>NC_056006.1:54141295-59141295 GCF_018446385.1 Zingiber officinale | reverse complement strand
AGGTCTAGCTACTAGATATACTTGGCATGTGTACCTAGGTTTATTACTTGACATGTGTACCTAGGTTTACTATCTGCATGTGTACCTAGATCATTGTTATGGACTCGATTTTCCTTTTGTACACATTATGAGGAGGCTGATATTTTCAGGAGTCATATGCTTTAGTATCATGCATCATTTTTTACATGATTGTATGCTGAGCGATTGTCAGCTCCATTGTTGTTGAGCATATTGCCAGTTACATGATCTGCATACACAACCACTCATAGGTTAGTAGTATATCAGACAGGTGTGTGCAGTTTTGCTCTGTCAGGGCTCTGCTGGTCTGCTCATGGGTAGTGTGACTGCAGCGTGATAGCGGACAGGGATTCCTCCTTTTGACTATGACACAGGGAGATGAGAGCTTAGACTCCTTCACTATGTTTGGGGTAGGAGGATAAGTGTACTCCGACAACATCCTGTCCACTCGGTCACTTCGGAGTAGTGATGACAGAGTGTACAGTTGTCATAGCCCTACCCACTCGACTTCACCATCGCGTGTGAGGTGACTGACTGGCATCAGGGGTGACCAGGTCATTTGCATCATATGCATGGATTGCATTTATTATTTGTGATTGTTGCATTTTGGATGCTGCATTTTGGTAGTTTCATATGATTGATATGCATATAAGAGACATTATATATTTGGTCTAATAACCCTGCATCTGTTGGTGAGGTTCACGCCCTTATGTTAGGATAGGAGGCCCTGGTGAGTACAATTCTTCTTGTTGATGCAATCAACCTCTAAGGTTTTAATGTCCAACAAATATATTTAAGTAAGTTTAATAGAGCTTGATTATGAGAAGTTCTAGCCGTGGCTAGGCAAGGGAGGGAAGTCAACCGAGTGACTAGTCCTAACTACGGTTAGGCAAGGAAAGTCCTAGTTGTAGGCTAGGCAAGAGAAATCTCGGTAGATTGTGGAAGCCAGGTGGATTCGATAGGTCTTGAGGACCTGATCCCTCGGTAGCTGAATACTGAGTCCTAGTTGTAGGTTAGGGAAGGGAAATCTCGGTAGATCATGGAAGCTAGGTAGATAGGTCCGCAGGACCTGATCCCTGGATAGCAAAATACTAAGTCTTGGTGAGTGAAGCCAAGTGGAGAAAACCCTAGGGGGTGGTAACCTTAGATTCTGGCGAGTGAAGCCAGATGGAGAAAATCCTAGGGGGAGATAACCTTAGTAACGAGAAATCTTGGAGGAGTGAACTCCAAGCAAGGTTGATCGGATGGTCGACCGGACCAGCGAATCTTGGTGATTCTAAGTTTAGTTTTACTATAGCATTCTGTATTACTATTATTGCTGCTGGCTAATGTAGTATTGCAGGAAAGACCTTAGTGGATCAGGTGATCAGACGCTGAGAAGAGAAAGTCCAAACAAGTCTAGAGGACCAATGTTTGGCAAGTAAGTTAAGGTAAGCAACTGGAGAAGCGACAGTGAGGCCGTGTTCCTGAAAGAAACAACCTAAGGTCGATGATCCAATTGAAAAAAAAAATCGAGAAGGTTTCCAAGTTGAGATCAAGACAGTTCTACTGCCTAATTTTACTCATGCATTATATATGATTGTGCTAACTTTTGTGTTGTCGGAATACTCCATCTAACACTATTTTGCAGCTTCGGCCTGATCGATCGATCGAACCAGAGGATCGGTCAACTAAACAAGGCTGACTTAGAGTAGGTACAAGTTCAGACTAAAATAGAGTTCGATCAAAGCTTGATTGGTCGACCGAATCATATGATCGGTCGACCGAACCCTGATGACTCAGCATACTTCAGATTGATCAGAAGCAGAAGGAAAGCATGATGATCAGTCGACCGAACACATGGATCGGTCGACCGAATGATCATCACATTAAAGAGTAGTAAGTGCGAATCTAGCCAAATCTCGACGAACAGGGAAGGATTATGTTCGGTCGATCGAAAAGAAGGAACGATCGACCGAACCCTTAATGATCAGTTAATGTCGAAGATCGAATCAGCATCAGATCTCAGCGAAGATGGAAGGGAGCTGGTTTGGTCGACTGAACCCAAGGATCGGTCGACTAAACATCGATGATTCTTATAAAAGAGAGCTCGAGGTCCG
The DNA here is from genome assembly GCF_018446385.1 of Zingiber officinale. Taxonomy (NCBI): domain Eukaryota; kingdom Viridiplantae; phylum Streptophyta; class Magnoliopsida; order Zingiberales; family Zingiberaceae; genus Zingiber; species Zingiber officinale. Next base: position 59,139,178 of record NC_056006.1, on the reverse strand, counting down.
AGGCTAGATAACGCTATTTTGGTTCGAAATTCATATCTATGCAAGCTTCTGCTGATCGTGCTACTGCTCTACAACTCGCAAGCTGCTCTATTCAGAAGTGTCGACCAAGCTTCATCTTTTATTATTGTCGGTACATTTATTTAAACTTGCATTGTACTTAAACACTTACAAGATAGTAGGGTGTTACTATCTTGTATATTGTATGCACTGCTTCTTTCTGAGGTTTTCGGAAAGAAGGGTTTTAGTGGATTACCCATCGGTGTGGTCAAGGATCAAGGGCCTTGGAGTAGGAGTCGACCTAAGTTTTGAACCAAGTAACCGAACTGAGTATTTTAATTTCCGTTGCATATTCTGATTGTCCTTAAAATACGAAAAGAAAAATTTTTAAAAGTGCGATATTCACCTCACTCTATCGCACTCTTCCGATCCAACAATTGGCATCAGAGTTTGGTAGCTTTGAAATTACTTAATTGTTTTTCGAGCAATTTTAAAAACTTTTACTTTTTCTTTAAAAGTGTTTTCTCTTAATTCTTAAGTAATATTTTTTTTCTTTATCCCGCACTACTAATCCTAAGACGAAAGTCTTGGAAATATTTTTCTTTTAATTCTTTGATTGCAAGAATGTCGATGTCATATCTGTTGGATCGCGGCGGCCGGCTAGAAGGGGGTTGAATAGCCTATAAACAAAAAGGGAAACCTTTCTCAAACTTTCTTAAACTAACACTTGCATAAATTAAGAAAGTAATAAATTAAAACTGAAAAGACGAGGCACACAGAGATTTACTTAGTTACAATCGGAGAGGTTGTTAATCCAAGGAAGATGTCGCACTAGAATATCTCCCTCGGGCAGAGAAGCCTCTTACAACAATGAAAGCGCAAAAAGAAAGAAGTTAAACTCTAAAAGAAGCGCACAAGTGATGGAATTACAATTTCTGAGTTGATTGAAAGCTTCTGAACCAAGACTATATTTATAGCATTGGTCGGGGCGCCTGGGGGGGGGGCGGGGGGGATAAAACTTTATCGGCCCAATGTTCAAATCATGATTGACGCGATCCTGGTCAAACCAGATCTGGGTGCCCGGAAGCATTTCGGGTGCCCCGGACTGGTCCGGGCGTCCCGGACAATTCCAGGCGCCCCAGCTGGGAAAGTCAACCCTGTTGACTTTTTTCAGCCCGGGTCTTCTGCTCTGGCTCCGTTCGCCTCAGAACGAGTCTTCTGCTTGCTTGGGTGATCTCTGCCATCCGGAATAGGGCTCACCCGAACCCAACTTCCGGTCTTCTCGAGCAGGCTTCCGCTCCAGCTTCTCATCCCTCGGTCGCACCCCATGTCGACCTTCTTGCTAGCTGCGTCTCTTTCTCCTCGAGCAGTCTTCCGCTCCGACTTCTCGTCCCTCGGAACGACCTCATGCTTCCTTCTCGTCCGCCGTTGTACTCTTCCGCAGCGTCTCGTCCCTCGGGCACACCGCGTGCCGTCCTTCTAGCTAGTTGCATCTTCCGCTCGACTACCTGTGTTCCTAAGCTCCTGCACACTTAGACACAGGTTAAAAACATACAGGACCTAACTTAACTTGTTGATCACACCAAAACAACCTTGGGGTCCAACAATCTCCCCCTTTTTGATGTGAGCAACCCAAGTTAAGCTAGGGTAAAAATAGACATAAAAAATAAACTAACTAATTTTGCAATAAAGTGCAAAAAGATAGAAAATTTAAATTTTGATCTATCTCCCTCTAAACTTATACTTTTTCTTCTCCCCCTTTGCTCACATAAAAAAAATGGGGTTCCGAAAAAATCTAAGGGTTTAAAAAAATTTCTAACTTTCTTAACAAAAATTGTAAGTGAAACAAACTTCTAAGTTAGATATTTTGCAAAAATATATTTTTGAAAAAAAATTCTAATTTAAAAAAAATTACGAAACAATTTATAATTTTCAGAAGAATTTTTAACTTAAGCAAAAAATTTCTAAGTTAAATAAATTTCTTAGTCCCTTTTTATTAAAAAAAACTTTTGAAAATTTTCTAAGTGAAAAATTAAGCAGAAATTTTGAATTTCAAAAGAATTTTTAACTTATTTTTCTAAGTAAAAGTTTTACGAAAAAAATTTCTAAGTTAAAAAAATATTAAAAAAAACTTTTTAAAGCATTATTAAATTTCAACCTTAATGCTTTATTAGAAAGTTAATTAAACATTTTATTTCAATATTTTGGCTTCCAGGTCATGGTGAGGCACTAGGCCTTCCTGGTTATTGGAGCAACAACCACTTTCTTAGACAAAGCCTCACAAAGAAACTCACTATTTAATTTTCTCGTTGAAAGCTCTAAATCTACTTAGTTCAAGTTCAAGTCAGACAAGATTTTGGAAGCCAATTTAGGTTCCAGCCTACTGGATTGACTAAAAATTTTTTAGGGGCATATCTTTTTGAAATGTTCCTAATTTGTCCCTTATGATATCTAAAATACCAATTTAAATTGTTATATTTTTTAACATTGGCTTTAGATGAGCATGCATAGTTTTTCAAGTTATTTACTTGTACTTTTAAATTATCATTTTCTTCTTTTAATTTTTCATTTGCTTACTTAATTCTGTCAAATTCTTCTATTGGGCAAGATTTAGCTAATATTATTTTTAAATTCTTAATTTCTTTTTCTAACTTATAGCAATCTTTTGTTAACAGTTTAACGAACTTAAATAATTTGTCGGGAAGAAGAGATCGTACCTGACTTACCTTGTCAATCTCGATGTCCGTGTCCCCTCTGATTTGTTGCTATCTTCCGACGTGGCTTCCCCTTCATCGATGCTCTCGATGCACATTTCGGAAGAGCTTGACTCGCAGTCGTCGTCTTGATGACTTGCCATTAGTGCAAGTCTGGAGAAAGCTTCGACTTCCGATTCAGACGACGTATCGTCCCACGTTGCTTTTAATGCTTTGCGTTTTTGAACAGGCTTCTTACCTTTATCTTTGTCCTTGTTCTTTAGCTTGGGCCAGTTATCCTTGACGTGCCCTTCTTCGTCGCAGTGGTAGCAGTGGATGGTCCTTTTCTTTCTACTCTGCGAATGGTTAATAGTTCTAGACTTACATAATTTCTTGAATCGTCTTACCATCATTACCATTTCCTCGTCGTCGAGAGAAGACTCTGACTTAGGTTGGTCTCTCGATGCTTTGAGGGCGACGTTGTTCCTGGGCTCCTTCATACCTGCACATCTTGATTCGTGCACTTCAAATGTAGAAAAGAATTCTTCTAATGTAATTTTTTCTAAGTCTTTTGAAATATAAAAGGCATCTACTAGTGACGCCCATTTTGAATTTCTAGGAAATGAATTTAGTGTGTACCTTAGCGAATCTCGGTTACTTACCGTCTCTCCGAGATTCGAAAGTCCGGTGATGATTTTCTTTATCCTTGAGTGCAAATGCGCAACTGTCTCGTCTTCCCCAAGTCGCATGCTGGTGAGCTGGTTGCGGAGTAAATCTCGTTTTGCGAGCTTTGCTTTGGACGTTCCTTCGTGCAGCTCAAGAAACTTTTCCCAAAGTTCCTTCATGGAGTCGTAGTTGCCGATTCGGTTGACTTCTTGTGGCGGAAGAACGCTTAGCAGATGGTACTCTGCTTTGTCGTTTGCCACATAGTCGGCCTGCTCTTTCTTTATCCAATGGTATTTCTCCTTACCTTCTGGTGCTGTAAAACTGAACTCCATAATTAATATTAAATCAAAATTAGTTTTAAAGAATACCTACATTCGCTTTTTCCAGCTAGCGAATTCCCCTTCGAACTTCGGTGGGTAGATGCTTGGTCCGACCATTATATCATTGCTTCGTTCGGCTGGTAGTCCTCCTGAAGCGTCGTGGCTCTGATACCACTTGTTGGATCGCGGCAGCTGGCTAGAAGGGGGGTTGAATAGCCTGTAAACAAAAAGGAAAACCTTTCTCGAATTTTCTTAAACTAACACTTGCATAAATTAAGAAAGCAATAAATTAAAATTGAAAAGACGAGGCACACAGAGATTTACTTGGTTACAACCGGGGAGGTTGTTAATCCAAGGAAGATGTCGCACTAGAATATCTCCTTCAGACGGAGAAGCCTTTTACAGCAATGAAAGAACAAAAAGAAAGAAGCTAAACTCTAAAAGAAGTGCACAAGTAATGGAATTACAATTTCCAAGTTGTTTGAAAGCTTCTGGACCAAGGCTATATTTATAGCTTTAGTCGGGGCAACCCGAAGGGGTTCCGAGCGCCCTAGGGGGGGATAAAACTTTATCCCTCCAACGTTCAAATCACGATTGACGCGATCCTGGTTAAACTTCAAATCCGGGCGCCCCAGACAGTTCCGGGCGCCCCGGACAGTTCCGGGCGCCCCGGACAGTTCCGGGAGCCCCGAACAGTTCCGGGCGCCCCGGCTGGGAAAGTCAACCCCGTTGACTTTTTTCAGCCCGGATCTTCTGCTCCGGCTCCGTTCGCCTCAGACCGAGTCTTCCACTTGCCTGGGTGATCTCTTCCATCCGGAATAGGGCTTACCCGAACCTAACTTCTGGTCTTCTCGAGCAGGCTTCCGCTCCGGCTTCTCGTCCCTCGGAATCGCCACGTGTTTCCTTCTTGTCCGCCAGCGTACTCATCCGCAGTCTTCATCCCTTGGTCGCACCCCGTGCCGACCTTCTCTCTAGCTGTGTCTCTTGCTCCTCGAGCAGTCTTCCGCTCTGGCTTCTCGTCCCTCAGAACCACTGCATGCTTCCTTCTCGTCCGCTGGTGTACTCTTCCGTAGCGCCTCGTCCCTCGGACGTACCGTGTGTCGTCCTTCTTGCTAGCTGCGTCTTCCGCTCGACTACCTGTGCTCCTAAGCTCCTGCACACTTAGACATAGGTTAAAAGCACACAAGACCTAACTTAACTTGTTTATCACACCAAAACAACCTTGGGATTCCAACAATATCAAGAAGGGCGAAGCATCTACGACCCTCCATCGTACGATCAAGTCTACTTCAATTCCTGGAGGCAAATGATGGAATGCTTCATTGGAAGCAACAATTTTGATAACTGGATTGCACTAAGAGAATCTTCTCAAAACTCAGAAGCAAACACAAAGGTAATAGATATATTAATTAGTGTTTTGCCTAACAAAATTTTGTGTCAATTGGAAGATTACAACAACGCATTCGAGTTATGGACAAAATTGATCGAGCTTCACGAGACTTCGTTGAGGCTAGAAGATCAAGGCAAAAGTGAGCTCGAATCAGAGTCTAAATCCGGAGAGCTATCCTCAAATCTAGGCCTAGAAGAACAAGACCAAATCAACTTCATTGCACTAGTGGCTGAGGAGGAGCCTGATGGATCCGAACTCGAGTCAAAACAAATGTCCAAGCCTAAATCCGAGACAACAATAGCCAAAGGGGAGAATTCTAACGAGGATTCAGAAGGTAAAATTGTCGATTTTAAATTTAAAGATCACATAACATGTTTTAAGTGTAGTGAAAAAGGACACTATAAAAGCCAATGTCCAAAGAACCGATCCGCACAACTGGAGGCAAAGGAGGAACCAATACCTGGAGTTCAGAAAAGGAAGGACCACATCGAATGCTTTAAGTGCAAAAAGATGGGACACTACAAATCTCAATGTCCGGAGAGAAGACCTAAGGATTCAGGGGGAGCAATTATGGTAAATAAATTTAAATTATATGAAAATTTGCATGCTTTAGGTCTTTCTTGTTTAAATTGTAATATGAAATTAAAAATCCATGAAAATCCTACATTAACATTACTTAACAAAAATAATCTAATTAATAAAAACTTAATTAATTCAAATATAACTAAAATTGACCAAATCAACCCAAACTTTAATCAAGACCCAGATCCAGTTAATCAAAATTTATATATTCAAGATAATTTGAATCAAAATAATAATTATCTAAAATTAAATATCAATAAACACAATTTAACAAAAAAATTAGAAAATGAAAATAAGAAACTAAATTATAAACTAAATACAAAATCAAATTTTAGAAAACTAGAAAAACAAAATAATCTTTTGAAAAATAAATTTGATAAACTAGAAAACATTATTAATAATTTTATAAACTCACAAAATCTAGATTTAAGTTATAAATCAAAACCAAATCTAAAACAAAACTTTCACAAACCTAAGTATAATCATGTACCCTTTAATTATGATAATAATAATAATAATAATAATAATAATAATAATAATAATAATAATAATTATTATTATTATTATTATTATTATTATTATTATGATAATAAAAACAATAAACAAAAATATTAACAACAATAATAATAAAAATAATAAATAATAACAACAACAATAACAATAAAAATAATCAACAATACCATGAATTGTTTGAATTGATTGACTTATCATGATCATGCATATTTATCTGTTATATACCTTGTCATGCGTCTTCTCTTTATATTGTTAAGTTTAGAATAATTAGTTATAAAAGGTTTACCAAACCCTAACAACATAGTATCAGAATAGATTGAGATGATAGTACGTCAAGGAAACTGTCAAAGACATGTCTAGGCTAAATCTTGTGTATTCTACTTGGTGCACTAGACTTAGTGGATCTGCCTGAAGCTACCTCAGTCAAACATGAGCTAGTTAGACCAAAACTTAGTGTTAAGTTTTTTGGACAAAACTATTTCGAAAAGTATTCAGCAAGTGGTCCACCGTTGATACACAAGAAGGTCATATGTCTCACGACTGAACTGAAAACTTATCCTTAGGAAGTTTGATTGATTAACCCAAAACTAAGTTTGAATCTAACATGGATTCAATAACCTTTTCCTAAATACTTTTTCAATTAAAAAAACTTAACTAAAATTATTTAAAACTTAATTAAAATTATTTTAAAACTTAATTAAAACTTAATTAGAATTATTTTAAAACTTAATTAAAATTATTTTAAAACTTAATTAAAACTTAAATATTTTTTTTTTAAAACTTTAATTCAAATATTAAACCTAATTATGAAGACCTAATTAAATTACAACTTTAAATCTCAAATTTATTTAATAAAACTAAACTTAATTTAAACTAAAATTAAAATAAACTTAATCTAAACTAAACTTAAACTTAAATTAACTCAAAGTATAATTTAAAAAACAAACTAAATCAACCTTAAATTAAAACTAAATTAATTGATTGATTAACTCGAATCTTTAACTAATTTACCTTAATAGACATAATTAATCTTTAATAACTATAACCAATAAATAAAATACTTTAACCTTAACCAATATTAAATCAATAATTAATAAGTTTAACTTAATTTTATTAATCATTAACTTTACAATTTAACTTAATATACTTAATTAAATCTTAATCAATTTCAACCTGAAATCTTAACTTTAATCAACAAATTAAGTACTTTAACATTAAACAAATTGAAATTAATTCTTAAATCTTTACCAATTCCTAAGAAACTAATTAAATTAACCCTTAATTAATAATAATTCATGATCAATTAAACCATAACTGTTAATTATGAAACTTTAATAAAATATTAAAATAATAATCACCCTTAATTGAAATAAGCAATAATTAATCCAAAAATTATAAATTAAATTTTTAAAATAAATTAAAATATATAACAATCATACTAAACAAAACTCATAATCAATAAAGTCATCTCATACAATTATAGGATTACCATACTTGAAAATTTAGAATAGGTGAGATGCTAAAAAAATTAAAATTTAAAATATTTTTTTTTTTAAAAAAAAAGGGTTTTGAAAACTTATAAATCTATTTTCTTAAGAATTTTTTTTCAAATTTTGATTGATGATTAATTGAGTGTATTATAAATTATTATTATTCACCATTTAAGTCTTTAGATCTTTAAGTAAACCATGACCCTTAGACATATCTAGGAATATCTTCCTTGTGGGTAACAAGGATATCTAAAAAGTGTGTTTGGTTAAGGGGGAGAAAATATACTGAAGGACATATTTTTAAAAAAAATATTTTTAAAAAAAAATATTTTTTAAAAAAATATGTCTTCAAAAAGGGTTTCAAAAGTTTTGATATCAAGCATTTTTTTTTAAAAAACATATTATTCAAAATCTTACTTTTTGAAAACATATTTTGAAAAATATTTAAAACACTCTTTGGAAAAATGCTTGATAAAAAATCTTTACAAATCTTTTTGAAAATTATCTTTAAAATCTCTTAATTCTTATCAAATATTTTTTTTGAAAATTACTTTTACAAAATTTCTTGAAAATTATTTTTTAAAGCATCTTGGTTTTGAAATTAACTTGAAAATATTTTTGAAAATTGCTTTCAAGAGTAACTTTTACAAAATTTATGTTTCATTCTTTGAAAATCTATCTAAAAAAAGATGTTCTCTTTGCAAATCATTTTGAAAATTATTGTTACTTATCAAATATTTTTAGAAATCATTCTTACAAAATTTATTGAAATATTGAAAGCATCATTGTTTTGAAAAATATTCTTGAAAGATTTTACTTAGAGAATTCCTTGAAAATACTTGAAAACATTTTTTGAAATCAACTTTGAAATATTTTTAAAATTGTTTTCAAAAGTATCTTGAATTTTTTTTTCAAAATGATACTGTAATTTCCTTCCAAAATTTTGAAATTATCAACAACTATTTTATACAAGTTCATTTAGAAAACCCAAAATACATCTTATTATTGTCTTTCAAAGGGTGAGAGATTACCTTAGGAAATATCTTATGATTGTTTAAGGTACTACATCATTGTTGGTGCAAAACTTAAGGATACCTTAGCAATCAATGAAATTTATGAAGGGTTTTTTTTGTTGTGTGACAAAAGGGGGAGAAGAAATGTTTAAGTTAGATATCTAATTACCCCTAACTTAAACATTTTGTCAAATATCAAAAAGAGGGAGATTGTTCGTGCAATCGACCTCTAAGGTTTTAATATCCGACAAATATGTTTAAGTAAGTTTAATAGAGCTTGATTATGGAAAGTCCTAGTCATGGCTAGGCGAGGGTGGGAAGTTAAGCGAGTGATTAGTCCTAACTGCGGTTAGGCAAGGGAAGTCCTAGTTGTAGGCTAGGCAAGGTAAATCTTGGTAGATCATGGAAGCCAGTGGATTCAATAGGTCTGGAGGACCTGATCCCTGGGTAGCCAAATATTGAGTCATAGTTGTAGGCTAGGGAAGGGAAATCATGGTAGATCGTGGAAGCCAGGTGGATAGGTCTGAAAGACCTAATCCCTGGGTAACCGAATACTGAGTCTTGGTGAGTGAAACCAAGTGGAGAAAACCCTAGGGAGTGGTAACCTTAGGTTATGGTGAGTGAAGCCAGATGGAATAAATCCTAGGGGGAGATAACCTTAGGTAACGAGAAATCTTAGAGGAGTGAACTCCAAGTAAGGTTGATCGGATGGTCAACCGGACCAGCGAATCTTGGTGATTCTAAGTTTAGTTTTACCATAACATTCTGTATTACTATTATTACTGCTGGCTAATGTAGTATTGCAGGAAAGACCTTAGTGGATCAGGTGATCAAACATTGAGCAGAAAAAGTCCAAACAAGTTTGGAGGACCATTGTTTGGCAGGTAAGTTGAGGTAAGCAACTGGAAGAACGATAGTGAGGTCGTGTTCTTGAAAGGAACAACCTAAGGTCACTGATCTAACTGAAGAAACCGGGAAGGTTTTCAAGTTGAGATCAAGACAGTTCTACTGTCTAATATTACTCATGCATTATATATAACTGTGCTAACCTTTATGTTGCAAGAATACTCTATCTAACATTATTTTCCAGATTTGGCCTGATCGGTCAACTGAACCAGAGAATCGATTGACCAAACAAGGCCAACTCAGAGCAGGTATAAGTTCAAACTAAAACAGAGTTCGATCAAACCTTGATCAGTCAACTGAACCATATGATCGGTCGACCGAACCCTGATGACTCAACACACTTCAGATCGATCAGAAGTAGAAGGAAAGCATGCTGATCAGTTGACCGAACACATCGATTGGTCGACCAAACGATCATCAGATTAAAGCATAGTAAGTACGAATCTCGGCAAATCTTGACCAACAGGGAAGGATTCTATTCGGTCGATCTAAAATAAGGATCGATCGACTGAACCCTTAATGATCAGTTAATGTCGAAGATCGAATCAGTATCAGATCTCAGTGAAGATGGAAGGGAGCTGGTTCGGTCGACCGAACCCAGGGATCAGTCGATCGAACATCGATGATTCTTATAAAAGAGAGCTCGAGGTCTGAGGCTGAATAACACTATTTTGGTTCAAAATTCATATTTGTGCAAGCTTTTACTGATCGTGCTACTGCTCTACAACTCGCAAGCTGCTTCATTCAGAAGTGTCGAGCAAGCTTCGTCTTTTATTATTGTCGGTACATTTATTAAACTTGCATTGTACTTAAACACTTATAAGATAGTAGGGTGTTACTATCTTGTATATTGTACGCACTGCTTCTTTCTGAGGTTTTTGGAAAGAAGGGTTTTAGTGGATTACCCATCGGTGTGGTCAAGGATCGTGGGCCTTGAAGTAGGAGTCGACCTAGGCTTCGAACCAAGTAACTGAATTGAGTATTTTAATTTCCGTTGCATATTCTGATTGTCCTTAAAATATGAAAAGAAAAGTTTTTAAAAGTGCGATATTCACCCCCCCTCTATCGCACTCTTCCGATCCAACACTTATGTTGTTCAGTTTTGCATTACCTTTTATTGTTCAGGAGACTGTACTGTATGATTATTACTGGTAGTTATATTTTACTATGCATGTCTGCTCGATACCCGCTGAGTATGTTTTACTCACTACCACTTATTTTTTTCTTGTTGTTTTCAGGTTAGCACATAGATATGTCGTGTCGCTTAAAGTATCCTGTATGCTATTCCACGTCACATTCGAGGACAGTTTTTCCGATTTTATCTCCGCTTTACTTGTCTTATATTTTTGGTGGACTTGGTGTTATATAAATTCAACTTTGTTTTTTTAGAGTTTGCTATCTGGAGTTGTATTTGTTTTGTTATGGTTGTGTAAGCCTAGCCGCTAGCAGTCTTTGTTTTTAGTTTGTATGAGTTTTCTTTCGATTTTTGCTGTGTTTTAGTACAGCCGTGTAGGTTGTTTGATATATATAACTACGTAGTTGTATATATATTCCAACCGTGTGGGCTGATGTATTCTTGTGGATGTATATATGATTCAGATTGTCACCGGTACAGGAGAGATGTTGCCAAATTTTCCTCTGGCAGGGACTTCTCTGGGGCATGACAAATAATGCATGAACTTTATGAGGATGGCCCTTTATAGGATGAGTTTGATATATAAAGGAAGAAGCTTTCCCAATTAGGGCATCTTCATGTATCAAGAGGGTTTTGAAAGCTTCTTCTTTCTTGGACTTCTCCTCATTGAGACGAAGATCAGGTTGACTCCCATTCCTATAGAATATCATTCCGTACTCACAAGAACTCCGTAGACAAGTAAGATCAATGGTTACTGCGATAGATTCAGATTAGACCATTTGTTTGCTATTGTTTCAGTTTCTATCCAATGTAGTCTTATGGATGATGATAAGTAGACCCTTAGATGCATCCTTTAGTTTGTTTTTGATGTATCTACATTGCTTTCAATTGATATTAGAGCTAAGGATTAGTGTATCATCTTCTTTTAAGGTGTAAGGATTGTTTTCGACGATTTGGTACTTATGCCTCGACTTTACATTAGATTCCTTTTGGATGAGAAAATCAATGCATATGGGTCAAATATAGCATTGAAAAACCTAGGATTATAACCTAGAAATTAAGTTTTTTGCATTATCCATGAAGAACGCAAATGACAACATTGTTTTACGTTATCTCGTGCTAAAAAATCATATTTAGAAATACAGATTTCAATAATCAGTCAACTGATGTGGATCACCAGTCAACTGATCAGTGTCATATTAGTAATCAATCGACTAGTGTGAATTTGGGCACAAAAGCACATCTGACTCGATTGGAGTATTTGACTAATTCCATCAGTCGACTGCTATTAGGCCCAATCAACTAATGTGCCTAAATTATCGAACAAAAGAGTATTAGACTCAATTTGAGCATTCGACTGATTTCATTAGTCAATTGCTATAAAGCCCAATCAACTGATGTGCCCAAATTAGTGAACAGAAGAGTATCAGACTTGATTTGAATATTCAAGTTATTCCATCGCTCGACTAATTCCATCAGTCGACTAATGTAGGATCCTAGTCGACTGATGCTCATAAGGTCACAAATAGAAGCGAGTTAAACTCGACTGGACATTCAACAGATTACTATCAATTGATTTTCATAAGGTACCAGTCGACTGATGCCCGATGAATCTAGCATAGAAGTTTATCTAATTCGACTGGGAGACTTGACTACTATGGTCAATTGATTGTGATTGCTATCAATCAACTGGTGTTACTAGAAATGGGCATATACAACTTGCCAGTCAATTGATAAATGTAGGGACTCAACTGTTAGCAGTATCAGTCAACTAATATATGATATAGTCGACTAATGATTGTTTAGCTCAGTTTTCAGCAACTTTTTCCAATATCTTCCTCACACTTGCTACTTAGTCAAACTTATACTACAACCAAAGCAAAAACTATTTACGGAGGCTAGGAATATTAGTGTAGAGGGATGTATATCTATGCTAAGGATGATTGATCCAAAATAAAATCATTCTTATGTCAGATATATATTTAAAAAATCTTACAAATTAAGTTAAACTTTTTAATCATGCGCATAGTGTGTTAGCCTAAAGGAAGAGACACTATGTGGTCAGTTAAGGGTATTGTAAGTTAACTAAGGCAGCTTTTACATAATGTTAATTATGTGCATGGTGTGTCAGCCTAAAGGAAGGTATGTTGTATGATAGATGAAGGTAGTTATGAGTTGTTTAGAGAGTACCACTTGCAAATTATAATTTAGTCCAAAAACTTAATCTAATGTTGCACTATGTATCTCAATTAATGCACATAAAGTTACTGTTGGTGCGGGAAGCATCCGACGATTGAACCTATATTTTGATTATGTCAAAGGGTTCAAAGTTAAGGTGTTTTGTTTACTAATATGTTGAATGAGCGGTGCAGGAAAAGTCCTAAGTGTACTTAGGCAAAAGTCCTAACTACGGTTAGACAAGTGGAAAACCCTAGGGGGTGGTAACCCTAGGTCATAGGGGGTGGTAACCCTATGCGGAAAGCCTTGGCGGGTCGAGGTCTTTGGGCAAAAATCCTAGGGGCCGATAACCCTAGGTTGAAATCCTGGTGTCGCGAACCGGGTGGAAGACTAGACGGGTCGTGGACCGGACATCCAGCATGAAGACCGGAAGACTCGAGCACCGAGCAAAAGTCCAGTCCGTCTGGAGGATTGAACAGGCAAAAGGTAAACTCTCCTGAGTGGAGTAGGTAAGGGCACGTTCCCCAGAAGAGGGAACAGTAGGAGTTGGTTCGACCTATGATTTCCGGTTGAAAACTCGAAGTCAGAACCGGACAGTCCAGAGACTATCAAATACTCTTTTTATTATGTTTATAATGTGCTAACGTTGTGTTGTAGGGTATTTTGGGACTAACATATCTTGCAGGTACTAAAACACAAAGGTTGCCTCGGATAAACAGTACCCGAGGCGCCCTCCATGGAGCTTGGAGGCGCCTCGGGTGTAAGGCAGGGTTGGCTGCGTAGCGGGCTTGGAGGCGCCCTCGAGGATAGCTAAGGTGCCCTAGACACTGGCTTGAAGGTGCCTCAGTGGTTGATGGAGGCGCCTCCAGGCGGATAAGAGGCAGCGACGGGAAGGCTTATCTCAGCGCAGGACTCGGGATAGAATCTAGGTTTGAGGCGCCTCCATGGGGCATTGGAGGAGCCCTCAACGACCTATAAAAGTGTTAGTTAGAGTCCTAGAGTCAATCATTTGATGATTGTATTATGGACTTGTCGTATCATATTCTTATATATAAATAAAGGCATTTGTTTTTGGTTATTATACTTACTTGTATTGGTGCCAAATAAACTAAGTATAATAGCGTCCTTGAGTAGAAGGTTCTCACCTATATCAATCGGTTAGTTGAACCGATAGTGAGATGATATAGGGAACACTTCTCTTAATCATTCCTAGTCAAGTGTTAACATTCAGGGACAATGTTAATGCAATAAGACTAGCATGTAGGTCAACTCGATGACTTGATCTCACAAGTCATGGATATAGAGATATCAAGTTGACACATGGGTATGCATTAGAGAATGTATACTGAATGACCCGCCAAGAGAAAATATCATGGATCGTTATATGAGTGTCATATACTTTCTCATGTGGCTATTAGTATGACTACTAGTCCTTAGACCTAAAGTCACCATGGTTCCCTACATAAGGAGTTATGTACTTTGGTTTCGTCAAATGTCACCCGTAACTGAGTGGACTATAAAGGCGATTACTGGGTATGTAACGAATTATGCAGAGAGATGTGAGTGATGTAGATGGGATCTATCCCTCCTATATGACGGGAGCGACATTGATATTCTTGATAGAGTGAGACCATGAAGTGCATGGCCATGCCCAAATGAGTCAATATGAGATATTGAGCTCATTTGATTTAGTGAGTCTACTTGGTGTTCAAGATTTAGATTGATTAGAGGATGACACGGTCTATGCCTCACATTGATCAATCTAGATGTCTTGGATAGAAGGACACTTGTCATATATTGTGAGGAGTCACAAGGTGATGTTGGATCTCAACATTCTTGTAACTTGGGTAGTAATGATGTATTGCTAGATACCGCTCATTACTTATGCTCCTAAATGGGTTTAGGGGCATTTCCAACGTTACAAGAACCTATAGGGTCACACACTAAGGACAATTAGATGGAGATTAGGTTCATATGATGAACCAAGAGGATTAGATTCATTTGATGAATCAAATTGGATTAAGAGTAATCCTAATTGGGCTAATTGAGTTGGACTCAAGTTGATTCATGTGTTCAATGAGTCTAATTTAGATTATGACTCATTGAATCAATTTAATTAAATGAATTAGATTCATTATATTAAATTGGCTTGAATTAAATGGTTGAATTAGATCAACCATAAGAGAGATTAAGTCAAGTTTGACTTGACTTGAGAGGAAGATGAAGAGTCAAGTTTGACTTGACTTTATGCCACCTCATTGGTGAGTTGGCATTGAGTGGGCCAATGATGATGCTCCACATCATCATGGTTGCTTAAGTGAGATGCCACCTCATGGGAGTTACCAAGAGTTGTGACTCTTGGCATTCCATGGAGGTTACAACTCCTCTTAATGTGGCCGGCCACATCAATTGCAATATGAGTTTCATTTTTGTGAGTAATTCTCATTCATTCCATCATCTTCTTCCTCAAGCTCTCCTCAAGCTCTCCCTCTCCTCTCGTGGCCGAACACCATAGGTGCTAGCACACCTTTGTTTGGTCACCTCCACCTAATTTTGTTCGTGTGGATACTTCTAGAGGGTTGTCTACTTTGGCAATCTTGAGATCTGGCAAACCGTTGGACTAGTGGGATAGCGAAGGGCATCGCATCGAGGGTAACGCTCTTATCTAGTGTAGATCTAGACTTTAGAAACTCGTACTCGTATTTTTGTTTTATTTTTCCTTCGCACGGATCCGGTGGCGGGGGTTTCGGGGTTTCCGAGACGCGAAAAATCGATTTTCGTGGCCCGAAAGACTTAACAGTGGTATCAGAGCCACGTGCGAAGCTTGTACAAGTTTAGTTTTTGTTTTTATGACAAAAATTCAGTACTGTATTTTTCTGTAAATTTCTTATTTTTATGATTTTTATGGGTATTTTTCTCATAGAAGCGAAGCACAAGTGTTTCGACACTTGTAGGCTTCAACTACCGAGAAGCTTTTTCCGAAACGGCAAGGTTTCGCCCCAAAACTTTTTGGGACAGCGGACTAAGACGCTGTAGGATCGCTTAGGGGCACTCGCGATGGTTAGATCGCGGGTAGGGGCACTGCCCCTGGCCCCGCAAGGGGATTCGTTTTGCGATTGCGTCCGAAAATCGCTAAACGGGACCGCCGGGAATTTTTACTCGTAAAAATTGTAAAAATTGGTATTAAAATTGTAGAAAATTATAGAAAATACATAATTTAGAATTATGTATAATTTGTGATAGTCATGGCCCAAAAAGACCCAATTGGATTGGTATATTTTGTGTTGTAATTCATAATACGGCCTCCGTGCCGTCATGTGATTGTGTGTGCTATATTTTTGATACGCGACCTGCGCGCCGTGCCTTTCTCTATTTATTCTTGTTGTAAATTAGTTTAGACTTGAATGTAACTCAAGTTTCAAAATTGTAATGTACAAAATTGGTGTCGTGGATGGTCCACTCGAGACGGAGTTACGAGGAGGGTGCGAGCAACAGAAGGTGGTCAAAGGGAGGAGCTTGAGAAGCTGTTGACCCTAGGTTGACCATCCGATCTTCTCATTGGCTTGAGAAGATCATAGTAGGGCCATGACTAATCACAAATTAATTTAATTAATTGCTTGTGTGTATGTGACGCATGACTAGTAATTAATTAGTGCATAACGATTAGATTAGATCTAAATCGTGTACAAGATGCACCCTTTCGATTAGATTAGATCTATCGTGTATTTGATACACATTGACGATTAGATTAGATCTAAATTGCGTCAACTCTAATGCCTACCGTGCCGTGATACCTATCACTACCTCGATCACATGTGTTGTTGAATCTGCCAAAGCAGAGCAACACATATTATCTTGGTAGGGTACGGAGGGACAATCTTGGTCCCGTTTATCAACGCATGGGCGAGTACAAACTCAATTAGATTGAGTATTCCTAGTTAACTCGGTTGGATCGGGTATAACTATAGGCATTCTTCCAACGGTTGGCAAGATAGGACATAAATCACATTTATATTAATTCTTGGGCGTATTAGCCAAAGCTAACTCAAGTTTTAATATAACTGCGGATAATGATCCTATAAACAAGAGTTGCATAGAGATGTAATTGGTAAATCGTTACCTACTGATCATACTAAATCTTGGGCATATTAGCCAATGCTAACTCAAGGGTTAGTATGATGTGGATCTTGTCCCACATGAATTATAGAATTTAGTGGGAGCATCATTTAGTTAAAGGCCTAATTAAATGATTTAAAAGAATATGATATTTATTTTCTGCATATTTCTGTTGTAGATAACCATGACGTCAAATACGAACACTTTCTCCCTGCATTCTTTCCTTGAGAAGGACAAACTCAACGGAACAAATTTCCTGGACTGGTACAGGAACTTGAGAATAGTTCTCACCCAGGAACGTAAACTGTACGTTCTGGAGCAGCCCATTCCGGAGGCTCCTCTTGCCAATGCCACGCGAGCAGATAAAGATGCTTACAAGAAGCATCAAGATGACGCATTAGATGTGTCCTGTCTAATGCTCGCGACCATGAACTCTGAGCTTCAGAAGCAACACGAGTTAATGGACGCTTACGATATGGTTGAACATCTTCGTCAACTGTATCAAGGACAAGCGAGGAATGAGAGATTTGAGATCTCAAGGGCACTGTTTCAGTGCAAGATGTCGAGGCCCATATGTACTCAAAATGATTGGGTACATAGAAAACCTACAGAGGTTGGGATTCCCACTTGGCCAAGAGCTGGCCACTGACCTGATCTTGCAATCTTTGCCAGATAGCTATAGTCAGTTCGTTCTAAACTACAATATGAACGAAATTGATAAGCCACTGCCCGAGCTGCTTAGCATGTTAGGAATTGCTGAGCTGAACCTTAAGAAGGCAAAGCCCCACTCTGTTCTGATGGTTCAGAAACACAAGGGCAAGGGCAAGCCCAAAGGCAAAGGAAAGTCCCAAGCCAAGGGCAAAGGCAAGACACTGAAGCCTAAAGGAGGGGTCGTCAAGGATGCTACCTGCTTCCACACTGGAAGAGGAACTGCAAGGTGTACCTGGAAGATCTTAAGAAGAAGCAAAGTGAGACTTCCACTTCAGGTATATATGTTATAGAAGTCAATCTATCTATTTCTTCATCATGGGTATTAGATATCGGATGTGCTTCTCACATTTGTACTAATGTGCAGGCGCTGAGAAATAGCAAGGCATTGGCAAAGGGCGAGGTGGACCTACGCGTAGGCAATGGAGCACGAGTTGCTACTGTTGCTGTAGGAACTTATTTTCTATCTCTATCCTCTAGGCTTGTATTAGAATTAGATGAATGTTGTTATGTGCCTGCATTAACTAAGAACATAATTTTAGTTTCTTGTTTGGACAAGAAAGGTTTCTCTTTTATAATTAAGGACAAATGTTGTTCTGTTTATTTAAAAGATATGTTCTATTGTAGTGCACATCTGATGAACGGACTCTACATTCTAGACCTTGAAAGCCCTATCTATAATATGAATACCAAGAGGTTCAAGTCAAATGACCTGAACCAAACCTATCTCTGGCCATATAAATGACAAGCGCTTATCCCAGCTCCATAAGGATGGTTTGCTGGACTCATTTGATTTTGAATCTTATGAGACGTGCGAGTCATGCCTACTAGGCAAGATGACCAAGACTCCCTTTAGTGGGCAAAGCAAAAGAGCGACTGATTTGTTAGGACTCATACATGGTGATGTATGTGACCCTTTCAATGTCGCTGCTAGAGGCGGTTATAGGTACTTCATCACATTTACTGATGACTTCAGTAGATATGGTTATGTGTACTTGATGACATATAAGCCAGAATCCTTTGAAAAGTTCAAAGAATTCAAGAATGAAGTACAGAACCAGCTTGGCAAGAGTATTAAGATACTTCGATCAGATCGAGGTGGAGAATACCTTAGCCATGAGTTTCGTGACTACCTAGCTGAATGTGGGATTCTATCCCAACTCACTCCTCCTGGAACACCACAGTGGAATGGTGTATCCGAAAGGAGGAATCGTACCCTATTAGATATGGTACGATCTATGATGAGTCACACAGATCTTCCGACATTCCTTTGGGGCTATGCTCTAGATACGCCAGCTTTTATACTCAACCGAGTTTCATCCAAGGCCGTGATAAAGAAACCATATAGGATATGGACTGGGAGAGATGCCCAAGTATCTTTCATGAGGATTTGGGGTTGTGAGGCTTACGTTCGACGTCAAGTCTCAGACAAGTTAGGATCCAAATCTGACAAGTGCTACTTTATTGGATATCCCAAGGAAACTAAGGGATATTGCTTCTATATTCCCAGTCAGCACAAGGTAGTTGTGGCAAAGACTGGGGTCTTTCTAGAAAGGGACTTTGTTTCTAGAAAGACTAGTGGGAGTACGTTCGATCTTAAAGAAGTTCAAGATGCGGACCATAGCACTGAAGCCTCGATAGAAGTTGAACTGGAACCATAAAGTGTTGTGGATGATATTGTTCCACAAAGAGTTGAGGAACAACAACCAGTTCAAGTAGACATACCTCTTCGCAGGTCTGATAGGGTACGTCGTCAGCCTGAGAGATACTCATTTCTCTTGTCTGACCATGATGACGTTGTGCTCATAGATGATGAGCCTACCACCTATCAGGAAGCTGTGATGAGACCAGATTCCGAGAAATGGCTAGAGGCTATGAGATCCAAGATGGAATCCATGTACACCAACCAAGTATGGACTTTGGTTGATCCACCTGAAGGGGTAAAACCCATTGGGTGTAAGTGGGTCTTTAAGAGAAAGACTGACATGGATGGACTTATCTATAAGGGTCGCTTGGTAGCTAAAGGTTTCAAGCAAATTCATGGTATTGACTATAATGAAACCTTTTCTCCAATAGCGATGTTTAAGTCCATTCAGATCATGCTTGCTATTGCAGCATACCATGACTATGAGATATGACAGATGGATGTCAAAACCGCGTTTCTGAATGGAAACATACTCGAGGATGTGTACATGACACAACCTGAGGGTTTTGTAGATCCACAGCATACTAGCAGAGTATGCAAGCTGCATAGGTCCATTTATGGACTAAAGCAAGCTTCTCGGAGCTGGAATCTTCGATTTAATGATGCAATCAAACAGTTTGGTTTCATCAAGAACAAATATGAGCCTTGTGTCTACAAGAAGGTTGTAGGGGATATAGTTGTCTTCCTCATATTGTATGTGGATGACATACTACTCATTGGGAAGGACATCCCTTTGCTTCAGTCTGTCAAGACCTGGCTAGGGAGTTGCTTCTCAATGAAGGACTTTGGTGAGGCATCCCGCATTCTAGGGATACAGATCTATAGAGATAGATCTAACAGATTGCTTGGCCTAAGTCAGAGTACATACATTGACAAGGTACTCCTTCGGTTTGCCATGCAGGACTCCAAAAAGGAATTTCTGCCAATGTCACATGGCGTGAGTCTTTCGACGACTCAGGGTCCCTCTTCTAGAGAGGAGAAAGACGGCATGGGTCAGATCCCTTATGCCTCAGCCATAGGATCTATCATGTATGCCATGCTATGTACTCGACCTGATGTCTTGTATGCTTTGAGCATGACGAGCAGATACCAGTCAGATCCAGGTGAAAGTCACTGGATAACGGTCAAGAATATTCTTAAGTACTTAAGAAGGACTAAAGAATATTTCTTGATATATGGAGGCAATAATGAGCTAGCTGTAAAGGGTTATAGTGATGCTAGCTTCCAGACCGATCGGGATGATTATCGATCGCAGTCAGGGTTCGTATTTTGCATAAATGGTGGTGCTGTGAGCTGGAAGAGTTCGAAGCAGGACACAGTAGCTGATTCTACGACAGAGGCAGCAAAAGAGCCAGTTTGGATCTGCAAGTTCATCACTGAACTTGGGGTGCTTCCCAGTATCGCTGACCCTATTGAGCTCTTTTGTGACAACAATGGAGCTATAGCACAGGAAAAGGAACCTCGCTCACACCAGCGGACCAAACACATACTACGGCGCTTCTATCTCATTCGAGAGATTATCGAGAGAGGAGATGTGAAGATTTGCAGAGTACCTACAGAGGCTAACATCGGAGATCCCTTGACCAAGGCTTTGGCACAGAGGAAGCATGATGGTCACACTAGGTCATTGGAGCTTAGAGCCTACACTGATTGACACTAGTGCTAGTGGGAGATTGTTAGTTAAAGCCCTAGAGCCAATCATTTGATGATTGTATTATGGACTTGTTGTATCATATTCTTATATATAAATAAAGGCATTTGTTTTTGGTTATTATACTTACTTATATTGGTGCCAAATAAACTAAGTATAATAGTGTCCTTGAGTAGAAGGTTCTCACCTATATCAATCGGTTAGTTGAACTGATAGTGAGATGATATGGGGAACACTACTCTTAATCATTCCTAGTCGAGTGTTAACATTCAGGGACAATGTTAATGCAATAAGACTAGCATGTAGGTCAACTCGATGACTTGATCTTACAAGTCATGGATATAGAGATATCAAGTTGACACATGGGTATGCATTGGAGAATGTATACTGAATGACCCGCTATGAGAAAGTATCATGGATCGTTATATGAATGTCATATACTTTCTCATGTGGCTATTAGTATGACTACTAGTCCTTAGACCTAAAGTCACCATGGTTCCCTACATAAGGAGTTATGTACTTTGGTTTCGTCAAACGATACTCGTAACTGGGTGGACTATAAAGGCACTTACTGGGTATGTAACGAATTATGCAAAGGGATGTGAGTGATGTAGATGGGATCTATCCCTCCTATATGACGGGAGCGACATCGATATTCTTGATAGAGTGAGACCACGAAGTGCATGGCCATGCCCAAATGAGTCAATATGAGATATTGAGCTCATTTGATTTAGTGAGTCTACTTGGAGTTCAAGATTTAGATTGATTAGAGGATGACACGGTCTATGCCTCACATTGATCAATCTAGATGTCTTGGATAAAAGGACACTTGTCATATATTGTGAGGAGTCACAATTAGTAGTCACAAGGTGATGTTGGATCTCAACATTCTTGTAACTTGGGTAGTAATGATGTATTGCTAGATACCGCTCATTACTTATGCTCCTAAATGGGTTTAGGGGCATTGCCAACGTTACAAGAACCTATAGGGTCACACACTAAGGACAATTAGATGGAGATTATGTTCATATGATGAACCAAGAGGATTAGATTCATTTGATGAATCAAATTAGATTAACAGTAATCCTAGTTGGGCTAATTGAGTTGGACTCAAGTTGATTCATGTGTTCAATGAGTCTAATTTAGATTATGACTCATTGAATCAATTTAATTAAATGAATTAGATTCATTATATTAAATTGGCTTGAATTAAATGGTTGAATTAGATCAACCATGAGAGAGATTAAGTCAAGTTTGACTTGACTTGAGAGAAAGATGAAGAGTCAAGTTTGACTTGACTTTATGCCACCTCATTGGTGAGTTGGCATTGAGTGGGCCAATGATGATGCTCCACATCATCATGGTTGCTTAAGTGAGATGCCACCTCATGGGAGTTACCAAGAGGTGTGACTCTTGGCATTCCATGGAGGTTACAACTCCTCTTAATGTGGCCGGCCACATCAATTGCAATATGAGTTTCATTTTTGTGAGTAATTCATTCCATCATCTTCTTCCTCAAGATCTCCCTCTCCTCTCTTGGCCGAACACCATAGGTGCTAGCACACCTTTGTTTAGTCACCTCCACCTAATTTTGTTCGTGTGGATACTTCTAAAGGATTGTCTACTTTGACAATCTTGAGATCCGGCAAATCGTTGGACTAGCGGGATAGCGAAGGGCATCGCATCGAAGGTAACTCTCTTATCTAGTGTTGATCTAGACTTTAGAAACTCGTACTCGTATTTTTGTTTTATTTTTCCTTCGCACGGATCCGGTAGGGGGGGGGGTTCGGGGTTTCCGTGACGCGAAAAAGCGGTTTTCGCGGCCCGAAAGACTCAACAAAAAGGTAGTCTCGAAGCAGCACTTCAATCATAAATTGACAAGCAATATTTCCTCGATTAGCTGCTAACGAGACAGCCCAACAAAGCTACAACTCGACACCGACGACCCGAAGCTTTCGAATTTCTGTTTTCTACTATCGTTGGTATAATTTCTTTTTGTACTTAGCTTGTAACACTTTTATGAAATTATAGTTGTTGCCCACCGGAAAGCGATCAACGATCGCGTGCCTTGGAGTAGGAGTCGCCATAGGCTTCGAACCAAGTAAATACCTTGGTTTTCTGTGTGTATTTGTTTGTTTATTTCCGCTGTGCTTAATTCTCGATTGTTTTACGAATCCGAAACGTGTGAAACCCACGAGCGCTATTCATCCCCTCTCTAGCGCATCTCGATCTAGCAATTGGTATCAGAGCGGGGTTACTCTGAATTGGTACAACTACCATTAAAGCATTTTTTCGTCGCTTTCTCGTTCGTTTAGGGTAAAAATAAAACCTTACGCCTTTCGTTTTCCCTCCAAAGCTATTTTTGAAAAATTCATTTTCATCTCTTCACCGCTTATTAGTATTGATAAAATATCGCATTTAGTAAAATTTGAAATAATATTTTTTTAATAATATTTTATTATTTCATTATTTTTTTCTCAAAATTCATGAATTTCCATTTCTATCTTTTTCCCGCACTACTAATCCAGGATTAAGTCCTGGGACATTCTTTCCATTTTTTTTCTTTGTGTGCGAGATTCTACTTTCATGGCTCTCCAAGAAGGGTACAGTACATCCCGACTCCCGCTCTTCACTGGAGACGATTTTGGCTATTGGAAGAACCGGATGGAATACCACCTCAAGATGCAAGTCGAGATGTGGATCATTATCCAGACCGATCTCAAGCTTCCACGTGACGACACCGGAGAACTAGTTTCATGCATCAACTGGGATACCAGCATAAAGAAGAAGGTTGAAGTCAATGCCAAAGCAACCTGCATGCTATAATGTGGGCTGACAAAGGAGTGTTGGTGCAACCTTAGGTCAAGGTTGATCTGGGTGACCCGACTCGAGTTGACCTGACTCGAGGTATATTTTGATGTTTGACAAGAATAGAGAAGTTATATTTTGATGTTTGACAAGAATAGGAACTTGGGGGATTGTGGGTGCAACCTTTGGTCAAGGTTGACCTGGTTGACCCGACTTGAGTTGACCTGATTCGGGAAAAGTCAAAGTGTGGAGACTTGGCACGGAAAAGTCTAAGCAGGGATCTTGGCACGGGAAAAGTCCAAGCAGGGAGCTTGGCACGGGAAAAGTCCAAGTATGGAGACTTGGCATGGAAAAGTCAAAGTAGGGAGCTTGGCACGGGAAAAATCCAAGCAGGGAGCTGGGCACGGGGAAAAGTCCAAGTATGGAAGCTTGGCATGGGAGGTCGGAGAGGGCTCGATAGCTCGTTCTCTGGATTGGATGGAGTCGGAGAGGGCACATTAGCTCGTTCTCCGGACTAGGTCAGAGAGAGCTCGGTAGCTCGTTCTCTGGACTAGGTCAGAGAGAGCTCGGTAGCTCGTTCTCTGGACTAGGTCAGAGAGGGCTCGGTAGCTCGTTCTCTGGACGAGGTCAAAGAGGGCTCGGTAGCTCGTTCTCTAGATCAGGAAGGCTTTAGGTTTAGGGCTGGGAAGCTCTAAAACCAACAGAGATATTGGATCGGTCTTTGACCAATCCAATGATACTTTGAACCTTGGGCCTGATCGGTCCACAGACCTATCAGGGCCCTAAACCAACTCTCTGTGAGAGTTGGGATCGGTATGGGGACCGATCAGCCTAGGGCCTGATCGGTCCCCTGACCGATCAGATCCTTCCTAGATCGATCAGGATGGAGCTTGATCGGTCCAGGTCTAGCCGTTGAGTCACAACGGCTAGATTTCTGTGGGTCTTCTTCTTCGCAGGGTCATATAAAACAAGACAAGAGGTGGAGGGTCTGGTGGAACTGTTCTTGCTCCTTCTTGCTCCTGCGATCTGAGCTTTGTTGAGCTCTCCACTGCTGAAGCTTCATGTGAGCTTCCCTCGGCTGGACTCCAACTGATCAGTTGCTGCTGTGGCTGCTTCATCAACAGTCGACGAGAAGGCAAGCAAACTAGTGTTTTTACATTCATATTGTTCTTGGCTTCTCGCTGTATTTCTAGTACGCTGATCTTATTGTTGCAAGAGTGATTGTGGCGAGGTTTCTCCACCCAGAAGGAGTTTTTATTAGCCGATTTTCCGGGGTCTCATCCACCGACGGATTGATAGGATTCGTCCACCTTACGGACACGCCGAGGAGTAGGAGTATCATCTCCAAACCTCGTTATATCGTCATGTTTGAGGTTTGATCTTCTCCATTTTCGTTTCTACTTTTTATTTCCGCTGCGCTAACTCAAATTGTAGGAAGAAACGAGAATTTGGGGTCGGCTATTCACACCCCCCCTCTCTAGCCGCGTCCGAAGGTCCTAACAAGTGGTATCTGAGCAAGGTCGCTCTTCGTCGGATTAACACCCGAGGGAGCACGAGCTAGAGAATGGATCAACTTGGAGAAGACAACACGATTCCACCCTTCTACGATCGCGACGACTTCGTATATTGGAAGGTAATGTTAGGACCGATGTGCCCGCTAGAGGGGGGTAAATAGCGTCTCGCCCAAATCATTCGCTTCCTACGTTGTTAGCTTGCGCAGCGGAATAATACAAAAATAAACAAGCTAAACAAAATACAAGAAAAGAAACAATGCAAACCAAGCTGCACGATCATTTACGTGGTTCGGAGATAAAGCTCCTACTCCATGACGTGTCCGTAAGGTGGACGATCCCTATCCGTCGGTGGATTACTCCTCGGAAGACCTCCGGCTAGCTCAAACTCCTTGTGGGTGGAGAAACCTCACCACAAACTCACCAAGACCTCTTGGACACAAGGAAAACTCTTGAGCACATGTAGACTACTAATTAGACCTTAACCAAGTCTAATTTCGTCAAATCAAACCAAGCTCCCAAGCTTTGGTTTTATAGTGGTTGAAAACCTCCCACTACCGATCGCTAAAACATGCCGATCGCCTTTGTGGAAATTCGGCCAACGGCTCGATTTCACATTTCGGCCGCCCGATCGCTCATCCACGATCGCTAAAACTTGCAATGATCGCTACAGCCATGCCACAATGACGCCACAGGACGCTGCAGTAAACCCTAATTCTAGTATTTTACCCCGAGTACACTCTCGTCCTCGCCCCGACCAACCTAGACCTAGCCTTCTAGCCTCCTCCATCCGCCTCCCTCGGATGCCTCCCCATCCTTCACGCCTTGCCTCCGAGCTTCCATCGGCCTTGTCATTGTTGTCGGGTCTTCCATTGGTCGGGACTTCATCCATTGTCAAGTTACACTTGGACTTACGTTGCCAAGACTACATGCTTGGACTTACACCGCCAAGACTCATCCTTGGACTTTCCTCATTTGCCAAGATCACACTTGGACTTCCTTGTTGTACCTGTATCCTGCACACTCACAATGCATATCAAATACAACAATAAACCTAACTTAAACCTTTGCCCAAACATCAAAACCTAGGGTCACTAGATTGTTCCAACAAGTAAGAATGAAGTATTTTCTTATAACTAACCTAGTAAATTGGAAGTGTGTACAAGTAGGTTTTATTCCTCCGGTGGATAAAGAAGGAGAAGCTCTTGAGAAGAAGAAGTGGACGAAGGAACAAATCCACCAATCCATAATCAACGACGAGGTAACGAAAATCTTTGAATTTTCATTACCTAATGATATCTTGTGTAAGATAGGTGGATACAACAATGCCAAGGAGTTGAGGAACAACTTGGCTAAGTTCCATGAGGAGAGCTCCAATTCAAGTCATGAAGAGGAGTCAAGTGAGCCAAGTAGCTCACATCATGGAGGTATGAAATTAGAAGTCGAGGGCTACTCAACATCTAAGTAAGAAGAGGAGGAGAGTTCTTCTTCAAGACTGGAGCAAGAAGAAGAAGCCTCTACCTCCGGAAGGGATGAAGGAGAGAGCTTATATCCATCCTCAACCCTAGGTAACTCAAGCAACTTAATTTCAAGTAAATTACATATAATGTGCTTTGAGTCTAGGAAATATGGGCATTACAAAAGTAAATGTCCAAAGAGGATTAGGAAGACTCCACCGGCACCAAAAGTCAAGGAAGTCGGAGTCACGATACGCAAGGGCAAGGAGCACGTGGTGTGCTTCCAATGCAAGCAAAGGGGACATTATAGGAGTCAATGTCCAAGGGGGAGGCAACCTCACAAGGACAAGAGACCAAGCACATCTATGGGGGGAGCTAAGGCAAACCCTAAGGTATTCTTTAAGGCACATTCTTGTGTTGGTGCAATATCCCTCAGGTCAAGGTTGACCTGGGTAACCAAGCTGAGTCTTGGTTTGGGTTTAGATGTTTGACAATAAGATATTGATTGAAGAAGAGTCAAGTAGGTCAAGGTTGACTGGATACTTGACTGGGAAGTCATAACTGGGATGTTAGGCAAAATGAAAGACCTAGTGAGTGAAGCTAGGCAGTATGAAAGTCCTGGTGAGTGAAGCAGAGTCCCGTGAGTGAAGCCCAGATACTTGAGCTGTGAAAGTCCTAGTGAGTGAAGCTAGGCGTTGGAAATCAGGTGAGAAGTGAAAGTCCTAGTGAGTGAAGCTAGATGGAAAATCCTAGTGAGTGAAGCTAGGTGAAAGTCCTAGTGAGTGAAGCTATGGAAAACCCTAGTGAGTGAAGCTAGGTGAAAGTCCCGTGAGTGAAGGGAAAATCCGGATGGATCAAGGATGATCGGACATCCGGTTCGGAAGTCCAAGTAGGTCAAAGGATTGATGGATACTTGGCATGAAAGAAAAGTCCAAGTAGGTCAAAGGGATTGACCGGATACTTGCACAGAGAAAAGTCCAAGTGGGTCAAAAGGATTGACCGGACACTTGGTAAGGGAGTCCTAGCAGTCAAGGGAGTGACTAGATGCTAGGCATGACATACCAACAGTCAAGGTTGACCGGATGTTTGTTTGGGAGGTTTAGGACTTGGTTTTGACAAAGTCTCTGGATCGATCGATCGATCCGGACCTGTCCGACGAGTCGATCGATCCCGGATCGATCCGATCGATCGCGTCATCGATCCATGTGGTGGATCGATCAGCGCGCGTGGATCGATCCGTGATCGATCCAAAGCCTCCCGATCGATTGGGAACATTCGAATCGATCGATCCGCCGCGGCTTTATAGCAAGCGTTAGGGGCATGTAATTAGTTCTCCGATTCACCCAGCTCGCCAACTCCTCCACAATAAAGCTCGATCGGCTGTTCTTGAAGGATCTTGGAAGTCCTCTAAGTCAAGAGGCGGATCAAAGCCAAGAAGAGAAGCTAGGGTTAGGGTTTTGTACTCATTGTAAGCTTGTAAGCTTGTATTTCTTGTATCCTTTCCCTCTCTTCTTGTATTGAGTATTGTAGGGCTTCTCCGCCCTTGGTAGTTACCACAAAGGAGAGTTTTATTTAGTGGAGGGTGTGTGTGTTGGTGTGGATCCTTGGATTAGTCACCTCTTGTGAGGTGGATACCAAGTAAAACCAACCGTGTTAGCGTATTTTCCGCTGCACATCTTTGAAGGAACAAGCAACGCCGAGCACCGAGCGGGCGCGACGAGCTATTCCCCCCCCCCCCCCCCCTCTAGCTACTTTTGGTTCTAACAAGTGGTATCAGAGCGAGGCCGCTCTTCACCGGAATCATCGCCGGAAGGGTCAAGCATATCAAGAAAAGCTAGAGGGTGAAGAGATTGGAGCAAATTCTTCAAGTTTAAGACTTTATCAAGCTCAACTTCAAGATGCAATTCCAAGATGGACTTGGATTTGACACAAGGGTGGCTCCACCATACACATCGGCAAGCTTCGATTCTTGGAGATCAAGAATCGAAAACTTTCTTATGATGGAGATAGAGCAATGGTTTGCTCTAATGGAAGGCTTCAAGGCTCCAAGAAATTCAAAGGGCAAAGTTCTAAAGAAAAGCAAATGGAGCCCGGAGCAAGTCCAAAGGTGCGAGGCAAATGACAAAGTGACCAAGCTCTTGGTCAATTTATTGCCAAGCACCATCCTTTGCAAAATTGGAGAATTTGAAGATGCAAAGGAATTATGGAGCAAATTGGCTAAGCTTCATGAAGAGATCCCCTCCACTGTACAAGATCATGAAGAATCCAGAGAGGGTGACTCTTTGGAGCAAGATCAAGAGGAGGACTCCAAGGTTGAGAGATGCTCAACCTCTGAAGAAGAAGAAATCCAAGAAGCTTCATCCTCAAGGAAATGCAACGAAGGGAACAAGGACGGAGCATACTCCTTGTTTCATGTTCAAGATGATGAAGTCTCCACCTCTAGGATTGAGGGGGAGCAATCCTTGGTGACGCCGGATCAAGAAGAAGGAGAAGCTTCTACATCCGGGTCAAGTGAAGAAGAAGAAGATGGTGCCACCTCCGAAATTCAAGAAATAGTAAATGGAGGAGCAAGTGCCATCCCTACACAAGAAGGTATAAATGTTTCAACTAAAAATAAAAATCATATAATATGTTTTGAGTGTAGGAAAAGTGGGCACTACAAGAGCAAGTGTCCCAACTTGGCCAAGAAGAAGGGTCAAGTGACGCAAAAGGGCAAGGAGAAGCCCGAGGAGACCATTCCCGGAACAAAGAAGAGCAAGGAGCATATCATATGCTTCTCTTGCAATCAAAAGGGGCATTACCGGAGTCAATGCCTCAAGGGGAAGAAGATGGTCAAGGCTCAAGGAGGCATTAGTCAAGGGGGAGCCTCCAAGGTAAAGAAGAAGGTAACATTTATTGAGCCTACTCCTTTACATTATGGTAAAAAGCATGATAGTTCTAATTTTTATCATTTTAATGCGATTTACCATAAGAATAGGAAGCATGAGGGCTTTAAGGAAAAGCATGTGGCCCTACATGCCAAAACTACTACACCTAAGGCTAGGAATGTAGGTAAAAGTCTAGGCAAGAACTCTAAGGATTGTAGCTACAAGCCTAGAAACAAAAATGCTCATGGGTCAAATACTAAGGACTTAGTGAGAGAAAATCAAGTCTTGAGGTCAAGACTTAATAAAATGGAAAAGACCCTAAAAAGGATGGAAAATATCCTATTAGGGCAAAATGAGCATAACCTAGGTTTAGGGGTACAAAAGTCATCCAATGGCCATAAAGGTTTGGGATACAAACCAAAAGCCAAGAAGGATGTGCCTAGTTATCATAGGGTTCCATATAGTTATGGAACGAACCCTAAGTCTAGAGGTCAAGTCAAGGATACAAGGGAAGATATCCCTAGAAGTATCTTTGCAACCAAAGTGACTAAGACTTCTAAGAAGTCTAAGAAAGTCACGAACAAGGTTACAAGGGAGGCTATCCCTAGAGTTGACCTAGAAAGTGTGACCAAGGCTTCTAAGAAGCCCAACAAGGTCACTAGGAAGGTATCTAGGGAAGTTATCCCTAGTGAGTACCTAGAGCATCCAAGGAGCACCAATAGGTGTTGGGTTCCTAGGAGCATCTTCTCTACCCCATAGATGGGTTAGAGAGTGTCAACTCCGATTAGAAGGGTAGTTAACCCAACTTTGAGGAAATTGACACTCAAGGAGCATTTTCAAGGTTTTAGTTAACCTTTGAAAATGAAATGGAATTATTGATTACTCCTTGAAAGAGTAAAATGTGCCTAATGGAGAAGTATTGATTTTATTTTAAAGTGGCACAAATTTGAGAAAACACAAGAACTACCAAGTTGGGATTTTGGTATGTTCTTAGGAAATTAAAGGCAAACTAAGCCTTAATTTAAAAGTGCTACTCTTGAGGAAAAATGGAATATGCCAACATTTGAGGACATGTTTACTT
Source organism: Zingiber officinale (assembly GCF_018446385.1). Lineage (NCBI taxonomy): Eukaryota > Viridiplantae > Streptophyta > Magnoliopsida > Zingiberales > Zingiberaceae > Zingiber > Zingiber officinale. The sequence goes on along the minus strand of NC_056006.1, from coordinate 59,108,391 downwards.
GCAATTGGCATACATTAAATCAAGGAAATTAGAAATGTCAATTTAGGTTTTGGCATTCTCTTGTAGCACTTTAGGGCAATCTAGGTTTAAGGTGTAAGTTTAGCTAAGACTTTAAGGATACTTAGATAGTTAATCTAGGTATATTTTATTTATGCTAAACCTTGCCATGATTGTTTGCCCATCATATGCCATGACATCATGTCTATTTTTGCATTCATGTTTTTATTATGAAAAATTCAAAAATACCATGTCATGACATTCATACATCATGTAGTAATAGGATATTTTCTTTTGAAAATTATTTTCTTTTGATGTATGCCATAACATAATCATGCATTTAGTTTAACTTCTTGTAATTAAGGACGAATGACACTTAACGACACTTATTAACAAGTGACATCCTGGGTGGATGTCTAATATCTCTAAAATGCCTAGATAGATATGCATGATCCCTAGAATAGGGCAAAACCAAATTTTACATCTCACAAAGACCTCTAAGGTGACTTGTATGTGTTTTAGTGCATATTATATACAAGTGAGATGTTAGGATGATGAACAAAGCTCAAGATGTTGATTTAGTGCATTCCTTTGAGTTTTAAATTCATCAAAACACATAGTTATGTGTTTTCCCATCATTGGGAAAGCTAATGTACAAGTCATGTGCATTATGCCCAAGGAACATGATGGGATATTGGTTTTGAAAATGTTTTAAAATGTTTTGGAAAACCTTGGTGAAGGCTATCTTTGATAGTAATCACCATTGAATAGTTAGACACAAACTTGAAGAAAACACTAAAGTTTTGCAAGTTTTCAAGTTTGTGTCAATCTTTGAAAATATGATGTATTTTCAAGCTATTTTTCCATGATTAAGTATGCCTAAATAATGTCTACACGAAATTTCATAATTTTTAGATTTTGTAGAATTTTTGACTGAAATGGAATTTCAGCAACTATCGATCTCGATCGATCCATGGATCGATTGAGTTCTGAATCGATCCATGGATCGATTCAATCGCTGGATCGATCACCGATCGATCAGGAGATCGATCGGTGGATCGATTCGGAAAGGTTCAATCGATTGAACCCAACTCCAATCGATCCAAGTTGCTGATTTTGGAAAGACCTGATTTCAGCATCTTTGAACCTCTTTGAGTCTAGGTAACCATTCCAAACCCCTTAAATACATTTGTATACATACAAAGGGTGTTTTCATGTTGAAAACAAGGATGGATTGGTTAACGAAGACTAAGTAGAAGTTTAGGTTGAGGTTGTTTCAAATTTTGAATATTTGAACCTCAAAACTTCTAAATTTGGGTTTCCTAAAGGTTTAGGGATTCCAAGTCATTGTTGGTGCAATGACAGAAGTTACCACCATGTCTTTAGGGGGAGGGACTCTTTAAAGACATGAAAATTATTTTTCATGAACCTTGGAAGGTGGTTAACCTTCTGTTGTGAACTTGCTCAAGGTTGAGCATTTAAACTTGAAATGGGGAGAAATGGGGAGTGGATATCCTCATTATTTCAAGTGGACACTCAAGTGGTAGATAATGCTCAAGGTTGGGTAGTTGTCTACATTGAGGGAGAAGTTAAGGATAAATGAAGGGTATGGGACCTTCATTATCGTGTTGATCACAACGAGTGATGTTGTGAACAATGATGAGCAACTCTTCAGGGGGAGAGTCTTTAACAAATGGATTTGTTGAAGTGTGCCCAGAATTGGAGCATAGGTTGATGTGTGTCCAACGATGGGTTGATGTGTGCCAATAAGGGGAGAATGTATGGTTAAGCTTAGTCCTTCATTACCTATGGGAAGGTCATAGGGGGAGAATGAAAGGACTCATGAAAGGGAGTAAGTTAGGCTTTCATTACCTAGAGGGAGTTTGCCCTCTTAGGGGGAGAATGAAGAGCTTAATTTATGCTTTCATTACCTAGTGGCATGAAGAAGGAGGCTATGGGATTAGCCTAACTTACATATGGGATTGTAAGTGTTATTGTGGTATTGTCAAACATCAAAAAGGGGGAGATTGTTGGTGCAATATCCCTCAGGTCAAGGTTGACCTGGGTAACCAAGCTGAGTCTTGGTTTGGGTTTAGATGTTTGACAATAAGATATTGATTGAAGAAGAGTCAAGTAGGTCAAGGTTGACCGGATACTTGACTGGGAAGTCCTAACTGGGATGTTAGGCAAAATGAAAATCCTAGTGAGTGAAGCTAGGTGAAAGTCCTGGTGAGTGAAGCCAGGTGAAAGTCCTAGTGAGGAAGTCCTAGTGAGTGAAGCTAGGAGAAAGTCCTAGTGAGTGAAGCTAGGCAGATGGAAAACCCTAGTGAGTGAAGCTAGGTGAAAGTCCTAGTGAGTGAAGCTAGGCAGATGGAAAACCCTAGTGAGTGAAGCTAGGTGAAAGTCCTGGTGAGTGAAGCCAGGCAAGGAAAAATCCAGATGGATCAAGGATGATCGGACATCTAGTGCTGGGAAGTCCAAGTAGGTCAAAGGATTGACTGGATACTTGGCATGGAAAGTCCAAGTAGGTCAAAGGATTGACTGGATACTTGGCATGGGAGAAAAGTCCAAGTGGGTCAAAGGGATTGACCGGACACTTGGTAAGGGAGTCCTAGCAGGTCAAGGGAGTGACTAGATGCTAGGCATGACATACCAACATGTCAAGGTTGACCGGATGTTGGTTTGGGAGGTTTAGGACTTGGTTTTGGACAAAAACCAGAAGCCGAATCGACTATCGAGTTGATCGATTCGCCCAGAAGTAGATCGAACTGCATGATCGATCGATCGATCGATATAACGATGTTTACTTTCCATGTAGAGTACGTGTTGGCGACTTCACGTACCGTGTGATCGGTGCCGCCACCGCTGCCGCCTAGTTGATCCGTGGTTCGAAACAACGTCGGAGATCTCCAAATTATCGACGATGCCGCCTGTGTGGAGTTTGACCTCCCAGAGCAGCTCGCCAACTCCTCCACACAGCCAAAGCTCGGATCGGTTCTTGAAGGATCTTGGAAGCTCTCCAAGTCAAGAGGCGGATCAAAGCCAAGAAGAGAAGCTAGGGTTAGGGTTTTGTACTCATTGTAAGCTTGTAAGCTTGTATTTCTTGTATCCTTTCCCTCTCTTCTTGTATTGAGTATTGTAGGGCTTCTCCGCCCTTGGTAGTTACCACAAAGGAGAGTTTTATTTAGTGAAGGGTGTGTGTGTTGGTGTGGATCCTTGGATTAGTCACCTCTTGTGAGGTGGATACCAAGTAAAACCAACCGTGTTAGCGTTGTGTGTTTGTTTCTGTATTTTCCGCTGCACATCTTTGAAGGAACAAGCAACGCCGAGCACCCCCCCCCCTCTAGCTACTTTTGGTCCTAACATCTTGCAATTCTAATAAGACACATGCTAGTAGTTTTATTGCAATTGTCAATAATGATAAGCATGATAACCATAGAAACCGATACATGTGCTTAGGTGCCAAACTTGTTAGCCTAGATAAGGACAATGCTAGAAATGCCAACCCTAGAGTTAACTCATCTAAGGTTAAGGAAAACCTAGATAGGAATCCCAAAACAACTAGACATATGCCTAGGAATACCTCAAAGAAAAATGGAAAATTAAAGCTTGAGGTATTAAAGAAGGAAAATCAAGTCTTGAGGTCAAGACTTGACACTTTAGAAAAGGCTCTTAAGAATTTGGAGAAGTCAACTCTAGGGTCTAAGGGTCAAAAATCAAAGCCCAAGGACATGAGAGGTTTGGGTCACAAACCTAAGTCTCAATTGGTCAAGCCCGCTTATCATAATGTTCCATTCGATTATGGAACAAGACCTAGGGCTAGGAAGACCATCACCAAGGTCACAAGGGGAGTCACCCCTAGAGTTGATCTTGATGAGTCCCAAATGACCAAGGCTTTAAAGCCTAGGAGGGTCATTAGGAGGGTTGCTAGGGAAGTCATCCCTAGTGAATATTTAGTGAACCCAATGAGCTCAAATAGGTATTGGGTTCCTAGGAGCGTGATTCCTTCATGCTAGATGGTTTAGGGTGTGCCAACCTTAATTGGATAGGTAGTTAACCTACTCATGGCAAAAGGTGGCATTTTAGGAATTTTCAAGGTGTAATCAAGTCTTGAAAAAGAAATTAAAAATTATTCCTAAGGTGATTAGGATGTGCCAACCACATTTGAGGAGTTGTCTAGGGCCAATCTAATTGGCACATAGTGATCTAAAAATCTTTAGTATATGATTTTAGGTCTATTAAACTTAGGAATATAGAATTTATGATAAAATGATCAAAATTATCAAAAATGGCAACTAAGGCTAGAATTAGGTATTGTCTATACCTTTATATGTTATTTGTCATACATTGTTTGTCATATGCCATGTCATGACATCATATTTATTTAATTATCATTTGAAATGTCATGATAATGCTTAGGTTAGTTATATGTCATGCCTTATTTAAGTTTCATACTTGATGACATGACATCATGACATTGGCACATGTTTCCACTTATGATATTATTTTATGCCATGTCATCATCTCTTGCATTTATGATCAATTAATTTGATTTAAGGATAAAAACACATTTTGATATGGAGATCAAATTGTTGTTTAGAAAATGCATGAGAACTTAGCTTAAGATGACCTAAACCAATATCTCACATCAAAATTGACTTGGATGTGTTTGATACACCTTAGATGTGTGTGAGATATTAGGATTATGAGTTAGGATCAAGGTGCATAGTTCTTGTACCTAGAAGAGCCTAATTCGAATTTGAGGATCATAGGGAAAACTTGTGTACAAGTCATGTACATTTAGCCCTAAGATTGTGGTCCTAAATTGAATGGTTTAAGATCATTTCAAAATTGATTTGAAAAACCTTGATGAAGCTTTTCTAGTGATAGCATTCATCATTGAGCAAGTTGATACAAAGATGGATTAACCTTGAGCTATTTCAAAGTCTTTCAAACTTTGTATCAAGATTAAAAATGGGAGTTATTTTCATAGAAAACTATTTTTCCATGATAATATATGTTATGAGGAATGTATCCTCAAAATTTTATAATTTTTGGAATTTTCTGTAATTTTTAGGGGTTTCTGAATTTCGGGAGAAAAATAAGAAATTCTTATCAGAGAATTGTGGACCAATCAGAGAAGATTCGATCGGTCACTGGACCGCTCCAGTGGAGGCTTGATCGGTCTGGTGACCGATCAGAGCGTGCCAAAATACTGATTTTCGACTGTTGTCTGAAATTTCAGCTGTGGAAGTTGGTGTTTTAGATTTCTAAAGGGTTGAAACTCTCCAAGACATTATTGGTGCAATGGTCAAGGAGGAGTTGACCTTTAGGGGGAGTTTTACCTATAGGTCAAGGGGGAGTTGACTTTTAGGGGGAGTTTTTACTCGTCAAGATTTATGAGGATGAGTGATATGGGATTATCACTAAGTTGATTGTTGACTTTAGTATCAAGGGGGAAATTAAGGGTTTCAATGAAAGGTATAGGACTTTCATTAGGAAGAAACTCTTGACCTTGATTCACTCTTTTTGATGTGTGTCAAAAAGGGGGAGAATGTTCAAGGAAGAACATTGGAGTTTGGGGAGAATGTTCAGAGAATGTTCAAGGAAGAACATTGGAGAACTATTGGAAAACCTAAGTTAGGTTATCGGGTTAACCTAACTTGATTATGGTTTTTGTCAAACATCAAAAAGGGGGAGATTGTTGGTGCAACCTTAGGTCAAGGTTGATCTGGGTGACTCGACTCGAGTTGACTTAACTCGAGGTATATTTTGATGTTTGACAAGAATAGAGAAGTTATATTTTGATGTTTGACAAGAATAGGAACTTGGGGGATTGTGGGTGCAACCTTTGGTCAAGGTTGACCTGGTTGACCCGACATGAGTTGACCTGATTCGGGAAAAGTCCAAATATAGAGACTTGGCATGGAAAAGTCCAAGCAGGGAGCTTGGCACGGGAAAAGTCCAAGCAGGGAGCTTGGTACGGGAAAAGTCCAAGTATAGAGACTTGGCACGGAAAAGTCCAAGCAGGGAGATTGGCACGGGAAAAGTCCAAGCAGGGAGCTGGGCACGGGGAAAAGTCCAAGTATGGAAGCTTGGCATGGGAGGTCGGAGAGGGCTCTCTGGACTGGATGGAGTCGGAGAGGGCTCGGTGGCTCGTTCTCCGAACTAGTCGGAGAGGGCCTGGTAGCTCGTTCAGACCGGACGAGGGCTCGCTGGACTAGGTCGAGAGGGCAGCTCGTTCTCGGACCGGACGTGAAGTCGGAGAGGGCTCGGTAGCTCGTTCTCCGGACTAGGTCGAGAGGGCTCGGTGGCTCGTTCTCTAGATCGTGAAGGCTTTAGGTTTAAGGTGGGAAATTGGATCCACCTGGCCGATCAATGATATATATCTGGATCGGTCTGCCGACCGATCCAAAGAGATATTCGGTCATCGATCGATCCGGTGACCGATAAGTAACCAAACAGTTGGGAGAAGGAATGGCCCGATCGGTCCACGATCGATCGGGCTCGCAACTCTCGATCGGGTCCGGGGCCATCACCGTGAGTGGGATTGGTCTGGGACCGATCGCCTGGGCTGATCGATCCCGACCGATCGATCCTTCTGGATAGATCGGATGGAGCCGATCGGTCCAGTTCAGCCGCTGAGTGTTTGGGTCTTCTTCTTGCAGGTCATATAAAACAAGACAAGAGGTGGAGGGTCTGGTGGAACTGTTCTTGCTCCTTCTTGCTCCTGCGATCGAGCTTTGTTGAGCTCTCCACTGCTGAAGCTTCATGTGACAGTTGCTGTTGTGGTTGGCATCCGTGAAGTTGCTGCTTCATCAACAGTCGACGAGAAGGCAAGCAAACTAGTGTTTTTACATTCATATTGTTCTTGGTTTCTCGCTGTATTTCTTGTACGCTGATCTTGTTGTTGCAAGAGAGATTGTGACGAGGTTTCTCCACCCAGAAGGAGTTTTTATTAGCCGATTTTCCGGGGTCTCATCCACCGACGGATTGATAGGATTCGTCCACCTTACGGACACGCCGAGGAGTAGGAGTATCATCTCCGAATCTCGTTATATCGTCATGTTTGAGGTTTGATCTTCTCCATTTTCGTTTCTACTTTTTATTTCCGCTGTGCTAACTCAAATTGTAGGAAGAAACGAGAATTTGGGGTCGGCTATTCACACCCCCCCTCTCTAGCCACGTCCGAAGGTCCTAACAAGGAGAACTCAACAGAGTATGACCCTTCTCAAGCACTAAAGAGTTATGGGAAAAGCTGATCGAGCTGCACGAGGGCACTCCCGATACTATGGTAAGCAAATGTGACTTAATTTTAAATAAATTATATAACATCAAAATGCAGGAAAGTGAGACAGCAAGCCAGCTCCATGCACGCATCCAGGACCTTCTTAGCGACCTCTATACAATTGGCCAGAGAATAGAAAATCGCGATGTCATAAGGTATACGCTTAACACTTTTCCGAGGAACACTTTGTGGGCATCCATGATTGATGCTTTCAAAGTATCCAAGGACTTATCTTCAATTAAATTATATGAACTATTCTCTGAATTTGAATTACATGAGCAGACTAATGCACGCCCAGCCGAGAAGGGTATTTCCTTAATTATAGGTACAAGCAGAACCCAAAAAACTAAACCAAAGCGTAAAACCAAACTCGAGTCTAAAGACGAATTAGACGCAGAAGACGACGACGAGGCTATTTCCGAACTAGTAAAGCTCGTACGGAAGATATGAAAATTGAAAAAGGTGGCCCAAACAAACACGAAGGACAAGACTGGAGTCACCTGCTACGGCTGTAACCAGAAGGGGCACTACAAGCCGGACTGTCCAAATAAGAAGCAACAAAGAAAGAAAGCATTAAAGGCAACTTGGTCCAAGTCGTCAGATGAATCCGAGTCAGACAAAGAAGAATCGACAAGCTTCCTCGAGTTACCAGTGCAAGCAAACATCGTCGAAACTGAGTCTGAGTTCGAGTCTGAAAGCGAGAGCGAGTCAGAAACCGAGTCTGAGCGAAGCCGTGGATCCGCATCCGTTTCCAAAGGACCGAACCCCACTATAAATTCTCTACTCGCCAAAACTCAATTAGATGATTTAAAGAATTTAGTTCCTTATTTATTAAAAAAAGTTGGCTAAATCCAACGTCTGGGTCAAATCACTCCAAAAGGTGGTAACAACACTACAAGAAAAACCCTCATAGACATCGGTGGAACAACAACGATTTTAAGTAAAAATCGATGTCTTTGAGTATTTTACACCCGTTTTTCCAAAAATCGATGTCTATGAGCGCAAATTTTCGCTCATAGACATCGGTTTTTTTAGCCGATGTCTATGAGCGCCTTTTTTTCATTAACAGACACTGATTTTAACTACGGTTTTTAAAACCCGATGTCTATGAACCAAAATTCTGGCGGACTTTCTTAGCGCGCTTTCTTTTAGGCTTCTCTTCACTCACCATAAATCGAAACCCTAATCCTCCGTATCCTCCTTTTAGGAGTTACCATTTGAATGACGAGCAATGGACCTCTCGTCGGCGCCGTCGTTGGCGCTGTCGCGGTCTAAACCGCTATAAATAATGAAACCGACCCGCACTGGCCGCGTCGGAGAGGGACGAGGGAGAAGTGGCCAGAGGAAATAGCTTCGTTCCTCTCGGCGGCCGCCAATGCCCCCGCCCCCGCCCCCGCCCACTCGCCCGCCAGCGACGGTGAGTTGTTTTTTCTTGCCCTTGCATTTGCTTCAAGGTCGATGGTTGTGGAACCCCAACGATCTGCTCTTTTTGATTCTGATCTTGCGCGTTGTTCAGTTGTTCTTCCTACTTCAGGTTTCAAACATTTTGGGTTTTGACGCTAAGATCTAGATTAGGCACAACTCAATCGTGCTTTCCCCCTTCAATTTTCTGCTGCTTTTCCCCAGAAATTTTATCTTTGGGCTTCGGTATTACCTAGATTCCACGCTTGATTTATCTTTTTCATTTTGTAAGTGTTGATCAAGGAGGTAATTATTTGTGGGGCAACATGATCTTGATCAATTGTTTGAGTGGCATTAGCTGATCCTTTGAAGGGACGATTCATGCTGCTGTGGGCATTGTGCAGGGACCTCGATTGACCAAGGGATTCCTATGTTCTGATGCTAGTGGCACTGGTGCTGACCTACCTGAATCCACCCCTGGTTGCCTCCTCCCCCTACAAACTCTTCTAAGTTCATATCCCTTGTGAGAGGGGGGAGGGTTGCACTTTTTGTGTTTAGGTGATGTGTGGGTTCATGTATGGAATTTAGAAACTTGTGTCATTTTCCCTTATGGTTTGTGGCTTGATCTTCTTGTCATGGGTAAAAAAAATCAACCTATAGAATTTGTCTCACTGGTGCCGAGGAGGAAGGAGGCGGCACCCGATCTCCGAAGGACTCATAGCGGCGTGAGGTCGATGGTGTCGGATTCGCCGTCGTAAGAGGTGGAAATTCCTGTTTTTCCTCGTTACTTATCTCATTCGATCGCTATCGCTTTTTTCTAGGTCGATTTTTTTGTTTCCTTCTGGCGTCGGAATGCGTTTTTATAAGGGAACCGGATTATTTCCTTCTTCTCGTTCGTTTTTGGGGGAATTGGTTTTATGATTTGTTTCGTTAGGTTTAAATCGAAGTTAGCGGTGGGCTTGAACTCGAAGCTCAATGACTGATTTTTAGGTATTTAGTCCCTTTTTTTTCCTACTCATTAGTTTATTAGTTCCAAAGATGATGATGATGATGATTAAATAGCTCAGAATATTATTATTTTTATTGTTATTGTTTATATGATTATGTGTTTGCATGGGAGATTGTTCAGTATTAGACTTTGGTGTGTTCAGTTCCTTCTCAGGAGCTCTCCCTAAACATGTTTCCGTGCACCAGTCTTGATTGCGAAACATTTATCCATCAATATCTTTCTTTCTGTGTTTGATTGTGTTTTCTCCGTTCCTTCTCAGGAGCTCTCCCTAAGCAAATCATTAAACTGAATTGAGATACAGCTTGCCTTACCTTGATATCTATGGTTTGGTTGCTAATCTGATGGGTTGTTTCTCTTCTAAGATGACTGACAAACGCGCAGTCGGATACGAGGACCCTGTGGTTCTTGCTTCTCAAACAAATTGTATCTTCTTTCTAGCTCTCCTTCTACTAACCCTGTAATTTTCATGCTCAGGAATATGCCATGTACGCATGCTCCGTACAGTTTAAACAGACTGCAATAATTGGGATTGAACCTTATGCTGAGTGTTTTGGTCATTCTCTCAGTATTCCTAATCTAAATCAGGTTGTATTTATACACTTTGCTATTACACTTTACTATCTGTATCAGGATTTTTGTCAATTATTCCATCAATTTAATGGTTATTAATATTGAGGTAAAGTGTGGTAAAGGATTCTACTTGGGTGAGGAATTGACATGCCTTATCCGTATAAACGGTGATTTTCTTTTTCAATTTTATTTGTGCAATTATGTGACATTTGTTTTTATTTGACAATTTGTCATAGTATTTGTTCTTAAGTATGTTAAGATCAAATGTTATTTGTTACTTCTTCCATTGATATTCTGATTTTCTTTTGATGCCTTGGAGTTGGATAAATATTATTCCTTTTGCTTTGATTCTGTTTAATTTTTACCAAGATTGTAGTTATATCTAAGAGGTCAAGGAATATGCAGACCAACGTTCTAGGTGCTCTCTAGCCCACATTTTGCACCTCCTTAGAGCTGGAGCATTGTTTTTTCTAGAAGAATTCATGTTCCTTTTCAATCTAATGTTGAATGAACCTTTCAATAAATTAGTGTTAATGTATTCGGATCACAGAATGTGAATTCACATCTATTGATTATGTGGAAGTTTAATTATAATCATGCCTCCTCCATGTTGCTTAGATTTATGAGCTTTAAGAATGAAGGAAGAATATTTCATTTTGTTCTTTTGAAAATTTATTATGTTAATATAAGTAGAATCTTTTTGAAGATAGTGTGAATAAATTATTTTATATATTCCAAAAAAATCATAATAATCTACTATACACCATGCATCACTATATTTAGCTTCTTTCAAATCAATCGCCTTATAACAGATTATTTCAAATGTACAGATCAAAGAAGCTGAGCAAACAAGTAAAAATTACCAGCAAAAGGTTACTTATCTCATTTTCAATCTCTATTTGAGTAGAATTTACAGTATCTTTAATTTCCCTTATGTAAGCAACAAACTGCTTTATATCCATATTAACTATTTTATTCTATTCACGTAAGAGAACTGGAGAATCAATTAAATGGTGAGAGGACAACCAAGAAGGATGTTGCAAAGTTCCCAAAGCCTCCAGTGGCTCCTTTAAGATGGAGGCCTCCTTTACAAAGAATCATCAATCAGTTGTCACCCTCAGGACATCAAATATGCAGAGGTGCCCATCCAGTAATAGATAAAGAGAATTGTCTATTAACAAATAAAACTACTGGGGAAGATTTAGTTAAATCTCTGCACAGACCAAGAAGGATAATGTTGGCACCAGTAAGAAGAATATTTGTGTACTATCTATTACCTTTTGATAGTGTAAGAAGAATAGTTATGTGTAATTTGTGGATACTGACTTGATGTGCACAATATCTATTATCTTTTTATGTTGTAAGAAGAATATTTATGTGTTGGTTATATGTATATTGACTTGGTGTGTTTAGATACATCGGTGCATTTTTATTTATGATTTTCTTAGTGAATTAATAATATTAACTTAATTTTATGATTTACTTGGTGATAATATTGGTTTTTCACTATTTCAAAAATCGAATTTGTGTCGTTAAACAATACTGATATTACATCGGTTTTCCACCATTGTAAAACCGGTGTCATTTACTAATATTACATCGGTCGTATACCGCTGCCAAAACTGATGTTATTAACATATAATATTACATCGGTTTTACACCCGATGTTGATAAGTGATACTACATCGGTTTTAAGCCGATGTCTAAAATGGCAGACCTTTTACATCGCCTTCATAAACATCGGTCGAAAATGTAATAGACATCGGTGGAAAACCGATGTCTATGAGGGTTTTTATTGTAGTGCAACCCTTAAGGAAGCGACTGACTCGAGTTCTTTAATTGAGCCAGTTCAAATTGGAAGTTTAACTCAAGTCGAATAACTTGAGGAAGAAAAATTCTAATTTGAAAACTCAAATTAAAGAACTCAAGGAAACGTTGGAACGGTTCACCTTGGGTTCCAAGAATCTTGATCTGATTCTTGGAAAACAGCGAGCTGTTTTCAACAAATCTGGACTTGGATTTAAAACCAAAAGAAAATATAAATCATATCTATCCTTAGTTAATAGAAAAAATAGAAACATGGTCAAAGCATGAGTCTCCAAGTCGAACTTGGTTAATCAAATTGGACTTGGACTATATTGGGTCCCCATGGATCAGATCTACTACTTTGATAGACCATATTGAGGCTATGATCCAGGGGGAGCCAATAGAAAGACTATCTTTATAAATAGATAGAATTGTTTGATTTTTTTTTATTATACATGTTTAGTTTTAGGATAGTTTAAGGACTTAGACATAATTTACACTTGTTGAGTTAAACCTAGGGGGTTCAAAAAGAAAATTAAATATGACATTTCTTTGAGCGGTTTTGTCTAGGAAATGGTGGTTGATCTCATACCCAAGAAGGCCTAGTACCTCGCCACGATTTGGGAACCAATCCTTGAAATAGATATTTAATTGATAAATTGGAAAACCTAAGTTTAAATCAAATGTAAATTAAGTCTTAGAAATAATTTAAATCAAAGATAATCATCACACAAAACTACTTAAGATTCCCTGATTGATAACTTAGAATTGGGTGAGATGGATTTAGGTTGAACTTAGTTCAATTTAATAATTTAATTAAATTATTTAAAAATATTTTAAAAACTTATTTAAAAATCTTTTTAAAACTTATTTAAAAGTATTTTAAAAACTTATTTAAAAATCTTTTTTAAACTTATTAAAAATCTTTTTAAAACTTATTTAAAAATATTTTTAAAACTTATTTAAAAATCTTTTAAAAAAATATATTTAAAAATCTTTTAAAACTTATTTAAAAATATTTTTAAAACTTATTTAAAAATCTTTTAAAACTTATTTAAAAATCTTTTAAAAACTTATTTAAAAATCTTTTAAAAACCTATTTAAATATTTTAAAATTATTTAAAAAAATATTTAAAAATCTTTCAAAACTTATTTAAAAATCTTTTTAAAAACTTATTTAAGAATCTTTTAAAATCTTATTTAAATCTTTTAAAAACTTATTTAAAAATCTTTTAAAACTTATTTAAAATTCTTTAAAAATTATTTGAAAAATTATTTAAAAATCTTTTAGAAAATTATTTGAAAAATTATTTTAAAATTATTTTTTTTTTTTAAATTCTTTAAAAATTATTTGATAAATTATTTGAAAATCCTTTAAAAATTATTTGAAAATCCATTAAAAATTATTTAAAAAATTATTTAAAAATCCTTTAAAAATCATTTGAAAAATTATTTGAAAATCCTTTAATAATTATTTGAAAAATTATTTAATAATCTTTTAAAACTTATTTAAAAATCTTTTAAAAACTTATTTAAAAATCTTTTAAAAACCTATTTAAATATTTTAAAATTATTTAAAAAAATATTTAAAAATCTTTCAAAACTTATTTAAAAATCTTTTTAAAAACTTATTTAAGAATCTTTTAAAATCTTATTTAAATCTTTTAAAAACTTATTTAAAAATCTTTTAAAACTTATTTAAAATTCTTTAAAAATTATTTGAAAAATTATTTAAAAATCTTTTAGAAAATTATTTGAAAAATTATTTTAAAATTATTTGAAAAATTATTTATTTTTTTTTTAAATTCTTTAAAAATTATTTGATAAATTATTTGAAAATCCTTTAAAAATTATTTGAAAATCCATTAAAAATTATTTAAAAAATTATTTAAAAATCCTTTAAAAATCATTTGAAAAATTATTTGAAAATCCTTTAATAATTATTTGAAAAATTATTTAATAATCCTTTAAAAATTATTTTAAAATTATTTTAAAATCATTTTAAAAATTATTTAAAAATTATTTAAAAATCCTTTAAAAATTCTTTAAAAATCCTTCTTGCTTACTTATTCTCCTATTTCTCGTTAGAAATTTTCATAATTAGTGTTATGTTTTACTTAACTTTAAACTGTGTTGCCATAATAAAAAAGGAGGAGATTGTTGGTGCAGGAAGCATCCGACGATCGAACCTATATTTTGATTATGTCAAAGGGTTCAAAGTTAAGGTGTTTTGTTTACTAACATGTTGAATGAGCGTTGCAGGAAAAGTCCTAAGTGTACTTAGGCAAAAGTCCTAGCTACGGTTAGGCAAGTGGAAAATCCTAGGGGGTGGTAACCCTAGGTCATAGGGGGTGGTAACCCTATGCGGAAAGCCTTGGCGGGTCGAGGTCTTCGGGCAAAAATCCTAGAGGGCGGTAACCCTAGGTTGAAATCCTGGTGTCGCGAACCGGGTGGAAGACTAGACGGGTCGTAGACCGGACGTCCAGCATGAAGACCGGAAGACTCGAGCGCCGAGCAAAAGTCCAGTCGGTCTGGAGGACCGAACTGACAAAAGGTAAACTCTCCTGAGTGGAGTAGGTAAGGGTGCATTCCCCGGAAGAGGGAACAGTAGGCGTTGGTTCGACCTAGGATTTCCAGTCGGAAATTCAAAATCAGAACCGGACAGTCCAAATACTATCTAATACTCTTTTTATTATGTTTATAATGTGCTAACGTTGTGTTGTAGGGTATTTTGGGACTAACATATCTTGCAGGTACTAAAACACAAAGGTTGCCTCGGATGAATAGTACCTGAGGCACCCTCCATGGAGCTTGGAGGCGCCTCGGGTGCAAGGTAGGGCTGGCTACGTAGCGGGCTTGGAGGCGCCCTCGAGGACATCTAAGGCGCCCTGGACACTAGCTTGAAGGTGCCTCAGTGGTTGATGGAGGCGCCTCCAAGAGGATAAGAGGCAGCGATGGGAAGGCTTATCTCAGCGCCGGACTCGGGATAGAATCTAGGTTTGAGGCGCCTCCATGGGGCATTGGAGGCGCCCTCAACGACCTGTAAAAGGCAATCTCGAAGCAGCACTTCAATCATAAATTGACAAGCAATCTTTCCTCGATTAGCTGCTAACGAGACAGTTCGACAAAGCTACAACTCGACGCCGACGACCCGGAGCTTTTGAATTTCTGTTTTCTACTGTTGTTGGTATAATTTCTTTTTGTACTTAGTGTTAGGACCTTCGGATGGCTAGAGAGGGGGGGTGTGAATAGCCTCCTCTAAAACTCAATTAATCTCCTCACAAAAGTTTGTTAGCACAGCGGAAATAAGCAAAAGGAAAACTGATGCAAGGAAAAGAAACAACCCACCACTAACACAACAAGGATGTACGAGGTTCAGGGATAACTTGCCTCTACTCCTCGGCGTATCCGTAAGGTGGACGATCCCTTGATCTTTCGGTAGATCACACCCCGAACAGATTCCGGTTAAGTATTTCTCCTTCTCGGTGGAGTAACCTCTCCACAAAGTCTCAGAAAAGATTTGAAATGAAGCACAAGACTTACAGAGTTTAGTGGCTAAAAGGAATGAATAATAAACTTACAGCCACGATGAAAGCAAAGCACAAAGACAGAAGAAGTTCCTCAGCCAAGAGCTCAAAAACACAGCACTCTTGCTTGATCGACAGAGAGTTTTTCAAAATCCTCACTCAAACCTCTCTTCTTCCTTCTTCTTATTCCTCTGCTTTCTCACTGTCTACAGCCAGAGCCGAATCACTGTCACCTGTATCAAATCACTACGACCAACTCAGACATCGCCAATCACTCTTCCCCCTCATCTGGTTCTCTGAACTCACACCAATACCATCCATGGTCTTCACTGGTGTCTCTGAGCTCGAACCAATAAGCAAGAGTCAAGCTGTTGCCAACTGATCGCAGCCAGTGAACGTTGACGCTCCAATTGCACCATTTGCAGCGAAACACAGCAGAAAGAGCACTTGGTCTTATTCTTCTAATGGAGCTTAATTTGAATTTAAGCATTGGCACGACACCTGCAACCTGTAACTCAAAAAGCTTACAGCAGATGGTTAGATCAGATGAATCAGAAATCGCAGAGAAACAAACGACATCGTTGTGGATCGGTCAAGCAGACCGATCCATACCTTCGGACCGATCGGACACATCCCGATCGATGCGAGATAATGCTGATCGATGCGTGGACGATTATATGGATCGGTCCACGCATCGATCCCCTATTGTTCGAATCACACCTGCATGATCACCTGCAACCTGCAACTTAAAAAGCTAACAGCAGATGGTTAAATCAGATGGATCAGAAGTTGCAGAGAATCAACAGAGACTACAGACATTATCGTGGATCGGTCAACAGACCGATCCAATGCCTCTGTTGGTTTTAGAACTTCCCAGCCCTAAACCCTAACGTCTTCCTGGTCCAGAGAACGAGCTACCGAGCCCTCTCTGACATAGTCTGGAGAACGAGCTACCGAGCCCTCTCTAACCTAGTCTGGAGAACGAGCTGCCGAGCCCTCTCCGACTTCATCCGGTCCAGAGAACGAGCTACCGAGCCCTCTCTGACCTAGTCCGGAGAACGAGCTGCCGAGCCCTCTCCGGTCAAAAGAACGAGCTACCGAGCCCTCTCTGACCTAGTCCGGAGAACGAGCTGCCGAGCCCTCTCCGACTTCGTCCGGTCCAGAGAACGAGCTACCGAGCCCTCTCTGACCTAGTCCGGAGAACGAGCTACCGAGCCCTCTCCGACTTCCACGTCCGGGTCAGAGAACGAGCTACCGAGCCCTCTCTGACCTAGTCCGGAGAACGAGCTACCGAGCCCTCTCCGACTTCGCGTGCCAAGTATCCGTACTTGGACTTTTCCTCTCCACATGATCAACCTTGATCATTAATCAGTCTGAGTTTAATTAATATCTGATACAAACTTAAATCAGTGTCAACAGCAAAACAACAGCCAGGTCAGACTGTATTAACACTTTTGTTGTTTGACAACACGATTTAAGTTATCTACTATATAAATTATTTCCTAATTTTAGGGGAATCAAGATCCTCCCCCTAAGACAGATACAACACCATGTAAGGATAGGGGAATCAAGATCCTCCCCCTAAAGCCAAACTTTCATTTATCTCTAAACTTAGTTATCTTCTCCCCCTTTGTCAAACACCGAAAAGGTGCGAATTATGTAAGAAAACGTTAAAGGACTCCCCCTTAACCCATACTATCTTTTTCTTAATCCACCTAGAATGCCCTCTAAGTGTATTATAAGACAGTAATAAAGAAATAAGAGACATACAAGACATGACATATGAACAGCATATTAATAGCCAATAGGAAGTGAAACATAAAGAAAAACAAGAAACTGAGCAGCATAAATATAAGAAATCAGCAAGTATCCAGGTCAGACATAAGTATCCAACAAACAACATCCAAAACATAGATAATCAAAATGACAGCATAGAACAATGTGTATCAATCAACCTCCTCATCATGAGGAGCATCAGCATCATCAGCTGGAGGAGTGGGTCCCTGAGGTGGCATGCCGCTGCTCGAGGATGGATAGCCCGGGAAATCCTGCGGAGGTGGGTATCTGGCCATCCATCCCATAATCGCTTGATGTGTCGCCAGCTGCTGACTGCGTAACTCATCGTAGCGCTGGTTAATCCGGACGCGCAGCCCGTGGAGCTCAGCAACCAGCATCGTCGATCAATCGGTCGACGATCTTCCGTAGCAGATCGGGATCGCCTCTCCATCGAGCAGCAGAGGAGGAGCAGCACAGAGCAACCTGTCGTGGAGGTGCCCGTGGTAACTCACCTAGTGCTCTCCCATCCTTCCACCAAACCTCCCCATTCTGTCCTATGATGCCAGACTTGGAAAATGCCCATTTCCCAAGTCTGCAGTCCTGCCTGACCATCTTGACTATTCTACCCTTGGAGACATCAATCTGAAGGGTCTCGAGCCAATCTGTAATTATATGCCCATAAGGCATATAAACAGTGAAGCTGTTTGGCTCACTATAGAAGATGATGGAAGAATAGATGCTAGACATGATGTCAAAGTCGAGACGCCGACGTAATCCATAAAGCATCAGGCAATGATATGGTCGGATCTCAGACAAGGGTTTAGATGTGATTGGCAGAAGGCAGTTTGTGACAATCTTAAAGAGAATGTAATCTGGGGCAGATAATCTCAAGGCTGCAAAAGTAGGAAAATCAACATCTAATTCATCTAGCCCACCCGGTCTAGGATGTCCGAAGAAATACTCATAAATGGAGTCAGATGAGATATCAAAGGGTGAAGGTAAGGGGTCTGGTAAGTCAGGATATATGGAAAAGACATTTCCTTAACACCTACGGCACGCTAGATAATCAAAGAAGGCTGAGAAACTGAAATCAAGAGTCTGCTTAGAAACTTTTGTTTTATAACTTACATCATTAGTTTGATGAAGATTGTTATAAAACTCAGATACTAAGTCATAATTGATATCTCGTTCCAAATAGACAAGTGAATCAAGTTTGTAATAGGCAATGATTTCTGACATAGATGGACAAAATTCGTCCATGAATTTTCGATCCACGGACCTACAAGGGAGCAATTTGAAGGTTCTTTGTTTAAAGGCTTGCTCAAAGTGATGATTTGGAAAGCTTCCCGAAACAGATGGTTGAGGTCAGGAGGGAGCCTTAGATTTAGACTTCTCAGTTGATGACTTAGAAGTTCCCTCACCAGCTTGTTTCTTCCTAAGGTTTAACAATGTGATACAATGGGGCAAATAAGTGAGCACCGGAGCCACCAACAACCGAAAGCCAAAACAAAATGCACAGATACGGTGAGAAATGAAACTGAAATGCCAAGGTGAGTAGTTCTAGGGAAGTATGGAGTTACCTTGGTGCCATTGAAGTATCTTTTGGCTAGGGCTTTAGCTAGGGCTTCGGCGTGCAAAGAGAAGAGAAGAGTTAAGGTGTAGGAAAGTGTCGGCTAGGGCTTCAGCGTGAAAGGAGAAGAGAAAGGATCGGGAAGATTTAAGAGAGATCGGCTAGGGTCCAGGTGTTGAAGTGATCGGACGGCTGCCCGATCAGGAGATATCAGAAACTTCCTGATCGGTCACCAGTCCGATCAGGGAACCTCCTGATCGGTCTCTGGACCGATCAAGGAACCTCCTGATCGGTCTGTAGACCGATCAGAAAATAATCAGTATCCCTCTCTGCGTACCAAACTGACCTGATCGGTCCCCGGATCGATCAAGGAACTCCTGATCGGTCTGTAGACCGATCAGTAGGCTTCCTGACGTACAAAACGAACCTGATCGATCCCTGGACCGATCAGATTACAAACAGGAGGGTCTGGAGAGATTTTTGGATCGGTCGACAGACCGATCCACCTTCTCCTGATCGGGTTGTAGACCGATCAGTGTCTGATACTGAAGTTTCTCCAGTAATTTCAGTAACTGAAATTCGTAGAGGTGTTCGATAATTCATAGAAGTTTCTCTAGTAAAACTTCCAAATTCAGTACCTAGAACCTGAAGAATCTACAAGCATAACTATTTCCTAAAGATTATGGTCTGAAATTATTTATAGCTCGAAAGTTTCAGACATTTAGAAAAACAGACAACTCAAGGATTGAAAACTGAAATTTTCGACCTTGTTATGTTCAGTTTCAAGTTTGTCAAAATATAACCAAATTGCTATCATTATTTCAAGGACTTGTCCTAGTTTCAATCAAAATCATGAAAAGTATCGATCAAAGGTATCAAACAGTCCATCAACCAAAGTTACATAATTTATAGGTAAAGGTCCAACCAAGTTTCCTTGGTTGGAATATATGAGTAAGATCTAGGAACCAAATACACATGAATTATGTAATGGTCTTCCCCATACTCAATTTATGTCTCTTCAACCTAATTATTCAAGGGATGCATGATACATTTTGAATAATTCGGTTGATCCTAGCATCTCACCCCATTTCTAGCAGACAAAAATAATTTGTTAAACCTTATAGTTTGTGTGAGATGTTCCCAAGTTGCCCAAATTAATTTCCCTCTTTTTTTCTTATCGTTTTAATTGTCCTTATTGATCATGACGTGGTCCTAATGACCTATTGAGCCAAACACATTCTCAATTCTCTCCTCAAATGACTAAATTCATTTTCCGGAAGAGGTTTGGTGAAAATATCGGCTAGGTTTGACTTTGACTCAACATATGTGAGTGCAATGTCTCCCCTAGCTACGTGATCTCTAATGAAGTGATGACGCACTTCAATATGTTTGGTCCTTGAATGATGGACTGGATTGTTTGTTAGGTTTATTGTGCTGATGTTATCACACAACACTTGCACTCCCTTATATGAAAGCCCATAATCTTCTAGGGTGTGGATCATCCACAACAATTGTGATACACTCTCTCCCATGGCAATGTATTCAGCCTCGGTTGTGGAGAGAGCAACGCAATGTTGCTTCCGATTTGACCAACTAACCAATGATGAACCTAAAAATTGGCAACCCCCACTAGTGCTTTTCCGATCCAATTTGCACCTAGCATAATCGGAGTCGGTATAACCTATCAAATCAAAAGACTCAGTATGAGGGTACCAGAGACCTACTCTAATTGTGCCCTTAAGGTATCTCAGAATTCTCTTAACTGCAATTAAATGAGATTCCTTGGCACATACTTGATATCTAGCGCACATGCCCACAGCAAAAAGTATGTCCGGTCGACTAGCTGTGAGATATAGAAGACTACCGATCATGCTTCTATATTACGTTAGATCAACTGGTTTTCCATTCTCATCATTGTCAAGGCGAGTGTTCATCGCCATTGGAGTGGATACTTCCTTAGAGTCACTCATTTTGAATTTCTTGAGCATCTCTTGAGTGTATTTTGTTTGATGGACATAAATGCCATCTCGAGTTTGTTTGATTTCAAATCCAAGGAAGAATGTCAATTCTCCCACCAGACTCATCTCAAACTCACTTTCCATGTGAGTGATAAATTCATTCAAATAGTCCTTATTATTTGAGCCACAAATTATGCCATCGACATACACCTGGGCTACAAATATGTTTTCACCATCTCTACGCAGAAATAGTGTTGGGTCTATTTGACCTCTTACAAAACCCTTTTCTAGTAAGTAAGTTGACAACCTTTCGTACCATGCTCGAGGTGTAACACCCCACCCTCCTCACTACTGGACTGTGAGGGTGGAGCGCTACTGTACTACTAACTTTACTTAACTATCCTTGTTTACATGTTGATAGAAATTCCTAAAACTCTCGGAGAACTCAAAACATACAATTAACTAGCAGCGGAAGACTAAATGACTCATCTAATACATTCTTAATAAATGACAATCTTAATAAATCCTTATGCTAGGTCCCAAGGCTTCTATAGTCCAGACATCACACATCCATCCGCACCTCCTTGTCGCCTTCCTTTGCTATAACTTTTCCTTTCCTTTATCTGCAGTAAGAGGAAAATGCAACTATAAGCAAAATTGCTTAGTAAGCGCTATCTAACTCACAAAACTCGAATATGCATGTAACTGGAAGAAGTCTAAAACTGAATGCTCAGAAAGAAATACTACTCATACTCATCTACTAATAAAAGAACAAGATATGCTGAAATGCTAAATATGTAAAGCTACTCATGCTCAGAAAATAGCAAAGAACAGTAAGCTAATCTAAATAACATGCTAGCATAAAAGAAAACTCAACTTGCTGATTTTAAAACAAAGTGAAACTTAATTCATCTGTTCTAAACTTATTCTTTAATTCACTTGTTTAAAACTTATTCTTTAATACTTTATACTTATGTAAAAAAATTGCTTTACTTGTTTAAAAACTTATACTTATAATACTTCAAAATAATAATCAACTTCTCTTGGGCCCGGCAACTGTGCTTTTACTTTTGTAACGACCCGACCTATTTGGCGGCCCATTTGGCGACCCTCGGGTCGTCGACCGTCGACCGTCGGCTGTGCCTAGGGACGACTATGGGAGCCCAACCCAAGGACAACTGAGAGTCCAGTACAGTGCCACTGATAAAAGTAAAATACTTGTTATCTTTTAATACTTCTAATATATAATGTCTCGGCATTTTCTTTAGCACCTTGTGTGTCAAATTCCCTAAAGTCTTGACTTTGGGATCTACTTAAGGCCTTGGCCTTTTTCTTTCTTTTCTTTATCTTTCTTATACTTTTCTTAAACTCAAAATTTGTAATTGAAATGCTTAATGAAAAATCTACACTGCAATGCTTAATTAAAATCTGCATTATAAGCTTACATAAAAATTTGTACTTATAAGCTTAATTAAAATCTGCACTATAGGCTTAATTAAAATCTGCACTATAAGCTTAAATAAAAATCTGCACTATAGGCTTAATTAAAATCTGCACTATAAGCCTAAATAAAAATCTGCACTTATGAGCTTAATTAAAATCTGCACTATAGGCTTAATTAAAATCTGCACTATAAGCTTAATTAAAATCTGCTCTATAAGCTTAATTAAAATCTGCACTATAAGCTTACATAAAAATCTACATATGAGCTTAATTAAAAATCTGCACTATAAGCGCTCATCATGCTTCGAATTCAAGAAGAACAAAGGTCCAAAACTACTCCTACTGCAGGTGAGAAGCACTTACCTTGATTCTTGGACTCACAACCGAACAAAAAGGGCATCTAGGACCTTGGCCGGCCGCCGGAGATGATACCCTAACTCCCTTTAATTTTCTGCCATCGTACGCAGAAGAGAAGGAGAGAATGGTTTAAGTCACGGGAAAACAGAGCATCAACTTATCCCCTTTTATAATCTAATATTCTGTTAATTATCTTAAATAAATTTGCTACTTTTTCTAAACAAACAAATCCAACATCAACTTATCCCTTTTATAATCCAATATTCTGTTAATTATCTTAAATAAATTTGCTACTTTTTCTAAACAAACAAATCCAACATCAACTTATCCCTTTTATAATATTCTGTTAACTATCTTAAATAAATTCGCTACCTTTTCTAAACAAACAAATCCAAGATCAACTTATCCCTTTTATAATCCAATATTCTGTTAACTATCTTAAATAAATTCGCTACCTTTTCTAAATAGAAAAATATGTTTGCCCACCTGGTTAGTTGGGTTTTGACCAAGTCAAAGGTCATGGGTTCAATTCTCGGCTTGGACTTTTTTTTGTCGAAACTTCCTTCGTTTAGTAAAAATACCAAACGACCTCCAAATATTACATAAAAATACTCTAAAAATTTCTAAAAATCTCTAGAATATTTCTAAATATTTTTAAGAACTTTTAGAACTCCTAATGAGGAAAATTGGGTCGTTACACGAGGTGCTTGTTTAAGCCCATAAAGAGCTTTATTGAGCTTGTATACGTGGTTTGGAGCTTCGGTATTAACAAACCCCGATGGTTGTTCAACATAGACCTCTTCTTTAATGAAACCATTTAAGAAGGCCGATTTAACGTCCATTTGATAGAGCATGAAGCCTCTATGTGCAGCAAAAGCTAGCATTAAACGAATGGACTCTAATCGAGCCACGGGAGCATAAGTCTCATCATAATCGAGGCCTTCGACTTGACTATAGCCCTTGGCTACAAGTCTTGCCTTGTTTTTTACGACTTCTCCCTTTTGGTTTAACTTATTTTTGAAGACCCATTTGGTTCCAATAATGGTGGTCTTCTTAGGTCTAGGAACTAAGTCCCACACTTGACTCCTTTCAAATTGACCTAACTCATCTTGCATAGCTATGATCCAATCAGGATCGTGCAATGCCTCATCAACTAATTTTGGTTCAATTTCTGAGATCAAGGCGACCTCATTAGACTCATTTCTAAAGAATGATCTAGTCCTAACCCCTTGTTGAATGTCTCCCACAATCTGGTCTTGGGGATGACTAGAGGCTATCCTAGATTGCCTTGGTGTTGGCGGTGCCTCATGAGTGGTCTCACTAGACACAGGCAAGGGCTCAGTATCAGGCAGAGGATCAGACTGAGCCCTCTCTTGCCTTTGCTCATCATCATCGGAGTCAATTTCGACTCTTTCTATGTTTTGATCATTTAAACTTAGATTTCTAAGTTCAAATTGAATTTCTCCTACATCCCTTGATTGATCATTTGATTTAGGAATTTCTTCAAATGCTACATCCGAGGACTCTTCAATCAATTTAGTCCTATTGTTGTAGACTCGATAGGCTTTGCTGATGAGAGAGTACCCGACTAGTATCCCTTCGTCAGCCTTAGCCGTGAACTTTCCAAGATGATCCTTGGTGTTCAAGATAAACACCTTACACCCAAACACCCTAAGATGTTTAATTGTAGGGGGTTTCCCAAATCAAAGTTCATGGGGAGTCTTTCCTAAAAACCTATGTATCAAGACTCGATTTTGCACATAGCAAGCGGTATTTACAGCTTCAGCCCATAAGTAGCTCGGTAGTGAGTACTCATTGAGCATGCTTCGTGCAGCCTCTTGCAAGACTCGGTTCTTTCTCTCCACAACCCCATTTTGTTGTGGGGTCCTTGGAGTAGAGAACTCATGCCTATATCATTTTTCTTGACAAAATTCTAAAAATCTATGGTTTTGAAATTCTCCACTATGATCACTTCTAATTGTTTTAATTGTTGTTGATTTTTCATTTTCAGTTCTTCTACAAAAAGAAACAAAAACATCTATGGTTTGATCCTTATTTTTAAAAAAGAAAGTCCATGTATATCTAGTAAAATCATCAATGATCACTAAGCAGTATCTACTTCCATTCAATGAAATAACATTACTGCAATCAAACAAATCCATATGCAATAAATCTAAAGCAGTAGATGTACTTACAACGCTTTTACCTTTATGAGACGCTTTTGTTTGCTTACCCTTTTGACATGCATTACATAATTTTGTCTTTTGGTACTTGATGCTTGGTAAGTCTCGCACTAATCCTTTGTTGGCCAGCTTTCGAATATTCTTCATGTTTACGTGGGCCAACCTCCTATGCCACAGCCATGATTCTTCTTCTTTTAACATGAAACACTTAGCAGAGGCATTAGTAGCACTTTTAAAAAATACTTGATAAATGTTATCTACCCTTGTGCCTACTAGTACCGTGTCAAGTGTGTCAATGTGCTTGACCAGACATTGACTTGAATGAAACTCAATTGTGTAACCCGTATCACACAATTGGTTGACACTTAGGAGATTAAAGGTCATCCCCTTGACTAAAAGGACATTTTTGATTTGGAGACATTCGGATATATGAATATCTCCAACTCCTATAACCTTAAGGCTACCATTATTACCAAAGGACACATTACCTCTATTTTTATTTTGAAGGATAGTAAAGAGTGACTTGTCCCCGGTCATGTGCTTGGAGCATCCACTATCAACAAACCAAGTTGATAGATGCTCCCCCTTGACAAATGCCTACAAGACACGAAAGATAGATGTTTTAGGTACCCAAATCTTGGGACCTAATGCATCTACAATGAAAGACCTAGGAACCCATGCCTTGGTCACACCCTTCCTAGTCTCATGAACCCTAGAAGCATGTGATCTATGAAATTGGGTTCTAGATACTAGGGAAATGAAACTAGACTCCTTAGGTTGATATCCTAACCCAGCCTTGTTGTAGACCGCCCTTTGGGCATTTAGAATCATATCTAAGGTCTTAGAGCTAGTTGAGAATTTCTCAAGCATTTTCTTGAGTTTCTCAACTTCACTCTTTAAGGCTTTGTTTTCATCCTCAAGAAGCTCTTGATGTAGGTCATCAACCTCATCTTCCCTAAGAGTCTTCAAGTGTTCTACTTCATCTTTTAATGATTTGATTTCAGTTTTTGATTTCTTAAGCAAAGTAGATAAATGTGCAATAGTTTTATAGCATTTTTCTAAGTGAGGAGAAGTTACTTCTTCATCATCCGAAGATGATGAAGCCGCGGCTGATGTATCACTTCCGGAATCTGATTCCTCCCTTGCCATGAGCGCTAATTGACGAGTGCTTTTCTCCTTCTTCTCTTCCTCCGATGAGCTTGAGGAGGATTCATCCCAAGTAGCTTTGAGAGCTTTCTTCTTCTTGGCCCTTTCCTCCTTCTTCTTGAGTTTTGGACACTCGCTCCGATAGTGTCCTTTCTTGCTACACTCATAACACGTAACATTAGTCTTATCAACATTTTGATCAATAGACTTACCTTTCCCTTTGTATCTCCGGCTCCTTCTCATGATTCTCCTTACGAAGTTGGCCATCTCACTTGATGATGATCCACCTTCATCATCGGACTCGGAGGAGGATGAGGATGTAGGAATCTCTTTCTCCTTCTTCTTTTCTTTCTTCCTTCTTCCATCCTTGCTCTTTTCTCCTGCAACTAGGGCAATACCTTTCTCTTTTTGACCCTTGTTAGCAAGTTCATGAAGTTCCATTTCACAAAAGAATTCATCTAATTTAACAATTGAAAGGTCCTTGGAGACCTTGTAGGCATCTACCATAGATGACCACAAGGCATTCCTCGGAAAGGCTTTGAGAGCGTACCTTACAAGATCGTGATTCTCTACGCGTTCATCTACGGAATGAAGACCATTGATGATCTCTTTGAACCTTCCGTGTAGTTCACTTACCGTTTCATTCTCCTTCATGGTGAGATTTTGTAGTTGGTTTAGGAACAAGTCTCTCTTGGCGATCCGAGAGTCTCGGGTTCCTTCTTGGAGCTCGATGAGCTTGTTCCACAAATCTTTTGCGCTCACAAATGGACCTACCTTGACAAGTTGATCTTTGGCTATCCTACATTGTAGAGTGACCACCGCCTTGGCATCGGCTTGTCCTTTGCGAGTTTGCTCGACGGACCACCTTGACGACTCTAGTTCCTTACCTTCTTCATCCTTCGGAGGTGTGAACCCTTCCTTGACCGAGAACCACATGGAGATGTCGGTCTTGAGATAATACTCCATACGGCTCTTCCAATATTGGAAGTCCGCTCCGTCGAAGTAGGGTGGACGATTGGTGCTAAAACCTTCCTTCATAGCCATCTTCTTGCTCTTTAGGGTGTTAATCCGGATGAAGAGCGCCTTGCTCTGATACCACTTGTTAGGACCTTCGGATGGCTAGAGAGGGGGAGTGTGAATAGCCTCCTCTAAAACTCAATTAATCTCCTCACAAAAGTTTGTTAACACAGCGGAAATAAGCAAAAGGAAAATTGATGCAAGGAAAAGAAACAACCCACCACTAACACAACAAGGATGTACGAGGTTCGGGGATAACTTGCCCCTACTCCTCGGCGTATCCGTAAGGTGGACGATCCCTTGATCTTTCGGTAGATCACACCCCGGACAGATTCCGGCTAAGTATTTCTCCTTCTCGGTGGAGTAACCTCTCCACAAAATCTCAGAAAAGATTTGAAATGAAGCACAAGACTTACAGATTTTAGTGGCTAAAAGGAATGAACAATAAACTTACAGTCACGATGAAAGCAAAGCGCAAAGACAGAAGAAGTTCCTCAGCCAAGAGCTCAAAAACACAGTACTCTTGCTTGATTGACAGAGAGTTTTTCAAAATCCTCACTCAAACCTCTCTTCTTCCTTCTTCTTATTCCTCTGCTTTCTCAATATCTTCAACCAGAGCCGAATCACTGTCACCTGTATCGAATCACTGCGACCAACTCAGGCGTCGCCAATCACTCTTCCTCCTCATCTGGTCCTCTGAACTCACACCAATACCATCCATGGTCTTCACTGGTGTCTCTGAGCTTGAACCAATAAGCAAGAGTCAAGCTGTTTCCAACTGATCGCAGCCAGTGAACGTTGACGCTCCAATTGCACCATTTGCAGCGAAACACAGCAGAAAGAGCACTTGGTCTTATTCTTCTAATGGAGCTTAATTTGAATTTAAGCATTGGCACGACACCTGCAACTCAGAACTCAAAAAGCTTATAGCGTATGGTTAGATCGATGAATCGAAATCGCAGAACAGAAGACAACGACATCGTTGTGGATCGGTCAGCAGACCGATCCATACGACCGATCGGGACACATCCGATCGGTGCGGGATAATGCTGATCCGTGGACCGATCCCTATAGGTGGATCGGTCCACGATCGATCCCCTATTGTTCGAATCACATCGCTTACCGATCGGCCACCGACCGATCAAATAACCCACGTAAGGAGTTACCGATCGATCACGAGACCGATCGATAACCACTGATCGGCCGATGACCGATCCAATATCGATCGGTCAATGCACCGATCCAATGCCTCTGTTGGTTTTAGAGCTTCCCACCCCTAAACTCTAACGCCTTCCTGGTCCGGAGAATGAGCCACCGAGCCCTCTCGACCTAGTCGGAGAACGAGACCGAGCCCTCTCGACCTAGTCGGAGAACGCAGCCCGAGCCCTCTCGGTCCGATCCAGAGAACGAGCTACCGAGCCCTCTCTGACCTAGTCCGGAGAACGAGCTGTCGAGCCCTCTCCGACTTCGTCCGGTCTAGAGAACGAGCTACCGAGCCCTCTCTAACCTAGTCCGGAGAACGAGCTGCCGAGCCCTCTCCGACTTCGTCCGATCCAGAGAACGAGCTACTGAGCCCTCTCTGACCTAGTCCGGAGAACGAGCTACCGAGCCCTCTCCGCTTCCACGTTCGGGTCAGAGAACGAGCTACCGAGCCCTCTCTGACCTAGTCCGGAGAACGAGCTACCGAGCCCTCTCCGACTTCGCGTGCCAAGTATCCGTACTTGGACTTTTCCTCTCCACATGATCAACCTTGATCATTAATCAGTCTGAGTTTAATTAATATCTGATACAAACTTAAATCAGTGTCAACATTAAAACAACAGCCAGGTCAGACTGTATTAACACTTAGCTTGTAACACTTGGAGTAGGAGTTGCTTGAAATTATAGTTGTTGCCCACCGGAAAGCGATCAACGATCACGGGCCTTGGAGTAGGAGTCATCATAGGCTCCGAACCAAGTAAATCCCTTGGTCTTTTGTGTGTGTTTGTTTGTTTATTTCAGCTGTGCTTAATTCTCGATCGTTTTATGAATCCAAAATGCGTGAAATCCACAAGCGCTATTCACCCCCCTCTAGCGCATCTCGATCCAACAATTACATATTTTGTTTGTTGCATTTTGTTATTGCACAACTATAAAGAATAAAAGCCTTTTTTAGTTAAATTGAGTCATATTCTTTGTTTTTGTTTATGTAGTGCTCTCAATATCTATTAATTTGAACAATATTCTCGTGTTTACCGGTACAAATCAAAAGTTGTACCCTTCTCAAACTTTCAACTCTAAAATAAAAGCAACACTAACAATTAAAGTAGTTAACAGAAAAGAAAAGAGAGATGACTAAGCTATTTGACTTGGTTACAACCGAGACGGTTGTTAATCCAAGGCGGTGGAAAGGCACACTAACAGAGTCTCCTTCTTTGAAGGCGGAGAAGTCTTTTACACTTTAAGAGCACAGAGGTTGCTTGAAAAGGAATTACGGAGTTGATACTTTCGTTGTATGGTGAACAGCTATTCGAGACCCCTTTATATAGGGGTTCCAAGACTTATCAGATAACCTGATTTTTAGGATCAGGTTTTGACTCGAGAGGGATCGGTCGACCGATCCCAAGGTTCGGTCGACCGAACCTACTGTACTTGCCTGACCTTCCATCCAGGTGCAATCTCTCTGGATCGAGCTTGGGTTCGGTCGACCGATCCTTGTGTTCGGTCGACTGATCAGCCAACGGTCTCTCTGAGCTGGCCCGATCAGTACGTTCAGCCCGATCAGTACATTCAACGAAGTCTTTTGGTTTATCTTCGGTTCGGTCGACCGATCATAAGGTTCGATCGACCGATCAGCCATTGGTTGCTGACATGGTTGCTGACGTGTCACCTGTTGGGTTTTTCGGGCCGCAAAAACTGCTTTTTGCATTGCGGAAACCCCAAAACCCTGCCACCGGATCCGTGCGAAGAAATAAAATTTCATATACATGTTTTCTACTCCTAGATCTACACTAGATCTATAAGATCAAAAGGTATACCTTTGAAGCGAAGCCCTTTGCGTATCCTGCTATCCCGCTCGTCCAAGGTTCGACGGATCTCAAGGTTGTCAAGTGTACAACCCTTTATGCGTATCCACATGAACAAATGATGGAGAAACCTAACAAAAGGGGTGCTAGCACCTTTGAAAGATTCTGCCAAAGAGGAGGAGAGGGAGAGAAGAAAGCTTGAGGAAGAAGATGGAGGTTTCAAAACAAAATTAAAAACTCCCAAGATGATTAAGTGGCTGGCCACTTTCATGAAAGGCTTTTAAACCCCATGGAATATCAAGAGTCAAGGCTCTTGATCTCCCTCATGAGGTGGCGCACACATGTGCTAGCCTTGATGATGTGGCACATCACCATTAGCTACTTAATGCCAACTCACCAATGAGGTGGCAAATGGTCAAGTCAAACTTGACTCTTCATCTTCCTCTCAAGTCAAGTCAAACTTGACCACTTCTCTCCCTTGATTGATCTAATCTAACCATTGGTTCAAGTCAATTTTAATTTAATGAATCTATATTCATTGAATTAAATTGACTCAATGAGTCTAAGTCCAAATTAGACTCACCTAACACATGAACCAAATTGAGTCCAACTCAATTAGCCTAATTTGAATTACTCTTAATCCAATATGGTTCATCACATGAACCTAATCCTTTAGGTTCATCAAATGAACCTAATCTCCATCTAATTTCCCTTTGTGTGTGACCCTATAGGTTCTTATAATGTTGGCAATGCTCCTAAACTCATTTAGAAGCATAAGTAATGAGCGGTATCTAGCAACACATCATTACTACCCAAATTATAAGAATGTTGTGATCCAACATCAACTTGTGACTACTAATTGTGACTCTTCACAATATATGACAAGTGTCCTTCTATCCTTGACATCTAGATTGATTAATGTGAGGCATAGACCATGTCATCCTCTAATCAATCTAAATCTTGAATCTCAAGTAGACTCACTCAATCAAATGAGCTCAACATCTCATATTGACTCATTTGGGCATGGTCATGCACTTAGTGGTCTCACTCTATCAAGAATATCGATGTCACTCCAGTCATATAGGAGGGATAGATCCCATCTACATCACTCACATCCCTCCGCATAATTTGTTACATACCCAGTAATCGCCTTTATAGTCCACCCAATTACGGGTGACGTTTGACGAAGTCAAAGTACGTAACTCCTTATGTAGGGAACCATGTTGACTTCAGGTCCTAGGACTAATAGTCATACTAATAGCCACATGAGAAAGTATATGACACTCATATAACGATCCATGATACTTTCTCATGGCAGGTTATTCAGTATACATTCTCCAATAAATACCCATGTGTCAACTTAATATCTCCATATCCATGACTTGTGAGATCAAGTCATCGAGTTGACCTACATGCTAGTCTCATCACATTAACATTGTCCCTGAATGCTAATACTTGACTAGGAATGATTAAGAGTAGTGTTCCCTATATCATCTCACTATCGATTCAACTAACTGATTAATATAGGTAAGAACCTTCTATTCAAGGATGCTATTATACTTAGTTATTTGACACCAATACAAGTAAGTATAATAACCATAAACAAATGTCTTTATATATATAAGAATATGATACAACGAGTCCATACAATAATCATCAAATGATTGGCTCTAGGGCTCTAACTAATAATCTCCCACTAGTACTAGTGCCAATCAGTATAGGCTCTAAGGCCCAAAGACCTAGTGTGACCATCATGCTTTCTATGTGCCAAAGCCTTGGTCAAGGGATCTGCGATGTTAGCCTCAGTGGGTACTCTGTAAATCTTCACATCTCCTCTATCGATGATCTCTCGAATGAGATGGAAGCGCAATAGTATGTGTTTGGTCCGCTGGTGTGAGCGAGGTTCCTTGGCCTGCGCAATTGCTCCATTGTTGTCACAATAGAGCTCAGTAGGGTCAGCGATGCTAGGAACCACCCCAAGTTCAGTGATGAACTTGTTGATCCAAACTGCCTCCTTTGCTGCTTCTGATGCAGTAATATACTCGGCCTCTGTTGTAGAATCAGTGACTGTGTCCTGCTTCGAACTCTTTCAGCTCACAGCACCACCATTTATGCAAAACACGAACCCTGACTGCGATCGATAATCATCCTGGTCGGTTTGGAAGCTAGCATCACTGTAACCCTTTACAGCTAGCTCGTCATCGCCTCCATATATCAAGAAATATTCTTTAGTCCTTCTCAAGTACTTAAAAATATTCTTGACCACTATCCAGTGACTTTCACCTGGATCTGACTGGTATCTGCTCGTCATGCTCAAAGCATACGAGACATCAGGACGAGTACATAGCATGACATACATGATAGATCCTATGGCTGAGGCATACGGGATCTGATCCATGCGGTCTCTCTCCTCTCTTTGAAAGACTCACGCCATGTGACATCGGCAGAAATCTCTTCTTGGAGTTCTGCATGGCAAACCGAAGTAATACCTTGTCAATGTATGTACTCTGACTTAGGCCAAGCAATCTCTTAGATCTATCTCTATAGATCTGTATGCCTAGAATGCGGGATGCTTCACCTAAGTGCTTCATTGAGAAACAAGTCCCTAGCCAAGTCTTGATAGACTGCAGCAAAGGGATGTCTTTCCCAATGAGTAGTATATCATCCACATACAGTATAAGGAAGACAACTGTGTTTCCTACAACCTTCTTGTAGACACAAGGTTCATCTTCATTTTTGATGAAACCAAACTGTTTGAATGCATCATCAAATCGAAGATTCTAGCTCCGAGAAGCTTGCTTTAGTCCATAAATGGACCTATGCAGCTTGCATACTTTGCCAATATGCTGTGGATCTTCAAAACCCTCAAGTTGTGTCATGTACACATCCTCGAGCAGGTTTCCATTCAGAAATGCGATTTTGACATCCATCTGCCAGATCTCATAATCGTGGTACGCTACAATAGCAAGCATGATCCGAATGGATTTAAACATCGCTACTGGAGAAAAGGTTTCATCATAGTCAATACCATGAATTTGCTTGAAACTTTTAGCTACCAAGCAACCCTTATAAATAAGTCCATCCATGTCAGTCTTTCTCTTAAAGACCCACTTACACCCAATGGGTTTGACCCCTTCAGGTGGATCAACCAAAGTTCATACTTGGTTAGTGTACATAGATTCCATCCCGGATCTCATGGCCTCTAGCCATTTCTCGAAATCTGGTCTCATCACAGCTTCCTGATAGGAGGTAGGCTCATCCTCTATGAGCACAACGTCATCATGGTCAGACAAGAGAAATGAGTATTTCTCAGGCTGACGACGTACCCTATCAGACCTGCGAAGAGGTACGTCTACTTGAACTGGGTGTTGTTCCTCAACTCCTTGTGGAACAACATCATCCATAACACTTTGTGGTTCCAGTTCAACTTCCATCGAGGCTTTAGTGCTATGGTCCACATCTTGAACTTCTTCAAGATCGAACGTACTCCCACTAGTCTTTCTAGAAACAAAGTCCCTTTCTAGAAATACCCCAGTCTTAGCCACAACTACCTTGTGTTGACTGGGAATGTAGAAGTAATATTCCTTCGTTTCCTTGGGATATCCAATGAAATAGCACTTGTCGGATTTGAGTCCCAGTTTGTCCGAGACTTGACGTCTAACGTAAGCCTCACAACCCCAAATCCTCATAAAAGACACCTCGGCATGTCTCCCAATCCATATCCTATATGATGTCTTTATTACAGCCTTAGATGGAACTCGGTTAAGAATGAAGGCTGCTGTGTCTAGAGCATAGCCCCAAAGATACATGGGAAGATCTGTGTGACCCATCATAGACCGTACCATATCTAATAAGGTACGATTCCTCCTTTCGGATACACCATTCCACCGTGGTGTTCCAGGAGGAGTGAGTTGGGATAGGATCTCACACTCAGCTAGATAGTGACGAAACTCATGGCTAAGGTATTCTCCACCTCGATCTGATCGAAGTATCTTAATACTCTTGCCAAGCTGGTTTTGTACTTCATTCTTGAATTCTTTGAACTTTTCAAAGGATTCTGACTTATGTGTCATCAGGTACACATAACCATATCTACTGGAGTCATCAGTAAATGTAATGAAGTACCTATAACCACCTCTAGCAGTGACATTGAAAGGGCCGCATACATCACTATGTATAAGACTTAACAAGTCAGTCACTCTCTCACTGTGTCCACTAAAGGGAGTCTTGGTCATCTTGCCTAGAAGGCATGACTCGCATGTCTCATATGATTCAAAATCAAATGAGTCCAGCAAACCATCTTTATGGAGCTGGGACAAGCGTTTGTCATTTATATGACCTAAGCGATAGTGCCAGAGATAGGTTTGGTTCATGTCATTTGACTTAAACCTCTTGGTACTTATGTTATAGATAGGGTTCTCAAGGTCTAGAATATAGAGTCCGTTCATCAGAGGTGCACTACAATAGAACATATCATTTAAATAAACTGAACAACATTTGTTCTTTATTATAAATGAAAAACCTTTCTTGTCCAAACAAGAAACTGAAATTATGTTCTTAGTCAAGGCAGGCACATAACAACATTCATTTAATTCTAGTACAAGACCAGAGGGTAGAGATAGATAGTAAGTTCCTACAGCAATAGCAGCAACCCGTGCTCCATTGCCTGCTCGTAGGTCTATCTCACCCTTCGTCAATGCTCTGCTATTTCTCAGCGCTTGTACATTAGTACAAATGTGAGATGCACATCCGGTATCTAATACCCACAATGAAGAAATAGAGAGGTTGACTTCTATAACATGTATACCTGAAGTAGAAATCTTATTTCTCTTCTTCTTAAGATCTTCCAAGTATCCAGTGCAGTTCCTCTTCCAGTGCCCTGCTTGTCCTTGATACAGTTGACGAAGATATTCAACCATATCATAAGCACCCATCAACTCGTGTTGCTTCTAAAGCTCAGAGTTCATGGTTACGAGCATGAGACAAGACACATCTAATGCGTCATCTTGATGCTTCTTGTAAGTATCTCGGTCAACTCGCATGGCAGTGGTAGGAGGTGCCTCTAGAATGGGCTGCTCCAGAACGTACAGTTTACGTTCTTGTGTGAGAACAATTCTCAGATTCCTGTACCAGTCCAGGAAATTAGCTCCGTTGAGCTTATCCTTCTTAAGGATAGAATGCAGGGAGAAAGAGTTCGTATTTGACATCATGACAATCTACAATAGAAATTGCAGAAAATAAATAAACATCATATTCTAGTAATCATTTAATTAGGCCTTTAATTAAACTATGCTCCCACTGAATTATAGAACTTTTGTAGAATCAAGTCATGGATGTGGTCAAACCACACTTACTCGATTCCAACCAACTAGCTATAATTCTTGTGGGACAAGATCCACATCATACTATGCCTTGAGTTAGCTTTGGCTAAATCGCCCAAGACTTAGTATGATCAGTAGGTAACTAATTACCAAT
The DNA here is from genome assembly GCF_018446385.1 of Zingiber officinale. Taxonomy (NCBI): domain Eukaryota; kingdom Viridiplantae; phylum Streptophyta; class Magnoliopsida; order Zingiberales; family Zingiberaceae; genus Zingiber; species Zingiber officinale. Next base: position 59,072,863 of record NC_056006.1, on the reverse strand, counting down.
TACATCTCTATGCAACTCTTGTTTATAGGATCAAGATCCGCATTTATATTAAAACTCGAGTTAGCTTTGGCTAATACACCCAAGAGTTAATATAAACGTGATTTTGTCCTATCTTCCAACCATTGGAAAAATGCCTATAGTTAAACTCGATCAAATTGAGTTAACTAGTTACTCAATCTAATTGAGTTGTACTCACCCATGCGTTGATAAGTGGGACCAAGATTGTCCCTCCGTACCCTACCAAGATAATATGTGTTGCTCTGCTTTGGCAGATTCAACAACAACATGTGATCGAGGTAGTGATAGGTATCATGACATGGTAGGCATTACGAGTTGACGCGATTGAGATCTAATATAATCGACGAGGTGTATCATATACGTGATTTAGATCTAATCTAATCGTTAGGGCGCATCATGTACGCGATTTAGATCTAATCTAATCGTTAAGGCGCTAATTAATTACTATTCTAGCATGCATCACATATACACACACAAGCAATTAATTAAATATTTTGTGATTAGTCATGGCCCTACTACGATCTTCTCAAGCCAATGAGAAGATCGGATGGTCAACCTAAGGTCAACAGTTTCTCAAGCTCCTTCCTTTGACCACCTTGTGTTGTTCGCACCCTCCTCGTAACTTCATCTTGAGTGGACCTTTCACCGCTCCAATTTGTACATTACAAAGGTGAAACTCAAGTTACATTCGAGTCTAAACTATTTACAATAGGAATATAAAAATAGGAAAGGCACGACGCGCAGGTCACGTATCATATACAACACACACAATCACATGACGACACGCATGTCGTATTATGAATTACAACACACAATATCCAATCAAATTGGGTCTTTTGGGCTATGACCATCAAAAAATAATATATAATTCTAAATTATGTAATTTTTATAAATTTCTGTAATTTTTCTTACAATTTTTACAATTTTTATGAGTAAAAATTCGGGCGCAATCGCGGAACGAAGCCCCTTGCGGGGTCAGGGGCAGTACCCCTACCCGCGATATAACCATCGCGAGTATTCCTAAGCAATCCTACAGCGCCTTAGTCCACTGTCCCAAAATGATTTGGGGCGAAACCTTGTCGTTTCGGAAATACTTTCTCGGTAGTCGAAGCGTACATGTGTCTAAACACTTGTGCTTTGCTTCTACGAGAAAAATACCCATAAAATCTTTAAAAATAGTAAATTTACAGAAATTAACAGATCTGTAATTTTCATAAAAATATAAATTAAAACATGTATACGCTTCGCACGTGGCTCTGATACCACTGTTGGATTTTTCGGGCCGCAAAAACCGCTTTTTACGTTGCGGAAACCCCGAAACCCCGCCACCGGATCCGTGCGAAGAAATAAAATTTCATATACATGTTTTCTACTCCTAGATCTACACTAGATCTACAAGATCAGAAGGTATACCTTTGAAGCGAAGCCCTTCGCGTATCCTGCTATCCCGCTCGTCCAAGGTTCGACGGATCTCAAGGTTGTCAAGTGTACAACCCTCTATGTGTATCCACACGAACAAATGATGGAGAAACCTAACAAAAGGTGTGCTAGCACCTTTGAAAGATTCAGCCAAAGAGGAGGAGAGGGAGAGAAGAAAGCTTGAGGAAGAAGATGGAGGTTTCAAAACAAAATTAAAAACTCCCAAGATGATTAAGTGGCCGGCCACTTTCATGAAAGTCTTTTAAACCCCATGGAATATCAAGAGTCAATGCTCTTGATCTCCCTCATGAGGTGGCGCACACATGTGCTAGCCTTGATGATGTGGCACATCACCATTAGCCACTTAATGCCAACTCACCAATGAGGTGGCAAATGGTCAAGTCAAACTTGACTCTTCATCTTCCTCTCAAGTCAAGTCAAACTTGACCACTTCTCTCCCTTGGTTGATCTAATCTAACCATTGGTTCAAGTCAATTTTAATTTAATGAATCTATATTCATTGAATTAAATTAACTCAATGAGTCTAAGTCCAAATTAGACTCATCTAACACATGAACCAAATTGAGTCCAACTCAATTAGCCTAATTTGGATTACTCTTAATCCAATTTGGTTCATCACATGAACCTAATCCTTTAGGTTCATCAAATGAACCTAATCTCCATCTAATTGCCCTTTGTGTATGACCCTATAGGTTCTTATAACGTTGGCAATGCTCCTAAACCCATTTAGAAGCATAAGTAATGAGCGGTATCTAGCAACACATCATTACTACCCAAGTTATAAGAATGTTGAGATCCAACATTAACTTGTGACTACTAATTGTGACTCTTCACAATATATGACAAGTGTCCTTCTATCCTTGACATCTAGATTGATCAATGTGAGGCATAGACCGTGTCATCCTCTAATCAATCTAAATCTTCAATCCCAAGTAGACTCACTCAATCAAATGATTGGCTCTAGGGCTCTAACTAACATCACGAATGGTTGGCTTCTATTGAAAGGGGTTCGGTCGACCGATCAAAGGGTTCAGTCGACCGAACACTTGTCAAGTCAACTTTCTGGTTGACTTGCTCTGGTTCGGCTTGCTTAGGTGATTTTGACCATCCGGAATAGGGCTCACCCGAACCTAGTTCCCGGCCTTCTCCTCAAGCAGTCTTCTGTCCCGGCTTTACGTCCCTCGAACGTCGTCCACGTTCTTCACGCCCATCGGTATACTCTTCCACAGCTCTCTCATCCTTCGAATGCACCGAGCCCGTCGGCTCCCTTCCCGTGCCGTCCTTCTCGCTAGCAGCGTCTTCCGCTTGACTTCCTGCGCTCCTAAGTTCCTGCACACTTAGACACAGGGATCAGACAAACAGGACCTAACCTAAACTTGGTTGATCACATCAAAACAACCACGGGGTCCAACACTTGATTCAGGGATTCTCCGAGTTGGACCTTGAGGAGTAGGGACGGATAGAGCAGGGTATTCGTGTTACCATGGTTGCTCAGTCGTTGATCAGGATGAGGATTCGAGAGGCCCAGGCCGGAGATCAGCATTTACAGTTCATTGGCAGCCAGATAGCTTCTAGACAGCAGACCGAGTTTGCACGAGATGACGAGGGTATTGTTTATTTCCGAGGCAGATTATGTGTACCTCAATCTCACCCGGTCATGGAGGAGTTACTTCAGGATGCTCATCATTCTAGATTTGCTATCCACCCAGGTGGGACCCGTATGTATCGTGATTTGAGGCGTTCCTATTGGTGGAACGATATGAAGAAAGACATCGCAGATTTTGTAGCTAGATGTCTTGTCTGTCAGCAGGTGAAGGCTGAGCACCAGAGACCTGCTGGTTTACTTCAGAGGATGCCTATTCTAGAGTGGAAGTGGGAGCATATTACTATGGATTTTGTGATAGGATTGCCTAGGACTCGACGAGGTCATAATGCGATTTGGGTAATCGTTGATCGATTAACCAAATCCGCACATTTTATAGCGATCTGGAAGACTGATTCTCTGGATCGATTAGCAGAGTTATACTATCATGAGATTATCAGGTTGCATGGTGTTCCTTTGAGTATTATATCAGATAGAGACCCACGATTCACGTCCTGGTTCTGGCAGAGTCTGCAGCAGGCTTTAGGCACACATTTCCGTTTCAGTACAACATTCCATCTGCAGACAGATGGATAGTCAGAACGGATCATTCAAACTTTGGAGGACTTGCTATGGTCTTGCGTTATGGATTTCGGAGGTAGTTGGGAGGACCACCTGCCATTGGTGGAGTTTGCCTACAACAACAGCTATCATTCGGCTATCCAAATGGCACCGTTTGAAGCGTTGTATGGTAGACCTTGTTGGACACCCACCCTCTGGGAAGAGGTTGGAGAGGCCCATCTGGTAGGACCTTAGAGAGCTTAGCAGGAGGCAGAGTTGATTCGTACTATTAGATGGAGGATGTCTAAGGCTCAGGACTGTCAGAAGAGTTATGTTGATCGGCGACAGAGACCCCTGGAGTCCTCTACTGGTGATCATGTGTTTTTGAGAGTTTCACCCACGAAAGGGGTGAAGAGATTTGGTCTTCAAGGTAAGTTAGCTCCACGATATATTGGGTCATTCCATATCTTGGAGAGGATTGGAGCAGTAGCTTACCATCTGGCGCTACCACCATCTCTAGCTGACATTCTCGATGTATTCCATGTATCTATGCTGAAGAGATACGTATCCGATCCGGCACATATTCTGTCAGATATATCAGTTCCCATTCAGCCTGACGTTACTTACGAGGAGGTTCCTGTATAGATTCTGGACCATAGAGAGCGTCAGTTGCGGAACAAGACTGTTCGGCTGGTTAAAGTCGGATGGCAGCATCATTCTGACGAGGAGGCTACTTGAGAGTTGGAGGATACGATCCGAACTCGATACCCTCATCTTTTTACTTGAGGTATGTGAGTTAGAGTTTCTTTCAGCAATTATACGTTTTGGTTATATTCTAGTGTTTGCTGCTGGTTATAGCAAAATTTGGGGACCAAATTTTTATTAGTAGGGGAGAATGTGAGATATCGAAAAATTTAAATAAATAGGGTTATTTGAGAAATAGCCTTATAAAATTTTTTCAGAATTTTTAAAAATTTTTTGAGAATTTTTCGGAGCTTGTACAACGGGTTTTGAGGGGATCAATTTCAGATTAAGATAAAGCCTGTTTGGGATACCCATTTAAGTGAGGAAAAATTTTAATTATAAATTCCTTTTCTTTTATTCCTTCTCCACCAAAACGCCAAACCCGATTCTATTTTCTCTCCTTCCCCGACCCTTTCCTCTCTCTGTTCCTCGCAAACAACTCGACGCCGACGGGGCTTGCAATCGTCTACACCGCCTGAGGAGGAAGTCACCGGAACCTTGCCAGAGGTCGAACAAGGAGGCAGACCCTCCTGATCTCCTGTTCTCAGGTCTTCCCCGAGCCTTTCTTTCCCCGATCTCACGTCGTCTGAGCTCAGATCTGGTCGGCATCCTTCTCCTCCGGGCTGAGACACCCGAAGTTTACCGGAGATCGAACGAGGAGCCGAATCATTCTGATCGACATCGCATCGAGACTCTTCACAACTTCGCCTCATTGCCACCACCCGATCGTCGGCGCAGATTGAGTCTCAGAGAACAGAGGTGAGGAGATAGCTTCACCCAGATCTTGCGACATCCTCTTCTGATCTTTCTTTCCTTCTTCTTCTCGGTTTCATGGATGTCGGTTGTACTCGACTGTCGCCATCCAAGGCCTGAGATACCGGATGTGCCCTAGCTGCGATCTTAGAGGTAATGATCGAGTTCTGTTGATTGTTGAGATATGGTGTGATCGATTCCTCTTTTCCTTGATCACCCGAGATGTTAGCCTAATCCGAACAGAGGGGAAGAATTTTAAGAGGTGAGGTTTTGTTCTATTCTGTGGTGATTGATTTCTTGATTACCTAACATGTTATCTTCATCCGATCAGTGGGAAGGACATTATCAGTGAGGTTTTATTGCTGTGAGGTTGGAATTGTGATCATTGAGGTGGTATTCGGCAGCTTTCCCTAACCGGCATCACTTCTTCTAGCAACACCTCTTTGGTTGCGGATTAAGAGCTGAGTTTTGAGAATTGAGGTATGGTGTAGTGATGTTGATACATGATTAGTGTGATTGATTAGTTGTATGTAGGTTTTTGATCTTAGATGTAGATCATGGTTGGATTTGATTGTTATAGATGGTTATACATGTGTAGATTTGAATTAGGGTTATGATTGAATTGAGATTAGTTTGGAACATGTAGTAGAACATGTTTTAGATTGAAGGTTATAGTTAGTTATGTGTAGATTTAGGTATGATTTGGATTACGTGATTACTAGATGGTTAGTTGATTGTGATTAGATATATTTATTTAGATTTAATCTAATGGAATGATTAGGGTTAAGACAATTAACCCTAGTCAACTATTGGATTTAATTTAAGTTTAGATTTCTAATCTAATTGGTGATTAGGGATTAGGTAACTAACCATAATTGACCGTTAGATTTAATTAGGTAGGTTATGATTATGGTGATTAGGGTATTGCCCTAATTTAGTTTTAGTGATTTTGTTTAGCTTTTCATTTGAATTTAGCTAAATAAAATATATATGTTTGTGACTCAGGACTTTGATTCGAGACAGGCGTCTTGACGTTGGATTTGGCGTGATACTACTTGCTATTTGAGGCGGGTACCCTTTGACTTATCTTTTCGATATTGTCTTATGATATGTATAGTTTATATATAATTACTAGTGATTTGTAGAACTATCACTTCCCTGGGTATAGTTTATTCGATACCTCTAGGCGATTACTAGTGATTGGTAGTTTGACACTTTCCCTTGGTTTAGCTAGCTGATACCTGATACATGCTTCTACTGTTAGCTGTTATACATTAGTCTAGCATGTTTTTCTTTCTGGCTATGTTTATCTGTGTTTATAGAGATAGAGGTATTTATTGTGCTTCCCTCTATACTGGATTAGTTGATAGATATGTTGGATATGTGATGTTGGATTCATGTTGTTTATTATCCTTGTTATATATGTGTTTATCTTTTTGACACCTACACATATGGAGGTGGATATGTTCAGGTATGATATACTATAGCCGCATGCACCATATTGTATGATTGCATGCTGGGCGATTGACGACTCCATTATTGTTGAGCTCGTCGGCCGGCTACATGGGCTTGCACACAACGTGACCACTGCATGAGTGGTGGCACAACACTCAGGGTGTGTATGGCAGGTTGCCCGGTGGTGCTCCGCTAGGACGCTCATGGGTAGCGTGACAAGAGCATGGTAGCATTGCGCTCCCCGTCATTGTGTACCGGGAGATGAGAGCATTGCGCTCCCTCACTATGTTTGAGGTCGAAGGATAAGTGTACTCCGACATCATCCTGTCCACTCGGACACTCATCAGGGGTAGTGACGGCAGAGTGCATGGTTGTCACATCCCTACCCACTCGGTCTCACCATTGTGTGTGAGATGGCTAACTGGCAATAGGGGTGACCAGGACAAGTCATTTGCATCATATGCACAGATTGCATTATTTGTGATTGATGCATTTTGGTGATTACATATAATTGACATGCATACAGGTTATATGCTTTTGCTCTGACTATTTTTATCTGTGTATGTTCACAGTCAATTGCACAAGCCTCGCAGGTGAATACAGTTATTTTCAGTTTTGCATTTCTTATTATTTTTGCAGTAGACTGTACTACATGCTTATTGTTGGTTACTACAGTTTATTCAGTTATGCATACCTATTTTACTGTTAGGAAACTGTATTATATGTTATACTGTTAGGATACTGTACCGTAGGATTGTTGCTGGTAGTTATATGTTGTTGTACATATCTATTGGATTACCTGCTGAGTTCTTTGGACTCACACCGTTATATTACTACCTTTCAGGTTGATGCCGTCGGGAGATATTCTAGTTGCTAGCCCCCTTTATCGTGAGGATTTCCTGTTGTTGGGATATGTTTTGCTTTTGCATCTTATATACTTGTGATGTGGGTTTTGTATTGTGGACTTTATATCGAACACTTGGGTTTACTACTTTTGGTTTTCCGCTGCGGATATTTTCATTACTTCGTGGACTTCGTTTTCTTAGTTGTAGTGGAATAGGAGATTTTACATATATCTACGATGATTTTATATCATCTTCCTTTATATAACTGCGTGGATTGTTCAAATTATATCTGTGTGGAATGTTGAATATAACTGCGTGGATTGTTTACTATTTGTGTGTATTGTTCTGGCCGTGTGGGCCGATTGTTTAGATATATGTATTTCTGGATTCATATTGTCACCTGTACAGGGGAGATGTTGCCGAAATTTCTTCTGGCATGGACTACCTAGGGCATGACAATTTATTTGGTATCAGAGCAAGTTACGATACTTTCTTTTTGTTATGGATTTTTGATATAATCTGATACCAATATTTTTTGTATCAGAGCTAGGCTCCGATTTCGGATTTTTGTGTTTGGAGTTTGTGAGCGTATCTGGGTATTTTCGGATTGTACGGATTTTTGTCAATTTTTTCGATTTGGAATTCCTAGATATATTTTGACGAGGTTGTATTTGGGGGACTAAGCAGTGACAGTACATCTCCAGATGACAAATAGGTAATTTTATAGTTTTTATACTTGTAGTGATATCTGGGTAACATTTTGTTTACAAATATGGCACATACATGTGTTCCAGTACTAAGACGTGGGCGACCCCGTAAGAGGGCAATAGATTCTATGGAGATAGTGTCTCCAGAGAGATCTGCTAGGGTCGAGCTTGTCCGTTAGGGACAGACTCATCAGGATATTATAGGCACGTCGGATTATAAGACCCCGACGGTTCCGACTTCAGAGGTACATACCTCGACTATACCACTAGTGGTATCACCTTCAATATACCCGGCACCCACTCTAGTCGTGCCTACTACTGCATACTTGAGGTACGAGATGAGGTAGAGATCTGGTGGTACACACAGCTCTCGATTATAGGCGAGCAACATATTACCTGGACGAGATTTAGGGAGACATTTGAGAGTCAGTATTTTCCTCGTGCGTATCAGATGACACGTCGATAGGATTTTCTGAGTTTTCGGCAAAATAACCTCTCAGTTATGGAATATAATGCCAAATTTAATCGGTTGGCCAGATTCTGTCCTGAATTGGTTGCCGAGGAAAGATCTCGTATGCTTCCGTTTGTCCAGGGACTAGACGGGCAACTTCAGGTGAAGATTGCTGGTTTTGGTAGTTCATCATACATAGAGGCACTAGGTAGATCTCTTATGATTGAGTCTGCTCATTAGAGAGTGAATGCAGATAAGAAGAGGAAGCAGACTGATCGGACTTCCGGACGGATCCAGTAGCCACAGACTACGGGACAGCAGCAGAGCAGTCGCACTCAGACGGGTCAGGGTATTTCTAGATCATCGGGACGACCCTAGAAGTCAGGACGATCTTCATCTGGACGTTCTCGGTCTTTCTGACGTAGGAAAAACCAAACTGATGCGAGATCTCGAATCACATTTGCATGCACCCTAGGATGGCTATTATTGTGCTACCCGGCACGGGCACTCTGACTGTAGGCGATGTAGCCAGTCCGGAGGGACGTTTGAGGAGGCCGGCCCAATCTTCGCATTGTCAGAGAGGACTCAGCTCCTCGCAGAGATATGACATGCAAAGCATGGCATTCCGAACCCAGGATATTCCTAGTATTCTTATATTCTGGCGAGATGGTACTTGAGGTTGTGTCGATTATAGGCATTGAATGCAATGTGTGTCCAAAATAAGTACCCTTGCCATGGATTGATTATTTGATCGTCAGATACATCGTGTATTCTAAGATTGATCTACTGTCCGGATATCATCATCAGAGTCAAAGATAGCATATTCAAGATAGGACATTCACACTGGTACATTATGAGTTTTTGGTGATGCCATTTGGCTTACCAATGCTCCCAGATGTTATGGATCCGATGAACACCGATCTTTACGGAGTACCTAGATCAGTTTGTTATTGTGTTTATCGATATTGATCTATTCGAGGCGTTACGAGGAGGAACCGGAGCACATCTTGTGATAGTCTTGGAGACCACACGTATCATCTCATGTGTGGTCAAGTGTTTTTGGCTATCTTCGGGTTTTCGGACACGTGGTGTCAAGCCAAGGTATTTCAAGTGATCCTCGATGATCGAGGCTAGCTGAGCACCAAGCGTCATCCGTGAGATCCGCAGCTTGGGACTAGCTGACGGATATTCACTGATGGTTTCTCTAGTATTGCTATGCCATTGACGTGTCTGACTAGAAAAGGCGTGAAATTCACTTGGTCAGAGGCTTGTGAGACCAACTTCCAGGAGCTGAAGCGGAGATTAGTATCAGCACCAGTTTTGATTTTAACTTCTGCTGATGACGGATTCGTACTTTACACAGACGCATCTCTTCAGGGCTTGGGCACTGTTTTGATGCAGCACGGCAGGGTAGTTTCTTATGCTTTTCGTTAGTTGAAGGAGTATGAGAAGAATTACCTGGTACATGATTTAGAGCTAGCCGTTATTATCTTTGCTTTGAAGATTTGGCGACATCATCTTTATGGTATTACTTTTGAGATTCTTACTGATCATAAGAGTCTCAAATATCTTTTTACACAGAAGGAACTCAATCTCCGACAGAGGAAATGGATGGAGTTCCTAAAGGATTATGATTGTACTATTAGCTACCATCTGGGTAAAGCTAATGTGGTTGTTAATGCACTTAGTAGGAAGTCCAAAGGGACTTTAGCTTGTCACCGAGTTTTAGTCACGGACTTGATGTTGGTGCAACGGGGACAGACAAGAGGGGGGGTGAATTGCATGCGATCAAAAATTGTACCCTCCTCAAACTTTCAACTCTAAAATAAAAGCAACACTAACAATTAAAGTAGTTAACAGAAAAGAAAAGAGAGATGACTAAGCTATTTGACTTGGTTACAATCGAGATGGTTGTTAATCCAAGGCGGTGGAAAGGGCACTAACAGAGTCTCCTTCTTTGAAGGCGGAGAAGCCTTTTACACTTTAAGAGCACAGAGGTTGCTTGAAAAGGAATTACATAGTTGATACTTTCTTTGTATGGTGAACAACTATTCGAGACCCCTTTATATAGGGGTTCCAAGACTTATCAGATAACTTGATTTTCGGGATCAGGTTTTGACTCGAGAGGGATCGGTCGACCGATCCCAAGGTTCGGTTGACCGAACCTGCTGTACCAGCCCGACCTTCCGTCCAGCTGCAGTCTCTTTGGATCAAGCTTGGGTTTGGTCGACCGATCCTTGTGTTCGGTTGATCGATTAACCAACGGTCTCTCTGAGCTGGCTCGATCAGTACGTTCAGCCCGATCAGTACGTTCGACGAAGTCTTCTGGTTTATCTTCGGTTTGGTCGACCGATCAGAAGGTTCGGTCGACCGATCAGCCATTGGTTGCTGACGTGGCTGCTGATGTGTCACCAACGGCTAGCTTCTGTTGAAAGGGGTTTGGTCGACCGATCAAAGGGTTCGGTCGATCGAACACTTTTCAAGTTAACTTCCCGGTTGACTTACTCTAGTTCGGCTTGCTTGGGTGATTTCGACTATCCGGAATAGGGCTCACCCGAACCCAGTTCCCGGCCTTCTCCTCGAGCAGTCTTCCGTCCCAGCTTTACGTCCCTCAAATTTCGTGCACGTTCTTCACACCCACCGGTGTACTCTTCCGCAGCTCTCTCGTTCTTCGGACGCACCGAGTCCGTCGGCTCCCTTCCCGTGTCGTCCTTCTCGCTAGCTGCGTCTTCCGCTCAACTTCCTACGCTCCTAAGTTCCTGCACACTTAGACACAAGGATCAAATAAACAGGACCTAACTTAAACTTGGTTGATCACATCAAAACAACCACGGGGTCCAACAATCTCCCCCTTTTTGATGTACATCAACCCAAGTTTAAGTTAGGGTTTAAACAAACAAATAGTAATTTTAAGAAAATTACTAAACTAATATTTTATGCACAAAAATAATAAAAATTTAATTTTTCCTAACTCCCCCTAAACTTATTACTTAACTCTCCCCCTTTGATCGCAGCAAAAATGGGGGAAAACAATATTCTAAGTCATTTGAAAATTTTGCAAAGTAAACAATTTTATGTTTATTTTCCAAATATTTCTAAGTTTTAAAAAAAATTCAACTTAAACCAAAGACTTTTTAGCAAAAATAGTTTTAAAAATTTTTCAAGTATAAATAAAATAATTTCTAATTTCAGAATAGATTTAAACTTAGGAAAAAAACACTATTTGAGAATTTTTCAAAATTCATATGCAACATTTAAAAATGATTAAACATATTTAAGTAACCTTTTAAAGTATTGTTTTATTCTAATTTTAATGCTTTTACTAGAAAGTTAATTAAATATTTTATTTCGATATTTCGGCTTCCAGGTCGTGGCGAGGCACTTGACCTTCTTGGTTATTGGAGCAACAACCACTTCCTTAGACAAAGCTTCATACAGAAATTCATTGTTTAATTTACTCGCTGTAAATTCTAACTCATTAAGTTTTACTCTAGCAGAGATTTTGGAACCCAGTAAAGGTTCCTTCCTACAGGGTTGGTTAAAAACTTAGGGGGTACATATACTTTTGGTATTTTTCTAAGTTGACCCTGATGTTTTCTTATATACTAATTTAATTTTCCGTAGACCTTAATTTTGATTTTTGAAATTGATTTGGTCTTAAGCATGCATTTTCAGTTTTCAATTTGTCAAGTTCCAAATTTAATTTTTCATTTTCTAAATTCACATTTTCTAACATTGTTTTTAAATTGACAATTTCTTTTTCTGATTTGACTAAGTCTTTAGTAAGTACTTTGATAAACTTAAAAGACTGAGAGGGAGTGAGATCACGTACCTTACTTACCTCACTTGGTGATGCTCCTTTCTTCTAGTCTTCTCTCCCCTTCGATTCTCTCATCTCCGATGTCTCATCTGAGTCCAGAGTCACCTTAGGCCACTGATACTAGTCCAGAAAGCTTCCCGACTCGGAGGATGAAGAATCATCCCGTGGCCTTTTTTTTGGCTCTTGCATATAGAGGACGCCGATTTTAGGCTTCTCTTTGTTCTTTTCTCTTGGGGCAGTTCCTTGATGTGCCTCTTCCTCATGCTTGTAACATCTAGGACCATCCTTCTATGCATTGATGCTTCCTCATGCGATTTAAATTTGTTAGATTTAAGAAATTTATTAAAACGTCTTACCAGCTTGCGATTTCGCCGCGATCTGTCGAGATCGTCCTTTCACAGGCCTTAGGGTAATGTTGAAGTCAACTTCTTTTGGTTCTTCTCCGAGTCGAGACTCTGAAGTTATGAGTGAAAATAAGTTTTCCAAGCTACTTACCTCAAAGTCCTTAGAGATGTAATATGCATCTACTAAGGGTGCCCAATATAGAGTTCTGGGGAAGGCGTTGAGCGCGTATCGGATGGAATCCTGATTCGTTACTTCTTCTCCAAGATTGATTAGTTGAATTATTAGCTCCTTAATCCTTGCTTGGAGTTGCGCTACCATCTCGCCATTGTTCATCCGGAGGTTCGTTAGTTGTGTCCGAAGGATGTCGTGTCTCGCTAGCTTTGCTTCTGAGGTACCCTCGTGGAGCTCCAGGAAGTGGAACTCAGCCTTTCCGTTGGCGACGAAATCAGCCTGCTCCTTCTTCGTCTATTGGTTTTCTTCTTTGTCTTTTGGAGCTGCAAAACCATATTTCATTGTAATAAGAATGTCAAAATCCATTTTAAAGAATAACTCCATTTTTCATTTCCATGTAGCGAAATCTCCGTCGAACTTCGAGGGATGAATGTTCGCGCCGGCCATTGTTCTAATCTTTGTGCTTCAGACGGCGGTTAGTCCTTCTAAGGCTTTTGGGCTCTGATACCACTTATTGGTGCAGCGGGGACCGCAAGAGGGGGGTGAATTGCCTGCGATCAAAAATTGTACCCTCCTCAAACTTTCAACTCTAAAATAAAAGCAACACTAACAATTAAAGTAGTTAACAGAAAAGAAAAGAGAGATGACTAAGCTATTTGACTTGGTTACAACTGAGACGGTTGTTAATCCAAGGCAGTGGAAAGACGCACTAACAAAGCCTCCTTCTTCTTTGAAGGCGGAGAAACCTTTTACACTTTAAGAGCACAGAGGTTGCTTGAAAAGGAATTACAGAGTTGATACTTTCATTGTATGGTGAACAGCTATTCGAGACCCCTTTATATAGGGGTTCCAAGACTTATCAGATAACCTGATTTTCGGGATCAGGTTTTGACTCGAGAGAGATCGGTCGACCGAACCTGCTGTACCTGCCCGGCCTTCCGTCCAGGTGCAGTCTCTCTGGATCGAGCTTGGATTCGGTCGACCGATCCTTGTGTTCGGTCGACCGATCAGCCAACGGTCTCTCTGAGCTGGCACCATCAGTACGTTCAGCCTGATCAGTACGTTCGACGAAGTCTTCTGGTTTATCTTGGGTTCGGCGACCAATCAGAAGGTTCGGTCGATCGATCAGCCATTGGTTGCTGACATGGCTGCTGACGTGTCACCAATAGCTGGCTTCTGTTAAAAGGGGTTCTGTCGACCGATCAAAGGGTTCGGTCACGCCCACCGCCCTCTCTCGTCAACGCACCTCCCTTCCGTGTCGCCCTTCCGCTCGACTTCCTGCGCTCCTAAGTTCCTGCACACTTAGACACAGGGATCAAACAAACAGGACCTAACCTAAACTTGGTTGATCACATCAAAACAACCATGGGGTCCAACACTTGATTCAGGGATTCTCCGAGTTGGGCCTTGAGGAGCAGGGACGGACAGAGCAGGGTATTCTTGTTACCATGGTTGCTCAGTCGTCGATCAGGATGAGGATTCGAGAGGCCCAGGCCGGAGATCAGCATTTCCAGTTCATTGGCAGCCAGATAGAGGGTATTGTTTATTTCCGAGGCAGATTATGTGTACCTCAGTCTCACCCAATCATGGAGGAGTTACTTCAGGAGGCTCATCGTTCTAGATTTGCTATCCACCCAGGTGGGACCCGTATGTATCGTGATTTGAGGCGTTCCTATTGGTGGAACGGTATGAAGAAAGACATCGCAGATTTTGTAGCTAGATGTCTTGTGAAGGATGAGCACCAAAGACTTGCTTTACTTGAGAGGATCCCTATTCCAGAGTGGAAGTGGGAGCATATTACTATGGATTTTGTGGTAGGGTTGCTAGACTCGACGAGAGGTCATGATGCGATTTGGGTAATTGATCGATTAATCAAATCGCCTATAGCGATCCGAAGACCGATTCTCGGATCGATTAGCGATAGTTATCTGTGAGATTATCAGGTTGCATGGTGTTCCTTTGAGTATTATATCAGATAGAGACCCATGATTCACGTCCCAGTTCTGGCAAAGTCTGCAGCAGACTTTGGGCATGCAGCTCCGTTTCAGTACAACATTCCATCCACAGACAGATGGACAGTCAGAGCGGACCATTCAGACTTTGGAGGACTTGCTGAGGTCTTGCGTTATGGATTTCAAAGGCAGTTGGGAGGACCACCTGCCATTGGTGGGGTTAGCCTACAACAACAGCTATCATTCAGCTATCCAGATGTCACCGTTTGAGGCGTTGTATGGTAGACCTTGTCGGACACCCACTCTTTAGGAAGAGGTTGGAGAGGCCCAGCTGGTAGAACCTCCGAGAGCTCAGCAGGAGGCAGAGTTGATTCGTACTATTAGACGGAGGATGTCTGAGGCTCAGGACTGTCAGAAGAGTTATGTTGATCGGCGACGGAGACCCCTGGAGTTCTCTACTAGTGATCATGTGTTTTTGAGAGTTTCACCCATGAAAGGGGTGAAGAGATTTGGTCTTCGAGGTAAGTTAGCTCCATGATATATTGGGTCATTCTAAATGTTGGAAAGGATTGGAGCAGTAGCTTACTGTCTGGCACTACCACCATCTCTAGCTGGCATTCACGATGTATTCCATATATCTATGCTGAGGAGATATGTATCCGATCCGGCACATGTTCTGTCAGATATATCAGTTCCCATTCAGCCTGACGTTACTTACGAGGAGGTTCCTGTACGGATTCTGGGACATAGAGAGCGTCAGTTGCGGAACAAGACTGTTCGGCTGGTTAAAGTCAGATGGCAGCATCATTCTGACGAGGAGGCTACTTGGGAGTTGGAGGATACGATCCGAGCTCGATACCCTCATCTTTTTACTTGAGGTATGTGGGTTAGAGTTTCTTTCAGCAATTATACGTTTTGGTTATATTCTAGTGTTTGCTGCTAGTTATAGCAAAATTTGGGGACCAAATTTTTATTAGTAGGGGAGAATGTGAGATATCGAAAAATTTAAATAAATAGGGTTATTTGAGAAATAGCCTTATAAAATTTTTCCAGAATTTTTAGAAATTTTCTGAGAATTTTTCGGAGCTCGTACGACAGGTTTTGAGGGGATCAATTTCGGGTTAAGATAAAGCTTGTTTAGGATACCCGTTTAAGTGAGGAAAAGTTTTAATTATATATTCCTTTTCTTTAATTCCTTCTCCCCCAAAACGCCGAACCCGATTCTATTTCCTTTCCTTCCCTAACTCTCTTCCCCGACCCTTTCCTCTCTCTGTTCCTCGTAAACAACTCGACGCCGATGGGGCTTGCAATCGTCTTCACCGCCTGAGGAGGAAGTCGTCGGAACCTTACCAGAGGTCGAACAAGGAGGTGGATCCTCCTAATCTCCTGTTCTCAGGTCTTCCCCAAGCCTTTCCTTCCCCGATCTCACGTCGTCTGAGCTCAGATCTGGTCGGCATCCATCTCCTCTGGGCTGTAGACACCCGAAGTTTGCCGGAGATCGAACGAGGAGCCGGATCATTCCGATCAACATCGCATCGAGACTCTTCACAACTTCGCCTCATTGCCACCACCCGATCGTCGGCGCAGATCGAGTCTCGGAGCACAGAGGTGAGGAGATAGCTTCACCCAGATCTTGCGGCATCCTCTTTTGATCTTTCTTTCCTTCTTCTTCTCGGTTTCATGGATGTCGGTTGTACTCGACTGTCGCCATCCAAGGCCTGAGATACCGGATGTGCCCTAGCTGCGATCTTAGAGGTAATGATCGAGTTCTGTTGATTGTTGAGATATGGTGTGATCGATTCCTCTTTTCCTTGATCACCCGAGGTGAGGTTTTGTTCTATTCTGTGGTGATTGATTTCTTGATTACATGAGATGTTATCTTCATCCGATCAGCGGGAAGGACTTTAGCAGTGAGGTTTTATTGCTGTGAGGTTGGAATTATGATCATTGAGGTGGTATTTGACAGCTTTCCCTAACCGGCATCACTTCTTCCAGCAACACCTCTTTGGTTGCGCATTAAGAGCTGAGTTTTGAGAATTGAGGTATGGTGTAGTGATGTTGATACATGATTAGTGTGATTGATTAGTTGTATGTAGGTTTTTGATCTTAGATGTAGATCATGGTTGGATTTGATTGTTTTAGATGGTTATACATGTGTAGATTTGAATTAGGGTTATGATTGAATTGAGTTTAGTTTGGAACATGTAGTAGAACATGTTTTAGATTGAAGGTTATAATTAGTTATGTGTAGATTTAGGTATGATTTGGATTACATGATTACTAGATGGTTAGTTGATTGTGATTAGATATATTTACTTAGATTTAATCTAATGGAATGATTAGGGTTAAGACAATTAACCCTAGTCAACTATTGGATTTAATTTAAGTTTAGATTTCTAATCTAATTGGTGATTAGGGATTAGGTAACTAACCCTAATTGATCGTTAGATTTAATTAGGTAGGTTGTGATTATGGTGATTAGGGTTTTGCCTAATTTAGTTTTAGTGATTTTGTTTAGCTTTTCATTTGAATTTAGCTAAATAAAATATATATGTTTGTGACTCAGGACTTTGATTCGAGACAGGCTCTCGACGTTGGATTTGGTGTGATACTACCTACTATTTGAGGCGGGTACCCTTTGACTTATCTTTTCGATATTGTCTTATGATATGTATAGTTTATATATAATTACTAGTGATTTGTAGAACTATCACTTCCATAGGTATAGTTTATTCGATACCTCTAGGCGATTACTAGTGATTGGTAGTTTACCACTTTCTCTGGGTTTAGCTAGTTGATACTTGATACATGCTTCTACTGTTAGCTGCTATACATTAGTCTAGCATGTTTTTCTTTCTGGCTATGTTTATCTGTGTTCATAGAGATAGAGGTATTTATTGTGCTTCCCTCTATACTGGATTAGTTGATAGATATGTTGGATATGTGATGTTGGATTCATGTTGTTTATTATCCTTGTTATATATGTGTTTATCTTTTTGGCACCTACACATATGGAGAAGGATATATTCAGGTATGACATACTGTAACTGCATGCACCATATTGCATGATTGCATGCTGGGCGATTGACGACTCCATTATTGTTGAGCTCGTCGGCCGGCTTCATGGGCCTGCACACAACGTGACCACTGCATGGGTGGTGGCACAACACTCAGGGTGTGTATGGCAGGTTGCCCGGTGGTGCTCCGCTAGGACGCTTATGGGTAGCGTGACAGGAGCATGGTAGCACGCCGGGGTCCCTCCCCTTCATTGTGTACCGGGAGATGAGAGCATTACGCTCCCTCACTATGTTTGAGGTAGGAGAATAGGTGTACTCCGATAGCATCCCATCCACTCGGTCACTCATCAGGGGTAGTGGCGGCAGAGTGTACGGTTGTCACAACCCTACCCACTCGATCTCACCATTGTGTGTGAGATGACTGACTGACAGTAGGGGTGACTAGGACATGTCATTTGCATCATATGCACAGATTGCATTATTTGTGATTGATGCATTTTGGTGATTGCATATGATTGACATGTATACAGGTTATATGCTTTTGCTCTGACTATTTTTATCTGTGTATGTTCACAGTCAATTGCACAAGCCTCGCAGGTGAGTACAGTTTATTTCAGTTATACATTTCTTATTATTTTTGCAGTAAACTGTACTACATGCTTATTGTTGGTTACTGTAGTTTATTCAGTTATGTATTCCTGTTATACTGTTAGGAGTCTGTACTATATGTTATACTGTTAGGATACTGTACCGTAGGATTGTTGCTGGTAGTTATATGTTGTTGTACATATCTATTAGATTACCTGCTGAGTTCTTTGGACTCACACCGTTATATTACTACCTTTCAGGTTGATGCCGTCGGGTGATTTTCTAGTCGCTAGCCCCCTTTATCGCGAGGATTTCCTGTTGTCGGGATATGTTTTGCTTTTGCATCTTATATGCTTGTGATGTGAGTTTTGTATTGTGGACTTTATATCGAACACTTGGGTTTACTACTTTTGGTTTTCCGCTGCGGATATTTTCATTAATTTGTGGACTTTGTTTTCTTCGTTGTAGTGGAATAGGAGGTTTTACATATATCTACGATGATTTGATATCATCTTCCTTTATATAACTGCGTGGATTGTTCATATTAAATCTGTGTGGAATGTTGAATATAACTACGTGGATTGTTTACTATTTGTGTGTATTGTTTCGGCCGTGTGGGCCGATGGTTTAGATATATGTATTTCTGGATTCATATTGTCACCCGTACAGGGGGGATGCTATCAAAATTTCTTCTGGCAGGGACTACCTGGGACGTGACAACACTCATATTAGTGCTACTTGGAATTCCGTTCTGTTTCCCCTATACAAAAATTTGTACAAACACAGAACTTTTCTTAGCAACCCATATGCTTTTTAGAAGTTAAACTTGGATTGCAAACAAAACTTAACATTATCAATCCAAGTTCAACTCATGTGTTCATCAGAAGTTAAACTATATTACAAAAGTTGATTAAATATCTATTTCAATGATTGGCTTCTAAGTCGTTGGCGAGTCACTCGGCCTTCTTGGGTATGAGATCATCCACCACTTCCTAGTCAAAGCCTTTCAAAGAAATTGAATATTTAAACTCCTTGCAGTAAACCCTAGGTTAAATTATAGAGATCTCAATTGAAGCACAAGATCGCTAGCCTCTTATGTCGGTACTTCAGGATCCATACAAAGGAAAAATAAACTAGTACACAGCGGAAACAATTAACTAGTTATACCTTTCTTTGTAACTTAAAGATCTCTTGATCTTCTGATGTATTCCTCTTCTCCTCTTGGACGTCGTATGGGTGACATTCTTCCAAGACAATACCACTCGAACCACTTTTTTGCCTCCAAGACTTTCGGCCACCAAGGGATGCTAGAATAGGGAGCCTCCTTCTCCTCTTCTTCTCCTCCAAGTAACCGGCCACAAGAAGATGGAGCCCTTGATGCCACCGGCCCTTGGTAAAGGAAACAAGGGGAGAATAGAAAGGGAAGAGGGCCGACCAAAACAAGGATTAAAAGAAGAGACTTAGGTTGTGTTTTACCATAAGACACCATTTACCTCTCTTTTATAATCCTTGGTGAGTGCAAAAAAAGAAAGATTTAAAATTAAAACCTTCCTTTTAATTCCTATTATGTGCGGCCGACCCTTATTTGGGCAACAATTAAGGAAAAATTTTAAATTAAAATCTCTCTTTTAAACCATTGTGGATGACTACAAAAAAGAAAAGATTTTAAAATTAAAATATCTCTTTTAAATACCTTTATGGATGGCTATAAAAGGAAAGATTTTAAAAATTAAAATCTCTCTTTTAAATCCCTTGGAGGATGGCTATAAAAGGAAAGATTTTAAAAATTAAAATATCTCTTTTAAATCCCTTGGAGGATGGTTATAAAAGGAAAGATTTTAAAAAATTAAAACTCTCTTTTAATTCCTTGTGGCCGGCCCCTTGCTTGGGCACTAAGCAAGGCTTGGCCGACCACCTCTTGGGCTCCAAGCAAAACTTGGCTGGCCCTTGCTTAGGCACCAAGCAAGGATGTGGCCAGCTTATTATTTGGGTAAAAAGTGGACTTGGTTGGATACAAGGTTTTTTTTATAAAGAGGCCACAATAGGGACCTAGAGGAGGAATTGGTTTTGACCTCCTGATGAGCTTGAGCTTCCTGTGTTCAACCCGAACACCCAACTCAAGTTCATCAATAATAACTCATACCACTAAAGAGTTATTATTGAACTACCACACCAATCTCATATTATATTATGGGCTCCTTATCATGAGTGCGTTAATCTCCTTGTTTTTAAGATATCGAATGTTTATTAATTAAATGAGTTACTGATAACTCACTTAATTAACATCTAGCTCCAAGAGTAGTATCACTCAACTTCATTGTCATGTCAGAACTAAGTCCACCTGCAGGGTTTACATGACAATCCGTATGAGCTCCTCAAGGGGGCATCATCATCCTAATAAATAGGACACAGTTTCCTTCTATAACCAACAACACACCATATAAATAATATTATTTTTCAACTTATCGGGCCTATTGATTTAACGAATAAATCTCACCCTTTGATAAATTAAAGAAATAAATACTAAGTACATGTGTTTGTTATTATATCGGGATTAAGAGTACGCACATTCATAATATCAGAGGTTCTGTTCTTTTATGTAGTCAGTATAAAAGGAACAACCTCAAATGGTCCTGCTCTATACATACATAGTGTACTAGTGTAATTTTATAGTCAAGATAAACTAGTACCAAATTACACTAAGTCATACTCTAAACTGTGCTAACACATTATTTTGCAGGATATACATTGCCTCGAACTAACCTTGTCTTACAGGAAAAGAAGCTTCTGAAGAAAGGGGGTCGGAGCGCCCGGAGGCAAATTTTATCCAAGATGTGGCGTCGACACATGGATCTCGCTGGTTGGGACTGCTACATCACACCAGGGCACCCGGAAGGGATCCAGGTGCCCCGAGCATCCTATAAAAGGAGGGTCAAAGGCGGAGCTCAAAAAACAACTCAGAATTGACGATCTGCTCTCCTGTGCTCCTGCAACGTTACGACACTACTCCGACAAAGCTTTGTTCCTTTCTATTGTTTTATATTTGTCGGTATTTTCCTTCTATCAATTCCTGTACTTTAATCTTGTAATTCTATTTTCGAATTGATAGTGATTGCCCATCGAAAGCACCCTCGTGTGCGAGCCTTGGAGTAGGAGTCGCCAAAGGCTTCGAACCAAGTAAATCCTTGTGTTCTCTTTGGCTTATTCTTTCTTTTCCACTGTGCCTACTCACCTTCGAACGTTTTTCGATTTTCCCCCCCCCCCCCCCCTTATCCATTTTTCACGATCCAACAAGTGGTATCAGAGCAAGTATCGCTCTTATTTGGTGCAACCACCAATCAGGAAAAGGGGGTATTTTTTTAAGAAAAATTAGATATCGTTCATCTTTAAAATAAAACTTTACGCCTTTCATTTTTTCCCCTCTAAAACTATTTTTGAAAAATACATCGTCATCCTTTCACCATTGTTTAGTATTGACAAAATGTTACATTTTCAAAATTTTGAAATAATATTTTTTATTAATATTTTATTATTATTTTTTTGAAATTAGTGAAATACTATTTTTTTCAACATTGCTAATCCAAGACCAAGTCTTGAGATCTTTTTGTGTGTTTCTTTGTGTGCAAGAACAATGTCTTTTCAAGAAGGATGGAACCCCCTCGAACCATTATCATATGATCAAGAAGATTTCAACTTCTAGAGGCGAAGAATAGAATGTTTCTTAGGAAGCTTAGATTTTGATAATGTGCTAATATTGAGGAAGTTTTCTCAGGACTCAGAACTGAACAAAAATATAAGTAAAATTATTTGTAATGTTTTACCTAACAATATTTTATGCATACTAGAAAAATACAAGAATGCATATGAGCTGTGGACCCAGTTGATCAAACTTCACGAGACGCCGATGGAGCTAGAAGATCAAGTTAAAGTCGAATCCGGACTCGAGTCAAATCCAACGGAAAAGCCTACTGGATTAGGGTTGCGCTCAAGGTTAGTAATATTTACCAAAATGCCCCTGCTAATAGTAGTTTAAATAATCAGCATGATGATTCAAATAAGTATGAAATTATCCCAAGTATGTAGCATGATAATCTAGATCTATATGATTTAAATTCAAAATCACAAAATAATCTAGAGTCTGATCAAGTCAATCAAGACTCTGATCAATTTGGCATCAACCTTGACTTGGTCAAACAGAACAATGACCAAATCAATTCAAATAATTTAGTTAATTCAAAAAATTTAAATATAAATAAGTCAAACATTAAAATAAACTTGAATTTAAAAGTTAAAAATAAGAAAATAGATAAAATCAATAAATACCTTAATAAAGTTTTTAATAATTAAGATAAAATCAGTCTAGAAAATGCTATCCAAAATTAAGATAATTTAATTAAAAAAATTAAATGTTAAAGATAACATATTAAACAAAGATAATATAAAAAATTCAAAATTAACAATTAATAAAAGGCTAAAAGATAAACCTTTAAAGAAATATAATTCAAACAATTTAATTAATTCAAATTTAAAAATTAATAAAAACTTAATCTTTAAAAATAAGTTATTAAAGAAAGATAATTCAATTAACTTAATAAAATTAAAAGAAAATTCAAATATTAAATACACTATCTTAAACCAGGATAATTTGACTAATTTAATTAATTCAAAATTAAAAAAAAAAACTTAAATCTAAATTACAAATTAAATATTAAATCTTAACTAAAATTAAATTATACAAGAAATCTTAAAAAGAAAAATCAACAATTTAGGGGGAGGCTCCAGAATAGTTGGCACCTTCAAAACTAACCCTACCCGACAGGGTAACCCTAACCAACTTACCCGACAGGGTGATTAGGACTAGTTAAAAAGGGTTCAAGTTTAACTTGAAAAATGGTACTGGTGAAGTTTTGGATGATAGTACATTAGGGAAGCTTAGTCTATGCATGTCTAGGAAGATAAGGCTTCGACCTGGTGCATTTGGCTAAGTGGAACTGACCGAAGCTACCCTTTATGGATCCTAACCAGTTAGACCAAGGTTTTGTACTACGTCCAGTGGATAGGACTATACGGAAAATCTCGAAGGCATGGTTACTCTAATGATGTGCAAGTGACTTACAATAGCCCAGAAGTTTATCCAGAGAACGCCTATCTGTTGAACCTAAAGCTAAACCTGAATCTAACACAAGTTAAAACCAAACCCTAAAATTAAACCTAATTCATCTCACAAAATTATTAGATTTCCTGATTGAAAACATAGACCGGGTGAGATGACTAAGGACTCAAGTAAAATTTAAATTAAATTAAATTAAAATAAATTAATTTAAATGGAAATTAAACTTAAATTAAAATTAAATAAAAACTAAATTAAATTAAATTTAAATTTAAGATTAAAATTAAAATTATATTAAATTAAATTTAAATGAAATGAAATGAAATTAAATCAAATAAAAATTAAAGTTAAATTAAATTAAATTAAATTAAAATTAAAATTATATTAAATTAAATTCAAATTAAATGAAATGAAATGAAATTAAAATTAAATTTAACTTAAAATAAAATTAAACTGAAATTAAATTTAAATTAAAATTAAAATTAAAATTAAAATTAAAATTAAAATTATCTTAAATTAAATTCAAATTAAATGAAGTGAAATGAAATTAAATTAAAATTAAATTAAATTAAATTAGATTAAAAATAAATTAAAATTAAATTAAATTAAGTTTTAATTATTTTATAAAAAAATTCTTTTAAAATGTCTTTTAAAAATTATTTTAAAAACTTTTAAAAAATTATTTTAAAAAATATATTTAAAAAACTTTTTAAAATCATTTTAAAAATTCTTTCAAAAATTATTTTAAAAACTTTTAAAACTCATTTTAAAAATTCTTTTAAAAAACTTTTAAAAATTATTTTAAAACTTCTAAAAATCATTTTAAAAATCCTTTAAAAATTACTTTTTAAAAAAAATTAATTTTAAAAATCCTTTTAAATTTTATTTTAAAAAATCATTTTAAAAAACTTTTTTAAATCATTTTAAAAATTCTTTCAAAAATTATTTTAAAAACTCTTTTAAAAATCATTTTAAAACTTCTTTCAAAAATTATTTTAAAAACTCTTTTAAAAAATCAATTAAAAAAATTCTTTTAAAAATTCTTTTAAAAACTTTTAAAACTCATTCTTATAAAAATTATTTAAAAAGTCTTTTAAAAATCATTTGAAAAATTCTTTAAAAATTATTTTTAAAACTCTTTTAAAAAATCATTAAAAATCCATTTAAAAATTATTTAAAATTTCTTTTAAAAATCATTTTAAAAATTCTTTTAAAAATTATTTTAAAAAACTCTTTTAAAAATCATTTTAAAACTTCTTTCAAAAATTATTTTAAAAATTCTTTTAAAAATTATGTTAAAAATTCTTTTAAAATTCATTTTAAAAATTCTTTTAAAAATTATTTTAAAAAAACTCTTAAAAACTCATTTTAAAAATTATTTTAAAAATTATTTAAAAATTCTTTTAAAAATCATTTTAAAAATTATTTAAAAACTCTTTTAAAAATCCTTTTAAAAATTATTTTAAAAATTCCTTTTTAAAAACTATTTTTTTTTAAAAAAACCTTTTAAAAACTATTTTAAAATTATTTTAAAAATCCTTTTAAATTTTTTTTTTAAAAAAAATCCTTTTAATTTTTTTTAAATCCTCTTAAAAATTATTTTAAAAATCCTTTTAAAAAATTATTTTAAAAATCCTTTTAAAAATTATTTTAAAAATCCTTTTAAATCGTTTTAAAAATTATTTGAAAAATCCTTGTATAAATTATTTTAAAATTCCTTTTAAGAATTATTTTAAAAATCTTTTTAAAAATTATTTTAAAAATACTTTTAGAAATTATTTTAAAAATCTTTTTAAAAAATATTTTAAAAATTATGTAAAAAAAATATTAAATCATTTTGAAAAATTCTTTTAAATATTATTTTTCACTTTAATGAAATTTTGTTAACTCAAAAAAAAAAGGAATAATAAATTATTTTCACTTTAAAAATTATTATTTAGACTTCAAACTTATTTTTAATCTTAAACATTATTTTAACCTTAAAATTATTTTTAAACTTAATTTAACTAAACTGAAAATTAAAACTTAAATTAAAACTTAATATTGAAATTATAATTAAAATTAAAAATTTTAACTTA
Source organism: Zingiber officinale (assembly GCF_018446385.1). Lineage (NCBI taxonomy): Eukaryota > Viridiplantae > Streptophyta > Magnoliopsida > Zingiberales > Zingiberaceae > Zingiber > Zingiber officinale. Next base: position 59,047,226 of record NC_056006.1, on the reverse strand, counting down.
AACTTAAAATTTACTTAAATTAACCACTAATATTAATTTAAATCTAAAATCAAAACTGAATCAAACGTATGTTAATTGTAACGACCAAAACTTCCTCATTTTGAGCCCCAAAAATAATTCAAAAATATTTAGAAATGCTATAGAAATATTCTAGAGATTTTTAGAAATTTTTAGAGTATTTTTATGTAATTTTTGGAGTTTGTTTGGTATTTTTACCAAGAGAAAGAAGTTTAAAAAAAAAAAGAAAGAAAAGTGTTGAAACCGTGTTTTAAACCCAAGACCTCAGCCTCGGACCCGAACCAATGACCATCCGAAGTCAGCCCAACCATCTGGTCTACGGATGTTTTATTAATCATATTTGGAGAGATTTATATTTAACTAGTAATTAGGAACAGTAAAATAAATTGGAAATATGAAGTGTGCGGCTGAGGAATCGAAGCCGTGATCTCTGGCTTCGGTTAAAATCGGCTAACCAGCTATTCCATGGCTATTTTGTGAACAAATAGAGAACGAAATAAATTTAAGTAGTGGTTATAGATAATAGAAATAAAAGGGTGCAGAAAAAGGGCCGAGCCGATGCTCGACCCGAAGACCTCAGCAAAGTTTTAAGCGGAACACAGCCAACCAACTGCGCCAGCGAACTTTGTTATTAAAGAAGGAGAAAAAGTCTATTTAAGCTATAGTAGGAAACGAAAATAACCTTAAGTATAAAATTTAAATCTTTTTCCTAAAACCTAAATTTCCTCTCTCGAAGCCTTCCTCTCTGCTTCACGCGTGCGCGGCGCCGATTCCTTCTCGGGCGAAAACGAAGCTAGGCTTCGTCTCCGGCGACCGGCGAGCACTTCTCTCCGTCGGTTCTTCACAGATTCGAGGTATCCTCGTTGAAGAGAGCTCGTGGGCACGAGGAAGGGTTGAAATTTGAAGTTTCTCCGCGAACCCTAGAGGTTTTCTCCTTCGGTTTGAATTCAAGAATCATGTAAGTTGCTACTCACCTGCGGTAAGAGTTGCTCCGATTTTTTTCTTTGGTGTTTTCTTGTTTTTCTTGAGTTTTACCGTGATTTTCTCCTTTATTGCTGTGAAGTTTGAGTTAGCCATTGAACCCTAGTTTTGCAGATTTAAAGCTTTGTATTCTGCTTAAGTCTTGTTGAGGAATTCGGGTTGTGCTTGCTATACCTTCATGCGTGTGTTCGTGGTGGGGTTTGTTCTGTGCCGCAACAAATTCATGTGTAGGTGGCTGCAAAATCCTAGTTTCGGTTTATCTTGATGCTGGTTGCCACGAATTTGAGTTTAATTTGTTTAGATTTAGAGATGAACATGTTGTCCGTTAGTTTCTTTTTTTTTTTTTTTTTTTGATTTTGCAGCATGTTATTAAGGAGGTTTGTTTCCTTAAGTTGCTGCTGTGAATTTCAAAGAAAGGGAATAAATGGTATAGGTTAAGCGTGTGGGTTAAATTAGATGATATTCTGTTTTGACACTTTCAAAATAGTTGATCTTTCATTACGACCTCAAGATGCTTAAGTTGTCTATGCATTGTTTGAAGTTAGATAGTAAAGATTAAGTTCCTTTTTTCTCTCTGATTTGGGTTCATGCTTTGAGGGGTTAGCACTTTGGACAGAAATGGTTTAGAATTTGGAGCCTTTAGTTTGCACAAATGATTTTGTCGTTGATGGCAATGAGTTAGAAATTTGAGTGGTGCAGCAATGAGTTAGACAAGTAACCCAAAGATCGGATTACTTGTTGTTGCTGCCATGATGACAGTAAGCTTGAAAGTTAATTTGAGACAATTATAGTGTTTGCACTAATAATTAATTAAAGGCAATGAGTTAGGAATCATTACTATCATTAGAAGTTGTACATGCCAAATTGGTGTTAATTCCAATCATACCTTCAACTATGTTCGTATGTTTCACCTGCCAAACCTTTGAGAGGAACCTCCTGGCTGAATATTATGGTGTAAATGTCACAAACAACCCTTTAGAGTTTAAGTGCTGAATATTATGGTGTAAATGTCACGAACAACCCTTTAAAGTTTAAGTGCAGAATTTTCCACCTTGTTCTTTAGTGGTGCAGTTTGGTTCTTCATTAAGTGTAGATTTAATTTAGTTCTTTAGCGAATGCAGATTTTCAATAAGAGTATATTTTCTGGTTATGTTTGCTATGAGTGGGGCATGATCAGTTTTCTTTGCTATTAGATATGCACGAGTATATGGTTTAGTTTCTTTAGAGAGCTTCCAAAATCTTGGATAGATTCTGTCGGTGGATTTAGCTTGATGATTGGTATTTTGATGGAGATTTTAGAACTAAATCAGCGGATTAAGAAGAGTGAAGAGAACCTAATCCTTTTGTTTGCAGGATATCGATTATGCTTTGAAAAGGTTTGAAGCAGAGGGACAACTTGAAGCTATGTTTCTAGATTAAGAGTCCATGCATTAGAGCTGCTGGGTAGAAGATTATATGATTTATTTCAATGGGGTTTCACTACATATGATCAGATGTCTGTAAGATATAACATTCTGTTATACTAGTTTATTCAAGAGATCAAGTGGGTTCTATATTTAGGAAGATAATTCCTGTACCGATTATTGAGGTTAGTTTAGTCTAAATGTGAGAAGTATGTGAGTGATTTAGTTATGCAAGTAATAAGTTCAGAATAGAAGTTTAGTTTAGAAGATGAGAAAAGAGATTTACATGTTGATCAATGTAGATTCTATAAAGTATTAATAAGCAGAATTTTAGTAGCATAGTATGCAGATTTTGTTAAGCTTAGTATGCAGATTTTGTTAAGCTTAGTATGCAGGTTTTAGATAAGCTTAGTATGCAGATTTTAGATAAGGTTAATATGCAGATTTTAGTTAAGCTTAATATGCAGATTTCTGTTTAAACTTGTATGCAGATTTCTGTTAAGCTATTATGCAGATTTTCATTAAGCTAGTGTAACGCCCCGGCCCGGGCGGGCCCCACCCGGACCGAACCAGGAACGACACCAGAATTACCTATCGGTTTGATGACTAGCTCCACAGACCACCGGAGGTCCTTTCAGCGTGCTTTGTCCTCACTCGCACGCACCCTGGAAAACTTCCCAGGAGGTCACCCATCCTCAGATTTCTCCAAGCCAAGCACGCTTAACTTTGGAGTTCTTAAGTTTGGGCCTCCGAAAAGGAAGGTGCACCTTGGTGATATGGATAGTACCATCTAACCTTTTAAGTCATACTTAACCAGAATCTCGGAACCGGGGTATTACAATCACCCCCACTTAAAGACACAACGTCCTCGTTGTGTAACCACAAATCACACCACAAACAAATCCCAGAATCTCCCTCGCTAGGTGGTGCCCTGGGTGCTCCTACCACTGGGTGCACCTTGGTGATATGGATAGTACCATCTAACCTTTTAAGTCATACTTAACCAGAATCTCGGAACCGGGGTATTACAATCACCCCCACTTAAAGACACAACGTCCTCGTTGTGTAACCACAAATCACACCACAAACAAATCCCAGAATCTCCCTCGCTAGGTGGTGCCCTGGGTGCTCCTACCACAGGCGCACTCACGGTCGCAAGGTCGCTCTGATACCATCTGTAATGCCCCGGCCGGAGCGAGCCCCACCAGAATTACCTATCGGTTTGATGACTAGCTCCACAGACCACCGGAGGTCCTTTCAGCGTGCTTTGTCCTCACTCGCACGCACCCTGGAAAACTTCCCAGGAGGTCACCCATCCTCAGATTTCTCCAAGCCAAGCACGCTTAACTTTGGAGTTCTTAAGTTTGGGCTTCCGAAAAGGAAGGTGCACCTTGGTGATATGGATAGTACCATCTAACCTTTTAAGTCATACTTAACCAGAATCTTGGAACCGGGGTATTACAGCTAGTATGTAGATTTCTGTTAAGCATTAGTGCAGATTTTTGATAAGTATTGTATGCGCATATTTCTTTTGTATTCTATGCATGATTATGTGTTACATAGTTAGTTTCATTCATAGATGCATACGAAGATACCCTAACAGTATTTTGTGTTTAAGAAAAGTATAAGAAAGATGAAGAAAAGTATAAGAAAGAAAAAAAAGAAAGAGAAAGGCCAAGGCCTTAAGTAAATTCCAAAGTCAAGACTTTAGGGATTTTGACACACAAGGTGTCTATTAAAATGCCAAGGCATTTAAAGAAGAAGTAATTAAGATTATAAGTATTTTACTTTTAAGAAGAGGCTAGTACCCGACTTCACAAGGTTGTCGTTAAACAAATCCAGGTGTCCAATTCCAAGGTCTTGGCCCTGGTAGACCAAGGTCTGCTCTTTTAGGATTGGTGGCTCGCTACCCCAACCTATTAGGGAACGCGCATAAGATGGTACTATGCCTGGGCCCAAGAAGAAGTTGATTATTATTTTGAAGTATTATAAGTATAAGTTTTTGAACAAATAAAACGAGTTTTACATAAACATAAAGTATTAAAGATTAAATTAGAACAAATGAAATAAGTTTCATATAGTTCTAAATCAATAAGTTTAGTTCTTTATTCTACCATGTTTATTTAGTAGATGAGTAGTTTTTCATGTTTACCTATTGGATGAGCAGCTTTCATATGTTTAGCCTTATTCCTAGCATGTAGTTTTATCCTTGTATAGCATGATTAGCTATTAGTATTGCATGAGTAGATTTCTTAGCTTTTCTTTGCTATTAGTTTGACATGAGCAGTTATGTTTATGCTTTACTTTCGTTTAGAGCATATAGTTTCTAGATCTTTCTGTATACATGCATATTCGTGTTTTTTGTGAGTTAGATAGCGCTTACTAAGCAAATTTTGTTTATAGACTGCACTTCCTCTTACTGCAGATACAGGAAAGGAAAAGATATAGAAAGGAAGGCGACAAGGAGGTGTTTGAAGGATGTGTGATGCCAGGACTATGGAAGCCTTGGGATTAGGAAAGAAGTTTTATTTTAGTCTCCATTGTCTTTTGCTATTTAGGAGTATTTGAGATAACATTTGTTATTTTGATGTGATTGGGACATAGTAGAAGAATTGTGATATGGTGTGATGAGTTGTGGTATTGTTTCCTTTATTTTGGATTTATTATACTGCGTGGTTGATTGATATGTGATCCAGCCGCTTGTGGCTGTGTATATTATGTCATGTATTAATGATTATGGTCACCGGTATAGGGGAGATTTTGTCGAAATTTTTCGGTAGGGTTTCTTCGAGGATTTTAATTATACCGGTTAAGTAGAGTTAGTAGATAAGTAACGGTCATCCTTAAAGAGTAGTAGTAAGAAGGGTGGTCGTTACATTAATTGTCATGACACATATTATAAAAATCATTTTAAATTCCTTTTAAACATTGTTTTAGAAATTCCGTTAGAAATCTCTTTAAAATAAATAAATAATAATAATAATAATAATAATAATAATAATAATAAATCTTTTAAATTCATTTAAAACCTAGACACCTATATTAAAAACTTAAATTCCATTAACTTAAACTTTAAACCTAATTATGCATAACTTAATTGTTTAAGTCTCACTTTAGTTGATAACTAAAATTGACTTGAATTAACCTTACTTAATTGTGTTTAATAACTTTAACTTCATGTTAACTTCAAACTAAATTAATCCTTCTTAAAAGGAAGTAAATAAAAAAAAATATTTAGAAATTATTTCACTAAATATTAAATTATTAAATCAAGTAAAAACTAATCAATAAATTATTTATAATGGTTAACTGTTATTGAATTAATAAAATCTTATCTTATTTAACCTTAAACCAAAGTTAAACACCTGAATCTAAAATTAATTATTGATTAATCAAACTCAAATAAACAATTATACCAAGGATGCAGAGATAATTATGTGTTACTAAATCCCCTAGAACACTTAGGTAGAAAAATGTGTTAGGGTTTTAAAATTTAATACACCTAAACCTTAGCATTATATTAAGGGGGATAATAAAATAAGGAAGATTAATAAATTAAGGGGGAGATATTAAATTAAGGGGAATAACAAATTCAGGGGGAGGTTCAATTTTTTTTTTTATCAAATTTCTATTTAAATCTCTTTAGAAAATCCTACCTCAATTTTTTTTAAAAAAATTATACATTAAAAATCTCACTTTAAATACTTTTCTGTGAATATTTTTTTTAAAAAAAAATTATTTTAAAATTATGTCAGGTTCAGGGAGAGGATTAAATCAATTTATTTTCACACTTAGCACAAAAATTATTTTCTCCGCTTTAAAAATATTGTCCTCTCCTAAAATTTCTTTTTAAATCTGATCTTTGAAAATTGAATCTTTTGCAAACTTAGTTTTAATTAGTGTTGAAAAGTTTTTTTTCAAACTTAGTTTTGAAATTTTGGTTTTGAAAACTCAGGCTTGAAAAGCGTTTCAAAGTTGAAACTTGTTTTGAAAAATTTACACCTTCATCTTGAAATTTTTGGTTTTGAAAACTCATATTTGTAAAGTGTTCCAAGTTGAAACTTATTTTGAAAATTTAATTTCTTGAAATTTGGAACTTAAACACTTATGTTTGAAAATTAGACTATCTAAACGTAACTTCCCTAAACTTATATTTGAAAATTAGCTTTTAAAATTTTCTCCTTGAGTTTGCAAATTCATTTAATTTTGTAAAAATTACTCAAAATATACTAAATACTAAGTTGTGTTGCTAAATTAGTTATTTTTTAAAACTTAGTTATTTTACAAAAGTTAAATTACTATGTGTTAAAATTTAAACTCCCCCAAGTTAACTTGACTTATGTCCTTATTTGATGAATGTCAAAGGGGAAGGGATTAGAGTAAACAAAATGTCAAATTTAAAAACTAACTTAAACCTTAAAAATCATGCTAGTTTTTTACTTGCATATTTTTTCACTAACTTAACCAGGTTGTCATTCTATCAAAAAAGGAAGATTGTTGGTGCGGTTAGCACTAACGGTCTGACTCAGGTTTTGATAAATGACAAATTAGGTTAAGTTAGGTTTGTTGTTATCTAACACTCTGATTGAGTGTGGAGGCAAAGTCCAGACAGGTCGACGGATTGACCGGATGTCTTGCACGAATCCCAGCTAGGTCAACGGGTCGGCCGAATAGCTGGCGAGAAGTCCAAGCGGGTCGACGGGCTGACCGGACGCTTGACACGAAGTCCAGCTAGGTCGATGGGCTGACCGAATAGCTAGCGAGAAGTCCAAACGGGTCGAAGGGCTGATCGAACGTCTGGCAGGTGAGTAAAGGTAAGTCACTGGAAGGGAGTGACTGTGAGGACGCATTCCCGGGAAGGGAACTTAGGCGCTGATCCGACTTAGAAACATTTCGGAACTCTAAGTCGAGATCTTGACTAGATTCCGGTCTCGAAAAGACAGAATCTAAGTCATACTCTAAACTTTGCTAACACTTTGTTTTGCAGAATATACATTGCTTCGGACTAACCTTGTCTTTTGCAGGAAAAAGAGCTTCTGGAGAAAGAGGATCCAGGCACCCGGAGGCAAATTTTATCCAAGACGCGGTGTCGACACGTGGAGCTCGCTGGTTGGGACTGCTACTTCACACCAGGGCGCCCGGAAGAGATCCAGGCGCCCCGAGCATCCTATAAAAGGAGGGTCAAAGGCGGAGCTCAAAAAACAACTCAGAATTGATGATCTGCTCTCCTGTGCTCCTGCAACGTTGCGACACTACTCCGACAAAGCTTTGTTCCTTTCTATTGTTTTATATTTGTCGGTATTTTCCTTCTATCAATTCCTGTACTTTAATTTTATAATTCTATTTTCAAATTGATAGTGATTGCCCATCGAAATCATCCTCGTGTGCGGTCGTTAGAGTAGAAGTCACCAAAGGCTCCGAACCAAGTAAATCCTTGTGTTCTCTTTGGCTTATTCTTTCTTTTCCGCTGTGCCTACTCGCCTTCGAACATTTTTCGATATTCACCCTCCCTCTATCGATTCTTCACGATCCAACATAAACCACCTTTCATTCCTTTAGGATAACCCATAAATAAGCTAACTTCTGTACGTGATTCCAACTTATCAACATCTCCCTTCAGCACATGTGCTGGACTACCCCAAATCTGAATATGTTTCAGACTAAGCTTATGCTCATTCTACAATTCTGTGGGAGTAGAGGTTACTGACTTAGAAGATACCAAGTTTAGAATGTATATTGTCGTTTCCAGAGCATATCCCCAAAATGAATTTGGTAATTCTGAATAACTCATCATTGATCTAACTATTTCCATAAGAGTCATATTCCTTCGTTCTGCCACAGCATTCTGTTGGGGTGTACCAAGTGCAGCCAGTTGGGATTCAATCCCGACCTCTGATAAGTAACTCCTAAACTCTCCTAAGAGGTACTCGCCACCATGATCAGACCGTAGTGTCTTGATACCTTTACCATGACGTTTCTCCATATCAGCCTTGTATTCTTTGAACTTATCAAAGCACTCAGACTTGCGGCACATCAAATAAATATACCCGTATCTCGAATAGTCATTTATAAAAGAGACAAAATATTCGAACCCACCTCTTGCCTGGATAGTCATAGGTCCACACAAATCAGAATGAACCAACCCCTTGGCCTTAAAAGGTCTCTTGGTCATTTTTCCTTCCAAGCAAGATTTGCAGGTTGGAAAATTTTCCACCACTAATGAACCCAAAGGTCCATCGGCTATTAGCCTTTAAATCCTACTCAAGTTAATATGACCAAGCCTTAGATGCCAAAGATATGTTTGGTTTATTTCTGAAGGTTGCTTTCTCTTATTAAAATTAGAAGATGTGTTATTAATTTCAATTTGTTGTATCATGGGAGTTATTGAATTTAGAGCATACAAATTGCCAACTAATGTACCAGAACAGATAACTATCCTATTTTTCTTGACAACTACTTTGTCATCAAAAGAAACAGAATATCTATCCATAAATAGTTTAGAAACTGAAATCAAGTTTTTTTCTAAAACATGGTACATAAAGACAATTTCTCAAAATCAATGTTTTATTTCTATCAAAAGATAAATAAACATCTCCCACTGCAACAACCGCCACTTTTGTAGCATTGCCCATGTAGACGGTAATCTCCCCTTCATGTAGTCGTCGAGTTTCCTAGAACCCCTGCAATGAATTGCAGACATGATCAGTGGCTCCCGTATCTACACACCAGGTACCGGTAGATAACACCACTAAACATGTTTCAACCACTAGGGAATAAGATATACTTTTATTGTTCTCCTTTCTGCGAGGACTGCCCACTTTCCAATATCCAAACTTCTTGCATGTGAAGCATTTGCCCTTCGGCTTCTTCACACCTACATGCGGCCCAGTCCCTAGAGATCAATTCACTTTCTTTGCTGAACCAACTTGTTTCTTTTTCTTTTTTCTGCCTTTCGGCTTAGAAGCAGAAACATTTCAGCAATGTGAATTTGAGAACTTTAATGAAATAGCCCTTCTACTGCTTGAAGTTCTGTTAGAAGTTCTGCCAACGAATAAACCCTTTTGTTCATATTGTAGTTCAGGCAGAACTGCTCAAAACTTTTAGGCAGCGTTTGGAGAATGATATCGACCTGGGTTTCCCCATCGATTTCTGCTCCAAGGACTTCTATCTCATTCAAAAGAGCCATCATTTTGAGGATATAATCCCTTACAGGTGTTCCCTCAGTCATGATGGTCGTTATCAAGTTTCTCATAGTCTCCTACCTAGCAGCTCGATTCTGGTGTCCGAAGAGTTTCTTGAGATTGTGCATCATGTCATAAGTGGTAGGCATGACCTGATGTTGATGTTGCAACACATTTGACATAGAAAATAAAATGTAACACCGCGCCATCTCATCTGCCCTAACCCATTTCTTATGATACTCAATCTCCTCTTCACTAGAATCGCTATTAAGCAGGCTTGGACAGATCTCAAAAAGTACAAACTTGTAACCTTCAGCAGTTAAAACAATGTCTAAGTTTCATTTCCAATCAATGTAATTGGGACCAGTAGGTTTGTTTTCTTTCAATATAACAGCAAGAGGATTGAAAGTCATTTGAAATCCTAAGAATCACAAAATATTTGGTCAAAACTTTAGAATTTAAATAATATTGATTCCTCAAACAATATCATTTAAATTTACCAACACCTCAAAACACCGTGAATTTTGTATGCCACGATAGTATGGACGTATACAAATTCAAACATTTGTAAGAGAGGGTTTTTACCCATTAATTTTATTATCTTGTCAACCTAACTTTATGACAAATAAAATTAATAGTTGATTTTTCTTCAGTCACACAATTAATAGCAGTGACTCTGATAGGGAAGATACTATTAAATGCGCCTAAGTGTATACCATTACTTGATACTTAGTCCATTAAATAGGATTGTGCCCCTTTAGATGGAGAAGATCACATAAACCTAAATAATTTCCTATAATCATCCATAAAGGGAGTTTGATCTAGCGATCCGCAAACAAACTCATCCGATGTGAGGAAAGCACTCAAAGCCAACGCGCAAGTTTGAATGCATCACTTACAAACAAGTAATGGAGACCGTGGAATTTAAATAATTCCTCTCCCACCTAGTTATTTAAAACGAGGAATTTTAACATGCACTCACACACAACACATATAAACAGCATAAAAGGCAATAAATATGAAAAATAATTTTCCAACTATTATGGTCTCATCCATAGTTATCCTCCGTGTGCCACTAACCCTAGTCGCCGCCAACAGGTCATGTCGTCGCGTCTATCTTGCTTCCTTTTCCGCTGCGCCTTTGGCCCTCAAATAGCACCACGCCTTGCAAGGATACAATCCGTGACAAAAATAAAATTTTACATTTATCGATCCTATATTCCACAAGGGAATGTACATGTAATCTAGATCGAACAGAATGTAGAATCCTAAAACTAATACAACTCCTGCTGTATTTAACAATTACAATCATGCACATACATAAAATGCCCTCGACATGCCCGAGGGTCCAAATCATACACAAACACAATAGGGTCATAATAGTTGGAACTAGGATGCCTGCAACCACAGAGTTAATCTATTTGCACATCCTACTATTATCCTGCCTAAATTTATGTATGAAAAGTGCATAATTAAACTGAAAACCAAACACACAGAGGCAGAAAATTAGCTCTGATGCCAATTGTTGGTGCTACTTGGAATTCCGTTCTGTTTCCCCTATACAAAAATTTGTACAAGCACAAAACTTTTCCTTGCAACCCATGTACTTTTCAGAAGTTAAACTTGGATTGCAAACAAAACTTAACATTATTAATCCAAGTTTAACCCATGTGTTCATCAAAAGTTAAACTATATTACAAAAGTTGATTAAATATCTATTTCAAGGATTGGCTTCCAGGTCGTTGGCGAGTCACTTGGCCTTCTTGGGTATGAGATCATCCACCACTTCCTAGTCAAAACCTTTCAAAGAAATTGAATATTTAAACTCCTTGCAGTAAACCCTAGGTTAAATTATAGAGACCTCAATCAAAGCACAAGATCGCTAGCCTCTTATGTCGGTACTTCAGGATCCATACAAATGAAAAATAAACTAGTACACAGTGGAAACAATTAACTAGTTATACCTTTCTTTGTAACTTAAAGATCTCTTGATCTTCTACTGTATTCCTCTCCTCCTCTTAGACGTCATGTGGGCGACGATCTTCCAAGACAACACTGTTAGGACCTTCGGATAGCGGCTAGAGAGGGGGGGGTGAATAGCCGACCCCAAATTCGCGTTTCTTTCTACAAACCAAGTTAGCGCAGCGGAAAAATAACAACAGAAACGTAAATGGAGAAATCAAACCTCAAGCACAGCGATGTAACGAGGTTCGGAGATGAAACTCCTACTCCTCGGTGTATCCGTAAGGTGGACGAATCCTATCAATCCGTCGGTGGATGAAACCCCGGATAACCGGCTAATATGAACTCCTTCTGGGTGGAGAAACCTCACCACAAAGTCTTTGCAACAGCAAAACAGAGGAGTACAACAATAGAGGAAACAAACAAGAACAATAGAAATTGTAAACACACTTGCTTGCCTTCTCGTCAGAGTCCGTTGATGAAGCAGCAGCTAGAAAACCAGCACGAAGCTTCAGCAAACCGAGAGCTCAGCAAAGCTCAAGTCGCAGTTAGGAGGAAGAAGAGTTGTTACTGTAGAGGCCCTCGACCTTGATATATAACCTGCGAAGAAGAAGACAGATAAACTAGCCGTTGTGTCACTCCTGATCGGTCCAGGAGTGTTCGATCGGTCTTGGGACCGATCAGGCCTTAGGTTGATCGGTCCCGATCGATCATCCAACTCTCGTGAGAGTTGGCCTCGTCGATCGGCCCGGACCGATCAGACAGTGGATCGGTCCACGCCGATCCCCTCTTCTTCTCCCGATCTTCTTCGCTCGATCGGTCACCGCATGGAAACTCATCGGTCACCGTCGATCAACCAACAGATCGGTCACTGACCAAGGTTTAGAGCTCCCACCCTAAACCCTACCTAGTCCGGAGAACGAGCTACCGAGCCCTCTCTGGAACGAGTACCGAGCCCTCTCCGACTTCGTCTGGTCCAGAGAACGAGCTACCGAGCCCTCTCTGACCTAGTCCGGAGAACGAGCTGCCGAGCCCTCTCCGACTTCCCATGCCAATCTTCCATACTTGGACTTCTCCCGTGCCAAGTCTCCATACTTGGACTTTTCCCGTGCCAAGCTCCCTGCTTGGACTTTTCCGTGCCAAGTCTCCATACTTGGACTTTTCCCGTGCCAAGCTCCTTGCTTGGACTTTTCCATGCCAAGTCTCCATATTTGGACTTTTCCCGTGCCAAGTCTCCATACTTGGACTTTTCCGTGCCAAATCTCCATACTTGGAATTTTCACCAGATGTCTGGTCAACCTTGACCTATCTGGATTTCCCTTGCCTGGCTTCACTCACCAGGACTTTCCAACTGCCTGGCTTCACTCACCAGGACTTTCACCTGGCTTCACTCACTAGGATTTTCCGAATCAGGTCGACTCACCTCGGGTCAACCAGGTCAACCTTGACCAAAGATTACACCCACAATCTCCCAAGTTTGTATTCTGTCAAACATCAGAATACAACTTTTCTACTCTCGTCAAACATCAGAATAGAGCTTTTCTATTCTCGTCAAACATCAAAATACAACTCGAGTCAGGTCAACTCGAGTCAGGTCAACCAGGTCAACCTTGACCTAAGGTTGCACCAACAATCTCCCCCTTTTTGATGTTTGACAAAACCATAAACAAGTTAGGTTAACCTGATAACCTAACTTAGGTTTCCCAATATTCTTCCTTGAACATTCTCCCCAAACTCTAATGTTCTTCCTTGAACATTCTTTGGATATTATCCCATTCTCCCCCTTTTTGACACACATAAAAAAGAGTGAATCAAGGTCAAGAGTTTATTCCTAATGAAAGTCCCATACCTTTAATTGAAACCCTTAATTTCCACCTTGATACTAAAGTCAACAATCAACTTAGTGATAATCCTATATCACTCAAGTCTTTAGAGTAAAAACTCCCCCTAAAAGTCAACTCCCCCTTGACTAATAGGTAAATCTCCCCCTAAAGGTCAACTCCCCCTTGACCATTGCACCAACAATGTCTTGGAGAGTTTCAAACCTTTAGAAATCCAAAACACAAACTGTGTTTTAACTTTCAGCTGAAATTTCAGACAACACAGTCGGAGCTCCCTGGATCGGTCCAGTGACCGATCCAGCATCCCCTGGACCGATCAGGGAATCTCCTGATCGGTCACACATCTGATTTCTGAATTTCTTCCTCCCGAAATTCAGAAACCCCTACAAAATTACAGAAAATTCCAAAAATTATAAAATTTTGAGGATACATTCCTCATAACATATACTATCATGGTAAAATAATTTTCTATGAAAATAACTTCCATTTTCAAATCTTGATACAAAGTTTAAAAACTTTGAAATAGTTCAAATTTACCTAAACTTTGTATCAACTTGCTCAATGATGAATGCTATCACTAGAAAAGCTTCATCAATGTTTTTCAAATCAATTTTGAAATGATTTTAAACCATTTAATTTAGGACCACAATCTTAGGGCTAAGTGTACATGACTTGTACACAAGCTTTCCCTATGATCCTCCATTTTGAATTAGGCTCATCTAGGTACAAGAACTATGCACCTTGATCCTAACTCATGATCCTAATATCTCACACACATCTAAGGTGTATCAAACACATCCAAGTCAATTTTGATGTGAGATATGGTTTAGGTCATCTTAATCTAAGTTCTCATGCATTTTCTAAACAACAATTTGATCTCCATATCAAATTGAGTTTTTATCCTTAAATCAATTTAATTGATAAATGCAAGAGATGATGACATGGCATAAAATAATATCATAAGTAAAAACATGTGCCAATATCATGATGTCATGTCATAAAGTATGAAACTTAAATAAGGCATGACATATAGTTAACCTAAGTATTATCATGACATTTCAAATGATAATAAATTAAATATGATGTCATGACATGACATATGGCAAACAATACATGGCAAATAATATATAAAGGTATAGAAAATACCTAATTCTAGCCTTAGTTGCCATTTTTGATAATTTTGTTCATTTTGCCATAAATTCCATATTCCTAAGTGTAATAGACCTAAAATCATATACTAAAGATTTTTAGATCACTATGTGCCAATTAGATTGACTCTAGGAAACTCCTCAAATGTGATTGGCACATCCTAATCACCTTAGGAATAACTTTCCATTTCATTTTCAAGGCTTGATTACACCTTGAAAATTCCTAAAGTGCCACCTTTTGCCATGATTAGGTTAACTACCTATTCAAGTAAGGTTGGCACACCCTAAACCATCTAGCGCGATGGAATCACGCTCTTAGGAACCCAATACCTATTTGAGCTCATTGGGTTCACTAAATATTCACTAGGGATGACTTCCCTAGCAACCCTCCTAATGACCCTCTTAGGCTTTAAAGCCTTGGCCATTTGGGACTCATCAAGATCAACTCTAGGGGTGACTCCCCTTGTGACCTTGGTGATGGTCTTCCTAACCCTAGGTCTTGTTCCATAATCGAATGGAACATTATGATAAGTGGGCTTGACCACTTGAGACTTAGGTTTGTGACTCAAACCTCTCATGTCCTTGGGCTTTTGCTTTTGACCCTTAGACCCTAGAGTTGACTTCTCCAAATTCTTAAGGGTCTTTTCTAAGGTGTCAAGTCTTGACCTCAAGACTTGATTTTCCTTTTCTAATACCTCAAGTTTTAATTTGTCATTTTTCTTTGAGATATTCCTAGGCATATGTCTAGTTGTTTTGGGATTCCTACCTAGGTTTTCCTTAACCTTAGATGAGTTAGTCCTAGGGTTGGCATTTCTAGTATTATTTTTGTCTAGGCTAACATGTTTTGCACCTAAGCACATGTATCGGTTTCTAAGATTATCATGCTTATCATTATTGACAATTGCAATAAAATTACTAGCATGTGTCTTATAAGGATTGCAAGAATGTGCCTTAAAGGATGCCTTAGGGTTTGCCTTAGCTCCCCCTATAGATGTGCTCGATCTCTTGTCCTTGTGAGGTTGCCTCCCCCTCGGACATTGACTTCTATAATATCCCCTTCGCTTGCATTGGAAGCACACCACGTGCTCCTTGCCCTTGCGTTTCGGGACTCCGGCTTCCTTGACCTTTGGTGCCGGTGGAGTCTTCCTAATCCTCTTTGGACATTTACTCTTGTAATGCCCATATTCCCTACACTCAAAGCACATTATATGTAATTTACTTGAAATTAAATCACTTGAGTTACCTAGGGTTGAGGATGGATGTAATCTCTCTTCTTCATCCCTTCCGGAGGTAGAAGCTTCTTCTTGCACCAATCTTGAAGAAGAACTCTCCTCCTCTTCTTCCATAGATGTTGAGTAGCCCTCAACTTCTAATTCCTTACCTCCATGATGTGAGCTACTTGGCTCACTTGACTCCTCTTCATGACTTGAATTGGAGCTCTCCTCATGGAACTTAGCCAAGTTGTTCCACAACTCCTTGGCATTGTTGTATCTACCTATCTTACACAAGATATCACTAGGTAATGAAAATTCAAGGATTTTCGTTACCTCGTCGTTGATTGTGGATTGGTGGATTTGTTCTTTTGTCCACTTCTTTTCCTTGAGAAGTTCTCCCTTTCTATCCACCGGAGGAATAAAACCTACTTGTACACAATTCCAATTTGCTAGGTTAGTCATAAGAAAATACTTCATTCTTACCTTCCAATACGCGAAGTCACAGCACTCGTAGAAGGGTGGAATCGTGGTGTCTTCTCCGAGTCGATCCATTCTCTAGCTTGTGCTCCCCTGGGTGTTAATCCGACGAAGAGCAACCTCGCTCTGATACCACTTGTTAGGACCTTCGGATAGCGGCTAGAGAGGGGGGGTGTGAATAGCCGACCCCAAATTCGCGTTTCTTTCTACAAACCAAGTTAGCGCAGCGGAAAAATAACAACAGAAACGTAAATGGAGAAATCAAACCTCAAGCACAGCGATGTAACTAGGTTCGGAGATGAAACTCCTACTCCTCGGCGTGTCCGTAAGGTGGACGAAGCCTATCAATCCGTCGGTGGATGAAACCCCGGATAATCGGCTAATATGAACTCCTTCTGGGTGGAGAAACCTCACCACAAAGTCTTTGCAACAGCAAAACAGAGGAGTACAACAATAGAGGAAACAAACAAGAACAATAGAAATTGTAAACACACTTGCTTGCCTTCTCGTCGGAGTCCGTTGATGAAGCAACAGCTTCACGGCTCCAGCAGCTAGAAAACCAGCACGAAGCTCACGCGAAGCTTCAGCAAACCGAGAGCTCAGCAAAGCTCAAGTCGCAGTTAGGAGGAAGAAGAGTTGTTCCTGTAGAGGCCATCGACCTTGATATATAACCTGCGAAGAAGAAGACAGATAAACTAGCCGTTGTGTCGCAACGGCTAGAACCCTGATTGTGCTGATCGGTCCAGAGTGTTCGATCGGTCTTGGGACCGATCGAGCGATCGGTCCCGGATCGATCACCAACTCTCGTGAGAGTTGGCCTCGTCTCGATCGATGCGGGACCGATCAGACTCAGTGGATCGGTCCACGGATCGATCCCCCTCTTTCTTCTCCGATCTTCTTCGCTTCTAATTGGTCACCGACCGATCGGGTAATTCACGAAACTCATTTGTTCTTGATCGGTCACCGATCGATCAACCCAACAGGATCGGTCACCGGGTTTAGAGCTCTCAAAACCCTACCTAGTCCGGAGAACAAGCTACCGAGCCCTCTCCGAGCTACCGAGCCCCCTCTGACCTAGTCCGGAGAACGAGCTGCCGAGCCCTCTCCGACTTCGTCACAGAACGAGCTCCCGAGCCCTCTCTGACCTAGTCCGGAGAACGAGCTGCCGAGCCCTCTCCGACTTCCCATGCCAAGCTTCCATACTTGGACTTCTCCCGTGCCAAGTCTCCATACTTGGACTTTTCCCGTGCCAAGCTCCCTGCTTGGACTTTTCCGTGCCAAGTCTCCATACTTAGACTTTTCCCGTGCCAAGCTCCCTGCTTGGACTTTTCCATGCCAAGTCTCCATACTTGGACTTTTCCCGTACCAAGTCTCCATACTTGGACTTTTCCATGCCAAGTCTCCATACTTGGACTTTTCACCTGATGTCTGGTCAACCTTGACCTATCTGGATTTCCCTTGCCTGGCTTCACTCACCAGGACTTTCCAACTGCCTGGCTTCACTCACCAAGACTTTCCAACTGTCTGGCTTCACTCCCAGGACTTTCCCTTG
Source organism: Zingiber officinale (assembly GCF_018446385.1). NCBI lineage: Eukaryota > Viridiplantae > Streptophyta > Magnoliopsida > Zingiberales > Zingiberaceae > Zingiber > Zingiber officinale. Next base: position 59,029,449 of record NC_056006.1, on the reverse strand, counting down.
CCTGGCTTCACTCACCAGGACTTTCACCTGGCTTCACTCACCAGGATTTTCCGAATCAGGTCGACTCACCTCGGGTTAACCAGGTCAACCTTGACTAAAGATTACACCCACAATCTCCCAAGTTTGTATTCTGTCAAACATCAGAATACAACTTTTCTACTCTCGTCAAACATCAGAATAGAGCTTTTCTATTCTTGTCAAACATCAAAATACAACTCGAGTCAGGTCAACTCGAGTCAGGTCAACCTTGACCTAAGGTTGCACCAACAAACACCACCCGAACCACTTTTTTGCCTCCAAGACTTTCGGCCACCAAGGGATGCTAGAATAGGGAGCCTCCTTCTCTTCTTCTTCTCCTCCAAGTAACCGGCCACAAGAAGATGGAGCCTCTTGATGCCACCGGCCCTTGGTAAAGAAAAGAAGGGGAGAATAGAAAGGGAAGAGGGCCGGCCAAAACAAAGATTAAAAGAAGAGACTTAGGTTGTGTTCTACCATAAGGCACCATCTACCTCTCTTTTATAATCCTTGGTGAATATATAAAAGGGAATATTTAAAATTAAAACCTTCCTTTTAATTCCTATTATGTGTAGCCGACCCTTATTTGGGCAACAATTAAGGAAAAATTTTAAATTAAAATCTCTCTTTTAAACCATTATGGATGACTACAAAAAAGAAAAGATTTTAAAATTAAAATATCTCTTTTAAATCCCTTTGTGGATGGCTATAAAAGGAAAGATTTTAAAAATTAAAATCTCTCCTTTAAATCTCTTGGAGGATGACTATAAAAGGAAAGATTTTAAAAAAATTGAAACTCTCTTTTAATTCCTTATGGCCGGCCCCTTTCTTGGGCACCAAGTAAGGCTTGGCCGACCACCTCTTGGGCTCCAAACAAAGCTTGGTCGGCCCTTGCTTGGGCACCAAGCAAGGATGTGGCCAGCCCATTACTTGGGTAAGAAGTGGTCTTGGTTGGATACAAGATTTTTTTTATAAAGAGGCTACAACAAGGACCTAGAGGAGGAATTGGTTTTGGCCTCCTGGTGAGCTTGAGCTTCTTGTGTTCAACCCGAATGTCCAACGCAAGTTCATCAATAATAACTCATACCACTAAAGAGTTATTATTGAACTACCGCACCAATCCCATATTACATTATTGTCTCCTTCTTATCATGAGTGTGTTAATCTCCCTGTGTTTAAGATATCGAATGTCTATTAATTAAATGAGTTACTGACAACTCACTTAATTAACATCTAGCTCTAAGAGTAGTACCACTCAACTTCATTGTATGTCAGAACTAAGTCCACCTGCAGGATTTACATGACAATCCTTATGAGCTCCTCAAGGGGACATCATCATTCTAATAAATAGGACACAATTTCCTTCTATAATTAACAACACAACATATAAATAATATTATTTCTCAACTTATCGGGCCTATTAATTTAACAAATAAATCTCACCCTTTGATAAATTAAATAAATAAATACTAAGTACATGTGCTTGTTATTATATCGGGATTAAGAGTACGCACATCCATAATAACAAAGGTTTTGTTCTTTTATGCAGTCAGTATAAAAAGAGCAATCTCAAATGGTCCTGCTCTATACACACATAGTGTACTGGTGTAATTTTATAGTCAAGATAAACTAGTACCAAATTACACTATAACCATTCCAATGGTTTGTCCTAATCCATCTTGGTTGTGAGCTTCTATTTATAATTTATAAGGAACTGATAACATGATCTTCTGTGTGACACCACACACCATGTTATCTACAATATAAATTAAATGGACAATTACATTTAACTAAACACAGACATTTGACCAATGCAATTCTCATTTCAAAATAAATGTTTATACAAAAAGCTAGGCTTTTAGTATACATTCTAACAACTCATAGTGCTCACTTTGCATCCTTATCTCAATATTCGAATAAGAAGAGGAAAAAGGGTAATGGTAAGTGTACAGGTAAACAACTTGTAGTAACTGAACCTTTAGTGTATAAGGTACAAAAGCAATAAGATCCAGATCCAACTTGTTTCTTTTGTAAAAGGAAAGGTCATCTGAAGAAGGATTGTATCAAATATGTCAACTGGTGTGTCAAGAAAGGTATACTTCTCAACTTTATCAATTCAAAAGTCAACCTAGCTACTGTACCTAATAATGCTTGGTGGATAGATACTGATGTAACTACTCACATTAGTGTAATTATGTAGGGATGCCTCACGAGCAAAATGTCAATTGATGCTAAAAGATTCATCTATATGGGAGCTAGCAAGAAGGCAAAAGTTGAGGTGATATGTGTCTTTAGAGTTTGTTTAGGGAATAATATGTAGGATCAAAAAGTGTTAGAGGAAGGGGGATGAATAACGCTCGTGAATTTTTTATATTTTTCACGTAAAACTATCAAGAGAATCATATAGAGGAAATAAGAAAGAAAGACAAAGAGGAATGCAAGCTTTTTTACTTGGTTCGAAGCATGTGTCGACTCCTACTCTAAGGTCCGCACGTGAGAGTGCTTTTGATGGAAAATCCACTAATAATTTGAATGGTTACAAATGCAATTTTAAAGTAAGTACAACTAACATAAAATAAAGATATCGACGACTTCGAAGTAGGGTCTTGTGCGTAGTCATTGTCGAAGCAACGTTCAAGCATTGTAGAGTCGTCTTTCGAGCAACGCGGAGGAGAGAAAGCTGTAGTCAATATTATACACAAGATGTTGGTCGAACCCTACTTTTATAGCCCTGTTCGGGTATCTGGATCGGTCTCCAGGAGCCCCCACAAGACTGACGTAGAGTGCTCTCCTCTAAACTCTATCCGACGAACTTTATCCATCTCTAAGCACCTGGACCTGTCCAGGCGCCTGGATTGTGACGTCAGTGAGTGCCACCTCGAACGCGGGTGCCTAGTTCAGCCCAATCCGGGCACCTAGACCCAGTCCAAGCGTTCAGATGTCTGACCGCTTGGACCCCAATCTGGGCACTTGGACTGCCTTTTTCCAGCCTTTGATTTTCTGCAACACAAGGTTAGCACAATAAGCAATAATATACATTTGACAATCTTAGGATTGTCCAGTTCTGATTTTCAAATTTCAAGAAAATCCTAGGTCGAATTGACGCATACTATTCCCTCAATAGGGAATATGTCCTCACCTACTCCTTTTAGAATAATTTATCTTTTGTCAAACCAGTTCTTCAAACCGTTTGGAGTTTTCTCAGCATCCGAGACTCAGGACTTTCTGTTGGACCTTCAATTCCTGACCCATCTAGTTTTCTGCCTAGTGTTCATGACCCTCAAAACTTTTACCTAGTGTTCTTGACCCTAGGATTTTTGCCCGACATCCTCGACCTACCAAGACTTCACCCACCCGAACCAGGATTTTCTTGCCTTTCTTGCCTAGACACAACTAGGACTTTCCACCTTCCTAGTGTCCACTAGGATGTCTTTACCTAACCTCAACTAGAATTTTCACCTTGTCTAACATCACTTAGGACTTTTCTACATACTTAGTTAGACTTGTTAGAACATTAACAAGCCTTAACTTTGAACTCTTTGCCATTATCAAAACTTATGTTTGATTATCTAGTGCTTCCTGCACTAATATAATTTACTTTTGAAATTTAAAAATACATTTATAGTGTCGTCTTTTAAATAGAACTTAATTTCTATTTTATGTTTGGATAAATCTGAATACAATTGTTCATTTAAAAATGGAAAGTTCAGTATTTTTGAAATTCTATCTTGTGTAGTACTCTGGTTCTTGACAAACTATACTTTGTCATACCCCGGAGGGGTACTTGTATGACAGAACGGACGATATCCCCTTGTGATAATATTTGATACAACATAATCTATGTCCACAAATTAGGAATAAATACACAGTAGAAGACATAAAATAACAAACTACACAATAGAGGGATTTGCACAATCCACTCACAACATAAAAACTAAAAGTGGCTACGCGTTGGCACGACTTAACGCAGCAAGTATCACGTCTGAATAAAAGAGTAACATAAAACTAAAATCCACAAACAAGTTAATTATTACACTACAAAATCTAAAAATCAAGTGCAAATACAAAGCACAAGACATAATGTGGAAAACATGATATCGAGTGTGATATAGGATTGGCAAACAAGACTTCTGAGTGACACAACACATCCTCTATCTACTAACCTAGGGATCAAAGAAAAAAAGTGAGTATAAAATACTCAATGGGTATAACAAGATAATGTATCATACTAAATATAGGGAGATCAAAGGATGCAATCTCAAGTAAAATACTTACTACAAAAGTAAGAGAGGCAATATAAATAATGGCTAACTAAAGCATAAACAACTACATGACCCTCCACTAACTTGCTTAACTAGGTATAACCAATAAATCATGAGTACATACAGCACATCCAAATCCTACATAAACAAATACATAATCGGCATAAAGTAAGCATATAACAAGCTCTGACTGCAAAAGAAACTCTCTACCTCAGATGGTCCCATGGGCAGTTATGATAAGTAAATAATCATTATCTGTAGGAGAAATACTCTACCACGGATGGTTTCATAGGCAGATAGGATATATTAGTAGCTGTCTTAGCTACAGACTGCAGGAGATACGCTCTACCACGAATTGATCCCGTGGACAGTCCAAATAAATAAATGGCCACTATCTACAAAAAAAAAAAATACTCTATCAAGGATGGTCCTGTAGGCAGACAGGACATATACATATACCATGCCATAATAACAAAATAAGCAGTAACAATCCATCCAAGGATAATGCTCTTCAAGCTACCCTAGTTAGTCACTATTCCAAAGGTTAGTAGTCGTCCGTGATTTATTTCTTCCGTGTTGACCTTGGGACGGGTTGACGGGGACGTTGGGGGCGAACGTATTCGCCTTTTACCATAATCGTTCCAATCAATCGACACAATCCTAATTCTAGTTGACTTTCTATCATCCACTCAACTTAAGCTAAGCCAAATATAAACTACTTCTGTTCTCAAGCAACTAACTATTGATTGACCACATTAACAACATGGTTAACGCTGATCTTGCTTAACCTCAAGCAATTATGTTGACTTCGACCAGCCCACATGTCTTTTGGTCCAGTCCACGCCTAAGTAGAAAAGTTCTACCCAAAGTTCACTCAATCTATCATTTCATCTCGCATGTCATCGAGTCGGTATTGCTCCATCCCTTATGTCCACCTCAACAAACTTTCATCCTTCAAGTCCAGGATCTGGGTTCGCTAAGCTTGTATTGCTTCAGACATGTGGATGATCATCAACTTTATCGGGACTACAACTTTTAGGAGCTCACCACCGATTCTTCACCTATCAGAAGCTCACCATCGATGGGTCACTTGCCAAACTTATAGTCAAGACTTCACCTACTAGGAGCTTACCTTCGAGACTTCGCTTGCCGTACTTCCAGTCAGGACTTCACCGGCGCAGAGGCCAACGGCGGAAGGGAGTCAACTTGGAGACACAACACTCCGAGGGTGAAGCGGAGTCAGTCCCACGACGGAAGGAGGCGGCATGAGCGAGTTATTGGAGGAGGACAGCGTCGGAGGCCGCGGAAGAGGTAGCGAGGCCTGGCTGCGGGAGTGCGAACGACGTCAACGGGGAGAAGGGAGCCTTAATACATTCCGGGTACGTTAACCCGCTATGCCTAACCCGACCCGACTTTTAAGCTATTTAAGATGAGGTTCGCAAATCCCAAGGTAGGAGGAGAAGTCTACTTGCGATGTGAAGGTACTGAAGAAGAGAACAAATTGGCCAACACTAGTGCAAGTCGGAGATCGAAGCCTTCAAGTCTGCTTGATCCTTGAAGAAACCTCCACTTCCTCAGGTCTCCTCACTTATGTTCAAATTTGTACATCACTTGTTTGATGAAATTCCCCAATGACTCCGTAGCAAAATTTTAATTGTTTTTTTTTTCATGTTCATGCTATCCACATTAAGAGTACCAATATTCTGCGTTATTGGTTTGTCTGATATTGCATTCGACTTTGCTGGATGTTTGATATTTCACGTTTGAAAGGATACATGGTGACGTTGAATGGAAGAAAACTTTGGTTATAAATGTGATTGTATGCTCATGATGCTTTGTTCGTACTCCATCTTGTGAGTGTTTAATTGAAGACTTATACGTATTCATTAAGTCTGTGATATTAAAACTTTCCTTGTAGAATTTAAGTTCAAATTATTTCTATAATGGTAACCAAGTCCAAGTAACATATCCGATGAGTATTAGTAAACAATTGTAACAATTTTTTTTTCCTCCCCATTTGAGCTTCATGTACTCCGAAAGAACTATTTTTATTTAAAAGGCAGAAAAAGTAAGTCAGTGTTCTCGGGCAACATCCTAGTTGCTATTGAAGCTTCTGAAAAGTTCTGCAAATCTTGAAGAAGATAATAGCCAGCAGTAACAAGTTCTTTTTTGCAGGTCCATTTACTCTAGTTGTTCTTTGTCTGACTCGCTAAAGCTCTTGGGATATTCCTCTCTAAAAAATTGACCTATAGACTAAAATCTCGTATCTTTGTCAAATATCCAATGGGTTGGGAAATTTCACCAAGCTAAGGATCAATAATAGCCAGCAGTGATAGCTTTGTCCTTTGCTTTAGAGTAACAAGTTCTTTTTTGCAGATGCATTTACTCTAGTTGTTCGTTGTCTGATTTGCTAAAGCTTTTGTGTGTGTCTACAGAAATTAATTGGCAAACTGGAGTTGGTAAAGTTGCTTCGTGGTTACAGACAGTATGCTTTTTGAGATGGAACTTGAGATGGATAATGCTAGTTATGTGGATTCAGTTGTTGCATATTTCTTCCAGCCATTCTTTCATTTGTTCAAAACCATTTTACATAGCACGTCATGTTCTAGAGCAATTCAGCACCTTTGCATCTCCCAGTAGATATAGAAAGCTAGAAGACAAGGATCTTGACAAGGCCTTGAAAGTTTTGGATTTGGTTATCCCCAAAACCAGTGATGTTAAACTTAAAGGTAAGTCAGGCCATCATCGATTGATAAATGGGTGCATGGATGATCTTCTCAAAGTTAATCAACAGAATTGCTTAAAGTTTGTTAAGAAGAGTGCAAGCGCTAACTTGTGCTATAAAATTGAAGATATATTTGAAAAGAGTCATCGCAATGAAGCTTTTTTATGCTCTAGAACTGATAACAAAGTAAAAGAAGATGCTCTTTTGTCATTTTGCAACTTGCATTATAGAGGGATAAAGTTGGATCCTCCAACAATTTCTTCTGCCATTAGTTCTTGTGTTTCCTCTGGGACTTTTGGCACAGGAGTCCAGCTTCATGCTCTCTCAATTAAAAATGGCTGTGAAATATCTTTGTTAACTGGGAGCTCATTGATCACCTTGTATTCCAAGCTGGGGCAGTTGAGTAATGCTTATTATATTTTTCACATGATGCCTGTCAGAAATGTTGTATCTTGGACTGCTGTAATTTCAGGTTATGCACACTACAGGGAAGTCGAGACATGTTTGCAACTATTTTCTTCAATGAGACAAGCATTCATAGAACCAAATGACATCACATTTGTATGCATCTTGAGTTCATGCACCACTAGTGCATATCTTGGATTCGGCAGGAGTGTCCACTCTTTAGAACTTAAAATGGGTTTTGGTTTTTATATCCACGTTTCCAATGCATTGATCTCAATGTATGCTAAATGTGGCAGTATCAATGAAGCTCATTTTGTTTTTGAGAAGATGCAACTCAGAGATCGAATCTCATGGAACTCCATGCTTTCAGGATACTCACAGTATGGGCTTGCTAATATAGCTATAGACTTGCTGAATCAGATGTACACACAGAATGCAACTCCTGATGCTATTTCTTATCTCTGTGTTCTTTCTTCATGTCGGCATGCAGGACTTGTGGAGAAAGGGCGCCTTTGCTTTGATCTAATGCTCAAACATGGGGTAAATCCAGAATTAGATCACTACTCATGCATGGTTGATCTTCTTGGTCGTGCAGGGTTGTTGGAAGAAGCATTCGATGTAATCAAGAAAATGCCTATCCGTCCAAATGCTGTTATATGGGGCTCATTGTTGTCATCATGTAGGGTCCATAGAAACGTATGGATAGGCATTCATGCTGCTGAAAAAAGGCTTTTGCTAGAACCAGAATGTGCTCCAACTTATCTTCAGTTAGCAAATCTTTATGCAAGTGCAGGATACTGGAATGAGGCAGCAAAAGTTCGCAAGCTGATGAAGGAGAGGGGGTTGAGAACAAGCCCCGGGTACGCCTGGATTGAAATTGGTGACAAGGTCCATAAGTTTAAAGCAGAGGATGGATCAAATGCTCAACTCAATGAGATACTGAGAATTGTGGATTGTTTAGCATGCCATATGGAACTCTTTGAGTGTCCTTCTGTTGAGAATTTTATGCTTGAATATGAATAGCTTTGCCAATGGAGAAGATCAATTTGGGGGTCTCATTTATACTCAAACATGAAGAACTTGCTATAGTGAATCATTTTCCAAGTATCAAGGAGCCTTCTCGATGGATAATACCACTTTCTTGGGAACTTAATGATACTTCATGGATGGTTTTCCGTTGTGGATATTTGATACTTCATGGATGGATAATATGTTGTTGATGATTGTTACTGGTTACCCAAGGTTGACAGGGGAGTTGTTGTGAGGATAAAAATTCTATTTTGCCCGAAATTAAGTGGACAAAAAAATTGATTTGTGAATGGATTTACAATCCCTCTGTAAATCATTTATAAATAAAGTAAATGATGGAAATTATTTTGATTTATGTGCAATCCATCCTTTCTTTGGTCCATGCTTCAGAGTAAACAGGCATTAGTATTCCTCTCTTTGAGGTAGAAGTTGCCCATCCCCTAGTGATCAAGCTCTAATTCTTGAGTTACATAATTAAATGAAAAAGGGATTAGCTAAAAATAAAAATGATATAATTTTCTTTATTTATATATAGAGAGGTAATATCTGGACACCTTTATGTTGTGCACTTTTAGATGATCCTCACAGGTCCATACGTCCGGATGTCCGCCTGCACCGTTATGTCTATATTAGTCTCTTGTTAGTGTTCTTGTTTTTGAATTATAACTTTAAACTCTTTTAGGGAATTAAGGTGTTTTGGCGAGAACACCTTGGTGGCTAAATAAGATTAAAATTATGTCATACTGATACTAGTCTTCTGATAATGTTTATGCTCTTTAATCATGACATTGTGCCCTCTTTAACTATAATTTTGGTGAGCCAGTCACGACGAATGTAGTCATGTAGACTTAGTTCGTTACTTTAAGAATAGAATAAAAAATCAATAAGGATAAAGTTACAAAGGAACTTGAAGGGCACGTTTATAGAGGAGTATTCATGATGGCAAAAGGTGAATACGCTCGCCCTCAGCGTCCTCGTCAACCCGTCTCAGGGCCAATATGGAGGAGGTAAATCACGGATGACTACTAGCTTTTGGAATAGTGACTAGCACATAAGGGAGGTATTTATCTCGGCTTTGCCGAGATTTGAACCCCAGATCTCATGATGACAACACCTCATGCGCTAGACACTAGACCGTCCCGAGGGCACTAATAATGTGGAAGATAATAAATGAGGTTAAACCATGCCGATATTAGTGACTTGAAGATTATTTTTGAGAGGTAGACTTATATGAGATGAATGTAAGAGTTAGACAAATATAAAATGGGATAGAAACCCATTGAGTAAGATTATTTGTCAAAGATAAATGACTCATGTGAGATGAATTCAAGAGTTTTTCAAAGGCAAATATAGTATGTGATAGAATCCACTACATTCTATGTTAATTAGCAAAGTAAAGTATTGTAGTTGCTTATTATTATCTATAGCGCCCCCAGGCATAACACAGATGGTGGGCACATAACATCTATGGCGTAATGGTCATGAGTCGATTCTCAAAAACTGACGACCTGGGGTTTATCTCACCATGCGTCTAACGTATGTGTACCTGCATGTACCTCCTTCCATATCCGTGGAGCCAACATTAGGGAGTCGTTAATGTAGCGGATCTATATTTTTATTATTATCTATAGCACAAAGAAGTTATTTCAAGTTATGTCTCATATGTATTTGCTTTGAGATAAAAACTTAAGAATACATTTGTTTGATATGTTCGTGGGCGCGTGTTGTAGCAACTACGAATCCGTAGTTGCTATATAATTATAACAACTATGAATCCGTAGCTGCTACACAATTGTAACAAGTAACGTATTGTAGCAGTTACGAAACTGTAGCTATTATAATGTGAATATTAGGTAAATTTTGAAAGGTCATAACTTTTGACTCGGGTTTAACGACGCAGTGCACAATATATCAAATCGAAGTTAGTTCAAAGATATACATTTTTTATTGGTTTAACCTATAACGATCCAGTTTTAGGTTCAAAAATATCACTTAGGGGCTGCTTATTTCGGATAAGGGAATGAGATAGGTAATAGGAATGATTGTATATATTAATGAAATGGGAATGATTCCCATACTCTCCATATTACTCATTAATGGCTCATTCCCATATTTTAAGGAATGAATCCGTGGGGCCCACTATCATTTTCCCAAACTAAGTATCAAGTTTCTTTCCATTCCCATTCCAAACCCTCCAAACAAACAGCCCCTTAAAGTTTTTTCAGAGGATAAGAAAAAATTTAGTCCTCTTTATTAATATTATTTTCCATGTTGTAGCTGACAACTTTGTAGTTGTAGTAACTAGAAAATCGTAGTTGCTACAACTAGAAATTATAATTGTTGTAATTGTCCTAGCTACAAAATCATTCCTGCTACAACATGTCGTAATTGCTATAACATACTTGACTTAGATGGGAGATATAGATGGGAGATCTAGATTAGATAATAATAGAAATAATATTTGAGTATAGTTGTATCATTTTATGGTCACAAAAGGCGAATACACTCGCCCCCAGTCCCCTGCCAACTCGTCCCAGGATCAACACGGAGGAAGTAGATCACGGACGGCTACTAGCCTTTGGAATAATGATTAGCACATAAGCAAGACATTTACTTCAACTTTGCTGAAATTCGAATCTCAGATCTCATGATAATAATACTTCATGTGCTAGTCACTAGAGCATCCCGATATGACAAGTTGTATCATTTTATACACCTAGGTGTGATGTTTTTTAATAAAAAAAATTCGATGTGCGCCCTAAGAGTTTTATGACTTAATTGCATACGGATATTTTGTTTAATACTAAATCTAAAATGTGCTTTTTGATAAATTGACAATAAATTTTTTTTTTGTTCGTCTTTCCTTTACTGTATTACCTTAATGCTGAAGAAGACATGACCATAATATCGGGCACCTCATCTCATCTCCTCGCTGTAGGACATCATACGTACATAATACATTTCATCAATTGGGCATCGGAACAGTTGCTGACGTCTCGCTGCCCGCGGGCCGACGGCCGGAGCCCTAACTCTAAATCACATCTTTAGTCCTCTTCTCGCCCCCCACTCGAATCATCTTGTTTGCGACGCGGTGCTGGTGGTCGATTTAGCTTTCTGTGGACCTGCTGGTACATGCCTCTCGAAACCCTTTTTTTCTCCCCCTTACGTTTAGAGCAAGCAAGCCCTCGCTATCTTGTTTTTCTTGATGATTTCAGTATCGATTTGTGCACAATTTTTTTGTTCCAATTAGTTCTCAATCCGATCTTCCGAAGTTACTGGAGAACTTTTGGATCTTTCATGTCATTGCAGCGGTGAGACCAAGAACTTTGGAAGATCGCTTTCCCTAAATATGCAATTGAGCTTTGGATTGATGTCTCTTAGAATGTGAAAGCGGATAGAGAAGGGAAATTTGGATTCTTTATGTGAAATGGAGTCTCTATGGAAGCTTGCTTACTTGCTGGAACCCGCATCACTCACTCTCTTTGCGACTGCGATCTTTGTGACCTTTGCCTCAGCTTCCAGAGCCCTGGATCATGGGAAAGAGATGGAAAGGAACTTGGATTTTTCAGAGGCGTCAATTACATTGGACCGATCTCAGGCTCTTATGATTCCTCTTGCTAGTTCTTGCAGCTTGTTGTTGATGTTCTATTTATTCTCATCAGTATCCCAACTTATCACTGCCTTCACGGCTGTTGCATCGACATCCGCTCTCTACTTCTGTCTCTCCCCTTGTATGGCTTGTGCAAGATCGCAATTTGGGTTAATGGATCCTCTGGTTTCTAGGTGCTGTTCCAAGTCGTTCACACGCAGCCAAGGGCTATTGCTTTTCTTATGCATAATGGTTGTGGCAGCTTGGCTAGTTACAGGGCATTGGCTTCTGAACAATATTTTGGGGATCTGCATCTGCATTGCTTTTGTCAGTCATGTGCGACTGCCAAATATTAAAATCTGCGCACTGCTTCTTGTATGCTTATTTATGTATGATATTTTCTGGGTCTTCTTCTCTGAGAGGTTCTTTGGTGCAAATGTTATGGTCTCAGTAGCAACCCAAAAGGCCTCTAACCCTGTACACAAGGTGGCAACGAGCTTGAGTCTTCCAGGATTACAGCTAATTACAAAGAAGTTAGAACTTCCTGTTAAGCTTGTGTTCCCAAGAAATTTGATGGGTGGACAAGTAATCACTGGTAGCGGTGGCGGGGAATACATGATGCTGGGTTTAGGAGACATGGTATGTTACAGCACTCACAATTTAACAACTCTGCTGGCTTTTTAGAACCGTTTCTGAATATTCTAGTTTGTTTTTTCTGATGGATATTTGACTTGGAGTGCTTTGAGTTATTGGAAACCTTCTGTTATAACAGTCTACTACATGTTTTAATCTTTTCCATTTCACAATAATATTCCATTCAAATCAGGATGTTGTATTTTTTATCTTGTAACATACCATGATTTATGCCCTGAAGTTTGTGATATTCGACATTGGACATCTGAATAGGAAACAGAAAGAACTGGAGAATGCTAGATATTGGTGTGATTTAATTATAATTGTTGAGACAATTGAGGATTGCACTAGAATAGATTGGTTCTCGTATGTCCTTCCACTTCATATTAGGTTTAACAAGTTTCTGCACCACTGAACATATGTTTGACATTCCCGAATTGGTTGATAAAATAGCACAATCTTTGAAGTGCTCCTTATAATTACAGTAAGGGCTGTATATCAACTGACCTAAACTGAACGTACTGAAAGAGACCAAACTAAACTGTCAGTTCAGTTTGCTTTGCTTCAGGCTGATATGATTAATATAAATAACATTAACTAGATGATCCTTATTTTTATTGTATCAAAATGAGACAAATAATTCACAAAATCACAAATCAAATGAAACTTGTAAGGAGAGTTCCAAACCAAATTATGTTGGCCAAAAAAATTGAATTTGGTTCATTTTTCTGGTTTAAAGTTTAAACTAAATAATGTACATCCAAAATGACTGCTGCCTAAGATAACATAAAGAATCATGTGGCAAATATCATGCTCAGATTGATTAATTAACTGTTTACCCTAATTGACTATCACTAGATTGGCTCGAGTGCAATAAAAAACCAAAGAACACCTACCTTGATAATGTGCTCACTTGAAGACAGAGAATTTAAGTCCATATGCTTTCTTTTTCTCTGAAAAAGGCACCGTCTATATCTGTGGATATGATTAAGTATGAATTATTATACGTTAGTCAGCTTTCTACATCAACGCGGTAAACTCCATAGTGTCAAAAGAGTGAGAAACAAGACCTCCTGCCATTAGCATGAAATTTTATACTCATTCCAATCCCATACTTGTCTGTATCTTAGATGCATCTCGTGAATACTTCTTCCCCCCTTTTCTTAGAGCTGTGTGACTGTGACTTCACAATTTCATCAACCTAGACCATCTGTTTAGAAGAATTTCATCAGAAGTTAAATGACCAAAGGTATGATGGTTCATTTAATTCCAAATAACCCAAAGTCACACCTGGCACAATGCATTGAACATTAAAGAGGTGCATTTCTTAGAGCTCTGCGGCTGTGACTTACGATTTCAGCAACCTAGACCATCTGTTAGAAGATTTTCATCAAAAGTTAAATGACCAAAGGTATGATGGTTCATCTAATTCCAAATAACCCAAATTCACACTTGGCACAATGCATTGAACATTAAAGAGGAGCATTTCTTATTGCATTTAGACTTGATGCCTTCAAAGAACGATACAATACTTGTCTGCCAAGGCACTCCCAAAATGTGCTGGTATATTTCTATTCTGGACGGGCCATGGAGCACAACTTGAAAAAGTGAACTCGGTCTTCTAGTTTGTGGTACATTACTGTTGAACCTAGTCTATTTTCCTCAATACATCTCTTGTGTTGATTCTGCTTTTTGAATCAGCTAAGTTTAAGATAGAGGGTGCAAAAAGGCATTCTATTCCGCTGAACTAAGCCTTGCATAAGCTGATTTAATGGTGAAACAAATTTTTGTCATTTTTCTGCCACCCATGGTGTATAAATTTGGAACTAAGCCTTGCAGTTTGTGGAGATCTATGTAATTTGACTCATCAACTGAAGGTTGTAATCCCCAGCTTGCAAATTGTGTTTCTCCACCGTAGTGATCTTTTGATGAAAGTTTGCAAATAGACATTGAAATCTGGACATAACAGTGAACTTTCCATCCACCTTTCAATCCAAGACCTGGTAGAACATCCATTTCTCAGCTCAACTCTTAATCTGATCTGCAAGAAATCTTTGATGTAGACCACATCCTTCCCATATATAAGACCTTGATCGGTTCGGAGATGCTTCTGACTAGTGGCATGCTTTGAAAGGGAATTCCTTAATCAAGGCCTATGAAGGTACTGTTGTCATGGTATCAATATGCTTCATCATCGTGACCAGAGCGTGGCTTTATTTTTTTAGTTCCATCATTAGGAAAATGTCTGGTCACGGCCTCCAATTTGACCAGACATTGAGCTCACAATGCCGTCCTTCAGAATGCCATGGGTAATTCCTATGGATTTTATATTTCTCATTTAGAACCCATTTCGGAAAGAGAAAAATATCTGCTTGATATCAAGTAAGGTGGCTCAACACACCATTAATAAGGGTTCTTCCTCAAATAGACAAGGAGCCTTTTTTCCCTCCATGGCAGAGGCAAGTTGAAACCATTTGAATCACTAGGTTCTAGAAATATTTCAAAGGTCTTTTAGTCCCTAAGTGGTCTCCAAGATAGTTGATGTTAAAATGCTGGTAGTTACATCAAGCGAGTGATGCCTTTTTGTTGTCATTCTTGCCCAAGTAAGATATTGATGATTTGACAAGATTAATTTGCAATCCACTGAATAAGGAGGATACTGATAGAATAGTCTAGATTGCCTTGAATCCTCCACCTCTGGCAAAGATAAGTGTATCATCAACAAATTGCAATAACAAGGGATCACACACTTGATCGTTACTTGTAGAAATTCCATGCACCACTCCTTGAGATTTGGGAAAGGAAAGAGATAAATGCAATCAGTGAATAAAATGAGAAGTTGAGATGAAAGTGGATTTCCTTGGCAGTGAATAAAACCTCAAAGCTAAGAGAGTTTATTCGACTTTACAAATTTACTGTATCAAAGGCAGCTCATTGTCTATTTTAAACAAAGCCAAATTTGGATTTTCATGCCCAAAGAAAACAATTCCTTGTATCTCTTCCATTAAGAAAAGCAAATTGGAAGTTGAATACCAGATTGCTAATGACACCTTGCAATCTTGTGGCTAGTACTTTAGAAATCAGTTTGATAATACAATTTTCCAAAGAGATTGGCCTGCAATCTTGTGGAGAAATGGCACCTCTTGAGCATTAGGGTAATTTAGTCTCTCAAATTGAATTTTCCCCTCTAGAACTGATTGAAAATCATGAATGTGTCAGTTCTAATTGAGTTCCTTGATGCTTGGGAAAAAAACAATCAGGGTTAAACCATCCAGCCTTGAGAAGTTAGAAACAATCGTTCATCATAGAAAATGTTTCTATGGCTATCTTAAAGAGCAACATAAACATTTGTAACAACAAATCTTAAATTATCATCAAGCCTTTGAGAGAAGCGGGCTTGAGTGTAACAGTTGATTCCAAATCAGTACTCTTCCATTCCTTGACATTAAATAAATAGACCCCCGGAAAGACTTCTGCTGACATGTTTTTCCATTGAAAAGATACATCATTTCTGAGATGTAATAATCTCCAGAGACTATCCATATGATATTTGATTCCTACATCATAAGAAAATCACAATTCTCTTAAATCAATCTCGGCTTGTTGTTTGGCACTACTACATAGATTCCTAACATCTTGAGAAATTGCATGAATTGGTTGTTTCATTGATTAAAATGATTCCTCAATAGAAACATACCCATAAACTTAACTTGCAATTATAAGCATGGATTAAAATCTCGAGCCATTTTGTCCGATATAGGCAAAACATCTCGTTCCGCCCACGGATTGTAGTGTATTGTGCGGGCCTAACACCTAGTTCGAATGTGTCGCGCGAGCCCGACTACGCTTCCGAACGTGTTGCGTGAGCTCGGCGACGAGTTCGAATGCATCGCGCGGGTCCGCGGTCATCGCGTAACAAAGGAGGAGAGATTAGACAACCGAACATAGGAGAGGTTATTTTTAACTTAGGGGTTTAATAAAAACTTAAGTTAATAATTTTAATCAACTCCTAATTATGATTGAGATAATTTAAACAAGTTAAATTAAAGCATAATAAAATTATCACAATAATTTTATATATATATATATATATATATATATATATTATATTTTAAAATATTTAGTTTAATTTTTATTTTTAGTTAATATATTTTGTATTTAAAAAATCCTGAAACTACGTGCGAGCTCGACAATGCGTCTGTACACGTCGCTCGGACTTGGTGACGAGTCTAGATGCGTCGCATGTGCCACGCATGCCGCGGTCTTCACAGAACAGTGGAACAGAGGTAGGAGGATAACTTAGGTTAAAAATTTTAATCAACTCTTACCTATGATTAAGATAATTTAAATAGACTTAACTAAAGTCTAATTAAATTATCTTATTAATTTAATGTATATATATATATATATATTTATTTATTTATATTTTTATTTTAAAATATTTAAATTAATTTTTTTATTTTTAGTTAATATATTTCATATTTAAAAAATATCGAAACTATATTGGCACGACGCGATACAGTACTGAAATTGTATCGTTCCAATCTAGAATTGAATTCTTAGGCTTTAATAAATAACATAGGTTAAAAATTTTAATCAATTCCTACATTAAATGATTAAGATAATTTAAATAGACTTAATAAATCCTAATAAAATTATCTCATTAATTTAAATATTTTATATTTTAAAAATATCGAAACTAAATCAACACGACACGATACAATACCGAAATTGTATCATTCCGGTCTGGTTTTGAATCCTCATCACGGCTTGAAATTTTAAACCATGATTACACGTTTCAAATATCTGCTAAGATATTTTTGACAAAGCAGAGTCAATTGCACTTTCTATAATGATGAACATTCAGATATTAATGATGAACATTCAGATATTAATGATGAATGGTTCTGATTTTGGTTTCAGTAACAAAGTGTAATTGAGGCCTTGGTTGATAAATAGAATTAGAGATAACAGATATTTAAGTTTGTATGCATATTTACTAGTCAATTTTAGCCTTAGATTTCTGTAATAATAATTGTCCTTGACTTTGTGGAAGATTTGAGATTTGGGGAAAAATCACAAAATTGTGGTAGTGGATGTTTGTTTATATTGTCATAGTGCATTAAAATCTTCAAACTGTGCCAACTAGCACTGTTAAGACTTACCATCCTGCTCTTGTATTTTGATGTAGAACTACATCGGCACAATGAGATTCTTCTTTGCAAGCCTTCCTTAACACTCTTCTTCATCAGTGTGATTCTTCCTCATGATATTTCCTCTACTCGAGACTGCTCACAATACATGAAACATGATGTGAGATGACACTATAGGAGATGCCAAGGCTTCATCAATGTCATTTCTTCATCAGTGTGATTCTTCCTCATGATATTTCCTCTACTTGAGACTGCAAGTCACAATACATGAAACATGATGTGAGATGACACTATAGGAGATGCCAAGGCTTCATCAATGTCACGAGAACTTCCCTCCATAGTGCAACTCACACCATTTCTTCATCTTCATTTTCATCTTCCTCATTGGTGCTAGTGCCACCTGCATTATGAGAATTTCTACCCTTCACGGTGCGACTGACACCATCTCTTTTTTTCCATCTTTTCCATATCAATGTGACCGACACCATATTTTGGCATAGTCGAAATGACACACGACTGTCTCATTTCAGCCAAGTGTTGAAACCCTGACTTGGAAGATTTTAAACGTTCATTGTCACTATGATGTATCTTATAGATAATTCATGCCATTATCAACATATTTGTTCCAGGCTATTACGTTGTTCAGGAAGCAATCTGTTGAAATAACTATCCATATGATCTCAATGGCAACTGATTGAGGTGTCTTATTTTGTTCAAACTGAAAATCGAACCAAATCAAATTTAAATTGTTTTTTTTGTGCTAATTAATTTTGATTCAGTTGGCTTTTAGAACTTCCAAACAAAGTAAACTAAAATTGCATAGCTCAGTAGATTCTTTAGTTGTCATTATGGTACCTGGCAGAACAGATGTAAACTAACTCAGTCCTTGCCCATCTGTGCATGAAATTAACTATTGCTTTCCATCTTTGATCTTGGCATGTATGGCTAGATTTAGTTAATGATGGTTTTTTCTTAATTCTAAGAAAGATTTGTAATGCCTAATTTCAAGTTTATGAACCAGCAAAATCACCCATTTCTTTTCCCCTTGTAAATTATATTTTAGTAATATACATGCTGTGTCATGACCCCCCTTGGCTTAAAGTAATTCTTTTTGCTGGATAGAGATGCTATGCATTTGTGAAGTGATCACCCCTTGCTTAACAGTAATGTTATTTTCAAAAAAAAAAATGAATTCGTTTTACATTTTCTTAACAACATACATGTACAATTTCTGTAGTTGTTTTTCTTAAAAAAAAATTAAGCCTGATTTAATACAATGTAAGCTGGAATCTGAATTTATGCTTTTGCATGAGAAGCAAAAGCTATATCCCGGCCTTATTTTTCAATATACTGTACTTTTTTCATTGAATTTTTCTATGATTTGGAAGTTAGAAGAAAAGTTAAATTGGCATGTTCACATGATATTGTGTCATTTCGTGACATTTTAAAACTGACCTGGTGAATCATGTGTTTGTTTTGATAGGCTATTCCTGGTATGCTTCTAGCGTTGGTTCTCTGTTTTGATCATAGAAAGAGTAGAGACATCCCTATTCCATTAGAAAAAACATCCACAAAAAGGAGCACGTATTTTTGGTGGGCACTCTCCGGATATGCAATTGGATTGGTTATCGCCTTGTCTGCTGGAATACTGACCCAATCGCCTCAACCTGCTCTTCTTTACCTGGTAATTTCACAAGATAGAATTATTGTATTTCAATCTTCATCTTCATCGGTTTCCATTACAAGCCAAATACGCCCTTTCTAAGAAGATTATATGAGGTCTTACACATTCTCTTCTCACAAAGTTGCATCATTGTAGGTGCCATCCACCTTAGGACCTGTTATTTTCCTTTCTTGGAGAAGGTATGAATTGTGGGAGCTGTGGGATGGAGCTTGCTCAGTCTCAAATGAGAAATCCCACTCGATGGAACCCTAAATCCTTTCAATTAGGTCTTTATTATATCGTCAAACTTTTGTAATTTCGTTTTAAAGCAACACATGAAATGCTTAACCTGAGATCTATTTAAGAAATTTTAATATATCAGCAATGCTTTCTTCTTGCATAAATTAATTAGGATGGCTTAAATGATATCTTGTTTAGCAATTAGATTGGAAGATGTTTATGATCCATGGAAAGTAATTCTTTCATTATTACAAGTCACTGGTAGTTGTAGATTTAATTTCAATTTGCATGATCTATACACAACTCACATCTAACAAAAGTATATACACGCTTCAAAATTTGCATGATCTTGACCTTTCCTACAGTTACATTTTGATGATGTCGGTGAAATTAGCTATTAATTTCTAATCAGCATTCAGCGTAGGTGGAATGAATATAGAAAAAGGTAAATATAGATATACATGATGGTTCAGCGTACTCTTAAGCATCCATGGTTCGAAGGTGTATTGTTACCTGCTTTAAAATTTGCATGATCTTGAACTTCTCTAACTGTTACATTTGGATGATGTCGGTAAAATTAGGCATTAATTTCTAAGTTTTTCCTAATTAGGTTTCAGTGGCATGAAAAATTTAGAAAGTTGACTGGCTTCTTCCAAGTTCCCACCAAAGAGTTGCTGAGAATTCTACCTGCCATCGATCCTCCAGACTACAGCTTAACCTTACTATAATTTTTTTTTTTAAAAAAAAACAATATTATTGAAGAAATATGGACTGCTACTGCATGCTGCAAGGAAAAGTACCGAATTAACTTGTTTTTTTTTAAAAGACATATCGATAGAACTTTGCTAACAAACCAAATCCATATAAAATTAATTAATTTAACCAAATTCAAAATTTTAAAATCGAGATCAAATCAAATAAATAGAAATAATCTAGATTTAAAAATAAACAAGCTTTTGAATTCACAGAACCACCCAACTTCTTGATTCAGCTAATTATTCTACTTTAACCGAGATTTTGCTCACGTCTATAGTTAATTGCCTTTAAGACGTACACTATGCTACTAGGCCGGTGAACCAGCTACAAGAAGTTAAATTTTATGATGTTTAGATTTAATAAAATAATCGAGTTAAGCCAAATTTAAAATAAACTAAGTCGTTGAAATCATTATTTAAGTTTAACTTGATTTTTTTTTTTTACAAACTTAAACTTAATTCATTTAAATATTATCTAACTCTCAATTTAAACTTCAATTTAAATTTATTTGATTTATTTAAAATTTAAAAGTTTTAAACTTATTTATTTATTTTTAAAATTTTTGTATATATTTATTTTATTGATGAATATAATTCATAAATATTATTCACTAATACGGTCCACCAACAATTCACAAACCCTTTATTCACAAAAGTCCACAATCCATAAAATGATGAATTCACACTGAACCTACCTATTGGCGTTCACAATCCATATTTATGAAAATTGATAATGCATTCATGTTTATCTATTTAATTTAATGAATTGTTCATACTTATTCATTTAATTGACTTTATATGTATTGAATAATATAAATAAATTCTTACCAAACTAGTATTCATTTAATTCATTTAATTGACTTTTATATGTATTGAATAATATAAATAAACTCTTATCAAACTTGTTTTGACGTTATATGTATTGAATAATATAAATAAACTCTTTACCAAACTTGCTTGCTTATGAACGGAATTCTCATGACACAAAATGATACATCACTTTAGAAGAATCCAGCATTGCAAGTATTGAGATAGTATATATTTTCACCACATTGTAAAGGTCAATGAAGAGCACCAGCAGATGATTTACCCTCCTTATTCAGGTTTAATATGTACAGTGTCTTAAGGAGGGATCCACATGAGAATGGTGTATGATTCTAAGAGCTAAGGTCCTATTTCCCACTTGAATCAAGAATTATGGATTGACTGCAGGAATAGGGAAACAATAAGCAGTATAAGCTGTACAACTAAAAATTCTTCTATTTCGAAGAAATCATCATGGAGATAATGGAGATGCGCCATGCTATTCCCTTTCCATCTCGACCTCTGGTTCTTCTGCTTCATACCAATCGATGTCAGCGAGCTTCTTTAAGTCGACAACAGATAATTCGCTCAGATGATTCACTACACGGTTAGCCGCACGGAGTTCATAGACTGGGTGTTTACTTGCAACTGCCACACACTTCATCCGCGCATCATGTGCTGCCTCCACAGTCGAATTTGAATTCCCAAAAACAATGCATCTTTCTGGTATGAAACCGAGTAGCTGTGCGGTATATAGGAACATCTCTGGATCAGGTTTTCCTCTGTACACGTCCTCAGCTGCGACAATCACATTGAAGAAGCTCTGCACGCCGACAGCCTCAATTCCTTCTCGGAGGACATTCCGTGGCCTTGTGGATGCCAAGGCAAGTGGAATTTTGTGGGTTAGGAGTGTAGTCATGAACTCTTGAGACCCAGATCGAAGCTGATAGAATCCGCCATTTTTAAGGTTTTGATATATTTCCTCCTTCCGGGAGGCCAAACGTCTAAGCTCAGTCGGGTCTCGTGACCAGCAAAGAACCTCAGAGATTGCCTGCTCATTCTTCATTCCCTCAATTCTCTTCAAAATGAAGGCCAGTGGAGGTGACCTTCCTTCTTCTTCTGACAGAACCAGCCAGGCCTGCTTCTCCAACTCAGGGTCATCTTCGACAATCACCCCTTCCCATTCAAAGATAACAGCGAACCAGCCACATCCCATCCTTTCTTGACGGAGCAATGGATTGTGAATCATAGGGTTGTCGGCCTTGTTTGCAGGAGGCCACAATCTACTCGTGCCTGCTGTATTGCTTGTGTAAGGCAGATCTTGAGCTATCCTCCATTTATTTTCTTTTGAAGGTTTCTTTTGCTTTGTCAGCTCCATCGCCTGCGACTTGATGGCTGAATCCACAAACCGTGTGCATTTCTGCCTGGTGGTCAGAATGGAATTCGCAGGACCAACCGACAAATGCAATCCCATAAACTCAGATACGGGCAGCTGGAAGAAGCTGACCCGGCGTTTAAAGTTGATATCATTGGATAAGGGCCTTTGGTAAAACAGGTGGTGACCGACAAGGGATGTGCTCGCACCAAGGGTATCAGCCATTGTAGATTTAGATTCCAAAAACAGGAGCTTTTTACTTGCAAATAATCCAGACACCCAAGCGACGTTGGCGGCCGAAACAAACCCTAATCCAACCAGCCAATCAGTTACTTTACACTTCAAATGCTAACTTCAGTAATTAATCAAACGAAAAAGGAACAGATTTCCCAGTACAGTAACGCTTCCTTCTTTTTAGGAAGCAAATCCTATCAAACCAAATCACGCTGCAAATTTCCAATCTTGCTTACGGCCCAAATCAATGAATTATCAAATCACCAGGCTCAATCTGCCTCCAACACATGGACTAAATCAAAAAGCAAACTAGAAAAAAAGAACTGGAAAAAACATAAATCAAAAGAAAACATGAAAACGAACGGCGGAAACCAACCCTAGTAATTCGCCCCGCAAGGTTCTTTTTTACGCATCGAGAGACGAGGAGAAACGAGAGAGAGAGATCCAAGGTGAGGAGACGATTACCTGGAAAGAAGAGAAGGAAGCAGGGAGCTCCGGAGGCGATCAGGCAGCGGCGGAACAGGATCGCCGGGAAGAGGATCGGAGGCGGAAGAAAAGGAGGAGGCGTGGGGATTGGGATTCTTTGCCGTCCTCTGGTTATTCATGCGTTAGGAAAGTCCACGGGATGCACCGGTCGCATATGGTGGCGGTGACCTACACGCGTCCTGCCAAGGATGGCGTGCCAAAAAGGACCTGCAATCAATCTGAACTGGTGGACCTGCTGCTGCGGCTTCCTTCGTATCTTGTTTTAATGTGATGCCCTTAGCTTCTTCGTTCTTTTATTTTTTATTTTTCCCATTTTTACTCCTCTCTATTCAAGAAAAGATAATAAAATAGTCAAGTTTTCATTCTAAATATTTACAGTGTTTTTTTAAAAATAAATTTTATAAAAATAGTAAACCAACCCTATTTTTTATTTTCTTAAAAATTAAAGAACAAGCCAAAGGCTTTGATTGAATGTTGACAAATTCTATTAGAGTTGAGCTGCTCAATATAATCGAATCCTAAAAATAAAGTTTCTTAAAAATACAAAAATCACATGAGGTACGCTCATGTATGTTCGATTATTCACGCAACAATAAGACAATACTAACAACACGGTACGATTTAATGTGGTTTAGAGATTCCACTCTTACTCTACCACCATGACTTGTATGATGAGTCACCCTAACAAAAGTTTTACCTTCACAACGTAAGTGTTGGAGCAAATTTTCCATAGTCCTAACCTTGAGATGTTTATAATATATCGATCTTTCCTCTCAAATACAAGTAAAAGAGACAACGTATAGCAGCTTCAATTGAAGCTTTCAACCTTGTCTCAGCCCTTGAACATCTTTGAGAAATGTAATTCCATGGAACCGTGTCCTAACGAGCTTTTATATATATATAGAAACAGCTACAACAACTCTATTATGTGCATCTCTAGTTGACTAGAAAAAGTTTTCAATTAATTGTCCGAGTAGATGTAGTATTGAGAAACTAACGATTATATCACTGGTTTATATATTGATCAGTGTCCAATTGATTGGATTGAACCTTTAATCGGTTGTTACTCAAATAAAAATATTACCTACGCTGAAACCTTAATTTAGTAGACTATAGAGTCAACTGAATAGTTCAATTGAAAGAGATCGACCCTCTAGTTGATTAAATCGAGTTGATTATAGCCTACCCCCACTTAAGTGAGATCAAATCTTCTGTTCTAAGATTTTCATGTCCTGTGTCTTCTCATCGATCAAATGGGTTAGATCACATCTCAAGGATGCATTATACATCACAAGGATATCATATCATCCGATCGACGAAGAGATACGGGGACATAAAAATCTTGGGACAGAGGATATAATTTACACTTAAGTACACACATCATCTCTCATGATGATGCCTAAAGGTCAAAGTTCAAGATTATACATCACTCGCAATCTTTCACAATTTTCATGTCTCTTGGTTTTTGACCATATCGATGCTCTTTGTTGCCCTCAAGTTCATGGCGTGTCAAACCCTCAAATGCATCAGTTCTTTCATGTTTATTACAATATGCATGTCATCCTTCACCACTTGCCTATGAGTCTAACTTGCTTCAAGCTATGCCCCCGAGGCTATGATACTATGGTAAAATATTCAGGTTGTCATTTAGACATTCACGATTCGATCCCTAATTATGACGTATTTGCAAGAATTTTTCTTCAAATGGGGAGTGTAACCAAAGAATGTTGGGCTTCTGGGCTGTCCATCGTGCGCGTTTCTTAATTTACCCTAGTGATCGGTGGAAAAATTATTTGGGACCGAACTAATCACCCTAGAATTAGTCAATGAGTCTAATTGGATTTATTTATTTATTTTTAACTTGCTTCAAGCTACTGTAGTGACACCTTATGGTAGACCTTGGTAACTTCGATTCACCAAACTCTCTAAACTTGCTCCCTTCTCTTTTGGCCTTTAGGGTCAATTTACTTGGAAGAGTGAAAAGTAAAATTAAGGAAAAGTTTTAATAGTGAAAATGTTTCCATCATTTACTTCATTAAAATTTTCAGATGGAAGAGAAACACAATCTATCAACGGATATTTTTGAAGCCAAAATCAATTATCTCAAGATCGAACGGAAAGTAGTGGATGAAAAAAATGATGCATATGCCCTTTTTTCATTCACAAAATTACTCCATATATCAAAAAATGACACATGTATACTTTTTAACTCACAAAATTATATTATATAAAAAAAAAATAATGTATATACTTTTTTTATTTATAAAATTACATAACTTATATCTACCTTCCTCTATCAATAAACAAGTATACAAATGAAGAGATTTCTTTACCATTTCTCTTCTCTTCCTCTGAGGATAATTTTTCACCATAAATTCTTTTCCTTTTCTTATCCGTGCTTTAGAATAAAAAGAGCCTATATAGTTCACTCAAAGTACACCCGTATTGGCCCTCAATCCCTTAAGTGCATTAATTAATCGTCATTTTATTAGCTAGGTACTTCTCTTGGTTTGCTTTCTCTAGTGACCTTTCCTTCAATGACCCCTCCTTCCATTTCCTTCTCCAATTGTCTTCCTTCTCTCTTATTCTTCTCCTCCTCCTTCACTAACAGTTGCCAAGTTCCCCACTTTCATAGATTTGTTGACTACTTCTTGAACCAATAATATATGTTCCAAGTTATTTTGTGCATTGGTTGTAACCAGCCCGCTTGGCAATATACTCACACAAGCCATTGGAGAGGTCATCGCTGGTGAGCGGAGCCACTACAATCATGATGATGATAAGAGAGCTAATTTATCAGGACTCATTAATACTCTTTGTTGTGGGTGTAAGAGCATCTATATCAGCTACCCTATTGATTTTACTCTAAATTTTGGATAAGGTAGCTAAAAAATCTTTATATCAGCTACCTTATCTATTCCCTAAATTTAGATTTGATGAATAGTGAATCTCTAAATTTAGGGAATGAAATCTCTACCCTAAAAATTCTCTCTCCTTCCACTCATTCTTTTCAATCTCTCTTCTTCCACTCATTCTATAAATATAATAATAAAAAAAAGAAAAAAGAGAAGAAAATAATAAAAAAAATTAAAGATAATGAAAATTTTAGTGTAGTTAATGTAGTGTGTAGTGAAAAGTGATTGTCTAAATTTAATAAAGTGAGTTATTTATCCTAAATGTTAGATATAGAGATAGAGAAACTAATGTGAATACTCTAACCGTTCTTCTGCAACCCTTGACTTGCTCCTCTTCCCAGGCCTAGACTGAGTTCATGAAGGTACTTTGACTTTTGAAAGGAGTTGGGAATACTCATATATAAGGGAAAAGAGTGTTTGATGCAGTTAAGTTCATATCTTCTATTCACGGCTGAATCAACCGGAAGAACTAAAGCCACCAGAACAGAATCTATTAGTTAGAACCCTAGAGTCAATCATTTGATGATTATTGTATGGACTCATTGTATCATATTCTTGTATATATAAATAAAGGTATTTATTTTTTGTTATTATACTTACTTGTATTTGTGCCAAATAAGTAAGTATAATAGCGTCCTTGAGTAGAAGGTTCTTACCTATATCAATCGATTGGTTGAATCGATAGTGAGATGATATAGGGAACACTACTCTTAATCATTCCTAGTCGAGTATTAACATTCAGGGGCAATGTTAATACGACGAGACTAGCATGTAGGTCAACTCGATGACTTGATCTCACAAGTCATGGATATGGAGATATCAAGTTGACACATGGGTATGCATTAGAGAATGTATACTGAACGACCCACCATGAGAAAGTATCATGGATCGTTATATGAGTGTCATATACTTTCTCATGTGGCTATTAGTATGACTACTAGTCCTTGAACCTGAAGTCACCATGGTTCCCTACATAAGGAGTTACGTACTTTGGCTTCGTCAAACGTCACCCGTAACTGGGTGGACTATAAAGGCGATTACTGGGTATGTAACAAATTATGCGGAGGGATGTGAGTGATGTAGATGGGATCTATCCCTCCTATATGACGGGAGTGACATCGATATTCTTGATAGAGTGAGACCACTAAGTGCATGGTCATGCCCAAATGAGTCAATATGAGATGTTGAGCTCATTTGATTGAGTGAGTCTACTTGGAGTTCAAGATTTAGATTGATTAGAGGATGACATGGTCTATACCTCATATTGATCAATCTAGATGTCTAGGATAGAAGGACAATGTTATATATTGTGAGGAGTTACAATTAGTAGTCACAAGGTGATGTTGGATCTCAACATTCTTGTAACTTGGGTAGTAATGATGTGTTGCTAGATATCGCTCATTACTTATGCTCCTAAATGAGTTTAGGAGTATTGCCAACATTACAAGAACCTATAGGGTCACACACAAAGGACAATTAGATGGAGATTATGTTCATTTGATGAACCTAAAGGATTAGATTTATGTGATGAACCAAATTGGATTAAGAGTAATCCAAATTAGGCTAGTTGAGATGGACTCAATTTGGTTCATGTGTTAAGTGAGTCTAATTTGGACTTAGACTCATTTAATTAATTTAATTCAATGAATAGAGATTCATTAAATTAAAATTGACTTGAACCAATGGTTAGATTAGATCAACCAAGGGAAAGAAGTGGTCAAGTTTGACTTGACTTGAGAGGAAGATGAAGGATCAAGTTTGACTTGACCATTTGCCACCTTATTGGTGAGTTGACATTAAGTGGGTAATGGTGATGTGTCACATCATCAAGGCTAGTACATGTGTATGTCACGTCATGAGGGAGATCAAGAGTTTTTTTTACTCTTGAAATTCCATGGAGTATATAACTCCTCATGAAAAGTGGCCGACCACTTTAGTGCTTGTGAGGAGTTTCATTTTGTGTGGTAACTCCATCTTCTTCTTCCTCAAGCTCTTTCTTCTCTCCCTCTCCTCCACCCTTGGCCGAAACTTCATATAGTGCTAGCACACTCTAAAGTTTTTCCTCCATCGATTTGTTCGTGTGGATACGCATAGAGGAGTATCTACCTTGATACTCTCGAGATCCGGTGAATCTAGGACGAGCGGGATTACGAGAAGGGCTTCGCTTCAAAGGTATACCCTCTGATCTTGTAGATCTAGTGTAGATCTAGGAGTAGAAAACATGTATATGAAATTTTATTCTTCGCACGGATCCGGTGGTGGGGGATTTCGGGGTTTCCGTAACGTAAAAAACGATTTTTGCGGCCCGAAAAATCTAACAGAATCCACTCTCAAACCAGAAAGCACCGACTCAAGGTTCCATTCCTCATTTCCCTCCTTCCTTTCCTTTCAAATGTTAGCTCGGAAGGCATCTCCTAGGCTACTTTCCTTGGCTGCTCCCAATCTACTGAATCATTCATGTTATGGGCTTCTACATCCTAGGTATCCCTGTTTTGTCATCTGACTTATGTTTTACATGTAGCATTCAAACTGAGTTTGATAAGAAATTTTGGGTTAATAAGGTTCAGACAAACCTAACACTTGTCTTTGCAAAAGTTGTACTACTTCCTCAACCATTTTTGACATGTGTCAGCCGACGCAGAAGTCTAACTTAATATGATATTCCAAAGTTACTTGTATTCCTCGCCCACATCACAAGATTTGGTAGTGAGTTCCTTGTCAAGATCATTAACACCGATCATTAATGGAGAAGTAAATTATGGATAGCTTTTATTTCCCTTCTTTTGTCTTTTTAAATAATGACCATTACTTGGGAGATAGAAACCTGACAAGTATTTTACTATCAGGTGATCTCTACATCTTTTGATAGCAATGCCTCATGTAATGATTATTTGCCCATCCTATGGGAATTTGTCAAAATCATTCACACAAGTACACTCAATGGATGATCTCTAGGTCAAGTAGGAGGTCACAATTATTGACATTGATGGTCATGACAGTTAGAATGCGTGCAACTTGCCACAACTATAGACAAGAAATCACCATCCAGACCTATGCATGCAAATAAGTTAAATCAAATTAAATAATATGAAAATATTAATATTTGAATTCGAGTATAAAAAATATATATATGATATTCAAATTCGATTTAAAACTCAAAAATACAAATAATTTTGGCTCAAACTCAATTCGAAATAAAATTTGAACTGGAGTTCGATTCGACTGTTCGAACTTTAATTCGAATAGAATCGAACTATAGTTCGAAATGACTTAAATTCGAGTTCAAATTATTCTTCAAACTTTAATTTAAACATATTTAAATTAAAATAGCCAATTTGAGTTCAGCTCACAAGAGTTCACGAACAATTGAACAAAATACTATAAATTCAAATTGGCTTGAAAAGATTATCGAACATGTTCAAATTTGGCTCGAATTTGATAATTTCAAATATGAATCAAATATTTTTCAAACCGGCTTGAAAAGCTCATGAACATGTTCAATTCGTTTACACCTCTATCAAGACCCCAACAATGGATCACGGTGAGTTGGAACTTATTTGATGTTTTCTTTGCCCAAGGGAGAGGGATTCGTTGCGGAGTGTGGGATCATCAATTTGCACATTCAATAGTCAAATCATATCACATGCCATGAAACAGTGACATCACTCGAGCTAGCCTGAAGATAACAAGGTGCAGTGACAGACGCCTTCTCAGTTTCTTAAGCATCTAAGTATCGAGTCTTAGTTTCGGCAAATTAACGAATAAATTTCTCTTAGTGGGCAGTTGACGTAAGAGAACTAGGCTGATGGGTTGCCCGTTGTGAGTGCTTTCCGATATACACCGGTGGTCGGTGAAAATTTTTTGTGGAATCGAATTGATCACCCAAGGATTAGTCGACGTAAACTGTATATTAGGAAATAATTATTATTAGTAAATATTTATTTATTTCCTAGTTATTAGAAAATAATTATTATTAGGAAATACTTATTTATTTTCTAGTATTTTATATGTTTTTCTATTTTATGTGTTTTCCTATTTTTCACTCATAATGATATTTATATACCATATATTATCATTAATAAAGTATATGAATTATATCGTCAACATAATATCATAGCGCTAAGCTTAACAACAATAATTTTTTTCCTTTCTCCACAATACCGACTGGTCGCCTTCTACAATGGTTGCCGCCGACGACATCACTTGCCGACTATCTCTTACAAATACTCCTGATTCACCTTCCGCCCTTGTGATTCTCAACGTCAATGCTCAGGCATCATTGAAACTCACCACTTTCAATTACTCTACCTGGCGCTTGCAGTTCACGTCTCTTCTATTCGAATATGACTTACTAGATTTTGTTTATGACTCATGTCCCTGCCCCCCTATGCAGATAACGCCTACAGACGTCATTATAGGTTTGATGTCTCCTACTCTTGTGCAGTCTATTTCTTCATCAACTTCATCTAGAGACGCATGGTAGATGCTGGAGAGAACCTATGCTGCTCCTTCACGTGGCAGGATTATGACTCATCATCAAAATCTTGCCAACCTTTAACAGGGTAATAGATCTATCACTGATTATATGCAGGACATCAAAAGAAATATTGACGTTTTTACGCTTATGAATGTCAAAATTGACTTTGATGAGTTCTCTATTCGTGTCCTGAATGATCTTAGCAAAGATTACTGCAATATCTCACATGCTCTGCAAGTTCGTGACATCCCTATTACCTTTGATGAGCTATTTGAGCAACTTATCAGTTATGAAGCCCAGTTGAAAGTCTCAACATCATCTTCATCTTTGACTCCAATGACAGCTCTTGTGGCTCCAGTAGAGAATTCTTGTAATCGGTATTCAAACTATCGTAGTGGTCACCAGCAAGTTCTGCCGATGTCCCATCAGTCGTACCTGTCTACTCCTGGGTTGTTTGCGCGTCCTCCTGCACATCCAGCTCTGTCTAGTCCCAATCGTTATCTTGGATGATGTCAAATCTGTGGTGTCCAAGGTTACTCTACTCGCTAGTGCGGTCGTATGACTGCCTCGACGCTTGCTCTGCTTCCGTCAACTCCTCCGCGTACTCTGCATCTAGCGTATAGTGCACCATTTATGCACACTACTGTTTATTTTACACCTCCATCTGATTCTCGGGAATGGGTGGTTGACTCTGGTGTCTCTCATCATGCCACCACTAATCTCGCTACTCTCTCGTTGCATAAGCCTTACTCTAGGAATGATAGTGTCATCATTAGTGATGGTTCTGGACTACCCATTACACACACTAGTTCTTTCTCTTTCTCCACTCCATCTTTCCTTTTAGTTTTCTCTAATATTTTATTTATGCCAACTATGTCAAAAAAATTTATTTCTATTGATGCACTTTGTGTTACTAATCATATTACATTTCTTTTCTTTGATCCATATTTTCATGTATTGGATCGTCGTACGAGAGCGACACTGGTCAGCGGTGTCCATAGAAATGGTATCTATTACTGGCCAAAATTTACGTTTACGCTATTATCCCCTTCCGCCTTTTCCGTGTCTGTCTCGTCCTCTATTTCCTTATGGTATGGTCGTTTAGGTCAACCATCATTAGGAGTTTTGCAACATTTTTTTTGTTATCTTTGGGTCTTTCATTTTCTACGGATACTTTGTCTAATTTTTTATGCACTTCGTGCAATATTAATAAGAGTCATAAATTACCCTTTTATAAATCTAGTATTTTATCTCGTGTTTCTTTGGATATTATCTTTTCTGATGTTTGGACATTTCCTATATCATCATTTGATGGACTCAAGTATTATGTTATCTTTGTTGATCATTTTACAAAATATATATGGTTTTATCCTTTACGCAAAAAATCGGAGGTATACTCCAACTTTATTGCATTCAAAACTCTTGTTGAAAATTGATTCTCAATAACTATCAAAACACTCTTCACTGACAATAGAGGTGAATTCTTAGCCCTTCGCTCCTTTCTTACTACTCATGGTATCAATCACCTTATTACTCCGCCATACACTCATGAACACAATGGATACTCTGAACATCGTCATCATCATATTATCAAAATTGGTTTCACCTTATTGCATAGAGCGTCTAGTCCACTTACTTTATGGTCTTATGTCTTTGCTACGATAGTCTATTTGATTAACCGCATGCCTAAGGTCGGTCTTTCCCACATGCCCTCTTTTGAAAAATTGTTCACCATCATTCCTGAACTTTCTAAGCTTCAAGTTTTTAGGTGTTTATGCTTGTCGTGGTTGCACCCCTACTCTCACCACAAGCTTGATTCCAAGTCAACCTCTTGTGTCTTCCTTAGCTATTCTCTCACCCAGAGTATCTTCCTGTGCTATGATGTCACTCTCAAAGAGTCTTTGTATCTAGTCATGTTAAGTTTGTGGAGCATATTTTTTCATTTGCCATGACCCCCTCTTAGATTCCATAGTAATAGACATTGACTCTGAACTCTCTACCCTACCAATCCTCTCGTGGGACCCTCCAGCACCGGTGTCACAACCTGCCGCTAGCCGTAGCCGCCCACAATCGACTTCTTCCCCGCTGTCATCACCGCCGCCATCACCGCCTCTTGTTGTCGGGCCATCAACTCTGCCTGGTGGTGACTGACCCTCTAGCCCACCACCTCTTTATCCCCCTCTCGCTTCTCAAAATCAACATCTCATGTAAACTTGCTCCAAAAATATCATCTACAAATCCAATCCAAAGTATCTTCTTCATACTAGCCTTCCACAACCTTGTGAACCCTCCTCTGTCACGCAGGCGTTCAAAGATCCGAATTGGGTACAAGCTATACACAAAAAATATGATGCTCTTCTCCGTAATCAAACTTAGACTCTTGTCCCATCTTCGCTAGACCAAAATCTTGTGTGTAACAAGTGGATGTTTCACATTAAGTGTAATTCTAATGGCTTAATTGATCGCTATAAGACTCACTTTGTTAACAAGGATTTTCATTAGCGTCCTGGTATTGATTTCATGATACATTTAGCCCTATTATTAATCTAGTAACAACACGTATTGTTCTTAGTCTAGCTATGAATTGGGGGTGGTGTCTTCACCAACTTGATGTCAAAAATGTGTTTCTTAATGGCCACTTTGAAGAGGAGGTTTATATGGCGCAACCTATGGGTATGCGCAGTGCTAAGTTTCCAAATCATGTGTGTCATTTACATAAGGCACTTTATGGCCTGAAGCAAGCTCCGCGCGCTTGGTATTTGGAGTTTCGCACTTTCTTGGTCTCTCTTGGCTTTGTCGCATCTCGGGTTGACACCTCCTTATTTGTTTATTTTCGGGATGATACTCTTATCTATTTCCTTGTATATGTTGATGATCTAATCATTACAGGGAGTGATGTTTTTTCTGTTGACATAATAGTATGCAAACTTCATGCAAAATTTGCGATTAAGGATTTTGGAGCTCTTTCCCTCTTCTGCGGTGTTGAGGTTTGCCCAACCTCAAATGATCTTCTCTTGTCTCAACAAAAGTATATCATTGATCTTCTCTCTAAACACAACATGCTTGACTCCAAATCGGTCTCCATTTCTATTATTGTTGCCTCTCGTCTTACTTTACATAATAAGTCTTCATTTTTTGATGCGACTAAGTTCCGACAAGTGGTTGGGAGCTTACAACATCTCTGTATGACTCGTCCTGATATTTCCTTTGTTGTCAACAAGCTCTCATAGTTTATGCATACTCCTTCAGAGAAGCATTGAGGCGCTGTAAAGTGTCTACTTCAGTATCTCGATAGTACTAGGGATCTTAGCATTCATCTTCTTACGTATACACCTCTTACTCTTCATAGTTTCTCCAATTTGGATTAGGCAGGAGATCCAGATGATCGGTGTTCTACGGGTGCATTTATTATTTTTCTGGGTGTTAATCCAGTTTCCTACAAATCTACCAAACAACGCACAAGTGCGCACTCTTTGACTGAGGCTGAATATCACGTCATTGCCTCTGCAGCGTCTGAGATCCAATGGATTAAATCACTTTTAACAGATCTGCTTCTTCTGGTTACGACGTCTGCTGCGCTTTTTACTGATAATTTGGATGTCACCTATCTTTCAGCTAATCCTATTTTTCACTCTTGAATGAAATATCTGGCTATTGACTATCACTTTGTTCGTAATATGGTGCAGGCCTCCGAACTACGAGTTACTCATATTCCTGCTGAGGATCAGTTAACTGATGTACTTACCAAGTCGCTTTCTCGACCTCAGCAATTTGCTATTTGCAACAAAATTGGTGTCATTTATAGGACACCATCTTGAAGGGGCATATTAGAAAATAATTATTACTAATAAATACTTATTTGTTTACTAGTTATTAGAGAATAATTATTATTAAAACATATTTATTTATTTTTCTATTTTATGTGTTTTCTTATTTTTCATTTGTAATGATATATTTATATACTATATATTATCATTAATAAAACGTATGAATTCTATCATCAATATTGATATCAATTTAAAAAAAAAAATCCTCGTAGTATCTGGATGGAAAGCGGGATTCTCCTTTCAGGAATGCAACTCTTAATTTACTCGACCCAGAGCATAAAAGGTTTGGAGGACAATTCAAGTTGCCTCACCACAGGAGCAAGAATAATGACAGAAATACAGGAGACGTTGTCATATTAGTTTGAGAGTTCTATGAGTGCCAACCATGGACGATACTAAAATCACCAAAAGCTTGATTGTTGAGCCACACCACTGTTCTTGCCGGATACAATTTAATATTAAAATGTTCTCTAATTTCCTTCTACACTGCAAAACTTTATGCATGCTGACCAAGCATTGGAATCTATAAACAAGAATATCATTGCAGGGCTAATCATAATTTATCATTGGGCTTTATCTCAATTCATAGACAAAGCTCATCATAAGTTATCGACTTTGGTGACAGTATTAAGTGCTAAAATTAGTAGATATTTTATTCTATCCTCAATAATCTGTATGTTGTGAAATGCAGTTTGGAAATCCTCATGCATTCATATTGCATGATATTCAGAAATAAAAACAATCAAAAGTATTATATAAGCAAGATGCACTTTTCCAATCTGGTCACGCAGATGGGAACAACCTTTTTTATTACTTTATTTTTTCCTTATGTAAAAAAATATATCATGTCATCTCCTCAAGCATTTCCAACCAGTTCAAATGTGGATACCCAGGACCACAAGTGCAGAGAAAATATAGAAACTCTGGAGTCACTTGAAATAAGTTCTACACAGAAAAATCAAATTATGTTTAACTTGTAACAACCTCAAGATTTAAGCATTACCAGCGTATGCTGGTTCTTGGGCAGACAATCCCAGCGAAGAAGCAACTTTATTCTTCAAATCAGTCAGATCAATCACGGCAGAAATTTCTTCCTTTATCTCCCTCTCCAATTGTTCTATTTTTTCTCCATTAGAACCACTTGCGATCTCTGCCTTCAGTTCGTCTATCTTGCTTCTTAGACCAGCTTTCTCTACTGCTGCCTCTATTTCCTTCCTCACCAACTTGTCAACCACCGTCAACTCCTCTTCTAAGCCTGGTGGCGCTATTGGTGATTTCGACTTGCCCAAACCCACCACCTCAAGATTCACAGATTTTAGCATCTCTTTTAGCTCTTCATTTGCTGCCTCCACTGCTTCAATCTGATCTGCATCTAACAGTGTTCCGCTAGCCACCAAGGCACGTGCAGTTCTCAAGACTTCCATCTTGGTCTTCAACTTATCCAGGAGTTTCTCATTGATCTCTTCCTTCAGTTTCTCTACCTTCTCATTCTGGTTCTGTGACCTTTTCTCTTCAGGTATCTGATTTTGTAATGTGTTGACCTTTGATAGCACTTCAAGCTTCTGTTTCAGTTGCGGGAATGACTCAGGATGGTCAAACTTTTGTCTAAATTCTTGAACCAGTCTATCAGCCCTTTCTTTTAAAGTTGGATCAACTGTTTCAGAAGGAGATTTGGATAATTCATTTCTAAGATTCTCCAGCTCCTCTTGTAGGCCCAAAGAAATGAAAGCATTTGTCATTTCCTGGTCTACTTCTTCCCTCACTTGCTCTATTCCTGCACCAGAAATAGGTAAATCAGCTGAAAGTGAAGAAATCTTCACCTCCTCCGCACTACTTTCGGCTGGTATCAACTTTGTGTCCTCCTTCTTCATACGTCTCTTTTTCACTGGGTCCACAGGTGGGCTTTCAACAAATCCCCCAAGTATCCGATACTTCATGTATCGCTGGTGAAGTAAGCTATCAGTGTCCAGTTCAGAGAGCTCCTGAATTAATAACATTAAGTCATTATGGATTCTAAAACAAAATAATGAAAACAAAAATACAATAAAGTGAACTATATGCAAAGCTAAGGTTCTTGTTTTACTGTAAGCTACGAAGAAAGGTGCTAGTTTATGAAACAGAATAAAAAAGAAACCAATGTGAGTAGGTAGTTGTAAAGAGAGATGAATAAGTGAAGATGACATTTCAATGCATTTCTCATGTAATCATCGATTAACTCTACATCACACAGATTCATAAATATAGACCTCCATGGCTTTCATGACAGCTAACTTGATTTGTTGGGAAGTCCAAGTTGGATCCAAGTGTGCACCACCTAGTGGTTCCTGAATAACATGAAAGATCACAAGAGTAAATATATGCAGGAAATTGTACTAGCCGATGATTACACCACAAAAAGCTGACTGGATAAAACCATATTGCCCGAGAATGATACCAAAAACAAAAGAACAAAATTGTGCCTACGCATACAATAGGTAACAATTTAGCTCACAGCATAGGTTACATTAAGATCCATAGTCTATTAGATCAGTGAGGTCACCAACTTAACCAATTTAGCTCACAGCATAGGTTCAATGATGATCCATGGCATGTAAATTAGGTGACAGACTTCACAGAAGAAATGAACTCATTTATATTTCACACTTGATTACTTTTGGCATATACCTGGAATCGAGGTACACACTTGACACGATGGCAGCGAGACTAGATTGGCCTGGAACAATCAAACATGGGGATTGACGAAGCTATACTAAAACTTACAGATACTAGCATGTTTTCAACAAACATCATGCTCTTGCACCATCCAACATATAGACATTGTGTTGATTATGTTAATATCACAGAAAAAATGAATAGGCCAATATCTTCTCACAAAATTTGTTCTAGGCCAAGACAAACTGATGAAGATCCAAGGTCAAATTGATAAATAGTAAATTGTTTGAGGACGATTCCCAAACTAAACTTAGCAGTTGGAACTATATGAAAGAAAAGGAGTGTTCAAATTGATTATAGCTAAAATGAAAACCAGTGTTGATTCGAAAAAGAAAAAGTAGCATAATTCTACTTACTGGAATAATCCCATCAGCAATCTTCAATCTGCGCAGTGACTTGGGTGTGATTCTTAGTCTCTCAGCTGCCTGAAATAAGTTATAAAAATGGTCAAACTGAAAAAACATCTTATTCTATCGAATAGCTACGCACTAAAAACATTATACCTTAGGAGCCGCCTGAGAGTTTTTCCACAAAATTGCAGCACAAGCCTCGGGGCTGCTCAAAATAGACAACTTGTAACAAATATATTGCGATAGAGAAAATGAACCAAAATATATTAATGTAAATGAAAGGAAATATATATAGATATGCAAGGGGAAATGTATAAGAGATGGGAACATCTAAAAGGACTTTAATGTGCAACAAATACAAGGATAAATTGTCATTATAAACATTATCATCAGTAAACCCAGAACCATCTTTTTATTTAGGAACAGAAGATTGGAGTTTGGTTTTAATAACCAATCTTTGGGTCCTCAACTAAACAGAAACTTAATTTTGCAAGGCTAATTCTCTTTAGTTGTGATGGAGAATTAGAAATGAAATTTCTAGCAGATGAAAGAAAATAAAAGATCACCTGGCAACATAAAAGACAGAATTTTCCAACATCAGTAGCTTGTTAGCACAGCAAATAGCAAGAGCACCACCAGATCCACCTTCACCAATCACAATAGATACCATTGGAACCTTTAGGCCAAACATTTCCCTTAAATTGAAGGCAATTGCCTCACCCTGGATTATTAAACAAATCATACACTTAGCAATTGATAGTCCAAAGAGTATAAATAACATTAGTGTTTGCAAGAAAATAAGTACCATACCTGGCCAAGTTCTTCAGATTTAAGGTCAGCGAATGCACCAGGTGTGTCTACAAATGAGATGATTGGAAATCCGTGGTGATCAGCATACCTCATCAAGCGCAAGGCCTTCCGGTATCTGCAATATAAAATGTAACTTTCACTGGTGATTGGTTGTAAGCTATGCAACATATTATTTTAATCTAGCTATGCTCTCAACATAGTTAGCATATGACCAACCTACAAACATTAAAACATATGATTTAAAATTATTTTTAAAATCTAAAATTTAAAAGGAGATATATTTTTGGATGTGTTGAATTTATGTCTTATTTATTTCTAGAGTTTAACAAAATTACCAAGGTAAAAGTCATTTAAGAAGTAAGATCCTACAGAATGAAGGAAAGCAACAAAATCAAGAATACTCATCAATTCATTACCCATGTGGAGTTGGCATTCCAAAATTCCGTTTAATATTTTCTTTAGTGTTCCTGCCTTTCTGGTGACCAATAAACATGTAGGTCTTTCCATCTATACTTCCAAGACCTGTAACAATGGCAGGATCATCATAACCTGCACGGTTACCATGGAGCTCAACCCACTGCATGAGATAAAATAATGGTGAGCAAAAGCAGCAATTTTAAGTCATGACCAAAAAAAAAAACTCAATGCATGAGAATACCTTATCAGTGATGTTCAAAACATGATCAAGGAATGTTGGTCTATTGGGATGACGAGCCATTTGCAGCCTTTGAATTGGAGTAAGTTTTGAGTATAAATCTTTCACAGCCTGAAATTTTCCAACATAAGACATGACCATCTTATTAAATAAAGTCCTTTTGATTTCTTGTATAAGTAAGCAAGTAAGGACTGACAATCTCTTCTAGCATTCACAAACGAAATGAAATATGCATTTAACAATTTAGATTACAGATGGATGGCAATACATGGCAAGCACGGTTTTTCTGAAGATGATATTTTCCAAAGTCCACTTTATGGCATCACATGTTAATCGATAGATCAAAATTGTAAAAGCACAAAACACACAAGATCAGAATACAGGCAAGAAAATCTTAGGTTTTCATCAAGAGAAGAAAAGAACATGGATCTCTAGGATTCCTCAAGAAAAGAGAAAACGGATACTGGCGAAAAGAGGATAAAAGAGAGATTATCTGAACATGGTTTAAAATTTCATTTTTTGCCAATCAGCAAAGGCAAAACTTTTCGTTCCGCCAGCCAACCACACACAAGAAGGCTTGATATTCTTGGTATGCAGTGGTGTAACGGACAAGGCTCAACACACATCTTGCAAGGAGGATAGATGCTCAGCATCCTCAAATGTCTTCCACAATCCTTCATGATCACCTTCTTTGCGAGTATGAATCCATCTTCAAAGCATCCTTCACAACCACCCTCTTTGCAAAAGAGGATCCATCCATGGCTGTTGGATCTTCCATTAGGGCAGATTCCATCCTCTTCATATGAAGCTAGGGTAGCTGCAATCCATGGCTTCTTGAAGATCCATTCGAACCTCTTCATCCAAAGCAAACTAGGTCAAACCCAATCCATGGCTACTTGATGATCCATCTGAAGGGAAAATCAAATCATTGCTGCAGGGTTTTCTCCTTTTCATCCTTCTCAGACCAGCTCTGTATTGAAACTACTTGCAATTATGACATGATGACTTCTTCAAATACCACTCTGAACATAATTCAAACTACATTGAATGCATTACCAAGTGGACCCAAAAAAGAGCATTCACATGGTCCTCAACAGAAACTGGATACTAAAACTAATCACAACTATGCCATACAACTATAAATATAATTTATACTACATTAAATGCATTACTACATGGATACCAAATGAGCATTCACATGGTTAACGAGCACATAACATCACAATCCTTGGTCTGTTATAGAAAAACTCATAGAAGCACTTATTTTCTGCAAGGAAGAAGAAACAAGTAATTATTGGGAAGGGGTGAATAGTGCATCTAGAAAAAGGAAACATAATGTTGAAAAGAGGTATGATGGTCTCTACGGGAATGGAGAGGAGGGTGACTTTGCAGGAAACTCAAATGGAGAGGCGTAGGGGACTCACCCAAATGGTGAGGGAGTTTCTACACATTCCAATTCAAAAGGGAAAGAAGCTGAGTGATTTTGAAACTAGCAGAGAATAGAGGGTTTGTTTTACATTTTTGATACTGAGAAGGAGAAGAGACGGGTTGGAGTTGAGGATATGCAACATTGACATTCTTGCCATAGACTCAAATGAATGATTATCTTGGAATTGTTGTGAACACCAGGAAGGACGACTACATAAGTTTCAGATGATAGCAAAAGTGGAGTAAGCAGTTTTCAGGGCTGGGTTGATTGGCTGATTCTCGACCTTGGAAGTAGCTGTCTTCATTTGATGGCTTTGGATAGGTAAGACGCACCCTAATCACGATTCAGAAAGTTTAGGTGATGCTTAAGTTTGGAGTATAATCTCTTCCTCTGCGGAATCATATTCTCATGAATGCTCAGGTTAGGTAGGAGAAAAATCTGCCCATGGGAAGATGAATATCAGTGTTAGAACGAGGAAAACACAGACATGATTGAAAACATGTAACATAGTTTGAGAGAATGCAATATATTTGGGGAGAGAAAAAAAAAGTGTCAAGAGAACATCAATCTTCTTGCATTCTTTGAGAGATCTTCTTACGTGTGTATATATATATATATAGCTAACTCCAATATTTCAGGTCTCAAAGGCCTTTAATATTTGGAGCTGTGGACCACTCTAACATAAGTCCATTAGAAAATAAAGCAACTAAATCTCTTGGCCCTTCTCTGATTGTTTCCATATTAAAAAATAATTATAACTATGACATGATAACTCTAAGAAAATACAAATTTTTGTTAAGATAACATTAAATCCAATGAAGGGGAGCCTTGGTACAACGGTAAGATTGTTGCCGTCATATATTTGAGTCTCGGAAACAACTTCTTGCAAAGCAGGGAAAGGTAGCGTACAATAGACCCTTCTCCGTGACCCCGCATTGGTGGAGGCTTCATGCACTAGTTGCGCTTTATAACATTAAATCCAATCATCATCAAGTTGTGTTTGTCTTTATGACTAGTATTCAAATTAACTAAATTATTTTTATTACTGTAATCTTTATTACTAATAATTAGTATTTTCTTTGATGACCTTCTCTTCTACCAATAAAATGATTATTTTAGCATGTTTATACCATCTTAACCATTTTTCACATTTTATCATTACCTATCTATCTATGTTTTCTATCATTTCATCATCTATTTGACCTGTAAATTATTCTCAAGAGTTAGTATTTTTTATTTTATACATTTTACCAAATACATCCTACCAACTACAACCATCTTTGCATGGACCTTTTTATACAATTGTTTCACACCAATTCATCTTGTCGATTTATAGAGTATGATGAATTATACCAGAGTCTTAAAAAATGTTTCTTTTTACCTAAGGAAGATAAAATATGACACAAGATTTTTATCCTATTAATTAGACTTCATCAATCTTTCCATGTTAATTATCAAAAATTCTTCCTGGGATTACATGTCCATTCATCTTAACTATTCCCTTAATTCTTTTCTTTCAATAAAAATTACATTTCATATATTCAATTTTGTTCTTATCTAAAAATATTAATTTTAAAATTCTCCACAACGCAAGCAAATTGAATATAATTATCCTCTCACCAATTACAATAACATCTTCAATAAATAATATACACTACGATTTATATTTAATATGGTAGGCTGATTCAAGTATTATTGATAAGAAAAGATAGACTTAGAGCTAACTTTTAATGCAAATCTACAACTTATAGAATCCTCAGTCACACTCCCAGTAGTTCTAATATTAGTAACAAGGTTAACGACATTATCATATGTTTTTGCAAACACATCAATATAATTATTGGATATTTCTTCCTTCTCCAATCCCACCAAAATAGTTGTTTAGAGTATCTATCATAAGCTTTTTCTCAATCAATAATATTCATATACAATTTGTTCTTTCTCAATAGTTTTCTATTAGTTGCCTTATCAATTACCATGCTTCTTTATACTGCTAACATAGAGGCCCAATTGACTGCTGAAGTGAAACAAAAGCACATGGCATCATCATCTTCTTGAGAAGAAACAGGGGAAACAAAGATATCAGCTTTGGGTTATAAGAGGAATTTTTTAGGAATAGAGGAAATGTGACGGCCATGTTCACATGACACCTTGAGATGTATGGTTGTCTTGAAGTTTTGCAGACTTCAAGGAGGATGGCTGTGGAATATGTTCAAGATTACAGTAAGGGTAGAGTAGGA
Source organism: Zingiber officinale (assembly GCF_018446385.1). Taxonomy (NCBI): domain Eukaryota; kingdom Viridiplantae; phylum Streptophyta; class Magnoliopsida; order Zingiberales; family Zingiberaceae; genus Zingiber; species Zingiber officinale. Next base: position 58,986,666 of record NC_056006.1, on the reverse strand, counting down.
AGGTTGTTTCAGTGTTGATAAATTGTTAGGGTTGAATGGTTGATTGCCGATTTTGAATATACATTTAATGGCTTTGAAGACACATGATATATCTCCAACTTGAGAGTTAGCAAGCCTAGGTGAGGGTTAAGTTTGGTCCATGACTTTCCCACTTTGTCAGATCGTGGTGTCGTTCCTCCTAGTAGTTTCTCATGAATGCTTCGACTCATTGGATGAAAACTTCATGTATGGGTAACTTTGATACTAGTGGTAGACGCATGCAGACTAACACTCAAGATCAAAACCATGGTGAGCAGACCTAGCATTAGTTAGGCTGTAAGCACATAAGATCTCATGTATTTGTTGAAGAGGATGAGAGTACGTACTTCTTTGGATTTGTTGGGAGAAGAGAACCCAGGTGATCTAAATAAACTTTTTTTAAAAATTAAGATTAAATTAAATGCATTACTCTTGTTTATTGCTAACATAGAGTACCAGTTCACCATTAACACGACAGAGAAACACATAAGAAAGAAGATTCTTTACTTGCATTTCTTCATAAACAAACTGTTGAATAAAGAAGATTCTCTGCATTGTATTTTCAGATTAATGTTATGTAGAAGACCATATACATTGTGCTAACAATCTGAAAACTTTCCTTTGAATTTTTATCAATTAAACATGCTCAACATTTGATCTTCTTTTTGACCCAACATATTTAAGTAAAGAACAAAGTCAATAGCTATTACTGAAAAGATCTATCACAAAATTTAAAAGAGACTCCTAACCACAGTTAATCACTAAGAGGCATTGTAGTTTTAGTAGCTCAACTATAATATAACAATTGTAAAGTCTGTTTTACAAAGGGCAAAGTTAATAAACATAATGGTCAAAATATATAGATTGCTAGAGAAATAGACAGAGAAAGTATCCTACACTTTTATAGAGGATATATCTTCAATCAAAATTTATATAAATCATACCTTCATGCATGTCTTTTATTAATAATCAAGTTGAAGCAGAAGACTTAGACGTGTCTAATTTTTTTTTGTTAGGTTTTAACTTTTAAGTTTTAAATCATTATCTATTCTTTCTTCATGTTTTTCCCCTTGTTGCACAGTGCAGGATTAGTTTTATTATCATTATCACTACCAAACACCGGTTAAAAGATAGTCCATACTTATGAAATAGGATAATGATACATGCCTCCATGAATATGCTAAATCACCAAACACTAAAATTTCAAGACTTCTGAATTAAATCCTGTTACTAAACATAACAAACTATGTCAATCCAGTAATGTAGGAACCAAGGATTTTAATGTCTGATAAACTTGCTTCTTTTAATACACATAGGACAAGCGAAAAAAGTCAAAATTTAACCTGCTGATATTTGCTTTCAAGAAGATTAATTTGATCCGTGAAGTCCAAACCAGTCTCAGCAGCCATTTTTCGCACCTGTAGAGTAGAAATAAAACAATAAATAATCTAACAACATGGGACACAATCTTGCAGATATTGCATATAACACTAAGCGTCAAAACAGTAAAATGAAAACAGAAAGGTAGAATCATCCAGGATGAAACTGCCATCACAAATAGTTAAATAATAGCAAAGGTTGGCCAAGCATTATAATGAACAAATATATGATATTAAGGAAATGTGGCTTTTCTTAGGGAAGTTTTTTTTAAAAAAGGTTTTAGTAACTGATACATTGTCACTTCTCTTGCAGCTGCCACCTCACAAGAGGAAATAATTACTGAAAGCATTTCAATCCGAAGACTTACATCAGCAGAGAACTATAAGGTGACCAAGTTAAGGCTACCTCACTATTATTGTTATTGTCTACTACAAAGATATATGTCAGCAAACATTGATATTATATACATACATCACGAAATGACAGAAAATATAGTTTTGCCATGAAAATAACAGAAAAAAGGGTTATAATTACTGAAAGAATTTCAGTTTGAAGTACTTACATCAGCCATCTTCTTCTCAAGATCATGCAAAGGCTTCTCAAAAGCAAGGGTAACAGGTTTTGGTTTCTCAGTGAGAGGCTTGAAGGGAGACAGATAACTCAGATGCCCACTTTCCAAATTTGGATCAATGTCCTTCGGCCAGGGATAATCATGCCTTTTCCCCTTTCTGATCTTTGCAGACACAGAAAATCTACGACTATTAGCAGCAACAGATCCTCCCAAATTCTTCATCCAAGATCTCCCAATTGCATAGGCCGAACACCTCTCTAGATCAGCACCAAGCAACTGTTTCCTTAAAAGAATACGCGATCCAGAGACAAAACTGCCCCTGTTTCCCGCTAATCCGGCAGCATCAATCAATGAAAGTGAAAGAGAACTCATCTCAAAAGCCTTAATTTTCTAAGCAAGAGAGAAGTTCTTTATGCTGAACAAGAAGTGATTCACATATGCCGCATTCCTGCACCGCCATACCATCAATCAACAACTAAGCGTCATAAACCATTATCGGATCGAGTTCCACAACGCTCTTACTCTAGTTCCAGTATTAACCATTAATAACGAAATCGAGAATCTAAAGGCAAGAATCGCACAACTTCACTACTAAATACGACATCATGACCTACAAAATCGAGCTCGGACGGAAACAATTACCTGGCAAAACACCGGTAGGGGTGAGCAAAGGCAGAGGAGCGGGAAGGCAAAGGGATCTGCGATGCGTAATCGGGAGCTCAAATTTAGGGATTGATCGCGAGCGGAAGCAATGGCAGCATTATAAACGCAAAGGCAGAAGAATTGGGGGCGATGGATACGAAGAGAGTGAGAGAGAGCGAGAGAGGAGGAGGAGAAGACGGGCGGGCGTGATGAGAAACCCGGCGATAACTACGAAGAATGAGGGCAAGGGATTGATTCGTGGGCGGAAGCGGGGCCCGGTCCCAGCGCTCGGATACCGACCTTGCTTGGCGATTCGTGCGGCCATGATCGCGGAACACTTGGACGGCCAATTGTGACCGCATTGACTGACGACGGCGTTTCGACGGTGCCTACCTGCGAATTTGGCACCGACGTGGAGGGGTTATGTTACGTGTGTATTCATATTTTCTCAATAGTTAATTTTTTATAAATAAATATATGAATACTCTCAATTCAATCCCAAGTTTATTTTTAAACCATCCTTTAATAAAAGAGTTGATTAGAATTTGTTCTGCACTTCGAGCTTGGAGATTAGAATCCAGAAGCTAGCAAACATGATTTTCGAGGATTGAGTTAGATCCGCATCGAGCTTTATATCTCGATAAATCTCATTTTGAAAAGAAAAAAAAACTTTTTGTTTTTTTTTTTTTGACCATTTCCGTTTTAGATTGCCGCCAATTCGTGGCAATCAATTTCTTGTTCGAAGGTGATGTTTGTAAGTTTATAGAATATAGGTCATTTCTATTTTCATTGGTTTTCTTCGCAAGGACAATAGTGATAATTGATATTGTCTTCCTCAGTGCGCATGGGTCCCTCCTTTTTCATTTGATCTTCGAGCCGTGATTGTATCCGTCAACTAGCTAGTCTATTGAGATTTGAGGTCTTGGGAATCAACACACATCGACATGGCCGACATAACTCCTTTGATGGTCAAATCAATCTTAGGTTGAAAGTTGAGGCTCGTGAGTGTGTGAGTAAGAAGGAGTAGACGAGCAACTCAAGAGAGAAGAGTAGCCTCCATACATGAGAATCATACATTCACTTACTATTGTCGAATATTATATAGTCGACAAGAGAGAATATCCATGTGGCATGATGCATTGGTCACACAAGCTGTCGTATGCGCCACGTAACCTGCCACATGTGAGGTGGGTCAGGAGCCGGTTGGTCGGGTGGCGCAAGGTCTAACACTAGAGGGGACAACACTTGAGTTGCACATCTGGCGTGGTTGAGCCATTGGTCAAGTGTTGCCCTCGTCTTCGACTGTCAAGCCAAGGACGATTCTGGTAACCGAGTACAATTGCTACAATTGCCATGAATTATCGGAGGTTGAGGTCGAAAAGAACCAAGTTGGCCAAAGAATTTCTATTAGAGAGAGCTCTTGTATCCAAGCGCTAGCTGAGCGGTGTCTCAAGGAGATTAATTGAACCCACAAGGAAAAGAAGAAATGACTTCCCAGACACATTATCTCCACATACATCAATAACCATTTTCAAAATGAAAATTATATACTACATGCTTTCATCTTTGTTATCGTGACTTTTTCTCCATTCCTTCATCTATTTGTTTTATCAAGTATTTATATCTTACAATCTAACTGATCTTGGGGAGACAGTTCACCCTACATTTTATGCATCAAGTAAATCTAGGAAATGAGTCTAGCCTGACAAGCCATCACATCAGATTTTGAGCACTGTAAGTGTCCAATAAATATGTTGCTAAAGAATCGAATCCTCAATACCGAGATTCAACCGTTGCTCCTTTGAGTAACTCGTCATGCCTGAGGGGCTTCCTTCATCTATTTTTGATGTTTCATTATGAGTAAAATTTTCACTTTTGATGTTGTTGGTGCAACCTTAGGTCAAGGTTGACCTGGTTGACCTGACTCGAGTTGATCTGACTCGAGTTGTATTTTGATGTTTGACTTAGGAAGATTGTCGGTGCAACCTTAGGTCAAGGTTGACCTAGTTGAGTTGCATGTTGATGTTTGACACTCGTGAGAGAGTTCTATTCTTGATGTGAGACAAGAATAGATGGTTGGGAGATTATTGGTGCAACCCTAGGTCAAGGTTGACCTGGTTGACCTGAAAAGTCCAAGTATGGAGACTTGGCACTGGAAAAGTCCAAGCAGGGAGCTTGGCACGCGAAAAGTCCAAGTATGGAGACTTGGCACTGGAGAAGTCCAAGCAGGGAGCTTGGCACGGGGAAAGTCCTGGTGAGTGAAGCCAGGCAGTGGGAAAGTCCTAACTGGGATGTTAGGCAGTTGGAAAGTCCTGGTGAGTGAAGCCAGGCAGTGAGAAAGTCCTAACTGGGATGTTAGGCAGTTGGAAAGTCCTGGTGAGTGAAGCCAGGCAGTGGGAAAGTCCTAACTGGGATGTTAGGCAGTTGGAAAGTCCTGGTGAGTGAAGCCAGACAGTGAGAAAGTCTTAACTGGGATGTTAGGCAGTATGAAAACCCTAGTGAGTGAAGCTAGGTGAAAGTCCTGGTGAGTGAACCCAGGCAAGGGAAAATCCAGATGGATCAGGGATGATCGGACTTCTGGTGTTGGAAAGTCCAAGTAGGTCAAGGGAGTGATCGGATACTTGGCACGAAGAGGAAAATCCAGATGGATCAGGGATGATCGGACATCTGGTGTGGAAAAGTCTAAGTGGGTCAAAGGGATTGACCGGACACTTAGCGGGGAGTGCTAGCAGGTCAAGGGAGTGACCGGATGCTAGGCATGATGTACCAACAGGTTAAGGTTGACCGGATGTTGGTGTGGAAGCCTTAGGTTTAGGGATGAGAAGTTTGGATCGGGCTGCAGACCGATCCAATGATACATGGGTCATCTGATCGGTGGTGACCGATGACGATCGATGCTGCGATGGTTATCGATCGGTCCGGAGACCGATCGAAGGAGATCGGTGGCAAACTAGCGAGAGAAGCTGATCGACGGACCGATCGAGAGTTCCGATCGGTCGTGGACCGATCAGATGTTTCTGATCGGTCCATGGACCAATCAGGATGTTTCTGATCGGTCCATGGACCAATCAGGGACGGAACAGAAGCGAAGTGATCGGTCCGCAGACCGATCAGGATGTTGCCCGATCGGTCCACGATCGATCAGGTTCTAGTTTCTTCGCTGTTTCTTTGTTTCTTCTTCGCAGGTATAAGGAGCCGAGGGCATCTTCTATGCAAATTCACTCTTTCATTTTTCCTCCTTAGAACTTCTGTTCTGCTGCTGAAGTTTCAGCTTCGACTGAGCTTCTTTCGGCTGAGCTGCTTGTTGGCATTCGTCCGTGAAGTTGTTGCTTCCAGGACTTCAGTCGACGATAAGAAGGCAAGCTTGTATTGTTACATTCATTGTATTTACTTCTTGTATTCCTTGTATTCTATCTTGCTGTTGCGAGTTATTGTGGCGAGGTTTCTCCACCCACAAGGAGTATCTATTAGCCGGGTTTCCGGGGACTCATCCACCGACGGATTGGTAGGCTTCGTCCACCTTACGGACACGCCGAGGAGTAGGAGTTCATCTCCGAACCTCGTTATATGGTTTGTCTTTCTTCTCCTGTTTTCTTTCTACGTTGTATTTCCGCTGCACTAACCTAATCGTAGGAAGAAACGCGAAAGATTGGGTTCGGCTATTCATACCCCCCTCTCTAGCCGAGTACGAACGATCCCAACAAGTGGTATCAGAGCAAGGTCGCTCTTCATCGGATTCACACCCGTGGGAGCACAAGCTAGAGATGGATCAATTTGGAGAAGACATCACCATTCCACCCTTCTACAACGACAACTTCGCATATTGGAAGGTAAGGATGATGTATTTTCTTAGGACTAATATGTGGAACTGGTTTTGTGTACAAGAAGGGTTTACTCCTCCAATGGATAAAGAAGGAGAGCCTCTAGAGAAGAACAAGTGGACGAAGGAACAAGTCCACCAATCCACGATCAACAATGAGGTAACTAAAACAATTGAATTTTCATTACCTACTAATGTTTTGTGTAAGATAGGTAAATACAACAATGCCAAGGAGTTGTGGGATAACTTGGCCAAGTACCATGAGGAGAGCTCCACTTCAAGCCATGAAGAGGAGCCTAGTGAGCCAAGTAGCTCACATCATGGAGGGAGCGAATTGGGAGTTGAGGGCTACTCAACATCCAAGGAAGAAGAGGAGGAGAGTTCCTCTTGTTCAAGTTCGGAGCAAGAAGAAGAAGCTTCTACCTCCGGGAGGGATGAAGAAGAGAGCATCCATCCATCCTCAACCCTAGTTAACTCAAACACTTTAAGTTCAAGTAAATTGCATATAATATGTTTTGAGTGTAGGGAATTTGGACATTACAAGAGTAAATGTCCAAAGAAGACTAAGAAGACTCCACCGGCGCCAAAGATCAAGGAAGCCGGAGTCCCGACATGCAAGAGCAAGAAGCACGTGGTGTGCTTCCAATGCAAGCAGCGGGGACACTATAGGAGTCAATGTCCAAGGGGGAGGCAACCTCACAAGGACAAGAGGCCAAACACGTGTAAAGGGGGAGCTAAGGCAAACCCTAAGGTAACATTTAAAGCCCATTCTTGCAATTCTAGTAGGATGCATGCTAGTAGTCTTATTGCCATTGTCAATAATGATAAGCATGTTAACACTAGAAATCGATACATGTGTTTAGGAGCCAAGCATGTTAGCCTAGATAAGAACAATTCTAGAAATGCTAACCCTAGAATTAACTCATCTAAGGCTAAGGAAAATCTAGATAGAAATCCCAAATCATCTAGACACATGCCTAGGAATACCTCAAAGAAAAATGATAAATCAAAACTTGAGGTATTAGAGAAAGAAAACCAAGTCTTGAGGTCAAGACTTGATTCTCTAGAAAAGGCTCTTAAGGATTTGACTCTAGGGTCTAGGGGTCAAAAACCCAAGTCAAAGGACAAGAGAGGTTTGGGTCACAAACCTAAGTCCCAAGTGGTCAAGCCCACCTATCATAATGTTCCATTCGATTATGGAACAAAATCTAGGGCTAGGAAGACCACCACCAAGGTCACAAGGGGAGTCACCCCTAGAGTTGATCTTGATGAGTCCCAAATGACCAAGGCTTTAAAGCCTAAGAGGGTCATTAGGAGGGTTGCTAGGGAAGTTATCCCTAGTGAATATTTAATGAACCCAATGAGCTCAAATAGGTATTGGGTTCCTAGGAGCATCTTCTCTACCCCATAAATGGGTTAGAGAGTGTCGACTCCAATAAGAAGGGTAGTTAACCCAACTTTGAGGAAATTGACACTCAAGGAGCATTTTCAAGGTTTTGTGAACCTTTGAAAATGAAATGGAATTATCATTTACTCCTTGGAAGAGTAAAATGTGCCATTATGGAAAAGAATGATTTTAATTGGTACAATTTGGAAAAATCTAGAGAACTCTCGAGGAAAAATGAAACATGCCAAGTTTTGAGGATAAATTTGATCTTTAAGTGGCATGAATTAATCTAGAGTTCAAGAAGTGTCAAAATTAGGATTCTGGCATTTTAGGGCAATCAAGGGTTAAATTTTAGGTTAGCAAAGTGGTTAAGGATACTTAGATAGGTAATCTAGGTATATTTATTTATGCTAAATCTTGTCATGATTGTTTGCCCTCACATGTCATGACATCATGTTTAGTTTTATTATCATTTGAAATGTCATGATAATGCTTAGGCTAGTTTATATGTCATGCTTTATTTAAGTTTTCAAACCTTATGTCATGACATCATGACATTGGCACATGTTTTTACTTATGATATCATTATATGTCATGTCATCATCTCTTGCATTATAATCAATGAAATTGATTTAAGGACAAACATATAATTTGATATTGAGATCAAATTGATGTTTAGAAAATGCATGAGAACTTAGCCTAAGTTGACCTTAATCCATATCTCACATCAAATTGACTTGAATGTGGTTTGATACACCTTAGATGTGTGTGAGATATTAGGATCATGAGTTAGGATCAAGGTGCATAGTCCTTGTACCTAGATGACCCTAATTCAAGAAATTAAGGATCATAGGGAAAGCTTGTGTACAAGTCATGTACATCTAGCCCTAAGATTATGGTCCTAAATTCAAATGGTTTTAAAAGCATTTTAAAATTGATTTGAAAAACCTTGATGAAGCTTTCCTAGTGATAGCATTCATCATTGAACATTGTGATACAAAGTTGAGTTAAACTTGAACTATTTCAAAGTTTTTGAACTTTGTATCAAGATTGAAAAATGGAAACTATTTTCATAGAAAACTATTTTTCCTTGATAGTGTATGATATGAGGAATGTATCCTCAAAGTTTCGTAATTTTTGGAATTTTCTGTAATTTTCTGTGAGTTTCTGAACTTCTCCCGGGGAGAAAATCAGAAATCTCTGATTTCAGAGGCCTGGTGACCGATCAGTGACGATCCAGTGCGATCAGTGAAGCGTGGATCGGTCTGGGGACCGATCCATGGGGCTTCTGATCGGTCTGAGGACCGATCAGTGCGTGCCAGTTTCTGATTTTCAGCAGGTGTCTGAAATTTCAGTTTTTGGGAGTGAGTTTCGGGTTTCTAAAGGTTTGAAACTCTCCAAGACATTGTTGGTGCAATGGTCAAGGGGGAGTTGACCTTTAGGGGGAGTTTTACCTATTAGTCAAGGGGGAGTTGACTTTTAGGGGGAGTTTTTACTCCTAAAGACTTGAGTGATGTGGGATTATCACTAAGTTGATTGTTGAATTTAGTTTCAAGGGGGAAATTAAGAGTTTCAATGAAAGGTATGGGACTTTCATTAGGAAGAAACTCTTGACCTTGATTCCCTCTTTTTGATGTGTGTCAAAAAGGGGGAGAGATGTTCCAAAAGGGGAGAGTGTTGGAGAATGGGAAAATGTTCTAGATAATGTTCAAGGAAGAACATTGAAGAACATTGGGAAACCTAAGTTAGGTTATCGGATTAACCTAACTTGATTATGGTTTTGTCAAACATCAAAAAGGGGGAGATTGTTGGTGCAACCTTAGGTCAAGGTTGACCTGGTTGACCTGACTCGAGTTGATCTGACTCGAGTTGTATTTTGATGTTTGACTTAGGAAGATTATCGGTGCAACCTTAGGTCAAGGTTGACCTAGTTGAGTTGCATGTTGATGTTTGACACTCGTGAGAGAGTTCTATTCTTGATGTGAGACAAGAATAGATGGTTGGGAGATTATTGGTGCAACCCTAGGTCAAGGTTGACCTGGTTGACTGAAAATCCAAGTATGGAGACTTGGCATCGGAAAAGTCCAGCGGAGCTTCATGAAAAGTCCAAGTATGGAGACTTAGCACGAGAAGCAGGGAGCTTGGCACGGAAAAAGTCTGAGCAGGGAGCTGGGAAAGTCCTAACTGGGATGTTAGGCGGTTGGAAAGTCTGGTGAGTGAAGCCATGCGGTGAGAAAGTCCTAAGCGAGATGTTAGGCGGTTGGAAAGTCCTGGTGAGTGAAGCAGGCGGTGGGAAAGTCCTAACGGGATGTTAGGCGGTTGGAAAGTCCGTGGAAGCCAGGTGAAAGTCCTAACTGGGATGTTAGGCGGTGTGAAAACCCTAGTGAGTGAAGCTAGGTGAAAGTCCCGGTGAGTGAACCCAGGCAAGGGAAATCCAGATGGATCGGGGATGATCGGACTTCCGGTGTTGGAAAGTCCAAGTAGGTCAAGGGAGTGATCGGATACTTGGCACGAAGAGGAAAATCCAGATGGATCGGGGATGATGGGACATCTGGTGTGGAAAAGTCTAAGTGGGTCAAAGGATTGACCGGACACTTAGCGGGGAGTGCTAGCAGTCAAGGGAGTGACCGGATGCTAGGCATGATGTACCAACAGTCAAGGTTGACCGGATGTTGGTGTGGAAGCCTTAGGTTTAGGGATGAGAAGTTTGGATCATCCATGACATGGGTCATCGATCGGTCGGTGACCGATCGGTGACCGATCGATGCTACGATGGTTATCTCGATCGCAGACCGATCGAAGGAGATCGATGGTAAACTAGCGAGAAGAGAAGCGTCGGTTCGGACCGATCGAAGTTCGATCGCGTGGACCGATCGATGTTTCTGATCGGTCCATGGACCAATCAGGGACGGAACAAAAGTGAAGGCTTCTTCCATCGGTCCGCCGATCAGATGTTACTGATCGGTCCTGACCGATCGGGTTCTGCCGTTGCAATGACTAGTTTCTTCGCTGTTTCTTCTTCGCAGGTATAAGGAGCCGAGGGCATCTTCTGTGCAAATTCACTCTTTCATTTTTCCTCCTTAGAACTTCTGTTCTGCTGCTGAAGTTTCAGCTTCGACTGAGCTTTGTTGAGCTCTGAGCTGCTTGTTGGCATTCGTCCGTGAAGTTGTTGCTTCCAGGACTTCAGTCGACGACAAGAAGGCAAGCTTGTATTGTTACATTCATTGTATTTACTTCTTGTATTCCTTGTATTCTATCTTGCTGTTGCGAGTTATTGTGGCGAGGTTTCTCCACCCACAAGGAGTATCTATTAGCCGAGTTTCTGGGGACTCATCCACCGACGGATTGGTAGGCTTCGTCCACCTTACGGACACGCCGAGGAGTAGGAGTTCATCTCCGAACCTCGTTATATGGTTTGTCTTTCTTCTCCTGTTTTCTTTCTACGTTGTATTTCCGCTGCACTAACCTAATCGTAGGAAGAAACTCGAAAGATTGGGGTCGGCTATTTACACCCCCCTCTCTAGCCGAGTACGAACGATCCCAACAGATGTTTCATTATGAATAAAATTTTAGCCCTTGAGGTAAAGTTGAGTTGACTAGTGCGGAGCAAAGTTGCTACCATAGGGCAAGGGTTCGAATCTCAGTAAAGTCGAGGGAAAAAAAGCCCTCCTCCGTACTGGCCAACTACAACTTCTCGATTTATCTCCTCACAAATGGTCGTAAGACCGATCGTGTGGGGCCGCTGGATTGGTGGATTCCACCTTTTTACTACCATTATGAATAAAATTTTAAGGCTGAGGTTGCTACTTATGGTGTGCACTAGAAACATTTGGATTGTACAATGTCAGTATCGTGTAATTTCAGATATCGTGTAATTTTAGATGTTGTGCAATGGCATTTGTGCTAAGTAGTATTCTAAGGGCATATTTGATTAAAAGTTATTGTTGATAATTTTGGTTGTATCTAATCTTATGTGTTAATACTCTAAGGTAGTTTTGATGTGATCAATCAAGTCAGATTGGGTCCTGTTGATATTTAACTCCTGTGTCTAAGTATGCAGGAACTTAAGAGTACAGGAGACGAGCAAAAGACGCAGCTAGCGAGAAGGACGACATGGGAGAGAGCCGACGGGCTCGGTGCATCCAAGGAACGAGGTCCTGCGGAAGAGTACACGAGCGGATGAGAAAGAGGCGCACGATATTTCCGAGGGATGAGAAGCTGGAGCGGAAGATTGCTCGAGAAGACAAGCAAAATACGCAGCTAGCGAGAAGGATGACACGGGAGAGAGCTGACGAGCTCTGTGTGTCTGAGGGACGAGGCACTACGGAAGAGTACGTCGGCGGACCAGAAGGAAGCACGCGGCAATTCCGAGGGACGAGAAGCCCAGAGTGGAAGATTGCTCGAAGGCCAAAAGTTGGATTCTAGTGAGCCCTATTCCGGATGGCCGAGATCACCCAAGCGAGCGGAAACGGAGCGGAAGATCCGGACCAAGGCGAGTAGAAGAATTAGACCAAGGCAAGTGGAAACGGAGCGGAAGACTGGGACCGAAAAATCACCGAAGGTTGATTTTTCGGTCCGGGGCACCCTGAGCTGGTCCGGGATGCCTGGACATGTCCGGGGCACCCAAACTTGGTCTGGGCATTTAGACTTGGGTGCCCGGAACCCTTCCGAGCACTCGGAGCAAAAATTTATCTAGAACGCGACGTGACGCGTTCCATTATGATGGGGATAAAAATTTATCCTCTTCTAGGCGCCTAGAACTCTTCCAGGCGTCCTGACCAGGGCTATAAATACAATCCTGGTCCCAAAGGTTCAGAACGACATTGAAAAAATAACTGTAATTCATTTCTTTTCAGTCTTGTTCTGTATTGAGTGCTTTAATTATTGTAAAGAGGCTTCTTCGCCTGAAGGAGAGTTTAGTGCGCTTTCATCTTCCTTGGATTAACAACCTCCCCGGTTATAACCAAGTAAACCCTTTGTGTCTCTTTTTTTTTAGTCTTTTATTTTGTTTATGCAAGTGTTTAATTAAACTATAAAGTTTGAAGAAGGTATGTTTTAATTTTGCAGGGCTATTCATCCCCCACTAGCCGACCACCCAAGGTTCCTACATTATGTTATTTATCTTAGAGCATGCCCATTGATATGGGAGATAATCAGAGCGTGTCATATGGTCAAGGGAAAGTCAATAGTCTTGCTAAGGTAGTGGTCAAAGTCAACAGAAGGTCCAGGTCATCCTCGACACTAGATCATCCCCATCTTCATGTTGTTCTTGGCACTCCATGCTATTCCTAACTCCGCACCACTCTTGGCTCCATGCCCATCCCTGACTTCATGCAATTCCGACTTAGCATTAGCCCTGACTTTGCGTCACTCCCGGCTCCGAGCAAGCTCCATATATGTACCATTGCTTATGAAAGATATGAACAACATAACCATTTTCTTCTACAAACATGGAAAATGCAGTCATTTATTCCAAGAAACATGGCTAACATAAGTAAGAATCTCGGAATACATGGAAAATGTGAGGACGTAGTCACAACTCTATAAAAGGGCGTTCGCTCCTGCGGCCGCAGGTACGAGCACACATATGTAAATTTCCAAAAACCCTAAACCACTCATCTTCTTCTTCATTCTCCCCTAGCTTTTTGTATAATCATAAGAATCACATTGGTCAAATGTCTGCATTTATGATAAATGCAATTGCCCATTGAATTTATATTGTAGATAACATGGTGTTTGGTGTGACACAGAAGATCATGTTATCAATTCCTTATAAATTATAAATAGCAGCTCACAACCAAGATGGAATGAGACAAATCATTGGAGTGATTGTAGTGTAATTTGGTATTAGTTTATACTATAAAATTACACTAGTGCACTATGTGTGTATTGAGTAGGACCATTTGAGGTTGTTTCTTTTTATACTGACTACATAAAAGAACAAAACCTCTGTTATTATGGATGTGCTACTCTTAATCCCGATATAATAACAAGCATGTATACTTAGTATTTATTTCTTTAATTTATCAACGGGTAAGATTTAGTTCATTAAATCAATAGGCCCGATAAGTTGGGAAATGATATTATTTATATGGCGTGTTGTTGATTATAGAAGGAAACTATGTCCTAGTAATCTAGGTTGATGATGTCCCCTTGAGGAGCTCATAAGGACTGTCATGTAAACCCTGCAGGTGGATTTTGTCCGGCATGACAATGAAGTTGAGTGGTACTACTCTTGGAGCTAGATATTAATTAAGTGAGTTGTCAGTAACTCATTTAATTAGTGGACATTTGATATCTTAAACACAGGGAAATTAATGCACTCACAATAAGAAGGAGCCCATAATGTAATTCGGGATTGGTGCAGTAGTTCAATAATAACTCTTTAGTGGTATGAGTTATTATTGATAAACTTGAGTTGGGTGTTCGGGGCGAACACAGGAAGCTTAAGCTCATCGGGAGACCAAAACTAATTTCTCCTCTCGGTCCTTGTTGTAGCCTCTATAAATCCTTGTATCCATAAAGTTCACTTTTTACCCAAGTAATGGGTCGGCTACATCCTTGTTTGGTGCAAGGGGGCTGGCCAAGCATGGGCTTGGAAGCCAAGAGTTGGTCGGCCAAGCTACCCGACCACTAGAAAAGGAAAATGAAGTTTTGTTTTTTAAAAAAATTAAATTTTATTAAAATCTTTCCTTATTTGTAGTTATCTACAATGGTTAAAAGAGAGATTTTATTTTGTTAAAATCTTTCCTTTTTCGTAGTTATCTACAATGGTTAAAAGAAATATTTTAATTTTTCTTTTATAGCCATCCTCATGGTTTTAAAAGATAGTTTTAAAATTTAAAATTTTTTCCTTTTATAGCTATCTACAAAGGATTAAAGAGAGATTTTAATCTTTCCTTATTTGTAGTTTAAAAGAGATATTTTAATTTTTGATAAAACTTTTCTTTTTGGTAACAATGATTGAAAAGAGAAGTTTTAATTTTAATCTTTCCTTTTTTGTAGATGTCTACATGATTTAAAAGAGAGAGATTAATTTTAAAACTTTCCTTTATTGCCATGTACAATAGAAAATTTAGAAAAGAGAGATTTTAATTGTTGTTAAAATTTTCTTTTTTAAAGGGAGGCCATAAATAAGGAAGTTTTAATTATGTTTAAAACTTTCCTTTTTTGCCATGACCAAGGATTATAAAAGAGAGGGAGAGGGTGCCTCATGAGGTTAGATACAACCTAAGCCTTGCCTCCTCTTCTATTGTGGCCGAAACCCTCTTCTTCAATCCTTGGTGGTCGGCCCTTGCTTCTCTTCTTTCTCCTTATTTTCTTTTTCTCAAGGTCGGTGGCACATCAAAGAAGTTCCATCTCCTTGGTGGCCGACTACTTGGAGGAGAAGAAGAAGAGAAGATATTTTCCTATTTTGGCATCCATTGGTGGCTCGAGAGTCTTGGAGGAGAAGAAGTGGTTCGGGTGGATTTCATCTTGGTAGATCGTTGCCCACACAACGTCCAAGAGGAGGAGAGGAATACAACATAAAATTAAGAGGTCATTAGCTACAAAGAAAGGTATAACTAATTAATGGTTTCTGCTTCAAATTAATTAGTTAGTTTTCTTTGCATGGATTCTGAAACACCAACACAAGAGGCTAGTGATTTTATGTTTCGATTTCGTGCTATCGATTTTGTATTTCGATTTTACGTTTCGATCTTGTGTTTCTATTGTGGTCTCTATAGTTAAACCTAGGGTTACTGTAAGAAGTTAAATATCCAATTTCTTTGAAAGGCTTTGTCTAGGAAGTAGTGGATGATCCCATAACTAAGAAGGTCTAGTGACTCACCATGTTTAACCTGGAAGCCAATCTTTGAAATAGATATTTATTCAACTTCTATAATATGGTTTAACTTAGGAAGATCACATCGGTTAAACTTGGAGTAAAAATGTTAAGTATCGTTTCCAATCCAAGTTTAACTTTTAAAGAGCAACTTGGATTAATAATGTTAAGCATCATTTGCAATCCAAGTTTAACTTCAGTAGAGCATATGGGTAGCTAGGTTAAGTTCTGTGCTTGTGCAAATTTTTGTACATGGGAAACAGAACGATATTCTGAGTAGCAACCAACACACTACTCTCGGCTCCATGACCATCCCTGACTTCATGCAATTCCGACTTCGCATCAGCCCTGACTTTGCATCACTCCCGGCTCCGAGCAAGCTCCATATATGTACCATTGTTCGCGAAAGATATGAACAGCATAGCCATTTTCTTCTGAAAATCTGGAAAATGCGACATTTATTCCAAGAAACATGGGTAACATAAGCAAGAATCTCAGAATACATGGAAAATGTGAGGACGTAGTTACAACTCTATAAAAGGTCGTCCGCTCCTGCGGGCGTAGGTACGAGAGCACATATGTAAATTTCCAAAAACCCTAAACCACTCATCTTCTTCTTCATTCTCCCCTATCGGAGACTTACTTGAGCATCTAAGTGGCCGCGCTGGAGAACCCCCTACTATCATTCTAACTCTCTCCTTCCGGTTACTTCCCTTTAGGGTTTAGCAAATTTATCTACAAGTCCTTATTGTTTTTAGGTGATCGACGACAAAGTCAACATCAATGTCAACTCACCGATGACTCATTCATCGACAGTCTCAAGTAAGATCAAATTAGCGTCGTCTATGGGAACAGTGAATTAAGACCTAAACTGAGACATTAAGATGGATGACATCGGAAAACCTAATGTTATCATCATGGCAATGGAGGATTTCAACAAGCTGATCGCTATAACAGTGCAGGAGATGTTGCAAGGAAAGCCCAACAATCAACACAGCTTGTACCCAACCCTCCTATGGAGGTGTCGCCTTAA
Organism: Zingiber officinale; assembly: GCF_018446385.1. NCBI lineage: Eukaryota > Viridiplantae > Streptophyta > Magnoliopsida > Zingiberales > Zingiberaceae > Zingiber > Zingiber officinale. The sequence goes on along the minus strand of NC_056006.1, from coordinate 58,969,990 downwards.
TCAGTTGAAGTGCTGCAACTATCTCACCAAAGGTTGACTCGACTGATCTAAACGCCTCATGTGGTTATCCCCACTCTAATCGGTTGTACGAATCATCATTGGAATCATCAGAAGAAACCCATCAGGACCCTATGAAGGGATAAGTTTCCACATCTGGCGGAGCAAAGGTCCCTTGAGGCCCTCCATTCTTAAAAAGTATCCTTCAAGATGAACGATTGTATCATTTTTGAGCCCTATAAATTTGGGAATACAATGGAACAATCGACCCCGAGGTCCAAATATGCAAGTTTGAGAACACCTCCCTATTACATCAGTATATCGATAGCATTAATTGTTGAGTTTTCTTGATGACTCTCTCGGAATCAGTGCAAAGGTGGTTCAATCGGCTTCCCTCTCCTCCATTCAACCCTTTGAGGAGTTCAAAACTATATTCATGCAACACTTTGTCACCAATCAGAGGTATCAAAACACTCTAAATGACTTGTTCGCCTGTAAGTAAAAGGCCAAAGAACCTTTGAAAGAATATTTATAATGATTCAATCGGGTAGTCATGGATACTCTCTTGGTTAACCAGAAGGTGTAGGTTAGTTCCTTCTCACAAGGCTTAATAGATGGGGATTTTTTTAGATCCCTAATAAAGAAGTCTCAAGTAAATTTTGACGATTTATAGGCCCAGACACTTAAATATATTTAGGTAGAAGAAGTCCAGCCTGCAAAGAGAAGGGAAGTTTCGACTTTGGTTTCTACCCACTTAGCTAGATCGCAAAGCTCACCATCTTCTTTTGTAGAATCAAGAATTCGAGAGCCAGAGATGTGAAAAGTGGTGAAGACAGTAGAAATTACTTTGATCTCTGCGTCTAAGTTGGGTCCAAAGACTCCTAAGATGGATCGCTATTGCACTATCATCAATTGGATACTCATTCTACTCGAGATTGCCAACAATATGCGAGGGAGTTACGACAGATGACTAACCAACAAAAGGCCAATCGGAGCCGACCTAGAAGAAGAAGATCTCTAGAGCCTTACTAGCGCTCTCACCGTCCTGTTATATTTGAGAAATGCCCTATGTAAATTGCATTTGAAGTTGTATCATTTATTTGATAAATAAATTCACTATTTAAGTGTATATTTTTTATGTATATGATTTGATTTTAAACTCAATTAATGAAATCCACAATATAATGCATAACATGAAAAAAAATTATGATTGGATCACAATTAGTGAGTATTTTATCATGTGTAATTATGTATATAATGAAATCTTCCCTAGTCGATAAATTGATGAGACTGGACATTATCAATTTTGTAAGATTAGCATATGTTATGTTCCTTGGTTTATCCAAGCAACCAATCCTCACTAGCAGTAAACATTGAGATGTTAAGAGTTGACATGTGGATGCTAATTATGGGTAACTAGTTTATTGGATGTAATCTGCTATGAGATTTCATATGGTTCTATACATGTCACTGAAGATCTCATTGCAGCTCAAGTGCAACTTTCCTTAGATTTGAGGTATTCAAGTTATCTTAGTCATGAAGAATTATACTTTAGGATAATTAGGTATAAGTCAATATGCTCGAAGGCATTTGAATAGCTCACAGAGGATCCACCACTCCTTTGATAAAGGAGACATATATCCTAAGGTCTCTTATCATGATTATTACTTGTAAGTTTTAGCCAAAGCATGACACGTCAAGAGGATGGTATTCTTGGACACGTATTTGAATACTTTGAATCCACAAGACAAGGAACTATTACTTAAGTTAAGTGTAACGTAGTAGCCTAATGAGGATAGACACATAAATTATGTCCTGAACCAAGTTGGTATAAGATGAGTAAAAGGAACTGACACACTAATAATTATAGTTGCTGAATGATTCATAATTTATTCTGAGCTAAACTATGATTTTTCAATCAAATAGAGATCATGATGTACTACTAGATGTCACTTATGATCGATTAATAATTAATGGTTAATTATAAATGACCAACATAACCAAAAATCTATTGAGTCACATGTACTATAAGAATACCTGAAAGACATAAAACAAGTTTGATAATTAGATTCTTAGATTGAGATAGATTAAGTCTTGTATGACCAAAGAAAGGACAAATATGGAAGATAATTTATCAGGTCGGAAGCATTAGTGGGCTATGCTTCTTATAGGCGAGTTGGATCCATTTTGGTTTAGTTATGAACCAAAATTAGTTTGGTATAATAATGAACCAAAATTGGATTGGGTTTAAACCAAACTTATTTTTAAAGGATTGGGTCAACTTAATGTATGTTTGCTCTTGCATATCAAACCATGATAGAGGTTTATAAAGACCCCTCTATGGGAGAAAAATAGATGCACAACCTAATTGTGATTAGGGCTCTCTTCTCCCTCTCCCTCTCCCTCTCCCTCTCCTTTGTTGCCGCCAACCACAACGAAGGGTTGCCTCATTTTATGCCGCCGCCTCTAGCCCACCGTTGGCCACCACCAGCCATTCCAGTCATCAGACAATGAGAAATTGCTTGACTACAGCTTGTGACGTTAGATAACAACTCTAGTTGATGCCCTCTTGGTTGTCGTCGACCTCCTTTATCACCGGCCACAACCTATGTGCCATCAAGGCTTTCTGACAACAACCAAGGGATTATTGTGCTCTCGATTTGGTGTCGTCGGACATCAAATTGACCCGTGGTTTTCTCTTGGATCGTGTTGTCTTCCTTCTTTGACTAATACCAAAATGAAGATGAAACTTATGGCTTTGAGAAGTCATCTCGAAAGTATCTCTGCATGGATATGAATAGAAAAAAATCATTGTGAGGGTTGCTAGTTGATATTGTTTCCATTAAATGCCATTCATCAAGTATAACTTCTAAATGAAGCTTAATTCTATGATTATGTCTACATAAGTTTGTTCTTCTGGATGTGTATGATACATGCTGTCAGAATTTAAGAAATTATTATACTTCCATTATGTATTTTTCAAAAATAAAATTTTAAATGCATATAAAAACACCCAACACATCCTTCTCGTGAGGTTGTTACTAATTGTTGCTTAGATTGACGAACTTGCTCGCCTTCTGGGAAGCCCCGAGACTCAACTCGAGCTCGATGTGAGGTGGATCAGGAGAAGAATAAAGATAAAAAAAGACAAAGGCAAGATTGATCACAAAGGGACGGTTCACATGATTTCAAGAGGTCCAATAGATGATAACTCTACTCGGGCTAGAAAGGCTCATGGCCGAAAACTAAAAAGTTATGGTGTTAACACCAGGTGGAATACGAAGTGGCCGTACAATTAGCTTCAGGCCCCGAGATTTGGAAGGAGTAAATGTTGGCGCAGTTGACACCAATGATCAAATCTGAATTTTAATAAATGATAAGCGGATTAAAGTTAGATATGTTGTAATCTAATCTTTCTACCAACTATACAGGACTTGATTGGTCTAATGTCAGGCTGAAATCTAACTAGGTCTGGAGGACCTGATAGCTAGTGTAGAAGTCCAGATAGGTCAAGGAATGACCCAATATATAAGAAGTCCAGTTGGGTCTGCGGGACCTAACAGCTGACTGAAATCTAATTAGGTATGTGGATCTGACAACTAGCAGGAAGACCTGATGGACTGAGATAGAGTCAAGCAATTCTGTAATGTAAGTAAGATAAATCACTAGATGAGAGTATTCCAATGAGGATGAGTCCCAAATTGGGACTTTGGGCGCATGTTCAATTTAGGTCCATTTTAGAAACCTAAATTAAGACCATGACTAGTTCCTGATCTTGAAAGGATAAGAACTAATTATTACTGCTATCTTATTATTGTGCTAACTTTATTTTGTAGGCTAGATATTTTATTTTAGACTAACACATTTTGTAAGTGTTATGAACCACAAGTGCACGGTTACGTCGTCAGTAATACAAAAGATATCAAACCCACATGGACTATTGATTAAGCACTAGTTGATTTCGCACGACGAGCTATCTAGACAATCGAAGGTTGGGTGAAAAAGAGAAAGTAAGAGAAGGACTAAGGAGAAAGAGAGAGAAGAAAGAAGAAGGTGAAGTTGAATTTGGGGATGGATAGATACTAGGATTTCAATTTTGTTATTATGCAAGTTAATGTCCATATACATTGTTCATCTACTTAACTTCATGCTTACACTAATGTAGCGATTCTAACCAAAGTCTGGCACAACCTTGCGCAGATTGCACCGGAGAATCTACCCAAGTCCTAACGTCATTAAGTAAAGAAGCAACTCTAGGAAGTCAGGTTAAAGGGTTACCCTCTGTCATAGGTCCCACCAGTCATACATTCCTAGAGTTATCCAATTCACTTCCTAACAGTAGATTAATGCAATTAAGTAGAAGAAATAACCTAGGAAGTCCGATTAAAGGGTTACTCTCTGTCATATGACCTCCCAGTCATACATTCCTAGATTATACAAGTCACTTCATAATATTAATTTGGGAGAACCCTCTAAACTCTAATTAGTTTTCCTTATAGGGAATTTATCCCCGTTTCGAGGAAACACCATAGGGATACCTTCTATCACAAGGTCCCATAGTCTTACAATCTAAGGTTCTTCCTCTACACAGTGATCAAAACCCTACATCTACATGAATTGATCTCACACACATTTCGTCAAACACATACAAGGCACAACATACATAGAGTATTATATAAACACTTCCTAGCATAAGAAAATATCCAAATACATAGTTCATACATCCACAATCACATCATAACTACTTCCTATATCCTAGATCTAGAAATCTACTCTATTGCAAGGGATTACAGCCAAAAGATAAGAAATAAAGCAAACTACAACTCAATACATGGAGATAGAGAGAAGAGATGCTTATCCTTGAAGTGTAGCGTTCATGGAAGTGCTCTATTACTCTGGAGATGAACGGATCAACGAAGGTGGAAGATCTAGGGTTCCCCCAAGGGGGAGAACCCTTCCCCAAGGAATGAGGATGAACCCCAATCCAAAAGATTTTCCAAAAAGGGGAGAAAACCCTTTAAATAGGGTAGGGCACGAGCATGCCATGGCCCGTGCCACGACCGTGTGACATCCACATGGCCATAGTTTGGTCTAGTGACACGGCCGTGTGGAATCACACGACCAAGTTCTTCTTAGCCTCTGATCAAGTGACACGACCATATTCCTCTTTGTCTCTAGATGGGTGGTACAACCATGTGGGATCACATGGCCATGTACTACTCCTCCTTAGTTTGTCCACACGGCCGTGTGGATTCACACGACTTTGTGCTGCTTCTCTTCTAGAGTGTGGCACGACTGTGTGAGCTCACACGACCAGAGCTTGATTTCTCATGGGCAAGACCACACGGCAGTGTGGTTTCACACGGCTGTGTGGTTTCACACGGCCTGAGCTAGATTTTTACAAGTTGCTCCAATGTGTATCTTTTACTCCGTTTTCACTCCAAATTATGTCTTGTCAATCAAAACAAGTAAAGAGTAGATGTACGAATATAATATAATGGAAGTACGACATTATAATGAAATATAGTACAATAAACATATATTATACTCATGAAATATAAGTAGATATACGTTAAGACATGTATAAAAGTGTATATAATCTACGCACATTAGAGGGGCAAAAGGTAAATAAAATGCCTCGAGTGAATAATAATTGAGGTGCCTTTAACCGATAGAAGGCGCCTTGAGCTGGATGATGGAAGGTGCCTTTGAGAGCTTGGAAGGCGCCTTCGGTCGAATAATGTAGAAAACCTCAGCGACGATAAGACACTATTTTTTGGGATAAAAGTTAGGGTTGAAGGCACCTCCAATGCTATGGAAGGCGTCTTCAACGCTCAATAAAAGAAGGTCTCGCCCAAGGCTTCTACACAACTCTTCTATAAGCTTCTATGCGCTCATCCAACATTCCACCTGCTCCGACTTTGTTGCGATGTTGTTGCACCCGACTACTATTGAGGAGTTGTTAACATCGAGACTAATCCAATCATCTTCAAAAGTGTTGGGTAACAAAAGTTTAATTTTGTACTTAATTTCTGTAAAAAGAAAAATGTAGCATGTTACACTTGTCCTAATTTTTTTATTATATTCATTTCTCTCTTTCGACGATTTAAGAAGAGGATCATAGTGGATTACCCATTGATATGGTCTGTAGGATCATAAGTCTTAGAGTAAGAGTCACCAAAAACTCCGAACCAAATAAAAATCGCTTATGTTCTGGTTTTCCTTTTTATCTCTTTTCATCTTTTCCGCTACGTACTTATTTTTCTTTTCCTTTTTATCTCTTTTTATCTTTTCCACTACGTACTTATTTTTCAAAACCGAAGAAAAGTTAAGTTTTTAAAACTATGTGATTCACCTCCCCCTCTCGTGTGTGCTACGATCCAACAGTAAACACTTGTGGCAATGCCCTGGTGATTGAAGCTTTCATTGCCAACTACAGGGTGAAGCGAGTGTTTATAGATACGAGCAGCTCAATCAATATCATCTTCAAGAAGGCCTTTAACCAAATGCAACTTGATGGGGAGGAGTTTATCCCATACATACCTCCTTGTATGGGTTTATAGGGCATGAAGTGTAGACACTCGGCCAAATTGATCTCTCACTTTCCTTGAAAGAAGAACCGCTAATGAGGTCTCAACATGCACCCTTCATTATCATAAACACAACCTCCTCCTACAACATCATTTTGGAAAGACTTACTCTGAGTGTTTTCCAAACAACAGTCTCTACTTTCTACCAAAAAATCAAATTCCCTATGGAAGACTTAGTTAGGAAAGTGAAAGGAAATTAGTCGGTGGACCAAAAGTGCTTTGTCTATATAATTAGAACCAACTCACGCAAGGCCCACTGAACTCAAGATACTTTAGTGCTGAATGTCCAAGAGGCGTCGATGTCCTAGTCGATAGAGGGGCATCCTGAAGATGTACAAATCCATCCTGACCAATCGGAAGTAACCACCCAAGTTGCTGTAGACCTCCACTGGGATCTCAAATGAGATTTAATTATGTGCCTCTCACGCAACTATAATGTCTTCTCCTGGTTAGCTAAAGAAGTCACAGACATCTCTCTGACTATGATGGCGAACCGACTGAACACGCTTCCAACTAAAGTCAACAAGTTAATGAAAGCTAGACATATTTGAGAAGTCCAATTCCTGACTTGGCTTGCCAACATGGTACTGGTGTCCAAGCCAGGGGGCAAGTGGAGAGTTTGTATTGACTTCCGATACCTTAACAAATTCTGCCCAAAGGATTGTTATCCCTTCTTCCGTATTGATCAATTGGCAAATCAACTTCCGACTACGAACTTATATGAATGTTGGATGTCTATCAAGGCTTTTATCAAATTCCACTTACTTTTGAAGATCAAGAAAAAGTCATTTTCATTTACCTCTAATGGGACCTTTTGCTATACTGTTATGTCGTTCGGCTTAAAGAATATAGGGTTCACTTATTAATGACTTATAAATCAAATCTTCAAGCATCAAATTGGGAGGAACATTAAGGTATATGTGAATGACATCCTGATTAAGACTACCCAATCTGAGAATTTAATCTCAGACATTAAAGAAACATGCAATACTTTGAGGCAGTACAGGTTCAAGCTCAATGTCTATTTTGAGTCAAGAGAGGAAAATTTCTTGGATACATCGTGAATGGGCAAAAAATTGAAGCTAACCCTGAGAAGGTCTAAGCGTTCTAAAATATGTCATCTCCCCATAATCTTAAAGAGGCGCAACAACTAGTTGGGTGCATCACAGTTCTCTTCTAATTCATCTCCCGCTCCACCAATTGGAGTCTATCCTTTTTTAAGGTGCTGAGGAAGGCTTCTAAGTTTGAGTGGGAAGTGAAATGTGACAAGGCCTCACCATGGTCTTGCTCCGTCAGGAGAATAGTATACAACCCCTCATTTATTTTTTGAGTCACATGCTAAAAGATACTAGAGTAGGTATACCAATCCGGAGAAATTGGACCTCAGATTGGCTCTCACAGCTCTTCGATTGAGGCCATTTTTTATGACTCACCCAATAATGGTCCTCACTAACAACATTATTGGCCGAGTGCTAACATCCAAAAGCCTCAAGGAGACTGATTAAATGGATTACGAAGTTAAGCAAGTATGATATTCAATATTAGCCAAGAACGACCATTAAAGCTCAAGCCTTGATAGATTTCTTAACTGAAGTTTCCAATTGATTGCTCAGCAGTTAGAAGGGGTCTTTAAGATCAAGAATGAGCAACTATGACGCTATGCTGAAATTTTTAAGAAGTTGAAACTGACTTCCAAGATGTCACTCTACAAAAGATCCTTGAGTGGAGAATCAAAAGGCAGATGAGTTGGCCAAACTATCAAATACACTTACTACTTGGAACAAGGAGGACTTTGTGTCTCAGGTTCTATAGATTTCGTAAAGTGATCAAGTATCAAATCTGGATAAGCCCGCTGACTGGAGGACACCCCTCACTACTTTTCTCCAGCAAGGGATTTTGCCTACCAATCTGGAGCAGACCCGATTACTCAAATAAGACCCTCTTGATTCACTCTCATCAGAGAGTAGCTATACTGACGAGCCTTCTCCCGTCCCCTCCTCAAATTCGTTGGTCCCGATGATGTGGGCTATGTTATAAGAGAAATTCATGAAGGCATTTGTAAAAATCATATTGGGGGGTGAACGCTCATTTTGAAGGCACTATTAGCTGGATATTTTTGACAAACTCTGCAAGTGGATAGTACTTGATTTGTCACCGCTTGCGTCCACTATTAGAAATACTAGAACCTCTCTCATCAACATATTGAGTTTTTGAAGACCTCAACTATCTCCTATCCCTTTGATTGGCGGGGCACGGATATTTTAGATCTCTTCCTAATTGGACCTCAATACAATAGATTTCTTCTTGCCATTGTAGACAATCTCCAAATGGGTGGAGGCTGAAACCTTGACTCGAATAATAAAAGACGTCATTAAGAAGTTCTTGTGGCAGAATATTATCTACCATTACAACCTGCCTCATAAGCTCATCCAGTAAGTTTTCACCTTGGTGACTTACTCATTGAGCAATGGGTAAACAAAAGTGGTCAACTAAGAAATAGTTTGGTGGTTCAAAATTAAATTGGACCATGTTAAAGGCAGTTGGATGGATGAATTATCGAATATTCTCTAGGCCTACCAAACTACTCCTTAGGAAAGTATAAGAATGACTCCCTTTCACTTTATCTATGATGGAGAACCAGTCGTCCCGATGGAAATCAGAGAAGAGTCTACTCGGAGAAGCGCCTATGGACAAGACAACTTTGACCAACAACTCCTTGACCTTGACTTGATCACTAAGACCATAAAAAAATTAGCTGCCCAACTCATTGTGTACCAATAGAGGATGTGCTAGAATTACAATAAGTGAGTCATTCCTCATGCTTTTCAAGTCTGAAACTTGATTTTGAAGAATGTTAAATCGATTGGAGACGTTAACAAACTAGAACCACAATGAAGAAGACCATTGCGGGTGATCTACAAACGGAGTTCTAGAGCATACTACCTAGAAGATGCAAATGACGAGAAAATTAATTGTCCATGAAGTGTCAATCATTTGAAGCATTATCATTCCTAAGTAGTTTTCATATACTTTTTTATCTTTCATATCCTATCAAAGTTTTGTACCTTTTTGTTTATCAATGAAAAAGAACTTTTGATAGACTCATGTCTTATCTCCTAGACTCTTCCAGCTCAAATATAGTGGGGGTCGAGATCTAAGGCTCAACGATATCGACCTCCCCTCTATACAAGGGGTAAGCGTACATCATACCTCCATCGACAATATCTTTTTTAGGGCTAAAACTCCCCCGACTTTGATATTGCCGGGGTCAAGATCAAAGGCTCGATAATATCTCCCCTTCATGCAAAGGTCAAGTGCATTTTATATCCCCATCGACAATGTCTTTTTAGGGCTCAAATTATCTCGACTCAGACATCGTCGAGATTGAGATATAAGGCTTAATGATATCAACCTCTCATTTGTATAAGGGTCGAGCACATATCGTATCTTCATCGATAATGTCCTTTTCAAGTTCTAAATTCTCCTGACTTGGACATCGTCAGGGTTGAGATCCAAGGCTTGATGATATCAACGTTCCATTCATACAAGGGTTGAGTGCATATTGTACCTCTATCGACATGTCCTTTCCAAGGTACAAATTCTCTCAACTTAAACATAATCGAGTTTGAGATCCAAGGTTTGACGATATTAATTTCCACTTCGTACAAGGGTCGAGAGCATATTATATCTCCATCGATAATGTCTTTTTCAGGGTACAAACTCTTCTAATTCGGACATAGTCGGGGTCGAGATCTAAGACTTGACAATATCAACCTTCCTTTTATAAAAGAGTTGAGCTCATATCATGTCTTAATTGGTAGATATCCATTTTTCAATTCATACTATTCGACTCAGATATAATCAGGGTTGAGATTCGGGGTTTGACTTCAATCTCCCCCTCAGTTGGGGTAGAGCGTGTAAGTCTCCCCTCAGTCACAAGAGACTTCTTTTCTTATGGATCAATCTCCTAAGTTTCTCTCTAATCGGTGGGGTTTCTATCTCCCAATTCTACCTTGGGACATGCCTAGATTGGCCATATAATAGACGTGGAGTTTCTCTGCTGACTCTTTGTGGGTTGCGGAACACCGTTTCGTTTCCACTGTACAAAAATTTGTACAAGCACAGAACTTAACCTAGCTACCCATGTGCTCTACTGAAGTTAGACTTGAATTGCAAACGATGCTTAACATTATTAATCCAAGTTGCTCTTCAGAAGTTAAACTTGGATTGAAAAAGATACTTAACATTTTTATTCCAAATTTAACCGATGTGATATTCCTAAGTTAAACCATATTACAGAAGTTGATTAAACATCTATTTCAAAGATTGGCTTCCAGGTTAAACATGACAAGGAATTAGGCCTTCTTGGTTATGGGATCATCCACCACTTTCTAGACAAAGTCTTTCAAAGAAATTGGATATTTAACTTCTTACAGTAACCCTAGGTTTAACTACAAAGACCACAATAGAAATATAAGATCGAAACACAAAATCGAAATACAAAATCGATAGCACAAAATCGAAACATAAAATCGCTAGCCTCTTATGTTGGTGTTTCATAATCCATGCAAAGAAAACTAACTAATTAATTCGAAGCGAAAATCATTAATTAGTTATACCTTTCTTTGTAGCTAATGACCTCTTGATCTTCTATTATATTACTCTCCTTCTCTTGGACATCGTGTGGGCGACAATCTACCAAGATAACTCCACCCGAACCACTTCTTTGCCTCCAAGAAAATCGAGTCACTAAGGAATGCTAAAATAGAAAATTTCCTTCTTCTTCTTCTTCCCCTCTAAACAATCGACCACCAAGGATCTCTTCTTTTCTTTTCAAGTTTCGGCCACCAAGATGAGATAGGTGCTGACCTTAAAAAGAAGAAAGGGAAGAGAAGAAGATGGTGCCGCCGACCTAAGAGAAGAATCAAAGTGAGAAGAGGAAGGGAGAGGGTCGGCCACAAGGAAGAGAAGAGAGGAGGCAATGCTTAGGTTGTCTATCTCATGAGGCACCCTCTCCTTCTCTTTTATAATCCTTGGTCATGGCAAAAAAGAAAAGTTTTAAACATAATTAAAACTTCCTTATTTGTGGCCTCCCTTTAAAAAAGGAAATTTTAACAACAATTAAAATCTCTCTCTTTTAAATTTCCTATTGTGCATGGCAACAAAAGGAAAGTTTTAAAATTAATCTCTCTTTTAAACTTTGTAGAAGGCTACAAAAAAGGAAAGATTAAAATTAAAACTTCTCTTTTAAATCATGGTTACAAAAAAGGAAAGTTTTATCAAAAATTTATATCTCTCTTTTAAACATTATAGATAACTACAAATAAGGAAAGATTTTAACAAAATTAAAATATCTCTTTAATCCTTTGTAGATAGATATAAAAGGAAAGATTTTAAAAATTTAAAGCTCTCTTTTAAAACCATGAGGATGGCTATAAAAGGAAAATTTTTAACACAAAATTTAAAACTCCTTTTATTCTCCATGTGGCCGTTAAAAGGAAAGTTTTAAACCAAAAATTAAAACTTCCTTTTAACTTATGTGGCCGACCACATCTTGGACACCAAGATGTGCTTGGGCCCGACCACCTCTTGGGCTCCAAGCAAGGATGTGTCTGGCCCATTACTTGGGTGAGAAGTGGACTTTATGGATACAAGGATTTATAGAGGCTACAATAGGGACCGAGAGGAGAAATTGATTTTGGTCTCCCGATGAGCTTGAGCTTCCTGTGTTCACCCCGAACACCCAACTCAAGTTCATCAATAATAACTCATACCACTAAAGAGTTATTATTGAACTACCACACCAATCTCAAATTACATTATGGGCTCTTTCTTATCATGAGTGTATTAATCTCTCTGTGTTTAAGATATCGAATGCCCACTAATTAAATGAGTTACTGACAACTCACTTAATTAATATCTAGCTTCAAGAGTAGTACCACTCAACTTTATTGTCATGCCGGACTAAGTCCACATGCAGGGTTTACATGACAATCCTTATGAGCTACTCAAGGGGACATTATCAAGCTAGATTACTAGGACACAATTTCCTTTTATAATCAACAACACACCATATAAATAATATCATTTCCCAACTTATCAAGCCTATTGATTTAACGAACTAAATCTCACCCATTGATAAATTAAAGAAATAAATACTAAGTATACGTGCTTGTTATTATATCATGATTAAGAGTATGGACATCCATAATAATAGAGGTTTTATTTTTTTATGTAGTCAGTATAAAACGAAACACCCCCAAATGGTTCTATTCAATACGCACATAGTGTACTAGTGTAATTTTATAGTTAAGATAAACTAATACCAAATTACACTATAACCACTCCAATGGTTTGTCCCATTCCATCTTGGTTGTGAGCTACTATTTATAATTTATAAGGAACTGATAACATGATCTTCTGTGTCACACCAAACACCATGTTATCTATAATATAAATTAAATAGGCAACTACATTTAACTAAATGCAAACATGACTAATGTGATTTTCATTTCAAAATAAATGTTTTATACCAAAAGCTAGGCTTTTAGTATACATCCCAACAATCTCCCACTTATACTAAAAGACTATGTTGTCATATATGCTGCCATACATTTAATTCTCATCCCCTCAACATGCCATCAAAAGCTTTCACCGGAAGGGCCTTAGTGAAAGGATCTACCAGGATACTTTCTGATGCAATCTTGGCGACAATAACTTCTCCTCGTGTTAGGTGGTACTTGCACTCTATGTGTTTACTTGCCTTATGGGCTCATGGTTCCTTTGAGTTTGCTACTGTACCACTATTATCACAATAAACTGTAATAATTTTGGGTAAACCAGGAATCACATCAAAGTCCATCATGATGTTTTTAAGCCATACAACTTTTATGGATGCCTCAAAGGCTACCACATACTCAGCTTCCATGGTGGAGTCTGAAACGCATTTCTGCTTAACACTCCTCCATTGTTATGGCTCCACCTCCTAAAGTAAACACAAAACTCCGAGGTCGACTTACTATTGTCCCTATCAATCCGAATCCGTGTAACCCACAAAAAGCAAATCATCTGCCTTGTAAACTAGTATATAATCTCTAGTCCTTCTCAGGTACTTTAATATATGCTTTACGGCAGTCCAGTGTCCGGTCCTGGGTGACTTTGATATCTACTAACCATGCCCACGACAAAACAGATATCTAATCTTGTACATAGCATTGCATATATTAGGCTTCCTACAGCCGAAGCATAAGGAACCACCTTCATCTCCTCTATCTCCTTTGATGTCTGAGGAGACATCTCTTTAGATAAGGGTACTCCATGCCGAAAAGGTAGAAAACCTTTCTTGGAGTTTTGCATGCTAAAATGAGCTAGGATAGTATTGTTGTATGAAGCTTAGGATAAGGACAATATCCTTTTCTTGCAATCCCTTATTACTTTGATCCCAAGAATATGCCCACATTCTCCCAAGTCCTTCATATCAAAACACTTGGACAACCATACCCTTACGTCTGACAACACTTTGACATTGTTGCCAATGAGTAAAATGTCATCTACGTATAGTACAAGAAATATCACCATGTTTCTGTCACTCTTCTTATATACACAAGATCCATCCGGTCACTGAATAAATCCATAAACCTGGATCACTTCATTAAACCGGATATTTCAAGATCTCTTGCTTCATCATATGTCTAGGGATTAGGTTCATGTTCATCAAGGATCAAGTCTTAAAAACTCTCCAAAAACAACCCTCCCACTACGATGAGACATTATTTGTAATTGTGCATCTTTTGTGATACGTATTGCAATTTCTTGTGGTATATCATCTTGTACCGTTGGTACTAAAGAAGACATGTCTTCTCTAATTTCATCAAGAATAATTTTACTCATGGGCTTGTGGTTTATTACATAGTCCTCTTTTAAACATCGGGCATTGGTGCTAACAATGACCTTCTGATTTTTAGGACTATAAAATAAACCTTTTTTTGTTCCTTTAGGATAACCCACAAACAGGCGAACTTCTGTTCGTGATTCTAACTTATCAGTGTCTCCCTTTAGCACATGTGCTGGACTATCCCAAATCTGAATATGCTTCAGACTAGGCTTATGTCCATTCCACAATTCTGTGGGAGTAAAGGCTACTAACTTAGAAGATACCAAGTTCAGAATGTAAACTGCTGTTTCCAGAGCATATCCCTAAAATGAATTTTGTTTTATCGTGGGAGTTATTGGATTTAGAGTACACAAATTGTCAACCAACGTACCAGAACAGATAACTACTCTATTTTCTTTACTAAAAGTAATAGAATATCCATCCATAATTTAGAAATTGAAATCAAATTCTTTCTAAAACTTGGTACATAAAGATAATTTCTCAAAAAATAATATTTTATTACTATCTAAAGATAGATAAACATCTCCCACTGCAATAGTCGCCACTTTCGTATCATTTCCTATATAAACGATAATCTCCTCTTCATGTAGTCGTCGAGTTTCCTGGAACCCCTGCAATGAATTGCAGACATGATCAGTGGCTCTCGTATCTACACACCAAGTACCGGTAGATAACACCACAAAACATGTTTCAACTACTAGAGAATAAGATATACCTTTATTGTTCTTGTTTTTGCTAGGACAGTCCACTTTCCAATGTCCAGACTGCTTGCATGTGAAGCACTTGCCCTTCAGCTTCTTCATACCTGCTTGCGGCCTAGTCCCTAGGGATTGATTTGCTGAACCAACTTGTTTCTTTTTCTTCTTTCTTCTTTTGGTTTAGAAGCAGAAACATTTTCAGCAATGTGAATTTGAGAACTTTGACAAAATATCCCTTCTGCTGCTTGAAGTTCTGTCAGAAGTTCTGCCATCGAATAAACCCTTTTGTTTATGTTATAGTTCAGGCGGAACTGTTCAAAACGTTTGGGCAGCGTTTGGAGAATGATATCAACCTGGGTTTCCCCATCGATTTATGTTCCAAGGATTTCTATCTCATTCAAAAGAGCTATCATTTTGAGGATATGATCCCTTACGGGTGTCCCCTCAGACATGGTGGTTGTCATTAAGTTTCTCATAGCCTCTTGCCTAGCAGCCCGATTCTGGTGTCTGAAGAGTTCCTTGAGATTGTACATCATGTTATAGACAGTAGGCATGACCTGATGCTGATGTTGCAGCACATTTGACATAGAAGCCAAAATATAACACCATGCCATCTCATCTGCCTTGACCCATTTCTTATGACTCTCAATCCCCTCTTCACTAGAATCGCTATTAGGCAAGCTTGGATAGACCTCATAAAGCACGAACTTGTAGCCTTCAACAGTTAAGACAATGTCCAGGTTTCGTTTCCAATCAATATAAGTGGGACCAGTAAGTTTGTTCTCTTTCAATATAATAGCAAGGGGATTGAATGTCATCCTAAGAATCACAAAACATTTGGTCAAGACTTTAGAATTTAAAATAAGATTGATTCCTCAAACAATATCATTTAAATTCACCAACACCTCAAACACCATGAATTTTGTATGCCACAATAGTGTGGACGTATACAAATTCAAACATTTGTAAGAGGAGGGTTTTACCCATTAATTATCTTATCATCCTAACTTTATGACAAATAAAATTACTTCAAACATCATGAATTTTGTATGCCACGATAGTGTGGACGTATATAAATTTAAACATTTGTAAGAGGGGGTTTTGCCCATTAATTTTATTATCTTGTAAACCTAACTTTATGACAAATTAATAGTTGGGTTTTCTTTGATCATACAAATAATAGCAGTGACTCCGATGGGGAGGGTACTATTAAATGTGCCTAAATGTATACCATTACTTGATACTAAGTCTATTAAATAGGATTGTGCCCCTTCAGATAGAGAAGATCGCACGCTCCTAAATAATTTCCTATAATCATCCATTAAGGAAATTTGATCTAGTGATCTGCAAACAAACTCATTCGATGTGGAGGAAGGCACTCAGACCCAACACGTAAGTTTGAATGCATCACTTACAAACCAATAATAGAGACCGTGGAATTTAAATAAAATTCCTCTCCCACTTAGTTATTTAGAGACAAGGAATTTTAACATGCACACAAGCACATAAACACAACCACACGTAGCATAAAAGGCAATAAATAAGAAAAATAAATTTTCAACTATTATGGCCTCATCAAATGTTGTCCTCCGTATGCCACCAACTCTAGCTGCCGCCAAAGGGTTTACGTCATCGTGTCCATCATGCTTCCTTTTTTCGCTGCACCTTTGATCCTCAATAGCATCACGCCTCGCAAGGATACTGATATGGGTTATGATAAGGGGACCTCCTTTTTCTTTTCTCTCAAGAGAAGGAAAGAATGATAATGAAGATGAGGAAGGCTAAAAAGGGCGAGAGGAGGGATCGCCCGGAAAAGGTTAGACTCGGCAAGGGGGAGTTGCTACACATATGATAGAAAGAGACAGGTCGAGTGTGATAAACAGACCGAGCAGGTAAGACCGACCGAGCATGTATGACCGACCGAGCATGCAGGACCGATCAAGCAGGTAGGACCGACCGAACGTGGAGGACCAGCTGAAAAGACTGACCAAGTAGGTCTGGTTGGTCGGATATAAAAGACCGATTTGATGTAAAGAAAGGTTAACCTTGGGTGGTTCGGGACATAGTAGGGTCGCTCAAGTATAGGAGTTGGGTAAGCAAAGACCGGTTGATCATGGGTACTTGCCCGGGAATACACGATCAACCCAACATAAAGAGTCGGTCGAATGTAAAAGTTCTTAATCTCACACACAATAGACAAAGATCGAACAGACGTAATATATCGATCAATCTTATAAGCCTGGCAGGTAAGGGCTGACCGGGTTCTATAGATCGAACGAACACATGCATTGGGTCTCATGTAACCCCTAACCTACAGCTGGCTAAAGGAAGGATTATCGGATAATTTTGTCTCTACAGACCCAACTGAATGATTCTAGTCAATGATGTAGTGTCGGACGTGCTCATACGTGTTAGTTGGTCCTAGGAAGATCGTACCGGTTCCACTGTACAAAAATTTTGTACAAGTGTCAAACCTTTCCTAACAACCTATTGTGTCCTTTAGAAATTAAATTCGAAATCACAAACGAAACTTAACATTATTGATTCCAAATTTAACTTATCTGTTCTTAATGGTTTAGACTTGGATTGCAAACGATGCTTAACATTATTGATCCAAATCCTCCTATGTTATAAATTCAATTAAATATTAATTTCTAAAATTAACTTCCAGGACTGCATGGCGAGGCACTAGGCCTTCTTGGGTATGAGATCATCCACCACAGCCTAGACAAAGTCTTTTAAAGAAATCTAATATTTAATTTCCTTATATAACTCTAGGTTTAACCAAAAGGTACAATCAAATCATAAATTTGAAAAATAAAACAAAAGAAACACAACTTTGAATATCTAATCCAAAAATCTAGAATCATATGCCTCTTGTGTTTGGAATTCATACAAAGAAAAACTAGCATGATGCGGAAAATAATTACTAGTTATACCTTTCTTTATATACAGCGACCTCTTGATCTTCTACCGTATTTCTCTTCTTATCTCGGACGTTGTGTGGGCAACGATCTACCGAGATGAGAACCACCCAAGCTCTTCTTCTTCCTCACCAAGTTTCGGCCACCAAGATGTTGGTTGCTACTCGGAAAACCAAATGGTTCCACTGTACAAAAATTTTGTATAAAGGTCTGAACCTTTTCCAAGCTACCATGTGTTCTTTTAAATTAAACTTGGATCGCCTGCGAAACTTAATACGTTTGATCCAAAGTTTAATCTATTTATTCTTTTAGGTTTAGACTCGGATCTTCTGCGGAACTTAACACGTTCAATCCAAATCACCTAAGTTATTAATTTCATTAAATATTAGTTTCCAAAATTGGCTTCCAGGACTGCATGGCGAGGCACATGGCCTTCTTGGATATGGGAACAACCACCACCGCCTAGACAAAGCCTTTTAAGGAAAGTTAATATTTAATTTCCTTAAATAACTTTAGGTCAACCGAAAAGAACAATCAAATCACAAGGAAAAGAAAAAACAAAAGAACACAACATCGAAAACAAATTCGAAATACTAGAATCGCATGCCTCTTGTATTTGGTATTATTTCCAAAAATAACTAATATGATGCGGAAAGGAAAAATACTAGTTATACCTTTTAGAAAGACCTCTTGATCTTTTACCGTATTCCTCTTCTAACCTCGGACGTTGTGTGGGCAACGATCTTCCAAGATGAGGACCACCTAGCACCTTCTTCTTCTTCCTTCAAGTTTCGGCCAAGCACCAAAATCCAAGGATGAAAACTTTTTCCACCAACTAAGCTCCAAGGGATGCAAGCTTTCTCTCCTTCTTCTTCTTCTTCTCCAAGTAGTATCCAACCACCACAAAAGCTCCAAGCAAGGAAGAGTTTCGGCCACCACAAAGAGGAAGAGAGGGAGAGAGGATGGCCGGCCACAACACCAAGGAAAAAGAGGGAGAGAATAATAGAGGTTGTGTCTCATGAAGGCACCCCAACCCCCTCTTTTATATTCCTTAGCTTTGGTAAATAAGGAAATTTAATTACAATAAAATTTCCTTAACTTTCCTTCAACAATTAATTAAGAAAAATTAAATAAAATTTCCTAATCAATTATATCATGGTCGGCCACCTCATGGAGAGCAAACAAGGTAATTTCAATCAACAATTAAAATTCCTTATTTGTCTTCGGAAATTTTAAAAAATAAAATTTCCCTTTAAAATCCCTTCATGGTTGATAAAAAGAAATTTCTATAATTTTAATTTTTCAACATGTGAATAATTTATAAAGAAGAAAAATAAAATATCTTTCCAATCTACAAATAAGGAAAGAGATCTAATCTCTTTCTTTAATCTTTTGTAGATCCTTTTAAAAGAGATATTTTAATTTTTAATCTCTCCAATAAATTATATCTTTCACATAATAAAAAATTAAAATTAAAATTCTTTTTAATTTAATGGGAGCTGGCCACCTAAGCTTGGGTTGAAGCTAGGGCCGGTCACCCATGAACCAAGGCTTGGCCGACCCCTATATCATGGGTATGAAGGTGGGTATAGGTGGGTATAATACTCTATAAATAAGAGGCTACGATAGGGACCGAGAGGAGGAATTGGTTTTGGTCCGATAAAATTAAGCATCCCGTGTTCACCCCGAATACACAACTTAATTTTATCAATAATAATTCATTCCACTAGAGAACTATTATTGAACTACCGCATCAATCCCAAATTACATTTTTGGGCTCCTTCTTATTATGAGTATGTTAGTCTCCCTTTGTTTAAGATGTCGAATGCTCACTAATTAAGTGAGTTACTGACAACTCATTTAATTAATATCGTAATCCAAGAATAGTACCACTCAACCTTATCATCATGTCGGACTGAGTCCACCTGCAGGCTTTAACATGACAATCCTTATGAGCTCATCTTGGGGACATTATCAACCTAGATTTTTAGGACACAGTTTCCTTCTATAATCAACAACACACACTATAAGTGATATCATTTCCCAACTTATCGGGCTTATTGATTTATCGAACTAAATCTCACCCATTGATAAATTAAAGAAAAAACATCAAATATATGTGCTTGTTATTATATTAGGATTAAGAGCACACACTTCCATAATAACTGAGGTCTTTGTTCCTTTATAAAGTCAGTATAAAAGAAACAACCTCTAATGGTCCTACTCAATACACTCTAAGTGTACTAGTGTAATTATATAGTTAAGATAAACTAATTCCTAATTACACTACGACCTTCCAATGGTTTGTTCCTTTTCATTTTGGTCGTGAGCTACTGTTTATAATTTATAAGATACTGATAACATCATCTTTTGTATATGACACCACATACTATGTTATCTACAATATAAATTAATTGAACAACTACAACTAAATGTAGACAATTTGACCAAATGTGATTCTTTATTCAAAATAAATGTTTACAAAAGCTTAGGCTTTCAGTATACACTCTAACAATCTCCCACTTATACTAATGACTAAGCTGTCATATCTTCTGCCATACATTTGATTCCCATTCCCTCCACATGCCGATCGAAAGCTTTTGCCGGAAGGGCCTTAGTGAAAGGATCGCGTTATCTGCGATGTAATCTTGGCGATGCAACTTCTCCTCGCCACGATATCTCGTGATCGTGGTACTTGCGCTCTATATGTTTACTTGCCTTATGGGCTCATGGTTCCTTGGAGTTTGCAACTTCATGCTATTATCACAATAAATTGTGATGATTTTGGGCAAACCAGAATCACATCTAAGTCCATTAGAATGTTCATGAGCAGCCATTGCTTCTTTAGCCTCTCGGAGCTACATACTAAACTTCCATGGTTGAGTCGCAGCATTTCTTCTTAACACTCTCCATGCAATGGCTCCACCTCCCAAAGTAAACACATAGCCTCGATGTAGACTTCTGTTGTCCCTATCTGATTGAAATCAATCCATGTAACCCACATGGAGAAATATCGTCTGTTGGTAAACTAGCATATAATCTCGGTCCTTCTCGGTACTTTAATATATGTTTGCTGTGATCCAATGTCCTTGTCCGAGTTACTCGATATACCGCTAACCATGCCCGTGGTAAAGTATATCGTGTCTGACTATATTCGTGCATACATTAGGCTTCCTACAACCGAAGCATAAGGAACTGCTTTCATGTCCTCTATCTCCTTTGATGTCTTTGGAGACATTTCTTTAGATAGAGCTACTCCATGCCTAAAAGATAAGAAACCTTTCTTGGAATCTTGCATGCTAAAATGAGCAAGGATTGTATCTATATATGAAGCTTGGGATAGACATAACATTCTTTTCTTGCGATCCCTTATAACTTTGATCCCAAGAATGTGTGCACAATCTCCTAAGTCCTTCATATTAAATTGTTTGGACAACCATACCCTTACATCCGATAATACCTTGACATTGTTGCCAATTAACAAAATATCATCTACGTATAGTACAAGAAATACCACCCGTTCTTCACTTCTTGTATACAAAAGACTCATCGACATCGAATAAATCCATATGGTGGATTACTTCATTGACCGGATGTTCCAAGACCTTTGTTGCTTGATCCATAAATGGACCGATTGAGCTTGCACACTAGATGCTCTTTGCCTTTTTCAATGAACCTTCCGGTTGCTTCATATGAATGTTCTCTTCAAGACTTCCATTAAGGAAAGTGTCTTGACATCCATTTGCCAAATCTCATAATCCATATGAGCAGCAATGGATAAGAGTATCCGGATAGACTTAAGCATGGCTAGGTGAAAAGGTCTCCTCATAATCGATTCCCTCTTCTGAGTGTACCCTTCGCAACAAGCCTAGCTTTGAAGGTTTCTACCTTCCGTCTGTCTCTCTTTCCTTTTGTAGATCCACTTGCATCCAACGGCTTTTACACCATCGGTGGTTCTATAAGCTCCCGACCTTATTAGAGTACATAGACTCTATTTCGTATTCATTGCCTTTTGCCAAGATCGCATCTATATCTTGGAGTGCTTCGTCATATGTTCGGGGATCAGGTTCATGTTTACGGGATCAAGTCCAAGATTCTCCCAAAACATGAATCTTCAGTTGCCTTACAACCCTCCCACTACGACGAGCACTGTCGGTGGTTGTGTATCATGTGTGACACGTGTGCGGTCTCTTGTGGTACTTCATCTTGTACTGTTGGTAATCAAGTAGACATGTCCTCTCTAAGTTCTTCTAAAATAACTGGGCTTGTGATCCATTATATAGTCTTCTTCTAAAAGCGGGCATTGGTGCTAACAATGACCTTCCGGTCTTTAGGACTATAAAATAAACCACCTTCGTTTCTGGGATATCCTGCAAACCACGAAATTAGCAGATTATCAACATCCTTCTTGCAGTTTGACTACCCAAATCGAGAATATGTCTTAGAGGGCGCCCATTCCATAATGGGAGTAGAAGAGCCGATTTAGAAGGTACTAAGTTCAGAATGTACACTGCTGTTTCAGGCGTATCCAAAGCTTTGGATTTCAAATAACTCATCATCGATCTAACCATTTCTATAAGAGTCCTATTCCTTCGTTACGCCACACCATTCTATGTTAAATACAGTGCAGACGATTGAATTCGACCTCTGACCTCGAGTAATTCCTAAATTCTCCTAAGAGGTATTACGCCACGAGATCACTGCGAGTGTCTTGATACTTTACCTCATTTCTCCACATCGCCTTGTCTTTGAACTTATCAAAACTTGACACGCGCATTAGGTAAATGTATCCGTATCTTGAATAATCATCTATAAAAGAGACAAAATATTCAAAACCACCTCTTGCCTGGACAGACATAGGACCACACAAATCAAAATGAACCAATTCTAACACTTCTTTGGCTCTATACCCCTTGGCCTTAAAAGGCCTCTTAGTCATTTTACCTTCCAAGCAAGATTCACAAGTCGGAAAATTTTTCAACTCTAATGAACCCAAAAGTCCATCGGCTATAAGCCTCTGAATCCTACTTAAGTTAATATGACCAAGCCTTAGATGCCAAAGATATGCTTGGTTCATTTCCGAAGGTTCTTTTCTTTTATTTGAGTTAGAAGATGAGTTATAAATTTCCATATTTTGCTTTGTGGGAGAAATTGGATTTAAAGTATACAAATTTCCAACTAATGCACCAGAACAGATAATCACTTTATTTCTCTTAATAACTACATCGTTACTAAAGGAAACTGAATATCCATCCAAAAATAGTTTAGAAACTGAAATTAAATTCTTTCTAAAACTGGGTACATAAAGACAATTTCTTAAAACTAAATTTCTATTCCTATTAAAAGATAAGTAGACATCTCCCACTGTAACAGCCGCCACCTTAGTAGCATTGCCCATGTAGACGGTAATCTCTCCTTTCCGTTTCGCTGGAACCCCGCAGGAATTGAGACATGATCATGGCTCCGATTCTACACGGTGTAACCTGTAATAAATATGTTTCAACAACTAGAGCATGAGATATACCTTTGTTGTTCTGATTCCGACGTACTCACGTGCTGCCCTTGCCGACGATGAGAGCACTTGCTTGCCTACTTCTTCATTCACTTTTAGGTCTACATGAAGATTTATTCACTTTCTTTCTGAACCAACTTGTTTCTTCTTCTTCTTTCCTTCTGGTTTAGAAGTAGAACCATTTTCAACATAGCGAATATGAGAATTGTGACGAAACAAACCGCAGTAGTTCCGCCAATGAATATACCCTTTTGTTCATATTGTAATTCAGGCGGAATTGCTCAAAACTTCTAGGTAGTGTTTGGAGGATCATATCGATCTGGGTTTCCCCATCAATTTCTCCTCCAAGGATCTGCATTTCGTTCAGATAAACCATCATCTTTAGGATATGATCCCTCACAGGAGTACCCTCTTGCATGGTGGCTGTCATTATCTTTCTCATGGCTTCTTGTCTAGAAGCCCGATCCTGATGACCAAAGAGTTCCTTGAGATTGTTCATAATATCATAAGCTGTTGGTAAATCTTGATGCTGATGTTGCAATACATTTGACATTGAAGCCAAAATGTAACACCGCGCCATCTCATCCGCCTTTACCCATTTCTTATGATATTCAATCTCCTCTTGGGTAGATTCACCAGTGGGTGCATCAGGGCAAGGCTCAGTCAGTACAAACTTATAGCTTTCATCAGTAAGAACAATGTCCAGGTTCCTTTTCCAATCTATGTAGTTAGGACCAGTAAATTTGTTCTATTTTAGACAGTGGGTTGAAAGTCATCCTAAGAATCACAAATAACTTTTGGTCAGAACTCTAAATTTAGAATAATATTGATTCCTCAAACAATATTATTTTAAATTAACCAACACCTCAAAACACCGCGAATATTATATGCCACGATAGTGTGGACGTATACAAATTCAGCATTTGTAAAAGGAGGGTTTTAACCCATTAATTTTATTATCTTGTCAACCTAACTTTTTGACAAATAAAATTAATAGTTGGTGTCCTTTGGTCACACAAATAATAGGAGGATACTATTAGATGTGCCTAAGTGTATACCATTACTTGACACTACGTCCATTAATAAGATTGTGTCCCTTCCGATGGGGAAGATCACATGCTCTTAATTAATTTCCTATAGTCATCCCAAATGGAAGTTTGTTCTAGTGATCCACAAACAAGCTCATCCGATATGGAGGAAGGTACTCAGAGCCAACGCGCAAGCTTGTTTGCATCACTTACAAACCAGACAATGGGATTTATTTAAAATCCCTCTCCCACTTAGTTATTTATAAATGAGGAATTTTAACTATACTAGCCTACTAAACATGTATACTAACATGCACACACAGCACAATATAAAAGAAATAAATAGAAAATCTAATTTTTCAACTATTATGGCTTTTATCTATGTTGTCCTCCGTGTGTTGTCATCCCAAGCTGCTGCCATTTTTGGCCACCGCCACCGGGTCTAGCTGTCGCATCCATCTTGCTCCTTGTTCCGCTGCGCCTCTGGTCCTCAAAAGGTTCCACGCCTTGCAAGATTCGATCCGCGACATAAATAGAATTTTACATTTTTCGATTCTATATTCCTCAAAGGAATGTACATGTAAACTAGATCGAACATAAAATAAAAATTTACATCCATCGATCCTATATTCCATAAAAGGAATGTACATGTAACTAGATCAAAAATAAAATCCTAATAAAAACTAAATACAGCTCCTGCAGTATTTTATAATACAATCATGCACACACATATAATTGCCCTTGACATGTCCAAGGGTCCAATCACACACATAAAAACTAAAAGTCATAATAGTTGGATCCTTCATCCACAAAGTTAGCACATCCTACTATTAAATATATGACATGTGCATAATTAAACTAATACCAAATACAAGAGGCATAGCTATGATATCAATTGTTGGTTGCTACTGGAAACTAATGGTTCCCCTGACAAAAATTTTGTACATGGTCTTAACCTTTCCTAGCTACCATGTGTTTTTTAAATTAAACTTGGATCGCCTGTGGAACTTAACACGTTTAATCCAAAGTTTAATCTATTTATTCTTTTAGGTTTAGACTCGGATCTCCTGCGGAACTTAACACGTTCGATCCAAATCACCTAAGTTATTAATTTCATTAAATATTAGTTTCCAAAATTGGCTTCCAGGACTGCATGGCGAGGCACATGGCCTTCTTGGATATGGGCTAGACAAAGCCTTTTAAGGAAAGTTAATATTTAATTTCCTTAAATAACTTTAGGTCAACCGAAAAGAACAATCAAATCACAAGGAAAAGAAAAAAAAAGAACACAACATCGAAAACAAATGCGAAATACTAGAATCGCATGCCTCTTGTATTTGGTATTATTTCCAAAAATAACTAATATGATGCGGAAAGGAAAAATACTAGTTATACCTTTTAGAAAGACCTCTTGATCTTCTACCGTATTCCTCTTCTAACCTCGGATGTTGTGTGGGCAACGATCTTCCAAGATGAGGACCACCTAGCACCTTCTTCTTCTTCCTTCAAGTTTCGGCCAAGCACCAAAATCCAAGGATGAAGAACTTTTTCCACCAACTAAGCTCCAAGGGATGCAAGCTTTCTCTCCTTCTTCTTCTTCTTCTCCAAGTAGTATTCGGCCACCACAAAATCTCCAAGCAAGGAAGAGTTTCGACCACCACAAAGAGGAAGAGAGAATGGCCGGCCACAACACCAAGGAAAAAGAGGGAGAGAATAATAGAGGTTGTGTCTCATGAAGGCACCCCAACCCCCTCTTTTATATTCCTTAGCTTTGGTAAATAAGGAAATTTAATTACAATAAAATTTCCTTAACTTTCCTTCAACAATTAATTAAGAAAAATTAAATAAAATTTCCTAATCAATTATATCATGGTCGGCCACCTCATGGAGAGCAAACAAGGTAATTTCAATCAACAATTAAAATTCCTTATTTGTCTTCGGAAATTTTAAAAAATAAAATTTCCCTTTAAAATCCCTTCATGGTTGATAAAAAGAAATTTCTATAATTTTAATTTTTCAACATGTGAATAATTTATAAAGAAGAAAAATAAAATATCTTTCCAATCTACAAATAAGGAAAGAGATCTAATCTCTTTCTTTAATCTTTTGTAGATCCTTTTAAAAGAGATATTTTAATTTTTAATCTCTCCAATAAATTATATCTTTCACATAAGAAAAAATTAAAATTAAAATTCTTTTTAATTTAATGGGGGCCGGCCACCTAAGCTTGGGTTCAAGCTAAGGCCGGCCACCCATGAACCAAGGCTTGGCCGACCCTAGCTTGATCCACAAGCTAGCTTGGCCGACCCCTATATCATGGGTATGAAGGTGGGTATAGGTGGGTATAGTACTCTATAAATAAGAGGCTACGATAGGGACCGAGAGGAGGAATTGGTTTTGGTCTCCCGATAAAATTAAGCATCCCATGTTCGCCCCGAACACACAACTTAATTTTATCAATAATAATTCATTCCACTAGAGAATTATTATTGAACTACCGCACCAATCCCAAATTACATTTTTGGGCTCCTTCTTATTATGAGTGTGTTAGTCTCCTTGTGTTTAAGATGTCGAATGTCTACTAATTAAGTGAGTTACTGATAACTCATTTAATTAATATCTTAATCCAAGAATAGTATCACTCAACCTTATCATCATGTCGGACTGAGTGCACCTGCAGGGTTTAACATGACAATCCTTATGAGCTCATCTTGGGGACATTATCAACCTAGATTTCTAGGACACAGTTTCCTTCTATAATCAACAACACACACTATAAGTGATATCATTTCCCAACTTATCGGGCTTATTGATTTATCGAACTAAATCTCACCCATTGATAAATTAAAGAAATAAATATCAAATATATGTACTTGTTATTATATTAGGATTAAGAGCACACACTTCCATAATAACTGAGGTCTTTGTTCCTTTATAAAGTCAGTATAAAAGAAACAACCTCTAATGGTCCTACTCAATACACTCTAAGTGTACTAGTGTAATTATATAGTTAAGATAAACTAATTTCTAATTACACTACGACCTTCCAATGGTTTGTTCCTTTCTATTTTGGTCGTGAGCTACTATTTATAATTTATAAGATACTGATAACATCATCTTCTGTATGTGGCACCACATACTATGTTATCTACAATATAAATTAATTGAACAACTACAACTAAATGTAGACAATTTGACCAAATATGATTCTTTATTCAAAATAAATGTTTACAAAAGCTTAAGCTTTCAGTATACACTCTAACACAAGACTCCTCCAAGAATGTAGAGGTTCGACCACCACCACCAAGCTCCAAGGGATGTAAGAAACAAAGCTTCCTTTCTCTCCTTCTTCTCCAAGCAATATCCGGCCACCTTCCAAGCTCCAAAGGATGAAGAGTTTCGGCCAAGGAGAAGAAAGAAAAAATAAAAAGGGAGAACTAGAAGGGTCGGTCACACCACTAAGGAAGAGAGGGAGGAAAAATAGAATAGAGTTATTAGCCATGAAGGCACCCCTACCCCTTCTTTTATAATCCTTAATCTTGGTAAATAATGAAAATTTAAATAAAAAACTTCCTTATTACTTTGCCATAAAAAGGAAATTTTAATTAATTAAAACTTATTTCCTTTTCTTAAAACAATATGGTCGGCCACCTCATAATCCCAAACAAGGAAAGTTTTAACAAGAATTAAAACTTCCTAATTTGTTTCCGAAAATTTTAAAATAAAAATTTCTCTAATAATTTATCCCTTCATGGTTGGTTATAAAAGGAAATATATAAATTAAAATTTCTCTATTAAAACATGTGGATGATTTCCAAAAAGGAAAGTTATCTTTAAAATTAAAATCTCCTTACAATCAACAAATAAGGAAAGATATCAAATCTTTTTTTAATCTTTTGTAGAAACTTATAAAAGGAAATATTTATAATTTTAAAACTCTCTTTTAAATCATGAACATGGTTACAAAAAAAGAAAGTTTTCTCAAAATTAAAATCTTCATTTCAATGTACAAATAAGGAAAGATATCATATCTTTTCTTAATCTTTTGTAGAAAGCTATAAAAAGGAAAGATTTAAATTTTAAACTCTCTTTTAAAACCATGGAATCCACATAAGAAAAATTATAAAAATAAAATCCTTTTAATTTTATTGTGGCTGATCACCTAAGCTTGGACTCAAGCTAGGACCGACCACCACTTGGTTCATCCAAGGATTAACTTGGCCGGCCCCTTGCTTGGGCTCCAAGCAAGGCTTGGCCGACCACCTTAAGATGAGTATAAATGTGGGTATAGGTGGGTATAATACTTTATAAATAAGAGGCTACGATAGGGACCGAGAGGAGGAATTGGGTTTGGTCTCCCGATGAAATTAAGCTTCCCGTGTTCACCCCGAACACCCAACTTAATTTCATCAATAATAATTCATACCACTAAAGAATTATTATTGAACTACCGCACCAATCCCAAATTACATTTTGGGCTCCTTCTTATTATGAGTGTGTTATTCTCTGTAATGACCCGCCTTCTACTGACTAAGCTGTAAGGCCGATCGTCACATTATGCTGTGCTAAACTATTCCCTGACCATTACTAACTCTAGATGCGGAAGCTGTACTAATTAAAATCTTGCTAAACTATTATCATTTCTTTATTCTATAGGTGCTAAGGGGTGTAGACTAAGTATACTTAACATATACTACCTCCCCTATGGTCAAGGAACTGAAGTAAATGTTTCCCAACTGTTACCAAGCCTCCCAATCGATCCATTGATCGATCGGAATGGTCAGATCGATCCAGTGATCGACCCAACACGCTACTGTGTTCGAGACGATAATCTGGATCGATCGGCTGATCGATCCAGACCGAGCAATCGATCCAGGGATCGATCCCGGAGCCTTCTGTTCGCGACAGAAATAGCTGGATCGATCGGCTGATCGATCCGGAAGCCTACTGTTCGCGGAACAGATTGCCCAATCGATCAGCTGATCGATTGAAAACCCCCAATCGATCCACGATCGATTGGAGTTTCTGATTTTGCCGTTAAGCTCTGATTTCAGCACTGTTTCGTGCCTCAATCACCCCTACAAGTTCTAAAATAATTGGAAAACATTCTAATTACATTTAAATAACATTCTAAGCATGATTACTAACAATCTAAACAGGTCTTTCATATTTCATGCATCAAAACAACTAAAATGCAGAAATTAACATGATTTAAGGCTAAAGTATTAGTTTGCTAGTTTCTCCAAGATCTCTACTCCAGGTTCCTTCCACACACATCTTTATCATTGCATTGACCTCCAGCCTCCGCTAGTCCATCTTTCCTTTACCTTTATCTGCAGTATAAGGAAAAAGTATCTGTAAGCTTTCGCTTAGTAAGAAACAATCTACCTCACTAAAACATGCATACGGTGCAATTATGATTTGAAAACATGCTATTTGAAATACATACTGAATATGCTAATCATGGCATGGAATACAACACATAGAAAACTAAGCTAATCATGGCAATAAGAGCTAAACATAAACTATCAGGTACATCCATAAAGAAGAACTGAGCTAAGCATGAACTGAGCTAGACTGAAGCTGAATTCAAACTCCACCAACATAACTAATCCTTGTGAGGTTTGAAAAGCTAATAACATAATAGATTAAAATACATAATCATACTGCTAATGGGTCCGGTAACTGTACATGCTATGCGCGCATCCTTAACTAGACCCGGGGTTGCAAGTCCCGAATTTAGTAAGGTTTACTAGGTTATCTAAACCTAGGGACCGACTATGGGAGCCCAGCCCAGTGGATATCTAATCCTGTACAGTGCCCCTACTGAAAATAAAATACTGAATCATAGCTAATTATTTTATCTTGCATTTACTAGGTTATCTGAACCTAGAGGCGACTGTGGGTGCCCACCCATTGGACCGTAGTCCCATATAAGCTGAAGCAAGACTAACTAAACTATTTAAATGCTTCTATTGCATTTTACTGGACTATTAAAAATGTCTACCGTAGCATTTTACTGAGCTAAGCATTTTATCGAACACCTAGTGTGCTTCAACTCTCTCTCTATTAGGGAGACCACCTCTAGGCACCCGACAACGTCTAGAATCTCCAACTGAAAGGAGAAAACGTGTCTGGCCCATCTAGAGGTGCTCGACTAATCCCTAAATCTGTGAGGAGGGTTAAATATACCCTGTATTTCGACAAAAATCTGCATATGACTAATTTAAAAGCACACAACCATACGAGAGCTACTTATACTGCAGGTGAGGGGTTTCTTACCTCCTATTCGAAGTTTCTTACGATTCTAATCGCTAGATTTCTGGAGGAGACGATCCTTTCGACGACCTTCTCGCGTCTAAGCGTTCCTCTCGCGGAGGGGAGCGTCCTCGTGTCGGAGTCGTCGCCGGAAGGTGCCCTTGGCCGGACCTTGACCTTGCTTGTGGTTGGCGCCGAGAGAGGGAGAGGAGAAGTGGGCGGCGGGATTAGGTTGGGGAGAGAAGAAAAGTTACGTTAAAATAACTCTTCACTTATTAACTTTCCTATTTATATTAAGTGATAATTTCGCCCAACTCAAATATAAATATTATTGGTTCCTCTTCCTTTCAGCACAGCCCTGCTGGGTTCATCCGGTTACCTTGGTTCACCATAAGGCATAGGACCCAATAGTTCTTGGGTTCAATCCCCGCTTAAGCTATTTCGTTTTCTATTTATTTTTGCTACTTCCGCTACTCTAAAAATTCTGTAAAAAATATCCTAAAATTCTAGAAAAATCATAGAATAGTTTTGAGAATTTTCGGGCGTTACATTCTCCCTGTGTTTAAGATGTTGAAGACCCACTAATTAAATGAGTTACTGACAACTCTCTTTAATTAATATCTTAGTTCAAGAGTAGTACCACTCAATCTTATTGTCGTGTCGGACTAAGTCCACCTCACTACAACAAAAACCCTCATAGACATCGGTGGAACAACAACAATTTTAAGCAAAAACCATTGTCTTTGAGTATTTTACACCGGTTTTTCTAAAAACCGGTGTCTATGAGCGCAGATTTTAGCTCATAGACATCGGTTTTTTAGCCGATGTCTATGAGCACCCTTTTTTTCGTTAATAGACACCGATTTTAACAGCGGTTTTTTAAAACCCGATGTCTATGCACCAAAATAAAATAATATAATTTTTCCACCAATACTTAGTCAAAATTTACAACACTTCACTCTTCCCTCCAAACCTAAACCTATATCGCGCCGTCCACCGTATACCGTCGTGACACCACCACCACTTTCCTCCTTGCCTCATCTCCCTCTTCCCCTTCCTAGATCTACGAAAGATGGCATCTTTTTCGTGGACGAAGGAGGATATGCTACGGTGCTGCGGTAGCAAGCGTTTCGCCAAGGAGCTCGCCTCCACCTCTCCGTTTTCTGACCTCCACCACGCAATCTAGTCCGCCCACGGGATCTGGTTCAATAAGGTCGCACTTTTGACCTCTTCTTCTACCTCTTTCTCTTTTTCAGTGTTTCTTTTTTATTCTTCCTTCCAACCTCACCACCTTTCTTCTTCCATAAGTCTATCTTTATATTTGCTTTTGTTTTCTTTAATCTGAATCTCTTATTTCTGCCCCGTTGTTGTTTTGGTGCTCGATCATCTGGTAAATCTCATTTCTTTTTTCCTTTAATCCATTTATCAAAGGTATACTTTCCGATCTAAAATTTGTCTTCCATCATATTATTGTTTTGTTTTAGATCCTTAGGTTTTATCTCTTTTTTTTTCTCGATTTTAACTTATGCGGCTGCTTTGATTTGATTTGGTGAAGAAAAAGTGGAGTTTTCTATTGAGATTTGATGGGTTCTCTATCTATGATGGAGCGAGAGCTGATTTCGTCTCGAGTTTGATGGTATTTGTTTAGCGTTTAGTCTGGCGATTGTTGAGTTGCTTTTCTTTTTGTATCTGGAAGATGAGATCGATTATTTCTCATCTAGTGGCGATGCTACTTATTTTGAGACATTTAATGATGTCTTTAACCGTGTGTTTGGAGTCTGCTGTGTAGAACACCTAAGGAAATGGTGAAGGCTATTGCTGTCTTGGGTAACAGTGAGGGTGTTAAGGGCACAATTTACTTCGTCCAGGAAGGAGATGGTGAGAAATCTCTTGAAATACTACTTGTGGAATGCTAAATTCTTTTCAGATATAGGGTTTCAACTTCAACCATTTTGATTTTTCTGTGAATTTGTGATTCGATCTAATTTTGGGATGTAAATCTCTGTGATAGGTCTAACCACCGTCACCGGATCCATCACTGGCCTCAAGCCTGGGCTTCATGGCTTCCATGTGCATGCTCTTGGAGACACCACCAATGGATGCATGTCAACTGGTAAAATTATTTACCTTTTCCTTCATAGCGATCTATTGAGTTGCAAGTTTTTGATTGAAAGGATTAAATTATTGATTATATACTTACGCTCTTGTATACTGCAGGGCCTTATTTTAATCCTGCTGGAAAGTTACATGGTGCTCCTAAAGATGAAAACTGACATGCTGGTGATCTAGGCAATGCCACTGCTAACGAGGATGGTAAGTTACTTTATCATCAGCTCATAATGTTACTTTTGTTATCTATTTTTACCCATATTTACTATAACATTTTTTCTCGTAACAAAAAAAATCAAATGATTTACCCATTTACTATAACGCATTTACTATAAAATGATTTATGCAGATTGAGGCTTCAGGAGGTCAGGCTCTCACTTATGGAGGAGATGTTTCAAAAGAAGAGGATGTGGAATCCATGGTCAAAACTGTTAGTAATGAAGATTGCATAGATCTGGCTTCTTACAATTTCATCTTTGACTTATTTTATTGCATGTGCAATTTTTTTGGGGATCAGTTGACATTTTAGTTAACAATGTAGTTGTCTGGAATTATACTTATGTTCATCTTGTCACGAGACACACTGTTGATGAGAATAAAAAAATCACAATGGAAGGAAGTCATTGACTTGAATCTTACTGGTGTCTACCTTTGCACACAGGCATGCATTTTTCATATCTTATTATCTTGCAATCTTTTATAATGAATACTTATTTCACCATGACAACATTTCTCCTGCAGGCAGCAGCAAAAATTATGATGAAGAAGAAAAAGGTATTCTCTTCATATATATATTTTTAGCAGTTGGTTACCAATTAGCTAAGTCATTAAATATAGTATTTAACCTGAAGGATTTATATCTATATGAGTTGTTGGCTTGGTAAAAACCATATTTATGATTATTCATTTGTTATTAGCATAGACATTGTGGATTTCCAGAAGTAAATCTTGTTATTGAGTTGTCAAAATGTTGCTTCTAATTAAACCCTATCATTAAAATTGATTATTACAAGGAAGGGAAAATGCTACCAGAAGAGCTAGAAAATAATTTGGAGGAAATGGATAGAAAAAGATTTCTCAGTTTGTGATTTCTAGATAAAGAAAAAATGGGAAATCATTTGATGTGATTGTTCTTTTATTTTGTTGATCCTTAGCATTAGCTAAGATCAATGTTCCCTTTGGTTCAAATACTACCTAGACCAATCAAGTGTTTGGTATACCTAAATTCTGGAAATAATGGTGTCAAAATTGTTGGAACATTGATGATTTAGGTGGATGGGATGAATAGATGGCATGAAGTTTTCGATAAAACATAAGTCAAATTAAGGTTAGTAGCAAATATGCATGTGTGATAATATCAAGGCTCAGAATTTGGAATCGTGCTAAAGTTTTAGACTTTGACTGAAATGATACAATTTCTTGTTTCATCATGTGGTGTTGATGTAGAGTTAGAGAGGAAGGAGATAAAAAAGAAGAGAAGATAACTATATACCTAACTTTGATCTATGCCCGCAACTTCTAACTTTGTGTCCATGTACAGAATTGACATTGTATTATATGAATACAAGGTACAAAAGGATAACAAACATTATTAATTCAGCTTGAAGTATTTTGTAGTGTGTCCAAAATTTTTGGATTTCAATACGGCGTGATACTTATCAACATGACTGACACAATAACTTAGGATACATTACTTGTTGTCCGACATTGTACAATATTTTATTAGAACAATATTTATAATATTCAGTTTTGATAATTTATTAGAACCATTTTAAAAACTCGTCACTACCTTAAATAAATTCAACATTTACATTCATATAATCATAATTCAGATAGGTTCACATATTCAACTCCTCCTTGATCTGCGTTACCTGTCCTTAGTCCTTTGAACACATCCTTGATCCAAATCACCTACCCTTGAGTCCTCTCGATCTGGGTCATTTGCCCTTGAGTCCACTCAGCGTATGCTGCTTATACTTGATTTGGAGATATCTATCTCTGAGTCGAGTTACCAAATCCAATCGGCATGACTAAACTGCACACTTGATGCACCAACATCAAATACAAATCGATAACTTAATCCTTTGTCAAATATAAAAAATGATTAACCTTAATCACAATGGAACTGATAGAATTTTTTGGGAAAATGTTTAAAATGATTTAGTATTCCAAATTCTAATAAAATGCATATTTGCAAATGAAAGTTCAAAAACTTTGTATGGAAATATGTGTTATGAAACTTGAAGTAGCCAATACAAAATCCACAACTTTGTAAAGTTGCATGCTGAATTATGTTTGTTGTAATTATCAGGTGCATTCTAAATTGGTGATATTTAACAGGTGAATTCTAACTTGGTGATAATTAACAGGTGAATGCTATTGTGCCGGGGTTCATTGCATCTGGTATGACAGCTAAACTAGGAGAAGATATAGAGAAAAAGATTTTGGAAACTATTCCAATGGGTATGTATGTTTTGAAATATTCATTCCTTCGATATACCGAACTATCATATCGCCTTCACAAGTATCGAAAATACACTTGCTAGATTTAAAAAATGAACTATCTCCTTCACAAGTATCGAACTATCATATCGTCTTAACTCTTATCAGTTCACTTCTATTAATCTCTTGGAGTTGGATAAATATTATTCCTTTTGCTTTGATTCTGTTTAATTTTTATCAAGATTGTAGTTATATCTAAGAGGTCAAGGAATATGCAGGCCAAGGTTCTAGGTGCTCTCTAGCCCACATTTTGCACCTCCTTTGAGCTGGAGATAGATATCTAAGAGGTCAAGGAATATGCAGGCCAAGGTTTTAAAACACGGTTTCTAGTGGCTTAGGGACCAACTCAAATACTGCAAACTTCAAGAAACACGTTGACAACAAAGATCTTATTCTTTCTTCACCAAAACCGGTAGGTTCTAGTTCAGGAAAATATTCTATATTTGAAGATGAGAGTACGATATTGATAGCATGGGATTGTCTTTTTTCTTTGTTGAGGAAAGCTGAAGCCAACCAACAAGCATTTCGAGCATCTAATGGGGTCAGCATCATTCTACCATTCCTGATATCTGATCACCACTGAGCTGGTGTTCTTCGGCTGTTATCTTGTTTGATCATTGAAGATGTTCTTCAGGTATGTATTAGTATCTGATTCTTCTTAAAAGGATGAATGTTTCCATGTGGAACTTAATTACCCTATTCTTTACAGAAGTTTGGAATATTAACCAAATTGATTCTTTCATCTCATAAGTTGAAGTTTATATCTTACCAGGTTCATCCAAAAGAGCTAGGTGCACTAATTGAGATTCTCAAGAGTGATATGATAACAAGTGTTTCTGGATCTCAATACAAACTTCAAAATGATGCGAAATGTGATATGTTAGGTTCGCTTTGGTGTATCCTTGGAGCAAATAATGCAGCACAACGAGTATTTGGAGATGCCACTGGATTTTCTTTATTATTGACCACACTACATAACTTTCAGGGTAGTGAGCTTCCAGATGTTCTGCAATACTTTTTTTTTTGTGTGTTATGCACAATTTGTGAATTAATCTTACTTTTGGTTGGAGAATTACCTAGGATGCACTGCTCTCTTGCTTGAGACAATCAACCCATTTCTTTCCCCTTGGGCTTCCCTGCATCAGCAAATCAGCTAGTGCTGCAACAGCACCATGCTCATCCACAATCATCTTCTTGAAGTCATGGACAGCAGAGAGGATGAACAATGTAGCAGCTGCATTCTCCCTTGCCTCAGTAGTTAACCCATATCTCAGAACATATACTATTAATTCCAAACAACCATTCTCCTCCATAATCTTTCTCTTGTTTTCATCATGAATAGATATGTTCAATATTGCAGTCAGGGCATTCTCTTGAGCAACTGGATTTGTAGACCGGAAAAGCCGGTAGAGAGCTGGGATTGTTCCACCCTCTGTAATGAAAGACCTATTCTCCTTCCCGGTTTTTGCCATTAATCGGAGTTCACGGGCTGCAACAGCCTTCACTTCCTGCGAACCAGCTGATAATTGTTCTACTAGCATTAACACTGTGATTCGGTTAGCCTTGATTGCTGTGATTCGGTTAGCAGCTAATGATGTTGGGAGTCTGAACAAGGCCTCGATGTTTGAAGTCTTGATTGAGTTGCTTCTTTTTTGGAAGACAAATGGTTTATTGCCATTCTTCATTGTTTTAGTAGGTCTTGTGGATGCAGGTTGATAGAGTATAAATATGAACTATTGTGACATCTTTGACTTGAGGAATCATATAATAGTTTTTGGTAGGATGCTGTGTGGTATTGTTCTCTGCCACAAGTTATGCGCTAAAAAAGCATGGTTAATTTGTTGTTAACTGTGGATATTGTAGATTTTTGAAGTACATGATGATTTGTTATTGACTTGCATACAAAAGAAGAGAAGTTTATTTACTATGTGTAGTTCTTGTTTGTGTGAACTCTTAATCATTTTCTATTTATTTCAGGTTCTTCATAACATTACTATTGCAGAATACTTTCACCGGAATATGCTACGTGATTCAATAACTCCTATTAATCTATTTTTGATTTTGTGGATAACTTTGCTGCAAACTATGCTCTGAAGAGAGTTTATTATGTCAACTATGCATTGGGGATATCTGGACGCAGGAAACCTTGCTGGCATCTATTATGAGCAAAGTCAACTTGACATGGCAATTCTGCATTACAAGCAAGCTATCAACTATGATTCTACCTTTATTGAAGCTTACAATAATCTGGTAAGTTGATAATGGTCTAATATGTCAAAATGTGGTATCCTTCTTGATGGTGAGCCAGGTTAGTTAATGATCGACTTTCTTGCACATTAAAAGGGGAGTGCTCTCAAAGACGCTGGACATGCTCTCAAAGACGCTGGACATTATAGGGTGACTTTTTAATTTGGAGATTTTTATTCTCTTAAGTTTTTTTTCCTTGTTGAATAACTTCATTTTAATAATTTTTCCCAAGTCATGCTTTGCTTTACAACCTAACCATCCACAAGCATTGTCAAGCCTTGGCAGCATATACATGGATTGGTAAGCTTTAGAAATGTTTGATGGCAACTGTTCGGATAGTTTATTTTTGTTCCTTAATGAAACTTCTCTTCATGCAGCAACATGATGAGTGTTCCTGCATCATTCTATAAGGCAACTTTAGCAGTTACAACAGGGATATCTGCGCCCTTCAACAACTTGGCTATTATATACAAGCAACAGGTAGAGTACTATATCTGTCTTTTTCATTGCAATCATGTACTAACAACATGTTCATTGCCATCACGCCCTCGCAATCATGCTTGGTTTTTTGTCAAACAGTTGGCTACAGCACGTTTATGTTTTAACAAGATACAGTTAGAATGCCATCTAGACTGCTATGAGATTGAAGTGAGAAGGATCATCAGTGATGGATGGTCGTTGACCATTTAGTGCAACTACCTCTCATTTTAGTTGGGAAGCATCTGCATTGGCTTTGACAAATACAGTTTAAAATATTTTATTGGATCAAACTTTTCTTAGGGATATGAATTCCAGTTTACTATGTGGAATTTTTGTAAAAATCACTTCTCGCTTTTATTTCTTCCTTATTCAATCATGAGATTTTTGTCTATTTATATTGGCAAGATACTTCGGCTAATTTTGTTAATTTGGTAGATACTAGGCAGCACCTACACAACTACACTGCTAGTTCAACCTTTGCTTCCTGTGTGGATATTCAATCATGAGAATTGCTGCTTTCTGCTAGTTCTTCGCAGACTGCTATTGATGGTCTTGTCAATAGAGGGAACACATTTAAGGAGATTGGTAGAGTTACTGAAGCAATTCAGGATTATATACGTGCTGTGAATATCAGACCAACTATGCCTGAAGCCCATGCAAATTTGGCTTCAGCTTACAAAGATAGGTAATTTCTTCTTTGAATTTGTGCTGGTGTTGGATTATATCAGTATCTTACATCTATGATTCTTCTTTCTATTTATTTGTGGTTGAGATAATTGATGAATGTTTCTCTTTTTAAGCATTCCAATTACTCATCTTGTTACCTGGTGCTCTTACTGCTTTTTCAACTATGATTTTTGGTCTTGATTTACTAATATATTATTTATGTGTTTTTACAGTTTACAAATCTCAAGTACTCCAGAGTTGAAATTGATGAAGTGCGGTTCGAGTGGGCTGAATGTATGTTAGATTACATTTGAAGTGCGGTTCTACCTTGATGTGTTAAAAGAATGTTCTACCTTGATTTTGATATCTATTAGCTAGCTTTTGATGTAAAAACAATGTTTGGGTATTTTATAGATACTGTTGTAAGAAGATTATTTATATAATTTGTAAATATTTGTGTATTTTATGGATATTGTTGAATGAAAAATATTTGTATAATTTGTGAATATTTGTGTATTTTTTTTTATTATTGTCGATTTTTCATTGTTTCGGAAATCAAATTTGTGCTGTTAAAAAATATACATATTACATCAGTTTTCCACCGCTGTAAAACCGGTGTTATTAACTAATATTACATCGGTCATTTACCGCTGCCAAAACTGGTGTTATTAACATACAATATTACATCGGTTTTACACCGTTGATGAAACGGTGTCGTTAAGTGATACTACATCGGTTAATAACCGATTCGAAGACCGGTGTCGTTAAGTGATACTACACCGGTTTTAACCCGATGTCTAAAATGACAGACTTTTAACATCGGCTTCATAGACATCGGTCGAAAATGAAATAGACACCGGTGGAAAACCGATGTCTATGAGGGTTTTTGTTGTAGTGCCTGCAGGTTTAACATGACAATCCTTATGAGCTCCTCTTGGAGACATTATCAACCTAGATTACTAGGACACAGTTTCCTTCTATAATCAACAACACATACTATAAGTAATATCATTTCCCAACTTATCGGACGTATTGATTTATCGAGCTAAATTTCACCCTTTGATAAGTCAAAGAAATAAATACTAAATATATGTACTTGTTTTTATATTAGGATTAAGAGCACACACTTCCATAATAACTAAGGTCTTGTTCTTTTATTAAGTCAGTATAAAAAGAACTTACCTAAATGGTGCTACTCAATACACTTAGAGTATACTAGTGTAATTTATTAGTCAAGATAAACTAACACCTAATTACACTACGACTATTCCAACAGTTTGTTCCTTTCTATCTTAGTCGTGAGCAATTGTTTTAATTTATAAAGAAGTGATAACATGATCTTCTGCGTGTGACACCACACACCATGTTATCTATAATATAAATTAATTGAACAACTACACTTAACAAATAGATGTAGATATTGACCAATGTGATTCTTTTATTTCTAAATAAATGTTTATACAAAAGCTAGGCTTTTAGTATACATTCTAACAATCTCCCACTTATACTAAAATACTATGCTGCCATATATCCTGTCATACATCTGATTCCCAACACTTCAACATGCCCATCAAAAGCTCTTGCCTTAAGGGTCTTAGTGAAAGGATTTCTCAAGTTATCATCTGATGCAATCTAGGCGGCAACAACTTCTCCTCGTTATATATATGATGTTTCGTATTGGGTGGTACTTGCTCTCTATTGTGTTTACTTGCCTTATGGACTTATGGTTTCTTCAAGTTTGCTATTGCACCATTATTATTACAATAAATTGTAATAATTTTGGGCAAACCAGAAATCATATCTAAGTCTATCATGAAGTTTCTGAGCCATTCAACTTCTATGGCTGTCTTAGAGATTGTCACATACTCAGCTTCTATGGTGGATGTTGGATCGAGACGCGCTAGAGGGGGGGTGAATAGCGCTCGCAGTTACTTTGTTCGATTATCGGAATCGTAAAAACTCATTCAGAAATAACGCAGTGGAAAGTAAATAGAAAGGAAAGAAAACATGAGCCTAAGGCGACTCCTACTCGAAGGCCCATCCGATCCTTGATCGCTTCTGTGGG
The DNA here is from genome assembly GCF_018446385.1 of Zingiber officinale. Taxonomy (NCBI): domain Eukaryota; kingdom Viridiplantae; phylum Streptophyta; class Magnoliopsida; order Zingiberales; family Zingiberaceae; genus Zingiber; species Zingiber officinale. Next base: position 58,929,020 of record NC_056006.1, on the reverse strand, counting down.
CAACAACTATAGGCTCGAATAGATTTACAAGTTTAAGTACAAGAAGCAAAATAAAGAATGTAAATAAACTTTTACGACAACTAAAATGCCACTGAGTCTCCCAGTCGTCATAACAGTGCTGCGTGTACTCAATGAGTTCATCAATGCGCAGAATCTGGGAGTTGTTGTTCCTCATCGCTGCTCAAGTCCCCTTATAAAGGCATCCAAGGCGCCAAAGCCTCCGGCGCCTCCAGCTCCGTCCATCAGGTACGTAGCCGACCATTCTGCCATCGCCTGATGGCCCACACACTTTAAGGCGCCTCCAATGGAGCATCCAGTGCCTCGCACCATAAAGGGCGCCCGCTGGGGTCTCGCAGCCCATGTCAGCACCAGGCGCCTCCAGCTCCACGGAGGCGCCTCGATGACTATTCATCTGAGGCTATTCTCGACTTTCATCCCCGCAAGATACATTAATCCCAAACATACTCAGAAAGCACAAAGTTACAATAGGCACGGACAGTCAACTGGAACCGACTTCTTACCTGAACCCAGGCTCGACCCGACGCCCACCGTTCTCCTACTTAAATGCCCTCACCTACCTGAACACCTCTCGCAGATTTACCCTGCTAGCAGTGATCCTCCAGATTGATCCACCCTGCCCAGCACTCGACGCTTTTCTGACTTGACATCCTCCGCCAGTCCTTTTCACCACTGACCAGATTCTTCTGTCAGCACCTGAACCCTGCCCCGCCACCAACTTAGCTACCACTTATGATTCCAGTATTCTTCATTCTTCCAATACTCAAGGATTTATTAAACATAAACACCAACTTGAACTATCAAACATGAATTGATCATTCTGACCATGTCTCCCCTTTAGACAACCTAAATTCAAAGTTGGCAAATGAATCAAATAAAGAATAGATTCAAGTAAAAACATTTAAAGCAAGCATAGCATTAAGTTTAGGCTCCCCCTTAACTGTTACTCCCCCTTTAATATTTTGTTATTCATTATTTTAAATTTGAATTTGCTACTCTCATTTTTGAATTTGAATTTAATAATTATTTGAGTATTTTAATTTGCTACTCTCCCCCTTTGCCATATATAAAAAATAATCAAAATAGTTATTTGATTTTTAAAGAGGGATAGCAAGACTTTGATAACACTTAACATTTTATAATTTTCTTTTCTTAGTAAAATTTTTGGAAAGTAATGAGTTAAATTTTGCAAAACTATGCTTTACTTAAGAAAGTAAGAATAGTTAGATTTAAAAGTGGGCTAAGTTTTAAAATTTTGAAAATAGCTATGTAGATAAAATTTAGCTAAGCTCTTTGCACGTATTGGATTTTGAAAACTATAGCTTAGGTTAAAAAACTTAGCTTAATTTTTAAACAATACTTATTGAATTTTAGGATAAGAAGGGAGTGGAGTAGCTAAAAATTTAGTTTAGGTTATTTATTCAAAGTCAGTTGGTCCTTAAGTCCAAGCTTGAGTCAAGTTCAATAGATTTCAAATTATCCAGTTTTACTTTAAGAGGTAAGATCAAACATGCTTATACACCGTGCTATCTACCAACTGTCTAATCTTTAGCTACTTGTCGATTAGAGGGCAATACTTTTAGTAAGTCAAGTTAAGTTCATTTGGTAATTAATTCAAGATAGATTTGACTAGATGAAAACTTGACTTTGATTGATGTATATTCTTCGTGAGACTGCACATATTGATGCATGATATATAAGCATTCTTGAGTCCGGCATACTTGCATCTATCATCAAGTGTCTATGTCTTTCAAACACAATCAAGGTATACCTAGGTGTTTGTGAGATGCTCTAGCTTAAGTCTAGGGAACATGATTTCTAGGGAAAGCCTAAGTAAAGTCCAATTTTGAAATTTCTCTAAAAAGAGATTTTAAAATCATTTTCCTAGAATTTGAAAAATATATGTAAAAGCAAGATGATTAAGTAAAAGAAACACCTATTCTACCAAGACATTCCTTTTATTCTAAGTGCACTAAACTCAAGTTCGTGTAAGGGTTTTGTAAAATGTCACCTAGGTTTGATTTGGACTCAACATGGTTGAGTGCAATTTCACCCTTAGCTACGTGATCCCTTACAAAATGGTGTTTTACCTCTATGTGTTAATAGGATTTTTGGTCAGATTAATTGAGCTGATATTATCAATAAAGATTTTTGTATTTTTATATTCTAGTTGACAGTCTTTTAATGTATGCATCATCCACAATAGTTGAGATGCACACTCTCCTAGGGCTATGTATTCAACTTCTGTAGTAGATAAAGCAACACAATGTTGCTTTCTGCTTGACCAACTTACTAGGCATTGACCTAGAATTTGGCAGCTACCACTTGTACTTTTTCTGTCTAATTTGCACCCGGCATAGTCCGAATCAGAATAGCCAAAAAGGTAAAAGGTGCAAGTTATAGGGTACCAAAGTCCTACATTTAGAGTACCTTTAATGTACCTAAGTATTCTTTTAACGTATGTTAGGTGTGACTCTTTTGCACAGGATTGGTATCTTGCGCACATACCTACTGCAAACAATATATCGGGTCGGCTTGCAGTTAGGTAAAGTAAGCTACCTATGACACTCCTATAGTACTTTGGATCTACTGGTTTTCCTTCTGGGTCAGAGTCAATGTTGATGTTGGTTGCCATTGGAGTATTTATTATTTTTGAATTTTCCATGCAGAATTTTTTAATTAACTCCTTAGCATATTTAGTTTGATAAATGTAGATTTCATCTTTGGTTTGTTTTATTTGTAAGCCTAAGAAAAAGTTGAGTTCCCCAACTATACTCATTTCAAATTCATTTTCCATTAATCTAACAAATTCTTTTAAAAACTTCGAGTTAGTTGAGCCAAAAATTATATCGTCAACATAGATTTGGGCTATAAAGATATTTTTTTCTATAGTTTTTACAAATAGGGTTGGATCTATTTGTCCTTGGTTAAAACCTTTGGATATTAAATAATTAGATAATCTTTCATACCATGCCCTAGGGGCTTGTTTTAGTCCATATAAAGTCTTTTTTAGTTTAAATACATGATTTGGGTAGTCTAAGTCTTCAAATCCTGGGGGTTGGCTTATATAGACCTCTTTTTTAATAAACCCATTTAAGAAGGCTGACTTGATATCCATTTGATATAATTTAAATCTTTTATGGGCTGCATAGGCTAGCAACATCCTAATGGATTCGAGTCTAGCTACTGGTGCATATGTTTCATCATAGCCCAAACCTTCAACTTGGCTAAATCCTTTGGCTACTAGTCTGGCCTTATTTCTTACTATCTCACCATGATCATCTAATTTGTTTCTAAAAACCCATTTGGTGTCAATTATGGACTTATCTATGGGTTTAGGTACAAGTTCCCAGACTTGGTTTCTTTCGAATTGTGCTAGCTCTTCCTGCATAGCAATGATCTAGTCTGGGTCGGGTAGGGCTTCTTCTATGGTCTTAGGCTCAATCTTTGAAATAAGGGCAATCCGACTAAGATTTCTATAGGAGGATCTAGTTCTGACTCCTAGGTTTGGGTCACCCAAAATTTGGTCAGGTGGGTGAGAAGTATTTACTCTAGATGGTCTTATGTGTGGGTCAGAAACTGGTTCTTCTGGTTTATTAAGGTTAGGTTGGATTTCATCTTCTTCTATAGTTCTTGGATTAATGTCAATATGTTCATTTATATTAGGTAGGTTGTTTTCTTCATCAAAGATTACATTAGTTGTTTCTTCCACTTTTAAGGTATTTTGATTATATACTCTAAAGGCCCTACTAGTTGAGGAGTATCCTAAGAATATTCCTTGGTTAGATTTGGGTGTAAATTTTCCTAAGTAATCCTTAGTATTTAAAATGTGAACTTTACAACCAAATACTTTTAAATAATTTAGGTTGGGAATTTTATGGTAATAAAGTTCATAAGGTGTTTTATTGTGAGGTTTGTTAATTAGAATTCTATTTTGAATATAATTTGTTGTATTTATGGCTTCGGCCCAAAATTGATGATTTAAGTTATACTCATTTAGCATGGTTCTAGCTGCCTCTTGTAGGGTTCTATTTTTACGTTCCACTAGACCATTTTGTTGGGGGGTTCTAGGACATGAAAATTCATGTTGGTATCCATTTATTTTACAAAATTGGGTAAACCTATGATTTTCAAATTCTCCCCCGTGATCACTTCTGATACGTTTAATTTTAGTATCTTTTCATTTTCTGTTAATTTGCAGAAATTACTAAATATTTCAAAGGTTTCATCTTTTGTTTTTAGAAATTTTACCCATGTGAATCTAGAGTAGTCATCAATTATAACTAAGCAATACTGGTTCTTGCTTAGTGACTTGTCTCCATGTGAATCAAATAGGTCAAGATGAAGGAGCTCAAGCACAGAGTTAGTTCTTTCTAGATTCGTTGACTTGTGTGTTGATTTGGTTTGTTTTCCTTATTGACAAGCATTACAGATTGAGTTTTCAATGAATTTTAATTTTGGCAAGCCTTTAACTAGGCCATTTTGACTCATTTTAGAAATGAGTCTAGTGTGAGTGTGACCCAGTCTTCTATGCCACAGTTGGATTTCCTCTTGTTGTGTCATGAGACACTTTATTGAGGATATTGATAGGTCAATTGTGTAGATGTTATTCTTTCTAAGTCCCTTAAGTCTGATTTCAGGGTTTTCGATGTTTTTAACTAAACACCCAGATTTGTCAAAATTGACTAAGTATCCACTATCACACAATTGACTTATACTTAGTAAATTAAAGTTAAAATTTTCAACCAATAAAACATTTCGAATAATGAAGTCAGAACTAAGTTCAATATTACCTTTTCCGATTACTTTTAGTTTACCGTCGTTGCCGAATGCAACCGATCATAAATTCTTGTATTTGAGTTTAGTAAACTTCAACTTATCTCCAGTCATGTGTCTGGAGCATCCACTATCCAACATCCATTGATCCAATTCTTACACATGAAGTAGTTGAATTGGTTTCTATTAATGGATTTAAAGATAGCTTAATTGAAGTAGGCTCTCTTGTTTTCCATCTCACCCAGTCTAAGTTAGCAATCAATTAACCCTATGGGTTTGAAATTAAGTTTTAAAGATTTTTTAAATAATTTTGAAAAGATTTTTAAAAGAGTTTTGAAATTGAGTTTTAAAACAAAAATAAATATTTATTAATTTTGAATTTGAATTAATTATAGTTACTAATTTGATTATGAATTTGAGTTTTAAATTCCTTAGTCATCTCACCCGATCTAAATTTTTAATTAGGGAATCCTATAATTTTCGTGAGATGAATTGAGGTTCAATTTAAGGGTTTTGTTTAACTTTGTGTTAGATTTAGGTTTAGCTTTGGGTTCAACAAGTAAGCATTCTTTGGATAAACTTCTGGGCTATGGTGAGTCACAAGGAACTCATTAAAGTAACCATGCCTTCGAGGTTTTCCAAATAGTCCTACCCATTGAACTTAATACTAAACCTTGGTCTAACTAGTTAGGATCCATTTAAGAGTAGCTTCGGTCAGTTCCACTTGGCCAAATACACCAGGTCGAAGCCATATCTTCCTAGACATGCGATGCCCAAGCTTCCCTAACGTACTATCATCCAAAAACTTTACCAGTACTGTAGGTCAAGTTAAACCTAGCCCGTTTTTTCTAACCTTAATTACACTGCCGGGTAGTCTACTCTTATTTACCCATTTCGGGTAGATTAAGTTCGGTTACCCAGTCGGGTAGTTTAGTTGGAGGTGCCAGTTATTCTAGATCCTCCTTCAATATTTTTTATTTGTTTGAATTTTGAATTTTAATTTTTAATTTAATTTCAAATTTTGAATTTTGAATTTTAATTTTTGTTTAATTTAATTTCAAATTTTGAATTTTGAATTTTAATTTTGAATTTTGAATTTTAATTTCGAATTTTTAATTTCAAATTTTAAATTTTGAATTTTAATTTAATTTTTAATTTCAAATTTTGAATTTTAATTTCAAATTTTTAATTCCAATTTTTGAATTTTGAATTTTGAATTTTAATTTCGAATTTTTTATTTCAAATTTTGAATTTTGAATTTTGAATTTTAATTTTTAATTTCAAATTTTGAATTTTGAATTTTGAATTTTGAATTTTTAATTTAATTTCAAATTTTAATTTTGAATTTTTAATTTAATTTCAAATTTTTAATTTAATTTTGAATTTTAATTTAATTTTGAATTTTGAATTTTAATTTCAAATTTTTAATTTTTTATTTTGAATTTTTTATTTTGAATTTTAATTTAATTTTGATTTTTTAATTTTGTTTTATTAAGATTGTTTTCCTTTTTGCTCCCCTTGGATCATAGCCTCGATATGGTCTATTGAGGTAGTGTATTTGATCCTTCGGGATCCAATATTGACCAAGTCCAACTTGATTGACCAATTTGGACTTGGGGACCCATGTTTGGACTGATTTACTATTTGGTTTGTTTATTAAAGATAAATAAGATTTATATTTCTTTTTGGTTTTATATCCTAGCCAGTTCTATTGTAAACGACTCTTTGTGTCCCAAGAATTAGGTCAAGATTCTTGGAGCCTAAAGAAAACCATTCTAAGGTATTTTTTAAATCCTTGACCTGATTTTTCAAACTCGAATTTTCTTCCTCAAGTTTTTGCACTTGAGTTGAATTTTCGGTCTGAATTTGATCAGGTAAGGATTTAGAGTTAGTCACTTCTTTAAGGACAGCTACTTCCTTTACAAGTGACTTAATCTTAAGGTTTGACTTAGCTAACTTGCGTAAGTAATTGACTAAATTATTAAGTCTAGGAATACTTACAGCGGAGTCTGGCCCTTCGGAAAGGGATGCGGATCCGTGGCTTCGCTCGGACTCGGCCTCTGGCTCGCTCTCGCTCTCGGATTCGTCGATATGGTCCCAGGCCATCAACGCGAGTAAACTCGTCTGATCGAGTTCGTCGTCGTCATCCTCCGAAGAAGATTCATCCCACGTCGCCTTCAGGGCCTTCTTCCTTCTTTGCTTTTTTACTTCCTTTTGGTTGGGGCAGTTGGCTTTGATGTGCCCCTTCTGGTTGCATCCATAGCAGATTACTTCAAATTTTACCTTAGAACTCGGTTGGACCTCCTTAGATTGTACCGCCTTCTTCAGGTCTTTCTTGTTGAAGCCCTTCTTCTTCTTGTAGAGCTTCTTCACGAGGTTCACGAGTTCGCTGGTCAGTTTGTCTTCTTCATCTTCTGAGTCGGGTTCGTCTTCTGATTCCGGTTCAATTTTTTGCCTTAATCTTGGTTCCCGTGTTTGACTGGTACCTGCAACCAAAGCAACCCCCTTCTCGGTTGGCTGTGCATTAGTCTACTCATGAAGTTCAAACTCAGAAAATAACTCATCTAATTTTAAACAAGACAAGTCCTTGGAGACTTTGTAGGCATCTACCATTGATGCCCACAATGTACTCCTTGGAAATGAGTTTAGAGCGTACCTTATGACGTCCCGATTCTCGACTTTCTGCCCGATCGCATGAAGAGAGTTGAGGATGTCTTGAATCCGTGCGTGGAGCGAACTCGCCGTCTCTCCGTCTTACATTTTTAGATTGTATAGTTTATTAAATAATAAGTCACGCTTACTTACCTTGGTTTCCGAGGTGCCCTCGTGGAGTTCGATCAGCTTTTCCCAAAGCTCCTTTGCTGATGAGAATGGACCATCTCTATTGAGCTCTTCCTTGGTCAGTCCACACTGGAGGATGCAGGTCGCTTTGGCATCAGCTTCCACCTTCTTGATTGTGGCAGATTCCCATTTTTCGCAGGGTGTCGCCTTGCCGTCTTCGTCGGATGGGAGTAGTAGTCCGGTTTTGATTATCATCCAGGTATCAAATTGTGTCTTCAGGAAGATTTCCATTCGCCCCTTCCAATATCCGAAGTCTTCTCCGGAGAAAAGTGGGGGGCGAATGGTGCTGAACCCTTCTTGTTGGGCCATTTGTAATATCGACAATATATGTAAAACAAAAACAAAAGAAATGTGCCAAGACTGGGTGTTGGATTAGCAGTGCGAGAAGATAAGGATAAGAAATATTGAACTCGAGTGGTGTTGCACCAGCTTCGAGTAAAAACCGATTCGTAAAATAATTAGAATGTAGCTAATTAGCTAATTCTAATTGACTCCGAAAAAACAGAAAATAACCACAAAAAAATGTGTGATTGGTGGTTGCACCAGATCAACGCGACCCCGCTCTGATACCAATTGTTGGATCGAGACGCGCTAGGAGGGGTGAATAGCGCTCGCGGCTACTTCGTTCAATTATCGAAATCGTAAAAACTCGTTCAGAAATAACGCAGCGGAAAGTAAATAGAAAGGAAAGCAAACACACAGAAGGACATGGAGAATTTACTTCGTTCGGAGCCTGTAGCGACTCCTACTCGAAGGCCCGCGATCCTTGATCGCTTACTGTGGGCAACAACTATAGGCTCGAATAGATTTACAAGTTTAAGTACAAGAAGCAAAATAAAGAATGTAAATAAACTTTTATACCAACAACTAAAATGCTAAATTGAAGCTCCAGGTCGTCGGTGTCGAGTTGCAGCACTTTGGAATGAGTTCGTTAGTCGTTGAATGCAGAAGAATCACTTGGGAGTTGTTGTTCCTCACTGCTGCTCGAAGTCCCCTTATAAAGGGCATCCAAGGCGCCTTGAAAGCCTCCGAAGGCGCCTCCGAAGCTCCGAGTCCACCGTGCAAATGAGCGCTGACCATTCTGCGCTTATCGCCTTGATGGCGCCTTCATACATCTTTAAGGCGCCTCCAATGGAGCATCCAAGGTGCCTTCGTGCACCATAAAGGCGCCTCCAGTGGGTCTGCGCAGCCACGACACCTTAACACCCGAGGCGCCTCCAAGCTCCATGGAGGCGCCTCGGACACTGTTCATCCGAGGCTATTCTTCGCACTTTAGTCCCTACAAGATACATTAATCCCAAATATACCCTGCAGCACAAAGTTAGTACAATACAACATAAAATATGATAACAGAGTAATGACAGTCTCCGGAATGTCCGGGTCTGACTTCGGATTTTCGTCCGGAAACCCTAGGTCGACCCGACGCCTACTGTTTCCTCTACGGGGAACGCATTCTCACCTACTCCACTCAGGAGATTTACCTGCTGCCAGTGCGATCCTCCAGATCGACTGGACTTTTGCTCAGCACTCGACGCTTCCGGACTTTCTGCTGGACATCCACTTCCCGGCTAGTCCAGTCTTTCACCTGGTTTGCGACACCAGGACTTTCCACTTAGGGTTACCACCCCCTAGGACTTTTGCCTGACGCCATCGACCTGCCAAGACTTTCCGCATAGGGTTACCACCCCCTATGACCTAGGGTTACCACCCCCTAGGCTTTTCCCTTTGCCTAACCGCAGCTAGGACTTTCCTGAAATACTCAAGCAGACTTGTTAAATCACAAAACACCTTAACTTTGAATCCTTTGCCATTATCAAAACACGAGTTCGATCGTCGGATGCTTCCCGCACCAATAGTGGAGTCCGGAAAAGCACCTATGCTTAACATTCCTCCATAGTTATGGCTTCACCTCCTAAAGTAAACATAAAATCCCGATGTCGACTTACTATTGTCCCTTTCTGATTGGAAATCAAAAATCCGTGTAACTTACAGGGATCAAATTATTGCCTTGTAAACTAGCATATAATCTCTAGTTCCTTTAAGGTACTTTAATATATGCTTTACGGCAGTCTAGTGTCCTGGTCCTGGGTTACTTCGATATCTGCTAACCATGCCCACGGCAAAACAGATATCCGGTCTCGTTCATAGCATACATTAGGCTTCCGATAGCCGAAGCATAAGGAACTGCCTTCATGTCCTCTATCTCCTTTGATGTCTTCAGAGACATTTATTTAGATAAAGCTACTCTATGTCTAAAAGGTATAAAACCTTTCTTGGAGTCTTGCATACTAGAACAAGCTCATTATATGAAGATTGGGATAAGCACAACATTCTTTTCTTGCGATCCCTTTGATCCCAAGAATATGTGCGCATTCTCCGAAGTCCTTCATATCGAATTGCTTGGACAACCATACCCTTACTTCTAATAACACTTTGATATTGTTTCCAACTACCAAATATGTCATCTATGTATAGTACAAGAAATACCACCACGTTTCCATCACAGTTCTTGTATACACAAGACTCTTCCGGTCACTGAATAAATCCATAGGTCTAGATTACTTTATTAGACCAGATGTTTCCAAGACCTTGAAGCTTTTCTTCAGTCCATAGACCGATTGAGCTTACATACATGATGCTTTTTGCCCTTTGCAATGAACCCCTCAGGTTGCTTCATATAGATGCTTTCATCAAGACTTTCTTTAAGGAAAGTTGTCTTGACATCTACTTGCCAAATCTCATAATCCATATGAGTAATAATAGATAAAAGAATCCGAATAGACTTAAGCACGGCTACCGGTAAAAAGTTTCCCTTTTTCAACAAGCCTTGCTTTGAAAGTTTCTTCCCATCTGTCCTTCTTTTTCTATTGTGGACCTAATTACTTTTACACCATTTAGTTATTCTACAAGCTCCCAGACTTTGTTAGAATACATATATTCTAATTCTGTATTCATTGCTCTTTGTCAAGATGCTGCATCCTTATCTTGGAGCGCTTCATCATATGTCCGGGGATCAGGTTCATGTTCACTAGGGATCAAGTCCAAAGACTCTCCAAAACATGAATCTTTTAGGTTGCCTAATAACCCTCCCACTACGACGAGGCACTTTGTGCAATTGTGTATCATTTGTAATACGTGTTGCAGTTTCTTGTGATATTTCATCTTGTATAATTGGTACTAGATTAGACGTGTCCTTTATTATTTAAGAATAAATTTACTTATGGGCTTGTGGTTTATTTCATAGTCCTTTTCTAAAAAACGGGCATTGGTGCTTATAATGACCTTCTGATTTTTAGGACTATAAATCTCCTTTCATTTCTGTAGGATAACCCACAAACAAGTGAACTCCTGTCTAACTTTATCAATGTCTCCCTTCAGCACATGTAGTGGACTACCCCAAATCTGAATATGCTTCAAAATAGGCTTATGCCTATTCTGCAATTCTATGTGAGTAGAGAGTTCTGACTTAGAAGGTACTATGTTCATTTCCGTTTCCAGAGTATATCCCTAAAATGAATTTGGTAATTCTGAATAACTCATCATTGATCTAATTATTTCCATAAGAGTCCTATACCTTCTTTCTGCCACACCATTCTGTTGGGGTGTACCAGGTGCAGTCAGTTGGGATTTAATCCCGACTTCTGATAAGTGTCTCCTAAACTCTCCTAAGAGGTACTCGCTACTATGATCTCACCGCAGTGTCTTGATACTTTTACCTTGGCGTTTCTCCGCATCAGCCTTGTACTCTTTAAACTTATCAAAGTACTTAGACTTGTGACTCATCAAGTAAATGTACCCGTATCTCGAATAGTCGTCTATAAAAGAGACAAAATATTCGAAACCACCTCTTGCCTGGATAGCCATAGGTCCTCACAAATCAGAATGAACCAATTCCAACATGTCTTTGGCCCTATACCCCTTAGACTTAAAAAACCTCTCAGTCATTTATCCTTTCTAAGCAAGACTCACAGGTTGGAAAATTTTCCACCACCAATGAACCCAAAAGTTCATCGGTTATTATCCTTTGAATCCTACTCAAATTAATATGATCTAGCCTTAGATTCCAAAGATATAATTGGTTCATTTCTGAAGGTTGCTTTCTCTTATTAGAGTTAGAAGATGTGTTATTAATTTCCATTTGTTGCATCGTGAAATTTATTGGATTTATATAAATTGCCAACCAACGTACCAGAACAGATAACTTTCCTATTTTTCTTGATAACAACTTTGTTATCAAAAGAGACAAAGTATCAAATTCTTTGAATAGTTTAGAGATTGAAATCTAGTTCTTTCTAAATTTGGTACGTAAAGACAATTTCTCAAAATCCATGTTTTATTCCTATCGAAGGATAAACATCTCCCACTGCAACAGCTGCTATTTTCGTGGTAGTGCCCATGGTGATTTTCTCTTCATATAGTTGTCGGATTTCCTGGAACCCCTGCAATGAATTGCAGACATGATCAGTGGCTCCCGTATCTACACACCAGGTACCGGTAGATAACACCACTAAACATGTTTCAACAACTAATGAATAAAATACACCTATACTATTCTTGGTTATAAGAGGATAGCCCATCTTAGAGTCCAAGTTTTGTTTCCAATCTTAATTGGGACTACTAAGTCTATTCTATAGTATAATAGTTAGGGGATTGACAAACATATGAAATCTTAAGAATCACAAAAATATTTGGTCAAGACCAACACCTTAAAATCCCAGTGAATTTTGTATGCCACGATAGTGTGGACGTATACAAAGAGGAGATTTTATCCATTAATTTTATTATCTCGTCAACCTAACTTTATGACAAATAAAATTAATAGTTGGTCTATCTTTGATCAAATCTTTGGTCAAAACTTTGAATTTAAAATAATATTGATTTCTCAAAACAATATTATTTAAGTTCACCAACACCTCAAAAATCGTGAATTTTACATGCCACGATAGTGTGAACGTATACAAAATTGAACATTTGTAAGAGGAAGGTTATACCCATTAATAACCTTGTCATTCTATCTTTATGACAAATAAAATTACCTCAAACACCGTAAATTTTGTATGCCATGATAGTGTGGACGTATACAAAATCTCAACATTTGTAAGAGGGGGTTTTAATTTTATTATCTTGTCAACCTATCTTTATGACATATTAATAGTTGGTTTTCCTTCGGTCACATAAATAATAGCAGTGACTCCGATGGGGAGGATACTATTAAATGTGCCTAAGTGTATACCATTACTTGATACTTAGTCCATTAAATAAGATTATGCCCCTTCCGATGGGGAAGATCACACGCTCTTAATTAATTTCCTATAACCATCCAAAATGGAAGTTTGATCTAGTGATCTGCAAACAAACTCATCCGATGGGGAGGAAGGCACTCAGTGCCAACGCGCAAGTTTATTTGCATCAATTACAAACCAGTAATGGAGACCGTGGAATTTATTTAAAAATCCCTCTCCCACTTAGTTATTTAAGGTGAGGAATTTTATCCTAGCAAGTACACATCACATGCACACACACATCACAGTAAATAAAAGCAATAAATATGAAAATTAATTTTTCAACTATTATGGCTTCTTCCATCACTATCCTTCGCGTACTGCCAGCCCTAGGGTTCATGCCGTCAGGTCCATCGATCTTCCTTTTTTGTTGCGCCTCTGGTCCTCTAATAGCACCACGCCTTACAAGGATATGATCTGTGACATAAAAAATAAAATTTTACATACATCGATCCTATATTCCACAAGGGAATGAACATCAAGTCTAGATCGAATACAAATGTAAAATCCTAGGGCTAATATAGCTCCTACTGTATTAGTTAAATACAATCATGCTCACACAATAAAATGCCCTTGACATGTCCAAGGGTCCAATCACACACAATAACCATAAGCCATAATAGTTAGAGCCTGCAACCACAGAGTTAGCACATCTTACTATTATCCTGCCTAAATTATGTATGACATGTGCATAATTAAACTGAAAACCAAACACACAGAGGCAAACCCTAGCTCTGATACCAATTGTTGGTTGGTCCTAGGAAGATCGTACCGGTTCCACTATACAAAAATTTTGTACAAGTGTCATAGCTTTCATAACAACCTATTGTGCATAAGCCATAATAGTTAGAGCCTGCAACCACAGAGTTAGCACATCTTACTATTATCCTGCCTAAATTATGTATGACATGTGCATAATTAAACTAAAAACCAAACACACAGAGGCAAACCCTAGCTCTGATACCAATTGTTGGTTGGTCCTAGGAAGATCGTACCGGTTCCACTATACAAAAATTTTGTACAAGTGTCATAGCTTTCATAACAACCTATTGTGTTCTTTAGAAATTAAATTCGAAATCGCAAACAGAACTTAACATTATTTATTCCAAATTTAACTTATATGTTCTTAATGGTTTAGACTTGGATCACAAACGATACTTAACACTATTGATCCAAATCCCCCTATATTATAAATTTAATTAAATATTAATTTCTAAAATTGGCTTCCAGGACTACATGGTGAGGCACTAGGCCTTCTTGGGTATGGGATCATCCACCACCACCTAGACAAAGCCTTTTAAAGAAATCTAATATTTAATTTCCTTATATAACTCTAGGTTTAACCAAAAGGAACAATTGAATCACAAATTCGAAAAACAAAACAAAAGAAACACAACTTCGAATATTTAATCCGAAAATCTAGAATTATATGCCTCTTGTGTTTGAAATTTATACAAAGAAAAACTAGCATGATGTAGAAAATAATTACTAGTTATACCTTTCTTTGTATACAACGACCTCTTGATCTTCTACCGTATTCTTGTTCTTATCTCGGATGTTGTGTGGGCAACGATCTACCGAGATGAGAACCACCCAAGCTCTTCTTCTTCCTCACCAAGTTTCGGCCACCAAGACTCCTCCAAGGATGTAGAGGTTCGACCACCACCACCAAGCTCCAAGGGATGCAAGAAACAAAGCCTCCTTTCTCTCCTTTTTCTCCAAGCAATATCCGGCCACCTTCCAAGCTCCAAAGGATGAAGAGTTTCGGCCAAGGAGAAGAAAGAAAAAAGAAAAAGGGAGACCACACCACCAAGGAAGAGAGGGAGGAAAAATAGAATAGAGTTATATAAGGAAAATTTAAATAAAAAACTTCCTTATTACTTTGTCATGAAAAGGAAAATTTAATTAATTAAAATTTATTTCCTTTTCTTAAAACAATATGGACGGCCACCTCATAATCCCAAACAAGGAAAGTTTTAACAAGAATTAAAACTTCCTAATTTGTTTCCGAAAATTTTAAAATAAAAATTTCTCTAATAATTTATCCCTTCATGGTTGGTTATAAAAGGAAATATATAAATTAAAATTTCTCTATTAAAACATGTGGATGATTTCCAAAAAGGAAAGTTATCTTTAAAATTAAAATCTCCTTACAATCTACAAATAAGGAAAGATATCAAATATTTTCTTAATTTTTTGTAGAAACTTATGAAAGGAAATATTTATAATTTTAAAACTCTCTTTTAAATCATGAACATGGTTACAAAAAAGAAAAGTTTTCTCAAAATTAAAATCTTTCTTTCAATCTACAAATAAGGAAAGATATCATATCTTTTCTTAATCTTTTGTAAAAAGCTATAAAAAGGAAAGATTTAAATTTTAAACTCTCTTTTAAAATCATAGAATCCACATAAGAAAAATTTTAAAAATAAAATCCTTTTAATTTTATTGTGGTTGGCCACCTAAGCTTGGACTCAAGCTAGGGCCGACCACCACTTGGTTCATCCAAGGATTAACTTGGTCGGCCCCTTGCTTGGGCTCCAAGCAAGGCTTGGCCGACCACCTTAGGATGGGTATAAAGGTGAGTATAATACTTTATAAATAAGAGGCTACGATAGGGACTGAGAGGAGGAATTGGTTTTGGTCTCCCGATGAAATTAAGCTTCCCGTGTTCGCCCCAAACACCCAACTTAATTTAATCAATAATAATTCATACCACTAAAGAATTATTATTGAACTACTGCATCAATCCCAAATTATATTTTGGGCTCCTTCTTATTATGAGTGTGTTATTCTCCCTGTGTTTAAGATGTCGAATGCCCACTAATTAAATGAGTTACTGACAACTCTCTTTAATTAATATCTTAGTCCAAGAGTAGTACCACTCAACCTTATTGTCGTGTTGGACTAAGTCCACCTGCAGGGTTTAACATGACAATCCTTATGAGCTCCTCTTAGGGACATTATCAACCTAGATTACTATGACACAGTTTCCTTCTATAATCAACAACATATACTATAAGTATTATTATTTCCCAACTTATCGGGCCTATTGATTTATCCAGCTAAATCTCACCCTTTGATAAGTCAAAGAAATAAATATTAAATATATGTGCTTGTTATTATATTAGGATTAAGAGCACACACTTCCATAATAAGTAAGGTCTTGTTCTTTTATTAAGTCAGTATAAAAAGAACTTACCTAAATGGTCCTACTCAATACACTTAGAGTGTACTAGTGTAATTTATTAGTTAAGATAAACTAACACCTAATTACACTACAACTATTCCAACGGTTTGTTCCTTTCCATCTTAGTCATGAGCAACTGTTTTAAATTTATAAAGAACTGATAACACGATCTTCTGTGAGTGACATCACACACCATGTTATCTACAATATAAATTAATTGAACAACTACACTTAACAAATAGATGTAGATATTGACCAATGTGATTCTTTTATTTCTAAATAAATGTTTATACAAAAGCTAGGCTTTTTGTATACATTCGAACAATAAGACCGGCTGAGCATATGAGTTCGGTAAGCACAGACCGGTCGAATATAAGAGACCGATCGAAAGTATATGTACTTAACATTAAGTTATCCTGAAGGCCTATATACACCCGATTAATTAGTCTCGGTCGATAAGGTAGGCTCGGCCGAATAGACCGACCGAGCATAGAGGCGTTTAACGACATACGATAAAACTAAGGAGGAGTTAAAGGGCAAAGGTGTTTTCATACATCCGACCGATCAATCTCGGTCGGCAAGATACGACTGCCCAGCTTTAATAGGCAAGTCAAGTATGAGAAGTAAATCGAATATAAAGGTCTTCAACGTTACATAGTTTTTGGCATATTTATAATGAAGTCTGGGTCGGGTATAGAACTAAAACTAGTATGAAAAAAATATATTCCGCATACATGCCAAATAAGCTTATGTGACTAACTAGGCATATGTAACAGGTGAATCATAACAGGTGAACCATAACAATATACAATCAATTGGCAACTTAATCAATTTGGCGGTAAATGTCTTCTAGAATTCTCCACGGGTATGCTACATGACAAAGAAAGTATATCTGGGGTAAGAAAAAGATTCCTTAAACTATTATTATTGTAGTTCTAGCTTATGTCTTCTCTTAACAAACTTTAACAAACCAGGGTCCACCTCATGATTGTGGAGGTTAGATGAGGTGGAATAAAAAGGAGAATCCTCTCCACTGGCAACGTATGCAAACATATGCATTGCATCCAAATAAAACCCTAATTTTCATACAGTTTCTTCTACTTCGTCTACCTCTCGTCGAAGACTAACTTGAGTATCGGAGGGCCTAGCCAGGGATTCCCACCCCGGTCTTAGGTCACTAATGCTTTGTCGGTCAATCTCATTGTTGTTGGGTTTTTCGGGCCGCGAAAACCGCTTTTCGCGTCGCGGAAACCCCGAATCACCCAAAGCCGTAGATCCGTGCAAAGAAAACCGAACGAAAATTATGAGTACGAGTTTTAAAACCTTTAGATCTACTCCTAGATCTATGTGTTAAGAAGTATACCTTGAAGCGTGCCCTTTCGCGTTCCCGCTCGTCCAAGGAGTTGCCGGATCTCTAGACCGTCAAGCGTCGGTCCTCTAGAAGTATCCACACGGACACGTAGGTGGAGAAAACCTCACACAAAGGTGTGCTAGCACCTTGGTAAGATTCGGCCAAGCAAGGAGGAGAGGGAGAGGGAGAGCTTGAGAGGAAGAAGGAAGAAGATACACCCCTTGAATGAAAAATGAATTCTCATTCAAACCAAAAGTGGCCGGCCACTTCCCATAGTGTAACCCCCCATTAAATGCAATTAATGTGAAGTTATTAAGAAAATGGCTTTGTAACTTCCATGAGGTGGCACCCATGATGATGTGGAGTAACATCATTGGTCCACTTCAATGCCAACTCACCAATGAGGTGGCATAAAGTCAAGTCAAACTTGACTTTTAATCTTCCTCTCAAGTCAAGTCAAACTTGACCAAATCTCTTCCATGGTTGATCGAATCCAACCATTTGATTCAAGCCAACTTAATATAATGAATCTAATTCATTTAATTAAATTGATTCAATGAGTCAAAATCTAAATTAGACTCATTGAACACATGAATCAACTTGAGTCGAACTCAAGTTAGCCCAATTAGGATTACTCTTAATCCAATTTGATCCATCAAATGAATCAAGTCCTCTTGGTTCATCATATGAACTTAATCTCCATCTAATTGTCCTAAGTGTGTGACCCTATAGGTTCTTGTAACGTTGGCAATGCCCTAAACCCATTTAGGAGCATAAGTAATGAGCGGTATCTAGCAACACATCATTACTACCCAAGTTACAAGAATGTCGAGATCCGACATCACCTTGTGACTACTAATTGTGACTCTTCACAATATATGACAAGTGTCCTTCTATCATAGACATCTAGATTGTGTAACGCCCGCCCTTCCAGGTACCCCTAAGGCTACCCTAGAGGGACGGACGTCACTTAACATAGACATCATTTACTAATGCATATGGATTCATGGCAGCGGAAGACTTATATCTTTTTTTTTTTTTTGACATCTACCATATGCATCTAATTCACTTAACATGGCATGTGAAATCAAACGTACCAACATAACATGAGTAGGATATCATACTAGCTGAACATTATCATAAGCATAGGTCCAACATTGTTCACATGCATAACTTAGATAACCCAAAAGCATAAATAGATCTATCCACCAGCACTTCCACACACATCTTTATCGCCTTTCCTGCTGCTCCCCTTAACTGATCCATTCCTTGCCTTTATCTGCAGTACAAGGAAAACGTGTAGCTATAAGCCAAAGGGCTTAGTGAGCTCCTTTCCTACTCATAAATCCGAATCACAATAATACATAAAGTGACACATGAAATCAAACATATCATATCATCAAATGGTATGGAAGAACATAACATAATCGTCTTCTATCATATAAGGAACATAACATAGCATGGCATAAAATGTGTCATAGCTTGTAAGTACACATCATAACATATCATATCATATAAGCATGTCTCATGAAAATCTATCATGTCATGTGAATTCATATCATGAAACGTATCATAGAAACACCTATCAAAACATATATCATGTCAGGTGAGCATATCATACCTCCTTTTTATTTTCATGTAAGGATTTCATATCATGTGAACATGTAGATGTAAGATGTAGAATGATTTTCAAAACATGCATCATGGAATGAACGTTTGCATCATGCTTCTTGTAAAACATATCGTATACATATACTTGAACATAATATCATCCACATGAGAAGGGCCTCGGCTTGTACCACATGTAAACATAAATGCGCGCAATCCCTAGGACAGGGTAGCTAGCCCCGAACCTACTAGGGATCTAGGTCCGTTCATAGTCCGTCGACCTAGGGGCGTACTAAGGAGCCCATCCCTTAATGAGATCCGTTCATAGTCCGTCGACCCCGAGGTGCTTATGGAGCCCACCCTTGGTACAAGCCTTACAAAGTAAAATATCATGCATGTCATATCATATCATACTTGTCATAATTCTTGTCATATCATGAAGAGAGCTCTTGATCCCAGCTTAAGGGAAGCATCTCTTTACCATAGCATGTAGAGTGCTCTTGATCCCAACTTAAGGGAAGCAGCTCTTTTTCATAACATGAAGAGTGCTCTTAGTCCCAACTTAAGGGAAGCAACTCTTTTTCATAACATGAAGAGTGCTCTTGGTCCCAACTTAAGGGAAGCAACTCTTTAGGCTTTTCCTCTTACATAAGCCATTCATACATGCATTATGAAACATAACATGGTCCTATCATAACATAAAGTATAACATGTTATTTTCAAATCATCAAACATGGCATATCATCTCATGAACTTGGCATACATATCATGAACATGGCATATCATATCATGAGTCTAGCATATCATATCATTAACATGGCACATCATGTCATAAGTCTATCATATCATAAGACATAGCAATGCAACATATCATAAGGCATATTTTCATCATATCATGAAGCATGAAAGCTTAATCTACTCATATATCAAAGGCTACATATCATGAGAATACATAAGCATGTTTAGTTAGGTTTAAACTCTTTCCTAACCCAATTAATCCATCTTGGCCAAACCACATCAGTAGGTTTCCACATTATTTTATTCCATATGAAGGATAAAAACTCAAACACATAACATGCAAATTTGTTCCAAGCACATACAAGACATTATTTTTCATGAATACGCATGTTTGAGTTCAAAAACTCTAACCCTAACCCATTTATCTTAATTTGACCGAAACCTATCAGTAGGGTTCTCATATCATTTTGTTCCATATGAATCATAAAACTTAACCACATAACATGCAAACTTGATCTAAGTATATACAAGGCATTATACTTCATGAATAAGCCTATTTGGGTTCAAAACTCTAACCCTAACCTATTTTTCTCAATTTGGCCGAAACATATCAGTAGGGTTTCATATAATTTTACTCCATATGAAGCATAAAACTTAAACATATAACATGCAAATTTAATCTAAGTACATACAAGGCATTGTACAAGCACATACAAGTCACCATACTTCATGAATAAGACTATTTGAATTCAAAATTCTAACCCTAACTTATTTATCTCAATTTGGCCGAAACATATCAGTAGGGTTTCATATCATTTTATTCCATATGAAGCATAAAACTTAAACATATAACATGCAAACTTGATCTAAGCACATACAAGGCATTATACTTCATGAATAAGCATGATTGAGTTCAAAACTCTAACCCTAAACCATTTATTTTGTTTAGGCCGAAACATATCAGTAGGGTCTTCATGGTTTTCATTTCATATAAAACATAAAAGCTTAGGTTATCAACATGTAAAAATTTTATACATCATGAAGGAGTACAACTACCATGATTTCTATCCAAAATTCTTAACTTAAGGCCTAAAAATCATTTTGGCCGAATCATATGGTAAGTATGTCCCCTTTTTTTTTTTTCACAACACGAATTATGAAACTAAGCCATCAACATATAAAATCCACACCTCATGGAAGCCTAAAATCAAGTATGTTCTCACAAGAAAATTTAATCTCGCCCTTCTTGTGTCCTAGGTCGAAACATGGTAAGTAGGGCCTTAGTTTTTTTTTTTTTTCTATCATGCCCTAAGTGACTACCCATATTTACCTTGACTGAAATTTACAAGAGAGACATCTTTAAAATTTCAAAAGAAAACGTTTACGATTGAAACCGATC
This sequence comes from Zingiber officinale, assembly GCF_018446385.1. NCBI lineage: Eukaryota > Viridiplantae > Streptophyta > Magnoliopsida > Zingiberales > Zingiberaceae > Zingiber > Zingiber officinale. Next base: position 58,907,817 of record NC_056006.1, on the reverse strand, counting down.
GAAGCTACTTGTACTGCAGTGAGGGGATACTCACATCCTTCACTAAATTCTCTAAGGAGGGAACCTTGCTTGTGAATCCTTCCTAGAGGAGAGCTTCCTTGCTCCTTGGTCTCGGCAAGAAGAGGAGAGGGAGGGAGAGTCACGGTGAAAGAGAGAGTAGGAGAGAATGAGAGCAAAATGCCAACTCATTTTTCATTTCTCCCTTTTATTCATCATGAGAGGAGGAGGAAAAACTATATTTTTCTTCCTCCTTTCCTTTACTCTCTTCTTAATGAAAACATTGTCTAGATGCATCCCTTCTTAGAGAGCAAGAAAAGAATATTCTAGAGCATCTCTTCATTAGAGAGGAATAAGACAATTCTAACTTCTCTTCCCAAGAGAAGAGCTTTTACCTCTTTACCTTTAACTATAGTTTCCCTTTCTTTTCAACCACAATTACTCTTGGTCTAATGGTTATCTTATTCATGCATCTAGTGGGAGGTCTAGAGTTCAAATCCTAGACCTTATATATATTTTTATTTCTATTTTGTTTGTTTAAGTGTTCGGCTAGGAGCAAAAATTCAACTAAGGCATATTTTTATTCATGATAAAAATTATTCTAAAATTTTTGCTAAGAACCCTATGGGTGTTACAGATTGATCAATGTGAGGCATAGACCGTGTCATCCTCTGATCAATCTAAATCCTGAACTCCAAGTAGACTCACTAAATCAAATGAGCTCAATATCTCATATTGACTCATTTGGGCATGGCCATGCACTTCGTGGTCTCACTCTATCAGGAATACCGATGTCTCTCCCGTCATATAGGAGGGATAGATCCCATCTACATCACTCACATCCCTCTGCATAATTCATTATATACCCAGTAATCGCCTTTATAGTCCACCCAGTTACGGGTGACGTTTGACGAAACCAAAGTACATAACTCCTTATGTAGGGATCTATGGTGACTTCAGGTCTAAGGACTAGTAGTCATACTAATAGCCACATGAGAAAGTATATGACACTCATATAACGATCCATGATACTTTCTCATGGCGGGTCATTCAGTATACATTCTCCAATGTATACCCATGTGTCAGCTTGATATCTCTATATCCATGACTTGTGAGATCAAGTCATCGAGTTGACCTGCATGCTAGTCTTATTGCATTAACATTGTCCCTGAATGTTAATACTCGACGAATGATTTAGAGTAGTGTTTCCTATATCATCTCACTATCGATTCAACTAATCGATTGATATAGGTATGAACCTTCTACTCAAGGACGCTATTATACTTAGTCTATTTGGCACTAATACAAATAAGTATAATAACCAAACAAATACTTTTATTAATATACAAGAATATGATACAATGAGTCCATACAATCATCAAATGATTGGCTCTAGGGCTCTAACTAACAATCTCCCACTAGCACTAGTGCCAATTAGTGTAGGCTCTAAGCCCCAATGACCTAGTGTGACCATCATGCTTCCTCTGTGCCACAGCCTTGGTCAAGGGATCTGCGATGTTAGCCTCTGTAGGTACTCTGCAAATCTTCACATCTCCTCTCTCGATGATCTCTCGAATGAGATGGAAGCGCCGTAGTATATGCTTGGTCCGCTGGTGTGAGCGAGGTTCCTTCGCCTGTGCTATAGCTCCATTGTTGTCATAATAGAGCTCAATGGGATCAGCAATGCTAGGAACCACCCCAAGTTCAGTGATGAACTTGCAGATCCAAACTGCCTCCTTTGCTGCCTCTGATGAAGCAATATACTCGGCTTCTGTTGTAGAATCAGCTACTGTATCCTGCTTCGAACTCTTCCAGCTGACAACACCACCATTAATGCAAAATACGAACCCCGACTGTGATCTATAGTCATCCTGGTCGGTCTGGAAGCTAGCATCACTGTAACCCTTTACAGCTAGCTCATCATTGCCTCCATATATCAAGAAATATTCTTTAGTCCTTCTTAAGTACTTAAGAATATTCTTGACCGCTATCCAGTGACTTTCACCTGGATCTGACTGGTATCTACTGCATACGAGACATCAGGTCGAGTACATAGCATGGCGTACATGATCGATCCTATGGCTGAGGCATAAGGGATCTGATCTATGCGATCTCTCCTCTCTAGAAGAGGGACCTTGAGTCTTCGAAAGACTCACGCCATGTGACATCGGCAGAAATCCCTTCTTGGAGTTCCGCATGGCAAAACGAAGGAGTACCTTGTCAATGTATGTACTCTGACTTAGGCCAAGCAATCTCTTAGATCTATCTCTATAGATCTGTATCTCTAGAATGCGGGATGCCTCACCTAAGTCCTTCATTGAGAAGCAACTCCCTAGCCAGGTCTTGACAGACTGAAGCATAGGGATGTCCTTCCCAATGAGTAGTATGTCATCCACATACAATATGAGGAAGACAACTATATCCCCTACAACCTTCTTGTAGACACAAGGTTCATCTTCATTCTTGATGAAACCAAACTGTTTGATTGCATCATCGAATCGAAGATTCCAGCTCCGAGAAGCTTATTTTAGTCCATAAATGGACCTATGCAGCTTGCATACTCTACTAGTATGCTATGGATCTACAAAACCTTCAGGTTGTGTCATGTACACATCCTCGAGCAAGTTTCCATTCAGAAACACGGTTTTGACATCCATCTGCCATATCTCATAGTCATGGTAGGCTGCAATAGCAAGCATGATCCGAATGGACTTAAACATCGCTACTGGAGAAAAGGTTTCATCATAGTCAATACCATGAATCTGCTTGAAACCTTTAGCTACCATGCGACCCTTATAGATAAGTCCATCCATGTCAGTCTTTCTCTTAAAGACCCACTTACACCCAATGGGTTTTACCCCTTCAGGTGGATCAGCCAAAGTCCATACTTGGTTGGTGTACATGGATTCCATTTCGGATCTCATGGCCTCTAGCCATTTCTCGGAATCTGGTCTCATCACAGCTTCCTGATAGGTGGTAGGCTCATCCTCTATGAGCACAATGTCATCATGGTCAGACAAGAGAAATGAGTATCTCTCAGGCTGACGACGTACCCTATCAGACCTGCGAAGAGGTATGTCTACTTGAACTGGTTGTTGTTCCTTAACTCCTTGTGGAACATCATCCACAACACTTTGTGGTTCCAATTCAACTTCCATCGAGGTTTCAGTGCTAGTATTCGCATCTTGAACTTCTTCAAGATCGAACGTGCTCCCACTAGTCTTTCTAGAAACAAAGTCCCTTTCTAGAAAGACCACAGTCTTTGCCACAACTACCTTGTGTTGGGGAATGTAGAAATAATATCCTTAGTTTCCTTGGGATATCCAATAAAGTAGCACTTGTCGGATTTGGGTCCTAACTTGTCGAGACTTGACGTCGAACGTAAGCCTCACAACCCCAAATCCTCATGCAAGACACCGGCATCTCTCCACCATATCCTATATGGTGTCTTTATCACGGCCTTGGATGGAACTCGGTTGAGTATAAAAACTGTCGTGTCTAGAGCATATCCCCATAGATATGTCGGAAGATCTGTGTGACTCATCATAGATCGTACCATATCTAATAAGGTACGATTCCTCCTTTCGGATACACCATTCCACTGTGGTGTTCCAGGAGGAGTGAGTTGGGATAGAATCCCACACTCAGCTAAATAGTCACGAAACTCATGGCTTAAGTATTCACCACCTCGATCTAATCGAAGTATTTTAATACTCTTGCAAAGCTGGTTCTGTACTTCATTCTTGAATTCTTTGAACTTTTCAAAGGATTCAGACTTATGTGTCATCAAGTACACATAACCATTTCTACTGAAATCATCAGTAAATGTGATGAAGTACCTATAACCGCCTCTAGCCGCAACATTGAAAAGGCCACATACATCACTATGTATGAGTCCTAACAAATCAGTTGCTCTCTCGCTGTGCCCACTAAAGGGAGTCTTGGTCATCTTGCCTCGTAGGCATGACTCGCATATCTCATATGATTCAAAATCAAATGAGTCCAACAAACCATCCTTATGGAGTTGGGATAAGCGCTTGTCATTTATATGACCTAAGCGACAGTGCCAAAGGTAGGTTTGGTTCATGTCATTAGACTTGAACCTCTTGGTATTTACATTATAGATAGGGCTTTCAAGGTCTAGAATATAGAGTCCGTTTATCAGAGGTGCACTACAATAGAACATATTGTTTAAGTAGACGGAACAACATTTGTTCTTTATAGTAAACGAGAAACCTTTCTTGTCCAAATAAGAAACTGATATAATGTTCTTAGTTAATGCAGGCACATAATAACAATCGACTAACTCTAGTACAAGCCTAGAGGGCAGAGATAAACAGTAAGTCCCTACAGCAACAGCAGCAACCCGTGCTCCATTGCCTACTCGTAGGTCCACCTCGCCCTTTGTCAATGCCCTGCTATTTCTTAGCGCCTGCACATCAGTACAAATGTGAGAAGCACATCCAGTATCTAATACCCATGATGTAGAAATAGATAGATTGACTTCTATAACATATATACCTGAAGTGGAAGTCTCACTTCACTTCTTCTTAAGATCCTCCAAGTATACCTTGCAGTTCCTCTTCCAGTTCCCGGTCTGAAGCGAGTAGCATTCTTGGCGACCCCTCCTTTAGGCTTGATCCTTGCCTTTGCCCTTGGCTTGGGACTTTCCCTTGCCTTTGGGCTTGCCTTTGCCCTTATGCTCGGACCATCGAATGGGCTTAACCTTCTTAAGGTTAATCTCGCAGTTCGTAACATACTAAGGAGCTCGGGCAGTGGCTTGTCAATCTCGTTCATGTTACTGAATAGCACTAATTGACTATAGCTATCCGGCAAGGATTGCAAAATTAAGTCGGTGGTCGCCAAGTGGGAACCCAGTCTTTGTAGGTTCTCTATGTACCTAATCATCTTGAGTACATAGGACCTACCGGAGCCCTGTCGACATCTTGCCTGTGGCCTTAGAGATCTCAAATCTCTCATGCCTCGCTTGTCCTCGATATAGTTGGCGAAGATGCTCAACCATATCATAGCGCCCATCAACTCGTGTTGCTTACGAAGCTCAGAGTTCATGGTCGCGAGCATTAGAGAGGACACATCTAATGCGTCGCCTTGATGCTTCTTGTAAGCATCTTTGTCTCTCGCGGGGCATTGGCGGGAGGAGCCTCGGAATGGGCTGCTCCAGAGTTCCTCGGTGAGAACTATTCTCAAGTTCCGTACTAGTCCAGGAAATTCGCCTCCGTTGAGCTTGTCCTTCTCAAGGACGGATCGCGAGGAGAAAGTGTTCGATTTTGACGTCATGGTTATCTACAATAAAAAAAGCGAAATAAATATCATATTCTTAATCATTTAATTAGGTCTTTAACTAAATGATGCTCCCACTGAATTCTATAATTCATGTGGGACAAGATCCACATCATACTAACCCTTGAGTTAGCTTTGGCTAATACGCCCAAGACTTAGTATGATCGGTAGGTAACAATTACCAATTACATATCTATGCAACTCTTGTTTATAAAATCAATATCCGCATTTATATTAAAACTCGAGTTAGCTTTGGCTAATACGCCCGAGAGTTAATATAGATGTGATTTTGACCTATCTTTTCCAACAGTTGGAAGAATGCCTATAGTTGACTCGATCTAACCGAGCAACTAGGAATACTCAATCTAATTGAGTTTGTATTCACCCATGCGTTGATAGGCGGGACCAAGATTGTCCCTCCGTACCCTACCAAGATAATATGTATTGCTCTGCTTTGGCAGATTCAACAATACATGTGATCGAGGTAGTGATAGGTATCATGGCACGGTTAGGCATTAGAGTTGAGTCGATTGAGATCTAATCTAATCGAAAAAGGATGCATCTTGTGCACGACTTAGATCTAATCTAATCGTAAGGGTGCATCATGTGCACGACTTAGATCTAATCTAATCGTAAGACACTAATTAATTAACTACTTATTAAATATGCATCACATACACAAGCAATTAATTAATCTATTTGTGATTTAGTCATGGCCCTACTACGATCTTCTCAAGCCAATGAGAAGATCGACTGGTCAACCTAGGGTCAACAGCTTCTCCAAGCTCCTCCCTTTGACCACCTTGTGTTGTTCGTGCCCGCCTCGGAACTCCGTCTCGTGTGGACCCTCCACTGCTCCAATTTGTATATTACAATTTGAAACTCGAGTTACATTCGAGTCTAAATCTAATTTACAACCAGAATATATGAGAAAGGCACCACAAGGTCACAAAAATAAAAACATACAACACGCGAACACATAACTAACATGACGGTTATGAATACAACACAATCCAATCATATTGGGTTTTTATACTATCACAAAATTAATATATAATTCAAATTATATATTTTCTATAATTTTAAAATTAATTTTACAATTTTACGAGTAAAATTTCCGGTCTTAGCGTTTACGCTGTATGGAACGGATCCTCATGCGGGGCCAGGGCCCTACCCGCGATCTAACCATCGCGAGGGTTCCTTTGCGATCCAACAGCGCCTAAACTCGCTGTCCCAAAATAATTTGGGATGAAACCTTTCAGAAGAATTTTCCCGGCGGTCCCGATTAGCGATTTTGGGCGCAATCGCGAAGCAAATCCCCTTGCGGGGTTAGGGGAGTGCCCCTACCCACGATCTAACCATCGTGAGTTGCTCCTAAGCAATCCTACAGCGCCTTCACTCGCTATCCCAAACGGATTTGGGTCGAAACATCACCGTTTTGGAAAAATCTTCCCGGTAGTCGAAGCCTACAAGCGTCTAAACACTTGTGCTTCGATTACTCGAGAAAAATACTCATAAAAACCCAAAAAACATAATTTTACAGAAAATTACAGAAACTTTAGTTTTCATAAAACCAAAAAACAAACTCGTATTCGCCTTGCACGTGGCTCTGATACCACTGTTGGGTTTTTCGGGCCGCGAAAATTGCTTTTCGCGTCGCGGAAATCCCGAATCACCCAAAGCCGTAGATCCGTGCAAAGAAAACCGAACGAAAATTATGAGTATGAGTTTTAAAACCTTTATATCTACTCCTAGATCTATGTGTTAAGAAGTATACCTTGAAGCGTGCCCTTTCGCGTTCCCGCTCGTCCAAGGAGTTGCCGGATCTCTAGACCGTCAAGCGTCGGTCCTCTAGAAGTATCCACACGGGCACGTAGGTGGAGAAAACCTCACACAAAGGTGTGCTAGCACCTTGGTAAGATTCGGCCAAGCAAGGAGGAGAGGGAGAGGGAGAGCTTGAGAGGAAGAAGGAAGAAGATACATCCCTTGAATGAAAAATGAATTCTCATTCAAACCAAAAGTGGTCGGCCACTTCCCATAGTGTAACCCCCCATTAAATGCAATTAATGTGAAGTTATTAAGAAAATGGCTTTGTAACTTCCATGAGGTGGCACCCATGATGATGTGGAGTAACATCATTGGTCCACTTCAATGCCAACTCACTAATGAGGTGACATAAAGTCAAGTCAAACTTGACTTTTAATCTTCCTCTCAAGTCAAGTCAAACTTGACCAAATCTCTTCCATGGTTGATCGAATCCAACCATTTGATTCAAGCCAACTTAATATAACGAATCTAATTCATTTAATTAAATTGATTCAATGAGTCAAAATCTAAATTAGACTCATTGAACACATGAATCAACTTGAGTCGAACTCAAGTTAGCCCAATTAGGATTACTCTTAATCCAATTTGATCCATCAAATGAATCAAGTCCTCTTGGCTCATCATATGAACTTAATCTCCATCTAATTGTCCTAAGTGTGTGACCCTATAGGTTCTTGTAACGTTGGCAATGCCCTAAACCCATTTAGGAGCATAAGTAATGAGCGGTATCTAGCAACACATCATTACTACACAAGTTACAAGAATGTCGAGATCCGACATCACCTTGTGACTACTAATTGTGACTCTTCACAATATATGACAAGTGTCCTTCTATCCTTGACATCAAGATTGATCAATGTGAGGCATAGACCGTGTCATCCTCTGATCAATCTAAATCCTGAACTCCAAGTAGACTCACTAAATCAAATGAGCTCAATATCTCATATTGACTCATTTGGGCATGGCCATGCACTTCGTGGTCTCACTCTATCAGGAATACCGATGTCTCTCCCGTCATATAGGAGGGATAGATCCTATCTACATCACTCACATCCCTCTGCATAATTCGTTATATACCCAGTAATCGCCTTTATAGTCCACCCAGTTACGGGTGACGTTTGACGAAACCAAAGTACATAACTCCTTATGTAGGGATCTATGGTGACTTCAGGTCTAAGGACTAGTAGTCATACTAATAGCCACATGAGAAAGTATATGACACTCATATAACGATCCATGATACTTTCTCATGGCGGGTCATTCAGTATATATTCTCCAATGTATACCCATGTGTCAGCTTGATATCTCTATATCCATGACTTGTGAGATCAAGTCATCGAGCTGACCTACATGCTAGTCTTATTGCATTAACATTGTCTCTGAATGTTAATACTCAACTAGGAATGATTTAGAGTAGTGTTCCCTATATCATCTCACTATCGATTCAGCTAATCGATTAATATAGGTATGAACCTTCTACTCAAGGACGCTATTATACTTAGTCTATTTGGCACTAATACAAATAAGTATAATAACCAAACAAATGCATTTATTAATATACAAGAATATGATACAATGAGTCCATACAATCATCTAATGATTGGCTCTAGGGCTCTAACTAACAATTGTGTGCAGGGAGACGATATCATCTCATTCACCGGATTGCAGAGCTTCCGTTGATCCCCGAAGCCATCTCGCTGGAGTTCTCTTTGGTGAGATATCGTTCATACGATCCGCTCTGATTTTCTCTGATCGATTGTTCTGTCTTCAAGTGTTAGTAAGGTCCACTATGGTTTTCTCGGATCCTCTCCTATTCATCAGTATCAGAAGCTGTCATCATCCAGTGCTCCATCTCGCAAGATCTCAGACAGGATCAAATTTGGCGCCGTTTGTGGGTATCTCTTACCTAAATCTGAGACTACGCGATGGAGGACGCTGGAAAGGCCAACACTATTACCCTCACACAAGAAGACCTGGAGTTTCTCATCAATTCCAGAGTCCAGAAAGCATTACAACAACAACAGCAGTAGCAAGCTAATACTGGAGGTACTTTGTCGATAGCAATAAATCTGGCGATCTCGACTACAGATCATCGCAAAAACAAAGGTATCGAAGAAGACGATGTGGCTTATATAACCCCTGCCCCCATTTCCCCCATTAGACACCCTCGAGCATTTTTCTGCACTCCCCTAGAATAAGGAGGGTGAAAGCCGGTGTTGCAAGAATCCTCTGATGAGGCACCAGTAAAGGAAAAATGCAAAGGAAAAGTGGTGACCAGTGATAGCTCCCCTGAAAGGATTGTTACTCCGTTCTCTCAGAGAGTTCTTGATGACCCATTGCCAAAGGGTTATCAGAATTTGAATGTTGTTAAATATTCTGGGACTACAGACCCAGAGGATTATCTGACAAAATTTGAGAACGCCTCTCTGCTACAACAATTTTATGATAGGGTCAAGTGCTGAATGTTCCTCACCACCCTTGGTGGAGCAACTCAAAGATGGTTTAAACGCTTATCAGAGGGCTCTATTCGACGCTTTAGGGATTTTCGTAAAGCATTTTTGCATCATTTCTCTAGCAATCGAAGATATCACAAGACCCCTTGGAGCTTTTTCTCCATCAAACAGGGGCCTAAGGAAAGCATCAGAGCATATATCTATTAGAATGTATACTAAAAGTCTAGCTTTATGTAAATATTTATTTTGAAATAAGAATCACATTGGTCAAATGTCTACATTTATGCTAAGTGTAGTTGTCCATTTAATTTATATTATAGATAACATGATGTGAGGATACACATAGAAGATTATGTTATCAGTTCTTTATAAATTATAAATAGTTGCTCACAACCAAGATGGAATGGGACAAACCATTAGAGTGGTTGTAGTGTAATTTGGTATTAGTTTATCTTGACTATAAAATTACACTAGTACACTATGAGTGTATTGAGCAGGATCATTTGAGATAGTTTCTTTTTATACTGACTATATTAAAGAACAATACCTCTGTTATTATGGAAGTACGTACTCTTAATCATGATATAATAACAAGCACGTATACTTAATATTTATTCCTTTAATTTATCAAAGGATGTAATTTAGTTTGATAAATCAATAGACCTGATAAGTTGGGAAATAATATTATTTATATGGTGTGTTGTTGATTATAGAATGAAACTGTGTCCTAGTAATCTAGGTTGATGATGTCCCCTTGAGGAGCTTATAAGGATTGTCATGTAAACCTTGCAGGTGGACTTGGTCTGACATGACAATAATGTTGAGTGGCACTACTCTTGGAGCTAGATATTAATTAAGTGAGTTGTCAGTAACTCATTTAATTAGTGGACATTCAATATCTTAAACACAGGGAGACTAACACACTCATAATAAGAAGGAGCCCATATTGTAATATGGGATTGGTGCGGTGGTGCAATAATAACTCTTTAGTGGTATGAGTTATTATTGATGAACTTGAGTTGGGTGTTCGGGGCGAACATGGGAAGCTCAAGCTCATCGGGAGACCAAAACCAATTCCTCCTCTAGGTCATTATTGTAGCCTTTTATTTATAAAGTCTTATATCCACCAAAACCCAACTTCTTACCCACCTCTTGGTGGTCAGCCAAGCCTTGCTTAGAGCCCAAGCTAGAGCTGGCCAAACCAAACCATTACAGAAGTTGATTAAATATCTATTTTAGGTTAAACATGGCGAGGCACTAGACTTCTGTGTTCCGAGAGGAGAAATTGGTTTTGGTCTCCCGATGAGCTTAAGCTTCTGTGTTCGCCCCGAACACCCAACTTAATTTCATCAATAATAACTCATACCACTAAAGAGTTATTATTGAACTACCGCACCAATCTCAAATTACATTATGGGCTCTTTCTTTTCATGAGTGCGTTAATCTTCCTGTGTTTAAGATATCGAATACCCACTATTTAAATAAGTTACTGACAACTCACTTAATTAATATCTAGCTCCAAGAGTATTACCACTCAACTTTATTGTCATGCCGAACTAAGTCCACCTGCAGGGTTTACATGACAATCCTTATGAGCTCCTTAAGGGGGCATCATCAACCTAGATTACTAGGACACAATTTCCTTCTATGATCAACAACACACCATATAAATAATATCACTTCCCAACTTATCAAGCCTATTGATTTAATGAACTAAATCTCACCCATTGATAAATTAAAGAAATAAATACTAAGTATACGTACTTGTTATTATATCGGGATTAAGAGTACGCACATCCATAATAATAGAGGCTTTGTTCTTTTATGTAGTTAGTATAAAAAAAATAACTCCTAATGGTCCTGCTCAATACACACATAGTGTACTAGTGTAATTTTATAGTTAAGATAAACTGATACCAAATTACACTACGATCACTCCATTGGTTTGCCCCATTCTATCTTGGTTGTGAGCTACTATTTATAATTTATAAGGAACTGATAACATGATCTTCTGTGTCACATCAAACATCATGTTATCTACAATATAAATTAAATGGATAACTATATTTAACTAAATGCAGACATGACTAATGTGATTCTCATTTCAAAATAAATGTGTTATACCAAAAGCTAGGCTTTTAGTATACATCCCAACACTCTCGGGATATATCTCTATTCCCTGACGCTCCCTGGTCGATAGTGAGTGGATCTCTCTTTAAGAAGTTGTCAAAGAAATTTGAAGGGACAACAATAATATTAATAGATTTTTCAGTATACTAGAAAACTAATTACAAAAGTTCAAGTCGTCAACAGAAATTTAATCTAAGTCAGTCACGTCTTCTTTAAGGATATTATTGGTATATTTTCTCAAGCTAATTGTGGTGGGAGGCTTGTCAACATCAAAATTCTTGTTCCCTCGTAGTTGCTTCACTAACCCTTTCATGTTGCACCCGACCATCTTGACTAGTCGGGTGCTAAGCAAGTCATTAAATTCTTGCGAGTGCGGGAAAGCCTTCTTCTTGATCTCCTAATGTTCACCCTCCTCAGCTTGAGACTCTTAGAGTTCTACTATTTTGTTCTCTAATTGGCTTCTTTGAGCTTCCAACGCCACCAACTATTTTGACTTGGAGGCTTCCACGACCTCAACTTCAATTTTAGCCACCTCCACTCAACCAAACTCCAACTCGATCTACTAAGTTTTAGCCATGGACTTGAATTCTTTGATCGCATCTTGGGTGGCTCTCAACTCAACCTTCAAGGTCCCGGACTCGATTTTGCTTGCTTCTAACCCAACCTTGGTTGCTTTTGCCTTCACCTTGGCCACCTCTAGCTTAGTTTTTTACGTGTTTGAAGCAACCTTCAACTTTCCTATTTCCTTTCGCTACTTCTTCTTCTTCCCTGACTTCAATTTCTTAACATAAGCTTTTAAAGATTCCATATTCCTTTTCACTGTGTCCAAGCTATGCCTCACCTAACATTTCTTCATCATTTGGTCTACTATTGCCCTCATCAGTCGGTTGATCTCCACCTGAGTTGAGGCAGGGTTGTCTATTAACTTCTTTAATCAGTCGATCTCTGCATGTGTTGAAACTATCTTTACTTGAGCTACGATAAGGACTTGGTCAGAGGGGGATTGAGCTAGTTGAGCCTCCAACTCAACTATTCAAGCCTGCATTACTCGATGACCTTACCAAAATTCTAGGAATCATTGGTAAAATATTACCAGCTTAACCATGTGCCTGTAGACCCCATCCAATATAATCTCATAAGTGAATGCCTTGAAGGATAGGCCTTCAACTACCTCCTAGGCATCCATCCAACACACCCCTATTGGATCGTAGAAAGTGAGATACAGAAATTACTCTCTGAAAACTTCTTATTCTGGGGGTGCTTCTAAGGCAGCCTGGATGATCTTCACCCACATCAAGGAGAGGGGGCTCCACTGGGGCTTCATCTTAACAAACTAGGAAACTGAGGCCTGGATGAGGATGTGATGAGATGGCCCTAATACTGAACTCCCACAACTTGACAAGGGAAGTTGGAGTCCTGGCCCTGAGTGGCGAGGTATGGTTGTGCGGACGTGAAGAGCTGGCCTCCGCCTGATAGTTTCTCGACTCAGCTGCCGAAGTTAGGATTTGAAATTGTAGTGGTGGAGATGGGAGCGACGCCTCCTCCTTATTGTTCCCAAGGGTGTCCCCAATTACCTCAATAGAGTTGGTTCTACATCTACCAACAGGGGGGCTAGGGGCATCCTTGACTTCTCTGGTGGAATTGGTTTTGTAGTGGCCAATTGGGGGGCAACCTATGTCAAAGCCACTGTAGGAGTGAGTGGTGTTCCCCCCTTGGGCATCACATCATCCGCAATCAAGTCCATAATCTCTATACCGCTATATTGTTCTCAAGGGTGACACCTCTTCCTAGTTGTTCTCAGGGGCATCCCCAATGCCCTCGATAGAGTTGGTTCTACAACTACCAACTGGGGGGCTAGGGGCATCCTTGACTTCCCTAGTGGAATTGGTTCTGTAGTGACTAATTGGAGGCCAGCCTATGTCAAAGTCACCGTAGGAGCGGGTGGTGTTCCCCCATTGGGCATTGCCTCATTCGTAATCAAGTCCACAATCTCCATGCCTCTCACCTCCAATTCAGCCTTAGTCAACTTCACCACTTTATTCATAGAAGCATCTTCATCATAGTGTTAGCTGCACAAATCGATAAGCATTCAGTTAGATATCAAAACTTGTGCAAGTAAAAAATCTTACAGAATAAAACTGTGAGGGGAGTCGAGATGAGACTTAGCCCGAATTTGTGAAGCATCCCTTCCTTGAGTAGAAGGCTACTATCGAACTTCGTATCCTATAGTTTCTGGGATGCAACGAAATAACCCCACACCATATGATAATTTTTCAAAGTCAGGGTTACAGATAACTCAAGTTACCATCAAGTAGGCCAAGACACTGGACTCGAAGGCTTCACAAAGAAAAAGTGGGGCTCTACCCCTTGTGAGAAGACGAGAAGTTCTTTAAGAAATTCAACTTTAATCTAGAGGAAAAAAGAATACCCCATCTTTCATTTGGGGTAAAAGAAATAATGAAAGATTTGAGGAGAAAAAGAGATTCAATACAGTTGAAAAAGGATGACTATGCCGATAAGGAATCCGAAAGAATTTGGACTAAGATGGGATAAGGAAATGCTAAAATATTGCAACACTTCAAATAAGAAGACTGGGATAGAAAAATAAAGCTTGTTCAATAAGTAACTTCTGAAAAAGGTCATGAAGCCAAGAGAAGGGGCTATCTAGGAATCATTATCGATCAGGACTACTATACAATAGTCAGTGGGAATCTTATAGGTCATTCTTATTCGTTCAAACTCATCACAGTTTAAATTTGATTCAATGGACCTGTACCAAGGAGCAAAAGACGATTATGTAGCCATTGAGAGGCAAAATACAGGGCAATAAAAGCTGCAACCTAGGGCTAGAAGACTGACAATTGATTGAAGCAAAGGGTGCAGACAAAGAACAAGGCAACTTACTGAAAGGTGGGACGCAAAGTGCTCAGAGATGAAGAAGACGAAAACGACGGACACATAATCAAGGATTATGCGATAAAAGGCAATGACATCTTTCTTTGACCTAATGTAGCTTCGCTCATTAGACTATGACTGTTGGATCTCTACAATCACAAGAGTGAGATGTTCTTTCAGCCACTCGATCGAGCAAATGGATCAAACTAAATCTTGGTAATGATTCTGATTCGGATGATGCTTTGTCTTCACTATAGATGGTCACATCATCTTAATGAGATGCAACCTCAGAGGCATATTGGTGCACTTCAGACTTGAGGATCAAGACAGAATATGCATGATGCACATTTAATAAGCATGGTCGCATTTACTACACAATGATGTCTAAAACACACATGAGATTTGACACATGGTAGAAAGAACCAGCATATTTGACTAAGATAACAGTCTAGTCAATCTGCCTCTTGCCTCCTTCAACTACACTTGAAGGAGAGACTAGTGATATAAGAGATAATCAGAGAGTGTTACGTGGTTAATGAGAAGTCAATAGTTTTTCTTAGGTAATGGTCAAAGTCAACAGAAAGTCCAAGCCGCCCTGGCCCGGATCGTTCCTGACTCTATGTTGTTCTCAATGCTCCATGCTATTCCGACTTCGCATCGGCCTTAACTTTGCACTGCTCCCAACTCCGTATAGGCTCTATATTTGTACCGTTGCTCATGGAAGATATGAACATAGCCATTTTCTTCTAAGAATGTCGGAAAAACACAGTCATTTATTCCAAGAAACATGAGTAACATATGCAAGAATCTCAAAATACATGGAGAATATGAGGACATAGTCACAACTCTATAAAAGGTTGTTCACTCGTGCAGGCACAAGTGCGTGCACACATACCTAAACTTTTAGAAACCCTAGATCACTCATCTTCTTCTTCATTCTCCCCTGTCAAAGACTTACTTGAGCGTCTGAGTGGCTGCACTAGGGAACCCCCCCCCCCCCACGTCGTTATTTTAACTCTCTCCTTCCTGTTTACTTCCCTTTAGGTTTCACTGAATTTCTCTACAAATCCTTATTGTTCTTAGGTGATCGACAATAAAGTCAAGATTAATGCTAAATCATAAATTGTTTGTACGTCAATGATCTCAAACAGAATCTTCCGCCACATCAGTGCATGGGGGATATAACCCAAAATGTGATTACTTTGGAAGTGTGAGGTTTTATGTGATTTCAAGGTTACAAAAAAATAATTCTAAAAAAAAATTCTCCCAAAATAAGTATTTCAAAAGTTGAATCAAACAATATTAGGTTATGTTTTATTCCCCATAATCTTAGTTATGAGATTACTAGACAATCACATAACCAAGATTATGAATAATTATTTGAACAATACACACCATGTTTGGTTGGGGGTCATCTTTGATGACCTTAGTTATCCATCCAAAATTATCAAAGAAAATCCTATTTGGTTTAAGTAATCCATGATTTTCGAGTAATGATCCATACCTGACACGTAGCCAAAAGGGACATGCAACACAGAATAAAAAAATCTCAAAAAAATGAGGTTTTTCTTAATTCCGGATTTAATGTTTTTTTTGGTCAAAAATATCCTCCAATATTTACACTCCTAAAAGTTTTTATAACAAAAATTTTATTTTATATATATATATATATATATATATATATATATATATATATATATATATATATATATATATATATATATATATATATATATATATATATATATATATATATATATATATATATATATATATATATATATATATTAGTAAAGTTAAAAAACATATTTTAAAAAATATAAAGTTCAAACAAACACATAAAGTTCAAAAAGAAATAATAATAATAATAATATATTGTTAGTTTTATAATCGAGGATAATATAATAAATTATTAAAGTAGGTTATACATTAGAACCTCGAAATAAATAAGTTTTTGATATATTATCTATGTTAAATCAAATAATATTAAATTATATTTTATTCTCTATAATCTTAGTTATGTGATTATCTGGTAATCATATACCAAAGTTATATATAATAACTTGAACCAAATATGTCCTAAATATTTATGGGGATGGTCATTATGAGAAGAATGTTTGGTGATATGAAAGTTTTTGAGATATTCATTTTCTTGATAGATTTGCATTTGTGAACTTACTAATATTCTATATGTTGTCCATTAAGTTCTTTTTCCTTGAAGATTTTTGTTTTGATATTCCTATTTAGACTCCTTTATTATTTTGTTATAAAAATAATAAATAAATAGTCTATTTATAAAGTTTGAGGAATAAGGATGAATTAATTATAATCATTTATTAAAAATTATCAAATAAATCATCTTCCAATAAGTCTATTTCAATGTTTAACTAAAGAAATAGGGCGAAGTTGTTACATTTATAGATTGTTGCTCTAACTAAAAAAACACGTGAATTGAGAATCCAAATCAATAGTTTAAACTGCCAACCATTAATTCACAAACAATTTAGAACCACAACCGCCCCTAGAGATGGACTGATTATGATTCTAACTTGTCTAACCGGGGTCAATGGGTCGTTGACCCAATTAAGATTTTGGTTTAGATCTTGTTTAGACCCCGCTGGTGGTCTGGTGTAAGTAAGGGTGTAGCCACTATTACGACCTGTGCAAGCTAAGGGGTTAAATAGCTTCGATCATTTTTTTTTCCTAATCTCTTGCTCGTCATTTGAATGCACAGCGGAAATTTGAATCAATATCAACCCCACATACACAACTCAAGATTTACTTTGTATTCGCCTTTTAGATGACTAATCCAATGCCTACTCCTAGTGATCTCCCTCCACTATGAATTTCTCTTTTTTCGAATATCTTTCAGAGGAGGAGAAACCTCTTACAACATATTCTTATAAAAACACAACAAGAAAACGAATACAAAAATAAATGAAATCGAAAATAACTTTACAATGAGTACTGGCTTGGGATGTTTTTGTTGGGACCTTGATGCCTAGCTAGAGGGGGTGAATAGCCGATCACCTAAATCGTCACTTCCTACACTCATTAGTAGCAGCGAAAATATAAAATAAAATACTAACAATGAAGCTAAACCCTAGAAGACAAGAAACACCAAGCAAACCTTAACACGTTTATGTAATGTGGTTCGGAGATAGCTTACTCCTACTCCAAGGCTATTCGTAAGGTGGACGATCCCGATCTGTCTGTGGATGACTTCCTAAAAAACTTTTGGCTAGCTCAAGCTCCTTGCCGATGGAGAAACTTCACTACAAACACTTGAAAACAAACACACTGTTCACATGAGGGCTTGGGAGACTCTAATAGGGGTTAACCACCTCTATTTCGTCAACCTTAGCCAAGTATCCAGAACTCTCTTAAATAAAGCTCAAAAGGAAACACCTAGTTGTGTTTTCCACCACTAGTAGACTAGTAAAATCACCAGTCGACTGGTCCTCTATGAAATTCGATCGTTACATGCCAACGGCTCGATATCAGTCGACTGATGGAAGTACCAGTCGACTACTACAGTAGCCGTTATAGTGACTGCTATAGTAGCCATTATAGTAACTACTACAGTACTAGCTTACTATTTTCACAGTCGTTAGACACAGAAATATTCTGTGTCCTAGCCCGGTCGACTAGTCTAGTTGTCAGTCGACTGGTAAAACCCTAACCCTATGGTTTTGATCGGGCGAGTACATTTATTCAGCACTCATCCTTGGCCGACCAATCAACCTTGCATTCCTTGGATGCCTCCACATCCTTCACGCCTTGCCTTCTGGAGCTTCCTTCAGCATTTTTCTAGTTGTCGGGTCTTCCTTTCGTAAGAGGCTATTCACCTCTAGGACTTCAACCATTTCTAAATCACACTTGGGCTTACATTGCTAATACTACATACTTGGACTTATACCGCGAAGACTCCTCTTGTACTTTTCTCCTTTGTCAAGATCACACTTGGACTTTCCTTGTTGTACCTGTATCTTGCATACTCACAATGCATATCAAATACAATAATAAATCTAACTTAAACGTTTATCCAAACATCAAAACTATGACACCTACATTGCTATAACAATCTCTCCCTTTTAATGTTTGGCAATCCGTTTAAGTTAGGGAAACATAAATACAATAATAATGCAAACAAACATACATATCTACTCATTCATAAGTCATGGAATCTAACAGTAGGCTCCCCCTTCACCTAAGCTCCTCCTTGAGCTAATATTCCAACAAAGTTAAACTTCTCCCCCTTTGCCAATAAGTGAGCAATTACTCTCCCTTCACCTAAGCTCCCCCTTAGCTAGATTTTCTTGCAAGAATGTGTAGGTTTTCTACTTAAACCTAACACTTCTTCTCCTTTTCCATACATAAAAAAGAGCTCTAATAATATTTTAATAATTGTATTCTTTAATTTCTAATGACCATAAACATCATGTATTAATCCCCCATAAGATTACATACATGTTCACCATCCTTTTGGTCATTTCCTATTGCTAAAACATATTTTCAGACTGTATCAATCGACTGCCATTAACCTCAGTCGACTACCTGCTGGACCCCGTGGTTGTTTTGATGTGATCAACCAAGTTAGGTTAGGTCCTATTTGGTTTTTGATCCCTGTGTCTAAGTGTGCAGGAGCTTAGGAGGACAGGAAGTCTAGCAGAAGACACAACTAGCGAGAAGGACGACACGAGAAGGGAGCCGATGGGCTCGGTACGTCCGAAGGATGAAAGAGCTGCAGAAGAGTACTCCGGTGGAAGAGAAGAACGTGCACAACGTTCGAGGGATGAGAAGCCGGGACGGAAGCCTACTCGAGGAGAAGACTAGAAATTAGGTTTGGGTGAGCTCTATTTTGGTTGGTCAAAATCACCCAAGCGATCGAAGCTTCGGAAGAAGAAGAAAAAGAGAAGCTGAAAGCTATTTATACCATGTAGGTTGAAGGTATCCTCAACAGCATTGAGGGTGCCCTCAACATTGAAGGCACCCTCAATAGCATTGAGGGCGCCCTCAACATTGAAGGCACCCTCAATTCCATTGAAGGCACCTTCGACCCAGTCTACTTGACCGTTTCGACTTTAGATAAAGTTTTATTCGATGCCTCGGCTGGAGGTGCACTCAACCCCTTTGGAGGCACCCTCAAGACTTGAGATAGAGTTTCCAGGAGCTATATAAAGGCCCCTGGAGTTAAGAATTAAGAAATCAACTCTGTAATCAATTCCTTGCAACTTATGAGCTTTCTTAGTGTGTAAAAATGCTTCTCTGTTAGTGCTACTCAAAATTCTGTTCTGTTTCCCCTGTACAAAAATTTGTATAAGCACAGAACTTTTCTTAGCAACCCATGTACTTTTCATAAGTTAAACTTGGATTGCAAACAAAACTTAACATTATTAATCCAAGTTCAACCCATGTGTTCATTAGAAGTTAAACCATATTACAGAAGTTGATTAAATATCTATTTCAAGGATTGACTTCCAGGTCATTGGCGAGGCACTCGACCTTCTTGGGTATGGGATCATCCACCACTTCCTAGTCAAAGCCTTTCAAAGAAATTGAATATTTAAATTCCTTACAGTAAACCCTAGGTTAAACTACAGAGACCTCAATCAAAGTACAAGATCGCTAGCATCTTGTGTTGGTACTTCAGGATCCATATAAAGAAAAAATAAACTAGTACACAGTAGAAACAATTAACTAGTTATACCTCTCTTTATAACTTAAAGACCTCTTGATCTTCTGCTGTATTCCTCTCCTCCTCTTGGACGTCGTGTGGGCGACGATCTACCAAGACTCAAAAACCACCCAAGTCCTTCTTTCTTCCATGACTTTCAGCCACCAAGGGATCAAAACTAGGAACACCTCCTCTTGTTCTTCTTTCTTCCTTGCAACCCACTAGCCACAAGATGGTTGAAGCCTCTTGATGCCATCAGCCTTAGGTGAGAAAGCAAGGGGAGAATAAGAATATGAGGGGGCCGGCGACAAGGAGAATAGAAGAGGAATAGAAATTGTATAGATGATTATTTCCTCTAAGACACTATCTATCCTCTTTTATAATCCTTGGTAATGGCTAAAAAGAAAAGATTTTAACAACAATTAAAATCTCTCTTTTAAATTTCTTATTGTGGATGACTACAAAAGGAAAGTTTTAAAATTAAAAATCCCCTTTTTAAACATTATAGATGGCTACAAAAAGGAAATATTTTTAAAATTAAAACCTTTCTTTTAAATCATGGTTACAAAAAAGGAAAGTTTTAACAAAAATAAAATCTCTCTTTTAAACCATTGTAGATGGCTACAAAAGGAAAGATGTTTTAAATTTAAAACTCTCTTTTAAAATCATGTGGATGGCTTCAAAAGAGGAAAGTTTTTAAAATTTAAAATCTCTCTTTTAAAACATTGTAGATGGCTACAAAAAGAAAGATTTAAAAAATTAAAAACCCACTTTTAAACCCATCTTGGTCGGCCCCTTGCTTGGCCACCAAGCAAGGGGTGGTCGACCCCTTGCTTGGGCACTAAGCAAGGATGTGGTCGACCATAAGGATGACTTGGGTGGATGCGAGGCTTTATACATAGAGGCTACAACAGGGACCTAGAGGAGGAATTGATTTTGGCCTCTTGATGTGCTTGAGCTTCCTGTGTTCGACCTGAACACTCAACTCAAGTTCATCGATAATCACTCATACCACTAAAGAGTTATTATTGAACTATCACACCAATCCCATATTACATTATGGGCTCCTTCTTATCATGAGTGTGTTAATCTCTCTATGTTTAAGATATCGAATGCCCATTAATTAAATGAGTTACTAACAACTCACTTAATTAACATCTAGCTCCAAGAGTAGTACCACTCAACTTCATTGTCATGTCGAAACTAAGTCCACCTGCAGGGTTTACATGACAATCCTTATGAGCTTCTCAAGGGGGCATCATCATCCTAATAAATAGGACACAATTTCCTTCTATAATCAACAACACACCATATAAATAATATTATTTCCCAACTTATCGGGTCTATTGATTTAACGAATAAATCTCACCCTTTGATAAATTAAAGAAATAAATACTAAGTACATGTGCTTGTTATTATATTGGGATTAAGAGTACGCACATCCATAATAACAGAGGTTATGCTCTTTTATGCAGTTAGTATAAAAGGAACAACCTCAAATGGTCATACTCTATACACACATAGTGTACTAGTGTAATTTTATAGTCAAGATAAATTAGTACCAAATTACACTACAACCATTCCAATGGTTTACCCCAATCCATCTTGGTTGTGAGCTTCTATTTATAATTTATAAGGAACTGATAACATGATCTTCTGCGTGACACCACACACCATGTTATCTACAATATAAATTAAATGGACAATTATATTTAATTAAATGCAGACATTTGACCAATGTGATTCTCATTTTAAAATAAATGTTTATATAAAAACTAGGCTTTTAGTATACATTCTAACATTCTCCTCCTACAGTGAAGGAGATTCGTAGTGCGCTTTTTCAACTATCTTGGATTAACAACCATTTAAGTTGTAACTAAGTAAAACCCTGAGTCTTGTCTTCTCTGCTTTACTTTTATTTCTATTTTATTTTATTATTGTTGCTATTCTTGAGTTGAAAGAACGAGGACAGTTTTATTTTATTTACAGGCAATTTACCCCTCCCCTCTTGCTGGTCCTGCTGCACCAACACTACCCACTTTAAAACAAGCTTACAAAAATATTTTGTGCTCATGAACAGTGTTACCAGTCGACTAGTAACTGTATTAGTCAACTGGCACACTATTTCAGCCAAAAATAATATTTCTGACCCAACTTCAGAAATACACCAAAAATTTCATAGACCTTTAAAAATTCATAAATTTTGTGGAGAGTTTTATTTTACCAATGCCTACTTGGAAAAAATATATTTATCATGAATCCTAATATTGACACAAAACTCAAAACAATTTAAATGGTTCAATTAAACCTTGATCTAAAGGCCTAGTTTTGGCTTCCTCTTGATGCATCTGCCTATACTAAACCATAATACATCTCTAGCATTAGTTTATATGACATCTATACATCAAAAACTAATTTTTATGTAATGTGAACTCAAATCATATTTTCATGCATGAAATTCAATCTAATTGTGTCAATTTCTTAAATTTGAGACTTAAATCCATCTCCAAATCACTTTGGTACATTTGATGACCTATCTGTTAGTTAGAGCCCTAGAGTCAATCATATGATGATTGTTGTATGGACTCGTTGTATCATATTCCTATATATTAATAAAGGCATTTCTTTATGGTTATTATACTTACTTGTATTTGTGTCAAATAACTAAGTATAATAGCATCCTTGAGTAGAAGATTCTTATGTATATCAATCAATTAGTTGAATTGATAGTGAGATGATATAGAGAACACTACTATTAATCATTCCTAGTAAAGTATTAACATTCAGGGACAATGTTAATGCGATGAGACTAGTATGTAGGTCAGCTCGATGACTTGATCTCACAAGTCATGGATATAGAGATATCAAGTTGACACATGGGTATGCATTGGAGAATGTATACTGAATGACCCGCCATGAGAAAGTATCATGGATCGTTATATGAGTGTCATATACTTTCTCATGTGACTATTAGTATGACTATCAGTCCTTAGACCTGAAGTCACCATAGTTCACTACATAAGGAGTTGCATACTTTGGCTTCGTCAAACGTCACCCGTAACTGGGTGGACTATAAAGGTGATTACTGGGTATGTAACAAATTATGCGGAGGGATGTGAATGATGTAGATGAGATCTATCCCTCCTATATGACGGAAGTGACATCATGATTCTTGATAAAGTGATACCACTAAGTGCATGGTCATACCCAAATGAGTCAATATGAGATATTGAGCTCATTTGATTAGAGTGAATCTACTTGGGGTTCAAGACATAGATTGATTAGAGGATAACACGGTCTATGCCTCAATTGATCAAGGCGGGAGTGACATCATGATTCTTGATAGAGTGAGACCACTAAGTGCATGGTCATGCCCAAATGAGTCAATATGACATATTGAGCTCATTTGATTAGAGTGAATCTACTTGGGGTTCAAGACATCGATTGATTAGAGGATGACACGGTCTATGCCTCAATTGATCAATCTAGATGTCAAGGATAGAAGGACATTGTCACAAATTGTGAGAGCCACAATTAGTAGTCACAATGGTGATGTTGGATCTCAACATTCTTGTAACTTGGGTAGTAATGATGTGTTGCTAGATACCGCTCATTGCTTATGTTTCTAAATGGGTTTAGGAGCATTGTCAATGTTACAAGAACCTATAGGGTCACACACAAAGGGCAATTAGATGGAAATTAGGTTCATATGATGAACCAAGAGGATTAGGTTCATATCATGAACCAAATTGGATTAAGTGTAATCCAAATTAGATTAATTGAGTAAGACTCGATTAAGTTAGACTTGAGTTAGACTCAAGTGAGGCTAGACTTGAGTTAGACTCAAGTGAGGCTTAATGATGATATTCATTGAATTTTGAATTTAATGATAAATAGTGACATTCATTTTGAATTATGAATTCAATTTGAATATTAGATTCAAATTTTTATTCAAATTATGAAGAGAAGAGGAGTTTCAAAATGGTCATTTAATGAAAAATGAATATTCATTAAATACTCATTAAGACTCATTAATGAGGCTCATTAATGGAGTTAATGAGCATTAATTATTTTCATTAGATGAAAATACTTAAGCCATTTTACTCTTATTTTTTCATGATGAACGGATCATCATTATTCTTCCTCGCTTCTAGCTCTCTCTCCCTCTCCTCCATTGCCAAGCCACCCAAGAGTGCTAGCACACTCTAAGTGGTTCTTCTCCACCTATTTTCCGTGTGGATATGTATAGAGGAGTGTACGCTTGACACTCTCGAGATCTGGCAACCTTTTGGACTAGCGGGATAAGCGAAGGGCTTCGCAACAAGGGTAATGCTTCTTATTCATGTAGATCTAAGGTAGATCTAGGTTAGAAACTTGTACATGATTTATTTTTATATATCTTCGCACAGATCCGTGGCAAGACTTCGAGGTTTCCGCAATGCAAAAAATAGTTTTTGCGGCTCGAAAGTCCCAACAGTGGTATCAGAGCCACGTGCGAAGCATGTACAAGTTTATATTTTATTTTTATGAAAATATTTCAGATATGTAAGTTTCTGTAAGTTTGCTATTTTTATAGATTTTTTGAGTATTTTTCTCGTAGAAGCGAAGCAACAAGTGCTTGGACACTTGTAGGCTTCGACTACCGAGAAAAACCTTCCGAAACGGCAAGGTCTCGCCCAAATCATTTTGGGACAGCGGCTTAAGGTGTTGTTAAATCAATATGGGATACTTGCAATATTCATTTCGCGAGAAGGGGCGTTGCCCCTAACCCTGCAAGGGGTATTGCCCCACGATTGCGCCCGAAAACCACTAAACGGGACCGCCGGGAAGTTGTGACTCATAAAATCGATAAAGCCAATAGTAAAATTATATAAATTTATATAAAATACATAATTTAGAATTATGCATGATTTTGTGATGGTCATGGCCCAAACCCCCAATATGATTGGTTAAAATGTGTTGTAATTCATAATATGGCCTGCGCACCACTTTTGTGTTGTGCGTGTTGTATTGATATGCGACCTACGCATTGTACCTTCTCTTTTATATTATTATTGTAAATAGAATTTAGACTTGAATGTAACTCAAGTTTCACATTTGTAATGTACAAAATGAAGCAGTGGAAGGTCCACTCAAGAAGGAGTTACGAGAAGGGTGATTTCAACACATGGCGGCCAAAGGGAGGCACTTGAAGAAGTCATTGACCCTAGGTTGACCATTCGATCTTTTCATTAGCTTTAAAAGATCGTAGTAGGGTCATGACCTCATCACAAAATAATTAGTTATCTATCATTGCTTGTATATGTGATGCATGATAATGTAGGATAATTACTGCCTTAATGCGTATAAGATACGAATCCACGATTAGATTAGATCTTAATCAAGTCAACTCGATATGCCTACCAAGTTTTGATACCCATCACTACCTCGATCATTTGTTGTTGTTGAATCTGCTAAAGCAGAGCAACTCATATTATCTTGGTAGAGTGCGAAGGGACAACCTTGGTCCCGCCTATCAAAGCTTGGGTGAGTACAAACTCAATTAGATTGAGCAATTAGTTAACTCAATTGGATCGAGTAAAACTATAGGCATTTTCCAACGGTTGGACGATAGGATAAAAATCACATTTATACTAAATCTTGGACAATTTAGCCAAAGCTAACTCAAGTTTTAATATAAATGAGATTTTTGATCCTATAAACAAGAGTTGCATAGAGATGTAATTGATAATTCGTTATCTACCGATCATACTAAGTCTTGGACGATTTAGTCAAAGCTAACTCAAGGCGTAGTATAATGTGGATCTTGTCCTGCAAGAATTATAGCTAATTGGTATGAATCCAGTAGTGTGGTTTGACCACATTCATGACTTGATTCTACAAAAGCCTTATAATTCAGTGGAAGCATCATTTAGTTAAAGGCCTAATTAAATGATAAATGAAATATGATATTTACTTTCTGCATTATTTTTGTTGTAGATTGCCATGTCGACAAACACGAATATCTTCTCCCTGCATTCTGTCCTTGACAAGGACAAGCTCAATGGAGCTAATTTCCTGGATTGGTACAGGAATCTGAGAATCGTTCTCACACAAGAAAGAAAACTGTACGTTCTAGAGCAGCCCATTCCGGAGGCACCTCCTGCCACTACCACGCGAACTGACCGAGATGCTTATAAGAAGATGTGTCATGCCTCATGCTCGCAACCATGAACTCTGAGCTTCAGAAGCAACACGAGTTGATGACTGCTTATGACATGGTTGAACATCTACATCAACTATATCAAGGACAAGCAGGGCACTGGAAGAGGAACTGCAAAGGATACCTGGAAGATCTTAAGAAGAAGGGAAATAAGATTTCTACTTCAAGTATACATGTTATAGAAGTCAATCTCTCTATTTCTTCATCGTGGGTATTAGATACCGGATATGCTTCTCACATTTGTACTAATGTACAAGCGTTGAGAAATAGCAGGGCATTGACGAAGGGCGAGATAGACCTACGAGTAGGCAATAGAGCACGGGTTGCTACTGTTACTATAGGAACTTACTTTCTATCTCTTCCCTCTGGGCTAGTACTAGAATTAGATGAATGTTGTTATGTGCATGCTCTTACAAAGAACATCATTTCAGTCTCTTGTTTGGACAAGAAAGGCTTTTCTTTTGTAATAAAGAACAAATGTTGTTCTATTTATTTAAAAGATATGTTTTACTGTAGTGCACCTCTGATGAACGGACTCTACATTCTAGACTTAGAGAACCCCATCTATAACATAAGTACCAAAAGGTTCAAGTCAAATGAAATGAACCAAACCTATCTTTGGCATTGTCACTTAGGTCATATAAATGAGAATCGCTTATCTCAGCTCCATAAAGATGGTTTGCTGGACTCATTTGATTTTGAATCATATGAGACATGCGAGTCATGCCTACTAGGCAAGATGACCAAGACTCCCTTTAGTGGACACAGCGAAAGAGCGACTGACTTGTTAGGACTAATACATAGTGATGTATGTGACCCTTTTAATGTCGCTGCCAGAGGTGATTATAGGTACTTCATCACATTTACTGATGATTTCAGTAGATATGGTTATGTGTATCTGATGACACATAGATCATAATCCTTTGAAAAGTTCAAAGAATTCAAGAATGAAGTACAAAACCAGCTAGGCAAGTGTATTAAAATACTTCGATCAGATCGAGGTGGTGAATACCTTAGCCATGAGTTTCGTGACTATCTAGCTGAGTGTGGGATCCTATCCAAACTCACTCCTCCTAGAATACCATAGTGGAATGGTGTGTCGAAAAGGAGGAATCGTACCCTATTAGATATGCTACGATCTATGATGAGTCACACAGATCTTCCTATATCCTTTTGGGGATATGCTCTAGACACAACAGCCTTCACACTTAACCGTGTTCCATCCAAGGTTGTGATAAAGACACCATATATGATATAGACTGGGAGAGATGCCCAGGTGTCTTTTATGAGGATTTGGGGTTGTGAGGCTTACGTTCGACGTCAAGTCTCGGACAAACTAGGACCCAAATCTGATAAGTGCTATTTTATAGGATATCCCAAGGAAACGAAGGGATATTACTTCTACATTCCCAGTCAACACAAAGTGTTTGTGGCTAAGACTGGGGTATTTCTAGAAAGGGACTTTGTTTCTAGAAAAACTAGTGGGAGTACATTCGATCTTGAAGAAGTTCAAGATATGGACCATAGCACTGAAGCCTTGATGGAAGTTAAACTGGAACCACAAATTGTTGTGGATGATGAGATTGTTCCACAAGGAGTTGAGGAACAACAACCAGTTCAAGTAGACCTACCTCTTTGCAGGTCTGATAGGGTACGTCGTCAGCCTGAGAGATACTCATTTCTCTTGTCTGACCATGATGACATTATGCTCGTTGAGAATGAGCCTACCTCCTATCAGGAAGCTGTGATGAGACCAGATTCTGAGTCATGGCTAGAGGCTATGAGATCCGAGATAGAATCCATGTACACCAACCAAGTATGGAGTTTGGTTGATCCACCTGAAGGCATCAAACCCATTGGGTGTAAGTGGGTCTTTAAGAGAAAGACTGACATGGATGGACTTATTACCTATAAGGGTCGCTTGGTAGCTAAAGGTTTCAAGCAAATTCATGGTATTGACTATGATGAAACCTTTTCTCCAGTAGCGATGTTTAAGTCCATTCAGATCATGCTTGCTATTGCAGCACGCCACGATTATGAGATCTGACAGATGGATGTCAAAACCGTTTTCTGCTTGAGGGTTTTGTAGATCCACTACATACTGACAGAGTATGCAAGCTACATAAGTCCATTTATGGACTAAAGCAAGCTTCTTGGAGCTGGAATCTTTGATTCGATGATGCGATCAAACAGTTTGATTTCATCAAGAATGAAGATGAACCTTGTGTCTACAAGAAGCACTACAACAAAAACCCTTATAGACATCGGTTTTCCACCAGTGTCTATTACATTTTCGATCGATGTCTATGAAGGCGATGTAAAAGGTCTACCATTTTAGACATCGGGTTAAAACCGTCGGTTTTTTAATCGGTTATAAATCGATGTAGTATCACTTAACGACACTGTTTCAGCAACGTTGTAAAACCGATGTAATATGAATATACCTTGACAACTACCTATGTTGGTTGTTTTTTCCCTTGACATTTTGAATTTGTAGATCTCAAACACCCATTCCTTATCAATTACACGTTACACTCAAAACTTATCTTGTACACAAAATCACCAAAGAAATTATAGCGGCAGAACTGAACTGCAATAAGGGAAAAGATTGTTATTATACATGGCTCATAATAATTGTTAACCTCGGTTTGTCTCGACAAGGAAAGAATAACTACCACAAAAACACTATTGGTGAGCAACTTTCAATCAACTTTACATGTTGAAATATCTAAGAGCTTTACAAATTTTGATGTCCAGTTTATAAACCCAGCTTCTTGTTTAAAGAGTAGGTCCAACAGCTGAACCACCAGGAACCTCAGTTCACGGGAGGGGAATTAGTATACCATATTTGGGATGATTTCTATATCCAGGCTAGAGAACCTCGATCATTTGCCACTTGAGGTCTGCCTCGGGTAGGCGTGGCTGGTCTGTTGGCATTAATTTCCTGAGGAGATAAACAATTTTATTTCCAAGTCATAAAGAATGCAGATAGATGCAACAATAAAGTGCAAACATCAAAAGAGTTAACGCAGCAATACTTGCATCCATGTATCCTCAATATGACGTTCCGGTGATGTTTTAGGAGAATGGAAGGCAGGAGGTAAGGGATGAATTAGCTTTGGGACAACCACAAGATCTCGTCCCAAAACCAAAATTGCCCCGGTGTTATTTGTTGTTCCTGGATATATGGATTGAAAGAAAATTAGGAGAATTAATAGACAAACAATAGACTGAGCAAATATATGGATCCTCACCACAATAGTTAGTTGCAGAGAAAAGAGTGATTAAATGACCCTGAGCAAATCGTTCAAAACCATCCATGACACACTCATGTGCCCTTACTATCAACTGGAGGTCATTATTATTGCAGAATTCAATAACTAACTCAGTCAGGTTGTCACATCAAAAGATCAAAAATTTGAAACCATTGTATAGGAATTGAGTAGAAAATGGTTCGAGCCAAACATATAATCACTCACCCCAAAAGTAACCAAGCCAGGCCCCCTGGCATTTGGTCTTAACCTCTCAACACTGTCGTTCTCTATTGGATCAGACCTGCATGAATAAGAAACAGGAAATAGTTATTCACAAAAATAAGGTATTTTTTTTTAGTTATTTATTTGTATGGCCATAGCAGATCCATAAGAACTATTGCGCCAGTTTCCATTGTGATAGGTCGTTGAAGGTTTTCGATCTGCTCTACATGATTTATGGAATGACCAATACCACCATGCATGCAGATAACTTTCTTCTCCATTAAAGCAGCTAAAGGAACCAATTAAACAATCTGTTAATACGGTGTCATGCCCAGATTCCGTCTTGTTCTCCCTTTTTCCAAACAATAAACAATAATATGGAACATAATTTTTTCTTGATAAACTAAATAATGACAGCAAATAGAAATTAGTGGTACCATTCTCTCGATGCACTCGGTACGAAACCCAAATAAAGCATTAATGTCTGTTGCCTCATGGTTTCCATGAATTAAATGTATATTATGTGGATATTCAATCTGTAACCTTGATTCATAAAATTTTGAAAAGTTTAAAGATACAACATATTTGTAAACATAAACCTGTACAAGAAGAGTGCAAAGTAATACCTTCAAGAATTCTTTGATGCTAAATATTTTCATAAAAATATTTGCTTGGATAAGACTGATCACATTGACAAGCTTGAGGGGAAAGTAATACCTTCAATGCAAGGCGAAGAGTAATAGTTTCCAGGCTATGTTGGCCATGATCAACGTAATCACCCAAAAAGAGATAATCAATATAACTGGAAGTGGCAAAAACATAAGACAGTGTCACAAGCGGATAAAGGAAAATATGAACTAAAATTAACACTACAAATTAAAAAAAAGATGCACCCAAGTGTGTAGCCAAAACTATGTATCAGCATCTATTTTCATGCTGCAATATATGCAAATAGGACAAAGCAAACTTAAACCTAGGATCTGAATAACTGAAGTCATAAGAGTACAAGTGCAAACCAAAATAATACAGGTCAAAAAAAGCTGCACATTATCATCTAGGAAAAACTTACAGTTAGTAGCTGCTTTCACACTGCAACATAATCAATAGATCAAAGCAAACTTAAGTCTAGCATTTAAATATCTGGTGTTACGAGCGTAAGGGAAGGATATAGATAAGAATTCTGTGCTAACTGAAACATGAAGAAAACCTGGTGGAAATCATGGAGGAAACATGGTAGAAATCTAGTCATGCTTGATAATATTAGTGAAAGTTGAAAGTGCTTACGAAATGTCCCTTGTCGTTGAAGGAGCACCAAACTCATCAAACAAGCGCATGAGATCCCCAAACTGACCAGGTAAATCACCAAAGATTTTGACAGGAGCTTTAATTTGTAGAACAGTTGGCTCACTAGTGAATATTCTTTCAGCACTATCACAAAGCTCAGAGATCTCATTACAATCTAAGAAGAATTGCCTACGTACAGGGGGTTTCCAACCACGTGGTTTCAGAAGATGAGCAACAACCTGTAAATTGAACACATTAGGCTATCATCAATAGAAGATTTACTTTACACTCATAATCAACAAGACATTATAGATATTAGATACATTGTTCTTGCTCTTGTATGAAGTATCTATTTGGTTAGCAATATGAACCATGTTCTAAAGTACTGATAAGTGATGGTACTAGCAAATATTCTCTACACTACTTAACTTTGAGAATTCAAACCTAATCTATAATAGTTATGTCTGTATTAAACTGTGCATTAGCCTATGTGAAAGGTTTGCTACTCCCTTTCCTGATAATTAAGTAGTGGCTTGACAGTTCACAGACACCAGAATCAGTCATTATATACTTATTTAATATCATGAATCAAAAATGAAAGCATAAAAACAGAAAACAATTATTTGTTATTTGTTATTGAACTGTCTAGTTAACTAGATATGCTTAGAAAGCTGCACTCTACCTTGTATTAGATAATCACTAAAAAGGTTGACAAGGAAAGTTACGTGAGAGGTGAAGGATTGAGCATCTGTAGCATATCTCGTACTGAATCAGAATTACAAAAAAATAATAAGAAGAAAGATCTTGGTGCCTTACAGCAACAAGGGAAGTTGAAAATTGATGGCAAAGCAATGGTATAGAATCCCTCACCTTTCAGCTTCTCAAAGAGCCATTTAGCCTTCTCCTCCACTGTGCTTGAAAAAGCACTGATGAAGTCAAGATCAGATCAACATAAGACATCAATCGAGAAAAGATCGGATTAAAAAGGTAAACGCAGGCATGCATGCGATTTCTACCTTGTATGAACCAGAAAAGGGCAAAAACCAGACTGTAAAAGACTCAAGCATCACGGTTGTGTGGCGAACGTCAGAAATATGATCCACGAGATGACCTAAAAAAATCCCTTGGATTGGGCTAGGGAACATCCTGGATCTCAACACGCACACTACTCTTCCTCCGCTCAAGATCGACATTTGGGCGAAAATGCTTTCTTTTACACCGCTTCTTCCATGAGATCAAAGAAACCGGTAGAGCTCACAGAGAAAATCTGAGAAAATACAAAAAAGGAAAGGTTCTGCTTACAGAAAGGTCATCGCTCATGGAGGAAATCTCTGCTTTGGCTTAAAAATGACCGGAATGCGAAGAAGGCCTCCTCTTCTCGAGTTGGAGGAGATGCAGTGTCGTTGGACGGAGAAGCAAGGGCATCGTGTCTTGATCCTGATCGAGAGAGGAAGGTGTTGGGTCTTTCGGGCCGTGAAAACCGCTTTTTCGCGTCGCGGAAACCCCGAAACCCCCGCCACCGGATCCGTGCGAAGAATAAAATTTCGAAAAACCTACGAATACGAGTTTACAAACTCTAGATCTACATTAGAGTATGAGTTTTACCCTTGATGCGTGCCTTTCGCAAATCCCGCTCGTCCAAGGTGCCGGATCTCAAGATTGTCAAAGTAGACAACCCTCTAGAAGTATCCACACGAACAAATCGATGGAGGGAGAACCTTAGAGTGTGCTAGCACTCCAAGAAGGTCTCGGCAATGGAGAGGAGAGGGAGAGAAGAAGGAACTCAAGGAGGAAGAAGAGTTGAATGAATCAATTGAATGAAAAATTCATTCCCCATTTATTTTGTGTGGCCGGCCACAATTGTAACTCCTTTACAATTAATGTGGCCGACCACATTAAATGGGAAAGAGGTTTGTAACCTCCATGATGTGGCACACACATGTGTTAGTTATGATGATGTGGCACATCATCATTAGTCCTCCTAATGCCAACTCACAAATGAGGTGGCAAATAGTCAAGTCAAACTTGACTCTTCCTCTTCCTCTTCCTCTCAAGTCAAGTCAAACTTGACTTAATCTCTCTCATGGTTGATCTAATCCAACCATTTAATTCAAGCCAATTTAATATAATAAATCTAATTCATTTAATTAAATTGATTCAATGAGTCATAATCTAAATTAGACTCATTGAACACATGAATCAACTCGAGTCCAACTCAATTAGCCCAATTAGGATTACTCTTAATCCAATTTGATTCATCAAATGAATCTAATCCTCTTGGTTCATCATATGAACCTAATCTCCATCTAATTGCCCTTTGTGTGTGACCCTATAGGTTCTAGTAACGTTGACAATGCCGCTAAACCCATTTAGGAGCATAAGTAATGAGCGGTATCTAGCAACACATCATTACTACCCAAGTTACAAGAATGTTGAGATCCAACATCACCTTGTGACTACTAATTGTGACTCCTCACAATATATGACAAGTGTCCTTCTATCCTAGACATCTAAATTGATCAATATGAGGCATAGACCGTGTCATCCTCTAATCAGTCTAAATCTTGAACTTCAAGTAGACTCACTAAATCAAATGAGCTCAATATCTCATATTAACTCATTTGGGCATGGCCATGCACTTCGTGGTCTCACTCTATCAAGAATATCAATGTCTCTCCCGTCATATAGGAGGGATAGATCCCATCTACATCACTCACATCCCTCTGCATAATTCGTTACATACCCAGTAATCGCCTTTATAGTCCACCCAGTTACGGGTGACGTTTGACGAAACCAAAGTACATAACTACTTATGTAGGGATCCATGGTGACTTTAGGTCTAAGGACTAGTAGTCATACTAATAGTCACATGAGAAAGTATATGACACTCATATAACGATCCATGATACTTTCTCATGGCGGGTCATTCAGTATACATTCTCCAATGCATACCCATGTGTCAACTTGATATCTCTATATCCAGGACTTGTGAGATCAAGTCATCGAGTTGACCTACATGCTAGTCTTATTGCATTAACATTGTCCCTGAATGTTAATACTTGACTAGGAATGATTAAGAGTAGTGTTCCCTATATCATCTCACTATCGATTCAACCAATCATTGATATAGGTAAGAACCTTCTACTCAAGGACACTATTATACTTAGTTTATTTGGCACCAATACAAGTAAGTATAATAACCAAAACAAATGCCTTTATTTATATAAGAATATGATACAACAAGTCCATAATACAATCATCAAATGATTGGCTCTAGGGCTCTAACTAACAATCTCCCACTAGCACTAGTGCCAATCAGTGTAGACTCTAAGCCCCAATGACCTAGTGTGACCATCATGCTTCCTGTGTGCCAAAGCCTTGGTCAAGGGATCTGCGATTTTAGCCTCTGTAGGTACTCTGCAAATCTTCACATCTCCTCTCTCGATAATCTCTCGAATGAGATGGAAGCGCCGTAGTATGTGTTTGGTCCGCTGGTGTGAGCGAGGTTCCTTCGCCTGTGCTATAGCTCCATTGTTGTCACAATAGAGCTCAATAGGGTCAGCGATACTGGAAACCACCCCAAGTTCAGTGATGAACTTGCGGATCCAAACTGCCTCCTTTGCTGCCTCTGATGCAGCAATGTACTCGGCCTCTGTTATAGAATCAGCTACTGTGTAATGCAAAACACGAACCCTGACTACGATTGATAATCATCCTGGTCGGTCTGGAAGCTAGCATCACTGTAACCCTTTACAGCTAGCTCATCATTGCCTCCATATATCAAGAAATATTCTTTAGTCCTTCTTAAGTACTTAAGAATATTTTTGACCGCTATCCAGTGACTTTCACCTGGATCTGACTGGTATCTACTCGTCATGCTCAAAGCATACGGGACATCAGGATGAGTACATAGCATGGCGTACATGATAGATCCTATGGCTGAGGCATAAGGGATCTGATCCATGCGGTCTCTCTCCTCTCTAGAAGAGGGACCTTGAGTCTTCGAAAGACTAAATCCCTTCTTGGAGTTCTGCATGGCAAACAGAAGGAGTACCTTGTCAATATATGTACTCTGACTTAGGCCAAGCAATCTCTTAGATCTATCTCTATAGATCTGTATCCCTAGAATGCGGGATGCTTCACTTAAGTCCTTCATTGAGAAACAGCTCCCTAGCCAGGTCTTGACAGACTGAAGTAAAGGGATATCTTTCCCAATGAGTAGTATGTCATCCACATACAATATGAGGAAGACAACTATATCCCCTACAACCTTCTTGTAGACACAAGGTTCATCTTCATTGTTGATGAAACCAAACTGTTTGATTGCATCATCAAATCAAAGATTCTAGCTCCGAGAAGCTTGCTTTAGTCCATAAATGGACCTATGCAGCTTGCATACTCTGCTAGTATGCTGTGGATCTACAAAACCCTCAGGTTGTGTCATGTACACATCCTCGAGCAGGTTTTCATTCAGAAACGCGGTTTTGACATCCATCTGCCATATCTCATAGTCATGGTATGCAGCAATAGCAAGCATGATCCTAATGGACTTAAACATCTCTACTGGAGAAAAGGTTTCATCATAGTCAATACCATGAATTTGCTTGAAACCTTTAGCTACCAAGCGACCCTTATAGATAAGTCCATCCATGTCAGTCTTTCTCTTAAAGATCCACTTACACCCAATGGGTTTTACCCCTTCAGGTGGATCAACCAAAGTCCATACTTGGTTGGTGTACATGGATTCCATTTCGGATCTCATGGCCTCTTGACATTTCTCGAAATCTGGTCTCATCACAGCTTCCTGATAGGTGGTAGGCTCATCCTCTATGAGCACTACGTCATCATGGTCAGACAAGAGAAATGAGTATCTCTCAGGCTGATGATGTACCCTATCAGACCTGCGAAGAGGTATGTCTACTTGAACTGGTTGTTGTTTCTCAACTCTTTGTGGAACAACATCATCCACAACACTTTGTGGTTCCAGTTCAACTTCCATCGAGGCTTCAGTGCTATGGTCTGCATCTTGAACTTCTTCAAGATCGAACGTACTCCCACTAGTTTTTCTAGAAACAAAGTCTCTTTCTAGAAAGACCCTAGTCTTTGCCACAACTACCTTGTGCTGACTGGGAATGAGAAGTAATATCCCTTAGTTTCCTTGGGATATCCAATAAAGTAGCACTTGTCGGATTTTGGTCCTAATTTGTCTGAGACTTGACGTCTAACGTAAGCCTCACAACCTTAAATCCTCATGAAAGACACCTGGGCATCTCTCCCAGTCCATATCCTATATGGTGTTTTTATCACGGTCTTGGATAGAACTCGGTTGAGTATAAAAGCTGCCGTGTCTAGAACATAGCCCCAAAGGAATGTCGGAAGATCTGTGTGACTCATCATAGATCGTACCATATTTAATAGGGTACGGTTCCTCATTTCAGATACACCATTCCACTGTGGTATTCCAGGAGGAGTGAGTTGGGATAGAATCCCACACTCAACTAGATAGTCATGAAACTCATGGCTAAGGTATTCTCCACCTCGATCTGATCGAAGTATCTTAATACTCTTGCCAAGCTGGTTCTGTACTTCATTCTTGAATTTTTTGAACTTTTCAAGTACACATAATCATATCTACTGAAGTCATCAGTAAATGTGATGAAGTACATATAACCGCCTCTAGTAGCGACATTGAAAGGGCCACATACATCACTATGTATAAGTCGCTCTTTCGCTGTGCCCACTAAAGGGAGTCTTGGTCATCTTGCCTAGTAGGCATGACTCGCACGTCTCATAAGATTCAAAATCAAATGAGTCCAGCAAACTATCCTTATGGAGCTGGGATAAGCGCTTGTCATTTATATGACCTAAGCGACAGTGCCAGAGATAGTTTTGGTTCATGTCATTTGACTTGAACCTCTTGGTATTTATGTTGTAGATAGGGCTATCAAGGTCTAGAATGTAGAGTCCGTTCATCAGAGGTGCACTACAATAGAACATATCTTTTAAATAAATAGAACAATATTTGTCCTTTATAATAAAAGAGAAACCTTTCTTGTCCAAACAAGAAACTGAAATTATGTTCTTAGTTAAAGCAGGCACATAACAACATTCATCTAATTCTAATACAAGCCCAGAGGGCAGAGATAGATGATAAATTCCTACAGCAACACAGCAACCCGTGCTCCATTGCCTACGCGTAGGTCCACCTCGCCCTTCGCCAATGCCCTGCTATTTCTCAGCGCCTGCACATTAGTACAAATATGAGAAGCACATCCGGTATCTAATACCCATGATGAAGAAATAGATAGATTGACTTCTATAACATATATACCTGAAGTGGAAGTCTCACTTCGCTTCTTCTTCCAGTGCCCGGTCTGACCGCAGTGGAAGCAGGTAGCATCCTTGGCGACCCCTCCTTTAGTCTTCAGTGCCTTGCCTTTGCCCTTGGCTTGGGACTTTCCTTTGCCTTTGGGCTTGCCCTTGCCCTTGTGTTTCTGAACCATCAGAACAGAGTGGGGCTTTGCCTTCTTAAGGTTCAGCTCAGCAGTTCTCAATTTCGTTCATATTGTATTTTAGAACGAATTGACTATAGCTATCCGGAAAGGATTGCAAGATCAGGTCAGTGGCCAACTCTTTTTGAGTACATATGGGCCTACGGGAGCCCCATCTGACATCTTGCACTGAAATAGTGCCCTTGAGATCTCAAATCTCTCGTGCCTCACTTGTCCTTGATATAGTTGACGAAGATGTTCAACCATATTGTAAGTGCCCATCAACTCATGTTGCTTCTAAAGCTCAGAATTCATGGTCGCGAGCATTAGACAGGACACATCTAATGCGTCATCTTGATGCTTCTTGTAAGCATCTTTGTCTGCTCGCGTGGCATTGGCAGGAGGAGCCTCCGGAATGGGCTGCTCCAGAACATACAGTCCAGGAAATTTGCTCCGTTGAGCTTGTCCTTCTCAAGGACAGAACGCAGGAAGAAAGAGTTCGTATTCGACGTCATGGTTATCTACAACAGAAAAATGCAGAAAATAAATATCATATTCTTTTAAATCATTTAATTAGGTCTTTAACTAAATGATGCTCCCATTGAATTCTATAATTCATGTGGGACAAGATCCACATCATACTAACCCTTGAGTTAGCTTTGGCTAATACGCCCAAGATTTAGTATGATTGGTAGGTAACGATTTACCAATTACATCTCTATGCAACTCTTGTTTATAGGATTATTATCCGCAGTTATATTAAAATTTGAGTTAGCTTTGGCTAATACACCCAAGAATTAATATAAATGTGATTTATGTCCTATCTTTCCAACCATTGGAAGAATGCTTATAGTTGTACTCGATCCAACCGAGTTAACTAGGAATACTCAATCTAATTGAGTTTGTACTCGCCCATGCGTTGATAAGCGGGACCAAGATTGTCCCTCCGTACCCTACCAAGATAATATGTGTTGCTCTGCTTTAGCAGATTCAACAACACATGTGATCGAGGTAGTGATAGGTATCACAGCATGGTAGGCATTTGAGTTGATGTGATTGAGATCTAATCTAATCGAGAGGGTGCATCTTGTACACGATTTAGATCTAATCTAATCGTTAGACACTAATTAATTACTAATTATGCATCACATACACACAAGCAATTAATTAAATTATTTGTGATTAGTCATGGCCCTACTACGATCTTCTCAAGCCAATGAGAAGATCGGATGGTCAACCTAAGGTTAACAGCTTCTCAAGCTCCTCCCTTTGACCACCTTGTGTTGCTCGCGCCCTCCTCGTAACTCCGTCTCGAGTGGACCTTCCATCGCTCCAATTTTGTACATTACAATTTTGAAACTCAAGTTAGATTCAAGTCTAAATTAATTTATAACAAGAATAAATGGAGAAAGGCACGACACTTGCCGTATCAAATATAATACAAGATACAAATGGCATATATGAATTACAAACACAAATATACCAATCTAATTGGGTCTTTTTGGCCATGACTATCACAAAAATAATATATAATTCTAAATTATATATTTTCATAATTTTCATTAATTTTCCATAATATTTACAATTTTTATAGTAAAATTTGGCGTCTTAGTGGTTTTGGCCAACGGAATCCCCTTGCGGGGCCAGGGGCAGCGCCCCTACCCGCGATCTAACCATCGCGAGTGTTCCTTAGCGATCCTACAGTGCATTAGCCCACTGTCCCAAAAAGATTTGGGGTGAAACCTTGCCGTTTCGAAAAAATCTTCTTGGTAGTCGAAGCCTACAAGTGTCGAAACACTTGTGCTTCACTTCTACGAGAAAAATACCCATAAAAACTCTAAAAATCATAAAATTACAGAATGTTATAGAATCTATATTTTTCATAAAAATACAAACTAAACTTGTACAAGTCTTCGCACGTGGCTCTGATACCACTGTTGGGTCTTTCGGGCCGCGAAAACCGCTTTTTCGCGTCGCGGAAACCCAGAAACCCCCGCCACCGGATCCGTGCGAAGAATAAAATTTTGAAAAACCTACGAGTACGAGTTCACAAACTCTAGATCTACATTAGAGTACGAGTTTTATCCTTGATGCGTGCCTTTCGCAAATCCCGCTCGTCCAAGGTGCCGGATCTCAAGATTGTCAAAGTAGACAACCCTCTAGAAGTATCCACACGAACAAATCGATGGAGGGAGAACCTTAGAGTGTGCTAGCACTCCAAGAAAGTCTCGGCAATGGAGAGGAGAGGGAGAGAAGAAGGAACTCAAGGAGGAAGAAGAGTTGAATGAATCAATTGAATGAAAAATTCATTCCCCATTCATTTTGTGTGGCCGGCCACAATTGTAAAACCTTTAAAATTAATGTGGCCGGCCACATTAAATGGGAAAGAGGTTTGTAACCTCCATGATGTGGCACACACATGTGCTAGTTATGATGATGTGGCACATCATCATTAGTCCTCTTAATGCCAACTCACAAATGAGGTGACAAATAGTCAAGTCAAACTTGACTCTTCCTCTTCCTCTCAAGTCAAGTCAAACTTGACTTAATCTCTCTCATGGTTAATCTAATCCAACCATTTAATTCAAGCTAATTTAATATAATGAATCTAATTCATTTAATTAAATTGATTCAATGAGTCATAATCTAAATTAGACTCATTGAACACATGAATCAACTCGAGTCCAACTCAATTAGCCCAATTAGGATTACTCTTAATCCAATTTGATTCATCAAATGAATCTAATCCTCTTGGTTCATCATATGAACCTAATCTCCATCTAATTGCCCTTTGTGTGTGACCCTATAGGTTCTAGTAACGTTGACAATGCCGCTAAACCCATTTAGGAGCATAAGTAATGAGCGGTATCTAGCAACACATCATTACTACCCAAGTTACAAGAATGTTGAGATCCAACATCACCTTGTGACTACTAATTGTGACTCCTCACAATATATGACAAGTGTCCTTCTATCCTAGACATCTAAATTGATCAATATGAGGCATAGACCGTGTCATCCTCTAATCAGTCTAAATCTTGAACTTCAAGTAGACTCACTAAATCAAATGAGCTCAATATCTCATATTAACTCATTTGGGCATGGCCATGCACTTCGTGGTCTCACTCTATCAAGAATATCAATGTCTCTCCCGTCATATAGGAGGGATAGATCCCATCTACATCACTCACATCCCTCTGCATAATTCGTTACATACCCAGTAATCGCCTTTATAGTCCACCCAGTTACGGGTGACGTTTGACGAAACCAAAGTACATAACTACTTATGTAGGGATCCATGGTGACTTTAGGTCTAAGGACTAGTAGTCATACTAATAGTCACATGAGAAAGTATATGACACTCATATAACGATCCATGATACTTTCTCATGGCGGGTCATTCAGTATACATTCTCCAATGCATACCCATGTGTCAACTTGATATCTCTATATCCAGGACTTGTGAGATCAAGTCATCGAGTTGACCTACATGCTAGTCTTATTGCATTAACATTGTCCCTGAATGTTAATACTTGACTAGGAATGATTAAGAGTAGTGTTCCCTATATCATCTCACTATCGATTCAACCAATCATTGATATAGGTAAGAACCTTCTACTCAAGGACACTATTATACTTAGTTTATTTGGCACCAATACAAGTAAGTATAATAACCAAAACAAATGCCTTTATTTATATAAGAATATGATACAACAAGTCCATAATACAATCATCAAATGATTGGCTCTAGGGCTCTAACTAACAGAAGGGGCATCGATCTAGGAAGGGGAAGAGGGAGATAAGGCTGAGAGAGATGGTCCGACGACCAGCGGCTAGGAGGAAAGTTGTGGTGGTGTAGCGTCGGTATAAGGTGGACGACGCAATATAGGTTTAGGTTTGCAGGGAAGAGTGAAGTGCTGCAAATTTTGGCTAAGTATTTGTGGGAAAATTAAATTATTTTATTTATCATAGACACCAGGTTTTAAAAATCGTTGTTAAAATCGATGTCTATTAACGAAAAAAAGGCGCTCATAGACATCGGCTAAAAAACTGATGTCTATGAGCGAAAATCTGCGCTCATAGACACCAGTTTTTGGAAAAACCGGTGTAAAATACTCAAAGACATCGGTTTTTGCTTAAAACTATTGTTGTTCCACCGATGTCTATGAGGGATTTTGTTGTACTGAAGGTTGTTGGGAACACAGTTGTCTTCCTTGTATTGTATGTGGATGACATACTACTCATTGGGAACGACATCCCTTTGCTGCAGTCTATAAAGACTTGGCTAGGAAATTATTTCTCAATGAAGGACTTAGGTGAAACAACCTATATTCTAGGCAAAAAGATCTATAGAGATAGGTCTAAGAGATTGTTTGGCCTAAGTTAAAGTACATATATTCCAAGAAAGGATTTCTGCCAATGTCACATGGTGTGAGTCTTTCGAAGACTCAAAGTCCCTCTTCTAGAGAGGAGAGAGACCGCATGGATAAGATCCCTTATTCTTCAGCCATAGGATCTATCATGTACGTCATGCTATGTACTCGTCCTGATGTTTCGTATGCTTTGAGCATGACGAGCAAATACCAGTCAGATCCAGGTGAGCGTCATTGGATAGCAGTCAAGAATATTCTTAAGTACTTAAGAAGGACTAAAGAATATTTCTTGATATTTGGAGGCGATGACAAGCTAGCTATAAAGGGTTATAGTGATGCTAGCTTCCAAACTGACCAGGATGATTATAGATCGCAGTCTGGGTTCGTGTTTTGCTTGAATGGTGGTGCTGTGAGCTGGAAGAGTTCGAAGCAGGACACAGTTGCTGATTCTACAACAGAGGCCGAGTTTATTGCTGCATCAGAAGCAGCAAAGGAGGCAGTTTGGATCCGCAAGTTCATTACTGAGATTGGGGTAGTTCCTAGCATAGCTGATCATATAGA
This sequence comes from Zingiber officinale, assembly GCF_018446385.1. Taxonomy (NCBI): domain Eukaryota; kingdom Viridiplantae; phylum Streptophyta; class Magnoliopsida; order Zingiberales; family Zingiberaceae; genus Zingiber; species Zingiber officinale. Next base: position 58,865,150 of record NC_056006.1, on the reverse strand, counting down.
GCTCTATTGTGACAACAATAGAGCAATTGCACAGGCTAAGGAACCTCGCTCACACCAGCGGACCAAACACATACTACGGCGCTTCCATCTCATTCGAGAGATCATCGATAGAGCAGATGTGAAGATTTGCAGAGTACCCACAGAGGTTAACGTCGCTGATCCCTTGACCAAGGCTTTGGCACAGAGAAAGCATGATGGTCACGCTAGTTCATTGGGCCTTATAGCCTACACTGATTGATACTAGTGCTAGTGGGAGATTGTTAGTTAGAGCCCTAAAGCCAATCATATAATGATTGTTGTATGGACTCGTTGTATCATATTCCTATATATTAATAAAGGCATTTCTTTATTGGTATTATACTTACTTGTATTGGTGCCAAATAACTAAGTATAATAGCGTCCTTGAATAGAAGGTTCTTATCTATATCAATCAATTGGTTGAATTGATAGTGAGATAATATAGAGAACACTACTCTTAATCATTCCTAGTCAAGTATTAACATTCAGAGACAATGTTAATGCGATGAGACTAGCATGTAGGTCAGCTCGATGACTTGATCTCACAAGTCATGGATATAGAGATATCAAGTTGACACATGGGTATGCATTGGAGAATGTATACTGAATGACCCGCCATGAGAAAGTATCATGGATCGTTATATGAGTGTCATATACTTTCTCATGTGACTATTAGTATGACTATCAGTCCTTGGACCTGAAGTCACCATAGTTCCCTACATAAGGAGTTGCATACTTTGGCTTCGTCAAACGTCACCCGTAACTGGGTGGACTATAAAGGCGATTACTGGATATGTAACAAATTATGCGGAGGGATGTGAGTGATGTAGATGAGATCTATCCCTCTTATATGACGGGAGTGACATCATGATTCCTGATAGAGTGAGACCATTAAGTGCATGGTCATGCCCAAATGAGTCAATATGAGATATTGAGCTCATTTGATTAAAGTGAGTCTACTTGGGGTTCTAGACATAGATTGATTAGAGGATGACACGGTCTATGCCTCAATTGATCAATCTAGATGTCAAGGATAGAAGGATATTGTCACAAATTATGAGAGTCACAATTAGTAGTCACAATGGTGATGCTGGATCTCAACTGTAAAGCCCGAAAAAAATTCCCAAATTTATTTTAGAAATATTCTAGGATTTTTCTGGAATTTTTAGATATTTTTCCGGAATTTTCCGAGTAGCGGAAGTAGCAAAAAGAAATATAAGCGTAAAACGGCCTAGGCGGGGATTGAACCCGAGACCTATGATTTAGAGGGACAATGTCATAACCAGTTGACCCAGCAGGGCTGTGCTGAAAGAGGAGGGGAACGATTATATTTAAGTTGGGTTTAGCCGAATTAACCACTTAATATAAATAGAAGGTTTAAGTGGGTTTGGTTTATTTTTGCTTGGTTCGACAACCTTCTCCCTCTCCAAACCCTCAACGCCGACTCCTCTCCCTCCTCTCCTTCTTTCGGCGCCACACCAAGGAGAACCTAGGGTTCTTCTCCTAGGGTCCCAAGATCACTTTCCGGCGACGATTTCAACACAAGGACGTTCCCCTCCGCGAGTAGAGCACGTGGACGCGAGCGAAACGTCGAGAAGTCGTCTCCACCGGAATTCCTAGCGATTAGAATCGTAAGAAATTACGATCAAGAGGTAAGAGACCCCTCACCTGCGGTATAATAGCTCCGTTTGGTTTTCTACGCATTGGTTTTAGCTATATGCAGGTTTTTCGGCACGTAGGGTGTGTTTAAACCCTCCTCGAGGATGTAGGGATCTAGTTGAACACCTCTAGACGGGCCGGACGCGTTGTTCTCCTTTAGTTGGAGATTCTAGACGTTGTCGGGTGCCTAGAGGTGATCTCCCGATTAGAGGAGAGAGTTGAAGCACGCCAAGTGTTCGATAAATTGTTGGTGTAGCTAAATACCACTTCAGTTATGTTTAATAGCTCAGTTAAGTGCATTAGGAGCACTTAAAACAGTACCTTAGTTTAGTTCAGCTTATTATATCTTATATGGATCAGATATCCAATGGGTGGGCTCCCACAGTCGCCTCTAGGTTCAGATAACCTAACCTAGAAACAGCATGTTATATCAGTTAGCTATAGATATCAGTATTTTATTTTCAATGGCACTGTACTGGATCAGATATCCTAGTAAGGTTCAGATAACCTAGTCGCTAGGTTTAGATAACCTAGTAGACCCTACTAAATTCGGGACTTGCAAACCCGGGTCTAGTTAGGGATGCGCGCACAGCAAGTACAGTTGCCGGGCCCAACAGTATGTTTATTATTTTCACTTATTATGTATTAGATTTCAAAACTCAAAATCAGTTATGCTAGTTGAGTTTGTTTCCAGTTACAGATTTAGTTTCCGTTAGTTTAGCTTATGTTTAGTTCATGTTATCATGCTTAGATACTAGTATGCCATGATTAGACTTAACCGTTATGCTTGTATGATCATATGCCATGCTTATATGTTATGCTTTATGACCTCAGTACTCCATGTCTTAGCAAGTTCAGTGCATATTTTCAAATAGCATGATTTAAAAGCATATTGCATCGAATGCATGATTTTGTGAGGTAGATGGTTTCTTACTAAGCGAAAGCTTACAGATACTACTTTTCTTATACTGCAGATAAAGGTAAAGGAAAAGTGGACCAGTAGCGGAGGCTGGAGGTCAATGCAGATGAGGATGTGTGTGCATGGAACTGGAATCAAAGGTCCTTAGGGGACGTAGCAAATTGAGCATTGGACTCCTTAGCATTTACTTTAGCGTTTTATTTATTGGTTTTGGTTTCCATGTTCTAGGCACTTTTAGTTGCGTGTTGCCATGAAATTCCTAAACTATGTCTTATGTTAAGTTAGATTACTAGTTTATGCCGTTAGAATGTTAGTACATGTGGTTAGAATAGTTTCTGATGCATTAATTAGTTGGTATGTGGAGTTGGTACAACCCAGTTGCTGAAAATCAGAGTGCAGACTCGAAATCAGACCTCTGATCGGTCTACAGACCGATCAGAGGCTGAATTGTGCCACTGGATCGGTCAGCCGACCGATCCAGCGAGATACAGTAGCATACTGTATCCTCCTGGATCGGTCAGCCGACCGATCCAGCACGATACAGTAGCCTCCAGGAGAATTTCGGGTGCCTGGATCGGTCTGCCGACCGATCCAGCTATACCTGGATCGGTCCCCAGACCGATCCAGCCAGTGTTAGCGTGGGGGGTCAATGGATCGTTCAAGGGACCGATCCAAACCCTAGTTCCACCTCCTTAGTATAGCTATGAACATTTATAAGGTAGTGGGATATGAAGTCTCACCCTCACGGAGTTTAGCAGAGGCAACTACAATAGTTTAGTAAAATTTTTATTTTACCCAGTTTTCCGCACAGTATAGTTTAGCACTAAACTGTAGCGATTCGCCTTATAGCCTAGTAGTAGAAGGCGGGTCGTTACAGAGTGGTATCAGAGCAGTGTTCCATACTTCCTACACACACATCAGCATTGTACCTGCAGCCTCCAAGTAAGGATACCTCTACTCTCCTTAATGTTCTTGTTTATAGCTACAGTTCATGTTATATGTTTCTTGCTTATAATTACAGTTCATGTTATATGCTTGTGCTTGTTAGTACATGGTAGTTTAATCATGATATCAGAAATTTTATAACCGTGATAGTATTAGTTATACATATGTTCTCTATGTCATTAGAAATGGCACGAGGACGCCCAAAGAAAAAGGGCACTAGCCGGTGAGCCCGCAGAGGCGAGGTGCCTCCTCCGGATCTTCTGACATTAGTGGCTCGGATAGCAGTCTGATAGAGATGACGAAATAGCCACCTTAAAGGCTAATGACAGCAACACCCATACACCGAGCCAAACGGCGACTCCGTTTTAGAGGTTCCACCACTGGCTCTCCTTCAAAGACAAATCGGCGCAGCCTGAGCCAAGGAAGGAAGCCTATCGATCCAGTGGCAGTCAAGCCGAGAACTTCTCGGGCACTAGTGAACCATGGATGCACAAGCATGGTTCAAAACACGAAAGCACGATGGAGCTTCGGACCGGCGACAACGAAGAGGTGAAGTGTGCCTCCTACGACTGAGAGAGATGCACGTGGTGGGAAAGAATCGAGGAAGCACCCGTGAATCGGATGTCATGGGGGACTTGAGAAGAATTCTTTGAGGAGTTCTTTCACATGCGGGTTACAAACCGCCACTCGACGAGTTCACGGAGTTTCGTCAAGGCAACCTTTCGGTGGAGGAAGCCGTGAAGAAATTCAACAGGTTGGCTCGTCTAAGTTAGTCAGCACAGAGAAGGAGCGAGTCCGGTTGATGCTCAAGATCTCGAGGCCGAGATCGCGGTGAGCGTGGTGGTGGCATTCATAGGCCAACCTGAGGAGCTAGTGAGCGGTGCCTTGACCACGAGCATTACGCGATGAGCGAAACAGCATGGGCAAGTCTCCTCGAGTTCAAAGGCCAAGGAAGCTCTCACACTCGAAACAGCAGGGCCACAGCTCAACTGGAAAGGAACTCCAACAACAAGCGCAAATCGGGGAGTGACTCAAAAGGAGGACCATCTAGCAGCGACCCGGTTATCCAAAGTGTGTCACTTGTGGGAAATTCCACCGTGGGTTTGTCGTAAGGGCACACGAGGATGCTTTGAATGTGGACAAGAAGGACACATGGCCAAGCAGTGCCGAACAAGACCGGTCTTCCTCGGCCACACAGATTCGTATGCAGGCACCGGCTCGGATTACATCGGATGCCAGCCGCTCTAGAAGGTCCACTTATCGGCCGTGCGATTAGAAGCCCCTCGCCTTTAGCGAATCGCGAGGATCTACGCACTCACCGAGAGGACGCGTAGCCAATGCCTCGACGGTTGTCACAGTCGATTAGCATTTTTCGATATAGTGCTACTATTTGATACTGGGGCAACCCATTCATATATAGCCAGGATGTTCTCCGAAAAATTAGAGGTACCTCGAGATACTCGGTGTCGGTTTTTGACGCGCTACCTTGGAGGAGAGATCATGGCGTCCCACGCTGGTCGGTCTGAGCTCATTATAGCGGAGAGGGCTCTTTGCGATCGATAGTGCTAGAAATGACCGACTATGACATTATCTTGAATGGACTTTTGGTCAAATCGGTGCCTCTATCGAGTGGGTCAGAACAAAATCACGTTCCAACTCAAGCGGAAGCATACGCGTTTTCGTGGGAACCAAGGAGAAAGGCCAAGAGGTTTCTCTCAATGAAGCGTGAAGATTCTGGATTCGGGATGCAGGATTCCTAGCACACGTAGTCGCACTGGACCAAGACTAGCGAGGTCCGAGTCGTTTGTGACTACCCAGTCTTCCACAAGAGCTACCAGCTTAGCACGAGGAGATTGAATTTGAGATAGAGCTTATTCCGCACAAATCCATTTCCAAGGCACCATCCGCATGGCTCCAGAAGAAGGAACTTGAGCAAACATCAGGCTGCTGACAAGGGTTTCATCCGCCAGTCACTCACCATGGGGAGCGCCTGTTGTGTTCGTGAAGAAGAAGGATGGAAGCATGCGACTGTGCATAGACTACAGATCACCGAACCAGTCACAATCAAAAACAGTATCCTCTTCCCGAATAGATGACCTATTCGATCAGTGAAGGGGCATCAGTGTTCTCTAAGGTAGATCTCAGATCAGGTTATCATCAAGTAAAGGTTAAAGAAGGGGATATACCAAAGACAGCATTCAGAACCAGATACGGACACTACGAGTTCGTGGTCATGCCCTTGGCGTGACCACTCCTGCTACATTCATGGATCTCATGAACAGAGTATTCAGGGAGTATTTAGATAAGTTTGTTATTGTGTTTATCGATGACATTCTTATCTACTCAGAACTCAGGAAGAACATGCAGAGCACCAGAAACTAGTATTGCAGACACTTCAGAGAACTAGCTTTACGCCAAGTTCACGAAATGCGAATTTTGGCTAGATCAGGTGTCCTTTCGGGTCACATCATCTCAAAGGATGGTATTATGGTGGATCCGGCAAGATAGAAGCGGTATAGGAACTGGGCACCAAGAAGAACGCCAGGTGAAATCGGGAGCTCGGGATTAGCAGATATTACAGAAGTTTGTAGAGGATTTCTCCAGGTAGCCTCCCGGCTCTTACCGGAAAGACGGAAATTCCGGATGAGAGGACAGTGAGAAACCATGAGCTAAAAGGAGATTGACCGGTTGCTCTATTTTGGCTCTACCGCGACACCAGACTTTGACATCTATAGTGATGCCTCTAAGTTGGGACTAGGGCTGATGCAAAGCGGCAAGGTGATTGCCTATGCCTCCAGACAACTCAAGGATTATGAGAAGAATTACCCTACTCATGACCTTGAGCTTGCAGCAGAGGTGTTTTCGCTCTCAAAATTTGGAGACATTACTTATATGGAGCTCGCAGGAGTGTACACGATCATCGAGTCGAAGTACTTCTTCACCGAGGATCTGAATACGACGCGTAGAGATGGCTTGATGGTCAAGGACTACGATATAGACATCCTCTACCATCCGGAAAGCCAATAAGGTAGCGATGCACTTGAGAAATCGGTGCTACCTTATTGTCTCTTGACCATGTCGCCGCCCCTGAAGGAGATCGTGGATTTGGTCTCGAGCTCATCGTGGGACAGCTCTCTACTATGACCTTAGAGTCTACCTTGCTTGGTGATATTGATCGGCGGATCGGGATCCAAATTGAGAAAATCAAGCAAGGGCTAGCAGAATCAGAAAGTGGAGAATTGAGTGTCCGAGGAGGTGTTGTATTTTGGCGGCAGACTACGTGTTCCAGATCGGAGGAGCTACGAGAATTTAGATGAGGCTCACAGGACTCCTATGCGATGCATCGAGCTCCACCAAAATGTATCAAGACACAGAAGCGTTTTGGTGGCCGGATGAGCGAGACATCGCCGGAATATGTGCATCGCCCACGGGAGGGTCAAGGTAACATCGCTGAGGAGGTTACGCTATCTCGATTCCGAATGGAAGTGGGAGGATATCTCGATGGACTTCATAGTGGGGCTACCGAACCACAAATGGTTTTGATGCCATCTGGGTAATAGTTGACAGGTTGACTAAATCAGCCCACTTTCTAGCTATCAAGATATCCTACTCCATGGAGAAGCTAGCTCAGTTGTATCTCCGGAGATCGTCAGACTACATGGAGTCCCACGAACCATCATTTCGCAGGCAGTGGATTTACATCACACTACGGAAGTGTGTTCACGACCATTATGGGCACCGATTAAAATTCAGACGCCTTTCCATCCTCGAGACGGATGGTCGACGGAGGCGAGTAAATCGAGTGTACTCGAAGATATGCTCAGAGCTTGTGCCCTAGATTTCAAGAAGTTGCAAATATCCGAGTCTAGCGGAATTTGCATACAACAATAGTTATCGTGCCATCAATATGGCACCTTATGAGGCACTCTATGGGCGGAGGTGCGGATCACCATCTGTGGTATGAGAGTGGTGAGCAGAAGAACTAGAACTTCAGAGATCTAGTAGCCTACCACAGCGCCAGCCCAGTATCAGATGATTCGCGAGAGGATAGAGACAGAAAGCGAGGAAGAGCTATCTTGACTACACGGCACCCCCTAGAGTTCTCGATGGGGATACAGTTTTCCTCGGAGTAGCTCCCATGAAGGGAGTCATGCGTTTCGGGAAGAAGGGCAAGCTAGCTCCCAGATATGTGGGACCATACCTTATCACGAAGAGAGTGGGCAAGGTAGCATATGAGCTAGAGCTACCTCAGGAGATGTCAGCAGTCCACAACGTATTTCATGTTTCCATGCTGAAGAAGCATATTCCAGACGCCACCGGTGATTGAGCCCCAGTTGGTACAGGTCCGTGAGGATCTCAGCTATGACAATCGGCCTATTCGGATAATAGACCGAGCGGTAAAGAAATTACGGAACAAGGAAGTACCATTAGTTAAAGTCAGCTGGCAAAATCACACAGCAGCAGAGGCGACTTGGGAGACAGAGGCCAGCATGAGACAGAAGTACCCAGAATTGTTTTAAGTTCGGGGACGAACTTTTTATAAGGTATGGGGGATTGTAAAGCCCGAAAAAAATTCCCAAATTTATTTTAGAAATATTCTAGGATTTTTCTGGAATTTTTAGATATTTTTCCGGAATTTTCCGAGTAGCGGAAGTAGCAAAAAGAAATATAAGCGTAAAACGGCCTAGGCGGGGATTGAACCCGAGACCTATGATTTAGAGGGACAATGTCATAACCAGTTGACCCAGCAGGGCTGTGCTGAAAGAGGAGGGGAACGATTATATTTAAGTTGGGTTTAGCCGAATTAACCACTTAATATAAATAGAAGGTTTAAGTGGGTTTGGTTTATTTTTGCTTGGTTCGGCAACCTTCTCCCTCTCCAAACCCTCAACGCCGACTCCTCTCCCTCCTCTCCTTCTTTCGGCGCCACACCAAGGAGAACCTAGGGTTCTTCTCCTAGGGTCCCAAGATCACTTTCCGGCGACGATTTCAACACAAGGACGTTCCCCTCCGCGAGTAGAGCACGTGGACGCGAGCGAAACGTCGAGAAGTCGTCTCCACCGGAATTCCTAGCGATTAGAATCGTAAGAAATTACGATCAAGAGGTAAGAGACCCCTCACCTGCGGTATAATAGCTCCGTTTGGTTTTCTACGCATTGGTTTTAGCTATATGCAGGTTTTTCGGCACGTAGGGTGTGTTTAAACCCTCCTCGAGGATGTAGGGATCTAGTTGAACACCTCTAGATGGGCCGGACGCGTTGTTCTCCTTTAGTTGGAGATTCTAGACGTTGTCGGGTGCCTAGAGGTGATCTCCCGATTAGAGGAGAGAGTTGAAGCACGCCAAGTGTTCGGTAAATTGTTGGTGTAGCTAAATACCACTTCAGTTATGTTTAATAGCTCAGTTAAGTGCATTAGGAGCACTTAAAACAGTACCTTAGTTTAGTTCAGCTTATTATATCTTATATGGATCAGATATCCAATGGGTGGGCTCCCACAGTCGCCTCTAGGTTCAGATAACCTAGCAGCATGTTATATCAGTTAGCTATAGATATCAGTATTTTATTTTCAGTGGCACTGTACTGGATCAGATATCCTAGTAAGGTTCAGATAACCTAGTCGCTAGGTTTAGATAACCTAGTAGACCCTACTAAATTCGGGACTTGCAAACCCGGGTCTAGTTAGGGATGCGCGCACAGCAAGTACAGTTGTTATTTTCACTTATTATGTATTAGATTTCAAAACTCAAAATCAGTTATGCTAGTTGAGTTTGTTTCCAGTTACAGATTTAGTTTCCGTTAGTTTAGCTTATGTTTAGTTCATGTTATCATGCTTAGATACTAGTATGCCATGATTAGACTTAACCGTTATGCTTGTATGATCATATGCCATGCTTATATGTTATGCTTTATGACCTCAGTACTCCATGTCTTAGCAAGTTCAGTGCATATTTTCAAATAGCATGATTTAAAAGCATATTGCATCGAATGCATGATTTTGTGAGGTAGATGGTTTCTTACTAAGCGAAAGCTTACAGATACTACTTTTCTTATACTGCAGATAAAGGTAAAGGAAAAGTGGACCAGTAGCGGAGGCTGGAGGTCAATGCAGATGAGGATGTGTGTGCATGGAACTGGAATCAAAGGTCCTTAGGGGACGTAGCAAATTGAGCATTGGACTCCTTAGCATTTACTTTAGCGTTTTATTTATTGGTTTTGGTTTCCATGTTCTAGGCACTTTTAGTTGCGTGTTGCCATGAAATTCCTAAACTATGTCTTATGTTAAGTTAGATTACTAGTTTATGCCGTTAGAATGTTAGTACATGTGGTTAGAATAGTTTCTGATGCATTAATTAGTTGGTATGTGGAGTTGGTACAACCCAGTTGCTGGAAATCAGAGTGCAGACTCGAAATCAGACCTCTGATCGGTCTACAGACCGATCAGAGGCTGAATTGTGCCACTGGATCGGTCAGCCGACCGATCCAGCGAGATACAGTAGCATACTGTATCCTCCTGGATCGGTCAGCCGACCGATCCAGCACGATACAGTAGCCTCGAAGAGCCTCTACTGGATCGGTCCCCAGACCGATCCAGCCAGTGTTAGCGTGGGGGGTCAGTGGATCGTTCAAGGGACCGATCCAAACCCTAGTTCCACCTCCTTAGTATAGCTATGAACATTTATAAGGTAGTGGGATATGAAGTCTCACCCTCACGGAGTTTAGCAGAGGCAACTACAATAGTTTAGTAAAATTTTTATTTTACCCAGTTTTCCGCACAGTATAGTTTAGCACTAAACTGTAGCGATTCGCCTTATAGCCTAGTAGTAGAAGGCGGGTCGTTACATCAACATTCTTGTAACTTGGGTAGTAATGATGTATTGCTAGATACCGCTCATTACTTATGTTTCTAAATGAGTTTAGGAGCATTGCCAACGTTACAAGAACCTATAGGGTCACACACAAAGGGCAATTAGATGGAGATTAGGTTCATATGATGAACCAAGAGGATTAGGTTCATATGATGAATCCAATTTGATTAAGTGTAATCCAAATTAGATTAATTGAGTAAGACTCGATTAAGTTAGACTTGAGTTAGACTCAAGTGAGGTTAGACTTGAGTTAGACTCAAGTGACGCTTAATGATGTTATTCATTGAATTTTAAATTCAATGATAAATGGTGACATTCATTGAATTATGAATTAAATTTGAATATTAGATTCAAATTTCGATTCAAATTATGAAGAGAAGAGGAGTTTCAAAATGGTCATTTAATAAAGAATGAATATTTATTAAATACTCATTAATGAGGCTCATTAATGGAGTTAATGAGCATTAAGTATTTTCATTAGATAAAAATACTTAAGCCATTTTACTCTTATTTTTTCATGATAAACGGATCATCATTATTCTTCCTCTCTTCTAGCTCTCTCTCCCTCTCCTCCATTGCCGAGCCACCCAAGAGTGCTAGCACACTCTAAGTGGTTCTTCTCCACCTATTGTCCGTGTGGATACGTATAGAGGAGTGTACGCTTGACACTCTCGAGATCCAGTAACCTTTTGGACGAGCGGGATAAGCGAAGGGCTTCGCAACAAGGGTAACGCTTCTTATTCATGTAGATCTAAGGTAGATCTAGGTTAGAAACTTGTACATGATTTATTTTTATATATCTTCGCACGGATCCGTGGCAAGACTTCGAGGTTTTCGCAACGCAAAAAGCAGTTTTTACCGCTCAAAAGTCCCAACACTATCTTGAGTCCTAAGCATGCTCCACTTGAGATTCATTTATCATATGTCCCAAAGACTATTTGAGGTCCCCCTAGAGTTTTTATCCTTAGCCACCTTTCTAGGTGACTCATTCACTATGGCTAGGCCACTTCAGTGCACCTCAGGTGATACTTGCCCTACAAACTTGACTTTCTTAACCTTAGACACATTGTCTTTGGCTACTTTTTCTTGTCTTTAACGTTGGACACCTCATCCTTGCCATAATTATATGCAACCCTAGCATATTTCTTCTCATTGGCTTTAAATGACACTCCCTTATTCTTGGTCACTCCTCCTTTACCAATGTCATGTGTCACCCTAGCACTTGACCTCCTTTTGGTCTTGGAGGGACCTAATTTGTCACTTTTAAGTTTTTAACCACCCAAACGCATATCAAGTCCTCTAAGTCTAATAATAAACACATCTAGGACTTTTTCCAACTCCTCATGCCTTGAGTTCAGGGCTTGATTTTTCAATTCTAAGGTTCTAACCCTAGAATCACCATGTCCACCTTGGATATTCCTAGATTTACCCATTTTTCTACGCATATTTCTCCCCTTCTTGGGATTAATGCTTTGATCATTTATTACCTTCCTCCCCTTAGGCATGGTAGTTTGGGTTTTGTTAGGTTTAATCTTAGATTTTGATATATTAGGGTTATCTACCATGTTAACCTTATTCCTATCATTATACCTAAATCCATAATTATCCATGGGTACATAATTTTAATTATTCCTAATAAGCAAGAAGGAATTTAAACTTGGATTAAACTTAAATTAGGGATTACCTTCCCTTTTACCTTTGGAGCTCCCCTTTGACTTGAGCTCCCCTTCTTCTCCCATTTCTCTAAGTGTGCCAATTTACTGAGCTCTCCTCTCCTTAGGCACTTTGTGTGGTAGTGACCCAACTCACCACATGTGAAGCATCGAATGTGCCTCTTCTCGTTGGCACCATCCCTACGACCCATGTTAGTCTTCAAAAGAACTTTATCAGGTTTAGGGTTAGCCTCCTTTACCTTCTTGAGCGAAGGACACCTACTCTTGAAGTGTCCCATCTTTCCACACTCAAAGCACTTGATGTGTCCTTTAGTTCTCTTCTCGGTGGGTGCAGTTGAAGGTTAAACTTCTAAGACCTCCTCTTCCTTGAATTGCTCTTCTTCTTCTTTCTTCGAAGATGTAGACAATTCCACATCCTCCTCCCTTGAAGATGTGAATGACACTTCCTCATCTTCCTTCTCCTCCTTGGATGTTGAGCTTGTTTCAACTTTTGATTGGTCCTTCTCATTCTCTTGGACCAATGAGCCCTTCTCCTTAGACTCCTCCACCCCTTGTGTTTGTGTAATGTTCTCATGAAGCGCGATTACTTTGCTCCATAACTCATGAGCACATTTGTACTCACTTACATACGACACAATATTAGAAGGTAATAAATTCAATACAATTCTAGTTACCTCCTTATCCATCTCTGCTTGCTCCTTTTGCTCCTTGATCTAATACCGAGGTCGAGGACACTTTCCCTTCTTGTCCGTCGGAGCTTCAAACGGAACTTCCAATGTGGTACAATGGTCTCAATCCATTTGGAACCAAGTTTCCAACCACTTCCTCCAGTACTCAAAATCATCTTGATCATATGGAGGTGGGATTCGGATATCCTATCCTAGAGGTCCTTTGGACTTCATCTTCCTCTAGCGCTTTGCTCCCTCGACGATTAGTTCGTAGAAGAGTGACCCACTCTAATACCAATTGTTGGGACTTTGATGCCCAGCTAGAGGGGTGAATAGATGATCACGTAAATTGTCACTTCCTACACTTGTTAGTACACAATGAAAATATAAAACAAAATATTAATAAGGAGGATAAACCCTATAAGATAAGAAACACCAAGCAAACCTTAACATGTTTATGTAACATGGTTTGAAGATTGCTTACTCCTACTCCACGGCTATCCATAAGGTGGAGGATCCCGATCCATTGGTGAATGACTCCCCGAAAAACCTTCGGCTAGCTCAAGCTCTTTGTCAGTGGAGAAACCTTGTCACAAATACTTGAATACAAGCACACAAATCACACGAGAGCTTGGGAGACTCTAATAGGAGTTAACCATCTCTATTTCGTCAATCTTAGCCAAGCACCATGAGCTCTCTTAAATAAAGCTCGGGAGAAAACACCTAGTTGTGTTTTCCATGAACAGACGACTAGTAAAATCATCAGTCGACTGGTCCTCTATGGAATTCGACTGTTACATGCCAACGGCTTGATACCAGTCAACTGATGGAAGTACCAGTCGACTGCTACTATAACTACTACAGTAATCACTACAGTAGCTGTTACAGTAACAGTTTACTATTTTCACAATCGTCGGATACAAAAATATTCTGTGTCATGGTCCAGTCGACTCGTCCAATTACCAATCGACTGGTAAAACCCTAACCCTAGGATTTTGACCCCCCCCAGTATATTCATTCAGCAGTCATCCTTGTCCGACCAACCTATACCTAGCCTTCTAGCCTCCTCCATCAGCTTCGCATCCATCAGATGTCTCCACATCCTTCACGCCTTACCTTTTGGAGTTTCCTTTGGCATTGCCCTAGTTGTCGGATCTTCCTTTCCCAAGAGGCTCCTCACCTCCGGAACTTCAACCATTGTCACATCACACTTGGACTACGCTGCCAAGACTACATACTTGGACTTACATCGCCAAGACTCCTTTTGGACTTTTCTTATTTGTCATGATCACACTTAGACATTCCTTGTTGTACCTATATCCTGCACACTCACAATGCATATCAAATATAACAATAAACCTAACTTAAATCTTTGCCCAAACATCAAACCTAGGGCACTTAGATTGCTATAATAGTTTTCTTGTTGTTTGAAAATGCTCACTATATCTCAGAATCTCGAAGAATCGACACCTTTAAATCTTCACAAAACCCTCTTTTATAGGGTTGCATTTACGCTGATTTCTACTTACCAATTGATTGCTATGTTGGATATAACTATTTAAACATGTAGTACAATTATTTTTTACCTTACCAATCAATTGGCGTGAGACTCACCAATCGATGATTCCTTCTAATCAATTTCATAACATTCTATTCGCTGCTATAGTGCCACTAATCAATTGCGCCAACCAGTTGACTGACAAACTATATTAGCAAAAACTCTAAATATTTATGGGGATGGTCAATATGAGAAGAATGTTTGGTGGTACAAAAGTTTTTGAGATCTTCCCTTCCTCAATAGATTTGCATTTGTGAAATTACTAACATTCTATATGTTGTCCATTAAATGAATCTTCCTTGAAGATTTTTGTTTTAATATTCCTTTTTAGACTCCTTTATTCTTTTGTTATAAAAATAATAAAATAAATAGTCTGTTTATAAAGCTTGAGGAATAATGATGAATTAATTATAATCATTGATTAAAATTATCAAATAATCATCTTCCAATAGTCTATTTCAATGTTTAACTAAAACAAGACAAAGTTGGTATATTTATGGATTGTTGCTCTAACTAAAAAAAACACGTGAATTGACCATCTAAATCAACAGTTTAAACTACCAATTTGAACCATCAACTGATTACGATTCTAACTTATCTAATTGGGGTCAATGGGTCGTTGACCTAATTAAGATTTTGGTTTGGATCTTGCTTAGACCCGCCGATGGTCTGGTGTAAGCAAGGGTGTAGGCACTATTAGGACCCATGCAAATTAAAAGGGTTGAGTAGCATCGATTGTTTTTTGTCTTAATCTCTTGCTTGTCATTTGAATGCACAACGGAAGTTTGAATCAATATATATCGACACCACATACACAACTCAAGATTTACTTTGTATTCACCTTTTAGATGATTAATCCAATGCCTACTCCTAGTGATCTCTCTCCACTATGAATTTCTCTTTTTTGAATACCTTTCAAAGGAGGAGAAACCTCTTACAATATATTCTTATAAAAACACAACAAGAAAACGAATACAAAATAAATGAAATCGAAAATAACTTTACAATGAGTACTTGCTTGGGATGTTTTCTTATTGTTTGAAAATGCGCCAACACTTTATCTCAGAATCTCCAAGAATCGACACCTTCAAATCTTCACAAAACCCTCTTTTATAGGGTTGCATTTAGGTTGATTTCCGTCTACTAATCGATTTCCAAGTTGGACCTAATTGTTTAAATCTACAGTATGATTATTTTTTACCTTATCAATCAATTGGTGAGACTCACCAATCAATTAGTTCCTTCCAATCGATTTCATAATATTCTATTCGCTACTACAGTGTCATTAATCGATTACGTCAACCAATTAATTAGCAAAAACTCTAAACTAGGTATGGTAACAATCCCTAAATTACTATAGCAAACATAAAGTTATTACATCAATCTTAATTTTTGGGGGTTAAGGTTTGCAAAGAACCCTAACAACTGTAGCAACTCTAGTTATTGTAACATAAATCCTAATTATGGTAGCAAATTATAAAAATACCTCCAAATTTTAATTTTAGGGTTTAAAATCCATTGGTTGATTGATACATTCTATCAATCGATTAATACCCCTATTTCAATCTTATCAAGTTGAATTATCATCTTGCTTGATATTTGGTTGATCTCAATCTATCAGGACTTTTTTTGCTCAGCATCCAGTTAACTTTAACTTACCGAGACTTAATGTTGTCTAGTATCCGGTCAATATTGACTTGTCGGGACGTCATCATTGCTAAACATCTGATCACCACTGGCATGCTAAAACTTCCATTATCACCAAGTGTTCGATCCTCCATGACTCACTTGGACTTTCTGTCTCATACCAACTTCATATTAGACTTTCAACTATCAAGCGTCCGATTACCCATGACCCACTTAAACTTTCCGTATCTTATTAAATATCCAATTAATATTGATTTGTTGGACTCTTTGTTCAATCAACTTAATATATTAATCAAATATCAAAAATCGAACTCGAGTCAATTCAAACTGGGTCAATCTTGGCTAGATATCGATTATACTAATATCCACGTCATGGCCTACCCGGGCTTTAGCTTGGGGGCTGATGCCGATGACAAGGAGCTGTAGGATTTGCAATGGAAGAAATGAAAAATATGTGTGGGAGAGTAAGATAGCTCTGGTAGAAAAGAAAGGAAGATAGTTTGGAGGTTTTATTTCATCCGTCTGAAAGTATAAAATTTTCTTTGCCGTTGGGGATAGGTTTTGGTAACCATTAAAGATCTTTTATGGCGAGATATGTTTATTTTTGATTACTTTTATGACTGTGATAAATCGAATTCAATTAAAGATATATGTGAATGACAGGTCTTTCAATGAATTATATATAATAAATCTTTAAATTAGAAGCGAATAAATGTATGCATAAAAATGTAAATCGGAAACCGCAGAAATGTGTTAAAAAAAAATTCTATTTGGAAACCAAATAAATGCATGAATATAAAACGTTAATTGAAAAATCAAATAAATGTCTAAATAGTAAATATAAACGACAAAGGAAATAAGTCTGAATAGGAAACAAGCACAGGGAACAAATGAATATATATGTGCCAATATTTTTACCAAAATTAAAATAAAATAAAATCTATAAATGTAAAGTATTTCCTGAAGAGACATCCGTGACATATGAGATTTACTAAAAGAACCTCGTATAATTAATTATTACCGAAACATGCCTCTGCCAATGGTAGCTTAATTAGCGACTAAGCCAATTTGCTAATCAATCTAAACTTAGAGTGGATATAATCAATCGCGACTTCACGAGTGATGAATCAATCGATTAAATCATTCGACTATGATAATTTTATAAAAGATGAAATTCATCATCCTATCAACCCTTATAATTATCCGTAAATCAGAAAATCAAAATTAATCATCGTATGTATGTGAAGATAATTCTTCAGTTTTATGAGAATTTAACCCTTAATTTTATAAATCTACTATGTAATAATTATTTGGCTATGGCAACGAATCTATTGAAAGGTATAATTGGGCTCCAAAGCAAAAAAATGGGAGGCTTGAAAGCTTACGAAAGATGGTTACTTTCCAAATTAAACAATTCAGTGAGGTAGCATAAAATCTAGGCCACTTCTCGAAAGAGAGTCAATTCCATTTCGCACGTTGGATGTTTGAAATGTTCAAATTTTGCGTTCTCAAAGTTGATAATGTTCAAATTGAAAGTCAACTTAAAAAATCACAAATCAACCTCATACTAGAAAACATAATTCATGCATTTGCGTATTAATCAACCAAATTCGATCGAGTAGGTAGAGTTTAATTTGCCATTTCAAAATTTCCAAAAATCTAAAATGTACAAATCTTGCCCTCATTTTGAACCAAAAAAATTAAAAATTACAAGACTGAAAACAAATTAAGAAAAGGCAAATCCAAATGTCGATCGATATATGCACGATCAAGTAATTGTGATTTTTGCCTGGAACTGTGATTTTATTAATTTGTATACGCATGATCTATCAAATAATTGATGGATTAAAGCTTCAGCCTGAACTTGCACCGGCTGGAACGCAAGCTGATGTTGTTGTTCGCGCTCAAGCTGTTCACCGTAATGTCGCAGCGAAACCTGAAGGTCACCCTCGGGAGCTTCAGCCTCCCCAGCCTCACCCTCACCGGCACCTTCCCTCGGAAGACCAACGGTATCATCCCCGTCTGCTGCTGCTCGGCCAGGTCCCGCAGCAGCTCCCCGCCGAGCTGCGTCTCGCCGGTGAGCGGCACGTTGAGCACCGTGGTGTTCCGGTGGCCCTGGTAGAACACCGGGAACGTCCCCGTGCAGAGCTGCCTGTCGCCGTACAGCGCGCTCATCCGGCTGCCCCCTCGGTAGTAGATCCCGATCCGGCGGTTGCGGTTCGTCATCGTGATCGTCAGGTTGAACGTGGCGGATACCGTCATGTTGTCGCGGATCGAGAAGTTGGCAACGGTGAGGCGGTCGACGGAGTAGTCGGGGATCTTGGGGTCGAAGGCGAGGTAGAGGAACCCGACGGTGGCTCCCAGCGCGACGACCAAGACGAAGAGCGCCAGCAGCGTCCAGCAGAGGCATCGGCAGCAGCGGCTCCTGATGCGCCTCGTCGTCGGCTTGCTGCTGGCTTGACCGATCCTCTTCTTGGTTTCATCGGCCGGAGCGGCAAGGGGAGGCGGCGGGCTGGACTCGAGGTCGAGCGGGTGGACCCTGTGGATCTCTGCCATGGGGCCGGGAGGGAGAATGGAGATGGATCGATGGGGAAAGCGTAACCGTGGAGGCCGACGCTATTTATGGCCCTACCCTCCCCTGGTTCCTTGAACTTGAATATTTGGCGGCTTCAAACTTAATTTGCGTGTGTTGAATTCTGCCTTTTCCAACTTAATTTGTCCTGATGAACAATCTTCAATTCCATTTCTTTTTTTTTTTTATTTAATGGATCAAGTGCATAATTTGACACTCAATTGATTAGTCAACCTGCAGAAACTGATAGATTTTGTTATTGAAGTTTCTTTGTTTTTTTTTTTCGTTCAAAAGCGTGACCAGAAATTTTATGGTTTGACCACGAGGGCAGCTAGCTAGCGCGATCCGGGAAAGAGAAGGCGTTAGTTAGCGGTCAGGAGAAGGATTTCTTAGCGAATTTGGCCTCTGCAACTAGCTCTACAAACCGTGACGATGTTTCGGCATGTTTGTTCCTCCGAAATGATTTGGAATTTAAAAATCTCCATAAATATGAACTATATTCTATCATTTTGCACTGAGAAAAAAATTGATTAATCAAACTGGTAAAGTTGGGTCCGAGATGACCGGCCCGGCCCCAGAATAAATTGAGAAGTGCTCGCATTGACCAGCGCAGGAATCCAACATCCTTTAGTTGATCGTCCATCGTAAGTATAATTATTTTCTGATTCATCCTGATACAAATGGAAAATTTTTACGGGACTGAACCCGTCACCAAGACTAGACTAGACATTACCCAATCTAATTAATTAAATTATATATATATATATATATATATATATATATATATATATATATATATATATATATATATATATATATATATATATATATATATATATTCTATCATTTAGCAAGGAACACATGCATTTTCTCTTTTAATTTATGAACGTCAAAGTTACCATGTAGCACGGATGCCATTTATTATTAAAGGGATGTAAATGAATCCAATATAATTATTTTTAAAAGGTTTTTAATTATTAAATATAAGATTTTTACAATTTTAAATTATGAAAATTAAAATAAAATTTTATGCATCAGACAGATAAATATTTAATTTATAAGTATAATAATATAAAGATAGTTAGATTTGATCGATTCAGCTCGTTTATGATGTGCATGCTCTTGTGGTTTACGAAGCCACGCCGCTACTTCCGCTGGCATCCAAAATAAGTCATCGCATTCGTTCAGACTGCTGCTACCAGGGCTCAAGCTTGTGATGTCACTCGTTGCGAAGCGTGGTTATCTAGAAAGATTGACCGTCGCCAACCCTAAAAAGCTAAAACACCTGCTTTTTATTTTATTAATTTTATTTTTTAAAATAAAGCTTTAAGGGTTTTAAATTAGAATATCTCTAACTTATTTGTTTTTAATGAAAATAAGGCCGAAGAAGAATGTTTTCTCTGGTTTTTCTTTGAGAATAGCATCAGTTTTTTTTTTTCTCCAAAGGACTTAAACCAAGCTATTTTATCACTAACACTTAAAATCTATTTATAAACTATTTTTAAAAAATAAATTCATCTCAAACATTTTAAAATTCACAGTACAAGCTGTTTAAGTTTTTTAGAATGTATTATTAACCTTTTAAAGCTAAAATAAATATACTATTTTAAATTTATTACTAACTTTTAAAGCTGCAATAAATCTATTAAGTGGTGTTGCTCTGGTTGTTAATCTATTATACAAATTTAGTTAGCTTTATTTATTGGTTGTCGATGATTAATTTGATTTTATGAAATTTTTTCATTGATAATCAGAATAAATAAAGAAGTGTGCATGATGGACAGCTCAAGAGTTCAACATCCTTTAATTGTGTGTTTCATTTGGAAGAAAAATTTCTATAAATATATCATAGCTGGGATCAAATCACGGATATTTATGGTCCGGATTGCACTAAATCATGTTTGACTCGTGTGTGGGCACGATCGTGCGCTAAATGCCAAACTGGCCGGGCCAAAATTTACCCAAGTTGAACAACCAGTATTTTGCCACGTAAATCTTTTTGCTGCTTGTGTAACAGATACATTATAAAAAGATTAATACAACCGAGTGAAACGTTGGCATTACACAATTGACAAGTAATGATCATTAACGTTGCCCATTGGTCTGAGCTCCTACATAAGGAAGTTGCGATCATAAGCAAAAGGTTACACTCAGAAGAAAGAAAAGCAGCATAAGCTCTCCACCTACATTCCCTCCTCCTCTGTTGTGTAACTTTTGCTCGGGGGAGTGCCCATGATAGTTCAGGTATTACTCAGTTCGTCGTGACCACTAGTGCTTGTTGAAATCACGGTTAACCATTATATCCTGAAAAATAGACGATCCGAGTAAACCACGAAGCACTGCTAGAGGTGGGGTGAATCTGTTTCAAGGAAATTGTGTTATTCGCAGAGCTCGGTCCACTGCTCGCTCTATTATGCTAGTCCTGCTCGGTGCCAAAGCCCGACCGACCACTTGCTCAGTCAGCTCATTCGGCCTATCTGTTCATCCGACCGGACCTCTCGCTCAACAGGTCTGTTCGCCAGACCGACCTCTAGCTCGGCATGCCTACTCACCTGATTAGCACTCTGTCTGGTCAAACTTTCTCGGCCTTACTGCCCGGTCGACCCCTTTTTGCCCACCTGATCATATTGCTCGGTTGGCCTCTCTGATCAGATGGCTACTCTGCCTGATCGGACTCTATGCTCTGTCTGTGACTCACACTGTTCACTCGATCGCTCGACTCTACGTCCCGGTCAGTCGCTCTACCCGCCCGACTGCTCTTCTTGCATGAACTTCCTGTTCGACCAACCTGCTTGCCTGGCCTCTCAGCTCGCTCTGTCGCCATTATGCAGACTACCTTCAGCACTTGGCAGAAATCAACCCCGCTGGCAGCCTGAAATTATTTGCTCAGATCATCTTGACAGATAAGTGAATTTAGTTCAGTATAATTTAAATTCAACTAATACCCCGTAAATCTCCAGTAACATATTATTTTTTTCAACATGCCCCGTGTCCAAGCACAACCTGTGTGCTAAACTAGTCGAAAATCGTCCTCCAAATCTTCTCTCCATCATGTATTTCCAATCGATGATTTACTTGTGATAGCAATAATAAGGTATTTTCAAGGCTGAAATCTAAAATTGTATTTTTGAGTATATGTCAATTTAGTAATTATCCTTGTAGTCGGCTAACGATTTTTATCGTGGAAGATTGTCCAACAATATAAGCTTGACGAATATATTTAACATTACCTAGTTATTAATCCATGACCTATGACACCCTCATTGCATAACCCCAAATGATTCCATTAGAGTTATCCCCTTCATAAGTGGTATCGGGGAAAATCTCCTACAACCCCAAATTTGGAATGCTTACAAGGCAATTTCTGCGCAATTATTCAATGAACTATAAAGGTAAGAATGCGAAGTACTCAACACTTAGGTCATTAAAAAAAAAAGAAAAAAAATGCAAAGACTTATCAAGAGCTTGAGTTGAAACTTTCAATATTGTCCAAGCTCTGAGATCTTTGAGCAATGTAACCACTTGCATAAAAAAGTTTCAAGAATAATTTCGTGGAACCTTAGAATCTCAAAGTTCCCAAGATGTTTATATAGAGAACCTTTAGTGACCATATTCTGTCTACCTCTCATCGAGTGCTTGAGAAAATATAGCCATTGAGCAACTAACGACTGATCTGTAGCTGACTAAACCTTCTTTCTAGATGTTTATCAAGTTCTCAATCAACTAAAAACCAATCTAGTTGATTGTTTTGTAAATAGAAACATTTTGTTCATTGAACCCTTTAATTTGTGTTCTCTCAACTCCGAATTCAACTACTCTCCAATCAACTAGGTTTAACCTTCTAATCAATTGGATTTCATTATTGGTCCTTTCTTTACTCTGCTTATCTCCCCATAAGCCTTTACAAAAGTCCTCGAATGGAGTTAAGTCACAAACTATGACACAGGACCAATAATCTGTTGAATTTTGTTTTAAATTTAAAGTATTTTTTGTAGTATTTTTAGTTCCATATTGCTAAGTAGAGAAGCTTGGAAGGGCTTATATAGGAAGCTCTTCCATCCTTGTTTAGCAATGATAAGAGGACCTACACGCATACGCGGGCCAAGCCCAAATCGAGTGGATTTGGGGGATTCGAGCCGGAAATCCATAAACCGGGCGTCACGTGCGTGCAAATCCCCAACCCGTGGGCCTTGCGCTCACGGGTGGCCTGTTCTGTTTTTGCTGGTTTGGTTCAGTCTGAACCAAACCAGTTTGGTTTCCGGTTTTGGTTCAATCTGAACCAAAACCAAACCAGAGTTTGGTTTCGCGTGTGAGGAAGGGACGCGGACTTCGGTTTTGGTCCGCGTGAGGAAGCGAAGCAGTGCTTCGGTTCTGTCCGCGTCACGTGAGGATGCGAAACAACACATCCAGCGCATCCGCGCGTGAGAAGAGGAAGAAGAAGCAAAGTGTGCGTCCCTTCCTATGCACTGCTTCAAGTGTATAAATACACTTCCTCACTTCCTTCTCAACTCACTCCAAAAAGCAAAGCATTCCTTCTCCCTTGCTTTCTACTTCTTCTTCCTTCTTTCTGAGTTCTGAGGCTTGGTTCGCGATCTGAGGTTGAGTCCGAGTGCGGCGCTCGTTTGGAGTGCACCTACGAGCGACGCGAGCGGTTGTCGGATCTCGGGAGGATTTTGCCGGAGAGCCTCTGCACCGTGGGCGACAATCAATTCTCTAAAGACAGTCGGCACGTCCGACGCTTCGACCGGAGATACACAATTTCTTAACCCTTACTGTTATTAACGTTTATTGCATGCTCGTCATTTATTGGTGCAATTAGAGATTACTGTATTAGTGTAATTAGTTCTATTACAATTATTATAATTTTAGAGAATTGATTGTAGCATCAATAAACATGATGAACGATAGGGTAACGGGGTCTGATGAGGCTAGCGCCCGACCCGAAAGATTTTTCGGGCAAAACTTCAGACGTTGGCAACAACGAATGAAATTTTGGCTTACTATGCTAGGGCTATTCTCCGTTATAGAAACAGACCCTCCTTCACCCAATGAAGAGGAACCTGCCCGTAGTGCTGCCTTAGAGAGGTTTAAGCAAAGGGATTATCTCTGCCATGGGAGAATCCTATCTGCCCTCTCAGACGCACTATTTGATGTGTACTGTTCAACCGCTTCAGCTAAAGAGCTGTGGAAATCTTTGGATAAAAAATACAACTCTAAAGATTCTGGTTTAGAAAAGTACACTATGGCAAAATTCCTAAACTTCAAAATGGTTGAAAGCAAATCTGTGATAGAGCAGACACATGAATTCCAACTCCAAATTCATGGTCTTACTAAAGGAGATATGCCATTACCTGAAAAATTTCAGGTCTTGTCAATCATCGAAAAATTGCCTCCGAGTTGGGAAGATTTTGGCATGACTCTTAAACATCGGAGAGGTAAAATCTCTCTCGAAGATTTGATGATTGCCTTAAATATCGAAGAAGAACATCGGAAGCAACATAAAAATGATGATACAAGAATGCCTATGGATTTTATTCCAAAGGCGAATGTAGTAGTCTCATCTGACAAGAAGAAATTCAAAAAATAGAAAATGAAAAACAAGATGAAACCCAACCCAAAGGTTCAAAAGAAAACTGGAACCAAACCTAAGCCTTGATGGGCATGTGGACAGGTTGGACATTATGCCAAATTCTGCCCTAAGCGAAAGGACAAGGAGAAAAACCAAAGCAATACGTCCAAGGCACAAGTAAATGTCGTGACTGCTAGTGACGACACCAGCGATAGGTTTGTTACCTTCAAACCCGAACTAAACTTGATCTATCAACCCAATGAATGGTTAGTTGATACAGGTGCTAATGTACACTGTTGTGCTGATCGCTCAGCCTTCCTTACTTATCAGGTAATTGAAGGCACTTCCGTGACCATGGGGAACCATTCTGCAGCCAGGGTGTTTGGGATAGGACAAGTTGACCTGAGGTTCACCTCTGGAAAAGTCCTGTCACTGCATGAGGTGCATCATGTTCCAGCGGTCCGTCGGAATTTGATTAGCGGATCAAAGTTAGTCCGTGTTGGTTATGAGTTGAACTTTAAATGTAATAAAGTTGTAATATTACATTTAGGAACCTTTATTGGAAAAGGTTACCTTAATGAAGGTTTATTTAAACTCAATGTAGAAAATGCTACTTTAAATAAATCTTCTGATATTGGTTGTTCATATTACATTGAGTCTTATGATCTGTGGCATAATAGATTAGGACATGTCAATTTTAATACCGTAAAAAGGATGATGAATCTTGACATGATCCCTAAGCATGCTATAAATGATAAGAAAAAATGTGAAATTTGTGTGCAATATAAACAACCCTGTAAACCCTTCAAATCAGTTGATAGAAATTCTGATATTTTAGAATTGATTCATACTGACTGTTGTGAGTTTAACGGTATAATAACG
The DNA here is from genome assembly GCF_018446385.1 of Zingiber officinale. Lineage (NCBI taxonomy): Eukaryota > Viridiplantae > Streptophyta > Magnoliopsida > Zingiberales > Zingiberaceae > Zingiber > Zingiber officinale. The sequence continues at coordinate 58,840,175 of NC_056006.1, read as the reverse complement.
AGAGATCATAAAAGGTATTTCATTACCTTCATTGATGATCACTCTCGTTATTGTTATGTTTATTTGCTAAAAACCAAGGATGAAGCTTTAGATAAATTTATGGTTTTTAAATCTGAAGCTGAGAATCAAACCGATAAAACTATTAAAAGGTTAAGGTCTGATAGGGGTGGAGAATTTACCTCGAACCTGTTTCAAAAATTTTGTCAAGATACAGGTATAATCCATGAGGTAACTACTCCATATAGTCCTCAATCCAACGGTATAGCAGAACGAAAAAAATCGAACCCTTGAAGATATGATTAATTCCATGTTAGGCAGTTCTGGGTTATCCAACTTTATGTGGGGGGAGGCTCTATACACTGTATGCCATGTGCTAAATAGAGTCCCAATGAAGTCAAGGGATAAAACCCCATATGAGCTTTGGAAAGGCCGAAGGACAAGTTTGAAATACCTTAAAGTGTGGGGGTGCCTGACAAAGGTACTAGTACCTGAACACAGAAGGAAAAAACTTGATCCAAAGACCGTAGATGGTATCTTCTTGGGTTATGCTCAAAATAGTATTGCATATAGGTTCCTGATTATTAAATCAGAAATTCCTGGAATAGATGCAAATACTATTGTAGAACTTCGCGATGCTACATTTTTTGAGGATATATTTCCTATGAAGATGAGAACACCTCAATCTAGTATTTCTACTAGAAATGAGCCTTCTTCTATAGAGGTCCCATTATCCGTAGTGGGTACACCTTCCTCAAGTCACTCTAGACTAGATGAATCTAGTGAGTATATAGAACCGAGAAGGAGCAAGAGACAACGTGTGTCTACGGATTTAGGTCAGGACTTTATCACCTATAATATAGAAGGTGACCCTGTGACATATAGAGATGCTATGTCTTCTCTTGAAGTTAAGCACTGGAAAGAGGCCATTAAAAGTGAAATGGACTCTATTATCTCTAATGCCACTTGGGAGTTGATAGATTTACCTCCTGGGGTGTAACACTATAGGATGTAAATGGATGTTTAAAAGAAAACTAAAACCTGATGGGTCAGTAGATAAATTCAAAGCCCGCCTAGTTGCTAAGGGATTCAAACAGAAAGAAGGGATTGACTATTTTGACACTTATTCTCCTGTTACCAGAATTACTACAATCCGAGTGTTAATAGCATTGACGTCCATATATCATCTTGAGGTCCATCAAATGGATGTCAAAACGGCATTCCTTAATGGAGATCTTGAAGAAGAGATATATATGGATCAACCTGAGGGATATGTAGTTTCTGGAAATGAGAATAAAGTCTGTAGGTTAGTCAAATCTCTTTATGGTTTGAAGCAAGTCCCAAAGCAGTGGCACGAAAAATTTGATAGAGTTATGTTATCATTTGGCTTTGAAATGAATGACTCTGATAAATGTGTGTATGCTAAAATGAAAGGTGATAATTGTATTATCTTATGTTTGTATGTAGATGATATTCTACTGTTTGGTTCTAACATTTCTATTATTAATAAGACTAAGGCCCTCTTAAGTGGTAAGTTTGATATGAAGGATATGGGTTGTGCTGATATGATTTTAGGGCTGAAGTTGACTCGTTCAACTGATGGAATAGCAATTTCTCAATCACTCTATATTGAGAGAGTATTAGAGAAATATGGCTATAGCCAAGTTAAATCTGTAGTCACACCCTATGATCCTTCAAAAACTCTCCACAAGAATAAGAGTGGTGTGGCAGTGTCTCAATTAAGATACTCACAAATAATATGTAGTTTAATGTATTTAGCAAATTGTTCTAGACCTGATATTTCTTTTGCTATATCGAAATTGAGCAGGTTTACCAGCTGTCCGGACATAACGAATTGAGATGCATTAGATAGAGTACTCAGATATCTGAAAGGCACTATATCCTTGGGCTTGTGGTATGGGAGATTCCCTGCAGTCCTGGAGGGATATAGTGATGCCAGTTGGATAGCTGACACTGCTGAGTGTAAAGGCGTTACTGGTTATGTCTTTACACTTGGAGGCGGTGCAGTTGCTTGGAGGTCTGTTAAACAGACGATTATAACCCGTTCTACATCTGAGGCAGAATTGTGTGCTTTGGATACCACAGTAACTGAAGCTGATTGGCTTAAGGGTCTTCTTTCTGAAATTCCCTTAATGATGAAGCCAATACCTTCTATTTCAGTGCACTGTGATAATCAAACAACAATAGCTCAGATTAGAAGCTCCAAGTATAACCAGAAACAGAAGAGACATGTACGAATAAGATTGAAATCTATTCGTGAGCTAGTATCTCTTGGAGTGGTGTCATTGGACTTTGTAAGTTCAAAAGACAATATTGCTGATCCACTCACTAAAGGACTTGATTCTGAGAAAATCAAGAGATCCAGTAAGGGAATGGGACTGAGGCCTGTCCTGGTTTCATCTATAGCGGCAACCTAACCTATCTGATTGGAGATCCCAAAAAAGTAGGTTCAATGTGGTACAAACAAGCTATAAGGGTGAAACGTAAGCATCAAATTGATTGAGATGTAATCTCATAGTCTCTTCCTTGGATAGATGTTTGACTGCTAGTAAGGATGAGCTTGGGAGCTCTTAATGAGTTCAAGGTCTTAATGACAGGATGCTTGCAGTACATCCTTTGAGAACTCACCTATGTAAGTGTAACTGTGAGGCCGCAGTGTGGGGGGTCTAGGCAACTCTCCTTAGCACTTATGAAACAAGATTCGGTGGCATGGCCGTAATGCACCAACCCAGAAGGATTCAACCGTCGCCAGTGAGGAGTTGTTACCAATTGATCTTCACATATAAAAGGTTTAAGATCAAGACTCTGTTCTCTTCAAACCTATGTGAATAAGATTGGTGTACTTAGGTGAAAATTCAAACCGGAAGGTATTTACACTGAAAGCTCATTGCAACCAAGCCTCAGAACATATATTTGCTTTTGACTAAAATGATTTGAATTTGTGGGGGATTGTTGAATTTTGTTTTAAATTCAAAGCATTTTTTGTAGTGTTTTTAGTCCCACATTGCTAAGTGGAGAAGCTTGGAAGGGCTTATATAGGAAGCCCTTCCATCCTTGCTTAGCAATGATAAGAGGACCTACACGCATGCGTGGGCCAATCCCAAATCGAATGGATTTGGGGGGTTCAAGCCGAAAATCCATAAACCGGGCGTCACGTGCGCGATTAACGAGCGCAGGAGGGGGGGGGGTGCAAATCCCCAGCCTGTGGGCTTTGCGCTCACGGGCGGCCCGGTCTGTTTTTGCTGGTTTGGATCAGTCTGAACCAAACCAGTTTGGTTTCCGGTTCGGTTCTGTCCGCGTCGCGTGAGAATGCGAAACAACGCATCCAGCGCATCCGCGCGTGAGAAGAGGAAGCAGAAGCAAAGTGTGCGTCCCTTCCTCTGCACTGCTTCAAGTGTATAAATACACTTCCTCACTTCCTTCTCAACTCACTCTAAAAAGCAAAACATTCCTTCTCCCTTGCTTTCTACTTCTTCTTCCTTCTTTCTGAGTTCTGAGGCTTGGTTCGCGATCTGAGGTTGAGTCCGAGTGCGGCGCTCATTTTTGAGTGCACCTACGAGCGACGCGAGCGGTCGTCGGATCTTGGGAGGATTTTGCCGGAGCGCCTCTGCACCGTGGGCGGCAATCAATTCTCTAAAGATAGTCGACACGTCCGACGCTTTGACCGGAGATACACAATTTCTTAACCCTTACTGTTATTAACGTTTATTGCATGCTCGTCATTTATTGGTGCAATTATAAATTACTGTATTAGTGTAATTAGTTCTATTACAATTATTACATAACCTCGTAGTCGAAAATTTCAAACCAAGAAAGTAGTCTACCGCTACCTAAGTAAAACAGATGACACATAGTGATGTTGCCCAAAACCATAAGCCCTAAGACAAGATTTCACTCACATAATCTCTCAAGATCTCATGCTAAGGCTTTAAGATTATTAATTGTAGCAAAAAAGTAGAATCCGACGATTCCACACGGCCGACCCCATAACCGTCTGTGAGGAGATATATCAGAAAACTACAATTAGCCACTGTGAGAGGGCATTTTTCTTAACTTTGCGAGCACTTTAATATTATCAATGCTCCTTGTCTTATAGTCCACTTGGTCAAACTTTCAATACTTCAAATATAGTAAGTTCCATGAACTTTCTCCATTCCATTATCCTCGTCGTCTTGAATTCACCTCATTTAAGTCATCCTAGAGTTTACCTTGCATTAGACATTTGGTCCCTCGGATGAATAAAACTTCCGCAAGCTTGTTCCAACCCATCCTTATTTGCATTTCATGTCTACCGGACCTTCGAGCTATAGAACTAACAATCACCTAATGTTTATCTCCCTAGAGTCCAGCCTGCTAGACCTCCAAACCATCAAATTCACTAAGTTTTTTAAGTTTGTTCCATGCCATCTTGCTTCCCTCGCCTCTAAGCTCACCTCATTCCAGACCTATAAGCCATTGAGCTAATGATCATATCATATCACATCAAACTGATTCAACCTCGTTAAGTCAAACTACTGTACAAGTTCCAGGTCCATTATGCCAAATCCCTACATACTTATCAGTGAGGTAAAACCTAACTTAAGCTCTTTATTGAACACATCAAAAAAAAATTGGTTGGACCTGATCAACTTGGAAGCATCATTTCCCAACAATCTTTCCCTTTAAATGTTGACAATCCATTTAAGTTATACACAAAGCTCCCTCTTTACCATTAAGGTAACTCTTTGCTTACTAATTGGGAGAGAGGATTACTAAGGGCATCTTCAGTGTGAGTTTATTCTTTAAATAGAGAATCATGCCAAACACTTGTGGCCACTGTGAAGGTAGGGGGTTTTTTTTTTTTAACTGTTGCATGGGTTCCAAATATTGAATCAGGTTTTTCATTAAGGTAGCGAGCCCCTGCCTGCTACAGTGCAATTTTTTTGTCTTTTTATTTTTATTATTTTTATTTGTTTTCCCATTTCAAAGTAGCAGCAATTTTTTTTTTTTTAATTAGGGAGTAACTAACCGTTGCAAACGGCTAGTTTATATATATATATATATATATATATATATATATATATATATATATATATATATATATATATATATATATATATATCATTTAATTAATTTCTATTTTCATACAAACTTACAATAATCAGATCTTTTAGATATTTTTTTTCAATTTTCAAAATGACGAAGAGAACACAACATCGTAAAGTTCACATAATCATCCTGATATCCAATATTATCAATTTTCCATTTCTAAGCACTACCTCCCAAAGTTTTCAAATATTTTAGGTTACATAATGTTATCATTGTGTTTAGCTAATCACCTTTATTTAGTAATGTCCTATAAGAAAACACATCAGAAGATAATTTTACAGTAAATGACATACAATATACAAAAGAATATTATCCAACTAATGAGATCTATACAGAATGAACTATTTTCATTAAGAGCTTTTCGTGCCCTAGGATTCTAAAAAAAAATATGTTCAAGCAAAGATAAGAATCTACAAGAAAGGACGTCGAGCCAATATTTGGTGTATTCCAATCTCATTGGGCAATGATAAGAGGTCTATGACGTTTTTAGTATAAAAATAACTTGAATGATATCATGTATATGTGTATTATTTTGCACAACATGATTATTAAAGATGAGGGAAATGCAACAATCAATTTGTTAGATGATGAAATAATAGATCTTCTGGTATTGCTATTGTAGGGCTCTACTTAAGAGTTTCAAGAATACTTTTGAAGAATTTGTGTTACGTGATAGTCAAGTATATTATTAGCTTCGAGCTGAATTGGTTGAGCACATCTAGACACGCTATTGGTGCGATTAATGAAAGATTAATTTATTATATTTTTTTTAATAATACATTGCTTAATGTTGTACTTCTTTTTTTTTTAATTTTAAATTTTCAATAATATTTTTTTAATAAAATTTTATTTTCAATAAAAATTATATATTTGTTATATATAAAATATCAATAATATATATTAAATATACATAATTCTAAATTATATATATACACACATATAAATGAAAATATGTGATATGAGAGTGGAACTCATTAAAAAGTAACCAAAGAATTTTTAAAGATATGTGAATTGTTAAATGTCATTATGTGAAAAATCAATAATAGACTTCGGTTATTATTCAAAATAATAGGTAGATAATTACTAAATTAGACGCACGTGAAGTAAAATGGTCTATTTATTACTTCACCGCATAATTACCGAAGTCTTCTTTCGGCCTGATATGGATGTGATTAAGGGGCAGAGAAGGAATTAGGAGGAAAGTGGAGGGCATTTTGGACATTTGGAATCAAATTAGGTTTTGGCTTTAAAGGGAGATCACGGTTCACTAGAAACGAGGGGGCTGGGTTCGTGGGAGAGAGCCGCCGCCGCCAAACGGAGCAGGGACAGAAGCATTTTCTCCCCTTCTCGCTTCTCGCCGGCGCCGGCCACCACTGCCTTCCTCTCCTCCTGGCGATTCCGACCACAACCCTCCTTTCTCCTCACGGCATCACCCGACAGACCCGGTGGACGGCGACAAAGAACACCCCCACTGCTGCCGTCAGTGAGCGTCGTTGCCACCAGGACGCGCCACCGCCCCCGACAGGCACTGCTTCCGCCTCCGGCGACTACAGCTGCCGATTCCCGTGGCCGCCGTCAGCATGCGCCGCTGCCGCTAGCGCGTACCGCTGCCGTCAGCAAGCGCCGTTGCCACCAGCACGCGCCGTCGCCCCTGATAGGCATCGCCGCAGCCTCTTGTGGCCTCCGCCACCCCCACCGCAGCAGACTTCAGGGTTGTCATTGTCGCTGACAGCGGCTGTTGTTGCCGCCTCCACCGACTTCAGCGTTTGATGCCACCTACAGCCGCTGATGATACCTCCAGTGACTACCACAGCCGTCCCGATCGAACACCGTAGTCACCCTCTGAGTAGTCGTCGTCCGAGGGTTCAAGTATCGTATTATGCTTATATTCCGGCCTGCGAGCCGAGAGAGTGCCCGGCCTTCGTGCCGTTGTTGTATTTCGGCCTGCAAGCCGAGGTTGTAGTCGGATAGTGCATCATCCTACGGGTCCATATTGTGTTCGGCTCCGAGCCACTGGAGCTAGCTACTCACACTACAAAAATAGTCGTGAATAACGACTGAATATTCCGTCGGCATTCCGTCGGTACATGAGATTTCCAACGGAATACCGACGGAATTTTTAACATCGGAAAGAATTGGGTCGGCGCTTAATTTACCGATGGAAAATATATTCAGTCGGTGATTACCGACGGAATTCATAAATTCCGTCGGTATATATTAACGACAGAAACCTTGCCCGTCGGCAAAGGGCAAACGTCGTGTAACGGACTTTACCGACTGAATTATAATCCGTCGGTAAATCACCGACGGAATTAACATTTCCGTCGGTAATTACCGACGGAATTAACATTTCCGTCGGTAATCACCGACGGAATTTACTATTCCGTCGGTAATCACCGACGGAATTTACTATTCCGTCGGTGATTTATCGACGGAATGAACTTATCCGTCGGTGATTACCGACGGAATGAACATTTCCGTCGGTGATTACCGACGGAATGAACATTTCCGTCGGCAATGTATCGTAAACATCCTGTTCCAGTTTGATAGATTACCGACGGAATAAGAATTTCCGTCGGTAATTACCAGTAAAAAATTTGAAATGCTTGCTCTGCATTTCTCACTTATCATATATACAATTTTTATATAATAAAAACCATCACAAACGATGGTAACACAAACACAAATCATATATAATCACAATCCACACAATCAACAACCAACACAACATACAATATGCTCATAAACAAATGATAAAACTGTCTAAAAAACAATACAAAACATATAATTATACTAACAAGTTCCCATATCTCCAAAATTCAATACAAAATAAAACATAACCAAATATCAAGTACTTACAATCATACATCCAAAAGTACTGACAAGTCAACGTCAAATACAAAATATCCAAACTTATCATGATACATCACCTACACATATCCAAATATAATCCTGTAAAAGTCCAATATAAGAGATTATAATTAGACTGAATCGATATAAATGTAATATATAATTCAAGAATTGTAATATATAACTAATTTTGTATGTAATAAAATACCTGAATTATATTGTAGATATTCAATGATAGTACGGTGGTGAATGTATCAATATGAACTCCTATAAAATGCAATACAATTTAAGATAAATATCTAAATTTGTTAAGAATCTGAAATCTAATAAGAATCTAAAATTGTAATGACTACTCTATCTTATAAGAGATAAGGAATCAATGAATCACATTCAAGCATAGTAGAAAGCAACATGCTCATGGTAGTGTGGTATGAGAGCTCATCAAGGAAATAAAAAAGGTAGACGCTAAAAAAAATAAAAAATTAAAGGATGAAAAGCTCCCTACGAAAAATCCTAAAGCACAGAGATGTCGTATGAGAGCTCATCAAGGAAGAATTCATGAACACCCTGAAAGTAACATGTTTAGTCTCAACAAAGAAACATTGTTTAAGAGGGCATCATCAGACCAGTGCACTTCACCCTTTCCTCTTGGCTGGTCATATAAACTATTATAAGTTCAACTGCCCATAATAAAGTACATCTAATTTACTAATCTATTGTGAACAAACTAAGTACCTGTGTATTAAAGTAATCAAGTAGCCAAATGCTTTTAGTTGATCAGGTAGATAAAAGTAATGGAAGTAAGTTAAGATTAAAAGTAAAATAAACAACAAAAAACTATAATTAATATCATTGCAATTGATAAACTATTTTTTTTTAGAGAACCCTACAAGTGATGTCTACTTCAGTGGCCAAGGGTTTCATTTTCAAAGTTTGCCTCCTTAACCATAACTATTAGCAATCCAAATTATTTATTGTTACCACCAAATCACCTGATCAGCAACCAATAATGGGCGTTTGTCTTCTAATCAGCAACCAATAAAGGATGAAAAAGACTGGTGAATTAAAAAGAAAAAAAATCAAACATATTAGAGAAGAACAAGAGAAAGAGATTAAGTAAAAGTTGTGAGAAGTGCTTTTATAGAAATGCTCATTCTTAATAGTTAATACTATAATTTAAAATTATAAATAATTAATCCAAATGGTTATGCAATGGTTATTAGAAATTTTATGATGGAGAAAGTAAATCAGATGTTCGGTTCACAATCAAACAACATTAATATTGAATTAATAACAACTAGAATGATTGCACTAAGAAAAAAATTTAGTTGTAATTGAACATACCTCAGAAAAATCTAATCATCAGCAGGGTGTAATGGATCTTGAGTCTCCTGTGACTCAATACCATGCTCTGACTGGGGATCCTGTGACTGGGGCGGCTGTGATCGGTCACATCTAGCAATGACTGCTCGCATCTGGGGCAATGCCGGCTCCTGAGCAGTCCATCTCTCCTCCCACCTCTGATCCATGACTGCTCACAAGGGAAGGGCTCCAACAATGACTACTGAGATAGAGTAGGACTACCAAAGGGCAGGAGTCTCTAAGCCGCTCATCACTTGTCTCCCATCTCCAAATTGGTATCAAGACAGGTACATGGATTCAAATAAAGCAAAAAAAAAAGGAAAAAGAAGCAACTGAAATATCAAATGGTGCAGCACAAGTCTCAGTGCAAGAAACGGATCGAAAAATTGGAATAGTACAGGCAGAAAATGTACAGAACCAGGTGGTTACAAGGAAGGAAGAAGGGAAAAATAAAAAGCCTGCGGCTGCCGCGAGCAGTGGCATGCGGCGGTCGGCTGTCGCAATCAAGGGCATGCGCCGCCGGCCTGCAGTGAACAGGGCCCAGCGGCGCCGGCCTGCAGCAAGCGAGATCGCCGGTTGCCGATCGCTGAGGATGCGGAGAGGAGAGGAGAGTTCGCGCGGAGAGGAAAGTCATACGGGGCCCATGCCCTAATTTTTACTATGCTTTACCGACGGAATGTAATTCCGTCGGTAAATACCGCCCGGATTGTGATTCCGTCGGAACTTGCCGACGGAATTATGCTTCCGTCGGCATTTTCCGACGGAATCATACAATTCCGTCGGAAATTACCGACGGAATCAAATTCAGTCGGTATTTACCGACGGAATTATATTCAGTCGGTAAATCATATTAAAAATTAGGGCACGGACCCCGTATGACTTTCCTATCCGCGGCGAACTCTCCATCTCCTCTCCGCATCCTCATCGATCGGCGCCCGGCGATCTCGGCGTCCAGCCTCGTGTCCTCTCCTGATTCGGAGAGGACTTCGACGATCCGGTGTAGCTCATCGTCAAGAGGATGCGGTCCATGTCATTTCGTCTTCTTACCTCGGGCGAGGATCAAATGGCGCGAGCGTGAAGATGAACGGCGGATAGTTACGCCATCCTCATGACCACGGTCTTTTTCTGCTATTTGACTGCCCGTTATATGATATGTACTAGTCAAGGCCCTCGGCCGAGGGTTTATATCGAGCCAGGTTATCCGAGACCCACGTCGCTGAGGCGAGGTTTATATCCGCCCCGGGCTCGGAAACCCAGCTATCCGGCCAAAGGCCCCGAGGCCGATCGGCCGGAGGTTTATATCCGAGCCACCCGAGTCGGGTCCCCAGCCCGGGGAGGGAGCCCCAGGCCGATCGGGCGGGGAGTTTATATCAGCCACGGGGCTCAAGGCCCCGATCGGCCGAGGTTTATATCCGAGCCACGGGCTCGAGGCGAGGAGTCGCTTTAGAGCCACGAGCTCGAAGGAGTCGAGGGAGGTTTATAGCGGGGGCTCGAGGCCCAGCCGATCGGCGGAGGTTTATATCAGCGCTCAAGACGGGCGCCCCGAGCCGTTCGGTAGCCCCAGAGGTTTATATCCGAGCCATGCTCGAAGATGAAGGCCCCGAGCCGTTAGGAGGTTTATATCTGAGCCGCCACGGGCTCGATGTGAACCCAAGCAGGAGGATTATATATAGCGGGCTCGATGGGGAAGACCCAAGGGGAGGATTATATCGAGCCGTGAGCTCGATGGCGAAGACCCCGAGTCGGCGTGGAGGATTATATACGAGCCGTCGCTCACGGGCTCGATGGCGAACCCCAGCCGAGGATTATATAGCCGAGGCTCGATGGCTACCGGCCGATCGGTGGGAGGATTATATTCAGCGATCACGGTTTCGGACCGAATGTGACACATCATATGTCTATATCCCCGTTCGAGCGGCCTTCACGTCACGGACCGATTCATGATCATCTATCTCTCCCGCGCGATCGTCGCGGCGGTATCTATTCTTCCGATCGGCCGTCCCGTCATCGGCATTTATCCGACCCGATCGACATCATTCGATCGCCTGGTATGCATTTATCCGCCGATCGACATCATTCCATGGCGTATCGTCGCTGGCCGCCGATCGACATCATTCCGATCGGCATTTATCCGACGACATCATTCATCGCCCGCCGATCGACATCCGATAGATCGCATTATCGATCGAGGCCGTCGATATCATGATGTGATCGTCCGCATCTATCCATCCGATCGACAACACTTCGATCGTCCGGTCGGTATCTTTGCGGCTACGCACTCGGCATTGGTCCATTTTCCGACTTGGTCTGCTCGGTATCTTTACCATCTCCTGCGACACCATTATTATAGCGATCGCTCGAGGGATATTATATTCAGCGATTTGGCTTTGACATCAAGAGCGGTTCAGCTCTTTGCGATTGACTGTCCAGTCAGTCGGACTAACGCCTCCTTCGACTAGACTTGAAGGAGAGGCTTATGATATGGATGTGATTAAGGGGCAGAGAAGGAATTAGGAGGAAAGTGGAGGGCATTTTGGACATTTGGAATCAAATTAGGTTTTGGCTTTAAAGGGAGATCACGGTTCAATGGAATCGAGGGGCATTTTCTCCCCTTCTCGCTTCTCGCCGGCGCCGGCCACCACTGCCTTCCTCTCCTCCTGGCGATTCCGACCACTACCCTCCTTTCTCCTCACGGCATGACCCGACAGACCCGGTGGACGGCGACGAGGAGCACCACCACTGCTATCATCAGCACGTGCCGCTGCCGCCACTGCCGTACCGCCCCCGACAGCACTGCTTCCGCCTCCGGCGACTACAGCTGCCGATTCCCGCGGCTTCCATCAGCATGCGCCGCTGATGATACCTCCAGTGACTACCACAGCCGTCCCGATCGAACACCGTAGTCACCCTCCGAGCAGTCGTCGTCCGAGGGTTCAGGTATCGTATTATGCTTATATTCCGGCCTGCGAGCCGAGAGAGTGCCAGACCTTCGTGCCGTTGTTGTATTTCGGCCTGCGAGCCGAGGTTGTAGTCGGATAGTGCATCATCCTACGGGTCCATATCGTGTTCGGCTCCGAGCCACTGGAGCTAGCTACTCACCAGGTGGACGTTCGCCTACTATTTCGGGTCGCGACGACCCGATCAGTATCCCGATCGGCTTATCTATCCATCCGAGGGCGCCCCCTGGGCCAGGGTAAGTTCTCGTACTCGGTATCTGTTCATTTTATTGCTATACTGTTATGCGGTTACTTATATGTCTATGGGATTCGCCTCGAGCACCGAGGTACCAGAGACCGGGGGAACCCGGTCGCTGGATACAGGTACAGTTGACCGGAAGAGGACTTCTAACGATCTGGTCAATGCAGCGGGCAGCTCATCACCGGGTCAAGAGGATGTGGTCAACCTGCCAGACACGTCATACCGGCAGGTTCGTCTTCTTAGCTTCTGGACAGGATCATGGCCCAAAACCGGTTCAAAGTCGGGTAATTTTTGAAGTAAGAAGGATCTATTACTTCATCAAGGTCAGTTAAAGTACTAAAGTGGTTGATGATATATTACTTCATAGGTTGCATTGATTGACGAAGTAAAATATGTATACAACTTCATAATTTTTTTATTCTAGTGTAGTAAATATTTAATTTTACTTCTGCATAATTGGCTTGATGAAGTATTTTTTATTATATTACTTCATCATAGTATAGAAATAATAGAGCATATTTTACTATAATAAAAAATTCAATTTAGCAAAGTAATTTATACGAACGACTTCACAAATTCAATCAGTGGCGAAGTAAATAGTTTCTTTAACTACGCTACTATTAAATTTATCGAAGTCTTTTGTGTTGTATTACCTATCATTTATTCATAGTGTCGAAGTAATTGATCATATTTTACTATAATACAATTTAAATTGACTAAAGTATATATCATAATATTTTACTACAACACAATATTTTTTACTACCAAAATTAAACAATTATATCACAAATATCTATCAAATACAACCCAAAAGTGTATTCATAAAAGACATATTTAACTATAACCCAAAAGCTTTTGTATCCATAAATCTCTAAACACAATCCAAAATTTATATCATATCCTACACTTATGCACCCATATAAAAGTAGACGAATTCTCTCTATTCACTTCCGACTTCAGCATACTGAGATTGAGTAATACTATTTATTTTTTGATACTGTAAACTAAAGCATTAACAGAACTTTGAGGGTCAATGCAAAATAACTTAATATTTCATAAATAAGAAATTCACCTTAGTCTCTAATTATATATCATCATCCAACACTATCTCTTTCATGCATCGCATTATACAATATTCACATTTAACACCACCATTTTATTTTAGATTATCCTAATAAAATTGAAAATGTCATGCAGTCAGTTACAATCCAAATAATAAGAATTAGTAATTGATGTCAAAATACATAATCATAATACATACCGTCAATTGTTTAAAACCTAGTCCTTTTGAAATGTCCTTTGATGCATTGTCTATCTTGACTCCACTATATTGTAAAAAATATGAAGTTATTTTTTCAATCTCTAATGAATTGAATGCATTCATAATCAGTAAAATTTCCTACCTACTTGGTCATATAGTTTGTCAAGTATGGTCTCGGTTCTTGTTACTCAGAGTCTAATAAATATATCATATTATTATCTCCATTAATTATAGTTAGGATCTAATGGTACATGCAAAAATGGAAATATAATATTGATTAGTATGTAGTAGGAATTGATAAATAATTAAAATCTTACCTAGTGTTGTATGGGATGAAGCAGATGCTATCTCTGTTCGATGCTCCCAACTGAGCAACAATATGTTATGATAATTTACTGCCTTCTTCACCCACACCACATGTAGGTATGTGACCATGATCCATAAATGAGACATACTCATCAGCTCTATTTTCTTTCTTCAAGTATTTGTAAAGGTAAGTGCAAGGTAATTGCAAGGTAATGATAAAGTAATGACAAATCTAAATATACCCTATGTGAACCAAAGCAAAAGCATGTGAACGCATCTAAATTTAATCTATTTACTTAGACTTTGTCTCCAAACCTAGTTTCTTAACCAAGATCTTTAACTGAGTTCAAAAACTAAGTTATATATTGTATATTTAGAATTTAGAGACTTAGCCTCCCAAATAATTATGAGATGCTAAGTTCAGAAAATAGAACCTTCTTTCCAAGAACTGAGTTCAGAGACAAGTTTTGGTTGAACCTTCCAATCCTTAAGGTGATTAAGTACAAAATTAAAATATGAATATAAAACTACAAGGCATGAAACAATGGAATAGCTTATTTGGATGAAACTAAGGCATATTGTAAAATACCAAAAAAGGGCGAATAACCATAAGGGAATTTTTTTGGAATTTTTAAAAATTTTTTGAGAATTTTTCGGAGCTCGTATGACGAGTTTATGGGGATAAATATTGGGCCCAGGAAAGCCTGTTTAGGCTACCCCATTTAAGCGAGGAAATGTTTGATTTTTCCTCTTTATTTTTCTTTTCTTTTTTTTTTCTTTTATCCCCCGCCGAACCCCGTGTTGTGCCCTAACCTCCTCGCGCCGAGCGGTTTCCCTTTCTCCCTCGCGATTTAAGCCGTGGCCGAGGGATTTTTTGCATCTCCTTCTTCCTCCTTCTCCTGACGCCGGCCAAGCTTCTGCGCCCCCTCTCTTCCTCTCTTTTGTTTGAGCCTTAGATCGGGGGAGATCAGGAACACCGATCGCCTCTTGCGTCGCCGAGAACCCTCTCGCGTCGCCCGATCGCCACCATTATTGCTCAAGCCTCGCCGACCTCCATTTCTCTTTCTCTCTGCCCTAGAGCAGTCGCCACCCTCCCTTTTCCTGGATCGTCACCTGCATCTGAGGTATAGCCATGCCCTAGATTTCCACCATCGAGTCTTCTTTTTCCACACTACCACTGATCGAGCAAGCGCCGGTTGCTGATCACCAGAGAGGACCGAGCCACCTCCAAGCCCTAGTCTCACTCTCTGTTAAATCTCCAACAGAGAGGAAGAACTTGACATCGTTGCAGGTAAAGCATATATGAGTATTTGGGATTTGATCACTTTAGTTCTGCCCTAATTTGGGAGTTTAGTATCAGATCTCTAATTGTGTTAATTGGGGAGTTCTGACTTAGGTTATTATTGGCTATGGATTCGAGCATCACCATTCTAGGGCAACTCACAACTCCGGCCACAATTTTCAGCAGCTATCCTTCTTCGACAGCAGCATCCTTGGCTGTGAGTTTGAGGTAAGATGCTTAATTAAGTTGATTTTAGGTTTTTGGTAGTTAGCCGTTGAGATATTTAATTAGGGTTTAAATGTCGGGTCTAATCTAAGCTGCAGTTAGATCCGAATTATTATTTAACTCAGAATAAATGAACGGATTAGGGTTCTTGGTTTAATAGGAATTTGATTTAGCTACTAGATACATATCAGAATTAGCTAAAAATTATATGTTTGATATTACATGACTTTGATTCGAGACAGTGTCTCGACGAAGGATCTATTTCGGATACGATCTTCTTATTGGAGGCAGGTACCTTGACTTATCTTTTTGATTAGTCATTTGATGTGCATAGTAGTTTTTTTTAACAAATAGTAATGATTATGTATTATATCTGCATTGTTATGTCATTATCCATTAACTGTGCATGCTTTGATTGTTTTTTGTTTTGCATTTATGTTTATACCTTTCAGATTACTTATGATCATAAAGGTAATGATATACCATGCCATAGGATATACCGAACTTATTCTGATACCATATCTGACCTGTGTACCTAGATTTTCTGATTTGATCCATGTATATTTTTGGTACCTATTTTATGGAGATAGATATGGTCAGGATCTTCATGCTTAGTGTCATGCATCATCTGCATGATTGCATGCTGAGCTATTGGTAGCTTTATTATTGTTGAGCTCATCGTTAGTTACATGGATCTGCACACACTACCACTCATGGGTTAGTGGTTTTTATTCAAGCAGGGTGTGTTGCAGCAGGTGCTCTATCAGTGCTCCGTTGGTCCACTCATGGGTAGCGTGACGCAGCGTAGTAGTACGTCAGGGATCCCTCCTCTGGACTGGCTCAAGGAGATGAGAGCATTGAGTTCCCCCACTTATGATTTAGGGTAGGAGGATAGGTGTACTCCGACAGCATCCCGTCCACTTGGTCACTCATCAGGAGTAGTGATGGCAGAGTGCACGATTGTCACAATCTTACCCACTCGGTCTCACCATCGTATGTGAGATGACTGATTGGCAGTAGGGGTGACCAGGATATGTCATTGGCATCATACGCATTGATGCATTTATTTGCTGCATATTGGATAGATGCATATGTTTGACATGCATACAGGATTTTTATACCTCTCGGTTTATTATCCATACACCAGGTCCTGGTTAGTACAGTTGTTCTCCTATTTATTTTAGTTGCATTTATCCTTCTTATATCAGGAGACTATACGCATGATTAGTGCTATTTGTTATATTTCTTACTATGCATATCAGTATTACCCGCTGAGCAGTTGACTCACCCCGTTGATATACTATTTTTAGGTTGAGGCTGTCTGGAGGATTTCCAGTCGCTAGTCCCTCTCCAGATTTCGAGGATTTTCATATGGACCTTTTTATTATTATTTTCTTACTATATAGTTGTCTATGTATTGGACTTATGCTGGTTTTTCTTTATGGATATTGTATTATCTTTATTGTCGATGAGTTTTATTGGATATGTTTTACTACATGTCTGTCTGGACGGCAGAAGAGGTGAGTTGATTTTATTGCGTCGTGATTTGAATTTTATGGTTGTAGTTGAGTAGGATATTTGAAAGGATTTTTATTATCATTGCATTAGTTTAGTTTTACTATTAAACTGCGTGGGTATTTGACTTATTTTTATTGTTGTTGTTCTGGTCGTGTTGGCCGAGGTATCTGGATTGATGTAGTAAGTTTCAGATTGTCACCCGTACAGGGGAGATGTTGTCGAAATTTCTTCTGACAGGGGCTCCCCCGGGGTGTGATAATTTATTTGGTATCAGAGCCAAGTTTCAGATACTTGGTTTTCGTATTGTGGTTTTACGTGTTAATCTGATACCAATATTTTTGGTATCAGAGCCTGGTTTGCGAGTCAAACTGGTATTTTCAGATTTGTACAGATTTTCGATATGATTATGTTTTGGAATTCCGTTTTGGATTTATACGGATTTCCGTTGATTTTTTCGTACAGGATTCCGAGGTTATATATGGGGACTGGACAGTGACGGAATATCTCCTGATGACAAATAGGAAAAAAAGGTAATTTTATAATTTTGTTACTTGTAGTAATATCTGTGATATAACTTAACAGATATGAGGAGATCTACACGAGTAGTTGCAAGACGTGGTGTAGGACGACCACGCAAGAGGACGTTGGAGTCCCTGGCAACAGAGTCGCCAGAGACGTCTGTTGGGGTCGAGCCTGTTGGTCAGGGACAGACTCCGCATGGTACTGCGGGCGCGTCGGGTTCTCAGACTCTGATGGCTTCGTTGGAGGTACCCACCCATACCGTACACACTATACCGCCCATGGCAAACCCGATACCTCCACCAGCAGAGCCTACGGCGTACCCGGCACCACCGCCACCTGGACCTACCGTGTACCCGGCACTAGCGGCACCCGTGCCCCCAGTGCCTACAGTGTACCCAGCACCCGTACTAGCAGTACCGGTTGCTCCATTTCCGGTACCACCACCTACTATACCTCTAGCCACGACCACTCATATCGACTCTGCAGTACCACCAGCGGTACTACTTGTATCACTGGCTCCGGGGATTCTGCCAGTTCCCGCGATGATCCTTATCCACCTCCTAGATATTGTCGCAGCACGAGCCTGGATCCCAGCATTGACAGAGTCGATGAAGAGTTGATTCACACTCATCCGAGGAGAGACTGATCCGAGTGTGGCCCAGTCCTGGATAGAGACCATGGAGCAAACCTTTTTCTACATGACTTGATCTGAGTGGGAGAAAGCAGAGTTGGCTGCTTTCCATTTACGGGATGAGACCGACAGGTTTCGCAGCATTCCATCATAGGCAAGCAGTACATCACCTGGGCCAGATTTAGAGAGGCTTTTGAGAACCGCTACTTCCCACGGGCATATCAGATGACTCGCTGTCAGGATTTTCTGAGTCTGCAACAGAACAACCGCTCGGTGATAGAGTACAATGCCGAGTTTAATTGTTTGGCCAGATTTTGTCCAGAACTAGTTACTGAGGACAGTTCCCGTATGCAGTAGTTTATTCAGGGACTGGATGGACATCTACAAGTAAAGCTTGCCGATTTTGGGAACTCGTCTTACATAGAGACACTAGACAGAGCCCTGATGATAGAGTCAGCTCACCAGAGAGCGTATCCGAGCAAGAAAAGGAAGCAGACTAATCGGACATCAGGACAGATCCAACCGACACAGGCTACACAGCAGTAGAGTGGTTGCAGTCGGCTAGGTTAGGGTACTTCTGGGGCATCTGGTCAGCCTCAGAAGTCAGGACAATCTTCCTCAGGACATTTCCGGTCTTCTCAGCAGAACCGGAAACAATCTGCCAACGACATTCACTGTTTCCGATGTGGATCTAGAGACCACATCACCTCAGCCTGCTCTCTAGGACAGTCAGTTTGCTATTATTACAAACTGCCTGGGCACCAGAGCCGAGATTGTCTACTGAAGGCTCAGCATATTGCCTCCGGAGTTGTTGCTTATGGAGGGCAGCATAGTCAGTCAGGGACTCGACGAGGAGGGCAGAGAGCCAAATCTTCACGTCGTCAGTAGATGTCCGCCCCCCTTGCAGCAGCTACATATGGCATGCATGGACAGGAGCACTCCAGCACCTTTATGGTACAACAGAGTTCAGTTGTGGGACCTCAGTACCAGCCACAGCCTCAGCCCCTAGTCCAGTATCTGTAGCCTCAGCCCCTAGTCCAATATATGCAGCCTCAACCCCTAGTCCAGTATCTGCAGTCCCAGCCACTGGTTCAGTACCAGACGCAACCCCAGCCACCAGTACAGTATCAGTCGCATCCCTTATATCCACCTCTGGCACAATCTCAAGCACCGCCTTAGTGGCAGGCTCCTACCCAGATCCAGCAGTCGCTGGCAGCGTTACCACCTCTACCTCCGCCAGAGACTGGACATATTCATGCGGTCACTAGAGAGGATGCGCAGCGGGCCGACAAATCCGTTTTCCATGGTGTGATTTTCATTTATGCCTTATCTGCTGATATGCTGATAGATACAGGTAGCTCACATTCTTTTATATCTTGTACATTTATGAGGGAGATTGGTAGATTACCCACTATTAGACCATAGCGACGGACCGTCTCTCTACCATCCGGTGATACTTTGGACGTCACCCAGGAGGTCAGAGATTGCCCGTTAAACTTTGGCAATATGATACTTATGGTACATCTTTTGGTACTGGAAATGGTCAACTTTGATATTATTCTTGACATGGATTGTTTGTCTGCATATCATGCCACTGTTGATTGCCAGACGAGGGTGGTCACATTCTGTCCTTCGAACCAACCCTCATGGGATTTCACTGGCATCAGAGACGATGACATATCGACTATTTCGGCGATTCAGGCTCAGAAGCTGCTGTCACATGGTTGTTAGGGTTTTCTATTATCTTTGATTCATACTGAAGATGACAGTAGTTCTCAACTCTCTTACGTTCCAGTAGTCTGAGAGTATCTGGATGTATTTCCAGAGGAGCTACCAGGTTTGCCTCCCAGAAGGCAAGTGGAGTTTGCTATTGAGTTGATTCCGGGAATCGCGCCGACAGCGAAAGCTCCTTACTGTATGACATCAAAAGAGTTGAACGAACTGAAGGTTCAACTCCAGGAGCTTTTAGACAGAGGATTTATATGCCCTAGTTCTTATCCATGGGGTTCTCCGGTTTTATTTGTCAAGAAAAAGATGGTACTCTGAGATGTGCATTGATTACAGACAGCTGAATGTAGTGACCGTCAAGAATAAGTACCCCTTACCACAGATTGAGGATTTATTTGATCAGCTCAAAGGTACCTCATTGTATTCTAAGATTGATTTGCAGTCTGGATATCATCAGCTGAGAGTCAAAGAATTTGATATTCAGAAAACAGCATTCCATACCAGATACGACCATTATAAGTTTTTGGTAATGCCATTTGGGCTTACCAATGCTCCAACGGTATTTATGGATTTGATGAACCGCGTCTTCCTAGATTATTTTGATTAGTTTGTTATCGTTTTTATCGATGACATATTGGTCTACTCGCGTTCCGAGGAGGAACATGCACAACATCTTTGCACAATCTTGGAGACTCTTTGACGACATCAGCTATATGCGAAGTTCAGCAAGTGTGCCTTCTGGCTATCTTCAATCGATTTTCTGGGACATGTGGTTTCTAGCAGAGGTATTTCCGTAGACCCTCAGAAGATCGAGGCTATCACCAGTTGAGAGTAGCCGAAATTAGTATAGGAGATCCGTAGTTTTCTGGGACTAGCTGGATATTACAGACAGTTCGTCGAGAGTTTCTCCTGGATTGTTATGCCGCTGACATGCTTGACCAGGAAAGGCATGAAGTTCACTTGGACAGAAGATTGTGAGACCAACTTCCAGGAGCTGAAGCGGAGATTAGTGTCGGCTCCGGTTTTGGTTTTATCCTCCTGAGAGGACGGATTCGTGCTCTACACCGACACATCTCTTCAGGGTTTGGGCGCTGTCCTGATACAGCATGGCAAGGTAGTCTCCTATTCTTCTCATCAGTTGAAGGAGCATGAGAAGAACTACCCAGTACATGATTTAGAGCTAGCTGCCATCATCTTTGCTTTGAAGATTTGACTGCATCATCTGTACAACATCACCTTTGAGATTCTTACGGATCATAAGAGTCTCAAATATATTTTCACCCAGAAGTAACTCAATCTCTGACAGAGGAGATGGATGGAGTTCCTGAAGGATTATGACTGTACCATTAGCTATCACCCAGGGAAAGCTAATGTGGTTGCCAATGCACTCAGCAGGAAGTCCATAGGGACTTTGGCTTGCCACCGAGCTTCAGTCACAGACTTGATTCAGGGCTTCTCCGAGTTGGGCCTTCAGGAGCAGGGATAGACAGAGCAGGGTATTCTGGTTACTATGGTTGCTTAGTCATTGACCAGGATGAGGATCCGAGAGGCCCAGGCCGGTGATCAACATTTTCAGTTCATTGGCAGTCAGATAGCTTCCGGGCAACAGATAAAGTTCTCCCAAGATGATGCGGATATTATATATTTCAGAGGCCGATTATGCATACCTCAGTCTCACCCGGTCTTACAGGAGCTACTTCAGGAGGCTCATCGCTCTCGATTTACGATCCACCCAGGAGGGACCTGCATGTATCGAGATTTAAGGCGTTCCTACTGGTGGAGCGACATGAAGAAAGACATCGCAGAATTCATAGCTAGATGTCTTGTCTGTCAGCAGGTAAAGGCGGAGCACTAGAGACTTGCTGAATTACTTCAGCGGATTCCTATTCCTGAGTGGAAATGGGAACACATTACCATGGATTTTGTGGTGGGTTTGCCTAGGGCATGACGAGGTCATGACGCAATTTGGATAATCGTTGATCGATTAACCAAATCCACACACTTCTTAGCGATCCGGAAGACTAATTCCCTGGATCGATTAGCAGATCTGTATTACCAAGAGATCATCAGATTACATGGAGTTCCTTTGAGTATTATTTTGGAAAGAGACCCACAGTTCTGGCAGAGTCTGCAGCAGGCCTTGGGCACTCAGCTCCGTTTCAGTACAGCTTTCCATCCGCAGACATATGGACAGTCAGAGCAGACCATTCAAACTCTAGAGGACTTGCTGAGATCTTGTGTATTAGATTTCGGAGGCTATTGGGAAAACCATTTGCCATTGGTAGAGTTCGCCTACAACAATAGCTTTCATTCGGCTATCCAGATGGCACCGTTTGAGGCATTGTATGGTAGGTCTTGACGGACACCCACCCTCTGGGATGAGGTTGGGGAGGCCCAGTTGCTAGGGCCTCATAGAGCTCAGCAGGAGGCAGAGTTGGTCCGTACTATCAGACGGAGGATGTCAGAGGCGCAGGACTACCAGAAGAGTTATGCTGATCGGAGACGGAGACCCCTGGAGTTCTCTACAGGTGACCATGTATTTCTGCGAGTTTCACCCATGAAAGGGGTGAAGAGATTTGGCCTCAGAGGTAAGCTAGCTCCGCGGTACATTGGCCCTTTCCAGATCTGGCACTACCACCGTCCCTGGCAGGCGTGCACGATGTATTTGATGTATCTATGCTGAGGAGATACATAGCCGACCCAGCTCATGTGTTGTCTAATATACTAGTTCTCCTTCAGCCTGACGTTACCTACGAGCAGATTCCGGTACGGATCTTGGACCAGAAAGAGCGTCAGTTGTGGAACAAGACTATCCGGCTGGTTAAAGTCGGATGGCAGCATCATTCGGGTGAGGAGGCTACCTTGGAGCTCGAGGATGCGATCCGAGCTCGATACCCCCACCTTTTCACTTGAGGTATATGGGTTAATTTACTGTTCGACATTTGTATTCTTTATCTGTTGTTAGTACTTGCTGATGGTAGATAGCAAAAATTTGGGGATCACATTTTTATTAATGGGGGAGAATGTAAAATATTGAAAAAGGGCGAATAACCATAAGGGAATTTCTTAGAATTTTTAAAAAATTTTTGGAAATTTTTTGGGAATTTTTTGGAGCTCGTATGACGAGTTTACGGGGATAAATATTGGACCACGGGAAAGTCAGTTTAGGCTACCCCATTTAAGCAAGAAATGTTTGATTTTTTTCTCTTTATTTTCCTTTTCTTTCTTTTTTCTTTTCTCCCCCGCCGAACCCTGTGCCGTGCCCTAACCTCCTCACGCCGAGCGGTTTCCCTTTCTCCCTCGCGATTTAAGCTGTGGCTGAGGGATTTTTTGCATCTCCTTCTTCCTCCTTCTCCCGAAGCCGGCCAAGCTTCTGCGTCCCCCTCTCTTCCTGTCTTTCGGTCGAGTAGTGACGACTTTCCCTTCTCCTATTATCGTGTCACCCTCGGGTTGCCACAGCCGACAGTGGCGTCGCCAGCCGAGCCCTAGATCGGGGGAGATCAGGAACACCGATCGCCTCTTGTGTCGCCGAGAACCCTCTCGCGTCGCCCGATCGCCACCATTGTCGCTCAAGCCTCGCCGACCTCCGTTTCTCTTTCTCTCTGCCCTAGAGCAGCTGCCACCCTCGCTTTGCCTGGATCATCGCCAGCATCTGAGGTATAGTCGTGCCCTAGATTTCCACCGTCGGGTCTTCTTTTTCCACACTACCACCGATCGAGCAAGCGCCGGTTGCTGATCACCAGAGAGGGTCGAGCCACCTCCAAGCCCTAGTCTCACTCTCTGTTAAATCTCCGACAGAGAGGAAGAACTTGGCATTGTTGCAGGTAAAGCATATATGGGTATTTGGGATTTGATAACTTTAGTTCTGCCCTAATTTGGGAGTTTAGTATCAGATCTCTAATTGTGTTAATTGGGGAGTTTTGGACTTAGGTTATTATTGGCTGTGGATTCGAGCATCACCATTCGAGGGCGACTCACAACTCCGACCACAATTTCCAGTAGCTACCCTTCTCCGGCAGCAACATCCTTGGCTGTGAGTTTGAGGTAAGATGCTTAATTAAGTTGATTTTAAGTTTTTGGTAGTTGACCGTTGAGATATTTAATTAGGGTTTAAAGTCGGGTCTAATCTTAGCTATAGTTAGATTCGAATTATTATTTAACCGAGAATAAATGAACGGATTAGGGTTCTTGGTTTAATAGGAATTTGATTTAGCTACTAGATACATATCAGAATTAGCTAAAAATTATATGTTTGATATTACAGGACTTTGATTTGAGACGGTGTCTCAACGAGGGATCTATTTCGGATACAATCCTCTTATTGGAGGTGGATACCTTGACTTATCTTTTTGATTAGTCATTTGATGTGCATAGTAGTTTTTTTTTAACAAATAGTAATGATTATGTATTATATCTACATCGGTATGTCATTATCCATTAACTGTACATGCTTTGATTGTTTCCTGTTTTGCATTCATGTTTATACCTTTTAGATTACTTATGATTATAAAGGTAATGACATACCATGCCATAGGATATACCAGACTTATTTGATACCATATCTGACCTGTGTACCTAGATTTTCTGATTTGATCCATGTATATTTTTGGTACCTATTTTATGGAGGTAGATATGGTCAGGATCTTCATGCTTAGTGTCATACACCATCTGCATGATTATATGCTGAGTGATTGGTAGCTCCATTATTATTGAGCTCATCGCCAGTTACATGGATCTGCAGACACTACCACTCATGGGTTAGTGGGTTTTATTCAGGCAGGGTGTGTTGCAGCAGGTGCTTTGTCAGTGCTCCGTTAGTCCACTCATGGGTAGCGTGACGCAGCGTGATAGCACGTCAGGGATCCCTCCTCTGGATTGGCTCAGGGAGATGAGAGCATTGAGTTCCCCACTTATGATTTGGGGTAGGAGGATAGGTGTACTCCGACAACATCCCATCCACTTGGTCACTCATCAGGAGCAGTGATGGCAGAGTGCACGGTTATCACAACCCTACCCACTCGGTCTCACCATCGTGTGTGAGATGGCTGACTGGCAGTAGGGGTGACCAGGATATGTCATTGGCATCATATGCATTGATGCATTTATTGCTTGTGTTTGCTGCATTTATTTGCTGCATATTGGATGGATGCATATGTTTGACATGCATACAGGATTTCTATATCTCTCGGTTTATTATCCATATACTAGGTCCTGGTTAGTACAGTTGTTCTCCTATTTATTTCAGTTGCATTTATCCTTCTTATATCAGAAGACTGTACGCATGATTAGTGCTATTTGTTATATTTTTTACTATGCATGTCAGTAGTTACCCGCTGAGCAGTTGACTCACCCCGTTGATATACTATTTTCAGGTTGAGGTTGTCCGGAGGATTTCCTGTCGCTAGTCCCCCTCCAGATTTCAAGGATTTTCATATGGACCTTATTATTATTTTTTTCTTACTATATAGTTGTCTATGTATTGGACTTATGCTGGTTTTGCTTTATGGATATTGTATTATCTTTATTGTCGATGAATTTTATTGGATATGTTTTACTACATGTTTGTCTGCACGGCAGAAGAGGTGAGTTGATTTTATTGCACCGTGATTTGAGTTTTATGGGTGTAGTTGAGTAGGATATTTGAAAGGATTTTTATTATCGTTGCATTAGTTTAGTTTTACTATTAAACTGCGTGGGTGTTTAACTTATTTTTATTATTATTGTTCCAACCATGTTGGTCGAGGTATCTGGATCGATGTAGTAAGTTTCAGATTGTCACCCGTACAGGGGAGATGCTGCTGAAATTTCTTATGGCAGGGACTCCCCCGGGGCGTGACACATATATCCAAAAAAAAATATATAATTACAACGATAACAACTAAGTCTTTATCTCATTAAGTGGAATCCACTATATATGTCCTCTTGTGCTATTGGGTTCGATCCCCTAATATATGCTCTTCTATATTTAAATAAATATTATCTTATTTTATCGTTGCTAATCAATTATTCTTTGGTCTTCTTCTTTCTTTGTTAATGTGTGCATTTATCATAGTCTCACAATGCTTAATTCTGGCATTTATTAATCGTCAAGTATATGCTTATACTACCTTAAACGTGTCTCTCGAAGTTCTTCCTTAATAGATGCAACTTCGAATTTTTCTCTAATATTCATATTTTTTTTACCAATTCTTATAGATTCGTACATCTATCTTAACACTCTCATCCATGTGATTCTTATTTTCTGCTCGTTATACAGTGAAGTACAAAAGGATAAATGGTTAATATAACATGCATATCACTACAGTAATCTAATTTATACTTCATAGCGATTTTATTTTTAGTACTAACATATATGGTTTCATTCCTGATGACCTAGAAACGATCATTCAATCCAATTAAAAGACAACTTAACTGTATAAATGACTAAATCACCTAGACATGCAACTAAGCTTACCCGATAAACTATTCCTGTCAAAAGGTGTGGATAATATCTTCCTAGAGATGCACAGTTAGAACATCCACTTAATGCATAGAGAAACATATGCAACCTCATTATACAAATAGAAAAAAAATAAGATTCAATTGAAAATTGCAAATCATGGAGTGGAAGGAATATATCCAACTCAACCACAGCATGGAAGGGCTAATCAAGGCCTTCTAGCAACAAAGATAAACACCTCCTAACCTAACATGATGTCAAAGGGCGACATATGTTTCACTTTATTAAGTAGAAGGGAACCCCAATAGTTAAGTAAAAAAGTTAATGTAGGTTGGTGGTAGAGGTCTTGTTAAGAACTGCCAGCCACACATATTGAGCAATTGACCCTTACACTGAGTCATCTCTTTTATGAGGTAAGGATATAAGAGAATAACTCTTGAAACCTCACACTTCTCGAATTATAACCTAAGTTTCCATTAACCCCTCCATTCATAACCCATGGATGCTACCCATTTGAGTCTCACACATGAAATTAGTTTAAGGAGTTTCATTGAATTTCATAAACTCGTATGATAGATTTGCATGACTAGAGCAAACAAATAAATAAATGCAACACAAAACATAAATAAGGCACATATAAAGTTTAAGCTTTAGCCTAAAAACCCTCCACTTGAATTGCAAAAACGGCAACCTAGACTATGAAGGGGATCAAATAGCGATCACATATAGTATATGCGCTTATAGAATCATATTTAGTTTATACAAATTACATTAAATTAAAGTAAATTAACTTTAAAGTTGTAAGCTACCTTCTTTAATAACTTATAATTTTTCAGTGTGCATTAAGCAATTATTTGAAAATGATAGATACTTTAAATATCAATATAAATATTTTTTTAATAACTAATAATAATCAACTTATGCCTCTGTATATGCTCATTGCTCCTGTATACCATATCCAAACGAGGAATTTCAATTCATGTAACGAAGAAATTAAGCCTCCTAAAGAAATTTCATAAGCTAAGACAAAAGATTCCTTTTCATATCAGTAGATCCATGAGTTAGTGTTGCAGATGAAGTTTTGAACACCATAAGGGTTCAACAGATAGTCTATTCATGAAGGTTTCAATCTCAAATTCACATATTACAAAATCCATAATCTGAACTATTGATTTCTATAATCCATGAACATTAACTAATTAAAAAATCCCTCCCCTAAGAACACATCTATTATCTCATATGAAAAAGAGAGAAACCATGGGGCAAGAGATGCCATAAACCAACCTGGTGTACGAGTTGTTAGGGCTGCAAAACTGAATCTGTTAGAGACAATGACCTCTAGCTCGAACTCCTACAAAGCACTTGCCTTCTTCCCGTGGCCAAGAAACCTCAAAGAGGATGGATGACCTATTGAAGGTCAATTCCCCTAAAGATGCTGTAGAGAGGAAGAACATTAATAACACAACAAAGAGAAAAAGAAAGAAGGGGCGGAGAGGGAAGAAACCTAGTGTCGAGTGTCACGCCCTAGAGGAGTCCCTGCCCAGCAAATGGACAACATCTCCCCTGTAACTATGTCAATAATCATATATACATCCACAAGCTATATACATCAGCCCACACGGCTGTAATATACACAACCACATAGTTATATGCACAGTCCACTCGGCTGGAACAAAATAATCACAACCATGCAGTTATATATATTAAAAACCCACACGACTGTACTAAAAACACAACGAAAAACGAAAGAAAAGCCCACACAAACCAAATAGATACAATGCATGCTGGCACGACTTAAACACAAATACAACACCAAAAATAATGAAATAGCCACATGGCTAAACACCAATACAATGCCAAAACAATAAAGAATATATGAACGAAAATAATAGCGAAGTAAAATCATCTTCTGATGTGATGTAGGACTGGTAGACAGGATACTCCAAGCGACTCCACAATCATCTATCTGCTACCTGAAAATATAAAGATACAAACGGGGTGGTGAGTGCGGGTCACTCAGCAGGTAATAGACAAGATATGCATAGTATATATAAAACAATGGAGATCAAAGTATATAGTCTCAGTAGGGAAATAAGAACATGATCATATACTGACATAGTCAATAAACCCACATACCAGTACCAGTCTAACACACATGGTTTAATAATCATTACTGACCTAATGAATACATATAACCATATCGACATAATGAGCTGTAACAACCCGCCTTCTACTGGCTAGGCTGTAAGGCCGGACTGTCACAATATGCTGTGCTAAGCTATATCCATGACCATCACTAGTCTAGGTGCGAAAAACTGTACCAATTTAAAACTTGGTCATGCTAATACAAATTATTGGTCCTACATGTGCTAAGGGATGCAACCTAAGGTATACATGGCATATCCTACATCCCCTACGGTCAAGGAGCTAAATTACCAGGTCTCTTGGTCAAAACCCAGCTTCCCAATCGATCCAGGTTGAACTCAATCGATTGCAAGCTGTTGGATCGATCCATGGATCGATTCAGGTTGCTACTGTGCTCGGGGTAATATTCTGGATCGATCGGCTGATCGATCCAAACTGGCCAATCGATCCAATGATCGATTCCAGAGCTCTCTGTTCGCGAGAGCGATTTCCCGATCGATCGAACGATCGATCCCTGAACTTACTGTTCACGACAGAATGCGACTGGATCGATCGGCTGATCGATCCAGAAGATTATTGTTCACGGAACCAGGCTCCCAATCGATCCACTGATCGATTGAGGGCCCCCAATCGATCGGCTGATCGATCGGGGTTTCTGATTTCATATCAGAACCTGATTTCAGCCCTGGTTCGAGCAGAAATCTCATATACCAACTCTAAACTAAATGAAATGCATTCTAACAACAATTATCTAGCATTCTAAACATGGCGTGATGCATATTTCACTAGTTCATGATTTTTGCGCAAACTGAAATGCGAAAACTAAAAATGACAAGGTTCTAATAGTTAGACTTGCTAAAACCCTTAAGATCTTCATTCCAAACTCCTTTTTCACACACACATCGTCGTTGCATTGTCCTCCAGCCTCCGCTAGTCCATCTTTCCTTTACCCTTATCTGCAGTATAAGGAAAAGATTATCTGTAAGCTTGAAAGCTTAGTAAGAAACCATCTACCTCACTAAAACATACATACGATGCAATTTATGTTTTTTAAAACATGCTATTTGAAACATATGAATATTGAACATGTAAAAGCATAGCATGGCATACAAACAAACTAGTCATGGCAACAAGTGCTAGCATAAGCTATCATATTGTATCAATAGAAAACTGAACTGATACAAAAACTGAGCTGAGCTAATTCTAAACTAATGCTAAAGTTGTACTGAATCCACATAACTATTTGTGAAGTTTTGAAAACTATTTTCATAAATAGATTAAAATAATAATCATGCTGCTGATGGGCCCGGCATCTGTACGTGCTATGCGCGCATCCCTAACTAGACCCAGGTTTGCAAGTCCCGTATTTAGTAGGGTTACTATGTTATCTGAACCTAGGGACGACTATGGGAGCCCAACCCAATGGATATCTAATCCAGTATAGTGCCACTGCTAAAATAAAATACTGATTATAGCTGAGTTCTTCTTATATTGCTATTTCTAGATTATCTGAACCTAGTGCTAGGTTATCTGAACCTAAAGGCGACTGTGGGAGCCCACCCATTGGACCGTAGTCCCAAATGACTATAGTAAAACTATACATACTGAATAAATGCTTCTATTGCATTTACTAAGCAATTAAAATGCCTAAGTTGCATTCTTTTCCTGTGCTGCACATATTATCGAACACCTAGTGTGCACTATTGTACAACCTATGTGTCAAAATTCATATGCTACTAAACAAAGCAGAAATTCACACGAGAGTTACTTATACTGCAGGTGAGGGGTTTCTTACATCCTGCGCTAGATTTTCTTACGATATGATCGCTAGATTTCCGATGGAGACGATCTTCTCGATGATCCTCCGGCGTCTACGCATTCTTCTCGCGGAGAGAAACGTCCTCGTAACCGAAGTTGTCGCCGGAAGGTGCTCTTGGAACCCTTGGGACGGAACCCTAGCCCTTGGGGCTTGGTGCGCCGAGAGAAAGAAGAGGAGAAGGGGGCGGCGTGACTAGGGTTTAGGGAGAGGAAAAGTTACGAATAAAATTAAAACTCCCCACTTAATTCCCTATTTATATTAAGGAATTAATTCACCCATCTCTAACTTAAATAAAATTGTTTCCCTTTCCTTTCAGCACGGCCCTGCTGGGTTCACTTGGTTACTAGAGTCCACTATAAATCGTAGGACCCGATAGGTCTCGGGTTCGATTCCCGCTTAAGTTATTTTACGTTCTATTTATTTTTGCTACTTCCGCTACTCTAAAAATTCCATAAAAATATTCTAAAATTCCAGAAAAATTAAAGAATATTTCTAAAATAATTTTGAGAATTTTCGGGCGTTACAATCCCCCATACCTTATAAAAAGCTCGTCCTCGAACTTAGAATAATTCTGGGTACTTCTGTCTCATACTAGCTTCTGTCTCCCAAGTTGCCTCTTCTGCTGTATGACTTTGCCAAATAACTTTTACTAATGGTACCTCTTTATTCCGCAATTTCTTAACTGCTCGGTCTATTATCTGAATAGACCGACTTGTACCGTCTGGGGTTCAATCACCTGGGTGGCATCTGGGATATGCTTCTTCAGCATAGAGACATGAAATACATTATGGATGGCTGACATCTCCTGTGGTAGCTCTAGCTCATATGCTACCTTGCCAACTCTTCTAGTGATAAGGTATGGTCCCACATATCTGAGACTTAGTTTGCCCTTCTTCCCAAAACGCATTACTCCCTTCATGGGAGCCACGCTGAGAAATACTGTATCCCCAACTGAAAACTCTAAGGGTCTGCGCCGTGTATCAGCATAGCTTTTCTGGCGGATCTGCTGTATAGCTGCTGTGGTGTCTGCTACTAGATCTATCTGAAGTTCTAGTTCTTTCTGTTCACCACTCTCATACCAGCAGATTGGAGATCTACACCTCCGCCCATAGAGAGCCTCGTAGGGTGTCATGCCAATAGTGGCCTGATAGCTATTGTTGTATGCAAATTCCGCTAAACTCAGATATTTGCACCAACTACCCTTGAAGTCTAGGGCACATGCTCGGAGCATATTTTCGAGTACCTGATTTACTCGCTCCGTCTGACCATCTGTCTGAGGATGGAAAGCTGTGCTGAATTTTAACTTAGTGCCCAATGCTGACTGTACACACTCCCAGAAGTGTGACGTGAACCTACTGTCTCTGTCTGAGATGATAGTCCATGGAACTCCATACAGTCTGACGATCTCCTTGAGATACAACTGAGCTAGCTGCTCCATGGAGTAGGATATTCTGATAGCTAAGAAGTGGGCTGATTTAGTTAACCTGTCAACTATTACCCAGATGGTATCGAAACCATTCGTGGTTCTGGGTAATCCCACTATGAAATCCATGGAAATATCTTCCCACTTCCATTCTGGTCTCTGATGTTTTGCCTTGACCCTCTGGCAGGTCAGACAGGTGCTAACATATCTAGCGATATCTCTTTTCATCCCGGGCCACCAAAAATGTTTCTTCAGATCTTGGTACATCTTGGTGGAACCTGGATGCATCGCATAAGGAGTCCTGTGAGCCTCGTCTAAAATCTTCCTCTTTAGTTCCTCCTGATATGGAACACAGAGTCTGTCATCGAAGTGCAATACCCCATTATCGGACACTCTGAATTCTCTACTTCCTGATTCTGCTAACCCTTGCTTGATTTTCTGAATTTCAGGATCCTGCTCCTGAGCTATCTGAATGTCACCAAGCAGGGTAGATGCTAATGTCATAGTAGAGAGTTGTCCCACTATAAGTTCGAGACCAAAATCTGTGATCTCTCTCTGTAGGGGCGGTGACATGGCTGCTAGGGATAGTAAGGTAGCATCGGACTTTCTGCTAAGTGCGTCTGCCACCTTATTGGCTTTTCCTGGGTGGTAGAGGATGTCTATGTCATAATCCTTGACCAGCTCAAGCCATCTACACTGTCGCATATTCAGATCCTTCTGAGTGAAGAAGTACTTCAGACTCTGGTGATCTGTATACACTCTGCACTGAGCTCCATACAAGTAATGTCTCCAAATTTTGAGAGCGAACACAACTGCTGCAAGCTCAAGATCATGAGTAGGATAGTTCCTCTCATAGTCTTTGAGTTGTCTGGAGGCGTTGGCGATCACCTTGCCATTTTGCATCAGTACTGCTCCTAGTCCCAATTTAGAGGCGTCACTATAAATATCAAAGCTGTCTTGGGTATATCCCCTTCCTTAACTTTCACCTGATGATAACCTGATCTGAGGTCTATCTTAGAGAACACTACTGCTCCCTTTAGCTGATCGAATAGGTCGTCTATTCTGGGAAGAGGATACCTGTTCTTGATGGTGACTTGGTTCAGCGCCCGGTAGTCTATGCACAGGCGCATGCTCCCGTCCTTCTTCTTCACGAACAATACAGGTGCTCCCCATGGTGAGTGACTAGGACGTATGAAGCCCTTGTCAAGTAGCTCCTGTAGTTGCTCATGAAGTTCCTTCAGTTCTGCTGGAGCCATGCGGTAAGGTGCTTTGGAGATAGGATTTGTACCAGGAATGAGTTCTATCTCAAATTCAATCCCCCTGTCTGGTGCTAGACCTAGTAACTCCTCAGGGAAGACTGTTGGGTAGTCACATACGACTCGGACCTCTGCTAGCTGTTGGTCCTTGTCCTGACTGACATTGAATACATGCGCTAAAAATCCCGTACATCCTGTATCCATTAACTTTTGTGCTTTCAGAGCTGAGAGAAACTTCTTGGCCTTTCTCTTTGGTTCTCCGACGTATTCAAACTGTACTTCTGCTTCAGGTTGGAATATGACTTTCTATTTACAGCACTCGATAGAGGTACTGTATCTGATTAGAAAGTCCATTCCAAAAATGACATCATAATCAGTCATATTTAGCACTATCAGATCACAAAAGAGTTCCCTTTCTGCTATAATGACTGGCACTGCTCTGAGCCAGTGCGTGGATGTCATAATCTCTCCTGAAGGTAATGTTGTCAAAAACTGACTACTGAGTACATCTGGAGGTATCGCTATCTTTTCGGCAAATGCCCTAGATATATAAGAATGGGTTGCCCCAGTATCGAACAAGACAGTTGTACTTTGCTGTAAAATACTAATCTAACCTGTAACAACTGTCGAGGTATTTGCGCTTCTAGTCTGCCCTGGCTGATGTGCGGACCATCTAAAGCAGCCTGCATGTGATGTAACTGAGCTGACTGGCCTCCATACTGTATCGGCTGTGGTTGAGGAAGACTTGTCTTGTTCGGGCATTGCTTAGCCATATTCCCTTCCTGTCCACATTCAAAGCATCCTCGTGTACCCTTGCGACAAACTCCAGGGTGGAATTTCCCACAAGTAGCACATTTGGGATAACTAGGCTGTTTACTAGTTGGTCCTCCTTTTGGGCAACTCCCTGGTTTGCGCTTGTTGCTGGAGTTCCCTTTCTAGTTAGAGCTGTGGCCCTGTTGTTTCTGAGTACCTGAGCCTCCTTGCCCTTTGGACTCTGAGAGGACTTGCTTCTGCTGTTTGATATTGTTCTAGTAGTGTTCGGTGGTCAGATCACTGCTGACTAGTTCTTCGGTGGTTTGCGGCCTATGAACGTCGCCAGCCACGTTCATTGCTATTTCCGGCCTCAGCATCTTGAGCATCAACCGGACTCGTTCTTTTTCTGTGCTGACTAGTTCGGGGCATAGATGAGCCAGTCTATTGAATTTCTTCATGGCTCCCTCAACTGATAGGTTGCCCTGACGAAACTCAGTGAACTCGTCGTAGTGGCGGTTTGTGACCCGCATGTGAATAAACTCCTCGAAGAATTCTTTCTTGAAGTTAGCCCATGTCATGTGGTTCACTGGGCGCTTCGCTCTAATTCTCTCCCACCACATACGTGTATCTCCTATCAAGCAGAAGGAGGCACACTTCACCTTCTCATGTTCTGGCCAGTCTAGAAGCTCCATCGTACTCTCCAGTGTTTTGAACCAGGCTTGAGCATCCCATGGTTCACTGGTGCCTGAGAAGTTCTCGGGCTTGACTCTCTGCCACTGGATCAGATAGGCTTCTCTCTTTGCCTCTGCTGTTGGGGCTACTGGTGCTGTAGGCTGGACTGGTGGAACCTCTATAACTACTGGGATTGCTAGCTTCTGTAACTGAGCTACTACTGCTGTAAGGTCTAGGGGAGGCACTGAACTGCCTGCCTCATGCTGGGGCTCAGTAGCTGGGGCCCTTCTAGCTGGGCGTCCTCGTGCCATCTCTAAAGGAACAAAGGACATACATAACTAAAGCATCATGTTTACATAGCTAATACTATCATGTTAGTTACTATCACAGATAAGCATACTTTAGTTATCTACTAACATGAAAGCAATAAACATAACAAAGTGAGAGGTATTCTTACTTGGAAGCTGCAGGTTCAATGCTGATGTGTGTGTAGGAAGTATGGAACCTTTCGCTCTAATACCACTCTGTAACGACTCACCTTCTACTGGCTAGGCTGTAAGGCCGGACCGTCACAATATGCTGTGCTAAGCTATATCCATGACCATCACTAGTCTAGGTGCGGAAAACTGTACCAATTTAAAACTTGGTAAAGCTAATACAAATTCTTGGTCCTACATGTGCTAAGGGATGCAATCTAAGGTATACATGGCATATCCTACATCCCCTATGGTCAAGGAGTTGAATTACTAGGTCTCTTGGTCAAAACCCAGCTTCCCAATCGATCCAGGTTGAACTCAATCGATTGCAAGCTGTTAGATCGATCCATGGATCGATTCAGTTTGCTACTGTGCTCGGGGTAATATTCTGGATCGATCGGCTGATCGATCCAAACTGGCCAATCTATCCAATGATCGATTCCAGAGCTCTCTGTTCGCGGAAGCGATTTCCCGATCGATCGAACGATCGATCCCTGAACTTACTGTTCGCGACAGAATGCGACTGGATCGATCGGCTGATTGAGGACCCCCAATCGATCGGCTGATCGATTGGGGTTTCTGATTTCGTATCAGAACCTGATTTCAGCCCTGGTTTGAGCAAAATCTCATATACCAACTCTAAACTAACTGAAATGCATTCTAACATCAATTATCTAGCATTCTAAACATGGCGTGATGCATATTTCACTAGTTCATGATTTTTGAGCAAACTGAAATGCGAAAACTAAAAATGACAAGGTTCTAATAGTTAGACTTGCTAAAACCCTTAAGATCTTCATTCCAAACTCCTTTTTCACACACACATCGTCGTTGCATTGTCCTCCAGCCTCCGCTAGTCCATCTTTCCTTTACCCTTATCTGCAGTATAAGGAAAAGAGTATCTGTAAGCTTGAGAGCTTAGTAAGAAACCATCTACCTCACTAAAACATACATACGATGCAATTTATGTTTTTTAAAACATGCTATTTGAAATATATGAATATTGAACATGTAAAAGCATAGCATGGCATACAAACAAACTAGTCATGGCAACAAGTGCTAGCATAAGCTATCATATTGTATCAATAGAAAACTGAACTGATACAAAAACTGAGTTGAGCTAATTCTAAACTAATGCTAAAGCTATACTGAATCCACATAACTATTTGTGAAGTTTTGAAAACTATTTTCATAAATAGATTAAAATAATAATCATGCTGCTGATGGGCCCGGCATCTGTACGTGCTATGCGCGCATCCCTAACTAGACCCGGGTTTGCAAGTCCCGTATTAGTAGGGTTACTAGGTTATCTGAACCTAGGGACGACTATGGGAGCCCAACCCAATGGATATCTAATCCAGTACAGTGCCACTGCTAAAATAAAATACTGATTATAGCTGAGTTCTTCTTATATTGCTATTTCTAGGTTATCTGAACCAAGAGCTAGGTTATCTGAACCTAGAGGCGACTGTGGGAGCCCACCCATTGGACCGTAGTCCCATATGACTATAGTAAAACTATACATACTGAATAAATGCTTCTAATGCATTTACTAAGCTATTAAAATGCCTAAGTTGCATTCTTTTCCTGTGCTGCACATATTATCGAACACCTAGTGTGCACTATTGCACAACCTATGTGTCAAAATTCGTATGCTACTAAACAAAGCAGAAATTCATACGAGAGCTACTTATACTGCAGGTGAGGGGTTTCTTACATCCTGCACTAGATTTCCTTACGATCTGATCGCTAGATTTCCGATGGAGACGATCTTCTCGATGATCCTCCTGCGTCTACGCGTTCTTCTCGCGGAGAGAAACGTCCTCGTAACCGAAGTTGTTGCCGGAAGGTGCTCTTGGAACCCTTGGGATGGAACCCTAGCCCTTGGGGCTTGGTGCGCCGAGTGAAAGAAGAGGAGAAGGGGGCGGCGTGACTAGGGTTTAGGGAGAGGAAAAGTTACGAATAAAATTAAAACTCCTCACTTAATTCCCTATTTATATTAAGGAATTAATTCACCCATCTCTAACTTAAATAAAATTGTTTCCCTTTCCTTTCAGCACGGCCCTGCTGGGTTCACTTGGTTACTAGAGTCCACTATAAATCGTAGGACCCGATAGGTCTCGGGTTCGATTCCCGCTTAAGCTATTTTACGTTCTATTTTTTTTGCTACTTCCGCTACTCTAAAAATTCCATAAAAATATTCTAAAATTCCAGAAAAATCATAGAATATTTTTAAAATAATTTTGAGAATTTTTGGGCGTTACATGAGCATATACCCAATCTGAAATCAACACATACGATAATAATAAACAGTACTCACCTAGAATCAGCAACAGATCTGCTCGTAAGACCTGAGCACAGCGTATACATGTATAATAAATGACATGTATGCAGCATGACAACCATATGCAATAATCATATCTCAAACAAGTGCAACACATCACAATCACATGCAACTAGTATCTACTAAGCATGTATGCAAATATATCTCCACAGATGCACCGTGCATCGTATGCAAATGTGCATGCATGCCACATGGTCACCCCGCCACCTCTCTAGACGCCATGACCCCGTATGGCAGAGAGGCTTGGGTCTGTGACAACCGTACTAGCCTCCAGTACATCACCGCTATAGGGCGGTCGAGGCGGACGGTTCGCTAGGTAGTTATCTAACTACATAGCATTAGGGTCTTTGACTACTCACATTACAAGCCCCCTAACTACTGAACCCTCCAGACTTACTACTCAAGAGTGGTCAAGGCAAACAGAGTAATACAGAGTGACCTAGTGAGCAGGGCAGGACAGCGGCAATTGCTCCAACTACCACTACCCATGAGTGGCCGAGTGTGTGGCGCTAGATATGATTGACGACTCTCTCACATCACAAGGGAGACAATGGTCGTCAGCATGCAGTGAATGATGACCATGATAAATAATCATGATAACGACACAATCATCATCAATGCAACAACTCAATCATCATAAACACAACCAGTGTAAAGATCCAGCTAACACCTATATGTATAAGTAAATTCAACTGGTGTCTACTAAACAACAAGTACAATAAGTAGAAACACCAGACAAGTACACACCATACACATATGCACTCTACAACGTAGATATAATCAACATTATACCTCTAATATCACAACCAGACACATACACATAATATAGGTCCAATCAACATGTATCCTCCAATAGAAAATACTAGACATATGTACAAACACAATATGCAAATGGACAGTCAATTATGTGACTCAAACAACACATACCAACCATGTGTACAATCAACAAAGATATGCACAATCAGCATGTTAACTCAATCAATCAAGCATCCCTACAATACATACTCTACATGTGTTTACACAACAGAGTATAAATATCAAGAGTCAAGACCCTATATGATATAATTAGATCACCTCAAAGATCAAGCATAAGTATCAAGCAGGAAAAATAGCAAACAAACATGATTTAAGATAAAGCAGCCTAATCCATCAAATAATAATCATGCACTAAGTTCAAAGAACTATATAGAGGCCAAGGACGAAATACCAGCCTTTATCTATTGATCGTGATAAACCAATCCCACGTTGAGACGCACGTCTCGAATCAAAGTCCTGCAATTACATAAAAATACAGATTTAGCTGATTACATATAAATTAAATAGCTAAATCAAATTTCCAAACCTATTTAAAGTAACTCAATCGAAATACGATCATTAATTAACTCTAACTAATGATTAACTTCAATTAATCCTCTTTTAACTTCACATCCATTCTCCTCATTAGATTAGATTTATATATAAATTATATCTAATTAAAAAAAAATAAACTGCCACATCTGATAATCAATTATATTCTCCAGATAACAATCATTAAATCAAATAACTATCATGAATCACTTACCAAATCCAATCAGTTAATGATTCCATCAAACACCATCATTTAATCCATGTCTTAAAACTACTAATCACTCATTAACCAAGCTACATAGATTAATAACCTCAATTCCAAAAATGAGCCAATCCTTTGCTCACAATTAACACTTCCAATTTTAGAACTGGAATCAATCTAATGCAGCAAAACAAAACAATGGATTTAATTTAGTATTAATCCAATTCTATACATATATTACCTCAATCCAGAACTGCAGTAGTCAGTGAAGAAACCAGAGGTTGCTACAATGAAGAGGAAACTACTCAAACCTATAGGCGCTCAAGGAAGATCCTATGAAGCTATTGTCGGATGCAAAGCTGGAGCTACAATAGCTGATCCAATAACTGCACACATTCCAAACTAATTCATATAATCTTAATCACTCCAAAACCATCATAGCTTACCCTAATTTAATCTACGGCCGCCTGGTGAAGGGCTCTCGATGTATCAGCGTAGAGAAAGGAGTTCCCCACTTGGAACCATTGTCGATCAACGGATATCCTAGAGGTCATTGTGTAGAACTTGCGCTCTCCTCTTCAAACCCGCAGAGAAGACAATGCTCTGATGATCAGTCTTCTCTCCAAGTTTCAAGTCCGATCGGGTACCCTAGATCATTGAACAACAATGGTGTCATTGAGCTGAGCACCGTGTAGGGCACGATCGCGAGGTATGGAAGGTGAACAGGTGTTGCGACGAGGAATAGGAGCTAGGGCTCCAATTCCCCCCACCTCTCGGTTGAAGGTTGGCTCGTGCAAGGCCGTGACTCGGGGTTGAGATAGCTAGACGAGTCTGTGGCGATTGGTGGATCTACGCCGGTAATGAAAAGGAGGAGATGTGGTCTGCGCCTATAATCGGGAGGAAGAGGTGGTGTCTGCAGCTGTGAAGAATCCTGACACTAGCGCTCGATGAGGCAGCAGATCAGAGGCGACATACGCAGTGAAGGCGGCAGAGCCATGATATCTGCCCCTTTGTGGCCATTGGCGTCGATGCCCAGTCGCCGGTGATCGGCGCGATTGGAACCAAGAGAGGGGCAAGAGAAGAAGGTGAAATCGGGAAATAGGGTCTTGGTGTGCGTCGGGGCGGAGATCGCAGAGCGAGAAATGGGGATCGGGAGAGGGAATGAGGAGAAAATTAAACTTAGGGTTTTATTTATACCTTAAGTGAATTAATCCAACTTTGGGTTAATAAAATCAATCAACTCCCACTTTAATTGGGATATCAAACAGGCTTTCTCCTAACCCGTTAGATTCATCCCCTTAAACATGTCATACGTATTCTATTTAAATCCTGAAAAAGTTTTAAAAATCTTCAAAAAAATCTAATAAGGTTTTTTCTTCAATAACACCTATTATTAAATTTTTCAGACGTTGTACAGAAGAAGAACGCTATGCCGTAGAGAGAAAAGGAGAAAAGGGTTGGAGAGGGGAGAAACCAAGGAGAGTGACCATCGTGCGTCGGGGAGAAAACACCGAAGGAGAAGGCTGTCGTCGGGGGGAGGGGGCATATGAAAGAGAAGGCTGTCGTTGGGTGCCCATCATGTGTCGGGAAGAAAACACGAGGCTGTCGTCGGGTGGCCATTGCACATCGGAAGAGAAAACACGAAGGAGAAAAATGTGATTGTGAAGTGCTTTCGGAAGAATTAGGTTTTAGCAGGGTTCAGTGGAAAACATAATAAACCAATTCAAATCATATCACAAATTTTAACCCATTCAACTTATTACTTCAGCACTTAGACATATGAATTTTATTTTATAACTTATTACTTCATTGAATATATATTATGAAGTAAAATGTAAAATAAAATTAGAAGTGAGGCCCATATTTTTAAACCTACGAAATCTAAAATCGTATTTACTATATCAAATTTATTATCGAAGTTAATTATCATATATTACTTCGTAATTACTAATTGTTGAAGTAAATAGTGACGAAGTATATTGCCCATTTTTGTAAGTATTAGCCCTAAGAGTCAATTATGAAATGATTAGGTTTTTTTGGGTTACTCATTGAGTTAGACTCAAATGAATTCACTCATTGGATTGAGCACTCATGAGATTGAATCCAATCTGAATTAGACACATTGGATTAATGGGTTAGACTCATTGGATTATTGGATTATTGGATTAATGGGTTAGAGGATTAATGATTAATCCAATATAATAATCCAACCTAATAAGAGGAATACAAAGAGACAAAAACCATTGATATTCATTGGATGAATATAAATAAGTTTTTGATTATATTTTTCATGACAGATGAAAAGTGTGACTCTTGATCTACCCTTCTTCTTCCTCTTCTTCCTTCTTGGACAAATCACCTTGTGTGGCTAGCACCCCAAAGGTAGTTCTTCTCTGAAGGCTTCATTCGTGTGACGAATGAAGGACGTGTTCGTGTGGATACCATAGAGGTGTGACCGCTTGATCACACTGAGATTTGCATCCAAAGAAAAGTTACTGTCAAGATTAAGAAGGGCACACAACAAAGGTATTCCTCTCATGTAAAAATTAGTATATGATAGTTTTTACCTTCGTATGGATCTTCTGGAGGGGATCTAGTAAATTTTTTGCTGCGATTTTCACGTGTTTAGCGTACTAGATCCCTACAGTGGTATCAGAGCCACTTGCGAAGGCATATACTAAGTTGTTAGATTTTATATATGATATAGAAATCGCATGAGATGTTTACTATGATTTGCATGATTATGAGTCTATGTTTTGTTGGGACCAAACCAAAGTTGTTGTGAACAAAATGGTCTTAGCTAAATTATGAGTCTCGGCGAAAAGTTGTTTTGTTGGGAATGAAATATAGTTGGTATTGTGAACAACAAGGTCTTGGCCAAAGGTGTT
This sequence comes from Zingiber officinale, assembly GCF_018446385.1. Lineage (NCBI taxonomy): Eukaryota > Viridiplantae > Streptophyta > Magnoliopsida > Zingiberales > Zingiberaceae > Zingiber > Zingiber officinale. Next base: position 58,798,422 of record NC_056006.1, on the reverse strand, counting down.
TTGTTGGGAACAAAACATAGTTGGTATTGTGGATAGTAGGGTCTCGGGCATGGTAGCAACTCAAACAATGAGTATGCAAAATAATTTTACTTTGGGGGCGCTGCCCCCTCACCTCGCAAGGGGCGCTGCCTCCTTGACCCCCGCCCGCTAACCGGCTATGGGACCGTCGTGGTGTTGTGACTCATAACTCCTTGTTAAAATCATAGTAGATTTTATGCCATAAGGATATTGTGAATATATATGACATGGTGCATGGTTATGACCCTCTACCCCAATGTGATTGGATGTGTGTGTGTGTGTGTGTGTGATATTGTAATTCATAATACGATCTGCGTGCTGTACCTTCATCTTTTATCACTCTTGTTGTAACTCTAGACTACTCTCGAATGTAATTCGAAGTTTCTTTTAGATTTTGTAATGTACAAATTATAGAGAAATTAGTCTACTGGACGATGGTGAAAAAGGGAGAAGGACAACAACACACGACGACGAAGGAAGCACTTGGAGAAGACGTTTGGACCTAGGTTGACTTTTTGATCTTCTCATTGGCTTGAGAAGATCGTAGTGATGGGGCCATAACCATGTCACGTTTAATTTTAGAATATATATTGATGTGTGCCATGATTATATGCGATACATGTGTAGTATAACAATAATTAAGTCCTTTTAATATATGCCTACCAATGTTTGGTACTCACTTCTAGCTCAATCAATTGTAGGTAGGTTTTGACAAAGCAAAATGACTCGATTTATCTTGCTAGAGTGAGATAGGATAATTGTGATGTCTGACTATTAAACTTTGGGTGCGACTTAACTAAGTTACCTCAATTGGATTGAGAACTTAGAGACATATCCCATACGATGTAATTCAATTATACTAGTCTTGGGTGATTAGCCAAAGCTAAGTCAAGATGTGTTATAATGTGGATTTCATAAGATGGGCAAATGAACAAATAGTCTTGTTCACTGAATGATACAAGAGTTACATATGATATAATTGGTAAACGTTGTCTACCTAAGTTAAACAAATCTTGGGTGATTAGCCAAAGCTAACTCAACATAAGGTATAATATAGATATTATCCAATTGGTACACGTTGCCTACCTAAGTTATATAAGTCTTGGGCAATTAGCCAAAGCTAACTCAAGATAAGGTATAATATGGATCTTGTCCTACTTAAATGTCTTTGCTCCTAGGTTTAGAGCTAGTAGTGACTTGCTCCTATCAAGCTTTAGAATTCAATGGAAGAATTATTTAATTGAAGGCCTAATTAAATGATCTAAATATGATACCTATTTCTGAATTTTATTGTTATAGATCATCATGTCGTCTAGTATATCAAATACACTATCTTTGTGATCTATCCTTGATAAGAACAAGCTCAATAGAGCTAACTTCCTAGACTAGTATCGAAACTTGAGAATAGTTCTCAAGCAAGAGAGAAAAATTATACGTCCTAGAGTATCCCTTTCCTAAACCACTCCCACTACTACCACTAGAGATGATAGGGATGCTTATAAGAAGCATCAAGATGATGCATTAGATGTATCATGCCTTATGATTGCCACCATGAACTCTAAGCTTTAGAAAAAACATGAGAACATGGATGCTTATGATATGGTTGAACATCTTCGATAACTATATCAATGATAAGCAAGGCATGAGAGATTTGAGATCTCTAAGGCTCTGTTTCAATGCAAGATGCAAGAAGGCAGACCGGTAGAACCATATGCACTCAAAATAATCGAGTATGTGGAGAATCTACAAAGGTTGAGATTTCCACTAGGCCAAGAATTGGCCATTGACCTAATTCTGCAGTCGTTACTCGAGAGCTACAGTTAATTTGTCATGAATTAAAACATGAATGAAATTGACAAACCATTACCTGAGATATTGAAAACTACTGAACTCAACCTTAAGAAGGCAAAGCCTAGTACCATTTTGATGGTTCCAAAGGGCAAAGATAAATGGAAGCCTAAATGTAAGGATAAGACCCAAGCCAATGAAAAAGGCAAGACTCATGCATTGAAACCCAAAGGTGGAGTTGTTAAGGAAGGAACCTACTTCCACTATGGCGAGACTGGACAATGGAAAAGATACTACAAGTTATACCTAGAGGAACTAAAATGGAAGAGAAGTGAGACTTCTGCCTCAGGTATATATGTTATAGAAGTCAATCTATCTATTTTTTCTTGATGGGTATTAGATATCAGGTGTGCATCTTGTTGGTGTGGTTAGCACTGACGGTCTAACTCAGGTTTTGATGAATGACAAAGTAGGTTAAGTTAGTTTCATTGTGATCTAACACTTTGACGAAGTATGCAGGTGAAGCCCAGCTAGGTCGATGGGCCGACTGGATGTCTAACACGAAATCCAGCTAGGTCGACGGGTTGAGCTAATAGCTAGCATGAAGTCTAGCTAGGTCGATGGACTGATCGGATAACTAGCACGAAGTCCACATAGGTGGACAAGCTGACCGGATGTCTGGCATGAAGTCCAGCTAGGTCGACGGGTTGACCGAGTAGTTGGCATGAAGTCCAGATGGGTCGACGGGTTGACCGGACGTCTGACAAGTAAGTTAAGGTAAGTCACTAGAGGGGAGTGACTTGGTGAGGACGCGTTCCCAGTTAGGAAACTTAGGCGTCGACGAAGACTTTGAACCAAGTAAAACTGGTTCGTGTTAGCATTGTGATTTTTATTTTTCCGTTGCATACTCGCTTTGAATTTTTGATCGCTATTCATCCCCCCCTCTAGCGACTTTCACGATCCAACACATTTCACATTTGTACTAATTTGTAGAGGCTAAGAAATAGTGGATCATTGACAAAGGGCGAAGTGGACCTACAAGTAAGCAATGGCGAAAGAGTTGTTGCTATAGTTGTAGGAACATAGTCCTTGTCTTTTCCCACTGGGTTTATTTTAGAACTTGAAGAGTGTTGTTATGTGTCTGCCTTAACTAAGAATATTATTTATGTTTCTTGTTTGGATAAGAAAGGTTTTTCATTTGTAATAAAGGGCAAATGTTGTTCTATTTATTTCAATGAAATGTTCTATTATAGTACACATCTTGTGAATGAACTCTATGTTTTAGACTTTGACAACCCAATCTATAACATAAATATTAAATAGTTCAAGTTTAATGATTTGAACCAAATTAAACATATCTCTGGCATTGCGCTTATGTCACATAAATAAGAGTCGCATATCCCAACTCCATAAGGATGGACGTTTAGACTTATTTGATTTTGAATCATATGAGGTATGCAAATCTTGTTTTCAAGGCAAGATGACAAAAACTCCATTTAATGGGCATAGCGAAAGAGCTAATGACTTGTTAGGACTCATACATACTAATATATGTGGTCTTTTTAGAATAGCAGCTAGAGGAGGCTACCATTACTTCATTACTTTTACTGATGATTTCAGTAGACATGACTATGTGTATCTGATGAGACACAAGCCAGAATCATTTGAAAAGTTTAAAGAACTCAAGAATGAAGTATAAAATCAACTTGGTAAGAGTATTAAGATGCTTCGATTGGATCGAGGTGGGTAATACCTTAGCCAAGTGTTAGGACCCTTGGCAGTCGGCTTGAGGGAGTGAATAGCCCTACAAAGAAAAAAAAACAAAAAAACTTTCTCGAACTTTTATAACTTAATTAACATTAACACTTGTATAAAATAAATATAAGAAACTAAAGCAAAGAAGAGACACGAAAGAGTTTACTTGGTTACAACAAGGGAGGTTGTTAATCCAAGGAGGATGAAAAAGCACACTAAATTCTCCTTCAGGCGGAGAAGCCTCTTTACAGTAGTTGAAGTACTAGAAATATAAAGCTAGACAAAATAAATCATTTACAAGTGTTCTATCTAGGCTTCAGGGATCAGGGCTATATTTATAGCCCTGGTCGAGGTGTCTGGAAGGGTTTTAGGCATCTAGAGTGGGATAAAAGTTTATCTCCGATGTAGCAGGATGCGCCACGTTGCAAATGGCTAACTTTTGATTCCGGGCGCCTGGACCACCCGGAGTCCAAGCGCTCAGACCATAAAGTCAACTTCTAGTTGACTTTTTGGTTTAGGTCTTCCATTCTGGTCCCGCTCGCATTGGTTCGAATCTTTCGTTCCGGCTCCGCTCGTTTGGGTGATCTCGGCCATCCGAAATAGGGCTCAACCAAACCCAACTTTCAACCTTCGAGCAATCTTTCGTTTTGGCTTCTCGTCCCTTGGAAACGTCGCGCGCCTCCTTCTCGTCCGCCCGCGTACTCTTCCGCAGCACCTCATCCCTCACACGCACCAAGCCTGTCAGCTCTCTCTCGTGTCGTCATTCTCGCTAGCTACGTCTTTCGCTCAACTTCTTGTGCTCCTAAGTTCTTGTACACTTAGACATAGGGGTTAGAAACTAACAGGACGTAACCTGACTTTGTTGATCACATCAAAACTGTTAGGACCCTTGGAGGTCGGCTAGAGAAGGGGGGGGGTGAATAACCCTTGCACAAAAATAAAACAAAAAGACCTTTCTCGGATTTACAACTTTATAAATCTAACACTTGCATAAGTATAATAAAGAAACTAAAAGATAGAGGCATCGAGAATTTACTTGGTTATAACCGGGGAGATTGTTAATCCAAGAAAGTAAAGCACACTGATTTCTCCTTCAGGCAGAGAACCCTCTTTATAACAATGACAACACTGAATCAGAGAGCTAAATAGAAAACTAAAAGTGTACAAGTGTTGTTTCATAGTTTCTTGTTGTGCTTAGCTTCTGAGAGCAGGGCTGCTTATATAGTCTTGCTCGGGGCACCTGCAAGTGTTCCAGGCGTCTAGAATGGGATAGAATTCTATCCCCAATGTAACGTTCAAATGCCATATAGAAGTGGCTAAGAATCGGGTTCCAGGTGCCAACACTGGTCTGGGCACCCCGACCTAGTCCGGGAGCCTCGACTTGGTCCGAGCACCCCGAAGGTTCAACAACAACAACAACAACCAAGCCTTCTCCCACTAGGTGGGGTCGGCTGTATGAATCCTTTTACGCCATTAAGCCATATCTCCTATTATATTATCATCTATATTTAAATAAATTTTATCTTGTTTTATTGTTGCTAACCAAGTCTTTTTTGGTCGTCCTCTTCCTCGTTTGATATGCATGTTTATCATGGTTGACTTTTTCTCCAGGCCTCCAACTTCGGCTCCGCTTGCTTTGGTCCGAGTCTTCTACTCCGGCTCCGCTCGCTTGGGTGATTTCGGCCATCCAGATTAGGGCTCACCCGAACCTAACTTCCGGCCTTCTCGAGCAAACTTCCACTCCAGCTTCTCGTCCCTCAGAATCGCTGCTTGCTTCCTTCTCTTCTACCAGCGTACTCTTCCACATCTTTTCATCCCTCGGACAACTGCGTCTTTTGCTCCTCGAGCAATCTTCCGTTCTGGCTTCTCATCCCTCTGAAACATCGCATGCTTCCTTCTCGTCCATCGGTGTACTCTTCTGCAGCACCTCGTCCCTCAGATGCACCGAGTCCGTTGGCTCTCTCCCGTGCCGTCCTTCTCGCTAGCTGCATCTTTCGCTCGACTTCCTGTGCTCCTAAGTTCCTGCACACTTAGACACAGGGTTAAATACAACAGGACCTAACTTAACTTGTTTGATCATATCAAAACTATCTTGGGGTACAAATAATCTCCTCCTTTTGGATGTGAGCAATTCAAGTTAAGTTAGGGTAAACAAACATAAAGTAAAAGAAATAAATTTTGTAATAAAGTATAAAAATTGGAAAAAGTTAAGTTACCTCCCTCTAGACTTAATCTTCCTTTCTCCCCCTTTGATCACATAAAAAATGGGGTACCTAATAAAAAAAATCACTTTTCAAAAATAAGAAAGTTTTTAGTTAAAAAAAATTTGATTTTCCAACATTTTGAAAAACTTATCAAGTTTTTGAAAACTTTGAAAATAATTTTGATATCACTTAAAAAAATTTGTAGTAATTTTAGAAACTTTAAGTTTTGCAAAAAAAAATTCTAAAAAACTTTTTGAGTAACTATTTAAAGCATTAATTACAATTAAATATTTTATCAGTTAGTCAATTAAATATTTTATTTCATTAATTGCCTTCCAAGTTGTTGTGAGGTACTATGCCTCCTTGGTTATTGGAGCAACAACTATTTTCTAGACAAAGTCTCTTAAGGAAATTAAACATTTAATCTACTCTCTAAAAGCCCTAAGTCTAATTAAATTTTAATTTAGACAAGATTTTGGAACCAATATAGGTTTCATCCTACTGGATTAATTAAAAATCTTTTGGGTATGTATTTCTTTGAGATTTTCTTAATTTGTCCCTTGTGATATTTAACATACCAATTCAAATTATTATATCATTTATTGTTTTGATTAAATAAACATGCATGATTTGTCAAGTATGCTATTTCTGTTTGCAAATTATTATTTTCTAATTTTATTTTGTCAAATTCTTCTAATAGACAAGATTTGACTAGAATTAATTTTAACTCTTGGTTTTCTTTTTCTAGCTTACAGTAATCCTTTGACAATAATTTAACAAAATTGAATAATTTATCGGGAGATAAAGATCGTACCTGACTTACCTTATCGATCCCATCATCCGTAGCTCCCCCTAAACTGCCACTTTCATTCGATGTAGCTCCCCCTTCATCGATGCTCTTGATGCTCATTTCGAATGAGCTTGCTTCTTGTTTATTTTCTTGATGGCTTGCCATTAACACAAGTCTAGAGAAAGCCTCAATCTCTGATTCGGACGACATTTCATCCCACGTAGCCTTTAGCATCTTGTACTTGTTAGATTGGATATGTTTCTTGTTCTTGCCCTTATCTTTGTTCTTCAATTTAGGGTAGTTATCTTTTACGTGCCCTTCTTCATCACAGTGGTAGCATCCGATTCTTCTTCATTTTCTACCCTGTAGATTATTAGATTTTCCATATTTAAGTAATTTTTTAAATCACCTTACCATCATTGTCGTTTCGTCGTCATCGAGAGAGGATTCTGAATCTTGTTCGTCCATCTTTACCTTAAAGGCAACATTGTGCTTTGGCTCCTTCTTCGAATCTGCACATCTTGTTTCATAGATTTCAAAAGTTGAAAATAACTCTTCTAAGGTAATAGATTCTAAATCTTAGAGATATAGTAGACATCTACTAATGATGCCCATTTTGTATTTCTAGAGAATGCATTAAGAGCGTACCTTAGTGAATCTCGGTTGCTTACCTTGTCTCTGAGATTCAAAAGTCCGGTGATGAGCTCCTTGATCCTTGAGTGAAGATGTGCCATAGTTTCATCTTCTTTTAATCGGAGATTGCTAATCTGGTTGCGAAGTAAGTCCCGTCTCACAAGTTTTGCCTCTAAGGTTCCTTCATGAAGTTCCATGAATTTTTTCCAGAGCTCCTTGGCAGACTCATAAGCTCCGATCCAGTTGATTTCTTATGGCGGTAGGATGCTCATAAGATGAAACTCTACTTTACCGTTTGCCACAAAGTCGGCTTGTTCCTTCTTCATCCATTGATACTTTTCCTTGCCCTCAGGTGCTTCAAAATCAAATTCCATTATTAACAATAAATCAAAGTTTGTTTTGAAAAATACCTCCATTCTCTTTTTCTAGCTCACGAACTCCCCCTCAAACTTTGGTGGGTAGATGCTTGGTCCGTCCATCTCGTGTGCTTCATTAGGCGATTAGTCCTCCTGAAGCGTCCTGACTCTGATACCACTTGTTAGGACCCTTAACAGCCGGCTAGAGGGGGGGTTGAATATCCCTTGCATAAAAATAAAACAAAAAGACCTTTCTCAGATTTACAGCTTTATAAATCTAACACTTGCATAAGTATAATAAAGAAACTAAAAGACCGAGGCACCAAGAATTTACTTGGTTACAACTGGGGAAGTTGTTAATTCAAGGAAGTAAAGCACACTAATTTCTTTTTCAGACATTAAAGCCTCTTTACAATAATGACAACACAGAATCAGAGAGCTAAATAGAAAAAAAAAGTGTGCAAGTGTTATTTCATAGTTTCTTGTTGTGCTCAGCTTCTGAGAGCAGGGTTGTTTATATAGCCTTGCTCGAGGCGCCTAGAAGCCTTCCAGGCGCCTGGAATGGGATAAAATTCTATTCCCAACCCAACATTCAATGCTATGTCGAAATGGCTAAGAATTGGGTTTCGGGCACCCGGTGTTCGGGCCCCCCGAATTGGTCTGGGCGTCCTAATCAAGTCCGGGCACCCCAAAGGTTGAAAGTCAACATTTTGTTGACTTTCTCTCTAGGCCTCCAATTTCGACTATGCTTGCTTCGGTCCGGATCTTCTGGTCTAGCTCCGCTCGCTTGAATGATTTCGGTCATCCGTTATAGGGCTCACCCGAACCCAACTTCCGACCTTTTCGAGCAAACTTCCACTCCGACTTCTCATCCCTTGGAATCACTACTTGCTTCCTTCTCGTCCGCCAGCATACTCTTTCATAGCTTTTCATCACTCGGACAGCTGCGTCTTTTTCTCCTAGAGAAATCTTCCGCTCTGGCTTCTCGTCCCTTGGAAACACCGCATGCTCCTTCTCGTCCGCCGATGTACTCTTCCGTAGCACCTCGTTCCTCAGTCGCACCATGCCCGTTGGCTCTCTCCCGTGCCGTCCTTCTCGCTAGCTGTGTCTTTCACTCAACTTCCAGTGCTCCTAAGTTCTTGCACACTTAGACACAGGGTTAAACACAACAGGACCTAACTTAACTTGTTTAATCACATCAAAACTACCTTGAGGTACCAACAAAAACTACCTTGGGGTACTAACAATCTCTCCTTTTTTGATGTGATCAAACCCAAGTTAAGTTAGGGTAAAGCATAAACAAATAGTAGTTATAATTTTTTCAAAGTACAAAAATTACTTTAAGTACAAAATTTAGAAATATTAAAATTATATTACCCTCTCCCTAGACTTAATCTTTACTACTCCCCCTTTTGATCACGTTAAAAGTGGGGTATGTTAAACATATTACTTGGAAAGTCTAAAGAGTCTAAGGGAAAAACAAATAGAAAATGTTAAGTTTCAAAAACTTTGATTTTATAAAAAAAAAATTCCTTTAAGAATAAAAACTTTAGCAAGGGTTGAAAAAAAATTTCACGGGAAGTTAAATTTTTGGCAAAATTAAAAAATTTGCATTTTGATCACTGGTTCATACAAAATTTCTAACGGATTTTTTTTTTTTCAAAAGATTGTTAACCATAAAAAACTTAAGAAAATTTTAATGATTAGACTTTATAAATTTTTCTAACAAAAATTTAAAGCATTACTTAAATACTTCACAGTAAGTCAATTAAATATTCGATTCAGTAATTGGCTTCAAGACTATGGTAAGACAATGTGCCTTCTTGGTTATTGGATCATCAACCACTTTTAGACTTAAACATTTAATCCTTTTTCTGAAAAACCCTAAGTCCAGAAAAATAGTTAACTTAAATATGATTTTGGAAACTAGTATAGGTTCCTATCTATTGGATTCATTAAAAATTTGGGAGGTACATAATTTTTGAAGACTTTTCTAATTTGTCCCTGGTGTTTTCTAATATACCAGTTTAGCCTTCCAACTTTCTAAATTTTGGTTTTTGAAAGTTATTCAGTTTCAAACATGCATGTTCATTTTTCAAACTTTTTATTTGTATTTTTAATTTATCATTTTTTAATTTTAAATTATCAAATAAATCTAAGGGGCATGCATTAGCTAATTGTCTTTTCAAGTCTATATTTTCTTTTTCTAATTTTACAAAATCCTTGAAAAGAATCTTAATAAATTTAAATAACTTTTCAGGAGATAAGGTACGCACCTGACTTACCTCGTATTCTGATGCTCCCCTTTCATCGTAGCTTTCCTCTGATGATCCTCCTCCTTCATCGATGTTCATCTCTAAGCTGGTTTCATCTTTGTTTTGATGGTCTACCATTAGGGCTAGTCTGGCATAGGCTTCGATTTCAGATTCAGAGGATGACGATTCATCCCATGTTGCTTTTAGATTATGCTTAGGCCGAGCTGGATTCTTGTTCTTTTCCTTGTCCTTATTCTTTGATTTTGGGCAGTCATCCTTGATGTGTCATTCTTCATTGTAGTTATAGCATCGGACCTTCCTTTTGTTCCAATAATTCTTTCTCACCTGCAATTTAAATTTATTAGTTTTAATAAATTTATTAAACTTTCTTACTAGTAGCGCCACTTCATCTTTGTCGATCGATGCTTCGAAGTCAGGATCTTCCTTCTTGGATTTCAAGGCAAGATTGTTGTTCAACTTTTCGATTTCTTTAGAATCTGCACATTGAGTTTCGTGAAGTTCAAAAGTAGAAAATAAATTCTCTAGTGTACGGACCTCGAAGTTCTTAGAGATGTAGTATGCATCTACTAAGGATGACCATTCTGGAGTTCTCGGGAAGGCGTTGAGCGCATACCGAATTGACTCTCATTTCGTTACCGATTCTCCAAGATGTTGAGCTGAGTGATGAGTTCTTTGATCCATGCTTGGAGTTGTGCTACCTTTTCTCCATTGTTTATCTTCAGGTTTGTTAACTGGGTTCGGAGGATGTCTCACCTTGCTAACTTTATTTCCGAAGTTCCTTCATGGAGTTCCAGGAATTTCTCTCAGAGCTCTTTGGTGGAGTCATAGCTGTCGATTCGATGGAAGGACGTTTAGCAGATGGAACTCTGCTTTACAATTCGCCACGAAGTATGCTTGTTCTTTCTTCATCCATAAACACTCTTCATTTCCAGCTCCATGTTTGTTCTTGGGGGCAACAAAATCATATTTTATAATTAAAAAAATTTCAAAATCTATTTTAAAAAATACCTCCATCCAGTGTTTCCATTACATGAAGTCTCCCTCGAATTTTGGTGGGTGTATGCTTGCACCGGCCATCGTCTCATTGCTTCAGTTGGTACTTAGTCCTTTTGAGGTGTCCTGGCTCTGATACCACTTATTAGGACCCTTGGCGGTCGACTTGAGGGAGTGAATAGCCCTGCAAAGAAAAAAAAAAATGAAAAACCTTCCTCGAACTTTTATAACTTAATTAACATTAACACTTGCATAAAATAAATATAAGAAACTAAAGCAAAGAAGAGGCACGAAAGAGTTTACTTGGTTACAACCGGAGAGGTTGGTAATCCAAGGAAGATGAAAAAATGCACTAAACTCTTCTTTAGGTAGAGAAGCCTCTTTACAGTAGTTGAAGTACTAGAAATATGAAGCTAGATAAAAGAAATCGTTTACAAGTGTTCTATCTAGGCTTCAGGGACTAGGGTTGTATTTATAGTCCTGGTCGAGGCGCTTGGAAGGGTTCCAGGTGCTTGGAGTGGGATAAAAGTTTATCCTCAACGTAGTTGGACACGCCACGTCGCAAATGGCTAACTTTTGGTTCCGGGTACTCGGACCAAAAAGTCAACTTGTCTGGGTCTTCTGCTTCGATCCCGTTCGCATTGGTTCGGATACCGGCTCTGCTTATTTGGGTGATCTCAGCCATCTAAAATAGGGCTAACCTAAACCTAACTTTTGGCCTTCGAGCTATCTTCTACTCTGGCTTCTCGTCCATCAAAAATGTAGCGCGCCTCCTTCTCGTTCGTCCGCGTACTTTCTGCAGCACCTCGTCCCTCAGGCGCATTGAGCCTTTCGACTCTCTCCCGTGCCATCCTTCTCGCTAGCTGCATCTTTCACTAGACTTCCTATGCTCCTAATGTTAGAACTTTCGAACCGCAAAAACCGCTTTTTGCGTTGCGGAAACCCCGAAGTTCTTAGCCACTGGATCCGTGCGAAGATAAAATTTTGTGTACTTAGTTTTTCTGTTGGTCCCCGTGGGTGTTTTGATATGATCAACCAAGTTGGTTATGTCCTATTATGTTTGATCCCTGTGTCTGAGTATGCAGGAGCTTAGGAGCCCAGAAAGTCTAGCAGAAGACGCAGCTAGCGAGAAGGATGGCACGGGAAGGGAGCCAACGGGCTCGGTGCGTCCGAAGGACGAGAGAGCTGCGGAATCACCCAAAAGAACGGAGCTTCGGAAGCCAAAGCGAAGAAGAAAAGGAGTCAAAAGAGGCTGGAAGTTACTGTAGCAGGAAGTTACTGTAGCAGAAGTTACTGTAGCTTGAAGGCGCCTTAAACAAGCATTGAAGGCACCTTGAACATTGAAGGCGCCTTCATTGCTTGTTGAAGGCACCTTGAGCCAGGTCAGAATGACCGTTCGAGCACCGGATAAAATTCTATCCACTCACCGAGCTAGAGGCGCCTTGGACCTTATTGGAGGCGCCTTGGACCCTCGGGATAGAATTTCCAGGAGCTATAAAAAGGCCCCTGGAGCTAGGAATTTAACAACAACTGAAGTAATCATTGTGTAGCAATTCCTAGCAATAGTTCTAAGCTTCCAAAGTGTAAAAGGCTTCTCCGCCTTCAGAGAAGGAGAATTTTTCTACTGAGCTCTTCATCGCCCTGGATTAACAACCGTCTTGGTTGTAACCAGGTTAACTCCCGGTTTTCTTTGTCTTTCTGTATTTAGTTTTTATTGCTTTACTATTTTATTACTATTGCACTAATTGAGTTGAAAGAACGAGGAGGGTATAGTTTATTTTTGATTTCAGCAATTCATCCCCCTCTTGCCGGCCTCCGCTGCACCTACAATTGGTATCAGAGCTAGACCGCTCAGAAGGACTAACTGCCGACTAACGCACAACGATGAAAACGATGGCCGGAGATAGTGACTACCCACCTGCATTCGAGGGGGAGTTTGCTTCATGGAAGCAAAAGATGGAGGTATACCTTAACTCTGATTTTTCTATTTATTTAATAATGAAATCTGGTTATGAAGCACCAAAGAAAGAAAACGGAGAAAAGCTCGAGAAATACCTCTGGAACGAGAAGCAACGTGACAAGTTTATGGCAAATGCACGGGCTGAATTTCATCTTCTAACCACAATACCAAATGAAGATCTCGACAAAGTCGGAGAGTACAATAGCGCAAAAGAACTTTGGGAAAAGTTCTTAAAACTCCACGAAGAACAAATTGAAGTTGAATCCGACTCCTCGATGGACACTGATCCGACGTTAGAAGAGTCCGAAACTGAGGTAAGTGTCGAGACAGAACCAGTAACTGAACTCCAACTTGAAGACCTAGAATGCTCATCACAAATGAGCATCGATGAAGGGGGAGAAACATCAGAAGATGAAAACAACTCAACAGGGGGAGAATCAACCGCCGACAAGGTAAGTCAGGTATGGTCTCCACCTCTTGGCAAATTAATTGTTTCAATAGAAATATTGCCTAAAGGTTTTCGTGAATTACAAATTATTTCGTCGAAAGAATATTTTAAATTAAAAACTGAAAAATTATTAAATAATATTGAGTTAAAAGACACAATTTATCAATTAAAAGATTTTGACAAACTAACAATAGAAAATGTACAATTTTTTGCATGCTCAATATTTTTTACCATAATTCTAAAAAACTGAGAATGAAGAACTTATGAGAAATTAAAATGGAAATTTAAAAATCATAATATTTGATCTTAATTGAAATATTAGACTTAGCGCTTTCAGAGAAGAAAATTAAACAGTAAATTTCTTTATAAAGCTTTGTCAAGGAAGTGGTTGTTGCTCCAATAACCAAGAAGGCCTAGTGCCTCGCCACGACCTGGAAGCTAAAATATTGAAATAAAGGTTTAATTAACTTTCTGAAAAATGATTTAAAATTTAGAATTAAATAATGCTTTGAAAGTTTAATCAAATATTTTTGAAAATTTTGTTTATAATTCATTTTTAGAAATATTTTTTCTGAAAAGTTCTGTTTGAAAATTCATTTACTTAGAATTTTTAAAAAAAAGTTCCCTCTAATTAGGACCCCATTTTTGCTGTGATCAAAGGGGGAGAGAAAAATACAAGTTGAGGGGGAGTTAGGAAAATTAAAATTTTTCTTTCTAACTATGTTGCAATTTTATTTTATTGCAAAACTTATGCTTAATATGTTAGTTTAGTAATTTTTCTTTAAAATTACTTTTTGTGTCTATTTTTACCCTAACTTGAACTTGGGTTGATGCACATCAAAAAGGGGGAGATTGTTGGTCCCCGTGGGTGTTTTGATGTGATCAACCAAGTTGGTTAGGTCCTGTTGTATTTGATCCCTGTGTCTGAGTGTGTAGGAGCTTAGGAGCACAGGAAGTCGAGCAAAAGACGCAGCTAGCGAGAAGGATGGCACGGGAAGGGAGCCGACGGGCTTGGTGCGTCCGAAGGACGAGAGAGCTGCGGAAGAGTACTCCGGTGGGCGTGAAGAGCGTGCGCGGTGTTCGAGGGACGTTAAGCCGGGACGGAAGGCTACTCAAGGAGAAGGCCGGGAATTGGGTTCGGGTGAGCCCTATTCCGGTTGGCTGCAATCACCCAAAAGAACGGAGCTTCGGAAGCCAAAGCGAAGAAGAAAAGGAGTCAAAAGAGGCTGGAAATTACTGTAGCAGGAAGTTACTGTAGCAGAAGGCGCCTTGAACATTGAAGGCGCCTTCATTGCTTGTTGAAGGCGCCTTAAGCCAGGTCAGAATGACCGTTCGAGCACCGGATAGAATTCTATCCACTCACCGAGCTGGAGGCGCCTTGGACCTTGTTGGAGGCGCCTTAGACCCTCGGGATAGAATTTCCAGGAGCTATAAAAAGGCCCTTGGAGCTAGGAATTTAACAACAACTGAAGTAATCATTGTGTAGCAATTCCTAGCAATAGTTCTAAGCTTCCAAAGTGTAAAAGGCTTCTCCGCCTTCAGAGAAGGAGAATTTTTCTACTGAGCTCTTCATCGCCCTGGATTAACAACCGTCTTGGTTGTAACCAGGTTAACTCCCGGTCTTCTCTGTCTTTCTGTATTTAGTTTTTATTGCTTTACTATTTTATTACTATTGCACTAATTGAGTTGAAAGAACGAGGAGGGTATAGTTTATTTTTGATTTCAGCAATTCACCCCCCTCTTGGCGGCCTCCGCTGCACCTACATTTTCTACTCTAGATCTACTATAGATCTACATGACAAGGGATATACCTTTGAAGTGAAGCCCTTCGCAAATCCCGCTCGTCCTAGATTCTTCGGATCTCAAGTGTGTTCAAGTGGACACACCTCTAGAAGTATCCACACGAACAAGAGATGGAGAGAAAAACCTTAGAGTGTGCTAGCACCCCAGGAGTCTCGGCAAGGATGAGAGGAAGAGAGAAGAAGAGAGGAGGAAGAAGATGACCTCTTGAATTGAGCACACAATTGCATTCAATCACATCTTAAGTGGCCGACCACTAAAGGTGAGGTTTTAAACCTCCATGGAATACCAAGAGTCATGTCTCTTGGTTTTTCTCATGAGGTGGCACACCATGAAGTGGACTTGATGATGTGGCACATCATCATTGGCCGACCCTATGCCAACTCACAAATGAGGTGGCTTTGGTCAAGTCAAGGTCAAGTCAAACTTGACCCTTTATCTTCCCTCTCATGTCAAGTCAAACTTGACTTAAATTCTCCATGGTTGATCGAATGTAACTATTGATTCAAATCAATTTGATTTAATGAATCTCTATTCATTAAATTAAATTGATTCAATGAGTCATAATCTAAATTAGACTCATTCAACACATGAATCAAATTGAGTCCAACTCAATTAGTCTAATTTGGATTACTCTTAATCCAATTTGGTTCATCACATGAACCTAATCCTCTTGGTCCTTCATATGAACCTAATCTCCATCTAATTTCCCTTTGTGTGTGACCCTATAGTTTCTTGTAACGTTGGCAATGTTCCTAAACCCATTTAGAAACATAAGTAATGAGCGGTATCTAACAACACATCATTACTACCAAGTTACAAGAATGTTGAGATCCAACATCACCTTGTGACTACTAATTGTGACTCTCACAATATATGACAATGTCCTTCTATCCTTGACATCTAGATTGATCAAATGAGGCATAGACCGTGTCATCCTCTAATCTATCTATATCTTGAACTCCAAGTAGACTTACTCTAATTAAATGAGCTCAATATATCATATTGACTTACTTGGGTATGGCCATACACTTAGTGGTCTCACTCTATCAAGAATCATGATGTCTCTCCCGTCATATAGGTGGGATATATCCCATCTACATCACTTACATCCCTCCGTATAATTTGTTGCATACCCATTAATCACATTTATAGTCCACTCAGTTACGGGTGACGTTTGACGAAGCCAAAGTATGCAACTCCTTATGTAGAGAACTATGGTGATTTCAGGTCCAAGGACTAATAGTTATACTAATAGTCACATGAGAAAGTATATGACACTCATATAACGATCCATGATACTTTCTCATGGCGGGTCATTCAGTATACATTCTCCAATGCATACCCATGTGCCAACTTGATATCTCTATATCCATGACTTGTGAGATCAAGTCATCGAGTTGACCTACATGCTAGTCTCGTCGCATTAACATTATCCCTGAATGTTAATATTTGACTAGGAATGATTAAGAGTATTGTTCTCTATATCATCTCACTATCGATTCAACCAATCGATTGATATAGATATGAACCTTCTACTCAAGGACGCTATTATACTTAGTTATTTGGCACCAATACAAGTAAGTATAATGACCATAAAGAAATGCCTTTATAAACATATAGGAATATGATACATCAAGTCCATACAACAATCATCACATAATTGGCTCTAGGGCTCTAACTAACAATCTCCCACTAGCACTAGTGCCAATCAGTGTAGGCTTTAAGGCCCAATAACCTAGTGTGACCATCATGCTTTCTCTGTGCCAAAACCTTGATCAAGGGATCAGCGATGTTAGCCTCTATGGGTACTCTGCAAATCTTCACATCTCTTCTATCGATAATCTCTCGAATGAGATGGAAGTGTCGTAGTATGTGTTTGGTCTGCTGGTGTGAGCGAGGTTCCTTAGCCTGTGCAATTGCTCCATTGTTGTTACAATAGAGCTCTATAGGATTAGCTATGCTAGGAACCACCCCAAGCTCAGTAATGAACTTGCAGATCCAAACTGCCTCCTTTGCTGCTTCTGATGCAGCAACATACTCGGTCTCTGTTGTAGAAACAGCAACTGTGTCCTGATTCAAACTCTTCCAGCTCATAGCACCACCATTTAAACAAAACACGAACCCTGACTGCGATCTATAATCATACTGGTCAGTTTGGAAGCTGGCATCACTGTAACCCTTTACATCTAGCTCGTCATCGCCTCCATATATCAAGAAATATTCTTTAGTCCTTCTCAAGTACTTAAGAATATTCTTGACCGCTATCCAATGACACTCACCTGGATCTGACTGGTATCTGCTTGTCATGCTCAAAACATACGAAACATCAGGATGAGTACATAGTATGGCATACATGATAGATCCTATGGCTGAAGCATAAGGGATCTTATCCATGCGGTCTCTCTCCTCTCTAGAAGAGGAACTTTGAGTCTTCGAAAGACTCACACGATGTGACATCAGCAGAAAACCTTTCTTGGAATTCTGCATGGCAAACCGTAGTAATACCTTGTCAATGTATGTACTTTGACTTAGGCCAAGCAATCTTTTAGATCTATCTCTATAGATCTTTATGCCTAGAATACAGGCTGCTTCACCTAAGTCCTTCATTGAGAAACAATTCCCTAGCCAAGTCTTTACAGACTGCAGCAAAGGGATGTCATTCCCAATGAGTAGTATGTGTTCTCAACAACCTTCTTGTAGACATAGGGTTCATCTTCATTCTTGATGAAACCAGACTGTTTGATCGCATCATCGAATCGAAGATTCCAGCTTCGAGAAGCTTGATTTAGTCCATAAATGGACTTATGCAGCTTGCATACTCTACCAGTATGCTGTGGATCTACAAAACCCTCAGGTTGTGTCATGTACACATCCTCGAGCAAGTTTCCATTCAGAAACGTGGTTTTGACATCCATATGCCAGATCTCATAATTGTGGTATGCTGCAATAGCAAGCATGATCCGAATGGACTTAAACATCGCTACTGGAGAAAAGGTTTCATCATAGTCAATGCCATGAATTTGTTTGAAACCTTTTGCTACCAAATGACCCTTATATATAAGTCCATCCATGTCAGTCTTTCTCTTAAAGACCCACTTACACCCAATGGGGTTGACGCCTTCAGGTGGATCAACCAAAGTCCATACTTGGTTGGTGTACATGGATTCCATCTCGAATCTCATGGCCTCTAGCCATTTCTCAGAATCTGGTCTCATCACAGCTTCCTAATAGGAGGTAGGCTCATTCTCAACGAGCATAACGTCATCATGGTCAGACAAGAGAAATGAGTATCTCTCAGGCTGACGACGTACCCTATCAGACCTGCGAAGAGGTATGTCTACTTGAACTGGTTGTTGTTCCTCAACTCCTTGTGGAACAATCTCATCATCCACAACACTTTGTGGTTCCAGTTTAACTTCCATCAAGGCTTCTGTGCTATGGTCCATATCTTGAACTTATTCAAGATTGAACGTACTCCCACTAGTTTTTCTAGAAACAAAGTCTCTTTCTAGAAATACCCCAGTCTTAGCCACAACTACTTTGTGTTGACTGGGAATATAGAAGTAATATCCCTTCGTTTCCTTAGGATATTCTATAAAATAGCATTTATCAGATTTGGGTCCCATTTTGTCCGAGACTTGACGTCAAATGTAAGCCTCACAACCCCAAATCCTCATAAAAGACACCTGGGCATCTCTCCCAGTCCATATCCTATATGGTGTCTTTATCACAACCTTGGATGGAACACGGTTAAGTATGAAGGTTGTTGTGTCTAGAGCATAGCCCCAAAGAGATATAAGAAGATCTGTGTGACTCATCATAGATCGCACCATATCTAATAGGGTACGATTTCTCTTTTCAGGTACACCATTCCACTGTGGTGTTCCAGGAGGAGTGAGTTGGGATAGAATCCCACACTCAGCTAGATAGTCATGAAACTCATGGCTAAGGTATTCACAACCTCGATCTGATCGAAGTATCTTGATATGTTTGCCAAGCTGGTTTTGCACTTCATTCTTGAATGCTTTGAACTTTTCAAAGGATTCAGACTTATGTGTCATCAAATACACATAACCATATCTACTGAAGTCATCAGTAAATGTAATGAAGTACCTATAATCACCTCTGGCTGCGACATTGAAAGGGCCACATACATCACTATGTATAAGTCCTAGCAAGTCAGTCGCTCTCTCGCTGTGTTCACTAAAGGGAGTCTTGGTCATCTTGCCCAATAGGCATGACTCGCATGTCTCATATGATTCAAAATAAAATGAGTCCAGCAAACCATCTTTATGGAGATGGGATAAGCGTTTGTCATTTATATGACCTAAGCGACAATGCCAGAGATAAGTTTGGTTCATTTCATTTGACTTGAACCTTTTGGTACTTATGTTATAGATGGGGTTCTCTAAGTATAGAATGTAGAGTCCATTCATAAGAGGTGCACTATAATAAAACATATCGTTTAAATAGACGGAACAACATTTGTTCTTTATTATAAACGAAAAACCTTTCTTGTCTAAACAAGAAACTGAAATGATGTTCTTGGTAAGAGCAGGCACATAACAACGTTCATCTAATTCTAGTACAAGCCCAGAGGGCAGAGATAGATAGTAAGTCCCTACAGCAACAACAGCAACCCATGCTCCATTGCCTACACGTAGGTCCACCTCGCCCTTTGTCAATGCCCTGCTATTTCTCAGCGCCTGCACATTAGTAAAAATGTGAGAAGCACATCCGGTATCCAATACCCATGATGCAGAAATAGATAGATTGACTTCTATAACATATATACCTGAAGAAGAAATCTCACTTCTCTTCTTCTTGAGATCTTCCAGATATACTTTACACCGCAGTGGAAGCAGGTAGCATCCTTGGCAACCCCTCCTTTAGGTTTCAGTGCCTTGCCTTTGCCCTTGGCTTGGGACTTTCCCTTATCTTTAGGCTTGCCCTTGCCTTTATGCTTTTGCACCATCAAAATGGAGTTGGGCTTTACCTTCTTAAGGTTTAGCTCAGCAGTTCTCAACATGCTTAGTAGCTCGGGCAGTGACTTGTCAATTTCGTTCATGTTGTAATTCATGACAAATTGACTGTAGCTCTCTGGCAAGGATTGCAAGATCAAGTCTGTGGCCAGCTCTTGGCCAAGTGGGAATCCCAACCTCTGTAGGTTTTCTATGTACCCAGTTATCTTGAGCACATATGGACCTACGGGAGTCCCATCTTGCATCTTGTACTGAAACAGTGCCTTGGAGATCTCGAATCTCTCGTGCCTTGCTTGTCCTTGATATAGTTGACGAAGATGTTCAACCATATCATAAGCTGACATCAACTCATGTTGCTTCTGAAGCTCAGAGTTCATGGTTGCAAGCATGAGGCATGACACATCTAATTCGTCATCTTGATGCTTCTTGTAAGCATCTCGGTCAGCTCGCGTGGCAGTGGCAGGAGGTGCCTCCGGAATGGGCTACTCCAGGACATACAGTTTTCTCTCTTGAGTGAGAACAATTCTCAGATTCTTGTACCAGTCCAGGAAATTAGCTCCATTGAGATTGTCCTTGTCAAGGTCAGAACACAGGGAGAAGGTGTTCATGTTTGTCAACATGGCAATCTACAATAGAAATAATGCAGAAAATAAATATCATATTCCAACTAGCATTTAATTAAGCCTTTAATTAAATGATGCTCCCACTGAATTATAGAACTTTTGTAGAATCAAGTCATGGATGTGGTCAAACCACACTTACTAGATTCTTCCAACTAGCTATAATTCTTGTGGGACAAGATCCACATCATACTACGCCTTGAGTTAGCTTTGGCTAAATCGCCCAAGACTTAGTATGACCGGTAGATAATGAATTTATCAATTACATCTCTATGCAACTCTTGTTTATAGGATCAAAAATCTCATTTACATTAAAACTTGAGTTAGCTTTGGCTAAATCGCCCAAGATTTAGTATAAATGTGATTTTTATCCTATCGTCCAACCGTTGGAAAATGCCTATAGTTATACCCGATCAAATTGAGTTAACTAGTTGTACTCAATCTAATTAAGTTTGTACTCACCCAAGTCTTGATAGGCGGGACCAAGATTGTCCCTCCGCGCCCTACTAAGATAATATGTATTACTCTGCTTTGGCAAATTCAACAAGAACAAATGATCGAGATAGTGATGGGTATCAAGACTTGGTAGGCATTTCGAGTTGACTCGATTAAGATCTAATCTAATCGTGGATTCGCATCTTATACACATCATGACACTAATTATCCTACACTAGCATGTATCACATATACACAATCAATGAATAATTAAATTTGATTAGGTCATGGCCCTACTACGATCTTCTCAAGCCAATGAAAAGATCGGACGGTCAACCTAGGGTCAATAGCTTCTTCAAGCTCCTCCCTTTGACCACCATGTGTTGCTCGCACCCTCCTCGTCGTTCCTTTCTCGAGTGGACTTTCCACCGCTCCAATTTTATACATTACAAATATGAAACTCGAGTTACATTCAAGTCTAAAACTATTTTACAACAGGAATATAAAAATGAGGGAGGTACGACACGCAGGTCGCATAATATATACAACACGCACATCACACAAAATGGCGCGCAGGCCATATTATGAATTACAACACAAATTTGTCCAATCAAATTGGATTTTTGGCCCATGACCATCACAAAATCATACATAATTCTAAATTATGTATTTTACATAAATTTCTATAATTTTACTACTATTTTTATAATTTTATGAGTTACAATTTCCCGGCGGTCCCGTTTAGCGATTTTCGGGCGCGATCGCGAGACAATGCCCCTTGCGGGGTTAGGGGCAGTGCCCCTTCTCGTGAAATGAGTATCACGGGTGTCCTACTATGATCTAACAGTGCCTTAAGCCGCTGTCCCAAAATAATTTGGGTGAGAACTTGCCGTTTCGGAAAATTTTCCTCGGTAGTCGAAGCCTACAAGTGTCCTAGCACTCGTTGCTTCGCCTCTGCGAGAAAAATACTCATAAAAACCATAAAAATCATAAACTTATAGATCTGTAATTTTTCATAAAAATTAAAACAAAACAAGTACACGCTTCGCACGTGGCTCTGATACCACTGTTAGAACTTTCGAGCCGCAAAAATCGCTTTTTGCGTTGCGGAAACCCCGAAGTTCTTAGCCACTGGATCCGTACGAAGATAAAATTTTGTGTACTTAGTTTTTCTACTCTAGATCTACGTTAGATCTACATGACAAGGGATATACCTTTGAAGCGAAGCCCTTCGCAAATCCCGCTCGTCCTAGGTTCTTCGGATCTCAAGTGTGTTCAAGTGGACACACCTCTAGAAGTATCCACACGAACAAGAGATGGAGAGGAAACCTTAGAGTGTGCTAGCACCCCAAGGAGTCTCGGCAAGGATGAGAGGAAGAGGGAAGAAGAGAGGAGGAAGAAGATGACCTCTTGAATTGAGCACACAATTGCATTCAATCACATCTTAAGTGGTCGACCACTAAAGGAGAGGTTTTAAACCTCCATGGAATACCAAGAGTCATGGCTCTTGGTTTTCCTAATGAGGTGGCACACCATGAAGTGGATTTGATGATGTGGCACATCATCATTGGCCGGCCCTATGCCAACTCACAAATGAGGTGGCTTTGGTCAAGTCAAGGTCAAGTCAAACTTGACCCTTCATCTTCCCTCTCATGTCAAGTCAAACTTGACTTAAATTCTCCATAGTTGATCAAATCTAACCATTAATTCAAGTCAATTTGATTTAATGAATCTCTATTCATTAAATTAAATTGATTCAATGAGTCATAATCTAAATTAGACTCATTCAACACATAAATCAAATTGAGTCCAACTCAATTAGTCTAATTTGGATACTCTTAATCTAATTTGGTTCATCACATGAACCTAATCCTCTTGGTCAATCATATGAACCTAATCTCCATCTAATTGCCCTTTGTGTGTGACCCTATAGGTTCTTGTAATGTTGGCAATGTTCCTAAACCCATTTAGAAACATAAGTAATGAGCGGTATCTAGCAACACATCATTACTACCCAAGTTACAAGAATGTTGAGATCCAACATCACCTTGTGACTACTAATTGTGACTCTCACAATATATGACAATGTCCTTCTATCATTGACATCTAGATTGATCAATTGAGGCATAGACAGTGTCATCCTCTAATCTATCTATATCTTGAACTCCAAGTAGACTTACTCTAATCAAATGAGCCCAATATCTCATATTGACTCACTTGGGCATGACCATGCACTTAGTGGTCTCACTCTATCAAGAATCATGATGTCTCTCCCGTCATATAGGAGGGATAGATCCCATCTACATCACTCACATCCCTCCGCATAATTTGTTACATACCCAGTAATCGCCTTTATAGTCCACCCAATTAAGGGTGATGTTTGACGAAGCCAAATTATGCAACTCCTTATGTAGTGAACTATGGTGATTTCAGGTCCAAGGACTAATAGTTATACTAATAGTCACATGAGAAAGTATATGACACTCATATAATGATCCATGATACTTTCTCATAACGGGTCATTCAGTATACATTCTCCAATGCATACCCATGTGCCAACTTGATATCTCTATATCCATGACTTGTGTGATCAAGTCATCGAGTTGACCTACATGCTAGTCTCGTCGCATTAACATTGTCCTTGAATGTTAATACTTGACTAGGAATGATTAAGAGTAGTGTTCTCTATATCATCTTACTATCGATTCAACCAATCGATTGATATAGATATGAACCTTCTACTCAAGGACGCTATTATACTTAGTTATTTGACACCAATACAAGTAAGTATAATAACCATAAAGAAATACCTTTATAAACATATAGGAATATGATACATCAAGTTCATACAACAATCATCACATGATTGGCTCTAGGGCTCTAACTAACACCTAAGTTCCTGTACACTTAGACACAGGGGTTAGAAGCCAACAGGATTTAACTTAACTTGGTTGATCACATCAAAACTACCTTGGGGTACTAACACCAAGAGTTTCATGACCATCTCATTGAGTGTGGGATTATATTTCAACTCACTCCACCTGGAACACCATAATAATGGTGTATCAGAAAGGAGAAATTGTATTTTATTAGATATGGTACGATTGATGATGAGTCAAACAGATCTTCCTACTTCCTTCTGAGGGCATGCTCTAGAGACGATCTCTTTCACACTTAACCACGTTCCATCTAAGGTCGTCATAAAGACACCATATACGATATGGACTGAGAAGAGTCCCAAGATGTCTTTCATGAAGATTTAGGGATGTAAGGCTTATGCTCAATGACAAGTCTAAGATAAACTAGGACCCAAATTAAACAAGTGATATATCCCAAGGAAACAAAGAGATATTACTTTTATAATCCCACACAAGGCAAAGTGTTTGTTGCTAGAACTGGTGTCTTTCTAGAAAAGAAATTTGTTTCTAGAAAAACTAGTGGAAGTAAAGTCGATCTTGAAGAAATTCATGATACACGAACTAGCACTGACACCTTGATGGAAACTGAACAAGTACCACAAGATGTTGTGGATCATGATTTTTTTACACCACAAGAAGTTGTGAAGTAACAACCTGTTTAAGTAGCACAAGCTCTATACAGATCTGATACAACCCGTCGTCAACCTGAGAAATATTCTTTTCTCTTATCTGATAATGGTGATGTAGTGCTAGTTGGTCTCAACGAGCCTACATCTTATCAAGAAGCTGTACAGGGCCCAAATTCTGAGAAATGGCTAGAGGCTATGAGACCCGAGATGGAATCCATATACACTAACCAAGTATAGACTTTGGTTAATCCACCTGAAGGGATCAAACCCATTAGGTGTAAGTGGGTTTTCAAAGTGAAGACTGACATGTATGGTAATATACATACCTATAAAGGTAGATTAGTGTCTAAAGGATTTAAGTATATTCATGGTATAGACTATGATGAAACCTTTTCACCAGTTATGATGCTAAAATCCATTCGAATCATACATACTATTGCAGCTTACTATAATTATGAGATCTGGTATATGGATGTCAAAACTATATTTCTTAATTGAAATCTACTCGTGGATGTGTACATGAGACAACCTGAGGATTTTGTCGATCCAAAGCTTGCTGGAAAGATGTGTAAGTTGCAACGATCCATTTATAGATTGAAGCAAGCTTTTAGAAGTTGGAATGTTCGATTCAATGATGCAATCAAAGTATTTGGTTTCATCAAGAATGAAGATGAACCTTGTGGCTACAAGAAGGTTAATGGAAGCACAGCCATCTTTCTCATATTGTATGTAGATAAGATACTTCTCATTGAAAATGATTTCCCTACTCTTCAGTCAGTGAAGACTTGGCTTGGAAATTGTCTCTCAATAAAGGACTTAGGTGAAGCAGCCTACATTTTAGGCATTAAGATCTATAGAGATAGATCTAAGCGATTGCTTGGTCTAAGTCAGAGTACATATATTGACAAGGTGCTTAAATATTTTGCCATGCAGAATTACAAGAAGTGATTCCTGTCGATGTCACATGGTGTGAGTCTTTCGAAGACTCAATCCCCCTCTTCTAAGGAAAAAAAAGACCGCATGGATCAGATTTCTTATGCATCTACTATAGGGTCTATCATGTATGCTATACTTTGTACTCGCCTAGATGTCTCATATACGTTAAGAATGATGAGCAGATACCAGTCAGATCCAGGTGAAGGTCACTGGACAACAGTCAAGAATATGCTTAAGTACTTGAGAAGAACTCAAGATTATTTCTTGATCTTTTGAAGCAATGAAGAGCTTACTGTAAAGGGTTACATCGATGCTAGCTTCCAAACTAATAAGGATGATTCCAAATCATAGTCAGGGTATGTATTTTACTTAAATGGTGATGCTGGTATTAGATATTCCGGCGCTTCCATCTCATTCGAATGATCATCGATAGAGGAGATGTAAGACTATGCAGAATATTGACCAATGCTAACATTGCGGATCCTTCAACCAATGCTTTGGCACAGAGAAAGCATGATGGTTACACTAGGTCAATGGATATTAGATATTTCAGTGATTGACACTAGTGACATAACGAGATTGTTAGTGTAAACCCTAAGAGCCCATCAAGAGTTGATTGACTTAAGGCATATTGTATCATATTTTTTTATTAATAAAAGGAAAAGTTAGTTATTATATTTATTTCAGTTCAGTGCCAAATGAATAAGTATAATAATGTCCTAGAGTAGTAGGTTCTTATCTACAACATATCAATTGATTGAATTGATTGTGGGATATTGTAGATTTGTATAGAACTCTACTCTTAATTATTCCTAGTCAAGCATTAATATACAAGGACAATATTAATGTGCTAAGACTAGCATGTAGGCCAACGGATGACTTAATCTCACAAGTCATGGATATGAGATATCAGGTTGACACATGGGTATATATTAGAGAATATGTACTAAATTGACCCGCCATGAGAATATTTCATGGATCATTATATGAGTGCCATAAACATTCTCATGTGACTATTGGTATGAATAATCCTTAGACCTGAAGTCACTATGATTCCCTACATAAGGAGTTGGGTATTTTGATATCATCAAGCGTCACCTATAAAAGGATGGACTATAAAGTCGATCACTGGGTATGCAATGAGTTATGCAGAGGGATGTGAGTGATGTAGATGGGATCTATCCCTTCCATATGACGAAAGTGATATCTGTGGGCCCCTTGATTAGTAGGACATAAGAATACATGACCATGATCAAATGAGTCAATATGAGATATTGACCTTATTTGTTTTGAGTGTGCCTACTTAGAGATCAAGAAACATAAAGATTGATAAGAGGATGACACGATCTATGCCTCATTGATCAATCTAGATATCAAGGATAGAAGGACTGAGTCATACAAGATAATAACCATGAAAAGGTTAAATTGGATCTCGACATTCTCGTCACTTGGATAACAATGATGCATTGCTAGATGCCACTCATTGCTTATATATCTAAAATGTTGATTTGGATACATTGCCAATGTTATGAGAGTCTATTGGATCACACACAAAGAACATGTTGGTTTGGAGATGGGCATTTTAGTTTGACTAAAATACTAAGGATCTTAAGAATAATGGGTTAATCCAAAGTGTTTGTGTCATCTTTGTAGTGATTGACATTAGTGCTAGTGGGAGATTATTGGTATTAGCCCTAAGAACCAATTATGAGATGATTATGTTTTTTTGGGTTACTCATTGAGTTAGACTCAAATGAATCCACTCATTAGATTTAGCACTCATGGGATTGAGTTCAATCCAAATTAGACACATTGGATTAATGGGTTAGACTCATTGGATTATTGGATTAATGGGTTAGAGGATTAATGGTTAATCCAATATAATAATCCAACATAATAAGAGGAATACAAAGAGACAAAAACCATTGGTATTCATTGGATGAATATAAATATATTTTTGATTAGATTTTTCATGAGAGATGAAAAGTGTGACTCTTGATCTTCCCTTCTTCTTCCTCTTCTTCCTTCTTGGCCAAATCACCTTGTGTGGCTAGCACCCCAAAGGTGGTTCTTCTCCGAAAGCTTCATTCGTGTGAGGAATGAAGGACGTATTCATGTCCATACCATAGAGGTGCAACTGCTTGATCGTGCTGAGATCTTCATCCAAAGAAAAGTTGCTATCGGGATTACCAAGGGCACACAACAAAGGTATTCCTCTCATGTAAAACTTAGTATATGATAATTTTTACCTTCGCATGGATCTTTTGGAGAGGATCTAGTAAATTTTTCGTTGCGCTTTTCACGTGTTTAGCACACTAGATCCCTACAATTTTCACATAGTGTGTGGGGGGCTATAGAAAAGTTGTTGGTAGTTTTTCTTTTCCTTTTGATGTGGTAATGATATGACACTTGAAAATACGAAAACTTACTTTTGAGGTTTTTGCATTAAAGATACCCTAAGTTAAATTTCTATAATTCTCTCCTTTTTCACAAATTAAATAATCATTAACTCTTGATCTAATTGACATCTGGTCAAGGTTGACCAGGTTGACTAAACTCAATTTATCTCGAGATGAGTTTCAATATTTGATCAATATATTAATTAGTTAAGTGATACGTCAAGTAGATCAAGGTTAACCAAATATATGACGGTGGAGAAGTCCAAATGGGTTATGGTTAACCTGACACTTGGCAGTCAGAAGTTCAATAAAGAGTTGGTAAGAGAAAAGTACAAGTGAGTCATGATTGACTAGACACTTGATAATTTAAAGTCTGAGTCAAGATTGACCAAACACTTGAAAATGAGGGGAAGTATTGATAGATCAATGTTTATTGGATGCTAGGCAACAGGAAGTCCCGATAGGTCAAGATTAGTTGGATGTTGGACAAAGAAAGTCATAGTAGATTGAGTTCAATAGGATACTAGTTAAGACGAGAATGTTGGACCCCGTGGATGTTTTGATGTGATCAACCAAGTTGGTTAGGTCCTGCTTTGTATTTGATCCCTGTGTCTGAGTGTACAGGAGCTTAGGAGCTCAGGAAGTCGAGCGGAAGAAGCAGCTAGCGAGAAGGACAACACGGGAAGGGAGCAGACGGGCTCGGTGCGTTCGAAGGGCGAGAGAGATGCGGAAGAGTACACCGGTGGGTGAGAAGAACGTGCGCGGCGTTTGAGGGATGTTAAACTGGGGAGGAAGGCTGCTCGAGGAGAAGGCCGGAAATTGGGTTCGGGTGAGCCCTATTTCGGTTGGCCGAATCACCCAAACTATCGGAGCATCGGAAGCCAACACAATGGAGTTGGAAAAGAAGCACAAGCTGGAAAACCAGCTTGAAGGCGCCTTCATGAAGCATGAAGGCACCCTCAACATGAAGGCACCTAAAAGCTTAATGAAGGCGCCTTCAACAGGTCAGTTTTGACCGTTTGGCTGCGAATAAAATTATATCCGTTGATTGAGCTGGAGGCGCCTTGAACCTTGTTGGAGTCGCCTTGGACCCTCGATATAGACTTTCCAGGAGCTATATAAAGGCCCCTGGAGTTAGGAATTATTCATTCAACTCAGTATTAGATTTCCTAGCAACTATTGAGCTTTCTAAGTATGTAAAAGGCTTCTCTGCCTTCAGAGAAGGAGTTTTCTTACTGCGCTTTTCATCACCTTGGATTAACAACCGTCTTGGTTGTAACCAAGTTAATTCCGGGTCTTCTCTATTTCTTTTTCCTTAATTGTTTGATTTTAGTGTTGCTATTTTTGAGTTGAAAGTTTGAGGAGGGTATAATTTTTATTTACAGGAAATTCACCCCCCTCTTGCCGGCCTCCGCTGTACCTACAATTGATATCAGAGCCAGACCGCCTCAGAAGGACTAACCGCCGACTGAAGCACAACGATCAAGACGATGGCTAGAGCAAATATTCATCCTCCAAAGTTCGACGGAGATTTCGCTACATGTAAGCAAAAAATGGAGGTATTTTTTAAAACTGAATTTGATATACTTTTAATAATGAAATATGGATATGTAGCGCCGAAAGATAAAGAAGAAAACACGTGGAGCAAGAAGGAGCAAGCCGATTTTGTCGCTAACGGAAAGGTTGAGTTCCACCTGCTTAGCATTCTGCCACCTCAGGAGGTAAATCGGATCGAAAGCTACGAATCCGCGAAAGATCTCTGGGAAAAATTCCTGGAGCTTCACGAAGGTACCTCCGAAGCGAAGCTAGCGAGGCGCGACATCCTTCGGACCCAGTTGATGAACCTCCGGATGAACCAAGGTGAGAAGGTAGCGCAACTCCAAGCGAGGATTAAAGAGCTGATCACGTAATTAAGCAACCTTGGAGAAGAAGTAAAGAACCGGGACTCGATCTGGTACGCGCTCAACGCCTTCCCCAGAACTCCAGAGTGAGCGTCCTTAGTAGATGCGTACTACATTTCTAAGGACTTCGAGGTAAGTACTATAAAATAATTGTTTTCTACTTTTGAACTTCACGAATCTCAAGTTGCAGAGCCCAATAGAGTAGAGAAGACTAGTCAGAACATTGCCTTAAAGGCAAGAATAAACGTTTTGACTCCGAAACCTCGGTCGACGAATCCGAAGCGGCACTACTGGTAAGACGCTTCATTAATTTTTTTAAATCTAATAAATTTAGATCGCAGACAAAGAGGCATCAGCAAAGAAAAAGGACGATTCGTTGCTACAACTGCAATGAAGAAGGGCACATCAAAGATGACTGCCCAGACTTGAAGAAAAAGGGGAAGGAGAAGGAAAAGACAAAGTACAAGAAACCAGAATCATCCAAGCACAAGAACCTGAAGGCCACTTGGTCAGATTCGTCTTCTTCCGAATCAGACGTCGAAGCTTTCTCCGGGTTAGCGATGATGGCTAACCATCTTCCCGAAGATGGCTCAAGCTCCAAGATGAGCATAGATGAAGGGGGAGGAACATCAGAAGAAGAATCCTGCAATGAAGGGGGAGCATCACCTAGTCAGGTAAGTAAGGTGCGTAATCTAACCTCTATTCAGTCATTTCGATTTATCAAGTCTCTTTCTAAAGAGTTAGATCAATTAGAAAAAGAAAATGAACATTTGAAATTAGAAAATGTAAAATTGAAAAATGAAATTGAAAAATTGAAATCTGCTGCATGTTCAAATGTTTTTCAAAAATCTAAATTAAAATTTTTTGGTAAATTAAACTGATATATTAGAAAGCATCAAGGTCAACTTAGGAAAATTCCTAAAATTTATATACCCCCTAGATTTTTAATTAACCCAGTAGGAAGGAATCTATACTGGATTACAAAGTCTTTGATAAATTAGAATTATTGAAGTTAGAGCTTACAGCGAGTAAATTAAACAATGAATTTCTTTATGAAGCTTTGTCTAAGGAAGTGGTTGTTGCTGCAATAACCAAGAAGGCCTAGTGCCTCGTCACGACCTGGAAGCCGAAATATCGAAATAAAATATTTAATCCACTTTCTGGTAAAAGCATTAAAAGTTAAAAATTAAATAATTCTTTGAAAGTTTTTCAAACTTTTTCTTGAAAACTCTAAAAAATTCGTTTTTTAAAGTATTATGGATAAATTCTAAAAATTCAGGATACTTAGAATTTTTTTTAATTTCTAAAAATTCATTTTTACCTAGAATTTTTAACTTAGAAATTCTTTCTGAAAATTCTAAAAATTCATATTTAGGAAATTCTTTCTGTTTTAAACTTATAATTTTTTTTTGTTTACATGAAATTTTCAAAAATATTCAGTTTACCCCATTTTTGCTGTGATCAAAGGGGGAGAAATAGGTACAAGTTTAGGGGGAGTTAGGAATATTTAAGAATTTCAAAATTCTTTTAGTATTGCAAATTTTATTGCAATGGTATGCTTAAACTGTTAGTTAGTAATTTCTTTAAATTACTATTTGTTTTTATACCCTAACTTGAACTTGGGTTGATGCACATCAAAAAAGGGGAGATTGTTGAACCCCGTGGATGTTTTGATGTGATCAACCAAGTTGGTTAGGTCCTGCTTTGTATTTAATCCCTGTGTCTGAGTGTGCAGGAGATTAGGAGCGCAGGAAGTCGAGCGGAAGGCGAGAAAGGGACTCGTCCGAGAGAGTGCAAGAATATCACGCCCGAGGAAGTTCAGAAGAAATTTCTGATCAATCATTTCTACATGCACAATATACATTAGCCAGAGGTCGGAATATACATACGATACCGAACGTACAAAAAAATACAACCACAGGTAATTGTGTAAAGCCCCACCTATTGTACCAAAACCAAAACACAATGGAAAATGGCAGAAATCAAATACAAACTGCTAGCCGGCTAGGCTTACACAACCAACAATAATACACAATACCACATAACAACTTCAAAACTCCATAAACAAAACCGGAGCACAAACTAAACACACTGACACATACAACAAATAAAACTTAAGGGAAACTATAGTCTTCTGATGTGACGTGGGAACCGGCAGCCAGGATACTCCCAAGCGACCATAACAATCTGGTACCTGAAAAATACCTAGTAAGATATATCTAACAGAATAAACATGGAATACAGCTTCCTAATCATATATAGGAAATACGCAAAACTGAAAGGTAATCGAGGAAGCTATACTCACCGGAACTCCTATCCGAACAAAAGGGTCGCAAACAGACCGATATACACCTCCCGATGCATGTCAAACAAATGCATCCACCAAATGCGGATATAAGTGCACGTAAACACAAGCAAATAAATGCAATAAATGCATATGATGCCAGATGACATGGTCACCCTCGATGCTAGTCATCCGACACACAATGGTGAGATCGAGGGTAGACAACCGCGTGCACTCTGACGTCACTGCTCCTGATGAGTGACCAAATGGATGGGATGTTGTCGGAGTACACACATACTCCTACCCCAAATCATAAATGGGGGAGTGCAATGCTCTCATCTCCCGGTACACCATGACGGGGAGGGATCCCTGACGTACTACCATGCTGCGTCACACTACCCATGAGCGGACCAACGGAGCACCGAACAGAGCAAAACTGACGTGCTACCACGCTGCGTCACGCTACCCATGAGCGGACCAACGGAGCACCGAACAGTGATGAAACTGGCGATGTGCTCAACAATAATGGAGCAGACTATCGCGCAGCATGCAATCATGCGAATGACGCATGACACTAAGCATGGCAATATCCTGAACCAATCCACATATATATATATATAAAAATGGGTACTCTAGTACTAGTAAATCAAATCCACTGATCTAGGGTATACAGGTCCTCTATGGTATAACAACCTAGGTCCTGAACATATCCACCTCCATAAAATATGTACCAACAATTTACATAGATCAAAGCAAAAGGGTCTAGGTACACAGATCATATATGGTATAAAAATATAGGTATACATGTCAGATAATAAAAAATCCAGAATCTAGTCCTAAACTCAACAACCCATGGTATGTCACTTACTCTAAAAACTAAGGTACTCATGGCAATAATCACAAGGTATAAACATGGATACATAACAAGCGACAAAACAGAACATGCTATGAGTATCAAACCGTGACATACCAAAGGCAAACATGATCATTGCTTGTAGCTATAAAATACTATGCATATCCAATTGACAATATCATAAAAGATAAGTCAAGAGGTATCCGCCTCCAGTATAGATCGAGCTAAATGACCTCTGTGTCGAAGTACTTGTCCCGCGTCAAAATCTGAAATAGATCCCTCGTCGAGACACCGTCTCGAATCAAAGTCCTGTACTAATCAATATATATTTTTATTTAGCTAAAATTCATAAGAATTTAAATAGCTAAATAAAATCCACGAGACTAAATTAGGGAAAACCCTAATCAACATAACCATTTACCTACCTAAATTAAATCCAACAATTGACTAGGGTTAATTGTCTTAACCCTAATCGTTCCATTAGATTAATTTTTTTACCAAACCAATCTACAACAAGGATCCATTACCTTATACCATACCTAAATCTCAAATCTCTGCTCTTGATCCGCAACCAAAGAGGTGTTGTTGGAAGGCATGCTCCCGGAACCAAGACAACCACACAGAACCGATTCTCCCTGCTGAAATCCTTCATATTGATCAAATCAATTTGAGTTCAATAAATGAGATCACAAAACAAGAAACAACCCATCTTACAACCTAATCTTACCTCACTGTTAACCATCGGATCAAGCAGGAGGTCATTGATGTGATCGAGCGGCGCCCAATAGAAGCAAGGCAAATCACAGCAATTGCCATGTTTGCTCAGATCAGATCGGACAAGAAGAATAGGACACTCGACGGCAAGGTCAAGTCTGGGTTGGATCTGCAGCCGAAAAAGGGCAAGAAGGCCTCGCGACTGCTGGGATGACGGCAGCGGTGGCATCAGGGACAAGCGAAGCAAGAGGAACTAGGGCACAGAGAGAGGAATGACTCGAGCACTCCAGCGATGGTCGGCGCCGTACTGGCGTTTTGTGCAACGGTGGCACGCTGTAGATCTAGGGCACCGCAGAGTGAAGAAAAGGGGGAAAAGGGTCAGGGTGTCGCGTGCTCCGGGAGGAGAGGGAGTCGGCCAGCTCTTGCTCTGATGTTGGCGAGGAGGGAGAGAGGGAATGGGTCGGGGAGAGGCAGCTCTCGGGGAAAGAAGAAGAATTGGGAAGAGGTGCGGCGCCGGTTAGAAAGAAGAAAGAAAAAAAAATAGTTAGGGCAGATCGGTGTGAATAAATAGAAAAGGAAATAAAAAGGAAAGGAAAAATCTAACTTTTCCTTGTTAAAATGGGGTAGCCTAAACAGGCTTTTCCGGGGCTAGAGAGGGGGGGGTGTGAATAGCCGACCCCAAATTCTCGTTTCTTCCTACAATTTGAGTTAGCGCAGGGGAAATAAAAAGTAGAAACGAAAATGGAGAAGATCAAACCTCAAAACATGACGATATAACGAGGTTCGGAGATGATACTCCTACTTCTCGGCGTGTCCGTAAGGTGGACGAATCCTATCAATCCGTCGGTGGATGAGACCTCGGAAAACCGGCTAATGAAAACTCCTTCTGGGTGGAGAAACCTCGCCACAATTTCTCTTGCAAAAGCAAGATCAGAGTACAAGAAATACAGCAATAAGCCAAGAACAATATGAATGTAAAAACACTGGTTTACTTGCCTTCTCGTCGACTGTTGATGAAGCAGCAACTTCACGGATGCCAACCACAACAGCAACTGATCAGTTGGAAACCCAGCCGAGGGAAGCTCACACGAAGCTTCAGTAATGGAGAGCTCAGCAAAGCTCAGATCGCAAAGAGGAAGAAGAAGTTTACTATTTTTTTTTTCAAAAACAGCTCAACAAAGCTCCACCTCTTGTTTTATATGAACCTGCGAAGAAGAAGACACAGAAATCTAGCCATTGTGACTCAACGGCTAGACCTGGACCGATCAGGCTCCACCCTGATCGATCCAGGACTGATCTGATCGGTCAGGGGACCGATCAGGCCCTAGGCTGATCGGTCCCCAGACCGATCCCAACTCTCACAGAGAGTTGGTTTAGGGCCCTGATCGGTCTGTGGACCGATCAGGCCATAGGTGGATCGGTCCACAGACCGATCCCTCCTATTTCTTCTCCCAATCTGTTTGGTTAATCAGTGTATCACTGGATCGATCAGCAGACTGATCTAGATACCCATAGTATCACTGGATCGATCAGCAGACCGATCATATTTCCTAGCCTTAAACCCTAAAGCCTTCCTGATCTAAAGAACGAGCTACCGAGCCCTCTCTGACCTAGTCCGGAGAACGAGCTACCGAGCCCTCTCTGACCTAGTCCAGAGAACGAGCTACCGAGCCCTCTCTGACCTAGTCCGGAGAACGAGCTACCGAGCCCTCTCTGACCTAGTCCGGAGAATGAGCTACCGAGCCCTCTCCGACTCCATCCAGTCCAGAGAACGAGCTACCGAGCCCTCTCCGACCTCCCATGCCAAGTTTCCATACTTGGACTTTTCCCGTGCCAAGCTCCCTGCTTGGACTTTTCCCGTGCCAAGCTCCCTGCTTGGACTTGTCCGTGCCAAGTCTCCATACTTGGACTTTTCCCGTGCCAAGCTCCCTGCTTGGACTTTTCCAGTGCCAAGCTCCCTGCTTTGACTTTTCCGTGCCAAGTCTCCATACTTGGACTTTTCCCGAATCAGGTCAACTCAAGTCGGGTCAACCAGGTCAACCTTGACCAAAGGTTGCACCCACAATCCCCCAAGTGACTATTCTTGTCAAACATCAAAATATAACTTCTCTATTCTTGTCAAACATCAAAATATACCTCGAGTCAGGTCAACTCGAGTCGGGTCACCCAGGTCAACCTTGACCTAAGGTTGCACCAACAGTTATATGATACAGCCTACTCGGCTGATATAATAAAAACACAACCACGCATTTATATGTAAAGCATCCCACTCGGCTGTACCAAAACCAAAACACAACAGAAAATGATAGAAACCAAATACAAACCAACACAAAACTGCTAGCCGGCTAGGCTTACACAACCAACAATAATACACAATACCACATAACAACTTCAAAACTCCAGAAACAAAACCGAAGCACAAACTAAACACACTGACACATAAAATAAATAAAACTTAACGGAAACTATAGTCTTCTGATGTGACGTGGGAACCGGCAGCCAGGATACTCCCAAGCGACCATAACAATCTGGTACCTGAAAAATATAGTGTCAACGGGGGTGAGTTCAACAACTCAGTAAATACCAATGGGCATGCCTAGTAAGATAAATCTAACAACAATAAACATGGAATACAGCTTCCTAATCATATATAAGAAATATGCAAAATTGAAAGGTAACTGAGGAAGCTGTACTCACCAGGAACTCCTATCCAGAACAAAAGGGTCGTCAAACCAGATACACAATATGCCTCCTGTATGCATGTCAAACAAATGCATCCACCAAAATGTAGCATATAAGTGCAGCAAACACAAGCAAATAAATGCAATAAATGAATATGATGCCTATGACATGGTCACCCGTGACGCCAGTCAGTCATCTCACACACAATGGTGAGACTGAGTGGGTAGGGCTGTGACAACCGTGCACTCTGACGTCACTGCTCCTGATGAGTGACCAAATGGACGGGATGCTGTCGAAGTACACAGATACTCCTACCCCAAATCATAAATGGGGGAGCGCAATGCTCTCATCTCCCGGTACACCATGACGGGGAGGATCCCTGACGTGCTACCACGCTGCATCACACTACCCATGAGCGGACCAACGGAGCACCGAACAGTGATGAAACTGGCGATGTGCTCAACAATAATTGAGCAGACTATCGTGCAACATGCAATCATGCGAATGATGCATGACACTAAGCATGGCAATATCCTGAACCAATCCACATATATATATAAAAAATGGGTACTCTAGTACCAGTAAGTCAAATCCACTGATCTAGGGTATACAGGTCCTCTATGGTATAACAATCTAGGTCCTGAACATATCCACCTCCATAAAATATATACCAACAATTTACATAGATCAAAGCAAAAGGGTCTAGGTACACAGATCAGATATGGTATAAAAATATAGGTACACATGCCAGATAATAAAAAATCTAGAATCTAGTCCTAAACTCAGCAACCCATGGTATGTCACTTACTCTAAAAACTAAGGTACTCATGGCAATAATCACGAGGTATAAACATGGATACATAACAAGCTACAAAACGGAACATGCTATGAGTATCAAACCGTAACATACCAAAGACAAACATGATCATTGCTTGTAGCTATAAAATACTATGCATATCCAATTGACAATATCAAAAAAGATAAGTCAAGAGGTACCCGCCTCTAGTATAGATCGAGCTAAATGACCTCTGTGTCGAAGTACTCGTCCCGCGTCAAAATCTGAAATAGATCCCTCGTCGAGACACCGTCTCGAATCAAAGTCCTGTACTAATCAATATATATTTTTATTTAGCTAAAAATCATAAGAATTTAAATAGCTAAATAAAATCCACGAGACTAAATTAGGGAAAACCCTAATCAACATAACCATTTGCCTACCTAAATTAAATCCAACAATTGACTAGGGTTAATTGTCTTAACCCTAATCGTTCCATTAGATTAATTTTTTTACCAAACCAATCTACAACAAGGATCCATTACCTTATACCATACCTAAATCTCAAATCTCTGCTCTTGATCCGCAGCCAAAGAGGTGCTGTTGGAAGGCATGCTGCCGGAACCAAGACAACCCCACAGAACCGAATCTCCCTGCTGAAATCCTTCATATTGATCAAATCAATTTGAGTTCAATAAATGAGATCACAAAACAAGCAACAACCCATCTTACAACCTAATCTTACCTCACTGTTAACCATCGGATCAAGCAGGAGGTCACTAATGTGATCGAGCGGCGCCCAACAGAAGCAAGGCAAATCAAAGCAATTTCCACGTTTGCTCAGATCAGATCGGAGAAGAAGAATAGGGCACTCGACGGCAAGGTCAATTCTGGGTTGGATCTGCAGCTGGAAAAGGGCAAGAAGGCCTCGCAATTGCTGGGATGACAGCGGCGGTGGCATCAGGGACAGGCGACGCAAGAGGAACTAGGGCACAGAGAGAAGAAAGACTCGAGCACTCCTGCGATGGTCAGCGCCGTGCTGGCGTTTTGTGCAACGGCGGCACGCTGTAGATCTAGGGCACCGCAGAGTGAAGAAAAGGGGAAAAAGGGTCAGCATGTCGCGTGCTCCAGGAGGAGAGGGAGTCGGCCGGCTCTTGCTCCGATGTTGGCGAGGAGGGAGAGAGGGAATGCGTCGGGGAGAGGTAGCTCTCGGGGAAAGAAGAAGAATTGGGAAGAGGTGCGGCGCCGGTTAGAAAGAAGAAAGAAAAAAAAATAGTTAGGGCAGATTGGCGTGAATAAATAGAAAAGGAAATAAAAAGGAAAATAAAAAGAAAAGGAAAAATCTAACTTTTCCTCGTTAAAATGGGATAGCCTAAACAGGCTTTTCCGGGGCCCAAAGTTTTATCCCCGTAACCTACACCATACGACCTCCGAAAAATTCCCAGAAAATTTCTAAAAATCTGTAAAATTCCCTTATGATGATTCGTCCATTTTCGATATTTTACAAGTACATCGGTGGGTGAGAAGAACGTGCGCGGCGTTCGAGGGATGTTAAGCCTGGGAGGAAGGCTGCTCGAGGAGAAGGCCGAAAATTAGGTTCGGGTGAGCCCTATTTCGGTTGGCCGAATCACCCAAACTATCGGAGCATCGGAAGCCAACGCAATGGAGCTGGAAAAGAAGCACAAGTTGGAAAACCAGCTTAAAGGTGCCTTCATGAAGCATGAAGGCGCCCTCAACATGAAGGCGCCTTAAAGCTTGATGAAGGCGCCTTCAACAGGTCAGTTTTGACCGTTTGCGCTGCGGATAAAATTTTATCCGCTAACCGAGCTGAAGGCACCTTGAACCTTGTTGGAGGCGCCTTGGACCCTCGGGATAGACTTTCCATGAGCTATATAAAGGCCCCTAGAGCTAAGAATTATTCGTTCAACTCAGTATTAGATTTCCTAGCAATTGTTGAGCTTTCTAAGTGTGTAAAAGACTTCTCCGCCTTCAGAGAAGGAGTTTTCTTACTGCGCTTTTCATCTCCTTGGATTAACAACCATCTTGGTTGTAACCAAGTTAATTCCGGGTCTTCTCTATTTCTTTTTCCTTAATTGTTTTATTTTAGTGTTGCTATTTTTGAGTTGAAAGTTTGAGGAGGGTATAATTTTTATTTACAGGCAATTCACCCCCCTCTTGCCGACCTTCGCTGCACCTACAGAGAATTCATCTTTGATAAGGTTGAAAAAAGAGTATCAGTTAAATGATATGGTGTATTAGTTGAGTGATGGACCTTAAACCCTAAAATTATGGTTTAAGGGGTTTTAGCATGGTTAACAATGTATCAATCACTTGTGAATAGTATCAACCGATTGTGTTATAGTAATTATAAATAGTAATTGTGAACAATAATTATGATATGATATTGTCGATTGATGAAAATTAGTCGACTGTTATTGTAGCAAATAGAATGTTAATTGAAACTCGATTGATCGACTTGGCCATTTCTACTACAGTAATAGTCAATTGTCACTATAGCAAACAAAAAGTTAGGTAATCAATTGATCAACTCGTTAGTCAACTAATGACATTGTAGTAGCAAACAGAAGGTTTCTGAGTCAGTTGCAACACTCTATTGTTTGGGTATTAATTGACTGATGAACAGTAGCAACCAACTGATGGTGGTTAAGCTGAGTTGGATGGAGTTGTTGAGCTGAAAGGTTAGAGTAATGTTTAAATCTACAGTTGATAGTCGATTGATGGGAGAACTCAGTCAACTGATTAACAAAAAGAAAAGATACTAACCCTATTGATCTTGCTCTGAGACAATTTGATGAACAAGCCAACGGTGATCTGGATGTGGCGTTGACTAAGTAGTTGTGCGTTGGAGGAAAGTGGGACTGTCGGAGATACCTACAAAGCTGGAGGAAAATTGTCGGGCGCTGCCAACAGGGCCTAATCACCTAGAGGGTTGCACGCTGCAAACAGGCCCAGTCATCTAGAGGACTCGCTAGGGATAAAAGAGTGAGGGAATGGTTATAATGGAGGGCGGAGAATACCCCAACTCATCCACACCAATGCTTAAGTCAGTCTTCGAGGAAAAGGGAATGAGAAGAAGTACAGTAAAAGGGAGTAGATGTAGATGGGAGCCTCCTCGCATACCTTGGCCAGCAGGAGTGAGCCTTTTATAGAAAATACTTATGACAGGATGTCACAGCTATGATCAAAAATATATCACATCACAAATGTCATAGAGTCACGTCTCCCATGTCTTGTTCTATGGAGATCTTGTGGGAGATCATGTTATATCAACTATATTGTTCCACGTATTATGACAACCTATGGGTTCTGACAACTCACATGCTTTCCCATGTGCTATTGACCAGTTGGGTTGAATGTAGAGTTTGATTTGTTGAGTTAAGAGGCATCGAGTTGGTCTTCACTGGAAAGACAGGAGAGTTAGCCTTCACTAGGAAGATTGATGAGTCGGCTCGGCCGGAATGACTAGCGGGTCGACTTGGTTGGAATGATTGGCGGGTTGGTTCGGCAGAGAAGAGATGGTCTCGTTGGCTTTCCTTGACTTTAACCCCACTCAACATGCCGATTGACCTTCTTTGTACCCATGACCGCTTTTAATACTCTAATACACCCCCGTATCATAAGCCTCCTTAAGTTTAGCCGAAAGAGATGAGCTAACTAATTAGATTATGTGTATGAGGAAGGCTTACTAAGAAGCCTTTGAGAATTCCGATGGAGAAGTCCTTGGGTTAAGACATTTGCAATCGACTGAAATTTTATTCATTTGAAGCCGATCGAATTTTTGCTAAGCGAAGCCAATTGAAAATTTGCTCCTGCCTGATGGAGATGTCGATTGGGTTTGCTAAATGGAGATGTCGTTGGCACTGTCACTTGATTATCAATTGGTCTTGACGATTTTTGGCACGTAGAGATTGTCGATCGGCTTTAATTAGGAGCTATTCATGTGTATTGGCGTGAAAGTTGCCTGTGTGAATTTGCTTGAATTTGATCGAATTTTGCCAATCGGCTTTTTGCCAATTGGTGCTTGATTAGAATTTCCATATTGAATTGCCAAGCTTTGTTGATCGGATTTTGATTGGAATTTGAGATGTTAATTGAAATTACATGTCAAGTGGAGTTGTCCAATTGCATTTGGCCAAGTTGGAGATGCGGAATGCCGAGTGGAGATGCTAATTGAATTTGGAGATGCTGAGTTACTCTGGAGAGAATCCCGACTGAGTCAATTTAGAGAATCCGGCTGAGCTAATTGGAATTTTCACTTGAGCTAATTGGAATTTTTGATTTGCTGGATTTGGCCAATTTAAATTTGGTTGGAATAAGATTGGATGTTTGATTGAATTGCTGATCGAAGCGGACAAGAGGCTTCTAAGCATTGCCAAAATGGCCAATTGAAGCTGAGTTGACCTTAAACTCCAAAATTATTGTTTGAGGGGTTTCAATACTGTTAATAATGTATTCAATCGACTATAAATAGTGTCAATCGACACTGTGTTATAGTAATTATGAATACTAATTATGAACAAGAAGTATGATATGGTATTATACTTGATGAACAATGTAGTCAACTGTTGTTATAGCAAATATAATGTTAATTGAAACTCAATTGATTGACATGAGTATTTCTACTACAATAACAATTGATTGTTACTGTAGCAAATAGAAAATTAAGGAATTGATTGATAACTCGTTAGTTAACTAATGATACTATAGCAACGAACAGAAAGTTTTTGAATCGGTTGCAGCACTCGACTGTTTGAGTATCAATTAAATGAGAAATACTAACAATCAACTATTGGTGGTCAAACTGAGTTGGATGGGGCTAGCTGTTTGTAAGATCGGAGTAAGCACTAGACAAGGGGTGAAAAACCGCTTTTTTTGTAAAACAAGAGAATATGCAGAAATAAAAATAGAAGAAAACAACTCTAACACTATTTGTTTTATACTTGGTTCACATCCCAACGACTGTTAGTCTAAGGCTCATGATCATTGATAGCTTTCAGTCGGCAATTCACTATAAATTCATTAAGTACAAGGATTTGAATATGAAATACAATTGACTTAAATAAAAAAATACCGACAATTTCAAAAAATCCGAAGTAGAGCATAGTTGTCCATGAAGTGTTTTGGCATTATAGTAGATTTTTACAATAGCTCAAGACTCATTTGTTAGATTTTTAGAGAGGTCCTTAAGGCAATCACCTTATGGTTTTACTATTTATTTGATAAATATAGATTCACTATTTGATTGTATATTATATGTTTGAATAGTCTTAAACTCATTTACTGAATCTTTGTAATACAATTCATAGCATGAGAGAATTTGTGATTGGATTACAACTTGTGATTATCTCTACATGTACAATTATGAACGTATTAGAATTTTCCTAGTTGTTGAATTGGTGCATTCGGACATCATCAATTTTGTAAGATTAGCACGGGTTATACTCCTTAGTTCGGCCAAGCAATTATTTCTCACTAGTTGAAGATATTGGGATGTCGAAAGTTAAACATAGATGTTAGTTATGGTAACTAGTTCATTAGAGTAACTTGCTGTAAAACTTCATATGGTTCTCTACATATGTGGATACATTTGTGAAGTTCTTATTATAATTCGAGTACAAGTTTCCTTTAACTTGAGGTATACAAGTCATTTTGTTCATGAAGACTTATACTTTGACATCTTAAGCAAACATCTCTTGGAGGTATGGACCCAAGATGATTAGGTATAAGTCAAAGTGCCCGAAGTATTTGGATAGCCCACAAAGGATTCATCATTTCTTACAAGGAGATGTATACCTTATGACCACTCGTTAGGATTATTACTCGAAGTGTTTGATCAAAGCATCACATGTTAAGAGTATGAGACTCTTGTACACATATACGAGAAATTTGAATCCGCAGAATGAAGAAGTATTACTTGGGCTAGGTGTTACGTAGTCAACCTAGTGGGGCCAAATACATAGACCATGTCCAGAACCAAGTGGATATAATATGAGTGAAAGGAACGAGTCACGACTCACTGTAACTGCTGAAGGGTTCAAAACTAGTTTTGAAATCAACTGTGATTTTTCGATTAATTGAAGATCATGATATACTACTAGGTGTCACTCATGATCATTCCATAATTAAGTAGCTAATTATGGATGACTAAGATAAATCAGAAACTCATTGAGTCACATGCACTACGAGTCTCTAAAAGACATAAAACAAGTTAGAGAATAGGATTCTCAGATCAAGAGATAAATATTTGGTTAGATCATACATAAGACAAATATGGAAATATTTGTCAGAATGGAAGCGTGGATGAACCACATCTCTTATAAAATAGTTGGACTGTATTTGGTTTAGCATGAACCAATTTGGTTTAGTCATGAATCAATTTGATTTAGTTGTGAACCAAAACAATGGGTTAATAGGTCAATTTTTAGTTAAGGCATAATGGGTTAGATTTGGGTTTTCTAATCCAACTCATTAAAGATGGCTATATATTGATATGATTAAGAGAGAATTAACATACAATTCACTATTAGCTTGATTAGGTTTTGGAAACCTAAACCCAATACCTCTCTCTCCCTCTCCCTCTCTCTTGTTGCCGACCACAACAAGAGGGTTTCCTCTTATTGCCGTGAGCCACCCAAAGGAAGAAGATTTTTCTTTTGCTTCTTCTTCCTCTTCTTAATCCTTCTCCTTTGCTCGTGGCTGATACCTTTTGAAGGTGAAGCTTGTTCTCTTGGAGTTGTCTTGAAGAGTTCAGTGTGGATACGAATAGAGGCAAGGTTTGATAACGTCGCAAAAGGTTGATGTCCTTCTCGTTACAGGTCATTCGTAAGATATATCTAGAAGAATTGTTATTTGATTTCATTTTATTTTATGATCTTGTTTGTGTGATTGTATCTTGCATGCGTGTAGTGTGTGCAATGTAATAAATTTATTTATTTATCATTAAGTCTTCCTCTATGCATGTTTATGAAATGTGTTTTTAGCATACATCACATCGGACATATCCCAATAGTGGTATCAGAGTCTGATCGTGCTTTGACATGATAGTAAAATTATTTTAATATTCATAATTAGTGTTGTAATTAATTTTTAAGATATTTCTAGAATTATTAAAAAAAAATTATTTTTGAAAGTTTCCTAAATTATTATGAAATTCTACTTTTGAAAAGTTTCTGAAATAATTTAAAAAAATTAAATTTAGAAATATTCTGTTAATTTAAAAATTATCATTTCTATAGTTTTTTGAAATTTTAAGAAATATTCTATTTTTAAAA
Organism: Zingiber officinale; assembly: GCF_018446385.1. NCBI lineage: Eukaryota > Viridiplantae > Streptophyta > Magnoliopsida > Zingiberales > Zingiberaceae > Zingiber > Zingiber officinale. The sequence continues at coordinate 58,753,978 of NC_056006.1, read as the reverse complement.
ATTTTATAATTTGTTAGTTAATTTCAAATTTGGAAAGATTCTTAAATTTTTAAAAATTCAGATTCGAGATATTCTGAAATAAATTATAGAAATTGTTTTTTCTAGAGTTTTTAGATTTATTATAATTTTCTATTTTTAGAAAGTTTCCTAAATTATTAAGAAATACCAAATTTGGAAAGATTTAGAAAATTATAAAAAATTCAGATTTGATTATTCTATAATAAATTAAGAAATATTAATTAATTATTTATTTAATTGTTAGAAAATTAATTTAGAAATTTATTTCTAAAGTAATTAAAGATTCATGATTGATAGAAAGATTTTAGATGAAATATGTTAATTAAATTTAGAAATTTATTTATTAATTTGATTAGATAAATCTTGATTTATTAAAATAAGATTTATAACATATTTTTATTTTTAAAATATAATTGTAACACATTTAAATTTATACCATGTTAATGTCATATTGTATGCCATGTAAATGCATTAATTATGACATGATTAAATTTTATCATGTGTGCGATGTGATTAGATCTTGTCGTATGTGTGATGTGTCATGTTATACCATGTGTGCGATGTGTCATGTTATCATTTATGTCATGCGTATAATGTCATATAGATAGAATATTTGCATAATGTAGATCAGACCAAATCCCTTATACAATATTAAAACTTATACCTTATGTTAATATAGTAAGAACCAGAGTTTAAGTTCTTGTTTGAGTTGCTGGTCAAAGTCAAGCTCAACTTGAAATTAAATATGTTCAAACCATAGAGATGCAATCTCATGATTAATGGGTTGGTTTTAAACTTGAAGCATTGATTTGCTGTACTAAAGCCATGATCAATATAGATAGAGGTGAAGTTGGGTGATATGCATTTGATGTATACTTGTTAATATGTTATCAACTCGATGTGCATATAAGTGATATGCAATCGATAAACTTGTTACCTACCGCTATAGCTAAGAATGACTTATTGGCCAAAGTCAAGGTTGTTCTTATCTATGGTGGATATCAATCCACTTGGAGAAAACCTACCATCTCCTGAATTAAAAATAAGGTATTTGAATTTAATAAATAAGCAGACTTTTATTACATGTAAATTGTTTACAAAAAAAATCATGTCTCTAATACATTTCCATTTTTGTACTTTTAGGTTAATCAGTTAATTATGACTTCTGTTAATCTGTGTTTGATTTAGACTCGAACAAACTGACTGAGTTGAACTTCCTGGACTAGCTTCAAAGTTTGAGAATTGCTCTCAAAGCTGAGAAGCTAGCTTATGTCCTTGATGAGCCTCTTCCCACAAGTTTTGATGCCGATGAGAAACATAAGGATGATTCTATACTTACAAGTTGCATCATGCTAGCCGCTATGACTCCTGAACTACAGAAACAACATGAGCAATTGGATGCTTATGATATTATCTATCATCTTCATGAGTTGTTTGATGAGCAAGCTATATTTGAAAGATTTGATATCTCCAAGCTTCTCTTTTGTTCAAAGAGGAATGTAGCCATTCATAGAGTGTATAGCATCTTCGTGAGTTCTAGTGAGCAAACTCTAAGAGGAAGCCAAAATATAAGGTTAAGGGGAAGAGAAAAAAGGACAAGACAGTAGAAGTAGCACAAAAGAGCCCATGACATCATTGTGGCAAGATGGGACATTGGTGGAGAAACTGCAAGATTTATCTTGAGTTCGTGAAAAAGAATAAGGCATCTGATGCCCCATGATCTTCAGGTATTTTCATTATTGATTGTTATGCTATTTTCTCAGACACTCGGATATTGGATACTGGGTATGACTCACATATATGTAATGACATATAGGGGCTAAGCAATAGCAGAAGACTCGTCAAGGGAGAATCAAGTCTGGGAGTTGAGAATGAAGCAAAGGTTGCTGCAGTCGCCATTTGAACATACTTGTTAAAGCTTCCTAGTGGATTTATCTTAGAACTGGATAATTGTTATTTTGTTCCTGCATTAATAAAGAACATTGTTTCTATTTCTTGCTTAAATAGAAAAGGGTTTCATTTGACTTTTAGCAACAATTATTGTTATATAACTTTGAATTGCGTTCTTTATGTCACTAGAACTTTATGCAATGACATCTACGCATTAGATATATCTGGTGATGTATTCAACATCGAAACGAGCAATAAATGAGATCAAATTGATAATCAATTAACCTCTTACTTGTGACATTGTCGCCTTGCCCATATAAGCAAGAAACACATGTTCGAATTGTAAATATTACAGTTCTTGAATCATTTGAATTAGATACATTTGATACATGCAATTCACATTTAAAAGGCAAGCTGACAAAATTACCTTTTTTTAGAAAGGGTAAATGAGTTGATGAGTTAATTGAGCTCATACATATTGATGTATGTGGACTAATGTGAACTCATGCACTATGAGATTATAGCTACTTCATTACTTTCATTGACGATCACTTTCATTATAGGTATGTGTATCTAATGAAACACAAGTTTTAACCCTTTGAAAAGTTTAGAGAATTCATAAATGAAGTAGAGAAACAACTTGGTAAAAGTATTAAAATATGTTGATCCGATCGAGGTGCCGAGTATTTAAGCCAAGAGTTTCAAGATTATGTAGGATCAAAAAGAGCACTAAGGGGGGGGGGGGGTGTAAATAAGAGACACAGTGATGAATAAAAGGCAATGCTAACACGACCAAGTTTTTACTTGGTTCGGAGCCTTTGGCGACTCCTACTCTAAGGCCCGCACTCGGCGAGTGCTTTTGTTGGGCAATCCTCTAATAGTTCGAAATTGGTTACAAATTACAAGTACAAGAACTATATAAAAAATTACCAACAATAAAAAAAACTAATTAGAGTTGAAGTCTGATTGTCGGTGGAGCGTAGCAGCGTTGCGGGAGCCTTTTCAGAGCACTAAGCAGCAAAGAAGATTGTTACAGTTATTGTGTTTATGTAAAATACGACAACAAATATAATTAAATAATAAGGTTTAATGGACGAAAAACCTTAATGGATTTTTTAGAAATTTCTAGAAATTTTCTGGGATTTAATTGAAGCTCGTATGATGTATTTAGAGAGGATGCACTAATGGGACCGATAAAAAGTCTGTTAGGAATACCCGGAAGTAGGAGTTGATTAAGGAATCAACTTAGGGTTTAATTGCACTAAATCTAAGTATTTGTTATAAAATCCCTCCAACCCTAATAGTCTACCCGACACCTCCTCACCCCCCCCCCCCCCCCCCCCCCCCCCCCCCCCCCCCCCCCCCCCTCCCCCCCCCAGCCCTCCCCCTTCTCTCGGTTCCAGTCGATCCACCGCCGCCCCTCTCCAGCCGACGATCTCTCCTATGGATGAGCTTCCCCGGACATCGCCGGCCTCACCTCCTCACGCCAGCCGCAGAGCCGTTGCACGGAGCAGCGTCGATGCCTTACAGTCGTCGCCCTTGACGTCACTAGGGTGAGCCACCGGTTTTCCCTCAACCTTGATGCTGCTCCATCCCTCTCTGCCCTAGCGTCGGCCGCCCGATCCACTACCACCTTCGGCCACGACAAGAGCTGGCCAGCAGGTACATCCTGTATTGGTATAAACTCCATGAAGTAAGGGATAGATGTTTAGGTTTATGGTGATGGTCGGGTATGATGAATTTGCTGATGGAATGAGCTGCGAATTGGGATTTCTATGTTGTCCATGCTTTGCCCTATGTTTCTTTTAGAGTTTTCCACAACGGATTTTGGGAGCTGAGGATTTATTTTGATGTTTTTGGGTTTCCTCTTGATGGATATGAGTTCAGTTCTTGGATTTGGCTGTGAATTCCGTGATGCTTTCTGGGATGTCTACCGAAGTGAGACTTCTGTGTTTGTATTTGATATAGATGAAGGTAAGCAATCTCTGCGCTGGTGTGGGTCTTTGAGATTTTCTAGAACTCGGTGTAATAGGCGAATTGAGGATGTTTCTATGTGGTACATGGTCGTTGCTGGATTTTCGTTAGCAAATTTGAGTTGATTTTTTTAAAGCTGAGTTTATTCCCATGTATTGCTAGAAATTCAAACCAGATTGATTTGTTGATTTGATTTTCTCCTTGAAGTCCTGATGGTACTGCTAGATTGAATTTTGATGGATTCTTATTTTCTTTGATAGGCTTGAAACTCTAGACAGAATTAGGTAAGTTGAGATTTGATTTCTATCTTGAGTTTGGTTCTTTAAGATAACTTTAAACTTTTGGATAGATTTGGGTGAATCGAGGTTCACAATTGGATTAGGATTTTTTCCCTAATTCAGTTGGGTTTTCGGTCTAGCTAGTGTCGTTATGAAATTAGCTAAATTGTACATCAACGTGATTTGCAGGACGTTGATTGAAGATGGTTGACACGATTTGCATATAAAGGGTACTTGCGCTTTATTTTCTTTTAGTACTTTGACCTTAGTGCATGAATTATTTCGATAAGGATCGCCTTGACTGACCTACTTTCCGCGCTTGATACTTCACGTAATCTTCGAGAATTGCTCCATATCTATCCTCATTGATCTTGTCCACCACGATCGAAGAGCATACTAGATACCATGTTTCGCTTTGACTTTGCTTATTTTGCATCGATATCGAGCGCCGCTATCACCCCATTTCGCTTATATATATACGATGCATCGTGACGCTGACTCTGCCTGGCTCCGAGAGTGGTAGTCGAGGCCACTGTCCATGTTAGACTCTGAGAGTAACCTAAAGTTATTTTAGGAAATTAAATATTATATTTATAAAAGGGTTTTTACATGTGGTGGTTGCTCCTATCCAGAAGGCCACGTGCCTCGCCACGCCAAGATCTGGAACCAATTATTATGGAATTAATATTTAATGGAATTAATAATGAAGATGATTTGGGGAAGTTAAGTTCCGCAGAATCCAAACTAAAACCAGAAAATAGATTAAGTTTCGATCAAACGTGTTAAGTTCAGCGATCCAAAATTTAATTTAAAAGAACACGTAGCTGAAAAAGGTTCAGGGATCACAAATTTTTGCATTTGAAACTCTAGGGTTTTCCGAGAGTAGAACAATCATCGTTAGAGTGTATACTAAAAGCCTAGCTTTTGTATAAATATTTATCTAAAAATAAGAACCACGTCAAATGTCTACATTTATGATAAATGTAGTTGTTGATTAATTTATATCAGATAACATGGGTGTGCTGTCGCCAAGGAGGATCATGTTATCGACTCTTATAAATTATAAATTCATCAAACTTAATGGAAAGGAAGCATCATTTGGAAGTGTAATTAGTATTGTTTATCTTAACTATATAATTACACCAGTAATCTCAGAGTTAGTGCAGACGGTTTTGAGGTCTTTTTATCTTGACTTTATAAAGCAAAAGACATATTATGGAAGTGTGGTCTTTAATCCTAATATAATACACGTATATTTGATATTTATTTCTTTAATTTATCGAACGGGTGAGATTTAGTTCGATAAATCAATAAGCTCGATAAGTTGGAAATGGTATCACTTAGTGTGTTGATTATAGAAGAAGTGAGATACTAGGTTGATAATGTCCCCTAAGAGGAGCTCATAAGGATTGTCATGTTAAACCTCGCAGTGGACTTAGTCCGATGATAATAAGGTGAGTGGTCTTACTACTTGGACTAAGATATTAATTAAATGAGTTATCAGTAACTCATAATTAGTGGACATTCGATATCTTAAACATGTGGACTAACACACTCATTAATGAAGGAGCAAAATGTAATTTGGGATTGATGCGGATTGATAATAATAGTTCTTTAGTGGAATGAATTATTATTAATGAAATTAAGTTGTGTTTGGGCGAACACGGGATCTTAATTAGTGGGAGACCAAAAATCAATTCCTCCTCTGGTCCTATCGTAGCCTCTAGTATATAGAGATTTATACACCGTGCACACTTCTCCTCTACATCGGGTCTGCGGCCAGTCAGTTGGAAGCCAGCAAGTAGCAGGCCGCGAATGGACGAGATGAGCAGTGGGCTTAAGGGTCCCAACTTGACCAACCACTAGAATATTTAAAAAGGATTTTATTGAAATCATTTCTTATGTGGATATCGTGATTTTAAAGAGGTTTAAAAATTAAAATTTCCTTTTATAACTTTCTACGAAAGAGAAAAGATTAATCTCTTTCCTTATTGTTTAAAAGGATGGTTTTAATTTTAGTAAAACTTTCCTTATTTGAATCATCTACATGTTTAAAGAAAGTTTAAAATTTGAAATCTTTCCTTATTTGTTGATTAAAGGAGGATTTTAAATTTTAAGAAAACTTTCCTTTTAATCATGAGATTTAAAAGAGAGTTTAAATTAAATATTCTCTTTATAAGTCTCTACAAAAAATTAAGAAAAGATTTGATATCTTTCCTTATTTGTAGATTAAAAGATTTTAATTTATAGAGATAACTTTCTTTTATCCACATATTTAAAAGAAAGATTTTAATTTATTAAATTTCCTTTTATAAACCAATCATGAAGGATAAAATTGTTAGAAATTTTTATAAATTTCGAGACAATTTAGGAAGTTTTAATTAATTTAAACTTTCCTTGTTTTGGGGAGAAGAGTGGCCGACCATTGAAATTTGAAAAGAAAAAATTGTTTTAATTAAATAAATTTTCCTTTTATGGCAAAAAATTAAGGAAGTTTTATTAAATTTTCCTTATTCAAGACCAGGATTATAAAAGAGGAGGTAGAGGAGCTTCAAAAAACGACTCTATTCTATTTTTCTTCCTCTTTTCCTTGGTGGTGGCCGGTCCTTCCTTCTTCTCTTCTTCTCCGAACCTCTTTATGCGCGGTTTTAATTGGTGGCTGGGATCTAGCTTGAGGAAGAAGGAGAAAGCCTACATCCCTGGAGCTTGGTGTAAAAGATCTTCATCTTTGGAAGCTTGTGGTAAATTCAAGAAAGGAGAAGGTGCTTTGGTTTTCATCTCGGAAAGATCGTTCCAGCATGACAGTCCAGGTTAGAAGAAATCAGAAGATCAAGAGGTCTTTCTAAAAGGTATAACTTGTAACGACCCAATTTTCCCTATTTCAAGTTCTAAAAGTCCATAAAAATATTTGGAAATACTTTTAAAATATTCTAGAGATTTTTAGGAATTTTTAGAGTATTTTTATGCAAATTTTGGAGTCCGTTTAGTATTTTTACCGAGAGGAGAAAGTTAAAAATAAATAAATAAATAAAAAGGTTGTAGAAGCTAGGTTTCGAACCCAGCTCCTCGGACCCAAGCACAACCGGCCCGACCAATCGAGCTAAGCTCGTTTTGTTAACTAAATATGGGAATAAATTTATTTAAGGTATAGTTCGGTTTAAACCCTAGTATAAGAAAAGGAATTTAGGTTTCTTTTCGGAAAATCAAAAACTTCTCTCAAAAATCTCCTTCTCTTCTCACGTGGCGACGCCGTTCTTCTCTCGGGCGAAAACCGCAGCCTCTCCTAGGGTTTCCTCCCTCCGACGGCCGGTGAAGTTTTCTCTCCGGCGAACCCTCGCGGATCCAAGTTTCCCTCGTGGAGGAGGGTCTGTGGGCACAAGGGAGGTTGAAGCTCCGAGCAAACCGGAACCCTAGAGTTCTTCCCGTCGGTTGTAAGTCCAAGCAAATCACGGTGAGTTGCTTCTCACCTGCAGCAGGAGTAGTTCCGATTCGTTTGGTGTTCTTTTGTTTGTTCGAGTTTTATGTGAAGCATGATTAGGGATTTTTGTTTTCTGCCGTGAGGGGTTAAGGAAGATGAAGGGATTTTTTGTTCAGATTTGGATTTTGACAAGCTCTATAGCATAATTTTGTGCAGCCATAACTAGATGCAGTGTAGGCACCCCTTCACTAGATAAGTTTTCTAAAGGAACTTTGTTAAGACAATGGTATTTGAAACATTGTTATATGAGTGTTGATCGGATTATATATAACCTTGAAAATTTTGGTTGTGTTGTTTAGGCAGTGAGCATGAAAGGAGATAGATTTGTTTATCTCAGTTTTAGATTTTATTCTTTCTTTCTCCTTGCTACAATGAAAGAGAACAGCCAAGTGTCAAGCAAATCCAGATTTTTGTATCAAACATCTAGTTTTCTTTGTGTAGCAGTAGGCATGAACAGTCTTACTTTCTGTGGTATTTGCAGTAGATATGGACAACTCCAATTGGAGTATAGAATAACCTTTCTTTGGTGTATTTCTACAGATACGGCAGTTTTATTTGGAGCTTAGAACATCCCTCCTCCTTGGGTAGTTTTCCATGTTTCCTTTAGTTCCTTAACAATAGCTTATGTTAGTTATCATGTGTACGTGTACAGAAGTTTTCGTTTCTATCAGTTGGGAATGTGCAGTATCTTAGTTTTGATTCTTCCTTGCTAACGTTACTGCTGTTGGTTTTTGAACAGGTTTTGATTGAGTAGATTTATCTTTAGTTTCATCTGCTATTTTAATAAGCAATGAACATAAGATAGTTTGTTTAAATTTTGAGCATGTAGTTAGTTTTCTTTATTGCTGTTAGATTTAAGTTTGAACAACCCTTATAGTTAGCATTTCAGATTTAGATTTCCTGATTTAGATTTCCTTGTTATGCTGCCATGAACCTCAATTTTAGGTTTTTCCTATGTTGTTTAGATTATTTCCTTGCTGTTTAGTTTTCGTTTGCTGTTAGTAAAGCATGAGAAATTTTCCATTTGCTAATAATTAAGCATGATCAGTTCCCTTTGCCATTAGATGTGCACGGTGATACTTTCTAGTCTCTTTTGCTATTTGAATATCTTGAGCATGCAATTATTAGTTTCTTTGCTTTTACCTAAGCATGAGTTTCTGTTTTTAAGAACTATAAGCAAGAAAGACTAAGGTTTAGACTTGATTTCAATTCCAGAATATTGAATATCAAAAGCGCACACAAGGTGTTTGCTTAAATGCCAAGTAAGGGCAAGTATAAAGAAGTTATAGTTAAAAAGAAAGTATTTTACTTTTAAAGGGCATGTACCGGACACAAGGTCCAAGGGATGGGCTCCAAGTTGCCCCTAGGCACAAGGCCTAGAAGTATCTTAGTAGTTTCGGGATTAGCTACCTCGATTCTTATTAAGAATGCGCGCAAAGTGGTACAATGCCGGGCCCAAAAGAAGTTTATTATTATTTTGAAGTATTAAAGTATAAGTTTTGAAACAAATGAAACAAGCCTCAAATCTGTCTAGAATTAGAAAGTTAGTTTTCTTGTTATTTGAAGCATGCAGTAGTAATTTCAATTGTTTCCTTGCTACTAGATTATTCAGCCTGTTTAGCTTTACATGTTTAGTAGTTTTACATGTTTAGAAGTTTTACATGTTTAGTAGTTTTACATGTTTAGCTTTACATGTTTAGTAGTTTTACATGTTTAGTAGTTTTACATGTGAGTTTTACATGTTTAGTATCTTTATGTTTAGTAGTTTTATGTTTAGTACGCTTCTTTTATTAGTTTATGAGCATGATAAACTATACATGTTTAGTATTTTAGCATGATTTCCTTTTTATATATGAGCATGAGTAGTTTTATATGTTAGCATTCGGTTTTAGCATGTTTTTATTTATATACGTGCATATCGGGTTTTTGTGAGTAGATAGCGCTTACTAAGCTTTTTGCATTTCCTCTACTGCAGATAAAGGAAAGGAAAAGATTTAGGAAAGGCGACAAGGTGGTGGTGATGAAGGTGTGTGATGGCTGGACTATGGGGAGATCAAGAGTTTGCTAAGGAATTATTAAGACATTTCTGTTTAGAGTTCTTTAGTTTTCTTTTAATGCTATTATGAGTCAATATTGTATTTAAGTTTATTCTGCGTTTGTAGTTGGGTTCTATTGATGGAGTGATATTGATGTTTGCTATTGATAGGGTAGTTTCTTTCTTTTATTTGTGATATTATACTGCGTGGTTGTGAAGATATATGTTCCAGCCGCCTGTGGCTGAGTATATTATGCTTGTATTATGGGAAATGGTCACCGGTACAGGGGAGACTCTGCCGAAATTTTTCGGTGGGGTTTTCCTAGAGATTTTTAATAAACCGGTTAAGTAGAGTAGTAGATAAGTAACGATCACTCTTAGATAGTAGTAGTAGTAGTAAGAAGGGTGGTCGTTACATAACTAGTAATTTTTCTTTCCGCATCATACTAGTTATTTATGGAAATAATACCAAATACAAGAGACTTACGATTCTAGTATTTCAAATATGTTTTTCGAAGTTGTGTTCTTTTGTTTTTGTTTTTTTTCCTTGTGATTTGATTGTTCTTTTCGGTTAACCTAAAGTTATTTTAGGAAATTAAATATTAGATTTCTATAAAAGGTTTTGTCTAGTCGGTGGTGGTTGCTCCCATATCCAAGAAGGCCATGTGCCTCGCCACGTCAGTACTGGGAACCAATTATGGAAATTAATATTTAATGGAATTAATAACTTAAGGTGATTTGGGTCGAACGTGTTAAGTTCCGCAGGAGATCCAAATCAAAACCTAAAAGAACAAATAGATTAAGTTTTGGATCAAACGTGTTAAGTTCCGCAGGCGATCCAAAATTTAATTTAAAAGAACACATGGTAGCTAGGAAAAGGTTCAGATCTTTGTACAAAATTTTTGTACAGTGGAACCTCTAGGTTTTTCGAGTAGCAACCAACAGTTTCTATGTGGTACATGGTCGTTGCTGGATTTTCGTTAGCAAATTTGAGTTGATTTTTTTAAAGCTGAGTTGATTCCCATGTATTGCTGGAAATTCAAACCAGATTGATTTGTTGATTTGATTTTCTCCTTGAAGTCATGATGGTACTGCTAGATTGAATTTTGATGGATTCTTATTTTCTTTGATAGGCTTGAAACTCTAGACAGAATTAGGCAAGTTGAGATTTGATTTCTATCTTGAGTTTGGTTCTTTAAGATAACTTTAAACTTTTGGATAGATTTGGGTGAATCGAGGTTCACAATTGGATTAGGATTTTTTCCCTAATTCAGTTGGGTTTTCGGTCTAGCTAGTGTCGTTATGAAATTAGCTAAATTGTACATCAATGTGATTTGCAGGACGTTGATTGAAGACGGTTGACACGATTTGCATATAAAGGCGGGTACTTCTTGCTTTATTTTCTTTTAGTACTTTGACCTTAGTGCATGAATTATTTTGGATAAGGACTGTTTACCTTGACTCCACTCTTACTTTCCTGCGCTTGATACTTCCACGTAATCTTTGAGAAATTCGTTCCATATCTATACAGTCTCTTGTTGTCGTCCATGATCAGTAGCAGATACTAGATACCATGTTTGTATGCTTTGACTGTTGCTTATTTTTGTACGATATTGAGCATGCTGGCTTCATGTAGCATACCCATTTCTGCTTATATATATATGATGGTATTTGTTCGCACGATCATCATGTCATTAGCACGATGCATCCTCGCGCCACCCGAGAGAGTGGTAGGAGTTGATGCGGCTTGTCTGTCGTCCGGCATTCGACCACTCGTGTGAGTGGTAGCCGGAGTGGAGACAGCGACACCCTTCGCTGTGTAGCTAGTTAGCTACTAAGCACTGTCCATCCGATCCCACTCGCGGGAGTGGCGACCTTTGGGTGGTATAGTTGTCGTTGATCCGACCTCCTACATGTAGGGCGTCAGTGTGTTAGGAGGGTGGGGGGTGACCATCCGTACATCTGTTGTTATTATAGCTTATGCGCTTCGCGCATTTACTTATATTGTATTGCTTACTTATCTATGTGGTATGTTTATCCGCCATTGCTTCTTGCTGTTGTTCACTTATGCTGATATGCTGTCTTATGTTGAGATATGCTCACGTTGTAGGTGGTTAAACCTTGGTTTATTAATTGGAAATGTTTATATACCTTACCCATTACCTCTGTAGTTATGAGCAGTACTGTAGTAGATTAGTACCATTTCTGACTTTCTATATCTAGCCTAGGATATGGTTTCAGGTATGAGCATTTATTTTGGTACTATTATAGTATCTGCTATTTCCTTTTGAGACTGTATACTGTTGACACTCTCGACTTATATGTTATGTTCATGCACTATCTTTTCCCTTACCCGCTGAGTTCCAATACTCACCACCCCACAAAATGGTTTTCTTTCGCCAGGTAGCAGTAGATGATTCATGGATGCTTGGAGAGTCCCGACTGCCAGTCCCACGTCACACCCGAGGATAGTTTTCATTTTGGTTTTGTTATCGTTTGGGGTGGTATATTGATTTTGTGTATTTTGTTTTCCAACAAGTCGATGTGAATTTTGGGTCAAGTCTGTGATGACAGGTATTTTTGTTAGTGTTGTTGTTGGTTTTATGTTCGTATCGTTTTATATCTTCCGCTGCCGTGTGTTTACGTTCAGCCGTGTAAGCTTATTAAACTGTGTGGTTGTATTTCTTTTGTTCCGGCCGAATGGGCTGATGATATAAACTACGTGTTATGTTGTTTATATTTTGTATATATATTCCAGCCGAGTGTGGCTGAGGTATATTTTGTATGTAGTAATGCTTCAGATTGTCACCCGTACAGGGGAGATGCTGTCGATGTTTTTTCGGACAGGGACTCCTTTGGGACGTGACAGTTTAAGTTCTGGGTCAAAGGCCTTTATATAAGTCCACTTCGGGTACTGGAACCCATCTGAGCACCTGGACCACATGGCTGGCCAACCGACACACTCCACATCAGCTTGTGGATGAAGTTTCAAGTCTGGGCGCTCGCGACCTTGCTTGGGCCAGCCTGCACCGGGGGCCCGGACTCCTTCCGAGCGCCTGGACCCCTTTTCTTCAGCATCCTTCTCCTTACAAGAAAAGGTTAGTCCAACAATAAAAATTATATCTACCCTACAAAACAGAGTTAGCATAATATAGAAGATGGGGTAGTAATTCGATCATGTCTCCTCGAAATCAAAATCTAGTCAAGATCTCAACTTAGATTTTCCAAATGGATCTAAGTTGGATCGATGCCTACATTTCCCTCAATGGGGAACGCGTCCTCACTGGATCTCTTCTCCAGTTGCTTGCTTTCACTTACCAATTGTAATCTCTTGACTTTCCTCTGACCCACTAGGTTTTTCTACTAGTTGTCAAGTCCGCAGACCCAACTGGACTTTGGCCGGTTATCAGGTCCCGCAGACTCAACCGGACTTTCTGTCAGATATCGAGGCCCGCGGGCCTATCTGGACTTCGTACCAACTATCAGACCCTGCGGATCTAGCTGAATTTCCCACCAGCTATCGGGCCTCGCGGACCTAGCTAGATTTCATACCAGCTATCGGGTCCCACGGACCTAGCTGGATTTCCTACCAGCTATCGGGCCCTGCAGATCTAGTTAGATTTTAGCCTAGTTTCAGGTCCTTCAGACTAGTCAACTCATGCACACTTGGTAGAAAGGTTAGACACACAACACATCTAACTTTAACCTATTTGTCATACATCAAAAACTGATTATTAGTGCAACATGCACCAACAATCTCTCCCCTTTTTATATAATGACAACCCCGGTTAAAGTTAGAAAAAAATACAATAAGACAATAAGCCATAAAATGTTTAAAGTGAGTTTAATTTTTTAACTTAAACCACTATCCTCCCCCTTTGTTATACATAAAAAAAAGCATGCATAAAGCATAACAATTTGGGAAAAACATTGCAATCATAGTTTTTCAATCAACTTAAAAGTATTGTAAAGTGATGGTTGTAAGTTTAAAACTTAGCTTTATTTAAGGGAGGAGTAAATATTTATAGAAAAAAAATGTCGCAAGTAAGTTGTCAAAAGTAATAACTTTTCGAAAAGTTTTAAAGTTCTTTTTTAAAATTAATTTGCAAAGATTTAAATTTTTCTCAGTAAGGCTTTTAAAGAACTTTGACAAAAAAAGTTAAGAAATAATTTAAAGAAAAATTCTCTAAGTAATGATGTCAAAAGAAGGTTTAAAAAGAAGTTTATCAGTAATATTTTTAAGAGAAATTTTTCTCAGTAATATATTTTTTTGAAAAGTGTGTTTTCTGAAGCAAAGCTTTGCAAAAACTTCTTTGAAAAATTTTCAAAATAACTTTGGTAAAATAATGTTAAACAAAATTTTCTAAGTAACAATTTCAAAGTGAAAAAATTTTCTAAGAGTAATTTTAAAGTAATTCTTAAAAGAAAATTTTTAAGATAATGGATAATAAAGAAATTCTTAATTTGTTTAACATTTTAAGAGTAATTGTTTTTTACAATTCAAAACAAAAAAAATATTTTTCAAAGATATTTTTAAAACATTTAAGTTTGAAAAAATTATTTTCATTTAAGAAAATTTGTAGAATATTTTCAAACATTTCAAGAGTAATTTTTAAGATAGAATAATTTTCAAAATAATTTTGAAATATGATTTTGAAAATAAACGTTTTTTATTATGTAGATGATGTAAGTATTAAAAATATGTTTCAAGACAATTTGTTAAAAAAATTCTGAATAATTTGTTTTCAAAATTTCTATGTAAACTTTTTCAAGAATTTTCTAAGTAAACATTAAAATTGTTTAAGTAAAGATTTTCAAAACAATTTTAAGGAAAAATTCCCTAAGTAATGATTGCAAAATAAATTTTAGATAACAATTTTTTAAGGAATAGAAAATTTTAAAAGCTTTTTGAAATAAGTTTGAAGAGAATTTTCAAAATAAGTTTGAAGAGAATTTTTCTCAGAAAGATTGTTAAACTAATTTTTAAAGAAAAATTTTCCAAAGAAAACTAAAAGAAATGCTTTCAAAAATAATTTTTGGGCAATCATTTTCCAAGAAAAGTTTATTAAAAAGGATTTTAGGTAATAAATACTTTCAGAATGAGTACGAATTGAAAATAATTTTTTAGATTTTAAAGGTATGTTGTTCAAAAGAATTTTCAGAATAAAGTGAAAATTATTTTTTTAAGTATTTGAAATTTTTTCTTACCCTTAAGTTAACACTCTCCCTTACTTTAATTTAATACTGGGATTTTGGTATGTTAAATTTCAAGATCTTAGTATATTTTAATTATCTTTGTTAGTAATAAAAAGTTCTACCTAAGTATTTTAGAGAATTTAGTGTTATTAACACTTATGTTCAGCAAGTGTATTATTTACATAAGTATTTCTATATACTTAGTATAATTGAATTTGATTAAAATAAGATTATTTAAATTAATTGTTAATAAATTATTCTTTAATTGAGTCAATTCAATAATTTGTTACTAATTTGATTAATACAACTTAAATTTTGTATTAATTAATTTAATGAAAGTCTTAGTTATAATTTAATTTTTCATCTACTTCATCTTTTTTTATTATTAGATTTAACTTGAGTTATTAAGATTAACTAAGTTTAAAGTCAATATTAAGTCAGAGTTAAATTTATTAAAGTTATTAAACCAAGTTAAGTAAAATTAAGATTCAATTTAAGTCAATCTTTAATTATGATTAAAGTAAAGTTAAAATTTTGATTAACATTTAAATGTAACATCAAGTTTGATGAATTAGAGTAAAGTTAATGTTTTAATTAGGTTAAAGGTACTGATTAAGTCAACCTAAGTTCTTAAATAATGTTGGACTAGATAATTAAGTTTAAAGTTAAAATTAATTGAATTTTGATTGATTTAATTATTTGTTAATTAAGTTTTAATTTACGTGTCAATGTTCTACAAGGATTTTTAAAATTACCCATTTTTTAAGGGTTTTTAAAATAATTTTTAAAATAATTTGAAAATAAATTTTCAAGGATTTTAAAAATAATTTTTTAAAAATATTTTTTTCAAATAATTTTTAAAATATTTTAAAATGATTTTTGAAATAATTTGTAAATGATTTTTAAAGTAATTTTTAAAAGTTTTTTTTTCAAATAATTTTTAAAAGATTTCAAAATAATTTTTAAAAGGTTTTTAAAATAGTTTTAAAAATAATTTTTTCATTAACATATGTTTAATTTAACTTAATTTTAATTTAATTTAATTTAATTTAATTTAATATAATATAATATAATTTTAATTTTAATTTTAATTTTAATTTTAATTAAATTTTAATTTTAATTTTAATTTTAATTTTATTTTATTCCTTATTCATCTTACCCGGTGTAAATTTTAAGACAAAGGGATCTTATGATTTTGTGAGATGAGTTACGTTGAATTTCAGAGTTTGGTTTAACTTTGTGTTAGATTCAAGTTTAACTTTAGGTTCAACATATAGATATTTTTCGGATAAACTTCTGGGCTATGGTGAGTCACCTAGACATCATTTGAGTAACTATATCTTTGAGGGTTTTCAAATAGTCCTATCCACTGAACTTAATAATAAAACTTTGGTCTAACTAGCTAGGATTAGTAGAGGGTAGCTTTAGTTAGTTCCACTAAGCCAAATACACCAGGTTGAAGCCATGTCTTCCTAGACATGCATAGACAGAGCTTCCCTAACCTACTAGCATCCAAAACTTTTCTAGTACTATTTTGCAAGTTAAATTTGTCCCTTTTTAATCTAATCCTAATTACCCTATCGGGTAACTTATTATTTTAGAGGTGCCAACTAATTTGGAGTATCCCCTAAATTATTAAACTTTTTAGTTTTAGGTTTTATATGTATTTGGTTTGGTTCTACTTGCTTGGTTAGACAAACTTTAGGAACCCTTTGTTGGAGCAATCTAGTGACCCTAGGTTTTGATGTTTAGGTAAAGGTTTAAGTTAGGATTATTGTTGTAATTTGATATGCATTGTGAGTGTGCAGGATACAGGTATAACAAGGAAAGTCCAAGTGTGATCTTGACAAAGGAGGAAAGTCCAAGGATGAGTCTTGGCAATGTAAGTACAAGCATATAGTCTTGGCAACGTAAGTCCAAGTGTGACTTGGCAATGGATGAAGTCCTAGAGGTGCAACCTCTTGGCAAAGGAAGACCCGACAACAATGACAAGGTCGATGGAAGATCCAGAAGGCAAGACGTGAAGGATGGGAAGACATCCGAGGGGCGCAAGGCTGATGGAGGAGACTATAAGGCTAGGTCTAGGTTGGTCGGGAGAGGATGAGTGCTGAGCGAATGTACTCAAGGGGCAAATCCTCGACCGCGCAATCGACTGGGTGCAAACAGAATGGTTCTGTTCGTTCGGTCAGTGTGGAACAGTCGACTGCATGTTTTGGCAGTCGACTGGTATCGAGCCGTTGGGATGTAACGGTCGAATTTCCATAGAGAACAGTCGACTGCTAGTTTTGGCAGTCGACTGGTAGGCGGGGTTTTCTAACTTGTGGCCTATATAACCAAGCATTGGTAGTTTGGTTAAAGTTGATGAAATTAGTGGTGGTTAACCTTAATTAGAGTCTCCAAGTGCCCAAGTGATCTAGCGTGCTTGTACGAGGTTGTGGCGAGGTTTCTCCACCCACAAGGAGCTACGTGAGCTAGCCGAAAGTTCTCCGGGGAATCATCCACCGATGGATTGGGATCGTCCACCTTACGGACAGCCATGAAGTAGGAGCTTTATCTCCTAACCACTTTAAATCAACGTGTTAGTTTGCTTTCTATTGTTAGTATTTGTATTTTGTTTTCCGCTGTGTACTAAGAAGTGTAGGAAGTGACGATTTGGGTGAGACGCTATTCACCACCCCCCCTCTAGCGGTGTCAAGGTTCCAACAAGTGGTATCAGAGCTAGGTGAGCTCTTGTTGGACTAATCGCCAAGAGAGCGGCTAGAGGAAGAAGATGGAGTCGGAAGGACCTCTCGGATGGAACATCCGAATCCCACCTCCATACGAGCGCGAGGACTTCGACTATTGGAGGAAGTGCATGGAAATGTGGTTCCAAATGAATTGGAACTAATGACTTGTGTTAGAGGAACCATTTAAAGCTCCAGCGGATAAAAAAGGAAAGCGTTTCCGACCACGATATTGGACCGAGGAGCAAAGAAAGCAATCAGAGACGGACAAGGATGCAACTAGAATTTTAATTAATTTATTATCTCCTAATGTAGTATTGAATGTAGGTGAGTACGAGAATACAAGCGACCTTTGGAAAAATGTAATTGCACTTCATGAGATTCCTGCACAAATCCAAGAAGAGGAGGAGCCCAAGGAGAAGAACTCATTGGTCCAAGAAGAGAAGGACCAATCGGATGTTGACACGAGTTCAACATCTGAGGAGGAGAAGGAAGATGAGGAGGAGAAGGAAGATGAGGAGGTATCATCCACATCTTCAAGGGAGGAAGAAGTGGAATCATCCACATCTTCAAGTGAAGAGGAAGAAGAGCAATCCAAGGAAGAGGAAATCTTAGAAGCTCAACCCTCCACCTCAACTACCAATAAGAGCGCAAAGGACCACATCAAATGCTTTGAGTGTGGTAAGATGGGGCACTACAAGAGTAGATGTCCTTCACTCAAGAAGGTAAAGGAGGTAAATCCTAAACTCACTAAAGCTAATTTAGAAACTAATGTGAGTTGTAGGAAGAAGAAGAAGAAGAAGCATATTAGGTGCTTTACATATGGTGAGTGGGGTCACTACCACACAAAGTGCCAAAGGAGAGGAGAGCTTAAGAAATTAACATACTTGAAGAAATGAGAAAAGAAGTGGAGCACAAGTCAAGGAGGAGCTTCAAAGGTAAAAGGGAAGGTAATCCCTATTTTGAAGTTTAATCCAAACTCTAATTCTTATATGCTTGTTAGAAATAATGTAGATTGTTTATCCAAGCATAATCATGGATTTAGGTATAATGATAGGAATAGGGTTAGTGTAGGTGATAACTCTAGAAAATCATTTTCAAATGATAGACCTAAAAGAAAACAACCTATCTTACCTAAGGAGAAGAAGGTAGTTGAAAACCTAGACATTAATCCCAAGAAGGGGAGACACATGCCTAGGAAGGGTAGGTCTAGGAATGTCCATGATGGACATGTTGATTATAGGGTTAGAACCCTAGAATTGGAAAATCAAGCCTTGAAGGCAAAGCTTGAGGAAATGGAGAAAGTCCTAGAGAGGTTTATTATTGGACCTAAAGTAATTGACATGTATTTGGGTGGTCAAAGATCCAAAAATGTCAAATTAAGTCCTTCCAAGACCAAAAGGAGGTTAAGTGCTAAGGTGACACATGATATTGGTAAGGGAGGAGTGACCAAGGACAAGGGAAAGTTATCCATGGCCAATAAAAAGGAATATGCTAGGGTGGCATATAATTATGGCAATGATAAGGTGTCCAAGGTTAAGGACAAGAATAAATTAACCAAAGACAATGTGTCTAAGGTTAAGAAGGTGAGTTTTGTAGGCCAAGTGTCAATCGAGGTGCACCAAAGTGGCTTAGCCATAGTGAATGAGTCACCAAGTGAGGTGATTAAGGTTTAGATTCTTAAGATTAGGAAAAGCCTCTGGGACCCATGGTAGATGGGTTATTAAATGTGCCAAGTGATTTGGAGACAGACTTGAGTCTTAAATCCAAGAAATTGGCACAATTGAGTTGAGTTTCATGCATGGAAATATGAATTGGGTTCATATTGCATGAAAATTAGTTTTTGATGTATAGATGTCATATAAATTAATGTTAGGGATGCATTGTGGTTTAGTATGGGCAGATATATCAAGAGGAAGCCAAAACTAGGACTTTAGGTCAAAGTTTAATTGAACCATTTAGCTAGTTTTAAATTTTGTATCAATCTTTGGATCTATGATAAAAATATTTTATATATATTTTTTCCAAGTAGACAAGGTTAAAATGGACCTCTCCATAAAATTTGGGAATTTTTGGAGGTCTGTGGAATTTCTGGTGCATTCTTGAAGTTAGATTAAAAAGGCTAATTTTTGCTAACATAATGTACCAGTCTCACTGGTACAGTTACCAGTCGACTGATAACAATGGTTTTGAGCACAGAAGGTCTCTGTAAGATCATTTTGACAAGGCCAGTCGACTGATGGTTTTATCAGTCGACTGGTAGCACTGTTCATGAGCACAGAATGTCTCTGTAAGCTCGTTTTGATGATGTCAGTCGACTGGTACTTATGACAGTCGACTGATACAATCTAAGAATGTTTTCCAGCATTAGAAAATGACCAAAAGAGTAGTAAAACAAGTATGTAATCTTATGGGGGATTAATATCTGATGTTTATGGTCATCAGAGGCCAAAGAGTTCAATAATTGGGATATTGTTGGAGCTCTTTTTGATATATGGTAAAGGGGGAGAAGTTTAGGTTTAAGTGGGAAACCTACACACCTTTACAAGAAATCCTAGCTCAAGAGGGATCTTAGGTGAAGGGGAAGCGATTGTTCAGACAAAGGGGGAGAAGTTTACCTTTGCAGAAAATCCTAGCTCAAGGGGGAGATTAGGTGAAGGGGAGCCTAGGATTAGGTTTCATGTTTTATGCATGTGTAGATTGCATGTTTATTTGCATTATTATTGCTATATTGTTTCCCTAACTTAAACGGGTTGTCAAACATTAAAAAAGGGGAGATTGTTGGAGCAATCTAGTGACCCTAGGTTTTGATGTTTGGGCAAAGGTTTAAGTTAGGATTATTGTTGTAATCTGATATGCATTGTGAGTGTGCAGGATACAGATACAACAAGGAAAGTCCAAGTGTGATCTTGGCAAAGGAGAAAAGTTCAAGGATGAGTCATAGCGGTGTAAGTCCAAGCATATAGTCTTGACAACGTAAGTCCAAGTGTGACTTGGTAATGGATGAAGTCCCAGAGGTGCGACCTCTTGTCAAAGGAAGACCCGACAACAATGACAAGGTTGATGGAAGCTCCAGAAGGCAAGACGTGAAGGATGGGAAGGCATCCGAGGACTCAAGGCTGATGGAGGAGGCTAGAAGGCTAGGTCTAGGTTGGTCGGGCGAGGATGAGTGCTGAGCGAATGTACTCGGGGGGCAAATCCTAGACTCTAGGGTTTTACTGTAGCAGCACCGTAGCGTTACTGTAGCAGTACCGTAACGTTGCTGTAGCAACACTATAGCATTACTATAGCAGTACTGTAGCAGTCGACTACATGTTTTAGTAATCGACTGGTACAGTCAACCGCGCAGTCGACTGGGTGCGAACTTAATGGTTCTGTTCGTTCGGTCAATGTGGAGAAGTCGACTGCATATTTTGGCAGTCGACTGGTATCGAGCCGTTGGGATGTAACGGTCGAATTTTCACAGAGAGCAGTCGACTGCTAGTTTTGGCAGTCGACTGGTAGGTGGGGTTTTCTAACTTGTGGCCTATATAACGAAGCATTGGATATTTGGTTAAAGTTGACGAAATTAGTAGTGGTTAACCCTAATTAGAGTCTCCAAGTGCCCAAGTGATCAAGCGTGCTTATACGAGGTTGTGGCAAGGTTTCTCCACCTACAAGAAGCTACGTGAGCTAGCCGGAAATTCTCCAGGGAATCATCCACCGACGGATTGGGATCGTCCACCTTACGGACAACTATGGAGTAGGAGCTTTATCTTCGGACCACGTTAAATCAACGTGTTAGGTTTGCTTACTATTGTTAGTATTTGTATTTTGTTTTCCGCTGCGTACTAACAAGTGTAGGAAGTGACGATTTGGGTGAGACGCTATTCACCCCTCCCCCCCGGTGTCAAGGTTCCAACACCCTTAATTTGTTAAGTTTAATTAAGTTTTGGTTAAGATTTAATTAATTATAGTTTAGGTTGAATTTATATTTTTAATTTTAAATTAATTAAATTGATTAAATTGATTAAATTGTTCTTCTTTAAAGGAGTGTACTTAATTTTTTCTTTTAATTTTGAATTGGTTAAATTATTATCATTATTTAAACGATTATATTTGATATTTAAGTTTTTATTAATTCTTAATTTTAGATTGGTTAATTTGTTTGAATTATCTTTCTTTAGAGGTTTATCTTTAATATTTAATTTTGAATTTGTTAAATTTAGTTTTGATTTTATAAAAAATGTTTGATTTTATCCTTATATTTTCTTTGTATTTTATGTTTATATTATTAGTTTAATTTATTAGATTAGTTTTGTCTATATTCTTATCTTTAAGATTTAATTTATTGTTAATTAAATTATTTTGATTTTGGATAAAATTTTCTAAATTGATATTATCTAGATTATTAAATACTTTATTAATGTATTTATTAATTTTATCTAAATCTATTTTCTCATTTTTTAAGTTTTAAATTCAAATTTATCTTAATTCTTGAATTAATTATTTCTGAATTAATTAATTTATTTGAATTGATTTGGTCAATGTTTAGTTTGACCAAGTCAAGGCTGATGCCGATTTGATCGAAGTCTTGATTGACTTGATCAGAATCTAGATTATTTTGTAGTTCTAAATTTGAATCTAGATTATTATACACATTATTTAAACTATCACTAATAGAGGTATTTTTATAAATTATACTAACCTTTAGCGCATCCCCTAATTTAGTAGGCTTCTCCGTTGGATTTGACTCGAGTCTGGATTCACTTTTGACTTGATCATTTAGCTCCATCGGCTCCTCGTGAAACTTGGTTAGCCGAGTCCAGAACTCATAGGCATCTCGTATTCTCCAATTCTGCATGTGATTTCATTAGGTAATAATTTTACAATTGAATCTATTACCTTTCTATTGGCTTTTGTGTTTTGGGTTGATCACCTCAGTGTCATGCCACCATCAAAGTCGTTCATAAAGATAAAGCATTCCATCTACATCCTCTAGAGATTGAATTCATGCCTCTTGTACATCTCATATGGTGGTGGTACGTGGATGCTCCATGCTTCTTGATCATGAGAGATTGATATACTTGCAAAAATTATAAACAAGAAGCAATTTCCATGACTTTATCTTGGAGTAAGTAGTGTGGGAGATAAAAAGAGAATAAAGGTGTTTCACCAATTTTTAAAAAATAATAAAATAATAATAAATAATAATAATAAAATATTAAGATAAATTTTGTCAAAAGGGTTATTTCATCAATTCTAACTAATGGTGAAAAAATGACAGTGAAATTTTCAAAAAAATATTGAAAGGAAAAAATGAAAGGTTGCACCAATTCAGAGCGATACCTGCTTTGGTACCACTTTTAGGATTGGAAAGAGCGCTAGGGGGGGGGGGTGAATAGCAATCTTCGAAAATTCGATTTAAAAAAAAAAAGAGACGCAGTGGAAGAATTAAAGGCAATGCTAACACGACCAAGTTTTTACTTAGTTCGGAGCCTTTGGTGACTCCTACTCCAATGCCCGTACTCGTCGAGTACTTTCATTGGGAAATCCACTAATAGTTCGAAATTGGTTAAAAATTACAAGTACAAGAACTATATAAAAAATTATCGACAATAAAAAAACTAATTAGAGTTGAAGTCTAGTTGTCGGTGGAGCGTAGCAACGTTGCGGGAGCCTTTTCAGAGAACCGAGCAGCAAAGAAGATTGTTGCAGTTGTTGTGTTTAAGCTCCAGGTCGAAGTAATTTATATAGGTCAACTCCGGGCGCTTGGAACCCCTCTGGGCGCCTGGACCACGTGGCTCGGCCAATCGACGCACTCTACATCAGCTTGTGGATGAAGTTTCAGGTCCGAGCGCATGGACCGAGTCCAGGCACTCGGACCGCCTGGGTGGCCATGGCCCGCTGGGCCAGCCTGCTCCGGGCGCCCGGACTCCTTTTCTTCAGCATCCTTCTCCCTGCAAGAAAAGGTAAGTCCGGGCAATAAAATTATATCTACCCTGTAAAATAGAGTTAGCACAATATAGAAGATAGGGTAGTAATTCGATCTTGTTTCCTCGAGACCAGAATCTAGTCAAGATCTCAACTTAGATTTCTTAAATGGATCTACGTTGGATCGATGCTCACAGTTCCCTCAATGGGAAACGCGTTCTCACTTGATCTCTCCTCCAGTTTCTTACCTTTATTTACCAACTACAACCTCTCAACTTGCCTCTAACCGACCAGGTCTTCCTACCAGTTGTCAAGTCCGCAGACCCAACTGGACTTCAGTCGGTTGTCAGGTTTCGAGAACCCAATCGAACTTTCAACTAGATATTGGGCTCCACGGACCTATCTGGACTTCATACCAGCTATCGGACCCCGTGCACCTATCTAGATGAAAAATACCGAAAATAGGCGAATATTAATAAGGAAATTTTCCAGAATTTTTGGAAATTTTTCAGGAATTTTTCGGAGCTCGTACAGACGAGTTAACGGGGACAAAAATGGGGCCCGGAAAAGCCTGTTTGGGCTACCCCATTTAAATGAGAAAAAGTTGAATTTCTTAATTCCTTTTCTTTATTTATTTTCCCTTTTTCTTCATTTTTTTTTATTTCGCCGATCGTTCTCTTCTCTCCCGCGCGCCTCCTCTCGTGCCCTAACCGCACGAGCGGTTCCCTCCTCTTCCGAGCTTTTTCCCTCTCCCTCTCACGGCGTGGAACGCCTCTCTCCGCTTTCTCTTCTCTTGTTTCTGTGCCCTAGACGCCGGCCACCCGAGCCGCACACCGCCGACTGCCTCCTCTGCCATCGACTTCGCTGTGGAGACTGCCACAACCGACGCTCCTCTTCCTCTGCGCCCCATTGCCGAACGCCATCTGGTTTCTTCCCTCTGTTCACGGTGTCTAGACACATCGCCTCCTCTTGGCCTTGACCACGCCGGCTCCGAGACTCTTCATCACCGGCGCAGAGCCACAGTAGGCTCCACTTCACCTGAGCCCTAGCACTGACGTCGCCGACCAGATCGCTACAAGAACTCGCCGGAAGGAAGGATCATCACCACCATTTCATCTCTGCCCTAGCGAAGGTAGCCGACTCCTTCCTTTGCCCTAGGTTCCCTCTTGTTGCCGGATCCGAACCCTAGCTCCTATGGGTTGGGTTGTGGTCAGCCTACCCGACAGGTAATTCTTCCTGCTTCGCCACCAGCTGCCGGCAGAGAGAAAAACAAGGGCTATCAAGTTGGGTAAGGCAAATAAAGAGGTGTTTGGATTTTGGATGTTGGAGTTGGATCATGTGCTAATTGTTTCTGGTTTCCGGCAACAAGGTTTTCAGCTGTGTCAATTGGAAATTCTTCGACCTTGGATTAAAAAGTGATACATCCAGATTTTGGTGAGTTTAGAGGTGATTCCATTCTACATTGAATTTCATTAATCGTAATGGATAGTATGTTGATTAGTTGATATTAGATTGATAAATGAGTTTGTTGTATTCCATTTGGATAAGTTAATTGATGATCCAATTGGGGTTTATAAATTGGGTTTGTATTTAAGTTAGATTTCAGGGATTCGATTTAGCTAATTAATTTGTATATCATTAGCTAAACCTGTATGTCGTATTGATACAGGACTTTGACGCGAGACGAGTATCTCGATGTCGGATTTGGACATTCCTATTGGAGGCGGGTACATCTGACTTTATGTCGTTTGATATACATAGTAGTGATTTTAATAAATTTCAATAATTATGTTTCTCATTTGTTTCGATTAGTCACTACCCAATACTTATTACATGCTTGGTTGATTGCTTGTTTTGCATCTCATGTATTCCTTACCTGCTTATACATGCTTATAGGGGGTAGTGACATACCATGCTTCACCATGTTCAGGACCTAGGTTGTATACCTTATCTGATCTGTGTACCGTTGTTTGATTCATTGACTTATGGTGCACCTTATGTATGTATATGGATTAGTTCAGGATATTTTGTGGTTATTGACATGCACCATTTGCATGATTGCATGCTGTGCGATAGTCCGCTCCATTATTGTTGAGCACATCGCCAGTTACATGGATCTGCACACAGGTAGAGTGTGTTGTAGCAGGGACTTTGTTTGGCTCCGTTGGTCCGCTCATGGGTAGTGTGACACAACGTGATAGCCGGCAGGGATTCCTCCCCGTCATCGTGTACCGGGAGTTGAGAGCATTGCGCTCCCCCATTTATAATTTGGGGTAGGAGGATAGGTGTACTCCAACAGCATCCCGTCCACTCGGTCACTCATCAGGAGCAGTGACGACAGAGTGCCTCGACCTCACTATTGTGTGTGAGATGGTTGACTGGTGTCAGGGGTGACCAGGACGCATCATTGGCATCATATGCATGATGCATTTATTGCTTGTGTTTGTGTTTGCTGCATTTATATGCTGCATATTGTTTGGATACCTATGTTTGACATGCATACATGATTTCTATTACACTCGGACTGTTTGCCCTTTTACCCAGGTCCTGGTTAGTACAGTTTCTCTCCTGTTTACTTCAGTTGCATTTTTATCTTTCTTATATCAGGAGAATGTACGCATGATTAGTGCTAGGTGTTATTTCTCTACTTTGTATATCAGTTGTACCTGCTGAGTGTTGGACTCACCCCGCCTCCATTGTTGTTATTTTTCAGGTTGATACTGTCAGGAGAGAGTTCCAGTTGCTAGTACCTACAGATCTCAAAGATATTGTTGGTCTTTTGGTTTTCTTACTTAGATTATGCTAAACTTGTTCTGGTTGATGGTATAGACATTGTATGGATTTTTTGTTGTCTATGGATTTTTATTTTATATGTTTTACTACATGCCTGCCTGGACGGCAGAAGATGTGAGTTTGTCGGATTTGTGTTTTATGGATGTAGTGGAGTAGGGTTGGTTTCGAGTCGTGGTATTACTGTTTTGTTTACTTATATATAAACTGCGTGAATGTTTGTGTGGTTGTATTTTATTATTGTTTTTATTCCAGCCGCATGTGGCTGAGGTATATGAGGATGTAGAAAAGTTTCAGATTGTTCGCCGTACATGGGAGATGCTGCCGAAATTTCTTTAGACAGGGACTCTTCCGGGGCGTGACAATTTATTTGGTATCAGAGCTTAAGTTTTACGATCTTTGTTTTCGTATTTTGGATATTTGGGATAACCTGATACCAATTTATTTGGTATCAGAGCGCCAAGGTTTGGCGATACTTGTTTGATTTCCGTGTGTTACGGATTTTCGAGATTTATCTGATACCAATTTATTGGTATCAGAGCGGGTTATGATACCTTCTTTTGGTGTTCTGGATATTTGGATATCTATTTCGGTTTGTACGGATTTCCATTATGGTTATCTTTCGGACTTTCATTTCGGATGTATATGGATTTCCGACGATTTTCTCGTTTAGAATTTTGATGTCAAATTGGGGACTGGGAGCGACGGAACATCTCCAGACAGCAGATAGGTATGATGTTTTTATTTTATAATTTGGTACCCATAATAATACTTGGGTAGCATAGATATCTTTATTGGTCATAAAGAGATATGTAACCTACCTTGGAAACTAGTTTTCAAAACTTGGTTAGACCCCTTTGTAGTTGACCTTGTCTTTATTTTACTTTTAGAAATACTGTAATTTTCTTTGCAGTACAGATCACCTATTATTTCCATCTCCTTGCATTTCCCTTTCTTTATCATTGCTATCATGAATAACTTATCAATATTCGCCAATAACAGTGAGAGTATTTAATCTCCTAGTAGAAATGGGCCTACAACCGAATTTGCCCAAATCAGAATATTAGTGTTATTGTCGAATACTTCTCAAACCACATTTTTTGACTTCGTTTGAAACTAAGAACAATAAGTTTATACTTATCTCTGGAAATGAGTGGCAACTCACTCAAAATCTTTTACGATTACTTCAGCTTCAAGTTGGAGCGCCAATTTGGTGTGCCAAACTTTTCCTATTCCATTTGCCTTAGAAATTTAATTGAGCCTTCAAACTACCTACCAATTGCTCCATCTTTATCTTGGTTTATTGTGATGTCGGGCCCTAGTTTCTCTTTTCTTCTATGCTTATCCAACTTTTATACATGGAGGATAGCTGTTGGCTAGTTTGCCATTAATGCTCGGAGGCAAACTTGATCTTCTTGGTAAGGTTGAGAATTACATCTTGCCTACCAAAAAGGTTTATTTCGTGACACACACCAGGTTTGTTTTTCTAGGGTGCTACAACCTCTCCCCTTGTCAAGAAGTCTGTCATGAACTCACTAAGGCGATGTAAAAAGTTCTCTTTTGTCACTTATCCAAAGTGCCCTATGCCAAACTTGTTGGGGCTATTCTTTGCTGATCCTCAATATTTTTCTGAGTAGGGCATGTAGAAAAGAGTGGATGATTACCCAAAATCCTTCCTGTGTACAACCAATCCTTCTCCATTAATAGAATCAAGGCAATGAATGTTGGATAGTACTAAACCAGCTTCCAGAAACGTAATTTTCGCTAGCTCACAGTTCACAGCTTGATGTCTGAATTCCAGATCATAGAAACTGAAGTGTGTTCTCGAAGACCGCCAAATTCTGCAAAAACAATGACCTTACAGCCGAAGCCTGGAGGTCTAAAGACACTGGTCAGTTTCATGCTAAGGAAAAGCATGAATGATGAATGGCTGAAGTTGGACTAAGGATGATGGGGATGGTCCATGGCCTGTAGCTATGAAATGCCATGTCATGCCATTGCACGAAGTTTGAACCTTTGTTTCCTCCAGTGCAATAAAAACTATGCAAGAATGGTTGTTGCCAACCATTCAGTTAAGAAAGATGGTGCTTCAACGACAGATAATAAGCTACAAAATCAACAATGCTTATGCAAAGTAAACGAAACATCATGTTAATGAATATGTAAACTGCAGATTGAGGAATTGGTCATTCGTGGCAATGATGGCAATGCACAACTACCAGTCGAGCTAAATGCCTTAGTATTTGTGCATCATGATATATGATAATGTCACCCATGAGTCATGCCACCAGGTTCATTCAAACAAAGATGCTATAAAAATTTAATAAAACAGTGCAAACACCAATACTATCCATTCCAATTCAGCCTGACATCACTTATGAGGAGATTCCAGTATGGATTCTGGACCGGAAAGAGCGTTAGTTGAGGAACAAGACTATTCGGCTGGTTAAAGTCGGATGTCAGCATCATTCGGACGAGGAGAGTACTTGGGAGCTCAAGGATACTATCCGAGCTCGATACCCCCATCTTTTCACTTGAGGTATGTGATTTAATATACAGTTCAGCATTCATACTTTCTATTTGTTGTTAGTACTTGTTGATGATAGATATCAAAATTTGGGGATCAAATTTTTATTAGTGGGGAGAATGTAAAATACCAAAAATAGGCGAATATTAATAAGTAAATTTTCTAGAATTTTTGGAAATTTTTCAGGAATTTTTCGGAGCTCGTACAGACGAGTTAACGGGGACAAAAATGGGGTCCGGAAAAGCCTGTTTGGGCTATCCCATTTAAATGAGGAAAAGTTAAATTTCTTAATTCCTTTTCTTTATTTATTTTCCCTTTTTCTTCATTTTTTTTTATTTTGCCGATCGTTCTCTTCTCTCCCGCGCGCCTCCTCTCGTGCCCTAACCGCACGAGCGGTTGCCTCCTCTTCCGAGCTTTTTCCCTCTCCCTCTCACGACGTGGAACGCCTCTCTCTGCTTTCTCTTCTCTTGTTTCTGTGCCCTAGACGCCGGCCACCCGAGCCGCACACCGCCGACTGCCTCCTCTGCCATCGACTTCGCTGTGGAGACTGCCACAACCGACGCTCCTCTTCCTCTGCGCCCCATTGCCGAACGTCATCTGGTTTCTTCCCTCTGTTCACGGTGTCTAGACACATCGCCTCCTCTTGGCCTTGACCACGCCGGCTCCGAGACTCTTCATCGCCGACGCAGAGCCACAGTAGGCTCCACTTCACCTGAGCCCTAGCACTGACGTCGCCGACCAGATCGCTACAAGAACTCGCCGGAAGGAAGGATCATCACCACCATTTCATCTCTGCCCTAGCGAAGGTAGCCGACTCCTTCCTTTGCCCTAGGTTCCCTCTTGTTGCCGGATCCGAACCCTAGCTCCTCTGGGTTGGGTTGTGGTCAGCCTACCCGACAGGTAATTCTTCCTGCTTCGCCACCAGCTGCCGGCAGAGAGAAAAACAAGGGCTATCAAGTTGGGTAAGGCAAATAAAGAGGTGTTTGGATTTTGGATGTTGGAGTTGGATCATGTGCTAA
This sequence comes from Zingiber officinale, assembly GCF_018446385.1. Classification (NCBI taxonomy): domain Eukaryota; kingdom Viridiplantae; phylum Streptophyta; class Magnoliopsida; order Zingiberales; family Zingiberaceae; genus Zingiber; species Zingiber officinale. The sequence goes on along the minus strand of NC_056006.1, from coordinate 58,724,137 downwards.
TTGTTTCTGGTTTCTGGCAGCAAGGTTTTTAGCTGTGTCAATTGGAAATTCTTCGACCTTGGATTAAAAATTGATACATCCAGATTTAGGTGAGTTTAGAGGTGATTCCATTCTACATTGAATTTCATTAATCGTAATGGATAGTACCAGTTGATTAGTTGATATTAGATTAATAAATGAGTTTATTGTATTCCATTTGGATAAGTTAATTGATGATCCAATTGGGGTTTATAAATTGGGTTTGTATTTAAGTTAGATTTCAGGGATTCGATTTAGCTAATTAATTTGTATATCATTAGCTAAACCTGTATGTCGTATTGATACAGGACTTTGATGCGAGACGAGTATCTCGATGTCGGATTTGGACATTCCTATTGGAGGCGGGTACTTCTGACTTTATGTCGTTTGATATACATAGTAGTGATTTTAACAAATTGCAATAATTATGTTTCTCATTTGTTTCGGTTAGTCACTACCCAATACTTATTACATGCTTGGTTGATTGCTTGTTTTGCATCTCATGTATTCCTTACCTGCTTATACATGCTTATAGGGGGTAGTGACATACCATGCTTCACCATGTTCAGGACCTAGGTTGTATACCTTATCTGATCTGTGTACCGTTGTTTGATTCATTGACTTATGGTGCACCTTATGTATGTATATGGATTAGTTCAGGATATTTTGTGGTTATTGACATGCACCATTTGCATGATTACATGCTGTGCGATAGTCCGCTCCATTATTGTTGAGCACATCGCCAGTTACATGGATCTTCACACACCACCACTCATGAGTTAGTGGTCGATTCAGGCAGAGTGTGTTGTAGCAGGGACTTTGTTTGGCTCCGTTGGTCCGCTCATGGGTAGTGTGACACAACGTGATAGCCGGCAAGGATTCCTCCCCGTCATCGTGTACCGGGAGTTGAGAGCATTGCGCTCCCCCATTTATGATTTGGGGTAGGAGGATAGGTGTACTCCAACAGCATCCCGTCCACTCGGTCACTCATCAGGAGCAGTGACGACAGAGTGCACGGTTGTCACAGCCCTACCCACTCGACCTCACTATTGTGTGTGAGATGGTTGACTAGTGTCAGGGGTGACCAGGATGCATCATTGGCATCATATGCATGATGCATTTATTGCTTGTGTTTGTGTTTGCTACATTTATATGCTGCTTATTGTTTGGATACCTATGTTTGACATGCATACAGGATTTCTATACCACTCGGACTGTTTGTCTTTATACCCAGGTCCTGGTTAGTACAGTTTCTCTCCTGTTTACTTCAGTTGCATTTTTATCTTTCTTATATCAGGAGACTGTATACATGATTAGTGCTAGGTGTTATTTCTCTACTTTGTATATCAGTTGTACCTGCTGAGTGTTGGACTCACCGCGCCTCCATTGTTGTTATTTTTCAGGTTGATACTGTCAGGAGAGAGTTCCAGTTGCTAGTCCCTGCAGATATCAAAGATATTGTTGGTCTTTTGGTTTTCTTACTTAGATTATGCTAAACTTGTTTTGGTTGATGGAATAGACATTGTATGGATTTTGTGATGTCGATGGATTTTTATTTGATATGTTTAACTACATGCCTGCCTGGACGGCAGAGGAGGTGAGTTTGTCGGATTTGTGTTTTATGGGTGTAGTGGAGTAGGGTTGGTTTCGAGTCATGGTATTACTGTTTTGTTTACTTATATATAAACTGCGTGGATGTTTGTGTGGTTGTATTTTATTATTGTTTTTATTCCAGCCGCATGTGGCTGAGGTATATGAGGATGTAGAAAAGTTTTAGATTGTCCACCGTGCAGGGGAGATACTGTTGAAATTTCTTCGGACAGGGACTCCTCTGGGGCGTGACACTAGATTTCTCACCATCCATCGGGTCTCACGGACCTAGCTGGATTTCGTACCAGCTATCGGGCCTCACAGACCTAGCTAGATTTCCCACCAGCTATTAGACCCCTCGGACCTAGCTGGATTTCAGCCTAGTGTCATGTCCTTCAGATCAGTCAACTCCTGCACACTTAGTAGAAAAGGTTAGACACACAACATATCTAACTTTAACCTATTTGTCATACATCAAAACCAGATTATTAGTGCAATCTGCACCAACAGATTATCTAAGGGACAATGGTATATTGTCTCAATGGACTCCGCTTTTGTTAAAGTGTATACTAAAAGTCTAGCTTTTGTATAAACATTTATTTAGAATTAAAGAATCACAATGGTCAAATACCTACATTTATTTGTTAAGTGTAGTTGTTCAATTAATTTATATTGTAGATAACATGGTGTGTGGTGTCATACACAGAAGATCATGTTATCAGTTCTTTATAAATTATAAACAGTTGCTCACGACTAAGATGGAAAGGAACAAACCATTGGAATAGTCGTAGTGTAATTAAGTATTAGTTTATCTTGACTAATAAATTACACTAGTACACTCTAAGTGTATTGAGTATGACCATTTTAGGTAAGTTCTTTTTATACTGACTTGATAAAAGAACTAGACCTTAGTTATTATGGAAGTGTGTGCTCTTAATCCTAATATAATAACAAACACATATATTTAGTATTTATTTCTTTGACTTATCAATGGGTGAGATTTAGCTCGATAAATCAATAAGCCCGATAAGTTGGGAAATGATATTACTTATAATGTATGTTGTTGATTATAGAAGGAAATTGTGTCCTAGTAATGTAGATTGAGAATGTTCCCAAGAGGAGCTCATAAAGATTGTCATGTTAAACCCTGCAGGTGGACTTAGTCCGACATGACGATGAGGTTGAGTGGTACTACTCTTGGACTAAGATATTAATTAAGTGAGTTGTCAGTAACTCATTTAATTAGTAGACATTCGACATCTTAAACAAAGAGAGACTAACACACTCATAATAAGAAGGAGCCCAAAATGTAATTTAAGATTGGTGCGGTAGTTCAATAATAATTCTTTAGTGGTATGAATTATTATTGATGAAGTTAAGTTGTATATTCGGGGCGAACACGGGAAGCTTAATTTCATCGGGAGACCAAAACCAATTCCTCCTCTCGGTCCCTATCGTAGCCTCTTGTATATAGAGATTTATACCCACCACATACCTACTTCTTACCCAACCCAAGGGGGTCGGGTAAGCTAGCTTGGAACCCAAGCTAGGACCGGCCAAGACCAAGTGGTTGAGCCAAGTTGGTGGTCGACCAATGCTTGGAATCCAAGAATGATGTGGCCAGCCACATCACATTAAAAGGGGTTTTATTTATAAATTTTTCTTATGTGGATTCCATGGTTTTAAAAGAGAGTTTAAAATTTAAATCTTTCCTTTATAGCTTTCTACAAAAGATTAAGAAAAGATTTGAAATCTTTCCTTATTTGTAAATTGAAAGGTAGATTTTAATTTTGAGAAAACTTTCCTTTTTTAACCATGTTCATGATTTAAAAGAGAGTTTAAAAAATTAAATATTTCTTTTATAAGTTTCTACAAAAGATTAAGAAAAGATTTGATATCTTTCCTTATTTGTAGATTGAAAGGAGATTTTAATTTTTAGAGATAACTTTCCTTTTTGAAAATCATCCACATGTTTAAAAGAAAGATTTTAATTTATAAAATTTCCTTTTTACAAACCACCATGAAGGGAAAAACTATTGGAGAAATTTTTTTATAAATTTTCGGAAACAAATTAAGAAGTTTTAATTCTTGTGTTGATTAAAACTCTCCTTGTTTGGGATTAGAAAGTGGCCGGCCATGATGTTTAAGAAAATAAAATTAATTTTTAAATTAATTAATTTTTCTTTTCATGGCAAAAGAATTAAGGAAGTTTTTATTTAAATTTCTTTATTTGTCAAGGCTAAGGATTATAAAAGAGGGGGTTAAGGTGCCTTCATGAGAACAACTCTTTTCTATTTCTCTCCCTCTCTTCCTTGGTGTGACCGACCCTAGAAGTTCTTCCTTCTCTTTTTTTTTTTCTTTCTTCTCCTTGGTGGTCGAATCTCTTCAACATTTGAAGCTTGGAAGGTGGCCAGATCTTGTTTGGAGAAGAAGGAGGAAAAGGAGGTTTTGTTTCTAGCATCCCTTGGAGCTTGGTGGTGGTGACCGGACCTCTACTTCTCTTGGAGAATTGATGGTGGCCGAATCTAGCTTGGAGAAGAAGGAGCTTGGTGATTCTCGTCTCGGAAGATCGTTGTCCGCACAACGTCCGAGATTAGAAGAGGAATACGGTAGAAGATAAAGAGGTTATTTGCTTACAAAGAAAGGTATAACTAGTAATTGTTTTCTGCATCATACTAGTTTTCTTTGTATAGTTATTTTTGGAAATACCAAACACAAGAGACATATGATTCTAGAGTTTTCAGATTTGTTTCAAAGTTGTGTTTCTTTTATTTTATTTTTCGAATTTGTGATTTGATTGTTCTTTTTGGTTAAACCTAGAGTTATATAAGTAAATTAAATATTAGCTTTCCTTAAAAGGCTTTGTCTAGGCGGTAGTGGATGCTCTCATATCCAAGAAGGCTATGTGCCTCGCCATGCAGTCCTGGAAGTTAATTTTGGAAATTAATATTTAATTGAATTTATAACATAGGTTGATTTGGATCAATAGTGTTAAGTTCCGCTTGTGATCCAAGTCTAAACCATTAAGAACATATAAGTTAAATTGGGAATCAATAATGTTAAGTTCCGTTTGCGATTCCTAATTTAACTTCTAAAGAACACGATAGATTGTTTAGGAAAAGGTTCGACACTTGTACAAAATTTTTGTACAGTGGAACCGGTACGATCCTCTTAGGACCAACCAACAGCCTTATATGCCACAACATAATGGTATATCAGAAAGGCATAACCGAACCCTGTTGGACATGGTTAGGTCAATGTTGGATCATGCAAATCTTCCCAAAACCTTTTGGGGTTATGCACTTATGACAGTTGTTTACTTGCTAAACAGAGTCCCAATGAAGGTAATCTCAACTATTCCATATGAGGTATGGATTAGTAAGAAATTCCTCATATTTTATTTGAAGATATAGGAATGTCCTGCTTATGTGAAGAGAACTATATCAGATAAGTTGGACGCTAAGTTTAATAAGTATTTATTTATTGGATATCTTAAAGAAATTAAGGGTTATCAATTCTATCACCGCGTGGAACAAAAGATATTTGTTTCAAGACATGTTACATTCCTAGAGAAAGAGTTTCTTTTGCAGGAAGTAAGTGGGAGTATAATTCAAAAGACTCCCATCAATACTAATAAGATGCTTAGTCAAGAATCATAATATTTTAGAGAGACACTAATGAAAAATAATCTAAGAATGTTATTAAAGTGTTCTCTTCAATGTAGGCATAAAGGCTCTAAAATATTTAAAATAATGTTGAAATCGTAAACTTTAACTGATTATGTTGTTCTTTGATTACATGTTAATTTGCAATTAAATTTTAAAAGACGGTGAACTTTAAGTTTCTGATTTCAATACATCATATCAAGGATTTATAATTCTAACAATGTTTGAAATCTTACAAATTTTTGTGAAGCACTACCTAATTTGTTAATAGTTACATTCAGAAACGATACTCTGTTAAATAATTACAAGTTGATTCCACTTGCCACTAAAATTTAAGTGACAATGAATTTTGTACCCGGGATTATGATGTCGTAGTAGAATATTCAGATCGTTATTTAGATATCCATAATTTGAACTCTAATTATGATATATTTATAGATTTTTTTTTTCTAAATGGGGTCATAATTAAAGGATACTAAACTTCTGAACTGATCATTACGTGTACTTCTCAATTTATTCTGATGATCAATAAAAAAACTTTTAAAAGGTTAAATCAATCATCCCAGGATAATCAATGGATTATCAATTTTTTTTATGTGACGATAAACTTTTCTACCTCTCTAGCCTGGTAATGTGAATTTATAATCCTAAAAATATTAAAAATCTTAAATTTACGGTAGAAATTAAAAAAGAATGCCGTTTTATCTATATTGTTAGAATAATGTCATTCTTTAAAAAATTATCAAAAATAGTATTTTATGCTAATTTAATTTATGAAATAATTTTTTGCGCTCTACCTTAAAGCAGCTTTGTACAAAGTAACAACACCTTGAAGCTACTTTGTATTGGTATAATTGACCTTTAGCTAAGGTTAACTAAGGCCGAATTGAGTTTTATCGATATATTTAATGATTATATGAGATGTCAAGTAAGTTAATTAATATTGACTAGATATTTAATAATAGAAAAGTCTAAAGGAGTCTAAATGAGTCACAATTGACTGCATATCAAGGTCATCTCAAGGTTTGGTGAGACCTTAAGCAAAAAAAAGTTTTAAGCCTTTAATACATATTTTTTTAAAAAAATAATTAATTTTTTCTCACCCTTTTCATTCGACTTAGGACTGCAATGATGAATTTATTTTTTTTTTTGAAAAAATATATTAAAATATTAATTCAAAAAAATATATTTTTATTAAAATTTAGTTTTTTAATTTTTGAGATGTAAAATTATTAATTAAAATTTTATATTCAAGTTTTGATAATAATTTTTTCCCATCGATAAAATTACTAAATTATTTAATTTTTCTTGAAACATTATTAAACGTAAATAAGATTTTATTAATTTCAATTTTAAAAAAACTTCTAATTATTAATATTAGTAACAAATTATCCATTTGGGATTGAATAAATTTTTCTATTTTCCCTTTTTTACATATTTTTTTTAATCTAGAATCATATTTTTTTTACAGACATATTTATATTCAAATAATAATGAAAAAGAAAATATAAGTCAATACCATTTTATCAAAATAAAATTGCTTAAAATTAAAGGAATAATAAAATCTTATTTATGTTACGCAATTCAATTTGATAATATTTCAAAGTTTGATTATCAAACAACAACAACCACTACTACTACCAAGCCTTTTCTCACTAGGTGCGATCGACTGTATGAATCCTTTTACACCTCCTACTATATCTGTTGGTGCGGTTAGCACTAACTGTCTAACTCAGGTTTTGATGAATGACAAATCAGGTTAAGTTAGGTTTGTTGTTATCTGACACTTTGATCGAGTGTGCAGGAGAAGTCTAGACAGGTCGACGTTTACGCAGTCGAAGTCCACGGTCGACGGCCACCGGACGCTGACCGGATAGTCTGGCGAGAAGTCCAAGCGGTCGACGGCGTAGGTCGACGGACTAAAAAAGTCGACGGCTCCGGACGTCTGGCGGTAAGTGAGGTAAGTCCTTGGAGGGAGTGATCTGCGAGGACGCTCGGAAGGGAACATTAGGCGTCGATCCGGCTTAGAACCATTTCGGATGTCTAAGTCGAGATCGTGACTAGATTCCGGTCTCGAAAAGACGGAATCTAAGTCATACTACTTTTACTAATTCATACTATTATAAAATGTGCTAACAATCTGTGTTGTAGGGTAAATTTGCCTCCGGACTAACGTTTGTCTTGCAGGATGGATTCTGCGGGAAAACAGGGTCCGGGCGCCCGGAAGGAATCCGGGCGCCCGGAAGGGATCCGGGCGCCCGGGAGGGAAATTTCATCCTGATCGCACGTCGCCACGTGGAGCTCGCTGGCTGGACTTGCCACGTCTCACCAGGGCGCCCCGAGCTTCATATAAAAGAAGGGTCAGAGGGGAGCTTCAGAACCACAACGAAAAGAAAAGTCTTCCACTACTATGCGCTTCTGCGACGCTAACAAAGCTCCGACACTACGTTCCTTTCTTGTCTTTATTGTCGGTATTTGTTTTTCATTTTTATTAGCATTTCTTGTACTCTTTTTGTAATCACATTCGAATTGCTAGTGATTGCCCAACGAAAGTGGTCAAGGACCACGGGCCTTCGAGTAGGAGTCGTCACAGGCTCCGAACGAAGTAAAAACATCTGTGTCTACTTTATTTTTCCGCTGCGTTTATACTCGTCTTTTTCGAATCGATATTCACCCCCCCTCTATCGAATCTAACGGTCCTACAAGTGGTATCAGAGCAGGTACCGCTCTGATTTGGTGCAACCACCAATCAGGCAAAGGGGGGACTTTTTGAAAGAAAAATTAGATATCGTTTTTCTTTAAAATAAAACCTTACGCCTTTCGTTTTTTCCCTCCAAAACTGTTTTTGAAAAATACATCGCCATCTCTTCACCATTGCTTAGTATTGACAAGATATTACATTTTCAAAATTTTGAAATAATATTTTTTATTAATATTTTAATAATATTTTATTAGTTTTTTTAAAAATAGTGAAATATTATTTTTTTCAGCACTGCTAATCCAAGACCAAGTCTTGGGATCTTTTGTTTGTTTCTCTGTGTGCAAGGAATTATGACTCTTCTAGAAGGACGGAACCCCTGCGAACCACCACCCTACGATCATGAAGACTTCAACTACTGGAAGCGATTAATGGAATGCATCTTAGGAAGCGTAGACATTGATTATATGCTAATTTTGAGGAAACCTTCTCAAAAATCGGAACTGAACAAAAAGGAAAGTAACATTATTTGTAATGTTTTACCTAACAATATTTTATGCAGATTAGAAAAGTACAAGAATGCATATGAGCTGTGGACCCAGTTGATCAAGCTTCACGAGATGCCGATGGAGCTAGAAGATCAAGTTAAAGTCAAATATGGACTCGAGTCAAATCCAACGGAGAAGCCTACTGAATTAGGGGTTGCGCTCAAGGTTAGTAATATTTACCAAAATACCCCTGCTAATAGTAGTTTAAATAATCAGCATGATTATAAGTATGAAATTAGTCCAAGTATGATGCATGATAATCTAGATTTAAATGAGTTAAATTCAAAATCACAAAATAATCTAGACTCTGATCAAGTCAATCAAGACTCTGATCAATTTGGCATCAACCTTGACTTGGTCAAACAAAACAATGACCAAATCAATTCAAATAATTTAATTAATTCAGAAAATTTAAAATTAGGTGAGCATTTAGACATAAATAAGTCAAACATTAAAATAAATTTGAATTTAAATGCTAAAAATGAGAAAATGGATAAAATCAATAAATACCTTGATAAAATCTTTAATAATCAAGATAAAAACAGTCTAGAAAATGCTATCCAAAACCAAGATAATTCAATTAATAAAAAATTAAACTTTAAAGATAAAACTAATCTAATAAATTCAATTAACCATATCAATTTAAAAGGCAAAGAAAATATAAGGATAAAATCAAAACGGAATTTAACAAACTTAAAATTAAATGTTAAAGATAACATATTAAACAAAAATAATCTAGAAATTTCAAAATTAATAATGAATAAAAAGATAAAAGATAAACCGTTAAGAAAATATAATTCAAACAGTTTAGTTAATTCAAATCTAAAAATAAATAAAAACTTAAACTTTAAAAATAAGCTATTAACGAAAGATAATTCAATTAACCCAATAAAATTGAAATTGAAGGAAAATTCAAATATTAAATACACTCTCTTAAAGAAAGATAATTTGACCAATTTGATTAATTCAAAATTAAAAACTTAAATCTAAATGACAAATTAAACATTAAATTTTAACCAAAACTTAACTAAAACCTAAAACGAAAATTTAAAGGCCAATAATTCAGGGGGAGGCTCCAGAATAGCTGGCACCTCCAAAACTAACTTACCCGACAGGGTAACCTAAATAAACTAACCCGGCAGGGTAATTATGATTAGTTAAAAAAGAGATCAAGTTTAACTTGAATCATGGTACTGGTGAAGTTTTTGGATGATAGTACGTTAGGGAAGCTTGGGCATCGCATGTCTAGAAAGATATGGTTTCGATCTGGTGCATTTGGCCAAGTGGAACTGACCGAAACTACCCTTAAATGAATCCTAACCAGTTAGACCAAGGTTTAGTACTAAGCTCCGTGGATAGGACTATTCGGAAAACCTCGAAAGGTTGGTTACTTCTAATGACGTCCATGTGACTCACCAAGCTTAGAAGTTTATCCGAAAAATACCTGTTTGTAGAGACCAAACCTAAACCTGAATCTAACACAAGTTAAACCAAATCTCCATAATTAAAATCCAATTCATCTCACAAAATTATAGGATTCCCTGATTGATAATCTAGATCGGGTGAGATGAATAAGGAGTAAATTAATTAATTAAAATTAAATTCCGAATTTCAAATTGAATTTCAAATTAAAATTAAATTTCAAATTTCAAATTTCAAATTAAAATTAATTAAAATTAAATTTCAAATTTCAAATTTCAAATTGAATTTCAAATTAAAATTAAATTTCGAATTAATTAAAAATTAAATTTCGAATTAAAACTAAATTATTTTTTTTGAAAATTAAATTAACTTTAAAAATTATTTTAAAAATTATTTTAAAAATTAAAATAACTTTAAAAATAAATATTTTAAAAATGAAATTAACTACAAAAATTATTTTAAAAATGAAATTCCTTTAAAAATTATTTTAAAACATTTTCAAAATTACTTTAAAAACTCTTTTAAAAATCAATTTAAAAACTTTAAAAATTCCTTTAAAAATTATTTTTAAAACATTTTAAAAATAATTTTAAAAACTCTCTTAAAAAGCATTTTAAAAAATTCTTTTAAAACATTTTAAAAATTATTTTAAAAACTCTTTTAAAAATCATTTTAAAAACTTTAAAAATTCCTTTAAAAATTATTCTAAAACATTTTCAAAATTATTTTAAAAACTCTGTTAAAAGTCATTTTCAAAACTTTAAAAACTCTTTTAAAAATTATTTTAAAAACTCTGTTAAAAGTCATTTTCAAAACTTTAAAAATTCTTTTAAAAATTCTATTAAAAACTATTTTAAAAATTCTTTTAAAGTCATTTTCAAAACTTTAAAAATTATTTTAAAACTCTTTTAAAAGTCATTTTCAAAACTTTAAAAAATTCTTTTAAAAAAAAATTATTTTAAAAAATCTTTTAAAAGTCATTTTCAAAACTTTAAAAAATTCTTTTAAAAATTATTTAAAAAACTCTCTTAAAAATCATTTTCAAAACTTTAAAAATTCTTTTAAAAATTATTTTAAAACATTTTAAAAATTATTTTAAAAACACTTTTAAAAATCTTTTAAAAACCATTTAAAACTTCTTTTAAACCATTGTAAATTTTTTTTAAAAAAAAAAATTTATTCTTAAACTTTAAAAAGTATTATTTAGATTTTAAACTTTTTTTTCCTTAAACATTATTTTTCTTAAAATTATTTTAAAACTTAATGTAACCTAACTGAATATTAAAACTTAAATTAAAACTTAATATTGAAATTACAATTAAAATTTAAAAATTTAACTTAAACTTAAAACTTAAACCTAAATTAATCACTGATATTAATTTTAATCTAAAATTAAAACTGAATTGAACGTATATTAATTGTCATTAAATAATTATAAAAATCATTTTAAAATCCTGTTAGAAATCCCTTAAAAATAATAATTATTATAAATTCATTTAAAAATTAGACACCTAACTTAAAAACTTAAATTCTGTTAACTTTAACTTTAAACTTAATTATGTAATTAATAAGTAGAACTTAACTATTTAAGTTTAACTTTATTTGAGAACTAAGCTTGATTTGATCAGAACCTAGGTTTAACCTTAGTAAAAATATTAAAATTACTCTAAGTCATTTTTCTTAATCAACCTTTAAAATATTAATTATTTTTATTAAAACATAATTAAAGTTTGACTTAAATTGAATCTTACTTAACCTTGTTTAATAACGAGTTTAACTTCAAATTACCACCAACTTTAAACTAAGTCAATCCAACTTAAAAGGAAGTAAATGAAAAGTTAAATTATAACTAACACCTTCATCAATTAATACAAAATTTAGATTATAGCAAAACTTAATCAATAAATTATTAATATTGATCAATTATTGAATTAATAACAACTTATCTTACTTAACATTACACTAAAGGTTAATTTATTTCAACTTAATCTAACATTAATTACGGTTAGTCAAATTTAAATGAACAATTTTATAAAGATAATTATACAATCGTCTAAAACACTTAGGTACAAAAATATGTTACGGTGGTAAAATTTTATATTAAGGGGAAGTAATAAATAAGGAGGATTAATAAATTAAAGGAGTATCAAATTAAGGGGGAGGTTTATTTTTTAATTATCTCCTTAAGTGTTATTTTTTAATCTTCTCTTTAAAATCTCTCTAGAAAATTCTACCTCAATTTAAAAAATATATATATATATATATCTACTTTGAATATTTTTAGCAAATATTTTCAAATTTTATGTCAGGGGGAGGCATTAATTAAAAATTTCCCTTTATATAAAATATTTTAAATTTTGTTTGAAAAATATTTTCTTAAAAATTTCTTAAACCTACTTTTGAAAACTAACTCTTATAAAACTAAGTTGTTTTTAAGAATTGGGTTTTACTTTTTATTGAAAATTGATTTTGAAAATTAGATTTAACTTAGTTTTGAAAATTGTGGAAATTAGATTTTTCAAAACTTAAGTTTACAAACTAAGCTTCTCAAAATCATTTTCCTTAATTTTGAAAATCAAAGTTTAAAAATCAATTTTCAATATCAACTTGCTTAAAATTGTGAAAATTTTTTCAAAATTGTTTGTTTTAAATCACAAACTTTTTATCCTTTTTACTTAGTCTTTGAAAACTCAACTTTTCAAGTATTTTAAACCATGGTTTTGAAACTAGTACTTTTGAACTTTAAAATTTTGATTTTTGAAAATTAGATTTAATTATTTTACTTTATCAAAATTAGTTCTACCAAACTCCTTTGAAAACTAAAAGAAAAGTTCAAAATCAATATTTGCAAACTGAAATTTGATTTGCAAAAACTCAGTGTTGAAAATTATGAAAGTTAGATTTTTCAAACTTAAATCATTGTCAAAACTTAAGTTTTAAATTAAATCGTTTACAAATTTAGTGTTGAAAAATAAATCAGTTTTGGAAAAATAAATTTTTCAAACTTAGTTTTGAAATTTTGGTTTTTGAAAACTTATGTTTGAAAATGAAACTATCTAAACTTAGCTAGCTTTCTAAAAGCTAAAAGCTAATGCTTTAAACAAATTTTCAAAAGCTTAAACTCCCCTAAGTCAACTTGATTTTTTTCACTTGGATTTTTTTTACTTTCTTCTCTGAATTTTGAACCAAACTCAGATATTTTTCAAGATCAGCTGTTTTACAGTAACTCTACACTATGTTCACCCTTGTTTTTTTGATGAATGCCAAAGGGGGAGGGATAGGTGGTTAAGTTAGAGCAACTAAATGCAAACTTGAAAAACTAACTTAAAAACCTCGAAAATCATGCTTGATTTTTGCATATATTTATCACTAACTTAACCAGGTTGTCATTCCATCAAAAAGGGGGAGATTGTTGGTGCGGTTAGCACTAACGGTCTAACTCAGGTTTTGATGAATGACAAATCAGGTTAAGTTAGGTTTGTTGTTATCTGACACTTTGATCGAGTGTGCAGGAGAAGTCCAGATAGGTCGACGGTCTGACCGGATGTCTGGCACGAAGTTCAGCTAGGTCGACGGGCTGACCGGATAGCTGGCGAGAAGTCCAAGCGGGTCGACGGGCTGACCGGACGCTTGGCGAGAAGTCCAGATAGGTCGACGGGCTGACCGGATAGCTGGCGAGAAGTCCAAGCGGGTCGACGGGCTGACCGGACGCTTGGAAAAAAGTCCAGACGGGTCGAAGGGCTGACCGGACGTCTGGCAGGTAAGTGAGGTAAGTCACTGGAGGGGAGTGACTGCGAGGACGCGTTCCCGGGAAGGGAACATTAGGCGTCGATCCGGCTTAGAACCATTTCGGATGTCTAAGTCGAGATCGTGACTAGATTCCGGTCTCGAAAAGACGGAATCTAAGTCATACTACTTTTACTAATTCATACTATTATAAAATGTGCTAACAATCTGTGTTGTAGGGTAAATTTGCCTCCGGACTAACGTTTGTCTTGCAGGATGGATTCTGCGGGAAAACAGGGTCCGGGCGCCCGGAAGGAATCCGGGCGCCCGGAGGTCCTGGACTTGCCACGTCTCACCAGGGCGCCCGGAAGGAATCCAGGGCACCCCGAGCTTCATATAAAAGAAGGGTCAGAGGGGAGCTTCAGAACCACAACGAAAAGAAAAGTCTTCCACTGCTATGCGCTTCTGCGACGCTAACAAAGCTCCGACACTACGTTCCTTTCTTGTCTTTATTGTCGGTATTTGTTTTTCATTTTCATTAGCATTTCTTGTACGCTTTTTGTAATCACATTCGAATTGCTAGTGATTGCCCAACGAAAGTGGTCAAGGACCACGGGCCTTCGAGTAGGAGTCGTCACAGGCTCCGAACAAAGTAAAAACATCTGTGTCTACTTTATTTTTCCGCTGCGTTTATACTCGTCTTTTTCGAATCGATATTCACCCCCCTCTATCGAATCTAACGGTCCTACAATATCATCATCTATATTTAAATAAATTTTATCTTATTTTATTGTTGCTAATCAAGTCTTTTTTGGTCTTTCTCTTTCTCGTTTAATATGCATGTTTATCATAGTTTAACATCATCTGACTGGAGCATTTATTGGTCGTCTAAGTATATGTTGGTACCATCTTAAACGTGTCTCTCAGAGTTTTTCCTCAATAGATGCAACTCTGACTTTCTCTCTAATGCTCTCATTTCTTATTTTGCCCATCCTCGTATGCCCACATATCCACCTTAATATCCTCATCTCTACAACTCTCATCTTCTGCTCATGTACTCGAGTCATAGTCCAACATTCAGCTCCATATAACATAGCAAGTCTAACTACGATTTTATAGAATTTACCTTTAAGTTTAAGAGGTACTTTACGATTACATAAAACACTCGACGCTCCCCTCCATTTCAACCATCCTACTTGTATTCTATGTAAGATATCTCTCCCAATCCCTCTACCGTTTTACAAAAATGATCTTGAATATTTAAATCCCTCGGTTCTGAGCAACTCGCCCTCTCCTATCTTAACAATTATCGCATTAATTCTAATATTGTTAAACTTAAATTTCATATATTCTGTGTTTAATCTACTAAGCTTAAAATCTTTCCCTTCTAGTGTTTCCCGCCAAGATTCTAGTTTAGCATTTACTCCTTCACGTGTTTCATCTACCAAAATAATATCATCTGTAAACAACATATACCATGGTACTATGTCTTGAATGTGCACAGTGAGATCGTCCATAATTAGTGTAAAAAGATAGGGACTTAGAACTAATCCTTGATGTAACCTTATCTTTATTGGAAATGCTTCAATTACTCCACTTGAAGTCTTTACTCTGGTCGTTACATCCTCATGCATATCCTTAATTAGTTCAATATATGTTACGCTAACACATCTCTTTTCTAGAATTTTCCATATAATTTCTATTGGGACTCTATCATAAGCTTTTTCTAAGTTAATGAATACCATGTGTGTAGGATCGAAAAGCGCTAGAGGGGGCGAATAGCACTAGTGACTAATTCGTTTGTTAAGAAATAATCGAGTAAACACACAGTGAAATAAATAGAAATTAATCGCAAACACCAAAGATTTACTTGGTTCGAAGCCTGTGGTGACTCCTACTCCAAGGCCCGCATGTAGGAGTGCTTTCGATGGGTAATCACTATAGTTTCGGAAAGTTACAACTTGAAGTATAATTTTAATACAATAATTGAAAGTATACCGACGACTTTTGAGATCTGGATGGTCATGCTTTTGGTCGTCGAAGTCGCGTCGCTCGGTAGTCGGAGTCGCGTCGCTCGATCATCGGACTCGTATCGCTCGATCATCGGAGTCGCGTCACCCGGTTGTCGGAGTTACGTTACTGAGTAGCAGGTTCGTCTTATAGAGTAGTGCACAGTAGAAAGATTGTAATTGGAAGTGTATCTTTGCCTCTGCTCAAACCAAGCTTAAGTAAGCCATTGAGGGAGCCTCCAACTCTATAGGAGGCGCCTTCAGTTGGGACTTTTATCCCGAATTCACAGGGTCGATAAACTCAGCAGCGCCCACTGCTTATCCGCCCGAAGGTACCTCCAAGTTCCATGGAGGGTGCCCTCCATCCAACGTCTAGGGCGCCTCCAGCAGCCTTGGAGGGTGTCTTCTACCCTGCTGTGCAGAGTCTTCGACTAGTGCACCCGAGGCACCTCCAAGCTCCATGGAGGGCGCTGTTGGTGCAGGAAGCATCCGATGATCGAACCGGTGTTTTGATTATGTCAAAGGTTCAAGTTAAGTTGGTTTGTTATCTAATGTGTGTGAATGAGTTTGCAGGAAAGCCCTAACTACGGTTAGATAGATGGAAAACTCTAGGGTGTGGTAATCCTAGGTCCTAGTGGTGGTAACCCTAGGTGGTGGAAACCCCTAAGGAGCAGTAACCTTAGGTCCCAGGGGGTGATAACCCTAGATGGTGGAAAACCCTAAGGGGCAGTAATCTTAGGTCTTAGTGGGTGGTAACCCTAGGTAATGGGAAACCATAAGGGGTGGTAACCTTAGGTCCTAGGGGGTGGTAACGCTAGGTGGTGGGAAAACCTTAGGGGGTGGTAACCCTAGACAGAAAGTCCAGTCGATCTGGAGGACCGGACTGGCAGCAGGTATGCTTTCCTGAGTGGAGTAGGTGAGGACGCGTTCCCCATGGAGGGAACAGTAGGCATCGGTTCGACCTAGGGTTTTCGATCGAAAATATGAAGTCAGAACTGGATAGTCCATTGACTGTCAAACATTTATTTTTATGTCATTATTATATGCTAAATTTGTGTTGCAGGATATGTTGTTGTTTTGTGGACTAACATATATTGTAGGGACAAAAGAGAAAAGTTTGCCTCGGGTGAATAGTATCTGAGGCACCCTCCATGGAGCTTGGAGGCGCCTCGGGTGCAAGGCTAAGAAGTTCACGAAGCAAAGCTGGAGGTGCCCTCATGGAAGCTTGAGGCACCTCAGACGACATTAAAGGCGCCTTCAAGGAGGATAAAGGCACCCTCAAGTGGATAGGCGAATACTTCTTCAGAGCTGATCCACATTGTGGATCTGGAGGTGATGGAGGCGCCATCAAGGGGCTTGGAGGCGCCTTCAACAGTCCTTATAAGAAGATCTCGACCAGCAGCTTTAACAATCACTTGAAAAGCCATCTTTCTTCAGTGCGCTGCTAACAAGACGTTCTGACTAAGCTACGATAAGTTCTCGACGACCTGGAGCTGCGATTTTATGATTCCTTATTGTTGGTATAAGTTTTCAGTTGATGTACATAGATTGTATATACTTGTTTAGCATATTTTGACACACATTCACATATTTTGCGCATGCTTTATCTATGGATTTTTGTACTTTCAGCTTTGCTTTTAGTATATTTACTCTTTTTGTTCGAAGATATGATTTTTTGCATTTTCTGTATGCAGGAGTCGTATTTGGAGAAGAATTTGTGATCGAGGTCAAATCTGCAAGCTAATGAAAGGAGGAAGACACCATCTTAGAGTGCCACACAGCCATGTCTGGTAGATTGACCTAGGTCGTGTGGTGATGCTCACCCGTGCAAGCCTTGCAGAGCCAAAGCAGTACATGGCCATGTCCCAGACACGGTCGTACAAGCCTTCCAGAGCCAAAACAGTACATGGTCATGTCCCAGACACGGTCGTACAAGCCTTCTAGAGCTAAAGCAATACATGGTCGTGTCCAGACACGGCCGTGCAATTTTCCCAGAAGCCAAACAAGTCCTGGCTGTGTCCTAGACACGACCGTGCATGAGTTCCAAAGCTAGAGGCAGCACAGGCCGTGTAGATCTACACGGCCGTGCAAGGATGGCAGTGGCAAACATGTCACAGTCGTGTGCATCACACGATCGTGTGAGATGGGCAATGAAGAGAGTGACCTAGGCCGTGTCTCACACACGGCCAGGTCTCGGGGCCGCGTGGCGCCCAAAATCTCTGCTCTATATAAGGTTTCTTTCACCATTTGAAGGGAAGTTCTCCCTTTTGGGAGAGAACAAGATTTGGGTGATTCCTCACCTTCTTGGAGGGATTTTCCGACAATCTAAGGGCGGATCTTCAACGAATCGACTCCGAGATCGAGGATTGGATCCGAAGACCGTTCTTCATCATAGATAAGCTTTTCTTCCCTTTCTCTTCTTGGATTTTGGGATCAAGATGCTTAAAATCTTCTTGTCTTTGGGTTTCTTTTCTTGTTCTATGGATTAGATCTCTTTGTTCTAGGACGGAGGGAGTATTTGTAATATGATTTGATGTAAACTCTTGTGGATTTGTCAATTTCCTATTTCTATGATTTTGTCTTGTTTGTATCTATTTGATCTTGTGTGGATTGTTGTAATTGGACTTAATTACCATACTTGATTGAATGTTTGAGTATCTTGTGGATCTTGTAGAGGTAATTCCTCATTCAATTATCCGAGGGACGTACGTGACAGACAAGCCCGTGTAAGGATGATTGAGGGATAATCTTGAAGGTGAAATAAGGTCATTCAAGGGGATAGGATAGATTGTATGCATTAATCTTTTATATATTAATATGGTTAAGAAGTAATGAATTTCTATGTTGATTATTCGAGGGACGCACGTGATAGGAAAGCCCGTGTAAGGACACCATAGGAATCATTCCTTATTGATCACATTAGATATAGACTTTAGTCCTAGGCCGGTTGTCTATTGCAAGAGAGAATCGGCAATCTTCTACAAATGATGAACAATTGAGGAATAAGATTTGGTAGATCATTTACATTGAATAATATTACAAAGAAACCAAAACTCCTAGAACATCCTTTTATCATAGCCCTTATTCTTGTTTCTACGCTTTTACTTCTATGCTTTACTTTTCATAGTTGCACTTAGCTTTTATAAATTAATTGATTAGTTGTTTAGCTAATTCGTGTTGAGATATCTTTGGTGGTTATAACCAGTCCCTGTGGATATGATCTTTCTTTATTACTGACGACGTATCCGTACACTTTTGGAACGTTAACAAGTTTTTGGCGCTGTTGCCGGGGACTGCGCTTATAACATTAGAGATTATCAATTGAGTTAGACTAAACATTACTTTTCTTTTCATTAGCAAAGTTGTAACTAATCTTTAGAATTCTGTTTTCATAATTTTTGCATATTTTTCTACTTCTTGACAATTTGTTTTGTTGCAATTCTAATTCTAATTCTAATTCTAATTCTGCATTCTTGATTTCTAGCATTCTAGTCTAGCTTCTCTATTTTTTTCTTTTGATTTAAATTTCTTTCTACTTTTCTTTTGTAAATATATCTTGTTCTTGTATATGCGAAGATCTAACTTTGCAGGAGAACTTCTTCCTCTAGACCCCAAAATAGACAGAACATTTCACAGAACAAGAACTTCATAAAGACATCAAGAAGAACAAGAACATTCAAGCATGACAAATAGACCATTAAAGGATTATGAGTACCTTATGCAAGAGGGTTTCGATATAACATTTCAAGACATTCTGTTGAAGCAAATAATTTTGAGATCAAACCGGCTATTATTTCTATGGTGCAGCAGAATCAGTTTGGTGGAGGACCGCATGAGGACCCAAATCAACACTTGGAGGTCTTCTATGAGATATGCGATACAATGAAAATGAATGGTGTTCCTTCTAAAGCAGTGTATTTTTTATTATTTGGATTTTCTTTAAGAAACATAGCTAAGCAATGGTTAAACTCTTTAGCTCCAAATAGCATCACCACATGGGAACAATGCGAGCAACAATTGCTGGACAAATTCTATCCACCTAGTAAAACGGCTCATATGAGGAATCTTATTGCAAGTTTCAAACAACCTGACTCAGAATATTTATTTGAAGCTTGGGATAGATATAATAATATGCTCAGATAATGCCCACATCATGGCTTTGAGAAGTGGCTAGTGTTGCACACATTCTATAATGACATTGATTATCATACTAAGGTATCCTTAGATTCAGCTGCTGGAGGGGCACTCATGAATAAAAGCCTAGATGAAGATGAGGAAATAATTGAAAGTGTAGTACAAAATCATCATCAAAGGGCAAATGAGAGAAGTGGTGGCTATTCTTGTGTAAACCCAACAAAAGTGTCAGGAAAGTTTGATGTTGATGCAGTTACTTTAATGGCTGCAAAACTGGATGTTCTTACAAAGAAATTAGAAAGCATGGGAGCTAATTCAAATACGGTCAATGCCATTGTATCCACTTGTGAAGTATGTGGAAGTTCTGATCACTCTAGTGACTCATCCCCTTTGGGAGCTATCTCTGCACAAATCAATCAATTGGAGCAATGTGATGTAATCATGGGTTTTAATCAGAGACAGAACAACCCGTACTCAAATACATACAACCCTGGGCGGAAAAGTCATCCTATTTTTTCTTATAGAAATAATCAAGAGCAAGGACCATCTATAGGGGCAAGACCTAATTTTCAGTTTGGGCAGCAGAATTTTCAACAACAACAATCTTTTCAAGGCTTTCCAATATCTAAAATTGAAAAGATGTTTGAAGAAATTATCTTAAATCAGAATGAAATAAAGCAAGATATTTTGAAACTTACTCAGATAATGGATAATTCTAAAAAACATTAAAAGATTTAGGATAGCCAGATTGCTCAGTTAACTTCTTCATCTTTAAGAGCACCAGGACAACTTCCTCGAAAACCTAATGTTAATCCTATAGAGCACTACAATCGAATTGAACTTAGAAGCGGGCAGACCTTGGGAGACTCCCAAGTGACTGCTCAAAAAGGGATGAATTTTGAAGAAGAGCTCTCTCCTTTAACACAAGAACCTATTCAAGTTCGAGAAGATGAGGAGAGTACTGCTAAGGTTGAAAATACTCTTCCACTTTGCTCACAAAGTCAAGTAGTTCATTTTCGTCAAAGACTTGTTATGCTCAAGAAGGATGAAGAGTTTGACAAATTCTTGGAGAAAGTCAAAGAGATATGTGTTGAAGTTCCTCTCATTGATGCAATCTTACAAATGCCCAAGTTTGCCAAATTCTTGAAGGACATCATGTCAAGTAAGAGAAGAAGAGGAAACATAGTGACCATAGCACTTATGGAGGAATGTAGTGTTTTTTTTAAAAGGGCATTTCCCTAAAGATAAAGGATCCAGGAAGCTTCTATATTCATTGTAACATAGGAGCTGAATTTATTGAGAAAGCTTTTTGTGATTTAGGGGCAAGTGTTAGCCTCATTCCTTATTCTATTTGTAATAAATTAGGTCTCAAAAACTATAAACTTACTACAATGGCACTGCAACTAGCTGACCATTCCTGTAGGTACCCTATGGGTATCGTTGAAGACTTGCTAGTAGAGGTAGATGGGAGTATAATTCCCATGGATTTTGTAGTACTTGACATGGATGAGGATCTGAAAATTCCTATCATATTGGGAAGACCATTCTTTGCTACAGCTGGAGCTATTATTGACGTTAAAAAACATAAACTTTCTTTGGTAATTGGTAAGGAAAGGTTGGAATATGATTTATCTAATGCCTCTAACCATGTCTCTTCTCTTTTAAATGTTTGTAGCAGGACAAACATTTACAAACTTAAGGAATGGAATTTCCATCCTCATGGGAGGCCACCAAATGAGGAGTATATTTTGGTGGAAGATGTTGGGAGAAGGCCTCCCAACGAAAATGAGAAATACATCTACCCTCCACGGGCAAGAAAAAGAGAGGAATGATCATATTGGTCGAGCTAAAGACCCTAAACAAGCGCTTCTTGGGAGGCAACTCAAGGGTTCTTTTAGTATTTTCAATTTTAGTTTTCATTTTATTGTTAGTACTTTTAAACTTGTTTTTACTTTTGATTTTAGGTTAAAATTTTGCTTCCATGAGCTGACCATGACTTCTTCATGGGCATGAAAGTGTTGGAGAAGCAAGGAAAGAGTGAAATTATCCTTTGGGAGCAAAACAGAGCTTAGCCATGTGTCATACACGACCAGGTATATCTTGTAGAGAAGGGGGATGCAAGGGTCGTGTCTACAAGACACGGTCGTGTAAGGTCTCCCGAGAAGAGAAATTGCCCGACCGTGTACCATACACGGCCGTGTAGTGATTCCAGAGGAGAGAGTCTTGGTGGTGTCCCACACACGGCTGTGTAACGACCCGGAGGCAAAATCTGCACTGCCCGTGTCATCCAACACTATCGTGCGAGATTTCCTGAGAAGGAAAAGGATGCAGCTGTGTCTCACACATGGCCGTGCAAATTCATCCGAGGAGGAGATGGCTGTGGTCGTGCCAATTGGCACGGTCGTGCAAATTCACCCGAGATGAAGATGGTCATGGCCGTGTCCCAGACACGGCCGTGCGAATAAGAAGTAAAGTTGGTCGTGTGGTAACACACGGCCCAGTCCATACCCTTAAAAGGGGTTAGGGCACGGGGGTGTGGGCAACACACGGCCGTGTCCACCGCACACCCCTTTCTTCTTCCTCTTCATTTCTCATTTCCCTATCTCTAGGGTTTTAAACTACCTCTTCTAATCTATTCCTCTTATTCTTCCTTTAAAGGCTCAATCTCTTCTACCATGGCAAATGTGATCAAGGAGATTCCACCCACAAGAAAAGGGAAGGAAAAGATGGTCACAACGAAAGAAAGAAACTCTTACTTCAAAGGTATCTCTAACAACTTTGGTATCATTTTTTTTCTAGTAATGAACAGCAACTTAGATATTTTTCTTTATGTAAACGCCCTCTTTTGAGTACTAAATTTATGGATGATACAACTTTGGATACATTGGGGTTTAAGGATGACATAGATAAATTGTTTGAATATCATAAGTTTTTTAGAGATGAAGTAAGATGGTTTATTAATGCCTTTCTCATTCCCCTTCCTGAATTACCACCTCCTCCACCATATTGATTTCATCGGGGTGATGAAAAGTTTAAGTCGGGGGGGGGGGGGGGGGGGTTAAAACCTAAATTTTTTTGCATTTTCTGTTTTGTTTTGCATTTGTTCTTGTTTTGCTTGGATTGTTTTGATAGTCATTTGACTATCTTTTGAAAACCTTGTGGCATACATCTTGAGAACATCAAACTTCACTTATATGCTTTCTTGTCTTTTAGTAAAAATGTCAGCAAATTTATTATCTTGATTCATGATGTTTTAAATGATGCTAGTAGTATTCTTAGTGTATTTCTTTTCTCTATCTTGAGTAGTATGAAATAAGCTAAGTATCATATGGAGATAAGTTTGAAATTTGGCTTGACCTTAAGGATCTTACCTTCACTATACTTGAGCTTGGATAGTTGATATCATTGAAATAGTCATGATTCATCTTGTTTATTTAGTACTTGTTTTCCATGGTGATTTCTCAAACTTCATTTTGGATACTGGATGATGCTCAAATCATGTAAGCTCATTTGTAAAAATTAAAATATCTAACATTTGTGCTAAAAGTACATTTGTAAATAAGTTTTGCACAATGCAAATTCTTATATATAAAAAAAAGTGGAAAAAGGATGAATAAGGGATATAAAAAAACAGTTATCGTGAGTGGAATCTGGCAAATCACCCCTTTGAGACCGAGTTAGGTTATTGGGGAAATGACTACTTAGCTTCTCTTGAGATTAAGCACGCCTTTGAGACCTTGGGTTAATTGAGAAATATGAACCAAGTGTGTGGCAGATAAGTGCCTTTCACCGGAAACATTAGGAACTCATCTCGATGACGACTTGACTATGACATAGATTGAAACTGGAAAAGTTTGGGTCACTTTTTGCACTGTGCATAAGAGACTTATGCTTGAGCCATACTTGAATTGTTTCCATGATCATGCTTGTTAATGAAACTTTTGATAGAGTTAGGAAAGTACATTAGGGATTATGAATGCATTGTAGAGTATATGAATTAAGATTGCGGCATTTTGCTTGAGGACAGCAAAAGCTTAAGTCTGGGGGTGTGATGTGCGTAGATTGTATATACTTGTTTAGCATGTTTTGACGCACATTCACATATTTTGCGCATGCTTTATCTATGCATTTTTGTACTTCCAGCTTTGCTTTTAGCATATTTACTCTTTTTGTTCGGAGATATGCTTTTGTGCATTTTCTGTACGCAGGAGTCGTATTTGGAGAAAAATTTGTGATCAAGGTCAAATCTGCAAGCTAACAAAAGGAGGAAGACACCATCTTGGACTGCCACACGGCCATGTATGGTAGATTGACCTAGGCCGTGTGGTGATGCTCACCAGTGCAATCCTTGCAGAGCCAAAGCAGTACATAGCCGTGTCCCAGACACGATCGTGCATGCCTTCCAAAGCCAAAGCAGTACATGGTCATGTCCCAAACACGGTCGTGCAAGCCTTCCAGAGCCAAAGCAGTACATGGTCGTGTCCCAGACACGGCCGTGCAATTTTCCCAAAAGCCAAACAAGCCCTGGTCATGTCCCAGACACGACCGTGCATGAGTTCCAAAGCTGGAGGCAGCACAGGCTGTGTAGATCTACAGGGTCATGCAAGGATGGCAGTGGCAGAACATGTCATGACTGTGTGCATTACACGGCCGTGTGAGATGGGCAGTGAAGAGAGTGACCTAGGCCGTGTCTCACACACGGCCAGGTTTCGGGGTCGTGTGGCAGCCAAAATCTCTGCTCTATATAAGGGTTTCTTTCACCATTTGATGGGAAGTTCTCCCTTTTGGGAGAGAACAAGATTTGGACGATTCCTCGCCTTGTTGGAGGGATTTTCTAGCGATCTAAGGGCGAATCTTCAACGAATCATCTCCAAGATCAAGGATTGGATCCGAAGACCGTTTTTCATCGTAGATAAGCTTTTCTTCCCTTTCTCTTCTTGGATTTTGGGATCAAGATGCTTAAAATCTTCTTGTCTTTGGGTTCTTTTCTTGTTCTATGGATTAGATCTCTTTGTTCTAGGATGGAGGGAGTATTTGTAATATGGTTTGATGTAAACTCTTGTGGATTTGCCAATTTCCTATTTCTATGATTTTGTCTTGTTTGTATCTATTTGATCTTGTGTGGATTGTTGTAATTGGACTTAATTACCATACTTGATTGAATGTTTGAGTATCTTGTGGATCTTGTAGAGATAATTACTCATTCGATTATCCAAGGAACGTACGTGACAGATAAGCCTGTGTAAGGACGCTTGAGGGATAATCTTGAAAGTGAAATTGTTAAAGTGTATACTAAAAGCCTAGCTTTTTGTAAACATTTATTTTGAAATAAAGAATCACATTGGTCAAATGTCTACATTTATGCTAAGTGTAGTTGTTCAATTAATTTATATTGTAGATAACATGGTGTGTGGTGTCACACACAGAAGATAATGTTATCAGTTCTTTATAAATTATAAACAGTTGCTCACGACTAAGATGGATAGGAACAAACCATTGGAATAGTTGTAGTGTAATTTGGTATTAGTTTATCTTGACTATAAAATTACACTAGTACACTCAGAGTGTATTGAGCTAGACCATTTAAGGTAAGTTCTTTTTATACTGACTAAATAAAAGAACAAGACCTTTGTTATTATGGAAGTGTGGGCTCTTAATCATGATATAATAACAAGCACATATACTTAATATTCATTTCGTTAATTTATCAAAGGGTGTGATTTAGTTCGTTAAATCAATAGGCCCGATAAATTGGGAAATTATATTATTTATATAGTGTGTTGTTGATTATAGAATGAAATTATATCCTAGTAATCTAGGTTGATAATGTCCCCAAGAGGAGCTCATAAGGATTGTCATGTAACCCTGCAGATGGACTTAGTTCGACATGACAATAAAGTTGAGTGGTACTACTCTTGGACTAAGATATTAATTAAAGTGAGTTGTCAGTAACTCATTTAATTAGTGGGCATTCGACATCTTAAACACAGAGAGATTAACACACTCATAATAAGAAGGAGCCCAAAATGTAATTTGAGATTGGTGTAGTAGTTCAATAATAATTCTTTAGTGGTATGAATTATTATTGATGAAATTAAGTTGGGTGTTTGGGGCGAACACGGAAAGCTTAATTTCATCAGGAGACCAAAACCAATTCCTCCTCTCGGTCCCTATCGTAGCCTCTTCTTTATAGAGAATTATATTCACCAAATACCCACTTCCTACCCACCCTTATGTGGCCGGCCAAGCAAGCTTGGACCCTAAGCTTGAGCCAACTAGGGTGGCCGACCATAAGCTTGGAGACCAAGCTTAGTGTGGTCGGCCATATAAAATAAAAGGGATTTTGTGTTTAAAATCTTTCCTTATGTGGAAGCCATGTTTTAAAAGAGAGTTTAAAATTTAAATCTTTCCTTTTATAGTTGTCTACAAAAGATTAAGAGAAAGATTAGATATATTTCCTTATTTGTAGTTAAAAGGGAGATTTTAATTTTGGTGAAAACTTTCCTTTTTTGTAAATATCCACATGTTTTAAAAGAGGGATTTTAATTTATAAAAATTTCCTTTTATAACCAACCATGAAGGAAAAATTAATAGAGAAATTTTTATTTTAAAAATTTCCAGAAACAAATAAGGAAGTTTTAATTTTGTGTTTAAAACTTACCTTATTTGGAGCACTTGAAGGGGCCGGCGATGAGAAGGGTTAAAAGGAATTTTTAATTAAATTTTCCTTATTAACCAATGGCAAGGAAAATAAGAAAATTTTAATAATAATTAAATTTCCTTATTTGCCAAGACCAAGGAATATAAAAGAGAGGGTAGAGGTACCTCACCTCATAACATATCTTCTATTATTTCTCTCTTCTCTTCCTTGGTGTGGCCGGCCCTATACTCCTCCTTTTCTCTTCTTCTTTAGTGGACGGTGCATCCCTCTCTTGGAGTTCTTGTGGTGGCCGGTTATTGCTAGGAGAAGAATGAGAGAAAGGAGGCTTTGTTCTAGCATCCCTTGGAGCTTGAATGTTGGTGGCCAAAACTTGCAAGAAGGAAGGTGTCTTGGTGGTTCTCATCTCGGTAGATCGTTGCCCACACAACATCCGAGATAAGAAGAGGAATACGATAGAAGATCAAGAGGTTGTTGCTTACAAAGAAAGGTATAACTAGTAATTCTATTCCGCATCATACTAGTTTTCTTTGTATGGATTTTGAAATACCAAACACAAGAGGCTATGATTCTAGATTTTTGGATTTGTGATTCAAAGTTGTATTTTTTTTGTTTTTTTTTAATCTTGTGATTCGATTATTCTTTTTAGTTAAACCTAGGGTTACTATAAGAAAATTAAATATTGAATTTCGTTGAGAGGCTTTGCCGAGGCAGTGGTGGATGTTCTCATACTCAAGAAGGCCAAGTGAGTCGCCATGTTTGACCTGGGAGCCGATCTCTGAAATAAATATTTAATTGAATTTGTAACATGGGTGGATTTGGATCTATAATGTTAAGTATCATTTGTGATCCAAGTCTAAACCTCTAAGAATAGATAAGTTAAATTTGGAATCAATAATGTTAAGTTCTGTTTGCAATTCCAAATTTAATTTCTAAAGAACACAATAGGTTGTTAGGAATGATTCAGGACTTGTATAAAATTTTTGTACAGGGGAACCGGTACGATATTCCCAGTAGCAACCAACATAAATAAGGTCATTCAAGGGGATAAGATAGATTGTATGCATTAATCTTTTATATCTTGATATGCTTGAGAAGTAATAAATTTCTATGTTGATTATCCGAGGGACGCACGTGACAGGCAAGCCCGTGTAAGGACACCATAGGAATCATTCCTTATAAATCACATTAGATATAGACTTTAGTCCTAGGATGGTTGTCTATTGCAAGAGAGAATTGACAATCTTCTACAAATGATGAACAATTGAGGAATAAGATTTGGTAGAGCATTTACATTGAATAATATTATAAAGAAACAAAAACTCCTAGAACATCCTTTTATCATAGCCCTTATTCTTGTTTCTACGCTTTTACTTCTATGCTTTACTTTTCATAGTTGCACTTAGCTTTTATAAATCAATTGATTAGTTGTTTAGCTAATTCGTGTTGAGATATCTTTGGTGGTTATAACCAGTTTTTGTGGATACGATATCTTTCTTTATTACTGGCTACGTATCTGTACACTTGCGGAACGTTAACACCAGTGCACTTAATTATAATCATTTCTTGTAATCCTATTTACGCTATTATAGTTGTTGCCCAAAGTAAATGCTCAACGAGCATGGGCCTTGGAGTAGGAGTCGCCTTAGGCTCCGAACCAAGTAAATACTTGGGTCTTTCTGTGTTATGTTCTTTATTATTCCGCTGCTTTACTTGATAGTTTTCCGATACGAAAAGTGAAAGCCACGAGCGCTATTCACCCCCCTCCCCCCTCTAGCACGTCTCGATCCAACAATTGGTATCAGAGTGGGGTCACTTTGATTTGGTGAAACCACCAGTCAAGCACATTTTCGTGGTGTTTTTCAATTTTTCGAAGTCGATCAGAATCGGTATTCTTGCCGCCTTCCAATCCAATTTTTTTTCGTAATCGAATTCTTCTCTCAAAGTCGGTGCAACACCACTCGAGATCGTATTTTATTTTTCTTTTAAACCGCACTACTAATCCAGGATCAAGTCCTAGGATGAGTTTTTCTATTTTTCTTTGCACAGTTGATTTCGTTTTTATGGCACTCCAAGAAGGCTATAGCACCGCTCACCCACCGCTCTTCATTAGAGAAGACTTCGGCTACTGGAAGGGTCGGATAGAGTCATACCTTCATACTCATTTTGAAGTCTGGGTAATCATCAAAACCGGGCTGGAACTACCAATTGACGATGCTGGCAAACCAATACCATACGAGAACTAGGACTCAACTCTGATAAAGAAAGTAGAATCCAAAGCAAAGGCAACCTGCACCCTCCAATGTGGACTGACGAAGGAGGAGTTGAACCGCGTCGGCCCATTCTCGAGCGTTAAAGAACTATGGGAGAAGCTGATTGAATTACATGAAGGTGATAGGACCTTTATGTCCGGCTAAAGGGTGGGTGAATAGTCTTTCTTCGATTTTCACCTACAATTTGTTAGTCGAAGCACAAAAAGAAATGAAATTGAAAAATAATAAGATAACAAGGCTAACTCCTCGATTTACTTGGTTTCTACCTCCTTGAGGTGACTAATTCAAGGTGCACACACACCCAATCAAGCTTCACTATGATCTTCTCCTTTTCGATTCAAGAACGAAGGTGGAGAAACCTTTATAAGATTATCTCTTCCTCTCACAAGATTAAAGATGAGCTTAGGAAGAAGAGAATGAGAGTATGAAGTCTTGGAGGCCACTTGGAGAGCTTAACAGTAATTTTTGAATCAGTTGTTCTTTTTCTCCAAACTTCTAAACTTATATATATGGTACTGAAAACCCCGATACCAGTCGACTGCATGTTTTAGCAGTCGACTGGTAGCACACAACGGCTACTGTTTGCATTCAAATCTACGGGGATTCTGTGCGTCATCATTCTAACAACATTATATCAGTCGACTGGTAACTGCGAGCTGAGCGAACAGAATATTTCTGTTTGCTCCCAGTCGACTGGATCAGTCGACTGTACCAGTTGACTGTCAGAATTATCAATTGACTGATGTCAATTTACATATTCCCACTCATCCTCTCCGAAGTTGCCCTTGAAGCCTTCCTCCTCAGTCTTTATCCCTTAGATGCACTCAAGCCTACAGCTCTTCTTCGTGTCATCCTTCACGTTGCCTTGAGGTTCACTTCCCTTCACTCTATTGCTCCTTGTCCGTTGTCCCTCGGATGCACCATCCTTCACCAATCTTCAAGGACCTGAGCCATAAGATGAGACTTTCCAAGTTTGTGTAATTTATCAAGTCCTGCACAACTTAAGTACATATTAGAACCAATATAAAACCTAACTTAAACTCTTTGACACACACATCAAAAACAATGATCATACCAACTAATCCTAGGTTGATTGTATGTAAAGCCCGAAAAATTCCCGAATTTATTTTAGAATTATTCTATGATTTTTTCGGAATTTTTAGATATTTTTCCGGAATTTTACGAGTATCGGAAGTAGCAAAAAGAATTGGGAACGAAAACGGCCTAAGCGGGAGTCGAACCCGAGACCTATGGTTTAAGGGATAATGTTAGTAACCAGTGAACCTAGCAGGGCCGTGCTGAGAGAAAGGAGAAACATTTATATTTATATTAGAGTTAGACCGGAATTACCACATGATATAAATAGGAGGTTTAAGTGGGTTGGTTTATTTCTAATTGGTTCGTGACCTTCTCCAAACCCTCACCGAGACCCTCTCCCTCTCCCGTTTCTTTCTCTCGGCGCAGCAAAACAAAGCAAGGGAAACCTAGGGTTCCTTCCCTAGGATCGTGTGTTCACTTTCCGGCGACAACACCCGTACGAAGTCGGTTCTTCTCCGCGAGAGGAACGCGAGGACGTAAGCGGTTCGTCGAACGGAGCAGTTTTCCGGAAAAACCTAGCGGATAAATCGTAAGAAAACCTTGCGATTGAGGTAAGAAACCCCTCACCTGCAGTATAATTGCTCTCGCTTGTTAGTTTTGGCATTAGTTCAGTAATTTCACAGTTTTCGGTTTTAGGGTGTGCTTTTAGTGCACACCAAGCGTTCGGTAGAATGCTCAGTTCCGAAGGATGCACCAATAGGCGTTCTAACAGCATGTAAAATGAATTAGAACATTTTTACTCAGTTTATTATCAAATATTACAGCAAATGGATCAGATATCCTTTGGGTGGGCTCCCACAGTAGCCTCTAGGTTCAGATAACCTAGCTCTAGGTTCAGATAACCTAGAACAGCAAAGTAAGATAAAACAGTATTCAGTATTTTACTTTTATTCAGTTGGCACTGTACTTGGATCAGATATCCATGGGCTGGACTCCCACAGTCGTCCCTAGGTTCAGATAACCTAGTAACCCTGCTGGATTCGGAACTTGCAATCCCGGGTCTCGTAGGGATGCGCGGGGCCCAACAGATGTTTAGTATTTTCATCTATTATATGTATAGTTTTCAAATTTGAAACCAGTGATGAGAACACTAATTTAGCATTCAGTTCAGTTTACATGATTTGAGTTCGTATACAAATTTAGATATATGCATGACTAGTTCAATTTCAGGTTCAGTTTATATGTCATGCCATGCTTTGTATGATACCATGCCATGCCATGCTTGCATGCTCAGTTTAGGTTTCAAACAGCATGTTTTAAAAACATAATTGCATCGTTGCATGTTTTTGTGAGGTAGATGGTTCCTTACTAAGCTTATTGGCTTACAGATACTATTTTTCTTATATTGCAGATACCGGTAAAAGAAAAGTGGACTAGCGGAGGCTGGAGGACGATGCTACGATGATGTGTGTGTGCAAGGGGTCTGGAATAAAGATCCTTGGGATCTATACGCTTTTATTTCAGTTTTAGCACTTAACATGTTTAGTTCCATACTTAGTCTTGTTACTAATTGTTCTAGCTTAGTAACTATGTCTTGTTTAGTTTATCATGTTTAGAACATTAGTAATTATATGCTAGAATGTATCTCCATTGTTTTAGAACTGTTGTGTGATGTTTTGGCACGCCAAAGTGCTGAAATCAGAACTCTCGAGTGAAATCAGACACTGATCGGTCCCCAGACCGATCAGGGTCTGAGCTGTACCACTGGATCGGTCAGCCGACCGATCCAGCGAGATACAGAATGCTACTGTATTCTCCTGGATCGGTCAGCCGACCCAGCCTCTGCTGGATCGGTCCGTAGACCGATCCAGCAGGGCACAGAATCACGGCAAGTTTGATCGGTCCGTGGATCGAACAACAGCTAGCTGGGAAGACAGCTTTGAGTTCTAGCTCAGATGGGAGGTCAAGTATCCTCCTTAGCACATATACTCCTACCGGAAAGGTCTTGAACCCTTCCTTATAACAGCGTGAGTGTACCAGTTGTCAATTTAATAGAGTCAGTTAGAGAAATTTTATTTTACCCAGTTTTCCGCACAGTACGGCACAGCAGTTTCAGTAGTTAATGTAGCGATCCGGCTCACAGCTTAGTACCCAGGAGTTGGGTCGTTACATTGTATCAACAAAAGGAACATCCGACATGAAGGTAAGTAAGAGGGATCTAATTCTCAACAAATTATATAATATAAAATTACAAGAAGATGAGATGGCTAGCCAGCTCCATGCCCGGATACAAGATCTACTCAACGGGCTCCACCCAATCGGATAGAAAGTGGAGAATCATGACATCCTAAGGTATGCCCTAAACGCCTTTCCAAGGAACACCTTGTGGGCATCCATGATAGATGCTTACAAGGTTTCTAAGGGCTTATCTTCAATTAAATTAGATGAACTATTTGCTGAATTTGAATTGCATGAACAAGTTAACGCATAATCGATCAAGAAGGGTATGACTTTGATTGCAGGTACAAGCAGATCGTGCGAATCAAAACCAAGACACAGAACCGAACTAGAGTCCGAAGAAGAATCGGATTCAAAAGATGATGAAATTACCGCTGAGCTCATGAAACTGGCCCGGAAGATGTGCAAGAAGAAGAAAAAGGTAACTCAAACAAACACTAAGGTCAAGACTGAAGTTACTTGCTATGGTTGTAACTAGAAGGGGCACTATAAGCCGGACTGTCCAAACCAAAGGCAACGAAGAAAGAAGGTGTTGAAGACAACATGGTCCAAGTCATCAGACGAATATGAATCTGACGAAGAAGAACAAATAAGCTTACTCGCTCTACCGGTACAAGCAAACATTGTCGAAACCGAGTCTGAGTTCGAGACTGAAATCGAGAGCGAATCAAAAATCAAGAGTGAATCAGAAGCCACGGATCCGTATCTGTTTCCGAAGGACCCAAACCCACTATAAGCTCTTTAGTTTCTGGTATTAACATAGGTATTCTAGAAAACTTAGTTCTTTATTTGATAAAAAAATTAGCTAAATCCAACGTTCGAGTCAAGTCACTCCAAAAGGAGGTAAAAGCCCTTAACGAAGTGACTAACTCGAGTCCTTTGACTGCACCAATTCAAATTGGAAGTTCAACTCAAGTCCAACAACTTGAGGAAGAAAATTCCAATATAAAAACTCAAGTTAAAGAACTTAAGGATACGTTGGAACGGTTCATGTTGGGTTCCAAGAATCTTAATCTGATTCTTGGAAAACAAAGAGTCGTTTACAATAGATCCGGACTTAGATTTAAGCATAAACATAAGTTTAAATCATATCTGTCAATTGTAAATATATCAAATAGAAACATAGTCTAAGCATGGGTAACTAAGTTTAACTTGGATAATCAAGTTAGACTTGGTAAATATTGGGTCCCCAAGGATTAAGTCTATTACCTTGATAAACCATATCAAGGCTATGATCCAGGGGGAGCTAGTAGAAAAACTATCTTAATAAATAAATAAAATTGCTTTATGATTGTTATTTTCTGCTTTATTTTATGCATACTTAGATTAGGCTAGATTAAGAACCTAGGCATAATTTACACTTGATTAGTTAAACCTAGGGATTTCAAAAAGAAATTTAAATATATAATTTCTTTGAAAAGCTCTGTCTAGAAGTGGTGGATGATCCCATACTCAAGAAGGCCTAGTGCCTCGCCACAACCTGGAGTCAATACTTGAAATGTGTATTTAATTGACTAATTAGAAAACCTAAGTTTAACTCAAATGTAAATTAATCCTTAGACATAATCTAAATTAAAAGATAACCATCTCACGAATATACATAGAGTTCCCTGATTGATAATGTAGAATCAGGTAAGATGGACCCAGGATGAACTTAGTCGAAATTAATTAACCTAATTTAATTTCAAATTATAATCAAATTTTAAAATCATAATTAATTTTAAAATTATGATTAATTTCAAAATCATTATTGTCAAAATCTTCAGTTTCAAATCATAATTAATTTTGAAATCTTACTTAATTTTTATAATTAATTTTAAAATAATTTTCATTTTCAAAATCTTAATCTTAAGTTTCAATTCATAATTAAAATTTCATTTTCAAGATCTTAATCTTAAGTTTCAAATAATAATTAATTTTCAAAATCTAAATCCTAATTAATTTCAAATCATATTGGAATTCAAAAATCCTAATATTTAATTATCATATTTTCAAAATTTTAATTATTTCTAAATTATTATTTAATTCTCAAATCATATTTTCAAATTATGATTTAAAACTGAGTTAATTATATTTTCCAAATCTTCAAAATTTTAAATATTTACTCATTTGAAATTCAAACTCACTAAATTTTCAAACTTATCTCAATTTCAAATATTGATAAAAATTAAATAAAGTTAACTCCGTATTACACTCACTCATAAGCTGAATATGTTTGATAACCTAGAATGGATGAGATGGAAATTTAGGAAAATCATATGTAACAATTGCTAAATTTTTGTTAATTTACATGCTTGGACTCTAGGACCCTAGGACCCTAAGAATTTATTAAGGCATTAATCAAGGGGGAGTGAAGAAAGTTGAGCTAAGTTTTTCTTAATTTTTTTTAAATATTTCCAAAAATTCAATTTATGTTTAAAATGAAAAATAAATTATCTACAAAAACTAAGTATTTGCTCAAGTATTTTTCAAATCACTTACTTAATTAAGTAGTTTTTCAAGAAAATATTTTTTAGTTAAGTTTTTAACTTTAAATCTATGATTCTATTAAATTGTTTCTTTAGCTAAAGCTTTTATCAAAATTTGTTTTAAGTTGAAGTACTTTTTCAAAACCTTTACTTGAAGCTAAGTGTTTTACGTTTGAAGCTAAGTGTTAAATTCTCAAAGTCTTTTTAAAGCTTAGTCTTTTTAAGGCTAAATACTTGACAAAACGATTATTTTCAAAAGTTTAGCTAAGTTTTTGATAAAAGTATTTTAAAAGAAAAAATTTAACTAAGTTTTTTTTTAAAAAAAAAGGGGGGGGGATAAGTTTTTGTTGAACAAGCTAAGTATTTTTGCAAGAAATTTTTCTTTCAACCCCTAATGTTTTTTAAACTCCCTTTCAGCTAAGTTTTTAGCTCAGTAATTTTCAAAACTAAATATAAAATTAAAATGTTTTCTAAACTTAGCTATTTAGCAAGGTGTTTTATCAACACAACTATTTTAAAGCTGAAAATTTAGTTAAGTTTATTTTTTGAAAAAGATACAAAACTTATGTTTATCTAAGTTTTTTCAAAGCATTTCTAAAGTAGCTAAGCATTTTTAAAACTAAATTCAACTAAGTGCTACTCTTCAAGGGGAGCTTAGAATTACATAGAATATTTTTCTATTTTTTCTCTCTACATATTATTTTTGATTTAAGTTAAAGGGGGAGAGAAAAGTCAATAAGAAGTTAAGTAAATTAAGAATTTAAACATAAGGAGGAGAATAAGTTTACATAAGTTTTATAAATTTTTTACATTCATGCTCATGTCTAAATTTCTTATTTATTGACATATTTTTTTACTTAACTTTGAACCGTGTTGCCATAATCAAAAAGGGGAAGATTGTTGGTGCGGGAAGCATCCGACAATCGAACCGGTGTTTTGATTATGTCAAAGGGTTCAAGTTAAGTTGGTTTGTTATCTAATGTGTGTGAATGAGTTTATAGGAAAGTCCTAACTGCGGTTAGACAGATGGAAAATCCTAGGGAGTGATAACCCTAGGTCCTAAGGGGTGGTAACCCTAGGTGGTGGAAACCCCTAAGGGGCGGTAACCTTAGGTCCCAGGAGGTGGTAACCCTAGGTGGTGGAAAACCCTAAGGGGTGGTAACCTTAGGTCCTAGGGGGTGGTAACCCTAGGTAGTGGAAAACCCTAAGGGGCAGTAACCTTAGGTCCTAGGGGGTGGTAACCCTAGTTGGCGGAAAAACCCCTAGGGGGTGGTAACCCTAGGTCCTAGGAGGTGGTAACCCTAGGCAGAAAGTCCAATTGGTCTGGAGGACCAAACTGGCAGCAGGTATGCTCTCCTGAGTGGAGTAGGTGAGGGCGCGTTCGCCGCGGTGGGAACAGTAGGTGTCGGTTCGACATAGGATTTCCGGTTGAAAATTCGAAGTCAGAACCGGACAGTCTGTTGACTATCAAACATTTATTTTTATGTCATTATTATGTGCTAACTTTATTTCGCAAGATATGTTGTTGTTTTATGAACTAACATATGTTGCAGGGATAAAAGAGCAAAGTTTGCCTTGAGTGAACAGTACTCGAGGCACCCTCCATGGAGCTTGGAGGTGCCTCAAGTGCAAGGCTGAGAAGTTGGTGCAGCAAAGCTGGAGGTGCCCTCATGGAAGCTTGAGGTGCCTCGGACGGCATTGAAGGCGCCTTCAAGGAGGATGAAGGCGCCCTCAAGTGGATAGGTGAAGACTTCTTCGGAGCTGATCCACGCTACGGATCCGGAGGTGATGGAGGCGCCCTCAAGGGGCTTGGAGGCGCCTTCAACAGTCCTTCTATGAAGATCTCGACCAGCAGCTCTGACAATCACTTGAAAAGCCATCTTTCTTTAGTGCGCTACTAACAAGACATTCCGGTTAAGCTACGACAAGTTCTCGACGACCTGGAGCTGTGATTTTACGATTTCTTGTTGTCGGTATAAGTTTCCAATGCACTTAATTGTAATCATTTCTTGTAATCCTATTTACGCGATTATAGTTGTTGCCCAAAGTAAATGCTCAACGAGCGTGAGCCTTGGAGTAGGAGTCGCTTTAGGCTCCGAACCAAGTAAATACTTGGGTCTTTCTGTGTTATGTTCTTTATTATTCCGCCGCTTTACTCGATAGTTTTTCGATACGAAAAGTGAAAGCCATGAGTGCTATTCACCCCACCCCCTCCCCTCTAGTGCGTCTCGATCCAACAGGCACCTCGGGAAATGTTCATCCAAAGTTTTAAGCCCTTTTTCACTCCCTGCAAGGTATGTTAGTCCAAAATACCAAACATATCATGTAAAATAGAGTTAGCACAATAAAATATGAAATAGTAAGTTACTTTGACAGTCTCTAGACTATCCGGTTCTAATTTTGAGTTTTTCGAAAACCTTAGGTCTAACCAACGCCTACTGTTCCCTCTTCGGGGAACACATCATCACCTACTCCTCTCAGGAGAAGTTACCTGTTGTCAGATTGATCCTCCAGATCAACTGGACTTTTGCTCAGTGTCTGAAGCTTCCGGTCTTCATGCTGGACATCCACTCCAAGACCCGTCCAGACTTCCACCCGGTTCACGATACCAGGATTTTAACTTAGAGTCCCTGACTCTAGGATTTTCCTGAAGTGCTCGACCCGCCAAGACTTTCCGCCTAGGGTTACCACCCCCTAGGACCTAGGGTTACCACCTCCTAGGGTTTTCCACCTGCTTAACCGCAGTTAGGACTTTTGCCTAAGACCACTTAGGACTTTCTTGCAATCTCATTCAAACTTATTAGACAACAAATATCCTTAACTTTGAACCCTTTGCCATTATCAAAATCCAGGTTTGATCGTCTGATGCTTTCTGCACCAACAAATCTCCCTTTTTTATTATGACAATAATATTCAAAGTTAAGTAAAACATAACTCGATTATAAAAAGAAAGGCAATTTGTAGAACGTAAATGCACACAAGTTAAAAAGATGCAATATCTAGAACAACTTGTTATAGCTCCCCCTTAATCACTTAAGTTATAGCTCCCCCTTAATCACTTAACTTTCACTTTTCCTTAATTACTTAACTTTCACTTTTCCTTAATTACTTAACTTTCACTTTTCTCTCCCCCTTTGCCATATATCAAAAAATAGTTGAAATAATTTAAACCAGATTGAGTTTTTGAAAATTGTTTAGTTAAAAATTTGAGAAAACTCATAGTTGAGTAAAAAATTTGAGAAAACTCATTGTTAAAAATTTTAATTCCTGTTAAAAATTTAGTTTTAAAGAAATGTAGCTTAAATTATTGTTAAAAATTTTAATTCCTGTTAAAAATTTAGTTTTAAAGAAATGTAGCTTAAATTACTTAGCTTAAAAAGGATTGTGATAAAAGGTTAGCTTTTAAACAAATTTAGATTTAGTACTTAGCTTTTTCATCAAACAATTTAGCTAAACTTAGTTTTGAAAATAATTGTTTTGAAAAACACTTAGCTAAATTAGAAATGCTTTTGAAAACACTTAGCATTTTCAACAAACAACTTAGCTAAACCAAGTTTTTTTTAAAAAAAAAATGATAGAAGCTTAGCATAAGTACTTACTTTTTCAAAAAAAATTCAAAAAAATTTAAGATTTATTTTTAAGAAATAGTTAAACAAGAAAACTAAACTTCCCAAAAAAAATTTAACTTAAAAAAACTTTGAAATTTTGAAAAAGAATATAACTTTTCAAAAACTATTAAAACAATGACTTAACTTCCTCCTTGATTAATATCCAAAAAAAATTAAGTTTTAGGGTCCTAGAGTCTAAGCATGAGTGTTAAAAAAAATTTAACATAAATATCTTTCTTAACAAGATGTCTAACCTTTAGCTACTAGCTGTTTACCATTAGGTAGTAGCTTTCACTTAGTTAGTCAAATTAAGTAGATGATCCAGTTAATTTGACTAAGCATGGATAACTTAACTTGATTAATTTGACGTGGTATTTATTGCCCAGACTTATGTTGATGCACAAACATAAGTATTCTGAAGTCTAGGTAGTACCCTATGCATCTCACACCATTCACCATTCTAAGTGGTCTTCATACACAAGCAAGGTAATCCTAGTGTGCTTGTGAGATGCTCTGGCTAAGACCTAGGGGAGCATGCTTTCTAGGGGGAAGATTCCTAGGCTAAGTCCATTTTTTTTAAAAACTAATAAAATTGAAATTTTAAAAATATTTTTCCTAGAATTTTAAAACCAAGCTGAATTTTTTTTTTTTTTTTAAAAATATGGCTTTTGAAATAGCAATAGTAAAGAGGAATATTTTTAAAAGTAAACTCTAT
This sequence comes from Zingiber officinale, assembly GCF_018446385.1. NCBI lineage: Eukaryota > Viridiplantae > Streptophyta > Magnoliopsida > Zingiberales > Zingiberaceae > Zingiber > Zingiber officinale. The sequence goes on along the minus strand of NC_056006.1, from coordinate 58,685,329 downwards.
TCTACTAAGCACATCCCTATTTGTCTTCTAAGTGCACTAAACTCAAGTTCAGGTAAGGGTTTTATGAAAGTATCAGCCAGGTTTGACTTGGACTCAACATAGTTAAGTACAATGTCATCCTTAGTTACATGATCCCTTATAAAGTGATGTTTCACTTCTATGTGTTTAGTCCTTGAGTGTTGGATTGGATTTTTGGTTAAGTTAATTAAACTTATATTATCAATTTGAAATTTTTATATTTTCATATTCTAATTGATAGTCCTTTAAGGTATGCATCATCCATAATAGTTGAGATGCACATTCCCCCATGGCTATATACTTTGCTTCAGTAGTGGATAAAGTAACACAGTGTTGCTTTCTAATTGACCAACTTACTAGGCACTGACTTAGAAATTAACAGTTTCCACTTGTGCTTTTTTATCTAGTTTGCACTCGGTACAGTCTGAGTCAGAATAACCAACTAGGTCAAAGGTGCTAGTCCTAGGGTATCAAACTCCTACAGTTAAGGTCCCCTTGATATATCTAAGTATTCTTTTAACATTTGTTAGGTGTGATTCTTTTGCATAAGATTGGCACCTAGCACACATACCTACTGCAAATAAACTATCAGGTCAACTTACAGTTAGGTATAATAGACTTCTTATTGAACTTCGATAATATTTTAAGTCTATTGATTTTCCTTCAAAATTAGAGTCAATTTTAACATTAGTTGTCATTGGGGTATTTATATTTTTAGAATTTTCTATGCCAAACTTTCTAATTAATTCTTTAGTATATTTTGTTTGAAAAATATATATTCCTTCTTTTGTTTGTCTTATTTGTAAGCCTAAGAAAAAGTTAAGTTCTCCAACTAAGCTCATTTCAAATTCACTTTCCATTAATTTAGTAAATTCTTTTAGAAATTTAGTATTGGTTGAGCGAAAAATTAAATCATTTACGTAAATTTAAGCTATAAAGATGTCTTTTTCTAAGGTTTTTTACAAATAAAGTTTGATCTATTTGACCTTGTTTAAACCCCTTAGATATTAGATAAGTTGATAGATGTTCATACCAACCCATAGGTGCTTGTTTTAGTCTATATAGGGTTTTCTTTAACTTAAAGACATGGTTTGGGTGGTCTAAATCCTCAAATCCTGGGGGGTGACTTACATACACCTTTTTCTTGATGAATCCATTTAAGAATATAAATTTTACATCCATTTGGTATAACTTGAATCCTTTATGTGTTGCATAGGCTAGAAGCATCCTTATGGATTCAAGTCAGGCTACGGGTGCATAGGTTTACATCTTCCAATTGATTTCTAAATACCCATTTAGTGTCAACTATAGTTTTACTTATGGGTTTAGGTACTGTAACGGCCGAAAATTCTCAAAACTATTTTAGAAATATTCTATGATTTTTCTGAAATTTTAGAATATTTTTATGGAATTTTTAGAGTAGAGGAGGTAGTAAAAATAAATAGAAAACGAAAATAGCTTACGCGGGAATCGAACCCGAGACCTATGGGTCCTATGACTTATGGTGAACCTTAGTCACCAAGTGAACCCAGCAGGGCCGTGCTGATAGGAAAGGGAAACAATTAAATTTATATTCAAGTTGGGCCGAGATTACCACTTAATATAAAGGGAGGAATTAAGTGAAGAGTTATTTCCTTTAACGTAACTTTTCTCCTCCTCACCCTAGTTTCCGCCGACTCCTCTCCCTCTCCTCTTCCTCTCTCAGCGCACCAAGCCTAGGGCTTTAGGATTACCTTCTGGCGATGATTCCGGCACGAGGACATTCCTCTCCGCGAGAAGCACACATAGATGCGAGGAGATCAACGAAAGGATCTTCTCCACCGGAAACCTAGCGTTTAGAATTGTAAGGAACTTCGCATAGGAGGTAAGAAACCCCTCACCTGCAGTATAAGTAGCTTTTCGTACGATAGAATGCTTTTAAACTAGCTATATGTAGATTTTTCGACGCATAGGGTGTATTTAACCCTCCTCGCAGATTTAGGGATCTAGTTAAGCACCTCTAGATGGGCCAGACACGTTTTCTCCTTTCAGTTGGAGATTCTAGACGTTGTCGGGTGCCTAGAGGTGGTCTCCCTAATAGAGGGGAGAGTTGGAGCACACTAAGTGTTCGACAAGATGCTTAGCTCAGTAAAATGCTACAGTAGGCATTTTTAATAGCTCAGTAAATGCAATAGAAGCATTTAAAACAGCTTAGTTAGTCTTGCTACAGTATATATGGGACTACGGTCCAATGGGTGGGAACCCACAGTCGCCTCTAGGTTCAGATAACCTAGTAAAAGCAAGATAAATTAATTAGCTATGATCCAGTATTTTACTTTCAGTAGGGGCACTGTACAGGACTAGATGTCCTTGGGCTGGGCTCCCATAGTCGGTCCCTAGGTTTAGATAACCTAGTAAACCTTACTAAATTCGGGATTTGCAACCCCGGGTCTAGTTAAGGATGCGCGCATAGCATGTACAGTTGCCGGGCCCATTAGCAGTATGATTATGTATTTTAATCTATTATATTATTAGCTTTTCAAAACTCACAAAGATCAGTTATGTTAGTTGAGTTTGAATTCAGTTACAGTCTAGCTTAGTTCATGTTCAGCTCAGTTCTTCTTTATTGATACACATGATAGTTTATGGTTAGCTTTGTATGCCATGCTTTGGTGTTCATGTTCAGTGATTTCAGTATGCCATGTTTTAACAAGTTTAACATATGTTTGATAGCATGTTTTTAAAAGCATAAATGCATCGCTTGCATGTTTTAGTGAGTTAGATGGTTTCTTACTAAGCGAAAGCTTATAGATACTTTCTTTTCCTTATACTGTAGATAAAGGTAAAGGAAAGATGGACTAGCGGAGGCTGGAGGGCAATGCTACGAAGATGTGTGTGGGCAGGAACTTGGAATAGAGATCTTAGGGAACTTTAAGCTTGGTTTAAACATTAGAACTTTTCAGTATTTTAGCATTTTGCACTTTAATATGTTAATTGCTATGAATTAGTTAACCATGCACTCTATTATGCTTAGAACACTATTTTTATGATGTTAGAATGTTAGTTATTATTGTTAGGATGTTCTTAGTCATTTTTGGAGTCATTATGTGTGATTTGGCACGAGACAGTGCTGAAATCAGATCTTTGGCACGAAATTAGAAACTCGAATCGATCAGCTGATCGATTCGAGGGTTTCCAATCGATCGATTGATCGACTGGGCAACTCGCCTTGCGAACAGTAGGTGTCAGGATCGATCAGCCGATCGATCCAGCCAATTCCGTCGCGAACAGAAGGCTCGGGGATCGATCACTGGATCGATTAACCAGTCTGGATCGATCAGCCGATCGATCCAGAATATTGCCCCAAGCACAGTAGCGTGCTGGATCGATCACTGGATCGATCCGACATTCCAATCTATCAATGGATCGATTGGGAGGTCTGATATCAGGGGGAAAATGTTTAAGTTCAGTTCCTTGATCATGGGGAAGGTAAAACATGTTATGAATAGTTAGTTTACACCCCTTAGCATGTATAGAACCAAGAAATGTTAGTAGTTTAGCAAAATTTCAGTTAGTACAGCTTCTGCACCTAGATTTAATGGTGGTCAGGGAATAGTTTAGCACAGCATAATGTGACGATCGACCTTACAGCTTAGTTAGTAAAAGGCGGATCGTTACAGAGTGGTATCAGAGTTGTTCCCATACTTCCTACACACACATCAGCATTGAACCTGCAGCTTCCAAGTAAGAACATCTCTCACTTTCTTTATGCTTCTTGTTTCCATGTTTAGATATAACTACAGCATGCTTGTTTATGATGGTAGTTAATATGATAACAATAGTTACTCCAGTATGTTTGTATTAGTTATGTATGTCCTTTGTTCCTTTAGAAATGGCACGAGGACGCCCAGCTAGAAGGGCACCAACTCGAGCCCCAAGAGACGAGGATTGCGGTGCCTCCCGGACCTTGGCACTAGTGGCTCGATTCTGGCTGACTTGGCAGTAAGAAACAACAGAAATAGCCACCTTAAAAGCTAGTCACAGAACACTCCCCGTCACCCCGGAGCCTAACTTAGCGACACGGTGGTCTTAGAGGTTCCACCGGTCATCGCCGTGGCGCAGTAGGCCCTGGCGGAACACGAGAGAGAAGCCTATCCCGATCCGGTGGCGGAGAGTCAAGCGGAGAATTTCAGGGCGGTGAACCATGGGATGCTCAAGCCTGGTTCAAAACACTGGAAAGTACGATGGAGCTTCTGGACTGGCCAGAACCCGAGAAGGTGAAGTGCGCCTCCTTCTGCTTGACAGGAGATGCACGTATGTCGTGGGAGAGAATCAGAGTGAAGCGCCCACTAAATCAGATGACATGGGCAGACTTCGAGAAAGAATTCTTCGAGGATTTCTTTCACATGCGGGTCAAAAACCGCCACTACGACGAGTTCACGGAATTTCGCCAAGGCAACCTTTCAGTGGAAGAGGCCGTGAAGAAATTCAACAGATTGGCTCGTCTATGCCCTGAACTAGTCAGCACAAAAAAGGAACGAGTCCGGTTGATGCTCAAGATGTTGAGGCCGGAAATAGCAATGAACGTGGCTGGTGGCGTTCATAGGCCACAAACCACAGAAGAGCTAGTGAGCAGCGCTCTAATCACTGAGCATTACCAGAATAGCATCAAGCAGCAGAAGCAAGTCCTCTCGGAAGCTAAAGGTCAAGGAGGCTTAGGTACTCAGAAACAGCAGGGCCACAGCTCTCATGGCTCTAACTGGAAAGGAAACTCCAACAACAAGCGTAAGCCAGGGAGTTACCCAAAGGGAGGACTAGCTAGTAAACAACCCAGTTATCCAAAGTGTGCTACTTGTGGGAAATTCCACCCTGGAATTTGTCGTAAGGGCACACGAGGATGCTTCGAATGCGGACAGGAAGGGCATATGGCCAAGCAGTGTCTGAACAAGGCCAGCTTTCCTCCACCACAGCCGATCCAGTACGAAGCCAAGCCAGCACAGTTGCATCAGATGCAGGCCGCTTTAGATGGTCCACATATCAGTCAGGGCAGATTAGAAGCCCCTCCAGCTACGACCAATGCGAGGATCTACTCACTCACCAGAGAGGACGTAGCAAATACCTCGACAGTTGTTACAGGTCATATTAGTATTTTACAACAAAGTACAACTGTCTTATTCGATACTGGGGCAACCCATTCATATATATCCAGGGCATTTGTCGAGAAGTTAGCAAGACCTCCAGAGGTACTCAGTAGTCAGTTCCTAACGACCTTACCTTCAGGAGAAATGATGGCATCTACGCACTGGTTCAGAGCAGTGCCAGTCATTATAGCAGACAGAGAACTCTTCTATGATCTGATAGTGCTAAATATGACTGACTACGATGTCATCTTCGGGATGGATTTCTTGATCAAATACGGTGCCTCCATCGAGTGCCATAAGCAGAAAGTCATATTCTAACCTGAAGCAGAAGCACCGTTCGAGTTCGTCGGAGAACCCAAGAGAAGGGCCAGGAAGTTTCTCTCAGCTATGAAGGCATAGAAGTTAATGGATTCGGGATGTACGGGATTTCTAGCACACGTGGTCAGTACTAGTCAGGACAAGGACCAACAGCTAGCAGAGGTTCGAGTCATATGTGACTACCCAGCAGTCTTCCATGAGGAATTACCAGGCTTAGCACCAGACAGGGAGATTGAATTTGAGATAGAGCTCATTCCCGGTACCAATCCTATTTCCAAAGCGCCTTATCGCATGGCTCCAGCAGAACTGAAGGAACTTCATGAGCAACTACAGGAGCTGCTTGACAAGGGCTTCATACGTCCTAGTCACTCACCATGGGGAGCGCCTGTATTGTTCGTGAAGAACAAGGACGGGAGCATGCGCCTGTGTATAGACTATCGGGCAATGAACCAAGTCACGATCAAGAACAGGTATCCTCTTCCCAGAATAGATGACCTGTTCGATCAGCTAAAGGGAGCAGCAGTGTTCTCTAAGATAGACCTCAGATCAGGTTATCATCAAGTGAAGGTTAAAGAAGGGGATATACCCAAGACAGCATTCAGGACCAGATACGGACATTATGAGTTCGTAGTCATGCCCTTTGGCGTGACAAATGCTCCAGCTACTTTCATGGATCTCATAAACAGGGTATTCAGGGAATATTTAGATAAGTGCGTTATCGTGTTCATCGATGACATCCTTGTCTATTCCAGAACTCAGGAAGAACACGCAGAGCACCGAGAATGTTTGGACCCTTAGGAAGAACGTACGCCACAAGTTCACAAAATGTGAATTTTGGCTAGATCAGTGTCCTTCTGGGTCACATCATTTCAAAGGATGGTATCATGGTAGACCCAAGAAGATAGAAGTTGTGAGCAATTGGAAGAGACCCAAGAACGCTAGCGAGATCAGAAGCTTTGGGATTGGCAGGTTACTACAGAAATTCGTAGAGGACTTCTCCAGGATAGCCTCCCCAGCTCTCACCGGGAAGAACAGAAAGTTTCAGGTGACAGGAGGTGTGAGAGCAGTTTAGTGAAGTCAAGAGGAGGTTGACCGGTGCACCTATTCGACTCTACCGAGAACGCAGAGATAGCTTGGATATATATAGTGATGCCTCTAAATTGGGACTAGGAGCAGTGCTGATGCAAAATGGCAAGGTAATCGCCTACGCCTCCAGACAACTCAAGGATTATGAGAAAAACTATCCTACTCATGACCTTGAGCTTGCAGCAGTGGTGTTCGCTCTCAAGATTTGGAGACATTACTTGTATGGAGCTCAGTGTAGAGTGTATACAGATCATCAGAGTCTGAAGTACTTCTTCACTCAGAAGGATCTGAATATGCGACAGTACAGATGGCTAGAGCTGGTCAAAGACTACGACATAGACATCCTCTACCACCCAGGAAAAGCAAATAGGGTAGCAGACGCACTTAGCAGAAAGTCCAGTGCTGCCCTATTATCTCTAGCAGCCATGTCACCACCCCTACAGAAAGAGATCACAGATTTCGGTCTCGAACTCATAGTCGGACAGCTCTCTACTATGACATTAGAGTCTACCTTGCTTGGTGACATCCAGACAGCTTAGGAGCAGGATCCTGATATTCAGATAATCAAGCAAGGTTTAGCAGAATTAGAAAGTGGAGAGTTCGTATCGATAGCGTGTACTATATTTTGAGGCAGTATGTGTTCGGATCGAGGAGGAGCTGCAGAAAACCCTAGACGAGGCTCACAAGACTCCTTACGCGATGTATCCTGGCTCCACCAAATGTACCAGGACTTGAGGAAACATTTTGGTGGCCCAGGATGAAGAGACATCGCCGATATATCGCTAACTATTATCGAGGGTTAAGGCAGAACATCAGAGACCAGGAGGAGTTTTGCAGCCTATTCAGATTCCAGAATGGAAGTGGGAAGATATTTCTATGGATTTCATAATGGGATTACCCAGAACCACGAATGGTTTTGATACCATCTGGGTAATAATCGACAGGTTAAAAAAATCAGCTCACTTCTTAGCTACCAGGATATCCTACTCCATGGAACAGCTAGCTCAATTGTATCTCAAGGAGATCGTTAGACTACATGGAGTCCCACGAACCATTATATCAGACAGAGATAGCAGATTCACATCACACTTTTGGGAGTGTGTACAGTCAGCGTTGGGCACGAAGTTAAAGTTCAGCACAGCCTTCCATCCTCAGACAGATGGACAGACAGAGCGGGTAAATCAGGTACTCGAAGATATGCTCCGAGCATGTGCCCTAGACTTTAAGGGAAGTTGGTGCAAATATCTGAGTTTAGCAGAATTTGCATACAACAACAGCTATCAGGCCACCATCGGCATGGCACCCTACGAGGCTCTCTATGGGCGGAGGTGTAGATCTCCAATCTACTGGTATGAGAGTGGTGAACAGAAAGAACTAGAACTTCAGACAGATCTAGTGGCAGATACCACAGCAGCTATACAGTAGATCCGCCAGAGGATAGAGACAGCTCAGAGCCACCAGAAAAGCTATGCTGATACACGGCGCAGACCTTTAGAGTTTTCAGTTGGGGATTCAGTGTTCCTCAAAGTAGCTCCCATGAAGGGAGTAATGTGTTTTGGGAAGAAGGGCAAGCTAAGTCCCAGATATGTGGGACCATACCTCATCAGCAGAAGAGTGGGCAAGGTAGCATATGAGCTAGAGCTACCCCAGGAAATGTCAGCTGTCCACAATGTATTTCATGTCTCTATGCTGAAGAAGCATATCCCAGATGCCACCTGGTGATTGAGCCCAGATGATGCGGATCCGTGAAGACCTCACTATGATGATCGACCTATTCAGATAATAGACCGAGAAGTTTAAGAAATTACGGAACAAGGAAGTACCATTAGTCAAAGTTATTTGGCACATACACTGGTGAAGAGGCAACATGGAGGGTCAGTCGTTATGAGATGTAGTACCCAGAGTTATTCTAAGTTCGAGGATGAACTTTTTATAAGGTATGGGGGATTGTAACGCCTGAAAATTCTCAAAACTATTTTAGAAATATTCTATGATTTTTCTGGAATTTTAGAATATTTTTATGGAATTTTTAGAGTAGCGGAGGTAGCAAAAATAAATAGAAAATGAAAATAGCTTACGCGGGAATCGAACCCGAGACCTATGGGTCCTATGACTTATGGTGAACCTTAGTAACCAAGTGAACCCAGCAGGGCTGTGCTGAAAGGAAAGGGAAACAATTAAATTTATATTCAAGTTGGGCCGAGATTACCACTTAATATAAATAGGGAGGAATTAAGTGAAGAGTTATTTCCTTTAACGTAACTTTTCTCCTCCTCACCCTAGTTTCCACCGACCCCTCTCCCTCTCCTCTTCCTCTCTCGGCGCACCAAGCCTAGGGCTTTAGGAGTACCTTCCGACGACGATTCCGGCACGAGGACGTTCCTCTCCGCGAGAAGCACACGTAGACGCGAGGAGATCAACGAAAGGATCTTCTCCACCGGAAACCTAGCGTTTAGAATTGTATGGAACTTCGCATAGGAGGTAAGAAACCCCTCACCTGCAGTATAAGTAGCTTTTCGTACGATAGAATGCTTTTAAACTAGCTATATGTAGATTTTTCGACGCATAGGGTGTATTTAACCCTCCTCGCAGATTTAGGGATCTAGTTGAGCACCTCTAGATGGGTCAGACACGTTTTCTCCTTTCAGTTGGAGATTCTAGACGTTGTCGGGTGCCTAGAGGTGGTCTCCCTAATAGAGGGGAGAGTTGGAGCACACTAAGTGTTCGACAAGATGCTTAGCTCAGTAAAATGCTACAGTAGGTATTTTTAATAGCTCAGTAAATGCAATAGAAGCATTTAAAATAGCTTAGTTAGTCTTGCTACAGCATATATGGGACTACGGTCCAATGGGTGGGCACCCACAGTCGCCTCTAGGTTCAGATAACCTAGTAAAAGCAAGATAAATTAATTAGCTATGATCCAGTATTTTACTTTCAGTAGGGCACTGTACAGGACTAGATGTCCTTGGGCTGGGCTCCCATAGTCGGTCCCTAGGTTTAGATAACCTAGTAAACCTTACTATATTCGGGATTTGCAACCCCGGGTCTAGTTAAGGATGCGCGCATAGCATGTACAGTTGCCGGGCCCATTAGCAGTATGATTATGTATTTTAATCTATTATATTATTAGCTTTTCAAAACTCACAAAGATCAGTTATGTTAGTTGAGTTTGAATTCAGTTACAGTCTAGCTTAGTTCATGTTCAGCTCAGTTCTTCTTTATTGATACACATGATAGTTTATGGTTAGCTTTGTATGCCATGCTTTGGTGTTCATGTTCAGTGATTTCAGTATGCCATGTTTTAACAAGTTTAACATATGTTTGATAGCATGTTTTTAAAAGCATAAATGCATCGCATGCATGTTTTAGTGAGTTAGATGGTTTCTTACTAAGCGAAAGCTTATAGATACTTTCTTTTCCTTATACTGCAGATAAAAGTAAAGGAAAGATGGACTAGCGGAGGCTGGAGGGCAATGCTACGAAGATGTGTGTGGGCAGGAACTTGGAATAGAGATCTTAGGGAACTTTAGCAAGCTTGGTTTAAACATTAGAACTTTTCAGTGTTTTAGCATTTTGCACTTTAATATGTTAATTACTATGAATTAGTTAACCATGCACTCTATTATGCTTAGAACACTATTTTTATGATGTTAGAATGTTAGTTATTATTGTTAGGATGTTCTTAGTCATTTTTGGAGTCATTATGTGTGATTTGGCACGAGACAGTGCTGAAATCAGATCTTTGGCACAAAATCAGAAACTCAAATCGATCAGCTGATCAATTCGAGGGTTTCCAATCGATCGATTGATCGACTGGGCAACTCGCCTCGCGAACAGTAGGCGTCAGGATCGATCAGCCGATCGATCCAGCCAATTCCGTCGTGAATAGAAGGCTCGGGGATCGATCACTGGATCGATTGACCAGTCTGGATCGATCAGCCGATCGATCCAGAATATTGCCCCGAGCACAGTAGCGTGCTGGATCGATCACTGGATCGATCCGACATTCCAATCGATCAATGGATCGATTGGGAGGTCTGATATCAGGGGGAAAATGTTTAAGTTCAGTTCCTTGACCATGGGGAAGGTAAAACATGTTATGAATAGTTAGTTTACACCCCTTAGCATGTATAGAACCAAGAAATGTTAGTAGTTTAGCAAAATTTCAGTTAGTACAGCTTCCGCACCTAGATTTAATGGTGGTTAGGGAATAGTTTAGCACAGCATAATGTGACGATCGACCTTACAGCTTAGTTAGTAGAAGGCGGGTCGTTACAGGTACAAGTTCCCAGACTTGGTTTCTTTTAAATTGGGCTAACTCCTCTTGCATTGCTAAGATCCAATCTAGGTTAGGTAGGGCTTCTTCTATAGTCTTGGGTTCAATTTTAGAAATAAGGGCTATCTGACTTAGGTTTCTATAGGATGATCTAGTTCGTGCTCCTAGGGTTGGGTCACCCAAAATTTGGTCAGATGGGTGGTTGGAACTTATTCTTGAAGGTCTTATGTCAGGATTAACAGTTGGTTCTTATGATTCTTTAGGTTTAATTTGAGTATCTTCATTATCTTCTATTGAATTTGTGTTTCTTGTATTTTGATTAATATTTTCATTTATTGAATTAGGTAAGTTATTTTCTTCATCGAAAATTATATTAGTTATTTTTTCAACTTTTAGGGTATTTTTGTTATAGACTCTATAAGCCCTACTGTTGGAACCCCAAGTTGTTTTGATGTGATCAAACAAGCTAAGTTAGGTCCTGCGTTGTCTAACCCTTGTGTCTAAGTGTGCAGGAGCTTAGGAACACAGGAAGTCGAGCAGAAGACGCGGATAGCAAGAAGGACGGCACGGGAGAGAGCCGACAGGCTCGGTGCGTCCGAGGGATGAGGTGACCGCGGAAGAGTACACCGGTGGACGAGAAGAATGTGCACGACGTTCGAGGGATGAGAAACCGGGAAGGAAGGCTGCTCGAGGAGAAGGTCGGAACTTGGGTTCGAGTGAGCCCTATTCCGGATGGCCGAGATTGTTGGTGCAACCTTAGGTCAAGGTTGACCTGGTTGACCCGACTCGAGTTGACTCGACTCGAGTTGTATTTTGATGTTTGACTTGGGAAGATTGTTGATGCAACCTTAGGTCAAGATTGACCTAGTTGAGTTGTATGTTGATGTTTGACGAAAAGAGAGTTCTATTCTTGATGTTTGACAAGAATAGATGTTTGGGAGATTGTTGGTGCAACCGTAGGTCAAGGTTGACCTGGTTGACCTGATTCGGGAAAAAGTCCAAGTATGGAGACCGTAAGTCAAGGAGGAGGGACCTCGGGAAAAAGTCCAAGTATGGAGACTTGGCAATGGGAAAAGTCCAAGTATGGAGACTTGGCACGCGGAAAGTCCAAACAGGGAGTTTGGCACGGGGAAAAGTCCTGGTGAGTGATGCCAGGCAGTCGGAAAGTCCTGGTGAGTGAAGCCAGGCAGTGGGGAAGTCCTAACTGGGATGTTAGGCAGTTGGAAAGTCCTGGTGAGTGAAGCCAGGCAGTGAGAAAGTCCTAACTGGGATGTTAGGCAGTGTGGAAAGTCCTGGTGAGTGAAGCCAGGCAGTCGGGAAATCCTGGTGAGTGAAGCCAGGTGAAAATCCTAGTGAGTGAAGCTAGGTGAAAGTGAAAGTCCTGGTGAGTGAAGCCAGGTGAAAACCCTAGTGAGTGAAGCTAGGTGAAAGTCCTGGTGAGTGAAGCCGGGCAAGGGAAAATCCAGATAGATCAAGGGTGATCGGACATCTGGTGTTGAGAAGGTCGAGTAGGTCAAGGGAGTGACCGGATACTTGACACGAAGAGAAAAGTCCAAGTGGGTCAAAGGGATTGACCGGACACTTGGTGGGAAGTCTTAGCAGGTCAATGGAGTGACCGGATGCTAAGTATGATATACCAACAGGTCAAGGTTGACCGGATGTTGGTTTGGAAGGCTTGGGACTTGGTTTGGGCAAAATCAAGCTCGGATCGATCGATGGATCGATCAAAGTATTAGGGTTATCGATCGACGGTGCCGGTGACCGATCGATGCAATAAAACAATCTTTACTATATGTTATCGATGACGCCGATGCGGTCGACGTCGAGCGAACGACGAAGGCAAAGAGAAAGGAGAGGATCGGTCCGTGGACCGATCCATATGCCTGATCGGTCCACGGACCGATCAGAGAACAGAGAACTTGGGCGAGTTCTGCGAAGAGTCTCGATCGTCCGGGACCGATCAGACGTCCCGATCGGCGCGGCCGATCGAGAGAGATCTAGACCGATCGAGCCCGATCGGTCCACCCGTCATGCGACACACGACTAGATTCTGTGTCTTCTTTATCTTCTTCGCAGGTGCAGGTATAAAGGGGTCCAGGGCTTCGTTACTGATAACTTCTTTTTTCTTCTTCCTTCTCTTCTGCTGAAGATTTGTGGGCTGCGATAAGAGCTCTGTTGAGTTCCTTCCGAAAGCTTCGTGTGAGCTTCCCCGACTGGAACAGCTGCTGCTGTTAGGGTTTTTGAAGCTGCTGCTTCATCCAGACTCCAGTCGACGAGAAAGCAAGTTTGGTAGAGTGCTTGTGTATTCTTACTGTATTTCTTGCTTATTCTTTGTTCTTGTACTCCTTATTGCTGTTGCAAAGATTGTGGTGAGGTTTCTCCACCCAGAAGGAGTATATTGTATTAGCCGGTTCTCCGGGGACTCATCCACCGACGGATTGACTGGACTCGTCCACCTTACGGACACGCCGAGGAGTAGGAGCCCTAATCTCCGAACCTCGTTACATCGCTGTGTTAAGGTTTGATATTCTTCCTTTCGTTTCTAGTTTATTTTTTCGCTGCGCTAACGAATTGTAGGAAGAAACGCGACGAATTGGGGTCGGCTATTCACACCCCCCTCTCTAGCCGTACAAAGGATCCTAACAAGTGGTATCAGAGCGAGGTCGCTCTTTGCCGGATTAACACCCGAGGGAGCACAAGCTAGAGAATGGATCAACTCGGAGAAGACATCACAATTCCACCTTTCTACGATCGCGACGACTTCGCGTTTTGGAAGGTAAGAATGAAATATTTTCTTATGACTAACCTTGAGAATTGGAGTTGTGTCCAATTAGGTTTCAAGCCTCCGACGGACAAGAAAGGAGAAACCCTAGAGAAGAAGAAGTGGACCAAGGAACAAGTCCACCAATCCCTAGTCAACGATGAGGTATTGAAGATTTTTGAATTTTCTTTACCTAATGATGTTTTGTGTAGAATAGGTGGATACAACAATGCCAAGGAGTTGTGGAACAACTTGGCTAAGTACCATGAGGAGAGCTCCACTTCAAATCATGAAGAGGAGACAAGTGAGTCATCAAGTAGCTCACATCATGGAGGAGAGGATTTAGAAGTTGAGGGCCACTCAACATCTAAAGAAGAAGAGGAGGAGAGTTCTTCTTCAAGTTCGAAGCAAGAAGAAGAAGAAGCGTCTACCTCCGGAAGGGATGAAGAAGAGAGCTTTCATCCACCCTCAAACCTAGGTAACTCAAGCATTTTAATTTCTAGCAAATTACACATAATGTGCTTTGAGTGTAGGGAGTATGGACATTACAAGAGTAAATGTCCAAAGAGAGTTAGAAAGACTCCACCGGTGCCAAAGGTCAAGGAAGCCGGAGTCCCAACACGTAAGGGCAAGGAGCACGTGGTGTGCTTCCAATGCAAGCGAAGGGGACATTATCGGAGCCAATGTCCAAGAGGGAGGCAATCTCACAAGGACAAGAGATCGAGCACATGTATAGGGGGAGCTAGGGCAAACCCTAAGGTAATCTCTAAGGCACATTCTTGCAATTCTAGTAGGATGCATGCTAGTGGCCTTATTGCTATTGTCAAGAATGATAAGCATGTTAATTATAGAAATCGATACACATGCTTAGGTGCCAAACATGTGAGCCTAGATAAGGATAACACTAGGAAAGCCAACCCTAGAATTAGCCCATCTAAGGCTAAGGAAAACCTAGGTAGGAATCCAAAATCATCTAGACATATGCCTAGGAATACCTCAAAGAAAAATGATAAATTAAAGCTTGAGGTATTAGAGAAAGAAAATCAAGTCTTGAGGTCAAGACTTGACTCTCTAGAAAAGACTCTTGAGAATTTGACTCTAGGGTCTAGGAGTCAAAAACCCAAGTCCAAGGACAAGAAAGGTTTGGGTCACAAACCTAAGTCCCAAATGGTCAAGCCCACTTACCACAATGTTCCATTCGATTATGGAACAAAACCTAGGGCTAGGAAGACCATTACCAAGGTTACAAGGGGAGTCACCCCTATAGTTGACCTTGACGAGACCCAAACGACCAAGGCTACAAAGCCTAAGAGGGTCATTAGGAGGGTTGCTAGGGAAGTCATCCCTAGTGAATATTTAGTGAACCCAATGAGCTCAAATAGGTATTGGGTTCCTAGGAGCATCTTCTCTACCCCATAAATGAGTTAGAGAGTGTCAACTCCAATAAGAAGGGTAGTTAACCTAACTTTGAGGAAATTGACACTCAAGGAGCATTTTCAAGGTTTTGTGAACCTTTGAAAATGAAAAGGAATTATCGTTTACTCCTTGAAGAGTAAATTGTGCCATATTTGAAAAATATCGATTTTAATCTTATTTGGCACAATTTAAGAAAACCTAGAGAAATACCATAATTGGGATTTTGGTTTTCTCTTAGGGATATATGGGCAATCTAGGGTTAGATTTTAAGTTAGCCAAGGCTAAGGATACTTAGATAGGGAATTTAGGTATTTTATTTGTGCTAACTTGCCATGATTGGTTGCCATATGCCATGCCATGACATCATATTTATTTTATTATCATTTGAAATGTCATGATAATGCTTAGGTTATCTATATGTCATGTTTATTTAAGTTTTCAAACTTTATGCCATGACATCATGACATTGGCACATGTTTTTACTTATGATATCATTTTATGCCATGTCATCATCTCTTGCATTAATAATCAATGAAATTGATTTAAGGATGAAAAACACATTTTGATATTGAGATCAAATTTGTGTTTAGAAAATGCATGAGACCTTAGTCTAAGATACCTAAACCCATATCTCACATCAAAATTGACATGGATGTGTTTGATACACTTTAGATGTGTGTGAGATATTAGGATCATGAGTTAGGATCAAGGTGCATAGTTTTTGTACCTAGATGAGCCTAATTCAAGAAATGGAGGATCATAGGGAAAGCTTATGTATAAGTCATGTACATTTAGCCCTAAGATTATGGTCCTAAATTAAAAGGTTTAAAATCATTTTGAAATTGATTTGGAAAACCTTGATGAAGCCATCTTAGTGATTGCATTCATCATTGAACATTGTGATACAAAGTTGACTTAAACTTGAACTATTTCAAAGTTTTTGAACTTTGTATCAAGATTGAAAAATGGAAGTTATTTTCATAGAAAACTATTTTTCCATGATAGTATATGTTATGAGGAATGTATCCTCAAAATTTCACAATTTTTCGAATTTTCTGGAATTTTCTAGGAGTTTCTGAATTTCGGGAAGGAAATTTAAATCGCTTCTCGAGATCCGGATCGGGGACCGATCCGGGAAGTCTGATCGGTGCGTGGACCGATCCGGTGAACATGGATCGGTCTGCACGGCCGATCGAAAACCGAGAGCTTGGTGCGATCGGTGAAGGCTGATCGTCCGGGACCGATCCATGGTTTTCGATCGGGTCGGGACCGATCGAGGCGTGTCGATTCGATTTTCAGTGGTCTGAAATTT
This sequence comes from Zingiber officinale, assembly GCF_018446385.1. NCBI lineage: Eukaryota > Viridiplantae > Streptophyta > Magnoliopsida > Zingiberales > Zingiberaceae > Zingiber > Zingiber officinale. The sequence goes on along the minus strand of NC_056006.1, from coordinate 58,669,022 downwards.
CAATTGGGAAGTTGGGGTTTGTGGATTTCTAAAGGTTTGGAACTCACAAAGACATTGTTGGTGCAATGGTCAAGGGGGAGTTGACCTTTAGGGGGAGTTTTAACTAATTGTCAAGGGGAAGTTGACTTTTAGGGGGAGTTTTTACTCCTTAAGACTTTTGAGGATTAATGATATGGGATTATCACTAAGTTGGTTGTTAAGTTTAGTATCAAGGGGGAAATTAAGAGTTTAAATGAAAGGTATGGGACTTTCATTAGGAAGAAACTCTTGACCTTGATACTCTCCTTTTTCTTTTTGATGTGTGTCAAAAAGGGGGAGAGTGTTCATTGGAGAATTATTGGAGAACCCAAGTTAGGTTATCGGGTTAACCTAAGCTAGGGGAAGAATGTCAAGGAATGTTCGAGGAAGAACATTGGATTTCTTTTTGATGTGTGTCAAAAAGGGGGAGAATTATTGAGAACCCAAGTTAGGTTATCGGGTTAACCTAAGGGGAGAATGTCCAGAGAATGTTCAAGGAAAGAACATTGGACATTGGAAGATGGTTGGAAAACCTAAGTTAGGTTATCGGGTTAACCTAACTTGATTATGGGTTTTGTCAAACATCAAAAAGGGGGAGATTGTTGGTGCAACCTTAGGTCAAGGTTGACCTGGTTGACCCGACTCGAGGTGACTTGACTCGAGTTGTATTTTGATGTTTGACTTGGGAAGATTGTTGATGCAACCTTAGGTCAAGGTTGACCTAGTTGAGTTGTATGTTGATATTTGACGAAAAGAGAGTTCTATTCTTGATGTTTGACAAGAATAGATGTTTGGGAGATTGTTGGTGCAACCGTAGGTCAAGGTTGACCTGGTTGACCTGATTCGGGAAAAAGGCCAAGTATGGAGACTTGGCAGCGAAAAGTCCAAGCAGGAGCTTGGCACGGAAAAGTCCAAGTATGGAGACTTGGCACGGAAAAGTCCAAGTATGGAGACTTGGCACGGAAAGTCCAACAGGGAGTTTGGCACGGGGAAAAGTCCCGGTGAGTGATGCGCAATGAGAAGTCCGGTGAGTGAAGCCAGGCGGAGAAAGTCCTAACTGGATGTTAGGGCGGTGTGGAAAGTCCTGGTGAGTGAAGCCAGGCAGTCGGGAAATCCTGGTGAGTGAAGCCAGGTGAAAATCCTAGTGAGTAAAGCTAGGTGAAAGTGAAAGTCCTGGTGAGTGAAGCCAGGCAGTGGTGGAAATCCTGGTGAGTGAAGCCAGGTGAAAACCCTAGTGAGTGAAGCTAGGTGAAAGTCCTGGTGAGTGAAGCCGGGAAAGGGAAAATCCAGATGGATCAAGGGTGATCGGACATCTGGTGTTGAGAAGGTCGAGTAGGTCAAGGGAGTGACCGGATACTTGACACGAAGAGAAAAGTCCAAGTGGGTCAAAGGGATTGACCGGACACTTGGTGGGAAGTCTTAGCAGGTCAATGGAGTGACCGGATGCTAAGTATGATATACCAACAGGTCAAGGTTGACCGGATGTTGGTTTGGAAGGCTTGGGACTTGGTTTGGGCAAAAACCAAGCTCTGGATCGATCAGTGGATCGATCCAGTGATACACTGGGTTATCTGATCGGTCTGGTGACCGATTAGTAACCAAACAGTATGCTACTATATGTTATCTGATCGGTCTGCAGACCGATCAGAAAGCGAACAGAAGGCAAAGAGAAAAGGAGAGGATCGGTCTGTCAACGCTGTAAGAGGCTACTCCGCCCAGAGGAGAATCAGATAGTGCGTCATCTTTGCCTTGGATTAGCAATCCTCTGATTGCAAACCAAGTTTTGTGTTTATTTTTGTAGGGAAATTCACCCCTCCCCTCTTGCCGGCCTCCAAAGGGACCAACACCTACTAGTTGTGAAGTTCCCTAAAAAGATCCCTGAGGTTGATTTTGATGTAAATTTTCCTAAGTAGTCTTTAGTGTTTAGAATGTGGACTTTGCATCTAAACACCTTTAAATATCTTAAGTTAGGAATTTTATTATAATATATTTCATATGGAGTTTTATTTTGAGATTTATTGATTAATATTCTATTTTGAATGCAACATGTCATATTTATTGCTTCGTCCCAAAATTGATTATTTAGGTTATATTCATTTAATATAGTTCTAGCGCCCTCTTATAGGATTCTATTTTTCCGTTCTACTAGATCATTTTGTTGGAGCCAGGGTTCTAGGGCATGAGTACTCATGTTTGTATCCATTAATTTTACAAAATTTAGTAAATTTATAATTTTCAAATTTTCCTCCATGATCACTTTTAATTCTTTTAATTTTAGTATCTTTTTTATTTTTTATTAACTTGCAAAAAAATTTAAAGATTTCGTAAGTTTCATCTTTGGTTTTAGAAATTTTACCCAAGTAAATCTTGAGTAATCATCAATTATAACTAAGAAATATTAGTTTTTGCTTAGTGACTTGCCTCCATGTGAATCAAATAGGTCTAAGTATAGGAGCGCAAGTATTGAGTTAGTTCTATTCAGGTTGGTTAACTTGTGGGTTGACTTAGTTTACTTACCCTTTTGTAAAACATTACAGATTGTATTTTCTAAATTTTTTAATTTGGGTAAACCTCTAACTAGTTTACTTGGTTTTCTCTTATTGTGTCAAGCGACACTTTAGTGAGGTGGTTGATAGGTCAATTGTGCAGATGTTTTGTTTCCTAATTTCCTTAAGTGTAATTTCAAGATTTTTGACATTTTTAATTAGACACTCAGAGTTTGAAAATGTCACTAAGTACTCAGAGTCACATAGTTGACTAACGCTAAGTAAGTTAAAATTCAATTTATCAACCAATAGTACTTTTTGAATAATAAAATCGGAACTCAGTTCGATATTACCTGTGTTGGATCATGAAAGTCGATAGAGGGGGGGTGAATATCAATTTAAAATTTTCATAAAGAGTTAAGCAGCGGAAAAAGAATAAGCAAGAAAGAGCAAGGCTAACACAAGTGATTTTTACTTGGTTCAGAGCCTGTGTTGACTCCTACTCAAGGCCCGCACACGAGGGTGCTTTCGATGGGCAATTCACTAGCAATTCGAAGTATTTGTTTACAATTTAAAGTACAAGAAAGCTAATGAAATTAAGCAATACTGGCAAGAAAAGTAAGACTAAAAAGTAGAGTGTTGTCAGCAACGTCGCAGGAGCACCAGAGATTGAATCTTTTGTTGTTGTTGGAGCTTTAGCCTTGACCCTCCTTATATAGAAGGTTCGAGGCGCCTGGAACCTTCAGGGCTCCTCGACCATGACGTAGCCAAGCCAACCAGTGAACTCCATGTGGCACAGCGACGTTGGGGATAAAATTCCGCCTCAGGGTGCCCGGGTACCTCCCGGGCGCCCGGACCTCCGGGCACCTGGGTACCTCCCGAGCACCCGGACCCTGTTTCCAGTAGATTCATTCCTGCAAGAAAAATGTTAGTTCGAGGCACTCATATCTCCTGCAAAATAGATTATTAGCACAGTTCATAATTCAAAATAGAAAGAGTATGACTAAGATTCCGTCTTTCCGATACCGGAATCTAGTCACGATCTAGACTTAGAGTTCTGAAATGGCTTTAAGCCGGATCGGCGCCTAAGTTCCCTTCCTGAGAATGCGTCCTCACAGTCACTCCCCTCCAGTGACTTACCTTTACTCACCTGCCAGACATCCAGTTAGCCCTTCGACCCGTCTGGACTTCGCGCCAGCTATCCGGTCAGCCCGTCAACTTAGCTGGACTTCGTGCCAAACGTCCGGTCAGCCCATCGACTCGTTTGGACTTCGTGCCAGCTATCCAGCCGGCCCGTCGACCTAGCTGGGCTTCATGCCAGACATCCGGTCAACCCGTCGACCTGTCTAGGCTTCTCTTGCACACTCGATCAGAGTGTTAGATCAACAACAAAACTAACTTAACCTATTTTGTCATTCATCAAAACTTGGGTTAGACCGTTAGTGCTAACCGCACCAACAATCTCCTCCTTTTTGATGGAATGACAACTTGGTTAAGTTAGTGTAAAGTGCAAGTGAAACAAGCATTAACAGGTTTTTAAGTTAGTTTGTATTTTCGAGTTAATTTAGCTAATTTAACCACCTAACCCTCCCCTTTGGCATTCATCAAACACAAACATATTATAAATATAGAAAAACTGCAATAAAGAATATGGACAATTGCAAAAAAACAAGTCAGATTGACTCGAGGGAGTTAAAATAATTAAAGATTTTGTTGTTAAAGAGTATCTGTTAACTTTTTCAAAATAACTAAGTTATCAAAAATAGTTAATTTTAGAAAAATAATTTAGAAATAGGTTTGTAGATTTTCAACAGATAATTTAAACAACCATAAATTTATAAAAGCTAATTTTAAAGATAACTTCAAAAGAGGTCAATTTTTTAAACATAAGTATATAAGTTTCAATTTAATTTTCAAAATAAGTTTGAACTTGAAACATTTTTCAATCATAATTTTTATAAAAGTAATTTTATAAAAGTAAGATTTAAAAAAAAACAGGTCAGATTTAATGTTCAAAATCTAATTCTTCAAAATTAAGTTTGTGAAATTTAATTTGCAAAACTAAGTTTTTATTTTCTTAAGTTAATTTTCAACATTAAGTTTGAAAAATCATAATTTCAAACTAGGTTTGTAACATTCGATTTTCAAAACCAGTTTTCAAACCAAGTTTATAACATATAATTTTCAAATCCAAGTTAAAAAAAAATTAACATAAAACTTAGTTTTTCAAAGGTTAGGTTTCATAGACACATTTCTAAAACATTTTTAGAAGAATATTTTCCAAAACCTAATTTCAAAAATACTTTTAATAAAAAATAGATGTGAAAATAATTAGTGCTCCCCCTGACATTATTAAAATAAAGCTTTTGAAAATATTTTCTAAGAATATTTAATATAAGATTTTCAAAGTAATTTTTTTTAAATAAATTGAGGTAGAATTTTCTAAAGAGATTTTAAAGAGAAAATTAAAAAAAAATAACACTTAAGGAGATAATTAAAAAAATAAACTTCTCCCTGAATTTGATACTCCTTTAATTTAATACTCTCCCTTAATTTATTAATCCTCCTTATTTTATTACCCTCCCTTAATATAATGCTAAGGTTTGGGTGTGTTTAATTTCAAAGCCCTAACACATTTTTCTACCTAAGTGTTCTAGGGGATTTTGTAACACTTATACATAATTGTCTCTGTATCTATTGTATAATTGTTTATTTGAGTTTAATTAATCAATAATTAATTTTAGATTCAGGTGCTTAACTTTAATTTAAGGTTAAATAAGATAGGATTTTATTAATTCAATAACAATTAATCATTATCAATAATTTATCGATGAAATTTTACTTGATTCAATAATTTAATACTTATTAAAATAATTTAAATTTCGTATTAAATGATTGAGTTGATTTAATGAAAGTTTTAGTTATAATTTTAACTATTCATTTACTTCCTTTTAAGTAGGATCAACTTAGTTTAAAGTTAGCATTAATTTGAAGTTAGATTTATTAAAGTTATTAAACATAGTTAAGGTTCAATTTGAATCAATCGTTAATAATGATAAATTATTCAATTATTAAGTATTTAATTAAACTTTTATAAATGATTTTTAAAAGAACAATTTTTAAAGTAGTTTTCACACTTTTAAAATTATTTATAACAGAGTTTTTTTATAAATAATTTTTTAAAAGAATTTATAAAATAATTTTTAAGATGATTTTTAAAAGAATTTTTAACATGATTTTTAAAAGTTTTTTTTTAACATAATTTTTCTTTAAAACAGTTTTTGAAATTATTTTTAAAATGATTTCTAAATGATTTTTAAAAGAAATTTTAAAATATTTTTAAAATGATTTTTTTAAATAATTTTTAAAAAGATTTTTAAATAATTTTTAAAAAAAGTTTTAAAAGATTTTTTAAAATAATTTTTCAAAGAATTTTAAAACTGATTTTTAAATAATTTTTAACAGAAGTTTTACAAGATTTTTAAAATGATTTTAAAAAAAAATTTAAAAGATTTTTAAAATAATTTTAGAAAGATTATTTAAAATGATAATTAAAAGATTTTTTAAAATAATTTTTAAAAGAAGTTTTAAAAGATTTTTAAAATGATTTTTTAAAAACATTTAAAATATTTTTTAAAATAATTTTTAAATAATTTTGAAAAGAATTTTTTAAAAGATTTTCAAAATTATTTTAAAAATAATTTTAAAAGATTTTTTAAAATAATTTTAAAAAGAAGATTTAAAAGATTTTTTAAAATTGTTTTTTTAATAATTTTTAATAGATGTTTTAAATATTTTTTAAAATAATTTTTTAAATAATTTTTAAAAGAATTTTTTAAAACATTTTTAAATAATTTTGAAAAGAAGTTTTAAAAGATTTTTAAAATGATTTTTCAAAAAATTTTTAAATTAATTTTAAATGATTTTAATATTTTTTTTAAAATAATTTTTAAAAGAATTTTTTAAAACATTTTTAAATCATTTTTCAAAGAAGTTTTAAAAGATTTTGAAAATGATTTTTTTAAAAAAATTAAAAGATTTTTTAAAATGATGTTTAGGTAATTTTTAAAAGAATTTTCAAATGATTTTTTAAGTAATTTTTAAAAGATTTTTTAAAAAATATTTTTAAAATGATTTTTAAATCATTTTTCCAAGAAGTTTTAAAAGATTTTGAAAATGATTTTTTTTAAAAAAACTTAAAATATTTTTAAAATAATTTTAAAAAGAATTTCTAAAATATTTTTAAAATGATTTTTTAAATAATTTTTAAAAGATTTTTTAAAATGATTTTTAAATAATTTTTTAAAGAAGTTTCAAAAGATTTTTTAAAATGATTTTTAAAATAATTTTTAAAAGATTTTTTTAAATGATTTTTAAATAATTTCTGAAAGAATTTTTAAAATGATTTTTAAATAATTTTTAAGAGAAGTTTTAAAAGCTTTTTAAATTGATTTTTTTCAAAAAATTAAAAGAATTTTTTAAAAGATTTTTCAAATGATTTAAAAGATTTTTTTTAAAGATTATTTAAAATTATTTTTAAAAAATTTTAAATAAGTATTAAAAGATTACTTAAATTGAATTTTAAAAAAATTTTAAAAGAAGTTTTAAAAGATTTTTAAAATCATTTTTCAAAAAAAATAAAAGGTTTTTTTAAAAAAGATTTTTAAAATGACTTTTAAATAATTTTTTAAAAAAGTTTTGAAAGATTTTTAAAAAAATTTTAAAAGAATTTTTTTTAAAGTTTTTTAAAATCATTTTTTATATAATTTTTAGAAGATTTGTTAAAAAATAAATTTTAAAAGAATATTTACAATGATTATTAAATAATTTTTAAAAGAAGTATTAAAAGATTTTAAAGTGATTTTTAAATAATTTTTAAAAGACGTTTTACAATATTTTTAAAATAATTTTTTAAAGAATTTTTAAATGATTTTTATATAATTTTAAAAGAATTTTAAAATGATTTTTAAATAATTTTTAAATAGAAGTTTTAAAAGATTTTTAAAATGATTTTTTACATAATTTTTAAAATGATTTTTTAAAATTTTTAAAGAAGATTTAAGAGATTTTTAAAATAAATTTTTTTAAAAAAAAATTAAAGATTTTGTAAAATAATTTTTAAATAATTTTAAAATTTTTTTAAAGATTTTGTAAAATTATACCTTTAAATAATTTTTAAAAGAAGTTTTAAAAGATTTTTTAAATTGATTTTTAAATAATTTTTAAAAGAAGTTTTAGAATGATTTTAAATAATTTTTAAAAGATTGTTTTTAAAAGATTTTTAAAATGATTTTTAAATAATTTTTAAAAGAAGTTTTAAAATATTTTCAAAATGATTTTTAAAAAAAAATAAAGAATTTTTTAAAATATTTTAAAATGATTTTTTAAATAATTTTTTAAAGAATTTTTAAAAGAAATTTTAAAGATTTTTAAAATTTTAAATCTTAAAAGATTTTTTAAATGATTTTTTAAATAATTTTAAAAATTTAATTTTTTAAAAGATTTTAAAATTATTTTTAAATAATTTTAAAATAAATTTTAAAAGATTTAAAATTTTAAAGATTTTTAAATAATTTTTAAAAGAATATTTAAAATGATTTTTAAAAGATGTTTTAAATGATTTTTAAAATGTTTTTTAAATAATTTTTAAATTATTTTTAAAATAAGTTTAAAAAGATTTTTAAAATGATTTTTTTAAAAAAAATTAAGAGAATTTTTTAAATGTTTTTTAAAATGATTTTTTAATTAATTTTTAAAATAATTTATAAAATGATTTTTAAAGTTTTTTAAAATAAGTTTTAAAATTAATTTTTTAGGTTTAAATGATTTTTTAACGTTAATTTTTAACATAATTTTTAAGTTGAAAATTAATTTTTTTAAAGTTAATTTTTTAAGATAAAAAAAATATAAGTTTAATTAAAAAATTAATTTAATTTTAATACGAAATTTAATTTAATTTGATTTAAATTTTTAATTTGATGTTTTAATCTTCTCACCCAATCTAAATTATCAATAAGGGAATCCTATGATTTTGTGAGATGAATTAGATTCAATTATTGGTTTTGGTTTAACTTTGTGTTAGATTCAGGTTTAGATTTGGGCTCAACAAATAGGCATTTTCAGATAAACTTCTAGGCTATGGTGAGTCACCTGGATATCATTAGAGTAACCATGCCTTCGAGGTTTTCCAAATAGTCCTATATACGGAACTTAGTATAAAACCTTGGTCTAACTAGTTAGGATCCGTAATGGGTAGCTTTGGCTAGTTCCACTTAGCCAAATGCACCAGGTCGAAGTCATATCTTCCTAGACATGCATAAACTAAGTTTCCCTAACGTACTATCATCCAAAACTTTACCAGTACCGTGGGTCAAGTTAAACTCGGTCCCTTTTTAACTAGTCATAATTATCCTGCCGGTTAGGTTTGTTTGGATTACCCTGTCGGGTAAGTTAGTTTTGGAGGTACTAGCTATTCTGGAGCCTCCCCTGAATTATTGGCTTTCCTTTTAAGATTTTTGTATGATTGAAGTTAGTTTCAGTTAAGATTTAATGTTTAATTTGTAATTTAAATTTAAGTTTTTAATTTTGAATTAATTAAATTGGTCAAATTATCTTTCTTTAAACAAGTATATTTAATATTTAAATTTTCTTTCAATTTTAATTTTATTAAGTTAATTGAATTATCTTTCTTTAATATTATTGTTAATGTTTAAGTTTTTATTAATTTTTAAATTTGAATTAATTAAATTATTTGAATTATATTTCCTTAAAGGTTTATCTTTGTTTAATATGTTATCTTTAACATTTAGTTTTAAGTCGGTTAAATTTAGCTTTGATTTTATCAAAATGTTTGATTTCATCCTTATATTTTCTTTGCCTTTTAAGTTGATATGATTGGTTGAATTTATTAGATAAGTCTTATCTTTAAAACTTAATTTTTTGTTAATTAAATTATCTTGGGTTTGGATAGGATTTTTTAGATTGATATTGTGTAGATTATTAAACAATTTATTAATTTTATCCAGATCAATATTGACCTTATCATCATTGTTATTTGAATTTTCATATTTGTTTAGGTTTAAGTTTGAATTTTTAGGGTTATTAATTATTTTTAGATTTTCTAAATTTTCTAAATTAATTAGATTTGTTTTATCAGAAAATATCCTAGGGGTATTTTTGTAAGTATTGTCAGCTACACTATTTGCACAGATATTTTCAGAAATATCCAAATTAACATGCATATTCTTTAAACTACTATTAGCAAGGGTATTTTGGTAATTACCAACCTTGAGCGCAACCCCTAATTCAGTAGGCTTTTCTGTTGGATCTGACTCAAGTTTGGATTTGATTTCGACTTGATCGTCTAACTCCAACGGCTTCTCGTGAAGTTTGATCAACTGGGTCCAAAGCTCATATGCATTCTTGTACTTTTCTAGTCTGCATAAAATATTGTTAGGTAAAACATCACAAATAATTTTACTTATATTTTTGTTCAGTTCCGAGTCCTGAGAAGTTTTTCTCAATATTAGCACATTATCGAAATTTAAGCTTCCTAAGAAGCATTCCATTAATCACCTCTAGTAGTTGAAATCTTGATCGTATGGTGGTGGTTCGTGAGGGTTTCGTCCTTCTTGAAGAGACATTGGTCTTGCACACAAGAAAACAGAGAAAAAGTCCCAAGACTTGGTCTTGGATTAGCAGTGTTGGAGAAAAAATATAGTATTTCACTATTTTTGAAAAAAAAAATATTATTTCAAAATTTTGAAAATATAATATTTTGTCAATACTAAACAATGGTGAAAAGATGACGATGTATTTTTCAAAAACAGTTTTGGAGGAAAAAAACGAAAGGCGTAAGGTTTTATTTTAAAGACAAACGATGTCTAATTTTCTTAAAAAAACACCCCCTTTGCCTGATTGGTAGTTGCACCAAATCAGATCGGTACCTGCTCTAATACCACTTGTTGAATCATGAAAGTCGATAGAGGGGGGGGGGTGAATATCAATTTAAAATTTTCGTAAAGAGTTAAGCAGCGAAAAAAGAATAAGCAAGAAAAGAGCAAGGCTAACACAAGTGATTTTTACTTGGTTCGGAACCTGTGTCGACTCCTACTCCAAGGTCCGCACACGAGGGTGCTTTCGATGGGCAATTCACTAGCAATTCGAAGTATTTGTTTACAATTTAAAGTACAAGAAAGCTAATGAAAATAAGCAATACTGACAAGAAAAGTAAGACTAAAAAGTAGAGTGTTGTCAGCAGCGTCGCAGGAGCACCAGAGATCGAATCTTTTGTTGTAGTTGGAGCTTCAGCCTTATATAGGAGGTTCGGGGCGCCTGGAACCTTCAAGGCGCCTCGACCATGATGTAGCCGAGCCAACCAGTGAACTCCACGTGGCACAGTGACGTTGGGGATAAAATTTCGCCTCAGGGCGCCCGGGTACCTCCCAGGCGCCTGGGTACCTCCCGGGTGCCCAGACCCTGTTTTCCAGCAGATTCCTTTCTGCAAGAAAAACGTTAGTCCGAGGCACTTATATCTCCTGCAAAACAAATTATTAGCACAGTTCATAATTCAAAATAGAAAGAGTATGACTTAAATTCCGTCTTTCCGAAACCAGAATCTAGTCACGATTTAGACTTAGAGTTCCGAAATGGCTCTATGTCGGATCGGCACCTAAGTTCCCTTCCCAAAAACATGTCCTCACAGTCACTCCCCTCCAGTGACTTACCTTTACTCACCTGCCAAACGTCCGGTCAGCCCTTCGACCCGTCTGGACTTTGCGCCAGCTATCCGGTCAACCCATCGACCTAGCTGGACTTCGTGCCAAACGTCCGGTCAGCCCGTCGATTCATTTGGACTTCGTGCCAGCTATCCAGTAGGCCCGTCGACCTAGCTGGGCTTCATGCCAGACATCCGGTCATCCCGTCGACCTGTCTAGGCTTCTCCTGCATACTCGATCAGAATGTTAGATCAACAACAAAACTAACTTAACCTATTTTATCATTCATCAAAACCTAGGTTATACTGTTAGTGCTAACCACACCAACAACCTGTTCCGATTACCTTAAGTAAAGCAAGCATCAAACAAATCTATCTATTGATAAAAATGATCTTTCTATCGTCTCCCCCTGGATCATAGTCTCGATAGGGTCTATCAAGGTAGTGGATTTGATCCTTGGGGACTCAATATTGACCAAGTCCAGCTTGATTAATCATGTTTGACTTGGGGGCCCATGCTTGGACTAATTTTCTATTTGTTCTATTTACAAGTGATAAGTAAGATATGTATTTTTGTTTAGCCTTAAATCCAAGTTCGGATCAGTTGTAAACAGCTCTTTGTTTTCCAAGAATCAGATCAAGATTCTTGGAACCTACGGTAAATCGTTCCAACGTGTCCTTAAGTTCTTAACTTGAGTTTTCAAATTGAAATTTTCTTCCTCAAGTTGTTGGACTTGAGTTGAACTTTCATTTTGAACTGGCTCAGTCAAAGGACTTAGTTCAGTCTCCTCCTTAAGGATTATTACCTCCTTTTGGAAAAAAAAATGATTAACCAGGCTGGGTAACGTTAAGCCTGGGGTGACCGGCCCGCCCCCACGGAAGTTTCCCACCATCCACTAGGGTAATTCAAGAAGTGCTCACAGCGGGCAGCCCAGGAGCCCAGCATCCTTTAGTTACGTGTCCCATTTGGAGGAAAAATTTCTACAAATTTGCCATAGCTGGGGCTCGAACCGCGGGTGCCTGGTGACAACCTGGATGCCCTGCCACTACACCATAGCCCCGGGGCTTGTTACCTTCTTTTGTAGTGACTTGACTTGGATGTTGGATTTGGCTAACTTATGCATGAGTTAATTAACTAAATTATGCAATTTATCTATCTGAGAAGTTCTTACAGTGGGGTTATGCCCTTCGGAAATGGATAGGGATTCATGGCTTCTCTCGGATTCTGTTTCTGACTTGCTCTTGGTTTCAGATTTGTCGACTTGTTCTCGGGCCGTAAGTGCGAGGGAGCTCGTCTGTTCGAGCTCTTCGTTAGAATCTTCTGAGGAAGACTCATCCTATGTCACCTGTAGTGTTTTCTTCTTCCTTTGCTTCTTTGTTTCATTTTGGTTCGGACAGTTGGCTTTGATGTGTCCCTTTTTGTTACAGTTGTTACAGGTTACTTCGGACTTCACTTTAGGACTTGATTGCACCATCTTGGACTGAATCACTTTCTTGATGTCTTTCTTGGTGAACTCTTTCTTCTTTTTGTAGAGTTTTCGTTCAAGGTTGACGAGTTCGGCTGCTATCTCATCGTTATCGTCTTCTGAGTCCAGTTCATCTTCAGACTCGGGTTCAGTTCCGCGCTTTGCTTTTGATTCCCGCGTTCTGCTCATTCCTACAATCAAAGCAATACCTTTCTCGATCGGAGTAGTATTAGTTTGATCATGAAGCTCAAATTCAAAAAATAATTCGTCTAATTTGATTAATGATAAATCCTTAGACACTTTGTAAGCATCTACCATAGATGCCCATAAGGTGTTCCTTGGAAATACATTTAATGCATACCTTATGATGTCACGGTTCTCCACTTTCTGTCTGATTGCATGAAGGTCATTCAGAAGGTCCTGAATCCAAGTGTGAAGTTGGCTTGTCATTTCTCCTTCCTGCATTTTTATGTTATATAGTTTATTTAATATTAAGTCACATTTGCTTACCTTCGTGTCGAAAGTTCCCTTGTGCAACTCGATTAATTTCTCCCATAGTTCTTTTGTGCTTGAGAACGGTCTGACTCGGTTCAACTTTTCTTTGGTTAAGCCTCATTGAAGAGTGCATGTAGCTTTGGCATTGGCCTCGATCTTCTTCATCAGACTTGTGTCCCAATTCTCGCATGATACTGGTTTTCCTGCACTGTCAAGTGGGAGTGAGAGGCCGATTTTGATGATCATCCACATCTCGACTTGTGTCTGAAGGTGGTACTTCAATCAGCTCTTCCAGTAGCTGAAGTCTTCGTCGGAGAAGAGGGGCGGGCGGGCTATGCTATAGCCTTCTTGATGGGTCATTGAAATAGAATATCGCACACAAGAAAAAATTACGAATGTTCCAAGACTTGGTCTTAGATTAACAGTGCGGGAGAAAATAATTAAATAAGTGAGCTCGAGTGGTGTTGCACCAGCTTCGAGAAAAATAAATTTTCAATTGTAATAAAATAATCAAAGTAAGGCAATTATACCAGCTCTAATTAAATAAAACAAAAAGAATTAATACCACGGGAAAAAAAATGCTTGAATGGTGGTTTCACCGATTCGAAGCGACCCCACTCTGATACCAATTGTATGATCGAAAAGTGCTAGAGAGGAGTGAATAGCTCTCGTGGCTAATTCGTTTGTTAAGAAATAATTGAGTAAACACACAGCGGAATAAACACAAATCAATCGCAAACACCAAGGATTTACTTGGTTCGGAGCTTGTGGTGACTCCTACTCCAAGGCCTACACATAAGAGTGCTTTCGATGAGCAATCACTATAGCTTCGGAAAGTTACAACTTGAAGTACAGTTTTAATGCAATAATTAAAAGTATACCGACGACTTTTCAGATCTAGATGGTCATGCTTTTGGTCGTCGAAGTTGCATCGCTCGGTAGCCGGAGTCGCGTCACTCGATCGTCAGAGTCATGTTGCCCGGTTGCCAGAGTTGCGTTACTAAGTAGTAGGTTCATATTGTAGTGCAGTGCATAGTAGAAAGATCGCAATTGGAAGTGTATCTTTGCCTCTGCTCGAACCAGGCTTAAGTAAGCCATTGACGGCGCCTCCAACCTCCATAGGAGGCGCCTTCAGTTGGGACTTTTATCCCGAATTCACAGCGTCGATAAACTACGCAGTGCCCGCTGCTTATCCACCCGAAGGCGCCTCCAAGCTCCATGGAGGGTGTCCTCCATCTAGTGTCTAAGGCACCTCCAGCAGCCTTGGAGGGTGCCTTCTACCCTGCTACGCGGAGTCTTTGACTAATGCACCCGAGGCACCTCCAAGCTCTATAGAGGGCACCTTGGGAACTGTTTATCCGAGGATTTAAGCCCTTTTCACTCCCTGCAAGATGCATTAGTCCAAAATACCAAACATATCCTGCAAAATAGAGTTAACACAATAAAATATGAAATAGTAAGTTACTTTGACAGTCTCTGGACAGTCCGATTCTGATTTCGAGTTTCTCGGAAACCCTAGGTCAAATAGATGCCTACTGTTCCCTTTTCGGGGAACGCGTCCTTACCTACTCCTCTCAGGAGAAGTTACTTGTTGCCAGATTAATCCTCCAGACCAACTGGACTTTTGCTCAGTGTCTGAAGCTTTCGGTCTGTAACGACCCAATTTTCCCTATTTCGAGTTCTAAATGTCCTTAAAAATATTTGGAAATGCTTTTAAAATATTCTAGAAATTTTTAGAAATTTTTAGAGTATTTTTATGTAATTTTTGGAGGTCGTTTGGTATTTTTACTAAACGAAAGAAATTTCGACAAAAAAATTGTCCAAGCCTAGGTTTGAACCGGAAACCTCAGGTTAAGCAGAGATTCGCTTAACCAACAGACCAGCCGAACTTTTCTTAACTAAACCTATATCGAAATATATTTAAGGTATAGTTAATAATGAAACCCGAGTAATAAAAGAGAACTTAGGTTTTCTTCTTACCGAACCCGAAACCCTTCGCTCCTCTCCTCTCTCGCGACGGCGCTTCCCCTCTCGGTCGGAAATGAAGCCACACCTAGGGCTTGGACTTCAGCGGCCGGCAAGCACCCTTCTCCGCGGGTTCTTCACATATCCGAGCTCCTCTCGGCGAGGTGAACGCGCGGGCACAAGGAGAGGCCGAGAGTTGCAAGTCTCCGAACCCTAGCAGCCTTTCCTTCGGTTGTAAGTCCAAGAACAGTCGGTAAGTACTACTCACCTGTGGTAGGAGTAGCTCCGAGGTTTATTCTTTGTTCCTCTTCTCGTTTCCGAAGCTTGCATGAGTTTCCTTGCTTTCTCTGCTTTCAGATAATATTGCACAGCCGGTTGGTTGTGCTTGCTGCCATGAATCAAAGAAGAAAGAAGGGGTTTCGATTGGATTAGGTTTCATTGGGTTTAGCAAATAGTTAGGCTTCTTAATTATGATAATAAGCAAGCTTGATTTATTAGGTTTCAACTCAGCAAGCTTGATTTATTATGCTTTAATTTAGCAAGCTTGATTTCTTATGCTTCAATTCAGCAAGTTGATTCCTTAGGTTTCAATTCAGCAAGCTTGATTCCTTAGTTTCGGATTTTGTGCTAAGTAATGAACATAGAATGGGTTAGATTAATTTTTAACATGTAGTTGGTTCGTTGTCATTGCCTGGTTTCAGTTTGATTGAAGCATGCTTAAAGGTTTCCTTTACTCTATAAAAACATGAGCTGTGAATAAGTTTTTTTTATAGGTCTTTATGTTTAAACATTACAGCAAGCTTAACTTGGTACTGGTAATGGAAAAAAGGTAAAAAGCAACTTCTTTTGAAACTTCTGTGGAATCCGGTTTTCTTCCATGGTAGTATTCTTGCTGTAGTTTCCAAAATATGATGTTGCTGTAGAATTTCTGCTGTAGCATTCTTGCTGTAATTTTTGGAATGTGCTGCCGCTATAGTATCCCTGTTGTAGTGTAATGACCCAATTTTCCCTATTTTGAGTTCTTAAAGTCCTTATAAAAATATAGAAATACCTTAGAAAAATTCTAGAGATTTTTAAAAATTTATAGAGTATTTTTATGTAATTTTTGGAGGTCGTTTGGTATTTTTACTAAACGAACGAAATTTGCAAAAAGAAATGTCCAAGCTGAGATTCGAACCGTGGACCTCGGGTTAAGCCAAGCCTTAAGCGAATTTAGCTAGCCAACTGTTCCGCAAGAGTTTTGTAAACAAATATGGAACGAAATGTATTTAAGTTATGGTTGAAACAGAATTACCTTAGGAAAAATGTTTCAGAAATTTGGCCGAGCCGAAGCTTGACCTGGCAACCTCCAACTCGTACAAGTTGTTAGCGGGTCGGGCTAGCCAAGTGATCGGCAGTTGTTTTGTTAATCAAGTAGGGAATAAAATATATATAAGCCATAGTTGGAATCGAATTAAACCTAGTTATAAAGGGATTAAGTTTTCCCTTTCTCGCGGAAAACCCTCGTTCCTTTCTCCCGACGTGTGCGACGGCCGGCGAAGGCTTCTTTCGGCGAACCTTGCGGATCCGAGCTCCTCCCGTCGAAGAGAGCCCGCGGACACAGAAGAAGCGCCGAGATTTGAGCTCATCCGAAACCCTAGAGGTTTCTTCTCCGGTTGTATGTCCCAAAAGCAAAGTGTAAGTACTACTCACCTGTGGTAGGAGTTGCTCCGAATTTTTGGGTTTCGTTTCCTTGCTTCCAGATCTTGTTGTGCCGAGTAGAAGAATATGCTAGGGTTTTCTTCCTTGCTTTGTTGAGATGCCATTCTCGGATTATATATGTAGCCTTGGAATTTAGTTTTGTTGCCAAGCAATGAGCATGAAATAGTTTAGATATTTTTGTGGCTTAGTTTAGCATTTTAGCTGCAGATTTCCTGTTAAGATCCGAACAAGAACAACCCATAGATTTCATATCAGCTTTAGACTCTTCTTCTTGCTGGTTTACTAAGTATGAATGGTATTCTTTTAACATGCAGCCCTAAACTTGTTTGTTTCCAGTAACCGAGCATGAAAGTTTCTTTTCATAGTAGTATAGTTTTATTTCAATGAGTAGATTTCTAATTTTACTATTAGTAAAACTTGAGCAGTATTTTCTAGTTTTTCCCTTTGCTATTGAACAGGACTATGAGTTAGGGTTTTTCCCTTTTATTCCTTACCTTCTGTAGCCTACCTATTGAGCATGCTATTTATTGTCTGAGTTTAATTGTATAGAGGAAGTTTAGCTCTTGATTGTAGTATCTGTGTTTGTCCACCTGCTGCCATAAATTCCAGCAAGTTCTTTTTCTTGTTTTGGCCGAGCAAATGGGCATAAACAGCCCTTAGTTAATAGTAGGTAGTTCTGGGTTTTGTTTGCTACCTCCATGAACGTGAACAGCCTTGCATGGTTAGTTTCCCTTGCCACTAAATAAGCATGCACAACTTAGTATACTAGTAAGTTTGGATAGATTATTTGTTACTGTTTTAAGGGCAAGAATAACCTTGTTATAACAGTTCAGAGTTAGTTTATTTTACCCTACTTTACAGCATGTTTAGAAAGCTCAAAGTTGCATTCTTTTGCCCTATTTTACAAGCTCAAAGTTGCATTTTTTTGCCCTATTTTATAGCATGTATAGAAAGCTCAATGTTGCATTCTTTTGCCCTATTTTACAGCATGATTAGTAAGTTTAAAGTTGCTTTCTTTGCTCTATTTTACAGCATGATTAGTAAGTTCAGATTTGCTTTCCTTTGCCTTGTTTTATAACGTGCTTAGAGAGTTCAGATCGGCTTCCCTTGTGTTATTTTCATGTAGCATGCTTGGTTAGTTGTAATCCTACACTTGTTAGATATATCTACAGGATTCTAATAAGCTCTAATAAAGGATTATGAGAAGTGTGAGTAAAGAAAAAGGCCAAGGTTTAGTTAAAAGAGATAACAAGTAAACTAAAGTAAGAGGCTAGTACCCGACTTCTAAGGTTGTCGTTAAACAAATTCAGGTGACCAATTCCAAGGTCTTGGCCCTGGTAAGATCAAGGTCTTTACCTCATAGGACTAGAGGCTCGCTACCTTAGTCACTATTAGAGAGCGCGCAGAACAAAGATGGTACTAAGCCTGGGCCCAAAGAAAAGAAAAGAAGAAAGAAAAGAAGAACAAGAAGAAGAAAGTGAAAGAGAAATTAAAAGATTAATTTCTAGTATAAGAAAAGAAGAAAGAAAAGAAAAAGAAGAAGAAAGTGAAAGAGAAATTAATAGATTAATTTCTAATATAAGGATATAAGAAAATGAAACAAGTTTATGCTTAGAATCAATAAAAGTTTAGTTCTTTAATTCTAAGCCTACAGTAGTAGTTTCATTACTTTCCTGTCAGTTAGTGAGCATGTTTAGTATTCATGAGTACATGCAGCTTTGCTTTAGCATTACAGTTTCAGTATTATTGCATTACTTTTATGCACTTCGATGTTTTTGTGAGATAGATTAGTACTTACTAAGCGTTTTCGCTTATAGTTTTGTTTTCTTTCCTCCTATTGCAGATAAAGGAAAAGCTAAGATATGAAAGGGAGGTGACAGGATGGTGGTGGTGATGAAGGTGTGTGATGTTTGGACTGTAGAGAGATCCAGAATTAGCTGACAAAACTGTTAAGACTTTCTGTTTAATTCTTTTAGATTTCCTTAAGTGTTATTTTGAGTTGAGACTGTATTTAAGTTTATTCCACACTTATAAGTAGTTCACTTGTATTATTGGTGGAGTGATGTAGTTGGTTACATTGCTAGAGTAGTTTCTTTCTTTTACTGTTGATTTATTATTGCGTGGTTGTGAATAAAATGTGTTCCAGCCGCATGTGGCTGCGTTTATATTATCTATATTAATGATTTGGTCACCGGTATAGGGGAGATTCTTCCAAAATTTTTCGATAGGAATTACTCTGGGCTGTGATAAATCTAACTGACTCTAATAGTAGCGTCAGTGACACTAGTAAGTAGAGTGTAGTTAGGTAACGGTCGCCTTAGAGAGTAGTAATAAGAAGGATGGTTGTTACAGTTGGTATCAGAGCAGTGTTCCATTCTCCAGCATCACACACACATCAGCATCATCCTCGCCGTCTCCAAGTAAGAAAGTATTTAAATCCTTTCTTTATTCTGCTTTCCTTATTATTAACTGCAGTATAGAGTACTTGTTTTTTTTTAGTACTAAAGTAAGATAGAAGATTTAGTTTCCCTTTTCTTTATTCATATTTACGTATGATTAGAAGGGTTAGAGAGAGGATACCAAGTCTTTTTCTTTGCATAATTAGATGTTAAGAAAAAGGATGTTCCCGTACCGTTCGTACTGAGAACCAAGATCAGGAGAACAAAGAGCTTAGATCAACTGAGCCCAATCTCTCTGAAGTTGTTACCTAACTCCAGAGACAAGTAGCAGAACAGCAGCAAGTGATTGCCAATCTGATGGCAAACCAGCAGCCAGTCTCCCGCCTATCACCAGAGGCTCCAGTGGTAATTGAGACTCCACCAGCTACCTAGGGAGCCGACACAGCACCCCAGAGACAAGAATCTTACCTCATTTGGGATGCCCAGGCTTGGTTTAAAACACTAGAGAGCACTATGGAGCTTCTTGACTGGCCAGAAGTCGAGAAGGTCAAGTGCGCCTCTTTCTGCCTGTCTGGAGATGCTCGTATGTGGTAGGAGAGGATAAAGACCAAGAGAGAAGCCGATCAGATGAGCTGGGCAGATTTTCAGTTAGAGTTCTATGAAGAGTTCTATCACCAACAAGCACTATGAGGAGTTTATAGAGTTCAAGCCAGCCAAGATAGAAGACAAGACAGTAGGGAGCTCGGAGCCCCAGTCAAGTAAGTGCAGAAGAACGGTATTCCCAGCAGATCTACCTGGACTACCTCCCAATAAATGAGTGGTTTTGAGATTGAATTGGTTCCTAGAACCGGTCCAATTTCAAAAGCTCCATATCGCATGTCTCCAGTAGAGCTGAAGGAGTTACAAGAACAACTACAGGAGTTACTTGACAAAGGCTTCATTCGCCCTAGTCATTCACCCCGGGGAGCTCCAGAGTTGTTCGTTAAGAAGAAAGACGGATCCGTGCTAATGTGCATAGATTTCAGAACGCTGAGCAAAGTAGCAGTTAAGGACAAGTACCCCCTTCCCAGGATCGATGACTTATTTGATCAGTAAAGAGGAGCAGCAGTGTTCTCAAAGATAGACCTATGCTATACCCAGAACGGCGTTCAGGACCAGATACGAGCACTACGAGTTTGTAGTCATGCCTTATGGAGTGACTAATGCACCTGCGGTCTTCATGGACTTAATGAACAGAGTGTTCAGAGAATATCTTGACAAATTTGTCATCGTATTCATCGACGACATTCTGGTCTATTCAAGGACCCAAGAGGAGCATGACACGCACTTAAGGATCTACAGCAAAAGCAGCTTTATGCTAAATTCTCAAAGTGCGAGTTCTGGTTAAATCAGGTGGCGTTTTTAGGTCACATTATTTCTAAAGAAGGTATTCAAGTGGATCCAGCCAAAGTGGAAGCGGTCAACAACTGGAGTAGACCCAAGAACGTCAGAGAGATCAGAAGCTTCCTTGGTTTAGCTGGGTACTACAGGAAGTTCGTGGAGGACTTTTCCAGGATAGCCTCTCCACTAACAGCCCTCACCAGAAAGAACAAGAGATTCGAATGGTCAGATAAATGTGAGCAGAGTTTCCAAGAGCTAAAGAAGAGATTGATCAGTGCTCCCAATAGGACAAGAGTTTCGACATCTACAGTGATGCTTCCAAGATGGGCTTAGGAGCTGTACTCATGCAAGAAGGAAAAGTCATAGCTTATGCTTCCAGACAACTCAAAGATTATGAGAAGAACTACCCTACTCATGATCTTGAGCTGGCAGCTGTGGTTTTGCACTTAAACTCTGGCGACATTATTTGTATGGAGTTCAGTGTAGCATCTTCACAAATCATCAGAGTCTTAAGTACTTTTTCACTCAGAAGGACTTAAACATGAGACAGCGCAGGTGGCTATAGTTGGTTAAAGATTACGACTGTGAAATCCTCTACCACCCAGGCAAAGCTAATAAAGTGGCAGATGCACTAAGTAGAAAATCCAGTGCATCCCTGATGTCTTTGTCATCATTAGCCCTGCCACTGCAGAAGGAGTTGTCAGATTTCGGACTTGAAGTTATTTATGGGCAACTCTCTGCATTGACCTTAGAGTCTACCTTGCTTGAGGATATACAGAGAAAGCAAAGTGAAGATCCAGATACCCAAAAGATCAAGCAAGGGATACAAGAAGAAGACAATTCGGAGTTTCGAGTATCAGACAATGGAATTCTTTATCAGGGGAGCTGCCTTTGTGTCCCCAATGATGAAGAGCTGAGAAAGAAAATTTTAGAGGAAGCTCATAGTACACCATACTCCGTGCATCCTGGTTCGACCAAGATGTACCAAGACATGAAACAGAGGTTCTGGTGGTCAGGACTCAAAAAAGATGTAGCTAAATATGTCAGTACCTGCTTGACATGTCAGAGGGTCAAAGCAGAACACCAGAGACCAGGAGGAGTTCTACCGCCTCTTCCAATACTAGAGTGGAAGTGGAAAGACATATCCATGGACTTCATAACAGGTCTTCCAAGAACCACGAATGGATATAATACGATATGGGTGATAGTGGACAGATTGACCAAGTCTGCTCATTTTCTAGCCATCAAGGTGTCTCACTCTATAGAGCAGTTGGCACAATTGTACGTTAAGGAGGTGATCAGACTTCACGGAGTTCCTAAATCTATTGTTTCTGATAGAGATGGACGCTTCACCTCACACTTTTGGGAGTGTGTTCAGAATGCACTAGGCACCAAACTCAAGTTCAGCACAGCTTTCCATCCTCAGACTGATGGACAGACAGAGCGAGTAAATCATATTTTAGAAGATATGCTCAGAGCTTGTGCGCTGGATGTCAAGGGCAGTTGGTGCAAGTATCAGTGCTTAGCTGAGTTTGCCTACAACAATAGCTATCAGGCCACTATCAAGATGGCACCATATGAAGCGTTGTATGGTAGAAAGTGCAGATCACCTATTTGCTGACAAGAAGCAGGTGAAAAGAAAGAAATGGAAGTAGAGCTGGGCATTCAGACAGAGCTGATAGATGAGACTACTCAGGCTATCCAGAGTAGACAGAAGAGTTATGCTGACACACGCCGTAGGCCACTGGAATTCCAAGTAGGAGATTCAGTCTTTCTCAAAGTCGCTCTTATGAAGGGAGTGATGAGATTTGGCAAGAAGGGCAAATTAAGTCCTCGCTATGTAGGGCCTTACCTGATTTCAGAGAGGATTGGGAAAGTAGCTTAAAAGCTGGACTTACCACAAGACATGTCAGAAATACACAATGTATTTCATGTCTCTATGCTAAAGAAGTGTATTCACGACCCTAGCCAAGTGATTCAGCCTCAGACAGTGCAAATCCAGAAGGATCTTAGCTACAAGAGCAGACCTACACAGATAGTAGACAGAGCAGTCAAGAGATTAAGAAACAAAGAAGTGCCACTAGTGAAGGTCATCTGGCAGAATCAGAAGCACGAGGTAGTCACTTGGGAGCGTGAGGACAGTATGAGACAGAAATATCCAGAACTATTCTAAGTTTGAGGACGAACTTTTTATAAGGTATGGGGGATTGTAACGATCCAATTTTCCCTATTTTGAGTTCTTAAAGACCTTATAAAAATATAGAAATATCTTAGAAAAATTCTAGAGATTTTTAGGAATTTATAGAGTATTTTTATGTAATTTTTGGAGGTCGTTTGGTATTTTTACTAAACGAACAAAATTTGCAAAAAGAAATGTCCAAGCCGAGATTCGAACCGTGGACCTCGGGTTAAGCCAAGCCTTAAGCGAATTTAGCTCGCCAACTGTTCCGCAAGAGTTTTGTAAACAAATATGGAACGAAATGTATTTAAGTTATGGTTGAAACAGAATTACCTTAGGAAAAATGTTTCAGAAATTTGGCCGAGCTGAAGCTCGACCTGGCGACCTCCAACTCGTACAAGTTGTTAGCGGGTCGGGCTAGCCAAGTGATCGGCAGTTGTTTTGTTAATCAAGTAGGGAATAAAATATATATAAGCCATAGTTGGAATCGAATTAAACCTAGTTATAAAGGGATTAAGTTTTCCCTTTCTCGCGTCTCCCTCCGGCGGCCGGCGAAGGGTTCTCTCGGCGAACCTTGCGGATCCGAGCTCCTCCTGTCGAAGAGAGCCCGCTGACACAGAAGAAGCGCCGAGATTTGAGCTTATCCGAAACCCTAGAGGTTTCTTCTCCGGTTGTATGTCCCAAAAGCAAAGTGTAAGTACTACTCACCTGTGGTAGGAGTTGCTCCGAATTTTCGGGTTTCGTTTCCTTGCTTCCGGATCTTGTTGTGCCAAGTAGAAGAATATGCTAGGGTTTTCTTCCTTGCTTTGTTGAGATGCCATTCTCAGATTATATATGTAGCCTTGGAATTTAGTTTTGTTGCCAAGCAATGAGCATGAAATAGTTTAGATATTTTTGTGGCTTAGTTTAGCATTTCAGCTACAGATTTCCTGTTAAGATCCGAACAAGAACAACCCATAGATTTCATATCAGCTTTAGACTCTTCTTCTTGCTGGTTTACTAAGTATGAATGGTATTCTTTTAACATGCAGCCCTAAACTTGTTTGTTTCCAGTAACCGGGCATGAAAGTTTCTTTTCATAGCAGTATAGTTTTATTTCAATGAGCATATTTCTAATTTTACTATTAGTAAAACTTGAGCAGTATTTTCTAGTTTTTCCCTTTGCTATTGAACAGGACTATGAGTTAGGGTTTTTCCCTTTTATTCCTTACCTTCTGTAGCCTACCTATTAAGCATGTTATTTATTATCTGAGTTTAATTGTATAGAGGAAGTTTAGCTCTTGATTGTAGTATCCATGTATGTCCACCTGCTGCCATAAATTCCAGCAAGTTCATTTTCTTGTTTTGGCCGAGCAAATGGGCATAAACAGCCCTTAGTTAATAGTAGGTAGTTCTGGGCATGAACAGCCCTGCACGGTTAGTTTCCCTTGCCACTAAATGAGCATGCACAACTTAGTATACTAGTAAGTTTGGATAGATTATTTGTTACTGTTTTAAGGGCAAGAATAACCTTGTTATAACAGTTCAGAGTTAGTTTATTTTGCCCTACTTTACAGCATGTTTAGAAAGCTCAAAGTTGCATTCTTTTGCCCTATTTTACAGCATGTTTAGAAAGCTCAAAGTTGCATTCTTTTGCCCTATTTTACAGCATGTATAGAAAGCTCAAAGTTGCATTCTTTTGCCCTATTTTACAGCATAATTAGTAAGCTTAAAGTTGCTTTCTTTTCTCTATTTTCCAGCATGATTAGTAAGTTCAGATTTGCTTTCCTTTGCCTTGTTTTATAACGTGCTTAGAGAGTTCAGATCGGCTTCCCTTGTGTTATTTTCATGTAGCATGCTTGGTTAGTTGTAATCCTACACTTGTTAGATATATCTACAGGATTCTAATAAGCACTAATAAAGGATTATGAGAAGTGTGAGTAAAGAAAAAGACCAAGGTCTAGTTAAAAGAGATAACAAGTAAACTAAAGTAAGAGGCTAGTACCCGACTTCCAAGGTTGTCGTTAAACAAATCCAGGTGACCAATTCCAAGGTCTTGGCCCTGGTAAGACCAAGGTCTTTACCTCATAGGACTAGAGGCTCGCTACCTCAGTCACTATTAGAGAGCACGCAGAACAAAGATGGTACTAAGCCTGGGCCCAAAGAAAAGAAAAGAAGAAAGAAAAGAAGAACAAGAAGAAGAAAGTGAAAGAGAAATTAAAAGATTAATTTCTAGTATAAGAAAAGAAGAAAGAAAAGAAAAAGAAGGAGAAAGTGAAAGTGAAAGAGAAATTAAAAGATTAATTTCTAGTATAAGGATATAAGAAAATGAAACAAGTTTATGCTTAGAATCAATAAAAGTTTAGTTCTTTAATTCTAAGCCTACAGTAGTAATTTCATTACTTTCCTGTCAGTTAGTGAGCATGTTTAGTATTCAGTTTTATTTCTGCATAGCATGAGTACATGCAGCTTTGCTTTAGCATTACAGTTTCAGTATTATTGCATTACTTTTATTCACTTCGATGTTTTTGTGAGATAGATTAGTACTTACTAAGTGTTTTCGCTTATAGTTTTCTTTTCTTTCCTCCTACTGCAGATAAAGAAAAAGCTAAGATATGAAAGGGAGGCGACAGGATGGTGGTGGTGATGAAGGTGTGTGATGTCTGGACTGTGGAGAGATCCAGAATCAGCTGATAAAACTGTTAAGACTTTCTGTTTAATTCTTTTAGATTTCCTTAAGTGTTATTTTGAGTTGAGACTATATTTAAGTTTATTCCGCACTTGTAAGTAGTTCACTTGTATTATTGGTGGAGTGATGTAGTTGGTTGCGTTGCTAGAGTAGTTTCTTTCTTTTACTGTTGATTTATTACTGCGTGATTGTGAATAAAATGTGTTCCAGCCGCATGTGGCTGCGTATATATTATCTGTATTAATGATTTGGTCACCGGTACAGGGGAGATTCTGCCGAAATTTTTCGGTAGGAATTCCTCTGGGCCGTGATAAATCTAACTAACTCTAATAGTAGCGTCAGTGACACTAGTAAGTAGAGTAGTAGTTAGGTAACGGTCGCCCTTAGAGAGTAGTAGTAAGAAGGGTGGTTGTTACATGTAGTGAGCTTTGAATAAGTTTCGCACAGTTTTAAGCTTCAGCAGGTTTTGGTTTAGTTGTACCATGTTATTTTTTAGGCACTTCAGTTTAGTATGGCATGTAGATTTTATTAAGTTATAATGCAGATTTTTATAGGAAGTTTAGATATTTCTGTTGCCTTATGTTGTGAACATGTTTGTAAGGGGTTTTAGTTCAGCAGATCTTTAGTTTGAACAGCTAGTGTGCCTTGCTTTCCTTGACTCAGTTTTTTTGTACAGCAGTAATTTACTGGTTGGTCTGTGCCATGGAACATAACAAGAAGAACAAGCCATTTTGGATCCATATCAGTTATAGACCTTTTGTTGAATTATTAGAGTATGAGATGTTGTAGATTTATAGCTCTTACTATTTTTCTCCTTGTTGCAATGAAAAGAACAGCCTTGAAGTTAGCATATCAAACTTAGATTTCCTTGTTACCTTAATTAGCATCCCAGTTTTATTAGCATTTTCTGCAAGCACGATCAGCTCTTTTGGAGCTTAGAACAGCCCCTCTTGGAGCTTGTTGCAGTCCGGATTTTAATGCCTTTGTTTTCATTGCTTCGGTTTTTGTACAGCATTAGGATGGTTTGAGATGTAAGAGTAGTAAGTGTTCCTTGATGTCTTGCTTCCGGATTTCCTTCCTGTCCAGCATTAGGATGTCCTGGAATTAATGAGTAGTTTAAGAAGTTCTTCTGTATACATTATGCTTTGGTTCCTTGTAGGTTCTAGCATATCATTTTATTCATGTATAAACTTTAGATAGCAGAAATTAGTTTGTAGTAGTGCAGATTTTTCAATTGGTAGTACAGCAGATTTTTGTTATGTAGCATGCAGATTTTTATAAGTGTAGTATGCTAATTTTGTTTTCCCTTTGCTTTAAGATGTGCATGAACAGATTATTGCATATACATATATATACATAGTATTTAATTTAGACTTTCCTTGCTATAATGAGTAGCTATAAGTAAGAAAAGACCAAGGTCTAGTTAGAAAAGATAATAAGTAATTTAAAGTAAAAGGCTAGTACCCGACTTCCGAGGTTGTCGTTAAACAAATCCAGGTGACCAATTCCGAGGTCTTGGCCCTGGTAAGACCGAGGTCTTTACCCTCATAGGAATGGAGGCTCGCTACCTCAGTCTCTATTAGAGAGCGCGCAATTTGGTACTAAGCCTGGGCCCAAGAAAGAGAAGAAGAAAGTTAAACCTTAATTTCAAGTATAAGGCTATAAGTAAATGAAACAAGTATCACCTATGTTTAGAACTAGCAAAGTTTAGCTCTTTTAATTCTAAGCATACCGTATTAGTTTTCATTTGCTTTCCTTATGGGTTTATTGAGCATGATTAACTTTATTTCCAGCATGCAGATTTATTCTTGTATATCATGAGTATGCAGATTATTTTAGTGCTTTGCTATTAGATGAGCATGAGTAGCTTTTCTTTTTAGCATTTCAGTTTTAGCATCCTTTGTATCTTATGCACTTTTGAGTTTTTGTGAGATAGTTTAGTATTTACTAAGCAATTCGCTTATAGTTTGCATTTCCTCCTACTGCAGATAAAGGTAAAGGGAAGCTATAGTCAGAAGGAAGGCGACAAGGAGATGTGTGGTGGATGTGCGATGCCTGGACTATGGAAGCCTTGGGACTAGAAAGGAGTTTCCTTTAGTTTTCTTTTCCTTTTGCTATGTTAGAAGAATTCGGGATGGTATTTGTTATCTTGATGTTATTAGGACATAGTAGATGAATTGTGATCTTGTGTGATGCTTTCTGGTATAGTTCTCTTTTGTTTTGGATTATTTACTGCGTGAGTTGTTTGATATATGTTCTAGCCGCCTGTGGCTGATGTATATAGTATTTGTATTTAAGATATTGTCACCTGTACAGGGGAGATGCTGTCGAAATTTTTCGGTAGGAACTTCTCTGGGGCCCCGATAAATCTAAGTGTTGCTATTAATAGCATAAGTAACACTAGTAAGTAGAGTTAGTAGTTAAGTAACGGTCATCCTTAGAGAGTAGTATATTATAGTAAGAAGGGTGGTCGTTACACGGTCTTCATGCTAGACGTCCACTCCTCGACCCATCCAGACTTCCACCCGGTTCGTGACACCATGATTTCAACCTAGAGTCCCCGACTCTAGTATTTTGCCAGAAGTGCTCGACCCGCCAAGACTTTCCACCTAGGGTTACCGCCCCCTAGGATCTAGGGTTACCATCCCCTAAGGTTTTCCACCTGCCTAACTGCAGCTAGGGCTTTTGCCTAAGACCATTTAGGACTTTCCTGGAATCTCATTCAAACTTGTTAGACAATAAATAACCTTAACTTTGAATCCTTTGCCATTATCAAAACCCATGTTCGATCGTTTGATGCTTCCCGCACCAACAATATGTAAATCTTATTTTTGCTCCTAATATTTTTTAATTAATTGTCTAAGAAGATGTATAGCTTCAATTGTCGACCTTTTAGGCATGAACCCAAATTAATTTCGGTCACTGTGGTCTCCTTCCTTAATCTTTTGTCTATTATTTTTCCCAAAGTTTCATAGTATGACTTATTAGTTTAATATCCCTATAGTTTGTACAATTTTGTACGTCTCCCTTGTTCTTATATAAGGGAACTAGAGTACTTATCCTCCATTGATTAAATATTTTTTCATTTTCAATATCATGTTAAATAATTTTGTAAGTCATTCAATATCTTGTTTCCCTTGGCACTTCCATACCTCTATCGGAACATCATCTAGTCCAACGGCTTTTCCATTGTGTATCTCATTTAAAGTTTGTTTTACTTCTGAAGTTTAAATTCTACGATAAAAATTAAAATTTCTATGCTCATTTGACCTACTTAAATTACTTAAGTTAAGTTGATCACCTAAACTTTCATTAAAAAGTTGATGAAAATACCACCGCTCTTTTATTTCTCCATCGTTTATTAATATACAAATTACATTCATCTTTAATATATTTTATTGGGCTAAGATCTTTTGTTTTCCTTTCTCTCACTTTAGCTATTCTATAAATGTCTCATTCCCCTTCTTTTGTATCCAATTTTTTATATAATCATTCAAAAATTTTATTTTTTTACTTCACTCACTACTTTTTATCTTCTTTCTTGGCTATTGTATATTTTTTTTAAGGTTTTCCATTCTTATAAATATATAATTCCTTATAAGATATTCGTTTTCCTTTCACTTTCTCTTATATTTTCTCATTCCACTACCAAGATTCCTTACTTAGTGGTGCATGTCCCTTTAACTCACCGAGTACACTCTTAGCTACTATTTTCAACTTTAATATCATCTTATCCAATATTATATTAGAGTCATCGTATATTTCACCTAATGCTTGTACTTCTACTTTCTCCTTAAATATATTTTGTTTCCCATCTTTTAACTTCCACCACTTAATTCTAGAAATCGTATATATTTTCTTTTTATTTATACTATATTTGAAGCGTATATCCAACACTACTAACCTATGTTGGATATTTAAGTTTTCTCCAGGGCTGACTTTGCAATCTTTACAAAGTTTTCTATCCTTCTTCCTAACTATAAGAAAGTCAATTTGCGATTTATTATTTCCACTTTTGAATGTGACTAAGTGTTCTTCTCTTTTCTTAAAAAACACATTAGCTAATATAAGGTCATATGTTATCACAAAATCTAATATAGTTTTCCCTTCCTCATTTCTCGTTCCAAACTCATAACTCCCATGTACCCTCTCATATTCGTCATTTTTCACTCTGACATGCCCATTTAGATCACCTCCTATTAAAATCATTTCATTTGGTGAAATATTTTATAATATTTTATCTAAGTTCTCCCAAAATTTTGATTTGGTAGCTCCATCTAATCCTACTTGTGGTGCATATACGCTAATTATGTTCATAGTTTCTTTTGCCATTATTATCTTAAAGGCTATAATTCTATCCTTTTTTCTAACTACTCCTACAACTTCATTCTTTAACAAACTTTCTGCAATAATACTCACTCCATTTCTTGCTTTACTCTTTCTAGTATATCATAACTTAAAACCCGAGTTCTCTATCATCTTTGTCTTCTCACCTACCCATTTTGTCTCTTGTACATACAAAATATTATTTTTTCTCCTAATCATCATATCTACTACCTCCATTGATTTACTAGTGAGAGTTCCTATGTTCCATGTTCCAAATCTTAGATTATTAGTTTTTCTATCATATTTGTTCTTATCCAACCTATGGTATGAGAACTCTTCCCTATTTAACACTACACTCAAGTTCTTATGGAGATGTAGCGGTCTTTGCTAAGATGTTATAGTCGAACCCTGTAACGTGAACTCTTATATATTTAGCACTATTCTCAAATTCTGGAGATGTAGCAGTCCTTGCCGAGACGTTACAGTCGGACCCTGCAACGCGTTCATTCTAGGGAACAATATAGCATTAGTATAATAGTTTAATGGATTTATTTATTGAATATTTGTCATAGTTTTAACGATGGCTGGTAACTTAACGTAACTCTCCTTCTTTATCCAAACTATTATATCCACAAATATAATAATAAATAATTAAATATTAAATTTTACTTGGATTGATTAATTTAAGTAGTATCATAGGGTATTCATAAACAATTATTTATCAATAGATAATAAAAAAAATAGAAACACAATGGCACATGCCAAGTTATGTCAACTCACACAAAAACACACTTCAGTGGTGTCTTCACCATCTATGGTACAAAAATTGAAAAGAATACAAAGAAGAGGCTAAGAGCACTAAGATCTATAGCATATTACATATGATGGAACAATAAAAAAAAAACTTTATCACAAGTATAAAATAGACTTTGAAATAAAAAAGTGACAGTAGGCGGACAAGAGAATAAGAAAAACGAACATTAAAAAACAACACCATCAAAACCAACAATGCGATTAAAGATTTCACAAAAACTGAAAAAAATAATAATATTTAACAAAAGACTAGCAATCTACTTTAAATTGTATGGATAAAAAACCTCTAATTCATATATTTATCGAGGAAAGAGAAGAAAGAGCGAAGGAGAAAAATTACTAACGAGAGATGAGAAGGACTTTCTCTGAGAGTATTATCGACGAGGGAGGAGAAATGTACAGAATCACTGAAGAGGAGGGACACCCAGGAGAGACTGAGAAGTTATCATATCACCGGTAGGGTTTTTAAGAGATATTGAAAAGGAAAGTTAATTAGGTTGCATATCATATAATTAAAAATAGTAATTAAAAAAATCTATGAAATAATTTATTATTAAAAATGAACCAGTATCAATAATTGAATAAAAGTGAACAACACTAATAACTTTTTATTAAAATTTGAGATTGATATTCTTTTTTAAAAATAAAAAATTAAAATTAAAATGTTAAAAATAATAAGCCCCAATAAATTTGGGGACCTAGGTATAGATCTTAATGGTATATGCCTTAAGCCAATCCTGCTCTACATACTTGTAAGTTGAAAGTTGGTAAGGAAGAAGTCCAAGAAAGTTACAATAATTAATTGAACATTTGATAATTAGAAGTTCAATAGAGAGTTAAAAAATGGAGAAACCCAATTAGGTTATGATTGATAACAAAAAGGTGAAACTGTCACCTTGATGCCCCTCCCCCTCCTTTTCCATTGTTTGGAAGGAAGGTAAATCACGGAGGTTCCTCCAACAATAGTAGCACATTAAGGAGGGGTTGAGGCAACCATCGGGACATGCGACACCTGTTGAGAATCAACCCCATACCTATTGGCTGCAATACTCTTTCATGAACCAACTGTGCTAACCCATGGGGGCTCCAATTAGATTATGATTGACTGGATACTTGATAGTTGAAAGTCCAACATGAGTTAGTAAACAAGAAGTCAAAGTAGATCATAATTGATTGAACACTTGGTAGTGATGTAATTCCTAAGAGGTCATAGAAGACTGTGTTAGACATTGAGGAGACAAAGGGGTGCCTCTTCCCTTTCATCTCCCTCATTGATGCAAATGTCAAGGAGATGAAGGGCCGCCCCTACACCTTAGTATTCCTCTGTCATCTTATATATAAGTGTCCAAGCTAGGGAGATCCACAAAGACAACGAGAGGGATTTGAGGTGATCGAAGACAAAGGAGAACATCCTATGGAAAGGGATTTGACTCATGAAATTCGAAGGGTTTTCTGGTTTCATCCGTGATCATGCTTCCCACATCAAGCAGAGATTAAGATCGTCTCAGGAGATCATTGTGAGTTCTTTTTTATGTTTCATGCTATTAGAGATAACAATGGTATCAGAGTCATGCCTAAGCATGAAACTTGTCTCTTCGTCGAAAAAAAATGTCTCTTCCACTGTCGCCAGGCAAGAAACCGACTAAGTCATGATCTATCGTAGTTGTTGAGCCCCGAGAGGTTGCTGGCTATTGACCTCTGAGGCTAGAGAGTGATGGAAATCACATCGAGAGGCCGACGATCCACAGTGGTGACAACCATGTTCGTTGTGACAGAGGAAGAGAGTGTCACGGTCATGACAGAGAAGAGAAGAAGAAGTTTAATCAATTAAAATATATTTTAATCGATTCAAAAAATCTGTTAACTGATTAAACTAATGAAGCATAGTAAATCTATAATCTATGTAATTGATTAGTTTAATTGATGAAACTAATCGATTACATAAAATTTAATCGATTCGTTTAATCGATTCAAGGCAAAGCTTTCTTGTGCGAATCGATTCATTTAATTGATTTAAGGCAAAGCTTTCTTGTGTAAAACGAAGCGTGACCGTCAAACTTTTGCTTTGTTTTCGAAGCACACAATTAAAAAAAACATCAAACAGAATGTTGCATGAAAATGTTGGGTTAGATTTAATTAAATATATTTATTAATTAATAAATCATGTTTAATTAATTTATGATTCAATTAATTATTAAATTAGATCAGCTTGGTCCAATCAAATCTAGGTCTGATTCAAATCATTAGTTGATTTAAGTAGACCAATTTGATTCAATAATACCAAGGTCTGTTCAGACCATTGGTTGATTTGTCCAGATCAATTTATTATTGAATTAATTGGGATAGTTTGATTACATGAGTTGGGCTAACTAAATCAGAGCAAATTTATTCTAATATGACGGATTTGATTATATGAGTCAAATTTCCTGATGAGTCAAGATTTGATAAAATAGGTTAAATATAAATCAAAACAAACATAGATAAGTTCTAATTAGAAAATAGACCGAACACAGGAGCTGATCAACATATCTAATGTGTTAGTCAACTGAGACTCCCCAAATAAAGAAACTTTATTTTTCTTATTTGCTTATGTATTCTGTATAATTTTTTTCATATATATGTGGGAATTAAATTTGACCAGTTTTGTTACTGGTTTGTCAATTTTATACTAACATCATTATTTTCAATTTCAGATACTACGAACAATATACACGATGACAGGTCACTATGAACAACAACATAAGCTTTGGGAGGAGATCAACGAGCTAGAATATGACCCGTATCATGGAGTCGGATGATTTATTAGTCAGCTTGATCAGATATTCTGAAAACTCGAGTGACAAGGGTATCCATTCCTGGACGAACACAGAAGATGGGCTCTGCTTGAGTCACTGCCAGAACATCTTCTTGATATAGCATACCAGCTACTGGATTGCTCTGAATGGTGCATCTCATATTCAAAGATGTGTAGGGATCTACTTCATTTGGCATGGGATCTTGAAGAATCAGAAGAGGATCCAAATCCCGAAGAAATGGACCTCGAGGAATTTAAGGAGGATCCAAAAATGGATCTCGCAGAGGATCTAGGGATGGATCTCAAAGAATTTGAGAAGGATTCAGAAATAGACCTCAAAGAATCTTAGGAAGATCATGAAGAATCAAAAGAAGATCTAGAAGAGTGTGCAAAATATCTAGAAATGGATCTAAACATGGATTTAAAGGATGATTTTGAAGCTAATCTTGCTATCATCGAGTCTAGGATGAACAAGATAGAATTGCCCACTGCACTAGTATTTTTCCAATGGGAGTGGTGCTAGCTTATCCATATTATTAGTATTCTATTTCCTATCGTTATGTATGAACAACTTTAGCTCATTTTATTTTTATGAAAATAATGTAGTGGAAACTGTTATTTTATACAAGCAATGCTATATTTGATGAAAAAGAAAAATAGTTATATTATGTGTTAACTAACTTGCTTATGATTCATTCATATTTAATGATTAGTTCATATGAAAATGATTAGTTCATTTTATTTATGATTAGTTCATATATATGATTAGTTCATATAAAAATAATTAGTTCATTAGATAAGATATGTGTAATATAATTGATGAATATTGATTGGATTGACATATACAAATGATGAGTGAAAATATAGTTATCACTTGATTTTGTAAATCAATTTTAATTTACACTGAGTCAATAATTAATTCCATACATATGAATTATATTAAAATAATAAATAATATATTTATTTATATAGATTATGACAACTAAGAACATTATAGCTGAACTTAATAAAGGAGAGAAAATATATAGGGATAATTACAAATTTTAGCACCTCAAGATACAATACGTTCTTAAGGAATAATAAGTTCTAGAGGCTATAAATTAATTCATGGAAGAATTGGATGATGGTTTTATAGCACAACACAGACGTGGCCTTAATGCCTATAAGGCATGGAAAAGGAAAAACTCCACTACTAAGGAAATATTGATCAGTTCAATGGTGAATGACCTAGTATTTGATTATGAGTCATTACCATCGGCTCATGCTATCTGGGTAGCCCTTAGAGAGAAGTACAGTGGAGTAAGTTTTAATAAGTTTTGTCAGCTAACAATTAAATTTGATAACTGTAAAAAAATACTCAAATGTTACCATGGTCCAATATCTAAGAGAGATGGGTAACATGATTCAAGAGTTTAAGACTGCTAGTCATGTGTTGATCGATGAACAACAGATTTAAGCAGTTATCCGTTCCCTTTCTAATTCTTGAAAAATGATGAAATAGAACCTTACCCACAGTGAAAATATCAAGACTTTCACTGATGTCTCACACCATGTTGAAATTGAGGCGGAGAGGATTGAATTTGCAAATATTTCTAGTCAAGCTTTTATAGTTGAAGGTTCTAGTTCCAAGAATAAGAAAATTTTGTTTAAGAAAGGAAAGGGAAAAAGGAAAGAGACTAGTGTTGTTGCTACAAAAAACCAAATCAAGAAGGAAGGAAAGAAATATGAGCCAAAATCTAAGAGCAACTTGACTTTCTATAACAATGGTAAGAAGGGTCATTTTGCTTGAGATTGTACCGAGCCTAAAAAGGTAGATTCATCCTTATCTTTTTTCCATGAGCATTATGTTGCAACATGATATTGTTAGCTGATTCCTATCCTTGTGGATTATAGATTCAGGAGCAATGAACCATGTAGCTCGTGATCGAGCTACATATATAGAGTACTATCGAGTACCAATTGGTAATAAATGAATGTATATGGGAAACAATGCAAGAATTAAAGTCAAATAAATTGGCACTTACAAGCTCAACCTACGCGGTGGACGGATCTTGTTTCTACATGATGTCCTATATGCTCTTGAGATTCGACGAAATCTAGTTTCTGTTACTTGTCTTCTTGATTTAGATTATTGTACGAACTTTATAGTTGATATGTAGAACTTCTCATTAACTCTATATTAATTGGGCATGGTTATGTAATAAATAGTTTTATGATCCTTGATGTAAAACCAAATAATAATAATGGTTATTTTTTAAATATTTCTCTTACTAGTAATGCTGCCGATGTTAATAATGAAATTTGGCAAGTTAGACTAGGACATATAGGACAAGAATGAATGAATAAATTAGCTAAAGGGGGCCTTTTAGGCGTTCATACTAAGATTTACTTATCTATATGTGAGCATTGTCTTGTTGGAAAGGTGACTAGGAAACCATTTGATAAGGCTATTAGGGTTGAATCATCATTGCAATTAATTCATTAGGATATATATTGTCACGCCCCGGAGGAGTCCCTGTCCGAAGAAATTTCGGCAGCACCTCCCCTGTACGGCGGACAATCTGAAACTTTCTACATACACAATATACATCAGCCACATGCGGCTGGAATATATACACACAACCACGCAGTTATATATATATATTAGCCCACTCGGCTGGAACAAAACCAAAACACGAAAAATGACAAAAAAACCAAATACAAACCCAAAACACAAAGACTGCTAGCCGGCTAGGCTTACACAACCAACAACCAATACAAAACATCACATACAGCATCAACACTCCGAACACAAAACCAGAACACACAAAGTCAAATACATACATCTCATATACCAAGATCAAATAACAAAAATGCGGAGATATGGCTTCTGATGTGACGTGGGGACCAGCAGACAGGATGCTCCAAGCAACACCATAAATAACCTGGTACCTGAAAAAGATAGTGTCAACGGGGGTGAGTTCAACAACTCAGCGAATACCAATGGACATGAGTAGTAAGATATATCTAACAGCAACAAACATGGAATACAGCTTCCTAATCATATATAGGGAATATGCAAAACTGAAAGGTAACTGAGGAAGCTGTACTCACCAGGAACTCCTATCCAGACAAAAGGGTCGTCAAACCGAAAGTGTCAATAATCCTGTATGCAGGTCAAAAGTATGCATCCAACCAAAATGCAGCAACCAAATGCAGCAAACACAATCATAAGAATATAAATGCATCAATGCATATGATGCTAATGATGCGTCCTGGTCACCCCTGACGCCAGTCAGTCATCTCACACTCAAATGGTGAGACCGAGTGGGTAGGGCTGTGACAACCGTGCACTCTGTCATCACTGCTCCTGATGAGTGACCGAGTGGACGGGATGCTGTCGGAGTACTCCTGTCCTGTGACCCCAAATCATAAATGGGGGAGCTCAATGCTCTCAACTCCCGGTACACGATGACGGGGAGGTATCTCTGCCGGCTACCACGCTGAGTCACCTGACCAACGGAGCCAAACAGAGTCCACCGTCTGCCGGCTACTACGCTGCTACACTAAATGCCAACGGAGCCAAACAGAGCGGAACTGTCTGCTGGCTACCACGCTGAGTCGCATGACCAACGGAGCCAAACAGCAGAACCGCCACACACCTGCCTGATATACCACTAAACCATGAGTGGGGGTGTGTGCAATACATGTAACTGGCGATGGGCTCAACCATAGTGGAGCCGACAATCGCACAGCATGCAATCATGATGCATGACACTAAGCATAGCAAAACTGATCAACATATCCATATCCATATATACATAATATGGGTACCACAGTATCAGTAGGTCAAATCCACAGATCTAGGGTATACAGGTCCTCTATGATATAACAACCTAGATCCTAAACATATCCCCCTTCCATAGCATATGTACCAACAACATGCACAGATTAAAGAAAAAGGGTCCACGTACACAAATCAGATATGATATACAAATAGAGGTACACAAGTCAGGTATGGTATAAAAACCTAGGTATCAGATAATCTAGATACACATGCCAGAAAAATAAAATCCAGAACCTAGTCCGAACCTCAGTAGGTATGGTATGCCACTTACTCTAGGAACCAAGGTACTCATGGCAATAATCCTGAAACGTAAACATGGATACATAACAAACGGCCAACAGATCATGCTATGGGTATCAAACCGTGACATACCAAGGCAAACATGATCATTGCTTGCAGCTATAAAATACTATGCATATCCAATAGACAATATCATAAAGATAAGTCAAGAGGTACCCGCCTCCAATAGAAAGGATCCAATTCGATCCAAATCCGACGTCGAGATGCTCATCCCGAATCAGAGTCCTGCGTCAAATAACATAAATATTTTATTTTGCTACATTCATAAACATAGCTAAATAAAATCCCTAAGACTAATTTAGGGTAAAACCCTAATCACATAACCTCAATTTATACTCCTAAATTAAATCCAATAGTTGACTAGGGTTAATTATCTTAACCCTAATCATTTCGTTAGATTAATTCTAAATTTAATCAATCTACACATGATCAACTAATTACCACATCTGATTCAAACCACAATTAACAACATAGATCAATTAACTACCCTTACCTCACTTCTTTCAAATCCTTAGCCGAATCAAGATCACCGCAACAAATCAACAAACCCCAAAACTGAGTGCCCAACTGTTAGGTCACTGCCGGATATGTGAGCTGTCAGAAAACAGTGACTGGTGCCCCAGTGACCAGCCCAACCATTAGTTCGAATTTGAGCTATAGCAAGAACCAAAATTCCTAACACCTTACCTTCAACCCAAAACCTCTCCTGTTGATCCACAGCCAAGTAAAACAGATGTCACTGCTTGCTGGAGAATATTGCTGCCAACGATCTTCTGCCAAAACTACAGAAAACTGCATCAATGCCCAGTTCTTCCTCCTTGCTGGAACTGATCCTCATCAACCAAAGTAGAGATGTAAGGGAAGAGGAAATCAACGATTCTAGGTCTAAGTGGGTAGCTCGGCAGAACCTGGTGGCGGCAAGCAGTGATTAGGGCATGACTTAGCGAATCTGGTGATCAACGATCGGAAACTAGGGCGACACCTAGGCACTTGCTGTGGTCTTCGGCGTTCAGCGGAGAGGCGTCGTCTGCGCTAGAAGGTGTTGGGTGGTGGCTCAGACCTCACCGTGGCTAGGGCTTCGGCTTGGAGATAGTTTCCGGCCGAGAGGGGCGGCGGCGCATCCCGACCTCAGTGGCAGAGACAGAGAAGAAGAAAGGAAGAGGGAGGGAGGAGATGCTCAATCGCCGACTCTCTGTTCCTGGGTGTCGTCGACGTCGGGCAGAGGAGAGGGAGGCAGCGGCGGTTGCGGCGCCGGTTAGGGCACGCGTGAGAGGAAGAGAAGGCGCGGGGGGTGGAAGCTTGGGGACACGGCGATAGAAAAAGGAGAAGAAAAAAACAAAATAAAGAAAAAAGAAAGCAAAAAGGAAAAATAAAACTTTCCCTCACTTAAATTGGGTAACCTAAACAGGCTTTCCCCGGGCCCCGTTTCTATCCTCGTAAACTCGTCCATACGGTCTCCGAAAAATTCCTGAAAAATTTCCAAAAATTTCGGAAAATTCCTTTATTCATATTCGCCTATTTTCCGGTATTTTACATTCTCCCCCACTAATAAAAATTTGGTCCCCAAATTTCATTATCTACCATCAGCAAGTTTCAACAACAGATATAAAGCATAAATGCTGAACGGTAAACAAATCACATACCTCAAGTGAAAAGATGGGGATATCGAGCTCGGATAGTATCCTCAAGCTCCCAAGTAGCCTCCTCCTCCGCATGTTACTACCATCCGACCTTAACAAGCCGGATAGTCTTGTTCCACAACTGACTCTCCTTCCGGTCTAAAAATCCATACCGGAATCTCCTCATAAGTGACGCCAGGCTGTACTGAAACTGAGATATCTGTCAGCACATGTGTCAGTTCGGGTACATATCTCCTCAGCATAGATACGTGGAATATATCGTGCACTCCTGCCAAGGACGGTGGTAGTGTCAACTGGTAAGCTACCGCTCCAATCCTTTCCGAGATCTAGAAAGGTCTAATGTATCGTGGAGCTAGCTTACCTATGAGGTCAAATCTCTTCACCCCTTTCGCGGGTGAAATTCGCAGAAATACATGGTCGCAAATAGAGAACTCTAAGAGTCTCCGACTCTGGTCAGCATAACTCTTCTAGCAGTCTTATCCCTCTGACATCCTCCGTCTGATAGTACGGATCAACTCTGTCTCAAGTTGAGTTCTATGAGGTCCCAGTAACTGGGCCTCCCCAACCTCATCCCAGAGGGTAGGTGTCCGACAAGGCCTACCATACAACGCTTCAAACGGTATCATCTGGATAGCCAAATGCAAACCATTGTTGTAGGCGAACTCTCTACCAATGGCAAATGATCCTCCCACTGCCTCCAAAATCCAATACACAAGACCTCAACATGTCTTCTAAAGTCTGAATGATCCGCTGTGACTATCCATCTGTCTGAGGATGGAAAAACTGTACTAAAACAGAGCTGCGTGCCCAAGGTCTGCTGCAGACTCTGTCAAAAAAACGAGACGTGAACCGAGAGTTTATATCCGAAATAATACTCAATGGGCCACCACGCTTCCGCTGCACAACTCTGATGATTTCTCAGCAACTCACCACAAATCCATGGTAATGTGTTCCCATTTCCACTCGGAAATAGGAATCCGCTGACGTAATCCGGCAGGTATCTGGTGCTCTACCATCACCTGCTGACTGACAAGACATCTAGCTACAAATTATGCGATGTCTTCACTCATATCGTTCCACCAATAGGAACACCTCAAATCTTAGTACACACGAGTACCGCCTGGGTGGACAGCAAATCATGAACGATGAGCCTCCGGAAGTAACTCCTATATGACCGGATGAGACTGAAGTACGCAATAATCTGCCTCGGAAGTGTATAACACCCTCCTCGTCTCGTGTGAACTCGGTCTGCTACCCGGAAACTATCTGGCTGCAAATAACCCGCAAATACAGCCTAGGGCTCTCGG
Organism: Zingiber officinale; assembly: GCF_018446385.1. Taxonomy (NCBI): domain Eukaryota; kingdom Viridiplantae; phylum Streptophyta; class Magnoliopsida; order Zingiberales; family Zingiberaceae; genus Zingiber; species Zingiber officinale. The sequence continues at coordinate 58,628,543 of NC_056006.1, read as the reverse complement.
ATCCTCGTCCTGACCGACGACTGAGCAACCATGGTAACAAGAATACCCTGCTCTGTCCGTAGCCACAACTCGGTGGCAAGCCAAAGTCACTCTAGACTTCCGGCTAAGTGCGTCGACAACCACATTAACTTTTCCTGGGTGATAGCTAATGGTACAATCAAAATCCTTTAGGAACACCATCCATCTTCCCTGTCGGAGATTAGATTCCTTTCTAAGTGAACAAATATTTGAGAGTCTTATGGTCCATGAGAATCTCAAATGTAACACTGTATAGATAAGGCTGTCAAATCTTCAAGGCACAAAATAATGACGGCCAGCCACAAGTCATATACTGGGTAGTTCTACTCATGCTCCTACAACTGTCGAGAAGCATAGGAGACTACTCTATCGTGCTGCATCAGAACAGTGCTCAAACCCTGAATAGGTGTGTCGGTGTAGAGGACATATCTGTCCTCTCCAGAAAGGTAAACCAAAATCGGAGCCGACACTAGTCTCCGCCTCAGCTCCTAAAAGCTGGTCTCGTAGTCCTCCAACCACATAAATTTCACGCTTTTCGTAGTTAAGCGTGTCATTGGCATAGCAATGCGTGGAAAAACCCCCAACGAATCGTCTGTCATATCGATCCAAACCAAGGAAGTTGCGAGTCTCCTGTATAGACTACAACTACTCCCAATGATGACAACCTCTATCTACTGTGGAACCACGGTATACTCCTACTGGTGACCGTGTGTCTCAAACATCTCACAGAAGACAACCAAAATACGCACTACTGATCTTCACATATAGACGTTTCCGTCGAAACATCTCTAGAACTATGCGAAGATGGTGTACGTGGCCCACCTCGGATCAGAAATAGATCACCACATCGTCAACAAAGACAATGAAAATCAATCCAAACATCCCAGTGATACCCAAATCATCGAGTCCTTGATAACATCTAGAGCACCGTAAGCCCTAATAGTAAAATCAAGACACATAATGTTCGTATCTCAGTCATTCCTAACCATAAGATTCTCAACAATAAACAGATCTGATCACTAACGATATAAATCACCAAAGAATAGAACCTCCAATGTGAGAGCAATGCTCTATCACACGAAATACCACATATGTGGGAGCAACGCTCTACCACAAGAAATCCTCCATATGTGGGAGCAACGCTCCACCACAAATAATCCAAAATATGTATCCACAATAAATATGGGAGCTATGCTCCGCTACAAACAATCCGCAATATGTAGGTGCAACGCTCCACTACAAAACAATCCCTAAATATGTGGGAATCCAGAATAGGTGGAAACTACGCTCTACCACAAACGATCCATAACATGTGGGCAATACATAAGTGCCCAAAGCACCTAACTATCTAGCTAGAGACTGCACAAGATCTCTCTACCACAGATCACTGTGGGTAGCCTAGGGTATAACCACCCAGTAAGCAAATCAAATCCATAGTCAACTCTATCATCCTTCTAGTGGGTCGGTCACCCACTAATGGGGGAATTAGTTGACAGGGTAAAACAACCAATATCATAATGTAGACATTTAATATTCTACATTTAACATAGGTAGAATCATCATGATGCTACCAACCATACATCTGACATACATGCACACACAACGTATATATGATCGACATACTCCTCCAATTAGTACACACCAAAAATACTCACATCATAGGTATAAATCACTGTGATACCTCCAACAATGTATACCGAGCCCGTGTGCATAATATCATCGTAGGTAAAATTAACAATACCCCTCAAACAACACTCACATGACAAATATACACATATGCCAAGAGTATAATCAACATATACTTCCAATAAGGCATACTAAACCTAGGTGCACTCACAAATCACACATAATCAACAAGATACCTCAGATACCTCAGATATCACACCAAACACATATGTACATATCACAACACCGATGTAATCGACAAGATACTTCCAACATGACACTCACACCCATGTACACATACCACGACACAGATTTAAATCGATAAGATACCTCCAACATGTTAATCAGGCACGTACAGCTAATTAAATAGCTATAATCCACAAGGAACCTACAATAACCACATCAAGATGAGAATACCCACACTATCTGCAAATGAACTATCCATCATAGAACTCCTTCAACTCATAACAATCATATCTACACACCACATAAATATGCATAATCAACATATTTTAAATCCAATCTACCACACAAACCCTACGTCACCTTCTAAGTTATCCTACAAGGTACATACAGTCCAAATTAAAGTACTCATGGAATAGGATACATTGATCCTCTATCGACTGACCAAGTCGTCAATAGTATATGGCTAGTTCAACCCTTTCCCACATCAGTATAAGCTAGGTACTCGTTGTGCTCAAGATATCCATCTAAGCACGAATAACCCAAGATTCAAACATCTAAAAGTAGAGTAGGTCAATCCCCTACTGATCGGATCAACAAAATTAATCGGTCATCTACTAACTAATCAAGAACCAATAAAACCTCTACAAGCGTCTAGGGTAAATCAACCCACGACTAACCCAAGTCAATATGTGTAAATCAGTTTTCTATTGACCGATCTAACCAGAGTATAAGAATCATCTACCGACGAAAACTAACTAAAGTATATCGGTATTCTACTGACTAGTCAACATGAATATGAAGGTACTATCTACTACACACTAATAATAACAGAGGCTGGTATGTGCCTCCATCTCCTAACCAATTAGTAGTAACTAAAGCTAATACTACTAATGGTAAGATATGAAAAATCAACAGAGACTATATTCCTTAATCTCTATTAAGGTCGATCAAGATCAGTGGCTATCCCATCACATATAATATGGCTACAACATCAGACAGATACCAGATACAAAGTGTCATAACTATCACAGTCAACAATGCATACTCTAACTAAATAATAGGATAACAGTATACCAACATACCTCCTATAGCTTGGAGATGTCCTGCTGCTGCCAGGTCCCAAAACCCGAAAAGTCACATCGAGAAGACCAAAACACAAAATCCGAAACACAGGGAAAATAAGACTCGTAAGCCGATCTCTGATACCAAATAATTTGGTATCAGATAAATCTCGAAAATCCAGAACACATAGCAAGTATCGTATACCTGCTCTGATACCACAAAATTGTCACGCCCCGGAGGAGTCCCTGTCCGAAGAAATTTCGGCAGCACCTCCCTGACAATCCAAACTTTCTACATACATTATATATACATCACACTATGCTGGAATATATACACACCACGCAGCTTTATATATATATAGCCCACTGGTCCGAACAAAACCAAAACACAAAATGACAAAACCAAATACAAACCAAAACACAAAGACGTTAGGCTTACACAACCAACAACCAATACAAAACATCACATACAACATCAACACTCCGAACACAAAACCGGAACACACAAAGTCAAATACATACATCTCATATACCAAGATCAAATAACAAAAATGCGGAGATATGGCTTCTAATGTGACGTGGGGACCGGCAGACAGGATGCTCCAAGCAACACCATAAATAACCTGGTACCTGAAAAGATAGTGTCAAGGGTGAGTTCAACAACTCAGAAATACCAATGGACATGAGTAGTAAGATATATCTAACAAGACAAACATGGAATACTAACCTAATCATATATAGGAATATGCAAACCGAAAGGTAATCGAGGAAGTGTACTCACAGAACTCCTATCCGGATAAAAGGGTCGCAAACCGAAAGTGTCAATAATCACTATGCAGTCGGTAAAAGTATGCATCCAACCAAATGCAAAAGAACGTGCAAACACAATCATAAGAATATAAATGCATCAATGCATATGATGCTAATGATGCGTCCTGGTCACCCGACGCCAGTCAGTCATCTCACACTCAAATGGTGAGACCGAGGGGTAGCTTGGACAACGTGCACTCGTCATCACCGCCGATGAGTGACCGAGTGGACGGGATCTTGTCTGAGTACTCCTGCCCTGTGACCCCAAATCATAAATGGGGAGCTCAATGCTCTCAACTCCGTACACGATGACGGGAGGTATCTCTGCCGGCCACCACCGAGTCACGACCAACGGAGCCAAAGCAGTCCACCGTCCTACCGGCCATACACACTAAATGCCAGCGGAGGCGAAGCCATCCATCGTCGGCTACCAGCCGAGTCGCATGACCAACGGAGCAAGCCAAAGTAACCGCCACACACTGCCTGATATACCACTAAACCATGAGTGGGGGTATACTGGCGATGGGCTCAACCATAGTGGAGCCGACAATCGCACAGCATGCAATCATGATGCATGACACTAAGCATAGCAAAACTGATCAACATATCCATATCCATATATACATAATATGGGTACCACAGTATTAGTAGGTCAAATCCACAGATCTAGGGTATACAGGTCCTCTATGATATAACAACCTAGATCCTAAACATATCCCCCTTCCATAGCATATGTACCAACAACATGCACAGATCAAAGAAAAAGGGTCCAGGTACACAAATCAGATATGATATACAAATAGAGGTACACAAGTCAGGTATGGTATAAAAACCTAGGTATCAGATAATCTAGATACACATGCCAGAAAAAATAAAATCCAGAACCTAGTCCGAACCTCAGTAGGTATGGTATGCCACTTACTCTAGGAACCAAGGTACTCATGGCAATAATCCTGAAACGTAAACATGGATACATAACAAACGGCCAACAGATCATGCTATGGGTATCAAACCGTGACATACCAAGGCAAACATGATCATTGCTTGCAGCTATAAAATACTATGCATATCCAATAGACAATATCATAAAGATAAGTCAAGAGGTACCCGCCTCCAATAGAAAGGATCCAATTCGATCCAAATCCGACGTCGAGATGCTCGTCCCGAATCAGAGTCCTGCGTCAAATAACATAAATATTTTATTTTGCTACATTCATAAACATAGCTAAATAAAATCCCTAAGACTAATTTAGGGTAAAACCCTAATCACATAACCTCAATTTATACTCCTAAATTAAATCCAATAGTTGACTAGGGTTAATTATCTTAACCCTAATCATTTCGTTAGATTAATTCTAAATTTAATCAATCTACACATGATCAACTAATTACCACATCTGATTCAAACCACAATTAACAACATAGATCAATTAACTACCCTTACCTCACTTCTTTCAAATCCTTAGCCGAATCAAGATCACCGCAACAAATCAACAAACCCCAAAACTGAGTGCCCAACTGTTAGGTCACTGCCGGATATGTGAGCTGTCAGAAAACAGTGACTGGTACCCCAGTGACCAGCCCAACCATTAGTTCGAATTTGAGCTATAGCAAGAACCAAAATTCCTAACACCTTACCTTCAACCCAAAACCTCTCTTGTTAATCCACAGCCAAGTAAAACAGATGTCACTGCTTGCTGGAGAATATTGCTGCCAACGATCTTCTGCCAAAACTACAGAAAACTGCATCAATGCCTAGTTCTTCCTCCTTGCTGGAACTGATCCTCATCAACCAAAGTAGAGATGTAAGGGAAGAGGAAATCAACGATTCTAGGTCTAAGTGGGTAGCTCGGCAGAACCTGGTGGCGGCAAGCAGTGATTAGGGCATGACTTAGCGAATCTGGTGATCAACGATCGGAAACTAGGGCGACACCTAGGCACCTGCTGTGGTCTTCGGCGTTCAGCGGAGAGGCGTCGTCTGCGCTAGAAGGTGTCGGGTGGTGGCTCAGACCTCACCGTGGCTAGGGCTTCGGCTTGGAGATAGTTTCCGGCCGAGAGGGGCGGCGGCGCATCCCGACCTCAGTGGCAGAGACAGAGAAGAAGAAAGGAAGAGGCGTGAGAGGAAGAGAAGGCGCGGGGGGTGGAAGCTTGGGGACACGGCGATAGAAAAAGGAGAAGAAAAAAACAAAATAAAGAAAAAAGAAAGCAAAAAGGAAAAATAAAACTTTCCCTCACTTAAATTGGGTAACCTAAACAGGCTTTCCCCGGGCCCCGTTTCTATCCTCGTAAACTCGTCCATACGGTCTCCGAAAAATTCCTGAAAAATTTCCAAAAATTTCGGAAAATTCCTTTATTCATATTCGCCTATTTTTCGGTATTTTACATATATGACCTAATGAATGTGAAGGTTAGAAATGAGAGTTTTTATTTCATTACATTTATTGATGACTTCACACATTTTTGTCATGTATATTTGATTTTTCACAAATCTGAAGCATTAGATTGCTTCAATTGTTACTTGAACGAAATTGAGAATCAGTTGGAACGTAAGGTTAAAACCTTGTGTACTGACCATGGAGGTGAATATTTGTTTGATTAGTTTAAGATACTATGTAATGAGAAAAAGAATATTAGATAGCTAACTATCCCTAAAACTTCACAACAAAACGGGGTTGCTGAAAGAAAATATAGGACTCTTCTTGAAATGGTTAGGTTTATAATGGCTCATGCTAATTTACTGATCTCCTATTGGGGAGATGCATTATTAGTAGCGACCTATATACTTAACAAAGTACCTTCAAAGTCAATTCCATCTACCCTATATGAACATTGGATATGTTGAAAACTAGATTTGAGTAATCTGAGACTTTGGGGGTCATCTGCCTATGTTCATGATAGGACCCATAGGTAAGAAGTGTATCTTTATAAGGTATTCTGAGACTTTTAAGGGTTATGCCTTTATTAGTGAGCAACAAGATAGAACCATCTCTGAAATAGAGTCAAGAGATGCTACTTTTCTTGAAACTAAGTCCCTAACATGAGGTGAAGTTGATAAGACAATTCCTCTATATGAGAAGGAGGAGGATAATGTTCCTTTATCAAAAAATTAGGAGATGTCTGAATCTAGTCAATCTAGTGGGAGTAATTCGCCATTGAATGAGTTAGTTTCTCAATAGTCTAACCTACGAAATAGTCATCAGATTATTCCTCAGAGAAGATTTGACATTGAGAATGAGGCACTGATGACTCTCCTAGTTTGACGATGAGGAATCTCGAACTGTTGCGGAAATTAACTTTGAGAAGCTCAGTAAGAGAAACATGAAAAATTACAATGGATAAGGAAATGGAGTCAATGAGAAAAGAATCAAGTTTGAGATTTAGTCGATCTCTCTCTTGGCTGAAGGGCTATTGGGAATAAGTAGATTCTCAAAGTAAAGAGGAAAGCAAATGGATCGATTAACCAATACAAAGCTTGTTTAGTTATAAAAAGGATATACCAAAATGGAGGGTATTGATTTTGAAGAGACATTCTCCCCACTTGTGAAATTTGTATCAATACATGTCATCCTAGCTATAGTAGTACAATTTGACATGGAATTACATCGGATGAATGTAAAAATAGCTTTCTTTAATGGTAATCTTGATGAGAAAATCTATATGACATAGCGAAAAGGTTACGTTGCTGAAGGCCAAGAGAATAGAATATGTAGACTTAAGAAGTCTATATATAGGCTAAAGTAGACATCAAGATAATGAAACATAAGATTTAATGAAGTCATTTTGTCTTATGATTTTAAAATGATCGATGAGGATCATTGTGTTTACCTAAAAAAGGAAAAAAGAAAAGTTTATCATTTTATCATTATATGTTTATGATATATATGTTAATAGCTGAAAGTGACATAAAGTGTATTGTAGAAGTTAAATCATGGCTTTTAGTACAATTTGGCATAATAGATATGAGAGAAGCTGAGTACATCTTAGGAGTAAAGATAATTAGAGATCGATCAAAAAAGCTTTTTGGGTTTGTCTCAAGAAGCTTATATCACTAAGATGTTACAATACTTCAATATGTTAGATTACAATATTAAATAGACACCTGTGGTAAAAGATATTGTTCTGAGAAAAAGTATGTATCCCAAGACTCCTAAAGAAATAGCTGAAATGAAGAAAAAAATCATATGTCAGTGCTATTGGTAGTTTGATGTATACTATATTGTGTACTCATCCTAATATAAGCTATGCTGTGAGCTTAGTTAGTCATTTCTAATCAAATATAGGATCAAGATACTAGAAAGCGGTGAAGAGGATATTCAGATATCTCAAAGGGACAGCGAATTATTATCTCTGTTTCTAAGGATTAGATATGAGCTTGAGTGACTACACAGATGAAGATTAGGTGGGAGACCTTGATGACATAAAATTCATATCTAGCTATACCTTCTTACTGAATGGTGGCGCCATCTCATAGAACAGTAAGAAGTAGGTTTTTGTAGCCTTGTCGATAATGAAAGTTGAGTATGTGGCTTGTGCAGCGGCTGTGCAAGAGGTTGTCCGTTTAAGAAGGTTTCTGAAGTATTTGAAGATTGTTGAGGACAATAGGAGTCTTGTTACAGTGTACTATGATAGTCAAGCTGCTATAGTTTTTTCCAAAGATCCCTAATATCACAGTAAAGGCAAGTATATAGAAATTAAGTATAATTTTGTAAGTGATATTATTGACAAGAAAAAAATAGTTCTTGAGTACATCTCTACACTGTAACAACCACCCTTCTTACTATACTATACTACTCTCTAAGGATGACCATTACTTAACTATTAACTCTACTTAACCGGTGTGATCGAAACCACGAGGAATCCCTACCGAAAAATTTCGACAGAGTCTCCCCTGTACCGGTGACCATAAACATTAATACATACATAGTATACACAGCCACAGGCGGCTGGAACATATATTAAACACCCACGCAGTTTAATAAGTGACAAAAACTATAATATCTACCTATTACATAGAAACTCATCACAGCTTGCAAACAAAACCACGAATAAACTCAATAGGGACATAGAATATAAAATACAGTCTCAATGACATCAACCATAGAGTACAACACAATTACTTCTTATCCACTAAACAGGAAAAACTCAAAACTTCCCAGATCCTTCCATAGTCCTGGCATCACACACCTCCATCAGACATCCTCCTTGTCGCCTTCCTCTTTACACTTTAACTTTTCCTTTATCTACAGTAGGAGGAAAATAAATCTATAAGCGAAACGCTTAGTAAGTACTAATCTATCTCACAAAAACTTGAAAGTGCATAAGATGCAAAGGATGCTAAAACTGAAATGCTAAAAAGAAAAGCTAAACATGCTCATCTAATAGCAAAGCACTAAAATAAACTGCATACTCATGATATACAAGAATAAATCTGTATGCTGGAAATAAAGCTAATCATGCTCTTTAAACTCATAAGGAAAACAAATGAAAACTGATACTGTGTATTTAGAATTAAAAGAGCTACACTTGCTAATCCTAAACATATATGAAGCTTGTTTTATTTGTCCCAAATACTTATGGTCTTATACTTATAGTCTTACACTTAGAAATTATTATTTAATTTAATTTCTCTTTCTTCTTCTCTTTTCTTGGGCTCTCTAATAGAGACTGAGGTAGAGAGCCTCCAGTCCTATGAGGATAAAGACCTTGGTCTTACCAGGGTCAAGACCTCGGAATTGGTCACCTGGATTTGTTTAACGACAACCTTGGAAGTCGGGTACTAGCCTCTTTAAAAGATTTACCTGTTATCTTTTCTTCTCTAGACCTTGGTCTTTTCTCACTTATAGATACTCATATCTTCTAAAGGATTTAATAGGACATAATCATTCCATTGAAATACATGACTACACATGTATGTTAAAATAGTAAAGAAAACTAACTGTATGCTTCAACTTAAAGAGCTATTAAAAGCAAAGGAACACATACATACATATGTATCAAAGAAACTTAAATCTGCATATTAACTTAACAAAATCCTACTTAAATCTACATATTAACTTAAATCTGCATCCTAACTAACTGTATGCTTTAGATTAAAGAGCTATTAAAAGCTAACTAACATATATATGCATATGTAACAAAACAAGAAACTAGAAATTAAATTAAGAACTAATACTGCTCATGCTATTCCAATACTGCAAGAAATGGAAATAAGATTCAATACTAAACACATGTTGTTCATGTCCATTTAATTGCATATAAACTAAAATCTGCAAAGTTAACATAAGATGAAATACTTAAACACATGCTAAATCCCTTAAAGTTCCTTCTCCTCTTCTATATCCAACTCACGGCAGTAAAAAGGGAATTAACCAAGCTAAGGCAGCAAAACAAAGAGGACTGCTCATGCCCAACTAGTAGCAAATGAAAAACTGCATATGTTCAACTAATGATAAATGAAAATCTGCACATGTTCAACTAAGGGTAAATGAAATCTGCATGTCATACTTATCAAAAATCTGCGCCTGTAACTCTAAAGCTAGTATAGAATCCATGAACTGTTCTTGTTCATTGTATAGCATAATCGGAACTAACAGTAAGGGGTTGTTCGTGCCCATTTCGTAGCGCAACAAACCAAACAACAGCTCCAAATCAAATGATAAGGATGCATGCATTAAGGTAACAAAACTCAACCCATTAATCCAAACTAACAAGGTAACAACATGAATGGAACTACATGCTAATCAACAAGCATATGCTTTCTCATGATCAACTAAATAGCCGAATTGCACAGCAACCCTAAAGAAACTACCCGTGCCCCTTTTCTTTGCCTAAGCTCAAGTTAAACTTGCTGTAAATTTTATAGCAAGACCTATGTACACCAATTCACAGTTAAAACCTTTGTAGGGCAACCAAAATCTCTAAACTTACTTCCACAGATTTGCAAGAAAAAGAAAACACAATCTTGAATCTATTCTATTAATCCCTAATATCACAATTCTCTACAACCAAATCCAAAAGCCAAAAGTAACAACTCCTCCTGTTCTATGGCACGGCAGGAAACCAAAAGAATTTGTTTCCTTAATGAAACTTAAGGCAACAAGCCCTAAACCAAAAATCTTCATAGAAAAATTCGGAAATAAAAGGAAACAAAAACCTAAAGCTCGGAACAACTCCTACCACAGGTGAGTAGTACTTACATCGCTATTCTTGGACTTACAACCGTAGGGAAGCTTCTAGGGTTTCGGCTAGTTCGCAATCTTGGCGTTCCCTTCGTGTCCACGCGTCCTCCTTGACGAGATGAGATCGAATCTGAGAAGAGCTCGCCGATTCACCCCTTAGCCGGCCGCCGGAGACAAAGCCTTCGCCTCGTCTTCGTTTTCGCCCGAGAGGAACTCGTCGTCGCGCGCGTGAGGGAGAAGGAAAATTAGGTTTCGGCTAAAACCTAAGTTCTCCTTTTAATACCTAAAATTTCTGTCACCAACTACTACTTAAATATTATTCGCTCTTTCTTTAATTAACACCGCCCGCTGGCACAGCTGGTCAGCCGGGTTTTGCTCGGGTCAAAGGCCTCGGCTTCGATCCCTCAGCCGTGCACTTTTTATTCCAAAGTTTATTTTCAGTTTCTAAAATATCGCTTAACTACTATTGGTTTTGGTTTTCTTCAAGAAACAATTGCTTGCTCACTTGGTCGGCTTGGGCAGATAAAGGCTTGGCTGAGTCGGAGATTGTTAGTTCGAATCTTGCCTCAGCCCCTTATTTTGGTATTTCCGTTTCCTTTTACGGCTTAAGGTTAATTCTGACTTAAGATCAATTGAGTTCCTATTTGTTCAAAAAAAGGTTGCGGACTAGTTGGCTGGCTGGATTCGATTAAGGCTCGGTTCAGGTCCGAGGTCCACGGTTTGAATCTCGACTTGAATGTTTTTTTTGTCGAAACTTCTTTCGTTTAGTAAAAATACCAAACGACCTCCAAAAATTATATAAAAATACTCTAAAAATTTCTAAAAATCTCTAGAATATTTTAAAAGTATTTATAAATATTTTTAAAGACATTTAGAGCTTGAAATAGAGAAAAATAGATCGTTACATACACGTAATATACTTACCGATCCATTTACTAAGCCATTGACTAAAGAATCATTTCAAGGACATGTGAAGGCTTCAGGACTTAGAAGAATGTTACTTATTGTAAAAAATATTTAAATAAATAAAAAATATCATGATCTATTCAGTGTATATGTCTTTATTACATTTGAAAAAAAAGTCTCAATAAACATATTGGCAGATTGTGATTGGTCCACTCACATGGACAATCATCTCTATTTATTAAGTATAAATAGAGGTAAGATCGTTGCTTATGGGATAACTTATGTAGCTGTAAATAGAGACATACTTATAAGTTAAGGTCGCCTTGATAATTATGTCAAGATGAGACCATTTATGTAATGATTGGAGTAAATGAACCTACCATTTATTGAAGCTTCTTAGAGCCAGATTGAAATTCATATGTTGAATTCAAGATTAGATATTAGGTATATCTAGATTGAAATCTGTACAATGTTATATTTTAATGAAAAACATGCACTTTTTTAAGTAAAGATAATAGCATCGTAGTATGTGATTCATACCACATGTACTATAACGACAAGAAGGGTAATAGAAGAATGGATCCCTACTTCTCTACTATATGAGACCCTTGAGATTATAAGTTAATCTTAATCTTACGCTAAGTGACTATTTAGCTATCTACTTGAAGTTCTGATCAGTGTATGCTAATTTAGCATGTTTCCTATTGACTATGGGTGATTCAGTCTATGGAGCATAACTTATAAAGCGACTGATTAAAATGAATAGATTCTAGATAAAAAGGAAGATTAAAATTGATTTACATTTATGACATTTATTACGAGTACCAATTATATTTTGTTTAGTACATACAATGTAATTGTGAATAATTATGTTGAGTAGAGATGTTGAATATGCTCTTGACATAATATTCATTGTGAGGGATTAGAGATGTTCATGCTGATGTAAATAATTTAATTTAGGGTAAAAATAAGTTGTGGATGTTTCTGATTTATTCTGTAGATCAACTATGTAAGGTGTAACAATTTTCTTAGTAATAAGAACTCAGTGTGCTTACTGTTGCATGAATCATTTTCCTTAATATATGGAATAGATGTTTTTATTTGATTTTTGTGACTAATTAATTTTTACTCTAGCCTTTGTGACTTGATCATCATAAAATCTATGTGACTTATTTGATCTTTGTGACTAATTAATGTTTTTCTCTAGTTTTTATGACATGATTATCTTATAGTTTATGTGACTAACATGGTCTATGTGGCCATTATAGATTGACTTGGACAAGTGGGAGATGTTAGATGTTGAGGAGATAAAGGGGCACCTCTTTCCCTTCATTCCCCTCATTGATGCAAACGTCAAGGAGACGAAGGGGTACCCTTGCACCTTGGTCTTCCTCAATCATCTTATATATGGGTGTCTAGGCCAGGGAGATCCACAAAGAAAATGAGAGGAATTTGAGGTGATCAAAGGCAAAGGAGAACTTCCTATGGAAAGGGATTTGGATCTTGAAACTCAAAGGGCTTTTTGGTTTCATCTATGATCATGCTTTAGACATCAAGCAGAGATCAAAATCATCTCAAGAGATCACTGTGAGTTCTATTTTATGTTTCATGCTATTAGAGATAACAGATCAGATGTTACCCATGTGAAGAAAAAGTCCTAACAGATCATGGAGGACCAGATATCGGTCATGTGAAGTCATATAAGGTCATGAATGACTAAATGTTAATCATGTGCGAAGAAATCCTAATTATGGGTCATGAAGGGTTGGGAAAATGGTGAAAGTCTTAATAGGTTATGGAGAACCAAATGTCGAGCACATGGTTGAAGTACTCCTAGCAAGCAAGGTAGGTTGGATGCTAAGCAAGTGAAGTCCAAGTAGAGCCTTGTTAAGGTTGGAAGTCTTATAGGAGAGGATTCTAGGCAGTGGAAGTCCTAGTATGTCAATGATGACTTGAGGTTGGTAATAGGTGAAGATCTAAAGTCAAGAAGTCCATGAGCAAGGATGAAATCCTAATAAGTCGAGCTAATCTGTACTAGGCATTAGAGAGTTCAATGTGAATAATATTGTTAACACTATGAACAATATCAGTCTATTAGTCAATTGAATAAATAGTATTTTGGAAATAAATAATATTTTTAATTTGAAAACGAATAGAATTTTATTCAGTTGACTTGAGTAATCAACTATTGAATTTTGGGACCGAACTAATGAATTTCAGGACTGAATAGAAGGTTATTCAATTGATTACCGGAGTCGATTGATATTTTCTCAAAATGATAGGACTATTCAAAAGTTGACTTGGGATGTCAACTCTATAAAGCACAATTGACTGATAAATTATAAACAATTGACTGATGGTTATTTTTGGAAAAAGATTAATGAAGATCCTAAAGATGCAGACTTGTCATTTCCTACAATATCATTTATATCAAGCATAAAAGTTGATTGATGGTGTGTAAATAGTTAACTGATGGTGATGAAGATAAAAGTTTGAGGGTTGCTCATCTTAGATACACAGAGGTCTTTAGGAGATTCATTCATGGTAATTCCAGAGTTGGTGTTGTTACATTCCAGAGGCACTAGCGAGCATTCTAAAGCAATTTTATGTCAATTAAGCGATTAAGTTTTTGTAATTTTATTTACTACATCATTATTATCATATCAATTTATATTTCTACTGTTTACTTGAATTGCTGTAAGAACAAGACTTTATAAGATGTTTCTCCGTCTCTAGAAAGTATTCTGCAAGGAAAAAAATATAGTGGTACTTGTGGAAGGACTCTAGGTCGAGGAGTGGGATGAGGGTTCTAAACCATGTAAAATCTAAGTGTTATGTGTTTGTCCTTACTTTTTTATTGTTTCTATTTTTATTTTCTACTACACTAACAATTGTAGATATTCACAATCAACAAAAAGATGAATTCACCATCCTTTAGTGGCATAATCAGTCCCACACTTTGTACAAAACAATATCACTTGAAACTATTTTGTACAAAGGTGCTCTAATTAAGTTGGAGCATTTTGTTAATAGAGAAGCTTCAAGTTATGCTACTTTTAATAATATTGTTTGTTTTTTGGCCTAAATTTATCAAAAAAAATTAATTTATAAATTTAATAGAACGGGGAGTATTTTAATTATATCAAAATAATGAGAGGTAAGTTGAAGTTTGAGAAACTTTAGGAGCATGAGAGTCTATACATAAAATATTTTTTAAAAAAATTATAGTTCGACAATTTACTGAACCACGTACATAGATTTTTGTAATACCCAAAATACATACCCAACCTTCATATTTACTAAAATACATAGTCATTTCCAATTATGTCTTTTCTTTATAAGCAATCAATTAATCATGCTTCATTAGTTGACTGCTATGTAACAATCAAGTTCACCAATCAATTTCTAAAACTTATTGCGCTCGATTTGTTGCCCATAACTTATCAGTTGACTTCCCATTGTGGTAGGATCATTATATAGCTATCAGAATATCTAAAAGTTGTGTCAATTTCAAAAACCCCACAAATCTCTAATTAGGCTATGAAATTTATGTCTAAGGGCATGGTTACACTCAGGATGACGTAAGGAATGCAATAAACATTGTTTATGTTTTTGAAGTGTCTAAGATCATCAATAAGTTTTGACCAAAACTTGTTGATGGCCTTCGGAACATCAGAACCACTTCAAACCAAAATCATTACACATCTGAAAGACTCCTGAGTATAACCATGCCCTTAGACCTACGTTCGACACCCTAGATTGAAAGATGTAAGTTTTTTTTAATATATACAACTTTAAGACAATAGACACAAGCTCATTGACCTAAGTCTATCATACTTATCAACACCATTACAGCATTCCTAGGATTCTTTTGGTTTAGACCATGTCAAGATTTTGAAATTTAGTAACATCAATGAGTTTTGGCCAAAACTTGTTGATGACCTTAGGAACATTAATATTGCTTCAAATCAAGACCATTACACTCCTAGGAGCCTCCTAAGTGTAAACATGGCCTCAGACTTGGATTCCATAGCCTAGATTGAGATATGTAAAATTTTGAAATCTTCACAACCTTATGACAATTTGACACAAACTCATTAAAGGGTCTAGGGCTATTATATTTACCCACCAACACTACTAAATTGTTCCTAAGACTCCCTTGGTTTAGACAATGTCAAGATTCTAAAATTTTGAACATTGTATGACCAACAACAAGTTTTTGCCAAAACTCGTTGATGGTTTTAGAAATATTAGAATCACTTCAAACCAAGACCATTACACTCATGGGAGCCTCTTTAGTGTAACCATTCAAATTTGGATTCCACAATCTTGATTGATAGATGTCAGTTTTTGAAATTGCTAATGGCCTTAGGAACATTAGTATCACTTCAAGCTAAGACCATTACACTTCTGTGAGCCTTCTGAGTGTAACCACTCAGACCTAGATTCCAAAGTCTAGATTGAGAGATGTGCATTTTAAAAGTCTTTACAACCTTAAGATAATTTGGCACAAGCTCATTAAAGGGCCTAGGACTGTCATGGTTACTGACCAACACCATCTTAGGATTCTTACGACTCCCCTAGTTTAGACTATGTTAAGATTTAAAATTATGAATATTATGGGATCATCAATAAGTTTGGGCCAAAACTCATTGATGCACTTACGAACCTCAAAATCACTTCATACTTAGACTATTTCTCTCTAGGAAGCCTCCTGAGTATAATCATTCCCCCAGACTTGGATTCAATAGTGTAAATTGAGAGATATAATTTTTTAAAATATTTACAATCTTAAGATAATTTGGCATAAGCTCATTAAAGGAATTAAGCAGTGAACTAAGTGTTCTAGAGCGAGTGGCTCTCCCTTCTCTCTAGAATCTAGAGAAAAAGGAGGGCGGAGTGCAGGAGTGATGAAGTGACCAAGAGGTGTTGGATTACTTGTCGAATGAGGTTGTTGGACAAATTGGCATGATCAAAGTTCAATCAGATGTGTCAGATACTTCATCCATTTATTCAATACTGTCTGTAGTTGACCTTCAACAATATCTTCACCTACTGATTACTTCTTAATCAACTATTTTCTAGATCCTTATTATGACAATCTGTCTGTTGAAGATTTTGATGACCCCATTTTTGAAGAAACTTTATATGACTTCAGTAATTTGCTTTCATGTATCATCAATTTATACCCCAAAACTTGATAGACTTACGATTTGATCAACGTACTTGTTCTCATGATTGGATACTAAAGGAAGGTTCTGAAAACATCCCATGTTTTATATGTGGGTATTATCCTTCTATTTTCCATAAAGGAACTTGTAATCTTTGTAAATGCCAATGTTGTAACCTCTGCCTTGATGTTGTATTTCAGATAATTATTCCACCAACTCATACAGTAAAGGGGAGTACTCATAATACTCTATTGGAAACATGAGTATTAGTCTTATAATCTCGCTTTAATCTCTTAGAAATTGTTGGTGTAGAGTTTGGGTTTCAGGTTTGTTGCCTTACTTTTGTCTGCACAGGTTTTACAGAATAGAGGACTCAAGTTCCATCTTCTCTCTTAGCTAGTTACTATTCTACCCAAAATGTATACTGAGATAAGGAGTGAGGAATCTTGACACAAATAAGAAAGAAGGACAGAGCCCTAAAGGTTGAGAGAAGTTTATTAAGCCATACAAACCATATACATCATGTATATATATGCCGTAGTAAAATCCAATTGGAAGAGAAATAGCTTATAAACTTAAGAGTTTAGTCATAAACACTTACAAACTGTACAAGACTTTAAGAGGGGGGAGAGAGAGAAATAGCTTATAAACTTAAGAGTTTAGTCATAAACACTTACAAACTGTACAAGACTTTAAGAGGGGGGAGAGCTTGAGCGCTGGTGATTTTTATTTTTATTTTTTTATGATTTGTCTAGAGGAAAAAAGGAGGTTTATATAGACAAGAGAAGAGGCTTCTGGAGATGTTGAGTCATGCTAGTTGTAATGTTATCAGTCATAACTGTTGATGTTTTTGCAAGAAGTAGTGTTTGCTGACTTAGGCGCTTATGATTGTTGTGTTGGATGATATCATGGTTTCCGTCATAACTCCATCATGTTGATCAGATTAGCTTCTTCAATGGAGCCCATAGAGGGTGGTAAGGTAGAAGTTGATACTGTTGAGAGTGTTTTAGTTTTTTGCTTTTCAAACCATGTAGTATTTTTCTTCTGATAAAATTGGCAAATGTTTTGCGTGAAATAAGAGAACGGAGAAAATACCGTTCCAAAAGTTTTTGGCCAATAAATTTTTTCTATAAATGCTTCTCTAGCCAAAGTATATTCTAATGGGTCTTGGTAAGAATCCCAAAGCCAATAATTACCTTGGAGAGAAGATCTCCAATGTTTAAGTTATTCTTCAAGTGATTTTTGAGACATCCATTCTTTATCGGAATGAGAAGGATAGTCTTCAAAAGGAAGTAATTGGATATTAAGTCCTTGTACATCTAATTTAATTAGATATCTGGATGGTTTTATTTGTGAGTTCATCCATTCTAGAGGAGAACTATCAAAAGTATATAATAGTAATGCTTCTTTTTCTTCAAGTATATGTTGTATTCCTTTTCCAAGAAGTGGAGGCAAAGTTTGAATTGAGTCTATATCTTGAACCCAAAGTTCATTAGGGTAACAAGAGTAATAAGTCGTCCACTATAGTTCTTATGTTTGAATTTTTCTGCATGACTATTTTCTTTTCTGAAAGAATAGAGGAGTTGGCATCTACATCCCAAGTCTGTAGTTTTTGGAGTAGAACATTGGGAAAAAGTTTTTATATAGGAAATTTTATAAGTGTACTCTTTCCCATAAGTAAGGGTAATCCTTGGTGTAGAATTTTGATGAAACTAATTAAGAGCTTCTTCAAGTTCTATAAAATGTTTATAGGACGAAGTATCTCCCATAGTTTAGATATAAGTAAGTATATCTTAAGGAAGTGCTTTGATATATAGTAAACTGTCTTTTCTATTAGTGGTAGCTTATAAGATTTCAATGACTGGTAATTCATTGGTTTAAGTGACATTGGAACAGAAAGTAAGTCTATATCTTGTCATTCTGAACTAGTAAAAGTTGTTGAAGTTGCTGTCATGTTCATGGTGGACATGTTGACTCTAGGTTTAGGAACCTAAAAAGGGAGAATCAAGCTTTAAAGGCAAAGCTTGATCATTTGGAGAAACCCCTAGATAGATTCAATGTTGGATCTAAGGGTTTAAATATGGTGTTGGGTAATCAAAGACCCAACAATGATAGATCGGGTCTAGGATACTGATCTAATATCTCCAAGGCTAAGGGAAAGTCTTATGCTAGGGTTGCATATGACTATAGTAAGGAGAAGTTAATGAATGGCAAGGGAAAGTCATTTAATGGTAAGAAGAAATTAACGAAGGACAAGGTGTCCAAGGTTAAAAAGGTTAGGTTTGTATGCCAAGTATCACCGGAGGTGCACCGATGTGGCCTAGCAATTGTGGATGAGTCACTTAGGAAGGTGGCTAAAGTTAAGAGCTCCAGGGGGAGCTCAAAGAGTCAAGTTAGGACCTATGGCAAATAGATCTCAAGTGGATTTTACTTGGAAGTCTAGATTGGGCCATGGAATGTGTCAAGTGATTTGGAGACGAATTTGAGTCTCAACTTTAGGAAATGGTACAATTGGGATGTGTTTCATGCAAGAAATATGATATTGGGGATCATATTACATGATAATTGATTTTGGATGTATAGATGCCATATAAACCAATGCTAGTGGATGCATGGTGGTTTAGTATGAGCAAATACATCAAGAAAAAGCCAAAACTAGGACTTTAGGTCAGAGTTCAATTGAACCATTTAGCTAGTTTTGATTTTGTGTCAATCTTAGGATTGGTGATAGATATATTTTTAGATGTATTTTTCCCAAGTAGACATGGATAAAATAGACCTCTCCATAAAATTTAAAGATTTTTGGATATTTGTGGAATTTTTTATGCATTTTTGAAATTAGGTTCAGAATGTTGTTTGGGCTGAAATCAGGGTGTTAGTTGACTGGTACAGTTACCAGTCGACTGATAACAGTGTATATCGAACGACTGATATCAGCCTGAAACCATTTTTCAACGTTGAATTTGACCATGTCAGCTCGTATATGTGTATAAGATCCATGGGGGATGAATACACGAGTTTAGGGTCAATTTGGATGACTAGTTTCAACAATTGGGATATTATTAGAGCTTTTTAATGTTAGGTAAAGGGG
The DNA here is from genome assembly GCF_018446385.1 of Zingiber officinale. NCBI lineage: Eukaryota > Viridiplantae > Streptophyta > Magnoliopsida > Zingiberales > Zingiberaceae > Zingiber > Zingiber officinale. The sequence continues at coordinate 58,608,457 of NC_056006.1, read as the reverse complement.
GAGAAGTAAGGTTTAGTTAGGAAAACCTTAAATGTCTTTGCGTAGGGAGAGCCTTGTGATAGGTTCTTAAATATCCCTGTGGTAAAATTCCTAGCTTAATGGGGAGCTTAAGTGTAAAGGGAGTCTTGGGATAGGTTCCAATGCATGTTTGCATTTCTATTTCGGCAATGTAAGTCCAAGTGTATAGCCTTGACAACGTAAGTCCATTCAGGGATGTAAGTCCAAGTGTGTAGTCTTGGCAACATAAGTCCATTCAGTGGTGTAAGTCCAAGTGTGTAGCCTTGGCAACGTAAGTCCATTCGGCAGTGTAAGTCCAAGTGTGTAGCTGTAACGCCCCGCCTTCTACTGGCTAAGCTGTAAGGCCGGGGGTTACATTATGCTGTTGCTAAACTATTCTTAATGTGCGGAAAACTGATCTAATTTAAGATTTCTTTATGCTAATGCAACTTTGTTCTACATGTGCTAAGGGATGGGATCTAAGGTATACATGACATATCTTTCATCCCCCCATAGTCAAGGAGCTACAACTAAAGGTTTCTAGTCCAAATCCAGCTTCCCGATCAATCGAGCTTATAACTCAATCGATTGGAGCTATTGGATCGATCCACTGATCGATTTAGCTTGCTACTGTGCACGGAGGTCCCGTCTGGATCGATCGGCTGATCGATCCAGTCTGGCCAATAGATCTAGTGATCGATTCCAGAGCTCTCTGTTCGCGACAGAACGCTACCGGATCGATCAGCTGATCGATCCAGGAGCTTACTGTTCACGGAACAAGCTGCCCAATCGATCAGCTGATCGATTGAGGAGCCTCCAATTGATAGGTTGATCGATTGGGGTTTCTAATTTCGTATCAGAAGTCTGATTTTAGCACTGTTTCGTGCTCAAATCGCATATATCAACTCTATAAGCAGAAACAAAGCTACTAGACCTATCATTACTCATGGCTAGCTAACTAAGATCATGACAATCAGTAATCTAAGCATAACTATCACAATTCAAGACACTTAATTAACTAACAGTGCAGAAAAGTAACACTACAAGAAATACTAAGTTCTTAAATTGCTAGTTTCTCCAAAGATCTTTATTCCAAGTTCCTATCCACACATATCTTCATTGCATTGTCCTCCAGCCTCCGCTAATCCATCTTTTCTTTACCTTTATCTGTAGTATAAGAAAAAGAAGTATCTATAAGCTTGGGAGCTTAGTAAGAAACCATCTACCTCACAAAATATGCATACGATGCGATTTATGCTTTTAAAACATGTTATTTGAAATATATACTGAACATGTTAGAGCATGGCATGGCATACTATCATACAAAACATAGAAATCAAAAGCTGATCATGGCAATATCTTCTAGTATCAACAAGATAGAACTAAACTGATACAATAGCTAACTAAACTAATGCTAAGCTAATACAAATTCTGAACTGTAATCACATAACGAAATTGTGAAGCTTTGAAAAACTAGTTATCATAAATAGATGAAAATACTAATCATGCTGCTGATGGGCCCGGCAACTGTACTTGCTATGCGCGCATCCCTAACTAGACCTAAGGTAGCTAGTCCCAAATCTAGTAGGGTTTACTAGGTTATCTAAACCTAGGGACGACTATGGGATCCCAACCCAAGGACAACTGAAGTCCAGTATAGTGCCACTGATAAAAGTAAAATACTGTTTTATAACTGAATTATCTGATCTTGCTATTTCTAGGTTATCTGAACCTAGAGCTAGGTTATCTGAACCTAGAGCTAGGTTATCTGAACCTAGAGGCGATTGTGGGTGCCCACCCATTGGACCGTAGTCCCATATAAGTTGTAGCAAGGCTAAGTATGCTATAAAATGCTCCTATTGCATTTATCTAAGCTATTAAAAATGCCTATGTTGCATTTAACTGAGCTAAACATTTTATCAAACATTTGGTGTGCACTAATTCACACCCTATGTGCTGAAAATCTGTGTACAACTAAACTAAGGCATAAAATCATGGAAAGAGCTACTTATACTACAGGTGAGGGGTTTCTTACATCCTGCGCTAGATTTCCTTACTATCTGATCGCTAGATTTCCGGTGGAGAAGATCCCTTGGTCGATCTCCTCGCGTCTACGTGCTCTTCTCTCGGAGAGGAGCGTTCTCGTGCCGGAGTTGTCGCCGAAAGGTGCTCCTATAGCCCTTGGGATGAAACCCTAGGTTCCTTGGAGGTTGAGGTGCCGTGAGGTTTGGAAGAAGAGAGGTTCGGCGGAATTAGGGTGAGGAGAGGAAAAGCTTCCGATGAAAACTAATAACTTCTCACTTAATTTTTCCTATTTATATTAAGTGGTTTATTCGGTCAACTAAACCTTAAATATAACAGTTTCCCTCTCCTTTCAGCACACCCCTGCTGGGGCCTCCTGGTTACTAGAGTATGTCTATAAGACATAGGGTCTCATAGGTCTCGGGTTCAATTCCCGCTTAGGCTATTTTACGTTTCTATTTATTTTTACTACTTCCGCTACTCTAAAAATTCCATAAAAATATCCTAAAATTCCAGAAAAATAATAGAATATTTCTAAAAGTCTTTTGAGAATTTTTGGACGTTACAATCCCCCATACCTTATAAAAAGTTCATCCTCAAACTTAGAATAGTTCTGGGTACTTCTGTCTCACACTAGCTTCTGTCTCCCAAGTTGCCTCTTCTGTTGTGTGACTTTGTCATATTACTTTTACTAATGGTATCTCCTTGTTCCGCAGTTTCTTAACTACTCAGTCTATTATCCGAATAGGTCGACTGTCATAGCTGAGGTCTTCGCGGACTTGTACCGACTGGGGCTCAATCACTTGGGTGACATCTGGGATATGCTTCTTCAACATAGAGACATGAAATACATTATGGATAATTGACATCTCCTGGGGTAGCTCTAGCTCATATGCTACTTTGCCAACTCTTCTAGTGATAAGGTATGGTCCCACATATCTGGGACTCAATTTGCCCTTCTTCCCAAAACACATTACTCCCTTCATGGGAGCCACTCTGAGAAATACTATATCCCCAACTGAAACTCTAGGTCAGCATATCAACATAGCTTTTCTAGCGGCATTTTTATCCTCTGTGGATCCTATATAGCTACTATGGTATCTGCTACTAGATCTCTAGTTCTAGTTCGTTCACCACTTTCATACCAAAGATGAGATCTACACCTCGTCCAGAAAGCCTCATAGGGTGTCATATCGATGGCTCGATAGCTATTGTTGTATGCAAATTCGCTAACGAGATATTTGCACCAACTTCCTGAAGTCCGTGGCACAGCTGAGCATATCTTCGAGTACTGATTTATCTCGGCTGTCCACCATCCGCTGAGGATGGAAATCTGGCTAAACTTTAACTTAGTGTCCAGCCGATCGCACACCGTAAGTGTGATGTAAACCTCCCGATTTGTCTCGAAATAATGGGACTCCATCTAACAATCTCCTTGAGATAGAGCTAGTTGCTCCATGGAGTAGGATATCCTCGTAGCTAAGAAGTGGGATGATAATTTGTCGACTATTATTACCGATGGCATCAAAACCATTCGTGGTTCCGGGTAGCCCCACTATGAAGTCCATGGAAATATCCTCCCACTTCCATGGGATCTGGAACAGGCCTAGTAGAACTCCTCTGCAGTGTTCTCGCCTTGACCGCACGCAATGTGAATACATATCTAGCAATGTCTCTTTTCATTCCAGGCCACCAAAAACGTCTCTTTAGGTCTTGGTACATCTTGGTAGAGCCAGGATGCATCGCATAAGGAGTCCTGTGAGCCTCGTCGAGAATCTTTCTTCGTAGTTCCTCCCGATCTGGAACACAAAGTCTGTCACCAAAATATAATACCCCACTATCAGATATTCTGAACTCTCCACTTTCTGATTCTGCTAACCCTTGCTTGATTTTCTGAATTTCAGGGTCCTGATCCTGAGCTGTCTAAATGTCACCAAGGAGGGTAGATGCTAATATCATAGTAGAGAGTTGTCCAACTATAAGTTCGAGACCAAAATTTGTAATTTCCTTTTGTAGGGGCGGTGACATGGCTGATAAGGATAGTAAGGTAACACTGGACTTTCTGCTAAGTGCGTCTGTCACCTTATTGGCTTTTCCTGGGTGGTAGAGGATATCTATGTCATAGTCTTTGACCAGTTCGAGCCATCTGCGCTGTCGCATATTTAGATCCTTCTGGGTGAAGAAGTACTTCAGACTCTGATGATCTGTATACACTCTACACTGAGCTCCATACAAGTGATGTCTCCAAATTTTGAGGGCAAACACAACTGCTGCAAGCTCAAGATCATGAGTAGGATAGTTCCTCTCATGGTCTTTGAGTTGTCTGGAGGAGTAGGCGATCACCTTGCCATTTTGCATCAGTACTGCTCCTAGTCCCAATTTAGAGGCATCGCTATAAATATCAAAGCTGTCTGTGTTTTCTGGCAGAGTTAGAATGGGTGCACTGGTCAACCTTCTTTTGAGCTCCATGAAACTATTCTCACAGTCCTCTGTCCACTGAAATTTTCTGTTCTTCCTGGTAAGAGCTGTCAGTGGGGAGGCTATCCTGGAGAAATCCTCTACAAATTTCTTGTATTAGCCTGCTAGTCCCAGAAAGCTTCTGATTTCACTGGCGTTCTTAGGTCTTTTCCAGTTACTCACAGTCTCAATTTTACTGGGGTCTACCATAATACCATCCTTGGAGATGATGTGACCCAGGAAGGCTACTTGATCGAGCCAGAATTCACATTTCGTGAACTTGACATACAGCTGGTTCTGCTGAAGGGTCTACAGTACTATCTTCAGGTGCTCTGCGTGTTCTTCCTAAGTTCCGGAGTAGATAAGAATGTCGTCGATGAACACGATAACAAACTTATCTAAGTATTCTCTGAATACTCGGTTCATGAGGTCCATGAAAGTAGTTGGAGCATTCGTCACGCCAAAGGGCATGACTACGAACTCATAATGTCCGTATCTGGTCCTGAAAGTCATCTTGGATATATCACCTTCTTTAACTTTCACCTGGTGATATCCCGATCTGAGGTCTATTTTAGAGAACACTGCTACTCCCTTTAGCTAATCAAATAGGTCATCTATTCTGGGAAGAGGATACCTGTTCTTAATCGTGACTTGGTTTAGTGCCCGATAGTCTATACACAGGCGCATGCTCCTGTCCTTCTTCTTCATGAACAATACAGGCGCTCCCCATGGTGAGTGACTAGGGCGTATGAAGCCCTTGTCGACGAGGCCTCGTAGTTGCTCATGAAGTTCCTTCGATCAGAGCCATAGGGTGCTTTGGAGATGGGATTTGTACCGGAATGAGCTCTATCTCAAATTCAATCTCCATGCTGGTGCTAGGCCTGGTAACTCCTCGGGGAAGATTGTTGAGTCACATACAACTCGGACCTCCTCTAGCTTTCGGTTCTTGTCCCGCCGGATCTCGACTACATGTGCTAGGAATCTGACATCCCGAATCCAGAGTTTCTGGCCAGCGGAGAAACTTGGCCTTCCTCTTTGGTTCTCCGATGAACCCAAATGCACTCTGCTTTAGGTTGAATATAACTCTGCTTACCTACATGGAGGCACCGATCATCGAAAGTCCATACCAAGATGACATCGTAGTCGCCATCTCTAATACTATCATATCACCAAAAGCTCTCTTCTTATAATGACCAGACTGTTCGAGCTAGTGCGTGAATGCCATAATTTCTCCAAGTGTCTAAAAACTTCTCGAATACCTCGGGGTATTGCCAACTTTCGGTGAATGCCCTGGATATATAAGAATGGGTTGTCCCATTTAGATAAAGACAGTTGCACTTGTAAATACTAACTGACCGAATAACCCGAGGCATTCGCCACGCCCTCTCCGGTTAGTGAGTAGATCCTTGCATGTATCTGCCGTGCCGAGGGGCTTCTAGTCCGCCTGGCTGATGTGGACCATCTAAAGCACCGATCTGCGTAAATCCGTGCTCGCTTGACCTCGATATCGGCCAGGTGGAGGAAAGCTGGTCTTGTTTGGGCATTGTTTAGCCATATGCCCTTCCTGGCCATATTCGAAACTATCACGCCCCGGAGGAGTCCCTGTCCGAGAAAATTTCGGCAGCATCTCCCCTGTACGGCGGACAATCTGAAACTTTTCTACATCCTCATATACCACAGCCATATGCGGCTGGAATAATAACATGTAAATAAACCATCACCACGCAGTTTATATAAATATAAGCAAACCAAAGCAGTAATACCATGACTCAAAATCAACCCTACTCAACTACACTTGTAAAGCTCAAATCCGATGAACTCACCTCTTTTGCCGTCCAGGCAGACATGTAGTAGAATAAATCCAAATCATACCAAAAATCCATCAAACGATATGAATCCATACAATATCCATAAGTAAAACAATACAAGACTAAAAACATGGTCTGATAGAGAAACTAAGATAAAATAACAACTCAAGACCAGCAGAGGACTAGCACTACGTGCAGATGGGGACTGGCGACTAGAACTACTCCAGACAGCCTCAACCTGAAAATATAACAACAATGGAGGTGGGGTGAGTCCAACACTCAGCAGGTACAACTGATATGCAAAGTAAGGAAATAACACCTTGCACTAATCATGCGTACAGTCTCCTGATAAAAATAAAGGTAAATGAGGAGATAAAAATAAAGGTAAATGCAGACCGAAGTAAACAGGAGAGGAACTGTACTAACCAGGACCTGGGTATAAGGACAAACAGTCCGAAAGGTATAGAAGACCTGTATGCATGTCAAACATAGGTATCCAAACAATATGCAGAATATAAATGCAGCAAACATAAACACAAGCAATGAATGCATCATGCATATGATGCCCATGTCATGGTCACCCCTGACGCCAGTCAGCCAACTCACAACCAAAAGTGGGACCGAGTGGGTAGGGTTGTGACGACCGTGGACTCTGCATCACTACCCCTGATGAGTGATCGAGTGGACGGGATGCTGTCGGAGTACACACATACTCCTATCCCAAATCATAAATGGGGGAGCGCAATGCTCTCATCTCCCGGTACACTATGACGGGGAGGGATCTCTAACATGCTACACGCTGCGTCACACTACCCCTGAGCGGACCAACGGAGCATCGGAAGAGCAAACTAACGTGCTACCACGCTGCCAGTGATGAAACTGGTAATGTGCTCGACAATAATGGAGCAATCTATCACACAGCATGCAATCATGCGAATGGTGCATGACACTAGGCATGGTAATATACCGAACAAACCTACATACACATATGATGTGCACCATAGTAAATAAATCACATCAAAGTACACTGATCAGATAAGGTATCAATCCTAGGTCCTGAACATAGTGAGGTATGGTTATATCACTACCCCTATGAGCATGTGTAATCAGGTACATAACAACACGAAATGCAAAATAAACAATCAATCAAGCAGGTAACAGGTAATCGGGGTAGTGATTAACCGAAACAAATAAGGAACATAATTAATGCAACTTGTTAATTTCACTACTATGCATATCAAAGACAATAAGTCAAAAGTACCCGCCTCCAATCGAAATAGTCCAATCCAGCAAATCGAGATACTCGTCTCGAATCAAAGTCCTGTAATAAACCATATAGTTTAGCTAAATTTAATTATAAGCAAAATAGCTAAACCAAAATATTTTCCTTCAAGAACCCTAATTAAATTGAACTCAAAATCAATTAGGATTAACTCCATTAACCCTAACGATCAAAGTGAACAACATTTAACCATGTAAATCTAAATTCACCACAAAGATCAGACACCTGATTCACTAATAGGGCAGAACCCTTACCTCTAATATCGCCGATCTGTTGTATCAAGGATCTGAAAAACCAAAAGGTACAGATCTAGTTATTATCCACAGTAAATATAGGACAAGAACAGAACGCAAGATCAAGATCTAAACCCTCACCTTGCTATCACAATACCGAATCACTACTACTCTAAGGAGGAGGCAAGACTCAGAGCTAGGGCACGACCTTTGTTTCTAATATACGCCCGCAATCTAGCTGTGAAGAAGGTTGCAATGGTCAGTAATGTCGCAAGGCGGCACGGGATCAACTCTGGTGGTCGGCGACAGTGCTAGGGCACGGAAGGGGCAGTAGCGCGAGGGGAGAAAATCTCACCACTGGACGGTTAGAGAACCGGCGCCAGGGCTTAGCGAAATCGCGTGAGGAAGAGAAAGGGGAGGAGCTCGGCAATGTGGCTCGGGCTCACGGTGGCGTCGGCAGAGAGGCTCAGTAGTGGTGAATCAGCAGAGGCAATACCTAGGGCACGCGGTGGCCGGCGCTAGGGCTATGCCCGCACGTCGTCGGCGCTTGGACAGAGGAGTGAGGAAGAAGAGTTCGGCTCTGAGAGGGAAAAAGAAGAAGAAAAGGAAAGGCAATCGCTCGGCGCCGGTTAGGGCAGAGGGTGAGGCTTCGGGCGCGAAAGGGAGAGAAACGAATGAAATAAGGAAAAAGAGAAAACAAAATAAAAAGAAAAAGGAATTTAAGAAATAAACATTTCCTCGCTTAAATGGGTAGCCCAAACAGGCTTTTCCGGGGTCCTGTTTTTATCCCCGCTAACTCGTCCCTACGAGTTCCGAAAAATTCCCGAAAAATTTCTAAAAATTCTGGAAAATTCCCTTATTATTATTCTCTTATTTTCCGGTATTTTACAGAAACATTCTCGAGTGCCCTTGCGACAAACTGCTGGGTGAAATTTTCCACAAGTGTTCCACTTGGGATAGCTGGGTTGTTTACTAGCTGGTCCTCCTTTTGGGTAACTCCCTGGTTTGCGTTTGCTGCTGGAGTTCCCTTTCAAGTTAGAGCCGTGGGAGTTGTGGCCCTGGTGTTTCTGAGCACCTGAGCCTCCTTGACCTTATAATGAGGCTTCGACATGTGTTAATACAGTCTGACCTGGCTGTTGTTTTGATGTTGACACTGATTTAAGTTTGTATCAGATATTAATTAAACTCAGACTGATTAATGATCAAGGTTGATCATGTAGAGAGGAAAAGTCCAAGTACCAACTTGGCCGCTGGTCGGAGAGGGCCCAGCTCTCCTGTAGGCTTGGAGGGCAGAGAGGCCTCGGTAGACCTGTTCTCGCTGAGAAGCCGGAGAGGGCTCGATAGCTCATTCTTCGGACCGAGAGGGCTCAAGCTGACCCCTCGACCGACGGCTCTGGTGCCTTCTCAGGGACTCGAAGTCCGAGAGGGCTCGATAGCTCGGTCTCGGGACCGGACGGAAGGAGAGGGCTCGGTAGCTTGTTCTCTAGACTAGGTCGAGAGGGCTCAGAACTCATTCTCGGACTAGGAAGACGTTAGGTTTAGGGCTGAAGCTCTAAAATCAACACAAGCATCGATGCGGTCCCGATCCAAGTGATGATGGCTTGATTGGTCCATACACATCCGTGATACATTAGTCATCTAATCGGTCCGTGACCGATCAGTAGACCACGAGAACTGCGGATTATCTTATCTGGTGATCGATCAAGAACTACGTAAGCAATCGGTTATCTCATCGTCCGCAGTGACCGATCGCGAAGAAGAGATGGGATTCGAGATAGATAGGGGTTGCCTGGACCGATCCACCTATAGCTAATCGGTCCATGATCCTCATCGAGGTGTCCGACGGGTCAGTGTATGGTGGATCGATGATGACCGATCCACAACGATGTTCGTTTGTTCGTTTCTCTGCGATTCATTCACCGATCAAATCATTTGTTGTGAGATTTTGAGTTGCAGGTTGCGGTGTCGTGCCAATGCTCAATTTCAAATTAAGCTCCAGGAAGAATTTCAAAATGGTGCAGCATTGAGCGTCCAACTGACTCGGGGACAATAGCTTGACTCTTGCTTATTGGTTCGAGCTCGAGACACCAGTGAAGATCATGGATGGTATTGAGTGTGCAGAGAACCGATGAGGAGGAAGAGTGATCGCTCTCAGTGTGTACAGGACATGGATTCGCAAGACAAGGTGAGGAGATGGAAAGTAAGTGAGAATAAGAATAAGAAGGAAGGAAGAAGAGGTTTGGAAGAAGATTTTGAAACTCTCTCAAGCAAGTGTCTTGGTGTTGTTGAGCTCTTGGCTAAGGAATCCTTCTGTTTAGCGTCGTGGTACGGGTAAGTTTCATTGTTCATTTCTTTAGCCACCGAACTCTATAAGTCTTGTGCTTCATTTCAAATCTTTTCGTTGTGAGAGGTTACTCCACCGAGAAGGAGAAATACTTAGCCGGGATTTGTCCGGTGTGATCTCAAAGATCAAGGATCGTCCACTACGACCGCCGCCGAGGAGTAGAGTTATCCGAACCGTATATATATACTTGTGTTAGTTGTGGGTTGTTTCTTCTCCTTGTATTAGTTGTTCTTTTGCTTATTTCCGCTGTGCTAACAAACTTTTGTGAGAAGATTGTTTAAGTTTTTTTTTAAGGAGGCTATTCACACCCCCCCTCTCTAGCCATCCGAAGGTCCTAACAAGTGGTATCAGAGCAAGGCGCTCTTCATCCGGATTAACACCCTAAAGAGCAAGAAGATGGCTATGAAGGAAGGTTTTAGCACCAATCGTCCACCCTACTTCGACGGAGCGGACTTCCAATATTGGAAGAGCCGTATGGAGTACTATCTCAAGACCAACATCTCCATGTGGTTCTCGGTCAAGGAAGGGTTCACACCTCCGAAGGACGAAGAAGGTAAGGAACTAGAATCGTCAAGGTGGTCCGCCGAGCAAACTCGCAAAGGACAAGCCGATGCCAAGGCGGTGGTCACTCTACAATGTGGGATAGCCAAAGATCAACTTGTCAAGGTAGGTCCATTTGTGAGTGCAAAAGATTTGTGGAACAAGCTCATCGAGCTCCAAGAAGGAACCCGAGACTCTCGGATCGCCAAGAGAGACTTGTTCCTAAACCAACTACAAAATCTCACCATGAAGGAGAACGAAACGGAAAGTGAACTACACGGAAGGTTCAAAGAGATCATCAATGGTCTTCATTCCGTAGATGAACGCGTAGAGAATCGCAATCTTGTAAGGTACGCTCTCAAAGCCTTTCCGAGGAATGCCTTGTGGTCATCTATGGTACAAGGTCTCCAAGGACCTTTCAATTGTTAAATTAGATGAATTCTTTGTGAAATAGAACTTCATGAACTTGCTAACAAGGGTCAAAAAGAGAATTGCCTTAGTTGCGGAGAAAAGAGCAAGGATGGAAGAAGAAAAGAAGAAGGAGAAAGATCCTCACTCCTCAGAGTCCGAGATGAAGGTGGATCATCATGAGATGGCCAACTTTGAGAATCATGAGAAGGAGCCGAGAAATGTTGATAAGACTAATGTTACGTGTTATGAGTGCAGCAAGAAAGGACACTATCGGAGCGAGTGTCCAAAACTCAAGAAGAAGGAGGAAAGGGCCAAGAAGAAGAAAGCTCTCAAAGCTACTTGGGATGAATCCTCCTCAAGCTCATCGGAGGAAGAGAAGGAGAAAAACACTAGTCAATTAGCGCTCATGGCAAGGGAGGAATCGGATTCCGGAAGTGATACATCAGCCGCGGCTTCATCATCTTCGGATGATGAAGAGGTAACTTCTCCTCACTTAGAAAAATGCTATAAAACTATTGCACATTTATCTACTTTGCTTAAGAAATCAAAAACAGAAATTAAATCATTAAAAGATGAAGTAGAACACTTGAAGACTCTTAGGGAAGATGAGGTTGATGACCTACATCAAGAGCTTCTTGAGGATGAAAACAAAGCCCTAAAGAGTGAAGTTGAGAAACTCAAGAAAATGCTTGAGAAATTCTCAACTAGCTCCAAGACCTTAGATATGATTCTAAATGCCCAAAGGGTGGTCTACAACAAGGCTGGGTTAGGATATCAACCTAAGGAATCTAGTTTTATTTCCCTAGTGTCTAGAACCCAATTTCATAGATCACATGCTTCTAGGGTTCATGAGACTAGGAAGGGTGTGACCAAGGCATGGGTTCCTAGGTCTTTCATTGTAGATGCATTAGGTCCCAAGATTTGGGTACCTAAAACATCTATCTTTCGTGTCTTGTAGGCATTTGTCAAGGGGGAGCATCTATCAACTTGGTTTGTTGATAGTGGATGCTCCAAGCACATGACCGGGGACAAGTCACTCTTTACTACCCTTCAAAACAAAAATAGAGGTAATGTGTCCTTTGGTAATAATGGTAGCCTTAAGGTTATAGGAGTTGGAGATATTCATATATTCGAATGTCTCCAAATCAAAAATGTCCTTCTAGTCAAGGGGATGACCTTTAATCTCCTAAGTGTCAGCCAATTGTGTGATACGGGTTACACAATTGAGTTTCATTCAAGTCAATGTCTGGTCAAACACATTGGCACACTTGACACGGTACTAGTAGGCACAGGGGTAGACAACATTTATCAAGTATCCTTTAAAAGTGCTACTAATGCCTCTGCTAAGTGTTTCATGTCAAAAGAAGAAGAATCATGGCTGTGGCATAGGAGGTTGGCCCATGTGAACATGAAGAATATTTGAAAGCTGGCCAACAAAGAATTAGTGCGAGACTTACCAAGCATCAAGTATCAAAAGACAAAATTATGTGATGCATGTCAAAAGGGTAAGAAAACAAAAGCGTCTCATAAAGGTAAAAGCGTTGTAAGTACATCTACTGCTTTAGATTTATTGCATATGGATTTGTTTGATTGCAGTAATGTTATTTCATTGAATGGAAGTAGATACTACTTAGTGATCATTGATGATTTTACTAGATATACATGGACTTTCTTTTTGAGAAATAAGGATCAAACCATAGATGTTTTTGTTTCTTTTTGTAGAAGAACTGAAAATGAAAAATCAACAACAATTAAAACAATTAGAAGTGATTATGGTGGAGAATTTCAAAACCATAGATTTTTAGAGTTTTGTTAAGAAAAAGGATATAGGCATGAGTTCTCTACTCCAAGGACCCCACAACAAAATGGAGTTGTGGAGAGAAAGAACCGAGTCTTGCAAGAGGTCGAATCATGCTCAATGAGTACTCACTACCGAGCTACTTAACAAAATCGAGTCTTGATACATAGATTTTTAGGAAAGACTCCCCATGAACTTTGGTTTGGGAGACCCCCTACAATTAAACATCTTAGGGTGTTTGGTTGAAGGTGTTTATCTTGAACACCAAGGATCATCTTGGAAAGTTCACAGCTAAGGCTGAGGAAGGGATACTGGTCCTCTCACCAGCAAAGCCTATCGAGTCTACAACAATAGGACTAAATTGATTGAAGAGTCCTCGGATGTAGCATTTGAAGAAATTCCTAAATCAAATGATCAATCAAGGGATGTAGGAGAAATTTAATTTGAACTTAGAAATCTAAGTTTAAATGATCAAAACATAGGAAGAGTAAATTGGGCGATGATGAGCAGCAAGAGAGGGCTCACCTCGATCTTTTACCTGAGGCGATGCTTGTCTGTGGTGTCTAGTGACACCATTCATGAGGCACCGCCAACACCAAGGCAGTCTAGGATAGCCTCTAGTCATCCCCAAGACCAGATTGTGGGAGACATTCAACAAGGGGTTAGGACTAGGTCATTCTTTAGAAATGAGTCTAATGAGGTCACCTTGATCTCAGAAATTGAACCAAAATTAGTTGATGAGGCGTTGCACGATCCTGATTGGATCATAGCTATGCAAGATAAGTTAGGTCAATTTGAAAGGAGCCAAGTGTGGGACTTAGTTCCTAGACCTAAGAAGACCACCATTATTGGAACCAAATGGGTCTTCAAAAATAAGTTTAACCAAAAGGGAGAAGTCGTAAGAAACAAGGCAAGACTTGTAGCCAAAGGCTATAGTCAAGTCGAAGGCCTCGATTATGATGAGACTTATGCTCCCGAGGCTCGATTAGAGTCCATTCGTTTAATGTTAGCTTTTGCTGCACATAGAGGCTTCAAGCTCTATCAAATGGACGTTAAATCGGCCTTCTTAAATGGTTTCATTAAAGAAGAGGTCTATGTTGAATAACCACCGGGGTTTGTGAATATCGAAGCTCCAAACCACGTGTACAAGCTCAAGAAAGCTCTTTATGGGCTTAAACAAGCACCTCGAGCTTGGTACGAAAGGTTGTCAACTTACTTACTAGAAAAGGACTTTGTAAGAGGTCAAATAGATCCAACACTATTTCTGCGTAGAGATGGTGAAAACATATTTGTAGCCCAGGTGTATGTCGATGACATAATTTGTGGCTCAAATAATAAGGGCTACTTGAATGAATTTATCACTCACATGGAAAGTGAGTTTGAGATGAGTCTGGTGGGAGAATTGATATTCTTCCTTGGACTTGAAATCAAACAAACTCGAGATGGCATTTATGTCCATCAGACGAAGTACACTCAAGAGATGCTCAAGAAATTCAAAATGAGTGACTCTAAGGAAGTATCCACTCCAATGGCGACGAACACTCGCCTTGACAATGATGAGAATGGAAAACCAGTTGATCTAACGCAATATAGAAGCATGATCGGTAGTCTTCTATATCTCACAGCTAGTCAATTGCAGTTAAGAGAATTCCGAGATACCTTAAGGGCACAATTAGAGTAGGTCTATGGTACCTCGCACGGAGTCTTTTGACTTGATAGGTTATACCGACTCCGATTATCTGGGTGCAAATTGGATCGGAAAAGCACCAGTGGAGGTTGCCAATTTTAGGTTCATCATTGGTTAGTTGGTCAAGTCGGAAGCAACATTGCACGACCGAAGCTGAATACATTGCCATGGGAGAGAATGTATCACAATTGTTGTGGATGATCCACACCCTAGAAGATTATGGGCTTTCGTATAAGGGAGTGCAAGTGTTGTGTGACAACATCAGCACAATAAACCTAAGTGCGTCATCACTTCATTAGAGATCACGTAGCTAGGGGAGACATTGCGCTCACATATGTTGAGTCAAAGTCAAACCTAGCCGATATTTTCACCAAACCTCTTTCGGAAAATGAATTTAGTCATTTGAGGAGAGAATTGGAAATGTGTTTGTCTCAATAGGCCATTAGGACCCCATCATGATCAATAAGGACAATTAAAACAACAAGAGAAATTGGGAAATTAATTTGGGCAACTTGGGTTTTTGATCGATACCGTTCATGATTTTGATTGAAAATAAGACCAGCTATTGAGGTAATGATAGCAATTTAGTTATATTTTGACAAACTTGAAACTGAACATAACAAGGTCGAAAATTTCAGTTTTCAAGCCTTGAGTTGTCTGTTTTTCTAAACGTCTGAAACTTTCGGGCTATAAACAATTTCAGACCATAATCTTTAGGAAATAGTTATGCTTCAGGGTCTAGGTACTGGATTTGGAAGTTTTACTGAAAAAAAAACTTCTATCGAACACCTCTACGAATTTCAGTTACTGAACTAGACTGATCAGGAGGTTCCTGGATCGGTCCAGGGACCGATCAGGTTCATTTTGTACGCCAGGTAGCTTACTGATCGTCTTCTGATCGGTCTACAGATCGATCAGGAGTTCCCTGGATCGGTCCAGGGACCGATTAGGTCAGTCTGGTACGCAGAGGGCTACTGATCGTCTTCTGATCGGTCTACAGACCGATCAGAAGGTACCCTGATCGGTCCAGGGACCGATCAGAAGTCTACTGATCGTCTTCTGATCGGTCTATAGACCGATCAGGAGGTTCCTGGATCGGTCCAGGGACCAATCAAGAGGCTCCTGATATCTCCTGATCGGACAGTCGTCCGATCATTTCAACACCTAACACCCATCTCCTTTAAATCTTCCCGATCCTTTCTTTTCTCCTTTCACGTGGAAGCCCTAGCCGACTCTTTCCTACACCTCCACTCTTCTCTTCTCTTTGCCCGCCGAAGCCCTAGCCAAAAGACACTTCAATGGCACCAAGGTAACTCCATACTTCCCTAGAACTACTCACCTTGGCATTTCGATTTCATTTCTCACCGTATCTGTGCTTTTTGTTTCGGGTGTTGGTGGCTCCGGTGCTCATTTACTTGCCCCATTGTATCACATTGTTAACCCTTAGGAAGAAACTAGTGGGTGAAGGAACCTCTAAGTCTAAGTCACCTGAGAAGTCGAAGTCTAAGGCTCCCTCCCGACCTCAACCATCTATCTCCGGGAGATTTCCAAACCACCATTTTGAGGAAGCCTTTAAACAAAGAACCTTTAAATTACTCCCTTGTAGGTCTGTGGATCGTAAATTCATGGACGAATTTTGTCCAACTGTGTCAGAAATCATTGCTTACTACAAACTTGATTCACTTGTCTATTTAGAACGAGATATCAATTATGACTTAGTATCTGAGTTTTATAACAACCTTCACCAAACTAATGATGTGAGTTATAAAACTAAAGTTGCTCAAGACCTCTGATTTTGACTATCTAGCTTACCTGAGGTGTCGAAATGTCTTTTCTATATCCCGACTTACTGCACCCTTTCACCCTTTGATGTCTCATCGACGACACTTTAGTATTTCTTCGATACATCCTAGACCGGTGGGCTATGAATTAGATGTTGATTTTCCTACTTTTGCAACCTGAGATTATCCGCCCGATTACATTCTTTTAAGATTGTCACGAACGCCTTCCGCCAATCACATCTAAACCCTTGTCCGAGATTCGACCATATCAGCGTGATGCTTTATGGATTGCGTCGGCGTCTCGACTTTGACATCATGTCTAGCATCTACTCTTCGATCATCTCCTATAGTGAGCCAAATAACTTCACTGTTTATATGCCTTATGGGCATATAATTACAGATTGGCTCGAGACCCTTGATTGATGTCTCCAAGGGTAGAATAGTCAAGATGGTCAGAGACTGCAGACTTGGGAAACGGGCATTTCCAAGTCCGCATCAGGACAAAATGGGAGGTTCGGTGGAAGGATGGGAGAGCTCTAGGTGAGTTACCACGGACCTCCACGCTGTGCGACCGGCTTCCCGTCCGTTGTCCTCCCTGCTCTCGCTCCCGACGATGGGAGGAGAGATCTCGATCTGCTAGGCCGCATCGCCGAATGGAGAGTCGCGATGATCGGCACACGCCGTTGCGCGGAGCCCACAGCCGACCATTCCACAAATTGCTAATGAGTTACGCAACAAGAATCGCGACACATCATTATGGGATGGATGGCCGATACCCCACCGCAGATTTCGCTATCCATCCTCCGAGCAGCATGCCACCTGTGGACCCACCCTCCCGCTGATGATGCTCATCTCATGATGAGGAGGCTGAGTGATACACATTGTTCTATGATGTCATTTTGAGTATCTATGTTTTGGATATTGTTTGTTGGATATTTATGTCTGACCTGGATACTTGCTGATTTCATGCTGCTCATTTTCTTATTGTTCTTTATGTTTCACTTCCTATTGTCTATTAATTTGCTGTTCATATACCATGTCTTGTATGTCTCTTATTTCTTTATTACTGTCTTATAATACACTTAGAGGGCATTCTAGGAGGATTGAGAAAAAGACAGTATGGGCTAAGGGGGAGTCCTTTATCGTTTTCTTACCTAATTCGCACCTTTTCGGTGTTTGACAAAGGGGGAGAAGATAACTAAGTTTAGAGATAAATGAAAGTTTGGCTTTAGGGGGAGGATCTTGATTCCTCTATCCTTATATGGTGTTGTGTCAGTCTTAGGGGAGGATCTTGATTCCCCTAAAATTAGGGAAATATGAACATTTCTGATCTAAACTTAAATCGTGTTGTCAAACAACAAAAAGGGAGAAATTGTTAATACAGTCTGACCTGGCTGTTGTTTTGATGTTGACACTGATTTAAGTTTGTATCAGATATTAATTAAACTTAGATTGATTAATGATCAAGGTTGATCATGTGGAGAGGAAAGTCCAAGCATGTATACTTGGCACGCCAAGGTCGGAGAGGCTCTGGCGGCACTGCCTCCCACCTCCTTCCAGCCTCTGCCTGACCTGGGATGAAGTCGGACTCGGCTAGCTGCCTTCTGTGACTCCGAGAGGGCAGGCGACTGTCTCTCCGAGACAGTCGGCTCCCTCCTGACTAGGCCGAGAGCTCGGTTTGCTAGCCTCTTTGACCGACGTGGAAGTTAAGAGGGCCGAGCTTGTTCTCCGACTAGGTCGAGAGGGCCTGTAGCTCGCTGCGACCAGAAGACGTTAGGGTTTAGGGTCGAAGCTCTAAACCAACATTACATTGGATCGGTCTGCTGACCGATCCAAAGTTTAGTTCATTGTGCATGCGCTTTCTCTGATAGATTAGATCCTGATCGGTCTCATGACCGATCAAAACCAGAGCAATCTGGATTATCTTATCGGTCTCTCGATCGTCACTGCTACTACAGAGAGGTTATCCGATCGGTCCCGTGACCGATCGCAGAAGAGAAGATGGGATGCGATGGGATTCAGAGCGATGGGATCGATCCGTGGACCGATCCATTATAGGCTGATCGGTCCACGCACGATCAGGATCGAATATCTGCATCGATCGGAGGTGTCCGATCGTCGGGCTGGATCGGATCGACCGACCGATCCACAACGATGTCGTGTCTTCTTCGCTTCTCTGATCGATTCACCGATCAAATCATTTGTTGTGAGATTTTTGAGTTGTTGCGGTGTCATGCCAATGCTCAATTTCAAATTAAGCTCCATCAAAGAATAAGACCAAGTGCTCTTTCTGCTGGTTTCACCGCAAATGGTGTAATTGGAGCGCCAACGTTCATCAAGCACTTAACTGACTGACTTGCTTATTGGTTCGAGCTCGACACCAGGAAGACCATGGATGGTATTGGTGTGAGTTCGAGAACCGATGAGGAGGAAGAGTGATTGCACGAGTTGGTCGCAGGATTCGATAGTGATGTTGATTCGGTCGGTCGTCAAGACAAGAGAAAGGCAATAAGAAGGAAGAAGAAGAGGTTGGAAGAAGATTTTGAAACTCGTATCGCAAGTGTGTCCGGTGTTGAGCTCTTGGTCGAGGAATCCTTCTGCTTAGCGCTTCGCTTCATGGTGTAAAGTTTCATTGTTCATTTCTTTTGGCCACCGAACTCTATAAGTCTTGTGCTTCATTTCAAATCTTTTCCGTGACGTTGTGGAGAGGTTACTCCACCGAGAAGGAGAAATACTTAGCCGGATTTTGTCCGGGGTGTGATCTACCGAAAGATCAAGGGATCATCCACCTTTACACGGACGCTTAGTTGTGGGTTGTTTCTTCTCCTTGTATTAGTTGTTCTTTTGCTTATTTCCGCTGTGCTAACAAACTTTTGTGAGAAGATTGTTTAAGTTTTAAGGAGGCTACCCCCCTCTAGCCATCCGAAGTCCAACATAGTAATGTAACCGCTCACTAGTTCTTTGTAGTTTACGACTCTACGACCACCGGCCACATTTATTATTTTCCGCCTTAACATCTTGAACATCACCTGACTCGTTCTCTTTCTGCTGGCGCAGAGCATAGACAAGTCGTCTATTGAATTTCCTCACCGCCCTCAATCGAAAGGTTGACGAAATTCGTGAACTCGTTGTAGTGGCGGTTCTGACCCATGTGGAAGAACTCGAAGAATTCCTTTCAAGTCGGTCATCGATCACCGCGCTCGCTTTAATTTTCCCACACATACATACATGCCTTGCCGTCGCAAAAGAGGCTCATTTCACCTTCTCATGTTCGCCACCCGTAAGCTCCATCGAGCCAGCCGTCCAGGTTGAGCATCCCATGGTTCACCGTGCCGAAATTCTCGTTTGATCTTCCGCCTCGATTGAAGGCTTCTTGCCCCTCATCGCCTCATCGAGCACTGTAGGTTGTTGGATCGTGGAACCTCTATCACCACCGCTTTAGGTTCTAGAGGATGGGAGTGTTCGCTAGTTAGCCCTTAAAGTGGCTATCTCTGTCAGCTCACCTAGTTGCTTCATCGAGCCACTACCTCTGCAAGGTCCGGAGGAGGCACGAGCCACCGCCGTATGGGGCTCAGTAACTGGTGTCTTCCTAGCTGGACGTCCTCGTACCATTTTCTAAAGACATAGAGGACATACATAACTAATAGGATCATATTGCATAACTATTGTTATCATGTTAGGTACTATCATATGTAAACATGCTTTAGTTCTATAACATGAAAGCAAACAAACATAAATAAAGTGAGAGATGTTCTTACTTGGAAGCTGCAGATTCAATGCTGATGTGTGTGTAGGAAGTATGGAACTTTTGCTCTGATACCACTCTGTAACGCCCCGCCTTCTACTGGCTAAGCTGTAAGGCCGGGGGTTACATTATGCTGTTGCTAAACTATTCTTAATGTGCGGAAAACTGATTTGATTTAAGATTTCTTTATGCTAATGCAATTTCTTTGTTCTACATATGGTAAGGGAAGGGATCTAAGGTATACATGACATATCTTTCATCCCCCATGGTCAAGGAGCTACAACTAAAGGTTTCTAGTCCAAATCCAGCTTCCCGATCGATCGAGCTTATCACTCAATCGATTGGAGCTATTGGATCGATCCACTGATCGATTCAGCTTGCTACTGTGCACGGAGGTCCCGTCTGGATCGATCGGCTGATCGATCCAGTCTGGCCAATCGATCCAGTGATTGATTCTAGAGCTCTCTGTTCGCGACAGAACGCTACCGGATCGATCGACTGATCGATCCAGGAGCTTACTATTCACGGAACAAGCTGCCCAATCAATCAGCTGATCGATTGAGGAGCCTCCAATCGATCAGTTGATCGATTGGGGTTTCTGATTTCATATCAGAAGTCTAATTTCAGCAATGTTTCGTGCTCAAATCGCATATATCAACTCTATAAGCAGAAACAAAGCTACTAGACCTATCATTACTCATGGCTAGCTAACTAAGATCATGATAATCAGTAATCTAAGCATAACTATCGCAATTCAAGACACTTAATTAACTAACAGTGCAGAAAAGTAACACTACAAGAAATACTAAGTTCTTAAATTGCTAGTTTCTCCAAAGATCTTTATTCCAAGTTCCTATCCACACACATCTTCATTGCATTGTCCTCCAGCCTCCGTTAATCCATCTTTCCTTTACCTTTATCTGCAGTATAAGGAAAAGAAGTATCTATAAGCTTGGGAGCTTAGTAAGAAACCATCTACCTCACAAAACATGCATACGATGCGATTTATGCTTTTAAAACATGCTATTTGAAATATATACTGAACATGTTAGAGCATGGCATGGTATACTATCATACAAAACATAGAAATCAAAAGCTGATCATGGCAATATCTACTAGTATCAACAAGATAGAACTAAACTGATACAATAGCTAACTAAACTAATGCTAAGCTGATACAAATTATGAACTGTAATCACATAACGAAATTGTGAAGCTTTGAAAAACTAGTTATCATAAATAGATGAAAATACTAATCATGCTGCTGATGGGCCCGACAACTGTACTTGCTATGCGCGCATCCCTAACTAGACCTGAGGTAGCTAGTCCCAAATCTAGTAGGGTTTACTAGGTTATCTAAACCTAGAGACGACTATGGGAGCCTAACCCAAGGACAACTGAAGTCCAGTACAGTTCCACTGACAAAAGTAAAATACTGTTTTATAACTGAATTATCTTATCTTGCTATTTCTAGGTTATATGAACCTAGAGCTAGGTTATCTGAACCTAAAGGCGACTGTGGGTGTCCACCCATTGGACCGTAGTCCCATATAAGTTGTAGCAAGGCTAAGTATGCTATAAAATGCTCCTATTGCATTTATCTAAGCTATTAAAAATGCCTATGTTGCATTTAACTGAGCTAAACATTTTATCAAACATTTGGTGTGCACTAATTCACACCCTATGTGCTGAAAATCTGTGTACAACTAAAGTAAGGCATAAAATCATGGAAAGAGCTACTTATACTGCAAATGAGGGGTTTCTTACATCCTGCGCTAGATTTCCTTACGATCTGATCGCTAGATTTCCGGTGGAGAAGATCCCTTCTACGTGCTCTTCTCTCGGAGAGGAGCGTTCTCGTGCCGGAGTTGTCGCCGAAAGGTGCTCCTATAGCCCTTGGGATGAAACCCTAGGTTCCTTGGAGGTTGAGGTGCCGTGAGGTTTGGAAGAAGAGAGGTTCGGCGGAATTAGGGTGAGGAGAGGAAAAGCTTTCGATGAAAACTAATAACTCCTCACTTAATTTTTCCTATTTATATTAAGTGGTTTATTCGGCCAATTAAACCTTAAATATAACTGTTTCCCTCTTCTTTCAGCACACCCCTGCTGGGGCCTCCTGGTTACTAGAGTATGTCTATAAGACACAGGGTCTCATAGGTCTCAGGTTCAATTCTCGTTTAGGCTATTTTACGTTTCTATTTATTTTTGCTACTTCCGCTACTCTAAAAATTCCATAAAAATATCCTAAAATTCCAGAAAAATAATAGAATATTTCTAAAAATCTTTTGAGAATTTTTAGGCATTACAGTAGCCTTGGCAACGTAACTCCATTCGACGGTGTAAGTCCAAGTGTATAGCCTTGGCAACGTAAGTCTATTCGGCGGTGTAAATCCAAGTGTGTAGCCTTAGCAACGTAAGTTCATTCAGCGGTGTAAGTCCAAGTGTGTATCCTTAGCAACGTAAGTATATTATTTTTAACATATTTATTTGCTATTATATTTTCCCTAACTTAAACGTATTGCCAAACATTAAAAAGGGGGAAATTGTTGGAGCAATCCCAATGGTCTGTGTGACCATGTGTTTTGGTGTTTGGGCAAAGGGTTTAAGTTAGATTTACTCTTGTATTTGATATATGTATGTGAGTGTGCAGGTTTGTAGGATACACATATGATTCAAGTTGATGGCTTCGGGTCTGGTGAAAGATGGAGCATTCTAGGGACCATGGACAATTCCAGAAAAATAATAGAATATTTCTAAAAATCTTTTGAGAATTTTCGGGCATTACAGTAGCCTTGGCAACGTAACTCCATTCGACGGTGTAAGTCCAAGTGTGTAGCCTTGGCAACGTAAGTCTATTCGGCGGTGTAAATCCAAGTGTGTAGCCTTAGCAACGTAAGTTCATTCAGCGGTGTAAGTCCAAGTGTGTATCCTTAGCAACGTAAGTCTATTATTTTTAACATGTTTATTTGCTATTATATTTTCCCTAACTTAAACGTATTGCCAAACATTAAAAAGGGGGAGATTGTTGGAGCAATCCCAATGGTCTGTGTGACCATGTGTTTTGGTGTTTGGGCAAAGGGTTTAAGTTAGATTTACCCTTGTATTTGATATGTGTATGTGAGTGTGCAGGTTTGTAGGATACACATATGACTCAAGTTGATGGCTTCGGGTCTGGTGAAAGATGGAGCAATCTAGGGACCGTGGACAATGCAACAAGGACAAGGGCTGAGGGAAGTGTCTTCGAGGTATACACGAAGGATGACATTGAGACGAGCTTAAATGCATCCGAGGGATGAGAGCCAAAGGAAGTAGACTTGAAAGCAAGATGTCAAGGCTGCAAAGAAGCGTCAAGTGAGTCGTAAGGGTGAGGGTCCGAGTGTTGAGAGACTATACTCGGGGTACCAGTCCACTGATAGAAATGGCGATCGAGAGGCGGAGCGAGTCGCCTTTTCGCCGGCCAAGTGGAGCGTGTTGATCTGACAACCGATATTTGTTTGATATTGACACCGATTTAAGTTTGTATCATATATTAATCAAACTCAGACTGACTACTGATCGAGGTTGATCAGTGAGTGAAGCCATGCAAGGGAAATCCAGATGGGTCAAGGTTGACCAGAGATGAAAAGTCCAAGCAGGAGCTTGGCATGGGAAAAGTCCAAGTATGGAGACTTGGCACGGAGTGGTCGAGAGGGCTCGTGAGCTCGCTCCGGACCCACGAAGTCGGAGAGGGCTCGGTAGCTCGTTCTCGACTAGGGTCCGAGAGGCGCTCTCAAGACCAATCCTAATATCACATGGGTGGATCGGGCCAATCACATCCGGATTTTGATTGACCGACGTCGGCCGCACCGATCCGGTGAAACTATGTTATTCGGTCGGCGCGATCGATCGAGAAACACCAGCTGCAAGCACACGGTAATGATCGGACTCCAGAGAGGGAAACACTCGTCCTTCATGAGGTGTATCTGATCGGTCCCAGACCGATCGTGAGATGATGTCGCGAGAGGAAAAGGCGTGGGATCGTCCGGTGGACCGATCCATATGAACCTCGCGAGTCATGGTAGGACCGATCATATCCTCGATCGGTCTTGAGACCGATCAGTGACGATCTCGTGAGTGCAAGGAATCGCACTCATTAATCCTGACGGTCTCCGCACCGATCAGGCCATACCGATCGGTCCGCACGACCGATCGGACATCAATTCAAGTGTGGATCGGTCCGCCGACCGATCCACCACACCGCGCACACACCGCCGGCCTTTCCGATTCGATTACTCGATGCGTCGATCTAACATCCGCCAGTGAGCTTTTGAGTAACAGGTTGCGGTACCATGGTGATGCTTGAATTCAAATCAATGACTATCAAAGGAATAAAACAAAATGGTTTTTCCACTGGTTATCGCTGCAAATTGTGCAAAAGAAGCGTCAACGTTCACTGGCTTGTTCAGTTGGCTCACTGGCTGCAATCAGCTTGACTCTTCCTTATTGGTTCGAGCTCAGAGACACCAGTGAAGACCAAGGATGGTATTGGTGTGAGCTCAGATAATCAGATGAGGAAGAAGCGTGATTGGCGATGCCTGGGCTGATAGACAGCAAGAGAGCAGAGAAATAAGAAGGAGGTAGAAGAGAGGTTTGAAAAGGATTCATTCTTTGGTAGCAAACTCTCTGTCGACGTTCAAGCAAGGGTGTTCTGTGAAGCTCTTGGCTGTGAATCTACTTCTTCTTCACTCTCTGCATTCATTGTGGCTGTAAGTTGATTGTGCATTCATTGTAGCCACAAAATTCTGTAAGTCTAAGTCTTGTGCTTCATTCTAAATCTGTTTTGAGACTTTGTGGGAGGTTTCTCCAC
This sequence comes from Zingiber officinale, assembly GCF_018446385.1. NCBI lineage: Eukaryota > Viridiplantae > Streptophyta > Magnoliopsida > Zingiberales > Zingiberaceae > Zingiber > Zingiber officinale. Next base: position 58,583,509 of record NC_056006.1, on the reverse strand, counting down.
CGAGAAGGAGAAATACTTAGCCGGAATCTGTCCGGGGGTTGATCTACCGAAAGATCAAGGGATCGTCCACCTTACGGACACGCCGAGGAGTAGGGGCAAGTTATCCCCGAACCTCGTACATCATTGTGTTAGTGGTGGTGTGTTTTCTTCTTTGCATAAGTGTTTGTTTTGATTATTTCCGCTGTGCTAACAAATCTCTGTGTAGAAATTTTGTTTTTGTTTTTAAGAGGCTATTCACCCCCCTCTAGCCATCTAAGATCCCAACAAGTGGTATCAGAGCCTGGTGCTCTTCATTTCGGCTTAACAACCCAAAGAGCTAAACAATGGCCATGAAGGAGGGATTCAGCACCAACCGTCCACCCTATTTCGAGGGAGCAGATTTCCAATACTGGAAAAGCCGCATGGAGTATTACCTCAAGACCGATATCTCCATGTGGTTTTCCGTCAAGGAGGGTTTTACACCACCAAAAGATGAAGAAGGTAAGGAACTTGATTCGTCAAGGTGGTCTACCGAACAACTCCGCAAAGCACAAGCCGATGCCAAGGCTATGGTCACCTTGCAATGTGGAATCGCCAAGGACCAACTCGTCAAGGTAGGTCCGTTCTCGAGTGCAAGAGACCTATGGAACAAACTCATCGAGCTCCAAGAGGGAACTCGAGATTCTCGGATTGCCAAGAGGGACCTATTCTTGAATCAAACCATGAAGGACGATGAAACGGTAAGTGAACTTCATGGGAGATTCAAGGAGATCATCAACGGTCTACACTCTGTGGACGAACGAGTGGAGAATCGCGATCTAGTAAGGTATGCTCTAAAAGCTTTTCCTAGGAATGCCTTGTGGTCATCTATGGTAGATGCCTACAAGGTATCCAAGGATCTTTCCATTGTTAAATTAGATGAATTTTTCTGTGAGATGGAACTTCATGAGCTTGCTAACAAAGGTCAAAAAGAGAAGGGTATTGCTTTGTTTGCAGGACCAAAGAGCAAGGATGGAAGAAGGAAGAAGGAAAAGAAGAAAGAAAAGGAGATTTCCTCATCCACCTCTTCCTCAGAATCCGATGATGAAAGTGGATCATCATCAAGTGAGATGGCGAATTTCGTAAGAAGAATCATGAGAAGGAGCAGGAGATACAAAGGAAAAGGTAAACCTAGTGAACAAAATATTGACAAAACTAATGTTACATGTTATGAGTGCAGCAAAAAGGGACACTATCGAAGTGAGTGTCCAAAACTTAAGAAGAAGGAGGAACGAGCCAAAAAGAAGGAGGAAAGAGCCAAGAAGAAGAAGGCTCTCAAGGCCACTTGGGATGAGTCCTCATCAAGCTCATCGGAGGAAGAAGAGAAGATGGAAAAGAGCACACGACAATTAGCACTCATGGCAAGGGAGGTTTCGGACTCCGGAAGTGAGGGAGATTCGAGCGACGCCTCAACCGCGGCTTCATCATCATCGGATGATGAAGAGGTAACCTCTTCTCATATAGAAAAGTGTTATAAGACTATCACTCATTTATCTACATTGCTTAAAAAGTCAAAAACAGAAAATAAATTGTTAAAAGAAGAAGTAAAAACCTTAAGGACCCTTAGGGAAGATGAGGTCGATGACCTACATCTAGAAGTCCTTGAGGATGAGAACAAGGCTTTAAAGGGTGAGGTTGAGAAACTCAAGAAAATGCTTGAGAAGTTCTCAACTAGCTCTAAGACTCTAGACATGATTCTAAATGCCCAAAGGGCAGTCTACAACAAGGCCAGGCTAGGGTATCAACCCAAGGAGTCAAGTTTCATTTCTCTAATGTCTAGAACTCAAGATAGTAGATTACATGTTTCTAGGGCTCATGGAACTAGGAAAGGTATGACCAAGGCATGGGTTCCTAGGTCTTTCGTTGTAGAAGCATTAGGTCCCAAGATTTGGGTACCTAAATCCTCTATCTTCCGTGTCTTGTAGGCATTGGTCGAGGGGGAGCATCTATCAACTTGGTTTGTTGATAGTGGATGCTCCAAGCACATGACCGGGAACAAATCACTATTTACAACCATTCAAAACAAAAGTAGAGGTAATGTGTCTTTTGGTAATAATGGTAGCCTTAAGGTTGTAGGAGTTGGAGACATTCATATATCCGAATGTCTCCATATCAAGAATGTCCTTCTAGTCAAGGGGATGACTTTTAATCTCCTAAGTGTCAGTCAATTGTGTGATACGGGTTACACAATTGAATTTCATTCAAGTTAATGTTTGGTTAAACACATTGACACACTTGACACGGTACTAGTAGGCACAAGGGTTGATAATATTTATCAAGTATCGTTTAAAAGTGCTACTAATGCTTTGATTAAGTGTTTCATGTCAAAAGAAGAAGAGTCTTGGCTTTGGCATAGAAGGTTAGCACATGTAAACATGAAGAACATTCAGAAGTTGGCCAACAAAGGACTAGTACGAGGCTTACCAAGCATCAAGTACCAAAAGAACAAACTATGTGATGCATGTCAAATGGGTAAGCAAACAAAAGCACCTCATAAAGGTAAAAGCACTGTGAGTACATCTACTGCCTTAGACTTATTACATATGGACTTGTTTGATTGTAACAATGTTATTTCATTGAATGGTAGTAGATATTGTTTAGTAATTATTGATGATTTTACTAGATACACATGGACTTTCTTTTTGAAAACTAAGGATCAAACCATAGATATTTTTATTTCTTTTTGTAGAAGAACTGAAAATAAAAAATCAACAACAATTAAAACCATTAGAAGTGATCATGGCGGTGAATTTCAAAACCATAGGTTCTTAGAATTTTGTCAAGCAAAAGGGTATAGACATGAGTTCTCAACTCCAAGGACCCCACAGCAAAATGGGGTTGTGGAGAGAAAGAACTGAGTCTTGCAAGAGGCTGCACGAAGCATGCTTAATGAGTACTCACTACCGAGTTACTTGTGGGCTGAAGCTGTAAATACAGCGTGCTATGTGCAAAACCGAATATTGATACATAGGTTTTTAGGAAAGACCCCCCATGAACTTTGGTTTGGGAGACCCCCTACAATTAAACATCTTAGGGTGTTTGGTTGTAAGGTGTTTATCTTGAACACCAAGGATCATCTTGGAAAGTTCACGGCAAAAGTTGACGAAGGGATACTAGTCGGGTACTCTCTTATCAGCAAAGCCTATCGAGTCTACAACAATAGGACTAAATTGATTGAAGAGTCCTCAGATGTAGCGTTTGAAGAAATCCCCAACTCAAATGATCAATCAAGGGATGTAGGAGAAATTCAATTTGAACTTAGAAATCTAAGTTTGAATGATCAAAATGAAAAAAGAGTCGAGGTTGACTCTGATGACGATGAGCAAAGGCAACAAAGGGCTCCGGTTGATCCCTTGCCTGATATTGAGTCCTTGCCTGTGCCTAGTGAGACCATTCATGAGGCACCACCAACACCAAGACAATCTAGGATAACCACTAGTCATCCCCAAGACCAAATTATGGGAGATATCCAACAAGGGGTTAGGACTAGGTCATTCTTTAGAAATGAGTCTAATGAAGTCGCATTGATTTCAGAGATTGAACCAAGACTAGTTGATGAAGCATTGCACGATCCTGATTGGATCATAGCTATGCAAGACGAATTAGGTCAATTTGAAAGGAGCCAAGTGTGGGACTTGGTTCCTAGACCGAAAAAGACCACCATTATTGGAACTAAATGAGTCTTCAAAAATAAGTTAAATCAAAAGGGAGAAGTTGTAAGAAACAAGGCAAGACTTGTAGCCAAGGGCTATAGTCAAGTTGAAGGTCTCGATTATGATGAGACTTATGCTCCCGTGGCACGATTAGAGTCCATTCGTTTGATGCTAGCTTTTGCTGCACATAGAGGTTTCAAACTCTATCAAATGGATGTTAAATCTACCTTCTTAAATGGTTTTATTAAAGAAGAAGTCTATGTTGAACAACCACCGGGGTTTGTGAATACCGAAGCTCCAAACCACGTGTTCAAGCTCAAGAAAGCACTTTATGGGCTTAAACAAGCACCACGAGCTTGGTACGAAAGGTTGTCAACATATTTACTAGAAAAGGGTTTTGTGAGAGGCCAAATAGACCCAACACTATTTCTGCGTAGAGATGGTGAAAATATTTTTGTAGCCCAAGTATATGTCGATGGCATAATTTGTGGCTCAAATAACAAGGGCTATTTGAATGATTTTATTTCTCACATGGAGAGTGAGTTTGAGATGAGTCTAGTAGGAGAATTGACATTCTTCCTTGGGCTTGAAATCAAACAAACTCGAGATGACATTTATGTCCATCAGACGAAATACACTCAAGAGATGCTCAAGAAATTCAACATGAGTGACTCTAAGGAAGTATCCACTCCTATGGCGACAAACACTCGCCTTGACAATGATGAGAGTGGAAAACCAGTTGATCTAACGCAGTATAGAAGCATGATTGGTAGTCTTCTATATCTCACAGCTAGTAGGCCTGACATACTTTTTGCTGTGGGCATGTGCGCTAGATATCAAGTCTGTGCCAAGGAATCTCATTTAATTGCAGTTAAGAGAATATTGAGATACCTTAAGAGCACAATTCGAGTAGGTCTATGGTACCCTCGTACAGAGTCTTTTGACTTGGTAGGCTATACCGATTCCGATTATGCTGGGTGCAACTTGGATCGGAAAAGCACTAGTGGGGGTTGTCAATTCTTAGGTTCATCATTAGTTAGTTGGTCAAGTCGGAAGCAACATTGTGTTGCTCTCTCCACGACCGAGGCTGAATACATTGCCATGGGAGAGAGTCTATCACAATTGTTGTGGATGATACACACCCTAGAGGATTATGGACTTTTTTATAAGGGTGTATAAGTGCTATGTGACAATATTAGCACGATCAACCTAACTAAAAATCCAGTCCATCATTCAAGGACCAAACACATTGAAGTGCGTCATCACTTCATTAGAGATCACGTAGCTAGGGGAGACATTGCACTCACATATGTTGAGTCAAAGTCAAACTTAGCCGACATTTTCACAAAACCCCTTCCGGAAAATGAATTTAGTCATTTAAGGAGGGAATTGGGAATGTGTTTGGCTCAATAAGTCCTTTTGACCACATCATGATCACTAAGGACCATTGAAATGACAAGAGAAATTGGGAAAATAATTTGGGTTACTTGGGAACATCTCACACAAACTATAAGGTTTAACAAAATATTTTTGTTTGCTAGAAATGGGGTGAGATGCTAGGATCAACTAAATTATTCAAAATGTATCATGCATCCCTTGAATAATTAGATTGAAGAGATATAGATTGAGTATGGGGAAGACCTTTACACAATTCATGTGTAATTGGTTCCTAGATCTTACTCATATATTCCAACCAAGGAATCTTGGTTGGACCTATGTCTAGAAATTCTCTAACCTTGTTGTGTTGATTGATACCATTGCTTGATACCTTCCTGTTTGAATTTAGGACAAGTTGGTGGAAAAAAAATATATATTTTGACAAACTTGGAACTATTCATTGCAAGGATATATTTAGGTCAAGTTGATTGAAAATTTTAATATATTTTGACAAACTTGGAACTACTCATAACAAGGAGATATTTTGAACCGATAGCCTGAGTACTTGTTTCACTATAAATTATGGTTTCAACAAACAAGCAAACAAAGTAAACTTATTCAGCACATCCGTTATGATGTGTCTGAAAAAGTTTCGCGCCCTAAATAATTCCAAGCCATTAGAGCTCCTCATTAGAAAATATTCATTGGTATCACTGAATATATTCTGTAGGCTCTCCGGATCCTAGGTTCTGAACTTGGAAGCTGTTAAACCAAAATTTCAGAGCTTTTGATAAGAATTTCAGAGGCTGAAATCGCTGACAATCAGACACTGATCGGTCCAGGGACCGATCAGGATGATATCTGATCGGTCTCTACGACCGATCAGGAGAGTTCCACCTCTGATCGGGTCGGTCCAGGGACCGATCAGGAGGCTCCCTGATCGGTCTCCACGACTGATCAGGAGGATATGGCACGCGAGGCTCCCTGATTGGTCTCAACGACCGATCCGGGAATGCCCTGACCGATCAGGATGTTCCCTGATCGGTCAGGATTCCTCCTGATCGGACAGCCGTCCGATCTTCTGATCTTCTGACCCTCTTTTAACTTCTCCCCATCCCTCACTCTCTCATTTCACGCCGAAACCCTAGCCGAACCCCTCCTCAGTCCCGACTCTTCTCTTCGTCCTCTCCGAAAACCTCAAATGGCACCCAGGTAACTCTCCTTCTTCCCGAGATTTGTTCATTCTTAGCATTTTAGCTTCTTTTCACAGTTTCTCTATGTGTGCTGTCTCTGTTCTCTCTGTGTGGCTCCCGTGGACTCCCATTTGCCCTCACCGTGTCCAAATCTTTATCTATTTAGGAAGAAAGCAGCCGGTGAGGGTTCTTCTAAGTCCCCAGCTGAGAAATCCAAGTCCCATGCACCCTCTCGACCCTAACCAGCTAGTTCCAGTAGATTCCCAAACCGCCAGTTTGAGCAAGCATTTCAACAGAGGACATTCAAGTTGCTTCCATGTCGATCTGTGGATCGAAAGTGGATGGATGAATTTTGTCCCTCTGTATCCGAAACCCTAGCCTATTATAAGCTTGATTCAGTAGTCTACCTAGAAAGGGACATCAATCTTGACCTAATATCTGAATTCTATAACAACCTTCATCAAAACCATGATGGTGTTTATAACACTCGAGTCGCTAAAAGAAGTATCGATTTCTCCATCAGAGAATTCTTTGGGTATCTAGGTTGCCGTATGTGTTCAGGAGATCCTTTTCCCTTGTATCCTGATTTACCAGAGTCACTACCTCCTCCACTTGATGTATCACCTGACGATATTTATGAGTACTTCTTCAGGCAACCTAGACCGGATGGACTAGATGAGCTAGATGTTGACTTCCCTACTTTTGCAGCCTTGAGATTATCTCCTCAAGACTACATTCTTTTTAAGATTGTCACGAACTGCCTTCTACCTATCACATCTAAACCATTATCTGAGATCCGATCATATCATTGTCTTATGCTTTATGGTTTGCGTCGACGTCTCGATTTTGAAATCATGTCGAGCATCTACTCCTCGATCATATCATATTCTAAGCCTAGCGGCTCCACTATTTATATGCCTTATGGGCATATAATTACTGATTGGCTCGAGACCCTGATTGATGTCTCTAAGGGTAGAATAGTCAAAATGGTCGGGATTGGCCTTGGGAAACGGCATTTTCCAAGTCCGCATCATAGGCAAAATGGGGATGTTCGGTGGAAGGATGGAGAGCACGGTGAGTTACCACGGGACCTCCACGATAGGTTGCTCCCGCTGTCGCCTCCTCCTCTCCGACGATGGAGAGGCCGATCCCGATTTCGCATCGCCGAGTGGAGAGACGTTGATCGACGATGAGATGATATCCGATGCCGATGCCGGATCGATCATGGATACTACCAGCTACGATGACTCAGAGGCATTTTGACCATTTCGATATATCGCAATTGTCGGTGTGGTGACACAGCTGGCTGATTCCGGATGGACACGCCACGTTCGCATGCTACCTTTCACCTATCCATCCTCCAGCGTGCCGCCTCAGGATTTCACCCCTCCTGCCGATGATGATGATGCTCCTCATGTTGAGGACGTTGATTGATATAGTCTGTGTGTCACCTTGTCTGTCTGTATTTTGGATGTTATTTGTTAGTCTTTATGTCCGACCTGGATGTTTGCACTTCTGATGCTACTCATGTATTTATGCTACTCTTATGCTACTTTTTATATTTGCTTGCTCTTTATTATGTTTCATTTTCTATCGGTTATTAATATGCTGTTCACTTGCATGTCTTGTTTGTCTTTTATTTCCTTATTACTGTCTCATAATACACTTAGAGGGAATTCTAAGTGCTTTAAGAAACAGACAGTAAGGGTTAAGGGGGAGTTCTTTAAGTTATCTTACCTTATTCGCACCTTTTCGGTGTTTGACAAAGGGGGAGAAGATAACTAGGTTTAGATGAATGCAAATTTGATTTTAGAAGACCTTCACATAATGTGGTATCCGTCTTAGGGGGAGGATCTTGATTCCCCTAAAATTATGAAAATTTGAACAATTCTGATCTAAACTTAAATCGTGTTGTCAAACAACAAAAGGGAGATTGTTGATCGAATGACACTTGTTTCATGTTTTATGTCATTGATTTAAGTTTGTATCGAATATTAATCAAACTCAGATCCGACTCATGCGATCGTGATCTGGGAGGGAAAGTCACGTGAGTGAAGCCAAGCAAGGTAAATCTAGATGGGTCTGAATGCAGGTCAAAGCAGGGAGCTTGGCATGGGAAAAGTCAAGTATGGAGACTTGACACGAGTGGTCGAGAGGGCCTCAGGGCTCGTTCCTCCGGGACCTGGGAAGAGGGCTCGGTAGCTCGTTCTCCGGACTCAGGCGAGAGGGCTTGCATGGCTCGTCAAGACCAATCCTAATATCACATGCGTTGGATCGGCCAGACGACATCGGTTTTGACGATTGACCGCCATCACCGTATGATCTAGCTTATGGCTGATCGGTCGCGGCGACCGTCGAAACACTCAACACTGCATGATCGATGTAATCGTAGGTCACTGTCCGATGGCTCGAAACTTCTTGAGTGTACCGATCGCAGCAGACCACCGATCGTGAGATGATGTCGCGAGAAGGAAAAAAGATGGATCCCGACCATGCTCTGTCGATTCGTAGGAGACCGATCAGTCATATCTGATCGGTCTTGAGACCGATCGGACGATCTCGTGAGTGCAAGGAATCGCACTCATTAATCCTCGACCGGATCGGCTTCGCCGTCTCATGATCGGACGGCACATCGCAGACATATCAATCATCAGGTGTGGATCGGTCCGACCGATCCACCACTCCGCCCGCACCGCACCGGTTTACGCTGATTGATCGTTTTCGATGCCGATCTAACATCCGCTTGGAGCTTTTGAGTAACAGTTGCGTACCATGGTGATGCTTAAATTCAAATCAATGACTATCAAAGGAATAAAACAAAATGGTTTTCCACTAGTTATCGCGCAAATTGTCAACGTTCACTGGCTTGTTCAGTTGGCTCACTGGCTGCAATCAGCTTGACTCTTCCTTATTGGTTCGAGCTCAGAGACACCAGTGAAGACCAAGGATGGTATTGGTGTGAGCTCAGATAATCAGATGAGGAAGAAGCGTGATTGGCGATGCCTGGTTCGGCGACAGTGATACGCTACTGGTTGACGTGATTCGATGCAGAGAGCAGAGAAATAAGAAGGAGGTAGAAGAGAGGTTTGAAAAAAGGATTCATTCTTTGGTAGCAAACTCTCTGTCGACGTTCAAGCAAGGGTGTTCTGTGAAGCTCTTGGCTGTGAATCTACTTCTTCTTCACTCTCTGCATTCATTGTGGCTGTAAGTTGATTGTGCATTCATTGTAGCCACAAAATTCTGTAAGTCTAAGTCTTGTGCTTCATTCTAAATCTGTTTTGAGACTTTGTGGGAGGTTTCTCCACCGAGAAGGAGAAATACTTAGCCGGAATCTGTCCGGGGGTTGATCTACCGAAAGATCAAGGGATCGTCCACCTTACGGACACGCCGAGGAGTAGGGGCAAGCTATCCCCGAACCTCGTACATCATTGTGTTAGAGGTGGTGTGTTTTCTTCTTTGCATAAGTGTTTGTTTTGATTATTTCCGCTGTGCTAACAAATCTCTGTGTAGAAATTTTGTTTTTGTTTTTAAGAGGCTATTCACCCCCCCTCTAGCCATCTAAGATCCCAACAGAGCGATCGACTGGTACTTTCATCAGTCAACTGGTATCGAGCCATTGGGTTGTAACGATCAAATCTCCATAGAGGGCAGTCGACTGCCACTTTCACCAGTCGACTGGTAGGCGAGGTTTTCCAACCCGTGGCCTATATAACCAAGGCTTGGAAGCTTGGTTAAGGTTGACGAAATTAATTGTGATTAATCATAATTAGTAACTAACAAGTGTTCAAGAGTTCTTTGTAATCCAAGAGGTCTTGGTGAGTGTTGTGGTGAGATTTCTCCACCTACAAGGAGGCTTGAGTCAGCCGGAGTTTACCGGGGACTAATCCACCAATGGATTGAGGGATCATCCACCTTACAGACAGCCATGGAGTAGATCAAGTTATCTCCAAACCACGTAAATCGTCGTGTTAGCGATTTGCATTTCTTCCTTAGTCTTTAGCTTGTTTATTTTGTATTATTCCGCTGTGCAAATTAACAAGTGTAGGAAGTTATCGATTTAGGCGCACCGACTATTCAACCCCCCTTCTAGCCGGCCTTACAAGTGTTGGTGCAACCTTAGGTCAAGGTTGACCTGGGTGACCCGACTCAAGTTGACCTGACTCGAGGTATATTTTGATGTTTGACAAGAATAGAGAAGTTATATTTTGATGTTTGACAAGAATAGGAACTTGGGAGATTGTGGGTGCAACCTTTGGTCAAGGTTGACTGGACGTTGACCCGATTCTTGACCGGATCGAAAGTCCAAGTATGGAGACTTGACGACGAAAGATCCAAGCAGGAGCTTGGCACGGAAAAGTTCAAGTATGGAGACTTACGCGGAAAAGTCAGCAGCTTGCAGCGAAAGTCCAGGATGGAGACTTGAAAAGTCCAAGCAGGGCAGCCGGGAAAAGTCCAAGCAGGAGCTTGGCACGGGAAAAGTCCAAGTATGGAAGCTTGGCATGGGAGGCCGGGAGGGCTCTGTGTAGCTCGTTCGCTGGATGGAGTTGGAGAGGGTTCGCAGGTCGCTTTCTGGACTAGGTCGAGAGGGCTCAGTGCCTCGTTCTCGGACCTGACGGGAAGTCTGAGAGGGCCTCATCTCTCCGAGACTCAGGTCGAGAGGGTACTCTAGCTCTCAGATGGAGATGGAGAGGGGCGAGAGCTCGTAGTCCTGCTCGGGACCAGGAGAGAGCCCTGGCTCGTTCCTCGGACCGAAGCGTTGGAGAGGGCTCGTAGCTTGTTCTGGACCTGGGACGTGGAGAGGGAGAGGCCCTGCACTCTCCGGACTAGGTCGAGAGGGCCAGCTCGGCTCGCTCCGGACGACATGGAAGTCGGAGAGGGCTGGTAGCTCGCTCTCTAGATCGAGAAGGCTTTAGGTTTAAGGTGGTGGGAAATTGATCGGTCAGATCCATCCGACCGATGCATCATTGGTCCGATCGATCCGGTGACCGATCAAAACCAAAGTTGGGAGAAGGAATGACGATCGGGCTCAGTGACCGATCAGAGGCGCAACCAACTCTAGAGTTGGGATCGGTCTGGGGACCGATCAGGCTAGGCTTGATCGCCCCCGATCGATCGAGCCATCTGGATCGATCGTGGGTGGAGCTGATCGAGTGTCAGGTGTCTAGAGTCGACAACAGATTGCCCGTCTTCTTTTCGAGTTCATATAAGAGGGCCACCACGGGAAGAGTAGACTTCTTCTTCCTCTTTGCGATCCGAGCTTTGTTGAGCTCTCCACTCAAGCTTCGTGTAGCTTCCCTCACCGACTCAAACCGATGTCATTCTCTGTTGTTGGCGAAGTGGTTGTTTCATCACCATCCGAGAAGGCAAGCAAACTAGTGTTTTACATTCATATTGTTCTTGGCTTCTGCTTTATCTTTGTACTCCGATCTTGTCAGTTGCAAGAGAGACTGTAGGCGGTTTCTCCACCCGTAAGGAGTTTTATTAGCTGTTCTCCGGGTCTCATCCACCGACGGATTGATAGGATTCGTGCACCTTACGGACGAGGAGTAGGAGTATCATCTCGAACCTCGTTATATCGTCGCTTGAGGTTTGATCTTCTCCATTTTCGTTTCTATCTTTTTATAACTCTCAATTGTAGGAAGAAACAAGAATTTGGGGTCAGCTATTCACACCCCTCTCTAGCCGTGTCCAAGGTCCTAACAAGTGGTATCGAGGTCGCTGGATTAACACACGGAGCACGAGCCAGAGAATGGATCAACTTGGAGAAGACGTCACGATTCCACCCTTCGATCGTGTACGATTGAAGGTAAGAATGAAGTATTTTCTTATGACTAACCTAGTAAATTGGAATTGTGTACAAGTAGGTTTTATTCCTCCGGTGGATAAAGAAGGAGAACCTCTCGAGAAGAAGTGGACGAAGGAACAAATCCACCAATCCATAATCAACGACAAGGTAACGAAAATCTTTGAATTTTCATTACCTAATGATATCTTGTAAGATAGGTGGATACAACAATGCCAAGGAGTTGTGGAACAACTTGGCTAAGTTCCATGAGGAGAGCTCCAATTCAAGTCATGAAGAGGAGTCAAGTGAGCCAAGTAGCTCACATCATGGAGGTATGGAATTAGAAGTTGAGGGATACTCAACATCTAAGGAAGAAGAGGAGGAGAGTTCTTCTTCAAGATTGGAGCAAGAAGAAGAAGCTTCATGAAGGAGAGAGCTTATATCCATCTTCAACCCTAGGTAACTCAAGCAACTTAATTTCAAGTAAATTACATATAATGTGCTTTGAGTGTAGGGAATATGGGCATTACAAAAGTAAATGTCCAAAGAGGATTAGGAAGACTCCACCGGCACCAAAGGTCCCGATACGCAAGGGCAAGGAGCACGTGGTGTGCTTCCAATGCAAGCAAAGGGGACATTATAGGAGTCAATGTCCAAGGGGGAGGCAACCTCACAAGGACAAGAGACCAAGCACATCTATGGGGGGAGCTAAGGCAAACCCTAAGGTATCCTTTAAGGCACATTCTTGCAATTCTAATAAGACACATGCTAGTAGTTTTATTGCAATTGTTAATAATGATAAGCATGATTACCATAGAAACTGATTCATGTGCTTAGGTGCCAAACATGTTAGCCTAGATAAGCACAATACTAGAAATGTCAACCCTATAATTAACTCATCTAAGGTTAAGGAAAACCTAGATAGGAATCCCAAAACAACTAGACATATGCCTAGGAATACCTCAAAGAAAAATGACAAATTAAAGCTTGAGGTATTAAAGAAGGAAAATCAAGGCTTGAGGTCAAGACTTGACACTTTAGAAAAGGCTCTTAAGAATTTGGAGAAGTCAACTCTAGGGTCTAAGGGTCAAAAATCAAAGCCCAAGGACATGAGAGGTTTGAGTCACAAACCTAAGTCTCAAGTGGTCAAGCCCGCTTATCATAATGTTCCATTCGATTATGGAACAAGACCTAGGGCTAGGAAGACCATCACCAAGGTCACAAGGGGAATCACCCCTAGAGTTGATCTTGATGAGTCCCAAATGACCAAGGATTTAAAGCCTAGGAGGGTCATTAGGAGGGTTGCTAGGGAAGTCATCCCTAGTGAATATTTAGTGAACCCAATGAGCTCAAATAGGTATTGGGTTCCTAGGAGCGTGATTCCTTCACGCTAGATGGTTTAGGGTGTGCCAACCTTAATTGGATAGGTAGTTAACCTACTCATGGCAAAAGGTGGCATTTTAGGAATTTTCAAGGTGTAATCAAGCCTTGAAAATGAAATTAAAAATTATTCCTAAGGTGATTAGGATGTGCCAACCACATTTGAGAAGTTTTCTAGGGTCAATCTAATTGGCATATAGTGATCTAAAAATCTTTAGTATATGATTTTAGGTCTATTACACTTAGGAATATAGAATTTATGGCAAAATGATCAAAATTATGAAAAATGGCAACTAAAGCTAGAATTAGGTATTTTCTATACCTTTATATGTTATTTGCCATACATTGTTTGTCATATGCCATGTCATAACATCATATTTATTTTATTATCATTTGAAATGTCATGATAATGCTTAGGTTAGTTATATGTCATGCCTTATTTAAGTTTCATACTCGATGACATGACATCATGACATTGGTACATGTTTCCACTTATGATATTATTTTATGCCATGTCATCATCTCTTACATTTATGATCAATTAATTTGATTTAAGGATAGAAACACAATTTGATATGGAGATCAAATTGTTGTTTAGAAAATGCATGAGAACTTAGCTTAAGATGACCTAAACCCATATCTCACATCAAAATTGACTTGGATGTGTTTGATACACCTTAGATGTGTGTGAGATATTAGGATTATGAGTTAGGATCAAGGTGCATAGTTCTTGTACCTAGATGAGCCTAATTCGAATTTGAGGATCATAGGGAAAACTTGTGTACACGTCATGTACATTTAGCCCTAAGATTGTGGTCCTAAATTGAATGGTTTAAGATCATTTCAAAATTGATTTGAAAAACCTTGATGAAGCTTTTCTAGTGATAGTATTCATCATTGAGCAAGTTGATACAAAGATGGATTAACCTTGAGCTATTTCAAAGTCTTTCGAACTTTGTATCAAGATTAAATAATGGGAGTTATTTTCATAGAAAACTATTTTTCCATGATAATATATGTTATGAGGAATGTATCCTCAAAATTTTACAATTTTTGGAATTTTCTGTAATTTTTTAGGGATTTCTGAATTTCGGGAGAAAAAAAATAGAAATCTTATCAGAGAGCCGTGGACCGATCAGAGGAGATCCTGATCGGTCCAGGGAAGTCTGGATCGGTCACTGGACCGATCTGACCGATCCAGTGGAGTCTGATCGGTCTGGTGACCGATTAGAGCGTGCCAAAATGCTGATTTTCGACTGTTGTCTGAAATTTCAGCTGTGAAAGTTGATATTTTAGATTTCTAAAGGGTTGAAACTCTCCAAGACATTGTTGGTGCAATGGTCAAGGATTATCACTAAGTTGATTGTTGACTTTAGTATCAAGGGGGAAATTAAGGGTTTCAATGAAAGGTATGGGACTTTCATTAGGAAGAAACTCTTGATCTTGATTCACTCTTTTTGATGTGTGTCAAAAAGGGGGAGAATTTCTAGAGAATGTTCAAGGAAGAACATTGGAGTTTGGGGAGAATGCTTAGAGAATGTTCAAGGAAGAACATTGGAGAACTATTGGAAAACCTAAGTTAGGTTATCGGGTTAACCTAACTTGATTATGGTTTTTGTCAAACATCAAAAAGGGGGAGATTGTTGGTGCAACCTTAGGTCAAGGTTGACCTGGGTGACCCGACTCGAGTTGACCTGACTCGAGGTATATTTTGATGTTTGACAAGAATAGAGAAGTTATATTTTGATGTTTGACAAGAATAGGAACTTGGGGGATTGTGGGTACAACCTTTGGTCAAGGTTGACCTGGTTGACCCGACTTGTGTTGACCTGATTCGGGAAAAGTCCAAGTATGGAGACTTGCACGGAAAAGCTGGGCACGAGGAAAAGTCCAAGTATGGAGACTTGGCACGGAAAAGTCCAAGCAGGGAGCTTGCACGGAAAAGTCCAAGGATGGAGACTTGGCACGGAAAAGTCTAAGCGAGGAGCTTGGCATGGGAAAAGTCCAAGCGGGGAGCTTGGCAGGGAAAAGTCCAAGTATAGAAGCTTGGCATGGGAGGTCGGAGAGGGCTCTCGTTCTCGTGAGAGCTCGGCTCCGGACCTGGATGGAGTCGGAGAGGGCTCGGTAGCTCGTTCTCCTGGACTAGGTCGAGGAGAGGTCCTAGGGGCTCGACCGGCGTGGACGGAAGCTCGGAGAGAGGTTCCAGAGGTCGAGCTTCAGTCTCGCTCTGAATGGATGGAGTCGGAGAGGGCTCGTGAGCTCGTTCTCTGACTAGGGAGGATCGAGAGTGGCCAGGTTCTGTGACCTGGACCGACAGAAGGGCTAGGTCGAGAGGGCTCGCTGCTCCTGCCGAGAGGGCTCAGAGCTGGGGACCTGGACGCGGAAGTCGGAGAGGGCCCTTAGGCTCGTTCTGAGCTAGGCAGAGGAGGGCGTTCGTGCTGGGCTGGCGAGGAAGTCGGAGAGGCTCGCCGGTTGCTCCTTCTCAGAGCAGAGGGCTCGGTAGCTCGCTCTCTAGATCGGAAGGCTTTAGGTTTAAGGTGGGAAATTGGATCGGTCTGACCGATCGATGATGTCATCGGGTCATCTCGATCGATCGGTGGTGACCGATCGGAAACCAAAGCAGTTGGGAGAAGGAATGGCCTGATCGGTCCACGGACCGATCGGGGCTCGCAACCAACTCTGTGAGAGTTGGGATCGGTCTGGGACCGATCAGTCCTCGATCGGTCCCCGACCGATCGAAGATCCGGACCGATCGGGTGGAGCTGATCGGTCTAAAGTCAGCCGTTGAGTCAGCGCTAGATTGCCTCTGTGTCTTCTTCTTCGCAGGTTCATATAAGAGGCCACCGGGGAAGAGTAAACTTCTTCTTCCTCTTTGCGATCCGAGCTTTGTTGAGCTCTCCATTACTGCCTCGGCTGGACTCCAACTGATTAGTTGCTGCTGTTGTTGGCGTGAAGTGGTTGCTTCATCACCAGTCGACGAGAAGACAAGCAAACTAGTGTTTTTACATTCATATTGTTCTTGGCTTCTTGCTTTATCTTTGTACTCCGATCTTGCTGTTGCAAGAGAGACTGTGGCGAGGTTTCTCCACCCAGAAGGAGTTTTTATTAGCCGGTTCTCCGGGGTCTCATCCACCGACGGATTGATAGGATTCGTCCACCTTACGGACACGCTGAGGAGTAGGAGTATCATCTCCGAACCTCGTTATATCGTCGCGTTTGAGGTTTGATCTTCTCCATTTTCGTTTCTATCTTTTATTTCCGCTGCGCTAACTCAAATTGTAGGAAGAAACGAGAATTTGGGGTCGGCTATTCACATCCCCACTCTCTAGCCGCGTCCGAAGGTACTAACAACAAGATCCCCAACATTAACTTTTCTAGTCATTCTTGAGCTGTCAACGTGTGTAAAAGGTTTCTCCGTCTTCAACGAAGGAGATCTTCTAGTACTTTTCAATACTTTCGATTAACAACCACTTAGGTTATAACTAAGTAAAACTCCGGTCTTTTACCTACTCTTTTTATGTTGTTATTTCTTTTATTATTGCTATTTTTATTGTGCTACTAATCAAATCAAAAGAATAAGAAGGGGTTATTTTTTTTGTAGGTAATTCACCCCCTCTTGTCGGCCCCGCTGCACCAACAAAATGCTTGCCGGAGAAGAGGGGCGAGCGTACGGTACTATAGCCTGCTTAATGGACCATTTGAAATCTCACAAAAAGAAAAATGGGAAAACTTATTCTAAGACTTAGTCTTGGATTTGAAATCTCGAGTGGTATTACACCAACTTTGAGAAATAAAAAAACTCAATTAAAATTCTAATTGGAAGGAGTGATAACATCGATTCTGATTGACTCCAAAAAACTCAAAAATACCATGAAAAAACTTGCTCGAATGGTGGTTAACGATGCCGCTCTAATATTAATTGTTGGATCGAAAACGTTAGAGGGGAGACGGAGTAAATAGCGCTCGTGACTTTTTCACAACTTTTGTAAAATACAGAATATGCAGTAGACATAAAGAAGTAAAGGAAGAAGACAAAAAGTTGACACAGTTTGGTTTTACTTTGTTCAAAGCCTATGATGACTCCTACTCCAAGGCTCGTAATTAACGATCGCTTTCATTGGACAATTCACTATTAATTTCGAATATTACAAAAATGTATTACAAATGGGTGCAGTAAAAATAAACTTCTATACTAACGATTGTATTGATTGGATAACTCAAGCTTCAGTCGTCGGAGCAGCGTTCGATATCGTAGAGTCGTTTCTCGAGAAGCGCGCAAGAAAAAAAGTCATTCGAATTGATGTGTTTAAGGTGTTGGTTGAATCCTCCTTTTATAGCTCGATCCGGGTGGCTAGACGGCCCCCCCAACAATGTTGATGTGGTGTGCTCTTGTCGAAACTCTATTTGGTAAATTTATCCATCTCCGGGTGTCTAGACCCGTTCGAGTGCTTGAATTGTGATGTAGGTCAGCGAATCAGCATGTCCCACCTCAGCCTATCACTTGACTGCCTTATCCACTTGTCCGGGCACATGGAGTCCGGGCGCTGATAAGCCCGATTTTCTCGTGATTTGGGTATCAAATAATTTCACCGAACTCCTTTCTACACTAATGCAGTATAGGATGACTCGGATCGTCTCTCTCAAGGAATGTAAACAGTAGGATGATAGTCTTAAGATCAATTATTGTTGGCTTGGGGTTTTCTGGATAAATTGAAGATTTCAGAATTGACTTTTGAACAAAGAGAAGAAGAAAGGACCTAAAACTATACTACATTTGTAAATTCAACTCATGGAAATTCTAATCTAAACTACTGCATTGAAAGAAATGACAAACAAGAACAACCTAAGGCAACAATTAAGCAATTCTAAATTGTGTAGAATCAAGAATCAAGAACAGTGGCCTTAATCGAAGGGTTCAAAGCAATAGCAAGGAAATTTGAATCAACTATGCATTGATCAACTACAACAAAATAGCAATTCAATCAAAGATAAGGAAACTAATTAAACTAGGAAACCCTAGCTTGGATCTGATGTGTATCGGAAGAAGAACTCAGTGATGAAGATAACAGAATAACTTGGCATTGTTGATGATCGGAATAACTTCAATCAGAAATGGATGCGGAGCTTCAAGAAAGAAAGATAACCAGTCGGAAGACGAAGAAATCGGCTCAACCCACCGAATTGCTTCTCCTTCTTTGCTTCTTCTTCCTCGCACGGAGTCGCGGCAGAAGTTGGTGTTCAGATGGTTGAGATGGCATCGCCAGCTGGAAGATGGGTGATGATCGGAGGAAGGGAAACGCCCTTGACCTCAGCAACTCGCCGGCGGTGGAATGGATCCAGATCAAGATCGCCGGAGCGCTCTCCTCTGTCTTTGACGTGAACGAACTGTAGAAGTTGACGCGAACACTGTAGCTTCTCATCCCTTTAAATCTAATCTCAGTTCTGTGATGGACGGCTGTGATTATTCTGCCTCTGATCCAACGGTGAATCTTGATCTAAATTTGATCCAAAGGTTCAAATCTTCATCAAGGGACCTGATCTACTCTCTCCTAGCTCGGATGGACCAAATCTTCAATGGATGGCTTAGATCTCTCTTAATCTTGAATGGACGATCCAGATTACTCTAGAGCTTGATCTCTTCATTTAAGCTTGGATTCGTGTTCAATCTGGTTTGGTCAACCTCGGATCCATTCCCTTGATGCCTACAAAGAATAACCAAATATTAGCATCAAATACCACAAATATGATATAATTTGCAATTAGGTCTATAAATGGCTCTAACTCATGAAACATGGTGTAAACATGACTTTAACATATGAGAAGATTAAAATGTATGCCTATATGGATCAAAATGTTATGATAAAATGATAGTTATCAAATTCCCCCACACTTATTCTTGCACGTCCCGGGCAAACAAACAAAACAAAGAAACAACTAGAATTCATCTCCCTAACATTTTCCTAGCAATACCTAGAAGATGGTAAAAGGAATTTAACTAAGACCATCTAAAGATCACAAACAATCATGAATTCGATCCAAACAATAATCAGTAGGTATGGTAGTTTCAATCCAATTGAAAAATTAAGCAAATTGCAATCTCTCAAGGTATTCACCTATTCTAGCCCTCACACTCAAACATGCATATTAGTGGAGTTCAACTCAATGCAACTCACAACATTTCACTATCATAAGCTTGCTTATTTTCTAATTCTCCACCACTATACAACATAGCATACATGAATCAAAAGAATTTTATCAACAAGAATTGAAATGGAAACAAAAAGAACAATGAAAGTGAATGAAATAGCAAAAGAAAAGACATCAATGAAGAGAATGAGAGTATAAGAGTATTGGAGGAATATATTTGATGAGTTGACCATTTTTGATGTGTAAAAGATGAACACCATTTGTTTTTATCAATTCAAAAGACCAAGCTAACCTCCCCTTCAATTTGATGACTAACAAAGAATCTTGATACTCTATCTCCAATTGATACACTCTTTTGATGTGCCATTTTTTTAATTTTTTTCTCTCACTATTTTTCCACTTAAATTCCAGCATTTGGAAGCTCAAAAATAATCTCAAATCATGAAGAATAATTCCCTCCCCCACACTTAAAATCTTGGCCATCTCGGACAATAGAATCTCATCATGTATCCAAAAATTTGATACAATATTTCCACTGTATTCTTATCTTCATTCTGCAGAACTTTTTTCCTTTCTCTCTGTTTTCTGTGGGTTTTCTGGTAACTAGCAGCACTAAGACTTGAAGAAGCAAACAATACTTGATGTCATAGTACAAAACAATACTGAATTCTGCATTTTAAATTCATCCCTTACCGTTTATTTCAAATTCCCATATTACTCTTTTACTTGATATATATACTTTGTATCACTATTCTTCATCATGAAATGAAACAAACTACGCTTCCTTCAGAATTACAGTACTGCATTCTGGTCTCTGGTTTTAATTTTCAGAATGTACTATTTGAATCAAACTGATCAGAAATCAGCAGGTATCTCTTTAGTTAAATTTCTCAAACTGAAAACTTCTACTTTCATTGGCTTCCTTCTAAACTGAAGTTTCCAAAATTTCTGCACATTCCAGTTCTTATAGCCCATTGCATTTTTTTCAAGGGTTAATGATGCAAGATTACCATTTGTTCCTTCACTCTTGAAATCTTTACCAGATCATCTCCTTTCATTTCAGATTCATTGCTTTGGACAGTTCCCAGCTTTCAATCTCTTAATTCTGAAACATGGACTCTTCAGCAAAAATTTTTAGCAAATGTACTCCAGAGTTAACTCACTTGACATTAAATCGCAAGGGCCTTGAATCTCATTCGTTCAGATTCAACCAGAAAATTTGAATCTGTCCTTTAGTTTGCTGACTCTGTTTCAATTCCTTCCAGCCCAGTTTTCTAGCTAGTAAACCTTGGAAGTCAGCACATTAAACAATGAATAAGAATAGCTTAAATTCCATTCATTTCAGATCCGAACAGCAAGACAACTTGACACAAATCAGCAGATTACCTATGGTACAAAGCTGATCAAATTTCTTTTCTAAATTGCAATCAGATTCAGAAATCATTATTAGAGTGTAGGTTACCATTTCTTTTACTTCAACATCACAAAGATCCACCTCACTTCTTTTATCAACACGATTTAATCATCTAGAGCCAATTTATGCCTGAAAATCTCTCCATCCAGATTTTTTTCATTTATTTCTTTGCACATCTAAATGTCCATCAATCGAGCAATATCTTAGAGAGCAGCAAGAATCAACTCTGTCCATAAGTAAGCAATCAGACATTCAACATCAATTGAATTGGTAATGAAACTCTGCAGAAGTAAAAACTCAGTTTCTCCAGCAAATGCATCTTTAGCTGTGCAGTTTCAGAAATAGACTTCATTCGCATTGCATGTTTCCAATCATGAAAAACTTGAAGAGTATATGACACCAATTAACAATGAAGATTGGATTGCTACACTTTGATTTTTTTTTAAATCAGAAAACTGCAAACAGAACTTACAGCAATCCAGTAGACCCTTTCCTAAAGCTTCTCCCACAATTTCTTCAGCAACACTCTGATATTTTAGATATCCTAGTAACAGAATTTCCGTTACAATTTTGAATTGCTGAGAACACTTTAATAGCAATAGCAATCCTTGCAATAAAAATATCTGAAATTAGCAAGGTCTTAGCTCCATTCGAACTGTTTTGACAAAATTTTCCAGCTTCCAATGAAAATTGCCCATAGCACATCCACATCCTATTCTCAAGTACCAACTACTGATACATCACACTTAAGAAGAGTTCAATTACTGGTACGCTACAGCATCACCCTTGTAATGATTTTCCCACATACTTCTATTTTTTTTTTTTATAACTTTATCAAGGTTGTACCTTTAACTCATGCAATTCTTAAGCCACTCAGTAGATATCTCTTCCTAAAGAATATACCAACATACATCAAAGATCAAATGAAAACCTCCTTTAACTTAGGCATATGAAAAATACTTCCCCCACACTTAGAATTTTGGTCATCCTAACTCATCAAGCAATCAATCCAACACTCTCAAGAATTAAGACAAAGCAAAGATGGTGGAAGATGAATTTATTAAATGAATTATTCAAATAGAATTCAAAGGAAGAAATTAAAGAATGGAAATAGAATTCAAAGAATAGGAAAGAAATATCCTTCATCATATTCATGCACACAAATGTTATTGTGATTTTGAAAAGAGGCAAAGCAAGTTCTAGAGTTTCAATTGTTGTAAGTGCATGTCACACGAAGAAAATAATGAGGTATAGGCTTAAGGTGGTCCTCTCTAGGTATTTTCATGCAATCAAGCTCAATCAATCAAATTGGAATCCACCACCAAACTAACCAATATCATGTAAGAAAAAACATCCAATCATGTCACATGACCTAAAATTGATGATCAAATTTAAAAAACTTTTACCATCTTAAAAGTAATACTAAAACAATTCATGGAGAGTTTTATTCAAAATGAAATGCTATGTATACTAAGCAAAAATGCAATGTATGTAAGTAAAATGCAAAATACAAAGTATGAAACTAAAGAAAAGTATAGAGCAAAAATAAAAACAAGGAACAAACTCCCCTTTATTCCGGGCGGTTGTAAACGATTTAGAAGTAACATCCACGCCGGTAATGGAATGGTCCTTCCCGGTGGTTGGAGTCGATTGAGCTGCAAAATCCAAGTTGGAAATGGAATAATTGTAATTGAAGTCAAAACCACTTCATCCAACATTTTTCCTTTGAAAATTCTTCCTGGAGGTCGGAGGCGGTTTAGATAGAGCAACCATTTTGGAAGCCTACGGCGACCTACAAAGCCAAAAGAAGACAACACCTCTTGCAAGTATGTGAAAATATCAGTGTTTACATTACATGGTTCAAAGAATATATCACATCCAACAAAATCAATTAATGGTACCTTTATAAAATCTTCTAATGAATTACAAGAAATACTAACCTTGTCATGTTGGAAGATACCTGGAGGTTCTAAAATGGTGACTGTGACCTCCTCATCATCAGATAATAGCTCAGACTCTAGCTCAGGTGGTGTATCTAAGGGAAGTGATTCTTGGGGCTCTGCTTCCACAGCATAAGTCCCTACACTCTTATCATCAACATCTGGTTCAGGTGATTCTTGGGGTAACTGGTTGTCCATTTCTAAATTGCTAAGGGTTGGCTGCCATGGTTTCCAAAAGTTTCATAGCTTCATCAGGTGTTTTGTCAATCAAGGGCCCCCCACTAGCTTTATCCACCATGTACAAATCAAACGGTGACAATCCATCATAAAAATGTAAGATAAGCATTTGATCACTGATTTGATGCTGAGGACAACTAGAGCAAAGTTCCTTAAATCTCTTCCAATATTCATGCAATGTCTCCTCCTCGAATTGTTGAATACCACGAATCTTTTTCCGCATAGCTATATAATCATTTTGAACTCCCTGTGGTCTTTGATATGCTGGATATGACTCATCAACTTGTCCTTGTGCAACCTCATACCTAAAACTTGCATAATCCACAGGTAGGTAGTACTGATGTTCAGATTGATAGAACCAAGTCTGAGGCTGATAGTACTGACAATATGGATCCATGGCCAAAGAAATTCTTGTTCTTATACTGAAACACTAGCAGATAAGATCAGAAGATACAGGAGCATATAAGATCAAACACATGGATATATGAACATGAAAGCAATTGAAACAAATTTTTTTTCCAAATTTTTATGTGAAAAGAAAAAAAAAACAATCCTAAGGTATCAAACACCGCTACATTCCCCGGCAACGGCGCCAAATTTGATAAGCCCGATTTTGTCGTGATTTGGGTATCAAATAATTTCACCGAACTCCTTTCTACACTAATGCAGTATAGGATGACTCGGATCGTCTCTCTCAAGGAATGTAAACAGTAGGATGATAGTCTTAAGATCAATTATTGTTGGCTTGGGGTTTTCTGGATAAATTGAAGATTTCAAAATTGACTTTTGAACAAAGAGAAGAAGAAAGGACCTAAAACTATACTACATTTGTAAATTCAACTCATGGAAATTCTAATCTAAACTACTGCATTGAAAGAAATGGCAAACAAGAACAACCTAAGGCAACAATTAAGCAATTCTAAATTGTGTAGAATCAAGAATCAAGAACAGTGGCCTTAATCGAAGGGTTCAAAGCAATAGCAAGGAAATTTGAATCAACTATGCATTGATCAACTACAACAAAATAGCAATTCAATCAAAGATAAGGAAACTAATTAAACTAGGAAACCCTAGCTTGGATCTGATGTGTATCGGAAGAAGAACTCAGTGATGAAGATAACAGAATAACTTGGCATTGTTGATGATCGGAAAAACTTCAATCAGAAATGGATGCGGAGCTTCAAGAAAGAAAGATAACCAGTCGAAAGACGAAGGAATCGGCTCAACCCACCGAATTGCTTCTCCTTCTTTGCTTCTTCTTCCTCGCACGGAGTCGCGGCAGAAGTTGGTGTTCAGATGGTTGAGATGGCATCGCCAGCTGGAAGATGGGTGATGATCGGAGGAAGGGAAACGCCCTTGACCTCAGCAACTCGCCGGTGGTGGAATGGATCCAGATCAAGATCGCCGGAGCGCTCTCCTCTGTCTTTGACGCGAACGAACCGTAGAAGTTGACGCGAACACTGTAGCTTCTCATCCCTTTAAATCTAATCTCAGTTCTGTGATGGACGGCTGTGATTATTCTGCCTCTGATCCAACGGTGAATCTTGATCTAAATTTGATCCAAAGGTTCAAATCTTCATCAAGGGACCTGATCTACTCTCTCCTAGCTCGGATGGACCAAATCTTCAATGGATGGCTTAGATCTCTCTTAATCTTGAATGGACGATCCAGATTACTCTAGAGCTTGATCTCTTCATTTAAGCTTGGATTCGTGTTCAATCTGGTTTGGTCAACCTCGGATCCATTCCCTTGATGCCTACAAAGAATAACCAAATATTAGCATCAAATACCACAAATATGATATAATTTGCAATTAGGTCCATAAATGGCTCTAACTCATGAAACATGGTGTAAACTGTTGGTTGCTACTCGGAAAACCTAGAGGTTCCACTGTACAAAAATTTTGTACAAAGGTCTGAACCTTTTCCTAGCTACCATGTGTTCTTTTAAATTAAATTGTGGATCGCCTGCGGAACTTAACACGTTTGATCCAAAACTTAATCTATTTGTTCTTTAAGGTTTAGACTTGGATCTTCTGCGGAACTTAACACGTTTGATCCAAATCACCTAAGTTATTAATTCCATTAAATATTAATTTCCATAATTGGTTCCCAGTACTGACGTGGCGAGGCACATGGCCTTCTTGGATATGGGAACAACCACCACCGACTAGACAAAACCTTTTATGGAAAGCTAATATTTAATTTCCTAAAATAACTTTAGGTCAACCAAAAAGAACAATCAAATCACAAGGAAAAGAAAAATAAAAGAACACAACTTCGAAAAATATATTCGAAATACTAGAATCGTAAGTCTCTTGTATTTGGTATTATTTCCATAAATAACTAGCATGATGCGGAAAGAAAAAATTACTAGTTATACCTTCTAAAAAGACCTCTTGATCTTCTACCGTATTCCTCTTCTAACCTCGGACGTTGTGTGGGCAACGATCTTCCGAGATGAGAACCACCAAGCACCTTCTTCTTCCTTGCAAGTTTCGGCCACCACAATTCTCCAAGAGAAGTAGAGGTCCGGCCACCACCACCAAGCTCCAAGGGATGCAAGAAACAAAACCACCTTTCTCTCCTTCTTCTCCTAGCTAGAACCGGCCACCATCAAGAGCTCCAAGAGAGGTTGCCGCCAGCCATAAGAAGAAGAGAAGAGGAAGAAGCTAGGGCCGGCCACCAAGGAGGAAAAGAGAGGAGAAGAATAATAGAGTTGATCACCCGTGAAGGCACCTCTACCCCCTCTTTTATAATCCTTGGTCTTGACAAATAAGGAAATTTTAATAAAAAATTCCTTAATTCTTTTGTCATAAAAAAGAAAAATTATTTTAATTAAAAAACAATTTTCTTCTTTTAATAATAATGGCCGGCCACTTCTAATTCCCCAAAACAAGGAAAATTTAATTCACACAAGAATTAAAACTTCCTAATTTGTTTCTAGAAATTTAAAAAATTTCTCCAATAATTTTATCCTTCATGATTGGTTAATAAAAGGAAATTTTATAAAATAAAATTCTTCTTTTAAACATGTGGATAATTTCCAAAGAAAAGTTATCTCTAAAAATTAAAATCTCTTTTCAATCTACAAATAAGGAAAGATATCAAATCTTTTCTTAATCTTTTTAGAAACTAATAAAAGAGAATATTTAATTTTAAACTTCTCTTTAAATTATTATCATGGTTAAAAAGGAAAGTTTTTCTTAAAATAAAATCTCCTTTCAATCTACAAATAAGGAAAGATTTCAAATCTTTTCTTAATCTTTTGTAGAAAGCTTTAAAAGGAAAGATTTAATTTTTAAACTCTCTTTAAAAACTATGATATCCACATAAGAAATAATTTAAAAAAAATCCTTTTTAATATGATGTGGCCGGCACTTAAGCTATGTTAGGTGTCAATCTATATTTGCTCTTAATTAGCTCATTAAAAATTATGCCATGCAAAAATATTTAAATGCAAAATCAAATACTTCATCATTTTTTAAATTTTTTAATTCACCTAAACAATAAACATTAAAGATTAAACCAATTCAAATGCTCTTCATGCTGAATTAATTATTATTTCTAATATTTATTGATTTTTTCCAACATTTATTATCAATAATTTATTCAAACTATTTATTGAACTATGTTGCAACCAAATTACTATTTGGGCTTAACCTTTTATTATGAGTGTGTTAGTCTCCTGTTTAAGATATCGAATGTCCACTAATTAATTGAGTTAAACTCATTTTATTAATATCTTAGTCCAAAGTACCACTCAACCTTATTATCATGTCGGACTAAGTCCACCTTTAACATGACAATCCTTATGAGCTCCTCTTGAGGACATTATCAACCTAGTATCTCTAGGACACAGTTTCCTTTTATAATCAACAACACACACTATAAGTGATATCATTTCCCAACTTATCGAGCTTATTGATTCATCGAACTAAATCTCACCCATTGATAAATTAAAGAAATAAATATCAAATATATGTGCTTGTTATTATATTAGGATTAAGAGCACACACTTCCATAATAACCGAGGTCTTTGTTTCTTTATAAAGTCAGTATAAAAGAAATGACCTCAAATGGTCCTACTCAATACACTCTAAGTGTACTAGTGTAATTATATAGTTAAGATAAACTAACACCTAATTACACTACGACCTTCCAATGGTTTGTTCCTTTCCATCATGGTCGTGAGCCACTGTTTATAATTTATAAGGAACCGATAGCATGATCTTCTGTGTGTGACACCACACACCATGTTATTTACAATATAAATTAATTGAGCAACTACATTTATCATAAATGTAGACATTTGACCAATGTGATTCTTATTTCTAGATAAATGTTCATACCAAAAGCTAGGCTTTTAGTATACACTCTAACAATCTCCCACTTATACTAAAAGACTAAGCTTCCATACATCTGATTCCCAAGCCTTTCAAAAAGCTCTTGCCTTAAGGACCTTAGGTTATCATCTGATGCAATCTAGGCGGCAACAACTTCTCCTCGTTATACAATTTCTTGTATTGGGTAGTACTTGCGCTCTATTGTGTTTTCTTGCCTTATAGACTCATGGTTTCTTCGAGTTTGTTACTGCACCATTATTATTACAATAAATGGTAATAATCTTTGGACAAACTAGAAATCATATCTAAGTCTATCTTGAGGTAATTAAGTCATTCAGCTTTTATGGCTACCTCAGAGGCCATATACTCAGCTTCTATGGTGGAGTCCAGAAAAAACACCTATGCTTATCACTCTTCCATAGTTATGACTTTTCCTCCTAAAGTAAACACAAAACCCGAGGTCGACTTATTATTGTCCCTATCCGATTGGAAGTCAAAATCCGTGTAACCCACACCAAATTAACTGCCTTGTAAGCTAGCATATAATCTCTAGCGCCTCTAAGTACTTATGCTTTACTACAGTCCAATGTCCTTGTCTAGGGTTACTTTGATATCAGCTAACCAGATTTCGATCTCTTGCATAGCATACATTAGGCTTCGGATAGCCGTAAAGAACCGCCTTTATTTCCTTTATCTCCTTTGATGTCTGAGACATATCTTTAGATAAAGTTACTCCATCCTAAAAAGTAAGAAACCTTTCTTGAGTTTTGCATGCTTAAACAAGCAAGGATTTTTCCGATGTATGAAGCTTGGAATAAGTAAAATATTCTTTTCTTGCATCCCTTATTACTTTGATCTCAAGAATATATACATTCTTCCAAGTCCTTTATATCGAATTGTTTGGACAACCATACTCTTATTTCTTCCAACTACCAAAAATGTTATCTACGTATAGTACAAGAAATACCACCACGCTTCCATCACACCTTTTGTATACACAAGACTTATCCAGTTACTAAATGAATCCAAAGGTCTGGATTACTTTGATAAACTGAATGTTCCAAGACCTTGAAGCTTTGTATCAGTCCATAGACTGATTGAACTTGCACACAAGATGCTCTTAGCCCTTTGCAATGAACCCTTCTGATTGCTTTATATGGATGTTTTTTCTTCAAGACTTCCATTAAGGAATGCTGTCTTGACATCCACTTACCAAATAGATAAAAGAATCCGGATAGACTTAAGCATGGCTACCAGTGAAAAAGTTTCCTTTTTCATCTAGCCTTGCTTTGAAAGTTTCTATCTTCCTGTCTATCCCTCTTTTCCTATTATAGACCTTTTTATACCCAAAGGCTTTTACACCATTTGGTGGTTCTACAAGCTTCTAGATTTTATTAGAATACATATATTCTAATTCTGTTATTCATTACTCTTTGCCAAGATATTGCATCTTTATCTTGGAGTGCTTCGTCATATGTCCGGAGATCAGGTTCATGTCCTCCAGGGATCGAGTCCAAAAACTCTCCCCAAAACATGAATCTTTTTAGGTTGCCTAACAACCCTCCCACTACGACAAGGCACTTTCTGCAATTATGTATCATTTGTGATACGTGTTGTAGTTTCCTTGTGGTATCTCATCTTGTACAATTGGTACTAGATTAGACATGTCTTTTATTATTTCCTTAAGAACAAATTTTCATATGGGCACATGGTTTATTACATAGTCCTTTTCTAAAAATCGGTCATTGATGCTAACAATAACCTTCTGATTTTTAAGACTATAAACCTACTTTCATTTCTCTAGGATAACCCACAAACAAGTGAATTCTTGTCCAACTTATCATTGTCTCTCTTCAGCATATGTGCTGGACTACCCGAATCTGAATATGCTTTATTATATGAGTAGAGAGTTCGACTTTGGAAGGTACTATATTCACTCCCTTTCCAAGTATATCCTTAAAATGATTTTGATAATATTCTTAATAACTCATCAATCTACTTATTTCCATAAGAGTCTTATACCTTCCTTATCCTACACCATTTTGGGGTGTACAGTGCGATTAGTTGGGATTGAATCCCCGATAAATGACTCCTAAATTCTCCCAAGAGGTACTTGCCACTGATTTTACCGTAGTGTCTTGATACTTTACTTTGTCGTTTCTCCACATCGCCTCGTACTCTTTGAACTAATCAAAGCACTTAGAACACATCAAGTAAATATATCCGTATCTCAAATAGTTGTCTATAAAATAGATGAAATATTTGAAACAACCTCTTTCCTGGATGCTCATAGGATCACACAAATCAGAATGAACCAATTCCAATATATCTTCGACTTCATACCCCTTAGACTTAAAAGCTTCTTGGTTATTTTTCCTTCCAAGTAAGACTCGTAGGTTGGAAAGATTTCCACTACTAATGAACCTAAAAGTTCATCAGCTACCAATGAATCCTACTCAAGTTAATATAACCTAGCCTTAGAAGCCAAAGATATAATTGGTTTATTTTCGAAGGTTACTTTCTCTTAATTTAGAAGATGTGTTACTAATTTTTATTTGTTGCATCGTGAGAGTTATTGGATTTATAAATTGCCAACCAACGTACCAGAACAGATAACTTCCCTCTTTTTCTTAATAACAACTTTGTTATTTAAAAGAGGCAGAATATCAAGTTCTTTGAATAGTTTAGAAACTGAAAACTAGTTCTTTCTAAACTTGGTGCGTAAAGACAATTACTCAAAAATTCATGTTTTATTCTTTTCAAAAGATAAACATCTCCCACTGCAACAACTACCATTTTTACAGTAGTGCCCATGTAGACGGTGTTTTAATTTTCATTTAGTTGCCGGGTTTCCTGGAACCTTGCAATAAATTGCGGACATGATTAATGGCATCTGTATCTATACTCCAGGTTTTGTTAGATAACACCACTAAACATGTTTCAACTAATGAATTAAATACACCTATATTGTTCTTAATTCTAAGAAGACAGTCTACCTTAATGTCCAAGTCCTATTTCCAATCATTACAATTGGGATTACTAAGTCTTTCTTATAGTATGACTACTAGGGGATTGACAAACATTTTAAATCCTAAGAATCACAAAAATACTTGGTCAAGATCAACTCCTTAAAAATCCCCATGAATTTTGTATGCCACATTAGTGTGGACGTATACAAAATCGAAGAGGAGATTTTATTCATTAATTTTATTATCTCGTCAACTTTACTTTATGACGAATAAAATTAATAGTTGATCTGTCTTTGATCAAATATTTGGTCAAAACTCTTTGAATTTAAAATAACATTGATTCCTCAAACAATATTATTTAAATTCACCAACACCTCAAACACCGTGAATTTTGCATGCCACGTTAGTGTGGACGTATACAAATTCATCATTTGTAAGAGGAGGGTTTTACCCATTGACTATCTTGTCAATATAACCTTTTGACAAATAAAATTACCTCAAACACCATGAATCTTGTATGCCACGTTAGTGTGGACGTATACAAATTCAAACATTTATAAGAGGGGTTTATTAATTTTATTATATTGCCAATCTAGTTTTATGACAAATCAATAGTTGGTTTCCCTTTGGTCACACAAGTGATAGTAGTGACTCCGTTGGGGAGGATACTATTAAATGTGTCTAAGTGTATACCATTACTTGACACTAAGTCCATTAATAAGATTATGCCCTTCCGTTGGGGAAGATTACACGCTCTTAATTAACTTCCTATAGTCATCCAAAATGGAAGTCTGTTCTAGTGATCCACAAACAAGCTCATCTATGGAGGAAGACACTTAGAGCCAACGCGCAAGCTTATTTGCATCACTTACAAACCAGTAATGGAGACCATGGGATTTACTTAAAAATCCTCTCCCACTTAGTTATTTATAAATGAGGAATTTTAACTATGCTAGCCTACTAAACTTGTAAACTAACATGCACACAATATAAAAGCAATAAATAGAAAATCTAATTTTCAACTATTATGGCTTTTATCTCTAGTTGTCCTCCGTGTGTTGTCATCCCAAGCTGCTGCCATATTTGGCCACCTCCATCTTGCTCCTAGTTCCACTGCGCCTCTGGTCCTTAGAAGGTTCCACGCTTTGCAAGATTTGATCCATGACATAAATAGAATTTTACATTTTTGATCCTATATTCCATAAAAGGAATGTACATGTATCTAGATCAAAAATAAAATCCTAATAAAACTAAATACAGCTCCTGCTGTATTTTAATACAATCATGCACACACATATAAATGCCCTTGGCATGTCCAAGGGTCCAATCACACACATAATAACTAAAAGCCATAATAGTTGGATCCTGCATCCACAAAGTTAGCACATCCTACTATTAACCTGCCTAAATTATGTATGACATGTGCATAATTAAACTAATACCAAATACACAGAGGCAAAACCCTAGCTCTGATACCAATTGTTGGTTGCTACTCGGAAAACCTAGAGGTTCCACTGTACAAAAATTTTGTACAAAGGTCTGAACCTTTTCCTAGCTACCATGTGTTCTTTTAAATTAAATTGTGGATCGCCTGCGGAACTTAACACGTTTGATCCAAAACTTAATCTATTTGTTCTTTAAAGTTTAGACTTGGATCTCCTGCGGAACTTAACACGTTTGATCCAAATCACCTAAGTTATTAATTCCATTAAATATTAATTTCCATAATTGGTTCCCAGTACTGACGTGGCGAGGCACATGGCCTTCTTGGATATGGGAACAACCACCACCGACTAGACAAAACCTTTTATGGAAAGCTAATATTTAATTTCCTAAAATAACTTTAGGTCAACCAAAAAGAACAATCAAATCACAAGGAAAAGAAAAATAAAAGAACACAACTTCGAAAAACATATTCGAAATACTAGAATCGTAAGCCTCTTGTATTTGGTATTATTTCCATAAATAACTAGCATGATGCGGAAAGAAAAAATTACTAGTTATACCTTCTAAAAAGACCTCTTGATCTTCTACTGTATTCCTCTTCTAACCTCGGACGTTGTGTGGGCAACGATCTTCCGAGATGAGAACCACCAAGCACCTTCTTCTTCCTTGCAAGTTTCGGCCACCACAATTCTCCAAGAGAAGTAGAGGTCCGGCCACCACCACCCAGCTCCAAGGGATGAAAGCCACCAAACCACCTTTCTCTCCTTCTTCTCCTAGCTAGAACCGCCACCATCAAGAGCTCCAAGAGAGGTTGCCGCCGGCCATAAGAAGAAGAGAAGAGGAAGAAGCTAGGGCCACCAAGGAGGAAAAGAGAGGAGAAGAATAATAGAGTTGATCACCCTGAAGGCACCTCTACCCCTCTTTTATAATCCTTGGTCTTGACAAATAAGGAAATTTTAATAAAAATTCCTTAATTCTTTTGTCATAAAAAAGAAAAATTATTTTAATTTAAAACAATTTTCTTCTTTTAATAATAATGGCCGACCACTTAATTCCCCAAAATAAGGAAAATTTAATTCACACAAGAATTAAAACTTCCTAATTTGTTTCTAGAAATTTATAAAAATTTCTCCAATAATTTTTATCCCTTCATGATTGGTTAATAAAAAGGAAATTTTATAAAATAAAATTCTTCTTTTAAACATGTGGATAATTTCCAAAAGAAAAGTTATCTCTAAAAATTAAAATCTCTTTTAAATCTACAAATAAGGAAAGATATCAAATCTTTTCTTAATCTTTTGTAGAAACTAATAAAAGAGAATATTTAATTTTTAAACTTCTCTTTTAAATTATTATCATGGTTAAAAAGGAAAGTTTTTCTTAAAAATAAAATCTCCTTTCAATCTACAAATAAGGAAAGATTTCAAATCTTTTCTTAATCTTTTGTAGAAAGCTTTAAAAGGAAAGATTTAATTTTAAACTCTCTTTAAAACTATGATATCCATATAAAAATAATTTTAAAAAATCCTTTTAATATGATGTGGCCACTAAGCTTGGGCTCCAAGCTGTTGGTCGGCCACCTTAAGGCCAACCTGATGCGTAAGAAGGTGGGTATGTGGTGGGTATAAATCTCTATACAAGAGGCTACGATAGGGACCGAGAGGAGGAATTGGTTTTGGTCTCCGATAAAATTAAGCATCCCGTGTTCACACAACTTAATTTTATCAATAATAATTCATTCCACTAGAGAACTATTATTGAACTATCGCACCAATCCCAAATTACATTTTGGGCTCCTTCTTATTATGAGTGTGTTAGTCTCCTGTGTTTAAGATATCGAATGTCCACTAATTAAGTGAGTTCTGACAACTCATTTAATTAATATCTTAGTCCAAGAGTAGTACCACTCAACCTTATTATCATGTCGGACTAAGTCCACCTGCAGGGTTTAACATGACAATCCTTATGAGCTCCTCTTGAGGACATTATCAACCTAGTATCTCTAGGACACAGTTTCCTTTTATAATCAACAACACACACTATAAGTGATATCATTTCCCAACTTATCGAGCTTATTGATTCATCGAACTAAATCTCACCCATTGATAAATTAAAGAAATAAATATCAAATATATGTGCTTGTTATTATATTAGGATTAAGAGCACACACTTCCATAATAACCGAGGTCTTTGTTTCTTTATAAAGTCAGTATAAAAGAAATGACCTCAAATGGTCCTACTCAATACACTCTAAGTGTACTAGTGTAATTATATAGTTAAGATAAACTAACACCTAATTACACTACGACCTTCCAATGGTTTGTTCCTTTCCATCATGGTCGTGAGCCATTGTTTATAATTTATAAGGAACCGATAGCATGATCTTCTGTGTGTGACACCACACACCATGTTATTTACAATATAAATTAATTGAGCAACTACATTTATCATAAATGTAGACATTTGACCAATGTGATTCTTATTTCTAGATAAATGTTCATACCAAAAGCTAGGCTTTTAGTATACACTCTAACATAAACATGACTTTAACATATGAGAAGATTAAAATGTATGCCTATATGGATCAAAATGTTATGATAAAATGATAGTTATCAGGCGCCTGGAGCCTTTTTTCATCCTTTTCCTTTCCTACAACATAAGGTTAGCCCGACAAGTAATAATCTATAAAGAAGAGTAATATTTGGCAGCCTTGGACTGTCCAGTCCCAATTTTGAGTTTCACTGAAACTCTTGGTCAAACTGACGTCTACTGTTCCCTCTATGGGGAACACGTACTGACCTACTCCTCTCAGGAGAGTTTATCTTTTGCCAAACATGTCTTTCAGACCGTTTAGACTTTTGCTCAACATCTAAAACTTCAGGACTTTCCGCAAGAAGTTCAATCCCTAACCCGTCCAGTCTTCCGCCTAGTGTCGACGACCCCCAGAACTTTCACCTAGTATCCTCGACCCTAAGATTTTGTCCAATGTCCTCGACCTGTCAAGACATGCCCAGTCCCCTAGACCAGGACTTTCTTGCCTAGACGCAACTCTTTCCACCTGCTTAGTGTCCACTAGAACTTCTATACCTAGCCTCAACTAGGACTTTCACCTTGCCTAAGATCACTTAAGATTTTCCTGCACACTTAGTCAAACTTATTAGTACAACAGTAAAACTTAACTTTAAACTCTTTACCAATATCAAAACTCAGGTTCGATTATCTGGTGCTCCTTGCACCAACATATCATTCATTATGTGCGAGCACTGGCATTACTCACTTAGCTTATGTGGATAACTTGCTTCTTTTCGCCCAAGCCAATGAGTCCACTGTTGCATTGCTAGCAAGCTGCATCACGAAGTTTGGAAAGACCACTAGAGTGCATCCCAACCTCAGAAAGTCTAGCATCTACATTGTCTGATTCAATGACTAAATCAAAGACAAATTACTGCAACTTATTAGATTCCAGTAGGGAACATTCCCATTCCTTTCCCTCGGCATCCCCTTGGTTGTGTAGAAGTGAAGGACTAGAGACTACAGTGCCTTGACGGACGCTATAATGCGGAAAATTGTGTTGTGGCCAAAACACACACTGTTATACACATGTAAACTCGAGTTATGGTCAAAATTGTTTTGCAAGGCATCAAATGTTTTTAGCTATCCATCTTGCCAATTCCATGTGTGATAGTTGACAAGCTATATGTCATTTGTCTCTCCTTCATTTGGACGTCCAAGTACTTGCTAATCTACTTGACCATAATGTGTTTAGCTAAAGATGAAGGAGGGTATGGAGTTTGAGATTTGTAAGCTTGGATCTTAGCTTTTGTTTGCAAGTTTCTATGAAATCTACTATGGAAGGACTCCCTTTGGGTGAAATGGGTCCATCATTTGTACCTTTAGCATGTCAACTTATGGGACAAGAATGCCAAGGTTGTGGACTCACCTTTGATCAAGAAACTACTACAACATAGGAACACAATGTTTAGCAAGATCAACTCTAAACAGCGGTCGCAAAACCTTCTATTCACCTAGTTCAATTCTGTCCAATGTGGAACAACAGCTTTGTATGACTTCTTCCAGCTTCAAATCAAGCCCAAGGTGTGGGCAAAGGCTATGTGGTAGCCCAACCTCATGTTTAAGAATCAGTTTGCCCTATGGCTCTTTGCACATGGCCGCTTACACACCAAGGACAAGCTGGAGTACGAGCCATGCAAAATATGGCCCTTGTGCAAGCAAACGAATGAAACATTGGAACATTGGACCATATCTTCTTTCGGTGTCTTGTTAGTGTTAGGACCTTCAGATGGCTAGAGAGGGGGGGTGTGAATAGCCTCCACTAAAAACTCAATTAATTCCTCACAAAAGCTTGTTAGCACAGCGGAAATAAGCAAAAAGAAAACTGATGCAAGGAAAAGAAACAACCCACCACTAACACACAAAGATGTACGAGGTTCGGGGATAACTTGCCCCTACTCCTCGGCGTGTCCGTAAGGTGATCGGTAGATCACACCCCGGACAAATTCTGGCTAAGTATTTCTCCTTCTCGGTGGAGTAACCTCTCCACAAAGTCTCAGAAAAG
This sequence comes from Zingiber officinale, assembly GCF_018446385.1. Taxonomy (NCBI): domain Eukaryota; kingdom Viridiplantae; phylum Streptophyta; class Magnoliopsida; order Zingiberales; family Zingiberaceae; genus Zingiber; species Zingiber officinale. The sequence goes on along the minus strand of NC_056006.1, from coordinate 58,547,029 downwards.
ATTTGAAATGAAGCGCAAGACTTACAGAGTTTAGTGGCTAAAAGGAATGAATAATAAACTTACAGCCACGATGAAAGCAAAACGCAAAGACAGAAGAAGTTCCTCAGCCAAGAGCTCAAACACACAGCCTCTTGCTTGATCGACAGAGAGTTTTTCAAAATCTTCTTCTTCTTGCAAAACCTCTCTTCTTCCTTCTTCTTATCCCTCGGCTTTCTCACTGTCTTCAGCCAGAGCCGAATCACTGTCACTTGATCGAATCACTGCGACCAACTCAGGCGTCGCCAATCACTCTTCCTCCTCATCTGGTTCTCTGAACTCACACCAATACCATCCATGGTCTTCACTGGTGTCTCTGAGCTCGAACCAATAAGCAAGAGTCAAGCTGTTACCAACTGATCGCAGCCAGTGAACGTTGACGTGAAACACAGCAGAAAGAGCACTTGGTCTTATTCTTCTGATGGTGCTTAGTTTGAATTCAAGCATTGGCACGACACCTGCAATCTGTAACTCAAAAAGCTTACAGCAGATGGTTAGATCAGATGAATCAGAAATCATAGAGAAATATCAGAAGATAAACGACATCGTTGTGGATCGGTCAACAGATCCATAACCACACCGAAGCATATCTGTGGGTTTCGATCGGTCTGTGAACCGATCAACCTATAGGTGGATCGGTCCACGGACGATCCCCTAGTCCTCCTCAATCGGATCGGTCTCCATCGATCAACTTTCTGATGAACTCTTCGTTTGGTTCTTGATCGGTCACTGGACCAATTAGATAACCCACGTAAGTGTGGTTATTGATCGGTCACGAGACCGATCGATAACTAAGGTATCACTAGATGGGTCGACCAGACCGATCCAAAAGTATCATATCACCGGGCGATCAATGCCTCGGTTGGTTTTAGAACTTCCACTGAAACTCTAACATCTTCTGGTCCGAGCGAGCTCAGCCCTCTCGACCTAGGGAGAAGGAGCCGAGCCCTCTCGCCGGTCCGAGCTACCTTCCGAGCAGAGCTCAGCCCTCTCGACCTAGTGCGGGTGAGGAGGCCAGCCCTCTCCGACTTCGTCCGGAGAACAGCTACACACGAGCTACCGAGCCCTCTCCGACTTCGCGTGCCAAGTATCCGTACTTGGACTTTTCCTCTCCACATGATCAGCCTTGATCATTAATCAGTCTGAGTTTAATTAATATCTGATACAAACTTAAATCAGTATCAACATTAAAACAACAGCCAGGTCAGACTGTATTAACAATCTCCCCCTTTTTGTTGTTTGACAACACTTTTAGGGGAATCAAGATCCTCCCCCTAAGACAGACACAACACCATGTAAGGTTAGGGGAATCAAGATCCTCCCCTTAAAGTCAAACTTTCATTTATCTCTAAACTTAGTTATCTTCTCCCCCTTTGTCAAACACCGAAAAGGTGCGAATTAGGTAAGAAAACGTTAAAGGACTCCCCCTTAAACCATACTGTCTTTTTCCTAATCCACCTAGAATGCCCTCTAAGTGTATTATAAGACAGTAATAAAGAAATAAGAGACATACAAGACATGGCATATGAACAGCATATTAATAGCCAATAGGAAGTGAAACATAAGCAAGAAAATGAGCAGCATAAATATATAAAATCAGCAAGTATCCAGGTTAGACATAAGTATCCAGCCAACAACATCCAAAACATAGATAATCAAAATGGCAGCATAGAACAATGTGTATCAATCAGCCTCCTCATCATGAGGAGCATCATCATCATCAGCTGGGGCATGCCGCTGCTCGAGGATGGATAGCTCGGGAAATCCTGCGGAGGTGGGTATCTGGCCATCCATCCCATAATCGCTCGATGTGTCGCCAGCCGATCAATGCGACTCTCCAGCTCGGCGATCTGCCAGCGCAGATCAGGATCTGGCTCTCCATCGTCAGCAGCAGCTGCAGCAGGAGCAGCAACGGGAGCAGCCGCAACCTGTCGTGGAGGTGCCCGTGCTAGCTCACCTAGTGCTCTCCCATCCTTCCACCGAACCTCCCCATTCTGTCCTATGATGCCAGACTTGGAAAATGCCCGTTTCCCAAGTCTGCAGTCCTGTCTGACCATCTTGACTATTCTACCCTTGAAGACATCAATCTGAAGGGTCTCGAGCCAATCTGTAATTATATGTCCATAAGGCATATAAACAGTGAAGCTGTTTGGCTCACTATAGGAGATGATCGAAGAATAGATGCTAGACATGATGTCAAAGTCGAGACGCCGACACAATCCATAAAGCATCAGGCAATGATATGGTCGGATCTCAGACAAGGGTTTAGATGTGATTGGCAGAAGGCAGTTCGTGACAATCTTAAAAAGAATGTAATCTGGGGCAGATAATCTCAAGGCTGCAAAAGTAGGAAAATCAACATCTAATTCATCTAGCCCACCCGGTCTAGGATGTCCGAAAAAATACTCATAAATGGAGTCAGATGAGACATCAAAGGGTGAGGGTAAGGGGTCTGGTAAATCAGGATATATAGAAAAGACATTTCCTGAACACCTACGGCAAGCAAGATAATCAAAGAAGGCTGAGAAACTGAAATCAAGAGTCCGCTTAGCAACTTTTGTTTTATAACTTACATCATTAGTTTGATGAAGATTGTTATAAAACTTAGATACTAAGTCATAGTTGATATCTCGCTCTAAATAGACAAGGGAATCAAGTTTGTAATAGGCAATGATTTTTGATACAGATGGACAAAATTCGTCCATAAATTTTCGATCAACAGACCTACAAGGGAGCATTTGAAGGTCCGTTGTTTAAAGGCTTGTTCAAAATGGTGGTTTGGGAATCTCCCGGAGACAGATGGTTGAGGTCGGGTGGGAGCCTTAGACTTAGACTTCTCAGGCGACTTAGAGGTTCCTTCACCCACTTGTTTCTTCCTAAGGTTTAATAATGTGATACAATGGGGCAAATAAGTGATCACCGGAGCCACCAACAACCGAGAGCCAAAACAAAATGCACAGATATGGTGAGATATGAAACTGAAATGCCAAGGTGAGTAGTTCTAGGGAAGTATGGAGTTACCTTGGTGCCATTGAAGTATCTTTTGGCTAGGGCTTTGGCTAGGGCTTCGGCGTGCAAAGAGAAGAGAAGAGTGGAGGTGTAGGAAAGTGTCGGCTAGGGCTTCAGTGTGAAAGGAGAAGAGAAAGGATCGGGAAGATTTAAGGGAGATCGGCTGTCCAGGTGTTGAAGTGATCGGACGGCTGTCCAATCAGGAGATATCAGAACCATCCTGATCCGTCCCTGGACCGATCAGGGAACGTCGTGACCGATCAGGGAACTCCTGATCGGTCTGTGGACCGATCGGTAGGCTTCCTAGCGTACAAAACGAACCTGATCGGTCCCTGGACCGATCATATTACAAACAGAGGGTCTGGAGAGATTTTTGGATCGGTCGACAGACCGATCCACCTTCTCCTGATCAGGCTGTAGACTGATCAGTGTCTGATACTGAAGTTTCTCCAGTAATTTCAGTAACTGAAATTCGTAGAGGTGTTCGATAATTCATAGAAGTTTCTCTAGTAAAACTTCCAAATTCAGTACCTAGAACCTGAAGAATCTACAAGCATAACTAGTTCCTAAAGATTATGGTCTGAAATTGTTTATAGCCCGAAAGTTTCAGACATTTAGAACAACAGATAACTCAGGCTTGAAAACTGAAATTTTCGACCTTGTTATGTTCAGTTTCAAGTTTGTCAAAATATAACCAAATTGCTATCATTATTTCAAAGACTTGTCCTAGTTTCAATCAAAATCATGAAAAGTATCGATCAAAGGTATCAAACAGTCCATCAACCAAAGTTACATAATTTCTAGGTAAAAGTCCAACCAAGTTTCCTTCGTTGGAATATATGAGTAAGATCTAGGAACCAAATACACATGAATTATGTAATGGTCTTCCCCATACTTAATTTATGTCTCTTCAACCTAATTATTCAAGAGATTCATGATACATTTTGAATAATTCGGCTGATCCTAGCATCTCACCCCATTTCTAGCAAACAAAAATAATTTGTTAACCTTATAGTTTGTGTGAGATGTTCCCAAGTTGCCCAAGTTAATTTCCCAATTTCTCTTGTCGTTTTAATTGTCCTTATTGATCATGATGGGGTCCTAATGGTCTATTGAGCCAAACACATTCCCAATTCTCTCCTCAAATGACTAAATTCATTTTCCGGAAGAGGTTTGGTGAAAATATCGGCTAGGTTTGATTTTGACTCAACATATGTGAGCGCAATGTCTCCCCTAGCTACATGATTTCTAATGAAGTGATGACGCACATCAATGTGTTTAGTCCTTGAATGATGGACTGGATTTTTCGTTAGGTTTATTGTGCTGATGTTGTCACACAACACTTGCACTCCCTTATACGAAAGCCCATAATCTTCTAGGGTGTGGATCATCCACAACAATTGTGATACACTCTCTTCTATGGCAATGTATTCAGCCTCGGTTGTGGAGAGAGCAACGCAATGTTGCTTCCAACTTGACCAACTAACCAATGATGAACCTAAAAATTGGCAACCCCCACTAGTGCTTTTCCGATCCAATTTGCACCCAGCATAATCGGAGTCGGTATAACATATCAAGTCAAAAGACTCAGTACAAGTGTACCAGAGACCTACTCTAATTGTGCCCTTAAGGTATCTTAGAATTCTCTTAACTGCAATTAAATGAGATTCCTTGGCACATACTTGATATCTAGCGCACATGCTCACAGCAAAAAGTATGTCCGGTCGACTAGCTATGAGATATAGAAGACTACCGATCATGCTTCTATATTACGTTAGATCAACTGGTTTTCCATTCTCATCATTGTCAAGGCGAGTGTTTGTCGCCATTGGAGTGGATACTTCCTTAGAGTCACTCATTTTGAATTTCTTGAGCATCTCTTGAGTGTATTTTGTTTGATGAACATAAATGTCATCTCGAATTTGTTTGATTTCCAGTCCAAGGAAGAATGTCAATTCTCCCACCAGACTCATCTCAAACTCACTTTCCATGTGAGTAATAAATTCATTCAAATAGCCCTTGTTATTTGAGCCACAAATTATGTCATCGACATACACCTAGGTTACAAATATATTTTCACCATCTCTACGCAGAAATAGTTTTGGGTCTATTTGACATCTTACAAAACCCTTTTCTAGTAAGTAAGTTGACAACCTTTCGTACCATGCTCGAGGTGCTTGTTTAAGCCCATAAAGAGCTTTCTTGAGCTTGTACACGTAGTTTGGAGCTTCGGTATTAACAAACCCCGGTGGTTGTTCAACATAGACCTCTTCTTTAATAAAACCATTTAAGAAGGCCGATTTAACGTCCATTTGATAGAGTTTGAAACCTCTATGTGCAGCAAACGCTAGCATTAAACGAATGGACTCTAATCGAGCCACGAGAGCATATGTCTCATCATAATCGAGGCCTTCGACTTGACTATAGCCCTTAGCTACAAGTCTTGCCTTGTTTCTTACGACTTCTCCCTTTTGGTTTAACTTATTTTTGAAGACCCATCTGGTTCCAATAATGGTGGTCTTCTTAGGTCTAGGAACTAAGTCCCACACTTGACTCCTTTCAAATTGACCTAACTCATCTTGCATAGCTATGACCCAATCAAGATCGTGCAATGCCTCATCAACTAATTTTGGTTCAATTTCGAAGATCAACGCGACCTCATTAGACTCATTTCTAAAGAATGATCTAGTCCTAACCCCTTGTTGAATGTCTCCCACAATCTGGTCTTGGGGATGACTAGAGGCTATCCTAAATTGCCTTGGTGTTGGCGGTGCCTCATGAGGCAAGGGCTCAGTATCAGGCAAAGGATCGGACTGAGCCCTCTCTTGCCTTTGCTCATCATCATCGGAGTCAGTTTCGACTCTTTCTATGTTTTGATCATTTAAACTTAGATTTCTAAGTTCAAATTAAATTTCTCCTACATCCCTTGATTGATCATTTGATTTAGGAATTTCTTCAAATGCTACATCCGAGGACTCTTCAATCAATTTAGTCCTATTGTTGTAGACTCGATAGGCTTTGCTGATAAGAGAGTACCCGACTAGTATCCCTTCGTCAACTTTAGCCGTGAACTTTCCAAGATGATCCTTGGTGTTCAAGATAAACACCTTACAACCAAACACCCTAAGATGTTTAATTGTAGGGGGTCTCCCAAACCAAAGTTCATAGGGAGTCTTTTCTAAAAACCTATGTATCAAAACTCGGTTTTGCACATAGCAAGCTGTATTTACAGCTTCAGCCCATAAGTAACTCGGTAGTGAGTACTTATTGAGCATGCTTCGTGCAGCCTCTTGCAAGACTTGATTCTTTCTCTCCACAACCCCATTTTGTTGTGGGGTCCTCAGAGTAGAGAACTCATGCCTATATCCTTTTTCTTGACAAAATTCTAAAAATCTATGGTTTTGAAATTCTCCACCATGATCACTTCTAATTGTTTTAATTTTTGTTGATTTTTCATTTTCAGTTCTTCTACAAAAAGAAACAAAAACATCTATGGTTTGATCATTATTTTTCAAAAAGAAGGTCTATGTATATCTAGTAAAGTCATCAATGATCACTAAGCAGTATCTACTTTCATTCAATGAAATAACATTACTGCAATCAAACAAATCCATATGCAATAAATCTAAAGCAGTAGATGTACTTACAGCACTTTTACCTTTATGAGACGCTTTTGTTTGCTTACCCTTTTGACATGCATCACATAATTTTGTCTTTTGGTACTTGATGCTTAGTAAGTCTCGCACTAATCCTTTGTTGGCCAGCTTTCGAATATTCTTCATGTTTACGTGGGCCAAACTCCTATGTCACAGCCATGATTCTTCTTCTTTTGACATGAAACACTTAGCAGAGGCATTAGTAGCACTTTTAAAAAATACTTGATAAATGTTATCTACCCTTGTGCCTACTAGTACCGTGTCAAGTGTGTCAATGTGTTTGACCAGACATTGACTTGAATGAAACTCAATTGTGTAACCCGCATCACACAATTGGCTGACACTTAGGAGATTAAAGGTCATCCCCTTGACTAGAAGGACATTTTTGATTTGAAGACATTCGGATATATGAATATCTCCAACTCCTATAACCTTAAGGCTACCATTATTACCAAAGGACACATTACCTCTATTTTTGTTTTGAAGGATAGTAAAGAGTGATTTGTCCCCGGTCATGTGCTTGGAGCATCCACTATCAACAAACCAAGTTGATAGATGCTCCCCCTTGACAAATGCCTACCAGACACGAAAGATAGATGTTTTAGGTACCCAAATCTTGGGACCTAATGCATCTACAATGAAAGACCTAGGAACCCATGCCTTGGTCACACCCTTCCTAGTCTCATGAACCCTAAAAGAATGTGATCTATGAAATTGGGTTCTAGACACTAGGGAAATAAAACTAGACTCCTTAGGTTGATATCCTAACCCAGCCTTATTGTAGACCGCCCTTTAGGTATTTGAATCATATCTAAGGTCTTGGAGCTAGTTGAGAATTTCTCAAGCATTTTCTTGAGTTTCTCAACTTCACTCTTTAAGGCTTTGTTTTCATCCTCAAGAAGCTCTTGATGTAGGTCATCAACCTCATCTTCCCTAAGAGTCTTCAAGTGTTCTACTTCATCTTTTAATAATTTGATTTCAATTTTTGATTTCTTAAGCAAAGTAGATAAATGTGCAATAGTTTTATAGCATTTTTCTAAGTGAGGAGAAGTTACCTCTTCATCATCCGAAGATGATGAAGCCGCGGCTGATGTATCACTTCCGGAATTCGATTCCTCCCTTGCCATGAGCGCTAATTGACGAGTGCTCTTCTCCTTCTTCTATTCTTCCGATGAGCTTGAGGAGGATTCATCCCAAGTAGCTTTGAGAGCTTTCTTCTTCTTGGCCCTTTCCTCCTTCTTCTTGAGTTTTGGACACTCGCTCTGATAGTGTCCTTTCTTGCTACACTCATAACACGTAACATTAGTCTTATCAACATTTTGATCAGTAGACTTACCTTTCCCTTTATATCTCCGACTTCTTCTCATGATTCTCCTTACGAAGTTGGCCATCTCGCTTGATGATGATCCACCTTCATCATCGGACTCGGAGGAGGATGAGGATGTTGGAATCTCTTTCTCCTTCTTCTTTTCTTTCTTCCTTCTTCCATCCTTGCTCTTTTCTCCTGCAACTAAAGCAATACCTTTCTCTTTTTGACCCTTGTTAGCAAGTTCATGAAGTTCCATTTCACAAAAGAATTCATCTAATTTAACAATTGAAAGGTCCTTGGAGACCTTGTAGGCATCTACCATAGATGACCACAAGGCATTCCTCGGTAAGGCTTTGAGAGCGTACCTTACAAGATCGCGATTCTCTACGCGTTCATCTACGGAATGAAGACCATTGATGATCTCTTTGAACCTTCCGTGTAGTTCACTTTCCGTTTCGTTCTCCTTCATGGTGAGATTTTGTAGTTGGTTTAGGAACAAGTCTCTCTTGGCGATCCGAGAGTCTCGGGTTCCTTCTTGGAGCTCGATGAGCTTGTTCCACAAATCTTTTGTGCTCACAAATGGACCTACCTTGACAAGTTGATCTTTGGCTATCCCACATTGTAGAGTGACCACCGCCTTGGCATCGGCTTGTCCTTTGCGAGTTTGCTCGGCGGACCACCTTGACGACTCTAGTTCCTTACCTTCTTCGTCCTTCGGAGGTGTGAACCCTTCCTTAACCGAGAACCACATGGAGATGTCGGTCTTGAGATAATACTCCATATGGCTCTTCCAATATTGGAAGTCCGCTCTGTCGAAATAGGGTGGACGATTGGTGCTAAAACCTTCCTTCATAGCCATCTTCTTGCTCTTTAGGGTGTTAATCCAGATGAAGAGCGCCTTGCTCTGATACCACTTGTTAGGACCTTCGGATGGCTAGAGAGGGGCGGTGTGAATAGCCTCCACTAAAAACTCAATTAATTCCTCACAAAAGCTTGTTAGCACAACGGAAATAAGCAAAAAGAAAACTGATGCAAGGAAAAGAAACAACCCACCACTAACACACAAAGATGTACGAGGTTCAGGGATAACTTACCCCTACTCCTCGGCGTGTTCGTAAGGTGGACGATCCCTTGATCTTTTGGTAGATCACACCCCGAACAAATTCCGGTTAAGTATTTCTCCTTCTCGGTGGAGTAACCTCTCCACAAAGTCTCAGAAAAGATTTGAAATGAAGCGTAAGACTTACAGAGTTTAGTGGCTAAAAGGAATGAACAATAAACTTACAACCACGATGAAAGCAAAACGCAAAAACAGAAGAAGTTCCTCAGCCAAGAGCTCAAACACACAGCCTCTTGCTTGATCGACAGAGAGTTTTTCAAAATCTTCTTCTTCTTGCAAAACCTCTCTTCTTCCTTCTTCTTATTCCTCTGCTTTCTCACTGTCTTCAGCCAGAGCCAGGCGTCGCCAATCACTCTTCCTCCTCATCTAGTTCTCGAACTCACACCAATACCATCCATGGTCTTCACTGTCTCTGAGCTCGAACCAATAAGCAAGAGTCAAGCTGTCTGTGAACTGATCGAATAGCATTTACAAACATTGCCGTGAAAACACTTGGTCTTATTCTTGATGGTGCTTAGTTTGAATTCAAGCATTGGCACGACACCGCAATCGTAACTCAAAAAGCTTATAGATGGTTAGATCGATGAATCGAAATCACAGAGAAATATCAAAAGATAACGACATCGTTGTGGATCGGGTCGATCCATAGCTCTCTGGACCGATCGGGACATATCACGAGCCGGTGCGATACGTGATGCAGCAGGCGGAAATTATTCTCGTGAATCGGTCCACGGACGATCCCTAATCCTACGAATCCTTTCGCTTCGCCCATTGGTCTGAGGCCGATGAATAACTCTGATGAACTCTGTTTGGTTTGATGGGTCGCAGGACCCATTGAGGACCGCGGCGGTTGCGGACGTTGAACATGGTATGGTTGGTGATCCGGGCATCGCTGGATGGGTGGACGGTGAACCAGTAACAGCTCACGACCTCAAGCTAAGTCGGAAACAGGCCTCTCTCGTGGAAGGCCCTCCAGGCCCCGTGTTCAGGTGGAGGCGAGCGCTGGGCCCTCTCGGCCTAGTTGAGCGAGCTCTGCGACCCTCTCGGCCCGTCCAGGGGTCCGGTGTTGCGACCTCGGCCGGGCGTGTCACGGAGAAGCAGTGAGCCCTCTCCGACCCGTCAGTGGAGGCAGGGCCAGGCCCTCTCGACCTATGCGGAGACAGCACACTCTCAAGCTGCGTGGAATTAGAGGCAGGCCTCTGAGGGCCCTCTCGGCCTGGTCAGGAAACGAGCTACGAGCCCTCTCGACTTGGCGTGCCAAATGTCAATGGCAGACTTTTCCTCTCAAAATGATCGACCTTGATCATTAGTCGGTCTGAGTTTAGTATGCACATTAAGCTTAAATTATCGACATATCAGAAACCTTGACCAGTCCAATTTGTATTACGCGGTTCGCGTAGCTCTTTGGGTCAAGACTTGGCTTATTTCGATGCTGGCATGAGCAACTCCAAAGCCCGAGCGGAAGGTCTTCCTTGAATACGAGCGATGGGTCATATTTAGAGATAGATGCTTGGACATGTCTTGTACGGTCTTTTTGTTATGACAAGCACATAATCACCGTCAATATGAGGAAGATATTCCCGATGTTGAGAGGATGTTTCACAAGATCCAAATGCACTTCTTTTGCTTTGCATGCATCTAATATGTATCTTCTCATATAATATAAAAAAAACTATTTACCATTCTAAAAAAAATAAAGAGCTTAGGTCTGTCATACTTACTCACTAATATCGCCAAAGAGTTTCTAAGACTCTATTTAGTTCAATCTATATTAAGATTTTGAAATTATAGGCATTGTAAGATCGTCAATGAGTTGATTAAAACTTGCTGATGACCTTAAGAATTCATAATCACATTAAATTAAGACCATTATATTCTTGGAAGCCTCTTCAGTGTAACCATGCCTTTAGACCTAGTTCCATAACCTATATTGAGAATCTAAATTAGGTCAAGTTATCTCAAGGTTATAAGGATTTTTAAAAAATATAACTCTCAATTTAGAATGTGAAATCAAGATTTGAGGGTATGATTATACTCTGGAGGTTTCAAGGAGCGTAATAGCCTTGGTTTGAAGTTATTTTAATATTCCTAAAATTATTAATTAGTTTTGGTCAAAATTTATTGATGATTTTACCATGTTCAAAATTTTAAAATCTTAAATCAAAGGGTCTTAGGAATCCTTTGGTTAGTAAATATATATTATATTGCAAACAATCTGTCCAAGATGAAGCGGCGCCTCACACGATCTTCTGCGTCAGTGGAATTGTAACTTTGGAGATGGCAAGCCGCGCGAAGGCAAGGAACGAGGCACTCTTCATTCAAGGTGTTTGCGCAATTGCCTCAAAGGGAAGCTGGCGCACTCTGTCGAGTCCCCACATCACCACGCGCCTCTCCTCCTCCTCCTCCTCCTCCACCGTCCACCGAATCCTGCTCCACCTCTCCCTCGATTCCGCTCTCTCGTGGCGTTTCTTCAACTGGGCCGCTCTCTCTCTCCCCCACTACCGCCACTCGTTATCCGCCAACTTCGCCATGGTCCGCATCCTCACCAACGCCCGGCGATTCCAAGAAGCCCGCGATTTGCTCGAGAAGTTCGCCTTCAAGCAGCTCGTCTCTTCGCCGTCAGTGCTGGGATCCTTTCTCAGCACTCACGATGATGACGACGACAAGGACTCCGATTCGCAAATCGTAAGTTGGCTCGTTTTCATCCACGCTCGCTCGAACAAGATCCAGGACGCACTCCAGCTGTTTGATGAAATGAAGAAGAGAAGACTAAAACCTGATCCTCATGCTTGCAGCGCTCTATTAAGCGCACTAGCTAAAGCAAGACTAACGGCCACAGCTTGGAACGTCTATGAAGCTCTTCGCAGCTTAAGAGTTGTTCCCAATCTCTACATTTTCAATGTCATGATCCATGTATGTTACAAATCGGGGGATAATGAGAAGGCCGATAAGTTGTTGCTGGAGATGGAGAGGAAGGCTGTACCTCCTGATTTGTTCACCTATAACACGTTGATCTCGCTGTATTGCAAGAAGGCAATGCACTATGAGGCTTTGGCTATTCAGGATAGAATGGAGAAGAAAGGAATCCATCCAGATATTGTGACTTATAATTCTCTTATCCATGGTTTTTGTAAAGAAGGTAGAATGAGGGAGGCATCAAAGCTTTTTAAGGAGATCAAGCATGCCATTCCGAACCAAGTTACTTATACTACGCTCATAGATGGCTATTGCAGAATGAATGACCTCAATGAAGCACTTAGATTGCGTGAAGAGATGGAAGCAAAAGGTATGAATCCTGGGGTGGCTACGTACAATGCAATCATACGAAAGCTTTGCACAGAAGGTAAATTGAAGGCTGTTAATGATCTGTTGAATGAGATGGATGATAGAAAGGTGCAACCCGATAATGTCACGTGCAACACGTTGATTAATGCATACTGCAAGAGAGGAAACATGGATTTTGCATGGAAGTTAAGGAACAAGATGCTGGAGTCTGGACTAGCCCTAGACCAATTTACTTACAAGGCCTTGATACATGGCTTCTGCAAGGTCCAACAACTAGATGAGGCTAAGGAAGTTGTCCTTGACATGCTCGAAGCAGGTATTATTGATTTCTAGCGAACATTAATGTTTATTTTCCATTATCTGATATGCTGATTACGAATGATAGGACTCTAGCATATGTTTGCCTGGTTTTTTGTTTGTATGTGTGGCTGAAGATAGAAAAACTTAAGTTGTTTGCAAAATCGAGATATTATTAACACACTGTATATAGTACTTTGTGTAATGCACCATTTGCTCAGTAACATCAACGTATTGTCTATTTGACTGAGATATTATAGCGTCGGCCTCACAGTTTTTTCCCATGGTGGAATATGACTCAAGGTGAGGACCTTCATGGGAGATCATCCATCTCAGAGTCGATTCACACACACACTTAACTATGAATTGTTGTTGAGACTCAATCAATTTAATGAAAAGGTGCCTCTTTGTTGAGAGTACATACTCAATCTATTTAAGGTGAGTTGCATATCCCAACCATAATTTCTTTGTTCAGTATATGTTCCTGCTGACATTGTTTTAGAAGTCTGCCAGGAGCTACACCTTGTTTGAGCTCTGTGCACCACCAATCACTCTCTGCCTTGTTAGATCTGGTTGTTACAGTTTGTGTATTATATTTGATGGTTATATGAATTCCGGTGAGTTTCAACAATGTTATGTGGAAATAAATCAACCAGGAGTATCAATTTCCTACATTTATACTTTGCATGCATGTGTCCAGCTACACCTAGTACGTTGAAGAGATGGTGCATTCTACTGCTAGAGGTCTTAGTATCATGAAGGGATGGTGCATGTCTAGTGTTAGAGGTCTTAGTATGCTGAAGAGATGGTGCATATCTAGTGTTAGAGGCAATGTTTGAAGTGCCGCCCGGCACGGACGGTTTTTACCGTTCCGCCGGGCGGCCGAAACCGGCACGGGAGGCGTCCCCGTCCCGGCGGCGCCGGAGGAGACGAGGGACGCCTCCTTCGGAGCTGGAGGAGACGCGGGACGCCTCCGGTGGCGTCCCGCGGCACCTTCGGCACCGAAAGCGTCGCGCGCGACGCCTTCTGCACGCGACGCCTTCGGCGTGCAGAAGGCGCCGCGCGACGCCTTCTGCTGCGGCGCCGAAAGCGTCCGGCGACGCTTCCAGCTTCGCCGGACGCCCCCGCGAGATCGATCGCGCGCGGGCGCAATCTCGTGTACGCTACTGCGTTATTTTTTTTTCTGTTTTTAATAATTATTTATTTTATTTTATTAATTTAAACAATTCCTAAGTAGGATGGGTAGAGCATGTGTGATATTTGGAAGAGGCTTTTATAAACCTAGTTAAATTATCCTAATAAAATATATAAAAAATATATTTAAAATTAAAATAAATTAAATAAATTTTATTAATTAATATACTGAAAAAATAATATTTTAAATTTCAAAATTTTTTAAAAATATATAATAATTCTTATTTATATTCTAATATATTTTTATTATTTTAAATTTCATTTAAATTTTTTAAAAAATGTAAAAAAATTCTAAAAAAATTCTAATAAATTATATTTATATTCTGATTTTTTAAAAAAAATTTTCAATTTTTTTTTCTTGATATTTTTTACTATTAAAAATATATATTATTTAATTAATAATTAATTAAATGAATAAATAGTTAATTTATATAATTATTATTAATATAAAATAATATCTTGTATTAATTATTATTATTATTATTATTATTATTATTATTATTATTATTATTATTATTATTATTATAGATACTTCCATTTTAATTTGAATTATTGATATATCAATTCTATTTAAATAAAATTATTTTTAATTATTTTTTCTAACAATATTAAATTATTCAATAATTGAGAACTTATTATAAATCAATATATAACTTATTTTTACATACACAATAAACATATTTATCTTATCATTATTATAGATAAATAAAAAATATCGAAACTATATCGGCACGGCACGATACGATACCGAAACCGTATCGTTCCGGCCTGAGACCGAAATCTCGGCACGGGTCGAAATTTTAAACCATGGTTAGAGGTCTGATAGACCGTATTGTCATGACACAGTTACAAACAATAAAGTACCGAAACCCCTCTACGCTAATGTAGCATAGAGATGACTCGGGTCATCTCTCACGAGGAATGTAGACAATGTATGATAAATCTAGGCCTAAATGTTATTGCTTGGTAGTTTGACATCAAATTGGGGCGGGGTTTGGATTTTAAGTTCTAAGACTAAGCAATGAAAGACAATGTAAGTAATGAAATCTAAGCTAATTTGCCCTAATTACATTCAAAGGAAGGGCACAAACATAATTGATTCAACATTAGCAAAGCAATGGAAACAACTAAAGGAATTACCGAACTAAAGTCTAAGAAACATTCCATCGAACAAGTTGTAGGCGTGAATGAAATCATCCCTAACACATGCAATCTGATGTGGAAGTGAACAATTCATCAACAATCAATTGAAATCAAGTAACACATCAAAGGAGAACAATCAACATAGAAGTAAACCAATCCGGATTTGGAAGGGTTGAATTGCTGCTGTTGAAACCTTGGATCTGATGTGCTATGGAAAAAGGATCTGTGGTGGAATCACCAGTGAGATGAGAGGAGTCGACTATATCACGGCCGAAGCAGAGGAGAAGAGGAAGTGTTTGGCGATCGAATAAGGTAATCCCCTTCTCCCGTCCAGTGGTTGGTGATGGATGAAGATGGTGTTGACAAAGAAGATCGATTGGTGGAAGATCTGCGACGAGCAGAAGAGAAGACGATGTCCAATCAACCACCCTCTGTTCTTCTGTGTCGCGATCTAGGAAATTAAGGTTCTCCTCTCCCAATCTGGAGAGGAAGAGATGAGGCCCAATGGTAAGAAGATGGCTTCTGAATCTGGAAGCTTCGTTAGGTTGATGGTCGTCGGCGATTGATAGGTGGAGGACGACAGAGCTACGGAAGAAGATGTGCGCCCTCTGCTTCCTCGTCAAATTCGCGATCCCCCATTGCCAAGTACTGTAGCTTCTCTTTTAAATCAGATCTCAGATCTGAAGTAACCGCCAAGATGGCTTTGGATCTTGATCTCTGGTGATGATCTACTCGTTCTTGAGCTTGGATGGTTCAGATCATAGTAGATGGCCCGGATTTCCTTAGATCTTAGATGGGCGGTCCATATTGTTCCAAAGCTTGATCTTCTCATTTGAATGCAGATTTGAGCCCAACTTAGTCTGATCTAACTCGGATCCATGATCCCTTGATGCCTACAGAGAATATATCCAAATATTAGTATCAAATACAACAAATATAAGATAATTCACAATTAAGTCCAAAAACACATACAACTCATGAAATATGATATAAACATGAAATTAACACATGAGAGGATTAAATGGTATGTTTATATGAATCAAAATATCATGACCAAATGATTGTTATCAAATTCCGCCACACTTATTCTTGCACGTCCCAGGTAAGCAAACAAAAGAAAGAAACAATTAAAATTCATCTCCATAATAATTCCTTAGCAATACCTAGAAGATGATAAAAGAATTTAACTAAAATCATCTAAAGACCAAAACAATCATGAATGCAATCCCTACGCTAATCAATAAGCATAATGGCTTCAATCCATTTGAAATAACTAGGCAAGTTGCAATCTCACAAGGTATTCACCTATTCTAACTCTTACACTCAAACATGTATAAGCGGAGCTCACTCAATGTCACTCACAACACTTCATTACCATATGCTTCTTATTTTCTACTTCTCCACCACTATAAAACATGTCATACATGAATCAAAAGGATTTATTAAGAGAAGGAATAGAATCAAAAAGAACTAAGTGAAACAATTAAAATGATTGAAAGAAAGAATTCAAAGAGTAACTGAGAGAGTCTTGGATGAGTAACCTAATGAGTTAACCAATTGATGTGCAGAAAATAATATCTTATGTTGATGGAGTAAATGAAGGAATGACATTTAGCATGGCCCATTACAATTCACCACGTTAACTTCACCAAAATAGGCATGTGTAGCAGCCACCCAATTTCAAATTTTTTAACATCACTTGTTTCTTCCTTGGAATATGATCCATGTAACATGTTTCCAACTCATGCCAACCTACTGAATTCTTGCACTGAAGTTTAGCTGGTTAGATTCAGAAATCAGACTCAACAGAACAATCAAAAACTTCTAGAATTGATACTAGTTTCAGAAATCTGCAGCAGCTGATACTTATAAACATGCTTGTCTAATCATTTATAAATGGTGATCTTTGCTGTCCAAGTACTTATGATCTACCATGATAGATTCTTTGACAAGAAATCTTGCTAAGCTTTTCTCTGATCAGATAGCTAACCCAAAAACTTGGCATGCTTAAGCTTCACTTGATACACTATCTTTGTGTACTGTTTCCTCTCCAATCTGTGAATTCAGGACCTACTCCAAAGTTCTTTGGCATAATTCATCACAGAATTCCCCAACACAAATTCAAAATTCATCTCACAACTAACTCTCCATATCCACCACTTAGTTTCAAGAATCAGCTCCTTCCTGAAATTTCAGTTTCTGTAAGAGTTTGGTTTCAGAACTTAGAGTCTAAGGTCATCTCACCATATCTCATCAAGAATTAAGCTTCACAAGGTAAGGGACTGAAACAAGGTTTATAGACACTAACAGCAGCCCCTTTGAACAAACTTCCACTTCCTATCTTCCCATTTATGAAATGCCATTATTGAAAGAGACAGAACTCAGCAGAATACTTTAATTGAATCTGAATGTTGTTAAGGCAATAGAGAGTGCTCATTGGAAGGATGGAATAGCAAATGATATTGCAACACAGAAGCTCAGCTTTTCTAATTTTCCTCTTGCATACTAATGGGGTACAACAATTTGGTTTTGATCTCTGAAATTACCTAGCTGAAACAAATAATTAAAGACAGATTCCTGCATTACAGAAATTCCAGAAATCTGACACAAGACAACAAACCTTCCAAATTCAGATTCAGAATTCAGTTTTAGATCTTAAGCTTCAACAGAATCCTCAGGGTTCAAAGCAACAGCAATTTGGCAAAGCAATCCAATTCAAAGATGTATCATAGAATTCTGATACTTCACAATTTCAGAAATTCCTGGAATCAATGCCGTCAGCAAAACTTGTACAATTCTGAACTTGTTTTTCTGAATTTAGATTCAATCGTGCCATTCAGGACTCAAGTTCAACGAAGGTTCAAAAACTTAATAGCATAAGATGGCTAAATTATGAATTCTGCTATAGCTTCTGTTGTGTCCTTCCCATGATATTGCTCCCTTCAAATTCTGCAGCTTTTGGTCACAGCCCTTCAAAGATGACTTAAATCGATATTGCAGCAGTTCATGAGCAACATCAGCTATCCAGACAGATAACAGAATCAGCAGCAACCTTCTTAACCTGTAGTCTTACTTCAATTGAACTGAATCAGATTCAGTAATTGAACATGCTCAAAATCATATTCAGGTTATTCTCTATAGAATCCACACAATTGCAGCAACGCAACAACAAATCTACTCTTTTCTTCCAGCAGTTCAAATTTTCTCTCCCAATAAGAATGGAGATTCAATAAAATTGGTTCAGCTGTTCAGCAACTCCTAAGAATCAGTAAATTCAGCTTCAGCTTCTCTACCCTCCTCATCACTCTTCTTTTTTTTTCATCTATTTCCTTCTCTATATTTTTCAATCCATTGCATTCTCTGAAATCAGCACTAAAAAGAGAAAAATGGCAATGGAAGGTCAAGTGCACTTCTTGGTCATTCACTGTCCAGAAGCTTGCATTAAAAATTTGGGATCAAATTCACAACTCAACAATTTCAGATGACAGCTTCCTGGATTTATAGATTTTGAACCATAAAAGAATTTGGTAAGGAAGACAAGAAGAGAGCAAAAGCTTCACTAGGAATCTTTACTAATCAGTAATCAGTAAACTGCATAGAAGATATGGCACACAACATATCCAGATTGCTACATAATTTCTGATAAAGAATAAGCTCACAGATTACTGATTAGCATCTCATTTTTCCTGTTCTTAGTCTGGTATCAAGAATCCATTAAACTATTGTGTTAATGCTAGGTTGTTCCCCAGAAGGAACTCGTTGCAGGGTCCGACTGTAACGTCTCGGCAAGGACCGCTACATCTCCAGAACTCGGGTGTAGTGATAAATATGCAAGAGTTCGCGTTACAGGGTCCGACTGAACGTCTCAGCAAGGACCGCTACATCTCCATGAGAACTTGGGTGTAGTGTTAAATAGGCAAAAGTTCTCACACCATAGGTTAGATAAGAACAAATATGATAGGAAAACTAATAATCTAAGATTTGGAACATGGAATATAGGAACTCTCACAGGTAAATCAATGGAGGTAGTAGATATGATGATTAGGAGCAAAATTAGTATTTTGTGTGTACAAGAGACAAAATGGATAGGCGAGAAGGCAAAGATAATAGAGAACTCGGGTTTTAAGTTATGGTACACTGGAAAGAGTAAAGCAAGAAATGGAGTGGGTATCATTGTAGATAATTTGTTAAAGGATGAAGTTGTAGGAGTAGTTAGAAAAGGGGATAGAATTATAGCCCTTAAGATAATAGTGGCGAAAGAAACTATGAACATAATTAGCGTATATGCACCACAAGTGGGATTAGATGAAGCTACCAAATCAAGGTTTTGGGAGGACTTAGATGAAATATTACAAAATATTCCATCAAATGAAATGATTTTAATAGGAGGTGATCTAAATGGGCATGTTGGAGTGAAAAATGAGGAATATGAGAGAGTACATGGAAGTTATGGGTTTGGAACGAGGAATAAGGAAGGGAAAACTATATTAGATTTTGCGATAGCAAATGACCTTATATTAGCTAATACGTTTTTTAAGAAAAGAGAAGAACACTTGAGTCAGCGTTCGAAAGTGGAATAATAAATCGAATTGACTTTCTTGTGGTTGGGAAGAAGGATAGAAAGATTTGTAAAGATTACAAAGTCGTCCGGAGAAAGCATAACTACTCACCGTAGTAGTGTTGGATATCACGCCTCAAGCGTAGTATCGATAGAAAAAATATATACGATCCTAGAATTAAGTGGTGGAAGTTAAAGGATGAGAAGCAAAATATATTTAAGGAGAAGGTGAGATACAGGCATTAGGTGAAATATCGATGACTCTGTCTGACGTGGGATAAGATGGTATCGAAGTTGAAAATAGTAGTAAGAGTGTACTTGGTGAGTCGAAGGGACGTGCACCGTTAAGTAAAGAATCTTGGTGGTGGAATGAGAAAGTACAAGAGAAAGTGAAGGAAAAACGAACAACTTATAAGGAATTATATATTTGTAAGAACGAGGAAAACTTAAAAAAATATACAATAGCCAAGAAAGAAGCTAAGGAAGTAGTAAGTGAAGCAAAAAATGAAACTTTTGAACGGTTATATCAAAAATTGGATACAAAAGAAGGGGAAAGATATTTATATAACTAAAGTGAGAGAAAGGAAAACAAGAGATCTTGTGAATAAAATGTATTAAAGATGAATGTAATAGGGTATTAGTAAATGATGGAGAAATAAAAGCGGTGGAAGAGGTATTTTCTCGACTTTTAATGAAGGTTTAGGTGATCTTAGGTAATTTAATTAGGTCGAATGAAGTAGAAATTTTTATTTTTATCGTAGAATTGAACTTGAGTAAGCAAACTTTAAATGAGATCTTGATGGAAAAGCAGTTGGACGGATGATATTCGATGAGGGGGTATGGAGTCTTGGGGAGCCAGGGGATGAATGAAATTATTTAACGTGATGAAAAAAAAAATGCACGATCGATGGAGATAGAACTACAGGTTCCCTTATATAAAACAGGAGCGTTGTCTGTTGTGCGGAATTATAGGAATTAATTAAACTAATTAAATCTTATGAAACTTTGGGAATAAGTAATAGAAAAGATTAAGGAGACCGTGTGAGAGAATCGATTTGGGTTCGGAAGGTCGAAACGAGAAGTATCATCTCAAGCGAATTGAAAGAAATATCGGGAACGAGCAATCTACTGGCAGACTTAAGAAACATGATAAAGTCAAGAGAGTATATGAATATGTTTAGAAATTTTGAAGAGGTGTTAGCGCGTAATATATTAATTAAGGATATGTAGGATATATGACAGTAAAGACTTGAGAGGTGGAGCGATTCCGATAAAGATAAGTTACGTCGAGGATCGCTAAGTCTATCTTTTTACAATGTGACGACTACTGCGGCAAAACAGTGATGTATGTTGTTTGCTGGATAATATTTTAGTAGATGAGACCGTGAAGGAGTAAATCTAGCTAGAATCTTGGAGGAAACTAAGAGGAAAGATTTTAAGCAGTAGATTAAAACAGAATATATGGAATTTAAATTTATGATATTAGAAGTAATGAAACGATTGTTAAGATAGGAAGGGACGAGTTGCGGAGCAAGAGATTTAAATATTTGGATCGTTTAAAATGATGGAGGAATTGAGAGAGGCGTCTTATAGAAGCGGGATGGGTGAAATGGAGGGCGTCGGGTGTTTTTATGGAAGTAGTAAACCTCTTAAACTTAAAGGTAAGATTCTATAAAACATTATTTGAATACCTTATGTTATATGGAGTTGAATGTTGGTATACAACTCATGGCGTAAGATGAGAGTTGAGAGATGAGGGATGTTAAGGTGGATGTGTGGACGTCGATGCGATCCGAAAATAAGGAATGAGGCGTTAGAGAAAGAGTCGTCTATTGTGAAGAGGAACTCAGGAGACACGTTTGAGATGGTGCGGACGACTTAGGCGACGATAAATGCTCGGTTAGGCGATGTGAAACTATTAATGCGTATGCTCAGCAGGAAGAGACGAAAAAGACTTGGTTAGCGACCTTTAAAACAAGATAAAATTTATTTAAATATAGATGATGATATAATAGGAGATAGCTCGATGGTTTGCAGTAATGGCAAGGAAAATACAGTATTGCTTGTTGTTGTTGTTGTTGTTGATGCGGTATCTAGAAGTTAATATCAGATAGCTTGAGGAATATGTTCATACAGTATAGGTAGAGAACCAACAAGTTTGGTGTAACATCAATAGCAATCATTCTGGAAATAAGCTTCTCCAATTCTGAATTGCATCAACTCAGAAATCAGCCTCTGGAAAAATTTTCAGGTTTTAATCACAAGGGACTCTGGGAGAAGCAAACACCAAATAACCCCTTAGGGATCAAAAACTCCTCTTGGACTCATAATTGACTAGAGTTCTGTAAAGAAGATTTGGTTCAAAACAGTTCCTTGTTGTTACACACTTTTAGTGCCACTGCTCTTCATCATCAACTTATGCAACTTGGTGTAATGTGTAACGACCACCCTTCTTACTACTACTACTCTCTAAGGATGACCGTTACTTAACTACTAACTCTACTTAACCGGTATGATTAAAAATCACATGGAAACCTAGAAAATTTGTGTGAGTCTCCACCTTGGGTGACGAATCAACAATCTGAAAACTATACTCGATTGTGATTTGGACATATATTTTCTGACAAAGGAATAACATCCTGCTTGGTTTAATGAAATCAAGCGTCTGAGTAATAAATGGCGGAAGCAAATAAAAACATCTGGGTTAACTAACGTGAGAAGACTAATAATCGTATTCTTAATAAATTCTTAAACTAAGTCCCAGAGGCTTCCATAGTCTGGCATCGCGTCCTCGAACACCTCTATCGCCTTCATATCTTTTCCTTTCTGTCGTCATGGAGAGGTGTAGTCTATAAGCAATCGAAATTTGCCAATTATCTAACTGAAGCTACGTGTATATAAATAAAATGCTAAATTTACTCGATGTAGCTAAAATGCTATTCGTGCTAATAAATTAACAGTAACTAATATTCGCAAATAGTAAAAGCATCTTGAAGGCTAAGCATGTAGACAGTCTATCTTGTCGTACTAGCGTAAAATTTAACTACAATTCTAAACACTTTCGATTCTTATTAAACTTACTTAAAACTTATTCTTTTATTTCACTTATTTAAACTTATTCTTTAATACTTGTAAACTTTTGTAAACTTGTTTTATTAGTTCAGCTTATACTTATAATATGAAATAATAATCACTTCTTCTTGGGCCGGTAGTATGCCGTCTTATCGCGTTCCTAATAGGTTGGGGTGGCGAGGCCACCGATCTAAAGGCGGATAAGACCTGGATGCAGGGTGAGACCTCGAATTGGACACTGGATTTGTTTAACTGACACCTCGGAAGTGGTTGTAGCCTCTTCTTAAAGTAAAATACTTATAATCTTAATCACTTCTTCTTTAAATGCCTTGACATTTTAATAGACACCTTGTGTGCGAAAATCCTAAAGTCTTGACTTTGGGATCTCTTAAGGCCTCGGCCTTTTCTTTCTTTCTTAATCTTTCTTATACTTTTCTTAAACTCTTAAAAGAGCATGGTATCTATATGGCGAAATTAAATCGAAGGAAGAAAATCGAAACCTATAAGCGTCTTATGTGAAAGAATATCTAACTTCTTGAACATGCTCTGCGGGGTTTAATCTGAAAAAAACAATTAAAATCCTGAAATAAACAACGTATATATAGCGCTCGGGGTTGATCTAATACGGAGAAACTAGAAGTATACTCATTACGTATCTGTGAAGGGAAGGCGGTCATGCTCGACCATGTAACAGCAAAACTAGGAATTAAATCAATCGCTTCATGCTATAATTAATAACAATAAAAAACTAAAGCTGCTCAGTATATCTAGTAGTAAAGAACTACCACTGCTAGCAACAATGAGGAAGGTTAACAACATTTAGAATAAATCAAAATCTGAAAAACGAGCTCGGTTATAGGATTAATGGGTTGTTAGGTACGTTAAGTATGAAAAGGGTCTAAGCGGATGCTAAATATATATATATATATGTATAGCCTAACTAGCACCAAAAACTATGGTGAAACTTAGCTAACTTGTTGAAGGAAAACTAAATTAACTAACTGCTGCATGTGTAACAAAAGGAATAAAACTTGCAGAATTGAAACAAAGGAATCAAGCTTGCTTAATTGCAACTAAGAAAATCAACTTGCTTGCTATCGGAAGCTAACTTGTTGCGATATCCAACGTCGGGTAACCAAGTGAGTCTTGGTTTAGGTTTAGATGTTTGTGATAAGATATTGATTGAAGAAGAGTGAGGTTGTTGGATACTTATTTGGGAAGTCTGGCGGGATGTTAAAGCGAAATGAAAACACTAGTAATGCTGGAAGGTATGAAGAAGGTGAAGCGAGTGAGGTGGTGGAAGTGGAGAAGGGTGAGTGAAGCTGGGTGGAAAGTCACGGTGAGTGAGGGTGGATGGTCACAGTGAGTGAAGCTCGGAAAGTGAGGAGATGAGGTGTGAAGCTAGGCGGATGGAAAACCACAGTGGTAGGTGAAGTCAGGTGAGTGAAGCGGGGAGGAAAATCGAGATGGATCGAGGATGATCGGACGTGACTCTTGGGAGTCAGTAGGTCGAAGGATTGGTGGATACTTGGCGTAAAGAAAAGTCAGTAGGTCGAGGGGATTGTGGGATGCTTGGCTGAGAGAAAAGTCAGTGGGTCGAAGGTTGGACACTTGAGAGAGTCTGGCAGGTCGAGGGTGACTAGATGCTGGCGTGGCGCCTGACAGTCGAGGTTGACGGATGTTGGTTGGGAGGTTGGGACTTGGTTTTGGACAAAATCAAGTCTTTGGATCGTCGATGGATCGATCCGGAGACCTATCTCGTGAATAGAGAGCCTACGGATCGATCCGTGGATTGATCGGAGGTCTAATCGATCGTCGATGGATCGATTGGGGCCGTTGCTCAGCGACCAGATCGTCCATGGATCGATCGATCGCGTTCGAGCCGAGGGCGCTGGATCGATCGTGGATCGATCGAAGCCTCCGATCGATTGGGAACGTTCGAATCGATGGGATCCGAGCCGTTGGCGTCGTTTATAGCGCCGTTCATTTCCTTGGCGTCCCTTTGATTCACTCGGAGCTCTGCACTCCTCCGTTGGCTAAGGCTCGGATCGCGGTTCTTGAAGGATCTTGGAAGCTCTCAGTCGAGGCGGATCAAGAGGAAGAAGCTAGGGTTAGGGTTTTGTACTCGTTGTAAGCTTGTAAGCTTGTATTTCTTGTATCCGTTCCCTCTCTTCTTGTATTGAGTCTTGTAGGGCTTCTCCTTTGGTAGTTACCGTAAAGGAGAGTTTTATTTAGTGGAGGTGTGTGTGTTGGTGTGGATCCTTGGATTAGTCACCTCTTGTGAGGTGGATGCAAAGAACCACCCGTGTTAGCGTTGTGTGTTTGTTTACGTATTTTCAGCTGTCTTTGAAGAAACAAGCACCGACACGAGCAGCGACGAGCTATTCACCCCCTCGCTACTTTTGGTCTACAGGTGGTATCGAGGCGAGACCGCTCTTGGCAATCGTCGCGGGAAGGATGACTATGTCGAGAAAGCTAGAGGGTGAAGTTGGAGGCACAAATTCTTGAGTTCTATCAGGCTCGACTTGAGATCTGATTCAGATGGACTTGGATTTGACATGAGGTGGCTCCGCGCGTCTGCGTGTTTGATTCTTGGAGATCGAGAATCGAAAACTTTCTTATGATGGAGATAGAGCGATGGTTTGCTCTAATGGAAGGCCAGCCATGACTCCAGTGACAAAGCGGATGGGCTGGAGGAATTCGAAGGCGGAGGGCGCAAGTGACCCAAGAGCAGACTTATTGACATTGCTAGCGCGTCTTCGAGTTGGAGAATTCGAAGATGCGAGGGCTTTGGGCAGGTGGGAAACTTGAAGAGGATCCCTCCACAGAAGATGAAGAATCGAGGGTGACTCTTTGGAGCGAGACAGAAGGATTAGGGGTTGATAAATGCTCGACCTCAGAAGAAATCGAGATGCTTCGTCCTCGAGGGAATCGAGAAGGGAGGAGGAGGGCGTACTCCTGTTTCGTATCGAGATGATGAGCCTCCACCTCACAGGATTGAGGGCGATCCTTGATGACAGGATCGAGGAAAGAAGGAGGAAGCCTGCGTCGGGTTGAGTGAAGAAGAAGAGATGGTGCCACCTCCGATTCGAAATGTCGAATGGAGGGAGTGCCACCCTATCTGAGAAGGTATAAATATTTGATTAATAATAAAATCATATAATATGTTTTGAGTGTAGGGGAGCATATTATAAGAGAGTGTCTGACTTGGCGAGAGAAGGGCCGAGTGGCGAGAAGCGAAGGAGAGCAAACCGGGGACGAGGAAGGGGAGGGCATTGTGGCTTCTTGTGTCGTTGAGGCGTAGTGAGGGAAGAAGATGGTCGAGACTCGGGAAGGCGCCAGGAGGGGCCTCGGTAAAAGGGGAAGGTAACTGGTTGAGCTGTTCCCTGAAATGGTAAGTGGCGTGCTGCATTTTTATCATTTAATCGGATTTACCGGAATAGGGAGCGTGAGGGCTTTAAAGGCGTGTGGCCCTGCATGAAACTATCACTAAGGCTGAATGTGGGTAAACCTAAGGCGAAAAAACAGGTTTTAGAATAGACTAAGCGAAAACAAAAATGTGGTGAATCAATCTGGGGACTTGAGAGAAAATCAGTCTTGAGGTCGAGACTTGATAAAATGGAAAAAACCTAAAAAAGGATGGAAAATATCCTATTAGAGCATAGCATAACTGGGTTTAGAAGTGCAAGCCGTGTCGATGGGGGGTTTGGGATCAGAGGCAGATTTGAAGGATGTGCCTCTTACAGAATTCCGTATAGTTATGGAGCGAAACAGGTCTAGGTGGTGTGGTCGAGCGAGAATACTAGTGTCGTCACAAGGTATTTTTTGATAAATGTGACTAAGACTTGAAGTGCAGAAGTCAACAGTGCTGAGGAGGTTATCCCTAGGTTGACCTAGAAAATGTGACGAGGCTTACAGAAGCCCAGAGGTCCAAGTGGGTATCTGAGAGTATCTCAGTAGTGACCGTCGAAGCGAGGGGCACGATGTTGGGTTCTAGGCGTCTTCTACCCGTAGATGGGTTAGAGGTGTCGACTCAGATTAGAAGGGTTAATGACTTTGAAATTGACACTCGAGAGGCATTCGGGTTTTTGTTAACCTTTGAAAATGAAATGGAATGTGTTACTCCTTGAAAGAGGTAAAATGTGGAAGGTATTGATTTTATTTTAAGTGCCTGAATTTTGAGAAAACAAAAGAACTACGAGTTGGGATTTTGGTATGTTCTTGGGAAATTAAAGGCATAAGCCTTAATTTAAAAGTCTACTCTTGTGGAAAAATGGAATATGCGACATTTGAGGACGTGTTTATTTCGATTGTCATCGAGGAAATTAGAAATGCGATTTGGGCTTTGGCGTTCTCTTGAACACTTTAGCGATCTAGGTTTAAGTTGTAAGTTTATAAGACTTTAAGGATACTTAGATAGTTAATCTAGGTATATTTTATTTATGCTAAATCTTGCCGTGATTGTTTGCCCGTGTATGCCATGGCGACATATATACAGTCTTACGTTATTACAATACAAAAAATCCAACACTTACGTCGTGTAGTAATAGGATATTTTCTTTTGAAAATTATTTTCTTTTGATTTATGTATATGCGTAATCATCGTTAAGTTTAATTCCTTGTAATTAAGGACGAATAGACGTTTAACACAAGTGGTGGCGTGGGGTGGATGTCTAGCGTTTCTAAAATGCTAGATAAATAGTCATGATCCACAGATTAGAGCGAAAAAATCTCGTCTAAGACTCTAAGGTGACTTGTATGTGTTTTAGTGCGTATTATATACAAGTGAGATGTTAGGATGATGAGCAAAACTCAAGATGTTGATTTGGTGCTCTTTTTGAGTTTTAGGTTCGTGAAAACACATAGTTATGTGTTTTCCCTGAAAGCTAATGTCTGAGTCTTGTGCATTAAGCCCGAGGTGATGGGATATTGGTTTTAAATGTTTTAAAATGTTTTGGAAAACCTTGGTGAAGACTATCTTTTGATAGTAATCACCGTTGAATAGTTGACACGAACTTGAAGAAAAACACTAAAGTTTTTGCAAGTTTCGAGTTTGTGTCGATCTTTGAAAATATGATGTATTTTAAAAAACTATTTTCCGTGATTAAGTATGCTCTAAATAATGTCTCAAATTTCGTAATTTTTGGATTTTAGAATTTTAAGGGGTTTAAAGAGTTGAAAATGAAATTTCAGCAACTATCGAACTCGATCGATCCATGGATCGATTGGAGTTCTGAATCGATCCGTGGATCGATTGACAGCCTTCGCGGCGAGTCATTGGATCGATCGACCGATCGATCGGGAGTCTGAATCGTCGGATGGATCGATTGAGGAAAGGTTCAATCGATTGGAACCGACTCGATCGATCGAGTTCCTGATTTTGGTGGGAAGGCTTGATTTGACATCTTTGACCCTCTTTGAGTCTAGGTAACCATTCGAGACCCTTAAATACATTTGTATACATCTGAAGGGGTTCGTGTTGAAAAGGGATGGATTAGTTAACGAAGACTAAGTAAGTTTAGGTTGAGGTTGTTTGAATATTTGAACCTCGAAACTTCAATTTGGGTTTCCAATGTTTTAGGGATTCAGTCGTTGTTACGAAGTTACCACCGTGTCTTTAGGGGAGGGACTCTTTAAAGACATGAAAATTATTTTTGAACCTTGGAAGGTGGTTAACATTCTGAACTCGAGGTTGAGCGTTTAAACTTGAAATGGGGAGTGGATATCCTCGTTATTTCAGTGGACACTCAGTAGTAGATAATGCTCGAGGTTGGGTAGTTGTGAGAAAGGGTTAAGGATAAATGAAGGGTATGGGACCTTCGTTATCGTGTTGATCATGACAGGTGAGGTTGTGAGCATGGCAAACTCTTGGGAGTCTTGTGAATGGATTTGTTGAAGTGTGCTTGATGGGTAGGTTGATGTGTGTCAGCGATGGGTTGATGTGTGCGATAGGGGAGAATGTATGGTTAAACGGTCGTTACGTTACTGGGGAAGGTCGTGGGGGAGAATGAAAGGACTCGTGAAGTAAGTTAGGCTTTTCGTTGCAGCTGGAGGTTTGCCCTCTTGGGGGAAGAAAGCTTAATTTGTGCTTTCGTTACCTAATGGCGTGGAGAGAAGGAGATTAGCACAACTTCGTATGGGATTTGTGGTATTGTCGAACATCGAGGAGATTGTTGGTGCGATATCCCTCAGAGTTGACACAGTGTAACGAGTCTTGGTTTGGGTTTAGATGTTTGTGATAAGATATTGAAGAAGAAGAGCAAGAGGTAGGTCGATACTTGTTGTAAAGTCTAGCTGGGATGTTAGGCGAAATGAAGACCCAAGTGAGGTAGAGATTATGAAAGTCGGGTGTAGAGCCGGGGTGAAGGAAGGTCTGGTGGTGAGGCTGGTGGTGAATGAAGCCTGGTGGTGATGCTGCGGATGGAAGTCACGGTGAGAGTGAGGCGGTGGAAATCCTAGTGATGAGATGTGGCGGATGGCTGAGGTGAAGCTGGGTGAAAGTCTGGTGAGTGCCGGCGAGGAAAATCCCGGATGGATCGAGGATGATCGGACGTCAGGCAGGGAGAATCAAGTAGGTCGAAGGATTATTTGGATACTTGGCGTGAAAAGAAAGTGGTCGAGGGATTGACCGGATGCTTGAGAGAAAAGAACGAAGTGAAGGGTGAATTGGCCGGGAACTGCATGGTAAAGTCTGGCGGTCGATGACTAGATGCTGGGCGTGGCAGGTCGAGGTTGACGATGTTGGTTTGGGAGGTTTGGGACTTGGTTTTGGACAAAAATCAAGTCTTTGGATCGATGATCGATCCGGGCAGATCGATCGGTGGATCGATCGGAACTATCGCGACGAGCCTACGGATCGATCCGTGGATCGATCATCTGACCGATGGATCCGGCTGCCAGCGCGATCGATCGTGGCGATGCGATGGCATTCCGATCCGGGCTACGGATCGATCGTCGATCGACGCCTCCGTCGATTGAGCAACGAATCGATCGGGATCGACCGTTACCCGCGTCGTTTATACCATGGTCGTTTCCGCCAGCGCCACGGCTTCGCTCTGTCTCCTGACTCCTCCTCCACAGCTGCTCTCGGATGAAGGATCTTGGAAGCTCTCGAGTCGAGGCGGATCAGCGAAGAGAAGCTAGGGTTAGGGTTTTCTGTTACTATTTCTTGTATCCGTTCTTGTATCATCTCCTCTCTGTATTGAGGTCTTGTAGGGCTTCTCATCCTTGGTAGTTACCGTAAAGGAGGTTTATTTAGTGGAGGGTGTGTGTTGGTGTGGATCCTTGGATTAGTCACCTCTTGTGAGGTGGATGCACCACCAATTGTTATGCGTTGTGTGTTTGTATTCCGGCATACGCCGTCTTTGAAGGACAAAGCGCACAAGTTCAGCGAGCTATTCACCCCTACTTTTGGTCCTAAGTGAACACAGACCTAGTCTCTTCCCGCGAGACATCGGCGGGGAGACGAAGGAGGTGAATAAACAGATTTTCTGCATAACAGATCTGTAGAAACCAAAGCGTGGGAAGCATGGAAGAGATCGTAATGACGAAACCCTTCTCTTCGTGTTTATCTATTTCATTGTTAAACGCAGATCTAAACCATTCATCCCTTCTTCTTTCTTTAGGGTTCACGGTGCAATCCGAAGCTTCGCGTAAATCGAGCAAACAAGGAACGCAAGTGAGATAATCGGAACTATCCTCTGCGGGTGGCGACTTACCTTTTTGTTCTGGGGTTCGGGCTCTAGGGTTCCGGTTCTTGAGTTCGCTTGACTCTCGCGAGAAGATCCTGATGGTGTAGACTCTCGGCTTTGATCCTTGTGCGGAGACCCAAACTCCTGCTTGTCCTTTGCCCGGCGCGCCTTGTGAGCCAGATCGGGAGGAGGAAAAAATTAGGTTTAGTTACGGAAAATTAAGGCCTTAAGTTCCCTCTACCTCGTAACCTGTTTAACTTGTTAATAAATTTTCTTACCTTTTAAACAAAACATAGGTTGGATCACGTGGAAGGCAGTTTATTTCAGGTCCCAGGTTGGCTTGATTCCTTACTACATGATTTATTTCAATGTTCCTAACTACAATTATATCGTCAACAACAACAACAAGCAGGGTTCTTTGGCAAACATTCTAATATTTTTTCTTTTTCTTTTTCTTTTTAACTTCTAAAATTTGGATACTCATACAAATTACTCTATAAATTCTAAAAAATCTCTAAAAAAATTTTCTTTTAGATTTTAATAAGGTCTTTTAGAACTCCAAATCATGAAATTTGGGGTGTTACATAATGCTTATTTCATATATTCAGGCCAAAGAGACTCTGACCAATTCAATTTTCCAGCAACCACTTCTAGAAGTAGAGAGAACCAACCATTGACTTTTTTTTATATCTTTATTTTTTCCAGCATTTTTTTAATGAGAATATCAATGTTTTGATCTCTCCACTGTCCATTTGTCACAAAAGTGCTTCAAATCCAAAGTGCATCAAAGAAAATGAACCAACCTTCATGAATAATTGCAAAATCTCCATTTTTCCTGAAAATTCATAACCTTTCTCCCCCACACTTACATCTATGTCCATCTTGGCAATCCGACTCATCAAGTCATCAACCAAAACTCTCAATGAAAGAATCACAAGCAAAGATAATCAAAGGTTAAAATGCTAGATGAAAATATTTTAAGAAAATTGTGGGGAAAGAAACTAGAAATTATGAGTGAACAAGAATGAAAAATATCCTTCATTTCCATGCATACATATGTTATTGTGATTTTGAAAAGAAGTAAAGCAAGTTCTAGAGTTCAATTGTCATGAGTGCATTTCACAGGAATAAAGTATAGGCTTTTGGTGGTCTCTCGTAGGTTGTTTTCAATCGAAACTCGATTAATCAAAATATCTATACCATGCCAACCATAGCGTACCAAGTAAAGCGTTGATCGTGTCGAATGACTAAAGTTGAAAACTTAAAAACTTTTACCGTCTTAAAAGTATTACTGAACGATATTCCGTGGAGATTTTATTGAAATAATGTTATGGACTAAGCAAAGTCAAAGTATGGAAGAAATGCAAGTATGAAGTAAACTAAAGAAAGTATAAGTGAAAAGAAAAGCAAAAACGGAAACTCCCTTTATTCTCGGTGGTTAAAACCGGTTTAAAAAGCAGCATCCGTGGTAGTGGAATGGTCCTTCGATGGTTGGAGTCGGTTAGGAAGTATCATCCACTTAGGAAATGGAATTATTCATGAAGTTAAAATCTCTCCTCCCATTTGCTCTTTGAAAATACGGAGGTTGAGACGGCAGTTTAAGGATCCACCAAGAGCTTATAGCCTCTAGTCGAAGATGACTCTCCCACACGCGTGTGGGATAAGAAGAGCAGAAAAATATAACATTTTGCGAAAGCGTATCGAGAAGTCGTCGATAAAATTAATCATAGGTTTACTCTGAGAATTTTTAAAAATCAAAGGAATAACTTGATTGTTGATAGGTGGAGGCTAGAATGGTGACTGTGGTCTCTATCATCGTGAATAATAGGCCTCGTTGATTCTTGGGGTATTGCTTCGATCAATGATCCCTACACTTACTTTCATCAATATCTGGATAATGCAATGTCTTACGATAGACTGATACTACCTAATTACATTCTCGTCATACGATCCCCAGCATCCCCAATATACCGCGACATCTACAGCATGATATCGCAGAGTGAATCCTACAACTGACATCACAAGAAATACTAGAGGAGTCTGGAGTAATGGAAGCGAGATCAGGTTTGTTAAAGACACTGATCCCTCTTCTCGAGCACTCGATATCCGTAGGAATGGTCTCATGCTATTATTATGGTAACGGTTGTCCATTTCAAATTGTGGTACCCATGTTTTCCAAAGTTTTATAGTTTCATCAAAGTCTTGTCAATCGAGGCCTCTCCAGCTAGTTATCCACGTCCGGTCAATCGATCGGCCAATAACCATATCGAGGCTGTTGATTTGAGATGTTGAGGATAACTAGATAGAGAGTCCTGAAATACGATGTCTCCTCCTTGAATTGTTGAATCAGATCCTCTTTGCGTAGTTATATAATCATTATGTATGTTTGATATGCGTATGACAATAAACTGATTATGACCTAACCTCGTGCTGATGAATGATCCACCCGTTAAATTATAGGTAGGAAATTGGCTACGTGATTTAGCTTCATAGTGGAATCTGATAATATTGATAGAATCGAGTGCAGTAGTGATACTAATATGATCCGTGATCGATGAAATTTCTGCTCTCTTTTGAAACTTGGTAAATAAGATCGGAAGACACAAGAATATATAAGATCGAACACATGGATGTATGCATGAAAGCAATTAAAATAATTTTTTTAAATTTTATGTAAAAATAAGCAATCCTAAGATTATCAATCAGTTACAATTCCCTTTTACCGGTGTTGATAGGCAGTGTTCATTACGTAGTATAACAATAAAGTACCTAAACCCCTCTGAGCTAATTGAGCATAGATGACTTGGTCTCTCTCAAGAAGTGTAGACAATGTATGATAAATCTAGGCTCAAATGTTATTGCTTGGTAGTTTGACATTAAATGGGGGCGTTTGGATTTTAAGTTCTAAGACTAAGCAATGAAAGACAATGTAAGTAATGAAATCTAAGCTAATCTATCCTAATTGCATTCAAAGGAAGGGCACAAACATAATTGATTCAACATTAGCAAAGCAATGCAAACAACTAAAGGAATTACCAAACTAAAGTCTAAGAAACATTCTAATGAACAAGTTGTAGACATGAATGAAATCATCCCTAACACATGCAATCTGATGTGGAAGTGAACAATTCATCAACAATCAATTGAAATCAAGCAACACATCAAAGGAAAACAATTAACATAGAAGTAAACCAATCCAGATCTGGATGGGTTGAATTGTTGCCGTTGAAATCTCGGATTTGATGTGCTGTGGAAGAAGGATCTGTGGTGGAATCACCGGTGAGATGAGAGGAGTCGACTAGATCACGGCCGAAGCAGAAGAGAAGAGGAAGTGTCTAGCGATCGAATAAGGTTATCCCCTTCTCCCGTCCAGTGGTTGGTGACGGATGAAGATGGTGTTGGCAAAGAAGATCGATTGGTGGAAGATCGGCGACAAGCGGAAGAGAAGACAATGTTCAATCAACCACCCTCTGTTGTTCTGTGTCGCGATCCAGGAAATTAAGCTTCTCCTCTCCCAATCTGGAGAGGAAGAGGTGAGGCCCGGCGGTAAGAAGATGACTTCTGAATCTGGAAGCTTCGTTAGGTTGATGGTCGTCGGCGATCGATAGGTGGAGGACGACAGAGCTGCGGAAGAAGATGTGCGCCCTCTACTTCCTCGTCAAATTCGCGATCCCCCCTTGCTAAGTACTGTAGCTTCTCTTTTAAATCAGATCTCAGATCTGAAGTAACCGCTGAGATGGCTTTGGATCTTGATCAACGATCAGATCTTCTCAGATATGGATTAAAAGCTTTAGATCTTGATCTTTGGTGATGATCTACTCGTTCTTGAGCTTGGATGGTTCAGATCATAGTAGATGGCTCGGATTTCCTTATATCTTAGATGGACGGTCCATATTGATCCAAAACTTGATCTTCTCATCTGAATGCATATTTGAGCCCAACTTGGTCCGATCTAACTCGGATCCATGATCCCTTGATGCCTATAGATAATATATCCAAATATTAGCATCAAATACAACAAATATAAAATAATTCATAATTAAGTCCAAAAACACATACAACTCATGAAATATGATATAAACATGAAATTAACACATGAGAGGATTAAATGGTATGCTTATATAAATCAAAATATCATGACCAAATGATGGTTATCAAGGTCTCTTCTTGATCAATCTTGGCATAATAATATGCAGGTTTATTAGACTATTATTGGAAGTCGGTAGCCATTTCCGTGGAATCAAGCACAAGCTTTATTCCTTCGACTCTAGAATGAGTATTTGACACAGATCCAAACAGTCCAATGACTGTTTCAAATTTTTTTTCAAGTGATCAGCATGGATGTCAGTTTGGAGTGAGAGGGAGTAAATGACAGGTCCTAGTATCTAAAAGAGAATCACACACTATGTCTAATGCTGGAGTATTTGACACACATCCAAACATGTGCCTAATAATCATTTTCGAATATTTGTTCAAGTGAATTGTCTGAAATTACAAATGCACCCTTCTCGGAACTTTGGACTTTAGTTAGAAACACTTCTTAGAAAAATAAAACTAAATTGCATAAAATGAAATGAGGTTAGCGGATTTACTTGGTTTGCAACCGGGGAGGTTGTTAATCCATGACAAATGAAGTGCACTAGCAGAACTCCTTCATCGAGCAAACTCTCAGAGGCGAAGAAGTCTCGTACAATGATTTACAACTCAGAACAATGAAAACAGAAAGAAATGATTCGAATACAAATGTTGTTTTAAATCTCGAGAACCAGGGCTCCTTTTATAGGCTTACTGGTTGACGTGACCGTTTGATGACATGCACGATCTGGGTGCCCAGACCCAATCCGAGCACCCCCAGCTAGTCGTCTCAATTTGCTTCGCAATGGTAAAGGAATAAGTATTTATCCATCTCAGGGCGCGGAGACCATCATCGGGTATCCAGACCGAAGCTGATGTGGACTTCAAGTTGATCCACTGCGACGAGACATCCTTTCGGTACCAAAGTGGTCTGGGCTCCCGGACCATCTTGTTCGAGTGTCGGGCGCCCAGATCACTCAGCTATATGTTGACCATCCGACACCTTCTCTAGTCGCTAGCTTCTTCTTCGGTCGCTTGGGTGATCCTCCGGCCTTCCAGAGTTGAGCTCACTTAAACCCAACTCCGGCCTTCTCCTCGAGCAGTCTTCCGATCTGACTTCTCGTCCCTCGAAAGCGTCGCGCGCGTTCTTCTCGATCCACTGGTGTACTCTTCCGCAATTTTTTGTCCCTCAGATGTACCGAGCCCGTTGACTCGATTCCCGTATCATCCTTCTCGCCTGCTGTGTCTTCCACTCAACTTTTTATGTTCCTAAGTTCCTGCACACTTAGACACAAGAATCAAAACACTATAGGACCTAACTTATCCGGTTGATCATATCAAAATCTATCCGGGGTACTTACAATAGTCAATATCAGTGATAGGTGACAGTTTGGAGTGAGAGGGAATAAATGAGAGGTCCTTGTATCAACAAGAGAATTTCTTACTATGTCTAATGCGGGTGTATTTGGCACATATCCAAACATGTGTCCAATGATATTTTCAAATTTTTTTTCCATGTGATTAGTATCAGTGTTATGTGTCAGTTTGGAGTGAGAGGGAGTAAATGAGAGGTTCTAGTATCAAAGAGAGAATTATTCACTATGTCTAAAGTGAGAGCATGATTTTTGAGAGCTGGATTATTGAGAGCATGATTTTTCAAAGAATGGTAACCTCATTTAAAATGAATATGTGGTGGTTGGCACTGCTTGTGTGACACTCCATTTGTTTATATCCTTCCGAAATTTGATGTTACAGGATGAATGTTTTTGCATTCAGGAATTTGCAAAGGTTTTACACTGCTAGTCTTCAAGGTTTATCTTGAAAAATTATTGAGGTTTGTTGTGATATTTTACTCTGGTTCATTTCATGCAGGTTTTGCCCCAAATTACGCTACTTACTCATGGCTCGTAGATGGTTATAGTAGCCAGAACAATGTCGAAGCTTTACTGAGTATTTCGGATGATATTGGAAAAAGAGGCATTTATGTGGATAAGTCATTATACAGAGCTCTCATAAGAAGACTATGCATGCGAGGCATGGTCAATGTTGCACATGAGATTTATAACAAGATGCTAGGCAAAGGTTTATTAGGAGATAGTCTTGTGTATTCTTCTCTTGCATATGGCTACTTGAGTGCAGGAAAGAGGATTAAAGCTTGTGAGATACTTAATGAAATGGTTGAGAAGCAGTTAAATATAACAGCTAAGGTTTACAAATGCCTCTGTGCTTCATATGTAAATGAGAGTGTTGTATTGGACTTGTTATGGAGCCATGCCATTGAGAGAGGTCTTATCGCGAAGAATGTATACAAGCTGATGCAGGAAGCCATACCAAACTCTCAGAAGGATGCCTTAAATGTGCCTAGTTCATTTTGATAACCTTTTTCCTTCGAGTTTAAAATAATATAAAATTGGGCTAAACTTTGACATAGTGACGGGAAGATTCAATTCAAGAATGTTTCTTGAATAGAGCCACACAAACAGAATATCAAATACGAAGGTACATTGTCTCAATTTTGTGTTGCATATTATGTTACTTGTGCCTAATGAGGTACAGATCCCATATAGTTCTTATGATAACAATGATAATATTGATTTTGTTGCAGTTGTTACTACAATATTTTCAACGATTTCTGGCTGCTCACAATCATTTTGCGAGGAACTTACAAGATATACCACATGAACCTGAATAGCTAATCTATTGTGATACATGCAGCTTCATCCAACAAGGTTGGTAGCTTTTACTTGGTCTAAAGTGTCAATATGCAACCAATGCAGAGACATGCAATAGGGTGAATTCCAGATTCTTGATGGTAGGTAGTGGCTCAGGTTTTCCAACTAGAAGATGTCGGTTAGCTTGGGGTATGACATAGGATAAAAGGAAGAAAGGTGCACTTTTATTTTTATGGGGCATACATACACAGAATCTTCATTCCTTTCAACACCAAATCAACCACTTGAAGGGAAATCAAACACTTTTTAATTTCTGATTCTGTATGTGTTAATATTCCAAAGATAGAGAGTCTTCTCCAATGCAGTCATTGCTATTTAACCTCAGCAATCAAAACTCCTCATGAATATCTTTGATTGGAGCAGCGAGATTTGTGTTTGTCTATGATATTACAATTTCATGTCCATGTCTGAATCCTTTTTTGTGATAGAAGCTTTCAATCCCTCTTAAGTTTTTGCCATCATAATGCTGTTATTGTGGGTCATTTTGGTATTGCTCCAAGGTTATTTCAGGTTTATCGCACTTGGACATGAATCCTCTCCTTAGTTTCTCAGCTCGTCCACGAAGAAGAAGTTTATTTTGTCTCCATGAAGTATATATTTGAAGCGAGAGAATCCTGAAACCAAGCAAAAGCTCAGAACAGGGATATAGTGTCTCTCCCAATGGTTTATCCAGTGAAGCTCCAACTTCATATTCTCCTGTCAGTTTGATTTTGAATCTTGGGGCCTGGTATTTGGATGGAGAATTAAGAGGACGAATCATAGAAAAGGTGGGTTTTTGAAATTTTCATCCTAGCAATTTTCAGTTGACAAAGATAATTGAAGGTCCAAGTGGAGTGATAACGATAGAAGTTCTTCATCTTGCTTACAAAAGTGGAGTGACAGAATAATTAGGGCTAATCTCCCCTTTATGATTCTCTTTGTGAAATCCTTTATTTTGAAATCCTTTATTTTCTTCTTTAACTGAGTGACAAATTACAGCAGAAGGTGCCTCAACAACAACAGAACATAAACTAACTTTTCAAAGAGGACAATCAAAGTACGTATCTTCTTCTTCACCTGTTCTCCATGCCATGCATGCACACCACTTCCGTACTGCCGTTACCTTGCTTGTGCAATCCAAGATGACTGCCGGTGAATCGTAGACGACGTGTCCCCGTCTCCGGCGGCCGCTTCAGGCGAGAAGATGCAGCTGTTGCAGTTGGTGGCCAGCAGGGACGGCAGGAAGTAGCGCTCCTCCCCGCTCATGATGGGCATCGCCACCCCCAGCTTCACCGGATTCCTGTAGTTCGGCTGGTAGGTCTGGCCGAGCACGCCTTCCACCCTCTCCGTCAGCCCCGCGAACTTAAACTGGACATCCAAGTGCACGAAGCAGTCGCCGGCCGGCACGCCGTAGTGATGCACCCTGTCATCCTCCTCCGTCACCGGCACTGCAGTCGCTCTCATCTCAAACGCCCCCGGAAGAGCCACTGCCACGCTGTTGACAGTGGTGGTGCGCTCCACGAAGAGGTCGCCGGCGGACCAGGAGGAGAGGTGGCCGAGGGCAAGGTCGAAGCGCTCGCCGTCGAAGGCAAAGGAGAGGTGGTCGGCGGAGGCGTCCCAGGAAGCGGCAGGAGTGGCGACCACAGTGAGGGAATCGCGGCCGAAAAGGATACCGAGCGACTGCACCCAGGTGTAGTCATGGCGGCGCCCGGCGGGGCGGAGGCCGATAAATCGCGCGTTGATCTGGAAGCCGGCGTCGGATACGAGGGCGAAGTGCTGGTTCGCCCGTCCGCGGAAGTAGAACACGATGCCGTCACCGCCGACGAACCGCGGGTCCCTGCATGCCGCCCCCACGCCATTGCAGTTAGGTCTTCTGCCTGTTCGAAATCAAACAAAATGAAAATCAAACTCATTGCTGCAAAAAGATGGATCTGCAAATTCATATTTACTTCCACAAACAGCCTCGCAGGTGGGATTGCTGCAGTCCACAAAGCACGCCTTCTCATTGGGATTTGCTGGCCGGAAGGCAGGGCACTGAGGAGGGCAGGTAAGGTTTCGGCCGAAGCAAGAGCTGCGGGGGTCGTTGCAGATGAAGGAATCGGATGGATGGTTCCTCCCGGCCACCCGAGAAGGTGGCTCAGCTGCGGGAGTGGGAGTCGGCGGCGACGACGGAGGCGGAGGGAAGTTGAAGTACTGAGCTTGGGCCAGCCGAAGGGAGGCCAGCAGGAGGAGAACTGGGAGAAGGTGAGCCATTGGTAAATGGTGAGGAGGAAGAGGTACGTACTCACACTTGAAGCACTTGCATGGTTTTATAGCACAAGCTTGAGGCACTGGAAGTCAATGGATTTAATTATAGTCGGTCCTCTTTTATATATATAACTGTAATGTCATCGTAAGATGGGCAAAGTTAATGAGATAACGTGAGAGGATTAATTATTATATATAAGGTGTTTTGACCAGAGGTCATTAGCTTAGTTGTTCATAGTACTTGATTCTTTGGTTGCTAAGTTTGTTCCTCATGGATTCAGTTCAGGGGTTAGCTGGCAGAGGTGTCATCCTATCCTAGCAAAGCTGTTGACCTGCCATCAGGTCAACATGATAGATTTCGTAGACAAGGAGCTGTGCATATTATACTAACCTAAGGTAGCAACTAGCAAAGCTCCTACTGTAAGGAAGGGTTACGCATGAAGATTCTTGTGTATACTAAGCTAAGGTAGCAAAGCTCCTACTGTAAGGAAGGTTATGGTAGCAAAGCTAAGGTACAGCAAGAAGATTCTTATGCATATGATCTGATCTGAGTTGTACCACGTTATCTTATAGTTGACTTTTTTATGTGTACACTTTTCTGCCATCGATATCATATATGATTGTCTTTTTATGTGTATATTTTTCTACCACTATATGATTGTCTTTTTATGTGTATATTTTTCTACCATAGTTAGTATATGATGCGATTGAAATTTGCTGCTCGGCTAAATACTAAAGTGGATTGGTGACGGATAAAAGTTATACTACAAATAAATAAGATAACACGTGTTAAAAGTATCAAAATTGTCCGGTAAAATTCTTGTGATCCTCAAGTCATAATAGTATTGTGGAGATAATAAAACAATAATGGAGAAGAAAGTATTTACTAGCAAGAGAGATTAATGTTAGATTCTCGTGCCATCATTGACTTTGATGTTTATAGAGATCATTATTTAAACCCTAAGCCTCAGTAATCCCCGAGGTCAATAATCCTAAGGGGCCACATTAGATTATTGCCTGCAAGTTACTTGGGCTGCCAAGAGAATGGGGAACTCGAGGTGTTTCCTATCAAAGAGGTATGGGTATGTGGAGGGGAGGGTTGGCTAGGGAACTAGGATATTGAGTAAAATGTGATATTTTTGAGGTCAAACAAACTATATAGAGAACTTGGGAAACCGAGTTGGACGAGCGCCGACCTAAAGTAGAGCCACTTAAATATGCCTTGCTAAACTAAAGTGGGATCGATATATTATATCGGTATCAAGATATGAAGATTCTACTATGCACACTCATAATAGTGAAGGTGATTTTGCATTCTAAAAATATAAAATTAAGTTTGGGCATCCATCAACCTAAGATGATTGTTAAGGTAATGTCGATTTTAGCAAGTGCTACTAAGCAAGACCAGTAGTCTCTAAATCATAATGAACACTAGTAGAGAACTGGTGATGAACCACTAGTTCACAATAAAAATAATAACTTTTCTGTAGCTCAAGTCCCCAAAACTAACTGCAAGAGCCATATAGCAATTGGCTGTCTGGTATAGGAGGAGACAATACTATGGATTCTATCACTAGGGAGTAAAGAAAGAGCCATGCATCTAGGCAATGCGTTTCCTTTACTCCTTACTTTTCTTTCTTTCTTTCTTTCTCTTTCCTTCTTTTATTTATTTTTTCTTATAGAATTCTACACTTGGTCTACAAAAATAAAGAATGATCTTCTCTATAATTCCTTCACCCAAGTCAAAACTTTTCATAGATTTTCTTAACCCACATGCATGCATGGCTAGCTGGCTTCTCCTCAATCTTTTTTACTCTGAAAATTGCCATTAAACTTGGTTTCTGCTACTCTTCATGAGTTATGCTGTTGAGAGTTCCCATCCACCGTATTAAGTTTTGTTAGCAACTCGCTCCCTCGGGTGTGATGCATGCTAAAAATATTTAAGAAAATAAATAAGAGGATCCACTAAGAATGAATATTTTCGAGATGGGCCTCTAAGCACACATAAGTTGTGTTTCGGATTTTCCCAATAAGTAAATCAGAGAGAAGGATAAAATCCGAACACCTAGATTATATATAATATTTTGTTAGTAACCTTTATTGATTGTAATTTTGTGATCTGAAAACTCTCCGGTTAATGACATGAATGCATACTGACATATCAAATTCATGGTTGAAGCTACCAAAAGTTTCTCCTTTCTACGAAAAAACACATCCAATTGTAAGTTTGTAACTTCGACATTTACCAATGTCAAAATCAAATATAGGGATGAAAGAATCAATATGATATTTTTCAAGTGAATGTGTTCATTTGATATATTTGAGCCTAGCTTCTCCAAAATTGTTATAATGTGACATATGAGGCTAAGAATGTACTCAGATTTTGGGGGAAATGGTTTTAATAAAGCTATACAGAGCGTGGATCAGTAGAATTTCCATCTGATGAAGTGGAATTTACCCAACAGAACCCTCTAATGTCATGTTCATCAGTCACTCTAGCGGCAGCTTATCAAACACGTCCATGCAGAATCCACTAATCATTGCAGCAACGGCCTTTTCGTGATCGATCCTCTCTGCTGAAAGTAGAAAAGCTGGTCTTCACCGATCTTTGAAGTGCTTGCTTCGTGCTCAACTCTGGCTGAAGGATTCTTTACCTGGTTCATGGACATTTAAATGTGTTGGTAGTCACACAATCAAAAATACCAGACTAACGTTTCAAATTGATTTACCAAGTGTCATCTCAAATTGGTGAACTATGTTGCATGCATACCGATATCGTATTGAATACGATATGACAATACAACAAATTTTAAAAATATAAGATATGATACGGCTAGAATACGATAATCTATATATATATAGAGAGTTTTGATATCTTACACACCTTGTATACACTTAAAAAAAAATTGATTTGAATTTTTTTGCTTAATACTATAATCCAACTCCTAACCGGGATTTTTTTTTAAAAAATAAATAAATAAATAAATAAATAAAATCACCGTCGCATTTGCTCACAATTGCCGCCTACGGCGGCGCAGGTAAAGATCATGGCAATTGGCAATCCGAAGATGATCGAAACCAAGACTTTTAGATATTGTTCATCAAAAAAATTGAAAGTTACAAAGAAGAAAAAGATGACCGAAAGATTAGGATTTATATTGAAATTTCTAAATCAAATCTTTTTAACAAAATGATTAGGGTTTACACACTTTAAAGTGGAATAGAAATCAAAAATAATCATTTAGGACTTATATGGTGAGCAACAATGATGGCGAAGGAAAGGGAGGCAACCTAATTCTTTACCTACACCTATAAACTATCTGAGTTTTGTTGAACATATTAGACAGATTCACACATACATGCTGTTAGGAGGAAAAGTGTTCTGAGTTATGAACATTATAACTACATATTGATGAATGCCATAAACAAAAAAACAATGAAACTGACTATGTTCTTCACATCACCTAAATGTTTTTTTTTTTAAAATTCATTTAAAAAACTCCATGCTTAATCCATTGTTCCTTTTCCTATTGGAAGAAATATGGCTGCTAATGCTTATAAAATCGCTTTACACATTGATTTAAGCATTAGTGAAATTGACTTACACATTCGATACATTGATGGACATTTTAGCCTTTTCTTTAATTATTGGTTTATCCACATCTCATACTCTTACAACTTCATTTGTGTTGAATTGTAATTCAAACTATTCTCTTCCTTTTAGTTTTTAGTCCCATATTGTCAAGTTAAGAATTTTGGAAGGCCTTATATATGGAATCCTTCCATCCTTGCTTAGCAATGATAAGGGGGGCCTACACGCATGCGCGGGCCAAGCCCAAATCAAATGGATTTGGGGGGTTCGAGCTGATTCCGGTTCGGTCCTTTTCCGCGCCGCGTGAGGAATCAAAACAGCGCGACGCACTGTTTCTGTCCGCGTGAACGAAGAGACGCGGTTATGTTCGCGTGAAGGAGCAAAGCGACATCCTCCGTTCCTTCTAAAAACACACCGAAGCAAAGCATTTCTTCCGCCTTCATCTTCTTCTTCTCTCCCCTTGTTCCGAAGTTCCGAGGCTTGGTTTGCGAGCGACGCAAGCGGTTGTTGGATCTTGAGAGGATTTTGCCGGAGAGCCTCTGCACCGTGGGCGGCAATCAATTCTCTAAAGACAGTCGGCACGTCCGACACTTCGACCCGAGATACACAATTTCTTAACCCTTACTGTTATTAAAGTTTATTGCATGCTCGTTCATTTATTGATA
This sequence comes from Zingiber officinale, assembly GCF_018446385.1. NCBI lineage: Eukaryota > Viridiplantae > Streptophyta > Magnoliopsida > Zingiberales > Zingiberaceae > Zingiber > Zingiber officinale. The sequence continues at coordinate 58,503,370 of NC_056006.1, read as the reverse complement.
CAATTATAGATTACTGTATTAGCGTAATTAGTTCTATTACAATTATTACAATTTTAGAGAATTGATTGTAGCATCAATAAACATGATGAACGATAGGGTAACGGAGTCTGATGAGGCTAGCGCCCGACCCGAAAGATTTTTCGGGCAAAACTTCAGACGTTGGCAACAACGAATGAAATTTTGGCTTACTACGCTAGGGCTATTCTCCGTTATAGAAACAGACCCTCCTTCACCCAATGAAGAGGAACCTGCCCGTAGTGCTACCTTAGAGAGGTTTAAGTAAAGGGATTATCTCTGCCATGGGAGAATCCTATCTGCCCTCTCAGACGCACTATTTGATGTGTACTGTTCAACCGCTTCAGCTAAAGAGCTGTGGAAATCTTTGGATAAAAAATACAATTATGAAGATTCTGGTTTAGAAAAGTACACTGTGGCAAAATTCCTAAACTTCAAAATGGTTAAAGGCAAATCTGTGATAGAGCAGACACATGAATTCCAAGTCCAAATTCATGGTCTTGCTGAAGGAGATATGCCATTACCTGAAAAATTTCAGGTCTTGTCAATCATCGAAAAATTGCCTCCGAGTTGGGAAGATTTTGGCATGACTCTTAAACATCGGAGAGGTAAAATCTCTCTCGAAGATTTGATGATTGCCTTAAATATCGAAGAAGAACATCGGAAGCAACATAAAAATGATGATACAAGAATGCCTATGGATTTTATTCCAAAGGCGAATGTAGTAGTCTCATCTGACAAGAAGAAATTCAAAAATCAGAAAATGAAAAACAAGATGAAACCCAACCCAAAGGTTCAAAAGAAAACTGGAACCAAACCTAAGCCTTGCTGGGCATGTGGACAGGTTGGACATTATGCCAAATTCTGCCCTAAGCGAAAGGACAAGGAGCAAGGCACAAGTAAATGTCGTGACTGCTAGTGACGACACCAATATTAGGTTTGTTACCTTCAAACCTGAACTAAACTTGATCTATCAACCCAATGAATGGTTAGTTGATACAGGTGCTAATGTACACTGTTGTGCTGATCGCTCAGCTTTCCTTACTTATCAGGTAATTGAAGGCACTTCCGTGACCATGGGAAACCATTCTGCAGCCGGTGTTTGGGATAGGACAAGTTGACTGAGGTTCACCTGGAAAGGTCCTGTCACTGCATGAGGTGCATCAGAATTTGATTAGCGGATCAAAGTTAGTCCGTGCTAGTTATGAGTTGAACTTTAAATGTAATAAAGTTGTAATATTACATTTAGGAACCTTTATTGGAAAAGGTTACCTTAATGAAGGTTTATTTAAACTCAATGTAGAAAATGCTACTTTAAATAAATCTTCTGATATTGGTTGTTCACATAACATCGAGTCTTATGATCTGTGGCATGATAGATTAGGACATGTCAATTTTAATACCGTAAAAAGGATGATGAATCTTGACATGATCCCTAAGCATGCTATAAATGATAAGGAAAAATGTGAAATTTGTGTGCAATATAAACAACCCCGTAAACCCTTCAAATCAGTTGATAGAAATTCTGATATTTTAGAATTGATTCATACTGACTGTTGTGAGTTTAACGGTGTAATAACGAGAGACCATAAAAGGTATTTCATTACCTTCATTGATGACCACTCTCGTTATTGTTATGTTTATTTGCTAAAAACCAAGGATGAAGCTTTAGATAAATTTATGATTTGTAAATCTGAAGCTGAGAATCAAACCGATAAAACTATTAAGAGGTTAAGGTCTGATAGGGGTGGAGAATTTACCTCGAACCTGTTTCAAAAATTTTGTTAAGATACAGGTATAATCCATGAAGTAACTGCTCCATATAGTCCTAACAAAATGGAAAAATCGAACCCTTGAAGATATGATTAATTCCATGTTAGGCGTTCTGGGTTACCTAACTTTATGTCATGCCATGTGCTAAATAGAGTCCCAATGAAATCAAGGGATAAAACCACATATGAGCTTTGGAAAGGCCGAAGGACAAGTTTGAAATACCTTAAAGTGTGGGGGTGCCTGACAAAGGTACTAGTACCTGAACACAGAAGGAAAAAACTTGGTCCAAAGACCGTAGATGGTATCTTCTTGGGTTATGCTCAAAATAGTATTGCATATAGGTTCCTGATTATTAAATCAGAAATTCCTGGAATAAATGCAAATACTATTGTAGAACTTCGCGATGCTACATTTTTTGAGGATATATTTCCTATGAAGACGAGAACACCTCAATCTAGTATTTCTACTAGAAATGAGCCTTCTTCCGTAGAGGTCCCATTATCCGTAGTGGGTACACCTTCCTCAAGTCACTCTAGACTAGATGAATCTAGTGAGTATACAGAACCGAGAAGGAGCAAGAGGTAACGTGTGTCTACGGATTTAGGCCAGAACTTTATCACCTATAATATAGAAGGTGACCCTGTGACATATAGAGATGCTATGGCTTCTCCTGAAGCTAAGCACTGGAAAGAGGCCATTAAAAGTGAAATGGACTCTGTTATCTCTAATGCCACTTGGGAGTTGGTAGATTTACCTCCTGGGTGTAACACTATAGGATGTAAATGGGTGTTTAAAAGAAAACTAAAACATGATGGGTCAGTAGATAAATTCAAAGTCCGCCTAGTTGCTAAGGGATTCAAACAGAAAGAAGGAATTGACTATTTTGACACTTATTCTCCTGTTACCAGAATTACTACAATCCGAGTGTTATAGTATTGGCGTCCATATATCATCTTGAGGTCCATCAAATGGATGTCAAAACGGCATTCCTTAATGGAGATCTTGAAGAAGAGATATATATGGATCAACCAGAGGGATATGTAGTTTCTGGAAATGAGAACAAAGTCTGTAGGTTAGTCAAATCTCTTTATGGTTTGAAGCAAGCCCCAAAGCAGTGGCACGAAAAATTTGATAGAGCTATGTTATCATTTGGCTTTGAAATGAATGACTCTGATAAATGTGTGTATGCTAAAATGAAAGGTGATAATTGTATTATCTTATGTTTGTATGTAGATGATATTCTACTGTTTGGTTCTAACCTTTATATTATTAATGAGACTAAGATCCTCTTAAGTGGTAAGTTTGATATGAAAGATATGGGTTGTGCTGATATGATTTTAGGGCTGAAGTTGACTCGTTCAACTGATGGAATAGCAATTTCTCAATCACTCTATATTGAGAGAGTATTAGAGAAATATGGCTATAGCCAAGTTAAATCTGTAGTCACACCCTATGATCCTTCAAAAACTCTCCACAAGAATAAGAGTGGTGTGGCAGTGTCTCAATTAAGATACTCACAAATAATAGGTAGTCTAATGTATTTAGTAAATTGTTCTAGACCTAATATTTCTTTTGCTATATCGAAATTGAGCAGGTTTACCAGCTGTCCGGACAGAACGCATTGGGATGCATTAGATAGAGTACTCAGATATCTGAAAGGCACTATATCCTTAGGCTTGTGGTATGGGAGATTCCCTGCAGTCCTGGAGGGATATAGTGATGCCAGTTGGATAGCTGACACTGCTGAGTGTAAAGGCGTTACTAGTTATGTCTTTACACTTGGAGGTGGTGTAGTTGCTTGGAGGTCTGTTAAACAGACGATTATAACCCAGTCTACATCTGAGGCAGAATTGTGTGCTTTGGATACCACAGTAACTGAAGCTGATTGGCTTAAGGGTCTTCTTTCTGAGATTCTCTTGATGATGAAGCCAATACCTTCAATTTCAGTACACTGTGATAATCAAACAACAATAGCTCAGATTAGAAGTTCCAAGTATAACCAGAAACAGAAGAGACATGTACGAATAAGATTAAAGTCTATTCGTGAGCTAGTGTCTCTTGGAGTAGTGTCATTGGACTTTGTAAGTTCAAAAGACAATATTGCTGACCCACTCACTAAAGGACTTGATTCTGAGAAAATCAAGAGATCCAGTAAGGGAATGGGATTGAGGCCTGTCCTGGTTTCATCTATAGCGGCAACCCAACTTATCTGATTGGAGATCCCAAAAAGTAGGTTCAATGTGGTACAAACAAGCTATAAGGGTGAAACGTAAGCATCAAATTGATTGAGATGTAATCTCATAGTCTCTTCCCTGGATAGATGCTTGACTGCTAGTAAGGATGAGCTTAGGAGCTCTTAATGAGTTCAAGGTCTTAATGACAGGATGCTTGCAGTACATCTTTGGAGAACTCACCTATGTAAGTGTAACTGTGAGGCCGCAGTGTGGAGGGTCTAGACAACTCTCCTTAGCACTTATGAAACAAGATTCGGTGGCATGGCCGTAATGCACCAACCCAGAAGGATTCAACCGTCGTCAGTGATGAGTTGTTACCAATTGATCTTCACATATAAAAGGTTTAAGATCAAGACTCAGTTATCTTCAAACCTATGTGAATAAGATTGGTGTACTTAGGTGAAAATTCAAACCGGAAGGTATTTTCACTGAAAGCTCATTGCAACCAAGCCTCAGAACATATCTTTCTTTTCTTCTAAAATAATTTGAATTAGTGGGAGATTGTTGAATTGTAATTCAAACTATTCCCTTCCCTTTAGTTTTTAGTCCCACATTGCCAAGTTAAGAACTTTGGAAGGCCTTATATATGGAACCCTTCCATTCTTGCTTAGCAATGATAAGGGGGGCCTACACGCATGCGCGGGCCAAGCCCAAATCGAATGGATTTGGGGGGTTCGAGCCGGAAATCCATAAATCGGGCGTCACGTACGCGATTATCGCGCGCAGGGGGGGGGGTGCAAATCCTCAGCTCGTGGGCCTCGCGCTTACGGCCGGCCCGGTCTGTTTTTGCAGTTCGGTTTGGTTCACTCCATTCGATTTTGTTGCCTGATTTATCTATTCCGGTTCGGTCCTTTTCCGCGCCGCGTGAGGAATCAAAACAGCGCGACGCACTGTTTCTATCCGCGTGAACGAAGAGACACGGTTCTGTTCGCGTGAAGGAGCAAAGCGACGTACACTTTGGTGCGTGCGCTGTTTTGAAGTGTATAAATACACTTCCTCCGCACCGAAGCAAAGCATTTCTTCTGCCTTCAGCTTCTTCTTCTCTCCCCTTGTTCTGAGTTCTGAGGCTTGGTTCGCGATCTGAGGTTGAGTCCGAGTGCGGCGCTCGTTTTGGAGTGCACCTACGAGCGACGCGAGCGGTTGTCGGATCTTGGGAGGATTTTGCCGGAGAGCCTCTGCACCATGGGCGGCAATCAATTCTCTAAAGACAGTCGGCACGTCCGACGCTTCGACCGGAGATATACAATTTCTTAACCCTTACTGTTATTAAAGTTTATTGCATGCTCGTTCATTTATTGGTGCAATTATAGATTACTGTATTAGCGTAATTAGTTCTATTACAATTATTACAATTTGAACCTTGGTTCTACTTTTCAAGTCTCGATCACATATCAATCGACTGCTGACTTGAATTCATTGGCCTGTTGCACCGTAATAAATACTTCAGTTGACTACTTAAATAATAGTCACTAGGTATCCAACCATTATTGTCACATCAACTCAAAATTTTCAGTTATTCATCAATTGACATGAATGTGTAGTAAACCAACTTAAACCTAGTCAATTGGTCAGTGCACAAAAAAATTAGTATTGATTGATCCAAGGCATTAGTCAATTGACATTGATATTAGTTAGCTACATAATAAGTCATTTTTTTCGTGATTTGGGGTTTGAGGAGTCCAAGGTATCAGTTGATTGCCTTGTTGATTGGCATCAACACATAGACAGTATGTTCTAAGATCAAGTCTACTCCTAAATCTAGTCTCACCTCCTGTATCCTAAATACAAGTGTACTCAGCTCTCCCCACAAGACCTTACCTTCATGCTAAGAAACCTCTTTACTTTCAGATCATCTATACCTAGAAACTCTTCACCTCCAAGACTTCTTTATTTTGCTAAACATCTGATTCTTCCTTGACCTGCTAGAACTTCATTCCACCAAATATCCTATCATCAACTTACTTGGACTTCTACGTCGAGTATCTGATCCTTAACCTACTCAGACTTCCTCGTGTCAAGTATTCAATCATCATCGATCTACTTGGTCTTCCTATTTGTCAAGTATTCAATTCTCATCGAACTTTCTTGTTAAGTATTTGGTCAACCTACTTTGACTTCCACTGTTGCATCTATAAAAATGTCAAGTTCCCTACACTTACACACTTGACATGTGTAAGGCCAACTATATCTCCCTAATTTAAACTTTGCCAAATACCAAAATCACAAGCAAACTACATGCTTAGGACATGTTTACACTAACAAGGGACCATTTTACCTAATTATTAGATGGTCCTTGTAAGTAACTATTTTAAAAAGTAGTCAAGGTAAGACCATCTGCACGATCTAGGAATTTTGGGACGAATCATATTCATGTTAAAAATCACCACACTCAATATATTAGGTTAAAATTTAGATTTCGGATATTTTTAAGATCATGAGAAAATTAGGAACCCGTAAAAATTAGTTCCATGAAATTCTGAGATCGTTAGGTCCATATTTAGACCTTCCAAATAATTTTTCTTTTATTTTTTATTTTTTAAAATTTGGGACGAATTCTGGAATCGTCCCAAAATTTTAAAATTTCTAATTTTCTCATGATCTTAAAAATATCTTTATCCATAATTTTAACATAATATATTAAATACGGTGAATTTTTTATTACGAATTAGGTCATATTCATGTTAAAATATCACCACACTCAATATATTAGGTTAAAATTTAGATTTAGGATATTTTTAAGATCATGAGAAAATTAGAAACCCATAGAAACTTGTTTCATGAAATTCTGAGATCGTTAGGTCCATATTTAGGCTTTCCAAATAATTTTTCTTTGATTTTTTATTTTTTAAATTTTGGGGCGAATCCTGGATTCGTCCCAAAGTTTGGGACGAATTCCTGGATTCATCCCATATTTTGGGACGAATCCAGGATTCGTCCAAAAATTTTAAAAATAAAAAATAAAAGGAAAATATCTTCATCCATAATTTTAACATAATATATTAAATGCGGTGAATTTTTTATTACGAATAAGGTCATATTCATATTAAAAAATCACCACACTCAATATATTAGGTTAAAATTTAGATTTAGGATATTTTTAAGATCATGAGAAAATTAGGAACCCATAGAAACTTGTTTTCATGAAATTCCGAAATCATTAGGTCCATATTTAGGCCTTCCAAATAATTTTTCTTTTATTTTTTATTTTTTAAATTTTGGGACGAATCCTGGATTCGTCCCAAAATTTTAAAAATAAAAAATAAAAGCAAAATTATTTGGAAGGCCTAAATGTTTTATTACGAATAAGGTCATATTCATGTTAAAAAACCACCACACTCAATATATTAGGTTAAAATTTAGATTTATGATATTTTTAAGATCATGAGAAAATTAAGAACCCATAGAAACTTGTTTCATGAAATTCCGAGATCGTTAGGTCCATATTTAGGCCTTGCAAATAATTTTTCTTTTATTTTTTATTTTTATTAAATCTGGGCGGTGAATTTTTTTATTACGAATTAGGTCATATTCATGTTAAAAAATCACCACACTCAATATATTAGGTTAAAATTTAGATTTAGGATATTTTTAAGATCATGAGAAAATTAGGAACCCATAAAAACTTGTTTCATGAAATTCCGAAATCGTTAGGTCCATATTTAGGCATTGCAAATAATTTTTCTTTTATTTTTTATTTTTTAAATTTTGGGACGAATCCTGGATTCGTCCCAAAATTTCATGAAACAGGTTTCTACGGGTTCCTAATTTTCTCATAATCTTAAAAATATCCTCATCTATAATTTTAATCTCATATATTTAGTGTGGTGATTTTTTAACCCGAATTTGATCTAATTCAGGTAAAAAAAACATGAAACTCAATATATTATTTAAAAATTTAGGATGTGAATATTTTTATGATTAAGGGGAAATTAGAAACTTATAAACTCTTGTTTCATGAAATTCTGACATCTGTAGATCTATATTTTAAGTTTTAAACACATATTCAAACATGCCTTAAACGCTAACATACTTAATTAATACTAAACTATCTATGTTTCACTAAATATGGACCTAACGATCTCAGAATTTCATGAAACAAGTTTCTATGGGTTCCTAATTTTCTCATGATCTTAAAAATATCTTCATCCATAATTTTAACATAATATATTAAATGCGTTGAATTTTTTTATTATGAATTAGGTCATATTCATATTAAAAAATCACCACACTCAATATATTAGGTTAAAATTTAGATTTAGGATATTTTTAAGATCATGAGAAAATTAGAAACCCATAGAAACTTGTTTCATGAAATTCCGAGATCGTTAGGTCCATATTTAGGCCTTCCAAATAATGTTTCTTTTATTTTTTATTTTTCTTAAATTTGGGACGAATCCAGAAATTCGTCCCAAATTTTGGGACAAATTCCTGGATTCGTCCCAGATTTTGGGACGAATCCAGGATTCGTCCCAGATTTTGGGACAAATCCAGGATTCATCCCAGATTTAAGAATTTCATGAAACAATTTTCTTTGGGTTCCTAATTTTCTCATGATCTTAAAAATATCTTCATCCATAATTTTAACATAATATTTTAAATGCGTTGAATTTTTTATTACGATTTAGGTCATATTCATGTTAAAAAATCACCACACTCAATATATTAGTTTAAAATTTAGATTTAGGATATTTTTAAGATCATGAGAAAATTAGGAACTCATAGAAACTTGTTTCATGAAATTCCGAGATCGTTAGGTCCATATTTAGGCCTTCCAAATAATGTTTCTTTTATTTTTTATTTTTCTTAAATTTGGGACGAATCCAGAAATTCGTCCCAAATTTTGGGACGAATTCTTGGATTCGTCCCAGATTTTGGGACGAATCCAGGATTCGTCCCAGATTTTGTGACGAATCCAGGATTCGTCCCAGATTTAAGAAAAACCAAAATTAAAAGAAAAATCATTCGAAAGGTCTAAATATGGACCTAACGATCTCAGAATTTCATGAAACAATTTTCTTTGGGTTCCTAATTTTCTCATGATCTTAAAAAATCCTCATCCATAATTTTAATCTCATATATTTTGTGTGGTGATTTTTTAACCCGAATTTGACCTAATTCAGGTAAAAAAATACGAAACTCAATATATTATTTTAAAATTAAGGATGAGGATATATTTATGATTAAGGGGAAATTAGAAACTTATAGACTCTTGTTTCATGAAATTCTGACATCTGTAGATCTATATTTTAAGTTTTAAACACATATTCAAACATGCCTTAAACGCTAACATACTTAATTAATACTAAACTATCTATGTTTCACTAAATATGGACCTAACGATCTCAGAATTTCACGAAATAAGTTTCTACGGGTTCCTAATTTTCTTATAATCTTAAAATATCTTCATCCATAATTTTAACATATTATATTGAGTGCGGTAAATTTTTTATTACGAATTAGGTCATATTCATATTAAAAAATCACCACACTCAATATATTAGGTTAAAATTTAGATTTAGGATATTTTTAAGATTATAAGAAAATTAGGAACCCAAAGAAACTTGTTTCATGAAATTCCGAAATCGTTAGGTCCATATTTAGGCCTTCCAAATAAATTTTCTTTTATTTTTTATTTTTCTTAAATTTGGGACGAATCCTGGATTCGTCCCAAATTTAAGAAAAATAAAAAATAAAAGAAAATTTATTTAGAATGCCTAAATATGAACCTAACGATCTCGGAATTCCATGAAACAAGTTTCTATGGATTTTTAATTTTTCTCATGATCTTAGAAATATCTTCATCCATAATTTTAACATACTATATTAAATGCGGTGAATTTTTTATTATGAATTAGGTCAAATTCGGGTTAAAAAATCACCATACTAAATATATGAGGTTAAAATTACGGTTGAGGATATTTTTAAGATCATGAGAAAATTAAAAACCCATAGAAACTTGTTTCATAAAATTATGAGATCGTTAGATCCATATTTAGATCTTCCAAATGATTTGTCTTTTATTTTTTATTTTTCTTAAATTTGGGTCGAATTCCGGATTCGTCCCAAAGTCTGGGACGAATCCTGGATTTGTTCCAAAATCTGGGACGAATCTTGGATTCGTTCCAGATTTTGGCCCATTTTTTCATTTTTTCTTAAAATAAATTTCGATTCTGGAACGAATCCTGGATTCGTCCCAGAATCTGGGATGAATCCTGGATTTGTCCCAGAATCTAGGACGAATCCTAGATTCGTTCCAGAATTTGGGACGAATCTAGGATCAAATTTTTGTTTGTCGCCAAAATTGTTGCGATTTTGGGATGAAAATTTTTCGTCCCAAACTTTCGTCCCTAAACTATTATTTTTTTGTAGTGTTAAAGGTGGCGTTTGATTCTCTCTTAAAAATTAGAATGAGAATGAATATCATAGTATTATGGAATAGGAATGGGTATGAGCTTGGGTATCATTCCTAAAAATAATATTTGGTTAGTTGAATATTTTCAATCGGAATGAACTTAAATTTCCTTTTTTACCTTTAGAGGAAAATAAGAGAAAAAATTAGATGGAAGATAAAGTTGAATGTGAGAGAAACATATGATGAGAGAGAAAGTGTGATGGGAAAAAATAAAAAGAGAGAAAGTGTGATGAGAGAAAATGAGGAGAGAGAGCGTGATAGGAGAGATTGAGAAGAGAAAAAAATATGATGAGAGAGAAAGTGTGTTCAGGAAAAATGAAGAGAGAGAAAGCGTGATGAGAGAAAATGAGAGATTGAGAAGAGAAAGTATGATGAGAAAATGTGATAAGAGAGAAAGTGTGATGGGAAAAAATGAAAAGAGGGAAAATGTGATGAGAGAAAATAAGGAGAGAGTGTGATGGAAGAGAATGAAGAGAGAGAAAGTGTGATGAAGAAAAATATGGAGAGAGAGTATGGTAAGAGAGATTGAGGAGAAAGAAAGTATGATGAGAGAGAAAGTATGATGAAAAAATGAGAGAATGAAGAGAGATAAAATAATGAAAGAGTGTGATGAGAGATAATACAGAGAGAAAATGGTAGAGAATGTGTGATGAGAGGCAATGAGGAGAGAGTGTGTAATAGAAGAGAATGAAGAGAGAGAAAGTGTGATGAGATAAAATATGGAGAGAAAGTATGGTAAGAGAGATTGAAGAGAGAGAAAGAATATGAGAGAGAAAGTATGATGAAAAATGAGGAGAAAATGAAGAGGGAGAAAATATGAGAGAGTGTGTGTGATGAGAGAGAATACAGAGAGAAAATGGTAGAGAATGTGTGATGAGAGAGAATAAGGAGAGAGAAATTATGTTGAGAGAGAAAATGTGATGATAGAATGAGGAGAGAGGAACTATGATGAGAGAGAACAAGGAGAAAGAGTGAAATGAAAGAAAAATTGAACAAATATACTAAGAGTATTTTCGTTCAAAACTTAATTTTTATTTCCATTCCATCAAAACCCAAGGAAGGGGGTGAGTTTCATCCATATCCAAATTTTTTAGTTTCATTCCAAAATCTTGATTCAATTCCCATTAATCAAACCTAAGGTTTGGGAATGAATTCATTCCCTTATTCCCTAACCTCTAAATCAAACGTCACCTAAATTTTGTTAGTAACTGGCTCCCTCGGGTGTGATGCATGATAAAATATTTAAGAAAATAAATAAGAGGATCCACCAAGAATGAATATTTTCGAGATCGACTTCTGAGCACACATAAATTGTGTTTCGGATTTTTCCCAATAAGTAAATCAGAGAGAAGGATAAAATCCGAAGACCTAGATTATATTTAATATTTTGTTAGTAACCTTTATTGATTGTAATTTTGTGATCTGAAAACTCTCCGGTTAATGATATGAATGCATACTGAAATATCAATTCATGGTTGAAGCTACCAAAAGTTTCTCCTTTCTACTAAAAAACACATCCAATTGCAAGTTCTGTAACTTCGACATTTACCAATGTAAAAATCAAATATAGGGATGAAAGAATCAATATGATATTTTCAAGTGAATGTGTTCATTTGATATATTTGAGCCTAGCTTCTCCAAAATTGTTATAATGTGACATATGAGGCTAAGAATGTACTCAGATTTTGGGGGAAATGGTTTTAATAAAGCTATACAGAGCGTGTATCAGTAGAATTTCCATCTGATGAAGTGGAATTTACCCAACAGAACCTTCTAATGTCATGTTCATCAGTTCGTTCACGTCGGAGACGAACTCTAGCTGCAGCTTATCAAACACATCATCCATGCAGAATCCACTAATCATTGCGGCAACGGCCTTTTCGTGATCGATCCTCTCTGCTGAAAGTAGAAAAGCTGGTCTTCACCGATCTTTGAAGTGCTTGCTTCGTGCTCAGCTCTGGCTGAAGGATTCTTTACCTGAATCATGAACATTTAGGTGGCATTTGGTGTAGAGTACAAGAATGAGAATGGGAATGAGTTTGATAGTAGACTAGAATAGGAATAAGTTTAATCATTCTAATACTATTGTTTGGTTTATAAACTTTGACTAGATATGATTATCAATGATCCCGTCCGGAAGCTGAGTCGGATGAAAGCGGACCTTGTTGTGCGGACAATTGACGGAGAGTCGTTGAAGTGCCGAATCTACATGGTACTCCCATGAAGCGGTTCACACGGGCAGCTGACGGCTAGAGATGATCAGAACGACGACGCTGTTACCCTGCGCACACTCAGACGGATCCACCAGTCATTAAAGACCAGAAACTAGGGAAAAAGTCCCCGGGTCAGGCCCTCCGACGCTCAAGTCAGGTACTTTTTCCCCAGAAATCACAGAGAAATGACGAAAAGTAGATACTAGTGAGAAATGACGAGTGAGCGTACCTGCATAAGGGACAAGATATAATTGACACGTGGCTTTTCTTGATAGGCTGGCGGCAAACCCGAAGGTGTATGGAGCCCCGACTGTTGGCATATTCCTGACACTTTGATTATTCTCTCTGACGAGCAGTTACGATTCCTTGGCTGATTTGTCTTGTAGTGTCTGACCGTCGAGCCTGTGTTTCGAGATCTGGGCTCGCCCTGCTTTTATATACTTTGTCTGCTATCTCTGGTCTGCACATCTCGATCTGCACCCTAGGTCTGTATCCAGACCTCTGATCCTTGGCTCAGCTATTCCAACCTGCACGTTGGGTCTGTAAGCAGACCTCTGATCCTTGGCTTGGATGTCCCGACCTGCACTCTGGGTCTGTAAGCAGACCTCTGATCCTTGACTTGGATGTCCCGACCTACATGCTGGGTCTGTAAGCAGACCTTTAATCTCCGCCCTTAGTTGTACCTGGGCCGCGGGCCCGTTTATTACTTACTATTAGGGTTGGTCTTATAATCCCCTCCTTTGACCACCCTATCCGCTGAGACTTTGACTTTTACCACGTAAGCTGGACTTTTGACCTCCCTGCTGTCCATGTCAGCCTGACTGCTGACCGGCCACGGAGGCTTGACTTTTGACCCTCCTGACCTCCATGTCAGCTTGACTGTTGACCAGCCACGGAGGCTTGACTTTTGACCCACTTGTGGCCTTGACTCATGACAACATTATCCGATCGACCCCACAAAACATACACCGTATCACAAGCCTCCCCCTCAAGTCTAGTCGAAGGAGGCTCTAGTCTGACTGACTAGACCCCCGTCCTTGTGTTAGCTGACCTGGCTTCCGCACCCTTTGCTGCCCTGTCTCCCCTCTGCCTCTTGGGGAATATCCTGTCCTCCCAGGATAGGTACTATTTCCTATGCTCATGCTGACCCCTCAACTTCCGAGCGTACTTTCCTCCCATAAATATTTCCTTGTTTTCTAAGCGTCGCCTCAAGTCTCAAGAAAATCTCTTCACCTTCTCCTTCCTTATAAAAGATTCAAACATCCGCTGCTTCCAACTATCCTCTTGTTAATACAGTACTATGTACTTATGGAGCCTACCACCGTCTCTAGCGAACTTGCTTCTTTGCTTCGATAGACCTCCCATCTGTTGGAGCTATCGGCTCAAAAAGAAGAAGCTTCGCTCCAGCAGATTACCACTCTGCTCATGAAATGGAAAACCTCTGGCTGGCCGTCAAATCCAGGACCCGGGCCGAAGTTGCTCTTAAGCTGAAGGCTCAATCAAACTTTCAGAGCCAGGTGCACTATATTATTTATTTGAAGATGAAGCATGAAGATGAGGTGACTCTTCTGAAAGAAGAAGGACGGATCAAAGACGAGACCATTGGGCAACTGAAGCGCGCCCTTGATCTTATTCAGGAAGATCTAGTTAAGGTCCAAGCTCATCTGATTAGAAAGGATCAAGCTTCTGGCTCTGGAGTCAATGTAAACCCTTAAAGAATGTGTCTCTGATTTTTATGAAACAGCAGTTGTTTTTTGTATTCCCCTCCTATTGTAGCTCTACACTTTGCTTTGGATATCATCATGTTTTTTATAGAACACCTGTGTTTGTCTAATATTTCTAAAAATAACAGTAATAAAAGTAGATTGCTTACCCAATGTTACCTCATATCATATGAACTCTTGACCATAGTCAATGAGCCCCTCAAAGATAGGCCTGCAAGAATTCCTATGTAATCAGAACCTTTGAATACTGCTTTTTGACCAGCTAAACACGCTAATTTAGCTTGCAGTGTCATGCCCCAGAGGAGTCCCTGTCCGAAGAAATTTCGGCAGCACCTCCCCTGTACCGGTGACAGTCTGAAGCATTTCTACAGACATAATATACCTCAGCCACATGCAGCTGGAATCATAACAATAAAAAAAAACAAACACCACGCAGTTAATATCAAATTCAACCTCTGGCTGACACAACCACGCAGTTAAAAGTAAAGCAGCCCACTCGGCTAGCCGGCTAGGCTTACACAACCAACAACATAACACGCGGAAACAAAATCAAAAATTTCATATACCAAGATAAAACAACAGAAAGCCAACGATATGTCTTCTGATGTGACGCGGGGACCAGCAGACAGGATGCTCCAAGCGACACCATAAATAACCTGGTACCTGAAAAGATAGTGTCCACGGGGGTGAGTTCAACAACTTAGCGAATACCAATAGACATGCCTAGTAAGATATATCTAACAACAATAAACATGGAATACAACTTCCTAATCATATATAGGAAAGATGCGAAGTGTACTCACCAGGAACTCCTATCCCGATCTAAAGGGTCATCAAACCGATACGCAGATGTCTCCCATATGCATGTCAAACAAATGCATCCACCAAAATGCAGCATATAGCAAACACAAACAAATAAAGGCAATCAATGCATATGATGCTAATGATGATTCTGGTCACCCCAGATCGCCCCTCTCACACAAATGGCGAGACCGAGGGTGGGTGGAGTACTCAGCTGATGGTGACCGAGTGGACGGACGCCGGAGTACTCACCCCGTGACCCCAAATCATAAATGGGAGGCTCAATGCTCTCATCTCCCACGATGGGGAGGAAATCTCCGGCTACCAGGCGGAGTCACGACCAACGGAGCCAAACAGAGTCCACCATCTGCAGCTACCACTGCTACACTAAATGCCGGAGCCAAGCAGAGCCAGCGCGGCTACCACCAGTCATATGACCAACGGAGAAACAAGAACCGCCACACACACGATATACCACTAAACCATGAGTGGGGTGTGTGCAGTACATGTAACTAGCAGAGGCGACAATCGCACAGCATGCAATCATGATGCATGTCACTATACATAGCAAAAACTGATCAACATAACCATATCCATATATACAAAATGGGTACTGTAAAAGCGATGGTCACATACCAAAATCTAGAGTACACAGGTCAGATAGAATATCAAAAACATATGTCCTGAACATAACAAGTATGGTATATCCTGATCAGCATAGAAAAATCCATATATATATAATATGGGTACCACAGTATCAGTAGGTCAAATCCACGGATCTAGGGTATACAGGTCCTCTCTGGTATAACAACCTAGATCCTAAAACATATCCCCCTTCCATAACCTATGTACCAACAATATGCACAGATCAAAGAACAAGGTCTAGGTACACGAACCATATATGACAACAAACAGAGGTACACCAGCCAGTCATGGCATAAAAACCTAAGTAAAACATGGTATGTCACTTACTCTAGAAACTAAGATACATAAGGTAATAAAGTACTCATGGCAATAAGATACTCATGGCAACAAATCATGTGATATAAGCACGAATACATCTCAGGCGACAAACCTAACATGCTATGGATATCAAACAGTGACATACCAAAGACAAACATGTTCATTGCTTGTAGTTATAAAGTACTATGCATATCCAAAGACAATATCATAAAAGATAAGTCAAGAGGTACCCGCCTCAAATCGCAGGTCCAATCCAGTCAAATCCAACGTCTCGTCTCAAACCAAAGTCCTGTATCAATCACATGATTATAATTTAGCTAATTATATATGCAAACAACTAGCTAAATCTCAACTTAACCTAATTAGGGAAAACCCTAATCAAATAACCCTTTAATCCTTTATTTTTTTTTTCCAAAACACTATACATCTTATAATCAATCCAATGATCCTTGACATCGATCATAACTCTTTTATTAATCACAATGTCAATTTGATTAACAATCCATCATAACAAATCATGATACTAACCCCATAATCCTATAATTGATCATGTGACCTACTACACCATGTATCAAAATTTACTATACCATACCTCAAGCTGCACAGATTAACAACCTCAATCCCGAAAATAAACCAATCCTCTGTTCACAATTAACACTTAAATTCTTAGAACCATAACCAAATTCAATGCAGCAACAAAATAATGGATTTAATTTAGTACTAATCCAATTCTATACACTTCTCACCTCAATGTAACACTGCAACTAAATAGGTACTGCTGGAATCCATCGGATCAAGAAGGAGAAGTGGTGATCGGCAACAGGTACAATCCACAGCAAACAACCCACTGGAATCCATCACTTGGCACCTTCTCCGTGACCAAGACAGTGAAGAGAGGACGAAGCCCGGAGCTAGGGCATGAGTCACTGGTGGCAGTGGAAACTAGGGCACCGGTAGAGGGAAGAGGCAAGGAGACCATAGAAATGAACAAGCTTTTCCCCCTTCAAGGCTCCAAGACCGACTCCTCACCGGCGACACCGAGAGAGACAGAAAGAAGAATCACCGATCACAAGGATTCGCATGCGCGAGGAACAGAGGAGGAGTCGGGTAGAGAAAGGATTCATCTCCTTCGCCAATGCTATTGTACGCTGGGAAGAGGAAACATCACGAGCGGCGGCAGCGCTTCGGTTGGGGATGAGGAAGAAGAACTCGCGCCGCGCGAGAGGGGGAAGGAGGAGAGGGTTCGGGCGAGGCTTAGGGCACGGGTCAGAATAAGAAACGAAGGTAAAGAGAGAAAATGAAAACAAAATATAAAAGGAAATTAAGAAAATAAATATTTCCTCGCTTAAATGGGTAGCCTAAACAGGCTTTCCCCGGGGCCCAGTTTTCATCCCGGTAAACTAGTCCATACGAACTCTGAAAAATTCCCAGAAAATTTCCAAAAATTCCAAAAAATTCCCTTATTATTATTGGTCTTTTTTCCGGTATTTTACATGCAGCTTGGTGTGTCGGCCAATATAAGACATACTGCTCGAAAAAATCATTGCCCGACCGAGAAGGTCGTTGGTCGTGAGAGCCCTGCTCACTTATAACTCGCACTGGGACAAGAGTCTGGGACAACCAACCAATGTCACTTATAACTCAACTGAAGGTCGTGAGAGTCATGCTCACTTATAACTCGCACTAGGGCGAGAGTCTGGGCCGGCGTGAGAGTCATGCTCACTTATAACTCGTGATAGGGCTCGTGAGAGTCATGCTCACTTATAACTCACAGGGCGATCGACTGGAAGGTGTTAACAACTATATGGACATTTTCTGGAGTGGTTGAGCGTAGAGTCATGCTCGCCCCTCTTCGCCTTTGGTGATGCAGTGACAGGCACAGGTGGTGGTGAGCCGTGCTCTTATAACTCGCGAGTAAATGGGCTGGAGGTCATTAGGCGTGGTATACTCACTTATAACTTCCTTGAGGCGGTCCCAGAACGTCGACTGGAAGGTGTTGGGCGTGAGCCATGCTCACTTCTTAACAGGGGGCGAGTGGGACAGCAGGCTGGAGGTGTTGGGCGTCGAGTCATACTCACGCCTGTAACTGCATGGGCGAGTGGGATGGGCACAGGAAGGTCGTTGGGCCATCGAAACCGCTCACCCTGCTTCGCCTTGAGGCCGAGTGGAGTGACTGGAAGGCCGGTTGGGCGTAGTCGTACTCTTATAACTTTCATGGGAGGCGAGAGTGCAGACGGCCGACACGGAAGGTCGTTGGGCGTGAGTGTGCTCACTTATATGTAGCACTCGCCTTTGAGGCGATAGTGCAGGACGACTGCGGAGGGTGAACAGGCATGGTCGTACTCTTTATAACTCGCATTGGGGCGATGCGGTGTTGACTGGAAGTCGTTGAAACCGTACTCACTTACTCAACTTTCGCCGAGTCAGATCCGACACCATATGAAGGTGGGTGAAGTCATGCTCACTTATAACTGTAGCGGGACAGAGTGAAGTTGGTAGGCAGGTCGTTGGGCGTAAAGTCATGCTGTTTCTCTTCATGCTTTGAGGGTGCAGGCAGCCGATCACGGAAGGGTGGCTCTGGCGAAGCGGAGTGTGGGCCTGAGGGTCCGATCTCCGGCTGAGGATATATCTTTGCCCGACACAGGGAATTGATCTCGACGGATATCAAAGGAATTCGATCTCCAGCCGAGGATATGTCTTTGGGCACAGGGGTGATCATTCGGGATATCTGCCTGAAGACGATCTTCGACCGGTGCTTGAAACGCCGTCATCAAAAATATATCGTGGCGTGATGAGGATAGCAGTATTATTAAAATCTTACTCATCCTCCTCACCAAGATTTGGAATTCTTTTTCCGCTACTTTTCTTCGATTTGCCTCCCAGAAAATCGCCGTAGCGCCCAAGATCTCCGCCCATTGATTTCCTTATCCTTGTCCATCATTAATACGGCTCCTAGGGGATCGACACACCTCTCATGCCTTTATTGCTTATGGGGATGACGCCACGCCACTCCTTTTTGTACACGCTTTCCCACAAGAACATGTCCCTCGGCGATCGAACTGCTTCAGGCGAGTCACCCAAAAAGATACTCACCATCTATTTTCGATATTCCCTAGGAGAACTCTCTTTATAAACCCTAAAGGCAGTCTGCAGTCATTGCCTTGCGTATTTCGACTGCCTTCCTCTTTCTGTTGCTTCGACTGCTCCGGCGCCTCCGCCCTTCTCCTTCTAGGCTTTTCCCGTCTGGTGCTCTTCTTCTTTTTGACTATCCTCTTCTTCAACCTTCCTCATCTCGATAATGGCTGACGGTAAGGCTACCTTTTGGTATTCGTGTTTCCTTTCTGACATAGACCAACACGACTTATCCATGATTCGGTCTGACTTGGAGCTTGGCAAGGAATACATACTTTGCATCCCCACACCCACCGAACATCCTTCATCCCCTCCGGAAGGCTTTATGACCGTTTTCAGGGATCAACTGATGGGGGCCTCCGTTTTTCTATCCACCCTTTTATTTCTGCCCTGAGTGAATATTTTGGCATCTGCCTATCTCAATTTGTTCCCAACTTCTTTAGAGCAGTTTGCGGCACGGTCATTTTATGTCACGTGTACCGACTTCCGTTGACAGCCCAATTGTTCCACCATTTTTACTCCTTTAAACGTTCGAAACTGGGAGTGTTCATGGTACAAGTGAGGTCGGGTCATAAATTTTTCTCGGACATGCCTTCTTCCAATAAGGGGTGGAAATCTCGTTTCTTTTTTATTAGGTCCCCTAAGCCCCTGGTTGGGCCCGTCCAGTGGTGCTCTGACATCCCTTCCAACCTCCCTATACATCAGCATCAACCCTCTTGTAACGCCGCCTCAGAAGCACTGCAGGGCGTGAGCGTTAGCCTTTCTATATTACTGTTGGAAGGCTTTCTGTATTTGTTTGGACTCAGCCCCGTTCGGGCAGACATCGGGGCTGCCATGTTTCGAGCGTACTCCTCCGATGTGAAGCGTCGATCCACCTCCTATTTGAAAACTTTAAGTGAGGAACTTACGCAAGGTTTAGCAGCTTCTTCCCGATCTGGCCCTTCTGCTTTACAATCCGCTCCTTCCGCTCCACCACTGCAGAGCAGATCGAGGAGGCCACTAAAGAACAGGTCGGGGAAGCCGCTGAAGAGCAAGTCGAGGAAAGGCGATCTGCATCACCCCGGCCAGCTAAACGCCTGAAACTTCAACGCAAGAGGAAGAAAGTGACTCCAGCTATTCAAGCGCCACCTCCACCTCTTCCTTCTAGCTGTCGCTTATCCGCTGCCCTACGTTCTTTGGAAACCAAGACTGTTACTCTCGCCCGGGAGGTTAAAATGGGGTCTGAGGTTCCCATCGAGTCGCCCCACCTATCAATCCCGGCTCCCGGTCGAGTTACAACTCCCGAGCAGGCTTCTTTTCCCACTCAAGCTTCTTCTCCCGGTCAGCTACCCTTACCTTTAATGGATCAGCCTGGGAGCTCTGCGACTCAATCTGCCTCCCTCCCTTTAGCTGTTCCCGCGTCTACTTCTAAATCCCGGAGGAAAAGTCACAAGAAGTATTCCTTTACTGACTATTGGTGTCTGCCTTCCTCCACAGGCTCAGATGTCGCGGCCGCCACAGAAACTGCTGAAGGGGCTCCTCCCCTTGTTGCCCAGGTTGAATTAGAGGGAGACTTAGCAGCCTCCTAGCGCTCAGGCCATCGAAAGTTTTGGAAGAATCCCCCGGTGGAAGGGCTAGATCAAGCGGTTTGCCAGATGGTTTATGTAAGCTTCTTATCCTTATGTTCCCATGCTGAAATCTTTCTTAATTTTTTCTTTGCTGAAATCTTTCATAACTTTTCTTCCTATATCTAACGCATGCCTGCTCTGCCAACCTAAGTGGCATTCAGTACGCCTACAGCTTACAGAGGGAAAACGAAGTGCTGAAGGCTCGTCTTGAAGAAATAGAGCTGCCCCTAACTCCCCGCGATCCTCTCAACCCGACTCCTGGAGACCTAACGCATTATCTTCACTTGATTGGGGAGTCTGCAGAATCAGCTCGCAATATTTCTCATGCGGCTTTTGACAAGATAAGGGCCTTATAAGCAGCTCTTCAGACAAGCAAGTCGGAATTGGCTTCTGAAGTGGAGAAACGTCAGGCACTAGCAGCTGAGCTAGATAAAAAGGATGCCCAATTGGCTAGCCTGCAAGAAACCCGGGAGAATCTTCAGAAGACTATAATAGAAGTCCAGGATCAATTGGCTTCCAGCGCCGACCGGGAAAAAAATCCTTCAAAGCCAGTGGGAGGCCAGTCAAGTAACTCTTAAATCCATGCAGGCAGACCTTCTGAAGGCTCAGGAGGACGCTTCCCAAAGTCAACATGTCACGCCCCAGAGGAGTCCCTGTCCGAGAAAATTTCGGCAGCATCTCCCCTGTACGGTGGACAATCTGAAACTTTTCTACATCCTCATATACCTCAACCACAGGCGGCTGGAATAATAACAATAAATAAAAACAATCACCACAGCTATTTATATATAGATATTCACCGTCACAAACCACCAGCTTAATAATAGTAATCACAAACTATAGTAGACTGAAATCCAATCTCTCAATACACTCGTCACTCAATCGAACTACACTCGAAGCTCACCTCCTCGTCCCCCGTGCATGTAGTAAAAACATATCGAATAGAATATCCATCAATATCAAAAGAAAAACATACGATGTCCAAGTATCCAAATAACCAAGTACACACATAAGCAAATAAAAACCAAACCAAATGGTAAATAAACCCTCGAGGTCTGCAGGGATCTAGCACTACGTGCAGTGAGGACTAGCGACTGGAACTCCCTCCGGACAGCATCAACCTGAAAATAACAACAATGGAGGCGGGGTGAGTCCAACACTCAACAGGTACAATTGATATGCAAAGTAAAGAAATAACACCTAACACTAATCATGCGTACAGTCTCCTGATATAAGAAAGATAAAAATGTGCATCTGAAGTAAACAGGAGAGGAACTGTACTAACTAGGACCTGAGTATAAGGACAAATAGTCCGAGTGGTATAGGAATCATGTATGCATGTCAAACATAGGTATCCAAACAATATGCAGCATATAAATGCAGCAAGCACAAACACAAGCAATAAATGCATCATGCATATGATGCCAATGATGCGTCCTGGTCACCCCTGACGCCAGTCGATCATCTCACACACAATAGTAAGGCCGAGTGGGTAGGGTTGTGACAACCGTGCACTCTGTCATCACTACTCCTGATGAGTGACCGAGTGGACGGGATGCTGTCGGAGTACACCTATCCTCCTACCCCAAATCATAAATGGGGGAGCGCAATGCTCTCATCTCCCGGTACTCAAAGACGGGGAGGAATTCCTGCCGGATAACACGTTGTGTCACACTACCCATGAGTGGACCAACGGTGCCTAACAGAGTCCCTGCTGCAACACACTCAGCCTGAATCGACCACTAACCCATGAGTGGTGGTGTGTGCAGATCCATGTAACTGGCGATGTGCTCAACAATAATGGAGCGGACTATCGCACAGCATGCAATCATGCAAATGGTGCATGGCACTAACCACAAAATATCCTGACCTAATCCACATGTATATAAAAATGCATCATAGGTCAACGAATCAAAACAATCCAAAGGTACACAGAAGGTATAAAACCTAGGTCCTGAACATGGTAAAACATGGTATATCACTACCCCCATAAGCATGTATAAACAGGTAAAATATACATGAGATGCAAACCAATCAATAAATCAAGCATGTACCAAGATTTGGGTAGTGATTAACCGAAAGAGATAAGAAACACAATTAATGCAACATGTTAATTTCATTACTAAGCATATCAAAGATAAAAAGTCAAAAGTACCCGCCTCCAATAAGAAAAGGTCCACTCCGAAATAGATCCCTCGTCGAGACACCGTCTCGAATCAAAGTCCTGTACCAATCAATGTACATATTTTTTTATTTAGCTAAATTCATAAGAATTTAAATAGCTAAATAAAATCCACGAAACTAAATTAGGGAAAACCCTAATCCACATAACCATCTGCCTACCTAAATTAAATATAACAATTTTCTAGGGTTAATTATCTTAACCCTCGTTCCATTTTAAACCAAACCAATCTACATCAGGGATCCATTATCCATAAACAATTATAAGATCCAAATCCAGATAACCAAATAAATCTACACAAACCTAATGATCAATAATTATAAATAAATTATGTGTCAACTCATACTTCATCACATATATATTCAATCACCCAATCCTTACCTTAATCTGAAACCTCAGCGGTTGTTCCACCGTAAGACAACGTGCTGCCAAACGAAGTAATTGCTGCTGAAAATCCTCCACACTGACAGGATCACAATAAAAACCCACAGCAACAATTAAATACCCTACACAACCAATTAGGGCAGCATCCATACCTCTGTAATCTGAGCCCCAAATCAACACTTGCCGGCCAAGACTCATCAGGTTCTGGTGTCATTGCTTGAATCTGTGAGCGAAGAAAGAAGAACAACAGATCGACAGTGGAAGCTAAGCCGCGGGAGGGAAAAATAAAACCAATCACCACAGATTTTGAGGAGAAGCCAAGGCTCGGAACTAGGGCACAAATGAAACCCGGCCACCGTCGCTAGGGCACAGAAAAGGTGGCACCGTGAGATGGGTGTCGCGGCTGAGGCTGGGCAAAGAGGCGACGTCGCTGGACTGCTTCGTGCGGGAAGAAAGAAATCGGGGCAAAGGCTAGGGCAGGAGGGAGGTCGGCGGTGTCTCGTCGGAGGGGTAGCCGGCCACGGTGCTAGGGCACAACCCAATCGGCACTGGCGTTGCTGGACGGTGTCGGCCGAGAGCAGTGGGGAAGGTCAGCTGTCGGCGCTCGAAAGAGGAGGAGAATCGGGTGGTGGCTCGACCGGCTCGGCAGAGAAGGAGAGAAAGATGAGAAGAGGGAAGAAGTGAAGATCGGCTCGGGAGAGGAGAGGGGATGAAGAATCGCCTCGAGCGGTTAGGGCTCGGAGGCGTCGGGCGCGCGAAGAGGAAGAAGTCGGCACGCGGGTTCGGCGTCGGAGAAAATCGGAGAAAAAGAAGAAAAAAGAAAAAGAAAAGGAAAAGGAAAAATTAAAACTTTTCCTCGTTAAAACAGGGTAGCCTAAACAGGCTTTTCCGGACCCTGTTTTCATCCCCGTTAACTCGTCCATACGAGCTCCGAAAAATTCCCGAAAAATTTCTAAAAATTCTGAAAAATTCCCTTATTAATATTCGCCTATTTTCGATATTTTACAATCTCCCACACTAATAAAAATTTGGTCCCCAAATTTCGTTATCTACCATCAGCAAATACTAACAACAGATATAGAGTATAAATGCTGAACGGTAAATAAATCACATACCTCACGTAAAAAGATGGGGATATCGAGCTCGGATCGTATCCTCAAGCTCCCAAGTAGCCTCCTCATCCGAATGATGCTGCCATCCGACTTTAACCAGCCGGATAGTCTTGTTCCTCAACTGACGCTCTTTCCGTACAGGAACCTCCTCATATGTAATGTCAGTGAATCGGGCTTGGAGCATCACGTCGGGTTAGGCACGTATCTCCTCAAACGATATACGTGGAATCCATCATGAACGCGCAGTGGGCGGTGGTAGTGCCGATGGTAAGCTTCGATCCTCTCCAATATCTCGAAAGGACCAATATACTGCGAGCTAGCTTACCCCCGAGACCAAATCTCTTCACCCTTTCGTGGGTGAAACTCTCAAATACATGGTCGCCAACAGAGAACTCTAGTGGTGCGTCTCGATCAAGATAACTCTTCTCGACGGTCCTCGCCTCGACATCCTCCGTCTCGATAGTACGGACCAACTCGTCATCCGCTGAACTCTATGAGGTCCCAACAAACCGGGCCTCTCAACCTCATCCTGCAGGACGGTGTCCGACAAGGTCTACCACGCCTCAACCGGTGCCATCCGGATAGCCAAATGAAGTTGTTGTAAGCAAACTCTACTAACGGCAGATGGTTCTCCCAACCGCCTCCAAAACACACGACCTCAGCAGGTCCTCTAAAGTCCGAATGGTTCGCCGACCGCCATCCTGCCTGGGATGGAAAGACTCAAACGCGACATGTGCCCAAGGCTGCCGCAGACTACCGAGACGACGTAAACCGTGGATCTCTATGCGAAATGATACTCAACGGAACACCATGTAGTCTGATGATCTCCCGGCAATACAGATCTGCCAATCGATCCAGGGGATCAGTCCTCTGAATCGCTAAAAAGTACACGGATTTGGTTAATCGATCAACGATTACCCAAATCGCGTCGTGACCTCGTCTTGTCCTCGGCAAACCCACCACAAAATCCATGGTAATGTGATACCACTTCCACTCAGGAATAGGAATCCGCTGAAGTAATCCTGCAGGTCTCTGGTGTTCAGCCTTCACGTGCTGACAGACAAGACATCTAGCTACAAAATCCGCGATGTCCTTCTTCATACCGTTCCACCAGTAGGAACACCTCAAGTCTTGATACATACGGGTCTCGCCTGGATGAATTGCAAATCGAGAACGATGAGCCTCCTGAAGTAGCTCCTGTAAGACCGGATGAGACTGAGGTACGCATAATCTGCCTCGGAAGTATATAACACCCTCCTCGTCTCGTGTAAACCCGGAAGCTATTTGACCGCCAATGAACCGCAATGATGATCACCGAGCCTCTCGATCTCCTCATCGAATCGGATCGTGAGCAACCATGGTAACAGAATACCCTCAGATCCGCTCCCCAAGATCTAACTCGGAAAACCTCACAACCAAATCAAGTCCGGCAAGCCAAAGTCCTCTCGACTTCAGGCATCGACAACCACATTAGCTTTCCTCGTGGTAGCTAATGGTACAATCGTAGTCCTTCAAGAACTCCATCCATCTCCTCTTCGGAGATTAAGCTCCTTCGAGTAAACATATATTTGAGACTCTTATGATCGGTGAGAATCTCAAATGTAATACCGTATAAATGATGGCGCCAAATCTTCAATGCATAAATGATGGCAGCTAACTCCAAGTCATGAACCGGGTAGTTCTTCTCATGCTCCTTCGGTGACGAGAAGCATAAGAGACTACTCGCCGCGCGTCGGTCATCGTCCCAAACCACCGTAGAGATGCGTCGGTGTAGAGTACAAATCCATCCTCTCGGTATGAAAACCAAAACGAGCCGACACTAATCTCCGCACCTGCTAGAAGGTCTCGCAATCCTCGGACCATATGAACTTCACGCCTTTCCGTGTACGTGTCGTGATGCGAGAAACCCTCGACAAAACGCGTCGGTAATATCCTACAATCCAATCAGACTAGATCTCTCGAATCGACTTTTGCTCCCAAGGTGGCCTGCCTCGATCTTCGAGGATCAATGAAATACCTCGCTAGAAACCACGTGTCCCGATCCGAGGATAGCTAGAATGCACACTTGGAACTGGCGTAATCGATGTCGCCTAGGAATCTCCAAGACTATACAAAGATCAGTGCATGCTCCTCCTCGGAATGCGAATAGACCAATATGTCATCAATGAAAATGATAACAAACTGATCCGATACTCCAGAAAGATGCGGTTCATCAAGTC
The DNA here is from genome assembly GCF_018446385.1 of Zingiber officinale. Classification (NCBI taxonomy): domain Eukaryota; kingdom Viridiplantae; phylum Streptophyta; class Magnoliopsida; order Zingiberales; family Zingiberaceae; genus Zingiber; species Zingiber officinale. Next base: position 58,476,599 of record NC_056006.1, on the reverse strand, counting down.
CATAAACACCGCTGGAGCATTGGTAAGCCCAAATGGCATTACCAAAACTCATAATGACCGTATCTCTGTCTTCTGAATATCTGAGTCTCTGACTCTCGTTGATGATATCCGGATCGCATCAATCTTAGAATACAAGTACCTGCGTCGATCAAACAAATCCTCAATCCGTGGTAATGGATATTTATTTCGACGATCACGCTGCCTATAGTCAATACATAACCTCATGGTACCGCCTTTCTTCTTGACAAATGGAGAACCCCATGGTGAAACACTAGGCGATAAACCCTATCCAAAACTCCCGAGTTGAACCTTCATCTGCTCAACTCTTTCGTGCCATACGATACGGACCTTTGATGTCGGGCGGTTCGGATCACTCAATAGCGAACTCCACCGGCCTCGAGGCAAACCGGGTAGCTCCTCGAAATACATCCGGTACTCCCGGACAGTGGAACGCAAAACCATCCGCTATCCTCGGTACTAATCACGGATAATAGAAAACCATGTGAGACAATGAGATGCCCTCGCGCAATAATCGAGATGCGTCATCTCGATGCCTGAAACTCCACGAGGGTTGGTTCGGAGGCCGGAAGGTGACCACCCTCGTCTAGCAATCAACGGTAGCATGATATACTGATAGCCAATCCATGCCAAGAATGATATCAAACTCGATCATCTCCAATACTAGAAGATCTACCGTAAGTATCATATTGCCAAAGTCTAACGGGCAACCTCCGATCTCCTGGGTGACGTCTAATGTATCACCGGACGGTAGGGAATCATTGCAATCTAACAGTAGGTAATCTACCAATCTCCCGCATAAAGGTACGGGATATAAAAGAGTGCGAACTACCAGTATCAATCAAAATATCAACGGAAAATGCATAAATGGAAATCGTACTGCGGAAAACGGATCCGTCAGCCCGCTGTGCATCCTCCCTGGTAATCGCATGAATTCGCCCGGGCCGAGGAGGAGGAGGAGAATGTAGGTCGCTGGTCACGCGGCCGGGCGTGAAGCCATCGAGGTGCTCGACTATGTGCCGATAAGACCGAGAGGATGGTGACTTGTACTGTACTCGAGTCTAATACTACCCATGAGTCGATAATAAGGTCCTGAGGACACTCGGGCAATGGAAGCACTGGAGTACTCCTGCCAAGCATGCCAAATGTGGTGAGGGAGCTGCGGGCTCCGACAGAGGAATGAGGCCCCTCCTCGATGCCGATACGACTAGACTGCCCCTCGACCGACCCCGGCTGCCGGGGTGCCGGGCCTTCACCGACAATCTCTCCTCTGGTGCCCAGCAGCTTGCAATAAAAGCATCGAGAGCAAGCTAAGGTGAGGTGATCTCGATCCACATCCGAAATAATGAGTATCACGGAAGGTGGTTGCTTGCTTCTGGAGAAGCCTCACGCGCCTCGACGACGGAAAGGGCGCAAGACCGCCGGCCTGTATACGACCGCACCGTGACCGCGATAACTCGTTGTCGCACTGCATGCTTTGTGATTGCCGGATCTCGATGTCTGATACTTCCTTTTCTGTCCGGATATGTCTGTCACGAGCTAACTCTATCATCAAAGCTCGAGCTGCATCGAGTAAGATGTGATCCCTAACCGTGGTGCGTACAGATAACCATCTCCACGAATAAACCATCATGAGTTCATCCTCCAACTAGCTCGACAAAACCGAGCCAAGAGGAATTAAGTATTATACTTTCACCGAGTTATTCTACCTCAGACTCATAAAATCTATCCAGCAGCCATCCATGATAAGACAAGGGAAAGAAGCGGCTCTCAAAAGCCTCTCCAACCTAGTCCACGTGACATCGCAATAATAGAAATTGAGTAACCCACCGTGCATTAGCTTCATCCCGTAAATGATAGGCGCTACCGCTTTCTCCCACTGAGCAAGCCATATAGAGAAAGTCTACTCCATAGTCTCTATCCATGAGCCATACTCGGATCGAGATCTCGGAAAAGAGTGAGCGAGTCTTCATCGACTCACCAATGCCGGAATCCTAGCCGTGCCAATATATATCCGGTTGTGCTGCTGACCGGAGAACTGCGAGGCTCGGAGCTTATACTACGTGTGGTACCAGAGAATAAACGGAGGAACTCCGGTCGCTATATATCTTGGAGCATAAGCCGATTTGGTAGGGGGAATAAAAGTGGTCGCTGGCAAGTGAGTAATGGTACTAGATGCGGAGTGGCCTTGATCCCTAATTGGGCTTGAACTTGGGGGCCACGAGTGCTTCAGAAATCCGCTTGAATCCGCAGAATCCAAGTGGCGGTCCGCCGGATATGTTGGACATCCAAGTATTGCTCGCATCGAGATACGTCGAATCTACCGCGGTAGGGGTACGAGACCTAGGTCGCGATGGTACCTCAGGAGCCGGCGGGGTGAAACCCAACGTGCCCATGCAAAGATGTCGAGTTAGTCACTGATGCGGACTCACTAACGTGGGCATCTCGCATATCCAGAGATCCGTGGTCTCGCACGTGGTCGCCCGTCTACGCGTGTCGAATACGAGTAGATCGTCTCATATCTGTTAAATTAAATTACGGATATTACTACAAGTATAAAAATCATAAAACAAACATCATACCTATTTGTCATGTCGGAGATGTTCCGTCAGCCTGGGCCCCCAACTTTTGACCTCAAATTCAACGAGAATATCACGGAATCCAAATAACCAAAGCGAAATCAAACATAACCATATCGAAATCGAAAATGCCAACGGCTAACCAAATACCTAGAATACCAATAATTGTATTAAACACCACCAACACGGTGCAGTCATATATCCGCTCGATACCAATAAATTGGTATCGATAAATCTAAAAATCCATAATACAAAAATCCAACAAGTATCGCCAAACTTGGCGCTCGATACAAGTAAATAAATTGGTATCAGGTTATCCCAAACATCCAAAATACAAAACAAAAGATCGATAACGTTCATACGAACTAAATTGTCACGCCGAGTAGTCCCCTGTCCGAAAATTTCGGAGATCTCCACTGTGGGACAATCAAACTTTCTACATCCTCATATACCTCAACCAATGTTGAGAATAATAATAATAATAAAACAATCACCACGCGCTTTATATAGATATTACATCCAAAGCTTTAATAATAGTAATCACAAACTATAGTACTGACCAAAATCCACCCTACTCAACTACACTCAGAAGCTCAACCGCGAACTCACCTCTTTCAGGCCCGGTGAAGTAAAAAACATATCGAATAGAATATCCATCAATATCAAAAGAAAAACATACGATGTCCAAGTATCCAAATAACCAAGTACACACATAAGCAAATAAAAACCAAACCAAATGGTAAATAAACCCTCGAGGTGCAGATGGATCTAGCACTACGCGGTTGAGGACTAGCGAGAACTCCTCGGACTGACATCAACCCGAAAATAACAACAATGGAGGCTGAGTCCAACACTCAACGTACATTTGACAGTAAAGAAATAACACCTAACACTAATCATGCATACAGTCTCCGATATAAGAAAGATAAAATGCATCCAAGTAAACAGAGAGGTACTAACTAGGACCTGAGTATAAGGACAAATAGTCCGAGTGGTATAGGAATCATGTATGCATGTCAAACATAGGTATCCAAACAATATGCAGAATATAAATGGCAGCAGCAAAGCAATAAATGCATCATGCATATGATGCCAATGATCCCGGTCACCCACGCCACGATCATCTCACACACAATAGTGAGGCCGAGTGGGTAGGGTTGTGACAACCGTGCACTTGTCATCACTACTCCTAATGAGTGACCGAGTGGACGGATGCTGTCGAGTACACCTATCCTCCTACCCCAAATCATAAATGGGGAAGCTTGCCTCATCTCCAGACTCAAAGACGGGAGGAATCCTCACGGATAACACGTTGTCACACTACCCATGAGCGGACCAATGCTTGCAGTCTCTAGAGTCTCACGCCACACCTACTGAATCCACTAACCCATGAGTGGTGGTGTGTGCAGATCCATGTAACTGGCGATGTGCTCAACAATAATGGAGCGGACTATCGCACAGCATGCAATCATGCAAATGGTGCATGGCACTAACCACAAAATATCCTGACCTAATCCACATGTATATAAAAATGCATCATAGGTCAACGAATCAAAACAATCCAAAGGTACACAGAAGGTATAAAACCATGTCCTGAACATGGTAAAGCATGGTATATCACTACCCCCATAAGCATGTATAAATAGGAATTTTTAGAAATTCTTCGGGAAGCTGGCCCCTCAGAACGCCCTTCATCTGCCCCACATGCCGCACCTCCTTAGGGGCCTACTTCAGCTCCTTTTAGCTCAATTGTTGAGCCCTCAGCTCCTCTTGGCTTAGCCGCGGGTCCTTCAGAACTACCCCCGCTTACTCATCATTATTATTGTACTACTGTCCCTTCTAAGGAGAGGTTATGGTCTCGAACAGATGTTCCCACTAGCTCCCTCAAGATAAAAGGTTGTCTAGTCACTTTATGGGAAGAAAGCATGCACTTTATGGGAAGAATTCCTTGCCTCCTCCGGCTCAGATGGACAAATTCACAGAGTTGTATACCAAGGTAAACTTTGCAGATTTCCCAACTGTTGTTTTTCCCGCTCTTATCAGACATGTCTTGTATGTCCCAGGCTTGTGCAGAGTCTCTGGTAGTGAACCATTCCTTCCATGCTACTCATTATCAGAATAAGGCACTGCGGGACCATGTTGCTGAACTGGAACTGCAATTGAATGATCCTGCCCAAGTTAGCCATGCTTTGCGGGCCGAGATAAAAGCTTTGACCAAAAAGAAGAACAGTCTGGAAATATCCCTAACGCAGGCCAACCGCGAACTTAAAGATCTCCAAGAAAAACAAATTCAAGTTGACATTGTACACCGGCAGAGTATAAATCAACAAGCTTTAGAGCATCAACGAGCTATGGACCAATTAGCTCAGAAGTTGCGTGCTGCCGAGACTCTAGTGCAGGATCAAGACCAGAAGTTAAAATCGCAGGAGGCCCTTTTGAAATCTCAAGAGACCCAGTTGACCTCCCAAGCAACAGAACTAGCCACTGCCCGGAATGAACTGGCTCAAGCTCGGGCCACCACAGAAGACGTATCAACAGCTCTGGCTATTTACAAAGAGGGAGAGAACGATCGCTGCTTATAGAACTGTGCTTTGTATCTGCGTTCTCTGGAATTCTATGCACAGGTGGGACATCGTTTCTCCACGTCTGTTATCTATGGGGCGGGCGGGGCTCTGCGTCAACTTTATGAGCAAGACTACTTAAAGTCCCTTCCGCCTCCTGTATTTTTAGACCATGACTGGATCCTTAAAGAGATCCCGGATGAAATATTTGCTCCTTTCGAATGATATTTTTTGGCTTCTTGTACATAATGACTTGAGAATTTCTTGTAAAGTACTTTGTTGTTCCCTCATTTGCACTTTTGGTGTCACGCCCCGGAGGAGTCCCTGTCCGAGAAAATTTCGGCAGCATCTCCCCTGTACGGCGGATAATCTGAAACTTTTCTACATCCTCATATACCTCAGCCACATGTGGCTGGAATAATAACATGTAAATAAACCATCACCACGCAGTTTATATAAATATAAACAAACCAAAGCAGTAATACCATGACTCAAAATCAACCCTACTCAAACGTAATGTCGTACAGATGATGGCGCCAAATCTTCAAAGCATATATGATGGCGGCTAACTCCAGGTCATGAACTGGGTAGTTCTTCTCATGCTCCTTCAGCTGACGAGAAGCATAAGAGACTACTCTACCGTGCTGCATCAGAACTGCACCCAAACCCTGAAGAGAAGCGTCGGTGTAGAGTACAAATCCGTCCTCTCCAGAAGATAAAACCAAAACTGGAGTCGACACTAATCTCCGCTTCAGCTCCTGAAAGCTGGTCTCGCAATCCTCGGACCATGTGAACTTCACGCCTTTCCTGGTAAGGCGGTCCATAACAAGCACGTGAAAACCCTCGACAAAACGCGTCGGTAATATCCGCTAGTCCCGTAACATGCGGATCTCTCGAATCGACTTCTGCCCCAACTCGTGATGACCTCGATCTTCCGAGGATCAACTGAAATACCGCCGAGACCACATGTCCCGTAAAACCGATCGAGGATAGCTTGAGCACGTCAACTTCGGCGTACTCGGTTGGTCGAAGAATCTCCAAAACTGTGCGAAGATGCTGTGCGTGCTCCTCCTCGGAATGCGAGTAGACCAATATGTTATCAATGAAAATGATAACAAACTGATCCAGATACTCCAGAAAAATACGATTCATCAAGTCCATAAACACCGCTGGAGACCGTATCTCGTACGAAAAGCTGTCTTCTGGATATCTGAGTCTCTGACCCTCAACTGATGATATCCGGATCGCAGATCAATCTTAGAATACACTGATGTACCTCTGAGTTGATCAAACAAATCCTCGATCCGTGGTAAAGGATATTTATTTCTGACGGTAACCGTAGTCAATACATAACCTCATGGTGCCGCTCTTTTCTTGACAAATAAAACCGGAGAACCCCATGGAGAAACACTAGGCTTAATAAATCCCTCTCCAAAAGCTCCCGGAGTTGAACCTTGCTCATTCAACTCTTTTGGTGTCATACGATAAGGAGCTGATGTTGGTGCGGTCCCGGAATCGGCTCAATAGCGAACTCGACTTGCCTGGGGCAAGCAACTCCTGAAATACATCCGGTACTCCGGACCATAGGAACCTGAGAGTTGCGAACTACTCATCCTCGATCGATCAAAGATAACAAAACCCCGATAGCCATGTGACCGGCGATCAGCAATCGAAATGATCGATATGCCATCATCTCTGATGCCAGTGAAATCCCACGAGGGTTGGTTCGGAGGCCAGAAGGTGACCACCCTCGTCTGGCAATCAACGGTAGCATGATATCAAACTCGACCATCTCCAATACTAGAAGATCTACTGTAAGTATCATGTTGCCAAAGTCTAACGGGCAACCTCTGACCTCCTGGGTGACGTCTAAAGTATCACCGGACGGTAGGGAGACAGTCAATCGCTGTAGTCTAACAGTAGGTAATCTACCAATCTCCCGCATAAAGGTACGGGATATAAAAGAATACGAGCTACCAGTATCAATCAATATATCAGCAGAAAATGCATAAATGGAAATCATATGGAAAATGGATCCATCCGCTCACATCCTCTGTAATCGCATGTACATCTGCCTTGGCCTTGTGAGGAGGAGGTAGGAACCGTGTTGACCGTCTGGCTGCAAGCGGTGAGCGCGGTGCGGATAATGTGCCGGAAGGACGGCGAGAGGACGGCCGTATCGGCTGGCGCGACTGCTGATGCGGCCTAAAGGTTGAGGATCATAAATGCCTACGCTCGTGGGATAATAATGTCCTGAATAGAACTGGGTGCTATGGAAGCCTGGAGTACTCTGCCAAGCATGCCAAATGTCATGCCGCAGTGAAGCACTCCATCACGCCATGCGGGTTGGGCTCGCCCTCCTCGATAAGTTCCAGATCGATCGGACTGTCCTCTATAATCGAGACCCTCAAGTCATATGAGTCTTCGGACAATCTCGGCTCTGGTGCCCAGCTTGCAATGGAAGCAAACCGTGATCTCGAGACACGAGGTGATGTGATCTCGACCCACATCTGAATGATGTCGCATAGCTAGCGGGTTGTTTTCCGTTGGGAGAAACGCCCTAAAGAAGATTGCCCTATTTACGAGGCCTACGGATACCCCGGCATACCTACTCGACCCGAATCGCGCTTGCAGTGGTGTAGCTCGAGGTCTTGGATCTACCAGGATGTCTGTCCGGTTGTTTCCTTTTTTCGAAAACTCTGGGTGACTCAATAATGAGGGCTCCAACATCTCCGCATAAGATGTGATACCAAGACCGACAAGTCTTAGTTGCAAATGTCCATCCAGAATAAATCAGCGACACGTGAACTATCCTCAAGAACTAGCTCGACAAAATCGCCAATCTGCAAACTCAGACACTATACTATCACCGATCGATTGTTCTCGTCTAAGAATCCTACCTGCGAGCCATCCGATAAACTCAGGAAAGAAACGGCCTCAAAAGCCTCTCCGGCCCAAGTGATGTTCTACTCACCAATGATAGAGAGTAATCCACGTTGTGTCGGTCGTCCTCAGTAAATGAAAACCACTCTGCTTTCTCCCACTCGAGCAAGCCATATAAAAGAAAGTCCGCTCCATAGTCTCAATCCAAGACAGGCCACACTCGGATCACGGTCTCCTCGGAAGAGTGTAAATCGACTCTTCATCGACTGCCAACACCGGAATCCCGGCTCGTGTCAAAAATGTCGATGAGATGTGCTGGGAGACTGGGACTAGCGAAACCACTCTACGGGTGTGTGTGTAGCATAAACCAAGGAGGTACTCCTGGTCCTTGAGTAAATTGGAGCATATCATTGGTGTAGGGTGAACATAGGTGGTCGGGATGTACTGGTGGCAATGATACCTGGATGTGAAGTAGCGTATCCCTAATCAAGTTCGCTGGGTACACCGATGTACGGGAACGCATTGTGTCGGGTGCTGTGTGCCGTTGCAGCTCAGATGCCGGGCGGTGAATACGCCATAGTCGGAGCTAGTGTCGGAATGCCAATGGTACCCTCTCCTGGTGGTACCGAAATCATAAGGTGGATACCGTCGGCTGCGGAGGTAGGTACCTCTAAGGAGTCATCGTCCGATCAGAGCCAGCGCCCGCTCAGCTGCCGTCTCTCGGCCGACAAGCTCATCATCAAGGCATCTCCGGCGATCCAGAGATCCCGGTCCTCGTGCGTGGTCGCCGGCTCGCGTCTTGCGTAATTACGTAGATCGCCTCATATCTGTTAAATTATATCACAGATATTACTACAAGTGTCAACAATTACTAAAATAATTTCATACCAAATTGCTGTCTGGAGATATTCCGTCGCTGTCTAGTCCCCAAATTGACCTCGGAATTACGTACAAGAAAAATCACTGGAAATCCGTATAAATCCGAAACGAATGTCCAAAACATATACGTAATGGAAAACCCGTGTAACCAAAATAACTACCCAGTTTGACTCGCAAACTTGGGCTAGCACAATATATCCAGAATACTAAAAGCAGGTATCACATCCTGCTCTGATACCAATAAATTGGTATCAGATAAATCTCGAAAATCCAACACACAGAAACCAGACAAGTATCGCCAAACCTTGGCGCTCTGATACCATATAAATTGGTATCAGGTTCCCAAATATCCAAAATACGAAAACAACGATCGTAAAACTTGGCTCTGATACCAAATAAATTGTCACGCCCCGGAGGAATCCCTGTCCGAGAAAATTTCAGCAGCATCTCCCCTGTACGGCGGACAATCTGAAACTTTTCTACATCCTCATATACCTCAGCCACATGCGGCTGGAATAATAACATGTAAATAAACCATCACCACGCAGTTTATATAAATATAAACAAACCAAAGCAGTAATACCATGACTCAAAATCAACCCTACTCAACTACACTCGTAAAGCTCAAATCCGATGAACTCACCTCTTCTGACGTCCAGGCAGGCATGTAGTAGAATAAATCCAAATCATACCAAAAATCCATCAAACGATAAGAATCCATACAATATCCATAAGTAAAACAATACAAGACTAAAAACAAAGTCTGATAGAGAAACTAAAATAAAATAACAACTCAAGACCAGCAAAGGACTAGCACTACGTGCAGATGGGGACTAGCGACTGGAACTGCTCCGGACAGCCTCAACCTGAAAATATAACAACAATGGAGGCGGGGTGAGTCCAACACTCAGCAGGTACAACTGATATGCAAAATAAAGTAAATAACAGACAACTCTAATCATGCGTACAGTCTCCTGAATACGAGAAGGATAAATGCAACTGGAACAAAAACAGGAGAAAACTGTACTAACTAGGATCAAGGTATAAAGGTAACTGGGTCATCAGACCGAGAGTGTCATAAACCTGTATACATGTCAATCATATGCATCCATATAAATGCAGTAAGTAAATGCAACAAACACAAACAATAAATGCATCATGCATATGATGCCAATGACATGGTCACCCCTGACGCCAGTCAGCCATCTCACACACAATGGTGAGTCCGAGTGGGTAGAGCTGTGACAACCGTGCACTCTGACATTACTGCTCCTGATGAGTGACCGAGTGGATGGGATGCTGTCGGAGTACACACATACTCCTACCCCGGAATAATAAATGGGGGAGCACAATGCTCTCATCTCCACGTACACGATGACGGGGAGGTCTCTCTGCTGGCTACCACGCCGAGTTACACTACCCATGAGCGGACCAACGGAGCCAAACAAAGTCCAACTGCCTGCCGGCTACAACGCTGCTACACTAAACCAACGGAGCCAAACAGAGCGGAACTGTCTGTCGACTACCACGCTGAGTCACCAGACCAACGGAGCCAAACAGCAGAACTGCCATATACCTGTCTGATATACCACTAACCCATGAGTGGTGGTGTGTACAGATACATGTAACTAGAGATGCGCTCTCAATAATAGAGCAGACAATCGCACAACATGCAATCATGCAAGATGATGCATGACACTAAACATGGCAATATCATGAATAGTATAGCAAGATCCATACATAAATAAAAGGTGTACCACAAGTCAATGTATCAGATGGAAGGTACACAAACAGATAGGGTATCAAATAAACCCTAGGTCCTGAACATAATGTATCATATGGTTGGGTCACTACCTAAAGCATGTATGGTCAGATAAATAATAACATGCAGTGCATAATAAGTAAACAAGCAACATGTAACAGATCATGTAGTGACCAACCGAAAAAAATGGAAAACACAATCATTGTTATATGTTAAACACATTATTATGTATATCAAAAGACATAAGTCAAAGTACCCGCCTCCGATAAAACGGTCCAATCCGGTAATCAAGATACTCGTCGAGATACCATCCCGAATCAAAGTCCTGTGTCGAACATATAGATATATTTTATTTAGCTACAATTCAAATGAATTTAAATAGCTTAATAAAATCCACGAAACTAAATTAGGGAAAACCCTAATTAACATAACCAATTGCCTACCCCAAAATTAAATCTAACCATTGACTATGGTTAATGGTCTTAACCCTAATCGTGCCATTAGATTAATTTTAAACCAACTCAATCTACAACAAGGATCCGCCATCAATGTATCATCCTAATAACCAATTCAAATCCTAGTTCCGATGAAAATTTCCAATTAGATCAACCCAGATATAACCTAATACCCTATACAAAATTTATACAGCATGGAACATCCTCCATAGGAACCCAACAAAAGTCACTAAACATGCTCACCTAAGTGTACGAATAATGATCAGATTCCTCAGCTCCAACAACAGCTTAATCCCGTTGACACCAAACCTAGAAATCAATCAACCACATCCGTTAGTTATTTCTGCATCCAACCAGTGATCAAATACAAAGAAACAACAAAGGTAAGCTGCTCACCTCACTCACCAGCAAGGGGAAAACCTAGGGCACGGCAGTGAAGACCAAATTAGGGCTCGGCAGATTTAGGGCAAGGAGCTAGGCAGCGATCAACCAAACAGCGCACAAGGGAGGGCTACAGTGGTCGATTGCTGATCCAGGGCACGGTTTGGAGATGACTTCCGGCCGAGAGGTGAGGAGGTGGAGAGGCTAGGCTCGGTGTTGCTCTGGCCGGCAGGTGAGGAGATGGGTGATGTGGCGGTGACGGCGCCAGCTGACAGGACTGCTGATGAGCCCGGCCGGCTAGGGCCGGCGGGTCTCCGGAAGAGTGGCTTGTGAGAGGGTAAGAGTGAGACGGAAGGATGGGCGGCACAAGCACGAGAGGAGAAGGCGTCGGCTTCTCCCTTGGTCCGGGCTTATGCAGCGGGGAGAGGAGGAGGAGGAACCCCGAGGAGCTGGGCAAGGTGGCGGCGTCAGAGGCGGCTTGCGGGGGAGAGGAAGGAAAAGGAGAAAAAAAAAGAAAAATAAAGAAAAAGAAATTTAAAACTTTTCCTCATTAAAACGGAGGTAGCCTAGCAGGCTTTTTGCCCTGTTTTTCTTGATCGCCCATTCCGAGCTCAGAAAATTCCCGAAAATTTTTCAAAAATTCCGAAAAATTCCCTTATTAATATTCGCCTTTTTTTTGGTATTTTACATTTAGCTTGCTTTTACTAAAATTGCTTAGCTTTTGTCATAAAAAGTATTAGGACATATAATTCTCACATCTTCTCGCTCGCTTTCTACTCTCTCCTCGTTCCGCTTATCCTAGTTTGTTGGATATAAGCGTTATCCTTCTTCTCGACCACTTAGACCCGATAAGGTCAAGATTAGCACTCTATGGTCGATCTAGCCTTCGCCTCGTTCATCTTGTAAATAATAAGCTCTGGATGCTAACTTTTTAATGACTTTGTGGTCCCATTGAGGTGCTAATTAGCTTCGGCACCGCTTGCTTCCAAACAGATCTCCTTCTCCAAAGAACCGAGGAATCACTCTTCTGTTATAGTTTTGTCTCATTCTTTGTCGATAGGCCTCCAGCCGAGCCACCGTTCGGTCTCGGGTCTCGCTAATAAGATCTAGCTCAGCCAACCTTCGTTCTGTGTTTTCTTCATCATATAATGTCCTTCTGACTGATGGCACTCCAATTTCTATGGGTACCACTGCTTCATTGTCATAAACCAAGTGGAATGGTGTCAGACCTGTGCTTTCCTGAGGTGTTGTACGATAGGCCCACAGAATATTTGGCAGCTCTTCCACCCAATTGCCTCCAACATGATCTAGCTTGACCTTCAGACCTCGTACTATTTCTCTGTTGATTACCTCGGTCTGACCATTGCTTTGCGGATAGGCTACTGAAGTGAAGGCTTGTGTTATGCCAAATCCCTTGCACCAGGCCTGGATTCTTTGTCCCTGGAATTGTCTTCCATTGTCAAACACCAGCTTGTGAGGAATACCAAATCTGCAAAGAATTTTCTTCCACAGGAATTGAATGACGGCATCTTTTGTGATCCGAGCTAGGGCTTCTGCTTCTACCCACTTAGAAAAATAATCTACTACCACCAATAAGAAACGCTTCTGACCAGGTGCCATTGGAAATGGTCCCACGATATCCATGCCCCATTGATCAAAAGGACATGAAACTATAGATGTTCTTAAAAGGGTCGTAGGTCGATGTGTTAAATTTTGATGCTTCTGGCAGGACAAGCATGTGCTCACCAACTTATGTGCATCCCTTTGTAAAGTGGGCCAGAAATACTCGGCCAGGAGTACCTTGCGAGATAATATTCGACCGCCAACATGATTGCCACAGCATCCCAAGTGTATTTCTCGCAAGACCTGATCGGCTTCCTCTACCCCCAAGCATTTGAGTAAAGGTCGAGAAAAGGACCTCTTGTAGAGCTGATATCCAATCATTACATAAGCATGCGCTTGCTTCCTAATCAACCGTGACTCTTCTGGATCGGTTGGTAAGATACCTTGCCTTAGATAATTAATCATGGGTGTCCGCTAATCAATAGTTGCTTCTATATTGTTTTGCAGATCTATCTGGGCTATCAGAAAAGTTTGTGTCGTTGACCGATCCAACACCCAAGTAGTCAAGGAACTAGCCATCTTTGCTAGCTCGTCTGCCCTCTCATTTTCTGACCTGGGAATCTTGGTCACTGTGACCTCTGCAAATTCTCCTTTCATCTTTTCATAGGCTTCCTGATATACTTGTAATTTGTCACAATTTATCATAAATTTGCCATTCACCTGCTGAGTTACCAGTTGCGAATCAGAATAAATGAATACCCGGGCTGCCCCCACATGCCGGGCTGCTTGCAGTCCTGCCAACAAAGCCTCGTATTCTGCTTCATTGTTTGTAGCTCGAAAATTCAATCGCACTGCCAACTGGAGTATATCCCCTGGAGGAGATATTACCAAAACCCCAACCCTGCTTCCCTGATGATTAGCAGACCCATCCACGTAGATCTTCTAGGTTTCATCGGAGTTGGTCTGATGAACTTCTGTTAAGAAATCTGCTAAGGCCTGCGCTTTAATGGCAGTACGCGGTTGATACTGTATATCATATTCTCTCAACTCTGTGGCCCACTTGATAAGCTAACCTGCAACTTCTACATTAGTTAGCACTCTTCCCATGGTGATATTGGTTAGGACTGTGATAGGATGCGATAAGAAATACGGTCTCAGCCGTCGAGCCATAAGGACCAATCCGTAAACCAACTTTTCGAGGGTCGTGTATCGGGCCTCGGCTCCTTTCAATAAATGACTGAAGAAATAAATTGGCCGTTGTACATTGTCATGTTCTTTAACGACACGACCCCTATAGCCTCAGGGGTGGCCGACAAGTAAACCCATAAGGGTTCTCCTACAACTGGCTTAAAGAGAGAGGGAAGAGTCTCCAGATACTTCTTCAGCTCTTCGAAAGCTTTGGTGCATTCTTCGTCCCATTGGAACTTGGAGGCCTTCCTTAGCACCTTGAAAAAAAGGAGCAGCTCGGTCTACAAATCGGGAAATAAATCTTGATAGGGCTGTTATTCTACCGACCAGCTTCTGGGTTTCTTTCAAATTTTGAGGAGGCTGCATATCCTTTAATATTTGAACTTTTTCAGGATTGGCTTCTATTCCTCGCTCAGTCACCGGATAACCCAAGAATTTTCCTCCTTTAGCTCCAAATAAGCATTTCAAGGGATTCAGCTTCAACCCATATTGCCGAAGAGTCCTGCATGTTTCTTCCACATCTTTGATTAAGTTCACGGCCAGCGGGGATTTGATGAGTATATCATCTACATAGACCTCTACATTTCGCCCGATCTGCTCCCGGAAGATTTTGTCCATCATTCTTTGGTATGTGCCTCCGGCGTTCCTAAAACCAAAAGGCATGATAGTATAAGCGTACACCGTCACTTGTAATAAAGCTAACCTTTTGATCTTCCTTGCTAGAGGTATCTGATGATACCCTTGGTAGGCGTCCAACATACATATCCTCTCGTAGCCAACCGTGTCCACCATTCGATCAATCCCAAGGAGAAAGTCTTTAGACTAGCCTGGTTGAGGTCTGATCTATGCACACTCCACTTATTGTTGGCCTTCTTCACTACACTGAGAGCCATGATGTGAACCAACTAATGTCGCCTTCTTCCCGAGCACTAATTTCTATTTTATTATTTTATTCCCCATCGAAAAATTCCTTTTCTTTTTTACGTGCCTCGATTCGTACTAAATACGTTTTGTGTTTTCCTAAGCTTGATTTCTAGCCGCTTCTTCAAGGACTGTGCAAAGACATCCCTATTTGATCAAGCATTGAATTAATTCTTCTTTCAGGAGAGGGAAGGTCATCACACCAGTCACACCGTGTCGCTTTCGCATATAATTGTACTTCTTTCCCAAGGGATGGCTCTGCCATCGCGTATTGGCCCTTCTTGAAACGACATGGACACCTCCTTCTGCATCCTTTTGATTTTTCCGAGCTCCACTCTGACCATGTTTTATAATAGCAACTCGGCTGAGAAGTCCCTCTCGTCCTTTAACTTCCCCACCGCCTCGCCTACGTAGAAATTTGATGGAAGGTCGACAAAGAACCAAATTCACGAGGGCGGCCTTCCTAGAATGACATTATAAGAAGAAGGGAGTCCACTTCATGAAAGTGCTTCCTCCCGGTACGCGGTAACGACTGCCTAAAGATACGGGCCGCTTAATCGACTCAACTGCTGTCAGAATCAGATAGAGATGTGGCTAACGTACCGGAGCTCAAATAAAGATCAATTTGTATTTCTTCGAATGCGCTCCTAATAGATGCATGTTGACCGAAGCCCCAAGATCGATTTAAAACCCGAGCACTGACTATTGGCAATGATGCTGGTCTTGATGATGAGTGCATCATGAGGCAACCCAGCCCTCCAGTCCGCGCCCAAAGCTTAATATTAGGGCTTGCTTCGACCGCATCCGACGACGTGAACCTCCAAGCGACCTGACTTATGCGTTTCCCGAATCTCCGCTGTCCTCTGCAGATCATGCCGATCTCTCGACAAAGAAGATTACCTAGCCTAGCCTCCCGTGATCCTTCCGCTCTTTCCCACGTCGCCGATGAGGAGCACACTGGTCCCGCGAGGTCGGGGCGAGATTGCCTTGCTTGTCCAAATACTCCTCTTTGCTCCCCTCCATCATCTCGATCAATTGGGAGGAGCTAGGAGGTAAACCCATCTTCTAGCAGCCCCGCATGAGTCTCGAAAAACAATGATTAGTATCATGTGTAATGCGGACCGATGATAAGTAATACCGATTATTCGTACGGCGTCGAACATGCTCGAGGTGCGCACTGTCCGACTACCGGATGATGCGTGTGTCCGCCTCCCGCCTCATGGCTGTGGTTGAGGGTGGTTGAGGCACCCTTCTTTCTTTCTTCTTGTCAGAGGAGGTGGTCTTAAGCTCTCCCAAGTCGCTTGTGCTTCTTCTACCTTGACATAGGAAGCGCTTTTTTCACCATCTCATCAAAATTCGAGTGGATTTTTGATGAGATCTCTCAAGAATTCTCCCTCTCCCAATCCATGAGAGAAGGAGCCATCATCTCAAGCGACTGATGGGGACTTGAGCCACTTGATTAAAGCTGCTGATATAACTCCTTAAAGGCTCAGCGACCCTTGCTTCGAGCGAAGAGACAATGATCCGTCGTCGATACTTCTTGCTAAGTCCAAAAAACAGGTAATGGACCCTTGAGGTAGCCCATCGAACCACTTCAAGGCCGAGCCAGCTAAAGTGTTCAAGAAACCTCTGCATTTGATGGCATCGCTGTATTGGTGCAGCAGGGCTGCATTTTTAAATTTTCGTAAGTGCTCTCCTGGATCCTTGCTCCCGTCATATTCTCCAATCGACGAGGCTCGGTAACCCTTAGGCAGTCTCTCATTTAAAATTCTAGCCGAGAAAGGTACTTTCTCGTCCGGATCTTCGGGAAACACCTCAGGTACGATAAGGGCCTTTCCCTTCTTCAAGTCTCATGGCAAGGAACTTTCAGCCATGGAGGCTTGAGGTTGTTCCTTCTTGAGGCTTTGCCCTTAAGGCTCTGGCTGATAATATCCCACATCAGGCTCACGATAAGGAATTTGAGGAAATACCTCAGGCTGCTTTCTTTTAGAGCCCCGATCTGAAACAGGGAGGGGCTCCTTGGAAGCTTCAGTAGGAGCTTGTTGTGGCCATGAAACGGTCGCCTGCTTTTCGGAGGTTGCTCGCCTCTTAGCCTCCTTGAAGAGCTCGTACTCTCTGGCAATCATAGTGACATTTATGCGGCCAGACTCCTCCATTGTCACGCTCCGGAAAAGGCTGTTGTGTTTCCCACAGACGGCGCCAAATTTGATCCCGTCCGGAAGCTGAGTCGGATGAAGGCGGGCCTTGTTGTACGGTCAGGCCCTCCGACGCTCAAGTCAGGTTTTTTTTCCCCAGAAATCACAGAGAAAGGACGAAAAGTAGATACTAGTGAGAAATTATGAGTGAGCGTACCTGCATAAGGGACAATGCATTCCTTTTTATACTGCAACGGAAGTTTCTGGGTCTGACGGGTGTCAGGGAATGTCGGCTGTCAGGCTTTGTCTGCGGTAATTGGCATGTGGCTTTTTTTGATAGGCTGGCGGCAAAACCGAAGGTGTATGGAGCCCCGACTGTTGGCATATTCTCTGACACTTTGATTATTCTCTCTGACAAGCAGTTATGATTCCTTGGCTGATTTGTCTTGTAGTGTCTGACCGTGGAGCCTGTGTTTCGATATCTGGGCTCGCCCTGCTTTTATATACTTTGTCTGTTATCTCTGGTCTGCACATCTCGATCTGCACCCTGGGTCTGTATCCAAACCTCTGATCCTTGGCTCGGCTATTCCAACCTGCACGTTGGGTCTGTAAGCAGACCTCTGATCCTTGGCTTGGATGTCCCGACCTGCACTCTGGGTCTGTAAGCAAACCTCTGATCCTTGGCTTGGATGTCTCGACCTGCACTCTGGGTCTATAAGCAGACCTTCTGATCCTTGGCTTGGATGTCCCGACCTGCACTCTGGGTCTGTAAGCAGACTTCTGATCCTTGGCTTGGATGTCCCGACCTGCACGCTGGGTCTGTAAGAAGACCTTTAATCCTTGGCTTGGATGTCCCGACCTGCACTCTGGGTCTATAAGCAGACCTCTGATCCTTTGCTTGGATGTCCCGACCTGCACGCTGGGTCTGTAAATAGACCTTTAATCTCCGCCCTTAGCTGTACCTGGGTCGCGGGCCCGTTTATTACTTACTGTTAGGGCTGGTCTTATAATCCCCTCCTTTGACCACCCTATCCGATGAGACTTTGACTTTTACCACGTAAGCTGGACTTTTGACCTCCCTACTGTCCATGTCAGCCTGACTGCTGACCGGCCACGGCGGCCTGACTTTTGACCTTCCTGACCTCCACATCAGCTTGACTGCTAACCGACCACGGAAGCTTGACTTTTGACCCCTCCTGGCCTCCACATCAGCTTGATTGCTGACCGGCCACGGAGGCTTGACCTTTGACCCTCCTGGCCTCCACATCAGCTTGACCGTTGATCGGCCACGGAGGCTTGACTTTTGACCCTCCTGACCTCCATGTTAGCTTGACTGTTGATCAGCCACGGAGGCTTGACTTTTGACCCACTTGTGGCCTTGACTCATGACAACATCATCCGATCGTCCCCACAAAATATGCACTGTATCAATCAATATTGTTGTTTGATTTACCAAAGGTTTAGAAATACAAATACAATAATATCTATTCTTAAAATAAATAATAATATTCCCAGTAAGATGATGAACAAGCAACCAATTAAGAACACGACTTAGCAGGTGGTTGACCACGTCAGCAATGGTCTTGCCAGGGACGCACGTCGCCACCTTCTCCCACCGCCAAGGGCGTTGGCGTCGAACTTGGTCAGGGTGTTCTCAAAGCTCTTGTTCTGCTCCTACGCCGCACCCCTTCGAGCAGAGGAACAAGATTGCGCTGGGGTAGCGAGGCACCGCCATCGCTGACCAGAGAACCTCCATCCACGGTGGCACCATTAATCGATTTGCTTCAGGAATTGACTACTTGGGAAAGAAAACACCAATTCAACAAACAAAACAAAGAAAAGATCTGAATTTGATTTTGTTTTCTTCTTCAATTACTGACAGAAATCAAGAACACGAGGAGGATTAAGATGGAAAGGTGAGGCCTTCCCCCCTTTCCTCTCCCAAAAGATCGAAACTTCGACACTGCAGAGATTTCTTCATTTGATCAATTGCAGAAATCAAGAAGAACATGATCAGATCTCCCGGAGAAGGCTTTCCTCCTCTTCCTCTATCAAAACTTCTGATCGAAACTTCCAAGGATTTTTCCCTCGATTACCGACCGAAAAGGATGAGATTTCCAATGATACTTTCTCCTCCTCCGCTCCCAAAAGATCAAAACTTTAGACACTTGCGGATACATTCTGTCCTTTGCTATAAATTAATGATTCGAATGCACTAATTAATGCTCATTTTATTCACCTGAATCTGGGAAGTTCCTCAATGTTTATCTGGAACTTCTTTTGCAAAGAGCTTTTTAACCTGCCAACCAACAATGAATTAGAAGATAATCAAATTAGTGAGTGATTCATGATCGAGTAGAAGAGAGTGTTCTTGCTGATATATGCACTTTTATTATTTTTTAGATTGAATGTACAAACTTGAAAATAAGAAGATTAGCTATTGTCATTACCTGTTCCAAAGGAGCAGCACACCAATTAGCTATTTTCATGTTCCTATCCATCCACTTGAGTAAACATTTCAGCAATGTTGGAATAAACAGGGCCGTTAAGCATCTAACATTTTGAATAAGCTACAGAGGAGAAGCACACCAAGTAGTATTTATGAAATTCAATCGCCGAGATAACAATTATTAGAATTTAGAACATCGACTAGTATAAAAGAAACTACAACAAATTGATCATAGAATTATCTTACAGTAACATCCACTTGTTTAATCCCACATAATTTGATATTCATATATTTAGTAGGGAACAAAAATGATCAATGTCTCCAAAACAACTAAAAAAAACATGTTTCCACAAAATCCAGCAATGCTATCGCAAAACTCAGTAATGTTATCACAAAACTCAGCATAATAGTCATCTCCAAAGTAATTTTCACAAAATCCAGTATCATTATCTACATATTTGGAGAGGAAATGAGCAAGCTAACAACGTAAGTTCCTTCGCAACTCTAAAGGAAGATTGAACAACACATCAATCTTGTCCTTATCTGCAGTGAATATATTAGTTGCTTTGAATACATCACCACTAGGAAGACTAAGTGATACGGTGCATGAGAAGGGGGTCAGGCGGATGACGTGGTCAAAAGTCAAGCCCATGGGATGGTCAGAAGTCTAGCCCTTGTGGAGGTCAAAAGTCAAGCTTGCGTGGCCATGGTCAGAGTCTCAGCTGACGGGGCAGTCAAAAGATAATATTACAAGTTGGACAAGATCCAGCCTCGATCGAACCAGGGATTACAGAGGACCGAAGTAGGTCGGTATACAGACCTGGCTTACAGGTCGGGAGGTACAAATCCTAGATCACAGAGGACAGAAGTAGGTCGGTATACAGACCTGGCGTACAAGTCGGGACGTACGAATCATAGATTATAGAGGACAAAAGCAGGTTGGTATACAGACCTGGCGTACAGGTCGGGACGTACGAACCATAGATTATAGAGTACATAAGCAGGTCGGTATCCAGACCTGCGTATAGGTTGGAACGTATGAACCATGGATTATAGAGGACAGAATCAGGTTGGTAGGTGATGTCTACCAAGGATACGGGTCGAGACTTCTAGATGTGCATAGATTATATACTCTTTTATGCATGTTTTTACGCACATTTACATACTTTGAGCATGCTTGATCTATGCACTTTTATATTTCCAGCTTTCCTTTTAGCATATTTACTCTTTTGGTTCGGAGGTCTGCTTTTTGTGCATTTTCTGTACACAGGAGTCGAAATTGGTGAAGATTATGCGTCCTCGGGCAAGCTTGGAAGAAATTAAAGGGAGAGAACCACACGGCCGTGTAGTTTTAACAGAGAAGGAAGAGGGCATGGCCATGTGAATCTCACACGACCGTGTCTTGATTTGAAGAAATTAGAGCAGATGCCTTACATGGTAGATCTACACCGGTGTGTTTCCAGAGAAGCGTGATGGTTGTGTGCACCACACACTGTGTGAGGTTTCCAGAGGCCAAGGTGGTGTGCACCACACGCCCGTGTAGCATTTCCAGAGAATGAGGTGGGTGAGTCACACCAGCAGGCAGAGAGGAGGCTGGACATGGCTGTGAATCTCACACGGCCGGTGCCGTGTGGCGCCCGATTTCCTCCTCTATTTAAACCCTCCTTCATGAATTGAAAGGGGATCTCTCCCCCTTTGGGAGAAGGCAAGATTGGGTGGTTTCCTCCCATTCTTGGGAGGATTTATGGGTGATTCGAGGGGAGTTCTTGACGATTTCGACTCCGGAGAGAGGATTGGATCCGAAATATATTCATGGTACGAAAATAGAAGAGGTACAAAGGTTGTATTTTTCTGAACCTCGCCCTCCAGATTGAATTCTTTTAGCTAGTATAAATTCATTTTGTTGGTTTTTACTTGTTTTTTATTTTGTTTTCAGGTTAGGTGCAAAACAGAGCCCGACCGTGTCATCCAGACACGGCCGTGTAGGATCTCCCGAGGAGAAAAAGGTCTAGGTCATGTCTCAAACACGGCCGTGTAAAGAATCCCAAGGAGAAAAAGGTCTAGGCTATGTCTCAAACACGGCCGTGTAAAGAATCCCGAGGAGAAAGATGGAGAGGTCGTGTCCCAGACACGGCCCGTGTCTGGAATCCAGAAAAGAAAGAGAAGGGGGCCATGTCACAGACACGGCCGTGCGATGAGAAATGAATATGGCCGTGTGATATCACACGGCCTGATCCACATCTTTTTAGGGAATTAGGGCACGGGGTGTGGGCGGCACACGGCCGTGTACCGCCGCTCGTTTCTCTTTCCTATTTTCCCATTTCTAAAGGTTTAAACTACTTCTTCTAATTTTTCTTTCTCATTCTTCTTAAGGAGATTTGATTTTCTTCCATGGAAAACGTGATTGAGGAGATTTCGGCCATAAGAAAAGGGAAGGAGAAGGTGGTAGCAAGAAAGGAGAGGAATGTTTGCTTTAAAGGTATTTCTAATGACTTTAGTATTGTTTTCTCTAGTGATGAGCAACGGTATAGATATTCTTCTTTATGTAAACGACCTCTTTTAGGCACTAGGTTTCTTGATGTTGAAACTTTAGAAACTTTGGGGTTTAAGGATGATTTAGTTTGGTTATTTGAAAGGATAGGATGGAGTGGTTTAGTGAACATAAAATATCCTACTTATCCTAGAATTGTTTTTGAATTTTTAAGCTCAATAGAGGTTGATAATGTTCAAGGTGGGGGGAAGGTTAAATTTCGTTTGTTTAATGAAAGTCATGAATGGACGTTGGGAGATTTTAATACTTGTTATGAATTGCCAAAGAATGATGTGTGTGTGATTTTGCCCCAATTTGTGAATTCACATTTTTGGCGACAAATTTCTGAACAACCGCTATTTGATCCTCATAATTCTAGAGTTTTCCAAATTATCAATCCTATTTTTAAATATGCTTACTTATTCATGAAAAACATTATATTTGGAAGGGAGGACAAAGAGGGATCAGTAAGACTTATAGATTTGTATTGTTTGTGGGCAATGACCGAAAATGTTCAAATTAATTCTGGTTATTTCTTTCTTAAACATTTGGCAAAATTAGGGAAATCGAATTCTACCACACCTATTATTTTAGGGGGATTACTTACTCAATTGGCCTTAGTATTAGGATGTGATTTGAGTGAATTAGAGGTGGTGGAGAGTTCTTGTACATTGGATTTGAATTCATGTTTAGCAATGAAAATGATTAAGCATGAAGAGCATGGATTTAGTTTATTCATTAAAAATGGTTTCCCTTTAAAATTGCCCAATCATGATTTCACTACAATTCATAATAAAGAGAATTGGTGTTTAAAGTTAGCTAGGCAACAATCTAGAGCTTTGTCATCTTTTACTCCAAGAAATGTTTCTAAGGGTAACCAAGAGATTCATAGTTTTATGTTTCAAGAACTTAATTCTGCTTTAAAGAATATTCATAGTGATTTAGATTCAACTAATGAATTTCTTGAGAATAAGAAGCTTATGGAGGAGGAACTATTTAAAAAGCTACAAGATTGTTTTAAGAGTGAAAGAGAATTGTGTGATAAGATTTCTAAAATGATGAATGCTTATAAGGCTAAAATGGAATTTCATGAAGATCTTAGAGGTTTTATGAGATTTGTGCAGGATGATATTGATAAATTGTTTGAGTATCATAATTTTTTCAGAAACGAAGTTAAATGGTTTGTTAAAGATTTTGCATTTCTCTTCCCTGATTTTCCTGATTTTCCACCTCCTCCACCATATTGATTTCATCGGGACAATGAAAAGTTTAAGTCTGGGGGGGTGTCATGTAGTTTTTAGTTTTTGTTAGTTTTTCATGTTGGTTCTTATTTTCATTGCTTGTTGCTTTATTTTGCTTGTTTTTGAAATAATCATGGCAATTTTGAGAACATCAAATCTTCACTTATATGCTTTCTTGGATTCAAGTGAAATGTTAGCACGATTATTGTCTTGATTCATGATGTTCGAATGATGCTAGTGTTGGATCGAGATGCGCTAGAGGGGGGGTGAATAGCGCTCGTGGCTAAATTTTACGTTTATCAGAATCGTGAAAATATCAGAGTTTCAAACACGCAGCGGAAAGTAAACAAACACACAAAGAGACAAGTTTTTTTACTTCGTTCGGAGCCTAAGGCGACTCCTACTCGAAGGCCCGCGATCCTTGATCGCTTCAGGTGGGCAACAACTATAATCACGATAGAAATTACAAATTACACTGAAAGTATTGAAATAAACTTGTACCGACAACTTAAGAAAGAAGAAGATTGAAGCTCCGGGTCGTCGGAATGTCGCAGCAGCACTTCGGAATGACTTTGTTAGCAGCACGTTGAAGAAGGAAAGCTCAGAACTTGATGCCTTGAAGTGCTGGTCGAAACCCCCTTATAAAGGGTGTTCAAGGCGCCTTGAAGGCTGTTCAAGGCGCCTCCATGCTGCCTAGTCTTCCGCGTGGATCAGATCTGAACTGGTCGAACTTCATCCCTTGGAGGCGCCTTATACCCTGCTCAAGGCGCCTTATACTCCCTTCAAGGCGCCTTCGATGAACTTTCATAGCCAGCTCAGCTTTTGCACCCGAGGCGCCTCCAAGCTCCATGGAGGCGCCTCGGATATTGTTCATCCGAGGCTTTAGGTTGCTCTTTTGCCCCTGCAAGATACGTTAGTCCTAAACAATATCCTGCAACACAAAGTTAGCACAATAAACATGATAAATGAAGTATAGACAGTCTCCGGACTGTCCGAGTCCCGGAAACCCTAGGTCGACCGACGCTCTGCCCTCTACGGGAACGCTCTCACCTACTCCACTGTTGCCAGTCGATCCTCCAGATCGATTGGACTTTTGCTCAGCACTCGACGCTTCCGGACTTTCTGTTGGACATCCGCTTCCCGACTAGTCCAGTCTTTCACTTGGTTCGCGACACCAGGACTTTCCACCTAGGGTTACCACCCCCTAGGACTTTTGCCTGAAGGCGTCGACCTGCCAAGACTTTCCGCATAGGGTTACCACCCCCTATGACCTAGGGTTACCTCCCCCTAGGGTTTTCCCTTTGCCTAACCGCAGCTAGGACTTTTCTTCACCTAGGGTTACCGCCCCCTAGGACCTAGGGTTACCACCCCCTAGGATTTTCACCTGCCTAACCGCAGTTAGGACTTTCCTGAAACACACATTCAACATGTTAGATAACAGAGAATCTTAACTTTGAATCCCTTTGCCATTATCAAAACTTAGGTTCGATCGTCGGATGCCATGGATTGTTTGCCATTATCAAATTTAAAATCATTTTAAAATGATTTTCAAAAATTATTTTAAAAATATTTTTAAATCTTTTAAAACTTTATTTCAAAATAATTTCAAAATCTTTTAAAAATCATTTCAAAATCATTTTAAATTTAATTTCAAAATCATTTTAAACTTAATTTAAAAATCATTTTAAACATAATTTCAAAATCATTTCAAAATAATTTCAAAATCTTTTAAAAATCATTTAAAAATCTTTTCAAAATCTTTTAAAAATCATTTCAAAATCATTTCAAAATAATTTCAAAATCTTTGAAAAATCATTTCAAAATCATTTTAAACTTAATTTCAAAATCATTTTAAACTTAATTTCAAAATCTTTTCAAAATTTATTTTCAAAATCATTTTAAAATCTTTTCAAAACTTAATTTCAAAATCATTTTAAAAATCTTTTCAAAACTTATTTTGAAAATCATTTCAAAACTTATTTTAAAAATCTTTTCAAAACTTAATTTCAAAATCATTTTAAAA
Source organism: Zingiber officinale (assembly GCF_018446385.1). Lineage (NCBI taxonomy): Eukaryota > Viridiplantae > Streptophyta > Magnoliopsida > Zingiberales > Zingiberaceae > Zingiber > Zingiber officinale. The sequence continues at coordinate 58,451,031 of NC_056006.1, read as the reverse complement.
CTTAATTTCAAAATCATTTTAAAACTTATTTTCAAAATCATTTCAAAACTTATTTTAAAAATCTTTTCAAAACTTAATTTCAAAATCATTTTAAAAATCTTTTCAAAACTTATTTTCAAAATCTTTTCAAAACTTAATTTCAAAATCATTTTAAAAATCTTTTCAAAACTTAATTTCAAAATCATTTTAAAAATCTTTTCAAAATTACTTTCAAAATTACTTTAAAAAAATGAATTAGAAGATAATCAAATTAGTGAGTGATTCATGATCGAGTAGAAGAGAGTGTTCTTGCTGATATATGCACTTTTATTATTTTTTAGATTGAATGTGCAAACTTGAAAATAAGAAGATTAGCTATTGTCATTACCTGTTCCAAAGGAGCAGCACACCAATTAGCTATTTTCATGTTCCTATCCATCCACTTGAGTAAACATTTCAGCAATGTTGGAATAAACAGGGCCATTAAGCATCTAACATTTTGAATAAGCTACAGAGGAGCAGCACACCAAGTAGTATTTATGAAATTCAATCGCCGAGATAACAATTATTAGAATTTAGAACATCGACTAGTATAAAAGAAACTACAATAAATTGATCATAGAATTATCTTACAGTAACATCCACTTGTTTAATCCCACATAATTTGATATTCATATATTTAGTAGGGAACAAAAATGATCAATGTCTCCTAAACAACTAAAAAAAACATGTTTCCACAAAATCCAGCAATGCTATCGCAAAACTCAGTAATGTTATCACAAAACTCAGCATAATAGTCATCTCCAAAGTAATTTTCACAAAATCCAGTATCATTATCTACATATTTGGAGAGGAAATGAGCAGGCTAACCACGTAAGTTCCTTCGCAACTCTAAAGGAAGATTGAACAACACATCAATCTTGTCCTTATCTGCAGTGAATATATTAGTTGCTTTGAATACATCACCACTAGGAAGACTAAGTGATACGGTGCATGAGAAGGGGGTCAGGCGGATGACGTGGTCAAAAGTCAAGCCCATGGGATGGTCAGAAGTCTAGCCCTTGTGGAGGTCAAAAGTCAAGCTTGCGTGGCCATGGTCAGAGTCTCAGCTGATGGGGCAGTCAAAAGATAATATTACAAGTTGGACAAGATCCAGCCTCGATGGCAATTAAGGGCAGGGCTCACAGGCCAGGTAAAGGCGCGGAAGGAAAGGCCTCTGGCGTAGAACAGACCTGGCGTACAGGTCCAGACGTACGAACCAGGGATTACAGAGGACCGAAGTAGGCCGGTATACAGACCTGGCTTACAGGTCGGGAGGTACAAATCCTAGATCACAGAGGACAGAAGTAGGTCGGTATACAGACCTGGCGTACAAGTCGGGACATACGAATCATAGATTACAGAGGACAAAAGCAGGTTGGTATACAGACCTGGCGTACAGGTCGGGACGTACGAACCATAGATTATAGAGTACAGAAGCAGGTCGGTATCCAGACCTGGCGTATAGGTCGGGACGTATGAACCATGGATTATAGAGGATAGAAGCAGGTTGGTAGGTGATGTCTACCAAGGATACGGGTCGAGACTTCTAGCTTTGCGGCGCAAGATACATCGACAAACGTACAGGTCGAGAGTGTACTTACCAAGGATACAGGTCGAGATTTCTAGCCTTACGGCACAAGATACATGCACACGCGTATAGGTCGGGAGTGTGCTTACCGAGGATACAGGTCGGGACTTATATCCCCACGACATTGGATAAAGGGATCAAAGAGTGCAGGTCGGAACTCAAGATAAGCGGAAGCAGACCGATACATACAGGTCAGAATTTATAGCATTATGGCTTAGGATACTTGGATCGATGAAACGTACAGGTCGGGATGTGTTAGCCAAGGATACAGGTCGGGAGTTATAGCCTTATGGCTCAGGATACTTGGATTGATGAAACGTACAGGTCGGGATGTGTTAGTCAAAGATACAGATCAGGATTTATAGCCTTATGACTCGGGATACATAGATCGATGAAACGTGCAGGTCGGGATGTGCCAGCTAAAGATACAGGTCAGGATTCATAGCCTCATGGACCAATATAAGCAGAATTGGATGTAGGCATACAAGTCGGGTTGGATGAAGTCAGACGTACAGCTTTGGAGTCGGGATAAACAGAACCGAACTAAGGTATACAGGGCGTGATACGTAATGCAAATAAGAGACAAGACCGGTCGGGAGTCTATACAATATGAGATGCATAGGACAAGGTTAGATGTACAGGTCAGGAGGCGATATCAGATCGGGGTTAGCAAGTGCAAAGACCCAGCTTAGCAATCACGAGCGGAGGATACCAGGCACTACATGACAAGCAAGCAAGGGAATCGTAACTGCCTGTCAGAGAATAATCATAGTGTCAGGGAATATGCCAACAGTCGGGGTTCATTACCCCTTTTGGTCCTGCCGCCGGCCTATGAGAAGATGTTGCATGTCATTCACCGCCAGACAAAGCCTGACAGCCGACATTCCCTGACACCCGCCAAACCCCAAAAACATCCGTTGCAGTATAAAAAGGGATGCTTTGTCTCTTACGCAGGTACGCTCACTCATCATTTTCTTACTCGTCTTTACTTTTCGTCCTGTCTCTGTGGTTCTGGGGAAAAAGTACCTGACTTGAGCATTGGAGGGCCTGACCCGGGGACTTTTTCCTTGGTTTCTGGTCTCTAATGACTCGGGGGCTCGTCTGAGTGTGCGCAGAGCCCTAGCGCCATCATCCTAGTCATAATCCTTCGTCATCCGCCCATGTGAACCCTTCCAGAGAGTGCCAGATAGATCGGACTCCGCAGCGACTTTCCGTCAACCCCCAGTACATCGAGGCCCGCCTTCATCCGACTCAGCTTCTGAACGGGATCAAATTTGGCGTCGTCTGTGGGAACACAGCCACCTGTTCTGGAACGTGAAGATGGAGGAGTCTGGTCGCATCAACGTCATCATGACTGCAGAAGAATACGAGCTCTTCAAGGAGGCCAAGAGGCGAGCAGCCTCAGAGAAACAAGCAACCGTTTCGCAACCGCGCCAAGCTCCTGAAGCCTCCAAGGAACCTATCCCTGTTTTAGATCAAAGTTCTAAGAGAAAATAGCCTGAGGGTTTTCCCCAGGTTCCTTATCGCGAGCCTAACCTGGGTATTATCAGCCAAGGCCCCATGGCCCCAGTCTTAAGAAAGAACAGCCTCAAGTCTCTATGGCTGAGAGTTCCCTACCTAGAGACTCGAGGAAAGGTAAGGCTCTCATCATATCGGAAATGCTCCCAAAAGATCCAGATGAGAAAGTACCCTTCTCCGCTAGGATTTTGAATGAAAAATTACCTAAGGGCTACAGGGCCCCGTCGATCGGGGAATATGATGGAAGCAAAGATCCGGAGGATCATCTACGTAAGTTTAAGAATGCAGCCATGTTGCACCAATATAGTGATGCTATCAAATGTTGAGTTTTCTTAAATCCTCTATCTGGTTCGACACTAAAGTGGTTTGATGGGCTACCACAAGGATCCATCACATGCTTCTTGGATTTCAAGATGGCCTTCCTTCGTCGTTTCGCTAGCAGCAAAAATTATCAAAAGATAGATCATTGCCTTTTCGCTCTTAAGCAAGGGCCGACCGAACCTTTAAGAAGTTACATCAACCGCTTCAACCAAGTGGCCCAGGATGTCCCCACAACCACTTCAGAGATACTGATGAGCACTTTCTCCCATGGATTAGGAGAGGGAGAATTCTTTAGAGATCTCATCAAGAATCCCGCTTGGAATTTTGATGAGATGGTGGAAAAAGCCGCTTGCTATATCAAGGTGGAAGAAGCACAGGCGGCCCGGAGGAAAGCTGAGAGACCACCTCCATCTGTCAATAAGCCGGAAAGAAGGATACCTCAACCACCCCCTCAACCTCTTCCACGCGCTCGAGAAGCTAGACCTACCTTCCAGACCGATCAGGAGGTTAGACTAGCCCCCCGAGTCGCAGCTGTACACGCTCCCCGACCTGGACCGTGGAACACTCAGTATTGCACCTATCATCGATCTCGTACTCATGAACTAATCATTGTTTTCAGTTCGCTCAGGACTCTAAGCGGGCTGCCGAGTTAGGCTTACCTCCGCCCGAGCTAGCCCCTCAAGTACTCAAGATGATGGAAGAGCAGCGAGTCGTGACTGGACAGGCCGGGCAACCCCGCCCTGACCTAGCCTGACCCAGTACTCATCAACCCGGTCGGGTGTGGAGGGGGGGGACCAGAAGCAGTGAGGGAGGCCGAGAATAGAGGCAACACCGCCGTTCGAGAGATTGGCATGATCTCTGGAGGGCCAACCGATGGAGATTCGAGGAGAGCGCGCAAGTCCCATGTGCTTCACTTGGAGGTCCACACCGTTGGATGCAGCCAGGAGCAGGCTTCTGGCCCTGTCATCAGCTTCGGGCCGTCAGACCTGGAAGGTCTGGAGCTGCCTCATGATGACGCCCTTATCATCAAGGCCATTATTGCCAACAGCCGAGTGGCCCGGGTTTTCGTTGACACCGGGAGCTCGGTTGATATTTTGTTCAGAACCACATTTGAGGAGATGCAGATCGATGCCACTAAACTCCAGCCCATGGCCACCTCTCTGTACAGCTTTACAAGCAATGAAGTGAAGTCAATGGGTCAGATCAAGCTGGTCATATCTCTGGGCACCGAGCCATTGGTGCGCACTAGGAGGAGCACTTTTATAGTGGTTGATTACCCCTCCTCTTATAACGTCATCCTGGGAAGGCCCGCCCTGCATGAATTTAGGGTTGTTGTTTCTACCTTCCATCAAAAAATCAAATTTCTTGTTGGCGAGCAGGTCGGGGAAGTTAAGGGAGAGCAGAAAATCTCCCGGAGATGCTATGTTGATATGGTCCGGGTAGAAGCTCATAAGAATCAAAGGATGCAAGATAGTGGCATTCATGCTGTCCAGGAAGAACCTTTGCCTATGGCTGAAGAACCTATCCCCTGGGAGGAGGTACAGCTATATGCTGAACGCCCTGAAAGTCTAACTCGCATAGCCAGCGATTTGCCTCCTCCTCTCAAGGAAGAATTAGTCCAATGCTTGATCCGCAAACAGGATGTCCTCGCCTGGTCTACAGAGGAGTTACCTGGAGTCAAGCCTGAAGTAGCAGAGCACAAGTTACGTCTACTACCGGACTCCCGATGGGTCAAACAGAAGAAAAGGAACTTCTCGGCCGACCAGAATAAAATAATTAGAGCTGAGGTGGATCAGCTCAGGAAGGCAGGCCACGCCCGAGAAGTACAGTTCTCATCCTGGCTCTCCAATGTAGTCTTAGTAAAGAAGCTTAACAACAAGTGGAGAGTATGCATAGACTTCCAAGATCTCAATCGAGCTAGTCCCAAGGATTGTTATCCCCTGCCTTGGATCAACCAGATGGTGTACTCAACTACCGGTTGTAAGAGGATCTACATGCTGGATGCTTATCAGGGGTATCATCAAATCCCCTTGGTAGCGGAGGACCAAGAAAAGGTTAGCTTCATTACAGCTGACGGTACTTTTTGCTATACTGTCATGTCCTTTGGTCTCAGAAACGCAGGAGCCACATATCAAAGGATGACGGATAAGATTTTCCAGGAGTAGATCGGGCGTAACGTGGAGGTTTATGTGGATGATATACTCATTAAGTCCCCTTTAGCAGTGAATCTGATCATGGATGTAGAAGAAACCTGCAGGACTCTCCGACAATACGGGCTGAAGCTAAACCCATTGAAATGCTTGTTTGGAGCGAAAGGAGGAAAGTTCTTGGGCTACCTAGTGACTGAGCGAGGAATAAAAGCTAATCTAGAAAAAGTTCGGGCACTACGTGATATACAAGTTCCCCAGAATTTGAAGGAAACACAGAAGCTGGTAGGCAGAATAAAAACCCTGTCAAGGTTCATTTCCAGATCTGCAGACCGGGCTGCTCCTTTCTTCAAAGTACTTAGAAAGGCCTCCAAGTTCCAGTGGAACGAAGAATGCACTCGAGCTTTTGAAGAGCTAAAGAAGTATTTGGAGGCTTTGTCGTCCTTATTCAAGCCGGTCGTCAGAGGACCACTGTAGGTTTACTTGTCTGCCACCCTTGAGGTCATGGGGGTGGTACTTGTTAAAGAACAGGATAATGTACAATGGCCAGTATATTTCTTCAGCCACCTATTGAAAGGGGCTGAGTCTCGATATACGACCCTGGAAAAATTGGTTTATGGATTGGTTCTCATGGCTCGGCTATTAAGACCATACTTCCTGGCACACCCTATCACAGTACTGACTAATAGCACCATGGGCAGAGCTCTGACTAACGTGGAGGTAGCAGGTCGACTTATCAAGTGGGCAACAGAGCTAGGAGAATACGACATACAATACCAGCCACGTACATTCATCAAAGCGCAGGCATTGGCAAACTTTTTAACAGAAATCCATCAGACTAACTTTGAGGAAACTTGGAAGATCTACGTAGTTGGGTCAGCAATTCACCAAGGAAGCAGGGTCGGGGTTCTGTTGATATCTCCCCAAGGGGATATACTTCAGTTGGCTGTCCGGTTGAATTTTCGAGACACTAACAATGAGCCAGAATATGAGGCTTTGTGGGCAGGGTTGCAGGCAGCTTGGCACATAGGGGTTGCCCGGGTAATCATTTACTCAGATTCCCAGCTAGTAATTCAGCAAGTGGCCGACAACTTTGTGGTAAATTGTGATAAGTTACAAGCATACCTGGAAGCGTATGAGAAGATAAAGGAAGAATTTACGGAAGTTACCATGACTAAGATCCCCAGGGCAGAGAATGAGAAAGCGAATGAGCTGGCGAAGATGGCCAGTTCCCTAACTACCTGGGTGTTGGACAGGTCAACAGCGCAAACTTTCCTTATAGCTCAGATAGATCTGCAGAATAATAAGGAAACAACCATTGATTGGCGGGCACCCTTGATCAGTTATCTTCTACAAGGTGCCTTACCGACTGACCCAGAAGAATCACGAATGATCAGGAAACAAGCTCATGCCTATGTCATGATAGGAGATCAACTGTACAAGAGGTCCTTCTCTAGACCCTTACTCAAATGCCTGGGTATGGAGGAGGCGGATCAGGCCTTACGAGAAATACATCTGGGATGTTGTGGTAGTCATGTGGGAGGTCGGACATTATCTCGCAGGGTGCTCCTGGCCGGATATTTCTGGCCCACTTTACAGAGGGATGCTCAAATGCTGGTAAACACCTGCCTATCATGTCAAAAACATCAGAATCTGACGCACAGACCAACTGCCCTATTAAAGACATCCATAGTCTCGTGTCCCTTTGATCAGTGGGGTGTGGATATTGTAGGACCATTCCCAATGGCCCCAGGCCAGAAGCGTTTCTTACTGGTAGCCGTAGATTATTTCTCCAAGTGGGTGGAAGCAGAGGCCCTGGCCAGGATCACAGAAGGGGTTGTCATTCAATTTCTATAGAGAATATTCTTTGTAAATTCGACATACCGCACAAATTGGTATCAGATAATAGGAGGCAATTTCAATGGCAAAAAATCCAGGCCTGGTGTAAGGGGTTCGGCATAACGCAAGCCTTCACTTTAGTGGCATACCCGCAAAGCAACGACCAGACTGAAATGGTCAATCGAGAAATAATACGAGGTCTGAAGGTTAAGCTGGATCATGTGGGACGTAACTGGGTGGAAGAGCTATCGAGCATCCTGTGGGCTTACCGCACAACGCCTTGAGAAAGCACAGGCCTGACACCATTCCATCTAGTGTATGGCAACGAAGTGATAGTACCTATAGAGATTGGAGTGTCGTCAGTAAGGAGGACACTATACGCTGAAGGGAATGCCGAGCAGCGACGGGTTGAACTGGATCTCGTTAGTGAAATCCGCGAGAGGACAACAGCCAGACTGGAGGCCTATAGACAAAGAATGAGGAAGAATTATAACAGAAGAGTAATCCCTCGGTTCTTTAGAGAGGGAGACCTAGTTTGGAAGCAAGTAAAACCCGTGGGGGATGTGGCTAAGCTAGCACCACAGTGGGATGAGCCTTATAAGGTCATTAAGAAATTGTCGTCTGGAGCTTACTATTTACAAGATAACCAAGGTAGGAAGTTAGATCGGTCGTGGAGTGCTAACTACCTGCGACCTTACCGAGTTTAAAGAATTGTATAAAGAAGAAGAGGTTGGGCTGTAAAATGTCTGCCAGACCGGGGCCAAACGCTGACCAGATAGCATAGTAAAAGGATATGTCAGAGCGGGGATTATATATCCTAACATTTCTTTCAACATACTAAGATATTTCAGCAAATTAAACCTCAAAGTGCAAGTGGTTGTGTAGGAAGTAAAGTAATAAAGTATTCCACATGACATCGTTAAGTTACATTATGCATAGGCAGTCAATAATAATCATTTAAAAGGAGCAAAAATATCATCCGAAATCTCTTTAAGGATCCGTTCATGATCCAGAAACTCGGCAGGAGGAGCGGATTTCAAGTAACCTTGTTCGTAGAGTTGTCGCAGAGCCCCAGCCGCACCATAAATAATAACCGTGGAGAAACGTTGTCCCGCTTGTGCACAAAACTCTGGAGAGCACAGGTACAAGTTACGGCTCTGCTTGCAGCGGTCATTCTCCCCTTCCTTATAGACGGTCAGGGCTATGGATACCCCCTCTGCAGTAGCACGAGCCTGCGATAGTTCAACCTAGACGACCAGAAGTTCTACTGCTTTAGACGCCAGTTGTGCCGCTTGGGATTCTAATCTTTTGTTCTGCTCTTGTGCTAGGATTTCTTTGGAACGTAGTTTCTGGGTTAACTGGTCAATGGCTCGTTGATGCACCAAAGCTTGTTGATCCACGTGTTGCTGGTGCATGATATCAATCTGGCTCTTTTCTTCTTGAAGGCCTTTAAGCTTACGGTTAGCCTGCACCAGGGATACTTCCATATGGGTATTCCTTTTGGTTAGGTCCTTTATTTCAGCTCTCAGGGCATAACTAGCTTACGCGAGGTCATTTAACTGAAGCTCCAATTTCGTTACCCTGTCCCGCAGCACCTTATTCTGGTAATGAATAGCATGGAAGGATTGATTTATTATCAGGGACTTTGCACAAGCCTGGGATATAAAGGAAATATTTATAAGAGCGGGGAGGATAATAGGTGCTAGAATCATTAAAGCTTACCTTAGTATATAGCTCTGAGAATCTATCCATTTGAGCAGGCGATGGCAAGAGTTCCATCTGGTGCATACTTTCTTCCCATAAAGTGGCCAAATAACCTTTCATTGTCAAGGTGCTGGTGGGAACATCTTGCCTTGACCTTAACCCAGCCTATAGTGGTACGGTAATGGTGATGAGCAGGTGGTGGTGGCTGTGAACGCCCAGCAGCTAAGCCAGAGAGAGCTGAAGGGGGCACACGGGAAGGCTCCGGAAGCGAGGCGATGGGTGAGAAAGAAGGTGAGGGGCCAACTTCGGTGCTCCGGTGTTGTTGCGAGGGTGAAGGTTAAGCTAGGGGAGGCTTGGTTAGAACCTCGAGAGGATCAGGAGGAGCGTCTGCTTGGCTCGGGATAGGAGTAGTGGTTGCAACAGGCGGCGAAGGATGAGGAACAGGGGAAGGGCCCAAGTCTTGGCTAGGATTGGTAGTTCTGCGGCGAAATCTGTCAGCCAAAGGCCGATCGTCCGAATCAGAATCCTCAAAGGGCAGCCGAGCCTTGCGCCGAGAAGAAGAGGGTGTGTCCCGACTCGAGCGGTCATTTACAGAAAGTGTCCGACAAGCCGCCTGAAATGCTTCTCTGAAGGCAGGGCTGGCATAAGTTACGTTGGTTGATCTTCTACCACGACCGCGACCCGGGCTAGAAGTCGATCGAGAAGGATTAACTGATTGGAGATGCATAGGGGCGTATGGCTAGGCTGTAGGCGAGGCCCGGGGATGAACAGAGGTGGCAGGCCAGGATGTAGGCGAGGTCCTGGGACGAGCAAAGGAGGCAGGCCTGGAAGTAGACGAGGCTCTTGGAGGAAGACTGGGTCGGGGGTTTGCAGAGGCAGTCATACCGACCTGGGTTGAAGTCGAGTAGGGGAGCGACCTCCTCTCTAGGATGACTCGACTGCATCACATTATCTCCATATCACTTAGAGGAAGAGGTTGGATATCTGAGACACGGGTTAAAGCATCAGCTGTATAAGACAGAGTATGGGGTCAGTTACAGTAGGTAAAACAAAATGCATGAAATCACAAAAGAACCAAAAGATAAGCTTACCCAGGGAGTGAGGTGTTTCAGAAGTAAGGTGGCTCAGTCGGAAATAGGACAACAATTCCTCAGATAATAAGCGCGTTAAGTTCAGCTGTCATCCTGCTAAGCGAGATGAAGCCTCTATATAGGAGGTATCAAGATGGAACTCCCCTAATTGCGGGGTCGGGGGAAGCAGCGGTTGTCATTGTAGGGGTCATTCCACTTCATGAGGAAATCGAATGAAGAAGAACTTGCTCTTCCAGTTCGTTTCAGGAGGCTGTAGGGGGGAGAAAAAAGCAGTTCGAATGCGCGGCTGGAAGCGGAATGAGCCTTCTTCCTGCCGACGAAAGGTGAAGAAGCAGTGGAACAAAGGGGCAGACCAAGATAGCTCACATACTTCACAGAGTACTACAAACGTGCAGAGGAGCCTTATAGAGTTGGGCGTTAGTTGGCCCATGAGAATTTTGAAGTAGCGGCACACATCAGAGAAGAAGGGGTGAAGAGGGAGACGAAGGCCGGCCGTAAACTGCTCTTTAAAGAAGGTGCAATAGCCGTTGGGAGGGGCAAAAAATTGGTGCATTCCAGTTGGGATGATCACATGGGTGTTGGCAGCAACTCCGTAGTTATAGCGCAGATCATCCAGGTCTAATTCATTGAAGGTGGATGAGCCAAGAAAATACATTGCCGCCAGAGAAGACAGATGAGAGGAGGATGTCATGTGAAAAGAAACAGAAGGAGAAGAAATCAAGCAAGAAGCTACCGATGCAAAAATAGAGGTTTAAGCGCAGCAATGAATTTAGGAGGGAGGAAGAAGAAGGCGGGGAAAAGGTGGGAGGTAGAGATGAGGGGAAAGTATTTATAGTCGTTGGGCGGAGGGGTAATTTAGTCAATTATCATCCACCGGCCCAAAACAATTGGTGGGAGCAAAGAGGGCCAATGGATCGTCTTAGAAAACAATGCCCAAGGGTATATCTGGAAAAGTATCAGCGCGAAGTACGAGGAGATAGACTTCGGGAAAAGATGCGACAGTTCTAAGTGTCCTATGAACTCTTAACCCTCGCTTTCCTGCTCTGGTTTTATCTTATACTGGATTGAGATGGAAAAAGCAGACCAGGGTGGTTAGCTGAGCCAAGGCGGTCAGCGGGGAAAGGAGAGTGAAACAGGTCGGGGTAAGAAAGTGAGCCCCGACTGGGACCAGTTAAAACCTGAACCAGAATGTCGAAGTATACATCCATATCGCCATAGTTCATACCAGTCTGAAAATACACAAGGTATTGTTAGGAAATTGATGACCCAAGGGAAGATCGAAAATAGGCAGTCATATCATATCATATCATAAAAAGGCTAAGTAGTCCGAGACAGCAACAAATTTAAAATTACAAGCAAATAATATTGGCAAAGGTTTGGCAGTTTCATTTTTACATCAAAGTTCAGCATCAGTAGGAGGCACTGGGAGGAGAAATATGTCGTCGTCGTCCTTGAAGGTAGGATACAACCCTGCGGGAATTTCGCGCATCAGGCGAGCAGTGTCCAGAAAGTTCTTTGAAGGTGCAGAGTGGAGTAGGCCCTGCTCAAATAGTTGACGAGCCCCGCCGGCCACTCCGCAACATAACATAAGGTTCATCAAACCTCCCATCTTCCTCGAGAAGAAAGGAGATGTGACGTAGGATAGCCTGTACGCTCTAAGACGACCGGCTTCACCTGCCTAATAATCCGCCAGCTCGGCCTGGGTCTTCTCAGCATCGCCTCGGACCGAAACCAACTCTTTTTGACCCTGGGAAGCAGTCTCCTGGGCCATCAGAAGATCGGTTTGCAGTGATTTGAGTGTGGTTTGGCTGGCCTCCCAACGACTTTGGATGGCTTTCTCCCGGTCGGCACTAGAAGCTAGTTGATCCTGAACATCTGTTAAGTTTTTCTGAAGAGTCTCTTGAGTTTCTTGTAAACTCTTCAGATCGGAAGATAAAGAGGTCAGCTTTATCTTTCTCATCTAATTCAGCCATGAGAAAACGACGACGCTCCCCCTCAGAAGCCAACTTGGACTCACTAGTTTTCAGAGCCGCCTCTAAGGTCTTTATTTTGTTAAAAGTTGCATGGGCGATGCTTTGGGCAGACTCGACAGACTCCCCAATCGACCGAAGATACCCCGCCAAGTCGTCGGGTGTTGGGTTGAGCAGATCGCGGGGTGTAAGCGGTAGCTCCAATTCTTGAAGTCGAGCCTTCAGCACCTCATGCCCCCTATGCAAATTGGAGGCATATTGGATCGCACTCAAACTGGTGGAGAAGGCCTACATAAGACACAGAAGGAAGGATTATGAGGAATTCCAGTGGAGGAGCCCTGATAAAAGAAAACTCACAAAAATTATCTGCCGAGATGCTTGGTTCAGCCCTTCCATTGGCAGATTGTTCAAAAATCGTCGATTACCTGACCACCAGGATGTGGCTAACTCGCCCTGTAGCTGAACCAAGCCAACAGCAGGAGGAGGGCAGGCGCCAGGAAGTGGTGAAGGCATACTTTTTGGGGATTCTCTCCTGGGTTCGAGAGGTGGAGGCCGGAGCAGCCACAGGAAACAAGGCAGACAAAGTTGCAGAGCTCCCGAGTTGGTCCATTACGGGAAGAGGGATCTGCCCAGGAGATAAGGCCCGAACGGGAAGAGAGGCCTGCTCGGGAGATAGAGCCTGAACGGGTGTAGGGGCTGATATTCTGGGCGACATGGTGGGAACCTCCAGTCCGAGAGCAATCTTCCGATCAGGAGTAACAGCCTTAGCCTCAGAAGATTGGGAGGCTGCGGATGAACGCTGGGCGGAAGGAAGAGGCGGAGGAGACGCCTGGACCGCGGGAGTAACCCTCTTCCTTTTGCGTTGGAGACGTAGTCGTTTAGAGGGAGGGGAAGAAGCGGCCCATTCTTCCTCGATCTGTTCTAATATGCAGCATCCAAGTGAAGTGTAGGGGGGGGGGGGGGGGGGGGGGGGGTTCCGCCCGGGCTGGCGCAGGAGGGACAGTCTGTGAGGAAGCTGCTAGGCCCTGTTTAAGCTCCACGCTTAGGGCTTTCAAAACGGTGAGAGATTGCTAATTTACATTTGAAGAGTAGGCCCGAAGTATAGCAGCCTCTGCAAAGTGGAAGAGAAATACCTCAGTTAGCGAAGAATATCAAGAAAGAAAGTAGGATCTTACCTAACGGAGCCCCTATCTCTGCATAAACTGGGCTGAGCCCAAAAGAGTGTAAAAAGTCTTCTAACAGTATTATGGATAAGCGAACGCTCACGCCCCAGAGTTTTTCTAAAGCGGCATGGTAGGAGGGTTGATGTTGGTGCACAGGAAGATTAATAGGAAGATCAGAGCGCCATTGGGCTGGCCTGATCAGGGGTTCAGGTAATCTAATGAAGAAAAAATGAGACTTCCAACCTTTGTTGGAAGAAGGCATGTCAGAGAAGAATTTATAACCGGGTCTGGCTTGCACCATGAATACCCCTAGTTCAGATCGTTTGAAGGAATAGAAATGATGGAATAATTGGATAGTCAATGGGATTTGGTATACGCGACACAGAATAACGGTGCCACATACAACCCTGAAGAAATTGGGAGCAAATTGAGAAGGGCAAATACCAAAGTATTGACTCAGTGAGGAGATGAATGGATGTAAGGGAAAGCGAAGGCCTCCTAGGAGTTGGTCCTTGAAAACAGTCATGAAGCCTTCGGGGGGAGAAGAAGGATGTTCATTGGGTGTAGGGAGTCGGCGTTCATAATCTTGGCTAAGTTCCAGGTTAGACTGTATCATGGTCAGGTCATAGTTGTCTAGGTCAGAAATGTAATAAGAATACCAGAAGGATGTCTTACCGTCCGCCATTATCAAAATGAGGAAGGTTGAAGGAGAAATCAGACGAGAAGAGGAAGAGCACCAGGTGTCGGGGGTCGAGAAGGGGAATGGCTAAGGCACCAGGGACAGCAGAATAACGAGGCGGCGAAGGTAGTCGAAGCACTAAGACGTCAACGGCGGATTGTCTTTAGGGCTTATAAAGCGGGCTTTCCTGGGGAATATCGAAAGATGAGCCGGGTGTCTTTTTGGGTAAAGCGCCTAGAGTCATCTGATCAAGGAACGACAAGCTCTTATGGGAAGTCGTGTATAAAAAGGAGTTAAGCAGGCGGTGTCATACGGCGTAAGCAGTAAAGATGTGGGATAGGTGTCACCCCCTAGGAAGCGTATTAATGATGGACGTGATGAGAAAATCATGAGAGGAGGCAGGCATACGGAAGCGTCTGTCGCGAGATCTTCTCGGGAAGCGGTGAGAGAAATGGCGGGAGATAAATTCAAATGTTGCACTGCTACATTGCGTCATTTTCCCGAGGATTGAGTAAGGTTTTAATATTTTTTATCTTCACTTACATCTGATATGGTATATTTCTTGACTACAGACGAGGTCAAAGTATTCTCTGCAAACAAGCCCTGGTCGGGAGCTCACCCTCAGGTTGGCAACATCTGTCCCCGAGCGGGCTTTCCTAAACAGTCCTGGTCGGCTGTCCCAGACTCTCCCCCCAGTGCGAGTTATAAGTGAGTTATGCTCTCACGCCCAACAACCTTCCTGATTGGTTGTCCCAGATTCTCGCCCCAGTGTGAGTTATAAGTGAGCTATGTTCTCACGCCCAACGACCTTCCTGGTCGGCTATCCCAGACTCTCGCCCCAGTGCGAGTTATAAGTGATCTATGCTCTCACGCCCAACGACCTTCCTGGTCGGTTGTCCCAGACTCTCGCCCCAGTGCGAGTTATAAGTGAGCTATGCTCTCACGCCCAACGACCTTCTTGGTTGGCTACCTTAGACACTCGCCCCAGTGCGAGTTATAAGTGAGTTATGCTCTCACGCCCAACGACCTTCCTGGTCGGCTGTCACAGACTCTCGCCCCAGTGCGAGTTATAAGTGAGCTATGCTCTCACGCCCAACGACCTTCCTGGTCGGCTGTCCCAGGCTCTCGCCTCAATGCGAGTTATAAGTGAGCTATGCTCTCATGCCCAACGACCTTCCTAGTCGGCTGTCCCAGACTCTCGCCCCAGTGCGAGTTATAAGTGAGCTATGCTCTCATGCCCAACAACCTTCCCGGTCGGCTGTCCCAAACTCTCGCCCCAGTGCGAGTTATAAGTGAGTTATGCTCTCACGCCCAACGACCTTCCCGATCGGCTGTCCCAAACTCTCACCTCAGTGCGAGTTATAAGTGAGTTATGCTCTCACGCCCAACGACCTTCCCGGCCAGATGTCCCAGACTCTCGCCCCAGTGCGAGTTATAAGTGAGCTATGCTCTCACGCCCAACGACCTTCCTGGTCGGCTGTCCCAGACTCTCGCCCCAGTGCGAGTTATAAGTGAGCTATGCTCTCACGCCCAACGACCTTCCCGATCGGCTATCCCAGACTCTCGCCCTAGTACGAGTTATAAGTGAGCTATGCTCTCACGCCCAACAACCTTCCTGGTCGGCTGTCTCAGACTCTCGCCTCAGTGTGAATTATAAGTGAGCTATGCTCTCACGCCCAACGACCTTCCTGGTCGGATGTCCCAGACTCTCGCCCCAGTGCGAGTTATAAGTGATTTATACTCTCACGCCCAACGACCTTCCCGGTCGGCTATCCCGGACTTTCGCCCCAGTGCGAGTTATAAGTGAACTATGCTCTGACGCCCAACGACCTTCCAGGTCGGCTGTCCCAGACTCTCGCCCCAGTGCGAGTTATAAGTGAGCTATGCTCTCACGCCCAACGACCTTCCCGGTCGGCTGTCCCAGACTCTCGCCTTAGTGTGAGTTATAAGTGAGCTGAGCTCTCACGCCCAATGATTTTTCCGGGCATCACTCCTTACATACGCCTGGGCAAAATACAACAAAACATGCTCCCACGCTCGACTGGTCAGTAAATTATATTTCCGTTATTTCTGCTGCTAAATATGAAAACTAGCAAGTATATTCTCAAGTGTCCTGACTTCCCATTCATCACGGTGAGAGGTAAGAAGAGGGTCGGGTAAGTAAGTTATTATGTTTACTAGAAATATTCGAGAGATACAGGTGATGCGAAAGCAAGGCAACACAGATCTACACCATAATAAACGGAATCCAGGAAATATGTTTCATTTCATTAAAAAAGGAACATTTATCAGGGGCTTCAATTGCTGCCAGACCCAGACACCTGATGTTTTCCCTCTAAATGAGTCCTTGCCCGAGCCAGTTCTTTCCAGACATGGTCGAGGGTATTCTGCAGTTGGCCAATGGTCTCGTCCTTTATCCGACTCCCATCTTTCAGCAAGGCCACCTCGTCCTCGTGTTTCATTTTCAGATATAGAATATGATGGATCTGACTCTGGAAGTCTGCTTGCGCCTTCATCTTGAGAGCTCTCTCGGCGCGGGTTCTATATTTGGCAGCCTGCCAGAGATCTTCCATTTCCCTACGAAGGGAGGTTTGAAGATCCCTGCTTAGTGTCATGTCATACAAAGCTTTTTCTGTAAGAGCCAGCTGGCGACATAAAGAAGACAGCTCGGCGGGCTCCATGAGCGAGAGGAGGAGAGAAGGGAAAAAGAAGATATAAAAGTATGAGTGGTGATGGAAGGGTGCGCAAACCTTTTTATAAGGAAGGAGAAAGTGAAGGGATTTCCTCGGAACTTGAGTTAACACTTGGAAAACAGTGTGACATTTATAGGAAAAGAGTATGCTCGAAAATTGAAGAATCAACATACACACAGAACAATCCCGTTTATCTCATAGGACGGCCAGAAATTCTAAAGGAGATAGACGGAAAACAGACCAGCAGAAGATGCGAGAACCAGGTCAGGTAACAAAGGGACTTGGGTCTAGTCAATCGGACTAGAGCCTCCTTCGACTAGACTTAAGGGGGAGGCTTGTGATACGGTGCATGAGAAGGGGGTCAGGCGGATGACATGGTCAAAAGTCAAGCCGCCCATGGGATGGTCAGAAGTCTAGCCCCAGTGGAGGTCAGAAGTCAAGCTTGTGTGGCCATGGTCAGAGTTTCAGCTGACGGGGCAGTCAAAAGATAAGATTACAAGTTGGACAAGATCCAGCCTCGATGGCAATTAAGGGCAGGGCTCACAGGCCAGGTAAAGGCGCAGAAGGAAAGGCCTCTGGCGTAGAACAGACCTAGCGTACAGGACGGGACGTACGAACCAGGGATTACAGAGGACCGAAGCAGGTCGGTATACAAACCTAGCTTACAGGTCGGGAGGTACAAATCCTAGATCACAGAGGACAGAAGCAGGTCGGTATACAGACCTGGCGTACAAGTCAAGACGTACGAATCATAGATTATAGAGGACAGAAGCAGGTCAGTATACAGACCTAGCGTATAGGTCGGGACGTACGAACCATAGATTACAGAGGATAGAAGCAGGTTGGTATCCAGACCTGGCGTACAAGTCGGGACGTACGAACCATGGATTATAGAGGACAGAAGCAGGTTGGTAGGTAATGTCTGTCAAGGATACGGGTTGAGACTTCTAGCCTTGCGGCGCAAGATACATCGACAAACGTACAGGTCGGGAGTGTGCTTACCAAGGATATAGGTCGAGACTTCTAGCCTTACGGCACAAGATACATGCACAAGCGTACAGGTCGGGAGTGTGCCTACCAAGGATACAGGTCGGGACTTATATCCCCACGACATTGGATAAAGGGATCAAAGAGTACAGGTTAGAACTCAAGATAAGCGGAAGCAGACTGATGCATACAGGTCATGATTTATAGCCTTATGGCTTAGGATATTTGGATCGATGAAACGTACAGGTCAGGATGTGTTAGCCAAGGATACAGGTCAGGATTTATAGCCTTATGGCTCAGGATACTTGGATCGATGAAACGTACAGGTCAGGATGTGTTAGTCAAAGATACAGATCAGGATTTATAGCCTTATGGTTCGGGATACATGGATCGATGAAACGTGCAGGTCGGGATATGCCAGCTAAAGATACAGGTCAGGATTCATAGCCTCATGGTCCAAGATAAGCAGAATTGGATGTAGGCATACAAGTCAGGTTGGATGAAGGCAAACGTATAGCTTTGGAGTCGGGATAAACAGAACCGAACTAAGGTATACAGGGCGCGATATGTAATGCAAATAAGAGGCAAGACCGGTCGGGAGTCTACAATATGAGATGCATAGGACAAGGTTAGATGTACAGGTCGGGAGGCGATATCAGATCAGGGTTAGCAAGATATCAGATCGGGGTTAGCAAGTGCAAAGACCCACATTCCTTTTGTCTCTTTGTGGGTCTGCAAAATATAAGATATACATAATTGAAAAAAAGCTTAAGGAAATATGTAATGAAAGATTTGAGAGAGTAAAAAATTTCGGACACTAATATATAAAATTACCTGACAGTAGCTATCAAACCTTTGCTTTTCACATGCTATTTTTTCTCCACATCATTCCATTGACATCCACTTTGTCTACACATGTCATTAATAATATGAAATCTTGTCTTTAACCACTTGATCTTTGATTCAATATGAGGTGTAACTTGTTTTGTAAGAGTAGGTATCTTGCTTAGCATTCTCTTATGCACCTCAGCCATGTAATTGCTTTTAAAACCACCATCTGTCTTCCATGAAGGATCACAAGCCATATCTTAAAGAGTTGCAATTAATACTTGGACCTCATTTTCTGTCCAGAAGCATTTATTTCTTCCGCATCCTCGAACTATTTGATCTTGCTCCATCCTAACATATAATAATGATATCCCAAATTTTCAAATCAAATCATTAAAATTCATGAGTAATATATAAACCAAAATAAAACAATTATTGAAATAAATGAATAACAGTTACGTTCACATAATAGACGCCTTCTTAAACATGACAAACATGTTGAAACATTCATGAAAATGCAATAACAAAATCATTAACATATCCCCTTTCCCATAACAGTCAATGATGTGATCTTTCACTCTAATGATTAAACATTTCAAGTGCCAATGTATTTCTAAAGTTGATCCATTCTTCTATTGGGGTGATACTCGTCACATATTCATCATCTTCGAAGTGTTCATCTTCCATGTCATCTTCTTCAGGTGGTTCCAACTCTTGTGGATCAAAACTCATGTACTTTCGAATCAGATTGTGTAAAAGGCAACACGCTAAAATAATGCGCACTTGAGTTTCAATTAGGAAAAATGAGAGGGAAGATAATATTTTCCATCACCCTTTTAGCAACCCAATGCATCTCTCAATCACATTTCTAGCTTTTGAATATTTCATATTAAAATACTCTTCGGCTGTATGTGGTCAATGACCGTGAAACTCATTTAGATAGTACTGTTGTCCTCGAAAATGAGCTAAAAATTCATCCGCAATACAATATCCAGAATCCACCAAATAATAACAACCTTCAAGAATACAAAAAAAATCACATTAATTATGAGTTTGAATGAAGTTTTATATTGAAAAACTAACTAGCTAGTGCAAGACCGATTGTGCCTTGAGGAACTTTAAGACCGTCAGACCTAATCATAGCATCTCTAAGCACACGACCATCATGTGAAGAACTCTCCAATCCAGGTAAAACATATATAAACTGCATGTTTGGGCAGCAAACACATAATACATTTGAAGTTATATTTACTTTTCTAGTGCAATATCAAGGTTTTTTTATCAGAAGGAGGTGTGACTTTGATTAATGTACCATCCAAAGCACCTAAACAACCCTGTTATTTAAATATTTTGAAAAACACAATAAATAAGATGGTTTTTTATTTCTAATAAATTATAATTTTAATAAATATAAATGCAAAGTACCTTGAAACACCGCTAACGATCGTCTTGACAATCTTCAGTAATAGGAACTGGTTTTTTAAGAAAAATGGAATGCAATTTCAAGATAGCTAGAAGACAACTATTAAAGTGACGACTGATAGTTTCTCCACTTAGTAAAAATAATAGACTCATTGTCCTATTTTTTTTTATGGTGAGTCAAACACATACACAAAAATAGCAACTACTTCTTTTAGAGACATATTTTTGGTGTCTTTTAAATCTCCAATATCTCTTACCATGTCACATAATATTCCAAACGTCCATCTATCCATTCGAAGCTCCACTACAAGGAAAACCCTCATAGACATCGGTGGAACAACAACGGTTTTAAGCAAAAACGGATTTCTTTGAGTATTTTACACCGGTTTTTCCAAAAACCGGTGTCTATGAGCGCAGATTTTCGCTCATAGATATAGGGTTTTTTAGCCGATGTCTATGAGCGCCTTTTTTTCATTAATAGACATCAATTTTAACCGCGGTTTTTAAAACCGGTGTCTATGAACCAAAATTTTGGCGGACTTTCGTAGCGCCCTTTCTTTTGGCTTCTCCTCACCCACCATAAATCGAAACCCTAATCCTCTGCATCCTCCTTTTAGGAGATACCATTTGAAAGACGAGCAATGGATCTCTCGACGGCGATGCGGACGGCGGCCGTCGTGGATGCTATCGTGGTCTACTGGTTCGTGTGGGTGATGGGCTCGGCGGAAGTGAAAGGCAAACGGGCAGTGAACCTTAAGATGGGATTGATCATGCGGGATAAGGTGCAGGACAAGTACAAGCAGTACTTGTCCTTCTTTCTCCGCTCCAAGGAGGGCATTGCCACCGCGCCCGACGATGATAACGTCCCTGCCTTCGTCGACACCTTCTACAACCTCGTCACAGACATCTACGAGTGGGGATGGGGGCAGTCCTTCCACTTCTCGCACTCACTTCCCGGCCGCTCCCACCGGGAAGCCACACGCATCCACGAGGAGCTCGCCGCTGATCTGAGAGATGGGGATCTCCTCTCTCAGATCCCCATCCGAGGTCGCTTGCTCCTCCTTCCCTTCACTATGACCGGCAAAAGGATGGCCGCCCCGTTTCTCTTGCTGCTAATCGCGTCCTGCTAATCTCTCTTGCTGCTAATCGCGCTCCAGGGTGAATCGCAGCGCAAAGGGCGGCTCGGACTCTTTGTCCCTCCATCTCTGTCCTTTCTCCGTCTCCCATTGCGTCGCCCGGAGCTAGATCGAGATGGTGGTGAAGCTCTCGAAAGCGGAGAAGAAGGTCCGCTACGACAAGAAGCTGTGCTCGCTTCTAGACGAGTACGGGAAGGTCCTAATCGCCGCCGCCGACAATGTCGGGTCCAACCAGCTCCAGAGCATCCGCAGGGGCCTCCGCGGCGACTCCGTCATCCTCATGGGCAAGAACACCCTCATCTACCGCTGCATCCGCTTCCACACCGAGAAGACCGGCAACAAGGACTTCCTCAACCTCCTCCCCCTTCTCGTCGTACGCACTCTTCGCCATTTCCCATTTCCTCATCTTTAGTTCCTCCATGAATCGATCATTTATCTATTTAGTAATTATCCTTGACTGATTCAGGGGAATGTGGGATTGATATTCACAAAGGGCGATCTTAATGCAACCAAGAAGGTTTTTGTTGCATTAACATCGGTTTTTACCCCATGGAATGTGATATTCACAAATAAAGGATGACAAGGGCGTTCCTCCCACCACGCTCCACGAGGTCTCCCTCCTCCGCATGCTTTCCATCGATCCCCATGTCGTCAGGTGCTATTCTTAACCTGATTGAATAATTTATGGAAATTTCGTTTTCTCAACACTTTTTTTCATCGATTTGCTTGCTCTTGATTTTGATTCCAGGCTTTTGGATCGGAAGCAAGACCAGAACAAGGAGGGGCAAACCATTCTCTACCTAGTCTTTGAGTACATGGACACGGATCTGAAAAAGTACATCAGAAGTTTCCGCCAGAGCCATGAAATGATGCCACCAATGACTGTTAAGGTAAAAATTAATTTAAGAGCTGATTTTTTTTTTCTACCACCCAATATGATGCATCAAAATTTGTTGAAATCCTCATTACCAAGAGGTTGTTGAAGAGCATCATGATTTCTCTCTGTTTCTTGAAAGGTTCTTTAAAAGATGTCAATTGTGCATCAACAACATGAATTTTAGGGCAGAAAATTTCTCTGCTTCCACTAGGGATAGGACACTAAATATTTGATAAATTATGGTACTTTTAGATTCTCACAAGGTCTCTTGCTGTAGATTTTGATGTATCAACTCTGCAAAGGAATTTCATTCTGTCATGGTCATGGAGTGTTGCACAGGTTGGAAAAAACTCATTCACCATCTTGTTTCAGTATGTTAAAGATAAGATCTTGTTGAATAATTTGCTCCTTAATTTTGCAGGGATCTTAAGCCTCACAATCTTTTAATGGACCGCAAGACTATGATGCTAAAAGTTGCGGATCTTGGACTCAGTCGTGCTTTCACCATTCCCCTCAAGAAATACACGCACGAGGTCACATATCTTTTAGCTTGTATTGGAAAGCACAGCATTTGAAAATACCTAGCTTTCCAATTTTCATGGCAGAATTTGTTTGAATGTAAGATATCTGATATGACATTTTCCTTAAGTGTTTAGTCACTGCAGAACTTATCTGATAACCTATGCTTGTGGTCTAATTCTATAGATGGAAATGTCCAAGGAAACAAACGTGCATTCATCAGTTCATTGCATCTGGTGCTTCTAGGATTTCACAGGACAAGAGTCCTATGCCAACATCCTCTGGAGGCTTTCATAATTCTTCAACTATATCTCATGTTCCTCTGCTGGCCTTTGCTGCCCCTAATTTGAAGTAGTCATTGATTAGTGATGCGCAAGCTGGTGTCAATACCATTAAACATTCATCTAGTTCCCGTGATAAGGCTTTGCCTTCAACACATAATGGATTAAATGCTAGACCTAGTGGACCATCTTATCTGACACAAGATCAAGGTAAAATCTTTAGACCATATTTGTCCGTATTATCTATCAATGCTGTGAAATTCTGACTTCCTTTGCTTTGTTATGGCTTGAATACTTGATTAATGCATTATCATTTTTCTTACTTCCTTTTTGCTTAATTTCTTAAATTTATCAAGTTCCTAAAAAGTATTAAAATATTTTGGCCTTCTTTACTGAAGTTTTATGTGAACTAGTATTAGTCATAGCTGCAGTTCAATAAAGAACAAATAATTGTATGAGTCAGAGATAGCATTGTGGTACTAATATCAGTAATTGTGTTTATTTCCTAATTATTTTTTATTTTGGTACCAAGCAGTGTGGCCTGGTATACTGGTAAGACATGTCTGCTAAAGGCTCAATCCTTTTTTTAGCATAAATATAAAGGCTAGTTTTTCCTTTGTGAATCCTTTTCTCTATTGTTTGGAATTTGGGTTTTCTGTACGTGTAATATTGGACATGTCCTAATATTTTCATTCATGCTTAACTTGTTTTCTAATGCAGCTAATAATCCACCTCAGAAAATCCCAACCATCTCTTCCATGCAATCACCATCTGTTGTTGCTGTGTCAAGGTTTAGACAACCAAACAAATTGTTGGATCATACTTCAATTAGGTCAGAGGGTATTGTCGGTGCAAATGCTAGCCAATCTTCTCATCAGATGAAAAATCAGGAAATAAAGTCTTTTACAGTTCAAGCAGGACAAGGAGGCCTGCATATTACACATCAACCTACTCAAGGCTTGGCATTCTTTCATGCACCTTCTCTTTATACCAATCACAATGAGATTGGTAAGAGTGTGCAGAGGATATTGCAATCAAAGGTTCTGGATCACCCAAATTGGATTCCTCCATCAAGTGACTATATGAATGCTTCTTTAAATTGCCAGATATGCAAAAATGTGATTTCAGATACAGAAAGTTTGCTTGTTTGTGATGCTTGTGAGAAAGGAAACCATTTGAAATGTCTTCAATCTTATGGCAGCAAAGACATTCCTAAAGCAGAATGGCATTGCCCAAGCTGCTTGGCATCAAGTAATGGAAAGACCTTGCCACCCAAATATGGAAGGAACAGGACCACCCGACGGGATGCCCTCAGTGAAGACCCAGATGTTGGTGAGAGTAATCTATTCCTGTAAGAGCCCCGGGAAGGGTGAAGTGTGGTAAAAGCCTCACTAGTAGGGAGAAAAGCACAACTTTCACTACATTTCATCTCTTAAAAACTAGTTTTTCTATGAGTTTTCTACGTATCTGATCTCCCTTCTTTGTGTTCCACTACCTTTTTTCCATATCAGAAGCATTCAAGTGTTTCCCCTTTATCTTTTCCTTGCAGGTCGATCTGAGTTCCTCTGTTATTCTTGGAATTTCTTAGAACGAATTGGAGCATTGCTCATGTTAGAACATTTTTTTTTATCAGATGGAAATTCTTTACTCTGCCAATAACAATAGCGTGGCTGTTGCACTCTGTCTACTGCTCCTCATCCTCTGGGGCTTTTGCAATGATCATCCGATTTCAGCATTTCTTACTCTGTTCGTGCTTGCGCTTTCCCCTTCCGCTCTATTTGCTATCAAACAGCTCGGAAAAGCCCAGAGACCATCACAGAGTTTTGCAGACAAGAAGGCAGCTACTGGCTCAGAAGTTGCATCACTGGAATCTGAAGGATCGGAGTATCAGCTGACCAGTAAGGCTCCATGCATGGGCACTGAGTTATCTGAAAAGGATGAAGAGAATTCAATATCCGACGATGAAAATCTCATTGAGGTTTCGCTCCCTGATGGCCATTTTCTTGCACATGATGAGACAAAGGCATTGTTGAACTTGGAGCCACTGCCTTTATTGAGTGGATTCCTGCCAAGCCCTCTACAGGATGCAGTGGTGAGGCAACAAGGAGTCATGGAGCTCTTACCGGAAATCAACGAAGAAGAAAACTTGATCGAGATTGACATCGTTAGAGGCTCCATCAAATGATCAAGAATAGGAATTAAGACATGAACTAGGTTAAGAAAATTTCATCCAAGAACAGTTGAATAAAAGGGCTTGTTACTTAAGCAGTAGGCTAACTGGTACCTCATCTGGTCATTTGGTTGTTTTTCCATGCAACGTTGGGTGAGTAGGAATAACATTATATATCACTCTCACTTGCATATTTTGAGAACTTGCAAGATGCATATATACACTAATTATATTTCTTTGTGTAGTTTTCACTGGATTTTGACTATCATCAATGTTGAGAAGGAGATTATTTTTTTGTTGGATCCTCTTAGTCACCGCATTCGTGATCAAGATTGGAAATATGTTGTCAACATGTAAGTTTTTTGGCTTCTTTTCTTACCTTTGTTGAAACATTCAAGTATTTTGATGTGGCAATACAATTCCCACGGGTTATATGCATGTTGGGCCTTGAAAACCTATAATGCGGAGGCTCCAAGGAAAGGGAAAAAACAACCAACCTGGGTAGTTTTCTAGCTACCATGTGTTCTTTTAAATTAAATTTTGGATCGCCTGCGGAATTTAACACGTTTGATCCAAAACTTAATCTGTTCGTTCTTTTAGGTTTTGACTTGGGTCTCCTGCGGAACTTAACACGTTCGACCCAAATCACCTTAAGTTATTAATTCCATTAAATATTAATTTCCATAATTGGTTCCCAGTACTGACGTGGCGAGGCACATGGCCTTCTTGGATATGGGAGCAACCACCACCGACTAGACAAAACCTTTTATGGAAAGATAATATTTAATTTCCTAAAATAACTTTAGGTTAACCGAAAAAAATAATCAAATCACAAGGAAAAAAAACAAAAGAACACAACATCGAAAAACATATTCGAAATACTAGAATCGCATGCCTCTTGTATTTGGTATTATTTCCAAAAATAACTAGTATGATGCGGAAACAAAAATTACTAGTTACACCTTTTAGAAAGACCTCTTGATCTTCTACCGTATTCCTCTTCTAATCTCGGACGTTGTGTGGGCAACGATCTTCCGAGATGAGAACCACCAAGCACCTTCTTCTTCCTTGTAAGTTTCAGCCATCAAAACATCTTCTAGGATGAAGAGGTTCGGCCACCACCACCATGCTCCAATGGATGCTAGAAAAGAGGCTTCTTTTCTCTCCTTGTTCTCCTTCTTAGATCCCGCCACCAAAGCTATCTCCACCATGAGTAGGTTTCGGCCACATAAAGGAGAGGAGAGGAAAGAAAGGGCCGGTCACACCCAAAGAAGAAAAGAGGGAGAAAAATAATAGAGTTCTTCTACCATGAAGGCACCTCTACCCCCTCTTTTATAATCCTTGGTCTTGGCAAATAAGGAAATTTAAATAAAAACTTCCTTAATTCTTTTGCCATGAAAAGGAAAATTTATTTAATTAAAAATAATTTTTCTCTTCTCAATTTACAATGGCCGGCCATCATACAAATCTCCAAGCAAATAAAATTTTAAACACCAATTAAAACTTCCTTATTTGCTTCCGGAAATTTATAAAAATTTCTCAATAATTTTTATCCCTTCATGATTGGTTTATAAAAAGAAAATTTAATAAATTAAAATCTTTCTTTTAAACATGTGGATAAAAAGAAAGTTATCTCTATAAATTAAAATCTCTTTTAATCTACAAATAAGGAAAGATATCAAATCTTTTCTTAATCTTTTGTAGAAACTTATAAAAGAGAATATTTAATTTTAAACTCTCTTTTAAATCATGAACATGATTAAAAAGGAAAGTTTTCTTAAAATTTAAAATCCTCCTTTAATCAACAAATAAGGAAAGATTTCAAATTTTAAACTCTCTTTTAAACATGTAGATGATTTACAAATAAGGAAAGTTTTTACCAAAAATTAAAACCATCCTTTTAAACTACAAATAAGGAAAGAGATTAATCTCTTCTCTTAATCTTTTGTAGAAAGCTATAAAAGGAAATTTTTAATTTTTAAACTCTCTTTTAAAATCATGATATCCACATAAGAAATAATTTTAATAAAAATCCTTTTTAATATTCTAGTGGCCGGCCACCTAAGCTTGAGACCCAAGCTTTGACCGGCCACCTATATGGCTCATCCACTTGGTCTTGGTCGGCCCTAGCTTGGGTTCCAAGCTAGCTTGGCCGACCCCATTGGATGGGTAAGAAGGTGGGTATGCGGTGGGTATAAATCTCTATATACTAGAGGCTACGATAGGGACCGAGAGGAGGAATTGGTTTTGGTCTCCCGATGAAATTAAGCATCCCGTGTTCGCCCCGAACACACAACTTAATTTCATCAATAATAATTCATTCCACTAAAGAACTATTATTGAACTACCGCACCAATCCCAAATTACATTTTGGGCTCCTTCTTATTATGAGTGTGTTAGTCTCCCTGTGTTTAAGATAACAAATGTCCACTAATTAAGTAAGTTACTAACAACTCGCTTAATTAATATCTAGCTCCAAGAGTAGTACCACTCAACTTCATCGTCATGTCGGACTAAGTCCACTTGCAGGGTTTAACATGACAATCCTTATGAGCTCCTCTTGGGGACATTCTCAACCTAGATCACTAGGACACAGTTTCCTTCTATAATCAACAACACACACTATAAGTGATATCATTTCCCAACTTATCGGGCTTATTGATTTATCGAACTAAATCTCACCCATTGATAAATTAAAGAAATAAATATCAAATATATGTGCTTGTTATTATATTAGGATTAAGAGCACACACTTCCATAATAACTGAGGTCTTTGTTCCTTTATAAAGTCAGTATAAAAGGAACGACCTCAAATGGTCCTACTCAATACACTCTAAGTGTACTAGTGTAATTATATAGTTAAGATAAACTAATACCTAATTACACTACGACCTTCTAATGGTTTGTTCCTTTCCATCTTGGTCGTGAGCTACTGTTTATAATTTATAAGGAACCGATAACATGATCTTCTGTATGTGACACCACACACCATGTTATCTACAATATAAATTAATTGAGCAACTACATTTATCATAAATGTAGACATTTGACCAATGTGATTCTTATTTCTAGATAAATGTTTATACTAAAAGCTAGGCTTTTAGTATACACTCTAATAATCTCCCACTTATACTAAAAGACTAAGCTGCCATATCTGCTGCCATACATCTGATTCCCATGCCTTTCAAAAAGCTCTTGCCTTAAGGACCTTAGGTTATCATCTGATTCAATCTAGGCGGCAACAACTTCTCCTCGTTATACAATTTCTCGTATTGGGTAGTACTTGCGCTCTATTGTGTTTACTTGCCTTATAGACTCATGGTTTCTTCGAGTTTGTTACTGCACCATTATTATTACAATAAATTGTAATAATCTTTGGATAAACTAGAAATCATATCTAAGTCTATCTTGAGGTAATTAAGTCATTCAGCTTTTATGCCTACCTCAGAGGCTTGCCATATACTCAGCTTCTATGGTGGAGTCCAGAAAAACACCTATGCTTATCACTCTTCCATAGTTATGACTTTTCCTCTTAAAGTAAACACAAAACCCCGAGGTTGACTTATTATTGTCCCTATCCGATTGGAAGTCAAAATCCATGTAACCCAGAGGACCAAATTAACTGCCTTGTAAGCTAGCATATAATCTCTAGCACCTCTAAGGTACTTTAATATATGCTTTTTGGCAGTCCAATGTCCTTGTCTAGGGTTACTTTGATATCTGCTAACTATGCCCTTGGCAAAACAGATTTCTGATCTCGTGCATAGCATACATTAGGTTGTCTAACTGCCGAAGCATAAAGAACTGCCTACATTTCCTCAATCTCCTTTGATGTCATCGGAGACATCTCTTTAGATAAAGACACTCCATGCTTAAAAGGTAAGAAACCTTTCGAGGAGTTTTGCATGCTTAAAACAAGCAAGGATTTTCCGATGTATCAAGCTTGGGATAAGTAAAATATATTTTTTCTTTCGATCCCTTATTATTTTGATCTCAAAAATATATACATTCTTCCAAGTCCTTTATATCGAATTATTTGGACAACCATACCCTTACTTCTGACAACATTTTGATATTGTTTCCAACTACCAAAAATGTTATCTACGTATAGTATAAGAAATACCACCACGTTTCCATCACACCTTTTGTATACACAAGACTTATCCGTTTACTCAATAAATCCATAGGTCTGGATTACTTTAATAAACTGGATGTTCCAAGACCTTGAAGCTTTGCCTCAGTCCATAGACTGATTGAGCTTGCACACAAGATGCTCTTAGCCCTTTGCAATGAACCCTTCTGGTTGCTTTATATGGATGCTTTCATCAAGACTTCCATTAAGGAATACTGTCTTGACATCCACTTGCCAAATAGATAAAAGAATCCGGATAGACTTAAGCATGGCTACCAGTGAAAAAGTTTCCTTTTTCATCAAGCCTTGCTTTGAAAGTTACTACCTTCCTTTCTATCCCTCTTTTCCTATTATAGACCTTTTTACACCCAAAGGCTTTTACACCATTTGGTGGTTCTACAAGCTTCCAGATTTTATTAGAATACATATATTCTAATTCTGTTATTCATTACTCTTTTCCAAGATGTTGCATCTTTATCTTGGAGTGTTTTGTCATATGTCCGGAGATCAGGTTCATGTCCTCCAGGGATCAAGTCCAAAAACTCTCCCAAAACATGAATCTTTTTAGGTTGCCTAACAACCCTCCCACTACGACAAGACACTTTCTGCAATTATGTATCATTTGTGATACGTGTTGCAGTTTCCTTGTGGTATCTCATCTTGTACAGTTGGTACTAGATTAGACATGCCTTTTATTATTTCCTTAAGAACAAATTTTCTTATGGGCACATGGTTTATTACATAGTCCTTTTCTAAAAATCAGTCATTGATGCTAACAATGACTTTCTTATTTTTAAGACTATAAACCTACTTTCATTTCACTAGGATAACCCACAAACAAGTGAATTCCTGTCCAACTTATCATTGTCTCTCTTCTGCATATGTGCTGGACTACCCGAATCCGAATATGCTTCGAAATAAGCTTACGCCTATTCAGCAATTCTATATGAGTAGAGAGTTCTGACTTTAGAAGGTACTATATTCACTCCCGTTTCCAGAGTATATCCTTAAAATGATTTTGATAATATTCTTAATAACTCATCAATCTACTTATTTCCATAAGAGTCATATACCTTCCTTTTCCTACACCATTCTGTTGGGGTGTACCAGGTGCAGTTAGTTGGGATTGAATCCCTACTTCTGATAAATGACTCCTAAATTCTCCCAAGAGGTACTTGCCACTACGATCTTACCGTAGTGTCTTGATACTTTTACTTTGTCGTTTCTCCACACCATCCTCGTACTCTTTGAACTAATCAAAGCACTTAGACTTGCGGCACATCAAGTAAATATATCCGTATCTCAAATAGTTGTCTGTAAAATAGATGAAATATTTGAAACAACCTCTTCCCTGGATGCTCATAGGATCACACAAATCAGAATGAACCAATTCCAATATATCTTTGACTCCATACCCCTTAGACTTAAAAGCTTCTTGGTTATTTTTCCTTCCATGTAAGACTCGTAGGTTGGAAAGATTTCCACTACTAATGAACCAAAAAGTTCATCAGCTACCAATGAATCCTACTCAAGTTAATATAACCTAGCCTTAGAAGCCAAAGATATAATTGGTTCATTTTCGAAGGTTACTTTCTCTTAAAGTTAGAAGATGTGTTACTAATTTCCATTTGTTGCATCGTGAGAGCTATTGGATTTATAAATTGCCAACCAACGTACCAGAACAGATAACTTCCCTCTTTTTCTTAATAACAACTTTGTTATTAAAAGAGGTAGAATATCAAGTTCTTTGAATAGTTTAGAAACTGAAAACTAGTTCTTTCTAAACTTGGTGTGTAAAGACAATTACTCAAAAATCCATGTTTTATTCTTATCAAAAGATAAACATCTCCCACTGCAATTACTATCATTTTTAGAGTAGTGCCCATGTAGACGGTGTTTTAATTTTCATTTAGTTGCCGGGTTTCCTGGAACCCTGCAATAAATTACAAACATGATTAATGGCATCTGTATCTACACTCCAGGTTCTGGTAGATAACACCACTAAACATGTTTCAACTAATGAATTAAATACACCTATATTGTTCTTAGTTCTAAGAAGACAGCCTACCTTAATGTCCAAGTCCTATTTCCAATCATTACAATTGGGATTACTAAGTCTTTCTTATAGTATGACTACTAGGGGGTTGACAAACATCACAAAAATACTTGGTCAAGATCAACTCCTTAAAAATCCCCATGAATTTTGTATGCCACGATAGTGTGGACGTATACAAAATCGAAGAGGAGATTTTATTCATTAATTTTATTATCTCGTCAACTTTACTTTATGACGAATAAAATTAATAGTTGACCTGTCTTTGATCAAATATTTGGTCAAAAACTTTTGAATTTAAAAAAAATATTGATTCCTCAAACAATATTATTTAAATTCACCAACACCTCAAACACCGTGAATTTTACATGCCACGTTAGTGTGGACGTATACAAATTCAACATTTGTAAAAGGAGGGTTTTAACCCATTAATTTTATTATCTTGTCAACCTAACTTTTTGACAAATAAAATTAATAGTTGGTATCATTTGGTCACACAAATAATAGCAGTGACTCCGATGGGGAGGATACTATTAAATGTGTCTAAGTGTATACCATTACTTGACACTAAGTCCATTAATAAGATTATGCCCCTTCCGTTGGGGAAGATCACACGCTCTTAATTAACTCCCTATAGTCATCCAAAAATGGAAGTCTGTTCTAGTGATCCACAAACAAGCTCATCCGTTATGGAGGAAGGCACTCAGAGCCAACGCGCAAGCTTGTTTGCATCACTTACAAACCAGTAATGGAGACCATGGGATTTACTTAAAAATCCCTCTCCCACTTAGTTATTTATAAATGAGGAATTTTAACTATGCTAGCCTACTAAATATGTAAACTAACATGCACACATGACAATATAAAAGCAATAAATAGAAAATCTAATTTTCAACTATTATGGCTTTTATCTCTTGTGTGTCCTCCTTGTCATTATCTTGCCATATTTGTCATAGGGTTGTCCCACATTCTGCTCCCTATTGCTCTCGCGCTGCGCTACGGTCCTTAGAAGGTTCCACTGCAAGATTGATTCGATCCATGACATAGATAGAATTTTATATTTTGATCCTATATTCCAAGGAATGTACATGTAAACTAGATCGAACATAAAATAAAATTTACATCCATCGATCCTATATTCCATAAAAGGAATGTACATGTATAACTAGATCAAAATAAAATCCTAATAAAACTATAGCCTATTTTATATCTACATACACACACACAATAAAATGCCCTTGACATGTCCAGGTCCAATCACACACACTAATAACTATAAGCCATAATAGTTAGATCCGCCGCAAATTAGCACATCACTATTCTATTCTAAAATTATGTATGACATGTGCATAATTAAACTAATACCAAATACGGAAGGCAAAACCCTAGCTCAGATACCAATTGTTGGTTGCTACCAGGAAAACCTAGAGGTTCCTTGACACAAAATTTACAAAGGTCGAACCTTTTCCTAGCTACCATGTGTTTTTAAATTAAATTTTGGATCGCCTGCGGAACTTAACACGTTTGATCCAAAACTTAATATGTTCGTTCTTTTAGGTTTTGACTTGGGTCTCCTGCGGAACTTAACACGTTCGACCCAAATCACCTTAAGTTATTAATTCCATTAAATATTAATTTCCATAATTGGTTCCCAGTACTGACGTGGCGAGGCACATGGCCTTCTTGGATATGGGAGCAACCACCACCGACTAGACAAAACCTTTTATGGAAAGATAATATTTAATTTCCTAAAATAACTTTAGGTTAACTGAAAAGAACAATCAAATCACAAGGAAAAAAAAACAAAAGAACACAACATCGAAAAACATATTCGAAATACTAGAATCGCATGCCTCTTGTATTTGGTATTATTTCCAAAAATAACTAGTATGATGCGGAAACAAAAATTACCAGTTATACCTTTTAGAAAGACCTCTTGATCTTCTACCGTATTCCTCTTCTAATCTCGGACGTTGTGTGGGCAACGATCTTCCGAGATGAGAACCACCAAGCACCTTCTTCTTCCTTGCAAGTTTCAGCCATCAAAACATCTTCTAGGATGAAGAGGTTCGGCCACCACCACCATGCTCCAAGGGATGCTAGAAAAGAGGCTTCTTTTCTCTCCTTGTTCTCCTTCTTAGATCCGACCACCGAAGCTATCTCCACCATGAGTAGGTTTCGGCCACACAAAGGAGAGGAGAGGAAAGAAAGGGCCGGCCACACCCAAAGAAGAAAAGAGGGAGAAAAATAATAGAGTTCTTCTACCATGAAGGCACCTCTACCCCCTCTTTTATAATCCTTGGTCTTGACAAATAAGGAAATTTAAATAAAAACTTCCTTAATTCTTTTGCCATGAAAAGGAAAATTTATTTAATTAAAAATAATTTTTCTCTTCTCAATTTACAATGGCCGGCCATTATACAAATCTCCAAGCAAATAAAATTTTAAACACCAATTAAAACTTCCTTATTTGCTTCCGGAAATTTATAAAAATTTCTCAATAATTTTTATCCCTTCATGATTGGTTTATAAAAAGGAAATTTAATAAATTAAAATCTTTCTTTTAAACATGTGGATAAAAAGAAAGTTATTTCTATAAATTAAAATCTCTTTTAATCTACAAATAAGGAAAGATATCAAATCTTTTCTTAATCTTTTGTAGAAACTTATAAAAGAGAATATTTAATTTTAAACTCTCTTTTAAATCATGAACATGATTAAAAAGGAAAGTTTTCTTAAAATTTAAAATCCTCCTTTAATCAACAAATAAGGAAAGATTTCAAATTTTAAACTCTCTTTTAAACATGTAGATGATTTACAAATAAGGAAAGTTTTTACCAAAAATTAAAACCATCCTTTTAAACTACAAATAAGGAAAGAGATTAATCTTTTCTCTTAATCTTTTGTAGAAAGCTATAAAAGGAAATTTTTAATTTTTAAACTCTCTTTTAAAATCATGATATCCACATAAGAAATAATTTTAATAAAAATCCTTTTTAATATTCTAGTGGCCGGCCACCTAAGCTTGGGACCCAAGCTTTGGCCGGCCACCTACATGGCTTATCCACTTGGTCTTGGCCGACCCTAGCTTGGGTTCCAAGCTAGCTTGGCCGGCCCCATTGGATGGGTAAGAAGGTGGGTATGCGGTGGGTATAAATCTCTATATACTAGAGGCTACGATAGGGACCGAGAGGAGGAATTGGTTTTGGTCTCCCGATGAAATTAAGCATCCCGTGTTCGCCCCGAACACACAACTTAATTTCATCAATAATAATTCATTCAACTAAAGAACTATTATTGAACTACCGCACCAATCCCAAATTACATTTTGGGCTCCTTCTTATTATGAGTGTGTTAGTCTCCCTGTGTTTAAGATAACAAATGTCCACTAATTAAGTAAGTTACTAACAACTCGCTTAATTAATATCTAGCCCCAAGAGTAGTACCACTCAACTTCATCGTCATGTCGGACTAAGTCCACTTGCAGGGTTTAACATGACAATCCTTATGAGCTCCACTTGGGGACATTCTCAACCTAGATCACTAGGACACAGTTTCCTTCTATAATCAACAACACACACTATAAGTGATATCATTTCCCAACTTATCGGGCTTATTGATTTATCGAACTAAATCTCACCCATTGATAAATTAAAGAAATAAATATTAAATATATGTGCTTGTTATTATATTAGGATTAAGCGCACACACTTCCATAATAACTGAGGTCTTTGTTCCTTTATAAAGTTAGTATAAAAGGAACGACCTCAAATGGTCCTACTCAATACACTCTAAGTGTACTAGTGTAATTATATAGTTAAGATAAACTAATACCTAATTACACTACGACCTTCTAATGGTTTGTTCCTTTCCATCTTGGTCGTGAGCTACTGTTTATAATTTATAAGGAACCGATAACATGATCTTCTGTATGTGACACCACACACCATGTTATCTACAATATAAATTAATTGAGCAACTACATTTATCATAAATGTAGACATTTGACCAATGTGATTCTTATTTCTAGATAAATGTTTATACTAAAAGCTAGGCTTTTAGTATACACTCTAACAATATGCATGTAGGAGCTTGAAAATGTATAATGCGGAGGCTGGAAGGAAAGGGAAAAAACAACCAACATGGGTAGTTGTCAAGGTATGTCCTTTTGATTATCAACTGTTTCACTATCCTTAAAGGAGTTATTCCAATATTTCTTTTCTAACATAGGCTCCTCAACAACCGGATGCGGAGCAATGTGGTTTTTATATCATGCGATATATGAAAGATATAATTGAAAATTTTGGAGTTGACCACAAGGATTCACTTCCAGCAATGGTATTAATACAATATTTTCCATTTTGCATATAAGCCCTAAAGATAATTTGTTTCATTTTCCAACACTGTTTTAGTATCATAATTGATACAAACTCATTGATTTTGATTGATTATGAACGTCTCTTAGCTTTTGAGATCTTGCTGCTGCTATGCTTTTCCCCTGGTGCTTGATGTGTTTCTATGTTACAATGATTTTTTTGTGAACAATCGGATGCTTTTCCCCTGGTGATTTTGATACTTTCTATGCTTTTCCCCTGGTGCTTGCTATGATTTTTTTGATACAAACCAGATGCTATGCTTTTGTTACAATGATTTTTTTGATACAAAACGGATGCGATGCTTTTGTTACAAACCAGATACTAGTTGGAGACTAAATGATTGCCTAAGAAGAAAGGAATTAGAGATTAGGAGCTACAGTGAGTAGAGTGGCTGGATAAGCTATCTTAAATGGTAACCTTAGGATTAAAGTATTGATTACATTTTTTGAACCTGCTCAACTTCCTCTAAATATCTAACACATTGATACTCGAATTTAACCTAACCTATTAAGATAACACATTGATACTCGAATTTAACCTAACACATTGATACTCGAATTTAATCAAACCTAAAGGGTACCCATTACCATATTTAGCTATACCAATGAATTTCAAGTTCAACTAGAAGTAAGAGTGAGTGTCAATATGCCTGTGGGTATCTCCTACATGAAGCAAATGAATAAAAACTACAAGTAAAGTTTACCTACGTACCCTGTTATGACTTCAGAAGAACATGCTGAATTTTCCATGTATGCTGGCCTTTAATATAGAGGGCTACAAGAGGATTATATCTTAGGTCAAGACACTCCAAATCCATCATAAACCAAAGGGAAAATAGTTTCTACTTACTAGAGGATTGAATGGACCCAAAAGGAAGCTCTAACTAGAGGATTGCTGTTTTGGGTGCTGAACTAAGGAGGTAGCTGCCTTCTTGCCACATTCCTTGCTGCTGTGGTTGGTAGCAGAAATCACAGAAAATAGGGGGCTTTGTGCAGGATATTCAGGATACCAAGATGCCATCAGAGGTAGTACAATAAATAGTATATCTCTTCATCAAAGGTAGCTTTGTTCTTCTATGCTTCCTTCACTGGATTTGTTGTGTAGCCATATTTCTTTGTTCAACCATTATCATGCCTAGTAAGTTGTTGTATGATACTGTCGGTTCTTATCAATCTGTACACTTGAATTAGAAGGAGCAAATTATCTATGTTATATTCTAAGCAGCATATATAAGTGTCATATATGAAAGTTTTAGATTCTATGTTATATTCATTATCTTCCACAGCAGCCTTTAAAAACTCAGTATTCTATTTTATTTGATACATGTACACATTTGTTTTAGTTATTTGACATATGGTGGATTTATGTATTTTTACAGTTTACAAATCTCAAGTACTCCAGAGTTGAAATTGATGAAGTGTGGTTCGAGTGGGCTGAATGCATGCTAGATTACATTTGAAGTGCGGTTCTACCTTGATGTGTTAAAAGAATGTTCTACCTGGATTTTGATATCTATTAGCTAGCTTTTGATGTAAAAAGAATGTTTGGGTATTTTATGGATATTGTTGTAAGAAGATTATTTATATAATTTGTGAATATTTGTGTATTTTATGGATATTATTGAATGAAGAATATTTGTATAATTTGTGAATATTTGTGTTTTTTTTTATTGTCAGTTTTTCATTGTTTCGGAAATCAAATGTGTGCTGTTAAAAAATATACATATTACATCGGTTTTCCACCGCTGCAAAACCGATGTTATTAATTAATATTACATCGGTCATTTACCGCTGTCAAAACTGGTGTTATTAACATACAATATTATATCGGTTTTACACCGTTGATGAAACGGTGTCGTTAAGTGATACTACACCGGTTAATAACCGATTCGAAGACCGGTGTCGTTAAGAGATACTACACCGGTGTTTACCCGATGTCTAAAATGGCAGACTTTTAACATCGGCTTCATAGACATCGGTCGAAAATGAAATAGACACCGGTGGAAAACCGATGTCTATGAAGCTTTTTGTTGTAGTGCTCGCTAATACAAGCAGTATTAGAGTCTTGAGTGAGTCTAAACACCCCATTCATTCTCTCAAGTGTTTTCTCTTTTTGTGTTTTAAGTGGAGGCCTCATATTATGCAAATGCAGCAACAACAATCGGTACCACATCACATATATAACACTGAACACATTCACCATTGATGCTATAATTCGAATATTTTGAATGATTTTGCGTCTTCTACTAGCAGTAGGAATACGGGTCATTATCTTCTACATAGCAATAAAGAGAAATTAACATAAGAGGTTACATACAAAATAAGAAAACTCACTCAATTCTAATCTCACTTATATTGAGCAACGAATCATAGGTAATGAATCAAGAATTAAAAAAAATAAAATCCAAGGACAGTTTCTAGGAAGATTTTAGTTCTAAGAAAATCATAAGCTTTTGTAAAGACTATTTCAAATCAACAAAGGATCTAGAATAAGGAAGGAACAAAAAAGAAGATGTGATTTTTTGTAGTTCAAGAGTAACCGATACAAAAAGGCATAGAAATATCATTGGAAATGCATAACAAAATTGTAATTTACCTAAAACCATCTTCTTTTCAGTATTTCTATCACAATGACTTGAGGATTCAGATTCTAGTACGATTGCCCTAATTTGTTCGTGTTGATAGAGAAGTTCAAAAGCAATTTAGGACAAGAAATATAAACTACATGTAAGGAATCAACAAGCGATTGCATTCTGTTAAATTGCTTCTGATAAACATATTTGCTTATCATTCCAAATATGTATAGGTACGCATATTGTATCTAAATATGTAGTAACCGTGTAACGCCCCGGCCCGGGCGGGCCCCACCCGGACCGAACCAGGAATGACACCAGAATTACCTATCGGTTTGATGACTAGCTCCACAGACCACCGGAGGTCCTTTCAGCGTGCTTTGTCCTCACTCGCACGTACCCTGGAAAACTTCCCAGGAGGTCACTCATCCTCAGATTTCTCCAAGTCAAGCACGCTTAACTTTGGAGTTCTTAAGTTTGGGCTTCCGAAAAGGAAGGTGCACCTTGGTGATATGGATAGTACCATCTAACCTTTTTAAGTCATATTTAACCAGAATCTCAGAACCGGGGTATTACAATCACCCCCACTTAAAGACACAACGTCCTCGTTGTGTAACCACAATTCACACCACAAACAAATCCCAGAATCTCCCTCGCTAGGTGGTGCCCTGGGTGCTCCTACCACAGGCGCACTCACGGTCGCAAGGTCGCTCTGATACCATCTGTAACGCCCCGGCCCGGGCGGGCCCCACCCGGACCGAACCAGGAACGACACCAGAATTACCTATTGGTTTGATGACTAACTCCACAGACCACAGGAGGTCCGAGATTTCTCCAGCCGTCAAGCACGCGCTTAACTACTCGGACAGTTTGGGCTTCCGTAGCCTCCGAAAGAAGTGCACCTTGGTGATATGGATAGTACCATCTAACCTTTTTAAGTCATATTTAACCAGAATCTCAGAACCGGGGTATTACAAACCGAGTCAAAGCAAATATGTATTCCAAATCATTCCTAAATATTTTTGATTTGATAAACAAATATGTATATACTTTTAATCTGCTGTGACTCTATTTTTGATCTGCTTTGACTACAGTTCAGAAGCAATTTGCGTTCTATTAACAAAATCAAGAATTAAAAAAAATGAAACAAACAACAAGCGATTCATCAATAGTTTAGGGGTAAGGATTACCTGCTTATTGTGGAGTGCGGCGGCAAGGGAGGGAGTCGAAGAGGCAACGATGGCGAACCCACTCGAAGAGCCGACGATGACTTGTGCCGGAGAGGACGCTGTTATCGCACGAAGTTGGGAGCGTTGTTGTCGCGGGGCGTTGTGGTCATAGAAAGTCGAGGATGGTGGTGTCACACGAAGCCAGTTAAGGGAAAATAAAGGAAAGAAAAAGAAAACAAAAAATAAATATCGGGAACAAAACCCATCGATGGGAATCCAAGGGAATGAATTCTAAACCCTCCTAGTTAATTGGGGTTTGTTCATTCTCAAATATTTAGAAATGATTCCTAAATTTTTATTCCCAAACTCATTAACCAAACACCATATATTTCAATTATTTCATTGCTTCATTCCCAAACCCCTAAACCAAGCACCCCCTTAAATGTGTTGGTAGTCACACAATCAAAAATACCAGACTAATGTTTCAAATTGATTTACCAAGTATCATCTCAAATTAGTAATGAACTATGTTGCATGGATACGGGTATCGTATTGAATACGATATAGAAATATGGCAAATTTTAAAAATATAATATATGATACGGCTAGAATACGACAATCATTAAAATATATAGAGAGAGAGAGAGAGTTTTGATATCTTGCACACCCTGTATACACTTAAAAAAAATTGATTTGAGTTTTTTTTTTACTTAATACTATAATCCAACTCCTAACCGGGACTTTTTAAAAAAATAAATAAATAAATAAAATCACCGTCGCATTTGCTCACAGTTGCCGCCTACGACGGCCCAAGGTAAAGATCATGGCAATTGGCAACAGGAAGATGATCGAAACCAAGACTTTTAGATATTGTTCACCAAAAAAAATTGAAAGTTACAAAGAAGAAAAAGGTGACTAAAAGATTAGGGTTTATATTTAAATTTCTAAATCAATCTTTTTAACAAAATGATTAGGGTTTAAGCACTTTAAAGTGGAACAAAAATCAAAAACAATAATTTAAGACTTATTTAGTCTTTAAAATGCTTTAAAATGAGAAGTTGTATGCCAACTTAATGAAGCATTCATCCTTAGGTTTATCATTTTGCGCAAGGTATTTCAACCGACCTTGACAAGATCCAAGTGATTTAAGTACTGGCCTAACGTAGCACTATCTGGGAAACTTGGAGCTTTCATGGCTTTACAACCTTTTATGGTTGTTTTATTAAGAACTCTAGTACAAGAATGGCTCCTATCAAGAATTGTCTTAAGAAATGGGAGATCCATTTGCCAAAATTTGCCTCTTTGACTTTCTTAAACATAAAGGAAAGATGACTAAATCTCCTATTCTAAGACATCCGAGCCCATCCAAAGCATTTAAGGGTAGCTTGTGATGCATTAAGATTAGGTAAAGGA
Organism: Zingiber officinale; assembly: GCF_018446385.1. NCBI lineage: Eukaryota > Viridiplantae > Streptophyta > Magnoliopsida > Zingiberales > Zingiberaceae > Zingiber > Zingiber officinale. The sequence continues at coordinate 58,410,362 of NC_056006.1, read as the reverse complement.
CGAACCTAAGCTAATAAGGGCATTTAATTGCCTACTTCAGCAAAAAAGATTGAAACCCAGCAATGATATTCCACTAATGGTATAGTTTTATGTTAATCATTCAACCTCTAAATCAATCTCGTCACTACCTATTGCCACGTAATTCATCCTTGTTACTACTTATTGCCACATGAATTCATCCTTCATTCTGACCACAAGGAACTGAATTTTATCCAATCACAAAAGCATTCCAATTGCTAAACATGCCAAGTTGAATTTCTTTAAAATACATGTCTTAAAATATAGACCCAATGAAGATAACAAACCCATCAATGCACTCAGTTAAATAGAATCTATTCTTGCACAAAGTTAAATAGTATCCACTTTGTGAAGGATGAGTGCAATGGTAATAAGGATGACTACCTTTTGTGTCTTGCTTTTGAGGTAATTGTTTAGGACATTCAAGTGTGTACTTTATGTGCCTAGCAGATAATTTGAACATTGAAGAATGAGCACCTTATGTGTCTTGATGTTGAGGGAATCCAAGGATATTTTAGAATGTACCTTGCCCTAGTTGATTTTGGGATTAGAAATATAAATTTAAAGGTACACATTTGTGTATTCCTCGAACCGCACTTATAGACTCCCTCATTTACGAATAACACAAGGGAGGACTAGCTGAACATTTTGAAAAAGACAACCACAGCCCTTATTTTAGGCCAATTTTATTAGGTGTTTCTTTAAGATGAGATGTTGGTAGAATTGTGTCACGATGTCATACTAGTAGGTGAACAACCAAATGTTTAGGATTTTTTCTAGTCAACTGTGAGTTTGTTTAAACAATTCTTTATATTGTCCCACTAGTAAATGTCAAAATCGTATATAGATCAAAAGCTTGTCAACTAATTAACCTAATTCTTTAGCTACACCTATAAACCATCTGAGTTTTGTTGAGCATATTAGACAGATTCATGCATGATGTTAGGAGGAAAAGTTTTCTGAGTTATGAAAATTATAACTACATATTGATGAATGCCATAAACAAAAAAAAAACAATGAAACTGACTATGTTCTTCTTCACATCACCTAAATGTTTTTCAAAAAAACTCCATGCTTAATCCATTGTTCCTTTTCGTATTGGAAGAAATATGGCTGCTAATGCTTATAAAATCGCATTACACATTGATTTAAGCATTAGTGAAATTGACTTACACATTCGATATATTGATGGACATTTTAGCCTTTTCTTTAATTATTGGTTTATCCACATCTCATACTCTTACAACCAATCACATTCCTATAGTTCCTTCTGTCCTTCTATGATGCTACCATCCCCTCAAATTGAAAGCATTGTTGGCATAAAGGCAGGGATAGCTCCACATAGAAATTACCTGAATATAACTAGTTCATCACAAGGGGCTTCCAAACATTGCTGACACTCTTGGACCATAAGGATCAAGTTTGATACCTTGATCCTGACTTATTTGATGCACTACAACAACAAGCGATGAACTATCTCCACTAGATGCGCCCCAAAGCCACCCATTGCGTGCATATTCTCTGAGAGACAAAGTTTGATTGTGTTGAAAATTGGACCAACAAACAAGTAAATAAATTACTTGTCTTACACTAACAATAACAACACTACAACACCCTTTTTGTGGATCACTCACAATTCTAAGACAAAGAAGAAAAACAAAAAACTTTGACTCACAAATTGATACTTGATTGATAGTTGAAACTAAATATAAGGTAGAGTATTTATAGTACTCTTCATACAATCTGGGCCGTTCAATTAAATTAAATCCTAGCCATTGAAATTCTAATTCTTATCCATGAAATGAGAAAAACACTCTTGACCACACATTTAATTTTATCTTTTACCAAGTCGTCATCTTTATCTATTAGAAAAATAAATAATTAAATAGCAAATCTTATCTATAACTCTTATCTTTTATTCGATAAGTTTTATCCTTTATTTGGATTGGAGTTGATATTTAACACTCCCCCTCAACACCAACCCTTTGTACTATGTCGAGTTGATCGCGAAACCTTTTGAATTTCCTGGCGCTCAAGCCTTTTGTGAACAAATCTGCAACTTGATTATCTGTACTGATTTGTCTCATCTCAATTTCTTCTTGGAGAACTTTTTCTCTGATAAAATGATAGTGCACTTCAACATGTTTAGTTCTTGCATGAAAGATCGGATTTTCCGCCAAACGAATTGCCGATTGATTGTCACAATATATTGGAACTGCATAATCAACTGGTTGATGTAGGTTATTTAATAGTTGAATCAACCATGTGGTTTCTTGAGCTGCCATTGCTGCTGCACGATACTCAGCTTCAGTGCTTGATAATGATACAGTTGGTTGTCTCTTGCTGCACCAAGAAATTGTTCCAGAACCAAGCTTAAATAAGTAACCAGTTGTTGACCTTCTGGTGTCATGATCTCCTGCATAGTCAGCATCACAGTAACCAACTAACTTACAGTCTCCAATTCTTTTATACACAAGACCATAATCAATTGTGCTCTTCACATATCTTAGTATTCGTCGAACTGCTTCCAAATGAGGCTTCATTGGATTTTGCATGTACCGACTTATTACACTAACTGCATAAGAAATATCAGGTCGAGTTAAGGTTAAGTAGATGAGACTGCCTACCAATTTTTTATACATAGTTGTATCTTCTAAGCTTTTTTCCTTCATGTGCACACATTCTGAAATTTGATTCCATAGGTGTTGAGATTGGTTTGCAGTCGAGCATTCCGAACCTTTTCAACAAGTCTTTGGAGTACTTTTGTTGACAAAGGAATATTCCTTTTTGTGTGCGGTCAATCTCTTGTTTCATGGCTGTCATCCACTCAGAACTTTGTGATGCTTTTTCAAACGTCTCAGGCTCTACTGCTTCTTCAACTATGGCTGCATTTGCATATTTTGGATTTGGCCTTCGTGTTCTTGTTGACCTTCGGAGTTGAGATTGTGGAGTTAATTCTTCCACTTCATTAGGCCTTTCTTCTTCATTTGGATGTTGATATATGCTGGTTTGCCAAGGACTCTGAGCCACTCTTTGCTCTGCATCATTATCATTTGGACCTCCTGATTCATCTGAACCTGATTGAAGTTGAACTATATGCTCCCTCATCTTTTGTTGTACTTTATCTTCAAGGTCTTTAGATTCTGGCAAGACCTCATTCTCTGTAGTCCACCAAGAAGATGCTTCATCGAACACTACATTTCGTGAAGTGTAACATCTTTCGCTTGTTGGATCGCAGCATTTCCACCCCTTTCTCTGGCTATCGTATCCCACAAAGATGCATCTAATAGCTTTCTTGTCAAACTTGCTTCGTAAGTGATCAGGAACAAATACATAACATACACATCCAAATATTCGAAAGTAACTAACTGTAGGTTTTTTGTTCCATAACTTCTCAAAGGGTGAAATAAATTCTAACCTTGGTTGAGAAAGTTTATTGATGATAAAAGCTGCAGTCCTCATTGCTTCAGCCCAAAAACGTCCAGGTACATTCTTCTCATGCAGCATACTCCGACAAATTTCTGCAAGATGTCGGTTCTTTCTTTCTGCTACACCATTCTGCTGTGGTGTGTTGGCACAAGTGTATTGATGATATACTCGACTTTTTCTCAAGTATTGAGAGAACTCTCTTGAGCTATATTCTCCTCCATTGTCTGTGCGCAAGCAACATATCTTTTTTTCCAATTCTCCTTCGACTGATTGCTTGAACTCTTTGAACATTAAGAAGGTATCAGATTTTTCTTTCATAAAAAAAATCCACACATACCTTGAGAAATCATCAATGAATGTCATCATATACCGCATACCACCAATTGACGACTGCTTAACAGGCCCGAATACATCAGAGTGAACTAACTCCAATGGTTCCTTTGCTTTGAAGTTTGACTCCTGATATGGTAATTGGTGTGCTTTACCATACTGACATCCTGCACATATTGTGTCTGTTCGTATGTCTAGTTGAGAAAGTCCCTTGAGCATTGACTTCTGCATCATCATGTTTAATTTAGAATAGTTAACATGACCTAGCCGCATGTGTCATATAACTGCTGTCTCACTTTTTCTTGTCTTGTCTATATATGCAGACTCTGCTGACATCACGTAGAGCGACTCTAATCGTTGACCCTCCATTGTTGGTGTTTCTGAAATTTTGAGATTTCGATATACCTTTACATTTTCAGGACTAAATAGAACATAATGACCTGAAGATGTTAATTGGGCCACAGACAGTAAATTCTTCTTCATTCCTGGGACATGATAGACATCTTGAAGAGGCACTTGGTTAGAATTATATCAAGGCGTAATTACCGTCTTACCAACATGTGCTATTGGTAACCTTGAGTTGTCGGCTGTAACCACCATACGAGCTCCTTTGTATTGAGATAAGTTTTGTAATTTTTCTTTATCACCCGTCATATGATTTGAGCAGCCTGAATCCACGATCCAATCATTTTTGTAGTCAATCTGTTCTGGCGTTGTTGTGAGAGCCAAGTCTTTTTCCTTCGTAGCCATCAAAGCTTCAGCATCCCAATCATCTTCGCTATTCTCTTTAGAATTGGAAGTAGTCGTGTTGCTTTGAACGAACCTTTTCTTGGACCAACAATCTTTTGCCATGTGGCCCACCTTCCCACAATTGTAGCACTCGCCAGAAAATTTTTTACGATCACCATAATTCTTCGAGGCTCCCCCTGGACCAGAGCCTCCATTCCCATGATAGATTTTTCCTTTGTCGCCATCCTTTTTAGATCCACCAGTGTGCCGTTTGAAGTTGCCTTTATTTTTGTTGGTGTAGAGCGCTTCTTCTTCATCTTTTAGTAAGAGTCCTCCCATTTGCTTAGTCATAGCTTCTTGACCTGCAAGTAAATTTTCAAATTCAAGAAGCGATGGCTGTGTTGGCCATCCTTGTATAGCAGCAATAAATCCTCAATATTCTGGCCTCAAACCATGAATAATTATTCTTTTTATCCTTGCTTCCCCAATAGGAACTGATGGATCTAGCTCTGAAATTTCGCGACATATCAACTTCACCTTGTGGAAGTATTGGGCAATCGTCTTGTCACATTGCGCTATTGACAATAGCTCGTTCTCTAGAAGTTGCAATCTTGTATCATTCTTCTTTGAAAAAAGTGTAGCAAAGATATCTCACACTTCCTTTGGTGTTTTGGCATCTCGGATGTGCTCCAACATTTCTTCTTCAATTGTGATCTTTAAGGCAAACATTGCTTTACCTACCTTAATCTTCCATTTTCGCAAAATGCCATTGGTGTCTTCTGCCGGCTGCGTAGCTTCACTACCACCAACAACCTCCCAAAGATCGTGACCTTGTAGGTAAGACTCCATGCATGTTGCCCACGTGTTGTAGTTTTTGTTGTTGAGCTTCTTGATACCTCCTACTACTTGAAGGTCCCCCATCACGTCGAAAAGCTTTGATTATACTAAACAAGTTTGATTAAAAAACTTGTAAAGCATAAAACTCCTCACAATCTAAGATAGCTCCACCAAGAATAATCCCTGATTAACTTAGCCCTAATACCAATTGTTGAAAATTGGACCAACAAACAAGTAAATAAATTACTTGTCTTACACTAACAATAACAACACTACAACACCCTTTTTGTGAATCACTCACAATTCTAAGACAAAGAAGAAAAACAAAAAACTTTGACTCACAAATTGATACTTGATTCATAATTGAAACTAAATACAAGGTAGAGTATTTATAGTACTCTTCATACAATCTGGACCGTTCAATTAAATTAAATCCTAGCCATTGAAATTCTAATTCTTATCCATGAAATGAGAAAAATACTCTTGACCACACATTTAATTTTATCTTTTACCAAGTCGTCATCTTTATCTATTAGAAAAATAATTAATTAAATAATAAATATTATCTATAACTCTTATCTTTTATTGGATAAGTTTTATCCTTTATTTGGGTTGGAGTTGATATTTAACAGATTGGATATCAAATCTCCTCACTTAACAAAGTTCAAGTTCTTCTTGGCAAAGAAGAATGGTGTAGATTTAAAAAATATTCTCATTATAATTTTGTTTTAAGAGTTATTTGGTAGTCTCTCCAAATTAGGAGAAAGAGTTTCACGTATTTGGATTATTTTTATAGTTTGATAGGATTATATTTCCAATGATAGTTAATTTATTTTTTAAGTTTTCTAGTCATTTTAGGCATGTAAGTATTTCTTATCATGTTTGTTTAATTTTATTTTCCAAGTTTAGTTGGGTTAAAGCCTTTAAAAAAATCCCAACTCGTTTGTATTGTTGTCTATTCAATAACATTTCCCATTTGGTAACCTCATCATTGGGGTGAATAGTGCAGCAGTAAAACAAAACAAATACAAAGCAAAATAAAAACAACATAAACCAATGCAAGGATTAATGTGATTAAGCAACTTCTAAGCCCCTACTCTATATGACCTATATTTCTTTGGTGAATCACCCTTCCAAGTACCACTAACTTTTCTCCTTCTCAATGAGAATTTGAAGGTGAAGAACCCTCTTACACTTCTAAGAATTAAGAATTTGAGTAAAAAAAAACGAAGAAATGAAACTTAAACACTAAGGATGGAAATTCCTGGGCTTGGAATTAAAATTGTGAACACTTTTAATAGTTTTTTTTTGACACTCCAAGGCCTTGTATTTATAACCTTTACTTCCAACTTCATTTGAACCTTGGTTCTACTTTTCAAGTCTCCGTCACGTATCAATCGACTGTTGACTTGAATTCATTGGCCTGTTGCACCGTAATAAATACTTCAGTCGACTACTTAAACAATAGCCACTAGGTATCCAACCATTATTGTCAAATCAACTCAAAGTTTTCAGTTACTCATCAATTGACATGAATGTGTAGTCAACCAACTTAAATCTAGTCAATTAGCCCATGCAAAAAAAAAAAAAATTAGTGTTGATTGATCCAAGGCATTAGTCAATTGACACTAATATTAGTTAGCTACATAATAACTCTTTTTTTTTTGTGAGTTGGGGTTTGAGGAGTCCAAGGTATCAGTTGATTGACTTGTTGATTGGCATCAACACATAGACAATATGTTCTAAGGTCAAGTCTGCTCCTAAATCTAGTCTCACCTCCTGTACCCTAAATACAAGTGCACTCAGCTCCCCCCACAAGACTTTGCCTTCATGCCGAGAAACCTCTTTACTTTCATATCATCCATACCTAGAAACTCTTCACCTCCAAGACTTTAATATTTTGCTACACATCTGATTCTTCCTTGATCTGCTAGGACTTCATTCCATCAAATATCCTATCATCAACCTACTTGGACTTCTACGTCGAGTATCTGATTCTTGACCTACTTAGACTTCCTCGTGTCAAGTATTCGATCATCATCGACCTAATTGTTCCTACTTGTCAAGTATTCAATTCTCATCGAACTTTCATTTGCTAAGTATTCGGTCAACCTACTTTGACTTCCACTGTTGCATCTATAATAATGTCAAGTTCCTTACACTTACACACTTGACATGTGTAAGACCAACTATATGTCCCTAATTTAAACTTTGCCAAATACCAAAATCACAAACAAACTACATGCTTAGGACATGTTTACACTAACAAGGGGCCATGTTACCTAATTATTATATGGTCCTTGTAAGTAACTATTTTAGAAAGTAGTCAAGGTAAGACCATCTGCACGATCTTGGTGGTCTTAAAAAAAACTTTTATAAGTTATTAGTTCATTTGATATTAAAAGTAACCCTTACGTCTCTTTATTAGATCACATAACATTAGAACGATCAATTTGGATTGGGTCTGTCGGATTAGTCTGCCCTACCATACAATTTAAGCGAGTTTAGATTAAAATTTTATCAACTCATTTAAAGGTAGATTCCGTCGAGGCCCGCGACCCACGCAGGTTGGCCCCACGGTAAGCTTAGATTGACCCTCAAGTTAGAGAAAAAAATTCTCTAAAACATAATATTAAAGTGAAAAACTCAATGGGCTCGTGGGTTTAACTCACTTAATTTGTAACCCAAACTTAAAGATTTTAATATGTTCTATATATGTTTTTATTGATTTTTTATATTTTTAGTGGACTTGTGAGTTGACCCGTCTAACCACAACCTGCCTTGGGATGGGACTTCACAATCTGCCAAGATGACGAGTCGGCCCCTCTACAAAAATGGTCGGTTTGGCCTGCTATGGATCGGCCCTCCCCACTACAGATTGGTTCGTCTAACAATTCTACATAAGACTCCTTGTTTTCATGAGTCTTTCACCCCATATGCACTTTTGCCTTTACCTTTTCACCCGATGCCATCAACCAACACCAATTTTTGGCCATTTATTTTACCATCTTTCCTTCTTTTCCTTTCTAAGTGTGTTCTCCCTCTTATCTTTTTTTCTCATTTGTTGTTAAAATTTCATTTTAATCCCAACACATTTAGAAATTTCTTTTCAAGATTTTGTGGTTGTCTTTATTGGTTGCAATGGCAAATAAGAAATGTTTATTTATTTTGTTTGGTAATTATCAATTGATTTGTTTATTTATTTTGTTTGGTAATTATCAATTGAATTGTTTATTTATAATTGTTTAGTACTTATTTTGTAATTAAGAATACAATTGTTATTATTATGTTTATACATTAATATTAGTCGTTTTTAATTTAATATCTTTATATTCTTTATTTTAATATCATCAGAATGGGTTGACAATCTACCATCTGGAATCACTTTTAAATACTTTGATAAATAGCTAGTTTCTTAATGAAAGAGTTGACACTAAAAAAACATTTGCTAAACCTCTATGTTTCTTTGCCTTCCCAGCTATATTGTTTCTTATATAACCTGAATTAGGCACATTTGATGAAATATATAAGAGTATATTGTTTCAACTCAATCAAATGTTTTAAACATATTGATATATTCTCCTATTCAAAATAAATTGTTAGACAAAATATAATATAAAACATAAGATATTTAGAGAGATAAATAATGCACAAATGTCAGGAATCTAAGAAATTTCATGTTTCTTCACTAACAGCAACAAGCAGTGGCTCATTCCTTGTTTGTTGTTGCATGTGAAGATATAAGAAAAGAGGGATTTATTCAATGGGATTGTTTAGTGCACATGCAAGGAAGCTGTGGCATATGCTTTCATCATCTTGAAGCGCGCTAGAGAGATTTGAAATTCTAATTCAAGTAGGTGAATCAGTCTGGATTTATCTCGACTGGTTTGGAAAGGATTATTAGATTGGATTCTTGAATGAGAGTACTCTTGAATAAAAATGTGGAAGACCCTCTTTGGGCATTAGGCAATGAGACCTTGATTCATGTGGCAAAAGATGAATTGTATGCTCCCAATATTCCCATCAATATGTCCCCAGGTTATAAATCGTGGATGGTTAGTAGTCATTAATATAGATGTCAAGATCATTTCTCCTGTCCAATCGACACATTTATAAAATATTAAATTCATTTACTATATTAATCAGACTTGGTGGTTATCCCTCCTATGCCATGTAGACGGGGCATATCACGGATAGGAGAATAGCGTGAATGTTTGACTAGTAAGACACAGTGACGGATTCAGAAATTCAAATATGAAGGAGTAATCATAATGAACAAGGAGTGGTATCCTCCATCTTTATCAGTGGAACCCCATAATACTAGGAGTTCCACCACCGACAAGAAGGGGGGGCGACCGTCGATGTCGCCCCCCGCTGGATCCGCCCTTGGCAAGGCTCATCATCTCCTTAGAATGAATAAAAAAGCATTATCTAGTAGATATGTAAAATACCCAAAAAATGGCCAATAATAATAAGGAAATTTTCCGAAATTTTTAGAAATTTTCCGAAATTTTTAGAAATTTTTCGGGAATTTTTCGGAGCTCGTATGGACGAGTTTACGGGGATAAAAGTGAGTTCCGGAAAACCTGTTTGGACTACCCCATTTAAACGAGGAAAAGTTGAATTTATTTATTTCCTTGCTTTTCGTCGAAATCTTCTTCCTCTTCCCCCTGCGCCCAACACTGCCGAACCCAAGCCCTAACCGGCGCCGCGGCGGTTCCTTCTTCTGATTCTTCGCTCCCCTCTTCTTCTTCTCTTCCTCTGCTGGCACAAGCCCCACGCGGAGCTCCTCATCCTCGCCGGCCGACGAGAGCCAAGGAAAAACCCTGTCGCCGGCCACACACACACGAGCCCTAGATCTTCCTCTCTCGGTGCCGACACCCCGATACCTCTTCTCTTCTCGCGCCGCCGCCACCTGAGGTCGCACGGAGTAGCACCGGCGCCCTACCGCCGACGCCTCGCCGAAGTTTCTTCTCCTCTTCTGAGCGCCGGCAGCCGACCAAGCACCTTTGCCCTAGTGTCAGCCCTCCTTCTCCCTCTCGAGAGTCTTCTTCCTCACTAAGTCGTGCCCTAGCAGTGTTGAATTGTGGCGCCTTCTGGTGCCAACGGCTGGCGATGCCTTAGGGACCTTGGAGTCGCAGCGTCTCTCTTCCGAGCTTATCGAGATGGGTGTCGCTCCATTCAATTGTCGTGATGCTGAGCCAAGATAAGGTGGCTTCGCACGATGATCGGAGCCCTAGTTCTGGTTCCTCACCGCAACACCAGTTCGTCGTGCCAACTACTGTATCCGTTCAGCTGATTGCTGGTGATCATCGGAGGTATCACTCCTGTTCCTTCCTTTCTCGATTTATTTTGAATTGGTGCTACTTTGTGTGGATGCACCCCTAGAGATTGACGATTTTTGTCTTCTCATCTCTTGACCTTGCTTGCAGCCGAGTCTATTGTGCCCTAGTCTTGGATCCATCGTTCTGGTTGGCTCGCCATCACAGCTGTAGTTAGAGTTCATACAAGTGGAATTTATGGATCGGGACTAGTTCATCCCAATTTGGGTAAGTTTAGAATTAAATTCATTTCTGTGTTGGATTGATTAACTATTTGTTGATGAGGAGATATGTGTCTGGAGGAATACATGATTGTATCGGAAACATTAGATTAATATTGTGATTAGCGGTGATGGGTTGGATTCGTATGGTTCCTTATTGGCAGAATTGAATAGATTGTAATTAAGGATTTATGGATAAGAGTTGTGGAAGCTAATCATTAATCGAGGATAATTAATGATCGATTTGAATAGGATTTTTCCTGAGGGTTTGGATCTTTAGGTCTAACCACTTGTTGCTTATCTGTTAGCTAAATTGTATAATATATGATATGCAGGACTTGGATTCAAGACGGGTGTCTCGACGAGGGATCTATTACCGGATTGGACCCTGCTATTTGAGGCGGGTACCTCTTGACTTATCTTTTATGATATTGTCATTTGGATATGCATAGTATTTTATAGCTACAAGCAATGATCATGTTTGCCTTTGGTATGTCACAGTTTGATACCCATAGCATGTTCTGTTTTGTCGCTTGTTATGTATCCATGTTTATATCTTGTGATTATTGTCATGAGTACCTTAGTTCCTAGAGTAAGTGACATACCATGCTTTACTGAGTTTAGGACTAGACTCTGGATTTTTATTATCTGACATATGTATCTATATTTTTATATCATACCTGATATGTGTACCTAGACCTTTTGCTTTCATCCATGTACATTGTTGGTACATATTTTATGGAGATGGATATGTTCAGGACCTAGGTTGTTATACCATAGAGGGCCTGTATATCCTAGATCTGTGGATTTGACTTACTTGTACTAGGATACACATTTTTATATATATATGTGGATTTGGTTCAGGATATTGTCATGCTTAGTTTCATGCACCATTCGCATGATTGCATGCTGCGTGATAGGCTGCTCCATTATTGTAGAGCATATCGCCAGTTTCATTACTGTTCGGTGCTCCGTTGGTCCGCTCATGGGTAGCGTGATGCAGCGTGGTAGCACGTCAGTTTTGCTCTGTTCGGTGCTCCGTTGGTCCGCTCATGGGTAGTGTGACGCAGCGTGGTAGCACGTTAGGGATCCCTCCCCGTCATGGTGTACCGGGAGATAAGAGCATTGCGCTCCCCCACTTATGATTTGGGGTAGGAGTATGTGTGTACTCCGACAGCATCCCGTCCATTCGGTCACTCATCAGGAGCAATGAAGTCAGAGTGCACAGTTGTCACAGCCCTATCCACTCAGTCTCACCATTGTGTGTGAGATGACTGACTGGCGTCAGCGGTGACCATGTCATTGGCATCATATGCATTTATTGCATTTATTTGCTTGTGTTTGCTGCATTTTGGTGGATGCATTTGGTTGGATGCATTTGTTTGACATGCATATGAGGATTATGACTCTCGGTTTGACGACCCTTTTGTTCTGGATAGGAGTTCCTGGTGAGTACGGCTTCCTCAGTTACCTTTCAGTTTTGCATATTTCCTATATATGATTAGGAAGTTATATTCCATGTTTATTGTTGTTAGATATATCTTACTAGGCATGTCTATTGGTATTCGCTGAGTTATTGAACTCACCCCCGTGGACACTATCTTTTTCAGGTACCAGGTTGTTTATGGTGTCGCTTGGAGTATCCTGCCTGCTGGTCCCCATGTCACCTCAGAAGATCTGTCTTCGCTGTTGTCCATTTGTGCTTTGGTATTTGTGTATCTAGCTTGTGTTTCGATTTTGTTTCCGGAGTGGTGCTTTGTGGTGTGGTGTAAGCCTAGCCAGCTAGCATGTCATGTATTTTGGTTTTCTATCGTTTTCTACTGTGTTTTGGATTTTTGTTCCAGCCGAGTGGGCTGATGATATAAACTGTGTGGATGACTTTGTGTTATATTTTTATTACTGTTATTGTTCCGGCCGTATTGGCCGAGGTATATGTGGCCCTGAGGACTTTGTATAAATGTTTCAGATTGTCACCCGTACAGGAGAGGTGCTGCTGAAATTTCTTCGGATAGGGACTTCCTCGGGGCGTGACAAGATAACATTCAAAAAATCCTCCCTCCCTTTCCGAGGGCACTCACTAAAAACAAAAGACTTATTAAAACTTTTCAATATGCCCCACAAGCTGCAAATAGAAATATATTGTATTAGATTATATTCCACTGTTACTAATAACGGTAATTTATCAAATGACACACCTAGAAATTATAATTAACCAAAAGGCGTATGTTATTTTGATATTTACCAAAGGATACACTTTTTCAAGTGCACTTCTCTTTTTATCCTTCTAATAAATCTAATTTCTTTTGTCGTTTTTCTTTTCTCCCTCTTCTCTTTTTTATCTCCTCTCTCATCTCTCTTATGCATGCTGCTTCTTTTGTTTTTTCTTTTCTTTCTTTCCTTTTTTTATTTGCATGCATGCATGCATAGTATAGAATTGATATACAAATTATATCAGTCCAACGACATTTAAGATTTAGCTAATTTTTTGATAATATTTTAATACTTTCAGAGAAACTAAAATAAATCATGAATAGTAAATTTGAACTCCTTATAATTTCAGAAATCCACAAGAATTGAAATAAGTATAATCAGAGGTTTCTAAGTTCATCAGTGAGTTTCAGTCAAAACTCACTGATGGACCTAGTGAGTTTCAGTCAAAACTTATTAATGGACCTAGAGAGCTTCGATTGTACCCATTTCAGTTTTTGTGGATTCCTGATGTTGCAAGGAGTTCAAATATGCTATCCATTGTTTATTTTGACTTTTAAAATGTGTTAAAATATAAGAAAAAATACGAATTAATAAAAATCTCCACGTTAGATCTGATATGAATCATATCATGCATGTCCATATTAGGATAATCACGTGGAGCAAGAAATTAAGAGTAAGAGGAGGAAAAAATGCGGAAGGAAACAGGCAACGGACAAGGGAGGAGACGGGCGAAGGACGCCGTTGGCATACCTTTGAGATAGTCACGTGGCTGGGCGTAAAAGTTGATTTCTTAAAATTTTCATTTTACCCTCACAGTTTACTTATTTCATTCAAATAATTTATAAAATTATATTTTACTCTTATAATTAAAAATAAAAATACCTCCTACATTATACTTATAATTTAAAATATTAAATTTACTACATAATTAAAAATAAAATCCTTGTGACGATAAATTTGATCATTTAAATTTAAACAATTTTATTAATTTAATATGAGATTATTACTAAATACAGAATTTGAGAAATTGAACTACATGAAGATGAAGAGTTTAAAAGACTAAGCTAATTAATGAAAGCATTCTACCATTACAAACAGGGCGAATTTACACGTGGATGTCCTCTCGCCGAGAAAAATTTTAATAACATTATTATTATATAGACTCTTTTGTTATTTTCTTAATATATATATATATATATATATATATATATATATATATATATATATATATATCATTTGGTCCCATCCAGATAAATGTGTAAAGTTGGTCGAGTTCGAGCCCTTTGCATGACTAGATCTCAATTTTTTTTCTTCTTTGTATTTCACACATTTCGAATCTTAAATACGATGCACTGTAAAAGATTTTCCCTCTGGTAAGCAAGGACATGGCCATTTTATTTATATATATATATATATATATCGTCACTTTGACTAGTTGATTCATCATCATTCAATGTTGAAAATTGAAATTGATCACATATTTGAAAAGTTCATGATCTAAATTATCCATCTGTCTATAAGGAAATATCACGATTTGAAATGTTAAGTATTGAATTTTAAAAATAAAATATATAATAATAAACAGATAAACTAAATCGTAGGGCACAAAATAAGGAAGCTAAATTAAATTGAATCAAGTTTGAACTAAATTCAACGGGTAGATATGGAGATAAGTATTATGTTGGCTCAAATTGGAATTTATTTGAAGTTGAGTTATGACCAAACCAAATTTAATGTTTAAACGAGTTCGAAAGATTTAAAAAGAATTAGGATATTTTTGACAAAACCTTTCATTTTTTTTTCTCTCCCTTTTCTCCCTATGCATGTTACATCCCAATCATACCGTATGTCACCCCTTCACCCATTCTTCTCTTTTATTTTTTTTTCCCTCTTCTTCCTCATTTGCTTCTTCTCTTTTTCTTCTCCAATGTTAGTAAACCTATAATTTTGTCCTGTCCTCTTCTAAAGCAGGGGCGTAGCTAGGATTTTGAAATAGGGGGGGCTGGAAAATTAAATCTTAAAGTAGAAGTCACTATATCATTTTCAACATAATATAAAAATTTAAGTGCAAAACACGTATTTCTCCATAAAATTATCAAATCTAGATAAATGTTTGTCAAAAGTTCAAACGTCAATAATAATATAAAATGCATAAACAAACAAGTACAATTTTTGCCAAAAGATATGTAACTTCAATAAAATACTGTTTTAATAATAAAAATCAGTAAATGAGTACATTCAAAGAATTAACTCACCGAATAACTCCAATAAATTAGTGTAGGGTTGTAGGCTGCAAAGATGAGTGAGACGATAAGATGAATCAACTCACGGTCAAGGCAGAGAGCACCAACAAATAACAGCGCAACAGCCGCACGGTGGAGTTTCAAAAGAGGAGGTGTGTCGACGTATCGCCTTTGCTGCTTTGCAGATCCTCTTGCTGTTTGGCAGGAGCAAGCGCTCTTGCAGAGGCAAAGCTCGGTGATGAAGGAGGAGGAGGAGGAGGAGGATGAGAGAGGGAGGGAGGAGGAAAATAAGAAGAAAATTAGTGAACGATTGAATTTTTTTTACCTTTTTGGCTCTTTCTGCTCTTCTCGGCTTCTCGCTTTTTGTCGTCCTTTCTTTTTTCGTTCTCTTGATTTGCTTTGGGAGAAAAGAATGACAATAGGGTTTTAGTAGTGCCGATTTATTTTCAGAGAAGGGAATTGTAATATACTAATATATATATCTATATTATATATAATAATATAAAGCAACCTATGGGTCTTGGCTAGGCTTGAGCCCAGCCAAGCCCCTACTTAAAATACGCCCCTGTTCTAAAGCACAAGAGCTTTTTTCTTCTCCTTTCTCTTCTCCAACAAGCAAGAAATGCAATACTAGTTGCTACCCTCTTCTAGCAACAAGATCAAGCAGCCATCAACCCCCCTACTTCTTCCTCTTCTGGTATTTTTTAGGATTTTATGGGCACAACAAAATAGTCATGTTTTGTCTTACCTTGCTCTCTTTATGTTATTACCGAGCTCACCGAAACTAGTCAAGGTTGCTAACGAAGAAAGTAAAATTCTCCTTTTTTTTTACTTCTTCCTCTCTATTTTATCTTCTCTATTTTTCTCGAAAGCAATGATCTTCCAAGAGTTGTAAGCTATTCCTTTATCATTTCATGAATTTTTGAAAATTGCCCCTTCTAATCGAAAATCTTGACTATGCCCCTGCTCGTAAGAAGTGAACCTAAGAATATTAGTCATCTGAATGAGTCTCTATGAGTACTTCCTAATTTATCTTAATTGTCGGTAGAAAACTTATGTGGCGTCAGATTGGTTACTGTCAGAATTAGTCGGTTCTCTCCAACTAAATTTTTCTTAATTCACCCCAAAACTATTGTCGCTACATTCACCGTCAATTTGCTTTCGTCGATCTCCAGAATTTAGAATAGATTACATATTCGGAAATCATGTTACCTAAGCTTTTAGTTGATAGTTTTGTACCAAAATTTTGAAGTAATATCACGACCTTAAGACTAATTGTTGGCCCTTGTTTCATATCGGAGTTGTGCGTGAACTTGTTGATCATCGTCGGCCACCATGTAACCTAGGACGGTGATTTTTAGAAAGTTTTAGGCTTGATTCCAATCCTAAATTGAGAAATCAGAGATGGTTTGAGAGTGAGTAAATTTTTGAGTTGATTTGTGGTATTTTGATTCGATTTTTTATATCAATAATTGATATTTGTTGTATCTTTAAATGTAGGTACAAACTTTGCATTGATTTGAGGTATCAACAAATTTCCAAATTTGTTTGGGTAATTTTCAAAAATTTTAACTTGTTTAATTAGAGATTTTTGAATTTCTAGTGTCATGTAATTCGATATTTGAATGTTTCAGTACATTAGAATTGTAAATGTCAAATTTAAAAATCTTAGTTCAAGTTTTGAAACTAGTTTCGTAGAATTAGGAAAATAGTTCGTTTGAATCTTAATTTAGTGTTATTTAAAGCTAAAATAGAAAGTATGCGATTATTTAAATTAGAAATGATTAATTTTACATTTAATCTAATCTTACAATTTTAGAAATTAAATTGCATAAATAGTTAAAGTTTGAATTGTTAATTTAGTATTTGATGAAATGATAACAAAAATTAGGTGGTTTTTTAACGATATTGTTTTTATTCATTTTTTTGTCGTAGACTTAATGTTTGATTTAATGTTATTATTATTCACTTATTTGAACTAATTCAAGTTTTTCATTATCACATGGTTCATATACTTCAAATGGGAAAATCCATTATGATTGATAAGTTTTTCAAATGAAGAAAGCAAATGACCTAGGTCCAGCTATGAGATCAAATAACAATGATCTTTCATCTAAAATTTCTCCTAAAAAATTCAAAAATATAGAAACTGAAGATGTTGATCTCAATTTTTTAGAGTATGATCTAAGATTGCATTAATAAATTTAGGAATAACATTTGAACGAACCAGAGGAGATTTGTCAAACTTATTTAAATCTGAAGTCATATCAACCTATATTTCAAGAATATCCATTAAATAAACATATTAGGCACTATAAAAAATTTTAATTGGCTTGTATGAATAATTTTCTTGGATGAAATTATTTTCTATGTTTTATCTTCAACAGACCATCAAGATACTCAAATCAGACTACATTTATTGTTAATGAATTTAATAATTGAAAGAAAGTTCAAAATGAAAAAGTTTGTGCTTTCCTAAGTCATATAGGGAAAGATAATATATCTTCACCCACCATAATATTGAAAAGGCATGTGAATATTTAATGAATCAACTACAACATATATCAAGGAGATTCGTCAATTTTAATGTCGAACAAGTCATAACTAATCGTCTTGGGTTAAAGCCTCACATACATGTGGTGTTGTTACTTGCACTTCAAGAAATTAAGTTTAGAGGTCATGATGAGTGATATGATTTATAACTAGTGGATCTCAAAGATGACGTGGTTATCAAAATCAAGATAAAGTGGGGGTTGAAATCAGAATAGAGGGGGTGCCTCCCATCTAACTTTGTTGATCACCCAATGTTTAGATTCTAGGGTCTTGCCCGAGTGGTTACAAAGTCCCTCAAATAATGCTGATCGGTAGTAAAGCCGGTCAGATATAAAGACTCTAGTATTTTACTCTAGAAATTAGGAAATAATAAACCCGATTAGTTGAGTGTCCGACCAAGTGCAAAAGAGCTTGACCAGATGAAAATTTGACCGAGGCATAAATGCGTGCACCTTCTGAAAACCCTTTAGTATAAGGTTGGCCGGGCAGAGGCTGATCGAACACAAAGCTCCTTGTGTACACCCGACCGGGTAAATACCAGACGGACTTAAAGACACTTAGCCTTATAAAGCTCTTAGTATAAGATCTGTCGAACAAAGGTCGATCGAACATAAGGCTTTCAGTGTAGCCTAACCGGGTAAAGATTGGGCAGACTTAAAGACACTTAGCTTTATAAAGCTCTTACTATAAGATTGGCCAAACAAAGGTTGATCGAACATAAGACTCTCTGTGTATACTCGGCCTGGTAGAGACCGGGTGGGATTAAGGACACTTGGCCTTTTAAAACTCTTAGTATAAGATCAGTTGGACGAAAGCCAATTGAACACAAGGATCTCTGTGTATGTCCGGACAGATAAAGATCGGGCAGGCTTAAGGACACTTGGCCTTATAAAGCTCTTAGTATAAGATTGGTTTGACGAAGGTCGATTGAACACAAGGCTCTCTGTGTACATCCGACCAAATAGAGACCGGGCGGACTTAAGGACACTTGACCTTATAAAGCTCTTAGTATAAGATCTGTCAGACGAAGGTCGATCGAACACAAGCCTCTCTGTGTACGATCGGTCGGGTAGAGACTAAGCAAGCTTAAGGACACTTGGCCTTATAAATCTCCTAGTATAAGATCGGTCGGAAGAAGGTCGATCGTGTTGATCAAAGAAAAATTAGGGCAAATTACTAATTGTTCCATCCTCTTACTAATGTATACACAGATCCTGTGTATGTTGCTTATCATGATGAGGAATGGGGAGTTCCAATTCATGATGACAAGTGATTACTTCCATAAATTTCTTCATCTTATCTATACAAATTTCAACTAAATTTACATGTTGACAAGATTCAGATGGATAAACTTGCAGGGTGTTGTTTGAGTTGCTTGTTCTAACAGGAGCTCAAGTGGAGATGGATTGGACTACTATACTGAAGAAGAGGAATGAATTCAGGTTAGAACTAATGCTAGAAACAGTTTTTATTCAGAGGAAAGTACTTGTTTCGAACAATTTAGAATCTTGAAAGAAATGTTGTGTGGCAGGGTGGCATTTGCTGAATTTGATGCAGAGTCTGTCTCCAAGTTCACAGAGAAGTAGATGGTTTCCATCAATGTGGAACTGAAGCTGGATTTAGGAAGATTTAGAGGAATATCACTATCTACTTTGAAACAGAATTAGTGTTAATTTTGATTTTTACTAGCTTCTTATGTAATTAAATACTAATATTACTTCAATGTCAGAATTCTATTATTTTGGTATGAGTTTGAAATCATTAGCTGAGTTGATTATATGTAAAATTCGAATCTAGACATGGTAAAAGAAAAATAATAGTTTCGTAAATAAAAAAATAATGATTTTAAAATAATTTTTTAAATTTTTTTTCTTTAAAACGACAACGCTTTTAAAGCATTGCAAAAAGTGTTGTCTTTGTAAAAAAACAACAACGCTTTTAAAGCGTTGTAATAGCCTTGTCTTGGCTAAAAACGACAACGCTTTAAAAGCGTTGTCTTCGCTACAAACGACAACGCTTTAAAAGCGTTGTCGTTGAGCAGACTTTTAACAACAGTGCCTTTAACAACGCTTTTTCAGACACAAAGACAACGCTTTAAAAGCGTTGTGTATTAGCTTTTTTCTTGTAGTGTTGGTTGCTACTCGGAATATTGTATCGGTTCCCCTGTACAAAAATATTGTACAAGTCCTGAACTATTCCTAACAATCTATTGTGTTCTTTAGAAATTAAATTTGGAATCGCAAACGGAACTTAACATTATTGATTCCAAATTCAACTTATCTGTTCTTAGTGGTTTAGACTTGGATCGCAAACGATGCTTAACATTATTGATCCAAATCCACCCATGTTATAAATTCAATTAAATATTAATTTCAGAGATCGACTTCCAGGTTAAACATGGCGGGGCACTAGGCCTTCTTGGTATGGGAGCATCCACCACTTCCTAGACAAAGCCTTTCAACGAAATTTAATATTTAATTTCTTTATAGTAACCCTAGGTTTAACCAAAAAGAACAATCGAATTACAAGTTCGAAAAACAAAAGAAACACAAAATCCAAAACATAAATTCGTTGACCTAGATTCATTAGCCTCTTGTGTCTGCCGTATTCCTCTTCTTATCTCGGGCGTCGTGTGGGCGATAATCTACCGAGACGAGAATCTACCCAAGCCTCCTTCTCCAAGCAAGTTTCAGCCAACAACAAACTCCTTGAGTTGAAGAACTTCGGCCACCAACTAAGCTCCAAGAGATGCAAAAAAACAAAGTCTCCTTTCTTTACTTCTTCTCCAAGCAAAATCCGGCTACCAAGGGTCTCCTTGAGAGTTGATGCCGCCGGCCAAGGAAGAAGAAAAGGGGAAGAGGAAGAAGAGAGGGAGGGCCGGCCACCACAAGGAAGAGAAGAGAGGAATACTAGATGTATATTATTATGAGGTGAGGCACCTCTACCTTCTCTTTTATATTCCTTGGTCTTGGCAAATAAGGAAAGTTTTAATAAAAACTTCCTTATTTTCCTTGCCATTGAAAAGGAAAATTTAACTAATTAAAAATCCTGTTCTCTATTAATGTGGTCGGCCTTACCTAATCCTTCAATGAAGGAAAGTTTTAAAAACAAAATTAAAACTTTCTAATTTATTTCCGAAAATTTTTAAATAAAAATTTTTCTTTTAAAAATTCCCTTCATGGTTGGTCATAAAAGAAAACTTTTTATAAATTAAAAGTTCTATATTAAAACATGTGGATGATTTACAAAAAGGAAAGTTTTATCTAAAATTAAAAATCTTCCTTTCAATCTACAAATAAGGAAAGATATCAAATCTTTTCTTAATCTTTTGTACAAACTATAAAAGAAAAGATTTAAATTTTAAAACTCTCTTTTAAAATCATGAGGATGGTTAAAAAGGAAAGTTTTATAAAAAATTAAAATCTTCCTTTTAACTATAAATAAGGAAAGATATCAAACCTTTCTCTTAATCTTTTGTAGAAAACTATAAAAGGAAAGATTTAAATTTTAAACTCTCTTTTAAAACCATGGCTTCTACATAAGAAAAGATTTTAAAAATAAAATCCTTTTAATTTATTTTATTTTGGTCGACCACCTAAGCTTGGGTTCAAGCTAGGGCCGGCCACCAACTCACCTTGGTTTGGTCAGCCCTAGCTTGGGATCCAAGCTAGGCTTGGCCGGCCACCTTAAAGTGGGTATGAAGGTGGGTATGGGTGGGCATAAGACTTTGTAAATAAGAGACTACGACAGGGACCGAGAGGAGGAATTGATTTTGGTCTCCCGATGAACTTGAGCTTCTCGTGTTCGCCCCGAACACTCAACTCGAGTTCATCAATAATATCTCATTCCACTAAAGAGTTATTATTGAACTACCACACCAATCCCATATTACTATATGGGCTCCTTCTTATCATGAGTGTGTTAGTCTTCCTGTGTTTAAGATATAGAATGCCCACTAATTAAATGAGTTACTGACAACTCACTTAATTAATATCTAGCTCCAAGAGTAGTACCACTCAACTTCATCGTCATGTCGAACTAAGTCCACCTGCAGGGTTTACATGACAATCCTTAAAAGCTCCTCTTGGGGACATCATCAACCTAGATTACTAGGACACAGTTTCATTCTATAATCAACAACACATCATATAAATAATATTATTTCCCAACTTATCGGGTCTATTGATTTATCGAACTAAATTACACCCTTTGATAAATTAAAGAAATGAATATTGAGTATATGTGTTTGTTATTATATCATGATTAAGAGCACATATTTCCATAATAACAAAGGTCTTGTTCTTTTATGTAGTCAGTATAAAAAGAACTTACCTTAAATGGTCCTGCTCAATACACTCAGAGTGTACTAGTATAATTTTATAGTTAAGATAAACTAATACCAAATTACACTACGACTATTCCAATGGTTTGTTCCTTTCCATCTTAGTCGTGAGCTACTGTTTATAATTTATAAGGAATTGATAACATGATCTTCGGTATATGACACCACACACCATGTTATCTACAATATAAATTAATTGAACAACTACACTTAGCATATAAATGTAGACATTTGACCAATGTGATTCTTTATTTCAAAATAAATGTTTACAAAAAGTTAGGTTTTTAGTATACACTCTAACAGATCGAACATAAAGCTATTGGTGTACGCCCGTTCAAGTATTTATCTTTAGGAAACTCTATATATCCGCTCGGTCGGGCACAAGTCGACCGAGTCTAAGTTACCTAATGTCACATTGCCCCTAAAATAAAGCTCTAACATACATGATTTATCATATGACTTCTTGAATAAAGCTTTGGCTTATTGTGGACACTATATTAGTATATGAATAGATCTCTATAGTATTTAACATATGACAGAGCAAATTGATAAAATGGAAAGCAATACGGCCGGCCTTACGGACCGACTGAGATACATTTAGCAGACAAGCAATAGACAATATTTTAACAGTTTGTCATAGTTGTCGGGGAATATTCCTTTAGAACCTCCTTTAGAGGCTATCTTGTTGTCCATCAGTGATTAATCTATAATGGCATCCTCCTCCAACGACTTTAAAAAAAAGTTTAAGTTATAAATGACAAAAGAGGTATATCTGTGGATACAAAAAAGATTTCTCAGAAGCTCTTTGAGGAACAACCTAACAAACTATGACGCATGAAGCCACCTCATGATCACAAAGATTGTGAGAGGTGGTATAAAAAAAGGGTGCTCTCCGTTGGCAGAGTACGTAATTTTTGCATCTGAGACATTCATTCGTACATCCTCTACTATTCTTCTTCCACTTGCAAGAAACCTGTACTGACTTGAGCGTCGGAGGACCTTGTCAGGGACCCCTTCCCAGTCACTAACGCTTTTTGGATCATCTTGTTATGCGTAGGATCGTTGAGGAGCTTCATCACAGATCAGAAAGTTAACTATTCGTAAACAAACCATCCACTTAAGCCAACACACCATCTCCTCAGCCTTTAGATAGGACCAATGAGAAATATAGTTCATCTTGTTAAGGTTGCAAGGTTGCAAACATAGTCTCACATTGAAAATACATTGAAAATATCACGAGTTTATAAGACAAAACGATATCTCCATTGGCATGAGACCTTTTAGGTAAAGCCCAAGAGCAAAACCATGAGGGCTTAGGCCCAAAGTGGACAATATCATGTAATTGTGGAGATATCTAAATTCCTTACGATCGACTGTGCAAAAGAGCTATTGTCTAATTGAGCTATGTGGGTACAATATTAACCTTGAACAAAGAAAGTGGGGGCTCCTATGTTCGGATCAAGAGGATCAGACACCAGGCAAGAAGTCATAATTGCGGCTATGGCTTAAAAGCAAAACCATGAGAGCTTATATCCAAAAAAGACAATATCATGCAATTATGGAGATATCTAAATTCCTTACGATCCTGCACATCTAATCATGGCAATTTTCATGAATTTTTGGATGTGTTAACAGCGTATAATGTCAAGTATACAAGTCACGATATTCAGAAAAAAAATACTTCATATGTTTTAGAGTGAAAAATTAAAGTTGTCAAGTATTGCATAATTGTTGATAAAGCCTTAGATGAGTAAAAAAGAGAGCAAATGTTTATAGTACCGAGGTTCATGGATACTAACGGATTCATTCAAAAACATTTTTTTGGTACTTGTTCATGTATTTGATATTGCAGCTAGGACTTCAAAGGATGTTATATATTCTGTTTTGGCACACTACAATTTGGATGTTCAAAATATTAGAAGTCAAGACTACAATTGTGCTAGTAATATGAGGGGTGAGTTTAATAGATTACAAACTTTGATTATAAAAGATTATAGAAGTGCTTATTATATTCATTGTTTTGCTCATCGGTTACAATTGACTTTAGTTGCATTATCAAAAAATATGACACATATTCATCAATTTTTTGATAGACAAACTTTTGTAGTTAATATTGTTGGTTCTTCCTGTAAGCGTAATGATGAATTGAAGAATGCACATGCAGATAACATTGCACATTTGATTGTTATTAATGAACTCGAGATAGGGAGTGTACTTAATCAGATAGGTAATTTACAACAAGCTACTAATACGCGCTAGAGTTCTCATTTGAGATCGTTGGTAGGCCCAATTAAGATGTTTAGTGCATCGTGTATTACTCAATGTTAAGGAAGATGGACTTCTTTCTCAACGAGAAGATGCAACATCTATTTATGATGAAATAACTGCTTTTGATTTTGTATTCATCTTGCATCTTATGAAAAAGATTATAGAGATCACAGATATCCTTTGTCATACTTTACAAAGTAAGTTTAGGACATTATAAATGTAATGGAGCTTGTATTATCTACCAAGAATTTATTTCAATAAATGAGGGATAACAAGTGGAATGATTTGAGTGAAGTCATTTGTGAACTTTGAAATATTAACATTTCTAATTTTGGTGCTCCGTATATTTATAAACAAGGTTGAGCCCGTCCTCGTCAAGACAATTTCACCATTAGCATCATTATCAGATAAATCTCTTTTATGCTTCAATAGATTCACAATTGCAAGAAATAAATGGGGGCTTTAGAGATGACACTATGGAATTGCTCATTTTTAGTAATGCCTTAAATCCTCAAAATGTGGTGGAGTCTTTCAGTTGTAGATATATGTAAATTAGTTGAAAAGTTTTATGCGCAAGATTTTACAAGAGATGAAAAATAGCAATTGAAGATGCAATTGAAGTATTACTAGTATAATGTAGTTAAAGGGTCTGACCACAAAAATCTTTCAATCATTTAAGAGTTATGTCAATGGTTGGTGAAGACTAACAAGTTTGTTACATACAATCTTACTTTTAGAATGATCGTACTAATGCTTACTCTTCTGCTTTCCACTACTACTATAAAATGATCATCTACTACGATGAATATTGTAAAAACAAGATTTAAGAGCAAAATGAAGATTATTTTCTCTCAAATGCATTAATGATATATATTGAAAGAGAAATTACTAAAAATGTGAGCATAGAAACTATCATTGAAGACTTCAAAATTTTAAAATAGCACTAAATTCATACTTAATTTAATATATCCTTTAAGGAACTTTTAGCTTTCCTTTTTTGGTAATATATTAATATTAACTCTGAGTATTATATTTATTTTTTAAATTTTTATATTTTTGTTATTGAAAGTTATATATTACATATAATAATTATTTTCGTCACTAATTACTAGGACCATGTATTTTTGTTATCCATGGACACTTGTGTATTCCTTCTCAGGGCATCTCCAATTATTAGAGTTCTAAATGAGTTTTTTTTTTATAATCCCAATATGCCACATCAACCATATGAAAGTTTATTGAAATATCTCTAATAGTTAGAGCTCTAAATGAACTTTTTTGTAATCCAATTTATAGTATGAGTTACATGACTTAATGCATATTACATTAATTTTGAGACAAAAGAATAGGTTAGAATTTTCATTACTACTCTTAAACTACAAACTTTAAACCCCAACTCTACAATGGTTCAAAGGTTTTTATTCAACTTTTTAAATTTTACAAACCTCTCATAAACCTTGCACAAACAGTAATCTCATAGAAAACTTATTACTAGGAACAAGTGGAGTTCTCTCTCACGAGAAGATACTCTAGAACAAAGTTGAACTCTGGAATAGGCTGACTCGAAACAAAAGTTGGTTCTAGAACCACTATTACGTATCATTCAAACGTGACATACCTCCATATAGCTTGATATGGTTCGACTCTTGTACTGAAGACACATTTGGTGAGTTAGATCTCATATTTTTGTGGTCGTCACAACCTCACCTTTGGTATAAATGATATAAGAGGAATTACAGGAAACTAAACTAAAAATACACTAAAATTTGACAACTAATATACATCAGTAACAGGAAAACTGAAAAAACACAAGAGCTCAAAGATAGAAAAGTGAAGCAGGCATGTCACTCACAGTGGCTTTCCAAAAGCAAAATAAAACAACATAACCACTGCCTGAACCGGGTGTCAGAAATGCCAAAGAGAACTCAACTTTCAGCAGGGTTTATGGTTGCATGTGGAACAACCCTGGAAAACAAGGACATGATTTGCATTCAGTGAGTGGTGAAGAAGTCAAAGTCATGGTGTTCAACTCCAAGCTGTTTCAGCCTACAATGTGCAGCATTGTACAAGGTGCTCATCAGTTCACTATCTGCGATTCCATGGTTCATCCACAGGCCACCCTGTAACTTGTATGTGGCAAGACCGAACGGCAAGAGTGATATGCTGTTGTCCCCCTCCTTTTTCTGCATCACATTGCTTACATTTGTAGAACAAGATTCCTCAACCATTTCCTCTGGTACAATATTCTCTGTGGAACCTCGCGTGGGAGGAAAGCTTATAGGAGTGCATTTTGGGAAACAAACAACTCTGACATAACGAACAGGAACTAGTCATGGTTTGCAGATAAATGAGGCGCATACCTCGGAATGATGCAGACATAATATGATAAGTTAAGAAGCATGCAGACAGATCCTTCACATTCCTAGAAGATGGAATGTGGTAGATAGGGTACCTGATAAGGAATCAAGTTGTCAGAAATAATAAACCTAAAAGCAAAATGAACACTGTAACTTTATACATTATCAACAATAAAAAGGAAAACTTAGATTCCTTATAGTTCCTCCTTGAATTCACAAGAAAAATTTTAGTAACTAAGTTGCTCAACAGCTATATAAAATAGAGATGTGACAATACCAAGCAACTGACATCCAGCTAGCAGGTGAGATGTCCACATTTCTTAGTGTTCTCAAACCAGGATACATCTGTGCTAGTTCGTTAACCTATCAACCATAATTGAATACAGAAACTAAAATGAAACATCAAACAAGCTGTGTAGAATCAGTCATGAAAGTCAAATAGACGTAGCAATTGTACCTTGTCGACAAGAGGTATCCTCCCATAAGGAGAACCATATTCGATATAGTGCAAGTACAATTGCCCCAAGAGGTGTCTTGTTGACAATGAAACCTCCTGGTCAGAGAGAGAGTCATCTGACACAGCGTCGGATGATCTGGACAATTTCTCACTCTCACTATCATCGCTGAATGATTCCCTTTCATTATCTTCCAATGTGCTACTGCACAAAGGAAAAAAAATAAAGGTTATGTCGCTATTTCCTAATGAAATCACTTTAAAACATCCAAAATATTAGGAGACACAAGCACCTCATAAGAGCATGAGATTTGCTGCTGTAAATTTGGATCGCGGAGAGGAAAGGAACATAATACTGGACTACACTATCACAATTATCAAGAATGATAGGTACTCCAAGGCCATAAGCACTCCACTCACTATATTGATCCCAGAGGTCCACAAGATTGAAATACTCAACCTTGCTTTGCAGGATAGGCTGCCAGTATAGATCCTGCGAACCCGTCTGTAACTATTTGAGATTAGATCTAAAAAGAACACTGAATGAAGAATCCAAAATAGCTATAAAACATAGTACATCAAAGAGAACAGAAAGGATTGTGTCTTTCAATGGATTCTAAATATTAGACCAGTTGGAGAATAATTTCATTAAAAAAAAAAATTGAGTAAGCCAAATTCAAGATCAAGGAAGAAATATTACCCCTTTTCAATGGATTCTAAATATTAGACTAATTGGAGAATAATTTGAGCAAAAAACAACTTAGTAAACCCAATTCAAGATCAAGGAAAATATATTACTGGCACACCATGCCAAAGAGATACTTCTTCTGAGTGCATGCTCAACTGTAATGGAGTTATCTATTTTGACCACTTAGGGACATTTCTGAACAAAAGTAGGCCATGAAAATTCCTAGGCATGTGATGTGCCACAGCAAAGAGGGTATCAGCACAATCACGGAGCCACAATACAATTGTTGGTCGAAGCGGTTGAAAGGAAAAAGTTAGCATAGCAGTTGTCCATTGCATGAAATTTGAAAGGAAAAAGTTAGCATAACAGTTGTCCATTGCATGAAATTGGCATCCACACATGTCTACGCATCTTTTGATCCTCCAAATGGAAAAATATACCTATAAATTCTCAAGTTAACCAAAAAACAAAAATTTGATACAAAAACTTAAATTTTATTCTCTAATCATTCAGTCCTGACCCACTGTGCAAGACCTTCAACAACACATCAGTCGAGATATCGAGATAGTTCTACCAATGGGATCGGTAAAAATAGGTACAACATTCGACCAGAGCCCCAAAAAGTGATTTTTAAGGAGAAATTAACATTGTGATGCCAAAAAACAAAAAAATCCAACGATAAAGCTTTACATGAGAAGGTATCGGATAAAGCAGATTTAAGAAAAAAAAAAAAGGGTAGAGCAGTGACCTTCGGGAGAGTGTAAACAGGAACCGCCGGCGTTGTGCGACTGAGGAAAGACCGCAAATTGGAGTGATTCCGCCAGTTACCTACCATTTTCCCCCAAACTAATCTTTATCTAACTTAATCAGTGAAAACTAGAATTGCAACCTCCAAACCGAGAGCGCAGGCCGGAAATCGAAGTATTAGGACAAGAAACAAGAAGAAGATAAAGAGGATAAGAACAGGCACGAGAGGGGCAAAGAGAAGGAATTTATCGAATCGAGAGCAGACGAGGAGAAGAAGACGAGGCGGTGACGATTCGTCACTCTTCTCTTTAACGAAGAAGTAAACAAGCGAGAGGAAGAAGAAAAGACGCGGAAGAATGCCGCCACGTAACTGGGCCCAGTGCCCGGCGTCGTCTTCCCTTCCCATCGTCCACGCCCAAAACCTACGCGTTTGTTTCTTACTCGAAAACCGAACTACAGCCCCACGCACTTCTCCTACGTTGCCCCACGGGCCACGGCGAAGTGTTTCTTCCAATAAAATTTATTGTTAAATTTAAACAGGTGCAAAATACTTCGCTCATTGTTTGATTGAACTGAAATAGGATAAAATGTCCCGTATTTTAATCCGATATCACTTCTTACATTTATCCGACGCTGAATTCTCACGTCACCGCGACTTGGGCCATCCGTGTTTGAGTGGTACCAAGAAGCACGTGTTTATTTGCGCGGTGCAAAAGTGGACATGATTGTACACGTGTTTTATTGCTCTCATTTTTTTTATATTTTATTAGTGAATGTGCACCACATCGCGTGTTAATGTAATAGGTTGAAATAACATTAACTCTTTTATAATAAAATTATATTAATTAAAATATTTTAAGATAAAATTTTAAAAATCTAAATTATTTAGGTCTTTAAAAATCTGAATTGTTTGAATTTTTTAGTATCATCTTTCTGCCAATCCAGCAAACTACTGTAACAGATTTTCCTATGAAAAAAATTAATTTAATTTAATATTATATTTATCTTAATAAAAAAAATAAGAAAAATATATATTTTTAATATTGTCGACTTAAAATATTTAAAGAAGTTTCTTTAATTTTAGTGTTATCAATTTAGGATGTGGGACTAAAAAGAATTATATTTTTTATATAAAACAATAATGAAAATGAATGATGAGAAAATTTCATAATAATACGTGCAGCTAAACCTCGAACTCTAGATCACTGATTATTTCGCTTGTGGAATTATTAATAAACTTTAGAATTATGTTTAGTATGAATAGAAAAAAAGGATAATAACATAAATTTATTTTAAAATTCATCAAAATTAGTTAGTTAGTAAAAGAGATAGATTTTTAATAAAATAGTAGGATAAGAAGTTTTATAAAATATTTTATTCGCCCACTCTGGTACAATGATAAGTATAAATTGGAGTTCACCGTGTACTCAGAGTTTGAAATATAAGGAGGATTAGAAAATCACCTACGAATCATTAGGATCTAAAGATTTCTAAGAAGACGAAACGTAATGATGATTTTAAAATGTTCACTGTACGAACCATCACTTTTTTTTTTTTTTTTTTTTTTTTTTTTTTACTTTACTTATTATTATATTTATTATTTGCGATGCATATTTAACTTAAAATAGTTTATTATATCGGTTAATTAGAAAAAAAATTTTAATCACAACTTCAACTTTACAAATAGTCCTCGTGTAAAAAAAAATTATTTCTACTTTTTGTATGTAAAATTTTATTTGCTTCAATTCTCTCATTCAAATATCGTTACCTAATTACTCTTCATATTTTTTATATAAAAAAAATCTAAAAATGAGTATAATTTTTTTTAAATTCAACACTTTAAATTAAAATCGAGTATATTATCTATCAAAATTGTCCTCCATATTTTTTAAGTACAAAAAATCTAAAAATAAATATAATTCATATTAAATTCACTATTTTAAACTAAAATTTAATATATTTTCTATTAAAAAAATCTTAATCAATTTAATAAAAAATATAATAAATTTTAATTTAATAGGTTGAATTTAAATAAAATTATACGTATTTTTAATTTTTTTATATTTAAAAATATAAAAGATAGTATAGATTGATAGTTGGTTAGGCAATCAAAATTTCTTCTTTTTTCCTATTTTTACATATAGCGACTATATTCAAAGTGTTGAATAAGTGAATGGAGAATAAATGAAATAGGAAAGAGGCTCCATTGTGAATGGTATTTTAGTCCCACATTGGAAGTTTTAAGATATTTTTGTTGGTTTATATTGATTCACATATATTGAGATTGTGAACAAATGTATGGGGAGAGGCTCTCTCTCACGCGTGGGTGCGCAAGGGTGCAAATTCAAGGCCTGGATTTGCCTTGGATTTGCAGTGAATTGTTTCGTAGCTTGGTCCCTTCCTCCTCCTCTGTCGTGCAGCTCATGCTCAAATTAGGGCTGTAAACAAGCCGAGCCGAGCTTTGGGGTGTTCAAGCTTGTTTGATAAGATAACCGAGCCGAGCCGAGCTTAAAATGAACCAAGCTTTTGAAATGAGTGTTCAAGCTTGGCTTGGTTTATTTTTATGAGCTTGAGCTTGGTTCGAGCTTGGCTTGAGCTTGGTTTGAGCTTGGTTCGTTTATATGTTATCAAGCTCTCAATTCAAGCTTGTTTGATTGTTTGAAACTTTTAATTGTTTAATTGGTTATTAAGATTGATAATTTAAATTTATTTATTTTATTTTATTGTTTATTTAGCATATTGAAAAGAATTTTATTAATAATATTGTTCATGAACATTGTTCACGAACGTTGTTCACGAACATTGTTCACGAACGTTAACGAGCTGAACACATATGTGTTCAAGCTTGTTTGTTTAGCTTAACGAGCTGTTCAAGCTTGTTTGTTTAATTAATCTAATGTATATTGAACGAACATAAACAAGCTCTTACCAAGCCGAACACCAAGCTTGTTCACGAACGCTTGGTTCATTTACAGCCCTACCTCAAATACATCTTTTTAACCTGGTTGCTCTCATCCTAAATGACGAATATATAAAATAATTAATAAGGTACGCAGCTATATAGGAAACTCAAATTAAGGTGGTTGTTGGATGATAAGGTTGATCAATCAAGACCCCACATCCACCAACTATGTCTTAAGGAGACTCAGATGTAATGTTCTCCATGAACTATTTAACTATTTAAATTAGTAGTTATTTGTAATTTATTTCTATCATGTTAGTTTGGGGATAGGCTAATGGAGGCACAGAGGGCAAGTAAATCATCTTTTACCACCATAAGAGGCTTAAATATAGCCCTCGGGGTTACAGTACGACAGAAGGACATCAAATTATCACCTAGATATCCACGGTTCAATTCCAAGGTACGATATATTTATAGGAATTTTTCCTCCAAATGGGATGTGTAACCACGAGATTCTAAGTTTTTGGGTTGTCCATCGCAAGCACTTCCCAATTTACCCTGAAGGCAATTGAAAACTTCCATAGAGTTGGGTCGATTGCCCCAAGTTCAATGTTACTTAATTCAACATTTTTTTTAAGGAGACCTAGATGTGCCCTTGGGACCAGGGGCGGATCTTGGCGAGGGCTGGAGGGGGTTGAAGCCCTCGCCAAGATTTGCCGAAGAAGGACCCAAGGAGGAGTCCGTGGCGTGAGAAGTTCGGCCTTTGACAGTCGAAGAGGAGGTAAATGGAGAGTGGTGGAGACCAGACGGTGGCTCTTTTAGATCTCTCAGGTGGCAATCAGGACGAGGAGGATCAGGAAGTCGTCAGACTGGCCAAGTTGAGTTGGATTGAGTCGAAGAAGCTGTGGCAGA
Organism: Zingiber officinale; assembly: GCF_018446385.1. Classification (NCBI taxonomy): domain Eukaryota; kingdom Viridiplantae; phylum Streptophyta; class Magnoliopsida; order Zingiberales; family Zingiberaceae; genus Zingiber; species Zingiber officinale. The sequence continues at coordinate 58,377,800 of NC_056006.1, read as the reverse complement.
TCTCGTCGGCCTGGCCATCTTTAGTGGGGTCTCCCTTTACAGCATAAACGTCATAACGCAGGCCTTCGTCGGCGACATCGAGCTCGCCTCCATCTCCTTCGCTGGCCACCTCAGCAACCTCAAGCTCGCCTTTATCTCCATCATCGTGAGGAAGTTCGACGACAGAATCACAAGCCGAAGAAGGTTTTCATCTATTTTTTTATTTTTTTATAAATAAAACACATAGGTCTCACTTTGCTTGCAGGCTAAAAGATGCAGCCCAAGCCCAATAGGTCATTTATTTATTTTCTCTTCGTTGCACTTGCGCTGCTCTCCCTCTTCGCGACTCCTCCTCACTCCTTAGCACTTCGTTCGTTGCACTTTTTCTTTGCCACCGCCTGTTCATCGTCCGTTGTTCACCATCTGTCATCCGTTGTCCGTCGGTCCATCGCCCACCAATCGGTCGCCCGCCAACTGCATCAGCCACCCACTAGGTCCGCTGCCTCCTCTCATTTTTTTCTCTACTTCTGTTTTTTTGTTGTGTTGATTAATTGATTGGTCATTGGATTGTGCATGACTTTGTTCTCTTGATATCTTTTGTTTTAAATTATTCTATTGACTACCAACTACCAAGTATAAAAATCAATATTATTCAATGTTATTCGAGGTAAATAGAGGTAAATAGTAAACTCATTGTATTGTTTTCTCATCTTTTCGCTTGTTTTGCAGAGTCATTGTGTTATTGGGAAGCCCCCACCAAGCTAAGTATGAAAATTAATATTATTCAATACCTTTTTATTTCAATTTAAATTAGGGGTTTTAGGATTTAAAATAATTGTGAATATTAATTTAATTACATAATGTATATGACTTTTTTTAAATTAAGTATTTATGTAGATTATGGAGAAATTTTTTATACCTAAATATTTTCGTGAGGGTTCTTCTAATGATCCTAATATTAGTGAAGATGTGAAAATTCAATTTCATGTGGAATTAGATTTAAATGATATTGTTAATGATCCGGAATGACAGTCTAGTCGTATACATCGAGAATGATATCTTTTCAACAATTGAAAATGAGCAAATATTATAGCGTTTTCAAAAGATAAAAAATCGCAGGATGCAGTTGCTGTTAGGACCTTTGTGCCCGCTAGAAGGGGGTGAATAGCGTCTCGTCACGTGCGTTTTGCGTCGTTTGCTTCGTCTTGATGGTTTGCAGCGGAATACAACTCGAAGACAAACTATACAATGCTAACAACCGGATTTACTTGGTATGCACCTCAAGATGAGGTGACTAATCCAAGGATCCACATGACACGCCTATCTCCACTATGAAAAACCTCCTTCTCGATCGCAGCCGGAGGCGGAGAAGCCTCGTACAACATTCACACACAACACAACACAAATACAACAAGAAGAAACAAAAATACAATGGAACACACTCTTCTTATTGCTTACTTGATGCTTGTCGTGGCCTCTTGAACCTTGGGGATGCACCCCAAGAGCCTTCAAGAACTGGCAGAGAAGCTCGGAGAAAATCGCCGATGAATCGCAGCAAAGTCGCACAAGAAAGTTCGCAAAGAACTAACTAAGAAAACACTCCGCCCAGGCATTATATAGTGCTCCCAATCGATCCAAAATCATCCCAATCAATTGTCACGTCAGCACCCAGCAATCCCAGCCGTCCATCTCCTATAACCTGCCCAACGGTCACTTCCCAATCGATCAACCGATCGATTGAGAACATCTGAATTGATCGGCCGATCGATTCAGACCCATTCTATTCTCTCTGGAAATGGCTGGATCGATCGGCCGATCGATCCAACTGTTCTCGCGACTCCTCGCGCGAGAACTCCAGGTCCCAATCGATCCACTGATCGATTGGGACTCCCAATCGATCGCCCGATCGATTGGGAAGCCTTCTATGCTTGCGAGTGATACTCCCAATCGATCGACCGATAGATTGGAGCCATCCACACTCGCAGCACACTCCAATCGATCAACCGATCGATTGGAGCCTTGTTCAATCGATTGCCCAATCGATTGAACACCCTGGACTTGACTCAAACTCAAGTCCAAGTCCCCAAACCCAACTCTCGGTCAACAATGACCAGTTGGGTCTGCATGCCTAGCATTTGGCCACACCGGACCAACCTCGAACTAGCCATTCTAGCCTCCTCCATCAGCCTTGCGTCCCTCAGATATCTACCCATCCTTCACGTCTTGCCTTCAGGAGCTTCCTTCAGCCTCATCCTAGTTACCGAGTTCTCCTTATCAAATCACGCTAGGACTTACCTTGCCAAGATCACATGCTTGGACTTAAAACCTTTGCCAAGATCACACGTAGACTTTCCAATTGTCTGACTCCTCACCATGACTTTCCTTTTGCCAAGATCACACTTGGACTTTCCAATTGCCTGGCTCCTCACCAGGACTTTCCCTTTGCCAAGATCACACTTGGACTTTCCAATTGCCTAATCTCACTTATCAGGACTTCCCCTTGCCTAGACTCCAATTAGGATTTTACCAATGCCTAAACTCCAGTTAGGACTTCGCCATTGCCTAAACTCCAGTTAGGACTTCGCCATTGCCTAAACTCCAGTTAGGACTTTACCAATGCCTAAACTCCAGTTAGGACTTTACCAATGCCTAAACTCTAGTTAGGACTTCACCATTGCCTAAACTCCAGTTAGGATTTTACCAATGCCTAAACTCCAGTTAGGACTTTCCCAGTCAAGTCTCCTGTCAACACTGACCTACTTGACTTGTCTTCTCATCAACCTGGTCAACCCTTTGACCATCTCCACAACTAGATGATTACCCTAGCAATCTTCATATATTGTCAAAAATCAAAACTTAAACATTACGACTCAAGCTTGACCCAACTCAAGTTTAGTCAAACTGGTCAAACTTGACCAAGGGAAATTACCCCAACAATTTTCTCCTTTTTGATGTTTGACAACACCACTAAGTTAGGCTAAATCTCATAACCTTAACCTCTTCTTTATCACAAGGCTAAATTCCATGGTCTTAACTCTTCTTTACACCAAGGCTAAAACTCATAGCCTTAACTCCTTCTTTATCACCAAGGCTAAATCCCATAGCCTTAACTCCAACTTCATAACAAGGCTAAATCCCATAGCCTCAACCCTTCCATGACAAAGTATGAATGAAGGTCTAACTGCCTCCAATTCTCCCCCTAGAGGACAAAACTTCCCCTTCTCGAGATGAAGGCCTAACTTAACCTCCAATTCTCCCCCTTTGTCACACATCAAAAACATAAAACCAACTCTTCTCCATAAGAGTTAACTCTACGTTGTTTTACAACCTCACTTGTTGTTAACAACACCACAATGAAGATTAGATCCTCTTTATTGTCCCCAAAGCTCCCCCTTGAGCTTTACTTCACTTCACTATGCTCATCCTAAAGCATTCATCATCGCATCAATGAAGGTATCATCCCCCTTCATTCTCTCTAATGCTCCCCCTTGAGCCATAATCTCCATTACCATGCTCAACCTAGAGCATTCACCATTCTAACAATGAAAATCTCATTCATTGTATCCCAATGCTCAACCCCGAGCATCAATCTACCAGAAGGATTAACCACCTTCCATGGTCTTTGAAATAAGATTTATGTTTTCAAAGAGTAACTCCCCCTAAAAATATAGTTAAACTTCTATCATTGCACCAACAATGACCTGGAGTTCCTAAACAATTAGGAAAATCAAAACTCGAAGTTTTGAGGTTCAAAATTCAATAATGAAACTAACCTCAACCTAAACTTCACCTAAGTCGACATTAACCAAACCATGCTTGTTTTCATCATGAAAACTCCCCCTAAGTATATACAAATGTATTTCAAAGGGTTAGGAATGATTAATGATCATTGAAAATCAAAACTTGAAGTTTTAAGGTTCCAAAATTCAGAATTGAACATAAACCTTATCCTAAACTTCACTTTGGTATTTCTTAACCAATCCATGCCTGTTTTCACATGAAAACTCCCCCTAAATGTATACAAATGTATTATAAGGGGTTTGGAATGGTTATTGGGACTCGAAATGACTTGAAGTGTTAAAATCAGACTTTTCAGGACAAAATCAGACTCCCCAATCGATTGAAGTTGAGACTCAATCGATTGAACTCACTCCAATCGATCCATTGATCGATTCCACGCACTTCTGTGCGCAGAAATTTCCTTTGAATCGATCGACTGATCGATCCAATCATGGGTCAATCGATCACCTGATCGATTCAACACCCTTCTAAATTGGCTTCCCAATCGATCGGCTGATCAATTGAATCCAATCCAATCGATCGGCTGATCGATTGGGTTTCTGATTTCCTGAAATTTAATTTCAGCGAACTTCAAAAACTCCCCAAAAATTCTACAAAAATCTAAAAAATATGAAAATTCATGTAAACACTACTTAGGGTATATACTATCAAGGAAAATTAGTTTTCTACGAAAATACTTCTTATTTTCAAAGATTGACACAAATTTGAAAACTTGTAAAAACTTTAGTGTTTTCTTCAAGTTTGTGTCTAACTATTCAATGATGATCACTATCAAAAGATAGTCTTCACCAAGGTTTTCCAAAAGCATTTTAAAATCATTTTCAAAACCAATATCCAACCATGTTCTTTGGGCTCAATGCACATGACTTGTACATTAGCTTTCCCAATGATTGGAAAACACATAACTATGTGTTTTGATGAACCTAAAACTCAACAAGATGTACTAAATCAACATCTTACGTTTTGTTCACCATCCTAACATCTCACTTGTATCTAATGTGTACTAAAACACATACAAGTCACCTTATGATTCTTTGTGAGATGTAAATTTGGTTTTGTCCTAAACTAAGGGATCATACATATCTATCTAGGCATTATGAGCGTTATGATCATCCACCTAGGATGTCATTTGGTATAATCCCACTTATTAGGATATTTACCATTAATAATAAATGCCTTTTGTCCTTAATTACAAGGAAATTAAAATAATGCATGACATGTTATGACATACATCAAAATGAATAATTTTCAAAAGAAAATTTCCTACAACTACATGATGTATGTATGACATGACATGATATTTTTATATTTTTCATAATAAAAACGAATGCAACACATGATGTCATGACATATGATAAGCAATCAATCAAGACATTTTAGCATAAATAAAATCTACCTAGATAATTTATCCAAGTACCCTTAAACCTTAGCTAAACCTTAAGATTTAATCCTAGATTACCTATGCCTCCCTTAAGAGAATGACAAAACCCAACTTGGCATTTCTTTTACCTTTATATGTATGTGTCAACTTAAATTAGACATTAAATCCTCAAATTCTATTTGGCACATTTTACTCCTCCTAAGGAATAATCTTTGAGACTTAAGACTTAGTTCCTTAAGAACACACTAAGATCTCAACTAGACATTTCTTATCCTTCTTTCAAGTGTGCCAAAGTACATTAAATGTGATTCCTCCAAGTTTGGCACAACCAACTCTTCCAAGGAGTAATTAATTTGATTAAGGCTTGAAATTCCTTTAACCTATTAAGAGAACACCAACATTATAGCTTGGTATTCCTTTTTGTATTTGTGCCAATTTAAATTAAAAATCAAGACCCTCAACCTTTGGCACACTTTACTCTTTCAAAGAGTATCTCAATAATCCTTCTCATTTTCAAAGGTTAACAGTAACCTTGAAAATGCTCTTAAGTGTCAACTTTAACAAGGTTGGGTTAAACTATCATTCCAATTGGAGTTGACACTCTCTAAACCCATCTAGGGTGTAGAGAATATGTTCCTAGGAACCCAAAACCTATTGGTGCTCCTTGAATACTTTAGGTACTCACTAGGGATGACTTCCCTAAATACCTTCCTAAGGACCTTTCTAGGCTTCTTAAAAGCCTTGGTCACTTCTACTAGGTCACTCCTAGGGATTGCCTCCCTTGTGACTTTCCTAGTGACTTTGTTTGACCTTTTAGGAGCCTTAGTCACCTTTACTAGATCACCTCTAGGGATTCCTTCCCTTGTGACTTCCTTTGTGACATTGTTAGACTTCTTAGAAGTCTTTATCACATTGGTCTTAGCAAGAGTCCTTTTAGGGATAACTTCCCTAGTGACTTTAGCTTGACCCCTAGACCTAGGTTTTGTTCCATAGCCATATGGAACTCTATGATATGAAGGAGCATCCTTCTTAGCTTTAGGTTTGTATCCCAACCCTCTATAGCCATTGGATGGCTCTTGTCTAGCTTTTCTTAGGTTATGCTCATTTTGACCCACAAGCAAGTTTTCCATTCTTATTAGGGTTCTCTCTAAGTTGTCAAGTCTTGACCTTAAGACTTGGTTTTCCACTCTTAAATCCATAGATTTGGATTTGTCTTGACCCCTATGAGCATTTCTATTCTTAGGCATATATCTATAATCCCTAGAGTTATTGCCTAAGTTGTTATTTACCTTCCTAACCTTAGGTGTGGTAAATCTAGCATGAGGAGGAATGTATTTGTCTCTAGTTTGATCATGCTTTCTATTTTCATGGTAAATAACATTTGAATGATGTACATTATTTCTAACATGCTTTTTACCATTTCTAATAGGAATTGCATTATTGAGGGTTACCTTGGGTTTGCTTTTCAAAGCTCCCCCTTGATGTATGCTTCCTCTTCTAACTTTGATTGACTTCTTCCCATTAGAGCATTGACTCCGGTAATGCCCATTTTGATTGCATGAGAAGCACACAATGTGCTCCTTGCTCTTGCGCTTCGTGGGACCAATCTCCTTGGGCTTCTCCTTGCCCTTGGGTATCATTTGACCCTTCTTCTTGGCCAATTTTGGACACTTGCTCTTGTAGTGCCCATGTTCCCTACACTCAAAACATATGATATGATTTTTATTATTTATTGACTTTGTTATACCTTCACGTGTAGGGTTGATGCTTGATTCTCCATTTGATGTAGCTTGAGTTCTGGAGGTAGCATCATCTTTTTCTTCTTCTTCTACTTCTCTTGAGGATATGGATGCTTCCATCTCTTCTTCTCTTGAGGATGTAGAAGATCTCTCCTCATCTTCTTTTTCTTCCCCTTCTCCTCTTGAGGGTGTAATTGCTTCCACTTCTTCTACCCTTGATGATATGGATGCTTCCTCATCATCTTTCTTCTCCTCCTCTTCTTCGGATGTTGACCTAGTGTCAACATCGGATTGGTCCTTCTCTTCTTGGACCAATGAGCCATTCTCCTTGGGATCCTCCACTCCTTGAAATCTTGTAGGGTCTTCATGATAAGCAATGATCTTTTTCCAAAGATCACTTGCATTTGAACATTCACCTACACTTGAAAAAATATTAGAGGGTAATAAATTATTCAATATTCTTGTTACCTCCTCATTTGCCTCCAATTGCTCCTTTTGTTCTTCGGTCCAATGCCGAGCTTTGAGGCGTTTACCCTTCTTATCCGTTGGAGCTTCAAATGGGTCTTCCAAGGCCACCTATTGGTTCCACTCCATTTGGAACTATGTCTCCAATCGGCTTCTCCAAAATTGAAAGTCCTCTTTGTTAGAGTGTATACTGAAAGCCTAAGCTTTTGTAAACATTTATTATGAATAAAGAATCACATTTGGTCAAATTATCTACATTTGTTTGTAGTTGTTCAATTAATTTATATTGTAGATAACATAGTATGTGGTGTCACATACAGAAGATAATATTATCAGTACCTTATAAATTATAAACAGTAGCTCACGACCAAAATGGAAAGGAACAAACCATTGGAAGGTTGTAGTGTAATTAGGAAATAGTTTATCTTAACTAAATAATTACACTAGTACACTTAGAGTGTATTGAGTAGGACCATTAGAGGTCGTTTCTTTTATACTGACTTTATAAAGGAACAAACACTTCAGTTATTATGGAAGTGTGTGCTCTTAATCCTAATATAATAACAAGCATATATATTTGATATTTATTTCTTTAATTTATCAATGGGTGAGATTTAGTTCGATAAATCAATAAGCCTGATAAGTTGGGAAATGATATTACTTATAGTGTGTGTTGTTGATTATAGAAGGAAACTGTGTCCTAGAAATCTAGGTTGATAATGTCCCCAAGATGAGCTCATAAGGATTGTCATGTTAAACCCTGCAGGTGGACTCAGTCCGACATGACGATAAGGTTGAGTGGTACTATTCTTGGATTAAGATATTAATTAAATAAGTTGTCAGTAACTCACTTAATTAGTGGACATTTGACATCTTAAACACAGGGAGACTAACACACTCATAATAAGAAGGAGCCCAAAAATGTAATTTGGGATTGGTGCGGTAGTTCAATAATAGTTCTCTAGTGGAATGAATTATTATTGATAAAATTAAGTTATGTATTCGGGGCGAACACGGGATGCTTAATTTTATCGGGAGACCAAAACCAATTCCTCCTCTCGGTCTCTATCGTAGCCTCTTATTTATAGAGTACTATACCCACTTATACCCACCTTCGTACCCATGATATAGGGGCCGGCCAAGCTAGCTTGTGGTTCAAGCTAGGGCCGGCCAAGCCTTGGTTGCTTGAACCCAAGCTTAGGTGGCCGGCCCCCATTAAATTAGAAAGAATTTTAATTTTAAATTTTTCTTATGTGAAAGATATAATTTATTGGAGAGATTTAAAATTAAAATATCTCTTTTAAAAGGATCTACAAAAGATTAAAGAAAGAGATTAGATCTCTTTCCTTATTTGTAGATTGGAAAGATATTTTATTTTTCTTCTTTATAAATTATTCACATGTAGAAAAATTAAAATTATAGAAATTTCTTTTTATCAACCATAAAGGGATTTTAAAGGGAAATTTTATTTTTTAAAATTTCTAAAGACAAATAAGGAATTTTAATTATTGATTGAAATTGCCTTGTTTGCTCTTGTTGATGTGACTGGCCAAGACATAATTGATTAGGAAATTTTATTTAATTTTTCTTAATTAATTGTTGTCAAGGAAAATTAAGGAAATTTTATTGTAATTAAATTTCCTTATTTACCAAAGCTAAGGAATATAAAAGAGGGGGTTGGAGTGCCTTCATGAGACACAACCTCTATTATTCTCTCCCTCTTTTTCCTTGGTGTTGTGGCCGGCCATCCTCTCTCCCTTTCTTCCTCTTTGTGGTGGCTGAAACTCTTTCTTGCTTGGAGCTTTTGTGGTGGTTAGATACTACTTGGAGAAGAAGAAGAAGAAGGAGAGAAAGCTTGCATCCCTTGGAGCTTAGTTGGTGGAAAAAGTTCTTCATCCTTGGATTTTGGTGCTTGGCCGAAACTTGAAGGAAGAAGAAGAAGGTGCTAGGTGGTCCTCATCTTGGAAGATCGTTTCCCACACAACGTCTGAGGTTAGAAGAGGAATACGGTAGAAGATCAAGAGGTCTTTCTAAAAGGTATAACTAGTATTTTTCCTTTCCGCATCATACTAGTTATTTTTGGAAATAATACCAAATACAAGAGGCATACGATTTTAGTATTTCGAATTTATTTTCGATGTTGTGTTCTTTGTTTTTCTTTTCCTTGTGATTTGATTGTTCTTTTCGGTTGACCTAAAGTTATTTAAGGAAATTAAATATTAACTTTCCTTAAAAGGCTTTGTCTAGTCGGTGGTGGTTGCTCTCATATCCAAGAAGGTCATGTGCCTCGCCACGTCAGTACTGGAAGCCAATTTTGGAAATTAATATTTAATAGAATTAATAACCTAGGTGATTTGGATCGAAAGTGTTAAGTTCCGCAAGAGATCCAAGTCTAAACCTAAAATAACAAATAGATTAAACTTTGGATCAAACGTGTTAAGTTCCGCAGGCGATCCAAGTTTAATTTAAAAGAACACATGGTAGCTAGGAAAAGGTTCAGACCTTTGTACAAAATTTTTGTACAATGGAACCATTAGGCTTTCCGAGTAGCAACCAACACTCTTTGTCATATGGCGGTAGAATTCGGATGTCCCATCCGAGAGGTCCTCCCATGTCCATCTTCTTCTTCCTCTAGCTTCTTGCTCTCTTGGCGGTTAGTCCTCAGAAGAACGGCCTCGCTCTGATACCAATTGTTGGGACCTTTGTGCCCGCTAGAGGGGGTGAATAGCATCTCGTCGTGTGCGTCTTGCGTCGTTTGCTTCGTCTTGATGGTTTGCAGCGGAATACAACTCGAAGACAAACTATACAATGCTAACAACCGGATTTACTTGGTATCCACCTCAAAATAAGGTGACTAATCCAAGGATCCACACGACACGCCTATTTCCACTATGAAAAACCTCCTTCTCGGTCGCAGCCGGAGGCGGAGAAGCCTCGTACAACACTCACACACAAGACAACACAAATACAACAAGAAGAAACAAAAATACAACGGAGCACACTCTTCTTCTTGCTTACTTGATGCTTGTTGTGACCTCTTGAACCTTGGGGGTGCACCCCAGGAGCCTTCAAGAACTGGCGGAGAAGCTCGGAGAAAATCGCCGGTGAATCGCAGCAAATTCGCGCAAGAAAGTTCACAAAGAACTAACTAAGAAAATGCTCCGCCCAGGCTTTATATAGTGCTCCCAATCGATTGCCACGTCAGCACCCAGCAATCCCAGCCGTCCATCGCCTGCAACCTACCCAATGGTCACTTCCCAATCGATCGACCGATCAATTGGGAACATCTGAATCGATCGGTCAATCGATTCAGACCCATTCTGTTCTCTCTGGAAATGGTTGGATCGATCGGTCGATCGATCCAGCTATTCTCGCTACTCCTCGCGCGAGAACTCCAGGTCCCAATCGATTCACTGATCGATTGGGACTCTCAATCGATCGCCCGATCGATTGGGAAGCCTTCTGTGCTTGCGAGTGATACTCCCAATCGATCGACCGATCGATTGGAGCCATCCACACTCGTAGCACACTCCAATCGATCGACCGATCGATTGAACACCCTGGACTTGACTCAAACTCAAGTCCAGCTCCCCAAACCCAACTCTCGGTCAACCGTGACCAGTTGGGTCTTGCATGTCTAGCATTTGGCCACACCCGACCAACCTCAAACTAGTCATTCTGGCCTCTTCCATCAGCCTTGCGTCCCTCAGATATCTACCCATCTTTCACGTCTTGCCTTCAGGAGCTTCCTTTAGCCTCATCCTAGTTACTAAGTTCTCCTTGACAAATCACGCTAGGACTTACCTTGCCAAGGCCACATGCTTAGACTTGCAACCTTTGCCAAGATCACACTTGGACTTTCCAATTGCCTGACTCCTCACCAGGACTTTCCCTTTGCCAATATCACACTTGGACTTTCCAATTGCCTGGCTCCTCACCAGGACTTCCCTTTTGCCAAGATCACACTTGGACTTTCCAATTGCCTAATCTCACTTATCAGGACTTCCTCTTGCCTAGACTCCAGTTAGGACTTTACCAGTGCCTAAACTCCAGTTAGGACTTCACCATTGTCTAAACTCCAGTTAGGACTTTACCAATGCCTAAACTCCAGTTAGGACTTTCCCAGTCAAGTCTCCTGTCAACACTGACCTATTTGACTTGTCTTCTCATCAACCTGGTCAACCCTTTGACCATCTCCATAGCTGGATGATTGTCCTAGCAATCTCCATATATTGTCAAACATCAAAACTTAAACATTACGACTCAAACTTTACCAAACTCAAGCTTAGTCAAACTGGTCAAACTTGACCAAGGGAAATTGCCTCAACAGCCGCCTCTTCTTTTTTATCCAACGACCATCTAATATGTCATCAAGTGTTAACCAATACTTCAATAAGCAATAGTCTAATTGTAATTTATTAATTTAGTATTTTATCTTTTTATGATGCCAAATTGAACTTTTTGTTATTAAATATATTTATTATGTTGCAAAAAATATTCTGTTATCCCTCATTAAAATTTATCTATGGATTCGCCCCTGTTTGTAGGAATTTTTTTTAAATGGGGAGCCTAACTATAGGATGTTGGGCTTCCCATCGCGAGCGCTTCCCGATTTATCCTAGTAGCCAATGGAAAACTTCTGTGAGGCCACACCAATCACCCCAAATTTGGTGTTATCTGGTTATATATATATCAAAATATGCTTTTCGATTTGTAATTGTTGGATAAAAAACAACAATCTGCCGGAGATATTTGAGACTTTGTTGAATTTAAATTACATGAAATTAAAATTCAACTTATCTGTAGAGATGACCTAAGCAGCTAATCTCAAACTGCAAGCAGGGGTTGGTTTCTACTAATTATTGAGTGCAGATTGAGTTTTGAGTCAGAGTAGCAAAGTCCGAACGGACTGAAGGGCTGAGAGGGCAAGTAGTAGATTAGCCGACCAGGTAGACAGGTCGAGAGGGCAGTTAGATCGAGCGAGCGAGTGATCAACCCCACGTCTGAGTCACACAACAAAGAGGTCGACCAGGTAGCTAGTAAGGCCGAGCAAGTTCGACCAGATACAGCAGCCGACCGGGCAATGAGGATGATCGGTCGGGCGAGCATGCTGAGCGAGTGGTCGATCGAGTGAGTAGAAAGGCCTAGTAGGCGAGTGAGTGGCTGGTCAGGCAAGCAGATAGTCCGAGCGAGTGGTCGTCAATGCGAGCAAACATGCCGAGTGAGAGGCCGGTCGGGCGAGCAGATAGGCTGAGCGAGAGGCTGATTGGGCGTTGAGGCCTGGCGGGTGCTGCAACCGAGCGAGCGATGTGAGCGGCCAAATGGGCTATGAGGCAGGGTGGGCAATGCAATCGGGAAAGCGATGCGAGTGGCCGAATGGGCTATGAGGTCGGACGGGCGCTAAGGCCGGGCGAGCTCTGCGAGCGGCCGAATGTGTGAACCGAGGCCTGCGATACGTAGTTTCATTGAAACAGATTCGCTCCACCTCTTACTGTGCTTCGAGACTTTCTCGGGTCGTCTCTTTCCCAGGATACAATAGTGAACCGTAATTCCCATCAAGCATTGATGGCCACGACAAACTGAGAGATACCCGACTATTATCACTGGTACTTCACCAAGTAAGAGATGCAAGACAGTGGAGAAAGGGAACGTAGGTGGAGAACTTCAACTTTTTGAGTGTGTAACATTTTGCCTATAGTCGCAACCTCCTTATAAAAGAGCTCAGACCAATGAGTAACGTTAATGATCATTATTCGCCAGTTGTGAAATGTCAACGTTTCACTCGGCTATATTAATCTTTCTTTAATGTATCTGTTATACAAGAAGCAAAAAGGTTTATGTGGCAAAATATTGATTGTTCTATTTGGGTAAATTTTACTCCGACCGGTCTGGCATTCAGCGCGCGCAGGTCGAGCATTCTTTAATGCATCTGTTACACAATCAACTGGGAGTCGATTGTTTGGTAAATAAGTTCAAGTGTATGGAATCAGCTAAGAGATGATTGCTTGGAAAACAAGTAGAAGTGTGTGGAATCAACTCAGAGATGATTATTTGGTAAACAAGTCCAAGTGTGTGGAATCAGTTGGGAGCTGATTTATTGGCAAACAAGTCCAAGTGTATGGAATTAGCTGGGAGTTGATTGCTTGGCCACCCAAATTAGATGGGTTAAAATCTAGTTAAGTAAGTGTGAGTAACTTTAGATTCTATATCCTTCTCATTACGTGTACAACTACATGAAAGCAGCTCGATGGTTCCAGATGACTGAAGGAAGTTTGGGACGACTGGTTGGTGATACCTCTTGACGAAGGATTTCGGAGGGTCCAGGCGCCCATAGTTAGGCCAAGCGCCCATAGCTGGCTCAGGGCGACCAGAGAGTATGGGTGATTGGAGCGGCTTCTAGGCGATCAAGAGATAGCGTTTATCAACAATCCGAGTGAATCGAGTCAAAATCAAATTTGACCCCTCTCAAGACGATAGAAGGATTTATGTGTGACCGGGGAGTTTCGTTAATGTTATCTCATAAATAGAAGTTGTAGCCACCATAGCACGAATACAGACGCCCAGAGTGCTCTAGGAGATTGGGAGAGTACTATAAAAGGATATTCAAGGCAAAACTTGAAACTCACTAATTCATAATCATTCTTCTTTATTCTTATGATCTTGTGCTCTCCTGTGTTTTCTGTGCTATGACACGTTGCAATTCTGCGCTTAAGTTCTAATTAACAACATGTAGAGTATATTTTTATTTCTATTGTGTTGTCTTATTTTATAATTGTGCTTGATTTTTAAATTCTTTTTCTATAAGGTCTCTCCACCTAGGAGAAATTAAAAATAAGAATCATATTTTTTTATTATTGTTGTGTGTGCATATTTCTGCTTTGTTTTAATTGTGCTTAATCTGCATCCTGATTTAAATTGATAAACTATTATATTAATATTTATTTCTACTATACTATTACTCTATTTATCTATTATTTTTTAATTATCAATTCATAAAAATTTGTAAAGCTATTCAACCCCCTCCTCCCTCTTAAATGTTGAGTTTGATACTATAATTTGGTATCAGAGCGGATTAAGTTGATAGAAACTAGGAAAGCTTGGATAATTGCATGTCTAGGTTGGGTTTCCCTACTTGGTGCATCTAGTCAAGTGAAACTAGTAGAAGTTACCTCACCTTATTCTAAACCAATTAGACCAAGATATTGTATTAATTAGCTATAGATTCTTAAGTTAGCTTTGTCTTAGAAACTGGTCCTTGCTCTGATAATCAAGAAGACCCTTGTCTCACCGCTACTTGGAAGTTAACTTAGGAAACTACTGCTCAATTATCTCATAGCAAAATTTGAATCTAACATAGGATGAACTTTATACTCTAAATCAGGGACAAACAAATTAAATCATTTAATAATTTGAGTTTAGCCTATACTCAAATCCAAACCCTAACTATAACCAAACCCAAACCAAACTCATTCTCTGTCCTAGACCTTAATACAACTTTAGTGAATACTTATTTATAGATATGTCTTTATAGGAAGGATTTAGCACAACCCATCCATCGCTACAACTTTAGTAAATACTTATTTATAGATATGTCTTTGTAGGAAGAATTTAGCACAACCCATCCACCGCTCTTCAATAGTGACTTTGAACTTGTATATTGAAAAATAAAATAGAATACTATATGATGAATGATATAGAAAATTATCTTTTCATCAAAATGAGCTTTAAGATGCCCAAAAATCTAGATGGCACCCTAGTTTTTTTTTAAAACTGGTCAAGTGACGATAAAAAGAAGGCTCAATCCAATGGTAGAGCCACAATTACATTGCAATGCATGCTAACTCAGGAACAAATGAGTAAAGCAAGGCCCTTTAGCAGCGCTAAGAAACTCTAAGATAAGATAATCGAATTGCACGAAGGTACAGTTGACTAACGAACTGCTAAAAAGGACCTACTACTAATCCAGCTTCAGAATATTGAAATGAAAGAAGGTGAGACTGTAAGTCAGCTACATAGTAGCTTTAAAGAAAAATTGAACGACAGCCATGCAATCAGAGAACAAGTTGACAACCACAACTTGATCAGGATGCACTTAAGGTATTTCTAAGGACCACCCGGTGGGCATCAATATTGATGTGTACAAAGTATCCAAGGATTTTTTTTTTTGTTATTAAACTAGATGAATTCTTTTATGATTTTGAACTCTATGAACAGACTAATCTTGATCAGAAAGAGAAGGATATAGCTTTGATTACAAGTAAATCCAAGACAAAATCCAAACCAAAGAAAGAGACCAAATCAAAATTAGAGTCTAAATCAACAAATAACAAAGATGACCTATCTTTGAAAGTAGCACATCGAGTCAAAAGGATGATCCGATGAAAGAAATTCACTCAAAGATTCATAAAGAAAGAGATCTCAAACAAAGACATAGCCAATATCTGATGCTTTAAATACACCAAGAAAGGTCATTTCAAATCAGCTGCCCATTATTAAAGGAAAAAGGAGAAAGAGTCTGAGAAGAAGAAAATGAAAGCATTAAAGGTAACCTAGGATGAGTCATCATCTGAATCTGAGTCAGACTCAGTTCAAGTGAACCTACTAGTATTGACGACAATCAAAGAAGATACAAGTTCAGAGTCAAAGTCAGAATACAAATCAACATCAGACTCAAGTTAGGTCAGCGACTCAAATGAGTCAACTGATGAGATAACAAATCTAATTACTAAAAAATTATTTGTTATTGTTGTCTATTTGACTAAGACTCTAGCTAAATACAAGTTTAAAGTTAAGACTTTACTTAAGGAGGTCAAAAACCTTAAGGAAAGAACTAACTTAAACTCATTGACTCAGATTAGTCAAGTTGGAACCTTAACTCAGGTGTTAAAACTTGAGAAAGAGAACTCTATTTAAAAAACTAAGTTAGTGAGTTAAAATCTACATTGAGCAAGTTCATGTCTGGGTCTAGATATTTGAACATGATGTTTGGAACTAGACAGATTTCATATAATAAGACTAGACTTGGACTTAACTTAGATCAAAATCATGTTAGTCAAAGAAATGTTAGAAATATTTCTTGGGTTCCTAAATCATGTTTAGTTAACCAATAGAAAATAATTACTATTGGGGAGAAATGATATCCTACACACCTTACTTTGCACACCCTATGAACACCTAATTTTTTTTATTTGATCTTTTTTATATAATATTATAACTCAACCCCTAAATCAATTTTTTACATAACTTATAATAATAATAATGTGAGTCACCACTTGATAACTATATATATATATATATATATATATATATATATATATATATATATATATATATATATATATATATATATATATATATATATATATATATATGCCAACATTTCCTATGTTAATCCAATTACTAAATTTAAATTTGTTAAAAGCTCCAACTTGATGGAGCTATCTTAGACTAGATTAACCCAGATCATATTTACATCATCTTATTTTTCAAACTAAATATTTTAATAATTTAAATATTTTTAAAATCATGCTCACATAATTTTTTTAAATTAATATTTTTAACCTTTTTTACCATGCTTACAGTGCGAGCTACTGATTTGTTTTTAAACTTGACTTTATCTTCAGTTACAGTTTACTTTCTCTTGACTATGACTTAAAGTATATTTTAATAAACTAATAATGGATTTATTTATTCATTACAATTGATTTTGTTTTTACCTGATTACTTATTTCTTTTTTCCTATTTATCCCATTTTAATATACGAAAAAGGGGAGAGAAATAAACAAGTATTAAATATCAAGTAAATTTATTGTTTACATTTTCCCTCTAAATTTAAACAAACCTTATATGATGAAGGGGAGCAATATTTAAGGGGAGAAAATAAATTAAATATTCATGTATGAATACATTTTTCTTTCAACTATTTTATCATACATTAAATATACAACTTACAATTATTTATTACTAACTATTGTTTACTAATTTTAACTTAGTTTTTATACTATCAAAAAGGGAGAAAATATTAGTACTAGGTGCATAACATTTAACCCAGAGTTTTGATATATGACTAAAGTTAAAGTTACATTTCTTAGTGATCTAACAAATTGGTGTCAAGTATGTTGGTGTAAGGAGCATCAGATGATCAAACCTGAGTTTCGATAATGACAAAGGGTTATAAGTATTATTATTGATCTAACAAATCTAGCTGAGTGTGCAGGAAAGTCGTAAATGATCTTAGACAAGGTGAAAGTACTAGTTGAGACTAGGCAAGTGGGAAGTCCTAGTTGTGATAATAAAGTCCTGGTATGTGGGATCGGGCAAAGTTTTGACAGGTCAAGGATATCAGGCGAAATCCTAGGATCGAGGACATTAGGTGAAAGTCGTGGGGGTCACAGACATCGGGCGGGAAATCCTAGGGTCGAGGACACTAGGTGAAAGTCTTGAAGTCTCGGATGCTGAGCAAAAGCTCAGATGGTCTAGAGGACCGGTTCGACAAAAAAATAATCTCTCCTGAGAGGAGTAGGTGAGGGTGTGTTCCCCGAAAAGGAAACAATATGCGTCGATCCGACCTAGAGTTTCAGTGAAATTCAAAGTCAAGATCAAACAGTCCAGAGATTATCGAATATTATTTTACTTTACATATTGTTATTCCTTGTTGGACTAACCTATGATGCAGAGTAAAAATTGTTGGCAAATGGTCATCTAGGCACCTAGAGTTGCTCCAAACGCCCGACTCAGTGGCTTCGAGGGAGTACTTAGGTGGCCAACCTCTGTCACCGTAGGCACCCGGATAGTCCAGACTCCCGGAGTTACTCCAGCCACTCGGACCAGCAAAGTTCATCTGCAGGCTGAGTTGGAGAACTTCAGTTGGTTGACCCACATCAGCAGCTCAGGCGCCTAGACAGGCCAAGGCACCCAGAGATGGATGAAATTTATCAGATAGAGTTTCGATAAGAGCATGCCACGTCAGCCCTATGGGAGCGCCCGGGGGAGGTTCTAGGTGCCCAGAGTGGGCTATAAAAGGAGGGTTCGACCAACACTTTCAAGACATCAATCTGAACGACTTTCTCTCCTACGCATTGCTTCGAAAATGACTTTACGACCCTTAAACGCTACTCCGATGACTAAAAGCCGAATCTTCAAATCCTTGGTTGTTGATAAACTTTACATATTTGCATTTATGTTGTAATCAAATTCTCTCTTGTAATTCCTTGAGTGATTAGTGGATTGCCCAATAAAAGTATTCTCAAGTGAGGGCCTTAGAGTAGGAGTTGTCACAGGCTCCGAACCAAGTAAATCAAAGTGTTAACAATTGATTTCTTTTACTATTATTCAGCTACATTTTTACTTGATCGTATTTCTAAAAAATATGAAAAGTTACGAGCGTTATTCACCCCCTCTAGCGCAATGATCCTACAAAATATATAAGTGTAGGTTACTTGATAGTTACAAATGTTATATTTAAGAAGTGTCCTAAGGCAATCACCATATAATTTATACTTATTTATTGGATAAATAAAGTTTCACTAATTGAGTGCACATTCTCTATATGTATAATTAGATTTTAAACTTATTTACTAAAAGTCTGTAATATAATTCAAAGCATGAGATAACTTGTGATTGGATCATAACTAGTAAGCATCTCTACATGTGTAATTATGAATGTATTGAAACATGTCGTAATCAATAAATTGATGAGTTTAGACATTATCGATTCTATGAGACTAGCACAGATTATACTCCTTTGGTTGTCCAATCTACTGCTCTTAACTGGCTAGAGATATTGGGATATCGAGAGTTAAACTATAACACCCCTAATTTTTTTTTTTTTGAAAACAAATTATATATATCTATAAACTTAAATCAACTCCGTCGACATGAAAGAAAATACTGAATTCTTAACATGGGTTCCTGAATTTATTTGCAAACAAACAACTACTAGACTATGTAGAAAGGTAAACTAAAGTAGGTCTTCAGGTTGTGCCACTAATATCCCAAGCTGACTCACTAGTCATTGCCTCCTGCCTCATTTGTCTCCTTTCCTAAAAAAAATATAACTGTGAATCGAGCGACCCAGCACGTTCAAAATCATGTTATGTAATAGTTAGCGTCTATTATAAATGTACTATAGGATGCCCAGGCTAGGTAACTTAAGACTTACCTACTGGAATATTATGGATATGAGCATAGGCGTCGACATAGGCATACAATCATAAACATAAGCATAGGCATGTAAATAAACTAAGCATGAAATAGACATAATCATGAGCATATACATGAGCATAGACGTAAGCATACTTGCAAATAATCTAAACATGGAAAAGATCATAATCACATGGAGTTAGTGAGCTCCCGGGCTAAGGTCACCGGTCACACTTAACTACATAGTTTGGTGAGCTCCCGGGCTAAGGTCACCGGTCACACTTAACTACATAGTTTAGTGAGCTCCCGGGCTAAGGACATCGGTCTCGCCCAACCACTTAGAATTTTGGTGAGCTTCCGGGCTAAGGACACCGGTCACACTCGACTATGTAGATTTGGTGAGCTCCCAGGCTGAGGACACCGGTCACACTCGACTACATAGTTTTGGTGAGCTCCTGGGCTAAGGCAACCGGTCACACTTGACCACGTAAATTTGATGATCTCCCGGGCTAAGTACACCGATCACACTCGACCATGTTGATTTGGTGAGCTCCCGGGCTAAGGACACTAGTCACATTCGACCACGTAGATTTGGTGAGTTCCCGGGCTGAGAACACCAGTCACACTTGACCACGTAAATTTGATGAGCTCCCGGCACTACAACAAAAACCCTCATAGACATCGGTTTTCCACCGGTGTCTATTACATTTTCGACCGATGTCTATGAAGCCGATGTAAAAGGTCTGCCATTTTAGACATCGGGTTAAAATTGATGTAGTATCACTTAACGACATCGGTGTTCGAATCGGTTATTAACCGGTGTAGTATCACTTAACGACACCGTTTTATCAACGGTGTAAAATCGATGTAATACTATATGTTAATAACACCAGTTTTGGCAGCGGTCTACGACCGATGTAAAATTAGTTAATAACACCGGTTTTGCAGTGGTGGAAAACCGATGTAATATCTGTATTTTTTAACAGCACAAATTTGATTTCCGAAACAATGAAAAAACGACAGTAACAAAAAAATATACACAAATATTCACAAATTACACAAATATTCTTCATTCAACAGTATCCATAAAATACACAAATATTCAAAATTACATAAATAATCTTTTTACAACATTATCCATAAAATACACAAACATTCTTTTTACATCAAAAGCTAATAGATATCAGAATCAAGGTAGAACATTCTTTTAACAACACATCAAGTTAGAACCGCACTTCAAATGTAATCTAGCATGCATTCAGCCCACTCGAACCGCACTTCATCAATTTCAACTCTGGAGTACTTGAGATTTGTAAACTGTAAAAACACATAAATAATATATTAGTAAACCAAGACCAAAAATTATAGTTGAAAAAGCAGTAAGGGCACCAGGTAACAAGATGACTAACTGAAATACTTAAAAAAAGAAACATTCATCAATTATCACATAAATATAAGGGATTAATTTGTAACAACAACTCAACAAAATGAACTACCTCCCTAAACTAAGGGATTGGTGTGCATTGAGATCAAGAAAGGTGAAACAAACAACTGTATATATCCACTAAAGAACTTGAGCTTTTCTGACTTGTAATTCTCTCCCCTAAACAATCCAAAACTCTTGTACGTATAAAAAGTGACAAAGAATAAATTTCCTTTAGAACCAACAGAACTATGAGATTAACTTGATAATCAAATTACTAATATTGTGGTCAATATATAACTGTATATAATTTCCAAGGCCTATAATATATGGATGAGGATGTAACACCCACGAATTTTTATAAGTACATGAGTATTATTTTCATTAGAGCATGGAAATTAATAGAAAGAATAAGAGAAAAAGAGGACTAAGAAACAAAATAAAAATAAATGGTAAGAGGTGGAGGCCAAGGATTGAACCTTGAACCTCCCACAAATAATGGAGGAAGACTAATGATATAATCACCACTAGGATAATGAGTAACATATGGATAGGAAGGAATAAAAATGGTAGTTAAAGGAGAGAAGAAAAATAAAGCAAAGAGCAAGAGAAAACCAAATTTCTTACCTCTTCTTCCTCTTGGTTAAGAGAAGGAACAAGAAGAAGGCAAGTTGCCTTCCTCACCTTTCCCTCTTCTCATTTTCGTGAGAATCAAGAGAAGAGACATGGGAGAGTTAAGAGAGGGAATTAATGAAGGCATAAATTCTCCTCATGGTGAATAAATGGAAAATGAGAAAGGAAATCTCTCATTTTCTCCTTCTTCCTCCTCCTTCCTCCTTTTCCTTTCTCCACCGAGACCAAGGACTCCCCCATCTCCTTGATCCGAACACTAAGCTCAGTTCCTCTTTAAGAAAAGTAAATCTAGAGAGGACACCTACAAGACCTATCCTTTTCAAGCAAGAAAAACAAGAAGAGGTACAAGAAGAAGAAGCTATCTCCTTCCTTGACTCCTAGGATATTTTTCTCCTTAAGAAAAATCACAAGCGAAAGGATGTAAGTTCCCCTCACCTGTGGTACAATAGCTAAATGATTGTCATGTAAATATATTGCTTAAAAACCTATGTTTGTTTCAAGAGGGTTTCAGCCAAAGCAAAAAGAAAGGTTTAAAGAACTTTGAAAAAAAACCAACTAGGTATGTTCATGATGGTTGTTATGATATGTATCTTATGGTAAGGGGACTAAACTAATATATTTCATGCTAGAATGTTTGGTTAGAACATAAGTTTATGAACTTAGATTTTTGGCCAAGCAAGAACAAAAGAACTAGGAGAGCTTTAAACCTAAATCAAGCATGCTCTCTTGTCCTTATGATATGTACCTTAGGGTAAAAGGTGTTATTAATGTTTTCTTTCCACTTGTATGTTGATTTGAACTTGATTTTCATCTTCATGAACATTCGGCCATGATAGAGTTGAGGGCCTAGAAGGGCTTAAAACCCAAACCTAAGCATGCTATGATTCTCATAAGACAAGATATGAAGCTAATATGTTATGTCATGATCTTATGTTAAGTTAAACTATATTTTTATGCATATGATGATTCGGCCATGTTGAGGCTTGAGCCCTAGGAAAGTTTAAATCAAGTCTAAGATACTCATGACCTTCTTGATGAAAAGATATGAAATCAATTGATGTTCTTATGTTGCTTGTTGCATAGAAACTTGAATTCTTGCTCTATAGCTCTCGGCCACACTTGCTTTTAAGACCTAGGATGCTTAAATTCTAAACTAAGTGGTCCATGTTATTCCTTGTAATGAATACTAAGAAAGTTCTTATGGTCTTCATGCTCTTATGCCACTAGAAACCTAATCCCCATGCTTAACAAGGTTCGGCCACATTAGGTTAAAGGGCTTGAGAAGCTTGAAACTTGGACTAAGAGTACTTATGGTGCTTCTCATGATATGTACTGAGATATTGGTATGAAGTTCAACCTTTTCATGTTACTTGTAACCTAGAAATATGTTGCTAGGGTTTCGGCCATGTTAGGGTTAAAGGCTTAGAGAACTTGGAACCAAAATCAAACATGCTCAAGTTGTTCTTATGAAATATGATGTGGCCATTGTTAGGGGTTTTCATGCTTGTATGTTGCTTATAACCCAAAAATGAGGTTTAATGGGTTTCGGCCATGATATGAAAAAGAACCTAGAAAGCTTGGAACCTATACCAAACATGCTTAAGATGTTCCTTATGTTCTAAGAAATGTTAAATGTTTAGGGTTCACATGCTCTTTTGTTGCTTGCTAACCTAAGCCATCTCTACATGTTTCGGCCACCACTTGTTACTAAGGTTAGAGACCTAATTATGTTCTTTCCATGAACTTCACATGCAATGCTTTATGATATGATAAGAGTATGACATGCTGTGATGTTTATTTGTTATGTTAGGTCCTATTCATGATATGCTATGAGCTTAATTTCATGATATGCTGTGTGCTCAATTTCATGATATGCTATGTGCTTAACTTCATAATATGCTGTGTGCTCAAATTCATGATATGCTATGTGCTTAAACTCATGATATGCTATGTGCTCAAATTCATGATATGCTATGTGCCTAAACTCATGATATGCTATGTGCTCAAATTCATGATATGTTGTGTGCTCAAATTCATGATAGGTTGTGTGCTTAATTATGCATGTGATCATGATATGCTGTGTGCTCAAGTTCATGATATGCTGTGTGCTCAAATATACATGCTTTAAGCAATGCCTAAAGAGTTGCTTCCCTATAAGTGAGATCAAGAGCACTCTTCATGACATGAATATGACATGAGTGATATGGACTATGTAGATATGACATGCTATTTTACTTTTAAGGCTTGTACCAAGGGTGGGCTCCATAAGCGCCCCAGGGTCGATGGACTAAGAAACGGGCCTCGTTAGGGATGGGCTCCTAAGTGCCCCTAGGTCGATGGACTAAGAAACGGGCCTAGTATATGTATGCCTTGTAGGGTTCAAGACTTGCTACCTTGGACCTACTAGGACGCGCGCATTTATGTACGTGGTACAAGCCGAGATCCCCTCTTATGTTGAGATTATGTTTAAGTATGTATGTTAATAATTTTCAAAAGACATGTTGCATATGTTTTCATGATGCATGTTTAAGAATACACCTTGCATATACCTTATGATTATGCCATGATATTTATGATAACGTTATGATATGTCAAGGTGCATTTGATGATCATGTTATGCTATGCCATGATACCTTATATTTATGCCATGATGGTTATGATGATGCTTATGACATGTATGATGTTTATGTTATGCTATGCCATGATACCTTATGTTTAAGCCATGATGGTTATGATGATGCTTATGACATGTATGATGTTTATGTTATGCTATGTCATGATACCTTATGTTTATGTCATGATGTTTAGGATGATGCTTATGACATGTATGATGATTATGTGGTGATTATGCCATGATATGCTACATGATATGAAGAAATTATCTACATGTGATATGACTTGTGTTTTAATATGCTATACGGTTTTTTGTGAGTAGGAAAGGAACTTACTGAGCCATGAGTGCTCACAGCTTACTTTCTTGTACTACAGATAAGGGCAAGGGATGGATGAATTAGGGGAGCAGCAGGAGGGGCTAGAAGGACATGTGTGGCAGTGATCTGGCTAAGGATAAAGAAAATACCTGCTTCCACTAAATAAGAATTATGCCTAGTTTTATGTCATTTACTTTATAACTTCATGACATTTTTGTTGGTGCAACCTTAGGTCAAGGTTGACCTGGTTGACCTGACTCGAGTTGACCTGACTCGAGTTGTATTTTGATGTTTGACGAGAATAGAAAAGTTCTATTCTGATGTTTGACGAGAATAGAAAAGTTCTATTCTGATGTTTGACGAGAATAGAAAAGTTGTATTCTGATGTTTGACAGAATACAAACTTGGGAGATTGTGGGTGCAATATTTGGTCAAGGTTGACCTGGTTGACCCGAGGTGAGTCGACCTGATTCGGGAAATCCTGGTAAGTGAAGCCAGGTGAAAGTCCTGGTGAGTCAAGCCAGGCAAGGGAAAGTCCTGGTGAGTGAAGCCAGGCAAGGGAAATCCAGATAGGTCAAGGTTGACCAGACATCTGGTGAAAAGTCCAAGTATGGAGACTTGGCACGGGAAAAATTCAAGTATGGAGACTTGGCACGGAAAAGTCCAAGCAGGGAGCTTGGCACGGAAAAAGTCCAAGTATGGAGACTTGGCGTGGAAAAGTCCAAGCAGGGAGCTTGGCACGGGAAAAGTCCAAGTATGGAGACTTGGCACGGAGAAGTCCAAGCATGGAAAAGTCCAAGTATGGAGACTTGGCACGGAAAAGTCCAAGTATGGAGACTTGGCACGGAAAAGTCCAAGTATGGAAGCTTGGCATACGAAGTCGGAGAGGGCTCGGCAGCTCGGTCAGAGAGGGCTCGGTAGCTCGTTCTCGGACCAATCCTAGTAGCACATTCGTTCTCCGGACTAGGTCCGAGAGGGCTCGATAGCTCGTTCTCGGACCGATCAGGTCGGAGAGGGCTCGGTAGCTCGTTCTCGGACTAGGTCAGAGAGGGCTCGTAGCTCGTTCGGGACCGTAGAGTTTAGGGGTGGAATCTAAACGGATCGGTGACCGATCCATGATATGGCCGATCGGTCGCAAACCGATCAGTAACCCGCTGAGTTATCTGATCGGTAGACCGATCGAAGCAGGAGGAGAGAAGGATCGATCGGTCAGGACCGATCGATCTCTCCGGACCGAGATATGGTCCGATCGGTCTGAGCTGATCGACGTGGACCGATCGATCTCGGACCGATCGGTGATCGGTCGAGCATAGAGTCACAACGGCTATCTCCGTCTTCTTCGCAGAACTCTGTCGCCAGGTGAGCAGGTGCAGGTTATAAAGAGGTCGAGGGCTTCTACAGTGAAATTGCTGCTTCTTCCTGGTTCCTTCTGCTCTTACTGAGCTTTGCTGAGCTCATACTTCTTGAAGCTTCGAGTGAGCTTCCTTCGGCTGGTTCAGCTGCTGTTGGGCATCCGTGAAGTTGTTGCTTCATCAACGGACTCCTGTCGACGAGAAGGCAAAGTGTTTTTACATTCGTATTGCTTTTTGTTTCTTGCTTTATTTCTTGTACTCCTATCTTGCTGTTGCAAGTGATTGTGGCAAGGTTTCTCCACCCAGAAGGAGTTCATACTAGCCGGTTATCCGGGGTCTCATCCATCGACGGATTGATAGGCTTCGTCCACCTTACGGACACGCCGAGGAGTAGGAGTATCATCTCCGAACCTCGTTACATCGCTGTTCTTGAGGTTTGATTTCTCCATTTACGTTTCTATTGTTATTTTTCCGCTGCGCTAACTTGATTTGTAGAAAGAAACGCAAATTTGAGGTCGGCTATTCACACCCCCCTCTCTAGCCACTATCCGAAGGTCCTAACAGTAGTGATATTTAAATCAATTTTTCAGATGGCACAAGCTAGAGAATGGATCGACTCGGAGAAGACATCACGATTCCACCCTTCTACGAGTGCTACGACTTCGCGTATTGGAAGGTAAGAATGAAGTATTTTCTTATTACTAACCTAGCAAATTGGAATTGTGTACAAGTAGGTTTTATTCCTCCGGTGGATAGAAAGGGAGAACTTCTCAAGAAAAAGAAGTGGACGAAAGAACAACCACGAGGTAACGAAAATCCTTGAATTTTCATTACCTATTGATATCTTGTGTAAGATAGGTGGATACAACAATGCCAAGGAGTTGTGGAACAACTTGGCTAAGTTCCATGAGAAGAGCTCCAATTCAAGTCATGAAGAGGAGTCAAGTGAGCCAAGTAGCTCACATCATGGAGGTAAGGAATTAGAAGTTGAGGGCTACTCAACATCTATGGAAGAAGAGGAGGAGAGTTCTTCTTCAAGATTGGTACAAGAAGAAGCTTCTACCTCCGGAAGGGATGAAGAAGAGAACTTACATCCATCCTCAACCCTAGGTAACTCAAGCGATTTAATTTCAAGTAAATTACATATAATGTGCTTTGAGTGTAGGGAATATGGGCATTACAAGAGTAAATGTCCAAAGAGGATTAGGAAGACTCCACCGGCACCAAAGGTCAAGGAAGCCGGAGTCCCGAAACGCAAGAGCAAGGAGCACGTAGCGTGCTTCCAATGCAAGCGAAGGGGACATTATAGAAGTCAATGTCCAAGGGGGAGGCAACCTCACAAGGACAAGAGACCAAGCACATCTATAGGGGGAGCTAAGGCAAACCCTAAGGTATCCTTTAAGGCACATTCTTGCAATCCTTATAAGACACATGCTAGTAATTTTATTGCAATTGTCAATAATGATAAGCATGATAATCTTAGAAACCGATACATGTGCTTAGGAGCAAAACATGTTAGCCTAGACAAGAACAACACTAGAAATGCCAACCCTAGGACTAACTCATCTAAGGTTAAGGAAAACCTAGGTAGGAATCCCAAAACAACTAGACATATGCCTAGGAATACCTCAAAGAAAAATGACAAATTAAAACTTGAGGTATTAGAAAAGGAAAATCAAGTCTTGAGGTCAAGACTTGACACTTTAGAAAAGACCCTTAAGAATTTGGAGAAATCATCTTTAGGGCCTAAGGGTCAAACGCAAAAGCCCAAGGACATGAGAGGTTTGAGTCACAAACCTAAGTCTCAAGTGGTCAAGCCCACTTATCATAATGTTCCATTCGATTATGGAACTAGACCTAGGGCTAGGAAGACCATCACAAGGTCACAAGGGGAGTCACCCCTAGAGTTGATCTTGATGAGTCCCAAATGGCCAAGGCTTTAAAGCCTAAGAGGGTCATTAGGAGGGTTGCTAGGGAAGTCATCCCTAGTGAATATTTAGTGAACCCAATGAGCTCAAATAGGTATTGGGTTCCTAAGAGCATGATTCCATCACGCTAGATGGATTAGAGTGTGCCAACCTTAATTGAATAGGTAGTTAATCTATTCATGACAAAAGGTGGCACTTTAGGAATTTTCAAGGTGTAATCAAGCCTTGAAAATGAAATTAAAAATTATTCCTAAGGTGATTAGGATGTGCCAACCACATTTGAGGAGTTTTCTAGGGTCAATCTAATTGGCACATAGTGATCTAAAAATCTTGAGTATATATTTTTAGGTCTATTACACTTAGGAATATAGAATTTATGGCAAAATGATCAAAATTATCAAAAATGGCAACTAAAGCTAGAATTAGGTATTTTCTATACCTTTATATGTTATTTGCCATATATTGTTTGTCATATGCCATGTCATGACATCATATTTATTTTACTATCATTTGAAATGTCATGATAATGCTTAGGTTAGTTATATGTCATGCCTTATTTAAGTTTCATACTTTATGACATGACGTCATGACATTGGCATATGTTTCCACTTATGATATTATTTTATGTCATGTCATCATCTCTTGCATTTATGATCAATTAATTTGATTTAAGGATAAAAACACAATTTGATATGGAGATCAAATTGTTGTTTAGAAAATGCATGAAAACTTAGCCTAAGATGACCTAAACTCATATCTCACATCAAAATTGACTTGGATGTGTTTGATACACCTTAGATGTGTGTGAGATATTAGGATTATGAGTTAGATTCAAGGTGCATAGCTCTTGTACCTAGATGAGCATAATTCTAAATGGAGGATCATAGGGAAAGCTTGTGTACAAGTCATGTACACTTAGTCCTAAGATTGTGGTCCTAAATTGAATGGTTTAAAATCATTTCAAAATTGATTTGAAAAACCTTGATGAAGCTTATCTAGTGATAGCATTCATCATTGAGCAAGTTGATACAAAGTTAAGGTAAATTTGAACTATTTCAAAGTTTTTAAACTTTGTATCAAGATTTGAAAATGGAAGTTATTTTCATAGAAAACTATTTTTCCATGATAGTATATGTTATGAGGAATGTATCCTCAAAATTTTATAATTTTTGGATTTTTTTGTAATTTTGTAGGGGTTTCTGAATTTTGGGAGGAAATTAACAAGGAACAGTGACCGATCGTGGAGGTTCCACGATTGGTCTCGGAGGATCGGTTGATGGACCGATCGCCAAGCTGAGATGTCTCGACGGTACTATTGCCACAGTTAAATTCAAATAATAAAATTTCATATCGTCGCGAATTTAAAACATTAATGAAAGTTACAAAGTTACATGTGTTTTGTTTTGATTTCTAAAGGTTTAAACTCTTGAGACATTGTTGGTGCAATGGTCAAGGGAGTTGACCTTTAGGGAGGAGTTTTTACCTATTGTCAGTCGGAGTTTACTTTAGGGGAGTTTTACTCTAAAGACTTGAGTGAT
The DNA here is from genome assembly GCF_018446385.1 of Zingiber officinale. NCBI lineage: Eukaryota > Viridiplantae > Streptophyta > Magnoliopsida > Zingiberales > Zingiberaceae > Zingiber > Zingiber officinale. The sequence goes on along the minus strand of NC_056006.1, from coordinate 58,348,490 downwards.
ATGGGATTATCACTAAGTTGATTGTTGACTTTAGTATCAAGGGGGAAATTAAGGGTTTCAATGAAAGGTATGGGACTTTCATTAGGAAGAAACTCTTGACCTTGAATCACTCTTTTTGATGTGTGTCAAAAAGGGGGAGAATGGGAGAATGTCCAAAGAATGTTCAAGAAAGAACATTAGAGTTTGGGGAGAATGTTCAAGGAAGAACATTGGAAAACCTAAGTTAGGTTATAGGGTTAACCTAACTTGAGTATGGTTTTTGTCAAACATCAAAAAGGGGGAGATTGTTGGTGCAACCTTAGGTCAAGGTTGACCTGGTTGACCTGACTCGAGTTGACCTGACTCGAGTTGTATTTTGATGTTTGACGAGAATAGAAAAGTTCTATTCTGATGTTTGACGAGAATAGAAAAGTTCTATTCTGATGTTTGACGAGAATAGAAAAGTTGTATTCTGATGTTTGACAGAATACAAACTTGGGAGATTGTGGGTGCAAGCTTTGGTCAAGGTTGACCTGGTTGACCCGAGATGAGTCGACCTGATTCGGGAAATCCTGGTAAGTGAAGCCAGGTGAAAGTCCTGGTGAGTGAAGCCAGGCAAGGGAAAGTCCTGGTGAGTGAAGCCAGGCAGTTGGAAAGTCCTGGTGAGTGAAGCCAGGCAAGGGAAATCCAGATAGGTCAAGGTTGACCAGATATCTGGTGAAAAGTCCAAGTATGGAGACTTGGCACGGAAAAGTCCAAGTATGGAGACTTGGCACGGAAAAGTCCAAGTAGGGAGCTTGGCACGGGAAAAGTCCAAGTATGGAGACTTGGCGTGGAAAAGTCCAAGCAGGGAGCTTGGCACGGGAAAAGTCCAAGTATGGAGACTTGGCGTGGAAAAGTCCAAGCAGGGAGCTTGGCACGAGAAAAGTCCAAGTATGGAGACTTGGCACGGAAAAGTCCAAGTAGGGAGCTTGGCACGGGAGAAGTCTAAGTATGAAAGCTTGGCAGACGAAGTCAGAGAGGGCTCGGTAGCTCGTTCTCTGGACCGGACGAAGTCGGAGAGGGCTCGGTAGCTCGTTCTCCGGACCGGACAAAGTCGGAGAGGGCTCGGTGGCTGGAGTCGGAGAGGGCTCGGTAGCTCGTTCTCTGGATCGGACGAAGTCGGAGAGGGCTCGGTAGCTCGTTCTCCGGACTAGGTCAGAGAGGGCTCGGTAGCTCGTTCTCTGGACCGGACGAAGTCGGGGGGGGCTCGGTCGCTCGTTCTCCGGACTAGGTCAGAGAGGGCGCGGTAGCTCGTTCTCTGGACCGGTGAGGGTTTAGGGTGCGGAGCTCTAAACTGACGGATCCGATGTGACCGATCCACGATACCGATCGGTGATCGGTCGCAACCGATCGTAACCAGTCAGTGTGGTACTGTGAGTTGTCTGATCGATCTGGAGACCGATCAGGAAGCAACACAGAGGAAAAGGAGAGAAAGGACTGATCGGTCCAGGGACTGATCAGATCCCTCCTGGACCGATCAGGATATGGTCTGATCGGTCCAGGCTTAGCCTGATCGGTCTGTGGACCGATCAGGGATCTCCTGGACCGATCAGGTGATCGGTCCAGGCATAGCCGTTGAGTCACAACGGTTATCTCCGTCTTCTTCGCAGAACTCTGTCGCCAGGTGAGCAGGTGCAGGTTATAAAGAGGTCGAGGGCTTCTACAGTGAAATTGCTGCTTCTTCCTGGTTCCTTCTGCTCTTGCTGAGCTTTGCTGAGCTCATACTTCTTGAAGCTTCGAGTGAGCTTCCTTCGGCTGGTTCAGCTGCTGTTGGGCATCCGTGAAGTTGTTGCTTCATCAACAGACTCCCGTCGACGAGAAGGCAAAGTGTTTTTACATTCGTATTGCTTTTTGTTTCTTGCTTTCTTTCTTGTACTCCTATCTTGCTGTTGCAAGTGATTGTGGCGAGGTTTCTCCACCCAGAAGGAGTTCATACTAGCCAGTTATCCGGGGTCTCATCCACCGACGGATTAATAGGCTTCGTCCACCTTACGGACACGCCGAGGAGTAGGAGTATCATCTCCGAACCTCGTTACATCGCTGTGCTTGAGGTTTGATTTCTCCATTTACATTTCTGTTGTTATTTTTTCGCTGCGCTAACTTGATTTGTAGAAAGAAACGTAAATTTGAGGTCGGCTATTCACACCCCCCCTCTCTAGCCGCTATCCGAAGGTCCTAACAATTTTACTTTGTGTTGAGTATCATAACTCGAAAACAATATTAAGTATGCTATGTGGTTTATGTGATTAGATGATTAGTCATGATGAATTTTAAAGTCATGAAAAGGTTATAAAATGTTACGAATAAGACTTCTGCTGTAATAAGTAAGTAAGTATGGTAAAGTAACCCCCGTGGCCTTAGCAGGAGGGGCGGGGCGTTACAGAGGATGCTCAATAATACATCAAGTAAAACAAGAAATAAGTAAAGAAGTAAATTCACCATATATCATCATTGCTTATTGTATATTATTTATAATGTGCATGTGTAGATCATATCATAAAAGAATGAAGTGGTAATTAATCACATAGAAATTACTTGAAATAGGAAAACAAGAGAGGATATGTATTCTTGTCCCACTGTCTTTAGTGCATGCAACTGATCAATGGAATCTTTGAACGGTAAGGTCTCTTAAAAAAAATCAAGAAAATCCCAAAACACTTTTTGTTGGATTCATAAACCCCAAGCGCAACAACTAGAGCAACGAATATGATACTGAAGTAGTGTTGGAAAATGCAACAAATTTTCTTTAGGGCTTATATGCAAAATGGAAGATATTGTATTATTACCATTGCTGGAAGTGAATCCTTGTAGTCAACTCCAAAATTTTCAATTATATCTTTCATATATCGCATGATATAAAAACCACATTACTTCTCATCCGATTGTTGAGGAGCCTATGTTAGAAAAGAAATATTGGAATAACTCCTTCGAGGATAGTGAAACAGTTGCTAATCAAAAGGACATACCTTGACAACTACCCATGTTGGTTGTTTTTTCCCTTTCCTTCCCGCCTTCACATTATACATTTTCAAGGCCCTTCATGCATATAATCAGTGGGAATTGTATTGTCACATCAAAATACATCCATGTTTCAACAAAGGTAAGAAAAGAAGCCAAAAAATTTACATGTTGACAACATATTTCCAATACTATCACTTATTTCCTGGCATCTATTAATTTCTGCCCCCTTGATTTTCCTCAAAGGACTATGTAGGAATCCCATGACCAGCATGAGGAGATAAAGACATGTTCTGCATATGATCCTTAAACAGTCTACACTCAATCCTGATTGGAGGATTAAAGAAGGAAAACATATAAAACACAGTTTACGTTTTAAAGAATTCATAAGATGGTGATGTCTTAAAGTTTGATTGGTGCATCAGCAAGTTGGATAAAATGTTTTAAAGTCTACAAACAGATAAGCTAGAAACCTGGTCTAATCACTGTAGGATCAATAAATTAGAAGCAGCTTGACATCTACATTTGGCAAAGTCAAGAAGGCAATAACCACTGAAAAAAGAGATTAATTAAATTGAGAATCTTAACTTGTAAACAACCACATAGGACCACACTATATTGTAGGAGAGAGACTCACCTGCTGCCATAATATTTTTCCTTAATGGAGCCCATGTTATAGTACGTTTAGAGGGGAAGCTCTTCATAGCAAGAAAAAGACATGAAGGATTAATAGGTTGCCCTGTTTTTAGTATAGCTTTCTTCAAACAAAATGAAAGCATAATAGCACACTAGCTCCAAATTGGGAAAGAAAAAGAAATATTTGTTTACACGGAGCCCATGAGAGCACTGGGCTCTATTGGGATCTAATGCAGTTGAGCAAATAGAACAGAACCAAAAAATATGCAGTAAAATGATAGAATTTTCTGAGTGAAGCTAGCCTAATTTAGGAACTGACAGCGACCAAATAAATGATTTTGATGCAGAAAAGAAAGACAATATGCCAAAACATGTATTAGTGAAAGATTAATGTTGCCGACCAGAAAAAAGAAGTCTTTAGATGAAGTTCCGGAAGGATTCATATAAATGATTGTTGCTGAAAGGAGGAATCTTCTGGTAACCATAAGAGAGATTATAGCACAAGATTTGTTTCACATTAACACTAATTTATTGAAAGGTTCATTAAACATGAGATTGAAAAGGAACATGAATTCTTCTAGAAAAAACAATGCTCCAGCTCAAAGGAGGTGCAAAATGTGGGCTAGAGAGCACCTAGAACCTTGGCCTGCATATTCCTTGACCTCTTAGATATAACTACAATCTTGGTAAAAATTAAACAGAATCAAAGCAAAAGGAATAATATTTAACCAACTCCAAGAGATTAATAGAAGTGAACTGATAAGAGTTAAGATGATATGATAGTTCGATACTTGTGAAGGCAATAGTTCATTTTTTAAATCTAGCAAGTGTATTTTCGATACTTGTGAAGGCAATATGATAGTTCAGTATATCCAAGGAATGAATATTTCAAAACATACATACCCATTGGAATAGTTTCCAAAATCTTTTTCTCGATATCTTCTCCTAGTTTAGCTGTCATATCAGATGCAATGAACCCCGGCACAATAGCATTCACCTGTTAATTATCATGAAGTTAGAATTCACCTATTAAATATCACCAATTTAGAATGCACCTGATAATTACAACAAACATAATTCAGCATGAAACTTTACAAAGTTGTGGATTTTGTATTGGCTACTTCAAGTTTCATAACACATATTTCCATACAAAGTTTTTGAACTTTCATTTGCAAATATGTGTTTTATTAGAATTTGGAATACTAAATCATTTTAAACATTTTCCCAAAAAATTCTATCAGTTCCATTGTGATTAAGGTTAATCATTTTTTATATTTGACAAAGGATTAAGTTATCGATTTGTATTTGATGTTGGTGCATCAAGTGTGCAGTTTAGTCATGTCGATTGGATTTGGTAACTCAACTCAAAGATAGATATCTCCAAATCAAGTGCAATCAAGTATAAGCAACATGCGCTGAGTGGACTCAAGGGCAAATGACCCAGATCGAGAGGACTCAAGGGTAGGTGATTTGGATCAAGGATGTGTTCAAAGGACTAAGGACAGGTAACCCAGATCAAGGAGGAGTTGAATATGTGAACCTATCTGAATTATGATTATATGAATGTAAATGTTGAATTTATTTAAGGTAGTGACGAGTTTTTAAAATGGTTCTAATAAATTATCAAAACTGAATATTATAAATATTGTTCTAATAAAATATTGTACAATGTCGGACAACAAGTAATGTATCCTAAGTTATTGTGTCAGTCATGTTGATAAGTATCACGCCGTATTGAAATCCAAAAATTTTGGACACACTAGAAGATACTTCAAGCTGAATGAAGAATGAATGATATCCTTTTGAAAATTGTATTCAAACAAAAAATCCGGCCACTCTCAATGGTGAAACTCCCAAATTAATTGCATTAATTGCAATTAATATGAAGTCATTAAAGAGAATGGCTTTGTAACTTCCATGAGATGGCACCCATGATGATGTGGAGTAACATCATTGGTCCACATCAATGCCAACTCACCAATGAGGTGGCATAAAGTCAAGTCAAACTTGACTTTTAATCTTCCTCTCAAATCAAGTCAAACTTAACCAAATCTCTTCCATGGTTGATCGAATCCAACCATTTGATTCAAGCCAACTTAATATAATGAATCTAATTCATTTAATTAAATTGATTCAATGAGTCAAAATCTAAATTAGACTCATTGAACACATGAATCAACTTGAGTCGAACTCAAGTTAGCCTAATTAAGATTACTCTTAATCCAATTTGATTCATCAAATGAATCTAATCCTCTTGGTTCATCATATGAACCTAATCTCCATCTAATTGTCCTAAGTGTGTGACCCTATAGGTTCTTGTAACGTTGGCAATGCCCTAAACCCATTTAGGAGCATAAGTAATGGCGGCGATCTATAAACACATCATTACTACCCAAGTTACAAGAATGTCGAGATCCAACATCATCTTGTGACTACTAATTGTGACTCCTCACAAAATGTGACATTGTCCTTCTATCCTAGACATCTAGATTGATCAATGTGAGGCATAGACCGTGTCATCCTCTAATCAATCTAAATCTTGAACTCCAAGTAGACTCACTCGATCAAATGAGCTCAACATCTCCTCATGTTGACTCATTTGGCACATTGCACTCGTGGTCTAACTCTATCAAGAATACCGATGTCGCTCCCGTCATATGGGAGGGATAGATCCCATCTACATCACTCACCTCAATTCGTTATGCTATATACCCGATGTCCTTTTATAGTCCAGCGACGCTTGCGCAAACCAAAGTACATAACTCCTTATGTAGGGATCCATGGTGACTTCAGGTCTAAGGACTAATAGTCATACTAATAGCCACATGAGAAAGTATATGACACTCATATAACGATCCATGATACTTTCTCATGGCGGATCATTCAGTATACATTCTCCAATGCATACCCATGTGTCAACTTGATATCTCCATATCCATGACTTGTGAGATCAAGTCATCGAGCTGACCTACATGCTAGTCTTATTGCATTAACATTGTCCCTGAATGTTAATACTCGACTAGGAATGATTTAGAGTAGTGTTCCCTATATCATCTCACTATCGATTCAACTAATCGATTGATATAGGTATAAACCTTCTACTCAAGGACGCTATTATACTTAGTCTATTTGGCACTAATACAAATAAGTATAATAACCAAACAAATGCCTTTATTAATATACAAGAATATGATACAATGAGTCCATACAATCATCAAATGATTGGCTCTAGGGCTCTAACTAACACTAAGGACAGATAACCCAGATCAAGGAGGAGTTAAATATGTGAACCTATCTGAATTATGATTATATGAATGTAAATGTTGAATTTATTTAAGGTAGTGACGAGTTTTTAAAATGGTTCTAATAAATTATTCTAATAAATTATCAAAACTGAATATTATAAATATTGTTCTAATAAAATATTGTACAATTCGGACAACAAGTAATGTATCCTAAGTCATTGTGTCAGTCATGTTGATAAGTATCACGCCGTATTGAAATTCAAAAACTTTGGACACACTACAAAATACTTCAAGCTGAATTAATAATGTTTGTTATCCTTTTGTACCTTGTATTCATATAATATAATGTCAATTCTGTACATGGACACAAAGTTAGAAGTTACGGACACAGATCAAAGTTAGGTATATAGTTATCTTCTCTTCTTTTTTATCTCCTTCCTCTCTAACTCTACACCAACACCACATGATGAAACAAGAAATTGTATCATTTCAGTCCAAGTCTAAAACTTTAGCATGATTCCCAATTCTGAGCCTTGATATTATCACACATGCATATTTGCTACTAACCTTAATTTGACTTATGTTTTATCGAAAACTTCATGCCATCTATTCATCCCATCCACCTAAATCATCAATGTTCCAACCATTTTGGCACCATTATTTCCAGAATTTAGGTATACCAAACACTTGATTGGTCTAGGTAGTATTTGAACCAAAGGGAACATTGATCTTAGCTAATGCTAAGGATCAACAAAATAAAAGAACAATCACATCAAATGATTTCCCATTTTTTCTTTATCTAGAAATCACAAACTGAGAAATCTTTTTCTATCCATTTCCTCCAAATTATTTTCTAACTCTTCTGGTAGCATTTTCCCTTCCTTGTAATAATCAATTTTAATGATAGGGTTTAATTAGAAGCAACATTTTGACAACTCAATAACAAGATTTACTTCTGGAAATCCACAATGTCTATGCTAATAACAAATGAATAATCATAAATATGGTTTTTACCAAGCCAACTGCTCATATAGATATAAATCCTTCAGGTTAAATACTATATTGAATGACTTAGCAAATTGGTAACCAACTGCTAAAAATATATATATGAAGAGAATATCTTTTTCTTCTTCATCATAATTTTTGTTGCTGCCTGTAGGAGAAATGTCATCATGGTGAAATAAGTATTCATCATAAAAGATTGCAAGATAATAAGATATGAAAATGCATGCCTGTGTGCAAAGGTAGACACCAGTAAGATTCAGGTCAATGACTTCCTTCCATTGTGATTTTTTCATTCTCATCAACAGTGTGTCTCGTGTAATACTTGAAAATATTTGGTCTTTGTTAGCTTACATTACAACAAGACAAGATGAACATAAGTATAATTCCAAACAACTACATTGTTAACTAAAATGTCAACTGATCCCCAAGCATCTACTGCCTTAAAAAAATTGCACATGCAATAAAATAAGTTAAAGATGAAATTGTAAGAAGTCAGATCTATGCAATCTTCATTACTAATAGTTTTGACCATGGATTCCACATCCTCTTCTTTTGAAACATCTCCTCCATAAGTGAGAGCCTGACCTCCTGAAGCCTCAATCTGCATAAATCATTCTAAGTTAACTCCTTGTCTAGGATTTTCCAACATAGAAAATAATGCAGACGAACAAACTGATATCATTTTTTTCAAAATGCCATAAAACTAGGTCACTTGAAGGTTTATGAAGATTGTATTTAGGCAAGAGCTTAATGACTGTATAGTTGTCCTTAATCACAGAAAGAAGTTATGCATCCACATAAAACACCATCATCCATAAAGCAGAAAAAAAAAATCTGGCACAACAAAGACACAAAAAAATATAAAGTAAAACTTCAGAAAGAATAAGCTAGATCCGATGGCACTAAAAGGAAGGGAGACCCTGAGGTCGAGAATGAACTAGCAGAAATGGAACCAAAGAGTTCATGTTTCTTACCCATTTGACCTCCTTCCGTATCTCCTTCCGGTAGGCATCGGTGGGGTTCATCACCTTTCCCCCTTTGGTTGTCTTCATCGTGCCTCCCTCCGCCGCTATTACTCTGAGATCCAACGACAACAAAACCCTAGAAAGCAAGACCAACTCGTCACCTCTCCTTTCTTGAAATGAGAAGAAGGGCTCTCTTCTCACCCAAAGGAGAGGAGGTGGAGGAGATGCGTGTGTGGTGGCTGGGCAGCAAGCCGTGCGTGAGGCGATCCCGGGAGAGGAAGGAGTCGATCTAGGAAGGGAGAGGGAGATGAGGCTGAGAGAGATGGTTGGACAACCAGAGAGGAGAGTGTGGTGGCATCGTTCAGATAGTGGTGGAGGAGTAGAGACGGTGGAGTGGGTTTGGCTAGGCGATATAGGTTTATGTTTAGAGGGAAGAGTGAAGTGTTGCAAATTTTGGCTAAGTATTGGTGAAAAATAAATTATTTTATTTTATCATAGACATCGGGTTTTAAACAGTGTTAAAAATGGTGTCTATTAACGAGTTAACGCCTAAAAAATCGATGTCTATGAGCGAAAATCTGCGCTCATAGACACCGATTTTTGGAAAAACCCGGTGTAAAATACTCAAAGACATTGATTTTTGCTTAAAACTGTTGTTGTTCCATCGATGTCTATGAGGGTTTTTCTTGTAGTGCGGGCTAAGGACACCAGTCACACTCGACCATGTAAATTTGGTGAGCTCCCGGACTAAGGACACCGGTCACACTCGAACATGTAGATTTGGTGAGCTCTCGGGCTAAGGACACCGGTCACACTCGACCACGTTGATTTGGTGAGCTCCCAAGTTAAGGACACCGGTCACACTCGACCATGTAAATTTGGTGAGCTCCCGGACTAAGGACACCAGTCACACTCGAAACATGTAGATTTGGTGAGCTCTCGGGCTAAGGACACCGGTCACACTCGACCACGTTGATTTGGTGAGCTCCCAAGCTAAGGACACCGGTCACACTCGACCACGCAAATTTGGTGAGCTCCCGGGCTAAGGACACCGGTCACACTCAACCATATAACTATGTAAAATAGGAACATAAACATCAACCTAATGTGAACAAAATATGAATATATACATAACAAAACTAATAACATAGCATAAGCATGAACATGACTTGAACATATTTGCATGCATACTTATAAACCTATTGTTGTGGTGGCCTAGTTGCATGTAGCAGTATTGTAACATAATTTGTTGATCAAACTACTTCCTTATAGAAATTGTTTCCATGCTCGTAAACACCCATAGCACGTTATTGTATCCAACAACTGGTATACAAAATTCCGAATCATATGGATTTTGAGTTCCTAACACATGGCATATCATTCTAAATAGTGCATAACGTGCATATCATTTCCATAAACCTCCCTATCATATACCAAAGTATTGAAACTGAAACCACATATGCATACCCTCTATAACCCACACATGCATATAATTTCCATTGAACACCATTAACATAATAAAGTATTGAAATCGAGCCACACATGCATACCCCTTTATAACCCACACACGCATATAATTTCCATTAAGCATCATTAACATACTAAAGTATTGAAAACCGAACCACACATACATACCCTTTTACCATAGATCACCAAAGACGTAATTGTGTTTTAAATGCCAAAACTTGAACCATGGAAAGAAGAATTAAATTTTCATGGAAGCAACTAGCAAAAGGGAGAATGCAAGCTAGCAGGGGCAACTTTTCATCAATGGTATCAAGCCATACCTTCATAGGGTATATGCACTAATTAATATATGGTATACATATAATTTAATTAATGCATCAAGAGTGCTAGGATCCTAATTCCATAAAATTATAAAACTAACTAAGCATTAAATAAGGTTAAGAACATATCTTCGATTTCTTCCTTCTTTGTCTTCTTGTGGAACTTTAGGACCGGTAGAGAATGATGAGGAAAGTGGAGTTTCTTAGGGTCGGCCGCCAAAATCTCTTATAACTTTTAAAAGTAAAATTTTAAAGAGATAGAGGCTTAAGACTTTATCTAAATTCTATCAATTTTGTTATATAAATTTTATTTTACTCGGTCTTTATAAAAATCCATATCCAGATTTATATATTTATATAATTCCTATCTTATAATATTATAATTATCTACACAATATTTTAATACTATATATATATATATAATAATATCTAAATTATATACACTAAGTTATATAACTTATTGTTTTTAATACTTTATTTCCATATATATATATATATATATACACTAAGTTATATAACTTATTGTTTTTTATACTTTATTTCCATATATATATATATATATATATCTTACGTTGCATAAATATATTATTCTTATATGTATTATTTTATTCTTATTTAATTATATGTATTATATTATATATAATATATTCTTTATACTTGATCTATACGTTACACGTTACATAATATATTAATCATATATTTATATATATAATTATATAATATAACCTATTATTTTCTTAATTAATTAATCAAAATTTCATAATTATAAATTAACTTAATTAATCAAATCTATCCACATTAATAAATTCTAAATTAAATCAAATGAACCCTCTTAATTAAACGATTGAATTTTCGGATACTACATAAAAGTAGATGATAATTAATGGTAACTAGTTCAATAGAGTGATTTGTTGATAACTAACATTTGGACAAGCTTTTTTAGTGTTATTTCTCAGTATTTTTATTCTCTCATATATCCAAATCTATGCTTTTAGTATGTTTTATGAGATTGAATCTTTATTAGTTTTCATTTCATACATTTGAGGGGCATTATGGATATTATTTGATTGTATTTTATTTTATAAGAATTGAGGGAGACAACAATTGAGAGAAGGAACATCGATTTGATCGAATTAGGATTTGATTTGATTGGTGGTTAAAGGAAGGAGACAAGCCCAATTTCAAAAGCCTCTTCCACCCTACAAGCTAATCCAAAACCCATTCAAGCCCAATTCTGTCGGCCCAAGAAGAATCCCATTGCAGCTTAACTGGCCAGTTTGGTTCAGGCCGGTTCAGTAAATTCGGTTCAGTCCATGGCTTTAAAAGTAGGGGTGTAAATGAGTCAAGACACACGTGAGCTATTCGAAGCTCGATTCAATAAAAGCTTGTTTAATGAGGTTCGTTAAGATAAACAAACCAAGCTCAAACTTCATAATATTCGGCTCGTTAGCTCGTGAACCTGTTTGTTAAGCTCATAAATCAACTTTTAAATAAAAAAAATAGTTTTGATATTGAATTTATATATTTTACACTCTACTTATGAAAAATATAGACAAATATATTAAATTTATTTATTAGAATAAAATTATAAATTTTAACAAGAATATTATAATTTTTTTAAAATATATAATTTAGTTTTTAATGAATATTTAAATTTATAATTTATATTTATTAAGCTCGTTTAGGCTCGATAAAAACTTGAATAAGCTCATGAGCCATGAATATATTCATTAAATAAAGCTCGAGCTCGGCTCGATTATAAACGAGCTAAACTCAAACATCCAAGAGTTCGGCTCGGCTTGATTACACTCATATTTAAAAGGGAAAAGCATTGGTTTAACACAGTGGCTATTTCACTGTGCACGATTTTTCTCCTTCGCGCCATCTCCTCCTGACACCCCATTCTCCTCTCTTCCATGATTTCTCCCAGCAGTGATGGATGATAGCTTCTCCAGCGGCTGTGAGCGACGACAACGACTTCCCGCGATCCCTAGAGTCCCAGTTGGAGTAATTGCAAAACTTAGGGCTTCAAGGAACGGCAACGACAGCAAGCTCCGGTCGTCTTCACCTCATCGAAGGGGTTCTCTCACTACAAGAAGGGGTTCTCTCATCGAAGGGGTTCTCTCACGATTTTTCCCCTTCGCGTCATCTCCTCCTGACACCCCATTCTCCTCTCTTCCATGATTTCTCCCAGCAGTGATGGATGATAGCTTCTCCAGCGGCTGTGAGCGACGACAACGACAACGACTTCCCGCGATCCCTAGAGTCCCAGTTGGAGTAATTGCAAAACTTAGGGCTTCAAGGAACGGCAACGACAGCAAGCTCTGGTCGTCTTCACCTCATCGAAGGGGTTCTCTCACTACAAGAAAAAAGGTCCTATTGTGACATTTTCTTAATGACATTTATTTAAAAATGTAATTATAAATATATTTTAATGACACTTATTAAAACAGATTAACTTTAAAAATAAAATATCTAATTAGACCTTTTATAGTGACAAATTTTATAAATGTCATTATACTTATAAATTAATAAGCATATTAATTTTATAAGAGTTGATTTTTTTTACCCTAAATCATTAATACGTCGTCTCCTTCTTTGCACGTCGTCTTCTTCCTCCCTACACTGCAGCGTTGCTTCCTTCCTCTCCAGATCGTAGCGTCGTCTCCTTTTTCTCTGCAGCAATCAAGTATTTCTTTACGGAAAGATAACTTCAACAATTTATTTCTTCTTCAGCAAAAAAGAAAATATTCCCTCGCCAACGAGGAGGCACATAGCGTCAGCCGCTTGAAAGATGGCAGCGAACACTACAAGAATTTTTGCATTCAACAACACCCAATAGACAACGCTTTTTAATAAAAACGTTGTCGTTCTTTGTTTTACAACGCTTTTAGTGAAAAGCGTTGTCTATGGTATTTACTTTTTACTAAAGACAACGGTTTTTAATGAAGTGTTGTCTTTAGTGTTGTTGTTTATGGTCAAAGACAACATTTTTTTAAAAAACGTTTTTTAAAGTGTTGTGTATGTTTCCCCTAAACTCACTTAAAATAAATTCGCAGCCCTCGCTTTGCTAAACTCTAAACCCTCAACGCGCGCGCGCCTTCTCCTCACCACTCCTCTCCACGAGTTCTCCTCTCCACTCCTCTCCACGAGTTCTCCTCTCCACTCCTTCTCCTCTCCACGAGCGCCTTCTCCTCTCCACGAGCGCCTTCTCCTCTCCTTGCCGCGTGATCTCCTCTGAACCCTAATCTCGACCCAAACTCCTCACGCAAAACTCCTCACGCCGGCCCAACTCCTCCAAGTCGACCCAAACCCTCAGTCTCTTCCGCTTCCTCCTCTTTCTCCCTCTCCTCCGCCTCCCCCTTCTCCTTCGCTCCCACCGCCGCTGGCGCCGCCTCATCTTCCGCCACTGGTTTCTCCCTAGGCGCTTCTTCCTCCGCCGGTTCCTCCCCATCTCTCTTCGGCCTCTCAACCTTTGGCTCCTCATCGGCCGCATCCTCAGCCTTTTCTACCTCCAGTCTTTTCTCGACGTCTGCTCCATCTTCCGCCGCTTCTACCTTCAGTCTTTTCCCGCCATCTGCTCCATCCTCCGCCTCTACTACCTCTAGTCTTTTCTCGCCATCTGCTCCATCCTCCGCCTCTACTACCCCCGGTCTCTTTTCCTCGCAGGCGGTCTCTTCTCCCAAACCCATCCCTTTTCCCTCAGCATCCGCCGCACCTTCCGCTTCCTCAAGCCCTAATTTTGGTTTTGGATTGGGGGCTTCGACTCCCAACTTCGGCTTCGGTTCGTCTTCCACTGCTGCCTCTCCGTTGTTTGGTACTTCCGCTTCCCCTCCGGCGCCGGCGCCGGCCTTGTCCTCGGCTCAGACACTGTTTGCTTCGTCAGCTAGTGCCGCACCTTCGGTGCCTTCGTTTGCTACGTCCTCATCTCCCCCCGCCTTTTCTGTGCCGACGACGTCTGCTCCAGCTCCATCCTTCGTATCCCCGTTTCCTGCCTCCTCCTCTGCGTCCCCTCTATTCTCTTCTTCTGCTACCGCTACCTCCTCTCCTGCCATCACCAGCATTTCGACCTCTCCTTTCTCCTTTGGAAGTGGCAGTTCCTTTGCTCCGAGTTCGTTCGATGCCGTGTCGTCTGGTAGTACTACTTCTGTTTTGTGAATGATGATGTTTTAATTTGTGACAACCATCCATCTGGATTATTGGTGTTATCTGATCGTTAACTTGACGTCGCTCTCTGTGTTTAACCTTGTTGTAATTGATTTTTTATTAGGATATGTCAGTGGTTGGTGTTCCAGACTGCTTGCTCGACTAAGGTTACTCGTCGCTTTGGAATTGCTATGGCCACTTGGGTAGAGAAGGTCGGGGCTCAAGGGGCCTCTGTTGTTGTGAAGGGTGTTTGCTACGACAATCCGATTGGGTTCACTCGGGCTGTAGGATTTCCAGGGTCTTATTTACACAGTTGCTAAGATCATGAATCGTTAGTGCGGCGGCTGGTTAATAATTTACTGGTTAACCAACTAAGCTCTGTATAAGATTTAACTGTACCTGGGCTATTCAAATAAACTATCTCAATATCGACGAATATTAGCGTTAGAAGAAAGGAACAAAGCTTAAATGCTGTTTAGCAGCAGTTTAGTAATTTAGAGATTGATCATATGGAAACTAATCCAATTCAGAAATGTTCATATATACAAAAAAAGAGTAAAGTAATTAAGCAGTCGCCGGAACTTTCTTGGGCCACAGCGAACGATATCAAAGAAAAGGCTGGAGGTTAAATATATTTGCATTAACAAAAAAAAACACTTTTCTTTGTCAATTTGTGTTGAATTTAGGCCATTAAACGAAAGTATTTTCTTCAACTATATATGATATACAAATTAAAAGTTGATATTACTTATTCCAAACAGTCTGGTAGTATGGTTTCATGGTAAATTACTTCTCCTTTGAAAGTATGATGATGTTTTGTGAATGATGATGTTTTGGAAAAATTGTCACTTAGGTGAAAGGATGTTTTCTGGATTAATATGCAAGTACAAAGCACTGTATTATATGTTATTCTGTAAAGTTCTGTCAGTGTAAATTATCTAGTTTCTTTATCTAGCTTTTGTTCCACTATTGGGTTTGTTTTTCTAATAATTACTCGTGCAGCAAAATACTGAGCAAGAAGCTGTAGATCTTATAATCAGGTAAAGTAGAAAAAGTTAACTACTTCATTATGCTTTCATCTTAGTATTTGTATATTTGATTTGTCTTCTTTGAACCAGCTTCAAGTCAAAAAGCCAGATCCTCTAGATAGCTGTTAAAAATAAGGTATTATTTGGTTTGTCAGTGATCTTAATATTTGGTAATATTTGGTCTTTGATGCTCACGACAGAGTTCCAACGCTGCATGATTACCTTGTTCAAGCAGATTGCTCACTGCCTCAGTGAGTCGCAAGTTCCACAACTCTTCTTTCTTATGATGATCTTGTTCTTGCAGATTTGTGTTTCCTCTGTGGACCCTTTGGCATTTCCTTCTGCAGTGGAAGCAGGTGCCCAAATGGTTAGGATGCGATGAACTTGACTGGTTTCGATCGGATTGTCTGTCATACCAAACATTAAAATCCTTGTGCTAAATGCAGGTGGAAATTGGAAATTATGATTCTTTCTACGAGATGGGAATTCAGTTTTCCCCTGAACAGGTATATGAATCATGATCGTACTTTTCCTTGCAGTTCCTCGAGTATTTTCAGCTATTTCTATCTCGTCACTATTCTGTGGTGCCATTGTCAGATTCTAAAGCTCACTAGAGAAACTAGAAGGATTCTTCCATCCATTACACTGTCTGTAACCGTGCCACACATGCTTAGTCTCCCTGATCAGGTAGCTCATTTATTTCCTCGTAAACTGAGATTTGTCACTAACACAATCTCTCGTTGTTTTTTGTTCAATTTAAAAAGGTGAAGCTAGCAGAGTTGCTGGAACAGGAAGGTGCTGATATAATCCAAACTGAAGGAGGGAAATACTCAAGTCCATCAAAACCTGGTGTCCTTGGTTTGATCGAGAAGGTAACAACAGTACGAATAAGAAATCTTAGCACACTTGTGATGAAAAATGTGATATTTTTCCTCTTTAAAATGTAGGCCACACCAACGCTAGCAGCTGCATACTCCATTTCCCGAGCAGTTCAGATTCCAGTTATGTGCTCATCTGGATTAAGCGCTGTCACTGCACCTATGGCTTTAACAGCAGGAGCAGCTGGTGTGGTATGCGTTCTTTTGCTTTCTAATCTAATCATTATCTGCTACTAGTGAAAGAAATATAGACTCTTTCAGATTCTCTTGTGTTCTTGATTATCTGCTACTACTTCATTGTCAGAAGTAGTTGAACACTAACACTTGGACGCCAACATTTTTGAGTTGGCGCCTAGATTTGACCATCTAACAGACACGGCTAAAGGATCAACTTCTATGAACACCCTTAATAACTTATACAAATATTTGTGAACAATTAGGTTGGTGGCTATCATTTATCCTCCCTTTTTGTTGTTTTTTCCATGTACCCAATGCAGCTTTCATTTCAAAGGTTCCAAGCTGATGAACAAGGATGGGTGGACACAATCAAGTCAGTGCGATTTGGAGGAGCTGTCAGGATTAGTACCATGGATTGGCTTGGGCAATCTCAATATTTGCGTCAAACTGTCTTCTGGCCTTCCCTATCATCTGCAGTATCTGAGGTATACTATGCACATTTACCGTGAATTTTCCTTATTGAGCTTGGGCTAGTGACGGTTACGAATGTATTTTATTTCAAGAACCGTATAAGCAAGTGTTCGTGCATCTAGTTTTATAACAATGCACTTCGTATCTTTGATCTAAAAAGCTTCTGAAACAAGTCATCTTCTCCAAGCATGCCCTGGTCAACATGCTAGTCACCTACTGGAGTCATTTCCTCGATGGCACGGATGAATACCTGAAATCCATCCTCTACTCCACCATTCTTTGCCACTCCTCAAGCCGAAACAACTACAAAGGTAGAGTCAACATCAAGTATTACATTGTGCCTGGCTACAAGAAGACCGGGGCCGCAAAATCCAATAAAGACAGGTCAAACATCAAGTAGCATTTTGTAACTTATTCCTCTTAGGTTATATGCTTGGTTAATATATATGCTTAGAACTTGTAAAGACAGGTCAAACATTAATATGCTTGGTTAATATATCCATCTACAGCACTCCTTTTCTACTCCCCTGCTTTGTTCCTTTCTGTTTGATCTTTTGTCTACTTCTCTAACCGGGCTTCTAGCTACCCCTTTTGTGTTTCTGGTTTCTCTCTTTTGAATCTTTATGGACAGATCGAGCAGAATATTCGTGCTTGGCAGTGTAGATCGAACTGCATATGCGAAAGGCATCAGAATCAAGGAAGGGAGCGGAGGGTTTCCCAAAGTTCCTTTGATTTCTCCAATTCTCCTCATGGCAGGTTTATCAATCTGCCCCTTTCTCTTCTACTTGTTCCGTAATTTCTGTGTAAAAGGTTTAATGAATTATTTCCGATTTTTTAAGATTTAAATTTTATGTTGTATATATATCACAATATCACACGAGGCTTAATGATCACAATTTTTTTTTTGAAAGCAACGGATAGGGAGATCCACCGGTAATATGTATCCTACTATATATCCAGTTATGAATTGATCATTGCTTTTGTAATGTGTTCCTCCTCAGTTTATTGAAAATTGAAATTGCCGTCTATGGGTGAATTATGTATGTCGACGAGCTTATATATCGCATGGTTATTGTGCAATGCCACAGAGATTTATCTCTTTGGAGCCTGCATCACTTCTTTGAAGCTTCTGAATGGTAAGGACCTGCTCTTTGTTCAATCTGATATGTTGTGTTTTTAATGGACATAAACAGATCAGGTTCTGATAGTTCTTGTTCATTGTTATCTCTTCACATCTTTTATAATTTCTTTCTGATGTAGCTCAGCATCTAAATTTCAGGGATTAGCACAGAACTAATGCCAATTTTTTTATTTTGATGCAGTGTTTAAAGAGCTTGAGTAGAAGTTGGCCCTAAAGAAAACTTGTCAGTTACGATATAAACACACTTATGGTATGAATTACATGTATATATAACATTGACATATTATTTAGTACGAGATTTACATGTATGAAAGTTTTCATACAAAATTTCTTGATTGCCTACAACCCCAGGTGTGCTGATGACAAGTTGAAGAAGATGGCTCTAAGAGTGATAGCTGAAAGCCTTTCAGAAGAAGAGATTGCTGGACTTAAAGAAGCAATTCCATGCGATGGACACCAACAACAGTGGTTAGTCAATGATGAGGTTTTGTAAAACTTGTGTGTTTGAAAAATTATTGTCATGAAGTTAAGGATAACTTGTATGATACAAATTTAATTTGTGGATCAATATGTATACATTTTGTTTGTATAATATAAAGTTTTATTTATTTGTTAAATAGTCTTATTATAAAAATGATTGTGGTTGTGGATATTCAATTATATGTAAATTTTGAGTATTTTTTATAATTTTTGCTATTTAATTAAGAAAAACACTATTTTTTATAAATTTAAAAAGACAACGTTTTTAAGTAATAAAAGACAACGCTTAAAAAACAATGTCTTTGAGATCAACCACAACGCTTTTAAAGCGTTGTCTTTGATATGTGCATTTTTACAACAGCATCTTTAACAACGCTTTTTAAGAACGAATAGACAACGCTTAAAAAGCGTTGTCTTTGTGACCAACCACAACGCTTTTAAAGCGTTGTCTTTGATATGTGCATTTTTACAACAGCATCTATAACAACGCTTTTTAAGAACGAAAAGACAACGCTTAAAAAGCGTTGTCTTTGTGACCAACCACAACGCTTTTAAAGCGTTGTCTTTGATATGACTTTCTACAACACCATCTACAACATCACTTTTTAAGTACATACGACAACGCCAAAAAAGCGTTGTTGTTTAGCTTTTTTCTTGTAGTGGAAGGAACAAGCGCCGACAGCTCATGAGGCAGCCGTTGCCTTGCCAGGCAACGAGCAGCCGCTTCTCGTGTGGCAGGTTCACGAGCGGTCTCATACGAAGCGGCCATTGCTTCGCCAGGCAACGAGTCGCTGCTTGGTGTGCGGTCGATTCGAGTGCGACCACGTTGTTGCTAGGCATGGTAGCGGTCATGAACGCATCACTGCCCGACGAACAACTGTGCATTGCTGCCTCGCCGAGTAGTGATTGCTCACAAGGCAGCCATGAATGCCTCAGGCTTCTGCATGCATGCACCCGATTAATTTTTTTTCAAATCATTAGCCACCATGCATGCATGTGTTTGATTAATTTTTTTATCAAATCAAGCCAATGGTGACAACATACTTGCATGGAAAGTTACTATTTAAGTTATTAATAGCTATAGAAATTTTGATATATAAGATCTTCTTGAATTTATGACTTGATTGAATATCTGAGAAAGTATTTAATTGTGTTTGATGCTCAATTTTAAAATAACTATAGCATCATTGTTTAATTAAAACTTCTCATAATTATACCATGCTACTTGTGATATATTTTTTCCCCCAAATTTAACTAGTTATGCAACTCTATTATACAACTTATTATGGATCTTATCTCTTATATTAGATAGTTATGACAATATTAGTATTTAGTGGATTTTTTAGTACACCCCATGCATTTTTAATATTTGTATGTTATACTTATTTTAACAAGTGTTTTTTTAATAATGAGCCTTATATTTTAGCATCTCAGGCTATGCAAATATTTTACGTGGAAGATCCAATTGATTGTGATTGACATGTTATTATCACCACTGATGCACGAGCGAAGTATAAAATGCAGCCTATGGCAGATATTGATACATATCTTCAAAGTTATATTTGTAATTCTGAAAACTGCAATGAACATGAAGAAGTGGTTTGGGTTCGTGATGATATTACAGGAGTGGAAATTGATAATGATTTATAAGTAAATTTTATCTAGTCTATGCACTTATGTTTAGTCAATTATCATTTCAATAATAGTACAATGAATTTTTTATTCTTTTTATTATCATTTTTAACTTTTTATATGATATAAGTGGGTTTATAATTTTTTTAGTGGGTTATATGATATTAGTAGTAATGCACTTGGAAATGTCTTTAAGTATTGAAGGTTTTTTTATTATCTCTATTTAATGATGTTTTATGATGTTGCTTTACTATTAATTAACACACGTTGTTTCACTGTTGGCTCCCAACTATTGCTTTAGAAGTTGACTTTTGTCAAAAAAAAAAAAGTGTAAATAAATAACCTTCTTCTAGATTTTCTATGGATTGGAAATCTATGGTTTATGTGATGGTAGATGCATTCTTTCTTGTTTCTATAATATAGACAATTTATATGGACATAAAATTGATGATTTATCTGGGAAAAGAGATACTCTCTCTGATAGTAGATGCATTCTTTTTTTTCCTTTGAATGATTTATTATCTATAATTTGTAATTAATTATTGTTTATAGTACGAATGGCTCCTAAGCGTCGAAGTAAGAGGAAATCTCATTTTATACTTCAACCTGCGGTAACTATGCAACCACCAACTATGAGTACAAATCACACTGATCAACATTCAATTGAGCAAGGTATGTTGTGGTGCTTTTGTAGTGCTTAACCAAAGGCTTCTTTGAATGTTGGATTAGATTACGGGAGTGAGGCTTTAGTTCGAGGATGTTTTGATTTTTGCTTTGTGTGCAAGTTTAATCCATTATGTAGGTGTAGGTGTTGATGCCGACGGCTATTATTTCTTCTAGTAGTATGGACTTTCGGGAAAGAAAAGAGAGGTAGGTATGTAACGATTTCCCCAGAGGATTTGGTGTGATGGGATTTGATTTCCGATATGTTATTGCTTCTTGTGATAGCTTTAGATTCATCTGGGCAGTTTTGGTAGGAGGTGATTTCCTTTAGATGTGATCTTGCTTCTTCAAGATAGCTTGGGTAGCACTAATGGATAGCTTTGGAAGATGGTGACTAATTTCGAGGTCAAGCTTGTTTCCTTTTATTAATGGGAGTTCTGGACAGGTTTGAGGGGTTTGGATGGGCTATTCCTTGAGCTTTGTTAACTTGTGTTAGCTTTATATTTCTGTGACAGATTTGGTGGATTTTGAATCGGATCCGAGGTGGTCGTTGTTTCTTTTCATGTTAGCTAAATCTCCTAGACAGATTTGTATATTTTGAATCAACCTCAATATTGTTTTGGTTTTGGAAGATAGCCTTGATCTCTGGATGGATTTGTGTTGAATCGAGGTTCATAGTTGGATTAGGATTTTTCCTTAATTAAGTTGGGTTTGAGTTTAGCTAGTTGTTATTTATGAAATTAGTTAAATTGTACATCACATGATTTGCAGGACTTGGATTCGAGACAAGTGTCTCAACATGGGATCTTTCGGATACTATCTCTATTTTTGAGGCGGGTACTTCTTGCTTTGTTCCTTTTAGTACTTTGACCTTGGTGCATGAAATATTATTGATAAGAAATTATTTTTTTCCTTGACTCCACTCTTATTTTCCTGCGCTTGATACTTCCACGCAATCTTTGAGAAATTCGTTTCCATATCTATACAGTCTCTTGTTGTTGTCCATGATCAGTAGCAGATACTAGATACCATGTTTGTATGCTTTGACTGTTGCTTATTTAGGTACGATATTGAGCATGTTGGCTTCATGTAGCATACCTGTTTCTGCTTATATATATATGATGATTGTTGCATTGTTCGCATCCTGTCATGGCATGCATGTCAACGACCAATTCTCCCTTGCGGTCGAGAGAGTCGTTAAAAAGGGGCTGCATCCTCGGCCACTCAAGAGAGTGGTAGCTGGAGTTGATGCTGCTTGTCCTGTTGTGTCGCACTCGGCCACTCATGGAGAGTGGTAGCTGGAGTTACGAGCAGCAGGGACCCCGTCGCAAATGTAGCTAGTTAGCTACTATGCAACTGTCCCCTCGGCCACTCGTGTGAGTGGTAGCTAGAGTGGTGTACAATCTGTCACTGACCCGGTCTCTCGACCATACAGGGGTCATGGTGCAGAGAGGTGGGCGGGAGTGACCATCCGTGCATACGCTGTTGTTATTATATTTGTTTTAGCTGCTGCTGTCTATATATGCTGTTATTGCTTACTTACTGCTGTTGTTCACATATGCTGATATGCTTACTTGTGTTGAGATATATTCTCATTGTAGATGTTTAGTCATTGGAAATTTGTATATACCTTGCTTATTACCTCTGTAGTTATGAGCAATACTGTAGCAGATTAGTACCAGTTCTGACCTACTATACCTAGCCTAGGATATGATTTCAGGTATGAACATTTATTTTGGTTCTATTGTAGTATCTGATATTCCTCTTATGAGACTGTATACTGTTGACACTCTCTACTTATATGTTATGTTCATGCACTATCTCTTTCTTTACCCGCTGAGTTCCAATACTCACCACCTCGCAATTTGGTTTTCCTTTCGCTAGATCACTAGTAGATGAGTCATGGATGCTTGGAGAGTCCCGGCTGCCAGTCCCACATCACACACGAGGATAGTTTTCTTTTTGGATTTTTGTTACTGTTTGGGTGACATGTTAATTTTGCCTATTTTGCTTTTAAACAAATCACTGTGGATTTTTTTTGGAGTTTAGTCTGGTGGTTGCAGGTATTTTTGTTAGTGTCATTGTTGGTTTTACGTTTGTATCGTTTTATGTCTTCCGCTGCTGTGTGTTTATTTTGTTCCAGCCAAGTGGGTTGTTATTAACTGTGTGGTTGTGCTTATATTCAGCCGTGTGAGCTGTTGTATTATGTTATATGTTTTATTCATTTGTGTCCAGCCGGATAGGCTGTGTATATTAAACTGCGTGTTATGTTGTTTATATTTTGTATATATATTCCAGCCGAGTATGACTGAGGTATATTTTATATGTAGTAATGCTTCATATTGTCGCCCGTACAGGGGAGATCCTGTCGAAATTTCTTCGGACAGGGACTCCTCTGGGGCGTGACAATGCTGCTCTATATACCAAAGGAGTTAAATCTAGCATAACCAGTCCTACTGTAAAGGCCAATAATTTTGAGATAAAACCAATCTTCATTTTCATAGTCCAACAGAATTAATTTGTAGGAGGACCCAATAAAAACCCAAACCAACATTTAGAGGTCTTCCATCATATATGTAATACAAAGAAGATGACTGGAGTGCCTCCTGATGCAATCAAACTTCTACTATTTGACTTTTCTTTTAGAGATGGAGCCAAGGCGTGGTTGAACTCTTTACCTTCAAATAGCATCAACTCGTGGGAGCACTCAAGAAGCAAATAGAGTGGAGTCAAGTTAAGCAGTAACTGCTGTCTAATCAATATATGACAATAAATAATCATGCACTAAGACAAAAGAAACTATAGAGGTCAAAGTAGAAACTACCCACATAATCTGTAGAATATCCTAGCCATCCACAAGTCAAAGGTATGTCTCGAGCTCAAATCCTACAATTATAGGATACGAAGTAGAGCTGAGTATGTATAAATCATTTAATCAACCTATTGATTACTTTAGACCCTTCATCCACCGATCAAATCGATCTATTAATTACCAATCTATTAATTGATTCATCCTTTATTAATTAATTTATCTAAATTAATTATGAGTTAACGATTTAATCAATTAAACTTATTTCATCTTAATTTGATTAACTACTAATCTAATTAATCAATTTAATCCTTAATTAGTTGCACTAATCAATCAGTTAATTCACCTTTAGTAACTTGTCCAATTTTTGATTAATCAATACATATTTTAATTAGCCAAAGCTATACAGAAATCCCAAATTTTAATTAAACTAATTGTTACCTCCCATTTCTTTCTTTTGTTTCTTCTGTGATGGCATTCAACGACGACCAATGGCGAGGAATGGTTAATCGGAGGTCGGTTGCCGAAGGTGATTGTGGCAATGGTTGTTGCCGATTGGAACTACCCATGGCAGTTGTTCGGCAGAACGCACAACATTGCGCATTGTTTGGATAGAATTAATGATAGTGGGGATGCGCAGCAACTCTCGGCGGCAACGAACATGACAGTCAACGGAGACTGATGTACATAGATTATATATATTTTTAAGCATTGTTTGACATACATTTACTTGTATTTCATGAATATAATCTATGTTTATTGCACTATATTCTATTATTATTTATACTTTCATTTTATTTATTCGGAGATATGCTCTTTACTTATTTTTATTGACAGGATGTAAATTGGAGCAAAAATGGAGCAAAGACACACATGAAGCAACTTGTGAAGATCATCAACAGGAGTCGTGCCAAGAGGCACAGTCGTGTGCCCTCTCTCGAAGCAAACTAGGGCAGGTCATGCTTGTAGGCATGGTTGTGCCTCCCACCAGTAGCCAAACGAGGGGCAACCGTGTCAAATAACACGGTTGTGCCCCCCCTTCTAGAGCCGAATCATGGTTTGACCTTGCCATATGGCACAGTTGTGGCCACTAACCAAAGCCAATTCAGAGAGGGGTCGTGCATCTCCATGTCGTGTGGCGTGGAGTCGAGGTCGTGTCCTGCAAAAATGGGTTGTATTGAATCTGGGCAGATTACAGACCAATTTTGAAACGACCATAACTTTGCACTTAGTTAGAGTTATGGGCTATTCCAGATACTAAATTGTATCTAACTTCAATATGAACAACTTTTCTTCAGGTTTAATAGAGAGAAAACATAGTATAGTCATTCTAAATGGCATGGTCGTGCCTCCCATTCACGGTCATTCTAAATGGCATGGTTGTGCCTCCCTTCACCCAGACTGCAAATCAAACTTTGAACCATCATAACTTTCAACTTGGTTGGAGCCACGAATCAATCAAAATATAAAAAATATAGATAATTTCAAGGGCCAAAACTTTGGTTCAGGGTGAAACACAAGAAAACCAGGTTTAAGGGTTAAAACCCTATTTTGACAGAGCACTATAAACCTGGCAAATTTGGACATTTTGGAAGAGGTATAAAAGGGTCAAGAAACTCATTATTTGACTCATCTTGGGTTTGAGACTTTGTTCCTCTCCTTGGAGAACGGTTCTCCCCTTAGGGGGAAACCCTAGAGTTTCCATCTTCGGTGATCCGCATGATCTGTCCACCTCTGGAGCAAGGATTGCAAGCAAGAAGACCGGCGACACATAGATAAGTATTTCTCTCTTCCATATCTTGTGTTTTAGATTGTATGATGCTTAATTTATTGTCTCTTGATTATAAATCCTTTACAATAGAGTAGATTTTTAGATCTAGGATGTAAAAAGTAATTGTGATATTTTTGATTAATGTGTGAAATATGTATATGTCATTTCCTTATTCAATGAAGTGTGTATATTATATTCTATATGTCTTATGCCTTGTAAGTGTTTGATGAAATGTGTGAATGGTGTAAATATATTGATGTGAGGGATTAGTTACCATGTAGAGAAGATATTTTAGATTTAATGACCGAGGGCCCAGTGATATAGGGTAACATTTTAACCAAACTTTCTGAAGTATCACCTTGAATTGGGAGCTAATCCTTTATAAGAGATTAGCTAATTAGAGTTTAATGAGTTTTCACCAATTCTTTGCTAGGAAGTGATTTGTGTAATTGATAAAACCCAATTATGTCATGAAATGGGTATTAAATAATTAAGTATCTAGCCCCTTTACACTAATGAAGCATAGAGATGACTCTGGTCATCTCCCAACTAATGTAGTCAATGCTTGATAAATCTCAGGATCAATTTATGAGTAATTGGGATTTGAGTTTTAAATTCTAAGACTATTAATTGAAAGACAATGCGAGTAATAAAACCTTAATCTAACCTAAACTATAATTGCACCAGAATTAAAAGCAACATCAAAAAAAATATCTAATGAAATGAAACAGTTAACAAAATCTAGAGCATGTAATGAAACCTAAGCTTAGCTATCCTAATTGCATTCAAAGGAAGGGAACGAGCATAATCAAATCAACATTAACAAAGTGATGCAAATAACTACTAGAGGAATTACCGAACCAAAGTCTAAGGAACATTCCATCGAACACATAAAGGGCACCAATGAATAAAGACTAAATGCATAACATCTGAAACATAAACTTGAATCCAATTACAATCATCAACATGGAACAAAGGTAAGCATTCAAATATGGTTCAAATCTAAACATGGAGAGTCTAACATATTGTAATACACTCACAGTCAACAACAAATCAAACATTCAACCATGAAGATCATCCAACAACAAATCAAAACATTAAAAATATGGAGGAACAGTAAACATGAAAATAGGGGAAATAAACAAAATCAAACTACAAGGAATTCAAAGGAATGAACTACTTCAAATCAATCCTAGGAATTTAACGGTGCTTACAACCTGAGTTAAGAACCCATAGCTCAGATCATATCAGATTAGATGAAGAAGAAGAAGAACAGTAGATTGAATCTTGGATGGGGCTTATCAGAGTGGAGATGACTAAGCTGTGGCCAGATCTGGATGAGGAAAGTGGATGCCGAGGGAGGTGAATGACCAATTGAGAGGGAGAACTCTTGACTCTCGACATTGTTGGTGATGGAAGGTGGATCCTCAGAGGATGGCGTTGTAGAATGGATGAGTGATGTGGGATCACCAGAGTCGGAAGGAGTGGTTAAGGAAGGAAATCCCTTAACCTCTAACAGTGGACAAAGCTCCGGTGGCCTTCGTTAAAATTATAATTTGAAAGCCCCCCATCTTGTTTAGATCCTCTGTCCCAAGAATCATGTGTCCTAGTGTTCCCTTGCTGATCGAACGGTCATGGCATCCTCAAGATGTGTATGATATCCTCGTGATGTACATTGTATCCTTGAGATGTGATATGGCCCGTCCGATCAACGAGGGGACACAGGGACACATGATTGTTGGGATAGAGGATCTGAACTCCAAAAGATGAAGCATAATCTCTATTTTTGACGAAGGAACTCTATTATTCTTCTTTCAATCTCAACTGTCTGTTCCATCTCAATCTGAATCAAAGGATGAGAACTCTCCAGGATCAGTTAGTTTTGAATCAACAGCTAAAATTACTCTGAATCTAGTTCAACGGCTACAACCAATTCAAATCTGGATTCAAGACTTCAGATCTTGATCGATGGTGGTGATATATAATCTCTTGACTTGAATGGACCAACTTTTGATAGATGGCTTAGATCTCCTCAAATCTTAAATGGACGGTCCAGATTGTTCCAGAGTTTGATCTCCTCATTTAAAACTATATTTGAACTGAATTTGGCCTGATTGGATTTGTGTCCATGATCCTTTGATATCTACCAAGAATGCATTCTAATATTAGTATCAAATATCACAAATATAAGATGATTTGCAATAAAGCTCAAAAATGAATATAACTTATGAAATACAAATATAAATGCTAATTTACCGCATGAGAATGTCAAAAAGCATGGATATAGGAGTCGAAAGAATACAACAAAATGATAGTTATTAATAATCTAAATCATATGACCAGGTAACCCTCGGTGACAAAGGGTAATCCTTTAACCGAACCTTCTGTTGGGGCTGCAAGGTTGCAAACATAGTCCCACATTGAAAATATAAGGGAAAGATCATGGGTTTATAAGAGAAAGATATTTTCATTGGTATGAGGCCTTTTGGGTAGAGCCCAAAATAAAACCATTAGGGCTTAGGTCTAAAGTGGGTAATATCATACCATTATGGAGATATCTTAATTTTTTTGATCCTAATAATTTGTATTAGAGCCTGGACTGCCAAAAGGTCTAACTGTCGACTGTGCATAAGAGTTATGGTCTAATCAAGCCATGTGAGTATAATATTAACCTCGAACAAAGGAAATGAGGCTCCCATGTTCGGATCAAGAGGATCATACACCAAGCAGGAAGTCCTAGTAGGTTGGTTGAATCTAGGGCCAGGAAGTCCTAGTTATGGCTAGACAATGAAGTCCTAGTAAGTCAGTTGGGCCAAAGGGCATGAAGACTTTCCGCTTGAGGGAGACCCTGCGGTCCTTCGTTTAAGGTTGTAAACATAGTCCCACATTGAAAACACAGGGAAAATATCATAAATTTATAAGAGAAATATATCTTTATTGGTATGAGGTCTTTTGGAGCCCAAAAATAACATCATATAAAACTAAAATCCTAGAGACCATCTTCCTAAGCTCATCTGCTCTCAAGATCATCTCTCCTTCTCTCTCTTGCTCTCTCAACTCTCACACACACTCTCTCTCCTTCTCAACCTTAGCTCTCAAGACTTTTCCCAACCTTCGACCATCTAGATAATTCATCGTATGAAGTTAACTAGTGTTTAATCAATACTACCTGTGGGATCAATATTTTTATTACTTGATAACAACTATGCACTTGCAGATTATACAAGTTTTTGGCACCATTGTCGGGAAATATTCTGATTAACATTAATTGATTAGCATTTGAGTTATTCTAGATATTTCTCTTTTTATATTTTTCTTCCTCTTATTTGTAATTCTACATTTATGTTTTTGTTTCTATTACATATCTATCCTGTTCTGACTATTATCTTTTAGATAGACATATTTTCCTTAAATGAAATGATGTATGCTTCAATTCAAAGGTCCAAACAAATGTCTGCTATGAATTCTACTAATGTCTATTGTTATAGTTGTGATACAATAGGTCATCTGAATGACAATTATCCATTACAATTTGACCATTCACCTAGACAATGGGCTGACCTTCCCAATTACAATCAATGACTCAAACAATGCTGTGAAGCTTATAAAGAGATGGGCTATACAATTGAGAACTACATCAAGCTGCACAATTTGGAAACATAAATAGATGAATTCAACAAAAAGCTTGATATAATGGCCTTATCACACTCTCACATATGCAACCCTGGTTGGAGGAACCCTCAAAATTTTTTTTAGCAACAATTGGGCACAAGGCAACTATGGTGAAGCTATGGAAGCTCAATCTCCATCCCAGGAGGAGAGAATATTGAAAATGTTGGAAAGCATCCAAATCTCACATGCTCAGATACATGAGGAAATCAAGAAAATGAATGCTACGTGCAGTAATATAAGCTCATCGTGTGTTAGCATGTCAACTCGTCTCTCAACTTGGGAAGAGTCTCAGATGAGCAATGATAAGGAGGATGAAGGCACTGAGTCATCAATTGAAGAAGAAGATTTAATTGTGTCTTTCATTATTGTTAATTTTGTTTCTGTTAATGTTGATTGTGATATATTATGTCCTGCTTGTGATTATATTGTGGATGGAAGTGTATGGACTTGTACTTGAAAGTAAAGCCCCAAGAATCACTTCTTTTGGTCGCACAACCACTTGACACAATTGATGTAGCAAGAATTGAATTAGTTGATAATGAAAGTGTAGGGACTTGTGTAGTAATGGCAAAGTTTCACGAATCACTTCCTTAAGTAGCACCACCACCCAAGCCAGAGCCTTCCCTACCCACATTTGGAAACATGCTCGATGATTTACTTTTTTTTTATGATTGGCAGTGGTAAGATTGTATTTGATTTATCTAAAGCTAATAACCACTATTTTTTCAAGCATGTTGGTGACAGGGCATACTTTGCACAGCAATCAAGGAGCAGCCTCGTTATGAGCCTTTGAATGAGAGCATAATTTTTGAGGAGCTAAGAACCCTTTGCAAAAGGATTCTAAAATTTCTGATACCTCCTAGAGCAAGATTTAGATGAATCTAATAAGATAGTTGAGCTAATAACCTAAAACAAGCGCTTCTTGGGAGGCAACCCAAGTTTTTTCTAGTTTTTATTTAAGTTTTTTGTTTAGGTTTAGTTTCTTAACCTAAACTCTCTACTTAATTTCTCTTGTCCAATTTCTTTTTATAGGTTTCAAAGTTATGGAGGAATGCAAATATCAGATAGAGGAGTATTTTTAGCACATAAATGCCTCAATCATTTGGAACTCATCACTTGATAATTTCTCTAACTTTATAACCTCCTCCAAATCACATTTCTAGTTTTTATTGAGATAATAAAAAGTTTAAGTTTGTGGGATGTATTAGGGTTAGATTAGTTTTCATCATATTTCTTTTTTTCATAATAATTTTTTTTCTAGTTGCATCATTCATCACATCATGATTATTTGTTCCTTAATACAAAAATACTAGTACGCTTATTCTAGATTTTATGTGGTTTATTGTTGACTTATTGTAGGTCTCAGTAAGCCGGTAAGAAAGGGGTAAATTACCCTGTAATACAATAGAACAATTTTTTCCTTTTTGAACTTAGCAAGAATATAAGTTAGTTATTCACAAGCAATTAACATTAAGAAATAATAACAACTTAAAAGAAAAGAGGCACAATAGTTACTTGGTTACAACCTAGGTGGTTGTTAATCCAAGGCAGTTGAAAGTTCAATGAAAATCTCCTTCATTGAAGGTAGAGAAACCTCTTATACTCTTTGAAAGCTCAGAAGTAAACTAGGAATTGATTACAGAAGTTATTGTTTAATTCTTATCTTCAGAGGCTTTTTTATAGCTCTTGAAAAATCTTATCCATGGCTTGAAGACGCCTCTAAGATGGTCCAAGGAGCCTTCAATGAGACAAGTTTTATCATCGAAAGTAAAACTTTATCTTCGGCTAAAGGGTATTAAAGGCGCCTCTAATTGGCCAGAAGACGCCTTCGACACTGTTCTTGTGAGGCACCTTCCAAGTCATTGAAGGCGCATTCCATGAGGTAGATCAACCTTTTAGCTGATCTTTGTTCACGTAGGTGATGCTCCGGTTAACCGAAGTTGAGCTCATCCAAATCTAATTCTGACATTCTTCTCAAGCAGGCTTCCTCCTTGGCTTCTCGTCCCTCAAACATTACACACGTCCTTCTCGTCCACTAGTGTACTCTTCCACAACTTCTTATCCCTCGGATGCACCGAGCCCGTCGGCTTCCTTCTTGTGGCATCTTTCTCATTTGCTGCATCTGTAGCTCGACTTCTTGTGCTCCTAAGTTCCTGCATACGTAGACACAAAGTATCAAAACACAACATGACCTAACTTAATTTGGTTGACCATATCAAAACTACCACGAGATACTTAGAATGGTGATGACATGTTTAATGATCTATCTTTTTCTGTCTATGATAGCATGAAGTGAGCAATATTTTACTGTAAGAGTTTAAGTATTGACCTTGTTTTAGGATCTCTTTTCACTTTTCCTAGTTTTGATGGTAGATAACTCTGAAAATAATTATGATTCATAGAACTAAACTAGTACTTGTGTTTCTAAGGTGACTTCTT
Source organism: Zingiber officinale (assembly GCF_018446385.1). Taxonomy (NCBI): domain Eukaryota; kingdom Viridiplantae; phylum Streptophyta; class Magnoliopsida; order Zingiberales; family Zingiberaceae; genus Zingiber; species Zingiber officinale. Next base: position 58,316,566 of record NC_056006.1, on the reverse strand, counting down.
GATTACATTTTAGTTATTGGATGATCTTGAATCATGGTAGCTCATTTAGAAAAATCAAAATCTCTATATTTGCATTTATATATTTGCATTTGTATTAGTGTTACACCTTTAAAGCAAAAAAAAAAATATATCATTTGAATAAGAGATATAAAATAGTTGTTATAAGTGAAAACTAACAATTTACTTCTTTGAGACCGAGTTAGGTTACTAAAAAAAATAAATATTATGTTTCTCTTGATTCCAAGTAGTCCTTTGAGACCTTATATAGTTTTAGAGATATGAACCATGAGTGTTGTTGGTTAGTCCTAGGAAAATCGTACCGGTTCCACTGTACAAAAATTTTGTACAAGTGTCGAACCTTTCCTTAAATAACCTATTGTGTTCTTTAGAAGTTAAATTAGGAATCACAGACGGAACTTAACATCATTGATTCCAAATTTAACTTATCTGTTCTTGATGGTTTAGATTTGGATCGCAAGCGAAACTTAACACTATTGATCCAAATCCACCTATGTTATTAATTCCATTAAATATTAATTTCCAAAATTGGTTTCCAGGATTGCATGGCAAGGCACATGGCCTTCTTGGATATGGGAGCAACCACCACCGCCTAGACAAAGCCTTTTAAGGAAAGCTAATATTTAATTTCCTTAAATAACTCTAGGTTAACCAAAAAGAACAATCGAATCACAAATTCGAAAACAAAGAAAACATAAATTTGAAACAAATATGAAAACTCTAGAATCATATGCCTCTTGTGTTTGGTATTTCCAAAAATAACTATACAAAAAAAACTAGTATGATGCGAAAAATAATTACTAGTTATACCTTTCTTTGTAAGCAAATAACCTCTTGATCTTCTATCGTATTCCTCTTCTTATCCCGGACGTTGTGTGGGTAACGATCTACCGAGATGAGATTCCACCTAAGCTGCCTTCTTCTCTAAGCAAGATTCGGCCACCACAATTCTCCAAGAGAAGTAGAGGTCCGACCACCACCACCAAGCTCCAAGGGATGTTAGAAACAAAGCCTCCTTTCTCTTCTTCTTCTCCTAGATAGAACCGGCCATCAACAAGAGCTCCAAGAGAAGATGAAACCGGCCACTAAAGAAGAAGAGAAGAAGAGAAGAAGAGAAGGAAAAACCTCTAGGGTCGGCCACACCAAGGAAGAAAAGAGAGGAAGAAAAAGAATAGAGTTCTCTAGCCATGAAGGCACCTCTACCACCTCTTTTATAATCCTTGGCCTTGACAAATAAGAAAATTTAAATAAAAACTTCTTTATTACTTTGCCATGAAAAGGAAAATTTAATTAATTAAAATTAAAATCCTTTTCACAATTGTAATGACCGGCCACCTCTAATTCTCCATCAAGAAAAGTTTTTATTCACAAGAATTAAAACTTCCTAATTTGTTTCCGGAAATTTATAAAAAATTTCTCCAATAATTTTTTTTCCCTTCATGGTGGATTATAAAAAAGAAATTTTATAAATTAAAATCTTTCTTTTAAACATGTGGATGATTTCCAAAAAGGAAAGTTATCTCTAAAAATTAAAATTTCCTTTCAATCTACAAATAAGGAAAGATATCAAATCTTTTCTTAATCTTGTGTATAAACTTATAAAAAGGAATATTTAATTTTTAAACTCTCTTTTAAATCATGAACATAGTTAAAAAGGAAAGTTTTCTTAAAATTAAAATTCACCTTTCAATCTACAAATAAGGAAAGATTTCAAATCTTTTCTTAATTTTTTGTAGAAAGCTATAAAAGGAAAGATTTAAATTTTAAACTCTCTCTTAAAACCATGATATCCACATTAAGGAAAAAATTTAAATAAAAATAAAATCCCTTTTAATATGGTCGGCCAATTAACTTGGCTCAATCCTTTGATCTTGGCCGACCCTAGCTTGGGCTTCAAGCTAGCTTGTGTAGGATCCAAAAGAATTTAGATATCTCCACAATAGCATGATATTGTCCACTTTGGGCCTAAGCCCTCATGGTTTTGCTCTTGGGCTCTACCCAAAAGGCCTCATGCCAATGGAGATATCTTTTCTCTTATAAACCCATGATCTTTCCCATGTGTTTCCAATATGGGACTATGTTTGCAACCTTGCAACCCCAACAATCCCCCCCTCAAACAAAGGACCATAGGCTTCCCACGACTGATCCTCGACGTCTTCTGGTCCACTAGGACTTCTCGCCTGGCACCCACAGGTCTTCGCCTCTCCACCACCCACCTACTAGGACTTCATTGCCTAGCCTAGGCCAGGACTTCCCGCACGTGTGTCCGGTTCCTCTTGATCCGAACATAGGAGCCCCACACTTTCTTTGTTTGAGGTCAATATTGTACCCATGGCTCAGATCTATCAGTCCAGCTCTTGTTGTAAGTGACCTACCTTACCTCCGAGTCGGCTCGATACCACTTGTTAGGACCAAAAGTAGCTAGAGGGGGTGAATAGCTCGTCGTGGTCTAGCTGCCTTGCGTCTTTTTCAAGAAATGCACTGAGAAACGAGTAAACACGCCTCAATATCATGTTGCTTGGTATCCACCTCACAAGAGGTGACTAATCCAAGGATCCACACCAACACACACACCCTCCACTAAATAAAACTCTCCTTTATGGTAACTACCAAGGGCGGAGAAGCCCTACAAGACTCAATACAAGAAGAGAGGGAAAGGATACAAGAAATACAAGCTTGCAAGCTTACAATGAGTATAAACCCTAACCCTAGCTTCTCTTCTTGGCTTTGATCCGCCTCTTGACTTGGAAAACTTCCAAGATCCTTCAAGAACTGGCGATCTGAGCTTTTTGAGTGCTGTGGAGGAGCTGGCGAAGATCTGAGATGAAACGGTGAAGAGATGCCGAAGGAAATGAACGCCTGCGGCCTTTATCGACGCCAACGGTCGGATCCCGATCGATTCGAATGTTCCCAATCGATCGGGGAGGCTTTGGATCGATCCACGGATCGATCCAGAGCGCCTATGCTGAAAGTCCGATCGATCCACGGATCGATCAGGGATCAAGCAGCCCAATCGATCCACCGATCGATTGAAACATCTGGATCGATCCACGGATCGATCCGACCATTTCAATCGATCAATCGACCGATCGATTCAGCCTCGATCGATCCATCGATCGATCCAACACTTGGTTTTGCCCAAACCAAGTTCCAAGCCTCTCAAACCAACATCCGGTCAACCTTGACTGTTGGTACATCATGCCTAGCATCTGGTCCTTGACCTGCTAGGACTTCCCACCAAGTGTCCGGTCAATCCCTTTGACCCACTTAGACTTTTCTATTCATGCCAGTATCCGGTCACTCCCTGACCTACTTGGACTTCCACCAGATGTCCGATCATCTTCATTCATCTGGATTTTCCTGCACGGCTTCACTCACTGGGACTTTCACTAGCTTCACTCACTAGGGTTTTCCATCTGCCTAGCTTCACTCACTAGGGCTTTCACCTGGCTTCACTCACCAGGACTTTCACCTAGCTTCACTCACTAGGATTTTCCTTCTGCCTGGCTTCACTCACCAGGACTTCCTTGTCAAGTATCCGGTCAACCTTGACCTACTTGACTCTTCTTATTGTCAAACATCTAAACTCAAACCAAGACTCAGCTTGGTCACCCAGGTCAACCTTGACCTGAGGGATGTTGCACCAACAATCTCCCCCTTTTTGATGTTTGACAATACCACAATAACACTTACAATACCACATGTAAGTTAGGCTAATCCTATAGCCTCAATCTTCATGCCACTAGGTAATGAATATATAAATTAAGCTCTTCATTCTCCCCCTACGAGGGCACACTCCCTCTAGGTAATGAAAGCCTAACTTACACCCATTCATAGGTCCTTTCATTCTCCCCCTATTGGCACACATCAACCCATCTTTGGGCACACATCAATCCATGCCCCAATTTTGGGTACACATCAACAAATCCATTTGTTGACGACTCTCCCCCTGAAGAGTTACTCATCATTGTTCACAACATCACTCGTTGTGATCAACACGATAAAGAAGGTCCCATACCCTTCATTTATCCTTAACTTCTCCCTCAATGTAGACAGATACCCAACCTTGAGCATTATCTAACCACTTGAGTTCCCACTTGAAATAATGAGGATATCCACTCCCCATTTCAAGTTCAAACGCTCAACCTTAAGCATGTTCTTAACGGAAGGTTAACCACCTTCCAAGGTTCATGAAAAATAATTTTCATGTCTTTAAAGAGTCCCTCCCCCTAAAGACATGGTGGTAACTTCTGTCATTGCACCAACAATGACTTGGAATCCCCAAAACTTTAGGAAACCCAATTTTAGAAGTTTTGAGGTTCAAATATTCAAAATTTGAAACAAACCTCAACCTAAACTTCTACTTAGTCTTCGTTAACCAATCCATCATTGTTTTCAACATGAAAACACCCTTTGTATGTATACAAATGTATTTTAGGGGTTTGGAATGGTTACCTAGACTCAAAGAGGTTCAAAGATGCTGAAATCAAGCCTACCCAGCCAAAATCAGATCGATTGGAGTTGTGATCCAATCGATTGAACCTTTCCGAATCGATCCACCGATCGATTCAGATTACCGGATCGATCGGCTGAGATTCTGCTCGCGGGAGACTTGCCTTTTGAATCGATCCACGGATCGATTCGGCACTCAATCGATCCATGGATCGATCGAGTTCCGATAGTTGCTGAAATTCCATTTCAGTCAACTGAAACCCTAGAAAATTCTACAAAATCCAAAATCATGAAATTTCGTGTAGACATTATTTAGTGCATATACTATCAAAGAAAAATAGTTTTCTATGAAAATACATCATATTTTCAAAGATTGACACAAACTTGAAAACTTGCAAAAACTTTAGTGTTTTTCTTCAAGTTTGTGTTTAACTATTCAATGGTGATTACTATCAAAAGATAGCCTTCACCAAGGTTTTCCAAAAACATTTTAAAAACATTTTCAAAACCAATATCCCATCATGTTCCTTGGGCATAATGCACATGACTTGTACATTAGCTTTCCCAATGATGGGAAAACACATAACTATGTGTTTTGATGAACCTAAAACTCAAAAGAATGCACTAAATCAACGTCTTGAGTTTTGTTCATCTTTCTAACATCTCACTTGTATCTAATGTGCACTAAAACACATACAAGTCACCTTATAGTCCTTGTGAGATGTGAGATTTTAGTTTTGCCCTAATCTAGGGATCATGCATATCTAACTAGGCATTCTAGAGTTATTAGACATCCACCTAGGAAGTCACTTGTTAAAAAGTGTTGTTGAATGTCATTTGTCCTTAAGTACAAGGAATTAAACTTAATGCATGATTATGTTATGGCATACATCAAAAGGAGATAATTTTCAAAAGAAAATATCCTATAACTACATGATGTATGAATGTCATGACATGGTATTTTTGTTTTTTTTTCATAATAAAACAATGAATGCAAAAATAGACATGATGTCATGGCATATGATGGGCAAACAATCATGGCAAGATTTAGCATAAATAAAATATACCTAGATTATCTATCTAAGCATCCTTAACCACTTAGCTAACTCAAAATACCACTAGTTTTAACTTAAACCTAGATTGCCCTAAATTGCTCCAAGACAATGCCAAACCTTAAATTGGCATTTCTAATTCCCTTGATAAATTTATGCCAATTGAAATTAAGCATATTCCTCAAATGTTGGCATATTTCATTTTTCACACAAGAGCAGCACTTTTAAATTAAGGCCCGGATTGCCTTAAATTGCCTAAGAACATACCAAAATCCTAACTTGATAGTTCTTATGAATTTCCCAATATGTGCCATTTAAGATTAAAATCAATTCTTCCACCATTAGGCACATTTTACTCTTTCAAGGAGTAAATAATAATTCCATTTCATTTTCAAAGGTTAACACAACCTTGAAAATGCTCCTTGAGTGTCAATTTCCTCAAAGTTGGGTTAACTACCCTTCTAATCGGAGTTGACACTCTCTAACCCATTTATGGGGTAGAGAAAATGCTCCTAGGAACCCAACACCTATTGGTGCTCCTTGGATGCTCTAGGTATTCACTAGGGATAACTTCCCTAGATACCTTCCTAGTGACCTTGTTTGGCTTCTTAGAAGCCTTGGTCACCTTTTCTAGGTCAACTCTAGGGATAGCCTCCCTTGTGACCTTGTTGGTGACTTTCTTAGACTTCTTAGAAGTCTTAGTCACTTTGGTTGCAAAGATACTTATAGGGATATCTTCCCTTGTATCCTTGACTTGACCTCTAGACTTAGGGTTTGTTCCATAACTATATGGAACCCTATGATAACTAGGCACATCCTTTTTAGCTTTGGGTTTGTATCCCAAACCTCTATAGTCATTGGATGACTTTTGTACCCCTAAACCTAGGTTATGCTCATTTTGCCCTAATAGGATATTTTTCAATCTTTTTAGGGTCTTTTCTAATTTATCAAGTCTTGACCTCAAGACTTGATTTTCCCTTACTAAGTCCTTAGTATTTGATTTTTCATTTGATCCATGAGCATTTTTATTCTTGGGCTTGTATCTATTATCCTTAGTGTTTTTGCCCAAATGTCTATCTACCTTCCTAACCTTAGGTTGGGTAGTCTTGGCATGTAGGGCCACATGCTTTTCCTTAATGCCCTCATGCTTTCTATTCTTATGGTAAATTGCATTAAAATGATAAAAATTTGAACTATCATGCTTTTTACCATAACGTAAAGGGGTAGGCTCAATAAATGTTACCTTCTTCTTTACCTTGGAGGCTCCCCCTTGACTAGTGCCTCCTTGAGCCTTGACCATCTTCTTCCCCTTGGGGCATTGACTTCGGTTGACACAAGAAGCACACAATGTGCCCCTTGCTCTTCTTTGTCCCGGGGGTGGTCTCCTTGGGCTTCTCCTTTCCCTTTTGTGTCACTTGACCCTTCTTCTTGGCCAAGTTGGGACACTTGCTCTTGTAGTGCCCACTTTCCCTACACTCAAAACATATTATATGATTTTTATTTTTAATTGAGGCATTTATACCTTCTTGTGTAGGGATGACACTTGCTCCTCCATTTGATATTTCTTGAATTTTGGAGGTGGAAACTTCTTCATCCTCTTCTTCTCTTGACCCGGATGTGGATACTTCTTCTTGCTCCGGGGTCAAAGAAGATCTCTCCCCCTCAATCCTAGAGGTGGAGGCTTCCTCATCTTCATCTTGTTCATGGAACAAGGAGTATGCTCCCTCCTTGTTCTCTTCATTGCTTTCCCTTGAAGATGAGGCTTCTTCTTGGACTTCATCTTCGGAGGTTGAGCATCTCTCAACCTCGGAGTCCTCCTCTTGATCTTGCTTCAATGAGTCGCCCTCTTTGGATTTTTCTTGATCTTGTACAGTGAAGGGGATCTCTTCATGGAGCTTGATCAATTTGTTCCACAATTCCTTTGCATCTTTAAATTCTCTAATTTTGCAAAGGATGGTGCTTGGCAATAGATTGACCAAGAGCTTGGTCACTTTGTCATTGGCCTCGCACCTTTGAACTTGCTCTTGGCTCCACTTGCTCCTCTTGAGAACTTTGCCCTTTGAGTTTGTGGGAGCTTCAAAACCTTCCATGAGAGCAAACCATTACTCTATCTCCACCATTAAGAAGTTTTCGATCCTTGATTCCCAAAGATCGAAGCTTGTAGATGTGTATGGTGGAGGCACCCTCGTGTCGAATCCGAGTCCATCTCGGAATTCCATTTGAAGTTGAGCTTCTTGTGATGAAGTCTTCGACTTGTAGAATTGCTCCAACTTCTTCACCCTCTAGCTTTGCTTGTTTTGTTTACCCCTTCCGGCGATGATTCCGGTGAAGAGCGGCCTCGCTCTGATACCACTTGTAGGATCCAAAAGAATTTAGATATCTCCACAATAGCATGATATTGTCCACTTTGGGCCTAAGCCCTCATGGTTTTGCTCTTGGGCTCTACCCAAAAGGCCTCATGCCAATGGAGATATCTTTTCTCTTATAAACCCATGATCTTTCCCATGTGTTTCCAATATGGGACTATGTTTGCAACCTTGCAACCCCAACAGCTTGGTCGGCCCCATTAGGATGGGTAAGAAGGTGGGTATAATTCTCTATATACAAGAGGCTACGATAGGGACCGAGAGGAGGAATTAGTTTTGGTCTCCTGATGAAATTAAGCTTCCCATGTTCGCCCCGAACACATAACTTAATTTCATCAATAATAATTCATATCACTAAAGAATTATTATTGAACTACTGCACCAATCCCAAATTACATTTTGGGCTCCTTCTTATTATGAGTGTGTTAGTCTCCCTTTGTTTAAGATGTCAAAGGACCACTAATTAAATGAGTTACTGACAACTCACTTAATTAATATCTTAGTCCAAGAGTAGTACCACTCAACCTCATCGTCATGTCGGACTAAGTCCACCTGCAGGGTTTAACATGACAATTCTTATGAGCTCCTCTTGGGGTCATTCTCAACCTAGATTACTAGGACACAGTTTCCTTCTATAATCAACAACACACACTATAAGTAATATCATTTCTCAACTTATTGGGCTTATTGATTTATCGAGCTAAATCTCACCCTTTGATAAGTCAAAGAAATAAATACTAAATATATGTGTTTGTTATTATATTAGAATTAAGAGCACACACTTCCATAATAACTAAGGCCTAGTTCTATTATCAAGTCAGTATAAAAAGAACTTACCTAAAATGGTCCTACTCAATACACTTAGAGTGTACTAGTGTAATTTATTAGTCAAGATAAACTAATACCTAATTACACTACGACTATTCCAATGGTTTGTTCCTTTCCATCTTAGTCGTGAGCAACTGTTTATAATTTATAAAGAACTGATAACATGATCTTCTGTGTGTGACACCACACACCATATTATTTACAATATAAATTAATTGAATAACTATACTTAACAAATAAATGTAGGTATTTGACCATTGTGATTCATTATTTTTAAATAAATATTTATACAAAAGCTAGGCTTTTAGTATACACTCTAACAAGTGTGGTAGGTAAGTGTCTATCGCCAAAAGTATAAGAAACACAGTTTTATGACGACTTGACTAGGCTTAGAGATTGAAACTTGAAAAACTTAGATAACTATTACACTAAGTATAGAGAACTATTTATTAGGTCATACTCAAATAACTTTTGTATCTTGCTTATCAATGAAATCATTTGATAGGATTAGATTGATACGCTAGAGATTATGATGCACTATTTAGCAGCAGGAGTCTAGATTGTAGTTTTTGCTTGAGAACAAGTAAATGTTTAAGTTTGGTGGTGTTACGAGCATAGATTACATATATTTTTAGGTATAGTTTGATATACATCTACTTGTATTTTATGAATATAATCTATTTTTATTGCACTCTATTCTATTACTATATCATACTTTTATTCTATTTGTTCGGAGATCTGCTCTTTACTTGTTAAGTTTTTCTTTGGTTTAACTATTTTTGAAAATTTAAATATTTTTAAAAATAACCTTAAATTTTTTAAGGCAAGTTTAAATAGTTTTTTTCTAGAAAAATAAGCTTTTGAAAAAAATTTTACTAATTTTTTTATGAAATCTTTTCATAAAGCTGAAATAAGTTTTTGAATCTTTTACTTAATTAGGTTTTACAAAAAGCTAAGTACTTAAAGTGTTTATAAAAATATTTTTAAAGCTAAGTACTTAATTAAAATTTTTATCAAAATCTTTTGAAAGCTAAGTACTTAACTAATTTTATAGAAGAAATCTCTTTTGAAAGCTAAGTACATAACTAAGTTTATGTTTGAAATTTTTCAAAACCTAAGTACATGACAAAGTGTTTTTTTAAATCTAAGAATTTAGCTAAGTTTTTAAGGAAAAAGTTAAAGTCTTTAAGTATACTTTCAGAGATACTAAATCTTTAAAAAGATATCTTTCAAAAATAAAGTATTTTCAAAAGTCAAGTTATTCTTCAAGACTTTTACATAAATGCTATGTACTTTCAAAACATAGTCTATTGAAATTGTCTTTAACTCTCCCTTGTCAAAAGTTTTTCAAACTAAATTTCTACTATCTCAAAAGCAGAATTTGTTTCAAAGTATTTAAAAAACTAAAATGTTTTATTTTGAAATTAAGTATTTTTTCCTTCCCTAAATTATTTTTGATATATATTAAAGGGGAAGAGAAGATTCAAAAGTTAAGGGGAAGATAAAGTTAAGGGATTAAGGGGGAGCTAACAAGTTAATTCTTTTCTTTAAATAAATGAATCTCTTAACTTTTGCTATATGATATACTTTTACTATATGTTACTATATGTTTTACTTAATTTTTGAATATAATTGCCATAATAAAAAAAGAGAGATTGTTAGTGCAGGGAGTACCAGACGATTAAGCCTAAATTTTGATTATGGAAAAAGGGTTCAAAAGTTAAGATGTCTTGTGATGTAACTATTAGAACCCTTGGAGGTCGGTAAGAGGGAGATGTGAATGACCTGAAAAAGAAAACAATACCTTTCTCGTTCTTTCAACTCAAATTAAAAGCAACAATAATAATAACTTAAATTAACAACTAAAGAGACGAGACACACTATTTACTTGGTTACAACCTAGGTGGTTGTTAATCCAAGGACAATGAAAAACTCTAAAAGATCTCTTTCGTGTAGACAAAGAAGCCTCTTACAATCGTTAAATTCTCAGACAGTTGTTAAGAAAAGAATATAGGAGTTGATTGATTATTTCTTAGGTCCAGGGGTCTTTTTATAGCCCCTGGGGAAAGTTATCCGTGGTTGGAAGGCGCCTTCAATAGGGTGGAAGGTGCCTCCAGCGAGGCAGCAGTGGATAAACGTTTATCCACTACCAACAGTAAAATTCCTGGTCGAAGGTGCCTTCCGAGGCTGGAAGGCGCCTTTCATGGTTGGTTGAAGGCTCCTTTAGCCCTGCTGAAGGTGCCTTCCGCCTAAAGGTCGCGGAGGTGCCTTCAACTCTTGTTGAAGGCACCTCTAGCAGCTCCATAATTCCATTTTAGCTCTTCCACTGCTCCGATGGCCTGGGTGATTTTGTCCAACCGAAATATGGCTCACCTGAACCTAATATTTGACCTTCTTCCTTAAGCAGGCTTCTGATCCGGCTTCTCGTCTCTCGAAAAATTCGCGCACGTTCTTCTCGTCCACTGGTGTACTCTTCTACAACACCTCGTCACTCGGATGCACCGAGCCTGTCGACTCCCTTCCCATGCCATCCTTCTCGCTAGCTGTGTCTGCCACTCGACTTCTTGTGCTCCTAAGCTTCTGCACACTTAGACACAAGGTTCAAACACAATAGGACTTAACTTAAACTTGGTTGATCACATCAAAACTACCACGGAGTTCCAACACTAACAAGTGTGACTGAGCTTGTAGAAAAATTCTAAGTGCTCTTAGGCAAAAGTCCTAGTGGATTCTAGGCAGGTGGAAAATCCTACGGAGAGGTAACCCTATGTCATAGGGGTAGATAACCTTAGGTTATGGAAAGTCTTAGCTGTGGTTAGACAATGAAGTCCTAGTCCGGAGGACTGTGCAAAGCCTTGGTGGGTCGAGGGCATTGGGTGAAATCCTAGAGTTAAGGGCCCTAGGTGAAAATCTCGGGGGGCAGGGACACCGAGTGGAAGACTGGATGGATCGAGCTCGGGTGTTCAGCATGAAGTCCTAACGTCTCGAACGCAGAGTAAAAGTTCAGTCGGTTGGAAGATCAATCTGGCAAAAGGTAATTTTTCCTGAGAGGAGCAAGTGAGGATGCGTTCCCCGTTGAGGGAACAGTAGGTGTCAGTTTGACCTAGGGTTTTTGAGAAATTTAAAAGTTAGACCAAATTGTACGAAGGCTGTTGAATAATTTATTATTCATATTTTATTGTGTTAACTTTGTCTTGCAGGGTATACTTTGTATTTGAACTAATATATCTTGCAGGAAGTGAGATACACAAAGAAATGCTCAGATGAATAGTGTCTGAGGCACCCCCAGGGTTGTTGGAGGCGCCTCGACTGCTTTGGCTGAAGGCTCACTCGGAGAGGCAGGGAGGCGCCTTCTGTGTGCCTGAAGGCGCCTTGGAGCCAGCGCAAGCTGCAGAGCTTATCGACTCTGAGAAGTTGGGGATAAGTTGCAAAGCTGGAGGCACCTTCAATGAGGTTGAAGGTGCCTTTAATAGCTTATAAATGTCCTCTTCGAGTAGTGCATCATGAACAACTCATTCTCGTAATCCTTCACTTGTGCACTGCTTCAAGGATGATCCTACGACTCTGCGACGCAACTCTGACAATCGAAAGCGCAACTTTCCAGATCCTTAAGTTGTCAGTATATTTTATTTAATGCAAAGTTGTAATTCAATATACTTGTAATATTTGAATTGCTAGTGGATTACCCACCGAAAGCAATCGACGATTGCGGGCCTTAGAGTAGGGGTTGTCAAAGGCTCTGAACCAAGTAAAATCAACACGTGTTATCGATTATTTTACTTCCCTTATTTTGCTTACTATTTCTACTGCGTTTATTCTATGTTTGCAAAAAGGTGAAAAAACCACGAGTGCTATGCACCCTCTCCCTCTAGCACGTCTCGATCATACACTTATTAGTTAAGTTGTTGCCGAGAAAATAGTAATAAAGTTATCTCTTGTTATTATTTCTAAAAGTTTTCATACAAATGTCACTATTAACCTAAACTTCTTGTTTTACAAAGCTTATATCTTGTTATTTACAGAAAGAAATAGAAGAATGTCCACCCGAATTTCTAAATACAACTAATATTGTTGATGATGCAATTTACCTTGTATTTAGCAAGGAATCTCGAGGAAGAGTGCGAGGAATGGGATTTGAAGTTATACCATCAAAAGTTGGAATATCTAGGCAACAAAATGGAGTCGTTAAACATCTTGAAAATATGATGTATAATCTTCAACAAGAAATGTAAGAAATGAGGAGTGTGTTTTTACAAAATTAGAGGAAATAAAATGAACAAGAATAAGTTAGTAATTAAACAACATGCATTTACTGTTAATTATTACGATTTTTTATATTCATATTAGTCTAATTATATTATGGTGATATTACTTATACAATTTGTTATAAAATTAGGTTTCTAGTGGTGGCATTGGTAGTGGTATTGGTAATTATGTTCCTAGCGGTATTGATGTTAATGTGTTATAATGTTAGCCAACATTAGCGAACAATAAGCTACAACTTAGGTAACTAACTTATTGTACTTAGCTATAAATTTGTGTAATTTGCTGATACTCAATTTTTGTGATAGTAGAGTAAATGTATGTTGTTATAACAAGTTATGTGATAGTAGAGTAAATGCATGTGATAGTAGATATATTTATTGTAATCAGGCTCGACTTAAGGCATAGACCATTAAGGCCTATGCCTAGGGCCCTAATATTACTGGGGCCCATTGATTAAATAATTAAGTAAAGACATTAGAAAAATTAAATTGGGTCATTAATATTAATTAATGATAGCATACACATTAATAAATATTATGCTAACCCATTAATGACATCTTATTAATTAATTCATTATTCCTATTTACACCTATATCCTTATTTCCTCATAATTACAATTAGTCAAGCTTTATTTTATTTAATCTTATTTCCTCATAATTGCACTTAGTCAAGATTTTATTCTATTTAATTATATATCTTATAAAACTAATAAACTCTTTCCTTCTCAATAACTCTAAAAAAATCCTAATTGTTCTTTCACCAATGTTTATGTCTATTTCTTTTCTCCTAATTAATTTTGTATGTTTATATTCTTTCGCCGGTGTTTTTTTTCTTATCAATAATTTTGTACGCTTATGCTCTCTCGTCGGTGATATTCTCAGAGAACGCCTTTCTCCTCCTTCGCTAATAATATTTCTTTCTCCCTTTCTCCTCCTTCGTTGATAATATTTCTTTCTCACTCTTTCTTTTTCTTCCTCGATAATAACATGAATCAAAGATTTTTTTATCCATACAACGTAAAGTAAAATGTTTCAAAAAAAAAATTCAAAATTAAAATGAATAAAGTTTTATTTACATTCAATGTCTTAAAAGGATTAAATAATTTAACAGTGTTAAAAAAATTATCTAAATATTAGCGAAAAAACTAAATTTTATATAAAAATAATATTTTATTTTTAAAAAAATTAATCAATTTTTTAAACCAGTCATTGTCAATCTCAAATTCAAATGAAAAAAATTTGTGAATTTTTTTTAAATATATTAAAGGATTTTTTTAAATTTATTTTTATCTAGGGCCTTGGGAAATTTTGAGACTGCCCTGATTGTAATTGTTTTCTTCTCGTTCTTATAACAACTTTGATGGAGGGTATAATTAAAATTAGTTTTGACATTGACATTAGCACCAATTATAAGATCACTAAGTGTCTAATTCTTGTTTTTGTTATCTTCTTGTTCTTGTAATCGACTGTATTGTTTAAAGCTGTACTATGGCTGCCAATTGCTTTTAGCCATTTTAAGTTAGACTTTTTTTTTTACTTTGCATCTTATTGGTGCCAATTGCTTTTATTCAACAACGTGATGAACTTTCCAACATATTTTTAACTTTAAAGATTTATTTTAACTTAGCATCGGAAAACTTACATATATAGTCACATGAAGATTGAATTGTATCCATAGATCTAAAAGTAAAAGTACATCATGTTTCTCTTGATGGAAAGTTTGGATTGATAGAGTATTTGTGGATAAGGTAAACCTAATTTCATTGAATAATGAAATAGTTTTTCTTAAAGATGGAATAAGAAGTATAGTTGCTTGGTTATCTATGTTCATAGTTTTGTGTGATTGAGTTATCAATTTTATATATTTTTTAAGAAAGTACTAATGTTATTAAGTGAATTTGTATTACTGGTTCGGAATGCTTGCTATTAGTAAGTGAATTGTTATTTTGTTAAATTGTGATATTGATGGTTATCTAAGTTCACAGTTGTTATAAATGTTTTAGTTTTGTACTTGAGTTTGTGTGGTATTATAATTCTTTGTGGTATTATAATTCTTTGTGGTATTTATATATTATATAGTTGTGGATATATATTTGTTGTATTATAATTGTAACAGATTTGTATATATAGAATTATATATATCTGTCTTATAATTCATTGGCTGGTGTTTAGGTTTAGATTTTATCTATTCAACTTTTTCACGAAGAAGGTGCACTGTTGTTGATCGTCGATATTAGTTCGGATGCATGTCACGAAGAAAAATCACATGTTGTTAAGATTTCTCTTTTGATTCGGATGCACACAACAGGGTCACGAGTGATAATACAAAGAAGTAAAATGAATATCAGATATATGATTTGATAATTTTCAAACTTAAATATGCGATTTAAATAATATACAAGTTTACCTACATGATCCATTATTTTGCCATTATTTTTTTCATAGCGTTTGACATGAATACCTTAACAAGCAACAATGGTAATTCACCGTCATATAAATCTAATGGTGTTTAGTTTTATCACTTGTATAAGTTCCTCGATATAAAAAGCACTCATTTAGATGAAACCAAAAAAAACTCCAAAGAGGCTTAATAGAAATTATTTTTTTATATATAAAATATTTGTTAGCAAACAATTTTAAACTATGTAAAATATTTTTATCAGCATTGCTTATATTTTTTTCTTTCTCGTGCACATTTTTATTTAATTTTATGTTTTTGATTGGAGCGGTTCGGTTGGGCGACCAATTTGATTCGACTTAAGGCACGGGCAGTTTTGGGCCGTATAAATCGAGGGGAAGAGGATCCGTCGAACCATCTCGCGCTCTCGCCTTCCTTCGCCCTTCCTCCCCTCCTCCTCTGCGCCTGAGCACAACGATGGCAGCCGTCGAGCTGGCGCACCAATCCATGACGACCATCCCTAACGGGGATTTCACGGGAGATGCTCTAACCGGGAAAGCCTTCACCGCTTCCGCTGAGAAAAAGAAAGCCCGCGAGAGCGAGCGCCGCCGCAGGAGGCGGAAGCAGAAAAAGAACGACAAACAATCTTCGTCTCGCTCGGAAGATCTCGGAGAGGAGATGGTTTCTCAGGAAGGGAAAATAGAAAGGGGTGCTAAGGCGAACTCCGATTCTCACACCGAGGTGTGCTCCTCTTTAGGTGTTGATATTCTGAACAATTAGGGTTTTTGTTGAATATAGTGTAGATCTTCGAATCTTCATTCTATATATTTGTTATTCGATCTAAAGAACTAATATTCATGTTTAATTTTTGAAGAATTTCAACCGATCCATTTTCCCCACGCCATATACCACTTTTTAGGGTTTCTTATCTCCTTCACACATGTTATCATGGCCTATATTTTTTCATTTTCTGGTGTTCGAGACTCAAATTTCAGTACTCATGTGGTTTCTGTGCTAGTTGTGTGATAGGAACTCAAGTCCTATCTATCTTGTAGGCAACAAGGAAAGAGGATGATTACTCTGAGGGGATCGACCTCCAATAGTGAAAGCATTTAATTTGTTAACTTACTTGTTTGATGCCAAATGGTTACGTGATGCCTTCATTTATAGTCATATAGAAGTGTCTTGTCAATAATTAAAAAAAAAAATTCTAATAATAATGTCTTATAACAAATAAGAGAGAAATAAAGGACTACTTAATCTACAATTTTAGTGGATAACATTTTAAAAGGTGATTTTGTTATGTCTATTTGTGGATCGTATCATTCCATCCTTTAAGATAACCATGTCCTCGAGCATGCTTATGAATAAATTTTAGGAAGGAACCTTTCTTGAATAGTGGCACACGAATCTCATGTTGCATCTTTGATGGTAGGATGCCCCATTGAATCAATAAGTTGACTATGACTTAATTATTTTTCTTCATAAACCTTGTTTCTGAAATACCGTGGTTGAAACTTTGATGGCCTCATCGGAATTTACTAAGTTGTTGAGGTGTAAATTTGTTACCTAATTGTTTATTTTCAGTAAGACATATGGAACACGGGGTGTTTTTGGATTTTTGAGGAAGCTCAAGACAATAAGCAAGAGTTCCAATGCACTCTAGCACCTTGTAGAGGTCATAGAATTTTGACAACAACTTTGTATAGGATGAAGTATGAATTAAAGCTTGCTTGTATGACTGTTGTCTTAGAAAAATGGAATTTCATACTATGAACTTCCTTTCTAAATGATGCTTACTAGTTGTTTCTTTCTAGCTCGTGCATCACTTAAGTTATTTTTCAGAAGTTGCAACACTTTGTCACAAATGCACAGGTTTTGGTCAATCTGATGCACTACTGTTCATCCATATGTATATGTGCTGATTAACAGAGGCATACATCGATATAACTTGTAGAGGAACCATAGTAGTTGAGTGGTAGCTTGTGTTTTACCACCACCATTCTACCCATGGAAGTTCTCAGTGGTCGGACAATGCAAATAGTTTTCTAGTCATTGATTGGTTCCACCTTATTTGCCCATCTTTTTTTTTTGTGTGGTAATAATATGCTAAAATTAAGCTTGGTGGGTTGCAAACGAAATAGCTATTTTAAAAATTTACTTGTTCACACCCAATCTCTATACAACAACAATAACCAAGCTATATCCCACTAGGTGGATTCAATTATATGGATCCTCCAACGCCAATAGGTTTTATCCCCTACTATTTCATCATCTATACTTAAATAAATTTTATGTTCCCCTACTATAAATTTTCAACGACACTGAATCTCATCATTGACAATATGACTTGGTAGATCATTTATTTTGATTATATGATCAGCCATTGCTTAGGCAACATGATCAGTTGTGTAAAGTTATGACGAAGCAAATAGGTGCACATAATTTGTAAAGCGATCAACAACCACCATGGTAGTAGTCTCTCATTGTGATGCTGGTAACCCATCTATGTAGTCCATAAAAATGACTATCCATATTTGTAATGGTAAAGGAAGGGTTGAAGAAGGTCTAACTGTGCTATATTTTCTCATTTATTTTGTCGGCAAATTTCACATTCAACGACAAAATTCTTAATGCTCGTTTTTGTCTCTTTATGTTAGAAGGTTCTTGGGATTTGTTTATAGATGCAGAGGAACCCAAAATGGCTGCATGGTGAGAAGTGGAATTCTTCAACTATTGCCTTCTTTTCCCCAAAGTTTGTTGGTTTGAAAAATTTGCTAGTATATTGCAAAAGTTCACTATCCCAATAATACAGGGATTTGAGAATGAGTTTTGTAGTAGGCTTTGAATGAATTCTTGGGTGGTCGAATGCTCCTTTATCTCCTTTTTTATGTTATCCATGTTCACTAAATATCTAACATCAGTTTCTATCCATTAGGAGACGATATAGAGCATCAACTACATATTTTTTTTGTACATTTTTTGTAGACAACTTTATGATCATTTATACGATCTCTTGATCCAATTTCCATACCTTTCTTGTAGACAACAATATGATCATTTCCATGTTGGAGAGATGTCGATCTAGAAGGAATTTGAGGATTTTATGGGTTCTTATCATAAAGCGTCAACCAAGAAGATACATTCTTGACTTTGTGATGTCATGTATGGTAACCAACATGTCCATCCTTAGATAGACATCTACTCATGATGAGAAAGCACTTTACTAGAAAAGTAAGGGGCATCATTGTAGCATAGAATTGTTTGAATGCCACCTTTGGATCCATCAACTTCAATGATAAATAGCTTTGTGAACTTTGTTAGTACAAGACGGGTGCCATTGTCATAACTAACTTTAACTTGTGAAATGCTTTTTTCGCTTCTAGGTATCATTTGAATGCATCCTTCATGTTGTTATGGAGCATTGATATTTTTTATATTTCATCACAAACTTGTAATAAGAAACTGATAGGCCAAGAAAATCTCGTACTACCTTGATGTTCTTTGAAGTGGGTCACTCCTTCATAACCTATACCTTTTGAGGGGTCGATTACTCTTTTCTTGCTAACAATATGTCCAAGGTATTTTGCCTTAGTTGTCTCAAAGTCATAGTTAAATCATTTCACAAAAGAGACCATTAACGCAAAAGAGTGAGGACCTCATAGAGACAATGTAGATGATCTTCAAATGATGAACTATGGACAAGAATGTTGTAAAAAAAATTATAAAAATGTATGGAGGTAAGGTAATGACCATCTTAAATCCAAAAAGTCATCTTTTGAATGTCTAATTGGTGGACTCTTATTTGATGGTAGCCTGAGTGAAGATCCAATTTTGAGAAGAATGTGCCACCTCCTAACTCATTAAGCAATTCCTCAATGATAGAGTTTGTCCTTTTATTGTGGTCTGATTAAGTGCATGGTAATTTACACACGTCTGTTGTACAATTTTCTCAATTTCTTCCTTTTAAATATAGGAGAGCAATAAGAGCTCACATTTTCTAGAGTACCCCCAGGTAGCAAAGATATACAGTGGCCCTGTGAGTGTGGTGGAGGAAGCCTCTTCAGCTTGACAAATATAATAGGAAATTTAAAAGTAGAATCTTCAATTCTTCTAAAGCTAGGAGTGTATCTTTAAACTCTTTATTAATGGAAAGTTGCATGAGGAAAATGTAAGTCTTTTTTAGTAACTACACTATTTGATGACTGTTGATTGATGTGGCATCATCTTATTTCTTGTCCTTTATACGGATTACTTTTCTTTAGTCCTAGAAGTGCATTTACAATTTGGAGAAATTTCACATTATGTCTTCTAATGTTCTTGAACATTGTGCTCCGAATACAACATCACATCCATCTGAAGGTAAGTGTGGTGTTCCATCTAAAGGTAAATGAAACAGTTGTGGTTAAGTTGACAAAAAATAATCTTAATGTTACCACACTTTTTCAGACTTTTCTAGGATTGTAAGTGATCTTTTACCAACCACCTTACATTAAGGTGATGTCGTTCTCACTTTTTTGTCAAGCCTTCTTACCATGGTCAAGTCTTGAACAATTGTCGGTGCTTCCTAAATATATAAATATTTCCCCTGCTTATTGTTGATTGAATCCTTATACTTTCACTGTTTGTGGAGATTGTCTAAGGTATAAACTGGTATTGCCATAGCATTATTGTACTTTATAGACACTTTCTTACTATTTATCTTCATTAAGATAATCTTCTTCCTCTAAGTTCTTTATTGACTTAATCACCAATAATCAGCAATCATTTCGCTGCCACCTTTCATTATAATGTTATCATACTCCTTTTATTGTTCATTTCTTCGTCTTCTTTTCTATTAGTTTGTAAGATGTTAAGTGATGGGATGTGGTTTTATGAACTGCCATGTTATTTCTATGCCCTTCATCATTGATCTTCTCTTCTTATAATCTTGCAAAGGATAAATCAACCTTCATGGCACAAAGTGGATATATCTTAACCTCTTGTCATACGTCAAAGTGAAGTGCCTTAATAAAGGAGCCTAATAATTACTTTTATGACAAATCACGAGCTCATTCAGAGAGACACTCAAATTGTCCTTAGTACTCAATCACTATTGTAGTTTGTCAAATTTGGACTAATTCTCCATTGACATTCTCATACTCAGAAGTGCCAAATTGGATGAAATCCCGCCCATTTTGGATGCCCATGGCATGGCTTGAGCCAATCATACTATTGGATGACATAGTCTTTAAAGTTCACAAATGCTATCTCCACGTTTGCATCATCTAGTGTGTGAAAGTGAAAAAATTTCTCAACTCTTGAAATCCACTTAGTAGGATCTTAGCTCTCCCAATGAGGAAAATTCACTTTCATATGTGAGAGGATTTTGTCATGATCTTTATGAGTGTTAGCTTGACATTGTTGTTGTTATTGTTGTCAAGATCAATGAGTTATCTCTCCTTAAGTTGGTTTGCTTGAACTTGCCATTATCTAGGCGATCCTTCAATCCATTTGCTGCTATGATAAGGGATGTTATGGATGCTTCAAGTTGCCAATTTCAGCTTCGTACTTTAGTTCAAACTCCACAACCTATTTTGGATCAAGTTGAGAATCCTTGTCACGTTGGATTAATGTTTATTCTCTTGAAGTTTGGTTAAGACCATGCATAATTGAACAATGTATGTGGTTTCTGGATGACAGTACGATGATAATAATGGAATCAATTATGTAGGTGCAGGCGATTGATGGTGGTGGTGGTGGTGGTGGTGAGGGGCTTGTTGATGTAGGGCAATTGGTAGCATGAGCAACCTTGCTCTCATACCAAGTTGCTATGAACTTGTGCCTTATGTTGTAGAAAATTCAAGAAAAGGAAAGGGGATGATGACTTTGAGACAATCGACCTCCTATATAACTAAAAGCTTTTAGTTCATTAACCTACATTTGGTTGATGTTAAATGGCCACATGATATTTTTATTTATAAGCATATAAGAGTGCCTTGTCATAAAAAAAAAGGAGACTAATTTTATTAACAGTGTCTTATAACTAATAAGAGAAAATAAAGGAATTTACTTATTCTATTAAACAACCCATTCCATAGGATAATATTTC
Source organism: Zingiber officinale (assembly GCF_018446385.1). Lineage (NCBI taxonomy): Eukaryota > Viridiplantae > Streptophyta > Magnoliopsida > Zingiberales > Zingiberaceae > Zingiber > Zingiber officinale. Next base: position 58,295,096 of record NC_056006.1, on the reverse strand, counting down.
GAAGGCGTGATTTGAAGCGATCTTGTTTGATAACAAAAGACTTGATTTCCCTCAGGTTGATGTGACAGTGGAGGTGGAGTATGTTCCTGAGAAGGCTGATATAGATGCGAGCTTGCTAGAGGAATTTAAGAGTGTTATTGAGAAGTTCAACTTCAGGGATGATGCTGGTGGTGAGGTATATTCATAATGTGTTCGCAGAGTATTCTTAAGCGAAGATGGGTTTGTTTTTCTTTTCTTTTCTTTAGTTTTTTTATATGCTTGGCGTTGTTGTCCTTGCAGGATGATATCAAAAAGGATGAAACCACTGGCAATGCAGTAGCCAAGAAAGGAGATTCTGATTCAGAAGAGGATGAGCAGGAGTCTCATCAGAAGGAGAAAGGACTATCAAACAAGAAAAAAAGGGTCAGAAATGGCTAACTGGTTTTGTATTTTGAGAAAGTGTGCTTATACTTATTCTGTTTCATGTTTCTGTAGCTTCAAAAGCGAATGAAGATTGCAGAAATAAAACAAATTTGCTCAAGGCCAGATGTAGTTGAGGTATGCTTAGATTTGTGTGCTTGTCTGTGATAATGCAAAATACCATTGCCTTGAGGTATCTAGTTTTCTTGAAATTTCTTGTTTCATATATTTCTATCTTTATATATCCTATGTACTTTTGTGTATAATATTTCATACACCTTTCTAAATTTAATGGAATAAAGCAATAGCTTCCAGATTAGGATTAAGAATGCATTATTAAATTCAAGGTTCTTATTTTTGTGTTATCCATATATTACAATAAATATTGATATCTGAGAAGATAATTAAAACTTACTCTAAATCCTATTATTGATATATTATTTGCCAATGAGGAACAAGAACATCACTGGAGTCTTGTGATTCTTTTAGCCAATAATAGTCTTTACTCACAATAGCTAACATGTAATGGTATTATCTTCAATTCTACTGTCTCTAAGGTGAATGATGGTGGAGAACCTTTGAATCAGGAGGAAATCAATAATGCAATTATTAGATCAAGTTGACACCAGCTTCCTTAATGGTTTTTTTCCCCTGGTAATGGAATGTCCAGTAACAAGGGATACATTGCAGTTGCTTTTTAATCACTCATTAGACACCGTGAGTTTATTATTGTTTTATTTTTTTTTTAATATTTGTCAGAGGAAAAAGAACAGAGCTTCTTATAAGTCAGTGAGTAAAACAAGTTGTTGAAAAAAAGTAAGTTAATATTAACAAGATGCACAGTTAAGATTTGTGTTATTGTCTTAGAGTTTTTATGATTCATGGTAGTTCCTAAGAGGTTTTTCTCATTTATGTTTTCTTGTGCATTCCCATGCTTGGAACACAAGGATCGGAGTACTTGTCATGTGATTAATCATATTGCCTATTGAGGTTAATTGTTAAATGCCTTTATAATATTAACAGGATAGCAGCTTTAAGATATGTGTTGCTTCATTGTCAGAATTTAAGGCATTATGGTTCACGGTATCTCCTACAAAGTTTTCCACCTTTATTTTTCCTTTTGCACTCCTATGCTTTGGAACATAAGGATCAGATACTTATCCAATTAATCATATTGAGTATTGGGATTTGTGTATCTTATTTAACTGTTAGAATCCTAGAAATTATGGTTCCCTTATATTTCCACAACAGAAAACAATTTGTTCCAGTGAAAAATGTTTTCAACTACTGAGAGTTTACTAATATGGTTCTTGTTTATTATATACAAATGAAGGTGTTTCTTTTGTTCAACTATGATGCTTCTTGACATACTGTGGAACTTTGTATTATTGTACAAATATATTTGGGTACAGTTGAGGATTCAAGTTTTATGGACTCTTACATGACCATTGTAAGCATGGACCTCTTCTATTTTTCTCATCTTATTTTATTTAGTTATCTGATTCATGTTTCTGCAGATACCTTTGCTCATTATACTTGCAGGAGTACGATCTGTACAGTTTAATTCACCTTTGTTTGGATTTTTTTTTTTTGCTTGAGAATCTTTTAATGTTTCTATTTCATCTTTTTCAAGGTCTGGGATGCAACAGCAGCAGATCCAAAGTTGCTTGTTTTTCTTAAGTCATATCGTAATACTGTGCCAGTTCCACGGCATTGGTGTCAAAAAAGGAAATTCCTTCAGGTTAGTCACTCTTTCACATAAGCTAGATTATCAATGCTGCTTTTTTTGGAGGAGGGTCTATATGCAAATTTCTGCATGAGGGGTGGGGCAAATGGAGTCGATAAGACACCCCTCTTATGCTTGTACATAATTCTTGCAGGAACCAGCTGTAACAATGACTGAGGCTGGACATCATGGTAACTGCCATAGGGCCTTTGAGGGCTTTCTCTTTTAGCAAAATGATAGGATGGTCATGTCTAGGTAGATGCATGTGATGCCTTCAGTACTAAGTAGGATAAGTACTAGACTAGAATCCAAGGTTTATAAAATAGGTGATGTTAACTTGCTTATACCTTAATATCACATATGAAACATGCATATTGTGTTACTTGTCAAAATGTTTATGCATCAGATTTGAACTGAATTATGTTCTTTTTGTTATTGCAGATTTTTTGAGATGTGAAACCTCCCACAGATTTCAATTGCATTTTGTCTATAGAATATATTGCAGTTAATTTATGATTTGTATATTTTCATGTATTTGGATTTTATGTGTCTTGTGGTAATTGATAGGGAAAGCGTGGTATTGAGAAACAGCCATTTCAACTCCCTGACTTTATTGCTGCGACTGGCATTGAGAAGATAAGACAGGTACTAAGAAAATATTTAGCTGATTTATATTGGAGATTGCTTTGTTTTGGTCTTTCGTATAGTCAATCAGTTTGGAAATAGAGAATTGATTATTGGTGGATCTGATTATGTTTTATCTTTTTCCAAATCCTTTATTGCCTTTTGGTCTTAATTTGTTTATTTTATTTTTGTAGGCATATGTTGAGAAAGAGGATAGCAAGAAGCTGAAACAAAAACAGCGTGAACGCATGCAACCAAAGATGGGGAAGATGGATATAGATTATCAGGTTATATATAGATTGATTATGATAAACTTTTGACGTTCACATTCCATTGTTCTCTTGTTTTTCTACTTTAGCTACCCAGCTCTTTGTTTACCACATACCTGTATCAACATGACACAAAATTGATAAAATTATGCAATGTTGAACTCTTAGATCCCCTTGATCCGACCTGATAAATGTATCTTGATACTCATACCTCAATGGTTCAAAGAGTCAACTAGTTACCATTTAAAAATTTGACTTCTATTTTGGTTTTCAGGTCCTGCATGATGCATTTTTCAAGTACCAAACTAAACCAAAGTTGACAACCCATGGAGATCTATACTATGAAGGAAAAGAATTTGAGGTACCATATTTGTGCAATGTACATGCTATTGTTAAAGTTTTTTTTAATCATATATCTGTTTCTATGTATCTATTTTTGAGATTTTACTTCTACTGAAATGCTTGTTACATTATTAGTCCTTTTGCTTGAATTTTTTTAGCGAACTCAAATATCTTTGAAAATAGATAATGGTAGCAATCTATTTTCAAAGATATTTGAGTTCGCTCAAAATTCATGGATTAAGTTAATAACCTTAGCATGGTAAACTGGACCTCCATTCCTATGGTTGACCCTTCATAAGGCACATACCATGTCTTTTTATCTTATCTTGTAATTGTTTTTATTTTCTATTTTTCATGCTAGAATATTATTATGCTTTCAGCTTGTTGAAAGGATGCACGTATATATTTTCTGATCATTAAAATATTGATGGTACGCCATTGTTGTGTATTGTTTTAGTTAATAAGATAGCAAATCCACACACTATTGAAGCAAAAGGTGATATTACTCAACCCAAGAGGCCATATATTGCCGGCCTTACGACAAGATTTAGGCAAGGTAAATCATGAAAGACATTTTGTCTAGCGTAGCGACTCTTAGGCACCTAATGAGACATTTTGCACCTGAGAATTGATCCCAAGATCTATGGAGCAATCACCCATATAGGTATCAATTGTGCCAACCCGTGGGATAGCAATCCGCACACTAGGAGCTTATAGTATGTAATCAAAGCAAGGAATGAAATCTCGAGCCGCTTTGCCTTTTTACCATTATGACATGGGACCGACACCAGCACAACAAGGGCAACAATTTCGGGTGCACCATCATTGTGTGCGTCACATGCGTGCAATAGAAGGAAGAAGGAATCAAGACTTACATGTAAGTATCGAGCTCGGTGAGGCCACCAACGAGAGATTAGCGGCAGCGAGACAACGGTAAGGCGGCGGAGAGAAAGAATCGTGAAGGGGAGGAGCGGTGAGGTGGTGGAGAGAAAGAATCGTGAAGGGGAGGAGGCGGATTGCAAATCGATGATGGTGAGGAAAAATTAGATTTTATTAAAAGTTTGAATTAAAATCAGTATATTATATATATAATTTCTAATAATTATTATATAAATTTAAATGATATATTATATAAATTAATAATTAATTAAATAAATTGTTAGTTAATTAATATAATTATAATATATAATATTATTATTTTTATTAAAAATACTTAAAATTTAAAGTAAAATAAAGATAATTTATATAATATATAGTTATATAAATTAAAATAATTTTAAAATCAAACTTTAAATTACTTTTATAAATTAAAAATAGATTAAAATTTTATAAAACTATTTAAAATAATTTTAAAATATTATAAATAATTCTAAAAATTTAATTATTAAAAAATTTAAAATATATAATTCTTTTAAATAAATTTGATTTTAAAATGCAATATATATATATATATATATATCGAAACCGCATCGGTACAACATGATACAGTACCGAAACTGTATCATTCCAATCTGGGAGCGAAATCTCGCATGGATCGAAATTTTAAACCTTGAATTAAAGTACATTTTTTGGATACATCTGAAATTTTTAAATGGTAGATTAAGATTATGATAACTGTTGAAATCTTGTGTTCGGTGTATAATTTCTTTATAATTTTGTTGCATCTTTGTGAAGATTTTACTTGCCGTTGTCTTCTTAGTTGTATCAGAATTCAATTTTATGTTATTGCAGGTTAAACTTAGGGAAATGAAGCCAGGTATGTTGTCAAAGGAACTTAAAGAAGCACTTGGGATGCCTGATGGCGCACCACCTCCATGGCTTATTAATATGCAGGTCATTTGCATAGATCTATATTAACCTCACAATTTTTGTATGAATTTTACTATAAGGCAACTAATGGCTACTAGTTTTCTACAGAGGTATGGCCCTCCTCCATCCTACCCCCAGTTAAAGATACCTGGTTTAAATGCTCCCATCCCTCCTGGAGCCAGCTTTGGTTATCATCCTGGAGGTTGGGGTAAACCTCCTGTTGATGAAGTAAGATCTTCTAGTTGATCGTTAGTGTTGCTTGCTCTACTTCAGTGTTTGTATAATGGTATTGCCTTTTTAAATTCATTCCTTATGGTCATGATCTATCTTCTCTTTTTCTTGGACAGCATGGACGCCCACTGTATGGTGATGTTTTCGGGGTACAACAGCAGGATCAACTCATCTATGAGGTGGCCCATTTCTTCCATAAAATATGAAACTGGCTTGATTGGCAATCTCATTGACTGTTAATGAAGCTAGAATATCAAGATTTTCCATCTTAATATCATGTGGATGCCTATCATTTACTATTCTTTTTTCAATTTTAGGAAGAGCCAGTTGATCGGAGTAAACACTGGGGAGATCTTGAGGAAGAGGAAGAGGAAGAAGAAGAAGAGGAAGAAGAGGAAGAGATGGAAGAAGAGGAATTGGAGGCTGGCATTCAGTCTGTTGATAGCCTTTCGAGGTGCTTTATGTTCTTTCTTATCTTTGATGTTTCTATCTGACCTTTATGTTAACTTATTCTTTTGGTTTTCAGCACTCCCACTGGTGTAGAAACACCTGATGTCATTGATTTAAGGAAACAACAGCGCAAGGAGCCTGAGAAACCACTTTATCAAGTAATCAAGTTTCCATTCATGTAGCACTTCCTTATGTTGACACTTATTTTTTTTTTCTCACATTGTTGGTTTTTCTCTGAAGGTTCTTGAAGAGAAGGAAGAAAGAATTGCTCCTGGCACTTTGCTTGGAACCACACATACGTATGTTTTCCACATTAGTCTTGCCCATCTTATCATATTCAGGGATTGATTAATTGTTTAATCTATGCAATTTGGTTATTGCTGATGTAATTTCTGTTTTTGTGAATAGTTATGTGCTTGGGGCACAAGATAAAGCAGCTCCCAAAAGGGTGAGGTTTCAATGATAGTTTTCTGGTTCTTTTCTTAGTTTTTAGATCTTGGCCACAACATTTCTTTTTTCCTCTGAGAACTGAAATGATTTAATGGATGTTTCTACGTTTAGGTTGATCTTCTACGCGGTCAGAAATCAGACAAGGTTGATGTCACTATACAACCCGAGGAGCTGGAAGTCATGGATGATGTTTTAGCAGCCAAGTAAGATGCACCAATTGCTTCTTAGAGTAGATTGTTGTCCAAATCTTTTCTAAGCATTTTTTCTTCTTTTTGTATCAGGTACGAAGAAGCACGAGAGGAAGAGAAGCTACGGAACCAAAAGGAAGACTTCAGTGACATGGTTGCGGAGGTTTGCTCCCTGCCTATTGCTACTTACTTTGTGGTTTATTCCTGTTTGTATATTCAGTTAATATCATTTTTTCCTGATCTTGTCCCATGGCTTCTTAACTTCAGCAAGCTGCAAATAAGAGGAAACGCAAAGAAAAGGAAGCAAAATCAAAGAAGAAAGATTTCAAGTTCTAGATTATCTTTGATGAGTTTGCTACTTGATGAAATCCTTGGACGTGTAATTTATGCCTAGAATTTTAGATTATCTAGTAGTCCTGGGCATTCTATGTCAATGAGGGAAGCCTTCTAGCTCTGAGTGGAATCCCAGTGGTGTTACGTTTCTTTGATTTTGCTTAAGGATCATCCTATATCGATATTGACATGCGACATGTAGCACTTAATGGATTTTATTGGCAAAATGGCATTGATGATATATGTGACATTTTGTTTCCATGCATGTTTTCAAATTTCAAAATAGGCTGTTGCAGCGTTCAGGTAGAACTATAGCATTTTTTTTTCAGTCGGTTCAGTTTTGTGGCAGTTTATGTTGTAATTCGGATTGCAAGATTAATTTGATGCCATCATAGACGCGCTTGATATTGTAATTTTCATTGCTAATTCTCAATGTTTAAATGTTTATAGAGTAATGATGCATGCAGCGATTTCTCTTAGCGAATTCGTAGCGCGACTTAGGTGGCAGTTGATGTGGCCAAGTCCAACTCAGAGTAAAAATCGCAGACTTGGCTCTACTCCTCCTCCGTTTTTTCGCGACCTCTCCTCCGTGCCCTAACGAGTCCTCCTCCTCCTACTCCGTTTTTTCTCCTCCATCAACGAAAAAGCTCTAACTCTACTCTTCCTCCTCCTCCGTTTTTTCGCCTCCATCAGCGATCGTGCCCTAACTCTACTCTTCCTCCTCCTCCTCCGTTTTTTCTCCTCCTCCTCAGTTTTTTCTTCTCCATTAGCGATCATGCCCTAACTCTACTCTTCCTCCCGTGCCCTAACTATACTCCTCAACATCCTCCTCCTCTTGTGCTTTAACGCGACCCCTCCTCCCGTGCCCTAACTCTACTTCTCAACATCCTCCTCCTCCTGTGCTTTAACGTGACCCCTCCTCTCGTGCCCTAACTCAGTTTTGTGGTGGTGTGTGAAATCAGGCGTTCGAGAAGGATTGTGCAGAGAGTACACCAGGGAGGAGGTCGATATCGAGTACGGACAGACTTGGCACTACATTGTCGTCGCAATTTCGGTAACCCACTTTTTTCTTTTCATCTCTGCACTTCAGCGATCCTCATGTAGATAGGAAATGAAACAACCTCAATGTTCATGCTCATATGTGGATTTTTTTTTGTTGAATTATGTTTCTGATTCTAATCAATCAAGGCATGTTGCTATTATTACTTTCCGGCAAGTATTTCTTTCTTCACCTTATAACTTTTTCATTGCTCAGTTTATCTAATGTAGAATGTTTGTGTGAAAACCCTTGACTTGTTGTTTGTAAATTAGTTGTATGCATGCAATTAGTCTATTATTTGCAAATTATATGAATCAGGTGAAGAATGGTATGATCATTTAGGTCTGTATACTTTTTTTAACTTTGTTTTGTCTTAGAGGGACTTTGTTTCATGTTTTTTTATTATGTCTCTGTTTTCTATTTAATTTTGATCCTGTAATTTTTTTAAAAATAAATGTAGGTGAAGAAAGTGTCATGGAAGCAGAAAAAATTGATTTAATTGAGATAAAGGATAACAATGACCCTACGGACCAAGACCCATCTCCATCTAGTGTAAATGAAGTCAAGATTCCTGAGATTGGAATGACATTTTCATGTGAAGAAGAAGTTCGTACTTTTTATAATTCTTATGCTCAGAATGTTGGTTTCGGTATTTGCAAATTAGGTGGTAGAAATGGAGATGATGGAAAGCAAAAATATTTCTCTATTGGATGTGCCAAAAATGGTGGGAAAGTATCTCAAGCAAAAAATATCTTATACCCTCGACCTTCTACTAAAACGAATTGTAAAGCTAAGATTAATGTTGCTATTCGAAATGATGGAAACTTTGTAATAACTAGTCTATGTCTTGAACATAATCATATCTTGAGCCCTGGAAAGTCACGACATTTTAGATGTAATAAAGTATTGGATTCAGCTATAAAAAGAAAATTAGAGCCAAATGATCAAGCTGGAATAACTTTAAGCAAAAGTTTTCAATCATTTGTAGTTGAGGCTGGAGGCTATGAGAATTTGACATTTGATGAGAGAAAGCGTAGGAATTATATTTCAGAAGCTAGAAGGTTGAGGTTAGGGGATGGAGATGCTGAAGCTTTGAGTAATTATTTTTGTCGCATGCAAAGTAGGAACTCAGACTTTTTTTATGTGCTTGATTTAGATGGGGAATCTCGAATAAGAAATATTTTTTGGGCAGATGCAAGATGTAGAGCTACGTATGAGTATTTTTCTGATGTTGTGACTTTTGATACAATCTATTTGACTAATAGTTATGACATGCCATTTGCTCCATTTGTTGGGGTGAATCATCATGGTCAATCTATTTTGCTGGATGTGGATTATTATCAAGCGAAGACTCAGCAACTTTCATATAGTTGTTCAAATCTTGGTTGACATGTATGCTCGGACATGCTCTAAAGGCTATAATCACAGACCAATGTCGTGCCATGACAATTGCAATTGAAGAGGTATTTCCGAATTCGCATCATCGTCTGTGTCTTTGGCATATCATGAAAAAAATTCCAGTAAAATTTGGTGGTCATGCTCAATACAAAATGATAAAGAAACAATTGAAGAACATTGTTTATAACTCACTTACAGTTGCTGAGTGTGATAATAATTGGTTGAAAATGATTGAGGAGTTTAATTTGGAAAACAATGATTGGTTGAAATCTTTGCATGAAGAACGACATAGATGGATACCTGTATACGTTAAAGATAAATTTTGGGCAGGTATGTCCACATCTCAAAGAAGTGAAAGTATGAATGCATTTTTTGATGACTACGTCCATTCTAAAACATCTTTAAAGCAATTTGTTGAGCAATATGATAATGCTTTGAAGAAGAAGATTGAGAATGAAAAACATTTGGATTTTGTTTCTTTTAATTCTACCATGCCACTAATTCTTGGTCATCCTATTGAAAGACAATTTCAAAATGCATACACTAACAACTTATTTAAGTTGTTCCAAGATGAAATAAGAGGATTGATGTTTTGCGATGCCTCATTATTGAAGGAAGAAGGGACAACTTTAATATTTGAAGTAGTAGAAACTATTTTGGGAAAAAATGGAGAACCCATAAGGGAAGTTTCCTTTAGGTTACATTATACGGAGTTAGATTGCAAATTGAAATGTATGTGCCGTCTATTTGAGTTTCGGGGAATTTTATGTAGGCATGTGATCAAAGTGTTGATAAGAATGAAGGTGACTGAGGTTCCTATAAATTATATTATGGATCGATGGCGCAAAGATATTAAGCGTGAGTATCAAAGTATCAGTAACATCTATGATGATTTTGTTTGTGATGGATAAAGACATCGATATAATATTCTCACTCCATTGATACAAGAGATTCAACAACTTGGTGCAAAAAATGATGACAATTGTTCTATGTTGGTGGAAATCTTGAAAGACACGAAGGAAAAACTAATTGTTAATGGTCTTGAGCATTCAAGGGTTGAACAACTGAAAGGAGTATCTACATCTGGTTCAAAAGCAATACACTCTCAATTAAAAGTAAGATCTCGAGGTCGTCCACCCACAAAGAGGAAACAATCTAAGATTGAACAAATTGTGAAGAAATCAGTTGCAAAGGCCCGAAAAGAAGGTAAGTGATACATATAATAGATATCTAAAATAATTGTCCAGTATTATTGTTTTGTTCAAGTAGATTCATGTGAAAGCTAACAGTTTAAATATTTTTTCTAATCTATCTTGCAGCAATAAAGATTGGAAAGTCGATGGTGGAAGACTCATGGAAAAGTGCAGGCAAGGACTAGTAGGTGAATGAGCATACTATCCTTTAGCTTATCTGTACAAAAATGTATTTATGTTTCAAGTGTTTTGGATCCTAATTATAAAAACAATTCTTAAAATAACTGACTATTGGCTTCTTTGACTTATATATCAGAAAGATGTTCTCAAAACTGTGGTCACTTATAATAAACACATTTTTTGTATTGGACTTTGGAGGCGATCAATATTAGGTGCTATTACAAGGTATCATTTTTTGCTGCATAGTTATTATTGTCATATGCCATTCACTTATCCTTAGTTTTGTTTCTGGTATAACAGACTTCTTTTTGGAGCAGAAGATCCCCCTATCACCGGCATGGTGTTGGATAATGTCTTCTCAAATTTATTTGATCTTATGATGCTTGTGGATGTTTACAAAATTTGTGTCATGTCAATTCATGGAGAAAATATTCTCTCATCGAGTTGTTCTAGAAGAGAGTTATGTAGATGTTTTCGAATATTAGCATGTTATGTAGATGTTTTGGAATAATAGCATATTTATGTAGATGTTTTGGAATAGTAGAATACTTTGGAATAGTAGCAGCCGGGAGAAGAATTACTTCCAGAAACAGGTTTATAATCATAGTCTGTTTCCTACAAATTCAGTAAACAAAGTGGCTACTAAATGTGCAGTGTTTCTTATAGTTTTTTCCTGTACTTTCTTGTTTGATGCATTCTGTTTTGTAGGTCCCACTGGGGAAGTTGAATCCACCCAACTAGTTGCTAGAGAGGACATAGTTTCCAAACTTGCTGCTATGGGCTTCCCTCCATTGTCAAAAGGCTGCCATAAACACTGCTAATGCTGGAGTTGAGGAAGCAATGACATGGTTACTTTCTCACATGGATGATCCAGGTTTATGTCTACTCTTTGAACTTTTTTTTTAAGCAATCATCTTGTCTAAGCATATGTATTGAAGTTCATCTTTTGATCTATAGAGGATCTACAAGATATTTGGAAAGATAATTCAATTGGTATGATTTTCAACATTTCAATGCAGATATAGATGAGACTATTTCACATAACTCTCATACAATGAAACTTCAATCTCTTGATGAGACAAGTGTTGAAACTTTAATTTCATTTGGCTTCCATGAAGAGGTTGCTAGAAAGACATTAAAGGCATCTGTAAGATTTTAAACTTGAAATCTTTTTAGAGTTGATATTCTTTTCTGATTCTGTTCTTAATTGACTGTAATTTGATTTACAATTTCCAAATTTACTGTTATGCTTGCTTATATAGTTGTTTTACAAGCTCTAACTTTGCCCATTCCCATAGGGAGGGAACATAGAGAAAGCTACAGATAGGATATTTAGTCATCCTGAGGCCTCAAGCTCAATGGATACAGATGCAACCTCAAACGGCGTGCAGGATAGTGATCCTGGAGTATCAGATGGAAGTGGATAACGATAAAATTAATATTTATTGGCAATTGTAGGATTCTCATCAAGCAACTTCTGTTAAGGCAATGCTTTTGCATGATTATTTCATTGAAATTTTACTGTTTCCTTAGTTCATTACGTTCATGGTTTAAATGGGAAAAAGTACTGGTTAGCTTCTTGCGCTTATGATCAATGTTAGTTAATCTTTGATGATAAGACCTTTCTGTTCTGCATGATGGTTCTTAAACTATTTGACTTAATGGCTTAAATAATTGTTTCTAGAAACATTGTGCATTCATTGTTCGAAATTCAAATGGTAGAAAGATTAAAGAAACTCTCTTGACTTTTTGATATCAACTAATGAATTTGTTTTTGATCCCTTGTTAAAATAGAAAGATTTACTTATTCTCAAGATACCAGTTATATTATCATTAAAAAATTGTCAATAACTACACGGTGAAACTAAAGAGATGGATTTGGCTTGTGATATCACTGACGATTACTTCAGGGATGCCATCAACTCGGAACTCATCTTCTACTCTGCCATTATTTGTGCAGTTCAGGCACAACCTACTTGCGTATCTCATACTTCATCAACTCTTAACCACGTAATACTCTTGTACCACCCTCTCGTAGTCTACTTGTCTCACTCGCTAAGGGATGAGTTCATAAGTAGCTTGGTTTCAGCGTATAATTTTGAATCCACACATTCCTTTGATAGCAACAATCCAGACTTCTTGATGGTTTTGCATTCACAACACAATCATTTTGGACCTTTCTGTAGCTTTTGCAAAAAGAAAAAAAATACTGAAGAGAAAGGTTCCAGGGGGTTTTCAAGGACAAACTTGTGGGATCTTGTCCACTGGTATTCAGGGCCCGGTTTTGGACCATAAGCAGTTTCAGCTGATCATTTCTATAGCTACATGAGTAACACACCAACATCTGTTGTCGCAACGTTAACGCAACAACAATTAAATCTGCCGTTAAACATACTAATTAACAAGATGAATTAATTAACAAAATAATATATATACTCTATAACAAAATGCTTCTCATCATCCAACAGTACTCAACACTAATTATCCTAACACAATTACAACACCAACATGATTTAAGATTCAAAAGTAGTTAACGATATAAACTAACAAACATGTCTAGAATTGCAAATATTAAGCTAGTTACATTACAACACCAACACTACTTAATACTAACTTTCTAGATGAACTAACAACTCAATCAGGATTACGGCTAAGAGAATCAAATTCACCATCACTAATATCCAAATAAATTTCGGTACATTTATTATTCCTGAATTATGTTCATGAGAAGCATTGTGCTCTAACTCAATTTTGCCTGATGAACTAGTATCAGCCGTCACCCACTTTTGCCATCCATGTTGGCCACATTTGTAATAGTATCTTCCAGGATTCTTGGTTGATCTAGAAATGCACACAAATGTTCTTCGCCCGCAGCCCCTACATGGTACAGGTTCAAATCTTGTATTGTCGATGCTGCTATAACTTGAAGATGCCATGGAATAACAACCTAATAATCAAATTTCCTTCCCTTAGATTAAAAATAAATAAATTTAACAAAAAAAACTCTCAATAAAGAGAAGAAATATTTTCATTAACATCAATTTTAAATAGGCTCATGAAGCCAACAGAACTATCATGTCGAAAACTAAGAGTAAAAACAGGCTCATGAAGCCAACAGAACTATCATATCGAAAACTAAGACCCAACTTAAATATCTAGTTGGAGGTATTTTATTACTGCAATTGTTCACAAGCAACAAACTGCAAAGTTTTTCAACCTCTCATTCTATATTATTCCCATTGGTTGAATGGCAAGTTGAGATAACATCCTTATTAAGGATAATACAGTTTAAATCAAAACTGAGCTCATGGTCCTTGACATGAAATTCTAGAGTACTTACATGTTAAAAAATATTTAATCATGGAAACAACATTTCTATTTGCAGGCCAAGCCTTACCTGCACTTGTGGATACATTCTAGTCAAACACTAGAAAGTGATCATTCACTCTCAATATACCCTTTTAATGTCTAATTTAATCATAATATATTAAACAAGGATTTCAATTCTATATATCCTTCCGGCAATTTACCAACTATTCTTATGAGTTTTCAGAGAACATCACAGAAATGATATGGTGCTTGTCAGTGCTAAGCAAACAATAATAAGTTAACCAGAACGCAGTATAAAGTTTTAAATTCTTGAGCAAAAATTTCAATATCGCTTTACCTAATGTTGTCTCCTCCTTCGGATGTTACCTCAACAAAAAGACAATGAAGGTCAAGCTCCTTGCCTCTGATAGTTGGCACCCTGTGAAAGAAAACAAATCACAAGATTAGCTACTGGTTATGTTCGATATATAACCTATCAGTAGTATACATAAAGGAAACTATCAAGATGCTTAAGTATACACCCAATAAACGAAGATAATAGATAAATTCATGAGCTACTTTAATCCAGCACCAGTGTACTCTCTGCACAATCCTTCTCGAACGCCTGATTTCACACACCACCACAAAACTGAGTTAGGGCACGGGAGGAGGGGTCGCGTAAAGCACAGGAGGAGGAGGATGTTGAGGAGTAGAGTTAGGGCACGGGAGGAGGGGTTGCGTTAAAGCACAGGAGGAGGAGGATGTTGAGGAGTAGAGTTAGGGCACGGGAGGAGGGGTCGCGTTAAAGCACAGGAGGAGGAGGATGTTGAGGAGTATAGTTAGGGCACGGGAGGAAGAGTAGAGTTAGGGCATGATCGCTAATGGAGAAGAAAAAACTGAGGAGGAGGAGAAAAAACGGAGGAGGAGGAGGAAGAGTAGAGTTAGGGCACGATCGCTGATGGAGGCGAAAAAACGGAGGAGGAGGAAGAGTAGAGTTAGAGCTTTTTCGTTGATGGAGGAGAAAAAACGGAGGAGGAGGAGGAGGACTCGTTAGGGCACGGAGGAGAGGTCGCGAAAAAATGGAGGAGGAGGAGGAGTAGAGCCAAGTCTGTGATTTTTACTCTGAGTTGGACTTGGCCACATCAGCTGCCACCTAAGTCGCGCTACGAATTCGCTGAGAGAAGTCGCTGCATGCATCATTACTCATGTTTATAATAAACACTAGTCATGCTAGTGTTTAGGGCATAATGCTTCTAAAATAGTCCTTATGAAAGAGTGACTTGTGTAAACAAAGTTGTCGTGGGATAAGTGCTAGAGGCTGCAATTTATATTGGCAGATCATGAATAGATTCCATTTAATTTGTGACCGAACTTAATCTGTTCTATATATATATATATATATACCCTTCAATTAAATAGACTCTCGTGATTAAAAATAATATTAATCACGTGCAGAAAAAAGCGCCCCGTACGGCTTCGCGTGGCGCCGAAGTATTGACGGCCTCCAATACCGCCGTATCTCCGACGTTGCCTCATCGTCTTCTCCACCATCCCTTTCGTCCAGTCAAAGATAGCGGCGGGACCGCCGACAGCCTGCCCCGACTAATTCTATCGCATCCCTCAATCTCATCACACATGGCTTTGAATTCTTCCTTGGCCAATCTGTCATCGTACCCAGTGCCCACCGCCCACCGGCCGCCGCCTGCCGCTAAATTGTAACATCGGCACAATTTCTGGTTTGCGACTCGCGTTGGAATTTGACTGCGGTCTTCGATGGCTCCTGTTGAGAAATTTGCTTCTTCAATTTCTCTCTGCCTCTATCAGATACGGTGAATAGGAAAGACTCTTCCGTGAGACGACAAATTCTCTATAGGTCTCACGGCTCTATTCTCGTTCTCTCCTGATTGGAACAGCAATCAGATAAGTTCTCTATAGGCCCCACTCTCAATTCGGACTAAACTCGCTTGGAGCTCTGCCCCTCATTCTCTCCCGATCAGCTCAACCAATCAGACAGACTTTCTGTGAGCCCCACTCCCAGCTTGGATCGGACTCTCCCTCGACCGGTTATATCGATTAGATAAGCGATAAAAGAGTCAATATTAACTTACTAAATCGCCCATAGACCTCTACTCTTATGCCAGATAAATGAATGGGCTCTCTAAGAAGCCTATCTTCTAACTAACGACCCAAATGATCTCCCGATTTAATAGCCCATTTTTGTCATTAATACAACACATAGATTTGTTAAAAAATTAGAAATTATATTAGTGTACAAATATACAATATACTCTTTCCAGACATGCGATGCGACTACTGGATGTGGTATAAGTATGGTGATGAGACAAATTTATTAACAATAGGATAATGTCTCATTAAATGCGGAGATTGTAAGATACATTATAAAAAGGGTCATTCTTCGCTGGTACAAGTACGCATGCACACCCATTTCTACTTGTCACTACTTTCTGTTGTTTTTACGCCACTACTATTTTATGACTTGATCGTCGGGGTCGAAGTAGCTGTGCTAGGGACCCCCTGGTCCCCTTACTGACAATTTTTCTCTCGTGTTTGTTGATATTTGTAGGTAGTTCTTGGAGTTCTTTGAAAAAAAGTCCTCTTGTCAACACCAGCAACACCTCACCAGTAGTCTACTCTCTGCAACTTTCAGACGAGATCAAATTTGACACCGTTTGTGGTAACTTCTCTGCCTGATCTAGAATATGAAGATGGATGATACCAAAAAAATAACTGTCACCTTGTCGTAAGAAGACCTTGATTTGCTTATGCTGGCCAAAGCATAAGCACTGGCGCAAAAGTAGCAAACAACAAATCCTTCCCCTTCTAAAGCACACACTGCACTTGCCACGTCAGTCGAGAGGTCACTAACCATCGGTGGACGATCCAAGCTTATGCATCATCCAATGGAGTTTCCTAGGGCATTAATTCGAGCACCCGTAGAAGATTACACCGGAGCCGAGCAGTCTCAGGGGTCTTCCACTAAAGACCCACCGCCACAGGATTCAAAACGTGGCAAGACTCTTGCCACCAGTAGTACCTGAGCGGTTGGATGTTCCTTTTTTGCAAGAAATTCTAGAAGATAAGTTGCCCAAGCGATTTTGACCTTTGCCAATCAGAGAGTATGGAGGTTCCTTCAATCTTGAGGATCATATTCGCAAGTTTGAGAATGTTGCCTTGCAGCACCAATACGTTGATAACATAAATGCTGAGTGTTTTTAACAACTCTCTCCTGTCCGGCACAAAGATGGTTCGATCGACTCCCTTCCGGCTTCATTACTTGCTTCAAGGATTTCAAGAAGGCTTTCCTTCAACACTTTGCTAGCAGCCGAAGATACTGTTGGGACCTTGATGCCCAGCTAGAGGGGGGGGGGGTGAATAGCTTCTCACCCAAATTGTCGCTTCCTACGTTTGTTAGTACGCAGTGGAAATACAAGCAACACTAACAAGAGAAAACTAACCCTAAGCACCATAATGAACAAGAAAGACATTAAACCTCACACGTTCATATAATGTTGTTCGGAGATCACTTACTCCTACTCTACGACTATTTGTAAGGTGGATGATCCTGATCCATCAGTGGATGATTTCTTGGACAACTTCCGACTATCTCAAGTAGCTTCTTGTGGGTGGAGAAACCTCGCTACAACCTTGCACAAACACACTTGATCACACGAGAGCTTGGAAGACTCTAGTAAGGGGTTAACCACCTTTATTTCGTCAACCATAGTCGGCCACCCAAAGCTCTATTAAATAGAGTTCGGGAGAAAACACAAACTGTGGTCCTCTGTGAAATTCGACCATTATAACCTAATGGTTTGATATCCGTCGACTGATACAAGTACCAGTCGACTACTCCACATGGGTTGAGCAAACATAGACATTCTGTTCGCTCCCCAGTTAAATGACCAGTCGGCTGAGCCTGTACCAATCGACTAGTACAACCACCAATCGACTGGTCAAACCCTAACCCTAGGGTTTTGACCTTCGAGTACATTGACTCAACACTCATCCTTGCCCAACCAACCTAGACCTAGCCTTCTAGCCTTCTAGCCTTCTCCACCATCCTTGCGTCCCTCACCTTCATTCTTTGCCTTCAAGAGCTTCCATCGGCCTTGTCCTTATTGTTAGCTCTTCCATTGCCAAGAGCTCCTTGCTCCAGGGCTTTCACCTTGCCAAGTCACACTTAGACTTACGTTGCCAAGACTACATACTTGAACTTACACTGCCACGACTCCACTTAGACTTTCACCATTGTCAAGATCACACTTGGACTTTATCTTTGCCAAGATCACACTTAGACTTTTCCTTGTTGTGCCTAATCCTGCATACTCACAACGCATATCAATACAATAATAACCTAACTTAAACCTTTGCCCAAGTATCAAAACCTAGTGTCACATAGATTGTTCCAACAATCTCCCCATTTTTAATATTTGACAACCCGTTTAAGTTAAGAAAATAATATAACAATACATATGCAAATAAATATACAAATCAACTCATGCATAAATATCCTTGACCTAGGATTTCCAGCAAAGGTAAACTTCTCCCCCTTTGCTAATAAATGAGCAATTGCTCCCCTTTCATCTAAACTCCCCCTTGAGTTAGGATTTCTTGTAAAAGTATGTTGGTTTCCCACTTAAATCCAACACTTCTCTCCCTTTGTTAGATATCAAAAAGAGCTCTAATAATATCCTAATTATTGGACTCTTTAGCTTTTAATGATCATAAACATCATGTATTAATCACCAATAAGATTACATACATACTCACTACTCTTTTGGTCATTTTCAAATGTTGGAAAAATATTTTAAGATTATATCAGTTGACAACCATTAACTCCAGTAGACTTCCCTCTTCAAAATGAGTTCACAGAGACATTCTGTACTCATGAATAGTATTACCAATCGACAGGTAACTGCATCAGTCAATTGGCATCCAATTTTAACTCTAAATAATATTTCTGACCCACTTTCAAAAATACACCAAAAATTCCACAGACCTCTAAAATTTTTCACATTTTGTGGAGAAGTTTGTTTTACCAATATCTACTTGGAAGAAATATATATAAAAATATATTTATCACAGATCCCAAGATTGATATAAAATCTAAAATTATATAAATGATTTAATTGAACATTGACTTAAATTCCTAGTTTTGAATTTTTCTTGATGTATTTGCCCACACTAAACCATAATACATCCCTAGCATTAGTTTATATAGTATCTATACATCAAAAAATAATTTTCATATAATATGAACCTAATTCATATTTCCATGCATGAAACTCAATCCAATTGTATTAATTTCTTAGATTTGAGACTCAAGTCCGTCTCCAAATCATTTGGCATATTTGATGAACCATCTTGAGTCCCAAGCATGGTTTGCTTGAGATCCATTTATCATATGTCCCAAAGACTCTTTGAGCTTCCCATAGAGCTCTTAAACTTAGTCACCTCTCTAGGTGACTCATCCACTAAGGCTAGGTCATTTTGATACATCTCGGGTGACACTTGACCTGTAAACTTGACTTTTTTAACCTTAGATACCTAGTCATTGGTTAATTTCTTCTTATCCTTAACCTTGGGCACCTCATCCTTGTCATAATTATATGCAACCCTAGCATATTTCTTCTGATTGACTTTGGATGACACTCTCTTGTCCTTGGTCACTCCTCCCTTACCAATGTCATGTGTTACCCTAGTACTTGACCTCCTTTTGGTTTTGGAGGGACCCAATTTGACATTTTTGAGCCTTTAACTACCCAAGCACATATCAAGTCCTCTGGATCTAATAATGAACATATCTAGGACTTTCTCCATTTCTTCAAGCCTTGCTTTCAAGGCTTAATTTTCTAATTCTAAGGTTCTAACCCTAGAATTAACATGTCTACCTTGGACATTTCTAGACCTACCCTTCCTAGGTATATGTTTCCCCTTCTTGAAATTAATGTCTAGGTTTTCAACCACCTTCCCCTCATTAGGCAAGGTAAGTTGTTTCTTTTTAGGTCTAACCTTAGTGTATGATTTCTTAAGGTTATCTACCATGTTAACCCTATTTCTATCATCATACCTAAATCTATAATTATGTATGGGTACATAATTTTCATTATCCCTAACAAGTTGAAGAAATTTGAACTTCGATTAAACTTCAAATTAGGGATTACTTTTCCTTTTACCTTTGGAGCTCCCCTTTGACTTGAGCTCTTCTTCTTCTTCCATTTCTTCAAGTGTACTAATTTCTTGAGCTTTCTTCTCCTTGGGCACTTCGTGTGGTAGTGACCTCGCTCACCACACATAAAACACACTATGTGCTTTTTCTCTTTGGTACCATCCCTACAACCCACATTAATCTTCCAAAGAACTTTACCGAATTTAGGGTTTACCTTCTTTACTTTCTTAAGCAGTGGACACCTACTCTTGTAGTGTCACATCTTATCACACTCAAAGCACTTGATGTAGTTTTTCTTGCTCTTCTCGATAGTTGAGGTGGTTGAGGGTTTCAAGATCTCTTCTTCACTTATCTTGGGCTTTTCTTTTTTTCTTCGAAGATATGGACGATTCCACTTCTTCCTCCTCCGAAGATGTGGCCGATTCCACTTCTTCCTTCTCATCAGATTTGGAACACGTATCAACATCCGATTGGTCCTTCTCATTCCCTTGGACTAACGAGCCTTTCTCCTTAGTCTCATCCACTCCTTGTATTTGTGTAGGGTTCTCATGAAGATCAATCACTTTGCTCCATAACTCATGAACACACTTGTACTCATCTACATGTGACACAATATTAAAAGATAATAAATTCAATATAATTCTAATTACCTCCTTATTTATCTCTAATTGCTCCATTTGCCATTTGGTCCAATATTGAGGTTAGAGACACTTCCCCTTATTGTCTGTCAGAGCTTTGAATGGAACTTTCAATGCGGTCTAATGGTCCAAATCCATTTGGAACCAAGTCTCCAACTGTTTCCTTCAATATTTGAAATCATGTTGATCGTATGAATGTGGGATTCGAATATCCCATCCTAATGGTCTTCCGGCTCCATCTTCCTCTAGCGCTTTGCTCTCTCGACGATTAGTTCATAGAAGAGCAACCAAGCTCTGATACCAATTGTTGGGACCTTGATGTCCCACTAGAGAGGGTGAATAACTTCTCACCCAAATCATTGCTTCCTATGCTTGTTAGTATGCAGTGGAAATACAAATGACACTATCAAGAGAAAGCTAACCCTAAGCACTACAATGAACAAGAAACACACCAAACCTCACATGTTCATATACCATATGGTTTATAGATTACTTCTACTCCACGGTTGTCTGTAAGGTGGACGATCCTGATCCTTCTGTGGATAATTCCCCGGACAACTTTCAGCTAGCTCAAGTAGCTCCTTGTGGGTGGAGAAACCTCGCCACAACCTCGCACAAGTATGTTTAATCACACGAAAGCTTGGAAGAGTCTAATAGAGGTTAATCACCTCTTTTCGTCAACCAAGGCCAGCCACCCCGAGTTCTATTAAATAGAGCTCGGGAGAAAACACAAACTATGTTTCCCATCACCAGTCGACTAGTGTATGCACTAGTCAATTGGTCCTCAGTGAAATTAGACCGTTATAACTCAATGGCTCAATACCAGTCGACTGTGCAAGTACCAGCTGACTGTACAAGTACTAGCCGACTGCCCTACATAGGTTGAGCAAATAGAAACATTCTGTTCACTCCCTAGTCGATTGACTAGTCGACTGAGCCCGTACCAGTCGATTGGTACAGTCACCAATCGATTGGTCAAACCCTAATAGTCATGCCCGAGGGTATACTTGTCCGCTAAACTAGACGATGCCCCCTAGTGACATGGAAAATATGATATAGAACTCAGGTCAAGCAAAATAAATATTAATGCAATATAAAATCACAATGAGTATATGTATGCATGTATATATAATCATATTAAACTAACCAAAAGCATAACCAATGACATAAACATCCGATACAAAAAAACCCAGGACTACAAACAACGAAAAAAATATCAAACAACTCGAAAAGAAATATGAACTCGAGTGGGATTAATAGCCAGAACCTTTGAGCGACACACATTCTCTATCTGCTAATCTAGAGAATCAAAGAAAAATAATGGATAGTGAATATAACATACTCAGTGGGTAGAAGAAAATAATGTAGGAATAATATACTGTCAAAAGATCAAAGGATGCAGTGTCAGGTGAAGTATTTACTTAACAATAAGAGAGTCAATATGATCAAACACTAATGAAGCATAACTAACTGCATATTCATCTACTAACTTGTTCAACCAGGTGTGACTAATAAATCAAGATTACATACGGTACATCCCAATATACACGAAGAAATATATGAACGACATATAGTAAGTATATAATGAATACTGACTGTAGGAGAACGCTCTACCACGGATGGTCCCGTGGACAGTCAGAGTAAGCAAATAGTTACTGTCCATAGGTGAACTCGCTACCACAAATGATCTCGTGGGCAGATAGGATAAGTAAACAATCACTATCTGCAGGCGAACTCGCTACCATGAATGGTCTCGTGGGTAGATAGAATAGATACGTAGCTGTTTGGCTATGGACTGCACGCAAACTCGCTACCACAAATGGTCTCATGGGCAGTTGTATATATCATGATCGTTGATAACTTTCTCAACAATGAATGAGAGACAATGGTCGACAAGATATACTAACAGTCACTAACGACTCTCTCAACCATGAATGGGAGACAATGGTCAACAGGATACACTAACGGTCGCTGACGACTTTCTCAATAATGAATGGGAGACAATGGTTAACAAGATTTACCAACCAAGGGTCTAGTAGGATACTCGAATTACTACACTATGGTATTATCCTATTAATGTATAGACATGAGCCTATATAACAAGTAAGGGTCTACTTGGATACTCGATATCCTATACTATCGTATGATCATCCTAACAATAAATACAAACTCAAATCATCTACCAAGGGGTCTAGCAGAATATCCAATGTCCTACAGTATGATATGGTAATATCATGCATATCTATAAATATAATCATGAATATCAAACATAACTGCAAACAATAAGGTATCAAACTTACGAGTGATATAGAACAGACTTAGGTAAGCGAGTAACTACGACCTCATTAAAATATGACAGTAAATAATCATGCACTATAATCAAAGCTATCAAGAAGATAAGCAGAATCTACCCACCTCAAATGCAGAATATCCTAACTATCTTCAGATTAGAGGCTCTGTCTCGAGGTCGAATCCCTAACTTTAGCATTTCCTTCTTCTTTGGCAGTAGTGGTCATGGGGTTAGACGACAGTCAACTGGGTAGTGATGGCTGTGACGATGCGCGAACACATCAACAACCACAGAAGAGTGCTTCATTGTGGACAGAGGGGATAATGACTTGAGGCAGTTTTAGGGAAGGACACACGACATTGTGATGGCCGACGGGCGTGTCGCAGTGGAATGCAGCACTAGGTCAAGGTGGCATGACAGTGGCAGTTGCACTACGACGACAACACAAGGGGTTGCGACGATGATCGGACACGCGAATGCGACTGCTTGGTCTGGGTGATGGCCAACCACAACCGATGTTGACAGCGAAGAGATGCCAGCTAGTGTTGTCCTCCTGCTGCGGAAATGTCACGTGCCTGGGAACAGGCGAGAAGCGAAGGGAAACAAGAGCAACGGTCGAGGAGCAGCGATGGCGTTGTCGGAGCTAGAGGGTAGTGGGATGGCATGCCGACGACGATGATTTGTGCTCGCGGGTGACACGAGAGGGAGGGGGTGGCGCATGACGTGAGAGGGAGAGAGAGTACCAATCGGGGATTTAGGTTTAGGAAAATTAAGAAGAATTTCATAATTTAAACATTTGCTCATTTAAATAGGATATCTAAAAACAAACTTCTCTTCTATCCTGTTTATCCCTATAAAATATAAAACAACTTATATAAAGTCCATAAAAATTACAATAAATTTTGAAAATTTGTATAAACTTATTTCCTAATAAATCATCCAATAAAATATATTTATTTTTCTTAAAATAATTTAATTATGTCAAATTTTAATTATTTATATCTTTATTTATATTTTTAGTATATTACATTCTTCCCCACTAATAAAAATTTGATCCCTAAATTTACTACTTAGATTATAATACTACGATATCCTCATCTAATGTGACAACTATGCAATACACCCATATACTAGTACATTCCAATACCATAAAAAATCTTAATTGTTAGGGAATAAGATTTCCTTATAAATATATAATAATCTATTCTAAAGTAGATAATCACTACCTTGTGGGTTATTAGTCCACCGTGCTTCCACTACACCTACATTACTGTGTAGTTAATTGTTATGGGTAGAGTCTACTAGGTATAAATGATCTTCTAGCGGCCTATATTAACTTGTATAAGTTTGTGTTCATCAAATGATGTCAACCTATGTCAAGTTAATCTTCATAGTATTAGAAACGAACTGTCCCTTGATCAAGAGTATTAACTAATGCACATAGATAGAGTGCTCCTTTAATTGAGTAGGCATGGAAAGGAAGCAAAAGTACAATGAATTCATGTAAATTCTAATTCTATTATTTTTGAAGAAGTCCTTGTCGGCAGATGCGCTAATGACTTTGTCTTGAAGATTACTCTAGAATTGGTATTGTGGGACAGAGAATAAATCTTCCTCACTAATGATAGCCATTATCCATGTAGGAACTAGTTCAAGGCCATACCCTATAATTTACAGGAATATTCAAAAAAGAGAGGTAAAATGACAGGTTACTTTAACATGATCTTATAGCTAATTAGGCAAGTTGAATTCATTCCACTTTCTAAAATTGAACTCTTAAAGGCCAATGCAAATTACATCAGTAGACCAAGATGTTTAACATCCACCATATTGATAGCAGAAGTGCTTCTAAAACCACTGGATGGAATTGGAAAACACTCTTAACTTGCTAGAATTTATCGCCTTAAATTATGCATTTATAGGTTCAAATCTAGTGTGTCAAAAATATAGAATAATCTCAACCACAAGTCCACCTGGTAGAATCTTCACCTTATTTGGTTGAAGAACACAACTAGTCAAAAAAAAAAAAAAACAGTTTAATGTGATTCAATATGAGCCTAAGCCTATGGAGAAAATCTAAAACTATATAATATAAGGAGAACAAATCAAGATTTTCACCTTGTATGTGAGACTCAACCCCCCAACTTCTCTAGCAACACTGATGGAGAAAAGACTCTTAATGCTCTCTAAATATTGAAAACTTTCCCCAAGATGAAAAGTGAAAACCCTCCTCTTCAATCTTTTATCATCCTACCATCTCCATGTGCATCCAATAGCATCCCCTAGGCTTCAACACACCTTTCGTAAATTTATTGCGCACTTGGCTCTAACCGAAACTCTTAGCCCTTGCCAAACCCAACACATTTTTTTTATCAGAGTTCAATAAAATCAACAAGAGACAACAACAATGACAACAGCAAGTTCCAACTAACTGGAGTTAGCTACAAGGATCTGAGAATCCACCTCAATAATGAGGATGAGGTACACTTCCTTAAGAAGGCTAAAGATCTATAAAAACTGCACAATATGCATTCTACTACAAGCAAACCAGACCAAACCAACTTTGAAAGCAAGCAACATCACTAAATATGAAAGTCATAGGGGCTACGAGACTTAATGTGATGAAGGCAAGACAAAAGAAAAACATGAACAAAATGACAACCTACCAAGTCTGAATAATTAAGAACAGTAAAATTTTGCTAATGTTTTACAAAACACATGGTCTGGCTAAAGAAGAACAACCCAGAAAATCAAGGTTCAATAGCCAAGCAAACAACTGTTCAAATATATATATATATATAAACTGGATCTGATTTATCTGAGAAGAGCACCTTTAGAAATCAGCAAAATTTACTGGAAAAACTTTATATCAGCTTGAACTTGACTTGCACACTTTCCTAGGAAGTATGTCCACTGTTCAACATAAGCTGAAGAAATGAGAAAGTCGAAAGAGAGAGTCATGGTTGAAGGAGAGACGAGAAGATGATAGAATAGTCATTGAGTGAGACTGTTCTTCTGTGTTTCTGGCAATCTTCAAAACTGCAAAGCTTCAAGATTCAGTTTATGCCAATTCCAGACTAAACGACAACCGATCAAAATTGAACACAACTATTTTTAGAAAAGATGCAACTCCTACTATATGACTTCCTGAGGGGTTATTAGAATAATTAGTTTATTTCTTCAATTCCTGGCTTGAAGAGCAGACACTATGAGTAGAATCTTATAGTTTTAGCCCCTTCCAGATGACTTCTATGTAGATTAAGCTATCAAATCTTTGGTTTTTACAGTGCCCCTCAAACAACTTAATTTAATATATTCAATGATTTTTTTTTATAAATCTGGCACATGGAATTTCTACAATGCGTGAGGTTGCTACAATTGTTATGATTCCATCTGGAATGTCAATACCAACACATGATCCATACCAAAGAACAATCTTAGCACACTAATATGATCAATCATTTTGGAAACCAGAAATCCATATTGTACCAAATGCTGATCATTCACCTTAATCAACATTTCACCTCAAATATCTCTTCCCTACTATTGATATCCACCATAGATTAACATTGCATGTTTATGCTCTACCAACTAAAGGAATTATACCGTATAGGTAAGTTTGTTGCAGTCTGTGAGACGGACCTGTCATGTGCTCCCAAATCAACTTCCTAGTGACCAGCTTTCATCATTGGATACTATCAAAATATAGAGCTATATCACCCTCTGATACTTAAATAGCTTACAATCTAAAATAACCTTAGGGTGAACCTGCTATTATCAGAAGGAACTACCCACTAATAAATATAGCTCACCCCTTCGCCGAGGTAGAGTTATTTTTGAAAAACAATGAGAAAATAGAGAAGCTTACTTGAGCATTAATGGGCTACAACACTGTGGTTACAGCAACCAAAACTTCAAACTCCCACAATACAAAATGACATAAACCACTCATGATCATGATAAAATTAATCAATTGGTGATATTTAGCTACTGTCTCAATGTTTGTGTGGTATCTATCTTAAGGGAGTACCCCAAAGCTAGTGGACACTTAAGTCTAAGAGACATTCCTTTCACTCAATCTTCCTTGAAAGATTGCCCAAGAACCATATTTGAGTTTGCAAAAACAACAGATTGATAACTAAAACTACTCGTAGAAATCTCATGCTAATTAATTGGTTGATGGATATAAGAAGACTGAAAATATCCATTTAGCACAACCTCTTCTTCAGGTAAGAGAATGTCCATGTGCCATGGATTAAAGATTGATTGTTCCCGTCTTACAATCCATGACATAAATTTTCATGTGAAATTCACACCTTCCTGAATTTGTGCACACATACAGAAGTGCGACAAGAACGAGGGACTCTACGATATGTACTCGGAATCAATTAAAAGCAACATCAACCAATGTTTACCTATTGATTGCTCCTCCAATGATTCATGCGACTCTAAAAGCTCATACATATATTGCTCTTTCATGCAAAGTCCATTTGAAACAATTTAATCTAACTTGTAAAGGTACTGAAATCATAGCAGCAACAACATCAATTCTTGCTTGACTAGGAATATGTAGTGTTCTATAAGCAATAATACAGTAATGTATTTGCACAAAAAACAGCTAGCATGCAATAAACAGATAAATAAAAGAGCAGGGTTAGAAAATAGTTATCCGGGGTTGAAGCGTCGGCGTGCCGTCTGTCCTTAGAGAATTTATCGCCGCCCCACGGTGCAAAGGCTCTCCGGCAAAATCCTCCCAAGATCTGACAACCACTCGTGATGATCGTAGGTGCACTCCAAGACGATCGTCACACTCGAACCCAACCTCAGATCACACAGACCAAGCCTCAGGACTGTAAAACTCGGGAACCAGAAAAAGACCTCAGATCGCAGAGAAGAGAGGAGAAGAAAGCAGGAATAACTTGAGTGAATAAGAGAGGCACAGCGCCTCCCCTTTTATTCACTATGAAGTGACTCGAAGCACTGCTTCGCCAGCGAACAAATGCGTCGCTGTTTCGCCTCCTGCGTCCTTTCCTCATGCGGGAGTGTCGCTTCGCATTCTGAGTCCGAAGGCTAGCAAAAAGAAACAAACAGAACCGGAGAATCAAACCAACTGGTTTGGTTCAGACCGAAATACCAGAGACTGGCATGCATCGCGCCCGGTTTATGGATTTCTGGCTCGAACCCCCCGAACCCACTTGATTTGGGCTTGACCCGCGCATGCGTGTAGGTCCACCCAACTTTGCTAAGCAAGGATGGAATGACTCCATATATAAGGCCATTCCAACCTTCTTTGCTTAGCAATGTGGGACTAAATGCATACACATATGCATTACAAAAAACAAAGAAATAGTTTGAATTTTCAAAAGAAAACAATTTTTTAAAAAAAATTCAACAATCCCCCACAAATTCAAATCATTTCGGTCGAAAAATATGTCCTGAAGCTTGGTTGCAATGAGCTTTTAGTGAAAATACCTTCCGGTTTAAATTTTCACCTAAGTACACCAATCTTATTCACATAGGTTTGAAGTGAACTAAGTCTTGAACTTAAACCTTTTATATGTGAAAGTCAATTGGTAACAACCCATTACGGGTGACGGTTGAATTCTTCTGGGTTGGTGTATTACGGCCATGCCACTGAATCTTGTTTCATAAGTGCTAAGGAGAGTTTCTTAGACCCCCCACACTGCGGCTACACAGTTACACTTACATAGGTGAGTTCTCCAAGGATGTACAGCGAGCATCCTGTCATTAAGACCTTGAACTCATTAAGAGCTTCTAAGCTCATCCTTACTAGCAGTCAAGCATCTATCCAGGGAAGAGACTATGAGATTACATCTCAATCAATTTGATGCTTACGTTTCACCCTTATAACTTGTTTATACCACATTGAACCTACTTCTTGAGATCTCCAATCAGATAGGTTGGGTTGCCGTTATAGATGAAACCAGGACAGGCCTCAGTCCCATTCCCTTACTGGATCTCTTGATTTTCTCAGAATCAAGTACTTTAGTGAGTGGATCAGCAATATTGTCTGATCCTGTCTGAGAAGCTGGACAAAACGGAGAGCCGAGAGAAAAAACCTACTGCTGATGGAGAATAATACCTATGGAACGCCGATCCGAGAAACCCAAAGCGGATCCAAGAAGATGAAGCCACAAGAGTGCCCTCTCGATGCAAGATACCAATGGCGATGAAGAGATCTGATCGAAGAACACCCAGATTCGGAGCTCCCAAAGCTTCCTGCGCACAAGAGACCAACCAACACTACCGTCAGTGACCTAAGACCGGGGTGGGAATCCCAGGCTAGGCCCTCCGACGCTCACCAACGGAGAGGATTCCCCTTTTTATACCACTTCATATAACCTCCGTAATCATGAAGTGGACCCCGGTTTGTTAGAGTTTGTTATGAGATGACGTAAGCTGTGTACTTGTGGTAAATGACTTTTAAGGAATATTTTTCGTACCCCAGATGTACCTTCTTTGTCGTCTAGTACCTGCAAAACGGTCTAAAAACACATTTCTCGCCAAAATATATAATACTGGTTATACAGTCATATACTGCAAATATCTTCAAGAACTACTTTATTCGAAATATTACTTCTCTTCTATCTCACAAGTTCTTTTTTAAAGTGTTTCTATCCTTCCTACTCGCCCCTCATGTTTTTGCTACATCATAGATAACTTAATATACTAGTTCTGATTAAGGCTGAGCTTAGTTAGGTTTGATCAATTATTATTACCTCTTATGGGGCTCCTGGGGCAATGGTTGTCCGGGCTCCTTTATGTTTATTATTCTAGTTAGCCCTGAGCCATCAAACATCATTTCAAGATATTAGTCGAACCGGTCGATATTGGCTTTCCTTCTTAAAGGTATGTCTCGGTCGACACTAGTTTACTCACTCAGAAGTATATCCCGGCTGATATTGGCCTGCTTCCTTTGAGGTATATCCTGACCGATATTAGCGTACCTCCTTTGAGGTATATGCTGATCAATATGGGTGTGCCTCCTTGGAGGCATATCCCGGTCGATATTGGGCTTCCTTCCTGAAGGTATGTCTTGATCGAATTTGGCCTATCTCCTTTGAGGTATATCCCAGTCGACACTAATATACTCACTCGGAAGTATATCCCGGCCGATATTGGCCTACTTCCTTTGAGGTATATCCCGGTCGATATTGACCTACCTCCTTTGAGGTATATGCTGATCGATATGG
The DNA here is from genome assembly GCF_018446385.1 of Zingiber officinale. Classification (NCBI taxonomy): domain Eukaryota; kingdom Viridiplantae; phylum Streptophyta; class Magnoliopsida; order Zingiberales; family Zingiberaceae; genus Zingiber; species Zingiber officinale. The sequence continues at coordinate 58,264,824 of NC_056006.1, read as the reverse complement.
GTTTGCCTCCTTGGAGGCATATCCCGGTCGATATTGGGCTTCCTTCCTAAAGGTATGTCTTGATCGAATTTGGCCTACATCCTTTGAGGTATATCCCGGTCGACACTAATCTACTCACTCGGAAGTATATCCCGGCCGATATTGGCCTGCTTCCTTTGAGGTATATCCCGGTCGATATTAGCTTACCTCCTTTGAGGTATATGCTGATCGATATGGGGTTGCCTCCTTGGAGGCATATCCCAGCCGATATTGGGCTTCCTTCCTGAAGGTATGTCTTGATCGAATTTGACCTACCTCCTTTGAGGTATATCCCGGTCAACACTAATCTACTCACTCGGAAGTATATCCCGACCGATATTGGCCTACTTCCTTTGAGGTATATCCCGACCGATATTAGCCTACCTCCTTTGAGGTATATGCTGATCGATATGGGTCTACCTCCTTGGAGGCATATCCCGACCGATATTGTCCTTCTTCTCTACTTGGTTATCTCCTTTTCCCTCCTTATCGGGGATCCATGAAACCTAACCCATATCACTAGCCTTCCCTTCAAGTCTAGTCGAAGGAGGTGTAGATGACTGACTAGACACAAGTCTGATTTTGTTTTTCCCTACCCGTGACTTTGCCACAGGTACTGAAGTGACCTTACAGATTTTATGTATAACTATCTTGTGAACCTGAGTACAGTGATCCCGTGAACCTTGGTACAGTGATTCCTTGGGTCCTTCGATCCTTTAAATAGGGCTATAACCCTCTCTTCGTTCATCATCCACCTCAGCTCTTTTCCTTCCCTGCTGGTCTTTCCTGCTAGGAGTATGGCCTTGGATCCTCCTCTTTGGGGGCGACTTTTGTTGGACAAGGCGAGATCTATATATGAGTTTATTCAAGTTTTTACTTCGGCTAACTCTAGGGTTCAAGGAACCTTCCCAAAAAATGACGTTTCTCGAGGTCTAGAATTTTCATCCAAAGGTGCCAATGCTCTGAAGGCTCAAGAAACTTCAGAGAGGTTTTTGTTACTCATGGAGGACCAGCTAAATAGCCCATGGATGTTGCTACAAACGCATAGCCCATGTTGCCCTTGGGCTAGGATTGGTTGCTCTAGTTGCAGAACTCCGGGGCTCGAACAGGGGAGAGGCTCTTTCAGTCACCTTTTCATCATGGTCTTTCTGCTTCATAGTTTTCTTTGTCCGGGCAAAATATTGCCACTTCTGTGCCTTGACAAGCTCGGACAAGCTTCCCAATGTTTCCATCTCTGCTCTCTGGTAGGTTTGAATCCAGTGGGACTGAGATATTCCAAGTGTCTCAAGAGCTTATGTTTGTAATTTTTGTTATCTGTCTGAGGTTTACTGTTTTGAAGGAAAATGTAATATTGTATGAAAACAACCTTTTCTACTGAATTAAGTGATTCTATTGAATCCTTTTGATTTATAAGAATAAATATGATGTTGTGCTCATTACCTCTCCTTATATTTTATGTGTCGTTTGTCATGGCCGAGGCTATTTTAACTATTGGAATACTTCTGTGTCATAGCTAAATGTTACATTAACCAATATTAGCTCTATCCATTATAAACAGCCTGTCTCAGTCAAAACAAACTGACTAGTATTGTCTCGTTGATCATAAACAATGCTATTTAAACTAATATTATACTTGCTTAGCAGAATCGAAGTTATGTTGGTCAGCATGAAATTATTTTGATTAATGCTAGTCGGCATCTTATAAGGATATTGATTTAAAATCTAGATTTAGCCTAAATCTTCCTTCTTAAACGTTTTTGTCCTTAGCCTGGGCTTAGTCAAAATTCGGTCCTTTCTTCTTTATGTGAGAGAATGTTGGAAGCGTACAATGAGGTGTTACCAACCCCAGCGTGATCCGATCTGTCACATCCAGTATAAATGTTTCTTTATGACTATATGACACATATTTTCTCTTACTGCCACGTCATGTACGCCTTTGCCTTTTTCCTATGATCCTCAGCGTTTGCTGAGATAAAAACGTTTTGATCTGATGACGACTGTGTGTTTTTCAAACCCTAAACCCTTTGTCTTCTTTTCAACTTTGTCTCTTCTTTTTTCACCTTAGCGTTCTTCTTTTGTTGCAGTTTTCGGCCAAATCTCGTGCTCATCATTTCTCGGCGATCTCCTTTCTTGCTTTCAGTAAGTAATCTGTTATTTTGCTAGCCTCTACTCTTGTCTATAGCTGAGGAAGCAATTGCTCCTTGGTATGTCCACATGTCTTCTTCCTTTGATAAAAGTGCTAGGCTCACCATCCGTCGTCAATATGAAATTCCCCGGGAGTATGGCATCATAATCCCAAAATCAGATGATCGTCCTCATCGTCCTCCTGCTAATTGTGTGGCTTTTTTCAAGAATAAGTTGATAGGAGGTTTAAGGTTTCCCATTCCTCCTTTCTTGATCGAAATAAGCCAGTATTTTGATATTCCTCTGCAACAATTTGCCCCCAACGCTTTTCGTTATCTATGTGGTGCTTACATGTTATTTTGTCTGCGAGATATTCCTCCTACTCCTCAAAATTTCTTCATGTTTTCTTATCCCAAGTGTTTGGAACCTGATGTTTTCTTGTTCCAGTCTTTAACTAAAATGATTCTTTTTGAGGATATGCCCTCGTCTCTTAAAGCTTGGAAATCCCGCTTTTTCTTCATAAAGTTTCCAGGACCCATTCCTTGGTCTTATGCCTGGAAATCCTCCTTACCCTCTTTGCCTGATATCAGAGAATTCCATCTCCATTCTTCTTTTCCTATTTATTGTGAAAAGTTGTTAAATCGTCGACTTTCTATTCCCAAGTGGCTGAGAGTCGATCTTCTATACTTGTTCGGCCTAAGCCCCGTCAAACCTGATACACAAGTCTCTTTAGGTAAAACCTTGTTTCTTTCTCGTTGATTTTAACTAACTAAACTATTTTTCTTTTTTATGTAGTGGAGAGCTTTTATGACGCTTTGATTGATGAAGAACTACGTCTGGAGGAGGACTCAATTCGCGCCAAAGAAGCAGAGCTTCTGGCTGCTATTACTCCGCCACCTTCAATCGAAGAGCCGACTCCTTTAGTTGGGGTACCCAGCTCTTTGGGAGTTCTTGAGGCTCTGGAGGCTCCTGAAGGTCTTCCCGCAGAAATCCCTGCTGTTTCTTTACCCGCTGTTACTTCTCCAGTGGCTGCTGCTACCTCATCATCCGCCCCTCTTCCTATCGTTGAACTCACGTCTTCTGGTAGCCCAAGTAAATCGATAGCTAAAATTGCTACCGGCAAGCGTCCGGGGCGCAAACTTACCAGGGTTCCTCCGTCAAAAAGGAGGCTTATCCTTCCTGCTAACGAACGAGTTTCAGAAGGTTTTGTTCCTGCTAACCTTCCTTCTGATGAGCCTACGTTGGCTGAACTTTACCCTTCTCTTAGTTTTCCCGCCTCACCTTTCTCCAATGCCAATGCTTCTGGCGATGTCTCTTTCACCTTTCCATTGTCTATTCCAGCGTCCGGATCTTTACCCTCCTCACCTTCTTCTTATTTAGTCGTTGCTCCTCCATCTATTCCTACTTCCTCCTTCTCTGTTGGTTCTTCTACTATTCCTATCCTCCCCATATTGCTAGGAGGTTCTTTTGCCAGCGCTTGGGATGAAGTTCGTCCCATTTTTGAAGAACTCACTACTCCCGAAATAATTGATCGTTTCTCCCATAATGAGAATCAGGTATGTTTACTAATGTCTACTTTCTATTTCTTAGCGATTATCTCATGACCCCTTATTATATTTCTAGCGATGGATAGAAAACATGGGCTTATCTTGGCTGATGCATAATTTATACAATGATAACAAGAAGCTGAGATCTGAGAATGATAAGCTAAGACAACAGGTTACTGAGTTATCTTCTGCCTCATTTTCCGCTGCTGCCAAGAAACAACTTGAAGCTCAGATTGAAAATCTTCAAGCGAAATTCCAATCAGCCACGGATCTTAACCAAGAATTAACTTCAAAAATCGACGAACTAAAGGCTGATTATGAAGCGGAATTGGCTGAAAAACTCAAAGTCCTATAACTGAAGGAAGATGAAATAACTTCCTTGAACACCTCCCTTAATTCAGTTAAAACCGAGGTTTCTGTTAAAGAAAACGAACTGAAGACCTCCCAAACGGCTCTGGTGGTCTACAAAGTGAACGAAGATACTCGTTACAAGGAACGGGCCACCGTCATGATTGAATCTCCTGAATTCAATAGGTCGATCGTGAAGTCAATCCTAGCAGCCTTTACTGCGGGAGCTAAAGGGGCGATTCAACAATTGCGAGAGGAAAACTACTTATCTTGCGATCCTCCTCCCAACTTCCTAAATTGTCACAAACTTATTGAGGACAAGCCTCCTGATTTATTCCCTCAGCTGACCTTAGTATGACTTTCTTTTCTCACTTAAATTCGAATCCTTGTAAAAGGGGGACCAAAACTTTGTGATGACAATATGGCGAACTCGTGTGAAATTGATTATCTCTTTTCATTGTTGATTTTACTCTTCCTTATGACGATAGTCTGATTTGTTTAAATATGTTAAATGTTACTTAGCTGGTCATCATAAAACCTCACCCATCATATTATTATGTTTATCTATTTAGATTGTTTCACAATGGCCGGGCGGTATATATTAATGCTGACCAATACCGTCCAATACTTTATAAGTTAATTGTGTCCCGTTCAATCTAATACAGTTCTATGGTAATATTTTCAATATCAGCCGATTTATTCTACTTGATTGATTTACACTCGTATCTACGTATGCCATCTTACGTATTAACCAAATTTCATATGGTTTTATCATAGTGTATGTCATTTGGCTTATCATGATAAGCCTTTGATCGACATATCTGAATGGCTTTTATCTCGGCCGATCTATTATGACCGACCGACTCATACTTATGAATCTTGTCCGGTATTCTTTAACCAAGTCCCGTTTATTGACTAATGCCCTGTACCCAACTTTTGCCTGGTCTTATTATGTCCCTTTGGGTTTGTTATTTTATTAGACAAATAATCCGAACTTATAGTACCTGGCCAATTTTTCTTTATATTCGTCAGTCTTTCTTAAGAATTAAAATTATATATAGGAAAACTTTTCATATTTTTCGAGGAAGATTACTTAGCTCCACCTCTCTTTCTCGGGATTCATTCCCCTTTTTTAGAATTTGATTTTATCCTTTAATGTTACCACCCCTTTATGACGATTGATTACTTTTTCTTTTCTTGTTTCCTTCTGCTATCTCTGTTTGGGGGTTTTAGCACAGGACCGAAAGGAAAGTAAGGGTTTTAAGAAGTTCTCTCCTGCTTTCCCACTTTTCTCTTTGTCTCCCTTGATTCCTCTTCCTTCTACTATTTCACTATGGCAACTTCCCCTCCTGCGTGGTTTCTTTCGTGTGTTTCCGACCTTATAGAGACAGAAGAGGTGGATTTGAAGGCGACTTATGGTTTTCCTTCTTATATAGCTCGTCCTACTCTGCTGGATAGTCCACATCTTCCTCCTTTAGGGTGTATATCTATCTTTTGAGATCAAGTCCTACAAGGTTTTCAATTTCTTCTTCACCCTTTTTTTTCTGACGTTAACCTTTATTTTAACATTCCGCTCAATCAGTTTGTCCCTCAATCCTTTTCTATCCTTATGGGTTTTATCGGGGTATCTAAACTGTTAGATTTTCCCTTATCTCCTCGTCTTTTCCATCACTTCTTTGTTCCTCGTCAAGTAGATGTTGGTGTTTTCAAATTCTAATCTCGTCCCAAGGCCATTTTGTTCAACCAAATTCCTCCTCAGGGGGAATGGTATCACAAATTTTTCTATATGCGTCTCCCTTCTCCTCCTTCGTTTCCCATTCAATGGATACATGATCTACCTCTGATTCCTAGTACCCATAATCTTCTTAACGATCCCTCTGTTGCCTTTGTCCTATCTAAACTGAGGGGAGCAAAATTCAGCTTGCCGCATCTAATTGTAGAGGGTTTGATGTTTCCTTTTGGAATAGGCAATATTGACACTCCCTTGGATGACTCTTTTGGTACGTATAAACATTTCACTCCGCATTTACTGATTAGTATATCTCTTTTATAATGGTGTTTAATTCCTGTGTTTCAGCTGATGCTCTTCTTCCAGCTTTTATGTACAAGAATCCTACTATGACTAAGTCCTTTGTTAATAATCGTGGAGAAGAGTGGTTACGAGCTCGTCGGGCTAATCCTAATTCCTCCACCTTGGGCTTGCTATCCGAAGAGGAGCGACAGGCAGAAGCTATCGCAGCTATGGAAGAGGAAGAAGAAGAGCCTTTTATTGCCTTAGTCAAAAAGCCAAAGCTTACTGAGGATGCCTCCTTTGGCGATCTTTTTGGTACTTTTGTGCAAACTCCTCTGGTTCCAGCACCCGTTTCTCTTGAGAGAGGTAAGCCACCGATAACTCCTACCCATATTATCTCTAATCATTCTCTTAGGATGATGAGACCTGGTCTGCTCATCCCCTCTTCTTGTGCTATTATTGCAGCTGCTTCTGCTTCTGCTTCTGCTTCTGCTTCTGAGATGACCATTATCCCTTCTATGTCTTCTACTCCTCTTGCATTGGCCTTGCCTCCTTTGGCTTCTGGACCCCGGGCCAAACGAACGCCTTGCCGAAGATCTTCTCCTAGTGCTGGGCCTTCAGTTATTCGTGTTTCCATGACTGAATCAGTATCCCTTGCATTGCCACCTTCTATTCCATCCAGTTCTTCTTCTGCTGCTCTTGTTTCTACCACTTCTTTCCCTTCCATTGCTTATTCTTCTTCCCTACCTCCTTCTTCCTCCGTTCCCTGGCCTTTATTTAAACATGCCATGGGCCTGCCCTCTCAATTGGGACAGACCTCTGATCCACTTAGCTATGGTTCTCTACAACTACAAGGCCTATTGGCCGAATCTTGGCTACAGGGTCAAGAACAACTGAGGGGCCTCAGTCTTCCAAATCGATCCGACCACCACAGTCATCAGGCAGTAGCTGTAAGTATTCTTGGTTATATGTTGTCAACTTCGCATCCTTATCTTTAATTGTATCATCATTTTGTTTAGTTTCTTGCCTCGAGTCTGCATATCAACCAGCTACTTATGGCTCGGGGCCGGGAGAATAATAAGTTAAAAGTTCAACTAGAGACATTAAAGGCTACTTTATCTCCTTCTAATAATGACCTGGCTCAGTTACAAGAGAAAGTGATTTTGCAAGATCAACAATTAGGGGCATTGAGACAGGAATTAGAGGAATCACAACAATTATTGAAAGACAAAGAGCTTGCAAGGAGAACTTTGGAATTACAGGTGGATCGATTACATTCTGGTCTTCGACTGGAAATTGCTTTAAAGGAGAAAGCTCTCTTAGATGCTTCTCATAAAAGTCTTATTTTAGAGAAAGTAGAGAAATTTCATAATGCCTGTCTTTCTGATCAAGCTCAAGACCTAGCCTCTCATGATTTCACTATCCTACAGGAACAAGAGCAAAGGAAAGCTCAACATGTTGAGTTGTCACTGCTCCAGAAGGAATTGGAACAGCTTAAATTGGAAAAGGATGCTTTAAAAGATCAAAACACTAAACTGCAGGCTGATTTTCAAAGTTATAAGGAGCAAGAGAAGAGTCGATGGGAAGAGTGACGTCTAGCTTATCTAAAATCTCCGGCATTTGCCCAAGAATTTGTCCGTCGGATAGTGGGTGCTCTAAACCATTCTGTATCGGGAGTTCTTCGACAATTGAGAGAGGGTGGTTATCTACCCAAGGAACCTCCCTCCTCTTTCATAAGTCATCGCAGACTTAACTAAGAACTGTCCGCAGATTTAAAAAGTCCTTTTAATTAATCATGTCTATGTATCTAAAAAGATTGTCCATAAAAAGACTTGTATTGGAAAACTGGTAATGAAAAGAACTGTAACCAAGAACTTAGTAATTAAGTGATTGCGATATATAAGAAATTTTGATACTTACCTGTTTCTCCCTTGTGTGAGTTTGAGAATGCCTCCTTTGAAATGCTTCCGAGTATTGAGTAGAAGTTTCATTCAAGAATTCCTTGCTTACCTCTTGAAGTTAAATCTTATCTTAATGAATCTTTTTGCCGATAACATCTAGTGTGCTCCATATTTCAAAAGAATGAATAATCCTGAGTGATTTTAGATAAGAAATTGTATAAGACTCCTGAGTTCCGAGCTAAGTATAATACTCCAAGTGATTCTAAATAAAGATTTCCATGTGAATAGGCCTCTAGATAGAAAATGTGCCATATGCATAGAATACTTTTTGAACCCTGGCTTCTGATCCAGTGTAAAATGTCAACCGATTTTGTGAATAAATCCATGTAACCTTGCATTTACTATGCCCATGAAGACTAAGTTCCGTGATAGTTTAAAGTCTTCTGTTCCTCCCATGAAGACCCGCCCAAGTTATTTCATGAGATTTCCCAATCAACTATGTTCTGTGATAGTTTAAAGTCTCTGGTTCCTCCCATGAAGACCCGTCTGAGTTACTTCATGAGATTTCCCGATCGACTATGTTCTCTGATAGTTTAGAGTCTCCGGTTCCTCCCATGAAGATCCGTCCGAGTTACTTCATGAGATTTCCCGATCGACTATGTTATTTGATAGTTTAGAGTGTCCGGTTCCTCTCTATGAAGACCCGTCCGAGTTACTTCATGAGATTTCCCGATCGACTATGTTCTTTGATAGTTTAGAGTCTCCGGTTCCTCCCATGAAGACCCATCCGAGTTACTTCATGAGATTTCTCGATCGACTATGTTCTTTGATAGTTTAGAGTCTCCGGTTCCTCTCTATGAAGATCTCAGGTTACTTTCAGATGTCGATTTACTACTATGTTGTTTAGGTCTCCAGTTCCCATGAAGACCCATCGAGTTTCTTCATGAGATTTCGATCGACTATGTTCTCGATAGTTTAGAGTCTCCTGCGAAGACCCGAGGTTACTTCATGAGATTTCGATCGACTATGTTCTCTCGATAGTTTAGGGTCTGTCCTCCCATGAAGACCCGTCCGAGTTACTTCATGAGATTTCCCGATCGACTATGTCCTGTGATAGTTTAAAGTCTCCAGTTCCTCCCATGAAGACCCGTCCGAGTTACTTCATGCGATTTCCCGATCGACTATGTTCTTTGATAGTTTAGAGTCTCCGGTTCCTCTCTATGAAGACCCGTCCGAGTTACTTCATGAGATTTCCCGATCGACTATGTTCTTTGATAGTTTAGAGTCTCCGGTTCCTCTCTATGAAGACCCGTCCGAGTTACTTCATGAGATTTCCCGATCGACTATGTTCTTTGATAGTTTAGAGTCTCCGGTTCCTCTCTATGAAGACCCGTCCGAGTTACTTCATGAGATTTCCCGATCGACTATGTTCTTTGATAGTTTAGAGTCTCGCCATTGAAGAATCCGATACGTTACTTCATGAGATTTCGATCGACTATGTTCTCTGATAGTTTAGAGTCTCCTCTCCCTATGAAGACCCATCCGTTCGAGTTTCGATTTCCGCCTCCTCATGAAGACCCGTCGAAGTTACTTCATGAGTTCGATCGACTAAGTTCTTTGATAGTTTAGAGTCTCCTCCTGTTCGTTATGAAGACCCTAGATTTCTCGATCGACTATTTTGATAGTTTTCCCGATAGTTTAGAGTCTCTTCCTCCTCTGAAGACCCGTCCGAGTTACTTCATGAGATTTCGACTATGATAGTTTAAAGTCTCTATGACTCCCATGAACAGGTCCGAGTTACTTCATGCATTTCGATCGACTATGTTCTTTGATAGAGTCTCCGTTCCTCTCTACCCGTGGTTACTTTTCATGAGTTTCGATCGACTATGTTCTTTGATAGTTTAGAGTCTCGGTTCCTCTCTAAGACCCGTCAGTCAGGTATTTCAGAGATTTTGATCATCGACTGATAGTTTAGAGTGGTTCCGTTCTTGCTCGAGAGTTACTTCATGAGATTTCCCGATCGACTATGTTCTTTGATAGTTTAGAGTCTCCGGTTCCTCTCTATGAAGACCCGTTCGAGTTACTTCATGAGATTTCCCGATCGACTATGTTCTTATGCCAAATTATGATGTTTGTACTGACCTTGTGATGGTTTTAAAATTTCTGGATTTTTCTTAGGGGAGCTGAATAGGTCTTTAGGATTCCCCACTGTTGATTGCTCAAAAATAGATTATGAAAGTTCTGTCAATACTTATCAATCTGTATGAACCACATTTATTTCTGTGGCGATATTTGTCTGGCATTGCATTTATTGAAAGAAATGTTGTACATAAACTGCAAGAATACTTGTCTTCATCTCACCGGGAACTTACTTCAGATAATTATGATTTGTTCCTTCTGACGTATTCTTGAGTTGCATGATCTTGTCAGGTCCGGTAAGGTTGTAAATAATTTGTACTCCAGGGACGTTCCAGAATTCTTCCTTCAGTATCTTAGAGATAATATGAACCTGATGCGAGCTTTTCCACCACTTTTTAGGGTCCTCCCCACTGCGGTGCCAACTTACTGACATCCCCGACAGGTTTAATACGCTTCCATACTAAATCTCCTACTTGGAAAAATCTGGGGATGACCATTTTGTTATAATTTTGCCTCATTCGTTGTCGGTATGATATGAGACGAGTAGCAGCTTTATCTCTAACTTCCTCTATCGAGTCTAGCTCCATGAGTCGTCGACCCTCATTGTCTGCACCATATAATTGCCTTCTGTCAGATTCTACTCCCACCTCAATGGGAATTATTGCTTCTCCCTCATAAACTAATTGAAAGGGAGTGATTCCTGTAGCTTCTCGAGGTGTAGTACGGTATGCCCAAAGAACGCTGGGTAATTCATCTACCCAGCTACCTCCGACATGATCCAGTTTGGTTTTTAAACCCCTTATAATTTCTCTATTGGTTACTTCCGCTTGACCATTACTTTGCAGATAAGCTACAGAGGTGAAGGCCTGAATAATACCATAACTTTTGCACCAAGCTAAGATTCTATCCCCTTGAACTTGCCTTCCATTATCAGAGACTAATTTATGAGGAATGTCAAATTTGCATATGATATTTTTCCATAAAAATTTAATAACTGCATCTTCAGTAATCTGAGCAAGTGGTTCTGTTTCTATCCATTTGGAAAAATAATCCACTGCTACCAATAAAAACCTTCTTTGTGCAGTCGCCATAGGAAATGGGCCTACTATGTCCATGCCCCATTGATCGAAGGGACATGAGGCTATAGAGGTTCTCAACAACTGTGTGGGATGATGTGAAATATTTTGATGTTTCTGGCAAGACATACAAGTTCTTACCAACTTGTTGGCATCCTCGTGTAGAGTAGGCCAGAAATATCCTGCTAATAAGAGTTTACGGGCCAAGGATCTCCCTCCTACATGACTACCACATGAACCTTGATGAACTTCCTGTTAAATAAATTGTATATCTTCTATGCTGATACACTTGAGCAGGGGTCTAGAAAAAGCTCTTTTATATAACTGTTCTCCTACCATAGTGTACTGAGCAACTCTCTTCTTAAATACTCTTGCCTGTTCTGTATTGCTTGGAAGAATACCTTGTTGTAAATACAATATGATTTGAGCCCTCCAGTCACCTTGAATATCTGCGTCAGCTTGTCTTTCGATACAGGATATTAACAGAGTTTGTGTTGGATCGAGACGCGCTAGAGGGGGGGGGTGAATAGCGCTTGCGGCTTTCACACTTTTCGAATTCGTACGAGTAAAAACAAACACAGTGGAATTAAAGAACAAGCAGATGAACACAGTGGATTTACTTCGTTCGGAGCCTGTGACGACTCCTACTCGAAGGCCTGCGATCCTTGATCGCTTTCCGTGGGCAACAACTATAAGCACGAGAATTATTACAATCTACGTACAAATTAAAACAGTAATTAAAAATACCGACAACACTTAGAGAATATGAATTCTGAAGCTCAGGATCGTCGGAAAGTAGTCGCAGCACTTCGGGAACCTTTCGTTAGCAGCTAATCGCGTATAGGGATCGCTTGGAATTCTTGGGATGAGCTGCTGGTCGAAATCCCTTATAAAGGGTGTTCAAGGCGCCTTCTACTGTTCACCAAGGCGCCTTGAATGAGCCGAATTAGCCGCGGAGATAAGGGCTGAACTGGTCAAACCTTACCAGGTTCAAGGCGCCTCTAGCCTCTCCAAGGTGCCTTCATCAAGCTGTCCAAGGCGCCTTGGCTTCCTTCAAGGCGCCTCCAAGCTTGCTTCGTAGCCAGCTCAGGTTTTGCACCCGAGGTGCCTCCAAGCTCCATGGAGGCGCCTCAGACACTATTTATCCGAAGTTAATCTTTGCACTTTGGTCCCTGCAAGATACATTAATCCTAAATATACCCTACATCAAAAAGTTAGCACATAAAACATAATAGAAGTGATAATGACAGTCTCCGGACTGTCCGAGTCAGACTTCGGGTTTCCGACCGGAAACCCTAGGTCGACCCGACGCCTACTGTTCCCTCTGCAGGGAACGCGTCCTCACCTACTCCACTCAGGAGATTTACCTGCTACCAGTGCGATCCTCCAGATCGACTGGACTTTTGCTCAGCACTCGAAGCTTCCGGACTTTTTGCTAGACATCCGCTTCCCGGCTAGTCAGTCTTTCACCTGGTTTGTGACACCAGGACTTTCCACCTAGGGTTACCACCCCGTAGGACTTTTGCTTGAAGCGTTCGACCTGCCAAGACTTTCCGCATAGGGTTACCACCCCCTATGACCTAGGGTTACCAACCCCTAGGGTTTTTACTTGCCTAACCACAGTTAGGACTTTCCTGAAACATTTAGTCAAGCACGTTAGATCACAACACACCTTAACTTTGAATCCTTTGCCATTATCAAGACTCAGGTTCGATCGTCGGATGCTTCCCGCACCAATAATCTCCCCCTTTTTGATTATGGCAACCCAAATTCAAAGTTAAGTAAAATAAATGCATAAAACTGTTGGATTTTTCGGGCCGCAAAAACCGCTTTTCGTGTCGCGGAAATCCCGAAAGCCCCAGCCACGGATCCGTGCAAAGTAAAATCTTTCGAAATCATACGAGTACGAGTTTACTAAAACCTAGATCTACTCTAGATCTACCAAGAAGAAGAGCTTATACCTTCGATGCGTGCCCTTTTCGTATCCCGCTCGTCCAAGGAGATGTCGGATCTCAAGTTGTCAAGGTAGACAACTCTCTATGCGTATCCACACGAACACAATAGGTGGAGAAGCCAAACAAAGGTGTGCTAGCACCTAGAGTGTTCGACCAAGAAAGGAGGAGAGGGAGAGAAAAATTAGAGCAAGGAAGAAGATGAAGGAATGAATTCACTTGAATGAGAAAAATGAATTCTCTTCATTTTGTGTGGCCGGCCACATTAAGAGGATGTGTAACCTCCATGGAATGCCAAGAGTCACAACTCTTGGTAACTCCCATGAGGTGACATCCTACTTAAGTAACCATGATGATGTGGAGCATCATTATTGGCCCACTCAATGCCAACTCACCAATGAGGTGGCATAAAGTCAAGTCAAACTTGACTCTTCATCTTCCTCTCAAGTCAAGTCAAACTTGACTTAATCTCTCTCATGGTTGATCTAATCCAACCATTTAATTCAAGCCAATTTAATATAATGAATCTAATTCATTTAATTAAATTGATTCAATGAGTCATAATCTAAATTAGACTCATTGAACACATGAATCAACTTGAGTCCAACTCAATTAGCCCAATTAGGATTACTCTTAATCCAATTTGATTCATCAAATGAATCTAATCCTCTTGGTTCATCATATGAACCTAATCTCCATCTAATTGTCCTTAGTGTGTGACCCTATAGGTTCTTGTAACGTTGGCAATGCCCCTAAACCCATTTAGGAGCATAAGAATGAGCGGTATCTAGCAACACATCATTACTACCCAAGTTACAAGAATATCGAGATCCAACATCACCTTGTGACTACTAATTGTGACTCCTCACAATATATGACAAGTGTCCTTCTATCCTAGACATCTAGATTGATCAATGTGAGGCATAGACCGTGTCATCCTCTGATCAATCTAAATCTTGAACTCCAAGTAGACTCACTAAATCAAATGAGCTCAATATCTCATATTGACTCATTTGGGCATGACCATGCACTTTGTGGTCTCACTTTATCAAGAATATCGATGTCGCTCTTGTCATATAGGAGGGATATATCCCATCTACATCACTCATATCCCTCTGCATAATTCGTTACATACCTAGTAATCACCTTTATAGTCCACCCAATTACGGGTGACGTTTGACGAAACCAAAGTACATAACTCCTTATGTAGGGAACCATGGTGACTTCAGGTCTAAGGACTAGTAGTCATACTAATAGCCACATGAGAAAGTATATGACACTCATATAACGATCCATGATACTTTCTCATGGCGGGTCATTCAGTATACATTCTCCAATGCATACCCATGTGTTAACTTGATATCTCTATATCCATGACTTGTGAGATCAAGTCATCGAGTTGACCTACATGCTAGTCTTATTGCATTAACATTGTCCCTGAATGTTAATACTCGACTAGGAATGATTAAGAGTAGTGTTCCCTATATCATCTCACTATCGGTTCAACTAACCGATTGATATAGGTGAGAACCTTCTACTCAAGGACGCTATTATACTTAGTTTATTTGGCACCAATACAAGTAAGTATAATAACCAAAACAAATGTCTTTATTTATATAAGATTATGATACAATAAGTCCATAATACAATCATCAAATGATTGGCTCTAGGGCTCTAACTAACAAGCATAAAACAAATGCATACGTATATTACAAGATTTTAAGTGAGTAAGCTTAAGTATATAAATTCAAATAAAAGCATAACTTAAGCTAGCACTTAAACTTTGTGAAGCTCCCCCTTAATACGGGGTTTCCTTTTACTTTTGAATTAGATAGATTTTTACTTTTTAAATTTTCTACTCTCCCTCTTTGCCATTTATCAAAAAAATAAGCCAGTTTTAAGTAATTTTTAATTTTTTCGTATTGAAAGAACAGATTAGGCTTATAAATGGTAAATTGACTTTGGGAAAAAATTTCCACATAAGTTCAAAAGGCTAATATTTAGTAGACTGTTAAGAACGATTTTAGCCACTTTTGAAACTTAGTTGTTTTTGAAATATACTTAGGTAAATTTTGAAAATTTTTAAAGAAATTTGAAGTCTCTTTTTACTTAGCAAAAAATATTTTGAAAGCAATGATACTTTTAGGTAAAAAAAATGGCTTAGCAAGAATTTATAAAAAGTTAGATTTGAAGGGTGGCTAAGTTTGAAAAAATTAAAGGTTTCTATATGAATACTTAGCTTCGTCTTTTGCAAACAATTAATATTGAAAATAGAGCTTAAGTTAAAAAGACACTTAGCTTAATTTGAATAAAACAATACTTAATGTTGAAAACATAGGATTTAAGAAATTTTTAATTTATAGGACGAAGAGGGAGAAACTAAAATTTAGTTTAATTAAATTGGTTGGTCCTTAAGTCCAAGCATGAGTCAAGGGAAATGATTGTTAATTTATTAATTTGTTTTGATCAGGTATCAGAGCCCTAAAGTACAAGCATGCTTAAACTTAATATTTCCTTCACCAGCTGTCTAACCTTTAGTTACTTGCTGATTGCCTAGAGGGCAGCAGTTTTCACTTGGTTAGGCAAGTTAAGTCATTTAGTCCAGGTAGATTTGACTAGAGCTGGAAGACTTGACTTGATTAATGTTAAAAAAGTATTTAACGCCCAGACTCATATTGATGCACAGAAATAAGCATTCTTGAGTCCAGACTGTACCCTATGCATCTCACACCATTTTATGTTTTTCAAACACAAGCAAGGTATACCTAGGTGTTTGTGAGATGCTCTGGCTTAAATTTAGGGGAACAAGATTTCTAGGGTAGAGCTTAAGCTGAGTCCAATGTTTGAAAATTCTAAGAAAATGGGGATTTTAAAATCATTATTTTTCCTATATTTTTTAAAACTAATTTTTGAAAAGAATGAGTTTTGAAGTAAGACAATGAATTTGAAAATATCTATTCTACCCAACACATTCCTATTTGTCTTCTAAGTAAGCTGAACTCAAGTTCAGGTAAGGGCTTTGTGAAGATGTCAGCTAGGTTTGATTTTGACTCAACATAGTTGAGTGCAATATCACCCTTAACTACATGATCCCTTACAAAATGGTGCTTCACTTCTATATGTTTAGTTCTTGAGTGATGAATTGGGTTTTTCGTTAGATTTATTGAACTTATATTATCAATTTAGATTTTTGTTTTATGATATTCCAGTTGATAGTCTTTAAGAGTATGCATCATCCATAGCAATTGAGATGCGCATTCACCTAAGGCTATATATTCAGTTTCAGTGGTAGATAAAGCAACACAGTGTTGCTTTCTACTTGACCAACTTACTAGGCATTGTCCTAGAAATTGACAACTGCCGCTTGTGCTTTTTCTATCTAGCTTGAATCCGGCATAGTCTGAGTCAGAATAGCCGGTTAGGTCAAGAGTGCCAGATCTAGGATACCATAGTCCTACATTTAAAGTTCCTTTAACATACCTAAGGATTCTTTTGACAAGGGTTAAGTGAGACTCTTTTGCACAAGATTGATATCGTGCACACATACCTACTGCGAAAATTATGTCTGGTCGACTTGCAGTAAGGTACAGTAGACTTCCTATCGTACTTCGATAGTATTTCAAATCTATTGGTTTACCTTCTAAGTCTGAGTCAATTTTAGCATTAGTAGCCATTGGTGTATTAATTATCTTTGAATTCTCCATGCTGAATTTTTTGATTAATTCTTTAGCATATTTAGTTTGATAAATATAAATACCATCTTTAGTTTTTGTAAACCCAAGAAAAAATTTAGTTCTCCAACCATACTCATTTTAAATTTATTTTCCATTAATTTAATTAATTCTTTTAGAAATTTAGAGTTAGTTGAGCCAAAGATTATATCATCAACATAGATTTGGGCTATGAAGATGTCTTTTTCTATGATTTTTACAAATAGGGTCGGATCGATGTTACCTTGTTTAAAGCCTTTGGATATTAAATAATTGGATAACCGTTCATACCATGCTCTAGGGGCTTGTTTAAGTTCATATAAAGCCTTTTTCAATTTAAATACATGACTAGGATAGTCTAAGTCATCAAATCCTGGGGGTTGGCTTACATAGACCTCTTCTTTAATAAACCCATTTAAAAAGGCTGACTTGACATCCATTTGGTACAGTCTAAATCCTTTATGTGCTGCATAAGCCAGTAGCATCCTAATGGATTCAAGTCTAGCTACTGGTGCATAGATTTCATCATAGTCCAAACCTTCAACTTGACTGAACCCTTTGGCCACTAGTCTCGCCTTATTTCGTACTATATCACCCTGATCATCCAATTTGTTCCTAAATACCCATTTGATGTCAATTATGGATTTATTTATTGGTTTAGGTACAAGTTCCCAGACTTGGTTTCTATCAAATTGGGCTAATTCCTCTTACATAGCAATAACCCAATCTGGGTCAGGTAGGGCTTCTTCTATAGTCTTAGGTTCAATTTTAGAAATAAGGGCAATCTGACTCAGGTTTCTATAGGAGGATCTAGTTTTGACTCCTAGGTTTGGGTCACCCAAAATTTGATCAGGTGGGTGAGAGCTACTTACTCTTGTTTGTCTTATGTGTGGGTCAGAAACTGGTTCTTCTGGTTTATTGAGGTTAGGTTGGATTTCATCATCTTCTATAGTTCTTGGATTGATGTCCATATTTTCATTTATATTAGGTAGGTTGTTTTCTTCATCAAAGATTACATTAGCTGTTTCTTCAATTTTTAAGGTATTTTGATTATATACTCTAAAGGCCCTACTGGTTGAAGAGTATCCTAAAAATATTCCTTGGTTAGACTTGGGTGTAAATTTTCCTAAGTAATCTTTGGTATTTAAAATGTGAACTTTACAACCAAATACTTTTAAATAGTTTAGGTTGGGAATTTTATGATAGTAGAGTTCATAAGGTGTTTTATTGTGAAGTTTGTTAATTAGAATTCTGTTTTGAATGTCTACTAATTAAGTGAGTTACTGATAACTAAGTAATCACTTTATTTCTCTTAATAACTATATCGTTACTAAAGGAAACTGAATATCCATCCAAAAACAGTTTAGAAACTGAAATTAAATTCTTTCTAAAACTGGGTACATAAAGACAATTTCTTAAAACCAAATTTCTATTCCTATTAAAAGATAAGTAGACATCTCCCACTGCAACAGCCGCCACCTTAATTAGTAGCATTGCCCATGTAGACGGTAATCTCTCCTTCAGTTAGTCGTCGGGTTTCCTGGAACCCCTGCAAGGAATTGCAGACATGATCAGTGGCTCCCGTATTTACACACCAGGTGCTGGTAGATAACACTGCTAAATATGTTTCAACAACTAGAGCATGAGATATATCTTTGTTGTTCTGATTCCTACGAGGACAGTTTCAGTTTCAATGCCCGCCGTACAGGGGAGATGCTGTCCTTAATTTCTTCACACTTTAGGTCGTGACACTGAGATTTATTCACTTTCTTTGCTGAACCAACTTGTTTCTTCTTCTTCTTTCCTTTCGGTTTAGAAGTAGAACCATTTTCAGCATAGTGAATATGAGAATTGTGACGAAACAAACCTTCTGCTACCTGAAGTTCTGTCAGTAGTTCCGCCAATGAATATACCCTTTTGTTCATATTGTAATTCAGGCGGAATTGCTCAAAACTTCTAGGTAGTGTTTGGAGGATCATATCGATCTGGGTTTCTCCATCAATTTCTCCTCCAAGGATGTGCATTTCGTTCAGATAAGCCATCATCTTTAGGATATGATCCCTCACAGGAGTACCCTCTTGCATGGTGGCTGTTATTATCTTTCTCATGGCTTCTTGTCTAGAAGCCCGATCCTGATGACCAAAGAGTTCCTTGAGATTGTTCATAATATCATAAGCTGTTGGTAAATCTTGATGCTGATGTTGCAATACATTTGACATTGAAGCCAAAATGTAACACCACGCCATCTTATCCGCCTTTACCCATTTCTTATGATATTCAATCTCCTCTTGGGTAGATTCACCAGTGGGTGCATCAGGGCAAGGCTCAGTCAGTACAAACTTATAGCTTTCAGCAGTAAGAACAATGTCCAGGTTCCTTTTCCAATCTATGTAGTTAGGACCAGTAAGTCTATTCTGTTGTAGTATGATGGACAGTGGGCTGAAAGTCATCCTAAGAATCACAAATAACTTTTGGTCAGAACTCTAAATTTAGAATAATATTGATTCCTCAAACAATACTATTTTAAATTAACCAACACTTCAAAACACCGCGAATATTGTATGCCACGATAGTGTGGACGTATACAAATTCACCATTTGTAAAAGGAGGGTTTTAACCCATTAATTTTATTATCTTGTCAACCTAACTTTTTGACAAATAAAATTAATAGTTGGTGTCCTTTGGTCACACAAATAATAGCAGTGACTCCGATGGGGAGGATACTATTAGATGTGCCTAAGTGTATACCATTACTTGACACTGAGTCCATTAATAAGATTATGCCCCTTCCGATGGGGAAGATCACATGCTCTTAATTAATTTCCTATAGTCATCCCAAATGGAAGTTTGTTCTAGTGATCCACAAACAAGCTCATCCGATATGGAGGAAGGTACTCAGAGCCAACGCGCAAGCTTGTTTGCATCACTTACAAACCAGTAATGGAGACCGTGGAATTTATTTAAAATCCCTCTCCCACTTAGTTATTTATAAATGAGGAATTTTAACTTTGCTAGCCTACTAAACATGTATACTAACATGCACACACAGCACAATATAAAAGCAATAAATAGAAAATCTAATTTTTCAACTATTATGGCTTTTATCTATGGTTGTCCTCCGTGTGTTGTCATCCCAAGCTGCTGTCATATTTGGCCACCGCCACCGGGTCTAGCTGTCGCATCCATCTTGCTCCTTGTTCCGCTACGCCTCTTGTCCTCAAAAAGTTCCACGCCTTGCAAGATTCGATCCGCGACACAAATAGAATTTTACATTTTTCGATCCTATATTCCTCGAAGGAATGTACTTGTAAACTAGATCGAACATAAAATAAAAATTTACATCCATCGATCCTATATTCCATAAAAGGAATGTACATGTAACTAGATCAAAAATAAAATCCTAATAAAACTAAATACAGCTCCTGCTGTATTTTATAATACAATCATGCACACACATATAAATGCCCTTGACATGTCCAAGGGTCCAATCACACACATAATAACTAAAAGTCATAATAGTTGGATCCTGCATCCACAAAGTTAGCACATCCTACTATTAACCTGCCTAAATTATGTATGACATGTGCATAATTAAACTAATACCAAATACACAGAGGCAAAACCCTATCTCTGATATCAATTGTTGGTTGCTACTCGGAAAACCTAATGGTTCCACTGTACAAAAATTTTGTACAAAGGTCTGAACCTTTTCCTAGCTACCATGTGTTCTTTTAAATTAATCTTGGATCGCCTGTGGAACTTAACACGTTTAATCCAAAGTTTAATCTATTTATTCTTTTAGGTTTAGACTCGGATCTCCTTCGGAACTTAACACGTTCGATCCAAATCACCTAAGTTATTAATTTCATTAAATATTAGTTTCCAAAATTGGCTTCCAGGACTGCATGACGAGGCACATGGCCTTCTTGGAAATGGGAACAACCACCACCGCCTAGACAAAGCCTTTTAAGGAAAGTTAATATTTAATTTCCATAAATAACTTTAGGTCAACCGAAAAGAACAATCAAATCACAAGGAAAAGAAAAAACAAAAGAACACAACATCGAAAACAAATTCGAAATACTAGAATCGCATGCCTCTTGTATTTGGTATTATTTCCAAAAATAACTAGTATGATGCGGAAAGGAAAAATACTAGTTATACCTTTTAGAAAGACCTCTTGATCTTCTACCGTATTCCTCTTCTAACCTCGGACGTTGTGTGGGCAACGATCTTCCAAGATGAGGACCACCTAGCACCTTCTTCTTCTTCCTTCAAGTTTCGGCCAAGCACCAAAATCCAAGGATGAAGAACTTTTTCCACCAACTAAGCTCCAAGGGATGCAAGCTTTCTCTCCTTCTTCTTCTTCTTCTCCAAGTAGTATTCGGCCACCACAAAAGCTCCAAGCAAGGAAGAGTTTCGGCCACCACAAAGAGGAAGAGAGGGAGAGAGGATGGCCGGCCACAACACCAAGGAAAAAGAGGGAGAGAATAATAGAGGTTGTGTCTCATGAAGGCACCCCAACCCCCTCTTTTATATTCCTTAACTTTGGTAAATAAGGAAATTTAATTACAATAAAATTTCCTTAACTTTTCTTCAACAATTAATTAAGAAAAATTAAATAAAATTTCCTAATCAATTATATCATGGTCGGCCACCTCATGGAGAGCAAACAAGGTAATTTCAATCAACAATTAAAATTCCTTTTTTGTCTTCGGAAATTTTAAAAAATAAAATTTTCCTTTAAAATCCCTTCATGGTTGATAAAAATAAATTTCTATAATTTTAATTTTTCAACATGTGAATAATTTATAAAGAAGAAAAATAAAATATCTTTCCAATCTACAAATAAGGAAAGAGATCTAATATCTTTCTTTAATCTTTTGTAGATCCTTTTAAAAGAGATATTTTAATTTTTAATCTCTCCAATAAATTATATCTTTCACATAAGAAAAAATTAAAATTAAAATTCTTTTTAATTTAATGGGAGCTGGCCACCTAATCTTGGGTTGAAGCTAGGGCCAGTCACCCATGAACCAAGGCTTGGCCGACCCCTATATCATGGGTATGAAGGTGGGTATAGGTGGGTATAGTACTCTATAAATAAGAGGCTATGATAGGGACCGAGAGGAGGAATTGGTTTTGGTCTCCCGATAAAATTAAGCATCCCGTGTTCACCCCGAACACACAACTTAATTTTATCAATAATAATTCATTCCACTAGAGAACTATTATTGAACTACCGCACCAATCCCAAATTATATTTTTGGGCTCCTTCTTATTATGAGTGTGTTAGTCTCCCTGTGTTTAAGATGTCGAATGTCTACTAATTAAGTGAGTTACTGATAACTCATTTAATTAATATCTTAATCCAAGAATTGTACCACTCAACCTTATCATCATGTCGGACTGAGTCCACCTGCAGGGTTTAACATGACAATCCTTATGAGCTCATCTTAGGGACATTATCAACCTAGATTTCTAGGACACAGTTTCCTTCTATAATCAACAACACACACTATAAGTGATATCATTTCCCAACTTATCGGGCTTATTGATTTATCGGACTAAATCTCACCCATTGATAAATTAAAGAAATAAATATCAAATATATGTACTTGTTATTATATTAGGATTAAGAGCACACACTTCCATAATAACTGAGGTCTTTGTTCCTTTATAAAGTCAGTATAAAAGAAACAACCTCTAATGGTCCTACTCAATACACTCTAAGTGTACTAGTGTAATTATATAGTTAAGATAAACTAATTCCTAATTACACTACGACCTTCCAATGGTTTGTTCCTTTCCATTTTGGTCGTGAGCTACTATTTATAATTTATAAGATACTGATAACATCATCTTCTGTATGTGGCACCACATACTATGTTATCTACAATATAAATTAATTGAACAACTACAACTAAATGTAGACAATTTGACCAAATATGATTCTTTATTGAAAATAAATGTTTACAAAAGCTTATGCTTTCAGTATACACTCTAACACAAGACTCCTCCAAGAATGTAGAGGTTCGACCACCACCACCAAGCTCCAAGGGATGCAAGAAACAAAGCTTCCTTTCTCTCCTTCTTCTCCAAGCCAAATCCGGCCACCTTCCAAGCTCCAAAGGATGAAGAGTTTCGGCTAAGGAGAAGAAAGAAAAAATAAAAAGGGAGAACTAGAAGGGTCGGCCACACCACCAAGGAAGAGAGAGAGGAAAAATAGAATAGAGTTATTAACCATGAAGGCACCCCTACCCCTTCTTTTATAATCCTTGGTCTTGGTAAATAAGAAAAATTTAAATAAAAAACTTCCTTATTACTTTGCCATAAAAAGGAAATTTTAATTAATTAAAACTTATTTCCTTTTCTTTAAACAATATGGTCGGCCATCTCATAATCCCAAACAAGGAAAGTTTTAACAAGAATTAAAACTTCCTAATTTGTTTCCGGAAATTTTAAAATAAAAATTTCTCTAATAATTTATCCCTTCATGGTTGGTTATAAAAGGAAATATATAAATTAAAATTTCTCTATTAAAACATGTGGATGATTTCCAAAAAGGAAAGTTATCTTTAAAATTAAAATCTCCTTACAATCAACAAATAAGGAAAGATATCAAATCTTTTCTTAATCTTTTGTAGAAACTTATAAAAGGAAATATTTATAATTTTAAAACTCTCTTTTAAATCATGAACATGGTTACAAAAAAAGAAAGTTTTCTCAAAATTAAAATCTTCCTTTCAATGTACAAATAAGGAAATATATCATATCTTTTCTTAATCTTTTGTAGAAAGCTATAAAAAGGAAAGATTTAAATTTTAAACTCTCTTTTAAAACCATGGAATCCACATAAGAAAAATTATAAAAATAAAATCCTTTTAATTTTATTATGGCTGATCACCTAAGCTTGGACTCAAGCTAGGACCGACCACCACTTGGTTCATCCAAGGATTAACTTGGCCGGCCCCTTGATTGGGCTCCAAGCAAGGCTTGGCCGACCACCTTAAGATGAGTATAAAGGTGGGTATAGGTGGGTATAATACTTTATAAATAAGAGGCTACGATAGGAACCGAGAGGAGGAATTGGTTTTGGTCTCCCGATGAAATTAAGCTTCCCGTGTTCACCCCGAACACCCAACTTAATTTCATCAATAATAATTCATACCACTAAAGAATTATTATTGAACTACCGCACCAATCCCAAATTACATTTTGGGCTCCTTCTTATTATGAGTATGTTATTCTCCCTGTGTTTAAGATGTCGAAGACCCACTAATTAAATGAGTTACTGACAACTCTCTTTAATTAATATCTTAGTCCAAGAGTAGTACCACTCAACCTTATTGTCGTGTCGGACTAAGTCCACCTACAGGGTTTAACATGACAATCCTTATGAGCTCCTCTTGGAGACATTATCAACCTAGATTACTAGGACACAGTTTCCTTCTATAATCAATAACACATACTATAAGTAATATCATTTCCCAACTTATCGGACGTATTGATTTATCGAGCTAAATTTCACCCTTTGATAAGTCAAAGAAATAAATACTAAATATATGTACTTGTTTTTATATTAGGATTAAGAGCACACACTTCCATAATAACTAAGGTCTTGTTCTTTTATTAAGTCAGTATAAAAAGAACTTACCTAAATGGTCCTACTCAATACACTTAGAGTGTACTAGTGTAATTTATTAGTCAAGATAAACTAACACCTAATTACACTACGACTATTCCAACAGTTTGTTCCTTTCCATCTTAGTCGTGAGCAATTGTTTTAATTTATAAAGAAGTGATAACATGATCTTCTGCGTGTGACACCACACACCATGTTATCTATAATATAAATTAATCGAACAACTACACTTAACAAATAGATGTAGATATTGACCAATGTGATTCTTTTATTTCTAAATAAATGTTTATACAAAAACTAGGCTTTTAGTATACATTCTAACAATCTCCCACTTATACTAAATACTATGCTGCCATATATCCTGTCATACATCTGATTCCCAACACTTCAACATGCCCATCAAAAGCTCTTGTCTTAAGGGTCTTAGTGAAAGGATTTCTCAAGTTATCATCTGATGCAATCTAGGCGGCAACAACTTCTCCTCGTTATATATATGATGTTTCGTATTGGGTGGTACTTGCTCTCTATTGTGTTTACTTGCCTTATGGACTTATGGCTTCTTCAAGTTTGCTATTGCACCATTATTATTACAATAAATTGTAATAATTTTGGGCAAACCAGAAATCATATCTAAGTCTATCATGAAGTTTCTGAGCCATTCAACTTCTATGGCTGTCTTAGAGGCTGTCACATACTCAGCTTCTATGGTGGATGTTGGATCGAGACGCGCTAGAGGGGGGGTGAATAGCGCTCGCAGTTACTTTGTTCGATTATCGGAATCGTAAAAACTCATTCAGAAATAACGCAGTGGAAAGTAAATAGAAAGGAAAGAAAACACACACAGAAGGACACGGAGAATTTACTTCGTTCGGAGCTTGTAGCGACTCCTACTCGAAGGCCCACGATCCTTGATCGCTTACTGTGGACAACAACTATAGGCTCGAATAGATTTACAAGTTTAAGTACATGAAGCAAAATAAAGAATGTAAATAAACTTTTATACCGACAACTAAAATGCTAAATTGAAGCTCCAGGTCGTCGGTGTCGAGTTGCAGCACTTCGGAATGAGTTCGTTAGCCATTGAATGCAAAAGAATTGCTTGGGAGTTGTTGTTCCTCACTGCTGCTCGAAGTCCCCTTATAAAGGGCATCCAAGGCGCCTTGAAAGCCTCCGAAGGCGCCTCCGAAGCTCCGAGTGACCATTCTTATCGCCTTGATGGCGCCTTCATACATCTTTAAGGCGCCTCAATGGAGCATCCAAGGCGCCATAAAGGCGCCTCGGGGGTCTCACCATGGCACTTAGCACCCGAGGCGCCTAGCTCCATGGGCGCCGCTTCATCCGAGGCTATTCTTCGCACTTTGGTCCTGCAAGATACATTAATCCCAAATATACCCAAAGTTAGCACAATACAATAGAAAATATGATAGTAATGGTGTCTCTGCATGTCTCGGTGTCAGGGTTCCGACAGTTCAGGCTACCGCTATCCTCTACCGAGCCCTAGGTAGGCCTGTCCCTCACCTACTCCACTCGGAGATTTACTCGCTGTGTGATCCTCCGTGATCGGATTGATTTGCTCAACACTCGACGCTCTTCGGACTTTCTGTGGACATCCGGCTCGCAGGTCTTTCACTGCTGATGACACCAGGACTTTTCCACCTAGGGTTACCCCTAGGACTTTGCTCGAAGCCATCGACCTGACTTTCGCATGGGGTACCACCCCCTATGACCTAGGGTTACCACCCCCTAGGGTTTTCCCTTTGCCTAACCGCAGCTAGGACTTTCCTGAAATACTCAAGCAGACTTGTTAAATCATAAAACACCTTAACTTTGAATCCTGTGCCATTATCAAAACATGAGTTCGATCGTCGGATGCTTCCCGCACCAACAATCTCCCCCTTTTTGATTATGGCAACCTAAATTCAAAGTTAAGTAAACATATATCAAATAAAGAATAGGTTCAAGTAAAAACATTTAAAGCAAGCATAGCATTAAGTTTAGGCTCCCCCTTAACTATTACTCCCCCTTTATATTTTGTTATTCATTATTTTAAATTTGAATTTGCTACTCTCATTTTTGAATTTGAATTTAATAATTATTTGAGTATTTGAATTTGCTACTCTCCCCCTTTGCCATATATAAAAAATAATCAAAATAGTTATTTGATTTTTAAAGAGGGATAACAAGACTTTGATAACACTTAACATTTTATAATTTTCTTTTCTTAGTAAAATTTTTTGGAAAGTAATGAGTTAAATTTTGCAAAACTATGCTTTACTTAAGAAAGTAAGAATAGTTAGATTTAAAAGTGGGCTAAGTTTTAAAATTTTGAAAATAGCTATGTAGATAAAATTTAGCTAAGCTCTTTGCACGTATTGGATTTTGAAAACTATAGCTTAGGTTAAAAAACTTAGCTTAATTTTTAAACAATACTTATTGAATTTTAGGATAAGAAGGGAGTGGAGTAGCTAAAAATTTAGTTTAGGTTATTTATTCAAAGTCAGTTGGTCCTAAGTCCAAGCTTGAGTCAAGTTCAATAGATTTCAAATTATCCAGTTTTACTTTAAGAGGTATCAGAGCCCTAAAGATCAAACATGCTTAACCTGAAAACTGTGTATCCTTTACCAACTGTCTAATCTTTAGCTACTTGCTGATTGCCTAGAGGGCAATAACTTTCACTTGGTAAGTCAAGTTAAGTTAATTTGGTCAAGATAGATTTGACTAGAGCTGGAAAACTTGACTTTGATTGATGTATATTACTGTTTAACGCCCAGACTCATATTGATGCACAGATATAAGCATTCTTGAGTCCAGGCTGTACCCTATGCATCTCACACTGTTCTATGTCTTTCAAACACAATCAAGGTATACCTAGGTGTTTGTGAGATGCTCTAGCTTAAGTCTAGGGGAACATGATTTCTAGGGGGAAAGCCTAAGTAAAGTCCAATTTTTGAAATTTCTACGAAAAAGGGATTTTAAAATCATTTTTCCTAGAATTTGAAAAACATGTAAAAGCAAGATGATTAAGTAAAAAGAAACACCTATTCTACCCAGCACATTCCTATTTGCCTTCTAAGTGCACTAAACTCAAGTTCAGGTAAGGGTTTTGTAAAAATGTCAGCTAGGTTTGATTTGGACTCAACATGGTTGAGTGCAATTTCACCCTTAGCTACGTGATCCCTTACAAAATGGTGTTTTACCTCTATGTGTTTAGTCCTAGAATGGTGAATAGGATTTTTGGTTATTATCAATTAAAATTTTTGTATTTTATATTCTAATTGATAGTCTTTTAATGTATGCATCATCCACCGGTTTGAGATGCACTCTCCTAGGGCTATGTATTACGAGTAGATAAAGCAACACAATGTTACTGGCATTGACCAACTTATTGTGACCTAGAATTTGGCACTACCACTTGTACTTCTTAATTTGCACCCTAGTCTAATGAATAGCCAAAAGGTAAAAGGTGCAAGTTCTAGGGTACCAAAGTCCTACATTTAGAGTACCTTTAATGTACCTAAGTATTCTTTTAACTATGTTAGGTGTGTGACTTTTGCAGGTTGGATTGGTATCTTATGCACTAATGCATCAATACAATATTATTGGTTATAAAGATTAAGTATTAATTAACTATTATAGTACTTTGGATCTTTGTTTTCGGTCAGAGTCAATGTTGATGTTGGTTGCCATTGGAGTATTCATTATTTTTGAATTTTCCATGCAGAATTTTTTAATTAACTCCTTAGCATATTTAGTTTGATAAATGTAGATTCCATCTTTGGTTTGTTTTATTTGTAAGCCTAAGAAAAAGTTGAGTTCCCCAACTATACTCATTTCAAATTCATTTTCCATTAATCTAACAAATTCTTTTAAAAACTTCGAGTTAGTTGAGCCAAAAATTATATCGTCAACATAGATTTGGGCTATAAAGATGTTTTTTTCTATAGTTTTTACAAATAGGGTTGGATCTATTTGTCCTTGGTTAAAGCCTTTGGATATTAAATAATTAGATAATCTTTCATACCATGCCCTAGGGGCTTGTTTTAGTCCATATAAAGTCTTTTTTAGTTTAAATACATGATTTGGGTAGTCTAAGTCTTCAAATCCTGGGGGTTGGCTTATATAGTCCTCTTCTTTAATAAACCCATTTAAGAAGGCTGACTTGATATCCATTTGATATAATTTAAATCTTTTATGGGCTGCATAGGCTAGCAGCATCATAATGGATTCGAGTCTAGCTACTGGTGCATATGTTTCATCATAGCCCAAACCTTCAACTTGGCTAAATCCTTTGGCTACTAGTCTGGCCTTATTTCTTACTATCTCACCCTGATCATCTAATTTGTTCCTAAAAACCCATTTGGTGTCAATTATGGACTTATCTATGGGTTTAGGTACAAGTTCCCAGACTTGGTTTCTTTCGAATTGTGCTAGCTCTTCCTGCATAGCAATGATCTAGTCTGGGTCGGGTAGGGCTTCTTCTATGGTCTTAGGCTCAATCTTTGAAATAAGGGCAATCCGACTAAGATTTCTATAGGAGGATCTAGTTCTGACTCCTAGGTTTGGGCCACCCAAAATTTGGTCAGGTGGGTGAGAAGTATTTACTCTAGATGGTCTTATGTGTGGGTCAGAAACTGGTTCTTCTGGTTTATTAAGGTTAGGTTGGATTTCATCATCTTCTATAGTTCTTGGATTAATGTCAATATGTTCATTTATATTAGGTAGGTTGTTTTCTTCATCAAAGATTACATTAGTTGTTTCTTCCACTTTTAAGGTATTTTGATTATATACTCTAAAGGCCCTACTGGTTGAGGAGTATCCTAAGAATATTCCTTGGTTAGATTTGGGTGTAAATTTTCCTAAGTAATTTTTAGTATTTAAAATGTGAACTTTACAACCAAATACTTTTAAATAGTTTAGGTTGGGAATTTTATGGTAATATAGTTCATAAGGTGTTTTATTGTGAGGTTTGCTAATTAGAATTCTGTTTTGAATATAATTTGCTGTATTTATGGCTTTGGCCCAAAATTGATGATTTAAGTTATACTCATTTAGCATGGTTCTAGCTGCTTCTTGTAGGATTCTATTTTTACGTTCCACTAGACCATTTTATTGGGGGGGGGGGGGGGTTCTAGGATATGAAAATTCATGTTGGTATCCATTTATTTTACAAAATTGGGTAAACCTATGATTTTCAAATCCCCCCCTGATCACTTCTGATACGTTTAATTTTAGTATCTTTTTCATTTTCTGTTAATTTGCATAAATTACTAAATATTTCAAAGG
This sequence comes from Zingiber officinale, assembly GCF_018446385.1. Classification (NCBI taxonomy): domain Eukaryota; kingdom Viridiplantae; phylum Streptophyta; class Magnoliopsida; order Zingiberales; family Zingiberaceae; genus Zingiber; species Zingiber officinale. Next base: position 58,235,070 of record NC_056006.1, on the reverse strand, counting down.
TTTCATCTTTTGTTTTTAGAAATTTTACCCATGTGAATCTAGAGTAGTCATCAATTATAACTAAGCAATACTGGTTCTTGCTTAATGACATGGCTCCATGTGAATCAAATAGGTCAAGGTGAAGGAGCTCAAGCACAGAGTTAGTTCTTTCTAGATTCGTTGACTTGTGTGTTGATTTGGTTTGTTTTCCTTGCTGACAAGCATTACAGATTGAGTTTTCAATGAACTTTAATTTTGGCAAACCTCTAACTAGACCATTTTGACTCATTTTAGAAATGAGTCTAGTGTGAGTGTGACCTAGTCTTCTGTGCCACAGTTGGGTTTCCTCTTGTTGTGTCATGAGACACTTTATTGAGGATATTGATAGGTCAATTGTATAGATGTTATTTTTTCTAAGTCCCTTAAGTCTGATTTCAGGGTTCTCGATGTTTTTAACTAAACATCCAGATTTGTCAAAATTGACTAAGTATCCACTATCACACAATTGACTTATACTTAGTAAATTAAAGTTAAAATTTTCAACCAATAAAACATTTCGAATAATGAAGTCAGAACTAAGTTCAATATTACCTTTTCCGATTACTTTCAGTTTACTGTCGTTACCGAATGCAACCGATCTTAAATTTTTGTATTTGAGTTTAGTAAACTTCAACTTATCTCCAGTCATGTGTCTGGAGCATCCACTATCCAGCATCCATTGATCCAATTCCTACACATGAAGTAGTTGAATTGGTTTCCTTTTAATGGATTCAAAGATAGCTTAATTGAAGTAGACTCCTTAGTTTTTCTATCTCACCCAATCTCAGTTAGAAATCCATTAATTCTATGGGTGTTTGTGAGATGTTTGATTAAATTAAACGTTTTAAAATGTTTTGGAAAAGGTTTTAAGTTAATTAATTTTTTGTTTAAGTTTATTAAGTTTTAAAATAATTTAAGTTTTAAAAAGATTTTTAAATTAAGTTTTAAAAGAATTTTGAAATTAAGTTTTAAAATAAGTTTGAAAAGATTTTTAAAAGAATTTTGAAAAGATTTTTAAAAGAATTTTGAAATTAAGTTTTAAAGATTTTTAAAATAATTTTATTTAAAAAACATAATATTAATTTCGAATTTAATTTTGAATTTGAATTTTAAATTCCTCAGTCATCTCACTCGATCTAAATTTTCAATCAGGGAATCCTATAATTTTTGTGAGATGAATTGAGGTTCAATTTTAGGGTTATGTTTAACTTTGTGTTAGATTCAGGTTTAGCTTTGGGTTCAACAAGTAAACATTCTTTGGATAAACTTCTGGGCTATGGTGAGTCACAAGGAGCTCATTAAAGTAACCATGCCTTCGAGGTTTTCCAAATAGTCCTACTCATTGAACTTAATACTAAACCTTGGTCTAACTAGTTAGGATCCATTTAAGGGTAGCTTCAGTCAGTTCCACTTGGCCAAATGCACCAGGTCGAACCCATATCTTCCTAGACATGCGATGGCCAAGCTTCCCTAACGTACTATCATCCAAAAACTTCACCAGTACCGTGAGTCAAGTTAAACTTAGCCCATTTTATCTAACCTTAATTACCCTGCCGGTAGTCTACTCTTGTTTACCCATTTCGGGTAGATTAAGTTCGGTTACCCAGTTGGGTAGTTTAGTTGCGGGTGTCAGCTATTCTGGATCCTCCTTCTATTTTTAATTTTTTATTTGATTTAAATTGAATTTTGAATTTTAATTTAATTTCAAATTTAGAATTTAGAATTTTAATTTAATTTCGAATTTAATTTAATTTCGAATTTTATTTGATTTTGAATTTTGAATTTTGAATTTTAATTTAATTTCGAATTTAATTTAATTTTGAATTTTGAATTTTAATTTAATTTTGAATTTTAATTTAATTTAATTTTGAATTTTTATTTTTAATTTTAATTTTAATGGTTTTTCTGTTAACTCCCCCTGGATCATAGTCTCGATATGACCTATCGAGGTAGTGTATTTGATCCTTCGGGATCCAGTATTGACCAAGTCCAACTTGATTGACCAATTTGGACTTGGGGACCCATGCTTGGATTACCTTACTATTTGGTTTGTTTATTAAGGATAAATAATATTTATATTTCTTTTTGGTTTTCTATCCTAGCCCAGTTCTATTATAAACGACTCTTTGTGCCCCAAGAATTAAGTCAAGATTCTTGGAACCTAAAGAAAACCGTTCTAAAGTATTTTTAAAATTTTTGACCTGATTTTTCAGACCAGAGTTTTCTTCCTCAAGTTTTTAAACTTGAGTTGAATTTCCAGTCTGAACTTGGTCAGGTAATGATTTAGAGTTAGTCACTTCTTTAAGGACTACTATTTCCTTTAGAAGTGACTTGACCTTAAGGTTCGACTTAGCTAGTTTGCGCAACAAATAATTGACTAGATTATTTAGACGACGGATACTTATAGCGGGATCTGGCCCTTCGAAAACGGATACGGATCCGTGGCTTTGCTCGGACTCGGTCTCGCTCTCGGATTCGTCGATCTGGTCCCAGGCCATCAGTGCGAGTAAACTCGTCTGATCGAGTTCATCATTGGTATCTTCTTCTGAGGATTCGTCCCACGTCGCTTTTAGGGCCTTCTTCTTTCTTTGCTTCTTCGCATCCTTTTGATTAGGGCAATTGGCCTTGATGTGCCCCTTCTGGTTTCACCCGTAGCAGATCACTTCGAACTTTACCTTAGAACTTGGTTGGGCTTCCTTGGATTGGACTGCCTTCTTTAGGTCCTTCTTGTTGAAGCCTTTCTTCTTCTTGTAGAGTCTCTTCACAAGGTTCATGAGCTCCGTTGTTAGTTCTTCATCTTTATCGTCTGAGTCGGGATCTTCTTCCGATTTAGGTTTAGTTCTTCGTCGTGATCTTGGTTCGCGCGTTCGACTGATACCTGCAACCAAAGCAACCCCCTTCTCGGTTGGCTGTGCATTAGTCTGCTCATGTAATTCAAACTCACAGAATAATTCATCTAATTTAATACTAGATAAATCTTTAGAGACTTGTAGGCATCTACCATTGATGCCCACAATGTGCTCCTCGGAAACGAATTTAATGCGTACCTTATGACGTCCCGATTCTCTATCTTTTGCCCTATTCCGTGGAGAGAGTTGAGGATGTCTTGAATTCTTGCGTGTAGTGAACTCGTCGTCTCACCTTCCTGCAATTTCAGATTATATAATTTATTAAGTAGTAAATCACGTTTACTCACCTTTGTGTCGGAGGTTCCCTCATGAAGTTCAATCAGCTTTTCCCAAAGCTCCTTTGCTGATGAGAATGGACCAACTCTGTTGAGCTCCTCTTTGGTCAATCCACACTGGAGGGTGCAGGTAGCTCTAGCATTGGCTTCCACTTTCTTGATGAGGGAGGGTTCCCAGTCTTCGCAGGGAGTAGGTTTGCCATTAGTGTCAGTCGGTAGTTGAAATCCAGTTCGGATGATCATCCACATCTCTAACTGGATCTTTAGAAACGTCTCCATCCGTCCCTTCCAGTACCCGAAATCTTCTCCGGAGAAGAGCGGGGGACGGACGGTGCTGAAACCCTCTTGTTGGGCCATCGAGATAATATGCAAAAGAAAAATAAAGAAATACGTCCCAAGACTAAGTCTTGGATTAGTAGTGCGGGAGTAAAGAATCGAACAAGAACTAACTCGAGTGGTGTTGCACCAACTTCGAGCGAGATCGATACGAACGAAAAAAAACTGGAATATAGTAATAATACTAATTTCAGTTGACTCGTGATTGGTGGTTGCACCAAATCAACGCGACCCCGCTCTGATACCAATTGTTGGATCGAGACGCGCTAGAGGGGGGGGGGGGGGTGAATAGCGCTCACGACTTTCACACTTTTCGAATTCGTACGAGTAAAAACAAACGCAGTGGAATTAAAGAACAAGCAGATGAACACAGTGGATTTACTTCGTTTGGAGCCTGTGACGACTCCTACTCGAAGGCCCGCGATCCTTGATCGCTTTTCGTGGGCAACAACTATAAGCACGAGAATTATTACAATCTACGTACAAATTAAAACAGTAATTAAAAATACCGACAATACTTAGAGAATATGAATTCTAAAGCTCAGGGTCATCGGAAAGTAGTTGCAGCACTTCGAGAACCTTTTGTTAGCAGCTAATCGCGTACAGGGATCGCTTGGAATTCTTGGGATGAGCTGCTGGTCGAGATCCCTTATAAAGTGTGTTCAAGGCGCCTTCTACTGTTCACCAAGGCACCTTGAATGAGCCGATTCAGCCGCGGAGATAAGGGCTGAACTGGTCGAACCTTATCAGGTTCAAGGCGCCTCCAGCCTCTCCAAGGCGCCTTCATCAAGCTGTCCAAGGCGCCTTGGCTTCCTTCAAGGCGCCTCCAAGCTTGCTTCACAGCCAGCTCAGGTTTTGCACCCGAGGTGCCTGCAAGCTCCATGGAGGCACCTCGGACACTGTTCATCCAAGGTTAATCTTTGCACTTTGGTCCCTGCCGAAAACCCTAGGTTGACCCGACGCCTACTGCTCCCTCTGCAGGGAACGCGTCCTCACCTACTCCACTCAGGAGATTTACCTGCTGCTAGTGCGATCCTCCAGATCGACTGGACTTTTGCTCAGCACTTGAAGCTTCCAGACTTTCCGCTGGACATCCGCTTCCCGGCTAGTCCAGTCTTTCACTTGGTTCGCGACACTAGGACTTTCCACCTAGGGTTACCACCCCTTAGGACTTTTGCCTGAAGCCTTCGACCTGCCAAGACTTTCCGTATAGGGTTACCACCCCCTATGACCTAGGGTTACCACCCCCTAGGGTTTTTACCTGCCAAACCACAGTTAGGACTTTCCTGAAACACTTAGTCAAGCACGTTAGATCACAACACACCTTAACTTTGAATCCTTTGCCATTATCAAAACTCAGGTTCGATCGTCAGATGCTTCCCGCACCAACAGTTTGTTCTACGGGCCGATCTAGACTCCATGGTACTATAGCAGAGGCTAGCTTAGCCAATTCATCTGCTACCTGATTCTCAGATCGAGGAACCTTTTGTATATTTACTTCTTGAAACTGAGACTTCAACTTATCAAATGCCTCAGCATATAACTTGAGCTTGTCATTATTAATTTCAAAATTACCTAATAGTTGTTGGGCTGCTAATTGAGAGTCAGAATAAATGAGGACCCGAGCTGCCCCTATATGCTGAGCGGCTTGCAATCCAGCTATTCAATCTGATAGAGAGTTGGAGTCTATCTTCCCTGGGAGATATAAGAAGAACACCAATTCTGCTACCTTGTCTAGTTGAGGAGCCATCCACATAAACTTTCTAGATGTTTTCTTCCTCAGGGCCTTGAACTTCTATGATGAAATCTGCTAGAGCTTGTGCCTTGATGGCCGAGCGAGGTTGATATTGAATGTCATATTCTCCAAGTTTAGTTGTCCATTTGACCAATCGACCTGATGCCTCTAGGTTGAGTAACATCCATCCGAGAGTACAGTTGGTTAATACAATAATTTTATGTGCTAAGAAATATGGTCGCAGCCTCCGAGCAGTCAACACTAATGCATAAGCCAATTTTTCTAGTGTAGTATATCTACACTTAGCTCCTTTTAATAAATGGCTGGAAAAATATATAGGTTGTTGTTCCTTTCCTTCTTGTCTGACTAATACAGAGCCTACAGCATTTTCATTAGCCGAAAAATATACCCAAAGAGTCTCTCCTACTATAGGTTTAGCTAATACAGGAAGAGTAGACAAGTAGTCTTTTAACTCTTGGAAGGCCTTATCACATTCCTCGTTCCACTGAAATTTGTTTGCCTTCCTGAGTATTTTAAAGAAATGGAAGCTACGATCGACCGACCTGGAAATGAACCTAGACAAGGCTGTAATCCGGCCGGTCAGTCTTTGAGCTTCTCTCATGTTGCGCGGAGGCTCCATGTTCTGAAGTGCCTTTACTTTGCTTGGGTTGGCCTCTATTCCTCGTTCAGATACCATATACCCCAGGAATTTTCCTCCTTTCGCTCTGAATAAACATTTGCTCAGATTTAACTTGAGCCTATACTGTCTCAATGTCTTGCAGGTCTCCTCTACATCCCTGCACAGATCAACAGCTTGAAGAGACTTAATTAAGATATCATCAACATATACTTCCATATTTCTCCCTATCTGCTTCTGGAAGACCTTATTCATAAGCCTTTGATAAGTTGCTCCTGCATTTTTTAGTCCGAAGGGCATAACATTATAACAATAAGTACCTTCAAATGTTATGAAACTGACCTTTTCTTGATCTTCTTTAGCTAAGGGAACCTGATGATAGCCTTGATAAGCGTCTAGCATAGAGATGTACTCACATCCAGCAGTAGATTCTACCAATTGATTGATCCTGGGTAATGGATAATAATCTTTTGGGCAAGCCTTGTTGAGATCCCGGAAATCAATGCACACTCGCCATTTGTTTCCTGGCTTAGAAACTAACACCATATTAGCTAACCAGCTAGAAAATTGTACCTCCCGGATGTAACCAGCCTCCATAAGTTTAGTTATTTCTTCTTTGATGATTTGGTTCTGTTCCGCACTAAAATTCCTCTTTCTTTGCATGACCGGGCGGGCATCTGGGAAGACATGTAAGGAATTCTCCATGACTGTAGAAGAAACGCCTGAGACTTCTTTAGGCGTCCATGCAAATACATCATTATTCTTCTTTAGGCATTGTACCAGTTCGGCTTTCAGAGTGGGATCAAGAACTTCTTCTTTTTCTTCATAAACCAGAATAGGCTGCTTCTCCTGAATGACATTGACTTCCATTCTTTGAATCTTTCGGGCAGCGTTAGCTTCAGCCCGAACTATTTCTACATAACATTTTCGGGCTGTCTTTTGATCACCCCGCACCTCCCCGACTTGATCATCAATAAGAAATTTAATTTTCTGACAAAAAGTAGAAACAACCGCCCTAAACTCGTTTAAGGCCGGTCGACCCAGTATCACATTATAAGAGGACGGGGCGTCTACCACCATTAAATAAGATCTCCTTGTTCTCATCAGAGGTTCCTCTCCTAGAGATATGGCCAACTTTATTTGATCTAGCGGTTGTACTTCGTTGCCTGTGAATCCATATAAAGGAGTGACCATCTGTTGAAGTTCACTTGGGTCAATCTGTAATTGATCGAAAGCCTTCTTGAATATAATATTGATAGAACTGCCCGTGTCTATGAAGGTACGAGAAATAACATAGTTGGCTATCACGACTTTGATAATCAAGGCATCATCATGGGGTATTTCTAGCCCCTCAAGATCTCTAGGCCCAAAACTTATCTCGGGACCAGCTGCTCGTTCCATGCTACACCCCACGGCATGAATTTCCAGTCTTCGAGCATGTGCTTTCCTCCCGAGCGGTATTACTCCTGTTTTCTTCTTGTCGAGTTGTCATGGCTTCAGAAGGAGCCTTTTCCGATACTTGACTTGTACCGGCCGGGGTTGGTAATGCATCCTGCCGAGGCTCGACCAGGCGATATTCCAACTTGAGCGGACTTTGTTGTCTAGGGTACTATTGCCGATAATAATTTTTCCTTTGATAACGCTCCCTATTAGCCCTTTTATTTCTTAAAACAAAATAGTCTTCAGTATGATGACTGCTAGTTTTATGATAAGTGCACCATCTTCTTGGTGCCTCTGGCTGTATCTCCACGTGTTGTACTGCCTGTGGATGATATTCTGGTTGACGGTGAGGTGGATGAGTTGCTCGAGGCCCTCTTGGTGGAGGAACAGGAGCAGGAGCTTTCTCCTTAACCTAGATAGGAGAAGAAGTAACACCCTCCTTCCTACGGGCGGCTTGAGCTTCTTCCACATTAATGAATTCAGTTGCACGGTCAATCAAGGAATCAAAATTAACAAGAGGATTTCTCACTAAATCTTTAAAGAAATCATTATCATTTAAACCTTGAGAAAAAGCGCTCACTAAGATTTTTGTGGTAGCATTAGGTACATCGATAGCTACCTGATTGAACCTTTTGATGTAGGCTTGGATGGACTCCTTGGATGCCTGCTTAATTGAAAATAGACTCCAAGGAGTCTTATGATATCTCTTGTTGCTGGAAAAATGATGTAGAAAAACTTTCTTGAAGTCTTTGAATTTTCTAGTAGTCTCTTGAACCAGCGTTGTGCGGCTCCTCCAAGAGTAGTAAGAAACATCCGACATTTCACCCCATCAGAGAATTATTGTAATAATGCTACATTCTCAAATTTCAATAGATGATCTTCTAGATCTGTTGTTCCAGTGTACTCACCGATCTGAAGATTTTGATACCGCTTAGGAAGCGGATCATCCAGTACACTTTGAGAGAATGGAGAGATGACCTTTTCTGGTGAGTTATCACTAGTTATCATTTTGATCTTACGCTTTTCTCTGTCTGGTGCTTCACCAGATGATTCTTGAAACACAGGCCTCTGACCCCCCTGCTCCATGGGAGTGCGAAGAAAGGCTCGTGGACGTCTTGTCGGAGAAACGACAACTGGGGGAAAATACACATGTTCCTCCTCTTCCGGCTCTTTTCCTTTCCGATGCTCAGTAGTCGAAATCGTTGGATTATGAGCTGTTGGTAGAGTAGCTCCAGTGTGAGCTTGAAGTTGTTGTTATTATTGTTGCAAGGCTTTTTGTACATGAGAATTAATGAGGAAATCCAGATCCTCCCGACTGATGGTGAGTAGATTTGATTTTCCGGCCTCTTCTATCTTGTAGTCTCAGATTCAGGTGAATTTCCCACAGACGGTGCCAAATTTGATCCTGTCTGAGAAGCTGGACAAAACGGAGAGCCAGGAGAAAAAACCTACTGCTGATGGAGAATAATACCTATGGAACGCCAATCCGAGAAACCCAAAGCGGATCCAAGAAGATGAAGCCACAAGAGTGCCCTCTCGATGCAAGATACCAATGGCGATGAAGAGATCCGATCGAAGAACACCCAGATTCGGAGCTCCCAAAGCTTCCTGCGCACAAGAGACCAACCAACACTACTGTCAGTGACCTAAGACCGGGGTGAGAATCCCTGGCTAGGCCCTCCGACGCTCAAGTCAGTGATCTCTCTCGGTGTGGAAGAAGGAGGAAGAAGATGAACAGTAGTTGAAAAATTAGGGTTATGAATGTGCGCAATGATGTGAACTTACCTTACCAACGGAGAGGATTCCCCTTTTTATACCACTTCATATAACCTCCGTAGTCATGAAGTGGACCCCGGTTTGTTAGAGTTTGTTATGAGATGACGTAAGCTGTGTACTTGTGGTAAATGACTTTTAAGGAATCTTTTTCGTACCCCATATGTACCTTCTTTGTCGTCTAGTACTTGCAAAACGGTCTAAAAACACATTTCCCGCCAAAATATATAATACTGGTTATACAGTCATATACTGCAAATATCTTCAAGAACTACTTTATTCGAAATATTACTTCTCTTCTGTCTCACAAGTTCTTTTTTAAAGTGTTTCTATCCTTCCTACTCTTCCCTCATGTTTTTGCTACATCATAGATAACTTAATATACTAGTGCTGATTAAGGCTGAGCTTAGTTAGGTTTGATCAATTATTATTATCTCTTATGGGGCTCCTGGGGCAATGCTTGTCTGAGCTCCTTTATGTTTATTATTCTAGTTAGCCCTGAGCCATCAAACATCATTTCAAGATATTAGTCGAACCGGTCGATATTGGCCTTCCTTCTTAAAGGTATGTCTCTGTCGACACTAGTTTACTCACTCAGAAGTATATCCCAGCTGATATTGGCCTACTTCCTTTGAGGTATATCCCGGTCGATATTAGCCTACCTCCTTTGAGGTATATGCTGATCGATATGGGTTTGCCTCTTTGGAGGCATATCCCGGCCGATATTGGGCTTTCTTCCTGAAGGTATGTCTTGATCGAATTTGGCCTACCTCCTTTGAGGTATATCCCAGTCGACACTAATCTACTCACTCGGAAGTATATCCCGACCGATATTGGTCTGCTTCCTTTGAGGTATATCCCGGTCAATATTAGTCTACCTCCTTTGAGGTATATGCTGATCGATATGGGTTTGCCTCCTTGGAGGCATATCCCGGCCGATATTGGGCTTCCTTCCTAAAGGTATGTCTTGATCGAATTTGGCCTACCTCCTTTGAGGTATATCCCCATCGACACTAATCTACTCACTCGGAAGTATATCCCGGCCGATATTGGCCTGCTTCCTTTGAGGTATATCTCGGTCGATATTAGCCTACCTCCTTTGAGGTATATGTTGATCGATATGGGTTTGCCTTCTTGGAGGCATATCTCGGCCGATATTGGGTTTCCTTCCTGAAGGTATGTCTTGATCCAATTTGGCCTACCTCCTTTGAGGTATATCCTGGTCGACACTAATCTACTCACTCGGAAGTATATCCTGGCCGATATTGGCCTACTTCCTTTGAGGTATATCCCGACCGATATTAGCCTACCTCCTTTGAGGTATATGATGATCGATATGGGTTTGCCTCCTTGGAGGCATATCCCGGTCGATATTGTCCTTCTTCTCTACTTGGTTATCTCCTTTTCCCTCCTTATCGGGGATTCATGAAACCTAACCCATATCATTGTCTTTTGAACTTACAAAGTCCAATGACACCACTCCAAGAGACACTAGCTCATGAATAGACTTTAATCTTATTCGTACATGTCTCTTCTGTTTCTGGTTATACTTGGAGCTTCTAATCTGAGCTATTGTTGTTTGATTATCACAGTGTACTGAAATAGAAGGTATTGGCTTCACCATCAAGGGAATTTCATAAAGAAGACCCTTAAGCCAATCAACTTCAGTTACTGTGGTATCCAAAGCACACAATTCTGCCTCAGATGTAGAACGAGTTATAATCGTCTGTTTAACAGACCTCCAAGCAACTACACCGCCTCCAAGTGTAAAGACATAACCAGTAACGCCTTTACACTCAGCAGTGTCAGCTATCCAACTAGCATCACTATATCCCTCCAGGACTGCAGGGAATCTCCCATACCACAAGCCCAAGGATATAGTGCCTTTTAGGTATCTGAGTACTCTCTGTCTAATGCATCCCAATGCGTTCTGTCCGGACAGCTGGTAAACCTGCTCAATTTTGATATAGCAAAAGAAATATCAGGTCTAGAACAATTTGCTAAATACATTAGACTACCTATTATTTGTGAGTATCTTAATTGAGATACTGTCACACCACTCTTATTCTTGTGGAGAGTTTTTGAAGGATCATAGGGTGTGACTACAGATTTAACTTGGCTATAGCCATATTTCTCTAATACTCTCTCAACATAGAGTGACTGAGAAATTACTATTCCATCAGTTGAACGAGTCAACTTTAGCCCTAAAATCATGTTAGCACAACCCATATCCTTTATATCAAACTTACCACTTAAGAGGGCCTTAGTCTCATTAATAATAGAAAGGTTAGAACCAAAAAGTAGAATATAATCTACATATAAGCATAAGATAATACAATTATCACCTTTCATTTTAGCATACACACATTTATCAGAGTCATTCATTTCAAAGCCAAACGATAGCATAGCTCTATCAAATTTTTCGTGCCACTGCTTTAGGGCTTGCTTCAAACCATAAAGAGATTTGACTAACCTACAGACTTTATTCTCATTTCCAGAAACTACATGTCCCTCAGGTTGATCCATATATATCTCTTCTTTAAGATCTCCATTAAGGAATATCGTTTTGACATCCATTTGATGGACCTCAAGATGATATATGGATGTCAATGCTATTAACATTCGGATTGTAGTAATTTTGGTAACAGGAGAATAAGTGTCAAAATAGTCAATTTCTTTCTGTTTGAATCCCTTAGCAACTAGGCGGGCTTTGAATTTATCTACTGACCCATCATGTTTTAGTTTTCTCTTAAACACCCATTTACATCCTATGGTGTTACACCCAGGAGGTAAATCTACCAACTCCCAAGTGGCATTAGATATAATAGAGTCCATTTCAATTTTAATGGCCTCTTTCCAGTGTTTAGCTTTAGGAGAAGCCATAACATCTCTATATGTCACAGGGTCACCTTCTATATTATTGGTGATAAAGTCCTGGCCTAAATCCGTAGACACACGTTGCCTCTTGCTCCTTCTCAGTTCTGTATGCTTACTAGATTTATCTAGTCTAGAGTGACTTGAGGACGGTGTACCTTCTACGGATAATGGGGCCTCTACGGAAGTAGGTATATCTCTAGTTGGATTACCAGATATAGACTGAGGTGTTCTCGTCTTCATAGGAAATATATCTTCAAAAAATGTAGCATCACAAAGTTCTACAATAGTATTTGCATCTATTCAAGAAATTTCAGATTTAATAATCAGAAACCTATATGCAATACTATTTTGAGCATAACCCAAGTGTTGGGTTTTTCGGGCCGCGAAAACCGCTTTTCGCGTCGCGGAAACCCCGAATCACCCAAAGCCGTAGATCCATGCAAGGAAAACCGAACGGAAATTACGAGTACGAGTTTCAAAAACATTGATCTACAGTAGATCTACAAAGAAAAAAAACCTTATACCTTCGAAGCGTGCCCTTCGCTTATCCCGCTCGTTCAAGGTACGCCGGATCTTCTAGAGTGTCAACGTAGACACTCCTCTAATGATATCCACACGAACAAGGAGTGTCTCCCACACTCAAAGGATGGAGAAGAGAGCCCCAAGTGTGCTAGCACTTTCTCTAGGGCTCTCGAATGGGAAATGGAAAGGAAGAAAAGAAGAAGGTACAAAAGAAATCTTATACACTCACTAGTAGTATCCTTCCTTTGTGACCTTCACTCTTCCTTTGCTCTTGGATTCACTCAATCAACTTCTCCTCACCATGGAAGTCCACGGCAACAGCAGCAAGGAGGAGGAAGAAAGCTTGGAAGAAGATGAGACAATTACCACCCTTCAATTGCCACAAAACCAAAACCCCTTTTGCATTAGTGTGGCCGGCCACCACATTGTAACTCCCTCATTAATGTGGCCGGCCACATTAAAACCAAGGGGAGAGTGTAACCCCCATGAGGTGGCATGCCTCATGAGGTGGAGGTGATGTGGCAAGGATGAGTCATCCTTATGATGTGGCAATACATCAAGTCAAACTTGATGTTTCAATTTCTACTTGGTCAAGTCAAACTTGACCAATTGTCTTCCTTGTTGAGTTAAATCCAACCTTTGACTCAAGTCAATTTTAATTTAATGAATCTCAATTCATTAATATAAATTGACTCAATGAATCAAATCTAAATTAGACTCATTCAACAATTGAATCTAATTGAGTCTAACTCAATAAGTCTAATTTGAATCCAATTGGTTCATCATATGAACCCAATCCAATTGGTTCATCAAATGAACCCAATCTCCATCCACTTGTTCTTTGTGTGTGACCCAATAGGTTCTTGTAACGTTGGCAATGTTTCTAAACTCCTTTAGAAACATAAGCAATGAGCGACATCTAGCAATACATCATTGCTACCCAAGTTACAAGAAATGTTGAGATCCAACATTACCTTGTGACTATTAATTGTGACTCCTCACAATATATGACAAGTGTCCTTCTATCCTAGACATCTAGATTGATCAATGTGAGGCATAGACCGTGTCATCCTCTGACCAATCTAAATCTTGAACTCCAAGTAGACTCACTCAATCAAATGAGCTCAATATCTCATATTGACTCATTTGGATATGGCCATACACTTCGTGGTCTTACTCTATCAAGAATATCGATGTCACTCCCGTCATATAGGAGGGATAGATCCCATCTACATCACTCACTTCCCTCTTCATAATTCGTTACATACCCAGTAATCGCCTTTATAGTCCACCCAGTTACGGGTGACGTTTGACAAAACCAAAGTACATAACTCCTTATGTAGGGATCCATGGTGACTTCAGGTCTAAGGACTAATAGTCATACTAATAGACACATGAGAAAGTATATGACACTCATATAACGATCCATGATACTTTCTCATGGCGGGTTATTCAGTATACATTCTCTAATGCATACCCATGTGTCAGCTTGATATCTCTATATCCATGACTTGTGAGATCAAGTCATCGAGCTGACCTACATGCTAGTCTTATTGTATTAACATTGTCCCTGAATGTTAATACTCGACAAGGAATGATTTAGAGTAGTGTTCCCTATATCATCTCACTATCGATTCAACTAATCGATTGATATAGGTATGAACCTTCTACTCAAGGACGCTATTATACTTAGTCTATTTGGCACTAATACAAATAAGTATAATAACCAAACAAATGCCTTTATTAATATACAAGAATATGATACAATGAGTCCATACAATCATCAAATGATTGGCTCTAGGGCTCTAACTAACAATCTCCCACTAGCACTAGTGCCAATCAGTATAGGCTCTAAGGCCTAATGACCTAGTGTGACCATCATGCTTCCTCATTGCCAGTCAAGGGGTCGCGATGTTAGCCTCTGTAGGTACTCTGAAATCTTCACATCTCCTCTATCGATAATCTCGAATGAGATGGAAATATGTGCTTGGTCCGCCGGTGTGAGCGAGGTTCCTTCGCTGTGCTATAGCTCCATTGTTGTCACAATAGAGCTCAACTGGTCGATGCTAGGAACCACCCCAAGTTTAGTGATGAACTTGCGGATCCAAATCGCTTCTTTCTCGATGCAGCAATATACTCGACCTCTGTAGAATCACCATCGTGTCTGCTTGAACTCTTCCACTCACAAGACCACCATTTAAGCAAAACACGAACCCGACTACGATCTATAGTCATCCTGGTCTGGAAGCTAGCATCACCGTAACCCTTTACAACTAGCTCATCATTGCCTCCATATATCAAGAAATATTCTTTAGTCCTTCTTAAGTACTTAAGAATATTCTTGACCGCTATCGATGACTTTGATCTGACTGGTATATGCTCGTCATGCTCAAAGCATACGAGACATCGGTCGAGTACATAGCATGGCGCACATGATCCTATGGCTGAGGCATAAGGGATCTGATCCATACGGGTCTCTCTCTCTAGAAGAGGGACCTTGAGTCTTCAAAAGACTCACGCCATGTGACATCGGCAGAAATCCCTTCTTGCCCAAGTAGTACCTTGTCAATGTATGTCCGACTTAGGCCAAGCAATCTCTTAGATCTATCCCTATAGATCTGTATCCCTAGAACGGGATGCCTCACCTAAGTCCTTCATTGAGAAGCAACTCCTAGCCGGTCTTGACAGATGAAGCATAGGGATGTCCTTCCCAATGAGTAGTATGTCATCCACATACAATATGAGGAAGACAACTATATCTCCTACAACCTTCTTGTAGACACAAGGCTCATCTTCGTTCTTGATGAAACCAAACTGTTTGATTGCATCATCAAAACGAAGATGAGAAGCTTGCTTTCCATAAATGGATCTATGCGACTTGCATACCTAGTATCTTTGTGGATCTACAAAACCCTCGGTTGTGTCATGTACACATCCTCGAGTTGGTATTCCGAAACGCGGTTTTGACATCCATCTGCCATATCTCATAGTCATGGTAGGCTGCAATAGCAAGCATGATCTGAATGGGCTTAAACATCGCTACTGGAGAAAAGGTTTCATCATAGTCAATACCATGAATCTGCTTGAAATCTTTAGCTACTAAGCGACCCTTATAGATAAGTCCATCCATGTCAGTCTTTCTTTTAAAGACCCACTTGCACCCAATGGGTTTTACCCCTTCAGGTGGATCAACCAAAGTCCATACTTGGTTGGTGTACATGGATTCATTTCGGATCTCATGACCTCTAGCCATTTCTCAGAATCTGGTCTCATCACAGCTTCCTGATAGGTGGTGGGCTCATCCTCTATGAGCATAACGTCATCATGGTCAGACAAGAGAAATGAGTATCTCTCAGGCTGACGACGTACCCTATCAGACCCGCGAAGAGGTATGTCTACTTGAACCGGTTGTTGTTCCTCAACTCCTTGTGGAACATCATCCACAACACTTTGTGGCTCCAGTTCAACTTCCATCGAGGCTTCAGTGCTAATATTCGCATCTTGAACTTCTTCAAGATCGAACGTGCTCCCACTAGTTTTTCTAGAAACAAAGTCCCTTTCTAGAAAGACCCCAGTCTTTGCCAAAACTACCTTGTGCTGACTGGGAATGTAGAAGTAATATCCCTTAGTTTCCTTGGGATATCCAATGAAAAAGCACTTGTCGGATTTGGGTCCTAATTTGTCTGAGACTTGACGTCGAACGTAAGCCTCACAACCCCAAATCCTCATGAAAGACACCTGAGCATCTCTCCCAGTCCATATCCTATATGGTGTCTTTATCACGACCTTAGATGGAACTCGGTTGAGAATGAAAGCTGCCGTGTCTAGAGCATATCCCCATAGATATGTCGGAAGATCTGTATGACTCATCATAGATCGTACCATATTTAATAAGGTACGATTCCTCCGTTCGGATACACCATTCCACTGTGGTGTTCCAGGAGGAGTAAGTTGGGATAGAATCCCACACTCAGCTAGATAGTCACGGAACTCATGGCTAAGGTATTCTCCACCTCGATCGGATCGAAGTATCTTAATACTCTTGCCAAGCTGGTTCTGTACTTCATTCTTGAATTCTTTGAACTTTTCAAAGGATTCGGACTTATGTGTCATTAAGTACACATAACCGTATCTACTGAAGTCATCAGTAAATGTGATGAAGTACCTATAACCGCCTCTAGCAGCGACATTGAAAGGGCCACATACATCACTATGTATGAGTCCTAACAAATCAGTCGCTCTATCGCTGTGCCCACTAAAGGGAGTCTTGGTCATCTTGCCTCGTAGGCATGACTCGCAGACCTCATATGATTCAAAATCAAATGAGTCCAGCATACCATTCTTATGGAGCTGGGATAAGCGCTTGTCATTTATATGACCTAAGCGACAATGCCAGAGGTAGGTTTGGTTCATATCATTTGACTTGAACCTCTTGGTATTTATGTTAAAGATAGGGCTCTCAAGGTCTAGAATATAGAGTCCGTTTATTAGAGGTGCACTACAATAGAACATATCGTTTAAATAGACAGAACAATATTTGTTCTTTATTATAAACGAGAACCCTTTCTTGTCCAAACAAGAAACTGAAATTATGTTCTTAGTCAAGGCAGGCACATAAAAACAATCATCTAATTCTAGTACAAGCCCTTAGGGAAGAGATAGATGATAAGTTCCTACAGCAATAGCAGCAACTCGTGCTCCATTGCCTACTCGTAGCCCTGCTATTTCTCAGCGCTTGTACATTAGTACAAATGTGCGAAGCACATCCGGTATCTAATACCCACGATGAAGAAATAGAGAGGTTGACTTCTATAACATGTATACCTGAAGTAGAAATCTTATTTCTCTTCTTCGTAAGATCTTCCAGGTATTCTTTGGAGTTCCTCTTCCAGTGCCTTGCTTGTCCTTGATATAGGTGACAAAGATGTTCAACCATATCGTAAGCGCCCATCAACTCATGTTGCTTCTGAAGCTCAGAGTTCATGGTTGCGAGCATAAGACAGGACACATCTAATGCGTCATCTTTATGCTTCTTGTAAGCATCTCGGTCCCAGACTCGCGGGCAGGAGGAGCCTCCGGAATGGGCTGCTCGAGAACGTACAGTTTACGTTCTCGTGTGAGAACTAGTCCAGGAAATTTGCTCGTTGAGCTTGTCCTTCTTAAGGACGAACGCAGGGAGAAAGAGTTCGTATTCGACGTCATGGTTATCTACAATAAAATTTTTAAATAAATATCATATTCTTTTAAAATCATTTAATTAGGCCTTTAATTAAATGATTCTCCTTAATTCTATAATTCTTGTGGGACAAGATCCACATCATACTAACCCTTGAGTTAGCTTTGGCTAATACGCCCAAGGCTTAGTATGATCGGTAGGTAACAATTACCAATTACATCTCTATGCAACTCTTGTTTATAGAATCAATATCCGCATTTATATTAAAACTCGAGTTAGCTTTGGCTAATACGCCCGAGAGTTAATATAGATGTGATTTTGACCTATCTTTTCCAACCGTTGGAATAATGCCTATAGTTGACTTGATCCAACCGAGTAACTAGGAATACTCAATCTAATTGAGTTTGTATTCACCCATGCGTTGATAGGCGGGACCAAGATTGTCCCTCCGTACCCTACCAAGATAATATGTATTGCTCTGCTTTGGCAGATTCAACAATACATGTGATCGAGGTAGTGATAGGTATCACGGCACGGTTAGGCATTTAGAGTTGGTTCGACCGAGATCTAATCTAATAAAAAAGGATGCATCTTGTGCACGACTTAGATCTAATCTAATCACAAGGGTGCATCATGTGCACGACTTAGATCTAATCTAATCGTAAGGCACTAATTAATTAATTACTTATTAAACATGCATCATATACATAAGCAATTAACTAATTAATCTATTTGTGATTTAGTCATGGCCCTACTACGATCTTCTCAAGCCAATGAGAAGATCGAATGGTCAACCTAGGGTCAACAGCTTCTCCAAGCTCCTCCCTTTGACCATCTTGTGTTGCTCGTGCCCGCCTTGGAACTCCGTCTCGTGTGGACCCTCCACCGCTCCAATTTGTACATTACAATTTGAAATTTGAGTTACATTCGAGTCTAAATCTAATTTACAACAAGAATATAAGAGAAGGCATGACGCGCAGGTCGCGAATAAATAAAAACATACAACACCAAGACACGCAGGCCGTATTATGAATTACAACACAACCAATCATATTGGGTTTTTGGGCCATGACTATCACAAAATTAATATATAATTCAAAATTATATATTTTCATAATTTTCTATAATTTTAAAATTAATTTTTACAATTTTTACGAGTAAAATTTCGGCGGTCCCGTTTAGCGGGCTTGCAATCATGAACGGATCCTTCTGCGGGGCCTGGGCAGCGCCCTACCCTGATCTAACTATCGCGAGGTTCCTTTGCAATACAACATCGCTTAAACCCGCTGTCCCAAAATGATTTGGGCCAAGACATTGCCGTTTCGGAAAATCTTCCGGCGGGTTCGTTTTAGCGATTTCGGGTGCGTAGCAAATTCCCTTGCGGGGTTAGGGGCAGTACCCCTACCCACGATCTAACCATCATGAGTTGATCCTTTGCGATCTAATGGCACCCAAGTCCGCTGTCCCAAACGGATTTGGGGCAAAACGAAGCCGTTTTGGAAAAATCTTTCCGGTTGCCGAAGCCTACAAGTGCCGAGACACTTGTGCTTCGCTTCTACGGAAAAATTACCCTTAAAAACTATAAAATCATAATTTTACAGAAAATTACAGAAACTTTAGTTTTCATAAAACCAAAAATCAAACTCGTACAAGCCTTGCACGTGGCTCTGATACCACTGGTTTTTCGCGTCGCGGAAACCCCGAATCACCCAAAGCCGTAGATCTGTGCAAGGAAAACCGAACGGAAATTACGAGTACGAGTTTCAAAAACATTGATCTACAGTAGATCTACAAAGAAAAAAAACCTTATACCTTCGAAGCGTGCCCTTCGCTTATCCCGCTCGTTCAAGGTACGCCGGATCTTCGAGAGTGTCAACGTAGACACTCCTCTAATGATATCCACACGAACAAGGAGTGTCTCCCACACTCAAAGGATGGAGAAGAGAGCCCCAAGTGTGCTAGCACTTTCTCTAGGGCTCTCGGATGGGAAATGGAAAGGAAGAAAAGAAGAAGGTACAAAAGAAATCTTATACACTCACTAGTAGTATCCTTCCTTTGTGACCTTCACTCTTCCTTTGCTCTTGGATTCACTCAATCAACTTCTCCTCACCATGGAAGTCCACGGCAACAGCAGCAAGGAGGAGGAAGAAAGCTTGGATGAAGATGAGACAATTACCACCCTTCAATTGCCACAAAACCAAAACCCTTTTTGCATTAGTGTGGCCGGCCACCGCATTGTAACTCCCTCATTAATGTGGCCGGCCACATTAAAACCAAGGGGAGAGTGTAACCCCCATGAGGTGGCATGCCTCATGAGGTGGAGGTGATGTGGCAAGGATGAGTCATCCTTATGATGTGGCAATACATCAAGTCAAACTTGATGTTTCAATTTCTACTTGGTCAAGTCAAACTTGACCAATTGTCTTCCTTGTTGAGTTAAATCCAACCTTTGTCTCAGTTCTGTATGCTTACTAGATTTATCTAGTATAGAGTGACTTGAGGACGGTGTACCTTCTACGGATAATGGGGCCTCTACGGAAGTAGGTATATCTCTAATTGGATTACCAGATATAGACTGAGGTGTTCTCGTCTTCATAGGAAATATATCCTCAAAAAATGTAGCATCACGAAGTTCTACAATAGTATTTGCATCTATTCCAGAAATTTCAGATTTAATAATCAGAAACCTATATGCAATACTATTTTGAGCATAACCCAAGAAGATACCATCTACGGTCTTTGGACCAAGTTTTTTTCTTCTGTGTTCAGGTACTAGTACCTTTGCAAGGCACCCCCACACTTTAAGGTATTTCAAACTTGTCATTCATCCTTTCCAAAGCTCATATGAGTTTTTATCCTTTGACTTCATGGGGACTCTATTTAACACATGACATGCAGTATATAGAGCCTCCCCCCCCCCCCACATGAAGTTGGATAACCCAAAACTGCCTAACATGGAATTAATCATATCTTCAAGGGTTTGATTTTTCCATTCTGCTATACCGTTAGATTGAGGACTATATAGAGTAGTTACTTCGTGAATTATACCTGTATCTTGACAAAATTTTTGAAACAGGTTCAAGGTAAACTCTCCACCCCTATCAGACCTTAACCTCTTAATAGTTTTATTTGTTCGATTCTCAGCTTCAGATTTAAAAATCATAAATTTATCTAAAGCTTCATCCTTAGTTTTCAGCAAATAAACATAACAATAACGAGAGTAATCATCAATGAAGGTAATGAAATACCTTTTATGATCTCTTGTTATTACACCGTTAAACTCACAACAATCAGTATGGATCAATTCTAAAATATCAGAATTTCTATCAACTGATTTGAAGGGTTTTCGGGTTTGTTTATATTGCACACAAACTTCACATTTTTTCTTATCATTTATAGCACACTTAGGAATCATGTCAAGGTTCATCATCCTTTTCACGGTATTAAAATTGACATGTCCTAATCTGTCATGTCATATATCATAAGACTCAATGTTATATGAACAACCAATATCAGTAGATTTATTTAAGGTAGCATTTTCTACATTGAGTTTAAATAAACCTTCATTAAGGTAACCTTTTCCAATAAAGGTTCCCAAATGTAATATTACAACTTTATTACATTTAAAGTTCAGCTCATAACCAACACGGACTAACTTTGACCAGCTAAACAAATTCCGACGGACCGCTGGAACATGATGCACCTCATGCTGTGACAGGACTTTTCCAGAGGTGAACCTCAGGTCAACTTGTCCTATCCCAAACACCTTGGCTGCAGAATGGTTCCCCATGGTCGCGGAAGTGCCTTCAATTACCTGATAAGTAAGGAAGGCAGAGCGATCAGCACAATAGTGCACATTAACACCTGTATCAACTAACCATTCATTAGGTTGATAGATCAAGTTTAGTTCGGGTTTGAAGGTAACAAACCTCTTGCTGGTGTCGTCACTAGCAGTCACGACATTTGCTTGTGCCTTGGTGTTGGACGTAATGCTTTGGTTTTTCTTCTTAGGGCAGAATTTGGCATAATGTCCAATTTGCCCACATGCCTAGCACGGCTTGGTTCCATTTTTCTTTTGAACCTTTGGCTTGGGTTTCATCTTGTTCTTCATTTTCTGATTTTTGAATTTCTTCTTGTCATATGAGACTACTACATTTGCCTTTGGAATAAAGTCCATAGGCATTCTTGTATCATAAGTTTTATGTTGCTTCCGATGTTCTTCTTTGATATTAAGGCAATCATCAAATCTTCTAGAGAGATTTTACCTCTCCGATGTTTAAGAGTCATGCCAAAATCTTTCCAACTCAGAGGTAATTTTTCGATGATAGACAAGACCTAAAATTTTTCGGGTAAGGCATATCTCCTTCAGCAAGACCATGAATTTGAACTTGGAATTCATGTGTTTGCTCGACCACTGATTTGCCTTCAACCATTTTGAAATTTAGGAATTTTGCCACAGTGTACTTTTCTAATCCAGAATCTTCGGAGTTGTATTTTTTATCCAAAGATTTCCACAACTCTTTATCCGAAGATGTTGAGCAGTACACATCAAATAGTACGTCTGAGAGGGCAGATAGGATTCTCCCATGGCAGAGATAATCCCTTTGCTTAAACCTCTCTAAGGCAGCACTACGGGCAGGTTCCTCTTCATTAGGTGAAGGAGGGTCTATTTCTATAACGGAGAATAGCCCTAGCGTAGTAAGCCAAAATTTCATCCGTTGTTGCCAACGTCTGAAGTTTTGCCCGAAAAATCTCTCGGGCCTGGCACTAGCCTCATCAGGTCCCGTTACCCTATCATTCATCATGTCTATCGATGCTAAGCGATTAATTCTCTAAGAATGTAGTGTTCTATAAGCAATAATACAGTAATGTATTTGCACAAAAAATAGCTAGCATGCAATAAATAGATAAATAAAAGAGCAGGGTTAGAAAATAGTTATCCTGGGTTGAAGCGTCGGCGTGCCGACTGTCCTTAGAGAATTTATCCCTGCCCCACGGTGCAAAGGCTCTCCGAAAAAATCCTCCCAAGATCCGACAACCACTCGTGATGATCGTAGGTGCACTCCAAGACGATCGTCACACTCGAACCCAACCTCAGATCGCACAGACCAAGCCTTAGGACTGTAAAACTCGAGAACCAGAAAAAGACCTCAGATTGTAGAGAAGAGAGGAGAAGAAAGCAGGAATAGCTTGAGTGAATAAGAGAGGCACAACGCCTCCCCTTTTATTCACTATGAAGTGACTCGAAGCACTGCTTCACCAGCGAACAAACGCGTCGCTGTTTCGCCTCCTGCGTCCTTTCCTCACGCGGGAGTGTCGCTTCGCCTTCTAAGTCCGGAGGCTAGCAAATAAATGAACAGAACCGGAGAATCAAACCAACGGGTTTGGTTCAAACCGAACCATACCAGAGACTGGCAAAAACGGACCGGGCCACCTGCAAGTGCGAGGCCCACGAGCTGGGGATTTGCACCCCCCCTGCGTGCGATAATCACGTGCGTCGCGCCCGGTTTATGGATTTCCAGCTCGAACCCCCCGAACCCACTTGATTTGGGCTTGACCCGCGCATGCGTGTAGGTCCACCCAACTTTTATAAGCAAGATCAGGTTGGGCCACTGATAGGGTTGATGGGTGCCAACTTATGATCAGACAAACTGATGGTGTGTAGCATTATAGTTTGACAAATTATTATTGTAAGTGGGAGGAGAATATTGCTAAGCAAAAAAGGATGGAATGACTCTATATATAAGGTCATTCCAACCTTCTTTGCTTAGCAATGTGGGACTAAATGCATACACATATGCATTACAAAAAACAAAGAAATAATTTGAATTTTCAAAAGAAAATAATTTTTTAAAACAAAATTCAACAGAATATTCTCCTCCCACTTACAATAATGATTTGTCAAACTATAATGCTACACACCATCAGTTTGTCTGATCATAAGTAGGCACCCATCAACCCTATCAGTGGCCTAACCTACGTTTCTGTTAGCAATTCGAGCCTCAAAAATCGCTTTTAGCGTTGCGGAAACCCCAAATTCTAGCCATGGATCCATGCGAAGATTTATTTAAAATTAAATCATGTACATGTTTCTACACTAGATCTAGCTTAGATCTACATGAAAAGAGAGTATACCTTTGTAGCAAAGCCCTTCGCTTATCCCGCTGGTCCAAAAGTTGTCGGATCTCGTAGAGTGTCAAGTGAACACCCCTCTACAAGTATCCACACGGACAAAAGGTGGAGAAGAAACCACTTAGAGTGTGCTAACACTCTTGGTAGTCACGACAATGGAGGGTGAGAGGGAGAAGAGAGAAGAGAGGAGGAAGAAGATGACCTCTTGAATGAGTACACAAAATGTAACTCACATCACTCATGTGGCCGGCCACATTTAGAGGTTCTTATACCTCCATGTAATACCAAGAGTCATGACTCTTGGTCTCCCTCATGAGGTGGCACACAATGATGTGGCCTTGATGATGTGGAACACCATCATTGGCCAGCCCTATGCCAAGTAACAATGAGGTGGCAATTGGTCAAGTCAAACTTGACCCTTCATCTTCCCTCTCAAGTCAAGTCAAACTTGACCCATTTATCTCCCATGGTTGATCAAATCTAACCATTGATTCAAGTCAATTTGATTTAGTGAATCTCTATCCATTAAACTAAATTGATTCAATGAGTCATAATCTAAATTAAACTTATTGGACACATGAATCAAATTGAGTCCAACTCAATTAGTCTAATTTGGATTACTCTTAATCCAATTTTGTTCATCACATGAACCTAATCCTCTTGGTTCATCATATGAACCTATTCTCCATCTAATTGCCCTTTGTGTGTGCCCCTATAGGTTCTTGTAACGTTGACAATGCTCCTAAACTCATTTAGAAGCATAAGTAATGAGCGGTACCTAGCAATATATCATTACTACCCAAGTTACAAGAATATTGAGATCCAACATCACCTTTGTGACTACTAATTGTGACTCTCACAATATATGATAATGTCCTTCTATCCTTGACATCTAAATTGATCAAATGAGGCATAGACCGTGTCATCCTCTAATCAATTTATATCTTGAACTCCAAGTAGACTCACTTTAAACAAATGATCTCAATATCTCATATTGACTCATTTGGGCATGGCAATGCACATACTGGTCTCACTCTATCAAGAATCATGATATCACTCCCGTCATATAGGAGGGATAGATCCCATCTACATCACTCACATCCCTCCGCATAATTTGTTACATACCCAGTAATCGCCTTTATAGTCTACCCAGTTACGGGTGACGTTTGACGAAGTCAAAGTATGCAACTCCTTATGTAAAGAACCATGGTGACTTCAGGTCCAAGGACTGATAGTTATACTAATAGTCACATGAGAAATTATATGACACTCATATAACGATCCATGATACTTTCTCATGGCTGGTGATTCAGTATACATTTTCTAATGCAGACCCATGTGTCAATTTGATATCTCTATATCCATGACTTGTGAGATCAAGTCATCGAGTTGACCTACATGCTAGTCTCAATGCATTAACATTGTCCCTGAATATTAATACTTGACTAGGAATGATTAAGAGTAGTATTTCTATATCATCGCACTATCAATTCAACCAATCGATTGATATAGAAAAGAACCTTCTACTCAAGGACGCTATTATACTTAGTTATTTAACACTAATACAAGTAAGTATAATAACCATAAATAAATGCATTTATAAATATATAGGAATATGATACATCGAGTCCATACAACAATCATCATATGATTGGCTCTAGGGCTTTAACTAACAATCTCCCACTAGCACTAGTGCCAATCAGTGTAGGCTCTAAGGCCCAATGACCTAGTGTGACCATCAGGCTTTCTCTGTGCCAAAGCCTTGGTCAAGGGATCAACGACATTAGCCTCTATGGGTACTCTGCCAATCTTCACATCTCCTCTATCGATGATCTCTTGAATGAAATGGAAGCGTCGTAGTATGTGTTTGGTCCACTGGTGTGAGCGAGGTTCCTTAGCCTGTGCAATTGCTCCATTGTTGTCACAATAGAGCTCTTTAGGATCGGCTATGCTAGGAACCACCCCAAGCTTAGTAATGAACTTACGGATCCAAACTGCCTCCTTTGCTGCTTCTGATGCAGCAATATACTCGACCTCTGTTGTAGAATCAGCAACTGTGTCCTGCTTTGAACTCTTCCAGCTCATAACACCACCATTCAAACAAAACACGAACCCAGACTACGATTAATAATCATCCTGGTCAGTTTGGAAGCTGGCATCACTGTAACCCTTTACAGCTAGCTCGCCATCGCCTACAAATATCAAGAAATATTCTTTAGTCCTTCTTAAGTACTTAAGAATATTCTTGACCGCTATCCAGTGACGCTCACCTGGATTTGACTGGTATCTACTCGTCATGCTCAAAGCATATGAAACATCAGGACGAGTACATAGCATGACATACATGATAGATCCTATGGCTGAGGAATAAGGGATCTTATCCATGCGGTCTCTCTCCTCTCTAGAAGAGGGACTTTAAGTCTTCGAAAGACTCACACCATGTGATATCGACAGAAATCCTTTCTTGGAATTCTGCATGGCAAACCGTAGTAATACCGTGTCAATATATGTACTTTGACTTAGGCTAAACAATCTCTTAGATCTATCTCTATAGATCTTTATGCTAGAATTCAGGCTTCTTCACCTAAGTCCTTCATTGAGAAACAATTCCCTAGCCAAGTCTTTACAGACTGCAGCAAAGGGATGTAATTTCCAATGAGTAGTATGTCATCCACATAGAATACAAGGAAGACAACTGTGTTCCCAACAATCTTCTTGTAGACACAGGGTTCATCTTCATTCTTGATGAAACCAAACTGTTTGATCGTATCATAAAATTGAAGATTCCAACTCCGAGAAGCTTGCTTTAGTCCATATATGGATTTGTACAGCTTGCATTCTCTGCCAGTATGCTGTGGATCTACAAAACCCTCAGGTCGTGTCATATACACATCCTCGAGTAAGTTTCCATTCAGAAACGCGGTTTTGACATCCATCTGCCAGATCTCATAATCGTGGTATGCTGCAATAGCAAGCATAATCCGAATGGACTTAAACATCGCTACTGGAGAAAAAGTTTCATCATAGTCAATACCATGAATTTGCTTGAAACCTTTAGCTACCAAGCGACCCTTATAGGTAATAAGTCCATCTATGTCAGTCTTTCTCTTAAAGACCCACTTACACCCAATGGGTTTGACGCCTTCAGGTGGATCAACCAAAGTCCATACTTGGTTGGTGTACATGGATTCCATCTCGGATCTCATAGCCTCTAGCCATGACTCAGAATCTGGTCTCATCATAGCTTCCTGATAGGAGGTAGGCTCATTCTCAACAAGCATAACATCATTATGGTCAGACAAGAGAAATGAGTATCTCTCAGGCTGACGACGTACCCTATCAGACCTGCAAAGAGGTAGGTCTACTTGAACTGGTTGTTGTTCCTCAACTCCTTGTGGAATAATCTCATCATCCATAACATTTTGTGGTTCCAGTTCAACTTCCATCAAAGCCTCAGTGCTATGGTCCATATCTTGAACTTCTTCAAGATCGAACGTACTCCCACTAGTTTTTCTAGAAACAAAGTTCCTTTCTAGAAATACCCCTGTCTTAGCCACAAACACTTTGTGTTGACTGGGAATGTAGAAGTAATATCCCTTTGTTTCCTTGGGATATCCTATAAAAT
The DNA here is from genome assembly GCF_018446385.1 of Zingiber officinale. NCBI lineage: Eukaryota > Viridiplantae > Streptophyta > Magnoliopsida > Zingiberales > Zingiberaceae > Zingiber > Zingiber officinale. The sequence goes on along the minus strand of NC_056006.1, from coordinate 58,207,615 downwards.
AACACTTATCATATTTGAGTCCCAATTTATTCGAGACTTGACGTCGAACGTAAGCCTCACAACCCCAAATCCTCATAAAATACATCTAGGCATCTCGCCCAGTCCATATCCTATATGTTCTCTTTATCACCGCCTTGGATGGAACACAGTTAAGTGTGAAGGCTGTTGTGTCTAGAGCATATCCCCAAAAAGATATAGGAAGATCTGTGTGACTCATCATAGACTGTACCATATCTAATAGGGTATGATTTCTCCTTTCGGATACATCATTCCACTGTGGTGTTCCAGGAGGAGTGAGTTGGGATGGGATCACACACTCAGCTAGATAGTCACGAAACTCATGGCTAAGGTATTCAACACCTCGATCTGATCGAAGTATCTTAATACTCTTGCCTAGCTGGTTTTGTACTTCATTCTTAAATTCTTTGAACTTTTCAAAGGATTGTGACTTATGTGTCATCAGATACACATAACCATATCTACTGAAGTCATCAGTAAATGTAATGAAGTACCTATGACCATCTCTAGCAGTGACATTGAAATGACCACGTACATCACTATGTATAAGTCCTAACAAATCAGTTGCTCTTTCACTGTGTCCACTAAAGGGAGTCTTGGTCATCTTGCCCAGTAGGCATGACTCGCATGTCTCATATGATTCAAAATCAAATGAGTCTAGCAAACCATCTTTATGGAGCTGGGATAAGCGATTCTCATTTATATGACCTAAGCGACAATGTCAGAGATAGGTTTGGTTCATGTCATTTGACTTGAACCTTTTGGTACTTATGTTATAGATAGGGCTCTCGAAGTCTAGAATATAGAGTCTGTTTATCAGAGGTGCATTACAATAGAACATATCGTTTAAATAGACGGAACAACATTTGTTCTTTATTATAAACGAAAATCCTTTCTTGTCCAAACAAGAAACGAAAATTATGTTCTTAGTCAAGGCAGGCACATAACAACAATCATCTAATTCTAGTACAAGCCCAGAGGGAAGAGATAGATGATAAGTTCCTACAGCAATAGCAGCAACTCGTGCTCCATTGCCTACTCGTAGGTCTATCTCACCCTTCGTCAATGCCCTGCTATTCCTCAACGCTTGTACATTAGTACAAATGTGAGAAACACATCCGGTATCCAATACCCACGATGCAGAAATAGATAGATTGACTTCTATAACATATATACCTGAAGTAGAAGTCTCACTTCTCTTCTTCTTAAGATCTTCTAGATATACTTTGCAGTTCCTCTTCCAGTGCCCGGTTTGACCACAGTGGAAGTAGGTAGCATCCTTGGCAACCCCTCCTTTAGGTTTCATTATCTTGCCTTTGCCCTTGGCTTGGGACTTTCCCTTACCTTTAGGCTTGCCCTTGCCTTTATGCTTTTGCACCATCAAAATGGAGTTGGGCTTTACCTTCTTAAGGTTGAGCTCAACAATTCGCAACATGCTAAGCAGCTCATGCAGTGGCTTGTCAATTTCATTTATGTTGTAATTCATGATAAATTTGTTAGTTAGAGCCCTAGAGCCAATCATTTGATGATTGTATGGACTCATGTATATCATATTCTTGTATATATATATTAAGGCGTTTGGTTTTTGGTTATTATGCTTATTTGTATTAGTGCCAGATAAAATAAGTATAGTAACGTCCTTGAGTAGAAGGTTCTTACCTATATCAATCGATTGGTTGAATCGATAGTGAGATGATATAGGGAACACTACTCTAAATCATTCCTAGTCGAGTATTAACATTCAGGGACAATAATATACAATAACAACATGAGGTCGATGACTTGAGATCTCACAAGTCATGGATATAGAGATATCAAGCATGGGTATGCATTAGAGAATGTATCTTGAATGACCCGCCATGAGAAAGTATCATGGATCGTTATATGAGTGTCATATACTTTCTCATGTGGCTATTAGTATGACTATTAGTCCTTAGACCTCAAGTCACCATGGATCCCTACATGGAGTTATGTACTTTGTTTTCACGCGTCCACGTGGCGGGTGTGGACTATAAAGGCGATTCTGGGTATATAACAAATTATGCAGAGGGATGTGAGTGATGTGGATCTATCCCTCCTATATGACGAGAGAGACATCGATATTCTTGATAGAGTGAGACCACGAAGTGTGATGGCCATACCCAAATGAGTCAATATGAGATATTGAGCTCATTTGATTGAAGTGAGTCTACTGGGTTCAAGATTTAGATTGGTCGAGAGGATGACACGGTCTATGCCTCACATTGATCAATCTAGATGTCTAGGATAGAAGGACACTTGTCACATATTGTGAGGAGTTCACAATTAGTAGTGTGATGGATCTCAACATTTCTCCATTTCTTGTAATTGCTAGATGATGTATTGCTAGATGCCTCATTGCTTATGTTTCTAAAGAGTTTATAACATTGCCAGTTACAAGAACCTATTGGGTCACACACACAAAGAACATGTGCATGGAGATTAGGTTCATATGATGAACCAATAGGATTAGGATTAGATTCATATGATGAATCAAAGATTGGATTCAAATTAGACTTATTGAGTTAGACTCAATTAGATTCAATTGTTGAATGAGTCTAATTTAAATTTGATTCATGAGTCAATTTATATTAATGAATTGAGATTCATTAAATTAAAATTGACTTGAATCAAAGCTTGGATTTAACTCAACAAGGAAGAGCATTGGTCAAGTTTGACTTGACCAAATAGAGGTTGACACATCAAGTTTTGACTTGATGAATTGCCACATCATGAGGATGACTCATCCTACATGGCATGCCACATCATCCCCTTATATAATGGTGTGCCACCTCATGGAGGTTACACACCATTAATCCTCTTAATGTGGCCGGCCACATTAATGTGGGGGTTACACATGTGGTGGCCGGCCACACTAAGTGATGAGATGTTTTCATTTGGTGAAATTGAATTGTGTTCAATGCTTCTTCTTCCTTGGGTGCTTCTCTCTCTCTCTAGCTTGCTGATGGTCGTGGCTTCATGGTGGAGAAGAAGTGAGAGTTGATTCTAAGCAACTAGGTGGTGTGAAGGTCACAAAAGGAGAGTAACTAGAGGAGTGTGTGAGTTCCTTTTCCCTTCTCTCCTTTCTCACCTTTTTAGATCCAATCCGAGAGCCCTAGAAAGTGCTAGCACACTTGTGGGTTCTCTTCTCCATCTTTGAGTGGTAGAAGACCACTCCTTGTTCGTGTGGATACCGCTAGAGGACCGTTCGCTTGACGGTCTCGAGATCCGGCTACCTTTGGACGTTGCGGGATTGCGAAGGGCACGCATCAAGGGTAAATGTTTTTTCCTCATAGATCTAAGAGTCGATCGTGTTTTAAACTCGTACTCGTATTTTTCGAAAGTTTTACCTTGCACGAGATCCGTGGCTTGGGCGATTCGGGGTTTCCGCGACGCGAAAAGCGGTTTTCGCGGCCCGAAAAACCCAACAAAATTGACTATAGCTCTCTGGCAAGGATTGCAAGATCAAGTCTGTGGCCAACTCTTGGCCAAGTGAGAATCCCAACCTCTGTAGGTTTTCTATGTACCCAATCATCTTGAGCACATATGGACTTACGGGAGTCCCATCCTGCATCTTGCACTGAACAGTGCCTTGGAGATCTTAAATCTCTCATGCCTCGCTTGTCCTTGATATAGTTGACGAAGATATTCAACTATATCATAAGCATACATCAAATCGTGTTGCTTCTGAAGCTCAGAGTTCATGGTCACGAGCATGAGGCATGCCACATCTAATGCATCATCTTGATGCTTCTTATAAGCATCTCGGTCAGCTGGCGTGGCAGTGGCAGGAGGTGCCTCGGGAATGGGCTACTCCAGGACGTACAGTTTTCTTTCTTGTGTGAGAACGATTCTTAGATTCCTGTACCAGTCCAAGAAGTTAGCTCCATTAAGCTTGTCCTTGTCAAGGACAGAACATAGGGAGAAGGTGTTCATGTTTGTCGACATGATAATCTACAACAGAAATAAGGCAGAAAGTAAATATCATATTCCATTTATCATTTAATTAGGCCTTTAACTAAATGATACTCCCACTGACTCATGGGACAATATCCACATCATACTATGACTTGAGTTAGCTTTGGCTAAAACACCCAAGACTTAGTATGATCGATAGATAACGAATTATCAATTACATCTCTATACAACTCTTGTTTATAGATCAAAATCCTCATTTATAAAAAAAATTGAGTTAACTTTGGCTAAATCACCCAAGATTTAGTATAAATGTGATTTGTATCCTATCTTCCAGCCGTTGGAAAATGCCTATAGTTATACCCGATCCAATTGAGTTAACTAGTTATACTCAATCTAATTGAGTTTGTACTCACCCAAGCTTTGATAGGCGGGACCAAGATTGTCCCTCCGCACCCTACCAAGATAATATGCGTTGCTCTGCTTTGGCAGATTCAATAACAACAAATGATCGAGGTAGTGATGGGTATCAAAACTTGGTAGGTATTTCGAGTTGATTTGATTAAGATCGAATCTAATCGTGAATGTGTATCATATACGCATTAAGGCACTAATTACCCTACACTAGCATGCATCACATACACACAAGCAAATATATCAAGATATATATACATATATTGTGATGAGGTCATGACCCTACTACGATCTTCTCGAGCCAATGAGAAGATCGGACGGTCAATCTAGGGTCAACAGCTTCTTCAAGCATCTCCTTTGACCGCCTTGTGTTGATCGCACCCTCCTCGTAACTCCTTTTTGAGTGGACCTTCCACCGCATCATTTTGTACATTACAAATATGAAACTTGAGTTACATTCGAGTCTAAAATCTAATTACAATAGGAATATAAATAAAGGAGGCACGACATGCAGGTCGCAAATCACATACAACACGCACAATACAAAAATAGCGCGCATGCCATATTATGAATTACAACGCAATTTTTGTCCAATCAAATTGGGGGTTTGGGCCATGATTATCATAATATCATACATAATTCTAAATTATGTATTTTACATAAATTTCTATAATTTTACTACTATTTTTATGAATTTTATGAGTTACAACTTCCCGGCGGTCCCGATTAACGATTTTCGGGCGCGATCGCGGGACAATGCCCCGTGCGGGGTTAGGGGCAGTGCCCCTACTAACGAAATGAATGTTGCGAGTGCCCCATCTTGATCTAGCAGCGCCTTAAGCTGTTGTCCCAAAACAATTTGGGCAAGACATTGCCGTTTCGGAAGATTTTTCTCGGTAGTTGAAGCCTACAAGTGTCCAAACACTTGTTGCTTCGCCTTTACGAGAAAAATACTCACAAAATCCATAAAAATAGTAAACTTATAGAAACTTACAGATCTGATATCTTTTCATAAAATCAAAATATAAACAAGTACATACTTCGCACGTGACTCTGATACCACTGTTGGGACTTTCGAGTGTGCTAGCACTCTTGGTGGTCACGGCAATGGAGGGTGAGAGGGAGAAGAGAGAAGAGAGGAGGAAGAAGATGACCTCTTGAATGAGTACACAAAATGTAACTCACATCACTCATGTGGCCGACCACATTTAGAGGTTCTTATACCTCCATGTAATACCAAGAGTCATGACTCTTGGTCTCCCTCATAAGGTGGCACACAATGATGTGGCCTTGATAATGTGGAACACCATCATTGACCGGCCCTATGACAAGTCACAATGAGGTGGCAATTGGTCAAGTCAAACTTGACCCTTCATCTTCCCTCTCAAGTCAAGTCAAACTTGACCCATTTATCTCCCATGGTTGATCAAATCTAACCATTGATTCAAGTCAATTTGATTTAGTGAATCTCTATCCATTAAATTAAATTGATTCAATGAGTCATAATCTAAATTAAACTTATTGGACACATGAATCAAATTGAGTCTAACTCAATTAGTCTAATTTGAATTACTCTTAATCCAATTTGGTTCATCACATGAACCTAATCCTCTTGGTTCATCATATGAACCTATTCTCCATCTAATTGCCCTTTGTGTGTGACCCTATAGGTTCTTGTAACGTTGGCAATGCTCCTAACTCATTTAGAAGTATAAGTAATGAGTGGTATCTAGCAACACATCATTACTACCCAAGTTACAAGAATATTGAGATCCAACATCACCTTTGTGACTACTAATTGTGACTCTCACAATATATGATAATGTCCTTCTATCCTTGACATCTAAATTGATCAAATGAGGCATAGACTGTGTCATCCTCTAATCAATTTATATCTTGAACTCCAAGTAGACTCACTCTAAACAAATGAGCTCAATATCTCATATTGACTCATTTGGGCATGACCATGCACTTAGTGGTCTCACGCTATCAAGAATCATGATGTCACTCCCGTCATATAGGAGGGATAGATCCCATCTACATCACTCGCATCCCTCCACATAATTTGCTACATACCCAGTAATCGCCTTTATAGTCTACCCAGTTATGGGTGACGTTTGACGAAGCCAAAGTAAGCAACTCCTTATGCAGGGAATGTAACAACCCAATTTTCCCCATTTAAAGTTCTAAATGTCCATAAAAATATTTGGAAATGCTTTAAAATATTCTAGAGATTTTTAGGAATTTTTAGAGTATTTTTACGTAATTTTTGGAGGTCGTTTGATATTTTTACAAAACGAAAGAAAGTTGGCAAAAAATTTGTCAAAACCGAAGCTCGAACCCGTGACCTCGGGTCGAACCCGACCTAACAGGGCGCAGCCAACCAGCTGAGCTACGCGGGTTTTGTTAAGCAAATAAGTAGAGATAGATATTTAAGGTATAGTTAGTAATAGGAAACCCTAGTTTTAAAAAGACATAATTCCTTTTCTCCCGAGCCGAAACTCCCTTCTCCTCACACGCACGCGCGGCGTCGCGATCTGTGGGCGCAAGAAGAAGCCGAAAACTCAAGTTACCCGAAACCCTAGAATCCCCTTCCTTCTCGGTTTGAATCCAAGAATATGCTGTAAGTTGCTACTCACCTGCAGTAGGATAGCTCCGAGGTTTATCTCTTGTTCCTTTCCTTGTTTCCGAAGCTTTGCATGATGGACTTAGATTTTAGCCTCGTAGTGTAGTTTTGTTGCTAGGTAGCGAAATAAAGGAAGGATCCTGCTTGATTATTCATAGAAATTGTTTTTGAAATACTCTTAGTTCCTGCCTATTGATCTAGCTCCATATCACCTATAATTAAGTCTAGCCGAGTCATTAGCTAAATTACCTCTGCATGGTATTCATTGGATTGGTAAAAAAAAAAAGTGTAAGGCTTCCAGAAGAGGCAGTGTGAAATGATGATGATGTTCACTTCCTTGTGCAAGTGTGTGAAAGATGAAAAGTAGTTTCAAGCACTCCTCTGTGACAGCTAGAGATTTCCTTTGTTACTCACTCCTTCATAACAAATAATTCAGTTAGGCATGAGCAAGTGGTATGTTACTTGACCATAATTGTTCAACAGCTACCTTGAGTGTTTTGTCAAGGAAAAGAAAAAGAATCCCTAGTAATTCTCCAGATAAGAGTAGAATAAAGGAATGGTCCCTCTGACGCGAGTCCTCAGCAAGTTCTCTTTGTGCAATAGTTTTCAGCATATGAAGTCCTGAAGCCTGAACCTGTCCATTAACTCCCACTAAAATTTCCCCTGAATCTAGCATGTTTTAGGCAGCAAAGATTAGTAAGTACCGTTACCTGCATATTGTTGGTAGAGATAATATTGTAGATAATTTCAACATAGATTGTTTTATTCTAGTAGATCATGATAAATTCCTGCACCTCAAATTAAGTTGTATGGGTTAAGCATATGGTCTGGATTTATTCTTTGACTCAGAATCAGATAGTCCTAATTTAGCTTAAGTTGATGTGGTTCATGTACATAGTTAGTCTTGAAGCAATTAGTTTTAGTGTAAATGCTTGGAAAGTCCAAGTTAGCTTTCTTTTGCCCTATTTTACAGCATGTATAGGAAGCTCAAAGTTGCATTCTTTTGCCCTATTTTATAGCATGTATAGAAAGCTCAAAGTTGCATTCTTTTGCCCTATTTTACAGCATGTTTAGAAAGCTTAAAGTTACTTTCTTTTGCTCTATTTTATAGCATGATTAGTAAGCTTAAAGTTGCTTTCTTTGCTCTATTTTATAGCATGATTAGTAAACTTAAAGTTGCTTTCTTTTGCTCTATTTTATAGCATGATTAATAAGTTTAGATTTGCTTTCCTTTGCCTTGTTTTATAACATGCTTAGAGAGTTCAGATCTGCTTCCCTTGTGTTATTTTCATGTAGCATGCTTGGTTAGTTGTAATCTTATACTTGTTAGAAATATCTACAGGATTCTGGTAAGTTCTAATAAAGGAGTATGAGAAGTATGAGTAAAGAAAAAACTAGAGTCTAGTTAAAAAGAGATAACTAGTAAATTAAATTAAGAGGCTAGTACCCGACTTCCGAGGTTGTCGTTAAACAAATCCAGGTGACCAATTCCGAGGTCTTGGCCCTGGTAAGACCGAGGTCTTTATACTCATAGGGCTGGAGGCTCGCTACCCCAGTCACTATTAGAGAGCGCGCAAAACAAAGATGTTACTAAGCCTGGGCCCAAAGAAGAAGAAAAAGAAAAAGAAAAAGAAGAAGAAAAAGAAAAAGAAAAAGAAAAAGAAAGTGAAAGAGAAATTAAAAGATTAATTTCTGGTATAAAGATAATAAGAAAATGAAATAAGTTTATGCTTAGAATCAATAAAAGTTTAGTTCTTTAATTCTAAGCCTACAGTAGTAGTTTCATTACTTTCCTGTCAGTTAGGGAGCATGTTTAGTATTCAGTTTTATTTCTATATACCATGAGTACATGCAGCTTTGCTTTAGAATTACAGTTTCAGTATTATTGCATTACTTTTATGCACTTCGATGTTTTTGTGAGATAGATTAGTACTTACTAAGCGTTTTGCTTATAGATCTTTTTTTTCTTTCCTCCTACTGCAGATAAAGGAAAAGCTAAGATATGAAAGGGAGGCGACAGGATGGTGGTGGTGATGAAGGTGTGTGATGTCTGGACTATGGAGAGATCCAGAGGGTGCTACCAAACCTGCAGGACCTATTTGATTAGAGTTTATGCTTTAGTTCTTTTCTTTAACACTATTATGAAGTTTGTGAGATTGTAGTTGAGTTTATTTCCGCATATGCATTTAGTCACTTAAATTATTTGTGGAGTGATATAGTTGGTTGTTTTTACTGGAGTAGTCCTTTCTTTTATTGTTGTTTTTATAACTGCGTGGTTCTGAAAAATGTGTTCCAGCCGCCTGTGGCTGTGTATATATCTTATGTACTATGGATTTGGTCACCGGTACAGGGGAGATTCTGCCGAAATTTTTCGGTAGGAATTCCTCTGAACCATGATAAATCTAACTGATTCTAATAATAGCGTCAGTGACACTAGTAAGTAGAGTAGTAGTTAGGTAACGGTCGCCCTTAGAGAGTAGTAGAGCAGTGTTCCATTCTCCAGTATCATGCACACACATCAGCATCATCCTTGTCGTCTTCAAGTAAGAAAGTATTTAAATCCTTTCTTTATTCTGCTTTCCTTATTATTAACTGCAGTATAGAGTACTTGTTTTTTTTAGTACTAAAGTAAGATAGAAGATTTAGTTTCCCTTTTCTTTATTCATATTTATGTATGATTAGAAGGGTTAGAGAGAGGATACCAAGTCTTTTTCTTTGCATAATTAGATGTTAAGAAAAGGGCGTCCCCGGTCAGAACCAAGATCGTGAGCGAAGAGCTTAGATCAATCGAGCCCAATCTCTAAGTTGTTGCCTAACTCCGAGACAAGTAGCGAATAGCGACAAGTGATTGCCAATCTAATGGCAAACCAGCCAGCAGTCCCCCCAGCTATCACTGCAGAGGCTCCAATGGTAATTGAGACTCCACAGCCACCAGCCACCAGGAGCTCACCAGCAAGGCTTATCTTATCTTGAAACAGAGCTTCTCGAGCGACCATCGAGAGCCCTGGGATGCCCAGGCTTGGTTTAAAACACTAGAGAGCACTATGGAGCTTCTTGACTGGCCAGAAGTCGAGAAGGTCAAGTGCGCCTCTTTCTGCCTATCTGGAGATGCTCGTATGTGGTGGGAGAGGATAAAGACCAAGTGAGCAGCCGATCAGATGAGCTGGGTAGATTTTCAGTTAGAGTTCTATGAAGAGTTCTATCACCAACAAGCACTATGAGGAGTTTATAGAGTTCAAGCCAGCCAAGATAGAAGACAAGACAGTAGGGAGCCCGGAGCCCCAGTCAAGTAAGTGCAGAAGAACAGAAAGAAGGTAAGAAAGAGGGGGTTCGGGTGGTCTGTGAATATCCTGAGGTATTCCCAGCAAATCTACCTGGACTACCTCCCAATAAATGAGTGGATTTGAGATTGAATTGGTTTCTGGAACCGGTCCAATTTCAAAAGCTCCGTATCGCATGTCTCCAGCAGAGCTGAAGGAGTTACAAGAACAACTACAGGAGTTACTTGACAAAGGCTTCATTCGTCCTAGTCATTCACCCCGGGGAGCTCCAGAGTTGTTCGTTAAGAAGAAAGATGGATCCGTGCTAATGTGCATAGATTTCAGAACGCTGAGCAAAGTAGCAGTTAAGGACAAGTACCCCCTTCCCAGGATCGATGACTTATTTGATCAGTAAAGTGGAGCAACAGTGTTCTCAAAGATAGACCTACGCTCTGGGTACCATCAGCTGAAGGTGAAAGAAAGAGATATACCCAGAACAGCGTTCAGGACCAGATACGAGCACTACGAGTTTGTAGTCATGCCTTTTGGAGTGACTAATGTACCTGCGGTCTTCATGGACTTAATGAACAGAGTGTTCAGAGAATATCTTGACAAATTAGTCATCGTATTCATCGACGACATTCTGGTCTATTCAAGGACCCCAGAGGAGCATGATACACACTTGAGGATGGTACTGCAGACTCTGCAGCACAAGCAGCTTTATGCTAAATTTTTAAAGTGCGAGTTCTGGTTAAACCAGGTGGCGTTTCTAGGTCATATAATTTCTAAAGAAGGTATCCAAGTAGATCCAGCCAAAATAGAAGCGGTCAGCAACTGGAAGAGACCAAGAACGCCAGGGAGATCAGAAGCTTCCTTGGTTTAGCTGGGTACTACAGGAAATTCGTAGAGGACTTTTCCAGGATAGCCTCTCCACTAACATCCCTCACCAGAAAGAACAAGAGATTCGAATGGTCAGATAAATGTGAGCAGAGTTTCCAAGAGCTAAAGAAGAGATTGATCAGTGCTTCCATTCTGACTGTTCCACAGAGCGACAAGAGTTTCGACATCTACAGTGATGCTTCCAAGATGGGCTTAGGAGCTGTACTCATGCAAGAAGGAAAAGTCATAGCTTATGCTTCCAGACAACTCAAAGATTATGAGAAGAACTACCCTACTCATGATCTTGAGCTGGCAGCTGTGGTTTTTGCACTTAAACTCTGGCGGCCTTATTTGTATGGAGTTCAGTGTAGAATCTTCACAGATCATCAAAGTCTTAAGTACTTCTTCACTCAGAAGGACTTAAACATGAGACAGCGTAGGTGGCTGGAGTTGGTCAAAGATTACGACTGTGAAATCCTCTACCACCCAAGCAAAGCTAACAAAGTGGCAGATGCACTCAGCATGAAAGTCCAGTGCATCCCTGATGTCTCTGTCATCATTAGCCCTGCCACTGTAGAAGGAGTTGTCAGATTTTGGACTTGAAATTATTGAAGGGCAACTCTCTGCATTGACCTTAGAGTCTACACTGCTTGAGGATATACAAAGAAAGCAAAGTGAAGATCCAGACATCCAGAAGATCAAGCAAAGGATACAGAAAGAAGATAATTCAGAGTTTCGAGTAACGGACAGCGGGAGTCTTTATCAGGGGAGTCGCATTTGTGTGCCCAATGATGAAGAACTGAGAAAGAAGATTTTAGAAGAAGCTCATAGTACACCATACTCCATGCATCCTGGTTCTTCCAAGAAGTACCAAGATGTGAAACAGAGGTTTTGGTGGTCAGGACTCAAAAGAGACGTTGCTAAATGAGGGTCAAAGCAGAACACCAGAGACCAGGAGGAGTTCTTCAGCCTCTTCCAATACCAGAATGGAAATGGGAAGATATATCCATGGACTTCATAACAGGCCTTCCAAGAACCACCAATGGATATGATGTGATATGGGTAATAGTAAACCGATTGACCAAGTCTGCTCACTTCCTAGCCATCAAAGTGTCCCACTCTATAGAGCAGTTGGCCCAACTATATGTTAAAGAGGTAGTCAGACTTCATGGAGTTCCTAAAACTATCGTTTTTGATAGAGATGGGCGCTTCACCTCACATTTTTGGGAGTGTGCCTAGACTGCACTAGGCACCAAATTCAAGTTCAGCACAGCCTTCCATCCTCAGACTGATGGACAAACAGAGCGAGTAAATCAGGTTTTAGAAGATATGCTCAGAGCTTGTGCGCTGGATTTCAAGGGAAGTTGGTGCAAGTATCTATGCTTAGCTGAATTTGCCTACAACAATAGCTATCAGGCCACCATCAAGATGGCACCTTATGAGGCACTATATGGCAGGAAGTGCAGATCACCCATTTACTGGCAAGAAGCAGGTGAGAGAAAAGAAATGGAAGTAGAGCTGGGTGATCCAGAAAATCAGACAGAGAATTGAGACTGCCCAGAGTGGACAGAAGAGTTGTGCTGACACACGTCGTAGGCCACTCGAATTCCAAGTAGGGGATTCAGTCTTTCTCAAGGTCGCTCCTATGAAAGGAGTGATGAGATTTGGCAAGAAGGGCGAATTAAGTCCCCACTACGTAGGACCTTACCTAATCATAGAAAGGATTGGGAAAGTAGCTTACAAGTAGGACTTACCACAAGACATGTCAGCAATACATAATGTATTTCATGTCTCTATGCAAAAAAAAAAAAGTGTCTCTATGACCCAAGCCAAGTGATTCAGCCTCAGTCAGTGCAGATCCAAGAGGATCTTAGTTATGAGAGCAGTCAAGAGATTAAGAAATAAAGAAGTACCACTAGTGAAGGTCATCTGGCAGAACCAGAAGCACGAGGAAGTCACTTGGGAGCGGGAGGACAGTATGAGACAGAAGTATCCAGAACTATTCTAAGTTCGAGGATAAACTTTTTATAAGGTATGGGGATTGTAACGACCCAATTTTCCCCATTTCAAGTTCTAAAAGTCCATAAAAATATTTGGAAATGCTTTTAAAATATTCTAGAGATTTTTAGGAATTTTTAGAGTATTTTTACGTAATTTTTGGAGTACGTTTGATATTTTTACAAAATGAAAGAAAGTTGGCAAAAAATTTGTCAAAACCGAAGCTCGAACCCGTGACCTCGTGTCGAACCCGACCTAATAGGGCGCAGCCAACCAGCTGAGCTACGTGGGTTTTGTTAACCAAATAAGTAGAGATAGATATTTAAGGTATAGTTAGTAATAGGAAACCCTAGGTTTAAAAAGACCTAATTCCTTTTCTCCCGAGCCGAAACTCCCTTCTCCTCACACGCACGCGCGGCGTCGCGATTTCTTCTCGGGCGAAACCGCAGCCAAGGCTAGGGTTTCTTCTCTCCGACGCCGGCGAAGGGCTTTTCCGGCGGGTCCTCAACCGTGTGCGATCACCATCGTCGAGGAGGATCTGTGGGCGCAAGAAGAAGCCGAAAACTCAAGTTACCCGAAACCCTAGAATCCCCTTCCTTCTCGGTTTGAATCCAAGAATATGCTGTAAGTTGCTACTCACCTGCAGTAGGATAGCTCCGAGGTTTATCTCTTGTTCCTTTCCTTGTTTCCGAAGCTTTGCATGATGGACTTAGATTTTAGCCTCGTAGTGTAGTTTTGTTGCTAGGTAGCGAAATAAAGGAAGGATCCTGCTTGATTATTCATAGAAATTGTTTTTGAAATACTCTCAGTTCCTGCCTATTGATCTAGCTCCATATCACCTATAATTAAGTCTAGCTGAGTCATTAGCAAAATTACCTCTGCATGGTATTCATTGGATTGGTAAAAAAAAAAAAAGTGTAAGGCTTCCAGAAGAGGCAGTGTGAAATGATGCTGATGTTCACTTCCTTGTGCAAGTGTGTGAAAGATGAAAAGTAGTTTCAAGCACTCCTCTGTGACAGCTAGAGATTTCCTTTGTTACTCACTCCTTCATAACAAATAATTCAGTCAGGCATGAGCAAGTGGTATGTTACTTGACCATAATTGTTCAACAGCTACCTTGAGTGTTTTGTCAAGGAAAAGAAAAAGAATCCCTAGTAATTCTCCAGATAAGAGTAGAATAAAGGAATGGTCCCTTTGACGCGAGTCCTCAGCAAGTTCTCTTTGTGCAATAGTTTTCAGCATATGAAGTCCTGAAGCCTGAACCTGTCCATTAACTCCCACTAAAATTTCCCCTGAATCTAGCATGTTTTAGGCAGCAAAGATTAGTAAGTACCGTTACCTACATATTGTTGGTAGAGATAATATTGTAGATAATTTCAACATAGATTGTTTTATTCTAGTAGATCATGATAAATTCCTGCACCTCAAATTAAGTTGTATGGGTTAAGCATATGGTCTGGATTTATTCTTTGACTCAGAATCAGATAGTCCTAATTTAGCTTAAGTTGATGTGGTTCATGTACATAGTTAGTCTTGAAGCAATTAGTTTTAGTGTAAATGCTTGGAAAGTCCAAGTTAGCTTTCTTTTGCCCAATTTTACAGCATGTATAGGAAGCTCAAAGTTGCATTCTTTTGCCCTATTTTACAGCATGTATAGAAAGCTCAAAGTTGCATTCTTTTGCCCTATTTTACAGCATGTTTAGAAAGCTTAAAGTTACTTTCTTTTGCTCTATTTTATAGCATGATTAGTAAGCTTAAGTTGCTTTCTTTGCTCTATTTTATAGCATGATTAGTAAGTTTAAAGTTGCTTTCTTTTGCTCTATTTTATAGCATGATTAATAAGTCAGATTTGCTTTCCTTTGCCTTGTTTTATAACGTGCTTAGAGAGTTCAGATCTGCTTCCCTTGTGTTATTTTCATGTAGCATGCTTGGTTAGTTGTAATCTTATACTTGTTAGAAATATCTACAGGATTTTGATAAGTTCTAATAAAGGAGTATGAGAAGTATGAGTAAAGAAAAGACTAGAGTTTAGTTAAAAAGAGATAACTAGTAAATTAAAGTAAGAGGCTAGTACCCAACTTCCGAGGTTGTCGTTAAACAAATCCAGGTGACCAATTCCGAGGTCTTGGCCCTGGTAAGACCGAGGTCTTTATACTCATAGGGCTGGAGGCTCGCTACCCCAGTCACTATTAGAGAGCGTGCAAAACAAAGATGGTACTAAGCCTGGGCCCAAAAAAGAAGAAAAGGAAAAAGAAAAAGAAGAAGAAAGTGAAAGAGAAATTAAAAGATTAATTTTTGGTATAAAGATATAAGAAAATGAAACAAGTTTATGCTTAGAATCAATAAAAGTTTAGTTCTTTAATTCTAAGCCTACAGTAGTAGTTTCATTACTTTCCTGTCAGTTAGGGAGAATGTTTAGTATTCAGTTTTATTTCTGTATACCATGAGTACATGCAGCTTTGCTTTAGCATTACAGTTTCAGTATTATTGCATTACTTTTATGCACTTCGATGTTTTTGTGAGATAGATTAGTACTTACTAAGCGTTTCGCTTATAGATCTTTTTTTTCTTTCCTCCTACTGTAGATAAAGGAAAAGTTAAGATATGAAAGGGAGGCGACAGGATGGTGGTGGGGATGAAGGTGTGTGATGTCTGGACTATGGAGAGATCCAGAGCGTGCTACCAAACCTACAGGACCTATTTGATTAGATTTTATGCTTTAGTTCTTTTCTTTAACACTATTATGAAGTTTGTGAGTTTGTAGTTGAGTTTATTTCCGCATATGCATTTAGTCACTTAAATTATTTGTGGAGTGATATAGTTGGTTGTTTTTACTGGAGTAGTCCTTTCTTTTACTGTTGTTTTTATAACTGCGTGGTTGTGAAAAATGTGTTCCAGCCGCCTGTGGCTGTGTATATATCTTATGTACTATGGATTTGGTCACCGGTATAGGGGAGATTTTGCCGAAATTTTTCGGTAGGAATTCCTCTGAACCGTGATAAATCTATCTGATTCTAATAATAGCGTCAGTGACACTAGTAAGTAGAGTAGTAGTTAGGTAACGGTCGCCCTTAGAGAGTAGTAGTAAGAAGGGTGGTTGTTACAGGGAACCATGGTGACTTCAGGTCCAACGACTGATAGTCATACTAATAGTCACATGAGAAAGTATATGACACTCATATAACGATTCATGATATTTTCTCATGGCGGGTCATTCAGTATACATTCTCCAATGCATACCCATGTGTCAACTTGATATCTCTATATCCATGCCTTGTGAGATCAAGTCATCGAGTTGACCTACATGCTAGTCTCAATGCATTAACATTGTCCCTGAATGTTAATACTTGACTAGGAATGATTAAGAGTAGTGTTCTCTATATCATCTCACTATCAATTCATCCAATCGATTGATATAGATAAGAATTTTCTACTCAAGGACGCTATTATACTTAGTTATTTGACACTAATACAAGTAAGTATAATAATCATAAATAAATACCTTTATAAATATATAGGAATATGATACATCGAGTCCATACAACAATCATCATATGATTGGCTCTAGGGCTCTAACTAATAGTTTCAACAGGTGACACGAATAAATCCTCATGAGTCATTTAATCCAATACAAGAAAGCTAACAACAGTTCCTTGATCTCAAATAAGTTGTTAACGGACCTGATCCCTACTTTCCAACTTGGTCTTTGGTGTCACAGAAGAATCTATATCCTCGGCATCAGGTTCCTAAGTGTCAACTGGTCGTGTCCATGGTCGAGTCCATAGTCGACCTCTACCACGATTGTGAATAGCGTTGATTCACTAAGTGTCATCATGCTAAACCAAATCATTGAGTACCTAATAGATAGATATAGAAACCGTTACACAATCAAACTGAAGGGAGTAAGTCTAACTAATCACACCTCAATTTCTATGACATTCAACTTTTCTAACCATAGCCTACACTAAGTAATGAACACAAAAGATAAGATAATCATCAAAGGTATACCTTACTTCCTATAGCTCAGAGATGCCTTTCGGCTTGCCTTGTCCCAAACTCGAAAAAATCGTAAATCAAAATGAGATCATAATCCCAAAATACAAAACTTAGCATTTGAACTTGAACCATGCTCTAATACCAATAAAATTGTCAAGCCCTGAGGGTATACTTGTCTGCCAAATCGGACGGTACCCCCTAGTGATAATATGGGAAATACGATATCTAACTTAGGTCAAGGAAAATAAACATTGATGCAATATAAAATCACAATGAGTATAGGTATGTATGTACATGTAATCATATTAAACTAACCAAAAGCATAACCAATGACATAATCAACTGATACAAAAAAAAAAAATCCAAAACTACAAGCAGCAGAAAAATATGTCAAACAACTCGAAAAGAAATCTGAACTTGAGTGGGATTGGCAACCGAACCTCTGAGTGACACACATCTTCTATCTACTAACCTGGAGGATCAAAGAAAAATAATGAGTAGTGAGTATAACATACTCAGTGGGTAGAAAAAAATAATGCATGAATAATATATTGTCAAGATATCAAAGGATGTAGTGTTAGGTGAAATACTTACTATAACAGTAAAAGAGTTAATATGATCAAACACTAACGAAGCATAACTAACTGCATACTCATCTACTAACCTGTTCAACTAGGCGTGACTAATAAATCAGGAGTACATACGATACATCTGAACCTACACGAAGAAATATATGAACGACATATAGTAAGTATATAATGAGTATTGACTGCAGGAGAATGCTCTACCACGGATGGTCCCGTGGGCAGTCAGAGTAAACAAATAGTTAATGTCCGTAGGAGAACTCGCTACCACGAATGATCTCGTGGGCAAGATAAGTAAACAATCACTATCTGTAGGCGAACTCGCTACCACGAATTGTCTCATGGGCAAATAGGATAGATACGTAGCTGTCTAGCTACGGACTGCATGTGAACTCGCTACCACGAATTGTCTCCTGGGAAGTCATATATATCATGATCGCTGATGACTCTGTCAACTACGAATGGGAGACAATGGTTAGAAGGATATACTAACAGTCACTGACGACTCTCTCAACCATGAATAAGAGACAATGGTCAATAGGATACACTAACATCCGCTGATAACTCTCTCAACCATGAATGAAAAATAATGGTCGGTAGGATATACTAATCAAGGGTCTAGTAGGATACTCGAATTACTACACTATGGTATTATCCTACTAATGTATAGGCATGCACCTATATAATAAGTAAGGGTCTACTTGGATACTCAGTATCCTATACTATGGTATAATCATCCTAGCAATAAATACAAACTCAAATCATCTACCAAGGAGTCTAGCAGAATATCCAACGTCCTACACTATGGTATGGTAATATCATGCATATCTATAAACACAATCATAAATATCAAACATAACTGCATAGCTACCAATAATAGATTAACATGTAAGGGTAAACAATAAGGTATCAAACTCAGGAGTGCTATAGAATAGATTTGGGTAAGCGAGTAACTACAACCTCATCAAAACACGACAATAAACAATCATGTACTATAATTAAAGCTATCAAGAAGATAAGCAGGATCTACCCACCTTAAATGCATAATGTCCTAACCATCTTTAGATTGCAGGCTCTGTCTCAAGGTCGAATCCCTAACTTTAGTGTTTCCTTCTTCTTTGCAGCAGTGGTCGTGGGGTTAGACGACGGTCAACAGGGTAGTGGTGGCGACGACGATGCGTGAACACACCAACAACCACAGAAGAGTGCTTCATTGTGGAAAGAGGGGACGATGACTTGAGGAAATTTTAGGGAAGGACACACGACATCGTGACGGCCAACGGACGTGCCACGGTGGAATGCGACGCTAGGTGGAGGTAGCGCGGCAGCGGCAGTTGCACTCCGACAACAACACAGGGGGTTGTGACGATGATCGAACATGTGAATGCGGCTACTTGGTTTGGGCGATGGCCAACCACAGCCGATGTCGGCGGCGAAGAGATGCCAACTAGTGTTGTCCTCCTGTTGCGGAAATGTCACGTGCCTAGGAATGGACAAGACGTGAAGGTAGACAAGAGCAGCGGTCAGGGAGCAGTGATGGCATTGTTGGAGCTAGAGGGTAGTGGGATGGCACGTTGACGGCGATGATTTGTACTCACGGGCAACGACACGAGAAGGAGGGGGCGGCACACAACGTGATCGGGGATTTAGGTTTAGGAAAATTAAAAAGAATTTCATAATTTAAACATTTCCTCATTTAAATATGATATCTAAAAACAAGCTTCCCTTCTATCAGGCGGGATCCTCTGGTCCCGCCTACCCTGGTCCGCCCTTGGGCCAGGGGCAGTAATTGAACGGATTCAATGGTCCCCGCCTGTTTAGTAGGTGGGGATCATTGAATCCCCCAATCAGTACAATGGACCAGGGCCTGGTCTGCTAAAAACGGACTAGAGGATCCCTGCTCCCCTTCTATCCTGTTTATCCCTATAAAATATAAAACGACTTATATAAAATTCATAAAAATTACAATAAATCTTAAAAATTCATATAAACTTATTTCTTGATAAATTATCCAATAAAATATATTTATATTCCTTAAAATAATTTAATTATATCAAATTTTAATTATTTATATCTTTATTTATCTTTTTGGTATATTACACTAACCCTAGGGTTTTAACCTCCGAGTATATTGATTCAGCACTTGTTCTTGCCTGACCAACCTATACCTAACTTTCTCCATCAACCTCATGTCTCTCAGATACCTCCCCATCCTTTACACTTTATCTTTAGGAGCTTCCATCGTCCTTGTCCTTGTTGTTGTGCCTTCCATTGCCAAGAGCTCCTCGCTCGCAACCTAGCCAAGTCACACTTGGATTTATATTGCCAAGACTACATACTTGGACTTACACTGCCAATACTCCACTTGGGCTTTCATCATTGCCAAGATCACACTTGGACTTTGCCTTTGCCAAGATCATATTTTGGATTTTTCCTTGTTGTAACTACATCCTGCATACTCACAACACATATTAAATATAACAATAAAGCTAACTTAAACTTTTGTCTAAACATCAAAAGGTAGGGTCACATAGATTATTCTAATAGATACCACAAGTCCAACCTAAGCCTATATGCCCTCAAGCATGGAGCAAAAGATTCTTTAAAGGCTTATATAAGTAGGTTTGATCAAGTTTCTATGAATGTCTCTTTTGTCACTTTGGAAATTTTGGTGAGTGATTTTTTGCAAGGACTCGCGAAGGAAGATTTCTTTCCCTCCCTGGCAAGGAAACCCCCAAAGAACTTCGACAGTTTGTTGGGCCAAGCAGGCAAGTACATCAAAGTAGAAGAACCTCAAGCCACTTAGAAGAAGAAAGTAGGCAGTTTGGTTCCTCCCATCTAAACTGAGCGGAAGGCCCCTCTGCCTCCCATGCAACAGAAAGAGCATCGATCGACTCCCATGGCCCTAGTTCAACAAGTAAGAGTGGTGCAACACTTGGAAATGGTGCAAACTAAAGGACTATTATGCACGTGAGGGGGGGGGGATGAATTATGTGATTTTGAAGAACTTATTTTTTCAATTTTATAAAATAAGTACGTAGCAAAAAAAATATATAAACAAAACAAGCAAACAAATTCAATCGATTTTACTTAGTTCGGAGCCTTTGACGACTCCTATTCCATGACTCAGGTCTCATAGACCTATCGATGGGTAATCCACTAATAACCTCTTTTGGAGCCGCTGAAAGAGGGAATCGAATGCAAATAAAAAAAAGAATAGTGTAACAGCCTACACTTCCTTTAATAATATAAATAAACTTAATTTAAATGTTACCAATAATCGAAGTAGAAGTGAGATCGCTCGTGTGTCTGTTTTATCTAGAATACCTCGTCTCTTATCATCGACAAAGTTTAATTTTATCCAACTGAAGGTGCCTTCCAAGCTCTTGAAGGCACCTTCCATCGCCTCACTCAAGGCGCCTTCCTTCACATGGAAGGTGCCTCGGGTACTGTTCACCTGAGACATTTTATACTCCTTTTGTCCTATAAAATGTGTTAGTCCAACATAAAATATCTAATTTGCAAAACAAAGTTAGCACAATAAAAATATGATCAAATTATGAATTAAATCCTGTCTTTCCAAGACCATGATCTAATCATGGTCTCATCTTAGACTTTCCAAATAGCTCTAAGTTAGACCGCGCCTAATGTACCACTGAGACTCGTCCTCACTAGATCTCTTTCTTCCAGTGACTTATCTTACTTACCTTATAGAATCGTTTGAATCTTCCTTGATCCACCAGATCTTCCCACCAGTTGTCAGGTCTGCAGACCCAACTGGACTTTAGTCAGTTGTTAGGTCCCGCAGACTCAGCTAAACTTCTCATCAGATATCGGGTCACTTCTTGACCTATTTGTACTTCTATACTAACTATCAAGTCCTCTAGATCTAACTGGATTTTAGCTTGGTATCAGACTAGTCAAGTCTTGCACACTTGGTAGAAAGGTTAGATCACAACACATCTAACTTTACTCCACTTGTCATTTATCAAAACTTAGATTTGATCATTGGTGTCAACTGCATCAACAATCTCCTCCTTTTTGATGCAATGACAACCTAATTAAAGTTAGAAAAATATGCAAACATAAATAGTAACAAAAAATAACTTTAAGGGAAATCTAAAATGAAATAGGTAAGTTTTATTCTCTTGATCATTTTAAAGTTAAGTTTTTTTAGATTTTTGTTGGTTTTTCTTCCCTCCTTTGGCATTCATAAAAAAATATGCATATAAGTATACCAAAGTATGAAATATGAAAATACACAAGTAAGCATATCAAGTGATAAATTTTTTAAAGGTAAAGTTTTTGCATAAGAACTTGCAGATTTATTGTAGGGAAGAGTAAATTATTTTAAGAAAGTTTTGCAAAGCATTTCCAAATAATTTTCAAAATGCCTTTCAACGAAAGGTTTTCAAAACAATTTATAAAATAGTTTTCAAAACATTTTACATAATTATTTTGAAAAATATTTTCAAAGAAATTATCAAAAAAGTTTTTCAAGGAAATTAAGGAAATTTTGAAAGGAATTTTCAAAATTATGCAAATGGTTTTCAAATATTTGAAAATTAAATTTTTTTGAAAATATTTTGCAAAGATAAACCTGCACAAAGTTTGCAAACCATATTTCAAGGCAAATTTCAACACACTTTTCAAAGGTAATTTTCACAATAATTTTTAGAGAGGTGTTGCAAAGTAATTTTTCAAGTTTAATTTTTCAAGTCAACTATTTTTTAAAAAGAATTTTTCAAATTAATTTTGAAAGTCAATTTTCAAAACAAATTTTGAAGTATTTTCAAAAACATCTTTCAATATAGATTTCAAAGTATTATATATATAGGTGAAAAGTGTTTTTCAAAGCTATTTTTTTTAAAACAAAAAATATTTTTAATTATTATTTTTAAATATTCTTCCCCTTTAGTTGACACTCTCCATTAATGCGTACTAGAGTTTGAGCATGTTAATTAATTTACACAACATATTTTCAAGGCACTTACTTCCCTTAACCTAGCGCCTTCTGATTATCTTTATTAGCTACAAGAAGTTCTACCTAAGTATCTAGGGAAATTAGTGTTGGGAATATTGATTTTCAGAATATATATATATATATATCTCTCCTATTTTCTATTCGCCTATTAAGTTTGATTAATCATTAATCAGCTATCTTTTAAAGATTAATCAAGGATTAAGTTAATTAAATTGAAATTAAATGTCAGGCTAGATTAACTAAATAATAATTAATCATTATCAATAGTTTATTGATTAACTGTCATTTACTTAACTCAATTCAATAATTTAGTAATTAACTTAAATTCAAGATTAATCAATTGAGTTAATTAATTAATTAATGAAAGTATCAGTTTTAATTTAATTTTAATTTACTTCATCTTTAAGTTTCAATTAGATTTAACTTAAGTTCAATCATTAATTAAAGTTAAGTTAAATTAGGATTAACAAAGTTTAGAGTTAGTTAGGTTGTAAGTGTAGGATCGTTGCGCTAGAAAAGGGGGGGTGAATAGCGCTCGTAGCCAATTCGTTTCGAAAAACACAATTAAAGATAATGTAGTAGAAAGAAAAACAAAAAGAAGAAGCAAACAACGCTAACACGACCAAGATTTACTTGATTCGGAGCTTGTAGCGACTCCTACTCCAAGGCTAGCACGTGAAAGTCCTCTCAATGGGTAATCACTAATCAATTCGTAAAGATTACAAGTGCAATTTGAAATAATTACAAGTAATTCAAAAACTAAGAATACTAATGACTTTATAGGATGAAAGCTTCAGTAGAGTCGTCATCAGAGCTTTTGGATGTCGTAGAGACTTTATTGGAGCAGTGCGCAAATGCAGAAGTCGTTCTGAATGCTATTTTTAAGCTCCTGGTCGAATGATACTTATATAGGATGTTCCAAGCACCTGGAACCTCTCCGGGCGCCTGGACCACGTGTCTCGGCCAATTGACGCACTCCACGTCAGCTTGTGGATGACTTTTCGAGTTCGGATGCTTGGACTGAGTCTAGGCGCCCGGACCGCCTGAGCACCCCAGGCCCATCCAGGACGAACTTGATCCGGGCGCCTGGATCAGCTCCAGGTGCTCGGACCGACTTTTTCTAGCTTTTTGTTTTCTGCAAAATAAATGTAGTCCAAGCAGTATAAAATATATGTAAAATATGAATTTGACAGCCTCTGACTATCCGGTTCTAACTTTGAGTTTCACTAAAACTTTAGGTCAAACCGACGCTTACTGTTCCCTCTTCAGGGGAATGAGTCCTCACCAACTCCTCTCAAGAGAGTTTACCTTTTACCAGATCGGTCCTCTACGACCATTTGGACTTTTGCTCAGCTCCCAAGACTTTAAGTCTTCATGCTGAATGTCCGCTCCACGACTCGTCCAGACTTCCACCTGGTCTGTGAATAATAGGATTTTCACCTAGAGTCCCTGACTCTAGGATTTCTCCCAAAGTGCTCAACCCGCCAAGACTACACCTTTCCTAACCACAATTAGGACTTTCCACCACCTAGGGTTACCTCCCCCTAAGGTTTTCCACCAGCCTAGAATCCACTAGGACTTCTATCTAAGCACATTTAGAACTTTCCTATAAGCTCATTCAACCTTGTTAGACAACAAGAAACCTTAACTTTGGACCCTTTGCCATAATCAAAACTTAGGTTCGATCGTTTGATACTCCCTGTACCAACAGTAAGTTTGAATAAGTTAAAATTTTATTAAGATTTATTGATAGGTTAAATTAAGATAAACATTTTAATTCATTAAATTAAGGTATTAATTAAATTAAGTTTTCAATTAGGGTTATCCAAAATTATTAATTAAAGTTAAGTTTATGGTAAATATTAACTAAATTGAGTTGAATTTAGTTTAATTAAATTGAGTTGTTAGTTAGGTTAGATTAATGTCTTGAGTTTAATTCTATTAAGTTTTAATTTAAATTTAATTTATTTAGGATTTTATTAAAGTTTTATAGTTTGTAGTTAAAGTTTTATTTTTTATTTTATAGATTTAATAGAGGTTTATGTTTGGTTTTAAATTTATTATTTATTTTAGGATGAATAATTCATAGTTAATTAATTTTAGGTTTTATTTTAAGTTAATATTTTAATTTAACTATAAATTTTAATTAAGTGTTTAAGTTTTAGCTATATGTTTAAATTTTTTTAAAAAAAAATTATAAAAAAATAAAAAGTTTTTGTTATTTTTGAAAGTATTTTTTTAAAAAAATATTATTAAAATATTTTTAATAGATTTTTTAAAATTATTTTTTAAAATAATTTTAAAATTAATTTTTATTTTTTAAAAAATAATTTTTAGTGAATTTCTAAAATATTTTGAAAATAAATTTAAAAGGAATTTTAAAATTATTTTAAAGATAACTTTTTAAAATAATTTTAAAATAATTTTTTTAAAGATTTTAAAAATAATTTTTAAAGGATTTGAAATAGTTTGTAAAAGATTCTATGATAAATTTTTAAAAGATTTTTAAAATAATTTTTTAAAAGAACTTTTTAAAAGATTTATCTATATTATTATTTTTTACAAAACCAAAGGCGCCTTCAAGCACATTGAAGGTGCCTCCAACGCGGCAGAGCTGTTAAGAGAACGTTGTTGCGTGGATAGAAGTTTATCCAACTGAGGGTGTCTCGGATGTCCTTGAAGGCGCCTTCGATCCACGTCAGCCAATGGTAACATCATCCTAGAAGGCTATAAAAGCCCCCTAGAATAGAAATTAAACAATAATTGAACAACTCCTGTAACTCATTCCTAATCTTTTTCTAAACTTTCAAAGAGTGTAAGAGATATCTTCGACTTCAATAAAGGAGATTTCTATTCGAACTATTTCAATGCCTTGAATTAACAACCACTTATGATGTAACCAAATAAAAATTATAGCGTCTTTTATTTTTTATGTTGTTATTTATTTTAATTAATTGTGTTTAACTAATCAAGTCCAAAGATCGAGAAATGATTTAATTTTTTTTCGAACAATTCACTCCTTTTTGTCGGTCTACGTGGACCAACAATATCTAATTATAAAAGAAAATCCTATACAATTTTATTAATTTTACCTATATCGACTTTGTCATTTTTACGATCTTTATTAATTAATTTATTTAAATTCAGATTTTCTGAATGAATTGAATTTGAATTTCTGAATTAATTGAGTTTATATTTTTATTAAGTTTGGAATCATCAGAATTATTCAAAATTTTCAACTCTAATTTATCATGTAAAATATTATCTAATTTATTATCCAAATTATTCTTCAATATTTCATTTATAGGGGCATTTTTGTAATAAAATGTACTAACTGAAATTGTAACTCCTAATTTTATAGGCTTCTTTGTTGGATTGGACTCGAGTCTAGATTTATTTTTGTCTTGTTCCTCCACCTTCAACGGCTTCTCGTGAAGCTTGGTCAGGTGGATCCAAAACTCATGGGTATCTTTGACCTTTCCTATCCTGCATGTAACTTTATTAGGTAATAAATCTGAAAAATTAACTTTATTTTCTTTTGGTTTACTTCAGAATTCTGAGAAGATCTCTTCAATGTCATGTCACCATCAAAGCTGTTCATCAGGACAAAACCTCCCATTTGCATCCTCCATAAATTGAATTTGTCCTTCTTGCATATCTCGTATGGAGGTGGTTTGTTGATGTTCCGCTCGAGCATCCCTTTGCGCTCTATTTTTTTATTACACAATACAATTTCAAAGAGAGATTCCAAGACTAGGTCTTAGGGTAAGTAATGTGGGAGGAAAAATGAATAAAGACCGACTCGAATGAAATCCAGAAATGAAGAAGAAAGCGCAAATCAACTCAAAGACAATTAACACAATCTAGTGAGTACTTACAAAAGAAGAATTGAACCGCGTTGGCCCGCACGATAATGCAAAAGAGTTATGGGACAAACTCATCAAACTACATGATGGAACAAATGATGCTAAGGTAACAAAACACGACCTTCTCTTAAATAGTTTATTTAATATAAAAATGTAGGACAGAGAGACGACAAGTCAACTATATGCAAGGATCAAAGACATCCTCGACGGGCTTCACCAGATCGACCACCAGATGGAAAATAGAGACATAATAAGGTATGCTCTTAACTCTTTTTCTCAAAATGCATTGTGAGTAGCTATAGTAGATGCCTATAAAAGTTTGAGAAATTTAAATAAAATAAAGTTAGATGAGTTATTCTGTGAGTTAGGATTACATAAATAGACTAACTCCCAAAAGGTCGAGAAAGGTGTGACTCTTCTTGCAGGTTTATCTAAGGAAACGAAGACTAGAACTCGTTTCAAGCCTGAGTCAGAAGATGAATTTAACTAAGAAATAGATGAAAAAGAACAACTAGTGAACATAATCAGAAAAATATTCACTAGAAGAAAGAATAACTTCACAAAGAAGGACTTACGAAAAGTGATCAAATCAACATCCAATGACATAAAGGAGAAGATTACATGCACTGGATGCAACAAGAGGGGTCATTTTAAGCATGAATGTTTGTAATCAAAAGGGTGACCAATCCAAGAAGATGAAGAGGAAGAAGGCACTCCAAGGCACTTGGGATGAATCCTCAGAAGAATCAAACATCGAAGATCGAAAGCAAGTAAGCCACCTCACACTCATGGCAACTGGACTAGAGTCGGAAAGCGATTTAGATCAAGAAGATGAGTTCAAATATGAATCAAGTCACGAGTCTGTACTCATTTTTAAAGGTTCTAGGTACAAGCTATTTTAACTGTAAAAGTTTTTAAAATTATTGCATGTCTTAATAAAAAATTAATTAAATCTAAAAATTAAAATGACTCACTCCTTAAGGAAAACAACACCTTAAGGAACAACTTAATTCACAAACAAAAAATATTAATTCAACTCAAGTCAGAAGACTTGAGGAAGAAAAATTTAACTTAAAAACTGAAGTAACCAATCTAAAATAATTGTTAAAAAAAATCACAATCAGATCTAAGTACCTAGATATGATACTTGGATCTCAATGGGCTGTATACAATAAATATGGACTTGGAGACAAGTACAGCTCAACAAATAAACTATTTATTTCACTAATTAGTCAAAACAAAAATCAAACTAAAGCATGAGCTCTGAAATCTTGTCTAACCAAGCAAGTGGGATTGAACAAATTTTATATACCTAAAAATGGAATTCACTATATAAAATAAGATAAATCCTTAAATAAATCTAATAAACCAAATTCAAATTCAGGCTACAAGTCCAACTCAATAAAAAGGTTTAAATCCCATGAACAAACCTATAATCAAGTATATTTTAATTACAAAACAAATCAATATAAACCTACATAAAAACTTAACACAAGATATAAGTTCAATGATTTAAGGGGGGACTCCAAATTAGTTGACACCTCGAGAATATAGTCTACCCATCTAGGTAATTAGGACTAGATTGAAAAAGATAGTTTGACTCTTGTCCAACCTAGTACCAGGGTGGGGAGAGATGATAGTACGTTAGAAAAACTTGGTCTAGGGAGTCAGGTAGGATAAGGTGTACCTTATTTGGTCTATTTATCTAAGTGGAACTAATCGAAGCTACATTGCCACATCCTAAACTAGTTAGACCAAGGTTTATTAATAGGAAAATTAAATATTCAATTTCTTAAAAAGGCTTTGTCTAGAAAATGATCGTTGCTCCGATACTCAAGAAGGCTCCTGCATCACCATTGCTCGGAAGTTAATTTTGGATGTGAGCCTGCAAGTATATGAGTGTTGTTAAGTAATAAAAATAACGATCCCACTGAGACTGTTGTTAAGCACTAGTTAAATTCACATAATGAGTTATTTAGACAATTGAAAGATAGCTCACAAATGCTAGGAAGAGAGAGAGAAGGGAAGAAGAGAGAGAGAGAGAGATTGAGAGAAGAGTGTATATAGGATCATTGTGCTAGAGGGGGGGGGGGGGGGGGGGGGAATAGCGCTTGTGGTTTTCATTATTTTTACAAAAAACAAAATGTACAACGGAAATAAAGAACACAATCGCAAGCACAAGTAATTTTACTTGGTGTAGAGGGCCTATGACGACTCCTACTCTAAGGCCCGCATGTGAGAGTGTATTCATTTGGCAATCACTATAGTTTCATAAAAGTCTTTACAAATAGAGTAGAGAAATGACAAGTACAAGTATTGTAATAAAACAAAGTTTAGCGACAACTTGGAAAGTTGGATCTTTTGCGTAGTCATCGTCGGAGTAGTGTTACGATGTTGTAGAATCATCTTTTAAGCAGCGCACACAAGAGAAGATCATTAGAATTTATTCTGAACCACTATCATGAAGTGTTGGTCAAGGCCTCCTTTTATAGCCAAGTGAATTTGATCCGATCCACTGATCTTGGGATCACTATTCGTGACTTGACTTTTATCGATCGACCGATCCACCTGATCGGTCGACTGATCCTTCTGTATTAGCCCAACTTTCTATTTAGATGCTGCCACTTTAGATGAGATCTTCATTTGATTGACCAATTCTGTCGTTCGATCGACTGATCTCGCTATCATCACTGGCATATCTAGTCTGATCAACTCGCTGCTTATTCACCATTCAGTTGACTGAACATCCCTATTCGATCGACCGATCCCTTAGTTAAAACTTCATCGTGAGCAAAATCTGATCTTTTTGCTTGGGGGTTCAGTCGACTAATCCAGACGTTCAGTCAATCGAACAAAGCAAAAATTCTAACCTACAAAATATTAGTCTTCCTGCAAAATAGAGCCAGAGTAATAGGCAAGTAGTTATATAAAGAATTATTTTGACAGTCTTTGGACTATCCAGTCCTGATTTTGAGTTTCGCTGAAACTTTATGTCGGACTGATGCCTACTGTTCCCTCTTCGGAGAATGCACCCTCACCTACTCCTCTAAGGAGAAATTACCTTTTGCTAGCCAATCCTCCAAACTATTTAGACTTTTACTCAAAGTCTGAGACATCAGGTCTTTATATTGGACATCTGATTCTCTACCCGTCCAGTCTTTCACTCGGTGTCTGTGATGTGGGATATGCCCGTTGTAGTGTGTGCTAAAACATGTTTTGTAAACATGCACAGCGGAAAATAAAACAATAATAATTTCTAAATTATTACATCACACTCACTATATGCATATAAGGATATAACATGCCAAACATGATCGCATATTTAAATTTTTACAAAAAGTAAATTTACGCTAGGTGTACCTTATGGATGACTTATAATGAGAAGGGTATCAACCGTAGTGATATTATCAAACCTCGCTAGTATTTGTATACACGCCGAGCTTCTCAAGACAACTCCTTGAGTACAAGCCTCTCCTTCGGAAGTTACTAGCCACGAGCGAAGAAGAGGGATCAAGAGGAAAAGAAAGAGAAGCACAAAAGGAAGAGATTTCTTCTTTGTGGTGGTTACAATAACAAGGGGAAAGGCTTCCCCTTGTTGGCGGCGACAAAGAGAGAGGGGAGAGGGAGAGGAGAAAAGGAATTGGGTTAAGGTTTTCTAAAAACCTCACAAGTTAATTAATGATATCATGTGTATAATTTTCTCTCAACCATATCAATATATATCCCTCATTAATGAATTAGATTAGAAATCCCAAATCTAACTCACTATCCCTTAATAAAAAATTAGCCCATTAACCCTTTGGTTTGGTTCACAACTAAACCAAGTTGGTTCATAACTAATTCATGATTAAACCAAATATGGTCCAACTCTTTCATAAGAGATGTGGCTCATCCACGCTTCCATTGCGACAAATATTTTCATATTTATCTTATGTATGGTCTAACCAAATATTTGTCTCTTGATCTAAGAATCCTATTCTTTAACTTGTTTTACGTCTTTTAGAGACTCGTTAGTGTGTGTGACCTAATAGGTTCCCGGTTTATCTTGGTCGTCTATAATTAACTACTTAATTATAGAACGATCATGAGTGACACCTAGTAGTACTTCATAATCTCCAATTAGTCAAAAAATTATAGTTGATCTTAGAATTAATTCTAAACCCTTCAGTATCTACAGTGAATTGTGCCTCGCTCCTTTCACTCGTCTTATACCCACTTGGTTCAGGACATGGTCTATGCGTCTTGTCCCCACTAGGCTAACTACGTCACACCTAGCCCAAGTAATACTTCCTCGTTCTATAGATTCAAATTACTCGTACATGTTTACAAGAGACTCACACTCTTAGCATGTAATGCTTTGACCAAAGACTTTGAGTAATAATTCTAACAAGTGGCCATAGGGTATACGTCTTCTAACAAGGAGCATTGAATCCTCTGTGAGCTATCCAAACATTTTTGGGTACTTTAACTTATACCCAATCATCCCGGGTTCACACCTCAATGAGATGCTTGCTTAAGATGTCAAAGTATAAGTCTCAATGACCAAGATGACTTGTATACCTCAAGTCGAAGGAAACTTGCACTCATGCTGTAGTAAGAACTTCACATACATATCTATATATATAGAGAACCATATGAAGTCTTACAGTGAGCCACTCGAATGAACTAGTTATCATAACCAACATCCACGTTTAACTCTCGACATCCCAATGTCTCCAGCCAGTGAGAAAATAGTTGTTTGGTCGAACCAAGGAGTATAACCCGTGCTAGTCTTCATGAATTGATGATGTCCGAATGCATAAATTCGATAACTAGGGAAATTTCAATCTATTCATAATTGCATATGTAGAGATAATCACTAGTTACAATCCAATCACAAATTCTCTCATGCTATGAATTATATTACGGACATTTAGTAAATAAGTTTAAGATAATCAAACATATAATATATACTTAAATGGTGAATCTATACTTATCAAATAAATAGTAAAAAATTATAAGGCGGATTGCCTTAGGACATCCCTCAAATTCTAACACTCCCACTTGGCCTAAATCCAATCGCCATGGTGTCCTAAACCATAAGTACAGACATAACTCTTAAACTTGCTTTGTGGTAGAGCTTTTGTCAAAGGATCTGCTAGATTCCTTTCAGTGAAAATTTTCTCGAGTTGTATTTCTTGTTGGGGATTGGTCAGTCGGCTTGAAGGGGGGTTGGATAGACGACACCCCCAAATACTCGCTTCTTTCTACAACGTTAGTGCGCAAGCGGAAATGCAAACAAAGCAAGTAGAAAGCTAAATACTAAAGGAAAGAATGCAAACCAAGCTACACGATCATTTACGTGGTTCGGAGATAAGGCTCCTACTCCACTTCTGTCCGTAAGGTGGACGATCCCTATCCGTCAGTGGATTACTCCCCGGAAGACCTCCGGCTAGCTCACTTAGCTCCTTGTGGGTGGAGAAACCTCACTACAACTCTTACCAAGGACTCTTGAGAAGCTAGGGCATTGGTAGACTACTAATAGGGGTTAACCACCTCTATTTCGTCAACCTCAACAAAGCTTCCAAGGCTTGGTTATATAGGCCACGGGTTGGAAAACCCCGCCTACCAGTCGACTGCTAAAATATGCAGTCGACTGCCCTCTGTGGAAATTCGACCGTTACATCCCAACGGCTTGATTCCACACTAACCGAGCGAACAGAGACATTCTGTTCGCTGCCAGTCGACTGCCCCAGTCAAAGCTGCCAAAACATGCAGTCGACTGCTACAGTACTGCTACAGTAGTGCTACAGTGACGCTACAATACTGCTATAGTAAAACCCTAAAACTAGGATTTTACTCTGAGTACAATCTCTCATGCACTCGTACCCTCACCCTTATGACTCATTTGACGCTTCATTTGCAGCTTTGACCTCTTGCCTTCAAGCCTACTTCCTTTGGCTCTCGTCCCTCGGATGCATTCAAACCTGCGGCTCGTCCCCAATGCCATCCTTCACGTATGCCTCGAAGTCGCTTCCCTCGGCCCTTGTCCACGGTCCCTCGGATGCTCCATCCTTCACCGGACCCGAAGCCATCAACCTGAGTCACATGTGTATCCTGCAAACCTGCACAACTCAAATACACATATCAAATACAAGGGTGAACCTAACTTAAACCCTTTGCCCAAACACCAAAACACATGGTCCCACGGACCATCGGGATTGCTCCAACATTTCTTTCCTACTAATGATCTCCCTGATCAGATGATAACAGAGAAGCACATGTTTTGATCGCTAATGAGACCTCAGTTCCTTTGCTTGTGCAATAACTCCAATGTTGTCACAGTAAGTAGGTAATGCTTCAACAATGGATGGAACCACTCCAAGTTCAGTAACGACCTTCTTGATCCAAATCACTTCCTTTGCTGCTTCGAAGTTGCAATGTATTTCGTCTCATAGGTGGAATCTATAACAGTGTCTTGATTGGAACTTTTCCAACTAACTGTGCCTCCATTTAAGATAAATACGAATCCAGACTAGGACTTGGAGTCATCCTTGTCTGTATGAAAACTATCATTTATATATCCACGTATGGTCATATCACCATCTCCATAAACTAAGAATATATTCTTAGTTCTTCTTAAGTACTTAAGGATCATCTTGACAACCACCCAATGATCCATTCCAGGATCAGACAGGTATCTACTCTAAACACTCAGAGCATATGCTACATCGGATCTTGTACATAATATAACATACATGATAGATCCTATTACGGATGCATAAGGTATCTTATCTATGAAAATCCTCTCGTCTTCTATGCGTGGGCACATAGACTTCGAAAGTTGAATTCCATGCCTCATATGTACGAAACCTTGCTTAGATTCAGACATGGTATTAAACCTCTATATATGTCGACTGTGAAAGACCAAGCAATTTTTTCGATCTATCTCTATAGATTTTTATCCCGAGGATGTAAATTGCTTCTCCCATGTCTTTCATGAAGAATGTATTGGACAATCAAACTTTAACTGACTGTAGAATTGGCACATCATTTCCTATAAGTAATAGGTCATCAACATATAATATTAGGAATACAACTACACTCCCACTAACCTTTTGATACACACAAGATTTGTCTGGATTTTGTGAGAAATCAAACTATTTGATCGCCTCATCAAAATAGATATTCCAACTCCTACATACTTGCTTTAGTCCATAAATGAACTGTTGAAGCTTGCATATTTTATTCTTGTTGACAGATGTGAAGCCTTCGGGCTATGTTATATACACATCCTCGAGCAGATTTCCATTAAGGAAAGTTGTTTACACATCTATCTGTCATATCTCATAATCATGATGAGCTGATAGGACTAGGAGTATTCGAATGGATTTAAGCATGACCACAAATGAGAAAGTTACAGCTTAGTCAATGCCTTGCCTTTGATAATAGCCTTTCGCCATCAACCTCGCCTTCTAGGTAATAATATGGCCATCCATGTTAGTTTTCTTCTTGAAAACTCATTTGTACCCTATAGGTGTAATGCCTTCAAGTGGGTCCACCAAGTTCCAAACTTGGTTTTCATACATGGAATCCATTTTCGACTTCATGGTTGTAAGCCACTTGTCCTTGTCTGAACTATTCA
This sequence comes from Zingiber officinale, assembly GCF_018446385.1. NCBI lineage: Eukaryota > Viridiplantae > Streptophyta > Magnoliopsida > Zingiberales > Zingiberaceae > Zingiber > Zingiber officinale. The sequence continues at coordinate 58,173,433 of NC_056006.1, read as the reverse complement.
GAGTCTCTTCGTAATCAGTAGGTTTATCATTCTCAATGAGTAACACATCATTCGATTCTCTTATAAGAGATCCATATCTCTCAGGAATATTTCATGTCCTACCTGATCTACGAGAAGGTTGTATCATAATCAATCGTGGTTCTTGACTAGGCATCTCATTAGTGTTTATTAGAGTCTCTTGAACTTCATCAAGTTTAAGCATACTCCCACTTGCTTCTTGTAAGAGAAATTCTTTCTCTAGGAAGGTAGCATGCCTTGAAACAAACATTTTTTGTTCCAAGGGGTGATAGAATTAGTAACCCTTAGTTTCCTTAGGGTATCCAATAAATAAATATTTATCAGACTTAGCGTCCAACTTGTCTGATATAGTCCTCTTCACATAAGTAAGATATCCCCATATCTTTAAATAAGATATGAGGGATTTCTTACTAGTCCATTCCTCATATGGAGTAGTTGAGATTGCCTTCGTCGGGACTCTTTTTAGTAAGTAAACAGTTGTCATGAGTGCATAACCCCAAAAGGTCTTGGGAAGATCTGCACGATCCATCATTGATCTAACCCTGTCTAACAAGGTTCAATTATGTCTTTCCGATACATCATTATATTGTGGCATATAAGACAGAGTCCATTGAGACAATATACCATTATCCCTTAAATAATCTAGAAACTCTTGACTTAAATATTCACCACCTCGATCGGATCGAAGTATCTTAATATTTTTACCAAGTTGTTTGTCTTCTTCACTTCTGAATTCTCTAAATTTTTCAAAGGCTTCAGACTTGTGTTTCATTAGATATACATACTCATAATGAGAGTGATCATCAATGAAAGTAATGAAGTAGCTATAACCTCCTAATGCATGAGTTGTTATTGGTCCACATACATCGGTATGTACGAGCCCAAGTAACTTATCAACTCGTTTGCCCTTTCGAGAAAAAGGTAACTTTGTCATCTTGCCTTTTAAACATGAATCACATATATCAAATGTATCTAATTCAAATGATTCAAGAACTACAAGCTTTTGCAATTCGGACATACGTTTCTTGCTTATATGGCCAATGCAACAATGCCACGAGTAAAAGGTTAATTGATTATCTATTCGAGCACGTTTATTGCTCTTTTTGATATTGAGTACGTCACTAGATATATCTAACGTGTAGATGCCATTGCATAAAGTTTCAGTGCCATAAAAAATGTCATTCAAGGTTGTATAACAACAATTGTTACTAAAAGTTAAATGGAAACCTTTTCTATTTAAGCAAGAAATAGAAACAATGTTCTTTATTAATGCTGGAACAAATAACAATTATCTAGTTCTAAGACAAGTCCACTAGGAAGCTTTAACAAGTATATTCCAATGGCGACTACAACAACCTTTGCTCCATTCCCAACTCGCAGACTTGTTTCTCCCTTGACGGGTTTTCTCCTATTCCTTAGCCTTTGTATGTCATTACATATATGTGAGTCACACCCAGTATTCAATATCTAAGTGTTTGAGGAAATAGCATGACAATCAATAAAAAAAAAATACCTAAAGAGGATGGGGCATCAGATGCCTTATTCTTCTTTACGGACTCAAGATAGATCTTGCAGTTTCTTTGCCAGTGCCCCATCTTACCACAATGATAGCATGGGCCCTTTTATATCGGTTCTACTGTCTTGGCCCTTTTGCTCTTCCCTTTAGCCTGATGTTTTGGCTTCCTCTTAGAACTTTTTTTGAAGGAGTCTACTAACATCATAATTTTCTGTTCACCCTTAAAAGAAGGCTCCACAGTCTTGAACATATTTATCATCTCAGAGATGGTCGATTCTAAATTGTTCATATGATAGTTCATCACAAATTATGAATGACTTTTCAGTAAACTATGTAGAATTAAGTTAATACTTAAGTTATGATCTATTGTAAAATTGAGTGATGTTAAATGCTCTATGTAGCCATTCATCTTTAATACGTATTGTACTGCATACGAACCCTCCTGTATCTTTGAGCAAAAGAGAAGCTTAGAGACCTCAAACCTTTCAGATCTAGCTTGCTCATCAAATAGCTCACGAAGATGATAGACAATATCATAAGCATCCAAATGCTCATACTGTTTCGGTAATTCAGGAGTTATAGCGACTATCATGATACAACTAGCAAGTACAGAATCATCCTTATATTTCTGAAGGGCCAACAGTTGGTCCGTAGTTGCATCGGCATTAAGACTGGTGGGAAGAGGTTGATCAAGGACATAAGCTAGCTTCTCAGCTTTGAGAATAATTCTCAAACTTCGTAACCAGTCCAAGAAGTTCGGCCCAATCAATTTGTTTGAGTCCAAAATCAAATGCAGATTAACAGAAGTTAAATGATTAACCTAGAAATACAAAAATGAGAATGTATAAGAGACGTGATTTTATTTATGTAAATAATTTACATAAAAGTCAACTTATTTATCAAATTCAAATACCCTTATTTTGAATTCGAGAGATGGTAGATTTTCTCTAAGTGGGTTGATATCCACCATAGATAAGAATAACCTTGACTTTGGCCAACAAGCCATTCTTAGCTATAGTGGTAGATAACATATTTACCAATTGCATATCACTTATATGCAATTATCACATTATGCTAGCAACTAATTGATCTTCGCATAAACATCAGGTTGTTAATACATTAACAAGTATACATCAAATGCACATCACCCAACTTCACCTCTATCCACATTGATCATAGCTTTGGCACAACAAATCAACGCTTCAAGTTTAAAATCAACCCATTAATCATGAGATTGCATCTCTATAGTTTGAACATGTTTAATTTCAAGTTGAGCTTGACTTTGGCCAACAACTCAAACAAGAACTTAAACTCTGGTTCTTACCATATTAACGGAAGGTGTATGTTTTAATATTGAGTAAGGGATTTAAGTCTCATCTACATCATGTAAAATTCTATCTACATGACATTACATGCATGGCATAAATGATGATATGACACGTCGCACGCATGACATAGTATGACACATCATACATATGGTAAGATCTAATCATATCACACGCATGACAAAATCTAATCATGTCATAATTAATGCATCTACATGGCATACAATATGGTATGTTCATGGCATAAATTTACATATGTTATAATTCTATTTTGAAATAAAAATATGTTATAAATCTGATTTTAATAAATCAAGATTTATCTAATCAAATTAGGAAATCAATTTCCAAATTTAATTAACATATCTCATCTAGAATCTTTCTATCAATTAAGAATCTTTAATTATTTTGGAAACAAATTTCTAAATTAATTTCCTAACCATTTAAGAAATAAATAATTAATATTTCTTAATTTATTAAAGAATAATTCAAATCTAGATTTTTTATGATTTTTCAAATCTTTCCAAATTTGGTATTTCCTCATAATTTAGGAAATTTTATAAAAATATAATATTTTAATAAATCTAAAAATTTTAGAAAATATTAATTCTATAATTTAATTTAGAATATCTCACATCTAAATTTTTTTATGATTTTTTAAATCTTTCCAAATTTGGTATTTTCTAACCATTTAGGAAACTTTCCAAAAATAGCATATTTTAATAAATCTGAATATCCATAAAAGATTAATTCAATTTAGAATATCTCATATTTAGATTTTTTTTTTTTAAATTTCAGAATTTTTCTATATTTGGTATTACCTAATAAATTAGAAAATTTTCCAAGAATAGAATATTTCTTAAAATTTCAGAAAAATAATTTATAAATTAATAGAATATTTCTAAATTTAATTTTCTGAAATTATATAAAAAAAATTCTAAAAATAGAATTTCCTAACCATTTTGGAAACTTTCCAAAAATAGAAAAATCTTAATAATTTTAGAAAAATTCTAAAATTAATTATAACATAAATTATGAACCATAAAATAATTTTATGATCATGTCGATGCATGATTAGGCACTGATACCACTATGGGATAGACTCGTGGTGTGTGCTAAAATACGTTTCGTAAACATGTGCAACGGAAAATAAAACAATAATAATTTCTAAATTATTACATCACACACACCATATGCATACAAGGATACAACATGCCACATGATCGCATAATTAAATTTTTACGGAAAGTAAATTTATGCTAGGTGTACCTTACAAATGACTTGTAACGAGAAGGGAATCAACCGTAGTGACATTGTTGAACCTCACCTCTATTCGTATCAACGCCAAGCACCTCAAGACAACTCCTGAGTACAAGCCTCTCCTTCGAAAGTTACTAGCCACGAGCGAAGAAGAGAGAACAAGAGGAAGAGGAAGAGAAGCACACAAGGAAGAGATTTCTTTCTTGTGGTGGTCATAACTTCCCTTTGTTGGTGGCGGCAAAGAGAGAGGGGAGAGGGAGAGGAGAAGAAAAATTGGATTAGGTTTTCCAAAAACCTTACAAGCCAATTGATGATCTCATGTGTATAATTTTCTCTCAACCATATCAATATATAGCCCTCATTAATGAGTTGGATTAGAAAGCTCAAATCCAATCCATTATCCCTTAACTAAAAATTAGCCCATTAATTCCTTGGTTTGGTTCACAACCAAACCAAGTTAGTTTATGACTAATTCATGATTAAACCAAATATGGTCCAACTCTTCCATAAGAGATGTGGCCCATCCGCGCTTCCATTGCAACAAATATTTCCATATTTGTCTTATGTATGGTCCATCAAATATTTATCTCTTGATCTAAGAATCTTATTCTTTAACTTGTTTTACATCTTTTAGAGACTTATTAGTGTGTATGTAGCGACCACCCTTCTTACTACTACTACTACTCTCTAAAAGTGACCGTTACTTAACTACTAACTCTACTTAACCGGTACGCTACTTAACTACGAGAAATCCCTAACGAAAAATTTTGACAGAGTTTCCCCTGTACCGGTGACCAAATCAACAATCAAACAGTGTATACTCAGCCACAGGCGGCTGGAACATATAATTACACAACCACGCAGTATAATAACTCAATAAGAAGAAGGAAACTACTCTAGCAATAGTAAACAGATAGTACTCCAACGATAAAACATAACAAGCTACAAGTGCGGAATAGACTCAATTACAATCTCAACTTCATCATAGCATTAAGGAGAAGAGAAAAGGAAACTCTAAACAGGTAAGTTTTAACAACTGCTTAGCAAACTCTTGATCTCTCCATAGTCCAGCCATCACACACCTTCATCACCACCACCTTGTCACCTTTCTTTCATACTTTAGCTTTTCCTTTATCTGCAGTAGGAGGAAATGCAGTCTATAAGCATAAAGCTTAGTGAGCGCTATCTACTCACAAAAACTCGATATACATGTATATAAATAAAAACATGCTAAAACTGAATGCTAACATATAAAACTACTTATTCTCAAAAATAGCAAAGGAACCATACTAACTGAAATACTAAACATGTATAGCTAATCATGCTCAAAAACCAATAAAGGAATCATACTAACTGAAATACTAAACATGTAAAGCTACTAAACATGTAAAGCTACTCACGCTCACAAGAATAAAACTATAACTGCATGCTGAAAGCAAATAAAGCTAAACATGCTGAATAATCTAATAGCAAGAAACAAATAAAACTACTACTGCATGCTTCAAATAACAAGAAACTAAACTTTCTAATTCTAAACATATTTGAAGCTTGTTTCATTTGTTTCAAAACTTATACTTTAATACTTCAAAATAATAATAAACTTCTTTTGGGCCCGGCATTGTACCAATTTGCGCGCATCCTTAATAAGAGTCGAGGTAACTAATCCCGAAACTACTAAGGTACTTCTAGGCGATCTTGTGCCTAGGGGCGATCTAGGAGCCCACCCAATGGACCTTGTGTCCGGTACATGCCATTAAAAAGTAAAATACTTATTTTCTTCTTAACTATTACTTCCTTATACTTGTTATTCTTTTATCTCTTCTAATATAAAATGCCTTGGCACTTCTTCAAGCACCTTGCGTGCTGCTAATCCTCAAATGCTGGAATTTAGGATCAGGTTTAAGACCTTGGTCTTTTCTTACTTATTACTTCTCATAATCTTCTAGAAGAGTTTAACATGCTTGTGTAGTAGCAAGAAAAATCTAATTCTGCCTGCTTAACATTAAATGGCCAAAAATAAGATCTTAAAACTGAATACTAGCTTGATAACAAAAGATTTAACTTGCTGGAACTTAAAGAAGCCTAAACTGCTTACTTTCATACAAGTTGTCTAGTTCATGATTAGTAAACCAGCAAGAAAATCAAACTTGTAATGTACAATATTTCTGTTCGTGCTAGTTAATTGCAAAGGAACATCTAACTAAAATGCTAGTTAAACTGAAAATTTGCTCATGTTATTCTAATAACAAAGGAATCTAGAAAATAAAGGAATCATTGCTGCATGGAATTAACAGAATATCATGCTTACTAACTCAACACAAAAGGATCTAAACTGCTATGAATCTCACCATATAAGGATAATAAAACCGTGTAGCTCAGTTGGTTGGGCCGGTTTTGCTTGGGTCAGTCCGACCCGAGGTCGTGGGTTCGAATCTCACCTTCAACGTTTTTTTTTAAACTTCTTTCTTTTTGTAACCCTACTAAACGACCTCCAAAAATTACGTAAAAATACTCTAAAAATTCCTAAAAATCTCTAGAATATTTTAAAAGTATTTCCAAATATTTTTATGGACTTTTAGAACTTGAAATAGGGAAAATTGGGTCGTTACAATTCCCCATACCTTATAAAAAGTTCGTCCTCGAACTTAGAACAATTCTGGATACTTCTGTCTCATACTGTCCTCGCGCTCCCAAGTGATTTCCTCATGCTTCTAGTTCTGCCAGATGACCTTCACTAGTGGCACTTCTTTGTTTCTTAATCTCTTGACTGCTCTGTCCACTATCTGTATAGGTCTGCTCTCGTAGCTAAGATCCTCTTGTATCTGCACTGATTGAGGCTGAATCACCTGACTAGGGTCGTGAATACACTTCTTTAGCATAGAGACATGAAATACGTTATGTATTGCCGTCATGTCCCGTGGTAAATCCAGCTTGTAAGCTACTTTCCCAATCCTTTCTGTGATCAGGTAAGGTCCTACATAACGAGGACTTAATTTGCCCTTCTTGCCAAATCTCATCACTCCCTTCATAGGAGCAACCTTGAGAAAAACTGAATCCCCTACTTGGAACTCAAGTGGCCTACGACGTGTGTCAGCATAACTCTTCTGTCTACTCTGGGAAGTCTCAATTCTCTGTCTGATCTTCTGGATAGCTTGAGTAGTCTCATCTATCAGCTCTGTCTGAATGCCCAGTTCCACTTCCATTTCTTTTCTTTCACCTGCTTCTTGCCAGTAAATGGGTGATCTGCACTTCCTGTCATAGAACGCCTCATAAGGTGTCATCTTAATGGTGGCCTGATAACTATTGTTGTAGGCAAATTCAGCTAAGCACAGGTACTTGCACCAACTTCCCTTGAAATCTAGTGCACAAGCTCTGAGCATATCTTCTAGAATCTGATTTACTTGCTCTGTCTGTCCATCAGTCTGAGGATGGAAGGCTGTGCTGAACTTGAGTTTGGTGCCTAGTGCAGTCTGAACACATTCCCAGAAGTGAGAGGTGAAACGCCCATCTCTATCAGAAACAATAGATTTAGGAACTCCGTGAAGTCTGATCACCTCTTTAACATACAGTTGTGCCAACTGCTCTATAGAGTGGGACACCTTGATGGCTAGAAAATGAGCAGACTTGGTCAATCTGTCCACTATCACCCATATCTCATCATATCCATTTGTGGTTCTTGGGAGACCTGTTATGAAGTCCATGGATATGTCTTCCCACTTCCACTCTGGTATAGGAAGAGGTTGTAGAACTCCTCCTGGTCTCTGGTGTTCTGCTTTGACCCTCTGACATGTCAGGCAGGTACTGACATATTTAGCTATATCTCATTTTGTAACGCCCGAAAATTCTCAAATTATTTTTAGAAATATTCTATGATTTTTCTGGAATTTTTAGATATATTTCCAGAATTTTCCGAGTAGCGGAAGCAGCAAAAATAATTAGAACCGCAAAATAGCTTAGGCGGGAATCGAACCCGAGACCTATGGTTTAGGGATAATGTTAGTAACCGGTTGAACCCAGCAGGGCCGTGCTGAAAGGAAAGGGAATCAATTATATTTATAATTGGTTTGGCCGAATTAATTATTTAGTATAAATAGGAAAACATAAGTGGGTTTGGTTTATTTTTGGTTTGATCGGCAATTCCTTCTCCTCACCCTAACCTCACGCCGCCCACTCTCCCTCTCCTTCTCTCTCGGCGCCCAAGCCCCAAGGGCCAAGGGAACTTCTTCCGGCGAGATCTTTGATACGAGGGTGTTCCCCTTCGCGAGAAGAACACGTAGACGCGAGCGGATCGTCGAGAAGATCATCTCCACCAAAATTCTACGAATAGAATCGTAAGAAATTACGAATAGGAGGTAAGAAACCCCTCACCTGCAGTATAAGTAGCTCTCGTTTGATTGCATACTTATAATTTAGTGTTATGTAGTTTTTATCGATATCTAGAGTGTATTTAATTCTCTTCGCAGACTTAGGGGTTAGTTGAGTATCTCTGGATGGGCCAGACGCGTTTTTCCTCTTCAGATAGAGGTTCTAGACGTCGTCGGGTGCCTAGAGGTGTTCCCCCTATTAGAGAGGAGAGTTGGAGCACACTAGGTGTTCGATAAAATAGTTAGCGCAACATTAGACAGTTTTAACAGCATAGTTAAATGCATAGAAGCATTTAAACCAGCATATCAGTTTTATTTCAGCTTTATGGGACTAGATGTCCAATGGGTGGGCTCCCACAGTCGCCTCTAGGTTCAGACAACCTAGTTCTAGGTTCAGATAACCTATATTCAGCTAATTAGCATTTCAGTATTTTACTTTCAGCAGCGGCACTGTACTGGATTAGATATCCACTGGGTTGGACTCCCATAGTCGTCCCTAGGTTCAGCTAACCTAGTAAACCCTACTAGATTCGGAACTTGCAATCCCGGGTCTAGTTAGGGATGCGCGCACAGCAAGTACAGTTGCCAGGGCCCTACAGCAGCATGTTTAGTATTTCCAAATCAGTTTTAACACATAATGGAATTCAGTATTAGCTCAGTTTCAGCTTAGCTCACTTTTGTATCAACTCAGCTTATTTCAGTTGTTAAATATGATAGCTTCATATACAGTTCTAGACATGTTATGATCAGTTTTATTTTATGTTCAGCTTATGTTATACCATGCTTTGTATGATACCATGCCATGCCATGCTTGCATATTCAGTATGTTTCTCAAACAGCATGATTTAAAAGCATATTTGCATCGTGTGCATGATTTAGTGAGTTAGATGGTTTCTTACTAAGCTTTTTAGCTTATAGATACTATTTTCCTTATACTGCAGATACAGGTAAAAGGAAAATGGACTAGCAGAGGAAGCTGGAGGGCAATGCAAAGATGGTGTGTGTGGCAGGAACTGGAATAAAAGACCCTCTGGGGATCTAGCATTTACTTTAGCACTTTGCAATTTATTAGTTCTAGTTTTCATGTTTTATGCACTCTTAAACCTTAGCAAGTTTAAACAATTAGAACTTTTAGAAATTTATACTTCCATGCACTTTAAGTTGTTAAAATGTGTTTTAGTGAGTAAAATGCCCTGAACCAGTTTAGAATTGTTACTACATGTTATTAGAATAGTTTATTATGCATTAGGTAGTTGTTGTATGAGGTTTTGGCACGGCAAGAAATCGAGTTTCGATTCGAATCGAAACCCCGATCGTCCGCAGATCGATCGAGATGGTTGTCAACGACGGCCACCGACGGTCGATCCGTAGCAACAGAAAGTTGGCATCGTTTATGGATCGGGTGGCACCGACAGCCGATTGAGGTTGAATCACCGAGCATCATCGAACCACTACGCTGACGGTTCAGTACTCTGATCGGTCGAGACCAATCCAAGATACAGCGAAGCGATGACCGGATCGGTCGACCGATCCAGGTGTTCGTCAACCGATGCTCTGGATCGATCCGTGGATCGATCCAGCGGAACAATCGATCGATTCAGTTTGGATCGATTGGGAAGTTCGGTTTCGACCAAGAAACTCGGTAGATCAACTTCTAGTCCATGGGGATGTAGGATACGCTTTGTGTTCCTCGGATTACATCCTTTAGCACATGTAGAACCAAGAAAGTCATCAATTAGTAGAAAAGTTTAAATTAGATTAGTTTTCCGCGACACAGATCATGCACAATCAGAGTAGGCGATTCGCCTACAACCTAGTAGTTAGAAGGCGTACAGAGTGGTATCAAAGCGGTTCCATACTTCCTACACACACATCAGCATTGTGCCGCCTTCCAAGTAAGAATACCTCTACTCTCCTTATTGTTCTTGCTTTCTAGTTACAGTGTTTATATGCCTACCGCTTGTTAGTATGTGATAGTTTTAAACATGATATCGATAGTTATATAACCGTGATTACATTAGTTATGTTATGTTCTCTCGCCTTTAGAAATGGCACGAGGGCCGCTAGAAGGGCATTAGCTAATGAGCGAGGCGGACATCTGGTGCCTCCTCCTTACTACACAGATTAGTGGCTCTGATGGCTGGGAGTCAGGTACATGAACGGATAGCCACCTTAAAGGCTAATCAGCAGAGTACCCCCACAGTCACCCCGGAACCGAATTTGACTACTTTGGTAGTCTTGGAGGTTCCACCAGCTCAGCCTACAGCACCAGCACCAGCACCAGCAGCCCCAGCAGCTGAGCCAAGAAAGGAAGCCTATCTGATCCAGTGGCGGGGTCAAGCCAGAGAACTTCTCAGGCACTAGTGAACCATGGGATGCACAAGCCTGGTTCGAAAGGACGATGGAGCTTCCGGACTGGCGATAACACGAGAAGGTGAAGTGTGCCTCCTTCTGCTGACAGGAGACGCACGCATGTGGTGGGAGAGAATCAGAACGGTCATGGGTTGACTTCGAGAAGGAGTTCTTCGAGGAGTTCTTCCACATACGGTTACGAACCGCCACTACGATTCAACGAGTTTCGTCGGCAACCTTTTTGAGGAAGCCGTGACGAATTCAACAGTTGGCTGCGTCGCCCGCAGCTAGTCGAGCATAGAGAAGGAACGAATCGGTTTGATGCTCAAGATGCGAGGCCGAGATAGCGTGAACGGCTGTGGCATACATAGGCCACAAACCACGGAGGAGCTAGTGAGCCGTCGACCACGGGAGCATTACTAACATCGCAAGCGCAAAGCAAGTCTCCTCAGAGCCCAAAGGCCAAGGAAACTCTCACGCTCAAAAATAGCATAGCTCTAGCTGGAAAGGAAACTCCAACAGCAAGCGCAGATCAGGAAGTGACCCAAAAGGAGGACCATCTAGCAAGCGACCCAGTTATCCAAAGTGTGCTACTTGTGGGAAATTCCACCCAGGGGTTTGTCGCAAGGTCACACGAGGATGTTTTGAATGTGGACAAGAAGGGCACATGTGCTCGAACAAGACCGGTCTTCCTCAAACAGCAAGAGATTCAATATGCAGCCACGCCACTTCGATTATATCGAGATGCGCGGCTCTAGAAGGTCCACCATCGATGAGATTAAAGCCCTCCCGGCTATGGCGAATCGCGAGGATCTACGCACTCACCAGAGAGGACAGGTCAGATTAGCATTTTTCAGTATAGTGCTACTGTTCTATTTGATACTGGGGCAACCCATTCATATATAGCCAGGATGTTCTCCGAAAAGTTAGAAATACCCTTAGAAGTACTCGGTGGTCAGTTTTTGACGGCACTACCTTCAGGAGAGATCATGTCATCCACGCACTGGCTCAGAGCAATGCCGGTCATTATAGCGCAGAGAGCTCTTTTGCGATCTAATAGTGCTAGAAATGACCGACTATGACGTTATCTTTGGAATGGACTTTCCGATCAAATACGGTGCTACCATAGAGTCGTAAACAGAAAGTCATCTTCCAACCAAGAAGCTGCAATATTTGAATACGGGAACCAAAGAGAAGGCCAAGAAGCTTCTCATGAAAGCACGTGAAGCTGGATTCGAGATGTCTGGATTCCTAGCACATGTAGTCAACGTCGAAGACAAGAACCAACAATGCAGAGAGGTTCGAGTCGGATGTGACTACCGTCAGCCTCCAAGAGTTACTGGCTTAGCACAGACTGGGAGATTGACTTTGAGATAGAGCTCATTCCCTGACAAATCCTATCTCCAAAGCGCCTTATCGCATGGCTCCAGCAGAATCAAGGAGCTTGAGAGCAACCACGGAGGCTTGACAAGGGTTTCATACGCCCAGTCACTCACCATGGGGAGCGCCTGTATTGTTCGTGAAGAAGAAGGATGTAAGCATGCGACTGTGCATAGACACCGAACCAAGTCACAATCAAGAACAGGTATCCCTTCCGAATCGATGACTGCTTGACCAGGCGGTGAGCAGTGTTGTTCTCTAAGATAGATCTCATCAGGTTATCATCGGTGAAGGTTAAAGAAGGGGATATACCCAAGGCAGCATTCAGGACATACGGACACTACGAGTTCGTAGTCATGCCCTTTGGCGTGCTCCGGCTACATTCATGGATCTCATGAACAGAGTATTCAGTGAGTATTTAGATAAGTTTGTTATTGTGTTTATTGATGACATTCTTATCTACTCGGAACTCAGAAGAACACTTAACACACGAACTAGTATTCAGACCCTCGCTATATCGCCAAGTTCACGAAATGTGAATTTTGGTTAGATCTGTGTCCTTCACGGGTCACATCATCTCAAAGGATGGTATTATGGTAGATCCCAGCAAGATAGAACGTAAGTAGCTGGAAGAGACCTAAGAACGCCAGAATGGAGCTTTACGGGATTAGCGAGATATTACTGTAAAGTTTGTAGAGGACTTCTCCAGATAGCCTCCCAACTCTTAGGAAGAACAGAAATTTCTGGATGAGGATCGTGAGATGACCAATGAGCTAAAAGGAGATTGACCAGTGCTTCCATTTTGGCTCTACCAGACAACACCAGCAGCTTTGACATCTATAGTGATGCCTCTAAGTTGGGACTAGGAGCAGTCTTGATGCAAAACGGCAAGGTGATCGCCTATGCCTCCAGACAACTCAAGGATTATGAGAAGAATTATCCTACTCATGACCTTGAGCTTGCAGCAGTAGTGTTCGCCCTCAAAATTTGGAGACATTACTTATATGGAGCTCAGTGCAGAGTGTATACAGATCATCAGAGTCTGGTCTTCTCTCAGAAGGATCTGAATATGCGACAGCACAGATGGTTAGAGCTGGTCAAAGACTACGATATAGACATCCTCTACCATCCGAGGAAAGCCAATAAGGTAGCGCATTTACGAAGGAAAATCCAGTTATCTTATTATCTCACAGCCATGTCACCGCCCAGTAGGAGATCAGATTTGGTCTCGAACTCATCGTTGGACTGCCTCCACTATGACCTTAGAGTCTACCTTGCTTGGTGATATTGATGTGGAGGCGGGATCACAAATTGAAAATCAAGCAAGGGCAGCGAAATCAAAGTAGAAATTGAGTGTCCGATAGGGTGTTGTATTTTGGGTGATGCTTGTTCCGATCGGGAGGAGCTACGGAGACAGATTTTAGATGAGGCTCACAAGACTCCTATGCGATGCATCCAGGTTCCACCAAAATGTATCAAGACCGAAGAAACATTTTGGTGGCCCGGATGAAGCGAGACATCGCCAGATATGTTAGCATCCGCCCACCGGAGGGGCGAGAACATCGGCACAGGGAGGAGTTCTGCATCATGATTCCAGAATGGAAGTGGAGGATATCTCTATGGATTTCAGTGGGACCCGTAACTACAAATGGTTTTGACGCCATGGGTAATAGTCGACTGGGTTGACTAAATCAGCCCACTTCTTAGCTATCAAGATATCCTACTCCATGGAGAAGCTAGCTGCGATATCTCCGGGAGATCGTCGAGACACATGGAGTCCCACGAACCATCATTTCGCAGAGACAGAGATTCACATCACACTTCGGGAGTGTATGATCGGCATCACTAAGTTAAAGTTCACAGACAGATTCCATCCTCATGGATGGTCGAGAGAGCGAGTAAACCGCATGCATCAGATATGCTCAGTGTGCCCTAGACTTCAAAGGAAGTTGGTGCAAATATCTGGTCTAGCAGAGTTTGCATACAACAATAGCTATCAGGCCACTATCGGCATGGCACCTATGAGGCTCTCTATGGGAGGTGTAGATCTCAACATTGGTATGAGAGTGGTGAGCAAAGAACTAGAACTCAGTGAGATCTAGTAGCGAGATACCACAGGCTATACAAAGATCCGCCGAGAGGATAGAGAGTACCGAGCAGAGCTTGACGCCAAGCTATGACGAACCTTAGAGTTTCAGTTGGGAGATTGGTGTTCCTCGAGTAGCTCCCATGAAGGAGTAATGCGTTTTGGGAAGAAGGCAAGCTAAGTCCCGATATGTGGGATCATACCTTATCCACTAGAGAGTGGCAAGGTAGCATATGAGCTAGAGCTATCCCAAGAAATGTCATTTGTCCAGCGTATTTCATGTCTCCATCTTGAAGAAACATACCCGGATGCCACCGTGATTGAGCCGGCAGCAGATCCGCAAGACCTCGGCTATGATAGTCGTATTCATAATAGATCTGAGCGGTTAAGAAATGAACAAGGAAGTACCATTAGTCAAAGTCATTTGGCATAGTAGAAGAGGCAACTTGGGAGACAAAAGCTAGTATGATAAGTTCGAGGACGAACTTTTTATAAGGTATGGGGAGTTGTAACGCCCGAAAATTCTCAAATTTTTTTTAGAAATATTCTATGATTTTTCTGGAATTTTTAGATATTTTTTCGGAATTTTCCGAGTAGCGGAAGCAGCAAAAATAATTAGAACCGCAAAATAGCTTAGGTGGGAATCGAACCCGAGACCTATGGTTTAGGGATAATGTTAGTAACCGGTTGAACCCAGCAGGGCCGTGCTGAAAGGAAAGGGAATCAATTATATTTATAATTGGTTTGGCCGAATTAATTATTTAGTATAAATAGGAAAACATAAGTGGGTTTGGTTTATTTTTGGTTTGATCGGCAATTCCTTCTCTTCACCCTAACCTCACGCCGCCCACTCTCCCTCTCCTTCTCTCTCGGCGCCCAAGCCCCAAGGGCCAAGGGAACTTCTTCCGGCGAGATCTTTGATACGAGGGCGTTCCCCTTCGCGAGAAGAACACGTAGACGCGAGCGGATCGTCGAGAAGATCATCTCCACCGGAATTCTACGAATAGAATCGTAAGAAATTACGAATAGGAGGTAAGAAACCCCTCACCTGCAGTATAAGTAGCTCTCGTTTGATTGCATACTTATAATTTAGTGTTATGTAGTTTTTATCGATATCTAGAGTGTATTTAATTCTCTTCGCAGACTTAGGGGTTAGTTGAGTATCTCTGGATGGGCCGGACGCGTTTTTCCTCTTCAGATAGAGGTTCTAGACGTCGTCGGGTGCCTAGAGGTGTTCCCCCTATTAGAGAGGAGAGTTGGAGCACACTAGGTGTTCGATAAAATAGTTAGCGCAACATTAGACAGTTTTAACAGCATAGTTAAATGCATAGAAGCATTTAAACCAGCATATCAGTTTTATTTCAGCTTTATGGGACTAGATGTCCAATGGGTGGGCTCCCACAGTCGCCTCTAGGTTCAGACAACCTAGTTCTAGGTTCAGATAACCTATATTCAGCTAATTAGCATTTCAGTATTTTACTTTCAGCAGCGGCACTGTACTGGATTAGATATCCACTGGGTTGGACTCCCATAGTCGTCCCTAGATTCGGAACTTGCAATCCCGGGTCTAGTTAGGGATGCGCGCACAGCAAGTACAGTTGCCAGGGCCCTACAGCAGCATGTTTAGTATTTTTATCTATTATACATAATAGTTTTCCAAATCAGTTTTAACACATAATGGAATTCAGTATTAGCTCAGTTTCAGCTTAGCTCACTTTTGTATCAACTCAACTTATTTCAGTTGTTAAATATGATAGCTTCATATACAGTTCTAGACATGTTATGATCAGTTTTATTTTATGTTCAGCTTATGTTATACCATGCTTTGTATGATTCCATGTCATGTCATGCTTGCATATTCAGTATGTTTCTCAAACAGCATGATTTAAAAGCATATTTGCATCGTGTGCATGATTTAGTGAGATAGATGGTTTCTTACTAAGCTTTTTAGCTTATAGATACTATTTTCCTTATACTGCAGATACAGGTAAAAGGAAAATGGACTAGCAGAGGAAGCTGGAGGGCAATGCAAAGATGGTGTGTGTGGCAGGAACTGGAATAAAAGACCCTCTGGGGATCTAGCATTTACTTTAGCACTTTGCAATTTATTAGTTCTAGTTTTCATGTTTTATGCACTCTTGAACCTTAGCAAGTTTAAACAATTAGAACTTTTAGAAATTTATACTTCCATGCACTTTAAGTTGTTAAAATGTGTTTTAGTGAGTAAAATGCCCTGAACCAGTTTAGAATTGTTACTACATGTTATTAGAATAGTTTATTATGCATTAGGTAGTTGTTGTATGAGGTTTTGGCACGAAGCAGTGCTGAAATCAGAGTTTCTGATTCGAAATCAGAAACTCCTGATCGGTCCGCAGACCGATCAGAGATGGTTCGTGTCACTGATCGGTCAGCTGACCGATCCAGGCGCGAACAGAAAGTTGGCGTCGTTTATGGATCGGTCGGCCGACCGATCCAGCGGCGAACAGTGGGTTCAGAAACTCACTGATCGGTCTGCCGATGCAACGATCGGTGGAGACTACGATCGGCTACGCAGTACGGATCGCCGATCCGGCGGCATGCCAGAACGAGCAGCGATCTCGATCGGTCAGCGACCCGATCTAGGTGTTCATCCGTGCAAGATGCGATGCCTGATCGATCCGTGGATCGATCCAGCGAAATCGATCCATCGGATTGGGAAGCTCAGTTTCGACCAAGAAACTCAGTAGATAAACTTCTAGTCCATGGGGGATGTAGGATACGCTTTGTGTTCCTCAGATTACATCCTTTAGCACATGTAGAACCAAGAACAGTTATCAATTAGTAGAAAAGTTTAAATTAGATCAGTTTTCCGCACAGTCAGTACAGTACAACTATAGCGATTCACCTTACAGCCTAGTAGTTAGAAGGCGGGTCGTTACACTTTTGAGTCCAGGCCACCAGAATCTCTGTTTCACGTCTTGATACATCTTGGTAGAACCAGGATGCATGGAGTAAGGTGTACTATGAGCTTCTTCTAAAATTTTCTTTCTCAGCTCTTCATCATTGGGGACACAAAGGCGGCTCCCCTGATAAAGAATTCCATTGTCTGATACTCGAAACTCTGAATTTCCTTCTTCTTGTATCCCTTGCTTGATCTTTTGGATGTCTGGATCTTCACTTTGCTTTCTCTGTATATCCTCAAGCAGGGTTGACTCTAAGGTCAATGCAGAGAGTTGCCCATAAATAATTTCCATTCCAAAATCTGACAACTCCTTCTGTAGTGGTAGGGCTAATGATGACAAAGACATCAGGGATGCACTGGATTTTCTGCTTAGTGCATCTGCCACTTTATTAGCTTTTCCTGGGTGGTAGATGATTTCACAGTCATAATCTTTGACCAACTCTAGCCACCTACGATGTCTCATGTTTAAGTCCTTCTGAGTAAAAAAAGTACTTAAGACTCTGATGGTCTGTGAAAATTCTGCACTGAACGCCATACAAATAATGTCGCCAGAGTTTTAGTGCAAAGACCACAGCTGCCAGCTCAAGATCATGAGTGGGGTAGTTCTTTTCATAATCTTTGAGTTGTCTAGAAGCATAAGTTATCACTTTTCCTTCCTGCATGAGTACAGCTCCTAAGCCTATCTTGGAAGCATCACTGTAGATATCAAAACTCCTGTCACTTTCTGGAACTGTCAGGATAGGAGCACTGGTCAGTCTTTTCTTGAGCTCTTGGAAACTCTGCTCACATTTATCTGACTATTCAAACTTCTTGTTCTTCCTAGTGAGAGTTGTTAGTGGAGAGGCTATTCTGGAAAAGTCTTCCACGAATTTCCTGTAGTACCCAGCTAAACCAAGGAAGCTTCTGATCTCCCTGACATTCTTGGGTCTCCTCCAGTTGCTGACCGCTTCTACTTTCGCTGGATCCACTTGAATGCCTTCTTTAGAAACGATGTGACCTAGAAACGCCACCTGCTCCAACCAGAACTCGCACTTTGAGAATTTAACATAGAGTTGCTTTTGCTGAAGGGTCTCCAGGACTATTTTCAAGTGCGTGCCATGCTCCTCTGGGATTCTGGAATAGACTAGAATGTCGTCGATGAATACAATGACAAATTTGTCAAGGTATTCTCTGAACACTCTGTTCATCAGGTCCATGAAAACTGCAGGTGCATTAGTCACACCAAAAGGCATGACTACGAATTCGTAGTGTCTGTATCTGGTCCTGAAAGTCGTTCTGGGTATGTCTCTTTCTTTCACCTTCAACTGATGGTACCCAGAGCGCAGGTCTATCTTTGAGAATACTGTTGCCCCTCTTAACTGATCAAATAAGTCGTCGATCCTGAGAAGGGGGTACTTGTTCTTGATCGTCACTTGATTCAGAGCTCTGTAATCTATGCACATTCACATAGATCCATCTTTCTTCTTGACAAACAACACAGGAGCTCCCCAAGGTGAGTGACTAGGGCGAATGAAGTCTTTGTCAAGCAGCTCCTGAAGTTGTTCTTGTAACTCTTTCAGCTCTGCTGGAGACATGCGGTATAGAGCTTTTGAAATTGGACCGGTACTAGGAACCAGTTCAATCTCAAACTCCACTTCTCTGTTGGGAGGTAGTCCAGGTAGCTCTTCTAGGAATACCTCTGGGTACTCTCAGACTACCCGAACATCTTCCTGCTTGGGTCTTTCTTGTTATCATTGTCTTTCTAGTTCTAATTACTTAACTGGGGTTTCTGACTCCCCATTGTCTCATCTTCGATCCTGACTGACTTGTGTTGCGTTTGTTGTGCCTTGATGCTATTCAGATAGTGCTCACTAATGCCCTGCTGACCAGCTCTTCACCAATCTGTGGTCGGTAAGTTTCACTACTCACATTAAGTGTTATTTCTAGTCTCAGCATTAGGAGCATCAGTCTGACTCGTTCTTTCACTGTACTTACTAACTCTAGGCAAAAGCGAGCTAACCTGTTAAATCGTTTGACCGCTTCTCCTACTGGTAGGTCACCTTGTCTGAATTCCATAAGCTCCTCATACTATTTATTGGTGATTCGTTGATGGAAGACCTTTTCGTAAAACTCTATCTCGAAGTCAACCCAGCTCATCTGGTTGACTGCTCTCTTACTCTTAACTCGCTCCCACCACATACAAGCACCTCCAGATAGGCAGAAAGAGGCACACCTACCCTTCTCGACTTCTGATCAGTCAAGAAGCTCCATTGTGCTCTCAAGTGTCTTGAACCAAGCCTGGGCACCCTAGGGCTCAGCTTTCTGGTTTCGGCAACTGATAGGACTTCAGTCACCCCTGGAGTCTCCACATTAATGGTTGGGGGAGTGGGAGGAGCTGGCTTCTGATTGGCCATTAGATTAGCAATCACTTACTGCTGCTCGCTACTTGTCTCTGAAGTTGAGCAACAACTTCAGAGAGAATAGGCTCAGGGGTTCTGGGCTCTTCGTTCTCCTGAACTCGGTCCTCAGTATGAACTCGGTCCTCAGCAAAAACCTTACAAGCCAATTGATGATCTCATGTGTATAATTTTCTCTCAACCATATCAATATATAGCCCTCATTAATGAGTTGGATTAGAAAGCTCAAATCCAATCCATTATCCCTTAACTAAAAATTAGCCCATAAATTCCTTGGTTTGGTTCACAACCAAACCAAGTTAGTTTATTACTAATTCATGATTAAACCAAATATGGCCCAACTCTTCCATAAGAGTTGTGGCCCATCCGCGCTTCCATTGCAACAAATATTTCCATATTTGTCTTATGTATGGTCCATCAAATATTTATCTCTTGATCTAAGAATCTTATTCTTTAACTTGTTTTACATCTTTTAGAGACTTATTAGTGTGTATGTAGCGACCACCCTTCTTACTACTACTACTACTCTCTAAAAGTGACCGTTACTTAACTACTAACTCTACTTAACCGGTACGTTACTTAACTACGAGAAATCCCTACCGAAAAATTTTGACAGAGTTTCCCCTGTACCGGTGACCAAATCAACAATCAAACAGTGTATACTCAGCCACAGGCGGCTGGAACATATAATTACACAACCACGCAGTATAATAACTCAATAAGAAGAAGGAAACTACTCTAGCAATAGTAAACAGATAATACTCCAACGATAAAACATAACAAGCTACAAGTGCGGAATAGACTCAATTACAATCTCAACTTCATCATAGCATTAAGGAGAAGAGAAAAGGAAACTCTAAACAGGTAAGTTTTAACAACTGCTTAGCAAACTCTTGATCTCTCCATAGTCCAGCCATCACACACCTTCATCACCACCACCTTGTCGCCTTTCTTTCATACTTTAGCTTTTCCTTTATCTGCAGTAGGAGGAAATGCAGTCTATAAGCATAAAGCTTAGTGAGCGCTATCTACTCACAAAAACTCGATATGCATGTATATAAATAAAAACATGCTAAAACTGAATGCTAACATATAAAACTACTTATGCTCATAAATAGCAAAGGAACCATACTAACTGAAATACTAAACATGTATAGCTAATCATGCTCAAAAACCAATAAAGGAATCATACTAACTGAAATACTAAACATGTAAAGCTACTAAACATGTAAAGCTACTCACGCTCACAAGAATAAAACTATAACTGCATGCTGAAAGCAAATAAAGCTAAACATGCTGAATAATCTAATAGCAAGAAACAAATAAAACTACTACTGCATGCTTCAAATAACAAGAAACTAAACTTTCTAATTCTAAACATATTTGAAGCTTGTTTCATTTGTTTCAAAACTTATACTTTAATACTTCAAAATAATAATAAACTTCTTTTGGGCCCGGCATTGTACCAATTTACGCGCATCCTTAATAAGAGTCGAGGTATCTAATCCCGAAACTACTAAGGTACTTCTAGGCGATCTTGTGCCTAGGGGCGATCTAGGAGCCCACCCAATGGACCTTGTGTCCGGTACATGTCATTAAAAAGTAAAATACTTATTTTCTTCTTAACTATTACTTCCTTATACTTGTTATTCTTTTAGCTCTTCTAATATAAAATGCCTTGGCACTTCTTCAAGCACCTTGCGTGCTGCTAATCCTCAAATGCTGGAATTTAGGATCAGGTTTAAGACCTTGGTCTTTTCTTACTTATTACTTCTCATAATCTTCTAGAAGAGTTTAACATGCTTGTGTAGTAGCAAGAAAAATCTAATTCTGCCTGCTTAACATTAAATGGCCAAAAATAAGATCTTAAAACTGAGTACTAGCATGATAACAAAAGATTTAACTTGCTGGAACTTAAAGAAGCCTAAACTGCTTACTTTCATACAAGTTGTCTAGTTCATGATTAGTAAACCAGCAAGAAAATCAAACTTGTAATGTACAATATTTCTGTTCGTGCTAGTTAATTGCAAAGGAACATCTAACTAAAATGCTAGTTAAACTGAAAATTTGCTCATGTTATTCTAATAACAAAGGAATCTAGAAAATAAAGGAATCATTGCTGCATGGAATTAACAGAATATCATGCTTACTAACTCAACACAAAAGGATCTAAACTGCTATGAATTGGTGGCTGTTCTTGCCCATGAATATGTACAACAGAACTTAACGGTAAAAGCTTCAAAAGGGATCATTCTCAGCTCCAAATGGGTTGTTCATGCCTGCTGCAGATACCAAAGGGAGTGGGCTGTTCTAGCATCAATGTTAATTAAGCTCCACATAAAAACTATGAAAAGAATCTGTGCTAACTACAAAAGATGGTGAGCAATGACATATCACGTATCACACACCTTTCTAATGCATGTAACTCAACGAAATTAAACCACAAGTTCCAAATCTAAATCATTTACTAAATCCATTCAAATCCCTTCAAGCTTCCAATTCCTAAAACATGCTATTGCCGAATAAAATAAAACAATCTCTTAAACCCCTAGCAACATTACCTTAAGTATGCTACTGTCGAACGCAAGAAAAGAGACTAAATCCCTAATCAACTAAATTCAGTACAGCATGTTCCAAAAGCAAAGAAAGGACTAAAATCAAAACTCGGAACTACTCCTACTACATGCTTCAGAAATCTAACTTACGGCAATAAGAACAAAACCAAAGATCCGAAACTCCTTATAGAAAAACAAAGGTCCGAAACTAAACAAAAAGAGAAGATCAATATCGCGGAACTACTCCTACTGCAGGTGAGAAGCAACTCACCTTCGGTTCTTGGACTTACAACCGAAGAACAACAGCTAGGGCTTTGGAAGAAACTTGAGATCTCGGCTCTTCTTCGCGTTTCCGAGCTCCCCTCGTCAAGGTGGTCACGCACGGGTGAAGACCTGCCGGATAAGCCCTTCGCCGACGCCGAAGACAAAGCTAGGGCTTCGTTTTCGCCCAAGCACAGAACGGCGCCGCTCCGTCGCGTGAGAAAGGATGAGGAAGAGAGGTTCGGGTGAGAAAAATTTAGGGTTCGGGAAAAACTTAAACCTTTTCTTATAACTAAGATTTTTATTAATTACTATACCTTAAATATAATCCATTCTTTCCTTAATTAACAAAACTTGCTGGCATAGCTGGTCAATCGAGTTTTA
This sequence comes from Zingiber officinale, assembly GCF_018446385.1. Lineage (NCBI taxonomy): Eukaryota > Viridiplantae > Streptophyta > Magnoliopsida > Zingiberales > Zingiberaceae > Zingiber > Zingiber officinale. The sequence continues at coordinate 58,150,598 of NC_056006.1, read as the reverse complement.
ACCAAGTCAAAGGTCTCGGCTTCAATCCCTCAGCCGCGCACTTTTTCCCAATTTATTCCCTAATCATTAACTATGAAATAAATTTAGTTCTCACCATATAAGGATAACAAAACCGTGTAGCTCAGCTGGTTGGGCCGGTTTTGCTTGGGTCAGTCCGACCCGAGGTTGTGGGTTCGAATCTCACCTTCGTTTTTTTTTAAAACTTCTTTCTTTTTGTAACCCTACTAAATGACCTCCAAAAATTACGTAAAAATATTCTAAAAATTCCTAAAAATCTCTAGAATATTTTAAAAGTATTTTCAAATATTTTTATGGACTTTTAGAACTTGAAATAGGGAAAATTGGGTCGTTACAGTGTCTGACCCAATAGGTTCTCGGTTTATCTTGACCGTTCATAGTTAACTTCTTAATTATAGAACGATCATGAGTAACACCTAGTAGTACATCATGATCCTCAATTAGTCAGAAAATCATAGTTGATCTTAGAATTAATTCTAAATCCTTCAGCAGCTACAGCGAGTCATGCCTCATTCCTGTTAGACCCCATGGTTGTTTTGATGTGATCAACCAAGTTAGTTAGGTCATGTTTTTTTTTGATCCGTCGTGTGCCTGTGAAGGAGCTAACAGTAGAAGGACATGTAGCGCGGGACTAGCAGGGCCCTGGGCCTTGCCCAAACAAGGAACGACACCAGCTGGTGGTGGGGAGAAGAGCGTGGGGCAGTGTGAAGAACACTTGGCTTGACGAAAAAGTCGGAGGAGACCGCCGAAAAAGGCCTAGAATTGGGTTCGGGTGAGCATTCTAGTCAGCAATTAGCCGTCAATCTAAAAGATCGGAGCTCGAGACAAAGGAGAAAGCGAGTTGGAAATGCAACTCAAGGCACCTCCATCAAGATTAGAGGCACCTCCACCTTTGAGGCGCCTCAATCAAGCATTGGAGGCACCTCAAACCTTTGAGGCACCTTCAAGCTTGTTTGAGGCGCCTCAGCCCGGGTCAACTCGACCGTTTGTGCATGGATATAACTTTATCCGCTTGACTTGGCTCGAGGCACCTTGAACCTTATTGGAGGCGCCTTAGACCCTCAGGATAGACTTTCCAGGAGCTATATAAAGGCCCCTGAAGCTAGAAAATATTCATTCATTCAAGCATTCAACTCTGTGTTCATTCCTAGCAACCTCTGAGCATTCTAAGTGTGTAGAAAGGCTTCTAACCGGAAGATACTCTAGTGGAGTTCTCAACCACCTTGGATTAACAACCGCCTTGGTTGTAACCAAGATTAATTCGGTTTATTTACTGCATTTTACTTTTTATTAGTGTTGCATTTTTGAATTGAAAGCCTTGAGGAGGGTATACTCTTATTTTTCAGGCTACCCTCTGCCGCCGCACCAACAAGTGGTATCGAGTCCGACGCTGACTGAAGCACAAAGATCAAAGACGATGGCGGGAGCGAACATTCATCCCAAGTTCGACGGAGACTTCGCTACGTGGAAACGCAAAATGGAGGTATTTTTAAGACCAAATTCGACATTCTTTTAATAATGAAATATGGATATACCAAAAGACAAAGAAGAATGCAATCATGAGATTTTTCACCCGTCGGGTCACCCGCCGCCTCAGGAGGTAAGTCGGATTGAAGCTACGACTCGCTAAAGACCTGCGATAAATTGAGCTCCACGAGCGCACCTTAAACAGCCTCGCCTTAAACACAACTAACAAATCTTTGGATGAACAACGACGAGAAGGTTGTGCAACTCCAAGCGAGGATCAAGGAGCTGATAACGCAACTGACAAATCTCGGTGAAACGGTAACAAACCGAGATTCCATCCGGTATGCACTAAACGCCTTCCCAAGGACTCCAGAGTGGGCGTCCTTAGTAGATTCTTACTACATCTCTAAGGACTTTAAGGTAAGTAGTTTAGAAAGTTTATTCTCTACCATTGAACTTCACGAGTCTCGAATTGCAGAGCCTAAAGAAATAGTGAGGTCAAACCTCGACATCGCCTTACAATCCAATTAGACAATCCCGACTCCGAAGCTTCAATCGAAGAAATCGAAGCAGCGCTACTGGTAAGACGTTTCAATAAATTTCTTAAAACTAATAAATTTTGGTCACAGTCGAGAAAGCATCAGCGCAACAGAAGGACGGTCCGTGCTACAATTGCAACGAAGAAGGACACATCAAGGATGATTACCTAAAAATAAAGGAAAAGACAAAAGACAAGGAGAAGGTAAAGCACAAGTCAAACCTCAGCACAATTACTCAAGGCCACTTGGAAGCTATCCAGAAGCAGATCCACTTTGTGATAATGGCAAAGGATTGAAAGCAAAGTTAAGGTTTGTGGTGATCTAACATGTTGAATAAGTGTTTGGAAAGTCCTAGTCGTTAGGAAGCAAAGGAAAATCCTAAAGGGTGGTAACCTTAGGTCCTAGGGGCGTAAACCCTAGGTGAGGGAAACCCTAAGGGCAAGAACCTTAGGTCCTAGGGGGCGGACCCTAGGTGAAGGAAAACCCTAAGGGGCGGCAACCTTGGTCCTGGGGTGGCACAACTGGAGAAACCCTAGGCGCGGTAAACCTAGGTCTTAGGGGTGGTAACCTAAAGTCGATCCAGTCCGGAGGGACGACCTGCAGTAATCTCTCCTAAGGAAGGGAGGTGAGGTTCCCGAGGATGTTAGAGGGGGTCGACCTAGGTAGTCGCTGGTGAATCCAAGTCGTGAACTCGTCAGTCTCTGAAATTCTACTAAGCTTTTCTATGTTTTATCACGCCGCTTGCGGGTTCGGCACTAACCTTGTTTTGCGGGAGGAAACCTGGGGGTCGAAGAAGGATCCGGTCATCAGGCTCGGGATCCGGCGCCGAACAGGTCCGGCGCGCGGCAGACCAAGTTTTATCCTTCGCGGCCACGTGGAGCATCGGTTGGATGGCCACGTCACACCCAGCGCCCAATGTCATATAAAGAGGAGGGGAGAGCCTAAAATAGAACAACAAATTCTAAGCTTTCTGACTGCTGTATAAGAAGTACTACGACGCCGACAACCAACCAAGCTCGGACTCTTGATCTTTTGTTGTCGATATCAGTTTACTTATGCATTAATTATAATTCAAATTGTAATCTTCCGATATTATAGTTGCTCACCTCAGGTGGTCAAGGAGGTGCGGAGTGGAGTCGCAGCAGGCACGGTCAAGGCTCAAGTAAAACATCCGCGCTTGGTCATTACTTGGTACTTTTCCACTGCTACTTAATTTTACGATTACCGATATTTCAAAACGAAATAGCCACGTATTATTCCCCTCTGCGCTTCGATCCATCAATTGGTATCGGGGGGTCATTTGATTCGGTGGAACCACCATTCAAAACTTTTCGTGGTAGTTTGAGATTTTTGAGTCGAGAATTTAGCTTCATAGCATTCTAATTCTTTTTCTTGAATCGATTACGCTAGGGAGTTGGTGCAACACCACAGGTTCATGATCCATTTTCTTCCTTCCACATTACAAATCCAGGACCAAGTCCCGGACATTTTGTTATTTTTCTTTTTAGATTAATCTGAAATGGCCCTTCAAGAAGGCTACAAGACAGCCCGCCCTCCGCTATTCACCGGCGACTTGGTATTGGAAGAGTCGGATGGAGGCATATCTCCACTCACTTTGAAGTCCGGATGATTGTCAAAACCGACTCCAACTACAAGCGTTTGCGCAAACCTCTACCATACGAGGATTGGGACGCATCTCGATTAAGAAGGTGGAAGCTAATGCCAAGGCAAAGCATCCTCGACCTATTCAAAAGAAGAACTCAACCGTCCTGCTCCAGCAGTGCGCAAGAGTTGTGGGAGAAGCTCATTGAACTTCACGAAGGGACATCCGACACCAAAGTAAGTAAAAGAGACTTAATTTTCAATAAATTATTTAACATCAAATTGGGAAGGTGAATCACCGCCCAACTCCATGCTTCGATTCAAGATTCTCAATTGTCTTCATGCAATTGGAAAGGTAGACAATCGGGACATCATAAGGTATTCTTTAAATGCTTTTCCAAGGAACACCTTGTGGGCATCCATGGTAGATGCCTACAAGGTCTCCAAGGACTTATCTACCATTAAGTTAGATGAACTTTTGCAGAATTTGAACTTCACGAACAGACTAATGCACGCTCGACCAAGAGAACCTGAGTTAGAAGAAGAACCAGATTCGGAAGACGACGATGAACTTACAACCGAAATAGTCAACTTGGTAAAGAAGCTCTGCAAAAAGAAGGGCTTCAACAAAAAGGATGTCAGAAAGGCCATCCAGTCTAAAGAAGCCCAACCAAGCTCGAAGGTTAAATTCGAAGTGACCTGCTACGGGTGCAATCAGAAAGGTCACATCAAGGCAAACTGCCCGAACCAGAAGGATCCAAAGAAACCAAAGAGAAAGAAGGCATTGAAGGCAACATGGGACTAGTCTTCCTCCGAGGAATCCGACGACGAAGAACTAGAGCAGACTAATTTTCTCGCATTGACAGCCCGGGACTACACCAATGAATCCGGAAGCGAGGACGAATCGGAAGCCGAGTCCGAGAGAAGCCACGAATCCGCATCCGTTTCCGAAGGGCCAAACCCCTCTGTAAGTCAAAATAGGTTATATTGCATAATTAATTATTTAATGCATAAAGTAGCTAAGTTCAAAATTCGAATCAAGTCACTTCTAAAGGAGGTAACACTCCTTAAAGAGACGACTAATAACGAATCTTTGACTGATCCAGTTCAGACTGGAACCTCAACTCAAGTTCAAAAACTTGAGGAAGAGAATTCCAACCTGAAAAGTCAAGTCAAGGATTTGAAGACAACCTTAGAACGATTTTCCTTGGGATCCAAGAATCTTAACTTGATTCTTGGAACACAAAGGGCAATCTACAATCGAACTGGACTAGGGTACAAAACGAAAAACAAATATAGGTCATACCTATCTCTCATACAAAGAACAAATAGAAAAATGGTCCAAGCATGGGTTGCCAAGACCAACTTGATCAATCAAGTTGGACTTGGACAGTATTGGGTCCCTAAGGATCAAATACATTACCTCAATAGACCTTATCGAGGCTATGATCCAGGGGGAGCTAAAACAATTCAAATTCGAAATTATTTATTAAATTCAAAATTAGAAATTAATTATTAATTATTAAAATTCAAAATTCAAAATTAATTATTAAATTCAAAATTAGAAATTAATTATTAATTATTAAAATTCAAAATTCAAATTCGAAATTAATTATTAAATTCAAAATTAGAAATTAATTATTAATTATTAATTATTAAAATTCAAAATTCGTAATTATTTAAAATTCAAAATTAATTATTAATTATTAAATTCAAAATTAGAAATTAATTATTAATTATTAATTATTAAAATTCAAAATTCAAAATTCAAAATTCGAAATTAATTATTTAAAATTCAAAATTAATTATTAATGATTAAATTCAAAATTCGAAATTAATTATTTAAAATTCAAAATTAATTATTAATGATTAAATTCAAAATTAGAAATTAATTATTAATTATTAAAATTCAAAATTCAAATTCGAAATTAATTATTAAATTCAAAATTAGAAATTAGTTATTAATTACTAATTATTAAAATTCAAAATTCAAAATTCGAAATTAATTATTTAAAATTCAAAATTAATTATTAATTAATTATTCAAAATTCAAATTCGAAATCAATTATTAAAATTCAATTTCAAAAATTCAAAATTAATTCAAAAACTCAAAAATCAAAATAGAAGGAGGGTTTAGAATAGCTGGCAACTCTAAAATCTATTTACCCGAATGGGTAACCGAACTTAATCTACCCGAAATGGGTAAACAAGAGTAGATTACCCAACAGGGTAAGTAAGGATAGATTAAAAGGGTCAGACTTAACTTGAAACACAGTACTGGTGAAGTTTTTGGATGATAGTACGTTGGGGAAGTTTGGGCATCGCATGTCTAGGAAGATATGGCTTCGACCTGGTGCATTTGGCCAAGTGGAACTAACCGAAGCTACCCTTAAATGGATCCTAACTAGTTAGACCATGGTTCAGTATTAAGTTCAATGGGTAGGACTATTTGGAAAACCTCAAAGGCATGGTTACTTTAATGAGCTCCTTGTGACTCACCATAGCCCAGAAGTTTATCAAGAACGCTTACTTGTTGAACCCAAAGTTAAACCCGACTCTAACATAAAGTTAAACTAAACTCTAAAAATTGAACTATTTCATCTCACAAAATGATAGGATCCCCTGATTGAAAACATAGATCGGGTGAGATGACTAAAATTTAAAAATTTTCAAAATTAATTTAACTTAAAATCAAAATCAAACTTAAATATCTCTCAATTAAACATCAAATCACCATTAACTCAGATTGGGTATGATGCAAAATTAGGGACTTACTTCAATCAAACTGTCTTTTGATCCATCAACTACTTTATGTGTAGGAATTGGATCAATGGATGTTGGACAGTGGATGCAAATTAAAGAAGTATACGTAGGTCAACCCCCAGGATTTGAGGACATAGAACATCCAAATTATGTCTTTAGATTAAAAAAGGCCCTGTACGAACTAAAACAAGCACCTAGGGCTTGGTATGAACGACTGTCCAACTATCTAATATCAAAAGGGTTCAACCAAGGTCAAATAGACCCAACCCTTTTTGTAAAAACCTTTGAAAACGACATCTTTATAGCCCAAATTTACGTTGACGATATTATTTTTGGATCAACCAACTCAAAATTTCTAAAAGAATTTACCAAACTAATGGAAAATGAATTTGAAATGAGTCTAGTAGGTGAACTTAATTTCTTTTTAGGGTTACAAATTAAGCAAACCAAAGATGGAATTTATATTTATCAAACCAAATATGCTAAGGAATTAATTAGTAAATTTGGAATGGAAAACTCAAAAATCATTAATACACCAATGGCTACTAATGTTAAAATTGACTCAGACTTAGAAGGTAAACCAGTAGACTTGAAATACTATCGAAGTGCGATAGGAAGTCTACTGTACCTAACGACTAGACATCATCTTTGCAGTAGGTATGTGTGCAAGATACCAATCTTGTGCAAAAGAGTCTCACTTAACCCTAGTAAAAAGAACCCTTAGGTATGTTAAGGGAACCCTAAACGTAGGACTTTGGTACCCTAGATCTTGCACCCTTGATCTAACCGGCTACTCTGACTCTGATTATGCCGGATGCAAGCTAGATAGAAAAAGCACAAGTGGCAGTTGTCAATTTTTAGGGCACTGCCTAGTAAGTTGGTCAAGTAGAAAGCAACACTGTGTTGCCTTATCTACCACTGAAGCTGAATATATAGCACTAGGTGAATGCACATCACAGTTACTATGGATGATGCATACCCTTAAAAACTATCAACTTGAATATCAAAAAACAAAAATCTCAATTGATAACATAAGTTCAATAAATCTAACAAAAAACCCAATTCATCACTCAAGGACTAAACATATAGAAGTGAAGCACCACTTTGTAAGGGATCATTTAGCTAAGGGTGATATTGTACTCAACTATGTTGAGTCCAAATCAAACCTAGCTGACATCTTTACAAAACCTGAACTTGAGTTCAGTACACTCAGAAGACAAATAGGAATGTGTTGGGTAGAATAGGTATCTTCAAATTAGTCCTCTTAATGTTTTTTGGTTTAAAATTACATTTCTAAAATTCTAGGCAAAATTTTGATTTCTCAAAATCCCTACTTTACTAGACTTTCTAAATTTGGACTTAGCCTAGGCTTTTGCCCTAGAAATCATGTTCCCCCAGGACTCAGCCAGAGCATCTCACAAACACCTAGGTCTACCTTGATTGTGTTTGTAAAACATAGAATGGTGTGAGATGCGTAGGGTACAGCCTGGACTCAAGAATGCTTATTTCTGTGCATCAATATGAGTCTGGACGTTAAATACCTTATTAACAGTAATCAAATCAAGTCTTCCAGCCCTAGTCAAATCTAACTGGATCAATTGACTTAACTTGACTAACCAAGTGAACACTGTTGCTGTCAAGGCAATCAGCAAGTAGCTAAAAGTTAGACAGTTGGTGAAGGAAATAATAAGTTTAAGCATGCTTGTACTTAAGGGATCTGATAACTGATCAAAATAAATCTTAACTCATGCTTGGACCTTAGGGCTCTGATACCTTACTAAAACAAAATTTGTAAACTATTAAGCACTAAGGCTAACGCTTCTCCTTTGCCTTCGGTATCTTTGAAATTCATTTATCTTAAGCAGCTTTTCAAAAAGTTTTTCAAATTTAAAACTTTCAAGTCTCTTCTATTTAAAAATTTTTTTTGTTAGAAAATTCACTAAGTTAAAAAGAGCTGAATATATCACAACGAAAAATCTCCTCTAGCAAAATCAATGTTTTGTCTTGAAAAGTTAAGTTTTTTCAAAACTAGCTTATTTTTGATATATGGCAAAGGGGGAGAGTAGAGAAATTCAAAGAGAATGAAAATCCAAAGGGGAGGTCATATTAAGGGGGAGTTTGTAATGCACAAAAATTCAAAGGGGAGGTCATATTAAGGGGGAGTTTGTAATGCCCATTTTTTTCTCTTGTACTTATACCTTACTGCATATTATTACTTAACTTTGAATTTCGATTGCCATAATCAAAAAGGGGGAGATTGTTGGTGCGGGAAGCATCCGACGATCGAACTTGAGTTTTGATAATGGCAAAGGATTCAAAATTAAGGTTTGTGGTGATCTAACATGTTGAATAAGTGTTTCAGGAAAGTCCTAGCTGCGGTTAGGCAAAGGAAAAATCCTAAGGGGTGCTAACCTTAGGTCCTAGGGGGCGGTAACCCTAGGTGAGGGAAAACCCTAAGGGACAGCAACCTTAGGTCCTAGGGGGTGGTAACCCTAGGTGAAGGAAAACCCTAAGGGGCGGCAACCTTAGGTCCTAGGGGGTGGCAACCCTAGGTGGAGAAAAACCCTAGGGGCGGTAACCCTAGGTCCTAGGGGGTGGTAACCCTAGGCGGAAAGTCCAGTCGGTCTAGAGGACCTGACCGGCATCGTAATCTCCCGAGGGGTGAGGTGAGGCGTTCCCGTAGAGAGCGCCGACCTAGGGTTTCCTTGGGAACAAGTCGACTTATCAAGACCGTAAGTTCTTCTTTACTATGTTTTATCAGATTCTAACACTGCCTTCAGGTATTATTTTCTGGACTAACCTTGTTTTGCAGGAGAGGAACCTGTTGGAAAAAGGTGGTCCGGCGCTGGATGGATCTGCGCGGAGGTCCAGCGCTTTAGCAGTCCGGTGCCCGGACCAAGTTTTATCCTGACCCGCCACGTGAGCATCCGGTTGGATGGCCACGTCACACTCCAGGCGCCGGGATCGCCCGGAATATCATATAAAAGAGGGTCGAGGGAGCAGCTAAAATAGAACAACAAATTCTAAGCTTTCTTCTGTGAAACGAGACGACCTTGAAGTGCTACTACTCGACGTCGACAACCCGAAGCTCAGACTCTTCGATCTTTTGTTGTCGGTATCAGTTTACTTATTGCATTAATTGTAATTCAAATTGTAATCTTTCCGATATTATAGTTGTTGCCCACCGAAAGGAGTCGCCAGAGGCTCCGAACGAAGTAAAACATCTGCGTCGTTCTGTGCTTGCTTTACTTTTTCCGCTGCGTTACTTAATTTTTACAATTCCGATATTTTGAAAAACGAAATAGCCACGAGCGTTATTCACCCCCCCTCTAGCGCTTTCGATCCATCACGATTCAACGTCCTCCGAATTTGAAGTCGAAGCCTTCTCGGGACTAGCGCTGATGGCGAACCACCAACTAGAAGAAGAGTCAAGTTCAGAAATGAGCATAGATGAATGGGGAGGAACATCAGAAGAGGAAAGCTATGATGAAGGGGGAGTATCACAAAGTAATATAAGTAAGGTACGTGCTCTAAAGTCTAAACAATCGTTTCAATTTATTAAAGCTCTTTCTAAAGACTTAGTTGAATTAGAAAAAGAAATTGCTAACTTAAATAAAATGTTAGATAATTTGAAATATGAAAATGATAAATTAAAACTTCAAATTGAAAGTTTAAAATCTGATGCATGTTTAAACACTAATGTTTTTCAAAAATCAAAAATTAAAGTTTATGGAAAATTAAACTGGTATATAAGAAATCATCAGGGATAACTTAGACGAATTCCAAGAAATTATATACCCCCTAAGTTCTTAAACAATCATGTAGGAAGGAACCTATACTGGATTCCAAAATCTTTGCTAGTTTAAATTATTTTTAAGTTAGGGCTTACAGCGAGAAAATTAAACATTACAATTTCTTTATGAGGTTTTGTCTAAGGAGTGGTTGTTGCTCCAATAACCAAGAAGGCCTAGTGTCTCGCTATGACCTCGAAATCAAAATATTAAAATAAAATGTTTAATTAACTTTCTGGTAAAGCATTAAAATTGAAATTAAATAATAATGCTTTAGAACGTTTTTCTTTAACATCTTCTTAAATTCAACAAAAATATTTCTTGCAGAAATTGTTTTTTACTTAGGAAAATTGTCCATAATATTCTTTTAAATATTTCTTCTGAAATTAGAACTTAATTAGAAATTTCTTTTTCTTGCCTAAGTTTTAACATAGAAAATTCTTTCAAAATTCTCATAAAGTTGGTTTACATAACTTAGAAATTTTTTTTCTTTCCCCGTTTTTACTGTGATCAAAGGGGGAGAGTTTAGGTAACAAGTTTAGAGGGAGTTAGGAAAATTAAATTTAAAAAAAAATTATTCTAACTTATGCAAATTCTATTATTGCAATTTAGGTGCTTAAAATATTAGTTTCGTAATTTTCTTAAAATTACTATTTGTTTGTTTTTACCCTAACTTGAACTTGGGTTGATGCACATCAAAAAGGGGGAGATTGTTGGATCCCGTGGTTGTTTTGATGTGATCAACCAAGTTAGTTAGGTCTTGTTTGTTTTTTATCCCTGTGTCTAAGTGTGCACGAGCTTAGGAGCGCAGGAAGTCGAACGGAAGACGCAGCTAGCGAGAAGGACGGCACAGGAAGGGAGCCGACGGGCTCGGTGCGTCCCAAGGATGAGAGAGTTGCGGAAGAGTACACCGGTGGGCGAGAAGAACGTGCGTGGTGTTCGAGGGACGTAAAGTCGGGACGGAAGACTGCTCGAGGAGAAGACCGAGAATTAGGTTCGGGTGAGCCCTATTCCGGTTGGCCGCAATCACCCAAAAGAACGGAGCTTCGGAAGTCAAAGCAAAGGAGAAAGTGAGCTGGAAATACAGCTTAAGGCGCCTCCATCAAGATTGGAGGCGCCTCCAGCTTTGAGGTGATAGGATCGAGTAGCGCGATAGAGGGGGGGTGAATATCGCTTCTTTTTAAAACTATTCTTTTCTATTTAAAGTCAGAATCGTGCAGCGGAAAATAAGAAAGAAGACACAATCGTTTACTTCGTTCGGAGCCTAGCTCGACTCCTACTCGAAGGCCCGCAGTCCTTGACCGCACCGATGGGCAAAACACTATAATCCTTCTTTCCGAACTCCTCGGAAAGAAGTGAATCATACAAGTACAGATATGTAAGATAGTAACACTTCTACTATCTTATAGAATTAAAGTGCAGTACAAAAATAAAGCTATACCGACAATTGCAGAATTTAAGTCGTAGCTCGGTCGGCAATTGAATGAAGCCGCTTGCAAATTTGATGAAGACTTGTAGCGTGGACAGATTGCAAACGAGCACAGGAGTTGATCAGAAAAGTTATTTTTGCCTCTGTCTTCGAGCCTGGTTTTATAGGAGTACTGAGGGTTCGGTCGACCGATCCCCTGTTCGGTCGACCGAACCAGCTTCAATCACCTCCAGCTAGCAATCTGACGCTGGCTCGTAATTGTGCTTTAATTTACCTTAAATGGTTCGGTCGATCGAATCCTTTTATCGGTCGACCGAACAAGGTTTTTCCTTGTTTGCTGAAATCTGCCGAGATCACCCTTTAATGCTGATTAAATGTTGATTGGATCGGTCGATCGATCCTCTTGTTCGGTCGACAGATTAGCCCTTCTTTCCTTTGCTTGTTGATTCGGTGCTGATGAACTGGCTTGCTGAGTCAACAGGTTCGGTCGACCGATCTTACTTTTCGGTTGACCGATCAAGCTTTGACCGGACTCTGGCTCAGTTCTGATCTGGACTGACTTCTGTGCTGATCTTACTTGGTAAAAAACACCCTGCAACACAGATGTTAGCATAATAGTATAATGCATGAGTAATAAAAGAATAGTAGAACTGTTCTTGATCTCAACTTGGAAACCTTCCCGGTTTCTTCAGTTGGATCAGCGACCTAAGGTTGTTCCCTCCGGGACCCGACCTCACTGTCGCTCCTCCAGTTTGCTTACCTCAACCTACCTGCCAAACTTTGATCCTCCAGATCTAGTTTGGACTTCTCACTCAGCCTTGATCGGCTCCCCAGGACTTTTCCTTTGATCTTCGATCCTTCAGACCTCTCGATCACACTGCCAAGCTTCGTCTCCCCTCGACCTACTTGGACTTTCACCTGGGTTCCACGATCTGCTAAGATTTCTCTTGCCTAGCCTCCAACTAGGTCTTTCCTGGTTGAGTAGACATTCTGCACACTCAGTAAACTTGTTAGATCACAACAAGACTTAACTTGAACCTTTGACAACATCAAAACTTAGGCAGCTTGCACCAACAATCTCCTCCTTTTTGATGTTTGGCAACCACGGTTCAAAGTTAAGTTAATAATATGCAAAAAGTAAACAAGCAATTTCAATTCTTATTTCTCCTCCTAAAATAAACCTCTCCCCCTGAATACACTATCTCTCCCCCTTTGACACACATCAAAAATAAGAGAAGACAGAACAAACAAAAATTTAGAAAACTAAATGTTAGAATAAAGAAAACTCTTAGTAAAAATAACCATTCAAAAATTTACTAAGTTAAAATAATTTTACTAAGGTAAAAAGTCTAATGAAACTATTTTTACTAAGTTATAAATTTTGAAAAAGATTAATTGAAAAATATTTTTAAGGAAAAACAATTTTACTAAAGTGTTTTGTAAGTATATCTACTAAGTTAAAAATACAATTTTTTTATTTTTTTATTTTTAAACAATTTTGAAAATGCACTAAAAAAAATGTTTTGAAAAAGATTTTTAAAAAAGAGTTTTGAAGAAGATGTTGAAGAAAACAATTTGGAAAATTAAATTTACTAAGTTGAGAAAATTTGTAAAGAAAGCACTAATAAATTATAAAAATATTTTTTTTCCTTTTTTTTTGTTTTTAAAGATAACTCCCCCTAAAAATGATATTTATCCTAAAAGTCCAAGCATGGGTAATAAAACTAAGGAAAAAAGATCCTTATGATGAAATGTCCAACCTTTGTACAATGCTAACTACCATAGGATAGTGGCCATAGACTCAGGTTGGTCAATTTGAACATTTATAACTAGCAAGGTTTTACTTACTAGTCAACTCAAATTGATCACTGTTTGTTATTTAAAGCCCAGATTTATAGCGATGCACTGATATAAGCATCTGAAATCTAGGGCTAGGACCTAAGCATCTCACCCATTCTAAGTTATCAAACAAGGGATCCTACTGTGCTTGTGAGATGCTGGCTCCTAGAACTATAGGATCATGCAATTCTACGGTAAAACCTAGGCTATTCCATAAACTGAAAAATAGTTTCAAAGTATTTTTGAAACAAAAATTTGAAAAGGGAATTTTTACAAAAATAATTTTGAAAAATAAACTACGTAGTAATTTTCAAAAACAAAGAACCTATTCTACAAAACATAACCCTAATTGTCTTCTTAGATTACTAAATTCTGCTTCAGGTAAGGGTTTAGTAAAAATGTCTGCCAAGTTAGATTTGGATTCAATATAATTAAGTTCAATATTCCCTTTAGACACATGATCCCTAATGAAGTAATGCTTAACCTCTATATGTTTAGTTCTAGAGTGATGTACTGGATTTTTAGTAAGATTTATAGAGCTAATATTATCAATGCAGGTTTTTACATTTTTATAATCTAGATTAAAATCTTTTAATGTATGAGACATCCACAACAATTGAGCTACACATTCACCCATTGCTATGTATTCGGCTTCAGTGGTAGATAGGGCAACACATTGTTGCTTACGACTAAACCAGCTAACTAAAGATGATCCTAACAACTGACAACCTCCACTTGTACTCTTTTTATCTAACTTACACCCAGCATAATCTGAATCCGAGTATCCGACTAAGTCAAAATGTGAGGTTCTTGGGTACCAAATTCCCACATTTATAGTGCCTTTTAAATATTTGATAATTCTTTTAACCAATGAAAGATGGGTTTCTTTTGCACAAGTTTGATATCGGGCACACATACTAACTACAAATAAAATGTCGGGTCGGCTTGCAGTTAGATAAAGTAAACTCCCTATCATACTTCTGTAATATTTTAAATCAACAGGTATACCATTTTCATCATTATCAAGGGTTAGATTACTTGCTATTGGTGTTTTAAGGCCTTTACAATTTTCCATACCAAATTTTTTTAGTAAGTTCTTTTGTATATTTAGTTTGATGTACATAATTACCATCTTTAGTTTGTTTGATTTGGAGACCTAAAAATAATTTAATTCACCAACTAAACTCATTTCAAATTCATTTTCCATTAAGGTGACAAATTCTTTTAAGAATTTTGAATTAGTTGAACCAAATACAATATCGTCTACATAAACCTAGGCTATAAAAATTTCTGAGTTAAAGGTTTTAATAAAAAGTGTAGGATCAATTTGGCCTTCTTTAAAACCCTTGGGTTTTAGAAAACTAGATAAACGTTCATACCAAGCCCTAGGTGCTTGTTTTAATCCATATAAAGCTTTTTTAAGTTTAAAGACATAGGTTGGATTTTGTAGATCTTCAAAACCAGGTGGTTGACTAACGTAGACTTCCTCCTTAATAACGCCATTTAGAAAAGCGGATTTAACATCCATTTGGTACAACTTGAACCCCTTAAATGCAGCATAGGCTAACAACATTCTAATTGATTCAAGTCTAGCTACCGGGGCATAAGTCTCGTCGTAATCTAGTCCTTCGACTTGACTAAACCCTTTCGCTACTAAACGAGCTTTATTTCTTAAAATATTACCTTGATCATCTAATTTGTTTCTAAACACCCATTTAGTATCAATGACCGTTTTATTTATTGGTGGAGGTACTAAGGCCCAAACCTGATTTCGTTCAAATTGATTTAATTCCTCTTGCATTGCGATTACCCAGTCTGGTTCTATTAATGCATCATTTATATTTTTAGGTTCAATTTTAGATATCAAGTCTATTTGACTTAGATTTCTAAATGCAAATCTTGTATGAACTCTTAATTCAAGATTTCCTATGATTTGATTGACCGGATGGTGAGGGTTAGATTTTAATAATTTTGAATTTTCAGATTCTTTAAGGTTAGGTAATTCTTCATCATCTACTTGATTACCATTTGAATGAGGTTGAGTAGTAGAATCAGTACCAATTTCATTAAATGTAACATTTGTTGTTTCCTCAATTTTCAAAGTAGATTTGTTGTCACGCCCCGAGGGAGTCTATGTCCGAAGAAATTTCGACAGCATCTCCCCTGTACGGGTGACAATCTGAGGCAAATCTACATACAAAATATACATCAGCCACAAGCGGCTGGAATATACACACAACCACGAAGTTTATATCATCATCCCACTCGGCTGGAACAAAATAAACAACCACGCAGTTGTATATATATTTAACAGCCTACACGGCTGTACTAAAACCAAAACACAGCAGAAAAAGACAACACATACAACCCAAAACAAAAATTGCTAGCCGGCTAGGCTTACACAATAAACAAAGCAACATATCCAGAAACAAAACCGGAACACAGAACCAAAAAAAAACTCACATATCATATACCATGATAAAACAGCAAAAAAAACAAAGACATGTCTTCTGATGTGATGCGGAGACCAGCAAACAGGATGCTCCAAGCGACACCATAAATAACCTGGTACCTGAAAAAGATAGTGTTCACGGGGGTGAGTTCAACAACTCAGCGAATACCAATAGACATGCCTAGTAAGATATATCTAACAGCAATAAACATGGAATACAACTTCCGAATAATATATAGGAAATATACAAAACTGAATAGTAACCAAGGAAGCTATACTCACTAGGAACTCCTATCCTGAACTAAAGGGGTCATCAAACCGATACGTAGTATGTCTCCTGTATGCATGTCAAACAAATGCATCCACCAAAATGCAGCATATAAGAGCAGCAAACACAAGAAAATAAATGCAATCAATGCATGTGATGACCGTGCACTCTAACATCACTGCCCCTGATGAGTGACCGAGTGGACGGAATGCTGTCGGAGTACTCCTGTCCTCTGACCCCAAATCATAAATGGGGGAGCTCAATGCTCTCATCTCCCAGACACGATGACGGGAGGTATCTCTGCTTCCACCGAGTCACCGACCAACGGCCAAACAAAGTCCACCGAACCACCGCTACACTAAATGCCACGAGCCAAACAGAGCGGAATCGTCTGGCTACCATCTTGTCACCCGACCAACAGAGCTAAACGAACAAAGACACGCTCGATAAACCACTAATCCATGAGTGGTGGTGTGTGCGATCATGTAACTGGCGATGGGCTCAACCAATGGAGCCGACAATCGCAAAGATGCAATCATGATGCATGACACTAAGCATAGCAAAACCGATCAACATAACCATATCCATATATATATATAATGTACAGTAAAATCGATGGTCACATACCAAGATCTAGAGTACACAGTCGATAGAATATCAAAACCTATGTCCCGAACATAATAAGTATGGAATATCCCGATCATAGAAAAATCCATATATACATAATATGGGTACCACAGTATCAGTAGGTCAAATCCATGGATCTAGGGTATACAGGTCCTCTATGGTATAACAACCTAGATCCTAAACATATCCCCCTTCCATAGCATATGTACCAACAATATGCACAGATCAAAGCCATAAGGTCTAGGTACACGAATCATATATGATATACCAATAGAAATACACAATCCAGGCATGGCATAAAAACCTAAGTATCAGATAATTTGGATACACATGCCAGAAACAAAAATCCAGAGTCTAATCCTAACCTCAGTAAAGTATGGTATGTCACTCTAGAAACTAAGATACTCATGGCAATAAGATACTCATGGCAACAAATCACGAGATATAAGCACGGATACATCACAGGCGACAAACCTAACATGCTATGGATATCAAACAGTGACATACCAAAGGCAAACATGTTCATTGCTTGTAGCTATAAAATACTATGCATATCCAAATGACAATATCATAAAAGATAAGTCAAGAGGTACCCACCTCCAATGTAGATCGTGTTGTATGTCCTCTAATCAGTGCTCTTGTCTCAAATCAAAACCCTGAAATAAATATACAATCAACACTTAGGTTTATCGTAGATCGGATAATGCAAGCCGAAACCTCAATAAATCCAATCTTATGACCTCACCCTTTTCTTCCAAAACTCATCCAACACCTGATAATCATTTTCTGTTAACATAATCCACCTTAACAATTCCTCAAATAAATGATTACTAATTAATCTAAATCTGTAACCAAACTCTAGTTAAATCCACAACTGGAAATGAAATTAAATCTCCAATCTCAACAGATTAATAAATTCAAAAATCAATTAAAGATTATCAACTAGATGTCTAATCGGATTCAGTTCCTTACCCAAACAAACATTCAACTTCCTTCTTCCCAACCTTACTAGTTGATCCACATTACACAACCCTGCAGAAAAGAACCTTACTGTTGGAATTAAACGAATCAAGAACAAGACCAAGCAATGGAGTTTACGGATCAAACATCAACCCAACTCACCTTGCCGTTACCTTACTTAAACCCCTTACTCGGAAGAGGAGATGGAGCCTAGGTCACAAGAGGGGTCGGTGGCACTTGGCAGAAACGAAGAGAACGACTACCAGCACTAGTGCAGAGAGGAACAGCACCATCTCTCCAATTCAGAGGCACGAGGAGGAAGGAGGAAAAGGAGGGAGTCGCGATCGGCCGGCTAGGGCTCACAGACAGCGGCGCTCAGCCTCATCTTGTAACCGTAATCTCGGCTCGGGCAGAGAGAAGAGCGGCTGTGAAGACGGCTAGGGCACCGGCGCTAGGCAGAGGGACGAGCTCGGTCGGCAGTGGCTCGGGGAATCCGGTGGCCGGCGCTCGAAGAAGAGAAGGGAGGTCGGCCGATCGAAAGAAGTCGGTGTCGGCGCACAAGGGTTTCGGCCGGCCGTTGTCGCTAGGGCTGTAACGACCCGACCCTCTTGGCCCATTTGGCGACCTCTCATGTCGTCGACCGTCGGCCCTTATGTCGTCGGTCCATTTGGCGACCTCTCATGTCGTCGGTCGACGACATGAGAGGTCGCCAAATGGGCCAACGACATAAGGGCCGACGGTCGACGACATGAGAGGTCGCCAAATGGGGCGCCAAATGGGCCAAGAGGACTGGGTCGTTACAATAAAAAGGCACCTTTTATTGTAACGACCCGGCCCTCTTGGCCCATTTGACGACCATTGGCGACCCTCGGGTATCGTCCCGATGTCGTCACCATTTAGCGACCTCTCATCCGACCGACCCTTTGGTCGGATTAGGACTTTCCATCTGGATTTTGCCTCCCCGGATTGAACTCTAAACCTCCATTATATTAGAGTTTATGAATCTCGCAACCATGAGATGATCTCATTTTACGTGATTCATAATACTTAAGCCCGGAGGTTTAGAGTTCGAATCCTGGGAATCCACCGCCATGGGTGGAAAGTCCTAGTGAGTAACTCGTCGGTCGAAGACATGAGAGGTCGCCAAATGGACCGACGACATAAGGGCCGACGACATAAGAGGTCGCCAAATGGCCGCCAAATGGGCCAAGAGGGTCGGTCGTTATAATAAAAAGGCGCCTTTTATTGTAACGACCCGACCCTCTTGGCCCATTTGACGACCCATTTGGCGACCCTCGGTCGTCGATAACCGTCGGGTCCGGCCATGCGACCCTTGTCGATCGTTACTCACTAGACTTTCCAAATGATTTTTCCTCGGGATTCGAACTCTAAACCTCCTTAAGTATTAGAGTTTATGAATCTGGCAACCAAGTGAGATCATCTCACTTGGTTACCAGGATACTTAAGCCCGGAGGTTTAGAGTTCGAATCCCGAGGAGGCAAATCCAGGATGGAAAGTCCTAGTGAGTAACGGCGCGACGACATGAGAGGTCGCCAAATGGGCCGACGACATAAGGGTCTCCGCAAGGGCGCCACAAGGGTCTCCCAAGAGGCCAAAGGGCCGGTCGTTACAATAAAAGGCGCAGCGATTTACTCGTCACGCGCCTCCTCCCGAGTTGAATGATCTCGCAACCAAGTGAGATCATGTTACTGTGATTCATAATACTTAAGCCCTGAGGTTTAGAGTTCAACTCGGGGAGGCAAAAATCCACTGGCCAGGGGTGGAAAGTCCTAGTGAGTAACGGCACGGCCAAGGGTCGTCGGTCGACGACATAGAGGTCGTCAAATGGGCCGACGACATAAGGGCCGCCAGTGGGCCGCCGCAAGGGCCGCACAAGAGGCCAAAGGGCCAGGTCGTTACAAGGGCAGTGGAAAGGAAACTTTGCCCGGCGACCAGCGCTAAGGCTCACCACAGAGGAAGCAGCCGGCGGTTTGTGCGCGAGGAGAGAAGAAACGCCGTCTGTGCGGAGAAGGAAATCGCCGAGTGACACTTAAACGGGGCAGCCTAAACAGGCTTTCCCCGGGCCCCGTTTTCATCCCCGTTAACTTGTTCGTACAAGTTATGAAAAATTCCCGAAAAATTTCCAAAAATTCCAGAAAATTCCCTTATTAATATTTCTCTATTTTTCTGGTATTTTACATTCTCCCCCACTAATAAAAATTTGGTCCCCAAATTTTGTTATCTACCATCAGCAAGTACTAACAACAGGTAAAGCGTATATATGCTGAACGACAAACTAAATCACATACCTCAAGTGAAAAGGTGGGGATATCGAGCTCGGATCGTATCCTCAAGCTCCCAAGTAGCCTCCTCGTCTGAATGATGCTGCCATCTGACTTTAACCAGCCGGATAGTCTTGTTCCGCAACTGACGCTTCTTCCGGTCCAAAATCCGTACCGGAATCTCATCATATGAAAAGTCGGCTGAACTTGAACTGGAATATTAGCTAACACATGCGTCGGGTCGGGCACATATCTCCGCAACATAGATACGTGGAATACATCGTGGATGCCTGACGGGGACGGAGGTAGTGCCAGTCGGTAAGCTACTGCTCCGATCCTCTTTAAGATCTCGAAAGGCCAATATACCGCGGAGCTAGCTTACTTCTGAGGCCAAATCTCTTCATCCCTTTCATGGGTGAAACTCGCAGAAATACATGGTCTCCTACAGAGAACTCTAGTGGTATGTGTCTCCGATCAGCATAACTATTCTGGCAGTCCTGCGCCTCTGACATCCTCCGTCTAATAGTACGGATCAACTCTGCATCCTGCTGAGCTCTATGAGGTCCCAACAACTGGGCCTCTCCAACCTCATCCCAGAGGACGGGTGTCCTACAAGGTCTACCATACAACGCCTCAAACGGTGCCATCTGGATAGCCGAATGAAAGCTGTTGTTGTAAGCAAACTCTACCAACGACAGATGGTCCTCCCAACTGCCTCCGAAATCCATAACACATGATCTCAGCAAGTCCTCAAGAGTCTGAATAGTCCGCTCTGACTGTCCATCTGTCCGTGGATGGAAAGCTGTACTGAATCGGAGTTGTGTGCCCAAGGCCTGCTGCAGACTCTGCCAGAAACGAGACGTGATCCGGGGTTCTCTATTCGAAATGATAGTCAAAGGAACACCATGTAATCTGATGATCTCCCGACAATACAGATCTGCCAATCGATCCAGGGAATCAGTCCTCCGGATCGCTAAGAAGTGCGCTGATTTGGTTAATCGATCGACGATAACCCAAATCGCGTCATGCCTCGTCGTGTCCTCGACAATCCTACCACAAAGTCCATGGTAATGTGTTCCCATCTCCACTCAGGAACAAGAATCTGCTGAAACAATCCGGCAGGTATTTAGTGCTCAACCTTCACCTGCTAACAAACAAGACATCTAGCTACAAATTCCGGGATGTCTTCCTTCATATCGTTCCACCAACAGGAACGTCGCAAATCTTGATACATACGGGTCCCGCCTGGATGGATCGCAAATCGAGAGCGATAAGCCTCCTGAAGTAGCTCCTGTAAGACCGGATGAGACTGAGGTACGCATAATCTGCCTCGGAAGTATACAACACCCTCCTCATCTCGTGTGAACTCGGTCTGCTGCCCGGAAGCTGTCTGGCTACTAATGAACTGCAAGTACTGATCACCAGCCTATACCTCTCGGATCCTCGTCCTGATCGATGACTGAACAACCATGGTAACGAGAATACCTTTCTCTGTCCATTCTTACTCCTCAAGGCCTAACCCGGAGAAACCTTGAATCAACTCTGTGACCACAACTCGGTGGCAAGCTAGAGTCCCTCCGGACTTCCTGCTAAGTGCAACGGCAACAACATCAGCTCTCCTCGGTGATAGCTAATGGTACAATCATAATCCTTTAGGAACTCCATCCATCTCCTCTGTCGGAGATTAAGTTCCTACTGAGTGAACAGACATTTGAGATTCTTATGGTCAGTGAGAATCTTAATTGTAACACCGCACCAATAATGCTGCCAAATCTTCAAGTCAAACATACTGGCGTTTAGTCACAAGTCATGTACTGGGTAGTTCTCCTCATACTCCCTCAACTACTGAGAAGTAGGAGACTACCCTGCCGTGCTGCATCAAAACAGTGCTCAACCCTGTAGAGATGCGTCGGTATAGAGCACGAATCCGTCCTCTTCAGAAGGTAAAACCAAAAATCGGAGCCGACACTAGTCTCCGCTTCAGCTCCTGGAAGCTGGTCTTGAAATCCTCAGTCCAAGTAAACTTCACGCCCTTTCTGGTCAGACGTGTCAGTGGCATAACAATCCGAGAGAAACCCTCAACGTATCTCCAGAAATATCGAGTCAAACCAAAAGAAGTTGCGAGCCTCTTCTATAGACTCCGTCTACTCCCAACGATAACAACCTCTATCTCCTATGGAAACCACGATACACTCCTACTGGTGACCGTGTGTCTCAAACATCTCACAGAAGACAACCAAAAATACACATTACTGATCTTCACATATAGACATTTCCGACGAAACATCTCTAGACTATGCGAAGATGGTGTACGTGACTCACCTCGGATCCGAAATAGATCACAACATCGTCAACAAAGACAATGGAAACCGATCCAAACATCCTCAAAATACCAAAATCATCATGATAACATCTAGGGCACCGCAAACCCTAATGGTAAAACGAAGACACATAATGTTTGTATCACAGATATTCCTAACCATAAGATCCCTGTCAATAAGTCTAAAATATAATCACCAACAATACAAATCACCAAAAATAGATCCTCTAGTGTGAGAGCAACGCTCCATCACACGAAATACCACATATGTGGGAGCAATGCTCTACCACAAGAAATCCTCCATATGTGGGAGCAACACTCCACCACAAATAATCCGGAATATGAATCTACAAAAAAATATGGGAGCAATGCTCCGCTACAAGAAACCCGAAATATGTGGAAGCAACGCTCCACCACAACAAACAATAATATGTGGGAGCTACGCTCCACCACAAACGATCCATAACATGTGTGGGAGCAACGCTCCACCACAACCAATACATAATTGCCCAAGGCACCTAACTATCCAGCTAGAGACTGCACGAGATCTCTCTACCACAGATCACTGTGGGTAACCTAGGGTATAACCACCCAGTAAGCAAATCAAATCCATAGTCAACTCTATCATCCTCCTAGTGGGTCGGTCACCCACTAATGGGAGAATTAGTTGACAGGGTAAAACAATCAATATCATAATGTAGACATTTAACATAGGTAGAATCATCATGATGCTACCAACCATACATCTGACACACGTGCACACACAACATATGTATGATCGACATAATCCTCCAATTAGTACACACCAAAAATACTCACATTATAGGTATAAATCACCGTGATACCTCCAACAATGTATATCGAACCCCTGTGCATATAACATCGTAGGTAAAATCAACAATACCCCTCAAACAACACTCACATGATAAATATACACATATGCCAAGAGTATAATCAACATATACTTCCAATAAGGCATACTAAAACCCAGGTGCATTCACAAATCACACATAATCAACAAGATACCTCACAAACACATATGTACATATCACAACACCGATGTAGTCGACAAGATACTTCCAACATGACACTCACACCCATGTGCACATACCACGACACAAATTTAAATCGATAAGATACCTCCAATATGTCATTAAAAATGTCCAAGCCGAATTTCGAACCCGAGACTAAATTGTCAATCAGGCACATACAGCTAACTAAATAGCTATAATCCACAAGGAACCTACAATAACCATATCTAGATGGGAATACCCACACTATCTACAAATGAACTATCCATCATAGAACTCCTTCAACTCATAACAATCATATGTACACTTCATAGTTATGCATAATCAGCATATTTAATCCAATCTACCACACAAACCTTATACCACCTTCTAAGTTATCCAATTAGGTACATACAATCTAAAATTAAAGTACTCATGGAATAGGATACATCGATCCTCTATCGACTGACCAAATCGTCAATAGTATTTGACTAATTCAATCCTTTCCCACGTCAGTATAAGCTAGGTACTCGATGTGCTCAAGATATCCAACTAAGCACGAATAACCCAAGATTCAAACATCTAAAAGTAAAGTAGGTCAATTCCCAACTGATCGGATCAACAAAACTAATCAGTCATCTACTAACTAATCAAAAATAAATAAAGCCTCTACAAGCATCTAAGGTAAATCGATCACGACTACCCAAGTCGACAAACGTCAATCTATCTTCTACTGACCGATCTAACAAGAGTAAATCTATTATCTACGGATGAAATTAACTAAGATAACATGGTATACTACTGGATAGATCAACATAAAGATATAGATACTATCCACTACACAGCTAATAATAGCAGAGGCGGGTATGTGCCTCCATCTGCTAACCAACTAGTAATAACAGAAACTAAAAACTACTGGTGTAAGATATGAAAAATCACTAGAAACCATAATCCCTCAATCACTATTAAGGTCGATCATCGTCAGTGACTAACCCCTCACATGTAATATGGCTACAACATCAGACAGATACCAGATACAAAGTGTCATAACTATCACAGTCAATAATGCATACTCTAACTAAATAGTAGGATAACAGTATACCAACATACCTCCTATAGCTTGGAGATGTCCTGCTGCTGCCAGGTCCCAAAACCCGAAAAGTCACATCGAGAAGACCAAAACACAAAATCTGAAACACCGAGAAAATAAGACTCGTAAGCCGATCTCTGATACCAAATAAATTGGTATCAGATAAATCTCGAAAACCCAGAACACATAGCAAGTATCGTATACCTGCTCAGATACCACTAAATTGTCACGCCCCGAGGGAGTCTCTGTCCGAAGAAATTTCGACAGCATCTCCCCTGTATGGGTGACAATCTGAGGCAAATCTACATACAAAATATACATCAGCCACAAGCGGCTGGAATATACACACAACCACGTAGTTTATATCATCAGCCCACTCGGCTGGAACAAAATAAACAACCACGCAGTTGTATATATATTTAACAGCCTACACGGTTGTACTAAAACCAAAACACAGCAGAAAAAGACAACACATACAACCCAAAACAAAAACTGCTAGCCGGCTAGGCTTACACAATAAACAAAGCAACATCTCCAGAAACAAAACCGGAACACAGAACCAAAAAAAAACTCACATATCATATACCATGATAAAACAGCAAAAAAAATGACATGTCTTCTGATGTGACGCGGGGACCAGCAAACAGGATGCTCCAAGCGACACCATAAATAACCTAGTACCTGAAAAAGATAGTATCCACGGGGGTGAGTTCAACAACTCAGCGAATACCAATAGACATGTCTAGTAAGATATATCTAACAGCAATAAACATGGAATACAACTTCCGAATAATATATAGGAAATATACAAAACTGAATAGTAACCAAGGAAGTTGTACTCACCAGGAACTCCTATCCTGAACTAAAGGGGTCATCAAACCGATACGCAGTATGTCTCCTGTATGCATGTCAAACAAATGCATCCACCAAAATGCAGCATATAAGAGCAGCAAACACAAGCAAATAAATGCAATCAATGCATGTGATGACCGTGCACTCTAACATCACTGCCCCTGATGAGTGACCGAGTGGACGGAATGCTGTCAGAGTACTCCTGTCCTCTGACCCCAAATCATAAATGGGGGAGCTCAATGCTCTCATCTCTCGGTACACGATGACAGGGAAGTATCTCTGCCGGCTTCCACGCTGAGTCACCTGACCAACGGAGCCAAACAAAGTCCACCGTCTGCCGGCTACCACGCTGCTACACTAAATACCAGCGGAGCCAAACAGAGCGGAACTGTCTGCCGGCTACCATGCTGAGTCACCTGACCAACGGAGCCAAACAGCAGAACCGCCACACACCTGCCTAATAAACCACTAATCCATGAGTGGTGGTGTGTGCAGTACATGTAACTGGCGATAGGCTCAACCAGTGGAGCCGACAATCGCACAGCATGCAATCATGATGCATGACACTAAGCATAGCAAAACTGATCAACATAACCATATCCATATATATAAAATGAGTACTGTAAAATCGATGGTCACATACCAAGATCTAGAGTACACAGGTCAGATAGAATATCAAAAACCTATGTCCTGAACATAATAAGTATGGAATATCCTGATCAGCGTAGAAAAATCCATATATACATAATATGGGTACCACAGTATCAGTAGGTCAAATCCACGGATCTTGGGTATACAGGTCCTCTATGGTATAACAACCTAGATCCTAAACATATCCCCCTTCCATAGCATATGTACCAACAATATGCACAGATCAAAGCCACAAGGTCTAGGTACACGAATCATATATGATATACCAATAGAAATACACAATCCAGGCATGGCATAAAAACCTAAGTATCAGATAATTTGGATACACATGCCAGAAACAAAAATCCAGAGCCTAATCCTAACCTCAGTAAAGCATAGTATGTCACTCTAGAAACTAAGATACTCATGGCAATAAGATACTCATGGCAACAAATCACGAGATATAAGCACGGATACATCACAGGCGACAAACCTAACATGCTATGGATATCAAACAGTGACATACCAAAGGCAAACATGTTCATTGCTTGTAGCTATAAAATACTATGCATATCCAAATGACAATATCATAAAAGATAAGTCAAGAGGTACCCACCTCCAATGTAGATCGTGTTGTATGTCCTCTAATCAGTGCTCTTGTCTCAAATCAAAACCCTGAAATAAATATACAATCAACACTTAGGTTTATGGTAGATCGGATAATGCAAGCCGAAACCTCAATAAATCCAATCTTATGACCTCACCCTTTTCTTCCAAAACTCATCCAACACCTGATAATCATTTTCTGTTAACATAATCCACCTTAACAATTCCTCAAATAAATGATTACTAATTAATCTAAATCTGTAACCAAACTCTAGTTAAATCCACAACTGGAAATGAAATCAAATCTCCAATCTCAACAGATTAATAAATTCAAAAATCAATTAAAGATTATCAACTAGATGTCTAATCGGATTTAGTTCCTTACCCAAACAAACATCCAACTTCCTTCTTCCCAACCTTGCTAGTTGATCCACATCACACAACCCTGCAGAAAAGAACCTTACTGTTGGAATTAAACGAATCAAGAACAAGACCAAGCAATGGAGTTTACGGATCAAACATCAACCCAACTCACCTTGCCGTTACCTTACTTAAACCCCTTACTCGGAAGAGGAGATGGAGCCTAGGTCACAAGAGGGGTCGGTGGCACTTGGCAGAAGCAAAGAGAACGACTACCGGCACTAGTGCAGAGAGGAACATCACCATCGCTCCAATTCAGAGGCACGAGGAGGAAGGAGGAAAAGGAGGGAGTCGCGGTCAGCTGGCTAGGGCTCACAGACAGCGGCGCTCAGCCTCATCTTGTCACCGTAATCTCAGCTCGGGCAGAGAGAAGAGCGGCTGTGAAGACGGCTAGGGCACCGGTGCTAAGCAGAGGGACGAGCTCGGCCGGCAGTGGCTCGGGGAATCCGGTGGCCGGCGCTCGAAGAAGAGAAGGGAGGTCGGCCGATCGAAAGGAGTCGGTGTTGTCGCACAAGGGTTTCGGCCGGCCGTTGTCGCTAGGGCACTGGAAAGGAAACTTTGCCCGGCGACCAGCGCTAAGGCTCACCACAGAGGAAGCAGCCGGCGGTTTGTGCGCAAGGAGAGAAGAAACGCCGTCTGTGCGAAGAAGGAAATCGCCGAGTGAGGCTAGGGTTCACGGCAGGGAGAAAATAAATAAAATAAAGAAAGCAAAAATAAAAGGAAAAGAAAAACTAAACTTTTCCTCACTTAAACGGGGCAGCCTAAACAGGCTTTCCCCGGGCCCCGTTTTCATCCCCGTTAACTCGTTCGTACGAGTTATGAAAAATTTCCGAAAAATTTCCAAAAATTCCAAAAAATTCCCTTATTAATATTTCTCTATTTTTCCGGTATTTTACATTTGTTATAAACCCTATATGCCCTACTTGTAGATGAATACCCTAGAAAAATTCCCAAGTTAGTTTTTGAAGTGAATTTGCCTAAGTGATCTTTAAGATTTAAAATATGAACATTACAACCAAAAACTTTAAAATATTTTATATTAGGAATTTTGTTAAAATAAATTTCATAGGATGTTTTATTTTTATCTTTATTAATTATGATCCGATTTTGAACATAACAAGCTGTGTTAACAACTTCAGCCCAAAAGTATTTTGGTGTATTGTATTCATTTAACATGGTTCGGGCAGCTTCTTGTAAGGTTCTATTCTTACGTTCTACTAATCCATTTTGTTGTGGTGTTTTAGGGCATGAAAACTCATGGTGATAACCATTTTCTAAACAAAAATTATTAAAATTATGATTTCTGAATTCTCCTCCATTATCACTTCTTATCCTTTTTATTTTAATATCTCTATCATTTTCTACTTGTTTACAAAAATTCTTGAATGTTTCAAAGGTTTCATTTTTGTTAGATAAAAATTTTACCCAAGTATATCTAGAGTAGTCATCAATGATTACTAAACAATATAGATTTCCATTAAAAGATTTTATTCCATGAGAATCAAATAAATCCAAATGTAGTAGTTCAAGTATTTTATTTGTTCTATTTTGATTTGTAAGTTTATGAGTTGATTTAATTTGTTTACCTTGTTGACAGGAATTACAGAATTTATTTAAAGAATTTCCTAATTTTGGCAAACCTTTAACTAAACCATTTTTGCTTAATTTTAATAAATTCTAAGGTGAGTATGAGCTAATCTCCTATGCCATAACCAAGTTTCATCATTATTTGCTAGAAGACATTTAGATATGGTTTTAGGTAGATGAATAGAGTATATATTTTTGTCTCTAAAGCCTCTTAGTAAGACATTAGTTGAGTTATTGTAACTTATTAAGTATTTAGAAGACAAAAATTGAACCTTAAAACTTGAATCACAAAGTTGACTTATACTAAGTAAATTATAATTAAAATGTTCAACAAGTAAAACCTTTTTAATTGAAATGTTTGACTGTAATTGAATTTCACCTGTACCGATTACCTTTAATTTGCCATTGTTTCCAAAGGCAACGGACCCTAAATTTTTGAATTCAATATTGGTAAATTTGTGCTGATCCCCAGTCATGTGTCTGGAACACCCACTATCCAAAATCCATTTATCCAGAGCTTTGGAATCCAACAAAATGTAGGATGTGACCAAAGTGTGGTTAAAGGATTAAATAAGTAGTTTTGAACTTTAATTGATTTACATGAATTTAGTATGTATTATTTATTGTTCGAATCAAGTAAAGTGAATAAGCTTTAAATATAAAGTAATTTTAAAAATTTTGATTAAGTTTAAAATAATTTTTAAAGAGTTTAAAATAATTTTTATTAATTTTTTTAATAAGTTTAAGTTTAAAATAGTTTTTTTTTAAGTTTGAAATAATTTTAATTAAGTTTCAAGTAATTTTATTAATAATAATTTAATTAAGTTTAAAATAATTTAATTAAGTTTAAAATAATTTTTTTAAGTTTAAAATAATTTTAATTAAGTTTAAAATAATTTAATTAAGTTTAAAATAATTTAATAAATAATTTAATTAAGTTTAAAATAATTTAAATAATTTTATTAAGTTTGAAATAATTTAATTAAGTTTAAAATAATTTAATTAAGTTTAAAATAATTTTTTTAAGTTTGAAATAATTTAATTAAGTTTAAAATAATTTAATTAAGTTTGAAATAATTTTATTAACTTTAAAATAATTTAATTAAGTTTAAAATAATTTTAATTAAGTTTAAAATAATTTAATTAAGTTTAAAATAATTTTATTAAGTTTGAAATAATTTAATTAAGTTTAAAATAATTTAATTAAGTTTAAAATAATTTTAATTAAGTTTCAAATAATTAAGTTTAAAATAATTAAGTTTAAAATAATTTAATTAAGTTTAAAATAATTTAATTAAGTTTCAAATAATTAAGTTTAAAATAATTTAATTAAGTTTAAAATAATTTTATTAAGTTTTAAATAATTTTAATTAAGTTTCAAATAATTAAGTTTAAAATAATTTAATTAAGTTTAAAATAATTTTATTAAGTTTGAAGTAATTTTAATTAAGTTTCAAATAATTAAGTTTAAAATAATTAAGTTTAAAATAATTTAATTAAGTTTAAAATAATTTTATTAAGTTTGAAATAATTTTAATTAAGTTTAAAATAATTTAATTAAGTTTAAAATAATTTTATTATGTTTGAAATAATTTTAATTAAGTTTCAAATAATTAAGTTTAAAATAATTTAATTAAGTTTGAAATAATTTTAATTAAGTTTCAAATAATTAAGTTTAAAATAATTTAATTAAGTTTAAAATAATTTAATTAAGTTTAAAATAATTTTATTAAGTTTGAAATAATTTTAATTAAGTTTCAAATAATTAAGTTTAAAATAATTTTATTGAAAGAGGTTGTTGAACCCATGTTAGATTCAAACTTAGCTTTCGGTTAATCAAGCAGACGTCCTAAAGATAAGTTTCAGTTCAGTGGCGAGGCATATGACCTACATGAATATCATTAGACCACTTGCTGAAGACTTTCCAAACTGTTCCTGTCCAAAAAACTTAATACTAAATTTTGGTCTAACTAGCCCATGTTTGACTAGGGTAGCTTCGGTCAGATCCACTAAGTCTAGTGCACCAGGTAGAATTTCATATTCAACCTAGACATGCCTTCGACAGAGTTTCCTTGACGTACTATCATCCCAATCCATTCTGGTGCTATGTTATAGGGTTTGGTAAACCTTTTTCATCTAACCGTTCTAATAATCCTAATCCTAAGTATTGAGTTTTGTTTAATTAAGTTGGTTGAATTATTTTTCTAGTTGCTCCCCCTGAGTCATAGCTTAGATAAGGTCTATCTAAGTAATTGATTTGACTCTTAGGGACCAAGTAGTGGTTTGGTTTGATTGGTTTGGTTAAGTGTTTTGTTTGAACCCAAGCTTGGACTTGACTTCTAACATTTTGACTGATTAGAGACATGTATGATTTGTTTGTTTTGTTCGGTTTATAGCCAAGCCCCGATTTGTTGTACACGGCTCGTTGTGATCCAAGTACCATATTTAGACACTTGGATCCCATTTCGAACCTTTCAAAAGTTTTCTTGAGTCGCTCGACTTGACCTTTCAAATCGGAATTTTCTTCCTCGAGTTTTTCAACTTGAGTCGAAGTTCCGACTTGAACTTGGTTAGTCGAGTCACTCAAGCTAACTTGTTGCTTAAGGTGGTCTATTTCCTTAAGTAACAAGTTATTTTATTTTTCCGAATTTGCTAATTTTTTAAACAAACATTTAACTACTTTAAGTAAATTTGACTTTGAATAAATCGTTACCATATTCGGATCTTTCGATCCGGGGCTTCTCTCGGAATCGAGGTCGATCTCGGACTCGTATTCTTCGTCGGACTCGGCCTCGAAATCTTCGTTCCTTGCCATAAATGCAAGGTGACTCGAGTGCTTCGTTTGTTCCGTATCGGATTCGTCGGAAGAGGTTTCGTCCCAAGTCGCTTGAAGTGCCTTCTTCCGTCTTGTCGATTTGGGTCGTTCTTCTTTCCGATTTGGGCATTCGTTTTTGAAATGCCCCTTTTTGTTGCATCCATAACAAATCATTTCTGATTTGTTTTGGATCTGGTTTGGTGGAATCTTTTTGGTATTTCTTCTGAACTTTTTCTTAGTCAACAATCTTCGGACCATGTTGACTAGTTCTTCTTCGTTTGTTGAATCTGAGTCTGACTCGCTTTCAGACTCGATCTTCGTTTTTGATTTTGTCTCTTTGTTTGAACCTGCATACAAGGCAACTCCTTTCTCGACATGGCTCATGTTAGATTGCTCGTGTAATTCCAACTCGCAAAACAATTCGTCTAACTTAAGAATTGAAAGATCTTTGGAAACTTTGTATGCATCTACAATTGATGCCCACAAAGCATTCCTCGGAAAGGCGTTCAGAGCATACCTTATCGTGTCACGATTTTTGAGTTCGTGTCCGATCAGGTGAAGACCGTTGAGGATGTCTTTCAGTCGGGCGTGTAGTTGCGAGGCCGTCTCTCCAGGAAACATTTTTATATTAAGTAAATTATTTAAAAGAAGATCTCGTTTGTTTACCTTTGAGTCGTCGGTTCCTTCGTGTAATTTGATTAGTGAGTCCCACAAGTCTTTGGCGTTGTCGTAGGGACCAACTCGGTTCAATTACTCCATTGTGAATCCACACTGAATGGTGTTGATCGCCTTGTAATTTAGTTGTGCCTTTTTGACCATTTGTGGAGTCCATTCTTCCGGTTCTAGAGTTGTTCCGTCCTTCGTTGGAGGAGTATAACCTTTCAAGATTATAAACCAGAGCTCGATGTCGGACTTCAGGAAACACTCCATCCTATTCTTCCAGTAGCTAAAGTTCTCTCCTTTGAATAGTGGAGGTCGGACCGTGCTATAGCCTTCTAGATATGAATTCGACATCCTTGCAAAGCACAGATAAAAAGAAATATTTTCAAGACTTTTGTCTTGGGATTAGTAGTGCTTGAAAAAATAGAGATAATGAAAAATATTAAAGAAATTTTAAGAAAAGAAAAGATTTTAAAGATGATTAGAAAATCGGTTAAGAAATTTCAGAACTAACCACGCTCTGATACCAATTGATAGGATCGAGTAGCGCGATAGAGGGGGGGTGAATATCGCTTCTTTTTAAAACTATTCTTTTCTATTTAAAGTCAGAATCGTGCAGCGGAAAATAAGAAAGAAGACACAATCATTTACTTCGTTCGGAGCCTAACTCGACTCCTACTCGAAGGCCCGCGGTCCTTGACCGCACCGATGGGCAAAACACTATAATCCTTCTTTCCGAACTCCTCGGAAAGAAGTGAATCGTACAAGTACAGATATGTAAGATAGTAACACTTCTACTATCTTACAGAATTAAAGTGCAAAGCTATACCGACAATTGCAGAATTTAAGTCGTAGCTCGGTCGGCAATCGGATGAAGTCGCTTGCAAATTTGATGAAGACTTGTAGCGTGGACAGATTGTAAACGAGCACAGGAGTTGATCAGAAAAGTTATTTTTGCCTCTGTCTTCGAGCCTGGTTTTATAGGAGTACTGAGGGTTCGATCGACCGATCCCCTGTTCGATCGACCGAACCAGCTTCAATCACCTCCAGCTGGCAATCTGACGCTGGCTTGTAATTATGCTTTAATTTGCCTTAAATGGTTTGGTCGACCGAATCCTTTTATCGGTCGACCGAACAAGGTTTTTCCTTGTTCGCTGAAATCTGCCGAGATCACCCTTTAATGCTGATTAAATGTTAATTGGATCGGTCGATCGATCCTCTTGTTCGGTCGACTGATCAGCCCTTCTTTCCTTTGCTTGCTGATTCGGTGCTGATGAACTGGCTTGCTGAGTCAACAGGTTCGGTCGACCGATCTTACTTTTCGGTCGACCGATCAAGCTTTAACCGGACTCTGGCTCAGTTCTGATCTGGACTGACTTCTGTGCTGATCTTACTTGGTTCGGTCGACCGATCCGCCTATACCTGCAAAACAGTGTTAGAACAAAAAAACACCCTGCAACACAGATGTTAGCATAACAATATAATGCATGAGTAATAAAAGAACAGTAGAACTGTTCTTGATCTCAACTTGGAAACCTTCCCGGTTTCTTCAGTTGGATCAGCGACCTAAGGTTGTTCCCTCCGGGAACCCGACCTCACTGTCGCTCCTCCAGTTTGCTTACCTCAACCTACCTGTCAAACTTTGATCCTCCAGATCTAGTTTGGACTTCTCACTCAGCCTTGATCGGCTCCCCAGGACTTTTCCTTTGATCTTCGGTCCTTCAGACCTCTCGATCACACTGCCAAGCTTCGTCTCCCCTCGACCTACTTGGACTTTCACCTGGGTTCCACGATCTGCTAAGATTTCTCCTGCCTAGCCTCCAACTAGGTCTTTCCCGGTTGAGTAAACATTCTGCACACTCAGTAAACTTGTTAGATCACAACAAGACTTAACTTGAACCTTTGACAACATCAAAACTTAGGTTTGATTCTGGTGCAGCTTGCACCAACATGAGGTGCCTCAATCAAGCATTGGAGGTGCCTCAAACCTTTGAGGCACCTTCAAGCTTGTTTGAGGCGCCTCAGCCCGGGTCAACTCAACCGTTTGTGCGCGGATAGAACTTTATCCGCTTGACTTGGCTCGAGGCGCCTTGAACCTTGTTGGAGGCGCCTTGGACCCTCGGGATAGACTTTCCAGAAGCTATATAAAGGCCCCTGGAGCTAGGAAATATTCATTCATTCAAGCATTCAACTCTGTGTTCATTCCTAACAACCTCTGAGCATTCTAAGTGTGTAAAAATGCTTCTCTGCCTATAGTGAAGGAGATACTCTAGTGGAGCCACTACAACAAAAATGACTTTCCGCGGCGTGCAAAATCACCTTCCGCGGCACGCAATGCACGCTGCATAGTTTAAAGCTGTTGAAAGTCATTACTATTGACAGCGTGCATTGTACGCCGCAGAAATAACTATCAACGGCGTGCATTGCACGCCGTGAAAACCATCCAGCCACAGCAAGCAATGCACGCTGCGAATATTATCAAGAACAATTATCCACAGCATGCGATGCACGCTACGAAAACTATCAAAAACAACTATCCAAAGCAAGCAATGCACACTGCGAAAACTATCAAACACAACTATCCACAGCAAGCGATGCACGCTGCGAAAACTAATAAAAATAACTATCCACAGCATGCATTGCACGCTGTGGATACATGTTTCAACATCGTGCAATGCACGCCGCAAAAACAATCATCAACAGCATGCTTTGCAGTTGAAAAATGTTATAGCTCCATATCAAACAATCTTGAATTCCAATTTAACAAATACTTCAACAAAATAAACCCAACCCCAAAATGTGAAATTAATAAATAAAACTAAACAAAAAAAAATGGCTAAAGATAAAACAGAATAAAAGTCACTAGTTTTTATCATCCAAACAGAAAGATTCAATACAAAAACAAGATGCATAATCTCTCACAAACTAGCTAAAAACTTTCAATCCACAACTTAGTATAATCTATATCAATCACACAATACTATAAATTTAGATAACCATGCGACTGTGCTTCCTATTGCATCATCAAGAAACTGCATTTCCTCATTTGGTCGAATTAGATCAACCTTCTCCACCAAAATCTTGTCAACCCAAACTTTCCAACAAGATCCACCAAGAACAACATGATGCACTTTTGTGTTTGGATCTGTGGACGCAATTCGACCTTCTGCAACAAATAATCCATCAACACACCAATGAAGCAACTTGCATTTAGTATTAGCACGGATATCTCCACGACTCACATTCTTCAAATTTGACTGTAAAAAAACAATACAAGTTATTAATTCTATCATGCCAATTTTTGTAATAATTTTGTAATTTAAAAATGCATATTGTGAAGATATTTACCTGAGCAGTAGCTAAATGTTTATTATCATTATGAAAATCACCAATTTTTTTTTGCAGTATCATTGATATCACAATTGCTACCAACTTCGTTCCCAATACCACTACCAATGCCACCACTGCCAACCTAATTTTACAAATAAATTGTGTCAAACAATGGCAACATATAAGTGTAGATTCAAAATTAACTTATTTTATGTATGTTGTTTAATTACTAACCTGTTCTTGTTGATTCTGTTGCCTCATACTTTGTAAAAACATAGACATCATTTCTTGCATTTCTTGTTGAAGGTTATGTACCATAGCTTGGAGTTGTTTAACAGTTTGATTTTGTTGCACAGAAGCTCCAACTTTTGATGGTGTAACTCCAAAGCCCAATCCACGCACTCTACCTTTGTTTCCTTGCCAAACACAATGCTAATTGCATCATCAGCAATGTTAGTAGTCTTTTGAGATTCTGGTGGACATTCTTGTATTTCTTTCTACAAATAAAAAAGTTAAATTTTAAGAAAATAACAAATTTAAGTTACCCAATTTTTTTCTTATGAGCTTCTTCAAATAAAAAAGACATAAATTTATTACCATTTTCTCTCCAACTGATTGAGTACTAGGTTCCCCATTTTTTTTCTTGTGACCTGAAATCCAAACTTGTGATCTTGTAATTTGTGTATCTGGCGGACTTGTTTTTTCCTTAGATATAGAAATATTAGAAAAAAAAAGTTAGAAACAATATTCAATAATTAATTTAAAAGTATTAAAAATAATATTTACCATAATGTGAGCCAAACGAGCATAACCTCTCCGGCTCATCGTGTGATTGTGATCTTGTTTTTCTCGCATTGCTCTAAATCTCGCACTCTTTTCCTGACATTTACCAAACAAATCAAGATATTTATTTTACATTTAGCATTAATAAGACATTTATTACAAGTATTTTTGGTCATCATAAATCATAGCTACTGCTCATTCATGTTGTCTAAAAATCATAGCATTGCAAAGAAACCAGACATGAACTCAAAAAGAGAAAACCCCCTTTTATCCTCAATATATGCCAACAGGACAAAACCAGAGAAACACTAAATTTGGAACCTGGCAAAGCTAACAGCAGAGTTCTGTCATCATTCATACTTACCTTCCATGATCTATTAAGCACTACAATTACATAAAGGCAAAAGACTATAAAGTGTTGTAATCACGTCAATGAAGAAATAACAGGATTGCAATATGCAGTAGAATTACAATATGCAGTAGAACCACATAAATAATTACAATATGCAGTAGAACAATCTAAACATCATAACATGATACTCTTATGCCAAAACCTATGAATCTGATTTGATAAGGATTGCACTGCTTCCATAATCCTAAGTAAACGCTGAAGACCAACTCAGCTAATCATGAAGAAATTAAACTCCAAGTGCAGAAACAAAAGAGGGGTAGATTTCTTAGTCATGACAAAAGCTGGGTCCATTTCTTAGTGTTGCAATCACGTCATTGGTACATATAACAAATGGTGAGCATACTTCATTTAATAATAAACATCTATGCATTAAAATAAATGGCACACTATACCTGACAAATGCACATCTAGTTCTTATATCTAAACAACAATCAACAGATTGACAAATATCAAGAAGAACAGAAGAGCTGAACAAATCGAACAAACAAGAAGAGCTGACAAATATCAAATAACAACAAACAACAATCAACAGTTGTATCTATATACCTATCAAGAAGAGCTAAATATAAACAGATTGACAAATTCAATGAAGAATGAAACAAAAGCAAATGTACTCCACCAAAGAACTATATACAGCCCTGAACAAATCGAACAAAAGACCTCACACCCCTGGTATCCACCTCAAAATCCACTCAGATCACACAAGAACAAAACAAATCATACAAGAATAGCCCATTGATTTAAGCTTATAAATCTCCTTCAAAAAACTATTTAAAGTGAATAAATACTTACTTGAAAGGTAGTTGATAGTGTCTTCTTCACAAACAAGTCCCATTGATTTTGCTCCATAAATTCAGGCTTCAAAAGATTGAGATCTCGTGAAGCCGCTCGACCTGTATTAACTTCTTGTACATGCAATTTGGATTTTCTATCACACCACAATTTAGCTAACTTTTGAAAAATTACTTTCTTTTCCCAATCTTCAACTTTATAATTCAGCTATACATTAATAAACATGAAAATATATATACATTTTGTTATAGAAAATGGAAATAAAAAATGTAGTGTCTGAAGATATTACTTGAAGACAACTCCACATCCTATCCTTTACTTCTTCACCTATTTCATTCCATCCATCCAATGTATATGGAACAAATTCCTTAATCATGCACCCTAGAAAAGAAGCATACTTTACCGAATTATCTCCAATCGGTTGTCCTAACTCGTTACGCTCCAGCTCTTTGCACTTGTCTTGACCACTAACCATTTTGAGTTTGGACAGACCCCTTCCCTTTTTCTTATGAGGTTTGTCATCATTAATTTGTTCTTCACCATGCAAATCATGTGATGCTATAGTTTCCTATAAAATAACAAAAATATATATTGAAATGTACAAGTGTAGTTTATTTACTAAAACTAAGATTTTTGAAAGAGTAAAATATCACCTGAATTTCATTTGGAGATGCTAAGCTATGTTTTTTGCTCTTTTTGCCCATCTTTTTGAATGCTATATAATGAATTGATCAAACATATAATATGACATAATGAATATAAACAAACACAGTAATTATGTAGACAAATATATTGCAACAGTAATATAGAATTATATAAATTGAGAAGAACATTTATCAATTGAAATAAATAACTATAAAATCTACATCTCAAAATTTCAGTCATGTCTCAGTCACATCAATTCCCTCACACTCATTCCTTGCATATGGTTCTTTCTCGGTAATGTTAATTTCAAGTTGGGACACGTCAAGAGGTGTTGATGATGTATAGGCATTTGCTTCAACCACATTCATGTTATAAATACCTCAAGGTGGTGCTTTTAACAACACATACCAATTTGATTCATCATTGTCCCTAGAATAGAATACTTGCTTGGCTTGTGATGCTAAAATGAAAGGATCATTTTCAAAAGTTTTTAGTCCTTGGTGTAAGTTAACCAGTGTAAAGCCATCCTCCATTTTGATATCATTTCCATGATTGGCCCAATCACACCTAAAAATAGGTACTTTGAAAGAATAGTAGTATAGTAAAATAATGTCCCGTATAACTCCATAGTATGATAGTCTTTTTACTGTATGTGAATAATCATTAGCATTGGATTGACAAACAGTATCGGCTTCAATCGAAACTCCACTATCTTGTGTCGACCTTCCAACATCAATTGTGTGGAACCGATGTCCATTTATAATATAACCCGTATAAGATGTAACATGTTTTCTTGGACCATATGCTAGCCATTGAATTCGGCCTGAAGAGTTAAAAGGAACATGTTTTGATAACCATTCAGCAAATGTTTCCATATGTTGCTTTTGTAACAATGTTTCATTACTTAAGAAATGACTATCTGTTTGTTTAAGCTCCTCAATGTGCATCCTATTGAAAATCATTGAATGTAGATATTAGAATATACAAGATATGTAATACATCAAGACTAATATAGTATGCAATTAATTACACTCACTACAAGTAAGGTTCAACTTCTGCAGTATTAAACAACACATATCGATGTGCGATTTGCAGCATGTCATCTTCTAAAATCTTTTCTTTTCCTTGAGAAATTGGACAACCCTCCACTAATACATTATCCAAATCATCATTACGATTTAAAAGAACACCAATATTAGAAGCCTTTTTTATATAAGCGCTACAAAATATCATTCGTTCTTCTGCGAGGTAACACTCAGCTATGCAACCTTCTGGCCTTGCTTGATTCTTCACATACCCTTTTAGTGTTTTCATAAATCTAAATCATAAAAGAAAAATTACATGAAAGAACCATTGATAGAAAAACTAAATTATTATTTATTACCTTTCAAATGGATACAGCCAACGGAATTGGACTGGCCCACACAAGCGAGCTTCTCTTGCTAAATGAATTGTCAAATGAACCGAGATGGTAAAGAAGGCAGGTGGAAAATATCTTTCCAACATGCATAAAGTTTCAACAATATTCTCCTCTAGTGCTTCTAAACAATTCCTGTCTAACACTCTTTGACATAATTCATTGAAAAATGAACCAAGCAGAAATATAGCATTACATGGACCTTTCGGTAGAAGATTTCTCAATGCTACTGATAGCAATTGTTGCATTAGAACATGACAATCATGAGATTTCAGCCCATTAAGCTTACGCTCTTCTAAAGAAATATAGTTACCAATATTTGAGCTATAACCATCGGGTAACTTTATTTTCTTCAACCTGGAGCAAAATACATCCATTTCTTTTTTAGACAACATGTACAGTGCAGCAGGCAAGTGATATTTATTTTCTCCTTTTTCTTGAGGATGTAATTCTTTTCTAATGTTTAAGTGCATCAAATCTTTGCGAGCATTCACACCATCTTTGGATTTTTTCTTTAGATTTAATAGTGTGCCTATGATA
This sequence comes from Zingiber officinale, assembly GCF_018446385.1. Classification (NCBI taxonomy): domain Eukaryota; kingdom Viridiplantae; phylum Streptophyta; class Magnoliopsida; order Zingiberales; family Zingiberaceae; genus Zingiber; species Zingiber officinale. Next base: position 58,110,652 of record NC_056006.1, on the reverse strand, counting down.
TTCTCGCAAACGTTCTTTTCAACATGCATCACATCTAAGTTATGACGTAACAGGAGCCCCTACAAGTAACCATCAACATGTTTCATAATGTTAGTTATGGAAATTTAAAACAATTTGTGGACAAAAACTAATGAATCTTGCAAAATAACTTACACTCCAATATGGTAAATTGAAAAAGATTGACTTTTTCTTCCACTGTTGAATAGATTTTTGCATTTCTTTTGAACTATCTTGTTTCTTCCTCTTTTTCCCCGAAGTATTGACATTCACATCCTTTTTCTTTTTACCCCAGTCCTTTTCAATATTTATCATTGCATTGAGAATTTCTAACCCATTCAAAGGTCAGGTTTCCCTTTTCTTTCTTTTTTTTTCCATTAAACCACTTCTTTTTCTGACGAAATGGGTGATTAGGAGAAAGAAATCTTCTGTGGCCCATATATGCAAACTTTCTGCTATACTTAAGCCACATAGAGCATACGTCTTCCCCACATATTGGGCAACCAAGTTTCCCTTTTGTGGCACATCCAGCTAGGTTTCCATAAACTGGAAAATCATTGATTGTCCACATCAAAATAGCCTTTAGATTGAACATTGACTTGCTGAATGCATCATACGTCTCTACACCTGTCTCTCACAACTCCTTTAAATCCTCGATAAGGGGTTCCAAGTATACATCTATATCATTTCCCGGTTGCTTTGGACCTGGAATTAGTAATGTCAACATAAGATTTTCGTTCATCATGCACATCAATGGAGGAAGGTTATAATTTACCAAAATAACGGGCCAACAATTATATCTAGAACTAAGGTCGCCAAAAGGGTTGAATCCATCGGTTGCAAGGCCAAGGCGCAGATTTCTAGGATTTGATGCAAAATCTGGCCATTTATGATTTATTGTATCCCAAGCTACTGAATCAACTGGATGACGCATCATGTGATCTTGACTTTTGTGGGTGGAGTGCCAAATCAACTCTTCAGCTTTTTCTTTTGATTTAAACATCCTTTTAAATCTTGGTATCACCGAAAAATACCGTAGCACCTTTTCTGGAACCCCTTTAAAAACTTTGATGGTGACTTTGTCCACCTTCCATCTTGATGAACCACACTTTGGACACGTATCCAGAATTTTAAGCTCCTTTCGAAATAGACAACAATCATTTGGGTAAGCATGAATCTTATCATATCCTAAATCAAATGGTTTTAACAATTTTCTCATCGAGTAAACAGTTTCTGGAAGTGTGTTTTTTTTTCTGGAAGCATGTCACCTAAGATCTTAAGGAGCTCATTGAAACTATTGTCTGTGTGACCATTAGTAGACTTGTAATTGTATAATGTGATGACTGCTGATAACTTTGTGTAAGATGTGCAACCAGGGAAGAGGGAAGTTTCTGCATCTTCTAATAAACTAGCAAAGTCGTTATCTTTTGCCTCAGACATAGTGTATCCAACCTCTTCTTCTGACACAAAGGCATCCTTATATAAGTGATATGTCTCTCTACTTTCATCATCTTTCTGAAATTCTCCTGAACTACCTTCACCTTGATATTGTCGGTTATAAGTTTCTCCATGGAAGACCCAAATAGTGCAAGAAGGATCAAACCCCTTAATAATTAAGTGATCGTACACTTGGTCAAATTTCATATACTTTTTGTTTTTACAATGCTTGCAAGGGCATAAGATTACTTCACGTGTTTTGGCATATTTCTTAACTTGTGTAAGAAATTTTTGTACACCTTCTTCATACTCAGGTACAAGCCTTGAAGGCAAATGTATCCATTCCTTATCCATTTCGTAAATGACCCAAACCCTAACATACAAATATTTCATGTTTAATACAAAATAAGATTTATATATTTATTTAATATACATAAAAGAAAATGAAAGTTGAAAGAAAACAAAATGGGGAGAGTGCAAATTGCAATATTGAAGGTGAAAAAAGGCATATTAAGTGGGTCATTTGCCAAGGTAAGACATATACCAACTAAGTGGGTCAAATTCTAAATTGCAACTAAGTGGCTCACGTATTACAGGCCAGGGAGGGAGGGTTTAAATTCTAAATTGCATTCCAGGGAACGGAGTGAATGATCGATAGAGAAGGCTCAACTGATCAAGTGGATGAAAGTGGAGACCTGAGGGGTTTTTGGCTGGTTTAGGTTAGAAGGGAGACAACATATAGACATTGACATAAGACAAGTACCAGCAACTAGTTCGCCAAGGTAAAACTTTGTTAGTTTGCAAAGTGTGGTTCATCAAGATGCTACGGTTCTGTGCATCTATATTTGATAATGGAAAGTGGGTCAAGATTCATTATCAAAGGTTTTGTGTATCAAGATCCTTTGTTAGAATAACATTACCTTCTTGTACTCTTTTGTTGAAGCAACATGAACATGAAAGTTCTGTGCATCTATATTTGAACATGATTCTACAACTAAAGCCAATGAAAGCCAATGCAACTAAATCAATTAGAGTCTCATTACTAAGATGGAGAATGCCAGGAAGAGGAAGGAAAGTAAATACAAGAAAGATTTGTAGATGTTCAACATAAAACAAGAAAAACAAAAAGAAATTTCAACCTGAGAAACGGAAGGATCGAAGAAGATGTTCGATTCAGTGGAGAGCTTCGGACGAAAGGGCTTCGGATGAGAGGGCTTCGCCGGAGAGCTCTTCGTCTGAGAGAAGATGGGTCGAAATGTTCGGTAGAGAGGATTCAGGGTTGCGGCAGAGATGTTTTGGTGGAGAGAGTTCGCGTGAGGAAGAGGGCTTCAGCTGAGGAGGAGGGCTTCGGCTAGGGCTTCGGTTGAGGAGGAGGGCTTCGGCTAGGGCTTCGGCTGAGATGGAGGGCTTCGGCTAGGGCTTCGATTGAGGAGGAGGGCTTCGGCTGAGGAGGAGGGCTTCGACTAGGGATTTGGTTGAGGAGGAGGGCTTTGCCGGAGAGGGCTTCAACGGAGAGAAGATGGGCGAAGATGTTGGCTGAGAGGAGCTGCGGCAGGGAGGTTCCGACGAACGAGTGAGGAGGTAGGCGCGATTTTAGGCTTTCGGCAGTTCGGGGGAGTTCGGGCGTGAGGATATGTTTCGGGCGTGAGGAGATGTTTCGCGGGCAGATGAGGATGCGCGGAAAAATATTCGCGGGAGGTTTGTTTCAGCGATAAATTTTTGGTTAAATATTTAGAAAATTTTAAAGATTATTAACAGCGCATATTGCATGCTGCTAATATTTTATAATATTTATTCACAACATATATTTTTTGTACGTTGTTATTTATATATATAATAATTATTAATAGCGCGCTCCGCGCGCTGTTAATATTAAGTTTTAATAGCGCACTTTGCACGTCATAGAAAAAGTTTATTAACATCGTAAATAATATCTATTCACAGCATACTTTTTTTTACGCCATTATTTATATCTATAATAATTATTAACAGCGCGCTCCGCGCGCTGTTAATAATTATGTTTTAACAGCGCACTTTGCACACCGTAGAAAGGTGTATTAACAGCATACTTTTTCTGCACGCTGTCATTTATATAAATATTATATTATCCGCAGCACACATAATTAGGCACGCCGTAAAAACTATTATTAACGGCATGCTTTAATTGCACGCCGTTGATGATGCGCTGCGGAAAGTCATTTTTGTTGTAGTGAGTTGTTCAACCGCTTTGGATTAACAACAGTCTTGGCTGTAACCAAGTTAATTTCTGGTCTCCTTTTTATTTATGCTCATTTTACTTTTTATTAGTGTTGCATTTTTTTAGTTGAAAGATTTGAGGAAGGTATACTCTTATTTTGCAGGCAATTCATTGCTCTCTTACCGGCCCCGCTGCACCAACAGTTCCTTTCACTTGTCTTATACCCACTTGATTCAGGATATGATCTATGTGTCTTGTCCCCACTAGGCTGACTATGTCACACCTAGTCCAAGTAATACTTTCTCATTCTGTGAATTCAAATTACTCGTATATCTATACAAGAATCTCGTACTCTTAACATGTGATGCTTTGGCCAAAGACATTAAGTAATAATTCTAACGAGTGACTATAGGATATACGTCTCCTGACAAGGAGTAGTGAATCTTTTGTGGGCTATCCAAATACCTTCGGACACTTCAACTTACACCCAATCATCCCAGGTCCACACCTCAATGAGATGCTTACTTAAGATGTCAAAGTATAAGTCTCCATGACTAAGATGACTTGTATTCTTTTCCCCCTTATGTTAAGGTTGGTTTGATGTTGAAATCAAAGTTTTTTTTTTTTTGATATTTGGATTTTTTTCCCCCGATTCTTGGCTACTGGATATGTTTTGCGATGTCACTATCTGGGGATTTATGATCTCTCCTTAGTGAGATCGGTTTGATATCTGTAATGTGCACCCATTATATCAATCGTGATGCATAAATCTTCTATTGTTATGGTTCTTGTTCTTGAAATTTTGCCCAAAGAGGCCTCTTTCTAGTTTGCATTAGTTAACTCAAATGCTCCTGCTTACATGGATCACTGGTACAAGTCATTGTCATAGTTTAAGGTTTTTGAAGATCTTTGATTTCTACGGAGGGTCTAGATTCAAGATTATGCTTAGTATGTTATGATTCTTCTTCCTGGAATGCTGAAATGAACCGTATTACTAAGTACAATGGCAGAAGGATTCCAATAGCTCTCAGCAGAAACACCTGTGGCACATACCGCAAATACTGTTTATCTCAACAAATTGAATTGGTTAAATGTATTTTATTCTTAATAACTCTATTAATGTTCAAACATTTGAGGATAATCATATGTATATCAGTGGCGTAGCCAGGATTTTAGACCAGAAGGGGCGATTTTTAAAATTCTAAATATTAGTATAAATCAATTTTCACTCTCTAAAAGTTTAAATTTTGAATTCAATAAGTTAAAAATGAACTCAAATTTGAAATTTTTTTAGTTTAGCCCTTGATTTTAGTTAACACAACGATCTGTCAATCCTTAGACCTTATCTATGATTCAAAGTTGAAGAATCATTTAGGTGGAAAAGGCAAAGGAGAAGGATGTAGTAGAGGGGATGATGACCTATTTGAAGTAGGTATATCTCATATTTTCTTAAAATACCTCGACATTCATATTTCACCTAATTTATCATTAGAATAATATTTTAAACACATAGTTACTTAATTTAATGACTATCTTTTTTCCAACCATTCAAAAATAATAATAAAATTGATAGTAAACAAATAACATACTTGACTAGCAAATAAAAACATGAATATGAAATTTTAACATTATATATTTTTTTAGCACTTTAATCTGTAACGAAAAAGATCAAACAAGAAAATTTCACCATAATCAAAACGTGTTTGCTGTGGAGAATTGGTGTAGCGACGATGACGATACTCGTAGCAAACAATGGCAGTATTGGCAATAATATCGTGTGGTGATAATAATGTGGGTGGTTGTGGCAGAGGGGAAAACACAAGGAAAAAAAATAAAAACACGATATTGAAGACAAATAAAAAAAATGGGAGGGAGAGGGGAAAAAGAAATCGGGGGAGAGAAAAAAATAAAACATGGTTAGTTTTTCATTATATTTTTTAAATATAAAAGTCCATAGATTTTTAAAATTTATAATAAAGTCTTTTTATTTTTTTCCCAATGTATAATTTGTTTTTCTTAAATTTCAGGGGGTGCGGTCGCACCCCCAAAGCTCCACCTAGCTACGCCCCTGTGTATATGCTTAACCATGGGTAAAAAGTTGCTTAAGGTTTTTGCTATTTTCTCCCTTATTTACTTATTTTTGTTTGAAGATTAATTGTACATCTTTAAAAAATCCTAATTTTACTTGTTTCTTGTTCGTTGTGTTAAAATCTTGTTGTATAATTTAAAATTGTTTTGAAGGTAATTGTTGGCTCATTTCTAGCTAATTAGTAATTGTAACAAGAATGGACAAAGAATAGATGTCAAAGGATGGACTATCATGTGAATATAATATTGGAGTAGAGTCTTTCTTGCAATTTGCACTGGGAAATGCTGACGATCCTAATGCAATACCTTGCCCATGTGCAAGATGTGGTAATATAAAGAAGAAAACTATTGAAACTATAAGGGAACATTTGTATTGTAACGGTATAGATTTGACATATCATACATGGATATGGCATGGGGAAAGATCTATGATAGGGAACTCAATGAATGGTAATGATCGAGTAGGGCAAGATGGACACAAATCTTTTGCTGAGGAGCCTATAGATATGGTGCAGGCTGTATATGATAGTTATGCTGAGAATCCAAGCCAGTTCAATAAGTTACTTGAAGATGTCAAAAAATGTTTATATCCTGGATATACAAAATTCACAAAATTATCTACAGTTATGAAATTATTTAACTTGAAGGCAAAATATACCTAGAGTAATAAAAGTTTCACTGATCTATTTCATTTTTTTAGAGACATGCTTTCAGATTATAATGAATTGCCTTTATCTTTGTATGATGCAAAGAAAAGCTTACGTGCATTAGGGATGAACTACGTGAAAATTCATGCTTGTCCTAATGTTTGTATCTTATACTGGAACGCGTATGAAAATTTTGCCTATTGCCCTATTTGCGGGACATCAAGGTGGAAGTTGAGCAATAAATCTAAGGTAAAAGAAGGAGTTCCTGCAAAGGTCTTGTGACATTTCCCACTTATTCCAAGATTTTAAAGAATGTTTTGGAATAAGATGATATCCAAGGAGTTAACTTGGCATGATGATAAAAGAATTCGTGATGGATACTTACGTCACCTAGCTAATGCACCTTCTTGGAAATTAGTTGATCGCATGTGACTAAATTTTGCTTCTGAGCCAAGAAATCTGAGATTGGCTATATCAGCAGATGATATCAATCCTCATAGTTTGATGAGTTCTGCATATAGTTGTTGTTCAGTTTTAATGGTCACATATAATCTTCCACCATGATTGCGTATGAAGAGAAAATTTGTTATGCTTACTTTGTTGATATCTGACCCTAGACAACCAAGAAATAATATTGATGTTTACTTAGCACCTTTGATTGATAACTTAAAATGTTTATGTGATAGAGGTGTTGAAGCATATGATGCATATCGAGAAAAAATTTTTTCTCTTAAAGCTGTTTTACTGTGGAAAATCAATGATTTTCCTACATATAGGAACATGTCAGGATGTGTTGTGAAGGGATATCATGCATGCCCCATTTGTGCAGAAAAAACTTATTCAACAAGGTTGACACATTGTAGAAAAATGCCATATGCAGGCCATAGAAGGTTTCTACCTTTAAGTCATCTTTATCGAAGGCAAAAGAAAGCATTTAATGAGAATCAAGAGTTTAACCCTGCACCAAATCCATTGAGTGGCCATGAAGTTTTGAAAAGAGTTGAAAGAATTAATTATCATTTGGGAAAAAATAGTGAAAAGCTACAGTCAAAGAGGAATGATGAAGAAACGTGCTGGAAAAAGAAATCAATATTCTTTAAACTTGAGTATTGGAAAGACCTACATATTCGATATGTTCTTGATATAATGCATATTGGAAAAAAATATTTGTGAAAATCTCATCGGTACGTTACTTGACATTCCAGGAAAAATAAAAGATGGAGTCATAGCAAGATTAGATCTTATGGAAATGAATTTAAGAACTGAATTGGCACCAAGAATTGGGGAGAAGAGAACATTTCTACCAACTGCCTGTTACACTCTAAGTAAAGATGAGAAAAGAAGTCTTTGTAATTATTTGTCAGGAATAAAGGTCCCTGAAGGTTACTCATTTAATATTAAAAACCTTGTGTCGATGAAGGATTTGAAACTTGTTGGCCTTAAGTCACATGACTATCACATTTTAATGCAACAATTACTTCTAGTAGCCATTCGCGGTGCCTTGCCAAAATATGTTAGAGATACTATCACTCTGTTGTATTTCTTCTTCAATGTGTTATATAGTAAAGTAATAGATGTCTTAAAGTTGGATGACTTGCAAAGAGAGATTGTGATGATATTGTGTTTGCTTGAAAAGTATTTCCCCCCTTCATTTTTTGATATAATGATTCATAACTGTTCATCTTGTGTGGGAGGTAAAATTGTGTGGACTCGTTTGGTATAGACACATGTACCCATTTGAAAGATACATGAAGATTTTAAAAGGTTATGTGCGCAATCGCAATCGGCCTGAATAGTGTATAGCCGAATGTTATATTGCTGAAGAGGCTATGGAATTTTGCTCAGATTTTTTGTCTAATGTTCACACAATTGGGATACCATCATAGCATAGCGAAGTAGAACGTACTAAGCCATTATCGGGAGCAATAGTGCACTCCGCTAGTTATGATGAATTGCAACAAGCACATCGTTATGTTTTGGCGAACGATGATGAGATTGATCCTTCTATCGAGTAAGATCTCCAACTTATCAATACTTTCATGCGACTTGAATACATTCTATTGGTTTATTTATTTGAAATATTTCCATTAGGGCATACATGGTGGATTTGAGAGCAATATTTCCTCATAAAGCTAAGTCTAAAAAGTGATTACAAGATGAGCATAACCGAATGTTCAGTAACCGGTTGCATGATATTGTACGTTCCAAAAGTACTTGGTATTAGCATATATACAACTCTTGGTTATTACACAAAATATAAATTTTATTATAATGTTAAATATAGGTTGAACGTGCAGTTTATGATTCCACCCTTTAAATATATGAAAGATTGAAGTGGATAGTTCGCAAACCTAGCAAGAAAGTGTTAAAATATTTTAGTTATTTGATTGATGGGGTTACTTATGCTACGAAAGAATGTGATGATGTACGAGTTACTCAAAACTCTGGAGTAAGATTAGTCGCAAAGACAATGCAAGTTGCTAGTGCAAAGGATAAAAATTTAATTTTGTCAGACATGATTTTTTATGGAGTTATTGAAGAAATATAGTCACTCGATTACCACAAGTTCAAATTCCAATGTTTAAATGTAATTAGGTGGAGAATAATAATTGTATTAAAGTAGATGATCTTGGTTTCATGTTAGTAAATCTGAAAAGAATTGGATTCAAATCAGATTTTTTTTATCTTGGGAAGTCAAGCAAAGCAAGTATTTTACATTGAAGATCTTGTATGGAGTGTTGTACTTGCAACTCCTAGTAGAAAGTCATTTGAATATGCAAATGGGGATGAATTGGAAGACATTGTAATCCACTATCAATCTGTTACCAGAGTAGATGACAATGAACCCCCATGCCTTTGTGAAGATTGTAATGAGACTTGGGTCGATAATGTTTAACTAAATATATTTTTCTTTTGAAGATTGTTTGTAAACAATATTGATATGTATCTTGTTTTTGAATATGATTTTATAGACAATATTGAATTTCTATTTTTTTCTGTGTGTATGTTGATTTTCTTTTGAAGATGAATTTCTTATTGTGTATTTTTTTTAATATTGATATGCTTTGTCATCTTTTTGATTAATAGATTAGATCGGGACTCTATGACATCTTTTTGAATTTGGAGCGTGTGATCTTCTCCAACTGAAGGGGCACAATCTTATTTAATGGATTAAGTATCAAGTAATGGTATACACTTAGACACATTCAATAGTATTCTCCCAACGGAGTCACTGCTATTATTTTGTGTGACCAAAGGAAAATCAACTATTAATTTTATTTGTCATAAAGTTAGGATGACATGATAATAAAATTAATGGGTTACACCCTACTCTTACAAATGTTGAATTTGTATACGTCCACGCTAACGTGCTATGCAATATTTACGGTGTTTTGAGGTGTTGGTAAATTTAAATAGTATTGTTTGAGGAATCAATATTATTCTAAATTTAGAGTCCTGACCAAAATTTATTTTGTGATTCTTAGGATGACTTTCAACCCATTGGCCATTATTCTGAAAGAAAATAGACTTACTGGTCCCAACTATATAGATTGAAAAAGAAACCTAGATATTGTCTTAACTGCTGAAAGTTATAAGTTTGTACTGTCAGAGGTATGCCCAGATACACCTAATGGTGACTCTACCCCAGAGGAGATTGAGTATCATAAGAAATGGGTAAAAGTAGATGAGATGGCGCGGTATTGCATTTTGACTTCAATGTCAAATGTATTGTAACATCAGCATCAAGATTTACCAACTGCTTATGATATAATGAACAATCTCAAAGAACTCTTTAGGCACCAGAGTCGGACTGCTAGGCAAGAGATAATGAGAAAATTAATGACAACCACCATATCTGAGGGGACACCCGTAAGGGATCATATCCTCAAAATGATGGCTTATCTGAATGAAATACAAGTCCTTAGAGGAGAAATCGATGGGGAAACCCAGGTCGATATAATTCTCCAAACGCTACTCAGAAGTTTTGAGCAGTTCCGCCTGAACTATAACATGAATAAAAGAGAGCATACGTTGGCGGAACTTCTGACAAAACTACACCATATAAATAATATTATTTCTCAACTTATCGGACCTATTGATTTAACGAATAAATCTCACCCTTTGATAAATTAAAGAAATAAATACTAAGTATATATGTTTGTTATTATATCAGGATTAAGAGTACGCACATCCATAATAACAGAGGTTCTGTTCTTTTATGCAGACAGTATAAAGAAACAACATCAAATGATCCTGCTCAATACACACATAGTGTACTAGTGTAATTTTATAGTCAAGATAAATTAATACCAAATTACACTACAATCATTCTAATGGTTTGTCTCAATCCATCTTGGTTGTGAGCTACTATTTATAATTTATAAGGAACTGATAACATGATATTCTGTGTGACACTACACACCATGTTATCTACAATATAAATTAAATGAACAAGTATATTTAACTAAATGCAGATATTTGACCAATGTGATTCTTATTTCAAAATAAATGTTTATACAAAATCTAGGCTTTTAGTATACATTCTATCACTTTCTTCTAGGGGAGCCCATGATAGGGCTCGGTTAAAGGGGATTGGCGCATTACGAGTGTCCCTATAGGAGCCGATCGGTCTCCTATTTGGCTCCCAAGCAGAAAGTTGATCCCCTCGATCTTTCCTTTCTCTTTTAGCCTGTTGATCTATTGCAGAGTCATCAAGCTCATGCGTTGGTCGATCAGCCAACGCCTATTGTTGTTGCTCCAATATCTTGATCACTCGAGCTTATATTAGTGCATCGAAATCCTCTTGCATCAGCGTCACTGTTGTAAGTCGTCTAGCACCTTCCATCTCCTTATTTGGATATAGGTCACGTTCCTACAAACGACGCCAAATTGATCCTGTTTGAATGAAGGAAGTTGGAAAGCCAGGGATGGGGTGACTACCAACGGGATGAAGACCTCAATTCTGCAAAACAAAACTAAACCAGGAAGGGGTCCCTGGTGTTGGCTTTCTGACGCTCAAGTTAGAATCAAAAAGAGAATAAGTATTTGAGAAATAAATGAATCTTGTCTTCCCTTATACTCGGCGTACTCTTTTATACATTTCTTTGTGATCGTTCATCTGCCCTTATTTAATGATATTAATTGTCAAAGGAAAGCTTCTTTGTCTTGACTTCTATGCATTAATGATAAATGGAGTGTTCTTCTTATTCTTGACTTCTTCGTATTTAATGATGATAGACGGAGTGTTCTCTTTTGTTTTCTCGTCTCCTCCTGTGTAGTATTATTCTTGTGCCAGACGGGTGGTCTGAGCAGCACACTTTCCTGTCGGACGGTCGGTCCGAGTGGCTCGTTTACCTGTCGACCAAAATAACCAACTACGGGTTGTCCATTCATCCTACCGGCCCATGATGTCTATTTGTCTGACCGGCTGGGTGATCCACTCAGCCACTCATTTGCCGACCGGATAACTAGATAGCCACCTTTGGCCAAGGCTCTTCCCGTAAGCCTCGACATTGACCGCCTTGACTCTAACCGATACTGTGTCAATTAACCCATGACAGGTGGGCTCCCCTTTATCACCGCATCAATATTGATGAAAGTATTAATGGTAGATATTTCATTTTATTAGTTTATATAACTGTTATGGTTATGATTAATTTTATTTTTTATTTTGACTAATGCATCAATAAGAAGTGGAGATATACCCTACACCTCATTATGAGAAGTTGTTTGAGTGTTTCGCTTATAACAGAGCAAATAGTCAAGGAGCTTCAACTGCCACCAAAAGAAATGATGAAATTATTCAAGAGGAAGAACAAAAGGATGATGTACATGTGAGTTCTTAAGTGGGCCTTGATAGTTCACTATTTGGCAAGGGATTAAAGAAGAGAAAAATTGCATTTGTTGATGCATACGAGTAAGAAAAGTTTAACCCTCGACTTAAGTATTAAGGAGGTTGTTGCTGCAATTGACCATTTAAGTTCAGTTATAAAGTCATTTTGTCAACAAAAGTTAAATGAGAAACTCTACAAAAATTTAGTTTATGTTGGTATTCTAGATGAAAATATACTTGATCTCTATCTATTCCTAAGAAAGAATAAGGAGAAGATGATTCTTGTTATGAAATGTCCCGTGGAGGAGAGACTAATTTTGAATTGTGATGTTTTGAATAATTGCAATTTGTAGGATTTGGATAAGCATTAAAAGTAGGGTTATAGACTTATTAGTAATTATTAGCATATGAAAGTTGGTTTAATTTTTTAGTTGGTAATAATTTTGTAATAATTATAAATTATTTCTAAGTAATGTTTTTTTATTATAATATATGATAATGGTATAAATATTTTGATTTTAATATATGACAACATTCTCAAGACATCTAGCTTTACATTCACCAACATTTTAGTCTACTTGCATGTAATGTTTTTCCCACACTTTATCCCACTTGTATGTAGTATTTTTCTATTTCTTTCATAAAAACTCTTATGTGAATGTTAAAAATACATTATGTATGTTCTTTTGCATCATAATTTTCTAATAATATAAAAATATTTTTTAAAAATAAAATAAAAATATTGGATAATGAGATCATTCTAAATATTGTTAATATTTTCTTAGTTCAATAAAGAATTTTAAAAATTTTTATCTAAAAATGAAAAAGGGTATTTTAGACTATATATTATTTAATTTTCTTCCCGTCGTTATAAGTAAATGATGTAATAGGTTGATCTCAATCATCTTCTCAATTAAAGTAAGCAAGCTCACCAATTCCTTTCTTTTTCCTAGGGAATTCTTTTCACCATTGGTTTTTTTTTCCTCAAGTGGTTGAGCTCAAGTTTTCAAATGTTTGAGTTCGGTTCTTACTTACGTAGGTTAAGCCACTTAAACGTGATTTAGAACATCCATTATAAATTTCTCTATATATCTCTGGAATTTAGGGCAAACCATTCATTTTATTAAATTTAGACAATCATTTTTCATTACATATTATATTAATTATCCTAAAATTTTCATTATTTTTTTATTATTTTTTATCTTTTTTCTATTTAATTATTTTTTTCCTCTATGTAATATCTAATTTTCATTACTTAATTTATTCCTTTATTTTTTTTTAGAAAAATTTTACTTAAAATATAAAATAAATTTTATATTTAGGAAGTTAATATGGATACTTTGAAAATATCCATTCAACTTCAACTCTAGTAGTAACACACCCACTGGGTCAAGGTAATCTAGGGCTCAAGGCATAGGCCATTAAGGTCTATGTCTACGGTCCCTATTACCCTATTATATATATATATATATATATATATATATATATATATATATATATATATATATAAAATATTGATTTAGATATTAAATATTTAAAATTATAATTAAAATAAATTTTAGTCCAGATTTATTTTCATCGATAATTTTAATTTTTTACTAGTTAAATTATATTTGATCAATAATTTTTAATTTTTAGATTTAGCCAATAATTTTTTATTTTTTTATAGATTAAAGTTAAATTTGATCGTTTTTATTTTTTTTACTCGTATTAGATTTGATTGATAATTTTAATTTTTAATATTAAAATTAGATTTGGTTGATAATGTATTTTTATTTTTTATTAAAATTTGATTCATAATTTTTAATTGTTTACTGAAAAAAATTTAATTTAATAATTAAAATTAAATCTTGTTAATAAATTAAAATGTTATACTTAATTGATATTTTTTATAAAAATACTTTTTAAAGTCTTTCAAAACCATATTTAACGTTGTACTATTATTTCTCTCTACTCCTTTATTATCATTTTTTTACCATTATTATTATGTCTTTGTTCTTCGATGTGTTATTATGCACACTTCTTTTTTAATAATTTGTCATTGATATTTACTAGCTAAATATTTTTGACTAAATAAATTTAATTGATGATTTATCCAAATTAAAATTGATAAAAGACAACTTGGTTCACGAAGGTCCTGTCAATGTGGGATCCTAAGGAAAGGTCTATTGTACGTAGTATTTTTATTTACTAGATTATTACTCGAACCTATTACATATAGGTCACACAATAATAATTTTTACCGGTTTTGTCAAGACTTACCTTCATCAAAGTTAAAATTAATTAATATTTTTTTTAAAAAAATAATAATTAAAATGTATATTAATAATATTATAATAATTTATTAATCATTGTCGAATTAATTAACATAAAATATTTTTATTTTTTAATAAATTTTACTAATAAAAAAATGAGATTTGACACCCGACGTATTACTATGTAATATTAAAGTAAGGTATTACTATGTGACCTAATTGGTCATTCCTTCCGATTATATAAATAATCATTGACAATGTATAAAATTATTCTTTTAAATTTTATTAATAAAATTAAATGTCTCTAATAATATTTTTAATATTTATTTTTTAAAAAAATATTAAGGCTTTAAATTTTTTTTCAACCTAAAACCTCCATAATAATTGAGACGGCTCTGGTATCACATCATTGATGCTCCTAGTAACTTTACATTTGCTCTTGGATCCCCCTCCATAATCTCCTCAATCAATATGATTAGTATTTGTCAAATATTAAAACTATAATTAATCCTAATCACGGAGGAACTAATTTTCAGTAATCTTTCACTTTTTTTATAATGTTTGTTGATGCGTTATGATAGCGGTTAAGGTTGGGTTCTCCGAGACGGAGAGAGCGGGGTCCTGATGGCGGACGGTTAGGGAGGCGGGAGTCCGACGACGACCTGAGTGATGGAGAGCTCGGAGACAGTGGAGAAGAGGGGGTGGGGGTTTGAAATTGAGGAAAAGGTGGACAAATTCCTCCTGCATCAGCCAGCAAATCTCGCCGCCGCCGCTGCCGAGCTTGCTCCTGGATACGGAGACCAGAAAGATCCTCACGGCGTCAACAATCAAGTCCAAGGCTTCCAAAATGCTGCGAATCACCGCTAAAAATAATCAAAGTTCACACATTTGCAATTTAAATTAAGATAATCAAGTTGTCGAAACAGAGAGGTGAGCTTGAGTGAGATAAACTGGCCTTGAGTTAGGCTCGAGGCGGCAGACGACAGCTGCGGTCTTTTGCAAGGGAAGATCAGAGAGTGGCGCGGAAAGGGAGGCAGGATCTCAGAGCACTTTTTGTGGTACAGAAAATATGTCACTCGTATTTACGATCTGACACGATTTGATTGATCTGTTCTTAGATTCATCATCCCCGGTCAGATCACAACTGTAAAAAAGTGGTCCAAGAAATAAGGACATGGTAAGTGGTGGCTAGCGATTTCGTTTTTTTTTTTTTTTTTTTTTTTTTTTTTTTTGCAGGGTGGACGCAGTATTCTTCTGCCGAGACTAGAGGCGGTTCTCTCCGACCTGGTCGCCATAGGTACTCCTGACCGAGCGAAGAGCGTCGGAGATGATGGCGGTGAGTGGAATCAATCTGGCAGTTCAGCTTTCGGATATGCTATGATCAATCACCAATCAAGTCTGCAGGGAGTTCAATGCCACGAGAGCAAGTCACGGAATTGGCGGGGTGGAAGCGGCAGCGTCAGGCGGACTCGCGTCTCCATACATTGCGGGGGAGGGAGAGAGAGTTTTCGGCAGAGGCGCGCGCCATCAGCCACCAGGTGGAAATGGAGCGGCGATGAAGACGAATGACGGATTGCGGGCGGAACATGGCAGCAGGAGCGGATTAGCGAGGGAAGCGGTCGAACCGGACTTGTACCCCGTGGCCCGTGCAATGGAACGGCCGGTTTAGTGGTTCAGCCGGGTTTCATGTATCGGTTCAGTTGTATTCCTCTGGAGATCTTCGATCTCCGCATCTCGAGATGGTGAAAACTGTGGTCGGTGACGAAGCCCAGTTGAAGGCGGCGGAGGATCGCCTGTTCCAATCCGGTGTCTCCGCCGAGGTACGTTTCGTAATTCTCCAGACCATATTTTACGATTTAGGTTTCTAGTTTTACCGGGATTTGGGCGGGGGTTTTTTTTTTTTTTTCCTTTTTTTACCTCCAGGTTGGGCTTGTGATCGGGAATCTGAGCGCCAATTCCGACCGAGGATTTGTATACTATTTGATACCCACGCCGCCCACCGATGGGGGAGGACCTGCGTGCTCACTTAAACGTGAAGTCTCCGGAAATTTTGGCAAAGATGGGAAGAAAGGATCGAAGGGTGCGAAGCCGGCTTCCGAGGCGCCGGCTTCTCTCGTCATCGACGCTGATTGGGTTGCTGAGCACGCTAGGCAGGTAAAGATGAAACATTGGCTCTGGATGCTAGGGTACAACCCCCCCTGACACTTTCTTACTCTCTGTCGTCATCTTCTTTTAACAACCTCATCTCAGGTTTCAAGAATGCTGTTGGGTGGAATGAGCGTTGCTGGGATCTATTTATGGGCCTCTGAGGCGAGTTTTAAGGCCACTTCACCTGTTGTGCTTGCTCAGGTGCGATATGTCTTGATTTGGTTTATGTATAGCTTTATTCTGATTCTGTTGTAATACTTTTTTTTTGGCAGCTTGATTATGTTAGCAAGGAAGTTAGGTTATTTTATCTCCTTTTTTCTGGAAACAAAACAACGATAGATCCTTTTTGGTTAAGTAGCAAAAGCGCACCTCTTTATCTTTTTTTGTTAGGATAAAATGGAAGAGACGCATACAAAGAGGTTTAACACAGCAGAATTGAGAATGGTAAGATAGATGCGTGAAGTTATTATAAAATATAAAATTTAAGAGACAAATATCTAAGCACAATTATGTGTATCTCTAATAGATTATCAAATCAGAAAAACAAAATTAAATTGCAATGATATGAACACTGTTAGTGGATAGATTGTATTGTTAAAAGAGTTAAATCTATTAGAATGGAAGATGTAAATGGTAGAGGGAGATCATAGAAAATACTATTCAATATTTTTTAAAAAGACTTAATTGATTTGTATATTTTTCGTGATATAGCATTGCATACAGCTAAATAGAGGAAATATATCATTGCATAGATCTAAATAGAGGGAAATCTATGTAGTTGACACCTAATAGTAGGGGCAACCCATGGTTTAAAGTGCCGTGCCGAAACGGTCGAAATGGGCGAAACATCTCGTTCCGCTCGGCGACCGGCACCGACACGACCCCGGCACCAGACCCACGATAGATGCGACGTGTTGCACGACCCCATGGTCACAACAGAGGGGTTGCTCGACCCTGCAACAGTAGCGGAGAGGTCGCATAACCCTTCCGCTGTCGCTATGGAGGCATCGTGCGACTCTGCGCTCACTGTAGAGGGGTCGCACGACCAACGTGGTCGTGCCGAAGGAGTCATGCAATCCCCACGACCATGGCTGGTCGTGCAACCTTGCGACAACACCGAAGTCATGCGGGCTCGCGAGTGGTGTCGGATTTCAGATTTTTTTAAATTAAACTTAGGTTAATTTTTTTAATCAACTCCTAGTTATAGTGGAGATAATCTAAAGAGACTTTATTAAACCCTAATAAAATTATCTAATTAATTTTATATTTCATTTATTTTAATTTAAAAATTATAATAAAATTTTTATTTATCTATTTTCATATCTTTTCCTTTTTTTAAAAGATTATTTTTTATCTTGTTTATTTTTTAAATATTTATGTTAAATATTTTAGTTTTTAATTAATATATTTTATATTTAAAAATACCGAAACTATATCGGCACAGCACGATACCGAAATCGTATCGTTCCGGTCCAGGACCGAAACCTCAACATGGGTCGAAATTTTAAACCTTGGGGCAAACAACCCTTGATGTGTGAAATTTATTGCGTGCTATGAGGAATCAATGGTTGTTGGAGAAAATACAGTCCTTTTAATGGTTAACCAACTCTTTCAGTTGGTCAAAGCACATTATAGTTGTCTTCAATGTGAACTAGCAATGTGGGAATGTTGTGAAAATAATCATAAGCTCGAGGTAAGAGTTGGGCATCTCTCTTTAAGAAGATATTGTCTGGTGCTCACAATTTATCAACAATTGTCTTTTAAGTGCAACAACCTTTATCTCAAAATAGGAGCACTCCGGAGTCTACCATTCTGCCAACCTATAAGAACTTAAAACTCCTTTGGAAAGAGAGAAGAGAGGATTTAGAACGCAAGAGAGGAGATTGCCTGAATGCTTTGTCTGAATCAAAATGCAAGGGGGAAGGCCTATTTATAGAATGGAGGGGTGCAACTAAGAGACAAATTGGTAGTGTGTCTCTCTTGGGTGTTTCGGATTATGTGTGGCATTTCTTTTAATGCACAATTCACACATGCATTGCGACATGGCAATATGGCAAGGTAAAGATTATTGACCTTTTGGTCAATCATTCATTCCCACCAAGCTGGAGCATCCCTTGGTGCTTCATGCATGCATACCAAAACCAAGGTTAAAGGCATGCTAACCTTTGTTTGGTTAACACCCTAAATTGGCCAACACTCAAGCTATTCAACGCAAAAGTCCATTTGGACTGTGTTTGCACAATCAACACATCAATCTCATCAGCTCCAACATGTAGTTATTTGAGTTTCCATTTAGGTGATTAGGCCCCAAAGTCGATCCTTGCATTGAAGAGTTTAACAACCATTTATTTGTGTTCTACATGATCATGCACTTTCGCATGCCCTTGGATTTACTTCTTGCATGTATTGAGTTTGTGCTCTCATCTGATAACTCGGACTTAACTGATGACTTATTCTTGGATGTTTCCATCACTCAACTAACTCATTTTTTTGGACATTAATTTTTCATTTAGTTGAAAAATTACTTTTATGTTGATCCACTTGCGAAATAGATTGTCCATTTCCATTGCATGGTTTGAAAGGCAACATGTTTGAAATTTATCGTTCCAATAAATTAGAAAAACTTGATACTACTCGGCACATACATCTCTACCACCATGTCAAAATGTGTTATGCTGACACTTGATGCACCTTGGCATGCCATAAATTAAGATAAATTAATGTAATTTTTGTTTTTAGCTATTGTTGATACCAGATTAGTGTACCATTCCAGATGGAACATAAAATCTGAAATTAAGCATATAGTTGGCTTATCTTTCTCTTTTTTATTCCCTTCTTTTTTTCAACCTTCAATTTGCTCCATACATTAAAATGTCGGCATAATACCTAACTAATACCGTGTTAAAGACCAAAACTCTACATGGATTCACTTTTGATCCTTGGTCCATTGATTGATTCATTAATGAATCAATAATTTCTACTGGATTTATTGGTTATGAAAGCCAATTTCCATCAAGGGTTATTACATGAATCAAATTGAACCACAAATTAAAGCTTATAGTTCCAAAAACTTTCTAGGTATGGCAAGAGATTAAGAATGAAACTCAAAGACTCTCTTTTGATGACTTAGGAATATAGGAACACCTTTTTTCCATCTTGGTTTCTTATGGGGAATTGAAGGACTGTACAAAGTTGTTTTCTAGAGTGGAAGGTTTCTGGCAGTCATTTATGCTTAATTGAGTACTACAGTATGGCTTCTTGTGGTTTGGTACTTTCAGTTCCAGATCTTTTAGATGCATATCATTCTAGCTACCAAATCCAATTTGTTTCTTTACACCAAACTTGAGTTGATGTATCACAATTGTTTTTCAGGCTGTTAAAGGGGTTGCACAAGCTGCACCTTTTCATGACAGTGAGTTTGGCGAAAGATTGCTTATTCATGTATCCTATAGCCCAAGAAGGTGCAGCTCGTCATTTCTTCTCGTCTATTGAATATATTGTGAAAGATTGACTGAATATTATTCTGGAATTACTCCTGTTATTCTTTTGTGCTAATTTTTTTTTTTTTATCATTTCTATGCAAAACTGAGTTCATTAATGAGTCCTCCTTAGAAGTTCATTACATTGGAAACTTTTTTTAGGGGTCTTGCACCTAGAAGTGATAGCAAATTTGCTTGTAGCAATTTTTTTGTACAACCCCAGATCATCCATGAGCTAATCGCTTAAGTGTGTATTTTCAACATAGATGGCCAACTGTTCATAAGTAACCTCACCATGATAATTCACATATGTGCCTTTTTGAATTTCATGGCATCTTGAAAATAAATAAACAAAGTGATAAACATGCATAATAGAAGCCATGGTAGTGTTACTTCTAGTTTGTAAAGAATTGAGTGATAAATTTTTGCTATATATCTATCCATTAAGTACATTGTGGATTTTGGGTATATATTACTCTGATGTCTATGGCTATGCAATTCCTTGCTCTTCATAATAAACACATCTCATCTTGACCCTGTGTATGCTGGTTTATGAATTGTTTTTTAATGACAGAGATAGACAAAATTAAATTATAGTACAACTTTTATATGATAGTTAGAAGTTGGATGGTTTGACATAAATTCCATTCTTAAATCTGACACTCGGCAAGGATAGAGTTAGGTAATCTGATCTCTGCATGATGATTATAGAATCTTAGAAGTATTAAAGTTTCAACTGTGATTATTGAAAAATACTAATCCTTGTTTCCCCCTTTAAGGTGTTGCATATTTGTATACTATAAGCATGAAAAAGTATCCTATTCATACTGATTTTTGATGCTTATCATTATATGATTGGTTCTGATACAGCTCATGCTGCTCTGAAAGAATAGGAGAAACAAAAATGTAACTGTATCAGCTAGTCTTTGCATAATCTAACAAAGTTCTGTACTTAAGAAATAAAAAATATAACAATTCTGCAAAAAAAAAAAAATGAACCTTTTTGCTATAGTGTAGAGGTTTTCAACAGTCTTACAATGCAAACTTCTGATTCTTTTTAGAATAATTACAAACATTGCCCTGTTTCTGTATCCATATTCCTGTTGGTCTGGGCTGAAAAATGATTTTAAACACTCAAGTTTGTCTTGTGCTTTCTCTTTGTGACAGTCAAATCTCTCTGTGTTTCCTTTCTTGTTTCTAGCAATTGCTATCCTTTTCCCAAGACATTCACCATAATGCACATAATCTTTGTAGTCATTACTTTTGATAACCAAGCAATATGAAAAATTATTTAGATTTGTTTCTACATCTATTTAATTTTGCTGAACAATTCACTTTTGTTTACATTTACATAGGTGGTCCTGCCGAATCTGTACTGTGTCAGCAGGCAGTTTGCATCCATGCGACTTCAAGATGAGCAAGCTTATAGCCTCGCTTCAAGCTTTTAAATGCACTTACAATTTTGACATAAGGTACTTTTTGGTTGCAATATAATGCATTTGCACATGTTTCCAGTGATATTCTTCCTTTCAAGTTACTGGACACTCTGATGTACAGTCGTTTACATGTTATTATTCCATTGAAAAAAAAGAATAGCTTGCTTTTCATGGTTGTGGTCCTTGTGGAGAGTTTTGGCAGATCATTTAGTATTTCCAATCTGATCCCTATGATCATTGTCAATATTAGAAGTATATACCTTAGGCGCTATTGCTACAAGAAATAGTGTTAGGTTTTCATTCCACTTCATGTAATCTTGAAAATGTTTAAAATGTTATGTTTCCTTCATAACTTGTCAGTGCAAACTCTTCCAATTTCTTGTGGAGTTTTTCCTTGAATTTGCTGTATTTGACAGCTCTGCAACTCAAAGACATTTAGGAAGAGGCTGACGCATGATGGTTCTCTATTTATTGGAACAATGATAATGGTTCAACTCGAGGAGGGTGAATAAGCGACAAGCTTTTCTTTCAATTCTTGCGATCATATCAATATAGGTGTTATTATGCGATCAAAATCAAAATTAATTAAAAAAAATGAAACACACACTATCCTTAAGATATAACATGGTTTGAAGATTCTGCTTGAAATCCACAACTTGTGATGCATCTGATATGTCACCTTTAAATTCATTAAGCTACTTCCTTAAATGGGACAATGAATATGAAATGATGCTAGAATTCATTATATGATGAGCTACAAAGGTGAAGTATCCTCAATTAGACTTTCCTTAGTTGAACAAACCCTTGAGTTGGAGCCCGTCTCTCACATAGATATTTTCTACCCGAGCAAATCACCCACTTCTTGCTCGTTTCTTGTGACTACCTTGGTTGTCCTATGGTGAACCCTTGTCATTGCTTGAAAGCTTCCAGTGAACCATGTGATCAAATTCAAATGAAAAGCTTCTAAATATCCTCTGGATACACCCTCAAAAACTCAACGACATCCTAAAGATTAACGCCTAGATAAAGATGGATCCATAGATGGGAAGAGTGTTAGCCAAGTGAGCATCAAATCCAAGGATAATTTTTTGACATGCTTTCTTAAGTTTCATGGTGTTCCTTTTGGAACTTGAGTATGATGGAGGATGATCAGAAACATTTTCTTTCAGACATTAGTGCCAAATGATCCACCAAAAGAGACCTTTAAATGGAGCCCCAGTGGTCATTTTAAGCACTTGTGTCAATCAAAAACTCACTTACATCAACCAACATTTGAAATATGATTGTTGAAATTTTAAATGTCATGTTGTCTCACTGCAGTGTTGACACACTTTAAATTTTGGTGGATACTTATTTTGAGAATGAAGATTTTGATAGCCAGAATTAGGTTTATGTTAACAACCTTCATTATGAAGGTGTATAAAGATTGGTCTCCGTTTCAGGCCACCCAATAACTAAGGGTCAAAATGAAACCTAGAGACAACTTATCAACTCAAGGGCTTAGGATGAAGCTCATAGGTAACAAAATCTACCTATAAACTAAATCTTATTGATACAATCAATCTTCTTCAAGGAAATCCAAGATTACAACAATTGCTCCATCTTCAAGCTTGATGACTATCTATGAGTTTGAAGCTTCTCATGGCTCCAAACTCAATCCATATAGTCCATCATCATCCAAGCTTGATTATTTTAATCTTGAGTTCACATGAGAAGTCTTGCACACTTAAGCAACTAATTAAACACAAATGTATAACTTAAATTATATTGCCAAACTATTAAAACATGGTGGTTAAACCTAATCACAATGGAGGATTCATTGTCTCGACAATGTTTCTCTCTTCAATGTTTGACAATTAGTTTAAGTTATCCACAATAAAAACTAATAGACCACAATAAAAACTAATAGAATACATAAAAGTAACCGAAAAGCAAAGCTCCCCTCATACCATGGATTAAAATTTGCCGAGCTAGTCAAAATGGGCAAAACATTTCGTTCCACCCGACATGAGGTAGAGGAAGCATTGTGCGAGACACTCGGCCTTCGGGGAGGCGGCACACGAGGCTCGTGACCTCTACGGAGGTGGTGTGCGAACCCTGCAACCTCCGTGGAGGCATCGAGTAGGTCCGCGAGCCTGGCAACCTCCGCGAAGGTGTCGCATAGGTTTACGACCTTTATGGAGGCGGCCGTGACCTTCGCGGAGGCGACATGCGAGGCCCGTGACCTCCGCGAAGGCGACGCTGGGAGGGGAGGCGTAGGGTTAGGGGGCGAGGCGAGAGAGTTTGAGAAATTTTAATAATAAAAATAAAACTTATATTAATAATTTTAATCAACTCTTCGTTGTGATTGAGATAATCTAAATAGGCTTAATTAAAGTCTAATAAAATTATCACATTAATTTAATATATTTAGATGTATTAATATATATAATTTATTTTAATTCTAAAAATATATAATAATTTATTTATTTATTTATTTACCATGTGGGAGTCCTTTGATCCCTTTTTATTAAAAAAAATATTTTAAATATTTATGTTAAATTTTTTATTTTTTATTATTATATTTTATATTAAAAAATTATTGAATTCATATCGGCAAGACACAATGTAGGCCCCTTGGCGGCTGGCTAGAGGGGTGAATAGCCCTGCAAAAATAACACAAACCTTCCTCGAACGTTATAGCTTAATTAAACTAGCACTTGCATAAAATAAATAAGAAATTAAAAAGAAGAGGCACAACAAGGTGAGATTGTTAATCCAAGGAAGTTGAAGCTCATTATCAAAGTCTCCTTCACATGGAGAAGCCTCTTACAGCGTTGATGGCTCACAAACAAGTAGTGGAACAAACTAAAAGTGTTTACAAGTGTTGTTCTGAACTATTTGGACCAGGGCTGGAAGGATTCCAGGCGCCTCCAGGGTTAAATACCAACATGACCTAACTTGACTTGGTTGATCACATCAAAACTATCTTGGGGTACTAACAATCTCTCCATTTTTATGTGCAACACAAGTTAAGTTAGGGTAAACAAATATAAAGAAATAATAACAAGGTAATAAATTTGTAACTCAATAATGTGTAAAAAAATTAAATTATCATCCCCCTAGACTTAATCTTTCCTTCTCCCCCTTTGATCACATAAATAGGGTACTTTTAAAATGACTTTGGAAAATCTAAAATTAAAGTCTAAGAAAAAATCAGAAAAATTTTCAAAAAAAGTTGAATTTTAAACAGATTTTTAAAAGTTTGTATTTGGATAACTAATTCATAGAAAATTTTTAACGAATTGTTTATATAAAGTTTCATAGAAAAAAAGTAAATTTGCTAAAATAACTCTTATAAATATGATTTTTGTTAAATAAATTTAAACGATCATAATTTTTCTAACAGAAATTTTGACAAACTATTTAAAGCATAAGTTAAATTGATTAAATGCTTTACAGTTAGTCAATTAAATATTTTATTTCAGTAATTGACTTCCAGGCTGTGGCGAGACACTAGACCTTCTTGGATATTGGAATAACCACTTTCTAGACAAAGCTTTTTAAAGAAATTAAATATTTAACTATATCTCTAAAAGCCCAAAAAAAAACAATTAACTTAAGCATATTTTTGGAACCTAATATAGGTTCCTTCTTACTGGATTAATTAAAAAATTTCGAGGAATATATTTTCTAGATAATTTTCTAATTTTCCCCTTGTAATATCTAAATTGCCAATTTAACCTTTATAGTTCCTGAAATTTGAAGCAGACAAATTTAAACGTGCAGAATTTTTTAAATTTTCTATTTGATCCTTTAAATTTACATTCTCAATTTTCAAATTTTCAAGATCCTCTATTTCTATTTTCAGTTTTCCATTTTCAATTTTAATTTTGTCGAGATCTTCTAATCGACAGCTAAGGTTGATTTTAACTCTTTATTTTCTTTTTCTAACTTACATTAACTTTTCGATAATAGTTTTATAAACTTAAATGACTTGTCAGAAGGAGAAGGAAGAGACCGTACCTGATTTACTTTGTCGATCCCGCAATCTGAAGCTCCCCCTGAAGTGCTGCTTTCTTCCGATGTCGCTCCTCCTTTATCGATGTTCTCGATGCTCATTTCGGACAAGCCTGCTTCGTCTTCGTCTTTTTGGTGACTTGCCACTAGCACAAGTTCGGCGATTGCTTCGACTTCTGATTCGGACGACATGTCGCCTTTAGAGTTTTATACTTGTTCTCGGCTGCCTTCTTGTTCTTTTCCTTGTCCTGGTCCTTGTTCTTCAATTTTGGGCAGTTATCTTTCACGTTCCCTTCTTCATTGTAGTGGTAGCACTTTACCTTTCTTTTTCTTTTTGTACCTTGCACTTGATTAAATCTTTTAGATTTAAATAATTTTTTAAATCTACTTACCATAAATGTCATTTCATCGTCCTCGAGAGAAGATTCAGAATCTCGTTCGTCCATCTTTGCCTTTAAGGCAATACTGTGCTTTGGCTCTTTCTTCAGATCTGCACATCTCGTTTCATGGACTTCAAAAATTTAAATATTTCTTCTAAAGTACTTGATTCTAGATCCTTAGATATATAATAAGCATCTACTAATGATGCATATTCAGTAGTTCTAGGAAATGCGTTAAGCGTGTAGCTTAGCAAATCTCGGTTGCTTACCTTTTCTCTGAGATTCGTGAGTCCGGTGATGTGTTCCTTGATTCTTGAGTGGAGGTGTGTGACAGTTTCGCCTTCTAATCGGAGGTTGTTGATCTAGTTCCAGAGCAAGTCCCGTCTCGCTAGTTTTGCCTTCGTGTAGTTCCAGGAATTTCTCCCAGAGCTCCTTGGTTGACTCGTAGGCTCCGATACGGTTGACTTTTTGAGGTGGTAAAACGCTAAGCAGATGAAATTTTGTTTTGACGTTTGCCACGAAGTCGGCTTGTTCCTTCTTCGTCTACTGATATTTTTCTTTATCTTTCGGGGTTACAAAACCATATTTCATAATTATTAATAATTCAGAATCTGTTTTAAAAAATACCTCTATCTTTTTTTTTCCAGTTCGCGAATTTTCCCTCGAACTTTGGTGGGTTGATACTCGGTCTGGCCATCTTGAGTGCTTCGTTCGGTGGTTAGTCCTCCTGAAGCGAACCCGCTCTAATACCACTTATAAACCCCTTGGCGGCCGACTAGAGGGGGGTGAATAGTCCTGCAAAAATAACACGGACCTTCTTCGAACGTTATAGCTTAATTAAACTAATACTTGCATAAAATAAATAAGAAACTAAAAGAAGAGGCACAACGAGGTTTACTTGGTTACAACCGGGAAGGTTGTTAATCCAAGGAAGTTAGAGGCTCACTATCAAAGTCTCCTTTAGGCGAAGAAGCCTCTTACAGCGTTGACGACTCACAAACAAGTAGTAGAACAAACTACAAGCGTTTACAAGTGTTGTTCTGAACCATTTGGACCAAGACTGTATTTATAGCCCTGGTCGAGGCGCCTGGAAGAGTTCCAGGCGCCTCCAAGGGGATAGAACTTTATCCCTATTGCAACGCAACACGCCACGTTACGTTTTGGATAAATTTAGGTTCCGAGCGCCCGGGCCAGAAAGTCAACTTCTAGTTGACTTTTTAGTCTGGGTCTTCCACTCCGATTCTGCTTGCATTGGTCCGGGTCTCCGGCTCCGTTCGCTTGGGTGATCTTGGTCATCCGGAATAGGGTTCACCCGAACCCAACTTCCGACCTTCGAGCAATCTTCCGCTTCGGCTTCTCATTCCTCGGAAACGCCGCGCGCCTCCATCTCGTCTGCCCACGTACTCTTCCGTAGCATCTCGTTCCTCGGACGCATCGAGCTTGTCGGCTCTCTCCCATGCCGTCCTTCTCGCTAGCTGTGTCTTTCGCTCGACTTCCTGTGCTCCTAAGTTCCTACACACTTAAATAACAACAGGACCTAACCTGACTTAGTTGATCACATTAAAACTACCTTGGGGTATTAACACACAATACAATACCAAAATTGTATTGTTCTTGTCATAGATTGAAACTCCGATACGACTCTAGATTTTAAACCATGCCTCAAACTATCATGGTAAATTCTCTTTTATTTGTGTTGAACATTTCACATTTTGATATTGATCAACACCTGCACCCCTATTTTTAACATTTTGTTTGAGCTTATCATAACAAGAATTGAAAAGAAAGGTCGCCATCTATTCACCCTCAAATTTTATTTTAATGCACAATTCTTGGGATCTCAGTGGTGGAAAGTGTGTTTCTGCACTTATGAAGATGGCTTGTGGCTGCAAATTTACTTGAGCTTTACTTTACTAATGAAGTTGATTTATACTGGCACTATATTTAACCATGGCACACCACAAATGAATGTTAATGTTTTTTTTTCCATATCTTTGACTATGTTGTCATGATTCTATATTGCAGATTACCTATTTATCAAGATGGTACTTTAAGGGTAACTCTGAAGGACATAATATACAAAGGAATTACTAATCTTTCGAAAGATTTACAATGTGCCAAATTTTTGATAAATGGTCATATGGTAATTCTTTTTTATGATGATAATGTTTTGCATATTTATTTTTCTGTAAATGAACTGTGATTAGCTATCATTGCTTAGGTTTATGGCTTCAGTTTTCTGCATTAGGACAATTTTATGTTTTGTTTTTTTATCTTTTATTTATTTTTTGTTCCAATAAAAACATTGAAGAACTATATAAGATATGGGAAATGATTCATTGTAGAATGGAATTGTTTACGGCCTCCAGTCTTCTCCATATCTGAATAAAGGAAAGATTGAATTGACTGAATCCATCACTATCAGTCTGTTCTGTGTGAACTTGAAACCCAAAACATGTTTATTGTTTTCCTGCTAGCTATTTTCTAAAAGTTTCCGGTAATTAATTAACTTCAAGGTTAGTTTTAGCCTTTCTTCCACAGAGTACTGAATTCTGAATCCGTTTCCACTTTCCGGGAATATATTTATGGTCTTTTGTCCACAATTAGCACAGATACGAATAAAATGATTGTGAAGTTGATAAAAAAACATCTTCCAATCAATGTCGTATTAATTAATTAGTTATGCTCCCATCTTCACATGTGTATAATTCTCTTCCTTTTCCTTCTATTGTCTAGGTGACTGAGGACCTACAACTATTGTCAAAAAGCACGCATGACGTTGAGTTCCTCGTTCCTTTCAACAAAACTATGTCTAGTGGAGGTGTGTTTGCCTTTTTTTGAAAGAGAATGCCTTACTACTTCCCTCTAGTATTTCATTTTTCTGTTATGATTTGAAATAGACTATAACTGTGGAATTTCATCATATAAAGAATTCAGCTCAGAGGAGATGGCAGGCCTAGTTTCCTTCAATGGTTCGGTTGTTGCTTTTGCATACCTGGCTCCGAGAGAACCTTTTTTGCAAGCTATATCAGACTTAAAGGTACTTCATGTGTTTTTTAGCTTGAAATTTGTGTCAAGCCAAGAAACTATGCAGGGTGTCATTTTTCTTATGGCTTCTTCTATATGGTTCCTGAGATGAGAAAAACAGCAATGGTTTGTTAATTTAGTTGGTCCGTACATATTGTATTCCATGTTCAGAAGAGTAAGAAAGGTCTGTTCCCCTGTTTATATTGGTACCATAGCTCACATTGAGACCATTCAGGGCACAGTTATTCCATCAACACATTTTTCCTTTTTTTATAATTTTCTCTGATTTCCTTAAACTCAGACTATTAATTTGGATGAAATGCTTCTGGTGGTTTATGTTTAAGCACATATTTAATATCATTAGCAACTTCTGTTTACACAGCCATGGTTGAAACTTTGTGCAATATGATGAAAGTTGGTTTATCTTGACTTCTTTCTTGGTGTAGAGCTTGATTAATTGTAGAATCAATAATAGAATGCTAGTCTTGAATGTCTGTCTTTCTTATTTTAAAAGACTACTTACTGGAAACATGGTTCATATTTGAGGTAGGGAGACAGAAGTAAAGATCTTTTACATTGTGTATGTGCACAATGTTGAATGCTTTTAAGTAAGTTTTTGGTGTTGTTTGTTTAAGAGTTTGACTAAGTAACTCTGCATAAGTTACTGCTCAATTCAGTGAGTGGTTTTTTCTTACCTAAATAATAATATGTTTGATGAAAACTTAATATATCTCTGTTATTGTTATTCTACTATCAGCTCAAATATTCTATTCCATAAGAAAATGTAAATCCACTACATTAGCGGCCCCCAGTGTCGGGCCTGTCGGCTCTACGGATATGGAGGGAGGTAAATACAGATACAGGTGTTAGGCGCATGGTGGGGTAAATCCCAGGTCATTAGTTCCTGAGAATCGACCCCTGACCATTACGCCAGAGATGTCATACGCCCATCATCTACACTACGCCCTGGGTGCAATTCTATTCCTTAAGGCCTCTATGCATTTTTGTGGATCTTATATGTTTACTTGTCTTTTTCTGCAACTGAAATTACCACTTATAAGTTGAACTTATTAGTCATTCTATTCTGGTGTCATGCTTAAGTCTGTGCCATGAAAAACTTATGTGGCTTTCTTATGTCAGTGTGATATAACTTCCACACTAAGGAGTAGATTGGAAATGATTGCTGATGAGGCAGAAGAAGGTGCTTTGTCGACTAATGCTGGAGCAGAGAAGCCTATCCATCAACTTACTTTGGATGAGCTAAGGTTGACTCTCTACTTTACCATGAAAAGCATTCATACGAATCAATATGTGATTCTTTCCTATATTCCAAACTGATTGTCAAATGCTGAGCTATGGTTGACTTTCTTCTAAGCCATATCCATGGGTTTGATATGGCAATTACGGATTTCTGTTAGGCCATGCTGAAGATATGAAATATACAAGAAAACTCATGTATTCCCAATGTATAATACTTGTCCAACTAAAACATTGGAGGATTTCTTTTAACAAATAGCTTTTTTTTTTTTAACAACTTAAGAATTTCTAATATTCAAGTTTGGACATCTTAGTGTTTTGATTTTCCTGTTTACTCTTTGTGTGCAAATTTGTACTAGAATCAAAGTCTTTGATCTGAATTTCTAGAATTTTAATATTATACCGTCAGTAACACTGTTTCCGGTGACCTCCGAATTCCTCTCCTTATATTTGTTTGATTTAATCACGTTACTGTGAATAGGATTCCACTAAGGCATCATCATTCCAAACACAGCTCTTCCACCAAAGTGCTTAGCTTGGTTTAAGTGTCTATTTGATTTTTCAGGGTGCCAAACACGTCATTCCAAACACAGCTCTTCAATTATACTACCTCCTCTGACTTTTAATTTCCTTTGTTTTTTGACATCGCCTATCTTACATTCATATTTGAGTATATTGCCATTCGAGGGGTCTCATTTTAACATTGAAATCATAGAAATCCTGACTAGGTTGGTTTTCTTCTAAATGAACTTTATCATCTTTTGGAGCAAAAAAAAAAAAAAAAGATGAGAAAGTTCATTTAGAAGTGAACCTTCTAATCTTTATTTTTGCTTCAAAAGATGAGAATGTTCATAACATCATACATACTATAAAACTCTCTAGCGTCCTTCTGAAATCTAATTGATATATTGCATTTTATTTTCTGACAGGAAACCATGTTCCGTAACTTTTCCAAGACGAGTACTTGTTCCCTGGTTGGATGGCCTATTCATATGCGATTATCTACAGGCATCAGAGACTTCTGAGGTATCTTTAATCCAAGTTCATTTTATTTCAGTCTACGGTCATTTTTGTCACAGGCATCGTTGTTTTCAATCAACCTTTGCAAGAAATCTACTTTGTTAATTTCCTACCTCTTAGATCTCATTTCAGCAACTATGTTTATTCTGGTAATTAATGATTATCTCATTGTTCGTCGATGTTCAGGATATAAAAGATCACTGCAAAGAGATGATGGCAATGGAAGCCCCAATCGAGGTCTCAACAGTGGTTGATCTTGAAACTACACCAAGCGACATGATTGCCAGATCATTCTGGCATGTTGCACATGAACATTTACCATCTCCATCTCCTGCTGTTGAATGCAGAAAACAGCACCCAACCAAGGCAGTCCAAACTGCACGATCACAAACCAGCAATTTCTACTTTCTTTTAGCTATTCTTGTGCTCGTGTCAGCTCTTGTGGTTGGATGGGCTATCGGAGTCTTTGGACCAGTGAATACTCCTAGTTAACTGGATCAATATTCGATGGGTTAGCATTTTTAAGATGCAAATGAGATAAGTTCATCAGATTGAGGTCATTAGCTTTGTCAATGTAACTTTTTTTTAGCAGAATGTTGTGTGATCTAGCTTTATGTATCTTCTTGAACATGAAAAGAGAGATGTAAACATGAGAGATTAAACTTTGTTTCGAAAATATTCTTTGTTGGAGGGTGAAAAAAAATTCAGGGCAAATGAGGAAAATTTCCTATGTGAACAATTTCTAGGGAAAGTTCTTTCTTCTCTTTTCATTTCTAGGGAAAATTCCTTGTCTTTTCCTGAGTTTTGAATAAAAATTTTGTTTTGATTTCAAGTGGAATGGATTTTTTTTTATACAAAAATTAAATGGCCGTTCATAATTTGCAAAATCGTCAAATGATGTCTCATTCCCAATTAAGGTTAAATGGGAGTCTCATTTAACATGATTATCCAAAAATATCAATATATTATTTGACCATTCGGTCATGTAAAAGTTAACAGTTGATTTTTACAATAATAATTTTATATATTTTAATTTATTTTTTTAATGATAATTTAGTTAAAATAGTAAAACGAGCAAAACAAATAATGATGATTCTATAATATTTATTATAGTTTAAATAAATATTATTTTACCACGATGGATAAGCTATTTGTTAATTTATATAATGATGATTTTATATCATTTTGCTTTTACTTTTACTTTTTTTGAGTGAATTTAATTAAAGTAACATTTCAATAAATAAAATAAATATGCAGACTCCATAAACTCATTTACATTTCAAATAAACATAATAGATCCAAAGTATAGAAGTTAGCATATAGTTGTTACATATTATAAAAATTATTCGGTAATTTATACTGTAACATTAAATATAAAGGTATTTTTGAAATAAAATCATATAGGGACAACCATTTGATTTTTTTTTTTAAAAAAAACTAATATGATGTTTTTTTTTAATTTGGAACACCCTTTCAATTTTACCTTTTTTTTATCTATAAACTTCTATTTCTAGTAAAAAATTATTTTACTCTCATTCTTTAATTATTCTTTTGGAAATAACCACTGCAATTTTATTATTTTTGTTTTACTCGTGTTATTGAAATGTTCTTAGAGTTTACTATTGTGATTGATCTCCACACTTTAATTATTCTTTTGAAACAACCATGACAATTTTATTGGTGCTATTTCACTCTACAATCATGTTTATGTTATTGAAGTCTCCACATGCTGAACAATTAGTTAGAGGATGATAGATTTATTATAATATGATAGAGATAAAATCCTAGCAAATGCACACTCTCGGGGAAAACTTCTCTCACCCTTATTCACTTAACTCACTTGACGATAAGCTATAAACTAACCTCACAATATACATTCTTTAATATAATCTAGAAATGAGTTGTGAGAGACACTTAAGATGAATATAATCATCTTCCTTCTTTAATATAATCTAGAAATGAGTTGTGAGAGACACTCAAGATGAATATAATCATCTTCTGTTATAATATATATATATATATATATATATATATATATATATATATATATATATATATATATATATATATATATATATATATATATATTTATTGAAATTTTTTTATAATTACTATTGTCATTGATCTCCACACTTTTATAAATGATGTTATTGTTGGTTAGTCCTAGGAAAATCGTATCGATTCCACTGTACAAAATTTTTTTGTACAAATGTCGAACATTTCCTTAAATAACCTATTGTGTTCTTTAGAAGTTAAATTAGGAATCGCAGACGTAACTTAACATCATTGATTCCAAATTTAACTTATCTGTTCTTAATGGTTTAGATTTGAATCACAAGCGGAACTTAACACTATTGATTCAAATCTACCTAAGTTATTAATTCCACCACTGCCTAGGCAAAGCCTTTTAAGGAAAGCTAATATTTATTTCTATAAATAACTCTAGGTTAACCAAAAAGAACAATCGAATCACAAATTCGAAAAAGAAGAAAACACAAACTAGAAAAACTATTTCGAAAACTCTAGAATCATATGCCTCTTGTGTTTGGTATTTCCAAAAATAACAATACAAAGAAAACTAGTATGATGCGGAAAACAATTACTAGTTATACCTTTCTTTGTAAGCAAAAATAACCTCTTGATCTTCTACCGTATTCCTCTTCTAACCTCGGATGTTGTGTGGGCAACGATCTTCCGAGACGAGAACCACCAAGCACCTTCTTCTTCCTTCTAGGTTTCGGCCACCACAATTCTCCAAGAGAAGTAGAGGTCCGGCCACCACCACCAAGCTCCAAGGGATGCAAGAAACAAAACCTCCTTTCTCTCCTTCTTCTCCTAGCTAGAACTGGCCACCATCAAGAGAACCAAGAGGGGTTGCCGCCGGCCACAAGAAGAAGAGAAGAGGGAGAAGCTAGGGCCGGCCACCAAGGAGGAAAAGAGAGGAGAAAAATAATAGAGTCGTTCACTCATGAAGGCACCTCTACCCCCTCTTTTATAATCCTTGGTCTTGGCAAATAAGGAAATTTAAATAAAAATTTCCTTAATTCTTTTGCCATGAAAAGAAAAATTTATTTAATTAAAAATAATTTTCTCTTTTCAATTTACAATGGCCGGCCACTTTAAAAACAAAACAAGGAGAGTTTTAATTAATTAAAACTTCCTAATTTGTCTCCGGAAATTTATAAAAATTTCTCCAATAATTTTTCCCTTCATGGTGGTTTGTAAAAAGGAAATTTTATAAATTAAAATATTTCTTTTAAACATGTGGATAAAAAGAAAGATATCTCTAAAAATTAAAATCTCTTTTAATCTACAAATAAGGAAAGATATCAAATCTTTTCTTAATCTTTTGTAGAAACTTATAAAAGAGAATATTTAATTTTAAACTCTGTTTTAAATCATGAACATGGTTAAAAAGGAAACGTTTTCTCAAAATTAAAATCTACCTTTCAATCTACAAATAAGAAAAGATTTCAAATTTTTTCTTAATCTTTTGTAGAAAGCTATAAAAGGAAAGATTTAAATTTTAAACTCTCTTTTAAAACCATGATATCCACATAAGAAATAATTTTAACAAAAATCCCTTTTTAATATGATGTGACCGACCACCTAAGCTTGGGCTCCAAGCTATTGGCCGGCCACCTTAAGGCTCAACCTTTAGGCTTGGCCGACCCTAAGCTTGAGCTTCAAGCTTGGCTTGGCCGGGCCCTATTGGTTGGGTAAGAAGGTGAGTATGTGGTGGGTATAAATCTCTATATACAAGAGGCTACAATAGGAACCGAGAGGAGGAATTGATTTTGGTCTCCCGATGAAATTAAGCATCCCGTGTTAGCCCCGAACACATAACTTAATTTCATCAATAATAATTCATTCCACTAAAGAACTATTATTGAACTACCGCACCAATCCCAAATTACATTTTGGGCTCCTTCTTATTATGAGTGTGTTAGTGTTTAAGATAATGAATGTCCACTAATTAAATGAGTTACTGACAACTCACTTAATTAATATCTTAGTCCAAGAGTAGTACCACTCAACCTTATCGTCATGTCGGACTAAGTCCACCTGCAGGGTTTAACATGACAATCCTTATGAGCTCCTCTTGGGGTCATTCTCAACCTAGATTACTAGGACATAGATTCCTTCTATAATCAACAACACACATTATAAGTGATATCATTTCCCAACTTATCGGGCTTATTGATTTATCAAACTAAATCTCACCCATTGATAAATTAAAGAAATAAATATCAAATATATGTGCTTGTTATTATATTAGGATTAAGAGCACACACTTCTATAATAACTAAGGTCTAGTTCTTTTATCAAGTCAGTATAAAAACAACTTACCACAAATGGTCCTACTCAATACACTTAGAGTGTACTAGTGTAATTTATTAGTCAAGATAAACTAATACCTAATTACACTATGACTATTCCAATGGTTTATTCCTTTCCATCTTAGTCGTGAGCAACTATTTATAATTTATAAAGAACTGATAATATGATCTTCTGTGTGTGACACCACACACTATGTTATCTACAATATAAATTAATTGAATAACTACATTTATCATAAATGTAGATATTTGACCAATATGATTCTTATTTCTAGATAAATATTTATACCAAAAGCTAGGCTTTTAGTATACACTCTAACAGTTATCCACCTTTACCCTATATGAATATGTACCTCAACCGATGCTGTGCCATAACCGCAAGCAACGGTTTCTTCTCCCCTCTTCTCGTCTTCTTCCTCACCGAGCCCTTCTCCCGATCTCATTGTCTCCTTCGCTCGAAGTCAGGCCGCCGGCGACGAGAGCCACCCTTTCCTCTCTTCTGATACGCGCGCCGATCACCGACCACTGGAATCCAGCGCCACTGCCGTTCCGACACCGGCCACAGGAGCCCTCATGTCAACTCCTCCCTCTCCTCTTCTTTCGCAGGCTTTGGAGATCGCCGGGAATCTAGCATCCGAGCCTTCTTCTTGTGGCGTTGCCCTAGATCGACGCCCAACGCGAGACGACACCTTGCCCTAGCTTCTGTCCACCTTCCGACACCACAAGTGAGATGCCCCAACACCTGCAGGGTGTTGTGGTCGCCGGAGAAGGATCGACGATAGCACTTCCTCTTCTTGATCCGATTTGTAAGTGTGAGGTAGGTGGTTTTCAGCAAGTATGGTGAGTCTCTTTTATCTTTGTTTTCCTTCCTACCTGATCGATGGTTGTTGTACTCATTTGATTTGCAGTGGGTTTGCAGATCCATTTAGTAGCATTATGGACCTGTTGAATACCGACCAATAATTGATGGTTTTGGGTATTTGGATTTGATTGGGGATGCTGACATAGAGAGTAATAGTTCCTTACAGTGTCGGCAATAGACCGTTGGCAGCAATATTCTTCGGGAAGCAAGCTTTTGGCAGCAACTTCTCCGGCAGTGAGTTATCGGCTGAGGCATTCAACTCAGGTGAGTTTTAGTTTGAGGTTGCTCACGGATTTAAACCCAGATATAGATGGGGAATGGTTGGGATTACCTAACCTAAATGAATTAAATGATTGGTTAGTTAGATTTGGATTAGAACTTGTGATGGATTATGCTTATTGCAAGTCCTAATTCGACTGGATTAGTTAGAGTCGATTGAGGAGTTAGATGATCCAATTAGGGTTTATAATTGGATCTGGGTTTATGTTAGCTTCTCGAGGATTTGATTTAGCTAATTTATTTGTATGTAATTAGCTAAATCTGAATACCATGTATTACAGGACTCTAATTCGAGACGAGCATCTCAACGTTAGATTGGATTGGATTGGACCTTCCTATTGGAGGTGGGTACCTTGACTTATCTTTGATAATGTCATGTTAATATGTTTAGTAGGTTATAACCTTTAGTAATGATTATGTTCATCTTTGCTTCGGTTGGTCACTACCCGATGTCTGTTACATGCTTGTTTTGTTTACTTATTATGTACTTCATGTTAGTACCTACCTGATTATACATGCTTATAGGGGTAGTGACACAACCATGTGTTTATTATGTTCAGGATCTAGGTTCTTATATCTTATCTGATCTACATACCTTTGATTTGGTTCATTGTCCTATGGTACCCATTATATATATATATAGATATTGCTATGCTGATCAGGATTTTGCCATGCTTAGTGTCATGCATCATCTCGCATGATTGCATGCTGCGCGATAGTTTGCTCCATTATTGTTGAGAACATCGCTAGTTTCATATCTGTCGGTGCTCCGTTGGTCCGCTCATAGGTAGCGTGACGCAGCGTGGTAGCACGTCAATTTTGCTCTGTCGGTGCTCCGTTGGTTCGCTCATGGGTAGTGTGACGCAACGTGGTAGCATGTCAGCGATCCCTCCCCGTCATCGTGTACTAGGAGATGAGAGCATTGTGCTCCCCCACTTATGATTTGGGGTAGGAGGATAGGTGTACTCCGACAGCATCCCGTCCACTCGGTCAATCATCAGGAGCAGTGACGGCAAAGTGCACGGTTGTCACAGCCCTACCCAGTCGGTCTCACCATCGTGTGTGAGATGGCTGACTAGCGTCAGAGGTGACCATGTCATTGGCATCATATGCATTGATGCATTTACTTATTGTGTTTGTTGCACTTATATGCTGCATTTGGATGGATGCATATGTTTGACATGCATACAGGATTTATGATACTCTTGGTGTGACGACCTGACTATTCTGATAGGAGGTTCTGGTGAGTACAGTTCTCTTCAGCCCTTTTCTATTGTGCATTTCCAACTTTTGTCCAGGAGACTGTACTCCATAGTTATTACTATTTGTTATAGTTTACTATACATGTCAACTAGGTATCTACTGAGTTGTTGAACTCACCCCCGTGGACACTATCTTTTTCATATACCTGGTTGTTTATGGAGTTGCTTGGAGTATCTGGTCTGTCGGTCCCCACATCACATCAGAAGACTTGTCTCCGCTTTTGTTTATTTCTATTATGGTATATGAGAATTGTATATTTAGCTTTGTGTTCCAGTTTTATTTTCTGGAGTGTTGTTTTATTGTGTGGTGTAAGCCTAGCCGGCTAGCAGTCTTCATTTTTAGTTTTATGTGTTGTCCATTGTATTTTCGCTGTGTTTGGTTTTGGTACAACCGAGTGGGCTGTTAGATTTACATATAGCTGTGTGGTTGTGTATTTTATTGTATCAGCCAAGTAGATTGCATATAAACTGTGTGGTTGTGTGTATATTCCAGCTGTATGTGGCTGAGGTATATTGTGTCTGTAGAAATGGTTCAGATTGTCACCCGTACAGGAAAGGTGCTGCCAAAATTTCTTCGGACAGGGACTCCCCCGGGGCGTGACAATTTTTTTGGTATCTGAGCCAAGTTGGCGATACTTGATTGTATATCGTGTTACGGATTTCGAGATTTATCTGATACCAATTTATTGGTATCAGAGTGAGGTTTACGAGTCTTATATCCTGTGTTTTGGATTTCGTGATTTAGTTTTCTCGATGTGACTATTCGAGTTTTAGGACCTCACAGCGGCAGGACATATCCAAGCTATAGGAGGTATGTTGGTATACTGTTATCCTACCTTTTTGTTAGTATGCATAGTTGACTATGATAGTTATAACATGTATTAATACTTTTTATTTAGTACCTGTTTGGTTGTTGTAGCTCATATTACATGTGATGGGTTAGCTACTGATGATAATCGACCCTAATAGAGATCAAGAACTATAGTTTCTGGTGATTTTTCATATCATACCACCAGTAGTTTTAGCTTCTGTTACTACTAGTAGGAGATGGAGACACATACCAGCCTCTGCTATTATTAGCTGGGTAGTGGATAGTATCTATATATTCATGTTGACTTAGCCAGTAGAATACCATGTTATCTTAGTTAATTTCATCAGTAGATAATTGATTTACTCTTGTTACATCGGTCAGAATAAGTCTGATTTACACTTGTTGATTTGGGTAGTCGTGGATTGATATACCTTAGTTTCTTGTGGAGGATTAAGATATTCTTGATTAGTTAGTAGATGACCGATTTAGTTTTGTTGGTCCGATCAGTAGAGGATTATCTTACTCTATTTTATAAAGATGTTGATCTTTGGGTTATTCGTGCTTAGTTGGATATCTTGAGCACATTGAGTACATGGCTTGTACTGACGTGGGAAAGGACTGAATTAGACGTATACCATTGTCGGTTTGGGTCAGTCTATAGAGGATCGATGCATCCTATTCCATGTGGACTTTAATTTTTGACTGTATGTACCTAGTTGGATAAGGTAGCATAGGGAATGCCAGGTCGATTGGGTTATATATGCTGATTATTCATATCTTTGTTGCATGCACATATGATTGTTATGTGTTGTAGGAGTCCTATGGTAGACTGTCCATTTGCAAGTAGTATTTATATACATGTTTTGATATGATTATTGTAGGTTCCTGGTGGATTATAGCTATGTAGTTAGGTGTGTTGGTTAGTCCTAGGAAAACGTACCAGTTCCACTGTACAAAAATTTTTATACAAGTGTCGAACCTCTCCTTAAATAACCTATTGTGTTCTTTAGAAGTTAAATTAAGAATCGCAGACGGAACTTAACATCATTGATTCCAAATTTAACTTATCTGTTCTTAATGGTTTAGATTTGAATTGCAAGCGGAACTTAACACTATTGATTCAAATCCACCTATGTTATTAATTCCATTAAATATTAATTTCTAAAATTGGCTTCCA
Source organism: Zingiber officinale (assembly GCF_018446385.1). NCBI lineage: Eukaryota > Viridiplantae > Streptophyta > Magnoliopsida > Zingiberales > Zingiberaceae > Zingiber > Zingiber officinale. The sequence continues at coordinate 58,070,721 of NC_056006.1, read as the reverse complement.
GGACTGCATAGCGAGACACATGACCTTCTTGGATATGGGAGCAACCACCATCGCCTAGACAAAGCCTTTTAAGGAAAGCTAATATTTAATTTCCTTAAATAACTCTAGGTTAACCGAAAAGAACAATCGAATCACAAATTCGAAAAAGAAGAAAACACAAACTCGAAAAACTAATTCGAAAAACTAGATCTAATGCCTCTTGTGTTTGGAATTCTTACAGAAAGAAATAACTAGCATGATGCGGAAAACAATTGCTAATTATACCTTCTCTTTGTATGCTAATGACCTCGAGATCTTCTGGCGTATTCCTCACCTCACCTTGGACGTCGTGTGGGCGACAATCCTCCAAGATGAACACCACCCAAAAGCTTTCTTCCTCTTCCTCTAAAATCCGACCACCACCACCACCAAGGAGAAGAGAGCAAAGGGAAAAGGAGAAGAGAGAGGGCCGACCACCAAGAGATCCTCCAAGCAAGAGAATAAGAGTTGTGTCTCATGAAGCCTCCTCACCCCTTCTTTTATAATACTTGTCCAAGGCAAATAAGGGAAGAATTTTTACAAAAATTAAAATCTTCCTCTAGTTTTTTCCTTTTCCCTTTTAATATTCCTTTTCTTTCCTCTTGATTGAATCAATCACCAAATCAATTTGGATGATGATTTTATTTTTTTTTGTTTTGGCCGGCCACCTTACTTGGGCACCAAGCAAGGGTGGCCGGCCCCATAAGAGGAAAGGAATATTGTTTTTTTATAAAATTTTACAAAAATAAAAACTCTTATAAAATTTTACAAGCTCTATTTCCTAAAGTAGGAGTTAAAAAAGGAAAGTTCTAAAAATTAAAATCATGTTTTAAAATTTAAAACTTCTCTTATAAAATTTTCTTTTTTAACATGATGATAGAAAATTTAAATTTTAAAACTCCTCTTCCTTTTTTTTCTAAACCATGAGGATGGTTAAAAAAGGAAAGTTTTAAAATATTTTAAACTTTCTTTCAAAACATGTGGCCTAATTCAAATAAGGAAAATTTTTAAAATTAAAATATCTCTTTTAAAACTTATAGTTTTCTACAAAGAGAAGATTTTAAAAATTCAAAACAACCCTCCTTTTTTGAATTATTGTGGCCGACCCCTACTAGCTTGGTCACCAAGCAATAAGGCCGGCCCCTATAGAAGAGGATGTGGCGGGCCATTGCTTGGTCACCAAGTAATGGACCGGCTCCCTTCTTATACACCAAGAAGAGCCTTACATTTGATAGACTTGAGGCTATAATGAGGCTACGACAGGGACCTAGAGGAGAAATTGGTTTTGGCCTTCCGATGAGCTTGAGTATCCCATGCTCGCCCCGAACACACAACTCAACTTCATCAATAATAACTCATTCCACTAGAGAGTTATTATCGTACTACCGCATCAATCCCAAATTACATCATGAGTGTGTTAGTCTCCCTGTGTTTAAGATAATGAATGTCTACTAATTAAGTAAGTTACTGACAACTCACTTAATTAATATCTAGCTCGAAGAGTAGTACCACTCAACTTCATTGTCATGTCGGACTAAGTCCACCTGCAGGGTTTAAAATGGCAATCCTTATGAGCTCCTCTTGGGGACATTCTCAACCTAGATTACTAGGACACAGTTTCCTTCTATAATCAACAACACACACTATAAGTAATATCATTTTCCAACTTATCAGGTATATTGATTTATCGAGCTAAACCTCACCCTTTAATAAGTCAAAGAAATAAATATTAAATATATGTGCTTGTTATTATATTAGGATTAAGAGCACACACTTCCATAATAACTAAGGTCTAGTTCTTTTATTAAGTCAGTACAAAAAGAACTTACCTAAAATGGTCCTACTCAATACACTTAGAGTGTACCAATGTAATTTATTAATCAAGATAAACTAATACTTAATTACACTATGACTATTCTGATGGTTTGTTCCTTTCCATCTTAGTCGTGAGCAACTGTTTATAATTTATAAAGAACCGACAACATAATCTTCTGTGTGTGACATCGCACACCATGTTGTCTACTATATAAATTAATTGAACAATTATATTTAACAAATAAATGTAGATATTGACCAATGTGATTCTTTTATTTCAAAAATAAATGTTTACAAAAACTAAGCTTTTAGTATACACTCTAACAAGGTGTACGTGTCTGATTTTATTATTGAAGGTATCATGTCGATTAAATCTATGTTATGATATGTGTACATGTGTTTGGGGTATTATGGGAGGTATCTTGTTGATTATATTTGTTCTATGTGTACACTCATGTCTATTATGATTTGTTGGAAGTATTACGTTGATTATACTCTTGGCATAGATGTATATATGTTAGGTGAGTGTTGTTTGGGATGTATTGCCGATTATACCTACGTTGATATATGCACACGGGTTTGGAATGTATTTTTGGAGGTATCATGCTGATTTATACCTGTGATATGAGTGTGTTTGGTGTGTACTAATTAGAGAATTATGTCGATCATATCTATGTTGTGTGTGCACATGTGCCAGGTGTATTGTGGGTAGCATCATGATGATTCTACTTATGTGGAGTGTCTACATTATGTCATTTGTTGTATTGCCTTGCCAACTAATTCTCCTATTAGTGTGTGACCCACTACGATGTTGATAGAGTTGACGATGGATTTGAATTGCTTATTGGGTTGTGATACCCTTGGTTGCTCATAGTGATAAGTGGTAGAGTGAATTCATGCAGTCACTAGTTGGATAGTAAGATGTATCGGTCACTTATAGATTGTTGTGGTGGAGTGTTGCTCCCATTTATTTTGGATTATTGTGGTGGAGCGTTGCTCCCACATATTATGGATTGTTTGTGGTGGAGCGTTGCTCCCACATATGTAGTATTTCTTGTGATGGAGTGTTGCTCTCACATGAGATGATCTATTCTTTGGTGATTTATAGTTAGTGATCAGATTTCAAACTTGTTATCGGGGATCTCTGGTTGAGAATGTTTGTTGTACAGACATTATGAGTTTTTGGTAATGTCATTTGGGCTTACCGATGCTCCAGTGGTATTTATGGATTTGATGAACCGCATCTTTATGGAGTATCTAGATCAGTTTGTTGTCGTTTTCCTCGATGACATATTGATCTATTCGTGTTTCGAGGAGGAACATGCACAGCATCTTCGCATAGTCTTGGAGACTTTTCGACGACATCAACTATATGCGAAGTTCAGCAAGTGTGCCTTTGGGCTATCTTCAGTCGGTTTTCTGGGACACGTGATCTCTAGCAGAGGTATTTCGTTAGACCCTCAGAAGATCGAGGCTGTCACCAGCTAGGAGCAGCCAAAGTCAGTGCAGGAGATCCGCAGTTTTCTGGGATTGGTCGGATATTTCCGACGTTTTGTCGAGGGTTTCTCCTGCATTGTTATGCCGCTCACACGCCTGACCAGGAAAGGCGTGAAGTTCACTTGGACAGAGGACTGCGAGACCATCATCAAGGAGCTGAAGCGGAGATTAGTGTCGGCTCCAGTTTTGGTTTTACCTTCTGGAGAGAACGGATTCGTACTCTACACCGATGCTTCTCTACAGGGTTTGAGCGCTGTTTGATACAGCACGACAGAGTAGTCTCCTATGCTTCTCGGCAGTTGAAGGAGCATGAGAAGAACTATCCAATATATGATTGGAGCTGGCCGCCATTATTTTTGCCTTGAAGATTTGACGGTATCACCTTTATGGTATTACATTTGAGATTCTCACTGATCATAAGAGTCTTAAATACCTTTTTACTCAGAAGGAACTCAATCTCTGACAGAGGAGATGTATGGAGTTCCTAAAGGATTATGATTGTACCATTAGTTATCACCCGGGGGAAAGCTAATGTGGTTGCTGATGCACTTAGCCGGAAGTCCAGAGGGACTTTAGCTTGCCACCGAGTTGTGGTCACAGACTTGGTTCAGGGGTTCTCCGAGTTGGGCCTTCAGGAGCAGGGACAGGCAGAGCAGGGTATTCTGGTTACCATGGTTGCTCAGTCGTCAATCAGGACGAGGATCCGAGAGGCCCAGGCCGGTGATCAGCATTTGCAGTTTATTGGCAGCCAGATAGCTTCCGGGCAGCAGACCGAGTTCACACGAGATAAGGAGGGTATTATATACTTCCGAGGCAGATTAGGCGTATCTCAGTCTCACCTAGTCTTACAAGAGCTACTTCAGGAGGCTTATCGCTCTCGATTTTCGATCCATCCTGGTGGGACCCGCATGTATCGAGATTTGAAGCATTCCTACTGGTGGAACGGTATGAAGAAAGACATCGCGGAATTTGTAGCGAGATGTCTTGTCTGTCAGCAGGTGAAGGCTGAACACTAGAGACCTGCCGGATTACTTCAGCGGATTCCTATTCCTGAGTAGAAATGGGAACATATTACCATGAACTTTGTGGTGGGTTTGCCGAGGACACGACGAGGCCATGACGCGATTTAGGTAATCGTTGATCGATTAACCAAATCGGCGCACTTCTTAGCGATCCGAAAGACTGATTCCCTGGATCGATTGGTAGATCTGTATTGCCGGGAGATAATCAGATTACATGGTGTCCCTTTGACTATTATTTCAGATAGAGACCCCCGGTTCACGTCTTGATTCTGGCAGAGTTTGCAGCAGACCTTGGGTACTCAGCTCCGTTTTAGTACAGCTTTCCATCCATAGACGGATGGACAGTCAGAGTGGATCATTCAGACTCTAGAGGACTTACTGAGATCTTATGTATTGGATTTTAGAGGTTGGGGAGGCCCAGCTGTTGGGACCTCATAGAGCTCATCATGAGGCAGATTTGGTCCGTACTATCAGATGGGGGATGTCAGAGGCGCAGGACCGCCAGAAGAGTTATGCTGATTGGAGACGCAGACCCCTAGAGTTCTCTACTGGCGACTATGTATTTCTGGGAGTTTCACCAACGAAAGGGGTGAAGAGATTTGGCCTCAGAGGTAAGCTAGCTCCGCGGTACATTGGCCCTTTCCAGATCTTGGAGAGGATTGGAGCAGTAGCTTATCGGTTGGCACTACCACCGTCCCTAGCAGGCGTTCATGACGTATTCCACGTATCTATGCTGAGGAGATACGTACCCGACCCGACATATGTGCTGACAGATATCTCAATTCTCGTTCAGTCTGACATCACTTATGAGGAGGTTTCGGTACGGATTCTGGACTGGAAAGAGCGTCAGTTGTTGAACAAGACTATCCGGCTGGTTAAAGTCGGATGACAGCATCATTCGGACGAGGAGGCTACCTGGGAGTTTGAGGATATGATCCGAGCTTGATACCCCCATCTTTTCACTTGAGGTATGTGATTTAATTTACCGTTCAGCATTTAGACTCATTACCTGTTGTTAGTATTTGCTGATGGTAGATAACGAAATTTGGGGACCAAATTTTTATTAGTGGGGGAGAATGTAAAATATCGAAAAAAGGGCGAATAGCGATAAGGGAATTTTCTGGAAATTTTTAGAAAATTTCAGGAATTTTTCGAAGCTAGTATGGATGAGTTTACGGGGATAAATATCGGGCCCTGGGAAAGCCTGTTTAGGCTACCTATTTAAACGAGGAAAATTTTATTTATTTATTCATTTTCTTTTCCCGTTACTATGCCCTCACCCCTTCCTCTTTGACGCCGCGTGCCGAGTTTTCTTCCCCGTCGACGCTGTGCCCTAACCGCAAGCAACGGTTTCTTCTCCCCTCTTCTCGTCTTCTTCCTCACCGAGCCCTTCTCCCGATCTCATTGTCTCCTTCACCCGAAGCTAGGCCTCTGGCGACGAGAGCCACCCTTTCCTCTCTTCTGATCCGCGCGCCGATCACTGGCCACTGGAATCCAGCGCCATCGCCATTCCGACGCCACTGATCGCAGGTTGCTGTTGTTCGTGAGCCCTCGCCCCGGTCGACCATCGACTCCCTTCTTCTCTCTATGTTGCCATCAGCCACCACAGACGTCACCGACCTCATTGTGCTTGTGCAACCATGCCCTAGATTTTTGTTGTCGGCTCCGATCAGTCGTGCGACGACAAAGCCTTGCCCTAGCTTCTGTCCACCTTCCGACACCACAAGTGAGACGCCCCAACACCTGCAGGGTGTTGTGGTCGCTGGAGAAGGATCGACGATAGCACTTCCTCTTCTTGATCCGATTTGTAAGTGTGAGGTAGGTGGTTTTCAGTAAGTATGGTGAGTCTCTTTTATCTTTGTTTTCCTTCCTACCTGATCGATGGTTATTGTACTCATTGATTTGCAATGGGTTTGCAGATCCATTTAGTAGCATTATGGACCTGTTGAATACCGACCAACAATTGATGGTTTTGGGTATTTGGATTTGATTGGGGATGCTGACATAGAGAGTAATAGTTCCTTACAGTGTCGGCAATAGACCGTTGGCAGCAATATTCTTCGGGAAGCAAGCTTTTGGCAACAACTTCTTCGGCAGTAAGTTATCAGCTGAGGCATTCAACTCAGGTGAGTTTTGGTTTGAGGTTGCTCACAGATTTAAATCTAGATATAGATGGGGAATGGTTGGGATTACCTAACCTAAATGAATTAAATGATTGGTTAGTTAGATTTGGATTAGAACTTGTGATGGATTATGCTTATTGCAAGTCCTAATTCGACTGGATTAGTTAGAGTCGATTGAGGAGTTAGATGATCCAATTAGGGTTTATAATTAGATCTGGGTTTATGTTAGTTTCTCGAGGATTTGATTTAGCTAATTTATTTGTATGTAATTAGCTAAATCTGGATACCATGTATTACAGGACTCTGATTCGAGATGAGCATCTCGACGTTGGATTGGACTGGATTGGACTTACCTATTGGAGACAGGTACCTTGACTTATCTTTGATAATGTCATGTTGATATGTTTAGTAATGATTATGTTCGTCTTTGCTTCGGTTGGTCACTACCCGTGTCTGTTACATACTTGTTTTGTTTACTTATTATGTACTTCATGTTAGTACCTACTTGATTATACATGCTTATAGGGGTAGTGACACAACCATGTGTTTATTATGTTCAGGATCTAGGTTCTTATACCTTATCTGATCTGTATACTTGTGATTTAGTTCATTGTCCTATGATACCCATTATATATATATATGGATATTGCTATGCTGATCAGGATTTTGCCATGCTTAGTGTCATGCATCATCTCGCATGATTGCATGCTGCGCGATAGTCTGCTCCATTATTGTTGAGCACATCGCCAGTTTCATCTCTGTCGGTGCTCCGTTGGTCCGCCCATGGGTAGCGTGACGCAGCGTGGTAGCACGTCAGTTTTGCTCTGTTGGTGCTCCGTTGGTCCGCTCATGGGCAGTGTGACGCAGCGTGGTAGCACGTCAGGGATCCCTCCCCATCATCGTGTATCGGGAGATGAGAGCATTATGCTCCCCCACTTATGATTTGGAGTAGGAGGATAGGTGTACTCCGACAGCATTCCGTCCACTCGGTCACTCATTAGGAGCAGTGACGGCAGAGTGCACGGTTGTCACAACCCTACCCTCTCAGTCTCACCATCGTGTGTGAGATGGCTGACTGGCGTCAGGGGTGACCATGTCATTGGCATCATATACATTGATGCATTTACTGATTGTGTTTGTTGCACTTATATGCTGCATTTGGATGGATGCATATGTTTGACATGCATACAAGATTTATGATACTCTTAGTCTGACGACCTGACTATTCTGATAGGAGGTCCTGGTGAGTACAGTTCTCTTCAGCCCTTTTCTATTGTGCATTTCCAACTTTTGTCCAGGAGACTGTACTCCATAGTTATTACTATTTGTTATAGTTTACTATACATGTCAATTAGGTATCTGCTGAGTTGTTGAACTCACCCCCGTGGACACTATCTTTTTCAGATACCTGGTTGTTTATGGAGTTGCTTGGAGTATCTTGCCTGCCGGTCCCCACATCACATCAGAAGACCTGTCTCCGCTTTTGTTTATTTCTATTATGGTATATGAGATTTGTATATTTAGCTTTGTGTTTCATGTCATTGGCATCATATGCATTGATGCATTTACTGATTGTGTTTGTTGCACTTATATGCTGCATTTGGATGGATGCATATGTTTGACATGCATACAGGATTTATGATACTCTTGGTTTGACGACCTGACTATTCTGATAGGAGGCCCTGGTGAGTACAGTTCTCTTCAGCCCTTTTCTATTGTGCATTTCCAACTTTTATCCAGGAGACTGTACTCCATAGTTATTACTATTTGTTATAGTTTACTATACATGTCAATTAGGTATCTGTTGAGTTGTTGAACTCACCCCCGTGGACACTATCTTTTCCAGATACCTGGTTGTTTATGGAGTTGCTTGGAGTATCTTGCCTGTCTATCCCCACATCACATCAGAAGACCTGTCTCCGCTTTTGTTTATTTTTATTATGGTATATGAGATTTGTATATTTAGCTTTGTGTTCTAGTTTCATTTTATGGAGTGTTGTTTTGTTGTGTGGTGTAAGCCTAGCCGGCTAGCAGTCTTCATTTTTAGTTTGTATGTGTTGTCCATTGTATTTTCACTGTGTTTGCTTTTGGTACAGCCGAGTGGGGTGTTAGATTTACATATAACTGTGTGGTTGTGTATTTTATTGTATCAGCCGAGTAGACTGCATATAAACTGCGTGGTTGTGTGTATATTCCAGCCGCCTGTGGCTGAGCTTTATTGTGTCTATAGAAATGGTTCAGATTGTCACCCGTACAGGGGAAGTGTTGCCGAAATTTGTTCGAATAGGGACTCCCCTGAGGCGTGACATAAGAAGATAGTGCATGATACTATATATAAGGAGATCAAAAAATACAATCTTAGGTGAAATACTTACTATAAAAGTAAGAAAGTCAATATAAGCAACCATTAACGAAACATAAACAACTACATAACTATCTACTAACCTGCTCAACCAAATAAACCAATAAATTGGGACTACAAGTAGATCCTGCACAAATAAATACACAACTAGCATATATCAAGCATCTAACAAATCCTGGTTATGCGCAACATGCTATCACAAATGAATCTCATGAACAGTTAGGATATATAAATAGTCATTTTCTATGGGAGAACGCTCTACCACGGATTGTCCCTTGTGTGGATAGGATGATGTAGCTATCTAGCTCCTCATCCACTAACTACGGGAGAATACTCTGTTGGATCATATCACACGTGGGGGGGGGGGGGGGGGAATCACATGGTTTTAAAAACTTTTCTTTTTAAACCTTTTTTAAAAACAAAGTTCGCACAGTGGAACAAAAAATAGAAACAAACATGCACAAGAACTCAAGCTGGTTCGGAGCCTTCGGTGACTGCTACTCCAAGACCCAGATTTTTCAGACCTATCGATGGATAATCCACTAAAGCTTCTTTTGGAACCGCTGGAAGAGGAAATCAAGTACAAATAAAAGAATAGAAAAGTGTAACAAACCTATACTTTCCTTTTGTAGATATTTAAAGTAAGTACAAAATTGAAACTAGTTACCAACACGTAGACATCAGAGTGAGAGCTCCCATGTGTCGATGATGGCCTGTCTATAGTAGTCGGGTGTGGCAGTGTTGTAGCAGAACAGCAACACGAAGTTAGAGTAGCCGGAACGTCGAACGAACACATAGAAGCTTGTAGAGGAGATGTGTCTTGAAGGCTGACCGAAACACTCTTTTATTGAGCATTAAAGGCATCTTCCATAGCACTGAAGGCGTCTTCCATCCGCTAAGTTTTATCCCTAACAGCTCCCCTCTTATCATCCACGAAGTCTAATTTTATCCGACCGAAGGCACCTTCCAAGCTCTTGAAGGCGTCTTCCATCTTCCAGTTCAAGGTGCCTTCTGTCACATGGAAGGCACATCATGTATTATTCACCCAAGGTATTTTGTGCTCTTTTTTTCCCTATAAAATGTGTTAATCCAACACAAAATATCTAACATATAAAATAAAAGTTAGCACAATAAAAATAAGCAGTTTAGTAATTAGATCTCGTCTTCCTGAGATCAGGATCTAGTCAAGGTCTCAATTTAGGTTTTTGAAATGAGTCTAAATTGGACCTACGCCTAAAGTCTCCAAATAGGACTCATCCTCATTGGATCACTCTCCTCTAATACTTACCTTACTAATCACAAACTTCCTTGATGTCAGGTCCCTTGACCCACCAAGACTTCCTGCCAGATCTCAACCAATTTAGACTTCCTTCTGCCAAATCTCAACCAATCTGGACTTTAGCTAGTTGTCAACCCAACTAGACTTCCTTTTGCCAGATCTTAACCAATCTAGACTTTGTGTTAGCTATCAACCTAGCTGAACTTCAGTCTGGTGTTTTTGTCCTCTAGACCCATCAAGTTCATATCATACACACTTGGTAGAAAAATTAGACAAATATAGCATCTAACTTTAATCCATTTGTCATTAATCAAAACTCAGGTTTGATCATTGGTACCAACTTCACTAATAATATCTCCTTTTTTGATGCAATGACAACCTGAATTAAAGTTAAAAAAATATGTAAACATATTAGTAGAAAAAATGACTTTAAGAGAAATCTAAAATGAGATAGGTAAATGTCATTTACTTGATCATTTTAGGGTTGAGTTTTTCATATTTTCTTTGATTTTTCTTACTTAAACCCTAACTCTCCCCCTTTGGCATTCATCAAAAAATCAAAATATGAAATATTTAAACACATAAGTATATAATTTTTTCAAAGTGAGCATAAAAACTTAAAAGCTTATAGAAAACTTGTAGAGAGGAGTAAAAGATAAGAAAAAAATTTTTAAAGTAAAAGGAATTTTCACAATTTACAAAAGGTTTTCAAAATTTTAAAAATTAAATTTTACGAAATTGAAATATTTTACAATAATTTTCAAACTATTTTTCAAGACAAATTTGAAAATACTTTTCAAAAGTAATTTTTAAGGTTTTAATTTTTTTTAGGGCAACTTTTGAAAGTGAATTTTTCAAAGTAAATTTTAAATTACTTTTCAAAAGTAATTTTTTAAATAATTTTTAGAGAGGTGTTGCAAAGTAATTTTTCAAAGTAACTCTTAAAAAAGGGTTTCAAATTATTTTTCCAAACTATTTTTAAAGTAATTTTCAAAATATTTTAAAAATGATTTTCAAAGTAATGCTCAACACAATTTTCAAAGTGATAAAGTAATTTTTAAAATATTTTAAAAAATATTTTAGCAAAATATTTTCAAAGAAATTACCAAACAAAATTTTAAAGTACTTTACAAAACACTTTTCTTTACAATTTTCAATACATACATTTGGAAAATTATAAGAGTATTTCTCAAAGTAAGTTTTGAAAGGACATTTTGAAAGTAAAGTTTTTAAAGCAAATTTTGAAATGAGTATTTCAAACTAATGTTTCAAAGAAATTTAACAAATTAGTTTTGAAATTTTTTTTGAAATATGATATTTTGAAAGTAGTTTTCGAATATCCTCCCTTAAGTTGACACTCTCCCTTAACCTTATATCTATTGTTACCAAGGGACTCTCTCTAATTTTTTTGAGGGACTTAATGTTTAAATACTAATTTTAAGAAGTATATAAATTTGAAAAACTATATAAGTTAAGTTTGAATTCTTAAGTTCGAATTAAGTGTATTTTAATAAGTTTATTTATAAATTGATAGTTTACTTAACTAAATTGGATTGTTTGTTATCATTATTGATTAACTATTATTTAAATTTTAATTGTATAAAATTAAGTTTAATTATATTTTAATTTAAGTTAAATTAAGGATTTATTTTAAGTATGACTTGATTAATAAATGTTCAGAATTGATTTAATTGAAATTTAAGTATAATTTGATTGATTAAGTTAGTTTAAAGCTTTAATTAGGTTGAATCAAATTAAGGTATTAATCAAATTAAGTTTTCTATTAAGGTCATCCTAAACTATCAAATAAGGTTAGACTATTAATTAAAAAAAGTTGAGTTTATGTTAAATTTTAATTAAATTGAGTTGGATTTAGTTTAATGTTTTAATTGAGTTTTTAGTTAAATTATATTAATATTTTAAGCTTAATTCAATCAAGTTTTAATTGTTTATTTATTAATTATTTAATTAAGTTTTAAGTTAATTAAATTTTACTTGATTTAATTATTTGTTTAATTAAGTTTTAAGTTTAAATTAATTAATTAATATCATTTAATTAATTTAAGTAAACTTTAAGTTTAAATTAATTGATTTCATTTAATTAATTTAAGTTTTAATTTAATTAATTTAGGATTTTATTAAAGTTTTTACCATTTCTAGTTAAAGTGTTATTTTTTTTATGGATTTAATTAAGGTTTAAACTTAGGTTATAATTAATTAAAACTTAGTATGTTGACTAATTTTAGGATTAGTTAAAGGTTTCAGGTTTGGTTTTAAATTTAATATTATTATTTATTTTTGGATGAATAATTCGTAATTAATTGTTTTTAGATTTTATTTAAGTTTTTAAATTTTAGCTAAGTTTTTAAGTTAAAAAAAATTATAAAAGGTTTTAAAAATAATTTTACAAGAATTTGTAAAATTTTAAAAGAATTTTTTAAAAGATTTTTAAAATATTTTTTTAAAAGGATCTTTATAAAAGATTTTTTTAAAAATATTTTTAAAAGATTTTTAAAATAAAATTTTAAAGGATTTTCAAAAAGATCTTTAAAAATCCTTTTAAAAGTAAGTTTTTAAAAAGGATTTTTAATGTAATTTTTAAAAGATTGTTTTGAAAAAATAATTTTTAAAATGTTTTTTAAAAGTGTTTTAAAATAAATTTTAAAATTAATTTTAAAAGGATTTTTAAAAGATTTTAAAAGTAATTTTTAAAAGTTTTTTTTTAAAAAAATAAATTTTAAAAGATTTTAAAATAATTTTTAAAAGTATTTTTGAAATATTTTAAAAGTTTTTTTTAAAAAAAATAATTTTACATTTAATTAAATTTTTATTTTAAGTTTTACTTTAATTTTTAAAGTTAAATTAAATTAATTTTAAATTTTAATTGGATTAATATTTAGGGTTTAATGAAATTAACATTTAATAAAATTAATATCCAAAGTGTAATTGAATTAACATTTTATTAATAATTGAATTAATATTAATTTAATTAGAAAATTAAGTTAGTTTGATGTGAAGATATCGTTATTCATCTCACCCGATCTATATTTTCAACTTAAGATTTTTTTATAATTTTGTGAGATGATTAATTTCAAAATCCTATATTGAAGAAGGTTAACTTTTGAGTTACATTCAGATTTAACCGTCAGTTAATTAAATGTATATTTCAAAAATCAGCTTTCGTACTGTGGCAAGGCATAGGAACCTTCTTGGATATCGGAGTAACAACCACTTATAGACAAAGCCTTTTTAAGAAATTAGACATTCAATTTCCCTATTAATAAACCTTTGTCTAACTAGTCTAGGATTTGGCGATGTAGCTTTAATTAGTTCCACTTAGCTAAGTAGACTAAGCAGGGTACGCCTTACCCTACTTGACTCCCTAGACTAAGTTTTCCTAAAGTATTATCATCTCACCCCATCCTGGTATTGTTGGTATAATTTGCACTAACGATGTAACTCATGTTTTGATGAATGACAAGTGAGTTAGGCTAGGTGTTATCGTGATCTAACCTTGTTACCGAGTATGCGGGATTGACAGGTCAAGAGGACCTGACACCAGACAGGAAGTCCAATTGGGATGTATGATTCTCGAGTGGCAAAGTCCAAATGTGGGATTCTGGTTGGAGAGAAGTCCGAATGTGTGATTCCGACAAAAGATTGGGATGTTCGATTCCTGACGAGAGAAAGTCCGGATATGCGATTCCTGTAGAAAGACCTGATGGGTCAGATTGATGTAAAAGAGGTAACTTGATACACAGTAAGTAAAGGTAAGTCACTAGAGGGGAGTGACTAAGTGAGGACTCGTCTCAATTGAAGGGACAGTAGACATCGGTCCAATTTAGTTCCATTTCAAAAACTTAAATTGAAATTCTGACTAGATCCTGGTCTAGAGGATAGGGCCTAAGTCATAAATTAATTATATTTTTATTGTGTTAACCTTGTTTTGTAGGTTATATATTGTCATATTGGACTAACTTAACTTGTAGGGAAAAAGAAACAAAAATGCCTCATGTGGGCAGTACTCGATGTGCCTTCAAGCATTGGAAAGCGCCTTTAGTGCTATGGAAGACGCCTTCCAATGGATAAAATTCAGACCTTGTTGGTGATACGGAGTAGCAAAGCCAAGATAAACTTTAGCCAATAGAAGGTGCCTTCAAGGCTATGGAAGACGTCTTCCATCTGCTATAAAAGGGTATCTCGACCAATCATTCAAGAACAGCTCTCATACAAGTTTCTAATAGTTTGATTGATATTTCGACTTCCTGCTGCTGCCTGGCTATGACTTTGCTACGCCCAACTACCATCGAGAAGCTGTCCAAACACCGAGCTCGAGCCAACTGTTTACAAAATGTGTTTGGTAACGAAGTGTTAATTTTTGTACTTAATTACTTCAAACAAAAATGTAGCTTGTTACACTTTTCCGACTCTTTTTATACTCGATTCTCTCTTTCGGTGGTTCTAGAAGAGATTTTTAGTGGTTTACCCATCGATAGGTCTGTGGGACATGTGTCTTGGAGTAGGAGTCATCGAAGGCTCCAAACTAAATAAAATCGAACCGTGTCTTTTATTTTTCTATTTTATCTTTTTATTCCCACTGCACGTATTTTGATTTCAAAACCAAAAGAAAAGTTTTTAAAACCACGTGATTCACCCCCCTTTCACGTGCATCTCGATCTAACAAGTGGTATCAGAGCCAAGTTCTACTTTGAATTGGTGCAACCACCAATCAAGTTGGGGGAATTATTTTATTTCTTTTTGGATTTCAATTTTTCGTGCCTTATTTGAATTGGTAAAATTTACCTCTTCGGATAATTCTTTCTCATTCAATTTTTACTTGAAATTAGTGCAACACCACTGGAGTCGTCGACATATTTTTTTTTCAAGCACTACTAATCCAAGACCAAGTGTTGGTACCTCCTTCCAGTTTTCTATTTTCAGTGATCAATGGCCCAACCTGAGGGATCCAACACCACTCTTCCTCCTCTCCGTTGATGCAATTTCCCCTAGGTTAAGGTTGACCAGGTTGACTAAGCTTGAGTTGACTCAAGCTTAAATCTGGATGTTTGAGTTTTGATGTTTGCCAATGTATGGAGATTGCAGGTGTAATTGTATATTTGAGGAGATTGTTGGTATAATTCCCCTCTCGTCAAGGTTTGACCAATTTGATATGAAGAAGAGTCAAATAGGTCAAGGTTGACCAAATATTTAACTAGGAAGTCCTAACTGGAGGTTAGGCGAGAGCAAGTCTAACGGGAAGGTTAGCAGAAGATGAAAATCTAAGTGGGTCAGTGTTGACCAGACACTTGGTGTGGAAAGTCCTGATGAGTGAAGTTAGGAAGTT
The DNA here is from genome assembly GCF_018446385.1 of Zingiber officinale. Classification (NCBI taxonomy): domain Eukaryota; kingdom Viridiplantae; phylum Streptophyta; class Magnoliopsida; order Zingiberales; family Zingiberaceae; genus Zingiber; species Zingiber officinale. The sequence continues at coordinate 58,055,261 of NC_056006.1, read as the reverse complement.
ATGAAAGCCTTAGTGAGTGAAGATAGGTAAAAGCAAAATCTTTGTGAGTGAAGTCAGGTGAAAGCCTTAGTGAGTGAAGCTATGTAGAAGAAAAATCTTGGTGAGTGAAGCTAGATGAAAACCCTAGTGGGTGGAGCTAGGTGTTAGGACCAAAAGTAGCTAGAGGGGGGGTGAATAGCTCGTCACGTTCGCTCGTTGTGCTTCGTTGCTTGTTTCTTCTAAGATGTGCAGCGGAAAATACAGAAACAAATCACACAACGCTAACACGGTTGGTTTACTTGGTATCCACCTCACAAGAGGTGACTAGTCCAAGGATCCACACCACGCACGCACCCTCCACTATGAAAACACTCCTTTTCGGTAACTACCGAGGGCGGAGAAGCCCTACAAGACTCTCAGTACAAGAAGAAAGGAAAGGGAAACAAAATACAAGCGCAAAGCTTACAATGAGTACAGAAAACCCTAACCCTAGCTTCTCTTCTTGCCTTTGATCCGCCTCTTGACTTGGAAAGCTTCCAAGATCCTTCAAGAACTGGCGATCTGATCTTTGAGAGCGCTGTGGAGGAGTTGGCGAGAGATCTGGAGTGAATCGGTGAAGTTCTGCCGAAGGAAATGAACGCCTGCGGCTTAAATCGACGCTAACGGTCGAATCCCGATCGATTGGAATGCTCCCAATCGATCGGGGAGGCTTTGGATCGATCCACGGATCGATCCAGAGCGCCTCTGTGCTCTGGAAAAACTTCTGGATCGATCCAGCGCTTATCGCGCAAAGCAGCAGCGTCCCAATCGATCCACTGATCGATTGGGAACTCTGGATCGATCCACGGATCGATCCAAAGGGGTTCTGTTCGCGGGGACTCACCGGATCGATCGGTGGATCGATTCAGATCTGCTGAATCGATCCACGGATCGATTCAAACCTGCTGGATCAATCCATGGATCAATCCAAACCTGCTGGATCAATCCACGGATCAATCCAAACCTGCTGGATCAATCCACGGATCAATCCAAACCTGGTTTTTGCCCAAAACTACGCCCAAAGCCCCCTAAACCAACATCTAGTCAACCATGACTTGTTGGTACATAAAACCTAGCATCCGGTCACCCTTGACCAGCTAGGACTCTCTCACCAAGTGTCTGGTCAATCCCTTTGACCCACTTGGACTTTTCTCTTCTTGCCAAGTATCCGGTCAATCCCTTTGACCTACTTGGACTTTTCTTCCTCGTGCCAAGTATCCGGTCAATCCCTTTGACCTACTTGGACTCTCACCAGATGTCTGGTCAACCTTGACCCATCTGGATTTCTCATGCCTGGCTTCACTCACCAGGACTTTCCCAATTGCCTAGCTTCACTCACTAGGTCTTTCACCTGGCTTCACTCACCAGGATTTTCCTCCTGCCTAGCTTCACTCACTAGGACTTCCCAATTGCCTAGCTTCACTCACTAGGTCTTTCACCTGGCTTCACTCACCAGGATTTTCCTCCTGCCTAACATCCCAGTTAGGACTTCCCAGTCAAGTATCCGGTCAATCCTTGACCTACTTGACTCTTCTTCAATCAACCTTGCATTGTCAAACATCGAAATCCAAACCAAGACTCAAGCTTGGTCAACCAGGTCAACCTTGACCTGAGGAATGTTGCACCAACAATCTCCCCCTTTTTGATGTTTGACAATACCACAATAACACTTACAATCCCACATGTAAGTTAGGCTAATCCCATAGCCTCATTCTTCATGCCACTAGGTAATGAAAGCAGAAATTAAGCTCTTCATTCTCCACCTAAGAGGGCAAACTCCCTCTTAGGTAATGAAAGCCTAACTTACTCCCTTTCACAAGTCCTTTCATTCTCCCCCTATTGGCACACATCAACCCAGCCTTGAGCACACATCAACCCATGTTTCAATATTGGGCACACATCAACAAATCCATTGTTGAAAGACTCTCCCCCTGAAGAGTTGCTCATCGTAATCACAACTTCACTTATTGTGATCAACACGATAATGAAAGTCCCATACTCTTCATTTTTCCTACATTCTCCCTCAATGTAGACAAAGGCCCAACCTTGAGTCTTTTTCAATCACTCGAAAAACCACTTGAAAATATGAGGATATCCACTCCCCATTTCAAGTTCAAATGCTCATTCATGAGCATTTTCTCTACAGAAGGTTAACCACCTTCCAAGGTTCAGGAAAAATCATTTTCATGTCTTTAAAGAGTCCCTCCCCCTAAAGACATGGTTGTAACTTCTGTCATTGCACCAACAATGACTTGGAATACCTAAAACTTTAGGAAACCCAATTTTAGAAGTTTTGAGGTTCAAATATTCAAAATTTGAAACAAACCTCAACCTAAACTTCAACTTAGCCTTCCTTAACCAATCCATCCTTGTTTTCCACACGAAAACACCCTTTTTATGTATATAAATGTATTTTCAGGGGTTTGGAGTGGTTTCCTAGACTAAAATAGGTTCAAAATGCTGAAAATAAGCTTTCCCAGCCAAAATCAGCATCTTCAATCGATTGGAGTTGGGTTCCAATCGATTGAATCGATCCACTGATCGATTCAGTCTTCTTGGATCGATCGGCTGATCGATCCAGCGAGCTTCTGCTCGCGAGAATTGCCTTCTCAATCGATCGGCTGATCGATTGAGGCACTCCAATCGATCCACTGATCGATTGGAGGCCTGAAATTGCTGAAATTCAATTTCAGCCAATTTCAGAAACCCCTAGAAAATTCTACAAAATTTCAAAAATCGTAAAAATTTGTGTAGATATTATTTAGGGTATACTTTATCATGGAAAAATAGTTTTCTAAGAAAATACTTCATATTTTCAAAGATTGACACAAACTTGAAAACTTGCAAAAATTTTAGTGTTTTCTTCAAGTTTGTGTCTAACTATTCAATGATGATTACTATCAAAAGATAGCCTTCACCAAGGTTTTCCAAAAACATTTTAAAAATATTTTCAAAGCCAATATCCCACCATGTTCCTTGGGCTTAATGCACATGACTTGTACATTAGCTTTCCCAATGATGGGAAAACACATAACTATGTGTTTTGATGAACCTAAAACTCAAAAGAATGCACTAAATCAACATCTTGAGTTTTATTCATCTTCCTAACATCTCACTTGTATCTATTGTGCACAAAACACATACAAGTCATCTTATAGTCCTCGTGAGATGTATATTTTGGTTTTGCCCTAATCTAGGGTTCATGCATATTTATCTAGGCATTTTGAGTGGTAAACATCCAACAAGGATGTTACTTGTTGATTCACTTGTTAAACAAATGCCACTTGTTTATTCCACTTGTTGTAAACAAATGCCACTTGTTGAACTAATGCCATATGTCCTTAATTTTAAGGAAATAAACATAATGCATGATAATGTTATGGCATACATCAAAATGAAATAGCTTTCAAAAGAAAGTTCCTATACTACATGATGTATGTATGACATGGCATGATATTTTTATATTTTTCATGATAAGTCATGAATGCAAAATACAAATAAAATATGATGTCATGGCATGTTATGGGCAAACAATCATGGCAAAGTTTAGCATGAATAAAAATACACTTAGATTACCTATCTAAGTATCCTTAATCACTTAGCTAACTCAAAATACACTACTTGTTTTTAACTTAAAAAGGTTAAACCTAGATTGCCCTAAATGCTCCAAAGAAATGCCAAAACCTAAATTGACATTTCCATTTCTCTTGATTTGTTTATGCCACTTAAAAATTAAGCAAGTCCTCAATTGTGGGCATATTCCATTTTTCTTCAAGAGTAATCTAATAAATCAAGGCCCAGATTGCCTTAAATTTCCAAGAGAATACCAAAATCCCAACTTGGTATTTCTCAAGGTTTTCCTAATTTGTGCCATTTTAAGATAAAATCAAATTTTCACCACTAGGCACATTTTACTCTTTCAAGGAGTAAATAATAATTTCATTCCATTTTCAAAGGTTAACAAAAACCTTGAAAATACTCCTTGAGTGTCAATTTCCTCAAAGTTGAGTTAACTACCCTTTTAATCGGAGTTGACACTCTCTAACCCATCTATGGGGTAGAGAAGATGCTCCTAGGAACCCAACACCTATTGGTGCTCCTTGGATGCTCTAGGTATTCACTAGGGATTACTTCCCTAGATACCTTCCTAGTGACTTTGTTGGGCTTCTTAAAAGCCTTGGTCACATTTTCTAGGTCAACTCTAGGGATAACCTCCCTTGTGACCTTGTTGGTGACTTTCTTAGACTTCTTAGAAGCCTTAGTCACTTTTATTGCAAAAACACTCTTAGGGATGACCTCCCTAGTATTTTTGACTTGACCACTAGACCTAGGGTTTGTTCCATAACTGTATGGAACTCTATGGTAAGAGGGAGCATCCTTCTTAGCCTTTGGTTTGTATCCCAAACCTCTATGGCCATTGGATGACCTTTGTGCTCCTAGCCCTGGGTATTGCTCATTTTGCCCTTTTAGGATATTTTCCATCCTTTTTAGGGTCTTTTCCATTTTATCAAGTCTTGACCTCAAGACTTGATTTTCTATCATTAGATCCTTAGGTTTTGGTCCATGAGCATTTTTGATCTTGGGCATGTATCTATTTTCCTTAGTGTTCCCGCCCAAGTGTCTATCTACCTTCCTAACCTTAGGTTGGGTAGCTTTGGCATGTAGGGCCACATGCTTTTCTTTAAAGCCCTCATGCTTTCTATTCTTATGGTAAATTGCATTAAAATGATAAAAATTAGAACTATCATGCTTTTTACCATAATGTAAAGGGGTAGGCTCAATAAATGTTACCTTCTTCTTTACCTTGGAGGCTCCCCCTTGACTAGTGCCTCCTTGAGCCTTGACCATCTTCTTCCCCTTGGGGCATTGACTACGGTAATGCCCCTTTTGACTGCAAGAGAAGCATATAATATGCTCCTTGCTCTTATTTGTGTTGGGGATGGTCTCCTTGGGCTTCACCTTACCCTTTTGTGTCACTTGGCCCTTCTTCTTGGCCAATTTAGGGCACTTGCTCTTGTAGTGCCCATGTTCCCTACATTCAAAGCATATAATATGATTTTTATTATTAATTGAATTATTTATACCTTTGCTTGTAGGGATGGCATCTTTTCCTTTGGATCCGGAGGTAGAAGCTTCCTCTTGATCGGACTTTGATTCTCCTCCATTTGATTTTTCTTGACTTGTGGAGGTAGAATCTTCTTCCTCCTCTTCGTCTCTTGACCCGGATGTAGAAGCTTCTCCTTCTTCTTGATCCGGCGTCACCAAGGATTGCTCCCCCTCAATCCTAGAGGTGGAGGCTTCATCATCTTGAATATGAAACAAGGAGTATGCTCCCTCCTTGTTCCCTTCGTTGCATTCCCTTGAAGATAAAGCTTCTTCTTGGACTTCTTCTTCGGAGGTTGAGCATCTCTCAACCTCGGAGTCCTCCTCTTGGTCTTGCTCCAAAAAGTTACCCTCTCTGGATTCTTCATGATCTTGTACAGTGGAGGGGATCTCTTCATGAAGCTTGGCCACTTTTCTCCATAATTCCTTTGCATCTTCAAATTCTCCAATTTTGCAAAGGATGGTGCTTGGCAATAAATTGACCAAAAGCTTGGTCACTTTGTCATTTGCCTCGCACCTTTGAATTTGCTCCGAGCTCCATTTGCTTTTCTTGAGAAGCTTGCCCTTGGAGTTTGTTGGAGCTTCGAAGCCTTCCATTAGAGCAAACCATTGCTCTATCTCCATCATAAGAAAATTTTCGATTCTTGATTTCCAAGAATCGAAGCTTGTAGATGAATATGGTGGAGCCACCCTTGTGTCAAATCCAAGTCCATCTTGGAATAGCATCTTGAAGTTGAGCTTGATAAAATCTTGAACTTGAAGAATTTGCTCCAACTTCTTCACCCTCTAGCTTTTCTTGTTATGCTTAACCCTTCCGGTGATGATTCCGGTGAAGAGCAACCTGGCTCTGATACCACTTGTTAGGACCAAAAGTAGCTAGAGGGGGGGTGAATAGCTCGTCACGTTCGCTCGTTGTGCTTCGTTGCTTGTTTCTTCTAAGATGTGCAGCGGAAAATACAGAAACAAATCACACAACGCTAACACGGTTGGTTTACTTGGTATCCACCTCACAAGAGGTGACTAGTCCAAGGATCCACACCACGCACGCACCCTCCACTATGAAAACACTCCTTTTCGGTAACTACCGAGGGCGGAGAAGCCCTACAAGACTCTCAGTACAAGAAGAAAGGAAAGGGAAACAAAATACAAGCGCAAAGCTTACAATGAGTACAGAAAACCCTAACCCTAGCTTCTCTTCTTGCCTTTGATCCGCCTCTTGACTTGGAAAGCTTCCAAGATCCTTCAAGAACTGGCGATCTGATCTTTGAGAGCGCTGTGGAGGAGTTGGCGAGAGATATGGAGTGAATGGAAATGAACGCCTGCGGCTTAAATCGACGCTAACGGTTGGATCCCGATCGATTGGAATGCTCCCAATCGATCGGGAGGCTTTCGATCCACGGATCGATCCGACCATTTCTCCAAAGACTGGATCGATCCACGGATCGATCCGGCCCCCAAATCGATCCACCGATCGATTGGGAACTCCCGATCGATCCATCTGTTCGCGGGGACTCACCGGATCGATCGGTGGATCGATTCAGATCTGCTGAATCGATCCACGGATCGATTCAAACCTGCTGGATCAATCCATGGATCAATCCAAACCTGCTGGATCAATCCACGGATCAATCCAAACCTGCTGGATCAATCCACGGATCAATCCAAACCTGCTGGATCAATCCACGGATCAATCCAAACCTTGGTTTTTGCCCAAAACCAAGTCCAAAGCCCCCTAAACCAACATCTAGTCAACCATGACTTGTTGGTACATAAGACCTAGCATCCGGTCACCCTTGACCAGCTAGGACTCTCTCACCAAGTGTCTGGTCAATCCCTTTGACCCACTTGGACTTTTCTCTTCTTGCCAAGTATCCGGTCAATCCCTCTGACCTACTTGGACTTTTCTTCCACGTGCCAAGTATCCAGTCAATCCCTTTGACCTACTTGGACTCTCACCAGATGTCTGGTCAACCTTGACCCATCTGGATTTCTCATGCCTGGCTTCACTCACCAGGACTTTCCCAATTGCCTAGCTTCACTCACTAGGTCTTTCACCTGGCTTCACTCACCAGGATTTTCCTCCTGCCTAGCTTCACTCACTAGGACTTCCCAATTGCCTAGCTTCACTCACTAGGTCTTTCACCTGGCTTCACTCACCAGGATTTTCCTCCTGCCTAACATCCCAGTTAGGACTTCCCAGTCAAGTATCCGGTCAATCCTTGACCTACTTGACTCTTCTTCAATCAACCTTGCATTGTCAAACATTGAAATCCAAACCAAGACTCAAGCTTGGTCAACCAGGTCAACCTTGACCTGAGGAATGTTGCACCAACACTAGGCAGAAGGGAAGTCTGTTGGTGCGGGAAGCATCCGACGATCGAACCTTAGTTTTGATAATGGCAAAGGATTCAAAGTTAAGTTAGTGTGTGATCTAATACGTTTGAATAAGTGTTTCAGTAACCCTAGGTGGAGGAAAACCCTAAGGGGTGGTAACCTTAGGTCCTAGGGGGCGGTAACCCTAGGTGGAGGAAAACCCTAAGGGGCGGTAACCTTAGGTCCTAGGGGGCGGTAACCCTAGGTGGAGGAAAACCCTAAGGGGCGGTAACCTTAGGTCCTAGGGGGCGGTAACCCTAGGTGGAGGAAAACCCTAAGGGGCGGTAACCTTAGGTCCTAGGGGGTGGTAACCCTAGGCGGAAAGTCCAGTCGATCTGGAGGATCGGACTGGCATCAGGTAATCTCTCCTGAGGGGAGTAGGTGAGGACGCGGTCCCCCGAAGTCAGACTCGGACAGTCCGAAGACTGTCAGTTATTCCTTACTATGTTTTATCAGATTCTAACACTGTCTTGCAGGGAATTTTGCTCGGACTAACCTTATTTTGCAGGTGAGGAACCTGCTAGAAAAAGGTGGTCCGGGCGCCCGGGATGGATCCGGGCGCCCGGGACCAAACTTTATCCTTGCCGCGACTTCGCCACGTGGAGCATCCTGGTTGGTTGGCCACGTCACACTCCAGGCGCCCGGAAAGGATCCAGGTGCCCTGAATGTCATATAAAAAGAGGGTTGAGGTGCATCTTCAAGGACAACGAATTCCAAGCTTTCTTTTGTGAAGTGCTGCCAACGAGACGACCTTGAAGTGCTACTACTCGACGTCGACAACCCGAAGCTCAGACTCTTCAATCTTTTGTTGTCGGTATTAGTTTACTTATTGCATTAATTGTAATTCTAATTGTAATCTTTCCGATATATAGTTGTTGCCCACCGAAAGCGGTCAAGGACTGCGGGCCTTCGAGTAGGAGTCGCCATAGGCTCCGAACGAAGTAAAACACCTGCGTCTCTGTGTGTTTGACTGTCTTTATTCCGCTGCTTATTACTCTATTAGTTTCACGTACGATTTACGGATTTCGAAAAATGAAATAGCCACGAGTGCTATTCACCCCCCCTCTAGCGCTTTCGATCCATCAAAGTCCTGGTGAGTGAAGCCAGACATGTGGAAATCTAGATGGGTCAAGGTTGGCCGAACATCTGGTGTTGGAAGTCCAAATGGGTCATGGAGGACCAGCCACTTGGGATGAGACGGTAAGCTCAAGTGGGTTAAGGTTGACCGGACACTTGGCATGAGGAGAAAAGTCTAAGTGGGTCAAAGGTTTACTGAACACTTGGCACAAGGAGAGAAGTCCAAGTGAGTCAAAAGATTGACCGGACACTTGGTGATGAAGTCCTAGCAGGTCAAGGTTGACCAGATGCTAGGCATAAGGAAGTCCCAACAGGTCATGATTGACCAGATGTTAGGCAAGATAACCCTAGACATGAGTTTAGCAAGTTAGGATTGGTCAATTGATCGATCGATTGATTGAACTAGGTCTTGATCGATCAGTTAATTGATTGGGAGAATATTACGAACAAAGGCAATCCAATCGATTAGTTGATCGATTGGGAGGAATTCGCGAGAGCACAATGTGCTCGCTAATCGATCAGCCGATCCATTGGGCTACTCCAATCGATCAACCGATCGATTGAAGATGATTTTCTCACGAAGACACGAGGGATCCAAAATCGATTGGACAATCGATTCCGGGCTTTCTACGAGAGCACAAAGGCACTCTGAATTGATTGGTCAATCGATCAAAGCCTCCCCAATCGATTGGTAAATTAATTGGGATATGACCATTGAGTAGGTCGTGAGGTTTGGACGGTTGAGATCAACTGGATCTGACGTGGAAATCGATTGGGAGTAGGCCCAATCTATTGGAAGTCCTAAAAATGTAGATATAAAGGTGATGGCGAGTTCAAACAAAACCAACTCTTCACTCTATCTTCTCTGCCAATTCTTGGAAGATTTGGGAGACAAAGTGCTATTGCATTTTCCATCTTCAAGAGGCACACAAAGCAAGAAAAACTCATGGGATTCAAGGTTCAAAGTGTTAGTCGTGTTTTGATTTGTATTTACATTTGATTCTTATTTTGAGTTGTATTTTCTTATTCTTGAGTTGTACGAGGTTTCTCCACATCCGGATTGTTCCAAGAAGAAGTTGTTTTGATAGTGGAGAGTGTGCTCGGTGTGGATCCTTGGATTAGTCACCTCTTCTTGAGGTGGATACCAAGTAAATCCTAGTGTTAGTATTGGGGAGTTTGTCGCTTCAAGTGTATCCACTGCAACAACATCTATGAAGTGAGCAAGCGAGCGAGAAGAGCAATTTGCTAGAACAGGTTGGGGCCGACAAGATGGGGGTGAATTGCCTGTTGAAAATAAAACAAAAATCCTTCTCGATCTTGCAACTCAGATTAGTAGCACACTTATAAAAAGAAAATTGAACAACTAATAAATTAAAGACACTAAGGAGTTATTTGGTTACAACCTAGGTGGTTGTTAATCCAAGACAGAAGAAACCATTGAAAAGATTTCCTTCGTGTAGGTGGAGAAGTCTATTACACTTGTTGAACACTCAGAAATATGTTAGGAAATGAATACCAGAGTTGTTTAATTATTCCTAGCTCCAGAGGTCCTTTTATAGTCTCTGAAAAATTCTATCCGAGGTTGGAAGGCACCTTCCATAGGGTGGAAGACGCCTCCAGTGTGGTAATTTTACCGTGCAAAGATAAAGTTTTATCTTCGTCAATGGTCACTAGGAAGTTACCTTCACACTGTTCATGGAAGGCGCCTTTACACTGTTCATCGAAGGCGTCTTCTAAGCCATGGAAGGCGCCTTCCATAAGGCAGTTTAACTTCTTTTTCTCCTCGAGCAAGCTTCCGTTCCGGCTTCTCATCCCTTAGAAATGCTGCGTGCTCCCTTCTCGTCGGCCAACGTACTCTTCCGGAACACCTCATCCCTCGGACGCACTGAGCCCGTCGACTCTCTCCCGTGCCGTTCTTCTTGTTAGCCGCATCTTTCGCTCGATTTCTTGTGCTCCTAAGTTCCTGCACACTTAGACACATGGGTTAAACAATAACATGACCTAACTTGACTTGGTTGATTACATCAAAATTACCACGGGATACTTACAATATCCCCCTTTTTGATGTGAGCAAGCCCAAATTAAGTTAAGATAAAAAAAATAATAATAAGGTAATTAATATCATAAATAATAATATGTAAAAAATAATGATTACCATCCCAATAGACTTAATTTTCATTTCTCCTCCGTTGATCACATAAAAATAGGGTACTTTAAAATTCTTTGAGAATAAAGTCTAAAATAAAGTCTAAGGAAAAATGCTCTTATACAGGAAATTTTAAAATATTAAATGTTGTAAAAATTTGGACTTAAAAAAAATACTTTGAAAAATATTTTTAATTATTGAAGAAAATTTTAATAGGCATAGATAAAAATTTTCATGTAAAGTTTAGATTATTATAAGCAAAAATAAAGTCCTTTCTGTTGGTGCAATCATGCCCTGGAAGTTTCAATGTGTTGACAATTATTTAAGTTTAGGTTAATACGTTGGAACTAACATGCATTGTGAGTTTGCAGGAGGAGTTTCTTGCAGGTCGGAAGACCAGATGCAAGAGAAGTCCAAGAAGGTCGAGGACTGGATTCTTGGTAAAAAGGTTTCTTGCAGGTTAGAAGACCAGATGCAAGAGAAGTCCGAGAAGGTCGGGAACCGGATTCTTGGCAAAAGAAGCTCCTGTAGGTCACAAGATTATATGTGTGTTAGGCTCACTATCAGAGATCAATTGGTGAATCGATTCAGACATGGCTGTGAGGCAGAATGCCTTTGAATCGATCAGCCGATCGATTGAAGGTAAGTCAATCGATCGGTCGATCGATTGGAAAGGATCTGCGCGAAGCACAGAATGCTTCTGAATCGATCAGCCGATCAATTCAAGGTATTGAATCGATCGACCGATCGATCCGTGAACATTCTATGCGAAGCACAGAACCCTTCTGAATCGATCAGCCGATCGATTCAAGGTATTGAAGCACAGAATCATCCTGAATCGATCAACCGATCGATTCAAGGTATTGAATCGATCGGCCAATCGATTCACAAAGCTGCAATTTCATGAGCAAGCGGCTGAATCGATTCAAACTCTGCCCCAATCGATCCAAGTCAAATAAAAGAATCTGCACCGTTGATCTTGACGCGATGGCTTCCAACGGATACCTGTGAATCGATTGGGACATAATCTCAATCGATCCACGGCGACGGCAGCGTGAGAAACGGCTAGTTTTCTTGATGTTTAAAACGCTGGAAGAAAGAGGAACAAGGATCCATCAACGAAAAATACTGTTCTATTGCTCTTGTGTGAAGAATCCTTGAAGTGCTCAAGATCTCTCAAGCGTTGGAAGTAAAAGCTCTCAATCTCTCCAAGCTTTCAAATCTCACGCCACAAGGAAGAAGCTATTTCAAGTTTGTAAATCTCTTCTCTTCCTCATTGTAGTGAGTGTGAGTTATTTCCTTTTGGAGAGGAAGTATTGTAAGTGTTGTAAGGTTTCTCCACCTTCGGTGTGATTCCGAGAAGGAGGGTTTTTGGATAGTGGAAGTGTGGTGACTGACGTGGATCCTTGGACTAGTCACCTCCTTGAGGAGGTGAATACCAAGTAAATACCGGAGTTAGCATTGGCTTCAAGTTTCCGCTGTGCATAATCAAAGATCAAGAAAACGAAGTGAGTCATTCACCCCCCTCCCTCTAGCTCAACCGATCCTAACAAGTGGTATCAGAGCATTGGTTTACTTTTGAGGATTCATTGTCAAGAAAGCACAAGTAAAAGAGCTACAAGATGTCAATGAAGGAGGGATATAGTACTTCACGACCACCATTCTATGAAGGCAGCAATTTTGCTTATTGGAAGAGCCGCATGGAACACTATCTCATGACCGAAATTGATATGTGGTTCTCAATCACGGAGGGTTTCATGACGCCAACTGAAAATGGAAAAATGCTTGAGTCATCAAGGTGGATTGTTGAACAAAAAATGAAGGCTCAAGCAAATGCAAAGGCGATTGTGACTCTTCAATGTGGATTAAGCTCGGAACAACTCAACAAAGTTGGACCTTTTAAGAGTGCCAAGGATTTATGGGATAATCTTATTGAACTAAATGAAGGCACCAAGGATTCACGAATTGCAAAGAGAGATTTGTTAATAAATCAACTTCAAAACTTCACCATGAAGGATGGAGAAACGGTAAGCTCACTACATGGGAGATTCAAGGAACTCCTAAATGGTCTTCATTCAGTTGGAGAGAGTGTGGAGAACTGAGATCTCATAAGGTATGCTTTAAAATCTTTCCCAAGAAACTCTTTATGGTCATCCATGGTGGATGCTTATAAGGTTTCAAGGGATTTATCAATAGTGAAATTGGATGAATTATTTTGTGAACTTGAATTGCATGAGCAAGCTAACACAAGCCATAAGGAGAAAGGTATAGCCTTGGTTGCAGGTGAAAAGAGCAAAAAGAAGCACAAGGAAAAGAAAAAGGAGAAGAAGGAGTCATCTTCAGAATCCGAACAAGATAGTGATAGTGATAGTGATGAAGAGCTATCATTAAGTGAAATGGCAATTTTCGTTCGAAGAATGATGAGACATTCAAGGAAGTTTGACAAGAAGGATGTTAAGAAAATCTTCAATGATGAGAAGAAAAAAGGTAAATCTCTTGTGGATTCTAAGAATAAGACTGATGTAATTTGCTATGAATGCAAGAAAAAGGGGCACTACAAAACGGAGTGTCCAAAGTTGAAGAAGAAAGAGGAAAAGATCAAGAAAAAGAAGAAGGCGTTGAAAGCCACATGGGATGACTCGTCATCAAGCTCATCGGAAGAAGATGAAAGGAAGAGCTCAAAGCACATGGCTCTCATGGCCTTAAGCCATGTAGAAGATAGTGAAGATGAAGATAGTCATGGAGAAGATGTGGAGTATTCAAGTGAGTCATCATCTAGTGATGATGAGGTAATTTCTCCCAAGCTTGATAAGATGTACGCCACCATTGCATGCTTAACCAATGCACTAGCTAAATCAAAAGGGAAGGTTAAAAGATTGCAAAATGAATTGAAATCACTCAAAAATGAAATTGTCCCATGTGAAAGTTGCATGCTTCATGAAAATGACAAAAGTGATGTTGATGATCTTGAAAAATAAAATTTATCATTGAAATCACAAGTTGATGATCATAGATGTGCTCTATAAAAATTTACTTCAAGCTCAAAATACTTAGACATGATTCTAGGAGCTCAAAGAGGCGTGTACAACAAAGCGGGACTAGGTTTTAAATCACAAGATAAGGAAGTTAAATTCATATCTCTAATTAGTAGAAACCATGCTTCAAGGGTTAAGGTTGTTCAAGCTTGGGTACCCAAGCAATTTGTTATTGATGCTACCGAACCCAAAGTGTGGGTACCAAAATGTTTGGTTCATCGTGTTTAAACAGGCATGCGCAAAGGGGGAGCATCCAACAACATGGTTCGTAGATAGTGGATGCTCTAAGCATATGGCGGGGGACTCATCAAAATTTTCATCATTTAGACACAAAAGTAAAGGTACCGTTTCTTTTGGTAATAGTGGTGAGTTAAAAGTTATAGGAATAGGAGATATTAGAATTTCCGAAAAATTTGTAATAAAAAATGTGTTACTAGTAAAAGGCATGACTTTTAATCTTTTGAGTGTTAGTCAACTATGTGACTCGGGGTATAGAGTTGAGTTCAACTCATCTCAATGCCTAGTCAAGCATAGTGAACTAAACACCAATGTTCTCATAGGCCATAGAAAAGAAAATATTTATCAAGTTGAACTATTTGGTGCTACTAATGTGCTTGCTAAGTGTCTCATGTCCAAAGAAGAGGAGACGTGGCTTTGGCACCGGAGACTCGCTCACACCAACATGAAGAATATCAAAAATCTTTCAAAGAAGGAGTTGGTGCACGGATTGCCAAAGTTAAAGTTTCAAAAAGACAAAATATGTGATGCATGTCAAATGGGTAAGCAAACCAAAGCTACTCATAAAGGTAAAAATGTTGTAAGTACCTCAAATGCTTTAGAGCTCATTCACATGGATTTATTTGATAGTAGTAAATATATTTCTTTAAATGGTAGTAGATATTGCTTTGTGATTGTGGATGATTACACTAGATATACATGGATGTTTTTCTTGAAACATAAGGATCAAACTCTAGATACCTTGATTGCTTTTTGTAATAGAGTAGAAAATGAAATGGCTCATAAGATAAACAAAATAAGAAGCGATCATGGAGGTGAGTTTGAAAATGATAGATTCACAAGTTTTTGTATGGAAAAAAGGCTACAAACATGAGTTTTCAACCCCTAGAACACCTCAACAAAATGGAGTTGTTGAGAGTAAAAATAGGGTTTTGCAAGAGGCCGCTAGGAGCATGTTAAATGAATATTCACTACATAGTTTCCTATGGGTCGAAGCAATTAATACGGCTTGTTATGTCCAAAATCGAACTTTAATACATAGGTTTCTAGGAAAAACACCTCATGAATTGTTTTTTGATAAACAACCTACAATTAAGCATCTTAGAGTATTTGGGTGTAAGGTCTATATTCTAAACACCAAGGATCACTTGGGAAAGTTTTCCGCTAAGGCGGATGAGGGAATTCTTGTAGGTTACTCAAGTCATAGCAAGGCATACCGAATTTACAACAAAAGATCAAAACTAGTTGAAGAATCACTAAATGTTGTATTTGAAGAAAATCCTTTTTTAAACTCTATAAGAACAAACGATGAAGAATTACAATTTGAGTTAGAGAAACTAACACTAAATGAGGTAAATCATCAAGGAGAAGAAAATCAAGAAAGTGATGGTGAGAAAAATGAACCTTTGCCACTTGAACCCGAAATTATAACAAATCAAGATTCAAGACCTACTAGGATTCATATAAATCATCCCTTAGATCAAGTAGTAGGAGACATTACTCAAGGAGTGAGACTCGATCTTACTTTAGAAATGACGGAAGTCAAGTTGCCTTAATATCTCAAATAGAACCAAAAATCATTGATGATGCCTTGTTTGATCCGGATTGGATTTTAGCAATGCAAGATGAATTATCTCAATTTGAAAGAAGTCAAGTTTGGGATTTAGTTCCTAGGCCTAACAACAAATCAATTATTGATACAAAATGGGTCTTTAGGAACAAACTTGATGATAAAGGGATAGTGGTGAGAAACAAAGCTAGATTGGTCGCTAGGGGTTTCAATCAAGTAGAAGGGTTGGACTATGATGAAACTTATGCACCCGTAGCAAGATTGGAGCCAATTAGAATGATGTTGGCCTTTGCCGCCCACAAGGGTTTCAAATTATACCAAATGGATGTAAAATCAGCATTTTTAAATGGTGTTATAAAAGAAGAAGTATATGTTGAGCAACCACCAGGATTTGAGAATTTGGAGTGTCCAACCCATGTATATAAACTTAAAAAGGCCTTATATGGACTAAAACAAGCTCCTCAGGCTTGGTATGAACGATTGTCAACATTTCTAGTATCAAAAGGGTTTCATAGAGGAAAAATTGATCCTACTTTATTCTTGAAAAATAGTGGTAATGATATGTTTGTGGCCCAAGTATATGTAGATGACATTATTTGTGGTTCCACAAATAAAGATTTTTTAAATGAATTCATTAATCACATGGAGAGTGAATTTGAAATAAATTTGGTTGGTGAGTTGACATTTTTCCTAGGATTACAAATTAAGCAAACAAAAGAAAGCATCTACATTCATCAATCCAAATATGTCAAAGAGCTATTTAAAAAATTTGGGATGGAAAATGCAAAGGAAATATCTACTCCCATGGCCACAAATACTAAATTGGATAAAGACGTTGAGGGGAAAGAAGTTGACTCCAAGGTGTATCGTAGTGCTATAGGAAGTCTTCTCTATCTCACGGCTAATAGACCCAATATACTTTTCGCCGTAGGTATATGTGCTAGGTATCAATCTTGTGCCAAGGAGTCACATTTGAGTGTCGTTAAGCGAATTCTTCGTTATCTCAAGGGGACTCAAAATGTTGGTCTTTGGTATCCTAGAACCGAAACTTTTGACCTAGTGGGCTATACCGATTCCGATTATGCCGGATGCAAATTGGATCGCAAAAGCACTAGTGGTAGTTGTCAATTTCTAGGGTCCTCTTTGGTAAGTTGGTCAAGTAGAAAACAACATTGTGCAGCTCTCTCCACAACTGAAGCGGAATATATTGCCATGGGAGAGTGTATATCACAATTATTGTGGATGACTCATACTCTAAAAGACTATAAACTTACCTATAATAATGTTCAAGTTCTTTGTGATAATGTGAGTACAATCAACTTAACCAAAAATCTCGTTCATCATTCAAGAATGAAACACATAGAGGTTAAACATCATTTCATTCGTGATCATGTAACTCGAGGTGATATCATTTTAAATTATGTTGGATCAAAATCAAACTTAGCCGATATCTTCACTAAACCTCTTCCTGAAGTTGAATTTAGCTTTCTTAGAAGGGAATTGGGAATGTGTTGTATTGATTAAATCACATCCTCCATAATCACTTCATAGGTAGAGTTCTTTAAGTTTTATTCATCTTAACATTGCCTCTCACAAGAACATAGGATTATTCTCTTAATATGATTTAGATGGGGTGAGAGGTTAGGGACATTTATCTTGGTCATGATGCTTGTTGTGATGCATTATTTTGGTCAAGAAAAATGGTTTTCATATGAAACATTCATTTGTCCAATTATAGGGAAAGCACGTGTACAAATAATGTGTACGTTGCCTTACGATTATGATTGGAAATTTTTAAAATCACCATAGGCACAATA
The DNA here is from genome assembly GCF_018446385.1 of Zingiber officinale. NCBI lineage: Eukaryota > Viridiplantae > Streptophyta > Magnoliopsida > Zingiberales > Zingiberaceae > Zingiber > Zingiber officinale. Next base: position 58,037,885 of record NC_056006.1, on the reverse strand, counting down.
CTTATTTTTGAAACCATGTAAGACTCACTCGAATCATTGATGTTTTCAATAATTTTTAATTTTGTGTAAATCTTATCTAGGGAGTGTCCCTTTTTGTCAACCTTTATTTTTCCTTAATAATATGAGACATGAATAGTGTTTACACCAAATTTCGTGATTTTTAGAGGAATATACAATTATTTGTGCATTTCCAAATCTTGGATCTGAGAGGTTTTCAGAAATGCAGAAATATCAAACTTCCCAATCGATTGGTCGATCGATTGGGAGGTTCACGTTTCACTCCAGAGAGCATTTGAATCGATCAATGGATCGATTCAGATCGTCTGAATCGATCAATGGATCGATTCAGATCGTCTGGATCGATCAATGGATCGATTACGACGCTTTTTCATTTAACTACCGAACGCATACTCGAATTCTTCCAGTAGGCATCTGAATCGATCAATGGATCGATTCAGACCATTTCAATCGATCAATGGATCGATTGGACAACGTTATTCGATTTTCACAGAAGGCATTTTAATCGATCAATGGATCGATTCATCCCGTTTGAATCGATCGATGGATCGATTGAGACGCCTGTTCACATTCTCACAGAAGCGTTGTGAATCGATCGACCGATCGATTCACTTACTCTCAATCGATCGGTCAATCGATCGAAGACCTTAAAACCCATCTTAAACCTTTAGATCCAAATCGATCCACTTATTCTATCGCTTCCTTTTCTCTCTCTCGACGCTGTCTTGCCCTAGGCGACTTCCCAGGAGACTATTTCGTCTGCCTCGATCGTTCACTCCGGCGTGCTTCTTCGGCGAAGGGGAGCTCTTCCACTTCTCTTCTAGTTCTCTCTCGACGCACTGGGCAGCTCTTTTCCTCGTCTCCGCGTCCTCACACAACATGCGGACTCCAAACCCTAACCCTAAGTAAATTTCTTTGCTCTACTCTTTGTTGTTCTTTTTGCTCCTATTTTTGACCTAATCTATATGGTTCTTGTGTGTCTTTGTGCATTGCATTATCCCTCATGCATTGCATTATCTGCATTGCCCTTGAATTTTTGCATATCCTTCTCGTTCACTATCAAACCGTGTGCATCTCTTGTATTTGTTTTCTATCCCTCAGAAAGAAACAAAAGGTTCATGAAACAGGCGAAGGATCGTCTGTACCTTCCTCACGTCCTCAACCTCCCACTGATCCGAGATTTCCAAATGCTGCAATGCAATAAGCTTTTAGCAAAAACACCTTCAAACTTATACCCCCTAGATCAGTTGATTTGCAATACTATAGGACATCTTGTTTTGATACCTATAATAGGTTCAAGCATTATAAACTTGACTCTTTGTTGACCTATGAGAGGGACATCAATGTAGGTCTTGTCTCCGAATTTTATAATAATTTACACACTTCAGATGGTGTAAATTATCGCACTCGTGTTGCAAAACGGAGCCTGAACTTCTCTTATGAGATTCTTCAATCTTATCTCGAATGTCTACCTTCAAACAATGATTTTGTCTTTTATCCCAATCTTCCCGATGAGCTGCCTCCACCTTTTGAGCATATTAGCATTGCATCCATGCATCAGTTCTTCTTTGGTCGTCCTCGTCCGGATGGGCCAAATACTCAAATCATAAAATTTTCTTCGCTCGAGTTGTCAGCTGAAAACAATGCCTTGTTTAAAGTGATCATCAACTGCCTTTTCCCCATTGTCTCTCGTGCCCTAGCCGCTCTACGACCGCCTCATATGTTTGCTCTCTATGCCATTCGTCATTCCCTTGACATCAACATCGCTCTGAACATCTTTCATTGCATCATTCATTTTATCCAGCCCGTGCAGCAGACGATACATATGCCTTTCGGGCATCTTATCACAGATTGGCTGGAGTCCCAGAAGATAGATGTCTCCCGGGGACGGCTGGAGCCCTCTCTTTCAAGAAGACGGGCTTGATTGGTGGTCCAGTTGGATTTCGATGGATTGATGGTCGTGCTTTTGGTGAGGGACCCTGGCTCGCCACGGGGGGATGCATAGGCCTTGGTCCCCTGTCGACACTCGACTGGAGGAGCTGTCCATGGAGGTAGCCGACCTGCGTTCCATGATGGAGACCATGGTCCATCGACAGACTTCGATGCAGGCGACCATGGATACATTAGTGGATTTGGTGAGCTCCTGGGTGACGGGTAATCCGTCTCAGTCTGCTCCCTCCACTGCTCCCGTTCCCCAGGCTGAGGATGCTGCTGGTGCTGACACTGAGGCGGTTCCTGCTCCAGCTACTACTTCGGCTCCTCCTCCTGCTGCTGTTGCTGATCCCCCTCCTTCGGGCGATGATCTTATCGAGTTCTTTATCCCGCTATGACATGTTATTGTATGTTATATGGATGGTTGTTGTTATGGAGTCCCTGTGTGAACTTCGTCTCTTTTTGAATGTATGATATACTCCTTATAATGTATTTCATTTTGTTTATATATATATGTTTCTATTTCAATGTTGTTCTATTATGTGGATATATGTGTTTTAGGGGGAGCACCCCTCGGATTTATCGTATTTGCCTCGTGCACTTATTGAGGGGGAGTTCTGTTTTTTGATTTTTGACAAAGGGGGAGATATATGTTGAAGTTTACGCTTAAGATAATTAAAATCAAACTTACTGCTTAAATATGTTCATGTTTATTGCTTATGCCTAATTTAGATGATTTTCAGCGTTGTTGCAATCATTATCTATCATTGTATCATTATGATATTTTGGAAGTTAGCCTAAACTTAAATAGATTATCAAACATCAAAAAGGGGGAAATTGTTGGTGCAATCATGCCCTGGAAGTTTCAATGTGTTGACAATTATTTAAGTTTAGGTTAATACGTTGGAACTAACATGCATTGTGAGTTTGCAGGAGGAGTTTCTTGCAGGTCGGAAGACCATATGCAAGAGAAGTCCAAGAAGGTCGAGGACTAGATTCTTGGTAAAAAAAGGTTTCTTGCAGGTTAGAAGACCAGATGCAAGAGAAGTCCGAGAAGGTCGGGGACCGGATTCTTGGCAAAAGAAGCTCCTGTAGGTCACAAGATAATATGTGTGTTAGGCTCATTATCAGAGATCAATTGGTGAATCGATTCAGACATGGCTGTAAGGCAGAATGCCTTTGAATCGATCAGCCGATCGATTGAAGGTAAGTCAATCGATCGGCCGATCGATTGGAAAGGATCTGCGCGAAGCACAGAACGCTTCTGAATCGATCAGCCGATCGATTCAAGGTATTGAATCGATCGACCGATCGATTCGTGAACATTCTGTGCGAAGCACAGAATCATCCTGAATCGATCAACCGATCGATTCAAGATGTTGAATCGATCAAAGCTGCGATTTCATGAGCAAGCGGCTGAATCGATTCAAACTCTGCCCCAATCGATCCAAGTCAAATAAAAGAATCTGCACCGTTGATCTTGACGCGATGGCTTCCAACGGATACTTGTGAATCGATTGGGACATAATCTCAATCGATCCACGGCGACGACAGCGTGAGAAACGGCTAGTTTTCTTGATGTTTAAAACGCTGGAAGAAAGAGGAACAAGGATCCATCAACGAAAAATACTGTTCTATTGCTCTTGTGTGAAGAATCCTTGAAGTGCTCAAGATCTCTCAAGCGTTGGAAGTAAAAGCTCTCAATCTCTCCAAGCTTTCAAATCTCACGCCACAAGGAAGAAGCTATTTCAAGTTTGTAAATCTCTTCTCTTCCTCATTGTAGTGAGTGTGAGTTATTTCCTTTTGGAGAGGAAGTATTGTAAGTGTTGTAAGGTTTCTCCACCTTCGGTGTCATTCCGAGAAGGAGGGTTTTTGGATAGTGGAAGTGTGGTGAGTGGCGTGGATCCTTGGACTAGTCACCTCCTTGAGGAGGTGGATACCAAGTAAATACCGGAGTTAGCATTGGCTTCAAGTTTCCGCTGTGCATAATCAAAGATCAAGAAAACGAAGTGAGTCATTCACCCCCCCCCCTCCCCCCTCCCTCTAGCTCAACCGATCCTAACACTTTCTACATTAAGACATATTTAAAAAATGGTTATTAATTATGAAAAAACTCGAACTATTTTCTGAGAATGCATTATAGCAAGTAACTTCAAAAAATAAATAAATTTTCAAAAATTTAAATTTTCAAGAATTTTTAATATTAAAAATTTGTATTTGGATAGATAATTCATAGAAAATTCAATAACGGTCAGAAAATTTTAAAAATTTTCTTACAAATAAGTGATGAAATTATTTTTTTTTAAAAAAAATTTCTAACCGAATTTATGCATAATAATTTATTTGAAAGTATTTTTATAACCATTAAATACTTAAGAGTTAGTTAATTAAATATTCATTTCAGTAATTGGCTTCCAGACTGTGACGAGGCACTAGGCCTTCTTGGTTATTGGAACAACAACGACTTTTAGACAAACTCTTTAAAAAAAATTAAATATTTAATTTTTTTCTAAAAGCCCTAAGTCTAACTTTCAAAAATTTTAATTAAAAAACAGGACATGCAAAAAAAAAATAACCTAAATATGATTTTAGAATCCAAAATAGATTCCTTCGTATAGGATTAATCAAAAATTTCTTAGAAACATATTTCTGCGATATTTTTCTAATTTGGCCCTTATGGTATTTAAAGTGCCAATTTAATCCATTAGATCTTCTAACTTGTTGAATATGTTATAGGATCAAAAAGAATTTAGATATCTCCACAGTGGTATGATATTGTCCACTTTGGGCATAAGCCCTCATAATTTTCCTCTTGGGCTCTCCCCAAAAGGCCTTATGCTAATAGATATTTTTTTTCTTATAAACTCATGATCTTTCCCATGTGTTTTCAATGTGAGACTATGTTTATAACCTTGCAACCCCAACAATCCCTCCCTCAAACAAAGGACCACAGGGTCCCCCTCAAGCATCGGGTCACTTTTGACCTACTTAGGGCCTCCCCTCGAGCATCGGGTTGCTCTTGACATGCTCAGGGCTTCTCCTTAAGTATCGAATCACTCTTGACCTGCTTAGGGCTTCCCCTACTTTGTTCAAGATTTCACCCACATAGTTTAATCTTGGAACATGGCTCTAGCTCGTGCTTATTCCGGCGGTTAATCCGGTGAAGAGCGACCTCGCTCTGATACCAATTGTAGGATCGGAAAAAATTTAGATATCTCCATAATGGTATGATATTATCCACTTTGGGCTTAGGCTCTCATGGCTTTGCTCTTGAGCTCTCCCCAAAAGACCTCATGCCAATGGAGATATCTTTTTTCTTATAAACCCATGATCTTTCCCATGTGTTTTCAATGTTGGACTATGTTTGTAACCTTGCAACCCCCAATATATGTGAGCATGCACAATTTTTTAACTCTTATATTTTTACTTTAAATTTTTTATTTCCTATTTTTATTTTGTCGAAGTCTTCTAATCGACAAGATGTTGCTAGAATTCCTTTTAATTTATCATTTTCTTTTTTTAAGTTATAGGAATTTTTGATAACATTTTTATAAACTGAAATAATTTATCAGGAGGTAGAGACCGTACCTAACTTACCTTGTCGATCCCATAATTTGAAGCTCCCCCTAAAGTGTTGCTGTCTTCTGATGTTGCTCCCCCTTCATCGATGCTCATTTTAGATGAGCTTGCTTTGTTTTTATCTTCTTGGTGACTTGCCACTAGAGCAAGTTCGACGAGGGTTTCGATCTCTGATTTGGACGACGTTTCAGCCCATGTTGCCTTTAAATTTTTGTATTTGTTCTGGGTTGACTTCTTCTTCAAATCTTCACATCTCATTTCATGAACCTTAAGAGTTGAAAACAATTCTTCTAGGGTACTTAATTTTAGATCCTTAGAGATATAATAAGCATCTACTAATGATACTCATTCGGTAGTCCTAGGAAATGTATTAAGCACGTACTTTAGCGAATCTCGGTTGGTTACCTTTTCTCCGAGATTCATGAGTTTGGTTATGAGTTCTTTTATTCTTGAGTGAAGGTGTGCAACGGTTTTACCTTCTTCTAATTTGATGCAAATCTCGTCTCGCAAGTTTTGCCTCCGAAGTCCCTTCATCTAGTTCCAAGAATTTCTCCCAGAGCTCCTTGGCTGACTTATAGGCTCCAATCTGGTTGACTTCTTATGGTGGTAAGACGCTCAGCAGATGGAACTCTACTTTGCCATTTGCCATGAAGTCAACTTGCTCCTTCTTAGTCTATTGGTATTCTTCTTTGCCTTCTGGTGTTTCAAAACCAAATTTCATAATTAGTAATAAATCAAAATCAGTCTTAAATAACACCTCCATCTTTTTCTTCCAAATTGTGAACTCCCCCTCGAACTTAGGTGGGTTGATGCTGTAACGCCCCGCCTCCTACTGTCTAAACTGTAAGGTCGGGGGTTATATTGTACTAAACTGAACTATAAAGTGCGGAAAAGATGAACTAATTAAAACTCTCTACTATTTACTATAAAATCTGGAGATTATACCCAGAAAATACTTCTGAAGTTGTACGTATGCTAAAGAAGGGAACCTAAACTTTCTATTTGATCAAAAAGCTGAAATTAGACACTTCCAGCTGAAATCAGACATTCCAATCGATCGGCTGATCGATCGGAGTTATCTGATCGATCCACTGTAAAGCCCAAAAATTCTCAAAACTATATTAGAAATATTCTATAATTATTCTGGAATTTTTAGATATTTTTCCGAAATTTTTAGAGTAGCAGAAGTAGCAAAAATAAATAGAAAACGAAAACGGCCTAAGCGGGGATTGAACCCGAGACCTATGGTTTAGGGATAATGCTAGTAACCAGTTGAACCCAGCAGGGCCATGCTGAAAGGAAAGGGAGGCAATTAAATTTATATTAGATTTGGGTGGAAATTACCACTTAATATAAATAGGAAATAATTAAGTGAAGGGTTATCTTGGATCGTGATTTTCCTCTCCTCAAACCCTCACCGCCGACTTCCCTTCTCCTCTCCTTCTCTCGGCGCCAACCCTAGGGCTCCCTCCCTAGGGCCCCAAGGTCATCTTCCGGTGACAACTCCGGCACGAGGACGCTCTCCTTCGCGAAGGGAATGCTTAGACGCGAGAAGATCGTCGAGAAGTCGTCTCCACCGGAATTCTAGCGAATAGAATTGTAAGGAAATTAGCGTACGAGGTAAGAAACCCCTCACCTATAGTATAAGTACCTCCGTTTAGGTTTTCTATGCATTAGTTAGCTATACGCAGATTTTTATCGACGCTTAGCGTGAAATTGATCCTCCTCGCAGGTTTAGGGATTTAGTGAGCACTTCTAGATGGGCCGGACACGTAATCCCTCTTCAGTGGGGGTTTCTAGATGTTGTCGGGTGCCTAGAAGTGGTCTCCCTAATAGAGAGGAGAGTTGGGGCACACTAAGTGTTCGATAAAATAGCTAGTTAAGTAAAAATGCAAATTAGGCATTTTAACAGCTCAGTTGAATGCATTAGAAGCATCTAAATCAGTAAATCAGTTTATTCTAGCTTATATGGGACTACGGTCCAATGGGTGGGCTCCCACAGTCGCCTCTGGGTTCAGACAACCTAACTCTAGGTTCAGATAACCTAGAAACAGCAATTTGGAACAGTTTAGCTATATTCAGTATTTTACTTTTCAGTTGGCACTGTACCAGATTAGATATCCATTGGGTTGGACTCCCACAGTCGTCCCTAGGTTCAGATAACCTAGTAAACCCTACTAAATTCGGGACTTGCAAACCCGGGTTTAGTTAGGGATGCGCGCACAGTAAGTACAGTTGCCGGGCCCAACAGCACATGATTATTATTTTGATCTACTATGCTATTAGTTTTCAAAACTCATAAAATCAGTTATGTTAGTTGAGTTTGATTTCAGCTTCAGGTTAGCTTCAGTTAGCTTAGTTCTCTATTATTGTTCTATGTGATTAGCTTGCTATGCCATGTTTCAGCTTACATGTTCAGTTATTTCAGTTTATGCTTGCAACCATAGTATGTCATGCCAGTACATGTTTTCAAATAGCATTCTTTAAAAGCATGTTTGCATCGTTGCATGTTTTAGTGAGGTAGTTGGTTTCTTACTAAGCTTTAAGCTTACAGATTCTACTTTCCTTATACTGCAGATAAAGGTAAAGGGAAAATGGACTAGCAGAGGAAGCTGGAGTTCAATGCAAAGATGGTGTGTGTGGCAGGAACTGGAATAAAAGATTCTCAGGGGTTTTAGCAAGCTTAAATAGTTGAATTCTTAGTATTTCTTCTTTCATGCATTTTTTAGACCTTAGAATGTTTAAACCATGGGAGGTTTATTTAGTTTGTTAGTAATTATGTTAGAATGTTGGTTAATAGTTACTAGAATATATTCCAATTGATTTTAGAATTGTTGTGTGAGATTTTGGCACGCGAGGTTGGAAATCGTGAGTCAGGAAATTGATCCCCATCCGGCGCCCGATCGAGTTTAGGTTGTTACTTGGCCGGATCGGTGGCCACCGATCGATCATAACAGAGTTGGCATCCGTTGTGGATCGGTCACCGACCGACCCATGCGCGAGAGCACTGAAGCTCACCGCGATCGACCGATCGACCGATCAAGAGATCGGATCGGTCACCGACCGATCGATGTGCTCTGGATCGGTCAGACCGATCCATCCGCCCGCTTGTACGAGGATAGCTTGTGGATCGGTCAGCCGACCGATCCAGAGCCTTCTTCCATGCCAGTATCAAGCTAGATCGATCACGGGATCGATCCGACAGTCCAATCGATTCATGGATCGACTGAAATGCCTGATTACAGCTAGCAGGACATCCGGGAGGCATAGATTATCTTCCCTAGCATGTGTACAACTCCTAGGTGCACCTAGAATATTAAGTTCAGATTTTACAGTAATCAGTTTAGTAAAATTTTAATCAATCCAGATTTCCGCAATAGTAATTTAGCACAACATAATGTAGCGATCGGCCTTACAGCCTAGTCAGTAGAAGGCGGGTCGTTACATCCACTGATCGATTCAACGTGCTACTGTGCACGGGGTCAATTCTGGATCGATCGGTTGATCGATCCAGCCTTGACAATCGATCCGATAATCGATTCAGAGGCTCTCTGTTCGCGAAAATTAAATTCCCGATCGATCGGCTGATCGACCCATGGCCGATCGATCAGCTGATCGATTCCTCAGCTTTCTGTACGCGGCAGATCGCTTCCCAATCGATCGGCTGATCGATCGAGGACTTCTCAATCGATCAGCTGATCGACTCAGCTGCTCATTGTTCGCGGGGAATCACCTCCCAATCGATCGGCTGATCGATTGAAGACTTCTCAATTGATCAACTGATCGATTGGGTTTCTGATTTCACTCAAATCCCCCACGAACTCATACAGAACTTTTAGTACTCATCTAAACATAAAACAATACCACTAGACAGGTTATTACTCATACTTTGCTAGCTAATATCAGGATAATAAGCATTCTAAGCATGACATAATACCTAGTTTCACAATTCATGATACTTAGCATCCTAAAAGTGTAGGGAAGTAACAACATAAGAAAATACTAAGTTTTTAAGTTTGCTAGTTCTCAAAGATCTTTATTCCAAGTTTCTTCCCACACACATCTGATCGCATTGCCCTCCAGCCTCCGCTAATTCATCTTCCCTTTACCTTTATCTGCAGTATAAGGAAAAAGGAAACTATAAGCTTGGGAGCTTAGTAAGAACCATCTACCTCACAAAAATATACATTCGAAGTAATCATGCTTTCAAGGATGCTTTTTGAAACACATGCTGATGATCATGTTGAAAATGCTAAAACATGGCATATGGACATACAAGTCGTGCTAATCAAATACTGAACATAAAGCTATTCATTGTATCAACAAGTAAACTAAACCAATACATAAACTAAGCTATTTGTTATATCAATAAGAAAACTAAACTGAAGCTAAGATGTATTCACATCTCTGGTTTATGAAGTTTGAAAACTATTTTCATAAAGAGATAAAAATAATAATCATGCTGCTGATGGGCCCGACAACTGTACTTGATATGCGCGCATCCCTAACTAGGCCCGAGGTAGCAAGTCCCGAATCTAGTAGGGTTTACTCGGTTATCTAAACCTAGGGACGACTGTGGGAGCCCAACCCAAGGACATCTGAGAGTCCAGTACAGTGCCACTGATAAAAGTAAAATACTGTTTATAAACTGATTTATCTTATCTTACTTTTACTAGGTTATCTGAACCTAGAGCTAGGTTATCTGAACCTAGAGGTGACTATGGGAGCCCACCCATTGGACCGTAGTCCCATATAACTGAAGCAAGACTAAGTATACTATTTAAAAATGCATCTATGGCATTTAACTGAGCTATTAAAACGCCTACTGTAGCATATAACTATGCTAGACATTTTATCGAGCACCTGGTGTGCTCTAACTCTGCATATGGCTGCACTAAGAACATAAGAGTGAACTAAGGACATAAAAACATACTATTAGCTACTTATACTACAAGTGAGGGGTTACTTACATCCTGCGCTAAGTTTTCTTACAATCCGATCGCTAAGTTTCCGGAGAAGAAGATCTCTTCGACGATCTTCTTACGTCTACACGTTCTTCTCGCGGAGGGGAGCGTCCTCGTATCGGAGACGTCGCCGGAAGGTGCTCCTACGACCCTAGGGATGGAATCCTAGTTCTCTTGGGCTTGGGCGCTGAGAGGGTGCGGGAGAGAGAGAGGCGACGGTGAGGGTTTGAGGGTGAGAAAAGTTGTCGTTCAAGAATAATAAATTCTCTCTTAAATTCCCTATTTATATTAAGTGATTAATACACCCCAACTAAACCTTAAATATAATTGCTCTCCTCTTCTTTCAACAAACCCCTGCTGGGGCCCCTTGGTTACTAAGTCACCCTATAAGTCATAGAGTCCATAGGTTGCGGGTTCAATTCCCGCTTAGGCTGTTTTATGTTTTTATTTAATTTTGTTACTTCTGCTACTCCAAAAATTCTATAAAAATATTCTAAAATTTTAGAAAAATAATAGAATATTTTTAAAATTAATTTGAGAATTTTCGGGCATTACAGATGCTCAATCCGACCATCTCTTATGCTTCAATCAATGGTTAGTCCTTCTGAAGCAACCTGATTCTGATATCACTTGTTGGAACAAGTTGGGCCGGCAAGAGGGCGGTGAATTACCTGTTGAAAAATAAAATAAAAACCCTTCTCGATCTTTCAACTCAGATTAGTAGCACACTTATAAAAAGGAAATTAAACAACTAATAAATTAAAGACACTAAGGAATTACTTGGTTACAACCTAAGTGGTTGTTAATCCAAGATAGAAGAAAGTATTGAAAAGATCTTCTTCGTATAGGTGGAGAAGCCTATTACACTCGTTGAACGCTCAAAAATGTGCTAGGAAATAAATACCAAAGTTGTTTAATTATTCCTAGCTCCAGTGGTCTTTTGATAGCCCTTGAAAAATTCTATCCGAGGCTAAAAGGCATCTTCCATAGGGTGGAAGGTGTCTCCAGCGTGGCAATTTTATCCATGCGAACATAAAGATTTATCTTCACCAACGGTCACTGGGAAGGCACCTTCAAGCCATTGAAGGTGTCTTCGCACTGTTCATAGAATGTGCCTTCAAGCCATTAAAGGTGCCTTTGCACTATTTATAGAAGGTGCCTTCAAGCCATTGAAGGCGCCTTCGCACTGTTTATCGAAGGCACCTTCTAAGCCATGGAAGGTGCCTTCTATAAGGCAGTTCAGCTTCTTTCTCCTCGAGCAAGCTTCTGCTCTGGCTTCTCGTCCCTCGAAAATGTTGTGCGCTTCCTTCTCATCCGCTAGTGTACTCTTCCGCAGCACCTCATCCCTCGGATGCACCGAGCCCGTTGACTCTCTCTCGTGTCATCCTTCTCACTAGCTATATCTTTCGCTCGACTTTCTGTGCTCCTAAGTTCCTGTACACTTAGACACGGGGGTTAAATAACAATAGGACCTAACTTGACTTGGTTGATCACATCAAAATTATCACGGGGTACTTACACTATTCACCCCCTCTAGCTCCGGAGTGTCCCAACACTCTCTTCAATGGAAATGCTTTTCTGTATTAGAAGAAGAGGATAAAAGTTTACTTAAGGACGGATATCGAGCAATGGTTCACCATCTGACGAGAGTACCAACCACCTGTAGATGAAGCAACAATAGTACCACTCGATCCTGAAAGATGGAGTCCAGAATATAAGAAGAAAGCCTAGATTGACTCAAAAGCATTGAACACAATTTAGTGCGAACTCATAAAAGAAGAACCCAACTGAGTCGGTGTTGGAAATGGGGAGAGTGGGGATGTGGGAACATGGCCCATGTTCCCCACTACTCATAATGGAAAAGTCCATTATGCCCCTGGTTTATTTCCCTATATAAAGGGGGTGCGTCCAAGGATCAGGTGTGTGAAATTGCTAGTGTGCAACGACGAGAGTAAGAGGAGAACATCCAAGGCGGCGGGATTTGGTTTGTGGAATTGCGGAGGGCTTTCCGATCTTGTGATCGCTCTTCCGACAGCGAGTTTTCGCCATTGCCGATTGCGGATCTGCGGGAGATCGCTGTAAGTTTTTATCGCTTTTATTTTATTTGTCTATCATGCATTTAGAATATAGATCTACATTTGTATCAGAGTGCGTAGTTATTTCTAAATGCTTATAGACGAATTATAAAATTGTTGTACGAATGTTTCCTCATTTTGTTATTTCCTGTCGCTATTTTGCACGACTAATGTGTCGTAGCATACACGTTGTGCCAAATTTGCAAAATCAAGACCGCTGGATTTGCTGACGACGGCTAGGGGTGTAATCGAGCCGAGCCGAACTCTTGGATGTTTGAGTTTGACTCATTTATAATCGAGCTGAGCTCGAGCTTTATTTAACGAATATATTCATGGCTCACGAGCTTATTCGAGCTTTTATCGAGCCTAAACGAGCTTAATAAATATAAATTATAAATTCAAATATTCATTAAAAACTAAATTATTTATTTTAAAAAATTATAATATTCTTGTTAAAATTTATAATTTTATTCTAATAAATATATTTAATATATTTGTCTATGTTTTTCATAAGTAGAGTGTAAAATCTATAAATTCAATATCAAAACTATTATTTTTTTAATTTAAAAGTTGATTCATGAGCTTAACGAACATGTTCACTAGCTAACGAGCCGAATATTGTGAAGCTTGAGCTTGGTTTGTTTATCTTAACGAGCCTCATTAAACGAGCTCAAACAAGCTTTTATCGAATCGAGCTTCGAATAGCTCACGAGCAGCTTGGCTCATTTACACCCCTAACGACGGCAGTCTGTGGTCGTCGATGACGTCTTGGCTGGCCGGCTATGTGTTAGTAGCTAAAACTGGTAGAACCACAGTCGGTGATCTCGTCGGGCCTGAAAGGATCGGCTGCCACCGGCAGAAGGCTGGCATGGCCGACGACTGTGTTTGTCGCAGTTGCGGCGTGGGCAGCGTGATCGAAGTGGGCGGCTTGGTGGCGTGCACAACGTACACGACGTGAACAATGTGCACGGTATGCGGGGTTGTGAGGCAAAGAAAAACGAATAGAGATAAAGATGAAGTTTTTTTTGATTTTTTTAAAAAACAAAAATAGAAATGTGGCAATGCTGTGATACGTTCACAGAGATAAGAATTTGATTGCCACATGCAATTAAATTTTTTTTGTTTCGTTTTTTTTTCATGCAGAATTTTTTTTAAACTTACGTGTTTAAAAATAATTATTTATATTAATATATATAAATAATGCATGTTAGAATTAATTAAAATTATGATTATTAGTTAATTTTAATTAATCAGGTGGGTTTAAACTGGTTGGTCCAATTAGACTCGGTTTAGATTAAACCATTGGGTTTAATTAAACCAATTTGATCCAACCCCAAATTAATTTGGGTTGATTAATTATACTTGGACCAAATATGATCAAATGACCAGATTTATTCTAATGGGTCAGATTTGATCAAAACAACTAGATTTGTTCTAATTGGTCGGACTTAAACCAATGGGCATTGGTTTGATCAAATGGACCTGAGTTTGATCAATAAGTCTGAAATTGGTAGGAATGGACCTAGAGAAAAAGTAACAGAACATAGGCACAAAAATCCTTATCCAATTAGATTAGTTCTAATTAAGGACAAAGGACCAAGCTTAGGATCTGGATCCCTGATCAATCGATCCAATGGATCTGACCAATTAGATTAGTTCTAATTGTCGACTTGAACTCCTGAAAATCAAGAAGATTTGTTTTTCTTGATTTATTATGTTGGTACTATGCTTGTATAAATTGAAATAAGCCGATTTTGTACTGGTTAGTCGGTTTTGTACTTACTTATTTATTTTCAATTTTTCAGATGGCACGGACGATTACCACATTGACTCGTCGCGAAGTGCGATGAAATCAGCTCAGGGAGGATATTCAGGAGATAGAGTACAACTCTGCTTATGGAGTCGACGGACACATTGGACGGCTTGATGATCTGTTTTGGAAACTTGAGCGAGAAGAGTTTCCAGTCCTGGACAGTTATAGGATTTGGGTTTTGATGCAATCATTGCCAGAAAATCCTAGGATGATAGCGGACTATATTTGGGGGTGTCATCAAGGACGCATCACATATTCTGTACTATGTGAGGAGTTGCTTCATCATATGACTGAAGAGGATCCGGAAGAGTTCGAAGAGGACCCGGAAATGATCAAGGAGGAACCAGAAGAGGATCCAATTGTGGATCCAATAGAGAACCTTGAAGCTGTCCTGCCTGTGATTACCCCAAATGAGTCCAGGCTGAGAGGGATTATATTAGCCACTGCACTAGTATCTGTCCTAGTGAGAGTGGTAGCTGCCTATCTAGTTTATTAGAGTTCTGTTATTTTTATTGTCGTTTTGTATGAACAATAGTTAGTCCATTTCATTCATGTCAGTTAGTTATATGTTAACAATTTGCAGCATAATTTTATGTTAATGATGTGTTCATTTATTTATGTTGTTTGCTTGACATGATGCATGATTAGTTCATGAAGTATTAAATGATTAGTTCATTTAATTAAAAAAAACATGAAATATTAAATGATTAGTTCATTTAATTTTAAAAAAAAATCATGATATATTAAATGATTAGTTCATTTAATTAAAGAATTCATGATATTAAAAATGATTAGTTCATTTGTTGGGATGTATGTAATAGAATTGATTAATATTAATTTGATTGGTCATACGAATGATGAGTGAAAACATAGTTGTCACTTGATTTTGTAAACAAACACAAAGTAATATTAAGTCAATCATAAATTGCATACATATGATATACACTAAATACTAAATAATGTGTTTATTTATGATAGATTATGGCAACCAAAAACATAATAGCTGAACTCAACAAAGGTGAAAAACTTAATGGGGATAACTATAAGATCTGGCACCTCAAGATACAATATGTACTTGAGGAACAAGAAGTTCTAGAGGCTGTAAATCAAGTTATGGAAGTACCTATAGATGGTCCCACTGCACAACATAGACGAGATCTTGATGCCTATAAGGCATGGAAGAAAAAGGACTCCACTGCAAAGGGTATATTGATTAGTTCAATGGTAGATGACCTAGCTTTTGAATATGAGTCATATCTTATTGCTCATGAAGTCTGGGTTGCCCTTAAAGAAAAATATAGTGGAGTAAGTCTGAGCAAGCTTCGCCAGTTGACAATCAAGTTTGACAACTACAAAAAACGTCCAAATGTATCAATGGTTCAACACCTTAGGGAGATGTCGAACATGATTCGGGAGCTTAAAACTACTGGTCATGAGTTGACTGATAAACAACAGGTTCAAGCAGTTATTCGTTCACTTCCAGATTCTTGGGAGACCATGAAGCATACCTTAACTCACAATGAGAGTATCAAGACTTTCACTGATGTCTCACGCCATGTAGAATTGGAGGCGGAGAGAGTTGAATCCATAAGGATTTCTGGACAAGCCTATGTGGTTGTAGGTTCTGCAGGATCATATGGATCCAAGAAAAGGAAATGGTTCAAGAAAGGGAAGGGAAAGAAGAGGGAAGCTGCTGTTGTGGTACAAGGCCCAATCAAGAAGATAGTAAAGAAGAGTGGAAAGAAACCTAAAAACAAGTTGACTTGTTTTAACTGTGGCAAAAAGGGCCACTTTGCTCGGGAGTGCACTGAGCCAAAAAAGGTAAATCCAAGTGTGTCTTCTTTTCAAGAGCATTTTGTTGCTAGTTCAGTGTTGTTAGCTGATTCTTATCCTTTGTGGATTATAGATTCTGTAAAATACCGGAAAATAGGCGAATATTAATAAGGAAATTTTTTGGAATTTTTAGAAATTTTTCGGAGCTCGTATGGACGAGTTAACGGGGACAAAATGGGGCTCGGAAAAGCTTGTTTAGGCTACCCCATTTAAATAAGGAAAAGTTGAATTTCTTAATTCCTTTTCTTTATTTATTTTCCTTTTCCCTTCGTTTTTGTTGTCGCCGTTCATTCCTTATTCCCGACACCGAGCCGCGCCTCTTTTTGCCCTAACCGCCCGCGCCCATTCCTCTCTTTTTATTCTTCTTTATTTCCTCTCCTCTCCTCTACCATGCCGATCTACACTTCTTTCCTCTTCCTATTTTTCTTCTTTCTTCACCGGTTCTATGCCCTAGCCACCTCGCGTCGCCGCCATAGCCAACGCTGCCGTTAGCAGGCCTGAGAAACAGTCTAGTGCCGATTTTCCTCTCTTCCTCTCTCTGATCGACCACCACCGCTGGAGTAAGTCCGCACCCTTTCTTTCTCTTTGAGTCAGCCTTCTTGACCCAAGGACCTCACTGTGCCACCTCTCTTCTGTTCCTGATCAATCTTCTTGGTGGAATTAGGTCACGGTTGAGGTAAAAATTAGATCTTGGTTTTTGGATTTATGTTTTTGATCAGGATAGGGTGGCTGGTTTTCGGTAGTAATTAAGTAATTGTTGGCAGCAACAACTCTAAGTGGGGCAGCAACTCTTTGGTCTTCAGCAGCAATTATTCATTTCGGCAGGACTGTCCCTAGTTGTGGATCAACATCGGTTGCGAGTAGAGGTAAGGTGTATTAATTTGTTTTGGTATTAGGATTGTATTTGGAAGAGTTCAAGTTGATTTAGGTTTAGATCTAAATCAAATTGTATAATGGAACGAATTAGGGTTTATGAAGCTAACCCTATTTGGTCGAGATTTATGGATTAGGGGTTTGCCCTAATTTAGAGTTAAAGAATTTATTTAGATATTAATAGGAATTTAGCTAAAGAATCGTATATCTATTTGATACAGGATTTTGACACGAGACGAGTATCTCGGAGTCGGATTGGACCTTTCTATTTTCGGAGGCGGGTACTTTTGACTTTTTGTCTTTGATATGCTTAGTAATGAAATTAACATGTTGCATTAATTGTGTTTCTTACCTGTTTCGGTTAATCACTACCCAAATCTTGGTACATGCTTGATTTATTGATTGGTTTGCATCTCATGTATATTTTACCTGTTTATACATGCTTATAGGGGTAGTGATATACCATGCTTTACCATGTTCAGGACCTAGGTTTTATACCTTCTGTGTACCTTTGGATTGTTTTGATTTGTTGACCTATGATGCATTTTTATATACATGTGGATTAGGTCAGGATATTTTGTGGTTAGTGCCATGCACCATTTGCATGATTGCATGTTGTGCGATAGTCTGCTCCATTATTGTTGAGCACATCGCCAGTTACATGGATCTGCACACACCATCACTCATGGGTTAGTGGTCGATTCAGGCTGAGTGTGTTGCAGCAAGGACTCTGTTAGGCACCGTTGGTCCGCTCATGGGTAGTGTGACACAACGTGTTATCCGGCAGAGATTCCTCCCCGTCTTTGAGTACCGGGAGATGAGAGCATTGCGCTCCCCCATTTATGATTTGGGGTAGGAGGATAGGTGTACTCCGACAGCATCCCGTCCACTCGGTCACTCATCAGGAGTAGTGACGACAGAGTGCACGGTTATCACAGCCCTACCCACTCGGCCTCACTATTGTGTGTGAGATGATCGCCGCTGGGTGACCAGAAGATCATTGGCATCATATGCATGATGCATTTATTGCTTGTGTTTGTGTTTGCTGCATTTATATGCTGCATATTGTTTGATACCTATGTTTGACATGCATAGGATTCCTATACCACCACTGCTTGTCCTTATACTCTGTCCTCGTTAGTATGGTTCCTCTCTGCTTACTTCATATGCATATATTTATCTTTCTTATATCAGGAGACTGCACGCATGATTAGTGTTAGGTGTTATTTCTTTACTTTGCATATCAATTGTACCTTGAGTGTTGGACTCACCCCGCCTCCATTGTTGTTATTTTCGTGTTGATGCTTGCCGGAGGAGTTCCAACGCTAGTCCTCCTTGCCGGTAGTTCTAGATCCCTGCAGACCTCGAGGATTTATTTACCATTTGGTTTGGTTTTTATTTGCTTATGTGTGTACTTGGTTATTTGGATACTTGGACATCGTATGTTTTCTTTTGATATTGATGGATGTTCTATTCAATATGTTTTTACTACATGCCTGCCTGGACTGTTGGTTGCTACTCGGAAAGCCTAGAGGTTCCACTGTACAAAAATTTTGTACAAAGGTCTGAACCTTTTCCTAGCTACCATGTGTTCTTTTAAATTAAATTTTGGATCGCCTGCGGAACTTAACATGTTTGATCCAAAACTTAATCTATTTGTTCTTTTAGGTTTTGACTTGGATCTCCTGCGGAACTTAACACGTTCGACCCAAATCACCTTAAGTTATTAATTTCATTAAATATTAATTTCCATAATTGGTTCCCAGTACTGACGTGGCGAGGCACATGGCCTTCTTGGATATGGGAGCAACCACCACCGACTAGACAAAACCTTTTATAGAAATCTAATATTTAATTTCCTAAAATAACTTTAGGTTAACCGAAAAGAACAATCAAATCAGAAGGAAAAATAAAACAAAAAAAAACACAACTTCGAAAAACATATTCGAAACACTAGAATCGTAAGCCTCTTGTATTTGGTATTATTTCCATAAATAACTAGCATGATGCGGAAAGAAAAATTACTAGTTATACCTTCTAGAAAGACCTCTTGATCTTCTACCGTATTCCTCTTCTAACCTCGGACGTTGTGTGAGAAACGATCTTCCGAGATGAGAAACCACCAAGCACCTTCTTCTCCTCCTAGCTAGGTTCGGCCACAAATAGCTTAACCAAGGATGAAGAACAAAACACCAACCAAGCTCCAAGAGATGCTAGCTTTCTCTCCTCCTTCTTCTTCTTCTCCAAATAGTATCCGGCCGCCACAAGAGCTCCAAGCCTTTGAGAGATTCGGCCACCACAAAGAGGGAGAGAAGAAGAGGATGGCCGACCACTCCAAGGAATAAAAGAGGGAGAGAAATAATAGATGTTGTATCTCATGAAGACACCCTCACCCCTTCTTTTATATTCCTTGGCCTAGACAAATTAGGAAATTTAATTACAATAAAATTTCCTTAATTCCCTTGACATGATTTAATTGAGAAAAATAAAATAAAATTTCCCCAATTAATCTCTAATGGTCGGCCACATCAAAAGAGGTAAATTAGACAAGTTTTAATCAACAATTAAAACTTCCTAATTTATTTTCGGAAATTTTAAAAATTAAAATTTCTCTTTAAAAATCTCTTCATGGTTGATAAAAATAAATTTCTATAATTTTAATTTTATCAACATGTGGATAATTTTAAAGAGAAAATAAAATATCTCACCAATCTACAAATAAGGAAAGAGATCTAATCTCTTTCTTTAATCTTTTGTAGATCTTTTACAAGAGAGATATTTTAATTTTAATTCTCTTTAATAAATTATTTCTTCCACATAATAAAAATTAAAATTAAAATTCCTTTTTAATTTAATTTGGCCGACCCCACTAGCTTGGGTTCAAGCTAGGGCACCCTAATTTATACCTAGGTCGGCCCTAGCTTGGTTTCCAAGCTAGCTTGCGGCCCTCTATTAATGGGTATAGAGGTAGGGTGGGTATAGTACTCTAAATAAGAGGTTACGATAGGGACCGAGAGGAGGAATTGGTTTTGGTCTCCGATAAAATTAAGCATCCCGTGCCGAACACACACTTAATTTTATCAATAATAATTCATTCCACTAGAGAACTATTATTGAACTACCGCACCAATCCCAAATTACATTTTTGGGCTCCTTCTTATTATGAGTGTGTTAGTCTCCCTGTGTTTAAGATATCGAATGTCCACTAATTAAGTGAGTTACTAACAACTCATTTAATTTATATCTTAGTCCAAGAGTAGTACCACTCAACTTTATCGTCATGTTGGACTAAGTCCACCTGTAGGGTTTAACATGACAATCCTTATGAGCTCCTCTTGAGGACATTATCAACCTAGTATCTCTAGGACACAGTTTCCTTCTATAATCAACAACACACACTATAAGTGATACCATTTCCCAATTTATCGGGCTTATTGATTCATCGAACTAAATCTCACCCATTGATAAATTAAAGAAATAAATATCAAATATATGTGCTTGTTATTATATTAGGATTAAGAGCACACACTTCCATAATAACCGAGGTCTTTGTTCCTTTATAAAGTCAGTATAAAAGAAACGACCTCAAATGGTCCTACTCAATACACTCTGAGTGTACTAGTGTAATTATATAGTCAAGATAAACTAATACCTAATTACACTAAGACCTTCTAATGGTTTGTTCCTTTCCATTTTGGTCGTGAGCTACTATTTATAATTTATAAGGAACCAATAACATGATCTTCTGTGTGTGACACCACACACCATGTTATCTACAATATAAATTAATTGAGCAACTACATTTATCATAAATGTAGACATTTAACCAATGTGATTCTTATTTCTAGATAAATGTTTATACCAAAAGCTAGGCTTTTAGTATACACTCTAACATGGACGGCAGAAGAGGTGAGTTTCGTCGGATTTGAGCTTTACGAGTGTAGTTGAGTAGGGTGGATTTCGAGTCAGAGTACTATAGTTTGTGATTACTATTATTAACTACGTGGTTGTGACAGCCAGAGGCTGAATATCTATATAAACTGCGTGGTAATTGTTTTTATTTATTGTTATTATTCCGACCTACCGGGTATATGAGGATGTAGAAAGTTTGATTGTCCACCGCGTGACGGTCAAATTTTCTCTCGTGGACTCCGGTATTTTATAGTGGTATCGATACGCTTATACGATCTTTTTTTTCGTATGATGTTTGGGATAACTTGATACCAATTTATTTACTTGGTATCGAGCACCAAGTTCAGCGATACTTGTTGGATTTTGTATTATGGATTTCGAGATTTATCCGACATTTATCGTATCTGATGCTTAATACCGCTGTGTTCGATATTTATCTGACATTGGTATTCTCGGTATTTGTTAGCCAGTAGTCAACTCGGCATTTTCGGATTTTCGATATGGTTATGTTTCGGATTGCCGGATTTATTTGGATTTCTACGGCGATATTCTCGCTCGAATTTGAGGTCAAAAGTTAGACCCGGATGTTACTTTAACATCTCCGTATGTTAAATAGGTATGATGTTTATTTTTATGATTTTTATATTGTAGTAATATCCGTAATTTAATTTAACAGACATGGAGACGATCTATCAGATTAGCTGCGAGACGTAGCCGGACGACCACGTAGAGGACTGTGATCTCCTCGGATATGCCGAGATGCCCCAGTGCAGGGTCACCGAGTGCAGCACCGTGACTAACGGCATCTGTTGGGTCCTGCGGTCTGGGACAAGCGGCTCCTAGTACCCTATAAGTACCCTACTCGGCTGTTGTTCCTCTATTCCTACTACCATTGCTAGTGGCATGGGTACGGGGTGACCACGCGTAGCTACTGGTATTCAGCGACATACTGCAGTCCTCATGGTATCCTGTGCCACCAAAACGACAGTCCCCTCACCAGCTCGCCCGGTACTACACCATTATTAATCATTACCCATACCATCACATCTAAATACCTTGTATCAGTTACACCTGACCAGCGTATACAAAGGACAGTGTTCGCGCTTTATTCCGGTGCACTGTTCCTGCCACCACCAATAGTTAAAGAAAGTCCTCCAGTAGCTTAGCTTCACCCAGCATGCCAGCACGAGCTCCGAGCCATCTCCGGCTACGAGCTGCTGTGGCCTGCTCGACGCTGAAGGATAAGATTGATTCCGCTAAGGACGTATATCAGAAGATCTTCGAGTTCTAGACGAGACTTCGGGTGGGACATGCATGACCAACTACCATTACTTACGAGGCCCGATGATTGAGTCACCCATTTACTTGTGTGGATTTGACGCACAGATTTTATTATCGTGAGTGTAACGGCTCAGAGAGTCTTTTCAGCGCTCTTCCCCAAGGAGTCGCCATGATTTTATCGGGCGTAATCCGTAGGCGTATATAACCAGCGGGAGTGAATAAGGTTCTTCTCAGACTGCGAGTCGCAACTAACTTGATGCCCGATGATCGCGCACGCACGCTACTACGGATCTTATCACGACCGTCACCGGCCTATGAGTCGCGACCTGCGATGCCACAGATCAATGTTACAGTATACTGCCGAAGATACACGGCAGTCGCGCACATCGAGGTACCAGCAGTGTGACAGATGCTAACGAGTACAGCGTAAGATATAGCTCTTCACGACATCGTGTGATTCTCGCTCTTCAGGTCATCCGCGCACGGTTCAAGTACTCGGGGGTCATCTAGATCGGTATACTCCTCACTTGGCCGCCTTGACCGGGAGCATGGTATATTTTTATTGCCTTCCAGAGGAGAGATATCGGGAACCGAAAAGACGGAGGGTTGTTCAGGGTTGTCGGTGCGGACTTTTACGCTCGAACGAGTTACTGACCTCGTCCGAGAGAGGGCCCTCGCATAGGTATCGTCGATCGTAGGATGGCGGCGTCGGATGTGATGTAGGGCGCCGACTCCATTCTTCTGAGTAGCTCCCCGGTTCGGTAGAGCAGCCAGTCGATTCGAGGAGGCATTGACAGCCCAACCACCATGGCAAACCTTTCCGACGAAGGCGGCACAGCCATACGGCTCTCTCGGCGACATTTGGCATCAGGAGTACGGCCTCCGGTGGCCAAGCCAGAATAAAGCTCCGAAGACTCGTGATTCGATGGACCAGTTCCGATGCCGGCAAGTTCGTGGTAGCTGCATTCGAATCCTCCTTCGATTACGCTATGATGTGAGCGCCAGCCACGCAGACGAGCGTCCTCATCCTCCTGACGTTGAGGAATCGGCATCACAATGGGCCGTCTGAAAGCTGTTGACATCGTGCGCTGACCACGCGGAATCTAATTTATCCCGTGCCTCGTCTGTATGACGATTTCTCGATAGACCATACGGTGATTATAGTATCTCTTTATATCCCGCACCACCATCCGATTAGACGTCAGAGGTACGTCACCTGTGAGATTACGCCCAGCTGACTTCATGCTTCCTACCATCCTGATACATTAGTAGTGTACGTACTCTCCCTTAGTAATATTACTATGAGGCTGACATGATCTGCCTGACAGACCTACTTGTATGGAGGTTCAGGGGTGTCATCATTCGAACTTCGCCCATGGCTGGTTCGATCGTCAGATCTCCCAATATCTCTCCGTAGGCGTGAGCAGAGCCGCTGCTGGTGTCTCGAAGACAAGCAAGATTGACATGACGGCGGTAGTCAGAGTACGTTTCATGGTATTCCCCGGATGCTTCCCTATCCGTATCCGTATGGTTTGCCTCGGAGTTCCAAATAGTTCATTGGTAGCCGATTCGATCGGATTCAAGCGGGGGATCGACGCGGAAAATCGAGCAGAGAGCTGAAGGTTCAACCGTGAGAGCTGATAGAGTTTCGCTCGCTAGTGTTTCCCCATGGTTCTCGGTTATGCATTATTTGTCATTGTTTATTTGTCGAAGAAAAAGGCATCCGGTATATTACGTCCAGAGTGATAATATCCTTTACCATGGATCGAGTTTGTGATCAGGTAGTAAGGTACTTGCAGTATCTAAGATCCGCGATCAGATATCCACCGAGAGTCGGAGACCTATCAGGTCCTGAGAGTTCGTAAGATATATATTGAAGCTCGGGATATTCAGGAGATCGGAATCTCGGCTATTATTAGAAGCTGGTTAATACCATTTGGGACTAACTCTCCAGCCGGTGTTTATGGACTGATGAACCCATTTTTTCTGGAGTATTGATCAGTTATCGCTTACTGATATCGGACATATCGTCAGATCATTGATTCAGCATTCAGAGAGGAGGAGCATGCCTCTTCAGCAAGATAGATCTCAGGTTCGATTTAGATCGATACTACTGCGCCATTGATCGCGAATTAGTTTTTCGTGGTTCGGGACCAAATATATTGAATGATCCTCGAGGTCATCACGGTAGATTGTCAAGACCACAAGTCCATGCGCAGGACTCCCGCTTTCGATATTATTACCACGTGTTCGAGGGTTTCGTGCTTGCACGTATATGCACACTTACACCGTGGAAGGTGGAAGTTAGTGGTCAGTTGAGACCAGCTCCGCCCGTGGACCGAGGTGAGGCGGAGATGATTGATGTCGCACCCAGCTTGGTTTTACCTACCGAGAAGAGGATGGATTTGTATCATACGCCGTCGTTATGTAGGAGGTTGCGCTTTCGTTTCGACTGAGCGCAGTAGAAGTAGTAGTCTCATGCTTCACGCTGAAGGAGCATGAAACTGATGGAGGTTAATGCCATCATTTATGCACAAGATTGGCGCCATCATTTATACTACGGTTATATTTGAGATTCTCGCGATCATAAGAGTCTCGAAACATTTTCACTGTAAGAGGAGCTTTAATCTACTGGAGAGTGATGGAGTTCAAAGGATGATTTATTGTGTATTAGCTACCACCCTAAAGCTAATGTAGGCGCAGATGCAAGTCCGGACTTGTCTGCCAACTGAAGACTACGGACTTCTCCCGTGGGATCTTGGAGTTACTCTTGAGGCGACCCAGGGGCCAATCGGCGGGCGAGCAGGTGGTATTGTTACCATGGTTACCACCGTCGATCAGAGAGTTAGCGTCCAGGTTGTTCGGCAATGGAGCCAATCGAACCAAACGTGACGGACGAGAGAGGAGGTGTTATATACTACTCCGGTAGATTGCGCGCACACATCCCAGATCGGTCTTCCGTCTTGAGGAGCTACCGGGGAGAGGTTCATGTCTCGCATTATCCATCAGAGCAAAGGGACCGTATGTATGTCGAGATTTGAGGCGCGTTATCGGTGGAATGGTAAGAAAGAAAACATCGGTTTGTAGGCTAGATGTCTTATGCGCTGCGTGAAGGCAACACCGCAGTAGACATGCAGTTACTGTGGATCCTTATTCCCAGGTAGAAGGATCACATTACCATGGATTTCATGGACGAGGGTGGAGACGAGAGACACGACGAACACGAGGCCTTTTTGACGGTTGATTGTGATCGACTTTTAGCGTAAGGACTGGACTTTTAGCTTAAGATCCAGATCTGATTATCGATTATTGCCGGGAGATTATCGTACTTCTCCGCTGTATCACATTGGTTCGGATTGAGTATCATTTCGATGAGATCACGGCTGCGTTTACGTACGCGCGAGTCGGTTCGGAGTCCTTTAGTAGCGTTTACTGACTGTCCTTCCATCCAGATGCATACTGAATGATGGGCTGCGAGCGTAACCATTCAGAGCCTTTTAGAGGACCTGCCAGAGGTCATGGTTGAGAGGTAAGTTGGAGGATCATCGCAGGTAGAGCTCTTGCCAACAATAGCTTATCGGCCATCCCATGATGGCACCGCTACGACACCCGCGCCCCCTGGAACGAGGCCGAGAGGCCCAGCTTGAGAGGCCCAGCTGTTGGAGAGCTAAAGTTCGAGTTCGCAGAGACACCTGTATTTATTTATGATGGAGGATGCTTTGGCCGTATTTGATGGATGATCGGAGCGGCAGACGCGAAGAAGGGTACTAGAAGCCCTTCTTCACTGCTGCGACATCGATGCCGAGCTCCTAGAGATGTAGATTGGCTCGGTGAAAGTCAATCTGGCTTTTGAGAGATATCGAGAGAGCGACCTGCCAGCAGCCCCGCACTACCACTACGCGGTCACACGCGATACTACGACGTATTTCACGACGAGGAGACAGTTCGACGCCGTATATTCACCTCGATTCGATTACATAGAGAGGTTCGACTTCGGAGAAGGCTGGCCAATATATGAACAACAAGACTATCCTATCAAGGAAGCATGGCTGGGAATATGTGATCAGATCATTCTGGGACGGAGGAGGCTACTTGGGAGCTTGAGGATACGATCCGAGCTCGATATCCCCATCTTTTACGTGAGGTATGTGATTGGGTTCGATTTATACTTTCTATATCTATTGTTAGTACGATGGTAGATAATGAAATTGGGGACCAAATTTTTATTAGTGGGGAGAATAAAATAAATCTAGGAAAATATTAATAAGATTTTCGATTTTTGAAAATTTTCGAGAATTTTCGATCGTATGACGAGTTAATCAGGGACAAATGGGCGCTCAAAATGTTTAGGCTACCATTTAAATAAGGAAAAGTTGAATTTCTTAATTCCTTCTTCTTATTTATTTTCCTTCTTCGTTTTGTTGTCATGGTCATTCCTTCTCCCGACACCGAGTCGCCTTTTTTGCCCTAACACGCCTTCCTCTCTTTTATTCTTCTTTATTTCTCTCCTCTCCTCACCGCCGATCTACACTTCTTCCTCTTCCTATTCTTTCTTCTTTCACCTGTGCCCTAGCCACCGCTGCGTGCCATAGCCAACGCTAGAGAAGTGTGTCGATCGCCTCCTTTGTCTTAAGAACAGTCTAGTGCCGATTTTCCTCTCTTCCTTCATTTGTGGAGTTGAGTTCTCACCACCGCAGATCGCCTACGAGCCCACGCCTTTCTTTCTTTCTCAGTGTTAGGGCCGAGCCTCACTGAAGGGACCTCCTTGTTCCTCCTCTCCTCACGATCAATCTTCTTGGTGGAATTAGGTCACGGTTGAGTAAAAATTAGATCTTGGTTTTTGGATTTATGTTTTGATCGATAGGGTGGCCGGTTTAGTAATTAAGTAAGTAATTCAGCACTCTAAAGAACTTTGGTCTTCAATGAGAATTATTCATTTTACATGACTGTCCTAGTTGTGAATCAACAACATCGCAGTAGAGAGGTATTAATTTGTTTTGGTATTAGGTTTGTATTTGGAAGAGTTCAAGTTGATTTAGGTTTAGATCTAAATCAAATTGTATAGTGGAACGAATTAGGTTTTATGAAACTAACCCTATTTGGTCGATGTTTATGGATTAGGGGTTTGCCCTAATTTAGAGTTAAAGAATTTATTTAGCTATTAATAGGAATTTAGCTAAAGAATTGTATATCTATTTGATACAGGATTTTGACACGAGACGAGTATCTCGGAGTCGGATTGGACCTTTCTATTTTCGGAGGCGGGTACTTTTGACTTTTTGTCTTTGATATGCTTAGTAATGAAATTAACATGTTGCATTAATTGTGTTTCTTACTGTTAATCACTACCCAAATTGCACATGATTTATTGATTGGTTTGCATCTCATGTATATTTTACTGCTTATACATGCTTATAGGTAGTGATATACCATGCTTTACCATGTTTAGACCTAGGTTTTATACCTTGTACCTTTGGATTGTTTTGATCGTTGACCTATGATGCATTTTATATACATGTGGATTAGGTCGATATTTTGTGGTTAGTGCCATGCACCATTTGCATGTGCGATAGTCCGCCCATTATTGTTGAGCGCCACTATATGGATCACACACCACCACCCGGGTTAGTGGATTCGATTAAAGGACTAGTAGGACTCATTGAAACACTGGTCCATGGCGGGTAGTTGTGTCGTGATTCTCCCGTACCTGAGATGAGATTTCGGCCTCCCCATTTATGATTTGGGGTAGGAGGATAGGTGTACTCCGACAGATCATCCACTTCGGTCACTCGTGAGTAGTGAGTGACGATTGCACAGTTGTCACCCTACCCACTCGCCTCACTATTGTGTGTGAGATGATCGACCGGGGTGACCAGGGCGCATCATTGGCATCATATGCATGATGCATTTATTGCTGTGTTTGTTTGCTGCGCATTTATATATTGCATATTGTTTGGATACCTATGTTTAACATACATCTGATTCCTATACCATCGTTGCTTTCCTTATACTCGTGTCTGTTAGTAGCCTTTCCTCCTTACTTGATGCATATATTTATCTTCTTATATCAGAGAGACTTTACGCATGATTAGTGTTAGTGTTATTTCTTTACTTTGCATATCAATTGTACAGTGTTGGACTCACCCGCCTCCATTGTTGTTATTTTCAGGTTGATGCCGAGTTCCATCGCTAGTCCTCACTGCACGAAGTGCTAGATCCCTGCAGACCTCGAGGATTTATTTACCATTTGGTTTGGTTTTATTTATGTGTATACTTGGTTATTTGGATACTTGGACATCGTTTCTTTTCTGATATTGATGGATGTTCTATTCGATATGTTTTACTTATTACATGCCTGAAGAAGGAAGAGGTGAGTTTGGCCGATTGATTGAGCTTTACGAGTGTAGTTGAGTAGGGTGGATTTTAGTCGACTATAGTTTGTGATTACTATTATTAACTGCGTGGTGTTGATGGAGGATATCTATATAAACCGCATGGTAATTTTTTATTTATTGTTATTATTCCAGCACTTTGGTCGAGGTATATGAGGATGTAGAAAAGTTTCATATTGTCCAAATGTGGATGTCTTCGACAATTTTCTTCCGACGGACTCCTCGGGATTAGCAACCAACCATGTAGCTCGAAGTTACATTTGTTGAAATTACCGCCGTGTACACAACAAGTGGATCTATGGAAATAATGCAAGAGTTCGAGTTTGCAGAGACTCAACCTCCATGGTGGTAGAGTTTTGTTTCTACA
The DNA here is from genome assembly GCF_018446385.1 of Zingiber officinale. Lineage (NCBI taxonomy): Eukaryota > Viridiplantae > Streptophyta > Magnoliopsida > Zingiberales > Zingiberaceae > Zingiber > Zingiber officinale. Next base: position 58,008,846 of record NC_056006.1, on the reverse strand, counting down.
TGATGTCCTAATCTTGTTTCGTTATGTGTCTTCTTGATTTAGGGTATTGTATTAGTTTTTACAATGGGTCTGTTGAACTTAAGATTGACTCGGTGTCAATCGGACATGGTTTTTAACAAATGGTTTTATGGTTCTTGATGTAGAACCAGATGTCAATTATGCTATTGATGGTTGTTTTTCAAACATTACTTTAACTAGTGATGTAGAGCGATGAGGTTTGGCATGCAGATTAAGACACATAGGAGAGCAATATGAAGAAGCTAGAGAGGGTCTATTAGGCACTCGAGCTAAGATTCAATTTCTATATGTGAGCATTGTCTTCTTTGGAAAAGCAACTAGGAAACCATTTGGTAAGGCTATTAGATCTGAATCAACATTGTAGTTAATTCATTCGGACATTTGTGGTCCAATGAATGTGAAGGCTAGACACTTCCTATTTCATTACATTTATTGATGATTTCTCTAGGTTCGGTATTTGATTTCTCACAAATCTGAAGCTTTAGATTGCTTCATTCGTTATATGAATAAAGTTGAGAATCAAACGGAACGTAAGGTTACCATGGAGGAGAGTATTTGTCTGATATGTTCAAGACAATATGTAATGATAGAGGATTATTAGACAGTGACAATCCACGGAACTCCACAGAAAAGTAGCTAAAAGAAGAAATAAGACTCTTCTTGAAATGGTTAGGTCTATGATGGTAGCTAATTTGTCAATCTCTATTGGGGAGATGCATTATTAACTATAGCCTATATACTTAAAAAGTGCCTTCAAAGTCGGTTCCATTTACCCCATGAGCGTTGGAGAATCATATTTAGTATCGAGACCAGGGTGCTGCTTATGTTCATTCATGATGGTTCTCACAAGTATGGAAAACTAGGGTCTAGGGGTAAGAAATGTATCTTTATAAGATATCATGAGACCTCCAAAGGTTATGTTTTCATAGGTGAGCAACTAGATGGAACCATCTCCAAATAGACTCGAGATGCGACTTTTCTCAAAACAGAGTTCCCAATCAGAGGTGATGTTGATAAAAATGTTCCTCTATTTGAGGAGGATGAGATATTATCAACGAGAGAGATGTCAAAAGGGATACAGTCGAGTTAGAGTGTGGGGTGATATCTTGGAGTCATGAGTTAACTTCTCAACACCTAACTTACGGAGAAGTGTAGAGATCAAACCTAAGAAGAGGTTTGATATTGAGAATGAAGCATTGGTAACTCCAATTGACGATGACGAACCTCAATCCATTGAGGAAGCATTGGGATGTAGAGTTAGAGAAAATGGAAAGTTGCAATGGTTGAAGAGATGGAGTCCATGATTCAAAATCATGTTTGGGACTTAGTCGATCTTCCTCCGGGCGAAAGGGCTATTGGGAATAAGTGGATTCACAAAGTAAAGAGGAAAGCGGATGGATCGATTAATAGATACAAAGCTCGTTAGTTGCAAAAGGATATACCCAAATGGAGGGTATTGACTTTGAAGAGACATTTTCTCCTGTAGTGAAATTTGTATCAATAAGAGTTATTTTGGCCTTTGTGGCACATTATGACTTGGAATTACATCAAATGGATGTAAAACTGCTTTCCTATGGTTTGACAAGAAATCTATATGGTTCAACCGAAGGTTTCATTGTTGAAGGCCAAGAGCAGAAAGTATGTAGACTTAAAAAGTCTATATATGGGCTAAAGCAAGGTCAATGGAACGGATCAAGATTTATTTAGTCATTTTATCTTATGGTTTGAAGGGATATTGGGAATCATTTGTTTCTCAAAATCAAAAGGAAAGATGATCAATCAATTAATCGATGATATGATCGACTAGTTGGAAAAGGATATATTGAAATGGAGGGTATCATTTTTGAAGAGAAGTTGAATACATCTTAGGGGTGAAGATCATAAGAGATCGTTCTAAAAGACTTTTGGGTTTGTCACAAGAGTCTTATATAAATAAGATGTTACATCATTTCAATATGTCTAATTGCAACATTATGTCCCAAAACTCCTAAAGAAATAGCCGAGATGAATAAAATCATATGCCAGTTCTATTGGTAGTTTGATGTACACTATGTTGTGTACACATCCCGATATCGTTATGTTGTGGGCTTGGTCAATCACTTCTAGTCAAACCCGTGACCGAGACACTGGAAGGCGATAAAGGATATTCAGATATCTGGACAACAGATTATTATCTCTTTTTCAAGGATCGAATATGAGTCTGAAAGGTTATTCAGATGCAAGGGAAGGAGACCTAGATGATAGAAAATCCAGTCTATGCATTTTGCTGAATGGTGGTGCCATCTCCTGGAACAACAAGAAACAAGCTTGTGTAGCTTTGTCGATATTGGAAGTTGTGTGGCTTGCATATCAGTTGTGCAACAATCTGCTGAGGATAGTGGGAATCCTGTTGTCATCTGTGCAAGTGCAATAGCTTTTTCAAGGATCCCAAATATCATAGCAAAATATAGAAATTAAATATAATTTTGTAAGGGATATTGTGGCTAAGAGAAAAGTCATCCTTGAGTAGTCCCTACACGTGTTATGCTTGCAGATCTTTTTACTAAGCCAATGACTAAAGAGTCATTTAAAGAACATGTAAAGTCTTTGGACTTAAGTAGAATGTAACAATATTAAAATAATAAAGACTTTGTGTTATGATTGTGTAATTTGCCATAATTTATTCGAGTGTATATGTTGTATTTGTTACATTCATAAGATCTGCATGTTGGTGTGTGGAGATTGGTCCATTCATGGACAATCATCTCATTGTTAAGTATACAAATAGGGTAAGCCAGTATTATGAAACGACTACAGCTTGAGAATTATGAAATTAGAGACAAATTAATAAGTTGAGGTCACCTTGATAATTGTCGATGAGATCATTTGTGATGTGTATAATGATCTAAGTAACACCATTTACTTGAACTCGTGAGCAGTTGATTATTGATATTGAATTCGAGACATTAGGTATGTCTAGATCAAAATCTATGCGATGTTAAATTTAAAGATAACATGCACTCTTTTTAGTAAAGAGAATAACATCGTGGCATGTGATTCATACCACATGTGCTAATGACAATAAAGGTAGTAGGAGAATGAATCGTTTCTATATATGAGACCTTTGAGATTATATGTTAATCTAGCCTAACTACTTGAAGTTTTAATCGCTACTGCTACTTTAGTTCTACGAATCTATATGGAGCATAACTAGGAAGCTGATTAAAATGAATTGATTCTAGTTAAAAGGAAGATTAAATATATTTACATCTTTTGTGTTATTCACTCGAGTCATCTTACTATGTATAGAAATGAATGTGAATATTGGATATGAACATGCTCTTGACATAATGGTCATTATAAGGGATTAGAGATGTTCATATCGATGTAAATGAAAATTATTTAATCTGGGTAAATAGCAAGACATGGATATCTTCAAGATAATGGTTGTGTGTCACTTGAAGATTGGATGGATCCTGGATAAAGGCTATGTGCCACCAGGAAAGTGACTATGTGTCATAAAGAATGTGTCTCTAATTTATTTGAGCAGCTAAGTAAAGTGTAACAACTTTATTAGCATTGATTGCTCAAAGAGCGGCTAAGTCAAGGTGTAACAATCTTCTTAGCAACTATCGCTCAGTGTGCTTACTGTCGTACGAACCATTTTCTCTAAGTATGGATTGGATGTTTTCATATGGTCTATGTGACCAAACTCTCTAATAGTCTATGTGACTTATTAAGTCTTTGTGACTTACCTGAATGAACAAGTCTTAGTGACTTACCTTGGACGAGTAGGAGATGTTGGAAATGGGGAGAGTGGGGATATGGGAACATGGCCCATGTTCCCCACTACTCATAATGGAAAAGTCCATTATGCCCTTGGTTTATTTCCCTATATAAAGGGGGTGCGTCCAAGGATCAGGTGTGTGAAATTGCTAGTGTGCAATGACGAGAGTAAGAGGAGAACATCCAAGGCGGCGGGATTTGGTTTGTGGAATTGCGGAGGGCTTTCCGATCTTGTGATCGCTCTTTCGACAGCGAGTTTTCGCCATTGCCGATTGCGGATCTGCGGGAGATCGCTGTAAGTTTTTACCGTTTTTATTTTATTCGTCTATCATGCATTTAGAATATAGATCTACAGTCGGCCCACAGGAGAATACAATGGAGCTATGAGACAAGCTCATCGAACTACACAAAGGAACTGTCGACTCAAGGGTAACAACTCGTGATCTTCTATTGACTTCATTATTTAATATTAAAATGCAGGATGGAGAAACCGTAAGTCAACTACATGCAAGGATCAAGGATATCCTCAATGGCCTGCACATGATCGGATATCAACTCGAGAATGACGATGTTATCAGGTACGCTATGAACTCGTTCCCTCGAAACTCACTGTGGGCATCGATCCTAGATACCTATAAGGTTTCGAGGAACCTCTCAAAATTAAAGTTAGATGAATTATTTTATGAATTGGAGTTGCACGAACAAACTAACAGCCTAAAGGTCAAGAAAGGATTGCATTTCTTGCAGGCACTTTGAAGGGAGCTAAACCCAAAGCAAAAATTGAATTCGAACTAGAATTAGACGAAGAAGAGCAACTAGTGAACATGGTAAGTAAGATGTTCACTAGATGCAAGAAAAACTTCACCAAACACGACATGAAGAAGATGTCTAAATTGACATACGACAACTCAAAAGCAAACATTATATGCTACAACTGCAACAAGAAGGGGCACTTGAAACATGAATGCCCGAATAAAGACAAGATCAAGAAGACAAAGCAAAAGAAAGCACTAAAGGCGACTTGGGACGAATCTTCCTTGGACAAATTTGAAGCTGACAAACCAAAGCAAACTAGCTACCTCGCGCTAATGGCAATCGGAGGCGATTCAAATCCAGAAGAAGAATCTGAATACAAGTTGAGCAATGGATCTGCATCTGGTTTGGACGAACCAATTAGGGTAAATTTTAATTATACCATAAATTTTTAAAAAATTATTTCCTACTTAAACAAAAAATTAACAAAAATTGAGGAACACGCTAAACTCCTCCTTAAGGAAAAAAAAACATCCTTAAGGAATAGTTGAGCTTGATCTCCTTAATTGACCAAGTTCAAGATAGAAATTCAACTCAAGTTACAAATCTTGAGGAAGAAAATTTTATCTTGAAAAATCAAGTTAAAGAGTTAAAGAAACAGTTAGAAAAATTTACCTTAGGATCCAAATATCTAAATATGATACTTGGATCTCAAAGAGTTGTGTACAATAAAATCAGATTTGGATACAAGTCCAACTCTACATTTAAATAAATTTTAACTATAACTCAAAATTCAAAATTAACTAAAGCTTAGGTTCTAAAAGCATGCCTAACTACGCAAGTAGGACTCAATCAATATTATATACCAAAAAATAAAATTCACTATATAAATCAAAATAAATCAAATAAATCACTCACAACCTCAAAAATTAAACCTTTAAAAATAAATTTAAACCTAAAGAATAAAATCAAATCAAATAAATCTAAATTAAACAAAAACAAAATCAATCTAAACTTAAACTATAACCAAGTCTATTATAACTATAAAGCAAATCGACACAGACCTAAAACTTAAAAGTTCAATAATATAGGGGGAGACTCTAAATTAGTTCGTACCTCTAAAAATAATAAATTACCAACTGGGTAATTAGAACTAGCATAAATAGGAACAAAAGTTTAACTTGATAAATGATATTGGAGAAGTTTTGGATAATAGTAGATTAGGGAAGCTCTACCTATGCATGTGTAGGAAGATATGACTTCGACCTAGTACATTTGGTTTAGTAGAACTAATTGAAGCTACCCCTTATTAATACTAACTGGTTAGACAAAAGTTTTGTATTAAGTTCAGTGGATAGGACTATTTAAAAAATTCTGAAGGCGTGGTTACTCTAATGATGTCCAGGTGACTCACCACAGCTTAGAAGTTTATCCAAAGAATGTCTGTTTGTTAAATCCAAAACTAAACTTCAAACACAAGTTAAATCAAATCCTGAAATTCAGCCTAACTCATCTCACAAAATTATAAGATTTCCTGATTGAAAATATAGATCGAGTGAGATGAAAAGGATTCAAATTTAAATTAAAATCAAATTATAATTATAATTAAATTAATTAAATTAAAATTAAATGCAAATTAATTAAGTTTAAATTTAAATTAAATTAATTAAATTCAAATTAAGTTAAACTAAGTCCACACTTAAGCTAAAAAAATTTTCCTACTCTTTGTAGAAATCTAGATGGATATTGGATAGTGATTGTTCTAAACACATGATCGGGGATCAAACAATATTCATAAAATTAACCTTCAAAATGCTAGGAATAGTTGCCTTTCGAAACAATGATATATTGAAGGTAATTGGTATAAGTAACATTGAACTAGAATCTAATTTCATTATTCATAAAGTACTATTTATTGAAAATTTCAAATTTAACCTACTCAGTGTCAGCCAATTATGTGATTTAGAGTATAAGGTTAGGTTTACATCCACTAAATGTTTAATTAAATATATGAAAGATCTTACAATAAAATTGAAAGGACTCGGGAATAATAACATTTACACAATTAACCTAGCCAATTTCTCACTTAAGTGTTATCTAACACAAAAAGAGGAAACTTGGTTGTGGCATAAGAGAATGTTCTACACTAGCTTTAGAAACCTCACTAAACTAAATGACTTAGTTAGAGGACTACCAAAATTATCCAACTTAGAGTCAACAATTTGTAATGCTTGTCAACAAGGAAAATAGACCAAATCAATGCATAAATCAACTAATCAAACTCAAACCAATTCAACACTTTAATTATTATACTTATATTTATTTGACTCACATGAGATTAAATCTATAAATAGAAATTTATACTATCTAATAATAATTGATGATTACTCAAGATTCACTTGGGTAAAATTTTAAAAAATAATAATAATGAAATATTTAGTAATTTTTGTAAACAAACTGAAAATGAAAAAGATTCAAAATTTAAAAGAATTAAAAGTGATAACGGTGGAGAGTTTAAACATCATAGGTATACTAAATTATACTTAGAAAATGTTTATCATCAAGAATTCTCATGTTCTAATACACCTCAACAAAATGGAATAGTTGAAAGAAAAAATAGAACTCTCTAAGAAGTCACTAGGATAATGCTTAATGAATACCAACTACTAAAATATTTCTGAGAAGAAATTATTAGTATAGCCTGTTATATAGAAAATAGAACAACAATTAATAAAAAATAAAATAAAACTCCATTTGAAATTTACTATAATAAATTACCAAATATCAAATACTTTAAGGTATTTAGATGTTTTGTGTACATATTAAATACAAGAAAATACTTAGAAAAATTTTCCTCAAAAGTAGAACATGAAATTTTTATAGGGTATTCCCGAAATAGTAGAGGATATAGAGTTTATAATAAAACTACTCTAAGAATTGATGAAATAATCAATATAAAATTTGATGAAATTACTAAAGAATCTAATTAACTAAACCTTAATATCAACCAATTGATTTTGTTAGAGCTAGCACTGATCAAGGGGGAGCAAGTGAAAACCCAATAGACGAATATGAAGATAAACAAAATCAACCATAAGAAAATGAACAAACACAAACTAAACCTAGAATAATAAGAGTAAGTTCATACCACCCAATTGACCAAATAATAGGTGATCTGGAACTAAGAGTTTACACTACAACAAAAATGTTAAACGACAATACCACAAAGACAATGGTTTTAGATGAAACTATTGTAAATTTGGTAAAAGATAACGGTTTTAGATAAAACCGTTGTCTTTGAGCTCCCATAAAATATAAAAGACAACAGTTTTGTGAAAATCGTTGTCATTGAGCAATATTTTTAAAATCAATAATGCATTTTACAACGGTTATCTAAAACTATCGTCTTTAAGTACTTTTTTAGGGGTTACGACAACAATTTTGATAAAACCATTGTCTTTGACTTTATTCATTTTGTCATTTCCCCCTCGCAGTTTTGCTTTCCCTCTCTTCGCAAATCTTTTTGGCGCCTTGTTTTCCCTTTCGTGTTCCCGAACCCTAAGTCATTTTTCTTTCCCTCTCCTCATACAATCTCTTCACGCCATCCTATCGACCGCTGGATCTTCCTCCACGACAGCGTGCTCTCCTCTCTTCCTAGTGTAACGACCCGCCTCCTACTAACTAGACTGTGAGGCCGATCGTCACAATATGCTAACTAATTCATGTGCGGAAAGCTGATCTGATGAAAATTTTGCTGAACTAATGATTATGCTTCTGTTAATCGCTATACTATCTGAACTTAATGTTTAAACTACCCCTTGAATTGTTGTGGCTATGCTAGAAGGGGTGTTCTAGGTCTTCTTCATCATCTAGGTGAACTAAAGTGTTTCTGGTACTAGGTTCATCGATCCACGGACGGATCCAGCTACTTACACGGAGACTAATTTGGATCGATCGATCGATCATCGGTGCAATCGATCTAGTCGATTCAGGACCCTCATGTGCTGCGGACGAATTACCGGATCGAGTGATCGATCGTATGTCCCATCGACCCAATGATCAATTCAACGATGCGTCGCCGCCTCGATCGATCGGTCGATCGATCCTCAAACCTTTCATTCGCGACGGAGACTGGACCATCGATCGATCCGATCGATCGATTGCGTTCGCTCATGGATAATGATATCGATCGGGATCGATCGACAATCGACGATCGATCGATCGGGGTTTCGATTTCATATCGAACCGATTTCGACCGTTTCAACAATGTAAACCATGTACCAACTCTAAACTAACTGAAATGCATTCTACCATCAATTATCTAGCATTCTAAACATGGCATGGTGCATATTTCACTAGTTCATGATTTTTAAACAAACTGAAATGCGAAAACTAAAAATAACAAGGTTCTAATAGTTAAACTTGCTAAATCCCTGAGATCTTCATTCCAAACTCATTTTTCACACACACATCTTCGTTGTATTGACCTCCAGCCTCCGCTAGTACATCTTTCCTTTACCTTTATCTGCAGTATAAGGAAAAGAGTATCTGTAAGCTTGAGAGCTTAGTAAGAAACAATCTACCTCACAAAACATGCATACGATGCAATGTATACTTTTTAAAACATGCTATTGAAATCTATGCTGAACATGTTAAAGCATGGCATGACATACTATCATACAAAATACAGAATCAAAACTGATCATAGAACTATCACATGTATCAATAAGAAAGAGCTAAGCTAAAGCATGAACTGAGCTACACTAAAACTGAGCTAGAACTGAAATTAAACTCGGCGATTTGTGAGTTTGAAAACTCTTTATCATAGATAGATGAAAATACATAATCATCTTTGGCGATGTAGCTGGTGCTTCAACGATCTAGATCCCTAACTAGACGGCTGCAAACTAATCTAGTAGGGTTACTAGGTTATCTAAACCTAGGGAATCAGTCAGCCCAATGGACATCTAGTCGAGTGCAATTTGCTGAAAATAAAATCTTGGTTATAGCTGAATTGTTCTTATCTTGCTATTTCTAGGTTATACGAACCTAGAGCTAGGTTGTCTAGAGGCGACTGTGGGAGCCCACCCATTGGACCGTAGTCCCATATAAACTGTAGTAACACTGCATATACTAGATAAATGCTTCTATCACATTTAGCTAAACTATTAAAATACCTAGTCGCATTTTAACTGTACTAAATATATTATCGAGCACTTGACTGTCTATGTGCCACCCTGTGCCATCCATACTACTAAACTAAAACATGCAATCACACGAACTACTTACATGTAGGTGAGGGTTTCTTACCTCTAAGTTTTCTTTGATTTAGTCGCTAGTTTTGGAGAGAAAAATCCTTCATTCGGCGATCTCCTCGTCACGTGTCCCTCTGGTGGAGGCGTCCTCGTGCAGTTATCGCGGGGTGCTCTTGAGCCTTTGGGATGGAACCCTAGCCCTTGGGGCTTGGTGCGCCGAGAGGAGAGAGGGTGGTGGAGAGGAAGAGGTCACGTTAAAAAATAAAACTCCTCACTTAATTCCCTATTTATATTAAGGAATTAATTCACCCAACTCTAACTTAAATAAAATTGTTTCCCTTTCCTTTCAGCATGGCCCTGCTGGGTTCTCCTGGTTACTAGAGTTCACCATAAGTCGTAGGACCCAATAGGTCTCGAGTTCAATTCCTACGTAGGCTGTTTTACGATTCTATTTATTTTTGCTACTTCTGCTACCCTAAAAATTCTATAAAAATATCCTAAAATTCCAGAAAAATACTAGGATATTTATAAAAGTATTTCGAGAATTTTCAAGCGTTACAATCCCCCATACCTTATAAAAAGTTCATCCTCGAACTTAGAATAACTCTGGTACATCTGTTCCCATACTAGCTTCTGCCTCCGTTGCTTCTCACACTGTGATTTTGCCAAATAACTTTTACTAATGGTACCTCCTTGTTCCATAATCTTAAGCGTTGCTATTATCTGAGGCTGGGTCTAATACATACAGCTCAATCACTTGGGTGGCATCTGGGATATGCTTCTTTAGCATAGAGACGTGAAATACATTGTGGATAGCTAACATCTCCTGGGGTAGCTCTAGCTCATATGCTACCTTGCCAACTCTTCTAGTGATAAGGTATGGTCCCACATACGACTCAATTTGTCCTTCTTCCGCAATTACTCCCTCTTCATGGTAGCTACTCGAGGAACACCGAATCCAGAATTGAAACTCTAAGTGCCAGTTATAGCAAAGAAAAGTGACAGGCATATCCCTATGAGTCGGATCATATCCTGCTACTAGATCCGCGCCAGTTCTAGTTCTTCACCACCTCTCACCAATGTTTGGAGATCTACACCTCAGCCTAGAGAGCCTCGTAAGGTGCCATAGTGGCACTGTGGTATATGTTGTTGATGCAAATTCTGCTGCTAAACTTGTACCAACTTCCCTTGAAGTCTAGGGCACATGCTGGGATATCTTGATGCACATTTACTCCGCCCACCATCTTCCGGGATGGAAGGCATCTTTAATTTTAACCGTGCCCATAATCGATTGTACACCCTAGAAGTGAGAGGTGAACCCATCTCTATCGATATAATGATCTGTGACTCCATATGTAGTCTGATCTCCTTGAGATACAACCGAGCTAACTGCATTCCATGGAGTAGGATATCACGTGGCTAAGGAAGGGTATTTAGTTAACATGTCAACTATTACCCGATGGTATCAAAATCATTCGTGGTTCGGGTAATCCCACTATAAAATTCATAGAAATGTCTTTCCACTTCCATTCGGAATCGGAATCAGTGCAAGAACTCCGGTTTCGGTGTTTTGACCGTCGACAGGTGCTAACGATCTATTTTCATCCGGGCCACTAAAAGCTTTCTTCTGGTACATCTTGGTGGAGCAGGGATGCATCGCATAGAGTCCTATGAGCCTCGTCAAAATCTTCCTCTTTAATTCCTCGATGGAACACAGATTGTCCACCCAAGTATAATACCCCACTACACCACTCTGATTCCTACTTTACATCTAATAATCCTTGCTTGATTTTACATTTCGGGATCCTCTCTCTGTCTGGATGTCACCAAGAAGGTAGATGCTAATGTCATAGTAGAGAGCTGTCCACTATGAGTTCGAGACAAAACTGTGATCTCTTTACGGAGGTGACATGGCTGCTAGGGATAGTAAGGTAGCATCGGACTTTCCGCTAAGTGCGTCTGCTACCTTATTAGCTTTTCCTGGGTGGTAGAGGATGTCTATGTCGTAGTCTTTGACCAGCTCTAGCCATCTGTGCCGTGCATATTGATCCTTCGTGGTGAAGAAGTACTCGATGGACTTGATCATATACTCAATGAGCTCCATACAAGTAATGTGATGGATCGAAAGCGCTAGAGGGGGTGAATAAGCTGGTGGCTATTTCGTTTTAAATTGAATCGTCGACGTGAAACTAATAGAGTAATAAGCAGCGGAATAAAGACAGTCAAACACAGAGACACGGAATTTACTTCGTTCGGGCGACTCCTACTCGAAGGCCGCGATCCTTGATCGCTTGTGGCAACAACTATAATATCGTGAATAAGTACAAGGAAATAAGTACAACTTGAATTGAAATAATACCGACAACAAAATAATAAGCTTTAGGTCGTCGACATTGTAATAGCACTTTAGAGTCGTTGGTAAAGCTGTGAAGGAAAGCTTGTTGAATCATTGTCCTGAGCACCTCCCCTCTTTTATATGACATTGCTGGATCCTTTCCAGCGCCGAGGTGTGGCTAACCAACGGATGCTCCGGTCGCGACAAGGATAAAGTTTGGTCCGGCGGCGCCTGCGCAACCGATCCATCTCGGCTGGACCACCTTTTCATGGTTCCTCACACAAAACAAGGTTAGTCCGAGCAAAATCCTGCAGACAAGCAGTTTAGAATCGATAAAACATAGTAAGGAATAGCGGTGTCGATTGTCAGTCCGATTCGACGTTTCCAACAGGAAACCCTAGGTACCGCACTACGCCCTCTCTCACGGGAACGGCGTCCTCACCTACTCCCTGTGGAGAGATTCCGATGCCGGTCGATCCTCCACGACCGACTTTCCGCACGTTGACCACCCCTAGGACCTAGGTTACCTCCCCTAGGGTTTTCTTCACCTAGGTTTACACCCCTAGGACCTAAGGTTGTCGCCCTTAGGGTTTCCTCCACCTAGGGTTACCGCCCCAGGACCTAAGGTTGCCGCCCCTTAGGGTTTTCCTCACCTAGGGTTACCGCCTAGGACCTAAGGTTACCACCCCTTAGGATTTTCCTCCTAACCGCAGCTAGGACTTTCCTGAAACACTTATTCAAACATGTTAGATCACACACTAACTTAACTTTCTTTGCCATTATCAAAACTAAGGTTCGATCGTGGATGCTTCTCACACCTTTTTGATAATGGCAACCGAAATTCAAAGTTAAGTACAAAAATATCTTTATATATAAGCACAAGACACAGGATAAGCGTGACAGCAAGATAAACATAGCTCCCCCTTAATACAAGCTCCCTTTAAACTGTTTTTCTTTGAATTTCTCTACTCTTTCTTTGAATTTGAATCTCTATTCAAATTTCTATATTTTTATTTCTTTCTTTGAATTTCTCTACTCTCCCCCTTTGTCATATATCAAAAAATGAGCTAGTTTAAAAAAAACTTAATTTTTCAAGACAAAATTTAGCAGAAACCATTTTAACTTAGGCAAGGAGCAAGTGAAAGGCAACACCTTAAAATAGTAATATTTTTCAAAATTTTATCAATTGAAACCATTTTAACTTAGTGTTTTTTGAGGAGCTTTCAAAATGTGCACAAAAAGGTTTTCAAACAAAATTTTTAACTTCAAAATTTTTCAACCAAAATTTTCAACTTGAGAAATTTTCAAACAAAATTTTCAACTTCAAAAAATTTTCAAACTTCAAAAATTTTCAAGAAGAGAAAAAAAATTTTCAACTTCAGAAATTTTCTAACAAAATTTTCAACTTCAGAAATTTTCTAACACAATTTTCAACTTTTTTTTTTTAAATTTTAAACAAGATTTTCAACTTCAAAAATTTTCAAGAAAAATATTCAGGTGATCCAAGAAAATTTCCAGGGAAGATTTTTTTTTTTTAAAAAAAAAAAAAATTTCAAAGCTTTGAATAATTTTTCAAAAAAAAAAATTTAACTTGACAAATTTTCGAAAAGGTTTCAGCTTAAATAACTTTCTAAGAAAAAAAATTTTCAGACTAGAGGACACTTGAAAATCTGGAGAAAGTTTTTGAAAAGGCTGCTTTGAAATGTGTTTCAAAAATACTTCAGGCAAAGGAGAAGCGATAACCTTATTTGTTAATAGCTTGTCATTTTGTTTTAGTAAGGTATCAGAGCCCTAAAGTCCAAGCATGAGTAAGAATTTGTTTTGATCAGGTAGCAGATCCTTTAAGTATAGACATGCTTAAACTTATTATTTCCTTCACCAACTGTCTAACCGTTTAGTTACTTGCTGATTGCCTAGAGGGCAACTGTGTTCACTTGGTTAGTCAAGTCAAGTCAATTGATCCAGTTAGATTTGACTAAGGCTGGAAGACTTGAGTTGATTACTGTTAATCATGTATTTAACGCCCAGACTCATATTGATGCACAGAAATAAACATTCTCGAGTCTAGGCTGTACCCTATGCATCTCACACCGTTCTATGTTTACAAACACAATCAAGGTAAACCTAGGTGTTTGTGAGATGCTCTGGTTGAGTCCTGGGGGAACATGATTTCTAGGGGGAAATCCTAGGCTAAATCAAACTTTTGAAAGTCTAGTAAAATGGGAATTTTGAAAAATTAGTTTTGCCTAGAAGTTAAAATAAATGACTAATCTATTAGATTAAGGTATAGTCAATCAAGCCTGAAGTAAAACAGTCTATTAGTTTAAAAAGTCGACATAGATAAAAGAGTCATAATAGAGTTGCTACAGTCGTCATAGAGTCATAATAAGGCTACAAACCATGAGAGGTGGTCCGAACCCAGTAGTGATCGGAGTAGCTCGCGCACGACACATCGTCCTCCTGTCCCTCGTGTCAAAGCGTGACAAGGATCGGAGACCTCAGATCTGACCTGACTGGGAACTCACGCCCTCTCTAGAGGCTTGATCAAGAGGGGGTTGGGTGTGGTGGTGCGAGGTGGTGGTGCGAGCAGAGGAAATAGTGCCAACATGAACTCATCTTGCCCCCACATTGTGCCCCTACAATCGTATATGGATATTTGCTAGGAAAAGTTCCTAGCTCCTATGATGTCAAACTCGACCACCCGCAAATCATCAATGTCACAATGTAATCGCCAATGTGCAAGATGAGGCATATGGTGCAACAAAATACAATGTGAGAAGATGTATGCAACCTATGACGTGATAGTGAAATGAAGCAGGTCACCGCAATGGAGTGGTCGTTAACCGCATTGATGTCTAGAACGGCGTGAGTGGTCCGATTACTAGATTAAGTCTAGTTAAGGACCAAACTGGGTCTCGGGATCACTGGTCCTCAAGAAATGAATGAGATCGATCGAGGGTAATATGAGTAGGGATCTCAAAGGTAGCTCTAGGAGGATAGCATAAAGGTGCGGGATGACTCTCGTAACCCTAGAAACTCACGAATGGTGGTGGGAGATAATGTGATATCCGTGCAGTTGCCCTATGAGAGTCGTCTACTTTTACTAGGTTGTTGTAAAATTCAGCACATAAACTTATGTTTACTGGGCTGGTGCACTCAACAAGGTTTCGCAACTTATAGTGGCTTATAGCCTCGGAGACTGGAATACAAGAGCGTAGAAAGAACGATCTATCTATACATTTGGTTCTAATGGCCATGTAATTTGTTGACATAAACTTAATCCTAAGTTCTTCGGTGGGAAACTTAGGGTCAATGCTAGGTGTAGAGGGCCCAGCACCAGATTTAGAACGCTTCCTAAATTTAAAATTAATATTACACTAGGAAATAACAAGCATTATAAGAAATAAAGTTTAGGAGGGGATGAAAATTTTACCGAGGAGCCATTGTAATAAATTTTAGAACTGACGACCTCGGTTGAGTCACGACTCCGTATCAACCGTGGAAAATTTAAATTTTGAAAATCTTCGCACAAAAGCTAAGAAGCTTTAAGGAGGAAGACTTAGGTGCAAGGGTAGGGGGCGCCTCCTGCCCCCTATATATAAGTGAGTCCGGGCGCCCGGACCTGTTCCGGGCGCCCGGGTTCTCTGCGGGCGCCCTGAGTCCAAATACCGGGGGCGCCCGCCCCTGGTTTTTGACCCTTGTTTGTTAGCGGTTTTTATTTTTTTTTTATTTTTTTTTATTATTAATTTATTATTATTATTATTATTATTTTCCTTAAATTATTTTTCAAATAATGATTTTGGAAATGATTTTTCAAATAATTTTTGACAATATTTTGAAAGTGATATTTCAAATAATTTTAAAGGATTTTGAAAATGATTTTTTAAAGTATTTTGAAAATGATTTTTCAATAAATTTTGAAAATGATTTTTCAATAAATTTTGAAAATGATTTTTTAAAGTATTTTGAAAATGTTTTTTTTTTTTTTTGAAGATTTGATTATCAATTTAATTTGAATTATTAATTGATAATTTTTAACTATTAATTTAATTTAATTTTTAATCATTAATTTGATTTTTAATCTTTAGTCATCTCACCCGATCTATGTTTTCAATCAGGGGATCCTATCATTTTGTGAGATGAATTAGTTCAATCTATAGGGTTTTGTTTAACTTTATGTTAGATTCGGGTTTAGCTTTGGGTTCAACAAGTAAGCGTTCTTTGGATAAACTTCTGGGCTATGGTGAGTCACAAGGAGCTCATTAAAGTAACCATGCCTTTGAGGTTTCCCAAATAGTCCTACCCATTGAGCTTAATACTAATCCTTGGTCTAACTAGTTAGGATCCATTTAAGGGTAGCTTCGGTTAGTTCCACTTGGCCAAATGCACCAGGTCGAAGCCATATCTTCCTAGACATGCGATGCCCAAGTTTTCCCAACGTACTATCATCCAAAAATTTCACCAGTACTATGATTCAAGTTAAAATTTAACCCTTTTTTAATCTATCCTTATTTACCCATCCGGGTAATCTACTCTTATTTACCAATTTCGGGTAGATTAAGTTCGGTTACCCTGTCGGGTAAATATATCTCGGAGTTGCCAGCTATTCTGGACCCTCCTTCTTTTTGAGTTTTAAATTAATTTCGAATTTTTAAATTTGAGTTTTTAGATTAATTTCGATTTTTTTTTTAAAGATTAATTTCGAATTTTTAAATTTGAGTTTTAGATTAATTTCGAATTTTTAAATTTGAGTTTTTAGATTAATTTTGAATATTTAAATTTGAGTTTTTAGATTAATTTCGAATTTTTAAATTTGAGTTTTTAGATTAATTTTGAATTTTTATTGTTTTAGCTCCCCCTGGATCATAGCCTCGATAAGGTTTATTGAGGTAGTGTATTTGATCCTTAGGAACCCAATAATGTCCAAGTCCAACTTGATTGATCAGGTTGGACTTGGCAACCCATGCTTGGACCATTTTTCTATTTGGTTTATTTATTAAGGATAGGTAAGATTTATATTTCTTTTTATATCCTAGTCCAGTTCGATTGTAGATTGCCCTTTGAGTTCCAAGAATTAAGTCAAGATTCTTGGATCACAAGGAAAATCGCTCTAGAGTTGTTTACAAATCCTTGACTTGACTTTTCAGATTGGAATTCTCTTCCTAAGTTTTTGAACTTGAGTTGAGGTTCCAGTCTGAACTTGATCAGTTAAGGATTCGTTGTTAGGCGTTTCTGTAAGGAGTGTTACGATAACGCCCCAAATTTCCTCAATTAGAGTCCTAAAAGTAATTTAAAAATATTTTAAAATACTATAGAAATATTCTAGGGATTTTTATAAATTTTTAGAGTATTTTTATTTAATTTTTGGAGGTCGTTTGGTATTTTTACAAAACGAAGGAAGTTTCGACAAAAAAATGTCCAAGCCGAGAATTGAACCCATGACCTTTGACTCGGTCAAAACCCGGTTGACCAGGAGTGCAAACGAATTTTTCTGTTTAGAAAAGGTAGCGAATTTATTTAAGATAGTTAACAGAATATTGGATTATAAAAGGGATAAGTTGTCTTGGATTTGTTTGTTTAGAAAAGGTAGCGAATTTATTTAAGATAGTTAACAGAATATTATAAAAGAGATAAGTTGATGTTGGATTTGTTTGTTTAGAAAAAGTAGCGAATTTATTTAAGATAATTAACAGAATATTGGATTATAAAAGGGATAAGTTGATGTTGGATTTGTTTGTTTAGAAAAAGTAGCGAATTTATTTAAGATAATTAACAGAATATTGGATTATAAAATGGATAAGTTGATGTTGGATTTGTCTGTTTAGAAAAGATAGCGAATTTATTTAAGAAGTTAACAGAAAAATTAAGTTATAAAAAGGGATAAGTTGATGCTCTGTTTTCCCGTGACTTAAACCGTTCTCTTCTTCTCTTCTACGTACGATGGTGGAGCTCAGGTGGAAAAATGAAAGGGAGTTAGGCATCATCTGGTGGCCCCAAGGCCCTAGAAGCCCTTTTGCTCGGTTGTGAGTCCAAGAAGCAAGGTAAGTGCTTCACTGTAGTAGGAGTAGTTTCGACCTTTGTTCTTCTTGAATTCAAGCATAAGAAGCGCTTATAGTGCAGTTTTTAATTAAGCATTTTAATTAAGCGCTTATAGTGCAGATTTCTAATTAAGCCTATAGTGCAGATTTTAATTATGCTTATAGTGCAGATTTTAATGTTTAATTAAGCCTATTCTTAGATTTTAATTAAGCTTATAGTGATTTTTAAGTAGTGCATTTTAATTAAGTGCATGGAATTTTAATTAAGCTTAGTGCATTTTAATTAGGCTTATGAATAATATATGCATATTTTAATTAAGCTATTAGTGCATTTTAATTATATTATAGTGCGATTTTAATTAAACCTATAGTGCATTTAATTAAGTTTATAGTGCAGATTTTAATTAAGCGTATAGTGTAGATTTTAATTAAGCTTATAGTGAAGATTTTTATGAGGCTTATAGTGCATATTTTAATTGTAGTAATTGAGATTTTAATTGCTTATAGTGATTTTAATTAATCTTATAGTGCAGATTTTATATGTAGGCTTATAGTGCAGTTTTTAGAGCTTAAAATGTAGATTTCTTTAGAGCTTGTAGTCATTTTTGTGGAATTTATAGTGCAGATTTTTGTGGAACTTGTAGTCTGATTTTTGGTGGAACTTATAGTGCAGTTTTAAAGAAAAAGATTATAGTGCGGTTTGGTTTTAAGTATTATAGTGCGGAATTTATGTTTGCAAAGTATCTGCAAAATTAGCATATAATGTAGAATCTTGATTAGTATAGTATGTTAGTGCATGCATCTAGCATTGTGATAGATAAGCTTAGTATGGATTTTAGATAAGCAGTGTCGATTTTAGATGTTTTGTTTTTAAGCAATGCATATTTCATATTTCTTTAAACTTGATTTACGATTTGTTTAAGCATTTCGGTGTTAGAATTTGTTTAAACATTTCAGGTTTTGAAGAAGCATTCTTTTAAAGAAAAGTATAAGAAAGATAAAGAAAAGAAAGAAAGGCCGAGGCCTTAAGTAGATCCCAAAGTCAAGACTTTAGGGGTTTAGGCACACAAGGTGCCTATTAAAATGTCAAGGCATTTAAAGAAGAAGTAATTAAGATTATAAGTATTTTACTTTTAAGAAGAGGCTAGTACCCGACTTCCGAGGTTGTCGTTAAACAAATCCAGGTGTCCAATTCCGAGGTCTTGGCCCTGGTAGACCGAGGTCTGCTCTTTTAGGATTGGTGGCTCGCTACCCCAACCTATTAGGGACACATAAGATGGTACTACGCCTGGGCCCAAGAAGAAGTTGATTATTATTTTGAAGTATTATAAGTATAAGTTTTTGAACAAGTAAAATGAGTTTTACATAAACATAAAGTATTAAAGATTAAGTTAGAACAAATGAAATAAGTTTCATATAGTTCTGAAAATCAGTAAGTTTAGTTCTTTATTCTACCATGTTTATCTAGTGGATGAGTAGTTTTCATGTTTACCTATTAGATGAGTAGCATGATTAGCTATTAGAATTACATGAGTAGATTCCTTAGCTTTTCTTTGCTATTAGTTTGACATGAGCAGTTATGTTTATGCTTTATTTCTTTTTAGAGCATATAGTTTCTAGTTCTTTTCGTATACATGCACATTCGTGATTTTGTGAGTTAGATAGCGCTTACTAAGCAAATTTTGCTTATAGATGCATTTTCCTCTTACTGCAGATAAAGGAAAGGAAAAGTTATAGCAAAGGAAGGCGACAAGGAGGTGCGGATGGATGTGTGATGCCTGGACTATAGAAGCCTTGGGACCTAGCATAAGAATTTATTAAGATTGTCATTTATTAAGAATGTATTAGATGAGTCATTTAGTCTTCCGCTGCTAGTTAATTGTATGTTTTGAGTTCTCCGAGAGTTTTAGGAATTTCTATCAACATGTGCACAAGGATAGTTAAGTAAAGTTAGTAGTCCAGTAGCGCTCGCCCTCGCAGTCCAGTAGTGAGGAGGGTGGGGTGTTACAAGTTGGTATCAGAGCAGTTCCTATTCTCCAGCATCACACATCAGCACCATCTTTGTCGTCTTCAAGTAAGAAAGTATTTAAGTTTTCTTTTTATGCTTTCTTTATTATAGAGTAATTGCTTATATGCGCTTTAGTAAGATAGAAGTTTTGTTTCTCTTATATTCATATACATAAGTATGTTTAGAAAGGATAGAGAAGATATCAAGCCTTCTAGGTACGATGCGATATGAATAATAGAGGACCGAGAAGTTAAGAGACTAAGGAACAAAGAGTACCATTAGTGAAAGTCATTTAGAACCGAAGCACGAGGAAGTTACTTAGGAGCGTGGTGAAGGAGATATCTTAGTGAGCTATTTACTAAGTTCGATTAACAACTTTTTATAAGGTAGAATTGTAATGCCCCAAATTTTCTCAATTAGAGTCCTAAAAGTAATTTAAAAATATTTTAAAATGCTATAGAAATATTCTAGGATTTTTATAAATTTTAGAGTATTTTATATGTAATTTTGGAGGTCGTTTGGTATTTTACAAAACGAATGAAGTTTCACAAAAATGTCCAAGCCGAAATTGAACCCATGACCTTTGACTTGGAAACCGGTTGACCGTGTGCAAACGGATTTTTCTATTTAGAAAAGGTAGCGAATTTATTTAAGATAGTTAACAGAATATTGGATTATAAAAGGGATAAGTTGTCTTGGATTTGCTTGTTTAGAAAAGGTAGCGAATTTATTTAAGATAGTTAATAGAATATTATAAAAGGATAAGTTGATGTTGGATTTGTTTGTTTAGAAAAGTAGCGTAATTTATTTAAGATAATTAACAGATTGGATTATAAAATGGATAAGTTGATGTTGGATTTGTCCATTTAGAAAAGATAGCGAATTTATTTAAGGAGTTAAGAAAAATTAAGTTATAAAAGGGATAAGTTGATGCTCTGCTTTTCCGTGACTTAAACCGTCTCTTCTTCTCTTCTCTAACGATGGCGTCGCGACGTGAAGACGGGTTAGGGCATCATCTCCGTGGTGGCCGCCAAGGCCCTAGAAGCCCTTTTGCTGAGTCCAAGAAGCAAGGTAAGTGCTTCTCACCTGTAGTAGGAGTAGTTTCGGACCTTTGTTCTTCTTGAATTCGAAGCATAAGAATCGCTTATAGTGCAGATTTTTAATTAAGCCTATAGTGCAGATTTTAATTAAGCCTATAGTGCAGATTTTTAATTATGCTTATAGTGCAGATTTTAATTAAGCCTATAGTAAGATTAATTGCTTATAGTTTGCAGATTTTTATGTAAGCTTATAGTGCAGATTTTAATTAAGTCTATAGTATTTTTAATTGAGCTTATATTTTAATTATTTTAATTAGGCGCATATAGTTTTTGCAGATATTAATTAAGCTTATAGTGATTTTAATTGCGTGATTTTAATTAAACCTATAGTATATTTTAATTAAGTTTATAGTGCAGATTTTATGCCTATAGTGTAGATTTTAATTGCTTATAGTTAGATTTTTATGCAGATGACTTATAGTGCAGATTTTAATTTGGTAGTGGATTTTAATTAAGCCATATTATAGTGATTTAAGCTTATAGTGCAGATTTTTATGTGGAGCTTATAGATTTCTTAAAGCTTAAAATGATTTCTTTAGAGCTAGAGTATTTGGTGGAATTTATAGTTTTTGGTGGAACTTAGTGATACTGATTTTGGTGGAACTTATAGTGCGTTTTTAAAGAAAAGATTATAGTGCAGTTTGGTTAAGTATTATAGTGCAAATTTATGTTTGCAAAGTATGCAAAAATAGTGTAGCATAGAATGTAGAATCTTGATTAGTATAGTATGAGAATTTTTGACTAGCATAGTATCTGATTTTAGATAAAGTTTAGTAAGATAAGCTAATTAAGTGCAGATTTTAGTTAAGTTTAATATGCATATTTCTGTTTAAACTTGTATGCAGATTTTGTTTAAGCATTTCAGTGTTAGAATTTGTTTAAACATTTCAGTTTTGTAAGAAGCATTCTTTTAAAGAAAAGTATAAGAAAGATAAAGAAAAGAAAGAAAAGGCCGAGGCCTTAAGTAGATCCCAAAGTCAAGACTTTAGGGGTTTAGGCACACAAGGTGCCTATTAAAATGTCAAGGCATTTAAAGAAGAAGTAATTAAGATTATAAGTATTTTACTTTTAAGAAGAGGCTAGTACCCGACTTCCGAGGTTGTCGTTAAACAAATCCAGGTGTCCAATTCTGAGGTCTTGGCCCTGGTAGACCGAGGTCTGCTCTTTTAGGATTGGTGGCTCGCTACCCCCAACCTATTAGGGAACACGCATAAGATGGTACTACGCCTGGGCCCAAGAAGAAGTTGATTATTATTTTGAAGTATTATAAGTATAAGTTTTTGAACAAGTAAAATGAGTTTTACATAAACATAAAGTATTAAAGATTAAGTTAGAACAAATGAAATAAGTTTCATATAGTTCTGAAAATCAGTAATTTTAGTTCTTTATTCTACCATGTTTATCTAGTGGATGAGTAGTTTTCATGTTTACCTCTTAGATGAGTAGCATGATTAGCTATTAGAATTACATGAGTAGATTCCTTAGCTTTTCTTTGCTATTAGTTTGACATGAGCAGTTATGTTTATGCTTTATTTCTTTGTAGAGCATATAGTTTCTAGTTCTTTTCGTATACATGCACATTCGTGATTTTGTGAGTTAGATAGCGCTTACTAAGCAAATTTTGCTTATAGATGCATTTTCCTCTTACTGCAGATAAAGGAAAGGAAAAGTTATAGCAAAGGAAGGCGACAAGGAGGTGCGGATGGATGTGTGATGCCTGGACTATAGAAGCCTTGGGACCTAGCATAAGAATTTATTAAGATTGTCATTTATTAAGAATGTATTAGATGAGTCATTTAGTCTTCCGCTGCTAGTTAATTGTATGTTTTGAGTTCTCCGAGAGTTTTAGGAATTTCTATCAACATGTGCACAAGGATAGTTAAGTAAAGTTAGTAGTCCAGTAGCGCTCACCCTCGCAGTCCAGTAGTGAGGAGGGTGGGGTGTTACAGTTACCTCCTTTAGAAGCGCTTTAATTCGAATCTTAGACTTAGCTACTTTATGCATTAAATAATTAATTAAACTATATAACCGACTTTTACTTACAGAGGGGTTCGGCCCTTCGGAAACGGATGCGGATCCGTTGCTTCTCTCGGACTCGGCTTCCAATTCGTCCTCACTTCCGGATCCGTTGGTGTAGTCCCTGGCTGTCAAGGCGAGAAAGTTCGTCTGTTCCAGTTCTTTGTCGTCGGATTCCTCGGAAGAAGACTCGTCCCATGTTGCCTTCAAAGCCTTCTTTCTTTTGGGTTTCTTTGGATCCTTCTGGTTCGGGCAATTTACCTTGATGTGACCCTTCTGATTGCACCCATAGCAGGTCACTTCGAATTTAACCTTCGAGCTTGGTTGGGCTTCTTTAGACTGAATGACCTTTCTGAGATCCTTTTTGTTGAAGCCCTTCTTTTTGCAGAGCTTCTTTACTAAGTTGACTATTTCGGTTGTAATTTCATCGTCATCTTCTGAATCTGATTCTTCTTCTGACTCAGGTTCGGTTCTCCGCTTGTTTTTTGACTCACGCGATCTCCTTGCTCCTACAACCAAAGCCAACCCTTTCTCGGTCGGGCGTGCATTAGTCTATTCATGAAGTTCGAGTTCTGCAAATAGTTCATCTAATTTAATAGTAGATAAGTCCTTGGAGACCTTGTAGGCATCTACCATGGATGCCCACAAGGTGTTCCTTGGAAATGCGTTTAGAGAATACCTTATGATGTCCCGGTTGTCGACCTTCTGTCCAATTGCATGAAGCCCATTGAGCAGATCTTGAATCCGGGCATGGAGTTGGGCAGCTGTTTCTCCTTCCTGCAATTTGATGTTAAATAATTTATTAAAAATTAGGTCTCTTTTACTTACTTTGGTGTCGGATGTCCCTTCGTGAAGTTCAATTAGTTTCTCCCACAACTCTTTGGCACTGTTGAAGGGGCCAACACGGTTGAGTTCTTCTTTTGATAGGCCACACTGGAGGGTGCAGGTTGCCTTGGCATTAGCTTCCGCTTTCTTGATCGAAGATGCATCCCAGTCCTCGTACGGTAGTGGTTTGCCGGCGCTGTCAGATGGTCGCTCGAATCCGGTTTTCAAAGTGAGTCTGGAGATATGCCTCCATCCGACTTTTCCAGTACCCGAAGTCGTCTCCGGTGAATAGCGGAGGGCGGGCAGTACTATAGCCTTCTTGAAGGGTCATTTCAGTTTTACCTAAAGTAAAAAAACAACCACAAAAAAAATATCCCAGGACTTGGTCCTGGCTTAGTAGTGCGGTAAGAAAAAAAATGGACCACGAACTCGGGTGGTGTTGCACCAATTCCGAGAAAAACCGATTTGAGCGAAAAAGAATTAGAATTTAGCTATGAGGCTAAATTCTAATCGACTCCGAAAAAAAATTAAATACCACGAAAAAAAATATTTTGAATGGTGGTTGCACCGATTCAAAATGACCCCGCTCTGATACCAATTGATGGATCGAAAGCGCTAGAGGGGGGGTGAATAGCGCTCGTGGCTATTTCATTTTTTGAAATCCGTAAATCGTACGTGAAACTAATAGAGTAATAAGCAGCGGAATAAAGACAGTCAAACACAGAGACACAGGGAATTACTTCGTTCGGAGCCTAAGGCGACTCCTACTCGAAGACCCGCGATCCTTGATCGCTTCCGGTGGGCAACAACTATAATATCGTGAATAAGTACAAGGAAATAAGTACAACTGGAATTGAAATAATACCGACAACAAAATAATAACTGAAGCTTTAGGTCGTCGGCGACTATAACAACACTTTAGAGTCGTTTCTTGAGCAGCACACAGCAGAAGGAAAGCTTGTTGAATCGTTGTCCTTGAAGCTGCACCTCAACCCTCTTTTTATATGACATTCAGGGCGCCTGGATCCTTTCCGGGCGCCTAGAGTGTGACGTGGCCAACCAACCAGGATGCTCCACGTGGCGAAGTCGCGGTAGGGATAAAGTTTGGTCCCGGGCTCCCGGACCTCCGGGCGCCCGGATCCATCCTGGGCGCCCGGACCACCTTTTTCCAGCAGGTTCCTCACCTGCAAAACAATGTTAGTCCGAGCAAAATCCCCTGCAAGACAGTGTTAGAATCTGATAAAACATAGTAAATAACAATACTGTCGATTTCAAAACCCTAGGTCGACCCGGCGCCTACTGTTCCCTACGAGGAACGCGTCCTCACCTACTCCACTCATGAGAGTTACTATGCCAGTCCTCCACCGCGGACACGGACTTTCCGCCTAGGGTTACCACCCCCTAGGACCTAGGGTTACCTCCCCCTAGGGTTTTTCTTCACCTAGGGTTACCACCCCCTAGGACCTAAGGTTGTCGCCCCTTAGGGTTTTCCTCCACCTAGGGTTACCGCCCCCTAGGACCTAAGGTTGCCGCCCCTTAGGGTTTTCCCTCACCTAGGGTTACCGCCCCCTAGGACCTAAGGTTACCACCCCTTAGGATTTTTCCTTTGCCTAACCGCAGCTAGGACTTTCCTGAAACACTTATTCAAACATTTTAGATCACACACTAACTTAACTTTGAATCCTTTGCCATTATCAAAACTAAGGTTCGATCGTCGGATGCTTCCCGCACCAACATAATGTCTCCAAATTTTGAGAGCGAACACGACTGCTGCAAGCTCGAGGTCATGAGTAGGGTAATTCTTCTCATATTCCTTGAGTTGTCTAGAGGCATAGGCGATCACCTTGCCATTTTGCATCAGTACTGCTCCTAGTCCCAATTTAGAGGCATCACTATATATATCAAAGCTGTCTGTGTTTTCTGGTAGAGTCAAAATGGGAGCACTGGTCAATCTCCTCTTTAACTCGCTGAAGCTGTTCTCACAGTCCTCTGTCCACTGAAATTTTCTGTTCTTCCTGGTGAGAGCTGTCAGTGGGGAGGCTATTCTGGAGAAGTCCTCTACAAACTTTCTGTAATAACCTGCTAGTCCCAAAAAGCTCCTGATATCACTGGCGTTCTTGGGTCTTTTCCAGTTACTCACAGCTTCTATTTTACTGGGGTCTACCATGATACCATCCTTTGAGATGATGTGACCCAGGAAGGACACCTGATCTAACCAAAATTCACATTTCGTGAACTTGGCGTACAGCTGGTTCTGCTGAAGGGTCTGTAATACTATTCTCAGGTGCTCTGTGTGTTCTTCCTGAGTTCCTGAATAGATAAGAATGTCATCGATAAACACAATAACAAATCTATCTAGGTAGTCCCGGAATACTCTGTTCATGAGATCCATGAAAGTAGTTGGAGCATTTGTCACGCCAAAGGGCATGACTACGAACTCATAATGTCCGTATCTAGTCCTGAATGTTGTCTTGGGTATATCCCCTTCTTTAACTTTCACCTGATGATAACCTGATCTGAGGTCTATCTTAGAGAACACCTTCCTCCCTAGGAGATCAATGTGCATATTCTGGGAAGAGGATACCTATTCTTGATGGTGACTTGGTTCAGTGCTCTGTAATCTATGCACGCCCTTCTTCTTCACGAACAATACAGGCGCTCCCCATGGTGAGTGGCTAGGACGTATGAAGCCCTTGTCAAGCAGCTCCTGTAGTTTCTCATGAAGTTCCTTCAGTTCTGCTGGAGCCATGCGGTAAGGCGCTTTGGAGATAGGATTTGTGTCGGGAACGAGTTCTATCTCGAATTCAATCTCCCTGTCTGGTGCTAGGCCTGGTAACTCTTCAAGGAAGACTACTGGGTAGTCACATATAACGCGGACCCCTTCAAGCTGTTGGTCCTTGTTCTGACTGGTATTGACTACATGTGCTAAGAATCTCGTGCATCCTGAATCTATTAATTTTTGTGCTTTTAGAGCTGAGAGAAACTTCTTGGCCTTTCTCTTTGGTTCTCCGATGTACTCGAATTGTACCTCTGCTTCAGGTTGGAATACGACTTTCTGTTTACGGCACTCTATAGAGGCACCGTATCTGATCAGGAAGTTCATTCCAAGGATGACATCATAATCAGTCATATCTAGCACTATCAGATCACAAAAGAGTTCTCTGTCTGCTATAATGACTGGCACTGCCCGGAGCCAGTGCGTGGACGCCATAAATTCTCCCGAAGGTAGCGTCGTCAAAAACTGACCACTGAATACCTCTGGGGGTACTGCTAACTTTTCGACGAATGCCCTGGATATATAAGAATGGGTTGCCCCAGTATCGAATAAGACAGTTGCACTTTGTTGTAAAATACTAATCTAACTTGTAACAACTGTCGAGGCATTCGCTACGTCTTCTCTGGTTAAGGAGTAGATCCTTGCATTTGTCATAGCTGGAGGTGTTAGTTAGAGCCCTAGAGCCAATCATTTGATGATTGTACGGACTCATGTATATCATATTCTTGTATATTAATAAAGGCATTTGTTTGGTTATTATACTTATTTATATTAGTGCCAAATAGACTAAGTATAATAGCGTCCTTGAGTAGAAGGTTCATACCTATATCAATCGATTAGTTGAATCGATAGTGAGATGATATAGGGAACACTACTCTAAATCATTCCTAGTCGAGTATTAGCATTCAGGGACAATGTTAATACAATAAGACTAGCATGTAGGTCAGCTCGATGACTTGATCTCACAAGTCATGGATATAGAGATATCAAGCTGACACATGGGTATGCATTAGAGAATGTATACTGAATGACCCGCCATGAGAAAGTATCATGGATCATTATATGAGTGTCATATACTTTCTCATGTGGCTATTAGTATGACTATTAGTCCTTAGACCTGAAGTCACCATGGATCCCTACATAAGGAGTTATGTACTTTAGTTTCGTCAAACGTCACCCGTAACTGGGTGGACTATAAAGGCGATTACTGGGTATGTAACGAATTATGCAGAGGGATGTGAGTGATGTAGATGGGATCTATCCTCCCATATGACGGGAGCGACATCGCTATTCTTGATAGAGTGAGACCACTAAGCGCATGGTTATGCCCAAATGAGTCAACATTAGATGTTGAGCTCATTTGATCGAGTGAGTCTACTTGGAGTTCAAGATTTAGATTGATTAGAGGATGACACGGTCTATGCCTCATATTGATCAATCTAGATGTCTAGGATAGAAGGACACTTGTCATTATTTTGTGAGTAGTCACAATTGGTAGTCACAAGGTGATGTCGGATCTCGACATTCTTGTAACTTGGGTAGTAATGATGTGTTGCTAGATACCGCTCATTACTTATGCTCCTAAATGGGTTTAGGGCATTGCCAACGTTACAAGAACCTATAGGGTCACACACTTAGGACAATTAGGTGGAGATTAGGTTCATATGATGAACCAAGAGGATTAGATTCATTTGATGAATCAAATTGGATTAAGAGTAATCCTAATTGGGCTAACTTGAGTTTGACTCAAGTTGATTCATGTGTTAAATGAGTCTAATTTAGATTTTGACTCATTGAATCAATTTAATTTAATGAATTAGATTCATTATATTAAGTTGGCTCGAATCAAATGGTTGGATTAGATCCACCATGGTAGAGATTGAGTCAAGTTTGACTTGACTTGAGAAGGAAGACCAAAGGTTAATTTTGACTTGACCTTTTTGCGACCTCATTGGTGAGTTGGCATTAGGTGGACCAATAATGATGTTCCACATCATCATGGGTGCCACCTCATGGAAGTAACAAAGTCACTCTCTTAATGGTTTCATATTAATTGCAATTAATGCAATTAATGTGATTTTATGGTTTCATATTAATTGCAATTAATGCAATTAATGTGAATTTTGAAATGGCCACTTGGTTTTGGGTGAAGAAATTCATTTTCATTCACATGTGCATCTTCCTCCTTCTCCCTCTCAAGCTCTCCCTCTCCCTCTCCTCCCTTGGCGAACCACATAGGTGCTAGCACACCTTGGTTTTGTCATCTCCATCTAGTGTGTCCGTGTGGATACTTCTAGAGGACCGCGCCGGTCTTGAGATCCGCATCATTTAGACGGCGGAGAGCGAACGGCATCGCATCAAGGGTAAACACTTTTTCCTCATAGATCTAAGTAGTAGATCAGGTTTTTGAACTCGTACAAGAAATAGTTTTTGAATTTTTATATCTTTGCACGGATCTATGGCTTTGGGTCCTTGGGGTTTTCGCGACGTAAGGATTTCGACTCAAGAACCAAAGTTATCATCGAGCCACGTGAAGACTTGTGAGTTAGTTTTGGTTTTGGAAAACAAAAGCTTCTGTGATTTTCTGTAAAAATTCAATTTTATGTTTTTATGGGTAATTTTTCCTTATAGGCGAAGCACAAGTGTCTCGGCACTTGTAGGCTTCTATCGGAAAATTTTTCCAAACGGTTGTTTCGACCCAAAATCTTTTGGGACAGCGGACTCGGGTGCCTTTAGATCGCAAGGAGCAACTCACGATGGTTAGATCGTGGGAGGGCGCTGCCCCTAACCCCAGGATTTGCTCGAGTACGCACGAAATCGCTAAAAGCGAACCCGTCGGAAGATTTTTCCAAACGGCAATGTCTCGGCCCAAATCGTTTTGGGACAGCGGGTTTAGGCACTGTGAATCGCAAAGGAACCCTCGCAATGGTTAGATCACGGTAAGGCGCTGCCTGGGCCCTAAAGATCCGTTCATTCATGCAGCCAAACTAAACGGGACCGAAATTTTACTTGTAAAAATTGTAAAATTAATTTTAAAATTATAGAAAATTATGAAAATATATAATTTTGAATTATATATATTAATTTGTGATAGTCATGGCCCAAAGCCCAATATGATTGGTTGTGTTGTAATTCATAATATGACCGTGCCGTGATGTGTTTTCGCGTGTTGTATTTATTTTATTATTCGCGACCTGCGCGTCGTGCCTCGTCTTTTATTCTTGTTGTAAATTAGATTTAGACTCGAATGTAACTCGAGTTTCAAATTGTAATGTACAAATTGGAGCGTGGAGGGTCCACACGAGACGGAGTTCGGGCACGAGCAACACAAGGTGGTCAAAGGGAGGCGCTTGGAGAAGCTGTTGACCCTAGGTTGACCAATCGATCTTCTCATTGGCTTGAGAAGATCGTAGTAGGGCCATGACTAAATCACAAATAGATTAATTAATTAATTATTATGTATTTGATG
The DNA here is from genome assembly GCF_018446385.1 of Zingiber officinale. Taxonomy (NCBI): domain Eukaryota; kingdom Viridiplantae; phylum Streptophyta; class Magnoliopsida; order Zingiberales; family Zingiberaceae; genus Zingiber; species Zingiber officinale. The sequence continues at coordinate 57,978,488 of NC_056006.1, read as the reverse complement.
CATGTTTAATAATTAATTAATTAATTAGTGCCTTAACGATTAGATTAGATCTAAGTCGTGCACATGATGCACCCTTGCGATTAGATTAGATCTAAGTCGTGCACAAGATGCATTCTTCTCGATTAGATTAGATCTAGATCGAACCAACTCTAAATCCCTAACCGTGCCGTGATACCTATCACTACCTCGATCACATGTATTGTTGAATCTGCCAAAGCAGAGCAATACATATTATCTTGGTAGGGTACGGAGGGACAATCTTGGTCCCGTCTATCAACGCATGGGTGAATAAAAACTCAATTAGATTGAGTATTCATAGTTACTCGGTTGGATCGAGTCAACTATAGGCATTCTTCCAATAGTTGGAAAGATAGGTCAATATCACATCTATATTAACTCTCGGGCGTATTAGCCAAAGCTAACTCGAGTTTTAATATAAATGCGGATATTGATTCTATAAACAAGAGTTGCATAGAGATGTAATTGGTAATCGTTACCTACCGATCATACTAAGCCTTGGGCGTATTAGCCAAAGCTAACTCAAGGGTTAGTATGATGTGGATCTTGTCCCACAAGAATTATAGAATTCAGTGAGAGCATCATTTAATTAAAAGGTCTAATTAAATGATTTTAAAAGAATATGATATTTATTTCTGCAAATTTTTCTGTTGTAGATAACCATGAGATCAAATACGAACATTTTCTCTCTGCGATCTGCCCTTAAGAAGGACAAGCTCAGCAATTTCTGGACTCGGCATGAACACGAACGAATAGTTCTCACCCAGAGAACGAAATCGCACGCGGAGCGATTCCCATTCGAGGCTCCTCACCGCCACGCCAAAAGAAGCTTACAAGAAGCATCAAGATGGCGCATTAGATGTGTCTTGTCTTATGCTCGCAACCATGAACTTCAGAAGCAACATGAGTTGATGAGCGCTCACGATATGGTTGAACATCTTCCAACTATATCGAGGACAAGCAAGGCCTGGAAGAGGAACCCAAAGAATACTTGGAAGATCTTAAGAAGAAGAAAATAAGATTTCTACTTCGGTATAAATGTTATAGAAGTCAACCTCTCTATTTCTTCATCGTGGGTATTAGATACCGGATGTGCTTCGCACATTTATGTGCAAGCACCGAGAAATAGCAGAGCATTGGCAAAGGCGAGGTGGACCTACGAGTAGGCACGGGTTGCTGCTGTTGCTGTAGGAACTTATCACTATCTCTGCTGGGCTTGTACTAGATTTAGATGATTGTTGTTATGTGCCTGCTCTTACTAAGAACATAGTTTCAGTTTCTTGTTTAGACAAGAAAGGATACTATTTTATAATAAAAGACAAATGTTGTTCTATTTGAAAGATATGTTCTATTGTAGTGCACCACTAATAAACGGACTCTATATTCTAGATCTTGAGAGCCCAATCTATAACATTAGTACCAAGAGGTTCAAGTCAAATGACATGAACCAAACATACCTCTGGCACTGTCGCTTAGGTCATATAAATGACAAGCGCTTATCCCACTCCATAAGGATGGTTTGCTGGACTCATTTGATTTAGAATCATATGAGATATGCGAGTCATGCCTACGAGGCAAGATGACCAAGACCCCTTTAGTGGGCATAGCGAGAGAGCAACTGATTTGTTGGACTCATACATAGTGATGTATGTGGCCCTTTCAATGTTTTGCTAGAGGCGGTTATAGGTACTTCATCACATTTCTCGATGATTTCAGAGAATCTTATTATGTGTACTTGATGACACATAAGTCTGAATCCTTTGAAAGTTCAAAGAATTCAAGAATGAAGTACAGAACCACCTTGGCAAGAGTATTAAGGTACTGATCAGATCGAGGTGGTGAATACTTAAGCCATGAGTTTCGTGACTACTTAGCCGAGTGTGGGATTTTATCTCAACTCACTCCTCCGGAACACCAAAGGGAATGTATCCAAAGGAGGAATCGTACCTTATTAGATATACGATCTATGATGAGTCACATGATCTTCGACATATCTGGGGATATGCTCTAGACACTGCAGTTTCATACTCAACCGAGTTCCATCAGCAGTGATAAAGACACCATATAGGATATGGTGGAGAGATGCCTGGTGTCTTTCATGAGGATTGGGGTTGTGAGGCTTACGTCTCGACGCCGTCTCGCAGTTAGGACCCAACCGACAGTGTTATTATTTCCGGATATCCCAAGGAAACTAAGGATATTCACATTCCCAGACAAGCAAGGTAGTTGTGGAGCGGTCTTTCTAGAAAGGTTTTGTTTCTAGAAAGACTAGTGAGCACGTTCGATCTTGAAGAAGTTCAAGATGCGAACAATAGCTGGATGCCTCGATGGAAATTGAACTGGAACCACAAAGTGTTGTGGATGATGTTGTTCCACAAGGTTGAGGAACAACAACCAAGTCAGACATACCTCTTCGCAGTCGATAGGGTACCGGCCACCGAGAGAGATACTCATTTCTCTTGTCGACCATGATGACATTGTGCTCATAGAGGATGAGCCTACCACCTATCAAGAAGCTGTGATAAGACCATATTCTGAGAAATGGCTAGAAGCCATGAGATCCGAGATAGAATCCATGTACACCAACCAAGTATGGACTTTGGTTGATCCACCGAAGGGTAAAACCCATTGGGTCTTTAAGAGAAAGAATGACATGGATGGACTTATCTATAAGGTCGCTTGGTAGCTAAAGGTTTCAAGATTCATGGTATGACTATGATGAAACCTTTTCTCCAAGGGCGATGTTTAAGTCCATTCGGATCATGCTTGCTATTGCTACTTACCATGACTATGAGATATGGCGATGTCAAAACCGCGTTTCGAATGAAACCTACCGAGGATGTACATGACACAACCCGAGGGGTTTTGTAGATCCACATACTAGTAGAGTATGCAGTCGCATGTCCATTTATGGACTAAAGCAAGCTTCGAGTGGAATCTTGATTCGATGATGCGATCAAGTTGGTTTCATCAAGAATGAAGATGATCCTTGTGTCTACAAGAAGGTTGTAGGGACATAGTTGTCTTCCTCATCGTATGTGGATGACTACTACATATCATCCCTATGCTTCATCAGTCGACATGGCTAGGAGTTGCTTCTCAATGAAGGAATTAGTGAGGCATCTCGTGATTCTTGGGATACGATCTAGATAGATCTAAGAGATTGCTTGGCCTAAGTCAGTACAAATATTGACAAGGTACTTGGTTTGCCAGCGCAATTCCAAGAAGGGATTACCGATGTCACATGGCGTGAGTCTTCGAAGACTCAAGGTCCCTCTTCAGAGAGAGAGACCACGGGATCGATCCTTATATGATCGATACTACTTGGCCGACCGATGTGTATGCTTTAAGCATGACGGCTGATATCACAGATCGGTGAAAGTCATCGGATAGCGGTCAAGAATATTCTACCGAAGGACTAAAGAATATTTCTTGATATATATGATGAGCTAACGTAAGGGTTACGATGCCTTTCACCGTCAGGAGATGATTAGCGATCGATCGAGGGTTCATTTTGCATTAATATGGTGTATTAATGGTTGGAAGAGTTCGGAAGAGTCGGTGGATACGAGCGGATTCTATCAAATCTGTATATATATTGACAGAGGAAGAGGAGTTTGATCCAAGTTCATCACGAACTTGGGGTGGTTCCATCATACGATTGAGCTCTATTGTGACAACAAAGAGCTATAGCGAAGAGGAAACCTCGCTGCAGCGACCAAGCACATACTACCGCTTCCATCTCATTCGAGAGATTATCGATAGGAGAGATGTGAAGATTTGCGTACCTATGAGGCTAACATCGCATCCCTTGACCAAGACTTTGCACGGAGGAAGCATGATGGTCACACTAGGTCTTTGCCTTAGAGCCTATCCTGATTGTAGTGCTAGTGGGAGATTGGTTAGAGAGCCCTGAGCCAATCATTTGATGATTGTACGGACTCATGTATATCATATTCTTGTATATTAATAAAGGCATTTGTTTGGTTATTATGCTTATTTATATTAGTGCCAAATAGACTAAGTATAATAGCGTCCTTGAGTAGAAGGTTCATACTATATCAATCGATTAGTTGAATCGATAGTGAGATGATATAGGAACACTACTCTAAATCATTCCTAGTCGAGTATTAGCATTCGGGGACAATGTTAATACAATAAGACTAGCATGTAGGTCATCTCGATGACTTGATCTCAAGTCATGGATATAGAGATATCAGGCCACGGGTATGCATTAGAGAATGTATCTTGACCATGAGAAAAGTATCATGGATCGTTATATGAGTGTCATATACTTTCTCATGTGGCTATTAGTATGACTATTAGTCGTTAGACCTGAAGTCACCATGGATCCCTACATAAGGAGTTATGTACTTTAGTTTCGAAACATGAGTCGGTGGACTATAAAGGCGATTACCGTATGTAACGTTATGCGAGAGGGATGTGAGTGATGTAGATGGGATCTATCCTCCCATATGACGCGACATCGCTATTCTTGATAGAGTGAGACCACTAAGGCATGGTTATGCCCAAATGAGTCAACATTAGATGTTGAGCTCATTTGATCGAGTGAGTCTAACTTGGAGTTCAAGATTTAGATTGATTAAAGGATGACACGGTCTATGGCTCATATTGATCAATCTAGATGTCTAGGATAGAAGGACACTTGTCATTATTTTGTGAGTAGTCACAATTGGTAGTCACAAGGTGATGTCGGATCTCGACATTCTTGTAACTTGGGTAGTAATGATGTGTTGCTAGATACCGCTCATTACTTATGCTCCTAAATGGGTTTAGGGCATTGCCAACGTTACAAGAACCTATAGGGTCACACACTTAGGACAATTAGGTGGAGATTAGGTTCATATGATGAACCAAGAGGATTAGATTCATTTGATGAATCAAATTGGATTAAGAGTAATCCTAATTGGGCTAACTTGAGTTCTACTCAAGTTGATTCATGTGTTAAATGAGTCTAATTTAGATTTTGACTCATTGAATCAATTTAATTTAATGAATTAGATTCATTATATTAAGTTGGCTCGAATCAAATGGTTGGATTAGATCCACCATGGTAGAGATTGAGTCAAGTTTGACTTGACTTGAGAAGGAAGACCAAAGGTCAATTTTGACTTGACCTTTTTGCCACCTCATTGGTGAGTTGGCATTAGGTGGACCAATAATGATGTTCCACATCATCATGGGTGCCACCTCATGGAAGTAACAAAGCCACTCTCTTAATGGTTTCATATTAATTGCAATTAATGCAATTAATGTGATTTTATGGTTTCATATTAATTGCAATTAATGCAATTAATGTGAATTTTGAAATGTGGTCGGCCACTTGGTTTTTGGGTGAAGAAATTCATTTTTCATTCACATGTGTGCATCTTCCTCCTTCTCCCTCTCAAGCTCTCCCTCTCCCTCTCCTCCCTTGGCCGAACCACATAGGTGCTAGCACACCTTGGTTTTTGGTCATCTCCATCTAGTGTGTCCGTGTGGATACTTCTAGAGGACCGGCGCTTGACGGTCTTGAGATCCGCATCATTTGGACGAGCGAGAAAAGGCATCGCATCAAGGGTAAACACTTTTCCTCATAGATCTAAGTAGTAGATCAGGTTTTTGAACTTCGAGAAATAGTTTTTAATTTTTATACTAATCTTTGCGGATCTAGCTTTGGGTCCTTCGAGATTTCCCGAGCCGCCAGTTTCTCGACGAGAACCCAGAGGGGCTTTCTAGTGCTCGCCCGATGTGGACCATCTAAACGGCAGACCGATGTATGCTGTACTTGGTGGCCTCGTCTTGACATCGGTGTGGTTGAGGAAGACTTGTCTTGTTCGGCATTGCTTAGCCATATGCCTTCTCTCCACATTCAAAGCATCCTCGTGTGCCCTTGCGACAAACTCTTGGGTGAAATTTCCCAACACAGCATTTGGGATAACTATCTTTGCCGGTTGTTGGTCCTCCTTTGGGTAACTCCACCGGTTCGGGGTTCTTGAGTTCCTTTCGTTAGAGCGTGTCCATTGTTTTCGAAGTACTTGAGCCTCCTTGCCCTTTGGACTCAGAGGACTTACTTCTCCGCTTGATATTGTTACGGTAGTGCTCGGTCGATCGTGCACTAGTTCTTTGGTGGTTTTGCGGCCTATGGCCCCGTACGCTCATTGCTATTCGGCCTCGGCATCTTGAGCATCAAGACTCGTTCTTTTCCGCGTTGACTAGTTCGGCATGACGGCCTATTGAATTTCTTCACGGCTTCCTCAACGATAGGTTGCCCCGACGAAACTCGAACTAGTCGTAGTGGGCGGTTTGTAACCACTGCAAAAAACTCCTCGAAATTCTTTCTCAAGTCGGCCCGGTATCGTCTGGTTCAGCGCCAATTCTCCACCACATACGTGCATCTCTGTCGCAGGAGAGGCACTTCACCTTTCATGCTCGCCAATCCGAGCTCCATCGTATTCTCCATTGTTTTGAACCAGGCTTGTGCATCCCATGGTTCATTGGTGCTGAGAGAGTTCTGGGCTTGACTCTCTCGCCACCGGATCGATAGGCTTCTCTCTTCTCCTCCCACCGACCGAGGTTCGGATTGTCTGGAACCTCTATAACCACCGGTTGCTGCTATGTTGTAGGTAGGGAGTATTCTCACGATTAGCCTTTAAGGTGGCTATCTCCTCTCGTCTGTACCGCTAGCTTTTTGTAAGAACCACTGGCTCTGGAGGCAGGACCAGCGCACCACTGGGCTCGTGGTTCCCATTCTGCCCTTCAGCGTCCTCGTGTCATTTCTAAAGGAACAAAGGACATACATAACTAAAGCATCATGTTTACATAGCTAATACTATCATGTTAGTTACTATCACGGATAAGCATACTTTAGTTATCTACAAACATGAAAGCAATAATCATAACAAAGTGAGAGGTATTCTTACTTGGAAGTTGCAGGTTCAATGCTGATGTGTTTGTAGAAAGTATGGAACTTTGCTCGATACCACTGAACCCCGCCTCCTACTAGTACCGTCATCAATATGCTAACTAATTCAATCGGATGCAAAGTCTAATGAAATTTTTGAACTAATGATTATGCCTTAATGGCTATACTATCGTAACTTAATGTTTAAACTACCCTTGAATTGTGGCTATGCTAGAAGGGGTGTTCTAGGTCTTGTTGTCATCTGGCTGAACTAAAGTGTTTTCAGTCGGTATTAGCCTCGATCACCGATCGATCGACCGCTCTCCGCGCATCGAGGAGACTAATTTGATCGATTCGATCGGATCGATCCAGTCGATCGCAATCGATCGTCGGGACGATTCTGCCCTCGGTGAACTAAGACTGCGGATCGATCGGTAGATCGATCGGTATATGACCCGACGATGATCGATTCAGCTGGTGGCTCATCTAGGATCGATCGACCGATCGATCCCAAACCTTCGGCGACGGATTGGATCGATTGGTTGATCGATCGGTCATGGCGAGCGGGATAAGCCGCCCAATCGATCAGCGGATCAATCGAAGAGCCTCCATCGATCGATGATCGACGGGGTTCGATTTCATATCGGAACCTGATTTCAGCCCTGGTTCGAGCAGAAATCGCATGTACAAACTCTAAACTAACTGAAATGCATTCTAACATCAATTATCTAGCATTCTAAACATGACATGGTGCATATTTCACTAGTTCATGATTTTTAAACAAACTGAAATGCGAAAACTAAAAATAACAAGGTTCTAATAGTTAGACTTGCTAAATCCCTGAGATCTTCATTCCAAACTCCTTTTTCACACACACATCTTCGTTGCATTGTCCTCCAGCCTCCGCTAGTCCATCTTTCCTTTACCTTTATCTGCAGTATAAGGAAAAGAGTATCTGTAAGCTTGAGAGCTTAGTAAGAAACCATCTACCTCACTAAAACATGCATACGATGCAATTTATGTTTTTAAAGCATGCTATTGAAATCTATGCTGAACATGTTAGAGCATGGCATGGCATACAAAATATAGAATCAAAACTGATCATAGAACTATCACATGTATCAATAAGAAAGAGCTAAGCTAAAGCATGAACTGAGCTAAAACTAAAACTAAGCTAAAACTGAATTTAAACTGTATACACAACTGATTTGTGAGTTTTGAAAACTATTTATCATAGATAGATGAAAATACATAATCATGTCGATGGGCTTACTTTTGGCTTGGCATGTACCCTAACTAGACCCGGTCAAATCCCGAATCTATTAGGGTTACTAGGTTATCTAAACCTAGGACATTGTGAGCCAACCCAATGGACATCTAGTCTCGATGACACACTGCTAAAATAAAATACTGGTTATAGCTGAATTGTTCTTATCTTGCTATTTCTAGGTTATCTGAACCTAGAGCTAGGTTGTCTGAACCTAGAGGCGACTGTGGGAGCCCACCCATTGGACCGTAGTCCCATATAAACTGTAGTAACACTGCATATACTAGATAAATGCTTCTATCACATTTAGCTAAACTATTAAAATGCCTAAGTCGCATTTTAACTGTACTAAATATATTATCGAGCACTTGGCGTGCGCTGTTGCACACCCTATGTGCCACAAATCCATATACTACTAAACTAAAACATGCAATCACACGAGAACTACTTATACTGTAGGTGAGGGGTTTCTTACCTCCTGTGCTAGTTTTCTTACTGATTTAGTCGCTAGTTTTCCGGTGGAGAAAATCCCTTCATTCGGCGATCTCCTTGCGTCTACGTGTCCCTCTCGTGGTGGAGAGCGTCCTCGTACCAGAGTTATCGCCGGAAGGTGCTCTTCGAGCCTTTGGGATGGAACCCTAGCCCTTGGGGCTTGGTGCGCCGAGAGAAAGAAGAGGAGAAGGGGGCGGCGTGTAAGGGTGAGGAGAAGAGGTAGGTCACGTTAAAAAATAAAACTCCTCACTTAATTCCCTATTTATATTAAGGAATTAATTCACCCAACTCTAACTTAAATAAAATTGTTTCCCTTTCCTTTTAGCAAGGCCCTGCTGGGTTCTCTTGGTTACTAGAGTTCACCATAAGTCCTAGGACTCAATAGGTCTCGGGTTCAATTCCCGTGTAGGCTGTTTTACGATTCTATTTATTTTTGCTACTTCTGCTACCCTAAAAATTCTGTAAAAATATCCTAAAATTCTAAAAAAATACTAGGATATTTATAAAAGTATTTCGAGAATTTTCGGGCGTTACACCTAGTGAGTGGATTTCTGAGCTCGACGAGGCCCTTTGACCTTCCGCTGCTGCTTCTTTGGCTTGCAGAATCTTTTGATCGAGCGAGCTGTATTTCTTTGCCAAAGGTGGCACTCCTACTCCGTCAATTCATAATCTGTTTGTTTTGTCTTCTTTGGATTTGTGCTAGAGCCATAGTCAAGGTAGATTCAAATCTATGAACCCTATTTTATTCATAAATTTCAGCCTTCATAAGGCAGCGGGCGAAGGAAGGAATTAAGGGCTTCATCGGATGAGCAGAGGTTCTATGACAACAGCGAGAATGGCAGAGGAGATTAGCAGGGGTGTTGCTATGGAGTCTTTTTTGTCAACGGCGGCATCAAAGAGGTGGACGTGGGCGTCGAAGCTCCGGTGGATCCCAACCTCCATCGATCTCATCATCGTGGCCGAGAAGCGCCTCCTGTCCTTCGTCAAGTGAGTTCTCTAATCGCATCCCTTTATTTGTTTATTTATTTTTTGGAGGTGGGTGGATGAAATCGCTCTCCCTTGCGCTGTCTATTTTCTCTGCTGGTTAATCCCCTTCTATCCATCGGTGGAGGAAACAAAAATTAATATCAATCATTTCCTCTTATTTTATTTATGTCAAAATTGTGCGAAAATTGATGACTGAAATAGTGACAATGTAAGAGTACTAGCTTGCTGAATATTCTAGTGTTTCATTGTAGGTCTAAACAACACTAGCGAACTCTATTTCATTAAGGGGGTGCTTGGTTCGAGTAAGAGAATGGGAAAGGATATGGAAATGATTGTAAATATTATTGAAATGGGAATAATACTCATACCCCTTATATTAGTGGGGAATGGCTCATTCCTCTATTTAGAGGAATGAATCCATGGGTCCCACCTTCATTTCTCCAAACCAAGTACAAGTTTAGTTTCATTCCCATTCCAAACCCCCCAAACAAGCAGCTCCTACGAGTATTGGATTTGAACAGAAGATCTAGAATTATCTAATTGGTCTTGTTTTATCAGAGAAACCACAACCTTATGTCATATCGTGTGTAGATTGAGAAAAAGTTTATTGTTTCCTTCTAAACTCTTTGCTCTTTTCAAGACAAGTTATGTTCAAGAGCAGGCCAATATTGGCCCTGGACCACCAGACTCGAAAGTTAGGTGGTTCAGATCTTCTAGTGATCAGCCACGGTTAATTTCTTCGTCGCATTTCTCACGGCGAACCCTAATTTATGATTGTGGGTTGGGACACTCTTCGTCTTGTTTCAGCTAGCTCCAAAGTTTTCAAAGACAGATTATGGGTGGACTTTGCTTGTTTCTCAATTCATCTTTTGGGCAAACATTGCATTTTTTTCTTTTTCATTTTTGATCTTATGGTTTACAAGGTCGTGAAGGAAGTCGTCTTGGATATCAGCGATGGTGCGCCCTCTGATACTCTCCCTGGCTTTGCCCTCTATGACTGGGTGAGTCTCAGCATCCAGTCTCACGCCATCCAGTTGATCTGGAATATCTTCTCTGCTGCATCTTTGTTTTATTTTTGTTTTTCTTATTTGTACATCTCTAATTGTTTCAGTAAGCATTGCACATGAGTATGAAAATTGATTAGTGAGTACTTGGTCATACTTTGGGAATAGCCATTGGTTATTATCTTTAATGTTGGTCACTAGATTCAAATAATATTGCCTGAACTAGTCACAGTATATTGAATGGAAGTGGGTCATTACCATTGTACATGTACTTTCATCATAAATGTTGGAGACTGAATGCATCCCCACAGGTGTGCTACTTCAGACACTATACATTTGGGCTCTATATTATGTTCTGATTTGAACTCGTATATAGTGTGTAATTAATACTCTCAATGCATACGGTAGGATTTTGTTGTTGTCTCCATTCTCCATTGCATGTATCCTATATTTCCTTTTCAATCGCTATGGTGAAAATTTTTTTTGTTTGGTGAGTGGGGGACCCAGACATGTTGTTGTGAGGTTGCCATTTTCTAGGTTCAATTGACTTGTATGTGTTTCATTCACTAGAACTCCTTGTTAACTACTCCGATAGGGGAGTGCTTGATTAATTTACCATTTATGAATGGGTCTTCATTTCTATTTGGATGTTGATAACTCATGTTAGGATTTAATAAGTATCTTGACCTCCCAATTGAGATATTATAAATCAATGTAGTCATTACTTTCTATCACTAGTGGTTACATCATGGCATGCTATTATTTCCTAACAAAAACTGTGTACTAGTCTATTATGTCACAAGTTGTTGAAGAATACTCTCTAGCTTGATTAGTTGGTGTGTCTATATATATATATATATATAATTTTTTTTTGTTAGATCGAGACGCGCTAGGGGGGGTGAATAGCACTCGTGGCTTTCACTTTTCGTATTCGGAAAACTTATCAGATAATGCAGCGGAATAATAAATAAAGGAATACAGAAAGACATCAAGATTTACTTGGTTCGGAGCCTTGGGCGACTCCTACTCCAAGGCTCACGCTCATTGAGCGTTTACTTTGGGCAACAACTATAATCGCGCAAATATTACAAAATTATTACAATGACAGTTTTAAAAAAAGCTATACCGACAACAAAGAATTGAAATTTCATAGCTTCGGGTCGTTGGGGTCTTGTTGTAGCTTAGCTGGATCGTCTCGTTAGCAGTGCGCTGAAGAAAGATTGCTTAGAACTTCATTGATTATGCTGCTGCTCGAGACCTCCTTATAAAGCTCATTGAGGGCGCCCTCAACTCCGCCGAAGAGATCGGGAGAAGAGGCTGGCGGAGGTTGGGAGGCGCAAAGCCATCGGAAGCTTCAAGGCTCGGTTGAATCATCACCTGTCTTATATACAAAAAAATGTCCCAAGTGCTTTGCCCCAAGTGCTTAATTAAAAAAATAGGCAACACTTTAAAAAATGTTACATATATAATATAAAAGTGTTGTATATTCTTATAATTATTGCAACACTTGTAAAAAAGTGTTGTATTTATACAATAAGTGTTACATTTTCTTATATAGGCAACACTTATTTAAAGTATTGCAATTTTTTAAGAAAATTTCTCCTATTGTAATAGTTTAAAAAAGTGTTGCTTCTAAAGTGATGTCTTACCCTCAAATTATAGTAGTGGAATCACATACAGAAGTTTGTCTATTTGTAGGATATCCTAAGGGAACGAAAGGTGATTTGTTTTATAATCCTAAAAATCAGAAGATCATTGTTAGCACCAATGCTCGATTTTTAGAGGAAGATTATGTAATGAACCATAAGCCCATGAGTGAAATTGTTCTAGAAGAAATGTGAGAGGACACACCTACTTTAGTACCAACAGTGCAAGATGAAATATCACAAGAAACTACAACACGTATCACAAATGATACACAACAATAAACAGTGTCTCGTCGTAGTGGGAAGGTTGTTAGGCAACCTGAGAGATTCATTTTTGGGAGAGTCTTCAGACTTGGTCCCTGGTGAACATGAAACTGATCCCCAAACATATGACGAAGCACTCCAAGATAAAAATACAACATCTTGGCAAAGAGCAATGAATTCAGAAATAGAATCTATGTATTCTAATAAGGTCTGGGAGCTTGTAGAACCACCAAATGGTGTAAAAGCTGTTGGATGTAAGTGGATCTACAAAACGAAAAGAGAGACAGATGGGAAGGTGGAAACTTTCAAAGCAAGGCTTGTTGCGAAAGGGTACACTCAGAAAGAGGGAATCGATTATGAGGAAACTTTTTCATCGGTGGTCATGCTTAAGTCTATCCGGATACTCTTATCTATTGTCGCTCATATAGATTATGAGGTTTGACAAATGGATGTCAAGACAGCTTTCCTTAACGGAAGTCTTGAAGAAAACATTCATATGAAGCAACCAGAGGGGTTCATTGAAAAAGGCAAAGTGCATCTAGTGTACAAGCTAAATCAGTTTATTTATGGACTGAAGCAAGCTTCAAGATCTTGGAACATCTGATTTAATGAAGTAATCCAGTCGTATGGATTTATTCAGTGTCCGGATGAATCTTGTGTATACAAGAGTGTGATGGAAACATGATGGTATTTCTTGTACTATATGTAGATGACATTTTGTTAGTTGGAAACAACATCAAAGTGTTGTCGGAAGTAAGGGTATGGTTGTCCAAGAAATTCGATATGAAGGACTTAGGAGAATGCACACATATTCTTGAGATCAAAGTAATAAGGGATCACAAGAAAAGGATGTTGTGCTTATCCCAAGCTTCATATATCGATACAATCCTTGCTCGTTTTAGCATGCAAGACTCCAAGAAAGATTTTCTACCTTTTAGGCATGGAGTAGCTTTATCTAAAGAGATGTCTCCGAAGACATCAAAGGAGATAGAGGGCATGAAGGCAGTTCCTTATGCTTCGGCTGTCGAAAGCCTAATGTATGCTATGTTGTGCACGAGACTGGATATCTGTTTTTTCGTGGCATTGTTAGCAGATATCAAAGTAACCCTGGACAAGGACATTGGACTGCTGTAAAGCATATATTAAAGTACTTGAGAAGGACTAGAGATTATATGCTAGTTTACCAAGCAAATGATTTGCTCCAGAGGATACACGGATTTTGACTTCAGATAGAGACAATAATAAGTCGACCTTGAGGTTTTGTGTTTACTTTAGGAGATAAAGCCATAACAATGGAGGAGATAAGCATATATGTTTTCGGACTCCACCGTGGGCATGTATGTAGAAGACATATAATCGTAAGTTATGATGAGACTTGAGACTTGATGGACTTAGATGTGATGCCTGGTATGCCCAAAATTATTACAGTGTATTGTAATAATTAGTGGTGCAGTAGCAAACTCGAAGGAACCACGAGCCCATAAGGCAAGTAAACACATCGAGCGCAAGTACCACCCAATACGAGACATCGTATAACGAGGAGAAGTTGTTGTCGCCTAGATTGCATCAGATGATAACCGGAAGATCCTTTCACTAAGGCCCTTAAGGTAAGAGCTTTTGATGGGCATGTTGAAGGGTTGGGAATCAGATGTATGGCAAGGTATATGGCAGCATAGTCTTTTAGTATAAGTGGAAGATTATTAGAATGTATACTAAAAGCCTAGCTTTTTATATAAACATATATTTAGAAATAAGAATCACATTGGTCAAATGTCTACATTTATGCTAAGTGTAGTTATTCAATTAATTTATATTGTAGATAACATGGTGTGTGGTGTCACACTCAAAAGATCATGTTATCAATTCCTTATAAATTATAAACAGTAGATCACGACTAAGATGGAAAGAAACAAACCATTGGAATAGTCGTAGTGTAATTTGGTATTAGTTTATCTTAACTATAAAATTACACTAGTACACTCTGAGTGTATTGAGTAGGACCATTTAAGGTAAGTTCTTTTTATACTAACTGCATAAAAGAATAAGACCTTTGTTATTATGGAAGTGTGTGCTCTTAATCCTGATATAATAACAAACGCATATATTTAGTATTTATTTCTTTAATTTATCAAAGGGTGTGATATAGTTCGATAAATCAATAGGCCCGATAAGTTGGGAAATAATATTTTTATAGTGTGTGTTATTGATTATAGAAGGAAACTGTGTCCTAGGAATCTAGGTTGATGATGTCCCCAAGAGGAGCTCATAAGGATTGTCATGTAAACCATGCAGGTGGACTTAGCCCGACATGACGATAAGGTTGAGTGGTACTACTCTTGGAGCTAGATATTAATTAAGTGAGTTATCAGTAACTCATTTAATTAGTGAACATTCTATATCTTAAACACAGGGAGACTAACACACTCATGATAACAAGGAGTTCATATAGTAATATGGGATTGATACGGTAGTTCAATAATAACTTTTAAGTAGAATGAGATATTATTGATGAACTCGAGTTGGGTGTTCGGGGCGAACACGGGAAGCTCAAGTTCATCGGGAGACCAAAACCAATTCCTCCTCTCGGTCCCTGTCGTAGCCTCTTAAATATAAAGTGTTATACCCACCCATACCCATCTTCTTACCCACCTTAAGGTGGTCGGCCAAGCTTAGCTTGGAGTCCAAGCTAGGGTCGGCTAAACCAAGGTTAGATGGGTCAAGTAGGTGGCCAGCCCTAGCTTGAACCCAAGCTTAGGTGGCCGGCCATAATTAAATTAAAAGGGATTTTAATTTTTAAAATCTTTTCTTATGTGGAAACCATGGTTTTAAAAGAAAATTTAAAATTTAAATCTTTCCTTTTATAACTTTCTACAAAAGATTAAGAGAAATGTATGATATCTTTCCTTATTTGTAGTGAAAAGGAAGATTTTAATTTTTGATAAACTTTTCTTTTTTGTAACTATCCTCATGGTTTTAAAAAAGAGTTTAAAATTTAAATCTTTCCTTTTATAGTTTTCTACAAAAGATTAAGAGAAAGGTTTGATATCTTTCCTTATTTGTAGTTAAAAGGAAGATTTTAATTTTTGATAAAACTTTCCTTTTTTGTAATCATCCTCATTATTTTAAAAGAGAGTTTTAAAATTTAAATCTTTCCTTTTATAGTTTTTACAAAAGATTAAGAAAAGATTTGATATCTTTCCTTATTTGTAGATTGAAAGGAAGATTTTAATTTTAGAGATAACTTTCCTTTTTATAAATCATCCACATGTTTTAATAGAGAGATTTTAATTTATAAAAATTTCCTTTTATGACCAACCATGAAGGGAATTTTTTAAAAGAGAAATTTTTATTTAAAAATTTCCGGAAACAAATTAGGAAGTTTTAATTTTTCTTTAAAACTTTCCTTATTTGGAGGACAATGAGGTGTCTGACCATTAAGGGTTGAAAAGGAAATTTTTAATTAAAATTTTCTTCTTAAACATTGGCAAGGAATATAAGAAAATTTAATTTATTTAACTTTCCTTATTTGCCAAGACCAAGGAATATAAAAGAGAGGGTAGAGGTGCCTCACCTCACAAGAACATACATCTAGTATTCCTCTATTCTCTTCCTTGTGGTGGTCGGCCCTCATCTTCTTCCTCTCCTCCTTTTCTTCTTCATTGGTAGTCGGCGGCATCAACTCTCAAGGAGCTTGTTGGTGGTCGGATTTTGTTTGGAGAAGAAGTAGAGAAAGGAGGCTTTGTTTCTTTTCATCCCTTGGAGTTTGGTTGGTGACGAAAGACCTTTATCTCTAGGAGATTCTTGGTGGCCGAAACTTACAAGGAGAAGAAGGAGGCTTGGGTGGATTCTTGTCTCGGTAGATCGTCGCCCACATGACGTCCGAGATAAGAAGAGGAATACGGCAGAAGATCGTGAGGTCTATAAGCTAAAAAACGTATAACTAGTTATTAGTTTCCGCATCATAACTAGTTCATCCTTTTATTTAGATCTTGAAATACCAAACACAAGAGGCTAATGAATTTAGGTAATTGAATTTATGTTTTCGATTTTGTGTTTCTTTTGTTTTTCGAACTTGTGATTTGATTGTTCTTTTTGGCTAAACCTAGGGTTACTATAAGAAAATTAAATATTAAATTTCGTTGAAAGGTTTTGTCTAGGAAGTGGTGGATGCTCTCATACCCAAGAAGGCCTAGTGCCTCGCCATGTTTAACCTGAAAGTCGATCTCTGAAATTAATATTTAATTGAATTTGTAACATGGGTGAATTTGGATCAATAATATTAAGTATCGTTTGCGATTCAAGTCTAAACCACGAAGAACAGATAGATTGAATTTGGAATCAATAATGTTAAGTTTCGTTTGTGATTCCAAATTTAATTTCTAAAGAACACAATAGGTTGTTAGGAATGGTTCATGACTTGTACGAAATTTTTGTACAGGGGAACCGGTGCGATATTCTGAGTAGCAGGCAACAATTGGTATCAGAGCTAGGGTTTACCTCTGTGTGTTTGGTTTTCAGTTTAATTATGCACATGTCATACATAATTTAGGCAAGATAATAGTAGGATATGCTAACTCTGTGGTTACAGGCTCCAACTATTATGGCTTATAGAGATTGTGTGTGATTGGACACTTAGACATGGCAAGGGCATTTTATGTGTGTGCATGATTGTATGCATTAAATACAGCAGGAGTTCTATTAGTTTTAGGATTTTACATTTTTATTTCGATCTAGATTACATGTACATTCCTTTGTACATAAAGTTAGGATGACAAGATAATAAAATTAATGGGTAAGACCCTACTCTTACAAATGTTTGATTTTGTATACGTCCACACTAACGTGGTATACAAAATTCACGGTGTTTTGAGGTGTTGGTAAATTTAAATAATATTGTTTGAGGAATCAATATTATTCTAAATTTAGAGTCTTGACCAAAAGTTTATTTTATGATTTTTAGGATGACTTTCAATCCACTGGCTATTATACTGAAAGAGAACAAACTTACTGGTTCCAACTACATAGATTGGAAAAGAAACCTGGATATTGTCCTAACTGCTGTAAGGTATAAGTTTGTACTAATGGAGGTCTACCCTAATGTGCCTAATAGTTATTCTAGTGAAGAGGAGATTGAGTATCATAAGAAATGGGTCAAGGCGGATGAGATGGTGCGGAGTTACATTTGGCTTTTATATCAAATGTGCTGCAACATCAGCATCAGACCATGCCTACTGGTCATAACATGATGTACAATCTTAAGGAACTATTCGGACACTAGAATCAGGCTGACAGGCAAGACTGTATGATCTCTAGGTACTGGACTAAAAGCAGGAATGAAGAAGCTAAAAGGCAAGTGCTTCATTTACAAGCAGTCTAGACATTTGTAGGCGGGTTGTCCTCATAGGAAGAGAACAATATAGGTATATCTTACTCTCTAGTAGTTGGAACATGTTTAGTGGTGTTATCTACCTATAACTGACGCGTAGATATGATAACCACTGATTATGTCTGCAAATCATTACAGGGGTTCTAGGAAACCCGACAACTACACGAAGGAGAATCACTGTTTATATGGGCAATGCTACAGAAGTAGCAGCTGTTACAGTGGGAGATGTTTATAGGAATAAAATATTGGTTTTAAGAAATTATCTTTACGTACCAAGTTTTAGAAAGAACTTGATTTCAGTTTCTAAATAATACAAGGATGGATATTCTGTCTATTTATGATAGCAAAGGTGTTATCAAGATAAATAGGAAAATTATCTGTTCTGGTACGTTCGTTGACAATTTGTAATTCCAATAACTCTCACGATGCAACAAATAAAAATTAATAGCACATCTTCTAATTCTAATAAGAGAAAGGAACCTTCGGAAATGAACCTTGGTGGCCGAAATTTGCAAGGAGAAGGAGGCTTGGGTGGTTTTTCGTCTTTGTAGATCGTCGCCCACACGACGTCCGAGATAAGAAGAGGAATACGGCAGAAGATCGTGAGGTCTATAAGCTATAAAAGGTATAACTAGTTATTAGTTTCCGCATTATAACTAGTTCATCCTTTTATTTAGATCTTGAAATACCCAACACAAGAGGCTAATGAATCTAGGTAATCAAATTTATGTTTTCGATTTTGTGTTTCTTTTATTTTTTGAACTTTTGATTCGACTGTTCTTTTTGGCTAAACCTTGGGTTACTATAAGAAAATTTAATATTAAATTTTGTTAAAAGGGTTTGTCTAGGAAGTGGTGGATGCTCCCATACCCAAGAAGGCCTAGTGCCTCGCCATGTTTAACCTGAAAGCCGATCTCTGAAATTAATATTTAATTGAATTTGTAACATGGGTGGATTTGGATCAATAATGTTAAACATCGTTTGCGATCCAAGTCTAAACCACTAAGAACAGATAGATTGAATTTGGAATCAATAATGTTAAGTTCGTTTGCGATTCCAAATTTAATTTCTAAAGAACACAATAGTTTGTTAGGAATGGTTCAGGACTTGAACAAAATTTTTGTACAGGGAAATGGGTACGATATTCCGAGTAGCAACCAACATAAGGCTGAGTCATATTAACTTGAGTAGGATTTAAAGGTTAATTACCGATGGACCTTTGGGTTCATTGGTAGTGGAAAACTTTCTGACCTGCAAGTCTTGCTTGGAAGGGAAAATGACCAAAAGACATTTTAAGGCAAAGGGGTATAGAGCCAAAAAAGTGTTGGAATTGGTTCATTCTGATTTGTGTGGACCTATGACTATCCAGGCAAGAGGTGGTTTCGAATATTTTGTCTCTTTTATAGACGACTATTCGAGATATGGGTACATTTACTTGATGTGCCGTAAGTCTGAGTGCTTTGATAAGTTCAAAGAGTACAAGGCTGATGTGGAGAAGCGTCATGGTAAAAGTATCAAGAAACTACGGTCTGATCGTAGTGGAGAGTACCTCTTAGGAGAGTTTAGGAGTTACTTATCAGAGGCGAGTTTCATCACAATTATGCCGATACACCCAGGAATGGTGTGGCGGAACGAATGAATAGGACTCTTATAGAAATGGTTATATCATTGATGAGTTATTCAGAATTACCAAATTCATTTTGGGGATATGCTCTGAAACGGCGGCATGCATTCTGAACTTGGTACCTTCTAAGTCAGGACCCTCTACACCCACAGAATTGTGGAATGGGCGTAAGCTTAGTTTAAAACACATTCGGATTTGGGGTAGTCCAGCACATGTGCTAAAGGGAGACGCTGATAAGTTGGAATCACGTACAGAAGTTAGCTTGTTCGTGGGATATCCCAGAGGAACGAAAGGTGGTTTGTTTTATAGTCCTAAAGATCAGAAGGTCATTGTTAGTAGCAATGCCCGATTTTTAGAAGAGGACTATGTAATGAACCGCAAGCCCATGAGTAAAATTGTTCTTGAGGAAATAAAAGAGGGTACTTCTACTTTAGTACCAACGGTACAAGATGAGATACCACAAGTAACTGCAACACGTGTCACAAATGATACACAATTACAGGTAGTGCCTCGTCGTAGTAGGAGGGTTGTTAGACAACCTGATAGATTCATATTTTTGGGAGAGTCTTCGGACTTGATCCCAGGTAAACATGAAGCTGATCCTTGGATATATGATGAAGCACTTCAAGATAAAGATGCAATATCTTGGCAAAAGTGCAATGAACTCTGAAATAGAATCTATGCATTCTAATCAGAGTCTTATGTATACAAGAAAAGTGACGGAAACGTGATGATATTTCTTGTACTATATGTAGATGATATTTTGCTCATTGGCAATAATGTCAAAGTGTTGTCAGATGTAAGTGTATGGTTGTCTAAGTAGTTTTATATGAAGAACTTGGGAGAATGTGGACATATTTTTGGGATCAAAGTAATAAGGGATCACAAGAAAAGGATGTTGTGTTTATCCCAAGCTTCATATATCGATACTATCCTAGCTCGTTTTAGCATGCAAAACTCCAAAAAAGGTTTTCTACCTTTTCGGCATGGAGTACCTTTATCTAAAGAGATGTGTCCTAAAACATCAAAAGAGATAGAGGAGATGAAGGCAGTTCCTTATGCTTCGACTGTAGGAAGCCTAATGTATGTGATGATATATACGAGACTGGATATCTATTTTGCCGTGAGCATGGTTAGCAGATATCAAAGTAACTCAGGACTGGGACATTAGACTGTCGTAAATTATTTATTAAAGTACCTGAGAAGGACTAGAGATTATATGTTGGTTTACCAAGCAGATGATTTGCTTCCTGTGGGTTACACGGATTCGGACTTCCAATCAGATAGGGACAGTAGTAAATCAACCTCGGGATATGTGTTTACTTTGGGAGATGGATTCATAGCATGGAGAAGTGTTAAGTAGAAATGCGTTTCAGATTCCACCATGGAAGCTGAGTATGTGGCAGCCTCTGAGGCAGCCAAAGAAGTTGTATGGCTCAGAAACTTCTTGATAGACTTAGATGTGATTCCTGGTTTGCCCAAAGTTATCACAATTTATTGTGATAACAGTGGTGCAGTAGCAAACTCAAAGGAATCACCAGCCTATAATGCAAGTAAACACATTGAGCGCAAGTACCACCTGATACGAGACATCGTAAAACGAGGAGAGGTTGTTGTCACCAAGATTACATCAGCAGATAACCTAGCAGATCCTTTCACTAAAGTCCTTCCGGCGAGAGCTTTTGATAGGCATGTTGAGGGGATGAGAATAAGAAGTATGGCAACATTTATGGCAGCATAGTCTTTTAGTATAAGTTAGAGATTGTTGGGATGTATACTATAAGTCTAGCTTTTGTATGAACATCTGTTTTGAAATATTTTGAAATGAGAATCACTTTAGTCAAATGTCTGCATTTTATATTTGTATATATGTTAATGCAGTTGTCCATTTAATTTATATTGTAGATAACATGATGTGTGGTGCCACACAGAAGATCATGTTATCAGTTCCTTATAAATTACAAATAATAGCTCACAACCAAGATGGATAGGGATGAACCATTGGAACGGTTGTAGTATAATTTGGTATTAGTTTGTCTTGACTATACAATTACACTAGTACACTATGTGTGTATTGAGCAGGACAGTTTGAGGTTGTTCGATTTGTACTGATTACGTAAAAGAACAGAACCTATGTTATTATGGATGTGCGTCCTCTTAATCCCTATATAATAACAAGCATGTATACTTAGTATTTATTTCTTTAACTTATTAATAGGTGAGATTTATTCGTTAAATCAATAGGCCCAATGAGTTGGGAGATAGTATTATTTATATGGTGTGTTATTGATTATAAAAAGAAACTGTGTCCTAATTATTTAGGCTGATGATGTCCCTTTGAGGAGCTCATAAGGATTATCATATAAACTCTGCAGGTGGACTTAGTCCGACATGATAATAAAATTGAGTGGTACTACTCTTGGAATCAGATGTTCATTAATTGGGTTGTCAGTAACTCATTTAATTAACGGGCATATGATATCTTAAACCCGGGGAGATTAACGCACTCATGATAAGAAGGAGCCCATATTGTAATATGGAATTTGTGCGGTGTTCAATAATAACCCTTTAGTGGTATGAGTTATTATTGATTGACTTGGGTTGGGTGTTCGGACCGAACACAAGAAACCCAAGCTCATCAAAGGCCTAAATCAATTCCTCCTCTAGGTCCCTATTGTAGCCTCTATATAAAGCCTCGCATCCACCCATCCATAACTCGGTTTGATTTAACTTGGTTTGGTTTAACTTGCTTTGGTTTAATTTGGCTTGGTTTAACTTGGTTTGGTTTAACTTGGCTTGGTTTAATTTGGTTATAGAAAGGGAGATTTTTTCTAAACAGAATTCTATTATTTTTCTTTCTTTGTAACCGACGGCAGACCTATAAAAAGGAGTAGGTAGTGGCTCCTAAAACCTAATTTTCTCTCTTATCTTCTTTGTGGTCGGCGCCCCTCCCTTTCCTTCTCACCTAGGGTTGCCGCCCCTCCCCTCCTCTTGCTAAGAGCTGGCAGCCCCTCTCCTTGCTAGGGTCGGCGACCCCCTCCTTGCTAAGGTCGGCATCTCCCTCTTCTACTCCTTGGTGGGTGACGACTTGAAGAAGAGGAAGAAGAAGAGAAGGTGCCCCATCCTAGAGCCTCCTTTTGTAGTCGGCGGTTTGGAAACCGAGAAGAGGAGGGTGGTCTTGTCTTGGTAGATCATTGATGTGCGTAAATATTATGATCGTTTATGCATATTTTAACACACATTCACTTGCTTTATACGTATATATTCTTTGCATGATCGTCTCTTTTATCATATACTCATTATGAATACTCTTTTGTTTGGATATCTGCTCTTTGTTTGGTTTTGTGTTGACAGACACAACTTTTGGAGCAAAAACAGTGATTGTCGATGCACCGGAACGAGCCAGAGAGCACGACCGTGCAACCTAACACGGTCGTATGGCTAAACAGAAGAAGAGCAGTGCACGACCGTGCAACTCTTGCACGACCGTGCAGCCAAATAGAGACGGATCCTTGCATGGTCATGCAATCCTGCACGGTCGTGGCCCCCACGTCCGCAGCCAAACAATGCACGGCCGTGTAATCCTGCATGGCCGTGTCCCAGGAGCCGAGCCCCAGATCCACACGGTCGTGCCAATTGGTACGGCCATGCAGCATGGCAGAGACAAAAGAAGACACGGTCGTGCAGCACGGCGCCGTGCCTTAGCCTATAAGAAGGGTTTTAACCCTTCTCCTCGGGGGAAGAGAGCAGTCAAAGGGAGAATCGCCTTGGTGTCGTTCCACGCCATCCAGGACCTCCGTCCAGCGATCCTTCATCACTACATCAACTCCAAAAGCAAAGGATTGGATCTGAAGATCACTCAGCGTCCTTTCTCTTTCTCTCTTCTTGTTTATAAATTGTATGCTTAATTACATTATGTCTTCTGGTTTTTCTCCAGCGTCTATGGAGTAGATTCCTTGTGCTAGGATTAGGGAGTAGTTGTAGATTGGTTTTTATGTAAGACTCACATTTATGCCTTTATTCATTGGATGATTTTGCTTGTTTTGTTTCAACTACTATGCATCAGACTTGTTGTGTATTAATTGATTGTGTAGAGATTTCTAACCTCGTAGAGAGAGTATCTTAGATCGTATACCCGAGGGGTCCTAGTGACAGAGGTAACCTGTTCACGGACATCTAGGGTACTTCCTTGAAAGAAGAGGCAACTTCTCCATAAGGAAGCAAGAGACCAAACCAAGCTCTTATTTATATCCTTAATGACACCAATTAGAGTTGTGTTCTTGTGATCTACCGAGGTCTTAGTTAGAGTCCTAGAGCCAATCATTTGATGATTGTATTATGGACTTATTGTATCATATTCTTATATAAATAAAGGCATTTGTTTTTTGTTATTATACTTACTTGTATTGGTGCCAAATAAACTAAGTATAATAGCGTCCTTGAGTAGAAGGTTCTTACCTATATCAATCGGTTAGTTGAACCGATAGTGAGATGATATAGGGAACGCTACTCTTAATCATTCCTAGTCGAGTATTAACATTCAGGGACAATGTTAATGCAATAAGACTAGCATGTAGGTCAACTCGATGACTTGATCTCACAAGTCATGGATATAGAGATATCAAGTTGACACATGGGTATACATTGGAGAATGTATACTGAATGACCCGTCATGAGAAAGTATCATGGATCGTTATATGAGTGTCATATACTTTCTCATGTGGCTATTAGTATGACTACTAGTCCTTAGATCTGAAGTCACCATGGATCCCTACATAAGGAGTTATGTACTTTGGTTTCGTCAAACGTCACCCGTAACTGGATGGACTATAAAGGCGATTACTGGGTATGTAACGAATTATGCAGAGGGATGTGAGTGATGTAGATGAGATCTATCCCTCCTATATGACGGGAGCAACATCGATATTCTTGATAGAGTAAGACCACGAAGTGCATGGCCATGCCAAAATGAGTCAATATGAGATATTGAGCTCATTTGATTTAGTGAGTCTACTTGGAGTTCAAGATTTAGATTGATCAGAGGATGACACGGTCTATGCCTCACATTGATCAATCTAGATGTCTAGGATAGAAGGACACTTATCATATATTGTGAGGAGTCACAATTAGTAGTCACTAGGTGATGTTGGATCTCAACATTCTTGTAACATTAGGTAGTAATGATGTGTTGCTAGATACCGCTCATTACTTATGCCCCTAAATGGGTTTAGGGGCATTGCCAACGTTACAAGAACCTATAGGGTCACACACTAAGGACAATTAGATGGAGATTAGGTTCATATGATGAACCAAGAGGATTAGATTCATTTGATGAATCAAATTAGATTAAGAGTAATCCTAATTGGGCTAATTGAGTTGGACTCAAGTTAATTCATGTGTTCAATGAGTCTAATTTAGATTATGACTCATTGAATCAATTTAATTAAATGAATTAAATTTATTATATTAAATTGCCTTGAATTAAATGGTTGGATTAGATCAACCATGAGAAAGATTAAGTCAAGTTTGACTTGACTTGAGAGGAAGATGAAAAGTCAAGTTTGACTTGACTTTATGCCACCTCATTGGTGAGTTGCCATTGAGTGACCAATGATGATGTGCCACATCATCAAGGCTAGCACATGTGTGTGCCACCTCATGGAGGTTACAAATTTCCTTTTAATGGCTACATTAAATGAGAAAGGGGGTTACACTTCTCCATGTGTGGCCGGCCACTTTAGTGTGGATGAAAAATTGATTTTTTCATTCAAGTCATTTGATAACTCCATCATCTTCTTCCTCTCTCTCTCCTCCTATCTTGGCCGAACCATCCAAAGGTGCTAGCACACCTTTTGTGTGATTTTTCTCCACCTACTTGTTCGTGTGGATACTTCTAAAGGAGTGTCTACTTTGACACTCTCGAGATCTGGCACCTTGTAAGAGCGGGATTCGCGAAGGGCGCGCATCAAGGGTAAATCTTTTTAACATATAGTTCTAGTGTAGATCTATAGGTTAGTAAACTCGTACTCATATTTTTCGAAAGTTTTATTCTTCGTACGGATCCGTGGCTTGGGGTTTCGGGGTTTCCGCGACGCAAAAAAGCGGTTTTCGCGGCCGGAAAAATCCAACAGTGGTATCAGAGCCACGTGCGAAAACTTGTACGAGTTTAATTTGATTTTTTATGAAAAATATAGGTGTGATATTCTGTAATTTTATGATTTTTAGAGTTTTTATGGGTATTTTTCTCGTAGAAGCGAAGCACAAGTGTTTCAACACTTGTAGGCTTCGACTACCGAAAAGATATTTTCAAAAACAGCTTGGTTTCGCCCCAAATCCTTTTGGGACAGCGGGGTAAGGCGCTGTAGGATCGCTAAGGAACCCTCGCGATGGTTAGATCGCGGGTAGGGGCGCTGCCCCTGGCCCCGCAAGGGGATTCGTTCCGCGATTGCGCCCGAAAATCGCTAAACGGAACCGCCGGGAAATTTTACTTGTAAAAATTAGTATTAAAATTACAGAAAATTATGAAAATTACATAATTTAGAATTATGTATAATTTGTGATAGTCATGGCCCAAAAGACCCAATTGGATTGGAATAAATATGTTGTAATTCATAATACGGCCTGTGTGCCGTGATGTGATGTGCGTGTTGTATTTTTATTCGTAACCTGCGCGTCGTGCCTTTCTCTATTTTATATTCTTGTTGTAAATTAGTTTAGACTCGAATGTAACTTGAGTTTTAAAAAATTGTAATGTACAAAATTGAAGCCATGGAAGGTCCACTCGAGACGGAGTTACGTGGAGGGCACGAGTAACACAAGGTGGTCAAAGGGAGGAGCTTGAGAAGATGTTGACCCTAGGTTGACCATCCGATCTTCTCATTGGCTTGAGAAAATCGTAGTAGGGTCATGACTAATCATAAATTAATTTAATTAATTGCTTGTGTATATGTGATGCATGATTAAGTAATTAATTAGTGTCTAACGATTAGATTAAATCTAAGTCGTGCACATTATGCACCCTTTAGATTAGATTAGATCTATTGAGTATATGATACGCATCATCGTTTAGATTAGATCTAAATCACGTCAACTATAATGCCTACCGTGCCGTGATACCTATCACTACCTCGATCGCATGTGTTATTGAATCTGTCAAAGCAGAGCAACACATATTATCTTGGTAGGGTACGGAGGGACAATCTTGGTCCCACTTATCAATGCATGGGCGAATACAAACTCAATTAGATTGAGTATTCCTAGTTAACTCGGTTGGATCGAGTACAACTATAGGTATTCTTCCAATGGTTGGAAAGATAGGACATAAATCACATTTATATTAATTCTTGGGTGTATTAGCCAAAGCTAACTCAAGTTTTAATATAACTGCGGATAATGATCCTATAAACAAGAGTTGCATAGAGATGTAATTGGTAAATCGTTACCTATCGATCATACTAAGTCTTGGGCGTATTAGCCAAAGCTAACTCAAGGGTTAGTATGATGTGGATCTTGTCCCATATGAATTATAGAATTCAGTGGGAGTATCATTTAGTTAAAGGCCTAATTAAATGATTTAAAAGAATATGATATTTATTTTCTGCATTTTTTTCTGTTGTAGATAACCATGACGTCGAATACAAACTCCTTCTCCCTGCGTTCTGTCCTTGAGAAGGACAAGCTCAACGGAGCAAATTTCCTGGACTGGTACAGGAACTTGAGAATAGTTCTCACCCAGGAACGTAAACTATACGTTGGGCGAGCTCATTCATGAGGCTCCTCCGCCGAATGCCGATGGTGACAAAGATACTTACAAGAAGCATCAAGATGGCGCATTAGTCGTGTCTAATGCTCATGACCATGAACTCGAGCTGCAACACGAGTTAATGGGCGCTTACGATATGGTTGAACATCTTCGCCAATCTGATCAAGGACAAGCGAGGCATGAGAGATTTGAGATCTCAAGGGCACTGTTTCAGTGCAAGATGTCGATGGGGCTCCGTGAGCCCATATGTACTCAAAATGATTGGGTACATAGAAAACCTATAGAGTTGAGATTCCGCTTGGCTAACAGCGGCCACTGATCTTGCAATCCTTGCCGGATAGCTATAGTCAGGTTCGTTCTAAACTACAATATGAGCGAAATTGATAAGCTATCGCTCGGCTAATTAGCATATGTGTTAGGCTACGAAATAACCTTAGAAAAGCCACTATTCTATCGATGGTTCGAAACACAAGGGAAGCGGAAAGCAAAGGAAAGTCGCAAAGGGAAGAAGGGCGAGGCCTTCGAAGCCTAAGGAGGTGATGTTGCCGCTCGGTCATCGTGAATAGACTGCAACGCTGCGAGAAGGTGTGGAAGATCTTAAGAAAGTGAGACTTCCATTTCATATATGTTATAGAAGTCAATCTATCTATTTCTTCATCATAGGTATTAGATACGGATGTGCATCTCACATTTGTACTAATGCGCAGGCGCTGCATTAGGTAATGGAGCACGGGTTGCTGCTGTTGCTGGAGGGACTTATTTTCTATCTCCGCCCTCGGCTTGTATTAGAGTTGGATGATTGTTGCTGCATTAACTAAGAACATAATTTCTGTTTCTTGTTTGGACAAGAAAGGTTTCTCTTTTATAATTAAGGACAAATGTTGTTCTGTTTATTTAAAAGATATGTTCTATGGTAGTGCACCTCTAATGAACGGACTCTACATTCTAGATCTTGAAAGCCCTATCTATAACATAAATACTAAGAGATTCAAGTCAAATGATCTGAACCAAACTTATCTCTGGCACTGTCGCTTAGGTCATATAAATGACAAGCGCTTATCCCAGCTCCATAAGGATGATTTGCTGGACTCATTTGATTTTGAATCTTATGAGACGTGCGAGTCATGCCTACTAGGCAAGATGACCAAGACTCCCTTTAGTGGGCACAGTGAGAGAGCGAATGACTTGCTAGGTCTTATGTAACACCCACGAAATTTTAAGATAAGTATATGAGCATTAATCTCTTTAGAGCATGAAAGTAAGAGGAATCAAAGAAATAAATAATAGAAATAAAAAAAGAAGAAGAGGTCAAGGTTTGAACCTTGGACCTCCCACAAATAATGAAGATAAATTGATGCATGACAACCACTAGGATAATGATTTACATATGGATAGGAAAGAATGGAATCTTAGTTAAAGGTGAGAAGAAAAATAAAAGAAAATTAAGCAAAAGAGCAAGAGAATACCAAGTGACTTACCTCCTCTTCCTCTTGGTTAAGAGAAGGAACAAGAAGAAGGCAAGTTGCCTTCCTCACCCTTCCCTCTCCTCATTTTCGTGGGAATCAAGAGAGGAGTGATGGATGAATTAAGGGAAGGATTAATGAAGGCATAAATTCCCCTCATGATGAATAAATAAAAAATGAGAAAAGAAATCTCTCATTTTTTCTCCTTCTTCCTCCTCCTTCTCCCTTCTCTCTTCTCCACCGAGACCAAGGGGTCTTCCCTCTCTTTGATCCGAACACTAAGTTAAGTTCTTCTCCAAGAAAGCTAATTTCCGAGAAGAAATCTTCAAGTTCTAGCCCTTCCAAGCAAAGGAAACCAAAGGAGGCACAAGAAGAAGAAGCTTCTTCCTTTCTTTAGCAACTAGAACATTTTTCTCTAAGAGAAACCACAAGCGAAAGGATGTAAGTTCCCTTCACCTGTGGTATAATAGCTTATAGGGATTTTTCATGTAAATAGTTTTGCTTAACAACCTAGGTATTGTTTCATGAAAATCCATGGTTTTTAACCAAGATCAAAAGAAAGAATCTAAGTTTAAAGACCTAACTAGATGTGCTCAATATATTTCTTGTGACATGTATATTATGGTAGGAGTTTATCCTTATGTTTTTACGCTAAAAGGGTTATAGGTTCATGAACTTAATATTTCGGCCAAGCATGAACAAAAGAACTAGAAGAGCTTCAAAACTAAATTAAGCATGATCTCTTGTACTCATAATATGTGCTCTATGATAATAGTGTGGTTAACATATTTGTTCCCAATTGTATGTTGATTTAACTTAATTTTCATTCACATGGGTATTCGGCCATGAAAAAACTAAAAGCCTAGGAGAGCTTTAAATCTAAAACTAAGCATGCTATGTTTCTCTAAGATAGGGTAATTATGATGTGTCATGATTGTATGAAAATATAAACCCTATTTCATATGCAAGAAGATTCGGCCATATTAAGATGGGAAGCCTAGGGAAAATTTATAACAAGTCTAAGATGTTCATGACCTTCTTAATGAAATGATATGAAGTTAACTTGTTGCTTTTATGCTTATTTGTTGCATAGAATGATGATTACATGTCTATAACCTTCGGCCACTTAAGGTTCCAAGACCTAGGATGATTAGAACTTGAACCAAATTGCTTATGTTATTTCCTTATAAATGATACCATGAAATTGTGTAGGTTCTCATGCTTTTTAGGACACTTGAACTTTGGTTTTGAGTCCTACACCATTCGGCCATATCATGTTTAAGGGCCTAGGAAACCTAGAACCTAACTCAACTATGCTCATGTTAGTCCTTAAAATGTTTCCTATGAAATATGTTTAAGGTTCTCATGCTTTTAGGACACTTGAACCTTGGTTTTAAGACCTATACCATTCGGCCACATCATGTTTAAGGGCATAGGAACCTTAGAACCTAACTCAACTATGCTCATGTTATTCCTTGAAATATTTGCTATGAAAGTTGTTTAAGGTTCTCATGCTTTTAGGACACTTGAACCTTGGTTTTAAGACCTATACCATTCGGTCACATCATGTTTAAGGGCCTAGGAACCCTAGAACCTAACTCAATTATGCTCATGTTATTCCTTGGAATGTTTGCTATGAAAGTTGTTTAAGGTTCTCATGCTTTTAGGACACTTGAACCCTAGCATCAAGTCCTACAAGTTTCGGCTATGATGAAAGTAGAGACCTAGGAATCTAAGAACTCAAACCAAACATGTTCAAAGTATTCCTTATGATGTAAGATATGATAAAGGCTTGGGGTTCATATGCTTTCATGTTGCTTACTAAACTAGGTCACAAATTAGCATGTTTCGGCCATCACATGATATTAGGGTAGAAACCTAATTATGATCTTTTATGTGCCTCACATGCAATGCTTTATGACATGATAAGAATGTGCTATGTAGCTATACTCATTTATGTGATTAGGACTTATGAGTAACAATGTGCTATATGCCTAAATTCATGATATGCTGTGTGCTCAAATTTATGATGTGTTGTGTGCTTAATTATGCTTATGACCATGATATGCTGTGTGCTCAAATTCATGATATGCTGTGTGCTCAAATTTATGATGTGATGTGTGCTTAATTATGCTTATGATAAATATGCTTATGATCATGATATGCTGTGTGCTTAATTATGCATGTGATCATGATATGCTGTGTGCCCAAATTCATGATATGCTATGTGCTCAATTTCACATGCTTTAAGTATGCCTAAGAGTTGTCTCCCTACAAGTGGGATCAAGAGCACTCTTCATGATATGAATATGACATGAAAGTTATGCTAAGAATTATATTATTATGACATGCTACTTTACTTTTAAGGCTTGTACTAAGGGTGGGCTCCATAAGCGCCCCGGGCCTCGTTAGGGAAGAACTCCTAAGTGCCCCTAGGTCGATGGACTAAGAAACGGGCCTAGTATGTATGCCTTATAGGGTTCAAGACTTGCTACCTTGGACCTACATAGGATGCGCGCATTTATGTATGTGGTACAAGCCGGGGCCCTAATCATGTTGAGATTATGTTTAAGTATGTATGTTATAAATTGTAAAAGACATGTTGCATATGTTTTCATGATGCATGTTTAAGAGTTCACCTTGCATACACCTTAGGTGATGCCATGATACCTTATGTTTATGACATGATGATGCTATGATATTTATGATGATGCTTATGACATGTATGATGTTTATGTTGTGTGATACCATGATATCTTATGTTTATGTTGTGATCATGCCATGATATGCTACAGGATATGATGAAATTAACTCCATATGATATGACTTGTGTTCTTAATATGCTATACGGTTTTTGTGAGTAGGAAAGGAACTTACTGAGCCATGAGTGCTCACAGCTTACTTTCTTGTACTACAGATAAGGGCAAGGGATGGATGAACTAGGGGAGCAGCAGGAGGGGCTAGAAGGATGTGTGTGACAGTGATTTAGCTAACGAAAAAAAAAAGACCTGCTTTCATAAAAAAAAAAATAAGAATTATGCCTAGCTTTATGTCACTACTTCATAACTCCATGACATTTTATTATGTGTTTGAGTATCATGTCTCAAAAATATGTTAAGTATGCTGTGTGGTTTATATGTTAGATGATTTGTCATGGTGATTTAAAAGCTAAAGAAAAGTTTTAAAATTTTACGAATAAGACTTCCGCTGTAATTAGTAAGTAAGTATGGTAAAGTAACCCCCGTGGCCTTAGCAGGAGGGGCGAGGCGTTACATCTTATACATAGTGATGTATGTGGCCCTTTCAATGTCGCTGCTAGAGGCGGTTATAGGTACTTCATCACATTTACTGATGACTTCAGTAGATATGGTTATGTATACTTGATGACACATAAGTCAGAATCATTTGAAAAGTTCAAAGAATTCAAGAATGAGGTACAGAACCAGCTTGGCAAGAGTATTAAGATACTTCGATCAGATCGAGGTAGAGAATACCTTAGTCATGAGTTTTGTGATTACCTAGCTGAGTGTGGGATTCTATCCCAACTCACTCCTTCTGGAACACCACAGTGGAATGGTGTATCCGAAAGAAGGAATCGTACCCTATTAGATATGGTACGATCTATGATGAGTTACACAGATCTTCCGACATACCTTTGGGGCTATGCTCTAGACACGGTAGCTTTTATACTCAACCAAGTTCCATCCAAGGCTGTGATAAAGACACCATATAGGATATGGACTGGGAGAGATGCCCAGGTGTATTTCATGAGGATTTGGGGTTGTGAGGCTTACGTTCGACGTCAAGTCTCAGACAAGTTAGGACCCAAATCCGACAAATGCTATTTCATTGGATATCCCAAGGAAACTAAGGGATATTACTTCTACATTCCCAGTCAGCACAAGGTAGTTGTGGCAAAGACTGGGGTCTTTCTAGAAAGGGACTTTGTTTCTAGAAAGACTAGTGGAAGCACGTTCGATCTTGAAGAAGTTCAAGATGCGAACAATAGCACTGAAGCCTCGATGGAAGTTGAACTGGAACCACAAAGTGTTGTGGATGATGTTGTTCCACAAGGAGTTGAGGAACAACAACCAGTTCAAGTAGACATACCTCTTCGCAGGACTGATAGGGTACGTCGTCAGCCTGAGAGATACTCATTTCTCTTGTCTGACCATGATGACGTTGTGCACATAGATGATGAGCCTGCCACCTATCAGGAAGCTGTGATGAGACCATATTCTGAGAAATGGCTAGAGGCCATGAGATCCGAGATGGAATCCATGTACACCAACCAAGTATGGACTTTGGTTGATCCACCTGAAAGGATAAAACTCATAGAGTGTAAGTGGGTCTTTAAGAGAAAGACTGACATGGATGGACTTATCTATAAGGGGCGCTTGGTAGCTAAAGGTTTCAAGCAGATTCATGGTATTGACTATGATGAAACCTTTTCTCCAGTAGCGATGTTTAAGTCCATTCGGATCATGCTTGCTATTGCAGCATACCATGACTATGAGATATGGCAGATGGATGTCAAAACCGTGTTTTTGAATGGAAACCTACTCGAGGATGTATACATGACACAACCTGAGGGTTTTGAAGATCCACAGCATACTAGCAGAGTATGCAAGCTACATAGGTCTATTTATGGACTAAAGCAAGCTTCTCGGAGCTGGAATCTTCAATTCGATGATGCAATCAAACAGTTTGGTTTCATCAAGAACGAAGATGAGCCTTGTGTCGACAAGAAGATTGTAGGGGATATAGTTGTCTTCCTCATATTGTATGTGGATGACATTCTACTCATTGGGAAGGGCATCCCTTTGCTTCAGTCTGTCAAGACCTGGCTAGGGAGTTGCTTCTCAATGAAGGACTTGGGTGAGGCATCCCGCATTCTAGGGATACAGATCTATAGAGATAGATCTAAGAGATTGCTTGGCCTAAGTCAGAGTACATACATCGACAAGGTACTCCTTCGGTTTGCCATGCAGAACTCCAAGAAGGGATTTCTGCCGATGTCACATAGCGTGAGTCTTTCGAAGACTCGAGGTCCCTCTTCTAGAGAGGAGAGAGACCGCATGGATCAGATCCCTTATGCCTCAGCCATAGGATCTATCATGTACGTCATGCTATGTACTCGACCTGATGTCTCGTATGCTTTGAGCATGACGAGCATATACCAGTCAGATCCAGGTGAAAGTCACTGGATAGCGGTCAAGAATATTCTTAAGTACTTAAGAAGAACTAAAGAATATTTCTTGATATATGGAGGCAATGATGAAAGGGTTACGATGATGCCGACTTCCAAACCGATCGGATGATTATCGATCGTAGTCGGGTTCGTATTTTGCATAAATGGTGGTGGAGTGGAAGAGTTCAGGCGGACATAGTAGCTGATTCTACGGCAGGAGGGCGAGATACATTGCATCGAGGCGAAGCGAGGAGGCTTTGATCCGAGTTCATCACTGAACTTGGGGTGGTTCCTAGTATCGCTGACCCTATTGAGCTCTATTGTGACAACAATGGAGCTATAGCACAGGCGAAGGAACCTCGCTCACACCAGCGGACCAAACACATAGTACGGCGCTTCCATCTCATTCGAGAGATTATCGAGAGAGGAGATGTGAAGATATGCAGAGTAACTACAGAGGCTAACATCGCAGATCCCTTGACCAAGGCTTTGGCACAGAGGAAACATGATGGTCACACTAGGTCATTGGGGCTTAGAGCCTACACTGATTGACACTAGTGCTAGTGGGAGATTGTTAGTTAGAGCCCTAGAGCCAATCATTTGATGATTGTATTATGGACTTGTTGTATCATATTCTTATATAAATAAAGACATTTATTTTTTGTTATTATATTTACTTGTATTGGTGCCAAATAAACTAAGTATAATAACATCCTTGAGTAGAAGGTTCTTACCTATATCAATCGGTTAGTTGAACTGATAGTGAGATGATATAGGGAACGCTACTCTTAATCATTCCTAGTCGAGTATTAACATTCAGGGACAATGTTAATGCAATAAGACTAGCATGTAGGTCAACTCGATGACTTGATCTCACAAGTCATCAATATAGAGATATCAAGTTGACACATGGGTATGCATTGGAGAATGTATACTGAATGACCCGCCATGAGAAAGTATCATGGATCGTTATATGAGTGTCATATACTTTCTCATGTGGCTATTAGTATGACTACTAGTCCTTGTTAGGTTTTTCGGGCCGCGAAAATCGCTTTTTCGCGTTGCGGAAACCCCGAATCACCCTAGCCAACGGATCTCGTGCAAAGAAAAAATCGAAAACATACGAGTACGAGTTACAAAACTTCTAGATCTACATGATGAAGATCTTTACCCTTGTTGCGTGCCCTTTTGCGTATCCCGCTCGTCCTCGGTACGCCGGATCTCGAAGTTGTCAATGTAGACAACTCTCTACACGTATCCACACGAACACACTAGGTGGAGGTGACCAAAAACCAAGGTGTGCTAGCACCTATGTGGTTCGGCCAAGGAAGGAGGAGAGGGAGAGCTAGAGAGGAAGAAGGAAGAAAATGCACACTTGAATGAAAAATTGAATTCTCATTCAAACCAAAAGTGGCCGGCCACTCTCCATTGTGTAACTCCCAAAATTGCATTAAGTGCAATTAATGTGAAGCAATTAAAGAAAATGGCTTTGTAACTTCCATGAGGTGGCACCTATGATGATGTGGAGTAACATCATTGGTCCATATCATTGCCAACTCACCAATGAGGTGGCATAAAGTCAAGTCAAACTTGACTTTTAATCTTCCTCTCAAGTCAAGTCAAACTTAACCAAATCTCTTCCATGGTTGATCGAATCCAACCATTTGATTCAAGCCAACTTAATATAATGAATCTAATTCATTTAATTAAATTGATTCAACGAGTCAAAATCTAAATTAGACTCATTGAACACATGAATCAACTTGAGTCGAACTCAAGTTAGCCCAATTAGGATTACTCTTAATCAAATTTGATTCATCAAATGAATCTAATCCTCTTGGTTCATCATATGAACCTAATCTCCATCTAATTGTCCTAAGTGTGTGACCCTATAGGTTCTTGTAACGTTGGCAATGCCCTAAACCCATTTAGGAGCATAAGTAATGAGCGGTATCTAGCAACACATCATTACTACCCAAGTTACAAGAATGTCGAGATTCGACATCACCTTGTGACTACTAATTGTGACTCCTCACAAAATATGACAAGTGTCCTTCTATCCTAGACATCTAGATTGATCAATGTGAGACATAGACCGTGTCATCCTCTGATCAATCTAAATCTTGAACATCAAGTAGACTCACTAAATCAAATGAGCTCAATATCTTATATTGACTCATTTGGGCATGGTCATGCACTTCGTGGTCTCACTCTATCAAGAATACTGATGTCTCTCCCGTCATATAGGAGGGATAGATCCCATCTACATCACTCACATCCCTCTGCATAATTCGTTACATACCCAGTAATCGCCTTTATAGTTCACCCAGTTACGGTGATGAAATCAAAGTACATAACTCCTTATGTAATCCATGGTGACTTCAGGTCTAAGGACTAGTAGTCATACTAATAGCCATATGTAAGAAAGTATATGACATCTCACTCCATGATACGACGACATGTTTCGTTCCTATTCCTACGTGTGTCAACTTGATATCTCTATATCCATGACTTGTGAGATCAAGTCATCGAGTTGACCTACATGCTAGTCTTATTGCATTAACATTGTCCCTGAATGTTAATACTCGACTAGGAATGATTAAGAGTAGTGTTCCTTATATCATCTCACTATCGGTTCAACTAACCGATTGATTTAGTTTATTTGGCACCAATACAAGTAAGTAAAAGAACCAAAATCCAAATGTCTTTATTTATATAGAATATGATACAATAAGTCCAAAATACAATCATCAAATGATTGGCTCTAGGGCTCTAGCTAACAGTCCTTAGATCTGAAGTCACCATGGATCCCTACATAAGGAGTTATGTACTTTGGTTTCGTCAAACGTCACTGATAACCATGATTTTACTGCATTATTTTGATTCATATATGCATGGTTTGATGTTGATTTTATATGTTAAAATCATGGTTACATCACATTTTGCGCATTGTGTGTATTTTTGGACTTAATTGCAAATTACTTTATTTTTATATTATTTGATGCTAATATTTGATTCTTATTTTGTAAGCATCAAAGGATCTTGGATTTGGATCTATTTAGACCGAAATTGGGCTCGAATCGGAGTTCAAACGAGAAGATCAAGCTTTCAAGCGATTTGGGTCGTTCATCAAGAATAGGACAGATCTGGACCATCCGTTGAAGATCTGGCCGATCCAACTTAATGGGGACCAGATCTAAGCCATTGATGAAGATCCAGAAGTTTTGATCCAGATCTGAGTTCATCCAGTCATTGATCCAGCCGGATTAATCTGGGTCGTTCATTGAAGATCGGCAGATCTGGGCCATCCAGTGATGATCTGATCAATCCGACCTAAGGGAGGGTAGATCCAGACTCTAGATCAAGATCAGTACCTTCGGATCGGATTTTGGGCAAGCTTTCACCGTTGATTTAGCTCCAAATTGCTCCTAGCCGTCCGTTCAAATCCCAGATCTGATTTAAATAGAAGCTACAGTAGCTACAGTTCGTCGTCGATCCCCTTCGCGCAGCTCAGTCCCGGCGTGCGTCTTCCAGCGGATTTCGACCCCGATTTCTTCTCCATTCATCTTCTCAAGCTTCTACCTCGGTGATAATCTCTACGGCAGCTCATCCCGATCATCTGTTCTAGCGCCGATTTGGAGGTGGTCTTCCAATCGGCGACTCCGATTCCCATCAGAGACGCTTGGAGGTGGTCCTCCAGCGTTGCTGAACTCCATCCGACATCCATCCGCGTTCCACAGCTTCCCATCAGATCCAGAGACCAGATTTGCAAATTTCCAGCATTTTCGACACTTGAGTGGGTTTAGGGTTGTTCTTAGCTCGTCGGGGGTGGTCCGTCGGTGTAGTTGAGCACTCCTTGAGCTGATACGCCATTGAGATGTTCCATTGAGGTCCAGAGTCGGATGGTTTCGACTTTGGCACTCTTGTGTGACGGCTTGAGTGTGAAGCTTGTATAGATTGGTTGTGAGTTGGATTGGTTTACATTTTAATTCATTTTGTTATTGTTTTTATAGCTTAGCACAGATTACTTTTATGTTTTGTTATATTTTTATGCAAGTAATTAGCATTTCTTTCCTTGTTGAAGCTTAGTTTAAGTTTTAGTTGATGCTTGGTTACTTGTTTAGTGTTTAAATTCTAAGCTAGGGTTTACATCTTGCTTTAGATCAGATTTATTTTCAATCTTAGTTTGATGTGTGTTAATGATTTAATTATAATGTAGGGTGACAATGCATTATGGTTTGATTGTTGGCACACAAGTAGATTTCATTTGTTTAGGTTTCACTCTTGTTTTAGATTAATTTCTTTATTGTTGTGTTTCACTTTTGTTAGATTTAGATTCAAGCTTAAATCCCCCCAACTCCATTTTTATATCGAAACCCCCAAAAATAGGAATAAAAAGACAATCCTAAATTACATCATACTGTTGGTTCCTCGGATCGATCCTGGGCTCGTTACTACGACATTATTGTTTAATTAAGGGGTTCAGTGAATAAATACAATTATCAATTTGATTAGCGGATGTGACAGATTCGCTACACCAAATTTTGGCGCTGTTGCCGGGGACTAAAAAAAATATGCAATGTTTAGTAATTTTAGGATTGTTGTTTTGATTGCTTTTATGATTATATATCCATGTGTTTGATTTTATTGGTTCCTGAGTCTTTTGATTTAATTTGATAGTGTTTCAGTGTAAGAACAGGAAATTCATGTGACCATGGATCCATATCATCAGTATTTTGGAGATGAGATGGAGAATTATTTTTATCAGCCTCAGACTCAGTTTTACCAGCTTGAATATCAATCCTACCTACCTATAGAGCAACGGAATAGGTATGAGGATGCACAAGAACAAATTGAAGAATCAATGTGGAAATGCAATGAAGTTATGCAACAAATGAGAGAGCATCAAGAGCAACAATTTGCAAGGATACAGAATATTCAGAGTCAGTTAGATCAGATTGCATCATCCATTAATCAGTTACAAGCACAAAACTCCAGTGGAGAGATGGAGAGTAGTGATTTTGTCAGGTCTGACCCTATTCCCATTTATTCACAAGATTTATCTAATTTTATTTGTGATGATGATGTAGTTGTTCAGATTTCTGATTCTACTGATAGTGTTGCTTTAGATGTTGTGAATGATGCAGGAAATGAAAATTTAATTATTACAGAAGATGATATAAGTGTAGGGGAGTGCTTACTGGAAGCATTACCTCAAGAATCACCAAGGATAGAAGATATAAATGTAGGGACTTGTGCTATGGAGCCAAGCACCCAAGAATCACTACATGAAGTTGAACCTTCACCAGAACAAGAGGTTGAGTCGTTATTTGATGATAAGGAGGTAACAATCACCACTCCAGGTACCTTTCTAGATGACAAGGTGAGTATTTTGTGTGATTTTTCAGAAAATTTCATAGAGGTACCATTTATTGATTTTATTAAATGTGATGCATTTCTTGATATATATTTTACCCACACTAATATTCTCCTATTTTCTTTTTACCCCACATGTGTGTGGGAGGTGTTTTCTTTGATTGATGTTGTAGGAGAACATAAGCGTTCGGAGTGGATGCTTACACTGAACCGACTTAGACCTCCGGAGAGAATTTTGAAAGGAAAAATGAGTAATAAGAAGAATTTGAGTAGAACCACGATTACTCCACTTCCGGGGTGGCTTCTTTTGTTAGATCTTCTTCAACCACCGGGAATTAAAGGGGAGTTGGTTCCAATTTTGTTTCCTTTTGCGTTTTAATTCATGCTTTGTTAATAAATTCTTGCTTTATACGTGTCTTTAGTTTAATACTTTTCATTTGCATTTTAGTTTCATACTTTACATTTGCACTTTGTTTATGCAATTTGCATTTTATTTTCATACTTTGCATTTAGTTGGTATACATAGCATGTCATTTGAATAAAATTCTCCATGAGAATTTTCTAAGTAATACTTTTAATATGGTAAAAGTTTCTTAAATTTGATCATCAATTTTAGGTCATGTGACATGATTGGATATTTTTCTTACATGATATTGGTTAATGAGGTAGTGGATTCCAATTTGATTAATTAAGTTAGATTGCATGAAAATTACCTAGAGAGGACCACTTTAAGCCTATACGCTATTTTATCTTTGTGTGGCATGCACTCATAGCAAATTAAACTCTAGAACTTGCTTAGTTTCTTTTCAAAGTCACAATAACATTTGTGTGCATGGAAATTGAGGATTTTATCGATTTTGTTCTTCTTCATACTTTCCAATTCCTTTCTCCACAATTTTCTTTATACATTCTCATTTAGCATTTTAATTCTCGATAATCTTTGCTTGTCATTCTTTAATTGAGTGTTTTGGGATGAATACTTGATGAGTTAGATTTTGCAAGATGATAAAGGATTGAGTGTGGGGGAGGTGTATATTGTTTTTGAAATGTTTGGATTCATTTGTTAATGTTCGGGATTCAAATTCAAGCTAATGATGGAGATTTGGAAAGATGTAATGGAGTTAAATGCCTAAGGGTTTTATGGTTGGAGTGCTACTGTTCTAGAAAAGAAATGCTGAAAATATTTCCATGAATGAAATGTTCTTAAGATTGTATGCTAAATGAATTCATTTCTTGAGTTTTATCATGTTAAGAGCAAGCTATTATGGTTTTGGATTTTGAGACTTGATACTATGTTGATACATTCAAAACATTAGTAGAAACATGTTGGAAGAAGATGTTGATATACTAAATTCTACAGAGATGAGATTGTAGCTAAAATTTGCATGTGTTCCTTCTTCTACTATTGTGCAGTAATTGTAGAAGTTTAGGAATCTGAATCTGCAATTTTAGGATGGCTGGTCAAGAATTTAATTTGAAGAAAAGCTGAGATAGGAATCTGTTTGCAAATGTAGTAATTTCAGAATGTGCGGGGTTCTGAAATTTGAAGTAGAAGAGTAAGAATGGAGTTTAATTTCTGGAATTTGGATGTTGAACAAAACTGGATCTGAACATTTGAAGTTCTGCAACTATTCTGCTGTTGCTTAAATCTGGACAGTGCTACTGTAATATGGAAGTTGATATGCAGCTATTTTGGAATATTACTGATGGGAAACTAATATCAGAGGTGAATTAATGGACAATGTGGTTGATCGTGAATTATGGACTTTATACACAACAGAAGACAGAATGAGTTAAAATTTACAGAGATATTGTAGTGTAGAGCTGGAATATGGAGGTACATTTTGTATTAGAAATGTGTTAAAATCTGGTAGGAAACATTCAAACAAGTGAAAGCTCAACTGAAAATTCTATAATATGCTGAAAAAAATGGAAGACTGTCCTTGCTTCCATGACCTTTGCAGACTTTGAAAAATGAACTCAACAACAATCCGGCAGCAGGAATTAAAGGTTAAAAAGGGCTGGCTGCAGAAATGAAAACAAGAAGAATGGGTAGCTTACATGGTGAAGTCCTAATCCATTCAAAAGATAATATTGATTACCATCTAAATGTTGTATTGCAGAATTGCACCTCAGAATCTCAATGCTGAGTTTTGCAGAATTGCAGAATTATACCAAGTGCATGATTAGTGCAAAACATCTATGCTGTAAAATCCAGAATTCAATGCTAAATGGGATCTCCTCTCAAGTTAGATCTTTTATGACTTTGATCAGTATGCAGAGAGAAGAAAGAAGTCAATGAAACTCAAGACCGAAATGAAATTATGAAGTTGTGGAATGAATGTATCAATCTCAGTCGTTATGCCAATCTATTGCTGCAAGTTTCTGTTCTGAATCTAATACTTCATTCTATAATTTAACTTGTGAAATGCAGTTGCAGGGATATTTGCAATGTCATTTGAGGTTATGTATTCAGAAGTTTGGAAGAATGCAGTTGTTGGAATTTTGATGCAGTGAGAACAGAAATTCCAGAAGCTGAATTTGCAGGACATGGAATTGTTTCTGGAATCAAGTTCTGAAACCTGAAATCAGAAATCTGAATTTAGAAGTGCAGAATTCAGACTTGTGATGTGCTGTAAAAACCATCAAGAAATTAGAGAGCTGTTCAAATGATACAAGGTGATGCAAATCTTCAAGATGTCCGAGACACAAATGATATTTGCTGCTAGAGAAAAATCAGAATTTAGAAGATGCATTCACTTGGAGTTTGAATATATGAAATGCAGAGGTCAAGTAAGACTGAAACAGAGTTCTGTTTGTGCAAATTTTGAATGGTGTTCTTGACAACAACCACATG
Source organism: Zingiber officinale (assembly GCF_018446385.1). NCBI lineage: Eukaryota > Viridiplantae > Streptophyta > Magnoliopsida > Zingiberales > Zingiberaceae > Zingiber > Zingiber officinale. The sequence goes on along the minus strand of NC_056006.1, from coordinate 57,936,247 downwards.
AAACTAGTCTCCTATCTTAATGCTCTACTTTTTCAAGAAGCTCTAAATTGGAAATTAAGTTGCATTTGCAGGAGGCAAGCAGTTGATAATTGATGTAGGAGTTCTGAAATTTACAAATGAGTGTGATTCCTGAAATGAGTTTCTGGAATTGAAGAGTTCTGAATTGCAGGACAGAATTGAGAATTGTTAGAACTGCTGGAAAGGAAACTGTGGGCTGCTGAAATGTAGTTGCTGAAATTGTTTTGGGTAGCTACACTGAAAACATAAGCTATCTTTGAATTCACCAGTAACTTCAAACTGAAATGTAGAATCTAAAGCCAGTAATTATAGAATTTTGAAATCGTGTTGTAGCAAATCTGTGAAGAGTTAGAAGCTGCTGGAAATTTGTTAAACCCTTCATTAAACAATTCTTTATTCACTAAAAAGGTCTTTAAGATCTTAGGAATTTAAATTCAGAAGATCTGAAGCTTGAACTGAAAAAAAATATGAAGGGGATTTGAATTTCTGAATTTGCTGATTTCCTGGAGTTGCTGGATAACTGAAATAATCTTGTGTGACTCTTCTGAGATCTGAATTCTAGAAAGGGCTGAGGTGGAATAGGGCGCTGGCTGTTGAGTTTTAGCTGGGAAAGTAACATGGAAAAGGGTTGCTATTGGACAGGAAATCAAAGTCTGAATTTGAATACAGATTTCTGAATCTGTTTTGAAGACATGAATTTTCTGTGTGATTCTGCATTTGTTGGAAAACACATCACTTTCAGTTAGTGTGAAGTAGTTATAAATCAGGAAAGGGATGAGATCTTAAATGCACAAATGTTCAATTTTGTGTTGTGCCAACTTCCTCTCTGAATTTTCAAATCATTGAGAAACTAAATTGTATGCTAATCTGGAATTTTTGAACGCTGAAGCTTAGCTCTGAAAAACCAGAATCCAAACTCGAAATTGCTGCAGTATTTGCAGAAATTGAAACCAATGTATCAACAAGTACATGTTTAGTGCAAATCCTTTAAGCTGTTCTTAAGTTCTAGTGTGCCAAATTTTGATGTTGAAGCTGATTTTTGCAAACAGAACTAAGATTCTGATTTCTGCTGATTTTCAAAATTGTTACATTGCAAACGATATTCTCTCCTAAGTATACTAATTTGTTGATGCCAAAACAAGAAATTAAGCCTTATTAGATTGTAGTGCAGTGCAGTGCCGATAGAATTTTGAATTTACAGCTAGAGGATTCTGGAATTCAAGTTTTCAGAGGTAGTATTTCAGCTCGCCACAATTCAGAATCATTAGGGGAGCATTTAATACCTGATGAAGAATTGCCAATGCATTAGGAAGTGGTAATAGCTATTAATAGATCTGATTCCTGTAAGCTCACCTTAGTTTTGCTGAAATTGTTTTCTTAAGTTCTTAAGTTCTGATTGCTGGAATTGTCCAGCTCCACTGCAGTTAAGACAGCCCATTTTCCTTTATTCTGCCAACTAAAATCTTGAATATTTGTTGCTGCAATTGTGTGAATTCTGCAAATGATTATGAGCTTGTTAAATTGCTGAACTTGAATCCTTAGATCTTTGAATTTGTTTGCTGCAAGAATGCTGAGTCAAGTTCCTATCTCTACACCAATCCAGCTGTGAAATCCTGATACTGGAAACTTTGGTTGCAGATTACAGAACCAGAACCATTTACAGAAATAGCTGCACATCATAAACTCAAATTACATAATTGGAATGGCAGAATTGTTAGAAGGTTTTGGCTATTTTCTGAAATTGCTACTGGGATTTTGATTTCTGAATTTGGTTTGTTAGTTCAGTGATGAAATTGGCTTATTCTGGAATTCGAATCTAAAAAAAAAAATCAATCAAAAACAGAGAAAGGAAACAAAAATGAAATTTGCAGAATGAAAAGAAGAGGAGTGGTCATTGGATTCATGATGTTCTTCATTGTCCGAGACGGCCAAAGTTTAAGTGTGGGGGAGTGAGTTCTTTGTTAGTTGATTGATTATTTGAGCTTTTAAATGCTGAAATTTAAGTGGAAAAATGGTGAAAAACAGAAACAAATTGTGGGCAAATCAAGAGTATCAAGTGTGACGGAAGAGTATCAAAATTTTTGGTTTGCTATTTAATTGAAGGAGAGGTTAGCTTGATATGTTGAATTGTTAAAAACAAATGGTATTCATCTCTTTACACATCAAAATGGTCAACTCATCAAGTATATTCCTCCAATACTCTTATCTCTCATTTTCTTCATTAAATACTTTTCTTTTGTCTATTTCATCCACTTTCATTATTCTTCTTGCTTTCATTGCAATTCTTGTTGATAAAATCCTATTGATTCATGTATGCTATGTTTTATAGTGGTGGAGAATTAGAAAATAAGCAAGCTTATGGTAGTGAAATGTTGTGAGTTGCATTGAGTAAGCTCCACTTATACAATTTTGAGTGTGAGAGTTAGAATAGGTAAATCCCTTGTGAGATTGCAACTTGCTTAATTTTTTCGATTGGATTGAAACTACCATACCTACTGATTATTGTTTGGATTGTATTCATGATTGTTGTGATCTTTAGATGATCTTACTTAAATTCCTTTTACTATCTTTTAGATATTGCTAGGGAATTTTCTATGGAGATGATTTTGAGTTTTCTTTACTTGCACGGGACATTCAAGACTAAGTGTGGGGGATTTGATAACCATAATTTTACTGCATTATTTTGATTCATATATGCATGGTTTGATGTTGATTTTATAGGTTAAAATCATGGTTACATCACATTTTGTGCATTGTGTGTATTTTTGGACTTAATTGCAAATTACTTTATTTTTATATTATTTGATGCTAATATTTGATTCTTATTTTGTAGGCATCAAAGGATCTTGGATTTGGATCTATTTAGACCGAAATTGGGCTCGAATCGGAGTTCAAACGAGAAGATCAAGCTTTGAAGCGATTTGGGTCGTTCATCAAGAATAGGACAGATATGGACCATCCGTTGAAGATCTGGCCGATCCAACTTAATGGGGACCAGATCTAAGCCATTGATGAAGATCCAGAAGTTTTGATCCAGATCTGAGTTCATCCAGCCATTGATCCAGCCGGATTAATCTGGGTCGTTCATTGAAGATCGGCAGATCTGGGCCATCCAGTGATGATCTGATCGATCCGACCTAAGGGAGGGTAGATTCAGACTCTAGATCAAGATCAGTACCTTCGGATCGGATTTTGGGCAAGCTTTCACCGTTGATTTAGCTCCAAATTGCTCATAGCCGTCCGTTCAAATCCCAGATCTGATTTAAATAGAAGCTACAGTAGCTACAGTTCGTCATCGATCCCCTTCGCGCAGCTCAGTCCCAGCGCGCGTCTTCTAGCGGATTTCGACCCCGATTTCTTCTCCATTCATCTTCTCAAGCTTCTACCTCGGTGATAATCTCTACGGCAGCTCATCCCGATCATCTGGAACCTCTGGTGGGTGTTTCTTCCGGCGAATTTTGCATTTCTGTTCTTCTCTGTTCTAGCGCCGATTTGGAGGTGGTCTTCCAATCGGCGACTCCGATTCCCATCAGAGACGCTTGGAGGTGGTCCTCCGGCGTTGCTGAACTTCATCCGACGTCCATCTGCGTTCCACAGCTTCCCATCAGATCCAGAGACCAGATTTGCAAATTTCCAGCATTTTCGGCACTTGAGTGGGTTTAGGGTTGTTCTTAGCTCGCCGGGGGTGGTCCGTCGGTGTAGTTGAGCACTCCTTGAGCTGATACGCCATTGAGATGTTCCATTGAGGTCCAGAGTCGGGTGGTTTCGACTTTGGCACTCTTGTGTGACGGCTTGAGTGTGAAGCTTGTATAGATTGGTTGTGAGTTGGATTGGTTTACATTTTAATTCATTTTGTTATTGTTTTTATAGCTTAGCACAGATTACTTTTATGTTTTGTTATATTTTTATGCAAGTAGTTAGCATTTCTTTCCTTGTTGAAGCTTAGTTTAAGTTTTAGTTGATGCTTGGTTACTTGTTTAGTGTTTAAATTCTAAGCTATGGTTTACATCTTGCTTTAGATCAGATTTAATTGTGTCTTGTTATTTCAATCTTAGTTTGATGTGTGTTAATGATTTAATTATAATGTAGGGTGACAATGCATTATGGTTTGATTGTTGGCACACAAGTAGATTTCATTTGTTTAGGTTTCACTCTTGTTTTAGATTAATTTCTTTACTGTTGTGTTTCACTTTTGTTAGATTTAGATTCAAGCTTAAATCCCCCCAACTCCAATTTTATATCGAAAACCCCAAAAATAGGAATAAAAAGACAATCCTAAATTACATTCTACCGTTGGTTCCTCGGATCGATCCTGGGCTCGTTACTACGACATTATTGTTTAATTAAGGGGTTCAGTGAATAAATACAATTATCAATTTGATTATCGGATCAGTTTGTTTAATTAAGGAGTTATGTAATTTGGTTTCGTCAAACGTCACCCGTAACTGGGTGAACTATAAAGACGATTATTGGGTATGTAACGAATTATGCAGAGGGATGTGAGTGATGTAGATGGGATCTATCCCTCCTATATGATGGGAGTGACATCGATATTCTTGATAGAGTGAGACCACGAAGTGCATGGCCATGCCCAAATGAGTCAATATGAGATATTGAGCTCATTTGATTTAGTGAGTCTACTTGGAGTTCAAGATTTAGATTGATTAGAGGATGGCACAGTCTATGCCTCACATTGATCAATCTAGATGTCTAGGATAGAAGGACACTTGTCATATATTGTGAGGAGTCATAATTAGTAGTCACTAGGTGATGTTGGATCTCAAGATTCTTGTAACATTGGGTAGTAATGATGTGTTGCTAGATACCGCTCATTACTTATGCCCCTAAATGGGTTTAGGGGCATTTCCAACGTTACAAGAACCTATAGGGTCACACACTAAGGACAATTAGATGGAGATTAGGTTCATATGATGAACCAAGATGATTAGATTCATTTGATGAATCAAATTAGATTAAGAGTAATCCTAATTGGGCTAATTGAGTTGGACTCAAGTTAATTCATGTGTTCAATGAGTCTAATTTAGATTATGACTCATTGAATCAATTTAATTAAATGAATTAGATTCATTATATTAAATTGCCTTGAATTAAATGGTTGGATTAGATCAACCATGAGAGAGATTAAGTCAAGTTTGACTTGACTTGAGAGGAAGATGAAGAGTCAAGTTTGACTTGACTTTATGCCACCTCATTGGTGAGTTGGCATTGAGTGGCCAATGATGATGTGCCACATCATCAAGGCTAGCACATGTGTGTGCCACCTCATGGAGGTTACAAATTCCCTTTTAATGGCTACATTAAATGAGAAAGGGGGTTACACTTCTCCATGTGTGGCCGACCACTTTAGTGTGGATGAAAAAATGATTTTTTCATTCAAGTCATTTGGTAACTCCATCATCTTCTTCCTCTCCCTCTCCTCTCCCTCTCCTCCTATCTTGGCCGAACCATCCAAAGGTGCTAGCACACCTTTTGTGTGGTTTTTCTCCACCTACTTGTTCGTGTGGATACTTCTAGAGGAGTGTCTACTTTGGCACTCTCGAGATCCGACACCTTGGAAGAGCGGGATTCTCGAAGGGTGCGCATCAAGGGTAAATCTTTTTAACATATAGTTCTAGTGTAGATCTATAGGTTAGTAAACTCGTACTCGTATTTTTCGAAAGTTTTATTCTTCGCACGGATCCGTGGCTTGGGGTTTTGGGGTTTCCGCGATGCGAAAAACGATTTTCGCAGCCCGAAAAACCCAACACGAGGCGCCCTAGTGACAAGGGTTAACCGTGACAGGATTTCACAGGGATCTTTTCTATTTAGTGCTTAAGGATGGTTGCTTTAGCTTCCGCCGAATGCATGTTGATGGACAATGAGTAAAGGATAGAATGTGATACATCAATACCACCACAATGAAACCGAACTCCTAGAACTCTTCATAAACCAAGTAATTACTCTCTCTTCACTAGTTCTCGTTTCCACTTCCCAATCTCTTTCCTTTAGATAACTTACAACCATCGGTAGTTTAGCTAATCCTAAGTGAACCATTGCTAGTGCTTATAACCAGTCCTCATGGGATCAATAATCTTTATTACTGACGATGAATCCATGCACTTGCGGAATTGTAACAAGTTTTTGGCGCCGTTGCTAGGGACTACGTCTATAACATTAGCGAAAATCATATTAGATTAGACTAGACTTCATTTTTTTTCTTCTTTTATCTTTCCTTTTTCTAATATTTTATATTTTAGAGATAAATAATTTTATTTTTGTTTTTTTATATTTTCTACATTTTTATTAAAACACCTAAAAAAATTATTATTTCATCTCTTTTCATTACTATATTCCATACCTTGTTTTTGCATGTAAAGAGCTAACCTTGCAGGAAATTCAACTACCCCACATGTCTGTCTATTTCACGTTTCCGGTCTGTTCGGATAAGACATGATGTTAAGACCATTAAAGGATTATGGAACCCCGAAGTCTGCAAAAGAGCTAGGGCCCATTGTGTTTCTAGAAATCCCAGCGAAGAATTTTATGCTCAGACCTTCGTTCATCTCTAAAGTTCAAGAAAACCAGTTTGGGGGATTAGATTCAGAAAATCCTTACTTATATCTCCAAGATTTCCATAGTTATTGTAATACACTGAGAATTGAGGGAGTTCTAGCTGATTCAATACAACTTATAGCTTTTCCATTCAGCCTCAGAAGTAATGCGAAGGTTTGGTTCAACACTCTGCAACCGAGAAGCATAAGACATGTGATGAATTAGAGAGAAATTTTTAAATAGATACTTTCCTCCAAAAAGGACCGCTAAGTTAAGGGATCAGATTCTGCACTTCAAGCAACGTGATGAAGAAACATTGCATCAAGTTTGGGATAGGTACTTATCAATTCTATATCAGTGTCCGCATCACGATATTGAGAGTTGGTTGATTCTTCAGGTATTTTACATTGGACTTTCGTTCCAGAACAAGAGCCTTCTTGATGCAGCGACTGGGGGGCACTCATGAAAAAAAAGTTTGGATGAAGCACAAGAAATAATCTATATGGTGGTATCAAATCTCAACAAGTGGTCAGGACAAGATGTGCTAAACTTATCTCTACACATGATCGAAGCAGGAGAGGATATGGGAGTGCCGATGGATGAAAATAAGTTAAGACGTGCAGGAAATGAGGTTTAGGAAGAATTAGAGGAATCCATCAGCGTACGGTGCAAGGATGTACAAAAAATGTTTCTTTGGTGTGGAGAGGTCTTATTAAAATCGTCGGGAGGTTTGATATCTGCCTCAGCACCATTTATGGAGGAGGACTTAGATGATGATGATACTATTGAAAGAATGGCTCAAAAAATTGAGGAAGCGCCAGAAGAAGTCATGGTAAACGAGGAAATATGGTTATTAGAACAAGAACCAACCTTGCCTAAGATTGTACCACCTCAAGTGGAGTTAAAACCTCTGCCGTCTAACCTTAAATATATGTTCCTTGGTCCAGATTCCACCTTCCCAGTAATAATTAATGTAAATTTGACTGAGATGGAGACACAGAAATTGATCAAGAAGCTGAGAGCACACAGAAAAGCAATCGGATACACCATTGATGACATAAAAGGGATCAACCCTTTAATCTGCATGCACAGAATTCTGCTCGACGAAGGATATAAAAATTTAATTGAGCATCAAAGAAAATTAAATCTGAATTTGAAAGAAGTTGTGAAGAAAGATGTATTGAAACTTCTTGACACCGGAATCATTTATCCTATATCGGATAGTGAGTGGGTAAGTCCGGTCCATGTGGTCCCCAAGAGAGGGGGAATGACGGTGGTTAGAAATGAAAACAATGAATTGATTCCAACGAGGACAGTCACAAGATGGCAAATGTGTATCGATTACAGGAAGCTAAATAAGGAGACTAGGAAAGATCATTTTTCCTTTACCATTCATTAATGAGATGCTAGAAAGATTGGCAAAATATTCCTATTTTTGCTATCTGGATGGATACTCTGGCTTCTTTCAAATTCCAATACATCCCCTAGATCAAGAAAAAACCACTTTCACATGTCCTTTTGGTACCTATGCTTATCGACGAATGTCGTTTAGACTCTGCAATGCACCAGCTACATTTCAACGATGTATGATGGTTATATTTTCAGATTTTATAGAAAAGATTATGGAGGTATTCATGGATGATTTCTCAGTCTATGGGAATGACTTCGACTCCTGTCTTCTGAATCTTTCTAAAGTTCTCCAGAGATGTGAGGATGTGAACTTAGTTCTGAACTGGGAAAAATGCCACTTCATGGTCAAAGAGGGAATTATTTTAGGACATAAGATTTCAGAATGGGGAATTGAGGTAGATAAAGCCAAAATAGAGACAATTGAGAAACTATCTCCTCCTCTTAACGTAAAAGGGGTTAAGAGCTTTCTAGGGCATGCTGGATTTTATATACATTTCATTAAGGATTTCTCAAAAATTTTCAAGCCACTAACTAACCTGTTGATCAAAGATGCTGAATTATGTTTTGATGACGACTGCAATGAGGCGTTTAAAAAAATCAAGAGTTCTCTCATCTCAGCTCCTGTAATTCAAGCTCCAGACTGGGAACTCCCATTTGAAATCATGTGCGGTGCCAATGACTTTACAGTGGGTGCAGTTTTAGGACAAAGAAAAGACAAAGTATTGCATGCAATCCACTATGCGAGCAAGACATTAGATGCAACTCAAATGAATTATTCTACTACTGAAAATGAATTATTGGACATAGTGTTTGCAATCAACAAGTTCAGGTCCTATCTAGTGGGCTCAAGAGTGATAGTGTACTCTGATCATGCTGCCATAAGATACTTGCTTAATAAGAAAGATGTCAAACCTCGTTTGATTAGATGGATCTTGCTTCTTCAGGAATTTAATCTGGAAATTAGAGACAAGAAAGGGGATGAAAATGTTGTGGTAGATCATCTATCCCGAGTATGGCCAAATGGGCAGAAAGATGTGGATTTTGATCCACCCATAAATGATGTTTTCCCCGACGAACATCTGTTAGCAGTAAATTCTGAGAGAGTACCTTGGTATTCGGATATTGTTAACTATCTCGCAAGTAGAGTACTTCCTCCAAAATTCACTTGGCAGCAGAAGAAGAAGTTTTTCTCAGATGTCAAACACTACATATGGGATGAATCACTGCTTTTTAGGAAATACGAAGATACAATCTACCGAAGGGGTGTGCTGGAAGACGAGATCAAGGACGTGTTATTTCACTGTCACTCATCATCGTACAACAGACATTTGGGAGTGTCAAAAACAATTGCAAAGATTTTACAAGCAGGATTTTTTTGTCCAAGTCTATTTAAAGACACGAAAAATTTTGTGCAGTCCTGTGACCAATGTCAAAAGATCGGGAACATCACTAGGAGAAATGAGATGCCACTGAATTGCATCCTCGAAGTAGAACTGTTCGATATATGGGGGTAGACTTTATGGGACTCTTTCCTTCATCATGTGGAAACAATTATATTTTAGTGGTAGTGGACTATGTATCGAAATGGGTAGAAGTCATAGCTTCATTTGCCAGTGACGTCAAAATGGTAATTAAACTGTTTAAAAAGTAATTTTTCCATGATTTGATGTGCCTAGGGCAGTTATTAGCGACGAGGGTTCACACTTCATTGAAAGACAGTTTGAAAATTTGCTAAAGAAATACAGAGTAAGCCACAAACTAGCAACACCCTATCATTCCCAGACCAATGGACAAGCTGAGATTTCCAACTGGGATATCAAAGTAATATTAGAAAAGATAGTGTCAAATTCCCGCAAAGACTGGTCATTGAAATTGGATGATGTTTTATGGGCATACCGTACTACTTTCAAGATTCAAATCGGTATGACCCCATTTTGACTTGTGTACGGGAAGTCGTGTCATCTTCCAGTAGACTTAGAACATAAGACTTACTAGGCGATAAAATAGCTTAACATGGACCTGAAGTCAGCAGGAGATAAAAGGAAACTCCAATTAAATGAGTTTGATGAGTTGAGGATGAATGCCTACGAACATGCCAAATCCTACAAAGAGAGAACAAAGAGATGACATGATCAACATATCATGCGGAGAGAATTCAAGGAAGGGGACTCAGTATAACGACCCACCTTCCTTGCTACTCTCTAAGGGTGGTCGTTACTTAACTATTACTCTACTTACTAGTGTTACTTATGCTAATATTAGTAATATTTAAAATCTGCAACTCTTTTATTTTTTTTTAAAAAAAACAGAATATCATCCCTGCTTATCATGATCGAAATATGCAAAGTCTATCACTCACTTTGAGCATTAACATGGTTGAAACATGTACTTTTGATTTAACCAAAACATGGTGTCATAAAAAGAAAGTACACCTAACTTTACCAGTCACAATAATCCAGAACTATACAAGATATAGAAGAACATGATAGCATAGCAAGAACAAATCTGAACCTTACCAACTACATTAATCCGAAACAATACAAGTCTACATAGACTAAACTAAGGCACTTCCATAATTGCAAACATGCACCGTTCATATTAATTGAAGCAAGGAAACAAACCAACCTTTCAAGCTATAAAATTCCCAACCTTCACAGGACTATAGAACTAAATAAAAGCATTCACATAATTGTAACTAAACACCTTTCATGGAAACCGAAATATCTTAACAAGAAAACAAGTCTAAATCCCTTCAAGCTTCCAAGAATCTGAAACCATGCGAAGTATATAACTAAACTAAAACAATTAACCTTTAATTCCAAACTACCAGGAGTAGTAAAAACTCTTGTATAACTGCAAGTGCCAGCCTACCATACCAAAACCAATCCGAACATGCAAAATTTTCTTAACAACTTAAATAAAGAATTAATCTTAACAAATTCTTTAGCAAGGTCCCAAGCTTCCATGGTTCCGAACATCACACACCATCACCACCACCACCTTGTCATCTTCCTTCATATACTTTAGCTTTTCCTTTATCTGCAGTAGGAGGAATGCAACTATAAGCGAATTGCTTAGTAAGTACTAATCTATCTCACAAAACTCAAGTATGCACATGCACAAAAATCCGGAAGACAGGATAAGAAGTTACTCATGCGCATTAGATAGCAAGTAAGGTACAAACTGCATGCTAAAAAGAAACAGAGGTTGTTCCTGTTCGGAACTCATGGAAATCCAAGGTTAAAATATTAAACTTAAAGCTAATTATGTTCATGGAATTAGCAAGGAAACTAAGCTACAGAATACACTATGTATGGTTGTTCGTGCCCAATTTTAGCAAGGAAAACTACAACTGAAATTAGCTAACTTGCTGAATTTGAAACAAAAGGAATAAGAACTTGCTGAATTTTGAAACTTACATAAAGTTTATTTCGTTAATTCCAAAACTTATACTCTTATACTTCAAATTAATAATAAAGCTTCTCTTAGGCCCAGGCTTAGTACCAATACGCACCCCCTAATAGAGATTGTGGTAGCTAATCACCAGTCCTATGAGGGTAAAGACCTTGGTCTTACCAGGGTCAAGACCTTGGAATTGGTCACCTGGATCTTCTTTTACGACAACCTTGGAAGTCGGATACTAGCCTCTTAAAATAAAATACTTTTCTTTATATTTATTAATGCTTCTATAAAGCACTTGGCGTGCTGTGGATCTTTTCCAAATTCTGAAATTTGAAATCCAATTAGGACCTTGGTCCTTTCTCACTTATAACCTCTCATATACGCATGTATATAAAATCTGAAACCAAGGTAAGAATCTTTTCAATAATAACTGAGTCTAGATAGCCAGTAATCTAGAAAACATAAACTAGAACTAAGATGCAACACATATGGCTATTCATGCTTGCTCGGACATCAAAGGATTCGAAAACAAAAATACTAAGAGAATCTGAAATTGCATGCTTGTTTACATATGACTTCGTTTATGCTTACTACAATTCAAGAAAAATCTGAAATGCTACATGACTGTTCTTGTTCAGCAAATAAGCAAACAACCCATATTTGTACGCCTAAATTAAATAGCTATTATTGTTCAAGTAAACAGGAATTGTGTGCTTGGAATAGAAGAGCTGTTCTTGCTCCTTGCCGTGACATCACAAAGTCTAAGCAGAAATTCTTAATGTGATACTGATCGGCCTTGATAAAACTTAGCCAAGAAAATCTAACTACATGTTTAAACAGTAATTATTTCATGTTATTTACACAGCATACACAACTAGACTACATGCTCAGAAAATCTACTCGGATTTTTAGAGATTCATGGCAACACCAAGTCTTTACAGCGGCAAAGAATGTAAGATAGGAAAAACGAATCTGACAGCTACTCCTACCGCAGGTGAGTAGTAACTTACCTTTGCTTTTGGGACTTACAACCGGAAGAGGAAGGTTCTAGGGTTTGGAGAAGCTTCAAATCTCGGCGGCTTCTTTGTGTTTCCGAGCTCCCCTCGTCGAGGTGGTCACGCACGGGTGAAGACCGGCCGGAAAAAGCCTTTCCCCGGCGCCGGAGACCAAGCCCTAACGCGGCTGCGATTTCGCCCGAGAAAACGCCGACGCGAGAAAGGAGAGGAGAAAGTGAGGGGATTAGGGTTCGCGTCGGGCGCAGGAAAAGGATTAAATCCTTATACTTAGGGTTATATTCGGTTCCAAATATAGCTTATATATATTTTGTTCCCTACTTGATTAACAAAACTCCCGTGGAACACTTGGTTATCTCACTTCGCTTAAGGCATATGACTTGTCCGAGGTCTACGGTTTGAATCTCGGCTTGGACATTCTTTTTTTTTGTCGAAATTTCTTTCGTTTAGAAACATTACTAAACGACCTCAGAAAATTTTATAAAAATACTCTAAAAATTTCTAAAAATCTCTAGAATATTTCTATAACATTTTTAAATATTTTTAAATTACTTTTAGGACTCGAATTGAGGAAATTTGGGTTGTTACACTCAGTGTTGTTGTTTAATTCAAGATTGAAGTTTTTTTCCTGGAAAGTTAAAATCGAGATGGACAGGACCATTCCAAGTCAAAAAGGTTTACCTATTCGGAGTTGTTGACATTTGAAGCGAGGAGTGTGGAGAATTTAAAGTAAATAGGCAGCGTTTAAAAAAATACTTACACGATGTGCCGGTAGAAAAAGATATGCTGATATATTTCTCGGATCTACGCCCACCTGAATAAGTTAAAACGGGGTCGAGCTAAAGGCCTAAAACAAGCGCTTCTTGGGAGGCAACCCAAGGGTTTTTCATTTTAGTTCATCATTTCGTTTATCGTTTTATTTCTCTAGTAAAGTTCAAGTCGGGCACTTTTATTATTTCTTTATTTTTGGATATTCGTTTTCAGGATGTGCTTAGCCTCCACGAGCTTACCATGAGCGTTTCATGGGTGTGGAGGCGTCAGAGGAACCAAAATGACGAAAGGCGTGTCATCGTGCGCTTAAGGGAGTCGGTCGTGTGACCCCACACGACCGTGCGAAGCTGACAGAGGGACAAAGGTCATTGGTTGTGCAACCTTGCACAACCGTGTGGCTTGTGTAGAGAGGAAGAAGACATGAGTCATGCCAATTGGCACGACCATGCAAGAAGACCAGTGGAGAAAGAGACACTGGTCGTGCTAATTGGCACGGCCGTGCGATTAAGGCAGAGAGGAAGAAGGCACGGGCCACGCCAACTGGCACGGCCGTGCTGCCACCTTCACCCCCTTCCTCATACCTCCTTTCTTTTCCTTCCTTCCTCCAACTTCCCAAGGTGCTATCACCCCTTTCCCACGTTCATCTCACTCAAATCTACCTTTCTCATCATCCGTGATGTTGAACTTCGTCAGAAGGAGCTCTCGTCAAAGGAAAGGAAAAGAATTGTTGGTTGTCTCAAACGAGGAGAATGCACGCTTCAAAGGTATATCGAACAACTTCGACATTACTTTCTCTAATGATGAACAATTGCATCGTTATCATTCTTTATTTAAACGTTCCATTTTGAGCACTAGGTTTATGGACCGAGAAACCTTAGAAGTATTGGGATTTGGGAATGATTTTGATTGGTTGCTTGATAGAATAGGTTGGACTAGTGTAATGGCCCTGAAATACCCAACTTATTCTCATATCGTCTTGGAAATTTTAAGCTCCATCACTGTTGATAATGTTCAAGGAGGAGGAAAATTAAATTTTCATTTATTTAATGATGACTATGAATGGAGTCTTGAGGATTTTAATATATGCTATGATTTACCTAGGGATAGAGCTTACATAATCCTACCTGCTTTTGAAAATTCAAATTTATGGGAGAAAATTGGCGGAGAGTCTTGCTTTAATCCACATGTTTCTAATGGTAGTAGTATCATCAACCCAATTTTTCGATATGTCCATATGATGATGAGGAACACGATATTTGGAAGGGGTGGTAAAGAAGAATTGTAAGACTTTCAGACTTGTATTGTTTATGGACAATGGTAGAAAATGTGTCTATTAATTCAGGATATTTCTTTTTGAAGCACTTGGTAAAATTACGGAAAATTTCTTCCCCTATCCCATTATTTTAGGTGGATTGCTTACTCATATTGCAGTAGTATTAGGCTATGATCTGAGTGGTCTTGAAATGATTGAAGATGTTTATCAAATGGATTTAAATTTTTTTTTTAACCACTCGTTTGATTCACTGAGAGGAATATAGGTATAGTCTTGTGATTAAGGATAGTTTTCCCCTTAAATTGCCCAACCCAGCTTTGACCACGATCCATGTCAAGAGGAATTGGCGTTTGACTTTAGCAAAGTAACAGATTAACCCACCTCCAACCTCCCTTCCTAGAAATATACCTTCGGTTAGTCGAGATATTTTGTGATTCGATTTCCAAGAATTTCGCCCTATCATTGAGTCTTTTCATTATGACTTAAAACAAAGTAATGAACTGTTCACTAGAAACATGTGCATGAAGGATGAGCGGTTTAAGTGTTTACAAGAGTATTTTAAGAGTGAGAGAGAGTTATGCACATGAACGCTTGAATTTATAGAGGCTCATAGAAAGAAAATGGCTTGAAACGAAGATTTTAAGTGGTATATGAGGAACTTTTAGAGTAATATTGATGAGTTGTTCACATATCATAAACATGTAAGGGACCTGAGATGGGTAGTTGAGACTTATCCTGAGCTTCCAGATCTCTCCGACCTTTAGCTTCATCGACTATTTTGATTTCATCGGAATGATGAAAAGTTTATGTCTGGGAGTATTGTGTTTGCACAACCTGAGTCGAGTAGAATTTTTATTTTCTTTTTGTATATTTTATAGTCTACTCTATTTATTCACATTTTATTAGTTTCATATTTCTATTTGCATCTCATTTGCACTTTCTTACTTTATATAATATTTGAGAACATCAAACCTTCTACTTTTTCTGCTACTTGTCCAATAGCAAAATGACAAGCATTTTCTTAGTTCATGTGTTGTCAAGTTAGTGTTAGTATGTTTGGTGCATCTCCTTTCTCTATCTTTAATGCATGAAATAAGCTAAGTATTGTATGGAGTTTGGTATAAGTCTTGGCCTAACATTAAGGATCTTATTTTCACTACACTTAAGTACTTAAGCTTGAATAGTAGAAATATTTTTGAAATAGTTATAATTCATTCAAATTGTTTAGTACTTTTGTTCCCATAGTGATTTCTTATTTACATTTTGGTTACTGGATGACCTTGGATCATGGAAACTCATTTGGAAAAATCTAAATCCCAACATATGCATCTCCCATTTGTGATTAGCGCTACACCTCTATAGCACCAAAAAAAATTGAATAAGGGATAAAAAAAAGTTGTCGTGAGTGGAAACTAGCAATTCACCCCTTTAAGACCAAATTAGGTTACTGGGGAAATGAATGTAATGTTTCTCTTGATTCCGAGTAGTATCCTTTGAGACCTTGTGTAATTTAAGGAAAACGAACCAAGTGGGTGGCAGGTAAGTGCCTATCACTCGGAACATTAGGAACTCAATTATACGACGACTTAACTAAGAGAGAGAATTGAAACTTGAAGAGTTTGAGTTACTTATTGCACCGAGCACAAAGAACTTATGATTAGGTCATACTTAGGTTACTCCACAATCGTACTTATCAATGAAATTAGTTGATAGAGTTAGGTGAATGCACTAGGGATTATGAAACACTGCAGGAGCTCATGAACATAGTTTGCAGCGTTTTGCTTGAGGGCAAGCAAAGGTTCAAGTCTGGGGGGTGTGATGTGTGTAAATATTATGATCATCTATGCATGTTTTAACGCACATTCACTTGCTTTATACGTGTATATTATTTGTATGATCATCTCTTTTATCATATACTCATCATGAATACTCTTTTGTTCGGATATATGCTCTTTGTTTGGTTTTGTGTTGACATACACAACTTTTGGAGCAAAAATAGTGATTGTCGATGCACCGAAACGAGGTAGAGAACACGGTCGTGCAACCTCGCACGGCCGTGTGGCCAAACAAAAGAAGAGCAGTGCACGGCCGTCCAACTCTTGCACGGTCATGCGGTCAAACAGAGATAGATCCTTGCATGGTCGTGCAATCATGCACGGTCGTGTCCCAGGAGCCGAGCCCCAGATCCACACGGCCGTACAGCACGTCCAGAGACAAAAGAAGACACGGTCGTGCCATATTAGTACGGTCGTGCAGCGCGGCGTCGTACCCTAGCCTATAAGAAGGGTTTTAACCCTTCTCTTCGGGGGAAGAGAGCCGTCAAAGGGAGAATCGCCTTGGTGTCGTTCCACATCGTCCAGGACCTCCGTCCAGCAATCCTTCATCACCACATCAACTCCAAAAGCAAAGGATTGGATCCGAAGATCACTTGTTGTCGTTGGATAAGCGCCCTTTCTCTTTCTCTCTTCTTGTTTGAGAATTGTATGCTTAATTACATTATGTCTTCAAGTTTTTCTCCGGCGTCTATGGAGTAGATTCCTTGTGCTAGGATTAGGGAGTAGTTGTGGATTGGTTTTGATTTAAGACTCACATTTATGCCTTTATTCATTAGATAATTTCACTTGTTTTGTTTCAACTACTATGCATGAGACTTGTTACGTATTAATTGATTATGTAGAGATTTCTAACCTCGTAGAGAGAGTATCTTAGATCATATACCCGAGGGGCCCTAGTGACAGGGGTAACCCATTTACGGACATCTAAGGTACTTGAAAGGAGAGACAACTTCTCCACAAGGAAGCAAGAGATTAAACCAAGCTCTTATTTCTATCCTTAATGACACTAATTAGAGTTGTGTTCTTGTAATCTACCGAGGTGCCCTAGTGACAGGCGTTAACCGTGACAGGATTTCACAGGGATCTTCTCTATTTAGTGCTTAAGGATGGTTGCTTTAGCTTCTGGCGAATGCATGTTGATGGACAATGAGTAAAGGATAGAATACGATACATCAATACCACCACAATAAAACTGAACTCCTTGAACTCTTCATAAACCAAGTAATTACTCTCTCTTCACTAGTTCTCGTTTCCACTTCCCAATCTTTTTCTTTTATATAACTTACAACCATCGGTAGTTTAGCTAATCCTAAGTAAACCATTGCTAGTGCTTATAACCAGTACTCATGGGATCGATAATCTTTATTACTGACGATGAATCCGTGCACTTGCGGAATTGTAACAATCATCGCCCACATGACGTCCAAGAAGAGGAGAGGAATACGGCAGAAGATCAAGAGGTCTTTAGCTACAAAGGAAAGGTACAACTAGTTCTTTAATTCTGCTACGTAATTAGTTAGTTTTTCTTTATATCATTTTCAGAATACCAATACAAGAGGCCAGCGATCTTGTACTTCGATCAAAGTGTGCTTTGATAATTCAAAAACTTGCTTGATTGATCAAACACATATTTGATCAAACATGCGGGTTGCTAGAAAAAATTATGTTCTTGTACAATTTTTGTACAAGGAAATTGAAACAAAATAGAATTCCAGCGCCTCCAAAAATATGTTGGATTGGTCTGTGCTCAGGCCCATCAAGAATTAATTCAAAATCTGTTTAAGGTCTGGCAAGATCCTCAATGAAGAACTCTTACTAGTGGCATGATAAAGTATGAAATACAATCTAAAACCAATTTTAAATAGAATGTTGGTTTTCTTTTCCAATTTACCTGGCTGAGTAGAACATTTACCATGCAATATCCAGGCAGCTACTTATTTCCTTCAAAAAGGCTACTGGACAAAAGTCTCAACGGATTATATTCTATATGTATGAATCTTTGGAAAACTTAAAAAATACTTGATTGTTTAGATTAATATAGCAAGTTGTATATTCAAGGATGGAGTGAGTGAGGGTCAATTCTATCAAGTTCTACTATATGAACTAGATGTGATAAGAAAAGTAAATTTTCCTATCATTTGTACTACGACTCTTGTTTCAGTGTTTTTGTACTCAACACTCCATTTGTGTGTCAGGCCTATACATCTCTAGAACCAAACTATCAACCTCTAGTGACTTTTGTGGTGGTCCAAAAATGTCATCACACTAGACTGTTTGCAAACAATCACGGTGACCACCAATCTGTTGATAAGAGTGGAAACATATTGCCTGGTTAGTTTAGTTGATAGCATGGATGCATCAATTTCAAGACAATTCCATTTTGTATATTTTTTCAACCTTGTTTTCTCAATGGAGCTTTCCATCCTTGAAATTCCAGGGATTGTTGTCGATTCTAAGATATGTCATCTTACTAAATTTGATTTCTACTTGTGCAGCCATGCAAACATTCAAGTAACTCATCTGACAACTAATACCTTTTATATGATGTCCTTAATTTAAAATCTCAAATTTATGTATACTTTTTAAATTATGAAACCATTCACGACTCTGAAAGAATAACAAAGGAACACATATGGTAACTGTTGTAAAAACATATGTGTGTTTATTATTCTTTCAGAACAAGTTTTTTTATACATATATAGTGTATTTCTTTTGATATCAATAGGTTGTTGATCTCCTGGTACCTTATCCAAGGGGTGGAAAGATTGGACTTTTTGATGAAGCTGGTGTGGGGAAGACTAGATTTATTATAGAACTGATTATTAACAATATTGGAAAAGGTTGACATGAAAGAATTAGCAAGTGAGAAAGAGGAGTCCAATGAAATCCTACAAGTTGAAGATTGTTATGGGACTTGGGTTGATAATAATTAAGTGCAATCCTACATAGCATGAACCATCATCACAAGTTTCTAGTCTTTGGTTATTGTTCATTAGTTATAGATAGAGTTTATTTGCTTATTTGTATTGGGATAAATTTTATTTGAACATAGAGACATGTTTCTTCTTTTGTGATTGTAATTCTTGTAAAGTAACATTTTGAATGATATTGATGTGGGGAATATTCTTTCTTTTGTGATTATGATTCTTTATTATATATTTATATTAAAATCTGATATATTAGTATTAAAAGATAATCGTTTAAAAGACAACGATTTAAAATCATTGTTGTTGTCTATCATCCTCAAAGACAACGATTAAAAATCGTTGTCATAGCCCCAAAAACGTTATAATTGCCAGTGTTATTAAAATTACTTTAAACAACAATGATTTTAAACCGTTGTCTTTTCATTCAAAGATAATGGTTTAAAATCATTACAAAACTGTTGTCTTTTCATTCAAAGACAACGGTTTAAAACCGTTGTCATAGCCCTCACTTTTAACAACACTGCTAATTACAATAGTTTTAAAGGGCCTACGACAATAGATAAAATCTGTTGTCTTTTAATGTTTTTGTTATAGTGTTAAACCATATCCTCATTTAGAAACCTAAGTTAAATATTCTTAATTTCTAAGGTTGAACCCAAAATAATAGAAAAATCCTTGGCTGATCCAAACTGGATTATTGCCATGTAGGAAGAACTAGCCTAATTTGAAAGAAATCAAGTTTGAGACTTGGTTCCTCTACCAAAAAATAAGAAATTCATAGAGACTAAGTGGGTATTTAGGAATAAGTTAAATGAAAAGGGGGGAATTGTTAGGAATAAAGTTAGACTAGTATCTAAAGGGTTTAGTTAAGTAGAGGGACTTGACTATGATGAAACCTATGCCCCAGTAGCTAGACTTGAGTCTATTAAAATGCTATTAAGTTATGCAACTCATAAAGGATTTAAAGTCTACCAAATGGATGTCAAATCAGCCTTCTTAAATGGACTAATAAGAGAAGAAGTATATGTAGGTCAACCACATAGATTTGAAAACTTAAAACACCCTGATTATATTTTTAAATTTAAAAAGGTACTATATGGTCTAAAACTGTAACGACCCGCCTTCTAACTACTAGGCTGTAAGGCGAATCGCTACAGTTGTACTGTACTGACTGTGCGGAAAACTGATCTAATTTAAATTTTTCTACTAATTGATGACTGTTCTTGGTTCTACATGTGCTAAAGGATGCAATCTGAGGAACACAAAGCGTATCCTACATCCCCCATGGACTAGAAGTTGATCTACTGAGTTTCTTGGTCGAAACTGAGCTTCCCAATCGATCCAAACTGAACTGGATCGATTGCTTTCCCGTTGGATCGATCCACGGATCGATCCAGTCGCTCTCGGCACGGTTGAACACCGGATCGGCCACCGATCCGTGTCGACATCGCTTTTAGTGTCTCGGATCGGTCTCCGACCGATCCGAGTATATCGATCGGCCGTCAGTCGATCCAGATGTCCGGATCGGTCGATCCGACCGATCCGGTACTCGTCGAAACCTATCGGCGGCCGGCGTCTACGGTGGCGACCGATCCGAGGAATCGAGATATCTGACAGTTCTGTTGATTATGCGGATGGTCGAGGTTGGCCAGTATCTGCCCGAGCTCGATCGGTGCGGAGACCGATCGGAGTTATACTGAGCTCGATTTCGACACTCGTGCCAAAATACCGCATAACAACTATCCAATGCATGATAAACTATTCTAATAACATGTAGTAACAATTCTAAACTTAAGCTAAAGCAAGGTTCATCAACTCATAACCTTTAACTACTAGAAATGCATAAAAAGCAAAGTATAAGAAAATGTCTTAAGGAAAAACTAGTTTCTAATTTGCTAAACTCTCCAAGGTCTTTTATTCCAGTTCCTGCCACACACACCATCCGTTGCATTGTCCTCCAGCTCCCTCTGCTAGTCCATCTTTCCTTTACCTTTATCTGCAGTATAAGGAAAAATAGTATCTATAAGCTTAAAGCTTAGTAAGAAACCATCTACCTCACAAAAACATGCAACGATGCAAATATGATTTTAAGTCATGTTGTTTAAAACATATGCTGGATATACTGAATAAACTAGCATGGCATGGCATATAAGCATACAATCATGGCATACCTAAACCTGAACATAAAAGTATGTATAACAACTGCACATAAAGTGATCATGCATATTCACAGGGAAAAACTAAACTGGAGCATGATACTGAACTGAAACTGAACTGCGCTAAAACTGATCTTAAACTATAATCACTGGATTAGATTAAGAGTTTGAAAGCTAATATCATAATAAGTGAAAATAGTAATCATGCTGTTTGGGCCCGGCAACTGTACTTGCTGTGCGCGCATCCCTAACTAGACCCGGGTTTGCAAGTCCCGAATTTAGTAGGGTTAACTAGGTTATCTAAACCTAGGGACGACTGTGGGAGTCCAACCCAATGGATATCTGATCCAGTACAGTGCCACTGAAAATAAAATACTGAATATAGCTAACTGTTTTAACTTGCTGTTTCTAGGTTATCTGAACCTAGAGCTAGGTTATCTGAACCTAGAGGCGACTGTGGGAGCCCACCCATTGGACCGTAGTCCCATAAACTGAACTAAACTAATGCGCTGTTTTAAATGCTCCTAATGCATTTAACTGAGCTATTAAACATAACTGAGGTGGTATTTAGCTATACTAACATTTTACCGAACACTTGGTGTGCTCCAACTCTCTCCTCTAATAGGGAGATCACCTCTAGGCACCCGACAACGTCTAGAATCTCCAACTAAAGGAGACCAACGTGTCCGGCCCGTCTAGAGGTGCTCAACTAGATCCCTAATCCTCGAGGAGGGTTTAAACACACCCTATGTGCCGAAAAACCTGCCTATAGCTAAAACTAATGCGTAGAAAACCAAACGGAGCTATTATACTGCAGGTGAGGGGTTTCTTACCTCCTATTCGTAATTTCTTACGATTCAAACCGCTGGTTTTCCGATGGAAACGGTCCTCTCGACGATCCACTTGCGTCTTCGCGTTCCTCTCGCGGAGAAGAACCTTTTTCGTGTTGGAGTCGTCGCCGGAAGAAGTTCCCTTGGCCCTTGGGGCTTGGTGTGCCGTGAGAAGGAGGAGAGGGAGAGGCGGCGGCGAGGTTTTGAGAGGAGAAAAGTGGCGTGAGGTGAGGAGGTGCCGAACCAAACTCTTAAAATAAACCAAACCCTCTTTAAGTTTTTAATCTATATTAAGTGGTTTAATGAACCCAACTCTAATATAAATATATTTGGTTCTCCTTTCTTTCAGTACGGCCTTGCTGGGTTCAACCGGTTACTAACATTATCCCGTATACCATAGGTCTCGGGTTCGATTCCCGCCTAAGCTATTTTGCGGTTTTAATTATTTTTGCTACTTCTGATACTCGGAAAATTCCGGAAAAATATCTAAAAATTCCAGAAAAATCATATAATAATTCTAAAATAGTTTTGAGAATTTTCGGGCGTTACAATCCCCCATACCTTATAAAAAGTTCGTCCTCGAACTTAGAACAATTCTGGGTACTTCTGTCTCATGCTGGCTTCTGTCTCCCAAGTTGCCTCTTCTACTGTGTGTCAAATGACTTTGACTAATGGTACTTCCTTGTTCCTGCAATTTAACCGCTGGCCTATTATCCGAACGCACTATCATAACCGAGGTCTTCGCGGATCTGACTGCCGTGGGGCTCAATCACCTGGTGGCATCGGGGTATGCTTCTTGATGGAGACATGAAATACGTTGTGGACCACGACATTTCTCGGGTAGCTCTAGCTCATATTCTACCTTGCCCACTCTTCCGCTAATAAGGTATGGTCCCACATATCCGGGACTAAGCTTGCCCTTCTTCCCAAAACGCATCACTCCCTTCATGGGAGCTACTCGAGGAACACCGTATCCCTGCCGAGAACTCTAAGGGTCTCATGTGTCAAGATAGCTTTTCCTACGAGGCTCAGCTTTCTCTATCCTCCGGATCTCGCATAGGCTATCAGTGGTATCTGCGACTAGATCCGTCTGAAGCTCTAGTTCCTTCTGTTCACCACTCTCATACCAGGAGATTGGAGATCTACACCTCCACCCATAGAGAGCCTCGTAAGGTGTCATGCCGATAGTGGCACGATAGCTGTTGTTGTATGCAAATTCTGCTAGACTCAGATATTTGCACCAACTTCCTTTGAAATCTAGGCACATGCTCGAGCATATCTTCGACACGATTTACTGCCTGCTGTCCGACCATCCGTCTGAGGATGGAATCTGTCTTGAACTTTAACCGTGCATCTTGTCGATACACACTCGTGTGATGTAAATCGCTATCTCTCTAAAATGATGGTTCGTGGGACTCCATGTAGTCGACGATCTCCGAGATACAACGAGCTAGCTTCTCCATGGAGTAGGATATCTTGATAGCTAAAAGTGGGCTGATTTAGTCAACTCGACTATTACCCGATGGCATCAAAACCATTCGTGGTTCCGGATAGTCCCACTATGAAATCCATGGAGATATCCTCCCACTTCCATTCCGAACTGGATAGGCAACTCCTCCTTGTCCGATGTTCTGCTGACCCCTACATGTGAGGCGGATGCTAACATATCTGGCGATGTCTCGCTCATCCCGACCACCAAAATGGTTCTTGGTCTTGATACATTTTGGTGGAACTGGATGCATCGCATAGAGTCCGTGAGCCTCATCTAAAATGTCTCCGTAGCTCCTCGATCCGGAACAGAGTCTATCACCAAAATACAACACCCGCTATCGGACACTCATTCTCTACTCTCTATTCCGCTAGCCCTTGCTTGATTTTCTGAATTTCAGGGCTGAGCTGTCTGAATATCATCAAGCAAGGTAGACTCTAAGGTCATAGTAGAGAGCTGTCCCACGATGAACTCGAGACCGAAATCTACGATCTCCTTCCGTAGGGGCGGTGACATGGCTAGTAGAGATAATAAGGTAGCATGGATTTTCTGCTAAGTGCATCCGCTACCTTATTGGCTTTCCTGGATGGTAGAGGATGTCCACATCATAGTCCTTGACCAGCTCAAGCCACTGCTGCCTGTCGCATGTTCAGATCCTTCGAGTGAAGAAATACTTCAGACTCTGACACTCTGCACTGAGCTCCATATAGGTAATGTCTCCAAATTTTGAGAGCGAACACTACTGCTGCAAGGTCATGAGTAGGGTAATTCTTCTCATAATCCTTGAGTTGTTTGGAGGCATAGGTGATCACCTTGCCATTTTGCATCAAGATCGCTCCTAGTCCCAACTTAGAGGCATCACTATAGATGTCAAAGCTGCTGGTGTTGTCTGGTAGAGCCAAAATGGGAGCACCGGTCAATCTCCTTTTTAGCTCAAAGTTCTCTTCAGCCTCCGTCCACCGAAATTTCTGCTCTTCCGGTAAGAGCATCGCATGGGGAGGCTATCTGGAGAAGTCCTCTACAAACTTCCTGTAATATCCTGCTAATCCCGAAAGCTCCGATCTCGGCGTTCTTAGGTCTCTTCCGATTTACTACTTATCGCTTCTATCTTATCGATCTACCATAATACCATCCTTTGAGATGATGTGACCCAGAAGGACACTGGTCTAGCCAAAATTCACATTTCGTGAACTTGGCGAATAGTCTTCTCCTGAAGGGTCTCCAATACTAGTTTCAGGTGCTCGAGTGCTTCACGAGTTCTGAGTAGATAAGAATGTCATCGATAAATACAATAACAAACTTATCTAAATACTCCTGAATACTGTTCATGAGATCCATGAATGTAGCCGGAGCATTTGTCACGCTAAAAGGCATGACTACGAACTCGTAATGTCCGTATCGGGTCCCGAATGTTGTCTTGATATATCACCCTCCTTGACCCCGACTTGGTGATATCTTGATCGAGGTCAATCTTAGAGAACACCGCTGCTCCCTTTAACCGGGTCGAACAGTCATATATTCCGGGAAGAGGATACTGTTCTTGATCGTGACTGATCGATTCGGTGCTCGTAGTCTATGCATAGCCGCATGCTTCCATCCTTCTTCTTCACGAAGAGACAGGGGCGCTCCCCATGGTGAGTGACTAGGGCGATGAAACCCTTGTCAAGCTCCTCCGAGTTGCTCAGAAGTTCCTTCTGCTCACTGGAGCCATGCGGTAGAGGGCGCTGGAGATAGGATTTGTACCGGAATGAGCTCTATCTCAAAGTCAATCTCCCCTCTGTGCTAAGCTCGTAACTCTTCGGGAAGACTGGTAGTCACATACGACTCGAACCTCTGCTAGCTATTGGTTCTTGTCTTGGCGCTGACTACGTGTGCTAGGGAACCCCTGACATCCCGAATCCAGAGCTTCGTGCTTTCATAGTAGAGAAACTTCTTGGCCTTTCTTTAGTTCCCATCAGATTCAAATTGCCGCTGCAGTTGAAAGATGACTTTGCTTGTTACTCTATGGTAGCACCGCACTTAATTAGAAAGTCCATTCCAAAGATAACGTCATAGTCGGTCATCTCTAGCACTATCGGATCACAAAAGAGCTCTCATAATGACCACATGACCGCCTCGAGCAGTGCGGATGGCATGATCTCTCCGAAGGTAGTGCCGCCAAAACCGACCACCGAGTACTTCCGAGGGTATTTCTAACTTTCGGAGAACATCCTGGCTATATATGAATGGGTTGCCCCAGATCAAATTAACGATAGCACTATACCGAAAAATGCTAATCGACCTGTGACCACCGCCGAGGCATTGGCTACGTCCTCTCGGTGAGTGAGTAGATCCTCGCATTCGCCATAGATGGAGGGGCTTCTAATCTGCCGACGGTACGAGTGGACCTTCTAGAGCGGCCGCATCCGATATAATTGAGTGGCTGCCCGTGCATAATCAACTTGGCCGAGGAAGGCCGGTCTTGTTCGGCACTGCTTGCCCATGTGCCCTTCTTGTCCACATTTAAAGCATCCTCGTGTGCTTGCGACAAACCCACGGGTGGAATTTCCCACAAGTAGCACACTTTGATAACCGGGTCGCCTTCTAGATGGTCCCCTTTGGGTCACTCCCCGATTTGCGCTGCTGCTGGAGTTCCCTTTCCGAGCTATTAGGGGGCTGCTTTTAGTGTGAGAGTTTCCTTGGCCTTTGACTCGAGGAGACTTGCCGCTGCTTAGCCTACGTAATGCTCGTGGTCAAGGCACCGCCACTAACTCCTCCGTGGTTTGTGGCCATGTATGCCACCGACCACGCTCATCGCTATCTCGGCCTCAGATCTTCAAAGATCAACCGGATTCGTTCCTTCTCAGCCGACTAGCTCGGGCACGCATTCGAGCCAACCTGTTGAATTTCTTCACGGCTTCCTCAACCGAAAGGTTGCCCTGACGAAACTCGGTGAACTCGTCAGTGGCGGTTCAGAACCGTAGATGTGGAAGAACTCCTCGAAGAACTCCTTCTCAAGTCGCCCCATGACATCGGTTCACGGGCGCCTTGCTCGATTCTCTCCACCACACGCGCCTCGAGCGTAAGGAGGCACACTTCACCTTCTCATGTTCGCCACCCGTAAGCTCCATCGTGCTTCCAGTGTTTGAACCAGGCTTGTGCATCCCATGGTTCACTAGTGCCCGAGAAGTTCTCTGTGACCTACCGCCATGGATCGATAGGCTTCCTTTCTTGGCTCATCCGGGGTTCCCATCGGTCTTGAGGTCAGCCGATGGTGGAACCTCCAAGACTACTGGAGTCGTCAGATTTGGTTCCGGGGTAACTGTGGGGGTATTCTGCTGGTTAGCCTTTAAGGTGGCTATTTCCTGTTGCTGTTCAGCTAGCTGCTGCTGTAACTGAGCCACTAATGCTGTAAGGTCAGGAGGAGGCACTGAACTGCCTGCCTCTTGCTGGGGCTCAGTAGCTAGTGCCCTTCTAGCTGGGCGTCCTCGTGCCATTTCTAACGACATAGAGAACATAACATAACTAAGGTAATTGCAGTTATATAACTACTGATATCATGTTAAAAGACTAGCACAAACTAACAAGCAATAGACATATAAACATGAACTGTAACTAGAAAGCAAGAAACAATAAAGAGAGTAGAGGTATCCTTACTTGGAAGCTGTAGGTACAATGCTGATGTGTGTGTAGGAAGTATGGAATACTGCTCTGATACCACTCTGTAACGACCCGCCTTCTAACTACTAGGCTGTAAGGCGAATCGCTACAGTTATGCTATCTATGTTGTGCGGAAAACTGATCTAATTTAAATTTTTCTACTAATTGATGACTGTTCTTGGTTCTACATGTGCTAAAGGATGCAATCTGAGGAACACAAAGCGTATCCTACATCCCCCATGGACTAGAAGTTGATCTACTGAGTTTCTTGGTCGAAACTGAGCTTCCCAATCGATCCAAACTAAACTGGATCGATTGCTTTCCCGTTGGATCGATCCACGGACCGATCCAGGCTGCTACTGGCACGGTTGAACACCCTGGATCGGTCACCGACCGATCCGTAATCGTCAGATGCTGAATCGGTCTCCGACCGATCCAGAGTACATCGACGGTTCATGCATCGATCCAGGTTGGCTGACTCGATCGCGGTCGACCGATCCGTACTGAAGCTCTTCGAAACTATCAGATCTTGGGATCGGATCGGTGACCGATCCAGAGGAGAAGATATGCATCAGTTGTTCTCGGATCGGCCGTCGACCGATCGGATATTGCCTGCTCGATCGGTCCGAGACCGATCGAGTTGTTCGATTACCGAGCTCGATTTCAAGATTTGGTGCCAAAATACCGCATAACAACTATCCAATGCATGATAAACTATTCTAATAACATGTAGTAACAATTCTAAACTTAAGCTAAAGCAAGGTTCATCAACTCATAACCTTTAACTACTAGAAATGCATAAAAAGCAAAGTATAAGAAAATGTCTTAAGGAAGAACTAGTTTCTAATTTGCTAAACTCTCCAAGGTCTTTTATTCCAGTTCCTGCCACACACACCATCCGTTGCATTGTCCTCCAGCTCCCTCTGCTAGTCCATCTTTCATTTACCTTTATCTGCAGTATAAGGAAAAATAGTATCTGTAAGCTTAAAGCTTAGTAAGAAACCATCTACCTCACAAAAACATGCAACGATGCAAATATGATTTTAAGTCATGCTGTTTAAAACATATGCTGGATATACTGAATAAACTAGCATGGCATGGCATATAAGCATACAATCATGGCATACCTAAACCTGAACATAAAAGTATGTATAACAACTGCACATAAAGTGATCATGCATATTCATAGGGAAAAACTAAACTGGAGCATGATACTGAACTGAAACTGAACTGCGCTAAAACTGATCTTAAACTATAATCACTGGATTAGATTAAGAGTTTGAAAGCTAATATCATAATAAGTGAAAATAGTAATCATGCTGTTTGGGCGCCGAATCGTTCTTTACCATGGCGATCCCTAACTAGACCGGGTTTGCAAGTCCCAATTTAGTAGGGTTAACTAGGTTATCTAAACCTAGGGACGATGTGGAGTCCAACCCAATGGATATCGATCCAGTACAGTGCCACTGAAAATAAAATACTGAATATAGCTAACTGTTTTATCTTGCTGTTTCTAGGTTATCTGAACCTAGAGCTAGGTTATCTGAACCTAGAGGCGACTGTGGGAGCCCACCCATTGGACCGTAGTCCCATAAACTGAACTAAACTAATGTGCTGTTTTAAATGCTTCTAATGCATTTAACTGAGCTATTAAACATAACCGAGGTGGTATTTAGCTATAATAACATTTTACCGAACACTTGGTCTCTCCTCTAATAGGGAGATCACCTCTAGGCACCCGACAACGTCTAGAATCTCCAACTAAAGGAGACCAACGTGTCCGGCCCGTCTAGAGGTGCTCAACTAGATCCCTAATCCTCGAGGAGGGTTTAAACACACCCTATGTGCCGAAAAACCTGCCTATAGCTAAAACTAATGCGTAGAAAACCAAACGGAGCTATTATACTGCAGGTGAGGGGTTTCTTACCTCCTATTCGTAATTTCTTACGATTCAAACCGCTGGTTTTCCGATGGAAACGGTCCTCTCGACGATCCACTTGCGTCTTCGCGTTCCTCTCGCGGAGAAGAACCTTTTTCGTGTTGGAGTCGTCGCCGGAAGAAGTTCCCTTGGCCCTTGGGGCTTGGTGTGCCGTGAGAAGGAGGAGAGGGAGAGGCGGCGGCGAGGTTTTGAGAGGAGAAAAGTGGCGTGAGGTGAGGAGGTGCCGAACCAAACTCTTAAAATAGACCAAACCCTCTTTAAGTTTTTAATCTATATTAAGTGGTTTAATGAACCCAACTCTAATATAAATATATTTGGTTCTCCTTTCTTTCAGCACGGCCCTGCTGGGTTCAACCGGTTACTAACATTATCCCGTATACCATAGGTCTCGGGTTCGATTCCCGCCTAAGCTATTTTGCGGTTTTAATTATTTTTGCTACTTCCGATACTCGAAAAATTCCGGAAAAATATCTAAAAATTCCAGAAAAATCATAGAATAATTCTAAAATAGTTTTGAGAATTTTCGGGCGTTACAAAAACAAGCACCTAGGACTTGGTATGAGCGATTATCCACCCATCTGATTTCAAAAGAATTCAAATAAGGTCAAATTGATCCAACCTTGTTTGTAAAAGCCTTTAAACACTACAACAAAAATATTAAAAGACAACGGATTTTATCCATTGTCGTAGGCTCTTTAAAACTGTTATAATTGGCAGTGTTGTTAAAAGTGGGGGCTACGACAATGGTTTAAAATCATTGTCGTAGAATGAAACGACAATAGTTTTCAACAGTTTAAAACCATTGTCTTTGAATGAAAAGACAAAGGTTTAAAACCGTTGTTGTTTAGAGCACTTTTAATAATGTTGCTGCCAGTTACAACAGTTTTGAGACTACGATAACGGTTTTTAACCATTGTCTATGAGGACGATAGACAACAATAATAACGATTTTAAACCGTTGTCTTTTAAACTATTGTCTTTTAATACCAATATATCATATTTCAATATAAATATATAATAAAAGTTTATAATCACAAAAGAAAGAATATTCCCCATATCAATGTCATTCAAAATGTTACTTATACAAGAATTATAATCATAAAAGAAGAAACATGTCTTATATTCAAATAAAATTTATCCCAATACAAATAAACAAATAAACTCCATTTACAACTATTTCCTGTGGGCCAACTCCCTGAATGTTTGTGGGCTCATTTGTGGACTCTCTTCCCTCAACGTGCCGTTGAGTATGGCCAACTCCCCGAGTTGTTGCTTCTTGTAGTAGTCCATTGACTCATCCTGCAAGATTTGGAATTTGAATAGTGACTATGTTTCAATAATAACATTCGTGTCGGCATCTTGTAGAACAATGCGGAGGATGCAACCCAGGTGAAAGTTTTTGTTACCACAGACTTCAGA
This sequence comes from Zingiber officinale, assembly GCF_018446385.1. Classification (NCBI taxonomy): domain Eukaryota; kingdom Viridiplantae; phylum Streptophyta; class Magnoliopsida; order Zingiberales; family Zingiberaceae; genus Zingiber; species Zingiber officinale. The sequence goes on along the minus strand of NC_056006.1, from coordinate 57,905,574 downwards.
AGATCTTCTAGGGTGGTAACAACTTGGGTTAAGCGAGCATCAAGTATGTCTGGTGTAAATTCTGCCTCCAATAGTATGTGCAGCGGTTCGTTTAAGTGTTCATATCCAGGTTTATCCCGTAAACTTTCTTCCTGTTCAAAAAGGGGGACTTGAGTATTAAGACAAGAAATAATGCACCTTAGCTTTTGAGTTGATAATAACAATCCATTAGGACATATTATAGGATGTTAATATCAAAAATTACATAGGTTCTAAAATGCACGATTAACTTAATATCGGTGTAACTTGTACAAAGAACAGCATACTCCAGCAGAAACAAGAGAAGAGAAACCCATATCACATTAAAAAACATGGATTATTTTGCCTTCAAACATAAAGACAAAGATCTATTTTTTATGTAGATAGGCCTTAAAAAGTTAATAGTGAGCATAATACATCAAGGTTTGGGAGATTGGAATATACTCATTTTTCATTAAGATAAATATTACATGATATCCACATACCATTATAGAATCCTTCACTGAACCTCGACCTCGTATATAAACCCTGTATTGAGTTGAAGCTTCAACTCTTTTTAAGGAGTTCCCACGTGGCCCCAGTAAACGGCCAACAAAGTTGTACTGAAATGCATGAAACCAGCAATTTAATACATGTTGAGAGATTAACTAGTTGAAGCTAAGAAAACACAAACATACACTTGGATACTTGTCAACAAGAACATCTAGTCTCACAACTTTCTTTACAAGACTTTTAGCAAGTCCAAGAGTTTCACCCCAGCTTGGACTTGATGCTCGGAGGACCCCTATTCTATAGAGGTATTCATTTTCCTGAAAATAAGTTAAGCAGTGGTGAGATCATCTCAAAATGGAAACTAAGAATAGTTAAGCAACAATCAAATTTTCAGAAGTAAACTTATAACACAGATTAGAGCAACTCCTCGAATTGGAAAACATCAAGATATAAGTTTATAAGAAATCTTGTAATCAGTTTTCAGGAATCATATAAACGGATCCAACAACAAATTGATATTTATAAGTATGTCAAATGGAACATATTTGTACTTCCTAACAATAAACACAGGAAACAGTGTAGTAAATCAATTCAAAAATTGATGTAAGATTTGGGCATAAACTTGAGGCTTTAAGGTGGTCAAACACTTAAATGTGTTTGATTGCAACCAGTGAATCATATCCAGTCAACTTAAACAGACCAATCCAGCATATTTTGTCACCTCGAGCCAGTCTTGAGTCGCAACAACCTGACAAACCAAATATAATCAAGATAGTAAGGATACATCAAGGCAACTATACATAGAGCAAGAAATGAAGATTGACAAAATTACTTACAATTGTGATAGAAGGGCTAGAATCTTTCCCAGGATGAGGATGTGTTATGTCAGCACCAAATATTATAGTTGGTCGGTCGCTAACAAGAGGAATGCGCCTTGACAATGCATCGACAAGAACTGTATCCCTTCCTCCAGCCTATGAATCAAGCGTTAGTAACACAAAATAGAATAAGAAAATAAGATCCACCTTCCACGTACTCACCTTTCCATTGATCTAGAGGCCAACATTGGCAAGGTACTGTTTACTTATCCTGAAAACATGCTTTGTCAAACAACATTGTGAAACTAAACCAAGGCCAGTCTCACATATCTACTTTTGATCACCTGTAATAACTATGGCATATAATAATAAAGCGAAAAAGGAAAGAGAAAAAATTAAAGCTAAAAATTTTAGCCAATTGATATTTGTCAACAAGCAAAAATATCAAGTTGTGTCGAATAAGATCAAGTGTAAGAAAGACATCATACCATAAAGAGAACCATCATTATCAGGCAATATTACAGTGAGCAAATCAAGCTCCTTTCCCTGAGGTTGGATCATGTCTACTAACAAGATTATCTATTTCGCCACAAAAAAAAAACAAGGACAACACCCAAAATATGCTTTTTTGTACTTCTCATGCTGTAAAATTAGATGATATTAGCACTTCCATAACAAGATTATCTATTTTGCCATTGCATTGCTAATATTCACTTCTACAAGCTTTCACAAATAGATAAGAGCAAAAAAATAACGATTTTGGCATAAAAAAATTGTCAACAAATAATGCACATTTAAATATTTTTTAATTTATCACAAGTAGATATATGTGTCTATATATAATATATAAACCTTTACGACTTCCCACGTAGGCTTCTTTTTCCCTTTCTTTGTTCGAATTGAACAATTTCAAGCTCCTTCGTACAACAAGATTTAACATATGAGTAATAAATTAAATGTTTAATTAAAAAAAATATGTACTCACATATTCACTATATATTTTCAGTCCTTATGACGATTGTGATGATTAAGTGAATCGAACAAATAAACCATCTCCACATAAGGGTCGATGACAGTCAAAATTCAATGACAACTATTCACAAAACAAATAGTCAATGCATAAATTTTGTAAAATTGTCGAAAAAATCTATTAAAAATGAGTCATGCAAACTACAACAATAGACATGCATACCTTTATTACTTCTCATGTAGCATGTTTTTTTCTTTTTCTTTTCTTTGTTTGGATTAAAAAATCTTATGCTCCTTTGTACATCAATAAGAGTAGACATATGAAAGTTTTATTGATTAAAATAAATACTTAATAAAATTAAAATATGTACTCACATATCCACTATGTATTTCCAATACTACTGGAGGAAGTGAAGTCAATACATCTCAAGTCAAAGGTAAGCAATGTGCTTCAATCCAAAAATAATATTTGTAGATAATTTATCCATATATAACTTTAATTATGTAAACTAACATTTATGATCAAAATACAACAGAAGATAAACCAAGCATAGCATCCAAAATATCTCTATGGAAGAGCTTAAAAAACAGTGTTTCACAAAGGATGACTCCAAAACTAATTCCAGAAATCTAGATAAAAAAATAATTTACAAAGTTGGGAGAACAAACTAATATTTTTGAACAAGCTAATTTGATTTACAACATTTGCACAAATCAGTTATGAAGTAGATAGACATTGTGCATATTTTAGTGTAAGTTATATGTCACACGTGCATGCCATCTTTATTCATGTATGTGGAGTAACCATTCCACTCTTTGAAAGCATGATCATATCCTGAAGAATGCAACACAAATAACAATCATATAGATAAGAACAAAAATATCTTTGGGGCATCAACTTTGTGAAAGGCACACAAAGTTGTAATATCGAAGCATCAACCTTGGACCATAAAGCACGGCTACAGAGGCAAAGTTAACACTATTTCAATTCAACTGAAAGATCTACTTAGCAATTTGATCATCAACCAAATAGTTCAGTTAGCAAATTGTAATTGCATCTTTGACTTAAGCATATAAAGAAATACCAACGAGCGGAAAAGCCATAGATCTAGAACAATAATAAACAAAATTACAATTTGGTATATATATATATATATATACATATACATACCAAATTGTAATTTTATTTGCTGGATTGACGAGTTATGCATTCATGCAAACAAATATCAAATTGCAAGATAATCTAATCTAGATCATATAAAAGCAAAAGAATTCAGCTCTATCAACTACTGAACTACGAAGGAATCATGTAGCAAGAGCAACAAAAATCCTTCAACCCTAGGAAAACATGAGCAAAACACCATGTCAAAAAGGGGCCAAAATCATATCTTTCTTTCAGATCCAAGTTTTACCGCCATCCATACCTAAAACTTCAGATCTACAAGAGGGAAAGAAGAAGGAGACTCACAAAGCTGGTCCTTGATGATGTCGGCAACGTTCATGGTGAGCGCAATGGTCTTCACGACTAAGAAGAAGACTGTGAGGTTGAAGGTGAAAGTGCAGAAGGAGTTGGTGCTGGAGATGAGAAAATTGGGGTGGAAGTCAGCCTGGCCACGGAGGAGGGGCAACTCAATCAAAGATCAGGGAAGGAGGAGGAAGACAAAACAACAAGGGTTCGCAACGTGAAGAGATTGTATAAGGAGAGGGAAAGAAAAATGGGTTAGGGTTCGGGAAGGCTAAGGGGAAAACACTACACCAAAAATTTTGGTAGAGAGGGAAGGAAAAATACACGGCTGCAATAAAAATGGCGAAGGGAAAAAATGACGAAAGAATAAAGTCAAAGACAATGGTTTATTAAAACCGCTGTCTTTAACTATATAAAACAATATAAAAAAACACAACAGTTTACAAAACTGTTGTTGTAACCCCTAAAAAAATATTTAAAGACAACGGTTTTAGATGACCGTTGTAAAATACGTTGTTGATTTAAAATAAAATCGCTTAACAACAACAGTTTTTATAAAACTGTTGTCTTTTTACAGTTTTTTCCAAAATCGTTGTCTTTGTAATGTTGTCTTTTAACATTTTTGTTGTAGTGAAATCTGATATTTTTATCACTCAAGTTTACATCGATGACATAATCTTTGAATCTACAAACTTAGGCTTTCTACAAGAATTTATTGACCTAATGAAGCAAGAATTTGAAATGAGTCTAGTAGGGTTAACCCTCTTTTTAGGCTTAGAAATTAAATAAACTAATGAAGGGAATTACATCTATCAAAAAAATATACAAAGGAATTACTTAAAAAATTTGGAATAGATAATGCTAAAGAAATAAAAACACCAATATCAGTAAATGAAAACACAGATAGTGATCCTAATGGAACATTAATAGACCTAAAGTATTATAGAAGTGTCATAGGTAGTTTGTTATACCTAACTGCAAGCTGACCTGACATACTATTTGTAGTTAGTATGTGTACTAAATATCAAACCTGTGCTAAGGAGTCCCATCTCAAACTTGTTAAACAAATTTTCAAATATCTAAAAGATACATAAAATATAGGAATGTAGTACCTAGGACAACTAATTTTGACCTTTTAGGATATTCTGACTTAGACTATGCTAGCTCTAAATTAGATAGAAAAGTTACAAGTGGTGGATGTCAATTACTTGGACTATCACTTGTCACCTAGTTTAGTAAAAAAATAATATTGTGTTGCTTTATCTACAACTGAGTCAAAATTTATATCGCTATGGGTGAATATGTAGCATAATTATTATAGATGATGCACACATTACAAGACTTTAACTTAAAATATAAAAATATAAAAAACTTTATTGATAACATAAGTTCAAAAAACTTCACCAAAAATCCAATGCATTATTCAAGAACAAACATATAGAGGTTAAACCCCATTTTGTAAGAGATCATATAGCCAAAGGCGATATTGAATTCAACTATGTTGAGTCAAAATTGAATTTGGCTAACATATTTACTAAACTATTATCAGAACTCGAATTTAGCAACTTATAAAGAAAAATAAAAAATGTGTACGTTAGATTGGGACTGATATTTTCAAAATAACTTTCTAATAATTTACAAATTCTAGGGAAAATTCTTTACTTATATTTTTTAAAAATTCCCATCTCCTTAATATTTCTAAATTAATTTTGTCTTTAGATTAGATTAAATCCATAGAAAGCATGTTCCTATAGATCTAGGTATCGAGCATCTCACGAGCACACTAGGTCTACCTTGATTGAGTATTCAAAAACTTAGAATGACGTGAGATGCATAGGCCTATTATTGTCTGGACTTCAGATGTTTATATCAGTATATTAACACAAGTCTAGGCACAAAATATCAAAATTATAGTAATTAAGTTAAGTAATCCATTTTAGTCAAACACTAACTGGATACATGCACTTGACTTGACTAAATAAGTGGGCACTGCTATCTTTTGATAATTAATTAGTAACTAATGGTTAGACATTTAAGGCAGAAAGTCTAATCGGGATGTACGATTCCCGAGTGGCAAAGTCCATATATGGGATTCTAACAGGAGGGAAGTCTGGATGTATGATTTTGGTAAAAGATCGGGATGTTCGATTCCCGATAGGAGAAAGTTCTGATGTACAATTCCGCCAGGAAGACCTGGTGGGTCAGATTGACATCAAGGAGGCAACTTGACAATGGTAAGTAAATGTAAGTCACTAGAGGAGAGCTGCTAAGTGAGGATGCATCCCAGTTGAAGGAACAATAGACGTCGGTCTAATTTAGGCCCATTTCGAAAACTTAAATTGAGGCCTGACTAGATCCTGATATAGAGGATAAGGTCTAAGTTATAAATTAATTATATTTTATTATGTTAACCTTATTTTGTATATTAGATATTGTCATGTTAGACTAACCTCACTTGTTGGGTAAAAGAAGTAAAAAGGTCTTAGGTGAACAGTACTCGAGGCACCTTCCAGCATTGGAAAACGCCTTCAGTACTGTTCATGGAAGGTGCTTTCAGTGCTATGGAAGACACCTTCCAATAGATAAAATTAAGACCTCATCAGCAATAAGGAGTAGCAAAATCAAGATAAACTTTAATGATGGAAGGCGCTTTCAAGATTATGGAAGACACCTTCCACCTGCTATAAAAGAGTATCTCGATCAAGTATTCAAAAACATCTATCATATAGGTTTCTAAGAGTCTGATTGGGATTTTGACTGCTCCAACTTCCTGCTGCTGCCTTGCTATGACTCTGTTACACTCGATTGCCACCAAGAAGCGGTCTAAACACCGAGCTCGAGCCGACTATCTACAAAAAGTGTTTGGATTAGAAGTGTTAATTTCTGTACTAAATTACTTCAAATGGAAAGTGTAGCTTGTTACACTCTTTCGACTCTTTTTGTACTCAATCCCCTCTTCCAGCGGTTTCAAAAGAGGTTTTTAGTGGATTATCGATCGATAGGTCCGCGGGACCTGGGTATTGGAGTATGAGTTGCTGAAAGCTCCGAATCAAGTAAAATCAAACTGTGTCTTTTACTTTTCTATTTTTGTTTCCGCTGCACGTACTTTGATTTCAAAACAAAAAAAAGTTTTAAAAACTACGTGGTTCACCCTCCTCTCACATGCGTCTCGATCCAACAAGTACTTGGTTAGACAAAAATTAAATTATCTTTTTGATTTAGTCTTAATTACTCGGATGGGTAAACAATCATTTTAGAGGTGTCAACTAATTTAGAGTCTTCCTTAAGTCATATAATTTTTATTTTGTTTAATTAAGCATAATTAAATTTTAGTTAAGATTTAATTAATAGTTAATTAATTATATTTTAAGTTCAATTTAAGTTTTAATTTTGAATTAATTAAGTTAATTAAATTGTCCTTCTGTAAAGAAGTGCACTTAAATTTTTTTTTTTTAATTTTAAATTTATTAAATTAATTAAACTATTTTTATTTAAAAAATTTTATTTACTACTTAAGTTTTTATTAATTTTTTATTTATTAAATTGTTTGAATTATCTTTTTTTTTTAAATTTATCTTTAATGTTTAACTTTTTATTAATTGTTAATTTTAAATTTGCTAGATTACCGTTATTTAAGAGTATCACATCAGCTACCTTATCTAAAGATTTTATCCAAAATTTTAGATAGGATAGCTAAAAACCCTTTGCATAAGTTACCCTATCCATTCCCTAAATTTAGATTTGATGAATAATGATTCTCTAAATTTAGGGAATGAAACTTCTATCCTAAAAATAAAATAATATTTCTTTTTAATCTCTCTCTTTCCACTCAATTTTTTCAATCTCTCTCCTTCCACTCATTCTGTAACGACCACCCTTCTTACTACTACTACTACTCTCTAAGAGTGACCGTTACTTATCTACTACTCTACTTAACCGGTTTATTAAAAATCACATGGAAAACCCTACCGAAAAATTTCGGCAGAGTCTCCCCTGTACCGGTGACCATTTTCCATAATACAAGCATAATATACTCAGCCACAGGCGGCTGGAAATATATTCCAATCAACCACGCAGTTTAATAAGAAATGAAAACTAACCACAACCACGCAGTTTAATAATTCAAATCATGCAGATAATGAAAAACCGAAAACATAACCTCTTACTACATAATTCTCTTATCAACTTAATAAGAAATTAAACTAAACAAATTCTTAAACTAAATGAGTTCTTTAGCTAAGTCCCAAGGACCTCCATAGTCCACACATCACACACTCCTCTTGCATCTCCTTGTCGCCTTCCTTCTAAAAGCTTAGTGAGCGCTATCTACTCACAAAAACTCGATATGCATGTATATAAATAAAAACATGCTAAAACTGAATGCTAACATATAAAACTACTCATGCCCATATATAGCAAAGGAATCATGCTAACTGAAATACTAAACATGTATAGCTAATCATGCTCATAAGAATGAAACTATAAAAGAAGCATACTAAACATGTAAAGCTACTAAACATGTAAAGCTACTAAACATGTAAAACTTCTAAACATGTAAAACTACTAAACATGTAAAACTTCTAAACATGTAAAACTACTAAACATGTAAAGCTAAACAGGCTGAATAATCTAGTAGCAAGGAAACAATTGAAACCACTACTGCATGCTTCAAATAACAAGAAAACTAACTTTCTAATTCTAGACAGATTTGAAGCTCGTTTCATTTGTTTCAAAACTTATACTTTAATACTTCAAAATAATAATAAACTTCTTTTGGGCTCGAGGTAGCTAATCCCGAAACTACTAAGATACTTCTAGGCCTTGTGCCTAGGGGCATCTTGGAGCTCATCCCTTGGACCTTGTGTCCGGTACATGCCCTTTAAAAGTAAAATACTTATTTTCTTTTTTAACTATTACTTCCTTATACTTGTTATTCTTCAATTCTCTTATAATAAAATGTCTTGGCATTTATTTGAGCACTTGATATGCTACTGATCCCAATTCTTAAAATTAGGGATCCTATTAAGACCTTGGTCTCTCTTTCTTATAACTTCTTATAAACCTCTAAAGAATTTATTAAAACTCTTATTTTTCCCACCTACAGGTAGATACTAGAGTTTTTATAGAGCAACAAGATTCTTTAAAAATGTATAAACAGAATCAAGCAAAAGAAAACAAATCAAACTTCTTTAAACATGCTACAATAAACATAAATCAAAAGAAAGAAAACTGAGCTCTCTAAGCATGCTACAACATATATGAATCAAGAAAAACTGAATTTGATTTCTTTAAGCCTACTCTAAAATAAAACTGCTCATGTTAAACTGATCATGCTTAATTATTAGCAAATGGAAAAATTGCTCATGCTTTACTAACAGCAAGGAAAAACTAAACTGTAATACTCATTATATATGGACTGCCCCTGTTAAAGAATTGCAAAGAGGAAAACACAAATCTGTAAGCCTAATGTACTGGACAATTTTGTTCCATGGCAGGGCAAATTGTAAGCTTTATTATAAAAGCCGAACTCCATAATTAAGAGGTTGTTCATGCTTGCTAAGTGGTAAATACAGAATTTCTAATTCACCCGGCAGTGCATACTTATTAAGCTATAAACTCAAACGAAACTAAATCTTTTCATGATCGGTACCACAACAAGAAGACAAAAAGAACCAATTACTACGACATTTATTCCTCCTATCACGTGCTACAGCAGTGAAGAAGAAAAACAATTGCCACATACTAATCTAATTAATTCTTTCATTTTTTCCCAGTCCAACAAATTGAATTGTGATACCCTGTAGCAAGGAAAACTAATTACTGCTATTAAACATGTAACTCGTTTTTGCCCATTGCCCTAATCCATAAAATCACAGCATACAATTCCTCCCGGAATTTTTGAGGCACGGTAGGTTACCAAAAGGAGCTAAATGCTCCTCACACTTCTCCCTTAATTTTCCTTCTCCATCTTCTTCCTTTCAACCTCACGGCAGAACCCTTTAACCCATCAATCCTCACAGAAATACAGAAATCCTTAGGCAGGTTACAACCAAAATGCAAAGGAAATCAATTCAGGTTCATGACAGTAAATCCAAATACAACAGCAAGTTCCGAAACCAAACAAAAAGAGAAGATCAATATCGCGGAACCACTCCTACTGCAGGTGAGAAGCAACTCACCGGGATTTGCTTGGACTTACAACTGAAGGAGAGGAAGGAGAGATCTAGGGTTTGGGTAAAGCTTCAAATCTCGGCTCTTCTTCGTGCTCAAAGCTTCTCCTTGACGAGAAGTGAAGAAAAACCCCTCGGAGAACAACCTCGCTGGCCACCGGAGACGAGTTCACTCGCTGCCACAATTCTGCCCGAGAAGAAGAACAGCGCCGTCGTGAGCACACGAGAGGGAGAAAGGATTTTAGGGCTCGGGAAAATACTTAACCCTTTATAACCTAGGTTTTATCTCTGCCCTTTACAATAACTTAAATATATCTCGCTACATATTTGGTTAACAAATCACGCACAGCCCAGTTGGTCAGCCAGCTTTTAACCAAATCAAAGGTTTGGGCTTCGATTCCTCCGCCGTGCACTTTTATTCCAATTTATTTTAAACGTTCCAACTATAGCTTAAATCTATTTCTCTCCATACTAGGTTAATAAAACCGTGTAGCTCAGCTGGTTGGGCTGTTTTTGTTTGGGCCACAGATCGCAGGTTCAAAACTCGCTGCAACCCCTTTTTTTTCCGAGTATTCTCTATTACTAACTTCTACCTTATATACATTTTATTCTATATATAATTAACAAAACAACTACAGACCGGTTGGTTGGGTTGGGTTCATCTGAGATTCGGCTCGGGTCAAAGTCTCGGGTTCGAGTCTCACATTTAATATTTTTTTATCAAAACTTCTTTCTTTTTGTAACCCTACTAAACGACCTCCAAAAATTACATAAAAATACTCTAAAAATTCCTAAAAATATCTAGAATATTTTAAAAGTATTTCCAAATATTTTTATGGACTTTTAGAACTTAAAATAGGGAAAATTGGGTCGTTACACATTCTATAAATATAATAATTAAAAAAAAATAGAAGAAAGAGAAGAAAATAATAAAAAAATTAATGATGATGGAAATTTTAGGATATTTGATGTAGTGTGTAATGAAAAGTGATTATCTAAATTTAATAAAGTGAGTCATTTACCTTAAATTTTAGATATAGTAATAGAGAAACTGATGTGGATGCTCTAAGATGTTATTTTTAATATTTAATTTTGAAATTTATTAAATTTGGTTATGATTTTATCAAAGTGTTTGATTTTATCCTTATATTTTCATTGTCTTTAAAATTTACATTATTAGTTGAATTTATTATATTAGTTTCATCTATATTAATATTTTTTAATTTTGAATTTGTTAAATTATCTTTATCTTGGATAAAATTCCTTAGCTTGACATTATCTAGATTATCAAATGCATTATTAAGAATTTTATTAATTTTATCTATATTAACTTTGTCATTTTTAAGTTCTTCATTAATTAATTTATTTAAGTTTGAATTAATTGAATTTGAATTTTTATTAAGTTAATATGATTGATCATAATTATTCAAAATTTTCAACCCTAATTTATCATGCAAAATATTATCTAATTTATTGCCCAAATTATTCTCTAATGTATAATTTATTGAGACATTTTCGTAATAAAATGTACTAATCAAAATCGCAACCCCTAATTTGTAGGTTTCTCCATTGGATTTGACTCGAGCTTGGATTCATTTTTGTTTTATTCCTCCGACTTCAACGACTCCTTGTGAAACTTGGTCAAGTGGGTCCAAAACTTATAGGCATTTTGACCTTTCCTACCCTACATGTAACTTTGTTAGATAATAAATATGAAATTAACTTTATTACCTTTTGGTTTGATTTCTAGTTCTGAGAAGATCACTGCAGTACCATGCCACCATTGAAGTCATTTATCAGGACAAAGCTTTCCATTTACATCCTCCATAGGTTGAATTCGTCCTTCTTGTATATCTCGTATGAAGGTGGTATGTTGACATTCCGCCTGAGCATCTCTTTGTGCCCTATTTTTTTTCTTAGACAATACAATTTCAAAGAGAGATTTCAAGACTAGGTCTTGGGATAAGTAGTATGGGAGGAAAAATAAATAAAGATGGGCTTGAATGGTGTTGCACCAATTTTAAGAAAAAATAATAACAAATTTTGTCAGAAGGGATATTTCATTAATTTTGACTAATGGTGAAAAAAATAAATATAGAAAAAGGCATAAGAATGTTATATATATATATATATATATATATATATATATATATATATATATATATATATAAAGAAACCCCCTATTCGATGGTGGTTTTACCGATTCAAAGCAACTTTACTCTGATACCACTTGTTGGATCGTATCGCACATGAGAGGGAGGGGGTTGAATTACACGGTTTTAAATACTTTTCTATTTAAACTTTTTTGAAAACAAAGTACGTATAGCAGAACAAAAAATAGAAATGAACATGCACAAGAACTCAAGCAATTTTACTTGGTTCGGAGCATTCGATAACTTCTACTCCAAGACCCATGCCCCTCGGACCTATCAATGGATAATCCACTAAAACTTCTTTTGTTACTGTCGGAAGTGGAAATTGAGTACAAATAAAAGAATAGGGAAGTGTAATAAACCTACACTTTCCTTTTGTAGATATTTAAAGTAAGTATAAAATTGAAACTAGTTACCAACACAAACACATCAGAGTGAGAGTTCTCGTATCAGTGATGGCCTATCTACAGTAGTCGGGCATGACGGTGTTGTAGCAGGATAGCAGCACGAAGTCGGAGCAGCCGAAACGTCGAATGAATGCATAGATGCCTGTAGAGGAGATGTGTCTTGAAGGCTGGCCGAAACACTCTTTTATTGAGCATTGAATGTAGCTTCCATAGCACTGAAGGCGCCTTCCATCTGCTAAGTTTTATTCCGAACAGTTCACCTCTTATCGTTGACAAAGTCCAATTTTATCCCACCAAAGGCACCTTCCAAGCCAACTTAAGGTGTCTTTTGTTGCATGAAAGACACCTCGGGTACTGTTCACCAGAGGTATTTTATACCTTTTTTACCGTAAAAAAATGTGTTAGTCTAGCACAAAATATCTAACCTGTAAAACAAAGTTAACATAATAAATATAAGTAGTTTAGTAATTAGATCCCGTTTTCATGAGACCAGAATCTAATTATGGTTTCAATTTAGGTTTTCAAAATAGACCTAAATTGGACCTGTGCCTAAAGTCCCCAAATGAAACTCATTCTCACTAGATCACTCTCCTCTAATACTTATCTTACTTACCAATCGCAGACTTCCTTGATACTAGGTCCCTTGATCCACCAAGACTTCCTGTCAGATCTCAACCAATTTAGACTTCCTTCTACCAAATCTCAACAAATCTGGACTTCAGCTGGTTGCTAACCCAACTGGACTTTCTTTTGCCAGATCTCAACCAATCTGAACTTCATGCCAACTATTAACCTAGCTGGACTTCAGCCTGGTGTGTTTCGGTCTTCTAGACCTATCAAGTTTATATCCTGCACACTTGGTAGATTAGGCAAACATAATATCTAACTTTAATTCATTTGTCATTCATTAAAACTCAGTTTGATTATTGGTGCCAATTGCACCAACACACTCTATCATGGATGGTCCCGTGGGCAGTCAGGATATGTAAATAGTTATTATCTACAGGAGTACACTCTATCACAAATAGTCTCGTGGGTAGATAAAATGTATAAGTGGTTACTGTCTGTGGGAGAACACTCTACCACGAATAGTCCTATAGGTAGATAGGATATATACCTATACTAAACCATAATAACAAAATAAGTAGTAATAATCCATCCAAGGATAATGCTCTTCAAGCTACCCTACGGTCTAACCTCACTAGCGTATAGACATGGGCTTAAATGACAACCAAAGGTCTAGTAGGATACTCGATATCCCACACTAGGGTATAATATTACTAATGTATAGACATGAGCCAATATAACAAATAAAGATATAGTAGGATACTTGATATTCTACACTATGGTATGGTCTTTCTAATATATTAACATAACAACAAGGTCTAGTAGGATATTCGATATCCTACACTATAGTATAGTATAATCTTACTAATGTATAAGCAAAAAATAAATAATCACGCCCACAAAATGATAGTCAACCAATCTCATCAAGAGAATACTAGTCATTTAGTCATAATATCTCAACTAACTCCATGATATCATCATATATATAATAAAATAATAGGATCTAAATCAAGTAGTCCTAGATGTCAGTCAGAAGAAAATAACCTAGTGGGATACTCCTATCACTCGGCGAGGGTAAGATATCCATCTCATATAAGCAGGTATAGTTTCACTAATATATATGCACTCATATAAGTATACAACTATACTATAATATCACTAACATATATGCACTCACATAAGTATTCAACTATACTACCCATGATATTGCTAACTTGTAGGCACAAATATAAATACATAACTATACTATGATATAAATGCATGAGAATAAGTCTACAACTACACTATGGTATGACATATCTTATATATATATAACCAATCCTAGCATGAAAACAACGAGACTGCATAGATGTCAATATCGACAAACAAATAAGTGTAAGTACCCTATGGTAATTTTGATGTGATCAACCAAGTCAAGTTTGACCCTGTGTATATTTGATGCCTTGTATCTAAGTATGCAGGAACTTAGAAGTACAAGAAGTCGAGTGAAAGACGCAGCTAGCAAGAAGGATGACACGAGAGGGAGTCGACTGGCTTGGTGCGTCCGAGGGAAGAGGTGCTACGAAAGAGTACGCTGGCAGACGAGAAGAAACACGACATTTCTAAGGGATGAGAGGTCGGAGCAGAAGATTGCTTGAGGAGAAGGCTGAAAAATGAGTTCAAGTAAACCCTATTTCGGATGGCCGAAATCATCCAAGCAAACAAAGCTGAAATTGAGGAGAAATTAGACAGTCAACACTATGTTGACTTTCTAGGCACCTAGACCAAGTCTAGCCGCTCGGATGGTCTGCACCTGGACGCCCTGGGCACCCCAGGGAGCCTCCCTTAGCGAGGCTTCGAACAGGCTAGTCAGCACAGTTAGAGCACTCGGAGCTACTCTAGGTGTCCAGACCAGATAAGCTTGATCCGTTGCGGACTTTTATGACAAGGATAAAGTTTTATTTACACCCAGATGCTCAGAGCCCTTCAAGATGCCCGGAGCTGCCACATTAGCAAATGGTCAGATTCGACTAGCATGCTATAAATAGAGTCATGGTCTCAGTAGTTCAAAACAACACTTGTAAACAAGTTCTGTACTTCAATTTCTAGTTCTATTCTCTATTGTTCTGAGTTTTCAACGTTGTAAGGAGATTTTACAAGTGTTGCTACTCCGCCTTTGAAAGGAGATTTTTAGTGAACTACATTTACCTTGGATTAATAATCCTCTGATTGCAAATCAAGTAAATATTCTTGTTTCTGTCCTTATTTTATGTATTTACTTTTTGTTTCTTAACAAGTGTTTGTCTAACTTAGTCCAAATATCGAGAAAGGATATTATTATAATTTTAGGCAAGTCACCCCCTCTTGCCAGCTGCTCAGGGACCTACAATTGGTATTCTGAAGCAAAGAGTGAGGTCACTTTAGAGGGATTGACCGCCTACCGAAGTAAAGAAATCAATGGCCGGACCAAGCCTCAACCCGCCAAAGTTTGATGGGGAGTTCACACACTAGAAATGCCAAATAGAGGTATTCTTATAATCTGATTTTGAAATTATTTTAGTAATAAAATATGATTTTACAGTTCCTAAGGATCAACAAGGAGAAGGGAAAGAAGAAAATCAATGGACAAAGAAGGAACAAAGTGATTTCGTAGCCAACAGCAGAGTGGAATCCACTTGCTAAGTGTATTACTGTCTCAAAAAGTCAACCACATCAGAAGCTACTTCTTAGCCAAAGAACTCTAGAAAAATTCTTGGAGCTCCATGAAAGCACATTTGAGGCAAAGCTCGCATGACGAGACATTCTTCGGAATCAACTAATAAACATCAATCTAAAAAAGGTGAGAAGATAGCTCAACTATATGCGAAGATCAAGGAGCTGGTCATTGGACTGGTCAACCTTGGTGAAACGGTAACCAATCGGGACTCGATACGCTACACGCTCAACGCCTTTCCCAGAACTCCAGAATGAAAGTCAATCATAGACGCCTACTACATCTCTAAGGACTTGGAGATAAGTGTCTTAAAAGAATTTCTTTTTTTGACCTTATAATTACTTGAATCTAGATGTGCAGGGATGAGTAAAGAGTCAAGCCAGAATCTGACACTAAGAGCCTCCAAGAAGGACAAACCCCAGTCAGACTTAGATATTGATACAGACTAAGAAGCTTATATAGTAAGGAAATTTTAAAAGTTTTTTAAATCTAACAAATTTAAAAAAATACAGACTAGAAAAAATTCAAGAAATAATAGAAATATTCGATGCTACCATTGCCAAAAAGGACATATAAAAGAAGATTGTCCAGAGCATAAGAAGGAGAAAGACAAACAACCAAAGTGAAACAAGCACAAAAATCTCAAAGCCACTTGGGATGAAAGTTCATCATCCGAGTCCGAGATAGAATCATATGCTGGACTAGCATTGATGGCTAGTCATGAAGATCCAAGCAACTTAGAAATTAACATTGATGAAGGGGGAACGACATCAGATGAATGCAGTGATACAGGGGGAGAAACTAGCTTCAGATCTGACATAGTAAGTGAGGTATGTCTCTTATCTCCTAATCAATTGTATTTTGGTATAAAATCGTTATCTAAATCAATGTGTAAATTGAAAACCAAAAATGAAATTTTGTAAAAGGAGAATTTAGAAATAAAAATAATCTTAGCAAAGTAATATTTAATAGAGAATTTTGATAAATTTAAAATTAAAAAATTCTAATTTGAAAGAACAAATAGAAATTTAAATTTTACTACTTTAAATTTTTAAAATTAACAAAGATTAAATTGGTATTATAAATTCCATAAGGGTCAAATCAAAAAAAGTACATTCTAAGAAAATTTCTAATTTATCTAGTAGGTAGAAACCTATATTGAGTTTTAAAATCATGCAAAGATTAAATCCTTATGCATATATTTTTTTAAATTTGATTTAATATTTTTTTGGTTAAAATTATCTAACTTTTACAAATTAATTGTTTCATATAATTTCTATTTGAAATAATTAGAACTCAATTTTTCTGAGAAAAAGAATTTCATTACTTATCTATAGAAAATTTTAAAATTTTTTTTACTGTTATTAAAATTTCTATGATTTTTTTTTTATCAAAATGCTAATTTTTAATATTAAAAAATCTCAAACATTCCATTTTTGCAACTTTTTTTTTTGTAAAAATACTTACTATTTTACATACTCAAAAAATTTTGAGTGATTTTTAGAGCTTAAAATCTATTTTTAAATATTTTTTTATGAAAATATATCTCTCTATATAGAATAATTAATTATTGCTCTAATTAATATTATTTTTCATAAAAAATTTACCACTATTTTGGATAAGTATGATAAACCATTATAATTTTTTTTAGAAATTTTCAATAATTAAAAATAATTTTAAATTTATTCTTTTAAAAATTAAATTTTAAATTATAAAAATTCAATTTTTTTTAAAAAACTTTCCAAAATTTTTTTTCTGAGTGTTAGTCACTAATTTGTGTAACCCTTGGTTTTTTTATTCCCTTATTTTTTTATTCCCCTATTTATGTGATTAACCCTTCTCATACGCGGGCGGACGAGAAGGAAGCACATGATATTTTTGAGGGACGAGAAGCCAGAGCGAAAGATTGCTTAAGGAGAATGCTAGAAAATGTGTTCGGGTGAGTCCTATTTCGAATGGTCAAAATCACCCAAGCGAACAGAGTCTTAACGGAGGAGAAACCTGACAGTCAACACTATGTTGACTATCCAAGCATCTGAACCAAGTCCAGGTGCTTGGACGGCTCGGGCGCTAGGACTCCCGGACACCCCCAAAGCGCCTCCCTTGGTAAGGCTTCGAATGGGCTAGTCAGCACAATCTAGGCGTCCGGAGCTGCTCCAGGCACCTAGACAGATAAGCTTGATCCGTTGTGAACTGTTGTGACGAGGATAAAGTTTTATCCACGCTCAGACACATAGAGCCCTTCCAGGCATCCGGAGCTATCACACTAGCAAATGGTCATATTCAACCAGCAAACTATAAATATAGTCCTGGTCTCAGTAGTTCAGAATAAACGAGTTATGTAATTCAATTTCTAGTTCTGTTCTCTACTATTCTAAGTTTTCAACATTGTAAGAGGCTATTCTGCCTTTGAAAGAAGAAAATTTTTAGTGAGGTACATTTACCTTGGATTAGCAATCCTTTGATTGCAAAGCAAGTAAATATTCTTACCTCTGTCCTTATTTTATGTATTTACTTTTTGTTTCTTAACAAGTATTTGCCTAACTTAGTCCAAAGATTAAGAAAAGATATTATTGTAATTTTAGACAATTCACCCTCTTCTTATCGGCCGTCCGGGGACCTACAATAAGGACAAACAACAAAGATCAATTGCAAAACAATAAATAGTTATATATATATATATATATATATATATATATAAATCAATCAACTTCTATTTAAGTGATAATCTAAACCGATTTTCTCAAAGTCTAATTAATGATTTATCCCCTTAAATATATCATAGGTCTCTGTTTAAATTCTAAATTTTTTTAAAATTTTTTAGAGAAATCTATAAAGTTATTTCTCAAATAACACATATTATTTAATTATCGTATCATACAAATACATTCTGTTAACCTTTAGAGTGCGTTTGGTTCGGGGTTATTCTTGATAACCTTGGTTATCCATCCAAGGTTATCAACAAAAACCTTGTTTGGTTTAGGTATTCGATGATTCCCGAGTAATGTTCCATGCCCGATTTTTTTTTAATTTAAATTTTTTATTTTAAAATTTAATTTTTTTAAAAAAAAATTAAAAAATTTTAAAAAAAAATAAAAAATTTTAAAATTTTAAAAAAATAAATAAATAAATAAAATTTAAAAATGTAAAAAAAAAAAATAATATAAATAATATAAAAATATAAAAACATTAAAAAAATAAAAAAAACATAAAAAATTACCAGGTAATTTGAACCTTATAATTGATAACTTAAATCAATCGCACCCTTAATATTATTATTTTTGATAATATAGGTATTTAATTCTTATAGTTGATTCATTGAAAATTTTCTATCGCCATTAAGATAAATTAAAAAATACAGATGAATTTTAACGAACTATCCAGTGCCATAAATTTTTAAACTCAAGTGTAATGTACTCCAGGTATATTTGAACCTTTATTGTCTAGATTTTTTTTTTTAATTTTTTATTTTTTATCATTACCTCATAACCCTCGTAAAAATTATAGGTAACATTTATGAAACATAATAATAGTAAAACCATCGGGTTATTTTAAAAAACAGCTACATATGAGAAATTGATTTTTGAAGTATAAAATTGAGTATTTTTATGGGCCAAGAGATTGGTGACCATGTTAACGGCCCAAGTTTAAACCTCGATTTTCAAGTATTACAAGGGTAGGAAAAGGGAGAGGTCGCGAGAAGTAACGGAGTGGAAGGCGGCGATGGTGGACGTTGCGAGCACGGTGCTGCACGAGGTCTTGGGCCAGAAGCTGCAGGAAGTAGATGAGCCCATCGTCAGCTACATCATTAACGTCCTCGCCGACGACGATTTCGACTTCGGTGAGGACGGTGATGGTGCCTTCGAGGCCGTCGGTGAGCTCCTTGTTGACTCCGGTTGCGTCCAGGACTACGAAGAGTGTCGATATGTACGTATCCACCTCCTTCCCTCCCTCCCTCCCTCCTCTATCTCCTCAACCTCCCATACCACTACCAATATTTGACGATGCTGTGCCAATTTGGAGTTAAGTTCATCTCTAGTGCTTTTCCAATATGAATAGCCACTGAACTTATAAATCGATAGTAATCTAGTTGCTGATCTGTCAATATGAGGGCTTTGTTCATAAACTAATTAGATTTTTTTTGTGGTAGGCGTATGGACTTTTTACATTTCAAAATTTTAGGACTTATTTGGGTGACATTTATTGTTTATTTTTTACTGAATTCTACGCGGATGTTTGAGAATCTTCCACTGCTATATCAAATTGTAGTGTTCACCAAAAGAATAAATGTGGAAAATCATATTAATTGACTATGGGGAAAGAATTAATCATATGGAGTCATTTGCGATAATTTGGGATGCCAATAATGAAAAAATAGTTTAGTTGTGGTTCCTTCTTTTTTAACATATATTTTGAATGGATCCAATGCAAGATGTATCACGATTGTGTTGATAGGTTTTCCTGCTTTTGTTTTTTTAACATATCCAATTGATATACATTGCCAAAAAATGTCTTCATAATTGATCAATTAGCTATATGCATGCAAATGAGTATCGAACTCTTCTTTTCTAAACTAACACTATTGCTCCCTAATTTCTGAGCTTTTACCACTATTAAAAATCTATTACAAAATCTCTGGCATACTGGCATACTTCATGTTGGTTCATTTCTGAATATACAATGTGGAATTGTGCATTTTCTCCTTTTATCCTAGAGAATAGCTTAAGAGTAGTATATTTACCTTTGTTCCTGATGCCTATAATTTCATTCAAGATAAAATACAGGTTTGCAACAGGCTTTCAGAAAGATTTGGGAAACATGGTCTCGTGAAACCTAAACAAGCTGTTCGAAGTTTAGCAACACCGATGCGGATGTTTGATGGAATGGATGATGAAGTACCAAAGAAACAACCAGAAGTTTTTGATGGTCCATTGCTATCTGAACGTGATCGAGCAAAGCTTGAAAGAAAGAAAAGAAAGGACGAGCGGCAAAGAGAAGTAAGTGTTTGGTTGACAATATTAGATTCTTAAGGATAAGTGAAGTGTGTACCATTTTCCCTTGCAACTTGTTGCATTTGGTTCTGTATTCTGTATTCAAAAGAACCAGAATGCTTATTGATGTAAGAAAAATGATAAAATATTCAAATTTTCTGTCATAGAATCAAAATTCTTAGCATATGCTTCTGAGATAGTTTCATCCAGTAAATAATTACCATGTGTTATATTTGTAATAGTTAGAATGTGCTATGCATGTTGAGATTTGTATTAATAATGTTGCTGTGCAGGCCCAATACCAAATTCATTTGGCAGAGATGGAAGCTGTAAAAGCAGGGATGCCAGTTGTCTATGTAAATCATGGTGGCAATGAGAATGGTCCAGCTATTAGGGACATCCACATGGAGAACTTCACAGTTTCGGTTGGTGGAAAGGATCTCATTCAAGATGCTTCAGTAACCCTGTCATTTGGAAGGCATTATGGTTAGTTCCTGATGGATGTCAGTTGTACCTTTTATGCAACATTTGGTTTGTTCTCTGCAGTGAATTTGGGAATACTGCATTCTTTCACATTTAGTGATGTTATAATTGATATTTTTCAGAGATGGCATTTATCTATGCACGATCACTAGTCCTTAATCTTTTGTACTAGACATCTCTAACTTGTTTAGACTTTTTTGCAGCAAAGTTCTCTCTTGCTTTCATTATTATAATTAATTGAAAATGACGAAAGAAAATAAAGTAAAAATACTGCATATTTTAGTGTATCAATGCAAAAGTAGGCTAGTACCTTTATTTCACGATGATCAAACTAATGCATAATCATGGTATACTTTGCCCTCATGGGTTGGTGCAGTTGGTATCTGTATAGGTGATTGCTCTAATAGGTCTTGGGGTCAATTTTCAGCGGGTGCAAAATGTCATGCTGGTGCCTGACCTTCCCCATGTAAAGGGCCACTGCACTAAGGTAAATGCCTTTCGTGATTTACCCCCTTCCAGAGAATGTGGGGCCATTAAAGAGACTGACTTCACCTTTTGCTCCCATGGTTTACTCTACTTTTGTTTTAAGTATATAGGTTGTACTTTGTAGAATTTGGGGAAAAGAGAATATTGTATTGCTAACCCTAGGAAATGACATTTATATATAGGATTAAAACATAGAAAATCTAGACCTAAAATATCAATGATATCAATGTGTGACTTAACCCTCCATACATTAATATATTAGCCTAATACCTCTATGCTCTAACATTCTCCTTCAAGTTACAACATTGATATTATCTATGTCCGACTTATTATATGAACAATAAAAGATCTCATAACAAATCATAAACTAACATGACAATAATAAAATGATACTATAATACTCACATGCATGAGGGAAAAAAATTCAATTAAGGGAGCACACAACCAATGAAGAGGGACCACAAACACCATCTCTGGAGTGGGCTTTTCCCTAAAGCGATAGGTATATTAACACAATAAAGAGAAGGAAGATGAGAACGCTCGAGGTTCTTGTTAAAGATAGATGGATTAACGTGACCCTTTGTTGGAAGTAGAAAAATGAGAACAATATGTTCTTTTGTTCCAGTGTACTTTGAATTTTAGGCAATGCATATGTGGCACACAAACAAAACAAAATAAGATAGGTTGAAAGAGTGATGAAAGATAGCAAAAAATAGTTAGTGTTGGCAACACCTTGAGGAAAACAAATGTCAAAGGAATCCCCATTGTGATATGATAAATCTCTAGAAGTTCATCAACCAATGCAAAATAAAGGTCAATGAGATATCCTGTTATTTGACCCTTATTTTTCAACATCTTAGAGTTGAAAGGTCATTCGATCCAGTCTAAGTGTTTGAAGACTCTAAACCCTATCTAGAAGTCCAACCCCTTTTGCACCTATATATCCTTTACCATGTCAGATTTTTTTACATGACGATAAACTTTATGCCACCATTATAGCACTGCAAGGAGCTCCTCTTCCCGGGTTCAAGGGACAATATGACCACTATAATGCAGTGTGGGATTTGATTTTGGTGCTCATCTGAAGTAACATTGAAGCTATAATAACTTGATTTGAAACACATGGAGACTCAATTAAAGTGCAATAAAGAGTTAGTCACCTAACTTCAGTAGAGGCAAGCATGCAGTAGTTATAGTCAACATTGATGTTGGAGAGCACAAGAGTGCCTTCGGCATCTTGTGTTATAAAGTGGTGAAAACTCAGAGATAAATGATCAGTCTTTTAATATGAAAAGGAAAGGATATATAGGGTCCCCATATAAATTGGCTTATTCAAAAAAGGCTTTCCTTTGAAAATCTATCTAGTGTCCAACTGGTTCGGTTTGATCAACCAACTCGTTTGCAAGTTGATGGCTCAAATTGGTGGGGCGCCAATATGACAATGTGGATCATGTCCTTTTAGATTCTTGACACATCCTTTGGTTGCTAAGACACCCTTTCAGGTGTTAGATTTACCCTTTCTGGTATTGTCATTAATGTCACTAACTTAATATTGTTGATCATTGAATCACCTTTATGGATGTCGACACACTCATCTGTGTCAATTTATCCTTTCAAATAAGAGATTTTAAGGCCAAGGGAAGGGTGAACCCTCTTTGTTTAAGACGATATTACTCTACCCAAGTGCTAATAGGTTATTTTGTCTTCTAGAGTAGAACGATGGCCTATGATTGAAAATAAGAACACTCCACATTTTGAGCTCTAGTGAACTTTTGAAGTGCTTACGAATAGGGATCACAACTTGACTAAGAGTGATTTGAGAGAGGAGTTTTGGGATTAAGAAGACATAGTGTTCTTTTGATCTCTATTCTTAACCAAGGGAGATTGATCTAGATAGTGTCAGATGACACTAGTACAAAAATGTCATTCAACATCGTGTAAGCAAGAGTCAAACAACACTGCTTTTAGCAATGCTGATTGATACTGCCATTCTTTTGTGTGCAATTAATGTGCGTCCTAGAAGTCCCTTGATTTTAGTCCTGTATGAGCTGATATTTGCTTATATTTGAGTTAGCGTTCATGCATTCATATCTATGAACCACACACGTGTACAAGCTCATGCCCTCGTTTGATCAAGTTGAACTAAACTGATGATATCATGATTTCCTCTATCACTTGAATAATTATAGATAATAATTTCTCATTCACTCAAAAAATTAGGTTATGGTAATCTACTCATGAAATAACTCATGCACATCCCTATTTAACCAATGGGTTATGAAAATCAATTTCTAACAATCTCCATATGAACGGAATTGTGGACAAGTTTCAAAAATGGCTCAAGTATAAGTTCTAGCTAGAACCTATTGCATATGAAGTTATTGGATTTAGGGCTATCTATAGCTTGAATTGTTCAATTGTCATATAAACCAAGACAATTATCCTATACAGTAGTCTCTTAGTCTTTTTTTGGTTCTCTATCATCTCCATTTTGACTATTGATAATGCTTAGGAATTTATAAGTGCTTGTAGTTTAAAGAAACTCACATATCACACTTATATTGGTCATCTCATATTAAAACTATCTTTCAATATTCCATTATACTTTTTGTAACACAATATATGAATCATTAAGAGCCTTTTGTTCATCCTTTGCCCATTTACAAGTTGTACCTTTAGGTCATAGAAAGGTTGGAGGATATACTCTTAGGTGACTCAAATTTTGTATCTTATTCATTCCTTTTGAACCATGATTTTGAGATTTCTAGTTAGTATGGTTGGATTACCACTGCTTGCTTTATATATTGGTTTTTGACTTATTTTCTTAGACATGTAATATCCTTGATCTCTGGGTAGCCTTTTTTATTCAATGAATTTGGTTGATTCTTCATATTCAATGGAAATCTCACTCCCAATGATTTACTGTATAATGGTACCAAGTCTTCGATGAATGTGTTAAGACCTGCCATTATTCACACTATTCTGTACCCTACTCATAGCTTCTCGGCTATCATCAACGAATGTGTCAAGAGTTATCATTATTCACGCTATTTTATATCCTGTTCATAGTCTCTTGGTTATCATCATAACCGTTGGACTTCCAGTTTTAAGTTTAGTCTATTTTGAGGACTTTCAATACACTACTCCGATGTATAGTTATTTGTGGAAAATCAATCTTGGTAGTAAAATGATCAAGTTGAACCAAACTGATGATATCATAATTTCCTCTATCACTTGAATAATTATAGATAATAATTTCTCATTCACTCAAAAAATGAGGTTATGGTAATCTACTCATGAAATAACTCATGCACATCCCTATTTAACCAATTGGTTATGAAAATCAATTTCTAACAATCTCCATATGAACGAAATTGTGGACAAGTTTCAAAAATGTCTCAAGTATAAGTTCTAGCTAGAACCTATTGCATATGAAGTTATTGGATTTAGGGCTATCTATAGCTTGAATTGTTCAATTGTTATATAAAACCAAGACAATTATCCTAGACAGTAGCCTCTTAGTCTTTTTTTGGTTCTCTATCGTCTCCATTTTGACTATTGATAATGCTTAGGAATTTATAAGTGCTTATAGTTTAAAGAAACTCACATATCACACGTATATTGGTCATCTCATATTAAAACTATCTTTCAATATTCCATTATACTTTTTGTAACACAATATATGAATCAGTAAGAGCCTTTTGTTCATCCTTTGCCCATTTACAAAGTTGTATCTTTAGGTCATAGAAAGGTTGGAGGTTATACTCTTAGGTGACTCAAATTTTGTATCTTATTCATTCCTTTTGAACCATGATTTTGAGATTTCTAGTTAGTATGGTTGGATTACCACTGCTTGCTTTATATATTGGTTTTTGACTTATTTTCTTAGACATGTAATATCCTTGATCTCTGGGTAGCCTTTTTTATTTAATGAATTTGGTTGATTCTTCATATTCAATGGAAATCTCACTCCCAATGATATAATGGTATCAAGTCTTCGATGAATGTGTTAAGACCTTCCATTATTCACACTATTCTGTACCCTACTCATAGCTTCTCGGCTATCATCAACGAATGTGTCAAAAGTTATCATTATTCACGCTATTTTATATCCTGTTCATAGCCTCTTGGTTATCATCATAAATTGTTGGACTTCCAATTTTAAGTTTAGTTTATTTTGAGGACTTTCAATACACTACTCCGATATATAGTTATTTGTGGAAAATCAATCTTGGTAGTAAAATCAAAGATTTATTATTTATTGTAGACTTGATTTGATTTGCTGGAATTACTTAGGAGATATTCTATAATTAATTAGGAGATTTTGATTCCTTAAGGAGGAGTATGTGACTTGTATACAGAGGATACACGAATATTGAAATAGATGTGAATATATTTTCTTAAAAACCTGTTATGGTATCAGATCCACCCTAACCTTAAATCTAGTTTTGCCCCGCCATCATCAGCTTCCATCTCTTCCTACGGCTAATTATGTCGGACTCCGAGCAGATTTCAGTGAGCTCTTTCACAATTAATTCTGCTCCAAATCTCCCCATGATGTCGTTATTCCCAACTCAACCAAAAACTATCTCTAGTTCAATTACAATTTACAAACTGAATGACCACAATTATTTTCAGTGGTCACAATCTGTAATGATGTTTATCAGCGGGTGAGGAAAAGATGATTATCCCTTAAGTGATCCAAAACCAGGAATAAGTAGGCTGGAGTACCGAGTCTTGAGAGCCGAAAACAATCTTGTTATGTCATGGCTAATCAGTTCTATGAATGCAGAAATTGGTGAGAATTTTCTCTTGCTAAACCCAAGAATATGGGAGGTAGTTCGGAATACTTTCTCTAGTCAAACAACATTGCTGAATTATTTCACATTGAAAACACTCTCCAAGACTTCAAGCAAGGTAACCACCTAGTGACAACTTGTTTCACAACTCTCACTGGCAATAGGTGGATCTCTTTGAAACCTGTCAAGAAGAGAAATCTGTGTATTAGATACCATGGAGTTATTGACTTATATAGAGGAGGATATACAACATAATTACAATAATATCCCTAGTTATATTACAATATTCCAACACTTCCCCTCAAGATGGAGAATATAGATCATATGTACCAAACTTGTTACATATGTAGTCAATTCGATGACCTTTCAGTGACTTAGTGAATATATCTGCTAGTTGATCATGTGAGTTGACAAAACTAGTAGATATTTTTCTCGATATGACCTTCTCTCTAACAAAGTGATGCTTTGTCCTCTCATGAAAAACTAGGTTCGAGGCAATATGCATGGCGGCCTGATTGTCACATATAAGTGACATTTGTGTAATCTCCCCAAACCTGAGTTCCTGAAGCAACCGTTTTAGCCATATAAGCTCTTGACTAGTTATGGACATAGCTCGATACTGTACCTCTGCACTGGATCTTGCCACAACATTCTGCTTTTTGCTTTTCCAAGAAACAAGGTTGCCTCCGATAAATATACAAAACCCAGAAGTTGACCTTATATCAGGGGGAGATCCTGCCCAATCTGCATCAGAGTATCCTACGACTCGAGTATGTCCTTTGTCTTTATACAAAAGACCCTTCCTCGGTGCGCCTCTGATATATCGAATAATGCAAGTCACAACATCCCAAAGTTCTTTGCATGGAAAGTTGAGAAGCTGACTTACTACACTTACCATAAATGAGATATCCGGTCGAGTAACAATAGGGTAACTTAGTTTCCCTACTAATCGCCTGTATCGTTTAGGATCTAGAAGAGGCTCTCCCTGATTTGGCATGAGCTTGACATTAGGATCCATATGACTATCGACTGTCTTTGAGTTTAACATTTCTGTTTCTTCCAAAATATTCATTGCATACTTCCTTTGGGATGTGACGATCCCCTGTTTAGACTATGCTACTTCTATCCCCAAGAAGTATTTGAGTTTGCCGAGATCCTTTGTCGGGAAATGTCTGAAAAGATGTTATTTCACCTGTGGAATCCCAAGATGAACATTCCTGTGATGACAATATCATTAACATAAACCACTACGTAGATGCAACCAGTAGATGAGTGGCGATAAAAGACAAAATGGTCAGCCTCGCTCCAAGGCATGCCAAACTGTTGAATTACAGTACTAAATCTATCGAACCATGCTCTGGTGATTGCTTGAGGCCATATAAAGATTACTGCAGGCGACATACAAGATCAGAAGACTCCCCCTGAGCAACAAAACATGGAGGTTGCTCCATGTAGGCTTCCTTGAGTAGATCACCATCTAAGAATGCATTTTTGATGGCCAACTGATAAACAGGCCAATGGCGAATTGCAGCAATTGACAGGAATAGACATACAGAAGACATCTTGGTAACAGGAGAAAAGTGTCCCTATAATCTAATCCGAAGATCTGAGTATAGCCTTTAGCGACGAGACGAGCTTTAAGTCTGTCAGCTATATCGTCTGGACCAACTTTCACCGTATACATCCATCGACAACTAACAACTGACTTCCCAGGTGGTAGAGGAACGAGGTCCCTAAGTCCCACTACTCTGTAAAGCAAAAATTTCATCGAGCATAGCCTGTTTCCATCTTGGATGGGAAAATGCATCACCTGCAGTCTTTGGAAGAGAAACATACGACAAGGAAGAAGGACAAGAATAATAGGAAGGAGAAAGACGATGATAACTCAAAGAAACATAGTGAGGAGAAAGATTACGAGTGGAACGCATACCCTTTCGAAGTGCAATGGGAATATCAGAGTCAGGAGATGGGACCGGAGGAAACGACAAAGGACTTGGCTCCAAAGATGTGTCCACGGCAATGTCAGTGTTGGGCGGTGACAAAGTAGGATGAGGACGACGCTGATAAACCTGCAAAGGAGGAGATGAGGCTGGGGATGATAGAGGCGCTACCGGAGGACAAAAGATAGTCACTGGTGCAGGTGGAGAGTGAGAAACCTCGGACGGGGAAGTGGGAAGCCTAAAAAATGTAACTAAATCAAAGAATGTGACATCAACAGAGATGAAGTACCGATGAAGAGTTAGGGAATAACACTTGTACCCTTTTTGAGACCGTGGGTACCCAAGGAAAACACACTTATAAGACCGAGGAGAGAGTTTATCGATGCCAGGATCAAGATCATGAGCAAAACATATAGAACCAAAGACCCGAGGTGGTAAAGGATGAAGAGGATGATGAGAGTAGAGGATATGATGAGGTATTTTACCTTGGAGAGTGGAGGAAGGCATGCGATTGATGAGATAACACGCAGTAAGTAGCATCACCCCAAAACTGATGAGGAACATGAGAATGGAGAAGAAGAGTCCGGGTGGTCTCAAGGAGATAACGATTCTTGCGTTCTGTAACCCCATTCTGTTGAGGGGTATGAGGGCAAGATGTGCGATGCAGCACAGACGCTAAGAAGGAATGAAACTGAGTAGAAAGATACTCGCGTGCATTATCACTTTGCAAAGTTCGAAGAGAAATATCAAACTGAGTGTTGATTTCATGAAAAAAAGATTGAAAAATAGAAAAAAATTCTGAACGTTCCTTCATCATATATGACCATGTACAATGGGAAAATTGTCTATAAAAGTAACAAAATATCATGATCTCAATGTAGAATAAACATGACTCGAACCCCAAATATCAGAATGAACCAAAGCAAAGGGGGTCGTAGCCCGACTCACAGTGCGAGGACAAAAAGAACTACGAACATACTTACCTAATTGACACGACTCACAATACAAAGATTCTAAGTGAGAAAGACTAGGATGTAATTGTTTCAACTTATTAAGACTTGATGTCCCAACTGAGCATGAATAAGAAGTGGAGATGCCGTCGCTGAATCAACAAGAGAGGGTTGTTAAAGCTGATAAAGGCCATGAGATTCACATTCGAAGCCAATCATCCTCCCCATACTCTGTAAGGAAACAGGCGTTCTAGTAAAAGAAATGACACAATTAAGAGACCGAGTAAGTTGACTTATTGACAATAAATTAAAGGGAGCTCCGGGAACATAAAGAACATTATGAATAGAAAGAGACGGAAAAGGATATAAAAAAATAGAGATTTATTACTAGTGATATGATTGGTGGCCCCAGAATCAAGAACCCAAGGATCTGAAGAGCGAGATATGCCAGCAAAGGAATTACCAGCGTGTGCAACAATAGCAGTGGATTCAGAATCCTGACGATCCTCAAACAATTTCAGAAAGTCATTATAGGAAGGTGATGAGGTCGGATCCGGTATTAACTGTGAAGTGAAAGCTGAAGAAGCAATAGAACTCTGAACGATTTGAGCAGCGCAAGGAGGTCGACCATGCAGACCCCAGCACTTATCAATCGTGTGGCCCGGGCGATGACAATGATCACACTAAGGACGACTTTTACTACCCTTGCGAGGCGGAGGTCTGTTGTTGTGTTGAGAGACCAAAGCTGACGAGTCAACAGGAACGGAAGGAGGCATCGTCAAGACCTTGGCCGGGACACGGAGGAGAGTCGCCCAAGTATTGTCCATGGTAGCTTTTGTGGGCTACCTAGGATCTGATCACGAACATGAGAATAATATGTGGGCAGACCATATAAAGCCAGGGATATAAAAATTTTCTTCTTATTTTCAAGCTCTTCAATATGACTGGTCGCTAGTGGTAGCAGTTCGTTAAAGTCACAAAGAAGACTAGAGACAAAACCTAGGTAAGTTGACATTGAATCCTTAATCTGATAGGCACTGAGGATGGTCATGAGATCTTTACAAACTTGATAGAGTCGTCGAGAGTTGTTTGTAAAGAGTTGTTGAGCTTGTGTCCAAATAGCTTTGCAAGTTTTGTGAGTATGGAAGACATTCCTAAGAGATGGATTGATGGTGGCTTGAATTATACAACAATGAGCGTCAACCTTCTTCCATAGATGACGATCGTCGACTTGAATATCTTCTTTAGTTTGAGTGAGATGTGTCTCATAACCCTGTCTAATAAGCCAAAACTCAATGCCTGATGCCCAAGAGATGTAGTTTTTACCATCCAACTGCTTGGAAGAGAGGGGTGCAGTAATGTGGTTAGTAAAGATTGAGGTATCTGGCTTTAGGATGCCAAATGTAGCCATTGATTAGTTTGGAAAGAACTATGAAGAAAGGCTCCTGACTCTTGGAAAAAAAAACAGTGCTGGAGAAGATGAGGGTCATGGTTGCACCCGAGTCTTCGGTGAACAGGATGTGGCTGGTGCGTGGATTCACGTCTTCAATCCGCCTCGCGAGACGTGAACATGCGCATGAGAGGGAAAACTAGGAGGCGTGAAGTTGTCTTCTCGAGGACGCTGGAGATGGGGCTTCTTCACACCGCCGGTGGCAGGTGCCGATTTGCGAGCTGCCTTGGTCGCGAGTTGTTTACGCGGGTCCTTCCCTCCGGTGGATTTTCTCACCGTCTACTTCGTCCGACCTATTGCATTAGATTTCGAAATTGGCAGGAGGAAGAGAGAACTAGGGTGTCGCCGATCCTCGGTGACAGCAGTGCGCGCAAGGACAACAAAGTAGTGACGTCTGTTTTGCGTATGAGGAATGGTGGCTGTAGAATAGCGACGACGTGTCTGCGTGCGAAGAATGTTAGAGGAGAAGGACTGCTGCTTCGCGGCGAATGGCACTGTGCGTGTGCGAGAGAGGAACGACGGTGCAGGCAATTAGGGTTTTGGCTTTGATACCATGTTAAGAAGAGAAATCCGTGTATTAGACACCACGGAGTTATTGACTTATATAGAAGAGGATATATAACATAATTACAATTACAATAAGACCCTTAGTTATGTTATAATATGCCAACAAAACCCATAATTGGAAATATCCTAAAGATCAAATATATTTCAAGAAATTTGTGGAGAACAAGAGAGTTTTTAAATTTATCAGTCCCTAGATGCAGTAAGAGGCAGAATCCTCGGCACAAAATCACTGCAAGTCTTCGGGAGGCATTTTCAGAAGTTTGAAGGGAAGAAAGCGTATGCGGGTAATGTTGGGTCAGCCAAACCCTAAAATTCAGCCTCTCAAGTCAACTGAAGCAAGTGTTCTAACTGCTCGGAATTCCACTTACAACACAAAGACGGGATGCACTTGGTGTGACTACTGTCGAACGTAAGGACACACCAAAGACAAATGTTGGAAGCTTCATGGGAAACCAACAGATTAGAAGCCCTCCTAGGACCACAAAGCAAGGGGAAATTTGGTAGTTACACCCATGGCACGGTGTGACAACTCAGTTCCTTTCTCTAAGGAACGACTTGATATTCTTTAACATCACATTTAGAAGGCAAACATATCGAATTCATCAACAATACATACATCTCCCCACTCTTCTTAGATTGTGGATTCTGGTGCTTCAGAGCACATGATAGATGATAACTTACTTTTCTCCACTTTTTCATTAATTGACAAACCCCAATCAGTGCGTATAGCAAATGTGATATATGCTAAAGTGGTTGGGACATGAACTATTCATCTCTCAAGCACATTAACTCTCCATGCTGTGTGCTATTTGTTCCTGACCTTGATTGTAATCTTGTGTTAGATTAAATAAGGATCTCAAATGTGAGACTAAATTTTTGTCTGACTCTGGTGTATTTCAAGACTTGAGCACCATGAAGATGATTGACAGTGCTGAGTGTCATGCATGCCTTTACTTTCTGAATGCATATCCACCTTCAAGTCATTTGGTTAGTTAAAAATATGAGTCCTAGTAATTGTAGTCGGTCCAATAGAGAAAGTGATATTATGATGTGATACTTTTGACTTAGTCATTCTAATTTTTCATATCTAAGGTATTTGTTTCCCTCACTCTTTATTAATAAAAATCCAAATTTATTTTAGTGTAAAGTTTGTCAAATTGCAAAATATACTCGAAACACTTACTCTCCCCAACTATATAAGCTCACACATCCTTTTTCTCTCATCCATGGTGACATTTGGGACCATTTCGTACTCCTAATACAAAGCTTATGCCTAGAACTGATGAAATTAGCGGCAGATAAGGGGCAATGCCAATGGTTAGTAGGTAAGCTGATTTACCTAACCCATACATGTCCGGACATAAGTTTCTCACTGAGTCGAGTTAGTCAGTTTATGAGTAATTCGTCTATAAATTATATGGAGGCAATGAATCATATATTGAAATATCTGAAGAAAGATCCCGAGAAGGGTCTTAGGTTCAAGAAATCAGGTAGCAGATCTTTAAAAGTATATACTGATACTGATTTGGCAAGATCTCTAAATGATAGATGATCTACATTAGGATATTGCTCTTTCGTATGGGGATATCTAGTGGCATGGTGAAGCAAGAAACAAACTGTGGTTGCTAGAAGTAGTGCAAAAGTTGAGTTTAGAGCACTAGCTTCAGGTATTTGCGAGGGGATATGGCTAAATGATATAAAAATTGAGACATCATTCACTATTCAAATCTTATGCGACAACCAGGTAGCTATCGCAATTGCTAGGAACCCTGTCCACCATGATCGTACCAAACATGTGGAGATTGATCAACATTTCATCAATGAGAAAATTGAAGATAAATCAATCACCTTCAACTACATTCCATCAAAGCATCAAGAGCTGATATCCTAACTAAGGCCTTGTTTAGACCTAATCTAAGTGAGATGAATACGATCCTTGGGTTGCAAAACATCTACCGCCTAGATTGAGGGGGAGGGTGGAAAATCAATCTTGGCAGCAAAAATCAATCTTGGTAGATTTATTATTTATTGCATATTTGATTTGATTCACTGTATTTAGGAGATTTTGATTCTTTAAATAGAAGTATGCGACTTACATATATAGAGGATGCACGAATATTGAAATAGATATGAATATATTTTCTTGAAAACTTTCATTATTTAAGGCACGAGACACCCAAAAACATATAGGTGCTATGGGCCTGAGGTGCACGATACAAGGTGCGCACGATGCAAGGGGAGACACACATCTTATTGAAATAAGACGCTTTGAGTATACATTTTTACAATTCAAACATA
This sequence comes from Zingiber officinale, assembly GCF_018446385.1. Taxonomy (NCBI): domain Eukaryota; kingdom Viridiplantae; phylum Streptophyta; class Magnoliopsida; order Zingiberales; family Zingiberaceae; genus Zingiber; species Zingiber officinale. Next base: position 57,871,859 of record NC_056006.1, on the reverse strand, counting down.
TATAGGAAATCTTGCCAAAAGATTTCACTAATAAAATTATAGTTTATAAAATATTAAACAATAGTGTAAATATAAAATTCACTAGCAAATAAATACGTAATGCACATAATTTAAATTAAAAAAAACTTTAAATATGCTTTGAGTATACATTTTTACAATTCAAGCATATATATATAGGAAACCTTGCCAAAAGATTTCACTAATAAACATGATGTGATGTTTTAGATTTGTATAGCTGAATTTTCATCCATTTCCTCAAGACTGATTTCTTCCTCCTCTTCAATATGGCGCATGCTTAAAGCGCACAGATGCAAGAGGCTTGCCCAACTGTGCCTTGAGCCTTGGCGCAACTAGGCGAGCACCTCTAATAACTATGCTTTGATGATAAACATGTAACCGCTTTATCAAACATCTAGTTATTATTGCCATATCCCTTTAGGATAATCAAATATTTTTAATTAGTATAATTTGTGCATATTGTTTATCTGAATCCTCCCATTGGTGCTTTTAAACAATTGCTACCATGGATGCTTGAATTACCATTCTTTTATTAGAACCTATCTCTTTCTTGCATTTGCGTTGAATTTATTCTTAAAGAGTATCACATTCCTTGACTTTGTATCCACATGGATGTTTGTTAATATGTGTATTCGTAAATGGTATGTGCTACTATTACCTACATATCTATCGAATATGTAATCAATTGGTTTAGGTCCAATTTTTAATTTGTTTGAATTTAGGATGTTAAGGTGGTTGTGCGGACATGCAAGGATGGACAAAGTAAGAAATGAAAATATTAGAGAGAAAGTCGGGATTTCACCTATTGAGGGGAAACTCTTGGAGACGTTTAAGATAGTACGGGCATATATTAGACGACCAAAAATGCTTTAAGTAGGCGATATGAAACTATGACAAATGCCCATATCAAACGAGAAAGAAGAAGAGGGAGATAAAAAAAAGACTTGGCTAACAATAATAAACAAAATATAATTTATTTAAATATAAATGATGATATAGTAGGGGATAAAGCCCAATGGTATAGAATGATCCATATAGCCAACCCCACCTAGTGGGATACGACTTTGTTGTTGTAGGTAATTTTACATTAGTCAAATACCCCCACACTTAGAGGTATTCATAGCAAGATTTGTGACCTTTGGATGACTTAAAGGGAATTTTAATGTGATTTGTTGAGAGGGTAGCTTCCTCTTAAGTTTTGGGTAATTATAACATTTATCATTTCTTTTAGCATGTGGTTCTTGTGTTTTACAACACCATTGGATTATGATGAGTAAAATGCACTTGTTTGTTACCTGGTGCTCATCTCATAGTAAGATTCCTTAACCAACTTCCCATATTCTCCTTGATCATTATGATAACATTACTTAATTAACACTTTAACCTCATTCTTACATCTCAGCAATTCTGTAATTATACCTCATACAATCATCAGTCAATGTAATAAAGTACTTTTCACCTCTAAATGTGATATTATTGTATACTAGTTCTAAAGGTGTAGTGCTTCTTTCTATTGAAAGGAAGAACCATTTGGTCATTTTAACATTCGGGCTAACAACTCCAATTTCACTAGATTACGTAGAGTGTTGAAGTAGAGTGTTGAAGTTGACATGCCGTAGATGGATATGTCAAAATTTAGACGACTTAGTCAAATGAGTAAGTGGAGTCTAATTGCTTAAGTTCTACAAGTGTTGATTTGAGTAACCCTCTCTCAAGATATCTCTCACCTATGAAGTCTTATTTTTGTAAGTATGACTAGGAGGAAATTGTTTTTGACTAGCCACAATCTAGATATTAAATTTTTCTATGTATCAAGAATGTGTAGTAGGATGTTATTAAGCATTAGCTCTATTCTTGAGGAGGGTGTGATCATACCTAGTCCTACAATCTTGGACTTAAAAGAGTTGCCCATGTAGAGCTCTAGCCCAGAGAGCGAGCATAGGAAGAGAATATCCCTTTTATTGACACAAAAGACTATATCACTCCCGTGTCAATCCATCTACCTTTATTGTATCAACCATATTAGTTTTGAGTACCACCACGGTGAGCTTCGTGCACTGGGCTGTCCTTTTTTTACCACCACGGTGAGCATGAGATCTAACGTTCTAATTGTGAGCTAGTCTGCTTCAGTAAGGTGCATTGACCATTGACCTTGGGGCTTTTGCTTTTGGAGATCTAGTTTCTACTTTTTTGAGAGGGAGTCCTTGCTTTTGTGTTTAGGTGTTCTTGTTCATTCTTAGTTCAACTAGGTGGGCTCATGCTTTATTGGGCTTCTTTTCAGATACTCTATTGTCCACTTTGCTTTTGTGGTTAGGTGTTCTTGTTGGTTCCTAGTTCGGCTAGGTGGGCTCGTGCTTCCATCGAAATCCTTTCATTGGTCCTCTTTTCTATACCTTATTATCCTATTCGATCTGGAGTTAGACGATTAATTTTTTCAACCTTGTCTCTTTGATTTTTTGCTTGAGATAGCTTAATTGTAAGTTTGTATCCTCCCTTTTGTGCTTTTTGTCTAACAACCCTCATCAAGCTTTGATGGTTATTGTTGTACTATAAACGTATAGCATGTTGATGATATAATTCTTTATTATCATCACCTTTGTTTTGCCACGCAATCAATATTTCCATTGTCTTCTAGCATGTTGATGATATAATTCTTGTACATAAAAGCTTTTTTTTTTCTGTGCGATCAATTTTTCTGTTGCCTGAGGGTCATTGTAAATTATGGGCATTTTTTTAATATGAGCCCCTGTGAGGTACAATGTTTTTTAAGTAAAATAGTATGACTGTGTCACCACTTGAAGTCAATTCTAGAGAACAAGTGGCATTTATAATAAGCCATAATCGTAAAATTGTTGATGAGATCCTTTAAAGTTGATCCAATTGGTTCAGGTTCAATGAGTCATCTTGTCAGACTATGTCCCTCTAGAATCTTAACACACACTTTGGGTGGGATGTATTCTTTTCGGTATTGACTTAATATTATCAGTCATTGAGTCAACTTTATTTGAATATAGACACACTCTTTTAGGAGACTTTTAAATCTAGGCAGGGGTGAACTCTTTTCTTTAAGCATCCCAAATTTCGAGTTCATTTAACTTTTGAAGCCTTGAAATTTTTTAGAGGGGAGAGGAGGAGTTGAAGAGAAGAGACCACAACAACTTTAGTTTAAGTGATTTGAGAGAGAAGTTTTGGGTTTTTATATAGTGATGAAGAGGTAGTATGAACAAGACAATGTGAATGGAGGATCTCCATTATTGAAGTAAATAAGTCAAATATTTCTTTTCATCTCCTCAACCAATGATTTGCACGATGTTGGATGACATGATTCCCATTAGGGCTGCAAACGAATCGAGCCGGCTCGCGAGCTTTTCGAGCCGGCTCGAAAAATATTCGATTCGTATTCGAATTTATCGAATTCGAGCCGAACTCGAACCTGTTCGAACTTTTTTTCGAGCCGAACTCGAACCCAAATTATATTGTTCGAGCCGCTCGCGAGCCGCTCACGAGCCTTAATATTTATTAATATAAGTTAAATATATATTAAATAAATAAATTTCGAGCCTTTCGAACCTATTTTCGAGTAATAATTCGAATAGTTCGCGAACATGTTCGAATATTTCGAGCCGAATTCGAACCCGAACCCTAATTCGAACCGAACTCGAACCAAATATTTTAAAATTTTCGAGCTTCGAATCGAGCTCGAACTCGAATATACCTATTTCGAGCCGAATTCGAGCCTTAAATTTTTCAGCATATTCGGCTCGATTCGATTCGTTTACACCCCTAATTCCCATAATATCATTTGTCGATTGACACTACTATTCATTCATGTGCCGTTAACTCACGTCGTTAGTCCAACATGAACTAATATTCTTGCATACTCGAGTTAGCATTAATGTGTCCACCCCCAGACCACCCTCATGTACGAGCTGCTGCCCTCGTTTGACAAAGCCGTACCAAACCAAAGAATATCACAATTTCCTCCATCACTCGAATAGTTTTAGACATTAATTTATCATTCACTTAGGAAATTGATATATGATAGTCTACTCACGAAATAACTAGTTCATTTCCCTATTCAACGAATTGGTTACAAAAATCAATTTCTAACATACAGTACTGCACAATTTCCCTTAGCAAGACTCCCCATGCTCTGGTAGCTTATTCCATTTCATGATAAATGCTCCACTTACCTTCAAATGATTTGGACTGCTAAGGAATCCCACTTAGTGGGTTGCAGTAGTAGACCTAAACAAATGTGGGTGCCTCAAGGGCAGCAACATCGTTCTTGCAGGAAATGGAGGCATGTTCTAGTGCAAAGGGCCTTGGAGTTGGAAGGTGCAACATTGGAAGAGGAACATCAGTGTGTAGAAGGAGGCTTGCGTGGTGGATTCTTGTGTGAGGTTTGCTGGAGTTGCTTAATGTAGGTGAGCAGACACTTGTACGGACACAGATAGTTTGGAGATCTGAAGAGTCATGGTGGTTGCATTAAGTGGTGGCTGGGAGTCACAGTAGAAGGCGGTGGCTCTCTTGAGGAAACAAGGAGATGACACTAGCGGGTTGATGCAGGCAATGGGTTGTGCCTAGGGGTGTAAACGAATCGAATCGAGCCGAATATGCTGAAAAATTTAAGGCTCGAATTCGGCTCGAAATAGGTATATTCGAGTTCGAACTCGATTCGAAGCTCGAAAATTTTAAAATATTTGGTTCGAGTTCGGTTCGAATTAGGGTTCGGGTTCGAATTCGGCTCGAAATATTCGAACATGTTCGCGAACTATTCGAATTATTACTCGAAAATAGGTTCGAAAGGCTCGAAATTTATTTATTTAATATATATTTAACTTATATTAATAAATATTAAGGCTCGTGAGCGGCTCGAACAATATAATTTGGGTTCGAGTTCGGCTCGAAAAAAAGTTCGAACAGGTTCGAGTTCGGCTCGAATTCGATAAATTCGAATACGAATCGAATATTTTTCGAGCCGGCTCGAAAAGCTCGCGAGCCGGCTCGATTCGTTTGCAGCCCTAGTTGTGCCTGCAATAGGTGAAGGGAAGAACGTGCTTGGATGAGGGTAGGCCAAGCGTTCTTTACTAGTGAGAACTAGGGGTGTAAACGAATCGAATCGAGCCGAATATGCTGAAAAATTTAAGGCTCGAATTCGGCTCGAAATAGGTATATTCGAGTTCGAGCTCGATTCAAAGCTCGAAAATTTTAAAATATTTGGTTCGAGTTCGGTTCGAATTAGGGTTCGGGTTCGAATTCGGCTCGAAATATTCGAACATGTTCGCGAACTATTCGAATTATTACTCGAAAATAGGTTCGAAAGGCTCGAAATTTATTTATTTAATATATATTTAACTTATATTAATAAATATTAAGGCTCGTGAGCGGCTCGCGAGCGGCTCGAACAATATAATTTGGGTTCGAGTTCGGCTCGAAAAAAAGTTCGAACAGGTTCGAGTTCGGCTCGAATTCGATAAATTCGAATACGAATCGAATATTTTTCGAGCCGGCTCGAAAAGCTCGCGAGCCGGCTCGATTCGTTTGCAGCCCTAGTGAGAACTCCTCTTGAAAATATTACCTCTAATAATAGGTGCTAAGACCATGTAGAATTTTGGGAAAATATAATTTATATTGCTATCTTACTGGACAATAATATGTATATAGAGGACTTTACATAAAAATCTAGACCTAAATTGTCAATGTGTGACTAAACCCGCTACACTTATAACTCTATTAACTAAACCTTTATGTTTTAAGTTAGTAGAATAAGAGTATTGTTGGAATATTCTGAAACATTTTGATAGCTGTTGTAATCACTACATTTGCTTTATCTGCTTATGAGAAATGATAAAGATCACCTTCAGAGGAGGCAATCTCAACTTCCTGTCTTTCTTAGAACCACAACTAGTCTTCTTCCTTCTTATGCTGAATCTGAAGGCTGTAAAAAAAGTCAATCTAGTATAATGATCTACGCGATTAGGGGCATGTCAAGGTCAATTGTTATGATGATCCTTCAAGCATTGACCACAAAGGACTCTATGTTGGGATTGTGCAAGAGACGATAGAAAACAATATATTGCATTATTGCTTGCACTTGTGAATCACTATGACATATATGTCTTACAAAACACAAGCCTATGCAATCAAAGAAGTGTTGCATCATGCAACACCAACTGGGTAAAGTTGGAGGATTATCACAGAATGAATTCCAGGTGTGATGGGAAATATTATTAAGATGTGTAGCATTATTCTTTCGTGCCTCAACTGTCATAAAGCTACCCACCAGGCAGCTAATTACACTAAATAAGGCTTGATTGGATTGGTATGTTTGCTCAATATTGTGTTGCTTGTAACTGCTTTATCTTAGGGACCTATCCTTCCGCCAACTGCATGTTGTGAAGGGAGACTTTTCATAACCTTGGAATGAGGATTATCTTATCCCAATCATCCCCTTAATCTATCGTTTAGCAACTTGATGAAATTCTTTCAAGTTACAATAGGATGAATAATGCACCAAGAATGAAACTGTATAGTTAACATATTATTTTTTGCCTCTCATACTTTTAACTAAGTTCACAGGAACTGTATCTTGTCACACTTAAATTTTCGTATGCGTTGTTTAATAGATTTATATTTTTGCATGATGGATATTTGTGCTTGATTAATCTCTCATTTTTTTATCCTGAATCAGGTCTTGTTGGGAGAAATGGTACTGGTAAAACTTCTTTTCTCCGACATATGGCCATGCATGCTATTGATGGTATACCGAAGAATTGCCAGATATTACATGTGGAACAAGAAGTTACTGGAGATGATACAACACCCTTGCAATGTGTCTTAAATTCTGATGTTGAAAGGCTCAGGATTTTGGAAGAGGAAGCTCGTTTGCTTTCCTTGCAGGTTGATGCTTTCCCTTTTCATCTTTTTTATTTTTTTGTCATATATTTGATTTGCTTCATTATTTTATTGATATAATTATTATTTCTTGAAGAGGGATCTGGAGTATGAGGCAGAAACAGGAAAGAGTAATGGTGGCATGGATAAAACTGAAATTTCAAATAAGCTTCAGCAGATATACAAAAGGCTTGAATTCATAGATGCAGATTCTGCAGAATCACGTGCAGCATCAATTTTGGCGGTCAGTTGTAAATCCCATTCAGTTGTTACTTCAAGTGTCTGTTTCATGTCAAATTAGAACTTATTTGTTATCACATGCTTCTTATCATGGTGTGATGCTATGAGATAGAATTATTATAGTATTCTATTGCAATTAATTGTATTGTTAGAATACATTTGTTAGAAATACATAACACTTGCCATAGACATGTTTGGAACTCAAGGAAATGGTATTAAGAGCAAAAGAGTTGCTATTGACTTTTTTCCTTCATTGATTTCTAAGATGATATTTTAAAACAAATACTTATAGAATCCATCCCAATGATTAATATAGTCTCTAAGGAATTTGTTGTTATGATTTGTTTTTAAACATTTGTATTAGTCTAAATCTAAATTTTACTAATTATGTTAGATTTTTCATAAGAGTCAAGAAGGATAAAAGATTGTATTGTGTGGGATGCTACAGGAGAGGAGGTGGGTGCAACCATTTGGTTGACAACAAGTTTTTCAAGTTGCTCATATAGGGTTGTGCACAAGTAGCACTATTGAGAGAGATGGAGTTATTGATCGTGGGTCTTTGTGGTGTGGTGGCACCAATAGTGGTGTATCCTCCTGTTGCATGAAAAAGTGGTGGTTTATGATTGGAGAACACACGGTCAATATGGCAATGGAAGCTATGGGTGTGGTAGCTACTGCAGACACAAGGGCTTACTCAGATGTTGGTTTACTGCTATGGTGGTTACTGCTAAACTCAGAGTTTAGCAGACACAACATCTTTATATGGCCTCAAGCAATCTTTAAAGGTTTAGACTTAGTAAAGACTATTTTATATGAAATTTGAGTTTAGCAGTAACAAGCATAGCAAGACAATTGTTAATATAGAAACTTTTAAGTATCTAGGATCAATTTTGTAAGATGATGGAGGGGTTGATACGTAGGATACAAGTAGAGTAGTTGAAAAGGAGGACATTAGGTGTTCTTAAGGTACCTTTAAAGCTTGAAGGGAAGTTTTATAAAATAACGGTTACACTTGCTATGTTATATGAAGTTGATTGATGGGCTATAAAGCAAGCACACAAGCAGAAGATGAGAGTCATATGGATGAGAATGTTAAGGTGGATGTGCGGATATACATGGATGGATTGGATAACAAATGAGAACATTAGAGAGAAAGTCGAGGTTATACTTATTGAGGGAAAACTTCGATAGACAAATTTAATATGATATGAACATGTATTTGGTAACCGATAAATGCTTCAGTTAGGTGATATGAGACTATGATAAATGCACACATTAATTGAGGTAATCAAGGAAGAGGAAGATCAAAGAAGATTTGGTTAGCAATGATAAAATAAAATAAAATTCATTTAATTTTAGAGGATGATATAGTAGGGATCAAGTCTAATGACGTAGGAGGATCTATATATCCGATCTTACTTAGTGAGATAAAGGCTTCGCTGTTGTGTGCATATTTTGGCTTTAGCAATGGTTTCCTTTTTGTGAGATTTGTTATCGGTGCTTCATCTCCTTGTATATGCATGGATTCAACCTATTTATGCCATTGCAATGAATCTCAGTTTGCACATTGAAAAATTTGGGATCTTGAGGCATTTAAATATTTTTTTGAACATTAGCCACTATGGGATTGATTCATGTAAATGGGTTCTTGGTTTGAAATCTTGCACCGTTCTGGAGAAACGATTGAAATGCAGTGTTTTGATAAATTACTGAAACTTGATATCATTCGTAATCAAAGTTCAAAATCTCGAGCCGTGACGTAGTTTTAGTCTTTGACCGGAAAGATACTGATTCAGTATCGTATCGATGCTTCGATGCAGGTTGTCAGTGACATATTGAAGGTTGAAGGATGAAGGAGATGAAACGAAGGAAGAACATATTGTTGGTATTGAGTGGTATCGAGTTTCGATAATTTATTGGAATGATATGTTTCGACCGTTTCACCTGGCATGGTTTAAGATTCAAAACCATGCTTGACACAAACAATGTCTCCTTCCTATGCTTCATCTCCTTTCTTCTTCAACTTTAATTCATTATTGACACCATGCATCGAAACATTAGCACAATACCGAAACAATATTGTTTCAATCAAAGACTAAAACTTCGGTACGACTCGAGATTTTGAACTTTGAGGGAGTTGTCTTGTAGCTATTCATATCCCTTCTTCCCATTTTTTTTTCATTTTTGAATTGTGTGAAAATTATAATAGGCATGTAGCCGTGTATTAGCCTTCACACTTGTACTGTAATTTTTTGGTGCTTAGACTTTTGCTTTTTTGACTTGTGTTTAGACCTATGTAAGTAAAGATGGAAAAACAACTAATTATGTTGTTCAACTGCCATTTGTTGTTGGTGCATACATATGAATGTGTGTTTGTGTTTTCAAAGTCATGATTTTGTTTCAGGGTCTTAGTTTCACCCCTGAGATGCAGAAAAAACCTACAAAAGCTTTTTCTGGTGGATGGCGCATGCGTATAGCTTTAGCACGTGCCCTCTTTGTTGAGCCTGATCTCCTATTACTTGATGAACCAACGGTAATTGTTAAGATTATAATTACCTTCCTGATCCCCTATTACTTGATGAACCAACAGTAATTGTTAAGATTATAGTTTTCCTTTTTTTTCTTTGACTAAATTACACTAATTGTATGTTTGCAGAACCATCTTGATCTTCATGCTGTATTGTGGTTGGAATCTTACCTAGTGAAATGGCCAAAGACATTCATTGTGGTTTCTCATGCGAGAGAGTTTCTTAATACGGTATCTTCATATTTTTCTGATACAAATTCTACACAGTTGTTTTTCTTTAACAAGTTCCTGTAGAAGGAAGCATGCTATTTCCTCATAATTGATTTTAACATGGTTACAAATGTCAGGTTGTTACGGATATTCTTCATTTACATGGGAAACAGTTAACTTCATACAAGGGAGACTATGATACATTTGAGAGAACAAAAGTTGAACAGCTTCAAAACCAACAAAAAGCCTTTGAAGCAAATGAAAAGGCTAGAGCACATATGCAGGTCTATTTTTCTCTAGACTATATTCTGGATTCATGCACATTCACTGAAGTTTCATCTGTGATTTACAGTTTTGAGTGAAAAAATGGCCTCTGAATGCTTAGGAAAAAACTCTTAGAATTGTTGGACCTTGTTAGTCATTTGTTATTCTTAATATAATTATAGTAAGCTGCAAAGTCACTAGCAAATGACTTGCATTTAAGCAGTTTATTGTTTTCTGCATTAGCTCCATCTTTCATTAACCCAGAAGGTAATTTTGTCACTAACAACTCTCAGTTTATTGTTTTGGCATTACATGTTGACAATTGCTATAAAGGTCATCTTTCTACCTTGATTTAACATTTATGTATTTCTGTGTAGGCTTTCATCGATAAGTTTCGCTACAATGCCAAGCGGGCATCCCTTGTGCAGTCCAGAATCAAGGTACAGTCCAAACCTATGTGGTCATTAAGTTGCGCATCACTTAGAAAATTTGTCTTTTACCTTTCAAGGCTAAGGTTTAGTTAGACCTGATACAGATTTTTCATGTGCTTATAAACATTTGTATTGTTTATACTATTGCTGATGATTTGAATAAAAAATTATTCAGGCACTTGACAGGATGGGGATTGTAGATGCAATTATTAATGATCCTGAGTATTCTCTCTTCCAGACTGACAAAGATATTTGTAACCCAATATTTTCCTTGTGCTAAGTTCTTTTTCTGTTTCAGCTACAAGTTTGATTTCCCAACCCCAGATGACAGACCTGGCCCCCCAATTATAAGTTTTAGGTATTATTTTGTAATTACTGAAGGTGTTTTATTATTACTTCTAGATATGCAACCAATAATTGCCATCATTTTATACAAAACTATTTACTTAATGCTATCAATTGAAGAATCTTTGACTTATATTTATGAGTTTTGCTTGTAATCAATTATTCCAAGAATGCATTTAGAATATTTTCAAATGTTAGCACTTTATATTTGTGTTACTACCAGTAATTTATCTTGGCTGTGAGCTTGAAACTCGTCTATTATGCTCAAGATTTTTTGCAAATTAGTTTTTTTTTTTGTAAACTCAGCAGTTGTGGACTGTGAATGTGGGAAACTACCATTTCCTTCTCTCATATTTAAGTTGGAGTAAAAGAAAAAAAATGTTATTTGTCATGCTGTCAATTGACTTTCAGATTTCATTATGTTTCTTTGTTGTGCTTTCTTTTGTTATCTCTAAATTTGTGTTGATGTTTGGTATTATCTTGGGAGGATAAGCTTACAAACTTGTATGTGGTTGCAGTGATGTGTCATTTGGTTATCCAGGAGGGCCAATCTTGTTTAAGAATTTAAATTTTGGCATAGATCTTGACAGTCGGATAGCAAGTAAGCAACGAAATATCTTTCCTTGCATAATAATGTGTTATAGTTAGCTACCATATTATGGTGAATTATAATAGTTCATTTCTTCTCATGCTTTGAAGATGGGAATCTTATCTCCGATCTTCCTTGTCAAAGCTATAATAAACTTCATTATCTTGTTTTTGCAAGTGTAGTCCTTTTATATACGCTTCTCATGCTCTCTCTCTCTCTTTCTTTTTTAACTAACATGCTCTAGTTATTGGCAAGAATTTCTCATATCCATGATGTTTAATCTTCTTATTAATAGTTCTCTTCATATTACTCCTAGTTCGCATGTCTTATGTGTATAAATTAGTGGTAGAGTAGTTATCTGTATGTTGTCACTTCAGTTTTTTTGTCCCTAGTAAGAACATAAGTTTTTGCATTCAGTGGTCGGTCCCAATGGTATTGGCAAATCAACTATACTCAAACTTATATCTGGGGATCTTCAACCAACTTCTGGGACAGTGTTTCGCTCCGCAAAGGTATTATTCATACTCTCATTGTAATTGCATTTTCCAGTTCAAGCACCTCTATCCTTTTTCTTTCATACTTCTAGTGAGCTGTTGCAGAAGTTCAATTTAACATGTTAGCTTTATACATTGATTAAGATTTTGAACTCTGTCCTTGTTCTTTCATACTTCTAGTGGGGACTGTTGCAGAAGCCCAAGTTAACATGTTAGCTTTATGCATTGATTAAACGAGCCATGCCAGTCAACATGATTGATATTTTTTGTTCTGCTGCAGTACTAACTGCTAACATCGACACTGATACATTCTCCTTGTGATCCATACTCCATGTGGTACCTGAAGTCCATTGTGACAACATGGACTCAGTGGTTTCCTCTAATTTTCCTCTGCCGTACCCAAAACCCTTCTTTGCTATTCTTCATCATGATTTTTAGTCGCAATTCTTCCTTGCGATTCCCTTCATGAAGTACCCAAAATCTTACTTTCTTTTTGGTTGATTGGCTGCAATATGAGGCAACATGAGGGAGATGTCAAGGCTTCATCTTCTAGCACTTGCAACATCTCCAGGTAAGCTTCCTCCTCTTCTTCCTCTTCACTTTTTTTCCTTCTCCTTCCTTCTCCTCTTCCTTGCAGTGATCAACACCATTTGCCAACATGGTTGAAACCGCATGAAATCGTTTCGTTCTGGTTGGGGACTGAAACCCCAGCTCGAAACTAGATTTTACATCTGAGCTTTACGTATCACTTGATTGAATTATAAAACGTGGTTGTTAAGAATGCCATTTTCCATATTAAGTTTACAACTGTTATTTTCAGAGATTAAGTTCGTGTGATGTCATAATACTGGCTTCTAATTGTCAACAGTTTGTATTATTAGTTTGTCATTCGAACTACCAAGACAAGTTGATGTTGGAGTGGGAGTAAATGAAATATAAACTGGGGAAGCGAGAAAGGAGTTAGAAATTGAGGAAAAACTGCAATTTCGACTGATTCTACTATCTGGTGTATTATGTCCACTTTTTCTTTCTTGAGAGCAATTTTTTTTTTGAACAAAAATCTAAGATTCAATTTGTTTTAGGTAACCAAGAGATAAGAAGCAATTAAATTGATATGAACCATCTTTCTCCTCAATCTAATTTGGGCTTTCTTTTTTGGTGATGAGAACTAAGTATAAGATCTTGGGTAGCAATATTTTTTCTGGCTGTACCACTACATTTTTTATTTCTGGTCAACAATGTTAAGGGTAAGGTAAATCTTCACTAGTACCAAGAGCAACCTTGAATGCCAGACTTAATTCAATAGAGAGAGAACTCACCAGGCCATGTGGAGACCATGAGATCAGTGAGGATGTCAGTAATGTGCTATCATGAGCATTAGTAATTATGCACTGCCCTTGAAAATTGTCTCCATTCTCTACCCTTGATGGAGTTTTGGAAATTATTAAAGAAATATAGCATGTTTTAATTGTTTTCTACCCTCTAACTCCATGTGTCCTTTAGTGGTATAATTTTCAAACTTAACTGGCTGATAATAGAAAGAAATTAAACTAAGCAAAAGGAGCGTCTGTAAATTGCAGATTTAGTTTCAGTTGTAATTCACTTCTAGTAGTTCTTCTAATATCCATAGCTGAATCTTGACGCCTTCTGGTCTCTAGTGATATAGGACAGCAATTGAGTGCGTCATTGTTATGACCCAAATTACATGATGGAAACTTTGTGTTGTTTTAGCTATATGCACAGAATTGCATATAGTTAATAGGAGCACAGTCGAGTGTCTTGCTAGATGGGTCTTGGTGTCATGATAAGGTTACCTCTTTTGCAACCTTGTGAACACAACTTGTATTTTGTATAAACATGCTATTCCCGTGTCTACCAGGAGTATTTGTTAGATATTTTAAGGTGGTTAACTATTTTCACATTAATTTGTTGTGCTTTTTGAGGATAGACTTTTTATGATGCTGTTAGGCCATGTTTGGAGTGGATGAATAAAGAGGCAAAGAAGAGAGGGGAGGGTAAAGGGATTTATCTGTTGTTGGCATCTCTTTTTAGTAAGGGTGAAGGGAGTTTATCCGTTTTGTAGATGTCTTTTGTAAGGGAAAGGGTCTATTCTTACTCTCCAATCCCAAGTTTTTCCAATCCATTTAATTCAAGGATAATGAGTGAAAACTAAAAAGGGAGTGAATGTATGTGATGAATTATTACTTCCATCTTATCCATCTTAATCATAAGAAAAGGTTAGTTTAGATTGTTTAGTAAGAAAAGTTTCTTGCTGATTCCAATAAGGGAAAAACTTACTCTTCCCTTCCCCTGCTCTCACTCTCTTCTAGGGGTGTAATCGAGTCGAGCCGAGCCGAGCTGAACTCTTGAATGTTTGAGTTTGACTCGCTTATAATCGAGCCGAGCTCGAGCTTTATTTAACGAATATATTCATGGCTCACGAGTTTATTCGAGCTTTTATCGAGCCTAAACGAGCTTAATAAATATAAATTATAAATTTAATATTCATTAAAAAGTAATTATATATTTAGAGAAAATTATAATATTTTTATTAAAATTTATAATTTTATTCTAATAAATAAATAAATTTAATTTATTTGTCTATATTTTTCATAAGTAGAGTGTAAAATCTATAAATTCAATATCAAAACTATTATTTTTTTATTTAAAAGTTGAGTTATGAGCTTAACGAATGTGTTCACGAGCTAACGAGCTGAGTATTGTGAAGCTTGAGCTTGGTTTGTTTATTTTAATGAGCCTCATTAAACGAGCTCAATGAGCTTTTATCGAATCGAGTTTCGAATAGCTCACGAGCGGCTTGGTTTATTTACACCCTACTCCCTTCGCTTTTCTCTCTTTCTGCTTGCTAAAAATTCTTGGTCTTCTATCACTGAATGACCAAATTTCTGGGTTTAAATCTGTCAATAATAAAACTTTGACAGTAAAAGAGGCTACAAACTGAGCAAACTTTTGTTGGGCGCCTGTTTGCAGTGATATAGGTCTAGAATTATAGTTTTCCCTTCAGGTTATCAAAGGCTTTTTCTTCATTGTATGAAACTAAGGGTCTGGAGAAAAGTGGGGATATATTTTGTTACATGAATTTCTTGCACATTTCCTTTTAAAAATGTGCACTTTCATTTCAACGAGAATAAAATTGGACAATTATCGTTTTCAATGCCCCATAAGGATTTATTTTTTACCTTACTCTGTGAGGTTGATAGTTAACTTGCAGGAATTGAGGTTATGTAACCTATCATTGCATGAAAACAGTCCTTTTTAACTCTTTCGTTTACATTGGCCTACTTGATTTTGCACTTGCTTCTCCTCTAGTGTTGCTTTTGCTTTGAGCTGCTAAATATCTGTCTTGGGCAGATTATTAGATTTGAGTTGCTTTACATTGTTAATATGTCTCCACAGGTGCGCATGGCTGTATTTAGTCAACACCATGTAGATGGCCTTGACTTATCTTCAAATCCACTACTTTACATGATGAGATGCTATCCGGTAAGGTGGTTAGTTTATTTTACACCACTCAGTGCTTCATTTCTAAGATATCCACACATTGTGTCAATATCTTGTTTGCTTGACATTTAAAAGAAAAGAAGGGAAATTTTTGTGTTCCAGTGGGAGTTAATTTTGTGTTCCGGCGGGAATTTTTGTGTTCCAGTGGGGGTTAATTTTGGTTCCAGTATTCCAGTAGGAGTTAATTTTGTGTTCTAGTAGGAATTTTTGTGTTTGAGTAGGAGTTAATTTTGTGTTCTAGTAGGAGTTGATGTTTTAGTTTGGTGTTTTATGTTTTAGAGCTGGTTCAGGCACTTTTGGAGGATGATTTTCTTTAGTCTGTTTCTCACCGGTGAGCCTCAAGGATATTAGTCTTGGGCTTAGCCCGCACAAGTTTTACAAGAAAATTAACACCAAAACAATCTCTTCTTCCTTAGATAGTTATCTGTGGTAGACATGGATAAGGATTCTTGAAATAGGAAAAAAATAGAGCCTTCCCAGGCCTAGAGAAGAGCTTTAAGTAGCCATAAACAGATATATTTACAAGAGAATAACTTACAAGCTTGGAATTTACAAAAACTTGAAAAGAAACTTGCAGAATGAAATTTAGTGTCTTCTCGAGAGCCTTTAGTGTCTTCCGAATCATCTTGCTAAGAACTAATCTTTACTGTTCATTGAGTGTGCTGAGTTGTCTTGATAAGAGAGAATTGTTGGCGCAGAGTCAAATCTCCATCATATTGATGAGATTTGCTTCTTCTATAGATCCCATAGAGGCGGGGATCGTTGATGTGGATTGCCCTTGTGAAAAGATTAAGTTGTCTTTGTCATACAAAGTTCTGTTTTTTTTTTAGTAATAATGGCATAGTGTTGTGTGCTGAGTAGTATATTTAAAAGGAAAGAAATCCGTTCCCATTTTGGTATCAGAGCTGTTTTCAACATTGGGACACCTAGTATATGAGTACAACTTCTTTAAATCTAGTAAGAAGGCTTGATTACTTAGATCTAGCTTTACAACCGAGAACGATCATCACTTTAGACCAATGTAAACATCATTGTTATATTCGAATTAAATCCCATACTCACAATCTTTATTTTGAAAGTGCACACTTAAATTCCCTCACAGGCTTACTCATAAGTCTAGGAATTTCTCATGCTCTTTTACATAGATTTGATACGATCTCTCACAAGTTAGTCCAAAATAATCGGATTTTAGCTGAAGAAGTCTTAAGGAATTTTGATTATCTCAAAAATACCCAAGAATCCTTAAAAAGAACTTTACAGTTAGAAAATATTCCTATCAAAAAGGATATTTTGGCCTTACCGAAAACATAAAGTCCAAAGACAGAGTCCAAAGCCTTATTATTACAATCTAAGGAATTGATTGTAAGCAATAAGACTCAACTTTAGGAAAAACTGGATGCTCTTCATAAAATACTTGAAGAAATCAAATATCATTGAATGAACTTAGATTTGAAAATACACACTACGAAAAGTATTAGACCATGCTAAACAATTCTCAGTAACCAAAGAAGGCAGATACTGTAATCTAGAGGTCAATGGGAAAAGTGACCAACTCTTGATCCAACAAAACAACACAATCCTAGCTTTATTAACTTTCCTTCATTACAGACTATCTTTGTTAGAGAACAAATTACTTGTTCTAGAAAAACAAACTATAACACGAAACACTCGAACCACAACTTGGAAAGAAGCATTGGATAACCTGAACAAAGACTTAAGTAAACTATCTTTGGGAAACACTGTCAATAAAAAATTTCTTGAAAATTATAAGTTTTTAACTTACACCAAATCAAATGAGTTTAACAAGAACTGAACCTTTTACTGTTCCCTCACAAACGGTCACACATATGGAATCCAATACTACTTCCTGGCAAGATAATATACTAGCAAGAAGAAATAGTTCCTCTAATATTGTCCACATATTAGAAGAACTAATAGATGTGGAAAGAGACTCAACCATTTTCTCAAATGAACAACTAAACATCTCAATCCTAGGAGATTATACAACCAGGGAATACTTAACTTTTCAACAACGTATACAAACACTACAGACAAGAATCTCTTCATCTCCCGAGGGAGGGAAGTAAGATTAAACTTAATGACTAAAGAAGCAGCCATAACATTATATAATTGTAGACACAACTATATACATTTGAGATTAATTGTATTTGGACTTAGAGAACTTACAATAGCTAAATAGGAGGAAAAGTATTATTGGTCTTATATGACTCCCGTCTTTCTGACAAAGAGAAAGCCATTATAGGATTAATAGAAGTAGACATGAACAATAACTTAGGTATAACTTATGTCCCAATTTTAATATTACTATAAGAGACTTTGTGAAACATATTAAGATATATATCCAGGCCAAAGGATATGGACAATTTCAAGGAGACAATATTCAATTAGACATCATCTTCTTAGGAAAACCTATGAATCATATTCATAATCACTTTAAAGTCACAATCACATATGATTGAAGCACTCACCACTAAAGGAATTCACTTTCTCAAACCTACAGAATTCAATTCCGAAACCTTAGCAGGATTAGAATGGAACACAAGTCTAGACAATCCAGATACAACTTTAAAACCAACAACATCTATTATGTATAAGGATAGAAATGAAAAACTTTCTGTTAGATTTTCTGGTCATCAACTATCAACTTCTCACAATGATTCTCCGAATGATAAAACTATCGAAGAAAATTTCACTTTAATGTTTAGACAAAATAATGATCCTGTTAAAATTCTGAAACAACTTGGAAAAAGACATCTGGACTTAGTACAAAAACAGAAAATACATCAAGCTAGTAACATAATAAAAAATTATAACTTCATGAATATTTCCGAAAATATCAAGAGTTTTTTTGGTGACTTGGATGAATATATCTACATGCCTTCAGAGGCTGCTATACATTTGACCAACACAGACTTATAGAGGAATTAGAAGCCTTTGATAAACAACATAAGCTAAAAGACAACTATATATTATATTTTGATGAAGATTGAAATATAATAACCCAAAAACTTGATGATGACAACATTAGCTTGCCAACATCTGCTAAATATTTAATGAAATTTGGTGAATCATTTGCCACTTCAAAACTAGCGTATGAGGGATTCCCGAAAGCACAATGGGAACCATAGATTATGGATAAGGGCATCCTCCTGAACTAGGATAACTCCTTCAACTAACAATAATCCATTAGTACGGACTACTGAAAAAAAGACGACCACCAGAAGTCATCTTCTTTGGAAAAGATGCTGTACTTTTATACATCATAAGTGTGATCCTCAACTATATAATACTTAGAACAATGGATAGTTTAAAGGAGATTATCAAGTTAAGCATGAACTAGATATAGAAATAGGAGATGCTATGATAAAAGTAGGAGAAAACTATTTAGGAGATGCAACTAGAGCAACTTAGGAAGACTTTAAGTTACATTTTTCAGACGAAGTAACACAGATTGCCACACAAGGTAATAATATATTTAATTTCTGTTATGCAATTCGTAGACTACTTATAGCTAGAGATGCAAACAGAGGATTAGATATCACAAAAATAAGCAATGCGAGACTTGGAACAACTTCTAGGAGACTTGAGCAATTTCAGGAAATTATAATACACCATTTTGTAATGATTTCCTATCACTTAACAACAATTTCAGGAAATTATTGCAATCTTGCTTTAGGGGAACCCAAACTTAAACTAAAGAAAACTTATTATGTGTGGAAAAGCAAAGCAATGAACCCTTATTTAAACAAAGAAAAACATGTTAGAAAATTTAAATCTAAAAAGACTTATGCTAATACCATTACATGCTTTGCCTGTAATGAATTAGGACACCTTTCTTCTTCTTGTCCCAACTGCAAAAATCTTTACAATAGAGAATCCTGACCAGTTGGATGTACCAATCTTGGCTTAATAACAATACAATCAGATGTCTTTGATACGTCTTCTACTTACTCTATTCCGTTAATGATATGGATGAATGCACTTCCTCTTCAGATTACACACTAATCAACTCTTTGTTACAACCTCCTTATGGAAATGATGCGCCATATGAAATACCTCCTTTCTCTCAAGATAATGTTAGTGATTTTAAGGAGACTGTCAATCTCATAGACAACTTTAATTTCATGTATCATCAATTTGTTCCACAAAATTTAACAAACTTAAGGTCGGAACAAAGGACTTGTATCCATGAGTGGATGCTCAAAGAAGGATCCTTTCTTTATTTGTAATTACTATCCATCTGTGTTAAAATGAGCAAACTTGCAAATTATGTAAAAAACAATGCTGTAACATCCGTCTAGAAACAATTTTCCAAATTACAATTCTGCCTGTTCACACTATTCATGTCAGTACACGAAATGTGATTTTAGAAACCCGAGTCTTAGTCTTAGAGACAAGACTCAACTTACTTGAAACTGAACTAACATCCCTAAGGGAACAACAAGCTTCTACACTCCCACATGACAAAGGCAAAGACCTAATAATTTCAGAGGAGCCCGAAGACACAAATTTTGTGTTCATTAAACCCCTATCATTTGTAACACATAAACTTCGGTGGACATCCAAGTTCAGTGTATCCTCAATATTCAAGGACATGAACTCACTCTTCATGCCTTTCTGGATAGTGGTGCTACCACTTCTACTATTGATGAATCCCTTTTACTATCTATTTTACCTGACACTTTGATCAAGCAAACAAATAAACCTTTCATTAGTACCCAATTTGGTGACCAACAAATCTCTTGTCACAAATTTATGAAAAATGTCAAACTTCGCTTCTATACTAATTGTGGTACTTTTAGTCACCCTCTTATTCGGAATCAATTATGGGTACACCCATTACATCATAAACAAATTTCTCTAATCCTTGGTCAATGGAGCTTTTTTACTCACTAAGGATTATGTCGTATTCCTTTCTATGTCTGTCATTGCACCTATACTTTTTGAATATCCCTTTGAGATCCTCACTCGAAAGCATGCTGATACCCCTGTCCATATTTCCCTACTGCAAATCCAACTTCTGCCTCTTGTTCTTGTAAACCAAACAAACCATGTCATCAGTATGAAAACTAATGTCACTTGGCATCTTAAGCCCAGACTTAGACCTAGAAGAAGATTTACTCCTCCACATTCTATAACCAGATACTATCTTATATCCACAAGATTTTATTTTAGTCCAATATACTTGCTAACTTTACTCAAAACACATGACACTTTAGACTCCTTAATTTCTAAACTAGAAAAGCTAGAAACTATAGGTGAAAATCCTACAAAATACTAGGAAAGAGATAAGGTATACTGCAAACTAAATATTATTAATCCCGATCTCACCATAAAGGCTCAAGACTTAAAATACACTGACTGGGAAAGAGAAGAATGCAAAACACATATGTCTCAACTACTTGCTCTTAAGGCTATCCAACGTTCTTAGTCAAGACATAGAAGTCTAGCATTTATTGTAAATAAAGGCGCAGAGCAGAAAAAAGGTTAGTCACGAATGGTGTTTAATTATAAATGTCTCAATGACAATTTTCATGAAGATGATTATAAAATATCAAACAAAGATCAACTCCTGAATAAAATTCAATACTCTAAGTGGTATTTAAAATTTGATATGAAATATGATTTTTGGCAAGTCAAATGCCAATGGACGACGTTCTCTTGTCCAGAAGGACATTTTGAATGATTAGTTATGCCATTTCGACTTAAAGTTGCCCCTCAAATCTTCCAAAGCAAAATGAATGTTATTTTTGGAGGCATTTCTTTCTTTACTTGTGTCTATGTAGATAATGTACTTGATTTTTAACTTATTTGAGAAACACGGGTTAATAGTTTCATGAAAGAAAATGGAAATAGCTACAACCCATATAGACTTTCTTGGTAGTCAAATTGGACAAGGAAAAATAACCCTTCAAACTCATATAACAAGCAAAATTTTAGACTTTCTAGATAAAATGGAAGAGATAAAGAGTCTTAGATCTTTTCTTGGACTTTTAAATTATGCAAGACTATATTTAAAAGACATAGGGAAAATTAGTGGTCGTTTGTACAACAAAACTTCACAAACTGGACAAAGATATTTTAATCAGTAGGATATCAATCTGGTTAATCAAATAAAAGCTATGGTGAAACAACTCACTGCTCTGACTCTACTCTTAGAAATTGATTGTTGTGAAATTGGATGGGGTGGAGCTTTATTTAGAAAAATATATAAATATGACCCAAAAGCTTCTGAATCTTTGTGTAGATACTCATAAGGAAATTACAAAGAAAAATGGCATCTTACTTCACCTGACTACAAAATTTTAGCAGTCATCTATTGTTTAGAAGCTTTCATGTTCTACATATGTAGCAAGGCTGAAATCACAATTAGGATTGATTGTGAAGTAATAGTTCGCTATAATCAGCAAACAAAGGGAACTAGAAAAGGATTAGGTTTACAGTCACCATCATTAATAGAGGATTAAAATAAATTGGGAACACATAAAAGGAACTAATAATTCCCTAGCTGATACTTTATCCAGACTTTTCAATAATTCTCCTCTTGTCTACAGAATATATGGAGAAACAAAAGAAGGTCAGGACTTATGGATACAAGACTATGAAGTTTGGGAACCGAGAACTTCAGCAGTACTTGAGAAGATACTTTCCAATTCGAACTTAAATCAAAACTTGATCTAGTGCAACAAGAACATCCCTACTTCACTAGGAATAGCAAATCACAAAATTGCTATTATAAATGCTCTCTAATTACTTTGTTACAACTATACGAAAACCAATAGGGGAAAAAATTCTCCTATTATGCTATCTTTTCAGGCATGCATGCTGGACTTTACTCAACTTCTATTATGTGGATGAAGCCTATGATTTACTTCAGGCCAAACTAGGCCCAATTTTCTTTATCAGCTCTTCGCTTAGAACAGATGGAACAGTCACAAGTCCTACTTAAATGCCACTCTTAATACTGAGAATACTTTACAGACTCAGTAACTGACTTACTCTCTGTTCCAATAAAACAAATGCCTATGGATTATCAATCACTTGAAATTTTAACCGCCAAGGCTGAGAAAGCTACTTCAAGGAATATATTTTCTAGAAATAATAATATACCAGAAGATATATTAACTTATATTAGAATTCTTGCCGATACTTCTGCTTTAAAACAATTCATAGAACTTGGAGAAGCCCTGAATGGGTTCCACCAAACTCCAACCAGTGGTATCTCTATTATATACGGAGAAGGATATAATTATAAATGGAATGTCAAAATTTTTACCCCCAATGTACAAATCAAGGCACTTTGGCATTAGGATGCGGATGTTAGTCACTTTACTCTTTTAGAAGAGCTAATATTCATTGTGAAACTTTTGAACACAAAAAACTACAGGGGAAGATTAATCACACCCTTCACCCTAATGGACTTTGGTCTTCTTAATCAGCTATGGGTCCATGATTTGGATGCCCTACAAAACTTCCCTTACAAACTTGGCACAATACTTCAGCATATACTTGAAGAAAATGAAATTTTTGTTTTATGTTTCTTTGACAACTCTGCTCCAGAATAGCTTAATCTTAAAATTGAGCCCGCTAGACATCTTGTCAAACTAGACATACAAGGTGTCAATGTTCAACTAGTTACTTTTGAAGATTATCCTTCCAATCCGGATAAAGAATGTACTTCTAATAAATCTCTTGAAGAACAATTAAAATACTGGAGGTTTTCTATACAAGGATGTTCTTAGTTATGGGACCCCTATCAAGATCTGGAAGAATATACACTGGCTAGAGAAATTTTTATTAAAAAATTTACGGGCCAAAAGACATGTGAATGAGTTTCTTTCCTTTTAAACATACTAAGCACATAACATTATGCCATTATTACCAAAAGAAAAGCAAAACTTGGTATGACAAAAACAACTCAATCCCTTCACAAGGGCAATCCACATCAACGATCCCTGCCTTTATGTGATTTGTAGAAGAAAATCTCATCAATATGATGGAGATTTGACTCTATGCCAATAGACAACTGTCCCAGTAAATATTCTCTCTTGTCAAGACAACTTAGCATACTCAATGAACAGTAGAGATTCGTTCTTGGCAAGATGACTCAGAAAGACACTAAAGGCTCTTAAGAAGATAACGACCTCTCCCCTCCTTTTTCCTCTCCTCTATAAAACCCCTCTAAGACTTGCGTGTCAAGGCATCCAAAAATTGTCCCAACTCTTGTAAGTCTGTTAGTCTATAAGCAAGCTCTAGTAGCCTGTTTGTAAGTGTTTACTTTCAGTAATTTCTTTCCTATTTCATAGTTCACTTTGTAACTTTCATCTTTCATCTACCCAACGTGATATTTGGTGTTTAAACACAGTTAATCTGGGTTCAATTAAATTGGACATGAGTCCACTTAACAAATGAACATTGGAATTTCTAGTTGGCACTTTAATATATATGGTAAATTGGGATTGAAAGCATTGATTGGGTTAAATACGGTTTCCCATTTTTCTCAATTTCTTAGATGTGTAAGGCTTTCTACAAAAACTTAATATATACATTATATCACTATTCAACCAAGTATAACCATATGTTCTTTTCCAAAATAAAATTGTGTAATAAATGTACAATAAGGGAAAATGTGAGGGAATAATTAAGATCAATGGGTAAAAAACTTCTATCAGTGTTGCAGATATCTCTGATTTATCATTTAGCAAGTCGATAAGATATCATTATAGGACAAATAATAGAGGAATGAAATGGATATGAACTTTTGGAGTCTTGTTTGATGTCATGATAGGCTAAAATGAAAATTTTAGCACATTATCTACAATCCATTGTATTTCATAGGTCAAGACTGTTAGGTAGTTATGAAAAAATATAAAATGTTGTTGAAATGAAAATGTTAAGATAGATATATGTGGGTTACAAGAAAAGATAAAAATAAAGATGATTATTCATATTTGAATAATTAGACTCTAATAGATCATAAAATGAGAGGAGATATGTTAAGCTAATTAAAAAATGTAAGGGGTGGAGTGCGATCTAAAAAATAATAATGTAATAAAAGTGTTTTGCAAGATGTTAAAATTACTACCAATGTAGTGTCGCATAAAGCTCATTGGATGAATAAGATTATCCTAAATAGTTGGGGTCAAAGCTTGATAATGATGGTTATTAAATATTATATGAATTGGGCTTTTACCTTTTTTCTGAGTGCTGGTTTAAAATGGCTTTAAATACCAATTTCTGGTTGGTTTCTAGAATCCTCATCGTCATGAAAAATGGGCAAACAGATCATTGATGCAGTTCAGTTTGCATAATCTTGTAGCTGAATGACATTTTTCATGCATTGCAGGGCGTACCTGAACAGAAACTGAGGGCCCATTTGGGTTCCTTTGGAGTTACAGGCAACCTAGCTCTTCAGCCAATGTATACATTGTCAGGTAATTATCAATTTGGTTCACCTATTAATTAAAGAGGAAGAATAGTAGTTTATGGTGGTGTAAAGCATGATAGTGCAATACCCCAATGTTCAGAGATCATTATGTTATATTGGGCCAAATTTTGTGTGGTGCCATTTATTTTCAAAATCCTGAAAGGGATGTCCATATTTTGATTACTATCAAAGTGGTACCTTATCACTTTTAATATGCCCATTATCTCTATTTATATTGATTTCTTGGAAAATGAACAATTTCTTTGAAATTGTTCACCTTTGTCAGCTTGATGCAAAAATGAGCCTATTTTCACTTTCCAATATTCACAGGTGTAGTTAAGTAAGATTTTGCTGCAAATTAGAAAAAGCGAATAATTTTATTCAAGCTATTTAATTTTGTTAGGTTAAGAATTTCAAATATCAATTTTCAGATTTTGTAGAAGTTTTAGAATTATATGAGAAATTTTAATGTTTTTTTTTGCTTCAAATTAGCAAAAAGGTATGGTTCAGTAATGTTCATGTTTCAATAACTCAATAATAAAAAGGGGTATGATGGGCATATTTGAGCGTGATAGGGCTTCCCTTCGATCCTAGTCAAAATAGGTTGTCGCTTTGGTAATTTAGAAAACAAGGCGTGCCATTCTGATTATCGCCTATTATTGTTTGAGCACTTTGCATGTGTCTTTTATAACTAAATCTTGGTACTGAGAAGTCTACTTATATTCACATGAATTCATCATCATTATCTTAGTTTTAAGCTTCACTTCTGCTTTCTGTTTCAGGTGGTCAAAAGAGCAGGGTAGCATTTGCAAAGATCACTTTCAAAAAACCACACATCATTCTCCTTGATGAACCATCAAACCATCTAGTAAGTAAATCAAAGTCAACCATGCAATTTTCCTTGTTACACATTTAGTTCAAAGCAAGTCCAATTATAACAACCATGGAATGGTTTGAAAACCAGATTTATTTAGTTCTTATGTCTTATAAACTAGATGATTTTTTTGTTAAATTTACTTTTCTTAATTTCTGAACTCTGAACATTCTGAGCGAACAAAATTTCATTTATTAATTTGAAACAAAGACCAACATCTCTATCTACATCACTTTTCAATATGTTTTTTTTGCTGATTTTGTTGCATTGGGCCTAAAATATGCTGGCCCCTTGGAAATTCTTTCATGTTGTGGCAGATGGAACTAAATTACTTTTAAATGATCCTTGTAGTACTTTTAAATAAATCCTGTCTAGAGGAGGTGCTCATTTATTTAGCGTTGGGCCATTTATTTAGTTAACCCTTTGTATATTTTAATGCGGGCAAGGATTAAAAAAAAATAGTAGGACACATGTTTGATCGATCTTTATAACTTTGACGCAAGATTTTAGTCCTAGATGTATTTTCTATCATTGAATTGCACTTGGCTGAGAGATCTATTCATTTCATTATTGCAGGATTTAGATGCTGTTGAGGCACTCATTCAGGGTCTTGTGATCTTTCAAGGAGGGGTTTTAATGGTATAATATCTCACCTTAATCCTTTAGATTTGATTTCTTTTAGTCTGGTTTACTTGGGTTGAAACACTGGAGTGAAAGGGTCACCCAGTTGCACATGGAGCATGAATTGC
Organism: Zingiber officinale; assembly: GCF_018446385.1. Lineage (NCBI taxonomy): Eukaryota > Viridiplantae > Streptophyta > Magnoliopsida > Zingiberales > Zingiberaceae > Zingiber > Zingiber officinale. Next base: position 57,845,251 of record NC_056006.1, on the reverse strand, counting down.
TCGTGCATTTATTTCTGTCACTCCCCTCATTGTCCTCCCAAGTCTGCCAATTTCACTCGCGTGTTTATTTCTGTCACTTCCCCCCTTATCTTTCCCCCCAAGTAAGCCTAGTCTTAGCCTCTACGCAGCAGCTTATTTCTGACATTTGATTCAGGTGAGCCACGACGAACATTTAATAGCCGGAAGTGTAGGCGAGCTGTGGGCGGTCTCAGAGAGCAGAGTGGCACCATTTTCAGGGACTTTCCAGGATTACAAAAAGAAGCTGAAGGCTTCTGGATGAGAGTTCTCGGTATCCGCTGTTAATGCCCTTGACTCCACTCACAATTTTATTGCTCCTTTTTGTTGTTTGTATCAACTCTAAAGAAATTTAATGTTTAAATTCTATAGAAGGTTTAGTAGAGATGCTAAATAAACTAAAGTTCAAATATTCTTCTATTCCTAAAGGAAATAGACTCGACTCATGTTAATTATATTCTTTAAAAATAATCAATTGTAGTTCCAGTTGATGTTTAAATGATCTAGGAAACTGTTAATTATATTAATGATATATCCTGGCAAACTATTATAGTGCCAAGTCACGAGGAAAAAAAGATTGACTGTTTTATGTTCAGAATTATGCCTGTTAAATTTATGTAGCCGAGTGGAATTATTTGTTGGATTAATAGAAGATACCATTTATTTCAAGCAGTTCAGTATTGCCGGTTTTATGATAAGATATAATTAGGTAAATTATAAGGGTATTTTATTTGTGTAGTGACCCTGTGTATGAGGATATTAGATATCCAACAAAACATTTCATCTGTTATAAATTATCCTAAAATCTATTAGAGTATAAAACACAGAAAAAGTTACATTTAAAAAATTTTAAAAAATGACATGGACCTACAATGAGGGTCGTGATCTGTAGTATAATAATTCTCTCTCTATATATATAGAGTTTACTATTATCTTACGGACCATTCATTGTGAAACAATAGTTTGGTCGAGGTGTCTAGAATTGATCCAGATGCCTTAATTATTTTTTTACTTTTTGTTATTTTTTAGTCTAGATGTCTTGACGTATGCCAAAGGGCTAAAGCTAGGAGAGATCAATTATTACTTCCGAAAGGTCTAATTATAAGATTGCGGGTAAAGTGTTTCAAGGAACCATTAAATGAGTTAATCAAAGAACATTGGGCGGACTATGAGCAAGGAGAGATCAAGATAATCACAACTGCTAGTCGTGACCTAATTCACGTAATCAGGCATAACAATCCATGACTCGATCGCGCATAAGCATGATAACTCGTTCATGCATGAAGATTTAAGTATTTTAGATTGTTTAATGAAGCATGCGACTTGGGACTCTAATTGTGCATGCATTTATTTTGTTTTGGGTTCCTAGATAGCTTGCACGAGGCATGTCACATTGGGACTCTAATTGTGTATGTACTTGTACTTTTCCTTGTTCGCTCCCACTATATAAGGGAGGGACATCTTAGTATGAAACAACTTAGTTTTTGATGAGATTGTGTGCTCTCTTAGTTCTTGAAAGGACTTTCTGAACTTATCGAGTTTACTCTCGTGGCGTTCAACCCATTGAAACTTATTACTCCGGGTGTGGTGTTTTTTTCCTTTGTAGACTTGGTTCGTGCCAGTTCTTCGTTATGGGTCAAGACTCACACTCTTGTCATATAGTTCTTAGGACTCTATCCACCTTTGTCTCAGGTTCCATCTCATTTGTTGGTAGGGTTCGTATCATCTGGTATCAGAGCTGCGGTTCACAGGCAAGTGCAAATCTATCTTTACTTGTTCTGCCAAAAGCAAAAAAAAAAAATCGTGAAAAAGAAGAAGAAGAGAGCGCAACGAAAAGACAAAAAAGAAGAAGAAGAAGAAGAAGAAGAAAGCGCAGAAAAAAAGCTGCTCGTGCGAATTGAAGTAAATTGTCTTCAACAATCCCTTTCTTGTTTTCCTTATTCTCAAACTTCTACTCTTTCATTTTCTCTTAAAATTTTGTCATCATAAGTTTCGGTGGTATCTTTTGAATTGCTACGTGATATTCCGATTGATTCTAGAGTTTGATTAAGAACTAAGAGATATCATCAATTGAGAGCTTACCACCCAAACGTGAGTTGAGTGTTTGTGAGGTTTTCTTTCATTTTGCAGCCATGCCCAACAACCAGGAGGATGGAGCAAATGAGGGGGCTAGGCCACTTCCGAATTTGCAACTGCAAGCATTAATGGGGGAGATGCAGCGAATGATGAGGGCGGAATTAGAATCTATCCCTGAGAGGTTGGATTAGGTGGAGGATGGGACACCAAGAAGACATCAACAAGACCATATTATTAGACCACAATGAAGACATGCCCAAGGGATTGATGTCGAAGAAGATGAAGAGGTCATTGTGGAAGACTTTGATGAGCAAAACTACAATCGGGGCAGGATTGAATATTGAGGAAATAGAAATGGAACTAGAAGAAATAATGATTTAAGAGGGGATTAAGATGAAGATTTCAACCTTCCAAGGGAGAAATGACCCAGAAACTTACTTGGAATGAGAAACTAAGATGGAAATGGTATTTGAATATCATGAATTCTCAGAGTTTAAAAAGGTGAAGTTAGCTGCCATTGAATTCACTGGTTATGCTATTGTTTGGTGGGATCAAGTGGTGATGACTTGGAGAATGAATAGAGAGCAACCTATGTTCACTTGGGAGGAGATGAAAGTGCTCATTAGAAGGAGGTTTGTACCCAGCCATTATTATAGAAGCTTATATCAGCGGCTTCAAAGGTTATCTCAAGGTTCCAAAAGTGTGAGTGAATATTTCAAGGAGATGGAGTTGTCCATGATCCGAGCTAATGTCGATGAAGATCGGAAAGCCACCATGGCCAGGTTTTTACATGGTTTAAACCTAGATATTGCTGATATTGTTGAATTGCAGTATTATGTTGAGTTGTCGGACATGATCCACCAAGCACAAACAGTGGAAGAACAACTCAAGAGGAGAGGATTAGCTAGGAAGGGACAACCAATGACTACTCATGACACATGACAGACAACTCCAAGAAAGGAGGAACAACCTCAAAATAAGCCAAAGTTTGAACCATTCAAGAAGCCCAAACCCACACCATCTACTATTCAAGGTAATCGCGAGCCCATTTCCTCCAAAATTCGTGATATCAAGTGTTTTAAATGTCAAGGGCATGGTCATATATCTAGCCAATGTGTAAACAAAAGGGTGATGGTAATAAACACCCAACGTGAACTTGAGTCGGAAGATGATGAAATAGTTGAAGAAGTGCCACAAAAGGAGGACAGTGATGATGAACAACATGCCGCTGTTGGAGACTTATTGGTGGCCCAATGAGTTCTCAATCTACAAGCTAAGGAGGAAGAAGGTAATCAAAGGAAGAACTTGTTTCATACCCGTTGCTTTGTCAATAACAAGGTTTGTAGTGTTACTATTGATGGGGGGAGTTGCACTAATGTGGCAAGTACTGATTTGGTGGAGAAATTGTCATTACCAACTCGGAAACATTTGCGTCCTTATCGACTCCAGTGGCTAAACGATTGCGGTGAAATCAAGGTAACAAAACAAGTCTTGGTAGCAATTTCCATCGGCAAATATGAAGATGAGCTGTTGTGTGACGTGGTTCCCATGCATGCATGCCATTTATTATTGGGGAGACCTTGACAATTCGATCGAAAGGTAACACATGATGACCTCACAGATAGGTATACTTTTACTCTGAAGGGCAACCTATTATTCTTGTACCATTGACTCCAAGACAAGTATGGAGGACCAGTTGAGATTACAAAAAGTAAATGAAAAGAAGAGAGAAAAAGAAATTGAGAGAAAAAAAGTTGAGAGAAAAGAAGTCGAGGAAAAAAAAAATGAGAGGAAAGAAAATGAGAGGAAAGAGACAGAAGGAGAGGGCAAGGGAAAAAAGGAGAGAGAAAGAAAAATAGTTTTTATGCAAGAAAAAGTGAGATCACATGAGCTTTGTTTTCAAATCAGTTGCCCCTTGTCCTTTTTTATAAGGAGACATTCTTGAGCACTAATGACCTTAACGGTTCTTTGCCTAGTGTTATTGTTTCTCTCTTACAGGAATTCGAGGTGGTCTTTCCTGAAGAGCTTCCGCATGGTTTACCTCCAATTAGAGAAATTGAGCACCAAATCGACTTCATATCTGGTGCATCCATTGCAAATCGACCTGCCTATAGAAGCAATCTGGAGGAAGCAAAGGAACTTCAGAAGCAAGTTAATGAATTATTAGAAAAGGGGTATGTTCGAGAAAGCATGAGCCCTTGTGTCGTGCCTATGTTACTAGTTCCCAAGAAGAATGGAACATGGAGGATGTGTGGATTGCCAGACCATCAACAATATCACGGTAAAGTATCGCCATCCAATTCCTAGGATTGATGATATACTTGATGAATTGTATGGTTCTTGTGTGCTCACAAAAATTGATCTTAGGAGTGGATATCATTAGATTAGGATGAAGGAAGGTGATGAATGGAAAACTGGTTTTAAAGCCAAACATGACTTATATGAATAGTTAGTAATGTCTTTTGGCTTAACTAATGCTCCTAGCACTTTTTTGCATTTGATGAACCATGTTTTACATGTTTTCTTAGGAAAATTTGTAGTTGTGTATTTTGATGACATTTTGATTTATAGCAGAAGCTTAAAAGAGCATGTTACACATTTAAGGTTAGTTTTGAGTATGCTAAAAGAAGAAAAGTTTTTTTCTAACCTCGTTAAATGCTCCTTTTGTATGGAGAAAGTCGTGTTTCTTGGTTTTGTTATTAGTACTAAAGGCGTTAAGATGGATGAGGAAAAGGTAAAAGCAATCCAAGAGTGGCCAACACTGACAACAATTAGCCAAGTGAGAAGTTTCCATGGTTTGGCCAACTTCTATTGACGACTTGCTTGTGATTTTAGCAATATTGCAGCTCCTCTTACTAAAGTCATCAAGAAAAATGAGTCATTCAAGTGGGGAGAGAAGCAATAGAGGGCCTTCAACACTTTGAAAGAAAAACTAAGTTCTGCTCCTTTACTAATCCTACCAGATTTTTCTAAAACCTTTGAAATCGAATGTGATGCTTCTGGTGTTGGTATAGGTGCTGTGCTTATGCAGGAGATGAGACCCATTGCTTACTTCAGTGAGAAGTTGAGTGGAGCCACTCTCAACTATCCCACATATGACAAGGAGATGTATGCATTGGGGAGAGCATTGGAGACATGACAACATTACCTATGGCCAAAAGATGATTCACACAGATCATCAATCTCTAAAGCATTTGAAGAGCCAACATAAGTTGAACTCACGCCATGCTAAATGGGTAGAATTCATTGAGATATTTCCTTATGTGATCAAATACAAGCAAGGAAAGGAGAACGTAGTTGCTGATGCACTATCTCGAAGGTATGCTTTACTGTCTACTTTAGATACGAAGTTACTTAGATTTGAATATATCAAGAATTTATATACTAACGATACTGATTTTTCTGATGTGTTCAAAGCATGCAATAAGGTTGCATTGGGTAAGTTCTATAGGTATAATGGGTTTTTATTTCGTGAAAATAGATTGTGTGTGCTTATACGTTCGTTACGTGAATTGATCACTAGGGAAGCCCATGGTGGTGGTTTGATGAGTCATTTTGGCGTTACTAAGACTTTAGGGGTTTTACAGGATCATTTTTTTTGACCTCATATGAAACATGACGTGGAAAGAATCTGTGAGAAGTGCATCACTTGCAAACAAGCTAAATCTAAATTGAAACCCCATGGCTTGTATACTCCTTTGTCTATACCTAGTGAACCTTGGACTGATATTTCAATGGACTTTATTTTGGGATTACCCCGGACCAAGAGGGGGAGAGATTCAATTTTTGTTGTGGTAGATAGATTCTCAAAAATGGCACATTTCATTCTATGTCATAAAATCGATGATGCATCGCATATGGCTAAATTGTTCTTTAAAAATATTATTAGATTGCATGGCATGCCTAGGACCATTGCCTCTGATAGGGATACAAAGCTTTTGAGTTATTTTTGGAAGACTTTGTGGGAAAAATTAGGAACTAAATTATTGTTCTCTACTACGTGTCACCCCCGAACTGATAGGCAAACTGAAGTGGTCAATCGAACTTTGTCCTTTTTTACTTCATGCAGTCATTAACAAGAATTTGAGAATATGGGAAGATTGTCTACGTCATGTTGAATTTGCTTACAATAGGAGCATACATTCTGCGACTCAATTTTCTTTATTTGAAATTGTTTATGGTTTCAATCTTTTGTCACCATTAGATTTGATTCCTTTAGTTGTAAGCGAGCATATAAACTTAAATGATAAGCAGAAGGCCGAATTCGTAATGAAGTTTCATAAACAAGCACGACTGAATATTGAGAAAAGAACCTAGCAATACATGCAATAAGCTAACAAGGGGCGCAAGAAAATTGTGTTTGAACTAAGAAAATGGGTTTGGTTGCACCTCCGAAAGGAGTGATTTCCGAACAAATATTGTTCTAAACTTCTACCTCGAGGGGATGACCCATTTCAAGTATTAGAGCGCATCAATGATAATGCCTACAAACTTGAACTACCAGGTGAGTATAGCGTACATTCTACTTTTAATGTTGCTGACTTATCCCTGTTTGATGGAGGTGGTGATTTGAGGACAAATCCTTTTCAAGAAGGGGAGAATGATGTATGCCCAAGGACTGAAGCTAGGAGAGATCAGTTATCACTTTCAGAAGACCCAATTACAAGACTGCGGGCAAAGCGTTTAAAGGAAGTACTAAATTGGCTAATTAAAGAACATTGGGCGGACTATGAGCAAGGAGAGATCAAGATAATCACAACTACTAGTCGTGGCCTAATCCACGCATGAAGACTTAAGTATTTTAGATTGTTTAATGAAGCATGCGACTTGAGACTCTAATTGTGCATACATTTATTTTGGTTTGGATTCCTAGATAGCTTGCATTAGGCATGCCACATTGGGACTCTAATTGTGCATGCACTTATCTTGTACTTTTCCTTGTTCTCTCCTATTATATAAGGGAGGGACATCTTAGTACGAAGAAACTTAGTTTTTGGTGAGATTGTGTGATCTCTTAGTTCTTGAAAGGATTTTCTGAACTTATCGAGTTTACTCTCGTGACGTTCAATCCATCGAAACTTATCATCCTGGGTGTATCGTTTCTTTCCTTTGTAGGTTTGGTTTGTGCTAGTTCTTGGTTACGGGTCAAGACTCACACTTTTGTCATCTAATTCTTGGAGCTCTATCTATCTTTTTCTCGGATTTCATCACAGTTGTTGGTGGAATTCGTATCACGTCTAGAATTGATCAAATGCCTCGATTCTTTTTTTATTTGTTTTTCAAAATAAAAAAATTCTTAAATCTTAAATTCTAAACCCCTAACACACATATCATTTTTGTTAGTTTTAATATTTTTCTTAAATCTAATTGGGTTAATTTGGGAGCTAAAAAAAATAAAAAAACTGCAGAGGCTTGGATCAATTTCAGACACTCTAAGTCAGGTTTGGAGGAATCTACAGCGTATATATATACTAATGTGAACTGCAACATTAGTAAATTATAATTATTCAAAAATTCTTAACAGTCATGGTGCAACGGGACGATGATTAAATTGAAATAATTGATGAACTAATTTAATTTAAAAATTTAGTTCAATTAATTTGAAAATTTATTTTTTATTTTATTGTTTTTGATTATTTCAGTTTAATCAATTTAATCTGGATTTTAAAATTTAAAATTTATTTAAATTGATTAAAGCAAGTCAGTTTAATGTATGAGTCGGTCATTGCGAAGTTGTGACTTGTTAGGATGATAAATTAGATAGTAAATTTGGTAGTCTAATGTTTACATATTGAAGGAGCAGTCAATTACGGATAATTCAGTTAATTTAATTCGTTATCGAATTAATTAATTTTATAACGGTTGATTTTAATAATTAATTTTAAATCGGTATTTATTCGATTTTAATAATAAATTTTGGTGGTTTAGTTTGTCCAAAAAAAAATCTTTATTTAGGTTGGTCTAACTGAATGTTCAGCTCTATTAGGGTCTAGAATCAAACTCCCTATGTTAAGATGACCGGCCGAACAACATGTTGAGCCATGCATTTGATTCGATTTCGTCAAAATGTACCAAGTTTATTTGCTCGCACGAGCTCATGCTATTCGTGTATCGGCACTGGCAGTTTCTCCGCACGATCAGTAACCATTTGTTTATCGGACGGACGAGGAAAAACAAATTACACGAGTCAATTAAAAGGACATTTGTGTATTGATTTTTTGATCGGTAAAATGAGTTTGCTTTCCTTCTGGGCTAAATCCAAGGAGTCAACAATTCTCATCGCGGGCTAGCAACAACAAGCAGAGTCTGTGCTGAAAGCACCGTAATAAGCTCAAGATTTTGATATATAATTAAGGTTAAAATTAGATTTGGTATGATTTAATAAGTTTGTGTTAAGAGTGCAGAGCAGATTACTTGATAGATATATAATAAAATTCTGATTGAAATCAGATATTGGCTAAGTCTTAGTGGAGTTAGGTAAATGAAGTCTCGACCGGACATTACACAGAAGTTAAATCCTAGTTGGGAGCCAATCTAAGTAAATCCTAATTGGGAATTAGGTGGATCAATTTCAAGTGAAGTTAGTTGGAAGTTAAATTTTAGTGCCACTCACGGCTGCCATTTAATCATCATTGCATGCCAGACTTATCACCAATCATTGCTGTTAATTTGATTTACGCTGTCAACCCCTAATGTGATTTTGACAAATTCACCATTGACATGGTGCATGGAATTATATATGTAACACGTAAGGCAGGCTACGCCAAACAACAACTCTTTTAAGAAAGTATAAAAGACTGATTCCTGCTCGCCGACACACCAAACAACAAATCCAGTCTTGGAAAATTCTGTTTGTCAATTAGAACTCTTCTTCCAGTTATAATTAATTAATAGCAAAGTCAAACTCTTCCAATCAACAGCTCCCTTAGGCCAGGGCCATGTCAACGCCTCCCACCCTCTCTATATAAATCCACTTTATGTGCTTCATCAATAACAAAAACCAGAATCCTCTTCTCTCTTCAACGATTCCATGGCTTCTGATCTATCCCTCCTGCTTATTGTTGCTCTCGTTGCAGCTTTGTCTTTCTCTCAAGCTTTAGCCCGTGATCCAGGCGCCCTTCAAGACTTCTGTGTTGCAGACAGCATGTCCAAAGGTATACTAATTACCTAGCTTACATATATGTATATTTGTTACCTTAAATCTTTCCCAACATATATATGCATGGAGATGATCGATGATTAATTTATATACATGCTTCAATGAATTTATATGCAGTTATTGTGAATGGATTCACTTGCAAGAATCCAGAACTCGTTAAAGTTGATGACTTCTTCTTGTCGGGCCTCAATGTGCCTCGTAGCACCATGAACAAAGTTACTTCCAATGTGACGCTCATAAATGCAAATATAATTCCCGGCCTCAACACTCTTGGCATCTCCATGGCTCGAGTGGACTATGCCCCCCGCGGTCTCAATCCTCCGCACATCCACCCTCGTGCCACAGAGCTCCAAACAGTGTTGGAAGGCTCGCTCTATGTTGGATTCATAACGTCCAATCCCGAGAACAAGTTGGTGACCAAAGTGCTTAACAAGGGTGATGTGTTCGTATTCCCTCAAGGCCTAATTCACTTCCAGTTCAATCTTGGTCGGACGAGGGCTCTTGCGATGTCATTTCTAAGTAGCCAAAATCCAGGACTAATCACCATCGCCAATACTGTCTTTGGGTCAAAGCCAAACATCTCGGATGATATTCTTTCAAAGGCTTTCCAGGTGGATAAGAAGACTATCGATTGGATCCAATCTCAGTTCTAGAAAACCAACGAAGGTTAATAATATCATATCAATATTGTTGCTTATTCATTGCATTTGTATCTGCAATAATTCATTCTTTGATATATATATCCATGTTTGTCAATCTCCACAAAAGATAATTTATAATAAGTATGATATGTATTTCTGAAGAAGAACGTTATGGGATTTTTTATGGCTGTCAAAAACCATAAGTTGTGAGCAATTGTTTGATGAGCTAGGGCAAGTATTGGTTATTTTTAATATATAGTTAAAAGATGAACCCTTAGCTTGAACATGATTCGAAAACATGAATTACAGATAAACTATCTAACATGGCACAAGAAGACATGCATATTGATACGACACGTAAAGGAGGGACCTAGGGGTTAGACAGTCAAAAGTTAAGAGCACGTGACAGTCAATATTCAAGAGGGCATGACAATCAACAGTCTAGGAAAGATGGGAGTTAGATCGCCTCGTGTCATCAGCCGCATAATTCCCGGTCGATCACAATCAGGGCAGGTCCCCAGATTTGAGACATAAGACGAAGCTTGGACTAGTTCCTGGCCTGTCCCAGACTGATCGGATTTTCCCGGCTCGGACTTTATATATGGTCTTGGTACTTTTACTAAAACAACTCCCGACCAGCTCTTCAGTAATCAAATCATGAAAGATGGCCCCTCGCCATAGTCTTAGATAAACCCGGTCGGTTCACCATAGCTCATCTTCTTCATCAAGGCTCAGTCCTGGTAGCATATCTGAGCAGTCATCCTGAGCTGTCTGTAGCTGAACCTGGGTAGGAAGGAAAGCACTAAGTGACAACAATGTCAGAGAATTATAACCTCCAGTCAGAGAATAATTGTCATACGTCAGGGAATATTCCAATGGTCTATCACTCCCTGAGAGTGGAACCTTCCTTCTACCAATAGGAGGTCGTCGTACATCCTCTCTCACCCGACATGCCCTGACACCCGACATTTTCTGATAGCAGTCAGGCTCAAAAGGCATGCAGAGTCATACAAAAAGGGAGGTCCTCTTCTTTTGCCAAGTACACACACATCCGCACTCGTCTTCAACAGTTCTTTTTTCCATCGTACACTATTTTTTCGGGGAAAAAGGACCTGACTTGAACGTCAGAGGGCATATGTCGGGGACTTTTTCCCTGGTTTCTGGTCTCTAATGCTCCGGGTGCTTTTCTGAGTGTGTCCAGAGTCTAAGTACCACCAGTTCTCCTACTATACAGACTTTGGGGTTCCATGTCGGGGTTTGCTTTTCCGACGCGCATACACAGGGTGCATCAAAGTCGCCTCTCCGTCAACACCAACACCATCTCCACCGACCTCCGTCTGATTCAAATTCTGGACAGGATCAAATTTGGCGTCGTCTATGAGAATCTTCTCCACTTATTTTAGAATGTGACGATGGAGGATACTGGTAAGATCAATGTAACCATGACAGCCGAAGAGTACGAATTATTCAAGGAAGCCAAGAGGCGAGCAGCTTCCGAGAGGCATACAGCCGCTTCACAACTGTTGGGATTTTCGGGCCGTAAAACCCATTTTTTGGGTTACAAAAACCCCGAAGTCTTGCCATGGATCCGTGTGAAGATATATAAAAATTTTACATGTACATGTTTGTTATCCTAGATCTACCTTAGATCTACATGAAAAAGGAAGTATACCTTTGAAGCGAAGTCTTTCGCAAATCCCGCTTGTCCAAGGTCCGTCGGATCTCAAGTGTGTTCAAGTGTGTACACCTCTAGAAGTATCCACACGAACAAGAGATGGAGAGGAAACCTTAGAGTGTGCTAGCACCCCAAGGAGTCTCGGCAATGGAGGAAGAGAGGGAGAGAAGAAGAAGAGAGGAGGAAGAAGATGACCTCTTGAATTGAGCACACAATTGCATTCAATCACATCTAAAGTGGTCGGCCACTAAAGGAGAGGTTTTAAACCTCAATGAAATACCAAGAGCAATGAAATACCAAGAGCAATGAAATATATTAGACTGATTCCTGCTCGCGAATCTAATCTTGTAAACTTCTGCTTGTCGATAAGAATTCTTCCAGTTTAAAGCAAATTCAAACTCTCCCAATCTACAGCTCCCACAAGGCATTGCCATGTCAACGCATTCATGGCCTCTCTCTCTATAAAAATCCACTTATGCTTCTGCGGTTCTGCCATAACGAAATCAAAATCCTCCTTAATCAAGCTCTCCCATCTTAATTACCTTATCTCTCTTCAACGATTCCATGGCTTCTGATCTATCCCTCCTGCTTGTTGTTGCTCTCGTTGCAGCTTTGTCTTTCTCTCAAGCTTTAGCCCGTGATCCAGGCGCCCTTCAAGACTTCTGTGTTGCAGACAGCATGTCCAAAGGTATACTAATTACCTAGCTTACATATATGTATATTTGTTACCTTAAATCTTTCCCAACATATATATGCATGGAGATGATCGATAATTAATTTATATACATGCTTCAATGTATTCATATGCAGTTATTGTGAATGGATTCACTTGCAAAAATCCAGAACTCGTTAAAGTTGATGATTTCTTCTTGTCGGGTCTCAACGTGCCTCGCAGCACCGTGAACAAAGTTGGTTCCAATGTGACACTCATAAATGCAAATATAATTCCCGGCCTCAACACTCTTGGCATCTCCATGGCTCGAGTGGACTATGCCCCCCGCGGTCTCAATCCTCCGCACATCCACCCTCGTGCCACAGAGCTCCAAACAGTGTTGGAAGGCTCGCTCTATGTTGGATTCATAACGTCCAATCCCGAGAACAAGTTGGTGACCAAAGTGCTTAACAAGGGTGATGTGTTTGTATTCCCTCAAGGCCTAATTCACTTCCAGTTCAATCTTGGTAGGACGAGGGCTCTTGCAATGTCATTTCTAAGTAGCCAAAATCCAGGAGTAATCACCATCGCCAACACTGTCTTTGGGTCAAAGCCAAACATCTCGGATGATATTCTTTCAAAGGCTTTCCAGGTGGATAAGAAGACTATCGATTGGATCCAATCTCAGTTCTAGAAAACCAACGAAAGTTAATAACATAAATATTGTTATTCAATGCATTTATTTCTACATTAATTCATTCATTGATGTATTCATGTTTGTCAATCTCCATCAAAGAGATTCATAACAAGTTTGATATGTATTTTTGTAGAACATTACGGATTTCTTATGGTTGTCGAAAACAATAATTTGTGTTTAATTTTTAGAAGAGTTAGGGTAAGTATTGTTTATTTTTAACATATAGTTAAGAGATGAGCCCTTAGCTTGGACATGATTCAAAAACATGAATCCCAGATACATTATCTAACTTGATATAACAGGACATGCATATATAAACAATGTAAGATGACTTGCTTAATCTAGCTAGTACATAAGATATGCAACAAGAAAAGGAGTTATTGTCAAAAAGCCTTGCATGTTGATCAAACTAGTCGACTAATAGGTGTTTTTTTAGAATAGTGGGCAGTTTTTTTTTATTTAAAAAAAAAATGTAAACCTTGTAGATATACCTTTTTGGCCAAGCTCTTGGATATAATTGGAGGTAGTCCATGAGTAAATGCTGTTAGTAAGAGTCCTAGAATTAATCATATGATGATTGCTATATAGACTCGATGTATCATATTCATATATATATTTATAAGGCATTTGTTTATGGTTATTATACTTATTTGTATTAGTGCCAAATAACTTATAATAGCGTCCTTGAGTAGAAGATTCTTATCTATATCAATCGATTGGTTGAATTGATAGTGAGATGATATAGAGAACACTACTCTTAATCATTCCTAGTCAAGTATTAATATTCAGGGACAATGTTAATGCGATGAGACTAGCATGTAGGTCAACTCGATGACTTGATCTCACGAGTCATGAATATTGGATATCAAGTTGACACATGGGTATGCATTGGAGAATGTATACTGAATGCCCCGCTATGAGAAAGTATCATGGATCGTTATATGAGTGTCATGTACTTTCTCATGTGACTATTAGTATGACTATCAGTCCTTGAACCTGAAGTCACCATGGTTCTCTACATAAGAAGTTGCATACTTTGGCTTCTTCAAAGGTCACCCGTAAATGGGTGGACTATAAAGGCGACTACTGGGTATGTAACAAATTATGCGGAGGGATGTGAGTGATGTAGATGGGATCTATCCCTCCTATATGACGGGAGTGACATCATGATTCTTGATAGAGTGAGACCACTAAGTGCATGACCATGCCCAAATGAGTCAATATGAGATATTGAACTCATTTGATTATAGTGAGTCTACTTGGAGTTCAAGACATAGATTGATTAGAGGATGACACGGTCTATGCCTCAATTGATCAATCTAGATGTCTAGGATAGAAGGACATTGCCACATATTGTGAGAGTCACAATTAGTAGTCACAATGGAGATGTTGGATCTCAACATTCTTGTAACTTGAGTAGTAATAATGTGTTGCTAGATACCGCTCATTACTTATGTTTCTAAATTGGGTTTAGGAGCATTGCCAACGTTACAAGAACCTATAGGGTCTTACACAAAGGGCAGTTAGATGGAGATTAGGTTCATATGATGGACCAAGAGGATTAGGTTCATGTGATGAACCAAATTGAATTAAGAGTAATCCAAATTAGACTAATTGAGTTGGACTCAATTTGATTCATGCGTCGAATGAGTCTAATTTAGATTATGATTCATTGAATCAATTTAAACCAATGAATAGAGATTCATTAAATTAAATTTATTTGAATCAAATGATAGATTTGATCAACCATGGGAGATAAGAGGTCAAGTTTGACTTGACTTGAGAGGGAAGATGAAGGGTCAAGTTTGACTTGACCAAATGCTACCTCATTTGTGACTTGGCATGGGCCGGACAATGATGGTGTTCCACATCATCAAGGCCACATCATTGTGTGCCACCTCATGAGGGAGACCAAGAATCATGACTCTTGGTATTATTACATGGAGGTTTAAAACCTCTCAAGAGTGGCCGGCCACTTCAAGGGAATTCAAGGGGTGTGAATTCAAGGCTTTATCTTCTTCCTCTCTTCTTCTTCTCTCCTTCTCCTCCATTGCCGAAACCTCTCAAGGGTGCTAGCACACTCTAAGTGGTTCTCTCCACCTTTTGTCCGTGTGGATACGTGTAGAGGAGTGTTCACTTGGCACTCTACGAGATCCGACGACTGTTTGGACGAGCGAGATAAGCGAAGGGCATCACTACAAGGGTAAAACTTCCTTTTCATGTAGATCTAAGATAGATCTAGTGTAGACAAACATGTATATGAATAATTTTATTTATCTTCGCACGGATCCGTGGCTAGCTTCGAGGTTTTTGCAACGCAAAAAGCGATTTTTGCGGCTCGAAATTGCTAACAATGGTATCAGGGCCACGTGCGAAGCTTGTACATGTTTTATTTTTGTTATTATGAAAAGGTTTCATATCTGTAAGTTTCTATAATTTTTCTATTTTTATGGATTTTGTGAGTATTTTTCTTGTAGAGGCGAAGCAACAAGTGCTTGGACAATTGTAGGCTTCATCTACCAAGAAAAACCTTCCGAAACGGCAATGTCTCGCTCAAACAAAATTATTTTTATTTGGGACAGTGACTTAAGGCGCTGTTAGATCAAGATGGGACACTCGTGATATTCATTTCGTGAGAAGGGGCGCTGCCCCTAACCCCGCAAGGGGCATTGTCTCACGATCGCGCCCGAAAATCGCTAAACGGGACCGCCGGGGAATAATGACTCATAAAATTGATAAAAATAGTAGTAAAATTATAGAAATTTATGTAAAATACATAATTTAGAATATTGTGATGGTCATGGCCCAAAAACCCCAATATGATTAGTTAAAAATTGTGTTGTAATTTATAATATGGCCTGCGCGCCATTTTTTGTATTATGCGTGTTGTATATGATATACGACCTGCGTGTCGTGCCTCCCCTTTTATGTTCCTATTGTAAATAGATTTTAGACTTGAATGTAACTCGAGTTTCATATTTGTAATGTACAAAATGAAGCGATGGAAGGTCCACTCAAGGAGAAGATACGAGGAGGATACTGTCAACACATGGCGGTTAAAAGGAGACGCTTGAAGAAGCTGTTAACCCTAGGTTGACCGTCCGATCTTCTCATTGGCTTGAGAAGATCGTAGTAGGGCCATGACCTCATCATAATTAATTAATCAGTATATATGATTGCTTATGTGTATGTGATGCATGCTAAAGTAGGGTAATTATTGCCTTAATTAATGCGTATATGATACACATTCATGATTAGATTAGATCTTAATCAAGTCAACTCGAAATGCCTACCAAGTTTTGATACCCATCACTACCTCGATCATTTGTTGTTGTTAAATCTGTCAAAGCAGAGCAACACATATTATCTTGGTAGGGTGCGGAGGGACAATCTTGGTCCCGTCTATCAAAGCTTGGGTGAGTAAAAACTCAATTAGATTGAGTATAACTAGTTAACTCAATTGGATCGGGTAAAACTATAGGTATTTTCCAATGGTTGGAAGAAACAAGAGTTGCATAGAGATGTAATTGATAATTAGTTATCTACCGATCATACTAAGTCTTGGGTGATTTAGCCAAAGCTAACTTAAGGCGTAGTATGATGTGGATCTTGTCCCGCAAGAACTATAGCTAATTGGTATGAATATAGTAGTGTGGTTTGACCACATACATGACTTGATTCTACAAAAGCCCTATAATTCAGTGGGAGCATCATTTAGTTAAAGAACTAATTAAATGATAAGTGGAATATGATATTTACTTTATGCTTTATTTATGTTGTAGATTGCCATGTCGAAAAACACCAACGCTTTCTCCCTGCATTTTGTCCTTGACAAGGACAAGCTCAATGGAGCTAATTTCCTGGACTGGTACAGGAATCTGAGAATCGTTTGTTGGATCGAGACGCGCTAGAGGGGGGGGGGGTGAATAGCGCTCGCGGCTATTTTGTTCGATTATCGGAATCGTAAAACTCGTTCAGAAATTAAAGCAGCGGAAATGAAATAAAGCAATACAGACATGAAGGATTTTACTTCGTTCGGAGCCTGTGACGACTCCTACTCGAAGGCCCGCGATCCTTGATCGCTTTCGGTGGGTAACAACTATAAGCGCGATTATTACAAACTAAGTATTACAAGAAGTGCGCTAAATAAATCTATACCGACGACGGAAAATGAGATCTCAGAGCTTTGGGTCATCGGGCATGAGTAGCAGCACTTCGAAATTCCTTGAGTGGGGTAATTCCTCTCATAATCCTTGAGTTGTCTGGAGGCGTAGGCGATTACCTTGCCATCTTGCATCAGCACTGCTCCTAGTCCCAACTTCGAGGCATCACTATATATATCAAAGCTATCTGTATTTTCTGGTAGAGTCAGAATAGGTGCACTGGTCAATCTTCTTTTCAGCTCGCTGAAACTGTTCTCACAGTCCTCTGTCCACTGAAATTTTTTGTTCTTTCTGGTAAAAGCTGTCAGTGGGGAGGCTATCCTGGAGAAATCCTCTACAAACTTTCTGTAATAACCTGCTAGTCCCAAAAAGCTTCTGATCTCACTGGCGTTCTTGGGTCTTTTCCAGTTACTCACAGCTTCTATTTTACTAGGGTCTACCATGATACCATCCTTTGAGATGATGTGACCCAGGAAGGACACCTGATCTAACCAAAATTCATATTTCGTGAACTTGGCATACAGCTGGTTCTGCTGAAGGGTCTGCAATACTATTTTTAGGTGCTCTGTATGTTCTTCCTGAGTTCCTGAATAGATAAGAATGTCATCGATGAATACGATAACGAACTTATCTAAATATTCTCTGAATACCCTATTCATGAGGTCCATGAAAGTAGCTGGAGCATTTGTCACGCCGAAGGGCATGACTACGAACTCATAGTGTCCGTATCTAGTCCTGAATGCTGTCTTGGGTATATCCCCTTCTTTAACTTTCACCTGATGATAACCTGATCTGAGGTCTATCTTCGAGAACACTGCTGCTCCCTTTAGCTGATCGAACAGGTCATCTATTCTGGGAAGAGGATACCTGTTCTTGATTGTGATTTGGTTCAGTGCCCGGTAGTCTATACACAGGCGCATGCTCTCGTCTTTCTTCTTCACGAACAATACAGGTGCTCCCCAAGGTGAGTGACTAGGACGGATGAAGCCCTTGTCAAGCAGCTCCTGTAGTTGCTCATGAAGTTCCTTCAGTTCTGCTGGAGCCATGCGGTAAGGTGCTTTGGAGATAGGATTTGTACCGGGAATGAGCTTTATCTCAAATTCTATCTCCCTGTCTGGTGCTAGGCCTGGTAACTCTTCAGGGAAGACTGCTGGGTAGTCACATACGACTCGGACCTCTGCTAGCGGTTGGTCCTTGTCCTGACTGGTACTGACTACGTGTGCTAAGAACCCCGTACATCCTGAATCCATCAACCTCTGTGCCTTCATAGCTGAGAGAAACTTCTTGGCCTTTCTCCTGGGTTCTCCGACGAATTCGAACTGTGCTTCCGCTTCAGGTTGGAATATGACTTTCTGTTTACGGCACTCGATGGAGGCACCGTATTTGATCAAGAAGTCCATCCCGAAGATAACGTCGTAGTCGGTCATATTAATCACTATCAGATCGCAAAAGAGCTCTCTGTCTGCTATAGTGACCGGCACTGCTCTGAGCCAGTGCGTAGACGCCATGATTTCTCCTGAGGGTAACGTCGTAAGGAACTGGCTACTGAGTACCTCTGGAGGTACTGCTAACTTCTCAGCAAATGCCCTGGATATGTATGAATGGGTTGCCCCAGTATCGAATAAGACAGTTGTACTTTGCTGTAAAATACTAATCTGACCTGTAACAACTGTCGAGGCATTCGCTGCGTCCTCTCTGGTGAGTGAGTAGATCCTCGCATTGGTCGTAGCTGGAGGGGCTTCTAATCTGCCCTGGCTGATATGTGGACCATCTAAAGCGGCCTGCATCTGATGTAACTGAGCTGGCTGGCCTCCATACTGAATCGGCTGTGGCTGAGGAAGACTGGTCTTGTTTGGACACTGCTTGGCCATATGCCCTTCCTGTCCGCATTCAAAGCATCCTCGTGTGCCCTTACGACAAACTCCAGGATGAAATTTCCCACAAGTAGCACACTTTGGATAACTGGGCTGCTTGCTGGCTGACCCTCCTTTTGGGTAACTCCCTGGTTTGCGCTTGTTGCTGGAGTTTCCATTCCAGTTAGAGCCATGGGAGCTGTGGCCCTGCTGTTTCTGAGTGCCTGAGCCTCCTTGACCTTTAGCTTCTGAGAGGACTTGCTTCTGCTGCTTGATGCTATTCTGGTAATGCTCAGTGATTAGAGCACTGCTCACTAGCTCTTCGGTGGTTTGTGGCCTACGTACGCCACCAGCCACGTTCATCGCTATTTCCGGCCTCAGCATCTTGAGCATCAACCGGACTCGTTCTCTTTCTATGCTGGCTAATTCAGGGCATAGACGAGCCAATCTGTTGAATTTCTTCACGGCTTCCTCAACTGATAGGTTGCCCTGACGAAATTCAGTGAACTCGTCGTTGTGGTGGTTGGTGACCCGCATGTGAAAGAACTCCTCAAAGAATTCCTTCTCGAAGTCAGCCCATGTCATCTGGTTCACTGGGCGCTTCGCTCTGATTCTCTCCCACCACATGCGTGCATCTCCTGTCAGACAGAAGGAGGCGCACTTCACCTTCTCATGTTCTGGCCAGTCCAGAAGCTCCATCGTACTCTCCAGTGTTTTGAACCATGCCTGAGCATTCCATGGTTCACTGGTGCCTGAGAAGTTCTCGGGCTTGACTCTCTGCCACTGGATCAAATAGGCTTCTCTCTTTGCCTCTACTGCTGCTAGGGCTACTGGTGCTGTAGGCTGGACTGGTGGAACCTCTAAGACTACTGGTGTCGCTAAGTTCGGCTCTGGGGTGACAGTGGGAGTGTTCTGCTGATTAGCCTTTAAGGTGGCTATTTCCTGTTGCTGTTCAGCTAGCTGCTGCTGTAACTGAGCCACTAGTGCTGTAAGGTCTGGGGGAGGCACTGAACTGTCTGCCTCATGCTGGGGCTCAGTGGCTGGTGCCCTTCTAGCTGGGCGTCCTCGTGCCATTTCTAAAGACATAGAGGACATATATAACTAATACAATCATGTGTATGTAACTACAATCACTAACACGTTAGGTACTATCATCAATCAACATGCTACAGTATCTATAAACATGAAAGAAAGAACATAATAAAGTGAGAGACGTTTCTTACTTGGAAGCTGCAGGTTCAATGCTGATGTGTGTGTAGGAAGTATGGAAAACTACTCTGATACCACTCTGTAATGACCCGCCATCTACTAACTAGGCTGTAAGGCTGATCGTCACATTAATCTGTGCTAACTATTCCCTGATGTTCGCTCTCCGCAAGTGTACGGAAATGTCGCAAGTAATATAAAAGATTATCGTATCCACAGGGACTGGAATAAGCACTATAAATGTCTCAATGCGAATTAGCTAAACAACTATCCAATCGTTTCAAAAGCAAAGTAAAGGTAAACAAATCTAATCTTAAAGATCAACAAACAAGAGTTTAGTGTTTTGGGTTATGATAAAGGGAGATTCTAGGAGTTTCGGTTTCTTTGTAAGATTTTTTGAATGTAAATGGTTCACCAATTCTTATCCCTCAATTGTCAAACATGTAGAAAGTTGCCGGTTCTCTCTTGCAATAGACAACCGGCTAAGGACTGAGAAATGTATCTAAATAGGATTAATTAGACATGAACCTACGTTGTCCTTACACAGAAGCGCACCTATTACTATGCCTTCCTCGGATATCAACATAGAAGCCCACAACTTATTAATCTATCAAGATACAAGAAACTAATCACAAGATCCATCCTACTCTCTTGAATATTCCCATTTCCTCTTCAAGATTATCTCTCAAACGTCCTTACACGGGCTTGCACCTGTCACGTGGATCCCTCGGATGATCGAGTGAGAGTTTATCTTTACAAAGTCCGCAAGAAATTCAAACAATCAATCAAGAATGAGAATTAAGCACAAATCACCATTAATCATTCAAGATCTAATTGATACAAGCAAGACAATGTCATTGAAACAAGAAAATGACAAATCCATAAGAGATTACATCAATCCACCATACAAATACTCCCTTAATCCTAGAATACAAGATCTACTCCATGAATCGAGGAAGAAAACCCGAAGAAATAGAGATTACAAGCATTTCTTAAGTCCCCAATCCAAGAAATCAAGAAGAGGGGGAAAGAGAAAACTTATCTACGAAGAAGCCTCGTCTTCGGATCTAATCCTCGCTCCGGAGTCGAAATCGTCGAGATCTCCCCTTGAATCGCCCAGAAATCCTCCCAAGATTGGGAGGAAACCACCAAATCTTGCTTTCTCTCAAAGGGGGAGAGATCCCCTTTCAATTCATGAAGAAGAGTTTAAATAGAGGAGGGAATCGGGCGCCACACGGCCCCGTGACACGACCGTGTGAGATTCACACGGCCATGTCCAGTTCCCTCTCTGCCAAAGCTGCACGACCGTGTGACTCCACACGGCCAGAACCCTTCTGCTCTCTGGAAATGCTACACGGCCATGTGGTGCACACGGCCACAGCCTGCTTAGTCTCTGGAAATGCTACACGGCCGTGTAGATCCACACGGCCATGTAAGGCTTCTGCTCTGGTTGGCTTCAAATCTTGACACGGCTGTGCGAGGTTCACACGGCCATGTCATCTTCCTCTTCTGTTGGTGCCAAACTCCACACGGCCCGAGCTCCATACCAGTGCATGGTCGTGTGAGGTACACGGCCCGGTGCTTTCTCCCTTTGTTTCCTCCAATGCATGCCCAAAGATGTAGATTCTTCACCAAATCGACTCCTGTGTACAGAAAATGCACAAAAAGCAGATCTCCGAACCAAAAGAGTAAATATTCTAAAATGAAAGCTGGAAGTATAAAAATGCATAGATCAAGCATGCTCAAAATATGTAAATGTGCGTAAAAACATGCATAAAAGAGTATATAATCTACGCACATCACACCCCCAGACTTAAACTTTTGCTTGTCCTCAAGCAAAATGCTGCAGTCTAAATTCATATGTTCTACAACACATTCATAAAACCCAGTGCACTTTCCTAACTCTATCAAAAAGTTTCATTAACAAGCATGATCATGGAAACAAGTAAAGTATGGTTCAAGCATAAGAATCTTGTGCGCAGTGTAAAAGTAACTCAACACCCTTCAAGTTTCAATCCATGTCCTAGTCAAGTCGTCATCAAATTTGAATTCCTAGTGTTCCCAGTGAACGACAAGTAACCAGTGATAGGCACTTACTCACCATTCACTTGGTTCATATTTCTCAACTTACCCAAGGTCTCAAAGGTGTGCTCAATCTCAAGAGAAGCTAAACAGTCATTTCCCCAGTAACCTAACTCGGTCTCAAAGGGGTGACTTGCTAGATTCCACTCATGACAACTATTTTTTATATCCCTTATTATTCTTTTATTTATTTTTTTCTTTTTTTTTTATAAGTGTTTGCATTGTGCAAAACTTATTCACAAATGTACTTTTAGCACACATGTTGGGATATTTTGATTTTTCCAAATGAGCTTTAATGATTTGAGCCTCATCCAGTAACCAGAATGAAAGTTGAGAAATCACCATGGAAACCAAGTACTAAGCAAACAAGATGAATCATGACTATTTGAATGACATCAACTATTCAAGCATCAAGCACAAGTGTAGTGAAGATAAAATCCTTAAGGTTGAACCAAAACTAAAACTCATCACCATAAGATTCTTAGCTTATTAATGCTTCCCAAGATAGAAAAAAGAACTACACAAAGTTTACTACTAGCATCATTCGAACATCATGAATCAAGACAATAATCGTGCTAACATTTCACTTGAATCCAAGAAAGCATATAAGTGAAATTTTGATGTTCTCAAGATGTATGCCACAAAAAATCAAAACCAAAATGCAAGACATAAGCAAAAACAAAAACAAACAAAGCAAATCAAATGCATCTAATGCATCCCCCCAGACTTAAATTTTTCATTGTCCCAATGAAAACTAAAAACAATGTGGAGGAGATTTTAAGAGAAGTTACCAAGTGATGACCTCCAAATGGTTGACATTCATGTTTTTTTTAGATACTCCTCTATCCAATGTTCACAATCCTCCACAACTTTAAAATCTACAAAAAATAAGATAGACAAGAAGAATTAAGTAGAGGGTATGATTTATTATCAACAAAATAAAAAGAAACTAAAAGTAAAATGAAAACAAGATTGAACTTGGGTTGCCTCCCAAGAAGCGCTTGTTTAAGGTCATCAGCTCGACCACCTCATTAGATTCATCTAAATCTTGCTCTTGGAGGGGTAAGATATTTTAGAACCCTCCTACCAAGGGCTCTTATTATGGAGGGAGCTTTCAATATTGGAGTTAAAAAGTGATGTATCACCCTCTCCATCTTCGTCTTCTTTAAAGTTGTTTCAGGTGGTCGAAGACGGTTCAGTATGAGCTTCCAATTATTGGCCTCTTGAAAACCTACACACCCAAAAGAAAAACAAACCTCCCACAAGAATGTAATATGAGAAGGAACTAGAACCATATTAGTATGAATTGAGTATGTATCAAGAAATGAATCACATCCAACAAAATCAATTATAGGTACCTCTATGAAATTTTCTAAAAGATTACTAAGAATACTAACCTTGTAGTGCTGAGAAGTACCTGAAAGTTCTAAACAAGTGGATGTGACCTCTTCAGAATTTTGTAATGGTTCTAGCTCTGGTTCGAGTGGTGGTGCCTCTAAAAGTGGTGATTCTTGGGGCTTTGCTTCCATTACATAAGTCCCTACACAATTAACATCAACCAATTCTATTCTTACACATTCCATAGTATCAATTGGTTGTGTGACCAAAGGAGGTGATCCTTGGGACATATCCTCCATAGTACATGTCTCTACACTTTTATCCACCACATCATCATCATAAGTAGTGAAGAGTCCACTAACATCAATATCATCAATAGAGGAATCAACAACTTCATTGGAACTTTGTAGTAGTAGTCGTAAAGCTAAGATCCCCCGTTGTACCATTAGCTCTTCAGAATCTTGTGTTGTGGTCTTCATCCGATTGGGAGCAAGAGTATTTGAGTTTTGGGAGTCCTCCCAAACAATTGGCTCATCAAATTGTGAACGATGTGGTCTATCTAATGAAGAACCATCCTGAAATTTTGACAAACCCTGATTTACTTGGGAAGTATACTCAACATTTTGTATGTAGTTGTAGTCCAAATTTTGTTGATTCATCCAAAAGTGATTATAATGTTGAGGAGGGTCAGAGATCTGCTGCTGGAATAATGACTGCTCACTCTGCTCTGAAATTAGCTGGGGTTGAAGGTACTGAATTTGATGATCTTCCCAGTCATAGCCATAAGTATCAGGAACTTGCTCATATGTATCTTGATATCGAGGTTGAACCAAACACTGAAGTTCCGGAGTTATAGCAGTCTTTTGAAAAAAATGGCAAATAGCAGCTGGATGAGATGTGCTACCACACACTCCACAAAGAAACTCAAATTGATCATCTTCTGAACCATAATATTCATCAATGGAAGATCTTACGCTCATGGGTGTGAAAAATTCTCTTGAAGCCCTGCTTGACATGTTAGTGCTCTAGATATCTAAAAAAAAATTACAATCAAAACTAAAAATGCAGAATTAAAGACAAGAAATAAAATGCATAATGAAAAACAAGAAAGAAAATGCAGAATTTAAATTGCATGAAAGAAAGTGCATAATGAAAACAAGAAAGAAAAGATAAAAGGAAAAAGAAAAATGTCTAGAATAATTCATATGCTAAAGATTGCAAGATATGTTTACAAAAGAAAAGAAGAAAGAAACTAGATCAAAAGAGAAAACAGAGAAAAGTTAGATTAGAGTGCTAGAAATCAAGAATGCAAAGTTAGAATTAGAATTAGAATTGCAACAAAAAGAATTTTCAAGAATGTTATTCAAGAAAAGAAAAGCTTATAGAAATAGAATTCTAAAGTTACAACTATGAAAATGTAAAGAAAGAAAGAAAAGTTATGTTTAGTCTAACTCAATTGATAATTCCTAATGTTATAGCGCAGTCCCCGACAATGGCGCCAAAAACTTGTTCGCTCTCCGCAAGTGTACGGAAATGTCGCAAGTAATATAAAAGATTATCGTATCCACAGGGACTGGAATAAGCACTATAAATGTCTCAATGCGAATTAGCTAAACAACTATCCAATCGTTTCAAAAGCAAAGTAAAGGTAAACAAATCTAATCTTAAAGATCAACAAACAAGAGTTTAGTGTTTTGGGTTATGATAAAGGGAGATTCTAGGAGTTTCGGTTTCTTTGTAAGATTTTTTGAATGTAAATGGTTCACCAATTCTTATCCCTCAATTGTCAAACATGTAGAAAGTTGCCGGTTCTCTCTTGCAATAGACAACCGGCTAAGGACTGAGAAATGTATCTAAATAGGATTAATTAGACATGAACCTACGTTGTCCTTACACAGAAGCGCACCTATTACTATGCCTTCCTCGGATATCAACATAGAAGCCCACAACTTATTAATCTATCAAGATACAAGAAACTAATCACAAGATCCATCCTACTCTCTTGAATATTCCCATTTTCTCTTCAATATTATCTCTCAAACGTCCTTACACGGGCTTGCACCTGTCACGTGGATCCCTCGGATGATCGAGTGAGAGTTTATCTTTACAAAGTCCACAAGAAATTCAAACAATCAATCAAGAATGAGAATTAAGCACAAATCACCATTAATCATTCAAGATCTAATTGATACAAGCAAGACAATGTCATTGAAACAAGAAAATGGCAAATCCATAAGAGATTACATCAATCCACCATACAAATACTCCCTTAATCCTAGAATACAAGATCTACTCCATGAATCGAGGAAGAAAACCCGAAGAAATAGAGATTACAAGCATTTCTTAAGTCCCCAATCCAAGAAATCAAGAAGAGGGGGAAAGAGAAAACTTATCTACGAAGAAGCCTCGTCTTCGGATCCAATCCTCGCTCCGGAGTCGAAATCGTCGAGATCTCCCCTTGAATCGCCCAGAAATCCTCCCAAGATTGGGAGGAAACCACCAAATCTTGCTTTCTCCCAAAGGGGGAGAGATCCCCTTTCAATTCATGAAGAAGAGTTTAAATAGAGAAGGGAATCGGGCGCCACACGACCCCGTGACACGGCCGTGTGAGATTCACACGGCCATGTCCAGTGCACGGCCGTGTGACTCCACACGGCCAGAACCCTTCTGCTCTCTGGAAATGCTACACGGCCGTGTGGTGCACACGGCCACAGCCTGCTTAGTCTCTGGAAATGCTACACGGCCGTGTAGATCCATACGGCCAAGTAAGGCTTCTGCTCTGGTTGGCTTCAAATCTTGACACGGCTGTGCGAGGTTCACACGGCCATGTTATCTTCCTCTTCTGTTGGTGCCAAACTCCACACGACCCGAGCTCCATACCAGTGCATGGCCGTGTGAGGTACACGGCCCGGTGCTTTCTCCCTTTGTTTCCTCCAATGCATGCCCAAAGATGTAGATTCTTCACCAAATCGACTCCTATGTACAGAAAATGCACAAAAAGCAGATCTCCGAACCAAAAGAGTAAATATGCTAAAAGGAAAGCTGGAAGTATAAAAATGCATAGATCAAGCATGCTCAAAATATGTAAATGTGCGTAAAAACATGCATAAAAGAGTATATAATCTACGCACATCACCTGACCATCACTAAATCTAGATGCGGAAGCTGTACTAATTAAAATTTTGCTAAGCTATTATCATTTCTTGGTTCTATACATGCTAGGGTAGGTAAACTAACTATTCATGACATGTTTTACCTTCCCCATGGTCAAGGAACTGAACTTAGACATTTTCCCGCTGATATCAGACCTCCCAATCGATCCATTGATCGATTGGAACGTCGGATCGATCCAGTGATCGATCCAGCACGCTACTGTGCTCGGGACAATAATTTGGATCGATCGGCTGATCGATCCAGGTTGGTCAATCGATCCATTGATCGATCCCAGAGCTCTCTGTTCGCGACGGAATTGGCTGGATCGATCGTCTGATCGATCCAGAAGCCTACTGTTCGCGGAATAGATTGACCAATCGATCAGCTGATCGATTAGGAACCCCCAATCGATCCACCGATCGATTGAAGTTTCTGATTTTGCAGCTAAACTCTGATTTCAGCACTGTTTCGTGCCTCAATCACATTACAAGTTCTATAAATGATGAAAAACACTCTAACAATAACAACTAACATTCTAAAATCATGAAATATGTATTCTAAGCATGATAGAGTGCATTGTTAACGAACTTATACCAAGTAACATACTATAGTGCAAAATAGTAAACACAGAAAAGTTCTAATGCTTAAAACAATGTGCTAAGTCCCTAAGATCTCCATTCCAAGTTCCATCCACACACATCTTCACCGCATTGTTCCCCAGCCTCCGCTAGTCTATCTTTCCTTTACCTTTATCTGCAGTATAAGGAAAAGAAAGTACCTATAAGCTTTCGCTTAGTAAGAAACCATCTACCTCACTAAAACATGCATACGATGCATTTATGCTTTTAAAAACATGCTATCAAACATATGATGAACTTGTCAAAGCATGGCATACTGAAATCACTGAACATGAACACTAAAGCATGACATACAAAGCTAATCATAAACTATCATATACAACAATGAGGAAAACTGAGTGAACATAAACTGAGCTAAACTAGAGCTAAATTCAAACTCATCTAACATAACTGATCTTTGTGAGTTTTGAAAAGTTAATAAGGTAATAGATTAAAATACATAATCATACTGCTAATGGGCCCGGCAACTGTACATGCTATGCGCGCATCCTTAACTAGACCCGGGGTTGCAAGTCCCGAATTTAGTAAGGTTTACTAGGTTATCTAAACCTAGGGACCGACTATGGGAGCCCAGCCCAATGGATATCTAATCTTGTACAGTGCCCCTACTGAAAATAAAATACTGAATCATAGCTAATTAATTTATCTTGCTTTTACTAGGTTATTTGAACCTAGAGGCGACTGTGGGTGCCCACCCATTGGACCGTAGTCCCATATAAGCTGTAGCAAGACTAACTAAACTATTTAAATGCTTCTATTGCATCTACTGAGCTATTAAAAATATCTACTGTAGCATTTTTACTGAGCTAAACATTTTATCGAGCACTTAGTGTGCTTCGACTCTCCTCTCTAATAGGGAGACCACCTCTATGCACCCGACAACGTCTAGAATCTCCAACTGAAAGGAGGAACGTGTCTGGCCCATCTAGAGGTGCTCAACTAAATCCCTAAACCTGCGAGGAGGGTTAAATACACCCTATGCGTCGAAAAGTCTGCATATAACTAATTTAAAAACATAGAATCGTACGAAAAGCTACTTATACTGCAGGTGAGGGGTTTCTTACCTCCTGTTCGTAATTTCTTATGAGTCTATTCGCTAGGTTTCACGGAGGAGAGATCTCTTCGACGATCTTCTCGCGTCTATGCGTTCCTCTCACGGAGGGGAGCGTCCTCGTGCCCTTGATGTTGCCGGGAGGTGCCCCTAGCATCCTTGGCTTGGTGCGCCGAGAGAGGGAGGGAAAGGAGGAGTGGGCGGCAGTGAGGGTTGAGGAGAAGAGAATCACGATTCAAATAAAACCCTCAGTTAATAATTTCTTATTTATATTAAGTGGTAATTTCGGACCAACTTGAATATAAATTTAATGGTTTCCCTTTCCTTTCAGCACGACCCTGCTGGGTTCACCTGGTTACTAAGGTTCACCATAAGTCATAGAACCCAATAGGTCTCGGGATCAATTCCCGCTTAGGCCGTTTTCGTTTTCTATTTATTTTTGCGACTTCCGCTACTCTAAAAATTCCATAAAAATATCCTAAAATTCCAGCAAAATCATAGACTATTTCTAAAAATAGTTTTGGGAATTTTTGGGCATTACAGAACTTAAGTTCAGGTAAGGGTTTTGTGAAAATGTCAGCTAGGTTTGATTTGGACTCAACATAGTTGAGTGCAAGTTCACCTTTAGCGACGTGATCCCTTACAAAGTGGTGCTTTACCTCTATGTGTTTAGTCCTAGAGTGGCGAATTGGATTTTTAGTTAGATTAATTGAGCCTATATTATCAATTAAGATTTTTATATTTTTGTATTCTAATTGATAGTCTTTTAAGGTATGCATCATCCACAAAAGTTGAGAAGCACACTCTCCTAGGGCTATGTATTCAGCTTCAGTGGTTGATAGAGCAACACAATGTTGCTTTCTGCTTGACCAACTTACTAGGCACTGACCTAGGATTTGGCAGCTACCACTTGTACTTTTTCTGTCTAATTTGCACCCGGCATAGTCTGAGTCAGAATAGCCAAACAGGTCAAAGGTGCTAGTTCTAGGGTACCAAAGTCCTATATTAAGGGTGCCTTTTATATATCTAAGTATTCTTTTAACGTATGTTAAATGTGATTCTTTTGCGCAAGATTGGTATCTTGCGCATATACCAACTGCAAATATTATATCTGGTCGACTTGCAGTTAGGTAGAGTAGGCTTTCTATTATACTTCTATAGTACTTTGGGTCTACTGATTTTCCTTCTGGGTCCGAGTCAATGTTGATGTTAGTGGCCATTGGGGTATTTATGATTTTAGAATGTTCCATGCCAAATTTTTTAATTAGTTCTTTGGCATATTTAGTTTGGTAAATGTAGATTCCATCTTTTTGTTTGTTTAATTTGTAAACCTAAGAAGAAATTTAGTTCTCCAACCATACTCATTTCAAACTCATTTTTCATTAATTTAACGAATTCTTTTAGAAATTTAGAGTTAGTTGAGCCAAAAATTATATCATCAACATAGATTTGTGCTATGAAGATATCTTTTTCTATAGTTTTTACAAATAGGGTTGGATCTATGTGACCTTGGTTAAAACCTTTGGATGTTAAGTAATTGGATAACCGTTCATATCATGCTCTAGGAGCTTGTTTAAGTCCATATAAGGCCTTTTTCAATTTAAATACATGATTAGGGTAGTCTAAGTCCTCAAATCCTGGGGGTTGGTTTACATAGACCTCTTCTTTAATGAACCCATTTAGGAATGCGGATTTTACATCCATTTGGTACAATTTAAACCCTTTATGTGCTGCATAGGCTAGTAGCATTCTAATGGATTCGAGTCTAGCTACTGGTGCATAGGTTTCGTCATAATCTAAACCTTCAACCTGACTAAAACCTTTGGCTACTAGTCTGGCCTTGTTTCTAACTATTTTACCCTGATCATCCAATTTGTTCCTAAATACCCATTTGGTGTCAATTATGGACTCATCTATGGGTTTAGGTACAAGTTCCCAGACTTGGTTTCTTTCGAATTGTGCTAGCTCTTCCTGTATAGCAATGATCCAGTCTGGGTCGGGTAGGGCTTCTTCTATAGTCTTAGGCTCAATCTTTGACATAAGGGCAATCTGACTCAGGTTCCTATATGAGGATCTAGTTCTGACTCCTAGGTTTGGATCGCCCAAAATTTGGTCAGGTGGGTGAGAGGTACTTGCTCTAGTTGGTCTTATATTTGGGTCAGAAATTGGTTCCTCTGGTTTATTAGTGTTGGGATGAATTTCATCGTCTTCAATAATTCTTGGATTAATGTCAACATTTTCATTTAAGTTAGGTAGATTATTTTCTTCATCAAATATTATATTAGTTGTTTCTTCAACTTTTAGGGTATTTTGGTTATAGACTCTATAGGCCCTACTGGTTGTGGAGTACCCTAAAAAGATTTCTTGGTTTGATTTGGGTGTAAATTAGTAATCTTTAGTATTTAAAATATGAACTTTACATCCAAAAACTTTTAGGTAGTTTAGGTTGGAAATTTTATTATAATACATTTCATAAGGAGTTTTATTGTGATATTTGTTAATTAGAATTCTATTTTGAATATAATTTGCTATATTTATGGCTTCGGCCCAAAATTGATGACTTAAGTTATATTCATTTAGCATGGTTCTAGCGGCTTCTGGTAGGGTTCTATTTTTACGTTCCACTAGACCGTTTTGCTGGGGGGGTTCTAGGACATGAAAATTCATGTTGGTATCCATTGATTTTACAGAATTGAGTAAACCTATGATTTTCAAATTCCCCCCCATGATCACTTCTTATTCTTTTAATTTTAGTATCTTTTTCATTTTCTGTTAACTTCCAAAAATTACTAAATTCTTCAAAAGTTTCATCTTTTGTTTTTAGAAATTTTACCCAGGTGAACCTAGAGTAATCATCAATTATTACCAAGCAATACTGGTTCTTGCTTAGGGACTTGGCTCCATGTGAATCAAATAGGTCAAGGTGAAGGAGCTCAAGTAAAGAGTTAGTTCTTTCTAGATTAGTTGATTTGTGGGTTGACTTGGTTTGTTTTTCTTGTTGACAAGCATTACAGATTGAGTTTTCAATAAATTTTAATTTGGGCAAACCTTTAACTCGACCATTTTGACTCATTTTTGAAATGAGTCTAGTGTAAGTGTGACCCAATCTTCTGTGCCACAACTCAGTTTCCTCTTCTTGTGTTAGGAAACACTTTAATGAGGCAGTGGGTAGATCAATTGAGTACATATTATTTTTCCTAAGCCCCTTAAGTGTGATTTCAGGGTTTTCAATATTTTTAACTAAACAGCTAGATCTGTCAAAGGTAACTAAATATCCACTATCACATAATTGGCTTATAGTTAGAAGATTAAAATTGAAGTTTTCAACTAATAGAACTTTTCGAATAATAAAATCAGAACTAAGTTCGATGTTACCTCTTCTGATTACCTTAAGTTTGCCGTCGTTGCCGAATGCAACATACCCTAAATTCTTTAGTTTGAGCTTTGTGAACTTTAGTTTATTTCCAGTCATGTGTCTGGAGCATCCACTATCTAACATCCACTGATCCAACTCTGTATGTTCCTACACATAAATTGTTTGAATTGGACTCTATTTGATGAAAAGAAAGTAAAGTGATTAAGTTTGAGTTTATATTTATTGAAACAAAGATCTAACTTTAGGTTTATTTTGAAGTTAATAATTTTGAAATTAAGTTTTTAAAGATTTTTAAAATGATTTTTAAAAGATTTTTCAAATAATTTTGAAATTAAGTTTTAAAAGATTTTAAAATGATTTTAAAAGATTTTTCAAATAATTAAGTTTTAAAAGATTTTTAAAATGATTTTTAAAATATTTTTCAAATAATTTTTGAAATTAAGTTTTAAAAGATTTTTAAAATGATTTAAAAAGATTTTTCAAATAATTTTGAAATTAAGTTTTAAAAGATTTTTAAAAGATTTTTCAAATAATTTTGAAATTAAGTTTTAAAAGATTTTTAAAATGATTTTTAAAAATTTTTTCAAATAATTTTGAAATTAAGTTTTAAAAAATTTTTAAAATGTTTTTTAAAAGATTTTTCAAATAATTTTGAAATTAAGTTTTAAAAGGTTTTTAAAATGTTTTTTTTAAAAATATTTTTCAAATAATTTTAAAATTAAGTTTTAAAAGATTTTTAAAAGATTTTTCAAATAATTTTGAAATTAAGTTTTGAAAGATTTTTAAAATATTTTTTAAAAGATTCTTCAAATAATTTGGAAATTAAGTTTTAAAATATTTTTTAAGTGTTATTTTTAAAAAGATTTTTCAAATAATTTTGAAATTAAGTTTTAAAAGATTTTTAAAATGATTTTTAAAAGATTTTTCAAATAATTTTGAAATTAAGTTTTAAAAGATTTTTAAAATGTTTTTTAAAAGATTTTTCAAATAATTTTGAAATTAGGTTTTAAAAATTTTTAAAATGTTTTTTTTAAAAAAAGATTTTTCAAATAATTTTGAAATTAAGTTTTAAAAGATTTTTAAAATGATTTTTAAAAGATTTTTCAAATAATTTTGAAATTAAGTTTTAAAAGATTTTTAAAATGTTTTGAAAAAGATTTTTCAAATAATTTTGAAATTAAGTTTTAAAGATTTTTAAAATGTTTTTTAAAAGATTTTTCAAATAATTTTGAAATTAAGTTTTAAAGATTTTTAAAATGTTTTTTTTAAAAGTTTTTTCAAATAATTTTGAAAAGAAATAATATTAATTACGAATTTAATTTTGAATTTGAATTTTAAATTCCTTAGTCATCTCACCTCTGTTGGGTTTTTCGGGCCGCGAAAACCGCTTTTTCGCGTCGCGGAAACCCCGAATCACCCTAGCCAACGGATCTCGTGTGAAGAAAAATTCAAAAACATACGAGTACGAGTTACATAGATCTACATGATGAAGATCTTTACCCTTGTTGCGTGCCCTTTTGCGTATCCCGCTCGTCCTCGGTACGCCGGATCTCGAAGTTGTCAACGTAGACAACTCTCTACACGTATCCACACGAACACACTAGGTGGAGGTGACCAAAAACCAAGGTGTGCTAGCACCTATGTGGTTCGGCCAAGGAAGGAGGAGAGGGAGAGCTTGAGAGGAAGAAGGAAGAAAAAATACACACTTGAATGAAAAATTGAATTCTCATTCAAAACAAAAGTGGCCGGCCACTCTCCATTGTAACCCCAAATTAATTGCATTAATTGCAATTAATGTGAAGCCATTAAAGAGAATGGCTTTGTAACTTCCATGAGGTGGCACTCATGATGATGTGGAGTAACATCATTGGTCCACATCAATGCCAACTCACCAATGAGGTGGCATAAAGTCAAGTCAAACTTGACTTTTAATCTTTCTCCCAAGTCAAGTCAAACTTGACCAAATCTCTTCCATGGTTGATCTAATCTAACCATTTGATTCAAGCCAACTTAATATAATGAATCTAATTCATTAAATTAAGTTGATTTAATGAGTCATAATCTAAATTAGACTCATTGAATACATGAATCCACTTGAGTCCAACTCAAGTTAGCCCAATTAGGATTACTCTTAATCCAATTTGATTCATCAAATGAATCTAATCCTCTTGGTTCATCATATGAACCTAATCTCCATCTAATTGTCCTTAGTGTGTGACCCTATAGGTTCTTGTAACGTTGGCAATGCCCTAAACCCATTTAGGATCATAAGTAATGAGCGGTATCTAGCAACACATCATTACTACCCAAGTTACAAGAATATTGAGATCCGACATCACCTTGTGACTACTAATTGTGACTCCTCACAAAATATGACAAGTGTCCTTCTATCCTAGACATCTAGATTGGTCAATGTGAGGCATAGACCGTGTCATCCTCTGACCAATCTAAATCTTGAACTCCAAGTAGACTCACTAAATCAAATGAGCTGAATATCCTATATTGACTCATTTGGGCATGGCCATGCACTTCGTGGTCTCACTCTATCAAGAATACCGATGTCTCTCCCGTCATATAGGAGGGATAGATCCCATCTACATCACTCACATCCCTCTGCATAATTTGTTATATACCCAGTAATCGCCTTTATAGTCCACCCAGTTACGGGTGACGTTTGACGAAACCAAAGTACATAACTCCTTATGTAGGGATCTATGGTGACTTCAGGTCTAAGGACTAGTAGTCATACTAATAGTCACATGAGAAAGTATATGACACTCATATAACGATCCATGATACTTTCTCATGGCGGGTCATTCAGTATACATTCTCTAATGTATACCCATGTGCCAACTTGATATCTCTATATCCATGACTTGTGAGATTAAGTCATCGAGTTGACCTACATGCTAGTCTTATTGCATTAACATTGTCCCTGAATGTTAATACTCGACTAGGAATGATTAAGAGTAGTGTTCCCTATATCATCTCACTATCGGTTTAACTAATCGATTGATATAGGTGAGAACCGTCTACGCAAGGACATTATTATACTTAGTTTATTTGGCACCAATACAAGTAAGTATAATAACCAAAATCAAAATGCCTTTATTTATATAGAATATGATACAATAAGTCCAAAATACAATCATCAAATGATTGGCTCTAGGGCTCTAGCTAACACTCACCCGATCTAAATTTTCAATCAGGAAATCCTATAATTTTTGTGAGATGAATTAAGGTTCAATTTAAGGGTTTGGTTTAATTTTGTGTTAGATTCAAGTTTATCTTTGGGTTCAACAAGTAAACGTTCTTTGGATAAACTTCTAGGCTATGGTGAGTCACAAGGAACTCATTAAAATAACCATGCCTTCGAGGTTTTCCAAATAGTCCTACCCAGTGAACTTAATACTAAACCTTGGTCTAAGTAGTTAGGATCCATTTAAGGGTAGCTTCGGTCAGTTCCACTTGGCCAAATGCACCAGGTCGAAGCCATATCTTCCTAGACATGCGATGCTCAAGCTTCCCTAACGTACTATCATCCAAAAACTTCACTAGTACCGTGGGTCAAGTTAAACCTAGCCCATTTTATCTTACCTTAATTACCCTGCCGGGTAGTCTACTCTTGTTTACCCATTGCGGGTAGATTAAGTTCGGTTACCCAATCGGGTAGTTTAGTTGCGGGTGCCAACGATTCTGGATCCTCCTTTTATTTTTAATTTTTTATTTGATTTAAATTGAATTTTGAATTTTAATTTAATTTTAAATTTTTAATTGAATTTTGAATTTTAAATTTTTATTTAATTTTGAATTTTTAATTGAATTTAGAATTTAGAATTTTAAATTTTAATTTAATTTCAAATTTTTAATTGAATTTAGAATTTAGAATTTTGATTTTTTTAAATTAATTTTCGAATTCTTAATTTAATTTTTAATTTTTAATTTAATTTTAAATTTTTAATTGAATTTTGAATTTTAATTGAATTTTGAATTTTAATTTAATTTTTAATTTTTTAATGAATTTTTAATTTTTAAATTTAATTTCAAGTTTTTTAATTGAGTTTGAAATTGTGTTCGTTTTATTAATATTTTTTTCTCTTTGCTCCCCTTGGTTCATAGCCTCGATATGGTCTATCGAGGTAGTATATTTGATCCTTCGGGATCCAATATTGACCAAGTCCAACTTGATTGATCAATTTGGACTTGGGGACCCATGCTTGGACTGTTTTTCTATTTGTTCTTTCTACAAGAGATAAGTAGGATTTATATTTTCTTTTTGGTTTATATCCTAGACCAGTTCTATTGTAAACGACTCTTTGTGTCCCAAGAATTAGGTCAAGATTCTTGGAACCTAAATAAAACCGTTCTAGTGTTTTCTCCATATCCTTGACTTGAGTTTTCAGACTGGAGTTCTCTTCTTCATGTTTTTGAACTTGAGTTGAGTTTCCAGTCTGAACTGGTTCAGTCAAAGATTTGGAGTTAGTCACTTCTTTAAGGACAGCTATTTCCTTAGAAGTGACTTAATTCTAAGATTCGACTTAGCTAATTTTCGTAATAAATAATTGACTAAGTTATTGAGTCGAGGGATACTTACAAAGGGATCGGGCCCTTTGGAAATGGATATGGATCTGTGGCTTCACTCGGACTCGGCCTCCGACTCGATCTCGCTCTCAGATTCATCGATCTGGTCCCGGGCCATCAGCGCAAGTAAACTCGTCTGATCGAGTTCGTCGTCGTCGTCTTCTGAGGAAGATTCGTCCCATGTCGCCTTTAAGGCCTTCTTCCTTCTTTGCTTCTTTGCATCCTTTTGATTAGGGCAGTTGGCCTTGATGCGCCCCTTCTGGTTGCACCCATAGCAGATCACTTCGAACTTTACCTTAGAACTTGGTTGGGCCTCCTTGGATTGGACTGCCTTCTTTAGGTCCTTCTTGTTGAAGCCTTTCTTCTTCTTGTAGAGTCTCTTCACAAGGTTCATGAGCTCGGTTGTTAGTTCTTCATCTTCATCATCTG
Organism: Zingiber officinale; assembly: GCF_018446385.1. Lineage (NCBI taxonomy): Eukaryota > Viridiplantae > Streptophyta > Magnoliopsida > Zingiberales > Zingiberaceae > Zingiber > Zingiber officinale. The sequence continues at coordinate 57,808,466 of NC_056006.1, read as the reverse complement.
AGTCGGGTTCATCTTTTGACTCTAGTTCAGTTCTTCATCGTGATCTCGGTTCGCGCATTCGACTGGTACCTGCAACCCCCTTCTCGGTTGGCTGTGCATTAGTCTGCTCATGTAATTCAAACTCATAGAATAATTCATCTAACTTTATTGAAGATAAATCCTTGAAGACTTTGTAGGCATCTACCATTGATGCCCACAATGTGCACCTCGGAAACGAGTTTAGTGCGTACCTTATGACGTCCCGATTCTCTACCTTTTGCCCGATTCCGTGGAGAGAATTGAGGATGTCTTGAATTCTTGCGTGCAGTGAACTTGCCGTCTCACTTTCCTGCATTTTCAGATTATATAATTTATTAAGTAAAAGATCTCTTTTACTTACCTTGGTATCGGAGGTCCCTTCGTGAAGCTCGATCAGCTTCTCCCATAGCTCCTTGGCGCTTGAGAATGGACCGACGCGGTTTAGTTCCTCCTTTGTTAGTCCGCACTGGAGGGTACAAGTTGCTCTAGCATTTGCCTCCACCTTCTTGATTAATGCAGGTTCCCAGTCCTCGCAGGGTGTAGGATTGTCGTCTTTATCCGTTGGCAGATCCAAACCAGTCTTGACAATCATCCACATCTCGAACTGGATCTTCAGGAAGTTCTCCATTCTGCCTTTCCAGTAACCAAAGTCCTCTCCGGTGAAGAGCGGGGGACGGACAGTGCTATAACCCTCTTGTTGGGTCATTTTAGATCAACTATAAAGAAAATAAATGACAAGAAAATTCCAGGACTTGGTCCTGGATTAGTAGTGCGGGAAGTATTTAAAAGAAAACGATCTCGAGTGGTGTTATACCAACTTCGAGCAAAAACCGATTTGAGAAAAGAATTAGAATATAGATAAATTCTAATTGACTCCGAAAAATCTGAAAATACCACGAAAAAATTATTTTGAATGGTGGTTGTACCGATTCAAAATGACCCCGCTCTGATACCAATTGTTGGATCGAGAAGCGCTAGAGGGGGGGGGGGGGTGAATAGCGCTCGTGGCTTTCACTCGGTTCGGAATCGTAAAACTATCGGAGTTAAAACACACAGCGGAATAAATAAAAACAAACAGAAAGAACACAAGGATTTACTTCGTTCGGAGCCTAGATCAACTCCTACTCGAAGGCCCGCGATCCTTGATCGCTTTCCGTGGGCAACAACTATAAGCTCGATAAGTTTTACAAGTATAACAATTTACAGCTTAATTTAAACCAGAAATCTTATACCGACAACAATGGATGAAAAAGCAAAGCTCCGGGTCGTCGGTGTCAAGTCGCAGCACTTCCGGGTCATCGATTTAGTAGCACGCAGCAAGAGGATCACTTGGAATAAGTTCTGAGAGCATAAAGGGTGTTCAAGGCGCCTTGAAAGCCATTCAAGGCACCTCCATGCTGGCCGAGTCACACGCTGAGATAGGGGCTGAACTGGTCGAACCTTATCAGGTTCAAGGCGCCTTCATACTTCCTCAAGGCGCCTCCATCCTCCAGTCCAAGGCGCCTTGAGCATCCTTCAAGGCGCCTCCAAGCCTGCTTCGCAGCCAGCTCATCTTTTGTACCCTAGGCGCCTCCAAGCTCCATGGAGGCGCCTCGGACACTGTTCATCCGAGGTTAACTTGTGCTCCTTTGGTCCTGCAAAAGTGTTAGTCCCAAACACATACCTTGCAAAACAAACTTAGCACAAAACAACAGTAAATATGATAACAGAATATAATGATAGTCTCCGGACTGTCCGGGTCTGACTTCGGATTTCCAACCGGAAACCCTAAGTCGACCCGACGCCTACTGTTCCCTCTATGGGGAACGCGTCCTCACCTACTCCACTCAGGAGAGTTACCTGATGCCAGTGCGATCCTCCAGATCTACTGGACTTTTGCTCGGTGCTCGATGCTTCCGGATTTTCTACTGGACTTCCGCTTCCCGGCTGGTCCAGTCTTTCACCTGGTTCGCGACACCAGGACTTTCCACCTAGGGTTACCCCCCCCTAGGACTTTTTCCTGAAGCACTCGACCCACCAAGACTTTCCGTATAGGGTTACCACCCCCTATGACCTAGGGTTACCACCCCCTAGGGTTTTCACCTTGCCTAATCACAGTTAGGGCTTTTGCCTAAGTACACTTAGGACTTTCCTGCAATCTCATTCAGACCGTTAGATCAACACACATCTTAACTTTGAATCCTTTGCCATTATCAAAACTTAGGTTCGATCGTTGGATGCTTCCCGCACCAACAACCTAAAGCATGGAAACTTTAAACCAACATCATGCAGTGGGCTACATATCATGAGAAATCATAAACAAGCATAGTTAAGTTCTTAAACTTGCTCTAATCTTTTTATTCTTACTTGGCCGAAACCCTAGAAGCATGGGTCTAACTTTTTATGCAACCTAAGCATGAGATCATTAAACTAACATCATATAGTGGTTCACATATCATGAGAAATCATAAACAAGTATAGTTAGGTTTCTACATTTCCTTTAACCCTTTTTTTCTTACTTGGACGAAACCTAAAGGAGGTGTGGTTCCAAGTTTTGTTTCAACATGAAGTATAAAAACTTTTAGCAACCATAAATAGCCTCTCAACCTTGTCTTGGACGAAACTTGCAAAGTAAAACTCTAGTTTTCAAGAAACCTTTAAGCATTGAGACATACAAAAACTATTTGTACTGCAGGTGAGGGGAATACTTACACCCTCTTGCTTGTTTTGCTAAGAAAAATACCCTTGCTTGAAAAGTTTTCCTAGGAAGGAGTCCTTTTGCTTGGTTTCGGCAATGGTGAGGAGAGGGCTTAGATTTTCGGTGGAAGAAGGAAGGAGGAGGAAGAGGGAAGCAAAAATAAAGTTTTCATTCCCTTTTTCCTTTTTATTCTCCATGAAGGAAGAATACAAAACCAACTTCTCATTGAAAGAAGAAGAAGAAAACTTAAACTTTTCCTTCTTAGTGAAGGGGGCCTTCTCTTTCCTTACCCTTAACTACCATGTCCCTTTCCTTTCTAATAGCACACCCCTGCTGGGGCTACTGGTTATCACATAGAACCACTTACTAAGAGGTCCAAGGTTCAAACCTTGGTCATGCCTCTTTTTAGTTCTATTTTCTTTTATTTATTTTAAAAAAATCTACATAAAGCCTATTCTAATCATGGAAAAAAAATTCATATAAAATTGCTAGGGACCTTACGGGTGTTACAACATGACAGTCAAAACTGATTCTCTAGCCCCTACTGAAGGTGAAAGAATTGATTATCTTTTTTCCTCACTATAGGTAGTGAACAAAATACTCCAGCAGAATGTGACTCAGTTGGAGATGTTCCCAAAGATGATAGTAGTGTTATTTCTTGCACTTTGCTTGGATTGATAGATGAGATAATGAGCAAAACTAAGCACATAACATATGAAGAGTTGTGTAGTGTTGTTCTCCCTCATTGGCATGAACTTAGAAAACCTAACAAAGAGCAATATAAAAGAGATCAAAGAGAATCATCAGGATTGACCAGATCAAATCACCAAATTAAATAAATTAGTATTAGGATTATTCTAATAATTATGTTATAATTATTAGAATAATTTTATTATTTATTAATTGGTTAATTGACCAAGTACTTTTTAAACATTATATATTGTACTCTCCTTAGAACAAATTTCAATGAACAATAAGATTTATTATTGCTATCATATTCTTTCTTGCCTTCTTCCTATTCTTCTTTTAACATGGTATCAGAGCCATAACTTTCTCTCTTCTTTGATATAAGTAATCAAAGATGAACCAATTTTTAATTAACTCTTTTTCTATCTCACCTTCTCTCTCCCGGCTGTTCTCGTTTTTGTTGGTGCGGGAAGCATTCGACAATCGAACTTGATTTTTGATAATGGCAAAGGGTTCAAAATTAAGATTATTTGTGGTCTAACAAGTTTGAATGAGATTGCAGGAAAGTCCTGAGGGTTCTTAGGTAAAAGCCCTAGCTACAGTTAGGCAGGTGGAAGACCCTAGGGGGTGGTAATCCTAGGTGGAAAGTCTTTGTGGGACTCTAGGTTGTAATCCCAGTGTCACAAACCAGGTGGAAGTCTGGACGGGTTGCGGAGCGGACATCCAACATGAAGACCGGAAGCTTCGGATGTTAAGCAAAAGTCCAATTAGTCTGGAGGATCGGTCTGGCAATAGGTAAACTCTCCTGCTAGGAGTAGGTGAGGATGCGTTCCCCAACGAGGGAACAGTAGGCGTTGGATCGACCTAGGATTTCTGGAGGAAATCTGAAGTCAGAACCGGACAGTCCGATGACTGTCAAGTACTTATATTTATTTTATATCATTGTGCTAACTTGGTTTTGTAGGGTATACTTTGTTTATGGACTAAAATGGCTTGCAGGAATGAAGTTACCAAAAGGAAACCTCGGATGAACAATACCTGAGGCACCCTCCATGGAGCTTGGAGGTGCCTCGGGTGCCTTGGATGAAAGCCACGCAAAAAGGAGTGAAGGCGCCTTCCAAGGAGATGGGAGACACTTTGAACGCTGGATGGAGGGTGCCCTCCATGGAGCTTGGAGGCGCCTTCAGGTGGATAAGCAGTGAACTCCACGAAGCTTATCAACGCGACTGACTCGGGGTTGAAGGCGCCCTCAACAACTTATATAAGGTTGGTCCGAGCAGATGCCAAAAAATAACTCATACTCACAATACTTCTTCTATGTGCTGCTAACAAAATGATCCGAAGAAGTCATAGCACTTCTCCGACAACCTGAAGTCTATATTTTCTCATTCTTAGTTGTTGGTATATTTTTTCTGCAGTTAAATCATATACTTATAATTAATCTTGTAAAGATTCTCGAGCTTATAGTGATTGCCTACTGAAAGCGATCAACGATCGCGGGCCTTGGAGTAGGAGTCAACACAGGCTCCGAACCAAGTAACCAAAAGTGTTAGCATTGCTTCTGTGTCTTTACTTTTACACTACGTATTTACTTAAAGTTTTCTAAAATGAACAAATTTGCCATGAGCGCTATTCACCCCCCCCCCTCCTCTAGCGCTTTTCGATCCTACAATTGGTATTAGAGCGAGATCGATTCGAATCGGTGAAACCACTATTCAAATATTTTTTTTCTTTTCGTGGTAAGTTTTTTTATTTTCGGAGTCAATTAGAATTGGTAAAATTGTTGCCTTCTGATTTGTTTTATCGATTGAGTTCTTTCATTTCTCAAAGTCGGTGCAAACACCACTGAGTTTTTATTATATTCTCTTATTCCTGCACTACTATCCAAGACAAAGTCTTGGAACAAGTTTTCTCATTTTTCTATTATGCTAGATTTTTTAAATGGCCCACCAAGAAGGGTATAACACTGCACGTCCTCCCCTCTTCTCTAGTGAGGATTTTGGCTACTGGAAGAGACAAATGGAGTTCCACCTCAAGACGCAAGTCGAGATGTGGATAATCATCCAAACTGGCCTTGAACTTCCACTCGATGGCGCTGGAAAGCCAGTATCCTGCGTGAACTGGGACACCAGCTTGATGAAGAAAATCGAGGCCGACGCCAAAGCAACTTTCACCCTTCAATGCAACTTAACCAAAGAAGAACTGAACAAAGTCGGCCCATTCTCAAGCGCGAAAGAACTATGGGAGAAGCTGATCAAGCTACATGAGGTAACTTCCGATACGAAAGTAAGTAAACGTGATTTAATTATGAATAAATTATATAATATAAAAATACAGGAAGGTGAGTCAGCGAGCTAGCTTCATGCTCACATACAAGATCTACTCAAGGAACTCCACGTGATCGAAAAAAGGTGGAAAATCATGACGTCATTAGGTATGCATTAAATGCATTTCCGAGGAACACCTTGTGGGCATCCATGGTAGATGCTTACAAAGTGTCTAAGGATTTGTCGTTAATCAAATTAGATGAATTATTCTCTAAATTTGAGTTACATGAGCATACTAATACTACTCCGACCGAAAAAAGTATTGCTTTGATTGCAGGTACGAGCAAAACACGAGAAGCAAAAGCAAAGCATAGAACTGAACCCGAGTCCGAAGATGAACCAGACTCAGAAGAAGATGACGATGAGATAGTAGTCGACCTCGTCAACCTTGTACGAAAGCTCTACAAGAAGAAGAAAGGGTTCACCAAGAAAGACATCAAAAGGGTGATTCAATCCAAGACGGTGCAAGCAAGTCCAAAAATGAAGTCCGAGGTAACCTGCTACGGCTGCAACAAGAAGGGACAAATCAAAGCCAATTGTCTGAACCAAAAGGAAACAAAGAAGCAAAGGAAGAAGAAAGCACTGCAGGCAACGTGAGATGAGTCTTCTTCAGAAGACTCTGATGAAGAGCTCGAACAGACAAGCTTCCTTGCGCTTACGACCCAGGAACAAGTCGACGAATCAGAAGCCAAGAGCGAGTCGAAAACAGAATCTGAGAGAAGCCACGAATCCATATCCATTTCCAAAGGGCCTAACCCCACTGTAAGAACCTCTCAATTAAATAAATTGCATAATTTAGTTAATTATCTATGCGTAAATTAGCCAAATCCAACCTCTGAGTCAAGTCACTCCAAAAAGAGGTAACAATCCTTAAGGAGGAGACTAAACTAAGTCCTTTGACTGAGCTGGTTCAAAATGAAAGTTCAACTCAAGTCCAACAACTTGAGGAAGAAAATTCCAATTTGAAAACTCAAGTTAAAGAACTTAAAGACACGTTGGAACGGTTCACCTTAGGTTCCAAGAATTTTGATCTGGTTCTTGGAAAACAAAGAGTTGTCTACAACCGATCGGCTAAACAAAAATATAAATCTTATTTATCGCTGTAAATAGAACAAATAGAAAATTAGTCTAAGAATGGGTCCCCAAGTCAAACTTGATTAATTAAGTTGGACTTGGTCAATATTCGGTCCCCAAGGATCAAATCCATTACCTTGATAGACCTTATCGAGGCTATGATCCAAGGGGAGCAAATAGAAAAATTATTTTTATCAATAAATAGATTTGTTTGATGCTTGCCTTACTGCTTTCATTATGCATGCTTAGACTAGGATAGATAAAGACCTAGGCATGATTTACACTTGACTAGTTAGACCTAGGGGTTTTAGAAAGGAAATTAAATATCTAATTTCTTTGAAAGACTTTGTCTAGAAGTGATGGATGATCCCATACCTAAGAAGGCCTAGTGCCTCGCCACAGCCTGGAAGCCAATCAGTGAAATGAATATTTAATTGACTGATTCTAAAACCTGAGTCAAACTCAAATGTAAATCAATCCTTAGATGATAATCTAAATCAAAGATAAAATTAATCATCTCACAAAAACCTATAAATTTCCCTGATTGATAATTTAGAAAATGGTGAGATGGACTTAGGAAAAATATAGAATTAATCAATTAATAAATCTTAATTAATTAATCTTAAATAATCAATTAATAAACATTAATAAATCTTAATTAATCAATGAATAAATCTTAATTAATCAATTAATAAATCATAATAAATCTTAATTAATTAATCAATTAATAAATCCTAATTAATGAATTAATGAATTAATAATTCCTAATTAATTAATTAATGAATTAATAATTCCTAATTAATTAATTAATTAATGAATTAATAATTCCTAATTAATTAATTAATAATTCTTAATTAATTAATTAATCCTAATTAATCTTAATTAATCGAGTAATAAATCCTAATTAATTAATCTTAATTAATCATTTAATAAATCTTAATAAATCTTAATTAATCAATTTATAAATCTTAATTAATAAATCTTATTCAAACTAATCAATCTAACCAATTCATAATTTAACTTAATAAATTTAATTAAACACAAAATCATTTCACAGTCACCCTTAGAAATAACATGTTTGTTAATCTAGACTGCGTGAGATGGAATATTAAGGAGCTGATTTCAATTAAACTATCTTTTGATTGGTCAAATTGAACCAAATCAAATACTTTATGTGTGGGAACAAAAAGATTTGGATCAATGGATGTTAGATAGTGGATACTCCAGACACATGATTGGAGACAGATTGAAATTCACTAAGCTACAACTCAAGAACTTAGAGTTAGTTGCATTTGGCAATGACGGAAAACTTAAAGTAATCGGAACAAGTAATATCGATCTGAGTTCCAATTTTATTATTTGAAAAGTACTATTGGTTGATAAATTGAATTTTAACTTAGCAGTAGTCAGTTATGTGGCTCTAGGTATTTAGCCACATTTTCAAAATCTAAGTGTTTAATTAAAAATGTTAAAAATCCTAAAATTACACTTAAAGGAATTAGAAAATAAAACATCTACACAATTGACCTATCAACCTCTTCACTAAATTGTCTCCTGACACAACAAGAGGAAATTAAGTTGTGGCACAGAAGACTGGGTCACACTCATACTAGACTCATTTCAAAAATGAGTCAAAATGACTTATTTAGAGGTTTACCCAAATTAAAAATTATAGAAAATACAATCTGTAATGCTTGCCAACAGGGTAAACAAACCAAGTCAACCCACAAGTTAACCAACTTAAATAGAACTAACTCAATACTTGAGCTCCTTCACTTAGACCTATTTGATTCACATGGAGCCAAGTCTCTAAGCAAAAATCAATATTGCTTAGTTATAATTGATGATTACTCAAGATTTACTTGGGTAAAATTTCTAAAAACTAAAGATGAAACTTATGAAATCTTTAAAACCTTTTGCAAGTTGATAGAAAATGAAAAAGATACTAAAATTAAAAGAATTAGAAGTGATCATGGAGGAGAATTTGAAAACCATAAATTTACTGAATTTTATGAAATTAATGGATACAAACATGAGTACTCATGCCCTTAAATCCCCCAACAAAATGTTCTAGTAGAACGGAAAAATAGAACCCAACAAAAAGTCGCTAGAACCATGTTAAATGAATATAACCTAAACAATCAATTCTGGGCTGAGACAATAAATACGACTTGTTACATTTAAAATAGAATTTTAATCAATAAATTTCAGAATAAAACTTCATATGAAATATATTATAATAAAATCCCTAACTTAAATTATTTAAAAGTATTTGGATATAAAGTCTACATTCTAAACAGTAAGGACTACTTAGGAAAATTTAAATCAAAGTCAACCCCAAGAATCTTTTTAGGGTACTCTACAACCAGTAGGGCTTATAGAGTCTATAACAAAAATACTCTAAAAGTTGAAGAAACAACTAATGTGATTTTTAATGAAGAAAATAACTTACCTAATTCAATAAATGGAAATATCAATCAAAATACAGAAAATATTAATACAAGAAACATAGAAGATGATGAAGATATTCAAATTAAACCTAAAGAATCACAAGAACCAGTTGGTGATCCTGACATAAAATCCTCAAGAATAAATTCCAATCACCCATCTGACTAAATTTTGGGTGACCCAACCCTAGGAGTACGAACTAGATCATTCTATAGAAACTTAAGTCAAATAGCCCCTATTTCTAAAATTGAACCCAAAACTATAGAAGAAGCCCTACCTGACCCAGACGGGATCTTAGCAATGTAAGAAGAGTTAGCCCAATTTAAAAGAAACTATATCTAGGAACTTGTACCTAAACCCATAAGTAAAATCATAATTGACACTAAATGGGTATTTAGAAATAAATTGGATGATAAGGGTGAAATAGTAAGAAATAAAGCTAGACTAGTAGCGAAAGAGTTCAGCCAAGTAGAAGAGTTAGACTATGATGAAATCTATGCGCCCGTAGCCAGACTTGAATCCATAAGGACGCTACTAGCCTATGCAACATACAAAGGATTCAAGTTATACCAAATGGATGTAAAATCTACATTCTTAAATGGGTTAATCAAGGAAGAAGTGTATATAAGTCAACCCCCAGGATTTGAGGATTTGGACCACCCAGACTGATACGGGTTATAAGAAGGGGATCCCATACAATAATGTGAAAAGAGATATAAGGAGGAGAAAAAAGTAGGGAAGCTCGGGGGGAGATAAATACGATTGGTAAGCAAATCCTGGTCGAGAATGTATGACCAGCCAAGCTAAAACTGGCTAAGGCTACGACGCATGTGGATATGTTCGGCAGGCAAAGCTCGGCTGAGTATGGAGTACCAAACGAACTGAAATAGGCAAAATATTAGCACGCATACGTACGCTCGACAAGAAAGCCTCGGTCGAGCATGAAATCGCGACCAAGAATATAAGCTCGATCGAGAACGCAAGCCTGACTGAACTAAGAGATGGACAAGGGATTAGTGCATTCAGACATGTTCGATAGTCAAGGTCCGACCGAGCATAAAGTGGTGGTTAAACTAAAGCAACAGAGTGCCAATGAACCTAGGAACGCTCAGTAGGCAAAGCCCGACTGAGCTTAAAGGTATGCATTCCTAAGCAATCTCTATAGCTGGTCAAGCGAAGACCAATTGCATATCATAAGGCTCGACATGACTCAATAGGCAAAGACTGGTCGAGCATAAACATGATATAAATATAACACACTTGGTAGTAAAATCTCGGTCGAGCAGGAACATAACTCGCTCGGTAATATAATCTCGAGTGAGCTAGTAGACACATAACTTACTAAGATTATCAGAACGGACTCGGCTTGGATATATCCGGTCTAGCATAGGCATAATACACTCAGTAATAGAATCTTGGGCTGGTATATAGACACACACTTTTCTAAGGTTGTTAGTATAAGATCGACCTGGCAAAATCTGGCCGGGCATAAACAACCTTATTACATCCTTTACATAAACTTGACCAAGATTAGCTTAACAGGAAAAATTCTCAATATACAAATACATCTGCTACATTAATGATATGTGAACAATATGTGATTACATGGCAATATGCTTTATTTGGCGGGAATATCTTCTAGAGACTTCTGCAGGTGAACTAAATGACAAAAAAGGTACATCTGGGGTATGAAAAAGGTTCCTTGAACTATTATTACACATGATGTCATCTCCTAACAAACTCTAATGAATCGGGGTTCACCTCATGACTACGGAGGTTATATGAGGTGGTATAAAAAGAGAAATCCTCTTCACTGGTAAGGAAAGGTGAACATCATCACTGAAACCCTAGTTCCACTTCAGTTTTACTGTACTTCTTCTTCTTCCTGCTTTAAGTGAGGAAAACTGACTTGAGCGTCGAAGGGCCTAGCTAGGGATTCTCACCCCAGTCTTAGGTCATTAACGCTTTGTTGGTTGGTTTTATAGTGCGCAGGAGCAGAGACATCAGGGGCATTCTTCATCGGAGTTCTCCTAGATCTGCTTTGGTTTTCTTAGATCTAGCCTTGATCCGCAGTTTTCTTCACTGGGAGGTATTCTCTACTGGGCTTCTTCTAGATCTGCTTTGGTTTTCTCAGATCTATCGTTATTCATCTTACATGGAGTCATCACCTACCTTTCCCAGCTCTTCATCTTACAGCTTTCAGATATGATCACAGACCATGTCTTTAGGTTAAAGAAAGCCCTATATGGACTTAAACAAGCACCTAGGGCTTGGTATGAACACCTATCAACTTATCTAATATCTAAAGGATTTAAACAAGGTCAAATAGACCAAATTTTATTTATAAAAATCCTAGAAAAAGATATCTTTATAGCCTAAATTTATGTAGATGACATAATTTTTAGCTCAAGCAACACTAAGTTTTTAAAAGATTTTACCAAATTAATGGAAAGTGAATTTGAAATGAGCTTAGTTTGACAACTTAACTTTTTCTTAGGCCTACAAATTAAACAAACCAAAGAAGGAATATATATTTTTCAAACAAAATATGCTAAGGAACTAATTAGAAAATTTGGCAGGGAAAATTCTAAAAATATAAATACCCCAATGGTAACTAATGTTAAAATTGACTCTGACTTTGAAGGAAAACCAGTAGATTTAAAATATTACCGAAGTACTATAGGAAGTCTACTATACCTAACTGCTAGTTAACCTGATATTCTATTTGTAGTAGGTATGTGTGCTATGTACCAATCTTGTGCAAAAGAATTACACCTAACAAATGTTAAAAGAATACTTAGATACATTAAGGGAACCTTAAATGTAGGACTTTGGTACCCTAGGACTAGCACCTTTGACCTAATTGGTCATTCTGACTCAGACTATGCCTGGTGCAAACTAGATAGAAAAAACACAACTGGAAGCTGTCAATTTCTAGGTCTGTGCCTAGTAAGTTGGTCAAGCAAAAAGTAACACTGTGTTGCTTTATCCACTATTGAAGTAGAGTACATAGCCATGGGGGAATGTGCATCTCAACTATTATGGATGATGCATACCTTAAAAGACTATCAATTAGAATATAAAAATACTAAAATTTTAATTGATAATATAAGTTCTATTAACTTAACCAAAAATCCCATCCAACACTCAAGGACTAAACACATAGCAGTAAAACACCACTTTGTAAGGGATCATGTAGGTAAGGGTGACATTGTAGTTAACTATGTTGAGTCCAAGTCAAACCTGACAGATATTTTCCCAAAACCCTTATCTGAACTTGAGTTCAGTGCACTTATAAGACAAATAGGAATGTGCTTAGTAGAATAGAGCTTACTTTTGGAAATATTCCTCTTTAGTATTGTTTAAAAAAAATATCAGCTTGGGTTTAAAATTCTAGGAAAAATATTTTCAATATTCTAATTTTATTAGTTTTTTAAAATTTGGACTTAGCCTAGGTATTTGCCCCCTAGAAAGCATGTTCCCCTAGGTCTCAGCTAGAGCATCTCACAAGAACACTAGGATTACCTTACTTGTGTAAGAAAAACACTTAGAATGATGTGAGATGCATAGGTTTCTCTGTGGTTACCATTGACGCCGACGCCGACCTCCGTAACTTGGATCTCCTCCTCTCTTCTCTTCTGTATTCTTGCTACAAAAGAAGCCAGACCGTTGCCACCACCGATTGGCTCTCCTTCTCCTTTCTCTACTGCCAACGCCAGAATTTGCTGCTGCTGCCTCTTCTTGTCATCTAGCCGCTGCTCCAGACAAAGGAGGCACCACCGACCATCACTATTGTTCCAGCTTCTTTACTCGCTAGATCCAAGCAAATCCTTTGCTGCCCAAAGCGTTTGCCGCCTTCCCTGCGCTGACGAAGTCCTACCGTAGAAACCTATTGCCGTCGGACCCCCTACCCACCGGACGTCAGCTGCCGGAACCATCTTCTGTCACGCTATTGGAGAAGAAGAGGACAATGCCACATAACCAACAACATCAAGACCAAAGACAAAGTTCAGAAAAATGTCAAATTTGTCACATCATTGGATTTACTGGAGATCAATGTTCTAGAAGATATGATTGGTCATATACTAAGATAAAATGTCAAATTTTTCATAGAAATGGACATTTTGGTATTCAATGTCCTAGACGATTTGACTCAAATTTCATTGGTGATCCTAGGGCTTCAAGACAACCACCTGCTTCACAAGTCTATCCTAAAGTCCTCTCGTCCATGCCTACTCATGGTAAAACCCTAGAATTTTCATCTACTGATTGGTATATTAATACTGGAGCAACTCATCATGTCACATCGGATTATAATATCCTTAGAGACGTAATGTCGTATTATTGCTCAAATACGGTTCAAGTAGGCGATGATTCAGATTTCCAAATTGCTAATCTTGGAAACACATATATTCATTTATCCAATTGTACTTTTCACATATGCAATGTCTTTCATGTTCCATCTATTACCAAAAAGTTACTCTCTACATGCTAGTTTTATCTTGATAACAATGTCATTTTTGAGTTTCATCATAATCATTATCTTATAATAGAAAAAGGAACAAATACTATTATGTTTAATGGGAAAATTAAAAATGACCTCTACTATCTTCAGAGTTCTTCAATTAAAGCTTTTGTTTGTGAATGCACAAATAAACCAACATGGCATGCTCAACTTGGTCATCCTTCTCTTTGCATTATTCAACCAATCATCAATAGGTATGGTTTACCTACTTCTTTTACCTCCTCTCCATCTTATTCATGTAGGGTCTGCATGGAATCTAAAAGTTATAAGCTACCTTTCTCTTCATTTGATCATGTCTCTAATTTTTCACTTGAAATAATTCATTCAGATGTTTGGGGCCCTACACCAATTTTGTCAAACCAAGGTTTTTAATATTATGTTACTTTCATTGATCATTTTAGTAAATATAATTGGCTCTATCTTATGAGAAGGAAATCTAATTTATTAGATATATTTTATAATTTTCATAGTCAAGTTGAATGATATTTTAATTGTAAAATACTCTCTTTCCATTCTGATTAGGGATGTGAATATCAAGCTCTCTATCGTCATCTTGTCTCTTGTGGAATTATTCATCGAGTTTTTTGTCCTCACACTCCAGAACAAAATGACTCTACTGAGAGAAAACATAGACATATTATTGAAACTATCTTAACTCTTCTTCATCATGCCTTAGTTCCACATAAATTTTGGGATGAAGCTATTAACACTGTCGTATATCTCATAAATTGACTTCTTACTCCATTACTCAATCATAAGTGTCCTTTTGAAAAACTTTATAATCAAAATCTATTGGATCGAAAGCGCTAGAGGGGGTGAATAGTGCTCGTGGCTTTCACAATCGATTTCGGAATTGTAAAAGTAAATGCAGCGGAAAAGAAATAACACAAACACAGAAGACACGAGAAGTTACTTCGTTCAGAGCCTATCTCGACTCCTACTCGAAGGCCCGTGGTTGTTGACCGCTTTCGGTGGGCAACAACTATATAGCGCAAATCTTTACAAGTAGATGAGAACAAGTATGAGCTTAAAAAGAAAGATTATACCGACAAAATACAATATATTAAGAGTGGTTGCTGATTGTCGGAGCAGCAGGGCGTTGTTGAAGCGTACGGAGCAGCACACTAGAGCACAAGAGATCTTCTGTTCGAGAGTTGTGTTTAAGCTACATCTCGAGGCCTCCTTTTTATAGCTTTACAAAGTCTGATCCAGATCCCCAAGCTTCGGGATCAAGTTTGACCCGACGTGGATTGGTCAACCGATCTCAAGGTTCGATGGACCGATCAGGCGATCCCTCCTATCTGATCCGCCCGATCTTCTCGCTCCGCTTCGATCCGGTCAAACTCCATCCGAGGTTCGGTCGACCGATAAAAGGCCCGGTCGACCGATAAGCTCTTCTGACTCAGCCCAGTCAGCCTGATCTAGTCGACACCCAACCTAGGTTCGGTCGACCGATCCCAAGATTCGGTCGACCGATCCCCTGGTCGAGACCGGTCCAACCTCTGGAGATCTGATCTGCTGATTTGTGGGTTCGGTCGACTGATCTCAAGGTTCGGTCGACCAATCCCGGTCACTTCTAACTCTACATAAAAAAATGTTAGTTACCTGCAAAACAGAGTTAGAACACAATGGAATATATAAACGAATAAACTGGCAGCCTTCGGAGTGTCCGGGTCTGACTTCGGGTTTTCGACCGGAAACCCTACGTCGACCCGACACCTACTGTTCCCTCTACGGGGAACGCGTCCTCCAGATCGACTGGACTTTTGCTCGGCGCTCGTTTCCTCCGGACTTTCTGCTGGACGCCAGCTTCCCGACCCGTCCAGTCTTCTACCTGGTTCGCGACACCAGGACTTTCAACCTAGGGTTACCACCCCCTAGGACTTTTGCCTGAAGCACTCGACCTGCCAAGACTTTCCGCATAGGGTTACCACTCCCTATGACCTAGGGTTATCACCCCTAGGGTTTTTCCCTTGCCTAACCGCAGCTAAGACTTTCCTTAGACACTCAATCATACACATTAGATAACAATTAAACTTAGCTTCGAATCCCTTTGCCATTATCAAAACTTGAGTTCGATTGTCGGATGCTTCCCGCACCAACAAAATCCTTATTACACTTTCCTTTGAATTTTTGGTTGTACATGTTATCCGTGGTTACACCCCTACTCTAAACACAAACTTGACTCTCGTTCCCTACAATGTGTTTTCATTGGTTATAGCAATTTGCACCATGGTTATCATTGCTTGCATATACCAATAGGATGAATTTATATTTCATGACATGTTACTTTTAATGAGTCTCTATTTCCTTTTTCAGTAGCTTCTTCGATCTCTCCTCTAGATATAGGTAGCACCTTCTTGATGCCACCTAACATTATAGGAGGTGATGACATTCTAAGTCCTATTTCGGAGCTCTTTAATAACTCTCCTATACCATCTGAAGCTCCTCAAGTTGCTGCTCTAATCAGATAATACAAGTTCGTCATCTAAATCACCATGTCAACCTGTTTCCTCATCCCTGTCAATAATAGATTCAGATAATAATGCTTCTCGTTGCATGCTTCCCTTAAGTGGCATCTATGCACGTTGTTCACCAATTACAATTCGACAACCCCTTCCATGAGCTCTAGTGGTCTCTTCAAAATCTATTGAACCAACTTGTTTCACACAAGAAAACATGGATCCAATAGTTCCGCGCACTCCCTCCATGAATTTTGTGGGCTCTAAATGGGTATTCCTTCTTAAACATTGAGCTGATGGTTCTTTTGAATGACACAAAGCTCGACTTATAGCCAAAAGATTTAGTCAACAACCAGATACTGACTTCAATGACACTTTTAGCCCAGTAATCAAAATTACATCTATCAAAATATTATTATCGATAGATATTAGTTCTAATTGGCCTGTACGATAATTAGACATTTTAAATGCTTTTCTCCATGGGCATCTTGAGGAAATTGTATTCATGGTGCAATCACTTGAGTTCATTCATCTATAATTTTTATCTCATATTTGCCAACTTAAGAAATCCTTATATGGTCTTCGACAAGCTCCTTGTGTATGGTTTCATTGACTATCTAATTGGTTATAGGCTCAAGGATTTTCTAGATCAAAGACTAACTCATCTCTATTTCTCAAATATAATGATGGATCTATGATATTTTTTCTTATTTATCTAGATGACATCCTGATAACTGGCAATGATCACAATATATCATAACTTTATTAAATCTTCTCAATTAAGAATTTCCTACTCGAGATTTGTGTATTGCTCATTTTTTTCTTGGTATTGAGCTTATTCTACATGAGGAAGACTATCTTCTCTCTCAGAGCAAATACATTACTGGACTTCTCCAAAGAGCAAAAATGGATGGAGCATATTCGGTATCTACACCAATTGCTATAAACAATTCTCTAACTTCTTCTTCTCCTGCTTTGTATGATCTATAGAATTATTGAAGTATTGTTGGAACCTTACAATATGTCACTATTACACGCCTTGATATTACCTTTGTAGTAAATCATGCTTGTCAATTTATGTATTCTGCAACTGAATAAAATTGGGATAATGTGAAAATAATACTATCTCAAAGATACTATTTTACATGATCTTCTTTTATATTGTCAATCATCTTGAGATTTAAATGCCTGTAGTGATGCAGATTGGGAAGCTCTCTTGAAGATAGACGCTCTACTAATGGATATGTAATATTTCTTGGACTAAATCTTATCTCATGGAATTCGAAAAAGTAACCTACGATATCTTGTTTAAGCATGAGGCAGAATATAAAGTTATGGAAAATACAACATCTAAACTTATTTGGCTTCAATCACTTCTCTTTGAACTCCATCTTGCATCAAATATTGCCCCAAAAATTTGGTGTGTTAATATTGGAGTAACATATCTCACAGTAAATCCAATCTTTCATGCTCGTACAAAACATGTGGAAATTGATTTTTATTTTGTTCGAGAGCGTGTGACAACTCAACAGTTATCCGTCAATTATATTTCTACTGAAGATCAAATCGCTGATATCTTTACTAAGTCATTATCTAGATAATGTTTCAATAAGTTAGCAAACAAACTCAACATCAAAGATCTCCCGTTAAGTTTGTCGGGGGTAAAAGAGATTAAAGAGAATCATCAGGATTGACTGAATCAAATCACCAAATCAAATCAAATTAGTATTATGATTATTCTAATAATTATGTTATAATTATTAGAATAATTTTCAAAATAATTCTTAGAATAATTTTGTTATTTATTATTTGGTTAATTGACCAAGTACTTTTTAAATATTATATATTGTACTGTCCTTAAGACAAATATCAATGAATAATAAAATTTATTATTACTATCATATTATTTATGGCCTTCTTCCTATGCTACCCTACTTATTTACATGCTGCTCATGAATATCTACGGAACAAGAGTGAATGATCGCACTTGATTTAACAAGGGCCGAATACCAACTAAAGCAAGAGGAGAAAGGATGATGCACCAACAATTGAATCTAAAAGTGAGAAGGCAAGTAGCAAAGCTTCAAAAAAAGATAATGGGGTTGAATCACACAGAGAGGATGCCCTAAAAGGCAAGCGCAATGCACGGAAGCGTAGGCAGCTTGAGCTATGTGGCACACGTATAGAGGAGAAAAAGGAGGATACAAGCAAGAAGGATGATGAGGAGGTTGAGAATCCAGCCAGCGGAGGAGTTGGTTTACTGTTCTCCCTATCCAAGGAAATTATTCATTACGTTCTGGTGAAGAAATTTGGTTCCATTATGAAAAATGAAGACAGAAAAATCCCCACAGGCAGTCGCTCTCCTAGCTCCAGAAATAAGGAACAGAGGGTTACGACATTTGGGCAAACTAATTTTGCCAAGAAGAGGAGGGAAGAGCCTAGAGAAGCAAAGAATTGGAGTGGTAAAAAGAAATCAACAAGTATTCCTGACAAAATCGTTGGAGAAAATAAGAGGCAAGGTTCTGTTCATTTTATCGGTACAAAAACATTTGAATTCATCAAGGACAAGGATCTCCAACTTGAAGAAGCATGTAATCCAGATCCAAAAACTGCGTTTGATTCCATTGTAAATGTAATCCCTTCTAATGCTGAGAAGATATTGTAGAAATTGATATCAAAGAAAAGTAGCTGTCTTTATTAATGAATCAAAAAAAAAATCTTATAAGAAAATAAAGAGTATAAAGTCTTATATAGTTAATTATCAGTAAACCTAAACCCTAAATTGATAAGATAAAAGACTAAATTGCCTTCAAGACTATAAACAAATAATTTTAATTATATAATCTTACATCCCCCTTCAAACTCACGATGCTACAGCCAGAAGCATTGAGAGTTTGTCAGATAAAAATCAGAAGCGCGAAGCAGAATGAGCTTTGTTAAACATATCAGCTATCTGCAGTGATGAAGGAACAAAATGCAATGTGATAGTGCCAATTTGTAGATGATGATGATTGAAATCACAATCTATCTTAATATGCTTCGTTCTCTCATGAAAAACTGTATTGCGCATAATTTGAATAACCCTTGGATTTTCACAATGAAGAGCAGTAGGTTTCTGAAGAAAAATTTCTATATCTGTAAGCAACCAACGTTGCCAAACAATCTCACAAGTAGTGGTAGCCATTGCACGATACTCAGCTTCTGTGGAGGATTTCGAAATAACATCTTGCTTTTTTACTTTTCCAAGAGATATGAAAATCTCCAAGAAAAATACAGAAGCTAGTGGCCGACTTACAATCCGTAAGATCACCCATCCAATTAACATCAGAGTATGCATAGAGCTTTAATGAGGAAGTAGAAGGGAATAAGAGACTCTGAAATTGAGTTCCTCAAAGATACCAAAGAATAAGAAGAACAACAGTTCAATGAACTATGGTCGGTGTAGTGACAAACTGACTAACCACATGTACAGCATACGCAATTGTTTGTGCAAGTTGTACTAAAATTAAACCTAAGTTTTGATGTTGTCAAAGGTTCAAGTTAAGTCTTGTTATAATCTAACAAGTTGACTGAGTGTGCAAGATGTTTACTCAATCGGGAAAGACCTAATTGGAGGCTAGGCAGGAGAAATCTTAGCAGATTATGGAACCCAGGTGCAAGTCCAAGTAGGTTGAGGAGACCTGAAGCTTGGCAGTGTGATCGAGAGGTCTGGAGGACCGAAGATCAAGTGAAAAGTCCCGGGGAGCCGATCAAGGCTGAGTGAAAAGTCCAAACTAGATCTGGAGGATCAAAGTTTGGCAGGTAGGTTGAGGTAAACAAACTGGAGGAGCGACAGTGAGGTCGGGTCCCGAAGGGAACAACCTTAGGTCATTGATTCAACTGAAGAAACCGGGAAGGTTTCCAAGTTGAGATCAAGACAGTTCTACTGTCTTTTTATTACTCATCCATTATTATACTATTGTGCTAACATCTGTGTTGCAAGATGTTTTTATTTTAACACTGTTTTGCAGGTTCGACTCGATCGGTCGACCGAACAGGAGGATCGGTCGATCGAACCAGGTCAACTCAAAGCAGGTATTAGTTCACACCAAAACAGAGTGTCCGATCAAAGTTTGATCGGTCGACTGAACCATAGGATCGGTCGACCGAACCATGGTGACTCAGCATAGAACAGATCATCAGCATCGATCAGCAAAAAAAGAAAAAAGGCTGATCGGTCACCGAACCAAAGGATCGGTCGACCTATCCAATCAGCATTAACACCACATTAAATGAAGAAGATCTCGGCTGATTTAGACGAATAGGGAAATAGCCTGTTCGGTCGACCGAAAAATGTGTTCGGTCGACCGAAAAATGTGTTCGGTTGACCGAACTATTCATGAGCATTTACTGCAAAAGATCGAGTCAACTTCAGACTCCAGCTAGGAAGGAAGGGAGCGGGTTCGGTCGACCGAACAGAGGGATCAGTCGACCGAACCTCCAGTACACTTATAAAAAGTGCTCAAAGTTAGAAGCTCAAGACAATAATTCTGATCATCAAAAAGGTTCTTTTCTGCCTCCTACTCGTGTTCCAAGCCTTCATCATGCAAAGCAAGCTACTTCGTCCAAAAGCACCGACCGCGCCTCAACCTTTATTTATTACTGTCGGCACATTTCTTATTGCACTTAATTTCATATAAGATAGTAGGGTTGTTACTATCTTATATTCTTGTAACTGTACGATCTGCTTCTTTCCGAAGGATTTTGGAAAGAAGAGTTATAGTGATTTGCCCATCGGTGCGGTTAAGGACCGCGGGCCTTTGAGTAGGAGTCGAGTTAGGCTCCGAACGAAGTAAACGACTTTGTCTCTTTTCTTATTTGTCTCTTTTCTTATTTCCGCTGCTTAACTTTATTTTTTAAAGGAAAAAGAAAAATTTTAAAAAGTGATATTCACCCCCTCTATCGCTCGCATCCGATCTATCAGCAATATCAGGATGAGTCACAGTGAGATAACCAAGCTTCCCACAACTGTACGGTAGAGGTTAGGATCTGGCAAAGGGGAACCATCTGATAGAGAGTACCTAATATTAGTTTCAAGGGGAGTATCAACTACCTTATGTCAGTAAGATGTGCACGCTCAAATAGATCAGCTATGTACTTTGACTGAGACAAGAGATAACCTTTAGGTGAAGAGGCTATCTCAATCCCCAGAAAATAGCGCAATAAAACCAAGTCTTTTATAGCGAAACAATGAGCTAATTTAAACTTCAAAGACTCAATTTCATCAAATCATCACCAGTAATTATTATGTCATTCACATATAAAGACAAAAGTATATGACCTGCATGCGTACACTTGACAAATAAAGCTGAATCATGATTACCGGGATGAAAGCCAAGCGAGGTAACCACCATGGAGAACTTAGCATACCAAGCACGTGGTGCTTGTTTGAGTCCATAGAGAGCTTTGCTAAGCCTGCAAACTTCACCAGATCGGTGAGCAACTCCAAGAGGAGGTACCATATACACTTCTTCTTAAAGATCACCATTCAAGAAAGCATTTTTGACATCCATCTAAGATATCTTCCATTGACGAATAGAGGCAACAACAATTAACATACGAACAGTGGTCATTTTAATAACAGGGGAAAAAGTTTGCTCATAATACATGTCATACTCCTGAGAGTAACCTTTAACAACAAGATGAGCTTTGTACCGTTCGTTAGAACCATCAGATTTAGTTTTGATCTTATAGACCCAACGAAAACCAATCCTAAGTATGAGTATGATGCAAAACAGTTAATTCCTCATCCATAGCATTCTACAAAAGAGGATTACCAACATCTTCTCTATAGGACAAAGGCTCAGAAAGATGATGAATAGAGGCAACAAAAGAAACAAAGGAAGTAGAATAACAAGAATAAGCAAAATCAGGTAGTTTAGTAGACTTACGAGGATGTGTAGACCGACGAATAGGATTGTCCACAATCTTTAGAGGTGAAGGAACAGTCGTAGGAGGGGGAGGGGAAGGTGGAGGTGGAGGAGATGTCATAAGAACACCAGATTCAATGAACTTGTCATGTGGGAGAGTAGCCGTGGGGGAGGCTTCATTGATGTCGGTACTAAAAGGATCAATACGAATAAGATCTGCATGAGTCATGTCATGTGATAGATGTAACACCCACCCTCCTAGTGCTCTCTAGGGTGAACGATACTTATCTATGAACTTTACATAACTAGTGTTGCTTACGCTAATGATAGTAGTACATAAAATTTTCTAAACTTAAATGCAAAATTTTTCCATTAATTTGGTTCTTACGGCGAGCGACATCATAACCTGCAGTTAAGTAGCATAAGTACTACTAGCTTCTTAATGTATTCTTACAAAACATGCAACACATAAAGGAACATAAATGATTCATTTCAACACTCAACTCATAATTCTAAAGTAGTTAAAGCATATCTAACTATAATTGCATGCGAAAGATCATAATGAATTTCTTGCACTTTTTAAAACTAATCTACATACAATGTATCAAATAGTATACTTCATGTGCCCAAAAACATCCATCTTAGAAAAATATGGAATCATATTATCTAGCAAGCATCCACCAAAACTAGTCTATTCAATCATTAATAACAGAAATACTAGATGACACTCGACCCATGTAAAACTAACAATTTATGACATCCTCTTAACAATAATTAGAAAGTAAAATCTCTAAAATTTTAGTAGCAATTTAAAAAGGAAATCTTAATATGCTCCCAACAAATTCCCAAGGCTTTCCATAATCCAGGCATCACACACACACCATCACGCATCCTCTTGTCGCCTTCCTTCACTATCTTTTTCCTTTTCCTTTATTTGCAGTAAGAGGAAATGCAACTAATAAGCAACAAAGCTTAATAAGTACTATCTAGCTCACAAAAATCTCGAAATGTGCAAACATACTTTTAAAATACTTTTCATGCCAGAATCTTTACTATTACTTACACTGATAGTATAGATAAACATGCGTAAATACTTTTGTACTAATAGAGGAACTAAAACATGTTTAACTCAAGGCAACAAGCATATGCAAGCATTTAACTTTCTTAAACATAAACAAGCATTTAACTTTCTTAAACTTGCTTTTTCTTAACTTATCTTGAAACTTGGAAATTCTTTAAACTTGAAAACTTTGCTAAAGCATATACTTGAAAATAAATAGCTTCACTTGGGATCCCTAAGGCGTAAGTACCATCTTATGCGCGTTCCCTAATTGGTTGGGGGTAGAGAGCCACCAATCCTAAAAGTGCAGTCCTCGGTCTACCAGGCTAAGACCGGTGAGTTCACTATTGACAACCTTGGAAGTGGTATTCGGCCTTTCAAAGTAAAATATCTTAATTACTTCTTCTTTAAATGCCTTGGCATTTTAACAAGCACCTTGTGTGCCAAAATCCCTAAAGTCTTGACTTTGGGATCTACTTAAGCCTTGGCCTTTTTCTTTATTTTCTTTATCTTTCTTATACTTTTCTTAAACTCAAAATACTGATAGGGTATTTTTCCATATGCATCTATAAGTGAAACTAACTAGGTAACATACAATCATGCATAGAACATAAAAGAAATCTGCACATACAATTTTTCTACGACGAACGGAAAACACCTCTTACTGCAGGTGAGCAGTACTTACTGTATTATCTTGAACTTACTAACACGAAACCTCTCTAGGATTCTGGTGAAACTTGAGATCCTTGTGCTTTGCTTACGTCCACGCGTTCCTCTCGTCGAGACTAGTCGGAAAATATCCAAAAGCTCCCTCGAAACTTATCCTAGCCGACCACCACAAGAAGCCCTAGGCTTCTTTTGTTTTTCGCCCAAACCCAGGAGGAATTCGACACACAAAAGAAAGAGGAGGAATTAGGTCGAGAATCCCCTTATTTCACTTAAGTTCTTCTATTTATACCTAAGGGTATTTATTAACTTTTCTCTGCATAAAATTATTCTGCTCTCTTTTCTTTCAGCACACCCCTGCTGGGGCACCTGGTTATCCTGACATTCTTAAGACTTTGCTTACTAAGAGGTTCTGGCGTCAAACCTCGGCTCAATAACTTTTTGCCGCAACTTTATTTCTTTTGGTAAAAATACCAAACGACCTCCGAAAATTCTATAAAAATACTCTAAAATTTTTTAAAAATCTCTAGAATATTTCTAAAGCATTCCTAAATATTTATAAGCACTTTTAGAACTCAGAACAAGGAAATTTGGGGGTGTTACAATTCCCCATACCTTATAAAAAAGTTCATCCCTGAACTTAGAATAATTCTGGATATTTCTGTCTCATACTATCCTCGCGCTCCCAAGTAATTTCCTCATGCTTCTGATTTTTCCAAATGACCTTCACTAGTGACACTTCTTTGTTTCTTAGTCTCTTAACTTCTCTGTCCACTATTTGTATAGGTCTGCTCTCATAGCTAAGATCCTCCTGGATCTGCACTGACTGAGGCTGAATTACTTGGCTGGGGTCGTGGATGCACTTCTTTAGCGTGGAGACATGAAATACATTGTGTATTGCTAACATATCTTGTGGTAAGTCTAGCTTGTAAGCTACTTTCCCAATCCTCTCTGTAATCAGGTAGGGTCCTACGTAGCGAGGACTTAACTTGCCCTTTTTACCAAATCTCATCACTCCCTTCATTGGAGCGACCTTGAGAAAGATTGAATCCCCTACTCGAAATTCAAGTGGCCTACGGCGTGTGTCAGCATAGCTTTTCTGCCTACTCTGGGCAGTCTTAATTCTCTGTCTGATCTTCTGGATAGCCTGAGTGGTCTCATCTATCATCTTAGTCTGAATGCCCAGCTCTATTTCCATTTCTTTCTTTTCACCTGCTTCTTGCCAGCAGATGGGTGATCTGCACTTCCTACCATACAACGCTTCATACGGTGACATCTTAATAGGTCTAATAGCTATTGTTGTAGGTGCATTCAGCTAAGTACAGATACTTGCACCAACTGCCCTTAAAATCTAATGCACAAGCCCTGAGCATATCTTCTAAAATCTGATTTACTCGTTCTGTCTGTCCATCAGTCTGAGGATGGAAGGCTGTACTGAGCTTGAGTTTGGTGCCTAGTGCATTCTGAACACACTCCCAAAAATGAGAGGTGAAGCGCCCATCTCTATCAGAAACGATGGATTTCGGAACTCCATGAAGTCTGATCACTTCCTTAACATATAGCTGTCTCAACTGCTCTATAGAGTAGGACACTTTGATGGCTAGAAAATGGGCAGACTTGGTCAATCTGTCCACTATCACCCATATCGCATCATATCCATTAGTGGTTCTTGGAAGACCCATTATAAAGTCCATGGATATTTCCTCCTACTTCCACTCCGTTATTGGAAGGGGTTGTAGGACGCCTCCTGATCTCTGGTGCTCCGCTTTGACTCTCTGGTATGTCAGATAGGTACTGACATATTTAGCAACATCTCTCTTGAGTCCAGACCACCAGAATCTTTATTTCACATCTTGATACATCTTGGTGGAACAAGGATGCATGGAGTAAGGTGTACTATGAGCCTCTTCTAGAATCTTCTTTCTCAGTTCCTCATCATTGGGGACACAAAGGCGGCTTCCCAGATAGAGGATTCCACTGTCTGAGACTCGAAACTTTAAATTTTCTTCTTTTTGTATCCCTTGCTTGATCTTTTGGATATCTGGATCCTCACTTTGCTTTCTCTGTATATCCTCAAGCAGGGTTGACTCTAAGGTCAATGCATAGAGTTGCCCATAAATAACTTCAACTCTAAAGTCTGACAATTCCTTCTGCAGTGGCAATGATAATGACGACAAGGACATCAGGGGTGCATTGGATTTTCGGCTTAGTGCATCCGCTACTTTGTTAGATTTACCTGGGTGGTAGTTGATTTCACAGTCATAATCTTTAACTAACTCTAGCCACCTACGCTATCTCATGTTTAAGTCTTTCTGGGTAAAGAAATACTTCAAACTCTGATGGTCTGTGAAGATTCTGCACTCAACTCCATACAAATAATGTCGCCAGAGTTTTAGTACAAAGACCACAGCTGCCAGCTCAAGATCATGAGTGGGGTAGTTCTTCTCATAGTCTTTGAGTTGTCTGGAAGCATAAGGTATAACCTTCCCCTCTTGCATGAGTATAGCCCCCAGGCCCATCTTGGAAGCATCACTGTATATATCAAAACTCTTGTCACTCTCTGTAACAGTTAGAATGGGAGCACTGGTCAGTCTTTTCTTCAGCTCTAGAAAACTGTGCTCGCACTTATCTGACCACTCAAACTTCTTGTTCTTTCTGGTCAGGGCTGTAAGTGGAGAGACTATCCGGGAAAAATCCTCCACGAACTTTCTGTAATACCCTGCCAGACCTAAGAAACTTCTGATTTCTCTGGCGTTTTTGGGTCTACACTGTTAGGACCGAAAAGTAGCTAGAGGGGGGGGGGGGGTGAATAGCTTCGCGTGTGCTCGTCGTGCTTCGTTGCTTGTTTCTTCAAAGTGATGCGCAGCGGAATACAAAGAAACAAACTACAACAATGCTAACAATAGGATTTTACTTGGTATCCACCTCACAAGAGGTGACTAGTCCAAGGATCCACGCACACACACACACCTCCACTAATAAACACTCCTTTTCGGTAACTACCGAAGGCGGAGAAGCCCTACAAGACTCTCAATACAAGTATAAGAAAGGGTAGTAAAGAATAAGCAAAAGCTTACAAGAGATGCAGTAAAAACCCTAGCTTCTTCTTCTTCTCGTTGCAACTCGCCTCTTGACTTGGATGAACCTCCAAGAACCTTCAAGAACTGGCGGTGAGGAGCTTAGAGAGTGCTGGGGAGGAGCTGTGATGAATCTGGAATGAATCGGTGAAGTTCTGCCGAAGGAAATGAACGCCTGCGGCTTAAATCGACGCTAACGGTCGAATCCCGATCGATTGGAATGCTCCCAATCGATCGGGAGGCTTGGATCGATCCAGAGCGCCTCTGTGCTCTGGAAAAACCGGATCGATCCACGGATTGATCCAGCGCTTATCGCGCGAAGCAGCAGTGTCCCAATCGATCCACTGATCGATCCAGAGGGGTTCTGTTCGCGGGGACTCACCGGATCGATCGGTGGATCGATCCAGATCTTCTGGATCGATCCACTGATCGATCCAGATCTGCTGGATCGATCCACGGATCGATCCAAACCTGCTAGATCAATCCACGGATTAATCCAAACCTGCTGGATCAATCGGCTGATCAATCCAGATCTTGGTTTTTGCCCAAAACCAAGCCCAAAGCCCCCTAAACCAACATCTAGTCAACCATGACTTGTTGGTACATAAGACCTAGCATCCGGTCACCCTTGACCAGCTAGGACTCTCTCACCAAGTGTCTGGTCAATCCCTTTGACCCACTTGGACTTTTCTCTTCTTGCCAAGTATCCGGTCACTCCCTAAGACCTACTTGGACTTTTCTTCCTCGTGCCAAGTATCCGGTCAATCCCTTTAACCTACTTGGACTCTCACCAGATGTCTGGTCAACCTTGACCCATCTGGATTTCTCTTGCCTGGCTTCACTCACCAGGACTTTCCCAATTGCCTAGATTCACTCACTAGGTCTTTCACCTGGCTTCACTCACCAGGATTTTTCTCCTGCCTAGCTTCACTCACTAGGACTTCGCAATTGCCTAGCTTCACTCACTAGGTCTTTCACCTGGCTTCACTCACCAGGATTTTCCCAATCGCCTAGCTTCACTCACTAGGTCTTTCACCTGGCTTCACTCACCAGGATTTTCCTCCTGCCTAACATCCCAGTTAGGACTTCCCAATCAAGTATACGGTCATCCTTGACCTACTTGACTCTTCTTCAATCAACCTTGCATTGTCAAACACCGAAATCCAAACCAAGACTCAAGCTTGGTCAACCAGGTCAACCTTGACCTGAGGAATGTTGCACCAACAATCTCCCCCTTTTTGATATTTGACAATACCAACACTATCACTTACAATACCACATGTAAGTTAGGCTAATCCCATAGCCTAAACCTTCTTCATGCCACTAGGTAATGAATACATAAGTTAAGCCCTTCATTCTCCCCCTAAGAGGGCAAACTCCCTCTAGGTAATGAAAGCCTAACTTACTTCCTTTCATTCTCCCCCTATTGGCACACATCAAACCATGCCCCAATTTTTGGGCACACATCAACAAATTCACTTGTTGAAAACTCTCCCCCTGAAAAGTTGCTCATCGTTGTTCACAACTTCACTCGTTGTGATCAACACGATAATGAAGATCTCATACCCTTCATTATCCTTAACCCTACATTCTCCCCCAATGTAGGCAAATGCCCATCCTTGAGCATTATCCACTTGAACCCACTTGAACAATGAGGATATCCACTCCCCATTAAGGTTCAAACGCTCAACCTTGAGCATGTTCTTAACGGAAGGTTAACCACCTTCCAAGGTTCAAAAAAAAATAATTTTCATGTCTTTAAAGAGTCTCTCCCCCTAAAGACATGGTGGTAACTTCTGTCATTGCACCAACAATGACTTGGAATCCCTAAAACTTTAGGAAACCCAATTTTAGAAGTTTTGAGGTTCAAATATTCAAAATTTGAAACAAACCTCAACCTAAACTTCAACTTAGCCTTCCTTAACCAATCCATCCTTGTTTTTCACACGAAAACACCCTTTTTATGTATACAAATGTATTTTGAGGGGTTAGGAATGGTTACCTAGAATAAAATAGGTTCAATATGCTGAAAATAAGCTTTCCCAGTCAAAATCAGCATCTTCGATCGATTGGAGTTGGGTTCCAATCGATTGAACCCTGCTGAATCGATCCACCGATCGATTCAGTCTTCTTGGATCGATCGGCTGATCGATCCAGCGAGCTTCTGCTCGCTAGAATTGCCTTCTGAATCAATCCACTGATCGATTTAGACACTCCAATCGATCCATGGATCGATCGGAGCTCTGATAGTTGCTGAATTTCAAATTCAGCCAACTTCAGAAACCCCTAGAAAATTATACAAAAATCTAAAAATTATGAAATTTCGTGTAGACATTATTTAGGGCATACTTTATCATGGAAAAATAGTTTTCTATGAAAATATATCATATCTTCAAAGATTGACACAAGCTTGAAAACTTGCTAAAACTTTAGCGTTTTCTTCAAGTTTGTGTCTAACTATTCAATGGTGATTACTATCAAAAGATAGCCTTCACCAAGGTTTTCCAAAAGTCTTTTAAAATAATTTTCAAAACCAATATCCCATCACATTCCTTGGGCTTAAAGCACATGACTTGTACATTAGCTTTCCCAATGACGGGAAAACACATAACTATGTGTTTTGATGAACCTAAAACTCAAAAGAATGCACTAAATCAACATGTTGAGTTTTGTTCATCATCCTAACATCTCACTTGTATCTATTATGGACAAAACACATACAAGTCATCTTATAGGTCTTTGTGAGATGTAAAATTTGGTTTTGCCCTATTATAGGGATCATGCACATCTATCTAGGCATTTTAGAGATATTAGACATCCACCCAGGATGTCACTTGTTAATAAGTGTTGTTAAATGTCATTTGTCCTTAATTACAAGGAATTAAACTTAATGCATGATTATGCTATGGCATACATCAAAATGAAATAACTTTCAAAAGAAAGATTCCTATAATTACATGATGTATGTATGACATGACATGGTATTTTTTGTATTTTCATAATAAGGTATGAGTGCAAAAATAAACATGATGTCATGACATATAATGGGCAAACAATCATGGCAAGATTCAGTATAAATAAAATATATCTAGATTATTTATCTAAGTATCCTTAGGCTTAGCTAATCCTAAAACTTAAACCCTAGATTTGCCCAAAGTGCTTCAAGAAAGTGTCAAAACCTAATTTGACATTTCTAATTCTCTTGATTACTTTATGCCAAGTGAAATTAAGCATATTCCCCAAGTGTTGGCATATTCCATTTTTCTTCAAGAGTAATCACATAAATCAAGGCCCGGATTGCCTTAAATTTCTAAGAGAATACCAAAATCCCAACTTGGTACTTCTCTAGGTTTTCCCAATTTATGCCATTTTAAGATAAGATCAATTTTCAACCATTAGGCACATTTTACTCTTTCAAGGAGTAAATAATAATTCCATTTCATTTTCAAAGGTTAACAAAAACCTTGAAAATGCTCCTTGAGTGTCAATTTCCTCAAAGTTGGGTTAACTACCCTTCTAATCGGAGTTGACACTCTCTAACCCATCTATGGGGTAGAGAAGATGCTCCTAGGAACCCAACACCTATTGGTGCTCCTTGGATGCTCTAGGTACTCACTAGGGATAGCTTCCCTAGATACCTTTCTAGTGACCTTGTTGGGCTTCTTAGAAGCCTTGGTCACATTTTCTAGGTCAACTCTAGGGATAGCCTCCCTTGTGACATTGTTAGTGACTTTCTTAGACTTCTTAGAAGTCTTAGTCACTTTGGTTGCAAAGATACTCCTAGGGATATCTTCCCTTGTATCCTTGACTTGACCTCTAGACTTAGGGTTTGTTCCATAACTATATGGAACCCTATGATAACTAGGCACATCCTTTTTAGCTTTGGGTTTGTATCCCAAACCTAGGTTATGCTCATTTTGCCCTAATAGGATATTTTCCAATCTTTGTAGGGTCTTTTCTAATTTATCAAGCCTTGACCTCAAGACTTGATTTTCCCTCACTAAGTCCTTAGTATTTGATTTTTCATTTGATCCATGAGCATTTTTATTCTTGGGCTTGTATCTATTATCCTTAGTGTTCTTGCTCAAATGTCTATCTACCTTCCTAACCTTAGGTTGGGTAGTCTTGGCATGTAGGGCCACATGCTTTTCCTTAATGCCCTCATGCTTTCTATTCTTATGGTAAATTGCATTAAAATGATAAAAATTTGAACTATCATGCTTTTTACCATAATGTAAAGGGGCAGGCTCAATAAATGTTACCTTCTTCTTTACCTTGGAGGCTTCCCCTTGACTAATGCCTCCTTGAGCCTTAACCATCTTCTTCCCCTTGGGGCATTGACTTCGGTAATGCCCCTTTTGGTTGCACAGGAAGCACACAATGCGCTCCTTGCTCCTTTTTGTTCCGGGGATGGTCTCCTTGAGCTTCTCCTTGCCTTTTTGTGCCATTTGGCCCTTTTTCTTGGCCAATTTGGGGCACTTGCTCTTGTAGTGCCCATGTTCCCTACATTCAAAGCATATAATATGATTTTTATTATTAATTGAAATATTTATACCTTTGCTTGTAAGGGTGGCATCTTTTCCTCCATTTGATATGAATGTAGAGGCTTCCTCTTGATCCGAAATCGATTTCCCTCCAATTGATTCATCTTGACTTGTGGAGGTGGAAGCTTCTTCATCCTCTTCTTCTCTTGACCCGGATGTGGAGGATTCTCCTTCTTCTTGATCCGGTGTCACCAAGAGTTGCTCCCCTCAATCCTAGAGGTGGAAGCTTCATCATCTTGAATATGAAACAAGGAGTATGCTCCCTCCTTGTTCCCTTCGATGCATTCCCTTGAGGATGAAACTTCTTCTTGGACTTCTTCTTCGGAGGTTGAGCATCTCTCAACTTTGGAGTCCTCCTCTTGGTCTAGCTCCAAAGAGTCACCCTCTCTGGATACTTCTTGCTCTTGTACAGTGGAGGGGATCTCTTCATGAAGCTTGGCCAATTTGCTCCATAAATCCTTTGCATCTTCAAATTCTCCAATTTTGCAAAGGATGGTGCTTGGCAATAAACTTACCAAAAGCTTGGTCACTTTGTCATTGGCCTCGCACCTTTGGACTTGCTCCGAGCTCCATTTGCTTTTCTTGAGAA
This sequence comes from Zingiber officinale, assembly GCF_018446385.1. Taxonomy (NCBI): domain Eukaryota; kingdom Viridiplantae; phylum Streptophyta; class Magnoliopsida; order Zingiberales; family Zingiberaceae; genus Zingiber; species Zingiber officinale. The sequence goes on along the minus strand of NC_056006.1, from coordinate 57,776,403 downwards.
GCTTGCCCTTGGAGTTTGTTGGAGCTTCAAATCCTTCCATTAGAGCAAACCATTGCTCTATCTCCATCATAAGAAATTTTTCGATTCTTGATCTCCAAGAATCTAAGCTCGTGGAAGTGTATGGTGGAGCCACCCTTGTATCAAATCCAAGTCCATCTTGGAATTGTATCTTGAAGTTGAGCTTCTTGAATTCTATGACTTTGATGAATTTGCTCCAGCTTCTTCACCCTCTAGCTTTGCTTGTTATGTTTGCCCCTTCCGGCGGTGATTCCGGTGAAGAGCAACCTTGCTCTGATACCACTTGTTAGGACCGAAAAGTAGCTAGAGGGGGGGGGGGGTGAATAGCTTCGCGTGTGCTCGTCGTGCTTCGTTGCTTGTTTCTTCAAAGTGATGCGCAGCGGAATACAAAGAAACAAACTACAACAATGCTAACAATAGGATTTTACTTGGTATCCACCTCACAAGAGGTGACTAGTCCAAGGATCCACGCACACACACACACCTCCACTAATAAACACTCCTTTTCGGTAACTACCGAAGGCGGAGAAGCCCTACAAGACTCTCAATACAAGTAGAAGAAAGGGTAGTAAAGAATAAGCAAAAGCTTACAAGAGATGCAGTAAAAACCCTAGCTTCTTCTTCTTCTCGTTGCAACTCGCCTCTTGACTTGGATGAACCTCCAAGAACCTTCAAGAACTGGCGGTGAGGAGCTTAGAGAGTGCTGGGGAGGAGCTGTGATGAATCTGGAATGAATCGGTGAAGTGCTGCCGAAGGAAATGAACGCCTGTGGCTTAAATCGACGCTAACGGTCGAATCCTGATCGATTGGAATGCTCCCAATCGATCGGGGAGGCTTTGGATCGATCCACGGATCGATCTAGAGCGCCTCTGTGCTCTGGAAAAACTTTTGGATCGATCCACGGATCGATCCAGCGCTTATCGCGTGAAGCAGCAGCGTCCCAATCGATCCACTGATCGATTGGGACCTCTGGATCGATCCACCGATCGATCCAGAGGGGTTCTGTTCGCGGGGACTCACCGGATCGATCGGTGGATCGATCCAGATCTTCTGGATCGATCCACTGATCGATCCAGATCTGCTGGATCGATCCACGGATCGATCCAAACCTGCTAGATCAATCCACGGATTAATCCAAACCTGCTGGATCAATCGGCTGATCAATCCAGATCTTGGTTTTTGCCCAAAACCAAGCCCAAAGCCCCCTAAAGCAACATCTTGTCAACCATGACTTGTTGGTACATAAGACCTAGCATCCGGTCACCCTTAACCAGCTAGGACTCTCTCACCAAGTGTCTGGTCAATCCCTTTGACCCACTTGGACTTTTCTCTTCTTGCCAAGTATCCGGTCACTCCCTAAGACCTACTTGGACTTTTCTTCCTCGTGCCAAGTATCCGGTCAATCCCTTTGACCTACTTGGACTCTCACCAGATGTCTGGTCAACCTTGACCCATCTGGATTTCTCTTGCCTGGCTTCACTCACCAGGACTTTCCCAATTGCCTAGCTTCACTCACTAGGTCTTTCACCTGGCTTCACTCACCAGGATTTTTCTCCTGCCTAGCTTCACTCACTAGGACTTCGCAATTGCCTAGCTTCACTCACTAGGTCTTTCACCTAGCTTCACTCACCAGGATTTTCCCAATTGCCTAGCTTCACTCACTAGGTCTTTCACCTGGCTTCACTCACTAGGATTTTCCTCCTGCCTAACATCCCAGTTAGGACTTCCCAGTCAAGTATCCGGTCATCCTTGACCTACTTGACTCTTCTTCAATCAACCTTGCATTGTCAAACATCGAAATCCAAACCAAGACTCAAGCTTGGTCAACCAGGTCAACCTTGACCTGAGGAATGGTGCACCAACATACACCAATTGCTGATTGCCTCTATCTTGGCAGGATCTACCTTGATGCCCTCTTTTGAGATGACGTGGCCTAAGAATGCTACTTGGTCTAACCAGAACTCACACTTTAAGAATTTTGCATAGAGCTGTTTCTGCCGAAGGATCTACATCACTATTCTCAAGTGGGTAGCATGGTTCTCTGGAGTTCGTGAATATATCAGAATATCATCGATGAACACAATCACGAATTTATCTAGATATTCCCTGAAGACATGATTCATTAGTTCCATAAAGGCTGCTGGAGCATTGGTCACTCCAAACGGTATCACTACAAATTCATAGTGACCATATCTCGTTCTGAATGTTGTTCTGGGTATGTCACTTTCTTTAACCTTCAGCTGGTGATATCCCGAGCGCAATTCTATCTTCAAGAAAACTGTGGCCCCTCTTAGCTGATCAAAGAGATCATCTATTCTGGGAAGAAGGTACTTGTTCTTAACTGTTACTTTATTCAGTGCTCTATAATCTATACACATCCGCATAGATCCGTCTTTCTTCTTAACAAACAACACTGGAGCTCCCCATGGTGAATGACTGGGGCGGATGAAACCTTTGTCAAGCAGCTCCTAAAGTTGTTCTTATAACTCTTTCAGCTTTGCTGGAGACATCCGGTATGGAGCTTTTGAAATTGGACCGGTACCAGGAACCAACTCAATTTCAAACTCCACTTCTCTGTTGGGAGGTAGTCCAGGTAGCTCTTCTGGAAATACCTCTGGATACTCACAGACCACCCGAACATCCTCCTGCTTGAGTCCTTTCTTTTCTTCTGCATTTACAATGTATGCAAGAAAACCAGCTCACCCTTTAGCTAACATCTGGTGAGCTGTTAGAGAAGAGAGGAATTTCTGGGTCTTCCTCTTTGGGACTCCCATGAACTCAAAGGATGGTTCACCTTCTGGATTGAAAATCACTTTCCTTCTGCGGCAGTCCACCGAGGCACTATACTTGCTGAGGAAATCCATACCTAGAATGATATCGAAATCTTGCATCGCAAGGACTACCAGATCGACATATACCTCTTGGTCTGAAATTCTGATTGGTATAGCCTGGAGCTACTGGTTAGACTCCATGACTTCTCCAGAAGGTAGGGTTGTCAAGAACTTGAAGTTCATGCTCTATGTAGGCACCTGAAATTCTTTGGCAAAGGGTACTGATATAAAAGAATGGGTCACCCTAGTATCAAAAAGTGCAGTGGCTAAATGCTGAAAAATAACTACTAGACCTGTTACGACTGTGGAGGCACTAGCAGCTTCCTCTTTAGTGAGGGAGAATACTCTGGCACTGGCTGAAACTGGTGGGGCCTCCAACCTTTCCTGACTGAGATAGGGTCCCTCTAGTGTTGTTGCCATGTGGTGTAACTGCGTAGGCCTGCCTCCGTATTGCGCTGGCTGTTGCTGAGGTGTCTTAAACTTGTTAGGACATGCTTTAGCTAGATGTCCTTCTTGACCACACGAATAACATCCAGTCATACTCAAAAGACAGGCTCCTGGATGTACTCTCCCACATTTAAGACAGGGAGGGAACTTGGCCTACTTGTTCACTGGACCTCCCTTTTGGTTACCTCCTGAATTCCATTGTTTCCTTTTGTTACCCTTGCCCTTTCAGTTCTGATTACTTGACTGGGGTTTCTGACCCCCTACTATCTTGTCCTCTATCTTAACTGGCTTGAGCTGCGTTTGTTGTGCCTTGATGCTGTTTAGATAGTGCTCAACGATTAACGCACTACTGACCAACTCTTCACCAGTCTGCGGCCGGTGAGTTCCACTACTCACATTAAGTGCTATTTCTGGTCTCAGCATTCGGAGCATCAGTCTGATTCGCTCCCTCTCTGTACTTACTAACTCTGGGCAGAGACGAGCTAGCTTATTGAACCTTTTGACTGCTTCTTCCACTAGCAGGTCACCTTGTCTACTCTATAAATTCTTCATAGTGTTTATTTGTGACTCGAAGATGAAAGAATTCTTCATAGAACTCTATCTTAAAGTCAGCCCAGCTCATCTAGTTGGCTGCTCTCTTGCTCTTAATTCTCTCCCACCACATGCGAGCATCTCCAGACAGGTAGAAAGAGACACACTTGACCTTCTCGACTTCTGGCCAGTCAAGAAGCTCCATTGTGCTCTCTAGCGTTTTGAACCAAGCCTGGGCATCCCAGGGCTTAGTCGTGCCCGAGAAACTTTCAGGTTTCAGCTTCATCCATTGGATAAGGTATGCTTCTTGTCTTTTAACCCCTGTGGCGACTTCCGGGGCAGCTAGTGGAACCTCAGTCACCACTGGAGTCTCCATGTTTATAGTTGGGGGAGTGGTAGGGACTGACTGCTGATTAACCATCAGATTGACAATCACTTGTTGCTGCTCTGCTACTTGTCTCTGGAGTTAAGCAACAACTTCAAAAAGATTGGTCTCAGTTGTTCTGGGCTCCTCGTTCTCCTGAGCTCGGTTCTCAGTACGAGTGGTATGGGGACGTCCCCTTCTTGCCATCTAATCATACAGAGGAAAAACTTGAAATCATCACTATGCTTTCTAGATATATCTTACCTAAGCATGATTCTTGACTTTAAACACATATGAGCAGGTACTTCTAAACATTCTCTATACTACAAGCACTAAAGGAAAAACATAAAAGAAAGTATAAATACATTCTTACTTGAAGACGGTAAGGTTGATGCTGATGTGTGTGATGCTGGAGAATGAGAACCGCTCTGATACCACCTTGTAACGCCCACCCTCCTAGTGCTCTCTAGGGTGAACGGTACTTATCTATGAACTTTACTTAACTAGTGTTGCTTACGCTAATGATAGTAGTACATAAAATTTTCTAAACTTAAATGCAGAATTTTTCCACTAATTTGGTTCTTACGGTGAACGACATCATAACCTGCAGTTAAGTAGCATAAGTACTACTAGCTTCTTAATGCATTCTTACGAAACATGCAACACATAAAGGAACATAAATGATTCATTTCAACACTCAACTTATAATTCTAAAGTAGTTAAAGCATTTCTAACTATAATTGCATGCGAAAGATCATAATGAATTTCTTGCACATTTTAAAACTAATCTACATACAATGTATCAAATAGTATACTTCATGTGCCCAAAAACATCCATCTCAGAAAAATATGAAATCATATTATTTAGCAAGCATTCACCAAAACTAGTCTATTCAATCATTAATAACAGAAATACTAGATGACACTCGACCCATGTAAAACTAACAATTTATGACATCCTCTTAACAATAATTAGAAAGTAAAATCTCTAAAATTTTAGTAGAAATTTAAAAAGGAAATCTTAATATGCTCCCAACAAATTCCCAAGGCTTTCCATAATCCAGGCATCACACACATACCATAACGCACCCCTTGTCGCCTTCCTTCACTATCATATTTCTTTTCCTTTATCTGCAGTAAGAGGAAATGCAACCAGTAAGCAACAAGGCTTAATAAGTACTATCTAGCTCACAAAAATCTCGAAATGTGTAAACATACTTTCAAAATACTTTTCATGCCAGAATCTTTACTATTACTTACACTGATAGTACAGATAAACATGCGTAAATACTTTTGTACTAATAGAGGAACTAAAACATGTTTAACTCAGGGCAACAAGCATATGCAAGCATTTAACTTTCTTAAACATAAACAAGCATTTAACTTTCTTAAACTTGCTTTTTCTTAACTTATCTTGAAACTTGGAAATTCTTTAAACTTGAAAACTTTGCTAAAGCATATACTTGAAAATAAATAGCTTCACTTGGGATCCCTAAGGCGTAAGTACCATCTTATGCGTGTTCCCTAATAGGTTGGGGTAGCGAGCCACCAATCCTAAAAGAGCAGACCTCGGTCTACCAGGGCCAAGACCTCGGAATTGGTCACCTAGATTTATTTACGACAACCTTTGAAGTTGGGTACTGACCTTTCAAAGTAAAATATCTTAATTACTTCTTCTTTAAATGCCTTGGCATTTTAACAAGCACCTTGTGTGCCAAAATCCCTAAAGTCTTGACTTTGGGATCTACTTAAGCCTTGGCCTTTTTCTTTCTTTTCTTTATCTTTCTTATACTTTTCTTAAACTCAAAATACTGATAGGGTATTTTTCGATATGCATCTATAAGTGAAACTAACTAGGTAACACACAATCATGCATAGAACACAAAAGAAATATGCACATACAATATTTCTACGATGAGAAATCAATGGAAAACACTTACTGCAGGTGAGCAGTACTTACCGTATTATCTTGGACTTACTAACATGAAACCTCTCTAGGATTCCGGTGAAACTTGAGATCCTCGTGCTTTGCTTACGCCAACGCGTTCCTCTCGTCGAGACTAGTCAGAAAATATCCAAAAGTTCCCTTGAAACTTGTCCTAGCCGGCCACCACAAGAAGCCCTAGGCTTCTTTTGTTTTTCACCCAAATCCAGGAGGAATTTGGCGCACAAAAGAAAGAGGAGGAATTAGGTCGAGAATCCCCTTATTTCACTTAAGTTCTTCTATTTATACCTAAGGGTATTTATTAATTTTCTCTGCATAAAATTATTCTGCTCTCTTTTCTTTCAGCACACCCCTGCTGGGGCACCTGGTTATCTTGACATTCTTAAGACTTTTCTTACTAAGAGGTTCTGGGGTCAAACCTTGGCTCAATAACTTTTTGCCGTAACTTTATTTCTTTTGGTAAAAATACCAAACGACCTCCGAAAATTCTATAAAAATACTTTAAAAATTTCTAAAAATCTCTAGAATATTTCTAAAGCATTCCTAAATATTTATTAGCACTTTTAGAACTTAGAACAAGGAAATTTAGGGTGTTACAATAGAAGAGGTATGGAGAAGAAAGGAATATGCTCAAGAAACACAACATGATGAGAGACATACAATTCTTTATTAACTGGATCAAAAAAATGATATCCCTTTTGACCACCACCATAACTAAGGAAGACACACAAAGCAGACTTAGAGGATAACTTATCACGTTCAACATGTGGTCGAAGAACAAAATATGTACAACCAAAAACACGTAAATAGGAATAATCAGGAGCATGACACTACAACAAAAACATTAAAAGACAACGGTTAAAAACCATTGTCGTAGGCCCTTTAAAACCGTTATAATTGGCAGTGTTGTTAAAAGTGGGGGCTACGACAACGGTTTTAAACCGTTGTCTTTGAATGAAAAGACAACAGTTTTGCAACGGTTTTAAACCGTTGTCTTTGAATGAAAAGACAACGGTTTAAAACCGTTGTTGTTTAGAGTATTTTTAATAACACTGCTAGTTACAACCGTTTTTGGGGCTACGACAACAGTTTTTAACTATTGTCTTTGAGGGTGATAGATAACAACAACGATTTTAAACCGTTGTCTTTTAAATTATTATCTTTTAATATCAATATATCATATTTCAATATAAATATATAATAAAGAATCATAATCACAAAAAAAGAATATTCCCCACATTAATGTCATTCAGAATGTTACTTATACAAGAATTACAATCACAAAAGAAGAAACATGTTTCATGTTCAAATAAAATTTATCTCAATACAAATAAACAAATAAGCTCCTCTACAACTAATGAACAATAGCCAAAAGACTAGAAACTTGTGATGGTGGTTCATGTCATGTAAGATTGCACTTAATTATTATCAATCCAAGTCCCATCACAATCTTCAACTTGTAGGATTTCATCGAACTCCTTTTTCTCACTTGCTGATTCTTTCATACCAATCTTTTCCAATATTATTGATCATCAGTTCCATAATAAATCCAGTCTTCCCCACACCAGCTCCATCAAAAAGTCCAATATTTTCGCCCCTTTGATAAGACACCAGGAGATCAACAACCTATTGATATCAAAAGAAATACATTATTATATGTATGAAAAAACTTGATCTGAAAGAATAATAAATACACATATGTTTTTTACAACATGTTAAGTTTATACAAAAGCATACCATAACCATGCTTTCTCTGATCCCTTTTCTGCACACTGATCATCGAATGTAGAATTTCAGAGACTTGCAAACCATGCTTTCTCCATTTTATTGTAAAAAAAATATAGTTACAATCATAGCAAGCAGCTAGAATAGCTAATAGTAGCAACAAAAGAAGGAATCATAAAGGGAGTCATGTACCTTTTGTCTATATAATATTAATGATCCATCACTGTTTCACACGCTAACATATATATATATATATGCGCAAAAATTCAACACTCAAGTAAGATCTCAAATCTTACGGATGTGCAGTTTGCATGAAAACCATAAAGTAGTATACAAAACCAATTTCAACATTACTTTATTTCTATAAAAAAACAAGAACAAAGTAATTCATTAAACCATCTAAACTGTTAATCACTTCATGCAGTCTAGAATAAGACTTTTTAAACTAATAATCACTACTATCTAAATGTATATTCACTAAAAACTTAATTGATAATCGTCACAAAAATGTTAGTCTTACAGTAATGTGTTTACCAACAAATGATATATATGGTTGAATATCTCAAAATCTTAAGATGTTGGAAATCACTTCTTGTATTTTAGAATAAGAATACTAATAGAAAAGATGTTTTACCTGAATGCCATACTCACTGAAGTTTTAATAATCATGATGTTTCCTAGGAGAATATATGTTAGAACCAGATCATGAGTCATCAACCAAAATTGGACATACAAACTAATTTTATGAGAAAAACTGGAACGGTTTATGCATGTGCGTATCCAGTTGGGGTATCCATATACGGCGACCAACTTTTACAGCCATGATTAAATTAATAGTATCTCACAGTAAAAAATAACTTATGCAATGCAAAATAAATAAAAAATGTAATATAAAATGATAATAACCTAGAATACTAAGAGCATAATTATATAACAGAACCGCCGCATAAAAAAAAATCAAGAAATACCTAAATTCAATTAATAAAAGAATAATTCCTAACATGGTAATTATACCATAACCTTAGAAAGCAGCAGTTTAACTAAAGTTAATACCTTAATTTAATTTCTTTTAACATTTTCCAGTGAATCATCTCTATAACCTGTAATGCCTTCATCAACAGATAAAAGGAGGATATCTAATCCATAGTTGTGTCAATGATTCGACTGTGACATAACATATGCAAGAACAGTTGACTCTATATACAAGAAATTTGTCATTTGTGTGAGAGGAAATTAGGAAAAAAAAAATCCATCTTTGAACTGAGGTAATTCTAATTAACTGGAGAATGAAACTATTTACTCTTGGAACATGACAGTAAAAGTTTCCAGTAAACTCCTGTAATGACCACCCTCCTTACTACTACTCTGAGGGTGACCGCTACTGATTCTACTAACTACTGTACTACTTGCTTTAAGACCAGAGATATTTTAAACTATTGGAAAACATATCATATATCAGAACATGCCTCTAAATAGCAGCATAAAATTTCTAGATATATTTTTTTTTTCTTTATCTTTCTTTCTTGTTCATTTCTTTTTATACAAGTTTAAACATGCAATTGAGTGTAACAACCAGTATAACATGCAGATCTATAAAGCTTAAACACCTCTACTGCTTACTACATCACTTGTTATCTTGCATTCATTTTATTCTGCAACCGAACAGAAATAAAAGGAAGTCAATTAAACCTACTGCTCATTTATTGCACACAAATCCGAACATCACATGTTTTCCTTCCATAAAATAAATACTTCTACAAAAATGCAGATTACTAGCATGCAAAGCAGTTATCAAGAGAATAACTCCCAACTAGCAGTAACCAAAAACTAGCATGTACATAAGGATACTGAGCATATAACAAACCGAACCTCCCATGCAATTTCCTCCATAGAGCAAAACTCATATAGCATACCAGCATTCACATAAGGCTACTGTGCAGTCAAAACCGAATTTTCATATGCATTTTTTTTTCCATAAAACAACTCATATAAAAATTCCCGCATGCATAAAAACTTCTGAGCATTTAACCCAGCATTTAACCATCCGAATAATTCCAGCAAATTTAATATTCCAGCAGATTTAACATTCCAGCAGATTATAAGGAAAACTAAGCATAGAAATTCGCTAGCTACTCATATATCCTACTCATTGCAATTGAAAACAAATTTCACTACAGCAGAAGTAAATCATGTGACAGTTCCATTAAAGCAAACTTATATAGCATACTAGTATCTAACAATTTCTAACATAGCAATATAGTTCCACTATGGCAAAAATCAAACGTGCACTAGCAAGTAACATCTCCAAACTCTTCTAGCAAGATCCCATACTTCCATAACAGCCACCACACACACACCATCAACGACTCCTTGTCGCCTTCTTCTACACCACTTTAGCTTTTCCTTTATTTTTATCTATATCTGCAGTAGGAGGAAAAAGTAGTATCTATAAGCTAAAAGCTTAGTAAGTGCTTTCTACTCACAAAATCCGATACGGAATGCATAAACATAAAAGAACGCAGAAAGTGCATGCTCCACATGAAAATAGCAACTAAACTACATCATGCATCTCTAAAGGAACAACAAATTTAACTTGCTAGAATTTGCAACTTAGATAAAGGAACTTGTTCTATTTGTTTCCAAATTGATACTTTTATACTTTAAAATAATATTCAACTTTACTTGGGCCCGGCATTGTACCACTTTGCGCGCCTTTCTTAATGTGAATTGAGGTAGCTAATCCCAAAACCATTAAGACACTTCTAGACCTTATGTCTAGGGGCAACTTGGAGCCCATCCCTTGGACCTTGTGTCCGGTACATGCACTTTAAAATTAAAATACTTTTCTTTATATCCTTCTTTAAATACGTCTTATAATAAAATGCCTTGGCATTTATTTAAGCACTTAGTGTGCTTTGATTCTAAATTCTGGAATTCAGGATCAACTTGTGACTTTAGTCTTGCTTGCTTGTACTTCTCACATATATACATCATACAAGAGATTCTAAAACCATATTCCACTAATATATAAAAGTATATATATTCAAAACAAAACTCAACAGCAATTAAAAGCTACTTGGTCATAAGAAATGAATTTGGTCAAGCCCACGGCAGCAACAAATTCTGAACAGCAAATTTGTAAAACCAACTTATTTCTGAACCTTAACAATCCTTTAATCATGCTGTGACTTGAAGGAAATATGACTACTTAGACATGCTTGAAATGTAAGGTAAATGCATTTAAATTAACATGCTGTAACAATCCAGGAAGACCCTTAAACATTCTGTCCGTGCTCTAAAAAAATCAAAAGAACATGAACCAACCCTTAAACATTCTGTCCGTGCTCTAAACATATCAAAAGAACATGAACCAAATCTTAAACATTCTGTCCGTGCTCTAAACATATCAAAAGAACATGAACCAAATCTTAAACCAAATTGTTAAAGCAAGGGTTGAAATCAAAACCATATGCTAGAATGAAAAGCTGCTCCTGTTCATTACACAACAACAAAAACGCAAACGAAAACCCCGAAAGCTAATCCTACCACAGGTGAGAAGCACTTACAATGGGTTCTTGGACTTACAACCGGAGAAAGAGATCTAGGGTTCGGATGAAGTGAAGGTTTCGGCTATCCTTTCCTATCCGCGTGTTCTCGTTGACGAGGAGACCACGAATCCGCGAATAACTCCCGAAGAGAAGTCCTCGCCGGCCACCGGAAACGAGCCCTAGCGCCGTCGCCCCCTTTTCGCCCGAGGAAGAAGAATCGCGCCGTCGGGAGAGAAAAGGAGAGGAAAGTTTTGGTTTAGGTCACGGGAACAACACTTAACCCTTTATAACCTAGGTGATTCGGTTCCACCTATAACTTAAATATATTTGTTCACACACTTAGTTAATAAAACGAGCTCAGCTCGGTTGGTTGGGCCGATTACTGCTTGGGCCCGAGAAGCTGGGTTCGAATCCTAGCTCTTGCACTTTGTGTTGTTTTTTTTTTTTAAAAAAAAACTTCCTCCTCCCGGTAAAAATGCCAAACGGACTCCAAAAATTGCATAAAAATACTCTAAAAATTCCTAAAAATCTCTAGAATATTTTAAAAGTATTTCCAAATATTTTTATGGACATTTGGAACTCGAAATAAGGAAAATTGGGTCGTTACAATTCCCCATACCTTATAAAAAGTTCGTCCTCGAACTTAGAATAGTTCCGGATATTTCTGTCTCATACTGTCCTCCCGCTCCCAAGTGACTTCCTCGTGCTTCTGGTTCTGCCAGACGACCTTTACTAGTGGTACTTCTTTGCTTCTTTGTCTCTTGACTGCTCTGTCCACTATCTATGTAGGTCTGCTCTCAAAACTAAGATCCTCTTGGATCTGCACTGACTGAGGCTCAATCACTTGGCTAGGGTCATGGAGGCACTTCTTTAACATGGAGACATGAAACACATTGTGTATTGTTGACATGTCTTGTGGTAATTCCAGCTTGTAAGCTACCTTCCCAATCCTGTCTGTAATCAGGTAAGGTCCTACATAGCGTGGACTTAATTTGCCCTTCTTGCCAAATCTCATCACTCCCTTCATAGGAGCAACTTTAAGAAAAACTGAATCTCCTACTTGAAATTCCAGTGGCCTACGACGTGTGTCAGCATAACTCTTCTGTCTACTCTGGGCAGTCTCAATTCTCTGTCTGATCTTCTGAATAGCCTGAGTAGTCTCATCTATCAGCTCTGTCTGAATGCCCAGCTCTACTTCCATTTCTTTCCTTTCACCTACTTCTTGCCAGCAAATGGGTGATCTGCATTTCCTGCCATACAACGCCTCGTAAGGAGCCATCTTGATGGTGGCCTGATAGCTGTTGTTGTAGGCAAATTCAGCTAAACACAGGTACTTGCACCAACTTCCCTTGAAATCTAGTGCACAAGCTCTGAGCATATCTTCTAGAATCTGGTTTACTCGCTCTGTCTGTCCATCCGTCTGAGGATGGAAAGCTGTGCTGAACTTGAGTTTGGTGCCTAGTGCAGTCTGAATACATTCCCAGAAGTGAGAGGTGAAGCGCCCATCTCTATCAGAAACAATAGATTTGGGAACTCCATGAAGTCTGATCACCTCTTTAACATACAGCTGTGCCAACTGCTCTATAGAGTGAGACACCTTGATGGCTAGAAAATGGGCAGACTTGGTCAATCTATCCACTATTACCCATATTGCATCATATCCATTCGTAGTTCTTGGGAGACCTGTTATGAAGTGCATAGAGATGTCTTCCCACTTCCACTCTGGTATAGAAAGAGGTTGTAGCATCCCTCCTGGTCTCTGGTGTTCTGCTTTGACTCTCTGGCATGTCAGGCAGGTACTGACATATTTAGCTACATCTTTCTTGAGTCCAGACCACCAGAACCTCTGTTTCAGATCTTGATACATCTTGGTGGATCCAGGATGCATAGAGTACGGTGTACTGTGAGCTTCTTCTAAAATTTTCTTTCTCAGCTCTTCATCATTGGGAACACAAAGACGACTTCCCTGATAAAGAATTCCACTGTCTGATACTCGAAATTCAGAATTTTCTTCCTCTTGTATCCCTTGCTTGATCTTTTGGATATCTGGATCTTCACTTTGCTTTTTCTGTATATCCTCAAGCAGGGTTGACTCTAGGGTCAATGCAGAAAGTTGCCCATAAGTAATTTCAAGCCCGAAATCTGACAACTCCTTCTGTAGTGGCAGGGCTAATGATGATAAGGACATCAAGGATGCACTGGACTTCCTGCTTAATGCATCTGCCACTTTATTAGCTTTACCTGGGTGGTAGAGGATTTCACAGTCATAATCTTTGACCAACTCCAGCCACCTGCGCTGTCTCATGTTTAAGTCCTTCTGAGTGAAGAAGTACTTAAGACTCTGATGGTCTGTGAAGATTTTGCACTGGACTCCATACAAGTAGTGTCGCCAGAGTTTCAGTGCAAAGACCACAGCTGCCAGCTCTAGGTCATGAGTGGGATAGTTCTTCTCGTAGTCTTTGAGTTGTCTGGAAGCATAAGCTATAACTTTCCCTTCCTGCATGAGTACAGCTCCTAATCCCATCTTGGAAGCAAAACTCTTGTCGCTCTCTGGAACAGTCAGTATAGGAGCACTGGTCAGTCTCTTCTTGAGTTCTTGAAAACTCTGCTCACATTTCTCTGACCATTCAAACTTCTTGTCCTTCCTGGTGAGGGCTGTAAGTGGAGAGGCTATCCTGGAAAAGTCCTCCACAAATTTCCTGTAGTACCCAGCTAAACCAAGGAAGCTTCTGATCTCCCTGGCATTCTTGGGTCTTTTCCAGTTGCTGACCGCTTCTACTTTGGCCGGATCCACTTGAATGCCTTCTTTTGAAACAATATGACCTAGAAATGCCACCTGCTCCAACCAGAACTCGCACTTTGAGAATTTAGCATAGAGCTGCCTTTGCTGAAGGGTCTGTAGGACTATTCTCAAATGCGTGTCATGCTCTTCTGGGGTTCTGGAATAGATTAGAATGTCGTCGATGAACACAATGACAAATTTGTCAAGGTATTCACTGAACACTCTATTCATCAAGTCCATGAAGACTGCAGGTGCATTAGTCACACCAAAAGGCATAACCACGAATTCATAGTGTCCATATCTGGTCCTGAAAGCAGTTCTGGGTATATCACTCTCCTTCACTTTTAACTGATGGTACCCAGAGCGCAGATCTATCTTAGAGAACACTGTTGCCCCTTTCAATTGATCAAATAAATCATCGATTCTAGGTAGTGGATACCTGTTCTTGATGGTCACTTGATTCAGAGCTCTATAATCTATGCACATTCGCATAGATCCATCCTTCTTCTTGACAAACAATACAGGAGCTCCCCATGGTGAATGACTAGGGCGGATGAAGCCTTTGTCAAGCAGCTCCTGAAGTTGTTCTTGTAACTCTTTCAACTCCGCTGGGGACATGCGGTATGGAGCTTTTGAAATTGGACCGGTACCAGGAACCAGTTCAATCTCAAACTCTACCTCTCTATTGGGAGGTAGTCCAGGTAGCTCTTCTGGGAATACCTCTGGATACTCACAGACTACCCGAACTTCCTCCTGCTTAGGTCTTTCTTCTTCCTTGGTACTCACAATGAATGCAAGAAAACCAACACACCCTTTAGCTAACATCTGGTGAGCTGTGAAAGAAGAGAGGAACTTCTGGGTCTTCCTCTTTGGTACTCCTGTAAATTCAAAGGAAGGTTCACCTTCTGGGCTAAAGATCACCTTCCTTCTGCGGCAGTCCACTGAAGCACTGTACTGGCTGAGGAAATCCATACCAAAAATGATATCGAAATCCTGCATAGCGAGGACTACCAGGTTAACATATAGCTCTCGGTCTGAAATCCTGACTGGTACAGACCGAAGCCACTGGCTGGATTCCATGACGTCTCCAGAAGGCAGAGTTGTCAGGAACTTGAAATTCATGTTTTCTGTAGGTACCCGTAGTTCTTTGGCAAAAGGTATGGATACAAAAGAATGGGTCGCCCCAGTATCAAATAGTGCAGTAGCTATATGCTGAAAAATAACTACTTGACCTGTTACGACCGTGGAGGCACTAGCAGCTTCCTCTTTGGTAAGGGAGAATACTCTGGCATTGTCGGAGCTTCCAACCTTCCTTGACTGATCTGAGGTCCTTCCAGAGTTGCAGGCATATAATGTAGTTGAGGCTTGGCTCCATATTGTATTGGCTGTGGCTGGGGTGCTTTGAACTTGTTAGGACACTGTTTGGCCATGTGTCCTTCTTGACCACAAGAATAACATCCAGTCTTACCCAAGAGGCAGGCTCCTGGATGTGTTCTCCCACATTTAGGGCAGGGAAGGAGCTTAGTCTGTTTGGTTTCTGGTCCTCCCTTCTGGTTACTTCCTGAATCCCACTGCTTCCTTTTAGTACCCTTGCCTTTCCAGTTCTGATTATTTAACTGGGGTTTCTGATTTCCCCCAGTCTTGGTCTCCATCTTGATTGGCTTGTGCTGCTCTCTTTGTGCCTTCATGCTGTTCAGATAGTGCTCAGCTACTAAGGCTCTACTGACCAACTCTTCTCCAGTCAGGGGCTGATGAGTTCCACTGCTCACATTAAGTGATATCACAGGCTTCAGCATCCTGAGCATTAGTCTGACTCGCTCCTTCTCTGTACTTACTAGTTCTGGGCAGAGACGAGCTAGCCTGTTGAATCTCTTAACTGCTTCCTCCACTGTCAGATCCCCCTGTCTGAACTCCATAAACTCCTCGTAGTGCTTGTTGGTGATCTTTTTGCGAAAGAACTCGTCGTAGAATTCTGTCTCAAAATCAATCCATTTCATCTGATTGATTGCCCTCTTGCTCTTTACTCTCTCCCACCACATGCGTGCGTCTCCAGTCAGGCAGAAGGAGGCACACTTGACTTTCTCGACTTCTGGCCAGTCAAGAAGCTCCATGATGCTCTCCAGTGTTTTGAACCAAGCCTGGGCATCCCAGGGCTCAGTTGTGCCTGAGAAACTCTCTGGTTTTAGTTTCAGCCACTGAACGAGGTAGGATTCCTGTCTCTGGGGTGCTGTGACGACTCCTTGGGCAGCTGGCGGAACCTCAGTTACCACTGGAGTCTCCACAGTTACTGTTTGAGGAGTAGGAGGGACTGGTTGTTGATTTGCCATCAGATTGGCAATTACTTGCTGCTGCTCAGCTACTTGTTTTTGAAGTTGGGCAACAACTTCAGAAAGATTGGGCTCAGTTGAGTCTGGCCCCTCTTTCTCCTGAACTTGGTCCTCAGTACGAGCAGTACGGGGACGTCCTCTTCTCGACATCTAGTTAAACAAATAAGAAAATTTAATAATTTCTCTACCCTTTCTAAACATACACATTTATATATTAAGAAAGGAAATAGCTAAAAACTCTTATCTTACTTAATCACTTATAAACAATCAATCCATACTGCAAATAATAATAATATAGGAAAGCACTAAAGAAAGAACTTAAATACTTTCTTACTTGAAGACGGCAAGGTAGATGCTGATGTGTGTGTGTTGCTGGAGAATAGAACCTGCTCTGATACCAACTGTAACGACCACCCTCCTTACTACTACTCTGAGGGTGACCGCTACTGATTCTACTAACTACTGTACTACTTGCTTTAAGACCAGAGATATTTTAAACTATTGGAAAACATATCATATATCAGAACATGCCTCTAAATAGCAGCATAAAATTTCTAGATATATTTTTTTTTTCTTTATCTTTCTTTCTTGTTCATTTCTTTTTATACAAGTTTAAACATGCAATTGAGTGTAACAACCAGTATAACATGCAGATCTATAAAGCTTAAACACCTCTACTGCTTACTACATCACTTGTTATCTTGCATTCATTTTATTCTGCAACCGAACAGAAATAAAAGGAAGTCAATTAAACCTACTGCTCATTTATTGCACACAAATCCGAACATCACATGTTTTCCTTCCATAAAATAAATACTTCTACAAGAATGCAGATTACTAGCATGCAAAGCAGTTATCAAGAGAATAACTCCCAACTAGCAGTAACCAAAAACTAGCATGTACATAAGGATACTGAGCATATAACAAACCGAACCTCCCATGCAATTTCCTCCATAGAGCAAAACTCATATAGCATACCAGCATTCACATAAGGCTACTGAGCAGTCAAAACCGAATTTTCATATGCATTTTTTTCCATAAAACAACTCATATAAAAATTCCAGCATGCATAAAAACTTCTGAGCATTTAACCAAGCATTTAACCATCCGAATAATTCCAGCAAATTTAATATTCCAGCAGATTTAACATTCCAGCAGATTATAAGGAAATACTAAGCATAGAAATTCGCTAGCTACTCATATATCCTACTCATTGCAATTGAAAACAAATTTCACTACAGCAGAAGTAAATCATGTGACAGTTCCATTAAAGCAAACTTATATAGCATACTAGTATCTAACAATTTCTAACATAGCAATATAGTTCCACTATGGCAAAAATCAAACGTGCACTAGCAAGTAACATCTCCAAACTCTTCTAGCAAGATCCCATACTTCCATAACAGCCACCACACACACACCATCAACGACTCCTTGTCGCCTTCTTCTACACCACTTTAGCTTTTCCTTTATTTTTATCTATATCTGCAATAGGAGGAAAAAGTAGTATCTATAAGCTAAAAGCTTAGTAAGTGCTTTCTACTCACAAAATCCGATACGGAATGCATAAACATAAAAGAACGCAGAAAGTGCATGCTCCACATGAAAATAGCAACTAAACTACATCATGCATCTCTAAAGGAACAACAAATTTAACTTGCTAGAATTTGCAACTTAGATAAAGGAACTTGTTCTATTTGTTTCCAAATTGATACTTTTATACTTTAAAATAATATTCAACTTTACTTGGGCCCGGCATTGTACCACTTTGCGCGCCTTTCTTAATGTGAATTGAGGTAGCTAATCCCAAAACCATTAAGACACTTCTAGACCTTATGTCTAGGGGCAACTTGGAGCCCATCCCTTGGACCTTGTGTCCGGTACATGCACTTTAAAAGTAAAATACTTTTCTTTATATCCTTCTTTAAATACGTCTTATAATAAAATGCCTTGGCATTTATTTAAGCACTTAGTGTGCTTTGATTCTAAATTCTGGAATTCAGGATCAACTTGTGACTTTAGTCTTGCTTGCTTGTACTTCTCACATAGATACATCATACAAGAGATTCTAAAACCATATTCCACTAATATATAAAAGTATATATATTCAAAACAAAACTCAACAGCAATTAAAAGCTACTTGGTCATAAGAAATGAATTTGGTCAAGCCCACGGCAGCAACAAATTCTGAACAGCAAATTCGTAAAACCAACTTATTTCTGAACCTTAACAATCCTTTAATCATGCTGTGACTTGAAGGAAATATGACTACTTAGACATGCTTGAAATGTAAGGTAAATACATTTAAATTAACATGCTGTAACAATCCAGGAAGACCCTTAAACATTCTGTCCGTGCTCTAAAAAAATCAAAAGAACATGAACCAACCCTTAAACATTCTGTCCGTGCTCTAAACATATCAAAAGAACATGAACCAAATCTTAAACATTCTGTCCGTGCTCTAAACATATCAAAAGAACATGAACCAAATCTTAAACCAAATTGTTAAAGCAAGGGTTGAAATCAAAACCATATGCTAGAATGAAAAGCTGCTCCTGTTCATTACACAACAACAAAAACGCAAACGAAAACCCCGAAAGCTACTTCTACCGCAGGTGAGAAGCACTTACAATGGGTTCTTGGACTTACAACCGGAGAAAGAGATCTAGGGTTCGGATGAAGTGAAGGTTTCGGCTATCCTTTCCTATCCGCGTGTTCTCCTTGACGAGGAGACCACGAATCCGCGAATAACTCCCGAAGAGAAGTCCTCGCCGGCCACCGGAAACGAGCCCTAGCGCCGTCGCCCCCTTTTCGCCCGAGGAAGAAGAATCGCGCCGTCGGGAGAGAAAAGGAGAGGAAAGTTTTGGTTTAGGTCACGGGAACAACACTTAACCCTTTATAACCTAGGTGATTCGGTTCCACCTATAACTTAAATATATTTGTTCACACACTTAGTTAATAAAACGAGCTCAGCTCGGTTGGTTGGGCCGATTACTGCTTGGGCCCGAGAAGCTGGGTTCGAATCCTAGCTCTTGCACTTTGTGTTGTTTTTTTTTTTTTTTTAAAACTTCCTCCTCCCGGTAAAAATGCCAAACGGACTCCAAAAATTACATAAAAATACTCTAAAAATTCCTAAAAATCTCTAGAATATTTTAAAAGTATTTCCAAATATTTTTATGGACATTTGGAACTTGAAATAAGGAAAATTGAGTCGTTACAACTCCTGTAGAAACATTGTGTTAATAGAGAAGCCTCACTTTGTATACACAAACACATTTTTTGTTAAAAGGGAAAAGAATAAATATGACTTGGCATTTGATACTTGTAAGAACTTGTCATTCACCTTTTCCTTTAGAAGCTGCAACTGCAACATGATCACCAAGTATTAATAGGTTGTTATTGATAATAACTTTATGTATCTCATCTTTAAAAACAATGTAGAAGCATTCCTTACAAATCTACAAAAAAAAAAAAAAAAATCAAATAATATTCATTTGAGTGTATGCCATTTTACATATGTAACATTCAAAATTGTTCCTAGGAAATTGCAATTAGTTTGTGTTCAAAATATAGCCTCAAAGGAAGAAGTATTTCCTAATTTCTAGATCATCCCCATCATGTCATTGAAGCTTTAATTTGAACCCACCTCAGAATGGAAATCAGTGAAGGTCCTTCCACAAAAATTTGGAATCCAAAATCCATGATAGCAATTTCATCTTAATCTTCATCTAAGGCTATTGGATAGCTACATATTCCTTTCTTTTCACAATAAGTGAAATTTTCTAGTACAACATCTAATAATTGGCCAATAAGTGAAGTTGGACAATTATAGGCTATATATACAAAAATGGAAATGGAGTTTAGTAAAAAAAAAAAAGGTTTCCTGGAACTCTAGAATTTGCAGAGGCATACAAGGTTTCTTGGAACTCCATCTAAATGACACTGAGTATATTTTATATGGTGGACCTTTAATTTCTCTAGATCTAGAATATTGTCGGGTCCTCTAAAATATTTTTCCTTTCATACAAAGAAAGAAAGGATGATACAAAATCCTTAAAAAGAAAAATGAAAGAAACAAAAACTGTAGTAGTTCAAATAACCAAGAGATTGTCAATAAATAGAATATAGTTGTCGAAATGCATAACTTCACTAGATCTACCTTCAACATTTCCTCTAAGTCATCATTATACAACATGTGAATAAGACATGCAACAGAATTTTGCTCCGCCTTGAATTCCTCTTCGTCAATTTACATCCAAAGGAAAGATAGAGCACAAAAGAAATTAGGTTGTTAGCAGTATAACTTAATATAATATCTACATCACAGGGAGATATAGAAATTTATCTCAAGAAACCTTGCTTACACTCTTGACCGGCCAAGACTCTTATTGAGAAAAAAAAATAAATGCACTTTATATAGAAACTTTATCTAACTGGAAAAGAGTAATCCAATGCACACCTCATCATCTTGAGTTTCATCAACATCTTCATATGCCCTTTTACCACAGTAGTTATGAACATCTTGAATCAACATGACAATCTAAAGGTATAAAATTTTAACCTCTATAAGATTTTCTCACAAAAAAATGGTTACCTAGAAGTTGCAGGAAAGACACATCCACTTGCATTTACAATACCAAAACCATAGATTAGCATCCTGTTCTTCCATGGCTTTCAATGATTTGATAAGCTAAGAGACGGGGCTGCTTACTTGGATCTGAGAAGGTGAGCATGGCTGTAGAAGGGGTTGCTTATGCCCTCTCCTAGTTAGACTGTTACGAGGAGGAAACGAAGAGCGCTGGGTCAACCT
This sequence comes from Zingiber officinale, assembly GCF_018446385.1. Taxonomy (NCBI): domain Eukaryota; kingdom Viridiplantae; phylum Streptophyta; class Magnoliopsida; order Zingiberales; family Zingiberaceae; genus Zingiber; species Zingiber officinale. Next base: position 57,755,075 of record NC_056006.1, on the reverse strand, counting down.
TCTATGAAGAGGGAATGAAGGTGGGTGGTTCGACGGATATGTTCAGCGAAAGAAGGATTCAACTTAAAAGGGTTATATGGAAAGGAGTTTAGAGGAATGGTTAGGCGGAGAGGAGTTCGCAAAGAGGGGATCGCCGGCATAGGGGGTTCGACAGTGTGAAGAGATAAAGAAAGAAAATTGTGAAGAGATCGTGGATGGAAATGCTTAGGGTTTGAGAAGGCAAAGGAGAAGGGAGACGTGGCGGCAAAAAATTTCAGGGAGAGGGAAAGAAAAACTCGGCGGCCAAAAATGGCGAGGGAAAAAATAATTGTATTCAACAACACTTAATAGACAACGGTTTTTAAAACCCGTTGTCGTAACCCCAAAAAAAGCGCACATAGACAATAGTTTTCAAAAATCATTGTCGTAGCCTTTAAAAATTGTTGTCGTATCCCCAAAAAAGAATAAATAGACAACGATTTTTAAAAATCGTTGTCATAGGAAAAAAAATACTAAAAGACAATGGTTTTTCTTAAAACTATTGTTAAAAGGCAAAAAAATAACGATTTGGTATAAAACCGTTATCGTTTGAGTGTTGTTGAATGAGGATTTTCTTGTAGTGTGACCATATAATTTTTGAAAAGGAGACAAACCTGAATTGTGAGAAGTTAGAATCCTATTAATTACATGAGTAGCAGTAAGAACTGCTTCTCCCCAAAAAATACTAGGAACATCTGTAGACAATAAGAATGAATGGGTTGTTTCAACAAGATGTCTATGTCTTCTCTCTGCAACCCCATTCTGTTCAGGTGTTTCTTGACATGAGGTTTGATGTATAGTACCTTCTGATGCAAGTAAATGAGAAAAATTATTGGAAGTGTATTCACCCCTAAATCACAACGAAAACACTTGATAACTGTTGAATGTTGAGTTTTGGCAAGAACTTTAAAGTTATTGAAAATGGTAAGATAATTAGATTTGTGTTTCATAAGATAAACCCAAGTATAGCGAGTGCAATCATCAATAAAAGAAACATAATATTTTGATCTCCCTTTGTAGTAACAGGAGAAGACCCCCACACATCAGAATGAACAAGATCAAAAGAATTAGGAGAAAAAGGTACTTTTATTAAAAGGTAATGCAGAAAATTTTACTAGTTTACAATTACTACAATCTGAAATATCATGACTTTTTAAAGTTCCTAATACTCCAGATGAAGCTAAAAATTGTAAACGAGAAGCTGAAACATGACCTAGACGAGTATGCCATAAATAAAAATCAGAAGAAGAATGACTCAATCGGAAAGATGACAAATCGACACTAGAATATGAAACATCTGGTACTTGAAGCTTATCCAAGACATTGAGTCTCCCTTGCCTATGACCTATCCCAATCACCTTCCGAGATCGCGAGTCCTGTACATAACAATTAGACAAAGAAAAAGAGATTAAATATCTAGACTCAGACAATTGATTAACAGAAACAAGACTAAGTGTAAAGATGAATTAGAAGATAAGGAGATAAAAGATGACAAGTTAGGTAACATATAATGAGAGTCTCCATAATCTAAGATCCATAAGGAGGAAGATATACCTGATGTACTGGAGGATGACAAACCTATATGAGAAGAAGCAGACATGGCAGAGGGTTGTGAAGGAAGGAATTGTTGAAATTGCTCAAGCATATAAGGATCTAAAAAGGGGGCAACCACTGCATTATTAGACTGAGATAGTCCATTTAGAAATTGTTGTGGTTGATTACTAGATTTCCATGAAGCATTTTGATGTAGCAATGGTGGTTGTTGAGTTCGTTGCTGCTGATATTGCTGTTATGGCGGTCATTTTTTATGCTGCGGTAATTTACCTTTGTTCAAAAATAATAGACATCGAGACTTCTAATGCCCTTTTTCTTTACAATAAGCACACTCATCATTAGAAACCTTCTAAGCCAACCTACTTTGATTATGCAGCATAGACTGCTGTGGCGTTACAAAAACAGATGGCGTAGATGGGCAACAATCCTCTTATCAACCTGAGACTTAAGACGAATCTCCTCAACTAGCGATTCATGAAATACTGAATCAACAGAAGGGAGAGGACTATGATGCAAAATTATTTCACGCAATCCTTCAAAGTCATCACGAAGAGCCATCAAGAATTAGACCAAACGTTACTCTTCTCTACGAGTGACATAAGCTAGGAATGCTCGTAATTTTGAGGATTCTATGAGTGCTAGCTGGTCCCATAGTTCTGACATGGCAGAATAAAAATCTTGGATCCCCATATCTTGCTGTCTAAGTGCATGTATATCTGCTTCTAATTGATATTGTTTGGCAAAGTTAGACTGCGTGTATAATCTTGCCAGATGATCCCAAACCTCTTTGGATGTCTCGTACTTAGCCAACTGAGCACCAATGGAGTATGAAACAGAATTATTGATCTATGCAATAATCTTCGCATTATCAGTCTCCCAAACATCTAACGACTTTGCATAATCATCAGTATTAATGCCCATAGATTAAACTTAAACTCCTGAAACATATCCCCATATAGTTTTTCCTCACAAAAAATTTTTCATAACATATCCCCAATACGAATAATTTTTTCATCCAATAGGGCACTGATCGATTGAAGTAAATCTTCTATACGACCACTCATGATGATAAAACAAATTATGTTCACGAATAACCGAACACCAAACAAAACCAAGTATTGTGAAAATAAAAGAAACCCAATCAAAACTGTATGGTTGCGTCAAAAACTGTGGATCGAATTAACAGTTCTTCAATCTAATTATCAAAAACATAGAGATGAAGGTTTTGATACCATGTAGAAATTGATGCCAAAGAAAAATAGCCATCTTTATTGATGAATCCAAAAAAAAGATTATAAGAAAATAAAGAGTACAAAGTCTTATATAGTTAATTATCATAAAACCTAAACCCTAAATTGAAAAGGTAAAAAAGTAAATTACATTCAAGGCCATAAACAAATAATTTTAATTATATAATCTACAGATATATGCCTTGGCTTCTTGATAAGCTACCTGATTTAATTGACGACGGGATTGTTCTAGTATTTGCCTCAAAGAAGGCTACAGTGGATGAGATAGAAAGTCAGTTGCTTCAGAAAGGTTTCAAAATTGCAAGCCTTAACAGGGACAAGGACTAAGCCTCTCACATGGACCAAGAACATATCATGTTCTTATGGCAACTGATGTTGCCCAGGGACTTGACATAAAATCGGTCTAAGTCAGTTGTTAATTGCTATATTGCGCTAGAGATATGGATATGCATGTCCATCACATTGATCGAACAGGGGAGAAATATAGGACTGTAGACACTCTTATCACACGAAAGGAAGGATGCATCGGTCCACAACAATCAATTGCCAAGTTGATGCCATAGGATGTTCCTCTTTCCTCTTGGCCTACCATATGATATTATTATCCTAAAATTGAATATGATTTTTTTTTCAACCTTAGAGGACTGATACAAGAGGATCATAATATCTTTCATACTATTTTTTTAGTATTTTTTTATATTTTAGTGTTTAAGGTTTTTTTTAGTATTTAGGATATTTTTGAAAATTTTCGCCTTTTATATTTTTGGATTTTGAGTTTGTTTAGAAATTTTAAGATTGTGAGTGTTAAAATTTTTTTCTTTATGTTAGAATTTCTTTTCTTTAGTTACAAATTAAAATTGTGAGTCTATATAAGTGTCTTTTTAGTTGATATTTAAGGTGAAATTTTATTGGATTAATGATATTTTTTTAGTGTTGTTTATTTTATTATTTCTTGGTATTCTTTTGAATCAATAGATTTTAAAAGATCATTTTTAGTGTTCACATTCGAATCAATAGAAGCGATACAATCCACATGATAATCATTATCCTGTCACAAAAAAATAGAGTAGAACAAAATATTTTATTAACAATGTTATTTATGCATTAGATCATTTATCACATTGTTAACACTGGATTAACCATCCTTGGAATCACACAACCGCATAAATAACATTGATGTTCCATGTTACTACAAAACAAAAGCAAGTAACTAAGGAACCACACACAAAAAGTTTTTTTTTCCTAAAGTAACTCAATTTTTTGCCAATAAAAAAGTTACTCGATCCTCAATGCGCTAAAGATCATACGATTTAGAATGGTAAAACCTCATTTCAATCCAAAATGATTAAGTTGCTTTGGTGGCCCCCTCTGGACACCATGTAAATCCACCCCTGGTCAAAAGATAGAATTTACCCACTTTTATAAACAGCAAAAGTTTTGAGTATCAACAAGTTACCATAATTCACTCAAACTAGTATCTAAACTACAATATGAAAATACCTCAAATACTCAAAATGATATTCAATAAGAAGGATACCATAAATATCATTTTTTATCTCGCTCGTAATATTCCTCATTCCTAAATGAGACCTTTACTACTATCTAATAACAACTTTATTTAACCATCCTAAATAGAAATTGATTAAAATAAAAGATTTACCTAGTAACTTTCCTTTGACCGATGAAAAAGCAAAAGTATTTCTTGGATATGAAACCCTTGCCAATCAGCACTTTAATTGGTGGTCGTACAAGTTGTAATAACAGAAGGAGGGCAGCTTGCTAGTGTTGGGGGTGGGGTGTAAGGTTGCTTCTATTGCTGAGGAAAACAGGGAGAAGTAAGAAGAGAGCTACCCTTGTTGGAGAGGAAGAAGGACATCAACTAGGGTCGTTGTTGGTTGACTTCGGCAACAACCAGCAGTGATGGATTTGTTGTTGAATTCACCCAGGAAACAAAAGAGGAGGAGAGCAGCAGCTGGTGTTATTCTTGCTGGAGGGTGAGGCTGAAAATTAAAGAAGGCTGCTGGAATGTTGGAATTTTGGTGGAACTAGGATGTGGAAACAAGAATGTAGGAGAGATTTTGTAACAAAGTACGAGGATGAGAGGAAAACTTTATGAGAAGAAATGTTTACTACATTGCTATTCTTCATCATACAAGTTTCTATTTATGTGGCAAAAGGCGAAATCGCTCGCCCACAGCGCCCCCGCCGCACCCGACCCAAGGCCATCACGAGGAAGGTAAATCACAGCATCCTGAACGAGCATGTGACAGGTGGGGTGAGTTGCACAGGGACCGGAGATTTACGCCCCGACTACCCTGAGTTTCGACCCCGCGACCTCATGTGGCAAGCATCCCACCTCATGTGAGTATAAATACAAGTTTCTATTTATACACTTAGATTGATGCTTCCACATCCTTCTACAATTAATACACTATATCATTAAACACAAGACAATTAAATTTTATTCTTTTCTATACTAATGACTCTTGTCATAAAGAGTTTCATTGGACTTAATAAGATAATTGAACTTTGCTTTAAGGTTTATGAAGAGTCACATGAAGTCAAATTGATTTTGACAACTCCCTTGCATGATTGATGAAGTCAAGTTGTTCTTAACATTGTTCTTGCATTTCAAGAAGTTAATTTATTTTTGGAATAAGTTTATATGCCAACATTTGACCCCCTTAAACTTGTGCTTCCTTGACTCCCAACAAATTCCTTAGGTATAGGAAGGCTTATGCTTTTAGAAGCTTTGTTAATATGTTAACTGCTTAATCACTTAACTTCACATGGAGCAATTCTATTTCTTTTGATTTAATATATTCCCTTATAAGATGAAAGCGAGTATCAATATGTTTGGATCTTTCATGATGAACTAGGTTTTGGCTAAAGCAATTGCTGATTTGTTATCCACATAGATCTTGATTGTAGCTTCTTATTGCAATCTAAGGTCATGGAGTAATCTCTTTAGCCAAATAACATGACAAACACAAGAGATTCTAGTAATATATTCAGCTTCACAAGTTGATAGAGCAACAATTGATTGTGTCTTTGAAGACCAAGCGAATGCAGTATTAAGATAAAACACATATCAGTAGTGCTCTTGCGATCATCATAACTTCCAATCCAATCACTATCATTGAAACAAAAAAACTCCATATCTTTCGTTGATGAATAAAGAAGCCCATAATCAATTGCCCCTTTGATATATCTAAGAATTCTCTTAGCTACATATAAGTGAGAAGTTTTTGGAGTTTCCATGTACCTACTTACCAGACCAACTCCAAATAATATATCAGGTCTTGTACATGTTTGATACCGAGTCAACCCACAAGACTCTTGTAATAAGTTGGATTCACAAGTTTGCCTTCTCCGTCTTTAGTCATTCTAATGTCATATTCAACTGGCATATCCATAACATAACAATCTTCCATTGAGAATTTCTTCATAATCTCTTTGACATATTTTTCTTGTGATACAAAGATTCCCTCTTCTCTTTGTTGTACTTCAATTCCAAGGATGTATCTCATCAATCCTAGATCTGTCATCTCAAACTCCATTAATTGCTCGAATTATCTAATCTTGGATATATTATTACATGTAAAAATTAAATTATCCACATAAAGACATATTAGTAGAATATCTCCATATTAATTTTTCTTCAAATATAAAGAATGCTCAGAGGGACACTTTGTGAAGCCTTCCTTTATAAAGTGCTCATCAATTCTTGAATTCCAAGCTCTAGGGGCTTGCTTGAGTCCGTATAGAACTTTCTTTAACTTGTATACCTTTTCTTCTTGCCCTTTGTTGATAAAATCGAGTGGTTGCTTAATATAAACCTCTTCTTCAAGATTTTCATTTAAGAGAGCAGATTTTTCATCCATCTGATATATCTTCCATCTTCTTTGAGCTGTAAGAGTGATGAGTAGTCTTACTGTTTCAAGTCGGGCTACTGGTGCGAAGACTTCTTCATAGTCAATCTCGTACTTTTGCTTGTATCCTTTAGCAACCAACCTTGCTTTGTATCTTTCAACTTCTCCTTTTGCATTTGTCTTTGTTTTGAACACCCATTTGACTCCAATAGTTTTGTGTCGTTGCGAAAATGAAATGAGCTCCCATGTAGTTTTTTTCTTTATAGTATGAATCTGTTCTTCCATTGCTTTTCTCCATTTTGTATCCTTGGAGGCTTTTTCATAAGTTATAGGATCATATCCTGCAAATAGGCACAAATTATTAAGAGCAAAGTCAATATCAATCACTTAGCTAGAGTTATATATATCTTGGATGCTCTTCATCTTTTTCATAATTGGACCATTTGGATCATCACTTTCTCACAAAGTATCAATTTGTTGGGGTGATGATACTTCTTCACTCTCTCCATGCTTGTCTTTCTTGCCTTTATAATCTTCTTCAAATGAGATTTGCTTCATGTTGTCATTATTGTCGTTATTCCAATTCCATGCTTGTTCTTCATCAAATTCCACATCTCTTGATACCATGAGCTTTTGAGTAATGGGATTGTACAACTTGTATCTGCTAGCATTCTCGCAATACCTAAAGAGAATACACTTCTTGTTAGGACCAAAAGTAGCTAGAGGGGGGGGGGGGGGGGGGTGAATAGCTCGTCGCATTCGCTCGTTGCTCGGCGTTGCTTGTTCCTTCAAAGATGTGCAGCGGTAAATACAGAAACAAACACACAACGCTAACACGGTTGGTTTTACTTGGTATCCACCTCACAAGAGGTGACTAATCCAAGGATCCACACCAACACACACACCCTCCACTAAATAAAACTCTCCTTTATGGTAACTACCAAGGGCGGAGAAGCCCTACAAGACTCAATACAAGAAGAGAGGGAAAGGATACAAGAAATACAAGCTTACAAGCTTACAATGAGTATAAACCCTAACCCTAGTTTCTCTTCTTGGCTTTGATCCGCCTCTTGACTTGGAAAACTTCCAAGATCCTTCAAGAACTGGCGATCTGAGCTTTGTGAGTGCTGTGGAGGAGCTGGCGAGAAATCTGGAGTGAATCGGAGAAGAGATGCCGAAGGAATCGTGCGCCTGCGGCCTTTATCGACGCCAACGGTCGGATCCCGATCGATTCGAATGTTCCCAATCGATCGGGGAGGCTTTAGATCGATCCACGGATCGATCCAGAGCGCCTCGGTGCTCTGGATAAAGCGCCTGGTATCGCGCGAAGCAGCCGCGTCCCAATCGATCCACTGATCGATTGGAACATCTGGATCGATCCACGGATCGATCCAGAGGCTCTCTGTTCGCTTAGGAGAAGCCTGGATCGATCCACTGATCGATCCAGCTCCTGGATCGATCCACTGATCGATCCAACACTTGGTTTTTGCCCAAAACCAAGTTCTAAGCCTCTCAAACCAACATCCGGTCAACCTTGACCTGTTGGTACATCATGCCTAGCATCTGGTCACTCCTTTGACCTGCTAGGACTTCCCACCAAGTGTCTGGTCAATCCCTTTGACCCACTTAGACTTTTCTATTCATGCCAAGTATCTGGTCACTCCCTTGACCTACTTGGACTTCCCAACACCAGATGTCCGATCATCCTTGATCCATCTGGATTTTCCCTTGCCTGGCTTCACTCACCATGACTTTCACCTAGCTTCACTCACTAGGGTTTTCCATCTGCCTAGTTTCACTCACTAGGGCTTTCACCTGGCTTCACTCACCAGGACTTTCACCTAGCTTCACTCACTAGGATTTTCCTTCTGCCTGGCTTCACTCACCAGGACTTTCACCTAGCTTCACTCACTAGGGTTTTCACCTGGTTTCACTCACCAGGACTTTCACCTAGCTTCACTCACTAGGATTTTCACCTAGCTTCACTCACTAGGGTTTTCCTTCTGCCTGGCTTCACTCACCAGGACTTTCACCTAGCTTCACTCACTAGGGTTTTCACCTGGTTTCACTCACCAGGACTTTCACCTAGCTTCACTCACTAGGGTTTTCCTTCTGCCTGGCTTCACTCACCAGGACTTCCCTGTCAAGTATCCGGTCAACCTTGACCTACTTGACTCTTCTTCAATCAATTTCTTATTGTCAAACATCTAAACTTAAACCAAGACTCAGCTTGGTCACCCAGGTCAACCTTGACCTGAGGGATGTTGCACCAACAATCTCCCCCTTTTTGATGTTTGACAATACCACAATAACACTTACAATACCACATGTAAGTTAGGCTAATCCTATAGCCTCAATCTTCATGTCACTAGGTAATGAACATATAAATTTAGCTCTTCATTCTCCCCCTACGAGGGCACACTCCCTCTAGGTAATGAAAGCCTAACTTACACCCATTCATAGGTCCTTTCATTCTCCCCCTATTGGCACACATCAACCCATCTTTGGGCACACATCAACCCATGCCCCAATTTTGGGTACACATCAACAAATCCATTTGTTGACGACTCTCCCCCTGAAGAGTTACTCATCATTGTTCACAACATCACTCGTTGTGATCAACACGATAATGAAGGTCCCATACCCTTCTTTTATCCTTAACTTCTCCCTCAATGTAGACAAATACCCAACCTTGAGCATTATCTAACCACTTGAGTTCCCACTTGAAATAATGAGGATATCCACTCCCCATTTCAAGTTCAAAAGCTCATACATGAGTATTTTCTTTACAGAAGGTTAACCACCTTCCAAGGTTCATGAAAAGTAATTTTTCATTTCTTTAAAGAGTCCCTCCCCCTAAAGACATGGTGGTGACTTCTGTCATTGCACCAACAATGACTTGGAATCCCTAAACCTTTAGGAAACCCAAATTTAGAAGTTTTGAGGTTCAAATACTCAAAATTTGAAACAAACCTCAACCTAAACTTCAATGAAGCTTTTCCTTAACCAATCCATCCTTGTTTTCACATGAAAACACCCTTTGTATGTATACAAATGTATTTTAGGGGTTTGGAATGGTTACCTAGACTCAAAGAGGTTCAAAGATGCTGAAATCAAGCCTTCCCAGCCAAAATCAGCAACTTGGATCGATTGGAGTTGGGTTCCAATCGATTGAACATTTCTGAATCGATCCACGGATCGATTCAGACTACCTGGATCGATCGGCTGATCGATCCAGCGAGCTTCTGCTCGGGGGAGACTTGCCTTCTGAATCGATCCACGGATCGATTCGGGAACTCCAATCGATCCATGGATCGATCGGAGCTCTGATAGTTGCTGAAATTCCATTTCAGTCAACTTCAGAAACCCTTAGAAAATTCTACAAAAATCCAAAAATCATGAAATTTCGTGTAGACATTATTTAGGGCATATACTATCAAAGAAAAATAGTTTTCTATGAAAATACATCATATTTTCAAAGATTGACACAAACTTGAAAACTTGTAAAAACTTTAGTGTTTTTCTTCAAGTTTGTGTCTAACTATTCAATGGTGATTACTATCAAAAGATAGCTTTCACCAAGGTTTTCCAAAAACATTTTAAAAAATTTTCAAAACCAATATCCCATCATGTTCCTTGGGCATAATGCACATGACTTGTACATTAGCTTTCCCAATGATGGGAAAACACATAACTATGTGTTTTGATGAACCTAAAAACTCAAAAGAATGCACTAAATCAACATTTTGAGTTTTGTTCATCATCCTAACATCTCACTTGTATCTATTGTGGACAAAACACATACAAGTCACCTTATAGTCTTTGTGAGATGTAGATTTTAGTTTTTGCCCTAATCTAGGAATCATGCATATTTATCTAGGCATTTTTAGAAATATTAGACATCCACCTAGGATGTCACTCGTTAATAAGTGTTGTTAAATGCCATTTGTCCTTAATTACAAGGAATTAAACTTAATGCATGATAATGTTATGACATACATCAAAAAAAATAATTTTCAAAAGAAAATATCCTATTACTACATGATGTATGAATGTCATGACATGGTATTTTTGGATTTTTCATAATAAAACATGAATGCAAAACTAGACATGATGTCATGGCATATGATGGGCAAACAATCATGGCAAGATTTAGCATAAATAAAATATACCTAGATTAACTATCTAAGTATCCTTAAAGTCTTAGCTAAACTTACACCTTAAACCTAGATTGCCCTAAAGTGCTACAAGAGAATGCCAAAGCCTAAATTGGCATTTCTAATTTCCTTGATTTAATGTATGCCAATTGAAAATAAACATGTCCTCAAATGTTGGCATATTCCATTTTTCCTCAAGAGTGATTACATAAATCAAGGCCCGGATTACCTTAAATTTCCAAGAGAATACCAAAATCCCAACTTGGTATTTCTCAAGGTTTTCCCAATTTGTGCCATTTTAAGATAAAATCAAATTTTCACCATTAGACACATTTTACTCTTTCAAGGAGTAATCAATAATTCCATTTCATTTTCAAAGGTTAACTAAAACCTTGAAAATGCTCCTTGAGTGTCAATTTCCTCAAAGTTGGGTTAACTACCCTTCTAATCGGAGTTGACACTCTCTAACCCATCTATGGGGTAGAGAAGATGCTCCTAGGAACCCAACACCTATTGGTGCTCCTTGGATGCTCTAGGTACTCACTAGGGATAACTTCCCTACATACCTTCCTAGTGACCTTGTTGGGCTTCTTAGAAGCCTTGGTCACATTTTCTAGGTCAACTCTAGGGATAGCTTCCCTTGTAACCTTCTTTGTGACTTTCTTAGACTTCTTAGAAGTCTTAGTCACATTTATTGTAAAAATACTCTTAGGGATGACTTCCCTAATATTCTTGGCTTGACCACTAGACCTAGGGTTTGTTCCATAACTATATGGAACTCTATGGTAAGAGGGCACATCCTTCTTAGCCTTTGGTTTGTATCCCAAACCTCTATGGCCATTAGATGACCTTTGTGCTCCTAGACCTAGGTTATGTTCATTTTGCCCTTTTAGGATATTTTCCATCCTTTTTAGGGTCCTTTCCATTTTATTAAGCTTTGACCTCAAGACTTGATTTTCTATCACTAAGTCCTTAGTTTTAGATTTTTCATTTGATTCATGAGCATATTTGTTCTTGGGCTTGTATCTAAAATCTTTAGAGTTATTGCCCAAGTGTCTATCTACCTTCCTAACCTTAGGTTGGGTAGTTTTGGCATGTAGGGCCACATGTTTTTCCTTAAAGCCCTCATGCTTTCTATTCTTATGGTAAATTGCATTAAAATGATAAAAGTTAGAACTATCATGCTTTTTACCATAATGTAAAGGAGTAGGCTCAATAAATGTTACCTTCTTCTTTACCTTAGAGACTCCCCCTTGACTAGAGCTTCCTCCATGAGCCTTGACCACCTTCTTCCCCTTAGGGCATTGACTTCGGTAATGCCCCTTTTGATTGCAAGAGAAGCACACGATGTGCTCTTTGCTTTTCTTTGTTCCGGGGATGGTCTCCTTGGGCTTCTCCTTGCCCTTTTGTGCCATTTGGCCCTTCTTCTTGGCCAATTTAGGGCATTTGCTCTTGTAGTGCCCACTTTCCCTACACTCAAAACATATTATATGATTTTTATTTTTAATTGAAACATTTATACCTTCTTGTATAGGGATGACACTTGCTCCTCCATTTGATATTTCTTGAATTTCGGAGGTGGCACCATCTTCTTCTTCTTCACTTGACCCGGATGTAGAAGCTTCTCCTTCTTCTTGATCCGGCGTCACCAAAAATTGCTCCCCCTCAATCCTAGAGGTGGAGGCTTCATCATCTTGAACATGAAACAAGGAGTATGCTCCCTCCTTGTTCCCTTCTGTGCATTCCCTTGAGGATGAAGCTTCTTGGATTTCCTCTTCTTCGGAGGTTGAGCATCTCTCAACCTTGGAGTCCTCCTCTTGATCTTGCTCCAAAGAGTCACCCTCTCCGGATTCTTCATGATCTTGTATAGTGGAGGGGATATCTTCATGAAGCTTGGCCAATTTGCTCCATAGTTCCTTTGCATCTTCAAATTCTCCAATTTTGCAAAGGATGGTGCTTGGCAATAAATTGACCAAAAGCTTGGTCACTTTGTCATTTGCCTCGCACCTTTGGACTTGCTCCGGGCTCCATTTGCTTTTCTTTAGAACTTTGCCCTTTGAATTTCTTGGAGCCTTGAAGCCTTCCATTAGAGCAAACCATTGCTCTATCTCCATCATAAGAAAATTTTCGATTCTTGATTTCCAAGAATCGAAACTCGTAGAAGTGTATGGTGGAGCCACCCTTGTGTCAAATCCAAGTCCATCTTGGAATTGCATCTTGAAGTTGAGCCTTTTTAAGTCTTGAACTTGAAGAATTTGCTCCAACTTCTTCACCCTCTAGCTTTTCTTGTTATACTTGACCCTTCCGGCGATGATTCCGGTGAAGAGCGGCCTTGCTCTGATACCACTTGTTAGGACCAAAAGTAGCTATAGCTCGTCGCGTTCGCTCGGTGCTTGGCGTTGCTTGTTCCTTCAAAGATGTGCAGCGGAAAATACAGAAACAAACACACAACGCTAACACGGTTGGTTTTACTTGGTATCCACCTCACAAGAGGTGACTAATCCAAGGATCCACACCAACACACACACCCTCCACTAAATAAAACTCTCCTTTATGGTAACTACCAAGGGCGGAGAAGCCTCAATACAAGAAGAGAGGGAAAGGATACAAGAAATACAAGCTTACAAGCTTACAATGAGTATAAACCCTAACCCTATCTTCTCTTCTTGGCTTTGATCCGCCTCTTGACTTGGAAAACTTCCAAGATCCTTCAAGAACTGGCGATCTGAGCTTTGTGAGTGCTGGAGTGAATCGGAGAAGAGATGCCGAAGGAATCGTGCGCCTGCGGCCTTTATCGACGCCAACGGTCGGATCCCGATCGATTCGAATGTTCCCAATCGATCGGGGAGGCTTTGGATCGATCCACGGATCGATCCAGCGCCTATCGCTCGAGCCTGGATCGATCCACGGATCGATCCAGTGCTTATCGCGCGAAGCAGCCGCGTCCCAATCGATCCACTGATCGATTGGAACATCTGGATCGATCCACGGATCGATCCAGAGGCTCTCTGTTCGCTTAGGAGAAGCCTGGATCGATCCAGCTCCTGGATCGATCCACTGATCGATCCAACACTTGGTTTTTGCCCAAAACCAAGTCCCAAGCCTACCAAAACAACACCCGGTCAACCTTGACCTGTTGGTACACCATGCCTAGCATTTGGTTACTCCTTTGACCTGCTAGGACTTCCCACCAAGTGTCTGGTCAATCCCTTTGACCCACTTAGACTTTTCTATTCATGCCAAGTATCTGGTCACTCCCTTGACCTACTTGGACTTCCCAACACCAGATGTCCGATCATCCTTGATCCATCTGGATTTTCCCTTGCCTGGCTTCACTCGCCAGGACTTTCACCTAGCTTCACTCACTAGGGTTTTCCATCTGCCTAGCTTCACTCACTAGGGCTTTCACCTGACTTCACTCACCAGGACTTTCACCTAGCTTCACTCACTAGGATTTTCCTTCTGCCTGGCTTCACTCACCAGGACTTTCACCTAGCTTCACTCACTAGGGTTTTCACCTGGTTTCACTCACCAGGACTTTCACCTAGCTTCACTCACTAGGATTTTCACCTAGCTTCACTCACTAGGGTTTTCCTTCTGCCTGGCTTCACTCACCAGGACTTTCACCTAGCTTCACTCACTAGGGTTTTCACCTGGTTTCACTCACCAGGACTTTCACCTAGCTTCACTCACTAGGGTTTTCCTTCTGCCTGGCTTCACTCACCAGGACTTCCCTGTCAAGTATCCGGTCAACCTTGACCTACTTGACTCTTCTTCAATCAATTTCTTATTGTCAAACATCTAAACTTAAATCAAGACTCAGCTTGGTCACCCAGGTCAACCTTGACCTGAGGGATGTTGCACCAACACTTCTAACTTTTATCTTCAAGTTTTGTTCGCTTCTCTTCTTATACTTTTGCATATGCTACGCTCCCAAAATTACGAAGATGATCCACCTTTGTTTTGCATAAACTCCAAGCTTCCTTTGGGGTGATGTCTCCAATTCTTTTAGTGGAAAACCTGTTTAATAATATACAGCAAAAGCAACAACATCTCCCCAAAATTCTTTTGGGATATTTTTCTCTTTCAATATACATTGAACCATATTTAGAATAGTTCGATTTTTTCTTTCTGAAACACCATTTTGTTATGGTATTTGAGGCATTGTGAGTTAATGAAGAATATCATTTTCTTTGCAAAAACTTTTAAATTCTAACGAGGTGTACTCACCTCCTCGATCAGTTCACAGACATTTTATCTGATATCCACTTTGTTTTTCAACTAAATTTTTAAATTGCTTAAATTTGGTGAAAACTTCTTTATTCTCTTTTAACATAGATACCCATGTTTTTCCACTATAATCATTAGTGAAAGTCAAGAAATACTTGTTTCCTCCAAAAGAGATAGGTTTGATAGATCCATAAACATCGGAGTGCACAAGCTCAAGTTGTGAAAATGCTCGCCTCTGATTGTACTTTTTGAATGACTTTCTTTGTTGCTTTCCTACAACACATATTTCACATAGATGGTTGGAACTTTCAATCTTTGGCAATCCAAATACCATGTTATTTTTTGAAAGTAGCTTTAATGTTTCAAAGTTTAGATGCCCATATCGAAGATGCCAAAGAGTGGGACTATCCATAGTGCTTGCCTTGAAGCATTTCTCTTCATTGATGCTTAACTTCAGTGGGAACAATCTGTTCTTGGTCATTGTGACATGAGTAATAAGATTATTACTTTTATCATAAATACTAAGAGTCAAGTCCTTCATTTGTATATCATATCCTTTCTCCAATAATTGACCAATGCTCAACAGATTATTTTTTATATCAGGAACATAATAAACATCTGAGATGCATACCTTCTTTCCATTTTGCAATTCAAACAAAATTTCACCTTTTCCTTTAATTGGCTTTTGTGATAGATCTCCAAAGGTGATATTGCCTATTGATCTCTCATCAAAGTTTGTGAACAACCCCTTTCTCCCACACATGTGGTTTGATGCTCCTATGTCTAGGAACCATGTAATAGGATGGAAAGATTCTGGCCCATTGCATGCCATCAACAATACTAGTCCTTCATTGTCCACCTCTTTATTGACAAGGTTCACTTGTTCTTCACCATTGTTAGTGTTATACCAACATTCATTATAGTGATGACCATAGTTCTTGCAAATATGACATTGATATTTAGTTTTATCATACATCCATCCAATGTTTCTACCTCGTCCACGGCCTTGACCTCGGCTTCCACCATGACCTCTTCTATGTCCATGTCCTTCACTTCCATTATTCTGATTTTGAGTATGCCAATTGAAGTTAGAAGTATGATCACCTCTTCCTCTCCATGTAGAAGCCCTTCCTCATTGAGGACCTCCTATTGATGATTCATTCTGCTTGAATGATAGTTTGGTTTGGAGTATTTGCTCCAAAGTTCTTCCTTAACTTTTCTTCAATATTTTTTGTTCATATGCTTGAAGGGATCCCATAAGCTCTTCCACAACCATCACCTCCAAATTTTTTGATTCCTCGATCACCACAACTATGAAATCAAACTTTGAGTCTAAAGACCTTAAGATCTTTTCAATGACTTAAACATCTTTTAGCTTCTCGCCATTTCTTCTCATTTGATGAACAATAGAGATAACTCAGGAGAAATAATCAAAAATTATTTTTGAAGGCTCTTGTTGTAGTGCTTCAATTTGAGCTCGTAGGGTTTGTAGGAGAATCTTCTTTTCTTTGTCTACTCCATCATATGCTATCTTCAATATCTCCCAAGCCTCTTGTGACGTTATTGCTAGAGTAATCAACTTAAAAGCGGTTTCATCTACTCCTTGATAAATAGTGAATAAAGTCTTCTCTCTTTTCTTCATCACTTTAAGAGCTTGTTCATTCCCATTGCTGGTTTCGACTATAGTATATCCGGTCTCCACAAGGTCTCATACATCAAGGAAACCTAGTAGAGCCTCCATTTGTATACTCCACATTCGGTAGTCGTCTTTGGTTAACTTTGACACTTGGAGGGACCTCGTCGAAGCCATTGGTGTATATGACTCTAATACCAGATTTGTTGGAATTTTGGTGGAACTATGATGAGGAAATAAGAATATAGGAGAGACTTTGTAACAAACTATGAGGATGAGAGAAAAACTCTATGAGAAGAAATGTTTACTACATTGCTATTCTTCATCATACAAGGTCCTATTTATACACTTAGATTGATACTTCCATATCCTTCTACAATTAATACATTATATCATTAAACAAAAGATAATTAGATTTTGTTCTTTTCTATACTATTGACTCTTGTCATAAAGAATTCCATTGAACTTGATAAGATAATTGAACTTTGCTTTGTTGATGAAGAGTCACACGAAATTAAATTGATTTTGAAAACTCCCTTACATGATTGATGAAGTTAAATTGTTCTTGACATTGTTCTTGCATTTGAAGAAGTCAATTTATCTTTGGAATAAGTTTATATGCCAGCATGGATTAGGGAAGTGAAAAGGGAGAACCTTTCGCTCTTTTCTCCTAGCCTCAGCGAGCTCCGGCGATGATCTTGGCTAGCTCCGGCAATTGCTGGAATTACACCGGAAGAGTGTGTAGAGGCACAAAGGGGTTGCAATGGTGGTGGTTGGTTGGAATAGGGCAACATCTACGGTTGTTGTTGTTGGAGTTGAAGAAAGGTAGCAAGGATGTTGCTGCTCTTTGATGGAGAAGCGGAAGAAAGAGGAGAAGATTGAAAGGGGATTGCTGCTGCGGATGTGAAGCGTAGAAGGGAATAAATAGAGAGAAGAGGTAAGTTGAAGGACGACACTTGGATGGATTTGGTGTGCGTGTGGCAAGGAAGAGAGACGCAGAGCGGCGGGTTCACACGAGTGGAAGAAAACTACGGGAGGAGAGAAAGAAAGGAAAGAGAAGAAAGAACAAAAAATAAATCAATATGTAACTTGGTTATCTATGGTTATGCTCAACAATGGAAAATACGAGGCTTGTTGTCTCATATAGATTAAGTGTGTCCATCTACCATCCAATACATTTAGGGCCAGTTTAGATGAGAATTATTGTTCATAATCTTAATTATGTATTTAAGGTTATGTTATTTAATTATTTTTTGTTAAAGTAATGAGTTATTCCCAAATAATAGAGCATGCTCATCACATCAACAAATGAGGGACTATTTTGGAAGTGTGAGGTTTTATGTGATTTCAAGGTTAATAAAAAAAATTTCTTATTTTTTTTTCTCAAAATGAGTAGTAAGATTATGCATGATAACTTTATTCTCATAATATTAATTATGTGATTAAATGGTAATTACATAACTAAGATTATGTATGATAACCGGTATCAAATGCACCTTTATATTAATATCACTATAAACTAGTTGAGAAGATTCTTTAAGAAGGATAAAGAGTATCTTCTTGATCTATTGTTATGGAAGTGAACTCATTGTAAAAGTTCATTAGTAAAGGTCAAGTGATGAGCATTTTCAATCCGACACCAATGAAATTAAATCTCACGGATTATGCTTTTTACCTCACCTATGGAGTAGTTAGTAAGAACAATAAAAGCAAAACATTGTAGATTTGATAATTGAAGCTGAGTGCATTATTGTTGAGGAGGCAATGATAAACAACGTATGTCGTACTACATGATTACAATTTTCATTAATAATACTAGACCTCTCTATACTAATGTAGCATGACTCGGGTCAGGGGTGGCTCCAATAAAACATCTTCTAAAGACCCTCCATTAATTTGTAGTTGAATGTCTAATGAAAAGGAATAGTATTTCTTCATAAGTGTACTTTGTCACTAGCTCTTTGCCCCCCTTGATAAAATTTCTAGATCCGCTCCTGACTCGGGTCGTCTCTCATAAGGAATGCAAATGAAATTTGATGAATCTAAGGATATGATGTTATTGCTTTTGGGGTTTTAATGTTTTGAATAGAGGTTTAGATTTTGGGTTTTAACTTTTAAGACTGAAATGAAATAACAATGCATATAATGAAACCCTAATCTAATCTAAACTACAATTGCACTGAAATTAAAAGCAACATCAAGTAAACATCTAATGGAATGAATTAACAAAACTTAGAGCATGTAACCAAACCTAAGCTAGTCTATCCTAGTTGCATTAAGAGGAAAGACACAAACATAATGAATTTAACATTAACAAATCAATGCAAATAATTAACGAACTAAAGGAATTGCCAAACTAAACTCTAATACATTCAATCTAAACATGGGGAATCAATCAATTACAATCATTCAACATAAATTGTCACACCCTCAGAGGAGTCTCTGTCAGACAAAAATCCGGCAACATCACCCCTGTAACGGTGACAATTGAGACCAATATACACATACACACAACATATAACATAATACAACAACCCACACGACTGGATATAAGCACAACCACACAATTAATATGCTCAGCCTATCCGACTGGATAAAATGAAAATAATCACATAGTTAATAACAACCCATATGGCTGGAACATGCATAGCGGAAAACACAAAATCTACAACTAAAGTTTACTAGTCAATTAGACTTACACAACCACAAGATCACGAACGCAAAACACCACGAATCAAACTCAAAATAATACGAACGTAAGAGCAACAACGACACTAACAAAAATACCTGCAATCACCAGACTTGACTCCAAAATTCACATCGACTTATTGAAAAGCTAAATACACAAAATCAACATTCCACCCAAACAACAATAAAACTAAAAAGGAAAACTATCCTCGAGTGTGACGTGGGACTGGCAGCCGGCATCTCTCCAAGCATCCATGAATCATCTACTGCTACTTGGCGAAAGAAAATTAATTTGCGAGGTGGTGAGTACAGGGACTCAGCGGGTAAGGAAAGATAGTATATAAATATAATAAACAAATAGAGAATGTCAAAAAGGAATATAGTCTCATAAGGGAAGTAGCAGATACTAAAATAAAACTATAATAAATACTCATACCTGAAATCATATCCTAGGTTAGTAATAAAAGGTCAGAAGTAATACTAATCTGCTACCGTACTGCTCATAGCTACAGAGGTAACATGTAAGGTATATAAATATTTCTAATAAATAAACCAATGTCTAAACACCTACAATGATAGCATATCTCAACATAAGGAAGCATATCAGCACAAATAAACCATAGCAAGTAAGCAATAACATCATATGTAAACAGCAACAACTAAAGCAAGTATAACAACAGCGTATGCACGGATGGTCACTCCCACCCACCCCTCTGCACTATGACCCCTGTATGGTCGAGAGGCCGGGTTAGTGACAGACTGTACAACACTCCAGCTACCACTCCCACGAGTGGCCGAGTGGACAATTGCATAGTAGCTAACTAGCTACATCTGCGACGGGGGCCCCTGCTGCTCGCAACTCCAACTATCACTACCTATGAGTGACCGAGTGGAAGCACGACAGGACAAGCGCATCAACTCCAGCTACCATGCTCTCGAGTGGCCGAGGATGCGGCCCTGGTCAACGGTTCTCTCGACCGCAAGGGAGAATTAGTCGTTGACATGCATGTCATGATATGATGCGCCAAATGCAACAATCATCATACAAATATAAGCAGAAATTAAGTATGCTACATGATGCCAGCATGCTCAATATAGTACATAAATAAACAACAGTCAAAGCATACAAACATGGTATCTAATATCTGCTACTTATCATGGACGACAACAAGAGACTGTATAAATATGGAAACAAATATCTTAAAGATCATGTGGAAGTATCAAGCGCAGGAAAAATAAGAGTGGAGTCAAGGTAAAACAGTCCTTATCCAAAAATAATTCATGCACCAAGTTCAAAGAACTATAGAGTCAAAGTAAAAAGTACCCACCTCTAATGTGTAGTCTGAACCACATCACACCCCATTACGTCAACCATCTTAATCAATGTCATGCACCACCGCACACAAATTAGCTATCTTCATATGAATCAAATAGCTAGTACTAATTGTCAAACTATATCCAACCCAATCCTAGAACAATTGGCAATCTACCCAATCTATTGTTGGAAAATCAAAAGAAACATTACGAGAAAGAAGTGCCTATCAAGAACTAATCGAGTCTCCTTAGACCTTGCTGTAGAAACCAACGCCAAATGCATAGACCTTATTGATATCATTTACAACCTTCTAATTAAGTCCACTATATTGTAGCTATCTTGGAGAAACCAAGATCTCAACAGATCCCAACCAAAAGCACAATGAAAAGCCATTTTAAACACAATTTTAACTCGATCCAGATCCAAAACTATCACAAGAACAGAAACCATTAGAACCTCACTACAACATATTAAATCTGTCCAAAACCTCATACAACTCGAGACTTGAATCAAAATTACCTAAATTCTCAAAAGAGTTTAACATCAAATACAGACTCCCAATTCTCAAATCATATCTGTCCAGTAACGTTCCGATTCTGTAGCAATAGGCAAGAACACATCCAATACAAGAAACAATGAAATCATCTAAAGGAAACATCCTTCCTACATCTCAAAATCTGGAATAGAGCAAAGGGAAAAAGAAAGGCTAGATCAAAAGAAGAAATCAAGCACACTTGCCCCAAATCAAGGTCAACATCGGATTCGATTCACAAACAAACAAGATGAACCACACATCCCATATCTACTAGGGAAATCCACCTACCGGAACAGTTAGGGCACAGCTCAAAGAGAGGAGACTGGCGGTTGCCATGGTGCTCGCGCGAGGAAGAGAGGAGACCGTGAGAGGGGAAGTCGCGTGAGGGCCCGAGGAAGAGAATCTCCGGCTGTGGTTTGTTGTGCTCATGCGAGGAAGAAAGATCGGCTGCTGTGCTGCTTGCGTGAGGAAGAGAACTGGTGATCGTGGTTCAAGGAGGAAGAGAACCGACGAAGGAGAGGTGGTGTCGTGAGGTGCTAGGGAAAGATGGGTTTGGTAGAAGGAGAGGGTGGCGTCACAAGATGAAGAGGGGAAGGAATTCGGCGAGTGGAGAAGTAGGGCATGGCTTAAGAAGGGAATGAAATATATAACTTAGGAATTTTTCAATTAAATCTTAGATCCATTCCACAATCAACTCTCATCTCCAGGTGTTCTAAAACAGTTTTTTCTTCAGGTATTCTAAAACAGTTTTTTCTTGAGTCCATAAGTGTATCCTTACTAAATACGTCGTACGAGCTCTGATTAATTCCCAAAAAATTTCTAAAAATTCCAATAAAATTATTTGTCAAATAACCCTATTTTTAATTATTATTTTATTATCGTATTTTACATAAACTCATTCAAACAATCAACTCATCAAAGGAACAATCAACACATTAACAAAACAAACCAACACATCAAGAGACTTCAGATTGCTCTGTTGGGTGAACGGAATGGAAGGTGGACTGATGGAATGAAAAAGATGATAATGTTGGTACAATTAGCACTGATGATCAAACTCAGATTTTGATGAATGACAAATAGTTTAAAGTTAGATGTTATATTTGTTGGACCCCGTGGTTATTTTGATATGACCAACCAAGTTAGGTTAGGTCCTATTTTATTTTTGATCTCTGTATCTAAGTGTACAGGAGCTTAGGAGCACAGGAAGTCGAGCGGAAGATGCAGCTAGCGATAAGAACGACACGGGAAGGGAGCCGATGGGCTCGGTGTGTCTAAGGGACGAAAAGAGATACGGAAGAGTACACTGGTGGACGAGAAGAATGTACGGGACGTTCGAGGGACAAGAAGCCGGAGCGGAAGCTTGTTCGAGGAGAAGGTCGAAAATTGGGTTCAAGTGAGCCTTATTTCGGTTGGTCGCAATCACCCAAGTGATCGGAGCTTCGGAAGAAGAAAAGGAGTGAAAAGAAGCTAGAGCTATTTATACGCTGCAGCATTGAGGGCACCCTCCATGGCATTGAGGGTGCCCTCCACATTGAGGGCACCCTCCATGGCATTGAGGGTGCCCTCAACCCAGTCAAAGTGACCGATTCACATTTGGATAAAACTTTATCCAAATGCCATGCTGGAGGCACCTCCATACTTATGGGAGGCACCCTCAAGCCGAAGATAGAGTTTCTAGGCCCTATAAAAAGAGCACTGGAGCTAGAAAATTAATAATCAACTCTTGTACTAACTTCCTAGCAACTACTTAAGTTTTTATTGTGTAAAAGGCTTCTCCACCTTTAGAGAAGGAGATTCTGACTGAGTTTTTCAACCGTCCTGGATTAACAACCACCTAAGTTGTAACCAAGTCAATCCCTGAATCTCTTCTTTAATTTTTTTCTTTTATTTTTATTTATTATTGTTGCACCTTAAGAGTTGAAAGAATGAGGAGGGTTTTTTTTTTGTTTCAGGCAATTCACCCCTCCCCTCTTGCCAGCCCGCTGCACTAACAAGTGGTATCAGAGCCCAACTACCTCAGAAGGACTAATCTCCATCTGAAGCAACAAGATCAAGATGATGGCCGGACCAACAATCTTTCCACCTAAATTCGAGGGGGATTTTGCGTCATGGAAGAAACGAATGGAGGTATTTTTCAAAATCGATTTTGAAATATTATTAATAATTAAATATGATTTTGTAGCTCCCAAAAATCCCCAAGGAGAAGAAAAAGAAGAGTATCACTAGACCAAGAAGGAGCAAGCAAACTTCGTAGCGAATGGACTAACCAAGTTCCACCTGCTTAGTGTGCTACCACCTAAGGAAGTAAATCAGATTAGAAATTACAACTCCACGAAGGAGCTTTGGGAAAAGTTCTTGGAGTTACATGAAGGGACATCTGAAATAAAGCTTGCGAGATGGGACGTGCTCCGAAATCAACTGACGAACCTCCAGTTGGAAGAAGGAGAGTCAGTAGCACAACTACATGGAAGAATCAAGGAGCTGATCACCGGACTAACATACCTCAGAGAAACAGTAATGAATCAGGATGCACAAAGGTATGCGTTAAATGTGTTCCCAAGAACATCCGAATGGACAACTATAGTAGATTCCTACTATATCCAAGGACCTCGAGATAAGTACTTTAGAAAGTCTTTTTTCTACTTTCGAATTACATGAATCTCGGTGCATAGGACAAAGAAAAGGATCGAGTCAAAACGTTACTCTGAAGGCAAGAACCAACGATTCAGACTCCGACGAATCAGTTGATGAAAATGAAGCAACTATTTTGGTAAGAAAACTCAATAAATTTGTTCGGTCTAATAAGTTTAAATCACATACAAAGAGAGATTATCGAAACAAAAGGAAGGTCCAATGCAACAGGAAGGGCACATCAAGGATGACTGCCCAAAATTAAAGAAAAGAGACAAGGAGAAAGAAAAGTCTCAAAGACCGACATTCTCTAAACGCAAGAGTCTGAAGGCCACATGGGATGAATCATCGTCCTCCGAATATGAAGTTGAAGCCTATGCCGGACTTGCTCTAACAACAATCCACCAAGATGAAGATGAGACTTGCTCAGAAATGAGCATAGATGAAGGGGGAGGATCATCGGAAGAAGAAAGTAGAGATGAAGGGGGAGCATCAAAAATTGAGGTAAGTGAGGTACGTGCTCTATCTCCCAAACAGTCCTTTAAATTTATTAAAAGTCTTGCTAAAGATCTAGTTAAACTAGAAAATAAAAATGCTAAATTAAAATTGAATTTAGCAAAAGCATGCCCTCTACTATTGTATGATAATATAAAATTAGAAAATAAAAAATAAAAAATAGAAATCGAAAAATTTAAAAATGACCATGCATGCTTAAATAGCTTTCAAAAATAAAAAATTAGAATTTGTGGTAAGTTAAATTGGTATATTAGACATCATCAAGATCAACTTAGAAAAATTCCCAAAGAATATATGCCTCCTAAGTTTTTGATTAACCCAATAGGAAGGAACCTATATTGGGTTCCAAAATCTTGTTTAGATTAAAACATGTTTTTATTATAGGCTTTCAGAAAAAGTTAAATATTTAAATTCCTTAAAAGGCTTTGTCTAGAAGTGGTTGATGATCCAATAACTAAGAAGGCCTAATGCCTCACCACAGCCTGGAAGCAGATTATCGAATTAAATGTTTAATTGACAAACTGACAAGTAATTAAGATAATACTTTTAAATACTTGTCAACTATTTAAACATTTCAAGTTTTAACTTTGAAATTGTTTCAAATTTTATTTAACTTGGGAAATTTGAAAATTTGAAACTTGAATTTTTTTTTCTCTGTACCTTATTTTTTTTGGTACCCTATTTTTTTTATGTGATTAAAGGGGAAGAAATAGGTACAAGTTTAGGGGGAGACTGTTGGGGTTACAAGGTTGCAAATATAGTCCCACATTGAAAACACATGGGACAGATCATCAGTTTATAAGAGAAAAGATATCTCCATTAGAATGAGGCCTTTTGGGTAGAGCCCAAGAGCAAAATCATGAGGGCTTAGACCCAAAGTGGACAATATCATATCATTGTGGAGATATCTAAGTTCTTTTCGATCAAACATTTGGTATCAGAGTTAAAATTAAAAGTTTTTTTAAAATCAATTTTGTTGTAATTTCTTTTATTGCAAACTTTATGCTTGAAATGATGTTAGTTCTATAATTTCTTTAAATTACTTGTTTGTTTTACCCTAACTTGAATTTGGGTTGATGCACATAAAAAAGGAGGAGATTGTTGGACCCTGTGGTTGTTTTGATGTGATCAACCAAGTTAGGTTAGGTCCTATTTTATTTTTGATTACTGTGTCTAAGTATGCAGGAGGTTAAGAGCACAGGAAGTCGAGCGAAAGACACAGCCGGCGAGAAGGACGACATGGGAAGGGAGCCGATGAGTTCGGTGCATCCGAGGGACGAAAAGAGAAGCGGAAGAGTACACTGGTGGATGAGAAGAATGTACGTGACATTCGAGGGACGAGAAGCCAGAGCGGAAGCCTGCTCGAGGAGAAAGCTAAAAATTGGGTTTGGGTGAGCCCTATTTCGGTTGGTCGCAATCACCCAAGTGATCGGAGCTTTGGAAGAAGAAAAGGAGTGAAAAGGTCAAAGGTTAAAGGAATAAAAAAAACTTTAAAATATTCATCTACTTTCCGTAGAGTAAATGTCTAACCCTTGGCTACTAGTTGTTTACCATAAGGTAGTAGTGTTCACTTGGTTAGTCAAGTGTATGATCCAATTAGTTTTAACTAAAAAAGATGATTCAACTTGATCAATTTGAGTTGGCATTTATAGCACAGACTTATGTTGATGCACAAACATAAGTATTTTGAAGTCCAGGTAACACCCTATGCATCTCACACCATTTTAAGTGTTTTTTATACACAAGCAAGGTATTCCTAGTGTGCTTGTAAGATACTCTAGCTGATACCTATGAGTATATGCTTTGTAGGGGAAATGATCTAGTCTAAGTCAATTCTTTGAAAGAACTAGTAAAATTGAGAATTTTGAAGAAAATAAAATGATTTATCCTAAATTTTAAAATCAAGCTAATTTTGAAAAATACTTTTAAAAATACCATAACTTTTAAAGAAACAACAAAGAAATGATTTTTAAAAAGATATTTTATTTTGAATCTATTCTACTAAGAACATGCCTAACTATCTTTTGAGTGTATTGAACTTGAGTTTAGATAAGGATTTTATGAAAATATCTGCTATGTTTGACTTGGACTCAACATAGTTAAGTATAATATCACCCCTAGCTACATGATCTCTTTCAAAGTGATGCTTTACCTTTATGTATTTAGTCCTTGAGTGGTAGATTAGATTTTTAGTTAAATTGATGGAGCTTATGTTATCAATTAATATTTTTATATTTTTATATTCTAATTGATAATCTTTTAAAGTGTGCATCATCCATAATAGTTGAGATGCACATTCTCCCATGGCTATATATTCTACTTCAGTAGTGGGTAAAGCAACTGTAGTAGTGGATAAAGCAACTGTAGTGTCCGAAATCACTTAATTAATTAATGGGATTTATTGGGTTAAATTATAATTTAATTAGAATTTGAATTTATCTAATTAAGGAGATTTATTGGATTAATTGTAATTTAATTATATTTTGAAGTTATTTAATTAAGGATATTTATTTGAGGAATTGAAATTTAATTAGAATTCATATTTTATTAAGAATTATAAATTTAAATAGATGAGTTAGTTAGGATTAATCAAGTTAACCTTTAATTATGGAATTTGGATTAATCAAATTAATAAAATAATAGGATATATTAAATATAATATAGAACATATAATTAAACAAGAATAAAAAAAATAAATACAAGACTAATTTTATGTAGGTATTGTATATAGAAAGAAAGTATATATAATATATATAATATAAACCCTATAATTTAAATAAGAATAAAAAAGTATATATATAGATATATAAAATTAATATATTATGTAGGTAACGTATAACAAATATAGTGTAAATAATGATTAAGAAATTTTAATCATATAATATATGAATTATATATATATCTATATTATATATATGGATATCCATATAAAATTATATTAAATTGATGACTTAGTTTTTATATAAAAATCTATATAACCATGGATATATATAGGAAATATAAAGTATATAGTATAAATAATGGAAATAGGAAAATTATAAGATATATATAGGAGATTTTAATTGAAGATATGGATATATCTTCAACGTGAAATTATATATATATATATGGATATGTATAGGAGATTTGATTCAATATCAAATTAATGACTAATATAAATAATATGTATATATATATATATATATAATATAAATGTAATGAAACATGTATATTTAGAAAACTATAATATTTAATTATTATGTATATATATATATATATATATATATATATATATATATATATATATATATGGAAATATATACTTTGATTCAATATCAAATTAATGATTATTAAGAAACTATATATGAATTAAACATATTACCATGTATATGTGATATATACATGTATATTTATATATATGAAATTATTATATGGAAATGTATAATTTGATTCAAAAATCAAATTAATGACTTAGTATTAAGAAACTATAATATGAATTAAATATATTACCATATACATGTGATATATATATATGGATATATGTAAATATGAAATTAGTGTATGGCGATCGGTGGTCAGCTTGAAGGGGGGTTGGATAGCTTGGCCACTCCCAAATTGATTACTTTTCTACAAGGTTAGTTTACGCAAGCGGAAATACAAAAACTAAAGCAATAAAGATAAGAAAGAATACAAACACTAACATAATTCCTTTACGTGGTTTAGAGATTGCTTGCTCCTACTCCATGGCGTGTCCTTGAGGTGGACGAACCTTTGATCCTTCGGTGGATCAGTCCCTGACAATCTCCGGCTAGAGTTTACTCCTCGGTGGAGTACAACCTCTCACAAGGCTCTCTTCCTCTTACAAGATGGAGACTTAGATTAGGAGGAAGAGAATGAACTTGGAAGCTTTGGGCAAAGACTAGAAGTTATTCAACAAGCATGAGTAACCTACTTCATGCCCCAAAGCTTCCCTTAAATAAGTGGAGAGAGCTGATCATCAAATCAAACCAACCCGATATTAGTCGACTGGTCCATGCACCAATCGACTGATATAGCCGTTAGACACAGCCAACAGCTCTCTGTAGAAGCCATCTTCTGCCAACGACTATGTACCAGTCGACTGGTCATGGGACCAGTCGACTGGTCCCCTTAGCCAACGAGCACAGAAGCATTCTGTGCTTTTTGTGAATTTGGACCAGTCGACTGGTCCAAGTACCAGTCAACTGGTATCTTACATTCACTCCCACTCATCCTCTCCGGAGTCGCTTTTGAAGCCCTCTTCCTCGGCCTTCATCCCACAGATACACTCGAGCCCGCGGCTCCTCTCTGTGCCATCCTTCATGTTGCCTTGAAGTTTGCTTCCTTCGGTTCCACTCCATTTCTCCACGTCCGGCGGCCCCTCAGATGTCTTCCACACCATCCTTCACTGACTCAAGGATCCGAGCCCTAGGATGAGCTTTCCAATCTTGGCCGCACGAAGTTCCTCATGTGTTTTACCAAGTCCTGCAAGACTCAAATACATATGAAAACCTAACTTAAACTCTTTGACACACACATCAGAACCATGATCATATCGATCAAACTTGGGTTGATTGTACCAACAATTAGCATATGGATATAAATATGTATAAAATTAATGCAATTAATGACTTAGCGTATAAGAAGGAAGACAAGGTCCTAAGCTCTCACTTCTATTTAAACCTTACCCTCAAAAGCCCCACCTTGGATGTTCCCACCAACCCTAAGAATGTTTTTTTACCCCGTTTTTGTTTCTCTACTGGTGCTAGAGCTTCAATGGAAGACAAGGATTTAGGAGCTAAATACTTAAGGCATGTTCCCTAACTTGTAATGCTTTAGTTAGTTTCTATGGTTTGTGACTTCGGGTACCATGGGTGAGGTAGGATGCTCTAGTTTAAATTCTCTTCTTATGTTTTTAAAGGTCTGCGTAGATGGAGTATTTCGAATTTCTGGAGGAGGGTAGTTCCCTCACTAAATTGTAATGGTTACCTATCATGATCTCACTTTAGGAAGGTTGTGCATGTTCTTCCCATCTTATGAATTTATTGGTTCCTATAAACTATAGATGTTAGGTTCCTAGGTAGGTGTATTGAACTGGGGTTTGGTTAGTTACCATTATCTTCCCCCTTGATAATATTAGATTCCATGTACTAGATTGGGTTTAAGATGTTATGACCATAACCATGTTTTGAATTGCTCTATGGTGTATGCTAGGTTTGGTTTAGGATCACTACAAGAAAAAAGCCTAACAACAACGGTTTTTCACCGTTGTCATAGGCCTTTTTGGACTGTTGTTAAATGCCATGTTGTTAAAGAGGATGCCCAAAGACAACAGTTTTTAACCGTTGTCTTTGAAGACAAAGATAACAGTTTTACAATGGTAAAAAATCATTGTCTTTTTATTCAACGACAACAGTTGTTCACCGTTGTCTTTGAGCGTATTCCTTTAATAATATGCTCTTCAACAACAATTTTGAACTGTCTACGACAACGGTTAAAAACCGTTGTCTTTTTAGCCAATGACAACGGTTAAAAACCGTTGTCTTTTTAGCCATCAATGTTATTTAACATCAGTTTGACAATGATTTTTCACTGTTGTCTTTTAACGCCATTGAAAACAGTTTCACATATTTAAACTGATGTCTTTGGGTACAATATACAACATTTTGACAATAAATAAAAAATTGAATCTTTTCCATTATTTTATAACCATTATTTTATTTAAATAATATATATACAAAATATCATTGATCAAAAACCTACAATCCAAACATCATCATCCAGTGCAAATTTCATTAAAGTACCAAACATCATCATCCAAACATCATTAAAGTACCAAACATCAACATCCAAACATCACAAAAGTTTACAAAACTAAATAGTACCCATAACAATATATCACACATATATATGAAGTCCAAAATATCTTGTTTTGTTGGATCAAATCTTCTGTACCTGTGCATCTTCTAAACACCCTGTGCATCTTCTAAACACCATATCGAGAACTGCATCCTTTTCTGCTTTCTCCTCCCTCCTAGCTTTTCTTTTCTTCTCCTTT
The DNA here is from genome assembly GCF_018446385.1 of Zingiber officinale. Classification (NCBI taxonomy): domain Eukaryota; kingdom Viridiplantae; phylum Streptophyta; class Magnoliopsida; order Zingiberales; family Zingiberaceae; genus Zingiber; species Zingiber officinale. The sequence continues at coordinate 57,724,618 of NC_056006.1, read as the reverse complement.
CTAGGTATGGTCATTATCTTTTCCCTGAGGTAAATAGCATATGATTGCAAATTAAGTCATTTCCCAGGAGTAAATGGCATAAAGATGATGATGACAAAGATGCGGTACACAATTGAATATGATAACAATACTTCTTTCTAGGCACAAACTAAAATTGTTGCATACCTCAATTTCAGTTCAAGTTATCTACAAAATATCATTGATCAAGAACCTACAATCCAAACATCATTAAAGTACCAAACATCAACATCCAAACATCGAAGTTTACAAAACTAAATAGTACCCATAACAATATATCACACATATATATGCCAAAGTATCTTGTTTTGTTGGATCAAATCTTCTCTACTTGTGCATCTTCTAAACACCCTTTTACTTCTTGTGAAAATAAAAATCATATGATTTTAATCCAATTCAACAACAACAAGTCTAGCTAGTCTCCAGTAATATAGAGCTTTAGAGTTTGCAAAGTATATAACAAAAACTGGCTAACAAGGTTTGTTATTTTTTTCATTATGATATACTCTAAATTAAACTTCTCATACAGTATTTTCATAAGCAACCAACAATATGCTAACACTATTAAAACAAAGCATTGAAAGAAATTAAGGAACTAAAAATCAGTTAACAAATGTGTATCTTGAAACTTTGTGACCATGGAATCTCTTGATGCATTCACTTTTGTTGCAAAGTTAGTTTTGTAACGAAAGGTTGTTTAAGCTTGAACAAAAATAGATGGTTGGTTTATGCACTCATTTTCAATGAAGTGCTTTTACTATTCCTTCAAATAACAAGTCAAAGTTCTCTAAATATTTACTTTACACAAATGAAAACAAGAATATATTTATTTCTTCGTTCAGGGGATAAACTCGAAACAAAGTAGAGGCTACATAGAAAAAAGACTACGGGGAAATGTAATCAATCCTTTTCCTATTTCTTCAAACTCAACAACTAAAAGATAACAAATCTTTTTAAAAAAATTTAACAAAAACAACTAAAAGATAACTTATAGATATTTCATTCACCAAAGTTAAAAATATGTGCCAAAACTTAATTGATTTGAGAAGGAAAAGGAATGGGAGTTGTGACTCACTTGTAAAGTGCAAAAAGGAGGGTAGACTCCTTCTGGATGTTGTAATCAGCCAAGGTGCGGCCGTCCTCGAGCTGTTTGCCGGCAAAGATCAACCTTTGCTGATCTGGAGGGATTCCTTCCTTGTCCTGGATCTTGGCCTTTACATTGTCAATAGTGTCGGAGCTCTCCACCTCGAGGGTGATTGTCTTACCGGTCAAGGTTTTGACGAAGATCTGCATGCCACCACGAAGACGGAGGACAAGGTGAAGGGTAGAATCCTTTTGGATATTGTAATCAGCCAAGGTGCGGCCGTCCTCCAGTTGCTCGCCGACAAAGATCAACCTTTGCTGGTCCGGAGGGATGCCTTCCTTGTCCTGAATCTTGGCTTTGACGTTGTCTATGGTATCCGAGGATTCAACCTCGAGGGTGATTGTCTTGCCAGTTAGGGTTTTGACAAAAAATTGCATGCCGCCCCGAAGCCGGAGCACGAGGTGGAGGGTCGACTCCTTTTGGATGTTGTAGTCCGCGAGGGTGCGACCGTCCTCAAGTTGCTTACCGGCAAAGATCAGCCTTTGCTGGTCGGGAGGGATTCCCTCCTTGTCCTAGATCATGGCCTTTACGTTATCGATCGTGTCCGAAGACTCCACCTCGAGGGTGATGGTCTTGCCAGTGAGAGTTTTAACAAAGATCTACATCTGATTGGGGCAACAAAGAATAATCAGCAGGGATCTAAACGAATTGAAAACTCCTAAATCCAAGCCTAGATCGAAGAACAAAACAAAATAATTTATCGAAAAAGAGAACTCGAATTATTACAACCAGAAAGATCCTACAAACTACAGATCAATAGCAGATCGAAGATATAAATAAACAATCTTCAGAAGAAAAAAATTCCAACTATAGCAAATCAGGAAAATCATAAAATCTCCAGATCAATATCCAACTCCTCCCCAAAACGCGATTCAAAATCGAATCGATGAATCCGCAAAAAGAAGGAAAGCAAAAAAAAAAACATATTGAGAATAAAATCTAAAAATTTAACTCGATCGACAAAAGATATAAAAAAAAGAGAAGAATTAACCTATAAAAGGTAAACAGGAGCAAAAGCATACCTTGATGGAAGAGGGAAGACTAAAAAGGCTCCAGAACGATTACTAGAAGGCTCATCAAGGTATAAATGGAATTTATAGCAGTGGTGCGGAATTTATAGCAGTGGTGAAGCTCATTGAGGCATAATGGGAGTTGTGACTCAATTGATATTTCGTAAGGTGAAGGATCTTGTCGGAGAACCCCTCCGACAAGGTGGATGCTCGTTGCTGCTGCCATCGCTCGCTATTGCCGCCAAGAGATGTTTGCTGCTGCCATCACCGATTGGAATCCAGAAGAGGAAGATTGGGCAGTGGATGGTCGGCCGGCGGCGGTATGTGGGCAGAGGTTGCTGCCGGTCGTTGGTGAAGGAGAAGAAGTGGAAGGGAGGTGGCGTTGCGAGCTCTAGCTCGAGGAGAAGCCGCGCGAGATCAGAATCGGGGGTTTTGGTACTGTGCCGTGCGAAGAAATAAAGGAAAGGGAATGGTTTTCTCCTCCTTTAATCTGGGCCGTCCGATTTGATGAAGATGGATCCATTTGATCTAGCTGATGAAGAGATGAGTGGTGCGGATCTAGTTGCCTTCTTGCTTCGATCCAATGGTCCATGTAGCTTTAAATCTAGATGGAGGGTTGGATGACTTAGATCTGAATGAAGGAGGAAGATTTCTCTTGATCTGGATCAACGACTCATATTAATTCTGCTTGATCTCCATCATTTGACCTCCAAATAAAGTCAAATTTGGAGGAGGAGCGTCTTTCACTGAGGAGTCGTGAAGGAGGAGTCGGAGATAGGTTTTTGTTCGTTTGAAGAGTCACAGAGAAGTGGGTTTAGGTTTTTTTTCATGAAGTTAAAAAAACTGTTGTGTTTTTAGGATTCAACAACATTCAATAGATAACAGTTTAATAAAACTGTTGTATATTATCACATAAGCAACACTAAAAGACAATAGTTTTTTAAAACCGTTGTCTTTGACACACATTAGACAATAGTGTTTTGAAAAACTGTTGTTATTTAAAAAATATTATGGTGAACAACAACAGTTTTCAATAAAACTGTTGTTAAATGGAAAAAAGACAATAATTTCTTGAAAAACTGTTGTCTATTAGGTGTGGTTAAATCCAGAAATTCTTGTAGTGGATGATAGGACTATAACCATGTTTAGGATTTTTTTTTTTTTGTATACGTTAATCTGATTTTGGTTTAGGATGCATGAAATGGAATATGCTTAGATAACTTCATGGTCAAAATAGGCTTCGGATTACAAGGTTTAAATTGCTATGAAATCAATTATGTATGACACCAATTATACGGATAGGAATGTTTCATAACTATGCATTTAATGGATAAAAAAATATAAATAAATAAAGACAAGTATACACATCTCACAAACTCTAGCACACCAATTATATGGATGGATGTGTTTTATGACCTTACATGTTATGGATTTTTATTAAAAAATTATCTACAGGTATCAAGTTAAATTGGTTCATAAAGTTGGTGTGGACATGGACATTAAGGTTACAAGTTACTATTTAGATATTAGGGGTTGACATGTTAATAGAGTGGTTAGGGGCGAGATAGGTTTATAAACTCTATCGCGCATTGATTATATATTTTTGGACAACCATGATTATTTATGCCTTGTATGAGGGGGATTGGTTTACATTACAAAGTGTTATTGGCATGCATGAGGCTTATGAAATATTTAATGAGAAACACAACTTAATGGTAGACAATTTATGCTCATGTATGGTTAAGTTCAGCCTTGCTTAATTGGGTTCTTATGCTAGGAATTTTGTTGTATAATAATGCCACGTGTATATAACTGTATGAGTATAAGTAATTGATGTTCAAGTAAGGGATGATGAATATGGATAACCGTGTTTTGGGTTCGTGCTCACGTTTATACTCAAGATCATGTTTAAGTTTATCTTCATGTCTATGCCCATGATAATGTTTAAGTGTATGTTCTTTTCTTGGAATTTGCTCTAGTAGGTTTGTGGATAGGCTTATGTTTTCTTCCCATCATGATAATTTAAGTGCTTATGAAATGAACCTATTTACGTTTATGTACAAAAATATATTTATGCTCCATGCTTGAGTAGTAATCATGGCTATGCTTATGCACATGTTCAAGTGTATTGATTCGGGGACCTAAGCCCGGGGAGCTTACCAAATTATGATCCGGGGAGCTTACCGAGTTATGATCTGGGGACCTAAGCCTGGGGAGCTTACCAAGTTATGATCTAGGGACCAAAGCCTGTGGAGCTTACCAAGTTATGATTCGGGGACCTAAGCCTGGGGAACTTACCAAGTTATGATCCGGGGACCTAAGCCCGAGGAGCTTGTCAATCTTATTATGGGTTAAGTTATGAACTGGGGACCTAAGCCTGGGGAGCTCACCCAATCTACGTGGCCGAGTGTGACCGGTGTTCTTAGCCCGGGAGCTCGCCAATCTTAGGTGGTAGAGTGTGATCAGCGTCCTTAGCCCGGAAGCTCACCAAATCTATGTGGCCGAGTGTGACCAGTGTCCTTAGCCCGGGAGCTCGCCAATCTTACGTGGTAGAGTATGACCGGTGTCCTTAGCTTGGGAGCTCACCAAACTATATAGTTGAGTGTGACTGGTGCCCTTAGCCTGGGAGCTCACTAACTCTATGTGATTATGATCTTTTCCATGTTTAGCTTATTTACATGCTTATGCTTCTGTTCATCCATAGTATTTACGTTTATGCCAGCTAGTATGCTTATGCCTATATTTATATACATGCTCATGATTATATCTATTTCATGCTTAGTTTAATTACATGCTTATGCTTATGTTCATCCATAGTATGTACGTTTATGCTAGCTACTATGCTTATTCCTATGTTTATTTACATGCTCTTGGTTGTTTCTATTGTATACTTAGCTTACGTACATGCTTAGGCTTATGTTTATGCTTGTATGCCTAAGTAGACATCTACGCTCATGCCCATGATGTGCAGTAAGTAAGACCTAAGTTACCTTTGATGTGGTTTCCCTTAGTACACTAGATTATAGATGCTAACTAATGCATAACATTGTTTTGAACATGCTGAGTCTCTCGACTCATAGTTTATATCTCTTTTTTTTTTTTCAGACAATGAGATGAATGGGATAGGAGGCATTGACTAGTGAGCCAGCTCAGAACAAGGGCAGTACAACCCGAAGGCCTTTTAGATTAATTCCGCATGTAGTTATGTTTTCTTTCGAATCATCTATGTAATTTTATTTGAAGTAAGGAATCATTATGGAAGTATGAGAAGTGACACCGCAAGTTATGCATTATATATATGTTTAAAAAAAACCTTGGGTCGTCACAGCAACACAGTGCTGCTTTATACTAGATCGGCTTACTAGGCACTGACCTTGAAATTGGCAACTTCCACTTGTACTCTTTCTATCTAGTTTGTACCTAGCATATTCTGAGTCAGAGTATCCAACTAAGTCAAATGTACTAGTTCTAGGGTACCAAAGTCCTACACTTATGGTTCCTTTAATATATCGAAGTATTTTTTTTTTACATTAGATAAGTGTGATTCTTTTGCACATGATTGGTGCTTGTCACACATACTTACTACAAATAAAATATCAGGTCGACTTGCAGTTAGATATAGTAGACTTCCTATTGCACAACTATAATATTTTAAGTCTACTAATTTTTCTTCTAAATTAGAGTCAATTTTAACATTAGTTGCCATAGGAGCATTTATGTTTTTGGAATTTTCCATTCCAAACATTTTAATTAATTCTTTAGCATATTTTGTTTGAAAAATATAATTTTCTTATTTTGTTTGTAAACCTAAGAAAAAATTAAGTTCTCCTACTAGGCTCATTTCAAATTCATTTTCCATTAATTTAGTAAATTCTTTTAAAAATTTAGTATTGGTTGAGCGAAAAATTATGTCATCTACATAAATTTGAGCTATAAAAATATCTTTTTCTAAGGTTTTAACAAATAAGGTTTGGTCTATTTTCCTTGGTTAAACCCCTTAGATATTAGGTATGTTGATAGTCGTTCATACTAGGCCCTAGGTGCTTGTTTTAGTCCATATAAAGCTTTCTTCAATCGAAGGACATGATTAGGATGACCTAAGTCATCAAATCCTGGGCGTTGATTTACATAAACTTCTTCTTTGATGAACCCATTTAGGAATACGAACTTTACGTCTATTTGATATAACTTGAATTCTTTATGTGCTACAAAGGCTAGTAGCTTCCTGATGGATTCAAGTCTGGCTACAGGTGCATATATTTCATCATAATCTAACTCTTCTACTTGGCTGAACCCCTTTGCTATGAGTCAAGCTTTATTTCTAACTATTTCACCATTATCATCTAGTTTATTTCTAAAGACCTACATAGTATCAATTATAGATTTATTTATGGGTTTAGGTACTAGTTCCCAGACTTGGTTTCTTTCAAATTGAGCTAGTTCTTCTTACACAACAATTATCCAATCTAGGCCAGGTAGGGCTTCTTCTATAGTTTTAGGTTCAATTTTGGAAATAAGAGCTATTTGATTTAGGTTTCTATAAGATGATTGAGTTCGAACTCCTAGCATTGGATCACCCAGTATTTGGTGAGTTGGGTGATTGAATCTAACCCTAGATGGTCTTATGTTAGTGTCAACAATTGGTTCTTTTGATTCACTAGGTTTAGGTTTAATTTGATTATCTTCATCATCTTCTATATTTTTTGGATTTTGATTACTATTTTTATTGATTAAATTTGGTAGGTATTTTCTTCATCAAAAATCATATTTGTTGTTTCTTCAACTTTTAGAGTATTTTTATTAAAGACTGAATAAGCCCTACTAGTTGTGGAGTACCCTAAAAAGATACCAGTTGAAGATTTTGATATAAACTTGCCTAAATAATCCTTAGTATTTATTTATGTACTTTACATATAAAACCTTTTAGATAATTTAGATTGAGTATTTTATTGTAATAAATTTCATAGGGGGTTTTATTATGAAATTTATTGATTAATATTTTATTTTGAATACAACATGCTATATTTATTGCTTCAGTTTGACATGGTTCTAGTGGCTTTTTGTAATGTTCTATATTTTTTGTTCTACTAGACCATTTTGTTGATGATTTTCAAATCCCCCCTCAATGATCACTTCTAATTCTTTTAATCTTTGTATCTTTTTTTTTAAATTTTCTATTAGTTTGCAAAAATGTTAAAGATTTCAAAAGTTTCATCTTTGGTTTTCAGAAATTTGACCCAAGTAAATCATGAGTAATCATCAATTATAATAAACAATATAGCAGTATTGATTTATGCTTAGTGACTTGGCTCCATGTGAATCAAATAGGTCTAAGTGTAGGAGCTCAAGTATTGAGTTAGTTTGACTTAGGTTTGTTGGTTTGTGAGTTGACTTAGTTTGTTTGCCTTGTTGACAAGCATTACAAACTGTATTTTCTAATTTTTTTTATTTAGGTAGACCTTTAACTAAGCCATTTTAACTCATTTTTTAAATGAGTCTGATGTGAGTGTGACTCAGTCTTTTGTGCTGCAACTTGGCTTCCTCTTGTTATGTCAAAAGACACTTTAGTGAGAAGGTTGGTAGGTCAATTGTGTAAATGTTATTTTTTTTAATTCCCTTAAGTGTAATTTCAGGGTTTTCAATATTTTTAATTACGCATTCAGAGTTAGAAAATGTTACTAAGTTGCCAGAGTCACACAGTTGACTTAGACTAAGTAAGTTAAAATTTAATTTATCGACTAATAATACTTTTCAAATAATGAACTTGGAACTCAGTTCAATATTAACTGTTTTGATTACCTTAAGTTTTCCGTCATTGCGATGATCCTATGTTCTTGAATTTTAGCTTAATGAACTTCAATCGATCTCCAGTCATATGTCTGGAACATCCACTATCCAACATTCATTGGTCCAAATCATTATGTTCATACACATAAAGTATTTGATTAGGATCTAATTTTGACAAATTATAAGATAGATTGAATTCAACCCCTTAATTTTCCATCTCACCTAGTCTAGGTTGTCAACCATATTATACCTATGGGTGATTGTGAGATGGTTAATTACGTTTAACTTAACTTTAATTAGATTTAAGGTTAATTTGATTTAATTAGTTGATTTTAATTTGATTTGATTAGATTTAATTTAAGTTAGATTTGATTTAAGTTTAATTTAGGTTAGACTTAATTTAGATTAGATTTTGGTTAGATTTAATTTAGCTTGGATTTAGGTTAAATGTAATTTAGTTTAGATTTAATTTAGATTAGATTTAATTTAGTTTAGATTTAATTGAGTTTATATTTAATTTAGAGTTAATTTAGTCTAGATTTAATCTAGTTTTGGTTTAATTTAGATTTAATTTAGTTTTGATTTAATTTAGATTTAATTTAGTTTTGATTTAATTTAGATTTAGTTTAGTTTTAATTTTACTATTTTTTTTTAATCTCATTAGTTTTGGTTTTACTAATTGTTATTTTAATCTAAATCCATCTCACCCTTTTCTATATTATCAAACAGGAAATCTTATGGGTTTTGTAAGATGGTTAATTTTAATCTTCAATTTAGATTATCATCTAAGGATTGATTTACCTTTGAATTAGACTAAGGTTTAATAGTTAGTCAATTAAACATTTATTTCAATAATTGACTTCTAAGCTATGGCGAGGCACCAGGTCTTCTTGAATATTGGAACAACAACTACTTCTAGACAAAACCTTTTAAAGAAATTAAATATTTAGTTTTCTTTCTAAGAATCCTTAGTCTAACTAATCAAGTGTCGATTAAGCCTAAGTTCTTATCTATCCTAAGCTAAGCATGTATAAGAAAAGCGTTAAACCAAATATCAAACAAATTTATTTAATAATAAAGATGGTCTTTCTATTGGCTCCCCCTAGATCATATCCTTGAGAAGGTCTATCAAGGTTAGTAGATTTTATCATTGGGGATCCAATATTGATTAAGTCGAACTTGGTTAACCAACTTAGATTTGAGGACTCATGCTTGTACTACCTTTTTATTCATTCGATTAACAAGAGACAGGTAGGATTTAAATTTATGTTTGGCCATATATCCAAGTTCAGATTGGTTGTATATTGTTGGAACCCCAAGATTGTTTTAATGTGATCAAACAAGTTAAGTTAGGTCATGTTTAGTTTAACCCTTGTGTCTATGTGTATAGGAGATTAGGAGCACAGGAAGTTAAGCAGAAGATGCGGCTAGCGAGAAGGACGACACGGGGAGAGAGCCGGCGGGCTCGGTACGTCCGAGGGACAAGGTGCCATGGAAGAGTACACCGGTGCACAAGAAGAACGTACGTGACGTTCGAGGGACAAGAAACTGGGGAGGAAGGCTGCTCGAGGAGAAGTCCAGAACTTGGGTTTGGGTGAGACCTATTCCGGATGGCCGAGATCACCCAAGCAAGCAGAGCTGGAGCAGAAGACTCGGACCGAGGCGAGCCGAACCGGAGCAGAGGGCTCGGACTGAAAAAGTCAACAATGTTGACTTTCTTTGTCCGGGCGCCCGGACCTGGATGTTATCCAGATCGCGGTCAAACACGATCTATGCGAGAAGGGATAAATTTTTATCCCTTCCCAGGCGCCTGGAACCCTTCTAGGTGCCCCGAACCCTTCTAGGCGCCCCGACCAAGGCTATAAATATAACTTTGGTCCAAGAAGCTCAACAATACAATAAGCAATTGCATATTCAACACTTGTTCGCTCCTCTTGTTTAGTTTAGCTTCTATTTTCTGTACATCATTGCTGTAAGAGGCTTCTCCACCTGAAGGAGATCTTTAGTGTGTGTTTCATTCCTTGGATTAACAACCTTCTTGGTTGTAACCAAATAAACTCCTTTGCCTCGTCTTTTTAATTTATGTCTTTTATAATTTATGCAAGTGTTTCTTTAAAAGTTCGAGAAGGATTATATTTTTTTGTGCTGGGCAATTCACCCCTCCCCTCTTGCCGGCCTCCAAAGGGGCCAACAAGTGGTATTAAAGCAAGGACGCTTCAGAAGGACTAACCGCCGACCAAAAAAAAGCAACCAATGGCCGGACCAAGCATCGTTCTACTAAAATTCAAGGGAGACTTCACACACTGGAAATGTTGTATGGAGGTATTTCTGAAAATATACTTTGAAATTCGTTTAATAATAAAATATAATTTTGTAGATCCTACGAATAAAAATGGAGGAAAAAGGAGAAAGTCTTTGGATGAAGAAAGAATAAATGATTCTATAGCAAATAATCGGGCAGAATATCACTTGCTGAGCGTGCTGCCACCTCAAGAAGTTAACCGCATCGGAAGATACTCGTCAGCCAAAGAACTCTGGGAAAAATTCCTGGAACTCCACGAAGGCACATCCGAAGCCAAACTTACAAGAAGAGATATAATTCGAAATAAACTGACAAATATTCGTCTGGAAAAAGGTGAGAAGGTAGCCGATCTACACGCAAAGGTAAAAGTGTTGTGCCCAAAGGATGCCAACATATCTCCACAATGACATGATATTGTCCACTTTGGGCCTAGACCCTCATGGCTTTGCTCTTGGGCTCTACCCAAAAGGTCTCATGCCAATGGAGATATCATGCATCTTTTTAACCCCATGATCTTTTACCAAATCTTTCAATGTGGGACTTTGATTGAAACCCAACAATCCTCCCCTCAAATGAAGGACCACAATTACTCTCATAGTCTGGGCCTTCTCGCGAGCATCCGGTTATCCTGACCTGCTCCGGGCCTCCCTGCAAGCATTCGTGCGCGGTCACCTTGACTTACTTCGGGCCTACCGGGCCTACCTGCGAGCATCCGACCACCCTGACCTGCTCCAGGTCCCCCCGCAAGTACTCGATCATCTTGACCTGCTTCGGGCCTCCCCGTGAGCATCCGGTCACCTTGACCTACTTGCCCCCTGCAAGTATTCGGTCACCTTGACCTGCTCCGGGCCTCCCCGCCAGCATCCGCGCACAGTCACCTTGATCTACTTCGAGCCTACCTGCGAGTATCCGACCACCCTGACCTACTCGCCTCACCGCAAGTACCCGGTCACCCTGACCTGCTCCAGGCCTCCCTGCGAGTATCTGGTCACCCTGACCTGCTTCGGGCCTCCCTGCGAGCATCTGGTCACCCTGACCTACTTGCTTCCGCACAAGTATCCGATCACCCTGACCTGCTCCAGGCCTCCCACGAACATCTGATCACCCTGACCTACTCTGGGGCCACCCTCAACTTCATTCAAGGCCGCCCCACTTGGCATCTAGTCCGGACCATGACTCTGATACCATTTGTAGGATCGAAAAGAATTTAGATATCTCCACAATGACATGATATTATCCACTTTGGGCCTAAGCCCTTATGGCTTTGCTCTTGGGCTCTCCCCAAAAGGCCTCATGCCAATGGAGATATCTTTCTCTTTATAAACCCATGATCTTTCCCATATGTTTTCAATGTGAGACTATGTTTACAACCTTGCAACACCAACAATCCCCCCCTCAAACAAAGGACCACAGGCTTCCCATGTCCGTTCCTCGACCCACCAGGTCTTCCTGCCCCTCGGTCCACCCAACCTACTAAGACTTCCATACCTAGCCGCAACTAGGACTTCCTTCCTGGTGTCTGGTCCTCTTGATCCGAACATAGGAGGCCCCACATTCTTTATTCGAGGTCAATATTGTACCCACATGGCTCAATCAGACCATAGCTCTTGTGCACAGTCGACGGTTAAACCTTCTGGCAGTCCGGGCTCTGATACCAATTGTAGGATCGAAAAGAATTTAGATATCTCCACAATGACATGATATTGTCCACTTTGGGCCTAAGCCCTCATGGCTTTGCTCTTGGGCTCTCCCCAAAAGACCTCATGCCAATGGAGATATCTTTCTCTTTATAAACCCATGATCTTTCCCATATGTTTTCAATGTGGGACTATGTTTGCAACCTTGCAACACCAACAATCCCCCCCTCAAACAAAGGACCACAGACTTCCCATGTCCGATCCTCGACCCACCAGGTCTTCCTGCCCCTCGGTCCACCCGACCTGCTAGGACTTCCTTGCCTAGCCGCAACTAAGACTTCTTGCCTGGTGTCTGGTCCTCTTGATCCGAACATAGGAGGCCCCACTTTCTTTGTTTGAGGTCAATATTGTACCCACATGGCTAAATCAGACCATAGCTCTTGTGCACAGTCGGCGGTTAAACCTTCTGCCAGTCCGGGTTCTGATACCATTTGTTGTGCCCAAAGGATGCCCACATATCTCCACAATGACATGATATTGTCCACTTTGGGACTAATCACCGAACTTGAAAACCTCGGAGAAACAATAACCAACCGGGACACGATATGCTATGCACTCAATGCCTTTCCCAGGACTCCAAATTAGACCTCAATAATCGACGCCTACTACATCTCAAAGGACCTAGAGGTAAGTACACTAGAGGAACTTTTTTCCACTTTAGAATTACATGAAACCAGATGTGTAGGGACAACAAAAAAATCAAGTCAGATTATGGTGCTAACTGCAACCAAGAAGGATGAACCTGAGTCAGACTCATATGAAGATCAAGATGCTTATATGGTAAGGAATTTCAAAAAATTCTTTAGATCTAATAAATTTAAAGAAATGCATAATAAGAAAAATCCAAGAAATAGAAGAAGGGTTCGTTGCTACCAGTGTCAAAAGGAAGGACACTTAAAATAGGATTGCCCAGGACTCAAGAGAGATAAAGTCAAGATACCCAAGAAGCACAAGAATCTAAAAGCTACTTGGGATGACAGTTCATCATCTGAGTCCGAAATACAAGAATATGCCAGACTGGCACTGATGGCAAGCTATGAAGGGCAAAGTACATCAAAAGGCAGCATTGACTTCAGATGAATGCAGCGAAGCAAGACGAGAGTTAGGCTTCAAGTCTGATATGGTAAGTGAGGTATGCCTCTTACCTCCTGATTAACTTTATTATGGTATTAAGTCTATGGCAAAATCTATGTACAAATTAAAAAGTAAAAATAATAAATTAATAAATGAAAATTTAGAAATAAAAAGAATTTTAGCAAAATCATGTCTAATAGAAGATTTTGATAAAGTAAGACTTGAAAATGGTAAATTAAAAGAAGAAATAGAAAACTTAAAAAATTCTACTTATTCAAATATTTCTACTTTTAGAAACTATAGAGGATTAAACTGATACTATACGTTTCACAAAAGTTAGATCAGAAAAATATCAAAGGCTTGTATACCTAGAAAATACCTGATTAACCATGTAGGAAGAAACCTATATTGGGTTCTAAAAACTTGTTTAAATTGAAAATGAAATTAGACTTAGGGCTTTCAGGTAGAAAATTGAATATTTGAATTCATTAAAAGACTTTGTCTAGAAGTGGTTGATGATCCAATAACTAAGAAGGCCTAGTGCCTCGCCACAGCCTGGAAGCTAATTGCTGAATTAAATATTTAATTAACAAACTGATAAGCATAAAAATTAATTACTTTCAATATTTATCAATAGTTTAACACTTATTAAAATTTCTTCTAAAAATTTCACTTAGAAAAATTCAATATTTAAATTATTTCTGTTAAAATATTTTTTAAGTTATTTATTCTGTTGCACAAAAATTTTATTTTTAACTTAGAAAATTAAAATTTTTCTTACTTAGAAATTGTGTTACTTAGAAAATTTTTTGCCTAAAATTTTCTCACTTAGAATTATTTTTAACATTTAAAATTTTCTAATTTATTGCAAATTTTTTAAAATAACCTTAGACTTATTAAGGAACCCCATTTTTTATGTGATCAAAGGGGGAGAAGGATAAATTAAGTCTAGGGGGAGGTATAATCTAATCTTTAACTGAAAAATCTGTTTGCACTTATTTTCAAAATTAATTGTCTTTACATTGCATTTTTTTCTTGCATTTGTTTACCCTAGCTTAACTTGGGTTGTTCACATCAAAAAGGGGGAGATTGTTGGAACCGCAAGGTTATTTTGATGTGATCAAACAAGTTAAGTTAGGTCCTGTTTAGTTTATCCCTTGTGTCTAAGTGTGCATGAGCTTAAGAGCACAAGAAGTCAAGCGGAAGATGTGGCTAGCGAGAAGGACGACACAGGGAGAGAGCCGACAGGCTTGGTGTGTCCAAGGGACGAGGTGCCATGGAAGAGTACACCGGTGGATGAGAAGAACGTATGCGACGTTCAAGGGATGAGAAACCGGGGAGGAAGGCTGCTCGAGGAGAAGGCCAGAACTTGGGTTTGGGTGAGCCCTATTATGGATAGCCGAGATCACCCAAGCAAGCAGAGCCAGAGTGGAAGACCCGGGCCGAGGAAAGCTGAATCGGAGCAGAGAGCCCGGACTGAAAAAGTCAACACTGTTGATTTCTTGGTTTGGGTGCCCAGAACCAGTCTGGGCGCCCGAATCAGTTCGGGGGTCCCAGACCAGTCCGGGGCACCTGGAACGCTTCCGGGTGCCTAGACCTGGATGTTATCCAGACCGTGGTCAAACACGATCTATGCAAGAAGGGATAAAGTTTTATCCCCTCCCAGGCACCTGGTACCCTTCCAGGTGCCCCGATCAAGGTTATAAATATATCCTTGGTCCAAGAAGCTCAACAATACAACAAACAATTGCATATTCAACACTTGTGCGCTCCTCTTGTTTAGTTTAGCTTCTATTTTCTATACGTCATTGTTGTAAGAGGCTTCTCCACCTGAAGGGGATCTTTAGTGTGTGTTTCATTCCTTGGATTAACAACCTCCTTGGTTGTAACCAAGTAAACTCCTTTGCCTATTCTTTTTAATTTATTGCTTTTATAATTTATGCAAGTGTTTCTTTAAAAGTTCGAGAAGGGTTGTGTTTTTTTTGTGCAGGGCAATTTACCCCTCCCCTCTTGCCGGCCTCAAAAGGGACCAACAGTATACAACTCTTTATTTCCCAAGAATTAGGTCAATATTCTTTGAACCCAAAGTGAACCATTCCAACGAGTCCCTAAGTTCCTTGACTTGACTTTTCATGTTAGAATTTTATTATTCAAGTTATTGGACTTGAGTTGAAGTTCCAGCTTAAACCGATTCAGTCAATGAACTTGAGTTAGTTACTTCCTTGAGGGCTTTGACCTCCTCTTGGAGTGGTTTAACCAGGAAATTGGATTTAGCCAGTTTTCTGGACAAGTAGAAATTAGGTTATGAGATCTAATTAAGGAAATTCTTATAGTGGATTGGGCTTTTGAACCAGATACAGATCCGTGGCTTTGCTCAAACTCAGCTTATGATTCAATCTCAGATTCAAACTCGACAACTTGTTCTTGGGTTGGAAGTGCAAGGAGGCTTGTCTATCTGAGATCTTCATTAGAGTCTTTTGATGAAGACTCATATGTAGGGCCTTCTTTTTCCAATGCTTCTTTTTTATCTTCTGGTTTGGACAGTTTGCCTTGATATGTCCCTTTTGGTTGTAGTCGTAACAAGTGACTTTGAACTTGGTTGCGTGGTCTTTGACTGAATCACCTTCTTGATCTCTCTTTTGGCGAATCCCTTCTTCTTCTTGTATAGCTTCCGGACTAGGTTCACGACTTTAGTAGTAATTTCATCGTCTTATTCTGAGTCTGATTCATCTTCAGACTCGGGTTTGATCAGGTACTTTTTCTTAGTCTCCTTTGTCTTGCATGTACCTGTAACCAATGCAATACCTTTCTCGGCCGGAACTACGTTAGTCTGTTCATGCAATTCAAATTCTGAAATAATTCATCTAACCTAATTTGAGAGAGTTCCTTGTAAAGTTTGTAAGTATCCACCATTGATGCCCACAAAGTGTTCCCTGGAAAAGTATTGAGGGCATACCTTATAATATCATGATTTTCTACCTTCTGACTGATTGCGTGTGTTAGAGTGTATACTAAAAGCCTAGCTTTTGGTATAAACATTTATCTAGAAATAAGAATCACATTGGTCAAATGACTACATTTATGATAAATGTAGTTGTTCAATTAATTTATATTGTAGATAACATGGTGTGTGGTGTCACACACAGAGGATGATGTTATCAATACCTTATAAATTATAAATAGTAGCTCACGACCAAGATGGAAAGGAACAAACCATTGGAAGGTCGTAGTGTAATTAGGTATTAGTTTATCTTAACTATATAATTACACTAGTACACTTAGAGTGTATTGAGTAGGACCATTAGAGGTCGTTTCTTTTATACTGACTTTATAAAGGAACAAAGACCTCAGTTATTATGGAAGTGTGTGCTCTTAATCCTAATATAATAACAAGCACATATATTTGATATTTATTTCTTTAATTTATCAATGGGTGAGATTTAGTTCGATAAATCAATAAGCCCGATAAGTTGGGAAATGATATCACTTATAATGTGTGTTGTTGATTATAGAAGGAAACTATGTCCTAGTAATCTAGGTTGAGAATGTCCCCAAGAGGAGCTCATAAGGATTGTCATGTTAAACCCTGCAGGTGGACTTAGTCTGACATGATGATAAGGTTGAGTGGTACTACTCTTGGACCAAGATATTAATTAAATGAGTTGTCAGAAACTCACTTAATTAGTGGACATTTGACATCTTAAACACAGGGAGACTAACACACTCATAATAAGAAGGAGCCCAAAATGTAATTTGGGATTGGTGCGGTAGTTCAATAATAGTTCTCTAGTGGAATGAATTATTATTGATAAAATTAAGTTGTGTGTTCGGGGCGAACACGGGATGCTTAATTTTATCGGGAGACCAAAACCAATTCCTCCTCTCGGTCCATATCATAGACTCTTGTATATAGAGATTTATACCCACCGCATACCCACCTTTTTACCCATCCAATGGGGCCGGCCAAGCTAGCTTGGAACCTAAGCTAGGGCCGGCCAAAACCAAGTGGATGAGCCAAGTAGGTGGCCGGCCAAAGCTTGGGTCCCAAGCTTAGGTGGCCGGCCACTAGAATATTAAAAGGGATTTTTATTAAAATTATTTCTTATGTGGATGTCAAGGTTTTTTAAAAAGAGAGTTTAAAAATTAAAAATTTCCTTTTATAGCTTTCTACAAAAGATTAAGAGAAGAGATTAATCTCTTTCCTTATTTGTAGATTAAAAGGATGATTTTAATTTTTGGTAAAAACTTTCCTTATTTATAAATCATCTACATGTTTAAAAGAGAGAGTTTAAAATTTAAAATCTTTCCTTATTTGTTGATTAAAAGGTAGATTTTAAATTTTAAGAAAACTTTCCCTTTTAACCATGTTCATGATTTAAAAGAGAGTTTAAAAATTAAATATTATTAAGAAAAGATTTGATATATTTCCTTATTTGTAGATTAAAAGAGATTTTAATTTTTATAGATAACTTTCTTTTTATCCACATGGTTAAAAGAAAGATTTTAATTTATTAAATTTCCTTTTTATAAAATGAAGGGATAAAAATTATTGGAGAAATTTTTATAAATTTCCGGAAGCAAATAAGGAAATTTTAATTTGTTTTTAAAATTTTATTTGCTTGGAGATTTTATGGTGTGGCCGGTCATTGTAAATTGAAAATAAAAATTGTTTTTAATTAAATAAATTTTTATTTTCAATGGCAAAAGAATTAAGGAAGTTTTTATTAAATTTTCCTTATTTTCCAAGACCAAGGATTATAAAAGAGGGGGTAGAGAAGGTTCATGGTGAACAACTCTATTATTTTTCTCCCTCTTTTCTTCCTTGGTGTGGCCGGCCCTTCCCTTTCTCTTCTCTCCATCTTTGTGGCCGAAACCTTCTTTTCTCTTGGAGATCAAGTGGTGGCCGGATCTTAGCTTGGAGAAGAAGGAGAGAAAGCTAGCATCCCTTGGAGCTTGGTTGGTGGAAAAGGATCTTCTTCGTTTGAAAGTCTTGCTTGGCCGAAACTTGAAGGAAAGAAGAAGAAGGTGGTTTGGTGCTTCTCGTCTCGGAAGATCGTTGCCCACACAACGTTCGGGATTAGAAGAGGAATACGGTAGAAGATCAAAAGGTCTTTCTAAAAGGTATAACTAGTATTTTTCCTTTCCGCATCATACTAGTTATTTTTGGAAATAATACCAAAAACAAGAGGCATGAGATTCTAGTATTTCGAATTTGTTTTCGATGTTGTGTTCTTTGTTTTTTCTTTTCCTTGTGATTTGATTGTTCCTTTCAGTTAACCTAAAGTTATTTTAGGAAATTAAATATTAGCTTTCCTTAAAAGGTTTTGTCTAGTCGGTGGTGGTTGCTCCCATATCCAAGAAGGCCATGTGCCTCGCCACGTCAGTACTGGGAACCAATTATGGAAATTAATATTTAATGGAATTAATAACTTAGGTGATTTGGATCGAACGTGTTAAGTTCCGCAGGAGATCCAAGTCAAAACCTAAAAGAACAAATAGATTAAACTTTGGATCAAACGTGTTAAGTTCCGCAGACGATCCAAGTTTAATTTAAAAGAACACATGGTAGCTAGGAAAAGGTTCAGACCTTTGTACAAAATTTTTGTACAGTGGAACCATTAAGTTTTCCGAGTAGCAACCAACAATTGGTATCAGAGCTAGGGTTTTGCCTCTGTGTATTTGGTATTATTTTAATTATGCACATATCATACATAATTTAGGCAGGATAATAGTAGGATGTGCTAACTTTGTGGATGCAGGATCCAACTATTATGACTTATAGATATTGTGTGTGTGATTGGACCCTTGGACATGTCAAGTGCATTTTATTGTGTGTGCATGATTGTATTATAAAATACAGCAGGAGCTGTATTTAGTTTTATTAGGATTTTATTTTTTGATCTAGTTACTTGTACATTCCTTTTATGGAATATAGGATCGATGGATGTAAATTTTATTTTATGTTCGATCTAGTTTACATGTACATTCCTTCGAGGAATATTGGATCGAAAAATATAAAATTCTATTTATGTCACGGATCGAATCTTGCAAGGCGTGGAAACTTTTGAGGACCAGAGGCGGAGCGGAACAAGGAGCAAGATGGATGTGACAACTAGACCCGGTGGTTGTGGCCAAAGATGACAGCAGCTAGGGTTGGCGACACACAGAGGACAGCAATAGATAAAAAGTCATAATAGTTGAAAATTAGTTTTTCTATTTATTGCTTTTTATGTTGTGTTGTGTGTGCTTTTTAGTATGCATGCTAAGTAGGCTAGCATAGTCAAAATTCCTCACTTTAAATAACTAAGTGGGAGAGGGATTTATTTTTAAATAAATTCCACGGTCTCCATTACTAGTTTATAAGTGATGCAACAAGCTTGCGTGTTGGCTCTGAGTGCCTTCCTCCATATCAGATGAGCTTGTTTGCAGATCACTAGCTTAAACTTCCATTTTGGATGACTATAGGAAGTTAATTAAGAGCGTGTGATCTTCCCCATCGGAAGGGGCACAATCTTATTAATGGACTTAGTGTCAAGTAATGGTAAACACTTAGGCACGTCTAATAGTATCCTCCCCATCGGAGTCACTGCTATTATTTGTGTGACCGAAGAAAACCAACTATTAATTTGTCAAATAAATAGGTTGACAAGATAATAAAATTAAAAACTCCTCTTACAAATGTTTGATTTTGTATACGTCCACACTATCGTGGCATACAAAATTCACGGTGTTTGAGGTAATTTTATTTGTTATAAAGATTTATTGACAAGATAATTAATGGGTAAACCCCTCCTCTTACAAATGTTTAATTTTGTATACGTCCACA
This sequence comes from Zingiber officinale, assembly GCF_018446385.1. Lineage (NCBI taxonomy): Eukaryota > Viridiplantae > Streptophyta > Magnoliopsida > Zingiberales > Zingiberaceae > Zingiber > Zingiber officinale. The sequence continues at coordinate 57,704,760 of NC_056006.1, read as the reverse complement.
CTATCGTGGCATGCAAAATTCACGGTGTTTGAGGTGTTGGTGAATTTAAATAATATTGTTTGAGGAATCAATGTTATTTTAAATTCAAAAGTTTTGACCAAATATTTGATCAAAGACAGATCAACTATTAATTTTATTCATCATAAAGAAAAGTTGATGAGATAATAAAATTAATGGATAAAATCTCCTCTTTGATTTTGTATACGTCCACACTATCGTGACATACAAAATTCATGGGAATTTTAAGGAGTTGATCTTGACCAAATATTTTTGTGACTCTTAGGATTTAAAATGTTTGTCAATTTCCTAGTTGTTATACTATAGAAAAGACTTAGTAGTCCCAATTGTAATAATTGGAAATAGGACTTGGACATTAAGGTAGACTGTCTTCTTAGAACTAAGAACAATATAGGTGTATTTAATTCATTAGTTGAAACATGTCTAGTGGTGTTATCTACCAGAACCTGGAGTGTAGATACATATGTCATTAATCATGTTTGCAATTCATTGCTGGGTTCCAGGAAACCCGACAACTAAATGAAAATTAAAACACTGTCCACATGGGCACTACTGCAAAAGTAGCAGCTGTTGCAGTGGGAGAGGTTTATTCTCTAATAGGAATAAAATATGGATTATTAGAAATTGTCTTTACATACTAAGTTTAGAAAGAACCTGATTTCAGTTTCTAAACTATTATAAAATAGATATTGTGTCTATTTTGATAACAAAGTTGTTATCAAGAAAAATAGGGAAGTTATCTATTCTGGTATGTTGGTTGACAAATTATAATCCAATAACTCCCACGATGCAACAAATGGAAATTAGTAACACATCTTCTAACTTTAAGAGAAAGCAACCTTCGGAAATAAACCAATTATATCTTTGGCATCTAAGGCTAGGTTATATCAACTTGAGTAGGATTCATTGGTAGCTGATGAACTTTTGGGTTCATTAGTAGTGGAAATCTTTCCAACCTGCGAGTCTTACTTGGAAGGAAAAATAACCAAGAAGCTTTTAAGTCTAAGGGGTATGGAGCCAAAGATATATTGAATTGGTTCATTCTGATTTATGTGATCCTATGACTATCCAGTCAAGAGGTAGTATCGAATATTTCGAGATACAAATACATTTACTTAATGTGCCGCAAGACTAAGTGCTTTGATTAGTTCAAAGAGTACAAGGCTGATGCGAAGAAACGTTAAAGTAAAAGTATCAAGTCACTATGGTAAGATCGTAGTGGCAAGTACCTCTTAGGACAATTTAGGAGTTACTTATCAGAAGTAGGGATTCACTCCCAACTAACTGCACCTGGTACACCCCAACAGAATGGTGTAGTAGAAAGAAGGTATAGGACTCTTATGGATTGATGATGAGTTATTCAGAAAATTACCAAGTTCATTTTAAGGATATACTCTGGAAAAGAAAGTGAACAAAGTACTTTCCAAAGTTAGAACTCTCTACTCATATAGAATTATTGAATAGGCGTAAGCCTATTTTGAAGCATATTCGGATTCGGGTAGTCCAACACATATGCTGAAGAGAGATAATGATAAGTTGGACAGGGATTCACTTGTTTGTAAGTTATCCTAGAGAAATGAAAGTAGGTTTATAGTCTTAAAAATCAGAAGGTCATTGTTAGCATCAATGATCGATTTTTAGAAAAGGACTATGTAATAAACCACAAGCCCATAAGTAAATTTGTTCTTAAAGAAATTATAAAGGGCATGTCTAAACCTAGTACCAACTGTACAAGATGAAATATCACAAGAAACTGCAACACGTATCACAAATGATACACAATTGCAGAAGGTGTCTCGTCGTAGTGGGAGTGTTGTTAGGCAACCTTAAAAGATTCATGTTCTGGGAGAGTTTTTGGACTCGATCCCTGGAGGACATGAACCTGATCTCCGGACATATGACGAAGCACTCCAAGATAAAGATGCAACATCTTGGCAAAGAGTAATGAATAACAGAATTAGAATATATGTATTCTAATAAAATCTGGAAGCTTGTAGAACCACCAAATGGTGTAAAAGCCTTTGGGTGTAAAAAGGTTTATAATAGGAAAAGAGGGATAGACAAGAAGGTAGAAACTTTCAAAGCAAGGCTTGATGAAAAAGGAAACTTTTTCATTGGTAGCCATGCTTAAGTCTATCTGGATTCTTTTATCAATTTGGCAAGTGGATGTCAAGACAGCATTCCTTAATGGAAGTCTTGAAGAAAGCATCCATATAAAGCAACCAGAAGGGTTCATTGCAAAGGGCTAAGATCATCTTGTGTGCAAGCTCAATCAGTCTATGGACTGAGGCAAAGCTTCAAGGTCTTGGAACATCCGGTTTATCAAAGTAATCCAGACCTATGGATTTATTTAGTAACCAGATAAGTCTTGTGTATACAAAAGGTGTGATGGAAACATGGTGGTATTTCTTGTACTATACGTAGATTACATTTTTGATAGTTGGAAACAATATCAAGGTGTTATCGGTAGTAAGGGTATGGTTGTCCAAGCAATTCGTTATAAAGTACTTAGGAAAATGAGCACATATTCTTGGGAACAAGGTTAGTAAGAAAAGAATGTTGTGCTTATCTCAAGCTTTATATAACAAGCTCGTTTTAGCATGCAAAACTCCAAGAAAGGTTTTCTACCTTTTAAGCATGGAGTGTCTTTATCTAAAGAGATGTCTCCGATGACATCAAAGGAGATGGAGGACATGTAGGTAGTTCTTTATGCTTCGGCAGTTAGACAACCTAATGTATGCTATGTACGAGATCAGAAATCTATTTTGCCAAGGGCATAGTTAGCAGATATCAAAGTAACCCTAGACAAGGACATTGGATTGCAGTAAAGCATATATTAAAGTACCTTATAGGCACTAGAGATTATATGCTAGCTTACAAGGCAGTTAATTTGGTCCCTGTGGGTTGCACGAATTTTGACTTCCAATCGGATAGGGACAATAATAAGTCAACCTCAGGGTTTTGTGTTTACGTTAGGAGGAAAAGTCATAACTATGGAAAAGTGATAAGCATAGGTGTTTTTCTGGACTCCACCATAGAAGCTGAGTATATGGCAAGCCTCTAAGGTAGCCATAAAAGCTAAATGACTCAGTAACCTCAAGATAGACTTAGATATGATTTCTAGTTTATCCAAAGATTATTACAACTTATTGTAATAATAATGATGCAGTAGCAAACTCGAAGAAACCATGAGTCTATAAAGCAAGTAAACACAATAGAGCGCAAGTACTACCCAATACGAGAAATCGTATAACGAGGAGAAGTTGTTGCCGCCTAGATTGCATCAGATGATAACCTAAGGCAAGAGTTTTTGAAAGGCATGGGAATCAGATGTATGACAGCAGATATGGCAACTTAGTCTTTTAGTATAAGTGGGAGATTATTAGAGTGTATACTAAAAGCCTAGCTTTTGGTATAAACATTTATCTAGAAATAAGAATCACATTGGTCAAATGACTACATTTATGATAAATGTAGTTGTTCAATTAATTTATATTGTAGATAACATGGTGTGTGGTGTCACACACAGAGGATCATGTTATCAATACCTTATAAATTATAAACAGTAGCTCACGACCAAGATGGAAAGGAACAAACCATTGGAAGGTTGTAGTGTAATTAGGTATTAGTTTATCTTAACTATATAATTACACTAGTACACTTAGAGTGTATTGAGTAGGACCATTAGAGGTCGTTTCTTTTATACTGACTTTATAAAGAAACAAAGACCTCAGTTATTATGGAAGTGTGTGTTCTTAATCCAAATATAATAACAAGCACATATATTTGATATTTATTTCTTTAATTTATCAATGGGTGAGATTTAGTTCGATAAATCAATAAGCCCGATAAGTTGGGAAATGATATCACTTATAATGTATGTTGTTGATTATAGAAGGAAACTGTGTCCTAGTAATCTAGGTTGAGAATGTCCCCAAGAGGAGCTCATAAGGATTGTCATGTTAAACCCTGCAGGTGGACTTAGTCCGACATGACGATAAGGTTGAGTGGTACTACTCTTGGACCAAGATATTAATTAAATAAGTTGTCAGTAACTCACTTAATTAGTGGACATTTGACATCTTAAACACAGGGAGACTAACACACTCATATTAAGAAGGAGCCCAAAATGTAATTTGGGATCGGTGCGGTAGTTCAATAATAGTTCTCTAGTGGAATGAATTATTATTGATAAAATTAGGTTGTGTGTTCGGGGCGAACACGGGATGCTTAATTTTATCGGGAGACCAAAACCAATTCCTCCTCTCGGTCCCTATCGTAGACTCTTGTATATAGAGATTTATACCCACCGCATACCCACCTTTTTACCCATCCAATGAGGCCGGCCATGTTAGCTTGGAACCCAAGCTAGGGCCGGCCAAAACCAAGTGGATGAGCCAAGTAGGTGGCCGGCCAATGCTTGGGTCCCAAGCTTAGGTGGCCGGCCACTAGAATATTAAAAGGGATTTTTATTAAAATTATTTCTTATGTGGATATCAAGGTTTTTTTAAAAAGAGAGTTTAAAAATTAAAAATTTCCTTTTATAGCTTTCTATAAAAGATTAAGAGAAGAGATTAATCTCTTTCCTTATTTGTAGATTAAAAGGATGGTTTTAATTTTTGGTAAAAACTTTCCTTATTTATAAATCATCTACATGTTTAAAAGAGAGAGTTTAAAATTTGAAATCTTTCCTTATTTGTTGATTAAAAGGTAGATTTTAAATTTTAAGAAAACTTTCCCTTTTAACCATGTTCATGATTTAAAAGAGAGTTTAAAAATTAAATATTCTCTTTTATAAGTTTCTACAAAAGATTAAGAAAAGATTTGATATCTTTCCTTATTTGTAGATTAAAAGAGATTTTAATTTTTAGAGATAACTTTCTTTTTATCCACATATTTAAAAGAAAGATTTTAATTTATTAAATTTCCTTTTTATAAAATGAAGGGATAAAAATTATTGGAGAAATTTTTATAAATTTCCGGAAGCAAATAAGAAAATTTTAATTTGTTTTTAAAATTTTATTTGCTTGGAGATTTTATGGTGTGGCCGATCATTGTAAATTGAAAATAAAAATTGTTTTTAATTAAATAAATTTTCCTTTTCAATGGCAAAAGAATTAAGGAAGTTTTTATTAAATTTTCCTTATTTGCCAAGACCAAGGATTATAAAAGAGGAGGTAGAGAAGGTTCATGGTGAACAACTCTATTATTTTTCTCCCTCTTTTCTTCCTTGGTGTGGCCGGCCCTTCCCTTTCTCTTCTCTCCATCTTTGTGGCTGAAACCTTCTTTTCTCTTGGAGATCAAGTGGTGGCCCGATCTTAGCTTGGAGAAGAAGGAGAGAAAGCTTGCATCCCTTGGAGCTTGGTTGGTGGAAAAGGATCTTCTTCCTTTGAAAGTCTTGCTTGGCCGAAACTTGAAGGAAAGAAGAAGAAGGTGGTTTGGTGGTTCTCGTCTCGGAAGATCGTTGCCCACACAACGTTCGGGATTAGAAGAGGAATACGGTAGAAGATCAAGAGGTCTTTCTAAAAAGTATAACTAGTATTTTTCCTTTCCACATCATACTAGTTATTTTTGGAAATAATACCAAATACAAGAGGCATGCGATTCTAGTATTTCGAATTTGTTTTCGATGTTGTGTTCTTTGTTTTTTCTTTTCCTTGTGATTTGATTGTCCCTTTCGGTTAACCTAAAGTTATTTTAGGAAATTAAATATTAGCTTTCCTTAAAAGGTTTTGTCTAGTCGGTGGTGGTTGCTCCCATATCCAACAAGGCCATGTGCCTCGCCACGTCAGTACTGGGAACCAATTATGGAAATTAATATTTAATGAAATTAATAACTTAGGTGATTTGGATCGAACGTGTTAAGTTCCGCAGGAGATCCAAGTCAAAACCTAAAAGAACAAATAGATTAAACTTTGGATCAAACGTGTTAAGTTCCGCAGGCGATCCAAGTTTAATTTAAAAGAACACATGGTAGCTAGGAAAAGGTTCAGACCTTTGTACAAAATTTTTGTACAGTGGAACCATTAAGTTTTCCGAGTAGCAACCAACAGCGTGGAGACTGTTGAGCAAGTCTTGTATCCAAGCATGGAGTTGACTTGCCAACTCACCATCCTGCATTTTAATATTATATAGTTTATTCAAAATTAAGTCTTGTTTGCTTACCTTATTATCGGAGGTGCCCTCATGCATCTCGATTTGCTTTCCTCATAGTTCTTTGGCGCTGTTGAAGAGGACGACCCAGTTCAATTCTTCTTTGGTTAAGCCACACTGGAAGGTCTGGGTTGCCTTTGCATCAACTTCGATCTTCTTACAGGTTCGTGCGTCCCATTTGTTGCAAGGGACGAGTACTCCATCTTCGGTGGGAAATGTGAATCTAGTTTGGATTATGATCCACATTTCCACTTGGGACTTGAGGTGGTACTCCATTTGTCTCTTCCAGTAGCCAAAATCCTAGCCAGAGAAGAGAGGTGGATGAGCGGTACTATAGCCTTCTTGGCGGGCCATTTAGAAAATCTTATACACAAAAAAATTGGTAAATGTCCCAACACTTGATCCTGGATTAGTAGTGATGGAGAAAAATAAAATAAAAGTGTTTTACTAATTAAAAAAATAAAGAAACCCTTGCTCGATTGGTGGTTTCACCAATTTAGAGCGGCCTAGCTCTGATACCAATTGCAGGATCGATGCACGTTAGAGGGGGGGAGGGTGAATAGTGCTCGTGACTTTCATATTCATTTTAAAATAATCAAAGAACAATCGAGAGAAAGTAGTGAAATAATAAAAAACAAGAGCAATGCAAACACGCTAAGATTTACTTGGTTCGGAGCTTGTGCAACTCCTACTCCAAGGCCTGCACATGAGAGTGCTTTCAATGGGCAATCACTAATCAATTATCAAGAGTACAAGTACAATTTCAAATGGTTACAAGTAATTAGAAAAGTAAAGAATACCAACGACTTTGGAGAATGTAAACTTCAGTGTAGTCGTTTTCGAGCATTGTGGAGGCATTTTCTGAGCAGCACATAGAAGCAAAAGATGTTCAAAATGTTATTTTGAAGACACTAGTCAAAGGCTACTTTTATAGCCTATTTTGGGAGCCTGGATCCCCTCCCGGGCACCTGGACTGTGCTGACGTAGTGTGCTCTCTTCAAAAGTTATTGTCAAAAATTATCCACATTCGGGAGCTTGGATCCCTTTCAGGCACCCGGGCGGTGACGTAAGCCCGTCTAATCCTCATGCTTTGGCTCTGTGAAGAGATGGAATTTGGTGGTTCGGGCGCTCAGACTCCCTCTGGGTGCTCGAACCACCATGTTTTGCCACCTTCAATTTCCCGCAAAACAAGGTTAGTCCAAACAAATAATATGCAAAGAATGGCAAGATTTGACAACTTTAGGACTGTCTAGTCCTGACTTTGAGATTCGTTGAAACTTTAGGTTAGACCAATGCCTACTCTTCCCTCTTCGGGAAATGCATCCTCATCTACTCCTCTCAGGAGAAATTACCTTTTGCCAGATTGGTCCTCCAGACCATCTAGACTTCTGCTCAACGTCCGAGGCTTCAGGACTTTTCCGCTGGACGTCTGATCTCCGACTCGTCCAGTCTTCTGACTTCCACCTAGAATCGGCGATCCTAGGATTTTGCTTGACATTCTCAACCTACTAAGACTTTTCCTAGTCCCCCAAACTAGGACTTCATTGCCTAACCACAGTAAGGACTTTCCACCTGCCTAATCATAGCTAGGACTTTCCTTTGCCTAAGAACACTTAGGACTTTCCTGCATGCTCATTCACACTTGTTAGATAATAAAACATCTTAACTTTGAATTCTTTTCCATAATCAAAACTTAGGTTCGATCGTCTGGTGCTTGCTACACCAACAAGATCTACCCAAAATTCGGAAGCAACCCAAAAGGTAATAAATTAAAATTTAAAATTATTACCTAATAATTTTACATACAGGATAGGAAAGTTCAAAAATGGCCATGAGTTTTGGACTCGACTGAACGAGCTTCATAAGAATTTATCATAACACTAAAGTCAAGAGAGAAGTAGAGAAAAGAGAGCTAGGAAAGAGAGTTGGTTGATGAAATTCGGTATATTGAAGCATTCTAGGAGTTCAATTTTGTTGTGATACTAATTAATGTACTATGAATTTCCCATCACCCATCCTCTATCCTTATGCATATGTAGGAAGTCTAACTCAATACCGATACTACCCCATGATGGTCATGTTGGAGTGGCTATCTCTAATGGTATCTGATGTCACTAAGTAGAAGGAGTAACCTAAGAAGTTAAGTTAAAGGGATACCCTTATCATTAGGGTCCTTTGGTTATACAATTGCTAGATTATACAGGGCACTTATTAACATAGGATTAGAAATAATCCATTAAGCCTAATTCAATGCTTCATTGTAGAGAATCATCCTCCCTTTCAAGGCGACAATCTAGATGTCCGGTAAAAGGGATACCCTTGTCATTAGGGCCCTTGGGTCATACGATCTAGAGCATTTCCTATATGGAGCAAAAAAATCAATACAATCATTCAATCAAACATGATATTTAAGCACAAATACTTCACACACCCGTTTAATAAAATATATACAAAGCATAAGCATGTCATAAGGATAGGAAATTGATAAATTCAAAGAGTATGCATTAATTACATATCATAACTAATCTCTTAATCCTAGAACAAATGAACCTCCTCCATAACAAGAGGAGATGAATTCCAAAGACATAGAAATTGTAAGCTTAAAAACCCAATCTAAGAAGAAGAGGGAGAAAAGCTTAGCTAAGATAGCAAGAAGTCTTCAGATCCAATCTTATGCTTTTAGAGTTAAAGGGAGGATGGAATCAACTTTGAATCATCAATCGGAGTGTAAATGATGAGTAGATTTGGACCAAAATTAGTCTCCCCAAAGAAAGACCTTCCTCCCTTAGAAATGGGGAAGAAATATAGAGCAGGACACGACTCTAGGCATGGGTCCTATAATAGCCATGCCTTTTGGCGTGACTAGAGCTTGAAGTAGCTCTAGAAGAAGCACATGGTCATATGCTTTCACACGACAGTGTGCTTTCACACAACCTAAGCTTGATTGGTCCCTGATCAGGAGAGACGACCATGTGAAACCACACGGCCTGCCCTTGATTGAACTCTATTTGGGGGTCACAGTCGTGTGAAACCACAATGCCTACCCTGGGATAGACTCTGGTGAAGGGGCATGGCTATGCCAGGGGACACAACCATGGCCTGCTTGCTCTTGGGTGATGAGGCATGGTTGTGCCAAGGTGCATGATCGAGCTCTGTCCTTCTTCTAGGGTTGCTCCGAAGCATGCCTTAACTTTGTTTTTGTTCTGAAAATACATCCTATCAAGAACAAAACAAGCATCAATAGACATCCAATAAAGTGAGTAATTATGCTGAAAATATAATAAAGATTAGCATAATAGCATATAACATACTCGAAGAAAACAAGTGAATTTATGTTAAAGCATGCATAAAAGTGTATGAAATCTACAGAAATCACATCCCCAGACTTGAACCTTTACTTGTCCTCAAGTAAAATTCTATAATCTAGATTTATGTGCTAATATAGTGCATCATAATATCTAGTGAGACATTCCAACTCTATCAACTAGTTTTATTGGTGAGCATGATCATAGAGTAACCTAAGTGTGACCTAAATTTAAGTTCTCTACACAGTACAAAAAGTGACCTAAGCTCTTCAAGTTTCAATCCCTAATTATTGTTAAATTATCTTCTAACTGAATTCCCTATATTCCCAGCAATAGACACTTACCTGCCACACATTTGGATCATTTTTCTTAATCTACCCAAGGTCTCAAAGGTGTGTAGGATCGAGATGTGCTAAGGGGGGGGGGGGTGAATAGCACTCACGACTATTTCTGGTTCGTTTAAAACTTCAGAGTAAAATGTAGTAGAAAATAAGTAGAAGAAAAGAGAATACAATGTTGACACTTTTGGTTTACTTGGTTCGGAACCTGTGATGACTCCTAATCCAAGGCCTGCGATTATTGATCACTTATGTTGGGCAATCACTATAGTATCAGAAATTCTTTACAAAGAAGAGTACAATAGATTTGTAATTTAGGTACTACAATTGGAAGTTATATCAACAACTTTAAGAATCTTGAGGGTTGTGCTCTTGATTGTCAGAGTCGTAGGATCGTTATTAGAGCAGCGTACAGGAGAAAGATTGCGAAGAATGAAGTGTGAATGCCTGTCTTCAAAACTACTGGTCGAACCCCATTTTATAGCCGAGCTAGACCTGAGCTAGATCCACTGATCTTGGTATCAGTCTTTGACTCAAAACTGATTGATCGACCGACCGAACCTTCTACATCTACCCAGCTTCCCATCCAGATGCTTCCACTTCAAATAAAACCTTTGTTCGATCGACCAATCCCACTATTTTGTCAACTGATCCCATTGTCCTCACTAGCTTATCTAGTCCGATCAACCCTGTCTAATCAAGTCACTACTAATCCACTATTCGATTGACTGAACCTGAGGTTCAGTCGACCAATCCTTAGTCAAAACTTAGTTGTAAGCTGATTTGACCTCTAGGGTTCAATCAACCTATCCGAAGGTTCAATCGATCGAACAGGGCAAAATCTGAACTTGTAAAATTATTAGTTTATTACAAAATAGAGTTAGAATAATATGCAAATAACATGTAAAGATAAAGTTTTGACAGCCTTCGGACTATCCGATCTTGACTTTGAGTTTTGTTGAAACTCTAGGTCGGACCAATGCCTACTGTTCCCTCTTCAGGGAACACATCCTCTACTTCTCTTAGGAGAGTTTACCTTTCACTAAACTAGTCTTTCAAATCATCTAAACTTTTTCTTAGCGTCTAAGACTCTAGGACTTCATACTGAATATCCACTCCATGACCCGTTTAGAATTTCACCTGGTGTCTGCAACCCCCATGATTTTCACCTAGAGTCCTCGACTCTACAATTTTGCCCAAAGTCCTCTACCCGCTAAGACTTTGTCTAGTCCCTAGGACTTTGTTTCCTGACCGCAACTAGGACTTTCTAGAACCTAGGGTTGCCACCTCCTATGTCACGCGTCGGGGGAGTCCCTACTGAGGAAATTTCGGTACCATCTCCCCTGTACGGGTGACAATCTGAAACATTACTACAAGCCCTCAGGGCCACACTGTAACGACCCGCCTTCTACTACTAGGCTGTAAGGCGAATCGCTACAATAAATGCTAAACTATACTGTGCGGAAAGCTGGGCTAATTAAAATTTTGCTATTCTAATTACTGGGACGCAGAAACTGAACGCTCTACATGTACTTAATAATTGTACACATGTTAGGGAAGACAATCTATGCCTCCCGGATGACTTGCTAGCTGTAATCAAGCATTTCAATCGATCCATGGATCGATTGGGCTGTTGGATCGATCCAGGGATCGATCCAGCTTGATACTGGCACGGAAGGAGACTCTGGATCGGTCGGCTGACCGATCCATAGCTTCTGTATGCAGCTGGATCGGTCTACCGACCGATCCAGGGGCACGTTGATCGGTCCGCGGACCGATCAGTGAGCCTCCGTGCTTCTGCCCTCGTCTGTACACAGCTGGATCGGTCTGCTGACCGATCAGGGGTTTCTGATTTCGAGCTGAAACTCTGATTTCAGCACTCTGGCGTGCCAAAATACCACATAACAAATATCTAATGCATGATAAACTATTCTAATAACATGTAGTAACAATTCTAAACTTAAGCTAAAGCAAGGTTCATCAACTCACAACCTTTAACTATTAGAAATGCATAAAAAGCAAAGTATAAGAAAAATGTCTTAAGGAAGGACTAGTTTCTAATTTGCTAAACTCTCCAAGGTCTTTTATTCCAGTTCCTACCACACACACCATCCTTTGCATTGTCCTCCAGCTCCCTCTGCTAGTCCATCTTTCCTTTACCTTTATCTGCAGTATAAGGAAAAATAGTATCTGTAAGCTTAAAGCTTAGTAAGAAATCATCTACCTCACAAAACCATGCAACGATGCAAATATGATTTTAAATCATGCTGTTTGAAAAGAACATACTGAATATGCAAGCATGGCATGACATGGTATCGTACAAAGCATGGCATAACATAAGCTGAACATAAGCTATCATAAGGTATAAACAAGGAAGAGCTAAACTGAAGCTAAACTGATACTGAAATCAACCTCAACTAATATAACAAGTTTTGAGTTTTGAAAACTATTTCATAATAAGTGAAAATACATAATCATGCTGTTTGGGCCCGGCAGCTGTACTTGCTATGCGCGCATCCCTAACTAGACCCGGGTTTGCAAGTCCCGAATTTAGTAGGGTTAACTAGGTTATCTAAACCTAGGGACGACTATGGGAGTCCAACCCAATGGATATCTGATCCAGTACAGTGCCACTGAAAATAAAATACTGAAAATAGCTAACTGTTCTAACTTGCTGTTTCTAGGTTATCTGAACCTAGAGCTAGGTTGTCTGAACCTAGAGGCGACTATGGGAGCCCACCCATTGGACCGTAGTCCCATATAAGCTAAAATACACTGATTTACTGTTTTAAACGCTTCTAATGCATTTAACTGAGCTATTAAACATAACTGAGATCGTATTTAGCTACACTAACATTTTACCGAACACTTGGTGTGCTCCAACTCTCTCCTCTAATAGGGAGGTCACCTCTAGGCACCCGACAACGTCTAGAATCTCCAACTAAAGGAGAACAACGTGTCCGGCCCTTCTAGAGGTGCTCAACTAGACCCCTAATCCTCGAGGAGGGTTTAAACACACCCCAAGCGCTGGAAAAACCTGCATATAGCTAAAACTAATGCGTAGGAAATCAAACGGAGCTATTATACTGCAGGTGAGGGGTTTCTTACCTCGTACGCTAATTTTCTTACAATTCCTTTCGCTAGAAATTCCGGTGGAGACGACTTCTCGACAATTCGCTCACGTCTTCACGTTCCTCTCGCGGAGAAGGACCTTTTTCGTGTTGGAGTCGTCGCCGGAAGATGTTCCCTTGGCCCTTGGGGGCTTGGTGTGCCGTGAGAAGGAGGAGAGGGAGAGGCGGCGGTGAGGGTTTGAGAGAAGAAGGTGGCGTGAGGTTTTGTGAGGAGAGTTGCCGAACCAACACAAAATAAACCAAACCAACTTATGTTTTCCTATTTATACTAAATAATTAATTCGGCCAAACCAATTATAAATATAATTGATCCCCTTTCCTTTCAGCACGGCCCTGCTGGGTTCAACCGGTTACTAACATTATCCCTAAACTATAGGTCTCGGGTTCGATTCCCGCCTAAGCTATTTTACGGTTCTATTTATTTTTGCTGCTTCCGCTACTCGAAAAATTCCGGAAAAATATCTAAAAATTCTAGAAAAATCATAGAATGTTTCTAAAAATAATTTGAGAATTTTCGGGCATTACAACTCCCCATACCTTATAAAAAGTTCATCCTCGAACTTAGAATAATTCTGGGTACTTCTATCTCATGCTGGCTTCTGACTCCTAAGTTGCCTCTTCTGTTGTGTGACTGTGCCAAATGACTTTGACTAATGGTACCTCCTTGTTCCACAATTTCTTAACTGCTCGGTCTATTATCTGAATAGGCCGACTATCATAGCTGAGGTCTTCGCGGATCTGTACCGACTGGGGCTCAATCACCTGGGTGGCATCTGGGGTATGCTTCTTCAGCATAGAGACATGAAATACGTTGTGGACAGCTGACATTTCCTAGGGTAGCTCTAGCTCATATGCTACCTTGCCCACTCTTCTGCTGATAAGGTATGGTCCCACATATCTGGGAGCTAGCTTGCCCTTCTTCCCAAAACGCATGACTCCCTTCATGGGAGCTACTCTGAGGAAAACTGTATCCCCAACTGAAAACTCTAGGGGTCTGCGTCGTGTATCAGCATAGCTCTTCTGACGGCTCTGTGCTGTCTCTATCCTCTGGCGAATCTGCTGTATGGCTGCTGTGGTATCTGCTACTAGATCTGTCTGAAGCTCTAGTTCCTTCTGCTCACCACTCTCATACCAGCAGATTGGTGATCTGCACCTCCGCCCATAGAGAGCCTCATAAGGTGCCATGCCGATAGTGGCCTGATAGCTGTTATTGTATGCAAATTCTGCTAAGCTCAGATATTTGCACCAACTTCCCTTGAAGTCTAGGGCACACGCTCGGAGCATATCTTCGAGTACCTGATTTACTCGCTCCGACCATCCATGCGGATGGAATGTTGTCGCACTTTAACCTCGTGCCCGATCGTACACTCCCAACAGTGTGATGTAAACCTGCTGTCTCTGTCTGAAATAATGGTACGTGGGACTCCATGAAGTCTGACGATCTCCTGGAGATACAACTGAGCTAGCTTCTCCATGGAGTAGGATATCTTGATAGCTAAAAAGTGGGCTGATTTAGTCAACCTGTCGACTATTACCCAGATGGCATCAAAACCATTCGTGGTTCTGGGTAGTCCCGCTATAAAATATCCTCCCACTTCCATTCTGGAATCTGTATAGGCTGCAGAACTCCTCCTGGTCGCTGATGTTCTGCCTTGACCCTCTGACAGGTGAGGCAGATGCTAACATATCTGGCGATGTCTCGCTTCATCCCGGACCACCAAAAACGGTTCTTCAGGTCTTGATACATTTTGGTGGAACCTGGATGCATCGCATAGGGAGTCCTGTGAGCCTCATCTAAAATCTGTCTCCGTAGCTCCTCCTGATCTGGAACACAGAGTCTGTCACCAAAATACAACACCCCGCTATCGGACACTCTGAATTCTCTACTCTCTGATTCTGCTAGCCCTTGCTTGATTTTCTGAATTTCAGGGTCCTGTTCCTGAGCTGACTGAATATCACCAAGCAAGGTAGACTCTAAGGTCATAGTAGAGAGCTGTCCAACGATGAGTTCGAGACCGAAATCTACGATCTCCTTCTGTAGGGTTGGTGACATGGCTACTAAAGATAATAAGGCAGCACTGGATTTTCTGCTAAGTGCATCTGCTACCTTATTTGCTTTCCCTGGATAGTAGAGGATGTCTACATCATAGTCCTTGACCAGCTCAAGCCACCTGCGCTGTCGCATGTTCAGATCCTTCTGAGTGAAGAAATACTTCAGACTCTGATGATCTGTATACACTCTGCATTGAGCTCCATATAAGTAATGTCTCCAAATTTTGAGAGCGAACATTACTGCTGCTAGCTCAAGGTCATGAGTAGGATAATTCTTCTCATAATCCTTGAGTTGTCTGGAGGCATAGGCGATCACCTTGCCATTTTGCATCAGTACTGCTCCTAGTCCCAACTTAGAGGCATCACTATAGATGTCAAAGCTGCTGGTGTCGTCTGGTAGAGCCAAAATGGGAGCACTGGTCAACCTCCTTCTCTCTGTCCATTGAAATTTTCTGTTCTTTCTAGTAAGAGTGTCAGTGGGGAGGCTACTGGAGAAGTCCTCTACAAACTTCTGTAATATCCTGCTAATCCCGTAAAGCTCCGATCTCACTGGCGTTCTTAGGTCTCTTCCAGTTACTTACTGCTTCTATCTTGCTGGGATCTACCATAATACCATCCTTGGAGATGATGTGACCCAGGAAGGACACCTGATCTAGCCAAAATTCACATTTCGTGAACTTGGCGTATAGCTGGTTCTGTTGAAGGGTCTGCAATACTAGTTTCAGGTGCTCTGCGTGTTCTTCCTGAGTTCATGAGTAGATAAGAATGTCATCGATAAACACAATAACAAACTTATCTAAATACTCCCTGAATACTCTGTTCATGAGATCCATGAATGTAGTTGGAGCATTTGTCATGCCAAAGGCATGACTACGAACTCGTAATGTCCGTATCTGGTCCGAATGCTGTCTTGGTATATCACCCTCCTTGACCCGGACTTGGTGATATCCCGATCCGAGGTCAATCTTAGAGGACACCGCCCTTTAAGGGTCGAGCAGTCATCTATTCGGGAAGAGGATACATTCTTGATCGTGACTGATTTCGTAGTCTATGCATAGCCGCATGCTTCCATCCTTCTTCTTCACGAGCAATACAGGCGCTCCCATGGTGAGTGACTAGGGCGATGAAACCCTTGTCAAGCGGCTCCGTAGTTGCTGAAGTTCCTTCTGCTGGAGCCATGCAGAAGGCGCCTGAAATAGGATTGGTGTCGGGAAAAGCTCTATCTCAAATTCAATCTCCCTGTCTGGCGCTAGAAGACTGCTGGGTAGTCACATACGACTCGGACCTCTGCTAGCTGTTGGCCCTTGTCCTGGCTGGTATTGACTACATGTGCTAGGTACCCGTACATCCCGAATCCATCAACTGCCTTCATTCTGAGAGAAATTTTTCGCTTTTCTCTTTGGTTCTCCGTGGTATTCAAACCGTATTTCTACTGGGTTGGAATACTTTACGGCACTCTATGGAAGCACCGTATTTGATCGGAAAGTCCATTCCAAGGATGACGCCATAGTCACCATTTCTAGCGTGATCGATCGTAAAGAGTTCCCCGCTATAATGACCGCACCGAGCAGGCGTGGATGCCATGACCTCTGCCGCCGAAACCGACCACCGAGTACCTGGGGTATTTCTAATTTTCGAGAACATCCGGCTATATATGAATGGGTTGCCCCAATATCAAATAAAACAGTAGCATACTGATGAAAATGATGACTGTCGAGGCATTGGCTACGTCCTCTCCGGTGAGTGAGTAGATCCTCGCATTCACCATAGCCGGAGGGGCTTCTAATCTGCCTTGGCTGATAAGTGGACCTTCTAGAGCGGCCTGCATCTGATATAATTGAGCTGGCTAGGGCACTGCTTGGCCATGTGCCCCTCTTGTCCACATTCAAAGCATCCTCGTGTGCCCTTGCGACAAACCCCGGGGTGGAATTTCCCACAAGTGGCACACTTTGGATAACTGGGTCGCTTCTGGATGGTCCTCCTTTTGAGTCACTCCCCGATTTGCGCTTGCTGTTTCCAGTTAGAGCTGTGGCCTTGCTGTTTACGGGTGTGAGAGTTTCCTTGGCCTTTGGACTCGAGGAGACTTGCTTCTGCTGCTTTATGTTGTTCTGGTAATGCTCTGTGGTCAAGGCACTGCTCACCAACTCCTCCGTGGTTTGTGGCCTATGTATGCCACCAGCCACGTTCATCGCTATCTCGGCCTCAACATCTTGAGCATTAACCGGATCCGTTCTTTCTGGACGCCGGCGAATTCCCTAGCCCATTGGAAATTCCTGAACAGGCTTCCTCTGAAAGTTGCCCGACGAAACTCGGTGAACTCGTCGTAGTGGCGGTTGTAACCCGTGATATGAAAGAATTCCTCAAGAACTCCTTCTCAAGTCGCCCATGTCATCTCGGTTCACCGGGCGCTTCATCCCGATTCTTTCCCACCACATGCGTGCTCCTGCCAGGCGTAAGGAGGCACACTTCACCTTCTCGTGCTCCGGCCAGCTCCAGCAGTGTTTTGAACCAGGCTTGTGCATCCCATGGTTCACTAGTGCCCGAGAAGTTCTTTGGCTTGACTCGCGCCATCGGATCAGATAGGCTTCCTTTCTTGGCTCAGCTGTTGGGACTGTGGGCTGAGCTGGTGGAACCTCCAAGACTACCGGAGTAGTCAAATTCGGTTCCGGGGTGACTGGGTTCTGCCGATTAGCCTTTAAGGTGGCTATTTCTGTAACTGAGCCACTAAGGCTGTAAGATCTGGAGGAGGCACTGAACTGTCTGCCTCTTGCTGGGGCTCAGTAGCTAGTGCCCTTCTAGCTGGGCGTCCCCGTGCCATTTCATAGAGAACATAACATAACTAATGTAATCACAGTTATATAACTACTGATATCATGTTTAAAACTATCACATACTAACAAGCAGTAGGCATATAAACATGAACTGTAATAACAAGACAAGGAGCATAAATAAAGTAGAGGTATTCTTACTTGGAAGCTGCAGGTACAATGCTGATGTGTGTGTAGGAAGTATGGAACACTGCTCTGATACCACTCTGTAACGACCCGCCTTCTACTACTAGGCTGTAAGGCGAATCGCTACAATAAATGCTAAACTATACTGTGCGGAAAGCTGGGCTAATTAAAATTTTGCTATTCTAATTACTGGGACGCTGAAACTGAACGCTCTACATGTACCTAATAATTGTACACATGCTAGGGAAGACAATCTATGCCTCCCGGATGACTTGCTAGCTGTAATCAAGCATTTCAATCGATCCATGGATCTATTGGGCTGTTGGATCGATCCAGGGATCGATCCAGCTTGATACTGGCACGGAAGGAGACTCTGGACCGATCCATAGCTTCTGTATGCAGCTGGATCGGTCTACCGACCGATCCAGGGGCACGTTGATCGGTCCGCGGACCGATCAGTGAGCCACGATCCAGCTCCTGATCGATCCACGGATCGATCAGGGAACGAACAGAATGTCTGTTCGCAGAAACCAGATCCCTGATCGGTCTGCTGACCGATCAGGGGTTTCTGATTTCGAGCTGAAACTCTGATTTCAGCACTCTGGCGTGCCAAAATACCACATAACAAATATCTAATGCATGATAAACTATTCTAATAACATGTAGTAACAATTCTAAACTTAAGCTAAAGCAAGGTTCATCAACTCACAACCTTTAACTATTAGAAATGCATAAAAAGCAAAGTATAAGAAAAATGTCTTAAGGAAGGACTAGTTTCTAATTTGCTAAACTCTCCAAGGTCTTTTATTCCAGTTCCTACCACACACACCATCCTTTGCATTGTCCTCCAGCTCCCTCTGCTAGTCCATCTTTCCTTTACCTTTATCTGCAGTATAAGGAAAAATAGTATCTGTAAGCTTAAAGCTTAGTAAGAAACCATCTACCTCACAAAAACATGCAACGATGCAAATATGATTTTAAATCATGCTGTTTGAAAAGAACATACTGAATATACAAGCATGGCATGACATGGTATCGTACAAAGCATGGCATAACATAAGCTGAACATAAGCTATCATAAGGTATAAACAAGGAAGAGCTAAACTGAAGCTAAACTGATACTGAAATCAACCTCAACTAATATAACAAGTTTTGAGTTTTGAAAACTATTTCATAATAAGTGAAAATACATAATCATGCTGTTTGGGCCCGGCAGCTGTACTTGCTATGCGCGCATCCCTAACTAGACCCGGGTTTGCAAGTCCCGAATTTAGTAGGGTTAACTAGGTTATCTAAACCTAGGGACGACTATGGGAGTCCAACCCAATGGATATCTGATCCAGTACGGTGCCACTGAAAAATAAAATACTGAAAATAGCTAACTGTTCTAACTTGCTGTTTCTAGGTTATCTGAACCTAGAGCTAGGTTGTCTGAACCTAGAGGCGACTATGGGAGCCCACCCATTGGACCGTAGTCCCATATAAGCTAAAATACACTGATTTATTGTTTTAAACGCTTCTAATGCATTTAACTGAGCTATTAAACATAACTGAGATCGTATTTAGCTACACTAACATTTTACCGAACACTTGGTGTGCTCCAACTCTCTCCTCTAATAGGGAGGTCACCTCTAGGCACCCGACAACGTCTAGAATCTCCAACTAAAGGAGAACAACGTGTCCGGCCCGTCTAGAGGTGCTCAACTAGACCCCTAATCCTCGAGGAGGGTTTAAACACACCCCAAGCGCCGGAAAAACCTGCATATAGCTAAAACTAATGCGTAGGAAATCAAACGGAGCTATTATACTGCAGGTGAGAGATTTCTTACCTCGTACGCTAATTTTCTTACAATTCCTTTCGCTAGAAATTCCGGTGGAGACGACTTCTCGACGATTCGCTCACGTCTTCGCGTTCCTCTCGCGGAGAAGGACCTTTTTCGTGTTGGAGTCGTCGCCGGAAGATGTTCCCTTGGCCCTTGGGGGCTTGGTGTGCCGTGAGAAGGAGGAGAGGGAGAGGCAGCGGTGAGGGTTTGAGAGAAGAAGGTGGCGTGAGGTTTTGTGAGGAGAGTTGCCGAACCAACACAAAATAAACCAAACCAACTTATGTTTTCCTATTTATACTAAATAATTAATTCGGCCAAACCAATTATAAATATAATTGATCCCCTTTCCTTTCAACACGGCCCTGCTGGGTTCAACCGGTTACTAACATTATCCCTAAACCATAGGTCTCGGGTTCGATTCCCGCCTAAGCTATTTTGCGGTTCTATTTATTTTTGCTGCTTCCGCTACTCGGAAAATTCCGGAAAAATATCTAAAAATTCCAGAAAAATCATAGAATGTTTCTAAAAATAATTTGAGAATTTTCGGGCATTACACACACAAACCTCGCCCAACACGGTCGAAACAATAACAGTAAAAGATAAGCATTCCACACAGTTTATATATTCAGCCTCTAGCTGACACAACCACGCAGTTTATATTAAATGAAAACCTACTCTACTACAACGATGGAAAAACACAAACCCACAACAGAAAATCCAACGCATCGGAAAACATATGTAGTAGACCAAAACTCGATGAAAATCCTCGAGTACCATCATACATCACGTATATATTAAATGTAGCAAGTAAACTAAAAACCAAATTATGTGAACCCATCACAACATGTGGTGGGGGACTAATGACTGGAACCTCCTAACGACCTCAACCTAAAATAGAAAATTAAAACCACAGGGTGAGTCCATGAACTCAGCGAATACTGGGCTGACATGCATAGTAAATAATAACCAACAGTAACAAATATCTGTGCAGTCTCCTGAAGTAATGAAAATGCATAACTGAATAAAAAGGGAGAAGTTGTACTCACCAGGACCTCCTATCATGATAATAAGGTCGTCAGACCGTAAATAACATATCTCTATATGCATGTCAATCATATGCATCCATCCAATATGCAACAAATAAAGTGCAGCAAACACAAGCAATAATGCAATCATGCATATGACATGGTCACCCCTGATGCCAGTCAACCATCTTACACATGATGGTGAGATCGAGTGGGTAGGGCTATGACAACTGTGCACTCTTCCATCACTGCTCCTAATGAGTGACCGAGTGGATAGGATGCTGTCGGAGTACACCTATCCTCCTACCCCAAATCATAAGTGGGGGAGATCAATGTTCTCATCTCCCTAAGATAATCCGGAGGAGGGATCCCTGACGTGCTACGACGCTATGTCATGCTACCCATGAGTGGACCAACGGAGCACTGACAGAGCAAATTGCCACACACCCTGCCTGATATACCACTAACCCATTAGTAGTTGTGTGCATATCCATGTAACTGGCGATGTGCTCAACAATAATGGAGTTACTGATCGCTCAGCATGCAATCATGCGAGATAGTGCATGGCACTAAGCATGTAAATCCTGACCATATCTACCTCCATAAAATATGTACCAAAAATACATGGATCAAATAATCAGATCTAGGTACACATGTCAAATATGGTAAATGACTAGTCCGGTATATCATATGGCATGGTATGTCACCACCTTTATGAGCATATAATCAAGAGGGAAATGTATGCAAAACAGGTAGTAAATAAACATGCTAAAGGAATTAGGCAATAACATACCAATGTAGATATATACATAATTATTACTACTCGTTAAAATTTACCATGCATATCATATGACAATATCTAAAGATAAGTCAAGGTACCCGCCTCCAATATAGTGTGTGCCAAAGGTAATCCCACGTAAGGCAGCTCGTCCCAAATCAAAGTCCTGTAACAACACCTTTAATTTAGCTACTACCACAAATATCAAATAGCTAAATCAGATTCTTATTTACCAGGAACCCTAATCCTTCCATTATATCTCGATTAGCTACATAATCGAGTCTAACCCGAAGCTTAGATTAAATCCATTATTTAATCCCTAACTAAATATAACTCATAAGTTAATTAGGGTTAACCTATCAACCCTAACCCTTCTACTATTCAATTTGATCAAAATCTATACATAATCAACCTAAACTTAAATAAATTCGAGTACAGTTCATTCTTAACCTTTCCTAGCTTCAAACCTATGTACGCTACAGCAAATGAAACAATTTCTCTACTTCTTACTGCTGGGATGTATACTATAAGCCTAGCTTTTGTATGAACATCTGTTTTGAAATATTTTGAAATGAGAATCACTTTGGTCAAATGTTTGCATTTTATATTTTTATATATGTCAATGCAGTTGCCCATTTAATTTATATTATAGATAACATGACGTGTGATGCCACACAAAAGATCATATTATTGGCTCCTTATAAATTATAAATAGTAGCTCACAACCAAGATGGATTGGGATAAACTATTGGAACGATTATAGTGTAATTTGGTATTAGTCTGTCTTAATTATAAAATTACACTAGTACACTATGTGTGTATTGAGTAGGACCGTTTGAGGTTGTTTGATTTGTACTGATTACATAAAAGAACAGAACCTTTATTATTATGGATGTGCGCCCTCTTAATCCCTATATAATAACAAGCACGTATACTTAGTATTTATTTCTTTAACTTATCAATGAGTGAGATTTATTCGTTAAATCAATAGACCCGATGAGTTGGGAAATAATACTGTTTATATTGTGTGTTGTTGATTATAGAAGGAATCTGTGTCCTAATTATTTAGGTTGATAATGCCCCCTTGAGGAGCTCATAAGGATTATTATGTAAACCTTGCAGGTGGACTTAGTATGGCATGATAATAAAGTAGAGTGGTACTACTCTTGGAATCAGGTGTTAATTAATTGAGTTGTCAGTAACTCATTTAATTAACGGACATACAATATCTTAAACACAGGGAGATTAACACACTCATGATAAGAAGAAGTCCATATTGTAATATGGGATTGGTGCGGTAGTTCAATAATAACCCTTTAGTTGTATGGGTTATTATTGATGGACTTGGGTTGAGTGTTCGGGTCGAACACAGGAAGCCCAAGCCCATCAGGAGGCCTAAACAAATCCTCCTCTAGGTCCCTGTTGTAGCATCCACCCATCTAGGTTTGGTTTTGGTTAATCTTGCTTTCCTAGGGCCGACGCCACCTCCACCTCCTTGCTAGGGCCATCGCCACCTCCTCCTCCTTGCTAGGGTCGGCACCACCTCCACCTCCTTGCTAGGGCTGGCACCACCTCCTCCTCCTTGCTAGGGTCGGTGCCTCCTCCTTTGCTAGGGTCGGCACCTCTTCCTTGCTAGGGCTGGTGCCACTTGCTTAGCATCCTTTGTGGACGGCGACTTGGAAAAGAAGAAGAAGAGGAGAAGGTGCCCCATCCTAGCTATTCTCTTGGTGGTTGGCGGTTTGGAAACAAAGAAGGGAAGGGTGTTTGTTATCTTGGTAGATTGCCACCCACACGACGTCCAAGAAGAGGAGAGGAATACAATAGAAGACCAAGAGGTCTTTGGCTACAAAAGAAAGGTACAACTAGCTCTTTGATTCCGTTGTGTAATTAGTTTAGTTTTCTTTGTATCGATCCTAAATACCAACACAAGAGGCCAACGATCTTGTGCTTCGATCAAGGTGTGCTTTAATCTGTCAAGTACTTACTCGATTGATCAAACACATGTCTGATCGAATATGCAGGTTGCTAGGAAAAGTTATATACTTGTACAATTTTGTATAGGGGAAATTGAAACAGAATGGAATTCCAGTGCCTTCAAGTGGTATTAGAGCAAGGTTTTCTGACTCTGTGTGATTGGTTTTTGGTTAAATTATGCACTGCTCATATATAAGTTTAGGTAGGATAATAGTAGGATGTGCAAGAAAGATTAACTTTGTGGTTGCAAGCATCCTAAGTCCAACTATTATGATTTTTTGTGTTTATGTATGATTTGAACCCTCGGGCATGTCGAGGTTGTTTTGTATTATGCATGATTGTAATAATTAAATATAGCCGGTTGCTGTATTATTTTTTACATTCTGTTCGATCTAGATTACATGTAAATTCCTTTGTGGAATATAGGATCGATAAATGTAAATTTTTATTTTTTTTGTTGCGGCTTGTATCCTTGCTATGCGTGGTGCTATTTTGAGGACTAGAGGCGCGATGAAGAAGGAAGCAAGATAGATGCGACGACTTGATCCATTGGCTGTATATTGGAGGACAGCGATGGATGAGACCATAATAGTTGAAAATTTTATTTTCATATTTATTGCCTTTATATGCTGTTTTTATGTGTTGTTATGCTGTTTTTATGTGTTGTGATGTGTGTGTAGTTAAAATTCCTCAATTTAAATAACTAAGTAGGAGAAGGATTATTTAAATAAATTCCATGGTCTCCATTACTGGTTTGTAAGTGATTCATTCAAACTTGCGCGTTGGCTTTAAGTGCCTTCCTCCATATCGGATGAGTTTGTTTGCGGATCACTAGATCAAACTTCCTCTATGGATGATTATAGAAAATTATTTAGGCATGTGTGATCTTCTCCATTTGAAGGGGCACAATCTTAATTAATGGACTAAGTATCAAGTAATAGTATATACTTAGGCGCATTTAATAGTATCCTCCCCATAGGAGTCACTGCTATTATTTATGTGGCTGAAGATGAACCAACTATTAATTTTATTTGTCATAAAGTTAGGTTGACAAGATAATAAAATTAATGGGTAAAACCTCTTCTTATAAATGTTTGAATTAGTATACGACCACACTATTGTGGCATACGAAATTCACGATGTTTTGAGGTGTTGGTGAATTTAAATTATATTGTTTGAGGAATCAATATTATTTTAAATTCTAAAGTTTTGACTAAATATTTTATTTTATGATTCTCATGATTTCAAAATGGCTTTCAATCCTCTTGTTGTTATTTTAAAAGAAAATAAACTTACTGGTCTAAATTATATTGATTGGAAACGGAACTTAGACATTGTCTTAACTGTTAAAGAATATAAGTTCATACTTCTTGAGGTCTGTCCTAGCGTGCCTGATAAGGATTCTAGTGAAGAGGAGATAGAGAGACATAGGAAATGGGTCAAGGCAGATGAGATGGCGCGGTATTACATTTTGGCTTCTATGTCAAATGTGCTGCAACATCAGCATCAGACCCTACCCACTGCCTATGACATGATGCTCAATCTCAAGGAACTCTTTGGACACCAGAATCGGGCTGCCAGGCAGGAGGCTATTAGAAAATTAATGACAACCACCATGACTGAGGGGACACCCATGAGAGATCATATCCTCAAGATGATGGCTCATTTGAATGAGATGGAAGTCCTTGGAGAAGGCTCGGAGAGAAGACAAAGATAGGAGGTGTCGGTGAGATCTAGGGCTTCTTTTCTCAATTTCCAACAAACTCCGAGTGTCTACTGCTAGGAGAGGAAATCAACAGCCGGATCGGAGCTCAGGGTCGGCGCCGACAATCGGGTGGTGCTCGGGTGGCTTTCATCTGTCAGCGTCGGTGGATCGGGGAAGAGCAAAAAGGATGAGCAGAGGGGAGAGCTCAGCGGTGTCGGGCAGAAGAGAGGAAAAGGAAGGGCAGCATCACTCGGTAAAGAGGAAGGAATGAAAGTGGCGACGTCGGGGAAGAAGAAGAAATCGAACAGAGGAATCAACGATTGGGGAGGAAGAATAGGGCACGGGTAAAAATAAGAAGAAGGGAGAAGGTAAGGAAAAAGAAATAAAAGGAAAGTATATTAAATAAGAAATCTTAGGTTTAATTTAATTAAAGCCTAACTTATTTCCTTATCAACTCCTACTTAATTGGGTATTCTAAATAGACTTTTCCCAAGCCTATTAATTCATCCCCATAAACTCGTCATATGAGCTCCAATTAATTCTCAGAAAATTTTTAAAAATTCCTAAAAATTTCCTTAATGTTATTTGTCCATAAAATTTTATTATTTTATTATTATTTAGTTACGATATTTTACATTCTCCCCCACTAATAAAAATTTGGTCCCTAAATTTTGGTATTTACCATCAGTAAGTACTAGCTAAATAGTATAAATGTTGAACGAAATCCTAACCCACACACCTCAATTAAATAGATGGGGGTATCGAGCTCAAATCATATCCTCGAGCTCCCATGTAGCCTCCTTGTCAGAATAATACTGTCATCCAACTTTAGCGAGTCGGATAGTCTTATTCCGTAGCTGATGCTCTCTGTGGTCCAGAATTCGTACTGAAACCTCCTCGTAGGTAACGTTAGATTGAATGGGAACTGATATATCTGACAGAACATGTGCTGGGTCGGATATGTATCTCCTGAATATAGACACATGAAATACATCATGAACGCTTGCTAGAGACGGTGGTAGCGCCAGACGGTATGCTACTGCTTCAATCCTCTCCAAGATCTGAAAAGGCCCAATATATCGTGGAGCTAACTTACCTCAGAAACCAAATATTTTCACTCCTTTTGTGGATAAAAACTCTCAAAAATACATGGTCGCTAGTAGAGAACAACAGGGGTCTCCATCTTCGATCAGTATACTCTTCTGGCGGTCCTGCGCTTCTGACATCCTCCGTCTAATAGTGCGGACCAATTCTGCCTCCTACTGAGCTCTATGAGGTTCTAGCAGCTGGGCCTCTTCAACCTCCTCCCAAAGGGTGGGTGTCCGACAAGGTCTACCATACAATGCTTCAAACGGTGCCATCTGGATAGCCGAATAATAGCCATTGTTGTAGGCAAATGATGTGCGTAGATTATATACTCTTTTATGCATGTTTTTACGCACATTTACATACTTTGAGCATGCTTGATCTATGCATTTTTATACTTCCAGCTTTCCTTTTAGCATATTTACTCTTTCGGTTCAGAGATCTGCTTTTTGTGCATTTTCTGTACACAGGAGTCGATTTGGTGAAGAATCTACATCTTTGGGCATGCATTGGAGGAAACGAAGGGAGAAAGCACCGGGCCGTGTACCTCACACGGCCCTGCACTGGTATGGAGCTCGGGCCGTGTGGAGTTTGGCACCAACAGAAGAGGAAGATGACATGGCCGTGTGAACCTCGCACGGCCATGTCAAGATTTGAAGCCAACCAGAGCAGAAGCCTTACAGGGCCGTGTGGATCTACACGGCCGTGTGAGACTTCCAGAGACCAAGCAGGCTGTGGCCGTGTGCACCACTGTTACTCTCCGCAAGTGTACGGAAATGTCGCAAGTAATATAAAAGATTATCTTATCCACAGGGACTGGAATAAGCACTAGAAATGTCTCAATGCGAATTAGTTAAACAACTATCCAATCGTTTCAAAAACAAAGTAAAGGTAAACAAATCTAATATTAAAGATCAACAAACAAGAGTTTAGGGTTTTGGGTTATGATAAAGGAAGATTCTAGGAGTTTCGGTTTCTTTGTAAGATTTCTTGGATGTAAATGGTTCACCAATTCTTATCCCTCAATTGCCAAACATGTAGAAAGTTGCCGGTTCCCTCTTGCAATAGACAACCGGCTAAGGACTGAGAAATGTATCTAAATAGGATTAATTAGACATGAACCTATGTTGTCCTTACACAGAAGTGCACCTATTACTATGCCTTCCTCGGATATCAACGTAGAAGCCCACGACTCATTAATCTATCAAGATACAAGAAGCTAATCATAAAATCCATCCTACTCTCTTGAATATCCCTATTTCCTCTTCAAGATTATCTCTCAAACGTCCTTACATGGGCTTGCACCTGTCACGTGGATCCCTCGGATGATCGAGTGAGAGTTTATCTTTACAAAGTCCATAAGAAATCCAAACAATCAATCAAGAATGAGAATTAAGCACAAATCACCATCAATCATTCAAGATCTAATTGATACAAGCAAGATAATGTCATTGAAACAAGAAAATGGCAAATCCATAAGAGATTACATCAATCCATCATACAAATACTCCCTTAATCCTAGAATACAAGATCTACTCCATGAATCGAGGAAGAAAATCCGAAGAAATAGAGATCACAAGCTTTCCTTGAATCCCCAATCCAAGAAAACAAGAAGAGGGGGAAAGAGAAAACTTATCTACGAAGAAGCCTTGTCTTCGGATCCAATCCTCGCTCCGGAGTCGAAATCGTCGAGATCTCCCTTAGAATCGCCGAAATCCTCCCAAGAATGGGAGGAAACCACCAAATCTTGCTTTCTCCCAAAGGGAGAGATCCCTTTCAATTCATGAAGAAGGGTTTAAATAGAGGAGGGAATCGGGCGCCACACGGCCCCGTGACACGGCCATGTCCAGTTCCCTCTCTGCCAAACCTGCACGGCCGTGTGACTCCACACGGCCAGAACCCTTCTGCTCTCTGGAAATGCTACACGGTCGTGTGGTGCACACGACCACAGCCTGCTTGGTCTCTGGAAGTCTCACACGGCCGTGTAGATCCACACGGCCATGTAAGGCTTCTGCTCTGGTTGGCATCAAATCTTGACACGGCCGTGCGAGGTCCACACGGCCATGTCATCTTCCTCTTCTGTTGGTGCCAAACTCCACACGGCCCGAGCTCCATCCCAGTGCATGGTCGTGTGAGGTACACGGCCCGGTGCTTTCTCCCTTCGTTTCCTCCAATGCATGCCCAAAGATGTAGATTCTTCACCAAATCGACTCTTGTGTACAGAAAATGCACAAAAAGCAGATCTCCGAACCAAAAGAGTAAATATGCTAAAAGGAAAGCTAGGAGTATAAAAATGCATAGATCAAGCATGCTCAAAGTATGTAAATGTGCGTAAAAACATGCATAAAGGAGTATATAATCTACGCACATCACACCCCCAGACTTAAACCTTTGCTTGTCCTCAAGCAAAATGCTGCAGTCTAAATTCATATGTTCTACAACACATTCATAAAACCCAGTGCACTTTCCTAATTCTATCAAAAAGTTTCATTAACAGGCATGATCATGGAAACAAGTAAAGTATGGTTCAAGCATAAAAATCTTGTGCGCAGTGTAAAAGTAACTCAACACCCTTCAAGTTTCAATCCATGTCCTAGTCAAGTCGTCATCAAATTTGAATTCCTAATGTTTCCAGTGAAAGACAAGTAACCAGTGATAGGCACTTACTTACCATTCACTTGGTTCATATTTCTCAACTAACCCAAGGTCTCAAAGGTGTGCTCAATCTCAAGAGAAGCTAAACAGTCATTTCCCCAGTAACCTAACTCGGTCTCAAAGGGGTGACTTGCTAGATTCCACTCATGACAACTGTTTTTTATATCCCTTATTGTTCATTTTTTTTTTTTATTTATAAGTGTTTGCATTGTGCAAAACTTATTCACAAATGTACTTTTAGCACACATGTTGGGATATTTTGATTTTTCCAAATGAGCTTTAATGATTTGAGCCTCATCCAGTAACCAAAATGAAAGTTGAGAGATCACCATGGAAACCAAGTACTAAGCAAACAAGATGAATCATGACTATTTCAATGACATCAACTATTCAAGCATCAAGCACAAGTGTAGTGAAGATAAAATCCTTAAGGTTGAACCAAAACTAAAACTCATCACCATAAGATTCTTAGCTTATTAATGCTTCCCAAGATAGAAAAAAGAACTACACAAAGTTTACTAGTAGCATCATGCGAACATCATGAATCGAGACAATAATCATGCTAACATTTCACTTGAATCCAAGAAAGCATATAAGTGAAGATTTGATGTTCTCAAGATGTATGCCACAAAAAATCAAAACCAAAATGCAAGACATAAGCAAAAACAAAAACAAACAAAGCAAATCAAATGCATCTAATGCATCCCCCCAGACTTAAATTTTTCATTGTCCCAATGAAAACTAAAATAATGTGGAGGAGATTTTAAAAGAAGTTACCAAGTGATGAGCTCCAAATGGTTGACGTTCATGTTTTTAAAGATACTCCTCCATCCAATACTCACATTCCTCCACAACTTTGAATTCTACAACAATAAGATAGACAAGAAAAATTAAGTAGAGGATACATGTTTATTATAAAGAGAGAACTAAAGACATAAAAGAAAATAAGGAAAATGAACCTGGGTTGCCTCCCAAGAAGCGCTTGTTTAAGGTCATTAGCTTGACTACCTCATTAGATTCATCTAAATCTTGCTCTTGGAGGGGTAAGATATTTTAGAACCCTCCTACCAAGGGCTCTTATTATGGAGGGAGCTTTCATCAAAGGAGCTACAAAGTAAAGTATAACTCTCTCGATCTTCGTCTTCTTGGAAATTTTTTCAGGTGGTCGAAGACGGTTCAGATTGAGCTTCCAATTATTGGCCCATGTGAAATCTGCACATCCAAAAGAAAAACAAATCTCCCACAAGCATGTTATATAGTATAGAGCTAGAACCATATCAAGATAAGATGAATAATTAATAAAAACTGAATCACATCCAACAAAGTCAATTATAGGTACCTCCATAAAGTTTTCCAAAAGATCACAAGAAATACTAACCTTACTTTGTTGAGAAATACCTGAAATTTCTAAACATGTAGATGTGACTTCCTCTGAATTAAATGATGGTTCTGGCTCTAGCTTAGGTGTTGATGATATCAATGATGGTGATTCTCGAGACTCTACTAGCTCTGTATAAGTCCCTACACATTGTTCCACAACATGATCAATTCTTAAAACCTCTAAGGGTTGTCTTGACAAAGGTGGTGATCCTTGAGATGCTGCTTCCACAACACAGCTCCCTACACATTCTTCCATATCATCATCATCAACACATACATCAAAAAATAAACCAACATCTATGTCCTCAATAGGAGAATCAATAACAAGAGGATCAATAACTTCACTTGCAGTTTTAAGTTGATCTACCACATCACATTCATCATCTGAAAATTCGATGTCACTATAACACCTTATAAAATTTTGAGATAGATCTGAAAACTTATTTACCACTACATTATCAATAAAATCCTCATCTGAAAAATCTTCATCTTCATATATATTCAAAAATCTACACTCAACCATATTAGTGTCACAGGATTTGCCGAAGTCTTTATTTTCATTGACCCCCACTAACCTTTGTGGAAAAGGAACCCTTAGTGAAGGTCCTAGGAAAGACTGAACTCCCTTTTTCCCAAATTCCTTTGAGCTTTTGGAGGAGGTCCAACTTGCTTATCTAATGTTGGTGTGATTAATCGTTGAGGAAAAGGTACTTCGGCCTTTGGGAACTTCCTAGAGAAATGGAACTGAGTTCTTGTGATCTTCTATTATTCTTCTCCTCAATTCTAAACATGTCGTTCTTCAGAAGTTCTTCATGATTTTTTCCACTTCTCAACCCAACATCATCACACTTTTCATTGGATCTTGACTGTGTAGGAGGGGGATCTTCTTTAAACCATTTTGAAACAATACTATCAAGCTTTGCCCCAAATGTTTGAACTCCTCACTCTGTGACTTGTGAATTTCAACATTTTTAGGTGGTTGAATTTCATTTTGTTTGACAGGCTCTCTTACATTTATAGCTTGCACTTTTTGAATATCTGAGGGAAATTCCATCCAACTTTTGTTCGACCATTCATGGAGGTTCAATGTCACTTGATCAATTAACGAATAAGCTTCATCTACACTTTTGTCCATAAAAGAACCTCCAGCTGATGAATCCAATAAAGTCTTGTCTGAGAAAGAAATTCCCCCATAGAATATGTGCAAAATCAACCATTTTTCAAAACCATGATGAGGGCACTGTCTTTGAAGACTCTTGAATCTATCCCATGCTTCAAATAATGATTCTCCATATGTCTGAGAAAAATTTGTTATGCAATTCCTCATATACACCGTTCTACTTGGAGGGAAAAAATGATTCAGAAATTGCTTCTCCAATTGTTCCCAACTTGTGATGCTTTGAGGACAGAGAGAATATAGCCAAGTCCTTGCTTTATCCTTGATACTGAAAGGAAATATCATCAATCGAACTGCATTTGCTGATACTCCTTCACATTTCACCAAATCACAAATCTCTAAAAATGTTTCAAGATGCAGATAAGGACTTTCTAATACTTCTCCTCCAAATTTGTGACCTTGTACAATGAAAATTATCTCTGGGTCTAGTTGGAAACTTTCTACTTCAATTTGAGGTTGCACAATGGGAGATAAAAATCTTGCAGAAAAGGGTGTAGAAAAATTTCTCATGGGCCTGCTTGACATGTTAGTGCTCATGGATATTCAAGAAGAAAAAGAAAATTATCAAGAATCAAAAACAAGAAATAAAATGCAATATGAAAAGCAAGAAAGCAAATGCAGAATTTAAATTGCAAGAAAGAAAGTGCATAATGAAAACAAGAAAGAAAAGATAAAAGGAAAAAGAAAAATATCTAGAATAATTCATATGCTAAAAATTGCAAGATATGTTTACAAAAGAAAATAAGAAAGAAACTAGATCAAAAGAGAAAACAGAGAAAAGTTAGATTAGAGTGCTAGAAATCAAGAATGCAAAGTTAGAATTAGAATTAGAATTGCAACAAAAAGAATTGTCAAGAATGTTATTCAAGAAAAGAAAAGCTTATAGAAACAGAATTCTAAAGTTACAACTATGAAAATGTAAAGAAAGAAAGAAAAGTTATGTTTAGTCTAACTCAATTGATAATTCCTAATGTTATAGCGCAGTCCCCGGCAACGGCGTGTCGCAAGTAATATAAAAGATTATCGTATCCACAGGGACTGGAATAAGCACTAGAAATGTCTCAATGCGAATTAGCTAAACAACTATCCAATCGTTTCAAAAACAAAGTAAAGGTAAACAAATCTAATATTAAAGATCAACAAACAAGAGTTTAGGGTTTTGGGTTATGATAAAGGAAGATTCTAGGAGTTTCGGTTTCTTTGTAAGATTTCTTGGATGTAAATGGTTCACCAATTCTTATCCCTCAATTGCCAAACATGTAGAAAGTTGCCGGTTCCCTCTTGCAATAAACAACCGACTAAGGATTGAGAAATGTATCTAAATAGGATTAATTAGACATGAACCTATGTTGTCCTTACACAGAAGTGCACCTATTACTATGCCTTCCTCGGATATCAACGTAGAAGCCCACGACTCATTAATCTATCAAGATACAAGAAGCTAATCATAAAATCCATCCTACTCTCTTGAATATCCCTATTTCCTCTTCAAGATGATCTCTCAAACGTCCTTACACGGGCTTGCACCTGTCACGTGGATCCCTCGGATGATCGAGTGAGAGTTTATCTTTACAAAGTCCATAAGAAATCCAAACAATCAATCAAGAATGAGAATTAAGCACAAATCACCATCAATCATTCAAGATCTAATTGATACAAGCAAGATAATGTCATTGAAACAAGAAAATGGCAAATCCATAAGAGATTACATCAATCCATCATACAAATACTCCCTTAATCCTAGAATACAAGATCTACTCCATGAATCGAGGAAGAAAATCCGAAAAAATAGAGATCACAAGCTTTCCTTGAATCCCCAATCCAAGAAAACAAGAAGAGGGGGAAAGAGAAAACTTATCTACGAAGAAGCCTTGTCTTCGGATCTAATCCTCGCTCCGGAGTCGAAATCGTCGAGATCTCCCTTAGAATCGCCCAGAAATCCTCCCAAGAATGGGAGGAAACCACCAAATCTTGCTTTCTCCCAAAGGGGGAGAGATCCCCTTTCAATTCATGAAGAAGGGTTTAAATAGAGGAGGGAATCGGGCGCCACACGGCCCCGTGACACGGCCGTGTGAGATTCACACGGCCATGTCACGGCCGTGTGACTCCACACGGCCAGAACCCCTCTGCTCTCTGGAAATGCTACACGGCCGTGTGGTGCACACGGCCACAGCCTGCTTGGTCTCTGGAAGTCTCACACGGCCGTGTAGATCCACACGGCCATGTAAGGCTTCTGCTCTGGTTGGCTTCAAATCTTGACACGGCCGTGCGAGGTCCACACGGCCATGTCATCTTCCTCTTCTGTTGGTGCCAAACTCCACACGGCCCGAGCTCCATCCCAGTGCATGGCCGTGTGAGGTACACGGCCCGGTGCTTTCTCCCTTCGTTTCCTCCAATGCATGCCCAAAGATGTAGATTCTTCACCAAATCGACTCCTGTGTACAGAAAATGCACAAAAAGCAGATCTCCGAACCAAAAGAGTAAATATGCTAAAAGGAAAGCTGGGAGTATAAAAATGCATAGATCAAGCATGCTCAAAGTATGTAAATGTGCGTAAAAACATGCATAAAGGAGTATATAATCTACGCACATCAACCACACGGCCGTGTAGCATTTCCAGAGAGCAGAAGGGTTCTGGCCGTGTGGAGTCACACGGCCGTGCAGCTTTGGCAGAGAGGGAACTAGACATGGCCGTGTGAATCTCACACGGCCGTGTCACGGGGCCGTGTGGCGCCCGATTCCCTCCTCTATTTAAACCCTTCTTCATGAATTGAAAGGCGATCTCTCCCCCTTTGGGAGAAAGCAAGATTTGGTGGTATCCTCCCAATCTTGGGTGGATTTCTGGGCGATTCAAGGGGAGATCTCGACGATTTCGACTCCGGAGCGAGGTTTGGATCCGAAGACGAGGCTTCTTCGTAGATAAGTTTTCTCTTTCCCCCTCTTCTTGTTTTCTTGGATTGGGGATTCAAGGAATGCTTGTAATCTCTATTTCTTCGGGTTTTCTTCCTCGATTCATTGAGTAGATCTTGTATTCTAGGATTAAGGGAGTATTTGTATGATGGATTGATGTAATCTCTTATGGATTTGCCATTTTCTTGTTTCAATGACATTATCTTGCTTGTATCAATTAGATCTTGAATGATTGATGGGGATTTGTGCTTAATTCTCATTCTTGATTGATTGTTTGGATTTCTTATGGACTTTGTAAAGATAAACTCTCACTCGATCTTCCGAGGGATCCACGTGACAGGTGCAAGCCCGTGTAAGGACGTTTGAGAGATAATCTTGAAGAGGAAATAGGGATATTCAAGAGAGTAGGATGGATTTTATGATTAGCTTCTTGTATCTTGATAGATTAATGAGTCGTGGGCTTCTACGTTGATATCCGAGGAAGGCATAGTAATAGGTGCACTTCTGTGTAAGGACAACATAGGTTCATGTCTAATTAATCCTATTTAGATACATTTCTCAGTCCTTAGCCGGTTGTCTATTGCAAGAGGGAACCGACAACTTTCTACATGTTTGGCAATTGAGGGATAAGAATTGGTGAACCATTTACATTCAAGAAATCTTACAAAGAAACCAAAACTCCTAGAATCTTCCTTTATCATAACCCAAAACTCTAAACTCTTGTTTGTTGATCTTTAATATTAGATTTGTTTACCTTTACTTTGCTTTTGAAACGATTGGATAGTTGTTTAGCTAATTCGCATTGAGACATTTCTAGTGCTTATTCCAGTCCCTGTGGATACGATAATCTTTTATATTACTTGCGACATTTCCGTACACTTGCGGAGTGTAACAAGTTTTTGGCGCCGTTGCCGGGGACTGCGCTATAACTTTAGGAATTATCAATTGAGTTAGACTAAACATAACATTTGTTTTCCTTTCATATTGCATAGTTGTAACTAATCATTAGATTTTTGTTTTTTTTTAGTTTCTTGTATAACTTTCACTTCTTGTTAATTCTTTTAATACAAATTCAATTCTGCATTTTTGATTCTTCTAATTTTCTTTTTGTGTCGAATTGCTATCTGCTATCTTGTTCTTGTGTATGCGAAGATCTAACTTTGTAGGGAAATTCTTTCCTTTTGACCCTGAGATTGATAGAACTTTCCATAAAAGAAGAATTCTACAAAGACAAATTGAAGAACAGGAACATTTGAATATGGCAAATAGACCACTTAAGGATTATGCTGCTACACCCTATGCGAGAGGCTTTCGATCTAGTATTTCAAGACCTTCAGTGGAAGCTAATAACTTTGAGATCAAACCCGCAATTATATCTATGGTGCAGCAGAACCAATTTGGTGGAGGACTTCATGAGGGCCCTAATCAACACTTAGAGGTCTTTTATGAAATATGTGGTACCATGAAAATGAATGGAGTTCCTTCAGATGCAGTTAGATTATTATTATTTGGGTTTTCTTTAAGAGATAGGGCAAAGCAATGGCTGAATTCTTTGGCCCCTAATAGCATCACCACTTGGGAACAGTGTGAGCAACAGTTTCTTGATAAGTTCTATCCACCAAGCAAAACAGCTCATATGAGGAATTTAATTGCAAGCTTCAAGCAAACCGACTCAGAATCTCTTTTTGAAGCATGGGATAGATATAATAGTATGCTCAGACAATGCCCACATCATGGGTTGGAAAGATGGTTAGTGTTGCACACTTTTTACAATGGTATCAATTATCATACCAAAGTGTCCCTTGATTCAGCTGC
Organism: Zingiber officinale; assembly: GCF_018446385.1. Lineage (NCBI taxonomy): Eukaryota > Viridiplantae > Streptophyta > Magnoliopsida > Zingiberales > Zingiberaceae > Zingiber > Zingiber officinale. The sequence goes on along the minus strand of NC_056006.1, from coordinate 57,668,481 downwards.
TGGAGGGGCACTTATGAACAAAAGCTTAGATGAAGCCGAAGAAATCATTGAAAGTGTAGCACAAAATCATCATCAATGGGCAAATGAAAGAAGTGGTGGCTATTCCTCTATAAACCCAACAATTAAAGCATCAGGGAAGTTTGATGTAGATGCAGTCACTCTTTTGTCTGCAAAATTGGACGCTCTTACAAAGAAATTTGAGAATATGGGGACTAGTGATAATATGGTCAATGCTATTAGTACATCTTGTGAAGTACGTGGGAGTTCAGAGCATTCAAATGACTCATGTCCATTGGGAGCTATCACTGCACAAATCAATCAACTTGAACAATGTGATGCAATCATGAGTTACAATCAAAGGCAGAACAACCCATACTCAAATACTTATAACCCTGGATGCAAGAGTCATCCAAATTTTTCTTACAGAAATAATCAAGATCAAGGACCATCTATGGGGGCAAGACCAAATTTTCAAGCTGGGCAACAAAATTTTCAACATCTATCTTCTCAAGGCTTACCAAAGTCAAATGTTGAAAAGATTCTTGAAGAAATTATCTCAACTCAGAATGAAATGAAGCAAGATATAGCAAAGCTCATTCAGAGAATGGATAATTCTGAAAAGCATCAAAAGATTCAGGATAGTCAAATTGCCCAACTAGCTGCCTCATCATCCAGAGCACCAGGACAACTTCCAGGAAAACCTGATGTGAATCCTATGGAGCATTGCAATAGGATTGAGCTTAGGAGCGGACGGACCTTGGGAGACTCCCAAGTGACTGCTTCAAAAGGGATACAAAAAGAAGAAGAGCTCCCTCCTCCTATACCGAATCAGATTCAAGCTAATGAGGAGAGTACCATTGAGGTTGAAGAGATTCTTCCACTGAACCATCAGAGCAAAGCTGTCCCTTTTCCTCAGAGACTCACAATGCTCAAGAAGGATGAAGAATTTGGCAAGTTTCTAGAAAAGGTTAAAGAAATCTGTGTAGAGGTACCTCTTATTGATGCTATTCTACAAATGCCTAGATTTGCCAAATTTTTGTGGATCTCATGTCAAATAAGAGAAGAAGAGGAGAGGTCGAGACCATTGCGCTTTGTGAGGAATGTAGTGCTATTTTTGAGAGGAACACTTCTCCAAAACTGAAGGACCCAGGGAGCTTTTATATTCCTTGCAACATAGGAAAAGAATTTTTTGAAAAAGCTTTTTGTGATTTGGGGGCGAGTGTTAGCCTCATTCCCTATTCAATTTGTAATAAATTAGGTCTCAAAAACATTAAACTTATTACTATGGCACTTCAACTTGCCGATCATTCCTGCAGGTACCCTTTGGGTATTATAGAGGATGTGCCGGTAGAGGTGGATGGGAACGTTATTCCCACAGATTTTGTTGTGTTGGACATGGAAGAGGACCCTAGGATTCCTATCATATTAGGAAGACCTTTCCTTGCTACAGCTGGAGCTATAATTGATGTCAAAAATCATAAGCTTTCTTTGGTAATTGGTAAAGAAAAGTTGGAATATGATTTATCTAATATCTCTAACCATGTCTCGTCTCTTTTAAATGCTTGTAGCAGGACAAGCATTTATAAACTTGAGGAATGGAATTTCCATCCTCATGGAAGGCCACCAAATGGAGGAGACAATGTGGTGGAAGATGTTGGGAGAAGATCTCCCAACAGAAACAAAAAGTATATCTGTCCTCCAAGGGCGAGGAAAAGGAGCGAATGATTAAGTTTGGTCGAGCTAAAGACCTTAAACAAGCGCTCCTTGGGAGGCAACCCAAGGGTTTTTTTTAGTTAGTTTTAATTTGTATTGTAATTTCTTTTAGTTTGATGCATTCTTTTGATTTTGTTTTCAGGTTAGGTGCGAAACAGAGTCAGGCCGTGTGCTATACACGGCTAGGCAAAGGTTGCAGAGAATGGAAGTGTTTGGGCCGTGTCATCCAGACACGGCCGTGTGGGATCTCCCGAGGAGAAAAAGGTATAGGCCGTGTCATAGACACGGCCGTGCAAAGAATCCCGAGAGGAAGAGGGGGAGGCCGTGTGGATCTACACGGCCCGTGCAAAGAATCCCGAGAGGAAAGATGGGGAGACCGTGTGGATCTACACGGCCCGTGTAGGAGAACTATTAAAGTCTACCTCCTACCTCACACGGCCAGATCTTGGCCGTGTTCCGCACACCCCCAACTCTCCAAAACATATCTTTCTCTCCCAATTTCTTAAAAACTCCTCTCTAATCTCTCAAGATCTTTTAGATCCGATTCTCCTCCTCTCTAAGACTTGGACTTTTGTTCTCCTAACCTAAGATCTTTTGTTCTTTGAAGTTTTGTTCTTTGAAGTTCCACAACTCTAGATAATTCTTCCCCTATCTAAACTCATCAAGATGTCCAATATTTTGAAGAGATTACGCAAAGGAGGTGGTGGATCTAGTGGAGACAAAGAGAAGGAGCCATCAAGAGACAAAGGAAAACAACCAGTGAAGGGCAAAGGCAAAAGGACTTCACGCAACGAAGGTAATGACAATGAATTCAATATTGTGTTCAGAAATGATGATCAAGTAACTAGATTTGCAATTCTTGTCAATAGAAAGATAGTGTGTACTAGATATATGGACCCAACTGTTCTTGATATGCTTGGAATTAGGGAAGATGTAGATTTGATGATTGGGTTTTTGGATTGGAGTGATATTATGTACACACATTTGCCTACATATCCTCGTCTTGTTTTGGAATTTTTAAGTTCATTGGATGTCCATTTTACTAATGAAGATGATTATTTTGGAAAAATCTCTTTTAGATTAATGAATCAAGAATTTCTATGGGCATTTAGTGACTTTAATTCTTGTTTTGGAATAACCACGGGTAGCCCTCGTAGGTTTGATCCAAGGTTTAATTGGAATCATTTTTGGAATGCAATAACTGGGTTAGATCAACCTTATGAGCCTTCAAGAGCTAAGGCCTCCCATATGCAAAACCCCATCTTTAGGTATCTACATAGAGTCATGAGTAAAACTATTTTTGGTAGGGGAGAGAGTGATGGGGTGGTTAAGAAGATAGAGCTTTATGCTTTATGGGCTATGCTTTATAAGGTTGAATTTGACTCTGGTTTTCATTTTGTTCAAACCTTATTGAGATCAGCTAGGGCATCATCGGGATCAATTGTTTTTGGTGGTTTGATTACCCGAATAGCTTGTAATTTAAATCTTGATGTTGATGGGTTGGAAATAATTCATGGTAATGACATGATTGACATTGATACATGTCTTGCTATGAAAATGATCGTTCGGGATGAGAATGGTTTCGCGTTTCCTAGGAGGAATGGTTCTCCTTTACCCCTTCCTTTTCCTGAACGAACTACTATTCGTAACTGGGCTAATTGGGTAATTTCTGAGTTAGATTTTGAGGATAACCCTTCTATACTTGGAGACACTGAGCCACATAATGAACCCTCGTCATCTGGACATACGCAGCCTTCTAGTTTTATGGAGTCTGCTAGGCATTCTTTTGCATTTGGCACGGGATCTTCTAGGTTTGACTTTTCAAATTTTCGTACGTCTCTAGAATCACTTCATGAGAAGCAAGATTCCCAACGAAAAATGTTGGAGGGGCGCTTCTCTTTATCTGATGATCAGTTTAGGGAGGTACAAAATCATTTTCAGTTTACGAGGAATTTTCAAGGTCAAGTGGCTGAGTTTGTGCAGGATTATGATACTGATCAGGCTAGGATGAGAGATTTTATGCAGAGTATGACGCTTACTAGCCAACAAGTTGATGCTTTATATGAGTATCATAGATCCTTGGGTGAGATTCCAGGTTTTCCTAGTTTTCCTATTGGCCAACCACGTCGTAGACCTCCTTTCCCTCGTCCACCTCCACCTCCTCCACCATACTGATTTCATCGGGACGATGAAAAGTTTAAGTCTGGGGGGGTGTCATGTATTGTTTAGTTTGGTTTTCAGTTCTTAGTTTTTGATTAGTTTTTCATGTTGGTTCTTATTTTCTTTGCTTGTTTTTGAAATAATCATGGCAAAAAAAAAATTTTGAGAACATCAAATCTTCACTTATATGCTTTCTTGGATTCAAGTGAAATGTTAGCACGATTATTGTCTCAATTCATGATGTTCGCATGATGCTACTAGTAAACTTTGTGTAGTTCTTTTTTCTATCTTGGGAAGCATTAATAAGCTAAGAATCTTATGGTGATGAGTTTTAGTTTTGGTTCAACCTTAAGGATTTTATCTTCACTACACTTGTGCTTGATGCTTGAATAGTTGATGTCATTGAAATAGTCATGATTCATCTTGTTTGCTTAGTACTTGGTTTCCATGGTGATCTCTCAACTTTCATTTTGGTTACTGGATGAGGCTCAAATCATTAAAGCTCATTTGGAAAAATCAAAATATCCCAACATGTGTGCTAAAAGTACATTTGTGAATAAGTTTTGCACAATGCAAACACTTATAAAAAAAAAATAAAAAAAAAATGAACAATAAGGGATATAAAAAACAGTTGTCATGAGTGGAATCTAGCAAGTCACCCCTTTGAGACCGAGTTAGGTTACTGGGGAAATAACTGTTTAGTTTCTCTTGAGATTTAGCACACCTTTGAGACCTTGGGTTAGTTGAGAAATATGAACCAAGTGAACGGTAAGTAAGTGCCTATCACTGGTTACTTGTCTTTCACTGGAAACATTAGGAATTCAAATTTGATGACGACTTGACTAGGACATGGATTGAAACTTGAAGGGTGTTGAGTTACTTTTACACTGCGCACAAGATTCTTATGCTTGAACCATACTTTACTTGTTTCCATGATCAAGCTTGTTAATGAAACTTTTTGATAGACTTAGGAAAGTGCACTGGGTTTTATAAATGTGTTGTAGAACATATGAATTTAGACTGCAGCATTTTGCTTGAGGACAAGCAAAGGTTTAAGTCTAGGGGTGTGATGTGCGTAGATTATATACTCTTTTATGCATGTTTTTACGCACATTTACATACTTTGAGCATGCTTGATCTATGCATTTTTATACTTCCAGCTTTCCTTTTAGCATATTTACTCTTTTGGTTCGGAGATCTGCTTTTTGTGCATTTTCTGTACACAGGAGTCGATTTGGTGAAGAATCTACATCTTTGGGCATGCATTGGAGGAAACGAAGGGAGAAAGCACCGGGTCGTGTACCTCACACGACCCTGCACTGGTATGGAGCTCGGGCCGTGTGGAGTTTGGCACCAACAGAAGAGGAAGATGACATGGCCGTGTGAACCTCGCACGGCCATGTCAAGATTTGAAGCCAACCAGAGCAGAAGCCTTACAGGGCCGTGTGGAACTACACGGCCGTGTGAGACTTCCAGAGACCAAGCAGGCTGTGGCCGTGTGCACCACACGGCCGTGTAGCATTTCCAGATAGCAGAAGGGTTCTGGCCGTGTGGAGTCACACGGCCGTGCAGGTTTGGCAGAGAGGGAACTGGACATGGCCGTGTCACGGGGCCGTGTGGCGCCCGATTCCCTCCTCTATTTAAACCCTTCTTCATGAATTGAAAGGGGATCTCTCCCCCTTTGGGAGAAAGCAAGATTTGGTGGTATCCTCCCAATCTTGGGAGGATTTCTGGGCGATTCAAGGGGAGATCTCGACGATTTCGATTCCGGAGCGAGGATTGGATCCGAAGACGAGGCTTCTTCGTAGATAAGTTTTCTCTTTCCCCCTCTTCTTGTTTTCTTGGATTGGGGATTCAAGGAATGCTTGTAATCTCTATTTCTTCGAGTTTTCTTCCTCGATTCATGGAGTAGATCTTGTATTCTAGGATTAAGGGAGTATTTGTATGATGGATTGATGTAATCTCTTATGGATTTGCCATTTTCTTGTTTCAATGACATTATCTTGCTTGTATTAATTAGATCTTGAATGATTGATGGGGATTTGTGCTTAATTCTCATTCTTGATTGATTGTTTGGATTTCTTATGGACTTTGTAAAGATAAACTCTCACTCGATCATCCGAGGGATCCACGTGACAGGTGCAAGCCCGTGTAAGGACGTTTGAGAGATAATCTTGAAGAGGAAATAGGGATATTCAAGAGAGTAGGATGAATTTTATGATTAGCTTCTTGTATCTTGATAGATTAATGAGTCGTGGGCTTCTACGTTGATATCCGAGGAAGGCATAGTAATAGGTGCACTTCTGTGTAAGGACAACATAGGTTCATGTCTAATTAATCCTATTTAGATACATTTCTCAGTCCTTAGCCGGTTGTCTATTGCAAGAGGGAACCGACAACTTTCTACATGTTTGGCAATTGAGGGATAAGAATTGGTGAACCATTTACATTCAAGAAATCTTACAAAGAAACCGAAACTCCTAGAATCTTCCTTTATCATAACCCAAAACTCTAAACTCTTGTTTGTTGATCTTTAATATTAGATTTGTTTACCTTTACTTTGCTTTTGAAACGATTGGATAGTTGTTTAGCTAATTCGCATTGAGACATTTCTAGTGCTTATTCCAGTCCCTGTGGATACGATAATCTTTTATATTACTTGCGACATTTCCGTACACTTGCGGAGAGTAACAGAAAACTCTACTAATGGCAGGTGGTCCTCCCAGTTGCTCCTGAAATTCATAACGCATGGCCTCAGCAAGTCCTCTAAAGTCTGGATGGTCCGCTCCGACTGTCCATCGATCTACGGATGGAATGCTATTCTGAAACGGAGCTGTGTGGCCAAGGCCTACTCCAAACTCTGCCAAAACTGGGACGTGAACCATGGGTCTCTATCCGATATAATGGTCAAAGGAGGATAATGCAATCTGATGATCTCGAAATTAAACCTTTGACCTGATCGGTCGAATCGCTAAGAAATGTAACACCCATAAATTTCCTCTCTTCTAAAAGAGAAAAAAGAAATAGGAGAAGAGAAAAGAAATAAAAACATATATATATATATTATAAATGACTCGGGCTAGGATTTGAACCCTAGACCCTAGATTTAAGAGTGGTTTAAGTAGCCATTAGGTGGTGGTAAAGCATCACATTGGAAATAGGAAACTATTCATTATATGTAGGTTATGTGTGAAGAGATGCTTCAATTTCCACTTAGTATAAAAGGGAAAGGAAGAGACCAAAAACCTAATTTGTCATTTCTTCTTCTCCTCCCTAGCCGAAATTCCTCTTCTCTCTTGTTAATTTTCGTCCAAGAACCCTAGGGTTCCAAGTTTCTAAGTTCTTTAAGAGGAGAGTTTTGACAAGGATTAGTACGCGCGTGTAGGGTGACGTGGAGATTAAGGCATACAAGAGAGGATTGTCTTTCCTACACCGTATAATTGTAAGATCTAACGAAAGGATGTAAGTACTACTCACCTACAGTATGAGTTGCTTTGATGATGCATGTTGTTATATGTTTTTATGCATGTTAAAGAAGATACATGTCGTGATATGTTTTATGCATGTCAAAGAAGATACGCGTTATGATTGTAAGATGCCTTCTAAAGTTTTGGGATTAAGAACATGTTTGGAGTATCTTGAATTAATTCCCATTTAGTTTTGGGGCTAAGAAGCATATTCAAGTGCCCTAAAGTGCTTCCATATAAGTGTAGGGGATTAAGCACACATAAGGTGCTTGTTAAAATGACAAGTAAATGCAAGTATAAGAAAGCAATACTTAAAAGAAAGTATTTTACTTTAAAGTGGCATGTACTAGACACAAGGTCTATGGGTGGGCTCCTAGATCACCCCTAGGCCCCTAGATCACCTAGTAGTACCTTGATAGGTTCGCGATTAGCTACCTCAGATATTATTAAGGATGCGCGTAAAGTCGTACAATGTCGGGCCCTAAACAAGTTTATTATTATTTTCACTAGTTATGTAATATAAAATTTTCAAACTTTGTTGTTTGTCTTAGTGGAAGCCTTCTTAAGTTTGAGAACTTGAGTTATGAAGTGTAGCATGGATGAACTCCATAGTATGGCAGGATTTATGTTTCCATTACATGTTTACATTGCTAGCATAGTTTTAAGTTGATGTTTTGCATGATAAATCTATTCAAAAATGTATGCCATGTACATATTTCTGAATTATGCATTTTAGCGTGAATTACTGTCAAGTGCGAGTTTTGTGTTCTTTCCCAAGAAGTTTTGAAAAGCATATTCTTGTTTTAATGATTGTTTTGTGAGTAGATGGTACTTACTAAGCATTCACTTATAGATTTGCATTTCCTTATACTGTAGATAAAGGTAAAGGAAAGCTCGAGTAGGAGGAAGCAGCAGGAGCGGTGTTTTGTGTGTGTGTGATGGAATAGTGGAAGGAGATCTGGGAACTTGCTATTGTATGGAATGTGATAGATCTTGATGCTAAAGTATTTTTCTTCTCTCCGCTTACATGAAATACTGCCAATAGTTGCTTAGGAGGAGTTTAGATCTTGATGCTAAAGTATTTCCTTCCCTCCGCTCTACATGAAATACTACCAATAGTTACTTAGGATGAATTTATCAGTTTGGCAATAACAAGAGGGACAAGGAGGGAAGATCTAAGGCCTCCCCAAGGAGGAGGACCCCTCCTCAAGCAATGGGAGAGAACTCTAAGCCAAGGATGAGTACAAAGGGGAGACAACCCCCTTTTTGAAGAGCAGGGTGTGACCCCCACACGACCCGTGACACGGCCGTGTGGATTCACACGGCCTCATACCTCCTCCTCTCGGCCAAGGTGACACAGTCGTATGGATTCACATGGCCGTTCACCTCCTCATCTCGGCCAAGGTGACACGACCGTGTGGATTCACACGGACGTGCACCTCTTCCTCTCGGCTAAGGTGACACGACCGTGTGGATTCACACGGTCGTGCACCTCTTCCTCTCATCCAAAGTGGCACGGCCATGTGACTCTCACATGACCGTGCACTGCCAAGGTGACACGACCATGTAACCCTCACACGGTCGTGCCTTGCGCCAGCCGAGAATGCCTTACACGGTCGTGTGGCACCCACGACCGTGGCAAATTCTGGCCTCGGCAAGGCTACACGACCATGTTAGAATGTATACTAAAAGCCTAGCTTTTTGTATAAACATTTAATTTGAAATAAGAATCACATTAGTCAAATGTCTGCATTTAGTTAAATGCAGTTGTCCATTTAATTTATATTGTAGATAACATGGTGTGTGGTGTCACACAGAAGATCATGTTATCAATTTCTTATAAATTATAAATAGAAGCTCACAACCAAGATGGATTGGGACAAACCATTGGAATGATTGTAGTGTAATTTGGCACTAATTTATCTTGACTATAAAATTACACTAGTACACTATGTGTGTATAGAGCAGGACCATTTGAGGTTGCTCCTTTTATACTGACTGCATAAAAGAATAGAACTTCTGTTATTATGGATGTGCATACTCTTATCTCGATATAATAATAATCACATGTACTTAGTATTTATTTTTTTTAATTTATCAAAGGTGAGATTTATTCGTTAAATCAATAAGCCCGATAAGTTGAAAAATAATATTATTTATATGGTGTGTTGTTGATTATAGAAGGAAACTGTGTCCTATTTATTGTCATGTAAACCCTGCAGGTGAACTTAGTTCTGACATGACAATGAAGTTGAGTGGTACTACTCTTGGAGCTAGATGTTAATTAAGTGAGTTGTCAGTAACTCATTTAATTAATGGACATTCGATATCTTAAACACAGGAAGATTAACACACTCATGATAAGAAGGAGCCCATAATATAATATGGGATTGGTGCGGTAGTTCAATGATAACTCTTTAGTGGTATGAGTTATAATTGATGAATTTGAGTTGGGTGTTCGAGTCGAACACAAGAAGCTCAAGATCATCAGGAGGCAAAAACCAATTCCTCCTCTCGGTCCCTGTTGCAATCTCTATGTACAAAGTCTCGCATCCACCCAAGTCATCCTTATGGTCGGTCACATCCTTGCTTGGTGCCTAAGCAAGGGGTCGACCACCCGTTGCTTGGTGCCCAAGCAAGGGGCCGACCAAGATGAGTTTAAAAGTGGATTTTTAATTTTTTAAATCTTTCTTTTTGTAGGCATCTACAATGTTTTAAAAGAGAGATTTTAAATTTTAAAAACTTTCCTTTTTTGAAGCCATCCACATGGTTTTAAAAGAGAGTTTTAAATTTAAAAAAATCTTTCCTTTTGTAGTCATCTACAATGGTTTAAAAGAGAGATTTTATTTTTGTTAAAACTTTCCCTTTTTGTAATCATGATTTAAAAGAGAGGTTTTAATTTTAAAAATCTTTCTTTTTTGTAGCCATCTACAATGTTTAAATGAGAGATTTTTAATTTTAAAACTTTCCTTTTATAGCCATCCACAATAGAAAATTTAAAAGAGAGATTTTAATTGTTGTTAAAATCTTTCCTTTTTATCCCTTACCAAGGATTATAAAAGAGGATAGATGGTGCCTTAGAGGTAATAATCATCTACACAATTTCTATTCCTCTTCTATTCTCCTTGTGGATGACCCTCTCATATTCTTATTCTCCCCTTGCTTTCTCACCTAAGGCAGGCGACATCAAGAGGCTTCAACCATCTTGTGGCCGGCGGGTTGCAAGGAAGAAAGAGGAACAAGAGGTGGTGTTCCTAGCTTTGATCCCTTGGTGGCCGAAAGTCTTGGAAGAAAGAAGGACTTGGGTGGTTTTTGCGTCTTGGTAGATCGTCGCCCACACGACGTCCAAGAGGAGGAGAGGAATACAGTAGAAGATCAAGAGGTCTTTAAGCTACAAAGAAAGGTATAACTAATTAATTGTTTCCCCTGTGTACTAGTTTATTTTTCCTTTGTATGAATCCTGAAGTACCAACACAAGAGGATAACGATCTTGTGCTTTGATTGAGCTCTCTGTAGTTTAACCTAGGGTTACTGTGTTAGTATTAGCCTTAGTACCAATTATGAGATGATTGTAAAGGGCTCCTTTTGTATCATATTTAATAAAGGTAAAGTTGGTTATTATATTTACTTCAATTCAGTGCCGAATGAATAAGTATAATAATGTCCTAGAGTAGGAGGTTCTAATCTACAACATATCAATTGGTTGAATTGATAGTGAGATATTGTAGATATACATAGAATACTACTCTTAACTATTTCTAGTCAAGCATTAATATACAAGGACAATATTAATGCATTGAGACTAGCATGTAGGTCAACAGATGACTTGATCTCACAAGTCATGGATATGAGATATCAGGTTAACACATGGGTATATATTAGAGAATATGTACTGAATGACCCGCTAGGAGAATGTTTCATGGATCGTCGTATGAGTGTTATAAACATTCTCATGTGACTATTGGTATGAATAGTTCTTAGACCTGAAGTCACTACGGTTCCCTACATAAGGAGTTGTATACTTTGGTATCGACAAACATCACCCATAATAGGGTGGACCATAAAGTCGATCACTGGGTATGTAATAAGTTATACGGAGAGATGTGAGTGATGTAGATGGGATCTATCCCTTCCATATGACATAAGTGATATCTATGGGCCCCTTGATTAGTAGGACACAAGAATGCATGGCCATGCTTAAATGAGTCAATATGCGATATTGAGCTTATTTAATTGAGTGTCTCTACTTAGAGATCAAGAAACATAAAGATTGATAAGAGGATGACATGGTCTATGCCTCATTGATCAATCTAGATATCGAGGATAGAAGGATTGAGTCATACAAGATAATAGCCACGGAAAGGTTAAGTCAGATCTTGACATTCTCGTCACTTGGGTAGCAATGATGCCTTGCTAGATGCCACTCATTGCTTATGTATTTAAATGTTGATTTGGATACATTGCCAACATTACGAGAACCTATTGGGTCACACACAAAGAACAAGTCAATGGAGATGGATTCATATAATGAATCATTGGATTAAGTCTAATTCAAATTGGACTCATTGAGTAAGACTCAATTAAATCCAACTATTGGATTGAGTCCAATTCAAATTAGACTCATTGAATCAATTGGATTAATGATTAATGAGTTGGACTCATTATATGATTTCATGAATTATTTGACGATTAATGAGTTGGACTCATTATATGATTTCATGAATTAATTAATGAATAATGAGTTGGACTCATTATATGACTTCATGAAATTTGATTTCATGAAGAAAGAGGAGTGTACAACTTGAGTTACTCATGCATTGGATGAAGAGTGAACAATTTGAATTGCTCATGCATTGCATGCATTGGATGCATTGAATTCATTGGATGAAGAGTGAACCATTTGAATTGCACATGCATTGGATTCATTGGATGAAGACAAATATTAATGTCAATCAAGACAATTGACATTAAGGCATGAGGCAACTTCATGAATCTATAAAAAGGGATTTTTGGATTCATTTTCATGATGAGTTTTTGGTGCTCTAGCTCTTCTTCCTCCTCCTTTCTTCCACTTGGCCGAAACCTCTAAGAAAGGTTGCTAGCACAACCTTTGGTTGTTTCATTCTCCACCTTGTGAGTTTGTGAGACAAACGAGACTTGTTCGTGTGGATACCATAGAGGCGCGACAACTTGATCGCGCTAAGATCCACATCTAAAGAAATGTTGGAATCGGGATTACGAAGGGCATGTAACAAAGGTATAACTTTCTCATGTAGATAATTAATACTTAGTATATTGTTTCCTTTCGCATGGATCTATTGGAAAGGAACTAGATGTTTTCCGCTGTACTTTCACGTGTTTAGCGCCCTAGTTCTTTACGTACTGTAAGGAGTTTAAATATTCAATTTCTTTGAAAGACTTTGACTAGGAAGTGGTGGATGATCTCATACCCAAGAAGGCCGAGTGCCTCGCCAATGACCTGGAAGCCAATCTTTGAAATAGATATTTAATCAACTTCTGTAATATGGTTTAACTTCTGATGAACACATGGGTTGAACTTGGATTAATAATGTTAAATTTCATTTGTAATCTAAGTTTAATTTGTGAAAAGCACATTGGTTGCTAGGAAAAGTTCTGTGCTTGTAAAAATTTTTCTACAGAGGAAACAGAACGGAATTTCGAGTAGCGCCAACACCTAAGTCAATTTTTAGGCCCTCTGAATGATTTTTTTTTTAATTTTTTTAAAATCTAGGATGAATTCCTAGATTTGTCCCAAAATCTGGGACGAATCCAGGAATTCGTCGCCAAATCTGGGACGAATCCAAGATTCGCCCCAGATTTAATTTTTTTTTTTTAAAAAAAAAATCATTAGGAGGGCCTGAAAATTGACCTAGAGATGTCGGAAATTCATGAAACAAGTTTTTATAGGTTCCTAATTTTATCCTCATCATAAAAATATCCTAATCCCGATTTTTAACTTAATATATTTATTTTCATGATTTTTTAACACCAAATTAGGTTATATTCATGTTAAAAAAATCACGAAACTAAATATATTTGGTTAAAAATCGGGATTAGGATATTTTTATGATGAGGATAAAATTAGGAATCTATAGAAAGTTGTTTCATGAAATTCTAACATCCCTAGGTCAATTTTTAGGCCCTCCGAATGTTTTTTATTTTTTATTTTTATTTTTTAAAATCTGGGATGAATTCCTGGATTCGTCCCAAAATCTGGGATGAATCCAGGAATTTGTTCCTAAATCTAGGATGAATCCAAGATTCGTCCCAGATTTAAAAAAATATTAAAAAGGAAAACCTATTCGGAGGGCCTAAAAATTGACCTAGAGTTGTCAAAAATTTATGAAATTAGTTTCTATAGATTTCTAATTTTATCCTCTTCATAAAAATATCCTAATCGTAATTTTTAACCTAATATAGTTAGTTTAGTGATTTTTTTACCCCAAATTAGGTCATATTCTTGTTAAAAAAAATCACAAAACTAAATATATTAGGTTAAAAATTTGGATTAGGATATTTTTATGATCACTAGAAAATTAGGAATCTATAGAAACTTGTTTCATGAAATTTTGACATCCCTAGGTCAATTTTTAGGCCCTTTGAATGATTTTATTTTTTTTTAATTTTTTTTTAAAAATCTTGGATGAATTCCTAGATTCGTCCCAAAATCTGGGATGAATCTAGGAATTCGTCCCCAAATTTGAGACAAAGCCTAGAATCATCCCCAAATCTGGGACGAATCCAAGATTCGTCCCAAATTTAAATTTTTTTTAAAAAAAATGGAAAATCATTCGGAGGGCCTGAAAATTGACCTAGAGATGTCAGAAATTTATGAAACAAGTTTTTATGGATTGCTAATTTTATCATCATCATAAAAATATCCTAATCCCAATTTTTAACCTAATATATTTAGTTTCGTGATTTTTTAACCACAAATTAGGTCATATTCATGTTAAAAGAAAATCATGAAACTAAATATGTTAGGTTAAAAATTGGGATTAGGATATTTTTATGATCACTAGAAAATTAGGAATCCATAGAAACTTATTTCATAAAATTCTGACATCCCTAAGTTAATTTTTAGGCCCTCCGAATGATTTAAAAAAAAAATTTTTTTAAATCTGGGACGAATCCAAGATTCGTCCCAGATTTAAAAAATTTAAAAAAAAAAGAAAAATCATTTGGAGGGCCTGAAAATTGACCTAGAGATTTTAGAAATTCATGAAACAAGTTTTTATGGATTTCTAATTTTATCCTCACCATAAAAATATCCTAATCCCGATTTTTAACATAATATATTTAGTTTCGTGATTTTTTAACCCCAAATTAGGTCATATTCATGTTAAAAAAAATCACAAAACTAAATATATTAGGTTAAAAATCGGGATTAGGATATTTTTATGATGAGGATAAAATTAGGAATCCATAGAAACTTGTTTCATAAAATTCTGACATCCCTAGGTCAAGTTTTAGGCCCTCCGAATGTTTTTTATTTTTTATTTTTTTAAGTCTGGGACGAATTCTTGGATTCGTCCCAAAATTTGGATTCGAAATATTAGATTATTCCTGCGTGCTAATGGATTTGCGCCATTTGGTAAATCAGGAAGAGCTTATTCTTGTTTCCCAATTATTTTAACTCCATATAATCTTCCACTTGGGATGTGCATGAAAACACCTTAGATGTTTTAAACATTGGATGTGCCTGGTCCACAAAATCTGAAGAAGCTAATAGATATTTATATGCAATCCCTGATAGCAGAATTGAAACAACTATGGGATAAAGGTGTTCCTGTCATGCCCCAGGTAGTCCCTGCTAAAGAAAATTTCGGCAGCATCTCCCCTGTACGGGTGATAATATGAAATTTCCTACGATGCCCTTAGGGCCACATATACATCGGCCAACATGGCCGGAATAACCACAATAAATAATAAGCAATCACCACGTAGTTTAATAGTAAAACTAAACTAATGCAACAATAAAGGAAAAGTCATCTAAAAAATCCTACTCAACTACACCCATAAAGCTCAAATCCGATATCCTACTCCACTACACCCATAAAACACAAATCACAACGAGCTCACCTCTTCTGCCATCCCGGCAGGCATGTAGCAAAACACATCCAAAGAAAACTCATCGACAATAAAGATAACACAATATCCAAGTGTCAAAACTAGAACAAGTCTAAAAAGTACAATAAGAAAACCAAAAGATAAAACACATCCTCGCGCTCTACAGGGGACTAGCAACTGGAACTCCTCCGGACAGCCTCAACCTGAAAATAGTAAATATCCACGGGGTGAGTCAACTCCTCAGCGGGTAATATTGTCATGCATAGTAAGAAAATAACAACTAGCACTAATTATGCGTACGGTCTCCTGATATAAGAATGATAAATACAAGTGAAATAAATAGGATAAAACTGTACTAACCAGGACCTGGTGTATGGATAATCAACCGCGAAGTATAGGAATCCTGTATGCATGTAAAAAAAATGCATCCATCCAATGTGTAGCATACAAGTGCAACAAATACAAGCAATAAATGCATCAATGCGTATGATGCCAATGACATGTCCTGGTCACCTCTACTCTCTAGTCAGCCGTCTCACACACGATAGTAAGACCGAGTGGGTAGGGCTGTGACAACCATGCACTCTGCCATCACTGCTCCTACTTAGTGACCGAGTGGACGGGATGTTGTCGGAGTACACCTATCCTCCTACCCCAAATCATAAGTGGGGGAGCTCAATTCTCTCATCTCCCTGAGCAAGTCCAGAGGAGGGATCCCTGTCGACTACCACGCTACGCCACACTACCCATGAGCGGACCAATGGAGCCAAACAGAGCAAACTGTCTGCCGGCTACCACGCTGCGTCTCCAGACCAGCGGAGCCTAACAGAGCATAACTGTCTGTCGGCTACCACGCTGAGTCACCGGACCAGCGGAGCCTAACAGCAGAACTGCCACACACTTGCCTGCCATACCACTAACCCATAAGTGGCGGTGTGTGTAGATCTATGTAACTGGCGAAGTGCTAAATAATAATAGAGCAGACTATCGCACAACATGCAATCATGTAAGATGGTGTATGACACTAAGCATGGAAATATCTTGAACCTATCCATCTCTACATAATGTGTACCATAGGAAAATGAATCAAATCAGAGGTCTATGTACACAGATCAGATGAGGTATAAAAACCTAGGTCCTGAACATAATAAAACATGGTTATATCACTACCCTTATAAGCATGTATAATCAGGTAGGTACTAACATGAAGTGCATAACAAGTAAATAAAACAAGCATGTAATAGGTATCGGGTAGTGACCAACCGATGCAGATAAGAAACATAATCATTACTATTTGTTAAAAACATTACTATGCATATTAGGTGACATATCTAAAATGATAAGCCAAAGTACCCACCTCCAATAGAGGATCGTATCTAGTCCAAATCCGACGTTGAGATACTCATCTCGCGTCAAAATCTTGTAGTACATGGTATCCAGATTTAGCTAATTATATATAAATAAATTAGCTAAATCAAATCTTCGAGAACCTAACATAAATTCAAATCCAATTATAAATCCTAATTGGATCATCTAACTCCTCAATCGATTCTAACTAATCCATTCAAATTAGGACTTGCAATAAGCATAATCAATCATAGCATCTTACCTAATTTAGCCCTAATTCAACACATATATCAAATCCCTACCCTTACCTCAAGTTCCATAGCCGTTCTTGCTGCTGGAATCAAAGAGTTGCTGCCCAATTAAGGTTGTTGTCAACATAAGAGAAATTCTGCCCAACCAAACCATAAACCCTTTTAGAATCCTTCACCCAATCATCACAATAAGATGAGATCAGAATCACAACTGAAATCCACATAAAATAATCTCCCATACCTTCAACCACTGCAGAGCAAGGTAAAATAAAATGGGACCACAGGAAACGACTTGGATGCCCTGCTTCTGTCCACGACCCAAAGAGAGAAGATCGATGGCCGGAGAGAACTCCAAATCCAGTGATCATCACTGAGGGGAAGGAACTTCAGTGAGGCATCGACAGTAGAGTGCCGACGCTACTCCGTGCAGCCTTAGGTGGCGGCGGCGCGAGAAGAGAAGAGGAAGCAGGGAGAAGCCTCGGAAAACACAGGGAGGGGAAGAGAAGAGGTGGAAATCGGCCGGCTCCCCCCTCACTGCGGTGGCTAGGGCACAGGTGAAGGTCGGCGATATTGCTGATCAGAGAATAAGAGGAAGAAGCAGCGGCGCCGGCGTTAGGGCAGAGGGAAGAGGCTCTGCTCGATGATAGGAGGAAAGGGCTCGGCCAGAGCTAGGAAAAGAGAGGAATGTCGGCGCTCAGGAAAAGAGAGGAAGAGGGCGTCGGTGGTGTGGCTCGGGAAGGAAAAGGAGGAGAGGCGAGGGGGAATCAGGTTCGGCGAGGGAGAAGACGAGAAGAGGGGAGAAGAAACCAACGCGTGCGGTTAGGGCATGGCGTCGGGCGTGCAGGAGTGAAAGGAAACACGAAGGAGAAGAAAAAAAAAAGAAAAAAAAAGGAAATTAAAAAGAAATATTTAAAGAAAATCAAACATTTCCTCGCTAAAACGGGGTAGCCTAAACAGGCTTTCCGAGGACTCAAATTTTATCCTCGTAACCGAAGTCATACGGTCTCCGAAAAATTTCCATAAAATTTCTAAAAATTCTGGAAAATTTTGTAATAGTGATTCACCCATTTTCAATATTTTACAGTTCCTACATACGATGCTTATACTAATAAGATGTTTGTAATGAAGGTTGTTCTTCTTTGGACCATAAATGACTTTCCAGCTTACGGAATGTTATCAGGTTTGAGTATTGCTGAGATCTTTGGATGCCCCATATGTATGGAGAGATCAAAGTCAATCAGATTGAAACATGGGAAGAAGCCGAGTTATTTTGATTGCCATAGACAATTTTTACCAACAAATCATAATTTCAGAAAGAATAAAGATAAATTCACTAAAAATAGGATTGAAAGAACACTTCCGCCCTTGAGATTGACAGGTCTAGATATTTGGTATAGAGTGCTTCACTTTCCATCTGTTATTGAAAAGCCACATGGTACAACATATGAATATGGCAGTACACATAAATGGACTAAACGGAGTATATTTTGGGATTTTCCATATTGGTTTAGTCAGTTGATACATCATAATCTCGATGTAATACATATTGAGATGAATGTTTTTGATAATCTAATAAATACAGTGATGGATATCAATGGAAAAACAAAAGACAATCTCAATGTAAGAAAAGATATACAACTCATTTGTAAAAGACCCACTCTTGATGTCGATGAAAATAGTAGGGGACCAAAGCCAAAGGCAGTTTATACATTAAATAAGGATCAGCGACGGGTCCTATGTGAATGGTTGAACTCTTTGAAAATTCCAGATGGGTATGTCTCTAATCTTGGAAGATGTGTCGATATGAAAGAATGCAAGTTAATTGGTATGAAAAATCATGATTATCATATAATAATGCAAAGACGGATTCCTATTGCATTTAAAGAAATGTTACCACATTTTGTATGGGGAGCGATTACGGAGTTAAGTATTTTTCTACATGATATTTGCTCAACAGTTTTGAGACGTTCACACATGGAGAAGTTAGAGAGAGACATTCCAATCACTTTATGCAATTTGGAAAGGATATTTCCACCCTCTTTTTTTGATTCCATGGAACATCTTTTGGTAACCTTGCCATATGAGGCCAAAGTTGGAGGACCTGCCCATTTTCGGTGGATGTATCCATTTGAAAGGTAGAATTTCTTTTTTCTATACTTCAACTCTTTGAATGCAAAAAAATTACTAATTCTGGATTATATATTAATATTTAATATAATTTATAAAGAATGGCGGGCAGCCCAGACCTATATTTTACTAAATTATCAAGAAGTATCACCATATTACGAGTAAATATATATTTTTATTTTATTTTCTTAATGTCATAAATTGTTTGTGTTATAATATGTTTTTTTGAGTAGGATATTTCAAAACTTATATTCTGAATTGTTAACACAAGTGTTTGACCAATTTTGCGAAGAAGAATTTGTTGCATGATTCAAATTATATGTAAGTAAACAAGCTATATTTGGATGACACATAGGCATACTTTTAACAATTGGTGTTTTGATAATAGGTTCATGGTAATCAAGCTCACCTTGAGCAAGAATGGCTAATCCATCTTTCATGGGGTCCAAAATCATTCGTACGCACTTGGCCAGCATGTTTCATAAATGGATATAATTTTCATACTCAAGAATCTGGAATGAGAAAGAATACCATGAATAGTGGGGTGTGTATATCATCATCCAATAAAGGAGGTGCAAGCAATGATTTTTATGGTTTGTTGGATGAAATTATAGAAGTAGAATACCCAGGGCCACAAATGCAGGTTGTATTATTTATGTGTCGCTAGTTTGACCCTGTCAGAGGGATGAAGGTGCATCCACATTATAATTTGGTTGAAATAGATCATAAGAGATTTTATAAGAGATATGAACCATTTGTGTTGGCACAACAAGCAATTCAAGTATTCTATTCTTCGTATCCTAGTTTAAAACGTGATAAGATTGATTGGTGGGTTGTTTGTAAAACCAAAGCACAGAAAAAAATTGAGGCACATTGGGAAAACATTGCATATCAACAAGAGGAAGTTGTAAACACCTTTTAGACTGAGGAATATATCATTCCAACTTTACGAGATCCCAGTGGTGTAGTGATAAACGTGGATACAATTGAAATTGATGATGATGATGATTATGATGATGATAATGATGATGATAATGAGGAGGAGGAGGAGGAGGAGGAGGAGGAGGAGGAAGAGGAAGAGGAAGAGGAAGAGGAAGAGGATGAGGATGAGGATGATAATGACAATGGGGACTTTGATTTTTGAAGATGGGTAAGTTTTGTTAGCTTATTTAAAGGAATTTGCCATATTTTTTTTTACATTTGTGTTGCTAGTTTTTTTACAAGCACATTTATCTTTAATATGCAAATTTACCTTACTTATAGGTCAATGAGTTTTTTATATACTGTCTCATTTATAATTTTATTTATTTTATCTATTAATACATTGTATTTTTTCCTATAGGTTCATATTTAGAGGTGACATCTCATATTTTTCCCTATTGTTTCTATAAGCTTTATGTAAAAATGGTAAGTTTTTAAATGTTCTTTTTTATGCATCAAATTTGCAATTTACTTTATCCTATATTGGAATTTTTAGCATATATTTCGCTGTGGTGGACATAGACGGAGATCCCAGGATCCGATAGATTCATCACCTACCAGTGTACCTGTGCCATCCCCTGATCAGGCAGGACCATCTCATGTACCTTCTCCACCGGCTTCAAATTCGCCGTCGCCAGTACAATCGCTAGTGCAATTCCCAGTCCCTACAGATCTTCCTGACTCTACAAGAAACTCATTTGCTGAGTTTAGGATTTATAGAGCTTTTTTAGTCCCCATCGGGGATTCGTAAGTACTATAAAATATTTTATTTTTTTATCTATCTTAATTATGTAACATCGTTTGTTTGTAATTTAATGTAGTTTTGAAAATCCTATACAGGTTGTTCAAGAAATTAATAGAATCGTGAATAACCATTGGGGAGGAGAATCGATGACATATTCAAGCACTTCACCGGCCACAAAACAACTATGGTGGAGCGAGTTCAGGGTATATTTTCTTGAGTTTAATTCATATTTAAAGTGTATAAATCATAAATTATTTTTTTCCAACACAGCGGTTAAATAATTAGGACCCGAATGATGAAATGGAGATCCGCAGAATATTTAAAAAGAAATTTAGCAATCACATCAGACATGTGTTAAGTCATGGCAAAAGTCGGGGAAAAAAGCTAAACTTCATCACCGAAGAAAATTGGGAGAGGATCACCAATTTTTGGGCAATGGAGGATAGCAAGCAAAGGAGTAACCTGAATAGGATGAATCAATCTCACAATTCTGGTGACTCATCTTTTATATATGCGGGAAGCTCCATTAACATAGATGAGAATAGACGGAGATTGGTAATTTTTTAACTCTTGAATAATTTTTTATCTATATCAAATTATTTCATTATTTATAATCATGTTTTTTTCAGACCAAAGAGATGGGGAAGGAGCCCTCTTTCATTGATACTTTCTCCCGCACTTTTAGAAAATAAGATAATACTTGGAGTGGGGCGAGAGCAAAAGCAGTAAATGTAAAATACCAAAAATAGCCGAATAACCATAAGAGAATTTTTCATAATTTTTAGAAATTTTTCGGAAATTTTTTAGAGCTCGTATGACGAGTTTACGAGGATAAATATTGGGCTCCGGGAAAGCCTGTTTAGGCTACCCCATTTTAACGAGGAAATGTTATTTTTTTAATTCCTTTTCTTTTCCCTTTTTATCCATTTTCGCCGTTACTTTCGATTCCTCCCCCGCGTGCCCGACGCCTCACCTGACGCCACTCCTCGCGCCATCATCTCTTCCATTGCCCTAACCACACGCGGCGGTTTTCCTTCTCCCTGAGCGTACAAAGCCTCTCTTCCTCCTCGAGCCGATCCTCTTCTTTTCCCCTCTCCACTGCCGCAGTAGCCATCGCCTCCTCTAGGGTATCATCGCCGGATTTCCAGAGACGTGGGCTTAGCTTCAACCACAAGCAAGTTGCCGAGGGGCAGACTTTGCCCTATCTTCCTCGCGTCTTCATCGCCATTGATAGCCATGGCCGAGCGAGCGTGCCCTAGGTACCGCCTTCTCCCATCGCAGTGCTTCATCACCACCGCATGAGCAGTGCAGACTCTTCCTTCCCCTCAGGTCGCCTCCTATCGCCACGGCTCGACACCGGTCGCCAGCGCCGACAGCCAACCCTTTCCTCTGCCCTAGCGACTGTAGACGACCGCCTCCCCTGTGCCCTAGCGCCAACACAGATCCAACACACTCTTCTTGAGCATGCCCTAGTGTGGAATCCATGCCCTAGTCTCCCTCCCGTGGCTTATCCACTAGCTTCCACTACCGATCTATCCTTCTTCTTCCCCCCGTTCACAGGTGAGTGAGGTGAGCAGCTTATCCTTGTTGCTCCTTCTTATTGGTAGTACTCTTTCGATTGTAACACTTGAACCTATTGGATCCAGGCCAGCAAGTGTTGAGTGGGGCATTTGATTTGGAAGACAACAGATCTACAACTTTGGCCATCATCTTTTGGGTTGCGAACCCCTCCGGTTGAAAGCCACAGTAACTACCATCAAGCTTGGTGAGTGCTAGGGATAAATTGTGGCTATACTGGTTCTTCTCTTGATTTCCATTTTTTTAGAGGTTATATTGGAATTGAGTTGGTTATTCGAATTATAGTAGAATGGATCCAATATGGAATTTCTTAATTTGATTAAGATCTAGTTTAGCTAATTAATGCATGATAGAATTAGCTAAACTAAACATTGTGACACAGGACTTTCACGTGAGACGAGCATCTCGACGTCAGATTTAGATCGGATTGGACTTTCTATTTGAGGTGGGTACCTTGACTTATCTTTTAAATATGTCATTTGATATGCATAGTAGTTTTTAACAAGTAGTAATAATTATGTTTCTTATCTGCATTGGTTTGTCACTACTGGATACCTGTTACATGCTTATTTTTGTTTACTTGTTTTGCACTTCATGTTAGTAACTACCTGATTATACATGCTTATAGGGGTAGTGACATAACCATGTTTTATTATGTTCAGGATCTAGGTTTTTATACCTTATATGATCTGTGTACCTAGAACTCTGATTTGATTCATTGTCCTATGGTACACATTATGTATAGATGGATAGGTTTAGGATATTTCCATGCTTAGTGTCATGCACCATCTCGCATGATTGCATGCTGTGTGATAGTTGGCTCCATTATTATTGAGCACATCGCCAGTTACATGGATCTGCACACACAACCACTCATGGGTTAGTGGCTCTTATCAGGCAGGGTGTGTTGCAGCAGGTTGCTCTGTCAAGGGCTCCGTTAGTACACTTATGTGTAGTGTGACGCAGCATTGTGGCAGGACAGGGATCCCTCCTCTGGGGTTGCTCAGGGAGATGCGAGCATTGGGCTCCCCCACTTATGATTTGGGGTAGGAGGACAGGTGTACTCTAACAGCATCCCATCCACTTGGTCACTCATCAGGAGCAGTGATGTCAGAGTGCACGGTTGTCACAGCCCTACTCACTCGGTCTCACCATCGTGTGTGAGATGGATGACTGGCAGTAGGGGTGACTAGGACATGTCATTAGCATCATACACATTGATGCATTTATTGCTTGTGTTTGCTGCACTTATATGTTGTATATTGGATGGATGCATTTGTTTGACATGCATACAGGATTTCTATACCTCTCGGGTTATTATCCATACACCAGGTCCTGGTTAGTACAGTTGTTCTCCTATTTATTTCAGTTTGCATTTATCCTTCTTATATCAGGAGACTGTACGCATGATTAGTGTTATTTATTATTTTCTTTATTATGCATATCAATAGTTACCCGCTGAGGAGTTGACTCACCCCGTGGATATTTACTATTTTCAGGTTGAGGCTGTCCAGAGGACTTCCAGTCGCTAGTCCCCTGTAGATCACGAGGATGTGTATTTTTATCTTTTGCTTTTCTTATTACTATCTAGATTTGTTCTGGTTTTTGACACTTGGATATTGTATGGTTTTATTGTCGATGGGTTTTATTGGATATGTTTTGCTACATGCCTGCCTAGACTGTAGAAGAGGTGAGTTGATTTTATCGTTGTAATTTGTGTTTTATGGGTGTAGTGGAGTAGGATATAAGTTTTGAGCTTTATGGGTGTAGTTGAGTATGATTTTTGACTTGCTTTTTCCTTATCATTGCATTTGTTTAGTTTTAACTATTCACTGCGTGGATGCTTGCTTATTTTACTTTTATGTTATATGTATGTTCCGACCGTGTTGGCTGAGGTTTCTGAATGATGTAGTAAAGTTTCAGATTGTCACTTATACAGGGGAGATGCTATCGAAATTTTTTCTGGCGGGGACTCCCCCGGGGCATGACAATTTATTTGGTATCAGAGCGTAGTTATACGATCCTTTGTTTTCGTGTTTCGGATATTTGAGTTAACCTGATACCAATTTATTTGGTATCAGAGCGCAGTTATACGATCCTTTGTTTTCGTGTTTCGAATATTTGAGTTAACCTGATACCAATTTATTTGGTATCAGAGCCAGGTTTGCGAGTCAAACTGGGCATTTTTAGATTTGTACAGATTTTCGTTATGTTCGTGTTTTGGAATTCTATTTTGGATTTGTATGGATTTTCATCAATTTTCTCCTACGGAATTTCGAGGTTATATAGGGGGGCTGGATAGCAACGGAACATATGCAAACAACAAATAGGTATAAAGATAATTTTATAATTTTTATACTTGTAGTGATATTTGTTTTATAACTTAACAGATATGAGGAGATCTACACAAGTAGATGCGAGACGTGGTGCTGGACGGCCACGTAAGAGGACTTTGGAATCTTTGGCAACGGACTTGCCAGAGATCCCTATTGGGTTTGAGCCTGTCGGTTAGGGACAGACTCAAGATACTGCGTGTGCATCGGGCTCTCAGACCCCGATCGCTGCTTTAGAGGTACCTACCTCAACTACACCCACTATACCCACCCCTACCATATTTACGGTACCACCAAGGGTACTACCGGCATACCCCAAATCTACTCCGGTCGAGCCTACGACATATTAGGCACCACCGCTACCTGGACCTACTGTGTACCCGGCACCAGCCGCACCCACACCCCGAGTGCCTATAGTGTACCAGCACTCGCACCAACGGTACCGGTTGCTCCATTTCCCGTACCACCACCTACCGTACCTCCAGCCATGACCACCCATATTGACCCTGCAGTACCGCCAGTGGTATATGCCCCTGTTTAAGCATTAGCACTGGGAGTACCTCCCCTAGTATATCCAGAGGTACTACCTATAGCACCAGCTCCAGGGATTCCACCAGTTCTCACGACGATCCCTAACCACCTCACTGATATTGTCACGGCACGAGCCCGGATCCCAGCATTGGCAGAGTCGATTCACACTCTTCCGAGGAGAGGCTGATCCGAGTGTGACCCAATCGTAGATAGAGACTATGGAACATACCCTTCCCAAGTTAAATTTCGACACCAACATTTAATTCACTAAGCATGGTGGGCTAGAGGATGGCCTATTAGCTCAGTTGATTAGAGCATCAAATTCTTTTCGATTAGAAAAACACCACGAGATCGAAATGACCGTCTCTCTACCGTCCGGTGATGCTTTGGACATTACCCAGGAGGTCAACGGTTGCCCGTTAGACTTTGGCAACAAGATACTTACGGTAGATCTATTAGTACTGGAAATAGTCAAGTTTGATATTATTCTTGGCATGGATTGGCTGTTAGCATATCATTCCACTGTTGATTGCCAGACGAGGGTGGTTACATTCCGCCCTCCGAACCAACCCTCGTGGAATTTCACTAGCATCAGAGACAACGACATATCGACTATTTTGGTGATTCAGGCTCAGAAGCTGCTGTCACAGGGCCGTCAAGATTTTCTATTATCTTTGATTCATACTGAAGACGACAGTAGTTCTCAACTCTCCGATGTTCCAGTAGTCCGAGAGTATCCGGATGTATTTCTAGAGGAGCTACCAGGTTTGCCTCCCAGAAGGCAAGTGGAGTTTGCTATTGAGTTGATTCTGGGAACCGCGCCGACATCGAAAACTCCTTATCATATGCCACCTAAAGAGTTGAACAAACTGAAGGTTCAACTCCAGGAGCTTTTAGACAGTGGATTTATATGCCCTAGTGCTTCTCCGTGGGGTTCTCCGATATTATTTGTTAAGAAAAAGGATGGTACTCTGAGGTTAGCATCGATTACAGATAGCTGAATGCAGTGACCGTCAGAAATAAGTACCCCTTACCACAGATCAAGGATTTGTTTGATCAGCTCAACGGTACCTCAGTGTATTCTAAGATTAATCTATGGTCCAGATATCATCAGCTGAGAGTTAAAGAATCTGATATTCAGAAGACAACATTCCGTACCAGATACGACCATTTTGAGTTTTTGGCAATGCCATTTGGGCTTACCAATGCTCCAATGGTATTTATGGATTTGATGAACCACGTCTTCCAGGAGTATCTTGATCAGTTTGTTATCATTTTCATCGATGACATATTGGTCTACTCGCGCTCTGAGGAGGAACATGCGCAGCATCTTCGCACAGTCCTGAAGACTCTTCGACGACATCAGTTGTATGCAAAGTTCAGCAAGTGTGCCTTCTGGCTATCTTTAGTCGATTTTCTGTGTCATGTAGTTTCTAGCCGAGGTATTTCATTAGATCCTTAGAAGATCGAGGATGTCACCAGTTGGGAGCAGTCGAAATTAGTACAGGAGATCCGTAGTTTTCTGGGACTAGTTGGATATTACAAACGGTTTGTTGAGGGTTTCTCCCGGATTGCTATGCCACTGACACACCTGACCAAGAAAGCGTGAAGTTCACTTGGACAGAAGACTACGAGACCAGCTTTCAAGAGCTGAAGCGAAGGTTAGTGTCGGCACTAGTTTTGCCTTCTGGAGAGGACGGATTTGTAGTCTATACCGACGCATCTCTTCAGGGTTTGGGTGCTGTTCTGATGCAGCACGACAGGGTAGTCTCCTATGCTCTCGGTAGTTGAAGGAGCATGAGAAGAACTACCCAGTACATGATCTGGAGCTAGCCACCATCATCTTTGCTTTGAAGATTTGACGGTATCATCAGTATGACATTACCTTTGAGATTCTTACAGATCATAAGAGTCTCAAATATATTTTCACCCAGAAGGAACTTAATCTCCGACAAAGGAGATGGATGGAGTTCCTGAAGGATTACGATTGTACCATTAGCTACCACCCGGGGAAAGCTAATGTGGTTGTCGATGCACTCAGCAGGAAGTCCAGAGGGACTTTGGCTTGTCACCAGGCTTCAGTCATAGACTTGATTCAGGGTTTCTCCGAGTTAGGCCTTAAGGAGCAAGGATGGACAGAGCAGGGTATGTTGGTTACCATAGTTGTTCAGTCATCGATTAG
Source organism: Zingiber officinale (assembly GCF_018446385.1). Taxonomy (NCBI): domain Eukaryota; kingdom Viridiplantae; phylum Streptophyta; class Magnoliopsida; order Zingiberales; family Zingiberaceae; genus Zingiber; species Zingiber officinale. The sequence continues at coordinate 57,640,975 of NC_056006.1, read as the reverse complement.
GACAAGGATCCAAGAGGCCCAGGCCTGTGATCAACACTTACAGTTCATTGGCAGCCAGATAGCTTCTAGGCAGCAGACTGAGTTCACACGAGATGAGGAGGGTATTATATACTTTCGAGGCAGATTATGCGTACCTCCATCTCACCTGGTCAAGAATGAGCTACTTCAGGAGGCTCATCGCTCTCAATTTGTGATCCACCCAGGCGAGACCCACATGTATTGAGATTTGAGGCGTTCCTACTAGTGGAACGACATGAAGAAAAACATCAAGGAATTTGTAGCTAGATGTATGTCACCAGGTGAAGGCGGAGCACCAGAGACCTACCGGATTACTTCAACGGATTCCTATTCCATAGTGGAAATGGGATCACATCACTATGGACTTTGTGATGGGTTTGCCTAGGACACGACGAGGCCATGACGCGATTTGGGTAATCGTTGATCGATTAACCAAATCCATGCACTTCTTAGCGATCCGAAAAAACTGATTCCCTGGATCGATTGGCAGATCTGTATTGCTGGGAGATCATCAGATTACATGGTGTTTCTTTGAGCTTTCCATCCGCAGACAGATAGATAGTCAGAGCGGACCATTCAGACTCTAGAGGACTTCAAGAGGTCTTGTGTATTGGATTTCAGAGGCAGTTGGGAGGACCATTTGCCATTGGTAGAGTTCGCCTACAACAACAACTTTCATTCGGCTATCGAGATGGCACCGTTTGAAGCGTCGTATGGTAGGCCTTGTCAGATACCCACCCTCTGGGATGAGGTTGGAGAGGCCTAGTTGCTAGTGTTGGTTGCTACTCGGAAAACCTAGAGGTTCCACTGTACAAAAATTTTATACAAAGGTCTGAACCTTTTCCTAGCTACCATGTGTTCTTTTAAATTAAATTTTGGATCGCCTGCGGAACTTAACACGTTTGATCCAAAACTTAATCTATTTGTTCTTTTAGGTTTTGACTTGGATCTCCTGCGGAACTTAACACGTTCGACCCAAGTCTCCTTAAGTTATTAATTCCATTAAATATTAATTTCCATAAAAGGTTCCCAGTACTGACGTGGCGAGGCACATGGCCTTCTTGGATATGGGAGCAACCACCACCGACTAGACAAAACCTTTAATAGAAAGCTAATATTTAATTTCCTAAAATAACTTTAGGTTAACCAAAGAGAACAATCAAATCACAAGGAAAAGAAAGAAAACAAAAGAACACAACATCGAAAAACATATTCGAAATACTAGAACGTAAGCCTCTTGTATTTGGTATTATTTCCATAAATAACTAGCATGATGCGGAAATAAAATTACTAGTTATACCTTGTAGAAAAACCTCTTGATCTTCTACCGTATTCCTCTTCTAACCTCGGACGTTGTGTGGGCAACGATCTACCGAGATGAGAAACCACCAACCACCTTCTTCTCCTCCAAGCAAGGTTCGGCCACAAAGGAAGAACTTCACCAAAGAAGAAAACCAAAATACTAACCAAGCTCCAAGAGATGCTAGCTTTCTCTCCTTCTTCTTCTTCTTCTCCAAGTAGTATCCGGCCACCACAAGAACTCCAAGAGAGATGAAGTATTCGGCCACCACAAGAGGAAGAGAGGGAGAGGATGATGGCCGGCCACAACACCAAGGAAAAGAGGGAGAGAAAACAATAGATGTTGTCTCTCATGAAGGCACCCTCACCCCTTCTTTTATATTCCTTGGCCTAGGCAAATTAGGAAATTTAATTACAATAAAATTTCCTCAATTTCCTTGACATGATTTAATTTAGAAAAATAAAATAAATTTTCCAAATCAATCTTCAATGGCCGGCCACATCATTGGAGAACAAATTGGACAAGTTTTAATCAACAATTAAAACTTCCTAATTTGTTTCCGGAAATTTTAAAAAATAAAATTTCTCTTTAAAATCTCTTCATGGTTGATAAAAGGAAATTTCTATAATTTTAATTTTATCAACATGTGAATAATTTTTAAAGAAAAAATAAAACATCTCTCCAATCTACAAATAAGGAAAGAGATCTAATCTCTTTCTTTAATCTTTTATAGATCTTTTACAAGAGAGATATTTTAATTTTAATTCTCTTTAAATTATATCTTCCACATAATAATAAAAATTAAAATTAAAATCCCTTTTTAATTTAATTTGGTCGGCCCCCACTAGCTTGGGTTCAAGCTAGGGCCGACCACCCAATAATATACCTAGGCCGACCCTAGCTTGGTTCCCAAGCTAGCTTGGCCGGCCCCTTATTGGTGGGTATAGAAGGTGGGTATAGGTGGGTATAGAACTCTATAAATAAGAGGCTACGATAGGGACCGAGAGGAGGAATTGGTTTTGGTCTCCCGATAAAATTAAGCATCCCGTGTTCGCCCCGAACACACAACTTAATTTTATCAATGATAATTCATTCCACTAGAGAACTATCATTGAACTACCGCACCAATCCCAAATTACATTTTTGGGCTCCTTCTTATTATGAGTGTGTTAGTCTCCCTGTGTTTAAGATATCGAATGTCCACTAATTAAGTGAGTTACTGACAACTCATTTAATTAATATCTAAGTCCAAGAGTAGTACCACTCATCCTTATTGTCATGTCAGACTAAGTCCACCTGTAGGGTTTAACATGACAATCTTTATGAGCTCCTCTTGAGGACATTATCAACCTAGTATCTCTAGGACACAGTTTCCTTCTATAATCAACAACACACACTATAAGTGATACCATTTCCCAACTTATCGGGTTTATTGATTCAACGAACTAAATCTCACCCATTGATAAATTAAAGAAATAAATATCAAATATATGTGCTTGTTATTATATTAGGATTAAGAGCACACACTTCCATAATAACTGAGGTCTTTGTTCCTTTATAAAGTCAGTATAAAAGAAACGACCTCAAATGGTCCTACTCAATACACTCTGAGTGTACTAGTGTAATTATATAGTCAAGATAAACTAATACCTAATTACACTACGACCTTCTAATGGTTTGTTCCTTTTCCATTTTGGTCGTGAGCTACTGTTTATAATTTATAAGGTACTGATAACATCATCTTCTGTATGTGACACCACATACTATGTTATCTACAATATAAATTAAATGAACAACTACAAACAAATGTAGACAATTAGACCAAATGTGATTCTTTATTCATAATAAATGTTTACAAAGCTTAGGCTTTCAGTATACACTCCAACAGCTAGGGCCTCATAGAGCTCAGTATGAGGCAGAGTTGGTCCGTACTATCAGACGGAGGATGTCAGAGGTGCAGGACCGCCAGAAGAGTTATGCTGATCGGAGACGGAGACCCCTGGAATTCTCTACAGGTGACCATGTATTTCTGCGAGTCTCACCCATGAAAGGGGTGAAGAGATTTGGCCTCAGAGGTAAGCTAGCTCTATGCTATATTGGACCTTTCCATATCTTGGAGAGGATTGGAGCGGTAGCTTATCGTCTGGCACTACCATCGTCCCTGGCTGACGTTCACGACATATTCCATGTGTCTATGCTGAGGAGATATATATCCGACAAGACACATGTGCTGACAGATATCTCAGTTCCCGTTCAGCCTAACGCTACCTACGAGGAGATTTCGATACGGATCCTGGACCGGAAAGAGAGTCAGTTGCGGAACAAGACTATCCGGCTGGTTAAAGTCAGATGGCGACATCATTCAGAAGAGGAGGCTACCTGGGAGCTCGAGGATACTGTAGGACCGTTGGATTCGATAGAGGGGGGGGGTGAATATCGATTCGAAAAAACAAGAGTTTAAGCGCAGCGGAAAAGTAAAATAGACACAGTTGTTTTACTTCGTTCGGAGCCTGTGACGACTCCTACTCGAAGGCCCGTGGTCCTTGACCACTTTCGTTGGGCAATCACTAGCAATTCGAATATAATTACAAAAGGACTGTACAGTGAATGCTAATGAAAAATGAAAACAAGTACCGACAAGAAAGGAAAAGAAAGGAGCGTAGTGTCGGAGCTTTGTTGGCGTCGCAGAAGCGCAGAGCAGTGGAAGACTTTTCTTTTTCCATTGTTGTGTTGAAGCTCCCCTCTGACCCTTCTTTTATATAAAGCTCGGGGCGCCCTGGATTCCTTCCGGGCGCCCTGGTGAGACGTGGCAAGTCCAACCAGCGAGCTCCACGTGGCGACGCGCAATCAGGATGAAATTCGCCTTCCGGGCGCTCGGATCCCTTCCGGGCGCCCGGACCTCCGGGCGCCCGGACCTCCGGGCGCCCGGACTACCTTGTTCCAGAAATACTCCTTTTTCCTGCAAAACAAGGTTAGTCCGAGGCAAATATATATCCTGTAAAACAAATGGTTAGCACAGTTAAGTTCAACAGATAGATAAAGAGAGTATGACTTAGATTCCGTCTTTCCGAGACCGGAATCTAGTCACGATCTCTACTTAGACATCCGAAATGGATCTAAGCCGGATCAACGCCTAATGTCCCCTTCCCGGGAACGCGTCCTCACAGTCACTCCCCTCCAGTGACTTACCTCACCTACCTGCCAGACGTCCGGTCAGCCCGTCGACCCGTCTGGACTTCTCGCCAAGCGTCCGGTCAGCCCGTCGACCCGCTTGGACTTCTCGCCAGCTATCCGGTCAGCCCGTCGACCTAGCTGGACTTCTCGCCAAGCGTCCGGTCAGCCCGTCGACCCGCTTGGACTTCTCGCCAGCTATCCGGTCAGCCCGTCGACCTAGCTGGACTTTTCCTGCACACTTGATCAAAGTGTCAGACAACAACACAACTAACTTAACCTATTTGTCATTCATCAAAACCTGGGTTAGACCGTTAGTGCTACCCGCACCAACAATCTCCCCCTTTTTGATGGAATGACAACCTGGTTAAGTTAGTGAAAGCATATGTTACGAAACAACATGCATTTGTGTGGTTTTAAAGTCAGTTTGTGTTTTCAAATTGGTTTAGCTAACTTAACCACCTAACCCTCCTCCCCCTTTGGCATTCATCATCAAAAAGAACAAGGGTAAACAATCATAGTGTAGAGTTACTGAATAACACTTAAACAATCATAGTTCAGAATTTAAGGACAAAAGTACAATTTTTCAATCCAAGAAAAGATCAAGTTGACTTGGGGGAGTATAAAGTTTTGAAAACTTGTATAAAGCAGTAGTTTTTAGAAAAATTTCAAGATTTAAATTTACAAACATAAGTGTATAAGGTCTAAATTTCAAAACAAGTTTCAACTTTGAAACGCTTTTTCAAACATAAGTTTTCAAAACCAAAAATTCCAAAACTAAGTTTGAAAAACCTATTTTTCCAAAACTGATTTATTTTTCACAACTAAATTTGTAAACGATTAAAACTTAAGTTTTGACAATGATTTAAGTTTGAAAAATCTAACTTTCATAATTTTCAACACTGAGTTTTGCAAATCAAATTTCAGTTTGCAAATATTGATTTTGAACTTTACTTTTAGTTTTCAAAGGAGTTTGGGAGAACTAACTTTGATAAAGTAAAATAAAAAAATCATACTTTTAAAGTTCAAAAGTACTAGTTTCAAGACCATGGTTTAAAATACTTGAAAAGTTGAGTTTTGAGAAGCTTAGTTTGTAAACTTAAGTTTTGGAAAATCTAATTTCCACAATTTTCAAAACTAAGTTAAATCTAATTTTCAAAATCAATTTTCAATAGGATGTAAGACCTAATTCTTAAAAACAGCTTAGTTTTATAAGAGTTAGTTTTCAAAAGTAGGTTTTAAAAAATTTTTAAGAAAACATTTTTCAAACAAAATTTAAAATATTTTATATAAAGGAAAATTTTTAATTAATTCCTCCCCCTGAGCCTGATACTTAACTTTAACCAGCTGTCTAACCAATTAGGTGCTAACTAACTATCAAAAGATAGTAGCTTTCACTTGGTTAGTCAGATTATAATCAATCAGTGTTTGACTTGACTGATGAACTTTAATCTGATTAATATCTGAATTGTATTTAACGTCCAGACTTATGCTGATGCACTGAAATAAGCATCTTAAGTCCAGACATTTGGCCTATGCATCTCACCCCTTTCTATGTTTGTCAAACACAAGCAAGGTAAACCTAGAGTGTTGGTGAGATGCTCAAAAAAACTGGTCCTATGGGTACATGCTTTCTAAGGATGTAAAACTAGTCTAAGGCCAAAACTGTTTTCGAAAGTCTAAAAATGGAAAGTTTGAAAACAAACAAGTTTAACCTATAAGTTGGTAAAATCATTTTTGAAAGTATTTTTGAAAGATCCTAGTCTATTAAGCACATCCCTAATTTTCGTCGTAAGTTGCTAAATTCACTTTCAGGGAGAGGTTTTGTAAAAATGTCAGCTGAATTTGATTTGGACTCAATGTACTTGAGTTCAATGTCGCCTTTAGTAACATGATCCCTGATGAAGTGGTGTCTAATTTCAATATGTTTGGTTCTTGAATGATGCACAGGATTCTTGGTTAAGTTAATTGAACTTATATTGTCAATTAATACTTTTACATTTGTGATATTTAAGTTGAAATCTTTTAGAGTATGCATCATCCATAATATTTGTGCAACACATCCGCCTATAGCTATGTATTCTGACTCAGTTGTAGACAGAGCAACACAATGTTGCTTTCTACTAAACTAGCTAACAAGTGATGAACCTAATAATTGGCATCCACCACTTGTGCTTTTGCGGTCTAATTTGCATCCAGCATAATCTGAGTCAGAATACCCTATTAGTTCAAAATTACTTATCCTAGGATACCAGATTCCTACATTTGTTGTTCCTTTAAGATATCTAAAAATTCTTTTAACCTGTGTCAAATGGGATTCCTTAGCACAAGTTTGGTATCTAGCACACATACTAACTGCAAATAAAATATCAGGTCGGCTTGCAGTTAGGTACAGTAGGCTACCTATTGCACTTCTATAATATTTTAAGTCAACTGGTTTTCCATTTGGGTCACTATCTAAGATTGGTTTACAGCTATCGGTGTTTTTATTTCTTTTGTATTTTCCATTCCAAATTTTTTAAGTAATTCTTTGGTGTATTTATATTGAGAGATATAGTTTCCTTCATTTGTCTGTTTGATTTGTAATCCTAAGAAATAGGTTAGTTTTCCTACTAAACTTATTTCAAACTCTTTTTCCATTAGATTAATAAACTCTTCTAAAAATTCTGAATTTGTTGAGCCAAATATTATGTCATCCACGTATATTTGTGCAATAAATATGTTTGTATTTAATGATTTGACAAACAAGGTTGGGTCAATTTGACCTTGTTTGAATCCTTTAGATGTTAGGTAAGATGTTAGCCTCTCATACCACGCCCTGGGTGCTTGTTTAAGTCCATATAGGGCTTTCTTTAATTTAAAAACATAATCAGGGTGTTCTAAGCTTTCAAATCCAGGAGGCTGACCTATATAAACTTCTTCTCTGATTAGTCCATTAAGAAAGACAGACTTAACATCCATTTGGTATAGTTTAAATCCCTTATGGGCTGCATAACTTAGTAACATTCTAATGGATTCTAATCTGGCTACTGGGGCATATGTTTTGTCATAGTCAAGTTCTTCAACTTGACTAAATCCTTTGGCAACCAGTCTAGCCTTATTTCTAGTAATTTCCCCAGTTTCACTTAGTTTGTTTCTGAATACCCATTTTGTTTCTATTATTTTCTTGTTCTTAGGTGGTGGAACTAGGTCCCAGACCTCATTACGCTCAAATTGGGCTAGTTCTTCTTGCATAGCTATGATCCAATCTGGGTCTAGTAGGGATTCATCCACAGTTTTGGGTTCAATTTTTGAAATTAATGAAATTTTACTTAGGTTTCTAAACGATGATCTGGTTTGAACTCTTAATTCTGGGTCACCAATTATTTGATCAGTTGGATGATTTGGGTTAATCCTTATTGTTCTTGGAGGTTGATCCTCCTGATATTGTTCCTCTTCTTCATGACTTAGAGTTTGGTTGGTTTCTGGAACAAACTCAGGTGTTTGTGCAGATCCTATGTCTTGTTTAGTTTCTTCAAATTTTACATTAGTAGTTTCTTCAATTTTTAAGGTAACCTTATTGTAAATTCTGTAGCCTCTACTATTTAGGGAATACCCTACAAAAATTCCATTTTCAATTTTGGAGGTGAATTTTCCTAAGTGTTCTCTTGTATTTAAGATAAAAACTGGGCACCCAAATACCTTAAAGTATTTTATATTTGGTTGTTTATTATAAAATATTTCGAAGAAAGTTTTGTTATGAGTTTTATTTATTGTTGTTCTGTTCTGTACATAGCAGGCTGTACTAACGGCTTCTGCCCAAAAGTATTTAGGTAGGTTATACTCATTTAACATTGTTCTAGAAGCTTCAAGTAGGGTTCTATTTTTTCTTTCTACAATTCCATTTTGTTGGGGGGTTTTAGGGCATGAGAACTCATGATGGTAACCGTTTTCTAGACAAAAACAGTTATGATTTTTAAATTCTCCCCATTGTCACTCCTAATTCTTTTAATTTTAATATCTTTTTCGTTTTCAATCTGTTTGCAAAAATTTGTAAGAATTTCAAAAGTTTCATCTTTATGTTTTAAGAATTTTACCCAAGTAAACCTAGAGTAATCGTCTATAATTACTAAACAGTATAAGTTTCCATTAATGGATTTGACTCCATGGGAGTCAAAAAGATCTAAATGTAGAAGTTCTAAGATTGAGTTAGTTTGTGGTTGATTTGTTTGTTTGTGGGTTGACTTAGTTTGTTTTCCTTGTTGACAAGCATTACATATAGTTGAATCTAAGTTAGGTAACTTCGGTAAGCCTTTTACAAGTCCATTTAGTTTACTTATATTTCTAAAGTTGGTGTGAGACATTCTCCTATGCCATAACCAAGTTTCTTCTTTTTGTGTTAAATAACACTTAATGGAAGAAATGGGTAAGTTGATGACATAGATGTTGTCTTTTCTAAAACCTTTTAGGCTTATGGTAGGATTATCTAGATGTTTGATTGAGCATTCTGTAGATAGAAACTTGACCTTATACCTAGTATCACACAATTGACTTATACTTAGAAGATTATATTTAAAGTTTTCGACAAGTAAGACATTTGTAATTATAAAGTCTGATTTTAATTCAATATTACCTATACCAATTACCTTGAGTTTGCCGTTGTTTCCAAAGGCAACTGTTCCTAGGCTTTTGTAAGTGAGTTGAGTGAACTTGGTGTGATCTCCAGTCATATGTTTGGAGCAACCACTGTCCAAAATCCACTTGGTTTCCTACAGTAAGTAGGATTTTGAAGTTAGTCTTTCGAGCATGCATTAAATTAAGATTTTGAGATTAATTTAAGTTTTAAAATTGAAATTTTGAAATTAATTTAAGTTTTTAAAATTAAAATTTTGAAATTAATTTTAGTTTTAAAATTAAAATTTTGAAATTAAGTTTTAAAATTAAAAATTTGAAATTAATTTAAGTTTAAAATTAAAATTTTGAAATTAATTTTTAAGTCTTATTCATCTCACCCGATCTATATTATCAATCAAGGAATCCTATGATTTTGTGAGATGAAATTAGTTTGATTACAGAGTTTTGTTTTAACTTGTGTTAGATTCAGACTTAGCTTTGGTTTCCACAAATAGGCATTCTTCAGATAAACTTCTAAGCTTGGTGAGTCACAAGGACATCATTAGAAGTAACCAACCTTTCGAGGTTTTCCGAATAGTCCTATCCACGGAACTTAGTACTAAATCTTGGTCTAACTGGTTAGGATTCGTTTAAGGGTAGCTTCGGTCAGTTCCACTTGGCCAAATGCACCAGATCGAAACCATATCTTTCTAGACATGTGATGCCCAAGTTTCCCTAACGTACTATCATCCAAAAATTTCACCAGTACCATGATTCAAGTTAAACTTGGTCTCTAATTCTAATTGCCCTGCCGGGTTTGTTAGTTTTGGGTTACCCTGTCGGGTAAGTTAGTTTTGGAGGTGCCAGCTATTCTGGAACCTCCCCTGAATTATTGGCCATTAATTTAAGTTTTGATTTTAGGCTTGTGTCGATTCTTTTTATAGTTATAGTTAACTTGGTGATAATTTTGTTGTTTTTTAAACTGTTTAGATTTTGAATTTGATTTAGGTTTGTATTTTGGATTTTGGTTTGGTTTATTTATATAATGTATTTTTTCTTTAGGTATATAATATTGATTAAGTCCTACTTGCGTGGTTAGACACGCTTTCGGAACCCAAGCTAGATTGGTTGACTTGTATCGGGTTATTAATGATTTGAAGGTTTTATTTGAATTCGACTTGTATCTTAGTCCGGTTTTATTATAACATGCTTTTTGATTATTTAAGATTAAGTCTAAATTTTTTGATCTTGTTGTGAATTTTTCTAACATCTCTTTTAAATTGTTTATTTCATTTTTTAATGATAAATTCTCTTCCTCAAGTGTTAGATCTTGAGTTGGATTCGAATTCTTTAATTGTTCCTTGAGGTTTTGATTTTCCTCAAGAAGTGATTTGTTTTCATTTTCTAATTTAGTTAATTTACTATTTAAACAGGAAATAATTCTAAAAAATTTTTTGTTTAAATTAAAGTATACCTCATTCGGGCCTTCGGAAACGAGTACGGACTCGTGGCTTGTTTCGGGTTCAGACCCGTCTTCATCTTCCGACTCGTTATCTGTTTCGGCTTCGCGGGCCATCAGTGCGATGTGGCTCTGATGTTTCTGCTCTTCTTCCTCCGATTCGTCCGAGGAGTCGTCCCACGTTGCTTTGAGTGCCTTCTTTTTGGTTGGCTTTGGTTTGTCGAACTTTAGTTTTGGACATTCGTTCTTGTAATATCCCTTTTTGTTGCAACCGTAGCAAGTTACGTTCTTTTGTTCTGAAGGAGAGCTGATCTTTTGAAGATCCTTTTTGCTGAAGCTCCTCTTTTTCCTGGTGAACATTTTTCTTACCAAGTTCACCAGGTGTTCTTCGTTTTCGGAGTCTTGGTCAGATTCTTCTTCAACTTCAGGCTTGCTTTTCTTGGAGGAACCTGCAAATAAGGCTACACCTTTCTCGGCTCCAGCATTAGTTTGTTCGTGCAATTCTAATTCACAGAAAAGCTCATCCAATTTTAATTTAGAAAGATTCTTAGAAATTTTGTAGGCATCCACTATTGATGCCCACAAACTATTACGTGGAAAAGCGTTTAAAGCGTACCTTATTAAGTCTCTGTTCTCCATTTGGTGACCAATCGCATGGAGCCCGTTGAGGATGTCCTTGATCCTCGCGTGGAGTTGATTCGCTGTTTCTCCTTCCTGCATTTTTATATTAAAAATTTTATTTAAAAACAGGTCTCGTTTTGTTACCTTAGCGTCGCTTGTTCCTTCGTGCAGCTCGATCAGTTTGTCCCATAATTCTTTAGCGTTCTTGTGTGGACCGACTCTGTTTAGCTCTTCTCTTGTTAGTCCGCACTGTAGAGTGTTGATCGCTTTGTTTTCTGTTGACGCTTTTTTCTTGAGATCTGCTGTCCAGTCTTCAGGATCCACTAGATTCCCAGCGTTGTCCACTGGAATTTTGTAAGGTTTCGTAATACTCATCCACTGGTCGAAGTCTGTCTTGAGGTAGACCTCCATGCGCTTCTTCCAGTAAGGGAAGTCGTCCCCGTTGAAGAGTGGAGGTCGCACTATGCTGAATCCTTCTTGTTGGGACATTCTGTGCACAGATAAATAACCAAGAAAAAATATCCCAAGACTTGGTCTTGGATTAGTAGTGCGGGAAGAAAAAGATAAAAAAAAACTAGATTCGTGTTGCACTAATTTAAATTGATTAGTTAAATATTAAGTTATCGAAACACCAGTTTAAAATTAATTAAAAAACACTTCACCCCCTGTCTGATTGGTGGTTGCACCAAATCAGAGCGGTACCTGCTCTTATACCACTTGTAGGACCGTTGGATTCGATAGAGGGGGGGGGGGGTGAATATCGATTCGAAAAAACAAGAGTTTAAGCGCAGCGGAAAAGTAAAATAGACACAGTTGTTTTACTTCGTTCGGAGCCTGTGACGACTCCTACTCGAAGGCCCGTGGTCCTTGACCACTTTCGTTGGGCAATCACTAGCAATTCGAATATAATTACAAAAGGACTATACAGTGAATGCTAATGAAAAATGAAAACAAGTACCGACAAGAAAGGAAAAGAAAGGAGCGTAGTGTCGGAGCTTAGTTGGCGTCGCAGAAGCGCAGAGCAGTGGAAGACTTTTCTTTTTCCGTTGTTGTGTTGAAGCTCCCCTCTGATCCTTCTTTTATATAAAGCTCGGGGCGCCCTGGATTCCTTCCGGGCGACCTGGTGAGACGTGGCAAGTCCAACTAGCGAGCTCCACGTGGCGACGCGCAATCAGGATGAAATTCGCCTTCCGGGCGCCCGGATCCCTTCCGGGCGCCCGGATCCCCTCCGGGCGCCCGGATCCCCTCCGGGCGCCCGGATCCCCTCCGGGCGCCCGGATCCCCTCTGGGCGCCCGGATCCCCTCCGGGCGCCCGGACCACCTTGTTCCAGAAATACTCCTTTTTCCTGCAAAACAAGGTTAGTCCGAGGCAAATATATATCCTGTAAAACAAATGGTTAGCACAGTTAAAGTTCAACAGATAGATAAAGAGAGTATGACTTAGATTCCGTCTTTCCGAGACCGGAATCTAGTCACGATCTCGACTTAGACATCCGAAATGGATCTAAGCCGGATCGACGCTTAATGTCCCCTTCCCGGGAACGCGTCCTCACAGTCACTCCCCTCCAGTGACTTACCTCACTTACCTGCCAGACGTCCGGTCAGCCCGTCGACCCGTCTGGACTTCTCGCCAAGCGTTCGGTCAACCCGTCGACCCGCTTGGACTTCTCGCCAGCTATCCGGTCAGCCCGTCGACCTAGCTGGACTTCTCGCCAAGCGTCCGGTCAGCCCGTCGACCCGCTTGGACTAGCCCGTCGACCTAGCTGGACTTTTCCTGCACACTTGATCAAAGTGTCAGACAACAACACAACTAACTTAACCTATTTGTCATTCATCAAAACCTGGGTTAGACCGTTAGTGCTACCCGCACCAACAGATACGATCCGAGCTCAATACCCCCACCTGTTCACATGAGGTATGTGGATTAATTTATCGTTCAGCATTTATACTTTCTATCAGTTGTTAGTACTTGCTGATGGTAGATAACGAAATTTGGGGACCAAACTTTTATTGGTGGGGGAGAATGTAAAATATAAAAAATGGGAGAATAACCATAAGGGAATTTTTCAAAATTTTTAGAAATTTTTTGAGAATTTTTCGGAGCTCGGATGACGAGTTTACGAGAATAAATATTGGGCCCCGGGAAAGCCTGTTTAGGCTACCCCATTTTAACGAGTAAATGTTATTTTTTTAATTCCTTTTCTTTTCCCTTTTTATCCATTTTCGCCATTACTTTCGTTTCCTCCCCCGCGTGCCCGACGCCTCACCCAACGACACTCCTCGCGCCGTCATCTCCTCCATTGCCCTAACCGCACGCGGCGGTTTTCCTTCTCCCCGAGCGTACAAAGCCTCTCTTCCTCCCCGATCTGATCCTCTTCTTTTCCCCTCTCCACTGCCATAGTAGCCATTGCCTCCTCTAGGGTATCATCGTCCGATTTCCAGAGATGTCGGCTTAGTTTCAACCATGAGCAAGTTGCTGAGGGGCAAACTTTGCCCTATCTTCCTCGCGTCTTCATCGCCATTGACAGTCATGCCCGAGCGAGCGTGCCCTAGATGTCGCCTTCTCCCATCGCAGTGCTTCATCACCGCTGCACGAGCAGTGCCGACTCTCCCTTCCCCTCGGGTCGCCTCCTGTCGCCACTGCTTGACACCGGTCGCCAGCGCGGACAACCAACCCTTTCCTCTGCCCAAGCGATGGTAGACGACCGCCTCCCCCGTGCCCTAGCACCGACACAGATCCAACACACTCTTCTTGAGCATGCCCTAGCATGGAATCCAAGCCCTAGTCTCCCTCCCGTGGCTTATCCACTAGCTTCCACTACCGATCTGTCCTTCTTCTTCCCCCCGCTCACAGGTGAGTGAGGTGAGCAGCTTATCCTTGTTGGTCCTTCTTATCGGTAGTACTCTTTTGATCTGCAGTTGGGTTACAAATCCAATCAGTAACACTTGAACCCGTTGGATCCTGGCTAGCAAGTGTTGATTGGGGTGTTTGATTTGGAAGACAACAGATCTACAACTTTGGCCATCATCTTTTGGGCTGTGAACCCCTCTGGTTGAATGCCACAGCAACTACCATCAAGCTTGGTGAGTGCTAGGGATAAGTTGTGGCTATACTGGTTCTTCTCTTGATTTCCATTTTTTTCGAGGTTATATTGGAATTGAGTTGGTTATTCGAATTATAGTAGAGTGGAACCAATTTGGAATTTCTTAATTTGATTAGGATTTAGTTTAGCTAATTAATGTTGTTGGGACTTTCGGGCCGTAAAAACCACTTTTTTGCGTTGCGGAAACCCCGAAGTCTTGCCACGGATCCGTGCGAAGATATATAAAAATTTACATGTATATGTTTCCTAGCCTAGATCTACACTAGATCTATAAGAAAGTGAGTATACCTTTGAAGCGAAGCCCTTCGCAAATCCCGCTCGTCCAAGGTCCGTCGGATCTCAAGTGTGTTCAAGTGTACACACCTCTAGAAGTATCCACATGAACAAGAGATGGAGAGGAAACCTTAGAATGTGCTAGCACTCCAAGGAATCTCGACAATGGAGGAAGAGAGGGAGAGCAAGAGAGGAGAGAAGGAAGAAGAAGATGGCTTGAATGCACACTAATGTGATTCCTTAAAGTGGCCGGCAACACATGGAGGTTTTTAAACCTCCATGTAATACCAAGAGTCAAGACTCTTGGTATTCCTCATGAGGTGGCATACCATGAAGTAACCTTGATGATGTGGCACATCATCATAGGCCGACTCTGTTCCAAGTCACAATGACATGGCATTTGGTCAAGTCAAGGTCAAGTCAAACTTGACTCTTCATCTTCCCTCTCAAGTCAAGTCAAACTTAACTTAAATTCTCCCATGGTTGATCAAATCTAACCATTGAGTCAAGCCAATTTGATTTAATGAATCTCTATTCAATAAACTAAATTGAGTTAATGAGTCATAATCTAAATTAAACTTATTAGACACATGAATCAAATTGAGTCCAACTCAATTAGTTTAACTTGGATTACTTTTAATCCAATTTGGTTCATCACATGAACCTAATCCTCTTGGTTCATCATATGAACCTAATCTCCATCTAATTGCCCTTTGTGTGTGACCCTATAGGTTCTTGTAACGTTGGCAATGCTCCTAAACCCATTTAAAAGCATAAGTAATGAGCGGTATCTAGCAACACATCATTACTACCCAAGTTACAAGAATGTTGAGATCCAACATCACCTTGTGACTACTAATTGTAACCCTTCACAATATATGATAATGTCCTTCTATCATTGACATCTAGATTGATCAAATGAGGCATAGACCGTGTCATCCTCTAATCAATCTATATCTTGAACTCCAAGTAAACTCACTCTAATCAAATGAGCTCAATATCTCATATTGACTCATTTGGGCATGGCCATGCACTTAGTGGTCTCACTCTATCAAGAATGATGATGTCACTCCTTTCATATAGGAGGGATAGATCCCATTTACATCACTCACATCCCTCCACATAATTTGTTACATACCCAGTAATCACCTTTATAGTCCACCCAGTTACGGGTGACGTTTGACGATGCCAAAGTATGTAACTCCTTATGTAGGGAACCATGGTGACTTCAGGTCCAAGGACTAATAATCATACTAATAGTCACATGAGAAAGTATATATGACACTCATATAACGATCCATGATACTTTCTCATGGCGGGTCATTTAGTATACATTCTCCAATGCATACCCATGTATCAACTTGATATCTCTATATCCATGACTTGTGAGATCAAGTCATCGAGTTGACCTACTTGCTAGTCTCGTCACATTAACATTGTTCCTGAATGTTAATACTTGACTAGGAATGATTAAGAGTAGTGTTCTCTATATCATCTCACTATCGATTCAACCAATCGATTGATATAGATAAGAACCTTCTACTCAAGGATGCTATTATACTTAGTTATTTGGCACCAATACAAGTAAGTATAATAACCATAAAGAAATGCCTTTATAAGTATATAGGAATATGATACATCGAGTCTATACAACAATCATCATATGATTGGCTATAGGGCTCTAAGTAACAATCTCCCACTAGCACTAATGCCAATCAGTGTAGTGTCTAATACCCAATGACCTAGTGTGACCATCATGCTTTCTCTGTGCCAAAGCCTTGGTCAAGGGATCATCGACGTTTGCCTCTGTGGTTACTATGCAAATCTTCATATGTACTCTATCAAAGATCTCTTGAATGAGATGGAAGCGTCGTAGTATGTGTTTGGTCCGCTGGTGTGAGCGAGGTTCCTTAGCCTGTGCAATTGCTCCATTGTTGTCACAATAGAGCTCAATAGGATCTGCAATGCTAGGAACCACCCCAAGCTCAATAATGAACTTACGGATCCAAACTGCCTCCTTTGCTTCTTCTGATGTAGCAATATACTCGGCCTTTGTTGTAGAATTAGAAACTGTGTCCTGCTTCGAACTCTTCCAGCTCACAGCACCACCATTCAAGAAAAACACGAACGCAGACTGCGATCTATAGTCGTCCTGGTCAGTTTGAAGCTGGCATCACTTTAACCCTTTACAGCTAGCTCATCATCGCTTCCATATATCAAGAAATATTCTTTAGTCCTTCTCAAGTACTTAAGAATATTCTTGACCGCTATCCAGTGATGCTCACCTGGATCTGACTGGTATCTGCTCGTCATACTCAAAGCATACGAAACATCAGGATGAGTATATAGCTTGGCGTACGTGATAGATCCTATGGCTGAAGCATAAGGGATCTTATCCTTGCGGTCTCTCTCCTCTCAAGAAGAGGGACTTTGAGTCTTCGAAAGACTCACACCATGTGACATCGGTAGATATCCTTTCTTGGAATTCTGCATGACAAACTGTAGTAATACCGTGTCAATATATGTACTTTAACTTAGGCCAAGCAATCTCTTAGATCTATCTCTATAGATCTTTATGCCTAGAATACAGGCTGCTTCACCTAAGTCCTTTATTGAGAAATAATTCCCTAGTCAAGTTTTTACAGACTGCAGCAAAGGGATGTCATTACCAATGAGTAGTATGTCATCCACATACAATACAAGGAAGACAACTGTGTTCTCAACAACCTTCTTGTAGACACAGGGTTCATCTTCATTCTTGATGAAACCAAACTGTTTGATCGCATCATCGAATCGAAGATTTCAGCTCCGAGAAGCTTGCTTTAGTCCATAAATGGACTTATGCAGCTTGCATACTCTGCCAGTAGTTGTGGATCTACAAAACTCACAGGTTGTGTCATGTACACATCCTCGAGCAGGTTTCCATTCAGAAACGCGGTTTTGACATCCATCTGCCAGATCTCATAATCATGGTATGCTGCAATAACAAGCATGATCCGAATGGACTTAAACATCGCTACTGGAGAAAAGGTTTCATCATAGTCAATAACATGAATTTGTTTGAAACCTTTAGCTACCAGACGACCCTTATATATCAGTCCATCCATGTCAGTCTTTCTCTTAAAGACCCACTTACACCCAATTGATTTTATCCCTTCAGGTGGATCAACTAAAGTCCATACTTGGTTGGTGTACATGAATTCCATTTCGGATCTCATGGCCTCTAGCCATTTCTCAGAATCTGGTCTCATCACAGCTTCCTGATAAGAGGTAGACTCATTCTCAATGAGCATAGCATCATCATGGTCAGACAAGAGAAATGAGTATCTCTCAGGCTGACGACGTATCCTATCAGACCTGCGAAGAGGTATGTCTACTTGAACTGGTTGTTGTTCCTCAACTCCATGTGGAACAATCTCATCATCCACAATACTTTGTGGTTCCAGTTTAACTTCCATCAATGCTTCAGTGCTATGGTCCATATCCTGAACTTCTTCAAGATTGAACATACTCCCACTAGTTTTTCTAGAAACAAAGTCCCTTTCTAGAAAACCCCCAGTCTTAGCCACGACTACTTTGTGTTGACTAGGAATGTAGAAGTAATATCCCTTCGTTTCCTTGGGATATCCAATAAAATAGCACTTATCGAATTTGGGTCCCAGTTTGTCCAAGACTTGACGTCGAACGTAAGCCTCACAACCCCAAATCCTCATAAAAGACACCTGGGCATCTCTCCCAGTCCATATCCTATATGGTGTCTTTATCACAGCCTTGGATGGAACACGGTTAAGTATGAAGGCTGCTGTGTCTAGAGCATAACCCTAAAGAGATATAGGAAGATCTGTGTGACTCATCATAGATCGCACCATATCTAATAGGGTATGATTCCTCCTTTCGAATACACCATTCTACTATGGTGTTCCAGGAGGAGTGAGTTGGGATAGAATCCCACACTCAGCTAGATAGTCACGTAACTCATGGCTAAGGTATTCACCACCTCGATCTAATCGAAGTATCTTAATACTCTTGCCAAGTTAGTTTTGTACTTCATTCTTGAATGTTTTGAACTTTTCAAAGGATTTTGACTTATGTGTCATCAAATACACATAACCATATCTACTGAAGTCATCAGTAAATGTAATGAAGTACCTATAACCACCTCTGGTAGCGACATTAAAAGGGCCACATACATCACTATATATAAGTCCTAACAAGTCAGTCGCTCTCTCGTTGTGTCCACTAAAGGGAGTCTTGGTCATCTTGCCCAGTAGGCATGACTTGCATGTCTCCTATGATTCAAAATCAAATGAGTCCGGCAAACCATTTTTATGGAGCTGGGATAAGCGTTTGTCATTTATATGACCTATGCGACAATGCCAGAGATAAGTTTGGTTCATTTCATTTGATTTGAACCTTTTTTGCGTTGCGAAAACCCCGAAGTCTTGCCACGGATCCATGCAAACATATATAAAAATTTATATGTACATGTTTCCTATCCTAGATCTACACTAGATCTACAAGAAAGTGAGTATACCTTTGAAGCGAAGCCCTTCGTAAATCCCGCTCGTCCAAGGTCCGTCGGATCTCAAGTGTGTTCAAGTGTACACACCTCTAGAAGTATCCACACGAACAAGAGATGGAGAGAAAACCTTAGAGTGTGCTAGCACTCCAAGGAATCTCGACAATGGAGGAAGAGAGGGAGAGCAAGAGAGGAGAGAAGGAAGAAGAAGATGGTTTGAATGCACACTAATGTGATTCCTTAATGTGGCCGGCCACACATGGAGGTTTTTAAACCTCCATGTAATACCAAGAGTCAAGACTCTTGGTATTCCTCATGAGGTGGCATACCATGAAGTAACCTTGATGATGTGGCACATCATCATTGGTCGGCTCTATGCCAAGTCACCATGACATGGCATTTGGTCAAGTCAAGGTCAAGTCAAACTTGACTCTTCATCTTTCCTCTCAAGTCAAGTCAAACTTAACTTAAATTCTCCCATGGTTGATCAAATCTAACCATTGATTCAAGCCAATTTGATTTAAGGAATCTCTATTCATTAAACTAAATTAATTTAATAAGTCATAATCTAAATTAGACTCATTGGACACATGAATCAAATTGAGTCCAACTCAATTAGTTTAACTTGGATTACTCTTAATCCAATTTTGTTCATCACATGAACCTAATCCTCTTGGTTCATCATATGAACCTAATCTCTATCTAATTGCCCTTTGTGTGTGACCCTATAGGTTCTTGTAATGTTGGCAATGCTCATAAACCCATTTAGAATCATAAGTAATGAGCGGTATCTTGCAACACATCATTACTACCCAAGTTACAAGAATGTTGAGATCCAACATCACCTTGTGACTACTAATTGTGACCCTTCACAATATATGATAATGTCCTTCTATCCTTGACATCTAGATTGATCAAATGAGCCATAGACCATGTCATTCTCTAATCAATCTATATCTTGAACTCCGAGTAAACTCACTCTAATCAAATGAGCTCAATATCTCATATTGACTCATTTGGGCATGGTCATGCACTTAGTGGTCTCACTCTATCAAGAATGATGATGTCACTCCCATTATATATGAGGGATAGATCCCATCTACATCACTCACATCCCTCCGCATAATTTGTTACATACCCAGTAATCGCCTTTATAGTCCACCCAGTTATGGGTGACGTTTGACGATGCCAAAGTATGTAACTCCTTATGTAGGGAACCATGGTGACTTCAGGTCCAAGGACTGATAATCATACTCATAGTCACATGAGAAAGTATATGACACTCATATAACGATCCATGATACTTTCTCATGGCGGGTCATTCAGTATACATTTTCCAATGCATACCCATGTGTCAACTTGATATCTCTATATCCATGACTTATGAGATCAAATCATTGAGTTGACCTACATGCCAGTCTCGTCGCATTAACATTGTCCCTGAATGTTAATACTTGACTAGGAATGATTAAGAGTAGTGTTCTCTATATCATCTCACTATCGATTCAACCAATCGATTGATATAGATAAGAACTTTCTACTCAAGGATGCTATTATACTTAGTTATTTGACACCAATACAAGTAAGTATAATAACCATAAAGAAATACCTTTATAAGTATATAGGAATATGATACATCAAGTCCATACAATAATCATCATATGATTGGCTTTAGGGCTCTAACTAACAAATGCATGATAGAATTAGCTAAACTAAACATTGTGACATAGGGCTTTGACGCGAGACGAGCATCTCAACGTCAGATTTGGATTGGATTGGACTTTCTATTTGAGGCGGATACCTTGACTTATCTTTTAGATATGCCATTTGATATGCATAGTAGTTTTTAACAAGTAGTAATAATTATGTTTCTTATCTGCATCGGGTTGTCAATACCAGATTCCTATTACAAGCTTATTTTTGTTTACTTGTTATGCACTTCATGTTAGTACCTACCTGATTATACATGCTTATAGGAGTAGTGACATAACCATGTTTTATTATGTTCAAGATCTAGGTTTTTATACCTTATCTAATCTGTGTACCTAGACCTCTGATTTGATTCATTGTTCTATGGTAGACATTATGTAGAGATGGATAGGTTCAAGATATTTCCATGCTTAGTGTCATGCACCATCTCGCATGATTGCATACTGTGCGATAGTTGGCTCCATTATAGTTGAGCACATCGCCAGTTACATGGATCTGCACACACAACCACTCATGGGTTAGTGGTTCTTATCAAGCAGGGTGTGTTACAGCAGGTTGCTTTGTCAAGGGCTCCGTTGGTACACTCATGGGTAGTGTGACACGGCGTTGTAGCAGGACAGGGATCCCTCCTCTGGACTTGCTAAGGGAGATGAGAGCATTGAGCTCCCCCACTTATGATTTGGGGTAGGAGGATAGGGGTACTCTGATAGCATCTCGTCCACTTGGTCAATCATCAGGAGCAGTGATGGCAAAGTGCACGGTTGTCATAGCCCTACCCACTCGGTCTCACCATCGTGTGTGAGATGGCTGACTGGCAATAGAGGTGACCAGGACATGTCATTAGCATCATACGCATTGATGCATTTATTGCTTGTGTTTGCTGCACTTATATGTTGCATATTAGATGGATGCATTTGTTTGACATACATATAGGATTTCTATACCTCTCGGGTTATTATCCATACACCAGGTCCTGGTTAGTACAGTTGCTCTCCTATTTATTTCAGTTTGCATTTATCCTTCTTATATCAGGAGACTGTACGCATGATTAGTGTTATTTGTTATTTTCTTTATTATGCATATCAGTAGTTACCCGCTGAGGAGTTGACCCACCCCGTGGATATTTATTATTTTTTGGTTGAGGCTGTCCGGAGGAGTTCCAGTCTCTAGTCCCCTGTAGATCGCGAGGATGTGTGTTTTTATCTCTTGCTTTCCTTATTACTATCTAGACTTGTTCTGGTTTTTAACACTTGGATATTGTATGGTTTTATTGTCGATGGGTTTTATTGGATATGTTTTGCTACATGCCTGCCTGGACGGCATAAGAGGTGAGTTGATTTTATCGTTGTGATTTGTGTTTTATGGGTGTAGTGGAGTAGGATATAAGTTTTGAGCTTTATGGGTGTAGTTGAGTAGAATTTTTGACTTGGTTTTTACTTATCATTGCATTTGCTTAGTTTTTACTATTAAGTGTGTGGATGCTTGCTTATTTTACTTTTATGTTATATGTATGTTTCATCCGTGTTGGCCGAGGTATATAAATGATGTAGTAAAGTTTTAGATTGTCGCCCATATAGGGGAGATGCTGCCGAAATTTTTTCTGGCAGGGACTCCCCCGGGGCGTGACAGTAAAGGTTGTAATTTTTATTAATTTGATCTTAATATATGATTTAGATTTTGTTAGGTAAGTACCTTTGTTGTCTTAATATTACATGTGATTCTATTATATCTAATCAATATCTTATGTATTTTAAAAAATTAGAAAAATATGATAAACTCGAGCTAGCCCAAACATGCTCACAAGCTTCTGCCGATACTCAGGGGTCTGAGGACTCTGTTGGCAATAATTTGAGTTTATGGTTGGAGGTCAGTGGAGGACCAAAAGGGGGAAGGGTATTTGGGATGGGTTCTTTGAGCACAACCCAAAGGATAGTTGGACCATCTTTCTCCTCATCAGCACTTATGACCTAAGTAAATAACTTGATTGAAGAGGTTAGCAATTTGAAGGAAATATTATCGTAAAGAGACCAAGAAAGGGTGCAAAGAGACCTAGAAAGGGCGCAAATGGAGCAAGATATAAGAGAGTTGCACTGACAACAAGATTTTATCATGCGACACCTTCAGTTGAGCTCCGCTCTAAGTCAGATTCCTCCGCATAACGATGATGATGATGGCGACGATGATAACGATGATGGTGGTGATGGTTGTTCATGATTTTAATTATGTATGATGATTATTTGTCTCATAGTTAGTATTTTAAACATTAATCTATGGCTTGTTAAATTTTTTAATTTTTATTTTAATTAATATTGTTAATTTATTTTTAACAGGGTTGGTGAAGCGAAATTTATGTTAGAGAAAAATGTAAGTATTAAGTAACATTTTATACTGTTAATTTTAGTTATTTATTTTTTTTATTAGTTGCATTTGCAAAGTAACTCCGCCCATGATGACCGGTCATGGCTGGTCCCAAGCCCGGATAAAGGAGGAGGGTTGCGTTAGGTTGCCAGTCAGCGTCAAATTATGGTAAATATTCAATGAATGAATCCATTAAACTATTTTGCTAATGATAGGTTGTTCTCCGGAAGGAATGCGTTGCAGGGTCCGACTATAACGTCTCGGCACGGACCGCTACATGTCCAGAACTCGGGTGTAGTGATAAATATGCAAGAGTTCGCGTTACAGGATCCGACTGTAACGTCTCAGCAAGGACCACTACATCTCCATGAGAACTTGGGTGTAGTGTTAAATAGACAAAAGTTCTCACACCATAGATTAAATAAGAACAAATATGATAGGAAAACTAATAATCTAAGATTTGGACCATGGAATATAGGAACTCTTACTGATAAATCAATGGAGGTAGTAGATATGATGATTAGGAGAAAAATTAGTATTTTGTGTGTACAAGAGACAAAATGGATAGGCGAGAAGGAAAAGATGATAGAGAACTCGGGTTTTAAGTTATGGTACACTAGAAAGAATAAAGCAAGAAATGGAGTGGGTATCATTGTAGATAATTTGTTAAAGGATGAAGTTGTAGGAGTAGTTAGAAAAGGGGATAGAATTATAGCCCTTAAGATAATAGTGGTGAAAGAAACTATAAACATAATTAGTGTATATGCACCACAAGTAGGATTAGATGAAGCTATCAAATCAAGGTTTTGGGAGGACATAGATGAAATATTACAAAATATTCCACCAAATGAAATGATTTTAATAGGAGGTGATCTAAATGGGCATGTTGGAGTGAAAAATGAGGAATTTGAGAGAGTACATGGGAGTTATGGGTTTGACACGAGGAATGAGGAAGGGAAAACTATATTAGATTTTATGATAGCATATGACCTTATATTAGCTAATACATTTTTTAAGAAAAGAGAAGAACACTTAGTCACATTCAAAAGTGGGAATAATAAATCGCAAACTGACTTTCTTATGGTTAGGAAGAAGGATAGAAAGATTTGTAAAGATTACAAAGTCATCCCTGGAGAAAGCTTAACTACCCAACATAGGGTAGTAGTGTTGGATATACACCTCAAACATAGTATCAATAGAAAGAAAATATATACAATTCCTAAAATTAAGTGGTGGAAGTTAAAGGATGGAAAACAAAATATATTTAAGGAGAAGGTAGAAGTACAAGCATTAGGTGAAATATACGATGACTCTAATACAACATGGAATAAGATGGTATCAAAGTTGAAAATAGTAGCTAAGAGTGTACTCGGTGAGTCAAAGGGACATGCACCACTAAGTAAAGAATCTTGGTGGTGGAATGAGAAAGTACAAGAGAAAGTGAAGGAAAAACGAATAGCTTATAAGGAATTATATATTTGTAAGAACGAGGAAAACTTAAAAAAATATACAATATCTAAGAAAGAAGTTAAAAAAGTAGTGAGTGAAGCAAAAAATAAAACTTTTGAACGGTTATATCGAAAATTGGATACAAAAGAAGGGGAAAGAGACATTTATAGAATAGCTAAAGTGAGAGAAAGGAAAACAAGAGATCTTAGCCAAATAAAATGTATAAAGATGAATGTAATTGGGTATTAGTAAATGATGGAGAAATAAAAGAGCGGTGGAAGAGATATTTTCATCAACTTTTTAATGAAGGTTTAGGTGACCAACTTAACTTAGGTAATTTAATTAGGTCAAATGAGCATAAAATTTTTAATTTTTATCATAGAATTCAAACGTCAGAAGTAAAACAAACTTTAAATGAGATGCACAATGGAAAAAATCGTTGGACCAGATGATATTCCGATAGAGGTATGGAAGTGCTTAGGGAAACAAGGTATTGAATGACTTATAAAATTATTTAACATGATATTGAAAACGAAAAGAATGCCTGATCAATGGAGGATAAGTACTCTAGTTCCCTTATATAAGAACAAGGGAGACATACAAAATTGTGCAAACTATAGGGTTATTAAACTAATGAGTCATGCTATGAAACTTTGTGAAAAAGTAATAGAAAAAAGACTAAGGAAGGAGACCACAGTGACAGAAAATCAATTTGGGTTCATGCCTGGAAGGTCGACAATAGAAGCTAATACATCTCCTTAGACAATTAATTGAAAAATATCGGGAGCAAAAACAAGATCTACACATGGTATTCATTGACTTAGAAAAATCTTATGATAGAGTCCCAAGAGAAATTAAATGGAGAATTTTAGAAAAGAGAGGTGTTAGCATAACATATATTGAACTAATTAAGGATATATATGAGGATGTAACGACCAGAGTAAAGACTTCAAGTGGAGTAATTGAAGCATTTCCAATAAAGATAGGGTTACATCAAGGATCAGCCCTAAGTCCCTATCTTTTTACACTAATTATGGACGAACTCACTATGCACATTCAAGACACAGTACCGTGGTGCATGTTGTTTGCAGATGATATTATTTTGGTAGATGAGACACGTGAAGGAGTAAATGCTAAGCTAGAATCTTGGAGGGAAACACTAGAAGGGAAAGATTTTAAGCTTAATAGATTAAAGACAGAATATATGGAATTTAAGTTTAGCAATATTAGAAGTAATGAAACAATTGTTAAGATAGGAGAGGACGAGTTGCCCGGAACCGACAAATTTAAATATTTAGGATCATTTTTACAAAATGATGGAGGGATTGAAAGAGACGTCTTACATAGAATACAAGCAAGATGGGTGAAATGGAGGGGAGCGTCGGGTGTTTTATGTAACCGTAAAGTACCTCTTAAACTTAAAGGTAAGTTCTATAAAACCGCTGTTAGACCTGCTATGTTATATGAAGCTGAATGTTGGGCTATGACTCGAGCACATGAGCATAAGATGAGAGTTGCAGAGATGAGGATGTTAAGGTGGATGCGTGGACATACGAAGATGGACAAAATAAGGAATGAGAGCATTAGAGAGAAAGTCAGAGTTGCATCTATTGAGGACAAACTCTGAGAGACACGTTTAAGATGGTACGGGCATGTACTTAGACGACCAATAAATGCTCCAGTTAGGCGATGTGAAACTATGATAAACATACATATCAAACGAGGAAGAGGAAGACTAAAAAGACTTGGTTAGCAGCAATAAAATAAGATAAAATTTATTTAAATATAGATGATGATATAATAGGAAATAGAGCTCAATGGCGTAAAAGGATTCATACAGCTGACCCCACCTAGTGAGAAAAGGCTTGGTTGTTGTTGTTGTTGTTGTTGTTGTTGCATTTGCAAAGTTAAATAAGGGTATCATTCTTTTTATAAATTTGTTGAAATTTGATACTACTACATTATTAGTTCAAATTCTGAATTATGATTAGAGTTTGCCTACCAACCAAGTAACAATAAGTATTAAAAGACTAGTATCAACTAATTGATCTTGACTAGTTTGTGTTTTCTTCATTTGAGACATTTTTCATATGATAGGAATTTTAAGACTACATCTCATGCTCTCCATGTCAGATGGAAATAGTATATTTGTAGCTATTGTTTGATATGGTGATTTTTTATATCATAACAATTTGATATGATAAAATAGATTGTATCATATTTAGGATACTTGTAGTTAGTTTCAAGGTACTGCAAAAAATCTGCAAGCAAACTAATTATGAGCATATTAGAATTTAAGTAATTATCTTTCTAGTTACAAATGATCTAGTATATTTGTTTGTTTTTTATACAGGAAAAGAATATTTGATGGGGAAGAAAGCTTTTGTGGCACAAGAAGATGAGTTGATGTAATTTAGTTGTTTTTTTTTAATTTAAATCCTTGTTTAACTTTTTGGATTGTTGGACTTGAATAACTTTTGGAGTGTTGAACTTGTATAATATTTTGGAGTAGCTTGAAGAAAAAAAAATATATCTATTAGCAATTTCGAGCCGTAAAAACCGCTTTTTGCGTTGCGGAAACCTCGAAGCTAGCCACGGATCCGTGCAAAGATAAATAAAATTATTCATGTACATGTTTGTCTACGCTAGATCTACCTTAGATCTATATGAAAAGAAGTGTTACCATTGTAGTGATGCCCTTCGCTTATCCCGCTCATCCAAACGGTTGCCGGATCTCGTAGAGTGTCAAGTGTACACTCCTCTATACGTATCCACACGGACAAAAGGTGGAGAGAACTAGTTAGAGTGTGCTAGCACCCTTGAGAGGTATTGGCAACGGAGGAGAGGGAGAACAAGAAAGAAGAGAGGAGGAAGAAGAAGCTTTGATTAGCCTTGATTTGCTTCACTAATGTGGCCAGCCACTTTTTAGAGGTTTTATACCTCCATGTAATACCAAGAGTCATGGATCTTGGTCTTCCTCATGAGGTGACACACAATGATGTAGCCTTGATGATGTGGAACACCATCATTGGCCAGCGCATGCCAAGTCACAAATGAGGTGACATTTGGTCAAGTCAAACTTGACCCTTCATCTTCCCTCTCAAGTCAAGTCAACCTTGACCTCTTATCTCCCATGGTTGATCAAATCTATGATTTGATTCAAATCAATTTAATTTAATGAATCTCTATTCATTGGTTTAAATTGATTTAATGAATCAAAATTTAAATTAGACTCATTCGACACATGAATCAAATTGAGTCCAACTCAATTAGTCGAATTTGGATTACTCTTAATCCAATTTGGTTCATCACATGAACCTAATCCTCTTGGTCCATCATATAAACCTAATCTCCATCTAACTGCCCTTTGTGTGTGACCCTATAGGTTCTTGTAATGTTGGCAATGCTCCTAAACCCATTTAGAAACATAAGTAATGAGCGGTATCTAGCAATACATTATTACTACCCAAGTTACAAGAATGTTGAGATCCAACATCACCATTGTGACCACTACTTGTGACTCTCATAATATGTGACAATTTCTTCTATTCTTGTCATCTAAATTGATTAATTGAAGCATAGACCGTGTCATCCTCTAATCAATTTATGTCTTGAACTCCAAGTAGACTCACTCTAATCAAATGAGCTCAATAACTCATATTGACTCATTTGAGCATGGCCATGCACTTAGTGGTCTCACTCTATCA
The DNA here is from genome assembly GCF_018446385.1 of Zingiber officinale. Classification (NCBI taxonomy): domain Eukaryota; kingdom Viridiplantae; phylum Streptophyta; class Magnoliopsida; order Zingiberales; family Zingiberaceae; genus Zingiber; species Zingiber officinale. The sequence continues at coordinate 57,612,693 of NC_056006.1, read as the reverse complement.
AGAATCATGATATCACTCCCGTTATATAGGAGGGATTGATCCCTTTTACATCACTCACATCCCTCCGCATAATTCGTTACATACCCAGTAATCGCCTTTATAGTCTACCCATTTATGGGTGACGTTTGACGAAGACAAAGTATGCAACTCCTTATGTAGAGAACTATGGTGACTTTAGGTCCAAGGACTAATAGTCATACTAATAGTCATATGAGAAAGTATATGACACTCATATAACGATCCATGATACTTTCTCATGGCGGGTCATTCAGTATACATTCTCCAATGCATACCCATGTGTCAACTTGATATATAATATCCATGACTTATGAGATCAAGTCATCGAGTTGACCTACATGCTAGTCTCATCGCATTAACATTGTCCCTGAATGTTAATACTTGACTAGAAATGATTAAGAGTAGTGTTCTCTATATCATCTCATCATCAATTCAACCAATCGATTGATATAGATAAGAACCTTCTACTCAAGGACGCTATTATACTTAGTTATTTGGCACCAATACAAGTAAGCATAATAACCATAACGAAATGCCTTTATATATATATATATATATATATATATATATATATATATATATATATATATATAGGAATATGATACATCGAGTCCATATAACAATTATCACATGATCAACTCTAGAGCTATCACTAACAATCTCCTACTAGTACTAGTGCCAATCAGTGTAGGCTCTAACACCCAATGACCTAGTGTGACCATCATGCTTTCTCTGTGCTAAAGCCTTGGTCAAGGGATCAACTACGTTAGCCTCTGTGGGTACTCTGTAAATTTTCATATCTCCTCTATCGATGATCTCTCGAATGAGATGGAAGTGCCGTAGTATGTGTTTGGTCCACTGGTGTGAGCGAGGTTCCTTAGCCTGTGCAATTGCTTCATTGTTGTCACAATAGAGCTTAATAGGATCTGCAATACTAGGAACCACCCCAAGCTCAATAATGAACTTGCGGATCCAAACTGCCTCCTTTGCAGCTTCTGATGCAACAATATACTCAACTTTTGTTGTAGAATCATCAACTGTATCCTGCTTCGAACTCTTCCAGCTCACAACAGTACCATTCAAGCAAAACATGAACCCAGACTGCAATCTATAATCATCCTGGTCAGTTTGGAAGCTGGCATCACTTTAACCCTTTACAGCTAGCTCGCCATCACATCCAAATATCAAGAAATATTCTTTAGTCCTTCTCAAGTACTTAAGAATATTCTTGACCGCTATCCAGTGACGCTCACCTGGATCTGACTGGTATCTGTTCGTCATGCTCAAAGCATACGAAACATCAGGATGAGTATATAGCTTGGCGTATATGATAGATCCTATGGCTGAAGCATAAGGGAACTTATCCTTGCGGTCTCTCTCCTCTCAAGAAGAGGGACTTTGAGTCTTCGAAAGACTCACACCATGTGACATCGGTAGAAATCCTTTCTTGGAATTCTGCATGACAAACTGTAGTAATACCGTGTCAATATATGTACTTTAACTTAGGCCAAGCAATCTCTTAGATCTATCTCTATAGATCTTTATGACTAGAATACAGGCTGCTTCACCTAAGTCCTTCATTGAGAAATAATTCCCCAGCTAAGTTTTTACAGACTGCAGCAAAGGGATGTCATTTCCAATGAGTAGTATGTCATCCACATACAATACAAGGAAGACAACTGTGTTCTCAACAACCTTTTTGTAGACACATGGTTCATCTTCATTCTTGATGAAACCAAACTATTTGATTGCATCATTGAATCGAAGATTCCAGCTATGAGAAGCTTGCTTTAGTCCATAAATAGACTTATGCAGCTTGCATACTCTGCAAGTATGCAGTGGATCTACAAAACCCTCAGGTTGTGTCATGTACACATCCTCGAGCAAGTTTCCATTCAGAAACACAGTTTTGACATCCATCTGCCAGATCCCATATCGTGGCATGTTGCAATAGCAAGCATGATCCGAATGGACTTAAACATCGCTACTGGAGAAAAGGTTTCATCATAGTCAACACCATGAATTTGCTTGAAACCTTTATCTACCAAACAACCCTTATAGGTATGCATATGTCCATCCATGTCAGTCTTTCTCTTAAAGACCCACTTACACCCAATGGGTTTGACGCCTTCCGATAGATCAACCAAAGTCCATACTTGGTTGGTGTACATGGATTCCATCTCGGATCTCATGGCCTCTAGCCATTTCTAAGAATCTGGTCTCATCACAGCTTCCTGATAGGAGGTAGGCTCATTCTCAACGAGTATAATGTTGTCATGGTCTGACAAGAGAAATGAGTATCTCTCAGGCTGACGACGTACCCTGTCGGACCTGCGAAGAGGTAGGTCTACTCGAACTGGTTGTTGTTCCTCAACTCTTTGTGCAACAATCTTATTATCCACAACATTTTGTGTTTCCAGTTCAACTTCCATCAAAGCTTCAGTGCTATGGTCCATATCTTGAACTTCTTCAAGATCGAACGTACTCCCACTAGTTTTTCTAGAAACAAAGTCCTTTTCTAGAAATGCCCCAGTCTTAGCCACAAACACTTTGTGTTGACTGGGAATGTAGAAGTAATATCCCTTCGTTTCCTTGGGATATCCTATAAAATAGCACTTATCGGATTTGGGTCCTAGTTTGTCCGAGACTTGACGTTGAACGTATGCCTCACAACCCCAAATCCTCATAAAAGATATCTGGGCATCTCTCCCAATCCATATCCTATATGGTGTCTTTATCACAGCTTTGGATGGAACACGGTTAAGTGTGAACGCTGTTGTGTCTAGAGCATATCCCCAGAAAGATATAGGAAGATCTGTGTGACTCATCATAGATCGTACCATATCTAATAGGGTACGATTCCTCCTTTCGGATACACCATTCCACTGTGGTTTTGCAGGAGGAGTGAGTTGGGATAGAATCCCACACTCAGCTAGATAGTCATGAAACTCATGGATAAGGTATTCACCACCTCGATCTGATCGAAGTATTTTAATACTCTTGCCTAGCTGGTTTTGTACTTCATTCTTGAATTCTTTGAACTTTTCAAAGGATTGTGACTTATGTGTCATCAGATACACATAACCATATCTACTGAAGTCATCAGTAAATGTAATGAAGTACCTATAACAACCTCTGGCAGTGATATTGAAAGGGCCACATACATTACTATGTATAAGTCCTAACAAGTTAGTTGCTCTTTCGCTGTGTCCACTAAAGGGAGTCTTGGTCATCTTGCCTAGTAGGCATGACTCGCATGTCTCATATGATTCAAAATCAAATGAGTCCAGCAAACCATCTTTATGCAGCTGGGATAAGCGATTCTCATTTATATGACCTAAGCGACAATGCTAGAGATATGTTCGGTTCATTTCATTTGACTTGAACCTTTTGGTACTTATGTTATAGATGAGGTTCTCTAAGTCTAGAATGTAGAGTCCGTTTATCAGAGGTGCACAACAATAGAACATATCTTTCAAATAAATGGAATAACATTTATTCTTTATTATAAAAGAAAAGCCTTTCTTGTCTAAACAAGAAACTGAAATGATGCTCTTTGTGAGAGCAGACACATAACAACATTCATCTAATTCTAGTATAAGCTCAGAGGACAGAGATAGAAAGTAAGTCCTACAGCAACAGTAGCAACCCGTGCTCCATTGCCTACTCGTAGGTCCACCTCACCCTTCGTCAATGTCCTGCTATTTCTCAACGCCTGTACATTTGTACAAATGTGAGAAGCACAGCCGGTATTTAATACCCACGATGAAGAAATAGAGAGATTAACTTCTATAACATATATGCCTGAAGTAGAAATCTCATTTCTCTTCTTCTTAAGATCTTCCAGGTATCCTTTGCAGTTCCTCTTCCAGTGCTCGGTCTGACCACGGTGGAAGCAGGTACCATCCTTGGCAACCCCTCCTTTAGGTTTCATTACCTTGCCTTTGCCCTTGACTTGGGACTTTCCCTTGATTTTAGGCTTGCCCTTGCTTTTATGCTTTTGCACCATCAGAATGGATTTGGGCTTTACCTTCTTAAGGTTGACCTCAGCAGTTCGTAACATGCTTAGCAGCTCAGGCAGTGGCTTATCAATTTCGTTCATGTTGTAATTCATGACAAATTGACCGTAACTTTCTGGAAAGGATTACAAGATCAAGTCAGTGACCAGTTCTTGGCCAAGTGGGAATCCCAACCTCTGTAGGTTCTCTATGTATCCAATCATCTTGAGTACATATGGACCTACGGGAGTCCCATCATGCATCTTACACTGAAACAGTGCCTTAGAGATCTCGAATCTCTCATGCCTTGCTTGTCCTTGATATAGTTGACGAAGATGTTCAACCATATCATAAGCAGTCATCAACTCGTGTTGCTTCTGAAGCTCAGAGTTCATGGTTGCGAGCATGAGGCATGATACATCTAATGCATCATCTTGATGCTTCTTATAAGCATCTCGGTCAGCTCGCGTGGCAGTGGCAGGAGGTGCCTCCGGAATGGGTTACTCCAGGACGTACAGTTTTCTTTCTTGTGTGAGAATGATTCTCAGATTCCTGTACCAGTCCAGGAAATTAGCTCCATTGAGCTTGTCTTTGTCAAGGACAGAATGCAGGGAGAAAGTGTTCGTATTTATCGACATGACAATCTACAACAAAAATAAAGCAGAAAGTAAATATCATATTCCATTTATCATTTAATTAGGCCTTTAACTAAATGATGCTCCCATTGAATTATAGGGTTTTGTAGAATCAAGTCATGGATGTGGTCAAACCACACTACTAGATTCATACCAATTATCTATAATTCACGCGGGACAAGATCCACATCATACTACGCCTTGAGTTAGCTTTGGCTAAATCACCCAAGATTTAGTATGATCGGTCGATAACTAATTATCAATTACATCTCTATGCAACTCTTGTTTCTTCCAACCATTGCAAAATACCTATAGTTTTATCCAATCCAATTGAGTTAACTAGTTATACTCAATCTAATTGAGTTTGTACTCACCCAAGATTTGATAGGCGGGACCAAGATTGTCCCTCCGCACCCTACCAAGATAATATGCGTTGCACTGCTTTGGCAGATTCAACAACAACAAATGATCGAGGTAGTGATGGGTATCAAAACTTGGTAGGCATTTCGAGTTGACTTGATTAAGATCTAATCTAATCATGAATGTATATCATATACTCATTAAGGCACTAATTACCCTACATTAGCATGCATCACATACACATAAGCAATCATATATACTGATTAATTAATTGTGATGAGGTCATGGCCCTACTACGATCTTCTCAAGCCAATGAGAAGATCGGACGGTCAACCTAGGGATAACGGCTTCTTCAAGTGCCTCCTTTGACCGCCATGTGTTGACAGCATCCTCCTTGTAACTTCTTCTTGAGTGGACCTTCCACTGCTTCATTTTGTACATTACAAATATAAAACTCGAGTTACATTCGAGTCTAAAATCTATTTACAATATGAACATAAAAAGGGAGGCACGACACGCAGGTCGTATATCATATACAACACGCACAATACAAAAAATGGCATGTAGGCCATATTATGAATTACAACACAATTTTTAACCAATCATATTGGGGTTTTTGGGCCATGACCATCACAATATCATACATAATTCTAAATTATGTATTTTACATAAATTTCTATAATTTTACTACTATTTTTATCAATTTTATGAGTCATAATTCTTCGACGGTCCCGTTTAGCGATTTTCGGGCGCGATCGTGAGACAACGCCCCTTACGGAGTTAGGGGCAGCGCCCCTTCTCGCGAAATGAATATCACGAGGGTCCCATCTTGATCTAACAGTGCCTTAAGTCTCTGTCCCAAATAAAAATAATTTTATTTGGGCGAGACCTTGCCGTTTCGGAAGGTTTTTCTTGGTAAATGAAGCCTACAAGTGTCCAAGCACTTGTTGCTTCGCCTCTACAAGAAAAATACTCAAAAAATCCATAAAAATAGAAAAATTACATAAATTTACAGATCTGAAATCTTTTCATAATAACAAAACAAAACATGTACAAGCTTCGCACGTGGCTCTGATACCACTATTAGCAATTTTGAGCCGCAAAAACCGCTTTTTGCGTTGTGGAAACCTCGAAGATAGACACGGATCCATGCGAAGATAAATAAAATTATTCATGTACATGTTTGTCTACGCTAGATCTACATTAGATCTACATGAAAAGAGGAGTTACTCTTGTAGCGAAGCCCTTCGCTTATCCCGCTCGTCCAAACGGTTGTCGGATCTCGTAGAGTGTCAAGTGTACACTCCTCTATACGTATCCACACGGACAAAAGGTGGAGAGAACTACTTAGAGTGTGCTAGCACCCTTGAGAGGTCTCGGAAACGGAGGAGAGGGAGAACAAGAAAGAAGAGAGGAGGAAGAAGAAGCTTTGATTGGCCTTGATTTGCTTCACTAATGTGGTCGGCTACTTTTTAGAGGTTTTATACCTCCATGTAATACCAAGAGTCATGACTCATGGTCTTCCTCATGAGGTGGCACATAATGATGTGGCCTTGATGATGTGGAACACCATCATTGGTCGGCCCATGCCAAGTCACAAATGAGGTGGCATTTGGTCAAGTCAAACTTGACCCTTCATCTTCCCTCTCAAGTCAAGTCAAACTTGACCTCTTATCTCCCATGGTTGATTAAATCTACCATTTGATTCAAATCAATTTAATTTAATGAATCTTTATTCATTGATTTAAATTGATTCAATGAATTATAATTTAAATAAGACTCATTCGACACATGAATCAAATTGAGTCCAACTCAATTAGTCTAATTTTGATTACTCTTAATCCAATTTGGTTCATCACATGAACCTAATCCTCTTGGTCCATCATATGAACCTAATCTCCATCTAACTGCCCTTTGTGTGTGACCCTATAGGTTCTTGTAACGTTGGCAATGCTCCTAAACCCATTTAGAAACATAAGTAATGAGCGCTATCTAGCAACACATCATTATTACCCAAGTTACAAGAATGTTGAGATCCAACATCACCATTGTGACTACTAATTCTTACTCTCACAATATGTGACAATATCCTTCTATCCTTGATATCTAAATTGATCAATTGAGACATAAACCGTGTCATCCTCTAATCAATTTATGTCTTGAACTCCAAGTAGACTCACTCTAATCAAATGAGCTCTATATCTCATATTGGCTCATTTGGGCATGACCATGTACTTAGTGGTCTCACTCTATCAAGAATCATGATATCACTTCCGTCATATAGGAGGGATAGATCCCTTCTACATCACTCACATCCCTCCGCATAATTTGTTACATACCCAGTAATCGCCTTTATAGTCCACCCATTTACGGGTGACGTTTGACAAGTCCAAAGTATGCACCTCCTTATATAGGGAACCATGGTGACTTCAGGTCCAAGAACTGATAGTCATACTAATAGTCACATGAGAAAATATATGATACTCATATAACGATCCATGATACTTTCTCATGGCGGATCATTCAGTATACATTCTCCAATGCATACCCATATGCCAACTTGATATCTAATATCCATGACTTATGAGATCAAGTCATCGAGTTGACCTACATGCTAGTCTCATCGCATTAACATTGTCTCTAAATGTTAATACTTGACTAGGAATGATTAAGAGTAGTGTTCTCTATATCATCTCATCATCAATTCAACCAATAGATTGATATAGATAAGAGTTTTCTACTCAAGGACGGTATTATACTTAGTTATTTGGCACCAATACAAGTATAATAACCATAACGAAATACCTTTATATATATATATATATATCGAGTCCATACAACAATCATCACATGATCGACTCTAGGGCTCTCACTAACAATATCTTGTTAAGACCTTTGAATTTGTTGTATCAAATCAATTTGATTTGATTTCAATTATTAATAGATGTATGTGAAATAGGATGTGATATTGTTAATTAGGATGTGATGTATGTGAAATAGGATGTGATATTGTTAATTAGGATGTGTTGAATGTATATGGTTATTTGAATTTGTTGTATATATATATATATATATATATATATATATATATATATATATATATATATATATATATATATATATATATATATATATATATATATATATATATATATATATATATATGAGAATATAGATGGAATATTTTTTGGAATTTAGGAATGAATTTGGCAACGAAAAAAATTTGTTGCCAAATTATCGTAACTACTGTACAACGATAATTTCGTAACAAAATAATTTTTGTTCAAAATTGTTGGAGCAATCCCAATGGTTCGTGGGACCATGTGTTTTGGTGTTTAGGCAAAGGGTTTAAGTTAGGTTTACCCTTGTTATTTGATATGTGTACTTGAGTTGTGCAGGACTGCAGGTGACACATATGACTCAGGTTGACGGCTTCGAGTCCGGTGAAGGATGGAGCATCCGAGGGACCGTGGACAAGGCAGCGAGGACAAGGGCCGAGGGAAGCGACTTCGAGGCATACGCGAAGGATGGCATTGGGGACGAGCCGCGGGCTTGGATGCATCCGAGGGACGAGAGCCAAAGGAAGTAGGCTTGAAGGCAAGAGGTCAAGGCTGCAAAGAAGAGTCGAATGAGGGGGACGAGTGCATGAGAGATTGTACTGGAGTAAAATCCTAGTTTTAGGGTTTTCTTGTGGCGGCAATGTAGCGATTCTTGTAGCGTCTTGCGATTCTTGTAGCGTCTTGTGATCGGCGGTGTATGGAGCGTCGGTGATGCACTATAGCGTTGAGATAGCCGTTGGTGGCACGGTTGGTGCAAGGACCGATCGGTGTAACCGCAAATCAGGTTCTGATTTGTTCCAAGCTCTATAAGAAGGAGCTTGGTATGGCCGGCCAAGGCGACGAAATTAGACTTGGTTAAAGCCTAATTAGTAGTCACAAGAGTTCTCAAGTGCTTGTGTAATCCAAGAGGTCTTGGTGTGTTTGTGGTGAGGTTTTTCCACCCACAAGGAGCGACTTGAGATAGCAGGAGTTTGCCGGGGGCTAATCCACCGACGGATAGGGATCGTCCACCTCAAGGACAAGCCGTGGAGTAGGAGCCCTAATCTCCGAACCACGTTAAACGAACGTGTTAGCGGTTTGCTTGCTCTTTCTTATAGTGTTTAGCTTTCTACTTGTTTGTATTAGTTTGTATTTCCGTTGCGCACTAACAAGTGTAGGGTGAAAGCGAGTATTTGGGGGTGCCGTCTATCCAACCCCCCTTCAAGCCGGCCACCGATCCTCCAACAAAAATTTCATCCCAAATTCTGGGACGAATCCACAGATTCGTCCCAGAATCTTGGACAAAAATTATTTATTTAGGAACGAATTTGGCAACGAAAATAATTTGTCGTCAAATTATCGTAATTATAATTTTGCAACAAAATAATTTTTATTCCAAATTTTGTCCCAAATTCTGGGATGAATCTGTGGATTCGTTCCAGAATTTGGGACGAATCCACAGATTCGTCCCAGAATTTGGGACGAAATTTGGAACAAAAATTATTTTGTTGCAAATTAAATTCGATTTTCGTTGCCAAATTTGTCATAAATTTTGTAACAAAAAAATATTTGTTGCAAAGGTTTCAGAATTTGGCAACGAAAATATAATCCGTTGCGAAATTTTATAGCTAAATTAGGGACAAACTTGGCAACCAAAAAATAATTCGTCACCTAATTCATCCCGAAATTCGTTGCTAAATTTGCAACAACACATATATTCATTCCAAAATGGTTTACAATTTGACGACAAATTTGGGGACGAAAGTATTATTCGTCGCCAATTTCGTCCCCAAATTTGTTGTCAAATTTGCAACGAAAAATTTTTCGCTCCAAAAGTTGACAACAAGATTTTTGGGATGAAAATTTTTTCGTCCCAGAATTCGTCCTAAAATATTTTGCAACAAAATTTTTTTATAAATTCGTCCCAGAATTCGGTTCAGAATGTAGTATTTTTTGTAATGTCGTCTCTTGAAATTCTTACGACAATATCCCTAAACCCTAATTACTCTTTTGTAATCCCGCCAAACTGCATGAGGACGTATGACAAGCGGAGGAGGTTCATGATCGTTTCTTGTTTATAAGACCAAGAAGAGGGATGAAGGGAGAGAGAGAGTGAGACCATGTGCATCCGAACCATAAAATTATTTTCATTTAAAAATATGATTTGGATACCTAAAAATGATGAATGAAAAGAGGTGGTTGGCAAGAGAGGTAAAAAGGAAATTAAATATATTTTTCTATGGCCTCTGGTATAAACACAACAACAATATATCTTTTAATAAATATCATATTCCACTACTGGCGTATAAATTGCCGAATACATATAAAGTACTGCTTCAGATGTACAGCCATTTGTTGCTTGGAAGCTTCAGAAGTTACTTGATAAGTAGGACGACCTGGTGATGCTTGTTTTATTAATTTTTTTTAATTCGCCATAAATTATCAGTTTTTGAAATTATGAGAATCGGAACAGACTCTATGCACGAGGATGTGTGCACTCTCCATGTTGGGATTCGCTTGCACTTGTTTCACAAAGAAGAGAAGAAACTCCCAGCTTGTTGCGAGGGCTTCACGAGTCAGACACGGGGACGGCTTCACGAGGCGACCGCGGCAGCGTCCATGTGAGGCACGAACCCGTGAATGACCACCACGCGGCCACTGAGACGGTCGTGGAGCGTCATTTAATCTTTATTGCCAAACCTAGCACCAATCATTGCTGTTTGATTTACCAAGTCAAAGACGTCAAGTAGGCCACTCCCAACAACTCCTTTAAGAAAATATATTAGACTGATTCCTGCTCGCGAATCTAATCTTGTAAACTTCTGCTTGTCGATAAGAATTCTTCCAGTTTAAAGCAAATTCAAACTCTCCCAATCTACAGCTCCCACAAGGCATTGCCATGTCAACGCATTCATGGCCTCTCTCTCTATAAAAATCCACTTATGCTTCTGCGGTTCTGCCATAACGAAATCAAAATCCTCCTTAATCAAGCTCTCCCATCTTAATTACCTTATCTCTCTTCAACGATTCCATGGCTTCTGATCTATCCCTCCTGCTTGTTGTTGCTCTCGTTGCAGCTTTGTCTTTCTCTCAAGCTTTAGCCCGTGATCCAGGCGCCCTTCAAGACTTCTGTGTTGCAGACAGCATGTCCAAAGGTATACTAATTACCTAGCTTACATATATGTATATTTGTTACCTTAAATCTTTCCCAACATATATATGCATGGAGATGATCGATAATTAATTTATATACATGCTTCAATGTATTCATATGCAGTTATTGTGAATGGATTCACTTGCAAGAATCCAGAACTCGTTAAAGTTGATGATTTCTTCTTGTCGGGTCTCAATGTGCCTCGTAGCACCATGAACAAAGTTGCTTCCAATGTGACGCTCATAAATGCAAATATAATTCCCGGCCTCAACACTCTTGGCATCTCCATGGCTCGAGTGGACTATGCCCCCCGCGGTCTCAATCCTCCGCACATCCACCCTCGTGCCACAGAGCTCCAAACAGTGTTGGAAGGCTCGCTCTATGTTGGATTCATAACGTCCAATCCCGAGAACAAGTTGGTGACCAAAGTGCTTAACAAGGGTGATGTGTTTGTATTCCCTCAAGGCCTAATTCACTTCCAGTTCAATCTTGGTAGGACGAGGGCTCTTGCAATGTCATTTCTAAGTAGCCAAAATCCAGGAGTAATCACCATCGCCAACACTGTCTTTGGGTCAAAGCCAAACATCTCGGATGATATTCTTTCAAAGGCTTTCCAGGTGGATAAGAAGACTATCGATCGGATCCAATCTCAGTTCTAGAAAACCAACGAAAGTTAATAATATCATATCAATAATATTGTTGCTTATTCACTACATTAGTATCTACAATAATTCTTTTTTTTTTTTTTTTTAATGTATCCATGTTTTGATAGATCTTGAGTTATCTCCAAACCGCATTAATTCTAATAATGAAATAAAAACTACAACAAAAAAAAATACAAAACATGATCTAGTTTCATCAGAGAACATAACACAATAGTACATGTGGCATAAAGCGATTCGCTCATCCCCAGTGCCCCCACTAACCCGTCCATAAGCCAACACGGAGGAGGTAAATCACGGATGACTACTAGCTATTAGTGCAAATGACCAAGACATGGGGGAGGTTATGCTCAGTCACGCCGAGTTTCGACCCCAAGATCTCATATGGCAACACCCCATGCCTTAACCATCACACCGTCCCGAGGGGACAAAACATGAAGCATAAACAAATAGTGACAAGAAACCTAATTGAAGAGTTATCATTGTCTTTAGTATCATCCAAGCAATAGAGAAGATCTTCTAAGGGAATTAGGGGTGAACATCGCAAAACTTCTTGTCCATGGGGAACAAAAAGTTAGGTCAAGATACCTAAATATTTAGGGATCAACCCTATATATAGTGCACATTCGTTATCAGCACATAAATGATAATGGATGTGGATAATGAGTTATACACATACGAGGTCCACATCCAATAACATAATCCCAATACCCAATAACCTTAAGTTAGATCTCTTAACGGATTTCAATATCGCAAGTCTTGAATCACATGTGACCCCATCTTCAAGGATATTATATATAATAATCTCCCACTTAGGCTATATGTGATTATAGATAAGACATAAATATAACTTTAGTTGATATCATACTTAATGAGTATAAAATACCTGTGTAAATAATTTGATTCATTAACTTCATTAGTATACGATTAAAAAGGTCATAGTTACTGTATATGATCATAATAAGCTCCAACAATAATCAAAATACTAATATCATTAATGGTATACATCAAGATATGGATATATAGATGGGAATTATATGAAATATGATCAACACATGTCAATTTCTAAACTGGTCCTAAGGTGACATAAAAAGAGGTCAGATTATATTTGCAAATACATTATGTTAAACTGTATGAACAAATCATGATCCAAACTTTATTATTCCAAAAATGAATCTATATCACATTTATAAACACCAAATTTTGAAAAATAACAATAAATCATGATATTTTTTTTTGGAGTATCAAACAAACAAAATCTAATAAATGTTTTAAACTTTAGATACATACAATAATTAAAATAAAAATATTTATTTTTATTAATAAATATAGAGTAATAAAATAATTATAAACTCCTACTAAATAAGAGTTTCTTTCATAAGAAGGACTCTTATATTCGCAACATACGCATGAACACCTTAGACACCAAGCCTTTAGTGAGTGGATTGGCCAATGTGGAATATGTGATGATATGCTCTATCATGACTTGACGACTCTGAACTCTTTCTTTAACTGTTAGAAACTTGTTGTCGATGCGCTTGAACTTCGATGCACTACACTTGTTCTTAGAATATAATTATGTGACTTTATTATCATAGTTGATTCTCAATAGTCTATCAATGCCATCAACAATCTAGAATGTTGTGATGAAGTTTCTCAACTAAATACCGTGATTGGATTCTTCATATCATTTTGCCTCGATAGTAGAATTGACTATTAGCGTCTGTTAGACTCTCTTCAAAGATATAGTCCCTCCAACAAGTATGAAAATATAGCCAAAGTGGACCTCCTACTATCTAAACATTCATCAAAATTGAAGTTTGAATAACTAATTACCTCCAGGTGATCTGATCTGATCTCTAATACGTGAGAATATAACCTTTAGTTCTTTTCAAGTACCACATCACTCTCTTAATCATTTTCCATTGTGACGGTCCTAAGTTACTAACATATCTACATAACATCGCAACTAAAAATATTATATCTAGTCATGTACAAACTGTGCATACATGAGATTTCTTACTACTGATGCATATGAAAATTATTTATATCATTTATTTTAAATTCAAACCATGGACACTACTGCAAGCTAAACATTTCACCACTTGATATAGGTGTATTATCAAGTGTATAGTTCTTCATGTTATAGCCTATAAGCACCTTTTCAATAATGGCATGTTATGAAAGTCTAAGAATGCCTCTTGAATGATCATGATAGATTTGTATGCCAAAAATAAAAGATGATTAACCAACATCTTTCATTTCAAAATTACTAGATAGAAATGACTTGCTTTTATACAATAGGCCCTTATTATTGCTCTCAAGTAATATATCATCCACGTACAAAATAAATATAACAAATTTGCTCCCACTGAACTTGATTTATATGTTGGAGCAATCTGTGTGACCTTAGATTTTGATGTTTGGGCAAAGGTTTAAGTTAGGATTATTGTAGTATTTGATATGCGCTTGTGAGCATGCAAGATGTAGGTATAACAAGGAAAGTCAAAGGGTGATCTTGCAAAGGCAAAGTCCAAGTGGGATCTTGGTAAAAGTGAAAGTCCGAGGGTGAGTCTTGGCAGTGTAAATATAAGTATATAGTCTTGGCAACGTAAGTCCAAGTATGACTTGGCAAAGTTGAAGTCCCGGAGCGAGGAGTTCTTAGCAAAGGATGAAGTCCTAGAGGTGAGGAGTCTCTTGGCAATGGAAGACCGGACAAGAACAAGGCCAAATTAAGCACTTAAAGGTAAAGCATGAAGGATGGGAAAGCATCTGAGGGATGCAAGGCTGATGGAGGAGGCTAAAAGACATGGTCAAGGTTGTGTAGACGAGGATGAGTGTTGTGAGAATGTACTCAGGGTAAACCCTAGGTTTAGAGTTTAGCAGTTGACTAGTGTATGCACCAATCGATTGGGGAGAGAACAAAATATTTCTATTCTCTCAACCGAAGTGGACTAATCGATTGGTCCCACTAAAGGGATACCCGAGGGCCTCCTGGTTATACAATCGTTGAAGTTATCTAATTTACTTTATAAAGGTAGATTAATGTAATTAAGTAGAAGAGGTAACTAAGAAAGGGATATCATTTATCGCAGGGCTCCCTGGTCATCAACCATTAGATTACACAAGTCACTTCCTAACGTTAATTTAAGAAAAACCCTTTAATATCTAATTAGATATTCCTTTGTAGAGAATCAATTTTCTTACAAGAGGATCATTCTAGAAAATCCGCTTAAAAGGATACCCTCTATCATAGGACCCCACTGTCATACAATCTAGCGCTTCTCCTCTACAAGGTGACCAATCCACCACAATCCATAGGATACACCAAACACATTTTGTCAAATATGTATAAGGCATAATACATAAGAACTAGTCATAAACATATCATTGAACAAGAAAATAAGCAAATACAATAGTTCATAGACTAATATCACATCAAGAATACTCTCTACATCCGAAGAATCGAAGGTCTACTCCATGGAGAAGGAATAACAAACCAAAGACATGAATAATAATATTCTTGTAACCTAAATACAAGAAATAAGGAGAAGAAATGCTTAGCGATACGTTGTCGATATCTTTAACGTGTCTCTGAGTGTCTCCTTACTTCGGAGATGGACAGATCGCTAACGGCTTGAATAAGGAGGCTCTAGGGTCTCCCCTAGAGGAGAAAACCCTCTCCCCAGGAGGAGGACATATCCTCTAGTCCCCCCTCGAGATCCCTAATCCAATCGAGCAAATCCCCCTTATATAGGCACTGAAAATGGTCACTCGACACGGGCCATGCAGTTAGGCATGGGCACCTGTGTTGGGTATTGAGGCACAGATCTAGCAAGCATGCCGCTAAGCACAGATGCCTATGGTGAGGTAGCTAAATGGGCCATGATCCATGCCAATGGGAACGAGCTGATCATGGCAGGGAAGCAGAGCCGGGCATGGGTCATGGAGAGAAGCACGATCTCGTGTGGCATGGCTCCCGAACGGGACACGACCCGTGCCATGAGGCACGTTTGCCCATGGCAGAGAAAGACTTCTCCCCTTGATCACCTTTGCTCCTTATTTCACTCCATCCTTCACTCCTGTCAATTAAAATACATGAGAGTAGTATCTAGGAGTAATAAAACATAAAAATGAAGCATATAATTAAGATATCATGAATCATCTATGTAAAAGTAGGTCGAATGTAGCATGAAAATATGATAAAAGCCTTATACACTTCCCACTTATTAGAAGGCACAAGCGACTATGATATCGCTTGTTAGGGTTGATCGTATAAATTTCTATGTGTAAAATATATTTTTGAAAGACATACAATGAAAGTGAAATAAATTTCTAAATTATTACAACACACATGCGCTATAATCGTAAATTAAAACTTTGTTGATTAATTATACTTGTCAGATAATATTTAATGGAATCAACATCAACAAGCAAGCCTCACAAGACTTGCCTCAATTTGTATCCATGCCGAGATTTCTTCAAGATGACTTCGTAAAGCCACAAGTTATGTCTCCACTTTGGTTCTAACCAAAGGGAGGAGACAACTCGATTCGACAGAAAAATCCACAACTCGATTTGGTACCTAGGGGCAATTACAACTTGGTGGCACCAAAAGGACGACACATCAACCCCTTGACTACTATCCGACAACTGGAGGTTCTTCTACTGGTGGTTATGGCCGACGGTAGATGGATGATGTGTGCAATCTGCAAGTGCACAGTTGTCATCAAGTAATAAAGATATTATACCCACAAGGACTACATATAAGTACTAAAAATCAATCACGATGAATTAGCTAAACAATCGATGGGCAAGAACTTATGCATTAAAGTAAAAAGGAGATTAGATTAAGAGAAAGAGGAAGAAAGAGAGCGAGAGTTTGAGAGAGTTGAGAATTGATTGAAGACTTTGGTTGAGGAAAACGTTCTAGGAGTTTGGTTTTATTGTGATGTTAATAAATGAATTAAGGATTACCAATTATCTATCCTCTATCCCTATGAACATGTAGGAAGTTTGATTCAACAACCGAACTAGGGGTGCTCTAGTTATGACGTTGTTACCCATTGACTGAGGTGCCAGGTTCGAGCCCCAACCTGCGCATGCTTTTATCAATTTAAGTCCCTATTTTGGGCACTATTGACTGAGGTGCCGCGTTCGAGCCCTCTTATCAACTCTTTATCCGTCGGATACATGGTACTAAGGCTCCCCAAAAAATCCCTTCTGGGGTTTTTGGGGTATGGGGTCACGGAGTGGTGGGCCCAGTCACGTTAAAAAGTTTACCCTACCTTAGTTTTAGTCTAGTGGCTAGCGTATGAGGTGTTGCTATAATGAGGTCTGAGGTTCGAATCTCAGCAAAGCCGAGGTAAATACCTCTCTTATGTGCTAGTCACTATTCCAAAGGCTAGTAGCCGCTCGTGATTTACCTCCTCCGTGTTGGCCTTGGGACGGGTTGGCAGGGGTGCTAGGGGCGAGCATATTCGCCTTTTACCATAATGTAGGAAGTTTGATTCATGTCGAAGTGTCATCTCTATTAACATCCAATACTACCTAATGGAAGTGATTCCTATAAAGTCTGATTCAATTACCCTTGTCACTAGGACCCTCTGGTTATACATCCACAAGAATACACAAAACACTTGATAACAAGAACATAGAAATAACTCACACTTCCTTGTAGAGAATTACTCCCCTTTCAAGATGGTTATCATTGTCATTAGGGCTCCCGGTCATATGATCTAGAGCATCCCCCTCTACAGGGTGAACAAAACCATACAATCATTCAACCTAACATTAGAATTAACCATAAACACATCTCACACACATTAGATCGAATGAATACAAGGCATAAGTAATGCCATATGGGAAGGAAATTAGCAAATCCAAGAGTGTACATCAGTCTCACATCACAATTACTCTCTTAATCATAGAACAATAAGATCTACTCCATAATAGAGAGGAAAAAAAAATCCAAAGATAATGAAATCATAAGCTCAAAACCCAATCTAAAGAGAAGAAGAGAGAAGAATCTTATCCAAGATGTTGAGTGTTTTTCAGATCCAATCCCATGCTTCCGGAGTCGAAGGAGATGATGACAATGGCTCCGTATTTTCAATCAGAATATGGAGAGGTCGTAGATCTGAACCAAGATGGGTCTCTCAAAGAGGAGAACCTTCCTCTCTTGAAGAAGGGGAAGAACTCCCTTAAATAGAGAAGGGCATGGGCCAGGGCACGACCTATGTCATCACGATCGTGCCCTTTGGCACGACTCAACCTTGAAACCATGTTGTTGAAGTGACACAACCATGCCTTTTAGCATGACCATGGTTTGATTCTGCTCGGCTAAAAGTGAAATGGCCATACTTTTGGCACGACCAAGGCTTGATTCAATTTTGGTTGCTTGGCTTGACTGTGCATTTTTGGCACTAAAGGGCATTGGAATTCCGTTCTGTTTCAATTTCCCTGTACAAAAAAATTGTACAAGAACAGAACTCTTCCTAGCAACCCGTATGTTCGATAAAGATGTATTCGATCAATCAAGAAAGTTCTTGAATGATCAAAGCACACCTTGATCGAAATACAAGATCGCTGGCCTCTTGTGTTAGTATTCAAAATCGATACGCAAAATCGATACAAAGAAAAATGAAACTAGATACGTAGCAGAATTAAAGAACTAGTTATACCTTTTCTTTGCAGCTAAAAACCTCTTGATCTTATGTCATATTCCTCTCCTCTTCTTGGACATTGTGTGGGCGATGATCTACCAAGAACAAAACCACCCTCCTTCTCTTCTCTTCCAAAATCGTCGGCCACAAAAAGGAGTCTCTAGGATGGGGTATCTTCTAATCTTCTTCTTCTTCTTCCTCTCCTTCCTCTTCTTCCTTGCGTTCCTCTTCTTCCTTTTCTTCAAGCCACGGGGCACCAAGAGGAGGAAGTGCCACCGACCCTAGCTAGGAGAGGAAAGGTGGCGGCCCTTGCAAGGTGAGAAAGGGGCGGCCCTTGGTGGAGGTGGCTCTGACCCTAGGTGGGGTTGAAGGTGGGGCCACAAGGAGAAGAAGAGGTGGATGTGGCACCGGCCCTAGGTGGAAGAGGGGCGCCGGCCACAAGGAGAGAAGAAGATTGTGGAGAATTAGAAAGCTAGGTTTTAGGGGCCACATCCTACTCCTTTTTATAGACTTGCCATCGGTTACAAGGAAAGAAAAATTAACAAAATTTTGTTTAGAAAAAGTCTAAACAAACTATGTTAAATCAAACCAAGTTAAGTTAAACTAAACCAAGTTAAGTTAAACCAAGCCAAGTTAAGTTAAACCAAGCCAAGTTAAGTTAAACCAAACCAAGTTAAACCAAACCCGATTATGGATGGGTGGATGTGAGGCTTTATATATAGAGGCTACAACAGAGAGTTAGAAGAGGAATTAGTTTAGGTCTCCCGATGGGCTTGGGTTTCCCATGTTCATCCCAAACACTCAATTCAAGTCCATCAATAATAACTCATACCACTAAAGGGTTATTATTGAACTATTGCACCAATCCCATATTATAATATGGGTTCCTTCTTATCATGAGTGCATTAAACTCCCTGTGTTTAAGATATTGTATGCTCGTTAATTAAATGAGTTATTGACAACTCAATTAATTAACATCTAATTCCAATAGTAGTACCACTCAACTTTATTATCATGCCGTGGACTAAGTCCACCTGTAGGGTATATATGATAATCCTTATATGCTTCTCAAGAGGACATCATCAACCTAAATAATTAGGACATAGTTTCCTTCTATAATCAACAACACACCATATAAATAATAATACTATCTCCCAACTCATCGGGTATATTGATTTAACGAATAAATCTCACTCATTGATAAGTTAAAGAAATAAATACTAAGTATACGTGCTTGTTATTATATAGGGATTAAGAGGACGCACATCCATAATAACAGAGGTTCTGTTCTTTTATATAGTCAGTATAAATCGAACAACCTCATACAGTCCTTCTCAATGCACACATAGTGTACTAGTGTAATTTTATAGTCAAGACAAACTAATACCAAATTACACTACAACTGTTCCAATGGTTTGTCCCAATCCATCTTGGTTGTGAGTTACTATTTATAATTTATAAGTAACCGATAAGATAATCTTTTGTGTGACCATCACACACCATGTTATCTACAATATAAATTAAATGGATAAATACATTAACATATATATAAATATAAAATGCAGACATTTGATCAAAGCGATTCTCATTTCAAAAACATTTCAAAACAGATGTTCATACAAAAGCTAGGCTTATAATATACATCCCAACAATCTCCCACTTATACTAAAAGACTATGCTTCCATAAATACTGCCATACATTTGATTCCCATCCCCTCAACATGCCTATCAAAAGCTCTCGGTGGAAGGGCCTTAGTGAAAGGATCTGCTAGGTTATCTGCTGATGTAATCTTGGCGACAACAACCTCTCCTCGTTTTACAATGTCTCGTATCAGGTAGTACTTGCGTTCAATGTGTTTACTTGCCTTATGGGCTTATGGTTCCTTCGAGTTTGCTACTGCACGAATCACAATAAATTGTCATACCTTTGGGCAATCCACGAATCACATCTAAGTCCATCTAGAAGTTTCTGAGCCATACAACTTCTTTGGCTGCCTGAGAGGCTGCCACATACTCTGCTTCCATGGTGGAGTCTGAAACGTATTTCTACTTAACACTCCTCCATGTTATGACTCCACCTCCCAAAGTAAACACATACCCCAAGGTTGACTTACTACTGCCCCTATCTGATTAGAAATCTGAATCCGTGTAACCCATAGGGAGCAAATCATCTGCCTGGTAAACCAACATATAATCTCTAGTCCTTTTCTGGTACCTTAATATATGCTTTATGGCAGTCCAATGTCCCGGTACTGGATTACTTTGATATCTGCTAACCATACCTACCACAAAACAGATATCTGGTCTCGTACATAGCATCACATACATTAGGCTTCCTACAGTCGAAGCATAAGGAACTACCTTCATCTCCTCTATCTCCTTTGATGTATTAGGACACATCCTTTTAGATAAAGGTATTCCATGCCGAAAAGGTAGAAAACCTTTCTGGGAGTTTTGCATGCTAAAACGAGCTGGGATAGTATCGATGTATGAAGCTTGGGATAAGCACAATATCCTTTTCTTGCAATCCCTTATTACTTTGATCCCAAGAATATGTCCACATTCTCCTAAGTCCTTGATATCAAATTGCTTGGACATCCATACCCTTACGTCTGACAACACTTTGACATTGTTGCCAATAAGCAAAATGTCATCTATGCATAGTACAAGAAATATCACCACGTTTCTGTCACTTTTCTTGTATATATAAGGCTCATCCGGACACTGAATGAATCCATAAGACTGGATCACTTCATCAAATTGGATGTTCAAAGATCTCGAAGCTTGCTTCAGTCCATAAATGGGCCGATTGAGCTTACATACAAGATGCTCTTTGTCCTTCGCAATGAATCCCTCTGGTTGCTTTATATGGATGTTTTCTTCAAGACTTCCATTAACGAAAGCTGTCTTGACATTCATTTGCCAAACCTCATAATCCATATGAGCAACAATAAATGAAAGAATCTGGATAGACTTAAGCATGGCTACCGGCGAAAAGGTTTCCTTATAATCGATTCCCTCTTTATGAGTATACTCCTTCGCAACAAGCCTCGGTTTAAAGATTTTCACCTTCCCATCCGTTCCTCTTTTTCTTTTGTAGACTCATTTACATCCAATGACTTTTATACCATTTGGTGGTTCTACAAGCTCACAGACCTAATTAGAATGCATAGATTCTATTTCAGAGTTCATTGTATTTTACCAAGATATTGCATCTTTATCTTGGAGTGCTTCATCATATGTCCAAGGATCAGCTTCATGTTCACCAGGGATCAAGTCCGAAGTCTCTCCCAAAAACATAAATCTATCACGTTGTCTAATAACCCTCCCACTACGATGAGGCACTACATGTAATTGTGCATCATTTGTGACACGTATTGCAGTTACTTGTGATATCTCATCTTGTACCGTTTGTACTAAAGTAGAAGTGTCTTCTCTTATTTCCTCAAGAACAATTTTACTCATGGGCTTGTGGTTCATTACATAGTCTTCTTCTAAAAATCGGGCATTCGTGCTAACAATGACGTTCTGTTCTTTAGGACTATAAAACAAACCACCTTTCGTTCCTCTAGGATATCCCATGAACAAGCAAACTTTCGTACGTGATTCCAACTTATCAGCGTCTCCGTTCAGCACATGTGCTGGACTACCCCAAATCTGAATGTGTTTCAAACTAGGCTTACACCCATTCCATAATTCTATGGGAGTAGAGGATACCGAGTTAGAAGGTACCAAGTTCAGAATGTACGCTGACTTTTCCAAAGCGTATCCCCAAAATGAATTTGGTAATTCTGAATAACTCATCATTGATCTAACAATTTCCATAAGAGTGCTATTCCTTCATTCCGCCACACCATTCTGTTGGGGTGTACCAGGTGCAGACAATTGGGATTGAATCCCTGCCTCTGATAAGTAACTCCTAAACTCTCCTAAGAGGTACTCTCCACCATGATCAGACCGTTGTGTCTTGACACTTTTACCATGACGTTTCTCCACATCAGCCATGTACTCTTTGAGCTCATTAAAGCACTCAGACTTGCGGTGCATCATGTAAATGTACCCATATCTCGAATAGTCATCTGTAAAAGAGATAAAATATTCGAAACCACCTCTTGCCTCGATAGTCATAGGCTCAAACAAATCAGAATGAACCAATTTCAACACTTCTTTTGCTCTATACCCCTTTGCCTTAAAAGGTCTCTTGGTCATTTTTCCTTCCAAGCAAGACTTATAGGTCGGAAAGTTTTCCACTACAAATGATCCCAAAGGTCCATCGACTATTAACCTTTGAATCCAACTCAAGTTAATATGACTCAACCTTAGATGCCAAAGATATGTTTGGTTCATTTCCGAAGATTGCTTTCTCTTATTAGAATTAGAAGACGTGTTATTAATTTCCATTTGTTGCATCGTGGAAGTTATTGGATTAAGAGTATACAAATTGCCAACCAACGTACCAAAACAGATAACCACCCTATTTTTCTTGACAATCACTTTGTCATAAAAAAAAAAATAGAATATCCATCCTTAAATAATTTAGAAACTGAAATCAAGTTCTTTCTAAAACATAGTACGTAAAGACAATTTCTCAAAAGCAATGTTTTATTCCTATCAAAAGATAAATAAACATCTCCCACTACAATAGCCACCACTCTTGTAGCATTACCCATGTAGATGGTAGTCTCTCCTTTATGTAGTCGTCTGATTTCTTGGAACCCCTGAATTGCAGACATGATCAGTGGCTCCTGTATCTACACACCAGGTATCGGTAGATAACACTACTAAACATGTTTCAACAACTAATGAATATGATATACCTTTATTGTTCTCCTTTTTGCGAGGATAGTTCGCCTTCCAATGTCCAGATTGCTTGCATGTGAAGCACTTGCCTTTCAGCTTCTTCACACCTACCTGCGGCCCAGTCCCTTGAGGTTGAATCACTTTCTTTACCGAACCAACTTGTTTCTTCTTCTTCTTTCTGCCTTTCAGCTTAAAGGTAGAAACGTTTTAGCAATGTGAACTTGAGATCTTTGACAAAATAGCCCTTCTACCACTTGGAGTTCTGTCAGAAGTTCTGCCAATGAATAAACCCTTTTGTTCATGTTGTAGTTCATGTGGAACTGCTCAAAACTTTTGGTTAGCGTTTGTAGAATGATATCGACCTGGGTTTCCCCATCGATTTTAGCTCCAAGGACTTCCATCTCATTTAAATGAGCCATCATCTTGAGGATATGATCCCTTACGGGTGCCCCCTTAGTCATGATGGTCGTCATTAAGTTTCTCATTTTAATGACCCAACCCTCTTGGCCCATTTGGCGGCCCATTTGGCGACCCTCGGGTCGTCGACCGTCGGCCCTTATGTCGTCGGCCCATTTGGCGACCTCTAATGTCGTCGATCTTGGTTACTCACTAGGACTTTCCACACGGCGTTGGTTTTGCCTCCCCGAGTTCGAGACTCTAAACATACTTAAGTATGTTTAGATCAGCTGCGGTCGAGGCAAAAACCGCCGTGGGTGGAAATCCTAGTGAGTGAGTAATCATTACGAGGTCGATCGGCCGACCAGGGCCGAGGGTCGATGACCCAGGGTCGCCAAATGGGTCGCCAAATGGGCCAAGAGGGCCGATTACAATAAAGGCGTCTTTTATTGTAACGACCCGACCTCTGGCCATTTGGCGACCCTCGGGTCGTCGGCCGTGCCCTTATACGTCGGTCCATTTGGCGACCTCTAATGTCATCGATCGACGCGTTACTCACTAGGACTTTCCACCGACGGTGGATTTTGTCTCGAGTTCGAACTCTAAACCTCCGGGCTTATATTAGGTTTATGATCACTGCAACAATGAGATCTCACTTGGTTGCAGGATCACTTAAGCTCTAGATACTCGGGGAGGCAAAACCAAGGTGGAAAGTCCTAGTGAGTAAAGCCAAGTCATCGGTTGACGACATGAGAGGTCGCCAAATGGGCCGACGACATAAGAGCCGACGGTCGACGACCCGAGGGTCGCCAAATTGGCCGCCAAATGGGCCGGGTCATTACAATAAAAGTATTAGAGTTTATGAATCCTGGTAACCAAGTGAGATCATCTCACTTGGTTACCAGGATTCATAAACTCTAATACTTAAGCTTGGAGGTTTAGAGTTCGAATCCTGGGGGAGGCAAAAATCCACTGGCAGGGGTGGAAAGTCCTAGTGAGTAACGTCACGGCCAAGGGTCGTCGGTCGACGACATGAGAGGTCGCCAAATGGGTCGACGACATAAGGGCCGACGGTCGACGACATGAGAGGTCGCCAAATGGGCCGCCAAATGGGCCAAGAGGGTCGGGTCGTTACACTCATGGCCTCCTGTTTGGCAGCCCAATTCTGGTGTCTGAAAAGTTCCTTGAGATTGAGCCTCATGTCATAGGCAGTGGGTAAGGCCCGATGCTGATGTTGCAGCACATTTGACATAGATGCCAAAATGTAACACTGCACCATCTCATCTTCCTTGACCCATTTCCTATGTCTCTCTATCTCCTCTTCACTAGAATTCTTATCAAGCATGCTAGGACAGACCTCAAGAAGTACGAACTTGTATTCTTCAGTAGTTAAGACAATGTCCAAGTTTCATTTCCAATCAATATAATTTGGACCAGTAAATGTTGGATCAAGAAGCTCTAGAGGGGGGGTGAATAGTGCTCATGGCTATTTCATGTTTCGGAATAGTAAAATGCGAGTAATTATATGCAGTGGAATAACAAAAAGAAAATAAAGCAACATAGAGGACACAGGTCGTTTACTTGGTTCGGAGCCTGCGGCGACTCCTACTCCAAGGCCCGCGATCGTTGATCGCTTACTGTGGGCAACAACTATATCGCGCAAAAAGTTTGTACAAATGTAAGTTACAATAAGTGCAATAATTAAAGAAAACTTATACCGACGACAAAATCTTAAAGTAGCGGAGCTCCGAGTCGTCGGAAACTTGTAGCAGCACTTTAGGGTGTTTTTGAGGCAGCGCGTTGTAGCTTGATCACTTAGAAATTATTGTTCTGAGCCTCTGCCTCAAACCCCCTTTTAAACAGTGCTGGAGGCACCTCCAAGCCTGCCCGAGGTGCCTCCAGGCCGCTGAGTCGCATGCGTGGATCAGCTCTGATCTGGTTGCACCTTCTCCTATTGAAGGCGCCTCCAAGCTGCTCCAAGGCGCCTCCAAGCTGCTCCAAGGCGCCTCTAACGCCTGGTCCAAGGAGCCTTCAGCTTCCTCCGAGGTGCCTCCAGCGTCTCTAGACAGCTGGCTTCAGCTTGCACCCGAGGCGCCTCCAAGCCCCATGGAGGCGCCTCCAAGCCCCATGGAGGCGCCTCGGACACTGTTCATCCGAGGTTAAATGTGCTCCTTTGTTCCTGCAAAATGTGTTAGTCCCAAACACAAACCCTGCAAAACAAAGTTAGCACAGAAATATGATAAATGATATCGACAGTCATCGGGCTGTCTGGGTTTGACTTCGGATTTCCAATCGGAAACCCTAGGTCGACCCGACGCCTATTGTTCCCTCTACGGGGAATGCGTCCTCACCTACTCCACTCAGGAGATTTACTTGTTGCCAGTTTGATCCTCCAGATCGACTGGACTTTTGCTCAGCGCTCGAAGCTTCTGGACTTTCTGCTGGACTTCCGCTTCCCAGCCCATCCAGTCTTTCACCTGGTTCGCGACATCAGGACTTTCCCCCAAGGACTTTTGCCTGAAGCTCTCGACCCGCCAAGACTTTCCGCATAGGGTTACCACCCCTTATAACCTAGGGTTACCAACCCCTAGGGTTTTCCACCTACCTAACCGCAGTTAGGACTTTTGCCTAAGTACCACTTAGGACTTTCCTACAAACTTCATGAACTTGTTAGATCATAACACTACTTGATTTTGAACCCTTTGCCATTATCAAAACTTGGGTTCGATCGTCTGATGCTTCCCGCACCAACAATCTCCCCCTTTTTGATTATGACAACTCAAATTCAAAGTTAAGTAAAAAATGCATAAATAAGCGTAAGCATGCTTTAAAATAAGAAGTTTAAGCACAAACGTAAACATACTTAAGTCACATGTTAAGTACAAGCTAAAGACATTTTAAACTTTATAAAATTTAAGGTAAATTAAAATTCTCGAAGTTAAGGCTCCCCCTTAAAAAGAGAACTCTTTTCCTTAATTTTTTAACTCTTATCCTTAATTTGAATTTTTGTTCTATTCTCCCCCTTTGCCATATAAAAAACTTTGTAGGAAAAACTTAGTAAAAAATGTTGAAGTCAAAAGTAATATTTAAAACACCTGGCTTTTAAGTCATTGTAGGGAAAATTTTGTAGGAAAAGCTTAGGAATATTTTGCTAAGTAAAAATAGTTTAAGGATAGAACAATTCAGTTTAGCCAGAATTTTGAAAACTTAACCTTTAAAGACTTTATTTTAAAGATTTTTCATTAAACTTTAAAAGTCTTTAAAAAATTATTTTATTTAAGTATGAAAATCAAATTAAGTTTCAAAAAAAACTTTAGCTTTAAAAACTTTTTCAAACACTTAGCTTTTTATGATTCATTGTAAGCTAAATGTCTAGGGGGATAATTTTTCTTTCAACTAAATTTGAAGATTTAGTAAAAAGTTTAAGAAAATAACTTTAGTCAATTTTGAAACTTAGATGAAAAGTAAATTTTTCAAACTCTGTTAAATTTGAAAAACTTTGTTGGTAAGTATTCTTTTAATTTTGAACAAGTTTTTTTTTTAAATAATAGTTTGAAAAGAACAAAATAAACTTTACTAAATTTTCAATGGATTGTGAAAAAAATGTTAAAATGTTTGAAAAAGTATTTAAATGAATAATGAATTTCAAAATACTTAACGACCAAGGAGGAGCAAAATAAGGTTAAACCTTAATGTCCAAGCATGAGTTGAGTTAATTTGATTGTAAGTTAAGTAAGTTATTTTAAGTAAGGTATCAGAGCCCTAATGTGCAAGGTGAGTAACCCTAAAAACTCAAATACTTTAATTTCTTGGCCACATGTCTAACCATCAAGCTACTAGCTGATTGTCTAGAGGACAACAACTTTCACTTGGTTAGTCAAGTTAAGTCAATAGATCCAGTTAGATTTGAGTAGGGCTGAATGACTTGACTTGATTACTGTATATTAGGTATTTAACGCCCAGACTCATATTGATGCACAGATATAAGCATTCTTGAGTCCAGGTTGTACCCTATGCATCTCACACCATTCTATGTTTTTCAAGTACAATCAAGGTAAGTCTAGGTGTTTGTGAGATGCTCTGGCTCAATTCTAGGGGAGCATGATTTCTAGGGTAGAGCCTAAGCTAATTCCATATTTTGAAAATCAAGTAAAATTGGAATTTTAAAAACAAATTTTTCCTAGAATTTTTAAATCATAAGATGATTTTGAAAATAAGAATAACATTTAAGAGTGAAGGTAGGAAACTGATTTGAAAATCAATACCTACTCTATTTGTTTTCTAAGAGTAGAATTTAACCAAAAAAAACTAGTAAGCAAAAATAAGTATAGTTCAACTAAGCACCAGTACAGTCAAACTAGACAATATAGGTCTCTATCCAAAATACATCAAATGATAGTGTCATAAAGTCAGATCATCGAAAGTAGGATCATTAGCTGGAGGGTTGTCAGCTGGAGGTGGTGCAAGGGGCTGCTCGGGTGCAGGCTGAGGCTGTCCCTGGCGACGTATCTCACCTCGGAGAGAGGCGAACCCTGCAGCTATCTCGGATCGAAGAGATCGGAGGAACCGATGGATCCCTCGAACAACGCGTCGAGTCTCAATGGACTGAACCTCAAGCCGGGCGAGTTTGTCCTCAATAGAGAGTGACGCCGAAGTCGAAGGCCCAGATGATATGGAGGGTCCGACAGAGGTGGAAGAATCTACGAAAAACTCTGCTAAGAAGTTGGGCCACTCCTCTCCCTCGTCGGGTGCATCCTTCGCCTCTAGAGTGATAGGAGCAGCGACTGGCGACGGCCGACCCTTCCAGGCCAGAATCCCCTCCGCGGTGACCTCTATACCGGATAATCGAAGACTCCGCTGCCCTAACTCATCATATATGGTAAGTGGGATGAGTGTCCCTATGGACGTGTCTATCCTAGATGTGGAGAAAATCTGGGTCAGGATATGACAGTAGGGCATATGGATCACTCCAGATGTGACTGTACTAGATGCATGAATGATGTTATGAAACATATGCAGTGCAATGTCTATATCTAGGCGCTGACTAAGAGCGTACAAAAAAAATGAGTGGGATGATCGCATCTTCGAGACATCTCGAGATGTGATGGACAAAATGCATGCTGTCAGGACTCTGTACATAACATAGTCTTGAACCCTAAGAAGAGTCGACCTGAACTCAGTCAGGCTAAAGGGTCTCTCCTCCCCAAAAAAATACATATAGATGACATCTAAGGTGATATGGGAATAGGGATCACCGAATGATAGATCCCTAACTGGATAGCACAGGAAGGTACATGTGGACTCCCTAAGCTCTAGACTCGTACGAATCAGGGAGGGGTAAGCTGGATGTCAATTCCACCCACTCTGGTGGAATATGTAGTATCATCAACCTTTTCAAGGTTGTCATAGAACTGGGCACACAAATCCTGGTTTACTATGTTGTTACAGTCAACCAGTTTCCCTAAGTGATAGTAATCTATCATCTAGACTGAGGGGAGACAAAACTGGGCAAAAAATGCCCTACCTACATACCTAGGTTTAATGTACTCAAATGTAAACCTAGCAAAATCTACCCTATGCTGTTCCGAGGGGAATCTAGGATCCGTAGATGTAACAACCCAAATTTACTCATTTCGAGTCCTAAAAGTAATTTAAAAATATTTTAAAATGCTTTTAAAATATTCTAGAGATTTTTAGGAATTTTTAGAGTATTTTTATGCAATTTTTGGAGGTCGTTTGGTATTTTTACTAAACGAAAGAAGTTTTGACAAAAAACGTCCAAGTCGAGATTCGAACCATGGACCTCGGGATAAGTAGAGGTTCATTTAACCAACAGACCAGCAGCGGGTTTCTTAGTAAAACCCGAACCAAATAGTATTTAAGTTATAATTAAAACCGAAATACCTAGGTTTAAGAGGGTTAAGTTATTTCTTTTCTCTGGACCGAAACCCTTTCACCTCTCATGCAGCGTCGGCGCTTCTTCTTTCGAGCGAAATAGGACCGGAGCTAGGGCTCTTCCTCCGGCGGCCGGCGAGGGGTTTTTCCGAGGGCTTCTCACATCTTCGAGACCGTCTCACCAAGGAGAACAAGTAGGTACAAAGAGATCGCTGAGGAAACAACTTCTCCGCAAACCCTAGAAGCTTCCCGTCGGCTGTGAGTCCAAGGAACCGAGGTAAGTTGCTACTCACCTGCAGTAGGATAGCTCTGATGTTTATTCCTTGTCTTTCTTCTTATTTCCGAAGCTTTGCATTGTTTCCTTTTGTTTCATTGCCGTGGCACAGGATATGAGGAGTAATGGCAGTAGCAAAGTGTTTTCCCTGTGTTCGGATCATGTTATGCAGAGTAGGTGCAATTTGAGTTGCCTTTTTGTTTAGTTGTCGTGTGAGTCATTGATAAGGGTTGCTGCCATGAGTTTCAAAGGAAGGAAGTAATTAGGTTAAGCATGTAGGGTTGTGTTTTGATTGGATTAGGTTTCGGTTTTGTAGTTAAAGCAAGGTTAGTTTGGTGTTAGGAAAAAAGGGCATGAAGAATTCCTTAAGCTTGCTGTTCGGATTTGGGTTTGTGCCATGCAATGAGTGCAGATTTCTATTTTGATTAAGCTCCTAGTTTCTTGGTGCTGCAATAGGCGTGCACAACAAATGAAGGAATGCAGTTTATGTTTTATTTTTCATTTGGTTCCTTAACAGTAGCTTTTATTTGTTATTATTTGTATGTGTACAACCTTTCAATGTTATTAGTTGAACACCAGTAGCTTTTGTTTATTATCATGTGTACGAGTACAGTCTTAATTGCTATTAGTTGAGCACCAGTAGCTTTCATTCTTATTAAATGAGCATGTACAGCTTTTATTTGTTATTAGTTGAGCATGACCAGTCCTCTTTACCATTAGAATGACATGAACAACATGTGTTTAAGTGGTTCATTTTATGTTAGCTTTGTAGATTTTAGTTCGTATGCACTTAATTGGACATGTACAGCTCTCATTGCTATTAGTTGAGCACCAGTAGCTTTCATTGTTATGAATATGAGCAGTCTTCCTTGTTTTTCTATTAGACTTTATTCATGCACTGTAGTTGTAGTATTGAATAAGCATTTTATTGAGCTTAAGTGCAGATTTTTATAATTGTAGCATGCTTAGAGAGTTCAAATTTGCTTTCCTTTGATTTATGTTTATTGTAGCATGCTTAGAGATTTCAGATTTGCTTTCCTTTGATTTATGTTTATTGTAGCATGCTTAGAGAGTTCAGATTTGCTTTCCTTTGATTTATGTTTATTGTAGCATGCTTAGAGAAGTCAGATTTGCTTTCCTTTGATTTATGTTTATTGTAGCATGCTTAGAGAGTTCAGATTTGCTTTCCTTTGATTTATGTTTATTATAGCATGCTTAGAGAAGTCAGATTTACTTTCCTTTGCTTTATTTTTATAGCATGCTCAATTAGTTGCAATTCCCTACTTGTTAGATATACTTACAGTATTCTAGTAAGCTCTCTTAGGGGATTATGAGAAGTTATGAGTAGAGAAAAGACCAAGGTCTAGTTAGAAAAGATAACAAGTAATTTAAAGTAAGAGGCTAGTACCCGACTTCCGAGGTTATCGTTAAACAAATCCAGGTGACCAATTCCAAGGTCTTGGCCCTAGTAAGACCGAGGTCTTTACCCTCATAGGACTGGAGGCTCGCTACCTCAGCCTCTATTAGAGAGCACGCATTTTGGTACTAAGCCTGGGCCCAAGAAAGAGAAGAAGAAAGTTAAATCTTAATTTCAAGTATAAGGCTATAAGTAAAGGAAACAAGTATCACCTATGTTTAGAACTAGCAAAGTTTAACTCTTATAATTCTAAGTATACAGTATTGGTTTTCATTTGCTTCCTTCTGAGTTTATTGAGCATGATTAGCTTTATTTCCAGCATGCAGATAAAGCAAAAGTTTAAGTGTAAAGAGGAAGGCGACAAGGAGGATGCGTGATGGATGTGTGTGATGCCAGGACTATGGAGAGATCTGGGAAGTTTTGAGTTTTCATGTTTAGTGGATAAAAAATAGTTGAGTTGTACTTTATGGTTTATGTCATTTGAGATTGTATTTTTATTCCTTATTTTATCGAGTTTATTCGTGTCTTAGATTGCATGCTGTGATGAGTCTCTGTGTAATAAGTAGTTATTTTAGTATTTGACACTTATTAAACTGCATGAGTGTTTGATACATGTTCCAGCCACCTGTGGCTGAAGTATATATTTATGTATCTCAGATTATTGTCACTGGTACAGGGGAGACTCTGCCGAAATTTTTTGATTGAGACTCCTCGTGGTTTCGATCATACTGGTTAAGTAGAGTTAGTAGATAAAGTAACGGTCATTCTTAGAGAGTAGTATAGTATAGTAAGAAGTGTGGTCGTTACAGTTGGTATCAGAGCAGTTCCCGTTCTCCAGCATCACACACACATCAGCATCAACCTTGCCATCTTCAAGTATGAAAGTATTTAAGTTTTTCCTTTTATGTTTTTTTTATTATTTGCAGTAGA
This sequence comes from Zingiber officinale, assembly GCF_018446385.1. Taxonomy (NCBI): domain Eukaryota; kingdom Viridiplantae; phylum Streptophyta; class Magnoliopsida; order Zingiberales; family Zingiberaceae; genus Zingiber; species Zingiber officinale. Next base: position 57,580,451 of record NC_056006.1, on the reverse strand, counting down.
GAGTAATTGCTTATATATATGCGCTTTAGTAAGATAGAAGTTTTGTTTTCTTTATTCATACATATGTTTGTTTAGAAAGGATAGAGAAGATATCAAGCCTTTTTCTCTGCATAACTAGATGTCAAGAAGAGGACATCCCCGTACCGTTCATACTGAGAACCAAGATCAGGAGAACGAAGAGCTTAGATCAACTGAGCCCAATCTCTCTAAAGTTGTTGCCCAACTCCAGAGACAAGTAGTGGAGCAGCAACAAGTGATTGCCAATCTGATGGCCAATCAGCAGCCAGTTCCTCCCACTCCTCCAACCATCAATGTGGAGACTCCAGTGGTGACTGAAGTTCCACCAGCCGCCCTGGAAGTCGCCACAATACCTAGAAGACAAGAAGCATACCTCATACAGTGGCTGAAATTGAAACCAGAGAGCTTCTAAGGCATAACTGAGCCTTGGGATGCTCAGGCTTGGTTCAAGACACTGGAGAGCACCGTAGAGCTTCTTGACTAGCCAGAAGTCAAGAAGGTCAAGTGTGCCTCTTTTTGCCTATCAGAAAATGCTCGTATGTGGTAGGAGAGAGAATTAAGAGCAAGAGAGTAGTCAATCAGATGAGCTGGACTGACTCCGAGACAGAGTTTCACGAAGAATTCTTCCGCCAACGGATCACCAATAAACATTATGAAGAGTTTATAGAATTCAGAAGGTGAACCATCCTTTGAGTTCACGGGAGTGCCGAAAAGGAAGACCCAGAAATTCCTCTCCTCCCTAACAGCTCACCAAATGTTAGCTAAAGGGTGTGTTAGTTTTCTTGCATTCATTGTGAGTACAGAAGAACAAGAAAGACAGCAGGAGGATGTTCGGGTAGTTTGTGAGCATCCAGAGGTACTTCCAGAAGAGCTACCTGGACTACCTCCCAATAGAGAAGTGGAGTTCGAAATTGAGTTGGTTCTTGGCACTAGCCCAATTTTAAAAGCTTTGTACCGAATGTCTCCAGCAGAACTGAAAGAGCTACAAGAAAAACTTCAGGAGCTGCTTGACAAGGGTTTCATCCGCCCTAGTCATTCACCCCGGGGAGTTCCAGTGTTGTTTGTTAAGGAGAAAGACAGATTTATACGGATGTGCATGGATTTTAGAACGCTGAATAAAGTGACGGTTAAGAACAAGTACCCCCTTCCTAGAATAGATGATCTATTTGATCAGCTAAAGAGGGTAATAGTGTTCTCTAAAATAGACCTGCACACTGGATATCATCAGTTGAAAGTGAAAGAAAGTGATATACCCAGAACAGTTTCTAGGACCAGATATGGACACTACAAATTTGTAGTCATGCCATTTGGTGTGACTAATAAACCTGCAGTCTTCATGGACTTAATGAACAGAGTGTTCAGAGAGTACCTTGACAAATTTGTCACCGTGTTCATCGATGACATTCTGATCTATTCAAGAACACCAGAGGATCATGACACGCACTTGAGAATAGTCCTGCAGACCCTACAGCAAAAGCAGCTTTATGCTAAATTCTCGAAGTGCGAGTTCTGGTTAAATCAGGTGGCATTTCTAGGTCACATTATTTCTAAAGAAGGCATCCAAGTGGATCCAGCCAAAATAGAAGCGGTCAACAACTGGAGTAGACCCAAGAACGTCAGGGAGATCAGAAGCTTCCTTGGTTTAGCTGGGTATTACAGGAAATTTGTGGAGGACTTTTCTCGGATAGCCTCTCCACTAATAGTCCTCACTAGGAAGAACAGGAAGTTTGAATGGTCAGACAAATGTGAGTAGAGTTTCCAAGAGCTAAAGAAGAGACTGACTTGTGCTCCCATCCTGATAGTTCAAGAAAGTGACAAGAGTTTTGACATCTACAGTGATGCTTCCAAGATGGGCCTAGGAGCTGTACTCATGCAAGAAGGAAAAGTTATAGTTTATGCTTCCAGACAACTCAAAGATTATGAGAAGAACTACCCCACTCATGATCTTGAGCTAGCAGCTATGGTCTTTGCATTGAAACTCTGGCGACACTACTTGTATGGAGTCCAGTGCAGAATCTTCACAAACCATCAGAGTTTAAAGTATTTCTTCACCCAGAAAGACTTAAACATGAGACAGCGCAGGTGGCTGGAGTTGGTCAAAGACTATGACTGTGAAATCCTCTACCACCCAGGCAAAGCTAACAAAGTGGCAGATGCACTAAGCAGAAAATCTAGTGCATCCCTGATGTCTTTGTCATCATTAGCCCTACCACTACAGATGGAGTTGTCAGACTTTGGAATGGAAGTTATTTATGGGCAACTCTCTGCATTGACCTTAGAGTCAACCTTGCTTGAGGATATACAGAGAAAGCAAAGTGAAGATCCAGATATCCAAAAGATCAAGTAAGGGATATAAGAAGAAGGAAATTCAGAGTTTCGAGTATCAGATAGTGGAATCCTCTATCAGGGGAACCGCCTTTATGTCCCCAATGATGAAGAACTGAGAAAGAAAATCCTGGAGGAAGCTCATAGTACTCCTTACTCCATGTATCTTGGTTCCACCAAGATGTACCACGACGTGAAGCAGAGGTTCTGGTGGTATGGACTCAAAAGAGACGTTGCTAAATATGTCAGTACCTGCCTGACATGCCAGAGAGTCAAAGAGAACACCAGAGACTAGGAGGAATGTTACAACCTCTTCCAATACCAGAGTGGAAGTGGGAAGACATATCCATGGACTTCATAACAGGTCTTCCAAGAACTACAAATGGATATGACGCAATATGGGTAGTAGTGGACAGATTGACTAAGTCTGCTCATTTTCTAGCCATCAAGGTGTCCCACTCTATAGAGCAGTTGGCACAAATGTACGTCAAGGAAGTGATCAGACTTCATGGAGTTCCTAAATCTATTGTTTCTGATAGAGATGGGTGCTTCACCGCTTACTTTTGGGAGTGTGTTCAGACTGCACTAGGCACCAAACTCAAGTTCATCACAGTCTTCCATCCTCAGACTGATGGACAGACAGAGCGAGTAAATCAGATCTTAGAAGATATGCTCAGGGCTTGTGCACTAGATTTCAAGGGAAGTTGGTGCAAGTATCTATGCTTAGCTGAGTTTGCCTACAACAATAGCTATCAGGCCACCATCAAGATGGCACCTTATGAGGCGTTGTATGGCAGGAAGTGCAGATCACCCATTTGCTGGCAAGAAGCAGGTGAAAAAAGAGAGATGGAAGTAGAGCTGGGCATTCAGACAGAGCTGATAGATGAGACTACTCAGGCTATTCAGAAGATCAGACAGAGAATTGAGACTGCCCAGAGTAGACAGAAGAGTTATGCTGACACACGCCGTAGTCCACTTGAATTCCAAGTAGGGGATTCAGTCTTTCTCAAGGTTTCTCCGATGAAGGGAGTGATGAGATTTGGCAAGAAGGGCAAATTAAGTCCTCGTTATGTAGGACCTTACCTGATCACAGAAAGGATTGAGAAATTAGCTTACAAGCTGGACTTACCACAAAACATGTCGGCAATACATAATGTATTTCATGTCTCCATGCTGAAGAAGTGTCTCCACGACCCTAGCCAAGTGATTCAGCCTCAGTCAGTGCAGATCCAAGAGGATCTTAGCTATGAGAGCAGACCTACACAGATAGTGGACAGAGAAGTCAAAAGACTAAGAAACAAAGAAGTGCCACTAGTGAAGGTCATCTGGCAGAACCAGAAGCATGAGAAAGTCACTTGGGAGTGTGAGGTCAGTATGAGACAGAAATATCCAGAGTTATTCTAAGTTCGAGGATGAACTTTTTATAAGGTATGGGGAATTGTAACAACCCAAATTTCCTCATTTCGAGTCCCAAAAGTAATTTAAAAATATTTAAAAATGCTTTTAAAATATTCTAGAGATTTTTAGGAATTTTTAGAGTATTTTTATGCAATTTTTGGAGGTCGTTTGGTATTTTTACTAAACGAAAGAAGTTTTGACAAAAAACGTCCAAGTTGAGATTCGAACCGTGGACCTCGGGTTAAGTAAAGGTTCGTTTAACCAACAGACCAGCCGTGGGTTTCATAGTAAAACCCGAACCAAATAGTATTTAAGTTATAATTAAAACCGAAATACCTAGGTTTAAGAGGGTTAAGTTATTTCTTTTCTCTGGACTGAAACCCTTTCTCCTCTCACGCGGCGTTGGCGCTTCTTCTTTCGGGCGAAACAGGACCGGAGCTAGGGCTCTTCCTCCGGCAGTCGGCGAGGGATTTTTTCGAGGGCTTCTCACATCTTCGAGACCGTCTCACCAAGGAGAACAAGTAGGTACAAAGAAATCGCTGAGGAAACAACTTCTCCACAAACCCTAGAAGCTTCCCGTCGGCTGTGAGTCCAAGGAACCGAGGTAAGTTGCTACTCACCTGCAGTAGGATAGCTCCCAGGTTTATTCCTTGTCTTTCTTCTTGTTTCCGAATCTTTGCATTGTTTCCTTTTGTTTCATTGTCGTGGCACAAGATATGAGGAGTAATGGCAGTAGCAAAGTGTTTTCCCTGTGTTCGGATCATGTTATGCAGAGTAGGTGCAATTTGAGTTTCCTTTTTGTTTAGTTGCCGTGTGAGTCATTGATAAGGGTTGCTGCCGTGAGTTTCAAAGGAAGGAAGTAATTAGGTTATGCATGTAGGGTTGTGTTTTGATTGGATTAGGTTTCGGTTTTGTAGTTAAAGCAAGGTTAGTTTGGTGTTAGGAAAAGAGGGCATGAACAATTCCTTAAGCTTGCTGTTTGGATTTGGTTTTGTACCATGCAATGAGTGCAGATTTCTATTTTTGATTAAGCTCCTAGTTTCTTGGTGCTGCAATAGGCGTGCACAACAAATGAAGGAATGCAGTTTCTGTTTTATTTTTCATTTGGTTCCTTAACAGTAGCTTTTATTTGTTATTATTTGTGTGTGTACAACCTTTCAATGTTATTAGTTGAACACCAGTAGCTTTTGTTTATTATCATGTGTACGAGTATAGTCTTCATGGCTATTAGTTGAGCACCAATAGCTTTCATTGTTATTAAATGAGCATGTACAACTTTTATTTGTTATTAGTTGAGCATGACCAGTCCTCTTTACCATTAGAATGACAAGAACAACATGTGTTTAAGTGGTTCATTTTATGTTAGCTTTGCAGATTTTAGTTCGTATGCAATTAATTGGACATATACAACTCTCATTGCTATTAGTTGAGCACCAGTAGCTTTCATTGTTATGAATATGAGCAGTCTTCCTTGTTTTGCTATTAGACTTTATTCATGCATTGTAGTTGTAGTATTGAATAAGTATTTTATTGAGCTTAAGTACAGATTTTTATAATTGTAGCATGCTTAGAGAGTTCACATTTGTTTTCCTTAGATTTATATTTATTGTAGCATGCTTAAAGAGTTCAGATTTGCTTTCCTTTGATTTATGTTTATTGTAGCATGCTTAGAGAGTTTATATTTGCTTTCCTTTGATTTATGTTTATTATAGCATGCTTAGAGAGTTCAGATTTGCTTTCCTTTGATTTATGTTTATTGTAGCATGCTTAAAGAAGTCAGATTTGCTTTCCTTTGCTTTATTTTTATAGCATGCTCAATTAGTTGCAATTCCCTACTTGTTAGATATACTTACAGTGTTCTAGTAAGCTCTCTTAGGGGATTATGAGAAGTTATGAGTAGAGAAAAGACCAAGGTCTAGTTAGAAAAGATAACAAGTAATTTAAAGTAAGAGGCTAGTACCCGACTTCCGAGGTTGTCGTTAAACAAATCCAGGTGACCAATTCCAAGGTCTTGGCCCTGGTAAGACCGAGGTCTTTACCCTCATAGGATTGGAGGCTCGCTACCTCAGTCTCTATTAGAGAGCGCGCATTTTGGTACTAAGCCTGGGCCCAAGAAAGAGAAGAAGAAAGTTAAATCTTAATTTCAAGTATAAGGCTATAAGTAAAGGAAACAAGTATCACCTATGTTTAGAACTAGCAAAGTTTAGCTCTTATAATTCTAAGTATACAGTATTGGTTTTCATTTGCTTCCTTCTGAGTTTATTGAGCATGATTAGCTTTATTTCCAGCATGCAGATAAAGGAAAAGTTTAAGAGTAAAGAGGAAGGCGACAAGGAGGATGCGTGATGGATGTGTGTGATGCCAGGACTATGGATATATCTTGGAAGTTTTGAGTTTTCATGTTTAGTGGATAAGAAATAGTTGAGTTGTACTTTATGGTTTATGTCATTTAAGATTGTATTTTTATTCCTTGTTTTATCGAGTTTATTCATGTCTTAGATTGCATGCTGTGATGAGTCTCTGTTAATAAGTAGTTATTTTAGTGTTTGACACTTATTAAAATGCATGAGTGTTTGATACATGTTCCAGCCACCTGTGGCTGAAGTATATATTTATGTATCTCAGATTATTGTCACCGGTACAAGGGAGACTCTGCCGAAATTTTTCGGTAGAAACTCCTCGTGGTTTCGATCATACCAGTTAAGTAGAGTTAGTAGATAAAGTAACGGTCATCCTTAGAGAGTAGTATAGTATAGTAAGAAGGGTGGTCGTTACAGTAGAAGGGGCCCTAGCCGGTGTAGGATCAACAATGCGACGTTTCCTATTTTTGACAGTATACAAGCAAAATAGCAAAAACTAGTACGAAATTTATGTAGTAGATGATTAAGGAAGGTTTAGAGTATACCTAGGAGGCATTGCTAGGAGTAGAGGAGGAAGAGGTGGGTTGAAGGCCCCTTGGTTGGGGAGAAATCGCACCAGAATCTCGTGCTTGGCTTTGGCAGAAAACGAACAGAAAGCCTTCTGTTCATGGCGATATTCCGGGTTGAAGCGCCTTAAATCATGTTTAAGACACCTTCTTAGGTCTGTTGGAGGCGCCTCGGAGATGATCCGAGGCGCCTTAGGTTAGGTCGGCGGGAATTTTCCCGCCTCTGTTTAGGGCGCCTCCCTTGTGTGGGAGGCGCATCTGAAAGGCGCCACATGTTAAAAATATTTTTTTTAGGTATTAAGTTAATTTGTTTTAAAGGTTAGGTTAATTAAGAAAGAAAAAAATAAGTTAATTAAGTTTTGAAAAATATTAGGGTGATTAAATTTTTGAAAAATATTTTAAGTTAATTAAATTTTTGAAAAATATTTTAAGCTTAACTAAATTTTTGATAAATATTTAAAGTTAATTAAATTTTTGAAAAATATTTTAAATTAATTAAATTTTTGAAAAATATTTTGAGTTAATTATTTTGAAAAATATTTAAGTTAATTAAATTTTTGAAAAATATTTTAAGTTAATTAATTTTAAAAATATTTAAGTTAATTAAATTTTTGTAAAATATTTTAAGTTAATTAAATTTTTGAAAAATATTTTAAGTTAATTAAATTTTTGAAAAATACTTTAAGTTAATTATTTGAAAAAAATTTAAGTTAATTAAATTTTTGAAAAATATTTTAAGTTAATTAATTTGAAAAATATTTAAGTTAATTAATTTTTGAAACATATTTTATGTTAATTAAATTTTTGAAAAAATATTTAATTTAATTAATTTGAAAATTTTTTTAAGTTAATTAAACTTTTGAAAAATATTTTAAGTAAATTAAATTTTTGAAAATATTTTAAGTTAATTAATTTGAAAAATATTTAAGATAATAATATTTTTGAAAATTATTTAAATTTAATTAATTTGAAAAATATTTATGTTAATTTAATTTTTGAAAAATATTTTAAGTTAATTTAATTTTTGAAAAATATTTTAAGTTAATTTACTTTTTGAAAAATATTTTAAGTTAATTAATTTTAAAAATATTTAAGTTAATTAAATTTTTGAAAAATATTTTAAGTTAATTAAATTTTTGAAAAATATTTTAAGTTAATTAAATTTATGAAAAATATTTTAAGTTAATTAATTTGAAAAATATTTATGTTAATTAGATTTTTGAAAATTATTTTTAGTTAATTAAATTTTTGAAAAATATTTTAAGTTAATTAGATTTTTGAAAAATATTTTATATTAATTAGTTTGAAAATTTTTTAATTTAATTAAATTTTTGAAAAATATTTTAAGTATATTAAATTTTTGAAAAATATTTTAAGTTTATTAAATTTTTGAAAAATATTTTAAGTTAATTGAATTTTTGAAAAATATTTTAATTAAATTTGGAAAATGATTAAGTTAATTAAATTTTATAAAATATTCAAGTTAATTAAATTTGAAATATAGTTAAGTTAATTTGTAGAATAATTAAGTTAATTAAAAAATAATTTAGTTAATTTAAATTTGAAAAATATTTGAGTTAATTAATTTTGTTGATTTTTAAGGTAATTAAATTTTTGAAAAAAATATTTTAAGTTAATTAAATTTTGAAAAATATTTTAAGTTATTTAAATTTGAAAGATAATTAAGTTAATTAAGTTAATTTAATTTAAAAAATAATTCAGTTAATTAACTTTAAAGGATAATTAATTTAATTTTAATTACGAATTTGAATTTCGAATTTCAAATTTTCATTCGAATTTCAAATTTGAATCTTGAATTAGAATTAATTTAATTATAATTACGAATTTTAATTTCAAATTTAGAATTTTAATTCGAATTTGAATCTTAATTTAATTTTAATTTCAAATTTCAAATTTCAAATTTTAATTCGAATTTCGAATTTGAATCTTAATTTAATTTTAATTGTGAATTTTTATTTTAATTTGATTTTCTTTTAATTTCTATTTCTTAGTCATCTCACCCGATCTAAATTTTCAATCAGGGAATCCTATAATTTTTGTGAGATGAATTATGATTTAATTTTAGAGTTTGGTTTAACTTTGTGTTAGATTTAGGTTTAGCTTTGGGTTCAACAAGTAGACATTCTTTGGATAAACTTCTGGGCTATGGTGAGTCACAAGGATATCATTAAAGTAACCATGCTTTCGAGGTTTTCCAAATAGTCCTACCCATTGAACTTAGAACAAAACCTTGGTCTAACTGGTTAGGATCCATAAAGGGTAGCTTCGATCAGTTCCACTTAGCCAAATGCACCAGGTCGAAGCCATATCTTCCTAGACATGCGATGACTAAGCTTCCCCAACGTACTATCTTCCAATACTTCACAAGTACCGTGAGTCAAGTTGAACCTAGCCCAGTTTAATCTAAAATTACCCCTGCCAGGTAGTCTACTCTTGGTTACCCTTGTCGGGTGGATTAAGTTTGGAGGTGCCAACTATTCTGGAGTCTTCCCTTAGATTTTTTTTTAAAGATTTTGTAAGAATTTAATTTCTAAATTTTATTTTAATTTTGAATTAATTTAAATCTAAATTTAATTTTAATTTGATTTTTGATTTAATTTGAATTTCAAATTGAATTCTAATTTAAATTTTAAATTGAATTTTAATTTAATTTGATTTTACTTGACTTTTAATTTAATTTGATTTTAATTTACTTTTTAATTTAATTTTTATTTAATTTGAGTTTTAATTTAATTTAATTTTTATTGTTTTTCTTCTAGCTCCCCCTGGATCATAACCTCGGTATGATCTATTGAGGTAATGTATTTGATCCTTAGGGACCCAATATTGACCAAGTCCAACTTGATTAACCAGGTTGGACTTGGGTACCCATGCTTGGACTGATTTATTATTTTGTCTATTTACTAAGGACAGGTATGATCTATATTTTCTTTTAGTTTTATAACCTAGCCCAGTTTTGTTGTAAACGACTATTTGTGTCCCAAGAATTAGGTCAAGCTTCTTGGAGCCCAAAGAGAACCGTTCTAATGTATTTTTTAAATCCTTAACCTTAGTTTTCAGACTGGAATTTTCTTCCTCAAGTTTTTGAACTTGAGTTGAATTTCCAGTCTGAACTGGGTCAGACAAGGTTTTGGAATTAGTCACCTCTATAAGGACTGCTACTTCCTTTAGAAGTGACTTGACCTTAAGGTTTGATTTAGCTAATTTGTGTAATAAGTAATTAACTAAATTGTTTAAGCGAGGTACACTTACAGCGGTGTCAGGCCCTTCGGAAATGGATATGGATCCGTGGCTTCGCTCGGACTCGGCTTTCGACTCGCTCTCGCTCTCGGACAAATTGATCTGGTCCCGGGCCATTAGTGCAAGTAGACTTGTCTGATCGAGTTCATCTTTGTCGTCTTCTGAGGAAGATTCGTCCCATGTCGCCTTTAGCACCTTCTTTTTCTTCTGCTTCTTTGCATCCTTCTGATTTGGGCATTTGGCCTTGATGTACCCTTTCTGGTTGCATCCGTAGCAGATCACATCGAGTTTGACTTTTGAACTGGATTGAACCTCCTTGGATTGTACTGCCTTCTTTAGATCTCTCTTGTTGAAACCTTTCTTTTTCTTGTAAAGCTTCTTCACTAGGTTCACGAGCTCGGAGGTTAATTCGTCATCTTCATTGTCTGAGTCGGGTTCGTCTTCCTCCTCCGGTTCAGTTCTTCGTTGTGATCTTGGTTCGCGTATTCGACTGGTACCTGCAACCAAAGCAATACCCTTCTCGGTTGGCAGTGTATTAGTCTATTCATGCAGTTCGAATTTCAAAAACAATTCATCTAATATAATGGAAGATAAGTCCTTGGAGACTTTGTAGGCATTTACCATCGATGCCTACAATGTGCTCCTCAGAAAACCGTTTAGAGCGTACCTTATGATGTACCGATTCTCGACTCTTTGCCCGATCGCATGGAGGGAGTTGAGAATGTCTTGTATGCGAGCATGGAGTTGACTTGCGATCTCACCGTCCTGCATTTTCAAGTTATATAATTTATTAAATAAAAGATCTCTTTTACTAACCTTGGTGTCGGAGGCGCCCTCGTAGAGTTCGATCAGCTTCTCCCAAAGCTCTTTTGTGCTGGAGAATGGTCCAACTTTGTTGAGCTCCTCCTTGGTCAGTCCGCACTGGAGGGTGTAGGTCGCTCTGGCATTAGCTTCCACCTTCTTGATTAGGGTTGGTTCCCATTTTTCGTAGGGTGTCGGCTTGCCGTCTCCATCAGTTGGCAGTTGTATTCTGGTCTTGATGATCATCCACGTGTCGAATTGTAACTTGAGGAAGGTTTTCATTCGCCCCTTCCAATATCCGAAGTCTTCTCCGGTGAAAAGTGGGGGGCGAACATGTTAGTTAGAGCCCTAGAGCCAATCATTTGATGATTGTTGTATGGACTCGTTGTATCATATTCTTGTATATAAATAAAGGCATTTGTTTTTGGTTATTATACTTACTTGTATTGGTGCCAAATAACTAAGTATAATAGCGTCCTTGAGAAGAAGATCTTACCTATAACAATCGGTTAGTTGAATCGATAGTGAGATGATATAGGAAACAGTACTCTTAATCATTCCTAGTCAAGTATTAACATTCAGGGACAATGTTAATACGACGAGACTAGCATGTAGGTCAACTCGATGACTTGATCTCACAAGTCATGGATATGGAGATATCAAGTTGACACATGGGTATGCATTGGAGAATGTATACTGAATGACCCACCATGAGAAAGTATCATGGATCGTTATATGAGTGTCATATACTTTCTCATGTAGCTATTAGTATAACTACAAGTCCTTGGACCTGAAGTCACCATGGTTCCCTACATAAGGAGTTACGTACTTTGGCTTCGTCAAACGTCACCCGTAACTGGGTGGACTATAAAGGCGATTACTGGGTATGTAACAAATTATGCAGAGGGATGTGAGTGATGTAGATGGGATCTATCCCTCCTATATGACGGGAGTGACATCGATATTCTTGATAGAGTGAGACCACGAAGTGCATGGTCATGCCCAAATGAGTCAATATGAGATATTGAGCTTATTTGATTGAGTGAGTCTACTTGGGATTCAAGATTTAGATTGATTAGAGGATGACACGGTCTATGCCTCACATTGATCAATCTATATGTCAAGGATAGAAGGACACTTGTCATATATTGTGAGGAGTCACAATTAGTAGTCACAAGGTGATGTTGGATCTCAACATTCTTGTAACTTGGGTAGTAATGATGTGTTGCTAGATACCGCTCATTACTTATGCTTCTAAATCATTTAGGAGCATTGCCAACATTACAAGAACCTATAGGGTCACACACAAAGGGCAATTATATGGAGATTAGGTTTATTTGATGAACCTAAAGGATTTGGTTCATGTGATGAACCAAATTGGATTAAGAGTAATCCAAATTAGGCTAATTGAGTTGGACTCAATTTGGTTCATGTGTTAAGTGAGTCTAATTTGGACTTAGACTCATTTAATTGATTTAATTCAATGAATAGAGATTCATTAAATTAAAATTGACTTGAACCAATGGTTAGATTAGATCAACCAAGGGAGAGAAGTGGTCAAGTTTGACTTGACTTAAGTAGGAAGATGAAGAGTCAAGTTTTGACTTGACTTTGACTTGACCAATGCCACATCATCAAGGCTTCTTTATTTGGTCAAGTTTGACTTGACCAAATGTCACCTCATGGAGAAGATCAAAAGACTTGACTCTTGATATTCCATGGGGGTTACAAGCCATGAAGTGGCCGGCCACTTTTAGAGTGGAATGATTTTATTTTCATTCAAGGCAATTCAATTTCTTTTCTTCCTTGTAGATCTAGTGTAGATCTAGGTTAGAAAACTCGTACATGAAGTTTTTCAAAATTTTATAAACTTTGCACGGATCCGTGGCATGGGTTTCGGGGTTTCCGCAACGTAAAAAGTGGTTTTTGCGGCCTGAAAAACCCAACAGTGGTATCAAAGCCACGTGCGAAGCGTATACATGTTTTAATTTGTATTTTTATGAAAATTACAGATCTGTAACTTTCTGTGATTTTATGTTTTTTATAATTTTTATGGGTATTTTTCTCGTAGAAGCGAAGCACAAATGTTTAGACACTTGTAGGCTTCGACTACCGAGAAGATTTTTCCGAAACGGCAAGGTTTCGTCCCAAATCATTTTGGGACAGTGGGCTAAGGTGCTGTAGGATTTATAAGGAACACTCGCGATGGTTATATCACAGGCAGGGGTGCTGCCCCTGACCCCGCAAGGGGATTCGTTCCGCAATTGCGCCCGAAAATCGCTAAATGGGACCGCAGAGAATTTTTACTCATAAAAATTGTAAGAATTGTAAGAAAATTACAGAAATTTATAGAAATTACATAATTTAGAATTATGTATTATTTTGTGATGGTCATGGCCCAAAAGATCCAATTAGATTGAAAATTTGTGTTGTAATTTATATTATGACCTGCGTGTCATTTTCTGTGATGTGCGTGTTGTATATGATATGCGACCTGCGCGTCGTGCCTTTCCTATTTTTATATTCCCATTGTAAATAGTTTAGACTCGAATGTAACTTGAGTTTCACCTTTGTAATGTACAAATTGGAGCAGTGGAAGATCCACTCGAGACGGAGTTACGAGGAGGGCGTGAGCAACATAAGGTGGTCAAGGAAGGAGCTTGAGAAGCTGTTGACCTTAGGTTGACCATCTGATCTTCTCATTGGCTTGAGAAGATCGTAGTAGGGCCATGACTAATCACAAAATATTTAATTAATTGATTGTGTGTGTATATGTGATGCATACTAGAATAAGTAATTAATTAGCACCTTAACGATTCGATTCGATCAATCGCGTATATGATACACCTCGACAATTAGATTAGATCTAAATCACGTACATGATGCGCCCTAACGATTAGATTAGATCTAAATCGCGTATATGATACACCTCGTCGAATAGATTAAATCTCAATCGCGTCAACTCGAAATGCCTACCATGCCGTGATACCCATCACTACCTCAATCGCATGTTGTTGTTGAATCTGCCAAAGAAGAGCAACGCATACTATCTTGGTAGGGTGCGGAGGGATAGTCTTGGTCCCTCCTATCAACACATGGGTGAGTACAACTCAATTAGATTGAGTAACTAGTTAACTCAATTAGATCGATTTTAACTATAGACATTTTCCAATGGTTGGTAGATAGGTCAAAATCACGTTTATATTAACTCTTGGGCGTATTAACCAAAGCTAACTCAAGTTTTAATATAAATGCAGATCTTGATCCTATAAACAAGAGTTGCATAGAGATGTAATTGGTAATTAGTTACCTACCGATCATACTAAGTCTTGGGCTATTTAGCCAAAGCTAACTCAAGGCGTAGTATGATGTGGATCTTGTCCCACATGAATTATAGAATTTAGTGGGAGCATCATTTAATTAAAAGGCCTAATTAAATGATTAATAGAATATGATGTTTATTTTCTGTATTTTTCTGTTGTAGATTACCATGACGTCAAATACGAACTCTTTCTCCCTGCGTTCTGTCCTTGAGAAGGACAAGCTCAACAGAGCAAATTTCCTGGACTGGAATAGGAACTTGAGAATCGTTCGCACACAAGAACATAAACTGTTCGTTCTGGAGCAACACATTCCGGAGCCACCTCCTACCACTGCCACGCAAGCTGATCGAGATGCTTACAAGAAGCATCAAGATAACACATTAGATGTGTCTTGTCTCATGCTCGCAACCATGAACTCTGAGCTTCAGAAGCAACACGAGTTGATGGGTGCTTATGATATGGTTGAACATCTTCGTCAACTGTATCAAGGACAAACCGGGCACTGGAAGAGGAACTGCAAAGTGTACCTGGAAGATCTTAAGAAGAAGAGAAGTGAGATTTCCACTTCATATATCTATGTTATAGAAGTCAATCTATCTATTTCTTCATCATGGGTATTACATACCGGATGTGCTTCTATTGTAGTGCACCTCTGATAAACGGACTCTACATTCTAGACCTTGAAAGCCCTATCTATAACATAAATACCAAGATGTTCAAGTCAAATGACCTGAACCAAACCTATCTCTAGCACTGTCGCTTAGGTCATATAAATGACAAGCGCTTATCCTAGCTCCATAAGGATGGTTTGCTGGACTCATTTGATTTTGAATCTTATGAGACGTGTGAGTCATGCCTACTAGGCAAGATGACCAAGACTCCCTTTAATGGGCACAGCGAAAGAGCGACTGATTTGTTAGGACTCATACATAGTGATGTATGTGGCCCTTTCAATGTCGCTGCTAGAGGCGGTTATAGGTACTTCATCACATTTACTGATGACTTCAGTGGATATGGTTATGTGTACTTGATGACACATAAGTCTGAATCCTTTGAAAAATTCAAAGAATTCAAGAATAAAGTAAATAACCAGCTTGGCAAGAGTATTAAGATACTTCGATCAGATTGAGGTGGAGAATACCTTAGCCATGAGTTTCGTGACTACCTAGCTGAGTGTGGGATTCTATCCCAACTCACTCCTCCTGGAACACCACAGTGGAATGGTGTATCCGAAAGGAGGAATCGTACCCTATTAGATATGGTACGATCTATGATGAGTCACACAGATCTTCCGACATACCTTTGGGGCTATGCTCTAGACACGACAGCTTTTATACTCAACCGGTTTCCATCCAAGGTCGTGATAAAGACACCATATAGGATATGGACTGGGAGAGATGCCCAGGTGTCTTTCATGAGGATTTGGGGTTGTGAGGCTTACGTTCGACGTCAAGTCTCAAACAAGTTAGGACCCAAATCCTAAAAGTGCTACTTTATTGGATATCCCAAGGAAACTAGGGGATATTAATTCTACATTCCCAGTCAGCACAAGGTAGTTGTGGCAAAGACTGTGGTCTTTCAAGAAAGGGACTTTGTTTCTAGAAAGACTAGTGGGAGCTCGTTCGATCTTGAAGAAGTTCAAGATGCGAACAATAGCACTGAAGCCTCGATGGAAGTTGAACTGGAACCACAAAATGTTGTGGATGATGTTGTTTCACAAGGAGTTGAGGAACAACAACCAGTTCAAATAGACATACCTCTTCGCAGGTCTGATAGGGTACGTCGTCAGCCTGAGAGATACTCATTTCTCTTGTCTAACCCTGATGACGTTGTGCTCATAGATGATGAGCCTACCACCTATCAGGAAGCTGTGATGAGACCAGATTCTGAAAAATGGCTAGAGGCCATGAGATCCGAGATGGAATCCATGTACACCAACCAAGTATGAACTTTGGTTGATCCACCTGAAGGGGTAAAACCCATTGGCTGTAAGTGGGTCTTTATCAGAAAGACTGACATGGATGGACTTATCTATAAGGGTCGCTTGGTAGCTAAAGGTTTCAAGCAGATTTATGGTATTGACTATGATGAAACCTTTTCTCTAGTAGCGATGTTTAAGTCCATTCTGATCATACTTGCTATTGCAGCTTACCATGACTATGAGATATGACAGATGGATGTCAAAACCATGTTTCTGAATGGAAACCTACTCGAGGATGTGTACATGACACAACCTGAGGGTTTTGTAGATCCACAGCATACTAGCAGAGTATGCAAGCTGCATAAGTCCATTTATGGACTAAAGCAAGCTTCTCGGAGCTGGAATCTTCAATTCAATGATGCAATCAAACAGTTTGGTTTCATCAAGAACGAAGATGAGCCTTGTGTCTACAAGAAGGTTGTAGGGGATATAGTTGTCTTCCTCATATTATATGTGGATGACATACTACTCATTGGGAAGGACATCCCTTTGTTTCAGTCTGTCAAAACCTGGCTAGGGAGTTGCTTCTCAATGAAGGACTTAGGTGAGGCATCCCGCATTCTAGGCATACAGATCTATAGAGATAGATCTAAGAGATTGCTTGGCCTAAGTCAGAGTAAATATATTGACAAGGTACTCCTTCGGTTTGCCATGCAGAACTCCAAGAAGGGATTTCTGCCGATGTCACATGGCGTGAGTCTTTCGAAGACTCAAGGTCCCTCTTCTAGAGAGGAGAGAGATCGCATGGATCAGATCCCTTATGCCTCAACCATAGGATCTATCATGTACGCCATGCTATGTACGCTATGTAACCGATAGTGAGATAATATAGGGAACACTTCTCTTAATCATTCCTAGTCGAGTATTAACATTTAGGGACAATGTTAATGCAATAAGACTAGCATGTAGGTCAACTCGATGACTTGATCTCACAAGTCATGGATATATAGATATCAAGTTGACACATGGATATGAATTGGAGAATGTATACTGAATGACCTGACATGAGAAAGTATCATAGATCGTTATATGAGTGTCATATACTTTCTCATGTGGCTATTAGTATGACTACTAGTCCTTAGACCTGAAGTCACCATGGTTCCCTATATAAGGAGTTATGCACTTTGGTTTCGTCAAACGTCACCCGTAACTGGGTAGACTATAATGGCGATTACTGGGTTTGTAACGAATTATGCAGAGGGATGTGAGTGATGTAGATGGGATCTATCCCTCCTATATGACGGAAGCGACATCGATATTCTTGATAGAGTGAGACCACGAAGTGCATGGCCATGCCCAAATGAGTCAATATGAGATATTGAGCTCATTTGATCGAGTGAGTCTACTTGGAGTTCAAGATTTAGATTGATTAGAGGATGACACAGTCTATGCCTCACATTGATCAATCTAGATGTCAAGGATAAAAGGACACTTGTAATATATTGCGAAGAGTCATAATTAGTAGTCACAAGGTGATGTTGGATCTCAACATTCTTGTAACTTGGGTAATAATGATGTGTTGCTAGATACCGCTCATTACTTATGCTCCTAAATGGGTTTAGGGGAATTGCTAACGTTACAAGAACCTATAGGGTCACACATTAAGGACAATTAGATGGAGATTAGGTTCATATGATGAACCAAGAGGATTAGATTCATTTGATGAATCAAATTGGATTAAGAGTAATCCTAATTGGGCTAATTGAGTTGGACTCAAGTTGAGAGGATGAGGAAGAGTCTAGTTTGACTTGACTTTATGCCACATCATTTGTGACTTGGCATTAAGTGGCCAATGATGAGGTGCCACATCATCATGTTTAGCACATGTGTGTGCCACCTCATGGAGGTTACAAATCTCTTTAATGGCCACACTTAATGCAAAATGGGGGTTACACTTTTGTGAAAGTGGCCGGCCACTTTTGTGAAGGGAATGAATTCATTTTTCATTCAAGTGTCATTTACATCTTCTTCTTCCTCAAGCCCTCTCCTTCTTGCTCTCCCTCTCCTCTCTTGGCCGAACACCATCTAGGTGCTAGCACACCTATTGTTTGGTCTTCTCCACCTAATTAGTTCGTGTGGATACTTCTAGAGAGTTGTCTACTTTGACAACTTGAGATCCGGCATCTCCTTGGACGAGCGGGATATGAAAAGGGCACGCATTGAAGGTATAAAAGGTTTCCTCTTTGTAAATCTAGTGTAGATCTAGATTAGAAACTCGTACTCATATTTTTTTTTTTTATTTATACTTCGCACGGATCCGGTGGCTTGGGGCTTCGGGGTTTCCGCGACGCGAAAAAGCAGTTTTCGCGGCCCGAAATACCCAACAGTGGTATTAGAGCCACGTGCGAAGTCTTGTACGAGTTTAGTTTGCATTTTTATGAAAAATGTTGGTTCTGTGATTTTCTGTAAATTTAGGTTTTTAATTGTTTTTATGAGTAATTTTCTCGTAGAAGCGAAGCACAAGTGTTTAGTCACTTGTAGGCTTCGACTACCGAGAAGATTTTTCCAAAAACGGCAAGGTTTCGCCCCAAATCCTTTTGGGACAGCGGGCTAAGGCGCTATTGGATCGCTAAGGGATACTCGCGATGGTTAGATCGTGGGTAGGGGCGCTGCCCCTGGCCCCGCAAGGGGATTCGTTCCGCGATTGCGCCCGAAAATCGCTAAACGGGACCGCCGGGAAATTTTACTCGTAAAAATTGTAAAAAATTAGAATTAAAATTACAGAAAATTATGGAAATTACATAATTTAGAATTATGTATAATTTGTGATAGTCATGGCCCCAAAAGACCCAATTGGATTGGTATATTTTGTGTTGTAATTCATAATACGGCCTGCGTGCCGTCATGTGCTTGTGTGTGCTGAATTTTTGATACGCGACCTGCGCGTCGTGCCTTTCTCTATTTATTCTTGTTGTAAATTAGTTTAGACTCGAATGTAACTCGAGTTTCAAAATTGTAATGTACAAAATTGGAGCCGTGGAAGGTCCACTCGAGACGGAGTTACGAGGAGGGCGCGAGCAACACAAGGTGGTCAAAGGGAGGAGCTTGAGAAGCTGTTGATCCTAGGTTGACCATCCGATCTTCTCATAGGCTTGAGAAGATCGTAGTAGGGACATGACTAATCACAAATTAATTTAATTAATTGCTTGTATGTATGTGATGCATGATTAGTAATTAATTAGTGCCTAACGATTAGATTAGATCTAAATCGTGTACAAGATGCACCCTTTCGATTAGATTAGATCTATCGCGTATTTGATACACATCGACGATTAGATTAGATCTATATCACGTCAACTCTAATGCCTACCGTGTCGTGATACCTATCACTATCTCGATCACATGTGTTATTGAATCTGCCAAAGCAGAGCAACACATATTATCTTGGTAGGGTACGGAGGGACAATCTTGGTCCCGCTTATCAATGCACGGGCGAATACAAACTCAATTAGATTGAGTATTCCTAGTTAACTCGGTTGGATCGAGTATAACTATAGGCATTCTTCCAATGGTTGGAAAGATAGGACATAAATCACATTTATATTAATTCTTGGACGTATTAGCCAAAGCTAACTCAAGTTTTAATATAACTGCGGATAATGATCCTATAAACAAGAGTTGCATAGAGATGTAATTGGTAAATCATTACCTACCGATCATACTAAATCTTGGGCATATAAGCCAAAGCTAACTCAAGGGTTAGTATGATGTGGATCTTGTCCCACATGAATTATAGAATTTAGTGGGAGCATCATTTAGTTAAAGGCCTAATTAAATGATTTAAAAGAATATGATATTTTTTTCTGCATTTTTCTGTTGTAGAATTGCCATGACGTCAAACACGAACAACTTCTCTCTGCGTTCTATCCTTAAGAAGGACAAGCTCAACGGAGCAAATTTCCAAGACTGGTATAGGAATTTGAGAAACGTTCTCACTCAAGAACGTAAACTGTATGTTCTAGAGCAGCCCATTCCGGAGACACCTCCTGCCACTGCCACGCGAGCTGACCAAGATGCTTATAAGAAGCATCAAGAAGACGCATTAGATGTATCCTGTCTCATACTCGCGAGTATGAACTCTGAGCTTCAGAAGCAACATGAGTTAATAACTGCTTATAATATGGTTGAACATCTTTGTCAACTGTATCAAGGACAAGCATGGCACGAGAGATTTGAGATCTCTAAGGCACTGTTTCAATGCAAAATGCAAGCTGGGACTCTTGTAGGTCCACATGTGCTCAAGATGCTTGGGTACATAGAGAACCTACAGAGATTGAGATTCCCATTTGATCAAGAGCTGACCACTGACTTGATCTTGCACTCCTTGCCCGAAAGTTATAGTCAACTTCGTTCATTTGGTAAGGGAAAGTCCCAAGCCAAAGGCAAAGGCAAGGCATTGAAGCCTAAAGGAGGGGTCACCAAGGATGCTACCTGCTTCCACTGCGGTCAGACCGGGCACTAGAAGAGGAACTGCAAGGTGTACCTGGAAGATCTTAAGAAGAAGCGAAGTGAGACTTCCACTTCAGGTATATATGTTATAGAAGTCAATCTATCTATTTCTTCATCATGGGTATTAGATACCGGATGTGCATCTCACATTTGTACTAATGTGCAGGCGCTGAGAAATAGCAGGGCATTGACGAAGGGCGAGGTGGACCTACGCGTAGGCAATGGAGCACGGGTTGCTGCTGTTGCTGTAGGGACTTATTTTCTATCTCTGCCCTCTGGGCTTGCATTAGAGTTAGATGATTGTTGTTATGTGCCTGCATTAACTAAGAACATAATTTCAGTTTCTTGTTTGGACAAGAAAGTTTCTCTTTTATAATAAAGGACAAATGTTCTTCAGTTTATTTAAAAGATATGTTCTATTGTAGTGCACCTCTGATGAACGAACTCTACATTCTAGACCTTGAAAGCTCTATCTATAACATAAATACCAAAAGGTTCATGTCAAATGACCTGAACCAAACCTATCTCTAGCACTGTCGCTTAGGTCATATAAATGACAAGCGCTTATCCCAGCTCCATTAGGATGGTTTGCTGGACTCATTTGATTTTGAATCTTATGAGACGTGTGAGTCATGCCTACTAGGCAAGATGACCAAGACTCCCTTTAGTGGGCACAGCGAAAGAGCGACTGATTTGTTAGGACTCATACATAGTGATGTATGTGGCCCTTTCAATGTCGCTGCTAGAGGCGGTTATAGGTACTTCATCACATTTACTGATGACTTCAGTAGATATGGTTATGTGTACTTGATGACACATAAGTCTGAATCCTTTGAAAAATTCAAAGAATTCAGGAATGAAGTACAGAACCAGCTTGGCAAGAGTATTAAGATACTTCAATCAGATCGAGGTGGAGAATACCTTAGCCATGAGTTTCGTGACTACCTAGCTGAGTGTGGGATTCTATCCTAACTCACTCCTCCTGGAACACCACAGTGGAATGGTGTATCCAAAAGGAGGAATTGTACCCTATTAGATATGGTACGATCTATGATGAGTCACACAGATCTTCCGACATACCTTTGGGGCTATGCTCTAGACACGACAGCTTTTATACTCAACCGATTTCCATCCAAGGCCGTGATAAAGACACCATATAGGATATGCAATGGGAGAGATGCCCAGGTGTCTTTCATGAGGATTTGGGTTGTGAGGCTTACGTTCGACGTCAAGTCTCAACCAAGTTAGGACCCAAATCCTATAAGTGCTACTTTATTGGATATCCCAAGGAAAATAAGGGATAATACTTCTACATTCCTAGTCAGCATAAGGTAGTTGTGGCAAAGACTGGGGTCTTTCTAGAAAGGGACTTTGTTCCTAGAAAGACTAGTGGGAGCACGTTCGATCTTGAAGAAGGTCAAGATGCGAACAATAGCACTGAAACCTCGATGGAAGTTGAACTGGAACCACAAAGTGTTGTGGATGATGTTGTTCCATAAGGAGTTGAGGAACAACAACCAGTTCAAATAGACATACCTCTTCGCAGGTCTGATAGGGTACGTCGTCAGCCTGAGAGATACTCATTTCTCTTGTCTGATGATGATGACGTTTTGCTCATAGATGATGAGCCTACCACCTATCAGGAAGCTGTGATGAGACCAGATTCCGAGAAATGGCTAGAGGCCATGAGATCCGAGATGGAATCCATGTACACCAACCATGTATGGACTTTGGTTGATCCACCTGAACGGTAAAGCCCATTGGGTGTAAGTGGGTCTTTAAGAGAAAGACTGACATGGATGGACTTATCTATAAGGGTCGCTTGGTAGCTAAAGGTTTCAAGCAGATTCATGGTATTGACTATGATGAAACCTTTTCTCCAGTAGCGATGTTTAAGTCCATTCGGATCATGCTTGCTATTACAGCTTACCATGACTATGAGATACGACAGATGGATGTCAAAATCATGTTTCTGAATGGAAACCTGCTCGAGGATGTGTACATGACACAACCTGAGTATTTTGTAGATCCACAACATACTAGTAGAGTATGCAAGCTGCATAAGTCCATTTATGGACTAAAGCAAGCTTCTCGGAGCTGGAATCTTCGATTCGATGATGCAATCAAACAGTTTGGTTTCATCAAGAACGAAGATGAGCCTTGTGTCTACAAGAAGGTTGTAGGGGATATAGTTGTCTTCCTCATATTGTATGTGGAAGACATACTACTCATTGGGAAGGACATCCCTTTGTTTCAGTCTGTCAAGACCTGGCTAGGGAGTTGCTTCTCAATGAAGGACTTAGGTGAGGCATCCCGCATTCTAGGCATACAGATCTATAGAGATAGATCTAAGAGATTACTTAGCCTAAGTCAGAGTAAATATATTGACAAGGTACTCCTTCGGTTTTCCATGCAGAACTCCAAGAAGGGATTTCTGCCGATGTCACATGGCGTGAGTCTTTCGAAGACTCAAGGTCCCTCTTCTAGAGAGGAGAGAGACCGCATGGATCAGATCCCTTATGCCTCAGCCATAGGATCTATCATGTACGCCATGCTATGTACTCGACCTGATGTCTCGTATGCTTTGAGCATGACGAGCAGATACCAGTCAGATCCAGGTGAAAGTCACTGGATAGCGGTCAATAATATTCTTAAGTACTTAAGAAGAACTAAAGAATATTTCTTGATATATGGAGGCAATGATGAGCTAGCTGTAAAGGGTTATAGTGATGCCAGCTTCCAGACCGACCAGGATGACTATCGATCGCAGTCAGGGTTCGTGTTTTGCATTAATGGCGGTGCTGTGAGCTGGAAGAGTTCGAAGCAGGACACAATAGTTGATTCTACGACAGAGGGCGAGTACATTACTGTATCAGAGGCAGCAAAGGAGGTAGTTTGGATCCGCAAGTTCATCACTGAACTTGGGGTGGTTCCCAGTATCGCTGACCCTATTGAGCTCTATTGTGACAACAATGGAGTTATAGCATAAGCGAAGGAACCTCACTCACACCAGCGGACCAAACACATAATACGGCGCTTCCATCTCATTTGGGAGATTATCGAGAGAGGAGATGTGAAGATTTGCAGAGTACCTACAGAGGCTAACATCACAGATCCCTTGACCAAGGCTTTGGCACAGAGGAAGCATGATGGTCACACTAGGTCATTGGGGCTTAGAGCCTACACTGATTGGCACTAGTGCTAGTGGGAGATTGTTAGTTAGAGCCCTAGAGCTAATCATTTGATGATTGTATTATGGACTTGTTGTATCATATTCTTATATAAATAAAGGTATTTTGTTTTGGTTATTATACTTACTTGTATTGATGCCAAATAAACTAAGTATAATAGCGTCCTTGAGTACAAGGTTCTCACCTATATCAATCGGTTAGTTGAACCGATAGTGAGATGATATAAGGAACACTACTCTTAATCATTCCTAGTCGATTATTAACATTCAGGGACAATGTTAATGCAATAAGACTAGCATGTAGGTTAACTCGATGACTTGATTCACAAGTCATGGATATAGAGATATCAAGTTGACACATGGGTATGCATTGGAGAATGTATACTGAATTACCCGCCATGAGAAAGTATCATAGATCGTTATATGAGTGTCATATACTTTCTCATGTGGATATTAGTATGACTACTAGTCCTTAGACCTGAAGTCACCTTGGTTCCCTACATAAGGAGTTATGTACTTTGGTTTCGTCAAACGTCACCCGTAACTGGGTGGACTATAAAGGTGATTACTGGGTATGTAACGAATTATCCAGAGGAATGTGAGTGATGTAGATGGGATTTATCCCTCCTATATGACTGAAGCGACATCGATATTCTTGATAGAGTGAGACCACGAAGTGCATGGTCATGCCCAAATGAGTCAATATGAGATATTGAGCTCATTTGATCGAGTGAGTCTACTTGGAGCTCAAGATTTAGATTGATTAGAGGATGACACGGTCTATGCCTCACATTGATCAATCTTGATGTCTAGGATAGAAGGACACTTGTCATATATTGTGAGGAGTCACAATTATTAGTCACAAGGTGATGTTGGATCTCAACATTCTTGTAACTTGGGTAGTAATGATGTGTTGCTAGATACCGCTCATTACTTATTCTCCTAAATGGGTTTAGGGACATTGCCAACGTTACAAGAACCTATAGGGTCACACACTAAGGACAATTAGATGGAGATTAGGTTCATATGATGAACCAAGAGGATTAGATTCATTTGATGAATCAAATTGGATTAAGAGTAATCCTAATTGGGCTAATTGAGTTGGACTCAAGTTGATTCATGTGTTCAATGAGTCTAATTTTGATTATGACTCATTGAATTAATTTAATTAAATGAATTAGATTCATTATATTAAATTGGCTTGAATTAAATGGTTGGATTAGATCAACCATGAGAGAGATTAAGTCAAGTTTGACTTGACTTGAGAGGAAGAGGAAGAGTCAAGTTTGACTTGACTTTATGTCACATCATTTGTGACTTGGCATTAAGTGGCCAATGATGAGGTGCGACATCATCATGTTTAGCACATGTGTGTGCCACCTCATGGAGGCTACAAATCTCTTTAATGGCCACACTTAATGCAAAATGGGGGTTACATTTTTGTGAAAGTGGCCGGCCACTTTTGTGAAGGGAATGAATTCATTTTTCATTCAAGTGTCATTTACATCTTCTTCTTCCTCAAGCTCTCTCCTTCTTACTCTCCCTCTCCTCTCTTGGACGAACACCATCTAGGTGCTAGCAAACCTATTGTTTGGTCTTCTCCACCTAATTAGTTCGTGTGGATACTTCTAGAGGGTTGTCTACTTTGACAACTTGAGATCCGACATCTCCTTGGATGAGTGGGATACGAAAGGGGCACGCATCGAAGGTATAAAAGGTTTCCTATTTGTAAATCTAGTGTAGATATAGATTAGAAACTCGTACTCGTATTTTTGTTTTATTTCTACTTCGCACGAATCAGGTGGCTTGGGGCTTCGGGGTTTCCGCAACGCGAAAAAATGGTTTTCGCGGCCCCAAAAACCCAACATCTAGACCTTGAGAACCCTATCTATAACATAAGTACCAAGAGGTTCAAGTCAAATGACATGAACCAAACCTATCTCTGGCACTGTCGCTTAGGTCATATAAATGACAAACGCTTATCCCAGCTCCATAAAGATGGTTTGCTGAACTCATTTGATTTTGAATCTTATGAGACGTGCGAGTCATGCCTTCTAAGCAAGATGACCAAGACTCCCTTTAGTGGACACAGCGAGAGAGCGACTGACTTGTTAGGTCTTATACATAGTGATGTATGTGGCCCTTTCAATGTCACTGCTAGAGGTGATTATAAGTACTTCATTATATTTACTGATGACTTCAGTAGATATGGCTTTGTGTATTTGATGACCCAAAAGTCAGAATCCTTTGAACTATTCAAATAATTCAAGAATGAAGTACAAAACCAGCTTGGCAAAAGTATTAAGATAATTCGATCAGATCGAGGTGGTGAATACCTTAGCCATGAGTTTCGTGACTATCTAGCTGAGTGTGGGATTCTATCTCAACTCACTCCTCCTGGAACACGACAGTGGAATGGTGTATCCAAAAGGAGGAATCGTACCTTATTAGATATGGTACGATCTATGATGAGTCACACAGATCTTCAATGTATCTTTGGGGCTATGCTCTAGACACAACAGCCTTCATTCTCACCCGAGTTCCATCTAAGGCTATAATAAAGACACCATATAGGATATGGACTGGGAGAGATGCCCAGGTGTCTTTTATGAGGATTTGGAGTTGTAAGGCTTACGTTAGACATCAAGTCTCGGACAAACTGGGACCCAAATCTGACAGGTGCTATTTCATTGGATATCCCAAGGAAACAAAGGAATATTACTTCTGCATTCTCAGTCAACACAAGATAGTTGTGGCTAAGACTGGGGTATTTCTAGAAAGGGACTTTGTTTCTAGAAAGACTAGTGGGAGTACGTTCGATCTTGAAGAAGTTCAAGATGTGAACAATAGCACTGAAGCCTCGATGGAAGTTGAACTAAAACCACAAAGTGTAGTGAATGATGTTGTTCCACAAGGAGTTGAGGAACAACAACCAGTTCAAGTAGACCTACCTCTTCGCAGGTTTGATAGGATACGTCGTCAGCCTAAGAGATACTCATTTCTCTTGTCTAACCATGATGACGTTGTACTCATAGAGGATGAGCCCACCTCCTATCAGGAAGTTGTGATGAGTCCAGATTATGAGAAATGGCTAGAGGCCATGAGATCCGAGATGGAGTCCATGTACACTAACCAAGTATGGACTTTGGTTGATCCATCTGAAGGGGTAAAACCCATAGGGTGTAAGTGGGTTTTTAAGAGAAAGACTGACATGGATGGACTTATCTATAAGGGTCGCTTGGTAGCTAAAGGTTTTAAGCAGATTCATGGTATTGACTATGATGAAACCTTTTCTCCAATAGCGATGTTTAAGTCCATTCAGATCATGCTTGCTATTGCAGCATACCATGACTATGAGATATGACAGATGGATGTCAAAACCACATTTCTGAATGGAAACCTGCTCGAGGATGTGTACATGACACAACCCGAGGGTTTTGTAGATCCACAGCATACTAGTAGAGTATGCAAGTTGCATAGGTCCATTTATCGACTAAAGCAAGCTTCTCGGAGCTGGAATCTTCGATTTGATGATGCAATCAAATAGTTTGGTTTCATCAATAATGAAGATGAACCTTATGTCTACAAGAAGGTTGTAGGGAACACAGTTGTCTTCCTTATATTGTATGTGGATGACATACTACTCATTGGGAAAGACATCCCTTTGCTGCAGTCTGTCAAGACTTGGCTAGGGACTTGTTTCTCAATGAAGGACTTAGGTGAAGCATCCCGCATTCTAGGCATACAGATCTATAGAGATAGATCTTAGAGGTTGCTTGGCCTATGTCAGAGTATATATATTGACAAGGTACTCCTACGATTTACCATGCAGAACTCCAAGAAGGGATTTCTGCCGATGTCACATGGCGTGAGTCTTTCGAAGACTCAAGGTCCCTCTTCTAGATAGGAGAGAGACTGCATGGGTCAGATCCCTTATGCCTCAGCCATAGGATCTATCATGTATGCCATGCTATGTACTCGTCCTGATCTCTCGTATGCTTTGAGCATGACAAGCAGATACCAGTCAGATCCAGGTGAAAGTCTCTGGATAGCAGTCAAGAATATTCTTAAGTACTTAAGAAGGACTAAAGAATATTTCTTGATACATGGAGGTGATAGCTAGTAAAGGGTTATAGTGATGCCGACTTCGACCAACCAGATGATTATCGATCACGATCGGGGTTTGTGTTTTCATAAATGGTGGTGTGAGTGGAAGAGTTGACACAGTTGTTGATTCTACAACAGAAGTATATTCGCATCGAGGCAAAGGAGGCGGTTGGATCCAAGTTCATCGAACTTGGGGTGGTTCTAACATCGTGACCTATAGAGCTCTATTGTGACAACAATGGAGCAATAACACAGGCTAAGGAACCTCACACATACTACGGCGCTTCCATCTCATTTGAGAGATTATCGAGAGAGGAGATGTGAAGATTTACAGAGTACCTACAGAGGCTAACATCGCAGATCCCTTGACCAAGGCTTTGGCACAGAGAAAGCATGATGGTCACACTAGGTCATTAGGCCTTAGAGCCTACACTGATTGGCACTAGTGCTAGTGGGAGATTATTAGTTAGAGCCTTAGAGTCAATCATTTGATGATTGTTGTCTGGACTCGTTGTATCATATTCTTGTATATAAATAAAGGCATTTACTTTTGGTTATTATACTTACTTGTATTGGTGCCAAATAACTAAGTATAATAGCGTCCTTGAGTAGAAGGTTCTTACCTATATCAATCGGTTAGTTGAATCGATAGTGAGATGATATAGGGAACACTACTCTTAATCATTCCTAGTCAAGTATTAACATTCAGGGACAATGTTAATGCGACGAGACTAGCATGTAGGTAAACTCGATGACTTGATCTCACTAGTCATGGAAATGGAGATATCAAGTTGACACATGGGTATGCATTGGAGAATGTATACTGAATGACCCGACATGAGAAAGTATCATGGATCGTTATATGAGTGTCATATACTTTCTCATGTGGCTATTAGTATGACTACTAGTCCTTGGACCTGAAGTCACCATGGTTCCCTACATAAGGAGTTACGTACTTTGGCTTCGTCAAACGTCACCCGTAACTGGGTGGACTATAAAGGCGATTATTGGGTATGTAACAAATTATGCAGAGGGATGTGAGTGATGTAGATGGGATCTATCCCTCCTATATGACGGGAGTGACATCGATATTCTTGATAGAGTGAGACCACGAAGTGCATGACCATGCCCAAATGAGTCAATATGAGATATTGAGCTCATTTGATTGAGTGAGTCTACTTGGGATTCAAGATTTAGATTGATTAGAGGATGACACGGTCTATGCCTCACATTGATCAATCTAGATGTCAAGGATAGAAGGACACTTATCATATATTGTGAGGAGTCACAATTAGTAGTCACAAGGTGATGTTGGACCTCAACATTCTTGTAACTTGGGTAGTAATGATGTGTTGCTAGATACTGCTCATTACTTATGCTTCTAAATAGGTTTAGGAGCATTGCCAACATTACAAGAACCTACAGGGTCACACATAAAGGGTAATTAGATAGATCTTAGGTTCATTTGATGAACCTAAAGGATTAGGTTCATGTGATGAACCAAATTGGATTAAGAGTAATCCAAATTAGGCTAATTGAGTTGGACTCAATTTGGTTCATGTGTTAAGTGAGTCTAATTTAGATTTGACTCATTTAATTGATTTAATTCAATGAATAGAGATTCATTAAATTAAAATTGACTTGAACCAATGGTTAGATTAGATCAACCAAGGGAGAGAAGTGGTCAAGTTGGACTTGACTTAAGTAGGAAGATGAAGAGTCAAGTTTTGACTTGACTTTGACTTGACCAATGCCACATCATCAAGGCTTCTTCATTTGGTCAAGTTTGACTTGACCAAATGCCACCTCATGGAGGAGATCAAGAGACTTGACTCTTGATATTCCATGGGGGTTACAAGCCATGAAGTGGCCGGCCACTTTTAGGGTGTAATGATTTAATTTTCATTCAAGGCAATTCATTTCTTCTTCTTCCTCTCAAGGTTTCTTCTCTCCCTCTCCTCCTCCTTGCCGTGACCTTGCATGAGTGATAGCACATTCTAAGGTTTCTTCTCCATCTCTTGCTTGTGTGGATACACATAGAGGAGTATCTATTTTGATACTCTCGAGATCCGATGAACCTAGGACGAGCGGGATACGCGAAGGGCTTCGCATCAAGGGTAACCTCTTTATCTTGTAGATCTAAAGTAGATCTAGGCTTAGTAAACATGTATATGAAATTTTATTTCTTCGCACGGATCCGTGGCATGGGGATTTCGGGGTTTTCACAATGCAAAAAGCGGTATTTACGGCTCGGAAAATCCAACAGAACGGTGCTGAAACCCTCTTGTTGGGCCATTGATAATATGTAAAAACAAAGACAAAGTAGAAATATCCCAAGACTAGGTCTTGTATTAGCAGTGCGGGAAATAAAATTTTTAGATTACGAGCTCGAGTGGTGTTGCACCAACTTCGAGCTAAAACCGATTCGAAAAAAATAATTAGAATGTAGCAATTAAGCTAGATTCTAATTGACTCCGTAAAAATTGAAAATACCACGAACAAATTTACGTGATTGGTGGTTGCACCAGATCTGTTGGGATTTTCGGGCCGCAAAAACCGCTTTTTGCGTTGCGGAAACCCCGAATCCCATGCCACTGGATCCGTGCGAAGTTATAAAACAGAATTTTCTACGTGTACGAGTTTCTCTACCCTAGATCTACACTAGATCTACAAAGAAAAAGAGATTACCCATGATGCAAAGCCCTTCGCAAATCCCGCTCGTCCAAGGTTCGTCAGATCTCAAGGTTGTCAAGTGTACAACCCTCTATATGTATCCACACGAACAAATCGATGGAGAGATCCTCTAAAGATATGCTAACAACCTTAGAGGATCATCAATGGTGGAGGAGAGGGAGAGAAGAAAGGTAGAGAGGAAGAAGAAGGAGGTTACAAAACCAAAATGAAACTCACACGAATTAAGTGGCCGACCACTTCAAAAAACTTTTAAACCTCCATGGGATATCATGAGTCAAGGCACTTGATCTCCCTGATGAGGTGGCACACACATGTGCTAGCCTTGATGATTTGGCACATCATCATTAGTCCACTTAATGCCAACTCACAAATGAGGTGGCAATGGTTAAGTCAAACTTGACCTTTCATCTTCCTCTCAAGTCAAGTCAAACTTGACCACTTCTCTCTCATGGTTGATCAAATCTAACCATTGGTTCAAGTCAATTTTAAGTTAATGAATCTCTATTCATTGAATTAAATTGGCTCAATGAGTCTAAGTCCAAATTAGACTCAATTAACACATGAACCAAATTGAGTCCAACTCAATTAGTTTACTTTGGATTACTCTTAATCCAATTTGGTTCATCACATGAACCTAATCCTCTTGGTTCATCAAATGAACCTAATCTCCATCTAATTTCCCTTTGTGTGTGACCCTATAGGTTCTTGTAACGTTGGCAATGATCCTAAACCCATTTAGAAGCATAAGTAATGAGCGGTATCTAGCAACACATCATTACTACCCAAGTTACAAGAATATTGAGATCCAACATCACCTTGTGACTACTAATTGTGACTCTTCACAATATGTGACAATGTCCTTCTATCTTTGACATCTAGATTGATCAATATGAGGCATAGACCGTGTCATCCTATAATCAATCTAAATCTTGAATCCCAAGTAGACTCACTCAAATAAATGAGCTCAACATCTTATATTGACTCATTTGGGCATGGCCATGCACTTAGTGGTGTCACTCTATCAAGAATAATGATGTCACTCCCGTCATATAGGAGGGATAGATCCCATCTACATCACTCACATCCCTCCGTATAATTTATTACATACCCAGTAATCACCTTTATAGTCCACCCAGTTACGGGTGACGTTTGACGAAACCAAAGTATGTAACTCATTATGTAGGGAACTATGGTGACTTCAGGTCCAAGAACTAATAGTCATACTAATAGCCACATGAGAAAGTATATGACACTCACATAACGATCCATGATACTTTCTCATGGTGGGTGATTTAGTATACATTCTCCAATGCATACTCATATGCCAATTTGATATCTATATATCCATGACTTGTGAGATCAAGTCATTGAGTTGACCTACATGCTAGTCTCGTCGCATTAACATTGTCCCTGAATGTTAATACTTGACTAGGAATGATTAAGAGTAGTATTCCCTATATCATCTCACTATCGATTCAACCAATCCATTGATATAGGTAAGAACCTTCTACTCAAGGACACTATTATACTTAGTTATTTGACACCAATACAGGTAAGCATAATAACCATAAACAAATACCTTTATATATACATAAGAATATGATACAACGAGTCTATACAACAATCATCAAATGATTGGCTCTAGGGCTCTAACTAACAATCTCCCACTAGCACTAGTGCCAATCAGTGTAGGCTCTAAGACCCAATGACCTAGTGTGACAATCATGCTTTCTCTGTGCCAAAGCCTTGGTCAAGGGATCAGCTATGTTAGCCTCTGTAGGTATTCTGCAAATCTTCACATCTCCTCTATCGATGATCTCTCAAATGAGATGGAAGCGCCGTAGTATATACTTGGTCCGCTGGTGTGAACGAGGTTCCTTAGTCTGTGCTATTGCTCCATTGTTGTCACAATAGAGCTCTATGGGATCAGCTATGCTAGGAACCACCCCTAGCTCAGTAATGAACTTGCGGATCCAAACTGCCTCCTTTGCTGCTTCTGATGCAGCAATATACTCGGCCTCTGTTGTAGAATCTTCCAGCTCACAACACCACCATTTATGCAAAACACGAACCCTGACTGCGATCGATAGTCATCCTGATCATTTTGGAAGCTAGCGTCACTGTAACCCTTTACAGCTAGCTCGTTATCACCTCCATATATCAAGAAATATTCTTTAGTCCTTCTCAAGTACTTAAGAATATTCTTAACTGCTATCTAGTGACTTTCACCTAGATCTGACTCGTATCTGCTCGTCATGCTCAAAGCATACGAGACATTAGGATGAGTACATAGCATGGTGTACATGATAGATCCTATGGCTGAGGCATAAGGGATCATATCCATGCGGTCTATCTCCTCTCTAGAAGAGGGACTTTGAGTCTTCGAAAGACTCACACCATGTGACATCGGCAGAAACCCTTCTTGGAGTTCTGCATGGCAAACCGAAGTAATACCTTGTCAATGTATGTACTCTAACTTAGGCCAAGCAATCTCGTAGATCAATCTCTATAGATCTGTATGCCTAGAATGCGGGATGCTTCACCTAAGTCCTTCATTGAGAAACAAGTCCCTAGCCAAGTCTTGACAGACTGCAGCAAAGGGATGTCTTTCCCAATGAGTAGTATGTCATCCACATACAATATAAGGAAGACAACTGTGTTCCCTACAACCTTCTTATAGACACAAGGTTCATCTTCATTCTTGATGAAACCAAACTATTTGATCGCATCATCGAATCGAAGATTCCAGCTCCGAAAAGCTTGCTTTAGTCGATAAATGGACCTATGCAGCTTGCATACTCTGCCAGTATGCTGTGGATCTACAAAATCCACAGGTTGTGTCATGTACACATCCTCGAGCAAGTTTCTATTCAGAAATGTGGTTTTGACATCCATCTTCCAGATCTCATAATCGTGGTACGCTGCAATAGCAAGCATGATCCGAATGGACTTAAACATCGCTACTGGAGAAAAGGTTTCATCATAGTCAATACCATGAATTTGCTTGAAACCTTTAGCTACCAAGCGACCCTTATAAATAAGTCCATCCATGTCAGTCTTTCTCTTAAAGACCCACTTACACCCAATGGGTTTGACCCATTCAGGTGGATCAACCAAAGTCCATACTTGGTTAGTGTACATGGATTCCATCTCGGATCTCATGGCCTCTAGCCATTTCTCGGAATCTGGTCTCATCATAGCTTCCTGATAAGAGTAGGCTCATCCTCAATGAGCACAATGTCATCATGGTCAGACAAGAGAAATGAGTATCTCTCAAGCTGACGACGTACCCTATCAGACCTGTGAGGAGGTAGGTCTACTTGAACTGGTTGTGGTTCCTCAACTCCTTGTGGAACAACATCATCCACAACACTTTGTGGTTCTAGCTCAACTTCCATCGAGGCTTCAGTGCTATGGTCCATATCTTGAACTTCTTCAAGATTGAATGTACTCCCACTAGTTTTTCTAGAAACAAAGTCTCTTTCTAGAAATACCCCAGTCTTAGCCACAACTACTTTGTGCTGACAGGGAATGTAGAAGAAATATCCCTTCGTTTCCTTGGAATATCTAATAAAATAGCACTTATCGAATTTGGGTCCCAGTTTGTCCGAGACTTGACGTCGAACGTTAGTCTCACAACCCCAAATCATCACAAAAGACACTTGCGCATCTCTCCCAGTCCATATCCTATATGGTATCTTTATCACAACCTTGGATGAAACACGGTTGAGTATGAAGGCTGCTGTGTCCAGAGCATAGCCCCAAAGAGATATAGGAAGATCTGTGTGACTCATCATAGACCGTACCATATCTAATATGGTACGATTCCTCCTTTCGGATCCACCATTCCACTATGGTGTTCCAGGAGGAGTGAGCTGGGATAGAATCCCACACTCAGCTAGATAGTCACGAAACTCATGGCTAAGGTATTCACCACCTCGATCTAATCGAAGTATCTTAATACTTTTGCCAAGCTGGTTTTGTATTTCATTCTTGAATTCTTTGAACCTTTCAAAGGATTCTGACTTTTGGGTCATCAAATACACATAACCATATCTACTGAAGTCATCAGTAAATGTAATGAAGTACTTATAATCACCTCTAGTAGTGACATTGAAAGGGCCACATACATCACTATGTATAAGACCTAACAAGTCAGTCGCTCTCTCGCTGTGTCCACTAAAGGGAGTCTTGTTCATCTTGCCTAGAAAGCATGACTCGCACGTCTCATAAGATTCAAAATCAAATGAGTCCAGCAAACCATCTTTATGGAGCTGGGATAAGCGTTTGTCATTTATATGACCTAAGCGACAGTGCCAGAGATAGGTTTGGTTCATGTCATTTGACTTGAACCTCTTGGTACTTATGTTATAGATATGGTTCTCAAGGTCTAGAATATAAAGTCCGTTCATCAGAGGTGCACTATAATAGAACATATCATTTAAATAAACTAAACAACATTTGTTCTTTATTATAAATGAAAAGCCTTTCTTGTCTAAACAAAAAACTGATATAATGTTCTTAGTCAGAGCAGACACATAACAACAATCATCCAATTCTAGTACAAGCCCAGAGGGCAGAGATAGAGAATAAGTTCCTGCAGCAATAGCAGCAACCCGTGCTCCATTGCCTACGTGTAGGTCCACCTCGTCCTTCGTCAATGCTCTGCTATTTCTCAGCGTCTACACATTAGTACAAATGTGAGAAGCACATCTGGTATCTAATACCCATGATGAAGAAATAGATAGATTGACTTCTATAACATATATACCTGAAGTGGAAGTCTCACTTCTCTTCTTCTTAAGATCTTCCAGGTACACTTTGTAGTTCCTCTTCCAATGCCCGGTCTGACCGCAGTGGAAGCAGGTAGCATCCTTGGCAACCCCTCCTTTGGGTTTCAGTGCCTTGCCTTTACCCTTGGCTTGGGACTTTCCCTTACCTTTGGGCTTGCCCTTGCCCTTGTGTTTCTGAACCATCAGAATAGAGTTGGGCTTAACCTTCTTAAGGTTGAGCTCAGCAGTTCTTAACATGCTAAGCAGCTCAGGCAGTGGCTTGTTAATTTCGTTCATATTGTAATTTAGAACAAATTGACTATAGTTATCTGGCAAGGATTGCAAGATCAGGTCAGTGGCCAGCTCTTGGCCAAATGGGAATCCCAACCTCTGTAGGTTTTCTATGTACCCAATCATCTTGAGTACATATGGGCCTACGGGAGTCCCGTCTTGCATCTTGCACTGAAACACTGCCTTAGAGATCTCGAATCTCTCGTGCCTCGCTTGTCCTTGATATAGTTGATGAAGATGTTCAAACATATCATAAGCACCCATCAACTCATGTTGCTTCTGAAGCTCAGAGTTCATTGTCGCGAGTATTAGACATGACACATCTAATGCGTCATCTTGATGCTTCTTGTAAGCATCTCGGTCAGCTCGTGTGGCAGTGGCAGGAGGTGCCTCGGAAATGGACTACTCCAGGACGTACGGTTTTCGTTCCTGTGTGAGAACGATTCTCAGGTTCCTGTACCAGTCCAGGAAGTTAGCTCCATTGAGCTTGTCCTTATCAAGGACAGAACGCAGGGAGACGAAGTTCGTGTTTGACGACATGACAATCTACAACAAAAAAATGTAGAAAATAAATAATTATATTCCACTAATCATTTAATTAGGCCTTTAACTAAATGATGCTCCCACTGAATTATAGAACTTTTGTAGAATCAAGTCATGGATGTGGTCAAACCACACCTACTAGATTCTAACCAACTATAATTCATGCGGGACAAGATCCACATCATACTACGCCTTGAGTTAGCTTTGGCTAAATCACCCAAGACTTAGTATGATTGGTAGATAACTAATTACCAATTACATCTCTAAGCAACTCTTGTTTATAGGATCAAGATCCGCATGTATATTAAAACTTGAGTTAGCTTTGGCTCAATCGCCCAAGAGTTAATATAAATGTGATTTTGACCTATCTACCAACCATTCGAAAAATGCCTATAGTTAAACTCGATCCAATTGAATTAACTAGTTACTCAATCTAATTGAGTTGTACTCACCCATGCATTGATAGGCGGGACCAAGATTGTCCCTTCGCACCCTACCAAGATAATATGCGTTGCTCTGCTTTGGCAGATTCAACAACAACATGTGATCGAGGTAGTGATGGGTATCACGGCATGGTAGGCATTTCGAGTTGACGTGATTGAGATCTAATCTAATCGACGATATGTATCAAGAACGCGATTTAGATCGAATCTAATCATTAAGGCACTAATAAATTACTAATCTAGCATGCATCACATACACACACACAAGCAATTAATTAAATTTTGTGATTAGTCATGGCCCTACTACGATCTTCTCAATCCAATGAGAAGATCGGTTGGTCAACCTAGGGTCAATAGCTTCTCCAAGCTCCTCCCTTTAACTGCCATGTGTTGCTCGCACCCTCCTCGTAACTCCTCCTCGAGTGGACCTTCCACCGCCTCATTTTGTACATTACAAAAAGTGAAACTCGAGTTACATTCGAGTGTAAAACTATTTTACAACAGGAATATAAATAGAAGGGCACAAAGCGCAGGTCGCGAATCAAGTACAACACGCACAAACACACAAAATGGCGCGCATGCCATATTATGAATTACAACACATATTTCCAATCAAATTGGGTTCTTTGGGCCATGACCATCACAAAATGATACATAATTTTAAATTATGTGATTTCCATAAATTTCTATAATTTTTCTAATATTTTTATGATTTTATGAGTCACAACTTCCCGACGGTCCCGATTAGCGATTTTCGGGCATGATCGCGGAACAAAGCCCCTTGCGGGGTTAGGGACAGCACCCCTACTTGCGATATAACCATCACGAGTGTTCCTAAACGATCCTACAGTGCCTTAGCCCGCTGCCCCAAAATATTTTGGGCGAGACCTTGTCGATTCGGCAGGTATTTCTCGGTAGTCGAAGCATACAAGTGCTCATACACTTGTTGCTTCGCTTCTACGAGAAAAATACCCATAAAATACATAAAAATCATAAATTTACAGAAAGTTACAGAACTGATATTTTTCATAAAAATACAAAAGAAATTCGTACACGCTTCGCACGTGGCTCTAATACCACTGTTGGGATTTTCAGGCCGCAAAAATCACTTTTTGCGTTGCGGAAACCCTGAATCCCATGCCACCGGATACGTGCAAAGTTATAAAATAGAATTTTCTACGTGTACGAGTTTCTCTAACCTAGATCTACACTAGATCTACAAAGAAAAAGAGATTACCCTTGATGCAAAGCCCTTCGCAAATCCCGCTCGTCCAAGGTTCGCCGGATCTCAAGGTTGTCAAGTGTACAACGCTCTATGTGTATCCACATGAACAAATCGATGGAGAGATCCTCTAAAGATGTACTAGCAAACTTAGACGATCAGCAATGGTGGAGGAGAGGGAGAGAAGAAAGGTAGAGAGGAAGAAGAAGGAGGTTATAAAACCAAAATGAAACTCACACAAGAATTAAGTGGCCGCCCACTTCAAAAAGCTTTTAAACCTCCATGGGAGATCAAGAGTCAAGGCTCTTGATCTCCCTCATGAGATGGCACACACATGTGCTAGCCTTGATGAAATGGCGCATCATCATTAGTCCACTTGATGCCAACTCACAAATGAGGTGGCAATGGTCAAGTCAAACTTGACCTTTCATCTTCCTCTCAAGTCAAGTCAAACTTGACCATTTCTCTCCCATGGTTGATCAAATCTAACAATTGGTTCAAGTCAATTTTAATTTAATGAATCTCTATTCATTGAATTAAATTGGCTCAATGAGTCTAAGTCCAAATTAGACTCATTTAACACATGAACCAAATTGAGTCCAACTCAATTAGTTTACTTTGGATTACTCTTAATCCAATTTGGTTCATCACATGAACTTAATCCTCTTTGTTCATCAAATGAACCTAATCTCCATCTAATTGCCCTTTGTGTGTGACCCTATAGGTTCTTGTAACGTTGGCAATGCTCCTAAACCCATTTAGAAGCATATGTAATGAGCGGTATCTAGCAACATATCATTACTACCCAAGTTACAAGAATGTTGAGATCCAACATCACCTTCTAACTACTAATTGTGACTCTTCACAATATGTGACAATGTCCTTCTATCTTTGACATCTAGATTGATCAATATGAGTCATAGACCGTGTCATCCTATAATCAATCTAAATCTTGAATCCCAAGTAGACTCACTCAAATAAATGAGCTCAACATCTTATATTGACTCATTTGGGCATGGCCATGCACTTAGTGGTGTCACTCTATCAAGAATAATGATGTCACTCCCGTCATATAGGAGGGATAGATCCCATCTACATCACTCACATCCCTCCGTATAATTTATTACATACCCAGTAATCACCTTTATAGTCCACCCAGTTACGGGTGACGTTTGACGAAACCAAAGTATGTAACTCATTATGTAGGGAACTATGGTGACTTCAGGTCCAAGAACTAATAGTCATACTAATAGCCACATGAGAAAGTATATGACACTCACATAACGATCCATGATACTTTCTCATGGTGGGTCATTTAGTATACATTCTCCAATGCATACTCATATGTCAACTTGATATCTATATATCCATGACTTGTGAGATCAAGTCATTGAGTTGACCTACATGCTAGTCTCATCGCATTAACATTGTCCCTGAATGTTAATACTTGACTAGGAATGATTAAGAGTAGTATTCCCTATATCATCTCACTATCGATTCAACCAATCCATTGATATAGGTAAGAACCTTCTACTCAAGGACACTATTATATTTAGTTATTTGGCACCAATACAAGTAAGCATAATAACTATAAACAAATGTCTTTATATATACATAAGAATATGATACAACGAGTCCATACAACAATCATCAAATGATTGGCTCTAGGGCTCTAACTAACAAGATCAACTCGACCCCGCTCTGATACAAATTGTTAGATCAACGTGACCTACGTTGCTATTTCACGTTTCGGAATCGTAAAATTTGAGTAATTAAATGTAGCAGAATAACGAAAAGAAAATAAAGCAACACAGAGGACACAGGTCGTTTACTTGGTTCAGAGCCTGTGGCGACTCCTACTCCAAGGCCCGCGATCGTTGATCTCTTACTGTGGGTAACAACTATATCGAGCAAAAAGTTTGTACAAATGTAAGTTACAATAAGTGCAATAATTAAAGAAAACTTATACCGACGACAGAATCTTAAAGTAGCGGAGCTCCGGGTCGTCGGAAACTTGTAGCAGCACTTCAGGGTGTTTTTGAGGCAGTGCGTTGTAGCTTGATCACTTAGAAATTGTTGTTCTGAGCCTCTACCTTGAACGCCCTTTTAAATAGTGCTAGAGGCGCCTCCAAGCCTGTCTGAGGTGCCTCCAGGCCGCCGAGTCGCACGCGTGGATCAACTCTGATCTGGTCGCGCCTTATCCCATTGAAGGCGCCTCCAAGCTGCTCCAAGGCGTCTCCAACGCCTGGTCCAAGGCGTCTCCAACTCCTGGTCCAAGGCGTCTCCAACGCCTGGTCCAAGGCGCCTCCAACGCCTGGTCCAAGGCGCCTTCAGCTTCCTCCGAGGTGCCTCCAGCATCTCTGGATAGCTGGCTTCGGCTAGCACCCGAGGCGCCTCCAAGCCCCATGGAGGCGCCTCGGACACTGTTCATCCGAGGTTAAATATGCTCCTTTATTCTTGCAAAATGTGTTAGTCCTAAACACAAACCCTGCAAAATAAAGTTAGCACAAAAATATGATAAATGATATCGACAGTCATCGGACTGTCCGGGTCTGACTTCGGATTTCCAACTGGAAACCCTAGGTTGACCTAATGCCTGCTGTTCCCTCTACGGGGAACGTGTCCTCACCTACTCCACTCATGAGATTTACCTGTTGCTAGTGCGATCCTCCAGATTGACTGGACTTTTGCTCAGCGTTCGAAGCTTCCGGACTTTCTGTTAGACTTTCGCTTCCCGGCTCGTCTAGTCTTTCACCTGGTTCGCGACACCAGGACTTTCCACCTAGGGTTACCCCCCCTAGGACTTTTCCCTGAAGCTCTCGACCCGCCAAGACTTTCCACATAGGGTTACCACCCCCTATGACCTAGGGTTACCATCCCCTAGGGTTTTCCACCTGCCTAACCACAGCTAGGACTTTTGCCTAAGTACCACTTAGGACTTTCCTGCAAACTCCATGAACTTGTTAGATCACAACACTACTTAACTTTGAACCCTTTGTCATTATCAAAACTTGGGTTCGATCGTCTGATGCTTTCCACACCAACACTAAGTTTGTTTTCTTTTAAAATAATAGCAAGAGGATTGAAAGCCATTTTGAAATCCTGAGAATCACAAAATAAAATACTTGGTCAAAACTTTAGAATTTAAAATAATATTGATTCCTCAAACAATATAATTTAAATTCACCAACACCTCAAAACACCGTGAATTTCGTATGCCACGATAGTGTGGATGTATACTAATTCAAACATTTGTAAGAGGAGGTTTTACCCATTAATTTTATTTTCTTGTCAACCTAACTTTATGACAAATAAAATTAATAGTTGGTTTATCTTCGGTCACACAAATAATAGTAGTGACTCCGATGGGGAGGATACTATTAAATGCACCTAAGTATATACCATTACTTGATACTTAGTCCATTAATTAGGATTTCTGCTCCTTCAGATGGAAAAGATCACACGTACCTAAATAATTTCCTATAATCATCCAGAGAGGAAGTTTGATCTAGTTATCCGCAAACAAACTCATCCGATATGGAGGAAGGCACTTAAAGCCAACGCGCAAGTTTGAATGCATCACTTTCAAACTAGTAATTGAGACCATAAAATTTATTTAAATAATATCTCTCCTACTTATTTATTTAAATTGAGGAATTTTAACATGCACACACATCACAACACACATCACAGCACACATCACAACACATAAAATAGCATATAAAGGCAATAAATATGAAAATAAAATTTCCAACTATTATGGCCTCATCCAACGCTGTACTCCAATATATCGCCAGTGGATTAAGCCGTCGTGTCTATCTTGCTTCCTTCTCCGCCGTGCCTTCGGTCCTCAAAATAGCACCATGCATAGCTAGGATACATACAAGCCACAACTAAAATAAAATTTTACATTTATCGATCCTATATTCCACAAAGGAATTTACATGTAATCTAGATTGAACAGAATGTAAAACAACAATAATAATAATTGTTGACCTCCGCAAGTGTACAGATATGTCGTAAGTAATAATAAAAGATATCGAATCCACAGGGACTAGAATAAGCACTAAAGATGTCTCAAAGTGAGTTAGCTAAACAACCAATCAATTGATTTACAAAGTCTAAGTGTAACTATGAAAGGTAAACAAAGAAATAAAAGAATAAGAAACAAGAATAAGGGCAATGATAAAGGTTTGTTCTAGGAGTTTTGGTTACTTTGTAATGTTATTCAATGTAATGATCTACCAAATCTTATTTCTCAATTGTTCATCATTTGTAGAAGGTTGTCGGTTCCCTCTTGCAATAGATAACCAGCCTAGGACTAAAATATATCTAAATTCGATCAATTAGGAATGAACCCTATGTTGTCCTTACATGGGCTTGCCTGTCACGTGCGCCCCTTGGAAAATTAGCATAGAAATCCACTACTTCTCAACCTCATTAAGATATAAAGATTAATGCATACAATCTATCCTACCCTCTTGAAATACCTAATTTCTCCTTCAAGATTACCCCTCAAACGTCCTTACACAGGCATGTTCCTGTCACGAACGTCCCTCGGAAAATCGAATGAGGAATTACCTCTACAAGATCCACAAGATATTCAAACATTCAATCAAGCATGGTAATTAAGCCCTAATCACAACAATCCACACAAGAAAGAATAGATACAAACAGGGTAAAATCATAGAAATAGGAATGTTGGCAAATCCACAAGAGTTTACATTAAATCTCCATTACAAATACTCCCTCCATCCTAGAACAAGAGATCTAGTCCATGGAACAAGGAAAGAATCCAAAAGAAGAAGAAAAGATAAACATCTTAATCCCCAAATCCAAGAAATAAAGGGAAGAAAAGCTTATCTACGATGAAGAACCATCTTCAGATCCAATCCTCGCTCCCCGGAGTCAAAACGTTAAAGATCTGCCCTTAGAATCATCGGAAATCCCTCCAAGAAGGTGGTGGAACGCCCAAATCTTGAATTTCCCCCAAAAGGGAGAAGATCCCACTTCACATCTTGAAAAACCTTTATATAAAGGTGAGGTTCAGGAGCCACACAACCCCGGGGCACGGCCGTGTGAGGTTCACACAGCCAGAGGCATTCCCTTCTCTGCCAACCCTACACGGCCATGTGTGGTACACGGCCGTGGCTTACTTCTGCCAATGCTCCCCTTGCACGGTCGTGTAGATCTACACGGCCTGCACTGGCTCCGCCTCTGGAAACCTGGCACGGTCGTGTGGTGTACACGGCTAGGGCCCTCTTGCTCACTAGAAATCCTGCACGATCGTGTGATGTACACGGCTAGGGCCTTCCTGGTCTCTTGAAATCTCACATGACCGTGTGGTGTACACGGCCAGGGCTCCATCTGGCTTCAAATCTTTACACGGCCGTGTGAGGTTCACACGGCCGTGGCAACTTCCATCTCTGTTGCATCCACATGGCCAAGGAACTCCACACGGCCTGGGCAACCCCCCCCCCCCCCCATGGCAGGGTCGTGTGAGGTACAAGAATGGTGGCTTCCTCCTTTGCTTCGCTTGCGGATTTGGCCTTAAACATGAAACCTTCACCAATTTCAACTCCTCTGTACAGAAAATGCACAAAAGTAGATCTTCGAACAAAAAGAGTAAATATGCTAAAAGGAAAGCTGGAAGTATACAAATACGTAGACAAAACATGTGCAAAATATGTGAATGTG
This sequence comes from Zingiber officinale, assembly GCF_018446385.1. Classification (NCBI taxonomy): domain Eukaryota; kingdom Viridiplantae; phylum Streptophyta; class Magnoliopsida; order Zingiberales; family Zingiberaceae; genus Zingiber; species Zingiber officinale. The sequence goes on along the minus strand of NC_056006.1, from coordinate 57,537,010 downwards.
CATCAAAGTATGCTAAACAAGTGTATACAATCTATGTATATCAATAATATGACAACCGACCATATTTAATTATTACAATAATGCACACACAGCAACCTCAACATGCCCGAGGGTTCAAATCACACACAAGCACACAAAAAGCCATAATAGTTATATCTAGGATGCCTGCAACCACAGAGTTAATCTATCTAGCACATCCTACTATTATCTGGCCTAAACTTATGTATGAGAAGTGCATAATTTAATCGAAAACCAATCACACAGAACCAGAAAACTCGCTCTGATACCACTTGAAGGGCGCTAGAATTTTGTTCTATTTCAATTTCCCTGTACAAAAAAAATTGTACAAGAACAGAACTCATCCTAGCAATCCGCATGTTCGATCAAAGATGTGTTCGATCAATCAAGCAAGTTCTTGAATGATCAAAGCATACCTTGATCGAAATACAAGATCACTGGCCTCTTGTGTTGGTATTCAAAATTGATACGCAAAATTGATACAAAGAAAAATGAAACTAGATATGCAGCGGAATTAAAGAACTAGATGTACCTTTTCTTTGCAGCTAAAGACCTCTTGATCTTCTACCGTATTCCTCTCCTCTTCTTGGACGTCGTGTGGGTGATGATCTAGGAGAGGAAAGGTGGCGACCCTTGCAAGGTGAGAAAGGGGCGACCCTTGGTGGAGGTGGCGCCGACCCTAGGTGGGGTTGAAGGTGGCGCCGGACACAAGGAGAAAAGAGGTAGATGTGGCGCCGTCCCTGGGTGAAATATGGGCGCCGGCCACAAGGAGAGAAGAACATTGTGGAGAATTAGAAAGTTAGATTTTAGGAGCCACATCCTACTCCTCTTTATAGACTTGTCGTCGGTTACAAGGACTGAAAAATTAACAAAATTTTGTTTTGAAAAAATCTAAACAAACTAAGTTAAACCAAACCAAGTTAAGTTAAACCAAACCAAGTTAGTTAAACTAAACCAAGTTAAGTTAAACCAAACCAAGTTAAACCAAACCCGGTTAAACCAAACTCGGTTATGGATGGGTGGATGAGAGGCTTTATATATAGAGGCTACAATAGGGACCTAGAGGAGAAATTGGTTTAGGTCTCCCGATGGGCTTGGGTTTCCCGTGTTCACCCCGAACACCCAACTCAAGTCTATCAATAATAACTCATACCACTAAAGGGTTATTATTAAACTACCGCACCAATCCCATATTACAATATTGGATCTTTCTTATCATGAGTGCGTTAAACTCCCTGTGTTTAAGATATTGTATGTAACGACCCGACCCTCTTGGCCCTTTTGGCGGCCCATTTGGCGACCCTCGGGTCGTCGACCGTCGGCCCTTATGTCGTCGGCCCATTTGGCGACCTCTTATGTCATCGACCGATGACCCTTGGCGGTGCCGTTACTCACTAGGACTTTCCACCCCTAGCAGTGGATTTTTGCCTCCCCCAGGATTCGAACTCTAAACCTCCAGGCTTAAGTATTAGAGTTTATAAATCCTGGTAACCAAGTGAGATGATCTCACTTGGTTACCAGGATTTATAAACTCTAATACTTAAGCCTGGAGGTTTAGAGTTCGAATCCTGGGGGACGACGGTCGACGACCCGAGGGTCGTCAAATGGGCTGCCAAAAGGGCCGCCAAAAGGGCCAAGAGGGTCGGGTCGTTACAATAAAAAGGCGCCATGTTATTGTAACGACCCAACCCTCTTGGCCCATTTGGCGGCCCATTTGGCGACCTCTCATGTCGTCGACCATCGACCCATATGTCGTCGGCCCATTTGGCGACCTCTAATGTCGTCGATCGACGACCCTTGGCTGTGCCATTACTCACTAGGACTTTCGACCCCTGGTCAGTGGATTTTTGCCTCCCCCAGGATTCGAACTCTAAACCTACAGGCTTAAGTATTAGAGTTTATGAATCCTGGTAACCAAGTGAGATCATCTCACTTGGTTACCAGGATTCATAAACTCTAATACTTAAGCCTAGAGGTTTAGATTTCGAATCCTGGGGAGGCAAAAATCCACTGGCCAGGGGTGAAAAGTCCAAGTGAGTAACGGCACGGTAAAGGGTCGTCGGTCGACGACATGAAAGGTCGCCAAATAGGCCGACGATATAAGGGCCGACGGTCGACGACATGAGAGGTCGTCAAATGGGCCGCCAAATGGGCCAAGAGGGTCGGGTCGTTACAATAATAAGGCGTCGACCTGTCGACCCGCTTGGCTTCGTGCTGCATCCGGTCGACCCGTCAACCTAGTTGGACCCTCACTAGGACTTTCTACCCCTGGCCAATGGATTTTTGCCTCCCCCAGGATTCGAACTCTAAACCTCTAGGCTTAAGTATTAGAGTTTATGAATCCTGGTAGCCAAGTGAGCATCATCTCACTTGGTTACCTGGATTCATAAACTCTAATACTTAAGCCTGGAGGTTTAGAGTTCGAATCCTGGGGGAGGCAAAAATCCACTGGCCAGGGGTGGAAAGTCCTAGTGAGTAACGACACGGCAAAGGGTCATCGGTCGACGACATGAGAGGTCGCCAAATGGGCCAACGACATAAGGGCCGCCAGTTGGGCCGCCACAAGAGCCGCCCAAGAGGCCAAAGGGCCGGGTCGTTACAATAAAAAAAACCCGGCTAACCAAGTGTGCAGGCCAAGAGGGCCGGGCAGGGTCGTCGACCGTCGACCGTCATGTCGTCGGCCCATTTGGCGACCTCTAATGTCGTCGACCGACGACCCTTGGCCGTGCCGTTACTCACTAGGACTTTCCACCCCTGGTCAGTGGATTTTTGCCTCCCCAAGGATTCGAACTCGAAACCTCCAGGCTTAAGTATTAGAGTTTATGAATCCTGGTAACCAAGTGAGAGGTCGCCAATACTTTCATCTCACTTGGTTACCAGGATTCATAAACTCTAATACTTAAGCCTGGAGGTTTAGAGTTCGAATCCTGGGGGAGGCAAAAATCCACTGCCAGGGGTGGAAAGTCCTAGTGAGTAACGACATGGCCGACGGTCGATGGTCGACGGTCGACGACCCGAGGGTCGCCAAATGGGTCAGGTCGTTACACTAAAAAGGCGCCTTTTTATTGTAACGACCCAGCCCTCTTTGCCTCTCACTTGGTTACCAGGATTCATAAATTCTAGTACTTGAGCCTAGAGGTCTAGAGTTCGAATCCTGGGGGAGACAAAAATCCATTGGCCATGGGTGGAAAGTCCTAGTGAGTAACTGCACGGCCAAAGGGTCGTCGGTCGACGACATGAGAGGTCGCCAAATGGGCTGACGACATAAGGGCCGCCAGTTGGGCCGCCACAAGGGCCACCCAAGAGGCCAAAAGGGTCGGGTTGTTACAATAAAAAGGCGACCCGACCCTTTTGGCCTCTTGGGCGGCTCTTGTGGCGGCCCAATTGGCGGCCCTTATGTCGTCGACCAACGACCCTTTGGCCGTGCCGTTAGTCACTAGGACTTTCCACCCCAGGCAGTGGATTTTTGCCTCCCCCAGGATTCAAACTCTAAACCTCCATGCTTAACTATTAGAGTTTATGAATCCTGGTAACCAAGTGAGATGATCTCACTTGGTTACCAGGATTCATAAACTCTAATACTGGGGGAGGCAAAAATCCACTGCCAGGGGTGGAAAGTCCTAGTGAGTAATGGCACGGCCAAGGGTCGTCGGTCGATGACATGAGAGGTCGTCAAATGGGCCGATGACATAAGGGCCGACGGTCGACGACCCGAGGTCGCCAAATGGGCCAAGAGGGCCGGGTCGTTACATCGTATGTCCGTTAATTAAATAAGTTACTGACAACTCGATTAATTAACATCTAATTCCAAGAGTAGTACCACTCAACTTTATTATCATGTCAGACTAAGTCCACCTGTAGGGTTTACATGATAATCCTTATAAGCTCCTCAAGGGGGCATCATCAGCCTAAGTAATTAGGACACAGTTTCCTTCTATAATCAACAACACACCATATAAATAATATTATCTCCAAACTCATCGAGCCTATTGATTTAACGAATAAATCTCACCCATTGATAAGTTAAAGAAATAAATACTAAGTATACGTGCTTATTATTATATAGGAATTAAGAGGACACACATTCATAATAACAGAATTTCTGTTCTTTTATATAGTCAATACAAATCGAATAACCTCAGATGGTTCTTCTCAATACACACATAGTGTACTAGTGTAATTTTATAGTCAAGACAGACTAATATCAAATTACACTACAACCATTCCAATGGTTTGTCCCAATCCATCTTGGTTGTGAGCTACTATTTATAATTTATAAGGAACCGATAACATGATCTTCTGTGTGGCACCACCCACCATGTTATCCACAATATAAATTAAATGGACAATTACATTGACATATATATAAATATAAAATGTAAACATTTGACCAAAGTGATTCTCATTTCAAAAACATTTCAAAACAGATGTTCATACAAAAGATAGGCTTATAGTATACATCCCAATAGGCGCGACCCTAGCATGATTGGGTTCTGGTGAGTAAGCACGACCGTGTGAAATCACATAGCCAGAGGTGAACTCTTCTTTGGATGGATGGCACGACTATACCTTTTGGCACGATCATGTGCTACTTGGCCACGGACGAAGGGCCATGGCCGTGTGAAACCATATGGACAAAGCTATGCTCTCTTCCTTTGTCTCTCTGAAGCATGCTTCAACATCAATTTTGCTCTAAAAATGTATCATATTAATATAAAACTAAACAAAAGTAGGTCTCTGATAAAGAGAGTAATTATACTAAAATTATGACAAAGAAGGGTAAAAATGCATAGAACATATGCAAAGAAATGAAGTGAATGTGCGTTAAACTATGCATAAAAGTATATATATATTCTACACACATCAAACCCCCAGACTTAAATCTTTGTTTGCCCTCAAGTAAATTGCTGCAATCTAGATCCATGTGTTAATATAATGCATCATAATTTCTAGTGAATCAATCTAACTCTTTCTACTAATTTCAATGATGAGCATGGTCATAGAGTAACCTAAGAATGATCTAACTATAAGTTCTTGTGCATAGTGTAATAAATGACTTAAGCTCTTCATGTTTCAATCCCTAATCATAATCAAGTCATCATCCACATGAATTCCTCGTGTTCTCAATGATAGAAATTTATCTGGCAGACACTTAGTTTATATTTCTTAGTTTACCCAAGGTCTCAAAGGCATGCTCAACATCAAGAGGAACATATCATTTATTTTCCTAGTAATCTAACTAAGTCTAAAAGGGATAACTTGCTAGTTTTCATTTGCGAAACTATTTTTTATATCTCTTATTCTTCTTTCCTTTTTTTCCTCAAAGTGATTACATTGTGCAACGCTTAAATTTTTCTCTCTTTGTTTTTGGTTCTTTAAATGTAGCACTAACAACTATAGGGATATGTAGATTTATCTAAACAAGCTTACATGATAAGAGCATCATCCAGTAACCAATATGTAGTCTAAGAAATCACAATAGAAACCTAAGTACTAAACAAATAGAATGAATTATGGCTATTCTAGAGTTATCTACTATTGAAGCTTAAGCAATAGATTTATCTCATTACAATTTGATGCTCACTTCATGCTACTAGAGATAGAAAAAATTTCGCCAAATATATTATCACTCTCTCAAATAATAACATGAATATAAATATAAACATGCTAATAGTTTTACCATTGAACAAGCCAATAATAAGGTGAAGATTGATGTTCTCAATAATCCAAAAAATCAACCAAAAAGACAATTGAAGTGACAATCAAAATAACTGAAGAAAAACTACACTCAAAATAAGAACTGACATGAAAGCATGCCAAAATGAAAACGAACTAAGCTAAACAGCAAAGAAAATGATACTATGTACAACACCCCCTAGAATTAAACCTTTTATCTTCCCGATAAAGTCAATATGGTGGACGAGGGGGATAAGGAGGACCTCGTGGGGGAGGGTAAGGATAAGAAGGTGGATCTCTAGACCAAGCAATACATGGTCCAAGAGGAAATTTAGGCATTCTGGGAAGTTGGCTAATATGCTCATGGTATTAAAAAAGATTATCCACTTGTTGTTTAGTAATGTCCATGGAACGCCTAAAGTCATCAATCCTCCCTTGCATAGTGTCGTAGTCTTGAATAAATTCAACCACCTGCCTTAATAGTTTCTCATGAACTGAAAGTGATCATGTACCTTTTAGAATTGGTCATTAGACAATTTGTAGTGACCCTCCAACATGTGTTGTTGGATATTATGCTTCTCATGAAGTGTATTCAGAGAGGCATGAAAATTAGAGAAATCAAATCTGGAAGGGCCCGTACCATAGGTAAAAGAATGCCTAGTAAATTTTGGATGTTTAGATGGTTGTTGGTGTCAAAATGACAAAAGCTCAGTGTACTCCACAAGGGTGGGGACAAACTAGGGAGCTATATCTATGATTACCCTGTTAGAGGGGTTATGAACTGTGGTACGCTCGGGGCAAGATAGAGGTAATGAAAATCCATCCCTCTTAGAATTGGAAAAGTTGTTCTCATCCTAGCATATCATTCTCATGGCAAGACATGTATCAAGATTCATTTTATGATTGCTATGAATAACTTCTAAACCATTCATTTTACAATCTAAATTTATAGTGATCTAGGTTATCAAACTACTAAAAACAATAGATCTTGAGGTTGCCTTCCAGATTTTGTATGTGTTTACAAAAAGAAGAATCCAGTATCAAAATCAACTTTATGAAGCATGACCCTAAAAGAATAAAGCTCCACTTTTCTAACTACCCTCATCACTTTCTCCTTTACCAAAGATAGGTCTTGCTTATTCCACGGTGGAGGTATCAGAAAACTGGGTTCTGCATGTGAGAAACTTTAGATCTGGAAGGGTTGTAGGGTTTACTTAAACCAGTAATTGAGCTCCAAAAGAAATTTATATTAAAACTTAAGTCAAACTTGTGAGATCCCCCTATAGGTAGGTCAAAACAATTATTAAAGTCACTTAGAGTCCACTGAAATTCTTGGTTCATCAGTCTAAAACTGATATTACCAATATAATCCTCATCAATGGTGAAGTGGATTTCCATTGAGCTTAAAGCTCAAGAGTAAGGCAAAAATATATTGGTTGATGTGAATACATTATATCATTCCAATCAAAGATACCAATTAACCAATCTACATCCTCCGTAATTCATAAAACTGCCATGATAGTAGGGTCTAAGTATCTAGTGCAAGCAACTTTTTGGGTAACGAGAGAATCATATCTAGATTTTTGTTCATTGTTTCTAAAAATAATGTCATATTCATTGTTGTTACCTTCATCATGTGGAAGTCGTTTGCCTATGCCTTTGGTAAATAGCCTTCCTTTTGCCTTTATCCTTCTACAAGTCATTTCCTTCGCTAGATCCACCACTCCTATGCTTGATCCTTTTCAAAAGGTTAGACATAATTGAAAGATAAGTGAGGAAGAGTAATTATTAAAGAGGAAAAGAGGGTGTTCTTGAAGAAATGAAGAAAGATCTTCAGGTGGAGAGGAGGGGATCTTTGAGGAGAAGAAAGCTTGAGAGAGAAAACTTTTAGATCTCGATATAAATGAAAAGAGATATAAGAATCTTAGAGGGGAGATTTTGAGATGGGGATGAAGAAGAAGAAGAAGAGGATTGCTTAGGCTTAAGGTGAGAAGAAAGTTGTGGTGTGAAAATGGAAGAAAGAATTGAAAAAGAGGAAAGAAGAGAGGAGGGAGGGGGTGGCAGACATGCTACATCCCTGACTGTGTCTTATACAGATGATTGAGTTGGCATGATCGTGTCAAAATGGCATCGCCGTCCCACGCTACATTTTTTGTTTAACATGGCTTAGACATGGCTGCGTTGACATGACACAACCATGGCTTGAATGCACTCAGTGAAATTGGCACGACATTGTCAAACGACATGGACCAACCTTGATTGCCCTCGGCTGACTTCACACGGCCGTGCCAAATGGCATGGCCTTACCTTGTTTCCCCTAGGTTAAATTAGCATGGCCATGTCAAATGACATAATTGTGGCTTGAATACCTTCGGCTAACTTCTCACGGCCATGTCAATTAACACAACCATGCTCTTCTTCTCCTCTAGAGGGTAGCCACGACAATGTTTAAGTGACACAATCAGGACTTTTGGTGTGTGAATTGTTGAGTCTTCTATGGGCTTCCTCCTTTCTATCTTCTTTAGTACCTCCATGCCCATGGGAGGATCATATCTAGCTCATGGAGGACACAATAAACCTAAAAACAAAATTAAAGATGCTTTAGATAAACTAACAAAGAAAATAAAAGGCAAGGAAATGAAAGAAAAGAAATCCTTGGGTTTCCTCCCAAATAGTGTTTGTTTTTGGTCATTAGCTTGATCTCATCTCATATCAAGTTAGAGTTATGTCCATGGAGGGATGACTTTTCCCTCCCAAGGTTTGTTCCTCTTCTTCTTCTTTCATCCTTGCTCTTGTAGGATAGATGTATTTTTCATTTTTAATTGAGGGCCTTCTCCCAATGCTTGTCGGATCATGCACATCATCTGGCGACCTCCCATGAGGATGGAAGTTCCATTCCTCAGTTTGATAAACATCTATCCTGCTATAGTCACTTAGAAAAAGTGAGGCATGGTTAGGAGATTTAGATAAATCAAATTCCAACCCCTCCTCACCTATTACAAGAGATAACTTATGATATTTAACATCAATAATAGCTCTGACTATGGTAAGGAAGGGTCTTTCCAAAATTATTAGGATCTTACGGTCCTCCTCCATGTATGTCATAATAAAATTGGTGGGTATGATGCAACCACCCACCTCAACTGGCACATCCTCAATGATACCTATAGGGTACCTGCATGTATAATTCGCTAGTTGTAGTGCCATAGTAATACGTTTAAAATTTTTGAGACCTAATTTATTATAAATCAAATAAGGAATGAGGGCAACACTCACCTCCAAAATACAAACAGCTTTGTCAAAGATTGTAATCCCTATAGTGCAAGGAATCGAGAAGTTTCTTGAATCTTGAAGATTTGGAGGTATGATGTTCAGAAATAAAGTACTGTACTCCTCCATTAGCACCACTATCTCATAGCCTTCTTTTCTCCTTCTGTTAGGCATAATCTCTCTCAGAAATTTGGTAAACTTTGGCATTTGGTAAAGGGAATCAATCAACAAGACTTCAATGTAAAGTTCTTTGACCTTCTCTAAGAATCTATTGAATTCTTCATCCTTTTTGGTGATGACTAATCTTTTAGGGAAATGAATTGATTGAATTTGTATTCTTGGTGGAGGAAGCTCTTCAACCTTCTCAGTACTCTCTTCCTCTATTTGTATGCCACTTGGGTGTGATGAAGAAGGAGAGAGATCTCTAAGAATATTAATTCCTTTGTGGGAGCAGCCACTTGGTTGTCTCCCAAGGTCCATCTACTCTGAAGTTCAATTCTATTGCAGTGCTCAATAGGATTCACATCGGATTTCCCTGGAAAGACTACTAATACTCTTGAGGAAAATGAGTCTATCTAAGCTAATTAGCTATTTTAAATCTTTTTGTATCTTTCAAAATTTTCTATCCTCTGAGTGAGCTTCTTGATTTTATTTTTCAACTCCATTTGTGCTGTATGGACTTTTTCAAGTAATTTTTATAATTGGGATTGTTGATAGCCTTATTATTGTTGTTGCTGCTATTGATAGCTTTGCGGTTGCCCTAGTTGGTAGCTCTGCCTTTGACCCATAAGTTGCCCTTGTCTTGATTATTTCTGTAGGAAAAATTCGGGTGATTCCTCTAACCCAAATTAAATGTGTTGGAGTATGGATTATTTTACCTTGGGTTAAAACTAGCTATGGCATCATATTGCTTAAATTGTTCAAGTTGAGAAGAAAGAACCCCAAGTGGACAAGTTTCTTGCGCATGTTCCATACTTTTACAATAATCACATATTCCTACTATTGCATTTACCTTACCGATCCCATTGATTCAAGCTTCTTTGTTAAGGCATCTATCATTGCTGACATCATTGTTACTGCATCAATGTTAAATTTACTCGATGCCTTCATTGAGTTTATCAAGAAAGAGCTTCCTCTTTGCTTAGATGCCCACTGGTAGTGATTAAGAGCCACACTTTTGATGATTTCTTTGGCTTCATATAATCCTTTTTTCATTAGTGCCCCTCCGACCGTAGAGTTTAGAGACACCTTAGTATGATAGTTGATGTCATTAAAAAAATATGTGAATCACTAACCTCTTTTCCATAACATGGTGTGGACATGTTCTAAGCATGTTTTTAAATCTATCCTAAGCTTTATGTAAAGATTTTGTATCAATCTGCTTTAAGCTGACAATCAAATTCTACATATACGCTATCTTTCTTGGTGGATAGAATTTCTCAAGAAAGAGCTACTCACACTGTCCTCATGATGTAATAGTATTAGGTGGAAGAGAAGTGAACCATAGCTTGTCTCTATCTCTCAAAGAGAACCCGAATAGCATTAATCTCACTTCCTCTTCTGGGACTCCATTCATCTTCATGGTCCTGCATATCTCATAAAAGATCTCCAAGTGTTGGTTTGGGTCTTCATACAGTTCACCCCTAAATTGATGTTGTTGTACCATGGTGTTTACCGCAGACTTTATCTCTAAATTATTAGCTTCAATGGTTGGTATGGTGATGCTAGACCGAAGCCCACGTGCATAAGGCACTGCGTAATCCTTAAGAGGTTTGTCCACCATTTGAGATATTGCTTGTTCTTCTTGTTGTCTTTGTAAGTTTCTTCTTCCCCAAAAGTTTCTATCTATCTCAGGATCAAATGGTAATAAATCCCCTACAGGATTAATTTTCGCATGCAAGAACAAGATTACTGGAAATCCAATTTACAGAATTTCAAAAATGCATAAATTAAGTTATAGAAAAATAGAGTATTCAAAATGTAAAACAAAAATCAAAGTGTAGAATTAAAATACAAGAAAGAAATTGTATAAATATTTAAAAAATGGAAAAGAAAATGTAGGATCATTGTGCTAGAGGGGGCATTTAAAAACTTTCGAGAGACAAACATAGTGGAATAAAGACAAAAAGAAACAATGCTAACAAATCCAAGTTTTACTTGGTTCGGAGCCAATGACGACTACTACTCCAAGGCCCACACGTGAGAATGCTTTCCTTGGACAATCACTAGTTAATTGGAAAGTTACAAAAAGCGAATTACAATTTCAAACAAGTAACTTTTTAAAATTTAAACAATATCGACGCCTTTATAAATGAATCTTGAATGTAGTCGTCAGTGCAACTTTTGGGTGTCGAGGAGGAATTTTCTAAATAGCACGTAGAAGCAAAAGATGTTTGGAATAATATTGTGTTTGAGGTTCTTTTCAAATCCTTCTTTTATAGCCCACTCCAGGCGCTTGGAACCTCCCCGGGCACCCCCATAGGGCTGACGTAGCATGCTCTTGTCGAAACTCGATATGGAAAAAGTTATCCACCTTCATGTTCCTAGACTATGACGTAGGCCCGTCGGTCATCGCGCGCTAGCTGACCTTACAGGTCAATTTTATTGGAGATCTTGTATGGCCGGCTAGAAGGGAGTTGGATAGACGGTACCCCCAATCATTCTCTTCCTACATATTTGGTAGTTGCATAGCAGAAATCTAATAATAAATACAAATACAAATACGAAAGCTAAAGACAAGGAAGAAACAAGCAAACCACTACATATTGTTTAACGTGGTTCGGAGATAAGGCTCCTACTCCACGGCTGTCTGTAAGATGGACTATTCCAATCCGTTAGTGGATGATTCCCCAGCAAACTCCGGCTAGCTCACATAGCTCCTTGTGGGTGGAGAAACCACACCACAACTCTCACAAGAACACTTGAGATGCTAGAGCACAGGTAGACTACTAATAGGGGTTAACCACCTCTATTTTGTCAACCTTAACCAAGCTTCCAAGTCTTGGCTATACAGGCCACGGGTTGGAAAACCTCGCCTACTAGTCTACTGATGAATGTATTAGTTAACTACCCTTTGTGGAGATTCGACCATTACAACCCAAAGGCTCGATACCAGTTGACTGGTGAAAGTGTCAGTCGACTACTCCACATTGGCCGAGCGAATAGAAGTATTCTGTTGGCTCCCAGTCGACTGTCATTTCCATCAATCGACTAGTACCCTGAGTACAGTCTTTCAGCACTCGGACCCTCACCATTACGACTCACTTGATGCTTCTTTATAGTCTTGACCTCTTGCCTTCAAGCCTACTTCCTTTGGCTGTCGACCCTCGGATGCATTCAAGCTCACGGCTCGTCTCCCATGCCATCCTTTGCGTATGCTTCAAAGTCGCTTCCCTCGTCCCTTGTCCTTGCTACCTTGTCCATGATCCTTCGAATGCTCCATCCTTCACTGGACCCAAAACCATCAACCTGAGTCATATGTGTATCCTGTAAGCCTGCACAACTAAAATACATATATCAAATATAAGGGTGAAACTAACTTAAACCCTTTGCCCAAACACCAAAACAAATGGTCGCATGGACCATTAGGATTGCTCAAACAATCTCCCCCTTTTTGATGTTTGTTAATACGTTTAAGTTAGGGAAAATAAATAGAAAAATAATATGCTATAAACAATGGACTTATGTTGCCCAGGATTCAAACTTGGACTTACACCACCGAAACAAAAATGCAAATATGAATTGGAACATATCCCAAGGCTCGACCTACACCTATGCTCCAGCTAGCTCAAGCCTCCTTGTGTGTAGAGAAGTCTCACCACAACTCTAACCAAGATCTCTTGGATTACATAAACACTTGAGAACTAGTAGACTACTAATTAGACTTTAACCAAGTCTAATTTTGTCAACCTTAACCAAGCTCCTAAGACTTGGTTATATATGCCACGAGTTGGAAAACCCCGCCTATCAGTCGATTGGTGAAAGTGTCAGTCGATTGCCCTCTGTGGAGATTCAACCGTTATAACTCAATGACTCAATACCAGTCGACTGGTGAAAGTTCCAATTGACTGCTCCACACTGGCCGAGCGAATAGAAGTATTCTGTTTGCTCTGAGTCGACTGCCCAGTCGACTATACGAACTGACTGTCATTTCCATCAGTCAACTAGTACCCTGAGTACAATCTCTCAGCACTCGAACCCTCACCCTTACACCTCACTTGACACTTCTTTACAGTCTTGACCTCTTGCCTTCAAGCCTACTTCGGCTCTCGACCCTCGGATGAATTCAATCCCGCGGCTCATCCCCAATGTCATCTTTTGTGTATGCCTCGAAGTCACTTTCCTCGGCCCTTGTTCTTGCTGCCTTGCCCACGGTCCCTCTGATGTTCTATCCTTCACTGGACCCAAACCCATTAACCTGAGTCATATGTGTATCCTTTAAACCTGCACAACTCAAATACACATATCAAATACAAGGGTGAATCTAACTTAAACTCGTTTCCTAAACACCAAAATACATGGTCACACGGACCATTGGGATTGCTCTAACAATCTCCCCCTTTTTGATGTTTGACAATATGTTTAAGTTAGGGAAAACAAATAGCAAATAAATATGCTAAAAATAATGGACTTATATTGCCAAGGATATATACTTGGACTTACACCACCGAATGAACTTACGTTGCCAAGGCTACACACTTGGACTTACATAGCCAAATGGACTTACATTGCCAAGGCTACACACTTGGACTTACACCGTCGAATGGACTTACATTTCCAAGGATACACACTTAGATTTACACCACCGAATGGACTTACGTTGCCAAGGCTACACACTTGGACTTGCACCGCCGAATGGACTTGTTAGAGTGTATACTAAAAGGCTAGCTTTTTGTATAAACATTTATTTAGAAATAAGAATCACATTGGTCAAATATCTACATTTATATACTAAGTGTAGTTGTTCAATTAATTTATATTGTAGATAATATGGTATGTGGTGTCACACGTAGAAGATCATGCTATCAATTCCATATAAATTATAAACAGTAGCTCACGACTAAAATGGAAAGGAACAAACCATTGGAATAGTCGTAGTGTAATTTGGTATTAGTTTATCTTAACTATAAAATTACAGTAGTACACTCTGAGTGTATTGAGAAGGACCATTTAAGGTAAGTTCTTTTTATGCTGACTTAATAAAAGAACAAGACCTTAGTTATTATGGAAGTGTGTGCTCTTAATCCTAATATAATAACAAGCACATATATTTAGTATTTATTTCTTTGACTTATCAAAGGGTAAGATTTAGCTCGATAAATCAAAATGCCTGATAAGTTGGGAAATGATATTACTTATAGTGTGTGTTGTTGATTATAGAAGGAAACTGTGTCATAGTAATCTAGGTTGATAATGTCCCCAAGAGGAGCTCATAAGAATTGTCATGTTAAACCCTGCAGGTGAACTTAGTCCGACATGATGATAAGGTTGAGTGGTACTACTCTTGGACTGAGATATTAATTAAAATGAGTTGTCAGTAACTCAATTAATTAGTGGGCATCCGACATCTTAAACACAGGGAGACTAACACACGCATAATAAGAAGGAGCCCAAAATGTAATTTGGGATTGGTGCGGTAGTTCAATAATAATTCTTTAGTGGTATGAATTATTATTGATGAAATTAAGTTGGGTGTTCGGGGCGAACACGGGAAGCTTAATTTCATCAGGAGACCAAAACTAATTCCTCCTCTTGATTCCTATCGTACCCTCTTATTTATAAAGTATTATACCCACCTATACCCACCTTTCTACCCACCCTTAGGTGGTCGGCCAAGTTAGCTTGGAGCCCAAGCTAAGGCCGGCCAAGACAAAAAGGTCGAGCCAAGTAGGTGGTCGGCCAATGCTTGGAGCCCAAGCATGGTGTGGTCAGCCCTAAGCAAATTAAAAGGATTTTTATTTTTAAATTTTTCTTATGTGGATTCCATGGTTTTAAAAGATAGTTTAAAATTTAAATCTTTCCTACAAAAGATTAAGAAAAGATTTGATATCCTTCCTTATTTGTAGATTGAAAGGAAGATTTTAATTTTGAGAAAACTTTCCTTTTTTGTAACCATGTTCATGATTTAAAAGAGAGTTTTAAAATTATAAATTTTTCCTTTTATAAGTTTCTACAAAAGATTAAGAAAAGATTTGATATCTTTCCTTATTTGTAGAGTGGAAGATTTTAATTTTAAAAGATAACTTTCCTTTTTTGAAATCATCCACATGTTTTAATAGAAAGATTTTAATTTATAAAATTCCTTTTATAACCAATTATGAAGGGAAAATTTATTAGAGAAATTTTTATTTTAAAATTTCTGGAAACAAATTAGGAAGTTTTAATTTTGTGTTAAAACTTCCTTGCTTGGAGCAATGAGGTGGCCGACCATGTGAATTTTAGAAAAGGAAATTGGTTTTAATTAATTAAATTTTACATTTCATGGCAAAGAAAATAAGGAAGATTTTATTTAATTTTTCCTTATTTGCCAAGACCAAGGATTATAAAAGAGGTGGTAGGGGTGCCTTCATAAAAAACAACTCTATTCTATTCTCCTCCTCTTTTCCTTAGTGTGGCCGGCCCTTCTTATTTCCCCTTCTCCTTTTTCTTTCTTCTCCTTGGACAAAACTCTTAATCCTTGGGAGCTTGGAAGGTGGCTGGATCTTGCTTGGAGAAGAAGGAGAGAAAGGAGGCTTTGTTTCTAGCATCCCTTGGAGCTTGGTGGTGGTGGCCGAACCTCACACTCTTGGAGTTTTTGTGGTGGCCGAAACTAGCTTGGAGAAGAAGGAGCTTGGGTGGTTCTCGTATCGGTAGATCGTCGCCCACATGACGTCCGGGATAAGAAGAGGAATATGGTAGAAGATCAAGAGGTCGTTGCATACAAAGAAAGGTATAACTAGTAATTGTTTTCCGCATCATACTAGTTTTTCTTTGTATGAATTCCAAACACAAGAGGCATATAATTCTAGGTTTCGAAATTTTTATTCGAGTTTGTGTTTTTTTTGTTTTTTGAATTTGTGATTCGATTGTTCCTTTTGGTTAAACCTAGGGTTATATAAGGAAATTAAATATTAGATCTCATTGAATGACTTTGTCTAGGAAGTGGTGGTTACTCCCATATCCAAAAAGACCTAGTGCCTCCCCATGTTTAACCTAGAAGTCGATTTCTGAAATTAATATTTAATTGAATTTATAACATAGGTGGATTTGGATCAATAATGTTAAGCATCGTTTACGATCCAAGTCTAAACCATTAAGAACAGATAAGTTAAATTTGGAGTCAATAATGTTAAGTTTCATTTGCGATTCCGAATTTAATTTCTAAAGAACACAATAGGTTATTAGGATAGGCTCAACACTTGTACAAAATTTTTATACAGTGGAACCGGTACGATCTTCCTTGGACTAACCAACAATTGGTATCAGAGCTAGGGTTTGCCTCTATGTGTTTGGTTTTCAGTTTAATTATGCACATGTCATACATAATTTAGGCAGGATAATAGCAGGATGTGCTAACTTTATGATTGCAGGCTTCAACTATTATGGCTTATAGATATTGTGTGTGATTGGACCCTTGGACATGTCAAGGGCATTTTATTGTGTGTGCATGATTGTATTTAACTAATATAGCAGGAGCTATATTAGCCCTAGGATTTTACATTTATGTTCGATCTAGACTTGATGTACATTCCCTTGAGAAATATAGGATCGATGTATGTAAAATTTTATTTTCTGTCACGGATCATATCCTTGCAAGGCGTGGTGCCATTGGAGGACCAGAGGCGCAACGGAAAAGGAAGCTCGATAGACCCGAGGACATGAACCCTAGGGCTGGCAGTACACGAAGGATAGTGATGGAAAAGGCCATAATAGTTGGAAAATTAATTTCTATATTTATTGCTTTTATTTACTGTGATATTTGTGATGTGTGCTTGCTAGGTTAAAATTCCTCACCTTAAATAACTAAGTGGGAGAGGAATTTTTTTTAAATAAATTCCACGGTCTCCATTACTGGTTTGTAAGTGATGCAAACAAACTTGTGCGTTGGCTCTGAGTGCCTTCCTCCATATCGGATGAGTTTGTTTGCGGATTACTATATCAAACTTCCATTTTGGATGATTATAGGAAATTAATTAGGAGCGTGTAATCTTCCCCATCGGAAGGGGCACAATCTTATTTAATGGACTTAGTATCAAGTAATGGTATACACTTAGGCGCATTTAATAGTATCCTTTCCATATGAGTCACTGCTATTATTTGTGTGACCGAAGGAAAACCAACTATTAATTTGTCATAAAGATAAATTGACAAGATAATAAAATTAAAACCCCCTCTTACAAATATTGAGATTTGTATACGTCCACACTGTTAGAGTGTATACTAAAAGCCTAGATTTTCTAAATATTTATTTTTGAAATAAAAGAATCACATCGGTCAAATGTCTACATTTATTTGTTAAGTGTAGTTGTTCAATTAATTCATATTGTAGATAACATGGTGTGTGGTGTCAAATACAGAATATCATGTTATTAGTTCTTTATAAATTATAAACAGTTGCTCATGACTAAGATGGAAAGGAACAAACCATTGGAATAGTTGTAGTGTAATTAAGTATTAGTTTATCTTAACTAATAAATTACACTAGTATACTCTGAGTGTATTGAGTAGGACCATTTTAGATAAGTTCTTTTTATATTGACTTAATAAAAGAACTAGACCTTATTTATTATGGAAGTGTATGCTCTTAATCCTAATATAATAATAAGCACATATATTTAGTATTTATTTCTTTAACTTATCAAAGGGTGAGATTTAGCTCGATAAATCAAAAGACCTGATAAGTTGGAAAATGTTATTACTTATAGTGTGTGTTGCTGATTATAGAGGGAAATCATGTCATAGTTATCTAGGTTGAGAATGTCTCCAAGAGGAGCTCATAAGAATTGTCATGTTAAACCCTGCAAGTGGACTTAGTCTGACATGAAAATAAGGTTGAGTGGTACTACTCTTGGACTAAGACATTAATTAAAGTGAGTTGTCAATAACTCAATTAAATTAATGGACATCCGATATCTTAAACACAGGGAGACTAACACATTCATGATAAGAAGGAGCCCATAATGTAATTTGGGATTGGTGTGGTAGTGCAATAATAACTCTCTAGTGGAATGAGTTAGTATTGATGAACTTGAGTTGTGTGTTAGGGGCGAACACAGGATACTCAAGCTCGTCGGAAGGTCAAAACCAATTTCTCCTCTAGGTCCCTGTCGTAGCCTCAATGAAGCCTTAAATCCACTCATGAAAAGCCCATCTTGGTATTCAAGAGGGGGCCGACCCATGGCTTGGTGACCACGCCATAGGGGTCGGCCTTACTTCTCAAAGGGTCTGGCCCTTTGCTTGGTACCTAAGCAAGAAGGGGTCGGCCAATAAAATTTAAATTAGGAGGGGTGTTTTGAATTTTTTTAAATCTTCTCTTTGTAGATATCTACAAGTTTTAAAAGAGAGATTTTAAAATATAAAACTTTCATTATTTGAATTAGGCCACATGCTTTAAAAGAAAGTTTAAAAGTTTTAAAACTTTCCTTTTTTAACCATCTTCATGGTTTTTTTAGAAAAAAGGAAGAGAAGTTTTAAATTTGAAACTTTCTATTTTTGTAATCATGTTAAAAAAAGGAAATTTTAGAAGAGAAATTTTAAATTTTAAAACTTGGTTTTAATTTTTAAAATTTTTCTTTTTTAACATCCACTTTAGGAAATTGAAAGAGAGGTTGTAAAATTTTATAAGAGCTTTTCTTCATTGCTTATAAATTTTTTACAAGAATTATTTTCTTCCTTTTAAGGGGCCGACCACCCTTGCTTGGTGGCCAAGCAATGGGCCGGCCAATAAATGATTGATCCAATCAATGATTGAATCAAAAGGAAGGAAAAGGAAAAAATAAAAGGGGAAAAGGAAAAACAAGAGGAAGATTTTAATTTTTGTAAAAAACTTTTCCTTATTTGCCTTGGGCAAGTAATATAAAAGAAGGGGAGGGGAGGCCTCATGGGACATCAATTCTTATTCTCTTGTTGGAGCTCTCTATTGTGGTCAGCCCTCTCTCCCTCTCCTTTCCCCTTGATCTCTTTTGCTCCATGGTGGTGGTGGTGGCCGAATACTAGAGAAGGAGGAAGAAGCCTTTTGGGTGGTGTTCATCTTGGAGGATTGTCGCCCACACGACGTCCAAGAGGAGGCAAGGAATACGGCAGAAGATCTTGAGATTATTAACATACAAAGAAGAGGTATAACTAGTATTTAATTTCCGCATCATGCTAGTTCATCTTTGTATGAATTCCAAACACAAGAGGCATATGATTCTAGAGTTTCGGATTTGTTTCGAAGTTGTGTTTTTTGTTTGTTTTTCAAATTTGTGATTTGATTGTTTTTTTTTGTTAAACCTAATGTTATTTTAGGAAATTAAATATTTAATTTCTTTAAGAGGTTTTATCGAGGCAGTGGTGGATGCTCCCATACCCAAGAAGGCCATGTGCCTCGCCATGTTTGTCCTGGGAACCGATTTTCGAAATAGATATTTAATTGAATTTGTAACATAGGTTGATTTGGATCAATAGTGTTAAGTTCTGCTTGCGATTCAAATCTAAACCATTAAGAACAGATAAGTTAAATTTAGAATCAATAATGTTAAGTTCCGTTTGTGATTCCTAATTTATTTTCTAAAGAACACAATAGGTTGTTTAGGAAAGGTTTAACACTTGTATAAAATTTTTATACAGTAGAACCGGTATGATCTTCCTAGGACCAACTAACAATTGGTATCAGAGCTAGGGTTTGCCTCTGTGTGTTTTGGTTTTCAGTTAATTATGCACATGTCATACATAATTTAGGTAGGATAATAGTAGGATATGCTAACTTTGTGGTTGCAGGCTCTAACTATTATGGCTTATGGTTGTTGTGTGTAATTGGAGCCTTGGACATGTCAAGGGCATTTTATTGTGTGTGCATGATTGTAATATTAAATACAGCAGGAGTTGTATTAGTTATTAGGATTTTACATTTTTGTTGCGATATAGATTACATGTACATTCCCTTGTGGAATATAGGATCGATAAATGTAAAATTCTACTTTTGTCGTGAATCACATCCTTTCGAGGCATGGTACTATTGGAGCACTAGAGACGCAGTGGAAAAGGAAGCAAGATGGATTCGGCGACTGGACCCGATTGCGGTGGCTAAAGATGGTAGCAACTAGGGTTGGCAGCACACGGAGGACAGTGATAGAAAATGCCATAATAGTTGGAAAAATATTTTTCCATATTTGTTGCTTTATTTGTTGTGGTGTGTACGTGCTCACATAGTTTAAAATTTCTCACCTTAAATAACTAAGTGGGAGAGGGATTTTTAAATAAATTCCATGGTCTCCATTACTGGTTTGTAAGTGATGCAAACAAACTTGCGCGTTGGCTCTGAGTGCCTTCCTCCATATCAGATTAGTTTGTTTGCGGATCACTAGATCAAACTTCCATTTTGGATGATTATAGGAAATTAATTAGGAGCGTGTGATCTTCCCCATCGGAAGGGGCACAATCTTATTTAATAAACTAAGTATCAAGTAATGGTGTACACTTAGGCACACTTAATAGTATCCTCCCCATTAGAATCACTGCTATTATTTGTATTACCGAAGGAAAACCAACTATTAATTTTATTTGTCATAAAGTTAGGATGACAAGAATAAAATTAATGGGTAAAACCTCCTCTTACAAATGTTTGATTTTGTATACGTCCACACTATCGTGGCATGCAAAATTCACGGTGATTTGAGGTGTTGGTTAATTTAAATAGTATTGTTTGAGGAATCAATATTATTCTAAATTTAGAGTCTTGACCAAAATTTATTTTGTGATTCTTAGGATGACTTTCAACCCACTGGCCATTATACTGAAAGAGAACAAACTTACTAGTCCCAATTACATAAATTGGAAAAGAAACCTGGACATTGTCCTAACTACTAAAAGCTATAAATTTGTACTAACAGAGGTATGCCCAGATACACCTAACAGTGATTCTACCCCATAGGAGATTGAGTATCATAAGAAATGGGTAAAAGCAAATGAGATGGCGTGGTATTACATTTTGGCTTCAATGTCAAATGTATTGCAACATCAACATCAAGATTTACCAACTGCTTATGATATAATAAACAATCTCAAAGAACTCTTTGGACACCAGAGTCGGACTGCTAGACAAGAGGCAAAGAGAAAGTTAATGACAGCCACCATGTCAAAGGGGACACTCGTAAGGGATCATATCCTCAAGATGATGGCTTATCTGAACGAAATACAAGTCTTTGGAGTTGAAATCGATGGGGAAACCCAAGTCGATATTATTCTCCAAACGCTACCTAGAAGTTTTGAGTAGTTCCTCCTGAACTATAACATAAACAAAAGGGAGTATACGTTGGCGGAACTTCTAACAGAACTACAGGCAGCAGAAGGTATATTGTTGGGACCGAAAAGTAGCTAGAGAGGAATAGCTTGTCGTGTGCTCGTTGCTCGGCGTTGCTTGTTTCTTCAAAGATGTGCAGCGGAAATACAAGAAACAAACCACACAACGCTAACAAGGTTGGTTTACTTGGTATCCACCTCACAAGAGGTGACTAGTCCAAGGATCCACACCTACACACACACCCTCCACTAATAAAACTCTCCTTTATGGTAACTACCAAGGGCGGAGAAGCCCTACAAGACTCAATACAAGAAGAAAGGGAAAGGTAATGAAATACAAGCTTACAGGCTTACAATGAGAGCAAAAACCCTAACCCTAGTTTCTTCTTCTTGCTTTGATCCACCTCTTGACTTGGAAGAACCTCCAAGAGCCTTCAAGAACTGGCGATCTCGAGCTTGAGAAGAGCTGTGGAGAAGCTGGTGAAGATCTAAAATGAATCGGTGAAGAGATGCCGAAGACAACGCTCGCCTGCGGCTCAAATACGACGCAACAGTCGGATCCCGATCGATTCGATTATTCCCAATCGATCAGGGAGGCTTTGGATCGATCCACGGATCGATCCAGAGCGCCTATGTGCTCTGGAAAAATGCCTGGATCGATCCATGGATCGATCCAGCGCTTATCGCGCGAAGCAGCAGCGTCTCAATCGATCCACTGATCAATTGGGACCTCTGGATCGATCCACGGATCGATCCAGAGGCTCTCTGTTCGCTGGGAAAGGCCTGGATCGATCCACTGATCGATCCAGCTCCTGGTTTTTGCCCAAAACCAAGTCTTAAGCCTCTCAAACCAACATTCGGTCAACCTTGACCTATTGGTACATCATGCCTAGCATCTGGTCACTCCTTTGACCTGCTAGGACTTCCCACCAAGTGTCCGGTCAATCCCTTTGACCCACTTGGACTTTTCTCTTTGTGCCAAGTATCCGGTCACTCCCTTGACCTACTTGGACTTTTCTCTTCATGCCAAGTATCTGGTCACTCCCTTGACCTACTTGGACTTCCCTTCCTCGTGCCAAGTATCCGGTCAATCCCTTTGACCTACTTGGACTCTCACCAGATGTCTGGTCAACCTTGACCCATCTGGATTTCTCTTGCCTGGCTTCACTCACTAGGACTTTCCCAATTGCCTAGCTTCACTCACTAGGTCTTTCACCTGGCTTCACTCACCAGGATTTCCCTCCTGCCTAGCTTCACTCACTAAGACTTCCCAATTGCCTAGCTTCACTCACTAGGTCTTTCACCTGGCTTCACTCACCAGGATTTTCCTTCTGCCTAGCTTCACTCACTAGGTCTTTCACCTGGCTTCACTCACCAGGATTTTCCTCCTGCCTAGCTTCACTCACTAGGTCTTTCCTTCTACCTAACATCCCAGTTAGGACTTCCCAGTCAAGTTTCCGGTCATCCTTGACCTACTTGACTCTTCTTCAATCAACCTTGCATTGTCAAACATCGAAACCCAAACCAAGACTCAAGCTTGGTCAACTAGGTCAACCTTGACCTGAGGGATGTTGCACCAACAATCTCCCCCTTTTTGATGTTTGACAATACCAACACTATCACTTACAATACCACATGTAAGTTAGGCTAATCCTATAGCCTAAACCTTCTTCATGCCACTAGGTAATGAATACATAAGTTAAGCCCTTCATTCTCCCCCTAAGAGGGCAAACTCCCTCTAGGTGATAAAAGCCTAACTTACTCCCTTTCATTCTCCTCCTATTGGCACACATCAAACCATGCCCCATTTTTGGGCACACATCAACAAATTCACTTGTTGAAAACTCTCCCCCTGAAGAGTTGCTCATCGTTGTTCACAACTTCACTCATTGTGATCAACACGATAATGAAGTTCCCATACCCTTTATTATCCTTAACCCTACATTCTCCCCCAATGTAGGCAAATGTCCATCCTTGAGCATTATCCACTTGAAACCACTTGAACAATGAGGATATCCACTCCCCATTAAAGTTCAAACGCTCATCCTTGAGCATGTTCTTAACGGAAGGTTAACCATCTTCCAAGGTTTATGAAAAATAATTTTCATGTCTTTAAAGAGTCCCTCCCCCTAAAGACATGGTGGTAACTTCTGTCATTGCACCAACAATGACTTGGAATCCCTAAAATTTTAGGAAACCCAATTTTAGAAGTTTTGAGGCTCAAATATTCAAAATTTGAAACAAACCTCAACCTAAACTTCAACTTAGCCTTCCTTAACCAATCCATCCTTGTTTTCCACAAGAAAACACCCTTTTTATGTATACAAATGTATTTTCAGGGGTTTAGAATGGTTACCTAGACTAAAATAGGTTCAAAGATGCTGAAATCAGACCTTCCCAACCAAAATCAACATCTTCGATCGATTGGAGTTGGGTTCCAATCGATTGACCCCTGCTGAATCGATCCACTGATCGATTCAGTCTTCTTGGATCGATCGGCTGATCGATCCAGTGAGCTTCTGCTCGCGAGAAATGCCTTCTCAATCGATCGGCTGATCGATTGACGCACTCCAATCGATCCACTGATCGATTGAAGGCCTGAAATTGCTGAAATTCAATTTCAGCCAATTTCAGAAACCCCTAGAAAATTCTACAAAATTCCAAAAATCGTAAAAATTTGTGTAGACATTATTTAGGGTATAATTTATCATGGAAAAATAGTTTTCTATGAAAATACATCATATTTTCAAAGATTGACACAAAATTGAGAACTTACAAAAACTTTAGTGTTTTCTTCAAGTTTGTGTCTAACTATTCAATGGTGATTACTATCAAAAGATAGCCTTCACCAAGGTTTTCCAAAATCATTTTAAAAAAAAATTTCAAAACCAATATCCCACCATGTTCCTTGGGCTTAATGCACATGACTTGTATATTAGCTTTCCCAATGATGGGAAAACACATAACTATGTGTTTTGATGAACCTAAAACTCTAAAGAATGCACTAAATCAACATCTTGAGTTTTATTCATCATCCTTACATCTCACTTGTATCTAATGTGCACTAAAACACATACAAGTTATCTTATAGGCCTTTGGAGATGTAAATTTGGTTTTGCCCTAATCTAGGGATCATGCATCTCTATTTAGGCATTTTGAGTGGTGAACACCCACCAAGGATGTTACTTGTTGATTCCACTTGTGTATACCACTTGTGTATAAATACCACTTGTTGGTATGCCACTTGTTGATATAACTTGTATATAAATGCCATTTGTTTGTACCATTTGTTGGTAAAAACATTTGTCCTTAATTTTAGGGAAATCAAACTAAATGCATGATTAATGTTATGGCATACATCAATATAACATATCTTTAAAAAAATCCTATAACTACATGATGTATGTATGACATGACATGGTATTTTTGTATTTTTCACAATAAAGGAATGAATGCAAAATACAGAACTAAATATGATGTCATGACATATCATGGGCAAACAATCATGGCAATGTTTAGCATAAACAGAATATACCTAGATTACCTATCTAAGTATCCTTAACCACTTAGCTAACTCAAAATATACCACTTGTTTTAACTTAAAATGGTAAACCTAGATTGCCATAAATGCTTCAAGAAAATGCCAAAATCCAAATTGACATTTTTATTTCTCCTGATTTGTTTATGCCACTTAAAAATTAAGCATATCCTCAAATGTTGGCATATACCATTTTTCCTTAAGAGTAGCACTTTAAATTAAAGCTCGGATTGCCTTAAGGTTCTAAGAGAATACCAAAATCCCAACTTGGTATTTCTCTAGGTTTTCCCAATTTATGTCATTTTAAGATAAAATCAATTTTTCCATCATTAGGCACATTTTACTCTTTCAAGGAGTAAATAATAATTCCATTTCATTTTCAAAGGTTAACAAAAACCTTGAAAATGCTCCTTGAGTGTCAATTTCCTCAAAGTTGGGTTAACTACCCTTCTAATCGGAGTTGACACTCTCTAAACCATCTATGGGGTAGAGAAGATGCTCCTAGGAACCCAAAACCTATTGGTGCTCCTTGGATGCTCTAGGTATTCACTAGGGATAACTTCCCTAGATACCTTCCTAGTTACCTTGTTTGGCTTTTTAGAAGCCTTGGCCACTTTTTCTAAGTCAACCCTAGGGATTGCTTCCCTTGTGACCTTGTTAGTGATTTTCTTAGCCTTTTTAGAGGTCTTAGTCACATTTGTCGTTGCAAAAATACTTCTAGGGATAACTTCCCTTGTATCCTTGACTTGACCTCTAGACTTAGGGTTGGTTCCATAGCTATATGGAACCCTATGGTAAGTAGGTACATCCTTTTTGATTTTAGGTTTGTATCCCAAACCTCTATGGCCCTTGGATGACCCTTGTAGTACTCCTAAACCTAGGTTTTGCTCATTTTGCCCTTTTAGGATATTTTCCATCCTTTTTAGGGTCTTTTCTAGTTTGTCAAGTCTTGACCTCAAGACTTGATTTTCCATCACTAAGTCCTTAGTCTTTGATTTTCCATTAAATCCATGAGTATTTTTATTTCTAGGCTTATAGTTATTGACCTTAGTGTTCTTGCCTAGATTTTTATCTATCTTC
Organism: Zingiber officinale; assembly: GCF_018446385.1. Lineage (NCBI taxonomy): Eukaryota > Viridiplantae > Streptophyta > Magnoliopsida > Zingiberales > Zingiberaceae > Zingiber > Zingiber officinale. The sequence continues at coordinate 57,510,951 of NC_056006.1, read as the reverse complement.
CTAATCCTAGGTGTGGTAGTCTTAGCATGTAGGGCCACATGCTTTTCCTTAATGCCCTCATGCTTTCTATTCTTATGGTAAATTACATTAAAATGATAAAAATTAGAACTAACATGCTTTTTACCATAACGTAAAGGGGTAGGCTCAATAAATGTTACCTTCTTCTTTACCTTGGAGGCTCCCCCTTGACTAGTGCCTCCTTGATCCTTGACCATCTTCTTCCCCTTAGGGCATTGACTTCGGTAATGCCCTTTTTATTGACACAAGAAGCACACAATGTGCTCCTTGCTCTTCTTTGTCCCGGGGGTGGTCTCCTTGGGCTTCTCCTTGCCCTTTTGTATCACTTGACCCTTCTTCTTGGCCAAGTTGGGACACTTGCTCTTGTAGTGCCCTCTTTCCCTACACTCAAAACATATTATATGATTTTTATTTTTAATTGAAACATTTATACCTTCTTGTGTAGGGATGGCACTTGCTCCTCCATTTGATATTTCTTGAATTTTGGAGGTGGCACCATCTTCTTCTTCTTCACTTGACCCGAATGTGGAGGCCTCTTCTTGCTCCGGGTTCATTGATCTACACTCCCCCTCAATCCTAGAGGTGGAGGCTTCATCATCTTGTACATGGAACAAGGAGTATACTCCCTCCTTGTTCTCTTCATTGCACTCCCTCGAAGATGAAGCTTCTTCTTGGACTTCTTCTTCGGAGGTTGAACATCTCTCAACCTCGGAGTCCTCCTCTTGGTCTTGCTCCAAGGAGTCACCCTCTCTGGATTCTTCTTGCTCTTGTACAGTGGAGGGGATCTCTTCATGAAGCTTGGCCAATTTACTCCATAATTCCTTTGCATCTTCAAATTCTCCAATTTTACAAAGGATGGTGCTTGGCAATAAATTGACCAAAAGCTTGGTCACTTTGTAATTGGCCTCGCACCTTTGGACTTGCTCTTGGCTCCACTTGCTCCTCTTGAGAACTTTGCCCTTTGAGTTTGTTAGAGTCTTGAAACCTTCCATAAGAGCAAACCATTGCTTTATCTCCATCATAAGAAAATTTTCGATTCTTGATTTCCAAGAATCGAAGCTCGTGGAAGTGTATGGTGGAGCCACCCTCGTGTCGAATCCGAGCCCATCTCGGAATTCCATTGTAGAAGTTGAGCTTTTGAATTTCTTTGACTTTGACAATTTTGCTTCAACTTCTTCACCCTCTAGCTCTTCTTGTTATGCTTGACCCTTCCGGCGATGATTCCGGTGAAGAGCGGCCTCGCTCTGATACCACTTGTTGGACCGAAAAGTAGCTAGAGGGGGGGTGAATAGCTCGTCGCGTGCTCGTTGCTCGGCGTTGCTTGTTTCTTCAAAGATGTGCAGCGGAAATACAAGAAACAAACCACACAACGCTAACAAGGTTGGTTTACTTGGTATCCACCTCACAAGAGGTGACTAGTCCAAGGATCCACACCTACACACACACCCTCCACTAATAAAACTCTCCTTTATGGTAACTACCAAGGGCGGAGAAGCCCTACAAGACTCAATACAAGAAGAAAGGGAAAGCTAATGAAATACAAGCTTACAAGCTTACAATGAGAGTAAAAACCCTAACCCTAGTTTCTTCTTCTTGCTTTGATCCGCCTCTTGACTTGGAAGAACCTCCAAGAGCCTTCAATAACTGGCGATCTCGAGCTTGAGAAGAGCTGTGGAGAAGCTGGTGAAGATCTAAAATGAATCGGTGAAGAGATGCCGAAGACAACGCTCGCCTGCGGCTCAAATACGACGCAACGGTCGGATCCCGATCGATTCGATTATTCCCAATCGATCAGGGAGGCTTAGATGGATCCACGGATCGATCCAGAGCGCCTCTGTGCTCTGGAAAAACGCCTGGATCGATCCATGGATCGATCCAGTGCTTATCGCGTGAAGCAGCAGCATCTCAATCGATCCACTGATCGATTGGGACCTCTGGATCGATCCACTGATCGATCCAGAGGCTCTCTGTTCGCTGGGAAAGGCCTGGATCGATCCACTGATCGATCCAGCTCTTGGTTTTTGCCCAAAACCAAGTCCTAAGCCTCTCAAACCAACATCCGGTCAACCTTGACCTATTGGTACATCATGCCTAGCATCTGGTCACTCCTTTGACCTGCTAGGACTTCCCACCAAGTGTCCGGTCAATCCCTTTACCCACTTGGACTATTCTCTTTGTGTCAAGTATCCGGTCACTCCCTTGACCTACTTGGACTTTTCTCTTCATGCCAAGTATCCGGTCACTCCCTTGACCTACTTGGACTTCCCTTCCTCGTGCCAAGTATCCGGTCAATCCCTTTGACCTACTTGGACTCTCACCAGATGTCTGGTCAACCTTGACCCATCTGGATTTCTCTTGCCTGGCTTCACTCACCAGGACTTTCCCAATTGCCTAGCTTCACTCACTAGGTCTTTCCTCTGGCTTCACTCACCAGGATTTCCCTCCTGCCTAGCTTCACTCACTAGGACTTCCCAATTGCCTAGCTTCACTCACTAGGTCTTTCACCTGGCTTCACTCACCAGGATTTTCTTTCTGCCTAGCTTCACTCACTAGGTCTTTCACCTAGCTTCACTCACCAGGATTTTCCTCCTGCCTAGCTTCACTCACTAGGTCTTTCCTTCTGCCTAACATCCCAGTTAGGACTTCCCAGTCAAGTATCCGGTCATCCTTGACCTACTTGACTCTTCTTCAATCAACCTTGCATTGTCAAACATCGAAACCCAAACCAAGACTCAAGCTTGGTCAACTAGGACAACCTTGACCTGAGGGATGTTGCACCAACATATATTTCGTCACAGTTCTCAGATTCACTATGCTGAAAATGATTCTACTTCTAAGTCGAAAGACAAGAAGAAGAAGAAACAGGTTGGTTCAGAAAAGAAGGTGAATAAACCTCTAGAAACATGACCAAAAGCTATAATGAAGAAACCGAAGGGCAAGTACTTCATCTACAAGCAGGCTGGACATTGGAAGGCAGACTTGTTAGAGTGTATATTAAAAGCCTAGCTTTTGGTATAAACATTTATCTAGAAATAAGAATCACATTGGTTAAATGTCTACATTTATGATAAATGTAGTTGCTCAATTAATTTATATTGTAGATAACATGGTGTGTGGTGTCACACACAGAAGATCATGTTATCGGTTCCTTATAAATTATAAACAGTAGCTCACGACTAAGATGGAAAGGAACAAACCATTGGAAGGTCGTAGTGTAATTAGGTGTTAGTTTATCTTAACTATATAATTACACTAGTACACTTAGAGTGTATTGAGTAGGACCATTTGAGGTCGTTCTTTTTATACTGACTTTATAAAGGAACAAAGACCTCAGTTATTATGGAAGTGTGTGCTCTTAATCCTAATATAATAACAAGCATATATATTTGATATTTATTTCTTTAATTTATCAATGGGTGAGATTTAGTTCGATGAATCAATAAGCCCGATAAGTTGGGAAATGATATCACTTATAGTGTGTTGTTGATTATAGAAGGAAACGTGTCCTAGTGATACTAGGTTGATAATGTCCTCAAGAGGAGCTCATAAGGATTGTCATGTTAAACCCTGCAGGTGGACTTAGTCCGACATGATAATAAGGTTGAGTGGTACTACTCTTGGACTAAGAAATTAATTAAATGAGTTGTCAGTAACTCACTTAATTAGTGGACATTCGATATCTTAAACACAGGGAGACTAACACACTCATAATAAGAAGGAGCCCAAAAATGTAATTTGGGATTGGTGCGGTAGTTCAATGATAGTTCTCTAGTGGAATGAATTATCATTGATAAAATTAAGTTGTGTGTTCGGGGCGAACATGGGATGCTTAATTTTATCGGGAGACCAAAACCAATTCTTCCCCTCTGTCCCTTTCGTAGCCTCTTATTTATAGAGAACTATACCCACATATACCCACCTTCTATACCCACCTCAAGGGGGCCGGCCAAGCTAGCTTGGGAACCAAGCTAGGGCCGGCCTAAGCTAGGGTTTAAGCTTGAACCCAAGCTAGTAGGGCCGGCCATAATTAATTAAAAGAAAATTTAATTTTAATGTTTATTATTATGTGGAAGATTTAATTTAAAAGAGAATTAAAATTAAAATATCTCTCTTGTAAAATTTACAAAGATTAAAAAGAGATTAGATCTCTTTCCTTATTTGTAGATTGGAGAGATTTTTATTTTCTTTAAAATTATTCACATGTTAATAAAATTAAAATTATAGATATTTCCTTTTATTAACCATGAAGAGATTTTAAAGAGAAATTTTATTTTTAAAATTTCCGGAAACAAATAAGGAAAGTTTTAATTGTTGATTGAAACTTGTCCGATTTGCTTCCTATTGATTTGGCCGGCCATCATTGTTTAATTGGGAAATATTATTTTATTTTCTCAATTAAATCATGTCAAGGAAATTAAGGAAAATTTATTGTAATTAAATTTCCTAATTTACCTAGGCCAAGGAATATAAAAGAAGGGGTGAGGTGCCTTCACAAGACACAACATCTATTATTTTCTCTCCCTCTTTTGTTCCTTGGTGTGGCCGGCCATCCTCTCCCTCTCTTCCTCTTGTGGTGGCCGAACCTCTCTCCCTTCCTTGGAGCTCTTGTGGTGGCCGGATACTACTTGGAGAAGAAGAAGAAGAAGGAGAGAAAGCTAGCATCTCTTGGAGCTTGGTTAGTATTTTGGTTTTTCTCCTTGGTAAAGCTTTTCCTTTGTGGCCGAACCTTGCTTGGAGGAGAAGAAGGTGGTTGGTGGTTTCTCATCTCGGTAGATCGTTGCCCACACAACGTCCGAGGTTAGAAGAGGAATACGGTAGAAGATCAAGAGGTTTTTCTACAAGGTATAACTAGTAATTTCTATTTCCGCATCATGCTAGTTATTTATGGAAATAATACCAAATACAAGAGGCTTACGTTCTAGTATTTCGAATATGTTTTTTCGAAGTTGTGTTCTTTTGTTTCTTTCTTTTCCTTGTGATTTGATTGTTCTCTTTGGTTAACCTAAAGTTATTTTAGGAAATTAAATATTAGCCTTCTATTAAAGGTTTTGTCTAGTCGGTGGTGGTTGCTCCCATATCCAAGAAGGCCATGTGCCTCGCCACGTCAGTACTGGGAACCTTTTATGGAAATTAATATTTAATGGAATTAATAACTTAAGGAGACTTGGGTCGAACGTGTTAAGTTCCGCAGGAGATCCAAGTCAAAACCTAAAGAACAAATAGATTAAGTTTTGGATCAAACGTGTTAAGTTCCGCAGGCGATCCAAAATTTAATTTAAAAGAACACATGGTAGCTAGGAAAAGGTTCAGACCTTTGTACAAAATTTTTGTACAGTGGAACCAATAGGTTTTCCGAGTAGCAACCAACAATTGGTATCAGAGCTAGGGTTTTGCCTCTGTGTATTTGGTATTTAGTTTAATTATGCACATGTCATACATAATTTAGGCAGGATAATAGTAGGATGTGCTAACTTTGTGGATGCAGGATCCAACTATTATGGCTTTTAGTTAATTATGTGTGTGATTGGACCCTTGGACATGTCAAGGGCAATTTATATGTGTGTGCATGATTGTATTAAAATACAGCAGGAGCTGTATTTAGTTTTATTAGGATTTTATTTTTGATCTAGATACATGTACATTCCTTTTATGGAATATAGGATCAAAATTGTAAAATTCTATTTATGTCGCGGATCGAATCTTGCAAAGCGTGGAACCTTCTAAGGACCAGAGGCGCAGCGGAACAAGGAGCAAGATGGATGCGATAGCTAGACCCGGTGGCGGTGGCCAAATATGGCAACAGCTTGGGATGACAACACACGGAGGACAACTAGAGATAAAAGCCATAATAGTTGAAAATTAGATTTTCTATTTATTGCTTTTATATTGTGCTGTGTGTGCATGTTAGTTTACAAGTTTAGTAGGCTAGCATAGTTAAAATTCCTCATTAATAAATAACTAAGTGGGAGAGGGATTTTTAAGTAAATCCCATGGTCTCCATTACTGGTTTGTAAGTGATGCAAACAAGCTTGCGCGTTGGCTCTGAGTGCCTTCCTCCATAACGGATGAGCTTGTTTGCGGATCACTAGAACAGACTTCCATTTATGGATGACTATAGGAAGTTAATTAAGAGCGTGTGATCTTCCCCAACGGAAGGGGCATAATCTTATTAATGGACTTAGTGTCAAGTAATGGTATACACTTAGACACATCTAATAGTATCCTCCCCATCGGAGTCACTGCTATTATTTGTGTGACCAAATGAAACCAACTATTAATTTGTCATAAAACTAGGTTGACAAGATAATAAAATTAAAGGGTTAAAACCCCTCTTACAAATGATTGATTTTATATACGTCCACACTAACGTGGCATACAAAATTAACGGTGTTTGAGATAATTTTATTTGTCATAAAGTTACGTTGACAAGATAGTTAATAGGTAAAACTCTTCTCTTACAAATGTTGATTTTGTATACGTCCACACTAACGTGGCATGCAAAATTCACGGTGTTTTGAGGTGTTGGTAAATTTAAATAGTATTGTTAGAGGAATCAATATTATTTTAAATTTAGAGTCTTGACCAAATATTTGATTAAAGATAGACCAACTATTAATTTTATTCGTCATAAAGTAAGGTTGACGAGATAATAAAATTAAATGATAAAATTTCCTTTTTGAATTTGTATACGTCCACACTAACGTGGCATACAAAATTCATGGGGATTTTTAAGGAGTTGGTCTTAACCAAATATTTTTGTGATTCTTAGGAAGATGGTCAATCCCTAGCTGATATACTTTAGGATAGACTTAGTGGTCCCAATTATAATTGATTGGAAATAGAATTTGGACATTAAGGTAGATCCTCTTAGAACTAAGAACAATATAGGTGTATTTTATTCATTAGTTGATACATGTTTAGTGGAGTTATCTACCGGTACTGGTGTGTAGATATGGGAGCCACCGATCATGTTCGCAATTCATTGCAGGGTTCCGGAAACCCGACAACTAAATGAAAATAAAAACACCGTCCACATGGGCACTACTGCAAAAGTAGCAGTATTGCAGTGGGAGAGGTTTATTCTCTAATAGGAATAAAATTTGGATTATTAGGAATTGTCTTTACATACTAAGTTTAGAAAGAACCTGATTTCAGTTTCTAAACCATTATAGAATAGATATTGTGTCTATTTGGATAACAAAGTTGTTATCAAGAAAAATAGGCAAGTTATCTATTCTGGTATGTTGGTTGACAATTTATAATCCAATAACTCCCATGATGCAACAAATGGAAATTAATAACACATCTTCTAACTTAAGAGAAAGCAACCTTCATGAACCAATTATATCTTTGACATCTAAGGCTAGGTTATATTAACTTAAGTAGGATTCATTGGTAGCTGATGAACTTTTGGGTTCATTAGTAGTGGAAATCTTTCCAACCTGCGAGTCTTACTTGGAAGGAAAATAACCAAGAAGCTTTTAAGTCCAAGGGGTATGGAGTCAAAGATATGTTGAAATCGGTTCATTCTGATTTATGTGATCCTATGACTATCCAGACAAGAGGTAGTATTGAATATTTCATCTATTTTATAGACAACTATTCAAGATACAAATAAATTTACTTAATGTACCGCAAGACTAAGTACTTTGATTAGTTCAAAGAGTACAAGGCTGATGCGGAGAAATGTTAAAGTAAATGTCACTATGGTAAGATCATAGTGGCAAGTACCTCTTGAGAGATTTTAGGAGTCACTTATCAGTAGTTGGATTTCAACCCCAACTAATCGCACTGGTACACCCCAACAAGGATGGTGTAGTAGAAAGAAGGTAAAAGACTCTTATGAAATAATTAGATAGATGATGAGTTATTCAGAAAATTACCAAATTTGTTTTAAGGATAAACTCTGATAACGAAAGTGAACATAGTACCTTCCAAGTTAGAACTCTCTACTCATATAGAATTGCTGAATAGGTGAAAACCTATTTTGAAGCATTTTCGGATTCGGGTAATCCATCACATATGTTAAAGAGAGACAATGATAAGTTGGATAGGAGTTCACTTGTTTGTAAGTTATCCTAGATAAACAAAAGTAGGTTTATAGTCTTAAAAATCAGAAGGTCATTGTTAGCATCAATGACTGATTTTTAGAAAAAGACTATATAATGAACCACGTGCTCATAAGTAAATTTGTTCTTAAGGAAATAATAAAGGACATGTCTAACCTAGTACCAACTGTACAAGATGAGATACCACAAGAAAACTGTAACACGTATCACAAATTGATACACAATTACAGAAAGTGTCTTGTTGTAGTGGGAGGGTTGTTATGCAACCTAAATAGGTTCATGTTTTGGGAGAGTTTTTGGACTCGATCCCTGGAGGACATGAACCGGATCTCCGGTCATATGATGAAGCACTCCAAGATAAAGATGCAGCATCTTAGCAAAGAGTAATGAATAAAAGAATTAGAATATATGTATTCTAATAAAATCTGGAAGCTTGTAGAATCACCAAATGGTGTAAAAGCCGTTGGGTGTAAAAAGGTCTATAATAGGAAAAGAGGGATAGACAGGAAGGTAGTAACTTTCAAAGCAAGGCTTGATGAAAAAGGAAACTTTTTCACTGGTAGTCATGCTTAAGTCTATCCGGATTCTTTTATCTATTTGGCAAGTGGATGTCAAGACAGCATTCCTTAATGGAAGTCTTGAAGAAAACATCCATATAAAGCAACCAGAAGGGTTCATTGCAAAGGGCTAAGAGCATCTTGTGTGTAAGCTCAATCAGTCTATGGACTGAGGCAAAGCTTCAAGGTCTTGGAATATCCGGTTTATCAAAGTAATCCAGATCTATGGATTTAGTAACCGGATAAGTCTTGTGTATACAAAAGATGTGATGGAAACGTGGTGGTATTTTTGTACTATACTTAGATAACATTTTGTAGTTGGAAACAATATCAAAATGTTGTCAAGTAAGGGTATGGTTGTCCAAACAATTCGATATAAAGGACTTGGGAGAATGTATATATTCTTGAGATCAAAGTAATAAGGGATCGCAAGAAAAGAATATTTTACTTATCCCAAGCTTCATATCGAAAAATCCTTGTTCGTTTTAAGCATACAAAACTCCAAGAAAGGTTTCTTACCTTTTCAGATGGAGTAACTTTATCTAAAGATATGTCTCTGAGACATCAAAGGAGATAAAGGAAATATAGGCGATTCTATACTACTACTGTTGAAAGCCTAATGTATGCTATGCACGAGATCATAAATTTTGCCAAAGGCATAGTTAGAAGATATCAAGTAACCCTGGACAAGAAGGATGCAGTAAAGCATATATTGTAGTACCTTAGAGGCACTAGAGATTATATGCTAGCTTACAAGGCAGTTAATTTAGTCCTTGTGGGTTGCATGGATTTTGACTTCCAATCGGATAGGGACAATAATAAGTCGACCTCGGGGTTTTGTGTTTACTTTAGGAGGTAAAGTCATAACTATGGAAGAGTGATAAGCATAGGTGTTTTCTGGATTCCACCATAGAAGCTTAGTATATGGCAAGCCTCTGAGGTAGCCATAAAAGCTGAATGACTCAATAACCTCAAGATAGACTTAGATATGATTTCTAGTTTGTCCAAAGATTATTACAATTTATTGTAATAATATTGGTGCAGTAGCAAACTATAAGAAACCATAAGTCTATAAAGGCAAGTAAACACAATAGAGCGCAAGTACCACCCAATACGAGAAATCGTATAAACGAGGAGAAGTTGTTGCTACCTAGATTGCATCAGGTGATGACCTATAGATCCTTCCACCGAGGTCCTTATGGCAAGAGCTTTTGATGGACATGTTGAAGGGTTAGGAATCAGATGTATGGCAGCAGATATAGCAGCTTAGTCTTTTAGTATAAGTGGGAGATTGTTAGAGTGTATATTAAAAGCCTAGCTTTTGGTATAAACATTTATCTAGAAATAAGAATCACATTGGTCAAATGTCTACATTTATGATAAATGTAGTTGCTCAATTAATTTATATTGTAGATAACATGGTGTGTGGTGTCACACACAGAAGATCATGTTATCGGTTCCTTATAAATTATAAACAGTGGCTCACGACCATGATGGAAAGGAACAAACCATTGGAAGGTCGTAGTGTAATTAGGTATTAGTTTATCTTAACTATATAATTACACTAGTACACTTAGAGTGTATTGAGTAGGACCATTTGAGGTCGTTCCTTTTATACTGACTTTATGAAGGAACAAAGACCTCAGTTATTATGGAAGTGTGTGCTCTTAATCCTAATATAATAACAAGCACATATATTTGATATTTATTTCTTTAATTTATCAATGGGTGAGATTTAGTTCGATGAATCAATAAGCCCGATAAGTTGGGAAATGATATCACTTATAGTGTGTGTTGTTGATTATAGAAGGAAACTGTGTCCTAGTGATCTAGGTTGAGAATGTCCCCAAGAGGAGCTCATAAGGATTGTCATGTTAAACCCTGCAGGTGGACTTAGTCCGACATGATAATAAGGTTGAGTGGTACTACTCTTGGACTAAGATATTAATTAAATGAGTTGTCAGTAACTCACTTAATTAGTGGACATTCGATATCTTAAACACAGGGAGACTAACACACTCATAATAAGAAGGAGCCCAAAAATATAATTTGGGATTGGTGCGGTAGTTCAATGATAGTTCTCTAGTGGAATGAATTATCATTGATAAAATTAAGTTGTGTGTTCGGGGCGAACATGGGATGCTTAATTTTATCGGGAGACCAAAACCAATTCCTCCTCTCGTCCCTATCGTAGCCTCTTATTTATAGAGTACTATACCCACATATACCCACCTTCTATACCCACTGAGCTTGGGAACCAAGCTAGGGCCTAAGCTTGGGTTTAAGGTGGTGGCCCTAGCTTGAACCCAAGCTAGTAGGGCCGCCATAATTAATTAAAAGAAAATTTAATTTTAATGTTTATTATTATGTGGAAGATTTAATTTAAAGAGAATTAAAATTAAAATATCTCTCTTGTAAAATTTACAAAAGATTAAAAAGAGATTAGATCTCTTTCCTTATTTGTAGATTGGAGAGATGTTTTATTTTCTCTTTAAAATTATTCACATGTTAATAAAATTAAAATTATAGATATTTCCTTTTATTAACCATGAAGAGATTTTAAAGAGAAATTTTATTTTTAAAATTTCCGGAAACAAATAAGGAAAGTTTTAATTGTTGATTGAAACTTGTCCAATTTGCTTCCTATTGATTTGGCCGGCCATCATTGTTTAATTGGGGAAATATTATTTTATTTTTCTCAATTAAATCATGTCAAGGAAATTAAGGAAAATTTATTGTAATTAAATTTCCTAATTTACCTAGGCCAAGGAATATAAAAGAAGGGGTGAGGGTGCCTTCACAATACACAACATCTATTATTCCTCTCCCTCTTTTGTTCCTTGGTGTGGCCGGCCATCATCTCCTTCTCTTCCTCTTGTGGTGGCCGAACCTCTCCCTCTCCCTTGGAGTTCTTGTGGTGGCCGAATACTACTCGGAGAAGAAGAAGAAGAAGGAGAGAAAGCTAGCATCTCTTGGAGCTTGGTTAGTATTTTGGTTTTTTCTCCTTGGTAAAGCTTTTCTTTTGTGGCCGAACCTTGCTTGGAGGAGAAGAAGGTGGTTGGTGGTTTCTCATCTTGGAAGATCGTTGCCCACACAACGTCCGAGGTTAGAAGAGGAATACGGTAGAAGATCAAGAGGTTTTTTCTACAAGGTATAACTAGTAATTTCTATTTCCGCATCATGCTAGTTATTTATGGAAATAATACCAAATACAAGAGGCTTACGTTCTAGTATTTCGAATATGTTTTTTCAAAGTTGTGTTCTTTTGTTTCTTTCTTTTCCTTGTGATTTGATTGTTCTCTTTGGTTAACCTAAAGTTATTTTAGGAAATTAAATATTAGCCTTCTATTAAAGGTTTTGTCTAGTCGGTGGTGGTTGCTCCCATATCCAAGAAGGCCATGTGCCTCGCCACGTCAGTACTGGGAACCTTTTATGGAAATTAATATTTAATGGAATTAATAACTTAAGGAGACTTGGGTCGAACGTGTTAAGTTCCGCAGGAGATCCAAGTCAAAACCTAAAAGAACAAATAGATTAAGTTTTGGATCAAACGTGTTAAGTTCCGCAGGCGATCCAAAATTTAATTTAAAAGAACACATGGTAGCTAGGAAAAGGTTCAGACCTTTGTACAAAATTTTTGTACAGTGGAACCTATAGGTTTTCCGAGTAGCAACCAATAAGACTGTCCTCGTAGGAATCAGAACAATAAAGGTATATCTCATTCTCTAGTAGTTGAAACATGTTTAGCGGTGTTATCTACCAGCACCTGGTGTGTTGATACGGGAGCCACTAATCATGTCTGCAACTCTTTGCAGGGGTTCCAAGAAACCCGATGACTATTTGAAGGAGAGATAACTGTCTACATGGGCAATGCTACTAAGATGGCGACTGTTGTAGTGTGAGACGTCTACTTATCTTTTAATAGGAATAGAAGTTTGGTTTTAAGAAATTGTCTTTATGTACCCAGTTTTAGAAAGAATTTAATTTCAGTTTCTAAACTGTATTTGGATGGATATTCTGTTTCTTTTAATGACAATTTGGTTATAAAGAGAAATAGGGTTATTATCTGTTCTGGTGCATTGGTTGGCAATTTATATATTTTAAATCTAATTTCTTCCACAAAGCAACAAATGGAAATTAATAACACATCTTCTAATTCCAATAAGAGAAAGGAACCTTCGGAGATGAACCAAACATATCTTTGGCATCTAAGGCTTGGTCATATTAACTTGAGTAGGATTCAAAGGCTTATAGCCGATGGACTCTTGGGTTCATTAGTATTGGAAAACTTTTCAACTTGTGAATCTTGCTTAGAAGGTAAAATGACCAAGAGACCTTTTAAGGCCAAGGGGTATAGAGCCAAAGATGTGTTAGAACTGGTTCATTCTGATTTGTGTGGTCCTATGTCTATCCAGGGAAGAGGTGGTTTCAAATATTTTGTCTCTTTTATAGACGATTATTCAAGATACTGATACAATTACTTGATGCGCTGCAAGTCTGAATACTTTGATAAGTTCAAAGAGTACAAGGCTGATATGGAAAAATATCTCGGTAAAAGTATCAAGACACTACGGTCTGATCGTGGTGGCGAATACCTCTTAGGAGAGTTTAGGAATTACTTGTTAGAGGCCGGGATTCAATCCCAGTTGTCCGCACCTGGTACACCCTAACAGAATGGTGTGGTAGAACGAAGGAATAGGACTCTTATGGAGATGGTTAGATCGATGATGAGTTATTTAGAATTACCAAATTTGTTTTGGGGATACGTGTTGGGATTTTCGAGCCGTAAAAACCGCTTTTTGCGTTGCGGAAACCCCAAAATCCCATGCCATCGGATTCGTGCGAAGATAAAATTTTACATGTACAAGTTTTTCTACCCTAGATCTACATTAGATCTACATGGTTAAGAGATTACCCTTGTAGCGAAGCCCTTCGCGAATCTCGCTCGTCCAAAAGTTGTCGGATCTCGAGTGTGTTCAAGTGGACACACCTCTATACGTATCCACACAAACAATAGAGATGGAGAAAACACTTAGAGTGTGCTAGCACTCTAAAGGTATTCGCCCAAGGAGGAGGAGAGGGAGAGAAGAATAAACAAGGAGGAAGAAGATGACTTGAATGAGTTTACACAATTGTAACTCTTGGAATAATGTGGCCAGCCACATTGAAAAGAGGTTATATACCTCCATGGGATATCAAGAGTCACAACTCTTAATCTCCCTCATGATGTGGCACACACATAAGCCAACCTTGATGATGTGAAACATCATCATTGGCCCACTTAATGCCAACTCACAAATGAGGTGGCAATGGTCAAGTCAAACTTGACCTTTCATCTTCCCTCTCAAGTCAAGAAAGGTATAAGTAGTAATTGTTTTACGCATCATACTAGTTTTTCTTTGTATGAATTCCAAACACAAGAGGCATATAATTCTAGGTTTCGAATTTGTGATTCAAGTTTGTGTTTTTTTTTGTTTTTCGAATTTGTGATTCGATTGTTCCTTTTGGTTAAACCTAGGGTTATATAAGAAAATTAAATATTAGATTTCATTGAAAGGCTTTGTCTAGGAAGTGGTGGTTTCTCCCATATCGAAGAAGGCCTAGTGCCTCTCCATGTTTAACCTGGAAGTTGATTTCTAAAATTAATATTTAATTGAATTTATAATATAGGTGGATTTGGATCAATAGTGTTAAGCATCGTTTACGATCCAAGTCTAAACCATTAAGAATAGATAAGTTAAATTTGGAATCAATAATGTTAAGTTCCGTTTGCGATTCCGAATTTAATTTTTAAAGAACACAATAGGTTATTAGGATAGGTTCGACACTTGTACAAAATTTTTGTACTGTGGAACTGGTACGATCTTCCTAGGACTAACCAACAGGACTTACATTGCCAAGGTTACACACTTGGACTTATACAACTGAATGGACTTACATTGCCAAGGCTACACACTTGGACTTACATGGTCGAATGGACTTACGTTGCCAAGGATACACACTAGGACTTACACCCCCGAATGGACTTATATTTCCAAGGCTACACACTTAGACTTACACCACTGAATCAAAAATGCAAACATGCATTGGAACCTATCCCAAGGCTCCCCCTATGCCTATGCTCGCTATTGAGGTAGGAATTTTACCAAGGGGTATTTAAGAACCTATCATAAGGCTCCCTCTACACCTATGCTCCCCATTGAGGTAGGAATTTCATGCAAAGGCATTTAAGATTTTCCCAACTAAACCTTGCTTCTAAATACATAAAAAAATTCACAAACATCTAAAAATTTCTAAATTTTGTGGAGAGGTTTGTTTTACCCATGTCTACTTAAGAAAAATACATTCAAAAATATATCTATCACCAATCCCAAGATGGACACAAAACCCAAAATTAGCTAAATGGTTCAATCTTGACATAAAGTCCTAGTTTTGGCTTCCTCTTGATGTATTTGCTCATACTAAACCAGAATGCATCCCTAACATTAGTTTATATGGTATCTATACATCCAAAATCAATTATCATGCAATATGACCACAATGTCATATTTCCTTGCATGAAATACAATCTAATTGTGCCAATTCCCTAAGGTTGAGACTCAAATCCATCTTCAAATCTTTTGGCACATTTTATGACCCAATCTATACTCCCAAGTAAAACCCACTTGAGATCCATTGGCCATGGACCCCAAATTGACTCTTTGAGCTCCCCCTAGAGCTCTTAGCCTTAACCACCTCCCTAGATGACTCATCCATAATTGCTAGGCAACATCGGTGCACCTCTGGTGACACCTTGTCCTTGGATAATTTATTCTTACCATTAAATGTCTTTCCCATGTCATTTATTGACTTCTCCTTTCTATAGTCATATGCAAACGTAGCATAAAACTTTCCCTTAGCATTAGAGACATTAGATCGGTATCCCAAACCCGATCTATCATTGTTGGGTTTTTGGCCACCAAACTGTTGGTTACTACTCGGAACACCATTTTGTTTTCCCTGTACAAAAATTTATACAAGCGCAGAACTTAACCTAACTAACCATGTGCTCTACTGAGGTTAAACTTGGATTGCAAACGATGCTTAATATTATTAATCCAAGTTGCTCTTCAGAAGTTAAACTTGGATTGGAAACGATACTTAACATTTTTACTCTAAGTTTAACCGATGTGATCTTCCTAAGTTAAACCATATTATAGAAGTTGATTAAATATCTATTTCTAAGATTGTCTTCCGGGTTAAACATGGCGAGGCACTAGACCTTCTTGGTTATGGGATCATCCACCACTTCCTAGACAAAGTCTTTCAAAGAAATTGGATATTTAACTTCTTACAGTAACCCTAGGTTTAACTATAGAGAGCACAATAGAAACACAAGATCGAAACGCAAAATCAAAATACAAAATTGATAGCACGAAATCAAAACATAAAATCGCTAGCCTCTTGTGTTGGTGTTTCAGAATTCATGAAAAGAAAACTAACTAATTAATTTAAAGTGGAAACCATTAATAAGTTATACCTTTCTTTATAGCTAAAGACCTCTTGATCTTCTGTTGTATTTCTCTCCTTCTCTTGGACGTCGTGTGGGCGATGATCTACCAAGATACCTCCACCCGAACCATTTCTCTTCCTCCAAGACTCTCGAGCCACCAAGGGATGCCAAAATAGGAAACTCCTTCTCTTCTTCTTCCTCTTCAAGTAACCGACCACCAAGATAGAGTCTTCTATTTTTCTTTCAAGTTTTGGCCACCAATGGATATGGAGACCAGCCTTAGAAAGAAGAAAGGAAGAGAAGGAAAGATGGTGTGCCGTCGGCCTAAAGGAAGAAATCAAGTTGTGGGTCGACCACCACAAGGATTAAGAGAGAGGACTTAGAGAGATCTTAGAATTCTCTCCTCATGAGGCACCCTCTGCCTCTCTTTTATAATCCTTGATCATAGCAAAAAAAAAGGAAAGTTTTAAACATAATTAAAACTTCCTTATTTGTGGCATCTTTAAAAGGAAACTTTAACAACAATTAAATCTCTCTTTTCTAAATTTCCTATTGTACATGGCAATAAAGGAAAGTTTTAAAATTAATCTCTCTCTTTTAAAACATGTAGACAACTACTAAAAGGAAAGATTAATTAAAACTTCTTTTTTTAATTCATGGTTACAAAAATGAAAGTTTTATCAAAAATTAAAATCTCTCTTTTAAACATTATAGATAACTACAAATAAAGAAAGATTTTAAAAAAATTAAAATCTCTCTTTAATCTTTTGTAGATAGCTATAAAAGGAAAGTTTTTAAAATTTTAAAACTCTCTTTTACCATGAGGATGGCTATAAAAGGAAATTTTAAAATTAAAATTTCTCTTTTAAATCCCTTCACGAATGGCTACAAAAGGGAATATTTTAACAAAATAAAATCTTCCTTTAATTTTAGTGGTGCGGCCGGCCCCATGCTTGGACACCAAGTATGGTTTGGCTGACCACATCTTGGGCTCCAAGTTGATGCTTGGCCGACCCCCTTGCTCCAAGCAAGGATGTGTCCGGCCCATTACTTGGGTAAGAAATGGACTTGGTGGATACAAGGCTATATAGAGGCTACAACAGGGACCGAGAGGAGGAATTGATTTTGGTCTCCCAATGATCTTGAGCTTCCTGTGTTCGCCCCAAACACTCAACTCAAGTTCATCAATAATAACTCATACCACTAAAGAGTTATTATTGAACTACCGCATCAATCCCATATTACATTATGGGCTCCTTCTTATTATGAGTGTATTAATCTCCATGTGTTTAAGATATCGAATGTCCATTAATTAAAAGAATTACTGACAACTCACTTAACTAATATCTAGCTCCAAGAGTAGTACCACTCAACTTCATTTTCATGCCGGACTAAGTCCACCTACAGGGTTTACATGACAAACCTTATGAGTTCCTCAAGGGGACATCATCAACCTAGATTACTAGGACACAGTTTCCTTCTATAATCAACAACACACCATATAAATAATATTATTTCGCAACTTATCGGGCCTATTGATCCAACTGAATAAATCTCACCCATTGATAAATTAAAGAAATAAATATTAAGAATATGTGCTTGTTATTGTTGGTGCGGGAAGCATCCGACGATCGAACCCAAGTTTTGATAATGGCAAAGGAATCAAAGTTAAGCTTATTTGTGATCTAATATGTCTGATGGAGATTGCAGGAAAGTCCTAAGTGTTCTTAGGCAAAAGTCGTAGTTGCGGTTAGGCAAGGTGAAAACCCTAGGGGGTGGTAACCCTAGGTGGAGGAAAATCCTAAAGGGGGGGGGGGTAACCTTAGGTCCTAGGGGATGGTAACTCTAGGTGGAGGAAAATTCTAAGGGGTAATCTTAGGTCCTAAGGAGTGGTAACCCTAGGTGGAGAAAAACCCTAGGGGGGTAACCCTAGGTCCTAGGGGGTGGTAACCCTAGGCGAAAAGTCCAGTCAGTCTGGAGGATCGGACTAGCATCAGGTAATCTCTCCTAAGGGGAGTAGGTGAGGACGCGTTCCCCGGAAGGGGGAACAGTAGGCGTCGGGTCGACCTAGGTTTCCGGTAGGAAATCCGAAGTCAGACCCGGACAGTCCGATGACTATCAGACTTTATATTTATGATATTATGTGCTAACTTTATGTTGCAGGGTATCTTTTGGACTAACGTATCTTGCAGGTACAAAGGAGCAACCTTAAGCCTCGGATGAACAGTGTCCGAGGTGCCTCCATGGAGCTTGTAAGCGCCTCGGGTGCAAAGGATAGAGCTTACGCGCGGCAGAGTTGGAGGTGCCTCGGACTGAGCTAGAGGCGCCTTGGACTGGCATGGAGGCGCCTTCAAGTGGATCAAAGGAGAAGTTTTCAGCGTTGATCCATGCGGCTGACTCGGCATGCTGGAGGCGCCTTGGATGGTGTTTGAGGCACCTCAAGTAGTGTATAAAAAAAGGTTTCCAGCAGCAGGTTTGATTATCAATTCTAAAGTGTTCTTCCTTCCTGTACTGCTCAAGAAACGACCCGGCTAAGCTACGACAAGTTCCTGATGACCCGAAGCTATAGTTTTTCACTTAGTGTTGTCGGTATAGTTTATTTTCAATTCAGTTAATTGTAATTCTTTATTGTACCAAAATTTCGATATTATAGTTGTAGCCCACCAAAAGCAATCAACGATCGCGGGCCTTGGAGTAAGAGTCGCCTAAGGCTCCGAACCAAGTAAATAACCTGTGTTCGTGTGTTGCTTTCCTTTACTATTTTCACTGTGTTATTCCGATACGTTTTAATCCGAAACGCGTGAAAGCCACGTGCGCTATTCAGCCCCCTCTAGCACTTCTCGATCCAACAATTGGTGTCAGAGCGGGGTAGTTTTGATTTGGTGCAACCACCAATCAAGTAATTTTCAGAGTCGATTGGAATTAGTATAATTGCGAAATTCTGATCTAGTTCTTTTCATAATCGTATTCTTTTCTCGAAGTTGGTGCAACACCACTCGAGAACGCAATTTATTCTTATTTTCATAACGCACTACTAATCCAGGATCAAGTCCTAGGACATCTTTTTGTTTTTTTTTGTGTGCATATCCTCTAAATGGCCCAACAAGAAGGCTATAACACTATCCGCCCCCTTCTCTTCAATGGAGAAGACTTCAGTTATTAGAAGGGCAGAATGGAAATTTTCCTAAAGATCTAGTTCGAGATGTGGATGATCGTCAAGACTGGGTTTGAACTATCGACTGTTGGAGACGACAAACCAATACCTTGCGAAGACTGGGATCCAACATTAATCAAGAAGGTGGAAGCAAATGCTAGAGAAACTTGCACCCTCGAGTGTGGACTATCAAAGGAGGAACTCAACTGCGACAACCCTTTTTCCAGCACCAAGGAATTATGGGAGAAGTTGATCAAATTTCATGAAGGAACATCCAACACCAAAGTAGGTAAAAGGGACTTAATATTTAATAAATTATATATGTAAAATACCTAAAAATGGCGAATAATAATAAGGGAATTTTTCAAAATTTTTGGGAATTTTTCGAGAATTTTTCGGAGCTCGTATGGATGAGTTTACGGGGATAGAAACGGGGCCAAGGAAAGTCTGTTTGGGTTACCCCGTTTTAATGAGGAAAAGTTTTATTTCCTTCTTAATATTTGTTTTCTCCCGTTACTGTGCCTTTCTCCATCCCTGTGAGCGTGGCCGACGCGGATCCTCTCACGCCCGTGCCCTAACCGCCACAACGGTTTTTCTCCTTGGTAATTTAAGCCTTCCCTTCTTCTTCCTCACCCGATTTCCTCTTCCTCTCCTTCTCCCGACGCCGAGCATTGCTGAGCCTAGCCTCTCCACTGCCGCACACCCCCCTTTCTCTCCTTCTCCGCTGAGCCACCGCCGGTCTGTACCCTAGCCAGCCCAGACGCCACTGCTGGCACCGATTCCCCAGTGTCGACTGCCGCCTTGTTCCTTGCTGGAGCAGCCGACGATCGCCGGGATCCTCCTCACCCGTGCTGTGCAAGCCATCCTGAGGTATTCACTGCTCCAAACTTCATTTTTTTCTCCCTTTCTTCCTCTGCCCTAGCCCTGGTCGCGGACACCAGGAGCCACTGGGAACGAGCACTTGAGCCTCCACCTTTCCCTGTGCCCTAGATTGGGTTCACAGTCACCTCGCTCGCTGCCGCACCTTTGCACAGTGTCAACGCCGCTGCCCTAGTGCCCTCTGCCCTTGATCAATCCAGGGTGAGGGTTTAGATCTTGATTTTTGTGATCTGTTCTTGTCCTTTATCTACCGTGGATCATCACCAGATGTTCTCCATTTACAGAGGGTTGCAGGTTCGAACAGTAGCTTTACCGCTCTACTGATTTCAGGCTGGCAAGTGCTGAGTGGAGTACTAAATAGTAGCCATACTCAGCTGCGGCCACCGTCTCACGGCTGTGGACTTCCCCGGTCGAGAATCCTATTAGCTACCACGGATTTGGTGAGTATGTAGGAGGAATAGGTTAAGCAATTAGGGTTTCCTAACCCTAAATGAGATTTCGTTTGGTTATGCACATTGAGGTAGGTTGAGGTTTATAGTTTAGGGTTTTGCCCTAAATTATTTTTTTAGGGATTTATTTAGCTATACAATTGGAATTTTGGCTAAATAAAAGTATATCGTTTGACACAGGATTTTGACGTGAGACGAGCATCTCGACGTCAGATTTGGACCAGATACGATTTTTCCTTTTTGGAGGCGGGTACTTTGACTTATGTCTTTTGATATGCATAATAATGTTTTTAACATATAGCAATGATTGTATTTCCATTTGTTTCGGTTGGTCACTACATGATCTGTTACATGCTTGCTTGTTTACTTATTATGCACTGTATGTTAGTACTTACCTGATCATACATACTTTTAGAGGTAGTGACATAACCATATTATATATTATGTTCAGGACCTAGGGTTTATTTGATTCCTTATCTGTCTGTGTACCTTTCATTTGATACATTGTCCTGTGGTACACATTTTATATTTATATATGGATCTTGCTATGGTATTCATGATATTGCCATGTTTAGTGTCATGCATCATCTTGCATTATTGCATGCCGTGCGATAGTCTGCTCCATTATTGTCGAGCACATTGCCAGTTACATGTATCCGTACACACCACCACTCATGGGTTAGTGGTAGATCAGACAGGTGAGTGACAGTTCTGCTGTTTGGCTCAGTTGGTCTGGTGACGCAGCGTGGTAGCCGGCAGACAGTTCTGCTCTGTTTGGCTCCGCTGGTTTAGTGTAGCAGCGTGGTAGCCAACAGGCAGTGTGTAACGACCACCCTTTTTACTACTACTACACTCTAAGGATGACCGTTACTTAACTACTAACTCTACTTAACCGGTATGATCGAAACCACGAGGAGTCTCTACCGAAAAATTTCGACAGAGTCTCCCCTGTACCGATAACCTTAAAATGAGATACAAACATAGTATACATCAACCACAGGCGGCTGGAACATTTATCAAACACCCACGCAGTTAAATAAGTATCAAACACACAAATATCTACTTACTAAACTGAACTCATCCTACATGCAATCTAAACAGAATAATCTCAAATGACATGAACTCAAAATACAACTCAAATGTTTACAATAACTGAAATGCGGAAACTAAAAATAAGGAAAGAAGACTAAAGGAACTCCTTTCTAGTCCCAAGACTTCCATAGTCCTGGCATCACACATCATCTGCGCCACCTTGTCGCCTTCCTTTATCTGCAGTAAGAGGAAATGCAATCTATAAGAAAAATGCTTAGTAAGCGCTATTTAACTCACAAAAACTCGATATGCATGTGAATATACTAAAAACTAAAACTGAATGCTCAACAGAAAAACTATTCATGCTCATCTACTAGTAAATAAACAAACATACTGAAGTGTTAAACATGTAAAACTACTCATGCTCTTCTAATAGCAAAGAACAGTAAGTTAATCTAAATAACATGCTAGCATAAAAGGAAACTAAACTTGCTAATTTTAAGACAAAGTGAAACTTAATTCGTTTGTTCTAAACTTATTCTTTTATACTTTTATACTTATGTGAAACCCATTTTGTTTGTTCAAAAACTTATACTTATAATACTTCAAAATAATAATCAACTTCTTCTTGGGCCCGGCAACTGTACTTGCTATGCGCGCATCCCTAACTAGACCCGAGATAGCTGGTCCCGAATCTAATAGGGTTTACTAGGTTATCTAAACCTAGGGACCGACTATGGGAGCCCAGCCCAAGGACTACTGAGAGTCCTGCATACTAGGTTATCTAAACCTAGGGACGACTATGGGAGCCCAACCCAAGGACATCTGAGAGTCCAGTACAGTGCCACTGATAAAAGTAAAATACTTGTTATCTTTTAATACTTCTAATATATAATGCCTCGGCATTTTAATAAACACCTTGTGTGCCAAAAATCCCTAAAGTCTTGACTTTAGGATCTACTTAAGGCCTTGGCCTTTTCTTTCTTTTCTTTATCTTTCTTATACTTGTTAATACTTCTAAAAGAATACTTCTTTAAAAAGAAACTGAAATGTTTAAGCGAATTCTAACTTTGAAATGCTTAGATAAACTGAAAATCCACACTTAAACATACTAAGAGTGAATGCTTAAACAAACTGAAAGGGAATACTTAAACAAACTAAGATTGGGTGCTATAACAACTGAAACTATTGTACTTGAGAAGTTCTAAAACTATAGTTTAAACAGAAATAAATCTACATGCCATCTTAACAAAATAATCTGCATACTAGGCTAATCAAAATGCTGCATACTATAAGCTTTAACAAAATCTGCATATCAAACTTAATAAAATCTACGTTTGTAAGCTCGATAAAAATCTGCGTTAGAATATTAACTAAAAATCTACACTTATAGCTCTAAAGGGGTTGTTCATGCTTAGTTATTCAACACAAAACTAAACTTATTTAAAGTCACAAGCAACCAGAGAAACCAAATGCTACAACATAGCTATTCAACACAAAGAAATCTGTTAAAGCTTGATACCCTTGTAAAATTTATACTTTTATAGAGCAGTAGAGATCTTTAAACATGTTACGACATGATCTAAACTGGTTTACTAAACCGTAAGCTCAAACCGGAAACTAAATCCATAGAATGAAAATTAAATCTAAATCTGAACAAGTAGCAGGGTAATAAGGAAAACATAAGGGCTGTTCAACTGAAATCTAAACCTGCAGATTGAAGCTGAAGCTGAAATACTAAACGAAAATATGTACTGCGAAGGAATCTAAATTTGCATTTCCATCTTAAAGGAACCGTTCCTATCCATCGTCTAGTAAGAGGATTCCAATCGAAACACTTAAGGAAAGGGACATATTTTGTTCATGTTTGAGAAAAAGAAAAGGTACATGTATCACCGTATAACACAAGGAGTATGGGATGTTCTAAGCTTCAACGAGGCTGTTCCTATCTCATACATAGCACAAAACCAACCAAATTAAGCTTGCTGAAGACTTAAACAAAAACCTATATGAACTGATTCATTTCTTCAGCAAGATTGCAAGGAAGAAGAAAAAACAGAGGCTTGGATCTATTCTAACAAACAAGAAAATTGCTACTGTAAACTTAAAATCTTAATAGTTTCTCATGCTCATTGCCTAGAACATCACAAACATTCACAACAAAAACCGAACATCACTTGGAGTTAACACATCAAAACAGAATACAAGAAATTCGTCTCTGCTTCAATGGAAACCCGAGTCTATCCCTAGCTTATGAACCATCTCAATAGGAACTCGGAACTTTGCTTACCCATTACTATCCGGAATCCAAACCATTAGAAAACCAATCGAAGGAACTACTCTTACTGCAGGTGAGAGCACTTACCTTGCTGTTCTTGAACTCACAGCCGGCAAAAATCCCTTCTAGGGTTCGGACGAGCCCACGATCTCGGCGTTCTCCTCGTGTCGGCGCGTCCTCCTTGACAAGATGATCACAATGGTGTGAAAGACCCTCGGATTTGGTCCTTGATCGGCCGTCGGAGACAAAACCTAGCTTCGGTTTCATTTCCGCCCGAGAGAAATCGCCGACACCGCGCACGGGTGAGGGAGAAGAGAGGAATTAGGGGTTCTCGGGCCAAAAGGGAAAACCTAAGTTCTTTTCTTATAACTAGGGTATTCTGTTATTGCTTAAGAATATTTCGCACCTTACCTTTTCACGAAATACTCGCAGAACAGTTGGTTGGCTGCGTTTCCACCGAACCCCTGGTCGCGGGTTCAAATCCTCAACCGAGCCTTTTTCTTCCTCTTTTATTTTAAATGTTCCTAACTACCACATAAATATAATTCGTCCCTTATATGGTTAGTAATGACCGCTTGCCCACTTGGTTAGCTGGGTTTTGACCGGGTCAAGGGTCACTGGTTCGAACCTCGGCTTAGACATCTTTTTGTCAAAACTTCCTTCGTTTAGTAAAAATACCAAAAGACCTCCAAAAATTACATAAAAATACTCTAAAAATTTCTAAAAATCTCTAGAATTTTTCTAAAGTATTTCTAAATATTTTTAAGAACTTTTAGAACTCCTAATGAGGAAAATTGGGTCGTTACATGGTGGACTTTGTTTGGCTCCGTTGGTCCGCTCATGGGTAGTGTGACGCAGCGTGGTAGCTGGCAGAGATTCCTCCCCGTCATCGTGTACCGGGAGATGAGAGCATTGAGCTCCTCCATTTATGATTTCGGGTAGGAGGATAGGTGTACTCCGACTGCATCCCGTCCACTCGGTCACTCATCAGGGGCAGTGATGGTAGAGTGCACGGTTGTCACAGCCCTACCCACTCGGTCTCACCATTGTGTGTGACATGGCTGACTGGCGTCAGGGGTGACCATGACATTTGCATCATATGCATGATGCATTTATTTCTTGTGTTTGCTGCATTTACTTGCTGCATTTATATGGATGCATATGATTGTCATGCATATAGGATTTATGACACTCTCGGTCTGACGACCTGTTGTACTTATACCTTGGTCCTGGTTAGTACAGTTTTCTCCTGTTTTGTTTCAGTTGCATTTATCCTTCTTGTATCAGGAGACTGTACGCATGATTAGTGCTGCCTGTTATTTTCTTTATTATGCATATCAGTTGATACCTACTGAGTGTTGCACTCACACCCTCCTCCGTTGTTATTTTCAGCTTGATGTTGTCCAGAGAGTTCCTGTCGCTAGTCCCCTGCAGTCCACGAGGACGTGTGATGAACTTTTAGTTTTTCTTGTTTAGACTTGTTTTGGTCTTTTGGAATACTTTGGATTTGTATTAGTTTACCTTATGGATAAAGTCGATGAGTTTTATTCGGACTTATTTTACTACATGCCTGCCTAGACGGCAGAAGAGGTAAGTTGAATTTATCGTCGGTTTTGAGCTTTATGAGTGTAGTTGAGTAGGGTTATTTTTGAGTCATATTATGACTGTTACAGTTTGTTAAATTATTAACTGCGTGGGTGATTGTTTATATTATTGTTATTGTTCCGGCCGTGTTGGCCGATGTATATGTGTCCCTGAGGGCGATGTAGAAAGTTTTAGATTGTCCGCCGTACAGGGGAGATGCTGCTGAAATTTCTTCAGACATAGACTCCTCCGGGGCGTGACAATTTATTTGGTATTCGAGCACAGGTATACGATCCTTTGTTTTCGTATTTTGGATATTTGGGATAACCTGATACTAATTTATTTGGTATCAGAGCACCAAGGTTTGGCGATTCTTGTTTGATTTTCGTGTTATGGATTTTTGAGATTTATTTGATACCAATTTATTTGGTATCAGAGCAGGGTATGATACCTGCTTTTGGTATTCTGGATATTTTGTGTTATCCCAAGTTTGCGAGTCAAACTGGGTATTTATTTCGGATTTATATGAATTTCCGTTGGTTTTGTCGTTCGGAATTTTGAGGTAAAATGGGGACTAGTCAGTGACAGAACATCTCCAGACGGCAATTAGGTATGATGTTTATTTTATGATTGTTATACTTTTAGTAATATCTGTGATATAACTTAACAGATATGAGGAGATCTACACAAATTACTGCGAGACGTGGTGTTGGACGGCCACGTACGAGGACCGTGGGATCTCTAGATTTGCCAGAGATGCCTACTGGGGCTGAGCCTGTCAGTCAGGGACAGACTCAGGATACTGCGGGCGTGTCGGGCTCTCAGATCCCCCCCTACCTCGGCTGCATTGACTGTATCCACCCCTACCGTATTTATGGTACCACCAGGGGTATCATTGGCATACCCGACACCTGCTCCAGCGCAGCCTACGGCGTACCCGGCACCACCACCACCTAGACCTACAGTGTACCCGAAACCAGCGGCACCTGTGCCCCCAGTACCTACAGTATACCCAGCAGCACCTGCACCAGCGATGTCGGCTGCTCCATATCCGGTACCACTACCTACCGTACATCCAGCCGCGGCCACCTGTAGCACCAGCTCCAGTGGTTCCGCTAGTTCAGGCAGCCGTTATGACACATCTCACTGACATTGTCGCGGCACGAGCCAGGATTCCAGTGTTGGCAGGGTCGATGAAGAATCGATTTACACTCTTCCGAGGAGACCATGATCCGAGTGTGGCCCTGTCATAGATAGAGACTATGGAGCGGACCTTCTTCTATATGGCTTGCTTCGAGTGGGAGAAAGTAGAGCTTGCTGCTTTCCATTTACGGGACGAGGCCGACACTTGGTCGGTTACTCAGCGTTCCATCATCGGTGAGCAGAACATCACTTGGGCCAGATTCAGAGAGGCTTTTGAGAGCCGCTTCTTTCCACGAGCTTATCAGATGGCTCGCCGGCAGGATTTCCTGAGTCTGCGACAGAACAACCGGTCGGTGACAGAGTATAATGCAGAGTTTGACAGATTGGCCAGATTTTGTCCAGAGCTTGTTGCTGAGGACAGTTCATGTATGCAGCAGTTCATTCAGGGGCTGGATGGACATTTGCAAGTAAGACTTGCCGGTCTTGGTAGCACATCTTATTTGGAGACGTTGGACAGAGCCCTCATGATTGAGTCAGCTCAGCAGAGAGCGTATCCGGATAAGAAAAGAAAGCAGATTGAGCAGACATCAAAATAGCACATTCAGTCAGGAACTTATCGCGGAGGGCGAAGAGCCCAACCTTCGCATGGCCAGCAGCGGATTGCTCCCCCTGCAGCAGCTGCATTTGGCATGCTCGGACATGAGTACCCCAGTACTCCCATAGTACCCCAGAGTTTCGTTCCGGGACCTCATTATCTGACTCAGGGGCAGTATCAACTGCAGCCCCAGCCACAAGCCCCGTATCAGACGCAGTCCCAGCCATCGGTACAGTATCAGTCGCCGCCCTCTCAGACTTCTCTGGCGCAGTATCCGGTACTGCCTCAGTGGCAGGCTCCTGACCAGACGCAGCAGTCGCAGGCAGTGTTACCACACTACAACAAAAATGACTTTTCGTAGCGCACAAATTCGCTTTCCGCAGCGCGCATTGCATGTTGCACAATTAAAAGCCGTTGAAGGTCCTAGATTATCCGCGACGTGAATTGCACGCTGCAGATATTATTATCCGCAGCGCGCAACGTATGCCGTAGAAATAATATCTGCAGTGTACTTTGCGCACTGTGGATATTATTTTCCGCGACGTGCAATGTGCGCTATAGAATGTGTTTTCTGCATCATGCAAATGCATGCTGTTAATATTCTAATCCGCAGCATGCAAAGGTATACTATTGATGTTCTTATCTATATTAAAAAAATCAATTTCATTGACAAAAACAATAAACTAAAATTTTACAACAAATTTAGTATAAATCTAATCCTCACAAAATTAATACAAGTCATTGTTTGTCATTATATCAAAATAAGATATGAAGATCCAAAACAAGATAGGAATTCTCTAACAAACTAACTATTACATAACAACGATTAAACATCCAATCTATACAAATAAGTAGAATATATATCAATCATACAATATTATAAAGAGGTTCCTCATGAAGATAGAAGAAAGAGAATGCTTGCTCCGGTGCTCCTTTGTTCACAACTTCATTCTTTAATCTGATGTTTGCTGAATTCACAAATTCTACAATGTACTTTGTGAAGTTGTTCAGTACAGACATGTGGCAATGTGCACGGGCCACACATGAGGTAAATGACATTCCCAAGAGGCCTTATGTAAAGACCATCTACATGAAGTTGTTGGACCAGGGAACTCACAAACAACGAAGCATATCTGCATGGGGAATGGACCATCAATATGCTAAAGAAAATAATGTAAGTTGCAAAAATTACAATTGTCAATAAACTTATTGAAATGACAGGCATGGTGAAATAAGAGTAATAGCAAGACCTATTGAGTCTTAACATAAACCATGAGAGTTATTTCATGACTGGACTTTGATAAGCTCAATGCATTTAAGTAGCTTGTTAGTTTTACCTAAAGAAAACTTTATTATTAGCTGAATTGGAATAGTAATGTACTGTGCATCAGAACCATCAGATTTGAGTTGAAAAGCAAAGAGTCCCAATAACTACTACTCTTTCTACTGCAGGAAGAACAGATATCGTCTAAACAAATTTCATATCCCACAACTGCAATAGTATCACATGAACACATTTAAAAAGATCAAACAGATTACTCCGTTAGATTATTTAAGGTTGTACTAAAAAACAAAACACTTATATCTTAGTTCTGGAAGGAAATTCAACTCTAGCTGATACATTGGATAAATTTGTCAATGGAAACAAAACACAAATAATCACTTATATCAATGTGAAAAAACTAGCAAAGTGAACATGACAAATTTATATTGTTCCTGTATTTTACAAAATTATAAAGATCATCCAATTAGGATCAGGCGATCAACACCAAGCAATGCATATGGTAAATATAAGGGTTAATCCATTGATCTAGCACAACCTTAACCATTTTTTGTTTTCGGTAATTAGGCTCAGCACCAAGCAATGCATATATAGTAAAAATAATGGTTCATACACTAATCTAGTATAACTTTAATGGTTTTTTTCAAATCTAGTACAACCTTTCATTATCTAATCTATCACAACCTACAACATTGTGTTATAATTCTGTATCCATCAAATATCCATTCATGTTTCTGTTAATAAGATGACATGACATTAACTTGTTACTTACCAACTCAATAAATTGTATATAGATTAATATTCCTTCCATAACAGCCTCCTCCTTTTTCTCTCCAAGCACTCACCCCACCTCCCATCTCCTCTGTTGTTGTTCCCAACAGATCCACTCACCCCACTTAGGTGGTGCAAGTGGCTAACTGAGGGATCTCTCACTCCCACACACACCACTGCTAGTTGGAGGAAGAAGAGGTAACAGGAAGGAGGTGGTGAGATCATGAGTATTATAAAATGTTGTAAATGTGCTAGGAATATTCTGTAAACTGCAAAAAAAATTACAATAGAGATGATTATGATGTCATAGTTGAACTATCAATCTAAAAGGTAATACACCTCTGAACTTGGATTTGGAATTAGGGTTTTCTTTCAATCCAACACAATTTTACCACGTAACTACAAGTCAAGGGGACAAAATTACAATCTAGATGCAGAACCAACATAATGCACATTAAAAAGCAACATCAAGATCTACAGAAACTAATATTTCCCCAAATCAACCCTGCAAATCCTAAAAAATGAAAAAGGGATCAAGCCACCACCTTGGAATGTAGGGTTGCTGTAGGACTTCGAATCATTCCTATCAAAGCCTTGTGCCTCATTGATCATCTCCATCATCTTTCACGTTGTTGCCACTACACAGCACAACACCTGATCATCCATGGTAGGCACCACTACATCCCATGGAGCCCAGAGAGTAAACTTCAAGATCCTTAAAATAAGTATAAACAATCATAAGCTTTAAAATATTATGCCAAATTGGTGATATGGTTCCAATTGGAACAAAACTATTTCATGCTATTTTACAAAGAGAGGCGGACTGAAAGAAAGAAAGAAGCATCTGATGATGACTGAAGGAAGGTCATTTTCCGTTTTAGAATAGAGCCTCTGATGACTAGCAGAGAGAGGCGGCGTCGATGAGGAGGAGGCAGCGAGGTGAGGAGGAGGTAGTAAAGATGATGGAAAGTCAAGGCGACGTCGGTGAGGAGGAGGCAACGAAGATGACTGAAAGTCGAAGCAGCGAGGAGGAGGTGGAGAAGATGGCGAAGAGTCGAGCGGCGAGGAGGGTAGAGAGTAGAGAGGGTTTTGGGAAAGAAAAAGACGGAAATAAATAAAAACAGTGCTGCTTCTTGTAGTTTCATTTGCAACGTACCCCACGCCGTTGATAATAAATAGATATATTAACAGTGTGTCAATTTTTTTGCATGTCATCATTATTATTTATTATTTACAGCGCATGCTAATATGTATGCTACTTTTAATGTGCGATGTTAATGGATCTTTTTTTTCTCCAAGTTTATATTATTAACAACGCACATCAATATGCACGCCGTTAATATTACTATTAACAGCGTACTTTTAATGTGCGCTGTTAATAGCACGCTGCGAAAAAGTAATTTTCTTGTAGTGCCACCTCTTCTTCTGCCAGAGACTGGGCGTATTCATGCGGTCACCCGAGAGGATGCGCAGCAAGCCGACGGATCTGTTTTCTGCGGTACAATTTCTATTTATGTATTATCTGCTGATATGCTGATAGATACTAGTAGCTCGCATTCTTTTATATCTCATACTTTTATGCGGGAGATTGGTAGATTACCCACTTTTAGACCCCAGCGACTGACCGTCTCTCTACCGTCCGGTGATACCATGGACGTCACCCAAGAGGTCAGAGATTGCCCGTTAGATTTTGGCAACCTAATACTTACGGTGGATCTTTTAGTATTGGAAATGGTCGATTTTAATATTATACTTGGCATGGACTGTTTGTCAGCATATCATGCCACAGTTGATTGCCAGATGAGCGTGGTCACATTTCGGCCATTATGAGTTTTTGGTAATGTCATTTGGGCTTACCAATGCTCTAGCAGTATTTATGGATTGTTGTGGTGGAGCATTGCTCCCACATGTTATGCATGGTTGTGCTGGAGTGTTGCTCCCACATATTGAGGATTTCTTGTGGTAGAGCGTTGCTCCCACATATGTGGTATTTCCTGTGAACACCGGCTCCAGCCCAGCCTACGGCGTACTCGGCACCACCGCCACCTGGACCTACAGTGTACCCGACTCCAGTGGCACCTGTGCCCCCAGTGCCTACAGTAGCTGCAGCTGCTCCACATCCGGTACCATTACCCACTGTACCTCCAGCTACGGCCACTTTTGTTCACCCGGTAGTACCACCGACGGCTTATGCTCCAGTTTATACAGCAGCACCGGGAGTTCCTCCTCCGGTTTATTCTGCGATACCACCTTTAGCACCAGTTCCAATGGTTCCGCCAGTTCCTGCAGCCGTCCCGATACAGCTCACTGATATTATCGCAGCATGAGCTAGGATTCCAGCATTGGCTGAGTCGATGAAGACTCGATTCACTCTCTTCCGAGGAGACCTCGATCCGGGTATGGCTCTATCATGGATAGAGACCATGGAGCAGACCTTCTTCTATATGGCTTGCTCCGAGTGAGAGAAAGCAGAGCTGGCTGCTTTTCATTTACGGGATGAGGCTAACGCCTGGTGGATTATTCAGCGTTCTATTATCGGCGAGCGAAACGTCACTTGGACCAGGTTCAGAGAGGTTTTTGAAAGTCGTTTTTTCCCACTATCATATCAGATGGCTCGCCAGCAGGATTTCATGAGTCTGCGTCAGAACAATCGCACAGTGACAAAGTATAATACTGAATTCAACCGGTTGGCTAAGTTTTGTCCAGAGTTAGTTGTGGAGGACAGATCTCGCATGATGCAGTTTATACAGGGACTAGATGGTTATCTGCAAGTAAGGCTTGCCGGTTTAGGGATCGTATCTTACTCAGATGTACTGGATCGAGCTTTGATGATAGAGTTAGCTCAGTAGAGAGCATTTCCGGACAGGAAGAGGAAGCATACGGGTCAGGCATCCGGACAGATCCAGCAGATACTGGCGACAGGACAGCAGCAGAGTAGTCGCAGTCAGTCAGGTCAGGGTACTTCTGGGGTATCTCGTAGGCCTCAGAAATCAGGGCGGTCTTCTTCAGGACGTTCCCGGTTTTCTCAGCAGAATCGGCAACCACCTTCCAGCGATACTCACTGTTTTCGATGTGGGTCCAGAGATCACCTTACCCCAGCTTGCTCTCTGGGACAGCCAGTTTGCTTTTATTGCAAACTGCCTGGGAACCAGAGCCGAGATTGTCAGCTGAAGGCTCAGCACACGATTTTCGGAGGGTCAGGTCAGAGAGGATAGTCTAGTCAGTCAGGGGCATATCGAGGAGGGCAGAAAGCCCAATCTTCACATTGTCAGTAGGGGATAGTTTCACCTGCAGCAGCGGCATTTGGCATGCTTGGACAGGAGTACTCCAGTGCTTCCATAGCACCCCAGAGTTCTGTTCCAGGACCTTATTATCCGACACAGGGGCAGTATCAGATGCAGCCTCAGCCTCTAGGCCAGTACCAGACTCAGTCCCAGTCATCGGCACAGTATCAGTCACCGTCCCAGCAGCCGCTGGCAGCGTTACCACCTCCTCCTCCGCCAGAGACTGGACGTGTTCATGCGATTACCAGAGAGGATGCGCAGCGAGCCGACGGATCCGTTTTCCACGGTATGATTTCCATTTATGCATTTTCCACTGATATATTGATTGATACTGGTAGCTCGCACTCTTTTATATCCCGTACCTTTATGCGGGAGATTGGTAGATTACCTACTTTTAGACTGCAGTGATTGACCGTCTCCCTACTGTCCGGTGATACTTTAGACGTCATCCAGGAGGTCAGAGGTTGCCCATTAGACTTTGGCAACATGATACTTACGGTAGATCTTCTAGTATTGGAGATGGTCGAGTTTCATATCATACTTGGCATGGATTGGCTGTCAGTATATCATGCTACCGTTGATTGCCAGACGAGGGTGGTCACCTTCCGGCCTCCGAACCAACCCTCGTGGAGTTTCACTGGCATCAGAGACGATGGCATCTCGATTATTTCGGCGATTCAGGTGCAGAAGCTGCTGTCTCACGTCTGTCACGATTTTCTATTATCTCTGATTAGTACTGAAGACAGCAGTAATTCATAGCTCTCTGACGTTCCTACAGTCCGGGAGTACCCAGATGTATTTCCTGAGGAGCGGCCTGGTTTGCCTCCAAGAAGGCCAGTGGAGTTCGCTATTGAGCTGATTCCGGGAACCGTGCCGACATCGAAAGCTCCTTATCGTATGGCACCAAAAGAGTTGAACGAGCTGAAGGTTCAACTCTAGGAGCTTTTAGACAGGGGATTCATTCGCCCTAGTGTTTCCCCATGGGGTTCTCCGGTATTATTTGTCAAGAAAAAGGACGGCACTATGAGGCTATGTATTGACTATAGACAGCTGAATGCAGTTACCGTCAGAAATAAATATCCTTTACCACGGATCGAGGATTTGTTTGATCAGCTCAGAGGTACATCAGTGTATTCTAAGATTGATCTGCGATCCGGATATCATCAGTTGAGGGTCAGAGACTCAGATATCCAGAAGACAGCTTTCCGTACATGATAAGGTCATTATGAGTTTTTGGTAATGCCATTTGGGCTTACCAATGCTCCAGCAGTGTTTATGGACTTGATGAACCGCATTTTTCTGGAGTATCTGGATCATTTTGTTATCGTTTTCATTGATGACATATTGGTCTACTCGTATTCCGAGGAGGAGCATGCACAGCATCTTCGTATAGTCTTGGAGACTCTTAGACGGCATCAGTTGTACGCGAAGTTCAGCAAGTGTGCATTCTGGTTATCCTTAGTCGGTTTTCTGGGACACGTGGTTTCTAGCAGAGGTATTTCAGTTGATCCTGAGAAGATCGAGGCTGTCACCAGTTGGGAGAAGCCGAAGTCAGTTCAGGAGATCCGTAGTTTTCTGGGATTGGCCGGATATTACCGACGTTTTATCGAGGGTTTCTCGCGTATTGATATGCCGCTGACACACCTTATCAGGAAAGGCGTGAAGTTCATGTGGTCCGAGGATTGCGAGACCGGCTTTCAGGAGCAGAAGCGGAGATTAGTGTCGGCTCCAGTTTTGGTTTTACCTTCTAGAGAGGAAGGATTTGTACTCTACACCGACGCGTCTCTTCAGGGTTTGGGCGCTGTTCTGATGCAGCACGGCAGAGTAGTCTCTTATGCTTCTCGTCAGCTGAAGGAGCATGAGAAGAACTACCCAGTTCATGACTTAGAGTTAGTGGCCATCATCCTTGCTCTGAAGCTTTGGCGGCATCATTTATATAGTATTACATTTAAGAGTCTCACTGATCATAAGAGTCTCAAATATATTTTCACTCAGAAGGAGCTTAATCTCCGACAGAGGAGATGGATGGAGTTCCTGAAGGACTACGATTGTACCATTAGCTACCACCCGGGGAAAGCTAATGTGGTTGCCGATGCACTCAGCAGGAAGTTCAGAGGGACTTTGGCTTGCCACCGAGTTTCAGTTACAGACTTTGTTCAGGGTTTCTCTGAGTTAGATCTCGAGGAGTAGGGACCGACAGAGCAGAGTATTCTGATTACCATGGTTGCTCAGTTGTCGATCAGAACGAGGATCCGAGAGGCCCAGGCCAGTGATCAACATTTGCAGTTTATAGGCAGTTAGATAGCTTCCGGGCAGCAGACCGAGTTTACACAAGACGAGGAGGGTATTATATACTTCTGAGGCAGATTATGTGTACCTCAGTCTCATCCGGTCTTACAGGAGCTACTCCAGGAGGCACACCGCTCTCGATTTACGATCCATCCAGGCGGGACCCATATGTATCGAGACTTGAGGCGTTCCTATTGGTGGAACGGTATGAAGAAAGACATCGCGGATTTCGTAGCTAGATGTCTTGTTTGTCAGTAGGTGAAGGCTGAGCACCAAAGACCTGCAGGATTACTTCAGCGGATTCCTATTCCTGAGTGGAAGTGGGATCACATTACCATGGACTTTGTGGTGGGTTTGCCGAGGACACGATGAGGTCATGACGCGATTTAGGTAATCGTTGATCGATTAACCAAATCCGTGCATTTCTTAGCGATTCGGAGGACTGATTCCTTGGATCGATTGGCAGATCTGTATTACCGAGAGATCATCGGACTACATGGTGTTCCGTTGAGTATCATTTCGGATAGAGATCCACGGTTCACGTCTCGTTTCTAGCAGAGTCTGCAGCAGGCTTTGGGCACACAACTCCGTTTTAGTGCAGCTTTCCATCCACAGACAGATGGACAGTCAGAGCGGACCATTCAGACTTTAGAGGATCTGTTGAGGTCATGTGTTATGGATTTTGGAGGTAGTTGGGAGGACCATCTGCCGTTGGTAGAGTTTGCCTACAACAACAGCTTTCATTCGGCTATCCAGATGGCACCGTTTGAGGCATTGTATGGTAGACCTTGTCGGACACCCGTCCTCTGGGATGAGGTTGGAGAGGCCCAGTTGTTGGGACCTCATAGAGCTCAGCAGGATGCAGAGTTGGTCCGTACTATCAGACGGAGGATGTCAGAGGCGCAGGACCGCCAAAAGAGTTATGCTGATCGGAGATGCAGACCACTAGAGTTCTCTGTTGTCGACCATGTATTTCTGCGAGTTTCACCCACGAAAGGGGTGAAGAGATTTGGTCTCAGAGGTAAGCTAGCTCCGCGGTACATTGGCCCTTTCGAGATCTTGGAGAGGATAGGAGCGGTAGCTTACCGACTGGCACTACCACTGTCCCTGTCAGGCGTTCACGATGTATTCCACGTATCTATGCTAAGGAGATACATACCTGACCCGACACATGTGCTGGCAGATATCTCAGTTCCAGTTCAGCCTGACATTACTTATGAGGAGGTTCCGGTACGGATTCTCGACCGGAAAGAGCGTCAATTGTGGAACAAGACTATCCGGCTGGTTAAAGTCGGATGGCAACATCATTCGGACGAGGAGGCTACTTGGGAGCTCGAGGATACTATCCGAGCTCGATACCCCCATCTTTTCACTTGAGGTATGTGATTTAATTTACCGTTCAACATTCATACTTTCTATTTGTTGTTAGTACTTGCTGATGGTAGATAACGAAATTTGGGGAACAAATTTTTATTAGTGGGGGAGAATGTAAAATACCAAAAATAGACGAATATTAATAAGGAAATTTTCTAAAATTTTTGGAAATTTTTCGGGAATTTTTCGGAGCTCGTATGGACGAGCTAACGGGGATAAAAATGGGGCCCGGAAAAGCCTGTTTAAGTTACCCCGTTTTAGCGAGGAAATGTTTCTATTTCTTTATCTTTATTTCCTTTTCTTTATTTTTATTTCTTTTTCCTCCGTTTACTTTTCCTCTGCCGAACCCGCTCGCCCGACGCCGTCTCCCCCAACCCTAACTGCTCGAGGCAGTTCTTCTTCTCTTCTCCTTTTATTTTCCTTCTTCTTCTCCACTTCGCCTCCCAGTGCCGAGTTCTTTCTCCTCTTGGCAGCGTTACTGGCCACCTCCTCTGTACCGGCCACCAGATCTGATCTAGCGCCGTTGTCGCCTTTGCCCTAGCGCCGCCAACCGAGCCCTCTCCGCCATTGGGATCAAGACGCGTCGCTCGTCCTTGTGAGCCGACGCCGACTGTCAGCCCTCCTTCTGATTTTCGTGACACTGAGCCCTAGTTTTTGAGCAGTCGTCGTCGCCTCGGCATTCAGGAAGCAGTCACCGTCGGCCATCGAGGGTGTTGCCGGTCACCCAGTCCTCGTCGCTCTCGCCACTCACGACGCCACTGTTGGGTCATCGTCGGTGCTTGAGCAAGAGTTGGTCGTTTCCCCTCTTTTCCTCGGCCACCTCCGTACGGACACATCCCGGTAGAGCACTCCCTCACTGGTCTCTCCTGGTTTGCCCCTGTTGTGCTCTGGGTTGCTAACCCAGTGTCGTCGCCTGTGCCCTATTTGCCGGCCACCAGTTTTTGGTTTCGACTGGTTATTGTCTACTGTCAAAGACTAGGGTAAGGCAGGTAGTGTTCTATTTTTCCCAATTTTCGTGCTAGTGGATTAGCTGATCACATTTGCTTCTGGTTTCAGCAGCAACTCTACTCTTGGGTCCAGCAGCCATAATTTCCAGCAACATTCTTGCTATGAGAAGTGAGGTAAGGTTTTTGGGTTTAACGTTTGTGGATTTAGGTCTTGATGTGGATAAGTTAATCGATGATCAGTTAAGGTTGATCGATAATTAGGGTTTTCCTAATTGAATTAGGAGTTTGATTTAGTTATTTGACACATGTTGAGTAACTAAATTATATGTGTTTAATTAGGTAGGTTAATGATTATGACTTAGGGTTTTGCCCTAAATTGTGTTGGGAATTTAATTTAGCAATTCATTTGAACTTTTAGCTAAATAAAATATCTGTTATTGGTATTACAGGACTTTGACGCGAGACGAGTATCTCGATGTCGGATTTGGACATTCCTATTGGAGGTGGGTACTTTTGACTTTATGTCTTTGATATACATAGTAGTGAATTTAACAAGTAGCAATAATTATGTTCTCTTATTTGTTTCGGTTAATCACTACCCGATACCGGTTACATGATTGATTGATTGCTTGTTTTGCATCTCATGTATTCCTTATCTGCTTATACATGCTTATAGGGGTAGTGATATACCATGCTTCATCATGTTCAGGACCTAGGTTTTATACCTTCTGTGTACCTTTGATTTGGTTCGTTGACCTATGGTGCACTTTTATATATATATGGATTAGCTCAGGATATTTTGTGGTTAGTGTCATGCACCATTTGCATGATTGCATGTTGTGCGATAGTCCGCTCTATTATTGTTGAGCACATCGCCAGTTACATGGATCTGCACACACCACCACTCATGGGTTAGTGGTCGATTCAGGCAGTGTGTGTTGCAACAGGGACTTTGTTTGGCTCCGTTGGTCCGCTCATGGGTAGTGTGACACAACGTGTTAGCCGGCAGGGATTCCTCCCCGTCATCGTGTACCGGGAGTTGAGAGCATTGCGCTCCCCCATTTATGATTTGGGGTAGGAGGATAGGTGTACTCCGATAGCATCCCGTCCACTCGATCACTCATCAGGAGCAGTGACGACAGAGTGCACGGTTGTCACAGCCCTACCCACTCGGCCTCACTATTGTGTATGAGATGATCGACTGGCATCAGGGGTGACCAGGACGCATCATTGGCATCATATGCATGATGCATTTATTGTTTGTGTTTGTGTTTGCTGCATTTATATGATGCATATTGTTTGGATACCTATGTTTGACATGCATACATGATTTATATGCCACTCGGACTGTTTGTCCTTATACTCAGGTCCTGGTTAGTACAGTTTCTCTCCTGTTTACTTCAGTTGCATTTTTATCTTTCTTTGATCAGGAGACTGTACGCATGATTAGTGCTAGGTGTTATTTCCCTACTTTGCATATCAGTTGTACCTGCTGAGTGTTGGACTCACCCTGCCTCCATTGTTGTTATTTTTCAGGTTGATGCTGTCAGGAGAGAGTTTCAGTTGCTAGTCCCTGCAGACCTCGAGGATATTATTGGTCTTTTGGTTTTCTTACATAGACTATGCTAAATTTGTTTTAGACTCTGTCTTGTTTGATGGTATGGATATGATATGGATTTTGTGATGTCGATGGATTTGGTTTGGTTTTACTTTTACTACATGCCTGCCTAGACGGCAGAAGAGGTAAATTGATCTTATCGTCGGATTTGTGTTTTATGAGTGTAGTTGAGTAGGGTGGATTTTGAGTCTTCCTATCATTGCTTATTAAACTGCGTGGAATGTCTATGTGTTGTATTTTATTTTCTGTTATTATTCCAGCCGCATGTGGCTGAGGTATATGGAGATGTAGAAAGTTTCAGATTGTCCACCGTACAGGGGAGATGCTGCCGAAATTTCTTCGGACAGGAACTCCTCCGGGGCGTGACATTGATCATGTCATTTCTTTGTTCTTTTTTATAGGATTTGGCATGCTCGTAAGCATCCATTCTTAACTCATCAAGTTCGTTTAACTGGAGTTTTCTTTTTTCTCCTGCTGTCTTGAGATCCATATTAAGCTTTTTAATTGCCCAGTAGGTTTTATGTTCTAATTCTACCGGAAGATGGCATGGCTTTCCATAGAATAGTCAAAATGGGGTCATACCAATTGAAGTTTTGTAAGCCATACGGTATGCCCACAAAGCATCATCCAACTTTAATGACTAGTCTTTACGTGAAGTAGAAACTATTTTCTCTTATATGGCTTTAATTTTTCGATTAGAGATCTCAACTTACCCATTAGTTTGTGGATGGTATGGTGTTGCCACCCTATGATTCACCCTATATTTCTTGAGTAAGTTTTCAAACTGTTTTTCTTTAAAATGCGACCCTCCATTACTAATTACTACCTTAGGTATGCCCAATTATGGAAAAATCACCTTTTAAACAATTTAATGACTGTCTTTGCATCACTTGTAGGAGATGTTATGGCCTCTACCCATTTTGACATATAGTCCACTGCCACTAAAATAAACTTATTTCCACATGCTGAAGGAAAAGGTCCCATGAAATATATCCTCCATACATCAAATAACTCAACTTCAAGAATGTAATTTAGTGGCATTTCATTTCTCTTAGTAATGTTTCTGGTCCTTTAGCATTGATCACAAGATTGTACAAATTCTCGTGCATCTTTAAATAGATTCAGATAGAAGAATCCTGCTTGCAAGATTTTTGCAGTTGTTTTTAAAAACCCTAAATGCCCTCCGTAAGATGAAGAGTGGCAATGGAACAAAATATCCTTCACTTCTTCCTTGGGTACACATCTTCGATAGATTACATCACTACATTTCTTATACAGAAATGGTTCATCCCAAACATAATTCTTGACGTCCGAAAAAAAAATTCTTTGCTATCTAGTGAAATTTGGGGGTACAACTCCACACTCAAGATAATTAACAAGATCTGCACACAAAGATGTATTTACACAAGCTAATGCTAGAAGAT
Source organism: Zingiber officinale (assembly GCF_018446385.1). Lineage (NCBI taxonomy): Eukaryota > Viridiplantae > Streptophyta > Magnoliopsida > Zingiberales > Zingiberaceae > Zingiber > Zingiber officinale. Next base: position 57,470,712 of record NC_056006.1, on the reverse strand, counting down.
GTTCATCCAAAAAAATGTCATTAATAGGTGCATCAAACTCTGCTTTCTCTTCCTCATTTTGTCATGCTCAAGATAAGTGATCTGCCACTATATTTTTTTTCCCCTTTTTTATCTCTAATTTTTAAATTAAATTCTTAAAAAACAAGATCCACCTGATAAGTCATGGTTTGACATCTTTCTTGCCAAGCAAATATCGAATAACTGCATGATCAGTATACAATATCACCTTTAGCCCACTAGATATGATATGATCTTGTCAAATGCAAAGGCAACTGCTAGAAATTCTTTTTTGTAGTAGAATAGTTTATTTGAGCTGCATCTATCTTACTTTCATTGTGGATTGCATACAAAATCTTATTCTTCCTTTGCCCCAAAACTGCTCCTACTGTAAAATCGTTGGCGATGCACATAATTTTAAATGGAAGCTCCCAATCCGAGGCTTGAATTACTGGGGTAAGAGCATTTTTAATCTTTTTGAAAGCCTCCATACAATCATCATCAAAATAAAATTTAGCATCTTTAATCGACAAATTAGTAAGTGGCTTGGAGATTTTTGAAAAATCTTTGATAAAGTGCCTATAGAATCCAACATGCCCCAAGAAATTCCTTACTCCTTTTACGTTAATTGGCAGGGGTAATTTCTCTATTACTTCCACCTTGGTTTGATCACTTCAATCCCATGTTCTGATATCTTGTGTCCCAAAATAATCCCTTCTTTAATCATGAAGTGATATTTTTCCTAATTTAATACCAAGTTTACATCTTCGCACCTTTGAAGAACCGTAGAGAGGTTTAGTAAACAAGTGTCAAAGTCATTTCCATAAACTGAGAAATCATCCATAAATACCTCCATGATTTTCTCTGTTAGATCTGAAAAAATTATCATCATGCATCTTTGGAAAGTCGCCAGGGCATTACAAAGTCCAAATGACATATGTCGATAAGCAAAGGTTCCATAGGGACATGTGAAAGTAGTCTTCTCTTGAACTTCGGGGGTGAATTGGAATATGGAAGAATCCTGAATAGCCATCGAAATAGCAAAAATAAGAGTGTTTTGTCAACCTTTCAAACATCTCATCAATAAATGGTAAAGGAAAATGATCCTTTCTAGTTTCTTTATTTAATTTCTTATAATCAATATACATCCACAACAGTGTGAATGTTCGTATTGGAACCAATTTATTGTTCTCGTTTCTGATTACAGTCATTCCCTCTTTTTGGAACCACGTGCACTGGTCTCACCCATTCGCTATCAGAAATAGGATATATAATCTCGGCATCAAGAAGCTTAAGTACCTCATTCTTTATCACCTCTTTCAAGTTTGGGTTCAATCTCCTTTGATGTTCAATTGAATTTTTATATCCCTCTTCAAGTAGAATTATATGCATGCAAAGAGAGGGACTGATTCCTTTAATGTCATCAATGGTGTACCCTATCACTTTATTATGCAACCATAACTCATCAATCAATCTTTGTGTTTCCAGTTCAGTTAAATCTGCATTGATCATCACTGGAAAAATGGAATTCAGACTAAGGTATGCATATTTGAGGTTGGGCAGTAGTGATTTTAACTCTAGCTAAGGTAGCATGACTTCCTGTAAAATTGGATCTTGCTCCAACAACTTTATTTCCTCTCTTGCTGACTTTTTCCCTGAGATCTCCTTGGTTTCTAATACCATTGCTTCATCTTCTTCATAATCAAAGTTATCTTTTGAACAAGAAATATTCACATTTCTCCCTTGCAATAGGATCAGTCGAAGAAATCCCTTCTCCAAACAGTTTTGATAAAGACTCACCACACCAAGAGAATAAAGATTGGAGATTCCTTTGATTCAAAATGATATTTTCCTTGAAATCATTCTGAATTTCAGTATCTACACACTCTTGTTTATTTTCTCCTTTTGATCCCTCATCATTTTTTCCTTTGTCTTCAAATGCACTTAATGAGAGAGTCATTAGATTTTGTCCTGACATTAATCATTAAGATTTGATACTATCCGATAGATTATTTCATATGCTTTATCCAAACTTCTCTTCATAAAAGATCCTCCAAATGTCAAATTTAACTGACTCTTATTTCGGAAAGAAAGCCCAATATAGCATAAGTGCACGATCAACCATTTCTCAATACCATGATGTAGACATTGATACAAAAGAGATGAAAATCTTTCCCAAGCTTGATGTAATTCTTCTCCGACAGGTTGCTTAAAATGTAAAATTTAATTTCTCAAATGTATGGTCTTCTGTGAGGAAAAATATTTGTTCAAAAATTTCTGCTCTAACTCATCCCAAGTTCTGGAACCAAACCTTTGCAGCATCTTTAAGATTGAAAGGAAAAACTAATAGTCATAAAAAAAATCAGCTGGAACCCCATCATATTTCAACGTATTGCAATATCTATGGAATTCCATGAGATGTGAATAAGGATTCTCTGAATCTAATCCCCAAACTGATCCTTCTAAATCTTGGAGATAAAGGATGGTCTGAGCATAAAATTCTTTGCTTGAACCCTAGGTTGAACAATGGGCCCTAACTCTTGGGCAGGCTTTAGAGTCTGTAGTCTTTCAATGGTATGAATACCATATTTATGTTGCAAAGATAGAAATAAAAGATTTCAAGATGAAATTACAAAAACACAATTTCTCAGACAAGTTACAAGTATGAAAAAGTGAAGAAAGAAATGTTTAGTCTAACTCAAATGATTTTCTCTAATTTATAAACACAGCCCCCGGTAACGACACCAAAAACTTATTATGAGCAGCAACTGCATGGCTACATCGTCAATAATAAAAAGATATCGAACCCACAGGGACTGGTTATAAGCACTAGAGATATCTTATAAAGAATTAGCTAAACAATCGACTAAGATAGGCAATGAGTTAAGTAAAGAAACAAGGCAAAGTAATAGAAAAGTAAATGAGAAACTTGGTTTTTGTGAGTGTTCTAGGAGTTTAGTTTCATTGTGATATTTATCAATGTAACATGGTTCACCAATACATATCATCAATTAACATCCATTTGTAGTAAGTCATCAGTTCTCTCCTACAGAAGACAATCGGCAAGGGACCTAGATCGTCATCACTAGCAATTAAATAGATATGGTTCCCATGAAATTTGTTAGCAGGACTGCCTGTCACTAGCGTCTCTCAGTCATACAACACAAAAACACATACTCTATCCAATGTACATACTGGTGAAGGTAATAATTGCATTCAACCATCCCACTTCCATATAAAGACTTGCTTCACCTTTCAAGATGACACCCTAGATGTCCGTTAGTGGGGTTGTCTATCACTAGCGTCCCTCGATCATATGATCTAGGACATCCATCTACGGGATCCACAAGCATCACAAACATTCAATCAAATATGGTAATTAAGTCTAAATACATAGATCCACATAAGATCAAATAGATACAAAACATGCTAACATCATCTAGATAGGGAATTGACATATTCATGAGTTCTTACATCAAATCACACCACAATTACTCCCTTAATCCTAGAACAATAGATCTACTCTAAAGCACAAAGATAAAGAACCAAAGACATAAAGCTTACAAGAATTTTAATCCAAATCAAGGGAAAAGAAGAGAAATGTTTATCCAATTGGCGATGAGTGATCTTCAGAACCAATCCTTAGCTTCTGGAGCTGATATGGAGAAGGAAATGGCCTTGGATCATTGAATCAAGGTCGGTGAAGACTTAGATCAGCAACAAGATGGACCACCCCAATGAGAGAGCCTTCCTCCCTTTGGAAAGGGGAATAAACCCCCTTTTATAAAGCAAGACATGGCCATCACACGGCCCGTGCCACGACCGTGTGGAACCATATGGCCCCTCCCTTTTGGCTCTTGGCTAGGATGACATGGCCATGTCGATTCACATGGTCGTGTTCTACTTTGGCTCAGGATGAGTTCCACGGTCGTGTGGCTCACACGACAACCCTCTCTGCTTTCTCTTTGGATGTGCTTGTGGGGTGACATGGTCGTGTGGATTCACATGGTCGTGCCTTGCTCCTTCTCTGGCGAGGCCACATGACTGTTTAGCTTCACATAATCTAGCAGTTCTCTGCTTTCTTCTTCTTTCATATGGTCTGTATGGGTCACACGGCCTAGTGCATTTTGCCTTTGGTTACTGCCTTGATCGACCATGAAGATCATTTTCTCTCCAAATTTGACTCCTATTAATAGAAAATGCACAAAAAGAAGATCTCTGAACAAAGAAGAGTAATTATGATGAAAGTAAGACAACAGGTATAAAAATGTGCAGATAAATCATGTGTAAAGTATGTGAATGTGCATCAGAACATGCATAAAAGCATATATTGTTGGATTGAGAAGCTGTAACACCCCACCCTCCTCACTACTAGTCTGTGAGGATGGGGTGCTACTCGACTACTAATTTTTCTTAACTAACATTGCACACATATGAATATCAATACATAAAACTCTCTAAACATGCAATTAATGACAGCGGAAACATGAATAACTTATCTCTACATTCAACTCCAACATATATATACACAACTAAAACATATCATTCTGAACATGCTGAAATATATGTATTAATCTAAACATGCATGCAACATAACACAACTCAATAGTGAGACTAATATGCATAGCAATTCTAATGAGAAAATTCTAAATACATAAAGTCATTCTATGAATAAAAAAATAATCCACATGAATAAACAGTTTCAATAGTCTAAATACAAAACAATCTTAATAAATTTTTTTGCTAAATCCCAAGGCTTCTATAGTCCAAACATCACACATCCATCTGCACCTCCTTGTCGCCTTCCTTTGCTATAGATTTTCCTTTCCTTTATCTGCAGTAAGAGGAAATGCAACTATAAGCAAAATTTGCTTAGTAAGCGCTATCTAACTCACAAAACTCGAATATGCATGTGAATAAGAATAAATCTAAAACTGAATGCTTTAAAGGAGATACTACTCATGCTCATCTAATAGCAAAAGAAATATAACATACTGAAATACTAAACATGTAAGCAAATATAAACAACATATCAGCAAACAAGAAACTAAACTTGCTGAATTTTAAACTTCTGTGAAGCTTATTTCACTTGTTTAAAATTTATACTTTTATACTTCAAAATAATAATAATCTTTTCTTGGGCCCAGGTTTAGTACCAATGTGCGCTCCCTAATAGAACTGAGGTAGCAAGCCACCAGTCCTATGAGGGTAAAGACCTTGGTCTTACCAGGGTCGAGACCTCGGAAACGGTCACCTGGATTTGTTTAACGACAACCTCGAAAGTTAGGTACTAGCCTTCTCAAGTAAAATACTTATACTTGTTAATACTTCTAATAAAAGGATGTCTTATACAAAACTGAACTGAATTACTTATTAACACTGCACTGAAATGCTTAACAAAATCTGCACTGTATTAAATTGCATGCTTAAAGAACTAAAACTATTTGTTCGTGTTACATGCATCCAAAACAAGAACAAAACCCATTGCATTCTTAAAAAAACCCATCTAACAAATTATGCACAATGCAGCTGGTAAGGAACCTTCTATCAAAACCAAAAATTATCTTCATTCCTCTTACACACTACCACGGCAAGGAAACATAAAAGAAGTTCTGGCCGTACATGTTTATCAGATCAGCCTGAAGTAAACCCAAACGGACAGAAAGGTGAACAAGGGACAAATAGCTAACAATAAGCTTCCAAAGGCTGATCATCTTCATACCATAACACAAAACCAACCAAATTAAGCTTGCTGAAAACTTAAAGTAAAACCTATATAAAACTGATTCACAACTTGAACTTTTATAGGGCAACCAAAATCTATAAACATGCTTCAGCAGAATTGCAAGGAAGAAAAACCAGAAGCTTGGATCTATTCTAACAATCCTTAACAATCACAATTCTCCACACAAAATCCGAAAACAAGGAGAAACTCGATCCCTAGCAAATCCAAGAATTTCTTGCGGCATATTCCAAACCAAAAGAAAAAAAAAACCTTTAATTCGAAGCTCAAAACTACCCTTACCGCAGGTGAGAGCACTTACCTTATTGTTCTTGGACTGACAACCGAAGAAAGGCAGCTAGGGCTTCGGGGAAACTCAAACTCTTGGCCTCTACTTTGTGCTTACGACTTCTCCTCAACGAGAGGATCACAACCGTGTAAAGAACCCACGAAATAAACCCCTCGCCGGCCGCCGGAGACGAACCCTAGGTTCGGCTCTGTTTTCGCTCGAGCAGAAACGCCGCGCGCGAGAGAGAAGAGGAGAGGAGAAAGATTAGGTCACGGAAGAAATCAAGCCCTAAGTTCCTCTCTTTATAACTCAAAACTTCTATCATCAACTACTACTTAAATACAATTCCGGTCTTTCCTTAATCAGCATGGCCCTGCTCGGTTCTTGGTCATCATGTTTCTCTTAAGTCTCAGTTCGGGTCGGAGGTCGCGGGTTCGAACCTCGGCTGAACCTCTTTATTTTTTAAAACTTCTGCCTTTTGGTAAAAATATCAAACGAACTCCAAAAATTACATAAAAATACTCTAAAAATTCCAAAAAATCTCTAGAATATTTTTAAAGCATTTCTAAATATTTTTAACCACAATTAGAACTCTTAATGAGGAAATTTGGGTTGTTACAATTCCCCATACCTTATAAAAAGTTCGTCCTCGAACTTAGAATAATTCTGGATATTTCTGTCTCATACCATCCTCACGCTCCCAAGTAACTTCCTCGTGCTTCTGGTTCTGTCAGATGACCTTCACTAGTGGTACTTCTTTGTTTCTTAGTCTCTTAACTTCACTGTCCACTATCTGTGTATGTCTGCTTTCATAGCTAAGATCCTCCTGGATCTGCACTGATTAAGGCTGAATCACTTGGCTAGGGTCGTGGAGACACTTCTTTAGCATGGAGACATGAAACACATTATGTATTGCTGACATGTCTTGTGGTAAGTCCAGCTTGTAAGCTACTTTCCCAATCCTCTCTATGATCAGGTAGGGTCCTACATAGCGGGGACTTAACTTTCCCTTTTTGCCAAATCTCATCACTCCCTTCATAGGAGCAACTTTGAGAAAGACTGAATCCCCTACTTGGAACTCGAGTGGCCTACGGCGTGTGTCAGTATAACTTTTCTGTCTACTCTGGGCAGTCTCAATTCTCTGTCTGATCTTCTGGATAGCCTGTGTGGTTTCTTCTATCATCTCGGTCTGCCTACCCAATTCTGATTCCATCTCTTTTCTTTCTCTAGCCTCCAACCAGCATATGGGTGATCTGCACTTCCGGCCATACAATGCCTCGTAAGGTGTCATCTTGATAGTGGTTTGGTAGCTATTGTTGTAGGCGAATTCAGCTAGATACAGATACTTGCACCAACTGCCTTTAAAATCTAATGCACAAGCCCTGAGCATGTCTTCTAAAATCTCATTTACTCGTTCTGTATGTCCATCAGTTTGGGGATGGAAGGCTGTGCTGAACTTAAGTTTGGTGCCTAATGCATTCTGAACACACTCCCAAAAATGAGAGGTGAAGCGCCCATCCCTATCGGAAACAATCGATTTCGGGACTCCGTGAAGTCTGATCACTTCCTTAACATATAGCTGTGTCAACTGCTCTATAGAGTGGGACACCTTGATGGCTAGAAAATGGGCAGACTTGGTCAATCTGTCCACTATCACCCATATTGCATCATACCCATTAGTGGTTCTTGGAAGACCTGTTATGAAGTCCATGGATATTTCTTCCCACTTCCACTCTGGTATTGGGAGAGGCTGTAGAACTCCTCCTGGTCTCTGATGCTCTGCTTTCACTCTCTGGCATGTCAAACAGGTACTGACATATCTTGCTACATCCCTCTTGAGTCCAAACCACCAGAATCTCTGCTTCAAATCTTGATACATCTTGGTGGAACCAGGATGCATAGAGTACGGTGTGCTATGAGCTTCCTCTAGAATCTTCTTCCTTAGTTCCTCATCATTGGGGACACAAAGATGGTTCCCTTGATAAAGAACTCCACTATCTGATACCCGAAACTCTGAATTTTCTTCTTTTTGCATTCCTTGCTTGATCTTCTGAATATCTGGGTCTTCACTTTGTTTTCTCTGTATATCCTCAAGCAGGGTTGACTCTAAAGTCAATGCAGAGAGTTGCCCATAAACAATTTTGACTCCAAAGTCTGACAATTCCTTCTGCAGTGGCAGTGCTAATGATGACAAGGACATCAGAGTTGCACTGGACTTTCGACTTAGTGCATCTGCCACTTTGTTAGCTTTACCTGGGTGGTAGAGGATTTCACAGTCATAATCTTTAACCAACTCTAACCACCTGGGTTGTCTCATATTTAAGTCTTTCTGGGTAAAGAAATACTTCAAACTTTGATGGTCTGTGAAGATTTTGCACTGAACTCCATACAAATAATGTCGCCAGAGTTTTAGTGCAAACACCACAGCTGCCAGCTCAAGATCATGAGTGGGGTAATTCTTCTAATAATCTTTGAGTTGTCTGGAAGCATAAGTTATAACCTTCCCTTCTTACATGAGAACAGCTCTGAGACCCATCTTAGAAGCATCACTGTAGATGTCAAAACTCTTGTCACTCTCTAGAACAGTCAGAATAGGAGCACTGGTCAATCTCTTCTTCAATGCCTGGAAACTTTGCTCATATTTGTCTGACCATTCAAACTTTTTGCTCTTCCTGGTTAAGGCCATTAGTGGAGAAGCTATCATGGAAAAGTCCTCCACGAATTTCTTGTAGTACCCAGCTAAACTAAGGAAACTTCTGATCTCCCTGGCGTTCTTGGGTCTACTCCAGTTGTTGACTGCTTCTATCTTGGCAGGATCCAGTTGAATACCTTCTTTGGAAATGATGTGACCTAGAAACGCCACCTACTCCAACCAGAACTCGCACTTTGAGAATTTAGCATAAAGCTGCTTTTGCTGAAGGGTCTGTAGTACTATTCTCAAGTGCGTGTCATGCTCCTCTGGGGTTCTTGAATAGATCAGAATGTCGTCGATGAACACGATGACAAACTTGTCAAGGTATTCTCTGAATACTCTGTTCATTAAGTCCATGAAGACCGCAAGTGCATTAGTCACCCCAAAAGGCATGACTACAAACTCGTAGTGTCCATATCTGGTCCTGAAAGTTGTCTTGGGTATATCACTTTCTTTCACCTTCAGCTGGTGATATCCCGAGCATAAATCTATCTTCGAGAAAATTGTGGCTCCTCTTAGCTGATCAAAGAGATCATCTATTCTGGGAAGAGGGTATTTGTTCTTAATTGTCACTTTGTTCAACGCTCTATAATCTATGCACATTCGCATAGTTCCGTCTTTCTTCTTGACGAACAACACTGGAGCTCGCCATGGTGAATAACTAGGGCGGATGAAACCCTTGTCAAGCAGCTCCTGGAGTTGTTCTTGTAGTTCTGCTAGAGACATTCGGTACAGAGCTTTTGAAATTGGACCGGTACTAATTTCAATTTCAAACTCCACTTCTCTGTTGGGAGGTAGTCCACGTAGCTCTTTTGGGAATACCTCTGGATACTCACAAACTACCCGAACATCTTCCTGCTTGGGTCTTTATTGTTCTTCTGCATTCACAATGTATGCAAGAAAACCAGTACACCCTTTAGCTAACATCTGGTGAGCTGTGAGGGAAGAGAGGAATTTCTGAGTCTTCCTTTTCGGCACTCCCATGAACTCAAAGGATGGTTCACCTTCTGGGCTAAAAATCACTTTCCTTTTACGGCAGTCCACCGAAGCACTGTACTTGCTGAGAAAATCCATACCCAGAATGACATCGAAATCTTGCATCGTAAGGACTACTAGATCAACATATAGCTCTCGGTCTGAAATTCTAACTGGTACAGCCCGAAGCCACCGGTTAGACTCCATGACTTCCCCAGAAGGTAGGGTTGTCAAGAACTTGGAGTTCATGCTCTCTGTAGGTATCTGAAATTCTTTGGCAAAGAGTACTGATATAAAAGAATGGGTCACCCCAGTATCAAATAGTGCATTGGCTAAATACTAAAAAATAACTACTTGACCTGTTACGATCGTAGAGGCACTAGCAGCCTCCTCTTTGGTGAGGGAGAATACTCTGGCACTGGCTGAAACTAGTGGAGCTTCCAATCTTACTTGACTGAGCTGAGGTCCGTCCAGAGTCGCAGGCATGTAGTGTAACTGAGGCTTGTTCCCGTATTGTGCTGCTTGTTGCTGAGGTGCTTTGAGCTTGTTAGGACATACCTTAGCCAGGTGTCCTTCTTGACCACACGAATAACATCCAGTCATACCCAAAAGACAGGCTCCTGGATGTACTCTCCCACATTTAGGACAGGGAGGGAACTTAGCCTGCTTGTCTATAGAACCTCCCTTTTGGCTTCCTCCTGTATTCCACCGTTTCCTCTTGTTATCTTTGCCCGTCCAGTACTGCTTATTTGCCTGAGGTTTCTGACTCCCTGCTGTCTTGTCCTCCATCTTGACTGGCTTGAATTGCATTTGTTGTGCTTTGATTCTGTTCAGATAGTTCTCAGCGACTAATGCTCTGCTGACCAGCTCTTCGCCAGTCTGTGGTCGGTGAATTCCACTACTCATGTTAAGTGTTATTTCTGACCTCAGCATCCAGAGCATCAGTCTGACTCGTTCTTTCTCTGTACTTACTAGCTCTCGGAAGAGACGAGCTAGTATGTTGAATCTCTTTATTGCTTCTTTTACTGGCAGATCACCTTGTCTGAATTCTATAAACTCCTCATAATGTTTATTGGTGATCCATTGCAGAAGAATTCTTCGTAAAACTCAGTCCCGAAGTCAGCCCAGCTCATCTGATTGACTGCTCTCTTACTCTTAATTCTCTCCCACCACATACGAGCATCTCCAGATAGGCAGAAAGAGGCACACTTGACTTTCTCGACTTCTGGCCAGTCAAGAAGCTCCAGGGCTCAGTCGTGCCTGAGAAACTTTCTGGCTTCAGCTTCAGCCACTGTATCAGGTATGCTTCTTGTCTTCTAGGTGCTGTGGCGACTTCCAGGGTAGCTGGTGGAACCTCAGTCACCACTGGAGTCTCCACATTAATAGTTGGAGGACTGGGAGGGACTGGCTGCTGATTAGCCATCAGATTGACGATTACTTGTTGTTGCTCTGCCACTTATCTCTGGAGTTGGGCAACAACTTCAGAGAGATTTCGTTCAGTTGTTCTGGGCTCTTCGTTCTCCTGTGCTGGGTCCTTAGTACGAGCGGTACGAGTACGTCCTCTTCTTGACATCTGGTTATGTAGAAAGAGAAAAACTGAAATCGTCTCTATTCTTCCTAGACATATATATAAAAACATTGAAAAACCAAACAAGAACTTTTATCTCACTTTTGCACTTATAAGCAAATATTTTATAGGATTTCTCTATACTACAAATAATAAGGAAAAACATACTAGTAAAAAAAATTTTAAATACTTTCTTATTTGAAGACGGCAAGGCTGGTGCTGATGTGTGATGCTGGAGAATAGGAACCTGGCTCAGATACCAACTTGTAACACCCCACCCTCCTCACTACTAGTCTGTGAGGATGGGGCGCTACTCGACTACTAATTTATCATAACTAACATTGCACACATATGAATATCAATACATAAAACTCTCTAAACATGCAATTAATGACAGCGGAAACATGAATAACTTATCTCTACATTCTACTCCAGCATATATATACACAACTAAAATATATCATTCTGAACATGCTGAAATATATGTATTAATCTAAATATGCATGCAACATAACACAACTCAATAGTGAGACTAATATGCATAGCAATTCTAATGAGAAAATTCTAAATACATAAAGTCATTCTATGAATAAAAAAATCATCCACATGAATAAACAGTTTCAATAGTCTAAATACAAAACAATCTTAATAAATTCTTTTGCTAAATCCCAAGGCTTCTATAGTCCAAACATCACACATCCATCTGCACCTCCTTGTCGCCTTCCTTTGCTATAGATTTTCCTTTCCTTTATCTGCAGTAAGAGGAAATGCAACTATAAGCAAAATTTGCTTAGTAAGCGCTATCTAACTCACAAAACTCGAATATGCATGTGAATAAGAATAAATCTAAAACTGAATGCTTTAAAGGAGATACTACTCATGCTCATCTAATAGCAAAAGAAATATAACATACTGAAATACTAAACATGTAAGCAAATCTAAACAACATGTCAGCATACAAGAAACTAAACTTGCTGAATTTTAAACTTATGTGAAGCTTATTTCACTTGTTTAAAATTTATACTTTTATACTTCAAAATAATAATAATCTTTTCTTGGGCTCAGACTTAGTACCAATGCGCGCTCCCTAATAGAAATTGTGGTAGCGAGCCACCAGTCCTATGAGGGTAAAGACCTTGGTCTTACCAAGGCCGAGACCTCGGAAACGGTCACCTGGATTTGTTTAACGACAACCTCGGAAGTCGGGTACTAGCCTTCTCAAGTAAAATACTTATACTTGTTAATACTTCTAATAAAAGGATGTCTTATATAAAATTGAACTGAATTACTTATTAACACTGCACTGAAATGCTTAACAAAATCTGCACTGTATTAAATTACATGCTTAAAGAACTAAAACTATTTGTTCATGTTACATGCATCCAAAACAAGAGCAAAACCCACTGCATTCTTAAAAAAAACCCATCTAACAAATTATGCACAATGCAGCTGGTAAGGAACCTTCTATCAAAACCAAAAATTATCTCCATTCCTCTTACACACTACCACGGCAAGGAAACATAAAAGAAGTTATGGCCGGACATGTTTATCAGATCAGCCTGAAGTAAACCCAAATGGACAGAAAGGTGAACAAGGGACAAATAGCTAACAATAAGTTTCCAAAGGCTGATCATCTTCATACCATAACACAAAACCAACCAAATTAAGCTTGCTAAAAACTTAAAGTAAAACCTATATAAAACTGATTCACAACTTGAACTTTTATAGGGCAACCAAAATCTATAAACATGCTTCAGCAGAATTGCAAGGAAGAAAAACCAGAAGCTTGGATCTATTCTAACAATCCTTAATAATCACAATTCTCCACACAAAATCCGAAAACAAGGAGAAACTCGATCCCTAGCAAATCCAAGAATTTCTTGCGGCATATTCCGAACCAAAAGAAAAAAAAATTTTAATTCGAAGCTCAAAACTACCCTTACCGCAGGTGAGAGCACTTACCTTGGTGTTCTTGGACTTACAACCGAAGAAAGGCAGCTAGGGCTTTGGGGAAACTCAAACTCTCGGCCTCTGCTTCGTGCTTACGGCTTCTCCTCAACGAGAGGATCACAACCGTGTAAAGAACCCACGAAATAAACCCCTTGCCGGCCGTCGGAGACGAACCCTAGGTTCGGCTCTGTTTTCGCTCGAGCAGAAACGCCGCGCGGGAGAGAGAAGAGGAGAGGAGAAAGATTAGGTCACGGAAGAAATCAAGCCCTAAGTTCCACTCTTTATAACTCAAAACTTCTATCATCAACTACTACTTAAATACAATTTTGGCCTTTCCTTAATCAGCACGGCCCTGCTAGGTTCTTGGTCATCACGTTTCGCTTAAGTCTCGGTTCGAGTCGGAGGTCGCGGGTTCGAACCTTGGCCGGACCTCTTTATTTTTTAAAACTTCTGTCTTTTGGTAAAAATATCAAACGAACTCCAAAAATTGCATAAAAATACTCTAAAAATTCCAAAAAATCTCTAGAATATTTCTAAAGCATTTCTAAATATTTTTAACCACAATTAGAACTCTTAATGAGGAAATTTGGGTTGTTACAGAAGCACTAGAGGGGAGGGGTGAATAGCGCTCGTAGCATTCACACGTTTCGGATTCGTAAAACTGTCGAGTTAAAGCAGCGGAAATAAAAGACAACAAACGTGAACACAAGTATTTACTTGGTTCGGAGCCTAGGGCGACTCTTACTCCAAGGCCCGCGATCGTTGATCGCTTTCTATGAGCAACAACTATATCGCGCAAAGAGAGTACAAATATGTATTACAATAAGTGTAATAATAAAAAACAATTATATTGACGACAGAATCGAAATCTCGGAGCTCCGGGTCATCGGAGACTTGTAACAGCACTTCAGGGCGTCTTTTGGAGCAGCACGTTGTAGTAGAAGCACTTAAGAATTGATGATGTGCACTGCTGCTAGAACACCCCTTTTATGCACTGCTGGAGACACCTCAAAGCCCTTCCGAGGCGCTTCAAAGCAGCTGGGTCAGCCGCGTGGATCAGCGTTAAAATCTTCTCCTCTAATCCACTTGAAGGTGCCTCCAAGCTGGTCCAAGGCGCCTCCTAGCTGCGGTCCAGGGCGCCTCCAGCTCAGTCCAAGGTGCCTCCAGCTCTGCCGCCCAGACTTCAGCTCCTTTGCATCCGAGGCACCTCCAAGCTCCATGGAGGTGCCTCGGGCACTGTTCATCTGAGGTTGGCCTTGCTCATTTGTCCCTACAAAGCATGTTAGTTCACAAAACACACACATTCCCTGCAAGACAAAGTTAGCACACCTAAAATATAGTAAGAGTAGTATTTGACAGTCGTCGGACTATCCGAGTCTGACTTCGGATCTCCGACCAAAAACCCTAGGTCGACCTAACGCCTAATGTTCCCTCTACGGGGAGCGCGTCCTCACCTACTCCCCTCAAGAGAGATTACCTGATGCAGTCCGGTCCTCCAGACTGACTGGACTTTCTGCCTAGGGTTATCACCCCCTAGGATCTAGGGTTACCGCCCCCTAGGATTTTTCTCCACCTAGGGTCACCACCCCCTAGGACCTAAGGTTTCTCGCCCCCCCCCCCTTAGGATTTTCCTCCACCTAGAATTACCACCCCCTAGGACCTAAGGTTTCCGCCCCTTAGGGTTTTCCTCCACCTAGGGTTACCACCCCCTAGGACCTAAGGTTGCTACCCCTTAGGGTTTTCCTTCACCTAGGGTTACCGCCCCCTATGACCTAAGGTTACCACCCCTTAGGATTTTCACTTGCCTAACCGCAGTTAGGACTTTCCTGAAACACTTATTCAAGTATGTTAGACAACAATTAATCTTAACTTTGAACCCTTTGCCATTATCAAAACTCGGGTTCGATCGTCGGATGCTTCCTGCACCAACAATCTCCCCTTTTTTGATTATGGCAACCATAATTCAAAGTTAAGAAAAAAATGCAATAATAATCTTCAAAGTTTAAGTAAGACGCATAAGCAGGCTTAAGTAAATGAATGAAACATACTTAAGCCTTTAACGATGTAAGGCTCCCCCTTAATAAGAGCCCTTTAATTTGAATTTTAAGTTCTGCTTTGAATTTTCCTACTCTCCCCCTTTGCCATACATCAAAATAAACAAGTGGGTAACAGGGAATTTGTGATTAATGGCCTTAGCTTTAAATTTTCAAAAAATATTTAGAAAAAGATAACGATCTTAATATATATAGAGGGATAAAGACTTAGCTTTTTGAAATTAATAGTCTTGTAAAACGTTTAGCTAAGTAAATGTTTAAAGATTCACAAGAGATCTTTTAAGATAGCTTTAAAAGATAATGTTTGCAAATAACTTTAGCTAAGGAAAATAATTTAGCAGCATTAGAAAAAGTACGTAGATAACTTTTGAGAAGCCTTTTTTTTAAGACCAGTTAGCTAGATTCGAAAACTTAGATCTTGTAGATTCGAAGTACTTAGGTAAATTATTTTGAAAAGAGTTTAGCTAAACTTGAGAAAACTTTTTCGAAAAAATGCTTAATTCCATTTGAGATAGAACTTTTCTCAAAATTGGCTAAGTTTGAAGGCATTTTCTAAAAAGTACTTAAGTCAATTCGAAAAAGACTTTTGAGAAAAATATTTAGCTTAGCTAGTTTTGGAAATGGCTATAGAAGTCACTTAGCTAAAATGTTAGAAAGCTTTTCGAAAAACACTTAGTTGAAAACATTGAATTTTGAAAAATCCTTTAAAAGATAGTTTAAATTCGAAAAGATGCTTTAGCAAAAGTTGAAATAACTTTGAAAATGTTATTAGAAAATATAGCTAAAGTTGAAAAGTACTTAGCTTTGATTTTGAACTGAAAAAATGCTGAATTTAAAAAGTGCTTTAAGAAGAGATAAATTTGTAAAGTTGTAACTAAGGCCATGTTCACATAATTTCAAGAAGCCATAAAGTCCAAGCATGAGTAACTTAAAAATATTAAAATTAAACACTTAATTTTATTGCCCACATGTCTAACCAGTTAGCTACTAGCTGATTACTTTGAGAGCAACAGCTTTCACTTGGTTAGTCAAGTTAAGTCAATTGATCCAGTTTGATTTGACTATGTCTGGATGACTTAATTTGATTAATGTATTGTTGGTTTTTAACGCTCAGACTTACTGCGATGCACAGAAATAAGCATTCTAAAGTTTAGGTTGTACTCTATGCATCTCACGTCGTTCTAAGTTTCTTTCAAACACAAGCAAGTTAAGCCTAGTGTGCTTGTGAGATGCTTTGGCTAAAATCTAGGGGAACATGATATCTAGGGGGAAATTCCTAGGCTAAGTCCGAATTTTGAAAGTCTAACAAAATTGAGATTTTGAAAACATTATTTTTCCTAAAATTTTGAAGGATACAAGAACCAAGCTAATTAAAGATAAGGAACATAAGGTCTATTCTACAAAGCACATTCCTATTTGTCTTCTGAGTGCACTAAACTCAAGTTCAAGTAAGGGCTTTGTGAATATGTCAGCTAGGTTCGATTTGGACTCAACATAGTTAAGTACAATATCACCCCTAGCTACGTGATCCCTTACAAAATGATATTTTACTTCTATATGTTTAGTTCTTGAGTGGTGAATTGGGGGTTTTGGTTAGATTAATTGAACTTATATTATCAATTGAAATTTTAGTGTTCTGATATTTTAATTGGTAGTCTTTTAGGGTATGCATCATCCATAATAGTTGAGATGCACATTCTCCTAGGGCTATGTACTCAGCTTTAGTGGTTGATAGAGCAACACAATGTTACTTTCTACTTAATCAACTTACTAGGCACTGACCTAGAAATTGACAGCTACCACTTGTACTTTTTCTGTCTAGCTTACATCCGGCATAGTCTGAGTCAGAATAGCCAGTTAGATCAAGAGTGCAAGTCCTAGGGCACCATAGTCCTACATTTAGGGTTCCCTTAATATATCTAAGTATTCTTTTAACATGAGTTAGGTGTGCAAGATTGATATCTTGCGCACATACCTACTGCAAAAAGAATGTTCAGTCGACTTGCAGTTAGGTACAGTAGACTTCCTATCGCACTTCGATAGTACTTCAAGTCTGCTGATTTTCCTTCTAAGTCTAAGTCAATTTTAATATTGGTGGCCATTGGTGTGTTAATATTCTTCAAATTTTCCATTCCAAATTTTTTAATTAACTCCTTAGCATATTTAGTTTGAAAAATATATATTCCATCTTTGGTTTGTTTAATTTGTAAACCTAGGAAGAAGTTCAGTTCACCTACCATACTCATTTCAAATTCATTTTCCATTCATTTGGTAAATTCTTTTAAAAATCTTTAGTTGGTTGATCCAAAGATTATGTCGTCTACATAAATCTGAGCAATAAAAATATCATTTTCTAGGATTTTTACAAACAAGGTAGAATCTATCTGACCTTGGTTGAATCCTTTTGATATTAGATAGTTAGACAACCGTTTATACCAAGCTCTAGGTACTTGTTTTAGTCTATATAAGGCCTTCTTTAGTCTAAGGACATGGTTAGGATTTTCTAAGTCTTCAAATCCTGGGGGTTGACTAACATACACTTTTTCTTTAATAAATCCATTTAAAAAGGCGGATTTTACATCCATTTGATAGAGCTTAAATCCTTTATGTGCTACGTAGGCCAGCAGCATCCTAATGGATTCAAGTCTAGCTTCAGGGGCATAGGTTCCATCATAGTCTAATCCTTCTACTTGATTGAACCCTTTAGCTACTAACCTCACTTTGTTTCTAATTATTTCACCTTGATCATTTAATTTGTTCCTAAATACCCATTTAGTATCAATTATAGTTTTATCAGTGGGTTTAGGTACTAATTCCTAGATCTGGTTTCTTTCAAATTGGGCTAATTCTTCTTGCATTGCTAAGGTCCAGTCTGGATCGGGTAGGGCTTCGTCTACAATTTTGGGTTCAATTTTGGAGATTAGGACTATTTGGCTAAGGTTTCTGTAGGATGATCTAGTTCTAACTCCTAGAGTTGGATCACCCAAAATTTGGTCAGATGGGTGATTTGTGTTTGTTCTAGTTGGTTTTACATTTGGGTTAGCAATTGGATCTTCAGATTCATTGGGTTTAGGTTGAATTTTGTTATCATCTTCTGTATTTGTTGAGTTAGCATGTTCTGGATTATTATTTTCATTTATTATATTGGGTAGATTATTTTCTTCATCAAATATTACATTTATTGTTTCTTCAACTTTTAGGGTATTTTTGTTGTATACTCTATATATCCTAAAAATATTCCTGTGGTTGTTTTTGATGAAAATTTTCCTAGGTAGTCTTTAGTGGTCAAAATGAATACTTTACATCCAAACACTTTTAGATAGTTTAAATTAGGGATTTTATTATAGTATATCTCATAGGGTGTTTTATTTTGAAATTTGTTAATTAAAATTCTATTTTGTATATAGCAGGCTGTGTTAATTGCTTCAGCCCAAATTGATTAGATAAATTGTATTCATTTAACATGGTCCTAGCGACTTCTTGTAGGGTTCTGATTTTACGTTCTACTAGACCATTTAGTTGGGGGGTCCTAGGGCAGGAGTATTCATGTTTATACCCATTAATTTCACAGAATTTAGTAAAGTTATGATTTTTAAATTCTCCCCCATGGTCGCTTCTGGTTCTTTTTATTTGAGTGTCTTTTTCATTTTTTATTAATTTACAAAAGATTTTAAATATTTCAAAAGTTTCATTTTTAGTTTTTATAAACTTTACCCAAGTAAATCTTGAGTAGTCATCGATTATTACTAAGCAATATTGGTTTTTGCTTAGTGACTTGGCTCCATGCGAATCAAACAAGTCTAGGTGAAGGAGCTCAAGTATTGAAGTTGTTCTATTTAGGTTGGTTAACTTATGGTTTGACTTGGTTTGTTTACCTTGTCGACAAGCATCACATGTTGAATTAATGAATTTTAATTTGGGTAGACCTCTAACTAGACCATTTTGACTTATTTTTGAAATGAGTCTAGTATGAGTGTGACCTAGTCTCCTATGCGACAGCTCAGTTTCCTCATGTTATGTTAGGAGACACTTTGTTGAGGATGTTGGTAGGTTAATTGTGTATACATTATTTCTCCTAATGCCCTTAAGTATAATTTCAGGGTTATAAGTATTTTTAATTGTACACCCAGATTTGGTAAAGTTAACTAAGTAACCACTATCACATAATTGGCTGATGTTGAGTAAATTAAAGTTAAAATTTCAACTAATAAAACTTTTCGAATAATAAAGTCTGAATTGAGTTCGATATTACCTATTCCGATTACCTTAAGTTTATCATCGTTGTCGAATGCAACTGAACCTAAATTCTTTAACTTGAGCTTTGTGAACTTCAATCTATCTCCAGTTATATGTCTGGAGCATCTACTATCCAACATCCATTGATCCAATTCCTATACATAAAGTATCTGAATTGGAATCATTTTGATGAAAAGATAGTTCGATTGAGGTTAGCTCCCTAATGAGTGATTGTGAGATGATTTATTGATTTAATCTAATTGGATTTAAATAGGTTTTTAAAAGAATATTAAAATAAGTTTTTTAAAAGATTTTTTAAAATAAATTTTTTAAAAGATTTTAATATTATTTGAATTTGATTTGATTATTAATTTGAATTACTAATTATTAATTAAATTTGAATTATTAATTTGATTTGAATTATTAATTTGATTTGAGTTATTAATTATTAATTTAATTTAATCCTTAGTCATCTCACCCGATCTAAATTTTAAATTAGGGAATCCTATAATTTTGTGAGATGAATTATGTTCAATTATAGGGTTTGGTTTAACTTTGTGTTAAATTCAAGTTTAATTTTGGGCTTAACAAATAGTTATTCTTTGGATAAACTTCTAGGCTATGGTGAGTCACTTGGACATCATTAAAGTAACTATGCCTTTGAGGTTTTCCAAATAGTTCTATCCACTGAACTTAATACACAATCTTGGTCTAACTGGTTAGGATCCATAAAGGGTAACTTCGGTTAGTTCCACTTAGCCAAATACACCAGGTCAAAGTCATATCTTCCTAGGCATGCATAGACTAAACTTCCCTAACATACTATCATCCAAAATTTCACCAGTACCATAAGTCAAGTTAAACTTGTTCCCTTTCTAATTAGTTCTAATTACCCTGCCGGGTAGCTTGGTTTGGGTTACTCTGTCAGGTAGGTTAGTTTTGGAGGTGTCAGCTATTCCAGAGCCTCCCCCGATATTATTGATAATTTTACATATTTTTATTTATACATTAGATTTATATTCCTTTAACAGTTTAATTTATAACTTAGATTTAAGTTTTTTAAATTAATTTAATTTATTTTAATTTTAATTATTTTCTTTTAATGATTTATCTTTTCATTAATACAGTTTTTCTTTTGGCTCCCCCATAGATCATAGCCTCGATATGGTCTATCAAGATAGTGTACTTGATCCTTGGGAAGCCAATATTAACTAGGTCCAACTTAATTAACCAAGTTGGACTTAGGTACTCATGCTTGGACTACTTTACTATTTGGTCTATTGACTAAGGATAGATAGGATCGATATTTCTTTGTGGTTTTAAAACCTAATCCATATTTATTGTAAACGACTCTTTGTGTTCCAAGAATTAGGTCAAGGTTCTTGGAGCCCAAAGAAAATCATTCCAATGTCTTCTTCAAATCCTTGACTTGAGTTTTCAGACTAGAATTTTCTTCCTCAAACTTTTTGACTTGAGTTGAATTTTCAGTCTGAACTAGATCAGGAAAGGGTTTGGAGTTAGTCACTTCTTTAAGGGTTACTACCTCCTTTAGAAGTGACTTGACCCGAATGTTGATTTTGCTAATTTTCGAATTAAATAATTTACTAAATTATGTAAACACGGGATACTTACAGCGGAGTCAGGCCCTTCGGAAAAGGATACAGATCTGTGGCTTCTCTCAAACTCGGCTTCCAATTTGTCCTCGCTTCCGGATTTGTTGGTGTAGTCCCGGTCGTCAACGCGAGAAAACTCGTCTATTCGAGTTCTTCGTCGTCGAACTCCTCTGAAGAAGACTCGTCTCATGTCGCCTTCAGGGCCTTCTTCCTCCTTGGTTTCTTCGGATCTTTCTGGTTTGGGCAGTTCGCCTTGATGTGTCCCTTCTGATTGCACCCGTAGCACGTTACCTCGAACTTCACTTTTGGTTGAACTTCCTTGGTTTGAATTACCTTCTTCAGGTCCTTCTTGTTGAAACCTTTCTTTTTCTTGTACAGTTTCTTTACCAGGTTGACGAGTTCCATTGTTAGCTCGTCATCTTCATCGTCTGAGTCAGGTTCTTCTTCTAACTCTGGTTCGATTCTTCACCGTGATCTCGGATCGCGTGTTTTACTTATACTTGCAACCAAAGTTATACCTTTCTTGGTTGGTCGTGCATTAGTCTACTCATGTAATTCAAATTCAGAAAAATGCTCATCTAATTTAATTGAAGACAGGTCCTTAAAAACCTTGTAGGCATCTACTATTGGGGCAATTTTCCTAGGTCAAGTTTGACTAAGCTTGAGTTGAGTCAAGCTTGAGTCGAGATTTGAGTTTTGATGTTTGACAATATATGGAGATTGCTAGGGCAATCGTCCGGTTGTGGAGATGGTCAAAGAGTTGACCAGGTTAAGAAGAAGACTGGGTAAGTCCTAACTGGAGGTTAGGTGTCTGGAAGTCCTAACTAGAGGTTAGGCAGTGGAGAAGTCCTAACTGGAGGTTAGGCAGTGGTGAAGTCATAACTGGAGATTAGGAAATGGTGAAGTCCTAACTAGAGGTTAGGCAGTGGTGAAGTCCTAACTGGAGGTTAGGCAGTGGAGAAGTCCTAACTGGAGTTTAGGCAATGGGAAAGTCCTAACTGGAGTTTATGTTGGGTTTTTCGGGCCGCAAAAACCACGTTTTCGCGTCGCGGAAACCCCGAATCACCCATGCCACTGGATCTCGTGCGAAGGATAGATTTCAAAAATTTACATGTACGAGTTTCTACTTAGATCTACTCCTAGATATACATGAAAAGATTTTATACCTTCGATGTGTGCCCTTCGCGAGTCCCGCTTGTCCAAGGTACGCCAGATCTCGAGATTGTCAACGTAGGCAATCCTCTAGAAGTATCCACACGAACAAGATGTGTTCTCTAACACACAAGGATGGAGGAGAGAGCACCACAAGTGTGCTAGCACTTCTTGATGCTCTCGGATGGGATTGGAAAGGGAGAAAAGAGAGAAAATAAGAAGAATCTCATTCACTCCTCTAGTAGTATCCTCCTTTGTGACCTTCACTCTCCCTTGTTCTCTTAGAACTCGACTCACTCACCTTCTTCATGCTTGGAACTCACTGCAACAGCAGCAAAGAAGGAGGAAGAACCAAGGAAGAAGATGCCACATTAAATTCTCATCAATAGCACAAAACAAAAACCTTCACCCACATTAGTGTGGCCGGCCACATGTTGTAACTCCCCTCATTTAATGTGGCCGGCCACATTAAATGGAATGGATGTGTAACCTCCATGAGGTGGCACACCTTGATGAGGTGGAGATGATGTGGCAAGTTTAGTCATGTCATGTAGGATGAGTCAACCTTCATGATGTGACAATACATCAAGTCAAATTTGATATTTCAACTTCCAATTGGTCAAGTCAAAATTGACCAATTTTCTTCCTTGATGAGTTAAATCCAACCTTTGATTCAAGTCAATTTTAATTTAATGAATCTCAATTCATTAATATAAATTGACTCAATGAATCATATTTAAATTAGACTCATTCAACAATTGAATCTAATTGAGTCTAACTCAATAAGTCTAATTTTAATTAATCCGAATCCAATCTTTGGTGCATCATATGAACCTAATCCAATTGGTTCATCATATGAACCTAATCTTCATCCACTTGTTCTTTGTGTGTGACCCAATAGGTTCTTGTAACGTTGGCAATGTTTCTAAACTCCTTTAGAAACATAAGCAATGAGCGGTATCTAGCAATACATCATTGCTACCCAAGTTACAAGAATGTTGAGATCTAACATCACCTTGTGACTACTAATTATGACTCCTCACAATATATGACAAGTGTCCTTCTATCCTAGACATCTAGATTGATCAATGTGAGGCATAGACCGTGTTATCCTCTAATCAATCTAAATCTTGAACTCCAAGTACACTCACTCGATCAAATGAGCTCAATATCTTATATTGACTCATTTGGCATGGTCATGCACTTAGTGGTCTCACTCTATCAAGAATACCGATGTCACTCCCGTCATATGGGAGGGATAGATCTCATCTACATTACTCATATCTCTCTGCATAATTCATTACATACCCAATAATCGCCTTTATAGTCCACCCTTTTACGGGTGACGTTTGACGAAACTAAAGTACATAACTCCTATGTAGGGAACCATGGTGACTTCAGGTCTAAGGACTAGTAGTCATACCAATAGCCACATGAGAAAGTATATGACACTCATATAACGATCCATGATACTTTCTCATGGCGGGTCATTCAGTATACATTCTCTAATGTATACCCATGTGTCAACTTGATATCTCTATATCCATTACTTGTGAGATCAAGTCATCGAGTTGACCTACATGCTACTCTTATTGCATTAACATTGTCCCTGAATGTTAATACTCAACTAGGAATGATTAAGAGTAGTGTTCCCTATATCATCTCACTATCGATTCAACCAATCGATTGATATAGGTAAGAACTTTCTACTCAAGGACATTATTATACTTAGTTTATTTGGCACCAATACAAGTAAGTATAATAACCAAAAACCAAATGCCTTTATTTATATATAGAATATGATACAACAAGTCCAAATACAATAATCAAATGATTGGCTCTAGGGCTCTAGCTAACAGTTTAGGCATCTAGAAAAGTCCTAACTGGAGGTTAGGCAAGAGAGATGTCAAGTAGGTCAAGGTTGACAGGAGACTGGACTGGAAAAGTCCTAATTGGAGATTAGGCAAAGGTAAGTCCAACAGGAAGGTTGGCAAGAGTAAAAATCCAAGTAGCTTAGTGTTGACTAGACTTGGTGGTGAAAGTCCTGCTAAGTGAGATCAAGCAATTGAAAAGTTCAAGTGTAATCTTGGCAAAGGGAGAAATTCCTGGTGAGGAGCCAGGAAATTGGGAAAGTCCAAGTGTGATCTTGGCAAAGGTTGAAAGTCCAAGCATGTGGTCTTGGCAAGGTAAGTCCTAGTGTGACTTGGCAAGGAGAACTCAATAACTAGGATGAGGCCGAAGGAAGCTCCTGAAGGCAATGCGTGAAGGATGGGAGATATCCAAGGGACGCAAGGCTGATAGAGGAGGCTAGAAGGCTAGTTCGAGGTTGATCGAGTGTGGTGTATAATCCGACAACTAGAATGAGGCCAAAGGAAGCTCCTGAAGGCAAGGCGTGAAGGATGGGAGATATCCGAGGGACGTAAGGCTGATGGAGGAGGCTAGAAGGCTAGTTCGAGGTCGGTCGGGTGTTGGCCAAATGCTAGGCATGGATACCCAACAGGTCATGGTTAACCGGGAGTTGGGTTTGGGACCTTGAACTTGAGTTTGAGGCAAGTTCAGGATGTTCAATTGATCGGTCGATCAATTGAACCAGTGTCTAATTGATCGGTCGAACAATTGAACCAGTGTCCAATCGATCGGTCGATTGATTGAACCAGTGTCCAATCGATCGGTCGATCGATTGGAGTGTGCTGCGAGTGTGGGATGACTCCAATCGATCGGCCGATAGATTGGGAGCATTACTCGCATGCACAGAAGCTTTCCCAATCAATCGAGCGATCGATTGGGATCTACCAATCGATCGGTCGATCGATTGGGGAGGAGAAACTCTCGCACGGACACGAGAGCACAGAATGGGTTTGAATCAATCGGTCGATCAATTTAGATGGTCTCAATCGATCGGTCGATCGATTGGGAAGTGACCGTTGAGCAGGAAACGAGCAATGGACGGCTGGGATTGTGTAGATGTGACGTAGCAATCGATTGGGACTAATTTGGATGGATTGGGAGCACTGTATAAAGTCTGGGCGGAGCATTTTCTTCGCCAGTACTTTGCGTTCTTCTTCCTACCAGATCTTTGCAATTTCTCGTGCGATTTTTCTGCGATTCTTCACGCGAACTTTCAGATCTTCACTGCTAGTTCTTGAAGGCTCTTGGGGTGCATCTCCAAGGTTTAAGAGGCAACCTACATCAACAAGATCAAGTAAGGAGAGGTTTTATTTTATACACTTGTGTATTTTCTTCTTGTTTGAGTGACTCTTGTTGTTAGGTGTTGGTGTAAGGCTTCTCCGCCTTCGGCTACGACCGAGAAGGAGTGTTTCATAGTGGAGGTGTGTGTGCTCAGTGTGTGGATCCTTGGATTAGTCACCTATTCTTGAGGTGGATACCAAGTAAATCCTTGAGTTAGCGTTGGTTGTGTTTGTATTAGTATTCCACTGCATATTATCAAGACAAAACAACCGATGAAGCAACGAAATGCTATTCACCCCCCCCCCTCTAGGGGGCATATCGGTCCTAACATCTACCATTGACGCCCACAAGGTATTCCTTGGAAAAGCATTAAGTGTGTACCTTATTACATCTCTATTTTCCACTTTCTGCCCGATCGCGTGGAGGCAGTTAAGGGTATCTTGTATACGTGTGTGAAGTTGACTAGCCGTCTCACCTTCTTGCATTTTTAGGTTATACAATTTATTGAACAACAAATCACGTTTACTTACTTTGGTTTCGGAGGTGCCATCGTGTAATTCGATAAGCTTTTCCCATAGCTCCTTAGTGCTCGAGAATGGGCAGACGCGGTTTAGCTCCTCCTTCGTTAATCCGCACTGGAGAGTGCATGTTGCTCTGGCATTTGCTTCCACCTTCTTAATTGTTATTGGATCCCAGTCTTTGCAGGATGTTGGCTTGTCATCTCCGTCAGTTGGTAGTTCGAGTCCAGTCTTGACTATCATCCACATCTCGAACTGGATTTTCAAGAAAATCTCCATTGTACCATTCCAGTAACCGAAGTCTTCTCTAGTGAAGAGCGGGGGATGGACGGTGTTGTAGCCTTCTTGTTGGGCCATTTAGAGGATATGCACATATAAAAAAATATATAATATGTTCCGAGACTAGATCTTGGATTAGTAGTGCAGTATGAAAGTAAGGGTAAATTACGTTCTCGAGTGGTGTTGTACCGACCTCGAGAAAAGAATTCGATAACGTAAAGAACTTGATCAGAAAATAGCAATTATGATAATTCCAATCGACTCCAAAAAATAGAAAACACCACGAAAGAAATGCGTGATTGGTGGTTGCACCAGATCAATGCTACCCCACTCTGATACCAATTGTTAGATTGAGAAGCGCTAGAGGAGGGTGAATAGCGCTCGTGGCTTTCACGCGTTTCAGATTCATAAAACTGTCGAGTTAAAGCAGCGAAAATAAAAGACAACAAACGCGAACACAAGTATTTACTTGGTTCGGAGCCTAGGGTGACTCCTACTCCAAGGCCCGTGATCGTTGATCGCTTTCTGTGAGCAACAACTATATCGCGTAAAGAGAGTACAAATATGTATTACAATAAGTGCAATAATAAAAATAATTATACTGATGACAGAATTGAAATCTCGGAGCTCCGGGTCGTCGGGGACTTGTAACAACACTTCAGGGCGTCTTTTGGAGCAGCACGTTGTAGTAGAAGCACTTAAGAATTGATGATGTGCACTGCTGCTCAAACACCCCTTTTATGCACTGTTGGGGGCGCCTCAAAGCCCTTCCGAGGCGCCTCAAAGCAGCCAAGTCAGCCGCGTGGATTAGCGCTGAAATCTTCTCCTCTGATCCACTTGAAGGCGCCTCCAAGATGTGGTCCAGGGCGCCTCCAGCTCAGTCCAAGGCACCTCCAGCTCTGCCGCGCAGACTTCAGCTCCTTTGCATCCGAGGGGGCCTCCAAGCTCCATGGAGGCGCCTCGGACACTGTTCCGAGGCTGAACTTGCTCATTTGTCCCTGCAATGCATGTTAGTGCACAAAACATACACATACCCTGCAAGACAAAGCTAGCACACATAAAATATAGTAAGAGCAGTATTTGACAGTCGTTGAACTGTCCGGATCTGACTTCGAATCTCTGACCGGAAACCCTAGGTCGACTCTACGCCTACTGTTCCCTCTATGGGGAACGCATCCTCACCTACTCCCCTCAGGAGAGATTACCTGATATCAGTCCGGTCCTCCAGACGACTGAACTTTCTGCCTAGGGTTACCACCCCCTAGGGTTTTTCTCCACCTAGGGTTACCATCCCCTAGGACCTAAGATTTCCCCCCCCCCCCCCCCTTAGAATTTTCCTCTACCTAGGGTTACCACCCCCTAGGACCTAAGGTTGTCACCCCTTAGGATTTTCCTTCACCTAGGGTTACCACCCCATAGGACCTAAGGTTGCCGCCTCATAGGGTTTTCCTTCACCTAGGGTTACCGCCCCCTAGGACCTAAGGTTACCACCCCTTAGGATTTTCACCTGCCTAACCGCAGTTAGGACTTTCTGAAACACTTATTCAAGTACGTTAGACAACAATTAATCTTAACTTTGAAACCTTTGCCATTATCAAAACTCGGGTTCGATCATCGGATGCTTCCTGCACCAACATATATAATCTACTCACATCATTCAACCTTTACCCGGTTGAATGCGTACTCAGAACTCTATATAAGGTTAAGTATCTCTGGGTTAGTCTAGAGTTTGCCCGGCCGGGTGTTCATAGAGAACTTTAATATTCGTTCAAGTTGACCCCATCCAAGTATTTTACACTATAGTTATCTTAATAAGACCCAACAATTAGGTAATCAACTGAACCAGATGGGGATTGCTTTCCTATCTCAATTTTAACCCTCACACCATCTTAACCAGAATCTTCTCGTCATCTCCGAAACCTGCTCAATGCAACCCTTATCAGGTGATTTCATCAATTTGAAGTGGCCCCACTCTAATACCAATTGTAAGATTATTGTGTTAGAGGGGAGTGAATAGCACTCGTGGCTTTCATATTCATTTAAAAACTTTTGAGAGACAAATGCTGCGGAATAAAGATAAAAAGAAACAATGCTAACAAATCTAAGTTTTACTTAGTTCGGAGCTTGTGGCGACTCCTATTCTAAGGTCCACACGTAAGAGTACTTTCGTTGGGCAATCTGTCATGCCCCGAGGGTAAGGTTGTCCAATTAAAATTGGGCGGCAGCACCTCCCCTTTAGCAGTGACAAATGAAACCAGTATATATTGCCCCAAGGCTACTCACAAGCAATCTACATCCCACACGACTGGATGTAAACACAACCACACAGTTTATAAGCAGCTCACACGGCTAGAAGTAAACATAACCATGCAGTCAATAAACATCCCACACGACTGAAATAAAATAGTGGAAGTCATAAAATAATAATATAAGAAAACCACAATACAACTAACTGCGAGTCAGCTCGGCTTGACACGACAACATCAAACCAAATATAAGAAACAATAAAGCTGACCTCCATACAAAAGATGTCACTCGATGTGACATTGGACTGGCAGACAGGATCTCCAAGTGACTCCATAAATCCTTTACCTGCTACCTGGTGAAATAAACTAGTTCATGGGGTGGTGAGTGTTGGGACTCAGCTGGTAATAGATAGATAGTGCATGAATATAATAAAGAACTAGAGATACAAGATACACAGTCTCATGGGTACAATGGTAGATACTATAATGATAACGTAGTAATTGTCCAAACCTAAAACCATATCCTAGGCTAGTACTAAGAAGTCAGGAGTAGTGAGGTTCTGCTCATAACTACATGGATATCATGTGAGGTATATACAAACTACCAATAAGTAAGTCAGCTCCTAGTACAAGCAACAAGTGTATATCTCAACATGTGTAAGCATATCTATAGATATAATAAAACAACTACATAAGTAAGAAATCAACAAAATAAGCAGAAATATAGTAATAACAGCGTATGCATGAATGGCCACTACCGCCTACCCCTCTGCACCACGACCCCTATATGGTCAAGAGGTTGAGACAATGAAAACTGTACACACTCCAGCCACCACTACTCTAGAGTGGTCAAGTGGACAAGTGCCGAGTAGCCAACTAGCTACGTAGCAATGGGGTCCCTACTGCTCGCATCTCCACATACCACTACCCATGAGTGGCCGAGTGGGAGCACTACAGGACAAGCGTCATCTGCTCCAGCTACCACTACCCATGAGTGGCTGAGCATGCGGCTCTGGTCAATGATTCTCTCAACCATAAGGGAGACATAATCGTTGATATGCATGCAATGGTATGATGCACAAGATGCAACTGTCATCATATATATATAAATAGAAATCAGGTATGCTACAGGAAGCCAGCATGCTCAATAAGGTATATGAATAAACGACAATCATAACAAGTAAGCATGGTATCTAGAATCTAGTATATGGTATCTAGTATCTGCTAAATATTATGGATGGCAATGAGATACTGTATAGACATCAAATCAATTAGCTCAAAGATCAAGTGAATAAGTATCAAGCACAAGAAAAATATGAGTCGAGTCAAGGTAAATACAACAACTATCCGAATAATAGCTCATGCACTAAGGTCAACGAACTAAGAATCAAGGTAAAAAGTACACACCTTAATCAGTAGTTCGTACCAAAACAAATCCTACGTCGAGACCCATGTCTCAAATCAAAGTCCTGCATCAGCATATATAATTTAGTTAGGTTATACATAAATATTTAACTAACCCTAATCCTATTCTGATAAGGAAAACTGTTAGAGTGTATACTAAAAGCCTAGCTTTTATATAAATATTTATTTAAAAATAAGAATCACATTGGTCAAATGTCTACATTTATATGCCAAGTGTAGTTGTTCAATTAATTTATATTGTATATAACATGGTGTGTGGTGTCACACACAGAAGATCATGTTATCAATTCCTTATAAATTATAAACAGTAGCTCACGACTAAGATGGAAAGAAACAAACCATTGGAATAGTCGTAGTGTAATTTAGTATTAGTTTATCTTAACTATAAAATTATACTAGTACACTCTGAGTGTATTGAGCAAGACCATTTAAGATAAATTCTTTTTATACTGACTATATAAAAGAACAAGACCTTTGTTATTATGGAAGTGTGTGTTTTTAATCCTGATATAATAACAAGCACATATATCTAGTATTTATTTCTTTGACTTATTAAACGGTGTGAATTAGTTCGATAAATCAATAGGCTCGATAAGTTGGAAAATGATATTATTTATAGTGTGTGTTGTTCATTATAGAAAGAAACTGTGTCCTAGTAATCTAGGTTGATGATGTCCCCAAGATGAGCTCATAAGGATGGTCATGTAAACCATGCAGGTGGACTTAGTCCTACATGACGATAAGGATGAGTGGTACTACTCTTGGAGCTAGATATTAATTAAGTGAGTTGTCAGTAACTCATTAAATTAGTGGACATTCTATATCTTAAACACAGGGAGACTAACACACTCATGATAAAGAGGAGCTCATATAGTAATATGTGATTGGTGCGGTAGTTCAATAATAAGTATTTAGTGGTATGAGTTTTTATTGATGAACTCGAGTTGTGTGTTTGGGACGACCACAAGAAGCTCAAGTTCATCGGGAGACCAAAACCAATTCCTCCTCTCGGTCCCTGTCATAGCCTCTTATTTATAAAGTATTATACCCACTCATACCCACCTTCTTGTTAGTTGGAGCCCTAGAGCCAATCATATGATGATTGTTGTATGGACTCATTGTATCAAATTCCTATGTATATAAAGGCATTTCTTTTTGGTTATTATACTTACTTGTATTGGTGCCAAATAACTAAGTATAATAATGTCCTTGAGTAGAAGGTTCTTATCTATATCATCGATTAGTTGAATCGATAGTGAGATGATATAGAGAACACTACTCTTAATCATTCCTAGTCAAGTATTAACATTCAGGGACAATGTTAATGCGACGAGACTAGCATGTAGGTCAACTCGATGACTTGATCTCACAAGTCATGGATATAGAGATATCAAGTTGACACACGAGTATGCATTGGAGAATGTATACTGAATGACCCGCCATGAGAAAGTATCATAGATCGTGTTATATGAGTGTCATATACTTTCTCATGTGGCTATTAGTATGACTATTAGTCCTTGGACCTGAAGTCACCATGGTTCCCTACATAAGGAGTTGCATACTTTGGCTTCGTCAAACGTCACCCGTAACTAGGTGGACTATAAAGGCGATTACTAGGTATGTAACAAATTATGTGGAGGGATGTGAGTGATGTAGATGGGATCTATCCCTCCTATATAACGGGAGTGACATCGTTATTCTTGATAGAGTGAGACCACTAAGTGCATGGTCATGCCCAAATGAGTCAATATGAGATATTGAGTTCATTTGATTATAGTAAGTCTACTTGGAGTTCAAGATTTAGATTGATTAGAGGATGACACGGTATATGCCTCACATTAATCAATCTATGTGTCAAGGATAGAAGGACACTTGTCATATATTGTGAAAAATCACAATTAGTAGTCACAAGGTGATGTTGGATCTCAACATTCTTGTAACTTGGGTAGTAATGATGTGTTGCTAGATACCGCTCATTACTTATGCTTCTAAATAGGTTTAGGAGCATTGCCAACATTACAAGAACCTAAAGAATCAATTTAATCAATGAATAGAGATTCATTATATTAAATTGATTTGAATCAAATGGTTAGATTTGATCAACCATGGAAGAGAAGTGGTCAAGTTTGACTTGACTTGAGAGGGAAGATGAAAGGTCAAGTTTGACTTGACCATTTCCACCTCATTTGTGAGTTGGCATTAAGTAGGCCAATGATGATGTTTCACATCATCAAGGTTGGCTTATGTGTGTGCCACATCATGAGGGAGTTCAAGAATTGTGACTCTTGATATCCCATGGAGGTTTAAAACCTCTCCTTGAAGTGGTCGACCACTTAACTCATTGAGTGAGTTTCATTTTGTTTTGTAACTCCATCATCTTCCTCTTTGCTTTCTTCTTCTCTCCCTCTCCTCCACCTTGGCCGAAACATTCAAGGGTGCTAGCACACTCTAAGGTTTCTTCTCCACCTAATCGTTCGTGTGGATACACATAGAGGGGTGTTCACTTGACACCCTTGAGATCCGGCATCTTCTAGGACGAGCGGGATAAGCAAAGGGCTTCGCTACAAAGGTATATCTTTCTTCCATGTAGATCTAGGATTAGAGAAACTTGTACACGAAATTACGAAATTTTTATATTCGCACGGATCTGGTGGCATGGGATTTCAGGGTTTTCACAACGCAAAAGCAATTTTTGCGGCTTGAAAATCCCAACAGTGGTTTCAGAGCCACGTGTGAAGCGTGTATGAGTTTAATTTTTGTTTTTATGAAAAACATTCAGATATGTAAGTTTCTGTATATTTACAATTTTTATAGATGTTATGAGTATTTTTCTCGTATAGGCGAAGCAACAAGTGTTTGGACACTTGTAGGCTTCGACTACCGAGAAAACCTTTCCGAAACGGCAAGATTTCGCCCAAATCATTTTGGGACAGCGGCTTAAGGCGTTGTAAGATCATCGTAGGACACTAGTGATATTCATTTCACGAGAAGGGGCGCTGCCCCTAACCCCGCAAGGGGTATTGTCCCGCGATCGCGCCCGAAAATCGCTAAACGGGACCGCCGGAAAATTTTGACTCATAAAATTGTAAAAATAGTAGTAAAAATTATAGAAATTTATGGAAAATACATAATTTAGTATTATGTATAATTTTGTGATGGTCATAGCCCAAAACTCCAATTAGATTGAAAAAAATCGTGTTGTATATGATCGCGACCTGCGTGTCGTGCCTTCCTTTATTTTATATCCTGTTGTAAATAGTTTAGACTCGATGTAACTCGAGTTTCAAATTTGTAATGTACAAAAATTGAAGCGGTGGAAGGTCCACTCGAGGAGGAGTTACGAGGAGGGTGCGAGCAACACATGGCGGTCAAAGAGAGGAGCTTGGAGAAGTTGTTGACCCTAGGTTGACTGTCCGATCTTCTCATTAGCTTGAGAAGATCGTAGTAGGGTCATGACCTAACAAAATTTAATTAATTGCTTATGTGTGTATGTGATGCATGCTAGTGTAGAGTAATTAATTAGTGCTTTAACGATTAGATTAGATCTAAATCGCGTATATGATGCACCACGATTAGATTAGATCTAAATCGCGTATATGATACACATCAACGATTATATTACATCTTAATCGAGACAACTCAAAATGCCTACCATGCCATGATACTCATCACTACCTCGATCACATGTTGTTGTTGAATCTGCCAAAGCAGAGCAACGCATATTATTTTAGTAGGGTGCGGAGGGACAATCTTGGTCCCGCCTATCAACGCATGGGTGAGTACAAACTCAATCAGATTGAGTAAAACTAATTAAACTCAATTAGATCGGGTTTAACTATAGGCATTTTCCAATGGTTGGTAGATAGGTCAAAATCACATTTATATTAATTTTTGAGTGATTTAGCCAAATCTAACTCAAGTTTTAATATATATGCGGATCTTGATCCTATAAACAAGAGTTGCATAGAGATGTAATTGGTAATTAGTTACCTACCAATCATACTAAGTCTTGGGCGATTTAGCCAAAGCTAACTCAAGGCTTAGTATGATGTGGATCTTATCCCGCAAGAATTATAGCTAGTTGGTTAGAATCTAGTAGGTGTGGTTTGACCACATCCATGACTTGATTCTACAAAAGTTCTATAATTCAGTGGAAGTATCATTTAGTTAAAGGCCTAATTAAATGATTAGTGGAATATGATTATTTATTTTTTGCATTTTCTGTTGTAGATTGTCATGTCGTCAAACATGAACACCTTCTCCCTGTGTTCTGTCCTTGATAAGGACAAGCTCAATGGAGCTAACTTCCTGAACTGGTACAGGAACTTGAGAATTGTTCTCACACAGGAACGAAAACTGTACGTCCTGGAGCAGTCCATTCCCGAGGCACCTCCTGCCACTACCACGCGAGCTGACCGTGATGCTTATAAGAAGCATCAAGATGACGCATTAGATGTGTCTTGTCTCATGCTCGTGACCATGAACTCTGAGCTTCAGAAGCAACACGAGTTGATGGGTGCTTATGATATGGTTGAACATCTTCGTCAACTATATCAAGGACAAGCTAGGCACAAGAGATTCGAGATCTCTAAGGCACTGTTTCAGTGCAAGATGCAAGACGGGACTCCCGTAGGTCAATATGTACTTAAGATGATTGGGTACATAGAAAACCTACAGAGGTTGGGATTTCCCCTTGGCCAAGAGCTGACCACTGACTTGATCTTGTAATCCTTGTCAGAGAGCTACAGTCAATTCGTCATGAACTAAAACATGAACGAAATTAACAAGTCACTGCCTGAGCTGCTAAGCATGTTAAGAACTGCTGAGCTCAACCTTAAGAAGGTAAATCCCAACTCTATTTTGATGGTGCAAAAGAGCAAAGGCAAGGGCAAGCCTAAAGGTAAGGAAAAGTCCCAAGCCAAGGGCAAAAGCAAGGCACTGAAACCCAAAAGAGGGGTCGCCAAGGATTCTACCTGCTTCCACTGCGGTCAGACCGGGCACTGGAAAAGGAATTTTAAGAAGAAGAGAAGTGAGACTTCTACTTCAGGTATATATGTTATAGAAGTTAATCTCTCTATTTTTTCATCATGGGTATTAGATACCGGATGTGCTTCTCACATTTGTACTAATGTGCAGGCGTTGAGAAATAGCAGGGCATTAACGAAGGGTGAGGTGGACCTACGAGTAGGCAATAGAGCACGGGTTGCTGCTGTTGCTATAGGGACTTACTATCTATCTCTACCCTCTGGGCTTGTACTAGAACTAGATGAATGTTGTTATGTGTCTGCTCTTACTAAGAACATAATTTCAGTTTCTTGTTTGGACAAGAAAGGTTTTTAATTTATAATAAAGAACAAATATTGTTCAGTTTATTTAAATGATATGTTCTATTATAGTGCACCTCTGATTAACGGACTCTATATTCTAGACTTAGAGAACCCCATCTATAACATAAATACCAAAAGGTTCAAATCAAATGAAATGAACCAAACATATCTCTAGCACTGTCTCTTAGGTCATATAAATGATAAACGCTTATCTTAGCTCCATAAAGATGGTTTGCTGGACTCATTTGATTTTGAATCATATGAGACATATGAATCATGCCTACTGGGCAAGATGACCAAGACACCCTTTAGTGGGCACAGCGAAAGAGCGACTGATTTGTTAGGACTTATACATAGTGATGTATGTGGCCCTTTCAATGTCGCGGCTAGAGGCGGTTATAGGTACTTCATCACATTTACTGATGACTTCAGTAGATATGGTTATGTATATTTGATGACACATAAGTCAGAATCCTTTGAAAAGTTCAAAGAATTCAAAAATGAAGTACAAAACCAGCTTGTCAAGAGTATTAAGATACTTTGATCAGATCGAGGTGGAGAATACCTTAGCCATGAGTTTCATGACTATCTAGCTGAGTGTGAGATTCTATCCCAGCTCACTCCTCCTGGAACACCATAGTGGAATGGTGTATCCGAAAGAAGGAATCGTACCCTATTAGATATGGTACGGTCTATGATGAGTCACATAAATCTTCCTATATCTCTTTGGGGCTATGCTTTGGACATAACAGCCTTTATACTCAACCGTGTTCCATCCAAGGTTGTGATAAAGACACCATATAAGATATAGACTGAGAGAGATGCCCAGATATCTTTTATGAGAATTTGGGGTTGTGAGGCTTACGTTCGACGTCAAGTCTTAGACAAATTGTGACTCAAATCTGATAAGTACTATTTTATAGGATATCCCAAGGAAACGAAGGGATATTACTTCTACATTCCCAATCAACACAAAGTAGTTGTGGCTAAGACTGGGGTTTTTCTAGAAAGAGACTTTGTTTCTAAAAAAACTAGTGGAAGTACGTTCAATCTTGAAGAAGTTCAAGATATGGACCATAGCACTGAAGCCTTGATGGAAGTTGAACTGGAACCACAAAGTGTTGTGGATGATGAGATTGTTCCACAAGGAGTTGAGGAACAACAACCAGTTCAAGTAGACATACCTCTTCGCATGTCTGATAGGCTACGTCGTTAGCCTAAGAGATACTCATTTCTTATGTCTAACCATGATGACGCTATGCTCATTGAGAATGAGCCTATCTCTTATCAGGAAGCTGTGATGAGACCAGATTCTGAGAAATGACTAGAGGCCATGAGATCCAAAATAGAATTCATGTACACCAACCAAGTATGGACTTTGGTTGATCCACCTGAACGGGTTAAACCCATTGAGTGTAAGTAGGTCTTTAAGAGAAAGACTGACATAGATGGACTTATATATAAGGGTCGTCTGGTAACTAAAGGTTTCAAGCAAATTCATGGTATTGACTATGATGAAACCTTTTCTCCAGTAGCGATGTTTAAGTCCATTCGGATCATGTTTGCTATTGTAGCATACCACGATTATGAGATCTGGCAGATGGATGTCAAAACCGTGTTTCTGAATGGAAACCTGCTCGAGGAAGTGTACATGACACAACCTAAGGGTTTTGTAGATCCACAGCATACTGGCAGAGTATGCAAGCTGCATAAGTCCATTTATGGACTATAGCAAGCTTCTCTGAGCTAGAATCTTCGATTTGATGATGCGATCAAATAGTTTGGTTTCATCAAGAATGAAGATGAACCTTGTGTCTACAAGAAGGTTGTAGGGAACACAGTTGTCTTCCTTGTATTGTATGTGGATGATATACTACTCATTGGGAACGACATCCCTTTGTTGTAGTCTGTAAAGACTTGGCTAGGGAATTGTTTCTCAATGAAGGACTTAGGTGAAGCAACCTGCATTCTAGGCATAAAGATCTATAGAAATAGATCTAAGAGATTGCTTAGCCTAAGTCAGAGTACATATATTGATAAGGTATTACTACCGTTTGCCATGCAAAATTCCAAGAAAGGATTTCTGCCGATGTCACATGGTGTGAGTCTTTCGAAGACTCAAAGTCCCTCTTCTAGAGAGGAAAGAGACAGCATGGATCAGATCCCTTGTGCTTCAGCCATAGGATCTATCATGTACGTCATGCTATGTACTCGTCCTGATGTCTCGTATGCTTTGAGCATGACGAGCAGATACCAGTCAGATCCAGGTGAAAGTCACTGGAAAGCAGTCAAGAATATTCTTAAGTACTTGAGAAGGACTAAACAATATTTCTTGATATATGAAGGTGATGACGAGCTAGCTATAAAGAGCTAGTTATAAATAGTTATAGTGATGCCAGCTTCCAAACTGACCAGGATGATTATAGATCGCAGTTTGGGTTCGTGTTTTTCTTGAATGATGGTGCTGTGAGCTGAAAGAGTTCGAAGCGATACGCGCCTTGATTCTGACCAAGTATATATATCGCATCGTAAGCAAAGAAGAGGTAGTTTGGATCCGCAAGTTCATTACTGAGCTTGGGGTTGTTCCTAGCATAGCCGATCCGATAGAGCTCTATTGTGACAACAATGGAGCAATTGCGCAGGCTAAGGAACCTCGCTCACACCAGCGGACCAAACACATACTACGGCACTTCCATCTCATTCGAGAGATCATCGATAGAGGAGATTTAAAGATTTGCAGAGTACCCACAGAGGCTAACATTGCAGATCTCTTGACCAAGGCTTTGGCGCAGAGAAAACATGATGGTCACACTAGATTATTGGGCCTTAGAGCCTACACTGATTGGCATTAGTGCTAGTGGGAGATTGTTAGTTAGAGTCCTAGAGTCAATCATATGATGATTGTTATATGGACTCATTGTATCATATTCCTATGTATATAAACGCATTTCTTTTTTATTATTATACTTACTTGTATTGGTGTCAAATAACTAAGTATAATAATGTCCTTGAGTAGAAGGTTCTTATCTATATCATCGATTGGTTGAATCGATAGTGAGACGATATAGAGAACACTACTCTTAATCATTTCTATTCAAGTATTAACATTCAGGGACAATGTTAATGCGACGAGACTAGCATGTAGGTCAACTCGATGACTTGATCTCACAAGTCATGGGTATAGAGATATCAAGTTATATACGGTACATCGAGAATGTATACCGAATGTGTTGGTTGCTACTCTGAAAACCTATAGGTTCCAATGCATAAAATTTTTGTACAAGGTCCGAACCTTTCCTAGCTACCATGTGTTCTTTTAAATTAAATTTTGGATCATGAACTTAACACGCTTGATCCAAAACTTAATCTATTTGTTCTTTTAGGTTTTGACTTGGATCTCCTGCGGAACTTAACACGTTCGACCCAAGTCTCCTTAAGTTATTAATTCCATTAAATATTAATTTCCATAAAAGGTTCCCAGTACTGACGTGGCGAGGCACATGGCCTTCTTGGATATGGGAGCAACCACCACCGACTAGACAAAACCTTTAATAGAAAGCTAATATTTAATTTCCTAAAATAACTTTAGGTTAACCAAAGAGAACAATCAAATCACAAGGAAAAGAAAGAAAACAAAAGAACACAACATCGAAAAACATATTCAAAATACTAGAACGTAAGCCTCTTGTATTTGGTATTATTTCCATAAATAACTAGCATGATGCGAAATAAAATTACTAGTTATACCTTGTAGAAAACCTCTTGATCTTCTATCTCTTCTAACCTCGGACGTTGTGTGGGCAACGATCACCGAGATGAGAAACCACCAACCACCTTCTTCTCCTCCAAGCAAGGTTCGCCACAAAGGAAGAACTTCACCAAAGAAGAAAACCAAAATACTAACCAAGCTCCAAGAGATGCTAGCTTTCTCCTTCTTCTTCTTCTTCTCCAAGTAGTATCCGCCACCACAAGAGCTCCAAGGAAGGGAGAGAGGTTCGCCACCACAAGAGGAAGAGAGGAGAGGATGGCCGCCACACCAAGGAACAAAAGAGGAGAGAAAATAATAGAGGTTGTGTCTCAAGGCACCCTCACCCTTCTTTTATATTCCTTGTAAGCAAATTAGGAAATTTAATTACAATAAAATTTCCTCAATTTCGACATGATTTAATTTAGAAAAATAAAATAAATTTTCCAAATCAATCTTCAATGGTCGGCCACATCATTGGAGAACAAATTGGACAAGTTTTAATCAACAATTAAAACTTCCTAATTTGTTTCCGGAAATTTTAAAAAATAAAATTTCTCTTTAAAATCTCTTCATGGTTGATAAAGGAAATTTCTATAATTTTAATTTTATCAACATGTGAATAATTTTAAAGAAAAATAAAACATCTCTCCAATCTATAAATAAGGAAAGAGATCTAATCTCTTTCTTTAATCTTTGTAGATCTTTTACAAGAGAGATATTTTAATTCTCTTTAAATTATATCTTCCACATAATAATAAAAATAAAATTAAAATTCCTTTTTATTTAATTTGGCCGGCCACATAATTCTTCTTATACCTAGGCCGACCCTAGCTTGATTCCCAAGCTAGCTTGGGGTGGGTATAGAAGGTGGGTATAGGTGGGTATAACTCTATAAATAAGAAGCTACGATAGGGACCGAGAGGAGGAATTGGTTTTGTCTCCGATAAAATTAAGCATCCCGTGTTCGCCTCAACACACAACTTAATTTTATCAATGATAATTCATTCCACTAGAGAACTATCATTGAACTACCGCACCAATCCCAAATTACATTTTGGGCTCCTTCTTATTATGAGTGTGTTAGTCTCCCTTAAGATATCGAATGTCCACTAATTAAGTGAGTTACCGACAACTCATTTAATTAATATCTAAGTCCAAGAGTAGTACCACTCAACCTTATTGTCATGTCGGACTAAGTCCACCTGCAGGGTTTACATGACAATCTTTACGAGCCCTCTTGAGGACATTATCAACCTAGTATCTCTAGAACACGCTTCCTTCTATAATCAACAACACACACTATAAGTGATATCATTTCCCAACTTATCGGGTTTATTGATTCAACGAACTAAATCTCACCCATTGATAAATTAAAGAAATAAATATCAAATATATGTGCTTGTTATTATATTAGGATTAAGAGCACACACTTCCATAATAACTGAGGTATTTGTTCCTTTATAAAGTCAGTATAAAAGAAACGACCTCAAATGGTCCTACTCAATACACTCTGAGTATACTAGTGTAATTATATAGTCAAGATAAACTAATACCTAATTACACTACGACCTTCTAATGGTTTGTTCCTTTTCCATTTTGGTCGTGAGCTACTGTTTATAATTTATAAGGTACTGATAACATCATCTTCTGTATGTGACACCAGATACTATGTTATCTACAATATAAATTAAATGAACAACTACAAACAAATGTAGACAATTAGACCAAATGTGATTCTTTATTCATAATAAATGTTTACAAAGCTTAGGCTTTCAGTATACACTCCAACAGAATGACCCGTCATGAGAAAGTATCATGGATCGTTATATGAGTGTCATATACTTTCTCATGTGGCTATTAGTATGATTATTAGTCCTTGGACCTGAAGTCACCATGGTTCCCTACATAAGGAGTTGCATACTTTGGATTCGTCAAACGTCACCCGTAACTATGTGGACTATAAAGGTGATTACTGTGTATGTAACAAATTATATGAAGGGATGTGAGTGATGTAGATGGGATCTATCCCTCCTATATAACGATAGTGACATCGTTATTCTTGATAGAGTGATACCACTAAGTTCATGGTCATGCCCAAATGAGTCAATATGAGATATTGAGCTCATTTGATTATAGTGAGTCTACTTGGAGTTCAAGATTTAGATTGATTAGAGGATGACACGGTCTATGCCTCACATTGATCAATCTAGGTGTCAAGGATAGAAGGACACTTGTCATATATTGTGAAGAGTCATAATTAGTAATCACAAGGTAATGTTGGATCTCAACATTCTTGTAACTTGGGTAGTAATGATGTGTTGCTAGATACCGCTCATTACTTATGCTTTTAAATGAGTTTAGGAGGTTAGGTGCATTTGATGAAGATTAGGTTCATTTGATGAACCAAAAGGATTAGGTTCATGTGATGAACCAAGTTGGATTAAGAGTAATCCAAATTAAACAAATTGAGTTGGACTCGATTTGATTCATGTGTTCAATGGATCTAATTTAGATTATGTTTCATTGAATCAATTTAATCAATGAATAGAGATTCATTATATTAAATTGATTTGAATCAAATTGTTAGATTGGATCAACCATGGGAGAAAAGCGGTCCAATTTGACTTGACTTGAGAGGGAAGATGAAAGGTCAAGTTTGACTTGACCATTGCCACCTCATTTGTGAGTTGGCATTAAGTGGGTCAATGATGATGTTCCACATCATCAAGGTTGGCTTATGTGTTTGCCACATCATGAGGGAGATTAAGAGTTGTGACTCTTGATATCCCATGGAGGTTTAAAACCTCTCCTTGAAGTGGTCGGCCACTTAACTCATTGAGTGAGTTTCATTTTGTTTTGTAACTCCATCTTCTTCCTCCTTGCTTTCTTCATCTCTCCCTCTCCTCCATCTTGGCCGAAACCTTCAAGGGTGCTAGCACACTCTAAGTTTTCTTCTCCACCTAATCGTTCGTGTGGATACACATAAAGGGGTGTTCACTTGACACCCTTGAGATCCGGCATCTTCTTGGACGAGCGGGATAAGCGAAGGGCTTCGTTACAAAGGTATATCTTTCTTCCATGTAGATCTAAGGTAGATCTAGGATTAGAGAAACTTGTACACGAAATTACGAAATTTTTATCTTCGCACGGATCTGGTGGCATGAGATTTCGGGGTTTTTGCGGCTCAAAAATCCCAACACTTCTTACCCACCTTAAGGTGGTCGGCCAAACCAAGGTGAGTTGGTTCCATTGAGTGGTCGGCCCTAGCTTGAACCCAAGCTTAGGTGGCAGGCCAAAATAAAATAAAAGGATTTTATTTTGTAAAATTTTTCTTATGTGGAAGTCATGATTTTAAAAGAGAGTTTAAAATTTAAATCTTTTATTTTATAACTTTCTACAAAAGATTAAGAGAATGGTTTGATATCTTTCCTTATTTGTAGTTAAAAGGAAGATTTTAATTTTTGATAAAACTTTCTTTTTTTTTTGTAACCATCTTCATGATTTAAAAGAGAGTTTTAAAATTAAATCTTTCCCATTATAGTTTCTACAAAAGACTAATAAAAGATTTGATATCATTCCTTATTTGTAGATTGAGAGGAAGATTTTAATTTAAAAGAAAACTTTCCTTTTTGGAAATCATCCACATGTTTTAATAGAGAGATTTTAATTTATAAAAATTTCCTTTTATGATCAACCATGAAGGGAATTTTCAAAAGAGAAATTTTTATTTAAAAATTTCTGGAAACAAATTAAGAAGTTTTAATTTTGTATTTAAAACTTTCCTTGTTTGGAGAGATTAAGGTGGTCGGCCATTAGAGGTTTAATAAGGAGATTTTAATTAAATTTTCCTTCTTAAACAATAACAAGGAATATAAGGAAGTTTTTATTTATAAGATTTTCCTGATTTGCCAAGACCAAGGAATATAAAAGAGAGGGTAGAGGTGCCTCACCTCATAACATATCATCTATTATTCTTCTCTCTTTTATTCCTTAATGTGGCCGACCCTATTCCTCTTCTCCTTTCTTCTTCTTGTGGTCAAACCACATCATCTCTTGGATCTCTTGTGGTGGTCGGATTTTGCTTGGAGAAGGAGAGAAAGGAGGCTTTGTTTCTAGCATCCCTTGGAATTTGGTGGTGGTGGTCGAACCTCATCCTTTCTTGGAGTTATTGTGGTGGCCGAATCTTGCTTGGAGAGGAAGGTAGCTTGGGTGGATTCTCATCTCGATAGATCGTCGCCCACATGACGTCCGAGATAAGAAGAGGAATACGACAGAAGATCGTGAGGTCTATAAGCTATAAAAGGTATAGCTAGTTATTAGTTTCCGCATCATAACTAGTTCATCTTTTATTTGGATCTTGAAATAGCAAACACAAGAGGCTAATGAATCTAGGTAATCAAATTTCTGTTTTCGATTTTATGTTTCTATTCTTTTTTCAAATTTGTGATTCGATTGTTCTTTTTGGTTAAACCTAAGGTTACTAGAAGGAAATTAAATATTATATTTCTTTAAAAGGCTTTGACTAAGCGGTGGTGGATGATCTCATATCCAAGAAGGTCTAGTACCTCTCCATGTAGTCCTGGAAGTCAATTTTAGAAATTAATATTTAATTGAATTTGTAACATAGGTGGATTTGGATCAATAATGTTAAGCATCGTTTGCGATCCAAGTCTAAACCACCAAGAACAAATAAGTTAAATTTGGAATCAATAATATTAACTTCTGTTTGCGATTCCTAATTTAATTTCTAAAGAACATAATAGGTTGTTAGTAAAAGTTCAGGACTTGTACAAAATTTTTGTATAATGGAACCGGTATGATATTTCGCATAGCAACCAACAATTGGTATCAGAACTAGGGTTTGCCTCTGTGTGTTTGG
This sequence comes from Zingiber officinale, assembly GCF_018446385.1. Classification (NCBI taxonomy): domain Eukaryota; kingdom Viridiplantae; phylum Streptophyta; class Magnoliopsida; order Zingiberales; family Zingiberaceae; genus Zingiber; species Zingiber officinale. The sequence goes on along the minus strand of NC_056006.1, from coordinate 57,426,854 downwards.
TTTTCAGTTTAATTATGCACATGTCATACATAATTTAGGCAGGATAATAGTAGGATATGCTAAATCTGTGGTTGCATACTCCAACTATTATGGCTTATAGATATTGTGTGTGATTGGACCCTTGGACATGTCAAGGGCATTTTATATGTGTGCATGATTGTATGTATTAAATACAGCAGGAGCTATATTAGTTTTAGGATTTTACATTTTTGCTTCTATCTAGATTACATGTACATTCCTTTGTGAAATATAGGATCGATAAATGTAAAATTCTATTTTTGTTGGGGATCGTATCCTTGCGAGGCGTGGTACTATTTAAGGACCAGAGACGTAACGGAAAAGAAAGCAAGATGGATGCGGCGATTGGACCCGATTGCGGTGGCTAAAGATGGCAGCAGCTAGGGTTGGCAGCACACGGAGGGCAGTGATGGAAAAAGGTATAATAGTTGAAAAATTAATTTCCATATTTATTACTTTTATTTACTATGATATGTGTATGTGATGTGTGCTTGCATAGTTAAAATTCCTCACCTTAAATAATTAAGTGGGAGAGGAATTAGTAAATAAATTCCACGATCTCCATTACTGGTTTGTAAGTGATGCGACAAACTTGCGTGTTGGATCTGAGTGTCTCCCTCCCCATCGGATGAGTTTGTTTGCAGATCACTAGATCAAATTTTCTTATGGATTGTTATAGGAAATTATTTAGAAGCGTGTGTTCTTCTCTATCTGAAGGGGCACAATCCTATTTAATGGACTAAGTATCAAGTAATGGTATACACTTACACACAATTAATAGTATCCTCTCCATTGGAGTCACTGCTATTCTTTGTGTGACTGAAGGAAAACCAACTATTAATTTTATTTGTCATAAAGTTAGGTTCACAAGAATAAAATTAATGGGTAAAACCTCCTCTTACAAATTTTTAATTTTGTATACGTCTACACTATCGTGACATGCAAAATTCACGATATTTGAGGTGTTGGTAAATTTAAATAATATTGTTTGAGGAATCAATATTATTCTAAATTTAGAGTCTTGACCCAAAATTTATTTTATAATTCTTAGGATGGCTTTCAACTCATTGGCTATTATATTGAAAGAAAACAAACTTACTAGTCCAAACTACATAGATTGGAAAAGAAACCTGGACATTGTCTTAACTACTAAAGGTTATAAGTTTGTACTGACAGAGGTTTACCCTAATGTGCCTAATAGCGATTCTAGTGAAGAGGAGATTGAGTATCATAGGAAATGGGTCAAGGCAGATGAGATGGCACGGAGTTACATTTGGCTTTTATATCAAATATGTTGCAACATCAGCATCAGACCATGCCTATTGGCCAAGATGTACAATCTCAAGGAACTCTTCAAACAATAGAATCAGGCTGACAGGCAAGAATGTATGATCTCTAGGTACTGGACTAAAAGCAGGAATGAAGAAGCCGAAAGGCAAGTGCTTCATTTGCAAGCAGTATGGATATTTATAGGCAGACTGTCCTCGTAGGAAGAGAACAATATAGGTATATCTTATTCGCTAGTAGTTGGAACATGATTAGTGGTGTTATCTACCGGTACCTGGTGAGTAGATATGATAACCACTGATCATGTCTGCAAATCATTGCAGAGGTTCTAGGAAACCCGACAACTACACGAAGGAGAAATCACGGTTTACATGGGCAATACTACAGAAGTAGTAGCTGTTGCAGTGGAAGATGTTTATAAGAATAAAATATTGGTTTTAAGAAATTGTCTTTACGTACTAAGTTTTAGAAAAAAACTTGATTTCAATTTCTAAATAATACAAGGATGGATATTCTGTCTATTTATGATAGCAAAGGTGTTATCAAGATAAATAGGGAAGTTATCTATTCTGGTACATTGGTTGGCAATTTATAATCCAATAACTCTCATGATGTAACAAATGAAAATTAATAACACATCATCTAACTTTATTAAGAGAAAACAACCTTCGGAAATGAATCAATCATATCTTTGGCATATAAGGCTAGGTTATATTAACTTGAGTAGGATTCAAAGGATATTAGCCGACGAACTTTTGGGTTCATTGGTAGTGGAAAACTTTCCAACCTACGAGTCTTACTTGGAAGGAAAAATAACCAAGAAGCTTTTTAAGTCGAAGGGGTATGGAGCCAAAGATTTGTTAGAACTAGTTCATTCTGATTTATGTGGTCCTATGTCTATCCAGGCAAGAGGTGGTTTCGAATATTTTGTCTCTTTTATAGATGACTATTCGAGATATGGGTACATTTACTTGATGCGCCACAAGTCTAAGTGCTTTGATAAGTTCAAAGAGTACAAGACTGATGTGGAAAAACATCAAGGTAAAAGTATCAAGACTCTACGGTGAGATCGTAGTGGCGAGTACCTCTTAGGAAAGTTTAGGAGTCACTTATTAGAAGTCGGGATTCAATCCCAACTGACTGCACCTAATACACCCCAACAGAATGGTGTGACAAAATGATGGTATAGGACTCTTATGGAAACAATTAGATAAATGATGAGTTATTCAGAATTACCAAATTCGTTTTGGAGATATGCTCTAGAAACAACAGTGTACATTCTGAATATAGTACCTTCTAGTCGGTACCCTCTACTCCCATAGAATTATGGAATGGGTGTAAGCCTAGTCTGTGTCATATTCGGATATGAGGTAGTCCAGCACATATACTGAAGGAGATACTGACAAGTTGGAATCACGTACAGAAGTTTGTCTAATTGTAGGATATTCTAAGGGAACGAAAGGTGGTTTGTTTTATAATCCTAAAAATCAGAAGATCATTGTTAGCACCAATGCTCGATTTTTAGAGGAAGATTATGTAATAAACAAAAAAACTCATGAGTAAAATTGTTCTAGAAGAAATGCGAGAGGACACGCCTACTTTAGTATCAATAGTGCAAGATGAAATATCACAAGAAACTGCAACACGTATCACAAATGATACACAACCATAGACAATGCCTCGTCGTAGTGGGAGGGTTGTAAGGCAAACTGAGAGATTCATGTTTTTGGGAGAGTCATCGGACTTGGTCTTAGGTAAACATGAACATGATCCCCGAACATATGACAAGACACTCCAAAATATAGATGCAGAATCTTGGCAAAAAACAATGAATTCAGAAATAGAATCTATGTATTATAATAAAATCTAGGAGCTTGTAGAACCACCAAATGGTGTGAAAGCCATTGAGTTTAAATAGGTCTACAATAGAAAAAGAAGGACAGATGGGAAGGTGAAAACTTTCAAAGCAAGGCTTGTTGAAAGGGTATCAATTATAAGGAAACCTTTTCACCGGTAGTCATGCTTAAGTCTATCCGAATTCTTTATCTTTTGCTACTCATATGGATTATGAGATTTGGCAAGTGGATGTCAAGACAGCTTTCCTTAATGAAAGTCTTGAAGAAAGTATCCATATAAAGGAACCAGAGGGGGTCATTGCAAAGGGAAAAGAGCATCTAATATGTAAGCTCAATCGGTTTATGGACTGAAGCAAAGCTTCAAGATCTTGGAACATCTGATTTAATCCAGACTTGTGGATTTATTCAGTGTTTAGATAAGTCTTGTGTATACAAGAAGTGTGATGGAAACATTGTGGTATTTCTTGTACTATACGTAGATGACATTTTGGCAGTTGGAAACAATATCAAAGTATTGTCGGAAGTAAGGGTATGGTTATCCAAGCAATTCGATATGAAGGACTTGGGAGAATGCGCGCATATTCGCGCGATCAAAGGGATCACAAGAAAAGGATGTTGTGTTTGTCCCAAGCTTCATATATCGATACAATCCTTGCTTGTTTTATCATGCAAGACTCCAAGAAAGGTTTTCTACCTTTTAGGCATGGAGTAGCTTTATCTAAAGAGATGTCTCCAAAGACATCAAAGGAATAGAGGACATGAAGGTAGTTCCTTATGCTTCGGCAGTAGGAAGCCTAATGTATGCTATGTAATGCACGAGACCGGATATCTGTTTGCCGTAAGCATGGTTAGAAGATATCAAAGTAATCCAGGACAAGAACATTGAACTGTTATAAAGCATATATTAAAGTACCTGAGAAGGACTAGAGAGTATATGTTGGTTTACTAAGCAAATGATTTGATCTCTGTGGGTTACATGGATTTTGACTTCCAATCAGATAGGGACTATAGTAAGTCAACCTCGGGGTTTTGTGTTTACTTTAGGAGGTGAAGTCATAACAATGAAGGAGTGTTAAGCATAGGTGCTTTTTCGGACTCCGCCATAGAAGCTGAGTATGTGACAACCTCTGTGGTAATCATAGAAGTTGTATGGCTCAGAAACTTCATGATGGACTTAGATGTGATTCCTAGTTTGCCCAAAATTATTACAATGTATTGTGATAATAAGTGGTGCAGTAGCAAACACGAAGGAACCACAAGTCCATAAGGCAAGTAAACACATAGAGCGCAAGTACCACCCAATACGAGACATCGTATAACGAGGAGAAGTTGTTGCCGCCTAGATTGCATCAGATAATAACCTGGGAGATCCTTTCACTAAGGCCCTTAAGGTAAGAGCTTTTGATGGGCATGTTGAAGGGTTGGGAATCATATGTATGGTAGGGTTTATGGCAGCATAGTCTTTTAGTATAAGTGGAAGATTGTTAGAGTGTATACTAAAAGCCTAGCTTTTGTATAAATATTTATTTAAAAATAAGAATCACATTGGTCAAATGTCTATATTTATATGTTAAGTGTAGTTGTTCAATTAATTTATATTGTATATAACATGGTGTGTGGTGTCACACACAGAAGATCATGTTATCAATTCTTTATAAATTATAAACAGTAGCTCACGACTAAGATAAAAAGGAACAACCCATTGGAATAGTCGTAGTGTAATTTGGTATTAGTTCATCTTAGCTATAAAATTATACTAGTACACTCTGAGTGTATTGAGCAAGACCATTTAAGGTAAGTTCTTTTTATACTAACTACATAAAAGAACAAGACCTTGTTGGACCCCGTGGTAGTTTTGATGTGATCAACCAAGTTGGTTAGGTCCTGCTGTGTTTGATCCCTGTGTCTGAGTGTGCAGGAGCTTAGGAACACAGGAAGTCGAACGGAAGACGCAGCTAGCGAGAAGGACGGCACGGGAAGGGAGCCGACGGGCTCGGTGCGTCCGAAGGACGAGAGAGCTGCGGAAGAGTACTCCGGTGGGCGTGAAGAGCGTGTGCGGCGGTCGAGGGATGTTAAGCCGGGACGGAAGGCCGGGAATTGGGTTCAGGTGAGCCCTATTCCGGTTGGTCGCAATCACCCAAAAGAACGGAGCTTCGGAAGCTAAAGAGGAGAAGAAAAGAAGACAAAAGAGGCTGAAATTACTGTAGCAGAAATTACTGTAGCAGTAACCTTGAAGGCGCCTTAAACACATTGAAGGCGCCTTGAATACATTGAAGGCGCCTTGAATGATTGTTTAAGGCGCCTTGAGCAGTCCAGTTTGACCGTTTGTGCTGCGGATAAAGTTTTATCCGCAGATCGAGTTGGAGGCGCCTTGGACCCTCGAGATAGACTTTCCAGGAGCTATAAAAAGGCACCTGGAGCTAGGAATTCAACAACAACTCAAGCAATCATTGTGTAGCCATTCCTAGCAATAGTTCTAAGCTTCCAAAGTGTAAAAGGCTTCTCCGCCTTCAGCAAAGGAGATTTTTCTACTGAGCTTTTTCTTACTGCCCTGGATTAACAACCTCCTTGGTTGTAACCAGGTTAAATCCTGTTTTCTACTTAATTTCTATTTCCTTGCTTGGTTTAATTTTATTTCTGCCTTTACTTTATTTACTATTGCATTAATTGAGTTGAAATCCGAGGAGGGTATTTTTATTTTGTGTTTTCAACAATTCACCCCCTCTTGCCGGTCCACGCTGCACCAACAAGTGGTATCAGAGCCTGATCGCCTCAGAAGGACTAACCGCCAACTGAAGCACTACGTTCAAGACAATGGCCGGCGCGAATATTCATCCCCGAAGTTCGACGGAGATTTCGCTACATGGAAGCGAAAAATGGAGGTATTCTTTAAAACAGACTTTGATATTTTAATTACTATGAAATATGATTTTGCAGGTCCTAAAGACAAAGAAGAAAACACGTGGAGCAAGAAGGAGCAAGCCGATTTCGTCGCCAACGGAAAAGCTGAATTCCACCTCCTCAGCGTTCTGCCACCTCAGGAGGTAAGTCGGATCGGAAGCTACGACTCAGCAAAAGATCTTTGGGAGAAATTTCTGGAGCTTCATCCTCCGGACATAACTAACAAACCTCCGGATGAACAACGACGAGAAGGTAGCGCAACTCCAAGCGAGAATCAAGGAGCTGATAACGCAACTAACGAACCTTGGAGAAGAAGTAACCAACCGGGTTTCCATCCGATACGCGCTCAATGTCTTCCCGAGGACTTTAGAATGGGCGTCCTTAGTAGATGCTTACTACATCACTAAGGACCTCGAGGTAAGTAGTTTAGAACAGTTATTTTGACTTTTGAACTTCACGAATCATGGAGTAGAGAAGACCGGTCAGAACATAGCTCTAAAGGCAAAAGTAATCGGTTCTGACTCCGAAGCCTCGGGCGATGAATCCGAAGCAGCACTACTGGTAAAACGGTTCAATAAGTTTTTTAATTCTAATAAATTTAGACCGCAGAAAAAGAGGCATCAACAAAGAAAAAGGACGGTTCGCTGCTACAACTACAACGAAGAAGGGCACATCAAGGATGACTGCCCGAAATTAAAGAGAAAGGAGAAAGAAAGGGAAAAATCAAAAAGCAAGAAACCAGAATCCTCCAAGCACAAGAACCTAAAGGCTACTTGGTCAGATTCATCATCCTCCGAGTCAGACATCGAAGAATTCTCGGGACTAGCACTGATGGCCAACCATCAGCTAGAAGAAACGTCTAGCTCATAAATGAGCATAGATGAAGGGGGAGGAACATCAGAAGGAGAAAGCAATGATGAAGGGGGAGCATCGCAAGATGAGGTAAGTAAGGTACGTGCCCTAAACTCTAAACAGTCTTTTGAGTTTATTAAAGCTTTGTCTAAAGAATTAGATCAATTAGAAAAAGAAAATAAAAATTTGAAATCTGAAAATAAAAATCTAAAATTAGAAATTGAGAAATTAAGAAATAGTACATGTTTAAATAGATTTCCAAATTCAAAAATTAAAGTTTATGGAAAATTGAACTGGTATATTAGAAACCATCAGGGCCAGCTTAGAAGGATACCCAAAAATTATGTACCCCCTAAGTATCTGAATAACCCTGTAGGTAGGAACCTCTATTGGGTTCCAAAATCTGTGCTTAATTAATTTTTCAAAAATTAAAAACTTACAGTGAGAAAATTAAATATTGAAATTCTTTATGGAAGATTTGTCTAAGGAAGTGGTTGTTGCTCCAATAACCAAGAAGGCCTAGCGCCTCGCCAAAATATTGAAAAAAAAATGTTTAATTAACTTTCTGAAAAAGCATTAAACTAGAATTAAATAATGCTTTAAAAGTTCTTAAATCTTTTTAAAATTCTAAAAAGTCAGATTGTGAAAATTCAAAAATTTAAATTTGACTTAGAAATTTTTTATTGACTTAGAATTTTTTTAAAATTCAAAAATTTGACTTAGAAATTTTTTTTGGAAAAATTTATATTGACTTAGAAATTTTTTTTTGAAAATTCAAAAATTTGACTTAGAATTTTTTTGTTTGGAAAAATTCGTTTTTGAATTAGAATTTTTTTAAATTCTATACATTTCACTTAACTTAGGTTATTTTTTTAACCCCATTTTTGCTGTGATCAAAGGGGGAGAGAAAAATACAAGTTTAGGGGGAGTTAGAAAATTTTGAAATTTCTGTTATTATAAAAAGTGTTGTAATTTTACTAATTGCAAAAAATTATGCTTAACTTGTTAGTTTAGTAATTTTCTTTAAAATTACTTTATGTCTATTTTAACCCTAACTTGAACTTGGGTTGATGCACATCAAGGGGAGATTGTTGGACCCCGTGGTAGTTTTGATGTGATCAACCGTTAAGTTGAGTCCTGTTTATGTTTGATCTCTTATGCGAAATGTGCAGGAGCTTGGAAACACAGAAGTCGAGCGGAAGACGTAGCGGACGAGAAGGACTACACGGAAAGGAGCCGATGAGCTCGGTGCGTCCGAGGGACGAGAAGCTGCGGAAGGGCCGGGAATTGGGTTCGGGTGAGCCCTATTCCGGTTGGTCGCAATCACCCAAAAGAACGGAGCTTCGGAAGCTAAAGAGGAGAAGAAAAGAAGACAAAAGAGGCTAAAATTACTGTAGCAGAAATTACTGTAGCAGTAACCTTGAAGGCGCCTTAAACACATTGAAGGCGCCTTGAACACATTGAAGGCGCCTTGAATGATTGTTTAAGGCGCCTTGAGCAGTCCAGTTTGACCGTTTGCGCTGCGGATAAAGTTTTATCCGCAGATCGAGTTGGAGGCGCCTTAAACCTTGTTGGAAGCGTCTTGGACCCTCGAGATAGACTTTCCAGGAGCTATAAAAAGGCACCTGGAGCTAGGAATTCAACAACAACTCAAGCAATCATTGTGTAGCCATTCCTAGCAATAGTTCTAAGCTTCCAAAGTGTAAAAGGCTTCTCCGCCTTCAGCAAAGGAGATTTTTCTACTGAGCTTTTTCTTACTGCCCTGGATTAACAACCTCCTTGGTTGTAACCAGGTTAAATCCTGTTTTCTACTTAATTTCTATTTCCTTGCTTGGTTTAATTTTATTTCTGCCTTTACTTTATTTACTATTGCATTAATTGAGTTGAAATCCGAGGAGGGTATTTTTATTTTGTGTTTTCAGCAATTCACCCCCCTCTTGCCGGCCTCCGCTGCACCAACAGACCTTTGTTATTAATGAAGTGTGTGCTCTTAATCCTGATATAATAACAAGTACATATATCTAGTATTTATTTCTTTGACTTATTAAAGGGTGTGATTTAGTTCGATAAATCATTAGGCCCGATAAGTTGGGAAATGATATTATTTATAGTGTGTGTTGTTGATTATAGAAGGAAACTGTGTCCTAGTAATCTAGGTTGATAATGTCCCCAAGAGGAGCTCATAAGGATGGTCATGTAAACCCTGCAGGTGGACTTAGTCCTACATGACGATAAGGTTGAGTGGTACTACTCTTGGAGCTAGATATTAATTAAGTGAATTGTTAGTAACTCATTTAATTAGTGGACATTCTATATCTTAAATACAGGAAGACTAACATACTCATGATAAAGAGGATCTCATATAGTAATATAGGATTGGTGCGGTAGTTCAATAATAACTCCTTAGTGGTATGAGTTATTATTGATGAACTCGAGTTGTGTGTTCAGGGCGAACACGGGAAGCTCAAGTTCATCGGGAGACCAAAACCAATTCCTCCTCTCGGTCCCTGTCGTAGCCTCTTATTTATAAAGTATTATACTCACTCATACCCACCTTCTTACCCACCTTAAGGTGGTCGGCCAAGCCTAACTTGGAGCCCAAGCTAGGGTCGGCCAAACCAAGGTGAGTTGGTTCCATTGAGTGGTCAGCCCTAACTTGAACCCAAGCTTAGGTAGCCGGCCAAAATAAAATAAAAGGATTTTATTTTTTAAAATTTTTCTTATGTGGAAGTCATGGTTTTAAAAGAGAGTTTAAAATTTAAATCTTTCATTTTATAGCTTTCTACAAAAGATTAAGAGAAATGTTTGATATCTTTCCTTATTTGTAGTTAAAAGGAATATTTTAATTTTTGATAAAACTTTCCCTTTTTTGTAACCATCTTCATGATTTAAAAGAGAGTTTTAAAATTAAATCTTTCCTATTATAGTTTCTACAAAATATTAAAAAAAAGATTTGATATCTTTCCTTATTTGTAGATTGAGAGGAAGATTTTAATTTTAAATAAAAACTTTCCTTTTTAGAAATCATCCACATGTTTTAATAAAGAGATTTTAATTTATAAAAATTTCCTTTTATGACTAACCATGAAGGAAATTTTCAAAAGAGAAATTTTTATTTAAAAATTTCCGGAAACAAATTAGGAAGTTTTAATTTTGTGTTTAAAACTTTCCTTATTTTGAGGGATTAAGGTGGTCGGCCATTAGAGGTTTAATAAGGAGATTTTAATTAAATTTTCCTTCTTAAACAATAGCAAGGAATATAAGGAAGTTTTTATTTATAAGATTTTCCTGATTTACCAAGACCAAGGAATATAAAATAGAGGATAGAGGTGTCTCACCTCATAACATATCATCTATTATTTTTCTCTCTTTTAGTCCTTGGTGTGGCCGGCCCTATTCCTCTTCTCCTTTCTTCTTCTTGTAGTCGAACCACATCATCTCTTGGAGCTCTTGTGGTGGCCGGATTTTGCTCGGAGAATGAGAGAATGGAGGCTTTGTTTCTAGCATCCCTTAGAGCTTGGTGGTGGTGGTCGAACCTCATCCTTTCTTGGAGTTATTGTGGTGGCCGAATCTTGCTTGGAGAGGAAGGTAGTTTGGGTGGATTCTCATCTCGATAGATCGTCGCCCACATGACGTCCGAGATAAGAAGAGGAATACGACAGAAGATCGTGAGGTCTATAAGCTATAAAAGGTATAGCTAGTTATTAGTTTCCGCATCATAACTAGTTCATCTTTTATTTATATCTTGAAATACCAAACACAAGAGGCTAATGAATCTAGGTAATCGAATTTATGTTTTCGATTTTGTGTTTCTTTTGTTTTTTTGAATTTGTAATTCAATTATTCTTTTTGGTTAAACCTAAGGTTACTAGAAGGAAATTAAATATTAAATTTCTTTAAAAGGCTTTGACTAGGTGGTGCTGGATGATCTCATACTCAAGAAGGTCTAGTACCTCGCCATGCATTCCTGGAAGCCCATTTTAGAAATTAATATTTAATTGAATTTATAACATGGGTGGATTTGGATCAATAATGTTAAGCATCGTTTGCGATCCAAGTCTAAACTACCAAAAACAAATAAGCTAAATTTGGAATTAATAATATTAAGTTCCATTTGCGATTCATAATTTAATTTCTAAAGACCACAATAAATTGTTAGTAAAGATTCAGGACTTATATAAAATTTTTGTACAAGGGAACCGGTTTGATATTCGCATAGCAACCAACAATGTTTAATTTCATCTAATAATCCAACACTTCCCTCCCATTTAGTAATCAAATTCCATTATCTTTTATCACCATAATTGATTATCGTACTAATAAGAATCAACCCACCTAATAATCAACACATCAATAATCCAACTCACATAATCCAATCCAATCCAATATAAACTTCTTCCTTCACATATTACGATTTAATCAAAGCAAAACATGAATCACTAGCCCATAGAAAATCATGACAGAACATATCATCTACAGTGGAAATCAAAAGGGAAAAACACTAATGGAAACTTACACTGAGGTGTGAATAAGGATCCGCGGCTAATATTCCAACAGGGATTAAATCTGTTGATACCCAAACTTAACCATCATTCAACCTCATCCAAAGATTAATTCCAAATCTGATTCCACTAATGGAAGCAATTAGGTTTACACAAACTCGGGAAATTGGAATCAAGCTTACCCTCTTCAATCGCTCCCTCCCCCATAATGAATCCCAAGCGAGTACACCCAGCGACAATAGCAGTGAGCATCAGAGGATAGCGATCTGCTCCCAATGTGATTCCGATGGCCATCTGCTGTGGATGACACTCTTCAGTTTTGATCGAGCTAGGAAACTTACAACAGGGAAAACATTTCGAATGCAAAGTACCGTGGATGAACGAGATGGGTAGGAGCTGCTAGCGATGAAATGGATGATGGCCTCAAATTGGAACGGAAGCTCTCTAATGGTGGCAACTAGGCCACAAGGCGGATCAACAACGATCGGTTGTAAAGGTAAGCGATGTCGGTGGCGTCGACCGATAGGGGTTGCACGACGAGGATGACGACGATCGGGCAGCGCCGTGAGATCGAGAAAGAGATAGATCAGAAGAGGGAATCGGCAACTCGAGACAAGCGGCTAGTGTGGTGGCAACACACGGAGTTGTGGGTGTCACAGCAAGAAGATGATGGCGATGGCTGCGGAGGGCTTTCCGATGATGGCCGGCACAAACGATGATACCGGCGATCGACGATCTGGTGGGGAAATCATGAGAGGTCTTGGGAAAGAAGGAAGATCGGGCAGAGATGGGAGAAAGGAATAAATCGGCTAAACCTAGGTTTAGTTTTATACCTAGCTCAATTAATTCCAACTTTAGATGAAATGAAAATAATTAACTCCCACTAAAGGGATATTCCAAAGAAATTTTCTTCTAGCTCAATTGTTTCATCCCCTTAAATGTGACTTCATTGAAATCCTGAAAAAATTTAAAAAAAATTTGAAAAATCCAATAAGATTATTTCTCAAATAATCTTATTATTTAATTATTATTTGGATATTATCTTTTACACAATCATTAGTTAATCACAGATGTATTTAAGAAATTCAATAAGATTATTTTTCAAATTATATGAATGATGCAACCGAATGTAGCTGAATGCACAAATTTAAGAAATGTCTTTGTAGCATATTGGCCAAGAATGCTAACGAAGCGGATAACAGAACAGATGTCATCTCTTAGTTATGTAGTAGCAAATTTACATCACAACCGCTCAATGATTGTTACTATAGATTTCTTATAGTCATATACAGGTTTAAAAACAGTGACGCACCTTCTAGGTGATATGGCTCCTGAAATAGTATTGAATAATTATCCACATGTTAGAAGCATAAATAAATATAAAAATAATACAAATGTATTATAAGGTGATACCTAAATGTCTTTACATGAGTGTATATGTTATATGTTGACATAAGTAGAGAATGAATAAGAAAAGTCATAATTTCACCACTGTCTTTACATTAGTGTATATGTTGACATAAGTAGAGAATGAATAACAAAAGCCAAAACTTCACTACTTTCGTACATTATATGTTGATTTCATTGAACTACATACATTATATGTTTTAATTACATGCATTATATGTTGATGTCGCCCCTATAGTCATCTATTATATTAATGATAATATATTAAAAGTTTTTTTTTTGTTGCACAAAAAAATACTAGAATGTCCACTCGAATCTCAAAACATAACTAATATTGTTGATGATACAATTAGCATTGTGTTTGGCAAGGAAGCTCAGGGTAGAGTGTGCGGAATGAGCTGTAGAGTAACACCATCGAAAGCTGGAGCTTCTGTTCAATATAATGGAATAGTTCAACAATTTCAAACTATCGTACAGAATGTTCAACAACAAATGCAAGAAATGATGTCAATGTTTTTACAAAGTATGAGGCAACAAAATCATCCGGAATAGGTTAGTAAGTAAACAACATATATATAATAAGTTTGATATGTACACTTAAATGATTTTAAATTATCATAATGACATTATTTGACACTATTTGGTTATAAAATTAGATTGCTAGTGGTGACATTTGTAGTGGTATTGGGAATGATTTTGGTAGCAATAGCGATATCAATATTGGTGCAAAAAAAAAAAAAGTAATGCTTTTGGTCATGTTTTCTAGGTAATTATCATAAAATTATGTATTTATAAAGCATAAAATTGTTACAAAAATATACATGAATGAATTAATAACTTTGTATTGTTTATTTATAGTCAAATTTGAGAAATATGAGTCATGGAGATATTTGTGCTAATACTAAATGTAAGCTGCTTCATTGGTCTGCCAATGAATTAGTTGTTGCAGAAGGTCAAATTGCATCCACAGATCTAAACACAAAAGTGCATCACGTTATTCTTGGTAGATCATGTTGGAATGTTTGGGTTGATAAGGTTTTGGTGAAAAAGGTAGACCTAATTCGACCAAATGATAAAATACAGTTTTTCGATGATGTAAAAGGAAGCACGGTCGCATGGTTATCTAAATCTATAGTATTGTGTGATTGATACATATTATACTAATTTGTGTGGATTGTAAGTTTAATTGTTGTTATGTAATTGCTAGTTTGTTAGAAATTTTGTATCTTGTCTTAGATCTTTAGAGTTTTTTGGTATAATGAAAAACTATGACTTTTATTGATTTTGTATGGATTTGATTTGCACTAAATTTGTTGTAAAATTTTGGTTTATTATTTTCATCAAATTAATTTTTTTAATATAGTTAAGACCATCAACTGCGTACGTTTGCACGCTATCGAAAATATTATCCGCAGTGTGCTTTGTGCACTGCAGAAAATATTTTCTATAGTGCGCAAAGCATGCCACAGATAATATTATCCGCGGCATGCATTGCGAGCTATAGAAAATATTATCTGCAGCCCGCAAAGCACGCAGCAGATAATATTTTCTGCGACATGCGTTGCGCGCTACAGATAATATTTTTCGCAGCACGCAAAGCACGCTGTGGATAATTTATGACTTTCAACAACTTTTAATTGTGCAACGTATAATGTGCGCTGCGGAAAGTGAATTTGCGTGCTGTGAAAATCCATTTTTGTTGTAGTGCATACATATATGCACCCTACAACATAAGTATAATCAATATGATACCTCTAATATCACTTCAGACACCTATGATCACCAACATAGGTAGTATTGACATATTTCCCCTAATAGTACACATCAGCCACATGTACACACAACATAGATACAATCAACATAGTTCCTCCAATAGTAAACAGCAGACATGTGTATACACACAACATGCAAATAGACAGTCAACAAGGTGACTCCTATAATTCATACCCAAGATGTGTATGCTCAATAACATATGCATAATCAGTATATTAACCCAGTCAACAAAATATCCTCTACCATACATACTCTACATGTATATACATAACAGAGTATATATATCCAAAAGCTAAGACTGTATGTGAAAAACTAGATCATCTCCTAGATCAAGCAGATAAGTCTCAAACAGGATAAAAAAAAATAAACAAATTTAAGGTAAAACAACCTAATCCTTCAAACAAAACTAATCATGCACTAAGTTCAAAGAACCATTGAGGCCGAGGAAGAAATACTCGCCTTTATCTATTACTCGTACTAAACAATCCCACGTTGAGACGCTCATCTCAAATCGACGTCCTGGATCAACATATTTTATTTAGCTAATTTCATCTGAATTAAATAGCTAAATAAAATCCCCAACCTAATTAGGGCAACTCTAATTGTACATGATCTTTAATTAATCCTCTAACTAACCTTAATCATTCTACAAGTAAAATCAAATGTACTTAATACACGAATTACCTCTAAATCTTAGCTCACTAGCGGAAATATGAATGGTTAGAGCTAGGGATGTTGTCATCTGAACCAAGTACCCCACACCAACCGATCTAAATAGAAGTAAGGTCCAGCCCTAAATTCAGAGGCAGGAGGATGGTCGGAGCTACAGTAGCCGACAAACAACCCAAATCAGAAACCTCCCAATGCAATAGTAGACTCCAGATTGTTTCAAATCTAAGATTAACTTATCTTACCTTAGTCCATAACACGTGATAAAGAAAACCCCTTGATCTAATGAAAAGGTAAGATAGAAATTCGATGTCGTACTTAGATCCCTCTCTCAACCAATAGTCATTGTTCTTGGTGATCGAGTGACTCCAAGCAAGCGACCAATCACACCTTGAAGGTGAGAGGAGAAGCAAAAGTGTGGCTAGACCCCTAGAGATAGTGCCTCTTTTCCTCCTTGGTCGGCAGCTCTCATGCAGGGGTAAGAAGCAGCAGCTGCTGATTGCGGTGATCAGTGATGCATCAGGACAAAGGCGTTGGGTTGCTCACTTTGTCAAGGTTGCACCACATCTTAGACAGGCGACCGGTGACTGGCATCGATCTGCGATGTCGGGTGACTACGATCAGGGCTTGCAAGAGTGAGCAGCTGCGGCTAGGGCATGGGCACAAAATGAGAGCTTCCGACGAGCACCTGGTGTCCGTGGCTAGAAGAGGGACGACAGCAGACGGTAGATCGGAGCAGCGCTAGTCGACAATCGAGTGATGGGAAAGAAATCGCGAGGGAGAGGGGCTCGGGAAAACGAGATCGGTATGGAAATAACCTAGTCTATAATTATTTATACTTAAGATTATCTAATCAAATCTTAAGTTAATTCCTCAATCAACTCCCACTTCATGGTTATTCCAATCAGGCTTTCCCTAGGCCTAATTATTTCATCCCCTTAAGGTGGCATACGGACTCCATTTAAATCCCATTTTTTTTTTAA
This sequence comes from Zingiber officinale, assembly GCF_018446385.1. Classification (NCBI taxonomy): domain Eukaryota; kingdom Viridiplantae; phylum Streptophyta; class Magnoliopsida; order Zingiberales; family Zingiberaceae; genus Zingiber; species Zingiber officinale. Next base: position 57,410,606 of record NC_056006.1, on the reverse strand, counting down.
ATGCCTAAAATTCTAATAAGGTTATTTCTCCAATAACACTTATTATTTAATTTACCATATCTTATACAAAATCTAGATCTAGGTTACAAATGAGAGCTAAATCTAAAACAAAACTTCAAACACCACAAATCTAATTATAATCATGTGCCCTTTAACTAGTAAACTAATTGATGATAATAATAATAATAATAATAATAATAATAATAAATAATAATAATAATAATAATAATAATAATAAAATAACAACAATAATAATTGTAATAATAAAACAATAATAAAAACAATAATTATAACAACAAGAACAATAATAATAATAGTAATAAATATGACTTGTTTAAATTGATTGACTTGCCATGATCATGCATAATTACCTGTTATATATTATGTCATGCATGCTATTAGTTTAGAACGATTAACTATAAAAGGTTTACCAAACTCAAATAACATAGCATCAGAATGGATTGGGATGATAGTACCTCAAAGAAGCTTTATCGAAGGCATGTCTAGGCTGAATCTTGTGTCTTCTACCTAGTGCACTAGACTTAGTGGATCTGACCGAAACTTCCCCAGTCAAACATGAGCTAGTTAGACTAAAACATAGTATTAAATTTTTTGGACAGGACTATTTTGGAAGGTATTCACAAAGTGGTCCACCGTTGATACACAAGAAGGTCATATGCCTCGCCACTGACTAAAAACTTATCCATACGATGCTTGTTTGATTAACCCAAAGCTAAGTTTGAATCTAACATGGGTTGAACAATCTTTTCAAAATTCTTAATAATTTAAACCAAATTAACTTAAATTAAACTTAGTTGAATTAAAAAAGTTAAAACTTAAAATTAAAATTTAATTCAAATTTAATTAAAATAAAAAATTAATTAAAACTTTAAATCAAAATTAAATTTAATTTAATTCAAACTTAATTAAAACAAAAAATTAATTAAAACTTTCAATCAAAATTAATTAAAATTCAATTAAAACTTAATTAAAACACAAATTAATTAAAAAAAAGAAATTACAACTTTAAATAAAAATTAATTAAAACTTAATTAAAACTCAAATTAATTAAAAAATAATAATTATAAATTTAAATTTAAATTAATTAAAATTTAATTAAAAATTAATTAAAATAAAAAACTAATCAAAATTATTTAAAAGTTAATTCAAACTTCATTAAAACTCAAATTAATTTAAATAATTAACTAAATTTAAAAGTTAATTAAAACTTAACTTAATTAAATTAAAACTAAAATTAATTAAAATTAAACAAAACTTAATTTAAACTAAACTTAATTAAAACTTAAGCATAAATTAACTCTAAGTGTAATTTAAAAGCAAACTAAATGAACTTTAAATTAAAACTAAATTAATTATTAATTGATTAACCCTAATCATTAACTAATTTAACTTGATATACATAATTAATCTTTAAAGATTTTGATAAATAAATAAAATATTTTAACCTTAACCAATATTAAATCAATAATTAATAAGTTTAACATAATTAAATTAATCATTAACTTTAAAATTTAACTTAATACATCCTTAATGAATCTCAATTTGAAATCTTAACTTTAATTAATTAATAAAATACTTTAACCTTAAACAAAATTAAATTTTTAAAATTAATAAAACTAATTCTTAAATCTTTACCTAATTAATTCCTAGGAAACTAATAAATTCTTAATTAATAATTAATAGTTCATAATCAATTAAACCATAACTAATTAATTATAAAACTTTAATCAACAATTAAAATAATAATCAACCTTAATTGAAATAAGCAATCTCACAATTATAAAGTAAATTTTTAATCCTTGATTAATTAAAAATAAATTAAAGTAAAAATAATCATTAATCTAAATATCAACCTATATAAATCATTAATCTTTAGTATTTAATATGTTTACTTTACATCCAAATATTTTTAGAAAACTTAAGTTGGGTATTTTATTATAATATATTTCATAAGGGGTTTTATTTTAAAATTTATTAAAGAAAATTTTATTTTGAATATAACATGTTGTATTTATTACTTTTGCCCAAAATTGATTACTTAAGTTATATTTATTTAACATGGTTCTAGGATATAAAAATTCATGGTGATATCCATTTATTTGGTAAAATTTGGTAAACCTATGATTTTCAAATCCTCCCCCCCCCTCCCCAAACTTCTTATTCTTTTAGTTTTTTATTTTCTATTAATTTGCAAAAAATGTTGAAATTTTCAAAGGTTTTATCTTTAGTTTTAAAAAATTTTACCCATATAAATCTTAAGTAGTCATCAATTATTACTAAGTATGAATTAAAAAGGTCTAAATGTAGGAGCCCAAGTATTGAATTGGTTCGATTTAGATTTGTTAGTTTGTAAGTTGATTTGGTTTATTTTCCTTGTTGATACGCATTACAGATTGAATTTTCTAAATTTCTTAATTTTGGTAGACTTTTAACTAGACATTTTTACTTATTTTTGAAATGAGTCTTATATGAGTGTGACCTAGCCTTCTGTGTCATAACTTGGTTTCCTCTGGTTGTATTAATAGATACTTGAGTGAGGAGGTTGGTAGGTTAATTATATAAATATTATTTTTCTTAATTTCCTTAAGTGCAATTTTAAATTTTTTTATATTCTTAATTACACATTAAAAGTTTGAGAATGTTACTAGATATCTAGAATTACACAGTTGACTTATGCTAACTAAATCAAACTTAAATTTATCAACTAATAAACCTTTTTAAATAATGAAATTAGAATTCAGTTCAATATTACCTGTTCTGATTATCTTAAGTTTTATGTTATTGTCAAACACAACTAATCCTAAGTTCTTGAGTTTTGATTTGGTGAACTTCAATCAGTTTCTGGTCATGTGTCTGAAGCATCCACTATCTAACATATATTGACCCAAATTATTATGTTCCTACACATAGAGTATTTTTTTTGGATTCAATTTAAATAGATTATACGATAGATTGATTGAATTCAACTCTTTCTTTTCCATCTCACCCAATTTAGATTATCAATCATATTACACCTATGAGTTTTTTATAAGATAGATCTTAATGTTACCATATTTGATTATATTTTGGTTTATGTTAAGTTTGATTAGGGTTTGGGTTAATTTTAATTAAGTTTAATTAAGTGAATTAATTAGTTTAAGTTAAGTTTAATTAAGATTGATTTAAGTTTGATTAAGGTTTTGGGTTAAGTTTGATTAAGGTTTAGTTAAGTTTGATTAAGGTTCAAGTTAAGTTTGATTAAGGTTCGAGTTAAGTTTGATTAAGGTTTAGGTTAAGTTTGATTAGGTTTTTGGTTAAGTTTGATTAAGATTAAGTTTGATTTGGGTTTGGGTTAAGTTTGTTTAAATTTGATTGAGTGAATTAATTAGTTTAAGTTAAGTTTGATTATCCATCTCACCCTTTTTAAATTTTTAAACAGGGAACTCTATAGGTTTTATGAGATGGTTATTAATTTTATCTTTTGAAATTTAATTTGAAATCTAAGGATTAATTTACATTTGAGTTAAACTTATGTTTAACAGTTTGTCTGTTAAATATCCATTTTGATAATCGACTTCCAAGCTATGGCGAGGCATAGGGGTCTTCTTGATTATCAGAGCAATATCCACTTCTAGACAAAGCCTTTTAAGGAAATTAAATATTTAACTTTCTTTCTGAAAATCCTTAGTCTAATTAGTCAAGTGTTGATCAAGCATAAATCCTTAGCTAACCATTCTAATCTAGGTAGAAACAAGGAAAGCAATAAATCAATCAATCAAGCAAATCTATTTTCAATCAATGAAGCAAATCTATTTAACAATAAAGATAGTATTTTTATTAGCTCCCCTAGATCATAGCCTTAATAAGGTCTATTAACACTATGTGAAAAATGACTTTTTACTTCGTCACAATTTACTTCGTCAATTTAAATATACAAAGTAAAAGTGTATAAGCAACTTCGCTGCAAAAATCGACGAAGTATATACAAATATAGACTTCGCAGATTTAAAAACACGGGCTTCGCTTTAAACTGAAATAAGTTATTACTTCGAAAATTTGTTAAATACCGAAGTAGTAACGTCGTGAATACATTTTTTAGTGTTTACTCCGAAGTAATAGTACAAGAGTTAACTTTTATTTTTACAAAGAGACTCTGACCACTTTTATTTCCCCCCACTTTCTTTCGTTTTCTTGGGTTAGGGCTTCTGATGCTCCTCTTCTGAAATTGAGTTGTTGGACCTCCTCTTCCTTCCCCTTCTGAGCGGAGAATCGATCCACCTCTTTTTCCTTCTCCTAGGGTTCGTCCATCCGCAGCAGTCTGATCCTTGCCGAAATCCTCTGCGAAGGGTTAGAAAAGAGGTGATTTCGGGGATCCTGTTTCGCAAGCCGCGCGACCTGAAGGAAGGGTGTCTCCTTGGTCCGGTTTTGTAACTGTATTTTTGCCTTGCCCCTTCTCTGCAGCGGACGAAACCATGGCGAACTCGTGGAGTAGAACGAAGAGAGCCTTCAGGCTTAATCTTTGCGTTTCTATCCCTCAAACCGCCAATATCGACAACGACGGGCCTCGTATGGCCGAGGCTGCGACCGGCGGCAGGAGGGACTCGACCGACGCCGCCTTCCCTTCGGATTCTTCGCCAGGAGGCTCGACGGCGACGCAGGAACTACAGCCGCAGATGCCCACAACGCCGAATCCGTCCTCTGGCGGCCTCCGGCTTCGTAGATCCTTAAGCAGATCGACAAAGGTGCGCACTTTTATGGTTTCTATTTGGTTATTTGCTTTGTGCTAGTTATTGATTATTCTTCGATTTGGTAATCCGCTTTTTGCTGAGGTTCTTGCGATTTCAAGAAACTTTGTCATGATAGAGGCATATATTTAGAGAAGATAAAATGCTCCCTTTCGATGTGACTTTTATTTGTTTATTGTTCCATCAAAATAAGCAAACTCGCATTTTCACTCTTACATATTGTTGTCGCTTGTGCTCTTCCCGATAACGTCTTGCGGCCCCTTGGTCTTGAGGATCAATACAATTTTACTTATTGGAAAAAGGGCAAGGATTTGATTGTGACTTTTCTTGCTGCACTTAGGTATGATCAGCTTTTGAAGGCTTCTCATGCTTTTAATATATTAGATGCTAGAGGCTTTGTTGGTGTTACTGAACGTGCTAGATATTTTGCACGAATGCAAAGGTAAGTCTGTTTTTCTTCTATTATTTTATGACTACATATCTGCAATGGAGATTGACAACAAAATTATGAATGTGTTAATACTTATTAGAGCATTATGTGCATAGCTCAACTTGGCAGTCTATTCATATTGTTTATTGATCAGTTGAAGTTTTGGCTATATTGTTGTACTTTTAGTGACACTATCTGAAAAGACAACTTTCTAGGTAACTTATATAATTTATTATGCCTCTAGAGTTTTTCTCCTTTTATAAGCCGAGGAGTTTGGATATACAATCAACCAAATCTAGAGTTATCGAGTCTCAAAAGAGTAACATTTATTGAATTATCTATAATAGCTGTAGCCTTCACTGATTTAATATGATGAGGTCGACTGAGACTGGGTCAAATTTGTTCTTCATAGTGGCTATTTTACCATTTGGATTAGCATACTAGCTCATTGGTACTGATGACACATCCTTAGATGATCAATTCAACATATCATCAATTGTTCTAGTTGGTTGTACACTGTGACAGCTCAACAAGTTGGAATACCTAGCCATGCTCCATCATGAAACTCTACTTATCATAGCAAATTAGGCTCCACTGAGTCAATAGTCTGAGAAATCAGTCTAATGTTTTTGCTTCAGGTGATTACAATACAAATGGATACTCTATTTTGAACACCTTTGTGCATATGCGCCTTCAATTTGTTGAGAAAAATGTTGATGCCAAGGTTGTTAGGGCAGTTAAGTGGGTTCAGATTATGGCAGGCTTCTTCAATCATTTTTAGGTCTATTCTTTAATGCAGAAACTCAGTAATGAGGAGGCAGACTTGGAGCCACTAGATTCACAAGTTATTTCATTGCATTAAATTGATTGTACCTTATGACTATTATCTAAAGATATGTATACTTAATTTTTTTATCTCAATTTATCTAAGCAAGTTGAGAAGATTTTTGTCTCTACTAGGTTTTAGGTCATGGTGTATGGTTAGTTTTCTATTTGGCTTTGGGAAGAGGATGTGGATAAGAGAGCATAAAAGCAATGTCTATCCACCCAATCCCCTAAATCGAGGTTACGAAGCGTTTGACAACACCAATTACAATGGTTTTTTGGATGCAATATCATGAAGATAGAATACTTAAATGGATAAAATGCTTGGCATTTAAGTGATTTTCTTTTATGGAGTATCACATTCATACTTCTTAATATTTTTGTTAAATTAAAAATTTGAGTTGATGAATGACAATCTTTTTATCCACTAAAGTTTTCTTGAATTATTAATCTTAAAAGATAAAGCTGCTACTAATCTATTTTTCAGTGCATATGTTTCTAAATGTGTTGCAGTCTTGCTCGGCAATGTGCTCAACTTTGGTTGAAGACACGGGAAGCTCTTGGGCACCCATTAGGATTTTCCAAGGAAAATGATCTCTTGTTTCAAAATCTTCCAAATTCCCAATTGCAGAAGGTTCATTCCTTTTCAAATTTTAGTCTTATTATGTTGCTTAATGGGCTATAATGGTCTTAGTTGTTGGTAAGTTATAACACCTAAAGCAACAGCTGTTGAATGATCGGTCATTTCCATTAGTTGAAAGATCTGCAGGCCCTAAGGTGTGATGCCATAAACTGTCTAGTAAAAATCTCTTCCTTCCATGTAGACATGTTTGAGTAACTGAACTTTTCTCTCCCCTTCCTTCCACCTTGCACTCCTTTCCTACCCTCCCTTCCCCTTTCCCTTCTTCCTAGTAGACAGAGCTTTAAAGTTTAAACAACTAGACTGGTTTGTCTGTTGAGTCGGAACTCTTTATGTTCCTTTGAATTAATTTAGAAGTCTTACACTGTTTGGTCTTTTTTGCTCCAATATTATTCGTGAATTTGTATTAGTGAATTTTTATTGTGTAAAATTAACAAAGGTTCATCATGTGTAATGTTTTTTTTTGTCCCATTCTATTGCTTTACCTCAAGGTATTGGAACGTCCTGGAGCATTTGTTCTTGAGATTGGCACTGAAGAGATGCCTCCTCATGATGTAGTTGAAGCAAGTAACCAGGTATGTTTGACACCGAAAAAAAAGTAACTTCCTTATCTGGATAATGAGTTTCTCATAATTTATCCTGTAAAGTGGGACACAGTTTTGTGCTATGTGAATCAAGCATTATATTTTGTTTTAGATATTACTAATTTAAATGATTATTTCAGTGGGTAGTTATATCTTAGGGTCTTCCATTGGAGAACTGGTGCATTTTTTTTCTCTTCCATTTTTTTCCTCTTTGCAGCTTAGAAGTCTCATTATGGAGTACCTGAAAAAAAGAAGACTGAGTTGTGGAGAAGTTTCATCATATGGTACACCACGTTGACTTGTGGTAAGAACTCGAAGCTCGAAATGATCCTTTCCAATATTTTTTACTATTTGTTGGAAGTGTAATTGCATCTTTTTTTTATTAGAACAATGATAGATGCTTTCTCTAACTTTGGTCCTGTTGGTATCTTAAGTTTTGATGATTGGATTTATTTTCTTCTTTGATTGAGAAAAGATAACTGATTGTGTCAATTTAGTCACTCAAAAAGTGATATTGGAACTTTTGATACGTTTACTATCTCTTGTAAGATGGCTTAAATTTTTTATCTGGTTATCTCTGTTGATGTAATATGTTCTTATAGTAAACTTTAGACTGAAGATGGCCCCTTGGTTCTTTCTAAATTGCAGTTTGCAGGTTGTGTGAAGAACCAGTACTATACGCAGACACAATATGATGAAGTGAGAATTGAATGGAGTGAATTTGTGTACTCGTATTTGAAGTGAATTGCAGGTTGTGTGAATGAACCAGTACATGTTTTTAATTTTTTATGGCTTATTTTGATCATATTTAGGGAGATTTGTTTTGTATAAACATATGCTGAAATCATGGCTTATTTTGATCAAGGCTTATAAAGTTACCTTTTGTGATGCTCAAAATTACTGAAGTCTAAAAATAATGAAGTAAAAAGAGAAAAAATACTTCACTTTATTCATAAAATCCGAAGTAAAATCTACTTATAACTTCGAAGCAATACAATTTGTTGCTATAAAATAGTATCAACTACTTCAGTTATTACCAAAAATTTTGAAGTAGTATCTATCTATTACTTCGATCCAGAACGAAGCTAAATGTAATTTAATCGATAATTACTTCAGGAATTAACGATATATGACGAAGTAAAAGTAATCCATTACTTCATTTTTAATCGAAGTTAAAGTAGGTATATTACTTCACAACAAATACTAAACGATGAAGTCAAAAAGGATTAATTACTTCGGTGTTTTTAAAAACCGACGAAGTTATATGCACTTTTTACTTCGTAATATGTCCGAACCCGACACCCAATACGACTTCGTTTTTTCTGGGCCTACGACTTCGGAGTTTATGCGAAGTAAAATGAATCTTTTTACTACACGCGTGTCTACTTCGATAAAAACAAGTCTTTTACTTCAGGTAATCAACGAAGTAAAAAGTCGTTTTTCACATAGTGTAAGGTAATAGATTTGATCCTTGGGATCCAATATTGATTAACTCCAACTTGATTAGTTAAGTTAGACTTAGAGACTCCTGCTTAGACTAGATTTCTATTAGTTCAATTTACTAAAGAGAAGTGAGATTTAAATCGATGTTTAACCTTGTGTCTGAGTCCGGATCGGTTATATACGACCCTTTGTTTTTCAAGAATCAGATCAAGGTTCTTGTAACCCAAAGTAAATCATTGCAATGTGTCCTTAAGTTCTTTAACTTGAATTTTCAAATTGGAATTTTCTTCCTCAAGTTGTTGAACTTGAGTAAAAGTTTCAATTTGAATTGGCTTGGTCAAAGGACTTGGATTAGTCTCTTTCTTAAGGGTTTTAACCTCCTTTTGGAGTGACTTAACCCGGATACAGATCCGTGGCTAATTTTTAGATAAGTAAGAAATTAAATTTTGTAATCTAACTACTAATGGACTTAAAGTGGATTGGGAATCTTTTAAACTGGATATAGATCTATGGTTTTACTCAGACTCAGCTTCTGATTAGTTCTCTGACTCCGTTTCGGCAACTTGATCTCTGGTAGGAAGCGTGAGGAAGCTTGCTTGCTTGTGTTCTTCATCAGAGTCTTCTGATGAAGAATCATCTCATATTGCTTGTAGTGCCTTCTTTTCCCATTACTTCTTGTTTTCCTTCAAACTCAGACAATTCGACTTGATGTGTCCTTTCTTATTGCATCTATAACAGGTGACTTTTGACTTGGTCTTCGTGCTCAAAATTGGACTTAATTGCTTCATCTTCATTTGCATCACCTTCTTAATCTCTCATTTGGTGAACCCCTTCTTCCTTTTGTACAACTTTCGAACCAGGTTCATTATCTCGTGTAACGACCCGACCCTTTGGCCTCTTGGGCGGCCCCTGTGGCGGCCCAACTAGCGGCCCTTATGTCGTCGGCCCATTTGGCGACCTCCCATGTCGTCAACCGACGACCCTTGGCCGTGTCATTACTCACTAGGACTTTCCACCCCTGGTAATAGATTTTTTCCTTCCCCAGGATTCGAACTCTAGACCTCCAGGCAAAGTAGTAGAGTTTATGAATCCTGGTAGCCAAGTGAGCGGCCGATTGATACAAAGGGTAACACTCTTATCATGTAGATCTAAGATAGATCTAGGATAAACAAACATGTACATGAATTTTATTTATCTTCGCACGGATCCGTGGCAATACTTCGAGCTTTCTGCAACGCAAAAAGCGGTTTTTGTGGCTCGAAAGTCCCAACATGGTGTTGCACCAACTTCGAGAAACAAAAAACTTAATTAAAATTCTGATTAGAAGGGATGAGAGCACTGATTCTGATCGACTCTGAAATACTCAAAAATATCATAAAAACCCCTAATCAAATAGTGGTTGCATTGCTTCAGAGCGGCCCTAATCTGATACCAATTGTTGGATTGAAAGAGCAAGAGGGGGGTGAATAACGTGTTAGGACCAAAATGTAGCTAGAGGGGGGTGAATAGCTCGTCGCGCTCCTCGTTGCTCTTCGTTGCTAGTTTCTTCAATGATATGCAGCGGAAATACAAGAAACAAAACATACAACGCTAACACAAAGGATTTACTTGGTATCCACCTCAAGAAGAGGTAACTAATCTAAAGATACACACACTCACGCACCCTCCACTATGAAAACTCTCCTTTACGGTAACTACCGAAGGCGGAGAAGCCTTACAAGCTCTCAGTACAAGAAGAAGGAAAGGGTAAATAAAATACAAGCAAAAGCTTACAAGTTTGCACACGAAACCCTAACCCTAACTTCTTCCTCGCCTCTTGACTTGGATGTGCACCAGCACAAGCCTCCAAGAACCTTCAAGAACTGGCGATCTGAACCTGAGAGAGATGCTGTGGAGATGCGGTGAAGATCAGAAATGGAAGCTGTGAGTTCTGCCGAGAGAAACGCTTGCCAACAGCAATATCCTGCGCCAACGGTCAAATCCCGATCGATTGGATTGCTCCCAATCGATCAGGGAGGCTTTGGATCAATCGGTCGATCAATCCAGAGCGCCTCTGTGCTCTCGGGAATTGCCTGGATCGATCGGTTGATCGATCCAATACTTATCGTGCAAAATCGCACCTCCCAATCGATCGCCCAATCGATCAGAGACTCCCAATCGATCGGCTGATCGATTGGGAGGTTTTCTGTTCACGCGACACTTCTCCCTAATCGATCCATCGATCGATTGGGAGGAGGCTTGTCACGGGGATTCTCCCAATCGATCAGTCGATCAATTGGGCATGAGCCAATCGATCGGCTGATCGATCCAACCCATGTTTTTGCCCAAAAATAAGTCCAAAGTCCCCTAAACCAACATCCGGTCAACCATGACCTGTTGGTACATCATGCCTAACATCCGGTCACCCTTGACCTGCTAAGACTCCCTCAACAAGTGTCCAGTCAATCCCTTTGACCCACTTGGACTTTTCTCCTCGTGCCAAGTATCCGGTTAATCCCTTTGACCTACTTGGGCTTCCCAACACCAAATGTCTAATCAAACTTGATCCATCTGGATTTCCTATACCTAGCTTCACTCACCAGGACTTTCCTTCTGCCTAGCTTCACTCACTAGGACTTCTCATTTGCCTAGCTTCACTCACCAGGACTTTCCATACTGCCTAGCTTCACTCACTAGGTCTTTCACCTGGCTTCACTCACCAGGATTTTCCATACTGCCTAGCTTCACTCACTAGGTCTTTCACCTGGCTTCACTTACCAGGACTTTCCAGCTGCCCGGTTTCACTCACCGGGACTTTCACCTAGCTTCACTCACTAGGGTTTTTCCTTCTGCCTGGCTTCACTCACCAGGACTTTCAGTCTTCCTAACCTCCCAGTTAGGACTTTCACCTGCCTTCACTCACCAGGATTTTCCAGTCAAGTATCCAGTCAACCTTGACCTACTTGACTTCCTTCACAATCTCACCACATGAACAATTACACCTGCAATCTCCATGTCTTGTCTCCATGTATTGTTAAACATCGAAACTCAAACATCAAGACTCGAGCTTGAACCAATTCAAGCTCAGTCAACCAAGTCAACCTAACCTAGGGAATATTGCACCAACAATCTCCCCCTTTTTGATGCTTGACAATACCACTTGTAAGTTAGGCTAATCCCATAGCCTGAACTTCCTTCATGTCAATATGAGAATGATGGTTTCCTTCATTCTCCTCCTTTTCTAGAGGGCAAACTCCCTCTTAGGTAATGAAGACCTAACTTAACTACACATTCTCCCCCTATTGGCACACATCAAAAACTCTCCCCCTGAAGAGTTACCCAACGTTGTTGACAACTTTACTCGTTGTTCACAATATAATAACGAAGGTCCCCTACCCTTCATTATTCTGAGCGCTCATCCTTGAGCATATACCACTTGGTATATTCACACACGATTCAAATGAAGGTCCCATACCCTTTATTGTCATCAAATGCTCACCCGTGAGCAAACACCACATAAATAATGAAGATATCCACTTTTCATTACATTCAAATGTCCAACCTTGAGCATTTTAGCTAAAGAAGGTTAACCACCTTCCAAGGTGTATGAAAAATAAATTTTCATGTCCTTAAAGAGTAACTCCCCTTAAAGACATGCACGTAACTTCTGTCATTGCACCAACAATGATTTGGACTCCCTAAAGCTTAGGGAAACCCAAATTTAGAGGTTTTGAGGTCCAAAGATACAATATTGAAACCAAACCTCAACCTCAACCTCTACTTAGTCTTCCTTGACCAATCCATCCTTGTTTTCATCATGAAAACTCCCCCTAAATGTATACACATTGTGTTTTGAGGGGTTAGGAATGATTATCTAGACTAAAGGTGGTTCAAAATGCTGAAATCAGGCTTTCTCAGCCAAAATCAGCATCCCCAATTGATTGGAGTTGGGTCCCAATCGATTGAACCTTGCTGAATCGATCCACTGATCGATTCAGACTGCGTGGATCGATCGATGGATCGATCCAGCAAGCTTCTACTCGCGAGAGATGCCTTCTCAATCGATCGCTCGATCGATTGAGGCACTTCAATCAATCGGGTGATCGATTGAAGCTCTGAAATTGCTGAAATTCACTTTCAGTCAATTTCAGAAACTCCCCAAAAATTCTACAAAATTCAAAAAATTATGAAAATTCATGTAGACATTATTTAGGGCATATACTATCAAGAAAAATAGTTTTCTAAGAAAATACTTCATATTTTCCAAGATTGACACAAACTAGAAAACTTGTAAAAACTTTAGTGTTTTCTTCTAGTTTGTGTCTAACTTTTCAATGATGAGTACTATCAAAAGATAGTCTTCACCAAGGTTTTCCAAATCATATTTGAAATCATTTTCAAAATCAATTTCCAACCATGTTCTATGGGCTCAATGCACATGACTTGTATATTAGCTTTCCCAATGATTGGAAAACACACAACTATGTGTTTAATGAACTTAAAACTCAAAAGAATGCACTAAATCAACATATTGAGTTTTGTTCATCATCCTAATATCTCACTTATATTTAATGTGTACTAAACCACATACAAGTTACCTTATAGTTCTTTTGTGAGATATAAAGTTTAGTTTTGCCATAATCTAGGGATCATGCATATTTACCTAGGCATTTTGAGGTTATGAACATCCACCAAAGATGTGATATGTTAATAAATGTCATTTGTCCTTAAATTGCAAGGAATTAAAATAATGCATGATATGTTATGACATACATCAAAAAGAAATAATTTTTAAAAGAAAATTTCCTATAACTATATAATGTATGTATGACATAACATGATATTTTTGTGTTTTTCATAATAAAACATGAATGCAAAATATGATGACATGGCATATGAAAGGCAAACAATCATGGCAAGTTTTAGCATAAATAAAATACCTAGATTACCTATCTAAGTATCCTAAAACCTTGGCTAACTTAAAATTTAAGTCCTAGATTGCCCTTAAGTCCCTAATAAAATGCCAAACTTCCAACTTGACATTTCTTTTACTCTTAATTTGTTGTGCCAATTGAAATTAACTATATTCCTCAAATTTTGGCACATTTTACTCTTACAAGAGTAACCATTTAAAAATAAGGCCTAAATTTCCCTTAACTTTCTAAGAAAATACTAAAATCCCAAATTGGCATTTCTTTTACTCATATTTTGTTGTTCCATTAAAAATACATCAAAACTTCTCAACTCATAGCACATATTACTCCAATTAAGAGTAAACGATAATCCTTTTCATTTTCAAAGATTAATAATAACCTTGAAAATGCTCCTTGAATGTCAACTTCATCATGATTAGGTTAACTACCCTTTCAATTTGAGTTGACACTCTCTAACTCATCTATGGGGTAGAGAAAATGCTCCTAGGAACCCAAAACCTATTGGTGCTCCTTGGATGCTCTAGGTACTCGCTAGGGATAATCTCCCTAGATACCTTCCTAGTGACTTTGTTTGGCTTCTTAGAAGCCTTGGTCACCTTTTCTAGGTCAACCCTAGGGATTTCTTCCCTTGTGACCTTTTTAGTGACTTTGTTAGACTTCTTAGAAGTCTTAGTCACCTTAGTTGCAAAAATACTCCTAGGGATAACTTCCCTTGTTAGACTTCTTACCCTTAATGCTATCATGCTTCCTATGTTTATGGTAAATAGCATTAAAATGATATAAATTAGAACTAGCATACTTTTTACCATTATTTAAAGGGGTAGGCTCAATAAATGATACCTTTCATTTTACCTTGGAGACTCCCCCCTTGACTTGTGCTTCCTTCTTGAGCCTTGACCGCTTTCTTCCCCTTGGGACATTGACTTCTATAATGTCCCTTTTGGTTGCACAAAAAGCACACAATGTGCTCCTTGCTCTTCTTTGTTAAGGGAGCGGTCTCTTTGGGCTTTTCCTTATCCTTTGGTTCCACTTTTCTCTTTTTCTTGGCCAATTTAGGGCATTTGCTCTTATAATGCCCATGCTCCCTACACTCAAAACATATGATATGATTTTTATTTTTATTTGAAACATTTATACCTTCATGTGTAGGGATGGCATCTTCTCCTTTTGATCCGGAGGTAGAGGCTTCCTCTTGATCCAATTATGATGCTCCTCCAATAGATTCGACTCGACTTGTGGAGGTGGAAGCTTCTTCATCCTCTTCTTCTCTTGACCCGGATGTGGAGACTTCTCCTTCTTTTTGATCCGGTGTCATCGAAAAGTGCTCCCCCTCAATCCTAGAGGTGGAGGCTTCTTCATCTGCATCTTCTACAAGAAACAAAGAGTATGCACCCTCTTTGCCCTTTTCATTGCATTCCTTTGAAGATGAGGCTTCTTGGACTTCTTCTTCTTCGGAAGTTGAGGATCTCTCAACTTCGGAGTCCTTCTCTTGGTCTTGCTCCAATGAGTCGCCCTCTTTGGATTTATCTTGATTTGGTACAATAGAGGGTTCTTCATGAAGTTTGGCCAACTTGCTCCACAATTCCTTTGCATCTTCAAATTCTCCAATTTTGCAAAGAATGGTGCTTGGCAATAAATTAACCAATAATTTGGTTACCTTGTTATTCGCCTCACACCTTTGAATTTGTTCTTGGCTCCATTTGCTCTTCTTGAGGATTTTGCCCTTTGAATTTCTTGGAGCCTCGAAGCCTTCCATTAGAACAAATCATTGTCCTATCTCCATCATCAGGAAATTTTTGATTCTTGATCTCCAAGAATCGAAGCTTGTAGATACATATGGTGGAGCCACCCTTGTGTCGAATTCAAGTCCGTCCTGAAATTCCATGTTGAAGTTGAGCTTGAAGAAATCTTTGACTTGAAGAATTTTGCTCCAACTTCTTCACCCTCTAGCTCTTTGCCCCTTCCGGCGATGATTCTGGTGAAGAGCGACCTCGCTCTGATACAACTTGTTAGGACCAAAATGTAGCTAGAGGGGGGTGAATAGCTCGTCGCGCTCCTCGTTGCTCTTCGTTGCTAGTTTCTTCAATGATATGCAGCGGAAATACAAGAAACAAAACATACAACGCTAACACAAAGGATTTACTTGGTATCCACCTCAAGAAGAGGTAACTAATCTAAAGATACACACACTCACGCACCCTCCACTATGAAAACTCTCCTTTACGGTAACTACCGAAGGCGGAGAAGCCTTACAAGCTCTCAGTACAAGAAGAAGGAAAGGGTAAATAAAATACAAGCAAAAGCTTACAAGTTTGCACACGAAACCCTAACCCTAACTTCTTCCTCGCCTCTTGACTTGGATGTGTACCAGCACAAGCCTCCAAGAACCTTCAAGAACTGGCGATCTGAACCTGAGAGAGATGCTGTGGAGATGCGGTGAAGATCAAAAATGGAAGCTGTGAGTTCTGCCGAGAGAAACGCTTGCCAACAGCTATATCCTGCGCCAACGGTTAAATCCCAATCGATTGGATTGCTCCCAATCGATCGGGGAGGCTTTGGATCGATCGGTTGATCGATCCAGAGCGCCTCTGTGCTCTCGGGAATTGCCTGGATCGATCAGCTAATCGATCCAGGGCTTATCATGCGAAATCGCACCTCCCAATCGATTGCCCGATCGATTCGAGGCTCCCAATCGATCGGTTGATCGATTGGGAGGTTTTCTGTTCGCGCGACACTTCTCCCCAATCGATCCACCGATCGATTGGGAGGAGGCTTATCGCGGGGACTCTCCCAATCGACCGGTCGATCGATTGGGCATGAGCCAATCGATCGGCTGATCGATCCAGCCCTTGTTTTTGCCCAAAAACATGTCCAAAGTCCCCTAAACCAACATCCGGTCAACCATGACCTGTTGGTACATCATGCCTAACATCCGGTCACCCTTGACCTGCTAGGACTCCCTCAACAAGTGTCCGGTCAATCTCTTTGACCCACTTGGACTTTTCTCCTCATGCCAAGTGTCCGGTTATCCTTGACCCACTTGGACTTATCTTCACCAGGTGTCCGATCAACTTTGATCCACCTGGATTTCCCGTGACAAGTATCCGGGCAATCCCTTTGACATACTTGGGCTTCCCAACACCAGATGTCTGATCAAACTTGATCCATCTGGATTTCCTGTGCCTAGCTTCACTCACCAGGACTTTCCTTCTACCTAGCTTCACTCACTAGGACTTCTCATTTGCCTGACTTCACTAACTAGGACTTTCCATACTGCCTAGCTTCACTCACTAGGTTTTTCACCTGGCTTCACTCACCAGGATTTTCCATATTGCCTAGCTTCACTCACTAGGTCTTTCACCTGGCTTCACTCACCAGGACTTTCCAGCTGCCCAGCTTCACTCACCGGGGCTTTCACCTAGCTTCACTCACTAGGGTTTTTTCCTACTGCCTGGCTTCACTCACCAAGACTTTCAGTCTGCCTAACCTCCCAGTTAGGACTTTCACTTGGCTTCACTCGCCAGGATTTTCCAGTCAAGTATCCAATCAACCTTGACCTACTTGACTTCCTTCACAATGTCACTATATGAACAATTACACTTGCAATCTCCATGTCTTGTCTCCATTTATTGTCAAACATTGAAACTCAAACATCAAGACTCGAGCTTGAACTAATTCAAGCTCAGTCAACCAGGTCAACCTGACCTAGGGAATATTGCACCAACATAAGGCTCGTGGCTTTTTCATCACACTTTTCATAAAACTATCGAGTATAGAGACATAGTGGAAAGTAAGAAAGAAGAATAGTGACACTAAGGTTTTTTTACTTAGTTCGGAGCTTGTAGTGACTCGTACTCTAAGGCCCACACGTGAGAGTACTTTTATTGGGTATTCCACTAATAAATCTGAATATTACAAATAGAAATAGATAATAATTTAAGTGCAGTAAATGAAATGAAATTATGACAACAACAAAAGAATTGAAGTTGTGAGTTTTTGGTTGTCGGAGTAGCATTACAGCGTCATAGAGTCGTCTTTTAAGCAGGGTGCAAGAGAAAAGATCATTAGAATGAGTGTCCTTGAGGTGTTGGTCAAGCCCTCCTTTTATAGCCCTATCCAAGCGCTTGGCCCAGTCCCAGGCACCCCTATGATCCTGACGTGCTCTCGTTGAAGCTCTATCTGACGAACTTTATCCATCTTCGGGCACCCGAATCTGTCTGGACGCCTAGACTATAACGTATGTTGGCTAATCAGTATACGCCACCTCAACGCCTACTAATCGCCTGCTCAGTTCCTTCTCAAGCACCTGAACTATGTCCTGGAACCTTGACCTCCTTTTTCTAGCCAGCTTCCAGCTTCATTATTTTCAATCACAAGGTTAGTCCAACAAGCAATAATATGGAAAGAAGAGTATTTGATAGTCTCCAGACTATCCGGTTCTGACTTTCAAATTTTCGTAAAATCCTAGGTCGAACTAACACTCATTGTTCCCTTTACGAGGAACACATTTTCACTTACTTCTCTTAGGAGAGTTTATCTGATGTCAAACCGGTCCTCCAGACTGTTTGGACTTTTACTCAACAGCTGAGACTTCTGGAATTTCCGTTGGGCGTCTGATCCCTGACCCTTCCAGTCTTCCACTTATTGTCTATTATCTCCAGGACTTCCACTTAATATCCTCTACATATAGGATTTTTACCTTAATATTCTTGATGTACTAAGACTTCTATCCAGTACCTCAGATTAGGACTTCCTTGCCTATCCACAACTAGGACTTTCCACCTGCTTAGTATCCATTAGGACTTTTACCTTGCCTAAGCTCACTTGGGACTTTCCTACACACTTAATCAGACTTATTAGAACAACAATAAAACTTAACTTTGAACCATTTACCATTATCAAAACTTAGTTTTGATCATCTGATGCTTCCTGCACTAATAATAACAAAAGGTTAAGGTTAGATGTTTTATTCTAATCCATTTACTAACTGTGTAGGACTGAAAGACTTGATAAGGACCAGACACTAGGCTGAAGTCTAGTCGAGTCAAGCAGGACCTGATGATTGGCCAAACGTCCAACTGAGTAAGAGAGGACTAGGTAGCTTATAGGAATTCCAGTCGGGTTAGAGAAGACCAGATGATTGGCTGAAGTTTAGATGGGGCATCTAGCAGGAAGACCTGGTGGGTCAAGAGATCAAGGTAAACTAGTTCTAAAAATGGTAAGTAAAGGTAAAAAATTAGAGGAGAAATCTAGTGAGGATGCATTCCCGCTTGAGAATAGTAGGTGTTGGTCTGACTCAGAATTTCAATGAAATCTGAAGTTAGGATCAGATAGTCCTAAGACTGTTTTAAAATATGAAGTTAGGATTGGATAGTCCTGAGACTGTCAAAATATTTATTTTGTATTATACTTATTGTGCTAATATTGTGATGTAGGAAAGTGAAATCTAGAAAAAGGGCTTCCAGGTGCTTAAGTAGGATCTAGTTGCCTTGAGGTCCGAGCACCCGCAGTGGGTCTAGGCGCTCAAATGATCTTGAATCCAATCACTTGAATAGATGAGTTGGCGCACTCAAACTGGATGGCACATGTCAGCGTCCATGTACCCAGGAGTGGATAAAGGTTATTGGATAAAGCTTCACTGAGGTGCAGCCCAAGCACCCATAGGTGATCCAAGCATTGGAGGTCGATAATCCAAAGGATCAGATAGGCCCCAGTCCAAGCGCCCGGGAGTGGTCTAGGCACCTAGAAATGACTATAAAAGAGACTTCAACTAGTAGCCTCAACTTGACATTTACTCCAACTTTCTTATTCACATGTTGCTTTGAAAGATCTCTATGACACTGAAAAGCTGCTTCAACAAATAATGCTCAAGCTACTGCTCTTCTTGTTGTCGGAATATTTTACTTATTTACTTTGTAGTTAAAATCTATATAATTATTCAAGATTATAGTAATTGCCCAATGAAAGTACTCACCGAGTGTGGACTTTGGAGTAAGAGTCATCGAAGGCTCTAAATCAAGTAAAACCAACTTGTGTTAGCGATTACTTTTCTCTCTTTATTTTTCACTGCATTATCTCGTTTTATGAAAAAGTGACTCATGCTATTCATCCCCCCCCCCCTCTAGCTCTTTGCGATCCTACAACAATCCAATCCTACATATGTCAAATATTGTCTAAGGCAGCCTTTGACACTTTATTATCACCTCATGTCAAAGACAACATCTGACACCTCTGAATGGCACAAGTGAGGGTCCACACTAACCTCACCTCACCATACTGGATCTAACATACACCTATACTATTGACACCATCCTTCCTTGCTAACCACTACTACAACCATGCTTAGGACATCATCACATGTCAAACTGCTGATTAGGGAGATTCAGTAGGAATGATGAAGTAGAATAAGTGAAGAGATCTGAGTCCAAGGGAGATATTCCCAAGAGAGCTTGTTCTTGCAGCCTAGATGGCAGTGCCACCTATTAGACTACTAGTTAGAGAGATATTAGCAAGAATAATAAAGTAAGATAACTAGAGGGGTTGAAGTCCATGGGAGATATTCCCAATGGGGGGTTCTCATGGCTTAGATAATGGGCTGAGGACGTTCCTGAACTATAATTCTCCTGCGTTGTTATCCAGTTATGAAAAGAAGAGGCTGGGGAGTTTACCCAAGAAGGTACTATTAGGGATAGTATGGCTAGCTAGAAGGGGGGTTGGATAGACGATGCCCCCAAGTTGATCACTTCCTATGTATTCATTAGTGCACAGTGGAAAACAAATAAATACGAATATGAATATAAATATGAAAGCTAAAGACTAAGAGAGAAATACAAACCGCTAACATGTTTCCTTTAACGTGGTTCGGAGATTAGAACTCCTACTCCATGACTATCTGTAAGACGAGCGATTCCTCAATCCTTCGGTAGATTAGCCCTTGGTAAACTCCGGCTATCTCAAGTCTCTTTGTGGGTGGAGAAACCTCACTATAACTCCAACCAAGACCTCTTGGACACAAAGAAAACCTTGAGCACTTAGTGACTAGTAATTAAGGTTAACCACCTCCAATTTCATCACCTTGGCTGGTCATCTCAAGCTTCATTATATAGAACTTGGAAAAATCAACAAGGATGATTTTGTTGGTTGCTACACCTGGATTCTATCCTGCTTACCCTGTACAAAATTTGTACAAGCACAGAACTTTCCTAACAACCTATGTGTTCCTCATGAGTTAAACTTGAATTGGAAATGGAACTTAACATTCTTACTTCATGTTCAACTCATGTGTTCTTCAATAGTTAAAACTTGGATTACAAATGATACTTAATATTATTAATCTAAGTTCATCCTATGTTACAGAAGTTGATTAAATATTTATTTCAAGGATTGACTTCCAGGTTAAACATAGTAAGGCAATTGGCCTTCTTGGGTATGGGATCATCCACCACTTCCTAGACAAAGCCTTTCAAAGAAATTGGATATTTAAACTTATTACAGTAACCCTAGGTTTAACTACAAAGACCTCAATAGAAGCACAAGATCAAAACACTAAAACAAAACACAAAAATGAAACATGAAATCGCTAGCCTCTTGTGTTGGTATTTCAAGATCCATACAAAGAACACAAACTAATTAATTTGAAGCAGAAATAATTAATTAGTTATACCTTTCTTTGTAAATAAAGACCTCTTGATCTTCTGTTGTATTCCTCTCCTCCTCTTGGACGTCATATGGGCGACGATCTACCAAGACAACTCCACCCGAACCACTTCTTCGCCTAAAAAAAACTGAGCCACCAAGGGATGCCAAAATAGGAAATTTTCTTCTCTTCTTCTTCTCTTCCAAGTAACCGGCCATCTTCTCCTTCCTTTCCTCTATACCTCCGGCCATAATGGGATCTAAGATGAGCTTCAAGCAAGCTCGTCAGCCCTAGGTTATGGAAGCAAACCCATCAACCCTAGCTTGGATGGAATGCTTTTGTGCCGCCAGTTGTAGAAGGAAGATGAGTATTGTAGTCGGTCCTTAAGGAAGGAGATGAGGGAAGGGTCGGCCACCAAGGAATTAGGAAGAGAGGGAACTTAGTGTTAGAGTATATACTAAAAGCCTAGCCTTTGTAAACATTTATTTTGAAATAAAGAATCACATTGGTCAAAAATGTCTACATTTATGCTAAGTGTAGTTTTTCAATTAATTTATATTGTAGATAACATGGTGTGTGGTGTCACACATAGAAGATTATGTTATCAGTTCTTTATAAATTATAAACAGTAGCTCGTGACTAAGATGGAAAGAAACAAACCATTGGAATAGTCGTAGTGTAATTAGGTGTTGGTTTATCTTGACCGATAAATTACACTAGTACACTTTGAGTGTATTGAGTAGGACCATTTAAGGTAAGTTTTTTTTATACTGACTTGATAAAAGAACAATACCTTAGTTATTATGGAAGTGTGTGCTCTTAATCTTAATATAATAACAAGCACATATATTTAATATTTATTTCTTTGACTTGTCAAAGGGTGAGATTTAGCTCGATAAATTAATAGGCCCGATAAGTTGAGAAATGATATTACTTATAGTGTGTGTCGTTGATTATAGAAGAAAATTGTGTCCTAGTAATCTAGGTTGATAATGCCCCCAAGAGGAGCTCATAAGGATTGTCATGTTAAACCCTGCAGGTGGACTTAGTCCAACATGATGATAAGGTTGAGTGGTACTACTCTTGGACTAAGACATTAATTAAAATGAGTTGTCAGTAATTCAATTAATTAGTGGGCATCCGACATCTTAAATATAGGGAGACTAACACACTCATAATAAGAAGGAGCCCAAAATGTAATTTGGGATTGGTGTGGTAGTTCAATAATAATTCTTTAGTGGAATGAATTATTATTGATAAAATTAAGTTGAGTGTTCGGGGCGAACACGGGAAGCTTAATTTCATCGGGAGACCAAAATCAATTCCTTCTCTCGGTCCCTATCATAACCTCTTATTTATAAAGTATTATACCCACCTATACCCACCTTTATACCCATCCTAAGGTGGTCGGTCAAGCCTTGCTTGGAGCCCAAGCAAGGGGGTCGGCCAAGTTAATCCTTGGATGAACCAAGTGGTGGCCGACCCTAGCATGAGTCCAAGCGTAGGTGGCCGGCCACAATAAAATTAAAAGGATTTTATTTTTTTAAATTTTCTTATGTGTATTCCATAGTTTTAAAAGAGAATTTAAAATTTAAATCTTTCCTTTTATAGCTTTCTACAAAAGATTAAGAAAAGATTTAATATCTTTCCTTATTTGTATATTGAAAGGAAGATTTTAATTTTAATAAAACTTTCCTTTTTTTGTAACCATGTTCATGATTTAAAAAGAAAGTTTAAAATTAAATATTTCTTTTTATAAGTTTCTATAAAGATTAAGAAAAGATTTGATATCTTTCCTTATTTGTAGATTGTAAGGAGATTTTAATTTTAAACATAACTTTCCTTTTTTGAAATCATCCACATGTTTTAATAGAAAATTTTTAATTTATAAAATTCCTTTTATAACCAACCATGAAGGGAAAATTATTAGAGAAATTTTTATTTTAAAATTTCCGGAAACAAATTAGGAAGTTTTAATTTTGTGTTAAAACTTTCCTTACTTGGAGCTATGAGGTGGCCGACCACTTGATTTAAGAAAAGGAAATTAGTTTTAATTAATTAAATTTTCCTTTTCATGGCAAAGTAATAAGGAAGTTTTTATTTAAATTTTCCTTATTTGCCAAGACCAAGGATTATAAAAGAGGGGGTAGGGGTGCCTTCATGGCTAACAACTATATTCTATTTTCCTCACTCTCTTCCTTGGTGGTGGCCGGCCCTAGAGCTTCTTCTTCTCCTCTTCTCTTCTTCTTTAGTGGTCGGTTTCATCCCTCTCTTGGAGCTCTTGTTGGTGGCCGGTTCTAGGTACGAGAAGAAGGAGAGAAAGGAGGCTTTGTTTCTTGCATCCCTTGGAGCTTGGTGGTGGTGGTCGAACCTCTGCATCCTTGGAGGAGTCTTGGTGGCTGAAACTTGGTGAGGAAGAAGAAGGGCTTGGGTGGTTCTCATCTTGGTAGATCGTTGCCCACACAACATCTGAGATAAGAAGAGGAATACGGTAGAAGATCAAGAGGTTGTTGCATACAAAGAAAGGTATAACTACAAATTGTTTTCTGCATCATACTAGTTTTTCTTTGTATGAATTCCAAACACAAGAGGCATATGATTCTAGATTTTTGGATTAGGTATTCGAAGTTATGTTTCTTTTATTTTATTTTGATCTTGTGATTCGATTGTTCTTTTTGATTAAACCTAATGTTATTTTAGGAAATTGAATATTGAATTTCGTTAAGAGGCTTTGTCGAGGTAGTGGTGGATGTTTCCATACCCAAGAAGACCATGTGCCTCGCCATGTTTGACCTGAGAGCCAATTTCCAAAATTGATATTTAATTGAATTTATAACATTGGTGGATTTGGATCAATAATGTTAAGTTCCGTTTGCGATCCAAGTCTAAACCATTAAGAACAGATAAGTTAAATTTGGAATCAATAATGTTAAGTTTCGTTTGCGATTCCAAATTTAATTTCTAAAGAACACAATAGGTTGTTAGGAAAGGTTCAACACTCATACAAAATTTTTATACAGTGGAACCGGTACGATCTTCCTAGGACCAACCAACACTTAGGTTGTATATCTTATGAGGTACCCTCTCCTTCTCTTTTATAATCCTTGGTCATGGCAAAAAAGGAATCTTTTAAAACTAATTAAAACTTCCTTATTTGTGGCCTCCCCTTAAAAAGGAAATTTTAACAACAATTAAAATATCTCTTTTCTAAATTTCCTATTGTACATGGCAATAAAGGAAAGTTTTAAAAATTAATCTCTCTCTTTTAAAACATGTAGACAACTACAAAAAATAAAGATTAATTAAAACTTCTCTTTTTAAATCATGGTTACAAAAAAAGAAAGTTTTATTAAAATCTCTCTTTTAAACATTATAGATAACTACAAATAAGAAAAGATTTTAACAAAATTAAAATCTCTCTTTAATCTTTTGTAGATAGCTATAAAAGGAAAGATTTAGAATTTTAAAACTCTCTTTTAAAACCATGAGGATGACTATAAAAGGAAATTTTAAAATTAAAATTTCTCTTTTAAATCCCTTCATGAATGGCTACAAAAGGAAAGATTTTAGCAAAAAAAAAATCTCCCTTTAGTTCTAATGGTGTGGTCGGCCCCATGCTTGGACACCAAGCATGGCTTGGCCGACCACCTCTTGGGCTCCAAGCTAATACTTGGTCGGCCCCCTTGCACCAAGCAAGGATGTGTCCGGCCCGTTACTTGGGTAAGAAGTGGACTTTGTGGATATAAGGCTTTATAGAGGCTACAACAGGGACCGAGAGGAGGAATTGGTTTTGGTCCCAGATGAGCTTGATGTTCCTGTGTTCGCCCTGAACACCCAACTCAAGTGCATCAATAATAACTCAAACCACTAAAGAGTTATTATTGAACTACCACATCAATCTCATATTACATTATGAGCTCCTTATTATGAGTGTGTTAATCTCCCTGTGTTTAAGATATCGAATGTCCATTAATCAAATGAGTTATTGACACTCACTTAATTAACATCTAGCTCCAAGAGTAGTACTACTCAACTTCATTGTCATGTCGGATTAGGTCCACCTGCAGGGTTTACATGACAATCCTTATGAGCTTCTCAAGGGGGCATCATCAACCTAGATTACTAGAACACAGTTTCCTTTTATAATCAACAACACACCATATAAATAATATTATTTCCCAACTTATCATGCCTATTGATCCAACTGAATAAATCTCACCCATTGATAAATTAAAGAAATAAATACTAAGTATATGTGCTTGTTATTATATCGGGATTAAGAGCACACACTTCCATAATAACAGAGGTCCTGTTCTTTTATGCAGTCAGTATAAAAAGAACAACCTCAAATGGTCCTACTTAATACACTCATAGTGTACTAGTGTAATTTTATAGTTAAGATAAACTAATACCAAATTACTCTACAACCATTCCAATGGTTTGTCCCAATCCATCTTGGTTGTGAGCTACTATTTATAATTTATAAGGAACTGATAACATGATCTTCTATGTGACACCACATACCATGTTATCTATAATATAAATTAAATGGACAACTACATTTAATATAAATGCAGATATTTGACCAATGTGATTCTTATTTAAAAATAAATGTTCATACAAAAAGCTAGGCTTTTAGTATACATCCTAACAATCTCCTACTTATACTAAAAGACTATGCTGCCATACATCTGATTCCCATCCCCTCAACATGCCCATCAAAAGCTCTCGCCGGAAGGATCTTAGTGAAAGGATCTGTCAGGTTATCTTATGATGCAATCTTGGAGACAACAACTTCTCCTCGTTTTATGATGTCTCGTATCAGGTGATACTTGCGCTCAATGTATTTACTTGCCTTATGGGCTCGAGGTTCCTTCGAGTTTGCAACAGCACCACTGTTGTCACAATAAATTGTGATAATTTTGGGCAAACCATGAATCACATCTAAGTCCATCAAGAAGTTTCTGAGCCATACAACTTCTTTGGCTGCCTCAGAGGCTGCCACATACTCAGCTTCCATGGTGGAGTCCGAAATATATTTCTACTTAACACTCCTCCATGTTATGGCTCCACCTCCCAAAGTAAATACATACCCTAAGGTAGACTTACTATTGTCCCTATCTGATTGGAAGTCAGAATCCGTGTAGCCCACAGGGAGCAAATCATCAGCCTGGTAAACTAGCATATAATTTCTAGTCCTTCTCAGGTACTTCAATATATGCTTTACGGCAGTCCAATGTCCTTGTCTTAGGTTACTTTGATATCTGCTAACCATGCCCACGGTAAAACAGATATCCGATCTCATACATAGCATCGCATATATTAGGCTCCCTAGAGCCGAAGCATAAGGAACTGCCTTTATCTCCTCTATCTTCTTTGATGTCTTAGGACACATCTCTTTAGATAAAGGTACTCCATGCCGAAAAGGTAAGAAACCTTTCTTGGAGTTTTGCATGCTAAAACGAGCTAGGATAGTATCGATGTATAAAGCTTGGGATAAGAACAACATTCTTTTCTTGTGATCCCTTATTACTTTGATCTTAAGAATATGTCTACATTCTCCCAAATTCTTCATATCAAACTGCTTGGACAACCATACCCTTATGTCTGACAATACTTTGACATTATTGGCAATGAGCAAAATATATTTACATATAGTACAAGAAATACCACCACATTTCCGTCACTCTTCTTGTATACATAAAATTCATCCGGACACTGAATGAATCCATAAGACTGGATAACTTCATTAAACCGGATGTTCCAAGATCTTGAAGCTTGCTTTAGTCTATAAATAGACCGATTGAGCTTACATATAAGATGTTCTTTGCCCTTCGCAATGAATCCCTCTGGTTGCTTCATATGGATATTTTCTTCAAGACTTCCATTAAGGAAAGTTGTCTTGGCATCCATTTGCCAAATCTCATAATTCATATGAGCAACAATAGATAAAAGAATCTGGATAGACTTAAGCATGACTATCAGTGAAAAGGTTTCCTCATAATCAATTCCCTCTTTCTGAGTATATCCTTTTGCAACAAGCCTTACTTTGAAAGCTTCCACCTTCCCGTCTGTCCCTCTTTTTCTTTTATAGACCCATTTACACCCAATGACTTTTACACTATTTAGTCGTTCTATAAACTCCGAGACCTGATTAGAATACATAGATTCTATTTCAGAGTTCATTGCACTTTGCCAAGATGCTGCATCTTGGAGTGATTCATCATATATGCAGGGATCAGGTTCATGTTCACCAAGGATCAAGTCCAAAGACTCTCCCAAAAATATGAATCTATCAGGTTGCCAAACAACCCTCCCACTACGACGTGGCACTGCTTGTAATTGTACATCATTTGTGACACGTGTTGTAGTTTCTTGTGGTATCTCGTCTTGTACCATTGGTACTAAATTAGACATGTCCTCTCTTATTTCCTCAAGAACAATTTTACTCATTGACTTATGATTCATTACATAGTATTCTTCTAAAAATCGAGCATTGGTGCTATCAATGACCTTCTGATCTTTAGGACTATAAAATAAACTACCTTTCGTTCCTTTAGGATAACCCATAAACAAGCGAACTTCTGTTCGTGATTCCAACTTATCAGTGTCTCCCTTCAGCACATGTGCTGGACTATCCCATATCCGAATATGCTTCAAACTAGGCTTACGCTCATTCTATAATTCTATGTGAGTAGAGGGTACTTACTTAGAAGGTACCATGTTCAGAATGTATACTGTCATTTCCAGAGCATATCCCCAAAACAAATTTGGTAATTCTGAATAACTCATCATTGATCTTACCATTTCCATAAGAGTCATATTCCTTTGTTCTACCACACCATTCTGTTAAGGTGTACCAGGTGCAAACAGTTGGGATTGAATCCCGGCCTCTGATAAGTAACCCCTAAACTCTCCTAAGAGGTACTCTCCACCACGATCAGACCATAGTGTCTTGATACTTTTACCATGGCATTTCTCCACATCAGCCTTGTACTCTTTGAACTTATCAAAGCACTCAGACTTGCGGTGCATCAAGTAAATGTACCCGTATCTCGAATAGTCGTCTATAAAAGAGACGAAATATTCGAAACCACCTCTTGCCTGGATAGTCATAGGTCCACACAAATCAGAATGAACCAATTACAACACATCTTTGGCTCTATAACCCTTAGCCTTAAAAGGTCTCTTGGTCATTTTTCCTTCCAAGCAAGACTCGCAGGTTGGAAAGTTTTCCAATGAACTCAAAAGTCCATTGGCTATTAACCTTTGAATCCTACTCAAGTTAATATGACCTAGCCTTAGATGCCAAAGATATGTTTTGTTCATTTCCGAAGGTTGATTTCTCTTATTAGAATTAGAAGATTTGTTATTAATTTTCATTTGTTGCATCATGGGAGTTATTGGATTTAGAGTATATAAATTGCAAACCAACGTACCAGAACAGATAACTTTCCTATTTTTCTTGATAACAACTTTGTTATCAAAAAAGACAGAATATCCATCCTTAAATAGTTTAGAAACTGAAATCAAGTTCTTTCTAAAACTTGGTACGTAAAGACAATTTCTCAAAATCAATGTTTTATTCCTAAATAAACATCTCCCACTGCAACAGCTGCTACTTTTGTAATAGTGCCCATGTAGACGGTGATTTCCCCTTCATATAGTTGTCGGGTTTCCTGCAACCCCTGCAATAAATTACAAACATGATTAGTGGCTCCCATATTTACACACCAGGTACCGGTAGATAACACTGCTAAACATGTTTCGACAACTAATGAATAAGATGCACCTTCATTATTCTCGTTTCTGCGAGGGCAGTCCATCAAATGAGCCATCATTTTGAGGATATAATCCCTTACGGGTGTCCCCTCAATCATGGTGGTCGTCATTAAGTTTCTCATGGCCTCCTGCCTGGCAGCCTGATTCTGGTGTCCGAAAAGTTCCTCGAGATTGACAGTGTGTAAGGCCTGATGCTAATGTTGCAGCACATTTGACATCGAAGCCAAAATGTAACACCGCGCCATCTCATCTGCCTTGACCCATTTCCTATGTCTCTCTATCTCCTCTTTAATAGAATCATTATCAAGTATGCTAGGACAGACCTCAAGAAGTACGAACTTATATCCTTCAGCAGTTAAGACAATGTCTAAGATTTGTTTCCAATCAATGTAATTGGGACCAGTAAGTTTGTTAACAACTAGGGAATTGTAAGTCATCCTAAGAATCACAAAATATTTTGTCAATACTTTAGAATTTAAAATAATATTGTTTTCTCAAACAATATCATTTAAATTCATCAACACCTCAAACACCGTGAATTTTGTATGCCACGATATTGTGGACGTATACAAATTCGAACATTTGTAAGAGGGTGTTTTACCCATTAATTTTATTATCTTGTTAACCTAACTTTATGATAAATAAAATTAATAGTTAGTTTTTCTTCGGTTACACAAATAATAGTAGTGACTCCGATGGGGAGGATACTATTAAATACGCCTAAGTGTATACCATTACTTGATACTAAGTTCATTAAATAGGATTGTGCCCCTTCATATGGAAAAGATCACACTATCCTAAATAATTTCCTATAATCATCCATTAAGGAAGTTTGATCTAGTGATCCGCAAACAAACTCATCCGATGTGGAGGAAGGCACTCAGAGCCAACGTGCAAGTTTGAATGTATTACTTACAAACCAGTAATGGAGACCATGGAATTTAATTAATTCATCTCCCACTTAGTTATTTAGAAACAAGGAATTTTAACATGCACACAAGCACACAAATATAGCACATCACAGCATAAAAGACAATAAATATGAAAACTAATTTTCCAACTATTATGACATCATCCATAGCTATCCTCCGTGTGCCGCCAACCCTAGCCACCACCAATGGGTCATGTCGTCATGTCTATCTTTCTTTCTTTTTCCATTGCGCCTCTGGTCCTCAAATAGCACCACGCCTCACAAGGATATGATCCGCGACAAAAAAAATAAAATTTTACATTTATTGATCCTATATTCCACGAAGGAATATACATGTAATCTAGATCGAACAAAATGTAAAATCCTAAAACTAATACAGCTCCTACTGTATTTAATAATTATAATCATGCACACATATAAAATGCCCTCGACATGTCCGAGGGTCCAATCACACACAATCACAATAGGCTATAATAGTTGG
The DNA here is from genome assembly GCF_018446385.1 of Zingiber officinale. Taxonomy (NCBI): domain Eukaryota; kingdom Viridiplantae; phylum Streptophyta; class Magnoliopsida; order Zingiberales; family Zingiberaceae; genus Zingiber; species Zingiber officinale. The sequence goes on along the minus strand of NC_056006.1, from coordinate 57,380,196 downwards.
ATCCTGCAACCACAGAGTTAATCTATTTGCACATCCTACTATTATCCTGCCTAAACTTATGTATGAAAAGTGAATAATTAACTGAAAATCAAACACACAGAGGCAAAACCCTAGCTCTGATACCAATTGTTGGTTGCTACACCTGGATTCCGTTCTGCTTCCCCTGTACAAAATTTGTACAAGCACAGAACTTTCCTAACAACCTATGTGTTCCTCATGAGTTAAACTGGAATTGGAAATAGAACTTAACATTCTTACTTCAAGTTCAACTCATGTGCTCTTCAGTAGTTAAAACTTGGAATGCAAATGATACTTAACATTATTAATCTAAGTTCATCCTATGTTACAAAAGTTGATTAAATATCTATTTCAAGGATTGGCTTCTAGGTTAAATATGGCGAGACACTTGACCTTCTTAGGTATGGGATCATCCACCACTTCCTAGACAAAGTCTTTCAAAGAAATTGGATATTTAAACTTCTTACAGTAACCATAGGTTTAACTACAAAGACCTCAATAGAAGCACAAGATCAAAACACTAAAACAAAACACAAAAATGAAACATAAAATCGCTAGCCTCTTGTGTTGGTATTTCAGGATTCATATAAAGAACACAAACTAATTAATTTGAAGCAGAAACAATTAATTAGTTATACCTTTCTTTGTAAACAAAGACCTCTTGATCTTCTGTTGTATTCCTCTCCTCCTCTTGGACGTCGTGTGGGCAACGATCTACCAAGACAACTCCACCCGAACCACTTCTTCGCCTACAAGAAAACCTAGCCACCAAGGGATGACAAAATAGAAAATTTTCTTCTCTTCTTCTCTTCCAAGTAACTGGCCATCTTCTCCTTCCTTTCCTCTATACCTCCGGCTACAATGGGATCTAAGATGAGCTCCAAGTAAGGTCGTCGGCCCTAGGTTATGGTCGTCTACCAAGACAACTCCACCCGAACCACTTCTTCGCCTCCAAGAAAACCTAGCCACCAAGGGATGACAAAATAGAAAATTTTCTTCTCTTCTTCTCTTCCAAGTAACTGCCCATCTTCTCCTTCCTTTCCTCTATACCTCCGGCTACAATGGGATCTAAGATGAGCTCTAAGTAAGGTCGTCGGCCCTAGTTTATGGCCCTAGCTTGGATGGAATCCTTTTCTGTCGCCGATTGTAGAAGGAAGATGAATATTGTAGCCGGTCCTTAAGGAAGGAGATGAGGGAAGGGCCGACCACCAAGGGATTAGGAAGAGAGGGAACTTAGGTTGTATATCTTATGAGGTACCCTCTCATTCTCTTTTATAATCCTTGGTCATGGTAAAATAGGAAACTTTTAAAACTAATTAAAACTTCCTTATTTGTGGCCTCTCCTTAAAAAAGAAATTTTAACAACAATTAAAATCTCTCTTTTCTAAATTTCCTATTGTACATGGCAATAAAGGAAAGTTTTAAAAATTAATCTCTCTCTTTTAAAACATATAGACAACTACAAAAAAGAATGATTAATTATAATTTTTCTTTTTAAATCATGGTTACAAAAAAAGAAAGTTTTATTAAAATCTCTCTTTTAAACATTATAGATAACTACAAATAAGGAAAGACTTTAACAAAATTAAAATCTCTCTTTAATCTTTTGTAAATATCTATAAAAGGAAATATTTTAAAATTTTAAAACTCTCTTTTAAAACCATGAGGATGGCTGTAAAAGGAAATTTTAAAATTAAAATTTATCTTTTAAATCCCTTCATGAATGGCTATAAAAGGAAAGATTTTAGCAAAAAAATAAAATCTCCCTTTAATTCTAATGGTGTGGTCGGCCCTATGCTTGGACACTAAGCATGGCTTAGCCGGCCACCTCTTGGGCTCCAAGCTAATGCTTGGCCGACCCCCTTGCACCAAGCAAGGATGTGTCCGACCCATTACTTGGGTAAGAAGTGGACTTTGTGGATATAAGGCTTTATAGAGGCTATAATAGGGACCGAGAGGAGGAATTGGTTTTGGTCTCCCGATGAGCTTGAACTTCCTGTGTTCGCCCCGAACACCCAACTCAATTTCATCAATAATAACTCATACCACTAAATAGTTATTATTGAACTACCGCACCAATCCCATAATACATTATGGGCTCCTTCTTATTATGAGCGCGTTAACTTTCCTGTGTTTAAGATATCAAATATCTATTAATCAAATGAGTTACTGACACTCATTTAATTAACATCTAGCTTCAAGAGTAGTACCACTCAATTTCATTGTCATGCCGGACTAGGTCCACCTGCAGAGTTTACATGACAATCCTTATGAGCTCCTCAAGGGGACATCATCAACCTAGATTACTAGGACACAATTTCCTTCTATAATCAACAACACACTTTATAAATAATATTATTTCCCAACTTATCGGGTCTATTGATCCAACTGAATAAATCTCATCCATTGATAAATTAAAGAAATAAATACTAAGTATATGTGCTTGTTATTATATCAGGATTAAGAGCACACACTTCTATAATAACAGAGGTCATGTTCTTTTATACAGTCACTATAAAAAGAACAACCTCAAATGGTCCTGCTCAATACACTCATAGTGTACTAGTGTAATTTTATAGTTAAAATAAACTAATACCAAATTACACTACAACCATTCCAATGATTTTCCCCAATCCATCTTGTTTGTGAGCTACTATTTATAATTTATAAGGAACTGATAACATGATCTTTTATGTGACACCACGCACCATGTTATCTACAATATAAATTAAATGGATAACTACATTTAACATAAATATAGACATTTGACCAATGTGATTCTTATTTCAAAATAAATGTTCATACAAAAAGCTAGACTTTTAGTATACATCCTAACAGATTTTATCGTTACCAGTCGACTGGTCCTTGCACTAGTCAACTTGTGCCAGCCCAATGGTACTCCAATAGCCTATTACCAGTCGACTGATCTTTGCACCAGTCGACTGATCCCTACCGTTTGGGCACAGAAGCTCTCTGTGCTCTTCCCCAGTCGACTGGTCCCAATACTAGTCGATTGGTAAAAGCCTAAACATAGGGTTTCCCTTCCCGAGTGTATTTTTGTCACACTCAGACCCTCACGACTTAATTGACTCTTTTTTGAAGCTTTGATCTCTTGCTTTCAAGCCTACTTCCTTTGGCTCTCATCCCTCGGATGCATTCAAGCCCACGACTCGTTCCTAATGTCATCCTTCGCGTATACCTCAAAGTCGCTTCTCTCGGCCCTTGTCCTTGCTGCCTTATCCACAGGCCCTCGGATGCTCCATCCTTCACCAAACTTGATATATATATATATACACATTTATATACACACATCAAATGCAATGATGAATCTAACTTAAACCCTTTACCCAAACATCAAAACACATGGTCGCATGGACCATTAGGATTACTCCAACAATCTCTCCCATTTTGATGTTTGGCAATACGTTTAAGTTAGGGAAAATATAATGGCAAAAATAATATGCTAATAATAAATGGACTTATGTTGCTAAGGTTACACACTTGGACTTACACCGCCGAGTCAAAAATGCAAACATGCATTGGAACCTATCACAAGGCTCCCCTATACCTAAGCTCCCCATTGAGCTAGGAATTTTACCGTAGGGATATTTAAGAATCTATCACAAGGCTCCCCCTATGCAAAGGAACCTAAGATTTTCCCAACTAAACATTACTTCTCCCCCTTTGCCTAACATTAAACAGCTCTAACAATATCCCAATTGTTAAAACTTGATCATCCAAACTGATCCTAAACTCGTGTATTTATCCCATAGGATCTCATACACCTATGCAGTTGACCCGGTCAAAATTAGTGCTGAAAAATAATTTCAGACTAGTATCAGTTGACTGCTCTCATTGATACAGACTCACAAAGGCATTTTGTGGTTGAAAAATACTGTTACCAATTGACTGGTAACTGCACCAGTCGACTGGTACCTTGATTTCAGCCCAATCAATATTTCTGACCTGATTTTAGAAATGCACCAATAATTCCATAGACATCCAAAAATCCTTAAATTTTATGGAGAGGTCTGTTTTATCTATATCTACTTGGGAAAAATACATTTAAAAATGTATCTATCATTATCCCAAGATTGATACAAAACCCAAAACTAGCTAAATGGTTCAATTGAACATTAACCTAAAGTCCTAGTTTTTGCTTCCTCTTGATGTATTTGCCCATACTAACCCTCAACACATCCCTAGCATTGGTTTATATGACATCTATACATCCAAAATCAAGAATCATGTAATATGTTTCTATACATGAACTCAATCTAATTGTGTCAATTCCCTAGGTTTGAGACTTAAGTCTGTCTCCAAACCACTTGGCACATTCCATGATCCATCTAGAATCCCAAGTAATACCCACTTGAGATTCATTGGTCATGGATCCCAAATTGACTCTTTGAGCTCCCACTAGAGCTCTTAACCTTAGTCACTTCCCTTGGTGACTTATCTATTGTGGCTAAACCATAATGATGCCCCTTAGAAGATTTCCTTATCTTCTTGACCTTGGACGCATCATTCTTGTCATAATCATATGCAACCCTAGCATATTTCATCTTATTGGCCTTGGGTGGTTCTCCCTTGCCATGATCATTTGCCACTCTAGCATATGATCTCTCCTTAGTCTTGGAAGAATTAGATCGGTATCTCAAACCTGATCTATTATTGTTTAGTATTTGGCTACCCAATACCTAATCCCTTAGATCCAACATTAAATCTCTTAAGAATTTTTTTTAACTTATCAAGTTTTGCCTTCAAAGTTTGATTTTTCATTTCTAGATTCCTAAACCTAGAGTCAACATGTCCACCATGAACATTTCTAGACCTACCCATTTTTCTAGGCATATGTCTCCCCTTCCTGGGATTAATATATTGCTTCTTTATTACCTTCTTCTTCTTAGATAATGAGAATCTAACATGTCTAGGTTTATCATGTATAGATACCTTAGGATTATGATCTACATTGACCCTATTTCTATTATGATATCTAAAATTAAAATTTTGCATGGGTAAATAATAATAATTATTTTTAGCATACATGGGAGAATAAACACTTAAATTGCAATTCAAGTTAGGGTATACCTCCCTTACCCTTTAAGCTCCCCCTCAACTTGAGCTCCTCTTCTTCTCCCATTTCTTTAAATGTGCAAGCTTCTTGATCCCCCGCTTCTTGGGGCATTTGGTGTGGTAGTGGCCCTTCTCCCCAGATGTGAAGCATAATGCACAATCTCCTTCCTTGGGTTTCTTCATTCCTACAACCCTTGTTATTATTTAAATTAACTTGAATGAGTTTAGGAGTTACCTTCTTCTTACCAACAGACACCTACTCTTGTAGTGTCCCTTCTCATTGCACTTGAAGCAAGTGATGTGATCCTTTGACTTCACATTGGTGGAGATGCTTATTAGGTTGACTTCTAAGACTTCTTCTTCTTCTTCTTCACTTATCATGGATTCTTCTTCAACCTTTGAGGATGTCTCCTCATCCACATTTATGGATGACATTTCCTCATCCTCCTTCTTCTTAGAAGTTGAACACATGCCACCTCCCTGTTGCTCCTCCTCTACTTGAGCCACTTCATCCTTTTCTTTGAATTTTTCTTCCTCTTATGTAGGCAAAGGTTCTTCCCATGGAACCTTCTTTATCTTGCTCCACAAATTATGGGAGTTCTCATATTCACCTACACGATGTATCACGTCATTAGGCAATATATCAATTAAAATCAAAATTACCTTTGAATTTGCCTTTGACCATGAGGCTTGCTCCTCTATCCAATAATGCAGTCGGAGTCGTTTCCCTTTCTTGTCTCTTGGGACTTCAAATGGCTCCTTGACCACCATCATAGTGTCCCAATCTATTTCAAGGAAGACCTCCATCTTTATCATCCAATACGTGTGATCCTGTAGTAAGAACAGGGGACCCCGCCCTGTGGAGTCAACGCCACGTGGAAGTCACAGTGGCAGTTGTCCATCCGGAGAGGGTCGGGTCCGACCGGACGGCGGGCCGGTCGTCCGATGAAATCGAACGTCCGGAGAGGGATGGGTCCGATCGGCTGGCCGACCGGATGATATTCGGCTGATGGTTAAAGGCGCCCTGTCGAAATCAAGGTTCCGGCGCTCAGTGGAAAAGGTCGCTGGGCCGAGCGGACTTCACGCTCGGCCAAAGCCATAAGGTAACACTGCTAATAGTCTCCACAAAACACGTGATGGAGGATCTCCCCAAGTAAACCACTGCATATGTCCGGTCGGATGTTGAGGGAGCTGTCCACCCGGAAGCCAGATCTGGAGCAAAGGGGAAAAGGACAAGGAACGTCTTTTTCTGACAGCAGGTATGTTTCACGTGTGGGCCATGCTCCAAATCTTGTGACAAGGGATTCCGCTATCCCATCGAGGACATGCTGAGACTGTAGCAGTATGGGTTAGGGAAGCTCACTGACAAGTCCTTACTGGAGCATGGGCCATGGACACGTGTACACCTCGGTAGGTGTACACTCACTTCTTCGCTGCCCTATATAAAGGCCCTCATTCTTCGTCGGAGGTACGCATTCTACGAGTTTTGAAGCCACTATTTCTTTCTTGAGCTTCGCCTAACTTGAGCGTCGGAGGGTCGCCGCCGGGAACCCCTTCCCGGCCCGACTTCTGTGCATGTTCGTCGGAGCTTCGTGCCACCAGTCGAAGATCCACATCAGCAGTCGAAGAGCGCCCCGTGCCCAGCGTCCGTTGATTCAGCATTCGGACAGGATCAACGTGATATCCCATAGTCCTTCTCCTTCATACTTGGGCGGATCTATCAAGTCAGTCATCCTTTGCTTCCTCGGGATTAGTCTGACAAAGAGCGCTCTCGCTCTAATTCCACTTGTTGAGGATCGTAGGGTCAGCTAGAAGGGGTGTGGTGCCCTCAAATTGATCCCTTCCTACGTATTCATTAATGCACAGTAGAAAACAAACAAATATAAATATGAATACAAATATGAAAGCTAAAGACTAAGAGAGAAATACAAACCGCTAACACATTTCCTTTAATGTGGTTTAGAGATTAGGGCTCCTACTCTACGGCTGTTCGTAAGGTAGACAATCCCTCAATCCTTCAGTGGATTAGCCCCCGACAAACTCTAGCTATCTCAAGTTTCCTTGTGGGTCGAGAAATCTCACCACAACTCCAACCAAGACCTCTTGGACACAGAAAATCTTGAGCACTTAGTGACTACTAATTAGGGTTAACCACCTTTAATTTCATCACCTTGGCCAACCATCCCAAGCTCCATCTATAGAGCTTGAGAAGAAACAGCAAAGTTGTTACCATTACCAGTCGATTGGTCCTTGCACCAGTCGACTGGTACTTGACCAACGACTCTTTATCAATCGACTGGTCCTTGCACCAGTCGATTGATCCCTACCGTTTGGGCATAGAAACTCTCTGTGCTCTGCTCCAGTTAATTAGTCCCAGTACCAATCGACTAGTAAAACCCTAAACATAGGGTTTCCCTTCCCGAGTACATTTTTCTCGCACTCAGACCCTCACGACTCACTTGACTCTTCTTTGTAGCTTTGATCTCTTTCTTTCAAGCCTACTTCCTTTGGATCTCATCCCTCGGATGCATTCAAGCCAGCGACTCATCCCCAATATCATCCTTGGTGTATGCCTCGAAGTCGCTTCCCTCGACCCTTGTCCTTGCTGCTTGTTCATGGTCTCTCGGATGCTCTATCCTTCACCGGACCTAAACCCATCAAGATAAGTCATATGTGTATCCTACAAATCTGCACACTCATATACACACATCAAATATAAGGGTGAACCTAACTTAAACCCTTTGCCCAAACATCAAAACACATGGTCACACTAACCATTAGAATTGCTCTAATAGGTACCTGAGTGGGTTTTTACCTGCATAGATTGACCACCATTTCTTCACCCAAGCTGACACTTTTCAAGTCACAAACTTCCCAAATCATGAAGGATATTCGTGGATGTCCTTAAAGGGGGTGTTCCTAAGTCGTGTACTTCCTGAGTCATGAATGTTGTCCGGGGATATACCCAAAGGGGGGTTATTCTTGAGCCCAATACTTCGGTCTCTTCAGGGATGTACCTAAATGGATTGTTCTCAAGCTGCAACTAGTCTTTCCAGGGATGTGCCTAAGAGGGTTGTTCCCATATTTCAATCAATCTTTCCAAGGATGTATCCAAGGGGTTTATTCCCGAGCTACAACACTTCTATCTTTTCCAGGATGTACCTAAAGGGGTTATTCTCAAGATGCACTAGTCTTTTCAAGGATGTGTCAAAGAGGGTTGTTCCCAAGCCACAATTAATCTTTTTGGGGATGTACCCAAGAGGGTTGTTTCCGAGTTGTAACACTTCTATCTTTCTGGATGTATCCAAAGGGGTTATTCCCAAGCTACAACACTTCTATCTTTCTAGAGATGTATCCAAAAGGGTTGTTCCCTAGTCTTAACTAGTCTTTTTTGGGATGTGCTCATGTGTGACCACAAGTGCACCATTATTATCAAATAATAAAAAGATATCTATCCCACAAAGACTGTTGATTAAGCACTAGTTAACTTCACTTAGTGAATTATCTAAATGTTTGAAAGTTAAGTTGGTCACGAATGCAAGAGAAAAAGAAGGAGAAATGAGATTGAGAGGGAGAGAGAGAGAGAGAGAGAGAAAGGAAGAGAGAATTGAGAGAGAGAGGGAGAAAGAGAGAGAAAGGAAGGGAGAGTTGAGAGAGAGAGGGAGAAAGAAAGTGATCAAGGGAGAAGAGTTGGTTGGGGAATGGTTCTAGGATTTTAATTTTACTATAATGCTAGTTAATGCCCCTATAATATGTTCTTCTACCTAATCTTCATGCTTATACTTTTATAGAGATTCTAATCAGATCACCAATTAGAATTCTTATAGCAAAGGATTGGTCCTTATATCAAGGCCTCTAGAAAGTGGGATAAAAACGATGCACTTTATCCCTAAAGATGTTGTTTGTCTAATTGAATATGTATCCTCCGTCACTAAGGATCTCCAGTTATCTAGTCTAGTCAACCTTAACATAAGGTCTCCGAAAAGTGGGGTAATATCAATGCCCTTTGAAATTAAAGGCATAATATGTCCGATTGAATAGGTATACTCTGTCACTAAGAATTTTTTCGGTTATCTAGTCCAGTCAACCTTAACATATGGACAAATCCCTTACATCTATATGCATTCACCACATATACATTTTATCAAACACATACAAGATACAACATATATAGAACAAGTCATAAGCATTTCCTTAAATAAGGAAATAAGTAAATACATAGTTCATGCATCAACAATATATGAGGACCAAAAGAATTTAGATATCTCCATAATAGTATGATATTGTCTACTTTGGGCCTAAACCCTTATGATTTTACTCTTGGGCTCTACCCAAAAGACCTCATAACAATGAAGATATCTTTTTTTTTATAAATCTACGATCGTTCCCATATATTTTTAATGTGAGACTTTGTTTGCAACCTTGAAACCCAACAATCCCCTCTCAAACGAAAGACCACAGGCTTCCCATATCCGATCTTCGACCCACCAGGTCTTCCTACCCCTCGGTCCACTTGACCTACTAAGACTTCCTTGTCTCGCCGCAACTAGGATTTCCTGCTTGGTGTCTAGTCCTCTTGATTCTGACATGGGAGCACTCACTTCCTTTGTTCGAGGTTAATATTATACTTACATGGCTCAATTAGACCATAGCTCATGTGCATAGTCGACAGTTAGACCTTTTAGCAATCTAGGCTTTGATACAAATTGTTAGGACTAAAAAAAATTAAATATCTCTATATTGGTATAATATTGTCCATTTTAGGCCTAAACCTTCATGATTTTGTTCTTGCCATCTACCAAAAAAGTTTCATACCAATGGAGATATCTTTTCCTTATAAATATATGATTTTTTCCATGTATTTTTAATATAAACTTTGTTTACAACCTTGTAACCCAACACAACATATCATAATTACTCTTTATAGCTTAAGAACTGAGAATTTACTCCATAAAGAAGGATTTATAGACCAAAAACATAAAATAAAGCATTCTTACATTCAAAATATGAGATGGAGAAGAAGAATTACTTATTGAGAATATTGTCGATATCTTTAGAATGCTTTCTTGCCCCAGAGATGGATGGATCGATAAAGATTGAAGCTCTAGGCCTCCCCCAAGAGAGAGAACACCTTCCCTAAGGAATGGGGGGAGCTCCAAACTAAGGATGTGACCTAAGGGGAGAAAATCTCCTTATATAGGTGAGGGCACGAGCCTTGCCCAATTACACCACATGATTGTGCTTGTCAGGCATGGTAGTGGTGTGTAACTCTCTGGAAATGGGGACACGGTAGTACCCACTGGGCATGACGCGACTGTGTAACCCTCTGGAATTTAAGGCACGACCATGCCCACTAGCATGGTATGACTATGTAACCCTCTAGAATCTGAAGTATGACCATGCCTGCCTAGCATGGCACGACCATGTATCTCTTTTGAAATCTAAGGAACACAGCATGGCCATGTGTGGTGGACATAGGTCATGCCAACCATGCTGCTTGGCTCCTTCTCCTTGCTCTAAAGTCACTCTAATATATTTCTTTACCATTTAAGTCCTATTTTGGCTCTAATTTTCATTCTATCAATAAAAACAAACAAAAATAAGATCTCCAAATAAATAGAATGGAAGGGGGTTGTTACTTAAATAGGACGCAATAAACATAGATTATAGGGTACAATAAACATAGATTATATGAATGAAATACAAGTAGATGTGCATCAAAGAATGTATAAAAATATATATAATCTACGCATATTATATGCCTAAGGGGGTTGTTACTGAGCTGGAACTTGTCTTTCTAAAGATATGCCTAAGGGGGCTATTCCCAAATTGCAATACTTCTATCTTTCTGGAGATGTACCTAAAAGGGTTGTTCCCAAGCCATAACTAATCTTTCTAGGGATGTATCCAAAGGGATTATTCCTCAATTGCAACACTAGGATGTACTAAAGGAGTTGTTTCAAGTCACAATTAGTCAGCTATAACACTTCTACCTTGGCTATATTTTCTAAACCGCCATACTTTTCGAGCCACTATACTTATCTTTACTTGTCTTCGAGTCATGTCTTTAGTTGTCAGGCATGGACCTGTTCAGACATGTTTACAATGTATGCTTGAGTTGGAGACTGCGAAACACATTACTCATATTTTTTTTTAGCTTTTTACCAAACCACGTAGGTAAGTTTTTGAAATTACCAAATCGCATAGGTTAGTATCAAAATTACCAAATCACATACCCACTTTCAGTTTAACCCCTAATTAGTTGACTGATAAAAATATTAGTCAAATTAATTTCTATTTAAAAATCAATCAATTGATTTTTAACACCAGTCTAATTGATTTTTCTCTGTGTCAAAGCTTTAATCAATCAACTAATTTGCTTTTGTATCAAAGTAGTTTTGGGAAAAAATTGGTTGATAGACCAAACTGAAGGATTGTAAAGTACTAGAGGGGGTGAATAATGTAGTCACTTTTTCATATTTTTCAAAAACTTGAGAGAATGCAACAGAAATTAGACAGAGAAACCCAAATACTAACACAAGTTAGTTTTACTTGGTTTGGAGCTTTTGATAGCTCCTACTCCAAGGCACACACTCGGTGACTATTTTCATTGAGCAATCACCATAAGCTCGAATGATTATACAAATTTTAAGTACAAAATAAATAAGTAAAATATACTGATAACAAGTAGAGTAATAGCTTAAGCGTTGGTTGTCAGAGCAACTTTTCAGTGTTGTGGAGAGCTTCTCAGAGCAACCCGTGAGTACCAAAGTCGGAGCAATTATTGTTTTGGTACTGCTGGTCAAAGCTTTTTTTAATAGCCCTTTCTAGGTGCCTGAATTGAGGCCTATCTGATCTTACTTCGTTGTTGGATTATCCACCAGCAAGCCCCTAAACCACCCTCGGGCGCCTGGACCGTTAACGTGGCTACATCTCGATAAAGCTTTATCTGTGAAAGTTGAACCAACTCCTGGCACATGGACCAGTCAAGGCGCTTGAACCCTGACGTATGTCGGCCAAACCAAACCGTGCCAACTCAGTTGCTCGTATGGCTAGGTTGGCCCCATCTAGGCGCTTGGAGTCACTCGGGGTGCCTAGACTTCCAAGCACTTGGACCCTTCCAGGGTGCCCGAACCCCCTCTTTCAAGCCAACTTTTATCTTTGATTTCCTACACCACTAAGTTAGCAAAATAGATAATAATATGTAAAATAAGTATTGTGACAATATCAGGACTATCTGGTCCTAACTTTGAGTTTCACTGAAACCCTAGGTTGGATCTGTGAGGGTAATTAACCTAGCTATGATCAAGTATGATTAAGGTTTTGATATGTGTGTCAAATAGTTTAAGTTAGGTTTCATATATTTTTGATATGTGTGCTTGAGTCATGCAGGACTTGGTGAAATACATATGAGGAGTTTGGTGCAGCCAAGCTTAGGAAGCTCATCCTAGGGCTCAGGTCCTTGAGATGGTGAAGAATGATGTGGAAGGCATCCAAGGGACCGATGAACAAGGAGTAACGGAGTGGAGCCAAGGGAAACAAACTTCAAGGCAACATGAAAGATGTATGGAGAGGAGTTGTAGGCTCGAGTACATCTGAGGGATAAAGGTCGAGGAAGAGGGCTTCAATGGGCAACTCTAAAGAGGATGAGAGTTGAGTGTGTAACTGGGACCAACCGACTGATGGGTTTACCAATCGATTAGTCCAATCAATTGAGTAATCGATTGGGAGCGAACAGAAGCATTCTGTTTGCTTAGCTAGCAACTACCAGTCGACTGGTATCTTTTCCAGTTGACTAGTAAGTGGTCACTAGTGACCGTTGGTAGAATCTCTGATTTTGCGAAGTAGCTGTTGGCTATATCCAACGATAGCACCAGTTGACTAATGAGTTTGTCAGTCGACTGGTGCACAGGAATTGAGTTGATTAGTGATCAACTTTTTCCACTCTATTTATAGGGAGCTTGGGACATTGAAGGAGGTTACTATTTTGATCATATACTCCTAATCTTTGCCTCCAAGCTTCTAAAGCCTTCACTCTTCTTCCTACACCTAGTTCTCAATCTTGTAAAGAAGAAGAGTTTCCTTGTGGGAGGTTTTGTTCCACCGAGAAAGGAGCTCATTTAGCCAGAGACTACCGGGGACTAATCCATCGAAGGATTGAGGGTTCGTCCATGTCAAAGATAAATCTTGGAGTAGGAACAAGAAATCTTTGAACTACGTTACATCGATCTTGTTAGCGTTTGTATTCTTATTTAGTTTCATTAGTTCATTAAACACTAACAAGTTGTAGGAGTAAGAATTCAAAGAACACCTATTAACCCCCCCCCCCTATAACTGATCGAAGATCTTCAATAAGTGATATCAGAGCAAGGACGTCCTTCAACAGACTAATCGCTGAGAAGAGCACTTTTAACAAAATGGCCGGTTTAAGCATTCATCCACCTAAATTCGAAGGAGAATTCTCTTGGTAGACAAAGAGAATGGAGGAATTTTTTAAACCAATTTCGATATTATGCTAATCATGAAAAATGGTTTTGAAATACCTAGGGATCAAAATAATGAGATAAAGGGTAGCCCGGTGCATGAAGCTCCCGCCATGCGGAGTCCTGGGAAGGATCCATTATATGCATCCTTACCCTGCTTTTTGCAAGAGATTGTTTCAGGATTTGAACCCGTGACCTTTTGGTCACATGACAATAACTTTATCGTTGCATCAAGGCTCCCATTCGATCAAAACAATGAGATAATCGAGAAAATAAGATGGAGCAAGAAGCAAAGAGAAGAACATTTGGCAAACTAAAGGGCAATGCATCATTTACTAAATATTCTTCCCCATTAAGAAGTAACCAGGATTGGAAACTATACAAGTGCCAAGGATTTATGGGAAAAGCTAGTAGGACTTCATAAAAGTATATCAGAAGCAAAGTTGGCAAGGAGAGATCTTCACCGAACTCAACTCAACAACTGTAAATTTGAAAAAGGAGAAAAGGTAACGACACTTCATTCTAAAATTAAGGAGGGTTACTTCATTCTAAAATTAACAAAAATTTGAATGGACTAACAAGTATAGGTGAGAAACTATTCAACCATGACATCATGATGAAAACCATCAATGCTTTCCCAAGAACCACAACTTGGAGTTTAATTGTAAACTCATTCTACATTTCAAAGGATCTAGAGAAGTGCTCCCTAGATGAATTCTTCTCAACAATGAAACTCCACGAAATTAGAGTTGAAGGGTCAGAAGGAGAAGCCTATAGATCAAGGGGAGTAGCCTTCATAACAAACAAAGAGAAGGGTAAGAAGAAGAAGTCTCCATCCCCACCATCTTCCAACTCCGAGGAGTTAAGCGCCTCAATGGATAGCGATCAAGAGGTGTATATATAAAAAATGAGAAAAGCATTTATAAATTTTTCTACTAACAAATCTCATGCTAGGAGAAGTTCAAGGGGCAAGAGTAGGACAAGGAGGGTCATTTTCTATATTTGCTAAGATGAAGGACGCATGAGAGATCAATGTCCCCTTTTGAAGAAAAAGGAAGGTAAGAAGAAGACAAAAGAAGAGGGGAGAAAGCTCAAAATCTAAAATCAACATGGGATAACCCATCATCATCGGTGCAAGAAGAATACTATGTATCTCATTTTTCTCTAATGGTAATTGATGGCATTGCCTCCACCTCATCCGAAAGAGAAGAGGAAAGGAGCTCAAGTGAAGAAGAGAGGAGCTCAAGTGAAAGGGTGTATCCCATTTTGCTCTAATGGGAATTGATGACATTGCCTCCACCTCATCGGAAAGAGAATAGGAAAGGAGCTCAAGTGAAGAAGAGAGGAACTCAAGTGAAGGGGGAGGGTAATCATTGGATCAGACTTCTCGGTAAGTGAGGTATATAATCTACCCACTCAAACCTTAGTTAAGATTATTACAAGTACAAATAGGGATTTGTTTAAGGCTAAGAGGAAAAACAAAGCCTTGAAATATGATATTATCATGCTTGAAGAAAAATTAGAATCCATGACTCTTAAGAATAATGATTTGTATGCTTCTTCTTGTAGTTTAAATGTATCATGTTTAGAAGAAGAAAATAAGGATTTAGAGAAAAGGTAGAAAACCTCACTAAAGCCCTTGAAAGTTTTAAAAGTGGAACTAAAATCCTAAATATGATCATTGGGAGCCAAAGAGCTAGTTTTAACAAAAAGGAATTAGGATGCAAGGGATCAAACAATGAGAAATCCTATCATTGTCTAATGGGCAATCCAAAATAAAAACCATAGATAGAAAATGGATCCCTAAGGAATATTTGATTAACCCAATTAAAAAAAAATATCTATTGGGTGATAAAGTCAATCCTTAAGGGTTAGAGAATTTTGGAATAGTCAACTATAAAAGACTTAATTCAAACTCTTTATAAATGGTTGACTTGAGACTTAAAGGGGAACACTTAGCCTTGGATAGAAATTCAAGATAAAAAGGGGCTAAGAAGAACTTACCTTTATTACATCTCCCAACAAACAATAGCTTGACTTGTTTTATAAATCTAGACAAGGATGTGAGATGCTAGGATGATACATTTAAGTCATTAATGCTTATGACATTTTGATGAGTTATGTATTGTATCAAATTTTAGTGATCATTGACCAACTATGGAGAAATCCAATGTTTAATTAATGAACATCTTACCCATAGATCATAGTTGAACATTTTAAATATTTTGAAAATAATCTATGTTTTATAAACAGAGACTTAGTTTTTGAAAAACATTGCTCAATACAAGTGTTCAAAATTTATAAAACATTGAATGTTTTTAAGGTTTTTGAGTTTTTATCAAAACTTGAATTTAAAAATAAATTTTCATGAAAATATTTTTTTTCTATTAGAGGAACTTAAAAGAAATATATTTTTAAAATTTTATGATTTTTAAAATTTTTTAAAATTTTTTATATATTTCTGAAGTTGGCTTCAAAAATCAAAAATTGAACTGAAAATGTACTAGTTGACTATAACAGAGGGCAGCTAATTGGTGGCTAAATTTTTAGCATTCTGACTTTGTTTCAGAATTTGATTTTGGATATTTTTAAGTCAAAGTTGATACCACATTGTACTTGGTAGATAAGTGCAATCTTTTTTCTGGTGTCAAAGGGGGAGAAATGCTAAGGTTTAAGTTAGACACTTTTTAATTCTCCATACTTGAGTAAGAACTTAAAAATTAATGTGATAGAGCATATGTTAAGGGAGAGCTTGGGTTTATGCTTCATGTTTACATTTTGCCTTTAATTTTTAAGTATTATTTTCGCTAATTTAAACATATTGTCATATATCAAATAGAGGGAGATTGTGAGTGCAATCGATCTAGATTTGATCCGGTACGATCATGGTTTTGATGTGTGTATCAAATACTTTAAGTTATATTTCATATATGTTTGATATGTATGTTTCAGTCATGCAGGACTTGATGAAACACACATGAGTAGCTTGGTGCGACCAAGCTTGGGAAGCTCATCCTAGGGCTTGGGTCCTTGAGATGGTGAAGGATGATATGGAAGGCATCCTAGGGATCGTCGGACAAGGAGCAATGGAGTGGAGCCGAGGGAAGCATACTTCAAGGCAATGTGAAAGATTCATGGAGAGGAGTTACGAGCTCGAGTGCATTGAGGGACGAAGATTGAGGAAGAGGGTTTCAAAGGGTGACTCTACAGAGGATGAGAGTTGAGTGTATAACCAGGACCAGTTGGCTGATGGGTTTGCCAGTTGACTGATAGGTTTGCCAGTCGAATGTTCTAGTTGACTGAGTAGCCTGGGAGTGAATAGAAGCATTCTGTTCATTTAGCTAGCAATTAGCAGTCGACTGGTATATTTACCAGTCGACTAGTAAGTGGGCGTTGGTGACCGTTGGTAGAATTTCTGATTCTGCGAAGTAGCTGTTGGCTATATCCAACGGTAGCACCAGTCGATTGATAAGTTTTCCAATTGACTGCTGCGCAGGAAATGAGTTGATTATTGATCAACTCTTTCCATTCTATTTATAGGGAGCTTAGGGCATTGAAGTAGGTTACTATTTTGATCATATACTCCTAGTCTTTGCCTCTAAGCTTCCAAAACCTTCAATCTTCTTCCTACATCTAATTCCAAATTTTGTAAAGAAGAAGAGTTTCCTTGTGGGAGGTTTTGCTCCATTAAGAAAGGAGCTCATTTAGTCGGAGATTGGCGGGGACTAATCTATTGAAGGATTAAGGGTTCTTCCAACTCAAGGATAAGCTGTGGAGTAGGAACAAGTAATCTCTGAACCACGTTACATCAATCTTGTTAGCATTTGTATTCTTATTTAGTTTCATTAGTTCATTAAGCACTAACAAGTTGTAGGAGCAAGAATTTGAAGAATGCTTATTCATCCCCCCTTCTAGCTTGCCTAAGATCCTCAACAGGATTGATGTCTATTGTTCCCTCAACTAGGAAGGCGACCTTACTAGATCTCTCCTCTAATTACTTACATCACTTACCATTGTAGACTTACTTGACCCTTGACCTACTAGGTCTTCTTCCACTTGGACTTCAACCAATCGTAAGGTCCTCCCTAACCCGACTAGACTTCTTGCCAACTAATCTAGTCCTCCCTGATTCAATTAGACTTCCTGCTAATCATCTAGTCCTCCCTGACCCGTCTGAATTTCAGCCTGGTATCTGATCCCTATCAAGTCTTTCAGTTATGCTCACTTAGTAAATGGATTAGAAAACATAACATCTAACTTTAAATCATTTGTTATTCATCAAAATCTGAATTTGACTATTGGTACTAACTATACTAATACAAACGACTTCAGATTGATATGAAACTAGTTCCTATATGTTCGTCTAGTTTTCCTGATTATATCCATATCCTCAAACGTTAATTTAACATAATATATTGAGAGTAGTGATTTTTTAAACATAAATATATTTACAAATTTTAATTTATATTTAAAAAATCACTGCTTTGAATATATTAGGTAAAATTGATTTTGAGGGCATGAATATAATCAAGAGAAGTAGACAAACATATAAGAGCTAGTTGCATATCAATCCGAGGTCCTTTGATCTATCAGTCAATTTTGGATAAAGCCGACTGATATACCAAACATCCTTGAATTAACATGAAACTAGTTCTTATGTATTAGGCTAGTTCTTTTGATTATATTCATGCCTTCAGATATTAATTTAACCCAATATACTGAGAGTTGTGATTTTTTATACATGAATTAGATTTTTCAAACATATTCATGTTAAAAATTACTGCTTTTAATATATTGGTCAAATTGATTTTTGATGACATGAATATAATCAGAAGAACTAGCTGAATATATAGGAATTAATTTCATATCAATATGAGATTGTTTTGTTCATTAATCGATTTTGTCCAAAATTGACTTTGATAATACTGATTTACTTTAAACTTTATCACCGGGAGAAATTAATTCGACTAATGTTAAAAATCAGTCAATTAATTTTCAAACAGAAATCGATTCGACTGATTCCTTTATAAGTCGATTGATTTTTTTATTAGTGAACTGGAAAACTGAGTATGTGATTTAATAATTTTAAAATTAATTACATAATTCGTTAATTTCAAAAATATAGATCGATAAAAAGCAGATTTGTTTTAATCTCCTTTTTATATGATTTATTTGCTTGGTGGTGCGGATTATAAAAAATCTAAGATGAAAAAGAATCATTAGAAAAATGAGGGCAAAAAAAAACAAAGACTTTAATGGCTGCAAGGGACGTTGCCTGTGGCCACGAGTTCGTTGGCAACCGCAAGTAATAGCACCATGAAAGATATTTAGAGGTTGACAACAAAGGAGAAAGAAATACTTATTCCTCTCAAGTTTGAACAGATATATGAAAAAAATAACTATCCACTCATTATAATTAATTTACATTGAATAGATGAAAAAGATCTACAATTACTTTTCTCTCATCCTCACTTAAACCGGACCACAGTATGACTTGGTCGAAGCGACTGGACGAGGAGAAGTACGAATAAACTAGAGAACAAGCACACGCTTCCTCCTCGTATGTTATGTTAATGACCTCTTCTGGCTATCATTTCACACGCCTCAGCTTCGGACTTTGTCTCTTCCCAATCCCCGCTGCTGCAGCTGCTGGAATCGCTAGGGTTCCTCTCCCTCGATTTCGATTAGGATTCGTAGATGGAGAACACGAGCTTCGTCGCCTGCGATAAACTCGACCGAGCGATGAACTGGGTGGGGTCGAGCGTCTCCTCGGCCTTCTTCGCCTCCCTCGAGCACTTCTCCTGCATCAACCTCAGCACCAACGATGACGATGAGGAGGAGGAAGAGGCCAAGGATCGACCCCTGATGCTCACCAAGCTGGTCGCCCTCGAGGGGGAGCCCCACCACCCCGCTTCCGCCCTTCCGATCTCCGCAAACCCTAGCGCCACCGACAAACTCCCCCCTGTGTAGTTCCTGATCCTTCCATTGTCGCTGCAATATACGGAGATCTAAGTCGATTTCTTTGCTTCCTGTTTGTCGTGTGTATGAAATTAGCAACTTTAGCTATAGAATCGCGTGGCACTGCGAGGTTTGATATATACGTGCAATTTTAGACTGAAACCTCTGGGTTGTTTTTTTCTGCATAACCTTGCATTAGTGTTAAACTTCTCAACTTGTGCATATGAAGTCTGTAAATAAGGGTTGTGTTCCTTATTGTAACTACTACCCGACCATCTACTTCCTGTAAATTGGGGTACTGCTTTTTTGGGATCAGTGTTCTTTGTTGGTGTCCTGTTTGAAGGTTGAAGGTCTTTACTGGTCTCTTTTATTTTGCTGCATGATTGATCATTGATGCTTTGGCATACAAGGTAGAAAGAGAACCAATTAATGTGAGGGTTTGTCTGTTACGATTCTGGGTATTGAGAACCACGGGCAGTAGTGTAAGGAGAAAGAGAGAACTAAGAGATAGATGTAGAGAAGAGAAAGGAAGAGGGAGATAGACCAATGCTTGCCTATCCTTTGTTTGTTATGTTGAGTTCCGTTCTTTGGAACTTTGACATCGTGAGTTTGAAAATCTTAAATGAAGATGACTAGTAAAGTTGCAAGTAACACAAGACTCAACTGACTTTATAAGAAAAATACACATCATCACACTAAATAATGACATAATCCAAAAAGCTTGATCACTTACTTGGAGAGCTTGAGACCATTTCCAATAGAAGACTCATGCAAGGAAAAAGTTAAGGATCTAGATGAGAAATGCTACAATCATTCTAGCAGTCAAATGCTCAGCTAAATGGACAACACTCTACATAAACCTCTACATAATGCAAAATTACAAGTTAGTCTAAGAAGCTTTTAATTGTTTGGTCTTTTCTTCCATTGCTTTCTCTATTTGTTGTTGTGTCTTGATTTTACCATGTCATTCCTTCTATCAGTGAGTTCTGTAATTTTAGTTACTTGATCTTGTCTTCTAATTTTTAATATTTGTTTTTTGAATTCAATTCTTTATCAAGATTACTGTCAAAATGGCTGAGTGTTTCTCTGCTACAAGGATCGTAACATTATTTGATTTCTTGTCCTCGAGGACATGGTAGACTTCTCGTCTGACACCTTAGTTTTTTTTTTTTTCCTTTCATGAGTTATATGTTTCAGCATATGGCAATAGAATCAAACATCGGAGTAGTTGATCAAGCTTTCAGTGCAATGCCATTTCAGGATCAAGTCGTAAGTTTCTTTTAAAGTTAACTTCATCAGATGTCGTTTTCTTTATAACATTACTTATCTCATCCTTTCTTTGGTGAATACCATGCTCATGGTGTCAAAGTCCAAGAGAATGCAACCCAACATGCTCTACCATTCAGTTCCTAGTTCCTAATAGACAATCAAATTTTGTTACTGGATAACAAGTCAATCATTATACCTTCGGTATCCAATGGTAGACAGACCCTTGTATAATTTCTTGAGCTTTGGTGTTATTCTCCGTAGCAAAGATAATGGAGAATTTATTGCCCTTCTCACTGGAGAATTTATTGTCCTTCTCTTATTGCTAATTTAGTTTAGTGTCTAGGTTCTCATTGCTGAAGTCGTTTGTGCTTCCAGTGTCAATAAGGACAAAAACTGGGTGCAAGTTGATAGTGGATGGTGTTTGCATTACTTAAAATAGGAGCATCATGCATGTCTTTTGGTGATTATTCAGGTGATTCCTTTGGTTTTTTTATCTTTGTTGACTTCATCCAATATTAACGGCATCTTGCTCTTGTGGTTGTTTGAGAATTGTTTGTTAAAGTTACATTGGTTGCTTATTCCCGGGGTATGTTTCCCTACCATTTGTTTGGCGAAATTTTCTTGTCCCTTCATTATTTGTTTAGCAAGAGTCAAAATTTTTGTTGGAAGTCCTTGCCTATGGTAAATCTTCCACACCAATTTGTTATGTATCTTTGTGCAAGATTAGATCCTTAAGGGATGGAGTTGGAATGGGTATCCTCCATCAGGATTCTGTCTTTTGTGCCCATGCGCATGTCTGTCAATACCATCAATTTCTATTCACACTAGCTTAGAAGGTCGATCGATTGAGAAAAAAATACATGCATTGGAGGGTTGGTGCTTGTGGCTAAGGCGAGGCTGTTTGGGTGAGATGACAAATGACTTGGAAGAGATCCACGAGACAGATTGGTTGCGGGAGATGGTGAACAAAAGAGAGACAAGAAAATTATTTGTTATACCAATCTTCAAATATTTCTTTCTTCCATTGCTTTATTTGTGGTGATGCCGGGATTATACCATCTCTTTCCTTTCATCGCTAAGTCTTGTACTTTTCTCTGTCATCACCAAGTCTCTGGCTCGTAAATGGTCATAATGCTGTATTCATGTTTTATTGTAGTTGTACATTGTACAGCAAGCTTTCTAGAAAATGGTTTATCATAAGAATAATTTGGTTTTAATGTTGGAAATACATTAGTTTCAAGTTTCTAAGTCTGCAATTTCATGTCTATAAATATATATTCTTCAATTTTAGGAAAATAATTGTGTACAAAAATTGCTTGCAAGACTTGCACAAGTTTTGGTGGTTGATAACCATTGTCTCACCTTATTTTCAATTTATCGTAAGTGATTGCTCTTGCTCTCTCGTTAATATCACCATGCTGTGCTCGAATCCTCTGACCTTAATCTGTAGTGATCTGTCATCTTTCTGTGAGCGAACTGAACTTGGTAGGTTTGGTAGATAACTTCGTAGGACCATATTGATTGTTCATGTTTTTTGGCATGAGTAAAGAGGGGGAAACTCGCTTCTGACGTCTCATATGCTAGAATATAGAACGTTTCACCCGATAGACTGATTTTGACTTAGTGTAGCATAGTAGATCAACCGGTCAAAATCAGTACTATTTATCGAACTAGCTATTAAATCATTCCGGTCGATTTTTGCTTGTCTCCCCACAACTGTGCATCTTTTCAGTTTCACTTTTGCTTACTAGACATAAACCCTAGGATTGTTTTATTGAAGGACCATTAGCAACAGACACAAATGGGTTGAACCATATCTCAGTCTATTTAACAATAATTAGGGTGTGTTTGATTCGGAGTTATTCTTGATAATCTTGGTTATCCATCAAAGGTTATCAACAAAAATCTTATTTGGTTTAGGTATTCGATGATTCCCGAGTAATGTTCCATGTCCGACACGTCAGCAAAAAGGTCATGTAGCCCGGAATCGGAAAACCTCAGAAAATTAAGGGTGCGTTTGGTTTGCACCGTTTTCATTTTCATTTTCTGGAAAACGCGCGTTTTCTAAAAAACAGAAAACGACTTTTTGTCATTCTCTATTTTTCTAGAAAACAATAGTCAATTTTTTAGAAAACGCGCGCGGAAAACGCAAACCAAACACCGTTTTTCAGAAAACGCGTGTTTTCCAGAAAATGAAAATAGAAAACACGGGTACCAAATGCCTCCTAAGGTTTTTTTTTTATTTCAGGGTTAACGAATTTTTTTTACCAAAAACACCCTCCGATAAAAAAAAACATGAAAAAAAGAGAAAAAATGTAAAAAAAATATTAAAAAATGTAAAAAAATAAATAAAATGTTTTAAAAAATTTATTTTTTTTAAAATAAATAATTTAAAAAAAAATAAAAAATATAAATTTTAAAAATAAAAAAAAAATTTAAAATAAAAATTTTAAAAATGTTAAAAAATATTAAAAATTTAAAAAATTAAAAAATTATAAAAATTTTAAAAATAAAAAAATAAAAATAAAATAAATAAATAAATATTAAAATTTAAAAAATGTAAAAAAAATAAAAAATATAAATATAAATAATATAAAAATATAAAAACATAAAAAAAATAAAAAAAACATAAAAAGTAAAAAATATACAGGGAAAAGAAAAGTAAAAAAAATATTAAAAAATAAATAAATAAATAAATAATAATAATAATATTATGTATAGTTGGTTTTGTAACTGAGAGTAATACAGTAAAATATTAAATTAGGGTATTCATTAAAATTTTCAAACAAACAAGTTTTTGTTGTATTACCTAGGTTGAACCAAACAACATTTGGTTATATTTTATCTTCATAACCTTGGTTACGTGATTACCTGGTAATCACATAACCAAGATTATATATGATGACTTGAACCAAACGTACCCTTAGTGTTGATACCGTGACACAGTAGTAACGATGCAGTTATATGCTATTTAGAGCTACAAATCTCAATTTACATATTAGACATTTGGTGCATTTCAAATCGTTCTATACACGTGGTTTAGTTGAAGGTATTTCTATTTACATATGATGATGAAACATTTTCCTCTTGTAGAAAGTACTGATGAAACATGTATCATTTGTACACCTTACATTCTTATTGAGCATGTAAGATTTTCAAAAACATTTGCTCCCGTATATGTACTCGGTCTTCGGTCCAGGTAACATTGGATGGAACATTTTTATTTTATCTATTGTTGATATTCTGTTAGTTATGCTAGTTCATTTCTTTAAATTCCTATTTACTCTGGTTTGTTAATTTCAAACCAATCTCTTGTCAAAGTATTTCTATCCTTGGTGGCAAAAGGTTAATAAGCTCATCTTCAGCGTCCCCGTCAATTCATTTCAGGATTAATATGGAGGAGGTAAATCACGGACGACTACAAATTTTTAGAATAGTAACTAATACATAAGCGAGATATTTATCTCGATTTTGTTGAGATAAGTATTTCTATCCTTGGCTCACAAAGAGATGGCCAGTTCAGTCTTATTAAAATTTTTCATTAGCCACCAAATAAATTCGGAAAGTATGGACAATCGAGATAGTTCAACATCCTAAATATTTATTTGTATTATGTAAGAATTGAACTCTTGATAAATTTATCTGTCTGTTATCATTGCATTAAGCCCGGGGGCAATCTTTGCCTCCCCTTCAATTTATGGGAAATAAGAAATATGAGTGTAAAATAGAAAATAAAAAAAAAACCCAAACTATTAGAGAGGAGAAAAGTTACCAAACTAGAGGTATAAGAACAAAATGCGTACAAAACACCTCAGAGGCAATTTCTATTCTATCAATACTCAATAAAACAATGGATTTTAATATCTTATTTATGTTTGAGAGGAATCCTCCCAATCCATTATAACATCTTAGATCAAATGAACATAAGCAACAACTTCAAGCTTGAAGATAGCCTTTTGAATTCAAAGCTCTCACCAACTCGAGCTCGATCTGACTAACCTTAACTTGAATTTCATGTGTACATTTAATCAACTTGTTAAATATAAATTTTTTCCTTCACCACAACTCTTGGGTGAATGGTGATTAATATTGATAGGCTATTTCAAATATAGTCTTATTTTTGCCCCTCTTGTGTATGAGAAAAACTTTAGATTAAAAGGGCATGTTAGGAATTTTACAAGGGGAATTGCATTTGCCTCCCTTGGGAATTTTTGGGGAATCTAACAAAAGGGCAAGTTGTTTAAAATTTGAGGGGCTAAAGTGAAAGTGTTTTCCGTGTTTGGGGAAATAACAAAATCTTACGAACCAAAAGCCCATATTTTGGGTTCAGTCGTGAGCGAGTCGAGCAGCAGCGAGGAATGGCGGACTACGGCGAGAGCGAGGAGGACACCAATCGGTTCTTCGTCGCCGTCCATGTAGGCGCTGGCTTCCACTCTCCTACCAACGAAAAGGCCTACAGGAGAGTGATGAAGCGCGCCTGCCTCGCCGCCGCCGTGGTTCTTCGCACGGTATTCTTCGCACCTTTTTTACCTTTCCTGGGAGTCGCCCTTTTTCTTCCCCAACGTTTTGCCTCACTATGTTGTTGGGTTGCTATCCTGAGGGAGGAGCAATTATCTGGTCGATTGAATCCACTGTTTTGGCTGCGTTTGTGAATGTCAATGGCTGTTACAAGTTGATTTTTTTACAACGTGGAAAATAAACCCAAGTAAATGAAAAATCTAGCCCACTTAGTCTCGTTTTGCATATCTATCCTTATTATTAATGCTATTGTTGGGATTTCTGACCTCCAAACTTCAAACGGACCACCACTTCGGAAATTGCATTTCTATTTCTTTGAAAAATACCACATATGTAACTACCTATCTACCGCCCAAAACTAAATTAAAATTGTTTTTCATCATGATTATTGATAATTTATTAAATTTGTATTTATAATTTTCTTAATTACTTAAACATATAATAGAACATTAGATACCTCAAATGACTTTGTCTTTCATGGAACTTAAAGTTTTGCTACATTGGTTTCCATGAATAGTCATGTCAATTGAAACTTGAGCTACTAGTTATGAAGTCCAAATGAATTTATACATTTTTAATTTTAACTTTTGCAATATGCTTAAATTGAAATGAGATCTATGAAAATCATTAATTTTCCCCATTGCAATTTTTCATTTTCGGAAAAGAGTTTTTTCCTTAATTGATATCCTGTTGTTTGGATGGTTGGTCTGCTGGCACCACTTGAGTTTTATTTCCAATGTAATATGATATACTGCCATGCAAGGTTTATCATCTTGGTATTGTACCTATATGAGTCTGCGTTGGATATTGTGTAGATGCTGTATGGATCAGCACACTACAATCCAGATGGTCCTGTAACTGGGTGTTTTATCTCCATAACCACTGAGACAGCTAATTATGTATAAAATGAGCAGAGGTTATTTTTAAGTTTTTTTTTTCTAATTATTGTTTAAAATTTAGGTTCTTACCATCTCCGCTACACTGTTCTCTAAGACTGAACCCTCTCTCTCTCTCTCTCACTCTCAAACTAGTCATTTGTTCATCATTGCAGGTAGGACCCAATGACATAGACTGAGCATTAGGCAGCAGTATACCACTTTAAATTAGTTGTTATACCTTTTAAGAGTACAGCAGGTGGTTCTTGTGGACCATCTGAAACTGGATATTTAAGAATCAACATCATATTATACTGATACTTGCCTCTTGTTTTGAGTGGTATACATGGGTTTCTAGACCATGCTTCCATGGATATATCTTGTACTCTGGTTTTCTAGGTTATAAGATAATGCATGAATTAGTAACTTCTTTTTATTATTTATGCCTTATGATTGTAGTGTTCAGTTTGTTTGCCATCCAATGGAAACTAGTTTGTTTTCAATTTGCTTTTAAATTGTTTATGTTCTACTTCAGGCCATGTTGTTTGGTTTAGCTGATGTTTTCTGTTGTTTCTAGGGTAAAGGTGGATGCTTAGATGCTGTTTCAGCTGCCATCCAAGTGTTGGAGGTATATTTGATAACTTTTTTGACTTTTAAAAATAATTTTCCTATGTAAGCTAGTTTTTTTTTTTCATGTAACTTGGCTGCTAAATACCTATTGCCTTGTATTTTCATGATAATTCATTTCGTGACAATTCATGGCAGCTATACCTATGGCCTTATATTTTCATGGAAGAAAAACATGTGAGACAGACAATCATATTATATATTTTCTCGAGACATATTCATGTAATCACTACAATTTCATAAGGGAGTTGTTACCTGAGATGGGTCCTCATTGTGATGATCTACTCAAGAGAAATGAATTCAAAGCTAAATTAAACACCATTTTCATTCTCATCAAATGGGTTGGGCATGATGTGTAAGACTGTAAATGAACCAGATACTCGGGAAGAAACTTGGTATTTTGCTCGATAACTCATTTTTGTATGTTCAATAGTAAAAGAATATATAAAATAAATAAGTTTGAACACTAGTAAGCTTCGTTGGTTAATGATTATGTAAAAATTCCATGAACAATTTACGAATAAACTTATTTATTAATTTAAGAAAACTTAATTATAAATTATTTTTTTCAAATAAATAAAATTATAAATTTTTATTGTTGACATTATTAAGGAATATTCTGATTTGATTTGACAACATTAAAGAATATTCCGATTTGATTTGATTTGATAATTAAGAGAGTTCGACATAGAAGGAAAGGAATTAAATCTGTGATTAATAGAGATTGACACAGAAGGAAAGGAATTAAATCTGTAATTAAGAGAGATTTTTATTTTCCTTTTGTTTGTAATCTTTCTTTCTAATGTCTCTTGCATCCTCCTATTTAAGTTGAACTTCTTGTAAATTATAAAATAATGAAAAAGATTTAAGTTCTTTTTCTCTTCATCCAATTCCACATGGTATCAGAGCAATAGGATGTAAGGATGAATTTCAAGGCAGCCATGGTTGGCTCTGGTCCAACATCTTCGGATGTTGGGAGTGAGATGATGTCTTTGGAGGCAAAAGCCCAAGCAAATGCTCAACCGATGGCGGGTTTTCTTCCTGACAACTCTACTGGATCTCTCCAGATTACTCTTTATAAACTGAATGGAAAAAATTATCTTGAGTGGTCTCAGACAGTACGATTGGCAATAGACGGCAAAGGAAAACTTGGGTATCTCAATGGTGAAATCAAACCTCCAACCACAAAGGATCCAAGATTCAAGCAGTGGTGACCTCAAAATTCTATGGTCACTGCTTGGTTAATAAACTCTATGGATCCTGTGATTGGAAAGCCATTTATATTTCTACCCACAGCTCGAGATGTGTGGAAAGCTATTAGAGAAACATATTCAGATTTGGACAATCATTCTCAATTGTTCGAATTAAACACTCGACAGTGGAAAATGGAGCAATGAGATCGTGAGATAACAGCTTATTATAATGAAATGATGATTGTTTGGTAGGAGTTGAATTTGTTTGAAGAAGAAGATTGGGAAAATCCAAATGATAGTGCTCGCTATAAAAACAAAATAGAAAGAGGTCGGGTATTTGTGTTCCTGGCTGGTTTGAACAAGGAACTCGATGAGGTTCGAGGGCGTATTATGGGACGAAAGCCTTTACCTCCTCTAAGAGAAGTTTTCTTAGAAGTACGTAGGGAAGAAGCAAGACGATATGTGATGCTAAAGAATATTCTTGAATCAAAACCAGAAATGGAAGGGTTCGCTCTTGCAGTTCGTGGTGCAGAAAAGCAAAGGCCTTGGTGTTACTATTGCAGAAAACCGTGGCACACATGTGAAAATTGCTGGAAGTTGCATGGAAAACGAGCATATGGAAAGAAGAAACAGGGCAGTGATAACAAGTTAGGGGGAGCACATGAAAGTCGTGCCCTTCATATGAACCATTCTGATCCAAAGCAGCAATCTTCCTCAGAATCTTTTCCCTTCACTAAGGAACAAATGGAGCACTTACAAAAGCTATTTCAGTCCCAATCCTTAGGAAATTCTAATCCTTCATGTGCCCTTGCTGATTTAGGTATTGTTCCCATCGGTACCCTTGCATGTACCAAATCTAATGATTTCTGGATCTTAGATTCAGGTGCTACTGATCATATGACTAGTATTTCGCAATATTTCTCTTCTTATACACCAAGTGCAGGGAATCAAAAAATCAAAATTGCAGATGGTTCTTTTGCTACTGTTGCAGGAAAAGGACTAGTACCTATTTCTCAATCTATAACATTGACAAATGTTCTACATGTTCCCACCTTTTCCTACAATCTTCTATCCATCAGTAAATTCACCCATGATCATAATTGTAGAGCTAATTTTTGTTTCTTGCATTGTGAATTTCAGGATTTAACCTGGGGGAAGATGATTGGGGATGCTAAACAGGATGGTGGGCTTTACCTCTTTAATGAAGGGTCAGACCGTAAAACTTGTTTCAACTCTATTTTTGTTCCAAATAATAGTGAAATTTTGTTATGGCATTATAGATTGAGTCATCCTAGTTTTCAATATTTAAAGTTGTTGGTTCCCAAGCTGTTTATTAATAAAGAGCAGTCAGTTTTTCAATGTGAATTTTGTGAATTAGCAAAACATCATCGATTTGTTCTTCAACCTCAACCATACAAAAAATCAGCACCTTTTAGTATGATTCATAGTGATATTTGGGGTCCTTCTAGGGTTACCACTCTTTCTGGGAAACGATGGTACATTACTTTCATTGACGATCATACTAGGGTCACATGGGTTTTTTTGCTAAAAGAAAAATCTGAGGCTGCAATGATGTTCAAAATTTTTTATAACATGGTTCAAACTCAATTTCAGACTCAGATTAAAATTTTTCGAAGTGATAATGGAATGGAATTCTTTAACAATATGTTGGGAAATTTTTTTGATGAGAAAGGAATTGTGTACTAAAGTTCATGTAATTATACACCCTAACAAAATGAGATTGCTGAAAGGAAAAACAAACATCTCCTTGAAGTTGCTAGAGCCTTAAGTTTTACAACTAAGGTTCCTAAGTATCTTTGGGGAGAAGCAGTTCTGACAACAACCTATTTGATTAATCGAATGCCAACCCGAAATTTGTTGTTTAGAAGTCCAATCTAGGTTTTCACAGAATGCTTTCCTAATTCTCGGTTAGTGACAAACATCCCTTTAAAAATTTTTGGAAGTGTTGCATTTGTTCATAATTTTGATCCTAGAAAATCAAAACTTGATCCAAAAGCACATAAATGCATATTTGTAGGATACCCCAACAATCAAAAGGGTTACAAATGCTTTGATCCAATTTCGAAAAAAATATTTGTCTCTATGAATGTCACTTTTCTTGAGGGAACTTCATACCAAAACACTCATCTTCAGGGGGAGAACAAACCTAATGAAGATGAATGTGTTGATAAATCTGACTTAACCTTTGCACTTGTTCCTAATGATGCTCTATCACTAAAAGAGGTAGAAAATGGGGAAAATATTGAGTCTATCAACAAACAAGAACACTCTGTGATAATGCCATCTCAAAATAAACAATATGAAATAACAGAAATGGATGGGAAATGATATAAAGGTATGGTCTATTCAAAAAAGAAGGAAGGCCCCAGTTCCCAGCATCCTCAAGAATCAGAGGTTCAATCATGAAATTCATGATTCACAAGGACCCAATCTTCCGGGTAATCCTGAGTTTTCTAGTCAACTGGATCTTCCCATTGCTCTTAGGAAAGGTGTTAGATCTTGTACAAAATATCCCCTATCAAACTTTGTGTCGTATGAAAATATTTCACCTTTCTATTGTACATTTATTTCACAATTGTCTAGTGTATCCATTCCTAACAACATCCAGGAAGCCCTGAATGTTCCTGAGTGGAGAGAAGCTATTCTTGAAGAGATGAAAGCTTTGGAGAAGAACTCTACTCGGGAGAAAGTGGATTTTCCTAATGGGAAGGCAGTTGTTGGTTGTAAGTGGGTATTTACTGTGAAATACAACTCAGATGGATCCTTGGAGAGGTACAAGGCCCGCTTGGTAGCTAAAGGGTTCACTTAGACTTATGGAGTAGACTACTCTGAGACTTTTTCTCCGGTTGCTAAATTAAACACAGTACGAATACTTTTATCTATAGCTGCTAACCTTGATTGGCCATTGAATCAGCTAGATGTGAAGAATGCATTCTTAAATGGGAACCTAGAAGAGGAGGTTTATATGGAACCTCCACCTCGATTCACTGAGAAATTTGGGGCTAAAGTGTGTAAGCTGAGAAAGCCTATATATGGACTCAAACAATCCCCCAGAGGTTTGACAGGTTTACAAGGTTTGTTAAAGGTCAAGGATATATTCAGGGTCAATCTGATCATACTCTATTTACTAAAAGATCCACCAAAAACAAGATTTCAGTGGTGATTGTTTACGTGGACGATATAATATTGACTGGTGATGATGCTGAAGAAATGAGCAGATTAAAGCAAAGCTTAGCAAAAGAATTTGAGATTAAAGACTTGGCCAACTAAAATATTTTCTGGGAATGGAAGTTGCAAGATCCAAGAAGGGCATTGTGGTTACCCAACGGAAGTATATTCTGGATCTTTTAAAAGAAGCTGGATTGAATGACTGCAGACCATCAGAAACGCCAATAGATGTTAGTGTTAAGCTTGGAGAAGTCAAACAAGGAACTCCTGCAGATGTAGGAAGGTATCAAAGATTGGTTGGAAGGTTGATTTAATTGTCACACACACACCCTGATATTGCTTTTGCTGTGAGTATGGTAAGTCAATTTATGCATTCTCCATTTAAAGAGCACCTTGAAGCTGCATATCGAATTCTTCGATATTTGAAAGGGACTCCAGGGAAAGGACTCTTCTTTAGGAAAATTGATAAGAGAGGGATTGAGATGTATACTGATGCTGATTGGGCAGGATCAATCACTGATAGGAGGTCAACTTCAGGGTACTGTACATTTCTTTGGGGTAACATAGTTTCTTGGAGAAGCAAGAAACAAAGTGTAGTTGCAAGAAGCAGTGCTGAGGTAGAATTTAGATTTATGGCTCAAGGTATCTGTGAGGTTCTTTGGATTAAGAAGGTCCTAGAAGATCTTACTAAGGAAATTAATCTCCCTATAAAGTTGTACTGTGATAACAAGGCAGCGATCAACATTGCTCAAAATCCAGTTCAACATGACAGAACAAAGCATGTTGAGATTGACCGACACTTTATAAAGGAGAAACTCGATGAAGGGATAATTTGCATGCCATTTGTGCCAACTTCACAGCAAGTGGCAGATGTATTGACTAAGAGCTTGTTGAAACAAGCATTTGAATTTCAAGTCAACAAGTTGGGCATGATAGATATCTTTGCACCAACTTGAGGGGGAGTGTTGACATTATTAAGGAATATTCTGATTTGATTTGACAACATTAAAGAATATTCCGATTTTGATTTGATAATTAAGAGAGATTGACATAGAAGGAAAGGAATTAAATCTGTAATTAAGAGAGATTTTTATTTTCCTTTTGTTTGTAATCTTTCTTTCTAATGTCTCTTGCATCCTCCTATTTAAGTTGGACTTCTTGTAAATTATAAAATAATGAAAAAGATTTAAGTTCTTTTTCTCTTCATCCAATTCCACATTTATAACTTAATTTTTTTTCATAATATATTTAAAATAAAAAATAATAAAAGTTTATGTTTAACTAATTTATAAGGACAACAAATTTATTAGTTGATTTTGATAAAAAGGTTGAGCTCGATAAGATTTTTAACAAACAAGTTCGATAAGTAAATAAACAAGTTTGAAAAGGTTAGCTTGGCTTGATAAATAAAGAAGTATTTTAATTAATGCTTGTACGTCACTGTAAGTAAAAGGAAAACTTAGGGGGCGTTTGGTACGCGCGTTTTCCATTTTTATTTTCTGGAAAACGCGCGTTTTCTGAAAAACGGTGTTTGGTTTGCGTTTTCCGCGCGCGTTTTCTAAAAAATTGGCTACTGTTTTCTAGAAAAACAGAGAATGACAAAAAGTCGTTTTCTGTTTTCTAGAAAACGCGCGTTTTCCAGAAAATGAAAATGAAAACGGTGCAAACCAAACGCACCCTTAGCTTTTATAAGGAACCAAGGCAAGGAATGCTTAGGATATTTTATTTGGTTTGGTAAACCTAACTTGTTCAATCCCAATGAATCACAATTTTTGTACCGAGTGTCAGACATGCAGGCCACATGATGAAGTGGATTGCATATGTTATCTATGTCGCTGCCTAGATAATCTGGCACTGCATAATGAAGACAACTGCATGTTTCATATTCAAGTCTCCAGTATATGCATATATAATTGCAGCAATTTAAAGAAGTTGATATTACCAAAATTAATGAAAACTTAATATTTGGAGTTATAATACATTGAATTTCACTCATGATGAGAATATTTGTAAATTATCAACTTTTTAGTAAAAATGATTATGCTGGTAATATTTGTAAAAAAATCTTCCTCAGCAATTTTTGTGTTCAGATTCTATGAATTGTTCAGGACCTCCATATTATGACCAGTGAGATGTATAGTTGCATACCCATTTCTGGTTTATTGGTTCACTATCATTACAAGGGTATGACATAACTACAACAGCTGTGATACATACTTTTTCTTTTTATAGGATGATCCAACCACGAATGCAGGCCGAGGTTCAAACTTGACAGAACATGGTCATGTAGAATGTGATGCAAGTATCATGGATGGGTGTTCTGGAGCTTTTGGTGCAGTTGGAGCTGTAAGAGGTGTTAACACGTTTAACTTTTGATTGAATTTTAACAACTTTTTGTGCCAGAAGAGACTCAGGCCTTGATCCCTTTATTCTCATAGACCAGGTGTACGAAATGCCATTGAAATTGCTAGAAATTTGGCTAAAGAACAGACAACTGGATCATCCTTGCTTGGTCGAATTCCTCCAATGTAATGTTATATCAATGTCAACAAAAATGAATGTACATGGTCTTTTTATAGATATTGATTCTGTTTCACATTTGGTGCTTCTGTATATAACTGAGTGCTTATTTTATTCTCATAGCCCTCCAACTTAGTTTCTCAAAAAAATTACTTTATCTATTTATCAACTATGTCTGAGTGATGTCAGCAATAGTTTAAATTCAGAATAATATTACAAAGTAACACTGACACTTTCACATTGATGACCTTGCACTATTTTTTTGTCAGTAAGGTTCCTGCTCTTAGAAATTTTCATGTATTTATATCTGTCATGTGCATTGTTTCAAACTTCGGCAGCTCATATGGTGAATGTAGTCTGATTTGTTCAATTAGCGAGTTACTCGCCTGATGCTTTTAGATCATTTTAATAGTATAAAACTTGGCAAGTTGGCCCTATCTGGATAATCCAAGATTTTATACTGGGAAGGTTGGTTGCAACTGAAACTTGCTACAAGCCTACAATCTTTTTAGAGATTCATCTCTCTCAATTTATTTTTAACATATTTGATTAATAATCACAAGTGTTCCCAAATTTTCATGCAAATTTGCATGATATTTCTGTTGAGTTAGATGTATATCATTGTCTCATTGTCATCAAGCTGGTGTTTGCTCAACTATTTAGGGTTGTCGAGGTGAATCTTCTTCTCCATTGATTAATATTTTATTTGGTCTACCTCCACACTTTATGCACTTTATTAAATTCAACTCTTCTAACTATAAAATTTTTGATTGCCTCTGAACATGTTATTTTCCCCACATGAATTTCCTAAGAATAGAAACTGCAGAATTTTCTTTAACACCACATCTCACACAAGGTTGCTAAATTGTAAAGATTTTTTAAGTTATTTGATAAAGAAGGATTACATTGCACTGGTTCCAGCCTACTAGTGTCAATTCCATATGTTTTCCTGAACGAACATGTGAAAAATACACCAATTAGATAAAGAGTGTACATTATGCAGCATGCCTTTGATCTTGTATTGAACATTCAAAACGACAGCTAGGTCTGATTTTATAGATGCTGTATGGCCTGACTTCTGTATTCAAACCACTTCATGGTCGGATGGGATTGGACTGTATGATGCATAAATCTGTACTCCATCTGCGTTTGTTAATTCAATGTTTTGCTATCATTTCAATCTCTGTGGTGTAGCTGACTATTATTCTATTTGGAACTCGTTCAGGTTCTTGGCTGGTGAAGGTGCACGAGAATGGGGCAAGTCAAAGGGCATAACTATGCCTGTTAGTATTTCAGAAGCAGAGCTTGTATGCCATCCTTTCTTTTCCCTATTTTGTCTTTGTTTTTCCCTGATGGATTTGCTGCTGAGCTAAACTGTTGGTGTCTTGATTGTGTGTTTATTTGCTTTTGCTTATTGGGCTTACCTGCTAGGCTGCTAGTAACTTTTGATTTTGATCCAGTGGCTGGTGACTGAAAAAGCAAAATCACGATGGATTAAGTACAAATCAATGCTTGCTGATGCTGAGAAAAAGATTGAATGTCCTGAAGAAATGCCCACAGTTGCTTGTGGTAGCGCAGCTTTGCTAGAAGGTGCTCTTAAACTGTGGTAGCTTTGCATCATAGTAAAATATAACATTCTTTGCTGCCTTCTTTTTTCAAAAATGATGAGTGAACAAGAAAGGTCACTTCAATCGGATTAAGCACAAAAACATCATTATCCTCTCTCTCTAGACATCATTCGGATGAGAGTCACTCTCTCAATACTATGATACCAGAATGAGAGTACTCCCATCATCCCACTCCCCTACACACAACCCTCCCATACAAAACAACTAAACACCCATTTAAGTTACGTGTTCTTACTCAAATACCACCAGAGTAAGTACCCAACAGGAACACAACAAAAGCACTAGAAATGTGAAGCAATTTCAGGCTGCAGCATGCCCATCCGTAGTCTGAAGAGGCCAAATGGCTGGGAGCTACAAGCAATCATTGGATTCCAGTAACCAATAGAAATATAACAATGCAGAAATTGTGTACCCACCAGCATTTCATAATCTGTAGCAACACTGAAATTTCCATTGCCACTCCATCTCAAACGTGCATAATGTCCCAACCATCCCAGCTGGTTGTTGAATCCTCCCAACAAGTGCCGAAGTGTCAGCTCTCCTCTCTGGCCTTCGAAAACTCAATCCTCTAGAGGACAATTGAAGCTAATGTCCCCTATCAAGATCATCTTCAAATCACTAGCAGAGTATATATCCTGCATCTGCATTCTCAGCAAAAAGTACCATCTGGCTATCTCATAAACCAGAACATATCTTGCCCATCTCACCCCTCTGCTACTGTAATATTTGGGCAGCAAAAAATCACGAGTTTTCAGTAGTTCCCTCCAAATTTGAGACCATCTATTATCAGCCAATGCAATCATTCATCCAGATGCTATGTTTGAGATAGTTTTCAAACTAAGAAACCTTATCGAAGTCAACTGGCTTTGTTAGTCAAATTCACCACCACCTGTATATAATACTGCCAATCTCAGATTTAGCAATCCCAGCTCCCCATACCTTTCCAGTCTCTAGACAATGCTCCAAGAGACTAGGCGGTGAGTTTTTGATTGATCTGGCCATAGCCACAGAAAGTTCCTAAGTTGCTCCACCTACTGAGAAACCCACTGTGGTAATACGCTACTACCTTCTTGTAATGAAATCCTAAGTGTTGCTACATTTGCATCCCGTGCACAATTAACTTCAAACTAATGCTTCCTTATATCCAGGTGTTAATATTGGTATTACTTAAAAATTTCCAAGCATAACTAAAGGGTCTGTGCATCAAATAAATCCAACCTTGAGGGTGTGATTTTATCAATCACCTTCTGAGGTCCTTCCAAAACTAAACAATATATCTTACTATTCTTTTCTCCATCGTGCATGTTGTGGAATAGTTGATGATCGAATGATATTTATTGAATGATCTTCTGATAAATAATAGTGCATGAACTTACTTTTTCCTTCTAATAATGTGTTACTAGGAAGTGAAGTAACTGCTTTATTGTATTGTTATTGCACCTATAAAAGAAATAAAATTCTATTGTGTATGTAAGGTATAATTATAGGAGTTAGAATAATTGGGTTATTTACTGATATTATATTTTTTTGAAGTAGTGACTGCTAGTCAGATTAGTAATATGACTGGGACAGATATGGTGTTAGGTTCCATTTGTATTCTTTTGTGGAATCTGACATAACCAAAACCTTGCATGGGCTTGCCATGCATTTGCATGTTCTGGAGGAATTATGCAGCATCCACTCTCACATGTCACAGTCGAACAAGAATACTATTCATGTATTGGATTGTAATAGAGTCCATATGGTCCTTGCAGAAACACAAAAGATGGTACCTGTACTGATAAGATTTTATCAACAGAGATGATCTTTGCTTGTATCTGGTATGCATTAGATCTGGCTCAATAACCACGTAGCATAAAAACACAATCAACTGGGAAAATTCCTAATTCCTAAAATTATGGAACATAATCTCTTAACTGAATGAATACATCTTGGGTGGAGTAAAGAGAGTGTAAGCCAAATAGGCATGGTGTTTGCATGAACAGGTCCATAATGATTTGTTAAAAAACCAGGCCCATACTGCATGTTCTTTGGTATCTCACAAAATTTTGATAGGATAATCATTAATACCAAAAGCTTAAGATGTTAGATAAATTCCAAAGTTGTAATTGATGGCTAATCAGTTATGATAAGAAATGCATTTACATAACTTCATCAAAAAAACATTTGCTTGTGTGTAATATTTATCTGATTTTCATACCTAATAAAATTCCACTTTCATAGTAATGTAATAGCAGACTTAAATTGCTAGTGAATTTTTCAACCATGATAGTATTCAAACTCCATGGAGGCCTTAATATGTATGTACCATAATCTTGTTTACGAGTTAAGGTATATAACTTTCCTTCATCCATTTTTGCATTCTGAATGCTGGTTGAAGACCATTTTTCAGTACATGGGCAATAAATTAAACTGGACGGATATCCACTCATGAAAACAGATGAAAAGGAAGATTTTATTGCGGATACAGTAGGGGCTGTCTGCATTGACACCAATGGAAATATAGCATCAGGAGCATCAAGTGGTGGCATTGCATTGAAGGTAATGACTGTTGTTCCATGCTTATGTTTTGACTCTAGTGGTCGGTTCCAATAGGATATCTTTCTTGAACAAACCCTAGTTCTTTTGATTGTCTAATGATTGATACAAATGATTCAAAGGATTTCATTGAAGGAGAATCAAAATTGCTAAATACAATTGGCAACTTATCATTTCTCCTGATGAATCATTTCGACAATGATTTTTTTTTTTAAATATTGTTCAAGTGAAGATATATTATCGTCAAAGAGTTTTAATTTAAAAGACAATAATTTTTTTAAGTGGATTATGATAAAAAAAAATCCTTATTTGCAAAATAGGACAAAAAAATGGGTGAGATCTAAATTAGATGCAATTTATATGGACTTAGCTTCCATAATTTTGGAAGAACTTAGAATCTTTCAAGTACGTTTTTGGAAAATTATTTTGGTGCAATGTTCACTGTGAGAAGAAGAGTATTCGGTGATACCCCTCTTAATGTTTCTCTTTCTTAAAGATTGTCTTAGTATCCATTTTTTGGGGCTCAAACAATTTCCATACTCTTTTGAAAATCAACTTCATATGGTTCCTCCTTGATTTGACCTCTTTGTAATAGGAAGTGTTATGAACCTGACAACCATTTTCGTTTGCATTGCAAGTTGAAGTTGCTTACTTCTAGTTCTAGACTACTCAATGATGCAAATTAGTAGACATAAACCACACTTAAGTTAGTGTCATGTTTTTAGATATGAAATGAAGCAGTAATTTGTGATGATAGGACTTATTGTCATCTCAATTTCAAAGTTGATATTCGTTTTCTTAGCTAATGTTGAAGGACATGATTATGGCATTATGGATTCTGATAGAGATATTCTAGGAGGATAATGGCCTCAACATGACAATGACTATATTGTTGTCTATCTGCTAGGCTTGTGTATTTCAAAATTCAACTTCATTTGATCCTCTGCTATGTTTTAGGTTGTAGGAATTATGATGCTTGATTATAGTCCCTCTTTATCAACTATATTGCTAGCATTTGATTCTGTAAATTTTGAAGCATTTAATATGCTTTTAGGTAGATGGGCGTGTTGGATTAGCTGCAATGTATGGTTCAGGATGCTGGGCTGCAATGAGGGATCCTTTTGGTGGTACTTGTGTGGTTGGTTGCTGTGCAACTGGTGTTGGAGAGTGTTTGATTAAAGGATTTGCAGCGCGTGAATGTTGTGTCTCATCATCATTGTATGTTCCATGACTCTCATGCTTTTTCTTACACCATTTCAAGATCATTTTAGGCAACACCAATCAGTATAATTACATTGTGAATATTTTGTTTACTGGCGTGTTTCATACCCATTTTCTGGATCGTATGATAAATTGTCACCTTGTTTCTTCTTTGTCAAGAAATTTTTTAATGATAAGAGATTATTTCAATTTTGCCCCACAAGCAAAGTTGTGAGCTACTGAGGGAAGTTTATATGACCCGGATGAGTAGTCAACTATTATTGGGTTCAATGATTTTAAACTAGTTATTGCCTATCAATTTAGTATATATTTAGGAAAAGTGAGATTTTCCAACTGTAAATTGACACAAGTTTTGGTACCTATTTTGACAACTTGTATGAGTACAATCCATCTAGTTAGAGGTTCGACCATCCCAACCTAATTTTGCTGCACCTCTTTGATCTTCACATACTTCAATAGTTTAGCTACAAAAATGAATTTTATAGTGAATTGACTTAGCATTTTATAGAAAGTAGACACAATTACTACTTATTGTTATATATTATATAGTTTTTACTGAATTGAATCAGATTCTATTAGGTTACATTCATAGAATGAAATGTCGTTCCGTGCCGCAAGACACGGATGGTTTTTATCGTTTCGCCGGGCGATCAAAACCGGCACAGGAGGCGTCACCGTCTCAACGGCACCGGAGGAATCGTGGATGCCTCTGGTGGCGCCGGAGGAATCGCGGGATGCCTTCGGCGGCATCGGAAGCGTCGGGACGCTTCCGGAGGTGTCCCGCGACGCCTTTGGCACTAAAGGCGTCGTGGGACGCCTCCTGTGTCGCCGGAAGCGTCCGGTACCGCTAGACACCGCCTACCCCTTGACCGCCTGCGGGGCGATCACTATTTCTTTTCCCGATAATTAATTATTTTATTTAATTAATTTAAATAATTTTAAAGGATGTGTGATATTTCGAACAGGTTTTTATAGACCCTAATTAAATTATCCTAATAAAATATATAAAAAATATATTTAAAATTAAAATAAATTTTATTAATTAATATTCTGAATTTTTTTAATGTTTTAAATTTCATTTAAAAATGTTTAAAAATACAATAATTCTTATTTATATTCTAATGTTTATTTTTTTATTATTTTGTATTATTTAAAATGTTTAAAAAAATCTTGAAAAATTCTAATAAATTATATTTATATTTTGATATTTTTTTACTTGATATTTTTTTACTATTTAAAATATATATTATTTAATTAATAATTAATTAAATAAATAGTTAATTTATATAATTATTATTATTATATATAAAGTAATATATTGTATTAATTTATAAACTTATTATTATAGATAGATCCATTTTAATTTGAGTTATTGATATATCAATTTTATTTAAATAAAATTATTTTTAATTATTTTTTCTAATAATATTAAGTTGTTCAATAATTGAGAACTTATACAAAATCAATATACAACTTATTTTTATATACACTATAAACATATTTATCTTATAATTACTATATATAAATAAAAAAATACTGAAACTGTATCGGCACGACACAATACGATACCAAAACCGTATCGTTCTGGTACGAGACCGAAAACTTGGCACGGGTCAAAATTTTAAACCTTGATTACATTAGTGGATTATTGATTCAGTTTAACTTTAGGGTTGAATCAAACTTAAACTTTGTTGGTCCAATATCTAATTAAAACGAGTTCAATGTGATCAATTTTGATAGATTCATCTCCTACCTATAGAGAGAGATCAACAATCACCTTTCAGGTAAATATAGACCTTGATGGGAATAGTGATGCCTAGTTTTAGGTTGGTGAGAGTGTAACTCTCAGCTGAATCACTTATGGAACATTACGAGTTAATGAAGGGGTTATAGCTCTTAGATGTTTGAATACTTATTAATTTGAATTTAAACATTTTTAGTTGGTGGTCAGTTTTACTAAGTTGTCCATTTTGTTCCTATATGTTGGTAGCTCAACCAAACTTCCAAGTGAAACATAGAAATCCAAATATATCTTGAATATCCTTTTACTTTAATTATACTATTACTGTGAGGCTATAAGCACTTGCCTTGCTAAACACTCAGATGTACTCCCCAATTTCAATTTGGTTCTATTTTATATTAGACAATTTGTGCACTAAAGCATCTGCCAACTTTTACTGGGGCTAGCCGTCTACTTTTCTTGAATCGACAATTCTTTGATGCCAGATTATGAGTTGTGTTAGGACCGGTGCAATCTAGAGGAGGAGGAGGAGGAGGGGGGGGGGGGGGGGGGGTTGATGAGCTCCACTCGCTTCTTAACGATGATTTGCAACGGATAATCGAAGTGAAGACTCCACAATGCTAACACCTTTGATTTTACTTGGTCTCCACCGCCTTGAGATAACTAATCCAAGAGTTCACTCTCCTCACTATCTCATCCACTATGAAATCACTTCTTTCGGAATCAATTCGGATGCGGAGAAACCTCGTACGCTTGTTCTCACAAGAACACACAAATACAACAAGAAATGAAAGCAAATACAATGAATACACAACGTTACTTGAATCTTTCTTTTTTCACTTTTTTGTTGCTTAGAATTACCTCTTGTAGACTCAGAAATGCAGCAGCACTTCGTCTTGAATCTTCCAAGAACCGGTGGAGAGTGTAGAGAGAAACAATGCCTATGAATCTTCACAAATGCCTTTATACCTCGTGATCTAGGGTTCCCAATCGATTGGCCTTACCTCCAATCAATTGTCATGTCAGATCTGAGCGTATCCAGTCGTCCAAACCTCGCAACAACTCTTTTTTCCTTTCTCCCAATCGATCACCTGATTGATTACACGCTTCTGGATCGATCACCCAATCAATCCAGATCGCTTGTGTGCTCTCACAAGGAACCTACTGTGCTTTGTGAAAAAATGCTCTTGCCAATCAATTAATAAGCTCTTGTTCGTCGCGATTTTCTCCTCCCAATCGAGCTGATCGATTGGCGTAGCCCAATCGAGCTGATCGATTGGCGCAGCCTAATCGATCACCTAATCGATTGGGAACCCTTTTGTTTGCTTGCGACAATCTCCCAATTGATCCTGGCTGAATCGATACTCGATCGATTCACCGCCCCTCTTCGCGATGACACTCCCAATCAATCCAACACTTGTGCTAATCAATTACCCAATCAATTCTTCTAACCCTAACTCACTCGATTTAGTCTAGGGTTCTCTTGCCCAACCTCCTATCAATCGCGACCTATTAGGACTTCTCCACAAGTGCTTGGTCAATCCTTTGACTCACTTGGACTTTTCTTCTCGTGCCAAGTGTCCGATTCTCCATGACCCACTTGGACTTCTCTCCTCATGCCAAGTGCTCGATCAACCTTTGATCCACCTGAATTTTTCAATGTCCGGTTTCACTCACCGGGACTTTTCCCACCTAGCTTCACTTACCAAGGTTTCCTCCTATCTTCACTCACTAGAACTTTCCAATTGTTTGACGTCACTTACCAGGACTTTTCTCGACTTCACCTACCGGGACTTTTCACACCACGTGTCCGGTCAATATTGATCCACTTAGTTTTTCTTCTTATGCCAACCATCCCGTTGGTCTTGCCTTTGCTAACGTGCAATCATACTTGATCCACTTAGACTTTCCTTTGTCTAACCTCTGGTTAGGAGTTTACTAGTCAAGTTAAGTACCAGTCCTTGACCTTTCTCACATATTGTCCAAATATGTTGTGTCTAAATATCAAAACTCAAGCTCGACTTCACTCGAGTTTAGTCAAACTGGTCAACTTTGACCTGGGGATTGTTGCACCAATAATCTCCCAACAATATCTCCCTTTTTGATGTTTGATAATATGTTTAAGTTAGACTAACCCATATTACCCCAACTCCAACTTCATCCCATGCTTGAAGCATGAATGTGGATTTCTAACTTAAAACCCACATTTTCTCCCCTTTCGACACACATAAAATACTCTTTTTGAGACAATTTTGTCAAAGGAACGCAATAAAAGTCCCATACTTTCATTGTTTCTTATGCTCACCCTTGAGCATATATCACATGCTCACCCTGGAGCACCCATACATCTGCAATGAAGAATTTTAATCTCCCATTTGTTTCTAATGCTTATCCTTGAGCACTCATAACAATGAAGGTTCCCAACCTTCCATTGTTTCCTTGTCTAGAAAAAAATTTAAATCATATATTTTATGAAGAAACTCCCCCTCAAAAACATGTCCCAAACTTCTATCATTACACTAATAATGACTTAGAATTCCTAAACCTTTAGGAAATCCAAAATTTAAAGTTTTGAGGTTTAAAATTCAACTTTGAAACTAAACCTCCTTCTAAACTCCAAGTTAGTCTTCTTTAACCATTCTTTTCTTGTTATCATTAAGAAATCTATCCTTGAACACTTATAAATGCATTTTTTAGGGTTAGAGATGGTTAACACAACTTAATGGACTGAAATTAGACCATTTTAGCCAAAATCAGACTTCCTAATCGATTGATTTTAGCTACCAATCAATTCATGTGTCTCTTAATCGCTTGAAGATGGGTTCAATCGATTAGAGCTTTTCAATCGATCCGTTGATCGATTTCGTGAGCCACCATGTTTGTGGAAATAACCTTAACCAATTACCTGATCGATTAAGGTCTGGGCTAATCGATCACTTGATCGATTCCGTGAATCTCTGTGCTCGCAGAAAATGACTTGTAATTGATTCAGGATTGACATTACTG
The DNA here is from genome assembly GCF_018446385.1 of Zingiber officinale. Classification (NCBI taxonomy): domain Eukaryota; kingdom Viridiplantae; phylum Streptophyta; class Magnoliopsida; order Zingiberales; family Zingiberaceae; genus Zingiber; species Zingiber officinale. The sequence continues at coordinate 57,336,336 of NC_056006.1, read as the reverse complement.
AATTTTTCTAATTTTGATTTTTGATTGAAATTCAGAAATTTCTAAATATTTCTACGATTTTTCAAAAATCACAAAATTTTACGTAGATATTATTTATGCCATATACTTTCAAAGAAAAATAGTTTTCTATGAAAATAGCCCCTATTTTCAAAAATTGACATAAATTTGGAAACCATTGAAAAACTTCAATGCTTCACTATACTTTGTGTCCAACTAATCAAATGATGACTCCTATCAAAAGATAGACTTCACCAAGATTTTCCAAAGTGATTTTGAAATGTTTTTCAAAACATAATTTCCAACCATGTTACTTGGGTTAAAAGCACATGACTTGTATACTAGCTTTCCCAATGATTGGACTTCTCATAATCTATTGTTAAGATGAAACTTAAACTTAAAAAGATGCACTAAATCAACATCTTGAGTTTTGTTCATCCTTCTAATATCTCACTTATATCTAATATGTTTCAAAACACATACAAGTCACTTATGATCGTTGTGAGATGTAGATATTGGTTTTGCCTTAAACTAAGGGATCATGCACATCTATGTAGGCATTTTAAAATTGATAATCCACCTAGGATGTCACTTGTTGTCCAATGCCATTATCCTTAATTACAAGGAATTAAAATAATGCATGAGAATGATTATGACATATATCACATGTATATTTTTCAAAATAAACTCTAAAAATATTCAAGGATAATATGATGCATGTACGAGATGTATGAAAAATATCATGACATTTTTGATAATGAAATATGAATGTTGAGTGTGATGTCATGATGACATGGCATGTGATAGGGCACACAAGGCATAACAATTTAACATAAATAAGAATACATAGATTTTCATCTAAGTTTTGTACTCAATCTATTTTTGCTAAGTTAAACCTAATTTGACCTAAAAGCCTCCTTTTTTGTTAAATAGGCCAAAATCCCAACTTAGCACATTTTGCCTTCTATTCTAGTTATGTCAATTTAATTAAGTTCAATTCTTCAAATATTTTAATTGACACATTTACTTTTCAAGAGTAAAAATCAAGTTTTCATTTTCAAAATGTCCCAACACTTAAAAAATGTCCTAAAGTGTCAACTTCACCATGGCTAGGTTAACTACCTTTCTAATTAGAGTTGACACACTCTAAACTCATCTAGGGTATAGAGAACACACTCTTAGGAACCCAAAATCTATTGATGCTCTTTGGGTGTGCTAGATGCTCACTAGGGATAACTTCCTTAGAAACCTTCCTAATGACTTTACTAGGCTTTTTTGAAGTCTTAGTCACAGTAGTTTCCTCAAAGTTAACTTTAGGGGTTGCTTTCCTTGTAACTTTGACTTGACTCCTAGACCTATGGTTAGTTCCATAACAATATGGAACTCTATGGTATGAAGGCACATTCTTCTTGGCTTTAGATTTGTATCCCAAACCTTTCCTATCATTGGATGATTCTTGTTTATTTTGACCTAGGTTTTTGTTCTTGGACTCTTTTTCTTCATTTGTCATTTTCTAAGGGTTCTCTTTAATTTTTAAAGTCTTGATCTTAAGACTTGATTTTCCTTCCATAGATCCTTAACTGAGATTTTTCATTTATCTTTTGAGAAATTTTCTTTTTAGATATATATCTATTTTTCTTAGATGTCATGCTTAAATCATTTTCTACCTTCCTATCCTTAGGTAAGGTAGTTCTAGCATGATATGTTACATATTTTTTTCTCTAATCTATTATGCTTTCTATTTTCATGATAAATAATATTAAAATGATATAAATTATTTCTGACATGCTCTTTATCATGACACAAAGAAATATCATTAACTAATGGTACCTTAGTGTTATTCTTGGAAGTTCTCCTTTGACTTGAGCTTCCTCCTCTCTTCTTGGTTGGATCTTTTTCCCTTGGACATTGGTTCCGTTATTGCTCCTTTTGATTGTAAGAAAAACACACAATGTGCTCATTGCCCTTGCGCACCATGAGGCCAACCTCTTTGGCTTCTCCTTGCCTTTGGGTGTCACTTGACCTTTCTTCTTGGTCAACTTTGGACACTTGATATTATAGTGTCCATTTTCCCTATACTCAAAGGAAATGATATAATTTTTATTTTTATAACTTCAAATTTTTATTCCTTCACATATAGAGGTGGCTTAAGATCCACTATTTGATCTTTCTGGACATTTAGAGGTGGCACAATTTTCATTCGATCCGGTTGTGGTGACTTCTTCTTGATCCGACATTGGTGATCTACACTGCCCCTCAATTTTTTAGGTGGATGCCTCTTGACTTTCTTCATCCATATTGAGCATCTCTCAACCTCCAAATCCTCATGCACATGAAACAAAGAGTTTCTCTCTTTGCTTTTGTTGTTGCTCTCAATTGAGGATGGATCTAGCTCCTTAGCATCTTCATAATCTTCAATTTGGCACAAAAAGTTGCTTGACAATAAATTGACTAATAATTTGCTCACTTTGTCATTGGTCTCGCATCTTTGGATTTGTTCCTTGCTCCATTTGCTCTTCTTAAGAATCTTTCCTTTGTTATTTGTTGGAGTTTGAAAACCTTCCATTAGAGCAAACCATTGTTCTATCTCCACTATCAAAAAAATTTTGATCCTTGATTTCTAAAGATCAACGCTTGCCGATATGAATGGTGGAGTCGCTCTAGTATCATATCCGAGTCTATCTTGGAAATCCATCTTGAAATTAAGCTCCCTTGATGATAATCTTGGACTTGTTGAAATTAGGGCTTCAACTTCCTATTCCTCTAGCTCGTTGCCCTTTCCGACGATGAGTCCGGTGAAGAGCGGCCTCGCTCTGATACCACTTGTTAGGACCGGTGCGAGCTAGAGGGAGTGATTAGCTCCACTCGCTTCTTAACGATGATTTGCAGCGGATGATCGAAGCGAAGACTTTACAATGCTAACATCCTTGATTTTACTTGGTATCCACCTCCTTGAGGTGACTAATCCAACGGTCCACTCTCCTCACTATCTCATCCAATATAAAATCACTCTTTTCGGAAATAATCCGGAGGCGGAGAAGCTTTGTACACTTGTTCTCATAAGAACACACAAATACAACAAGAAATGAAAGAAAATACAATGAATATACAACGTTACTTGAATATTTCTTTTTGCGGTTTCTTGTTGCTTAGAATTTCTTCTTGTAGACTCGGAAATGCAGTGTTGTTTCGCCTTGAATCTTCCAAGAATCGGCGGAGAGTGTAGAGAGAAAAATTGCTGTTTGAATCTTCACAAATGCCTTTATACCGTGCGATCTAGGGTTTCTAATTGATTGACCTTACACCTAATCGATTGCCACATCAAATTCGAGCGCATCTAGTCGTTCAAACCTCGCAATGGCTCTTTTTCCCTTTCTCTCAATTGATCACCTAATCGATTATGAACTATCACCCAATCGATCGAGATCGCCTCTGTCCTCTCACAAGGAAGCTACTTGAATCGATCAATCAATCGATCAAGAATCGCACAGATTTCTTGATCGATTCTTGATCGATTGAGGAATTCCCGAACAGTGCATAATTTCCTGGCTGAATCGATTGCTCAATCGATTCACCTAATTGAATTGATTGATAAGGACTTCAATCGATCCATTCACGCACAGTGAATCAATCGATTTATCAATCGATTGTGTAACTTTGCCCAACCTCCGATCAACCATGATATATTGGAACTTATCCACTTAGTGTCCGGTCAATTGTTTGACCCACTTGGAGTTTTTTACTCATGACAAGTGTCCGGTTCTCTATGACCCACTTAGATTTTTCTTCTCGTGCCAAGTGTTCGGTAACATTCAACTCATCTGGATTTTCTAATGTCTGACTTTATTTACTAGAACTATTCCCACCTGACTTCACTCATCAGAGGTTCCTCACTGCCTAGTTTTACTCATTAAGACTTTCCACATAGTTTTTCTTTTTCTGTCAACTATCCCGTTGGTCTTGTCCTTGCTAATGTGTGATCCTACTTGACCTACTTAGACTTTCGTTTGCCTAATCTCAGGTTAGGACTTTATTAGTCAAGTCAAGTACCGGTCCTCCTTAACCTACTTGGCCTTTCTCACATATTGACCAAACATATTGTCCACAACATCGAAACTCAAGTTTGACTCCACTCGAATTTAGTCAAATTGGTCAATCTTGATTGGTGGATGATTGCACCATCAATCTCCCAACAAGTTGTTCTACCATCATCTAGTTCCTCAGAGATTGAGAATTTCGAAATGTCTGCATTTTGGTCATCAGAATGAAAAACTTAATCGAGTGATGAATACTCTTCCTCAAATCAAAGTGCTTTAGTAGATGAGAATATCAACATCATTTCATTTTTTTAATTTTCAGTCTTCAGATCTCATGCACTATCATATAATTCATATCAAAGCTTTGTTTGGTTACATCGTGCATGGATTGACACTCTGGATTCAACAGGATATAAAATTTGACTAATTGGGTTTAATCCAAGTTCCTATTGTATTCACCTAATTATATGGTGACCTATGTCTATCTAAAATAAGTTGCCAACTGCGTGCCTATAATGATTTAGTGTAGATAATTTTTTCATTTTGACACAGGAGTACCGGCGTCACTTCACTGCAAATGTGGAGTCTTGTTAAAGAATCAGGAAAGGATATTAAAGAAATTCTCATTCAAATATTTGCTCTGGTTTTAAATGTTAATCCGTTGGAAGTTTCTTCACTTAAAGTTAGAAACTTCAGGTTAAGTGAGTACTTTCTTGCACTGAAAGCCTAACAGTTATAAGTATTGAGTGTAATGGTACTTTGAAATTAACCTCATGCCCTCACCTTCTAATTTGCCTTGGTTGGACTTGAGCCTTGACTAGAGGATGGAGCAGAGGGTATTGATTTAGAAATCTTCTATTAGTGTTCTCAATAACCTAGGCCAGGTGATGATGAAGAGAGTCATTGCTGCTAAAATTGACTGTCACCCTGCCTAGATCCCATTCTTTTGTACTATAAATCCTATTCTTTTTTTCCCAGCATGGCTGAAATGTGCTTCCATTCATTTAAATTGTTTTTGCACTTTTGAATGCCACCTTTAGCTTGTAACTTTCATCGATTTTAGATCACAGTCAGGTCCTGCCTCTGCTTGCTTAAAAATCCTTCGTGCTGTTACCCAGAATAGCTGTGAAAAGTATTATGATACAGGCTCTGGTTTGCTACTAGTCCAGGCAGATATTGTGAAGGTAATTATCTCATACACTTTCATATGGAGATCTCTGGGTCTATTTTACGCTTTTGTTTTTTTCTTCTAGACTCAAGAAAATGTATCTTTGTTGGAAGCAATTGAGCTTGTGGCTGCCTATTCGTCGTCCTCCTTTGGGGTCGGCTATTTCGGAAGCTCAATGGATCATCCAAAGGTATGAACATTCTAAAAAGCAACTAGTTTGCTAGACAATGCTTAGAAGCTTAAGTGGTTCAATGAACTAGTTAGACGTAAAGTCCATGCATAATGAACATGTTATCTTCTCAAGATATTGCCGTTTTGAATATTTACATATCTGGAGTTCTAAATTATTCTCGCTAATCAGTGTTTCCAAAACTAGACCAAACAGCAACTGGTTAACCCAAATCAGTAGAAAAATGTGTTTGAACCTGATTTTGAGCTGTTTCTTATTTTTAAAAAATGCCGATGGTGATTGGTCTGTCAGCAAGAACAACACATAATTTTGAGTAGTCAGCTCCATAGCTTTGAGGCTTTACCTTCTATTTTTTGTTTGATAATGCTGCGTTTTATTGTAGGTTTCCATACTGAGAGCTGCAAGCCCTTCTGCCAACGGCAAAGTCAACCATTTCGCAACACGAATTAATTTCGATGCCTTTTAATCCCGATATGTAAGAGTATTAGTATATTGTATTGTCATTTGACTGAACTTCAATGCAATCAGCATTTAAAAAGAATTATCCAAAGATTAGGAAATTCGTGGGTTTATTGTTTTTATATTCAGAACCAACGTGTTACCATCGCTCTTCTGTTCGACTTAATGATAATGAATGCATTTTTTGTTCTCTCGGATTATTTGTTACCGTGTCTTGTTATTCATTCTCTTTTTCATATAAAGATAACTTCAATGATGAGTAACATCAGGCTTCGCTGGTGATGAATGCAGCAGAGATGTTCAGCATTTTCACAATCGTATCAAATCAGTTAGTTTAGCCAACCGTGAATCCAAAACTAAATCATATAATGGACCAAAGCTACTTCTGCAAAAGGTAAAGCTTTCATGGTGGTTACCTTTTCATCCTTTCGGTTACTTGTGTAGAAATTATGGAGGGGTTTGCAGTATGTTTCGTGCCCTCGGTAGGTGTTAGCCCCTTAATTTGATGGTAAGGTTGGGTGTACTGATTAGCTCGTTACTTTTTGGATTCAGCATATTGAGCATGTGTAAGACATGCCAAGCAATGGGTAGATTTGTAGCAGTGCGCGGGGGCTGTCTAAGCACAAATTAAATGGAAGGTCAATTTGACGATGGTGAATAGATGCAAAGGTTAGATGCGCGGAATCTAAGCATTTGGTCAAACATGGCTTGTAGAAAACATAAGTCATGGCATGCAACGGGTGCATGCAATACAACATGAATGATGATGTAGCAAGGTGGCTATTCGGCCCAAGCTTATGAAGCAGAACCATGGGCCAAGTACAAGGGTGCATGCTGATCTTTGACATGGTGCCAAGGCAACAAATGATGTGGATGACAGTTTGAGCCATATGGCATGGTAGTTGATGAAACTACCATGCAACCGTTTGTAATCGCCAAACTAACTTTTGCCTATGAATTATAAATAGGCATGGCTGGGCAATGACAAAGGGACATGAGAGGAATGTATGAGTAATCTGTCAAGAGAGTCCATTTGTAATCCTTTGGTGTTAATACAAAAGGTTGGGAGCTTTTTCCTGTACGTTGGTTTTTTGTTGGTGTTTGTCTAGTGCCTTTGTCTTGTGCATTCTCTAGCACTTCGGTGGTGCATTGGTAGGCTGAATTAAGTGTGGTGTTTGGTCGTCACATAGGAAATTTCTAAGGCATAAATTACCCCTGTGACAACTGGTATCAGAGTGCAAAAGTATGGCTGGTGGCAACCACGAAATTAGAGAACGACTTTCTTCTTTTGAAGCATTGTTTGATGTGGTTCCGGATGGAGAAGATGTTTGCAAACTGGTCGCAAAGATTCTCAACTTGGAGGCCAATATGGAGAAAATTCAAGAGTCTTTAATGGAGGAGATGATAGAAATTTGGAAGAACAATGAGGATCTATGCTATGAAGTTATTGTTCTACGAAGAGCAATGATTTCTAGTGTAGAAATGGGGCCTTATCGCCCGTTGGTAAGAGTTCCTAAACCCAAATCCTTTGGAGGCACATAGAGTGCCAAGGAACTCGAGAATTTTCTGTGAGATATGGAGCAATACTTTGTGGCTGCTAAAGTGTCTGAAACTGAGAAAATGACAATTGCAAGCATGTATCTTATTGGTGATGCAAAGCTTTGGTGGTGAAGTCGCATGGTGGACGATGCAAATGCGGGGCGACAAAAGATTGATACTTGAGATCGGTTGAAGAAGGAAATGAAGGATCAATTCCTTTCAGGTAACACCTCATGGCTTGCATGAGATGGACTAAAACGTCTCAAATAGAGTGGTTCTGTGCGAGACTATGTCAAAGAATTTAGTTCTTTGATGCTGAATATTCAGAATATGTTCGAGGACAAATTGTATAACTTCTTGTATGGTTTGCAGCCCTGGGCATAGGTTGAACTTTGAAGGCAAAATGTGAAAAATTTGCCTAGTGCACTTATTGCTGTTGATGCCTTGGTGGACCTTCGTATGAGCAAAGATAATCTGAACACTTCTTCATCTTCCAAATCTAATTTTATCTGCAAGGATAAGAAAGGAGAATGGAAGAAGGATGGTAAGAAGGAGGGAAAAAAGAAGGATCTGGGGAACAACCAAGGGAAAGGAACGATGAAACATTCGGCTACCCAGGGAAAGGATAACTTGAAGAATCAGAGTTGTTTCTTGTGCAACAACTATCATTTTACTAAAGATTGTTTGAAACACGAGAAGTTAAATGCTCTCTTGGTGGGGGATAAAGGGAAAAATTATGAACAGGAAGTTGCTACTCTTATTAACCCTTTACAGTTACTAAATCCAATTGTTAATTATGAGTCTGTTGAATTGCTAACCAATATGTCGTTGGACATGGTGCGGGCTCATTCTCTACTCTTGCACATTTTCGTTGAGTTGAATGAGAAAAGTGTGAATGCTATGGTAGATATAGGGACTACTCATACCTTTGTGTCTGCCAAGTTGGTGAAAGATTATGGGTTATCAATAAGTAAATGACCAAGTTACATCAAATCGGCGAATGCCAAGGCACAACAGTTGTAGGTATGACTTACGATGTACCTTTAACCGTTGGCATTTGGGTTGGAAAGGAAAATATGATGGTGATCTTGCTTGAAGATTTTCAAATAATCATGGGTATGAATTTTTTGTGGAAGACAAAGACAATGCCCATGCTTCACTTGGACGGAGTAATGTAGGAGTCAAATCCTTGCTTTGTCTCAGGTGTGCATCCTTATGGTAAGGGCCAAAAAAGGGGAAGACAGACATCATATCTACAATGTCACTAGAGAAAGGCTTAAAGCAAGATGAGACAACTTATTTGGCTGTCTTAATCAATATGAAACCTGACAAGAATATTGAGTTGCCTATTGGTGTTAAAGACATTCTGTCCAAGTTTAAAGATATGATACCTTCGGAGTTTCCAAAACACTTGCCACCAATGAGAAATGTCGACCACAAAATCAAGTTGATCCCTAGTGTTGTCCCTCTTGCAAGTTCACCATACCGTATGTCTCTTTTAGAACTTGCTGAATTACGCAAACAATTGAATGAATTGTTGGAGGCAGGGTATGTCCAACCATCCAAGGCTTCTTTTGGTACACCGGTGCTGTTCCAAAAGAAAAAAGATGGCAGCTTGAGGATGTGTGTGGATTACAAGACCTTGAACAAAGTAACAGTGAAGAACAAGTACCCTGTTCCGTTGGTGCAAGATCTGCTAGATAGATTAAGCAAGGCGTTATGGTTTACAAAACTTGATTTGAGATCAGGTTATTGGCAAGTTAGAATTGCATAATGAGATGAGGCCAAAACAACATGCATGACTTGTTATGGTTCTTATGAGTTCCTGGTCATGCCCTTTGGCTAGACAAATGTGTAGGGGATCTAGTGTGGCCGGCTAGAAGGGGGGTTGAATAGTCGATACCCCCAAATCGATAGCTTCCTACAATGGTTAGCTTGCACAGCGAAAATACAAAGAAATATAAACAAGAAAGTTAAAGACAAGCAAAACGCTAATACGTCCATTTACGTGATTCGAAGATAACTTGCTCCTACTCCACGGTTGTCCATAAGGTGGACGATCCTGATTCGTTAGTGGATAAATCCTTGGCAAACTCTGGCTACCTCACGTAGCTCCTTATGGGTGGAGAAATCTCACCATAACTCTCACAAGAATACTTGAGACGCTAGGGCACAGATAGACTACTAATAGGGGTTAACCACCTTTATTTCGTCAACTTTAACCAAACTCTAAAGTCTTGGTTATATAGGCCACGGGTTGGAAAACCCCGTCTACTAGTCGATTGGTGAAAGTGTTAGTCGACTACCCTCTATGGATATTCGACCATTACAATCCAATGACTCGATACCAGTTAACTGGTGAAAGTACCAATCGACTGCTCCACACTAGCCGAGCGAACAGAAGCATTCTGTTCACTCCCAATCGATTATACTAGTCGACTGCTATTTTCATTAGTTGACTGGTACCCTGAGTACATTCTCTTAGTAGTCGAACCCTCACCCTTACGACTCACTTGATTCTTCTTTGTTGCAGCCTTGACCTCTTGCCTTCAAGCCTACTTCCTTTGGCTCTCGTCCCTCGGATGCATCCAAGTCCACAGCTTGTCTCCAATGTCATCCTTCGCGTATGCCTCGAAGTCGCTTCCCTTGGCCCTTGTCCTTGCTGCCTTGTCCACGGTCCCTCGGATGCTCCATCCTTTACCGGATCCGAAGTCATCAAGCTGAGTCATATGTGTATCCTACAAACCTGCACACTCACATACACATATCAAATACAAGGGTGAACCTAACTTAAACTCTTTGCCCAAATACCAAAATACATGGTCGCATGAACCATTGGATTGTTCCAATAATCTCTCTCTTTTTGATGTTTAGCAATACGTTTAAGTCAGGGAAAACGTAATAACAAAACAATATGCTAAAAATAATAGACTTACGTTGTCAAGGATACATACTTAGACTTACACCGTTGAATGAACTTACGTTGCCAAGGCTACACACTTGGACTTACACCGCCGAATGAACTTACACTGCCAAAGCTACACACTTGGACTTATACCGTCGAATGGACTTACGTTTCCAAGGCTACACAATTGAACTTACACCGCCGAATCAAAAATGCAAACATGCATTGAAACCTATCACAAGGCTCCCCTTACACCTATGCTCCCCATTGAACTAGGAATTTTACCATAGGGCTATTTAAGAACCTATCACAAGACTCTCCCTACACAAAGACATTTAAGGTTTTTCCAACTAAATCTTACTTCTCCCCCTTTGCCTAATATCAAAAAGCTCCAACAATATCCCAATTATTAAAACTAGTCATCCAAAGTGACCCTAAACTCGTGTATTCATTCTCCATAGATCTCATACACATATATGAGCTGACCTGGTCAAATCTAATGCTGAAAAATAGTTTCAAGTTGGTATCTGTCGACTGCCAGAAGTACCAGTCGACTACCCTTATCGAAATCAACACACAGAAGCATTCCGTATTCGATAATCACTGTTACCAATCGACTGATACCCTTTTCCAGCCCATTTCAATATTTCTAACTCAATTTTAGAAGTGCACTAGAAATTCCACAGACATCCAAAAATCTCCAAATTTTATGGAGAGTTCTGTTTTACTCATGTTTACTTGGAAAAAATACGTTAAAAAAATATATCTATCACCAATCCCAAGATTAACACAAAATCCAAAACTAGCTAAATGGTTCAATTGAACCTTGACCGAAAGTCCTAGTTTTGGCTTGCTCTTGATGTATTTGCTCATACTAAACCACAATGCATCCCTAGCATTGGTTTATATAGAATATATACATCGAAAACCAATTATCATGCAATATGACCCCCAATGTCATATTTCCTTTTATGAAACACAACCCAATTGTGCCAATTCCCTAAGGTTGAGACTCAAATCCGTCTCCAAATCTTTTGACCCATTTCATGACCCAATCTAGACTCCCAAGTAAAACCCACTTGAGATCCATTTGCCATAGGTCCCAAATTGACTCTTTGAGCTCCCTCTAGAGTTCTTAGCTTTGGTCACCTCCATAGGTGACTCGTCCACAATTGCTAGGCCACATCGGTGCACCTCCGGTGACACTTGGGCTACAAACTTAAACTTTTTAACCTTGGACACCTTGTCCTTGGTTAATTTCTTCTTACCATTAAATGACTTTCCCTTGTCATTTATTGGCTTCTTCTTGCTATAGTCATATGCAACCCTAGCATAATACTTTTCCTTAGTATTGGAGACATTAGATCGGTATCCCAAATCCGATCTATCATTGTTGGATCTTTGACTATCCAACATCATATCTAACCCTATAGATCCAACATTGAATCTCTCTAGGGGTTTCTCCAATTGATCAAGCTTTTCCTTTAAAGCTTGATTCTCCCTTTCTAGGTTCCTAAACCTAGAGTTAACATGTCCACCATGGACATTGCTAGACCTACCCTTCCTAGGCATGTATCTCTCCTTCTTGGGATTGATGCCTAAGTTCTTCATTACCTTCTTCTCCTTAGGTAATGAGAATTTAACTTACCTAGGTCTATCATGCATAGGTCTCATAGGGTTATGATTTACATTGACCTTATTTTTATCATGATATTTAAATCTAAAATTTTGCATGGGTAAATAATGCAAATTATTTCTAGCATGCATGGGAGAATAAATATTTGAATTACAATTTAAATTAGGGTATACCTCCCTTAGCCTTGAAGCTCCCCTCGACTTGAGCTTCTCTTCTTCTCTCATTTCTTTAGATGCTCTAACTTCTTGAGCTCTCCCTTCCTTGGGCATCTTGTGTGGTAGTGGCCCATTTCACCACACGTGAAGCATCTAATGTGTTTCTTCTCCTTCTTCTTCCTACAACTCAAATTAGATTCTAAAGGAATTGAATTGATTTTAGGAGTTACCTTCTTCTTATCCAATGAGCACCTACTCTTGTAGTGTCCTTTCTCATTACATCTGAAGCAAATGATGTTGTCCTTTGACTTCACTTAGGTGGAGATGCTAGCAAGGTTGACTACTTCCAAGACTTCTTCTTCATCCACTTCACTTGTTTTGGATTCTTCTTCAACCTTTGAGGATGTTTCCTCATCCACACTTGTGGATGTCATTCCTCATCCTTCTCCTCCTCCTCGGAAGTTGAGCGCTCGTCACCTTCCGGTTGTTCCTTCTCTTGTTCTTATGTAGGCATAGGTTCTTCCCAAGGAACCTTCTTTATCTTGCTCCACAAATTATGGGCATTCTTGTATTCACCTACATGGCTCATCACATCATTAGGCAAAATATCAATCAAAATAGATATTACCTTATCATTTGCCTTTGATCGTGAGGTTTGCTCCTCTATCCAATGATGTTGTCGGAGTCTCTTTCCTTTCTTGTCTCTTGGGACTTCGAATGGCTCCTTAACCACCATCATGGTATCCTAATCCGTATTAAAGAAGACCTCCATCTTCATCATCCAATACGTGATGCCCCATAAGCCTCTTCCTTCAAACTTTGGAGGTGTTATCAAGTCGACCATCTTCTTGCTTCCTCGATGATTAATCTAAAGGAGAGCGTCCTCGCTCTGATACCACTTATAGGGGATCTAGTGTTGCCGGCTAGAAGGGGAGTTGAATAGTCGGTGCCCCTAAATTGATAGCTTCATACAATGGTTAGCTTGCGTAGTGAAAATACAAAGAAATATAAACAAGAAAGTTAAAGACAAGAAAAATGCCAATACGTCTATTTACGTGGTTCAAAGATAACTTGCTCTTACTCCATGATTGTCCGTAAGGTGGACGATCCCAATCCGTCGATGGATGACTCCTCAACAAACTCTGGCTAGCTCACGTAGCTCATTCTGGGTGGAGAAACCTCTGCTGGTTGCTACTCAGAATACCGTCCTAGTTCCCTTGTACAAAAATTTGTACAAGCATAGAACTATCCTAGCTACCCATGTGCTCTACTGAAGTTAAATTTGGATTACAAACGATACTTAACATTATTAATCCAAATTGTCCTTTAGAAGTTAAACTTGGATTGGAAACGATACTTAACATTTTTACTCCAAGTTTAACCGATGTGATCTTCCTAAGTTAAATCATATTACAGAAGTTATCAAATATCTATTTCAAAGATCGGCTTCTAGGTTAAACATGGCGAGGCACTAGGCCTTCTTGAGTATGGGATCATCCACCACTTTCTAGACAAAGCCTCACAAAGAAATCAGATATTTAACTTCTTACAGTAAATTAGGTTTAACTGTAGAGACCTCAATAGAAGCATATTATCGAAACATGAAATCGAAAAATAAAATCGATAACAAAAACGATAACTTAAAACCAATAATCTCTTGTGTTTATTTTTTCAAGATCTATACAAAAGATGAACTAGTTATAATGCAGAAACTAATAACTAGTTATACCTTATAGACCTCTTAATCTTCTGTTGTATTCCTCTCCTTCTCTTGGACGTCGTGTGGGCGACAATCTTCCAAGTTGAAATCCACTCAAGCTTCTTTCAAGGCTTCCAAGATCCGGCCACCAACTAACCTCCAAGTAGGGCTGTGCAAAAAAATCGACAAACCGAAAATCGGACCGGAACCGGTAGCTTACCGGTTCCGAGTTACCGGTTAACCGGTTAATCGGTTTTAATCGGTTCCGGTTAACCGGTTTTTACCGGTTTACCGGTTGATTCCCGGTTTTGGATTTTTTTTACCGGTTTAACCGGTAAACAGGTAAAACTAGGCACCAACCGGTTGACTTGGTTTTAATACGAGCCATGGAATACAAATTACATGGTAAATGAATCTAGTCTATAAAATGAAATCTGAGTATCTGACCAAATGGTGCTTCAAAATTCTTTCATATACCTTTCAATGGACTCGAGCCCAACCTGCAGAACTCTTCACAATCTTCTGGATAAATTTTGTTAAAGCACATACCTCTCTAAAAGTATAAATAAACTTGGTTCCATCTTGAAAGTTTTTATATAAATAAATTTTTGGACATGTCTACGTCTCCAATCTGTCCAACCGCCGCCGCCACCTGATCTGCAAAAAGTTAGCGGGAGCGAGATCTCCTGCCATGGCAGAGCAACCGGTTGCCGACGAACGGCTTGTCGTTCCGGCCGTCGTCTCCGTCCTCTCAACCGTCCTCCTGTGGCTGGTGGAGCGCAACGACGCTGCCTCCGACGGCCAATGAGCTCCGTCGGCCTTCCAGGGTGTGCGGAAGCCGTCCATCTCGGTGCGCCACTACCTGGTGCGCATCTTCCGCTACGCATGCTGCAGCCCCTCCTGCTATGTCATCGCGTACATATACCTCGACAGCTTCGCCGACAGCCGCCAAGCCATTACCCTCGACTCCTTCAACGTCCACCGCCTCCTCATCATCAGCGTCCTCACCACCGTCAAATTCATGGACGACATGTATGTATCTAAATGCCATCCTCCTCAAGAAACAGAGCAATTAGCTCTTGGAATTAACAATTGCATTACTCAATTATGATCCAAGCTTAGTGGTTCCTAATTCCTTTATTTACAATATGCTGATTTAGTGTGCTTCAACTTGCTATCCCATTAATTGCGCTCTCTCTCTCTCTCTCTCTCCCCCTCTCTTTACACCTGCCAACTAACAATGAAGTGGATACATGTTTTTTTTCCAAATGATGATCAATCAATTTGAAAAAATAAATTGTGTGTCAACAGAATGAGACTTGAGAGATACTTGCAGCCATTCGGCAGAATGTCCTTCTCATACATTGAAAATTGGCAATTTGTTGGAATTGGTAGCTTTCTTTAGGTTCTATCTTTAAAGAACCAAGTAGAATACGTGTAGCAATATCTATTAAGTAGGTAAGAGAATGTAACAGTATGAATTGGATATCAATCTACAACATTTAGTCGAGAACATGAGAAAATTTCTATATTAAGCCTTTTAATTAATGGTCTTTTTGTTTGTTTTGTTATTTCATCAAAGGTCTGGAACTCTTAACTTTAGTTTTACCGGTTCTCGGTTGAAACCGGTTAACCGACCGGAACCGGTTCGACCGGAACCGGTAGAACCGGTAAGATACCGGTCGGTTAACCGGTTTTAAATAAATCATGGTAAACCGGAATTAACCGGAACCGATAAACCGGTAAACCGGTTAACCGACCGGTTGAACAGGCCTACCTCCAAGGGGTGCTAGACAAGAGAGCTTCCTTCTCTTCTTCTTCTCCTTTAAGCAACCAACCACCAAGAGATTACCACAATTGATGTCGCTGGCCTCCAAGGAAGAAAACAAAAGGAGAAAAGAAAAGGACAAGGGCCGACCACCAAGGATTGGAAGAGAGGAATAGAAGATGTGTTATCTCATGAGGCACCCCTCCATCTCCTTTATAATCCTTGGTCTTGACAAAAAGGAAAGTTTTAAACATAATTAAAACTTCCTTATATTCCTTGCCAATGACTAAAAAGGAAAGTTTTAAAACAAAAAATTAAAACTTCCTTTAATGCTTGTCATGGCTGACCATATACTTGTGCTCCAAACAAGGAAACACAAAATTAAAACTTCCTTATTTATTTCCGATAAGAAATTTTAATAAAAAAAAATTTCTCTTTTAAATCCCTTATTGGTTATAAAAGGAAAATTTTAGAAATTAAAATCTCCCTTTTAAAACATGTGGATGGTTACAAAAATGAAAGTTTTATAAAAAATTAAAATCTTCCTTTTAAGTACAAATAAGGAAAGATATCAAATATCTCTCTTAATCCTTTGTAGAAAGCTATAAAAGGAAAGATTTTAAAATTTAAAAACTCTCTTTTAAAACCATGTCTTCCACAAAAGGAAAGATTTTAAAAATTAAAATATCCTTTTATTTTAATGTGGTCGGCCACCTAGCTTGGGCTCCAAGCTTGGCCGGCCACAACTTGGCTCTATCCTTTGGCTTGGCCGACCCTAGCTTGGGCTCCAAGCTTGGCTTGGCCGGCCACTATAAGATGGGTAAGAAACTTGACTTTAAGTGGATATAAGGCTTTATAAATAAGAGGCTACAACAGGGACAGAGAGGAGGAATTGGTTTTGGTCTCTCAATGAGCTTGAGCTTCCCGTGTTCGCCCGAACATCCAACTCAAGTTCATCAATAATATCTCATTTCACTAAAGAGTTATTATTGTTGGTTGGTCCTAGGAGGATCGTACCGGTTCCACTGTACAAAAATTTTGTACAAGTGTCGAACCTTTTCCTAAACAACCTATTGTGTTCTTTAGAAGTTAAATTAGGAATTGCAAACGGAACTTAACATTATTGATTCCAAATTTAACTTATCTGTTCTTAATGGTTTACACTTGGATTGCAAGCGGAACTTAACACTATTGATCCAAATCAACCTATGTTATAAATTCAATTAAATATTAATTTTCAAAATTGGTTTCCAGGACTGCAGGGTGAGGCACATGACCTTCTTGGGTATGGGAGCATCCACCACCGCCTAGACAAAACCTTTTAAGGAAAGCTAATATTTAATTTCCTTATATAACTCTAGGTTTAACCAAAAAGAACAATCGAATCACAAATTAGAAAAATTAAGAAAAACACAAACTCGAATTACAATTTGAAAAACTAGAATCTAATGTCTCTTGTTTTTGGAATTCATACAAAAGAAAAACTAGTATGATGCGGAAAATAATTCTAGTTATACCTTCCTTTGTATGCAACGACCTCTTGATCTTCTACCGTATTCCTCTTCTTATCTCGGACGTTGTGTGGGCAATGATCTACCGAGATGAGAACCACCCAAAGCCTTCTTCTCCTTTCAAGGTTCGACCACCACAAGTACTCCAAGAATAGATGAGGTTCGACCACCACTACTAAGCTCCAAAAGGATGCTTCCTTTCTCTCCTTCTTCTCCAAGCTAGAACCCGACCACCTTCAAGCTCCAAGAGATGATGAGGTTCGGCCAATGAAGAAGAAAGAAAAGGAAGAGGGAAAAACAATAGGGCCGGCGACCACCAAGGAGGAAAAGAGAGGAAGACATAGAATAGAGTCGTCCTACTTGAAGGCACCTCTACCCTCTCTTTTATAATCCTTGGTCTTGGCAATTAAGGAAATTTAAATAAAAAACTTCCTTAATTCCTTTGCCATAAAAAAGGAAATTTATTTAATTTAAAAAATAATTTCCTTTTCATTATTGACATGGCCGACCACCTATAAGCTCCAAACAAGGAAAGTTTAATTCACACAAGAATTAAAACTTCCTAATTTGTTTTCAAAAATTTATAAAAAATTTCTCTAATATTTTTTCCCTTCATGGTGGGTTATAAAAGGAAATTTTATAAATTAAAATCTTTCTTTTAAACATGTGGATGATTTCCAAAAAGGAAAGTTTTCTCTAAAATTAAAATCTCCTTTTAATCTACAAATAAGGAAAGATATCAAATCTTTTCTTAATCTTTTGTAGAAACTTATAAAAGGAAATATTTAATTTTAAAACTCTCTTTTAAAATCATGAACATGGTTACAAAAAAGGAAAATTTTATCAAAATTAAAATCTTTCTATCAATCTACAAATAAAGAAAGATATCAAATCTTTTTTTAATCCTTTGTAGAAAACTATAAAAGGAAAGATTTGAATTTTAAACTCTATTTTAAAACCATTAATATGGTTACAAAAAAGAAAAATTTTATCAAAATTAAAATCTTCCTATCAATCTACAAATAAAGAAAGATATCAAATATTTTCTTAATACTTTGTAGAAAGCTATAAAAGGAAAAATTTAAATTTTAAACTTTCTTTTAAAACCATGCAATTCACATAAGAAAAAATTTTAAAAAATAAAATCCTTTTAATTAATTATGGCCGGCCACACCAAGCTTGGACTCAAGCTAGGGCCGGCCACCTCATACCTTGGTTTGGCCGACCCTAGCTTGGGCTCCAAGCTAGGCTTGGCCGACCACCTTAAGGTGGGTAAGAAGGTGAGTATGGGTGGGTATAAATCTCTATATACATGAGGCTACGATAGGGACCGAGAGGAGAAATTGGTTTTGGTCTCTCGATGAAATTAAGCATCCCGTGTTTTACATAATAACCTTATCGTCATGTCAGACTAAGTCCACTTGTAGGGTTTAACATGACAATCCTTATGAGCTACTCTTGGGGACATTTTCAACCTAGATTACTAGGACACAGTTTCCTTCTATAATCAACAACACACACTATAAGTAATATCATTTCTCAACTTATCGGGCTTATTGATTTATCGAGCTAAATCTCACCCATTGATAAGTCAAAGAAATAAATACTAAATATATGTACTTGTTATTATATTAGGATTAAGAGCACACACTTCCATAATAACTAAGGTCTTGTTCTTTTATTAAATCAGTATAAAAAGAACTTACCTTAAATGGTCCTACTCAATACACTTGGAGTGTACTTAGTGTAATTTATTAGTCAAGATAAAATAATACCTAATTACACTACAACTATTCCAATGGTTTGTTCCTTTCTATCTTAGTCGTGAGCTACTGTTTATAATTTACAAAGAACCGATAACACGATCTTCTGTGTGTGACACCACACACCATGTTATCTACAATATAAATTAATTGAACAACTACACTTAGCATAAATGTAGACATTTTTGACCAATGTGTTTCTTTATTTCAAAATAAATGTTTACAAAATCTAGGCTTTTAGTATACACTCTAACAATCTCCCACTTATACTAAAAGACTAAGCTGCCATATCTGCTGCCATACATCTGATTCCCATCCCCTCCACATGCCGATCAAAAGCTTTCGCCGGAAAGGTCTTAGTGAAAGGATCTCTTAGGTTATCATCTGATGCAATCTAGGCGGAAACAACTTCTCCTCATTATACGATGTCTCATATTGGGTGGTACTTGTGCTCTATTGTGTTTACTTGCTTTATGGACTTATGGTTTTTCGAGTTTGCTACTGCACCACTATTATTACAATAAATTGTAATAATTTTTGGACAAACCAAAAATCATGTCTGAGTCCATCATGAAGTTTCTGAGCCATTCAGCTTCTATGGTGGAATCTGAAAAGCACCTATGCTTAACACTCTTCCATTGTTATGACTTCACTTCCTAAAGTAAACACAAAAACCCCGAGGTCAACTTACTATTGTCCTTATCTGATTGGAAGTCAAAATCCATGTAACCTTCAGGGAGCAAATTATCTGCTTGATAAACCAGCATATAATCTCTAGTCCTTTTCAAGTACTTTAATATATGCTTAATAGCAGTCCAATATCCCTGTCCCGGGTTACTTTTGATATCTGCTAACCATGCTCACGGCAAAACAGATATCCGGTCTCGTGCATAGCATATATTAGGCTTCCGTTAGCCGAAGCATAAGGAATTGTCTTCGTGTCCTCTATCTCCTTTGATGTCTTCGGAGACATCTCTTTAGATAAAGTTACTCCATGTCTAAAAGGTAGAAAACCTTTCTTGGAGTCTTGCATGCTAAAACGAGCTAGGATCGTATCGATATATGAAGCTTGGGATAATCATAATATTCTTTTCTTGTGATCCTTTATTACTTTGATCCCAAGAATATGTGCATTCTCCCAGGTCCTTCATATCGAATTATTTGGACAACTATACCCTTACTTCCGATAATACTTTGATATTGTTTCCAACTACCAAATATGTCATCTACGTATAGTACAAGAAATACCACCACGTTTCTATCACACTTCTTGAATACACAAGACTCATCTGGACACTGAATAAATCCATAGGTCTAGATTACTTCATTAAACTGGATGTTTCAAGACCTTAAAGATTTGCTTCAACCCATAAATAGATTGATTAAGCTTACATACTTGATGCTCTTTGACCTTCGCAATGAACCCCTCTGGTTGCTTCATATGGATGCTTTCTTCAAGACTCCCATTAAGGAAAGCTGTCTTGACATCCATTTGCCATATCTCATAATCCATATGAGCAGCAATAGATAAAAAAATCCGGATAGACTTAAGCATGACTACCGGTGAAAAAGTTTCCTTTTTCAACAAGCTTTGCTTTGAAAGTTTCTACCTTCCTGTCTATCCCTCTTTTCCTATTCTAGACCTATTTACACCCAATGGCTTTTACACCATTTGGTGGTTCTACAAGCTCCCAGACTTTATTAGAATACATATATTCTAATTATGTATTCATTGCTCTTTGCCAAGATGTTGCATCTTTATCTTGGAATATTTCGTCATATGTCCGGGAATTAGGTTCATGTTCACCAGGGTTCAAGTCCGAAGACTCTCCCAAAATATGAATATCTCATATTGCCTTCTAACCCTCCCACTACGATGAGACACTGTCTGTAGTTGTTTATCATTTGTAATACGTGTTGTAGTTTCTTGTGATATTTCATCTTGTACAGTTGGTACTAGATTAGACGTGCCCTTTATTTTCTTAAGAACAAATTTACTTATGGGTTTGTGGTTTATTACCTAGTCCTCTTCTAAAATCGGTCATTGGTGCTAACAATGACCCTATGATTTTAAGGACTATAAACCTCCTTTCGTTTCTCTAGAATAACGCACAAACAAGTGAACTCCTATTCCAACTTATCAGTGTCTCCCTTCAGCACATGTGCTGGACTACCCCAAATCTAAATATGCTTTAGACTATGCTTACGCTCATTCTACAATTCTATGGGAGTAGAGAGTTCTGACTTAGAAGGTACTATGTTCACTTCCATTTTCAATGTATATCCTTAAAACGAATTTGGTAATTCTGAATAACTCATCATTAATCTAACTATTTCCATAAGAGACCTATTCCTTTGTTCTACTACACCATTCTGTTGGGGTATACCAGGTGCAATCAGTTGGGATTGAATCCCGACTTCTGATAAGTGATTCCTAAACTATCCTAAGAGGTACTTGTCACTACGATCTCACCGTAGTGTCTTGATACTTTTACGTTGACGTTTCTCCACATCAGCCTTGTACTCTTTGAACTTATCAAAACACTTAGACTTGTGGCACATCAAGTAAATGTACCCATGTCTCGAATAGTCGTCTATAAAAGAGACGAAATATTCGAGACAACCTCTTGCCTGGATAGTTAAAGGTCCACACAAATCAGAATGAACCAATTCCAACATATCTTTGGCTCTATACCCCTTAGACTTAAAAGCTTCTTGGTTATTTTTCCTTCCAAGTAAGACTCACAGGTTGGAAGGATTTCCACTACCAATGAACCCAAGAGTTCATTGGTTATTATCCTTTGAATCCTACTCAAGTTACTATAACCTAGCTTTAGATGCCAAAGATAAGATTGGTTCATCTCCGAAGGTTACTTTCTCTTTTAAAAGTTAGAAGATGTGTTATTAATTTCCATTTGTTGCATCATGAAATTTGTTGGATTTATAAATTGCCAACCAACGTATCAGAACAGATATTTTTTCTCTTTTCCTTGATAACAACTTTGTTATCAAAAGAGACAGAATATCAAGTTTAGAAACTGAAATCTAGTTCTTTCTAAACTTGGTATGTAAAGATAATTTCTCAAAATCCATGTTTTATTACTCTCGGAAAATAAAGATTTCTCACTGCAACAACTACTACTTTTACAGTAGTGCTCATGTAGATGGTGATTTTCTTTTCATATAGTTGTCAGGTTTCCTGGAACCCCTGCAGACATGATCAGTGGTTCCCGTATATACACACCAGGTACCGGTAGATAACTCCACTAAACATGTAACAACTAATGAATAAAATACGCCTTTATTGTTTTTAGTTCTAAGAAGACAGTCCACCTTAATGTCCAAGTCTTATTTCCAATCATTATAATTGGGACCACTGAGTCTATCCTATAGTATAATAGCTAGGGGATTGACCAACATTTTAAATCATAAGAATCACAAAAATATTTGGTCAAGACCAATTCCTTAAAAATCCCCATGAATTTTGTATGCCACGTTAGTGTGGACATATACAAATTCAAAGAGGAGATTTTATCCATTAATTTTATTATCTCGTCAACCTTACTTTATGATAAATAAAATTAATAGTTGGTCTTGTCTTTGGTCAAATATTTGGTCAAAACTTTGAATTTAAAATAACATTGATTCCTTAAACAATATTATTTAAATTCACCAACACCTCAAACACCGGGAATTATGCATGCCACGTTAGTGTGGATGTATACAAATTCAACATTTGTAAGAGGAGGGTCTTACCCATTAATTTTATTATCTTGTCATCCTAACTTTATGAAAAATAAAATTAATAGTTGATTTTCCTTTGGTCACGCAAAACAATAGCAGTGACTCCGTTGGGGAGGATACTTTTGAATGCGTCTAAGTGTATACCATTACTTGATACTAAGTCCATTAAATAAGATTATGCCCCTTCAGTTGGAGAAGATCACACGCTCATAAATAATTTCCTATAATCATCCATAAAGGAAGTTTGATCTAGTGATCCACAACAAACCCATCCGTTGTGGAGAGAGGCACTCAGAGCCAACATGCAAGCTTGTTGCGTCACTTACAAACCAGTAATGGAGACCATGGAATTTGTTAAAAATCCCTCTCCCACTTAGTTATTTAAGGTGAGGATTTTTGACTACGCTAGTATGCATCACATGCACACACACACATCACAGTAAATAAAAGCAATAAATATGAAATTAATTTTCCAACTATTATGACTTCTTCCATTACTATCCTTCGTGTGGTGCCAACCCTAGGGATCATGCCGTCGGGTCCATCGAGCTTCCTTTTCCGCTACGCCTATGGTCCTCCAGTAGCACCACGTCTCGCAAGGATTTGATCCGTGACAAAAATAGAATTTTACATATATCGATCCTATATTCCGCAAAGGAATGTACATGTATTCTAGATCGAACAAAAAAGTAAAATTCTAAAACTAAGACAACTCCTGCTATATTTAATACATACAATCTTGCACACACAAAAATAATGCCCTTGACATATCTAAGGGTCCAATCACACACAATATCTATGTAACACCCACGAAATTATAAGATAAGTATATGAGTGTTATTTTCTTTAGAGCATAAAAATAAAAAGAATAAGAGAAAAGGAAAAATAGAAACCAAAATAGAATAAGAAGAGGTGAGGTCAAGGATTGAACCTTGAACCTCCCACAAGTAATAGAGTTAAATTAGTGGATGGAACCACTAGAGTAATGAATGATAAGTGAATAAAAGAGAATGGAAATGGTAGTTAAAGGAGAGAAGATGGTTAAGTAAAAGAGCAAGAGAAAACCAAGTTGCTTACCTTCTCTTCCTCTTGGTTAAGAGAAGAAGCAAGCAAAAGATAAATTACCTACTTCCCTCCCTCTCTCTATTTTCGTGGGAATAAAGGAATGAGGGAAAAGAGGAGTTGAGGGAATGAATGAAGACATGCTTCATTTACATAGGAATAAATAGGATTGGGAGAAGAAAAGCAAGGGATTTAATTCTTCTTCTTCCTCCTTCCTTCTCCTTCCTTCTCCTTCTTCATTCTCCACCAAAACCAAGAGCCCTCCCTCTCCTTATTCCAAAAGCTAAGCTAAGTTTCCTCTCCAAGAAAACTAATTTACGAGAAGAAGCCTTCAAGATCTACCCCTTCCAAGCAAGAGAAACAAAAGGAAGTGCAAGAAGAAGAAGCTCTCTCCTTCCTTTGCACCTAGGGTACCTTTTTCCTTAAGAAAAACCACAAGCGAAAGGATGTAAGTTTCCCCTCACCTGTGGTACAATAGCTTGTGTATTTTCTATGAGATTTGGTTGCCTAAAAACCTAGGATACCTTCATGGAATTTTCGGCCAAGACAAGAAGGACCTAGGAAATGTAAAGACCCAAATTTGACATGCTCAATATGTTTCTTGTAACATGTATCTTATGGTAGAGGATTTATCTAATGTTCATATGCTAGAATGTTTGGTTAGAACTTAGAGTCATGTCCCTAGATTCTCATCCAAGAATGAATAAAGGAAATAGGTAAGTTAAGACTCAAACCAAGCATGCCATGATCTTTCTTAAGATAAGATATGAAGTTGATATGATATGCTCATGTTTATATGTTGGGTTGAATTCATTCCATGCTCATAAGCATTCGGCCATGATGGGATTAGGGGCCTAGGAAATTGTTAAACCTAATCCAAGCATGCCATGATTTTTACCTAAGATAAGATAAGGAGTTAACATGATATGCTCATGCTTGTATGTTGATTTGAACTTTATTTCATGCTCATGAACATTCGGCCATGGTAGGTTTTAGGGTCTAGAAGAACTTTAAACCTAAACTAAGCATGCCATGATGTTCCTTAAGACAAGATATGTAGTTAACATGATATGCTCATGCTTGTATGTTGATTAGAATTTTATTCCATGCTCATGAACATTCGGCCATGGTAGGTTTTAGGGTCTAGAAGAACTTTAAACCTAAACTAAGCATTGTTGGTTGCTACTCGGAAAACCTAGAGGTTCCACTGTACAAAAATTTTGTACAAAGGTCTGAACCTTTTCCTAGCTACCATGTGTTCTTTTAAATTACATTTTGGATCACCTGCGGAACTTAACACGTTTGATCCAAAACTTAATCTATTCGTTCTTTTAGGTTTTGACTTGGGTCTCCTGCGGAACTTAACACGTTCGACCCAAATTACCTTAAGTTATTAATTCCATTAAATATTAATTTCCATAATTGGTTTCAAGTACTGACGTGGTGAGGCACATGGCCTTCTTGGATATGGGAGCAACCACCACCGACTAGACAAAACCTTTTATGGAAAGCTAATATTTAATTTCCTAAAATAACTTTAGGTTAACTGAAAAGAACAATCAAATCACAAGGAAAAGAAAAACAAAAGAACACTATGTTGGTGCAATATCCTTTAGGTCAAGGGTGACTGAGTTGACCAAGCTTGGGTCTTGGTCATAGTTTCGATGTTTGACAATACATGTAGACACATGGACAATGCAGGTGCAGTTGTTCATGTGGGGAGATTCTGATCAGGGATTGATCAGTGTGATTGAAGGAGAGTCAAGTAGGTCAAGAGTGACCGGATACCTGACTAGGAAGTCCTAACTGGTATGTTAGGCAGCAGAAATGAAAGTCCTGGTGAGTGAAGCCAGGCAGAAGGAAAGCCCTAGTGAGTGAAGCTAGGCAGATTGGAAATCCTGGTGAGTGAAGCCAGGTGAAAGTCCTAGTGAGTGAGTGAAGCTAGGCAGATTGGAAATCCTGGTGAGTGAAGCCAGGTCAAAGTCCTAGTGAGTGAAGCTAGGCAGAAGGAAATCCTGGTGAGTGAAGCCAGGTGAAAGTCCTGGTGAGTGAAGCCAGGCAAGGGAAAATCCAGATGGATCAAGGATGATCAGACATCTGGTGGAAGTCCAAGTAGGACAAGAGAGTGACCGGATACTTGGCACGACGAGTAAAGTCCAAGTGGGTCAAAGGGATTGACCAGACACTTGGTGTGAAGTCCTAGCAGGTCAAAGGAGTGACCAGATGCTAGGCATGATGTATCAACAGGTCAAGGTTGACCGGATGTTGGTTTGAGAGGCTTGGGATTTGGTTTTGGGCAAAAACCAAGTCGGATCGATCGATGGATCGATCCAGAGGGATCGATCGGTGGATCGATCCAGCCTTAT
This sequence comes from Zingiber officinale, assembly GCF_018446385.1. NCBI lineage: Eukaryota > Viridiplantae > Streptophyta > Magnoliopsida > Zingiberales > Zingiberaceae > Zingiber > Zingiber officinale. The sequence continues at coordinate 57,310,337 of NC_056006.1, read as the reverse complement.
CGAAGCAGAGCCTGGATTGATTCGTGGATCGATCCAGATGTCCAAATCGATCAGTGGATCGATTGTGACGTGGCTGCTTTGCGCGATAAGCGCTGGATCGATCCGTGGATCGATCCAGGCATTTTTCCAGAGAACAGAGGCGCTCTGGATCGATCCGTTGATCGATCCAAAGCCTCCCCGATCGATTGGGAATATTCGAATCGATCGGGATCCAACCGTTGCGTCGTATTTGAGCTGCAGGCGTGCGTTGGCTGCAGCATCTCTTCACCGATTCACTCCAGATCTCTCGCCAGCTTCTCCACAGCACTTGCAAAGCTCAGATCGCCAGTTCTTGAAGGATCTTGGAAGGTTTCCAAGTCAAGAGGCGGATCAAAGTCAAGAAGAGAAGCTAGGGTTAGGGTTTGTACTCATTGTAAGCTTGTAAGCTTGTATTTCTTGTATCCTTTCCCTCTCTTCGTGTACTGAGTCTTGTAGGGCTTCTCCGCCCTTGGTAGTTACCATAAAGGAGAGTTTTATTAGTGGAGGGTGCGTGCGTAGGTGTGGATCCTTGGACTAGTCACCTCTTGTGAGGTGGATACCAAGTAAACCAACCTTGTTAGCGTTGTGTGATTTGTTTCTTTGTATTTCCGCTGCACATCTTTGAAGGAACAAGCAACGCCGAGCACCGAGCGAACGCGACGAGCTATTCACCCCCCCTCTAGCTACTTTTGGTCCTAACAAGTGGTATCAGAGCGAGGCCGCTCTTCACCGGAATCATCGCCGGAAGGGTCAAGTATAACAAGAAAAGCTAGAGGGTGAAGAAGTTGGAGCAAATTCTTCAAGTTCAAGACTTAAAAAAGCTCAACTTCAAGATGCAATTCCAAGATGGACTTGGATTTGACACAAGGGTGGCTCCACCATACACTTCCACAAGTTTTGATTCTTGGAAATCAAGAATTGAAAATTTTCTTATGATGGAGATAGAGCAATGGTTTGCTCTAATGGAAGGCTTCAAGGCTCCAAGAAATTCAAAGGGCAAAGTTCTCAAGAGGAGTAAGTGGAGCCAAGAGCAAGTCCAAAGGTGCGAGGCCAATGATAAAGTGACCAAGCTCTTGGTAAATTTATTGCCAAGCACCATCCTTTGCAAAATTGGAGAATTTGAAGATGCAAAGGAATTATGAAACAAATTGGCCAAGCTTCATGAAGAGATCCCCTCCACTGTACAAGAGCAAGAAGTATCCAGAGAGGGTGACTCTTTGGAGCAAGACCAAGAGGAGGGCTCCGAGGTTGAGAGATGCTCAACCTCCGAAGAAGAGGAAATCCAAGAAGCTTCATCCTCAAGGGAATGCAATGAAGGGAACAAGGAGGGAGCATACTCCTTGTTTCATATTCAAGATGATGAAGCCTCCACCTCTAGGATTGAGGGGGAGCAATCCTTGGTGACGCCGGATCAAGAAGAAGGAGAAGCTTCTACATCCGGGTCAAGAGATGAAGAGATTGAAGAAGCTTCTACCTCCACGAGTCAAGAAAAATCAAATGGAGGAGAATCAAGATCGGATCAAGAGGAAGCTTCTACCTCCGGATCCAAAGGAAAAGATGCCACCCCTACAAGCAAAGGTATAAATATTTCAATTAAAAATAAAAATCATATTATATGCTTTGAGTGTAGGGAACATGGGCACTACAAGAGCAAGTGCCCTAAATTGGCCAAGAAGAAGGGCCAAGTGGCACAAAAGGGCAAGGCGAAGCCCAAGAAGACCATCCCCGGAACAAAGAAGAGCAAGGAGCATATTATATGCTTCTCTTGCAATCAAAAGGGGCATTACCGAAGTCAATACCCCAAGGGGAAGAAGGTGGTCAAGGCTCAAGGAGGCACTAGTCAAGGGGGAGCCTCCAAGGTAAAGAAGAAGGTATCTTTTATTGAGCCTACCCCCTTACATTATGGTGAAAAGCATGATAGTTCTAACTTTTATCATTTTAATGCAATTTACCATAAGAATAGAAAGCATGAGGGCTTTAAGGAAAAATATGTGGCCCTACATGCCAAAACTACCCAACCTAAGGTTAGGAAGGTAGATAGACACTTGGGCGGGAACACTAAGGAAAATAGACACATGCCCAAGATCAAAAATGCTCATGGACCAAAACCTAAGGATTTAATGATAGAAAATCAAGTCTTGAGGTCAAGACTTGACAAACTAGAAAAGACCCTAAAAAGGATGGAGAATATCCTTAAAGGGCAAAATGAGCAATACCTAGGGCTAGGAGCACAAAGGTCATCCAATGGCTATAGAGGTTTGGGATACAAACCCAAAGCTAAAAGGGATGTGCCTAGTTATCATAGGGTTCCATATAGCTATGGAACAAACCCTAAGTCTAGAGGTCAAGTCAAAGATACAAGGGAAGATATCCCTAGAAGTATCTTTGCAACCAAAGTGACTAAGACTTCTAAGAAGTCTAAGAAAGTCACTAACAAGGTCACAAGGGAGGCTATCCCTAGAGTTGACCTAGAAAATGTGACCAAGGCTTCTAAGAAGCCCAACAAGGTCACTAGGAAGGTATCTAGGGAAGTTATCCCTAGTGAGTACCTAGAGCATCCAAGGAGCACCAATAGGTGTTGGGTTCCTAGGAGCATCTTCTCTACCCCATAGATGGGTTAGAGAGTGTCAACTCCGATTAGAAGGGTAGTTAACCCAACTTTGAGGAAATTGACACTCAAGGAGCATTTTCAAGGTTTTAGTTAACCTTTGAAAATGAAATGGACCTATTGATTACTCCTTGAAAGAGTAAAATGTGTCTAATGGTGAAAAATTGATTTTATCTTAAAATGACACAAATTGGGAAAACCTTGAGAAATACCAAGTTGGGATTTTGGTATTCTCTTGGAAATTTAAGGCAATCCGGGCCTTGATTTATGTAATCACTCTTGAGGAAAAATGGAATATGCCAACATTTGAGGACATGTTTATTTTCAGTTGGCATACATTAAATCAAGGAAATTAGAAATGCCAATTTAGGCTTTGGCATTCTCTTGAAGCACTTTAGGGCAATCTAGGTTTAAGTTGTAAGTTTAGCTAAGACTTTAAGGATACTTAGATAGTTAATCTAGGTATATTTTATTTATGTTAAATCTTGCCATGATTGTTTGCCCATCATATGCCATGACATCATGTCTAGTTTTGCATTCATGTTTTATTATGAAAAATCCAAAAAATACCATGTCATGACATTCATACATCATGTAGTTATAGAATATTTTTCTTTTGAATATTATTTTATTTTGATGTATGCCATAACATAATCATGCGTTAAATTTAATTCCTTGTAATTAAGGACAAATGGCATTTAACAACACTTATTGACAAGTGACATCCTAGGTGGATGTCTAATATTTCTAAAATGCCTAGATAGATATGCATGATCCCTAGATTAGGGCAAAAACCAAAATCTACATCTCACAAAGACTATAAGGTGACTTGTATGTGATTAGTGCACATTAGATACAAGTGAGATGTTAGGATAATGAACAAAGCTCAAGATGTTGATTTAGTGCATTCTTTTGAGTTTTTAGGTTCATCAAAACACATAGTTATGTGTTTTCCCATCATTGGGAAAGCTAATGTACAAGTCATGTGCATTAATCCCAAGGAATGTGATGGGATATTGGTTTTGAAAATTATTTTAAAAGACTTTTGGAAAACCTTGGTGAAGGCTTTCTTTTGATAGTAATCACCATTGAATAGTTAGACACAAACTTGAAGAAAACGCTAAAGTTTTAGCATGTTTTCAAGTTTGTGTTAATATTTGAAAATATGAAGTTTTTTCATAGAAAACTAATTTTCCATGATAAAGTATGCCCTAAATAATGTCTACATGAAATTTCATGATTTTTAGATTTTTGTAGAATTTTCTAGGGGTTTCTGAAGTTGGCTGAATTTGAAATTCAGCAACTATCAGAGCTCCAATCGATCCATGGATCGATTGGAATGCCTGAATCGATCCGTGGATCGATCCAGAAGGCAATTCTCGCGAGCAGAAGCTCACTGGATCGATCAGCCGATCGATCCACACATCCTGAATCGATCAGTGGATCGATTCAAATAGGTTGAATCGATTGGAACCCAACTCCAATCGATCCAGGACGCTGATTTTGGCTGGGAAGGTCTGATTTCAGCACTCTAAACCTATTTTAGTCAATGTAACCATTCCTAACCCCTCAAAATACATTTGTATATATAAAAAGGGTGTTTTCATGTTGAAAACAAGGATGGATTGGTTAACGAAGACTAAGTAGAAGTTTAGGTTGAGGTTGTTTCAAATATTGAACATTTAAACCTCAAAACTTCTAAAATTTGGGTTTCCTAAAGGTTTAGGAATTCCAAGTCATTGTTGGTGCAATGATAGAAGTTACCACCATGTTTTTAGGGGGAGGGACTCTTTAAAGACATGAAAAATTATTTTTCATGAACCTTGGAAGGTGGTTAACCTTCTGTTAAGAACATGCTCAAGGTTGAGCGTTTGAACTTTAATGGGGAGTGGATATCCTCATTGTTCAAGTGGGTTCTAGTGGATAATGCTCAAGGATGGGCATTTGCCTACATTGGGGGAGAATGTAAGGTTAAGGTTAATGAAGGGTATGAGACCTTCATTATCGTGTTGACCACAACGAATGAAGTTGTGAACAACGATGAGCAACTCTTCAGGGGGAGAGTTTTCAACAATGGGGCATTTGTTGAAGTGTGCCTAAAATTGAGGCATGGGTTGATGTGTGCTCAAAGATGGGTTGATGTGTGTCAATAGGGGGAGAATGTGTGGTTTAAGCTAGGCTTTCATTACCTATGGGGTAGCTCATAGGGGGAGAATGAAGGGAACCAACATTCATACTTTTGGCATGAATGGAGTTAAGGCTATGAGACTAGCTTAACTCAGAATGGTCCTAACTTAAATGTATTGTCAAACATCAAAAAGGGGGAGATTGTTGGTGCAATATCCTTTAGGTCAAGGGTGACTGAGTTGACCAAGCTTGGGTCTTGGTCATAGTTTCGATGTTTGACAATACATGTAGACACATGGACAATGCAGGTGCAGTTGTTCATGTGGGGAGATTCTGATCAGGGATTGATCAGTGTGATTGAAGGAGAGTCAAGTAGGTCAAGAGTGACCGGATACCTGACTAGGAAGTCCTAACTGGTATGTTAGGCAGCAGAAGGAAAGCCCTAGTGAGTGAAGCTAGGCAGATTGGAAATCCTGGTGAGTGAAGCCAGGTGAAAGTCCTAGTGAGTGAAGCTAGGCAGATTGGAAATCCTGATGAGTGAATCCAGGTGAAAGTCCTAGTGAGTAAAGCTAGGCAGAAGGAAATCCTGGTGAGTGAAGCCAGGTGAAAGTCCTGGTGAGTGAAGCCAGGTGAAAGTCCTGGTGAGTGAAGCCAGGCAAGGGAAAATCCAGATGGATCAAGGATGATCAGACATCTGGTGGAAGTCCAAGTAGGACAAGAGAGTGACCGGATACTTGGCACGACGAGTAAAGTCTAAGTGGGTCAAAGGAATTGACCAGACACTTGGTGGGAAGTCCTAGCAGGTCAAAGGAGTGACCAGATGCTAGGCATGATGTATCAACAGGTCAAGGTTGACCGGATGTTGGTTTGAGAGGCTTGGGATTTGGTTTTGGGCAAAAACCAAGTGCTGGATCGATCAGTGGATCGATCCAGGAGCTGGATCGATCAGTGGATCGATCCAGGAGCTGGATCGATCAGTGGATCGATCTAGGCCTTTCCTAGCGAACAGAGAGCCTCTGGATCGATTCGTGGATCGATCCAGATGTCCAAATCGATCAGTGGATCGATTGGGACGCGGCTGCTTTGCGCGATAAGCGCTGGATCGAAAGCCTCCCCGATCGATCCAAAGCCTCCCTGATCGATTGGGAATATTCGAATCAATCGGGATCCGACCGTTGCGTCGTATTTGAGCTGCAGGCGTGCGTTGGCTGCAGCATCTCTTCACCGATTCACTCCAGATCTCTCGCCAGCTTCTCCACAGCACTTGCAAAGCTCAGATCGCCAGTTCTTGAAGGATCTTGGAAGGTTTCCAAGTCAAGAGGCGGATCAAAGTCAAGAAGAGAAGCTAGGGTTAGGGTTTGTACTCATTGTAAGCTTGTAAGCTTGTATTTCTTGTATCCTTTCCCTCTCTTCGTGTACTGAGTCTTGTAGGGCTTCTCCGCCCTTGGTAGTTACCATAAAGGAGAGTTTTATTAGTGGAGGGTGCGTGCGTAGGTGTGGATCCTTGGACTAGTCACCTCTTGTGAGGTGGATACCAAGTAAACCAACCTTGTTAGCGTTGTGTGATTTGTTTCTTTGTATTTCCGCTGCACATCTTTGAAGGAACAAGCAACGCCGAGCACCGAGCGAACGCGACGAGCTATTCACCCCCCCTCTAGCTACTTTTGGTCCTAACACACTATATCGAAAACAAATTCGAAACATTAGAATCGTATGCCTCTTGTATTTAATATTATTTTCAAAAATAACTAGTATGATGCGGAAAGGAAAAATACTAGTTATACCTTTTAGAAAGACCTCTTGATCTTCTACCGTATTCCTCTTCTAACCTCGGACGTTGTGTGGGCAACGATCTTCCGAGTTGAGAACCACCAAGCACCTTCTTCTTCCTTATAAGTTTCGTCCATCAAAACTTCTCCTAGGATGAAGAGGTTCGGCCACCACCACCATGCTCTAAGGGATGCTAGAAAAGAGGCTTCTTTTCTCTCCTTCTTCTCCTTCTTAGATCCGACCACCAAAGCTATCTCCACCATGAGAAGGTTTTGGCCACACAAAGGAGAGGAGAGGAAAGAAAGGGCCGGCCACACCCAAGGAAGAAAAGAGGGAGAAAATAATAGAGTTGTTACTCTTTCGAAGCCTCTTCTACCCCCTCTTTTATAATCCTTGGTCTTGGCAAATAAGGAAAATTTAATAAAAACTTCCTTAATTCTTTTGCCATTGAAAAGGAAAATTTATTTAATTAAAAATAATTTTCTTTTCATCATGTTAATGGCCGGCCACCTTTAATCCCTTTAATCAAGGAAATTTTAATTCACACAAGAATTAAAACTTCCTAATTTGCTTCCGGAAATTTATAAAAATTTCTCAAATAATTTTTCCCTTCATGGTGGTTAATAAAAAGGAAATTTTATAAATTAAAATATTTCTTTTAAACATGTGGATAAAAAGAAAGTTATCTCTAAAAATTAAAATCTCTTTTAATCTACAAATAAGGAAAGATATCAAATCTTTTCTTAATCTTTTGTAGAAACTTATAAAAGAGAATATTTAATTTTAAACTCTCTTTTAAATCATGAACATGATTAAAAAGGAAAGTTTTCTTAAAATTTAAAATCCTCCTTTAATCAACAAATAAGGAAAGATTTCAAATTTTAAACTCTCTTTTAAACATGTAGATGATTTACTAAGAAGGAAAATTTTTACCAAAAAATTAAAACCATCCTTTTAAACTACAAATAAGGAAAGAGATTAATCTCTTCTCTTAATCTTTTGTAGAAAGCTATAAAATGAAATTTTTAATTTTTTAAACTCTCTTTTAAAATCATGATATCCACATAAGAAATAATTTTAATAAAAATCATTTTTAATATTCTAGTGGCCGGCCACCTAAGCTTGGGACCCAAGTTTTGGCCGGCCACCTACATGGCTCATCCACTTGGTCTTGGCCGGCCCTAGCTTGGGTTCCAAGCTAGCTTGGCCAGCCCCATTGGATGGGTAAGAAGGTGGGTATGCGGTGGGTATAAATCTCTATATACTAGAGGCTACGATAGGGACCAAGAGGAGGAATTGGTTTTGGTCTCCCGATGAAATTAAGCATCCCGTGTTCGCCCCGAACACACAACTTAATTTCATCAATAATAATTCATTCCACTAAAAAACTATTATTGAACTACCGCACCAATCCCAAATTATATTTTGGGCTCCTTCTTATTATGAGTGTGTCAGTCTCCCTGTGTTTAAGATAACAAATGTCCACTAATTAAGTAAGTTACTGACAACTCGCTTAATTAATATCTAGCTCCAAGAGTAGTACCACTCAACTTCATCGTCATGTCGGACTAAGTCCACCTGCAGGGTTTAACATAACAATCCTTATGAGCTCCTCTTGGGGACATTCTCAACCTAGATTACTAGGACACAGTTTCCTTCTATAATCAACAACACACACTATAAGTGATATCATTTCCCAACTTATCAGGCTTATTGATTTATTGAACTAAATCTCACCCATTGATAAATTAAAGAAATAAATATCAAATATATGTGCTTGTTATTGTATTAGGATTAAGAGCACACACTTCCATAATAACTGAGGTCTTTGTTCCTTCATAAAGTCAGTATAAAAGGAACGACCTCAAATGGTCCTACTCAATACACTCTAAGTGTACTAGTGTAATTATATAGTTAAGATAAACTAATACCTAATTACACTACGACCTTCCAATGGTTTGTTCCTTTCCATCTTGGTCGTGAGCTACTGTTTATAATTTATAAGGAACCGATAACATGATCTTCTGTGTGTGACACACACACCATGTTATCTACAATATAAATTAATTGAGCAACTACATTTATCATAAATGTAGACATTTGACCAATGTGATTCTTATTTCTAGATAAATGTTTATACCAAAAGCTAGGCTTTTAGTATACAATCTAACAAGCATGCCATGATGTTCCTTAAGATAAGATATGTAGTTAACATGATATGCTCATGCTTGTATGTTGATTAGAATTTTATTCCATGCTCATGAATATTCGGCCATGGTAGGTTTTAGGGCCTAGGAGAACTTTAAACCTAAACTAAGCATGCCATGATGTTCCTTAAGACAAAATATGAAGTTAACATGACATGCTCATGCTTGTAGGGTTGATTAGAACTTTTTCATGCTTTATGAACTTTCGGCCACAACTAGTTTAAAGGCCTAGGAAACTAAGAACCCAACCTAACTATGCTTATGATGTTCCTTGTAATAAATGCTATGAAATTGGTTTAGGGTTTTTATGCTTTTATGCCACATGAAACCTAGTCCCATGATTAACAAGTTTCGGCCATGGTAGGTTTATAAGCTTAGGAAACCTAGAACCTAAACTAAACATGCTTATGAGGTTCCTTATGATATATGATTTGATATTGGGTTAGGGTTCATATGCTTGTATGTTGATTTTTAACCAAATGTGATGCTTGATGGTATTCGGCCATGACAAGTTTATAAGCTTAGGAAACCTAGAACCTAAACGAAACATGCTTATGATGTTTCTCATGATATATAATATGATATTGGTTTAGGGTTCACATGCTTGTATGTTGCTTTTAACCCAATGTAATGCTTGATAAGATTCGGCCATGACAAGATTTCTAAGCTTAGGAAACCTAGAACCTAAACTAAACATGCTCATGATGTTCCTTGTGATACATGATACGATATTGGTTTAGGGTTCACATGCTTGTATGTTGATTTTTAACCTAAGTCACAACTATATGTTTCGGCCACTATATGATATTAGGGTTAGAGACCTAAATATGATTCCCATGTGTCTCACATGTAATGTTTCATGATATGATAAGAGCTTGTTATGCTTCTATGTTAATTATGTATGCTCATGATCTATGCATGTTGGTAACCCTTATGACGTGCTGTGTGCCCAAGTTATGCATGCTATTTATGATGAGCTGTGTGCCCAAATTATGCATGATAGTATGATGAGCTGTGTGCCCAAACTATGCATGTATTTATGATGTGCTGTGTGCCCAAATTATGCATGCTACTATGATGAGCTGTGTGCCCAAATTTTGTATGATATGATACGTTAAGAAATATGATATGCATGAAATAGTAAGAACCATGATATGTAAGACATGATACTTTACTTTATATGGCTTGTACCAAGGGTGGGATCCATAAGCGCCCCGGGGTCGATAGACTAAGAAACGGGCCTCGTTAGGGATGAGCTCCTAAGTGCCCCTAGGTCGATGGACTAAGAAACGGGCCCAGTATGTATGCCTTGTAGGGTTCAAGACTTGCTACCTTGAACCTACATAGGACGCGTGCATTTATGTATGTGGTACAAGACGGGGCCCTAATCATGTTGAGATTATGTTTAAGTATGTATGTAATAAGTTTTCAAAAGACATGTTGCATATATTTCTCATGATACATGTTTTTGAAACTCATCTCGCATAATACTTATGACTATGTTATGATATGCTAGGATGCACTTTATGATTATGTTATGACATGCCATGATACTTATGATTATGTTATGTTATGCTAGGATGCACTTTATGATATGCCATGATACCTTACGATTATGTTACGATATGATGCTTCTATACATGATATGATGAGTTGTCTTTATGCTTTATGTCTATGAATATGCTATGCTTTATGTCTTTATGTTATGCTTTACGGTTTTTTTGTGAGTAGGAAGGATCTTACTGAGCCTTGTGTGCTCATAGCTTACTTTCCTGGTACCACAGATAAAGGCAAGGAATGGATGTACTAAGGGAGGAGCAGGAGGGGCAAGAAGGATGTGTGTAGTGGTGGCTCGGCTAAAAGAGAAAGACCTGCTTTTATTTAATAAGAATTATGCTTATGTCGTTCTTTCATGACTCCATGACATTTCATCATGCTTATTAGTATTATGGCTTAAATTTATGTTAAGCATGCTATGTGACTTTATATGATAGGTAGTTAGTGATGATGATTTGAAAAGTAAAGGAAAAGTTTTAAAAAGAAAAAAAAATATACTATAAACAAGACTTCCGCTGTTTTAAGAAGAAAAAGATAAGTAACCCCCGTCAGCTTGAGCAGGAAGGGGCGGGGCGTTACAATCTATATACCATAATAGTTGGAGCCTGCAACCACAAAGTTAGCACATCCTACTATTATCCTGCCTAAATTATGTATGACATGTGCATAATCTATTTGAAAACCAAAACACACCGAGGCAAACCCTAGCTTTGATACCAATTGTTGGTTGGTCCTAGGAGGATCGTACCGATTCCACTGTATAAAAATTTTGTACAAGTGTCGAACCTTTTTCTAAACAACCTATTGTGTTCTTTAGAAGTTAAATTAGGAATCGCAAACGGAACTTAACATTATTGATTCCAAATTTAACTTATCTGTTCTTAATGATTTAGATTTGGATCGCAAGCAGAACTTAACACTATTGATCCAAATCAACCTATGTTATAAATTCAATTAAATATTAATTTTCAAAATTAGCTTCCAGGACTGCATGGTGAGGCACATGACCTTCTTGGATATGGGAGCATCCACCACCACCTAAACAAAGACTTTTAAGGAAAGTTTATATTTAATTTCCTTTAATAACTCTAGGTTTAACCCAAAAGAACAATCGAATCACAAATTCGAAAAACAAAGAAAAACACAAACTCGAATTACAATTCGAAAAACTAGAATCTAATGCCTCTTGTGTTTGGAATTCATATAAAAGAAAAACTAGTATGATGCGGAAAATAATTACTAGTTATACCTTCGTTTGTATGCAACGACCTCTTGATCTTCTACCGTGTTCCTCTTCTTATCCTGGACGTTGTGTGGGCAACGATCTACCAAGATGAGAACCACCCAAAGCCTTCTTCTCCTTGCAAGGTTCGGCCACCACAAGTACTCCAAGAATAGATGAGGTCCGGCCACCACCATCAAGCTCCAAAGGGATGCTTCCTTTATCTCCTTCTTCTCCAAGCTAGAACCCGACCACCTTCAAGCTCCAAGAGATGATGAGGTTCGGCCAATGAAGAAGAAAGAAAAGGAAGAGGGAAAAGCAATAGGGCCGGCCACCACCAAGGAGGAAAAGAGAGGAAGAAATAGAATAGAGTCGTCCTACTTAAAGGCACCTCTACCCCCTCTTTTATAATCCTTGGTCTTGGCAAATAAGGAAATTTAAATAAAAAACTTCCTTAATTCGTTTGCCATGAAAAAGAAAATTTATTTAAGTAAAAAAACAATTTCATTTTCATTATTAACATGGTCGGCCACCTATAAGCTCTAAACAAGGAAAGTTTAATTCACACAAGAATTAAAACTTCCTATTTTATTTCCGAAAATTTATAAAAAATTTCTCTAATAATTTTTCCCTTCATGGTGGGTTATAAAAGGAAATTTTATAAATTAAAAATTTTCTTTTAAACATGTGGATGATTTCCAAAAAGGAAAGTTTTCACTAAAATTAAAATTTCCTTTCAATCTACAAATAAGGAAAGATATCAAATCTTTTCTTAATATTTTATAGAAACTTATAAAAGGAAATATTGAATTTTAAAACTTTCTTTTAAAATCATGAACATGGTTACAAAAAAGGAAAGTTTTATCAAAATTAAAATCTTCCTATCAATCTACAAATAAAGAAAGATATCAAATCTTTTCTTAATCCTTTGTAGAAAGCTATAAAAGGAAAGATTTAAATTTTAAACTCTATTCTAAAACCATGAACATGATTACAAAAAAGGAAAGTTTTATCAAAATTAAAATCTTCTTATCAATCGATAAATAAGGAAAGATATCAAATCTTTTCTTAATCTTTTGTAGAAAGCTATAAAAGGAAATATTTAAATTTTAAACTCTCTTTTAAAACCATGGAATTCACATAAGAAAAAATTTTAAAAAATAAAATCCTTTTAATTAATTATGGCCGGCCACACCAAGCTTGGACTCAAGCTAGGGCTGACCACCTCACACCTTGATTTGGCCGGCCCTAGCTTGGGCTCCAAGCTAGGCTTGGCCAGCCACCTTAAGGTGGGTAAGAAGGTGGGTATGGGTGAGTATAAATCTCTATATACAAGAGGCTACGATAGGGACCAAGGGGAGGAATTGGTTTTGGTCTCCCGATGAAATTAAGCTTCCCATGTTCGCCCCGAACACTCAACTTAATTTCATCAATAGTAATTCATACCACTAAAGATTTATTATTGAACTACCGCACCAATCCCAAATTACGTTTTGGGCTCCTTCTTATTATGAGTGTGTTAGTCTCCCTGTGTTTATGATGTTGAATGCCCACTAATTAAATGAGTTATTGGCAACTTACTTAATTAATATCTTAGTCCAAGAGTAGTACCGCTCAACCTCATCGTCATGTCGGACTAAGTCCACCTGCAGGGTTTAACATGACAATCCTTATGAGCTCCTCTTGGGGACATTCTCAACCTAGATTACTAGGACACATTTTCCTTCTATAATCAATAACACACACTATAAGTAATATCATTTCCCAACTTATTGGACTTATTGATTTATCGAGCTAAATCTCACCATTGATAAGTCAAAGAAATAAATACTAAATATATGTGCTTGTTATTATATTAGGATTAAGAGCACACACTTCCATAATAACTAAGGTCTATTCTTTTATTAAATCAGTATAAAAAGAACTTACCTTAAATGGTCCTACTCAATACATTTGGAGTGTACTTAGTGTAATTTATTAGTCAAGATAAACTAATACCTAATTACACCACGACTATTTCAATGGTTTGTTCCTTTCTAGCTTAGTCGTGAGCTACTGTTTATAATTTACAAAGAACCAATAACACGATCTTCTGTGTGTGACACCACACACCATGTTATCTACAATATAAATTAATTGAACAACTACACTTAGCATAAATGTAGACATTTTTGACCAATATGATTCTTTATTTCAAAATAAATGTTTACAAAATCTAGACTTTTAGTATACACTCTAACAATTATTGCACTACCGCACCAATACCATTTTACAATATGGGCTCCTTCTTATCATGAGCGTGTTAGTCTCCCTGTGTTTAAGATATCGAATGCCCACTAATTAAATGAGTTACTGGCAGCTCAATTAATATCTAGCTCCAAGAGTAGTACCACTCAACCTTATTGTCATGTCAGATTAAGTCCACCTGCAGGGTTTACATGACAATCTTTATGAGCTCCTCAGTGGGACATCATCAACCTAGATTACTAGGACACAGTTTCATTCTATAATCAACAACACACCATATAAATAATATCATTTCCCAACTTATCGGGCCTATTGATTTAACGAACTAAATCACTCCCTTTGATAAATTAAAGAAATAAATATTAAGTATGTGTGCTTGTTATTATATCATGATTAAGAGTACACACTTCCATAATAACAGAGATCTTGTTCTTTTTAATAGTCAGTATAAAAAGAATAACCTCAGATGGTCCTACTCAATACACTCAGAGTGTACTAGTGTAATTTTATAGTCAAGATAAACTAATACCAAATTACACTACAACCATTCCAATGGTTTGTCCCATTCCATCTTGGTTGTGAGCAACTATTTATAATTTATAAAGAACTGATAACGTGATTTTCTGTGTGACACTACACACCATGTTATCTTCAATATAAATTAAATGAACAACTACACTTTAACAAATAAAATGTAGATATTTGACCAATGTGATTCTTTTATTTCAAAAATAAATATTTACAAAAGCTAGGCTTTTAGTATACACTCTAATAATCTCCCACTTATGCTAAAAGACTATGCTGCCATAAACGCTGCCATATATCTGATTCCCATCCCCTCAACATGGCGATCAAAAGCTTTCGCCAGAAGGGCCTTAGTGAAAGGATCTGCCAGGTTATCTGCTGATGCAATCTTGGCAACAACAACTTTTCCTCGCTTTATGATGTCTCGTATCAGGTGGTACTTGCGCTCAATGTGTTTACTTTCCTTATGAGCTCGTGGTCCCTTTGAGTTTGCTACTGAACTGCTATTATCACAATAAATTGTGATGATTTTGGGCAAACTAGGAATCGCATCTAAGTCCATCAAAAAGTTCTTGAGCCATACAGCTTCTTTGGCTGCCTCAGAGGTTGCCACATACTCAGCTTCCATGGTTGAGTCTGAAACGCATTTATGCTTAACACTCCTCCATGCTATGACTCCACCTCCTAAAGTAAACACATAGCCTGATGTAGACTTGGTATTGCCCCTATCTGATTGGAAGTCAGAATCCATGTAACCCACAATGAGCAAATCATCTGCTTGGTAAACCAGCATATAATCTCTAGTCCTTCTCAGATACTTCAATATATGCTTTATGACAATCCAATGTCCTTGTCCTGGATTACTTTGATATTTGCTAACCATGACCACGGTAAAACAGATATCCGGTCCTGTGCATAACATTGCATACATTAGGCTTCCTACAGCTGAAGCATAAGGAACTGCCTTCATTTCTTTTATATCTTTTGATGTCTTAGGAGACATCTCTTTAGATAAAGATACTCCATGCTAGAAAGGTAGAAAACCTTTCTTGGAATCTTGCATGCTAAAATGAGCTAGGATTGTATCGATATATGAAGCTTGGGATAAGCACAACATTCTTTTCTTGCAATCCCTTATTGTTTTGATCCTGAGAATATGTGTGCATTCTCCCAAGTCCTTCATATCGAATTACTTGGACAACCATACCCTTACTTCTGATAATACTTTGATATTATTGCCAACTAACAAAATATCATCTACGTATATTATAAGAAATATCACCATGTTTCCATCATACTTCTTGTATACACAAGACTCATTTGGACACTGAATAAATCCATAAAACTGGATTACTTCATTAAATTGGATGTTCCAAGATCTTGAAGCTTGCTTCAGTCCATAAATCAATCGATTGAGCTTACATACAAGATGCTCTTTGCCCTTTGCAATAAACCCTTTTGGTTGTTTCATATGGATGTTTTCATCAAGACTTCCATTAAGGAAAGTTGTCTTGATATCCATTTTCCGAACCTCACAATCCATATGAGTAGCAATAGATAAGAGTATCTGGATATACTTAAGCATAGCTACTAGCGAAAAAGTTTCCTCATAATTGATTCCCTCTTTCTGAGTATACCACTTTGCAACAAGCCTTGCTTTGAAGGTTTCCACCTTCCCGTCTGTCCCTCTTTTTCTTTTGTAGATCCATTTACATCCAATAGCTTTTACACCATTTGATGATTCTACTAGCTCCCAGACTTTGTTAGAATACATAGATTCTATTTCTGAATTCATTGCTCTTTGCTAAGATACTGCATCTTTATCTTGAAGTGCTTTGTCATATGTTCAGGGATCAGGTTCATGTTTACCCAGGATCAAGTCCGAAGACTCTCCCAAAAACATGAATCTTTCAGGTTGCCTCACAACCCTTCCACTACGATGAGGCACTGTTTATAGTTGTGTATCATTTGTGATATGTGTTGCAGTTTCTTGTGATATTTCATCTTGCACTCTTGGTACTAAAGTAGACGTGCCCTCTCTCATTTCTTCTAGAATAATTTCACTCATGGGTTTGTGGTTTATTACATAGTCCTCTTTTAAAAATCAGGCATTCGTGCTAACAATGATCTTCTGATCTTTAGAACTATAAAATAAACCGCCTTTTGTTCTTTTAGGACCTATAAACAGGCGAACTTCTGTACGAGATTCCAACTTATCAATATCTCCCTTCAGCACATATACTGAACTACCCCAAATCCGAACATGACTCAGACTAGGCTTACGCTCGTTCCACAATTCTGTGGGAGTAGAGGGTACTGATTTAGAAGGTACAAAGTTCAGAATGTACACTGCCATTTCAAAAGCATATCCCTAGAATGAATTTGGTAATTTTGAATAACTCATCATCGATCTAACCATTTCCATAAGAGTCCTATTCCTTCATTCTGCCACACCATTCTGTTGGGGTGTACCAGGTGCAGACAATTGAGATTGAATCCCAACCCCTGATAAATAATTCCTAAACTCTCCTGAGAGGTACTCGCCACCATGATCAGACCGTAGTGTCTTGATGCTTTTACCATGATGTTTCTCTACATCAGCCTTGTACTGTTTGAACTTATCAAAGCACTTAGACTTGCGGCGCATCAAGTAAATACACCCATATCTCGAATAGTCATCTATAAAAGAGATAAAATATTTGAAACCACCTCTCACCTGGATAGTCATAGGTCCACACAAATCAGAATGAACCAGTTCCAACACATCTTTTGCTCTATACCCCTTTACCTTAAAAGGTCTCTTGGTCATTTTCCATTCCAAGCAAGATTCACAGGTTGGAAAATTTTCCAACACTAATGAACCCAAAAGTCCATCCACTATTAGCCTTTGAATCCTACTTAAGTTAATATGACCAAGTCTTAGATGCCAAAGATATGTTTGGTTCATTTTCAAAGGTTCCTTTCTCTTATTAGAATTAGAAGATGTGTTATTAATTTCCATTTATTGCTTTGTGGGAGTTATTGGATTTAGAGTATATAAATTGCCAACTAATGTACCAGAATAGATAACTACCCTATTTTTCTTGATAACCACTTTGTTATAAAAAAAAATAGCATATCCATCCAAAAATAATTTAGAAACTGAAATTAAATTCTTTCTAAAACTTGGTACATAAAAATAATTTCTTAAAATCAAAGTTCTATTCCTATCAAATGATAAGTAAACATCTCCCACAGCAACAGCCGCCACTTTCGTCGCATTGACCATGTAGATGGTTATCTCTCCTTCACATAGTTGTCGGGTTTCCTAGAACCCCTGCAATGTATTGCAGACATGATCAGTGGCTCCTGTATCTACACACCAGGTACTGGTAGATAACACCGCTAAACATGTTTCAACTACTAGAGAATAAGATATACCTTTATTGTTCTCTTTCCTTCGAGGACAATCCACCTTCCAATGTCCAGACTGCTTGCAAATGAAGTACTTACCCTTCAGCTTCTTCACTCTTGCTTTTAGTACAGTACCTAGAGATCGATTCACTTTCTTTGCCGAGCCAGCTTGTTTCTTCTTCTTCTTCTTGCCTTTCGACTTAGAAGTAGAAACTTTTTCAGCAAAGTGGATTTGAGAACTATGACGAAATAGCCCTTCTGCTTCTTGAAGTTCTGTCAGTAGTTCCGCCAATGAATAAATCCTTTTATTCATATTGTAGTTCAGGCGGAACTGCTCAAAAATTTTGGGTAGCGATTGGAGAATAATATCGACCTAGGTTTCCCCATCGATTTCAGCTCCAAGGATATGTATCTCATTCAAGTAAGCCATCATTTTGAAGATATGATCCCTTATGGGTGTCCCCTCTGACATGGTGGCTATCATTAAGTTTCTCATAGCTAGTTGCCTAGCAGTCCGATTCTGGTGTCCGAAGAGATCCTTGAGATTGCTCATCATGTCATAGGCAGTTGGCATGTCCTGATGCTGATGTTGCAGCACATTTGACATTGAAGCCAAAATGTAACACTGCGCCATCTCATCTGTCTTGACCCATTTCCTATGATGCTCAATCTTCTCTTCACTAGAATCACTATTAGGTACATTAGAGCAGACCTCCATCAGTGCAAACTTATAGCCTTCAGCAGTTAGGACAATGTCCAGGTTTCTTTTCCAATCTATGTAATTGGGACCAGTAAGTTTGTTCTCTTTTAGAATAATATCCAGTGGGTTGAAAGTCATCCTAAGAATTACAAAATATGTTTTGGTCAAAACTTTAGAATTTAGAATAATATTGAGTCATCAAACAATATTATTTAAATTCACCAACACCTCAAAACACCGTAAATTTTGTATATCATGATAGTGTGGATGTATACAAATTTAAACATTTGTAAGAGGAGGTTTTACCCATTAATTTTATTCTTGTCAACCTAATTTTATGACAAATAAAATTAATAGTTGGTTTTCCTTTGGTCACACAAATAATAGCAGTGACTCCGATGGGGAGGATACTATTAAATGCGCCTAAGTGTATACCATTACTTGATACTTAGTCCATTAAATAGGATTGTGCCCCTTCAGATGGAGACGACCACACACTCTTAAATAATTTCCTATAATCATCCTAAAGGAAGTTTGATCTAGTGACCCGCAAACAAACTCATCCGATGTGGAGGAAGACACTCAAAGCCAACGCGCAAGTTTGTTTGCATAACTTACAAACCAGTAATGGAGAACATGAAATTTATTTATAAATCCCTCTCCCACATAGTTATTTAAGATGAAGATTTTAACATGCACACACACATCACAACAAATAAAAGCAATAAATATGGGAAAACAATTTTCCAACTATTGCGGCCTCTTCCATCACTGTCCTCTATGTGCTGTCAACCCTAGCTGCTGGCATCTTTAGCCACCACAATCGGGTCTAGTCATCGCATCTATCTTGCTTCTTTTTCCGCTGCGCCTATGGTCCTCAAATAGCACCAAGCCTCGTAAGGATATGATCTGCGATAAAAATAAAATTTTACATATATCGATCCTATATTCCACAAAGGAATGTACATAAAGTCTAGATCGAACAAAATGTAAAATCCTAAAATTAATACAGCTCATGCTGTATTTAATACATACAATCATGTACACACATAAAATGCCCTCGACATATCTGAGGGCCCAATCACACATAATCATAATAGGTCATAATAGTTGGAGCCTGCAACCATAGAGTTAATCTATTTGCACATCCTACTATTATCCTGCCTAAAATATGTATGACATGTGCATAATTAAACTAAAAACCAAACACACACAGGTATAACCTAGCTCTGATACCAATTGTTGGTTGCTACTCAGAATATCACCCTAGTTCTCCTGTACAAAAATTTGTATAAGCATAGAACTATCCTAGCTATCCATGTGCTCTATTGAAGTTAAATTTGGATTTCAAACGATGCTTAACATTATTAATCCAAATTGTCCTTCAGAAGTTAAACTTGGATTGGAAACGATACTTAACATGTGTACTCCAAGTTTAACTGATGTAATCTTCCTAAGTTAAACCATATTATAGAAGTTATCAAATATCTATTTCAAAGATCGGCTTCCAAGTTAAACATGGCGAGGCACTAGGCCTTCTTGGGTATGGGATCATCCACCACTTCCTAGACAAAGCCTCACAAAGAAATCAGATATTTAACTTCTTACAATAAACTAGGATTGACTATAGAGACCTCAATAGAAACACATTATCGAAACATGAAATCAAAAAATGAAATTGATAACAAAAATGATAACTTAAAACTGATAACCTCTTGTGTTTGGTTTTTCAAGATCTATACAAAAGATGAACTAGTTATGATGCGGAAACTAATAACTAGTTATACCTTTTGTAGCTTATAGACCTCTTGTCTTCTGTTGTATTCCCCTCCTTCTCTTGGACGTCGTGTGGGCGACGATCTTCCAAGATGAAATCTACTCAAGCTTCTTCCAAGGTTTCCAAGATCCGACCGCCAACTAACCTCCAAGGGATGCTAGACAAGAGAGCTTCCTTCTCTTCTTCTTCTCCTTCAAGAAACCGGCCACCAAGAGATTGCCACAATTGATGGCGCCGACCTCCAAGGAAGAAAACAAAAGGAGAAAAGAAAAGGACAAGGGCCGACCACCAAGGATTGGAAGAGAGGAATAGAAGATGTGTTATCTCATGAGGCACCCCTCCATCTCTTTTATAATCCTTGGTCTTGGCAAAAAAGAAAAATTTTAAACGTAATTAATTTTTTCTTATATTCCTTGCCAATGACTAAAAAGGAAAGTTTTAAAACAAAAAAATTAAAACTTCCTTTAATGCTTGTCATGGCCGACCATATACTTGTGCTCCAAAAAAGGAAAGTTTTAAACACAAAATTAAAACTTCCTTATTTGTTTCCGGTAAGAAATTTTAATAAAAAAAATTCTCTTTTAAATCCCTTGTTGGTTATAAAAGGAAAATTTTATAAATTAAAATATCTCTTTTAAAATATGTGGATGGTTACAAAAAAGCAAAGTTTTATCAAAAATTAAAATCTTCCTTTTAACTACAAATAAGGAAAGATATCAAACCTATCTCTTAATCCTTTGTAGAAAGCTATAAAAGGAAAGATTTTAAAATTTAAAACTCTCTTTTAAAACCATGTCTTCCACAAAAGGAAAGATTTTAAAAATTAAAATATCCTTTTATTTTAATGTGGCCGGCCACCTAGCTTGGGCTCCAAGCTTGGCCGGCCACAACTTGGCTCTATCCTTTGGCTTGGCCGGCCCTAGCTTGGGCTCCAAACTTGGCTTAGCCAACCACTATAAGATGGGTAAGAAACTTGACTTTAAGTGGATATAAGACTTTATAAATAAGAGGTTACAACAGGGACCGAGAGGAGAAATTGGTTTTGGTCTCTCAATGAGCTTGAGCTTCCCGTGTTCGCCCCGAACACCCAATTCAAGTTCATCAATAATATCTCATTCCACTAAAGAGTTATTATTGCACTACCGCACCAATACCATATTACAATATGGGCTCCTTCTTATCATGAGTATGTTAGTCTCCCTGTGTTTAAGATATCGAATGCCCACTAATTAAATGAGTTACTGACAACTCACTTAATTAATATCTAGCTCCAAGAGTAGTACCACTCAACCTTATTATCATGTCGAACTAAGTCCACCTACAGAATTTACATGACAATCCTTATGAGCTCCTCAAGGGGACATCATCAACTTAGTTTACTAGGACACAGTTTCATTCTATAATCAACAACACACCATATAAATAATATCATTTCCCAACTTATCAGGCCTATTGATTTAACAAACTAAATCACACCCTTTGACAAATTAAAGAAATAAATATTAAGTATGCGTGCTTGTTATTATATCATGATTAAGAGTACACACTTTCATAATAACAGAGGTCTTGTTCTTTTTAACAGCCAGTATAAAAAGAACAACCTCAAATGGTCCTACTCAATACACTCAGAGTGTCCTAGTGTAATTTTATAGTTAAGATAAACTAATACCAAATTACACTACAACCATTCCAATGGTTTGTCCCATTCCATCTTGGTTGTAAGCAACTATTTATAGTTTATAATGAACTGATAACATGATCTTCTGTGTAACACCACACACCATGTTATCTTCAATATAAATTAAATGAACAACTACAATTAGCATATAAATATAGACATTTGATCAATGTGATTCTTATTTCAAAATAAATGTTTATACAAAAATCTAGACTTTTAGTATACACTCTAACCACCTCACCACAACTCTCATAAGAACACTTGAGACGTTAGGGCACAGGTAGATTACTAATAGGGGTTAACCATCTCTATATCATCAACCTTAACCAAGCTCTAAAGCCTTGGTTATATAGGCCATGAGTTGGAAAACCCCGCCTACTAGTCGACTGATGAAATTGTCAATCAACTGCCCTCTGTGGAGATTCGACCATTACAATCTAACGGCTCGATACCAGTCGACTAGCGAAAGTACCAATCGACTGGTGAAAGTACCAATCGACTGGTCCACACTGGCTGAGTGAACAGAAGCATTATGTTTTCTCCCAGTTGACTACCCAGTTGATTGTACCAGTTGACTGCTATTTCCATCAGTCGACTGGTACCCTGAGTACATTCTCTCAGCACTTGGACCCTCACCTTTACGACTCACTTGACTCTTCTTTGTTGCAGTCTTGACCTCTTGCCTTCAAGCCTACTTCCTTTGGCTCTTGTACCTCGGATGCATTCAAACCTGCAGCTCGTCCCCAATGCCATCCTTCGCGTATGCCTTGAAGTCGCTTCTCTCGGTCCTTGTCCTTGCTGCTTTGTCCACGGTCCCTCGAATGCTCCATCCTTCACCGGACCCAAAGTCATCAAGCTGAGTCATATGTGTATCCTACAAACCTGCACACTCACATACACATATCAAATACAAGGGTGAACCTAACTTAAACCCTTTGCCCAAACACCAAAACACATGGTCGCACGAACCATTGGGGTTGTTCCAACAAAATACCCCTGCTACCTTTTGCAATTTAATGAACAAGGTGTTGTATGACTTTCTTGACAACTTTATTGTAGTTTATTTTAATGATATTGTAATCTACATCAAGTCATTAGAAGAGTACTTGAAGCACTTGGGGATGGTGCTCGATCGACTAAGGAAGCATCAACTCTTTGTAAAGAAAGAAAAGTGTGAGTTTGCTATCCAAGAAGTAATGTTCTTGGGACACATGGGCAGCAATTGCCATGTTCGGATGGATCCAAAGAAGGTGCTCGCCATTGTTGAGTGGCAACTGTTGGTTGCTACTCAGAATATTGTACTAGTTCCCTTATACAAAAATTTTGTAAAAGTCCCGAACCTTTCCTAACAACCTATTGTGTTCTTTAGAAATTAAATTTGGAATCGCAAACAGAACTTAACATTATTGATTCCAAATTCAACTTATCTGTTCTTAGAGGTTTAGACTTGGATCACAAACGATGCTTAACATTATTAATCCAAATCCACCAATATTACAAGGTTAATTAAATATTTATCTTAGAGATCAGCTTCCAGGTTAAATATAGCGAGGCACTAAGCCTTATTGGGTATGGGATCATCCACTACTTCCTAGATAAAGCCTTTCAACGAAATTCAATATTTAATCTCCTTATAGTAACCCTAGGTTTAACCACTAAGAACAATCGAATCACAAGATTGAAAAACAAAAGAAACACATAATCGAAACATAAAATCGATTGCCTAGAATTGTTAGCCTCTTGTGTTTGGTATTTCAAAAATCCGTACAAAGAAAACTAGTATAATGCGGAATAAAGCAACTAGTTATACCTTTCTTTGTAAACAAAAATCTCTTGACCTTCTATTGTATTCCTCTCCTTCTCTTGGACGTCGTCTGGGCGACGATCTACCAAGAAGAAATCTACCAAAGCCTTCTTCTCTTCCTCCAAGCTCCGGCCACCAAATGGATCTAGACAAGAAGGCCTCATTTATCTTTTTCTTCTCCTCCTAGTAACCGACCACCAAAGCTCCTAGTAGTCTTGATGCCACCGGTCACAATATGGAAAACAAAAGGAGAAGAGAGAAAGGAAGAGGGCCGGCCACCAAAGGGAAAGAGAGAGGAATAATAGAATAGAAGTTGTGTTCCATGAAGGCGCACCCTTTGACCTCTCTTTTATATTCCTTGGTGAATCCAAAAAAGGAAAGTTTTATAACAAAAATAAAACTTCCTTTTCTATACATGATATGGCTGGCCACCTCTTGTAAAACAAACAAGGAAAGATTTTAAACAAAAATTAAAATCTCTCTTAAAAATATCCCTTTTGTGGTTAGCTATAAAAGGAAAGTTTTATAAATTAAAATCTCTCACTTTTAAATCCTTTTATGGATATCTATAAAAGATAAGTTTTAAAAAATAAAACTCCTTTTATATCATGGTTAAAAAAAGAAAAGTTTTCTTAAAAATTAAAATCTTTCTCTTAACATTATAGATATCTACAAATAAGGAAAGATATCTAATCTATCTTTTAATATTTTGTAAAAAATCTATAAAAGGAAGGATTTCAAAATTAAAACTCTCTTTTAAAACCATGTGGATAAAAACATAAAAGGAAAGATTTTATCAAAATTTTATTTTTAATAAAATTCCCTTTCCTTTCCTTACTTGGTCAGCTTGGCCGACCCTAGCTTGAGCTCCATGCTTGGCTTGGCCGACCCCTTGCTTGGGCTCCAAGAAAGGATAGGGGCCAGCCCCTAGCATGGGCTAAGAGGCTAGACTTTGGGTGGATATAAGACTATATATAAGAGGCTACAATAGGGACCGAGAGGAGGAATTGATTTTGGTCTCCCGATGAGCTTGAGCTTCCAGTGTTCGCCTCGAACACCCAACTCAAGTTCATCAATAATAACTCATACCACTAAAGAGCTATTATTGAACTACCGTACCAACCCCAAATTACATTATGGGCTCCTTCTTATTATGAGTGTGTTAATCTCCCTGTGTTTAAGATATCGAATGCCCACTGATTAAATGAGTTACTGACAATTTACTTAATTAATATCTAGCTCCAAGAGTAGTACCACTCAACCTTATTATCATGTCAGACTAAGTCCACCTACAAGGTTTACATGACAATCCTTATGAGCTCCTCAAGGGGACATTATCAACCTAGATTACTAGGACACAGTTTCATTCTATAATCAACAACACACCATATAAATAATAGCATTTCCCAACTTATCGAGCCTATTGATTTATCGAACTAAATCACACCCTTTGATAAATTAAAGAAATAAATATTAAGTATATGTGCTTGTTATTATATCATGATTAAGAGCACGCACTTCCATAATAACAGAGGTCTTGTTCCTTTTTAAAGAGTTAGTATAAAAAGAAACTATCTCAAATGGTCCTGCTTAATACACTCATAGTGTACTAGTGTAATTTATTTGTCAAGATAAACTAATACCTAATTACACTACAACCACTCCAATGGTTTGTCCCATTCCATCTTAGTTGTGAGCAACTGTTTATAATTTATAAGGAACTGATAACATGAACTTCTGTTTGTCTCCTCACATCATGTTATCTACAATATAAATTAAATGGACAACTACACTTAACATAGATGTAGACATTTGATCAATGTGATTCTTATTTCAAAATAAATGTTTACAAAAAACTAGACTTTTAGTATACACTCTAACAACAACCTCCTTCAACTATTTCAGAACTACGATCATTTTTAGGTTTGGCAAACTACTACCATAAATTCATCGCTGGATATTCAAAGAAGGCAGCCCCATTAATTGACTTATCGAAGAAAAATATACGGTGGGAATGGTTAGATTCATGCAAGGAGGCATTGAGAAATTGAAGACGGCTATAGCATCTGAACCAGTGTTGCACTTATCGGACTTGGAGTTGCCTTTTGAAGTACATACTAATGCTTCTAATAAAGCTATTGGTGGAATGTTGGTGCAAGAAGGCCATCCAGTCACCTTTGAAAGTAGAAAACTCAATGTGGCTGAACAAAAATACTCTCCTCATGAGAAGGAAATGGTTGCTATTATTCATTGCCTATAGGTTTGGCAGATATACTTGTTGGGAATAAGATTTTTTGTGAGAACTGATAATGTTGCTAACACTTTCTTTGCCACTCAAAAGAAATTGCCCCCTAAGTAGGCTTGTTGGCAAGAATTTTTGGCTTATATCAATTTTCTTGGGAGCATAAACTTGGAAGGCATAATCAAGTAGCGGATGCATTGAGTCAGAAGCAAGTGACACAACTTATAGGAAATTGGTGCAGCAAGTAAGAGATGGGGTCATATGGCGGTACAAGATTGAGGATGATCTCCTAATTTATAGGGGGAGAATCTTCATACTTGTAGTGGGTGTCTGCGGAGAGAGTTGTTGAAGGAAGCTCATGACCCACAATGGGCTGGACATCCGGGTGTTGAGCGGATGCTTGCTCTTTTGGCCCATTCTTACATTTTGGAAAAGATGGAAAACGACGTGGAAGCTTAAGTCAAAACTTGTCTTGTGTGCCAACAAGACAAGACAGAGCGAAAGAAGGAAGCGGGACTACTTCAATCGCTGCCTATTCTAGAGAAACCTTGGGTTTCAGTTTCTATGGACTTCATTAGTGGCTTCCCAAAGGTTGATGGCATGCCTTCCATCATGGTGGTGATAGACAGATTTTTAAAGTATGCGGTATTCATTGCAGCCCTTCTGATGTTACTATGGAGTTATTCTACTGTCATGTGGTAAAATTTTTCAGTTTGCCTGATGACATTGTGAGTGATAGGGACACTCAGTTTATAGGGAGATTCTGGACGTCCTTATTTAATATGATGGGGATTGATCTAAAATTTTCTATTGCAAATCATCCACAAACTAATGGACAGTCCGAAAGGATCAACCATGTATTGAGGAATGCTTGCTGCATTATGTTACAACAAGTCAGAAGAATTGGTTGGGGTTGTTAAACAGTGTACAATTTTGCTACAATTTGCACAAGTCCTCAGCCACGGAAAAGAGTCCCTTTGAGATAGTGTTGGGTGAGCAGCCAACAACTCCTATGGAGATAGCCAAGCAAAAGTCTGGAGGAAAATACCCAGCAACTTATAGATATGCAAGGGAAAAGTAGGAACTACTCGAGGAAGCCCAAGACAGTATAAGAAAAGTGGCTAAAAGATTGAAAAAGTTTGCTGATAAGAAGCGAAGACCCTTAGTATTGTTGAAACTCATTCCTCATATATGAAAGAGAATTAGTAGTTGTTGGAGTGTATACTTAAAAGTTTAGCTTTTGTACACATTTATTTTGAAATAAAGAATCACATTGGTCAAATGTTTACATTTATTTGTTAAATATAATTATTCAATTAATTTATATAGTAGATAACATGAAGTGTGGAGTCACACTTAGAAGATCATGTTGTCGGTTCTTTATAAATTATAAACAGTTGCTCACAACTAAGATGGAAAGGAACAAACCATCAGAATAGACGTAGTGTAATTAAGTATTAGTTTATCTTGACTAATAAATTATGCTGATGCACTTTACGTGTATTGAGTAGGATCATTTAGGTAAGTTCTTTTTGTACTGACTTAGTAAAAGAACTAGACCTTAGTTATTATGGAAGTGTGTGCTCTTAATCCTAATATAATAACAAGCATGTATATTTAATATTTATTTCTTTGACTTATCTAAGGGTGAGGTTTAGCTCGATAAATCAATATGCCCGATAAGTTGGGAAATAATATTACTTATAGTATGTGTTGTTGATTATAGAAGGAATCTGTGTCCTAGTTATCTAGGTTGAGAATGTCCCCAAGAGGAGCTCATAAGGATTGCCATGTTAAACCCTGTAGGTGGACCTAATCCAACATGACAATAAAGTTGAGTGGTACTACTCTTGGAGCTAGATATTAATTAAATAAGTTGTCAGTAACTCACTTAATTAGTAGACATTCGTAATCTTAAACACAGAGAGACTAACACACTCATGATAAGAAGGAGCCCATAATGTAATTTGGGATTGGTGCGGTAGTGCGGTAATAACTCTCTAGTAGAATGAGTTATTATCGATGAACTTGAGTTGTGTGTTCGGGGCGAGCACGGGATACTCAAGCTCATCGGAAGGCCAAAATCAATTTCTCCTCTAGGTTCCTGTTGTAACCTCAATAAAGCCTCAAGTCCATCCAAAGAAAAACCTATCTTGGTGTCCAAGAAGGGGCCGGTTCATTGCTTGGTGACCAAGCAATGGTCGGCCACATATTCTCTAGAAGTGGCCAGCCCTTGCCTTGGGCAAAGGGGCCGACCGTAATATTTAAATTAGGAAGGTTGTTTTTGAATTTTTAAAATTTCCTCAGTATTTACAATTTGTAAAAAGTTAGATTTTAAAATTTTCCTAATTTAAATTAGGTCACAAGGTTTTAAAAGAGAGTTGTAAAATTTATAAAACTTTCTTTTAAAAAGAAATATTATTAGAGATGTTTTAAATTTTAAAAATTGTTTTTAAATTTTAAAACTTTCCTTTTAATATCCACATTAGAAAAAAAAGAGTTTGTAAAATTTTATTAGAAGTTTTCTTCTTTTAAAATTTTCTAAAATTTTTTTCTTTCTTTCCCTTTTAATAAGTGGCCGACCCCAATAATTAAACATCAACAAATAGTTGTTTAATTAATAAATCAATCTAGGATTGATTAATTAGAAGGAAAGAAAAATAAAAAATTAAAAGAAAATAGGAATGAGTCTAATTTTTTATAAAACTCTTTCCATAATTTTCCGTTGGGAAACTAATATAAAAAGGGGGGAAGGGAGGCCTTGAAAAACATAACAATTGATATTGTGTTGTAGGAGATCATCAAGTGGCCGACCCCTCTCCCTCTCTTCCCTTTGCTCTCTTTTGCTCCTTTGTGGTGGTGGTGGCCGAATTCTAGAGAAGGAGGAGAAGCTCTCCGGGTGGTGTTCGTCTTGGAGGATCGTCACCCACACGACGTCTAAGAGGAGGCGAGGGATACGACAGAAGATCTCAAGGTTTTTAGCATACAAGGAAGAGGTATAACTAGTATTTAATTTCCGCATCATACTAGTTAATTTTTCTTTGTATAAATACCAAATACAAGAGGCATTCAATTCTTGTTTTTCAAATTTAATTTCGATGTTGTGTTCTTTTTCTTTTTTCCTTGTGATTTGATTGTTCCTTTTGGTTAACCTAGAGTTATATAAGGGAATTAAATATTAAATTTCCTTAAAAGGCTTTGTCTAGTCAGTGGTGGTTGCTCCCATATCCAAGAAGGGCAAGTGCCTCGCCATGCAGCACTGGAAGCCAATTTTGGAAACTAATATTTAATTGAATTTATAACCTAGGTGATTTGGATCAAATGTGTTAAGTTCCGCAGGAGATCCAAATCTAAACCTAAAAGAACATATAAGTTAAACTTGGAATCAAACGTGTTAAGTTCCGCAGGAGATACAAGTTTAACTTAAAAGAACACATGGTAGCTAGGAAAGGTTCAGATCACGTACAAAATTTTTGTACAGTGGAGCCATTGGGTTTTCCGAGTAGCAATCAACAGTAGCAAGAATGCACGTCAAGGGCTAATTTCCAAGTATGATGGACCCTTCAAATTTGTGGAGAAATGTGAGAATGTGGCTTATAGGTTGAAGTTGCCTGAAAGGCTAAAGGTACATTCTACATTTCATGTAAGTTTCTTGAAGAAGTTTCATGCAAATGAAATGGATCCATCAAGAAGCAGTGCAAAGAGAGCTCCACCAATTGTAAGGATGCAATTCAGTAATGATGTTGAGAAAATCCTAGACTACAGAACATTCGGAATGAGCAAGAAGAATACAAGGACAAAAATCTTGGTTCTTTGGAAGGGAAGACCCAAATCAGAGGCTACATGGGAAAGAGACGTTGTCCTTTGGCAATTTGAGAAGCAAATTCAAGCATACTTATAGAAGCATTCGATGAGGGTGTCGAGTTCTTCTGGTGGGGGTGGTTTGTTAGCCCCCTAACTTGATGACATAGTTGGGCGCAAGGATTGGCTCGTTGTAACGACCACCCTTCTTACTACTACTACTCTCTAAGGATGACCGTTACTTAACTACTAACTCTACTTAACCGGTATGATTAAAAATCACATGGAAACCCTACCGAAAAATTTCGGCATAGTCTCCCCTATACCGGTGACCTTATTCAACAATACATGCAATATATACTCAGCCACAAGCGGCTGGAACACATATCAATCAACCACGCAGTATAATAAATCCAAAATAAAGAAAACAACACAAGAAATCATCACACAAGATTACAATTCTTCTACTACGTCCTAATCATATCAAAATAACAAATACTATCTCAAATACTCCTAACATAGCAAAAGACAATAAAAACTAAACTAAAACTTCTTTCCTAGTCCCAAGGCTTCCATAGTCCTGGCATCACACATCCTTCGAACACCTCCTTGTAGCCTTCCTTTCTATATCTTTTCCTTTCCTGTATCTGCAGTAAGAGGAAGTGTAGTCTATAAGCAAAATTTGCTTAGTAAGCGCTATCTAACTCACAAAATCTCGATATGCATGAGGATATACTGAAATCTAAAACTGAATGCTTAAAAGGAAATCTACTCATGCTCATCTACTAGTGAAAGAAACATACTGAAAGGCTAAACATGTAGAGTAAATCTATACAATCATGCTAGCATAAAGAACTAAGCTTACTGAATTCTAAACACCTTCTGAATCTTATTTCACTTGTTTAAAGACTTATTCTTTAAATACTTTATACTTATGTAAAACATGCTTTACTTGTTCAAAAACTTATACTTATAATACTTCAAAATAATAATCATCTTCTTCTTGGGCCCGGCAACTGTGCTTTTTCTTTTGTAACGACCCGACCCATTCGGCGGCCCATTTGGCGGCCCATTTGGCGACCCTATGGTCGTCGACCGTCGACCGTCGGCCGAGCCGTTACTACTAGGTTATCTAAACCTAGGGACGACTATGGGAGCCCAACCCAAGGACAGAGAGTCCAACACAGTGACACTGATAAAAGTAAAATACTTGTTATCTTTTAATACTTCTATATAATGCCTCGGCATTTTCTTTAGCACCTTATGTGCCAAAATCCCTAAAATCTTGACTTTGGGATTTACTTAAGGTCTTGGCCTTTTCTTTCTTTTTCTTTATCTTCCTTATACTTGTTAATACTTCTAAAAGAATACTTTTTAAAAAGCAACTGAAATGTTTAAGCGAACTCTAACTTTGAAATGCTTAGATAAACTGAAATTCGACGCTTAAACATACTAAGAGTGTATGCTTAACAAACTGAAAGGGAATACTTACACAAACTAAGATTGGATGCTATAACAAATGAAACTGCTATACTTGAGAAATTCTAAAACTGTAGTTTAAACAGAAATAGATCTACATGCCATCTTAACAAAATAATCTGCATACTAGGCTAATCAAAATGCTGCATACTATAAGCTTTAACAAAATCTGCATGTCAAACTTAATAAAATCTACGCTTGTAAGCTCGATAAAAATCTGCGTTAGAACATTAACTAAAAATCTACACTTGTAGCTCTAAAGGGGTTGTTCATGCTTAGTTATTCAACACTAAACTAAACCTATTTAAAGTCACAAGCAACCAGAGAAACAAAATGCTACAACAGATTAAAACAAAGGAAAACAATCCTAACTTCTTTAAAAATAGAATATAAGCCTCCTTTTATCATGTTCGCAAATGCAAAGCTATAAAACTAAACTAAAGCACTTCCTTAATTACAAACATGCACCGTTCATATTAATTATAGCAAGGATAACAGTTAACCTTTAATTCTCAACTAGCAAACATGCACTTTCAAGAGAAAAATGAAACAATGAAAACATCTGCTAGCACACCTAAACCTATCCCTTCTAATCTGTTCGGAAATTCTGCAGTCAACTCATATCAATCTAAGCTTAAACATAATAGCATTATATTGGTCATGGAAAAATCCTAACAAAACACAAGAAACCATTGCAAAATAGTCCTTAGGTTCTTTACTGTCGAAAAGGAAAAGAAATCCCAAAGCCATCACCAAATACAGAAACTCATCTCGAAAATCCCATGGTCACATACTGAATTAAGCAAATCTCGGAAATCTCCTTTGAATCCCTAGCAACAATTGACTTACAAGCAAGCTCTAAGGTTTCATGCAAAACTTTGGACACAAAGAAAGGAACAAGGAATAAACCTCGGAGCTATCCTACTGCAGGTGAGTAGCGACTTACCCCTTGTTTGCTTGGACTTACAACCGAGAGGAGGAAGGAGGTCTAGGGTTCGGGTGAAGCTTCAAACCTCGAGATTTCAACCCTTCCTCGTGCCCACGAGCTCTCTTCGACTAGGGAACCTCGAATCTGTAAAGACCGGCCGGAAAAAGGCCTTCGCCGGCGCCGGAGAACAAAGCCCTAGCTTTTCTGCGGTTCCGCCGATCACCGTCGCGCGCGTGAGGGAGGAGGAGAAATTTGGTTTCGGCTAAAACCTAAGTTCTCCTTTTAATACTCTCATATTTCTGTTAACTAGTACTACTTAAATATATTTCAATATAGATTTAGTTAAGAAAAGTTCGGCTGGTCTGTTGGTGGGCTGCGTTCTGCTTAAGGCCCGGCGCATTGGTTCGAATCCCGGCTACAATATATTTTCTTCCTATTATTTCTTGCTATTAACTTCTATTACTTAAATAAAATTCTTCCTTTACTTAATCAAATAACAATTGCTAGCCCAGTTGGTTAGCCGGCTTTTAACCTAATCAAAGGTTTTATGCTTCGATTCCTCCACCGCGCACTTTTTATTCCAATTTATTTTAAACGTTCTAACTATAGCTTAAATATATTTCACTTCCTAATTTAACAGCAATGACCGCCAGCACAGTTGGTTAGGATGGTTTTGACCGAGTCAAAGGTCGCTGGTTCAAATCTCGGCTTAGACATTTTTTTGTCAAAACTTCTTTCGTTTAGTAAAAATACCAAACGACCTCCAAAAATTGCATAAAAATATTCTATAAATTTCTAAAAATCCCTAGAATTTTTCTAAAGCATTTTTAGATTTTAATAAGGTCTTTTAGGACTCCAAATCATGAAATTTGGGGTGTTACAATCCTCCCTACCTTATAAAAAGTTCGTCCTCGAACTTAGAATAATTTCTAGATCTCTCTGTCTCATACTGTCCTTACGCTCCTAAATAACTTCCTCATACTTCTGATTCTAGATAACTTTCACTAATGGTACTCTTTTGTTCCTTAGTCTCTTAACTCTTCGGTCCTTTATAATTCATATCGCATCGTACCTATTAGTGATCCTTCTAGTTCTAATTACTTAATTGGGCTTCTGACTCCCCACTGTCTTGTCCTCTATCTTAACATCTAGTTATGGCAAGAATAATACCTGATATCTTCTCTATCCTTTCTAAACATACTTATGTATATATGAATATACGAGAACAAAACTAAATTCGTCTCTATTCTTTCTAAGCATATGTATCAAAACATAGAAAATTAAAACATGAATTTTCTTCTTTCCTAAGCACATATAAGCAGATACTCTATACTGCAAATAATAAAGAAAGCATAAAAGAAAATTAAATACTTTCTTACTTGAAGACGACAAGGATGGTGCTGATGTGTGATGCTGGAGAATGAGAACTGCTTTGATACCAACTGTAACGACCACCCTTCTTACTACTACTACTCTCTAAGGATGACCGTTACTTAACTACTAACTCTACTTAACCGGTATGATTAAAAATCACATGGAAACCCTACCGAAAAATTTCGGCATAGTCTCCCCTGTACCGGTGACCTTATTCAACAATACATGCAATATATACTCAGCCACAAGCGGCTGGAACACATATCAATCAACCACGCAGTATAATAAATCCAAAATAAAGAAAACAACACAAGAAATCATCACACAAGATTACAATTCTTCTACTACGTCCTAATCATATCAAAATAACAAATACTATCTCAAATACTCCTAACATAGCAAAAGACAATAAAAATTAAACTAAAACTTCTTTCCTAGTCCAAAGGCTTCCATAGTCCTGGCATCACACATCCTTCGAACACCTCCTTGTCGCCTTCCTTTCTATACTTTTCCTTTCCTGTATCTGCAGTAAGAGGAAGTGTAGTCTATAAGCAAAATTTGCTTAGTAAGCGCTATCTAACTCACAAAATCTCGATATACATGAGGATATACTGAAATCTAAAACTAAATGCTCAAAAGGAAATCTACTCATGCTCATCTACTAGTGAAAGAAACATACTGAAAGGCTAAACATGTAGAGTAAATCTATACAATCATGCTAGCATAAAGAACTAAGCTTACTGAATTCTAAACACCTTCTGAATCTTATTTCACTTGTTTAAAGACTTATTCTTTAAATACTTTATACTTATGTAAAACATGCTTTACTTGTTCAAAAACTTATACTTATAATACTTCAAAATAATAATCATCTTCTTCTTGGGCCCGGCAACTGTGCTTTTTCTTTTGTAACGACCCGACCCATTCGGCGGCCCATTTGGCGACCCTATGGTCGTCGACCGTCGACCGTCGGCCGAGCCGTTACTACTAGGTTATCTAAACCTAGGGACGACTATGGGAGCCCAGCCCAAGGACAGAGAGTCCAACACAGTGCCACTGATAAAAGTAAAATACTTGTTATCTTTTAATACTTCTATATAATGCCTCGACATTTTCTTTAGCACCTTGTGTGCCAAAATCCCTAAAATCTTGACTTTGGGATCTACTTAAGGCCTTGGCCTTTTCTTTCTTTTTCTTTATCTTCCTTATACTTGTTAATACTTCTAAAAGAATACTTTTTAAAAAGCAACTGAAATGTTTAAGCGAACTCTAACTTTGAAATGCTTAGATAAACTGAAATTCGACGCTTAAACATACTAAGAGTGTATGCTTAACAAACTGAAAGGGAATACTTACACAAACTAAGATTGGATGCTATAACAAATGAAACTACTGTACTTGAGAAATTCTAAAACTGTAGTTTAAACAGAAATAAATCTACATGCCATCTTAACAAAATAATCTGCATACTAGGCTAATCAAAATGCTGCATACTATAAGCTTTAACAAAATCTGCATGTCAAACTTAATAAAATCTACGCTTGTAAGCTCGATAAAAATCTGCGTTAGAACATTAACTAAAAATCTACACTTGTAGCTCTAAAGGGGTTGTTCATGCTTAGTTATTCAACACTAAACTAAACCTATTTAAAGTCACAAGCAACCAGAGAAACAAAATGCTACAACAGATTAAAACAAAGGAAAACAATCCTAACTTCTTTAAAAATAGAATATAAGCCTCCTTTTATCATGTTCGTAATATGCAAAAATCTAACTTTTACTTTGAACATTAACATGGTTGAAAACATGCACTTTTGATTTAACCGAAACATGATGTCATAGCAAAATCAATCTGAACCATTCCATTTACATTAATCCGAAGCAAATGCAAAGCTATAAAACTAAACTAAAGCGCTTCCTTAATTACAAACATGCACCGTTCATATTAATTATAGCAAGGATAACAGTTAACCTTTAATTGTCAACTAGCAAACATGCACTTTCAAGAGAAAAATGAAACAATGAAAACATCTGCTAGCACACCTAAACCTATCCCTTCTAATCTGTTCGGAAATTCTGCAGTCAACTCATATCAATCTAAGCTTAAACATAATAGCATTATATTGGTCATGGAAAAATCCTAACAAAACACAAGAAACCATTGCAAAATAGTCTTTAGGTTCTTTACTGTCGAAAAGGAAAAGAAATCCCAAAGCCATCACCAAATACAGAAACTCATCTCGAAAATCCCATGGTCACATACTGAATTAAGCAAATCTCGGAAATCTCCTTTGAATCCCTAGCAACAATTTACTTACAAGCAAGCTCTAAGGTTTCATGCAAAACTTCGGACACAAAGAAAGGAACAAGGAATAAACCACGGAGCTATCCTACTGCAGGTGAGTAGCGACTTACCCCTTGTTTGCTTGGACTTACAACCGAGAGGAGGAAGGAGGTCTAGGGTTCGAGTGAAGCTTCAAACCTCGAGATTTCAACCCTTCCTCGTGCCCACGAGCTCTCTTCGACTAGGGAACCTCGAATCTGTAAAGACCGGCCGGAAAAAGGCCTTCGCCGGCGCCGGAGAACAAAGCCCTAGCTTTTCTGCGGTTCCGCCGATCACCGTCGCGCGCGTGAGGGAGGAGGAGAAATTTGGTTTCGGCTAAAACCTAAGTTCTCCTTTTAATACTCTCATATTTCTGTTAACTAGTACTACTTAAATATATTTCAATATAGATTTAGTTAAGAAAAGTTTGGCTGGTCTGTTGGTGGGCTGTGTTTTGCTTAAGGCCCGGCGCATTGGTTCGAATCCCGGCTACAATCTATTTTCTTCCTATTATTTCTTGCTATTAACTTCTATTACTTAAATAAACTTCTTCCTTTACTTAATCAAATAACAATTGCTAGCCCAGTTGGTTAGCCGGCTTTTAACCTAATCAAAGGTTTAGGCTTCGATTCCTCTACCGCGCACTTTTTATTCCAATTTATTTTAAACGTTCTAACTATAGCTTAAATATATTTCACTTCCTAATTTAACAGCAATGATCGCCAGCACAGTTGGTTTGGATGGTTTTGACCGAGTCAAAGGTCGCTTGTTCAAATCTCGGCTTAGACATTTTTTTGTCAAAACTTCTTTCGTTTAGTAAAAATACCAAACGACCTCCAAAAATTGCATAAAAATATTCTATAAATTTCTAAAAATCCCTAGAATTTTTATAAAGCATTTCTAGATTTTTATAAGGTCTTTTAGGACTCCAAATCATGAAATTTGGGGTGTTACACTCGTTGCTCCTTGGATCCAGCATATTGGGCATATGCGCAAAGCATGCCAAGTGGCGGGTGGATTTATGGCAGCGCGCAGGGGGCTATCCAAGCACAAGTCGAATGGGAGGTCGACTTTATTGGTGCGGGAAACATCCGACGATCGAACCCAAGTTTTGATAATGGCAAAGGGATTCAAAGTTAAGATTACTTATTTTCTAACATGCTTGAATAAGGTTTCAGGAAAGTCCTAACTGCGGTTAGGCAGGTGGAAAATCCTAAGGGGTGGTAACCTTAGGTCCTTGGGGGCGGTAACCCTAGGTGGAGGAAAACCCTAAGGGGCGGCAACCTTAGGTCCTAGGGGGTGACAACCCTAGGTGGAGGAAAATCCTAAGGGGGGGGGGGGGGGGAACCTTAGTCCAAGGGGGTGGTAACCCTAGGTGGAGAAAAATCCTAGGGGGTGGTAACCCTAGGAAGAAAGTCCAGTCGTTCTGGAGGACTGGACTAGCACCAGGTAATCTCTCCTGAGGGGAGTAGGTGAGGACGCGTTCCCCGTAGAGGGAACAGTAGGCGTCGGGTTGACCTAGGGTTTTCGTTCAAAAATCCAAAGTCAGACCCGGACAGTCCGATGACTGTCAAACATTTAGTTTATCCTATTTATATCTGTTCTAACTTTGTCTTGCAGGGTACGATGTTATTTTGGGGCTAACATATCTTGCAGGTACAAAAGGAACAAGTTTAGCCTCGGATGAACAGTGTTCGAGGCGCCTCCATGGAGCTTGGAGGCGCCTCGGGTGCAAGCCGAAGCCAGCTGTCCAGAGGAGCTGGAGGTTCCTTCATGGGGACTGAAGGCGCCTTGGACCACGGCGTGGAGGCACCTTAGAGTGGCTTGAAGGCGCCTTCAAGTGGATGAGGTGTGACCAGTTTGAAGCTGATCCATGCGGCTGACTCGGGAGGATTGGAGGCGCCTTGGATGGTATTGGAGGCACCTCCAGCACTGTATAAAAGAGAAGTTCGAGCAGCTCCTTCAAGCAATCAACAAATAAGCGATCCTTCTTCCGTGTGCTGCTCAAGAGACATTCCAGAACTAATGTAACAACATCCCGACGACCCGAAGCTTCATATTTAGCATTTCTTGTTGTCGATATAATTATTACTGCTTTTAATTGCACTTAGATTGTAATAGTTTTGCGAGATATAGTTGTTGCCCACAGAAAGCGATCAACGATCGCGGGCCTTGGAGTAGGAGTCGCCCAAGGCTCCGAACCAAGTAAATCACTTATGTTCGCATGCTGTTTGTGTTATTATTTCCGCTACATTACTTGTCGTCTTTATGAAACCGAAACGAGTGAAAGCCACGGGCGCTATTCACCCCCGTCCCCCCTCTAGCGCTTTCGATCCAACAATTGGTATCATAGTGGGGTAGCGTTGATCTGGTGCAACCACCAATCACGCAATTTTTTTCGTGGTGTTTTCTATTTTTCGGAGTCAATTGGAAATTAGCATAATTGTTATTTCTGATTAAGTTCTTTTCGTTATCGTACTCTTTTCTCGAAGTCGGTGCAACACCACTCGAGAACGCAATTAATTATTGTCTTTCATACAACACTACTAATCCAGGATCAAGTCCTGAGACATTTTCTTTCTTTCTTCTCTCTGCGACAGATCTAAAATGGCCCAACAAGAAGGCTATAGCACTGTCCGTCCCCCTCTTTGTAACGACCCGACCCTTTGGCCTCTTGGGCAGCCCTTGTGGCGGCCCAACTAGCGGCCCTTATGTCGTCGGCCCATTTGGCAACCTCTCATGTCGTCGACCAACGACCCTTTGGCCATGCCGTTACTCACTAGGACTTTCCACCCCTGACAGTGGATTTTTGCCTTCCCCAGGGTTCGAACTCTAGACCTCCAGGCTAAGTAGTAGAGTTTATGAATCCTGGTAGCCAAGTGAGCGGCGCTCACTTGGCTACCAGGATTCATAAACTCTAATACTTAAGCCTGGATTAGAGTTCGAATCCTGTGGGAGGCAAAAATCCACTGGCCAGGGGTAGAAAGACCTAGTGAGTAATGGCACAGCTAAAGGGTCGTCGGCCGACGATATTAGAGGTCGCCAAATGGGCCGACGACATAAGGGCCGCCAGTGGGTTGCCGCAGGGCTACCCAAGAGGCCAAAGGGATGGGTCGTTACAATAAAAAGGCGCTTTTTTATTGTAACGACCCGGCCCTTTGACCTCTTGGACGGCCCTTGCGGCAGCCCAACTGGCGGCCCTTATGTCGTCGACCCATTTGGCGACCTCTAATGTTGTCGACCGACGACCCTTTGGCCGTGCTAGCTACCAGGATTCATAAACTCTACTACTTAGCCTAGAGGTCTACACTTCGAATCCTGGGGAAGGCAAAAATCCACTGCCAGGGGTGGGAAGGCCTAGTGAGTAACGACACGACCAAAGGGTCATCGGTCGACGACATTTGAGATCGCCAAATGGGCCAACGACATAAGGGCCGCCAGTTGGACCGCCACAAGGGCCGCCCAAGAGGTCAAAGGGCCGTGTCGTTACACGCTCTTCATCGGAGAGGACTTTGGTTACTGGAAGGGCAGAATGGAGAACTTCCTAAAGATCCAGTTTGAGACGTGGATGATCGTCAAGACTGGATTGGAACTACCAACTAATAAAGATGACAAACCTACACCCTGCGAGGACTGGGAACCAACATTAATCAAGAAGGTGGAGGCAAATGCCAGAGCAACTTGTACCCTCCAGTGTGGACTAACAAAGGAGGAGCTCAACCGCGTCGGTCCATTCTCGAGCGCCAAAGAGCTATGGGAGAAGCTAATCGAGCTTCACGAAGGGACCTCCGATACGAAAGTAAGTAAGCGAGATTTGTTATTCAATAAATTGTATAACTTAAAAATACAGGAAGATGAGACGGCTAGCCAGCTCCATGTCCGAATTCAAGAACTACTCAATGGACTCCATGCGATTGGACAGAAGGTAGATAACCGGGACATTATAAGGTACTCCTTAAATGCCTTTTCGAGGAACACCTTGTGGCCATCCATGGTAGATGCCTACAAGGTTTCTAAGGACCTCTCTACTATTAAATTAGATGAGTTGTTTTATGAGTTTGAGCTTCATGAACAGACTAACTCACACCCGGCCGAGAAAGGGTTGGCTTTGATTGCAGGTACAGGAAGAGAACGCGAGTCAAAATCAAAACGTAGAACCGAACAAGAATCAGAAGAGGAACAAGATTCGGAAGACGACAACGAGATCACAACCGAAATCGTCAACCTGATGAAGAAACTCTACAAAAAGAAGGGCTCCAACAAAAAGGATGTCAAAAAGGCTATCCAGACCAAAGAAGCCCAAACAAGCTCAAAGGTCAAATTCGAGGTGACTTGCTACGGGTGCAATCAGAAGGGGCACATCAAGGCGAACTCCCCGAACCAAAAGGATCCAAAGAAACCAAGAAGGAAGAAGGCTCTAAAGGCAACTTGGGACGAATCTTCGTCTGAGGAATCCGACGACGAAGAAGTCGAGCAGGCAAGCTTCCTCACATTGACATCTCGAGACGACACCAGAAGCGAGGACGAATCGGAAGCCGAGTCCGAGAGAAGTCACGGATCCACATCCATTTCCGAAGGGCCAAACCTCTC
Source organism: Zingiber officinale (assembly GCF_018446385.1). NCBI lineage: Eukaryota > Viridiplantae > Streptophyta > Magnoliopsida > Zingiberales > Zingiberaceae > Zingiber > Zingiber officinale. The sequence continues at coordinate 57,269,967 of NC_056006.1, read as the reverse complement.
TTTAAGTAAATGCCGTTTATATAGTTTAATCAATTACTTAATGCATAAAGTAGCTAAGTCCAAAGTTCGAATCAAGTCGCTTCTAAAGGAGGTAACACTCCTTAAAGAAGTGACTAACACCGAATCCTTGACTGATCCAGTTCAGACTGGAACCTCAACTCAAGTTCAAAAACTTGAGGAAGAGAATTCCAACTTGAAAAGTCAAGTCAAGGATTTGAAGACTGCTTTGGAACGGTTCATACAGGCCTCCAAGAATCTTGACTTGATTCTTAGGACACAAAGAGCCGTTTATAATAGAACTGGACTAGGTTTTAAATCCAAAAGGAAATATCGATCCTATCTATCGTTAGTTAACAAAGCAAATAATAAACTAGTCCAAGCATGGGTACCCAAGTCCAACTTGGTCAATCAAGTTGGACTTGGTCAATATTGGTTCCCTAAGGATTAAGTTCATTACCTTGATAAACCTTATCGAGACTATGATCCAGGGGGAGCAAAAAGAAAAACTGTCCTAATAAATTAATAAATAAATAAAAACCATCTTAATAAATAAATTTAATATATATATATATATATATAATTCAAACTTTAAATTAAATAAAAGTTATAAAGGAATATGAAAGGAGGCTCCAGAATAACTGGCACCTCCAAAAGGAATCTACCAGACAGGGTAACTAAACGCAACCTACCTGGCAGGGTAATTAGAACTAGAATAAAAAGGGCTAAGTTTAACTTGACCCACGGTATTGGTGAAGTATTGGATGATAGTACGTTAGGGAAGCTTAGTCTATGCATGTCTAGAAAGATATGGCATCGACCTGGTGCATTTGGCTAAGTGGAACTAACCGAAGCTATCCTTTATGGATCATAACCAGTTAGACCAAGATTTTGTATTAAGTTCAGTGGATAGGACTATTTAGAAAACCTTGAAAGTATGGTTACTCTAATGATGTCCAAGTGACTCACCATAGCCCAAAAGTTTATCCAAAGAATGGCTATTTGTTGAACCCAAAATTAAAACTAAATTTAACACAAAGTTAAACCAAACCCTGTAATTGAACCTAATTCATCTCACAAAATTATAGAATTCTCTGATTTAAAATTTAGATCGGGTGAGATGACAAAGGGTTAAATTAAATTGATAATTAATAATTCAAATCTAATTAATAATTCAACTTAAATTAAAAATTAAAATAAATTAATATTTAAAAATTATTTTAAAAACTCATTTAAAAATTCTTTTAAAAAGTTATTTAAAATTCTATTAAAAACTTATTTAAATTTTTTTTAAAAACTTATTTAAAAATTCTTTTAAGAATATTTTAAAAATCATTTTAAAAATCCTTTTAAAAATCATTTTAAAAATGCTTTTAAAAATCCTTTTAAAAATACTTTAAAAATCCTTTTAAAATATTTTAAAAATCAATTTAAAAATCCTTTTAAAAATATTTTAAAAATCCTTTTAAAAATAATTGAAAAATCCTTTTAAAAATATTTTAAAAATCATTTTAAAAATCTTTTAAAAATCCTTTTAAAATCCTTTTAAAAATATTCTAAAAATCATTTTAAAAATCCTTTTAAAAATATTTAAAAATAATTTTAAAATCCTTTTAAAAATATTTAAAAATCATTTTAAAATCCTTTTAACAATCCTTTTAAAAATATTTTAAAAATCCTTTTAAAAATAATTTTAAAAATCATCTTAAAAATCATTTAAAAATCTTTTAAAAATCCTTTTAAAAATACTTTTATAAATCTTTTAAAAATCATTTTAAAAAATATTTTAAAAATCCTTTTAAAATCCATTTTAAAAATCCTTTTAATTTTTTTTTAGAATACTTTTAAAAATCTTCTTAAAAATCCTTTTGAAAATCTTTTAAAAATCCTTTTAAAAATATTTTATAAATCCTTTTAAAAATTAGTTTAAAAATCCTTTTAAAAATCCTTGTAAATATCTTTTGAAAATATTTTAAAACTTTTTTAAAAATATTTTTAAAATCATTTTTAAAATCTTTTAATAATTCTTTTAAAAATCATTTTAAAAATCTTTTAAAAATACTTTTAAAAAATCTTTTAAAAATCCTTTTAAAAAATCCTTTTAAAAAATATTTTTAAAAATCCTTTAAATTTTTTTTTAAAAATGCTTTTGAAAAATATTTTAAAAATCCTTTTAAATACCTTTTAAAAATCCTTTCAAAAATTATTTGTAAATTATTTAAAAATAAATTTCAAATTTATTTTAAAAATATTTTAAAGTCAATTTCAAAATTATTTAAAAATAAATCTTTTAAAATCAATTTCTTTAATTTTTAAGGTTCAAATCATAATTAATTTTTAAAGGCTAATTAATTTCAATCAAAGTATTAATTTTTAACATATTCTTCGAAATTCTAAATGTTCACTCATTTGAAATTCAAACTTAAACTTATTTTAATTATCAATTAAAATAAAGGCAATTCCTTCTCACACTCACTCTTAAGCTGAACATGCTTGATAACCTAGAATGAGTGAGATGTAAAATTAGGAATATAGTAAACTTTATTCTTTTGAAATACATGTTTGGACTATAGGACCCTAAGATTTTATTAAGGCATTAATCAAGGGGGAGTGAATTTTTTTTCTCTCAAGTTAGTTTTTCTTTAAAATAAAAATTATTTTTGACTTGGTTTTAAAAATTATTTTTGACTTGACTTAAAATTAAAAATTATTTTTTTAACTCAGCCTTAAAATAGATATGATATTAAGCTTAATATTGAATTAACATTATTTTTAAAAGCTTGGATTTTTAGTTAATCATTTTTCAAAACTAAGCACTAAAATTATCCAAATCTTTTACTAAGTTTTTCTTGCAAGAAATTGTCTCTCAAAGCTAAGTACTTATGTTAAGCTTTTATGAAAATCCTTTTAAAGTTAAGTATTTAAGCAAAACTTTTATCAATAAATTTAAAAAAAGGTTAAGTATTTATACCTTTAAGTGTTTGTCAAAATCGTTTTAATAGCTCATTTTTCAAACAGCAATTAGTTTCAAAAGCTTAAGTTATCTAATTTTTGTAGAAATTGAGCTAAGCATTTTCTAAACCATTTCAAATTGATCTAAGTGTTTTTCAAAGTTTACCGAAGTATTGCTTCAAAATTTAAGCTAAGTATTAAAAAGTTTTTTAGCTAAGACCATTTATCTCTCACTTTCTTTTTACTCTCTTTTTATTTTGATATATGGCAAAGGGGGAGAGTATAAGGAAATTCAAATAAAAATTTTAAGAAAAAGGGAAAGCTTTGTTGGATCGAAAGCGCTAGAAGGGGGGGGGGGTGAATAGCGCTCGTGGCTTTCACTTTCACGGATTCGTAAAACTATCGAGTTATAAAGCAGTGAAAACAGTAAAATGCACAAACACATAGAAGACACGAGAGGTTACTTCGTTCGGAGCCTATCTCGACTCCTACTCGAAGGCCCGCGGTCGTTGACCACTTTCGGTGGGCAACAACTATAAGTTCGAAAATACTACAGATTAAGTACAATAAACAGAAGTTAAAATATATCGACAACACTTAAAAATAGCGAATTTGGAGCTCCGGGTCGTCGGGATGTTGCTACAGCACTTCAGGGTCATTGAGTTTGCAGCTTATTGTAAGAAAATCACTTGGGAGAAGTTATTTTGAGCTGCTGGTCGAGTGCTGCTTATAAAGGGTGTTCAAGGCGCCTTGAAAGCCATCCAAGGCACCTCCAGGATGGCCGAGTCGCCCGCGTGGATCAAGCCTGAACTGGTCGTGACTTATCCCTTCAAGGCACCTGCTGTGCTCTCCAAGGCGCCTTCAAAGCCCAGTTCAAGGCGCCTCCGGTCTGGACCAAGGCACATCCTTTGAGCTGCGCTGGCAGAAACTGGCTCGCACCCGAGGCGCCTCCAAGCCCCATGGAGACGCCTCGGACACTGTACATCCGAGCTTAGCTTGTGTTTTTTGGTACCTGCAAAATGCGTTAGTCCAAAGTACCTGCAACACAGAGTTAGTGCATAATAATAATAATGAATTAAAGTTTGACAGTCTCCCGACTGTCCGAGTCTAACTTCAAATTTCTGCTTGGAAACCCTAGGTCGACCCGACGCCTACTGTTCCCTCTACGGGGAACGCGTCCTCACCTACTCCACTCAAGAGATTTACCTGTTGCCAGTGCGATCCTCCAGATCGACTGGACTTTTGCTCGGTGCTCGATGCTTCCGAACTTTCTGTTGGACTTCCGCTTCCCGATTGGTCCAGTCTTTCACCTGGTTCGCGACACCAGGACTATCCACCTAGGGTTACTGTTGGAACCCCAAGGTTGTTTTGGTGTGATCAACAAGTTAAGTTAGATCCTGTGTATTTAACCTTGTGTCTAAGTGTGCAGGAGCTTAGGAACACAGGTACTCGAGTCGAAGACGCAGCTAGCGAGAAGGACGGCACGCTGTGCGTCCGAGGGACGAGGCGCTGCGGAAGAGTACACCGGCGGACGAGAAGGAAGCGAGCGGTGGTTCCGAGGGACGAAAGCCGGAGCGGAAGATTGCTCGGGGAGCAAGAGACGCAGCTAGCGAGAAGGTCGACGACCGAGGGACGAAGACTGCGGATGAGTACGCTGGCGGACGAGAAGGAAACACGCGGCAATTCCGAGGGACGAGAAGCCGGAGGGAAGCACGCTCGAGAAGACCGGAAGTTGGGTTCGGGTGAGCCCTTTTCCGGAAGGCAGAGATCACCCAAACGAGCGGATCCGGAGCGGAAGAACCGGACCGAAGCGGGACTGAACCAGAGAAGCGGTCCCGGATGAAAAAGTCAACTATGTTGACTTTCGGGGTCCGGGGCGCCCGGAACTGACCGGGGCGCCCGGACCCATCCGGGGCGCCCGGAACCCTTCCAGGCGCCCGGAACAGTAATTTTGACCAGATCGAGAATTATCTCGATCTGAACGTTGGGGGATAAAATTTATCCCCCCCAGGGCGCCCGGAACCTTTCCAGGCGCCCCGACCAAGGCTATAAATATAGCCTTGGCCCAGAAGCTCTTAATCAGTTCAGAAATTGTAAACAACACTTGTGTGCTTCCATTTCTTTGATTAGCTTCTTTCTTTTTGTGCCTACACTGCTGTGAACGAGGCTTCTCCGCCTGAAGGAGTTTTTAGTGCAACAATCTTCCTTGGATTAACAACCTCCCCGGTTGTAACCAAGTCAAAACCGGTGCCTCGTTTTTATGCTTTACTTTCTGATTAATCTATTTTTTTCAAGTGTTAGCTTAATTGTCCGAGAAAGGGTTGTGTTTTACTCAGGGCTATTCAACCCCCCCTTCTAGCCGGCCGCATCGGTCTTACAAGTGGTATCAGAGCCGAGGCGCTTCAGGAGGACTAACCGCCGAACGAAGCAACAAGATGGCCGGATCCAACATCCACGCACCAAAATTCGAAGGGGACTTCGCTAGCTGGAAAAAGCGAATGGAGGTATTTCTTGAAACAGATTATGATTTATTACTAACAATGGAATTTGGCTATGAAGCACCAGAGGGCAAAGCAAGAAATCAATGGTCAAAGAAGGAGCAGGCTGACCACGTGGCAAACAAGAAAGCAGAATTTCATCTGCTAAGTGTACTTCCAACACAAGAAGTCAATCGAGTCGGTACCTACAACTCGGCAAAGGAGCTTTGGGATAAATTCCTTGAGTTACACGAAGGAACATCCGAAGCCAAACTTGCAAGACGGGATTTACTTCGTAACCAGCTTACAAACCTCCGATTTGAAGAAGGTGAAACAATTGCACATCTACACTCGAGGATTCAGGAACTCATCACCAGACTTACGAATCTCGGAGAAAAGGTAAGTAACCGAGATTCGCTAAGGTATGCCCTAAATTCCTTTCCTAGAAACTCAAAATGGGCATCACTAGTAGATGCCTTTTACATTTCAAAAGATCTAGAAAAAATTTCATTAGACGAATTATTTTCAACTTTTGAAGTGCATGAGTCAAGATGTGCAGGTCCGAAGGAGCCCAAGAATAATGTCGCCCTTAAAGCTTTGAGAGACGAACCTGAGTCAGAATCTTCTCTCGACGACGAGGAAATGGTAATGATGGTAAGACGATTTAAAAATATTTGTAAATCTAGGAAATCTAACCATCCGCAGGGAAGAAAGAAAAGAACCATCCGCTGCTACCATTGCGATGAAGAAGGGCACGTCAAGGACAATTGCCCTAAACTGAAGAACAACGGGAAGGACAAGGGTAAGAAGCCTATCCAAAATCGCAAGGCCCTAAAAGCGACGTGGGACGATACGTCGTCGGAATCAGAAGTCAAGGAGTTCTCCGGGCTCGCGTTAATGGCGAGTCATCAAGACGACGACTGCGAATCAAGCTCTTCCGAAATGAGCATCGAAAGCATCAATGAAGGGGGAGCCACGTCCGAAGAGAGCAGCAGTTCAGGGGGAGAAACCGACCAAGATCGACAAGGTAAGTGAGGTACGATCTCTTCCTCCTAATAAAATGTTTAAATTCATTAAAATTTTAACAAAAGATTGCTGCAAATTAGAAAATGAAAATAAAGATTTAAAAGCAATATTAGCTACATCTTGTCCGTTAGAAATGCTAGATAAATCAAATTTAGAAAATGAAAAATTAAAATTAGAAATTCAAAATTTAATTTTTCAAGTAGAAAATTTGAAAAACTCTGCTTGCTCATCTAAAACCAATTTTAGAAGGTTCAATAATTTGAATTGGTATTATAGATATCACCAGGGACAAATTAAAAATATCTCTAGAAAATATGTCCCTAAAAACTTTTTAGTTAATCCAGTAGGTTGGAACCTATATTGGGTTCCTAAATCATGCTTAAATTAATTTTAAAAGTAAAATTAGCGCTTTAAGTGAGAAAATTAAATAAAGAATTTCTTTATGAGGCTTTGTCTAAGGAAGTGGTTGTTGCTCCAATAACCAAGAAGGCCTAGTGCCTCGCCACGACCTGGAAGCCAAAATATTGAAATAAATGTTTAATTAACTTACTAATGAAGCATTAATACAAGAATTAATTAGTGCTTGAAAAAGGTTATTCAAAACATTTTATTTCAATTTACCTACTTAGAATTTTGTTATTTTTATATTCTCAAAAATTATTTTTTCCTAAGTTAAGAACTTTTTTTTGAAACTAGAAATCTCAGCTTTAATTACTTAGAAAATTTTCTAAATTTCTTAAAAACTTAGATTTTTTTAGAAATATTTTTTCTAAGTCTTTAACCCTTAGATTATTTTTCTTGGAACCCCATTTTTTTTGTGATCAAAGGGGGAGAAGGGAAAGTATAAGTCTAGGGGGAGGTAGATAGAATTTAATTTTTTTCTATCTTTTTGCACTTAAATTGCAATTTAAGTTAATTTACTTAATTCAATTTTATGTCTATTTTAACCCTAGCTTAACTTGGGTTGATCACACCAAAAAGGGGGAGATTGTTGGAACCCCAAGGTTGTTTTGGTGTGATCAACAAGTTAAGTTAGATCCTGTGTATTTAACCTTGTGTCTAAGTGTGCAGGAGCTTAGGAACACAGGTAGACGCAGCTAGCGAGAAGGACGGTGCGTCCGAGGGACGAGGCGCTGCGGAAGAGTACACGAAGGAAGCGCGGTGGTTCCGAGGGACGAAAGCCGGAGCGGAAGATTGCTCGGGGAGCAAGAGACGCAGCTAGCGAGAAGGTCGACGACCGAGGGACGAAGACTGCGGATGAGTACGCTGGCGGACGAGAAGGAAACACGCGGCAATTCCGAGGGACGAGAAGCCGGAGGGAAGCACGCTCGAGAAGACCGGAAGTTGGGTTCGGGTGAGCCCTTTTCCGGAAGGCAGAGATCACCCAAACGAGCGGATCCGGAGCGGAAGAACCGGACCGAAGCGGGACTGAACCAGAGAAGCGGTCCCGGATGAAAAAGTCAACTATGTTGACTTTCGGGGTCCGGGGCGCCCGGAACTGACCGGGGCGCCCGGACCCATCCGGGGCGCCCGGAACAGTAATTTTGACCAGATCGAGAATTATCTCGATCTGAACGTTGGGGGATAAAATTTATCCCCCCCAGGGCGCCCGGAACCTTTCCAGGCGCCCCGACCAAGGCTATAAATATAGCCTTGGCCCAGAAGCTCTTAATCAGTTCAGAAATTATAAACAACACTTGTGTGCTTCCATTTCTTTGATTAGCTTCTTTCTTTTTGTGCCTACACTGCTGTGAACGAGGCTTCTCCGCCTGAAGGAGTTTTTAGTGCAACAATCTTCCTTGGATTAACAACCTCCCCGGTTGTAACCAAGTCAAAACCGGTGCCTCGTTTTTATGCTTTACTTTCTGATTAATCTATTTTTTTTCAAGTGTTAGCTTAATTGTCCGAGAAAGGGTTGTGTTTTACTCAGGGCTATTCAACCCCCCCTTCTAGCCGGCCGCATCGGTCTTACAGTTACCCCCCTAGGACTTTTTCCTGAAGCACTCGACCCACCAAGACATTCCGCATAGGGTTACCACCCCCTATGACCTAGGGTTACCACCCCCTAGGGTTTTCACTTGCCTAACCACAGCTAGGACTTTTCCTGAAACACTTAAACAGACTTGTTAGATCACAACATAACCTTAACTTCAAATCCTTTGTCATTATCAAAACTCAGGTTTGATCGTCAGATGCTTCCCGCGTCAACAATCTCCCCCTTTTTGATTATGACAACTGAAATTCAAAGTTAAGTAAAACAAATGCATAAATATACTTAAAGAGTGTAAGTGTGCATGCTTAAGTACATAAATTCAAATACAAGCATAAGTTAAGCTAACACTTAAACTTTGTGAAGCTCCCCCTTAATACAGGGCTTTCTTTTACTTTTGAATTTCCCTACTCTCCCCCTTTGCCATTTATCAAAAATAAGTCAGTTTAAAACTTGTTTTAAATTTTTAGAAAAACAGATAAGGCTTTGAAAGAAGGGAAAGATGCTTGTGTAACACTTAGCTTATAATTAAATTTTCCTGTAAAAACTGTTAGCTAAGTGAGATAAAGGACTTAAAAGGAATATTTTTCATCTAAGTTTAAAAGGCTAATATATGGTTGACTTCTTTTGAAATTTAGTTATTTTTTGAAAAATACTTAGCTAAATTTTGAAATTCTGTTAGAAGAAAAACTTAGCTAGATTTTTAAAGAATTTTTTGGAGCCAAAAAAATTTGAAGTCTCTTTTTACTTAGCAGAAATATTTTGAAAGCAATGAGTTAAATTTTGCAAGGATATGCTTTTTAATACTTTTAGCTAAGTAAAGAATGAATCTGAGAGGTAGCTTAGAAAAATATTTTAGCAACAATTTATAAAGTTAGATTTCAAGGTTGGCTAAGTTTGAGAAAGTTAGAAAGTCGCTATATGAATCACTTAGCTAAGCCTTTTGCAAACATTGAATTTTGAAAATGTAGCTTCAGTTTAAAAAGATACTTAGCTTAATTTAAAAAAACTTAATTTTGAAAAAATAGGAGTAAGAACTTGTTAAGTGAATTTTTAGGACGAAGAGGGAGTAACTAAATATTTAATTTAGATTATTTATTCAAATTTAGTTGGTCCTTAAGTCCATGTAACACCCCACCCTCCTCACTACTAGTCTGTGAGGGTGGAGCGCTACTGGACTACTAAATTTACTAATTGGAGTTGTTCACATGTAAAGATCAATACATAAACTCTCTAAACATGCAACTGATAGCAGCGGAAAACATAAACAACTAATCTACGCATAATTCCCAAGGCTTCTATAGTCTAGGCATCACACATCCATCCGCACCTCCTTGTCACCTTCCTTTGCTAGCTTTTCCTTTCCTTTATCTGCAGTAAGAGGAAAATGCATCTATAAGCAAAATTACTTAGTTAGTGCTATCTAACTCACAAAACTCGAATATGCATGTAACTTGAAGAAGTCTAGGAACTGAATGCTCAAAAGAAGATACTACTCATGCTCGTCTAACAGCAAAAGAAACATAGTATACTGAAATACTAAACATGTAAGCAAATCTAAACAACATGTCAGCATACAAGAAAACTAAACTTGATGAATTTTAAACTTATGTGAAGCTTATTTCTTTTGTTTAAAAACTTATACTTTAATACTTCAAAATAATAATCAATCTCTTCTTGGGCCCAGGCGTAGTACCAAAGCGCGCTCCCTAATAGAGACTGAGGTAGCGAGCCACCAGTCCTAGGAGGGTAAAGACCTCGGTCTTACCAGGGCCAAGACCTCGGACTTGGTCACCTGGATTTGTTTAACGACAACCTCGGAAGTCGGGTACTAGCCTTTCAAAGTAAAATATCTTAATTACTTCTTCTTTAAATACCTTGGCATTTTAACAAGCACCTTGTGTGCCAAAATCCCTAAAGTCTTGACTTTGGGATCTACATAAGGCCTTGGCCTTTTTCTTTCTTTTCTTTATCTTTCTTATAATTTTCTTAAACTCAAAATACTGTAATACTTAATAAGATTTGCACTATTACACTTAATAGAATCTGCACTGTAAGCTTAATTAAAAATCTGTACTATAAGCTTAATTAAAATCTGCACTATAAGCCTAATTAAAAATCTGCACTATAAGCTTAAATAAAAATCTGCACTATAAGCTTAATTAAAATCTGCACTATAAGCTTAATTAAAAATCTGCACTATAAGCTTAAATAAAAATCTGCACTATAAGCTTAATTAAAATCTGCACTATAAGCTTAATTAAAATCTGCACTATAAGCTTACATAAAAATTTGCACAATAAGCTTAATTAAAATTTGCACTATAAGGAGATCTAAACTGCACTACAAGTGTTGGTTGCTACTCGGAAAACCTATAGGTTCCACTGTACAAAAATTTTGTACAAAGGTCTGAACCTTTTCCTAGCTACCATGTGTTCTTTTAAATTAAATTTTGGATCGCCTGCGGAACTTAACAAGTTTGATCCAAAACTTAATCTATTTGTTCTTTTAGGTTTTGACTTGGATCTCCTGCGGAACTTAACATGTTCGACCCAAGTCTCCTTAAGTTATTAATTCCATTAAATATTAATTTCCATAAAAGGTTCCCAGTACTGACGTGGCGAGGCACATGGCCTTCTTGGATATGGGAGCAACCACCACCGACTAGACAAAACCTTTAATAGAAAGCTAATATTTAATTTCCTAAAATAACTTTAGGTTAACCAAAGAGAACAATCAAATCACAATGAAAAGAAAGAAACAAAAGAACACAACTTCGAAAAAACATATTCGAAATACTAGAACGTAAGCCTCTTGTATTTGGTATTATTTCCATAAATAACTAGCATGATGCGGAAATAGAAATTACTAGTTATACCTTGTAGAAAAACCTCTTGATCTTCTACCGTATTCCTCTTCTAACCTCGGACGTTGTGTGGGCAACGATCTTCCAAGATGAGAAACCACCAACCACCTTCTTCTCCTCCAAGCAAGGTTCGGCCACAAAAGAAAAGCTTTACCAAGGAGAAAAACCAAAATACTAACCAAGCTCCAAGAGATGCTAGCTTTCTCTCCTTCTTCTTCTTCTTCTCCGAGTAGTATCCGGCCACCACAAGAACTCCAAGGGAGAGGGAGAGGTTCGGCCACCACAAGAGGAAGAGAAGGAGATGATGGCCAGCCACACCAAGGAACAAAAGAGGGAGAGGAATAATAGATGTTGTGTCTTGTGAAGGCACCCTCACCCCTTCTTTTATATTCCTTGGCCTAGGTAAATTAGGAAATTTAATTACAATAAATTTTTCTTAATTTCCTTGACATGATTTAATTGAGAAAAATAAAATAATATTTCCCTAATTAAACAATGATGGCCGGCCAAATCAATAGGAAGCAAATTGGACAAGTTTCAATCAACAATTAAAACTTTCCTTATTTGTTTCCGGAAATTTTAAAAAATAAAATTTCTCTTTAAAATCTCTTCATGGTTAATAAAAGGAAATATCTATAATTTTAATTTTATTAACATGTGAATAATTTTAAAGAGAAAATAAAACATCTCTCCAATCTACAAATAAGGAAAGAGATCTAATCTCTTTCTTTAATCTTTTGTAAATCTTTTACAAGAGAGATATTTTAATTTTAATTCTCTTTTAAATTAAATCTTCCACATAATAATAAACATTAAAATTAAATTTTCTTTTTAATTAATTATGGCCGGCCCTACTAGCTTGGGTTCAAGCTAGGGCCGGCCACCCAAGCTTAGGCCGGCCCTAGCTTGGTTCCCAAGCTAGCTTGGCCGGCCCCCTTTAGGTGGGTATAGAAGATGGGTATATGTGGGTATAGTACTCTATAAATAAGAGGCTACGATAGGGACCGAGAGGAGGAATTGGTTTTGGTCTCCCGATAAAATTAAGCATCCCATGTGCCCAGAACACACAACTTAATTTTATCAATGATAATTCATTCCACTAGAGAACTATCATTGAACTACCGCACCAATCCCAAATTACATTTTTGGGCTCCTTCTTATTATGAGTGTGTTAGTCTCCCTATGTTTAAGATATCGAATGTCCACTAATTAAGTGAGTTACTGACAACTCATTTAATTAATATCTAAGTCCAAGAGTAGTACCACTCAACCTTATTATCATGTCGGACTAAGTCCACCTGTAGGGTTTAACATGACAATCTTTATGAGCTCCTCTTGAGGACATTATCAACCTAGTATCACTAGGACACAGTTTCCTTCTATAATCAACAACACACACTATGAGTGATACCATTTCCCAATTTATCGGGTTTATTGATTCATCGAACTAAATCTCACCCATTGATAAATTAAAGAAATAAATATCAAACATATGTGCTTGTTATTATATTAGGATTAAGAGCACACACTTCCATAATAACTGAGGTCTTTGTTCCTTTATAAAGTCGGTATAAAAGGAACGACCTCAAATGGTCCTACTCAATACACTCTGAGTGTACTAGTGTAATTATATAGTCAAGATAAACTAATACCTAATTACACTACGACCTTCTAATGGTTTGTTCCTTTCCATTCTAGTCGTGAGCTACTGTTTATAATTTATAAGGTACTGATAACATCATCTTCTGTATGTGACACCACATACTATGTTATCTACAATATAAATTAAATGAACAACTACAAACAAATGTAGATAATTAGACCAAATGTGATTCTTTATTCATAATGAATGTTTACAAAGCTTAGGCTTTCAGTATACACTCCAACAATCTCCCACTTATACTAATGACTAAGCTGCCATATCTTCTACCATACATCTGATTCCCATTCCCTCCACATGCCGATCGAAAGCTTTCGCCGGAAGGGCCTTAGTGAAAGGATCTGCCAGGTTATCCGCTGACGCAATCTTGGCGATGACAACTTCTCCTCGCTTCACGATTTCTCGTATCAGGTGGTACTTGCGCTCTATATGTTTACTCGCCTTATGAGCTCGTGGTTCCTTCGAGTTTGCAACTGCACCGCTATTATCACAATAAATTGTGATGATCTTGGGCAAACCAGGAATCACATCTAAGTCCATTAGAAAGTTCCCGAGCCCTACTGCTTCTTTAGCGCCTCGGAGGTGCTACATACTCGACTTCCATGGTTGAGTCCGAAACGCATTCGCTTAACACTCCTCCATGAAATGGCTCCACCTCCTAAAGTAAACACATACCGATGTAGACTTACTATTGTCCCTATCGATTGAAAATCTGAATCCGTGTAACCACAGGGAGCAAATCATCCGCTTGGTAAACTAGCATATAATCCCTAGTCCTTCTCGGTACTTTAATATATGTTTTACCGCAGTTCAATGTCCTTGTCCAGGGTTACTCGATATCTGCTGACCATGCCTACGGTAAAACAGATATCGGGTCTCGTACATAGCATTGCATACATTACAGTCGAAGCATAAGGAACTGCTTTCATGTCCTCTATCTCTTTTGATGTCTTTGGAGACATCTCTTTAGATAGAGCTACTCCATGTCTAAAAGGTAAGAAACCTTTCTTGGAGTCTTGCATGCTAAAACGAGCAAGGATTGTATCTATATATGAAGCTTGGGATAGACACAACATTCTTTTCTTGCGATCCCTTATAACTTTGATCCCAAGAATGTGTGCACATTCTCCTAAGTCCTTCATATCAAATTGTTTGGACAACCATACCCTTACGTCTGATAATACCTTGACATTGTTGCCAATTAACAAAATATCATCTACGTATAGTACAAGAAATACCACCACGTTTCCGTTACACTTCTTATATACACAAGACTCATCCAGACTTTGAATAAATCCATATGACTGGATTACTTCATTAAATCGGATGTTCCAAGACCTTGAAGCTTGCTTCAGTCCATAAATGGACCGATTGAGCTTGCATACTAGATGCTCTTTGCCTTTTTCAATGAAATCCTTCCGGTTGCTTCATATGGATGTTCTCTTCAAGACTTCCATTAAGGAAAGTTATCTTGACATCCATTTGCCAAATCTCATAATCCATATGAGCGAATGGATAAGAGTATCCGGATAGACTTAAGCATGGCTCGTGAAAAGGTTTCCTCATAATCGATTCCTCTTTCGAGTGTACCCTTTCGCAACAAGCCTAGCTTTGAAGGTTTCTACCTTCCCGTCATCCCTCTTTTCCTTTGTAGATCCACTTGCATCCAACGGCTTTTACACCATCGGTGGTTCTACAAGCTCCCAAACCTTATTAGAGTACATGGACTCTATTTCGAATTCATTGCCTTTTGCCAAGATCTTGCATCTATATCTTGGAGTGCTTAGTCATATGATGGGGATCAGGTTCATGTTTACCGAGATCAAGTCCAAGACTCTCCCAAAAACATGAATCTTTCAGTGCCTCACAACCCTCCCACTACGACGAGGCAATTGTCTGTGGTTGTGTATTATGTGTGACACGTGTTGCGTCTCTTGTGGTACTTCATCTTGTCTTGTTGGTACTGAAGTAGACATATCCTCTCTAAGTTCTTCTAAAACAACTTTACTAGGGCTTATGATCCATTATATAGTCTTCTTCTAAAACTGGGCATTGGTGCTAACAATGACCTTCGGTCTTTAGGACTATAAAATAAACCACCTTTTGTTCCTTTGGGATATCCTACAAACACGCGAACTTCATGCGAGATTCTAACTTATCAAGATCTCTTTTCAGCACATGTGTTGGACTACCCAAATCCGAATATGTCTTAGACTGGGTTTTCGCCCATTCCACAATTCTATGGGAGTAGAAGAAACTGATTTAGAAGGTATTAAGTTCAGAATGTACACTGTTTCAGAGCATATCCCCAAAACGAATTTGTAATTTCAATAACTCATCATTGATCTAACCATCTCCATAAGAGTCCTATTCCTTCGCTCGCCACACCATTCTGTTGGGGTGTTCCAGGTGCACAATTGGGATTGAATCCAGCCTCGATAAGTAATTCCTAAACTCTCCTAAGAGGTATTCGCCACCACGATCTGATCGTAGTGTCTTGATACTTTACCTAGTCGTTTCTCCACATCGCCTTGTATTCTTTGAACTTATCAAAGCACTCGGACTTCGGCGCATTAGGTAAATGTATCCATATCTTGAATAATCGCTCTATGAAAGAGATGAAATATTCAAAACCTCCTCTTGCCTGGACATACATAGGACCACAAATCGAGTGAACCAACTCTAACACTTCTTTGGCTCTATACCCTTGGCCTTGAACGGCCTCTTGGTCATTTTACCTTCCAAGCAAGATTCACAAGTTGGAAAATTTTCCAACTCAAATGAACTCAAAGTCCATCGGCTATAAGCCTCTGAATCCTACTTAAGTTAATATGTCCAAGCCTTAGATGCCAAAGATATGCTTGGTTCATTTCAAGGTTCTTTTCTCTTATTAGAATTAGAAGATGAGTTATAAATTTCCATGTTTTGCTTTTTGGAAGAAATTGGATTTAAAGTATACAAATTGCCAACTAATGTACCAGAACAGATAATCACTTTATTTCTTTTAATAACTACATCGTTACTGAAAGAAACTGAATATCCATCTAAAAACAGTTTAGAAACTGAAATTAAATTCTTTCTAAAACTGGGTACATAAAGACAATTTCTTAAAACCAAATTTTTATTTCTACTAAAAGATAAGTAGACGTCTCCCACTGCAACAGCTGCCACCTTAGTAGCATTGCCCATGTAGACGGTAATTTCTCCTTCAGATAGTCGTCGGGTTTCCTGGAACCCCTGCAAGGAATTGCAGACATGATCAGTGGCTCCCGTATCTACACACCAGGTGCTGGTAGATAACACCGCTAAACATGTTTCAACAACTAGAGCATGAGATATACCTTTGTTTTGGTTCTTACGAGGACAGTCCGCCTTCCAATGCCCTGACTGCTTGCAGATGAAGCACTTGCCCTTCGGCTTCTTCATTCCAGCTTTAAATCCTGTACTCTGAGATTTATTCACTTTCTTTGCTGAACCAGCTTGTTTCTTCTTCTTCTTTCCTTTCGGTTTAGAAGTAGAACCATTTTCAGCATAGTGAATTTGAGCATTGTGACGAAATAATCCTTCTGCTGCTTGAAGTTCTGTCAGTAGTTCCGCTAATGAATAAATCCTTTTATTCATATTCTAGTTCAGGCGGAACTGCTCAAAACTTCTAGGTAGCGTTTGAAGGATCATATCGATCTGGGTTTCCCCATCAATTTCTCCTCCAAGGATCTGTATCTCGTTCAGATAAGCCATCATCTTTAGGATATGATCCCTCACAGGAGTACCCTCTTGCATGGTGGCTGTCATTATCTTTCTCATGGCTTCTTGCCTAGAAGCCCTATCCTGATGACTAAAGAGTTCCTTGAGATTGTTCATAATATCATAGGTTGTTGGTAAATCTTGATGTTGATGTTGCAATACATTTGACATTGAAGCCAAAATGTAACACCGCGCCATCTCATCTGCTTTTACCCATTTCCTATGATATTCAATCTCCTCTTGGGTAGATTCACCAGTAGGTGCATCAGGGCACTGCTCAGTCAGTACATATTTATAGCTTTCAGCAGTAAGAACAATGTCCAGGTTTCTTTTCCAATCTATGTAGTTTGGTCCAGTAAGTCTATTCTGTTGAAGTATGATGGACAGTGGGTTGAAAGACATCCTAAGAATCACAAATAACTTTTGGTCAGAACTCTAAATTTAGAATAATATTGATTCCTCAAACAATACTATTTTAAATTAACCAACACCTCATCACACCGTGAATTTTGTATGCCACGTTAGTGTGGACGTATACAAATTCAACATTTGTAAAAGGAGGGTTTTAACCCATTAATTTTATTATCTTGTCAACCTAACTTTTTGACAAATAAAATTAATAGTTGGTATTATTTGGTCACACAAATAATAGCAGTGACTCCGTTGGGGAGGATACTATTAGATGTGTCTAAGTGTATACCATTACTTGACACTAAGTCCATTAATAAGATTATGCCCCTTCCGTTGGGGAAGATCACACGCTCTTAATTAATTTCCTATAGTCATCCAAAAATGGAAGTCTGTTCTAGTGATCCACAAACAAGCTCATCCGTTATGGAGGAAGGCACTCAGAGCCAACGCGCAAGCTTGTTTGCATCACTTACAAACCAATAATAAAGACCATGGGATTTATTTAAAAATCCCTCTCCCACTTAGTTATTTATAAATGAGGAATTTTAACTATGCTAGCCTACTAAACTTGTAAACTAGCATGCACACACAGCACAATATAAAAGCAATAAATAGAAAATTTAATTTTCAACTATTATGGCTTTTATCTCTTAATTGTCCTCCGTGTGTTGTCATTCCAAGCTACTGCCATATTTAGCCACCGCCTCCGGGTCTAGCTGTCGCATCCATCTTGCTCCTAGTTCCGCTGCGCCTCTGGTCCTTAGAAGGTTCCACGCTTTGCAAGATTCGATCCGCGACATAAATAGAATTTTACATTTTGATCCTATATTCCATAAAAGGAATGTACATGTATCTAGATCAAAAATAAAATCCTAATAAAACTAAATACAGCTCCTGCTGTATTTTAATACAATCATGCACACACATATAAATTGCCCTTGACATGTCCAAGGGTCCAATCACACACATAATTAACTAAAAACCATAATAGTTGGATCCTGCATCCACAAAGTTAGCACATCCTACTATTATCCTGCCTAAATTATGTATGACATGTACATAATTAAACTAAATACCAAATACACAGAGGCAAAACCCTAGCTCTGATACCAATTGTTGGTTGCTACTCGGAAAACCTATAGGTTCCACTGTACAAAAATTTTGTACAAAGGTCTGAACCTTTTCCTAGCTACCATGTGTTCTTTTAAATTAAATTTTGGATCGCCTGCGGAACTTAACACGTTTGATCCAAAACTTAATCTATTTGTTCTTTTAGGTTTTGACTTGAATCTCCTGCGGAACTTAACACGTTCGACCCAAGTCTCCTTAAGTTATTAATTCCATTAAATATTAATTTCCATAATTGGTTCCCAGTACTGACGTGGCGAGGCACATGGCCTTCTTGGATATGGGAGCAACCACCACCGACTAGACAAAACCTTTTATAGAAAGCTAATATTTAATTTCCTAAAATAACTTTAGGTTAACCAAAGAGAACAATCAAATCACAATGAAAAGAAAGAAACAAAAGAACACAACTTCGAAAAAACATATTCGAAATACTAGAACGTAAGCCTCTTGTATTTGGTATTATTTCCATAAATAACTAGCATGATGCGGAAATAGAAATTACTAGTTATACCTTGTAGAAAAACCTCTTGATCTTCTACCGTATTCCTCTTCTAACCTCGGACGTTGTGTGGGCAACGATCTACCGAGATGAGAAACCACCAACCACCTTCTTCTCCTCCAAGCAAGGTTCGGCCACAAAAGAAAAGCTTTACCAAGGAGAAAAACCAAAATACTAACCAAGCTCCAAGAGATGCTAGCTTTCTCTCCTTCTTCTTCTTCTTCTCCGAGTAGTATCCGACCACCACAAGAACTCCAAGGGAGAGGGAGAGGTTCGGCCACCACAAGAGGAAGAGAAGGAGATGATGGCCGGCCACACCAAGGAACAAAAGAGGGAGAGGAATAATAGATGTTGTGTCTTGTGAAGGCACCCTCACCCCTTCTTTTATATTCCTTGGCCTAGGTAAATTAGGAAATTTAATTACAATAAATTTTCCTTAATTTCCTTGACATGATTTAATTGAGAAAAATAAAATAATATTTCCCTAATTAAACAATGATGGCCGGCCACATCAATAGGATGCAAATTGGACAAGTTTCAATCAACAATTAAAACTTTCCTTATTTGTTTCCGGAAATTTTAAAAATAAAATTTCTCTTTAAAATCTCTTCATGGTTAATAAAAGGAAATATCTATAATTTTAATTTTATTAACATGTGAATAATTTTAAAGAGAAAATAAAACATCTCTCCAATCTACAAATAAGGAAAGAGATCTAATCTCTTTCTTTAATCTTTGTAAATCTTTTACAAGAGAGATATTTTAATTTTAATTCTCTTTAAATTAAATCTTCCACATAATAATAAACATTAAAATTAAATTTTCTTTTTAATTAATTATGGCCGGCCCTACTAGCTTGGGTTCAAGCTAGGGCCAGCCAGCTTAGGCGGCCCTAGCTTGGTTCCCAAGCTAGCTTGGCCGGCCCCTTTAGGTGGGTATAGAAGGTGGGTATATGTGGGTATAGTACTCTATAAATAAGAGGCTACGATAGGGACCGAGAGGAGGAATTGGTTTTGGTCTCCGATAAAATTAAGCATCCCATGTTCGCCCGAACACACAACTTAATTTTATCAATGATAATTCATTCCACTAGAGAACTATCATTGAACTACCGCACCAATCCCAAATTACATTTTGGGCTCCTTCTTATTATGAGTGTGTTAGTCTCCCGTGTTTAAGATATCGAATGTCCACTAATTAAGTGAGTTACTGACAACTCATTTAATTAATATCTAAGTCCAAGAGTAGTACCACTCAACCTTATTATCATGTCGGACTAAGTCCACCTGCAGGTTTAACATGACAATCTTTATGAGCTCCTCTTGAGGACATTATCAACCTAGTATCACTAGGACACAGTTTCCTTCTATAATCAACAACACACACTATGAGTGATACCATTTCCCAATTTATCGGGTTTATTGATTCATCGAACTAAATCTCACCCATTGATAAATTAAAGAAATAAATATCAAACATATGTGCTTGTTATTATATTAGGATTAAGAGCACACACTTCCATAATAACTGAGGTCTTTGTTCCTTTATAAAGTCAGTATAAAAGGAACGACCTCAAATGGTCCTACTCAATACACTCTGAGTGTACTAGTGTAATTATATAGTCAAGATAAACTAATACCTAATTACACTACGACCTTCTAATGGTTTGTTCCTTTCCATTCTAGTCGTGAGCTACTGTTTATAATTTATAAGGTACTGATAACATCATCTTCTGTATGTGACACCACATACTATGTTATCTACAATATAAATTAAATGAACAACTACAAACAAATGTAGATAATTAGACCAAATGTGATTCTTTATTCATAATGAATGTTTACAAAGCTTAGGCTTTCAGTATACACTCCAACAACAAGGAGATCTAAACTACATTAAAACTGTAATGACCCAAAATTTCCTTATCTTAAGTTCTAAAAGTCCTTATTAATACTTAGAAATGCTATAGAAATATTCTAGAGATTTTTAGAAATTTTTAGAGTATTTTTATACAATTTTTGGAGGTCGTTTGGTATTTTTACTAAACAAAAGAAGTTTCGACAAAAATAATGTCCAGGCCGAGATTCGAACCGGCAACCTCCGACCGAACCAAGTCTTAAGCGAATCCGGCTGACCAAGAAACCCAAGCGGGCTGTGCTAATTAAGGAAAGAGCGAGTTGTATATAAGTAGTAGTTGGTTTATAGAAAAACCTAGGTTATAAAGAGTGAAATTAAGTTTTCTCTCCCGAAACCTTTTCCCTTCTCCTCCTCGCATGCGACGCCGTTCCTCTTCTCGGGCGAAAACGCAGTAGGGGATCTAGGGTTCTTCTCAGGTGGCCGGCCAAAGGGAACTCCGTGAGCTCTTCTTGGATCCGAGCTCCCCTCGTCAAGAAGGAAGCCGTGAGCACGAAGAGGAGGCCAAAATCGCAAGCCAACCGAAACCTTAGAAGCATTAGAAGTCCCTCCTCTTCGATTGTAAGTCCAAGAACATCTCGGTAAGTTGCTACTCACCTGCAGTAGGATAGCTCCGAGGTGTATTCCTTGTTCCTCTTCTTGTTTCCGAAGCTTTGCATGAAACCTTAGAGCTTGATTGTAGGTGAATTGATAAGGTATTGTTGTCTCACAGCATGCCTCAAGAGTTGTATTTCTTTGTTGCTATTCTTTTTGTCAAGCCAGAACAACCCTTATAATTAGCCTTGCGGTTTTTGGTCTTGTTGCTAGGCGGTGATTATGAAATGGTTGAGATATGTAGCATCTCAGTTTTAGACTCCCTTGATAACTCATGATGCCAATAATTTTTATGCACCGTTAGGATTTTAAAGTAGATCCTCTTATGAAAATAGGTTTAGCGTTATGCATGTTCTTGTGAAATAGTTTTATTTTAAGCATGCTAGTTACTTTCTTGGTTGCCATTCAACGGATAGGAACAACCATATAAGTTTGCATTATAGATTTAGTTTTCCTTTGATTTATGTCTATTGTAGCATGCTTAAGGAATTCAGATTTGCTTTCCTTTGTTTTAATTCTGTTATAGCATGCTTAAAGAAGTCAGATTTGCCTTCCTTTGATTTATTCTGTTGATATATGCTTAAAGAATCTTGTTGCTCTATAAAAAAACTCTAGGATCTGCTTGTAGGTGGAAAAAAAATAAGAGTTCTATTAAATTCTTTAGAGGTTTATAAGTAGCCATAAGAAAGAGAAGCCAAGGTCTTGATAGGATCCCTAAATTTTAAGAATTGGAATCAGCAGCACACCAAGTGCTCAAAGAAATGCCAAGGCATTTTATTATAAGAATATTAAAAGATAACAAGTATTTTATTTTAAGAAGGCTAGTACCCGACTTCCAAGGTTGTCATTAAACAAATCCAGTTGACCAATTCCAAGGTCTTGGCCCTGGTAAGACCAAGGTCTTTACCCTCATAGGACTGGTGACTAGCTACCACAGTCTCTATTAGGGAGCGCACATTGGTACTAAGCCCGGGCCCAAGAGAAGCTTTATTAATATTATTTTGAAGTATTATACTGTATGTATTTGAACTAGCAAAGCAAGGTCATAAAGGTTTAATTCAGCAAGTTAGATTCTTTATTTTCAAGTTCAGCAAGTTAGAACTGATTGTTCCTTTTAACACTGCAAACCTTAGTTTAACTGCTACTTTCAGTAGAGCATGAGCAACTTTCCTTTGCTGTTTAGACTTTTCTTTTCTATAGATGTACATGTGCAGTTTTCATTTGTTGTTATTTGAGCATGTGCAATTTTCATTTTTGCTATTAGTAGAGCACGAGCAGATTTTCTAGATTCTTTGCTATTGAATATGCATGAGAAGATTTAATTCCTAGTTTTGTTTGCTATGTGTTGAGCATGATCAGTTTCCTTTGCCACGAGATATGCACGGGTATACTTTCTAGTTTTCCTATGCTATTAGATTAACATGAGCAGCTATGTATATGTTTTCTTTTGTTGCATTCAGTTTAGCATCTTCTTTTGTATTTACATGCACTTTCGAGTTTTGTGAGTTAGATAGCGCTTACTAAGCAATTCGCTTATAGTTTGCAAGTCCTCCTACTGCAGATAAAGGTAAAGGGAAGCTATAGCCAGAAGGAAGGCGACAAGGGGATGTGTGGTGGATGTGCGATGCCCGGACTATGGAAGTCTTGGGGCTAGAAAGGAATTCTTTTAGTTTTCTTTCCTTATTGCTATGTTAGAGGTATTTGGGATTGTGTATGTTATCTTGCTGTTATTAGGACATGGTAGATGGGTGGTGATCTCGTGTGATGTCACTAGTATAGTTCTCTTCTGTTTTTGGGTTATTTTTTTGATGTGAGTGGTGTTTGACACTCATTTAACTGCGTGGGTGTTTAATATATGTTCTAGCCACCTGTGGCTAATGTATACTATATATGTATCTCAGTTTATGGTCACCAGTACAAGGGAGGTGCTGCCGAAATTTTTCGGTAGGAACTCCTCGTGGTTTCGATCATACCGGTTAAGTAGAGTTAGTAGTTAAGTAGCATCCACCTCTAGAGAGTAGTAGGGAGGTTGGGTCGTTACAGTTGGTATCAGAGCAGTTCCCATTCTCCAGCATCACACACACATCAGCATCAGCCTTGCCGTCTTCAAGTAAGAAAGTATTTAAGTTTTCTTTTATGCTTTTCCTTATCATTTGCAGTATAGAGTATTTGCTTAGATATGCTTAAGTAAGATGAAAGTTCTGGTTTTTCTTTTGTTTACATATGTATATATGTCTAGAAAGAATAGAGACGATTTTAGTTTTTTCTCTTTTTACATAACTAGATGTCAAGAAAAGGACGCCCCCGTACCGCTCATATTGAAGATCGAACACAGGAGAACGAAGAGCCCAGAACAACTAAACCTAATCTCTCTGAAGTTGTTGCTCAACTCGAGAGACAAGTAGCAAAGCAGCAATAAGTGATCATCAATCTGATGGCGAATCAGCAGCCAGTCCCTCCCACTCCTCTAACTATCAATGTGGAGACTCCAGTGGTGACTGAGGTTCCACTAGCCGCCCTGGAAGTCCCCACAGCACCTAGAAGACAAGAAGCATACCTGATACAGTGACTGAAGCTGAAGCCAGAAAGTTTCTCAGGCACAACTGAGCCCTGGGATGCTCAGGCTAGGTTCAAGACACTAGAGAGCACCATGGAGCTTCTTGACTGGCCAGAGGTCGAGAAGGTCAAGTGTGCTTCTTTTTGCTTATCTGGAGATGCCCGTATGTGGTGGGAGAGAGTTAAGAGCAAGAGAGCAGTCAACCAGATGAGCTGGACTGACTTCGAGACAGAGTTTTATGAAGAATTCTTCCGCCAGCGGATCACCAATAAGCATTATGAAGAGTTTATAGAATTCAGACAAGGTGATCTGTCAGTGGAAGAAGTAGTTAAAAGATTCAACAAGCTAGCTCGTCTCTGTCCAGAGCTAGTAAGTATGGAGAAGGAACGAGTCAGGTTGATACTCTGAATGCTGAGACCAGTGATAGCACTTAATGTGAGTAGTCGAACTCACCAGCCTCAGACTGGCGAAGAGCTAGTCAACAGAGCATTAGTCACTGAGCACTATCTGGACAACATTAAAGCACAACGAGCACAACACAAGCCAGTCAAGATCGAAGACAAGACAGTGGGGAGCTAGAAACCCCAGTCAAGTAATCAGAACTGGAAGGGAAAGGGTCACAAGAGAAAGCAGTGGAACTCAGGAGGTAACCAGAAGAGAGGACCAGCAAACAAGCAGACCAAGATCCCTCCCTGTCATAAATGTTGGAGAACCCATCCAGGAGCCTGTCTTTTGGGTAAGACGGGATGTTATTCGTGTGGGCAGGAAGGACACATGGCTAAAGAATGCCCTAACAAGCTCAAAGCACCTCAGCCATAGCCAATACAATATGGAGGTAAGTCTCAGTTACATTATATGCCTACAACTCTAGAAGGACCTCAGCTCAGTCAAGGAAGGTTGGAAGCCCCACCAGTTCCAGCCAGTGCCAAAGTATTCTCCCTCACTAAAGAGGAAGCTGCTAATGTCTCCACGGTCGTAACAGGTCAAGTAGTTATTTTTCAGCATTTAGCTACTGCACTATTTGATACT
The DNA here is from genome assembly GCF_018446385.1 of Zingiber officinale. Lineage (NCBI taxonomy): Eukaryota > Viridiplantae > Streptophyta > Magnoliopsida > Zingiberales > Zingiberaceae > Zingiber > Zingiber officinale. The sequence goes on along the minus strand of NC_056006.1, from coordinate 57,245,120 downwards.
GGGGTGACTCATTCTTTTGTATCAGTTCCCTTTGCCAAAGAATTATAGGCACCTACAGAAAGCATGAACTCCAAGTTCCTGACGACCCTACCTTCTGGGAAAGTCATGGAATCCAACCAGTGGCTTCGGGCTGTACCAGTCAGAATTGCAGACCGAGAGCTATATGTTAATCTGGTAGTCCTCTCCATGCAGGATTTTGATATCATTTTGGGTATGGATTTCCTCAGCAAGTACAGTGCTTCAGTGGACTGCCGCAGAAGGAAAGTGATCTTTAGTCTAGAGGGTGAACCAACCTTTGAATTCACAGGAGTGCCAAGTAGGAGGACCCAGAAGCTTCTCTCTTCTCTGACAACTCACCAGATGTTAGCTAAAGGGTGTGCTAGTTTTCTTGCATTCATTGTGAGTACAGAAGAATAAGAAAGACCCAAGCAGGAGGAAGTTTGGATAGTCTATGAGTATCCAGAGGTATTTCTAGAAGAGCTACCTGGACTACCTCCCAACAGAGATGTGGAGTTTGAAATTGAATTGGTTCCTGGTACCGGTCCAATTTCAAAAGCTCCATACCGCATGTCTCCAGCAGAGCTGAAAGAGTTACAAGAACAACTTCAGGAGCTGCTTGACAAAGGCTTCATCCGTCCTAGTCATTCACCATGGGGAGCTCCTGTGTTGTTTGTCAAGAAGAAGGATGGATCTATGCGGATGTGCATAGATTATAGGGCTCTGAATCAAGTGACAATCAAGAACAAGTACCCACAGCCCAGAATCGATGACTTATTTGACCAATTGAAAGGGGCAACAGTGTTCTCCAAGATAGACCTGCGCTCTGGATATCACCAGCTGAAGGTTAAAGAAAGTGATATACCTAGGACAGCTTTCAGGACCAGATATGGACACTACGAGTTTGTAGTCATGCCTTTTGGAGTGACCAATGCACCTGCGATCTTCATGGACTTGATGAACAGAGTGTTCAGAGAATACCTTGAAAAATTTGTCATCGTGTTCATCGACGACATTCTAGTCTATTCCAGAACCCCAGAGGAGCATGTCACGCACTTGAGAATAGTCCTGCAGACCCTACAGCAGAAACAGCTTTATGCAAAATTCTCAAAGTGCGAGTTCTGGTTAAATCAGGTGGCATTTCTAGGTCACATTATTTCTAAAGAAGGCATCCAAGTGGATCCTGCCAAGATAGAGGCAGTCAATAATTGGCATAGGCCCAAGAACGTTAGAGAGATCAGAAGTTTCCTTGGTTTAGCTGGGTATTACAGAAAATTTGTGGGGGACTTTTCCAAGATAGCCTCTCCACTAACAGCCCTTACGAGGAAGGACAAGAAGTTTGAATGGTCAGACAAATGTGAGCAGAGTTTCCAAGAGCTAAAGAAGAGACTGACCAGTGCTCCCATTCTGATAGTTCCAGAAAGTGATAAGAGTTTTGACATCTATAGTGATGCTTCCAAGATGGGCCTAGGAGTTGTACTCATGCAAGAAGGAAAAGTTATAGCTTATGCTTCCAGACAACTCAAAGACTACTAGAAGAATTATTCCACTTATGGTCTTGAGTTGGCAGCTGTGGTCTTTGCACTGAAACTCTAGCGACACTACTTGTATGGAGTCCAGTGCAGAATCTTCACGGACCATCAGAGTTTAAAGTATTTCTTCACCCAGAAAGACTTAAACATGAGACAGCGCAGGGGGCTGGAGTTGGTCAAAGACTATGACTGTGAAATCCTCTACCACCCAAGCAAAGCTAACAAAGTGGCAGATGCTGTTGGTGCGGGAAGCATCCGACGATCGAACCTAAGTTTTGATAATGGCAAAGGATTCAAAGTTAAGGTGCTTTGTTATCTGACAGCTTTTGCTGAGTGTTTCAGGAAAGTCCTAACTGCGGTTAGGCAAGGTAAAACCCTAGGGGGTGGTAACCCTAGGTCATAGGGGGTGGTAACCCTATGCGGAAAGTCTTGGCAGGTCGATGGCTTCAGGCAAAAGTCCTAGGGGGTGGTAACCCTAGGTGGAAAGTCCTGGTATCGCGAACCAGGTGAAAGTCTGAACTGGCCGGTGAAGCGGATGTTCGCAGAAGTGGAAGCATCGAAAGCCGAGCAAAAGTCCATCGATCCGGAGGATCGTCGGCAAGTAAATCTCCGAGTGGAGTAGGTGAGGACGCGTTCCCGTAGAGGGAAAGAGGCGTCGGTCGACCTAGGGTTTCCGAAACGAAGTCGACTCGGACGGTCAAGAGACTGTTAAATATTTCAATAGTTATATCATTGTTTTGTGCTAACTTTGTGCTGCAGGTATTTTTGGGATTAACATATCTTGCAGGGACCAAAGTACAAAAATGAACAGTGTCCGAGGCGCCTCGATGGAGCTTGAGGCGCCTCGGGTGCAAGCCGAAAGGCCAGCGAGGCGCCTTGAATGGAGTTCAAGGCGCCTTGATCGAGGTTGAAGGCGCCTTGGATAGGTGGGCGCCTTAAACCGGATAGAGTTCGACCGGTCGGTCTGATTCACGCGTGACTCGGCTCGCTCAAGGCGCCTTGGTGAAGCAGTATGCCTTGAACCCCCTTTATAAGGGGTCTCGACCAGCAGCTTTAATTATCTTCTTCCAAGTGATTCAAGTGCTACGTGCTGCTCCAAACGACGTTCCGAAGTGCTGCTACTTGTGCCCGAAGACCAGGAGCTCTGAATCTTCATTTCTTTGTCGTTGGTATAATTATTTACTGTCGTTTATTGTACTTCAACTTGTAATCTTTTATCGAGCTTATAGTTGTTGCCCACCGGAAGCGATCAAGGATCGCGGGCCTTCGAGTAGGAGTCGCCTTAGGCTCCGAACGAAGTAAACGACCGTGTCTCTGTGTTTGTGTTTATTTACATTTTCCGCTGCGTCTTAATTACTCGAGTGTTTCACAAATCGAACGATTTAGCCACGAGTGCTATTCACCCCCCCTCTAGCACGTCTCGATCCAACAATTGGTATCAGAGCGGGGTCGTTTTGAATTGGTGCAACCACCTTTCAAAACAAATTGTTCGCAGTTTTTTTTCGTTTTCGGAGTCGAATTAGAATTTAGCCTTATAGCTATATTCTAATTTTTGTTTCCCTCGAATCGACATTTGCTCGAAGTAGGTGCAACACCACTCGAGTTCGTTTTTATTACTCTTTATTCCAGCACTACTAATCCAAGACTTAGTCTTGGAACATATTCTGTTGTTTTCTTTTGTTACATATTATAAATGGCCCAACAAGAGGGTTTCAGCACTGTACGTCCCCCGCTATTCTCCGGAGAGGATTTTGGCTACTGGAAGGGAAGAATGGAAATGTATCTAAAGATACAATCCGAAACGTGGATGATCATAAAGACGGGACTTCAGCTACCATCCGATGACGACGGCAAACCGACTCCCTGCGAGAAGTGGGATGCCTCTCTAATCAAAAAGGTGGAAGCCGACGCCAAAGCTACCTGCACCCTCCAGTGCGGCCTTACCAAGGAAGAGCTCAACAGGGTCGGCCCGTTCTCCTCTGCAAAGGAGCTCTGGGAAAAGCTAATCGAACTCCACGAAGGCACTGACGACACCAAGGTAAGTAAAAGAGATCTTTTACTTAATAAATTATATAATCTAAAAATGCAGGAAGGCGAAACGGCGAGTTCTCTTCACGCGAGAATACAAGACATCCTTAACTCTCTTCACGGAATTGGCCAGAAGATAGAAAATCGGGACGTAATAAGGTATGCCCTAAACTCGTTTCCAAGGAATACATTGTGGGCATCAATGGTAGATGCCTACAAAGTTTCCAAGGATTTATCTTCTTTAAAATTAGATGAACTTTTTAATGAATTTGAACTTCATGAGCAGACTAATGCACAGCCTACCGAGAAAGGTATTGCGTTGGTTGCAGGTACAAGCCGAACCCGGGAACCGAGACCACGACGGAGAACCGAACCAGCATCGGAAGCTGAACCAGACTCTGACGATGAAGAAGGTGACATTACAACCGAGCTGGTAAACCTCGTGAAGAAGCTCTACAAGACGAAAGGATTCGACAAAAGAGATCTAAAGAAGGCAGTAAAATCAAAGGAAGGCCCACAAAATACAAAGATGAAGTTTGAAGTTACATGCTACGGGTGTAACCAAAAAGGGCACATCAAATCCAACTGCCCTAACCTGAAGGAGGTCAAAAAGCAAAGAAGGAAAAAGGTCCTTAAGGCAACATGGGACGAATCTTCATCGGAGGAGGACGACGACGAGCTCGAACAAACGAGTCTACTCGCATTAATGGCCCGGGACCAAGTCGTTGAATATGGATGCGAGAGCGAGTCTGAGGCAGAGTCCGAGCAAAGCCACGGATCCGTATCCGTTTCCGAAGGACCAGACCCCGCTGTAAGTATCTCCCGGTTGAACATTTTAGTTAGCTACTTATTGCGCAAATTAGCTAAGTCAAACCTGAAAATTAAGTCACTTCTAAAGGAAGTAAGTGTCCTTAAAGAAGTGGCCGACACCAAACCCTCACCTGACCAGAGTCAGACTGAATTTCCAACTCAAGTTCAAAACTTGAGGAAGAAAATTCAACTCTAACAAATCAGGTTAAAGATTTAGAAAATACCCTAGAACGGTTTACTTTGGGCTCCAAGAATTTGGACTTGATTCTTGGGACACAAAGAGCCGTCTACAACAGAACTGGGCTGGGATACAAAAATAGATCTTATTTATCATTAATAAACAAACAAAGTATTAAATCAGTCCAAGCATGGGTCTCCAAGTCTAACTTGGTCAATCAAGTTGGACTTGTCCAATACTGGGTTCCGTAGGATCAAATATACTACCTCGATAGACCATATCGAGGCCATGATCCAGGGGGAGCAGAAAGAAAAACAATCCTAAAAATTTAAAATTCAAAATTCAAAATTCGAAATTGAAATTAAAATTAAATTCAAATTTAAAATTAAATTCAAAATTCGAAATTGAAATTAAAATTAAATTCAAAATTTGAAATTGAAATTAAAATTCTAAATTCAAAATTTAAAATTAAATTCAAAATTCAAAATTAAATTCGAAATTGAAATTAAAATTCTAAATTCAAAATTTAAAATTAAAATTCAAATTTAATTTAAATTCAAAATTCCAAATTCGAAATTCTAAATTCGAAATTCTAAATTCAAAAATAGATGGTGGATCCAAACTAGCTGGCACCTCCAACTGAACTACCCGACAGGGTAACTGAACCTAATTTACCCGAAATGGGTAAAACAAGAGTAGATTACCCTGCAGGGTAATTAAGGATAGTTTAAAAAGGGCTGAGTTTAACTTTAACCACAGTACCGGTAAAGTTTTTGGATGATAGTACGTTAGGGAAACTTGGGCATCGCATGTCTAGGAAGATATGGCTTCGACCTGGTGCATTTGGCCAAGTGGAACTGACCGAAGCTACCCTTAAATGGATCCTAACTAGTTAGACCAAGGTTTAGTACTAAGCTCAATGAGTAGGACTATTTGGAAAACCTCGAAGGCATGGTTACTTTAATGAGTTCCTTGTGACTCACCATAGCCCAGAAGTTTATCCAAAGAATGCTTACTTGTTGAACCCAAAGCTAAACCTGAATCTAACACAAAGTTAACCTAAACCTTAAAATTGAATTATAATTCATCTCACAACAATTATAGGTTTACCTGATTGAAAATTTAGATCGGGTGAGATGACTAAGAAATTAAAACTAAAATTAACTTAAATCAAGTTAATTCAAAATTAATTTCAAAATCTTTAAAACTTAATTTCAAAATCATTTCAAAAATCTTTAAAACTTAATCATTTCAAAAATCTTTAAAACTTAATCATTTCAAAAATCTTTTGAAAATCAATTTCAAAATTATTTAAAAATCATTTCAAAAATCTTTAAAACTTAATCATTTCAAAAATCTTTTGAAAATCAATTTCAAAATTATTTCAAAATCATTTCAAAAAATATTTTAAAACTTTATTTAAAAATCATTTCAAAAATCTTTTGAAAATCAATTTCAAAATTATTTAAAAATCATTTAAAAAATCTTTTGAAAATCAATTTCAAAATTATTTCAAAAATCTTTTGAAAATCAATTTCAAAATTATTTCAAAATCATTTCAAGAATCTTTCAAAAACTTAAATTTCAAAATTATTTTAAAAATCTAAATTTCAAAATTATTTTAAAAATTAAATTTCAAAAACTTAAATTTCAAAATTATTTTAAAAACTAAATTTCAAAATTATTTTAAAAACTTAAATTTCAAAATTATTTTAAAAACTAAATTTCAAAATTATTTTAAAAACTTAAATTTCAAAATTATTTTAACTAAATTTCAAAATTATTTTAAAAACTTAAATTTCAAAATTATTTAAAAATCTTTTCAAAATTATTTTCAAAATTATTTAAAAATCTTTTCAAAATTATTAATCTTTTCAAAATTATTTAAAAATCCTTTCAAAATTATTTTCAAAACAAGTAAAAAAAAAAAAAAATTATGTTTAAAACCTCTTCAAAATCACGTGGAGCTCATCGGAGGCGCCTCCCATCAAAAGGAGGCGCCCTAGTAAGCGGCGGGAAAAATTCCCGCCGCTTCATCTTAAGGCGCCTCGGATCAACCCAAGGCGCCTCCAACGTATATAAGGCGCCTTAAACCTTGTTTTAAGTCGCCTTCAACACCGTATATCAAAACGAACAGAAGCTTTTTTGTTCATTTTCTGCCGACGCCGAGCACGCGATACTCGTGCGTTCCCTTCCCAACCAAGGCGCCTTTTACCTGTTTAATCTTCCTCAATACGTGACAATGCCTCCTAGGTATAATCCTAATCCCTTCCGATCAAGTTTTACTTAGAATTTGTGCTTATTTCTGTCAATTTTTGGTAAAATCGTTAAAAATAGGAAACGCCGACATGTTGATCTTAATCCAGCTAGAATTCCATCAGCAGATATCAGATTCCCGACTATACATCTTAGGGATACCTTTGCTAATTACATCTTTGAACCTATCAAACCTAGATATGTAAACAAGACTTTTTATACCCAGTATTGTCAACCAACTATTCAAATGATAGAGCACTATCAACTGGATAAATTGGTTTACTGCACCGATACAGTAAACCAGGAGCTATGTGCACAGTTTTATCACAACCTTGAGAGGGTTGATGATAATAGGTACAGCACCAGAGTTTCTGGCGTGGACATTGAGCTTACTCCCACTCTGCTACGCACCACCCTAGGACTTAGGGTTTCTGAGTCTACCTTTCTATGCTACCCCAGTAGGGATCTGCCATTTGGCGATCCCTACTCCCACATTACGTTAGATACTATCTATACGTATTTCTTCGGGGGAGCGAGACCTGCTGACTTGACTGAGTTCAGGTCAGTTACTCTTCGGGTTCAGGACTACGTGATGTATAGGGTCCTGACAGCATGTATTCTGCCGATCTCATCTCGGGATGTCCCGAAGATGAGATCTTCACACTCATTCTTCTTGTACGCCCTGTGTCATCGATTTGATATCGATATTGCCCTGCATATCTTCCAGAACATTATCTGTGCATCTGGGACAGTTACCTCCAAGATAGTCCACATGCCCTATTGTCATATTCTGACACGCTTCTTTTCGACCATAGAGGGTATAGATGTGACCAGAGGAACAGTCATTCCTCTTACTATATATGATGAGCTAGGATCCCGTAGTTGTAGACTAGCCAGTGCCGATATCACAGCTGATGGAGTTCTAGCGTGGATAGGACGAGCACAGCAGGCAGCTGCCCCTATCGCTCCAGCAGCCGAGGATATACCGGGCGAGGGAGAGGAGTGGGCCGACTTCTTAGCCGAGGATTTGTTTGCGGATCCTTCTTCCTCTGCCGGACCTTCCACATCAGCCGGGCCCTCGACCTCGGCATCACTCTCTGTCGAGGATAGACTTGCTAGACTCGAGGTCGAGTCTATTCAGACACGACGGATAGTTCTCACCCTTCGATCTGAGATGGCTGCCGGGTTTACCTCCCTCCGAGACGAGATACGACGTCTGGGTCAGCCAACACTTACACAGCCCCATGCGCCACCTTCCGTTGATGCTCCGCCAGCTGATACTCCTCGAGTCGATGATCCTACTCTTTGATTTGACTAGTTTATGCATTGTATTAAGGACTTTTGACTATAAAACTGTGTATCTGTTGTGTTAGACTTTCTTGATGTGATATCTACTTATTTGCATGCTCCCAGTCAACAGTTTACTTAGTTTCAAATGATCTAGAGGTTACTAATTTTTTAAAATTTCTAGGAAAATAATGATTTCAAAATTCCAATTTCTTAGAATTTTCAACATTTGGATCTAGCTTAGGCTTTCCCCTAGATATCATGTACCCCTAGATTAAAGCCAGAGCATCTCACAATCACCTAGGTATACCTTGCTTGTGTTTGACAAACTTAGAATGGCATGAGGTGCATAGGGTACAGCCTGGACTCAGGAATGCTTATATTTGTGCATCAATATGAGTCTGGGCATTAAACACATCATAAATAATAATCAAGTCAAGTCTTCCAGCTCTAGCCAACTCTAGCTGGACCAAATGGACTTAATTTGACTAACCATGTGAAAGCTACTGCCCTCTAGGCAATCAGCAAGTAGCTAAAGGTTAGACAATTGAGAAAAGTGTGTTTCAATTTTTTTTAAGCATGATTGTACTTTAAGGTTCTAATCAAATTACTTTACCTGATTATTTTAAGGCTCTGATACTTAATCAAATTAAACTAAGTAATTTAATTTGACTCATGCTTGGACTAGAAAACAAACTACTGCTACTCCCTGTGTCCTAAAACTAAATATTTTTCTTTAATATCAAAGTTTCTTCAAAATGCGTATTCAAAACTTAATTACAGTTTTTCAAAACTTATCCATGTAATTAAGTATTCAAATATTTTCAAATCTAGTCAACTTTTTATAACGCTTTAAAGTTTTCAAGTGACCTCATATTTTATAACTTCTAAGAAAATCCTTTTATTGAAAATTCAAATACTCACATTTTCAAACTTAGTTAATTTTAAGACTATTTTAACTAGACATAGTTAGATTGTACTCTAAACTTAGCTATTTGGCAAAATATTTTCTCAATACAAATCATTTCGAAGCTGAATATATAGCTAAGTATTTTCAAATTTAGCAATCTAAGAAGAAAATTTATTGTTATCCCTCTTTGAAAATTTTCCTTCAGAAAAATACAAATCTACTTTCAAACTGGTTTGTTTTTGATATATGGCAAAGGGGGAGAGTAGGTAATTAAAGTTAAAGGAAAATTCAAAGTATTTAATAAAAGGAGGGCTGTTATTAAGGGGGAGTCTAATATCACAAAGTTAAAAGTTTCCAGCTTAACTGTTATTGCATTTGAAGTTTATTTAAGCTTGGTTAACTTTATGCAGTTATTACATATGTTGTTTTTCATAACTTTGAATTACGTGTTGCCATAATCAAAAAGAGGGAGATTGTTGGTGCGGGAAGCATCCGACGATCGAACCTAAGTTTTGATAATGGCAAAGGATTCAAAGTTAAGGTGCTTTGTTATCTGACAGCTTTTGCTGAGTGTTTCAGGAAAGTCCTAACTGCGGTTAGGCAAGGTAAAACCCTAGGGGGTGGTAACCCTAGGTCATAGGGGGTGGTAACCCTATGCGGAAAGTCTTGGCAGGTCGATGGCTTCAGGCAAAAGTCCTAGGGGGTGGTAACCCTAGGTGGAAAGTCCTGGTATCGCGAACCAGGTGAAAGTCTGAACTGGCCGGTGAAGCGGATGTTCAGCAGAAAGTTCGGAAGCATCGAGTGCCGAGCAAAAGTCCAGTCGATCTGGAGGATCATACTGGCAACAGGTAAATCTCCTGAGTGGAGTAGGTGAGAACGCGTTCCCCGTAGAGGGAACAGTAGGCGTCGGGTCGACCTAGGGTTTCCGGTAGGAAACCTGAAGTCAGACTCGGACAGTCAAGAGACTGTTAAATATTTCAATAGTTATATCATTGTTTTTGTGCTAACTTTGTGCTGCAGGGTATTTTTGGGATTAACATATCTTGCAGGGACTAAAGTACAAAAAAGACCTCGGATGAACAGTGCCGAGGCGCCTCGATGGAGCTTGGAGGCGCCTCGGGTGCAAGCCAGGAAAAGGCCAGCGCAGCAGACTGGAGGCGCCTTGAATGGAGTTCAAGGCGCCTTGGACCGGAGGTTGAAGGCGCCTTGGATAGGCTGAAGGTGCCTTAAACCAGATAGAGTTCGACCAGGTCAGTGCTGATCCACGCGGGTGACTCGGCTCGTTCAAGGCGCCTTGGTGAACAGTATAAGGCGCCTTGAACCCCCTTTATAAGGGGTCTCGACCAGCAGCTTTAATTATCTTCTTCCAAGTGATTCAAGTGCTACGTGCTGCTCCAAACGACGTTCCGAAGTGCTGCTACTTGTGCCCGACGACCAGGAGCTCCGAATCTTCATTTCTTTGTCGTTGGTATAATTATTTACTGTCGTTTATTCTACTTCAACTTGTAATCTTTTATCGAGCTTATAGTTGTTGCCCACCGGAAGCGATCAAGGATCGCGGGCCTTCGAGTAGGAGTCGCCTTAGGCTCCGAACGAAGTAGACGACCGTGTCTCTGTGTTTGTGTTTATTTATATTTTCCGCTGCATCTTAATTACTCGAGTGTTTTACAAATCTAACGATTTAGCCACGAGTGCTATTCACCCCCCCTCTAGCACGTCTCGATCCAACAGATGCACTAAGCAGAAAATCCAGTGCATCCCTGTTGTCTTTGTCATCATTAGCCCTGCCACTGCAGAAGGAGTTGTCAGATTTCGGACTTGAAGTTATTTATGAGCAACTCTTTGCATTGACCTTAGAGTCAACCCTGCTGGAGGATATACAAAGAAAGCAAAGGGAAGATCCAAATATCCAAAGGATCAAGCAAGGGATACAAGAAGAAGACAATTCAGAGTTTAGAGTATCAGATAGTGGAATCCTATATCAGGGGAACCACCTTTGTGTCCCCAATGATGAAGAGTTGAGAAAGAAGATTCTAGAAGAAGCTCATAGTACGCCATACTCTATGCATCCTGGTTCCACCAAGATGTATCAAGATTTGAAGCAGAGATTCTGGTGGTCTGGACTCAAGAGGGATGTAGCAAAATATGTCAGTACCTGTCTGACATGTCAGAGAGTAAAAGCAGATCACCAGAGACCAGGAGGAGTTCTACAGCCTCTTCCAATACCAGAGTGGAAGTGGGAAGACATATCCATGGACTTTATAACAGGTCTTCCAAGAACTACAAATCGATATGATGCGATATGGGTAATAGTGGACATATTGACCAAGTCTGCCCATTTTCTAGCCATCAAGGTGTCCCATTCTATAGAGCAGTTGGCACAACTGCATGTTAAGGAAGTGATCAGACTTCATGGAGTTCCAAAACGAAAGAACGAAAAGATATTTAAGTGGTTTTCTCACTACTCATCTTAAGGTGTTCATGGAGGGCGTGCTAGTTGTCTGGGTTGTAGCAAAGAAAACTATAGTAGCATCAAGGTGCCCCATTCTATAGAGCAGTTGGCACAACTGTATGTTAAGGAAGTGATCAGATTTCATGGAGTTCCAAAATCTATTGTGTCTGATAGAGATGGGTGCTTCACCTCTCATTTTTGGGAGTGCGTTCAGAATGCACTAGGCCCCAAACTCAAGTTCAGCACAGTCTTCTATCCTCAGACTGATGGACAGACAGAGCGAGTAAATCAGATTTTAGAAGATATGCTCAGAGCTTGTACACTAAATTTCAAGGGAAGTTGGTGTAAGTATCTATGCTTAGCCGAGTTTGCCTACAACAATAGCTATCAGGCCACCATCAAGATAGCACCTTATGAGGCGTTGTATGGCAGGAAGTGTAGATCACCCATTTGCTGGCAAGAAGCTGGTGAAAGAAAAGAAATGAAAGTAGAGTTGGGCATCCAGACAGAGATGATAGATGAGACCACTCAGGCTATCCAGAAGACCAGACAGAGGATTGAGACTTCCCAGAGTAGACAGAAAAGTTATGCTGACACACGCCGTAGGCCACTTGAATTCCAAGTAGGAGATTCAGTTTTTTTTTTCTCAAAGTCGCTCCTATGAAGGGAGTGATGAGATTTGGCAAGAAGGGCAAATTAAGTCCTCGCTATGTAGGACCTTACCTGATCACAGAGAGGATTGGGAAGGTAGCTTACAAGCTGGACTTACCGCAAGACATGTCAGCAATACACAATGTATTTCATGTCTCCATGCTAAAGAAGTGCATCCACGACCCTAGCCAAGTGATTCAACCTCAGTCGGTGTAGATCCAGGAGGATCTTAGCTATGAGAGCAGACCTACACAGATAGTGGATAAAACAGTCAAAAGACTAAGAAACAAAGAGGTACCACTAGTGAAGGTCATCTGGCAGAACCAGAAGCATGAGGAAGTCACTTGGGAGCGTGAGGACAGTATGAGACAGAAATATCCAGAATAATTCTAAGTTCGAGGATAAACTTTTTATAAGGTATGGGAAATTGTAATGACCAAAAATTTCCTTGTCTTAAGTTCTAAAAGTCCTTATTAATACTTAGAAATGCTATAGAAATATTCTAGAGATTTTTAGAAATTTTTAGAGTATTTTTATGTAATTTTTGGAGGTCATTTGGTGTAACAACCCAATTTTTCCTATTTCAAGTTCTAAAAGTCCATAAAAATATTTAGAAATACTTTCAAAATATTCTAGAGATTTTTAGAAATTTTTAGAGTATTTTTACATAATTTTTGGAGGTCGTTTAGTATGTTTACAAAAAGAAAGAAGTTTTGACAAAAAACCATCGAAGGTGAGACTCGAACCCATGACCTCGGGTCGAACCCGACCTAACCGGACACAGCCGACCAGCTGAGATACGCGGGTTTTGTTAACCAAATAAGTAGAGATAGATATTTAAGGTATAGTTAGTAATAGGAAACCCTAGTTTTAAAAAGACCTAATTCCTTTTCTCCCGAGCCGAAACTCTCTTCCTCCCTCGCGTACACGGCGACTCTTCTCTCGGGCGGAAACACAGCAGCAGCTAGGGCTTTGTTCTCCAGCACCGGCGAAGGCCTTTTTTTGACCGGTCTTCACAGATTCGAGGTCCCCTCGTCGAAGAGAGTTCGTGGGCACGAGGAAGGGTTGAAATCTCGAGGTTTGAAGCTTCACATGAACCCTAGGCCTCCTTCCTCCTCTCGGTTGTAAGTCCAAGCAATCAAGGGTAAGTACTACTCACCTGAGGTAGGAGTGGCTTCCGGATCTGTGTTTCTTGGTGATTTTCGAAACATGCTGTATTGTGGATGTTAGGAGCTTAGTTTTTTTCGTCCTTCTCTCGGCACATGCTGAATTGGGGTTGCTAGGGCTTAGTTCCAGCTTTCTTGCATTCGGTTGCCCTTTGAAACCCTAGGATCTGCTTGAAATTTCCAAAATTTACTTACTGCTTTGTGTTGCTGTGGTAGCCTGCTTAGAGGATTCGTCCCTGTGCATGTGCAGATTTGTCTATTTCGATTGCTGTTAAATAATTTAGAGAGAATGCATTAGGAAACAATGTTTTTGAGAATTGCTCATTTATTGCTCGTTATGTATTAGAACACATGAAGAAAGGTTGTTGAGTATTGCTCTTAATTGCTAACTACGTGTTAGAATGCTTTTAGAAGGAATTCAGAATTATTTTAACAGTAATACGAGTATGATCAGTATTCGCATAGCATGAACAACCTTGTTATAAGGATTCGGAGTTAGCTTATTTTGCTACCTTATCTAGCATTCCAGTGTTTGGGTTCTTTGCATTTCAATTGCTTAGTTTCCTTTGTATTCAACATGCAAGTCAGTTGTCGAGTTTCACAGCTTTGCTTTAAGTAGGAAAGTTTCTTAAATAAGCATGAGTAGCTCCTTATCCAAGAACAACCCTCTTATTTAGTTAGAAGGGCAACCTTTATTTAAAGTAGGTAGTATTAGAATAGCATGAGCAGTATTAGTTTTTAATTCTGTTTCATTCGCAGATTTTTAATGATTCACGTGTGCAGATTTTTGTTATTCATATGTGCAGATTTTTAGTATTCATATGAACAGATTTTAGCATATAGTAGCATGCTGATTTTTGTTTCCCTTTGCTTTAAGATGTGCATGAACAGATTATAACATATAGTAGTATGCTGATTTTTGTTTCCCTTTTCTTTAAGATATGCATGAACAGATTTTAACATATACATGTATGCACATAGCATTTAGTTTGGGCTTTCCTTGCTATAATGAGCAACTATAAGTAAGAAAAAGACCAAGGTCTAGTTAAAAAGAGATAACAAGTAAATTAAAGTAAGAGGCTAGTACCCGACTTCTGAGGTTGTCGTTAAACAAATCCAGGTGACCGTTTCCGAGGTTTCGGCCCTGGTAAGACCGAGGTCTTTACCCTGTGAGACTACAGCAGTCTCTATCAGGGAGCGCACATAAGATGGTATTAAGCTTGGGCCCAAAGAAGAAGAAGAAGAAAGAAAAAGAAGAAGAAAGAAAAATAAGAAGAAAGAAAAGTAAAAGTAAAAGAAATACAAAGATTAATTTCAAGTATAAAGCTATAAGTAAATGAAACAAGTATCATCTATGTTTAGAATCAACAGAAGTTTAGTTTCTTTATTTCTAAGCATACAGCATGAGTTTCATTACTTTTCTTATCAGTTTAGTGAGCATGATTAGTTTTATTTCCAGTATTCAGTTTTATTCTGGTATATCATGAGTATGCAGTTTATTTGAGTAACTTGCTATTAGATGAGCATGAGTAGATTTCTTTTAGCATTTCAGTTTCAGTATCGTTTGTATTTTTATGCACTTCGAGTTTTTGTGAGATAGTATAGTACTTACTAAGCGTTTCGCTTATAGATCTATTTTTCCTCCTACTGCAGATAAAGGAAAAGCTAAAATATGAAAGGAAGGCGACAAGGTGGTGGTGATGAAGGTGTGTGATGACTGGACTATGGAGAGATCCAGAGTTTGCTGGCAAATTGTCAAGACTCTTCTGTTTAGAGTTCTTTTTTTTCCTTTAAATATTATTATGAGTTGAGTTTGTAATTAAGTTTATTCCGCACTTGTAGTTGGGTCCTATTGTTGGAGTGATATAGTTGTTTGCTATTGCTAGAGTAGTTTCCTTCTTCTTATTGTGTTATTATACTGCGTGGTTGTGAAAAAAGTATGTTCCAGCCGCCTGTGGCTATGTATATAGTGTTTTTATGGTTGATTTGGTCACTGGTACAGGGGAGACTCTGCCGAAATTTTTCGGTAGGACTTCCTCTGGGGTCGTGATAAATCTAAGTGTTGCTATAATAGCACAAGTAATACTAGTGAGTAGAGTAATAGTTAGGTAACGGTCACCCTTAGAGAGTAGTAGTAAGAAGGGTGGTCGTTACAGTTGGTATCAGAGCCAAGTTCCATTCTCCAGCATCACACACATCAGCATCAGCCTTGCCGTCTTTAAGTAAAAAAAGTATTTAAATTCTTTCTTTATTTTGCTTTCCTTAGTATTAACTGCAGTATAGAGTATTTGTCTTTGAATGCTTAAGTAAGATAGAAGATTTTGTTTCCCTTTTCTATATTCATATATAAGTATGATCAGAAGGGTTAGAGAAGCTATCAAGCCTTTTCCTTTGTATAATTAGATGTCAAGAAAAGGATGTCCCCGTACCGTTCATACTGAGGACCGAGTTTAGGAGAACGAAGTGCCCAGAACCCCTGGGCCTATTCTCTCTGAAGTTGTTGCTCAACTTCAGAGACAAGTAGCAAGCAGCAGCAAGGGATTGCCAATCTAATGGCCAATCAGAAGCCAACTCCTCCCACTCCCCCAACCATTAATGTGAAGACTCCAGGGGTGACTGAAGTCCTATCAGTTGCCCTGGAAGTCGCCACAACGCCTAGAAGACAAGAAGCATACCTCATCCAGTGGCTGAAACTGAAACCAGAAAGCTGAGCCCTGGGGTGCCCATGCTTGGTTCAAGACACTTGAGAGCACAATGGAGCTTCTTGACTGACCAGAAGTCGAGAAGGGTAAGTGTGCCTCTTTCTGCCTATCTGGAGGTGCTTGTATGTGGTGGGAGCGAGTTAAGAGTAAGAGAGCAGTCAACCAGATGAGCTGGGTTGACTTCAAGACAGAGTTTTACGAAGAAGTCTTCCGTCAATGGATCACCAATAAACAGTATGAGGAGCTTATGGAATTCAGACAAGGTGACCTACCAATAGAAGAAGCGGTTAAAAGATTTAACAGGCTAGCTCACCTTTGCCTAGAGTTAGTAAGTACAGTGAAAGAACGAGTCAGACTGATGCTCCTAATGCTGAGACTAGAAATAACACCGAATGTGAGTAGTGAAACTCACCGACCATAGATTGGTGAAGAGCTGGTCAGCAGGGCATTAGTGAGCACTATCTGAACAGCAACAAGGCTCAACAAACACAACACAAGCCAGTCAAGATAAAAGACAAGACAGTGGGGAAATAGAGAACCCAGTCAAGTAATCAGAACTGGAAGGACAAAGATAACAAGAAAGACCCAAGCAGGAAGATGTTCGGGTAGTCTGTGAGTATCCGAAGGTATTTCCAGAAGGGCTACCTGGACTACCTCCTAACAAAGAAGTGGAGTTTGAGATTGAATTGGTTCCTGGTACCGGTCCAATTTCAAAAGCTCCGTATCGCATGTCTCCAGCAGAGTTGAAAGAGCTATAAGCACAACTACAGGAGTTACTTGACAAAGGCTCCATTCACCCTAGTCACTCACCTTGGGGAGCTCCTGTATTGTTTGTCAAGAAGAAAGATGGATCTATGCGGATGTGCATAGATTACAGAGCTCTGAATCAAGTGACGATCAAGAACAAGTACCCCTTCCCAGGATCGATGACTTATTTGATCAGTTAAGAGGGGCAACAGTGTTCTCAAAGATAGACCTGCGCTCTGGGTACCATTAGTTGAAAGTGAAAGAAAGGGATATACCCAGAACGACTTTCAGGGCTAGATATGGACATTATGAGTTTGTAGTCATGCCTTTTGGTGTGACTAATGCACCAGCGGTCTTCATGGACTTGATGAATAGAGTGTTCAGAGAATACCTTGACAAATTTGTCATTGTGTTCATCAACGACATTCTAGTTTATTCAAGGACCCCAGAGGAGCATGATACGCATTTGAGAATAGTACTGCAGACTCTACAGCAGAAATAACTTTATGCTAAATTCTCAAAGTACGAATTTTGGTTAGATCAGGTGGCATTTCTAGGTCACATTAATTCTAAAGAAGGCATTCAGGTGGATCCAGCCAAAATAGAAGCGGTCAACAACTGGAGTAGACCCAAAAATGCCAGGGAGATCAGAAGCTTCCTTGGTTTAGCTGGGTACTACAGGAAATTCGTGGAGGACTTTTCCAGGATAGCCTCTCCACTAACATCTCTCACCAGGAAGAACAAGAAGTTTGAATGTTCAGATAAATGTGAGCAGAGTTTCCAAGAGCTGAAGAAGAGACTGACTAGTGCTCCTTTTCTGACTATTCCAGAGAGTGACAAGAGTTTTGACATCTACAGTGATGCTTCCAAGATGGGCTTAGGAGCTGTACTCATGCAAGAAGGAAAAGTTATACCTTATGCTTCCAGACAACCCAAAGACTACGAGAAGAACTATTCCACTCACGATCTTGAGCTGACAGGTGTGGTCTTTACACTGAAACTCTGGCGACATCATTTGTATGGAGTTCAGTGTAAAATCTTCACAGATCATCAGAGTTTTAAGTACTTCTTCACTCAGAAGGACTTAAACATGAGACAGCGTAGGTGACTAGAGTTGGTCAAAGATTATGACTGTGAAATCCTCTACCACCCAGGCAAAGCTAACAAAGTGGTAGATGCACTAAGCAGAAAATCCAGTGTATCCCTAATGTCTCTGTCATCATTAGCCCTGCCACTGCAGAAGGAGTTATCAGATTTTGGACTTGAAATTATTTATGGACAGCTCTCCGCATTGACCTTAGAGTCTACCTTGCTTGAGGACATACAGAGAAAGCAAGGTGAAGATCCAGACATTCAGAAGATCAAGCAAGGGATACAGAAAGAAGACAAATCAGAGTTTCGAGTAACAGATAGCGGGATTCTTTATCAGGGAAGTCGCATTTGTGTGCCCAATGATGAAGAACTGAGAAAGAAGATTTTAGAAAAAGCTTATAGCACCCCATACTCCATGCATCCTGGTTCTACCAAGATGTACCAAGATGTGAAACAGAGGTTCTGGTGGTCAGGACTCAAAAGAGACGTTGCTAAATATGTCAGTACCTGCCTGACATGCCAGAGAGTCAAAGCAGAACACCAGAGACCAGGAGGAGTTCTTCAGCCTCTTCCAATACCAGAGTGGAAGTGGGAAGACATATCCATGGACTTCATAACAGGTCTTCCAAGAACTACAAATGGATATGACGCAATATGGGTAGTAGTGGACAGATTGACTAAGTCTGCCCATTTCCTAGCCATCAAGGTGTCCCACTCCATAGAGCAGTTGACACAACTATACGTTAAGGAGGTGATCAGACTTCATGGAGTTCCTAAATCTATTGTTTCTGATAGAGATGGGCGCTTCACCTCACACTTTTGGGAGTGCGTTCAGAATGCACTAGGCACCAAACTCAAGTTCAGCATAGCTTTCCATCCTCAGACTGATGGACAGACAGAGCGAGTAAATCAGATTTTAGAAAATATGCTCAGAGCTTCTGCGCTGGATTTCAAGGGAAGTTGGTGCAAGTATCTATGCTTAGCTGAGTTTGCCTACAATAATAGTTATCAGGCGACCATCAAAATGACACCATATGAGGCACTATATGGCAGGAAGTGCAGATCAACCCTTTGCTGGCAAGAAGCAGCTGAGAGAAAAGAAATGGAAGTAGAGCTGGACATTCAGACAGAGCTGATAGATGAAACTACTCAGGCGATCCAGAAAATCAGATAGAGAATTGAGACTGCCCAGAGCAGATAGAAGAGTTATGCTGACACACGCCATAGGCCATTGGAATTCCAAGTAGGGGATTCAGTCTTCTTCAAGGTCGCTCCTATGAAGGGGGTGATGAGATTTGGCAAGAAGGGCAAGTTAAGTCCTCGCTATGTAGGACCTTACCTGATCATAGAGAGGATTGGGAAAGTAGCTTACAAGCTGGACTTACCACAAGACATGTCAGCAATACATAATGTATTTCATGTCTCCATGCTAAAGAAGTGTCTCCACGACCCGAGCCAAGTGATTCAGCCTCAGTCAGTGCAGATCCAAGAGGATGTTAGTTATGAGAGCAGACCTACACAGATAGTGGACAAAGCAGTTAAGAGACTAAGAAATAAAGAAGTACCACTAGTGAAGGTCATCTGGCAGAACCAGAAGCACGAGGAAGTCATTTGGGAGCGGGAGGATAGTATGAGACAGAAGTATTCAGAATTATTCTAAGTTCGAGGACGAACTTTTTATAAGGTATGGGGGATTGTAACGACCCAATTTTCCCTATTTCAAGTTCTAAAAGTCCATAAAAATATTTGGAAATACTTTTAAAATATTCAAGAGATTTTTAGGAATTTTTAGAGTATTTTTACATAATTTTTGGAGGTCGTTTAGTATGTTTACAAAAAGAAAGAAGTTTTGACAAAAAACCATCGAAGGTGAGACTCGAACCCATGACCTTGGGTCGAACCCGACCTAACCGGGCGCAGCCGACCAGCTGAGCTATGCGTGTTTAGTTAACCAAATAAGAAGAGATAGATATTTAAGGTATAGTTAGTAATAGGAAACCCTAGTTTCAAAAAGACCTAATTCCTTTTCTCCCGAGCCGAAACTCTCTTCCTCACTCGCGTACGCGGCGGCTCTTCTCTCGGGCGAAAACGCAGCAGCAGCTAGGGCTTTGTTCTCTGGCGCCGACGAAGGCCTTTTTCAGATCGGTCTTCACAGATTTGAGGTCCCCTCGTCGAAGAGAGCGCGTGGGCACGAGGAAGGGTTGAAATCTCGAGGTTTGAAGCTTCACCCGAACCCTAGACCTCCTTCCTCCTCTTGGTTGTAAGTCCAAGCAATCAAGGGTAAGTACTACTCACCTGTGGTAGGAGTAGCTTCCGGATCTGTGTTTCTTGGTGATTTTCGAAACATGCTGTATTGTGGATGTTAGGAGCTTAGTTTTTTTCGTCCTTCTCTAGGCACATAATGAATTGGGGTTGCTAGGGCTTAGTTCCAGCTTTCTTGCATTCGGTTGCCCTTTGAAACCCTAGGATCTGCTTGAAATTTCTGAAATTTACTTGCTGCTTTGTGTTGTTGTGGTAGCCTGCTTAGAGGATTCGTCCCTGAGCATGTGCAGATTTGTCTATTTCGGTTGCTGTTAAATAATTTAGAGAGAATGCATTAGGAAACAATGTTTTTGAGAATTGCTCATTTATTGCTCGTTATGTATTAGAACACATGAAGAAAGGTTGTTGAGTATTGCTCTTAATTGCTAACTACGTGTTAGAATGCTTTTAGAAGGAATTCTGAATTATTCTAACAGTAATATGAGTATGATCAATATTCGCATAGCATGAACATCCTTGTTATAAGGATTCGGAGTTAGCTTATTTTGCTACCTTATCTAGCATTCCAGTGTTTGGGTTCTTTGCATTTCAATTGCTTAGTTTCCTTTGTATTCAACATGCAAGTCAGTTGCCGAGTTTCACAGCTTTGGTTTAAGTAGGAAAGTTTCTTAAATAAGCATGAGTAGCTCCTTATCCAAGAACAACCCTCTTATTTAGTTAGAAGGGCAACCTTTATTTAAAGTAGGCAGTATTAGAATAGCATGAGCAGTATTAGTTTTTAATTCTGTTTCATTCGTAGATTTTTAATGATTCACGTGTGCAGATTTTTGTTATTCACATGTGCAGATTTTTAGTATTCATATGAACAAATTTTAGCATATAGTAGCATGCTGATTTTTGTTTCCCTTTGCTTTAAGATGTGCATGAACAGATTATAACATATAGTAGTATGCTGATTTTTGTTTCCCTTTGCTTTAAGATATACATGAACAAATTTTAGCATATACATGTATGCACATAGCATTTAGTTTGGACTTTCCTTGCTATAATGAGCAGCTATAAGTAAGAAAAAGACCAAGGTCTAGTTAAAAAGAGATAACAAGTAAATTAAAGTAAGAGGCTAGTACCCAACTTCCGAGGTTGCCGTTAAATAAATCCAGGTGACTGTTTCCGAGGTCTCGGCCCTGGTAAGACCGAGGTCTTTACCCTGTGGGACTACAGCAGTCTCTATCAGGGAGCGCACATAAGATGGTACTAAGCCTGGGCCCAAAGAAGAAGAAGAAGAAAGAAAAAGAAGAAGAAAGAAAAGTAAAAGTAAAAGAAATTAAAAAATTAATTTCAAGTATAAAACTATAAGTAAATGAAACAAGTATCACCTATGTTTAGAATCAACAGAAGTTTAGTTTCTTTATTTCTAAGCATACAGCATGAGTTTCATTACTTTTCTTATCAGTTTAGTGAGCATGATTAGTTTTATTTCCAGTATTCAGTTTTATTCTGGTATATCATGAGTATGCAGTTTATTTGAGTACCTTGCTATTAGATGAGCATGAGTAGATTTCTTTTAGCATTTCAGTTTCAATATCGTTTGCATTTTTATGCACTTCGAGTTTTTGTGAGATAGTATAGTACTTACTAAGCGTTTCGCTTATAGATCTATTTTTCCTCCTATTGCAGATAAAGAAAAAGCTAAAATATGAAAGGAAGGCGATAAGGTGGTGGTGATGAAGGTGTGTGATGACTGGACTATGGAGAGATCCAGAGTTTGCTGGCAAATTGTCAAGACTCTTCTATTTAGAGTTCTTTTTGTTCCTTTAAATATTATTATGAGTTGAGATTGTAATTAAGTTTATTCCGCACTTGTAGTTGGGTCCTATTGTTGGAGTGATATAGTTGTTTGCTATTGCTAGAGTAGTTTCCTTCTTCTTATTGTGTTATTATACTGCGTGGTTGTGAAAAAAGTATGTTCCAGCCGCCTGTGGCTGTGTATATAGTGTCTGTATGGTTGATTTGGTCACCGGTACAGGGGAGACTCTGCCGAAATTTTTCGGTAGGACTTCCTCTGGGGCCGTGATAAATCTAAGTGTTGCTATAATAGCACAAGTAATACTAGTGAGTAGAGTAATAGTTAGGTAACGGTCGCCCTTAGAGAGTAGTAGTAAGAAGGGTGATCGTTACATTTGGTATTTTTACTAAACAAACAAAGTTTCGACAAAAATAATGTCCTAGCCGAGATTCGAACCGGCGACCGCCGGCCGAACCAAGTCTTAAGCGAATTCGGCTGACCAAGAAACCCAAGCGGGCTGTGCTAATTAAGGAAAGAGCGAATTGTATATAAGTAGTAGTTGGTTTATAGAAAAACCTAGGTTATAAAGAGTGAAATTAAGTTTTCTCTCCCGAAACCTTTTCCCTTCTCCTCCTCGCGTGCGACGCCGTTCCTCTTCTCGGGCGAAAATGCAGCAAGGGATCTAGGGTTCTTCTCTGATTGCCGACCAAAGGGAACTCCGCGAGCTCTTCTCGGATCCGAGCTCCCCTCGTCATGAAGGAAGCCGTGAGCACAAAGAGGAGGCCAAAATCGCAAGCCAACCGAAACCCTAGATGCATTAGAAGTCCTTCCTCTTCGGTTGTAAGTCCAAGAACATCTCGGTAAGTTGCTACTCACCAGCAGTAGGATAGTTCCGAGGTTTATTCCTTGTTCCTTTTCTTGTTTCCGAAGCTTTGCATGAAACCTTAGAGCTTGCTTGTAGGTGAATTGATAAGGTATTGTTGTCTCACAGCATGCCTCAAGAGTTGTATTTCTTTGTTGCTATTCTTTTTGTCAAGCCAGAACAACCCTTATAATTAGCCTTGCGGTTTTTGGTCTTGTTGCTAGGCGGTGATTATGAAATGGTTGAGATATGTAGCATCTCAGTTTTAGACTCCCTTGATAACTCATGATGCCAATAATTTTTATGCACCGTTAGGATTTTAAAGTAGATCCTCTTATGAAAATAGGTTTAGCGTTATGCATGTTCTTGTGAAATAGTTTTATTTTAAGCATGCTAGTTACTTTCTTGGTTGCCATTCAACGGATAGGATCAACCATATAAGTTCGCATTATAGATTTAGTTTTCCTTTGATTTATGTCTATTGTAGCATGCTTAAGGAATTCAGATTTGCTTTCCTTTGTTTTAATTCTGTTATAGCATGCTTAAAGAAGTCAGATTTGCCTTCCTTTGATTTATTCTGTTGATATATGCTTAAAGAATCTTGTTGCTCTATAAAAAAACTCTAGGATCTGCTTGTAGGTGGAAAAAAAATAAGAGTTCTATTAAATTCTTTAGAGGTTTATAAGTAGCCATAAGAAAGAGAAGCCAAGGTCTTGATAGGATCCCTAAATTTTAAGAATTGGAATCAGCAGCACACCAAGTGCTCAAAGAAATGCCAAGGCATTTTATTATAAGAATATTAAAAGATAACAAGTATTTTATTTTAAGAAGGCTAGTACCCGACTTCCAAGGTTGTCATTAAACAAATCCAGTTGACCAATTCCAAGGTCTTGGCCCTAGTAAGACCAAGGTCTTTACCCTCGTAGGACTGGTGACTAGCTACCACAGTCTCTATTAGGGAGCGCGCATTGGTACTAAGCCTGGGCCCAAGAGAAGCTTTATTATTATTATTTTGAAGTATTATACTATATGTATTTGAACTAGCAAAGCAAGTGTCATAAAGGTTTAATTCAGCAAGTTAGCTTCTTTATTTTCAAGTTCAGCAAGTTAGAACTGATTGTTCCCTTTAGCACTGCAAACCTTAGTGTAACTGCTACTTTCAGTAGAGCATGAGCAACTTTCCTTTGTTGTTTAGACTTTCCTTTGCTATAGATGTACATGTGCAGTTTTCATTTGCTATTATTTGAGCATGTGCAGTTTTCAGTTTTGCTATTAGTAGAGCACGAGCAGATTTTCTAGATTCTTTGCTATTGAATATGCATGAGCAGATTTAATTCCTAGTTTTGTTTGCTATGTGTTGAGCATGATCAGTTTCCTTTGCCACGAGATATGCACGGGTATACTTTCTAGTTTTCCTATGCTATTAGATTAACATGAGCAGCTATGTATATGTTTTCTTTTGTTGCATTCAGTTTAGCATCTTCTTTTGTATTTACATGCACTTTCGAGTTTTGTGAGTTAGATAGCACTTACTAAGTAATTTGCTTATAGTTTGCATTTCCTCCTACTGCAGATAAAGGTAAAGGGAAGCTATAGCCAGAAGGAAGGCGACAAGGGGATGTGTGGTGGATGTGCGATGCCTGGACTATGGAAGTCTTGGGGCTAGAAAGGAATTCTTTTAGTTTTCTTTCCTTATTGCTATGTCAGAGGTATATGGGATTGTGTATGTTATCTTGCTGTTATTAGGACATGGTAGATGGATGGTGATCTCGTGTGACGTCACTAGTATAGTTCTCTTATGTTTTTGGGTTATTTTTTTGATGTGAGTGGTGTTTGACACTCATTTAACTTCGTGGGTGTTTGATATATGTTCCAGCCACCTTTGGCTGATATATACTATATATGTATCTCAGTTTATGGTCACCGGTACAGGGGAGGTGCTGCCAAAATTTTTTGGTAGGGACTCCTCGTGGTTTTGATTATACCGGTTAAGTAGAGTTAGTAGTGCAGTAAAGTTCTGCAGTAGAAGGAGATCTAAACTACATTAAAACTTCCAAATTGATTTCAACTATTTCAGTTTCCCCACTCATCTAGTATCAACAACTGCTTTCTAAACTTTCTGTTTCATCATCAACATGATCCATTTATCCACTAACATGAACTCCAGAGCTGTGTAAACCTACCAACGCTAGAAATCAATAGTACTTTAAGCTCCTAACATCTCAAGAACAAACTCCAAAACGGTTTCCAAAAGTTAATAAAACTCCTTTACAAACTCTATTCCATATGGACAACTGGAAACAAAATACTGAAAACAATTTAACAAGTTCAACTAAACTTCAAAAACATCATCAAGAAATAGTTATAACCATGTAATTGATCCATAATCCGTTCACAGAATACCATAAACATTCACAAACAAAACTGAACATCAACTGGAATTCACACATCAAACAGAAATACAGAAATACGTCCCTGTTTTAATGGAAACTTGAATCTATCCCTAGCTTATGAACCATCACAACAAGAACTCAGAACTTGCTTACCCATTTCTATCCGGAAACCAAACCAATCGAAAATCAATTGAAGGAACTACTCTTACTGCAGGTGAGAGCACTTACCTTGCTTCTTGGACTCAAAACCGAGAAGAAGAGCTCTAGGGTTTCCGGTTAGCTCGAGCTTTCCGACCTCCTCTTGTGCCTACGCGTTCACCTTGCTGAGAGAGTCACAACCGCGTGAAGAATCCCTCGGATTGAACCTTGGCCGACCACCGGAGATGATGCCCTAACTCCTCCTTGCGTTCTCGCCCGAGCTGAGACCGACGCCGCGCGAGAGGGAGATAGGGAAAAGGTTTAGGTCACGGTAACATAACCCCAACTTATCCCCTTTTTATAACTTAGTATTTCTATTATGGCTTAAGACCAATTCGTTATTAATTTGTTCACAAAACACCTGGTGAACGCTTGGCTACTGCACTTCGGCTAAATCCCTGACCGGGTCAGAAGTTGCGGGTTCGAATCTCGGCCGCATCTCTTTTATACTTAATTATTTTCTGTTATTAACTACTACTTAAATAAATTTCATTCTTCCTTTAATCAACACCGCCCTCTTGGGCACTTGGCTATCGCGCTCCGCTTAAGTTGTGGACAGGGTCAGAGGTTGCAGGTTCGAACCTCAGCCGAAACCCTTTTATTCCTAATTATTTTCTGTTTACTACTACTACTTAAAATATTTCCACTCCTTCTTTAATCAGAATGGCCTTGCTGGGTTCCTGGTCATCCAAGACAATTTAAGGCTTTGCTTAACCGGAGGTCTCTGGTACAAACCTCGGCTCAACTTCTTTATTTTTGCAACTTGTTTCTTTTTGTAAAAATACCAAACAATCTCCAAAAATTACATAAAAATACTCTAAAAATTTCTAAAAATCTCTAGAATATTTCTAAAGTATTTCTAAATATTTTTAATTACTATTAGGACTCAAAATGAGGAAATTTGGGTTCTTACAGTCCAAGCATGAGTCAAGTTAAATAGATGTTAAGTTATCCATTTTGATCAGGTATCAGAGCTCTAAAGTACAAGCATGCTCAATCTTAAAATCTCCATTTCCTTCACCAATTGTCTAACCTTTAGCCACTTGCTGATTGCCTAGAGGGTAGCAGCTTTCACTTGGTCAGTCAAGTTAAGTCAATAGATCTTGTTAGATTTGACTAGTGCTGGAAGACTTGACTTGATTAATGTTGACTAGGTATTTAATGCCCAGACTCATAATGATGCACAGATATAAGCATACTGGAGTCCAGGCTGTACCCTATGCATCTCACGCCATTCTATGTTTTTCAAACACAAGCAAGATAAGCCTAGGTGTTTGTGAGATGCTCTGGCTGAAATCTAGGGGAACATGATTTCTACGGTAGGACCTAAACTAAGTCCAACTTTTGAAAATTCTAAGAAATTGGAGTTTTAAAAACATTATTTTTCCTAGATTTTTTTTTTAAAAAAAGAACAGGATGATTAAATAAGAGTTTTGAAGTAAGACAATGAGTTTTGAAAATCAACATCTATTCTACCCAACACATTCCTATTTGTCTTCTTAGTGCACTGAACTCAAGTTCAGGTAAGGGTTTTGTAAAAATGTCAGCTAGATTTGATTTGGACTCAACATGATTGAGTGCAATTTCACCTTTAGCTACGTGATCCCTTACAAAGTGGTGTTTTACCTCTATGTGTTTAGTCCTAGAGTGGTGAATTAGATTTTTTGTTAGATTAATTGAGCTTATATTATCAATTAAAATTTTTGTATTTTTGTATTCTAATTGATAGTCTTTTAAGGTATGCATCATCGACAAAAGTTGAGAGGCACACTCTCCTAGGGCTATGTATTCAGCTTCAGTGGTGGACAGAGCAACACAATGTTGCTTTCTGCTTGACCAACTTACTAGGCACTGACCTAGGATTTGGCAGCTATCACTTGTACTTTTTCTATCTAATTTGCACCCGGAATAGTCTGAGTCAGAATAGCCAAAAAGGTCAAAGGTGCTAGTTCTAGGGTACCAAATTCCTATATTGAGGGTGCCCTTAATATACCTGAGTATTCTTTTAACATAAGTTAGATGTGATTCTTTTGCACAAGATTGGTATCTTATGCACATACCAACTACAAATATTATATCTGGTCGACTTGTAGTTAGGTAGAGTAGACTTCCTATTATACTTCTATAGTACTTTGGGTGTACTGGTTTTCCTTCTGGGTTAGAGTCAATGTTGATGTTAGAGGTCATTGGGGTATTTATGATTTTTGAATTTTCCATGCCAAATTTTTTAATTAGTTCTTTAGCATATTTAGTTTGGTAAATATAGATTCCATCTTGTTGGATCGTGAAACGTCGATAGAGGGGGGGGTAAATATCGATTCGAAAAAACAGCATTAAAAAGAGTTAAGCGCAGCAGAATAATAAAGAAAACTTAGACAAATGAACACGGTGTTTTTTACTTCGTTCGGAGCCTGTGACGACTCCTACTCGAAGGCCTGTACTTCGTGAGTACTTTCGTTGGGCAATTTACTAGCAATTCGAAATGATAAGTACAAAGGTAGTACAAGAAATGCTAATAAATAGAAAAACAAAGCTATACCGACAGAGGGAAAGCTACAAAGAAAAGATCGCGTTGTCGGAGCTTCGTTAGAGTCGTTGGAGCGCAGAGCAACAGAGCAAGCAGTCGAAGAGTTCTAATTTATTCTGAAGCTCCACCCCTGGGGCTTCTTTTATATGTTGCTCGGGGCGCCTGGATCTTTTCTGGGTGCCCTGGTGCGACGTGGCAGGTCTAATCAGCGAACTCCACGTGGCGACGACTCGACTTGGATAAAATTCACCTCCGGGCGCCCGGACCCCTCTTCTCCAGAAAGTCCTTCTCCTGTAAGAAAAGGTTAGTCCGAGGCAAATATACCCTGCAACACAAATTGTTAGTACAGTTTTATAGATAAGCAAATTGAGTATGAATAAGCAAAAAGAGTATGACTTAGATTCCGTCTTTCCGAGACCGGAATCTAGTCACGATCTCGACTTAGATATCTGAAATGGATCTAAACCGGATTGACGCCTAATGTTCCCTTCCCGAGAACGCGTCCTCGCAGTCACTCCGCTCCAGTGACTTACCTCACTTACTTGCCAGACGTCCGGTCACCTCGTTGACCCGTCTGGACTTCGTGCCAGCTAACCGGTCAGCCCGTCGACCTAGCTGGGCTTCGTGCCTAAGCGTCCGGTCATCCCGTCGACCCGCTTGGACTTCGTGCCAGCTATCCGGTCAGCCCGTCGACCTAGCTGGGCTTCTCCTACACACTCGATCAGAGTGTTAGACAACAACAGACTAACTTAACCTGATTTGTCATTCATCAAAACCTGGGTAAAATCGTTAGTGCTAAACGCACCAACAATCTCCCCCTTTTTGATGGAATGACAACCTGGTTAAGTTAGTGAAAATATATGCAAGAAAAAACAAGCATTTAAAGGGTTTTTAAGTTAGTTTGTATTTTCAATTCTGGTTTAGCTAACTTAACCACCTAACCCTCCCCCTTTGTCATTCATCAAAAGAACAAATGTCAAGTAAGCATAAAGTAAGAAATTGTAAGAAAAGATGTCAAGTTAACTTGGGGGAGTTTAAACTTTTGAAAACTTGTTTTCAAAATCAAACAAGTTTGAAAATCAAAATTCCAAAACTAAGTTTGAAAAAAAATCTATTTTTCAAAACTGATTGAAATTTATTTTTCAACACTAAGTTTGGAAAAGATTCAATTTTCAAAATTTAGGAAAATGATTTTGAGAAGCTTAGTTTGTAAACTTAAGTTTTAAAAAAAATCTAATTTCCACAATTTTCAATAACAAAACTAATTTTTAAAACTAATTTTCAATAACAATCTCCAGAAAGATACGGTTCATCAGATCCATAAATATTGCAGGAGCATTGGTAAGCCCAAATGGCATTACCAAAACTCGTAATGTCCGTATCTAGTGTGAAATGATGTCTTCTGAATATCAAAATCTTTGACTCTCAGCTGATGATATTCAGACCGCAGATTAATCTTAGAATACACTGATGTATCTCTAAGCTGATCAAATAAATCCTCAATTCGTGGCAAGAGGTACTTATTTCTGACAGTCACTGCATTCAGCTGCCTATAATCGATGCACAACCTCAGAGTATCATCCTTCTTCTTGACGAATGGTACAGGAGAACACTAAGGCGAAATACCGTGGGGTTCCTCACAAGGACACTGGAATGCTCCTGCCCGTGCATGCCATATGCAGCTGCTGCAGGGGGAGCTGTCCTCTGCTGATGATGCGAAGATTGGGCTTTCGCCCGCCTCGCTGAGTCCCGGACTGACCAAATTGTCCTCCCGGAACATAAATCCTGGAAGCTACATGCTGAGTCTTCAGCGAACAGTCTCGGCTCACGTGTCCAGTCAATTTGCAATAATAGAAAACTGACTGTCCCAGAGTACACGCAGAGGTGATGTGATCTCGGGATCCACATCGGGTGCAGTGAGAGTCACCAGTGGACTGGTTTCCGGTTCTGCTGAGCAGACCGGGAACGTCCTGATGCAGAACGTCCTGACTTCTGGAGTCGGCCAGATGACCCAGAAGTACTCTGACCCGACTGCTCTGTTGCTGTCCGGTAGCCTGTGGCTGTTAGATCTGTCGGGAAGTCTGATCAGTCCGCTTCCTCTTCTTGTCTGCATTCACTCTCTGATGAGCAGACTCAATCATAAGAGCTCTACCCAGTGCCTCTGTGTATGATGAACTACCAAAACCGACAATCTTCACCTGAAGATGCTCGTCTAGTCCCTGGACAAAGCATACGAGATCTATCCTCGGCAACCAACTTAGGACAGAATATGGCCAACCGATTAAATTCGGCATTATATTCCATAACTGAGCGGTTATTTTGCCGAAAACTTAGAAAATCCAGCCGACGTGTCATCTGATACACTCGGGGAAAATACTGACTCTCGAATGCCTCCCTAAATCTCATCCAGGTAATATGCTACTCACCTATAATCGAGGGCTGAGTATCCCACCAGATCTCTGCCTCATCTCGTACCTCAAGTACGCAGTAGTAGGCACGACTGGAGGGTGTGTCGGATATTCTGAAGGTGATACCACTAATGGTATAATCGAGGTATATACCTCTGAAGTCAGATCCGTCGGGATCTTATAATTCGATGTGCCTATAATATCCTGACGAGTCTGTCCCTGACGGACAGGCTCGACCCTAGCAGATCTCTCTAGAGACTCTGTCTCAGGAGAATCTATCGGCCTCTTACGTGGACGACCACGTCTCGGTACCGGAACACATGTATGTGTCATATCTGTAACAAAATGTTACCCAGATATTACTACAGGTATAAAAACTATAAAATTACCTGTTTTACCTATTTGTCGTCTGGAGATGTCCTGTCGCTGCTTAGCCCCATAAAGAACCTCGTCAAAATACCTCGGAATTCCGAATCGAAACATCGACGGAAATCCGCAAAATCCGAACATATCCAGATAAGCAGGTAAAACTCGTAAGAATATACCGGTATCGCAAACGATGCTCTGATACCAAATAAATTGGTATCAGATAAAATTCCGAAAATCCGGAATGCCTAGCAAGTATCGTAACCTACTCTGATACCAAATGAATTGGTATCAGATAAATTCACAAGTCCATAACACAAAAGCAGGTATCGTAAACCTGCTCTGATACTAAATAAATTGGTATCAGATAAACCTCGAAAATCCAAAACGAAGAGCAAGTATCGTGTACCTTGCTCTGATACCAAATAAATTGTCACGCCCCAGGTAGTCCATGTCCGAAGAAATTTCGGCAACATCTCCCCTATACGGGTGACAATATGAATCCAGAATACATATATCTATACCTCAGCCACACACGGCCGGAACAATACAATACAAATAAGAAACAAACCACGCAGTTTATATCAACATTCCACACATTTCAACATATACTCAATCCACGTAGTTTAATAAGGAAGGACGATATAGAATCCTCGAAGATATATGTAAACATCCTACTTCATTACAACGAAGAAAACAAATCCATGAAGTAATGAGAAAATCCGCAGCGGAAAACAAAAGTAGCAAACCCGAATGTTCAATGTCCACAATACAAACCCACAATACAAGAATATAAGATGCAAAAGCAAAATATAATCCGACAAAGAAAATCCTCGCGATAATGGGGCTAGCGACTGGAATATCTCCCGACGGCCTCAACCTGAAAAATAGTAACAACGGAGTGAGTCCAAAGAACTCAGCAGGTAATCCAATAGATATGTACAACAACATATAACTACCAGCAACAATCTTACGGTACAACATCCTAATAGTATACATATATAGTACAGTCTCCTAAGTATAACAGGTATGCATAACCAAATAAACTACAGTAACCAACAATAAGCATGAAATACAATCTACTGCAAGAATATAAGAAGTGCATAACTGAAATAAACTGTACTCACCTGCGAGGCTTGGGCGAATGACTATGGACATACACAGATAAAGATAGTCAGAGCAAATACGCATGTATCCTGTATGCATGTCAATCATATGCAGTCACCCAAGTGCACCATCCAATATGCAACAATCACAATAAATGTAATCGGTGCATATAATGCAATATGACATGGTCACCCCTGACGCCAGTCAGCATCTCACACACAATGGTGAGACCGCGTGGGTAGGGCTGTGACACCGTGCACTCTGCCGTCACTACCCCTGAAGAGTGACCGAGTGGACGGGATGCACTGGAGTACACCTATCCTCCAACCTCAACTATAGGAGGGAGCGCAATGCTCTCATCTCCCGGTACACAATGACGGGGAGGGACCCCGGTGTGCTACCACGCTGCCTATCACACTACCCATGAGTGGAGCCTCCAACGGAGCACCACCGAGCAACCTACACACCCTATGTGCTGTGCCACTACCCATGCAGTGGTCACGTGGTGCGTAGGTCAATGTAGCCGGCCGACGAGCTCAACAAAAATGGAGTCATCAATCGCCCAGCATGCAATCATGCGATATGGTGCATGCGGCTACAGTATGTCATACCTGAACATATCCTCCTCCATATGTGTAGATGCCAAACAGACAAACACATATATAACAATGATAATAAACAGCATAAACCCAACATCACATATCCAGCATGTATAACAACCAATCCAATATAGTGAAGCACTATAAATATCCATATCCACGAACATATATACACATGGTAAGAAGTAAAGGTATACCAGCCTAATGTATAGTAGATAACAGTAGAAGCATGTAGCAGTTATCAACTAAACTAAACCCAGGAAAATACTAACTACCAACAATAGTAAGTATATATAAACTGCACATATCATAAGACACTATCAAAAGATAAGTCAAAGGGTACCCGCCTCAAATAGAAGGTACAATCCAGTCCTAATCCAATATTGAGATGCTCATCTCGAATCAGAGTCCTGTGTCAAACAACATATATATTTTATTTAGCTAAATTCAAATGAAATAGCTAAATAAAATTCCTAAAACTAAATTAGGGAAAAACCCTAATCACGTCACCATTATCCTTCCTAAACTAATCTAACAATTGATTAGGGTTTATCCATTAGATTAGATACAATCAACATCTACTACAACCTCTAATCAAACCTACACATAAACCCAATTCCATGCATTTACATCAAGTATCAACCAATAAATCAATCAATACAATTTATCTCTAATTCTCCAACCTCTCTATTATCCACAACCAAACAGGTGATGTTGGAACCAAAGAACACCACAGCAACACAGATCCTCACAGGAATCAAAAGCCTCTGTCAACAACACCATGAAGATAGTTTCCTTCTGGACACCTTAAGGAACACTACTGGAAACCAAGATCACCTTCAGATCCTCACTGGATTCAATCCTTCCTACTGATCGGATGAACATAACATCTCAGGCGATCAAGAAATCAACACCACAGAATAGAATCGGATGCTCAGCTCTGCTCCCAGTGAGCATTTGGTGATCTCGGCCAAAAATCTATAGCCGGTGGCCAAGATCCCTCTCCGACGATGGTTCTAGAGCACAAATCAGAGAGAGCGAGGATAAATGTAGAGAAGAGCCCTAACCTAGCTAAAACACAAATCTAGCAACACCTTACCTCCAAGATTGCTCCTCGGTGGCGTCTCTCGATCCAAATCTGACCTTGAAGAGGTGGATTGCACTGTGAGCGGCGCAAGGAGAGGAAAAGAGAGGTCAATTAATTGAGAGACGACGTGAATTTGGCTTCTCACCGTGCCCTAGCCACCAAGGAATCACCGTTCGGCCGTAGGCACCACCGGAGCAGACTCCTCGGCCGAAGACTTGAGAAGAGTAGATCAGGATGATTCGAGCCTCCTGGTTTAGTCTCCGGCAAGCTCCGGCGATAAGCTCCTCTGATCTCGGCACCGAGTCGTCCGCGAGAGAGAGAGAGAACAGAGGAAGAAGAGAAGAGTCGGGGAAGAGACCAGTTCGGGTTCGCGATAGGTTTAGGGGA
Source organism: Zingiber officinale (assembly GCF_018446385.1). NCBI lineage: Eukaryota > Viridiplantae > Streptophyta > Magnoliopsida > Zingiberales > Zingiberaceae > Zingiber > Zingiber officinale. Next base: position 57,211,330 of record NC_056006.1, on the reverse strand, counting down.
AGAATAAGAAAAAGAAGGGTATTTATATTTAAAACTTTTCCTCACTTAAACGGGTATCCCAAACAGGCTTTATCCGTGTCCGCCGATCGATCCCCTCAAAACCCTCCATATGAGCTCCGAAAAATTCCCAGAAAATTTCTAAAAATTCCAAAAAAAAATTTATAAGGCTATTTCTCAAATAACCCTATTTATTTAAATTTTCGAGATCTCACACTGACTCAGTTGTAGATAGTGCAACATAGTGTTGCTTTCTACTAAACCAGCTAACAAATGATGTGCCTAGGAGTTGGCATCCACCACTTGTGCTTTTACGGTCTAATTTGCATCCAGCATAATCTGAGTCAGAATACCCTATTAATTCAAAGTTATTGGTCCTAGGATACTAGATTCCTACATTTGTTGTTCCCTTAAGATATCTAAAAATTCTTTTGACTTGAGTTAAATGGGATTCTTTAGCACAGGTTTGATATCTTGCACACATACTAACTACAAATAAAATATCAGGTCGGCTTGCAGTTAAGTAAAGTAGACTACCTATTGCACTTCTATAATATCTTAGATCCACTGGTTTTCCATTTGGGTCATTGTCTAAGATTGTGTTTACTGCCATGGGTGTTTTTATTTCTTTTGTATTTTCCATTCCGAATTTTTTAAATAATTCTTTAGTGCATTTCTGTTGATAAATGTAATTTTCTTCATTTGTTTGTTTAATTTGTAATCCTAGAAAATAAGTCAATTTTCCTACTAAGCTCATTTCAAATTCTTGTTCCATTAGGTTGATAAATTCTTCTAAAAAGTCTGAGTTAGTTGAACCAAATATTATATCATCTACATATATTTGTGCTATAAATATATTGTTATTTAGTAATTTAACAAACAAGGTTGGGTCAATTTGACCTTGGTTGAATCCTTTGGATGTTAAGTAAGATGTTAGCCTTTCATACCATGTCCTGGGTGCTTGTTTAAGTCCATATAATGCTTTCTTTAACTTAAAGACATAATCAGGGTGTTCTAGATTTTCAAATCCAGGAGGCTGACCTACATAAACTTCTTCTTTTATCAGTCCATTGAGAAAAGCTGACTTAACATCCATTTGATATAGTTTGAATCTCTTATGGGCTGCATAACTTAGTAACATTCTAATGGATTCTAATCTGGCTACTGGGGCATAGGTTTCATCGTAGTCAAGTCCTTCAACTTGACTGAACCCTTTGGCAACTAGCCTAGCCTTATTCCTAGTAATTTCCCTAGTTTCACTTAATTTGTTTCTAAATACCCATTTTGTTTCTATTATTTTCTTATCTTTAGGTGGTGGTACTAGATCCCAAACTTCATTACGCTCAAATTGAGCTAGTTCCTCTTACATAGCGATGATCCAATCTGGATCAAGTAGGGATTCAGCTACAGTTTTGGGTTCAATTTTTGAAATCAGGGAAATTTGACTTAGGTTCCTAAAGGATGATCTGGTCTAAACCCTTAGGTCTGGGGTCACCAATTATTTGATCAGTTAGATGGTTAGGGTTGATTCTTATAGTTCTAGGGGGTTGATTTACTTGAGTGTGTTCATCTTCTTCATGATCTAGGGATTGATTGGTTTCTTCAGAATTATTATTTTCAATAGGTTGAAGTTGAGTTTGTCCTTGGGTTTCTTCAAATTTTACATTTGTGGTTTCCTCAATTTTTAACGTAATTTTATTATATATTCTGTAACCCCTACTGTTTAGAGAATATCCTACAAAAATTTCATTTTCTACTTTAAAGGTAAATTTTCCTAAGTGTTCTCTAGTATTTAAGATGTAGGTTGGACACCCAAATACTTTAAAATATTTTATGTTGGGTTGTTTGTTATAAAATATTTCAAAGAAGGTTTTATTATGTCTTTTATTTGATGTTGTTCTATTTTGCACATAGCAGGCTGTACTAACAGCTTCTGCCCAAAAATATTTAGGTAAGTTATATTCATTTAACATAGTTCTAGAGGCTTCTAGTAAAGTTCTATTTTTTCTTTCTACAATTCCATTTTGTTGGGGGGTTTTAGGACACGAAAATTCGTGATGATAGCCATTCTCAAGACAGAACTTGTTAAAATTATGATTTTTAAATTCACCCCCATTGTCACTCCTAATTCTTTTAATTTTAAGATCTTTTTTGTTTTCAATTTGTTTGCAAAAGTTTCTAAAGATTTCAAAAGTTTCATCTTTATGTTTTAAGAATTTAACCCAAGTAAACCTAGAATAGTCATCTATTATTACTAAATAGTATAAGTTTCCATTTATGAATTTGACTCCATGGGAGTCAAAAAGGTCTAAATGTAGAAGTTCTAATATCGAGTTGGTTTGTGACTGATTGGTTGGTTTGTGAGTGGATTTTGTTTGTTTACCTTGTTGACAAGCATTACATATGGTTGAATCTAGGTTAGGTAATTTTGGTAAGCCTCTCAGTAGTCCATTTAATTTGCTTATATTTCTCAAGTTGGTGTGAGACATTCTCCTATGCCATAACCAAGTTTCTTCTTTTTGTGTTAAATAACACTTAATTGAAGAGGTGGTTAAGTTGATAGCATAGATGTTGTCTTTTCTAAAACCTTTTAGTCTTATAGTAGGATTATCTAGATGTTTGATTAAACACTCTATGGATAGAAATTTAACCATATACCTAGTATCACACAATTGACTTATACTCAGGAGATTGTATTTAAAATTCTCGACAAGTAGAACATTTGTAATTATGAAATCTATTTTTAATTCAATATTACCTATCCCAATTACCTTGAGTTTGCCGTTGTTTCCAAAGGCAACTGTTCCTAAGTTTTTGTAAGTGAGTTGAGTGAACTTGGTGTGATCTCCAGTCATGTGTTTGGAGCAACCACTGTCCAAAATCCACTTGGTTTCCTACAATGAGTAGGAATTAAGGTTAGTCTAATTTAATTTTTAAAATAATTTTTAAAGTTAATTTAATTTTTTAAATAATTTTTAAAGTTTATTTTTAAAATAGTTTTTAAAGTTAATTTAATTTTTAAAATAATTTTTAATAATTTTTTAAAAAATAGTTTTTAAAGTTAATTTAATAATTTTTTAAAATAGTTTTTAAAGTTAATTTAATTTTTAAAATAATTTTTAAAGTTAATTTAATATTTAACATAAATTAATCGTAGTTCATTTTAGTTATTTAATTCAAAGTTTAATTTAATTAATTTAATTTGAAATTTTAATTTTGATCCTTAGTCATCTCACCCGATTTAAGTTTTCAATCAGGGAATCCTATAATTTTGTGAGATGAATCATATTTAATTATACAGTTTGGTTTAACTTGTGTTAGATTAAGGTTTAGCTTTGGTTTCAATAAATAGGCATTCTTCGGATAAACTTCTAAGCTTGGTGAGTCACTTGGACGTCATTAGAAGTAACCAACCTTTCGAGGTTTTCCGAATAGTCGTATCCACGGAGCTTAGTACTAAACCTTGGTCTAACTAGTTAGGATCCATTTAAGGGTAGCTTCGGTCAGTTCCACTTGGCCAAATGCACTAGATCGAAGCCATATCTTTCTAGACATGCGATGCCCAAGCTTCCCTAACGTACTATCATCCAAAAACTTTACCAGTACCATGATTCAAGTTAAACTTGGTCTTTTTAACTAATCCTAATTGTTGGTTGCTACTCGGAAAACCTAATGGTTCCACTGTACAAAAATTTTGTACAAAGATCTGAATCTTTTCCTAGCTACCATGTGTTCTTTTAAATTAAACTTGGATCGCCTGCGGAACTTAACACGTTTGATCCAAAATTTAATTTATTTGTTCTTTTAGGTTTAGACTTGGTTCTCCTGCGGAACTTAACACTTTCGATCCAAATTACCTAGGTTATTAATTCTATTAAATATTAATTTCTAAAATTGGCTTCCAGTACTGACGTGGCGAGGCACATGACCTTCTTGGATATGGGAGCAACCACCACCGACTAGACAAAGCCTTTTAAGGAAAGCTAATATTTAATTTCCTTAAATAACTTTAGGTCAACAAAAAAAAACAATCAAATCACAAGGAAAAAGAAAAACAAAAGAACATAACATCGAAAATAAATTCAAAATACTAGAATCGCATGCCTCTTGTATTTGGTATTTTTAGAAAGAAAAAAAACTAGCATGATGCGGAAAAACATTACTAGTTATACCTTTCTTTTGAAGACAAAGACCTCTTGATCTTCTACCGTATTCCTCTTCTAACCTTGGACGTTGTGTGGGCAACAATCTTCCGAGATGAGAACCACCTTTCCACCTTCCTTCTTTCTTCTAGATTTCGGCCACAATAAATTTCTTCAAGGATGAAGAATTTCGGCCACCACCAATGCTCCAAGGGATGCTAGAGACGAGGCTTGCTTTCTCTTCTTCTTCTCCTTCCTTGATCCGGCCACAAACAAGAGCTCCACCAAGAAGATAGGTTTCGGCCAACAAGAGGAGAGGAGAGAAATAGGGCCGGCCACCAAAACCAAGGAAGAGAGGGAGGAAAAGAATAGAGGTTGTTCTTTCATGAAGGCTCCTCTACCTCCTCTTTTATAATCCTTGGTCTTGGCAAATAAGGAAATTTTAATAAAAACTTCCTTAATTCCTTTACCATGAAAAGGAAAATTTTATTTAATTAAAAATATTTTTTCTTCTCATTATTATAATGGTCGGCCATACCAAATCTCAAAGCAAATAAAAATTTTAAACACAAATTAAAACTTCCTTATTTGCTTTAGGAAATTTTATAAAAAATTTCTCTAATAATTTTTATCCCTTCATGATTGGTTAAAAGGAAATTTTATAAATTAAATCTATCTTTAAACATGTGGATAATTTCCGGAAAGTTATCTCTAAAAATTAAAATCTCTTTTCAATCTACAAATAAGGAAAGATATCAAATCTTTTCTTAATCTTTTGTAGAAACTAATAAAAGAGAATTATTAATTTTTTAAACTTTCTTTCAAATCATGAACATGGTTAAAAGGAAAGTTTTTACCAAAATTAAAATCAAACTTTTAATCTACAAATAAGGAAAGAGATTTAGCTCTTCTCTTAATCTTTTGTAGAATCTTATAAAAGGAAAGATTTAAATTTTTAAACTCTCTTTTAAATCATGTTATCCACATAAGAAAAATTTTAAAAAATAAAAATCCTTTTATTTTAATTTGGGCCGGCCACCTTGAAGCACCCATGAACCAATACTTTGGCCGACCCTAGCTTGGTCTCCAAGCTAGCTTGGCCGACCCCTATGGGATGGGTAAGAAGGTGGGTATAGTACTCTATAATTAAGAGGCTACGATAGGGACTGAGTGGAGGAATTGGTTTTGGTCTCCCGATAAAATTAAGCATCCCGTGTTCGCCCCGAACACACAACTTAATTTTATCAATAATAATTCATTCCACTAGAGAACTATTATTGAACTACCGCACCAATCCCAAATTACATTTTTGGGCTCCTTCTTATTATGAGTGTGTTAGTCTCCTTGTGTTTAAGATAACAAATGTCCACTAATTAAGTAAGTTACTGACAACTCACTTAATTAATATCTAGCTCCAAGAGTAGTACCACTCAACTTCATCGTCATATCGGACTAAGTCCACCTGCAGGGTTTAACATGACAATCCTTATGAGCTCCTCTTGGGGACATTCTCAACCTAGATCACTAGGACACAGTTTCCTTCTATAATCAACAACAAACACTATAAGTGATATCATTTCCCAACTTTTCGGGCTTATTGATTTATCGAACTAAATCTCACCCATTGATAAATTAAAGAAATAAATATCAAATATATGTGCTTGTTATTATATTAGGATTAAGAGCACACACTTCCATAATAACTGAGGTCTTTGTTCCTTCATAAAGTCAGTATAAAAGGAACGACCTCAAATGGTCCTACTCAATACACTCTAAATGTACTAGTATAATTATATAGTTAAGATAAACTAATACCTAATTACAGTACGACCTTCCAATGGTTTGTTCCTTTCCATCTTGGTCATGAGCTACTGTTTATAATTTATAAGGAACCGATAACATGATCTTCTGTGTGTGACACCACACACCATGTTATGTACAATATAAATTAATTGAGCAATTACATTTATCGTAAATGCAGACATTTGACCAATGTGATTCTTACTTCTAGATAAATGTTTATACCAAAAGCTAGGCTTTTAGTATACATCCTAACAATCTCCCACTTATACTAAAAGACTAAGCTGCCATATCTGCTGCCATACATCTGATTCCCAACCCTTCAACGTGCCCATCAAAAGCTCTTGCCTTAAGGACCTTAGTGAAAGGATCTATAGGTCATCACCTGATGCAATCTAGGCGGCAACAACTTCTCCTCGTTTATACAATTTCTCGTATTGGGTATTACTTGTGCTCTATTGTGTTTACCTGCCTTATAGACTTATGGTTTCTTCGATTTTGTTACTGCACCAATATCATTACAATAAATTGTAATAATCTTTGGACAAACCAGAAATCATATCTAAGTCTATCTTGAGGTTATTGAGTCATTCAGCTTTTATGGCTACCTCAGAGGCTTGCCATATACTAAACTTCTATGGTAGAGTCCAGAAAAATACCTATGCTTATCACTCTTCCATAGTTATGACTTTACCTCCTAAAGTAAACACAAAACCCCGAGGTTGACTTACTATTGTCCCTTTCCGATTGGATGTTAAAATCCATGCAACCCACAGGGAACAAATTATCTGCCTTATAAGCTAGCATACAATCTCTAGTGCCTCTAAGGTACTTCAATATATGCTTTACCGCAGATCAATGTCCTTGTCCAGAGTTGCTTTGATATCTACTAACTATGCCCACGGCAAAATAGATATCCAGTCTTGTACACAACATTGCATACATTAGGCTTCCCACAGCCGAAGCATAAGGAACTGCCTTCATGTCCTTTATCTCCTTTGATGTCTACGGAGACATTTCTTTAGATAAAGTTACTCCATGCTAAAAAGGTAAGAAACCTTTCTTGGAGTTTTGCATGCTTAAAACGAGCAAGGATTTTTTTTTTCCGATATATGAAGCTTGGGATAATTAAAATATTCTTTTCTTGCGATCCCTTATTACTTTGATCCCAAGAATATATTCATTCTCCCAAGTCCTTCATATTGAATTGTTTGGACAACCATACCCTTACTTCTGACAACATTTTGATATTGTTTCCAACTACCAAAAATGTTATCTACGTATAGTACAAGAAATATCACCACGTTTCCATCACACCTTTTGTATACACAAGACTTATTCGGTTACTAAATAAATCCATGGGTCTGGATAACTTTGATAAACCGGATGTTCCAAGACCTTGAAGCTTTGCCTCAGTCCATAGACTGATTGAGCTTGCACACAAAATGCTCTTTGCCCTTTGCAATGAACCCTTCTGGTTGCTTTGTATGGATGCTTTCTTCAAGACTTCCATTAAGGAATGATGTCTTGACATCCACTTGCTAAATAGATAAAAGAATCCGGATAGACTTAAGCATGACTACCAGTGAAAAAGTTTCTTTTTTCATCAATCCTTGCTTTAAAAGTTTCCACCTTCCTGTCTATCCATCTTTTCCTATTGTAGACATATTTTTACCCAATGGCTTTTACACCATCTGGTGGTTCTACAAGCTTCCAGATTTGATTAGAATACATATATTCTAATTCTGTATTCATTGCTCTTTGCCAAGATGCTGCATCTTTATTTTGGAGTGCTTCATCATATTTCCGGGATCAGACTCATGTTTATTTGGGATCAAGTCTAAAAACTCTCCCAAAACATGAATCCTTTTGGTTGTTTGACAACCCTCCCACTATGATGATGTACTGTCTATAATTGTGTATCAATTGTGATACGTGTTGCAGTTTCTTGTGATATTTCATCTTGTACAGTTGGTATTAGATTAGACATGTCCTTTATAATTTCTTTAAGAACAAATTTACTTATGGGCTTGTGGTTTATTACATAGTCCTTTTCTAAAAATCGATCATTGATGCTAACAATGACCTTCTGATTTTTAAAACTATAAACCTACTTTCATTTCTCTAGGATAACTTACAAACAACTGAATTCCTGTCCAACTTATCATTGTCTCTCTTCAGCATATGTGCTGGACTACCCGAATCCGAATATGCTTCAAAATAGGCTTATGTCTATTTAGCAATTCTATATGAGTAGAGAGTTCTGACTTTGGAAGGTACTATGTTCACTTCTGTTTCCAGAGTATATCCTTAAAATGAATTTGGTAATTTTCCAAATAACTCATCATCAATCTACTTATTTCCATAAGAGTCCTATACCTTCCTTTTTCTATACCATTCTGTAGGGGTGTACCAAGTGTAGTTAGTTGGGATTGAATCCCTACTTTTGATAAGTGACTCCTAAATTCTCCCAAGAGGTACTTGCCACTACGATCTCACCGTAGTGTCTTGATACTTTTACTTTGACGTTTCTCCGCATCAGCCTTGTACTCTTTGAACTAATCAAAGCACTTAGTCTTGCAGCACATTAAGTAAATGTATTTGTATCTTTAATAGTTGTCTATAAAATAGATGAAATATTCGATACTACCTCTTGCCTGGATAGTCATAGGATCACACAAATCAGAATGAAACAATTCCAACATATCTTTGGCTCCATACCCCTTAGACTTAAAAGCTTCTTGGTTATATTTCCTTCCAAGTAAGACTCGCAGGTTGGAAAGATTTCCACTATTAATGAACCCAAAAGTTCATTAGCTACCAATGAAACCTACTCAAGTTAATATAACCTAGCCTTAGATGCCAAAGATATAAATTGTTCATTTTCGAAGGTTGCTTTCTCTTATTAAAGTTAGAAGATGTGTTATAATTTCCATTTATTGCATCGTGGGAGTTATTGGTTTATAAATTGTCAACCAACATACCAAAATAGATAACTTCTCTATTTTTCTTGATAACAGCTTTGTTATCAAAATAGACACAATATCTATTCTATAATAGTTTAGAAACTGAAATCAGGTTCTTTCTAAACTTAGTACGTAAAGACAATTTCTAATAATCCATATTTTATTCCTATTAGAGAATAAACCTCTCCCACTGCAACAACTGCTACTTTTGTAGTAGTGCCTATGTGGACGGTGTTTTTATTTTTAGTTGTCAGGTTTCCTGGAACCCTGCAATGAATTGCGGACATGATTAATGGCATCTGTATCTACACTCCAGGTTCTGGTAGATAACACCACTAAACATGTTTCAACTAATGAATTAAATACACTTATATTGTTCTTTAGTTCTAAAAATACAGACTACCTTAATGTCCAAGTCCTATTTCCAATTATTACAATCGGGACTACTAAGTCTTTTCTATAGTATAACAACTAGGGAATTGACAAACATTTTGTAACGACCCGCCTTCTACTAACTAAGTTGTAAGGCCGAACCGTCACAATATGCTGTGCTAAGCTATACCCATGACCATCCCTAAGTCTAGGTGCGGAAGCTGTACTAATTAAAATTTGGCTAAACTATTATCATTTCTTGATTCTATATGTGCTAAGGGGTATCATCTAAACTATCATGACATATATTACATCCCCCAATGGTCGAGGAACTTAACTAAGAGTTTCTTGCTGAAATTAGGCTTCTGAACCCAATCGATCGACCGATCGATTGAGGCTTCTCAATCGATCAACCGATCGATCGAGAGTCGCACCGCGATCAGTAAGATCCTGGATCGATCAGCCGATCTATCATCCAGATCGATCGGCTGATCGATCCAGGAGCTCACTGTTCGCGGTACGAACTTCTCAATCGATCGGCTGATCGATTGAGAAGCCTCCAATTGATCGGCCGATCGATTGGGGTTTTTGATTTCGTACCAGAAGTCTGATTTCATCACTATTTCGTGCCTCAATCACACATACAAGTTCTACAATGACTGGTAAACATTTCAATAACACTAACTGACATTCTAAGCATGAACACTAACAATCTGAATAGGTCTTTCATGATTCATAACATTGAAATAACTGAAAATGCGGAAAATATCATTGTATGAAAACTAAAGTCTTATTTTGCTAATTTCGTCCAAGATCTTTACTCCAGGTTCCTTCCACACACATCTTCATCATTGCATTGACCTCCAGCCTCCGCTAGTCCATCTTTCCGTTACCTTTATCTCCAGTATAAGGAAAAATAGTATCTGTAAGCTTGAGAGCTTAGTAAGAAACCATCTACCTCACAAAACATGCATACGATGCAAATTATGTTTTTAAAACATGCTATTTGAAATACATACTGAATATGCTAAGCATGGCATGGCATATAACACATAGAAGCAAAGCTGATCATAACAATAAAGCTAATCATAAACTATCATGTTGTGTCAATAGAAAGCTATACGGATACAAAAGCTGAGCTAAGTTAATACTAATCTGATGCTAAAGTTGAACGGAACTCACATGACTAATTTGTGATGTTTGAAAACTATATTCATAAGTAGATCAAAATAATAATCATGCTGCTATTTGGGCCCGGCAACTGTACTTGCTGTGCGCGCGTCCCTAACTAGACCCGGGTTTGCAAGTCCCGAATTTAGTAGGGTTACTAGGTTATCTGAACCTAGGGACGACTGTGGGAGTCCAACCCAATGGATATCTAATCCAGTACAGTGCCACTGAGAAAATAAAATACTGAACATAAGCTTGCTTTTACTAGGTTGTCTAAACCCAGAACTAGGTTATCTAAACCTAGAGGCGACTGTGGGAGCCCACCCATTGGACATCTAGTCTTGTAAAAGTTGAAGCAAGACTAAATAAGCTGTAAAAATGCTTCTATTGCATTTAGCTAAGCTAGTAAAATGCTTAAGTCGCATTTTAATCGTACTAATAATTTAATCGAACACTTGGTATGCGTTAATTCGCATCCTTTGTGCCGAAAATCTATATACTACTAAACTGAAGCCTAAAATTCATACGGAAGCTACTTATACTATAGGTGAGGGGTTTCTTACTTCTTGTGCTAGTTTTCTTACGAATCTAGTTGCTAGTTTTCTTACGAATCTAGTCGCTAGTTTTCCAGTGGAGACGATCTTCTCGACGATTCTCTTGCGTCCACGCGTTCTTCTCGCGGAGAGAAACGTCATCGTGTCGGAGTCATCGTCGGAAGGTGTCCTTGAAGCCCTAGGAAAGGAACCCTAGGTTTGTTCTTGTGGTTGGCGCCGAGAGAAGGAGAGGGAAAGGGGCGGCATGGCTAGGGTGAGGAGAAGAAAAGTCACGTTAAAAAAAAAATAACTCTTCACTTATTTATTCCCTATTTATATTAAGTGGGTAATTCCACCCAACTCTAATATAAATTTAATTGATTCCCTTTTCTTTCAGCACGGCCCTACTGGGTTCACTTGGTTACTAAAGCTATCTATAAGTCGTAGGACCCAATAGGTCTCGGGTTCAATTTCCGCTTAAGTCATTTTATGTTTCTATTTATTTTTGCTACTTCTGCTACTCTAAAAATTTCATAAAAATACTCTAAAATTCTAGAAAAATCATAGAATATTTCTAAAATAATTTTGAGAATTTTCGGGCGTTACAATCCCCCATACCTTATAAAAAGTTTATCCTCGAACTTAGAATAACTCTGGGTACTTCTGTCTCATACCGACTTCTGTCTCCCAAGTTGCCTCTTATGTTGTGTGATTTTGCCAAATGACTTTTACTAATGGTACTTCCTTATTCCGTAATTTCTTAACTGCTCGATCTACTATCTGAGTAGGCCGACTGTCATAGCTGAGGTCTTCGCGGACTTGTACCAGCTGGGGCTTAATCACCTGGGTGGCATCTGGGATATGCTTCTTCAGCATAGAGACATGAAATACATTATGAACAGCTGACATTTCCTGGGGTAGCTCTAGCTCATATGCTACCTTGCCAACTCTTCTGCTGATAAGGTATGGTCCCACATATCTGGGACTTAGTTTGCCCTTCTTCCCAAAACGCATTACTCCCTTCATGGGAGCTACTCTGAGGAATACTGTATCCCCAACTGAAAACTCTAAGGATCTGCGCCGTGTATCAGCATAGCTTTTCTGGCGGCTCTGAGCTATCTCTATCCTCTGGCGGATCTGCTATATAGCTGCTGTGGTATCTGCTACTAGATTTGTCTGAAGCTCTAGTTCTTTCTGTTCACCACTCTCATACCAGCAGATTAGAGATCTACACCTCCGCCCATAGAGAGCCTCATAAGGTGCCATGCCGATGGTGGCCTGATAGCTGTTGTTGTATGCAAATTCTGCTAAACTCAGATATTTGCACCAACTTCCTTTGAAATATAGGGCACATGCTCGGAGCATATCTTCGAGTACCTGATTTACTCACTCTGTTTGACCATCTGTCTGAGGATGGAAAGCTGTGCTAAACTTTAACTTCGTGCCCAATACTGACTTTACACACTCCCAGAAATGTGATGTGAACCTACTATCTCTGTCTGAAATAATGGTTCGTGGGACTCCATATAATCTGACTATCTCCTTGAGATACAACTGAGCTAGCTGTTCCATGGAGTAGGATATCCTGATAGCTAAGAAGTGGGTTGATTTAGTCAACCTGTCGACTGTTACCCAGATGGTATCAAAACCATTCGTGGTTCTGGGTAATCCCACTATGAAATCTATAGAAATGTCTTTCCACTTCCATTCTGGAATCTGAATAGGCTGCAGAACTCCTCCTGGTCTCTGATGTTCTGCTTTAACCCTCTGACAGGTTAGGCAGGTGCTGACATATCGAGCGATGTCCCTCTTCATCCCAGGCCACCAAAAACGTTTCTTCAAGTCCTGGTACATTTTGGTGGAGCCAGGATGCATCACATAGGGAGTCTTGTGAGCCTCAACTAAAATCTTTCTTCGTAGTTCCTCCTGATCTGGAACGCATAATCTGTCACCAAAGTATAATACCCCGCTATCTGATATTCTGAACTCTCTACCTTCTGATTCTGTTATTCCTTGCTTGATTTTCTGAATTTCAGGATCCTGTTCCTGAGCTGTCTGAATGTCACCAAGCAAGGTAGACTCTAATGTCATCGTAGAGAGCTGTCCAACTATGAGTTCAAGACCAAAATCTGTGATCTCTCTCTGTAGGGGCGGTGACATGGCTGCTAGCGATAATAAGGTAGCACTAGACTTTCTGTTAAGTGCGTCTGCTACCCTATTGGCTTTCCCTGGGTGGTAGAGGATGTCTATATCGTAGTCCTTGACCAGCTCTAACCATCTACGCTGTCGCATATTCAGATCCTTCTGAGTGAAGAAGTACTTCAAACTCTGATGATCTGTATACACCCTGCACTGAGCTCCATACAAGTAATGTCTCCAAATTTTGAGAGCGAACACCACTGCTGCAAGCTCAAGGTCATGAGTAGGGTAATTCTGCTCATACTCCTTGAGTTGTCTGGAGGCATAGGCGATCACCTTGCCATTCTGCATCAGCACTGCTCCTAGACCCAACTTAGAGGCATCACTATAAATATCAAAGTTGTCTGTGTTTTCTGGTAGGGTCAGAATAGGTGCACTGATCAATCTTCTTTTTAGCTTGCTGAAGCTGTTCTCGCAGTCCTCTGTCCACTGAAATTTTCTGTTCTTTCTGGTAAGAGCTGTTAGTGGGGAGGTTATCCTGGAGAAGTCCTCTACGAATTTTCTGTAATAACCTGCTAATCCCAGAAAGCTTCTGATCTCACTAGCGTTCTTGGGTCTTTTCCAGTTACTCACAGCTTCTATCTTACTGGGGTCTACCATGATACCATCCTTTGAGATGATGTGACCCAGGAAGGACACCTGATCTAGCCAGAATTCACACTTTGTGAACTTGGCGTATAGCTGGTTCTGCTGAAGAGTCTGCAATACTATTTTCAGGTGCTCTGCATGTTCTTCCTGAGTTCTTGAATAGATAAGAATGTCATCGATGAACACGATAACAAACTTGTCTAAGCACTCTCTGAATACCCTGTTCATGAGGTCCATGAAAGTAGCTGGAGCATTGGTCACGCCAAAGGGCATGACTACGAACTCATAATGTCCATATCTAGTCCTGAATGTTGTCTTGGGTATATCCCCTTCTTTGACCTTCACCTGATGATAACCTGATCTGAGGTCTATCTTAGAGAACACTGCTGCTCCCTTTAGCTGATCGAACAGGTCATCAATTCTGGGAAGAGGATACCTGTTCTTGATGGTGACTTGGTTCAATGCCCGGTAATCTATACACAGGCGCATGCTCCCGTCCTTCTTCTTCATGAACAATACAGGCGCTCCCCATGGTGAGTGACTAGGACATATGAAACCCTTGTCAAGCAGCTCTTGTAGTTGCTCATGAAGTTCCTTCAGTTCTGCTGGAGCCATGCGGTAAGGTGCTTTGGAGATAGGATTTGTACCGGGAATGAGCTCTATCTCGAATTCAATCTCCCTGTCTGGTGCTAGGCCTGGTAACTCTTCAGGGAAGACTGCTGGGTAGTCACATACGACTCAGACCTCTGCTAGCTGTTGGCCCTTGCCCTGACTGGTACTGACTACGTGTGCTAAAAATCCCGTACATCCTGAATCCATTAATTTCTGTGCCTTCATAGCTGAGAGAAACTTCTTGGCCTTTCTCTTGGGTTCTCCGATGAACTCTAACTGTGCTTCTGCTTCAGGTTGAAATACGACTTTATATTTACGGCACTCTATGGAAGTACCATATCTGATCAGGAAGTCCATTCCAAAGATGACATCATAGTCAGTCATATCTAGCACTATCAGATCACAAAAGAGTTCTCTGTCTGCTATAATGACTGGCACTGCTCTGAGCCAGTGCGTGGATGCCATAATTTCTCCTGAAGGCAATGTCGTCAAAAACTGACTACTGAGTACCTCCGAAGGTATTGCTAACTTCTCAGCAGATGCCCTGGATATATAAGAATGGGTTGCCCTAGTATCGAATAAGACAGTTGTACTTTGCTGTAAAATACTAATCTGACCTGAAACAACTGTCGAGGCATTTTCTACGTCCTCTCTGGTGAGTGAGTAGATCCTCGCATTGGTCGTAGCTGGAGGGCCTTCTAATCTGCCCTGGCTGATCTGTAGACCATCTAAAGCGGCCTGCATCTGATGCAACTGTGCTGGCTTGACTTCATACTGAACCGGCTGTGGTGGAGGAAAGCTGGTCTTGTTCGGACACTGCTTGGCCATATGCCCTTCTTGTCCGCACTCAAAGCATCCTCGTGTGCCCTTACGACAAACTCCAGGGTGGAATTTCCCACAAGTAGCACACTTTGGATAACTGGGCTGTTTGCTAGCTGGTCCTCCCTTTGGGTAACTCCCTGGTTTGCGCTTGTTGCTGGAGTTCCCTTTCCAGTTAGAGCCGTGGGAGCTGTGGCCCTGATGTTTCTGAGTACCTGAGCCTCCTTGGCCCTTGGATTCTGAGAGAACTTGCTTCTGCTGCTTGATGTTGTTTTGATAATGCTCAGTGATTAGGGCACTACTCACTAGTTCTTCTGTGGTTTGTGGCCTGTGAACGCCACTGGCTACATTCAGTGCTATGTCCGGCCTTAGCATCTTAAGCATCAGTCGGACTCTTTCCTTTTCAGTGCTGACTAACTCGGGACACAGACAAGATAACCTGTTGAATTTCTTCACGGCCTCCTCAACTGAAAGGCTGCCCTAGCGAAACTCCGTGAACTCATCGTAGTGGCGGTTCGTGACCCACATGTGAAAAACTCCTCAAAGAATTCCTTCTCGAAGTCAGTCCATGTCATCTGGTTTACTGGGCGCTTCGCTCTAATTCTCTCCCACCACATGCGTGCATCTCCTACCAGGCAGAAGGAGGCGCACTTCACCTTCTCATGTTCTGGCCAGTCCAGAAGCTCCATCGTACTCTCCAGTGTTTTGAACCAGGCTTGAGCATCCCATGGTTCAATGGTGCCTGAGAAACTCTCTGGCTTGACTCTCTGCCACTGGATCAGATAGGCTTCTCTCTGCGTTCCTGCTGCTGGGGCTACTGGTGCCGTAGGCTGGACTGGTGGAACCTCTAAGACTACTGGTGTTGCCAAGTTATGCTCTGGAGTGATAGTGGGAGTATTCTGCTGATTAGCCTTTAGGGTGGCTATCTCCTGTTGCTGTTCAGCTAACTGCTGCTGTAACTGAGCCACTAATGCTGTAAGATCTGGGGGAGGCACTGAACTGCCTGCCTCATGCTGGGGCTCAGTAGCTGGTGCCCTTCTAGCTGGGCGTCCTCGTGCCATTTCTAAAGACATAGAGGATATCCATGATTAACACAATCATAAGGGAATAACTATTGTTATCATGTTAACTACTATCATAAACAAGCATGCTTTAGTTATATCTAAACATGAAAACAAGAAACATAAAGAAAGTGAGAGAGGTCTTACTTAAAAGCTGCAGGTTCAATGCTGATGTGTGTGTAGAAAGTATGGAAACTGCTCTAAAACCACTCTGTAACGACCCGCCTTCTACTATCTAAGCTATAAGGCCGGACCGTCACAATATGCTGTGCTAAGCTATACCCATGACCATCCCTAAGTCTAGGTGCGAAAGCTGTACTAATTAAAATTTGGCTAAACTATTATCATTTCTTGATTCTATATGTGCTAAGGGGTGTAATCTAAATTATCATGACATATATTACATCCCCCAATGGTCAAGGAACTTAACTAAGAGTTTCTTGCTGAAATAAGGCCTCCCAATCGATCCACGGATCGATTAGAATGGCTTGATCGATCCAGTGATCGATTCATCACGCTACTATGCTCGGGGCAATATTCCGAATCGATCGGCTGATCGATCCAGACTGGCCAATCGATCCAGTGATCGATCCCAGGGCTTTCTATTCGCGACAGAAAGCATCCGGATCGATCGGCTGATCGATCCAGGAGCTTACTGTTCGCGGTACGAACTTCTCAATCGATCGGCTGATCGATTGAGAAGCCTCCAACCGATCGGCCGATCGATTGGGGTTTCTGATTTCGTACCAGAAGTCTGATTTCAGCACTGTTTCGTGCCTCAATCACACATACATGTTCTACAATGACTGGTAAACATTTCAATTGTTAGAGTGTATACTAAAAGCCTAGCTTTTGGTATAAACATTTATCTAGAAATAAGAATCACATTGGTCAAATGTCTACATTTATGATAAATGTAGTTGTTCAATTAATTTATATTGTAGATAACATGGTGTGTGGTGTCACACACAGAGGATCATGTTATCAGTACCTTATAAATTATAAACAGTAGCTCACGACCATAATGGAAAGGAACAAACCATTGGAAGGTCGTAGTGTAATTAGGTATCAGTTTATCTTGACTGTATAATTACACTAGTATACTCAGAGTGTATTAAGTAGGACCATTTGAGGTCATTTCTTTTATACTGACTTTATAAAGAAACAAAGACCTCTGTTATTACGGAAGTATGTGCTCTTAATCCTAATATAATAACAAGCACATATATTTGATATTTATTTCTTTAATTTATCAATGGGTGAGATTTAGTTCGATGAATCAATAAGCCCGATAAGTTGGGAAATGTTATCACTTATAGTGTGTGTTGTTGATTATAGAAGGAAACTGTGTCCTAGAGATACTAGGTTGATAATGTCCCCAAGAGGAGCTCATAAAGATTGTCATGTTAAACCCTGCAGGTGGACTTAGTCCGACATGACGATAAGGTTGAGTGGTACTACTCTTGGACTAAGATATTAATTAAATAAGTTGTCAGTAATTCACTTAATTAGTGGACATTCGATATCTTAAACACAGGGAGACTAACACACTCATAATAAGAAGGAGCCCAAAAATGTAATTTGGGATTGGTGCGGTAGTTCAATAATAGTTCTCTAGTGGAATGAATTATTATTGATAAAATTAAGTTGTGTGTTCGGGGCGAACACGGGATGCTTAATTTTATCGGGAGACCAAAACCAATTCCTCCTCTCGGTCCCTATCGTAGCCTCTTATTTATAGAGTACTATACCCACCTATACCCACCTTCTATACCCTCCAATAGGGGGCCGGCCAAGCTAGCTTGGGAACCAAGCTAGGGCCGGCCTAGGTATAAAATTGGGTGGCCGACCCTAGCTTGAACCCAAGCTAGTGGGGGCCGACCAAATTAAATTAAAAAGGGATTTTAATTTTAATTTTTATTATGTGGAAGAAATAATTTATTAAAGAGAATTAAAATTAAAATATCTCTCTTGTAAAAGATCTACAAAAGATTAAAGAAAGAGATTAAATCTCTTTCCTTATTTGTAGATTGATGAGATATTTTATTTTCTCTTTAAAATTATCCACATGTTGATAAAATTAAAATTATATAAATTTCCTTTTATCAACCATGAAGAGATTTTTAAAGAGAAATTTTATTTTTAAAATTTCCGGAAACAAATTAGGAAGTTTTAATTTGTTGATTAAAACTTGTCTAATTTATTTCCTCTTGATGTGGTCGGCCATTAGAGATTAATTGGGGAAATATTATTTTATTTTTCTCAATTAAATCATGTCAAGGGAATTAAGGAAATTTTATTATAATTAAATTTCCTAATTTGCCTAGGCCAAGGAATATAAAAGAAGGGGTGAGGGTGCCTTCACAAGACACAACCTCTATTATTCTCCCTCTCCTATTCTTTGGTGTGGCTGGCCAACATCTTCTCCTTTTCTTCTTCTTTGTGGTGGCCGAAATTCTCTATTGCTTGGAGCTCTTGTGGAGGCCGGATACTACTTGGAGAAGAAGAAGAAGAAGGAGAGAAAGCTTGCATCTCTTGGAGCTTGGTTGGTGTTTTTCTTCTTCCTTGGTGAAGCTTTATTTTTTTGTGGCCGAACCTAGCTAGGAGGAGAAGAAGGTGCTTGGTGGTTCTCATCTCGGAAGATCGTTGCCCACACAACGTCCGAGGTTAGAAGAGGAATACGGTAGAAGATCAAGAGGTTTTTCTAAAAGGTATAACTAGTAATTTTTCTTTCCGCATCATACTAGTTATTTTTGGAAATAATACTAAATACAAGAGGCATACGATTCTAGAGTTTCGAATTTGTTTTCGATATAGTGTTCTTTTGTTTTTCTTTTTCTTGTGATTTGATTGTTCTTTTCGGTTAACCTAAAGTTATTTTAGGAAATTAAATATTAGCTTTCTATAAAAGGTTTTGTCTAGTCGGTGGTGGTTGCTCCCATATCCAAGAAGGCCATGTGCCTCGCCACGTCAGTACTGGGAACCGATTATGGAAATTAATATTTAATGGAATTAATAACTTAAGGTGACTTGGGTCAAACGTGTTAAGTTCCGCAGGAGATCCAAGTCAAAACTTAAAAGAACAAATAGATTAAGTTTTGGATCAAACGTGTTAAGTTCCGCAGGCGATCCAAAATTTAATTTAAAAGAACACATGGTAGCTAGGAAAAGGTTCAGACCTTTGTACAAAATTTTTGTACAGTGGAACCTCTAGGCTTTCCGACAATTGGTATCGAGCTAGGGTTTTGCCTCCGTGTATTTGGTATTAGTTTAATTATGCACATGTCATACATAATTTAGGCGGGATAATAGTAGGATGTGCTAACTTTGTGGATGCAGGATCCAACTATTATGGCTTATAGTTTTATGTGTGATTGGACCCTTGGACATGTCAAGGGCATTTATATGTGTGTGCATGATTGTATTATAAAATACAAAGGAGATGTATTTAGTTTTATTAGGATTTTATTTTGATCTAGATACATGTACATTCCTTTTATGGAATATAGGATCAAAATTGTAAAATTCTATTTATGTCATGGATCGAATCTTGCAAAGCGTGGAACCTTCTAAGGACCAGAGGCGCAATGGAACAAGGAGCAAGATGGATGCGACAGCTAGAGGGATGGCAACAGCTTGGGATGACAACACACGGAGGACAACTAGAGATAAAAGCCATAATAGTTGAAAATTAGATTTTCTATTTATTGCTTTTATATTGTGCTGTATGTGCATGTTAGTTTACAAGTTTAGTAGGCTAGCATAGTTAAAATTCCTCATTAATAAATAACTAAGTGGGAGAGGGATTTTAAGTAAATCTCATGGTCTCCATTACTGGTGTGTAAGTGAGGCAAACAGGCTTGCTCGGTGGCTCTAATTGCCTGCCTCCATAACGGTTGAGCTAGTTTGCAGATCACTAGAACATACTTCCATTTTTGGATGACTATAGGAAGTTAATTAAGAGCGTGTGATCTTCCCCAACGGAAGGGGCATAATCTTATTAATGGACTTAGTGTCAAGTAATGGTATACACTTAGACACATCTAATAGTATCCTCCCCATCGGAGTCACTGTTATTATTTGTGTGACCAAATGAAACCAACTATTAATTTGTCATAAAACTAGGTTGACAAGATAATAAAATTAAAGGGTTAAAACCCCTCTTACAAATGATTGATTTTGTATACGTCCACACTAACGTGGCATACAAAATTAACGGTGTTTGAGATAATTTTATTTGTCATAAAGTTACGTTGACAAGATAGTTAATGGGTAAAACCCTCCTCTTACAAATGTTGATTTTGTATACGTCCACACTAACGTGGCATGCAAAATTTACGGTGT
The DNA here is from genome assembly GCF_018446385.1 of Zingiber officinale. Lineage (NCBI taxonomy): Eukaryota > Viridiplantae > Streptophyta > Magnoliopsida > Zingiberales > Zingiberaceae > Zingiber > Zingiber officinale. The sequence continues at coordinate 57,190,727 of NC_056006.1, read as the reverse complement.
TTTGAGGTGTTGGTAAATTTAAATAGTATTGTTAGAGGAATCAATATTATTTTAAATTTAGAAGTCTTGACCAAATATTTGATTAAAGATAGACCAACTATTAATTTTATTCGTCATAAAGTAAGGTTGACGAGATAATAAAATTAAATGATAAAATTTCCTCTTTGAATTTGTATACGTCCACACTAACGTGGCATACAAAATTCATGGGGATTTTAAGGAGTTGGTCTTAACCAAATATTTTTGTGATTCTTAGGATGATGGTCAATCCCTAGCTGATATACTTTAGGATAGACTTAGTGGTCCCAATTATAATTGATTGGAAATAGGATTTGGACATTAAGGTAGACTGTCCTCTTAGAACTAAGAACAATATAGGTGTATTTTATTCATTAGTTGAAACATGTTTAGTGGTGTTATCTACCAGAACCTGGAGTGTAGATACATATGCCATTAATCATGTCCGCAATTCATTGCAGGGTTCCAGGAAACCCGACAACTAAATGAAAATAAAAAACACCGTCCACATGGGCACACCTGTAAAAGTGGCAGTGGGAGATGTTTATCTTTTGATAAAAATAAAACATGGATTTTTGAGTAATTGTCTTTACGCACCAAGTTTAGAAAGAACTAGTTTTCAGTTTCTAAACTATTCAAAGAACATGATATTCTGCCTCTTTTAATAACAAAGTTGTTATTAAGAAAAAGAGGGAAGTTATCTGTTCTGGTACGTTGGTTGACAATTTATAAATCCAATAACTCTCACGATGCAACAAATGGAAATTAGTAACACATCTTCTAACTTTAAGAGAAAGTAACCTTCGGAAATGAACCAATTATATTTTTGGCATCTAAGGCTAGGTTATATTAACTTGAGTATGATTCATTGGTAGCTGATGAACTTTTGGGTTCATTAGTAGTGGAAATCTTTCCAACCTGCGAGTCTTACTTGGAAGGAAAAATAACCAAGAAGCTTTCAAGTCTAAGGGGTATGGAGTCAAAGATATGTTGAAATTGGTTCATTCTGATTTGTGTGATCCTATGACTATCCAAGCAAGAGGTTGTTTCAAATATTTTATCTATTTTATAGACAACTATTTGATATACGAATACATTTACTTGATGTGCCACAAGTCTAAGTGCTTTGATTAATTCAAAGAGTATGAGGCTGGTGTGGAGAAATGTCAAGGTAAAAGTATCAAGACACTACGGTGAGATCGTAGTGGCAAGTACCTCTTGGGAGAATTTAGGAGTCACTTATCAGAAGTAGGGATTCAATCCCAACTAACTACACCTAGGTATATCCCAACAGAATGGTGTAGAAAAAGGAAGGTATAGGACTCTTATGGAAATAAGTAGATTGATGATGAGTTATTTAGAAAATTACCAAATTCATTTTAAGGATATACTCTGGAAACGGAAGTGAACATAGTACCTTCCAAATTCATAACTCTCTACTCATATAGAATTGTTGAATAAGCGTAAGCCTATTTTGAAGCATATTCGGATTCAGGTAGTCCAGCACATATGCTGAAGAGAGACAATGATAAGTTGGACAAGAATTCACTTGTTTGTGGGTTATCCTAGAGAAATGAAAGTAGGTTTATAGTCTTAAAAATCAGAAGGTCATTATTAGCATCAATGATCGATTTTTAGAAAAGAACTACGTAATAAACCTCATGCCCATAAGAAAATTTGTTCTTAAGGAAATAATAAAAGACATGTCTAATCTAGTACCAACTGTACAAGATGAGATATCACAAGGAAACTGCAACACGTATCACAAATGATACACAATTGAAGAAAGTGCCTCATCGTAGTGGGAGGGTTGTTAGGCAACCTAAAAAGATTCATGTTTTGGGAGAGTTTATGGACTTGATCCCTGGAGGACATGAACCTGATCTCCGGACATATGACGAAACACTCCAAGATAAAGATGCAACATCTTGGCAAAGAGTAATGAATAACAGAATTAGAATATATGTATTCTAATAAAATTTGGAAGCTTGTAGAACCACCAAATGGTGTAAAAGCCTTTGGGTGTTAAAAGGTCTATAATAGGAAAAGAGGGATAGAAAGGAAGGTAGTAACTTTCAAAGCAAAGCTTGATGAAAAAGGAAACTTTTTCACTGGTAGCCATGCTTAAGTCTATCCGGATTCTTTTATCTATTTGGCAAGTGGATGTCAAGACAACATTCCTTAATGGAAGTCTTGATGAAAGCATCCATATAAAGCAACCAGAAGGGTTCATTGCAAAGGGCTAAGAGCATCTTGTGTGCAAGCTTAGTCAGTCTATGGACTGAGGCAAAGCTTCAAGGTCTTGGAATATCCGGTTTATCAAAGTAATCCAGACCTTTGGATTTATTGAGTAAACGGATAAGTCTTGTGTATACAAAAGGTGTGATGGAAACGTGGTGGTATTTCTTGTACTATACGTAGATAGCATTTTTGGTAGTTGGAAACAATATCAAAATGTTGTCAGAAGTAGGGGTATGGTTGTCCAAATAAATCGATATAAAGGACTTGGGAGAATGTATATATTCTTGAGATCAAAGTAATAAGGGATCACAAGAAAAGAATATTTTACTTATCCCAAGCTTCATACATCGAAAAAAACCTTGCTCGTTTTAAGCATGCAAAACTCCAAGAAAGGTTTCTTACCTTTTCAGGATGGAGTAACTTTATCTAAAGATATGTCTCTGTAGACATCAAAGGAGATAAAGGAAATAAAGGCAGTTCTTGTTGGAAGCCTAATGTATGCTATGCACGAGATCAGAAATCTGTTTTGCCAAGGGCATAGTTAGCAGATATCAAAGTAATCCTAGACAAGGACATTGGACTGCAGTAAAGCATATATTAAAGTACCTTAGAGGCGCTAGAGATTATATGCTAGCTTACAAGGCAGTTAATTTGGTCCCTGTGGGTTACACGGATTTTGGCTTCCAATCGGATAGGGATAATAATAAGTCAACCTCGGGGTTTTGTGTTTACTTTAGGAGGTAAAGTCATAACTATGGAAGAGTGATAAGCATAGGTGTTTTTCTGGACTCCACCATAGAAGCTTAGTATATGGCAAGCCTCTGAGGTAGCCATAAAAGCTGAATGACTCAATAACCTCAAGATAGACTTAGATATGATTTCTGGTTTGTCCAAAGATTGTTACAATTTATTGTAATAATGTTGGTGCAGTAGCAAACTCGAAGAAATCATAAGTCTATAAGGCAAGTAAACACAATAGAGCGCAAGTACCACCCAATACGAGAAATCGTATAAATGAGGAGAAGTTGTTGCTGCCTAGAATGCATCAGGTGATGACCTATAGATCTTTTCGCTAAGGTCCTTAAGGCAAGAGCTTTTGATGGGCATGTTGAAGGGTTGAGAATCAGATGTATGGCAGCAGATATGGCAGCTTAGTCTTTTAGTATAAGTGGGAGATTGTTAGAGTGTATACTAAAAGCCTAGCTTTTGGTATAAACATTTATCAAGAAATAAGAATCACATTGGTCAAATGTCTACATTTATGATAAATGTAGTTGTTCAATTAATTTATATTGTAGATAACATGGTGTGTGGTGCCACACACAGAGGATCATGTTATCAGTACCTTATAAATTATAAACAGTAGCTAACGACCATAATGGAAAAGAACAAACCATTGGAAGGTCGTAGTGTAATTAGGTATCAGTTTATCTTGACTGTATAATTACACTAGTACACTCAGAGTGTATTGAGTAGGACCATTTGAGCTCGTTTCTTTTATACTGACTTTATAAAGAAACAAAGACCTCTGTTATTATGGAAGTATGTGCTCTTAATCCTAATATAATAACAAGCACATATATTTGATATTTATTTCTTTAATTTATCAATGGGTGAGATTTAGTTCGATGAATCAATAAGCCCGATAAGTTGGGAAATGTTATCACTTATAGTGTGTGTTGTTGATTATAGAAGGAAACTGTGTCCTAGAGATACTAGGTTGATAATGTCCCCAAGAGGAGCTCATAAAGATTGTCATGTTAAACCCTGCAGGTGGACTTAGTCCGACATGACGATAAGGTTGAGTGGTACTACTCTTGGACTAAGATATTAATTAAATGAGTTGTCAGTAACTCACTTAATTAGTGGACATTCGATATCTTAAACACAGGGAGACTAACACACTCATAATAAGAAGGAGCCCAAAAATGTAATTTGGGATTGGTGCGGTAGTTCAATAATAGTTCTCTAGTGGAATGAATTATTATTGATAAAATTAAGTTGTGTGTTCGGGGCGAACACGGGATGCTTAATTTTATCGGGAGACCAAAATCAATTCCTCCTCTCGGTCCCTATCGTAGCCTCTTATTTATAGAGTACTATACCCACCTATACCCACCTTCTATACCCACCAATAGGGGGTCGGCCAAGCTAGCTTGGGAACCAAGCTAGGGCCAACCTAGGTATAAATTGGGGTGGCCGGCCCTAGCTTGAACCCAAGCTAGTGGGGGCCGGCCAAATTAAATTAAAAAGGAATTTTAATTTTAATTTTTATTATGTGGAAGAAATAATTTATTAAAGAGAATTAAAATTAAAATATCTCTCTTGTAAAAGATCTACAAAAGATTAAAGAAAGAGATTAGATCTCTTTCCTTATTTGTAGATTGGTGAGATATTTTATTTTCTCTTTAAAATTATCCACATGTTGATAAAATTAAAATTATAGAAATTTCCTTTTATCAACCATGAAGAGATTTTTAAAGAGAAATTTTATTTTTAAAATTTCCGGAAACAAATTAGGAAGTTTTAATTTGTTGATTAAAACTTGTCTAATTTATTTCCTCTTGATGTGGCCGGCCATTAGAGATTAATTGGGGAAATATTATTTTATTTTTCTCAATTAAATCATGTCAAGGGAATTAAGGAAATTTTATTGTAATTAAATTTCCTAATTTGCCTAGGCCAAGGAATATAAAAGAAGGGGTGAGGGTGCCTTCACAAGACACAACCTCTATTATTCTCCCTCTCCTATTCTTTGGTGTGGCCGGCCAACATCTTCTCCTTTTCTTCTTTGTGGTGGCCGAAATTCTCTATTGCTTGGAGCTCTTGTGGAGGCCGGATACTACTTGGAGAAGAAGAAGAAGAAGGAGAGAAAGCTTGCATCTCTTGGAGCTTGGTAGGTGTTTTTCTTCTTCCTTGGTGAAGCTTTATTTTTTTGTGGCCGAACCTAGCTAGGAGGAGAAGAAGGTGCTTGGTGGTTCTCATCTCAGAAGATCGTTGCCCACACAACGTCCGAGGTTAGAAGAGGAATACGGTAGAAGATCAAGAGGTTTTTCTAAAAGGTATAACTAGTAATTTTTCTTTCCACATCATACTAGTTATTTTTGGAAATAATACTAAATACAAGAGGCATACGATTCTAGAGTTTCGAATTTGTTTTCGATATAGTGTTCTTTTGTTTTTCTTTTTCTTGTGATTTGATTGTTCTTTTCGGTTAACCTAAAGTTATTTTAGGAAATTAAATATTAGCTTTCTATAAAAGGTTTTGTCTAGTCGGTGGTGGTTGCTCCCATATCCAAGAAGGCCATGTGCCTCGCCACGTCAGTACTGGGAACCGATTATGGAAATTAATATTTAATGGAATTAATAACTTAAGGTGACTTGGGTCAAACGTGTTAAGTTCCGCAGGAGATCCAAGTCAAAACCTAAAAGAACAAATAGATTAAGTTTTGGATCAAACGTGTTAAGTTCCGCAGGCGATCCAAAATTTAATTTAAAAGAACACATGGTAGCTAGGAAAATGTTCAGACCTTTGTACAAAATTTTTGTACAGTGGAACCTCTAGGCTTTCCGAGTAGCAACCAACATCAATAACACTAACTGACATTCTAAGCATGAACACTAACAATCTGAACAGGTCTTTCATGATTCATAACATTGAAATAACTGAAAATGCGGAAAATATCATTGTATGAAAACTAAAGTCTTGCTAATTTCCTCCAAGATCTTTACTCCAGGTTCCTTCCACACACATCTTCATCATTGCATTGACCTCCAGCCTCCGCTAGTCCATCTTTCCTTTACCTTTATCTGCAGTATAAGGAAAAATAGTATCTGTAAGCTTGAGAGCTTAGTAAGAAACCATCTACCTCACAAAACATGCATACGATGCAAATTATGTTTTTAAAACATGCTATTTGAAATACATACTGAATATGCTAAGCATGACATGGCATATAAAACATAGAAGCAAAGCTGATCATAACAATAAAGCTAATCATAAACTATCATGTTGTGTCAACAGAAAGCTATACGGATACAAAAAATGAGCTAAGCTAATACTAATCTGATGCTAAAGCTGAACGGAACTCACATGACTAATTTGTGATGTTTGAAAACTATATTCATAAGTAGATCAAAATAATAATCATGCTGCTGTTTGGGCCCGACAACTGTACTTGCTGTGCGCGCATCCCTAACTAGACCTGGGTTTGCAAGTCCCGAATTTAGTAGGGTTACTAGGTTATCTAAACCTAGGGACGACTGTGGGAGTCCAACCCAATGGATATCTAATCCAGTATAGTGCCACTGAGAAAATAAAATACTGAACATAAGCTAATAATTCTTGTCTTGCTTTTACTAGGTTGTCTAAACCCAGAACTAGGTTATCTAAACCTAGAGGCGACTGTGGGAGCCCACCCATTGGACATCTAGTCCTGTAAAAGTTGAAGCAAGACTAAATAAGCTGTAAAAATGCTTCTATTGCATTTAGCTAAGCTAGTAAAATGCTTAAGTCGCATTTTAACCGTACTAATAATTTAATCAAACACTTGGTATGCGTTAATTCGCATCCTTTGTGCCGAAAATCTATATACTACTAAACTGAAGCCTAAAATTCATACGGAAGCTACTTATACTACAGGTGAGGGGTTTCTTACTTCTAGCGCTAGTTTTCTTACGAATCTAGTCGCTAGTTTTCCGGTGGAGACGATCTTCTCGACGATTCTCTTGCGTCCATGCGTTCTTCTCGCGGAGAGAAACGTCCTCGTGTCGGAGTCGTCGTCGGAAGGTGTCCTTGAAGCCCTAGGAAAGGAACCCTAGTTTTGTTCTTGTGGTTGGCGCCGAGAGAAGGAGAGGGAAAGGGGCAGCGTGGCTAGGGTGAGGAGAAGAAAAGTCACGTTAAAAAAAAATAACTCTTTACTTATTTATTCCCTATTTATATTAAGTGGGTAATTCCACCCAACTCTAATATAAATTTAATTGATTCCCTTTTCTTTCAGCACGGTCCTGCTGGGTTCACTTGGTTACTAAAGCTATCCATAAGTCGTAGGACCCAATAGGTCTCGGGTTCAATTCCCGCTTAAGCCATTTTACGTTTCTATTTATTTTTGTTACTTCCGCTACTCTAAAAATTCCTTAAAAATACTCTAAAATTCCAGAAAAATCATAGAATATTTCTAAAATAATTTTGAGAATTTTTGGGCGTTACACATTTTAAATCCTAAGAATCACAAAAATATTTGGTCAAGATCAATTCCTTAAAATCCCCATGAATTTTGTATGCCACGATAGTGTGGACGTATACAAAATCAAAGAGGAGATTTTATCCATTAATTTTATTATCTCGTCAACTTTACTTTATGATGAGTAAAATTAATAGTTGATCTTTCTTTGATCAAATATTTGGTCAAAACTTTTGAATTTAAAATAGCATTGATTCCTCAAACAATATTATTTAAATTCACCAACACCTCAAACACCATGAATTTAGCATGCCACGATAGTGTGGACGTATACAAAATTAAATATTTGTAAGAGGAGGGGTTTACCCATTAATTATCTTTGTCAATAAATCTTTATGACAAATAAAATTACCTCAAACACCGTGAATTTTGTATGCCACGATAGTGTGGACGTATACAAAATCAAACATTTGTAAGAGGAGTTTTTAATTTTATTATCTTGTCAACTTATTTATTTGACAAATCAATAGTTGGTTTTCTTCGGTCACACAAATAATAGCAGTGACTCCGATGGGGAGGATACTATTAGACGTGCCTAAGTGTATACCATTACTTGACACTAAGTCCATTAATAAGATTGTGTCCCTTCCGATGGGGAAGATCACACGCTCTTAATTAACTTCCTATAGTCATCCAAAATGGAAGTTTAAGCTAGTGATTGTGTGACCCTTTGATTTTGGATTGGCATTCCTTTACTATGGATATTTGATTATCAGAAAGGATGAGATGATGAGATCTGACAGACTTTTTTAGGATACATTTTAGTTTGTTGGCAGTAGGTGTTGAGGGTTGGATGCTTTCCTTTTTCTCTATCTTTGTTTAGGAGACTATCTGGTATGATTGATTGATGTTGAGGATGATTTTGATTGATGGTTATTGGGGTCAGGTGTGGTGATATGTTATCTTTTGAGGATCTATTAGTGGATATTTGATTTGATGATCTATTATTTGGTGTTTTATGTTGATAGTGACATGGAGTGTAGTATGTCTGTGATATTTATGGATTTGATGATTTGTAGTTAGTGATCGGATCACAGAGTTGTTGGGGATCTTGGGGTTGAGAGTGTTTGTTGTACGGATATTATGAGTCTATGGTTTTATCGTTTAGGCTTACAGTACCCTAGATGTTTTTATGGACTCGATGTACTTGGTATCATTAGGGTGTTTGGATCAGTTTTCATTGTCTTTATTGGTGATGTTGTGATCTATTCCCGATCCGAGGTGGATCACGTACACTAGCTTCGTATAGTTCTAGGGATGTTTCGACGGGAACGTCTATATGTGAAGTTAGTAGTACGTATTGTGATTGTCTTTTACGAGTTTCTGAGACACGTTGTGTGTAGTAGAGGATATCGGTGGATCCATAGGAGATAGAGGTTGTTATCAGTTGGGAGTAGGCGTAGTCTATACCGGGGATTCGCTGTTCCTTTCGTGGTCAGGATGGATATTATCGGAGATTAGTTGAGGGTTTCCTCCAGTATTTATGTTGTTGACTGGACTATCTAGGAGGGGTATAAAATTTTCCTGGATAGATGCTTACGAGATCAGTTTAGATAGCTGCACCTATCTTAGTATTACTTTCTGGTGTAGATGGATTTGTACTCTACACAGATGTATCGTATCTTAGAGTCGTTGCAGTTTCGATGTAGCATGAGCAGAGTAGTCTCGTGTCAGTAGTTAGAATTCTCGTATAACGAGAATTAGATTCTTTATCTCTATGGGAGATTGGGTGTGTTTTCGAATCACTTCTTATCCGGGAGTTACTGCAGGAAACACCTTGATTTGGATTTGTGATACATTCGGTTGACGCCTGATGTATAGAGACTTAGAACGTTCCTATTGGGGGAATGACATTAAGAAAGACATCGCGGATTTTGTAGCTTGATGTCTTGGGTGTCAGCAAGTGGAGGCTGAACATCGAATATCAGTAGGATTGTTTCAGTAGACTCGTATTTTGGAGTGGAGTTTGGAGCATGTTTTGATGGACCTTATTGTGTGATTACCCAGACGAGGGGATGTGATGCGATTTGGGCAATCATTAGTTAGTTGACTACTTTGCTCCCTAGTTATCTATTTGTAGGATAGATTCTTTGGATTGAGTAACAGGATCATATTGTAGAGAGATTACCGGATCCTTATGGTATATCTCTGAGGGTTGTATTGGATGGAGATTAGTGATTTCGTGTCATGGTTTTGATTTTGGTTACAGCAGACTTTGGATTAGGAGTTTCACTTTAGTATAGATTTTCATCTCAGACTGATGGATAGTTTGAGCGATTTATATTGGTGTTGGAGGATCTATTGATAGTGAATTTTGGATTTCGGAGGTAGTTGATTAATCCACAGTCGGTTAGGTAACAGCGTGGAAGTAGCAGATGCAGTGTGTGCTCATCGCCACAGAGTCATCGCTATTCAATTGGAGGTGGATTATCTTGCTTGGAGATATGTTTATGATACTAGGGTGGAGTAGTAGATGAGGATGTTGTTTGGTTATTATACTTGGAGTGAGTGGTATATAAGTATATGATTTGGATGTTACCCTTGGAGGAGGATCCCTGAGTTGATCAGTAAATTTGGGGACCAAATTTTTATTAGTGGGGGAGAATGTAAGATACCGCAAAAATAAATAATAAATATTATTGGATGGAAAATCTTATTGGATTTTTTCAGAATTTTTAGAAATTTTCTGGGAATTTTTCGGAGCTTGTACGGAGGGTATTGAGGGGATTGATCGGCGAGCGCGGATAAAGCCTGTTTGGGATACCCATTTAAGTGAGAAAATGTTTTCAATTATAAATTCATTTTCTTTTATTCCCTTTTTCCCCCAAATCGTCGTTTCCCCCTTTCTTCACCCGAACCCACTTCTTCCCTCTCTCGATCTCCCCGATCTCCTCCTTAAATCTCACCCGAAATCTCCCCCTCTCCGGCGATTTCTCCTCTCCGCCTCTCGGTGTCGCCGGTGCAAGCAACCACCGGAGCTTTGAAGGGTAAACAAGTGGCTGGTTCTTCCTCACATTTCGGTTTCCTCTTTCCCGATTGCTCTCTCTCACGGGCGACCCGACGCCGACGGTTTCCCCCGACAATTTCAGCCTCACCGCGTCGCCTGAGGATTGTTGCCCGAATCTTGAAGGTGCTGACGCTGTCCAAGCCTTCCCCGGTGGAGTGATCGCCTTCTCGGCCATTTTTGCGCTCGATCGGTGGGATCCGATCTAGGGCACAGCGAGGTTTGAATCGCATCGCTCCCAGCCGGTTATTCTCCTTGTTCTTCTCTGTGATTTGTTCATTGGAATTTGATCTGCAGCTCCACACTTGCTGGATCAGATTGGGACAACACCATCCGGAGGTAGTCGATCAAGGTAGGCTTCATTCAAATCGTAAAGCTTCAAAGATCTTGTTTAGTTAACTTCGATCTTGATAAGCTTCTTATTCTGGATCAGAGGAGGTGTTAGTTGGTACAGTGCTTGTGCCGATCAACGCCTTGTTTCCAATGCTGGAAGCTGTGGGAGTCTCGGCTGGGGAATTTGAGATCGATTGAGGTGAGTGTTGTATTGTTATGTAGGGTTTTAGTAAGTAAGGGCTCTACAGCTAAGTGTTGGATTTGATTTTGGAAGGAATTGGTGTAGGGCTTCTTGGTAGCTGCCGGCAGAGGTCTTGTTGGGTTGTGAGATTTGGATTTTGCTACCAAACCTTAAGGTAAGTAATGTCCAGTAGGGTAATTCTATTAGTTTCATTGTTATATTGCTAGATTAGGTTTCTAATGAATTGTAGGAATTTGTTTGAATGGCAGAGGCTTCGTTGGCTTTCAGCCACCACGTCACCGATAGCTAGATGCTAGCTCCATCTGATTTATGTCATCAGTAGCTACTGAAGAAGAAGAGGTAAGGGGAATGTAGAGGTATGCAATAAGTGATTAGAATTGAGAAGTTAATAGATTTGTTTGGCTTCTTTATCTGGTTAGTTGGATGCTTAGCTAGTTGCTAATTAGTAGAAGTAAGTGGATTGATTCGTATGGTTAGGATAATCAATTATGGTGACAAGAGTTAATGGATTGATAGGATTGTTGGTCCATGCTCTCTTAGATTAAATTGAAGTATGTTAACAAAAACAGTTAACTAATTGGATTGGACTATTTCATGAAGGGATTTGATTAGTGTGGTGATTGTTCGATTAGGGTTTCCCCTAATTAGGTTGGAGATTTTATTTAGTTATTTACTCCTTATATTATTAGCTAAATACATTATATGATCGCAGGACTTGGATTCGGGACGAGCGTCTCGACGTGGGATTACTTGACACGATCTATCTTTTTAAAGGCGGGTATTTCTTCCTTGGCCTCTACTTAGTTTTTCTTGATCTTAGTGCATGGCTATTATGTGATGGTTTAGGCTGTTTTATCTTATATCATGATCGATTGCTGTTTTTCCTGCATGATACTTATGCTTGACCTTTGTGATGATCTATTAATTCGTATACAGTCTCCACTCTTGATATCTACTCTATTGTGATTACACGAATAGAGTATGTCTTGTAGGAATTGTCAGGTTGTTGGTATTACCATGCTGATTGGGTATATGATGGGGACTGTACATAGATGGGTATGTGTCATAGGAGTTATCTTGTTGACCGTACATTTACATGTGGTGTGTACATACGTATGTGTCATGTACTTTTGGAGGAGTTGTGTTGATTGTATGTTTAGAGTATATACACATGTCTGTTGTATTGTTATTGGAGGATACATGTTGATTGTACTTATCTTTTGTGTACATGTGTCTGGTGGGATTATTGGAGATTTTTGGTTGATTATACATGTGTAGTATGTACATATGTTTGGTGGGATACATGGAGGTATCATGACGATTATACTCATGTTGGGGGTATTTATGAGGTTTGGAGTTATTGCATGGATGATGATTTTATATATATATATATCATGTTCATCATTCATTGCATCTGATGACCATTGTCTCCCTTGTGGTGAGAGAGTCATCAGTTGGTTTGGTTTAGCGCCGCACACTCGGCCACTCATGGGTAGTGGTAGCTAGAGTAGTTGCCGCTCGTCCTGTCGTGCCACCCGGTCACGAGGTTTAGTGAGATCCGGCGTTGTGAGCAGTCAGGGACCCTGATGCTATTTAGCTAGATAGCTATTAGCGGACTGTCCGCCTCGACCACTATATAGTGGGCTGGAGGGTAGTACAGTCGTCACAGACCCAAGCCTCTCGGCCATACAGGGGTCGTGGTGTTCGGAGAGGTGGCAGGGGTGACCATGGATCATGCATGCACTTTTGCATATGATGCACGGTGCATCTGGGGGTTATATTTGCATACATGCCTACTAGATACTAGTTGCATGTGTTTGTGGTATGTTGCATTTGTTTGCGATATGATTGTTGCATATGGTTGTCATGCTGCATACATGTCATTTATTTTACATGTATATGCAGTCGTACTTATATTGCACAGGTGTCACCGGTATATCTGTTGCAGATTCGGTGAGTTTACTGATCTTTGTACCTTGCGTCGATTCCAGATTGGGTATGTATCTGTCATTGTGTTAGTTGTGGTTTGTACAGTTTATATGTCGGGTTATTATGTCAGATATGTTTAGGTGCATTGATTATGATAGTATGATCATGTTCTTTATTCCCTACTGAGACTGTATACTTGTGATCTCCATGTTTTGTTTATGGACCATGCACTATCTTGTCTATTACCCGCTGAGTTACCTATACTCACCACCGCATGTATATCTTTATGTTTTCAGGTAGATGGTTGGAGTGTCGCTCGGAGTATCCTGTCTGCCGGGTCCTACGTCACATCCGACGATCGTTTCGGGTTTTGGTATATCTTTATTTGTATTCGATATGTGTGGTATTTGGTTGTTGTTGTATTTGTTGTTATGGTTGTTGTATAAAGCCTAGCCGGCTAGCAGTGTGTTGGTTGCGTTGTATCGGGCTTTCCGTTTTCGTTTTTCCGCTGTGTTGGTTTGTTTTGTACAGCCGTGTGGGCTGTTTTATATATAACTGCGTGGTTGTGATTGTTTCATTCCAGCCGTGTGGGCTGTTATTATAACTGCGTGGTTGTGTATATAAATATTCCAGCCGCATGTGGCTGATGTATATCTTGTTTGTAGTGATGCTTCATATTGTCACCGGTACAGGGGAGATGCTGTCGGATTTTTGTCTGACAGGGACTCCTTTGGGGGCGTGACAATTTAGTGGTATCAGAGCAGGTTTACGATACTTGCTATGCGTTTTAGATTTTCGAGATTTATCTAATACCAATTTTTGGTATCAGAGTAGGTACGATGCCTATTATTCGTGTTTTGGATTTCGTGATTCGGTTTTCTTGATGTGACTTTTCGGGTTTTGGGACCAGGCAGCAGCAGGACATCTCCAGGCTATAGGAGGTATGTTTGCATATTGTTATCATGCATTTCTGTTGATGTATGTATTGTTGCCCATATAGTTATGATGTGTGTTAGTATCCTCTGGTTAGTACATGCCTATTTGTTTGTAGCATGCATTGTATGTGTTGGGTCAATCACTGATCACGGTTGACCTAATGGAGATCAAGGATTACAGTCTCAAGGGATTTGCCATATCCTACTACCAGTAGTTTTAGTGTCTGTTACTACGAGTTGGCTGAGAGTTAGAGTCACATACCAGTCTCTATTACTATTAGCTGGGTAGTTGATGGTGTTGGTATACTCATATTGACTCAGTTAGTAGAGTACAGGTTTACTCCTGTTGAGGATTGATTTACTTGGTTGACTTGTGTAGTTATGGTTTGACTTATTATCCTTGTTGACTTGGACAGTTGAGGATTGACTTATTTTAGTTGGTTATGTGTTCCTGTTAGTTCGATCAGTAGAGTACTTATTTGGATTCTTTTAGTTCTGTCTGTAGAGGATTGATTTACCCAGGTTGACTTTGGTGGTTGGGTATTGATTTACCTTAGTTAGTTTCATCAGTGGATGATTGATTTACTCTTATTGGATCAGTTAGGAGATGATCGATTTATTTTGTTGGTCCGACCAGTAGGGGACTGACTTACTCTACTTTTAGAGATTCTTATCTTTGGGATGTTTCATGCTTGGTTAGGTGTTTTGACTTGTATCGGTGTAGAAATGACTGAATTGGCCGTATACCATTATCAGCTTAGTCAGTCTATAGAGGATCGATGTATCCGATTCCATGGGGACTTTGACCATGGACTGTCTGTACCTGGTAGGATGACTTAGAAGGTACATTCAGATAGAATACCGTACGGTGGGAAAAAGTGTAAAGCTACCTGCTTAACACTTTGAGATACAACCATTACTAGGGTGTATGAGTTGGAGAGTACATTTGGATATATGATTTGTACCGACATGAGAGAGTTGAAATTAGCTGCTTAACCTTTACGTGACCCGGTACCACGTGAAGGAAGAAGCAGAGAATGTTTTTGGAGATCAGGTCATCACTTAGTGATTTCCTTGAGGTGTTTGGAGAGAGAGTACCTCTTTACCTCGTGTGCATTGCTCGATACTGGAGGTTACTGAACCTCAGATGGAGCAATCACAGTAATAAGGGGTACAAGACAATGGTGAGACGACTCATCTAACATTGTCTCTATCAAGTAACTCAAAATCTTGACCATTTGATCATTCTACCTGATCTTGTAGTCTATATTTTAGGATAGAGGATTCGATCCTTTCATCAGCTTTTGTCGAGGGATATATATAGGATGATTATGAGGGTGATGTTGATGCGCTTTGGATGAGTAGACTCTTAGTCAAGAGATTGTGTGACCCTTTGATTTTGGATTGGCATTCCTTTACTATGGATATTTGATTATCAGAAAGGATGAGATGATGAGATCTGACAGACTTTTTTAGGATACATTTAGTTTGTTGGCAGTAGGTGTTGAGGGTTGGATGCTTTCCTTTTTCTCTATCTTTGTTTAGGAGACTATCTGGTATGATTGATTGATGTTGAGGATGATTTTGATTGATGGTTATTGGGGTCAGGTGTGGTGATATGTTATCTTTTGAGGATCTATTAGTGGATATTTGATTTGATGATCTATTATTTGGTGTTTTATGTTGATAGTGACATGGAGTGTAGTATGTCTGTGATATTTATGGATTTGATGATTTGTAGTTAGTGATCGGATCACAGATTTGTTGGGGATCTTGGGGTTGAGAGTGTTTGTTGTACGGATATTATGAGTCTATGGTTTTATCGTTTAGGCTTACAGTACCCTAGATGTTTTTATGGACTCGATGTACTTGGTATCATTAGGGTGTTTGGATCAGTTTTCATTGTCTTTATTGGTGATGTTGTGATCTATTCCCGATCCGAGGTGGATCACGTACACTAGCTTCGTATAGTTCTAGGGATGTTTCGACGAGAACGTCTATATGTGAAGTTAGTAGTACGTATTGTGATTGTCTTTTACGAGTTTACGAGACACGTTGTGTGTAGTAGAGGATATCGGTGGATCCATAGGAGATAGAGGTTGTTATCGGTTGGGAGTAGGCGTAGTCTATACCGGGGATTATTTGTTCCTTTCGTGGTCGGGATGGATATTATCGGAGATTAGTTGAGGGTTTCCTCCGGTATTTATGTTGTTGATGGACTATCTAGGAGGGTATAAAATTTTCTGGATAGATGCTTACGAGATCAGTTTAGATAGCTGCACCTATCTTAGTATTACTTTCGTGTAGATGGATTTGTACTCTACACGATGTATCGTATCTTAGAGTCGTTGCGGTTTCGATGTAGCATGAGCAGAGTAGTCTCGTGTCAGTAGTTAGAATTCTCGTATAACGAGAATTAGATTCTTTATCTCTATGGGAGATTGGGTGTGTTTTCGAATCACTTCTTATCCGGGAGGAGTTCTGCAGGAAACACCTTGATTTGGATTTGTGATACATTCGGTTGGCGCTGATGTATAGAGACTTAGAACGTTCCTATTGGGGAATGACATTAAGAAAGACATCGCGGATTTTGTAGCTTGATGTCTTGGGTGTCAGCAAGTGGAGGCTGAACATCGAATATCAGTAGGATTGTTTCAGTAGACTCGTATTTTGGAGTGGAGTTTGGAGCATGTTTTGATGGACCTTATTGTGTGATTACCCAGACGAGGGGATGTGATGCGATTTGGGCAATCATTAGTTAGTTGACTACTTTGCTCCCTAGTTATCTATTTGTAGGATAGATTCTTTGGATTGAGTAACAGGATCATATTGTAGAGAGATTACCGGATCCTTATGGTATATCTCTGAGGGTTGTATTGGATGGAGATTAGTGATTTCGTGTCATGGTTTTGATTTTGGTTACAGCAGACTTTGGATTAGGAGTTTCACTTTAGTATAGATTTTCATCTCAGACTGATGGATAGTTTGAGCGATTTATATTGGTGTTGGAGGATCTATTGATAGTGAATTTTGGATTTCGGAGGTAGTTGATTAATCCACGATCGGTTAGGTAACAGTGTGGAAGTAGCAGATGCAGTGTGTGCTCATCGCCACAGAGTCATCGCTATTCAATTGGAGGTGGATTATCTTGCTTGGAGATATGTTTATGATACTAGGGTGGAGTAGTAGATGAGGATGTTGTTTGGTTATTATACTTGGAGTGAGTGGTATATAAGTATATGATTTGGATGTTACCCTTGGAGGAGGATCCTGAGTTGATCGATAAATTTGGGGACCAAATTTTTATTAGTGGGGAGAATGTAAGATACCGCAAAAATAAATAATAAATATTATTGGATGGAAAATCTTATTGGATTTTTTCAGAATTTTTAGAAATTTTCAGGGAATTTTTCGGAGCTTATACGGAGGGTATTGAGGGGATTGATCGGCGAGCGCGGATAAAGCCTGTTTGGGATACCCATTTAAGTGAGAAAATGTTTTCAATTATAAATTCATTTTCTTTTATTCCCTTTTTCCCCCAAATCGTCGTTTCCCCCTTTCTTCACCCGAACCCACTTCTTCCCTCTCTCGATCTCCCCGATCTCCTCCTTAAATCTCACCCGAAATCTCCCCCTCTCCGGCGATTTCTCCTCTCCGCCTCTCGGTGGTCGCCGTATCATTAAAAAACGGAGCTTTGAAGGGTAAACAAGTGGCTGGTTCTTCCTCACATTTCGGTTTCCTCTTTCCCGATTGCTCTCTCTCACGGGCGACCCGACGCCGACGGTTTCCCCCGACAATTTCAGCCTCACCGCGTCGCCTGAGGATTGTTGCCCGAATCTTGAAGGTGCTGACGCTGTCCAAGCCTTCCCCGGTGGAGTGATCGCCTTCTCGGCCATTTTTGCGCTCGATCGGTGGGATCCGATCTAGGGCACAGCGAGGTTTGAATCGCATCGCTCCCAGCCGGTTATTCTCCTTGTTCTTCTCTGTGATTTGTTCATTGGAATTTGATCTGCAGCTCCACACTTGCTGGATCAGATTGGGACAACACCATCCGGAGGTAGTCGATCAAGGTAGGCTTCATTCAAATCGTAAAGCTTCAAAGATCTTGTTTAGTTAACTTCGATCTTGATAAGCTTCTTATTCTGGATCAGAGGAGGTGTTAGTTGGTACAGTGCTTGTGCCGATCACTGCCTTGTTTCCAATGCTGGAAGCTGTGGGAGTCTCGGCTGGGGAATTTGAGATCGATTGAGGTGAGTGTTGTATTGTTATGTAGGGTTTTAGTAAGTAAGGGCTCTACAGCTAAGTGTTGGATTTGATTTTGGAAGGAATTGGTGTAGGGCTTCTTGGTAGCTGCCGGCAGAGGTCTTGTTGGGTTGTGAGATTTGGATTTTGCTACCAAACCTTAAGGTAAGTAATGTCCAGTAGGGTAATTCTATTAGTTTCATTGTTATATTGCTAGATTAGGTTTCTAATGAATTGTAGGAATTTGTTTGAATGGCAGAGGCTTCGTTGGCTTTCAGCCACCACGTCACCGATAGCTAGATGCTAGCTCCATCTGATTTATGTCATCAGTAGCTACTGAAGAAGAAGAGGTAAGGGGAATGTAGAGGTATGCAATAAGTGATTAGAATTGAGAAGTTAATAGATTTGTTTGGCTTCTTTATCTGGTTAGTTGGATGCTTAGCTAGTTGCTAATTAGTAGAAGTAAGTGGATTGATTCGTATGGTTAGGATAATCAATTATGGTGACAAGAGTTAATGGATTGATAGGATTGTTGGTCCATGCTCTCTTAGATTAAATTGAAGTATGTTAACAAAAATAGTTAACTAATTGGATTGGACTATTTCATGAAGGGATTTGATTAGTGTGGTGATTGTTCGATTAGGGTTTCCCCTAATTAGGTTGGAGATTTTATTTAGTTATTTACTCCTTATATTATTAGCTAAATACATTATATGATCGCAGGACTTGGATTCGGGACGAGCGTCTCGACGTGGGATTACTTGACACGATCTATCTTTTTAAAGGCGGGTATTTCTTCCTTGGCCTCTACTTAGTTTTTCTTGATCTTAGTGCATGGCTATTATGTGATGGTTTAGGCTGTTTTATCTTATATCATGATCGATTGCTGTTTTTCCTGCATGATACTTATGCTTGACCTTTGTGATGATCTATTAATTCGTATCTGTCTCCACTCTTGATATCTACTCTATTGTGATTACACGTATAGAGTATGTCTTGTAGGAATTGTCGGGTTGTTGGTATTACCATCTTGATTGGGTATATGATGGGGACCGTACATAGATGGGTATGTGTCATAGGAGTTATCTTGTTGACCGTACATTTACATGTGGTGTGTACATACGTATGTGTCATGTACTTTTGGAGGAGTTGTGTTGATTGTATGTTTAGAGTATATACACATGTCTGTTGTATTGTTATTGGAGGATACATGTTGATTGTACTTATCTTTTGTGTACATGTGTCTGGTGGGATTATTGGAGATTTTTGGTTGATTATACATGTGTAGTATGTACATATGTTTGGTGGGATACATGGAGGTATCATGACGATTATACTCATGTTGGGGGTATTTATGAGGTTTGGAGTTATTGCATGGATGATGATTTTATATATATATATATCATGTTCATCATTCATTGCATCTGATGACCATTGTCTCCCTTGTGGTGAGAGAGTCGTCAGTTGGTTTGGTTTAGCGCCGCACACTCGGCCACTCATGGGTAGTGGTAGCTAGAGTAGTTGCCGCTCGTCCTGTCGTGCCACCCGGTCACGAGGTTTAGTGAGATCCGGCGTTGTGAGCAGTCAGGGACCCTGATGCTATTTAGCTAGATAGCTATTAGCGGACTGTCCGCCTCGACCACTATATAGTGGGCTGGAGGGTAGTACAGTCGTCACAGACCCAAGCCTCTCGGCCATACAGGGGTCGTGGTGTTCGGAGAGGTGGCGGGGGTGACCATGGAGCATGCATGCACTTTTGCATATGATGCACGGTGCATCTGGGGGTTATATTTGCATACATGCCTACTAGATACTAGTTGCATGTGTTTGTGGTATGTTGCATTTGTTTGCGATATGATTGTTGCATATGGTTGTCATGCTGCATACATGTCATTTATTTTACATGTATATGTACTTATATTTACAGGTGTCACGGGTATATCTGTTGCGGATCCAGTGAGTTACTGATCTTTGTACCTTGCGTCGATTCCAGATTGGGTATGTATCTGTCATTGTGTTAGTTGTGGTTTGTACAGTTTATATGTCAGGTGATTATGTCAGATATGTTTAGTTGCATTGATTATGATAGTATGATCATGTTCTTTATTCCCTACTGAGACTGTATACTTGTGATCTCCATGTTTTGTTTATGGACCATGCACTATCTTGTCTATTACCCGCTGAGTTACCTATACTCACCACCGCATGTATATCTTTATGTTTTCAGGTAGATGGTTGGAGTGTCGCTCGGAGTATCCTGTCTGCCGGGTCCTACGTCACATCCGACGATCGTTTCGGGTTTTGGTATATCTTTATTTGTATTCGATATGTGTGGTATTTGGTTGTTGTTGTATTTGTTGTTATGGTTGTTGTATAAAGCCTAGCCGGCTAGCAGTGTGTTGGTTGCGTTGTATCGGGCTTTCCGTTTTCGTTTTTCCGCTGTGTTGGTTTGTTTTGTACAGCCGTGTGGGCTGTTTTATATATAACTGCGTGGTTGTGATTGTTTCATTCCAGCCGTGTGGGCTGTTATTATAACTGCGTGGTTGTGTATATAAATATTCCAGCCGCATGTGGCTGATGTATATCTTGTTTGTAGTGATGCTTCATATTGTCACCGGTACAGGGGAGATGCTGTCGGATTTTTGTCTGACAGGGACTCCTTTGGGGGCGTGACAGATCCTGCATCCACAAAGTTAGCACATCCTACTATTATCCTACCTAAATTATGTATGACATGTGCATAATTAAACTAATACCAAATACACAGAGGCAAAACTCTAGCTCTGATACCAATTGTTGGTTGCTACTCGGAAAACCTAATGGTTCCACTGTACAAAAATTTTGTACAAAGATCTGAACCTTTTCCTAGCTACCATGTGTTCTTTTAAATTAAACTTGGATCGCCTGCAGAACTTAACACGTTTGATCCAAAGTTTAATTTATTTGTTCTTTTAGGTTTAGACATGGATCTCCTGCGAAACTTAACACTTTCGATCCAAATCACATAGGTTATTAATTCTATTAAATATTAATTTCCAAAATTAGCTTCCAGTACTGACGTGGCGAGGCACATGACCTTCTTGGATATGGGAGCAACCACCACCGACTAGACAAAGCCTTTTAAGGAAAGCTAATATTTAATTTCCTTAAATAACTTTAGGTCAACAAAAAAAAAACAATCAAATCACAAGGAAAAAGAAAAACCAAAGAACATAACATTGAAAATAAATTCGAAATACTAGAATCGCATGCCTCTTGTATTTGGTATTTTTAGAAAGAAATAAAACTAGCATGATGCGGAAAAACATTACTAGTTATACCTTTCTTTTGAAGACAAAGACCTCTTGATCTTCTACCGTATTCCTCTTCTAACCTCGGACGTTGTGTGGGCAACGATCTTCCGAGATGAGAACCACCTTTCCACCTTCC
The DNA here is from genome assembly GCF_018446385.1 of Zingiber officinale. Classification (NCBI taxonomy): domain Eukaryota; kingdom Viridiplantae; phylum Streptophyta; class Magnoliopsida; order Zingiberales; family Zingiberaceae; genus Zingiber; species Zingiber officinale. The sequence continues at coordinate 57,169,151 of NC_056006.1, read as the reverse complement.
TTCTTTCTTCTAGATTTCGGCCACAATAAATTTCTTCAAGGATGAAGAATTTCGACCACCACCAATGCTCCAACGGATGCTAGAGACGAGGCTTGCTTTCTCTTCTTCTTCTCCTTCCTTGATCCGACCACAAACAAGAGCTCCACCAAGAAGATAGGTTTCGGCCAACAAGAGGAGAGGAGATAAATAGGGCCGGCCACCAAAACCAAGGAAGAGAGGGAGGAAAAGAATAGAGGTTGTTCTTTCATGAAGGCTCCTCTACCTCCTCTTTTATAATCCTTGGTCTTGGAAAATAAGGAAATTTTAATAAAAACTTCCTTAATTCCTTTACCATGAAAAGGAAAATTTTATTTAATTAAAAATAATTTTTCTTCTCATTATTATAATGGCTGGCCACACCAAATCTCTAAGCAAATAAAAATTTTAAACACAAATTAAAACTTCCTTATTTGCTTTCGGAAATTTTATAAAAAATTTCTCCAATAATTTTTATCCCTTCATGATTGGTTAAAAGGAAATTTTATAAATTAAATCTTTCTTTAAACATGTGGATAATTTCCCGAAAGTTATCTCTAAAAATTAAAATCTCTTTTCAATCTACAAATAAGGAAAGATATCAAATCTTTTCTTAATCTTTTGTAGAAACTAATAAAAGAGAATTATTAATTTTTTAAACTTTCTTTCAAATCATGAACATGGTTAAAAGGAAAGTTTTTACCAAAATTAAAATCAACCTTTTAATCTACAAATAAGGAAGAGATTTAGCTCTTCTCTTAATCTTTAGTAGAATCTTATAAAAGGAAAGATTTAAATTTTTAAACTCTCTTTTAAATCATGTTATCCACATAAGAAAAATTTTTAAAAATAAAAATCCTTTTATTTTAATTTGGGCCGGCCACACCAAGCTTGAACCCAAGCTAGGGCCGGCCACCTTGAAGTACCCATGAACCAATACTTTGGCCGGCCCTAGCTTGGTCTCCAAGCTAGCTTGGCCGGCCCCTATAGGATGGGTAAGAAGGTGGGTATAGTACTCTATAATTAAGAGGCTACGATAGGGACCGAGAGGAGGAATTGGTTTTGGTCTCCCGATAAAATTAAGCATCCCGTGTTCGCCCCGAACACACAACTTAATTTTATCAATAATAATTCATTCCACTAGAGAACTATTATTGAACTACCGCACCAATCCCAAATTACATTTTGGGCTCCTTCTTATTATGAGTGTGTTAGTCTCCCTGTGTTTAAGATAACAAATGTCCACTAATTAAGTAAGTTACTGACAACTCACTTAATTAATATCTAGCTCCAAGAGTAGTACCACTTAACTTCATCGTCATGTCGGACTAAGTCCACCTGCAGGGTTTAACATGACAATCCTTATGAGCTCCTCTTGGGGACATTGTCAACATAGATCACTAGGACACAGTTTCCTTCTATAATCAACAACAAACACTATAAGTGATATCATTTCCCAACTTATCGGACTTATTGATTTATCGAACTAAATCTCACCCATTGATAAATTAAAGAAATAAATATCAAATATATGTGCTTGTTATTATATTAGGATTAAGAGCACACACTTCCATAATAACTGAGGTCTTTGTTCCTTCATAAAGTCAGTATAAAAGGAACGACCTCAAATGGTCCTACTCAATACACTCTAAGTGTACTAGTGTAATTATATAGTTAAGATAAACTAATACCTAATTACACTACGACCTTCCAATGGTTTGTTCCTTTTCATCTTGGTCGTGAGCTACTGTTTATAATTTATAAGGAACCGATAACATGATCTTCTGTGTGTGACACCACACACCATGTTATCTACAATATAAATTAATTGAGCAACTACATTTATCGTAAATGTAGATATTTGACCAATGTGATTCTTACTCTTAGATAAATGTTTATACCAAAAGCTATGCTTTTTGTATACATCCTAACACTAATCACCTTGCCGGGTTAGTTTGTTTGGGTTACCCTGTCGGGTAAGTTAGTTTTGGAGGTGTCAGCTATTCTGGAGCCCCCCCTGAATTATTGACCTTTAATTTAAATTTTCATTTTAGGTTTGTGTCTATTTCTTTTATAGTTATAATTAACTTGGTGATAATTTATATTTTATTGAGTTTTAAATTTTGAATTCTTTGATTTAAATTTGTATTTTGGTTTTTGATTTGGTTTATTCGAGTTTATATAATATATATTTTCTTTAGGTATGTAATATTGATTAATTCCTACTTGCGTGGTTAAACACGCTTTCGGAACCCAAGCTTGATTAGTTGATTTGTATTGGGTTATTAATGATTTAAAGGTTTTATTTGAGATCGACTTGTATCCAAGTTCGGTTTTATTATAACATGCTTTTTGATTATTCAGGATTAAGTCTAGATTTTTTGATCTTGTAGTGAATTTTTCTAGTATTTCTTTTAAGTTATTAATTTCTGATTTTAATGATGAATTCTCTTCAAGTATTAGATCTTGAGTTGGATTTGAATTTTTTATTTGTTCCTTGAGGTCTTGATTTTCCTCAAGGAGTGATTTGTTTTCATTTTCTATTTTAATTAACTTAATATTTAAGCAGGAAATAATTTTTAAAAAAAAATCGTTTAAATTGAAATTTACCTCATCAGGGCCTTCGGAAACGAGTACGGACTCATGGCTTGATTCGGGTTCGGACCCGTCTTCATCTCCCGACTCGTCTTCCGTTTCAGCTTCGCGGGCCATCAGCACGAGGTGGCTCTGGTGCTTCTGCTCTTCTACCTCCGATTCGTTCGAGGAGGAGTCGTCCCACGTTGCTTTGAGGGCCTTCTTTTTGGTTGGCTTCGGTTTGTCGAATTTCAGTCTTGGGCATTCGTTCTTGTAGTACCCCTTTTTATTGCATCCGAAGCAAGTCACATTCTTTTGTTCCGCGGGAGAATTGATCTTTTGAAGGTCCTTTTTGCTGAAGCTCCTTTTTCTCCTTGTGAACATTTTTCTTACCAAGTTCACCAGGTATTCTTTGTCTTCGGAATCTTGACCGGAATCTTCTTCAGATTCAGACTTGCTCTTCTTTTCTTTGGATGAGCCTGCAAATAAAGCAATACCTTTCTCGACTGCTGCATTAGTTTGTTCATGTAATTCTAACTCACAGAAAAGCTCGTCTAATTTTAACTTAGACTTTTCGAAATTTTGTAGGGATCTACGATTGATGCCCACAAGCTATTACGAGAAAAGGCATTTAGTGCGTACCTTATTAAATCTCTGTTTTCCATCTGGTGGCCTATTGCGTGGAGTCCGTTGAGGACGTCCTTGATCCTCGCGTGCAGTTGACTTGCCGTTTCCCCTTCCTGCATTTTTATATTAAATATTTTATTTAACAGTAGGTCTCTTTTTGTTACCTTTGCGTCGCTCGTTCCTTCGTGCAGTTCGATCAGTTTGTCCCATAATTCTTTAGCGTTCTGATGCGGTCCGACCCGATTCAGCTCTTCTCGTGTTAGGCCGCAGTGTAGCGTGTTGATTACCTTGTTTTCTGTTGATGCCTTTTTCCTCATGTCCAGAGTCCACTGTTCTGGATCTAGTGAATTTCTGGAGTTGTCCACTGGAGTTCCGTACGCCTTTATGACGTTGAACCATTGATCGTAGTCTGTCTTTAGGTACACCTCCATTCTTTTCTTCCAGTACGAGAAGTCATCCCTGTTGAATAGGGGAGGACGTACTGTGCTAAAGCCTTCTAGTTGAGACATCCTGCACACAAGTAAACAACGAAAAAGAATATCCCAAGACTTGGTCTTGGATTAGCAGTGCAGAAAAAAAAATAATAGGAGTATCTAAATTGGTGTTGCACCAATTTAGATTTAATTGCAATGAAGAAGGAATTTCCAAATTAATAATAATATCATATTAGAACTAAGCGTAAAACTGAAAACAAAAAGAGAAAAGAAAAAAAAAATATTTTCACCCCCTGCCTAATTGGTGGTTGCACCAAATCAGAGCGGTACCTGCTCTAATACCACTGGTTGGATCGTGAAACGTCGATAGAGGGGGGGTGAATATCGATTCAAAAAAACAGCGTTAAAAAGAGTTAAGCGCAGCGGAATAATAAAAAAAACTTAGACAAATGAACACGGTATTTTTTACTTCGTTCGGAGCCTGTGACGACTCCTACTCGAAGGCCCGTACTCCGTGAGTACTTTCGTTCGGCAATTTACTAGCAATTCGAAATGATAAGTACAAAGGCAGTACAAGAAATGCTAATAAATAGAAAAACAAAGCTATACCGACAGAGGGAAAGCTACAAAGAAAAGATCGCAATGTCGGAGCTTCGTTAGAGTCGTTGGAGCGCAGAGCAGCAGAGCAAGCAGTCGAAGAGTTCTAAGTTATTCTGAAGCTCCACCCCTGGGGCTTCTTTTATATGCTGCTCCGGGCGCCTGGATCCCTTCCGGACGCCCTGATACGACGTGATAGGTCTAATCAGCGAACTCCACGTGGCGACGACTCAGCTTGGATAAAATTCACCTCCGGGCACCCGGACCCCTCTTCTCCAGAAAGTCCTTCTCCTGCAAGAAAAGGTTAGTCCGAGGCAAATATACCCTGCAACACAGATTGTTAGTACAGTTTTATAGATAAGTAAATTGAGTATGAATCAGCAAAAAGAGTATGACTTAGATTCCGTCTTTCCGAGACCGGAATCTAGTCACGATCTCGACTTAGATATCTGAAATGGATCTAAGCCGGATCGACGCTTAATGTTGCCTTCCCGGGAACGCGTCCTCGCAGTCACTCCCCTCCAGTGACTTACCTCACTTACCTGCCAGACGTCTGGTCACCTCGTTGACCCGTCTGTACTTCGTGCCAGCTATCCGGTCAGCCCGTCGACCTAGCTGGGCTTTGTGCCTAAGCGTCCGGACAGCCCGTTGACCCGCTTGGACTTCGTGCCAGCTATCCGGTCAGCCCGTCGACCTAGCTGGGCTTCTCCTGCACACTCGATCAGAGTGTTAGACAACAACAGACTAACTTAACCTGATTTGTCATTCATCAAAACCTAGGTTAAATCGTTAGTGCTAACCGCACTAACACATCTTTCGTTTATTTAATTTGTAAACCTATGAAAAAATTTAGTTCCCCAACCATACTCATTTCAAATTCATTTTCCATTAATTTAACGAATTCTTTTAGAAATTTAGAGTTAGTTAATTTTGAAAAATAATTTTAAGATAATTAATTTTGAAAAATAATTTTAAGTTAATTAATTTTGAAAAATAATTTTAAATTAATTAATTTTGAAAAATAATTTTAAGTTAGTTAATTTTTGAAAAATAATTTTAAGTTAATTAATTTTGAAAAAAAAAATTTGTTAATTAATTTTGAAAATAATTTTAAGTTAATTAAGTTTTGAAAAAATAATTTAAGTTAATTAAGTTTTGAAAAATAATTTAAGTTAAGTGAATTAAATTTGAAAAATAATTTAAGTTAATTAAGTTTTGAAAAATAATTTAAGTTAATTAAGTTTTGAAAAATAATTTTAGTTAATAAAGTTTGAAAAAATAATTTAAGTTATTTAAGTTTTGAAAAATAATTTAAGTTAATAAAGTTTGAAAAATAATTTAAGTTAATAAAGTTTGAAAAATAATTAAAGTTAATTAAGTTTTGAAAAATAATTTAAGTTAATTAAGTTTTGAAAAATAATTAAAGTTAATTAAGTTTGAAAAAATAATTTAAGTTAATTAAGTTTTGAAAAATAATTTAAGTTAATTATGTTTTGAAAAATAATTTAAGTTAATTAAGTTTTGAAAAATAAGTTAATTAAGTTTTGAAAAATAATTTAAGTTAATTAAGTTTGAAAAATAATTTAAGTTAATAAAGTTTGAAAAAATAATTTAAGTTAATTAAGTTTTGAAAAATAATTTAAGTTAATTAAGTTTTGATTACGAATTTAATTTTGAATTTTAATTTCTAATTTAATTTTGAATTAATTTTAATTACGAATTAAATTTTGAATTAATTTTAATTTCTAATTTAATTTTGAATTAATTTTAATTACGAATTAAATTTTGAATTAATTTTAATTACTAGTTTAATTTTGAATTAATTTTAATTACGAGTTTAATTTTGAATTAATTTTAATTACGAGTTCAGTTTTGAATTAGTTTTAATTATGAGTTCAGTTTTGAATTAGTTTTAATTACTAATCCTTAGTCATCTCACCCGATCTAAGTTTTCAATCAGGGAATCCTATAATTTTGTGAGGTGAATTAGTTTCAATTTAAGGGTTTTGTTTAACTTTGTCTTAGATTTAGGTTTAGTTTTGGGTTCAACAAGCAGGCATTCTTTGGATAAACTTCTGGGTTATGGTGAGTCACAAGGACATCATTAAAGTAACCATGCATTCGAGGTTTTCCAAATAGTCCTACCCATTGAATTTAGTACAAAACCTTGGTCTAACTGGTTAGGATCCATAAAGGTAGCTTCGGTCAGTTTCACTTAGCCAAATGCACCAGGTCGAAGTCATATCTTCCTAGACATGCGATGACTAAGTTTCCCCAACTTACTATCATCCAATACTTCACCAGTACCGTGGGTCAAGTTAAACCTAGCCCATTTTAATCTAACCCTATTTACCCTGCCAGGTAGGTAAAGTTCGGTTACCCTGTCGGGTAGATTAAGTTCGGTTACCCAGTCGGGTAGTTTAGATGGGGGTGCAAGCTATTCTGGATCCTCCTATTTTTATTTGATTTAAGTTGAATTAATTTCGAATTGAGTTTCAAATTTTGAGTTTTTTAATTTAATTTTGAATTTTTAATTGAATTTTAAGTTTTGAAATTTTAATTTAATTTTGAATTTTTAATTTAATTTTGAATTTTTAATTGAATTTTGAATTTTTAATTTTAAATTTAATTACGAATTTTTAATTGAATTTTGAATTTTTATTTTTTTAAAATTTAATTTCAAATTATTAATTGAATTTTGATTTTTGATTTTTTTTAAATTTAATTTCGAATTATTAATTGAATTTTTAATTTTTAATTGAATTTTGAATTTTGAATTTTTAATTTAATTTTGAATTTGTTAATTGAATTTTGAATTTTGAATTTTGAATTTTGAATTTTTAATTGAATTTTGAATTTTGAATTTTGAATTTTTAATTGAATTTTGAATTTTGAATTTAATTTCAAATTTTTAATTGAACTTTGAATTTTGAATTTTGAATTATGTGCGTTTTATTAATATCGTCTTTCTTTTTGCTCCCCCTAGATCATAGCCTCACTCCCCCTAAATCATAGCCTCGATATGATCTATCGAGGTAGTGTATTTGATCCTTCGGGATCTAATATTGACCAAGTCCAACTTGATTAATCAATTTGGACTTGGGGACCCATGCTTGGACTGTTTTTCTATTTACTCTTTGTACACGAGATAAATAAGATTTATATTTTTTCTTTGGTTTAAATCCTAGACCAGTTGTATTATAAACGGCTCTTTGTGTCCCAAGAATTAGGTCAAGATTCTTGGAACCTAAAGAAAACCGTTCTAGTGTTTTCTCCAGATCCTTGACTTGAATTTTCAGGCTGGAATTCTCTTCTACAAGTTTTTGGACTTGAGTTGAGTTTCCAGTCTGAACTGGTTCAGTCAAAGATTCGGGGTTAGTCACTTCTTTAAGGACTTCTACTTCCTTTAGAAGTGACTTGACTCTAAGGTTTCTTTAAAGACCTTAGGTTTGACTCTAAGGTTTCCAGCTTGACTCTAAACTTTCGTAACAAATAATTAACTAAATTATTGAGTTGAGAGATACTTACAGAGGGATCGGGCCCTTCGGAAACGGATACGGATCCGTGGCTTCGCTCGGACTCGGCCTTCGACTCGCTCTCACTCTCAGACAGGTTGATTTGGTCCCAGGCCATCAGTACAAGTAAACTCGTCTGATCGAGTTCATCGTCGTCGTCTTCTGAGGAAGATTCATCCCATGTCGCCTTCAGGGCCTTCTTCCTTCTCTTCTTCTTTGCTTCCTTTTGGTTAGGGCAGTTGGCCTTGATGTGCCCTTTCTGGTTGCATTCATAGCAGATCACCTCAAATTTTACCTTAGAATTTGGTTGGGCCTCCTTGGATTGGACTGCCTTCTTTAGGTCCCTCTTGTTGAAGCCTTTCTTCTTCTTGTAGAGTCTTTTCACAAGGTTCATGAGTTCAATGGTTAGTTCATTGTCTTCTTCATCTGAGTCAGTTTCTGCTTCCGGCTCCTGTTCGGTTCTTTGTCATGATCTTGATTCGCGATGTCACGCCCCGGAGGAGTCCTTGTCCAAGAAAATTTCGGCAGCATCTCCCCTGTACGGCGGACAATCTGAAACTTTTCTACATCCTCATATGCCTCAGCCACATGCGGCTGGAATAATAACATGTAAATAAACCATCACCACGCAGTTTATATAAATATAAGCAAACCAAAGCAGTAATACCATGACTCAAAATCAACCCTACTCAGCTACACTCGTAAAGCTCAAATCTGATGAACTCACCTCTTCTGCCGTCCAGGCAGACATGTAGTAGAATAAATCTAAATTATACCAAAAATCCATCAAACGATATGAATCCATACAATATACATAAGTAAAACAATACAAGACTAAAAACAAAGTCTGATAGAGAAACTAAGATAAAATAACAACTCAAGACCAGCAGAGGACTAGCACTACGTGCAGATGGGGACTAGCGACTGGAACTGCTCCGGACAGCCTCAACCTAAAAATATAAAAACAATGGAGGCGGGGTGAGTCCAACACTCAGCAGGTACAACTGATATGCAAAGTAAGGAAATAACACCTACACCTAATCATGCGTACAGTCTCCTGATAAAAATAAAGGTAAATGCAAACCGAAGTAAACAAGAGAGAAACTGTACTAACTAGGACCTGGGTATAAGGACAAACAGTCCGAAAGGTATAGAAGACCTGTATGCATGTCAAACATAGGTATCCAAACAATATGCAGCATATAAATGCAGCAAACACAAACACAAGCAATAAATGCATCATGCATATGATGCCCATGTCATGGTCACTCCTGACGCCAGTCAGCCAACTCACAACCAAAAGTGGGACCAAGTGGGTAGGGCTGTGACGACCGTGCACTCTGCATCACTACTCCTGATGAGTGACCGAGTGGACGGGATGCTGTCGGAGTACACACATACTCCTACCCCAAATCATAAATGGGGGAGCGCAATGCTCTCATCTCCCGGTACACGATGACGGGGAGGGGTCCCTAACGTGCTACACACTGCATCATACTACCCATGAGCGGACCAACGGAGCACCGGAAGAGCAAACTAACGTGCTACCACGCTGCGTCACGCTACCCATGAGCGTCACAACGGAGCACTGAATAGTGATGAAACTGGTAATGTGCTCGACAATAATGGAGCAATCTATCACACAGCATGCAATCATGCGAATGGTGCGTGACACTAAGCATGGTATTATACTAAACCAATCTATGGACATATAATGATGTGGACCATAGTGAACAAATCATATCAAAATACACTGATCAAATAAGGTATCAAACCTAGGTCCTGAACATGGTGAAATATGGTTATATCACTACCCCTATGAGCATGTGTAATCAGGTACATAACAACATGAAATGCAAAACAAACAATCAATCAAGCAGGTAACAGGTAATCGGGTAGTGATTAACCGAAACAAATGAGGAACATAATTAATGCAACATGTTAATTTTATTACTATGCATATCAAAGACAATAAGTCAAAAGTACCCGCCTCCAATAGGAATGTCCAAATCCGATATCAAGATACCCGTGTCGCGTCAAAGTCCTGTATCCAATAGATATTTCGATTTAGCTAATTTCATATAAATAATTAGTTAAATTAAATCCTCGAGAAGCTATCATAAATTCTGATCCAATTATAAACCCTAATTAGATCATTTAATTCCTCAATTGATTCTAACGATTCCATTCGAATTAGGACTTGAATAAGCATAATTAAGCATAGTATCGTACCCGACTTAGCCCAAATTCAATACATATTCAACTAATCAAATAAAATCCAAATTCTTTACCTCAATTCCCACAGCCGATCTTGCTGCTAGAAATCAAAAGAAACTGGAAGGTGTGTCTGCCGGATCCAAGACCAATCCGTACCAAAGCAAACCCTACAGGAAACCTTTCCCTCTGCTCAGATCAGATTGAGATACACAAATCACCAATCAAGAAATCCTAATTACATAACACAATTTCTTACCTCCCAAAATCAACAGACTCGGCTGAACCTGACGACCGATGGCAGTGTGGTACCAAGACAGCGACACTAGGAAACTAGGGCAGAGGAGAAGAGAGGAAAGTGAGGCTCGGCAGATTTAGGGCAAGGAGCTTGGTCGGTTGTGGCCCAAATCTAGGACAGAGGGCGTCCGAGAAGAACCGGCTGGAAAATCTCAGAATGGAGGAAGAGGAGAGATGGCCGGCACTGCTCGGCGTCGGCGGAGACACTAGGGCACAGACGCGCTTGCGGTGGATCGACAGTGGCATCGGCGTCGCAGGAAGGGAAGGAGAATTGGGTTCGGCGTCGGCAGAGGAGGAGAGAAGAGAAAGAGGAGAAAACCGCTCGGCGGTTAGGGCTCGGAGGAGGGCGTCGGGCGCGCGGGGGGAGGAGGAGAAGGCACAGTGACGAGAGAAATAAAAATGTAAAATAAAGGAAAATAAAAGAAAAAGGAAATGTAATTATAAACATTTCCTCACTTAAATGGGGTAGCCTAAACAGGCCTTTTCGGGAACCCAAATTTTATCCCCGTTAACTCGTCCATATGAGTTCCGAAAAATTCTCGAAAAATTTCCAAAAATTCCGGAAAATTCCCTTAGTAATATTCGCCTAATTTCGGTATTTTACACGCGAGCTCCACCGGTACCTGTAAGCAAAGCAATTCCTTTCTCTGAAGGCTGTGTATTAGTCTGCTCATGAAGTTCAAATTCTGAAAATAGCTCGTCTAATCCAATTGAAGATAAATCTTTGGAGACTTTGTAGGCATCTACCATTGATGCCCACAATGTACTCCTAGGGAAAGAGTTGAGTGCATACCTTATGATGTCCCTATTCTCGACCTTTTGACCGATTGCGTGGAGAGAGTTGAGGATGTCTTGTATCCGTGCGTGGAGTTGACAGGCCGTCTCATCTTCCTGCATTTTTAGGTTATACAATTTATTAAGCAACAAGTCACGTTTACTTACTTTTGTGTCGGAGGTTCCCTCGTGGAGTTCGATCAGCTTCTCTCAAAGCTCTTTTGTAAACGCCCCACCCTTCTTACCCAACCAAAGGGGGCGCTACGTTCTTATACTACTTACGTACATGTTTTACTATAACAGCGGAAGAATAAAAACTTTAAAGAATTTAATTTATTAAGCATAATATCACATATTCTGATTTGTTCAAATATTGATTCTATAACTAATTATATTAATTTGTCCGAATCGTTCTTTGCCGAGCCACCACCACACACATCACTATCTGCTCCTCCTGTTGCTCCTCTAGCTCATCCAGCTTCTTTATCTGCGGTACAAGGAAAGTAAGCTATGAGCACTCATGGCTCAGTAAGTTCCTTTCCTACTCACTAAAACCGAATTCATATCATTGCATATCAATATCATGCGAGGTATCATAAGCATACGACATACAAGGGTATCATATTCATAGTCATATCATAATATCACGTGACATAATATCTAATCATCAGATAATTCAAGCACATATGTAGGCAATGCATCATGAATTTGAAAACTTATACTTATAAGTACTTGAAATTCATATCATCATTAGAGGGGATCCCGGTTTGTACCACATACATAATGCGCGCGCTTCATAGGTAGGTCCAAGGTAGCAAGTCTTGAACCCTACCATGCATACATACTAGGCCCGAGTCTTACTCCATCGACCTAGGGCATTCAGAGGCCCATTACTGACGAGGCCCGAGTCTTACTCCATCGACCCCGGGGCGTTTACGGAGCCCACCCATGGTACAAACCCATACAAAAATAACTTATCATGCATAACTATCATATCATGTCCTTAACAATCTTTCATGCATTTCTTTTCATTATGTATAGCATTTCCTATGCTATCACATATCATGGCATATTACATAACATAATTTCATTTCTTCATTTTGTATAGCATTTCCTTATGCTATCACATATCATGGCATATTACATAACATTATGTATAGCATTTCCTATGCTATCACATATCATGGCATATAACATAATTTCATTTCTCCTCATTATGTTTAGCATTTCCTATGCTATCACATATCATGGCATATTACATAACATTATGTATAGCATTTCCTATGCTATCACATATCATGGCATATAACATAATTTCATTTTCTCCTCATTATGTTTAGCATTTCCTATGCTATCACATATCATGGCATATTACATAACATTATGTATAGCATTTCCTATGCTATCACATATCATGGCATATAACATAATTTCATTTTCTCCTCATTATGTTTAGCATTTCCTATGCTATCACATATCATGGCATATTACATAACATTATGTATAGCATTTCCTATGCTATCACATATCATGGCATATAACATAATTTCATTTTCTCCTCATTATGTTTAGCATTTCCTATGCTATCACATATCATGGCATATTACATAACATTGTGTATAGCATTTCATAGAAGGAACCTTACACTTAGTTCGGTTAGACAATAATCTTACTCACCTCTTTAAAATATTTTTGGTTGAAATCCTAAGTTTAGATACTCCTCTGATCATACATCATATCAATATAAAATCATGGAAAGGAATCCTTCTACATAGCATAGAAAATCTTATCATGAAATGAGGTCTTGTTTAAATCATCCTAGATTTGAAAACCTTTTCTTTAGCCGAATTTTCTTAAATTCTTTCCTAGGTTTTCTAATCCTTATAAATCCGAAAATCACAAAAAAGCCTTGTACCACAGGTGAGGGGAAGCTTACCTTCTTCGCTTAAGTTTCCTAGAGTTGAGAACTTGCTTGGACCTTTCTTCCTTGCTTGCTTTGCTCGGCACCAATGGAGGAGAGGAGTGGCTAGGTCTTTTGGTGGAGAGGAGGAGGAAGAAGAGGCTTCTCTTTCCTCTTGTGTTGCTCGGCAACAACAAGAGAGAAAGAGGGAGAGAGTGAAGAGGAAGAAGAGGTTCTTCCTCTTGTGTTGCTCGGCAACAAGAAGAAGAAGAGAGAGGGAGAGGTGAGTCTCGGCACAAAAGGGAGGAGAGGAGGAGAATGAGTGGGGGATGAAGTTGAAGTCACCCCTCCATGCCTATTTATACTAAAATGAGGGGAGGAAACTTGACTTGATCCATCCTCCCTATTCATTTCTCCCCTTAAATGACAAGAATATTCTAGAGAAATGCCTTTTGAGTTCTCTCTTTTCTTTCCCTTAATTTCTCTCTTTTCTCTCCTTTAATTAAAATTCCTATCTCTCCTCTTACAATATCCTCTCCTATCCCACTTGGTTAACACATGCATGCATCCACAAGAGAACCAAGGATCAAAACTTGTTTATGTATATTTTTATTTCTTTTTACTTCCTTTTCCTTTTAAGTAGAAAGAATCCTTTCTTATTCTTAACTACTTAATCCTTTCTCTCCTTATCAATAATTCTCCTATCCCCTTTGGTATCCTATACATGTTCCTTACAAGAGATCCAAGGTTCAATCTCTCTTCTAACATTTTATTTTCTTTTGTACATAATAATTCGTATATTACTATATTATGCATTATGCATAAATATTTCATACATATATATATTATCTCATATTTCTTCCTTTTGTCCATATTAATTCCATACATTTTAAATCATGCATAGATGATTTATACTCTCAACTTTATTTTTCTTTCATAAAGTTTTAATCATCTAAATCCATCTTAATATTTAACTTAGAATATTTACACCTTCTTTTCATTCGTACTCTCATTATCCTTACTTTCTTATCTAGGCTTTCTAGGGGTGTTACAATCTCCCCTACTTATTGAAAGTTCGTCCCCGAACTTAGAATGACAATTTCTGCTCAGATTCCCTTAGACGTTGGTGGAGCTTCTAATCTCCCTTGACTCATTGAAGGTCCCTCAATTGAAGTCTGCAGTTGGTGTAACCTTGCGGGACCACCTTGATTCAGAACATACTGTGGTGCTTTAGTTTTGGTAGGGCAGTCTCTAGATAGATGTCCTTCCAGTCCACAGTCGTAGCATTTAATTTTGCCCTTACGACAGTCTTTTGCTTTATGACCCTCTATCCCACAGTTGTAGCACTTATTAGTGCCCGTACGACATGTCCCTGGATGTTTCTTCCCACATGTATTGCACTGAGAAAACTTGAGCTGCTTGTTGGACGGACCAATCTCAGTGTCATTCCGTCGTTTTCCCTTTCCGCCGTGGTTCCCTTTCCAGTTGGCCTTAATATTTTCTAGTTCTTCCATCTGAGCTTGCTTCTTGTCCTTGCCTAGTGCCTTCAGGTAGTGTTCGGTATTTAGGGCACTGCTAATTAACTCTTCTGTGGTCCGCGGTCTGTTAACTCCGCCGGCCACATTAAGTGCTATCTCGGGTCTGAGCATCTTTAGCATAAGCCTGACCCTTTCTCCCTCCGTCCTAACTAATTCCGGGCATAATCGTGCCAGGCGGTTGAATCTTTTCATCGCTTCTTCCACCGTTAGGTCACCTTGCCGAAATTCGGTGAATTCATCATAGTGCCTACTTGTCACCCGAGTGTGGAAGAATTCTTCGAAGAATTCCGTCTCAAAATCTGCCCAACTCATTTGGTTCACTGGTCTTTTCACTTTCACTCTGTCCCACCATATTCGGGCGTCTCCTGTGAGACAGAAGGATACGCATTTGACCTTTTCATGCTCAGGCCAGTCCAATAGTTCTATCATGCTCTCCATTGTCTTAAACCAAGCTTGTGCGTCCCATGCTTCACAATTTCCAGAGAATTTCTCTGGCCTCGGTCTTAATATCCTAACATATCATGTCTAGGTTTCATGCCATGTTTGAGTTTGAGGTATTCTTTCTTAGGTTGTCGTATCATCTTTAGGTTACCTTACCATTCATACGCGTCAAGATCTAGCCGATGGTACTATTATTCTTATGCTTAAATTGATACCATTTCTACTCTTTTTATTCATCAAAAGCTTTTATTACATAACTTCTTCTCTTAAAAGGCCAGGTAGGTTGCGACTACTCCTGCCATAAAGGACATGAGAGCAGTAGTCATTATCAACCCAACCTGTATCGACTTGCCCAGATCATCCTGGGGTGGATCAGGCATTATCGGAGGTTGAATCTCCGATGCCTCTTCCGGGTCGATTATTGTCTCTTCATCCATTCCCTCGTCATCTTCAACATGTTCGTCCAGTTCCATCGGGTCTTCATTTAGTTCTCCCTCGAGGTTGTTCAGTCCCCACTCGAAGTCTATTATATCGTTGGGGTTGAAACCCATTTCCATGTATTCAGCAAGGTTAAATTCATCCTCGACCATCTCAGGAAACTCATTCTCTCCTTCATGATATTCCATAATTTCTGCATCTTCATCTTCATTATCGTCCGAATTCCATTCCTCGATTTCCTCGAGATCCTCCTCTCCGAACTCGCCGTGTTCCGGAGATTCCGAGTCGCTCACATAGTTGTTGAAGTATTCCAGCATATCGGGTTCATCCGCGAACTCGAGGTATTCGCCAGAATATTCCACATCCTCGGGATCGTATTCGAACGGGATATAGTTCATTTCTACAAGTTTTTAAAGATTCATTATTCCTCTTATGTTATAGCCTAAGGTTCTTGTATCTAGGCTACCATTCATGCATCCTACTTATCATCATGCACCATTCTCTAGGGTATAGCTTAAGGTATCCTTCCTAGGCTACCATTCATGCATCCTAGAGTATCATACTATTTTTGCATACAAATAAATTATGCAACTGTACTTACTTGGAGCGACAGGAAGGAGCTTGATGTGTGTGTAGTGAGCTGGCAAAACTTGGCTCTGATACCACCTGTAAACGCCCCACCCTTCTTACCCAACCAAAGGCGGCGCTACGTTCTTATACTACTTACGTACATGTTTTACTATAACAGCGGAAGAATAAAAACTTTAAAGAATTTAATTTATTAAGCATAATATCACATATTCTGATTTGTTCAAATATTGATTCTATAACTAATTATATTAATTTGTCCGAATCGTTCTTTGCCGAGCCACCACCACACACATCACTATCTGCTCCTCCTGTTGCTCCTCTAGCTCATCCAGCTTCTTTATCTGCGGTACAAGGAAAGTAAGCTATGAGCACTCATGGCTCAGTAAGTTCCTTTCCTACTCACTAAAACCGAATTCATATCATTGCATATCAATATCATGCGAGGTATCATAAGCATACGACATACAAGGGTATCATATTCATAGTCATATCATAATATCACGTGACATAATATCTAATCATCAGATAATTCAAGCACATATGTAGGCAATGCATCATGAATTTGAAAACTTATACTTATAAGTACTTGAAATTCATATCATCATTAGAGGGGATCCCGGTTTGTACCACATACATAATGCGCGCGCTTCATAGGTAGGTCCAAGGTAGCAAGTCTTGAACCCTACCATGCATACATACTAGGCCCGAGTCTTACTCCATCGACCTAGGGCATTCAGAGGCCCATTACTGACGAGGCCCGAGTCTTACTCCATCGACCTCGGGGCGTTTACGGAGCCCACCCATGGTACAAACCCATACAAAAATAACTTATCATACATAACTATCATATCATGTCCTTAACAATCTTTCATGCATTTCTTTTCATTATGTATAGAATTTCCTATGCTATCACATATCATGGCATATTACATAACATAATTTCATTTCTTCATTTTGTATAGCATTTCCTTATGCTATCACATATCATGGCATATTACATAACATTATGTATAGCATTTCCTATGCTATCACATATCATGGCATATAACATAATTTCATTTTCTCCTCATTATGTTTAGCATTTCCTATGCTATCACATATCATGGCATATTATATAACATTATGTATAGCATTTCCTATGCTATCACATATCATGGCATATAACATAATTTCATTTTCTCCTCATTATGTTTAGCATTTCCTATGCTATCACATATCATGGCATAATACATAACATTATGTATAGCATTTCCTATGCTATCACATATCATGGCATATAACATAATTTCATTTTCTCCTCATTATGTTTAGCATTTCCTATGCTATCACATATCATGGCATATTACATAACATTATGTATAGCATTTCCTATGCTATCACATATCATGGCATATAACATAATTTCATTTTCTCCTCATTATGTTTAGCATTTCCTATGCTATCACATATCATGGCATATTACATAACATTATGTATAGCATTTCCTATGCTATCACATATCATGGCATATAACATAATTTCATTTTCTCCTCATTATGTTTAGCATTTCCTATGCTATCACATATCATGGCATATTACATAACATTGTGTATAACATTTCATAGAAGGAACCTTGCACTTAGTTCGGTTAGACAATAATCTTACTCACCTCTTTAAAATATTTTTGGTTGAAATCCTAAGTTTAGATACTCCTCTGATCATACATCATATCAATATAAAATCATGGAAAGGAATCCTTCTACATAACATAGAAAATCTTATCATGAAATGAGGTCTTGTTTAAATCATCCTAGATTTGAAAACCTTTTCTTTAGCCGAATTTTCTTAAATTCTTTCCTAGGTTTTCTAATCCTTATAAATCCAAAAATCACATAAAAGCCTTGTACCACAGGTGAGGGGAAGCTTACCTTCTTCGCTTAAGTTTCCTAGAGTTGAGAACTTGCTTGGACCTTTCTTCCTTGCTTGCTTTGCTCGGCACCAATGGATGAGAGGAGTGGCTAGGTCTTTTGGTGGAGAGGAGGAGGAAGAAGAGGCTTCTCTTTCCTCTTGTGTTGCTCAGCAACAACAAGAGAGAAAGAGGGAGAGAGTGAAGAGGAAGAAGAGGTTCTTCCTCTTGTGTTGCTCGGCAACAAGAAGAAGAAGAGAGAGGGAGAGGTGAGTCTCGGCACAAAAGGGAGGAGAGGAGGAGAATGAGTGGGGGATGAAGTTGAAGTCACCCCTCCATGCCTATTTATACTAAAATGAGGGGAGGAAACTTGACTTGATCCATCCTCCCTATTCATTTCTCCCCTTAAATGACAAGAATATTCTAGAGAAATGCCTTTTGAGTTCTCTCTTTTCTTTCCTTTAATTTCTCTCTTTTCTCTCCTTTAATTAAAATTCCTATCTCTCCTCTTACAATATCCTCTCCTATCCCACTTGGTTAACACATGCATGCATCCACAAGAGAACCAAGGATCAAAACTTGTTTATGTATATTTTTATTTCTTTTTACTTCCTTTTCCTTTTAAGTAGAAAGAATCCTTTCTTATTCTTAACTACTTAATCCTTTCTCTCCTTATCAATAATTCTCCTATCCCCTTTGGTATCCTATACATGTTCCTTACAAGAGATCCAAGGTTCAATCTCTCTTCTAACATTTTATTTTCTTTTGTACATAATAATTCGTATATTACTATATTATGCATTATGCATAAATATTTCATACATATATATATTATCTCATATTTCTTCCTTTTGTCCATATTAATTCCATACATTTTAAATCATGCATAGATGATTTATACTCTCAACTTTATTTTTCTTTCATAAAGTTTTAATCATCTAAATCCATCTTAATATTTAACTTAGAATATTTACACCTTCTTTTCATTCGTACTCTCATTATCCTTACTTTCTTATCTAGGCTTTCTAGGGGTGTTACATCTTTTGCGCTGGAGAATGGTCCAACTCTGTTGAGTTCCTCCTTGGTCAGTCCGCATTGGAGGGTGTAGGTTGCTCTGGCATCAGCTTCCACCTTTTTGATTAGGGTCGGTTCCCATTTTTCGCAGGGTGTTGGCTTGCCGTCTTTGTCGGATGGCAGTTGCAGTCCGGTCTTGATTATCATCCATGTGTCGAATTGTGTCTTGAGGAAGGTTTCCATTCGCCCCTTCCAATATCTGAAGTCTTCTCCGGAGAAGAGTGGGGGGCGAACGGTGCTGAAACCTTTTTGTTGGGCCATTTAAAATTCTGAACGACAAAAACAATAAAACCGGTCCCAAGACTGGGTCTTGGATTAGCAGTGCGGGAGAAAGAAGGGAAAATGAGCTCAAGTGGTATTGTACCAACCTTGAGCAAAACCAATTTGATAAAACAATTAGAATGTAGTTATTAAGCTAATTCTAATTTGACTCCGAAAAATCTGGAAATACCACGAAAAAAATGTTTTGAAAAGTGGTTGCACTGATTTAAAACGACCCCGCTATGATATCAATTGTTGGATCGAAAGCGCTAGAGGGGGGTGAATAGCTCTCGTTGCTTTCTCATTCACGGATTCGTAAAACTATCGAGTTATAAAGCAGCGGAAATAGTAAAATGCACAAACACACAGAAGACACGAGAGGTTACTTCGTTCGGAGCCTATCTCGACTCTTACTCGAAAGCCCGCGGTCGTTGACCGCTTTCGGTGGGCAACAACTATAAGTTCGAAAATACTACAGATTAAGTACAATAAATAGAAGTTAAAATATACCGACAACACTTAAAAATAGCGAATTTGGAGCTCCGGGTCGTCGGGATGTAGCTACAGCACTTCAGGGTCGTTGAGTTTGCAGCTTGTCGTAAGAGAATCGCTTGGGAGAAGTTATTTTGAGCTGCTGGTCGAGTGCTGCTTATAAAGGGTGTTCAAGGTGCCTGAAAGCCATCCAAGGCGCCTCCAGGGTGGTCGAGTCGTCCGCGTGGATCAATCCTGAACTGGTCGTGACTTATCCCTTCAAGGTACCTTCAAAGCCCAGTTTAAGGCGCCTCCTCTGAGCTGCGCTGGCAGAAGCTGGCTCGCACCCAAGGCGCCTCCAAGCCCCATGGAGGCGCCTCGAACACTATACATCTGAGCTTAGCTTGTGTTTTTTGGTACCTGCAAAATGTGTTAGTCCAAAGTACCTGCAACACAGAGTTAGTGCACAATAATAATAATGAATTAAAGTTTGACAGTCTCCCGACTGTCCGAGTCTAACTTTAGATTTCCGCTCGGAAACCCTAGGTCGACCTGACGCCTACTGTTCCCTCTACAGGGAACGCGTCCTCACCTACTCCACTCAAGAGATTTACCTGTTGCCAGTGCGAACCTCCAGATCGACTGGACTTTTGCTCGGTGCTCGATGCTTCCGGACTTTCTGCTGGACTTCCGCTTCCCGGCTGGTCTAGTTTTTCACCTGGTTCGCGACACCAGGACTTTTCACCTAGGCTTACCCCCTAGGACTTTTGCCTGAAGCACTCGACCCATCAAGACTTTCCGCATAGGGTTACCACCCCCTAGGATTTTCACTTGCCTAACCACAACTAGGACTTTTCCTGAAACACTTAAACAGACTTGTTAGATCACAACATAACCTTAACTTTGAATCCTTTATCATTATCAAAACTCAGGTTTGATCGTCGGATGCTTTCCGCATCAACAAGCTTTTATTAAGGGGGAGCTTTTGTAAGTTTCTATTTAGGGGGAGCTTTATATGTGCTTATTTATGTGTGTGCTGAATTTATGCTTTATATGTTTTTGCTAAATTCATACTTGTGCTATCACTGTCTTTTCCATTTACTTAACTTTGAATTTTGATTGCCATAATCAAAAAGAAGGAGATTGTTAGTGCGAGAAGCATCTGACGATCGAACCCAAGTTTTGATAATGGAAAAGGGATTCAAAGTTAAGATTACTTATTTTCTAACATGCTTGAATGAGGTTTCAGGAAAGTCCTAATTGCGGTTAGGCAGGTAGAAAATCCTAAGGGGTGGTAACCTTAGGTCCTAGGGGGTGGTAACCCTAGGTGGAGGAAAACCCTAAGGGGCGACAACCTTAGGTCCTAGGGGGTGACAACCCTAGGTGGAGGAAAATCCTAAGGGGGTGTAACCTTAGGTCATAGGGGGTGGTAACCTTAGGTGGAGAAAAACCCTAGGGGGTGGTAACCCTAGGTCCTAGGGGGTGGTAACCCTAAGCAGAAAGTCCAGTCGTTCTGGAGGACCGAACTGGCACCAGGTAATCTCTCCTAAGGGAAGTAGGTGAGGGCGCGTTCCCCGTAGAGGGAACAGTAGGCGTCAGGTCGACCTAGAGTTTCCGGTCGAAAATCCGAAGTCAGACCGGGACAATCCTATGACTATCAAACATTTAGTTTATCCTGTTTATATCTATTCTAACTTTGTCTTGCAGGGTACGATGTTATTTTGGGACTAACATATCTTGCAGGTACAAAAGGAACAAGTTTAGCCTCGGATGAACAGTGTCCAAGGTGCCTCCATGGAGCTTGGAGGCGCCTCAGGTGCAAGCCGAAGCCAGCTGTCCAGAGGAGCTAGAGGAGCCTTCATGGGGACTGAAGGCGCATTGGACCACGGCGTGGAGGTGCCTTGGAGTGGCTTGAAGGCGCCTTCAAGTGGATGAGGTGCGACCAATTCGAAGCTGATCCACGCGGCTGACTCGGGAGGATTGAAGGCGCCTTGGATGGTATTGGAGGCACCTCCAGCACTGTATAAAAGAGGAGTTCGACCAGCTCCTTCAAGCAATCAACAAACAAGTGATCCTTCTTCCGTGTGTTGCTCAAGAGACGTTCCAGAACTGCTGTAACAATATCCTGACGACCCGAAGCTTCATATTTAGCATTTCTTGTTGTCGGTATAATTATTATTGCTTTTAATTGCACTTAGATTGTAATAGTTTTGCGAGATATAGTTGTTGCCCACAGAAAGCGATCAACGATCGCGGGCCTTGGAGTAGGAGTCGTCCAAGGCTCCAAACCAAGTAAATCACTTGTGTTCGCGTGTTGTTTGTGTTATTATTTCCGCTGCGTTACTTGTCGTCTTTACGAAACTGAAACGAGTGAAAGCCAGAAGCGCTATTCACGTCCCCCCCCCCTCGAGCGCTTTCGATCCAACAGACTTGATAATGGTGAACAGATGCAAAGGTTGGATGCACAAAATATGTGCATTTGGTCAAGTATAGCATGCAGAAAAACGTAAGTCATGACATGCAGCGGGTGCATGTAATGCAGCATAAAGGATGATGCATCAAGGGGACTATTCGACCCAAGCCCATGAAGGAGAACCATGGGCCAAGAACAAGGGTGCAGACTAGCCTTTGACATGGTGCCAATGCAACAAATGATGTGGATGACAGTTTGGGACATGTGGCATGGTGGTTGATGAATCTACTATGCAACCTCTTGTAACCGCCAAACCAACTTCTGCCTATGAATTATAAATAGGCATGGTTGGGCAATGGCAAAGGGACATGAGAGGAATGTATGAGCAATTTGTCAAGAGAGTCTACTTGTAATCCTTTGGTGTTAATACAAAAGGTTGGGAGCTTTTTCCTGTACGTTGGTGTGTTGTTGCTGGTACTTGTCTAGTACCTTGTCTTGTGTATTCTTTAGTACTTCAATAGTGCATTGCTAGGTTGAATTAAGTGTGATTCTTCGTCATCATGCAGGAAATTTCTAAGGTAGAAATTATCCCTGTGACAGTAGGGGTGAATGTGCTCATATACTGCAATGTACATGAAAACAAGCAATGACACGCATGTGCATGATGTGGAGTCCATGTGGCACACATGTGGAAAATGAGAGTTGTGGTGTACATGAGGACCGAATAAGTCTGAGTAGATCAATACCAAGGATAACCTTAAATGGATGTCGCCAAAAGACACGATCTAACTAAAAGTGCAAATTACAACTACCTTGTCTTCGCATTAATGAGGATCTCGACAGATTTCGACGAATAGGGAAATAGACTGTTCGATAGAACAAAAAATGGGTTTGGTCGACCGAACCATTCATGAGCCTTTACTACGACAGATTGAGCCAACTGCAGTGTTCAGCGAGGAAGGAATGGAGCTGGTTCGGTTGACCGAAAAAAGGGATCGGTCGACCGAACCTCCAGTACTCTTATAAATTAAGGCTTGAAGTCAGAGGCAGGGGATAACTTTCTAATCAATTCTGGTGTTCTTCTGCAAGCTGCTCACGCCTACGATTTTAGCAAGCAACTTCATTCGTGCCGACCAAGCTTCGTCTTTCAAATCTTATTATCGGTATACTTATTTTATATTGCACTTAATTTACATAAGATAGTAGGTGTGTTACTATCTTAACATTCTTGTATCTGTACGATTCACTTCTTTTCGAGGATTTCGGAAAGAAGGATTTTAGTGCTTTGTCCATCGGTGCGGTCAAGGACTGCGGGCCTTCGAGTAGGAGTCGAGCTAGACTCCGAACGAAGTAAAATACTTTGTCTCCTTTTTATTTCCGCTGCACGA
Organism: Zingiber officinale; assembly: GCF_018446385.1. Classification (NCBI taxonomy): domain Eukaryota; kingdom Viridiplantae; phylum Streptophyta; class Magnoliopsida; order Zingiberales; family Zingiberaceae; genus Zingiber; species Zingiber officinale. The sequence goes on along the minus strand of NC_056006.1, from coordinate 57,145,704 downwards.
CTTTGATTTGAAAGAAAAGAATAGTTTTAAAAAGTGCGATATTCACCCCCCTTCTATCGCTCCAAACGATCTATCATTTGTAGCACTTGGCGGAGCCTCCAGTCTACCTTTATTAATATAAGGATCTTCCAACGCGGCCTGCATCTGGTGTAACTGCGCCTGCTTGTCTCCATACTGAACAGGTTGTGCTGGAGGTAGATGGATCTTGGTCGGGCAATACTTGGTTATATGCCCCTCTTGACCATACGTATAATAACCACTAGTGCCCTTGCGACAAATTCCAGGATGCATCTTTCCACGCGTGGAACACGTGGCATACTTAGGCTGCTTGCTTACGGATCCTCCCTTCTTATTACTCCACTGCTTTCTCTTGGAGCTCCTCTTCCATGTTAAACCTTAGCCCTGAGTTTTCTGAGTGCCAGAACTCCCTTGACCTTTATTCTCAATCTGTACTGGCTTCTGCTGCTTGATGTTGTTCAGGTAATGCTCCGTGATCAAGGCACTACTAATCAGCTCTTCTACAGTCTGCGGTCTATTTATTCCGCTAGCTACATTCAAAGCTATCTCTGGTGTCAACATCTTGAGCATTAGCCTTACCCTTTCTTGTTCTGTGGTGACTAGTTCGGGGCATAGGCGAGCCATCCTATTGAATTTCTTCACGGCTTCATAAACTGATAAACTTCCTTGCCGAAATTCCGTGAACTCATCATAATGTTTATTCGTGACTCGCATATGGAAGAACTATTCGAAGAACTCAGTCTCGAAGTCAGACCAGGTCATTTGATCCACTTTTTGTTTTGCTTTGACCCGTTCCCACCACATTCTTGCATCTCCAGTGAGGCAGAAGGAGGCACACTTTATCTTTTCTACCTCCGGCCAGTCCAGTAGCTCCATTATGCTCTCTAGGTTTTTGAACCATGCCTGAGCATCCCATGGTTCATTGGTGCCAGAGAAATTCTCTGGTTTCAGTTTCTGACACTAGATGAGGTATGCTTCTTGCCTCACTTCCTTTGCTAGGGCTACAGGTGTAACTGATGGAACTTCTTCCACAATAGGTGCCACCACATTGGCTTCCGGTGGGACTACAGGAGGAGCTTGCTGGTTAGCAGTCAGGGCGGTAATAACCTACTGCTGCTCTGCCAATTGTCTCTGCAGTTGAGCTACTACTTCTAGAAGGTTGGGCTGGGGCGCAGGCTCATTCATCTCTGGTTGAGGTTCATTAACTCTTGGTTGTCTAGCAGGACGTCCTCTGTCCATCTACATATTCACCCACTTACCAGTGAGACAATGTGTCAACCCATCCTCATTCCTACTTGCTATTATTAGCACTATCATGTATAAGCATGCTCTCTTTCTTACTTGCTATCATTAGCACTTATTAGCAGTTTCATGTATAAGCATGCTTAATCTTAACAACAGTTCTTACTAATCATAACATAAATAAATGCGTAAAAGTTATGCGAAGGTACTTTCTTACTTGGAAGTTGCAGGATCAATGCTTGAGGTGTGTGACGGAAGGATGGAACTTGCTCTGATACCAAACTGTAACGCCCGTCCTTCTAACCGTACCCTCATATGGGACAGACGTTACCCTTATCTGTACATCTTAATTTTTTTTCCTGGCATTCTTACACATTATGTACTGCTCAGCCCATAGGTCTACTCTAACTTGTTCGAGTGATAGGACATGACCTGGAGCCAAGCAAAGTTGCATGGCCATGTGAATCAACACGGTCGTGTCCCCTTGGCCAAGAGAGAGAGGTACACGGTCGTGTGAATCCACAGGCCGTGTCCCCTTAGCCGAGGGGAAGAAGTGCACGGCCGTGTGAATCCACATGACCGTGTCACCTTAGTCGAGGAGAGGAAGTGCACGGTCGTGTGAATCAACACGGTCGTGTCACCTTGGCAGAGAGGAAGGGGTGCACGGCCGTGTGAATCCACACGGCCGTGTCACCTTGGGCAGAGAAGAAGAGGTGCACGACCCTGTGAATCCACACAGTCGTGTCACCTTGGCTGAGAGCAAGGAGTATGGGGCCGTGTGAACCCACACGGCCGTGACACGGGCCGTGCAGAGGCCACCCCCAGCTCCGTAAAAGAAGTTGTTCTCCCTTGTGTACTCATCCTTGGCTTACCATTCTAGCCCATTACTTGAGGAGGAGTCATTGACACACCAATTACTACCAAACTGTAAATTCTTCATAACGACCCTTACTAGTGTTTCAGGTGGAGCGGAAATAAAGAAATACATTAGCACCTAAGTTTAACGTAGCAAATTTCAAGATCTTCTTCCACTGTTCCATCACACACACACAATGCACCGCTCTTGCTGCCTCCTCCTACTCAAGCTTTCCTTTTCCTTTATCTGCAGTATAAGGAAATGTAAATCTATAAGCGGGTGCTTAGTAAGTACCATCTACTCACAAAACGATACATTAAAAGAGGACATGCTTTTTAAAACTACTTGAGGAAAATGCAATGATATAAACATGCTTTTAAAACTGCTTAGGGAAAACACAAACATGCACTTGACAGTAACTCACACTAAAACCGTACTTCGGAAATATGTACATGACATGTATTTTCAAACCAGTTTATCATGCAAACCATCAACTTAAAAATCATGCTAGTAACGAAATAAAAATAGGAATCTTGGTATATTATTGAGTTTATCACTGCTGCACTTTATAACTCAAATTCTCAACTTAGGAAACTTCCACTAAGACAAACCATGAAGTTTTAAAACTTTATATTACATAATAGTGAAAATAATAATCACTTGGTTGGGCCCGACATTGTACCACTTTACGCGCATCCTTAATAAGATCTAAGGTAGCTAATCTTGAACCCATTAAGGTACTACTAGGCGGTCTAGGAGCCTAGGGGCGATCTAGGAGCCCACCCATGGACCTTGTGTCCAGTACATGCCTTTCTAAAGTAAAATATTTTCTTTTAACTATTAATTCCTTGTACTTGCACTTGCTTGGCATTTAACCAAACACCTTATGTGCACTTAATACCCCCATACTTATAGGGAAGCACTTTAGGCACTTGATTATACTTCTTAGTCCCAAAACTTAATGGGAAGCAAATCAAGATGATCTAAACATGCTCTTAATCCAAAAACTTTAGAGGGAATCTTACATATCATAGCATCTATCCCCTTTAACATGCAACACACTTAAAACATATCGTAACATGTATTAATGAAGCTACTCATACTATAGGTGAGAGATACTTACATATTTTCGCTAGATCTTACTACTATAAGGTGTAGGGAAGACAATCAATCCTCTCTCTTGCACGCCTTATTCTCCAAGCCACCATTTACCCGCGTACCAATCCTTGCAAAAACTCTCCTCTTAGATCCTCCACTTGAAGAACTTAGAAGCTTGGACCTAGATTTCTTGATTTTGGCCGAAACTTGAAAGGAGGAAGGAGAAGTTTTGGCTAGAGGAGAAGAGGAGATGAAAATTAAGTTTTTAATCTCATTCATCCCCTTTTATACTAAGTGAAAGTTGGAGCATCTCTTCACATATAATCTACATATAATGAATTGTTTCATATTGCTCATGTGATGCTTTATCACCACCTAATGGCTACTTAAATAAATCTCAAGTAAAAGTTTTCGAGTTCAAATCCTAGCCCGAGTCATTTATAAATATATTTTTATTTATTTTCTTTTTGCTCTTTTGGAAAAGAGAAAATTTACGGATGTCACAGCTCAATTATTTGTATATCTAATATCTCATTCATAAACTTATATATATTATCTTTTAATGCTCTATATTTCTTGCTATATATTATAGGTCATTAGATGTGATATCTATCATCGCAGGATTCTCACACACTCTCTCTTAACAAATACGGTAAGTTTTTTATGTTATTCATTATGCATCATTTTTTTTAACTTTATCCTATTTTTCAATTTTTAGAACAACTTTAGATGGTGTGGACGTAGACAAAGTTCTCATGATGAGTCAACAACTAGCAGTGTACCTACACCCCCTGATTAGGTAGGACCTTCACATTCGCCTTCACTAGTACCTTATCATTACCATCACATTCTCTACGCCATTTCAGGCAAGAATCATATTCATTTTCGGAGTACATGCAAGATATTTATATTTTCTGTCTCCTATATATTCATAAGATCAAATTATCAAGTAGGATTAAAACTTGGTTTGATTTAGGTCACTCAACTTTTATCAACTTTATTTATTTTTTAATAATTGAGTTCTGATATGCATCAATTAGGTATTTCATTCTATTCCATGCTGGACTAGTATACTTGTCCTCTACTTATTCATCCTCTTATTTTATGAAAACCTCTCAAAATATTTTGATGTGCTACTTTCTTTTCAACTAGACATTTAGATTAGTGTATGATCATTATTTTATTCTTTCATTTATGAAAAACTATGAAAAATCTTTAATGAGCATCCAATGATACTCTTCATGTGTATAATATATATTAAATAATTAGACTATTGAACCATTGGATTAGATTGGATTGTACTAGTTACAAGACATGGTTAATTATAATTGCTAACTTGGGGATCTTAAAAATACGGTCACCCCTACCTTCTATTTTTAGACTTTTCTTATTAGTATTGTACTTCATAGTCACCATTGAACATGATAGGTTTTCATAGTCGCCATTCGTCATTGGGGATCTAATTATTTAACATTATTTTTTTCTTTTATGATAGGTTCAAAAACTCTGTACCTATGATTCATGATATTAATAGAATTATGAATAATCATTGGTTAGGGGATTCAATGTCTTATTCAAGCACTTCATTATCAACAAAAGAGTTTTGGTGGAGCGAGTTTAAAGTATAAATGATTCATTTTATATCTGAAATAAAAGTATTATATATATATATATATATATATATATATATATATATATATATATATATATATATATATATATATATATATATATATATATATATGTACTCAATTGTTTTATTTTCTATTCACTAGACATATAATTGGGACTCTAGCTATCAATTAGAAATCAAGAAGATTTTCAAGAAAAAATATGGGGTTCATATCCACCATACTTTGAATCATTCTATGTCTAGGGGAAAAAGCCACCTTATATCACAGAGGATAATTGAAAAATAGAAGAAAGCAAACAATAGAGTTAACAAAATAGATTAAATCAATCTTATAATTCTGAAAACTCATCTGCTATATATGCAGGAGGTTCTATTAATATCGATGAGTATAAATGCAGATTGATAATTTTTTAACTCTCCTAATAATTTTTAACTCTTCCAATAATTTTTTTATCTGAGACTATTTTATTCTTTTTAATTGTGTTTTTTTACACCAAAGATCTGGGGAAGGAACCTTCATTCATAGAAGCTTTCACCAAAATTTTTACAAAAAAAGACAAGTCTTAGAACGACCCTAGAGCAAAAGCAATGAAGGTTTAGAGTAATTTAATATATATGCGTTTCAAAATTATTATTATAATAAATTTATTTTAATTTTATTCATTACAATACTAGACAAATATGATGAGGTCGAGATACTGCAAAGGAGTTCATGTGCTAGTGAGGAAACTGAGTCAACTGTCAATAATAATATAGATTTATGGTTGGAGGCGAGTGGGGGACAAAAAGGGGGAAGGATTTTGGCAATGAGTTCTTTAAGAAAAAATCATAGAGTTTCTCATAAATTTTTTTCCACCCCACCAACAATCGTGACTCAAATCAATAATTTGACTGAAGAGGTTTCACATTTAAAGGGCATAATATTGGAAAGAGAAAGAAATGAGAGCTATGAACCAAAACCAAGACTTTATTATGAAACACCTTTAGTTAAGTTTGACTCTAAGTCAGATTCCTCCCGATTTAGGTAATAATGGTGGTGATAACGTTGGTGATGGTGGCTGTTATTATTAGCCCTAGTACCAATTATGAGATGATAGACAAGGGCACTTTTTATATCATATTTTACTTATTAATAAAAGGCAAAGATGTCTTGCTAGATGTCACTCATTGTTTATGTATCTAAAATAGTTTTAAAGATATTGCCAACGTTATGAGAACCTATTGGGTTACACATAAAAAACATGTTAATTTAGAGATGGGTTCATATGATGAATCGTTGGATTAAGTCTAATCCGAATTAGAATCATTGAGTTAGACTCAATTAGATCCAACTATTAGATTGAGTTCAATTCGAATTGGACTAATTGAGTCAATTTAAATTTATGATGATTAATGAGTTAGACTCATTGAGTGACTTGATGAATTTGAATTCATCAAGGAAGAGGAGTGTTCAATTTAGAATTGATCATGTATTGGATGAAGAGCAAAAGGTGATCAATTTTTAATTGAACATGCATTAGATGAAGACAAATTTTAATGTTAATTAAGGCAATTGACATTAAGGTAATTTCATGAATGAGTACAAAAGGATTTTTGATTAATTTTCATGATGAGATTTTGTGTTCTTGCTCTTCTTCTTCCCTCCTCTCTTCATTTGGCTGAAACCTCCATTGGGGTTGCTAGCATAACCTTGGTTGGTTTTCTTCTCTACTTCGTGAGTTCTTGAGACAGACAGAAGGCTTGTTCGTATGAATATTGAAAGATGTGCGAACACTTAATCGTGCTAAGATCCTTACTATAGGGAGTTAGTGTTTACGCAACAAAGGTCCCTTTAACAAAACTTAGTATATGGTTTTCCTTCACATGTATCTTCTGGAAAGGAACTTTTTTACGTTGTACTTTCTGCGTGTTTAGTGCTCTAGTTCCTTATGAAGTGTTACAATATGGATTAGCCAAAGCTAACTCAAGATGTGTTATAATATGAATTTAATGAGATGGGAAATTGAACAAATAGTCTTGTTTACCTAATTATACAAGAGTTATATATGATGTAATTGGTAAACATTATTTATCTAAAATATACAAGTCTTGGGCGATTAGCCAAAGCTAACTCAAGATAAGATATAATATACATCTTGTCCAATTGGTACACATTGCCTACCTAACTTATACAAGTCTTGGGCGATTAGCCAAATCTAGTCAAGATGAGATATAATATGGATCTTATCTCACTTGAATGTTATTGCTTGGGGGTATGGAACTAGTAGTGTGGGTAAAACCACATCCACTTACTCCTACCAAGATTTATAATTCAGTGGGAGAATTATTTAATTAAAGTGCTAATTAAATGATCTAGAAATGATATTTATTTCTATATTTTATTATTGTAGATCACCATGTCATCTAGTATGTCGAATACACTCTCTCTGTGATCTGTCATTGATAAGGACAAGCTCAATAGAGCTAATTTCCTATACTAGTAGAGGAACTTGAGAATAGTTCTCTAGCAAGAAAGAAAACTATACGTCCTAAAACAGCTCATTCCTGAAACACCCCCGCTACTGCCACTAGAGCTGATAAGAATGCTTATAAGAAGCATCAAGATGATGCATTGGATGTATCATGCCTTATGCTTGGTACCATGAACTCTGAGCTTCAGAAGCAACATGAGAATATGGATGCTTATTATATGATTGAATATCTTAGACAACTATATCAAAGACAAGCAAGGCATGAGAGATTTGATATCTCTAAGACTCTATTTCAATGCAAAATGCAAGAAAGAAGTCTCGTAGGACCTTATGTACTCAAAATGATCAAGTATGTTGAGAACCTACAAATATTGAGATTTCCACTAGGCCAAGAATTGACCATTAACCTTATTCTACAGTGTTGCCTAAGAGTTACAATTAATTTATCATGAATTATAACGTAAATGAAATTGACAAATCATTGGCTAAGATGTTGAGTATGTTGAGAACTGCTGAACTCAACCTTAAGAAGGTAAAGTCAAGTACCATTTTGATGGTGCCAAAGGAAAAAGGTAAATGGAAGCCCAAAGGTATGGGTAAGACCCAAGCCAAAGGCAAGGACAATACTTATGCATTGAAACCCAAAGGTAAGGTTACGAAGGAAGGAACCTACTTCCACTATGGTGAGACCGGACATTGGAAGTGGAACTATAAGTTGTACCTAGAGGAACTAAAAAGAAAGAGAAGTGAGACTTCTGCCTTAGGTATATATCTTATAGAAGTCAATCTATCTATTTCTTCTTCATGGGTATTAGATACCGAGTGTGCATCTCACATTTCTACTAATGTGCAGGGGTTGAGAAATAGTAGATCATTGACAAAGACGCAAGGGTTGCTGCTATAGCTGTAGGAACATAGTCCTTATCTTTACTTACTGGGCTTGTTTTAGAACTTGAAAAATGTTGTTATGTGTCTACCTTAACTAAGAACATTAACTCTATTTCTTATTTGGACAAGAAAGATTTTTCATTTGTAATAAAAGACAAATGTTGTTTTATTTATTTCAATGAACTGTTCTATTATAGCGCACATCTTGTGAATGAACTCTATGTTCTAAACTTTGAAACTCCAATCTATAACATAAATACCAAAAGATTCAAACCTAATGACTTTAACCAAACGTATCTCTAGAATTGTCACTTGGGTCACATAAATAAGAGTCACATATCCCAACTCCATAAGGATAGATTTTCAAACTCATTTGATTTTAAATCATATGAGGCATGCGAATCTTGTCTTCAAGGCAAGATGACTAAGACTTCATTTAGTGGACATAGAGAAAGAGCTAATGACTTATTAGGACTTATACATACTGATATATGCAGCCCTTTTAGAATAGAAGCTAAAGGAAACTATCATTACTTTATTACTTTTATTGATGATATCAGTAGGTACGACTACGTGTATCTGATGAGACACAAATCTGAATCCTTTGAAAAGTTCAAAGAATTTAAGAATGAAGTACAAAATCAACTTGAAAAGTGTATTAAGATGCTTTGATCAGATCATGATGGGGAATACCTTAGCCAAGAGTTTCATGACCATCTTGTTGAGTATGAGATCATATCTCAACTCACTCCACCTAGAACACCGCAATAGAATAGTATATTAGAAAGGAAAAAATCATACTTTATTAGATATTGTACGATCAATAATGAGTCATATAGATCTTCCTACTTCCTTCTGGGGATATGTTCTAGAGACGACCACATTCACACTTAACCGTGTTCCATCTAAGATCGTCATAAAGATACCATATACGATATAGACTGGGAAGAGTTCTAAGATGTCTTTCATAAAGATTTGAGATTGTGAGGCTTATGTTTGATGATAAGTCTCAGATAAACTAGAACTCAAATCAGACAAGTACTATTTTGTATGATATCCCAAGAAAACAAAGGGATATTACTTATATAATCTCACACAAGGTAAAGTGTTTGTTGTTAGAAATGGTGTTTTTCTAGAAAGAGAGTTTATTTCCAGAAAAACTAGTGAGAGTACAGTCGATCATGAATAAATTCTAGATACACAAACTAGCACTGAAGTCTTGATGGAAATTGAATAAGTATCACAAGAAGTTGTGGATCATGATTTTTTTACACCACAAGAAGTTGTAGAGAAACAACATGTTCAAGTAGCACAAGCTCTACACAGATCTGATAGGACCTGTTGTCAACTTGAGAGATATTCTTTTTGTAACGACCACCCTTCTTACTACTACTACTACTCTCTAAGGATGACCGTTACTTATCTACTAACTCTACTTAACCGGTATGATTAAAAATCACATGAAAACCCTACCGAAAAATTTCGGCAGAGTCTCCCCTGTACCGGTGACCTTATTCAACAATACATGCAATATATACTCAGCCACAAGCGGCTGGAACACATATCAATCAACCACGCAGTATAATAAATCCAAAATAAAGAAAACAACACAAGAAATCATCACACAAGATTACAATTCTTCTACTACGTCCTAATCATATCAAAATAACAAATACTAACTCAAATACTCCTAACATAGCAAAAGACAATAAAAACTAAACTAAAACTTCTTTCCTAGTCCCAAGGCTTCCATAGTCCTGGCATCACACATCCTTCGAACACCTCCTTGTCGCCTTCCTTTCTATATCTTTTCCTTTCCTGTATCTGCAGTAAGAGGAAGTGTAGTCTATAAGCAAAATTTGCTTAGTAAGCGCTATCTAACTCACAAAATCTCGATATGCATGAGGATATACTGAAATCTAAAACTGAATGCTCAAAAGGAAATCTACTCATGCTCATCTACTAGTGAAAGAAACATACTGAAAGGCTAAACATGTAAAGTAAATCTATACAATCATGCTAGCATAAAGAACTAAGCTTACTGAATTCTAAACACCTTCTGAATCTTATTTCACTTGTTTAAAGACTTATTCTTTAAATACTTTATACTTATGTAAAACTTGCTTTACTTGTTCAAAACTTATACTTATAATACTTCAAAATAATAATCAACTTCTTCTTTGGCCCGGCAACTGTGCTTTTACTTTTGTAACGACCCGACCCATTCGGCGGCCCATTTGGCGACCCTATGGTCGTCGACCGTCGGCCGAGCCGTTACTACTAGGTTATCTAAACCTAGGGACGACTATGGGAGCCCAGCCCAAGGACAGAGAGTCCAGTACAGTGCCATTGATAAAAGTAAAATACTTGTTATCTCTTAATACTTCTATATAATGCCTTGGCATTTTCTTTAGCACCTTGTGTGCCAAAATCCCTAAAGTCTTGACTTTGGGATTTACTTAAGGCCTTGGCCTTTTTCTTTCTTTTCTTAATCTTTTGTATACTTTTCTTATAAAAGAATGCTCCTTACAAAACTGAAATGTTTAAACAAATTCTAATACTACAATGCTTAAACAAAATCTGCATACAAGTTTAAACAGAAATCTGCATATTAAGCTTAACTAAAATCTGCATATTAAGCTTATCTAAAATCTGCATACTAAGCTTAACAAAATCTGCATACTAATACTTTATAAAATTTACATTGATCAACATGTAAATCTCTTTTCTCATTTTCTAAACTAAGCTTCTATTCTGAACTTATTACTTGCATATCTAAACCTCTAGCTCATATTTAACATAAGAAAATTATCTAAACCTCAAGCTCAGATTTTACATAAGCAAATTATCTAAACCTCATGTTCAGATTAAACATAAGCAAATTATCTAAACCTCATGCTCAGATTTAACATAAGAAAATTATCTAAACTTCATGTTCAGATTAAACATAAATAAATTATCTAAACCTCAAATCTATATACTTGAATGAAAGTAACACATCTAATTGGATCTTCCACATAACAAGACAATCTCATTGAATTCCTTGATCATCAAGTAAACTTACACTTCAAAACTGTGCAATAACAAAAGAGATGAACCAAACAGATTTGATCCTAAACCTTTAGAAAACTTTAGCTATTTAGTGATACGGAGATACCAAGGATTTAACTCTACCATAATCTGTCCGAACTCTTATTGCATCAAGAGAAAGCAAATTCAATCAAAATTTATGCCACTCCAGAAAGATCAACTCAACTTTTGTGCTAACCCGTGTCCCATAACAGTTCAGGAACACAAAACCAACCGGAACCCCAAGAAAGCAAATCAACCTTAAGATTCAAAGCTCCACTAAACTCAAAACACCATTCAATCCTCCGAATAACTTCTCGATCAAGCATTTGATCAAACAGGTATCATGCAGAAATCTCCCAGCCTCAACAACATGAAAGAAATCAAATTCAAATTCATTCTTAGCCATGTGAAAGCCATGAAAATCACGAACTGAACCCCACTTGTAAACCCGAATCCCTCAACAAGACTTAAGCAGAATACAAAGCTTTAAATCTAAAAAACTAGGGTTCTATGGCTAACTCAAAACCAAGATTTCTTCACGGTAAAATCCTAAAGCCATGTATGAAATTCCTCCTGAAACTGTGGCACGGCAGAAAACACAAGCAACTTCACAGCATACTAGATAAGGAAGAAAACCAGATATGAAACCTTAACTCATGGCAGCAACAAAATCTTAAACATGTTACAACATACATGCAAAGAAGGAAAACCAAGCCCGAAACTTCAATTCACAGCATACCCAAAAACAGAGGAAACACCAAATTAAATTCGAAAATAAGAAGAGGAACACGGAATAAACCTCGGAGCTATCCTACTGCAGGTGAGTAAGCGACTTACCTATCCTTGGACTCAAAACCGGGAAGAGGAAGGGTTCTAGGGTTCGGATAACTCGATCTCTTGGTCTCTTCTTGTGCTCACGGCTTCCTTCTTGACGAGAGGAGCTCGATGGTGAGAAGACTTCATAGAGAGGGGCGCTCGCCGAGCGCCGGAGACGCCGGGTTGCTCGCTGCGTTTTCGCCGAGAAGAGCTGCGCCGTCGAACTCGAGATAAGGGGAGAGGGAAAGGATTCGGGAAAAAGAAAAACTTAATTCTTTTCTTATAACTAGGGTTTCAATCATAACATATATATATATCTCGCACCCTTACCTTTTCACGAAATACTCGCGGAAGAGTTGGTTGGCTGTGGTTTTGACCAAGTCAAAAGCCCTGGGTTCAATTCTCGGCTGCTACCTCTTTTCCTTCCTTTTATTTCTATTATCTAACTACGGCTTAAGAATATTTCGCACCATATATATTTAACAAAACTTGCTTAGCTCAGTTGGTTGGCTGACCTTGGTTATGGTCTAGTTCGGTCCAAGATCTTGAGTTCAAAACCCAACCTTAACACTTTTTTTTTTAAACTTCTTCCTCTTGGTAAAAATACCAAACGAACTCCAAAAATTGCATAAAAATACTCTAAAAATTTCTAAAAATCTCTAGAATTTTTCTATAGCATTTCTAAATATTTTTAAATTACTTTTAGGACTCTAATTGAGGAAATTTGGGGTGTTACACTTTTCTCTAGTTTAACCATGGTGATGTAGTGCTTGTTGATCTCAATGAGCCTACATCTTATCAGGAAGTTGTACAGGGCCTAGATTCTAAGAAATGGCTAGAGGCCATTAGATCCAAAATGGAATTCATGTACGCTAACCAAGTATGGACCTTGGTTGATCTACCTGAAGGGATCAAACCCACTGGGTGTAAGTGGGTCTTTAAAGTGAAGACTGACATAGATTGTCATATGCATACCTATAAAGGTAGATTAGTGGTTAAAGGATTCAAGCAAATTCATGGTATACACTATGATGAAACATTTTCACCAGTTGCGAAGCTCAAGTGTATTCAGATCATGCTTGCTATTGCAGCTTATTATGATTATGATATTTGGTAGATGGATGTCAAAATTATATATTTTTTTAATGAAAATCTACTCGATGATGTGATCTAAGAGATTACTTGGTCTAAGTCAGAGTATATATATTAACAAGGTGCTTAATCGTTTTTCCATGCAGAATTCCAAAAAGGGATTTCTGCCAATGTCACTGTAACACCCGTAAATTTCCTTTATTATTACAAAGCACAAAAAGAAATAGAAGAAGAGAAAAGAAATAAAAATATATGCATAAATGGCACGGGCTAGGATTTGAACCCGAGACCTCTTGCTTGCGAGTTGTTTAAGTAGCCATTAGGTGGTGGTAAAATATCACATGAGCAATATGAAACAATTCCTTATATGTGGATTATGTGCAAAGAGATGCTCCAACTTCCACTTAGTATAAAAGGAGTTGGATGAGATCAAAACCTAATCTTCCGCCTCCTTTTTCCTCTCTAGCCGAATCCTTTTCTCCCTCTTTTCAAGTTTTGGCCAAGGAAACCTAGGGCTCCAAGTCTTGAAGTTTTCCCAAGGAGGGAATCTAAGGGGAGGGTTCTCCCAAGTTAGTAGTACACAAAAGGAGGGTGACTCAGAGATTAAGGCATACGAGGGAGGATTTTGGGATCTTCTTTGCACCTTATAATCGTAAGATCTAGCGAAAGGATGTAAGTATCTCTCACATGCAGTATGAGTAGCTCCGTTAATACATGTTACGATATGTTTTAAACGTGTTGCATATTAAGGGAGATAGATGCTATGATATGTAAGATGACCGTAAAGTTTTGGGATTAAGAGCATGCTTAGATCATCTTCGTTTGCTTCCCATTAAGTTTTGGGACTAAAAAGTATAATCAAGTGCCTAAAGTGCTTCCATATAAGTACAGGGTAATTAAGCACACATAAGGTGTAACGCCCGCCCCTCTACTACTACTCTAAAGAAGGGACGGGGTTACTTACCTAAAACATACATACATGTATACATATGCATATGAAATCATGGCAGCGGAAGTGGGTTGTCTAAAATTTAATCTAATCATATGCATATGGACTAAGCATGACATGTGAACCATATAGTCATATAACATAGAACCATGCTTAACATGTAATCTTTCAATCATAACATGTGAATGTACTAGTATTCATGCATATAACTTGATTTATCATCAACTACTTTAAAACATGATTCATGATATCATAAGCATCCCAACATGAAACAAGGAGAACATAAGTGCATAACTCTCCATACTAGTTCAAGTTATTTTCAAAAGCATAAAATCAAAACATGGTTCTCATGCACAACTTAGGTATATATAAGTTCTGAAATATAAATGGATCTATTCCACCATGCCACTTCCTGTAACGCTCAAAAATTCTCAAAACTATATTAGAAATATTCTATAATTATTCTGATATTTTTAGATATTTTTCCGGAATTTTTAGAGTAGCGGAAGTAGCAAAAATAATTTAAAAAGCAAAATAGCTTAAGCGAGAATCGAACCCGGGACCTCTCGGGTCCGCTAAGCCTTTACACCGCTTAAGTAACCAGTTGAACCCAGCAGGGCCGTGCTGAAAGAAAGGGGAGTCAATTATATTTATATTTAAGTTGGGCCGAGTTACCCACTTAATATAAATAGGAAATTTAAGTGGGGTTTGGTTTATTTTTAATTGGTTCGGCAATTTCTCCTCCTCACCCTAACCTCACGCCGCACCTCTCCCTCTTCTTCTTCCTCTCGGCGCCAACCCTAGGGTTCCCTCCCTAGGGCCCCAAGGTCATCTTCCGGTGACAACTCCGACACGAGGACGCTCTTCTTCGCGAGGGGAACGCATAGACGCGAGAAGATCGTCGAAAGGATCGTCTCCACCGGAATTCTAGCGAATAGAATTGTAAGGAAATTAGCGTAAGAGGTAAGAAACCCCTCACCTGCAGTATAAGTAGCTTCCGTGTGAATTCCATGTCTTAGTTTAGTAATATGTAGACTATCGACACAAAGGATGCGAATTAGCGCATACTAAGTGTTCGATTAAATTATTTAGCACAGAAAAATGCAACTTAGGCATTTTAATAGCTCAGTAAATGCAATAGAAGCATTTAAATAGTTTAGTTAGCCTTGCCACAGCATATATGGGACTACGGTCCAATGAGTGGGCACCCACAGTCGCCTCTAGGTTCAGATAACCTAGTAGAAGCAAGGTAAATTAACTAGCTATGATTCAGTATTTTATTTTCAGTAGTGGCACTGTATAGGATTAGATATCCATCGGGCTGGGCTCCCATAGTCGGTCCCTAGGTTTAGATAACCTAGTAAACCTTGCTAAATTTGGGATTTACAACCCCGGGTTTAGTTGAGGATGCGCGCATAGCATGTACAGTTGCCGGGTCCATTAGCAGTATGATTATGTATTTTAATCTATTATATTATAGTTTTTTCAAAACTCACAAAGATCAGTTATGTTAGTTGAGTTTGAATTCAGTTCCAGACTAGTTTAATTCATGTTCAGCTCAGTTTTCTTTATTGTTACACATGATAGTTATGGTTAGCTTAGTATGCCATGCTTTAGTGTTCATGTTCAGCTTTTATTACACATGTTTAGATGATAGTATGCCATGACTAGCTTTGATTTCTATGTATGATAACATGCCATGTTTCAGTCTAATCAGTGCACTTTCAAACAGCATGTTTTAAAAACATATTGCATCGAATGCATGTTTTAGTGAGGTAGATGGTTTCTTACTAAACGAAAGCTTATAGATACTTTCTTTTCCTTATACTGCAGATAAAGGTAAAGGAAAGATGGACTAGCGAAGGCTGGAGGACAATGCTACGAAGATGTGTGTGGGCAGGAACTTGGAAAGAAGATCTTAGGAAACTCTAGCAAGTTGTTTAAACATTAGAACTTTTCAGTATTTTAGTATTTTGCACTTCAGTATGTTAATTGCCATGAATTAGTTAACCATGCACCTGATCATGCTTAGAACACTTCTTTTATGATGTTAGAATGTTATTTGTTAGTGTTAGAGTGTTTCCTAGCCATCTTAGAACATGTAATGTGATTGAGGCACGAATTAGTGCTGAAATCAGGGGTTCTGGTTTGAAATCAGAAACCCAGATCGATCTACAGATCGATCAGAGTTGGGTTGTGCCACTGGATCGGTCAGCTGACCGATCCTGTCGCTAACAGAGAGTTTATGGATCGGTCAGCCGACCGATCCAGATGCGAACAGAGAAGTACAAAGCTCACTGATCGGTCAGCCGACAGATCAGTGAGCCACTGGATCGGTCTACCGACCGATCAGTGTACTCCTGGATCGGTCGGTAGACCATCTAGCCGCATATAGAAGCGAGATGGTTTGTGGATCGGTCAGCCGACCGATCCAGAGTCTTTCTCCGTGCCGATATCAAGCTGGATCGATCACTGGATCGATCCGACACCCAATCGATTCATGGATCGATTGAAATGCCTGATTACAGCTAGCTGGACATCCGAGAGGCATAGATTATCTTCCCTAGCATGGGTACAACTCCTAGGTACACCTAGAATATTAAGTTCAGATTTTACAGTAATCAGTTTAATAAAATTTTAAACAATCCAGATTTCCCCAATAGTAATTTAGCACAACATAATGTAGCGATCGGCCTTACAGCCTAGTCAGTAGAAGGCGGGTCGTTACACTTCCACACACATTCTTGCCCTTCCTGCTGCTCCTCTTAATTTAGCCATTCCTTTCCTTTTTCTGCAGTACAAGGAAACATAAAACTATAAACACATAGGCTTAGTAAGTCCCTTTCCTACTCACAAAATCACGAATCATACATAACCATAAAGTAGTAACATGTTCATTTGGAAAATCGTAACATAACATGTGAAAACATAAGTATAAAGTCATATCATATCATATGAGATCATAGACATAAAATCATATCATAGCATGTGAGAGCATAAACATAAAATCATATCATATCATATGAGAGCATAACATAAAATCATATCATATCGTGTGAGAGCATAATCATAAAATCATATCATATCATGTGAGAGCATAATCATAAAATCATATCATATCATGTGAGAGCATAACATAAAATAGTAACATGATCATATAAGCATCGTAGACATATTTTCAAGAGCATCTTACATAAGCATAAAGGAGAACCATATAACATGAACATGTAGATGCAATATGTACTTTTGAAAACATGTATCATGAAATGAACATATGCAAGATGTCCTTTTGAAAACATATATCTTATACATACTTAAACATAATCTCAACATGAGGGCCCGGCTTGTACCACATACATACTTGAATGCGCGCATCCTAAGTAGATCCAAGGTAGCTAATCTTGAACCTACTAGGAACTAGGCCCGTTTCATAGACCATCGACCTAGGGGCAACTTAGGAGCCCATCCCTTTTACTAGGCCTGTTTCATAGACCATCGACCTAGGGGCGCTTATGGAGGCCACCCTTGGTGCAAGCCATACAAAAGTAAAATAGCATATCATGTTTCTTATCATATCATACATATCATGTTCTTGTCATATCATGGCATATCATGTTCTTGTCATATCATGAAAGTGCTCTTGATCCTAACTTAAGGGAAGCATCTCTTAGGCTTTTCATCTTACATAAGCCTTTCATAAACATATCATGTTCTTGTCATATCATGTAACATAGCATGTTCTTGTCATATCATGAAACATAGCATGTTTTTAGCATATCATGATAGCATAAAGTGCACATAACCTAAAGCATATTATAAGGAATCATAAGTGCACATAACATAAAGCATTTCATAAGGGATCATAACATGATGGCATGTGTGTACATAACATAAAGCATATCATAACATAAAAGTTCATACCATATCATATAGAATCATTATCATGCATGGTTAGGGTTTTGAGCTTCCTACAAACCCTAAAACCTAACTTGGCCAAACCATCAAAAGCATGAATCCTAGGTTTTCAAGCAACATAAAACATGGAAATCAAATACCTAAGTTTTCATAATACTTAACATAGCATGTAAGACCTTTAGAAACCCTAGGTAGCTTTTAACCTAATCTCTTTTTTTTTCTTCCTCTTGGCCGAACCCTAGTAGCATGGTTCTCAATCTTTTTCTTCAACATGAAGCATGAAAAATCTTAAACTAACATAATATAGTGGGTGACATATAATGAGGATTCATAAACAAGCATAATTAGGTTCTTAAACTTCCTCTAATTCCTTTATTCCCTCTTGGCCGAAACCTTAAGAGCATGGTTCTAGATCTTTATGCAACATGAAGCATGAAAATTTTAATCTAACATCATGTAGTGAGTTACAAACTATAAGGGATCATAAGCAAGCATAGTTTACATTTAAAACTTTCTCTAAACCTCTTTATCTTTTCATGGCCGAACCCTAAAGAGCAAAGTTCCAAGATCTAAGCAACATCAAACATGAAAAACCTTAACCTAACATCATGTAGTGAGTTACAAACCATAAGAAATCATGTACAAGCATAGTTTGCATCTTAACTTTCTCTAAACCTCTTTATCTTTTCATGGCCGAACCCTAAAGAGCAAAGTTCCAAGATCTAAGCAACATCAAACATGAAGAACCTTAACCTAACATCATGTAGTGAGTTACAAACCATAAGAAATCATGTACAAGCATAGTTTACATCTTAACTTTCTCTAAACCTCTTTATCTTTTCATGGCCGAACCCTAAAGAGCAAAGTTCCAAGATCTAAGCAACATCAAACATGAAGAACCTTAACCTAACATCATGTAGTGAGTTACAAACCATAAGAAATCATGTACAAGCATAGTTTACATCTTAACTTTCTCTAAACCTCTTTATCTTTTCATGGCCGAAACTTAAAGGAGCAAAGTTCCAAGATCTAAGCAACATCAAACATGAAGAACCTTAACCTAACATCATGTAGTGAGTTACAAACCATAAGAAATCATGTACAAGCATAGTTTACATCTTAACTTTCTCTAAACCTCTTTATCTTTTCATGGCCGAACCCTATAAGGTAACTTCCAAGTTTTTTTCAAATCATTTTTAAGTATAGAAAACATGGGAGCTACTTGTACTGCAGGTGAGAGGGATACTTACATCCTCTCGCTTGATTTACTAGGAGAAGTAACCTCGCTTGTGAAGCTTTCCTAGAGAGAAAATCCCTTTGGTTGGTTTCGGCAATGGTGAGGAGAGGGACTTGATTTCGGTGGAGAGAAGGAGGAGGAGGAAGAGGGAAGAAAAAATGAAGTTCTCTTTCCCTTTTTCTTATTTATTCTCCATGAAGGAAGAAGGCAAAAACCAACTCCTCATTGAAAGAAGAAGAAGGAAACTTAAACTTTTCCTTCTTAGTGAAGAGAGCCTTCACTTTCCTTACCTTTAACTATCTTGTCCCTTTCCTTCCTAACAGCACACCTCTGCTGGGGCTACTGGTTATGACATTCATGCATCTAACAAGAGGTCCAAGGTTCAAACCTTGGTCATGCCTCTTTTTGGTTCTATTTTTCTTTTATTTTTGGAAATATTCATATAAGGTTTATTCTAATCATGCAACAATTCACATAAAATGACTAGGGATCCTATGGGTGTTACATAAGATGTTTGGTTAAATGCCAAGCAAGTGCAAGTACAAGAAACTATTAGTTAAAAGGAAGTATTTTACTTTAGAAAGGCATGTACTGGACACAAGGTCCTTGGGTGGGCTCCTAGATCGCCCCTAGTCTCCTAGACTGCCTAGTAGTACATTAATGGGTTCGAGATTAGCTACCTCGGATCTTATTAAGGACGCACGCAAAATGGTACACTGCGGCCCAAGCAAGTGATTATTATTTTCACTATTATGTAATATAAAGTTTTAAACTTCATGGTTCGTCTTAGTGGAAGTTTCCTAAGTTGAGAATTGAGTTATGTAGTGCAGTAGTGATAAACTCAATAATATGCCAAGATGACTATTTTAGTTCATTACTAGCATGGTTTTCGTGTTGATGGTTTGCATGACAAACTGGGTTGAAAATACATATCATGTGCATATTTCTGCAGTACGATTTTAGTGTGAACTACAGGCAAAAGCATGTTTACAATGTTGCATTTCTCTTCAAGTAGTTTAAAAAGTATGTCTTCTTTTAATATATCGTTTTGTGAGTAGATGATATTTACTAAGCATCCGCTTATAGATTGCATTTCCTTATACTGCATATAAAGGTAAAGGAAAGCTCGAGTAGGAGGAGGTAGCAGGAGCAGTGCTTGGGGGTGTGTTTGTGGCGGAACAATGGAAAGAGATCAGAGAATTTGTTATTTTGGGGACCATGTAGAACTTTGGTTTTGTTTCTTCTCTCCGCTTTACCTAAGCTACTGGCACTACGGGTGTAGAATGAATTTGACGGCATGGTAGAATTTTGAAAGGCAAGTGAAAGTGAAAAAGAGGAGAACAAGCTTTTTCGGCAGAAAAAGGGGATCCTTCGCACGGCTCGTGGCACGACCGTGCGGGTTCGCATGGCCTTGCGTTGTCTCCTCTCGGCCAAGGTGACACGGCTTTGTGGAAGCACACGACCGTGCCCTTCCTCCTCTCGGCCAAAGGTGACATGGCCATGTGAAAACACACGGTCGTGCCCTTCTTCCTCTTGGTCGAGGTGACACGACCGTGTGGAATCACATGACCGGGCACCTCCTCCTCTTGGCCAATGTACATGGCCATGTGATTCCACACGGCCGTGCCTCTCCTTCTCTCAGCTAAAGTGACACAGCCGAGTGGGTTCACACGACTGTGCCCCTTCCATCCTCTACCAAGGGTCACGGTCGTGCGACCCTCACACGGTCGTGCCCTGTGTCAGTTGGGAGTACAATACTTGTCAGGACCACACGACCCAGACTCACTAGAAGCTTCAGACTCCCTTTGACCCTACGTGGCTACAAGTCATGTCCTACCAGTCGTAACAGGTTAAAATAGATCTATGGACTAAGCAGCATGTAACAGCTAAGAAGGCCGAAAATTTAAGATGTACGAGGAAAGAGTAACGTTTGTCCTATAGTTTAAGGGTATGAGTAAGGGCGGGCGTTACAGTGAGAGCATTCACTCATAACTCTCCTAAGGAAGAAAGGGACTGGATTATCGACTTATAGGTCGTCTATCATGTACTCCATGCTTTGTAATAGCCTAGATGTCTCGTATGCATTAAGCATGATGAGCAGATACAAGTCAAATCTAGGTTAAGGTCACTAGACAGTAGTCAAGAATATTCTTAAGTACTTGAGAGAACTTAAGATTATTTCTTGATCTTTGGAGGCAATGAAGAACTTGCTTTAAAGGGTTACACTTATGCTAGCTTCCAAACTGGCAAGAATGATTTCAAATCACAGTCAAGGTTTCTATTTTCCTTAAATGGTAATGTTATGAGCAGGAAGAGTTCAAAGCAAGACATGGTCGCTAATTCTACAACCGAGGCCGAAAACATTGCCACTTCAGCTGCAACAAAAGTGGCCTTTTGGATCTGAAAGTTTGTTATAGAGCTTGGTGTTGTTCTTAGTACAGTGAACCCAATAGACCTTTATTGTGATAACAATGGGGCTATTGCATAGGCTAAGGAACCTTACTCTCATCAAAGATCCAAACACATACTATGGTGATTTTATCTAATTCGAGATATCATCGATAGAGGAGATGTGAGGATATGCATAGTCCCGACCGATGCTAACATTGTAGATCGTTTAACCAAGGCTTTGGCATAGAGGAAGCATGATGGTCACACTAGGTCACTAGGTATTAGATATTTCAGTGATTGACACTAGTGCTAGTGAGAGATTGTTAGTATTAGCGTAAGTACCAATTATAAGATAATTGACAATGACACTTTTTGTAAAATATTTCACTTATTAATAAAAAACAAAGTTGGTTATTGTATTTACTTCAGTTTAGTGTCGAATGAATAAGTATAATAATGTCCTGGAGTAGAAGGTTCAAGTCTACAACATATCAATTGGTTGAATTATTAGTGAGATATTGTGGATATATAGAACACTACTCTTAACTATTCCTAGGCAAGCATTAATATATAAGGACAATATTAATGCGTTGAAACTAGCATGTAGGTCAACGGATAACTTAATATCACAAGTCATCGATATGAGTATCAGGTTAACACATGAGTATATATTAGAGAATATGTATTGAATGACCCACCATGAGATGTTTCATGGATCATTATATGAGTGTCATAAACATTCTCATAGTGACTATTAGTATGAATAGTCCTTAAACTGGAAGTCACTACAGCTCCCTACATAAGGAGTTGCGTACTTTAGTATTGGCAAACGTTACCTATAACAAGGTAGAGCATAAAGTCGATCACTAGGTATGCAATAAGTTATGCAGAGGGATGTGAGTAATATAGATGGGATCTATCTCTTCTATATAATAGATGTCATATCTATAGACCCCTTGATTAGTAGGACACAAGACTGCATAGCCATGCTTAAATGAGTCAATATGCGATATTGAGCTTATTTGATTGAGTGTGTCTATTTAATGATCAAGAAGCACAAAGATTAATAAGAGGATGACACTATCTATGCCTCATTGATTAATCTAGATATCAAAGATAGAAGGATTTGTTGGTTCGGGAAGCATCAAATGATCGAACCCAAGTTTTGATGATGGCAAAGGGTTCAAAGTTAAGTAGCCATGTGATCTAACAAGTTCATGGAGCTTGCAGGAAAGTCCTAAGTGGTACTTAGGCAAAAGTCCTAGCTGCGGTTAGGCAGGTGGAAAACCCTAGGGGGTGGTAACCCTGGGTCATAGGGGGTGGTAACCCTATGCGGAAAGCCTTGGCAGGTCGAGAGCTTCAGGCAAAAGTCCTAGGGGGTGGTAACCCTATGTGGAAAGTCTTGGTGTCGCGAACCAGGTGGAAGACTGGATGGGCCGGGAAGCGGAAGTCCAACAGAAAGTCCGGAAGCTTTGAACGCTGAGCAAAAGTCCAGTCAATCTGGAGGATCGCACAAGCAACAGGTAAATCTCCTGAGTGGAGTAGGTGAGGACGCGTTCCCCGTACAGAGAATAGTAGGCGTCGAGTCGACCTAGGGTTTCCGGTTGGAAATTCGAAGTCAGACTCGGACAGTCTAATGACTGTCAATTATATCATTTATCATATTACTGTGCTAACTTTGTTTTGCAAGGTTTATGTTTGGGACTAACACATTTTGCAGGAACAAAGAAGCACATTTGACCTCAGATGAACAGTGTCTGAGGTGCCTCCATGGGGCTTAGAGGCGCCTCGGGTGCGAGCCAGAAAAAGTCAGCGCTGCAAAGCTGAGGCGCCTTGGACCAGGCATTAGAGGCGCCTTGGATCTGTCTTGAGGTGCCTTCGGTGGGATAAGGCACGACCAGATCAAAGATGATCCACGAGTGTGACTCGGCGGACTGGAGGCGCCTCGGATAGCCTTGGAGGCGCCTCCAGCACAGTATAAAAAGGGGGTCGAGGCAGCAGCTCAAAACAACAACTCCCGAGCAATCCTAACGCTACAAGCTGCTAACGAGATGATCCTGAAGTGCTGCAACATATTCCCGATGACCCAGAGCTCCAGATTTCATTTCTTTGTTGTCGGTATTACTTAATTCTGTTGTACTTAATTCATATCTGTACTATTGTGATTTAGTAGTGAATTGCCCAAAGTAATCGCTCAATGAGCGAGGGCCTTGGAGTAGGAGTCGCCCAAGGCTCCGAACCAAGTAAAAACACTTGGGTCATTGCTTTGTTTGGTTTTCCTTTATTTCCGCTGCATTACTCTCAAACGATTTCCGAATACGAAACGAACGAAATAGCCACGAGCGCTATTCACCCCCCCCCCTCTAGCACTTTCGATCCAACAATTGGTATCAGAGCGGGATCGCGTTGATCTGGTGCAACCACCAATCACGCAAACTTTTTCGTGGTGTTTTCGATTTTACGGAGTCAATTAGAATCTAGCTTAATAGCTACCTTCTAATTATTTTTTTCGAATCGGTTTTAGCTCGAAGTTGGTGCAACACCACTCAAGCTCGTAATCTTAATCTTATTTCCCACACTGCTAATCCAAGACCTAGTCTTGGGATATTTCTGTTTTTCTTTTTTTTTGCATATTATCAATGCACCAACAAGAGGGATTCAGCACCGTTCATCCCCCGCTCTTCACCGGAGAAGACTTCGGGTATTGGAAGAGACGAATGGAAACATTCCTCAAAATCCAGTTCGAGACATGGATGATCATCAAGACTGGACTGCAACTTCCAACCGACGAAGATGGCAAGCCTACACCCTGCGAAAAATGGGAACCATCACTAATCAAGAAAGTGGAAGCCGATGCCAAAGCTACCTGCACCCTCCAATGTGGCCTGACCAAAGAAGAGCTCAACAGAGTTGGACCATTCTCCAGCGCAAAAGAGCTATGAGAGAAGCTGATCGAACTCCATGAGGGCACCTCCGACACCAAGGTGAGTAAAAGAGACCTTTTGTTTAATAAATTATATAACCTGAAAATGCAGGACGAAGAGACAGCAAGTCAACTCCATGCACGCATACAAGACATTCTCAACTCCCTCCATGCGATCGGGCAAAGAGTCGAGAATCGGGATATTATAAGGTACGCTCTAAATACTTTTCCAAGGAGTACATTGTGGGTATCAATGGTAGATGCCTACAAAGTCTCCAAGGACTTATCTTCCATTAGACTAGATGAATTGTTTTCGGAATTCGAACTGCATGAACAGACTAATACACAGCCAACCGAGAAGGGTATTGCTTTGGTTGCAGGTACTAGTCGAACACGCGAACCAAGATCACGGCGAAGAACTGAACCGGAGTCGGAAGACGAACCTAACTCAGACAATGAAGACGATGAATTGACCTCCGAACTCGTGAATCTTGTGAAGAAGCTCTACAAGAAGAAGAAGGGCTTCAACAAGAGGGACCTAAAGAAAGTAGTCCAATCCAAGGAGAGTCAACCAAGCTCAAAAGTCAAGTTCGAGATAACATGCTACGGGTGCAACCAGAAAGGGCACATCAAGGCCAACTGCCCAAATCAGAAGGAAGCAAAGAAGCAGAAGAAAAATAAGGTGCTAAAGGCGACATGGGACGAATCCTCAGAAGAAGATACCAACGAGGAACTCGATCAGACGAGTCTACTTACACTAATGGCCCGGGACCAGATTAATCTGTCCGAGAGCGAGAGCGAATCGGAAGCCGAGTCCGAGTGAAGCCATGGATCCATATCCATTTCCGAAGGGCCTAACACCGCTATAAGTATTCCTCGGTTAAACAATTTAGTTAATTACTTATTACGCAAATTAGCTAAATCAAACCTTAAGGTCAAGTCACTTCTAAAGGAAGTAGCAGTCCTTAAAGAAGTGACTAACTCCAAAACCTTGCTTGATCCAGTTCAAACTGGAAATTCAACTCAAGTTTAAAAACTTGAGGAAGAAAATTCCAATCTGAAAACTCAGGTCAAGGATTTGAAAAATACATTAGAACGGTTCTCTTTGGGCTCCAAGAAGCTTGACCTAATTCTTGGGACACAGAGCCGTTTACAATAGAACTGGATTAGGATATAAAATCAAAAGGAAATATAAATCTTACTTGTCCTTAGTAAACCGACAAAATAGTAAATCAGTCCAATAATGGATACCCAAGTCCATCCCGATCAATCAAGCTGGACTTAGTCAATATTGGATCCCCAAGGATCAAATACATTAACTCGATAGACCATATCGAGGCTTTGATCCAGGGGGAGTTAGTAGAAAAACTATATCAATAAAAAGAACATAATTAAATAAAAAACAAATTAAAATTAAAAATTAAAATTAACGTTAAAATTAAAAGTAAAAAATCAAATTCAAATTCAAATTCAAATTAAAAATTTAGATTAATTCAAAATTTAAATAAAATTTAGAAATTAAATTCTTACAAAACCTTAAAAATCCCAGGGAAGGCTCCAGAATAGTTGGCACCTCCAAACTTAATCCACCCGATAAGGGTAACCAAGAGTAAACTACCCGGCAGGGTAATTAAGGTTAGAATAAAAAAGGGTTAGGTTTAATTTGACTTACAGTACTGGCGAAGTATTGGATGATAGTACGTTGGGGAAGCTTAGTCATCGCATGTCTAGGAATATATGACTTCGACCTGGTGCATTTGGATAAGTGGAACTGACTGAAGCTACCCTTTATGGATCCTAACCAGTTAGGCCAAGGTTTTGTACTAAGTTCAATGGGTAGAACTATTTGGAAAACCTCGAATGTATGGTTACTTTAATGATGTCCAAGTGACTCATCATAGCCCAGAAGTTTATCCAAAGAATGCCTACTTGTTGAACCCAAAGCTAAACCTGAATCTAACACAAAATTAAACCAAACCCTAAAATTGAACCATAATTCATCTCACAAAAATTATAGGATTCCCTGATTGAAAATATAGATCGGGTGAGATGACTAAGGAATATGTTAGGATCGGTTGAGCTAGAGGGGGGGGGGGGGGGGAATGGCTCACTTCATTTTCTTGATCAACTTGATTTTGTGCAATGGAAACTCGAAGGCAATGCTAACTCGGATATTTACTTGGTATCCACCTCCCCAAGGAGGTGACTAGTCCAAGGATCCACACCACTCACACTCTTCCACTATCAAAACCCTCCTCGGAATCACACCGAAGGTGGAGAAACCTTACACGGTTACAACTCTCCCTCTCCAAAGTAAAGGATCACACTCACCACAATGAAGAAGAAAAGAAAGATTACAGGATTTAGAAAGACATTTTCTTCGCTGAGTGAGCTTTGAGAAAGTAGCGAGCGGGAGATTCTAAACTTAAGTACCTTTTGAAGATCTTGAGCACTTGAGAGAGTTGAGACCTTGGAGAGCAATGGAACAGTATCTATTTGTTTTTCTTGTCTCTTTTCTTTTTCTTCCACGCCTTTAAACGTTGAGAAAACTAGCCGTTTCTCACGTAGTCATCGCCGTGAATCGATCGGAATCATATTTGGATCGATTCATAAGTATCCGTTGGAAACCATTGTGTCACGATCAATGACTTAGATTGCTTCACTTTAGTTTGAATTGATCGATGCAATTCTTGAATCAATTTAGACCACTGCTCGTGAGTTCGCAGCTTTGTGAATCGATCGCCCGATCGATTGAGTAGCCTCAATCGATTGGCTGATCGATCCAAGAGAAATCTGTGCTTCGCACAGAGGCTTCCTGGATCGATCGCTCGATCGATTGGATTGCCCCAATCGATCGGCCGATCGATCCAGAAGCATTCTGTACGTCGCACAGAAGCTTCCTGAATCGATCGTTGGATCGATTGGTTTTCCCCAATCGATCAGTTGATCGATCTAGAAGCATTCTGTGCTTCGCACAGAAGCTTCTTGGATCGATTGCTCGATCGATTGGTTTTCCCCAATCGATCAGCTGATCAATCCAGAAGCACTCTGTGCTTCGCGCAGATCCTTCCCAATCGATCAGTTGATCGATTGGCTTCCTTCCAATCGATCGACTGATCGATCTAGAGGTATTCTGCCTCACAGCCATGTCTAAATCGTTTTCCCAATCGATTTCTGATACGTGAGGGATCATGCATCCAGCTTTATGACCTGCAGGAACTTCTCTTGCCAAGAATCCAGTCCTCGACCTTCTTGGACTTCTCTTGCCTTGTATCCGGTCTTCTGACCTGCAAGGATTCTTTTGCCAAGAATCTGGTCCTCGACCTTCTTGGACTTCTCTTGCCTTGCATCCGGTCTTCCGACCTGCAAGAACTTCTCCTGCAAACTCACACTGTATGTTAGATCCAACGTATTAACCTAAACTTAAATAATTGTCAACACATTGAAACTTCCAGGGCATGATTGCACCAACAATCTCTCCCTTTTTGATGTTTGACAATCTATTTAAGTTTAGGCTAATTTCCAATATACCATAATAGTACAATGATAAATAATGACTGCAACAACACTGAAAATCATCTAAGTTAAACATAAGCAGTAAGTATGAGCATACACAGTAAGCTTGAGTTTCAATTTAAATTTTATTTAGCATGAACTTCAACATATATCTCCCCCTTTGTCAAATATCAAAAATAACAGAACTCCCTCTCAAAAGGTGTACTAAGCAAACACAATAAACCCTAGGATTACTCCCCCTAAACCACACAGATATCAACAAAAAAAAAAAATAACCACGTGAATTGTAGAAACAAAAGAAAAGGTATAACAAGTAGCGTATCATATATCCAAAAATAGAGTTCACATAAGGACTCCATAATAACCATCCATAAGACGTACAATAACATATCACAAAGAGACATAAAACTCGATAAGATCATCGCCCGAAGGAGGGGGATCAGTAGCAGCAGGAGGAGGAGCAGACGTAGTAGCTGGAGCAGGAACCGCTGCAGAGTCAGCACCAGCAGCATCCTCAGTATGGGGAATGGGAGCTGTGGATGGAGCAGACCGAGACGGCTGAACTGTCACCCAGGAGCTCACTAAATCCACTAATGTATCCATAGTCACCTGCATCGAAGTCTGTCGATGGACCATGGTCTCCATCATGGAACGCAGGTCGGCTACCTCCATGGTCAGTGCTAGGATGTCTCTGCCTGCTTTTGGAGAAGACGCGGGGATATCCTCCTCAGCATCATCCGCCGCAGGAACCAATGCCTGGGCATCCCCCCTGCGGCGAGCCCTGGGTCCCTCACCAAAAGTACGTCCATCGCGCCATCGAACTCCCGCTGGACCACCAACTAAGCCCGTCTTCGTGAAGGAGCGGGAAGAAATCCGAGAATAAGCCATAGTCATGTGCTCCAGCCATCCCCGAGAGACATCTATCTTCTGGGACTCCAGCCAATCTGTGATAAGATGCCCGAAAGGCATATGGATCGTCTGCTGCACGGGCTGGGTAAAATGAATGATGCAATGAAAGATGTTCAGAGCGATGTTGATGTCAAGGGAATGACGAATGGCATAGAGGGCAAACATGTGAGGAGGTCGTAGAGCGGCTAAGGCACGAGAAACAATGGGGAAAAGGCAGTTAATGACCACTTTAAACAAAGCGGCATTCTCAACCGATAGCTCAAGTGAAGAAAACTTAGTGATATTAGCATTTGACCCATCCGGACGAGGACGACCAAAGAGGAACTAATTCATGGATGCAATGCTGATATGCTCAAAAGGTGGAGGCAACTCATCGGGAAGATTGGGATAAAAGACAAAATCATTGGTGGATGGAAGACAGTCAAGAAAAGATTGAAGGATCTCATAGGAGAAGTCCAAGCTCCGTTTCGCAACACGAGTGCGATAATTTACACCATCAGAAGTGAGCAAATTATTATAAAATTCAGAGACAAGACCTACATTGACATCCCTCTCACAGGTTAACAAGGAGTCAAGTTTATAGTGCTTGAACCGGTTATAGGTATCAAAACAAGACGTCCTATAGTATTGCAAATCAACTAATCTAGGGGTTATAAGTTTGAAGGTGTTTTTGCTAAAGGCTTGCTGCATTGCAGCATTTGGGAATCTCGGATCAGTAGGAGGTTGAGGACGTGATGGAGGTACGGACGATCCTTCGCCCGATTCACGAACCTTTTGTTTCTTTCTGTGGGATAGGAAATGAAAAAAAAACACAAAAGGTGGCACACGGTTTGGCAGTGCAACAGAAAAAAAATACAGCGAAACATATGCAAAAATGCCAGAACAGTGCAGGTAATGCAATGGATGAGGGATAATGCAAAACAATACACAAAAACACACAAGATAAGTGGATTTGGTCAAATATAGGAGCAAAAATCACAAAAAAAAATAAGAAGAGAGCAAGGAAATTTACTTAGGGTTAGGGTTTTGAGACCACATGGTGTATGAGGACGCGGAGACGAGGAAGAAGAGCTGCCCAGGGTATCGAGAGAGAAGGAGCAGAACCGGAAGAGAGGTGGAAGAGCTCCCCTTCGCCGGAGAAACCCGTCGGAGTGAACGAGCGAGGCAGACGGAAGAATCGTCGGAAAATCGCCTAGGGCAAGACAGGGTCGAGAGAGAGAGAAAAGGAAGAGAAGAGAATAAGTGGATCGATTGGATTTAGGGGTTTAAGATGGGTTTTAAATTCTCAATCGATCGACCGATCGATTGAGAGCAGGTGAATCAATCGGTCGATCGATTCACGAAGCTTCTGTGAAAATTTTGAGATGCGTCTCAATCGATCCAACAATCGATTCAAACGGGATGAATCGATCCATTGATCGATTAAAATGCCTTCTATAAAAATCAAAAAAGCGCGGTCCAATCGATCCATCGATCGATTGGAATGGTCTGAATCGATCCATTGATCGATTCAGATGCCTACTGGAAAAACTCGAGTACGCGTTCTGTGGTTAAATGAAAATGCGTCGTAATTGATCCATTGATCGATCCAAACGATCTGAATCAATCCATTGATCGATTCAGATTCTCTCTGGAGTGAAATGTGAACCTCCCAATCGATCGTCCGATCGATTGGGAAGTCTGATATTTCTGCTAGGGGTGAGCATTCGGTTAATTCGGTTAATTTAATATTAATTTTGTATAAATTCTTTTTATTGTTATTTTAAACAAATTTAGTTAATTCGTTGTTAACTAAAATAACTAATTCGGTTAATTTAGTTTTAGTAAAATTTTGATTTGATTCGGTTAGCCAACACTAAATCGATTTTCGGTTAATTCGGTTAATTTATGGACCGAATTAACCGAATGCTCACCCCTAATTTCTGCATTTCTGAAAACCTTTCAGATCCAAGTTTTGGAAATGCACAAATAATTGTATATTCACCTAAAAATCACGAAATTTGATGTAAACACTATTTATGTCTCATATTATCAAGGAAAATAAAAATTGACAAAAAGCGACACTCCCTAGACAAGATTGACACACAATTAAAAATTATTGAAAATATCAATGATTCGAGTGAGTCTTATCAAGGTTTCAAAAATAAGTATGGTGCATAGGGTAAGTTTAAAAAATTTCCAATCATAATCGTAGGGCAACGTGCACATGATTTGTACTCGTGCTTTCCCTATGATTGGACAAATGAATGTTTCATATGAAAACCACTTTTCTTGACCAAAATAATGCATCATAATAAACATCATGACCAAGATAAATGTCCCTAACCTCTCACCCCATCTAAATCATATTAAGAGGACAATCCTATGTTCTTGTGAGAGGCAACGTTAAGGTGAATAAAACTTAAAGAACTCTACCTATAAAGTGATCATGGAGGATGTGATTTAATCAATACAAGACATTCCCAATTCCCTTCTAAGAAAGCTAAATTCAACTTCGGGAAGAGGTTTAGTGAAGATATCGGCTAAGTTTGATTTTGATCCAACATAATTTAAAATGTTATCACCTCGAGTGACATGATCACGAATAAAATGATGTTTAACCTCTATGTGTTTCATTCTTGAATGATGAATGAGATTTTTGGTTAAGTTGATTGTACTCACATTATCACAAAGAACTTGAACATTGTTATAAGTAAGTTTATAGTCCTCTAGAGTATGAGTCATCCACAATAATTGTGATACACACTCTCCCATGGCAATATATTCCGCTTCGGTTGTGGAAAGAGCTACACAATGTTGTTTTCTACTTGACTAACTTACTAAAGAAGATCCTAAAAATTGACAACTACCACTAGTACTTTTGTGATCCAATTTACATCTAGCATAATCGAAATCGGTATAGCCTACTAGGTCAAAAGTTTCGGTTCTAGGATACCAAAGACCAACATTTTGAGTCGCCTTGAGATAACGAAGAATTTGCTTAACGACACTCAAATGTGACTCCTTGGCACAAGATACCATGCACATATACCGACGACAAAAAGTATGTTGGGTCTACTAGCCGTAAGATAGAGAAGACTCCCTATAGCACTACGATACATCTTGGAGTCAACTTCTTTCCCCTCAACGTCTTTATCCAATTTAGTACTAGTGGCCATGGGAGTAGATATTTCCTTTGCATTTCCATTCCAAATTTCTTAAATATCTCTTTAACATATTTAGATTGATGAATATAAATGCCTTCTCTTGTTTGCTTAATTTGTAACCCTAGGAAAAATGTCAATTCACCAACCAAACTCATTTCAAATTCACTCTCCATGTGATTAATGAATTCATTTAAATAATCTTTATTTGTAGAACCACAAATAATGTCATCTACATATACTTGGGCCACAAACATATCATTACCACTATTTTTCAAGAATAAAGTGGGATCAATTTTTCCTCTATGAAAATCTTTTGATACTAGAAATGTTGACAATCGTTCATACCAAGCCCGGGGAGCTTGTTTTAGCCCATATAAGGCCTTTTTAAGTTTATATACATGATTTGGACACTCCAAATTTTCAAACCCCGGTGGTTGCTCAACATATACCTCTTCTTTTATAACACCATTCAAAAATACTGATTTTACATCCATTTGGTACAATTTGAACCCCTTGTGGGCGGCAAATGCCAACATCATCCTAATTGACTTCAATCTTGCTACGGGTGCATAAGTTTCATCATAGTCTAACCCTTCTACTTGATTGAAACCCCTAGCAACCAATCTAGCTTTGTTTCTCACAACTATCCCCTTATCATCAAGTTTGTTTCTAAAAACCCATTTTGTATCAATAATCGATTTGTTTGTAGGCCTAGGAACTAAATCCCAAACTTGACTTCTCTCAAATTGAGATAGTTCATCTTGCATTGCTAAAATCCAATCGGGATGAAACAAGGCATCATCAATGGTTTTTGGTTCTATTTGAGATATCAAGGCGACTTGGCTTCCTTCATTTCTAAAGTAAGATCGAGTTCTCACTCCTTGAGTGATGTCTCCTACTACTTTATCTAAGGGATGATTTACATGAATCCTAGTAGGTCTTGATTCTTGATTTATTATAATTTCGGGTTCAAGTGGCAAAGATTCATTCTTCTCACCATCACTTTCTTGACCTTGATGATCTACTCCATCCAATGTTAACTTCTCTAATTCAAAACATATTTCTTTATCGTTTGTTCTTATAGAGTTCAAAGAAGGATTTTCTTCAAAGACTAACATTTAGTGATTCTTCAACTAATTTTAATCTTTTGTTGTAAATTCGATACGCCTTGCTATGACTTGAGTAACCTACAAGGATCCCCTCATCCGCCTTAGTGGAAAACTTTCCCAAGTGATCTTTGGTGTTTAGAATATATACCTTACACCCAAACACTCTAAGATGCTTAATTGTAGGTGGTTTACCAAACCACAACTCATGAGGTGTTTTTCCTAGAAACCTATGTACTAATGTTCGATTTTGCACATAACATGTCGTATTAATTGCTTCGGCCCATAGGAAACTATGAAGTGAATATTCATTTAACATGCTCCGAGCGGCCTCTTGTAAAATCCTATTTTTCTTCTCAACAACTCCGTTTTGTTGAGGAGTCCTAGGGGTGGAAAATGCATGTTTATATCCTTTTCTATACAAAAATTTGTGAATCTATCATTTTCAAACTCACCTCCATGATCACTTCTTATCTTGTTTATCTTATGAGCCTTTTCATTTTCTACTCTATTACAAAAAGCAATCAAGGTATCTAGAGTTTGATCCTTATGTTTCAAGAAAAACACCCATGTATATCTAGTGTAATCATCCACAATCGTAAAGCAATATCTACTACCATTTAAAGAAATATATTTACTACTATCAAATAAATCCATGTGAATGAGCTCCAAAGCATTTGAAGTACTTACAACATTTTTACCTTTATGAGTAGCTTTGGTTTGCTTACCCATTTGACATGCATCACATATTTTGTCTTTTTGAAACTTCAACTTTGGCAATCCTTGCACCAACTCCTTCTTTGAAAGGTTTTTGATATTCTTCATGTTGGTGTGAGCGAGTCTCCGGTGCCAAAGCCACGTCTCCTCTTCTTTGGACATGAGACACTTAGCAAGCACATTAGTAGCACCAAATAGTTCAACTTGATAAATATTCTCTCTTCTATGGCCTATGAGAATATTGGTGTTTAGTTCACTATGCTTGATTAGGCATTGAGATGAGTTGAACTCAACTCCATAACCCGAATCACATAGTTGACTAACACTTAAAAGATTAAAGACCATGCCTTTCACTAATAGCACATTTTTTATTACAAATTTTTCAGAAATTCTAATATCTCCTATTCCTATAACTTTTAATTCACCACTATTACCAAAAGAAACGGTACCTTTACTTTTGTGTCTAAATGATGAAAATTTTGATGAGTCCCCCGTCATATGCTTAGAACATCCACTATCTACGAATCATGTTGTTGGATGCTCTCCCTCGGCGCATGCCTGTTTAAACATGATAAACCAAATATTTTGGTACCCAAACCTTGGGTCCGATAGCATCAATAACAAATTGCATAGGTACCCAAGCTTGAACAGACTTAACTCTTGAAGCATGATTTCTACTAATTAGAGACATGAATTTAACTTCCTTAACTTGTGATTTAAAACCTAGTCCCACTTTGTTGTACACACCCCTTTGACCTCCTAGAATCATGTCTAAATACTTTGAGCTTGAAGTAAATTTTTCTAGAGCACATCTAAGATCATCAACTTGTAATTTCAACGATACATTTTCCTTTTTAAGATCATCAAAATCATTTTTGTCATTTTCATGAAGCATGCAAGTTTCACATGACACAATTTCATTTTTAAGTGATTTCAAGTCATTTTGCAATTTCTTAACCTTCCCTTTTGATTTAGCTAGTGCATTGGTTAAGCATGCAATGGTGGCATACATCTTATCAAGCTTGGGAGAAATTACCTCGTCATCACTAGATGATGACTCACTTGAAGACTCCACATCCTCTCCATGACTATCTTCATCTTCACTATCTTCAACATGGCTTAAGGCCATGAGAGTCATGTGCTTAGAGCTCTTCCTTTCATCTTCTTCCGATGAGCTTGACGATGAGTCATCCCATGTGGCTTTCAAAGCCTTCTTCTTTTTCTTGATCTTTTCCTCTTGCTTCTTCAACTTTGGACACTCCGTTTTGTAGTGTCCCTTTTTCTTGCATTCATAGCAAATAACATCAGTCTTAGTTTTAGAATCCACAAGAGATTTACCTTTTCTCTTTTCATCATTGAAAATCTTCTTGACGTCCTTTTTGTCAAACTTCCTTGAATGTCTCATCATTCTTCGAACAAAGTTTGCCATTTCACTAGATGATAGCTCTTCATCACTATCACTATCACTATTTTGTTCAGATTCTGAAGATGACTCCTTCTTCTCCTTTTTCTTTTCCTTGTGCTTCTTTTTGCTCTTTTCACCTACAACCAAAGCTATACCTTTTTCTTTGTGGCTTGTGTTAGCTTGCTCATGTAATTCAAGTTCACAAAATAATTCATCCAACTTCACTATTGACAAATCCCTTGATACCTTATAGGCATCCACCATGGATGACCATAATGAGTTTCTTGGGAAGGATTTTAAAGCATACCTTATGAGTTCTCGGTTCTATACACTCTCTCTAACTGAATGAAGACCGTTTACGAGTTCCTTGAACCTCCCATGTAGTGAACTTACCGTTTCTCCCTCCTTCATTGTGAAATTTTGGAGTTGGTTTATCAAAAGATCTCTCTTTGCAATTCTTGAATCCTTGGTGCCTTCATTTAGCTCAATGAGCTTGTCCCATAAATCCTTGACACTCTTGAAAGGTCCAACCTTGTTGAGTTGTTCCGAGCTTAATCCACATGAAGAGTCACAATCGACTTTGCATTTGCTTGAGCCTTCATTTTTTGTTCAACAGTCCACCTTGATGATTCAAGCATTCTTCCATTTTCGGTTGACGCCGTGAATTCCTCCGTGATTGAGAACCACATGTTAATCTCGGTCATAAGATAGTGTTCCCTGCGGCTCTTCCAATACGCGAAATTACTGCCTTCATAGAATGGTGGCCGTGAAGTACTATGTCCCTCCTTCAAAGACATCTTGTAGCTCTTTAACTTGTGCTTTCTTGGCGATGAATCCTCAAAAGCAAACCAATGCTCTGATACCACTTGTTAGGATCGGTTGAGCTAGAGGGGGGGAGGTGAATGGCTCACTTCGTTTTCTTGATCAACTTGATTTTGCGCAGCGGAAACTCGAAGGCAATGCTAACTCGGATATTTACTTGGTATCCACCTCCCCAAGGAGGTGACTAGTCCAAGGATCCACACCACTCACACTCTTCCACTATCAAAACCCTCCATCTTGGAATCACACTGAAGGTGGAGAAACCTTACACGGTTACAACTCTCCCTCTCCAAAGTAAAGGATCACACTCACCACAATGAAGAAGAAAAGAAAGATTACAGGATTTAGAAAGACTTCTTCTTCGCTGAGTGAGCTTTGAGAAAGTAGCGAGCGGGAGATTCTAAACTTGAGCACCTTTTGAAGATCTTGAGCACTTGAGAGAGTTGAGACCTTAGAGAGCAATGGAACAGTATCTATTTGTTTTTCTTGTCTCTTTTCTTTTTCTTCCACGCCTTTAAACGTTGAGAAAACTAGACGTTTCTCATGTAGCCGTCGCCGTGATTCGATCGGAATCATATTTGGATCGATTCATAAGTATCCGTTGGAAACCATTGCGTCATGATCAACGACTTAGATTGCTTCACTTGAGTTTGAATCGATCGGTGCAATTCTTGAATCGATTCAGACCACTACTCGTGAGTTTGCAGCTTTGTGAATCGATCGCTCGATCGATTGAGTAACCTCAATCGATCGACTGATCGATCCAAGGGAAATCTGTGCTTCGCACAGAGGCTTCCTGGATCGATCGTTGGATCTATTGATTTTCCCCAATCGATCAGCTGATCGATCCAGAAGCATTAAGTGCTTCGCACAGAAGCTTCCTGGATCGATCGCTCGATCGATTGGTTTTCCCCAATCGATCGGCTGATCGATCCAGAAGCACTCTGTGCTTCGCGCAGATCCTTCCCAATCGATCAGCTGATCGATTGGCTTCCTTCCAATCGATCGACTGATCGATCCAAAGGCATTCTACCTCACAGCCGTGTCTAAATCGTTTTTCCAATCGATTTCTGATACGTGAGGGATCATGCATCCAGCTTTATGACCTGTAGGAACTTCTCTTGCCAAGAGTCCGGTTCTCGACCTTCTTGGACTTCTCTTGCCTTGCATCCGGTCTTCTGACCTGTAAGGATTCTTTTGTCAAGAATCTGGTCCTCGACCTTCTTAGACTTCTCTTGCCTTCCATCTGGTCTTCCGACCTGCAAGAACTTCTCCTGCAAACTCACACTGTATGTTAGATCCAACGTATTAACCTAAACTTAAATAATTGACAACACATTGAAACTTCCAGGGCATGATTGCACCAACAGAATAGAAATTAAAAGAAAATCAAATTTGAAATTCAAATTCAATTCAAATTCAAAATTTGAATTAAAATTTGAAATTCAAAATTAAAATTCGTAATTAAAATTAAATTAATTCAAATTAAAATTTAAAATTCAAAATTGTAATTAAAATTCGAAACTCGAAATTAAAATTCGTAATTAAAATTAAATTAATTCAAAATTCAAAATTCAAATTCAAAATTCGAATTAAAATTCGAACTTTGAAATTAAAATTCGTAATTAAAATTAAATTAATTATCCTTCAAAATTAATTAACTTAAATATTTTTCAAAATTAATTAACTAACTTAAATATTTTTCAAAATTACTTAACTTAAATATTTTTCAAATTTAACTAACTTAAATATTTTTCAAATTTAACTAACTTAAATATTTTTCAAAATTACTTAACTTAAATATTTTTCAAATTAAATTAACTTAATTATTTTTTAAATTAGATTAACTTAATTATTTTTCAAATTAAATTAACTTAATTATTTTTCAAATTAAATTAATTTAATTATCTTTCAAATTTAATTAACTCAATTATGTTTCAAATTAAACTAACTCAATTATGTTTCAAAATTAATTAACTTAAACATTTTCAAAATTATTAACCTTCAAATCAAAATTTTAATTAATACTTTTTCAGAATTTAATTAACTTTTAATATTTTCCTCAAAATTCAATACTTACTCAAATTTAATCACTTCACTTTCTCTTCATCAAATAAAGTCCAAGTCAAACACTTTATGTGTAGGAACATAAATAATTGGATCAATGGATGTTGGATAGTGGATGCTCCAGACATATGACTAGAGATAAATTAAAATTCACAAAGCTCAAATTAAAGAATTTATGGTATGTTGCATTCGGCAACGACGGCAAACTTAAGGTAATCGGAAGAGGTAACATCAAATTCAAATCCGATTTCATTATTCAAAAGGTGTTGCTAGTTGAAAACTTTAACTTTAATTTACTCAGTATAAGTCAATTGTGTGATAGTGGTTATTCAGTTCACTTTACAAAATCTGAATGTATAGTTAAAAATATTGATAATCCTGAAATCATACTTAAGGGCACTAGGAAAGATAATGTCTACACCATTAACCTACCAACATCCTCAATAAAGTGTTTTCTAACACAACAAGAGGAAACTGAGTTGTGGCACAGAAGACTGGGACACACTCACACTAGACTCATTGCAAAAATGAGCCAAAATGGTCTAGTTAGAGGTTTACCCAAATTAAAATTTATTGAAAACTCAACCTGTAATGCTTGTCAACAAGGTAAACAAACTAAGGCAAACCATAAATTAACCAACCTTAATAGAACAACCTCAATACTTGAGCTCCTTCACCTAGACTTGTTTGATTCACATGGAGTCAAGTCACTAAGTAAAAAATCAATATTGCTTAGTGATAATCGACGATTACTCAAGATTTACTTGGGTAAAATTTATAAAAAATAAAAGTGAAACCTTTGAAGTATTTAAAATGTTCTGTAAACTAATAGAAAATGAAAAAGACACTCAAATAAAAAGAATTAAAAGTGACCACGGGGGGAATTTGAAAATCACAACTTTACTGAATTTTGTGAACTTAATGGGTATCAACATGAATACTCTTGCCCTAGGACCCCCCAACAAAATGGCCTAGTAGAACATAAAAATCAAACCCTACAAGAAGACGCTAGGACTATGTTAAATGAATACAAACTATGCAACCAATTCTGGGCTGAAGCGATAAATACAACATGTTATATCCAAAATAGAATCTTAATTAACAAATCCCATAATAAAACACCTTATGAAAATATTATAATAAAATTCCTAATATAAATCATTTAAAAGTTTTTGGATGTAAAGTACACATTTTAAACACTAGAGACTACTTAGGGAAATTTTCATCAAAAACAACTCTAGGAATATTTTTAGGGTATTCAATAACCAGTAGGGAATATAGGGTGTAAAACAAACATACTC
Source organism: Zingiber officinale (assembly GCF_018446385.1). Taxonomy (NCBI): domain Eukaryota; kingdom Viridiplantae; phylum Streptophyta; class Magnoliopsida; order Zingiberales; family Zingiberaceae; genus Zingiber; species Zingiber officinale. Next base: position 57,106,114 of record NC_056006.1, on the reverse strand, counting down.
TAAAAGTTGAAGAAACAATAAATGTAATATTTGATGAAGATAATAAAATAACAAATGAAAATAATACAGAAAATCTTAACCCAAGAATTATTGAAGATGATGAAATTCAATCTAACTCTAATAAACCAGAGGAACAAACCTCGGACCCAAATATAAGACCAACAAGAGTAAGTACTTCTCATCCACCTGACCAAATTTTGGGTGATCCAAACCTAGGAGTCAGAACTAGATCTTCCTATAGAAACCAGAGTCAGATTGCCCTTATTTCTAAAATTGAATGTAAGACCATTGAAGAAGCCCTACCTGACCCAGACTGGATCATTGCCATGCGGGAAGAATTAGCCCAATTTGATAGAAACCAAGTTTGGGAACTTGTACCTAAACTCATAGATAAGTCCATAATTGACACCAAATGGGTATTTAGGAACAAATTAGATGATCAGGGTGATATAGTGAGAAATAAGGCAAGACTAGTATCCAAAGGGTTCAGCCAGGTTGAAGGTTTGGATTATGACGAAACCTATGCACCAGTCGCTAGACTCAAATCCATTAGGATGCTACTGGGGTATGCAACACAAAGGATTTAGATTATATCAAATGGATGTCAAGTCGGCCTTTTTGAATGAGTTCATTAAGGAAGAAATATATGTAAGTCAACCTCTAGGGTTTGAGGATTTAGACAACCCAAACCATGTATTTAGACTAAAAAAGGTATTATATGGATTAAAGCAAGCACCTAGGGCATGGTATGAACGATTATCCAATCACTTGATATCCAAAGGCTTTAACCAAGGTCAAATAGATCCGACCCTATTTGTAAAAACTATAGAAAAAGACATCTTCATAGCCCAAATCTATGTCGATGATAAAATTTTTGGCTCAACCAACTCTAAACTCTTAAAAGAATTTATTAAACTAATGGAAAATGAATTTGAAATGAGTTTGGTTGGGGAACTTAACTTCTTCTTAGGCTTACAAATCAAACAAACCAAAGATGGAATCTATATTTATCAAACTAAATATGCTAAGAAATTAATTAAAAAATTTGGTATGGAAAATTCAAAAATTATAAATACTCCAATGGCAACCAACATCAACATTGACTCTGACCCAGAAGGAAAGCCAGTAGATCCAATGTACTATAGAAGTGCAATAGGTAGCTTACTCTACCTAACTGCAAGTCAATCTGATATATTATTTACAGTAGGTATGTGCGCAAGATACCAATCGTGTGCAAAAGAGTCGCACCTAACATATGTTAAAAGGATACTTAGGTACATTAAGGGTACCCTAAATGTGTAACGCCCCAAATTTCCTCAATTCGAGTCCTAAAAGTAATTTAAAAATATTTAAAAATGCTATAGAAATATTCTAGGGATTTTTAGACATTTTTAGAGTATTTTTATATAATTTTTGGAGGTCGTTTGATATTTTTACAAAACGAAGGAAGTTTCGACAAAAAAATGTCCAAGCCGAGAATTGAACCCATGACCTTTTACTCGGTCAAAACCCGGCTGACCAGGTGTGCAAACGGATTTTTCTGTTTAGAAAAGGTAGCGAATTTATTTAAGATAGTTAACAGAATATTGGATTATAAAAGGGATAAGTTTATCTTGGATTTGTTTGTTTAGAAAAGGTAGCGAATTTATTTAAGATAGTTAACAGAATATTATAAAAGGGATAAGTTGATGTTGGATTTGTTTGTTTAGAAAAAGTAACAAATTTATTTAAGATAATTAACAGAATATTGGATTATAAAAGGGATAAGTTGATGTTGGATTTGTCTGTTTAGAAAAGATAGCGAATTTATTTAAGGAGTTAACAGAAATATTAAGTTATAAAAAGGGATAAGTTGATGCTATGTTTTCTCGTGACTTAAACCATTCTCTCCTTCTCTTCTACGTACGATGGCGGAGCTCGGGCAGAAAATGAAAGGGAGTTAGGGCATCATCTCCTTCGGTCGGCCAAGGTCCTAGAAGCCCTTTTTGTTCGGTTGTGAGTCCAAGAAGCAAGGTAAGTGCTTCTCACCTGCAGTAGGAGTAGTTTCGGACCTTTATTCTTCTTGAATTCGAAGCATAAGAAGCGCTTATAGTGCAGATTTTTAATTAAGCTTATAGTGCAGATTTTTATGTAAGCTTATAGTGCAGATTTTAATTAAGCTTATAGTGCAGATTTTAATTAAGCTTATAGTGCAGATTTTTAATTAAGCCTATAGTGCAGGTTTTAATTAAGCTTATAGTGCAGATTTTTAATTAAGCCTATAGTGCAGATTTTAATTAAGCTTATAGTGCAGATTTTTATGTAGGCTTATAGTGCAGATTTTAATTAAGCTTGTAGTGCAGATTTTTAATTAAGCCTATAGTGCAGATTTTTAATTAAGCTTATAGTGCAGATCTTTATGTAGGCTCATAGTGCAGATTTCTTAGAGCTTAAAATGCAGATTTCTTTAGAGCAGATTTCTTTAAAGCTTGTAGTGCAGATTTCTTAGAACTTAAAAAATAGATTTCTTTAGAGCTTGTAGTGCAGATTTCTTAAGAACTTATGGTACAGACTTCTTTAAAGTTTATAGTGCAGATTTTTGGTGGAACTTGTAGTGCAGATTTTTGGTGGAATTTATAGTGCAGATTTTTGGTGGAACTTATAGTGCAGTTTTTAAAGAAAAAGATTATAGTGCAATTTGGTTAAGTATTATAGTGCAGAATTTATGTTTGCATAGTATGCAGAAATAGTGTAGCATAGAATGCAGAATCTTGATTAGTATAGTATGCAGAATTTTGATTAGCATAGTATGCAGATTTTTGTTTATGCATTTCAAAGTTAGAATTTGTTTAAACATTTCAGTTTTTAAAGAAGCATTCTTTTATTAGAAGTATTAACAAGTGTAAGAAAGATAAAGAAAAGAAAGAGAAAGACCAAGGCCTTAAGTAGATCCCAAAGTCAAGACTTTAGGGATTTTGGCACACAAGGTGCTTAAAGAAAATGCTGAGGCATTATATATTAGAAGTAATAAAAGATAACAAGTATTTTACTTTATTTAAGAGGCTAGTACCCGACTTCCGAGGTTGTCGTTAAACAAATCCAGGTGTCCAATTCCGAGGTCTTGGCCCTGGTAGACCGAGGTCTGCTCTTTTAGGATTGATGGCTCGCTACCCCAACCTATTAGGGAATGCGCATAAGATGGTACTACGCCTGGGCCCAAGAAGAAAGTTGATTATTATTTTGAAGTATTAAAGTATAAGTTTTTAAACAAGTGAAATAAGATTCAGAAAGTGTTTAAAATTCAGCAAGATTATGCTAGCATGATTGTATAGATTTGTTATACACGTTTAGCATTTCAGTATGTTTCTTTTGCTTGTAGATGAGCATGAGTAGTTTTCCTTTTGAGCATTCAGCTTTTGGATTTCAGTATATTCACATGCATATTCGAGTTTTGTGAGTTAGATAGCGCTTACTAAGCAATTTTGCTTATAGATGCATTTTCCTCTTACTGCAGATAAAGGAAAGGAAAAGTTATAGTAAAGGAAGGCGACAAGGAGGTGTGGATGGATGTGTGATGCCTGGACTATAGAAGCCTTGGGATTTAGCATAAGAATTTATTAACAAAGAGTTGAGTAGAATGTATTAGATGAGTCATTTAGTCTTCCGCTGCTAGTTAATTGTATGTTTTGAGTTTTTTTAGAGTTTATGTATTGATCTTTACATGTGAACAACTCTAATTAAGTAAAGTTAGTAGTCCAGTAGCGCTCCGCCCTCACAGTCCAGTAGTGAGGAGGGTGGGGTGTTACAAAATATAGGTCTCTGGTACCCTAGAACTTGCACCTTTACCTTTTTGGCTATTCTGACTCAGACTATGCTGGGTGTAAACTAGACAGAAAAAGCACAAGTGATAGCTGCCAAATTCTAGGTCAGTGCCTAGTAAGTTGGTTAAGCAGAAAGTAACACTGTGTTGCTCTATCCACCACTGAAGCTGAATACATAGCCCTAGGAGAGTGTGCTTACCAACTCTTGTGGATGATGCATACACTAAAAGACTATCAACTAGAATACAAAAATACAAAAATTTTAATTGACAATATGAGTTCAATTAATCTAACCAAAAATCTAATTCACCACTCAAGGACTAAACATATAGAGGTAAAACACCATTTTGTAAGGGATCATGTAGCCAAGGGTGAAATTGTACTCAACTATGTTGAGTCTAAATCAAACCTAGTTGATATTTTCATAAAACCCTTACCTGAACTTGAGTTCAGTGCACTTAGAAGGTAAATAGGAATGTGTTGGGTAGAATAGGTCTTGGTTTTCAAATCAGTTTCCTACCTTCACTCTTAAATGTTTTATTTGTGTTCAAAATCTTCTTAAGTTTAAAATTATATCTTTAAATTCTAGGAAAAATTTTATTTTCAAAATTCCAATTTTACTAGATTTTCAAATTTGGATCTAGCCTAGGCTCTACCTTAGAAATCATGTTCCCCTAGAATTCAGCCAGAGTATCTCACAAACAACTAGGCTTACCTTGATTATGCTTGAAAAACTTAGAATGGTGTGAGATGCATAGGGTACAGCCTAGACTCAAGAATACTTATATCTGTGCATCAATATGAGTCTGGGTGTTAAATACCTAGTATACGGTAATCAAGTCAAGTCATCTAGCCCTAGTCAAATCTAACTGGATCTATTGACTTAACTTGACTAACCAAGTGAAAGTTGTTGTCCTCTAGACAAGCAGCTAGTAGCTAGATGGTTAGACATGTGGCCAAGTAATTAAGTATTTGATTTGTTAGGGTTACTCAACTTGCACATTAGGGCTCTGATACCTTACTAAAAGAACCTAATTAACTTGCAATCAACTCAACTCATGCTTGGACATTAAGGTTTAAACTTATTGCTCCTCAGCCGTTAAGTATTTTGAAATTCATTATTCATTTAAATATTTTTCAAAAAAAATAATAATTGTCTTAGACTTTCTTAATATTTTTATATACTTTTCAAAGTCGTTTCAAAATTTAGTGAAGTTTATCTTTTTTCCAAGTTATTGTTCAAAAAGCTTGTTCAAAATTAAGAAAATATTCACCAACAAAGCTTTTCGAATCTATCTAACAGAGTTTGAAAATTTATTTTCCCCCAAAGATTTCAACTAAGTTTCAAAATTGGCTAAAGTTATTTTTCAAAGTAAACTTTTTACTAGCTCTTTAGACTTAGTTGAAAGAAAATTAATTCAAAGTTCTTTAAATTATCCAAATATACTTTCTTTAAAGCTAAGTATTTTTCAAACTTAAATCAATTTTTGTACTTAAGAAAATCCCTTTTTAAAAGACCTTTGAGTTTAATGAAAAAACTTTAAAGTCTTTAAAAGCTTAAGTTTTCAAAATTTTGGCTAAATAGAGTTGTTTTGTACTTAAACTATTTTTCACTTAGCAAATTTTACTAAATTTTTTCTACAAAATTTTCCCTACAAAATTTTAAAAGCCAAGTGTTTTAAATGTTATTCTTTTTGGGCTTCAACATTCTTGCTAAGTTTTTCCTATAAAGTTTTTTTGATATATGGCAAAGGGGGAGAGTAGGACAAAAATTTAAATACAAAAATTCAAATTAAGGATAAGAGTTCTCTTATTTAGGGGGAGCCTCAACTTTGTAAATTTTAAGTTTACCTTAAATTTTATAAAGTTTAAAATCTCTTTAGCTTGTACTTAACTTGTTACTTAAGTATGCTTACGTTTGTGCTTTAACTTCATATTCAAAAGCATGCTTATGTTTACTTATGCATTTTGTTTTACTTAACTTTGAATTTGAGTTGCCATAATCAAAAAGGGGGAGATTGTTGATGCGGGAAGCATCAGACGATCGAATCCAAGTTTTGATAATGGCAAAGGGTTTAAAGTTAAGTAGTCTTGTGATCTAACAAGTTCATGGAGCTTGCAGGAAAGTCCTAAGTGGTACTTAGGAAAAAGTCCTAGCTGCGGTTAGGCAGGTGGAAAACCCTAGGGGGTAGTAACCCTGGGTCATAAGGGGTGGTAACCCTATGCGGAAAGTCTTGACGGGTTGAGAGCTTCAGGCAAAAGTCCTAGGGGGTGGTAACCCTAGGTGGAAAGTCCTAGTGTCGTGAACCAGGTGAAAGACTGGACGGGCCAGGAAGCGGAAGTCTAGCAGAAAGTCCGGAAGCTTCGAACGCTGAGAAAAAGTCCAGTCGATCTGGAGGATCGCACTGGCAACAGGTAAATCTCCTGAGTGGAGTAGGTGAGGACGTGTTCCCCGTAGAGGGAACAATAGGCGTCGGGTTGACCTAGGGTTTCCGGTTGGAAATCCAAAGTCAAACTCGGACAGTTCGATGACTGTCAATTATATCATTTATCATATTACTGTGCTAACTTTGTTTTGCAGGGTTTGTGTTTGGGACTAACACATTTTGTAGGAACAAAGAAGCACATTTGAACTCGGATGAACAGTGTCCGAGGTGCCTCCATGGGGCTTGGAGGCGCCTCGGGTGCGAGCCAGAAAAAGCCAGCGCAACAGAGCTGAGGCACCTCGGACCAGGTTGAAGGCGCCTTGGACCAGGCGTTGGAGGCGCCTTGGATCAGCCTTGAGGCACCTTCGGTGGGATAAGGCACGACCAGATCAGAGCTGATCCATGCGTGCGAGTCAGCGGCCTGGAGGCACCTCGGATAGCCTTGGAGGTGCCTCTAGCACAGTATAAAAAGGGGGTCGAGGCAGCAGCTCAAAACAACAACTCCCGAGCAATCCTAACGCTACAAGCTGCTAACGAGACGATCCCGAAGTGCTACAACATCTTCCCGACGACCCGGAGCTCCAGATTTCATTTCTTTGTTGTCGGTATACTTAATTTTGTTGTACTTAATTCATATCTATACTATTACGATTTAGTAGTGAATTGCCCAAAGTAATCGCTCAACGAGCGAGGGCCTTGGAGTAGGAGTCGCCCAAGGCTTCAAACTAAGTAAAAACACTTGGGTCTTTGCTGTGTTTGGTTTTCCTTTATTTCCGCTGCATTACTCTCGAACAATTTCCGAATACGAAACGAACGAAATAGCCACGAGCGCTATTCGCCCCCCCTTCTAGCGCTTTCGATCCAACAGGATTGAGTCATACAAGATAGTAGACATGGAAATGTTAGGTCAGATCTCGACATTCTCACCACTTGGGTAGCAATGATGTCTTGCTATATGCCACTCATTGTTTATGTATCTAAAATAGTTTTAGAGACATTGCTAACATTATGAGAAGCTATTGGGCCACACACAAAGAATAAGCTGATTTAGAAATGGGTTCATATGATGGATCATTGGATTAAGTCTAATCTGAATTAGACTATTGAGTTAAATTCAATTGGATCCAACTATTGGACTGAGCCCAATTTGAATTGGACTCATTGAGTTAATTCAGATTTATGATGATTAATAAGTTAGACTCATTGAGTGACTTGATGGATTTGAATTCATCAAGGAAGAGGAGTGTTCAATTTAAAATTGATCATATATTGGATAAAGAGCAAAAGGTGATCAATTTTGAATTGATTATGCATTGGATAAAGATAAATATTAATATCAATTAAGGTAATTAACATTAAGATAATTTCATGAATGAGTATAAAAGGGTTTTTGATTAATTTTCCTGATGAGATTTTGTGTTCTTGTACTTCTTCCCTCCTCTCTTCATTTGGCCAAAATCATCATTGGGTTGCTAACACTACCTTGGTTGGTTTTCTTCTCCACTTTGTGAGTTTGTTAGATGGATAGAAGGTTTGTTCGTATGAATATCGAAAGATGTGTGAACATTTAATCGTGCTAAGATCCTTACTATAGGGAGTTCGTGTTTACGCAACAAATGTCCCTTTAACAAAACTTAGTATATGGTTTTCCTTTGCATGGATCTTTGGAAAAGAACTTTTATTTCCATTGCGTTTTCTGCGTGTTTAGCGCTTTAGTTCCTTATAGTGGTGATAATAGTGGTGATGGTTCTTCATTACTTTTGTATGAATATTATTTGTCTCATAATTAGTATTTTTGAATATTAATTATTTGATTGTGAATGTTTCATTTTTGTATTTTTTTTATTAATACTATTAATTTGTTTTGAACATGATTGGTGAGACTAAGGTTGGTACAAAATGAAAATCAATGTCGGAAGAAGTAAGTATTTTTGTGTTCATATATATAGTATTTTCTTTCTTGTTATCAATGCTATTGTTTGTTTGCTTATTTTGATACAGGAAAAGAATATTCGAAGAAGGAGAAGAAATTATTTTTTAAGGAAAAACATTATGATTTGATGATGTATGGATGTTAGATATTTGATGATGTATGACTTAGACTTGTTTAAAACTTCTTGTAAAATGTTAGATTTTTGGTGATGTTAGATGTATGATTTTATTTTCATGTATGAATTGTGATTTGGTTGAATGTATGATTTTATTTTGTTAGATATGATGTGTATAGTTGATGTGTATGGATTTATTTGTTAAACAGGTTTGGTATTTTTTGTATTAACAAGATATAATGCAGTAAGAGTTATTTTTAGGTATTTTTTTTATCGTAACGTATCATAAATATGTGATGAATTATAGATTCATTGCAGAATCTAGGATGAATTTACGGATTCGTCGCAGATTTATGATTTTCATGATGAAATAAATTGATGAAAAAAACCTAAAATTCGTTGTAGAATCTGTGACGAATCTGCAAATTCGTTGCAGATTTCTATGATGAATTTCGAAATTCATCAAAGAAATATACGACGAATTCTGAAATTCATCACAGATTCTGCGACGAATTTTGGTACTCGTCATAGATTTTTGCAATGAATTTAAGAATTTGTCACAAATTTCTATGACGAATTTGGAGATTCATCATAGAAATCTACGATGAATTTTGATATTTGTCATAGAAAATTACGATGGATTTGAAAATTCATCACAAAAATCTACGAGAAATTTAGGGATTCATCCCAAAAATCCATGACGAATCCCAAAATTCATCGTCGAATTCACTAGATTTCAATTTAAGATTGGCGACAAAATCTTTTTTTGTTGGAAAATCTGTGATAAAAATTTAATTAGTCCCAGAATTTGGGATGAAAAAAATCTTCATAGATTTGTATTTTTTAATTTTGTGATAATTTTTTTTTTATAAATTTTTGACTAATTTTACGGTAAAAATAAAATTCATCGTAAAATTAGCAAAAAAAATAAAATTTATCACAAAATTTGTGATGAATATATTATATTCATCACAGAATTTAGGAACGACTTTTCTACGACAAAATATTTTTCATCACAGATTTATTAAAATAATTCATGGCAAAATTCTTTAAAAAAACCTTCTTTTTTTTTTTTGAAGTGAATCTATAACACTTTTGAACTCCATTACTCTATTCTAAAGTAGTTTTAGATTTATGTTTACGGAATCATTGAATTTTCCGTAAATATGGCTTTGAAATTATTTATAAAAATAATGATATTTTTATCAAATGTTTAAATTTATTAATAACTTTAGAGAAGTTTATAATATGCATATATAATTAAACAGATGACAAATATCTTATCAAGTAATTTTTCAAAATAATATTTTTATTTATTATATTTTTATATAAATAAATGATTCGAACTGTTAAATTGATTAGGCGGGAATATCTGTACTTATTTTACGAATCAGAATGGATCATAGAAATTAATTAATTAATTTATATAAATTTAACTGGTTAAATAAATAGGATCTATTTAAATCAATTAATTAATATAATAATTCATCCTTTAAATCAACCAATTAATATAATCATCCATCCGCTAAGTAAAATACAGCCTAAAATATCGAATTAAAAAATCCTTAATTCACTCCCATCTAAATAAATAGAGAGAAGATCCTCTGAACCATTTTTTACAGTTCAGAGAAGGCTCTCTTACCATACATTAATGGAGATGTATGATCTCCATCTATTTTACATAAAGGAACATCCTCTAGATCACATTTTATGATCCAGAGGATCCGGCCTGTACAGCCAATGGACTCTATGCAGCAGCGTCGGTGGAAAAGCTTACAACTAACTTCAATTAAAATATGACGAAATGGGAGAACATCAATAACGCGGCCACCAAACGCTTATCCGTCCCAAAGCAACCACCAACTCCATCTAGCAATTCCATTCGAATGTCGCCACGTGTACTCTACCCGTCTGGACTATTGAGTATTTGTCCAAACCTCGTGTGGGCTTTAAAAACGACTAAGTTAGTTAATAACAAATCTTTTAAATCTATTCTAATTTTTTCTCTTCTATTTCAAAAACTTCTTTTCTAAATAAAAAAAACATTTTAAATGAGAAAAATAAAATATTATTTGAATAAATTTATTTTTATTAAAACAAGTAAATTGTATTTAATATTTTTTTTTAAAAAAATATAACTTCGGAAAATGAAAAAGTTTGAGACATTTTTACTAATTAATCCAAATAGGAAAAAGAAAAGCCGTCATTTTCTTTCCCCCTCTCGCAGTATCATTCCCGCTTGGTCGCCATGAGATTGCGGCCGACGGAGAGCTCCAAATCGATGAATTGTTTGTTGAATTTGCTTGAGGATTCAATGGGATCGTGATCTGGAGCTCCGGATCTATAGATCTATACTACTTACCATCACAAATCCCTTTCTTTTGATTCTTCACAGCGTCGCCAATCGAAGAAACAAATGCCATTCTAGGCTTTCCCTATTTCCCCACCAACCCAATTTTCTGTCAAATGCACCCTACGATGGGATCCCCAGAGAGAGGAGGATGATACTTCTCCTCCCCCTCTTTCTCGTCGCATTCTTCCTCTCTCTCTTTCCTTTTCGTCAACTTCTTCGTTTAACTCATCTTCATCCTCTTCTTGTTCTTCGAAGTACATCGAGCATCAGGTGTCCAAGTTCGACACACTTGCAGGCGTCGCCATAAAGTACGGGGTTGAGGTAGTTTGCTTGTTTCTTTACTAGATCTTGTGTCAAAAATGCTTTTTGTTTTTTGAAAAAAAAAACTCTTTTTTTTTGCCTCTTTTTCTTCAATCCTAAATCACTAGATGTGTGATACCTAAGACTGTCGGTAAGTATGATTGAACTTCAAAATGCCGTGCTAATGAATAATAATTTCCCTTTTCCATCGTTTTTACAAGTAATCGATTAACTTTTGGCATCATGTTGATACTACCACTTGAGTTATGAAGGTGTGTAACTATTATATGTTCTATTTATTCTCTCCATTGTCTAGTCCTTTAATTGATAATTGTCTATTTTTTATAGTTTTTCACTTTTCGATTTTTTAAGTATCTAGAGATATCTGCAAACTGGTGAGTATTGAGATTGCTCTCTTTTGTTTATGAAAGATCGCAGATATCAAGAAAATTAATGGCCTAACAACAGATCTTCAAATGTTTGCTCACAAAATATTACTTATTCCTCTTCCTGGAAGACATCCACCATCTACTCCAATTCAGTGTAATGGTTCTCTCGATGACAGGTACTTTTTGCCATCATATTTTATGAGGATTAGTTTAAAGATAAATTAATTATTTTTAGGTAGTAATCAACAATTGATGAATTCCCCTAGGATTAATAAAAGGGTATCTGCAATGAGAAAAGGATCATTATTCCACACCATAATATCAGTTCTGCTATTCCTGATATTTGCAATGACAATAGCACTTTTTATAGTAATGTTGCTGAAGAATCTGTGTTGTAGCTACTTTGAAGATACAGCAACTGTTACTGCTAGTTTGCGTGTTATCTTTTTCATGCTATTCTCCTGTCTGCCACACTGTTGCCTCTATCTGTCAGAATTCATATGCATGATGCAACCGTTTTGTATTTCTTAAGATTAGGATGTAGTGCTTTAAATGTTGATTATCACACTGAAGTTGCTTGAAACATACATAAATCTGGAGGTTTTATTTTTTTTAATCTGTAAAATTCTTTTACACTGTGTAACTTTATCACTGCATGGCATGCATAATGAAATTCAGCCTCCATTGTGCTGGTGGCTGTATTTAGAAATTGTAAAATTTGCAAAGAATTATGTGTAGTTTATCATTGGCTAGCTTTCTTGTGCTAGCATTTCCAATGAAGAAAGGATCTAATGAAATCATCATTATCTTGTCTCAACCATTTGAGATTGGTCACATGGATCCTAACCCTGTATTGAGCTATACAAGTATTCAAATGAATTAATTATTATCTTAAATGCTTAACTAAACCTGCACATGGGTCATTTGTCCTTTATATCTTTAATGGATTCAATTCTTCTTGATATAAAACTTATTTATAGCCTTGAGTATGTCAATATTGACTCAACCTATTTTCTCATTTTATCATTTGTTGGAGCTACACTTAATTGCTCTTGAATATAGTATTTTATATTTTATTTCCTTCAAATAATATTACATATTCACTCTGACATTTTCATCAAGTGTTACCTTAATTTTTGTATTTCTTACCATTTAATGGTCCAACACTGTGATCATTAGATCGTTAGAGTATGACAGATGAAACCATAATTTTATAAAAATTGTTTTCATCCTAGGGAGCATACAATGTTCACACAAGCTCAGACAACTTCTCTCCATTTCATATTAAAAAATCTCTCTTATTGATTCTATTATCAAATCGAGTTGTTTCCTTGTGATGCCATAGCCTAACATCAGTCATGATCTCAATAAATTTGCCTTTATTTATACACAAAAACTCTTGTTTACTTTTGATAGCATTTAATGTTCCAAAATCAATTGTGCTAATGCAGAGGTGATTCTGCTACCAATTCTCCTCGAAGAGACATATTAGATTCTTTGCAGTTGGTGAAGTTGGATTTCCTCCAAAATAGTGAAATCTCTCCAGCCATGAGTACCTTACAGAATTACTATGATCTTTTATATCATAAAAACGGATCTACAGCTAAAAGCACAGAAATAACAGTTTATGAAACACGTGGTGCATCATATTCTGAAGATGAAATGCTTCCTAAAGCATCAACAGCTTCTGAAACACAACCAAGAAGGTCCATGTGCATCCTCAGGAGCTGCTACCACTCAGATAATAGTTATTATGGGAATACCTTGCTACTCAACAAATCTGGGGATGCAAGTAATGGTGAGAAATCCAAGTTGGATGAATCTGTCAAGCGTCGTCAAAAAGACGATACGGATGCTTTGAGTGCTCCGGAAGAAATTATTGAAGGATTGATAAATAGGATTGGAAGAGGATTAGCACCAAAGGCATTGTTAACGAGTCTGATGGATTACAGAAGTCCAACACAAGATACTTCTCAAACTAATAGTCTTCTTGCTGTGATGAAGTCTTTTAGCTCCTTAAGTTTGCAAGAAGAAAACTACTCCATTTGGTCTTATTCTAGATGGTCACTGAAACCTGATTCAATCACAAAGCCAATTTTTTCTTCTTTACCGAAACAAATTTATGCCTGGAGAAGCAAAGCTGCTCTAGATTAACCATAGAACTTATTTGGTTCTTGTACCATGTTCTTATTATAACAAGTGAAAGCTGCAAAGATTGGAGATATGTGTTCAGTGACAATTAATCAATTTTGTATTGCATCAAAGTTTCTCATTGTATATTGTCTTAATGTATTTTGGTCCCTCATAATAGAACATATAGAAATATAGTCATATGTTTGAAAATGCATAGATAAGCTCTCTTTTAGTTTTTTTTGGCCAAATTTGTTCATCTAGTATACCCCAAGTGGTTGAGTTCAATCAAATGATGCAAGAGAGATTGTTGATGCAATCATATCCTAAGTGATCAAATTCACTTAAATTATTTTGATATCTCTAGTAAAAAGTTTAAGTTAGGATAATAAGTGTTTAATAATGAAGTTTGTAAGTGTGTAGTTGTAGAATACTTGACAAGTTAGGTGTAGGTGCGGTAGATGAAAGAAATCTAATTAGGTCAAAGTTGATCATATACTCGATGATTAGAGAAGTTCAATATATATTGGAAGAGAGAATATTTAAGAAGTCCTTGGTAGAAAACTCCAAGTAGATCAAAGATGATCCAATACTTGACAATTAGAAGTCTTGGTCAATCAAAGTTACCTACAAATGAGGAAGCCATAGAGACAAGACATTTTGGTAGATGAGGAAGACCTAGAGGCGAGATTTGTTAATAGGGAACTCTAAATGAGTTGTGAGAATCTACAAATGAAATGTATTTTGAATTTTGGATGGACTTCAATTTAAGTGAGGGTTCAACTATAGTTTGATTGTAGTTAGTGATTGATACTACTGATATGATGAGCCAATTATGGAGTTGATTAAAGATGTTCTACTAGCAAATAGAATACTTGTATTTAGAGTGGAGTCAACTAAATATAACGAGGTAGACTTAGTCAACTTTATAGTCGACTAAAGACTTACCTTGTGCAAATCAATTGCTCCATGTTTATAGTTAATTATGTAGGAACTTTCGAGCCGCAAAAACTATTTTTTTGCGTTGCGGAAAACCTCGAATTTCTTGCCACGGATCCGTGCGAAGATAAAAATTTACATATACTTAGTTCTCTCCTAGATCTACACTAGATCTACATGGTAGAGATTATGCCTACTCGTAGGTCCACCACTGAATTATAGAGCTTTTGTAGAATCAAGTCATGGATGTGGTCAAACCACACTACTAGATTCATACCAATTAGCTACAATTCTCATGGGACAAGATCCACATCATACTATGCCTTGAGTTAGCTTTGGCTAAATCGCCCAAGACTTAGTATAATCGGTAGATAACTAATTATCAATTACATCTCTATGCAACTCTTGTTTATAGGATCAAGATCCTCATTTATAATAAAGCTTGAGTTAGCTTTGGCTAAATCACCCAAGATTTAGTATAAATGTGATTTGTATCCTATCTTCCAACCGTTGGAAAATGCCTATAGTTATACCCTCAAATAGAGTTAACTAGTTATACTCAATCTAATTGAGTTTGTACTCACCCAAGCTTTGATAGGCGGGACCAAGATTGCCCCTTCGCACCCTACCAAGATAATATGCGTTGCTTTGTTTTGGCAGATTCAACAACAACAAATGATTGAGGTAGTGATGGGTATCAAAACTTGGTAGGCATTTCGAGTTGACTTGATTAAGATCTAATCTAATCGTTAATGCGTATCATATACGCATCAAGGCACTAATTACCCTACAATAGCATGCATCACATATACACAAAGAATATAACAATATTCAAAGATAATGTGACATGGTTATGGCCCTACTACGATCCTCTCTAGCCAAAGAGAAGATCGAATGGTCAACTTAGGGATAACACCTTCTCTAAGGTCTTCATTTGATCACCTTGTGTTGTCGGCTCCCTTCTTGTAACTCCATCTTCAATTGTACATTACAAAAGTGAAACTGGAGTTACATTCGAGTCTAAAACTATTTTACAACAAGAATACAAAAAGAAGGAGGGCACGACACACAGGTCGTGTAACAAAATACAACACGCACAACCAACTAACGGCTCGTAGGCTGTATTATGAATTACAACACACAATTTCCAATCATATTGGGTCTTTTGGGCCATAACCATGAACACATCACACACATTCAAAATATGCATTTATCATAAATTTTCATAAATTTACTACCATTCTAACAACCCTTTATGAGCCGCAACTTCGCAGCGATCTCGCTTGTTGATTTTTCAGCCGAGGTCAAGTAACAATTCCCCTTGCGGGGTTAGGGGCAACAACCCTACTCACAAAATTAATTTTGTGAGTGTCACATAGACCTTACAGTACCTAAAATCATTTAGATCACCGATTTGGCCGAGACCAACTCGTTTGCGAAAATTTTCTCTTAGTGGCCGAAACCTCCAAGTGACTATACACTTGTTGTTTTGCCCCCAAGAGAAAAATACTAATAAAAATGTTAAAATTTAGTAAATCTATAGAAATTTACAGATATGCAAATATCCAATAAAATACAAATAAAACTAGTATATGCTTCACACGTGGCTCTGATACCACTGTAGGAACTTTCAAGCCGCAAAAATCGCTTTTTTTGCGTTGCGAAAAACCTCGAAGTTCTTGCCACGGATCCGTGCGAAGATAAAAATTTACATATACTTAGTTTTCTCCTAGATCTACACTAGATCTACATGGTAGAGATTATACCTTTGTAGCGAAGCCCTTTGCTTATCCAGCTCATCCAAAAGTTGCCTGATCTCGTAGAGTGTCAAGTGACAACTCCTCTATACGTATCCACACGGATAAGAGATGGAGAAAAACCACTTAGAGTGTGCTAGAACTCTCAAGGGTTTCGGCAATGGAGGATGAGGGAGAGGGAAGAAGAGAGGAGGAAGAAGAAGACTTGAATTCCAACTTGAATTCCAATCAATGTGTGGTCGGCCACTCTTGAGAGGTTTTAAACCTCCATGTAATACCAAGAGTCATGACTCTTGGTCTCCCTCATGAGGTGGCACACACTTGATGTAGCCTTGATGATGTGGACCATCATCATTGGCCGACCCCATTCCAAGTCACAAATGATGTGGCATTTGGTCAAGTCAAACTTGACCCTTCATCTTCCCTCTCAAGTCAAGTCAAACTTGACCTCTTATCTCCCATGGTTGATCAAATCCAACCTTTGATTCAAGTCAACTTAATTTAATGAATCTATATTCATTGATTTAAATTGACTCAATGAATCATAATCTAAATTAGACTCATTGGACACATGAATCAAATTGAGTCCAACTCAATTAGTCTCATTTGGATTACTCTTAATCCAATTTGGTTCATCATATGAACCTAATCCTCTTGGTCCATCATTTGAACCCAATCTCCATCTAATTGCCCTTTGTGTGTGATCCTATAGGTTCTTGTAACGTTGGCAATGCTCCTAAACTCATTTAGAAACATAAGTAATGATTGGTATCTAGCAACACATCATTACTACCCAAGTTACAAGAATGTTGAGATCCAACATTGATCCTTTATGACTACTAATTGTGACTCTCACAATATATGATAATGCCCTTTTATCCTAGACATCTAAATTGATCAATTGAGGCATAGACCGTGTTATCGTCTAATCAATTTATATCTTGAACTCCAAGTAGACTCACTCTAATCAAATGAGCTCAATATCTCATATTGACTCATTTGGGCATGACCATGCACTTAGTGGTCTCACTCTATCAAGAACATGATGTCACTCCCATCATATAGGAGGGATAGATCCCGTCTACATCACTCACATCCCTCCACATAATTTGTTACATACCGAGTAATCACCTTTATAGTCCACCCAGTTACGAGTGACGTTTGACGAAGCCAAAGTATGCAACTCCTTATGTAGGGAACCATGGTGACTTCAGGTCCAAGGACTGATAGTCATACTAATAGTCACATGAGAAAGTATATGACACTCATATAACGATCCATGATACTTTTTCATGGCGGGTCATTCAGTATACATTTTCCAATGCATATTCATGTGTCAACTTGATATCTCTATATCCATGACTTGTGAGATCAAGTCATCGAGTTGACCTACATGCTAGTCTCATCGCATTAACATTGTCCCTGAATGTTAATACTTGACTAGGAATGATTAAGAGTAGTGTTCTCTATATCATCTCACTATCAATTCAACCAATCGATTGATATAGATAAGAACCTTCTACTCAAGGACGCTATTATACTTAGTTATCTGACACCAATACAAGTAAGTATAATAACCATAAAGAAACACCTTTATTAGTATATAGGAATATGATACATCGAGTCCATACAACAATCATCATATGATTAGCTCTAGGGTTCTAACTAACAAATTAGACAGTCGATTGATGAGAGTTCATCCAATTGGGGTAGCTGGATGAATCCCCATTAGAAGTCAAAAGAAGTTCATTAACTAGATTGAGGAAGGCAACAACAATCAATCGACTTACACGATTTAACAATTTAATTTGAGTTGATGGAATTATCTATTATCAAGTAGAAGCTTACACGAATAACAATTAAGTCGACTAAAAAAGGCATAAGATTACATGCAAACAACGAATTGAAGTACCTTTGCTTAAAGGCTATAAACAAAAGGGTAAGAGGAGCTTGCCAAGATAGGTGGAAAGACTTAGAAAGGCTAGAGAAAGTGATGCACCTCCATATTGCTCTCGATATTTTAGTTTTGTTTACAAGGTAACATTTATTTTGAGAGGAGAGCAATACACTAAGGATGTGTTTGGTTCAAGTTATCATGCATAACTTTGGTTATGCGATTACCAGGTAATCACATAACTGATGTTATGGGGAATAAAGCATAACTTAATATTGTTTAGTTCAATCCTAGGTAATATTATAACCTAATTTGACATTTAATATATTATCCTAGGTTCTTAGATACTTTTCCAACTAATTAAATTAAATTAATAATATTAATAATCATCATAATAATAGATTGATAATATATATAATAAATAAATATAATTGAACCAAACAATTATATTGCATTTTACCTCCATCAAAATCATCGACAGAAGGAGGGCCAAAAAATCATCTAGAGACGAAGACGGTCTATCCGGTGGTGGAGGTTGACTAGCAACGCAACCCCTTCGCCCCCACCCCCCTCACGGATGACAAGTTCTACTCCTACCACAGCATCACTCACTCCTTCTAATTGGTAAACCCCCATGACCACTGCATCTTCACTCAGTAGTGGGAACCCCTCCACTTCATGTTGTCGTTGGTTCATCCACGGATTCACCGATGAGTCCAGCTACTGGTTAATCTTGTTGGATAATTTACCAGAGATATTGAGGAATTAGATGAATTTAAATTGCAACTTCAACTTCAACTTATCTATGAGAGTGGCCTGAGCGAATAATGTCAGAATACCAAGCAAGGAAGGAGCTGCTTGGGATGACGAAACTGCTAGGATGTCTTGTATGGCTGAATGTTGAGTCCACATGCAAAGTCCATGTGCAAAGTCTGAGTCAGCAGAATCCGACTGGCGAGTATGAGTCTTGAGTTTGACTAGCAAGTCTGACTAGCAAGTTTGACTAGCGAGTCTGACTTCGGGTGTTGATTGTCGAGTGTCGAGTCATCGGCCGTTGAGTTGCCGACTACCAAGTACTGAGTCACTGATGTCCAAGTGTCGAGTTGTTGACTACCACGTGCCAAGTTGTCGAGTGTCGAGTTGTCAACTGTCAAGTGCCGAGTTGGAAGAAGATGTTAAGGCTTGCTAATAAGTAGTTTCCTTGAAACAGATTTGCCCCACCTCCAGCTATGCTTCGAGGTTCTCTCAGGTTGTCTATTTCTCAAGATACAACGGCAAACCACAAATCTCCACCAAGCACGGGTGGTTGTCATGAATTTAGAGGATACCCAAGTGCTACCACCGGTAGATCTGTTGAGTGGATGCATGGAAGGGAGGAAGAACGAGGAAATGAAGTGGAGCAGAATCTCTTTACTATTGCTTTTCTGTCGTAACTTTCTGCCCAGGGTCACAACCTCCTTATATAGGAGTGCTTACCCTTGGCAGTGCTAAATGGTCGAATTGAGGTCATTCAATCTCTTTACTCGTTGACTATTTCAGTCGATAAAAATAGATTCAAATTAATCTCAATTAATTCATCTGTTACTTTTGAGCAAAAAGATTAATCACATGGAAAAATGTTGGTTCATCTACTTGGGCAAATTTTTACCTCAACCGGTCAAGTATTCGACACGTACAGATCGTGCTCACACACGAGTCAACTTGGGTTAGTGCAATCCAAGCCCTGGATTTATCCCATGTATGAGAGAGAGTCTCTCCCCATACATTTGTTCACAATATTAATGCACGTATCACAATTTAAACTAATATTAAAGCCAAGAGACTCCCAATGTGGGACTAAAAATACATGTACAATAAAATCTCTTCTTCTCTATCTCTTTATTCCATTCACATTTCTAACAATCTGCCACATGAATGAAAATAAGGTATGTGATATCATTCAATAGTTGAGTCTAGTGTGGGTCAGGTAGGTTTTATTCTTTGAACCTTCTCTTGTGAAGATCTATTTACTTACTAAATGATAGTAGATTCGACATCCTTGAATTGTCTTGCCGTTTATGTAGGCTTTGTGATATCTCACCCAAGACTCTCCATGATACATATCAATTCCCATAAGTGTGTTTTTTTTTGGCCATGAATACGTTTGGTTTTATGAGAAGTTCCAGGAATTGTGTCTCTAATTCTCTTCGAAGCAGCCCCACTTCTTTCTCACATAGGTGATCCCTTAAGAGTAATCCACATTACTCGACTGGATTATTAAAAGTTGTGTGCTTAACCTCCATCCTTCATTGATCTATAGCCCTACTTCTTTCTTATACAGGTGATCACTTAAGAGTAATCTACATTACTCGACTAGATTATTATAAGTCACGTGCTTAACCTCCAACCTTCACTGATCTATAGGGTCATTCCCCTATAGTGAGCAACTTTATCAGTGCAGTTAGGTTGTCCCTTTCAACCTAGTTCTTGGGATCTCCAGTCTTCATAGGTTGAGCTTATTTTGCATGAGCATTTCTTGTCGGCATCAAGCTCATCTCTCACAATAAACTTGCAACTGAGTCTCTATTTAATCCTGGTTAATAGATCTCCTAAGTTGTCCTTTGACTTCACATACTCAAAATGATAAATCTCATTAAGAGTAGTTGCAAAATGGTATTATGTTTATGGCGTATATGTCTAGACTTACCATTATATAGATAGCCTTATGCCCAACCAATTATTGATTAACTATCACAATATATATAAATTGTAGGTACTAGTTTTGGCCATTTAGTAACATCTTCTAAGAATTACTATAGTCATTCAACTTCTTCACCACATTTGTCAAGAGCTACAAACTCAGATTCCATCATGGATCTAGTTATTATGATTTGCTTAGAAGTCCATAAAATGGTTGTATCTCCCAGAGTGAATACATATCCACTCATAGACTTAGAGTATTTTATGTCAAGTATCCAACTCATATCGATATACACTTTGATCACAACAGAATATCTCATATAATATAGTCCATATTCATAAGTATGCCTCAGGTACCTTAGTACTCTTATTATTTCTATCCAGTGCTCAACACTGAATTACTCGTGTATCTACTTAGTTTACTTACTGCAAAAGCTAAGTCTGGTCTTGTATAATTCATCAGGTATATTAGACTTCTAATCACTTGAGAACACTCTATTTAAAAGATACTTTCTACTCAATTCTTCGATAGATGTTGACTCATATGTATCTCTATTCATGTCAATGAGTATCACCCTTGTTGAATTTCTCAAGAATCTTGTCCATATAATGGAACTGACTAAGAACAAGTTCTTCTGCTATTCTAAGGATTTTAATTTCTAGAATCACATTAGCTAAGTTCATGTCTTTCATATCAAATCTTGAGTTCAACATATCTTTAATGGATTTGATTACCTTATCATTGCTTCCATTGATAAGTATGTTATCTACATATAGGCATAAGATAACATAATCATTCTCTATGGCTTTCATATAGACATATTTATCACATTCATTCATTTTGAATCTACATTCCTTCATGACATTGTCAAATTTCTCATGTAATTGCTTTGGTGCTTATTTTTATTGGGACACTCTAGAGCTAGAGGGAGGGCGGTGAATAGCTCGTCTCACTTCATCAATGATGATTTGCAGCAAAAAACATGAAGTGAACTCCTCCAATGCTAACACAAAGGATTTACTTGGTATACACCTCAAGATGAGGTGCTAATCTAAGGATCTGGCCCCTTCTCACACATCTACTATAACTACACTCCTTCTCAGAAATACCTCATAGGTGAAGAAGCCTCGTACAAACTCTCAATACAACAAGAATATAAGAGAAGCAAATACAAATAAAATCTTACAACATTTACAACAATGAAACTCTTGCTTGCTCACTTTTTGTTTAGAAATGCCTCGTGATACTTGGAAATGCAACACTTTGCTCCAAGAAACATCAAGAACTGACAGTGAGAATCAGAGAAGAAGTAGAGAGAAGTAAGTCGAAGAGCTATCACGTTTGAAATCGTCATCACCTTTATATCTGTACTTTTAGGGCTCCCAATTGATTGGGCTTGCTCCAAATTGTTTGCCACGTCAGATCCTGATGATCACAGCCATCCAAAGCTCGTAACTTACGCAACGGTCATATCCCAATAGATTGACCAATCGATTGGGGGTGGGGTTCAATCAATCAATTGATCAATTCAGAGAGCCTCTGTGCTCTTGTAGTAAACTCGGAATCAATTGACCAATTGATTCCAGCTACCTCACGATCTCACGAGAAATCCTAATTGATTAATTGATTGATTGGGGAGTAGCCTAAACATTTCTGTGCTCGCGAGAATGTCTACCAATCGATCATGCGTAGCCCCAATCGATTAGCATCGATTGGTCCACCTTTGTTCGCAGCATTCTCCCAATCAATCAATTCTCTTTGGTTCAATAGATCACTTGATCGATTGACCAACCCTAACTTGCTTAGCTCAAGTCTAGGGTTCCCATGCCTAATATTTGGTCAACCGTGACCTATTGGGACTCCTCATTACTTAGCATCTGGTCAATCTTGACCTATTCAGACTTATCACCAAGTGTCCAGGGTCAATCCTTCTACCCACTTGGACTTTTCTCCTCATACTTAGTGTCCAGTCAACCTTGACCCACTTGGACGTGTTGGTGTAATCAACCTTTAAGGTTTTAATGTCTGACGAATATGTTTAAGTAAGTTTAATGGAGCTTGATCATGGGAAGTCCTAATAGTGGCTAGGCAAGGGTGGGAAGTCAACCGAGTGATTAGTCCTAACTGCAGTTAGGCAAGGGAAGTCCTAGTTATACGCTAGGAAAGGGAAATCTCGGTAGATTGTGGAAGCCAGGTGGATTTGATAGGTCTGAAGGACCTGATCCCTGGGTAGCCGAATACTAAGGCAAGGTAAATCTTGGTAGATCGTGAAAGCTAGGTGGATTCGATAGATCTGGAGTACCTGATCCCTGGGTAGCCGAATACTGAGTCTTGGTGAGTGAAGCCAGGTGAAGAAACCCTAGGGGTGGTAACCTTAGGCTCTAGTGAGTGAAGCCAGATGGTGAAAATCCTAGTGGAAGATAACCTTAGGTAGCGTAAAATCTTGGAGGAGTGAACTCCAAGCAAGGTTGGCCGGATGGTTTTTGTTCAACCGCGCGCAGTTGACCGGACCAGCGGATCTCGGTAAATCTAAGTTTAGGTTTACCATAGTATTCTGTATTATTATTATTGTTGTTGGCTAATAGTCATGTTTGTAATCCTCCAAGTCACCAACAAATAAACTATACCATTTAATCACTCGCCTAGTCAAAATATCAATATATATATATATATACATCATGTAGGGATTTGACCATGAATCGATTGATTCTTTAGAACTTATTACCAATTTATTTTATTCGGACATGGAGTCGAGGGGAGTTTAGTATTTACTTCACAAGTAGAAATACTGATGATGCATATCATATATATATATATATATATAATATTTACAATATACAAATAGATACATCGAAATATAGATTTGTATCTGGGATGTTTCTACGAATAGTTAATGTATCATATAGTCATATTCCATTTGTAGGAATAAAATTGAAATGAAAATATAGTATTGCAGGAAAAGTTTTAGTGGATCAGGAGATCAGACATTAAGCAGGCAAAGTTCAAACAAGTCTGGAGGACCATGCTTGTCAGGTAAGTAGAGGTATGCAACTGGAGGAACGACAGTGAGGTCGTGTTCCTGAAAGGAACAACCTAAGGTCGCTGATCCAACTAAAGAAACTAGGAAAATTTTCAAGTTGAGATCAAGACAGTTAAACTATCTATTATTATTACTCATGCATTAGATATATTATTACTGTGCTAATATCTGTTTTGAATGATTATTATCTAGAACTATTTTGCAGGTTTGGCTTAATCAGTCGGTTGAACCCGATGATCGGGCGACCGAACAAGACCAACTCAAAGCAGATATCAGTCCAGACCAAAATAGAGCAGGGTCCGATCAAAGCTTGATCGATCGATCGAACTAGAGGATCGGTCGACCGAACCAACATAGTTCAGATCAAGTAGAAGCAAAGAAGGAAGAGCGACTGATTAATCAACCGAACCAGGGGATCGATCGACCAAACAATCATCACTTAATGGTGCATTAATTCCAGATCTCGGTGAACAGGGAAGGATCTCTGTTCGATCGACCCAACAAGGGGATCGGTCGACCGAACATTTAATTGTCATTAAATGTCGAAGATCAAATTAGCATCAGATCTTAGCGAAGATGGAAGGGAGCTGGTTCGGTCGATCGAACCCAAGGATCGGTCGACCGAACGTCGATGACTCGTACAAAGTGAGCTCGAGGTCCGAGGCTGAGTAATGAAATTTGATTGGTTCAAAGTTCATCTCTGTGCAAGCTGTTGTTCGTGCTACGACTACTCATCTTCATAAGCAAGCTACTGCTTCAAGAAGTGCCGACCGAGCTTCAACTTTTATATACTGTTAGTATAATTTTATATTGCTTGCATTGTACTTAATTCAAGTAAAATAGTAGGTTGTTACTATCTTACTCATCTACTTGTACGCACTACTTCTTTCCAAGGTTTTCAGAAAGAAGAGTTTTAGTAAATTTCCTAACGGTACGACAAGGATCGCGAGTTCTGGAGTAGGAGTCGACCTAGGATCCGAACCAAGAAACCAAACGAGTCTTTTACTTTCCGCTGAATATTCTAGTTGTCTTTAAAATACGAAAAGAAAAGTTTTTAAAAGTGCGATATTCACTCACCCCCCCCCCCCCTCTATTACACTCTTTCGATCCTATAGAACTTATCATCTCGTGACATGTGCCAGGTCATTCGTAACCCACTTGGACTTCCACTCACTAGATGTCTAGTCAATCTTGACCTACCTAGATTTCTACTACCTAGCTTCACTCATTAGGATTTCCTCACTGCCTGGTTTCACTCACTTAGACTTTCCCACCTGGCTTCACTCACCAAGATTTCTATTTGCCTAGCTTCGCTCACTAGGACTTCCCAACTGCCTAGTTTTACTCACTAGGACTTTCTCACTGTCTAGCTTCACTCACTAGAGTTTTTTACTTAGCATCACTCACCAAGATTTTCATCTGCCTAGCTTCACTCACTAGGACTTCCCATTTACCTTGCATAAAAGTGCAATAAATATAGATTATGATATTATAATAAAATAAAGTGCAATAAACATAGATTATGTTAACGAAATACAAGTAGACGCGCGTTAAAGTATGCATAAAAGTGTATATAATCTACGCACATCACACATTCAGACTTAAATCTTTGGTTGTCCTCAAGCAAAAACTACAATCAAGATTCCAGTGGCTAAATAGTGCATTATAATGTCAATCAAGTTAATCAACCATATCAAATGATTTCATTGGTAAGTAAGATACAAAATTTGTTTGAATATGGCCTAAGAAATAGTTCTTTATGCTAAGTACAATTATGGCCTAAGTTTTTTAAATTTCAATCCTTAAGCCAAATCAAGTCGTAATAAAACTGTGTTCCTTATGTTTCTGGTGATAGACACTTACCTGACACACGCTTGGTTTATCCTCCTCAATCTACCCATGGTCTCAAAGACATGCTCGATATCAAGAGAAACATAATAGTTATTTTTCCAGTAACCTCACTTGGTCTCAAAGGGGTAACTTGCTAATCTCCACTCATAAAAACTATTTTTTATATCCCTTATTCATTCATTTTTTTGCATCATCAATTTTTTACTATGTGATTGTAAGATGCAACATTTGAACACAAAAATATTAAATGTAAATGTTTGGATATTTTAATTTTTTCAAATGAGCTGACATGATTTGAGCCTCATCTAGTAACAAAAATGTAGTTTGAGAAATCACCATAGAAACACTAGTACTAATCAAGTTCTATGAATTATGACTATTTTCAGAGTTATCTATCATCAAAATTAGGCAAAGTAGAAGGAGAACCTAAAACAATGCCAATACTTAAACTTTTACAGTAAAAATATTACTCCATGCTATCATAGATAGAAAAAGATAGATCACTAAACATACTATCACTATAAGTAATCAACAAACCACATGAAATCTAGAATAAGCATGATAGTATTTTGCATTAAGAAACAAACAATCATGATGTGATGAATGATGCAACTAGCAAAATTTTATTATTCAAAAGAAATATGCAAAAACTAAGCACAAATAATAAACTAAACCCAAACATCTCCCAGACTTAAAATTTTTATTGTCCCAATGAAAACTAGAAATAAAATATGATGGAGATTATAAAATAAGAGAAGTTACCAAGTGATGAGCTTAAAATGGTTGACATTCATGTGCTTGAAGGTACACTTATATCTAATGCTCACATTTCTCCACAACTTTGAATCCTATGAAAAGAAGATAGACAAGAAAAATTAAGTAGATGATGTGGGTTTATTATGAAGAAAGAAATAAAACTAGAAAGAACTAAAAACATAAATGAAGACAAGAAAGAAGAACTTGGGTTACCTCCCAAAAAGTACTTGTTTAAGGTCATTAGCTCGACCCCTTATTTACATGTTAGGACCCTCGAAGGTTGGCTAGAGGGGGGGGGGGGTTGAATAGTCCCTGCACAAAAACAAAAACAAAAAAAACCTTACTCGGACTTATAACTTAAAATAATACTTGCACAAGAATAATAAAGAAACTAAAAAGACAAGGCTCAGTAGATTTACTTGGTTACAACCGGGGAGGTTGTTAATCTAAGGAAGTTGAAGCGCATTAAGAATCTCCTTCAGGTAGAGAAGCCTCTTACAGTAATGAACGCATATAAAAGAAGCTAAACAAAAACTAAAGCGCACAAGTGTTGTTTCTTTGTATTTCACGTTGTTGTTTATCTTTGGGAGCAAGCTGCTTATATAGCTTTGCTCGGGGTGCCTGGAATCCTTCCAGGCACCTAGAGGGGGATAAATTTTATTCCCTTGGCAATGGATTACGGTCAAACGTGATCCAGATAAAATCTAGTTCAGGGCGCCCGGGGCCTTCCGCTCCAATTCCGCTCGCCTCGGTCCTGGTCTTCTGCTCCGGTTCCTCTTGCTTGGGTGATCTCGACTATTTGGAATAAGGCTCATCTGAACCTAACTTCCGGCCTTCTTGAGCAAGCTTCCACTCCTGGCTTCTCATCCCTCGGAAATGCTGCGCGCCTCCTTCTCGTTTACCAGCATACTCTTCCGCAGCAACTCATCCTTCAGATGCACTAAACCTATCGGCTCTCTCTCGTGCCTTCCTTCTTTCTAGCCGCGTCTTTTTCTTGACATCCTATGCTCCTAAGTTTCTACACACTTAGATACAGGATTAAACATAATAGAACCTAACTTAACTTGTTTGATTATATCAAAACTACCTTGGGGTACCAACAGCATGAGCCAGAGCCATAATCCAAGATCAAACTATGTGGGTGAAACCTTGAATGAAGTAGGGGAGGCCTTGAGCAGGTCAATGACTCGATGCTTAAAGGGAGGCCCTAAGCAGGTTAGTGACCCAATACTTGAAGGGAGGCCCTAAGTAGGTGAAGAGTGACTCGATGCTCAAGGGGAGGCCCTAAGCAGGTCAAGAGTACTTGATGTTTGAGGGGAACCCCTATGGTCCTTTGTTTGAGAGGAGGATTTTTGGGGTTACAAGGTTGTAAACATAGTCCCACATTGAAAACATATGGGAAAGATCATGAGTTTATAAGAAAAAGATATCTCCATTGGTATGAGGGCTTTTGGGTATAGCCCAAGAGCAAAACCATGAGGATTTAGGCCCAAAGTGGATAATGACATATCATTGTGGAGATATCTAAATTCTTTTCAATTCTTGGTTACAACCTAGGTGGTTGTTAATTCAAGGCAAATGAAAAGTACTAGAAAATCTCCTTTGTTGAAGGTGGAGAAACCTATTACACTCGTTGGATATTCAAAAATAAACTAGGAAATTAATATAAGAGTTGTTGAATATTTCTTAGGTCCAAGGGTCTTTTTATAGCACCTGAAAAATATTATCCGCAGCTTGAAGGTGCCTTCAAAGTAGTCCAAGGTGCCTTCTATCGGTTAAATTCTATCTCCCGAGGATAAAACTTTATCCTTGGGTAACGTCTAGGGAAGACGCCTTCAAAGGCTAGAAGGCACCTTCCATGAAACATTGAAGGCGCCTTCCACAATGTAAAATTAGCTCACTAGCTGCTCTCTTTGCGTGGGTGATTCTCTGACTAATCAGAGTTGAGCTCACATGAACCCAACTCTAACTTTCTCCTCTATCAGGCTTCCTCCCCAACTTCTCATCCCTCAAATATTGTGCATGTTCTTCACGTCCACTGGTGTATTCTTTCATAGTATCTCGTCCCTCGGATGCACCAAGCCCATCGACTTCTTTTTCTGTGCTATCCTTCTTGCTAGTTATGTCTTCCACTCGACTTCTTGTGTTCCTAAGCTCTTGCACACTTAGACACAAGGATTAAATACATAAGGCCTAACTTAACTTGGTTGACTACATCAAAACTACCATGGGTAGTTACAATCTCTCCATTTTTAATGTGCATCAACCCAAGTTAAAGTTTGGGTTAAACAGAAAGTAATAACATGATTATTTAAAGAACTTGTAATTAGAATAAAATATTACAATGCAATGAATTAAGCAAGTTGTAAAATTCATACAAAGAAAAAAATGTCCTTACTCTCCCTTAACTTGCACCTATTTCTTCCCCTTTGTTCATATCAAAAAAGAATTGGGGAAAATAAAATAAAATGTTAAAAAAATTTGAAATATTTTTATAGGAGTACATAATAGGAATTATTAGTAAGCTAATATTTTTTATAAATATTTTTCAAAAATATTCTATTTTTACTAGTTAATCTTCTATTTGATAAAAATAATTTAAAAAATTAGTTTTCAGTTTCAAAAAACTCTGTCACACTTTTTAAAATATAAATAGAATAATTTATATGAGTAGAAAAATTTTTACAGAAAAAAGAATTATTTAATGAACATAATTGATTTATTTTATCAGAAAAGCTAAATTTTCAAATATAAATCTTAAAAATATTTTTCAACTCTAAAAATTCTTCTAAAATTTTTTGGACATGAAAAATAAATTGTTGAACATTTGAAAAAATCAAAGTTCCCAAACTTCTATTAATATTAAAATTAACTCTTCATAAAATAATTCGTAATAAAGTTCCCAATGGTTTGTTCCTTTCCATCATGGTCGTGAACTACTGTTTATAATTTATAAGGTACTGATAACATGATCCTCTGTGTGTGACACCACACACCATGTTATCTACAATATAGATTAATTGAACAACTACATTTATCATAAATATAGACATTTGACCAATGTGATTCTTATTTCTAGATAAATGTTTATACCAAAAGCTAGACTTTTAGTATACATCCTAACAATCTCCCACTTATACTAAAAGACTAAGCTGCTATATCTGCTGCCATACATCTGATTCCCAACCGTTCAACATGCCCATCAAAAGCTCTTGCCTTAAGGACCTTAGTGAAAGGATCTATAGGTCATCACCTGATGCAATCTAGGCGGCAACAACTTCTCCTCGTTTATACGATTTCTCGTATTGGGTGGTACTTGCGCTCTATTGTGTTTACTTGCCTTATAGACTTATGGTTTCTTCGAGTTTGCTACTGCACCAATATTATTACAATAAATTTTAATAATCTTTGGACAAACCAGAAATCATATCTAAGTCTATCTTGAGGTTATTGAGTCATTCAACTTTTATGGCTACCTCAGAGGCTTGCCATATACTAAGCTTCTATGGTGGAGTCCAGACAAATACCTATGTCTATCACTCTTCCATAGTTATGACTTTACCTCTTAAAGTAAACATAAAACCCTGAGGTTGACTTATTATTGTCCCTTATCCGATTGGAAGTCAAAATCCATGCAACCCACAGGGACCAAATTAACTACCTTGTAAGCTAGCATATAATCTCTAGTGTCTCTAAGGTACTTCAATATATGCTTTACTGCAATCCACTGTCCTTGTCCAGGGTTATTTTGATATATGCTAACTATGCCCTTGGCAAAACAGATTTCTGATCTCGTGCATAGCATACATTAGGCTTCCAACAACCGAAGCATAAAGAACTACCTTCATCTCCTCTATCTCCTTTGATGTCTACGGAGACATATCTTTAGATAAAGTTACTCCATGCTAAAAAGGTAAGAAACCTTTCTTGGAGTTTTGCATGCTTAAAACGAGCAAGGATTTTTTTTTTTCGATATATGAAGCTTGGGATAAGCCCTTATTACTTTAATCTCAAGAATATATACATTCTCCTAAGTCCTTTATATCGAATTGTTTGGACAACCATACCCTTACTTCTGACAACATTTTGATATTGTTTCCAACTACCAAAAATGTTATCTACGTATAGTACAAGAAATACCACCACGTTTCCATCACACCTTTTGTATACACAAAACTTATCCGGTTACTAAATAAATCCATAGGTCTGGATTACTTTGATAAGCCGGATGTTCCAAGATGTTGAAGCTTTGCCTCAGTCCATAGACTGATTGAGCTTGCACACTAGATGCTTTTAGCCCTTTGCAATGAACCCTTCTGGTTGCTTTATATGGATGCTTTCTTCAAGACTTTCATTAAGGAATGCTGTCTTGACATCCACTTGCCAAATAGATAAAAGAATCCGGATAGACTTAAGCATGGCTACCAGTGAAAAAGTTTCCTTTTTCATCAAGCCTTGCTTTGAAAGTTTCTACCTTCCTGTCTATCCCTTTTTTCCTATTATAGACCTTTTTATACCCAAAGGCTTTTACACCATTTGGTGGTTCTACAAGCTTCCAGATTTTATTAGAATATATATTCTAATTCTATTATTCATTACTCTTTGCCAAGATGCTGCATCTTTATCTTAGAGTGCTTCGTCATATGTCTGGAGATCAGGTTCATGTTCTCCAGGGATCGAGTCCAAAAACTCTCTCAAAACATGAATCTTTTTAGGTTGCTTAACAATCCTCCCACTACGACGAGGCACTTTCTGCAATTGTGTATCATTTGTGATACGTGTTACAGTTTCCTTGTGGTATCTCATCTTGTACAGTTGGTACTAGATTAGACATGTCTTTTATTATTTCCTTAAGAACAAATTTACTTATGGGCACGTGGTTTATTACATAGTCCTTTTTTAAAAATCGATTATTGATACTAACAATGACCTTCTGATTTTTAAGACTATAAACCTACTTTCGTTTCTCTAGGATAACCCACAAACAAGTGAATTCCTATCCAACTTATCATTGTCTCTCTTCAGCATATGTGCTGGATTACCCGAATCCGAATATGCTTCAAAATAGGCTTACGCCTATTCAGCAATTCTATATGAGTAGAGAGTTCTGACTTTGGAAGGTATTATGTTCACTTCTGTTTCTAGTGTATATCCTTAAAACGAATTTGGTAATTAATTCATCATCAATCTACTTATTTCCATAAGAGTCTTATACCTTCTTTCTACTACACCATTCTATTGGGGTGTACTAGGTGCAGTTAGTTGGGATTGAGTCCCGACTTCTGATAAGTGACTCCTAAATTGTCCCAAGAGGTACTTGCCACTACGATCTTACCATAGTGACTTGATACTTTTACTTTAACATTTCTCCACATCAGCCTTGTACTCTTTAAACTAATCAAAGTACTTAGTCTTGCGGCACATTAAGTAAATGTATTTGTATCTTGAATAGTTGTCTATAAAATAGACGAAATATTCGATACTACCTCTTGCCTGGATAGTCATAGGATCACACAAATCAGAATGAACCAATTTCAATATATCTTTGGCTCCATACCCCTTAGACTTAAAAGCTTCTTGGTTATTTTTCCTTCCAAGTAAGACTCGCAGGTTGGAAAGATTTCCACTACTAATGAACCCAAAAGTTCATCAGCTACCAATGAATCCTACTCAAGTTAATATAACCTAGCCTTACATGCCAAGGATATAATTGGTTCATTTCCGAAGGTTACTTTCT
This sequence comes from Zingiber officinale, assembly GCF_018446385.1. NCBI lineage: Eukaryota > Viridiplantae > Streptophyta > Magnoliopsida > Zingiberales > Zingiberaceae > Zingiber > Zingiber officinale. The sequence goes on along the minus strand of NC_056006.1, from coordinate 57,074,014 downwards.
CTTAAAGTTAGAAGATATGTTACTAATTTCCATTTGTTGTATCGTGAGAGTTATTGGATTATAAATTGTCAACCAACATACCAGAATAGATAACTTCCCTATTTTTCTTGATAACAACTTTGTTATCAAAATAGTCACAATATCTATTCTATAATAGTTTAGAAACTGAAATCAGGTTCTTTCTAAACTTAGTATGTAAAGACAATTTCTAATAATCCATATTTTATTCCTATTAGAGAATAAACCTCTCCCACTGCAACAGCTACTACTTTTGTAGTAGTGTCCATGTGGACGGTGTTTTTATTTTCATTTAGTTGTCGGGTTTCCTGGAACCCTGCAATGAATTGCAGACATGATTAATGACATCTGTATCTACACTCCAGGTTCTGGTAGATAACACCACTAGACATGTTTCAACACCTAAATTGTTCTTAGTTCTAAGAAGACAGTCTACCTTAATGTCCAAGTCCTATTTCCAATCATTACAATTGGGACTACTAAGTCTTTTCTATAGTATAACAATTAGGGGATTGACAAACATTTTAAATCCTAAGAGTCACAAAAATATTTGGTCAAGATCAATTCCTTAAAATCCCCATGAATTTTGTATGCCACGATAGTGTGGACGTATACAAAATCAAAGAGGAGATTTTATCCATTAATTTTATTATCTCGTCAACTTTACTTTATGACGAATAAACTTAATAATTGATCTGTCTTTGATCAATTATTTGGTCAAAACTTTTTGAATTTAAAATAACATTGATTCCTCAAACAATATTATTTAAATTCACCAACACCTCAAACACCGTGAATTTTGTATACCACGATAGTGTGGACGTATACAAAATTTAAACATTTGTAAGAGGAGGGTTTTACCCATTAATTATCTTGTCAATAAATTTTTATGACAAAATAAAATTACCTCAAACACCGTGAATTTTGTATGTCACGATAGTGTGGACATATACAAAATCAAACATTTGTAAGAGGGGTTTTAATTTTATTATCTTGTCAACCTATTTATTTGACAAATTAATAGTTGATTTTCTTCGGTCACACAAATAATAGCAGTGACTCCGATGGGGAGGATACTATTAAACGTGCCTAAGTGTATACCATTACTTGACACTAAGTCCATTAATAAGATTGTGCCCCTTCCGATGGGGAAGATTACACGCTCTTAATTAACTTCCTATAGTCATCCAAAATGAAAGTTTAATCTAGTGAACCGCAAATAAGCTCATCCGATATGGAGGAAGGCACTCAGAGCCAACGCGCAAGCTTGTTGCATCACTTATAAACTAGTAATGGAGACCGTGGAATTTATTTAAAATAAATCCTTCTCCCACTTAGTTATTTAAAGTGAGGAATTTTGACTATGCTAGCCTACTTAGCATGCATACTAACAAGCACACACAACACAGCATAAGAAGCAATAAATAGAAAAACTAATTTTCAACTATTATGGCTTTTATCTATTGCTGTCCTCCGTGTGTCGCCAACCCTAGCTACTGCCATCTTTGGCCACCGCTACCAGGTCTAGTTGTCGCATCCATCTTGCTCCTTGTTCCGCTGCGCCTCTGGTCCTCAAAAGGTTCCACGCCTTGCAAAATTCGATCCGCGACATAAATAGAATTTTACAATTTTCGATCCTATATTTCCTCGAAGGAATGCACATGTAAACTAGATCGAACATAAAATAAAATTTACATCCATCGATCCTATATTCCATAAAAGGAATGTACATGTAACTAGATAAAAAAATAAAATCCTAATAAAACTAATTACAGCTCTTGCTGTATTTTATAATACAATCATGCACACACAATAAAATGCCCTTGACATGTCCAAGGGTCCAATCACACACATAATAACTATAAGCCATAATAGTTGGATCCTGCATCCACAATGTTACCACATCCTACTATTAACCTGCCTAAATTATGTATAACATGTGCATAATTAAACTAATACCAAATACACAGAGTCAAAACCCTAGCTCTGATACCAATTGTTGGTTGTAACTCGGAAAGCCTAATGGTTCCACTGTACAAAAATTTTGTACAAAGGTCTGAACCTTTTCCTAGCTACCATGTGTTCTTTTAAATTAAACTTGGATCGCCTGCGGAACTTAACACGTTTGATCCAAAGTTTAATTTATTTGTTCTTTTAGGTTTAGACTTGGATCTCCTGCGGAACTTAACACTTTCGATCCAAATCACCTAGGTTATTAATTCTATTAAATATTAATTTCTAAAATTGGCTTCCAGTACTGACGTGGCGAGGCACATGGCCTTCTTGGATACGGGAGCAACCATCACCGACTAGACAAAGTCTTTTAAGGAAAACTAATATTTAATTTCCTTAAATAACTTTAGGTCAACCGAAAAGAACAATCAAATCACAAGGAAAAAGAAAAACAAAAGAACACAACATCGAAAATAAATTCGAAATACTAGAATCGCATGCTTCTTGTATTTGGTATTATTTCCAAAAATAACTAGTATGATGCGGAAAGGTAAAATACTAGTTATACCTTTTAGAAAGACCTCTTGATCTTCTACCGTATTCCTCTTCTAACCTCGGACGTTGTGTGGGCAACGATCTTCCGAGATGAGAACCACCTTTCCACCTTCCTTCTTTCTTCTAGATTTCGGCCACAATAAATTTCTTCAAGGATGAAGAATTTCGTCCACCACCAATGCTCCAAGGGATGCTAGAGACGAGGCTTGCTTTCTCTTCTTATTCTCCTTCCTTGATCCGGCCACAAACAAGAGCTCCACCAAGAAGATAGGTTTTGGCCAACAAGAGGAGAGGAGAGAAATAGGGCCGACCACCAAAACCAAGGAAGAGAGGGAGGAAAAGAATAGAGGTTGTTCACCCATGAAAGCTCCTTTACCTCCTCTTTTATAATCCTTGGTTTTGACAAATAAGGAAATTTTAATAAAAACTTACTTAATTCTTTTGCCATGAAAAGGAAAAATTTATTTAATTAAAAATAAATTTTCTTCTCATTATTATAATGGTCGGCCACACCATATCTCCATGCAAATAAAAATTTTAAACACAAATTTAAACTTCCATATTTGCTTCCGGAAATTTTATAAAAATTTCTCCAATAATTTTTATCCCTTCATGATTGGTTAATAAAAAGGAAATTTTATAAATTAAATCTTTCTTTAAACATGTGAATAATTTCCGGAAAGTTATCTAAAAATTAAAATCTCCTTTCAATCTACAAATAAGGAAAGATATCAAATCTTTTCTTAATATTTTGTAGAAACTAATAAAAGAAAATTATTAATTTTTAAACTTTCTTTTAAATCATGAACATGGTTAAAAGGAAAGTTTTTACCAAAATTAAAATCAACCTTTTAATCTACAAATAAGGAAAGAGATTTAGCTCTTCTCTTAATCTTTTGTAGAATCTAATAAAAGGAAAGATTTAAATTTTTAAACTCTCTTTTAAATCATGTTATCCACATAAGAAAAATTTTAAAAAATAAAATCCTTTTATTTTAATTTGGGCCGGCCACACCAAGCTTGAACCCAAGCTAGGGCCGGCCACCTTGAAGCACCCATGAACCAAATTTTGGCCGGCCCTAGCTTGGTCTCCAAGCTAGCTTGGCCGGCCCCTATGGGATGGGTAAGAAGGTGGGTATAGGTGGGTATAGTACTCTATAATTAAGAGGCTACGATAGGGACCGAGAGGAGGAAATGGTTTTGGTCTCCCGATGAAATTAAGCATCCCGTGTTCGCCCTGAACACACAACTTAATTTCATCAATAATAATTCATTCCACTAAAGAATTATTATTGAACTACCGCACCAATCCCAAATTACATTTTTGGGCTCCTTCTTATTATGAGTGTGTTAGTCTCCCTGTGTTTAAGATAACAAATGTCCACTAATTAAGTAAGTTACTGACAACTCACTTAATTAATATCTAGTTCCAAGAGTAGTACCACTCAACTTCATCGTCATGTCAGACTAAGTCCACCTGCAGGGTTTAACATGACAATCCTTATGAGCTCCTCTTGGGGACATTCTCAACCTAGATCACTAGGACACAGTTTCCTTCTATACAACAACACACACTATAAGTGATTTCATTTCCCAACTTATCGGGCTTATTGATTTATCGAACTAAATCTCACCCATTGATAAATTAAAGAAATAAATATCAAATATATGTACTTGTTATTATATTAGGATTAAGAGCACACACTTCCATAATAACTGAGGTCTTTGTTCCTTTATAAAGTCAGTATAAAAGAAACGACCTCTAATGGTCCTACTCAATACACTCTAAGTGTACTAGTGTAATTATATAGTTAAGATAAACTAATACCTAATTACACTACGACCTTCCAATGGTTTGTTCCTTTCCATCATGGTCGTGAACTACTGTTTATAATTTATAAGGTACTGATAACATGATCCTCTGTGTTGACACCACACACCATGTTATCTACAATATAAATTAATTGAACAACTACATTTATCATAAATGTAGACATTTGACCAATGTGATTTCTTATTTCTAGATAAATGTTTATACCAAAAGCTAGGCTTTTAGTATACATACTAATAGGCGGGTCGTTACAGAGTGGTATCAGAGCCAAGTTCCATACTTCCTACACACACATCAGCATTGAACCTGCAGCTTCCAAGTAAGAATACCTCTCACTTTGTATGTTTATTGCTTTCATGTTGTAGATAACTAAAGTATGCTTATCTGTGATAGTAACTAACATGATAGTATTAGCTATGTGAACGTGATATTTAGTTATGTATGTCCTTTGTTCCTTTAGAAATGGCACGAGGACGCCCAGCTAGAAGGGCACCAGCCACTGAGCCCCAGCATGAGGCAGGCAGTTCAGTTCCTCCCCCAGACCTTACAGCTTTAGTGGCTCAGTTACAGCAGCAGCTAGCTGAACAGCAACAGGAGATAGCCACCTTAAAGGCTAATCAGCAGAACACTCCCACAGTCACCTCGGAACCAAACTTAGCAACGCCAGTAGTCTTAGAGGTTCCACCAGTCCAGCCTACAGCACCAGTAGCCCCAACAACAGAGGCAAGGAGAGAAGCCTATCTGATCTAGTGGCAGAGAGTCAAGCCAGAGAATTTCTCAGGCACCAATGAACCATGGGATGCTCAAGCATGGTTCAAAACACTGGAAAGCACGATGGAGCTTTTGGACTGGCCAGAACACGAGAAGGTGAAGTGCGCCTCATTCTGCCTAACAGGAGACACACGTATGTGGTGGGAGAGAATTAGAACGAAGCGCCCAGTAAACCAGTTGACATGGGCCGACTTCGAGAAAGATTTCTTTGAGGAGTTCTTTTACATGCGGGTCACGAACCGCCACTACGACGAGTTCACTGAGTTTCACCAGGGCAACCTTTCAGTGGAGGAAGCCGTGAAGAAATTCAACATATTGGCTCGTCTATGCCCTGAACTAGTCGGCACAGAGAAAGAACGAGTCCGGTTGATGCTCAAGATGCTGAGGCCGGAAATAGCAATGAACGTGGCTGGCGGCATTCATAGGCTGCAAACCACCGAAGAACTAGTCAGCAGTGCTCTGACCACCGAGCACTACCAGAATAATATTAAGCAGCAGAAGCAAGTTCTCTCAGAATCCAAAGGTCAAGGAGGCTCAGGCACCCAGAAACACCAGGGCCACAACTCCCACGACTCTAACTGGAAAGGGAACTCCAGCAACAAGCGCAAACCAGGGAGTTACCCAAAAGGAGGACCAGCTAGCAAACAGCCTAGTTATCCAAAGTGTGCTACTTGTGGGAAATTCCACCCTGGAGTTTGTCGTAAGGGCACACGAGGATGCTTTGAGTGTGGACAGGAAGGGCATATGGCTAAACAGTGCCCAAACAAGACCAACTTTCCTCCACCACAGCCGGTTCAGTATGAAGTCAAGCCAGCACAGTTGCATCAGATGCATGCCGCTTTAGATGGTCCACAGATCAACCAGGGCAGATTAGAAGCCCCTCCAGCTACGACCAATGCGAGGATCTACTCACTCACCAGAGAGGACGTAGCAAATGCCTCGACAGTTGTTTCAGGTCAGATTAGTATTTTACAGCAAAGTACAACTGTCTTATTCGATACTGGGGCAACCCATTCTTATATATCCAGGATGTTTTCCGAAAAGTTAGCGATACCCCCAGAGGTACTCAGTAGTCAGTTTCTGACGACATTACCTTCAGGAGAAACTATGGCATCTGCGCACTGGCTCAGAGCGGTACTAGTCATTATAGCAGATCGAGAACTCTTTTGTGATCTGATAGTGCTAGACATGACTGATTATGATGTCATCTTTGGTATGGATTTCCTGATCAGATACGGTGCCTCTATAGAGTGCCGTAAACAGAAAGTCATATTCCAACCTGGAGCAGAAGTACAGTTTGAATACATCGGAGAACCAAAGAGAAAAGCCAAAAAGTTTCTCTCAGCTCTGAAAGCACAGAAGTTAATGGATACAGGATGTACGGGATTTTTAGCGCATGTAGTCAAGGTCGGTCAGGACAAGGACCAACAGCTAGCAGAGGTCCGAGTCGTATGTGACTACCGAGCAGTCTTCCCTGAAGAGTTACCAGGCCTAGCACTAGACAGGGAGATTGAATTTGAGATAGAGCTCATTCCCGGTACCAATCCTATTTCCAAAGCGTCGTACCGCATGGCTCCAGTAGAACTGAAGGAACTTCATGAGCAACTACGGGAGCTGCTTGACAAGGGCTTCATACGTCCTAGTCACTCACCATGGGGAGCGCCTATATTGTTCGTGAAGAAGAAGGACGGGAGCATGCGCCTGTGTATAGACTACCGTGCGCTGAACCAAGTCACTATCAAGAACAGGTATCCCCTTCCCAGAATAAATGACCTGTTTGATCAGCTAAAGGGAGCAGCAGTGTTCTCTAAGATAGACCTCAGATTAGGATATCATCAGGTGAAAGTTAAAGAAGGGGATATACCTAAGACAGCATTCAGGACCAGATACGGACATTACGAGTTCGTAGTCATGCCCTTTGGCGTGACCAATGCTCCAGCTACTTTCATGGACCTCATGAATAGGGTATTCAGAGAATACTTAGATAAGTTCGTTATCGTGTTCATCGATGACATCCTTATCTATTCAGGAACTCAGGAAGAACACGCAGAGCAACTGGAAATAGTATTGCAGACCCTTCAGTAGAATCAGTTATACGCCAAGTTCACAAAATGTGAATTCTGGCTAGATCAGGTGTCCTTCCTGGGTCACATCATCTCAAAGGATGGTATCATGGTAGACCCCAGTAAGATAGAAGCCGTGAGTAACTGGAAAAGACCTAGGAATGTCAGTGAGATCAGAAGCTTTCTGGGATTAGCAGGTTATTACAGAAAATTCGTAGAGGACTTCTCCAGGATAGCCTCCCCACTGACAGCTCTTACCAAAAAGAACAGAAAATTTCAGTGGACAGAGGACTGTGAGAACAGCTTTAATGAGCTAAAGAGGAGATTGACCAGTGCACCTATTCTGACTCTATCAGAGAACACAGATAGCTTTGATATATATAGTGATGCCTCTAAGTTGGGACTAGGAGCAGTGCTGATGCAAGATGGCAAGGTAATCGCCTACGCCTCCAAACAACTCAAGGAGTATGAGAGGAATTACCCCACTCATGACCTTGAGCTTGCAGCAGTTGTGTTCGCCCTCAAAATTTGGAGACATTACTTGTATGGAGCTCAGTGCAGGGTGTATACAGATCATCAGAGTCTGAAGTACTTCTTCACTCAGAAGGATCTGAATATGCGACAACGCAGATGGCTGGAGCTGGTCAAAGACTATGATATAGACATCCTCTACCACCGAGGGAAAGCCAATAGGGTAGCAGATGCACTTAGCAGAAAGTCCAGTGCTACCTTATTATCGCTAGCAGCCATGTCACCACCCCTACAGAAAGAGATCACAGATTTCGATATTGAACTCATAGTTGGACAGCTCTCTACTATGACATTAGAGTCTACCATGCTTGGTGACGTCCAGACAGCTCAGGAACAGGATCCTGAAATTCAGAAAATCAAGCAAGGATTAGCAGAAACAGAAAGTGGAGAATTCAGAGTATCCGATAGTGGGGTGTTGTATTTTGGCGACAGACTCTGTGTTCCAGGTCAGGAGGAACTAAAGAGGAAGATTTTAGATGAGGCTCACAGGACTCCTTATGCGATGCACCAGGTTCCACCAAGATGTACCAGGACTTAAAGAAACGTTTTTGGTGGTCTGGGATGAAAAGAGACATCGTTAGATACGTTAGCACCTGTCTGACTTGCCAGAGGGTTAAGGCAGAACATCAGAGACCAGGAGGAGTTTTGCAGCCTATTCAGATCCCAGAATGGAAGTGGGAAGACATTTCTATGGATTTCATAGTGGGATTACCCAGAACCACGAATGGTTTTGATACCATCTGGGTAATAGTCGACAAGTTGACTAAATCAGCCCACTTCTTAGCTATCAGGATATCCTACTCCATGGAACAACTAGCACAGTTGTATCTCAAGGAGATCGTTAGACTACATGGAGTCCCACGAACCATTATTTCAGATAGGGATAGTAGGTTCACATCACACTTCTGGGAGTGTGTAAAGTCAGCATTGGGAACGAAGTTAAAGTTCAGCACAACTTTCCATCCTCAGACAGATGGTCAAACAGAGCGAGTAAATCAGGTACTCGAAGATATGCTCCGAGCATGTGCCCTAGATTTCAAAGGAAGTTGGTGCAAATATATGAGCTTAGCAGAATTTGCATACAACAACAGCTATCATGCCACTATCGGCATGACACCTTACGAGGCTCTCTATGGGCGGAGGTGTAGATCTCCAATCTGTTGGTATGAGAGTGGTGAACCGAAAGAACTAGAACTTCAGACAGATCTAGTAGCAGATACCACAGCAGTTATACAGCAAATCCGCCAGAGGATAGAGAAAGCTCAGAGCCGCCAGAAAAGCTATGCTGATACACAGTGCATACCATTAGAATTTTCAGTTGGGGATTCAGTGTTCCTCAGAGTAGCTCCCATGAAGGGAGTCATGCATTTTGGGAAGAAGGGCAAACTAAGTCCCAGATATGTGCGACCATACCTTATCAGCAGGAGAGTTGGCAAGGTGGCATATGAGCTAGAGCTACCCCAGGAAATGTCAGCTATTCAAAATGTATTTCATGTCTCTATGCTGAAGAAGCATATCCCAGATGCGACCCAGGTGATTGAGCCCCAGCTGGTACAAGTCCGTGAAGACCTCAGCTATGACAGTCGGCCTACTCAGATAGTAGATCGAGCAGTTAAGAAATTACAGAATAAAGAGGTACCATTAGTAAAACTCATTTGGCAAAATCACACAACAGAAGAGGCAACTTGGGAGACAGAAGCCAGTATGAGACAGAAGTACCTAGAGTTATTCTAAGTTCAAGGATGAACTTTTTATAAGGTATGGGGGATTGTAACACCTGAAAATTCTCAAATTAATTATTAGAAATATCCTAGTATTTTCTGGAATTTTAGGATATTTTTACAGAATATTTAGGATAGCGGAAGTAGCAAAAACAAATATGACCGTAAAATAACCTATGCGGGAATTGAACCCGAGACCTATGGGTCCTACGACTTATGGTGGACTCTAGTAACCAAGTGAACCCAGCAGAGCCGTGCTGAAAGAAAAGGTAGGCAATTAAATTTATATTAGAGTTGGGCGAAATTACCCACTTAATATAAATAGGGAATTAATAAGTGAAGAGTTATTTTTAATGTAACTTTTCCTCACCCTCACCCTAGCCACGCCGCCCCCTTCTCCTCTTCTTCTCTCTGCGCCAACCACAAGCACACCTAGGGTTCCGTCCCTAGGGCCATAGGAGTACCTTCCGGCGATGACTCTGACACGAGGACGCTCCCCTTCGCAAGAGGAACGCATAGACGCGAGTAGATCGTCACAGAGATTACTCCTCCGGAAAGCCTAGCGATTAGAATCGTAAGAAACCTAGCACAGGAGGTAAGAAAACCTCACCTGCATTATAAGTAGCTTTCGTATGAATTTAAGCTTCATTTTAGTAGTATGTAGACTTTCGGCACAAAGGATGCGAACTAGCGCATACCAAGTGTTCGAATAAGTTGTTAGCACAGTTAAAATGCAACTTAGGCATTTTATTAGCTTAGATAAATGCAATAGAAGCATTTTCACAGCTTATTTAGTCTTGCTACAGCTCTTATAGGACTAGATGTCCAATGGGTGGGTTCCCACAGTCGCCTCTAGGTTCAGACAACCTAGCTCTAGGTTCAGATAACCTAGAAAGAGCAAGACAAGCAATAATTAGCTATGTTCAGTATTTTACTTTCTCAGTGGCACTGTACTAGATTAGATATCCATTGGGCTGGGCTCCCATAGTCGTCCCTAGGTTCATATAACCTAGTAACCCTACTAAATTCGGGACTTGCAAACCCGGGTCTAGTAAGGGATGCGCGCACAGCAAGTACGGTTGCCGGGCCCAAACAGCAGCATGATTATTATTTTGATCTACTTATGAATATAGTTTTCAAACATCACAAAATAGTTATGTTAATTTAGTATAGCGTTAGCATCAGATTAGTATTAGCTTAGCTCAACTTTGGTATCAGTTTAGCTTTCTGTTGATACAACCTGATAGTTTATAATTAACTTTATTGCCATGATCAGTTTTGCTTCTATGTGTTGTATGCCATGCCATGCCATGCTTAGCATATTCAGAATGTATTTCAAATAGCATGTCTTAAAAACATAATTCGCATCGTATGCATATTTTTGTGAGGTAGATGGTTTCTTACTAAGTGAAAGCTTACAGATACTTCTTCCTTATACTGCAGATAAAGGTAAAGGAAAGATGGACTAGCGGAGGCTGGAGGTCAATGCAACGATGAGGATGTGTGTGGATGGAACTTAGAACAAAGATCTTAGGGAATTTCAGCGAGTTTTGTTTTGAACATTAGAACTGTGCAGAAATAGAACATTTATGAACTTAGCATTTCTTATTACGCTACTTTTGCTTATTTAAGTATTTACATGCATGGAGTAATAGAAACTCTGCTTAGATTGTTAGTAACCCTGTTTAGATTGCTAGTTGTTTGTTATTAGAATGTTTCCCAGTCATTTTAGAACTTGTATGTGTGATTGAGGCACGAAACAGTGCTGAAATCAGAAACCCCAATCGATCGGCCGATCGATTGAGGCTTCTCAATCGATCAGCCGATCGATTGAGAAGTTCGTACCACGAACAGAAAGCCCTGGGATCGATCACTGGATCGATTGGCCAGTCTGGATCGATCAGTCGATCGATCCAGAATATTGCCCCGAGCACAGTAGCGTGCTGAATCGATCACTAGATTGATCCAACCTAAGTTCCGCATACAGTAGCATGCTGAGTCGATCACTGGATCGATTAGACCATTCCAATCGATCCACCGATCGATTGGGAGGCCTGATAGCAGCTGCAAACCCCTTAGTTCAGTTCCTTGACCACGGGGAATGTAATATATGACATGAATGGTTTAGATTACACCCCTTAGCCCATATAGAATCAAGAAATGATAATAGTTTAGCAAAGTTTTAATTAATACAGCTTCCGCATCTAGATTTAGGGATGGTCATGGATATAGTTTAGCACAGCATATTGTGACGGTCCGGCCTTACAGCCTAGCCAGTAGAAGGCGGGTCATTACACTTAGACACAAGGATTAAATATACATGACCTAACTTAACTTGATTGACCACATCAAAACTACCACGGGTACTTACACATGGCCATGTCATTTGATACGGTCGTGTGAGAAAACTGTGAAAAGGGTCATGTAGCACCACATGACCCAGTCTATATAAACCCTAGTTAGGTCACGGGTGTGTGGAATCTACACGGGTGTGCCTGTCAACTCCTCTTTCTTCCATGCCTCTTTCCAATTCCCTCTTCTTCCAAAAGACCTCAAATTCCTTACTTCAACTCCCATCATCCACTTCCTTCTCCCTTCCTAGAGTTTTCACTCCACTTTAGACTCAACCTCTCCATCATCTACAATGTCAAATCCCATCAAAGAAAGCACTCCAACAAGAAAAGGGAAGGAGAAGATGGATGCTTTAAGGGAACAAAATACATGCTCCAAGGGTATGTCTAATAACTTTGGTATTATTTTTTCTAGTGATGAACAAATACATCATTATAAATCATTGTCTAAACATTCTATTTTGAACACTAAATTCATAGATCATGCAACCTTAGATGTTTTAGGTGTTCGAGATGATATGGATTGGCTCCTTGAGAGGTTAGGATGGAACAACTTTATGAGCATGAAATACCCAACTTACCTAAAAATTGTCTTGGAAATCTTAAGCTCCATCAATGTTGATAATTTTCAAGGAGGTGGGAAGATTAAATTTTGTTTGCTTAATGATGATTATGAGTGGACACTTGATGATTTTAATTCATGATTTGATTTTCCTAGACATGGAACACATATAATACTCCCCTAATTTGAAAATTCAAATATATGTCAATCAATCACTGAGCAATATCATCATAACCCACACTCATATAAGGATACTAGTACCATTAACCCCGTTTTTCGATATCTTCAATTGATTATGAGGAATACTATATTTTGACATGGAGATAATAAAGGAATAATGAGACTTTCTGATTTATATTGTTTATGGGCAATGATGAAAAATGTTTCAATTAATTTTGGATATCACTTTCTAAAACACTTATTAAAATTAGGGAATGTGTCCTCTACTAGCCCCGTTGTTCTAGAATGGATGCTTACTTGTAGGGCATTAGTGTTAGAATGTGACCTTGATGATTTAGAGATGGTCAAAAATGTCCCAGGAATAGATCTAAATTCATATTGGGCAATCTATATGATACGATGTGATGGACATGGTTATAATCTTTTACTTAAAAACAACTTTCCTTTACGGTTGCCTACTCCAGGATTGACCATAATTCAAATTAAAGATAATTGGCACTTGTCTTTAGCCAATCAACACTCTAGTCTCTCCCTCACTTTAGCCCCATGGATGTCCCTTCAGTCAGTCGAGACCTTGCTAGATTTAATTTCCATGAGTTTCACTCTATTTAGATAGCCTTCATCATGATCATGAGCTACACAAAAAGTTATTAACAAATGACAATTGTACGTCAGACAAGCAGTTTAAATGTTTACAAGATTATTTTAGGAGCGAGAGAGAATTGTGCCAAGAAATGACTAAATTTATGAAAGTTCATAAGAATCAAATGATATTAAATGAGGATTTTAGGGGATTCATGAGATTACTTCAAAATGATATCAATGAACTATTTTCATATAATAAATTTGTGAGGGATAAGGTGAGACGGTTCATTCAATTATTGCCTAATATTCCAGATTTCCCCGATCTCCCACCTCCACCATCATATTGATTACATCGGGGCGATAAAAAGTTTAAGTCTAGCAGAGTGTTGCACATAGTCTGGTTTCCTTTCTTTGCATTTCTTTTCTTTACATTTTTAGAAATTTTGCTTGTTTTCATCTTTAGTTTTATTTTGCATTCTTGTTTGGTTTTTATGTTAGTGTTTTTTCAGTTTTCTTGCTTCTTATTTTGTGGCATGTCAAGAAAATCAATCCTAACATTATTGCTAACTTGTCTAATAGTAAAGTGGTTAGCATGTTCATTTCTTCATTCATGTTGACATGGAGATAGTGCTAGTATGTTTAGTGAATCTCTCTTCTCTATCTTTAATAGCATGAAGTGAGCCAAGTATTGCAAGGAGATAAATTTGAGTTTTGGCCTAACCTAAAGGACCTTACCTTCACTTCACTTAAGCTTAAATAGTAGATAACTTTGGAATAGTTATGATTCATCAGAATTGTTTAGTACTTAGGTTCCTATAGTGATTTCTCTTAGGATCGACGGTCGCGGCTAGAGAGGGGGGGTGTGAATAGCCGATCCCAAATTGCACGTTTCTTCCTACGATTAGGGTTAGCGCAGCAGAAATAACTAAATAGAAACGCAAAAAGGAAAGATCAAACCTCAAACTCGAACTCGACGATGTAACGAGGTTCGGAGATGAAACTCCTACTCCTCGGCGTGTCCGTAAGGTGGACGAAGCCTATCAATCCGTCGGTGGATGAGTCCCCGGAAAACCGGCTAATATAAAAACCTCGCGACAATGTCTTGCAACAGCAAGATAAACAGGAGTACAAGAATACAGCAGGAAACTAAGTACAATACAAAAATGTAATAACCCTAGCTTGCCTTCTTGTCGACTGGATGAAGCAGCAACTTCACGGGAATCCAACCACAGCATCAACTGTCCAGTTGAAGTCCCAGCCGAGGGAAGCTCACGCGAAGCTTCAGCGAAGAAGAGGAAGAAGAAGAAGACTTGCTGTAGAAGCCCTTGATCTCCTTTTATAACCTGCACTGCAAAGAAGACAGTGAAGAAGACGGAGATAGCCGTTGTCTCTCAACGGATAGTTCTGGACCGATCAGGCTGAAGCCTGATCGGTCCAGGGCACCTGTGATCGGTCCTGGGTGTTAGTTAGAGCCCTAGAGCCAATCATTTGATGATTGTATGGACTCATTGTATCATATTCTTGTATATTAATAAAGGCATTTGTTTGGTTATTATACTTATTTGTATTAGTGCCAAATAGACAAAGTATAATAGCGTCCTTGAATAGAAGGTTCATACCTATATCAATCGATTAGTTGAATCGATAGTGAGATGATATAGGGAACACTACTCTAAATCATTCCTAGTCGAGTATTAACATTCAGGGACAATGTTAATACAATAAGACTAGCATGTAGGTCAGCTCGATGACTTGATCTCACAAGTCATGGATATAGAGATATCAAGCTAACACATGGGTATACATTGGAGAATGTATACTGAATGACCCGCCATGAGAAAGTATCATGGATCGTTATATGAGTGTCATATACTTTCTCATGTGGCTATTAGTATGACTATTAGTCCTTAGACCTGAAGTCACCATGGATCCCTACATAAGGAGTTATGTACTTTGTTTCATCAAACGTCACCTGAACGGGTGGACTATAAAGGCGATTCTGGGTATATAACGAATTATGCAGAGGGATGAGTGATGTAGATGGGATCTATCCTCCCATATGACGGGAGCGACATCAATATTCTTGATAGAGTTAGACCATGCCCAAATGAGTCAACATTAGATGTTGAGCTCATTTGATCGAGTGAGTCTACTTGGAGTTCAAGATTTAGATTGATTAGAGGATGACACGGTCTATGCCTCATATTGACCAATCTAGATGTCTAAGATAGAAGGACAATGACATATTTTGTGAGGAGTCACAATTGGTAGTCACAAGGTGATGTCGGATCTCGACATTCTTGTAACTTGGGTAGTAATGATGTGTTGCTAGATACCGCTTATTACTTATGCTCCTAAATGGGTTTAGGGCATTGCCAATGTTACAAGAACCTATAGGGTCACACACTAAGAACAATTAGATGGAGATTTGGTTCATATGATGAACTAAGAGGATTAGATTCATTTGATGAATCATATTGGATTAAGAGTAATCCAAATTGGGCTAATTGAGTTGGACTCAAGTTGATTCATGTATTCAATGAGTCTAATTTAGATTATGACTCATTAAATCAACTTAATTTAATGAATTAGATTCATTATATTAAGTTGGCTTGAATCATATGGTTGGATTAGATCAACCATGAGAGAGATTTGATCAAGTTTGACTTGATTTGAGAGGAAGAGAAAAAGTCATGTTTGACTTGACTTTTTGCCACATCACTAGTGAGTTGGCAAGATGTGGACCAATAGAATTGCTCTACATCATCAATGTGTGCCACCTCATGGAGGTTACAAGCCTCCATAGCATTTAATGTGGCCGGCCCACATTAAATGAGGAGGTTACACTTGTTGCCATGTCATTTAGTGAGGTGGCAAGATGTGGACCAATAGTGTTGATCCACATCATCCTAGAGTGCCACCTCATGGGGGTTACAACTCTTAATGGTCTCCACATTAATTGGAATTAATGTGGGGGTTACACCTCCTAGAGTGGCTGGCCACTTGATGGCTAAGGGGTTGTTTGAATTTCCTCTCATTGATTTTGATTCACTCTTCTTCTCCCTTGGGTGCTCTCTCTTCTCCTTCTCCCATTCCTTGGCCGACCACTCCATTGGTGCTAGCACACCTTGTGTTTTGGTCATCTCCTTCTACTTGTGTTCGTGTGGATACATATAGAGGTTGTCTACTTTGACAACTAGAGATCCGGCGACATCTTGGACAAGCGGGAACGCGAAGGGCTTCGCTACAAGGGTAATGATCTTAACTTTAGTGTAGATCTAAAGTTTTTACAAACTCGTACAAGAAAAAGGTTTTTCGATAATTTTGTTTACGAATCTTTGCACGTGATCCATGGCTTTGGGTGACTCGGGGTTTCCGCGACGCGAAAAAGCGGTTTTCGCGGCCCGAAGAACCCAACAGTGTTATCAGAGCCACGTGCAAAGACTTGTACGAGTTCGTTTGTATTTTTTATGAAAAATATACCTTCTGTGATTTTCTGTAAAAATTGAGTTTTTAGAGTTTTTATGAGTAATTTTTCCGTAGAAGCGAAGCACAAGTGTCTCGGCACTTGTAGGCTTCGGCTACCGGAAAGTTTTCTTTTAAACGGCTTCGTTTTGCCCCAAATCCGTTTGGGACAGCGGGGTCGGGTGCCATTAGATCGCAAAGGAGCAACTCACGATGGTTAGATCATGGGTAGGGGCATTGCCCCTAACCCCGCAAGGGAATTTGCTCCGCGATTGCACCCGAAATCGCTAAAAACGAACCCGCCGGGAAGATTTTTCCGAAACGGCAATGTCTCGACCCAAATCGTTTTGGGACAGTGGGTTTAGGCGCTGTTGGATCGCAAAGGAACCCTCGCGATGGTTAGATCGCGGGTAGGGGCGCTGCCCCTGGGCCGCGATTGCGCCCGAAACCGCTAAACGGGACCGCCGGGAAATTTTACTCATAAAAATTGTAAAAATTATTTTTAAAATTACAGAAAAATTATGAAAAATATATAATTTTGAATTATATATTAATTTGTGATAGTCATGGCCCAAAATACCCAATAAGATTGGATTTGTGTTGTAATTCATAATACGGCCTGCGTGTGTATTTTTATTTTTTTTTTCCACGGCCTGTGCGTCGTGCCTTTCTCTTATTCTGGTTGTAAATTAGATTTACACTCAAATGTAACTCGAGTTTCAAATTGTAATGTATAAATTAGAGCGGTGGAGGGTCCACACGAGACGGAGTTCCGAGGCGGGCACGAGTAACACAAGGTGGTCAAAGGGAGGAGCTTGGAGAAGCTGTTGACCCTAGGTTGACCATTCGATCTTCTCATTGGCTTGAGAAGATCGTAGTAGGGCCATGACTAAATCACAAATAGATTAATTAATTAATTGTTATGTATCTGATGCATGTTTAATAATTAATTAATTAATTAGTGCCTTAACGATTAGATTAGATCTAAGTCGTGCACATGATGCACCCTTGCGATTAGATTAGATCTAAGTCATGCACAAGATGCATCCTTCTCGATTAGATTAGATCTAGATCGAACCAACTTTAAATGCCTAACCGTGCCGTGATACCTATCACTACCTCGATCACATGTATTGTTGAATCTGCAAAGCAATACATATTATCTTGGTAGGGTACGGAGGGACAATCTTGGTCCCGCCTATCAACGCATGGGTGAATACAAACTCAATTAGATTGAGTATTCCTAGTTACTCGGTTGGATCGAGTCAACTATAGACATTTTTCCAATAGTTGGAAAGGTAGGACAAAATCACGTTTATATTAACTCTCGGGCGTATTAACCAAAGCTAACTCGAGTTTTAATATAAATATGGATCTTGATCCTATAAACAAGAGTTGCATAGAGATGTAATTGGTAATCGTTACCTACCGATCATACTAAGCCTTGGGCGTATTAGCCAAAGCTAACTCAAGGGTTAGTATGATGTGGATCTTGTCCCACAAGAATTATAGTATTCAGTGGGAGCATCATTTAGTTAAAGACCTAATTAAATGATTTTAAAATAATATGATATTTATTTCTGCAAATTTTATGTTGTAGATAACCATGACGTCGAATACGAACTCTTTCTCCCTGCGTTCTGTCCTTAAGAAGGACAAGCTCAACGGAGCAAATTTCCTGGACTGGTACAGGAACCTGAGAATTGTTCTCACTTAGGAACGTAAACTGTACGTCTTCCTGCCACTGCCACGCGAGCAGACCGAGATGCTTACAAGAAGCATCAAGATGACGCATTAGATGTGTCCTGTCTTATGCTCGCGACCATGAACTCTGAGCTTCAGAAGCAACATGAGTTGATGGGCGCTTACGATATGGTTGAGCATCTTTGTCACCTATATCAAGGACAAGCAAGGCACTAGAAGAGGAACTCCAAAGAATACTTGGAAGATCTTAAGAAGAAGAGAAATAAGATTTCTACTTCAGGTATACATGTTATAGAAGTCAACCTCTCTATTTCTTCATCGTGGGTATTAGATACCGGATGTGCTTCGCACATTTGTACTAATGTACAAGCGCTGAGAAATAGTAGGGCATTGATGAAGGGTGAGATAGACCTACGAGTAGGCAATGGAGCACGAGTTGCTGCTATTGCTGTAGGAACTTATCATCTATCTCTTCCCTCTGGGCTTGTACTAGAATTAGATGATTGTTGTTATGTGCCTGCCTTGACTAAGAACATTATATCAGTTTCTTGTTTGGACAAGAAAGGATTCTCGTTTATAATAAAGAACAAATGTTGTTCTGTCTATTTAAACGATATGTTCTATTGTAGTGCACCTCTGATAAACGGACTCTATATTCTAGATCTAGAGAGCCCTATCTATAACGTTAGTACCAAGAGGTTCAAATCGAACGATATGAACCACACCTATCTCTGGCACTGTCGCTTAGGTCATATAAATGACAAGCGCTTATCCCAGCTCCATAAGGATGGTTTGCTGGACTCATTTGATTTTGAATCATATGAGATATGTGAGTCATGCCTACGAGGCAAGATGACCAAGACTCCCTTTAGTGGGCACAGCGAGAGAGCGACTGATTTGTTAGAAATCATACATAGTGATGTATGTGGCCCTTTCAATGTCGCTGCTAGAGGCGGTTATAGGTACTTCATCACATTTACTGATGACTTCAGTAGATATGGTTATGTGTATTTGATGACACATAAATCTGAATCCTTTGAAAAGTTCAAAGAATTCAAGAATGAAGTACAGAACCAGCTTGGCAAGAGTATTAAGGTACTTCGATCAGATCGAGGTGGTGAATACTTAAGCCATGAGTTTCGTGACTACTTAGCTGAGTGTGGTATTTTATCTCAACTCACTCCTCCTGGAACACCACAGTGGAATGGTGTATCCGAAAGGAGGAATTATACCTTATTAGATATGGTACGATCTATGATGAGTCACACTGATCTTCCGACATACCTTTGGGGTTATGCTCTAGACACGGCAGCTTTTATACTCAACCGAGTTCCATCCAAGGCCGTGATAAAGACACCATATAGGATATGGACTGGGAGAGATGCCCAGGTGTTTTTCATGAGGATTTGGGGTTGTGAGGCTTACGTTCGACGTTAAGTCTCAGACAAATTAGGACCCAAATCCGACAAGTGCTATTTCATCGGATATCCCAAGGAAACTAAGGGATATTACTTCTACATTCCCAGTCAGCACAAGGTAGTTGTGGCAAAGACTGGGGTCTTTCTAAAAAGGGATTTTGTTTCTAGAAAGACTAGTGGGAGCACGTTCGATCTTGAAGAAGTTCAAGATGCGAACAATAGCACTGATGGCTCGATGGAAATTGAACTGGAACCACAAAGTGTTGTGGATGATGTTGTTCCACAAAGAGTTGAGGAACAACAACCGGTTCAAGTAGACATACCTCTTCGCAGGTCTGATAGGGTACGTCGTCAGCCTGAGAGATATTCATTTCTCTTGTCTGACCATGATGACGTTGTACTCATAGAGGATGAGCCTATCACCTATCAAGAAGCTGTGACGAGACCAGATTATGAGAAATGGCTAGAGGCCATGAGATCCGAGATGGATTCCATGTACACCAACCAAGTATGGACTTTGGTTGATCCACCTGAAGGGGTAAAACCCATTGGGTGTAAGTGGGTCTTTAAGAGAAAGACTGACATGGATGGACTTATCTATAAGGGTCGCTTGGTAGCTAAAGGTTTCAAGCAGATTCATGGTATTGACTATGATGAAACCTTTTCTCCAGTAGCGATGTTTAAGTCCATTCGGATCATGCTTGCTATTGCAGCCTACCATGACTATGAGATATGGCAGATGGATGTCAAAACCGCGTTTCTGAATGGAAACCTGCTCGAGGATGTGTACATGACACAACCTGAGGGTTTTGTAGATCCACAGCATACTAGCAGAGTATGCAAGCTGCATAGGTCCATTTATGGATTAAAGCAAGCTTCTCGGAGCTGGAATCTTCGTTTCGATGATGCGATCAAACAGTTTGGTTTCATCAAGAATAAAGATGAACCTTGTGTCTACAAGAAGGTTGTAGGGGATGTAGTTGTCTTCCTCATATTGTATGTGGATGACATACTATTCATTGGGAAGGACATCCCTATGCTTCAGTCTGTCAAGACCTGGCTAGGGAGTTGCTTCTTAATGAAAGACTTAGGTGAGGCATCCCGCATTTTAGGGATACAGATCTATAGAGATAGATCTAAGAGATTGCTTGGCCTAAGTCAGAGTACATACATTGACAAGGTACTCCTTCGGTTTGCCATGCAGAACTCCAAGAAGGGATTTCTGCCGATGTCACATGGCGTGAGTCTTTCGAAGACTCAAGGTCCTTCTTCTAGAGAGGAGAGAGACCGCATGGATCAGATCCCTTATGCCTCAGCTATAGGATCGATCATGTACGCCATGCTATGTACTCGACCTGATGTCTCGTATGACGAGCAGATACCAGTCAGATCCAGGTGAAAGTCACTGGATAGGGGTCAAGAATATTCTTAAGTACTTAAGAAGGACTAAAGAATATTTCTTGATATATGGAGGCAATGATAAGCTAGCTGTAAAGGGTTACAGTGATGCTAGCTTCCATACCGACCAGGATGACTATAGATCGCAGTCAGGGTTCGTATTCTACTTGAATGGTAGTGCAATGAGCTGGTAGAGTTCACAGTAGTTCTACAACGTTTCCATCTTATTCGAGAGATTATCGATAGAGGAGATGTGAAGATTTGCAGAGTATCTATAGAAGCTAACATCGCAGATCCCTTGACCAAGGCTTTGGCACAGAGAAAGCATGATGGTCACACTAGGTCATTAGGCCTTAGAGCCTATACTGATTGGCACTAGTGCTAGTGGGAGATTGTTAGTTAGAGCCCTAGAGCCAATCATTTGATGATTGTATGGACTCATTGTATCATATTCTTGTATATTAATAAAGGCATTTGTTTGGTTATTATACTTATTTGTATTAGTGCCAAATAGACTAAGTATAATAGCGTCCTTGAGTAGATGGTTCATACCTATATCAATTGATTAGTTGAATCGATAGTGAGATGATATAGGGAACACTACTCTAAATCATTCCTAGTCGAGTATTAACATTCAGGGACAATGTTAATGCAATAAAACTAGCATGTAGGTCAGCTCGATGACTTGATCTCACAAGTCATGGATATAGAGATATCAAGCTGACACATGGGTATACATTGGAGAATGTATACTGAATGACCCGCCATGAGAAAGTATCATGGATCGTTATATGAGTGTCATATACTTTCTCATGTGGCTATTAGTATGACTATTAGTCCTTAGACCTGAAGTCACCATGGATCCCTACATAAGGAGTTATGTACTTTGGTTTCGTCAAACGTCACCCGTAACTGGGTGGACTATAAAGGCGATTACTGGGTATATAACGAATTATGCAGAGGGATGTGAGTGATGTAGATGGGATCTATCCCTCCCATATGACGGGAGCGACATCAATATTCTTGATAGAGTTACACCACGAAGTGCATGGCCATGCCCAAATGAGTCAACATTAGAT
The DNA here is from genome assembly GCF_018446385.1 of Zingiber officinale. Taxonomy (NCBI): domain Eukaryota; kingdom Viridiplantae; phylum Streptophyta; class Magnoliopsida; order Zingiberales; family Zingiberaceae; genus Zingiber; species Zingiber officinale. Next base: position 57,051,829 of record NC_056006.1, on the reverse strand, counting down.
GTTGAGCTCATTTGATCGAGTGAGTCTACTTGGAGTTCAAAATTTAGATTGATTAGAGGATGACACGGTCTATGCCTCATATTGATCAATCTAGATGTCTAAGATAGAAGGACAATGACATATTTTGTGAGGAGTCACAATTGGTAGTCACAAGGTGATGTCGGATCTCGACATTCTTGTAACATGGGTAGTAATGATGTGTTGCTAGATACCGCGCATTACTTATGCTCCTAAATGGGTTTAGGGCATTGCCAACGTTACAAGAACCTATAGGGTCACACACTAAGGACAATTAGATGGAGATTTGGTTCATATGATGAACTAAGAGGATTAGATTAATTTGATGAATCATATTGGATTAAGAGTAATCCAAATTGGGCTAATTGAGTTGGATTCAAGTTGATTCATGTATTCAATGAGTCTAATTTAGATTATGACTCATTAAATCAACTTAATTTAATGAATTAGATTCATTATATTAAGTTGGCTTGAATCATATGGTTGGATTAGATCAACCATGAGAGATATTTGATCAAGTTTGACTTGATTTGAGAGGAAGAGAAAAAGTCATGTTTGACTTGACTTTTTGCCACATCACTAGTGAGTTGGCAAGATTTGGACCAATAGAATTGCTCTACATCATCAATGTGTGCCACCTCATGGAGGTTATAAGCCTCCATAGCATTTAATGTGGTCGGCCCACATTAAATGAGGAGGTTACACTTGTTGCCATGTCATTTAGTGAGGTGGCAAGATGTGGACCAATAGTGTTGATCCACATCATCCTAGAGTGCCATCTCATGGGGGTTACAACTCTTAATGGTCTCCACATTAATTGGAATTAATGTGGGGGTTACACCTCCTAGAGTGGCTGGCCACTTGATGGCTAAGGGGTTGTTTGAATTTCCTCTCATTGATTTTGATTCACTCTTCTTCTCCCTTGGGTGCTCTCTTTTCTCCTTCTCCCATTCCTTGGCCGACCACTCCATTGGTGCTAGCACACCTTGTGTTTTGGTCATCTCCTTCTACTTGTGTTCGTGTGGATACATATAGAGGTTGTCTACTTTGACAACTAGAGATCCGGCGACATCTTGGACAAGCGGGAACGCGAAGGGCTTCGCTACAAGGGTAATGATCTTAACTTTAGTGTAGATCTAAAGTTTTTACAAACTCGTACAAGAAAAAGGTTTTTCGATAATTTTGTTTACGAATCTTTGCACGAGATCCATGGCTTTGGGTGACTCAGGGTTTCCGCGACGCGAAAAAGCGGTTTTCGCGGCTCGAAGAACCCAACACTGGGGACCGATCAGGCCCCAGTCTGATCGGTCCCTAGACAGATCCCACCTCTCTGTAAGAGATGTGGCTGCGTCTCTGATCGATCGTGGAGACCGATCAGACTCCCTGCTGATCGGTCTCCAGACCGATCAGATGACTTACAGAACCCTTCACTCACCAGGATTTCCCGACTGCCTGGCTTCACTCACCAGGACTTTCCGAATTGCCTAACATCCCAGTTAGGACTTCCCAGTCAAGTATCCGGTCAACCTTGACCTACTTGACTTTTCTTCATTCAACCTGATCAGACCCTGATCAGTATCTCTCCGCATAGACAACTGCACCTGCATTGTCCATGTCTACATGTCTTTCTGTATTTTCAAACATCGAAACCATGACCAAGGTTTACGCTTGGTCAACTAGGTCAACCTTGACCTACTGGACATTGTACCAACAATCTCCCCCTTTTTGATGTTTGACAATACCTTTAAGTTAGGCTAATCCAATAGCCTCAACTTTCTTCATGCCACTAGGTAATGAAACATAAGTTACAACCTTACATTCTCCTTCTAAGAAGGCAACCTCCTTCTTAGATAATGAAGGCCTAACTTAAACCCTTCATTCTCCCCCTATTGGCACACATCAACAAACTCTCCCCTGAAGAGTAAGTTATCGTTGTTCACAACTTCACTCGTTGTGATCAACAAACTCTCCCACTAACTCCAATGTTCTTCTTTGAACATTCTCTAGACATTCTCCATTCTCCCTCTTTTTGACACACATCAAAAAGAGTGAATCAAGGTCAAGAGTTTCTTCCTAATGAAAGTCCCATACCTTTCATTGAAACCCTTAATTTCCCCCTTGATACTCAATTCAACAATCAACTTAGTGATAATCCCATATCACTCATCCTCAAAAATTTCAACGAGTAAAAACTCCCCCTAAAAGTCAACTCCTCTTGACTAATAGATAAAACTCCCCCTAAAGGTCAACTCCCCCTTGACCATTGCACCAACAATGTCTTGGAGAGTTCCAAACCTTTAGAAACCTAAAACACCACTTCCCGAGCTGAAATTTCAGACAACCAGTCGAATTTCAGCAAGTTGGCACGCCCTGATTGGTCACCGGACCGATCAGGTCTTCCCTGGATCGGTCACAGTGACCGATCCACAACTGCCTGGACCGATCAGACTCCCTGCTGATCGGTCCACAACCTCTGATATCAGTTTCTGAATTTCCTTCCGAAATTCAGAAACTCCTACAAAATTTCAGAAAATTCCAGAAATTATAAAACTTTGAGGATACATTCCTCATAACATATACTATCAAGGAAAAATAGTTTTCTATGAAAATATCTTCCATTTTTCAATCTTGATACAAAGTTCAAAAGTCTTTGAAATAGCTCAAAGTTAACTCATCTTTGTATCACTTTGCTCAATGATGAGAGCTATCACTCGAAAAGCTTCATCAAGGTTTTTCAAATCAATTTTAAAATGATTTTAAACCCTTTAATTTGGGACCACAATCTTAGGGCTAAATGTACATGACTTGTACACAAGCTTTCCCTATGATCCCCAATTAGAATTAGGCTCATCTAGGTACAAGAACTATGCACCTTGATCCTAACTCACAATCCTAATATCTCACACACATCTAAGGTGTATCAAACACATCCAAGTCAATTTGGATGTGAGATATGGGTTTAGGTTAGCTTAATCTAAGTTCTCATACATTTTTCTAAATAACAATTTGATCTCCATATCAAATTGTGTTTTAGTCCTTAAATCAATTTCATTGATCATTAATGCACAAGATGATGACATGGCATATAATTGTATCATAAATGGAAACATGTGCCAATGTCATGATGTCATGGCATAAAGTATGAAACTTAAATAAAGCATGACATTTAACTAACCTAAGCATTATCATGACATTTTAAATGATCATAAAATAAATATGATGTCATGACATGACATATGACAAACAATATATGGCAAATAGCACATAAAGGTATAGAAAATACCTAATTCTAGCCTTAGTTGCCATTTTTGATAATTTTGATCACTTTTCCATAGGTTCTATATTCCTAAGTGTAATAGACCTAGCATCTTATACCAAAGATTTTTAGATCACTATGTGCCAATTAGATTGACTCTAGACAACTCCTCGAATATGGTTGGCACATCCTAATCACCTTAGGAATAACTTTTCATTTCATTTTCAAGGCTTGATTACACCTTGAAAAATTCCTAAAGTGCCACCTTTTGCCATGACTAGGTTAACTACCTATTCAAGTAAGGTTGGCACACCCTAAACCATCTAGCGTGATGGAATCACGCTCCTAGGAACCCAATACCTATTGGAGCTCATTGGGTTCACTAAGTATTCACTAGGGATGACTTCCCTAACAACCCTTCTAATGACCCTCCTAGGCTTTGAAGCCTTGGTCATTTGGGACTCATCAAGATCAACTCTAGGGGTGACTCCCCTTGTGACCTTGGTGATGGTCTTCCTTGCCCTAGATTTTGTTCCATAATCTAATGGAACATTGTGATAAGTGGGCTTGACCACTTGGGACTTAGGTTTGTGACCCAAACCTTTCATGTCCTTGGGCTTTGGTTTTTGCCCCTTAGACCCTATATTTGACTTTTCCAAATTTTTAAGGGTCTTTTCTAACATGTCAAGTCTTGACCTCAAGACTTGATTTTCCTTCTTTAATACCTCAAGACTTGATTTGTCATTTTTCTTTGAGGCATTCCTAGGCATGTGTCTAGTTGATTTGGGATTCCTACCTAGGTTTTCCTTAGCCTTAGATGGGTTAATTCTAGGGTTGGCTTTCCTAGTGTTATCCTTATCTAGGCTCACATGTTTGGCACCTAAGCATGTGTATCGATTTCTAATGTTATCATGCTTACCATTATTAACAATAGCAATAAGGCTACTAGCATGTGTCTTATTATTATTGCAATAATGTGCCTTAGAGATTACCTTAGGGTTTGCCTTAGCTCCCCCTATCGATGTGCTCGTCTTCTTGTCCTTGTGAGGTTGCCTCCCCCTCGGACATTGGCTCCGATAATGTCCCCTTCGCTTGCATTGGAAGCACACCACGTGCTCCTTGCTCTTGCGTATCGGGACTCCGGCTTCCTTGATCTTTGGCGCCGGTGGAGTCTTCCTAACCCTCTTTGGGCATTTACTCTTGTAATGTCCAAGTTCCCTACACTCAAAGCATAATATATGCAATTTACTAGAACTTAAATTGCTTGAGTTACCTAGGGTTGAGGTGGGATGTAAGCTCTCTCTTTCATCCCTTCCGGAGGTAGAAGCTTCTTCTCCTTGCTCCGAACTTGAAGAGGAACTCTCCTCCTCTTCTTCTTTAGATGTTGAGTAGCCCTCAACTTCTAAATCCATCCCTCCATGATGTGAACTCCTTGGCTCACTTGACTCCTCTTCATGGCTTGAAGTGGAGTTCTCCTCATGGAACTTAGCCAAGTTGTTCCACAACTCCTTGGCATTGTTGTATCCACCTATCTTACATAGAATGTCATTAGGTAATGAGAATTCAAATACTTTCATTACCTCATCGTTGATTGTGGAATGGTGGATTTGTTCCCTTGTCCACTTCTTCTTCTCGAGTGGTTTTCCTTCCTTATCCATTGGAGGCTTGAAACATAATTGAACACAACTCCAATTTTCAAGGTTAGTCATAAGAAAATACCTCATTCTTACCTTCCAATACGCGAAGTCATCGCGGTCATAGAAAGGTGGAATGGTGATGTCTTCTCCGAGTTGATCCATCTCTAGCTTGTGCTCCCTCGGGTGTTAATCCGACGAAGAGCAACCTTGCTCTGATACCACTTGTTAGGATCAACGGTCACGGCTAGAGAGGGGGGGGGGTGCGAATAGTCGACCCCAAATTGCACGTTTCTTCCTACGATTAGGGTTAGCGCAGCGGAAATAACTAAATAGAAACGCAAAAAGGAAAGATCAAACCTCAAACTCGAACTCGACGATGTAACGAGGTTCGGAGATGAAACTCCTACTCCTCGGCGTGTCCGTAAGGTGGACGAAGCCTATCAATCCGTCGGTGGATGAGTCCCCGGAAAATCGGCTAATAAGAACTCCTTCTGGGTGGAGAAACCTCGCGACAATGTCTTGCAACAGCAAGATAAACAGGAGTACAAGAATACAGCAGGAAACTAAGTACAATACAAAAATGTAATAACCCTAGCTTGCCTTCTTGTCGACTGGATGAAGCAGCAACTTCACGGGAATCCAACCACAGCATCAACTGTCCAGTTGAAGTCCCAGCCGAGGGAAGCTCACGCGAAGCTTCAGCGAAGAAGAGCTCAACAAATCTCAAGCAGCAAATACTTCAACAGTCAGTAGGAAGAAGAGGAAGAAGAAGAAGACTTGCTGTAGAAGCCCTTGATCTCCTTTTATAACCTGCACTGCAAAGAAGACAGCGAAGAAGACGGAGATAGCCGTTGTCTCTCAACGGATAGTTCTGGACCGATCAGGCTGAAGCCTGATTGGTCCAGGGCACCTCTGATCGGTCCCCGGACCGATCCCACCTCTCTGTAAGAGATGTGGCTGCGTCTCTGATCGATCGTGGAGATCGATCAGACTCCCTGCTGATCGGTCTCCAGACCGATCAGATGACATACAGAACCCTTCTGTTTGTTATCTGATCGGTCACCAGACCGATCAGATACTCAGGCGTATCGCTAGATCGATCACCAGATCGATCCAGGTTTAGAGCTCCAGCCCTAAACCCTAAATGGTCCTGAGAACGAGCTACCGAGCCCTCTCATGACCTAGTCCGGAGAACGAGCTACCGAGCCCTCTCCGACTTCGTCCGGTCCAGAGAACGAGCTACCGAGCCCTCTCTGACCACAGTCCGGAGAACGAGCTACCGAGCCCTCTCCGACTTTCTGTGCCAAGTCTCCATACTTGGACTTTTCCCATGCCAAGCTCCCTGCTTGGACTTTTCACCAGATGTCTGGTCAACCTTGACCCATCTGGATTCCCCTTGCCTGGTTTCACTCACCAGGACTTTCCAACTGCCTGGCTTCACTTACCAGGACTTTCACAACTGCCTGGCTTCACTCACCAGGACTTTCTCCAACTGCCTGGCTTTACTCACCAGGACTTTCACTTTCACCTAGCTTCACTCACTAGGATTTTCACCTGGCTTCACTCACCAGGATTTCCCGACTGCCTGGCTTCACTCACCAGGACTTTCCGAACTGCCTAACATCCCAGTTAGGACTTCCCAGTCAAGTATCCGGTCAACCTTGACCTACTTGACTCTTCTTCATTCAACCTGATCAGACCCTGATCAGTATCTCTCCGCATGGACAACTGCACCTGCATTGTCCATGTCTACATGTCTTTCTGTATTGTCAAACATCGAAACCATGACCAAGGTTTACGCTTGGTCAACTAGGTCAACCTTGACCTACTGGAAATTGCACCAACAATTTCTTGGATTATATTTTGGTTACTCGATGACCTCGGATCATGGCAACTCATTTGGAAAAATCAAAATCCCTACATTTGCATTATATTTGCATATGTGATTAGCACTTCACCTTATAAATCACCAAAAAAATTTATTTTAATAAGTAATAAAAAATAGTTGTTGTGAGTGAAAACTAACAATTTATCCCTTTGAGACCAAGTTAGAGGTTACTAGAAAATAAAATTTTATATTTTTCTTATTTCCGAGTAGTCCTTTGAGACCTTGTGTAGTCTAATAAATATGAACCGAGTATATGAAAGGTAAGTGTCTATCATCGAGAACATAAGGAATTCAATTGGATCATGACTTGACTAGGATAGAGAATGAACTTGAAGAGCTTGAGTTACTTATTCCACTGTGCACAAGAACTTATGCTTAGGTCATACTTAGCTTACTATACAATCATGCTCACAAATGAAACTAGTTGATAGAGTTAGGCAAGTGCACTAGGGATTATGATGCATTATAGGAGGATATGCATTTAGATTACGATATTTTACTTGAGGATAAGTAAAGGTTCAAGTCTAGGGGTGTGATGTGTTGGTTAGTCCTAGGAAAACGTACCGGTTCCACTGTACAAAAATTTTTGTACAAGTGTCGAACCTTTCCTTAAATAACCTATTGTGTTCTTTAGAAGTTAAATTAGGAATCGCAGATAAACTTAACATAATTGATTCCAAATTTAACTTATTTGTTCTTAATGGTTTAGATTTGAATTGCAAGCGGAACTTAACACTATTGATTCAAATCCATATATGTTATTAATTCCATTAAATATTAATTTCCAAAATTGGCTTCCAGGACTGCATGGCGAGACACATGACCTTTTTGGATATGGCAGCAACCACCACAACCTAGACAAAGCCTTTTAAGGAAAGCTAATATTTAATTTCCTTAAATAACTCTCTTTCCTAAAATTACAACCATGACCTTATAAAATTTACAAGCTCTCTTTCCTAAAGTAGGAGTTAAAAAAGGAAAGTTCTAAAAATTAAAACCATGTTTTAAAATTTAAAACTTCTCTTATAAAATTTCCTTTTTTAACATGATGATAGAAAATTTTAATTTTAAAACTTATCTTCCTTTTTTTCTTAAACCATGAGGATGGTTAAAAAAGGAAAGTTTTAAAACTTTTAAAACTCTTTATTAATACATGTGGCCTAATTTAAATAAGAAAAGTTTTGGAAATTAAATCTCTCTTTTAAAACTTATAGTTTTCTATAAAGAGAATATTTTAAAAATTCAAAACACCCCTCCTTGTTTGAATTATTGTGGCCGACCCCTACATGCTTGGTCACCAAGCAATAGGGCCGGCCCTTTAAGAGGAGATTTGGCCAGTAACACCCACTAAGCTTTTAAGATAAATATGAGAATGATGAATTTGCCTTAGAAAAATATTAGTAGAATGTTGAACCAAAAAGAAATAAAAAGAAATAAAAATAGGGAGTGGTCAAGGATTGAACCTTGAACCTCTCATGATGTAAATGATAGGATTAATGGGTAATAACCAGTTGGGATAGGAATAATATATTGATAGCAAAGGAGGGAAACTCATGATAAGGATGAGAGTAAAAGCTAGCCAAAAGAAAACAAGAAAAGAACAAGAGAAAGGCAACTTGCCTTCCTTCCTTTCTCTCCCTCTTTCTCTTCCTTGCCGTGACTTAAAGAGGAGAATTAAGGGGATTCATTCCCCCTTGTTTCATCATGAATGATGAGAATAAATTAGAAAATAAAATAAATAAAAGAAAATAGAAAATGGGTTAAAGGAGAAGGAAAGCAAAAACCAATTTTGCTACCTCTTCCCCCTTAACATAAAAGAGAGTATGTAAAGAGGAGATTTTATTTTTCTCTCATTTATCTCATTCTCTCCTCTCCCTCACCGAACCCTCAGTCCCCTCTCCTCCATCTTTGGCCCAAGCCAAGGTTTTCTCCTAAGAAAGCCTAAGATACAAGGAGGACTTAGCAAGGAATCAAGGGAAGGGAACTAGAAGAAGAGGCTACTTCTTCCATCACCACACCTTAGATCCACAAGCGAAAAGGAAGTAAGATTCCCCTCACCTGTGGTACAAGGCATTTTATGTGCTTTTCGGATTTTATGAGGATTAGAAAACTTAGAATAGAATTTAAGAAAAATTCGGCCAAAGAAGAGTTTTCAAATCTAGGAAGGTTTAAACAAGTCCTCATTTCATGATATTTTTCTATGCTATGTAGGAAGGTTTTCCTTCATGTTTTTATACCTATATGATGCTTGGTCAGAGGAATACCTAACCCTAGAATTTCGGCCAAAAATATTTTTAAGAGGTTAGGGAAATCATTGTTTAACCAAACTAGTACAAGATTCCCTCCATGAATTACTAAGGGTCTTTTGTTGGTTTTTCTTGCTTAAAAGTTACTTGGAACCAAAAGAAATCTACTCATATGTTTCGGCCAAGAAAAGAGCTTAGGGTTAGGAAGACCTTTAAATTTAAGTAACCATGTTTATATGATAGAATATAGAGTTCTCTTAAAGAATTGCATGTTGAATATTGCTAGAAATTCATGAACTCTTCATTAAGATTTTCGGCCATGATAAGATGGATAGCTTAGAAAAGCTTAAACAAAATTTTAACATGCTCAAGACCTTTGTGATATTAAGATATGAAAGTTGTTTAATGCTCTCATGCTTAATTAGGGTATAGAGAATTTAGTTACATGATATATGACATGTAAGATCACAAGGGTCCTAGCTTGTTTATGAACCAAATTTGTATATGATGTTCTTAGTAATTTTTGCCATGAAACTTACTTAGGTTTTCCATGCTTTAGGCCACTTAAAACCTAGTTTAGAGATTGGTAGGTTTCGGCCATGAGGAAAAATAAAAGAAAAAGGAAAGAAACCTAGGAAGCCTAAGACACAATTCACATGTATGTTTATTATGCTTGTCTTTATACATGCTATGAAACTTGTATGACTTCCTATGCTTTTAGGCTATTTGAAGCAAAGTTAAACACTGATGAGTCTCGGCCAAGTAGGGTTTAAATGACCTAGAGGCCTTAGAATTGAAACCAATTGTGTTAAAAATGCTTCTTATGGAAATATGATAATATGTTGATTGAGTCACATGCTTGTATAATTTTTCCATGACCTAAATGGACCATTGTATGTTTCGGTCATGAAGGGATAGATGCCCTAGAAACCCTAGAACAAAAATTAAATATGCTCATGTCACTCTACATGAAATATGATAAGTAGAAAGCCAAAGTTCTCATGCTATATGTTGTTTAATGACCTAAAATGAGGCTAGGGTAAGTTTCGGCCATACCCATTGTATGATGCCTTATTATGAATTTATACATGATGTTAGTTCAAGTTTACATGCTTGTATGCTTGCTTTTAGCCCTAATGAATACTTGTTAAATTTCGGCCATGACATATGTTAAGGGCTTGAAGAACTTAGGAAGTAGCTCAAATATGCTTACTATGTTACTTGGAAAAAAATGCTATAAATATGGTTTAAGGTTTCCATGCTTTCATGACATTTGGGACCTTGTTTCACACCTGATAGGGTTTGGCCACATGAAGTTTAGGGACTTGGAGAACTTAGAAACCAAGTTATTCATGCTTATAATGCTTCCTATGAAATTGATGTGATGATAATTTAGGTTCCACATGCTTGGAGGTTGTTTTTACCTAAATTGAGATCTAAGGGGGTTCGGCCATGATAAGAACCCAAGGGATTAGGAAGCTTAGAACCCAAGCTAACTATGTTACCATGTTTCTTATGATAGTATAATCACATGATACACCCTTATGCTTTAAACATGTATGCTTGTGATTTATACTTTCCATGATATGATATGTGCTTAGAAATATGCATGCTTTGATGATATGCTATGTGCTTAAAATATGCATGCTTTCATGATATGCTATGTGGATAGAAATATACATGCTTTGATGATATGCTATGTGCTTAAAATATGCATGCTTTCATGATATGCTATGTGGATAGAAATATGCATGCTTGGATGATATGTTATGTGCTTAAAATATGCATGCTTTCATGATATGCTATGTGGATAGAAATATGCATGCTTTGATGATATGCTATGTGCTTAAAATATACATGCTTTCATGATATGCTAGGTGGATAGAAATATGCATGCTTGGATGATATGCTATGTGCTTAAAATATGCATGCTTTCATGATATGCTATGTGGATAGAAATATGCATGCTTTGATGATATGCTATGTGCCTAAAATATGCATGCTCTCATGATATGCTATGTGGTGAAAATATGCATGCTTTTATGACATGATGTATGCCTAAGTGATGCATACTTTTTATGACATGATGTATGCCTAAGTGATGCATACTTTTTATGACATGATGTATGCCTAAGTGATGCATACTTTTTATGACATGATGTATGCCTAAGTGATGCATACTATTTATGATATGATGTATGCCTAAGTGATGCATACTTTTATGACATAACGTATGCCTAAGTGATGCATACTTCTATGATATGCTATGTGACTAAATGATGCATTTTTATACATGCTACTTTACTTTGTAAGGCTTGTACCAAGGGTGGGCTCCTAATCAGCCCCTAGGCCTTTGGCTGTGTGATCCAGGCTAGTAAAAACAAAGGGATGGGCTCCTTAGTACGCCCCTAGGTCTATGGCTATGTGATCCGGACCTAGTTCCTAGTATGATTCAAGACTTGCTACCTTGGATATACTTAGGAAGCGCGCATATCTACATGATTTATCTATGTGTGGTACAAGCCGGGGCCCTGATTATGTTGATATTATGTTCAAGTATATATGTAAGAAGAAATGGTTTTAAAGATCATGAGACATACACATGTTTTTCGGATACATGTTTTCAAAATCATATTGCATATACCTTATGATCATGTTGTGATGATGCTATAATTTATGATATGCCATGATTAGATACGATTATGTTATGTTTCATGCTATGCTTTAAGAGCTTGATATGCCATGCCACCTTATGATGATACTATGATATGCCATGATTAGATATGATTATGTTATGTTTCATGCTATGCTTTAAGAGATGATATGCCATGACTAGTTATGATTTTGTTATGTTGCATGATATGCTTAAAAAGTATGATATGTTATGCCATGACTAGTTGAGATCATGTTATGTTGAGACATTCTTTGATCATGTGATGATTTTCGGTTTTAGTGAGTAGGAAAGGAACTTACTGAGCCATGAGTGCTCATAGCTTACTTTCCTTGTACCACAGATAAAGGAAAAAGCTGGATGAGCTAAAGGAGCAGCAGGAGAGGCAAGGAGATGTGTGTGGCAGTGGCTAGGAAACTAAATAAGAACCTGCTTTAAAAACTTTTAAAGAACTATGCTTTGGTATCATGAATTGTAGTACCGTATGTGTGACTTGATGTTATGTTTCTACTAATTTTGATATCATGTTATTGATGCCATGATAGTGTAGTTCAGATTTAATGAAAAGAAAAACAAAAGAAAAGTTTTTATTAAACTAAGAAAATTATTTAAAGTCTTCCGCTGTTTTAAAAAGAAAAATTTGTACATGGAGTATCGTAGCCCCGTCCCTTAGGGTTAGCAGGGAGGGCGGGCGTTACATGGCCGACCATTGCTTGGTCACTAAGCAATGGTCCGACCCCCTTCTTGGACACCAAGATGAGCCTTTCTTTGGATGAACTTAAGGCTATAATGAGGTTACGACAGGGACCTATTGGAGAAATTGGTTTTGACCTTCTGATGAACTTGAGTATCCCGTGCTCGCCCCGAACACACAACTCAAGTTCATCGATAATAACTCATTCCACTAGAGAGTTATTATCGCACTACCACACCAATCCTAAATTATATTATGGGCTCCTTCTTATCATGTGTGTGTTAGTCTCCCTATGTTTAAGATTACGAATGTCGACTAATTAAGTAAGTTACTGACAACTCACTTAATTAATATCTATCTCCAAGAGTAGTACCACTCAACTTCATTGTCATGTCGGACTAAGTCCACCTGCAGGGTTTCACATGGCAATCCTTATGAGCTCCTCTTGGGGACATTCTCAACCTAGATAACTAGGACACAGATTTCTTCTATAATCAACAACACACACTATAAGTAATATCATTTCCCAACTTATCGGGCATATTGAATTATCGAGCTAAACCTCGCCCTTTGATAAGTCAAAGAAATAAATATTAAATATATGTGCTTGTTATTATATTAGGATTAAGAGCACACACTTCCATAATATCTAAGGTCTAGTTCTTTTATTAAGTCAGTACAAAAAGAACTTACCTAAATGATCCTACTCAATACACTTAGAGTGTATCAGTGTAATTTATTAATCAAGATAAACTAATACTTAATTACACTACGACTATTTCGATGGTTTATTCCTTTCCATCTTAGTCGTGAGCAACTATTTATAATTTATAAAGAACCGACAATATGACCTTCTGAGTGTGACACCACACTCCATGTTATCTACTATATAAATTAATTGAACAATTATATTTAACAAATAACTGTAGATATTGACCAATGTGATTCTTTTATTTCAAAAATAAATGTTTACAAAAACTAGGCTTTTAGTATACACTCCAACAATCTCCCACTTATACTAAAAGACTAAGCTGCCATATCTGTTGTCATACATCTGATTCCCATCCCCTCCATATACCGATCAAAAGCTTTCGCCGGAAGGGCCTTAGTGAAAGGATCTGCCAGGTTATCTGCTGATGCAATCTTGGCGACGACAACTTCTCCTCGCTTGACGATGTCTCGTATCAGGTGGTACTTGCGCTCTATATGTTTACTTGCTTTATGGGCTCGTGGTTCCTTCGAGTTTGCAACTGCACCGCTATTATCACAATAGATTGTGATGATCTTGGGCAAACTAGGAATCACATCTAAGTCCATTAGAATGTTCCTGAGCCATATAGCTTCTTTGGCTGCCTCAAAGGCTGCCACATACTCAGCTTCCATGGTTGAGTCCGAGACGTATTTCTGCTTAACACTCCTTCATGCAATGGCTCCACCTCCTAGAGTAAACACATAGCCTGACGTAGACTTACTATTGTCCCTATCTGATTGGAAGTCCGAATCCGTGTATCCCACATGGAGCAAATCGTCTGCTTGATAGACTAGCATATAATCTCTAGTCCTTCTCAGGTACTTTAATATATGCTTCACAGCAGTCTAATGTCCTTGTCCAAGGTTACTCTGATATCTGCTAACCATGCCCACGGTAAAATAGATATCAGGTCTCGTACACAACATTACATTCATAAGGCTTCCTACAGCCGAAGCATAAGGAACTGCCTTCATGTCCTCTATCTCCTTTAATGTCTTCGGAGACATCTCTTTAGATAAGACTACTCAATGCCTAAAAGGTAAGAAACCTTTCTTGGAGTTTTGCATGCTAAAATGAGCAAGGATTGTATTTATATATAAAGCTTGGGATAAACACAACATTCTTTTCTTGCGATCCCTTATAACTTTGATCCCAAGAATGTGTGCACATTCTCCGAAGTCCTTCATATCAAATTGTTTGGACAACCATACCTTTACGTCCGATAATACCTTGACATTGTTGCCAATTAACAAAATATCATCTACGTATAGTACAAGAAATACCACCATATTTCCGTTACACTTCTTGTATACACAAGACTCATCCGGACTATGAATAAATCCATATGATTGGATTACTTCATTAAACCTGATGTTCCAAGATCTTGAAGCTTGCTTTAGTCCATAAATGGACCGATTGAGCTTGCACACTAGATGCTCTTTGTCTTTTTCAATAAATCCCTCTGGTTGCTTCATATGAATGCTTTCTTCAAGACTTCCGTTAAGGAAAGCTGTCTTGACATCCATTTGCAAAATCTCATAATCCATGTCACGCCCGGGGAAGTCACTGTCTGAAGAAAATTTCAGCAGCATCTCCCTTGTACGGCGAACAATCTGAAACTTTCTACATCACCATATACCTCAGCCACATGCGGCTGGAATAATAACAACAATAGACAAATAATCACACATACATCCACGCAGTTTATATCAATTTCAGCCTCTGGCTGACACAACCACGCAGTTTAATAAGAAATGCTAAGAAGACTCAAAATCCACCCTACTCAACTACACTCATAAAACGCAAATCCGACGATAAGATCAACTTATCTCTTCTACCGTCTAGGCAGGCATGTAGTAAAATAAATCCAAACAAAAATCATCCACAAGTAAAACAATCCATACAAGATCCAAAGTATCCAAAACATAACAAGTTCAAAACATAGTCTAGTAAAGAAGAAAAACCAAAAGATCAATAAACCCTCATGGTTTGCAGGGGACTAGCAACTGGAACTCTCTCCTGACAGCATCAACCTGAAAATAATAACGGAGGCGGGGGTGAGTCCAACGCTCAGCGGGTAACAACTGATATACATAGTAAGGAAGTAACATCTAGCATTAATCATGTGTACAGTCTCCTGACGTAATAAAGGTAAATAAAAATCTGAAATGAACAGGAGGATACTGTACTAACCAGGACCTAGTACAAGGATAAACAGTCCGAGAGGTACAGAAATCCTGTATGCATGTCAAGCATGGACATCCAACCAATATGCAGCAAATAAATGTAGCAAACGCAATCACAAGAAATAAATGCATCAATGTGTATGATGCCAATGCAATCATGGTCACCCCTGACGCCAGTCAGCCATCTCACACCCAATGGTGGGACCGAGTGGGTAGGGTTGTGACAACCGTGCACTCTGCATCACTACTCCTGATGAGTGACCGAGTGGACGGGATGCTGTCGGAGTACACACATACTCCTACCCCAAATCATAAATGGGGGAGCGCAATGCTCTCATCTCCAGGTACACAATGACGGGGAGGGGTCTCGACGTGCTACCACGCTGCAATCACACTACCCATGAGCGGACCAACGGAGCACCGAACAAGCAAACTGACGTGTTACCACGCTGCGTCACGCTACCCATGAGCGTCAACAACGGAGCACCGAACAGTGATGAAACTGGCGATGTGCTCGATAATAATGGAGCAATCTATCACATAGCATGCAATCATGCGAATGGTGCATGACACTAAGCATGGTAATATACTGAACCAATCTATATACATATATGATGTGCACCATAGTCAATAAATCATATCAAGGGTACACAAATCAGATAAGGTATCACACCTAGGTCCTGAACATGGTGAAGCATGGTTATGTCACTACCCCTAATCATGTATAATCAGGTAAGCCATAACATGAGATGCAAAACAAGCAATCAACCAAGCATGTAACAGGTAGCGGGTAGTGACTAACTGAAACAAAATAATAAACATAATTTTTTCTATTTGTTAAATTCACTACTATGCATATCAAAGACATAAAGTCAAAAGTACCCGCCTCCAATCTAAAAGGTCCAATCCGATAATCGAGATACTCTTCTCGCGTTAAACTCCTGTATCACCAATATTTAGTTTAGCAAATTCTATCACACATTAATTAGCTAAACTAAATCCTAATCAAATTAAGAAATTCCAAATTGGATCAACTCAACATAATCCTACTAACCATGAAATCCACAGTTATACTCACAACAATGCATTTACCTCAATCCAAAACTCACGCAATTGCGTATGCCCGACTGTCGAGTCACTGCAAGAGACGCGTGCCTTGGTGATATAATGACCGAAACTAGGAGTTACTGCTGCGGAAATAAACAGTGACAGAATCCACTGTGATCAGCCAACAACTCAACACAAACATCCCTAAATTATATTCACATACATACTCAAATCTGCCTCACCTAACCAGTGCCCCTCGTTCCCTCTCTATCGGTGGCTGATGGAAGAAGGAGCTGACAGTGGAGAAAAGAACTAGGGCACAACGTCAACAATCAACCAATGGGGAAGAGGGCTCGGTAGAATCCTGCGACCACAGTGATCACAGACACAAGAAGCACCTCCGGTGATGAATGGTGGCAGTCGAGTGATGATGTCCGATGATCGGGAGGTAGAGCAGTCGGTCAGCTCTTGCTCTGCCAGAAGAAAGGAAGAGAGGTGAAACAAAAACTTGGTCAGCGCTAGGGCAGAAGCAAAACTCGCATCGGGGAGGGGAAGAAGAAGAGAAAAGAAGAGATGGTGCACGGCTTGGAGGCTAGCTTCCGGCCGAGAGGGGCGGCGGCAGTGATTAGGGCTCGGTGAAGTCGACAGAGGAGAAGAGAAGAAGAATTAAAGGGAAGGAGGAGAAGAAAATCGCTGCGGCGGTTAGGGCAAGGGGAGAGGGCTTCGGCGTGAGAGGAGAAGGGAAGAGGGCGCGCGGGTTTTCGGCGAGGAAGAGAAGAAATAAAGAAAAAAGAAAAAGGAAAAAGGAAATATAAAAATAGACATTTCCTCGCTTAAATGGGTAGCCTAAACAGGCTTTTCTCGGGCCCCGTTTTTATTCCCGTTAACTCGTCCGTACGAGCTCTGAAAAATTCCCGAAAATTTTCCAAAAATTACGGAAAATTCCCTTATTAATATTCGCCTATTTTCGGTATTTTACAATCCATATGAGCGGCAATGGACAAGAGTATCCGGATAGACTTAAGCATGGCAACTGGTGAAAAAGTCTCCTCATAGTCGATTCCCTCTTTCTGAGTATACCCTTTCGCAACAAGCCTTGCTTTGAAGGTTTCTACCTTCCCATCTGCCCCACTTTTCCTTTTGTAGATCCACTTGCATCCAATGACTTTTACACCATCAGGTGGTTCTACAAGCTCCCAGACCTTATTAGAATACATAGATTCTATTTCAGAATTCATTGCCTTTTGCGAAGATACTGCCTCTATATCTTGGAGTGCTTCATCATATGTTCGGGGATCAGTTTCATGTTTACCCGGGATCAAGTCCGAAGACTCTCCCAAAAACATGAATCTCTCAGGCTGCCTTACAACCCTCCAACTACGACGAGGCACCGTCTGTGGTTGTGTATCATGTGTGACACGTGTTGTAGTCTCTTGTGGTACTTCATCTTGTACTGTTTGTATTAAAGTAGACGTGTCCTCTCTTATTTCTTCTAGAACTATTTCACTCATGGGCTTATGGTTCATTACATAATCTTCTTCTAAAAATCGAGCATTGACACTAACAATGATCTTCTGATTTTTAGGATTATAAAATAAACCACCTTTCGTTCTCTTAGGATATCCCACAAACAGACAAACTTCTGTATGTGATTCCAACTTGTCAGTATCTCCCTTCAGCACATGTGCTGGACTACCCCATATCCGGATATGATTCAGACTAGACTTACACCCATTCCATAATTCCATGGGAGTAGAAGGAACTGTTTTAGAAGGTACCATATACAGAATGTACATTGCTGTTTCTAAAGCATATCCCTAAAATGAATTTGGTAATTTTGAATAACTCATCATCGATCTAACCATTTCCATAAGAGTTATATTCCTTTGTTCTGTCACACCATTCTGCTGAGGTGTACCAGGTGCAGACAATTGGGATTGAATCCCGACTTCTGATAAGTAATTCCTAAACTCTCCAAAGAGGTATTCGCCACCAAGGTCAGACCGTAGTGTCTTGATACTTTTACCAAGACGTTTCTCCACATCAGCCCTATATTCTTTGAAATTGTCAAAGAATTCAGACTTGCGGTGCATCAGGTAAATGTATCCATATCTTGAATAATCGTCTATAAAAAAGACGAAGTATTCATAACCACCTCTATCCTGGATAGACATAGGACCACACAAATCAGAATGAACTAGTTCTAATGCATCTTTGGCTCTATACCCCTTGGCCTTAAAAGGTCTCTTGGTCATTTTACCTTCTAAGCAGGATTCACATGTTGGAAAGTTTTCCAACTCTAAGAACCCAAGAGTCCATCGGCTACAAGCCTTTGAATACTACTTAAGTTAATATGACCAAGCCTTAGATGCCAAAGATACGTTTGGTTCATTTCCGAAGGTTCTTTTCTCTTATTAGAGTTAGAGGATGTGTTATTAATTTCCATATTTTACTTTGTGGGAGAAATTGGATTTAAAGTATATAAATTGACAACCAATGCACCAGAACAGATAATCACCTTATTTATCTTTATAACCACATTGTTACTAAAGGAAACTGAATATCCATCCAAATACAGTTTAGAAACTGAAATTAAATTCTTTTTAAAACTGGGTACATAACGACAATTTCTTAAAACCAAATTTCTATTCCTATCAAAAGATAAGTGAGCGTCTCCCACTGCAATAGCCGCCACCTTAGTAGCATTGCCCATGTAGACGGTTATCTCTCCATCAAATAGTCGTCGGGTTTCCTGGAACCCTGTAAAGAATTGCAGATATGATCAGTGGCTCCCGTATCTACACACCAAGTGCTGGTAGATAACACCGCTAAACATGTTTCAACTACTAGAGCATGAGATATACCTTTATTGTTCTGATTCCTATGAGGACAGTCCACCTTCCAATGTCTTGACTGCTTGCAGATGCAGCACTTGCCCTTCGGCTTCTTCATTCCAGCTTTTTATCCCTAAGGTTTATTTACTCTCTTTGCTGAAAAGACCTGTTTCTTCTTCTTCTTGCCTTTCGGTTTAGAAGTAGAACCATTTTCAGCATAGTGAATCTGAGAACTTTGATGAAAAATACCTTCTGCTGCCTATAGTTCTGTCAGAAGTTCCACCAATGTATACCCTCTTTTGTTCATGTTATTGTTCAGGCGGAACTGCTCAAAACTTTTGGGTAGCATTTGGAGAATTATATCGACCTGGGTTTCCCCATCGATTTCTCCTCCAAGAACTTGTATTTCATTCAGATAGGCCATCATTTTGAGGATATGATCCCTTACGGGTGTCCCCTCAGACATGGTGGCTGTCATTAGCTTTCTCATTGCCTCTTGCCTAGCAATCCGACTCTGGTGCCCAAAGAGTTCTTTGAGATTGTTCATTATATCATAAGATATTGGTAAATCTTGATGCTGATGTTGCAATACATTTGACATTAATGCCAAAATGTAACACTGCGCCATCTCATCAGCTTTTATCCATTTCTTATGATACTCAATCTCCTCTGGGATAGAGTCACCGTCAGGTGCATCAGGGCAAGCCTCAGTCAGTACAAACTTATAGCTCTCAGTAGTAAGAACAATGTCCAGGTTTCTTTTCCAATCAATATAGTTGGGACCAGTAAGTTTGTTCTCTTTCAGTAATGGCCAGTGGGTTGAAAGTCATCCTAAGAATAACAAAAATAAACTTTGGTCAAGACTCTAAATTTAGAATAATATTGATTCCTCAAACAATACTATTTTAAATTAACCAACACCTCAAATCACCGTGAATATTGCATGCCACGTTAGTGTGGACGTATACAAATTCAACATTTGTAAGAGGAGGGTGCGACCCATTAATTTTATTATCTTGTCATCCTAACTTTATGACAAATAAAATTAATAGTTGGTTTCACTTTGGTCACACAAAACAATAGCAGTGACTCCGTTGGGGAGGATACTATTGAATGCGTCTAAGTGTATACCATTTCTTGATACTAAGTCCATTAAATAGGATTGTGCCCCTTCAGTTGGAGAAGATCACACGCTCCTAAAGAATTTCCTATAACCATCCATAAAAGGAAGTTTGATCTAGTGATCCGCAACAAACCCATCCGTTGTGGAGGGAGGCACTCAGAGCCAACACGCAAGCTTGTTGCATCACTTACAAACCAGTAATGGAGACCATGGGATTTATTAAAATAAATCCCTCTCCTACTTAGTTATTTAAAGTGAGGAATTTTAAACTATCCTAGCATGCATCACATGCATGCACACACATCACAGTAAATAAAAGCAATAAATTTGGAATTTATTTTCCAACTATTATTGCCTTTTTCTATTACTGTCCTCCATGTGCTCCAACCCTAGCTGCTGCCATCTTTAGCCACCGCCATCGGGTTGAGTCCTCGCATCCATCTTGCTTCTTATTCCGCTGCGCCTCTGGTGCTCCAAAAGTACCATGCCTCGTAAGAATCCGATCCGCGAAAAAAATAGAATTTTACATATATCGATCCTATATTCCATAAAGGAATGTACATGTATTCTAGATCGAACAAAAAATAAAATTCTAAAAATAATACAGCTCCTGCTGTATTTGATACATACAATCATGCACGTAAAATAATGCCCTTGACATGTCCAAGGGTCCAATCACACACAACATCAATAAGCCATAATAGTTGGAGCCTGCAACCAAAGAGTTAGCACATCCTACTATTATCCTGCCTAAATTATGTATGACATGTGCATAACCTACTTGAATTCTAAACACACAGAGGCAAACCCTAGCTCTGATACCAATTGTTGGTTAGTCCTAGGAAAACATACCTGTTCAACTGTACAAAAAATTTTGTACAAGTGTCGAACCTTTCCTTAAATAACCTATTGTGTTCTTTAGAAATTAAATTAGGAATAGTAGACGGAACTTAACATCATTGATTCCAAATTTAACTTATCTATTCTTAATGGTTTATATTTGAATCGCAAGTGGAACTTAACACTATTGATTCAAATCCACCCATGTTATTAATTCCATTAAATATTAATTTCCAAAATTGGCTTCCAGGACTGCATGGCGAGGCACATGACCTTCTTGGATATGGCAGCAACCACCACCGCCTAGACAAAGCCTTTTAAGGAAAGCTAATATTTAATTTCCTTAAATAACTCTAGGTTAACCAAAAAGAACAATCGAATCACAAATTCGAAAAAGAAGAAAACACAAACTCGAAAAACTAATTCAAAAAACTAGATCTAATTGCCTCTTGTATTTAGAATTCTTACAAAGAAAATAACTAGTATGATGCGGAAGAAAATTACTAGTTATACCTTCTCTTTGTAAGCTAATGACCTCAAGATCTTCTGTCGTATTCATCACCTCGCCTTGGATGTCGTGTGGGCGACGATCCTCCAAGATGAACACCACCTAAAAGCTTCTTCCTCTTCTTCTAAAATCCGACAACCACCAAGGAGAAGAGAGCATAAGGGAAAAGAGAAGGGAGAGGGCCGACCACACCAAGAGGGTCTCCAAGCAAGAGAATAAGAGTTGTGTCTCATGAGGCCTCCTCACCCCTTCTTTTATTTTACTTGCCCAAGGCAAACAAAGAAAAACTTTTTACAAAAAAAAAATCATCCTCTAGTTTTTCCTTTTCCCTTTTTATTTTTCCTTTTCTTTCCTCTTGATTGAATCAATCACCAATTTTAATTTTGTGATGATTTTAAATTTAATTATGGCCGGCCCCTTGCTTGGGCACCAAGAAAGGTGGCCGGCCACCTCATCAAGGAAAAAGGAAATATTTTTTTTAAAAAAATTTTACAAGAAGAAATTCTCTTATAAAATTTACAAGCTCTCTTTCCTAAAGTAGGAGTTAAAAAAGGAAAGTTCTAAAATTTAAAACTATGTTTTAAAATTTAAAACTTCTCTTATAAAATTTCCTTTTTTAACATAATAATAGAAAATTTTAATTTTAAAACTTATCTTCCTTTTTTTCTTAAACCATGAGGATGGTTAAAAAAGGAAAGTTTAAAAACTTTTAAAACTCTCTATTAAAACATGTAGCCTAATTTAAATAAGGAGAGCTTTTGAAATTAAAATCTCTCTTTTAAAACTTATAGTTTTCTACAAAGAGAAGATTTTAAAAATTCAAAACACGCCTCCTTGTTTGAATTATTGTGGCCGACCCCGACATGCTTGGTCACCAAGCAATAGGGCCGGCCCTTTAAGAGGAGATGTGGCCGGCCGTTGCTTGGTCACCAAGCAATGGTCCGACCCCCTTCTTGGACACCAAGATGGGCCTTTCTTTGGATGTACTTAAGGCTATAATAAGGCTACGACAGGGACCTAGAGGAGAAATTGGTTTTGACCTTCTGATGAGCTTGAGTATCCCGTGCTTGCCCCGAACACACAATTCAAGTTTATCGATAATAACTGATTCCACTAGAAAGTTATTATCGCACTACCACACCAATCCCAAATTACATTATGAGCTCCTTTTTATCATGAGTGTTTAGTCTCCCTGTGTTTAAAATTACGAATGTCCACTAATTAAGTAAGTTACTGACAACTCAGTTAATTAATATCTATCTCCAAGAGTAGTACCACTCAACTTCATTGTCATGTCGGACTAAGTCCACCTGCAGGGTTTAACATGGCAATCCTTATGAGCTCCTCTTGGGGACATTCTCAACCTTGATAACTAGGACACAGATTCCTTCTATAATCAACAATACACACTATAAGTAATATCATTTCCCAACTTATCGGGCATATTGATTTATCGAGCTAAACCTCACCCTTTGATAAGTCAAAGAAATAAATATTAAATATATGTGCTTGTTATTATATTAGGATTAAGAGCAAACACTTCCATAATAACTAAGGTCTAGTTCTTTTATTAAGTCAGTACAAAAAGAACTTACCTAAATGATCCTACTCAATACACTTAGAGTGTATCAGTGTAATTTATTAATCAAGATAAACTATTACTTAATTACACTACGACTATTCCGATGGTTTATTCCTTTCCATCTTAGTCGTGAGAAACTATTTATAATTTATAAAGAACCGACAATATGACCTTCTGAGTGTGACACCACACTCCATGTTATCTACTATATCAATTAATTGAACAATTATATTTAACAAATAAATGTAGATATTGACCAATGTGATTCTTTTATTTCAAAAATAAATGTTTACAAAAACTAGGCTTTTAGTATACACTCCAACATGATGTGCATAGATTATATACACTTTTATGCATGATTTGACACACATTAATGTACTTTATTTGTGCTTGATTTATGAATTTTACACCTCTTATCATATTTTTAGCATAATTACTCTTCTTTATCAAAGATCTGCTCATTGTGTATTTTCTTATTGGCAGGATGCACTCTTGGAGTGAAAATAATGCTAGTAGATGACTCGAATAACAAACGAAGAAAAAGGCCGTGCCACATTCCTAGAGGAGGAGAAGGCTCCGACCATGTGAGCCCACATGACTATGCCACAGAGCATAGCCAAAGCAAGCCCTGACCTTATGGAATCCACATGGTCATATCAATGAAACAGAGAAGAAGCTATAGGTATCCTGAGGTAGTTTTGATGTGGTCAACCGAGTTAAGTTGGGTCTTGTATGTATTTGATGCCTTGTGTCTAAGTGTGAAGGACCTTAAGAGCACATGAAGTCGAGAGAAAGATGCAGCTAGTGAGAAGGATGACATGGGAGAGAGTCGACGGGCTCAGTGCGTTTGAGAGACAAGGAGCTGTGGAAGTGTACACTGGTGGACGAGAAGAAAGTACACGATATTTCAAAGGGACAAGAAGTCGAAGCGAAAGGTTGCTTAAGAAGAATGCCAGAAAATGGGTTTGGGTGAGCCATATTCCAGATGACCGAAATTACCCAAATGAATAGGAGCTGAATCAAAAGAGAACTAGACAGTTAACAAGATGTTGACTGTTTGGGCGCCTGGACCAAGTCTGGGCGCCCGGACCCTTGGGGGCAACCAAGGGTGCCTCTTCGACGCACCTTATTTGAAGGTTGGTTAATACGGTTCAAGCGCCTGGGGCTGTTCAAGGCACCCGGACCAAATAAGTTTTATCAAAGCAGTCGTTGCGACGTGGATAAAATTTTATCCAAACTCAAGCACCTGGAGCACTTATAGTTGCCTAGAGTCCTTCTAGGCACCTTGTCCATGCGGTTTTCCTCTCTTACATAGAGCCAACCATACTCTATGAGCTTTCCAACAATCGTTTCTACCATCATTTTATGTTCTACTACTTCAATTGTGTGCTTCCAATGCTTGTAAGAGGCTTCTCCACCTATGACAAAAGGAGAATTTGATTAGTGATTTCAACGTCTTAGATTAACAACCTCTCCAATTATAACCAAGTAAAAATCGGTAGCCTCTTTTAATTTATGCATTTTAGTTTATTTTAATAGATTGTCTTAATCAAGCTACAAGATTGAGAAAGGTTTGATTTTGTTTAAGAGGGAAATTCACCCCATCTTGCCTACTGCACGGGTCCTAACAAGTGGTATTAGAGCCAAACTTGCTTTAGAAGGATTAACCAACATTTGAAGTAAAAGAAATGGCTAGATCTAGCATCTACCTGTCGAAATTTGAGGAAATTTTCACGATGTGGGAAAAGTGCATGGATGTATTATTCAAGACTGATTTTGAAATATTACTAATTATAAAATATGATTTCGTAGCACCTACGGATCAGCACGGAGCCGAGAAAGAAGAGTACACGTGGACAAAGAAGGAACAAGCCGACTTCATGGCTAATGGAAAAGTGGAGTTCCATCTACTTAGTGTTCTTCCACCCCAGGAGGTGAGCTGGATTTGAAGCTATAACTCTACCAAAGATCTCTAGGAAAAAATCCTGGAGCTTCACAAAGGTACTTTGGAAGCCAAACTAGCAAAGCGGGACATCCTCCAAAGCCAACTGACGAACCTCCTGATGAACAAGGGAGAAAAAGTAGCCCAACTCCATGCCAGAATAAAATATTTAATCACCCAGCTCAACAACTTCGGAGAAAAGGTAAGAAATCGTGACTCTTTAAGGTATGCACTTAACTCTTTTTCGAGAACTCAAGAGTGGTTAGCCTTAGTAGATGCTTACTACATCGCTAAGGACCTCGAGGCAAGTACTCTTGAAAATTTATTTTCAACTTTTGAACTTCATGAGTCTCATTGTGTAGATAATCAAGAAATAGAAATATCTAACAACATTGCCCTAAACTCCACGAAGGACGAATCAGGCACTGACACTTCCCTCGATGATGATGAATCAACATATATGGTAAGGAAATTTAAAAAATTCTTTTGATCTAATAAATTTAATCAACTATAGGCAAAGAAAAGAAGAGAAAGGAAGATAAGATGTTATAACTGCAATGAAGAGGGGCACATCAAGGATGACTACCCAAAGCTGAAAGAGGATAACAAGAAAGGACCAAGCACAACAAAGTACAAAACTCTAAAGGTGACATGGGACAAATTGTCATCAGATTTAGATCTGGAGGAGTATGCTAGACTTGCATTGATGGCAAGTCACCAAGAGGAGAGCATAGACGAAGGGGGAGGCTCCTCAGAAGAAAGCTGCGATGAGGAAGAAGAAATAAACTTCAGAACAGATCTGATAAGTGAGGTATGTTTACTACCTCTTGACCAACTATATTCAGGTATTACATCCATGAGTAGATCCCTATATAAATTTAAATCTAAAAATAATAATTTTTTAAAAAAAATTTGAATTAAAAACAATCTTAGCAAATGCATGCCTTTTAGAAATGTATGATACATTAAAAGAATAAAATGAAAAATTAAAGGGCCAAATTAAAAAATTAAGAAATTATGCATGTTCTAATTAAAATACCTGGAAAAATTATAGAAGTCTAAATTGGAATCTTAAATATCATAAGGGTTAAATTAGAAAAATATCAAAAAAATATATCCCAAATAAATTTCTTATCAATTCTGTAGGTAAAAGTTTATTTGGAACACAAAATCTTTTTTAGTATAAATAAATAATTATACATGTTTTATATTTAGAAATATTAATTATACTTGTAAAATTAAGATGATATGCCTACTTTTAACATTTATTACTGAAATTTTTCCCCTATTGCTTGAATGAAATATCTTTCAGTATACAATTTTTCAGAATATTTCTTTGATTAAAAATTCTTTTATGAATTTTTTATTAAAAAAATCATAATTTTAAATTTTAAATTATACAAATATATATTTTGACAAACCTGATTTTTCAAAGAATTACCATTATATTTTGAATAAATAAAAAAATTAGCCTAATTTTTAGGTTAATAAACTAAAGATATTCATTTTTGAAAAGAATAATATCTGTTTAAAATATTTTTTGTATAGTCTTTTAGTTTAAAATTTGTATCCAATTTTTTATAGTAATAAAATCATTGAATTTCTATTTGAAAATATTTTTTATATATTTTTTAATAAATAATTATTTTTCTATAGATTATTTTCTGAAAACCTTATTTTTAAAACTAAAAAATATTAAAAATTTATTTTTTAAAAATTTAATATTTTTATTAGTTAGACATTCTGTTCTCAATACTTAAAAAAAATTTGAAAGATTTTTTTGTATAAACATATAATTTTAAAATTTAATTTACAAAAACTATGGTTTTATACAAAATAATTTATTTATGCTAAAATACTTAGAAATTTTTTGTGAATATTTTTCTGTATATTTAAATACTTTGTTGCATTCTAAGATTTTTTTTTAATTCTTAGAAATGTTAAACTTATTTTTAAAATTAAATTTACAAATGTAATTATTAATTCTTTGAAATTTAGATTTTTAGAAAAATACTTTGTAAAAATTATTTTTTTCATTGCATTCTGTTTCCTTAACCCTTAGAAAAAGTCTCAATTTTTTTTCTCTAACTATTTTTCTCCTGACTTGATTTTGATATAATGAAAGGGGGAGAATGAGATATGTGAGCTTAAATCTAGGCAGAGGATATATATATGTAATTTTGTAGTCTACAAAATTCCAACTTTAATTATCATTTTGTTAAAACTATATTTTTTCCTAACTTTAACTCGGGTTGATGCACATCAAAAAGGGAGAGATTGTAGGAACCCCGATGTAGTTTTGATGTGATCAACTGAGTTAAGTTGGGTCCTGTGTGT
Organism: Zingiber officinale; assembly: GCF_018446385.1. Lineage (NCBI taxonomy): Eukaryota > Viridiplantae > Streptophyta > Magnoliopsida > Zingiberales > Zingiberaceae > Zingiber > Zingiber officinale. The sequence goes on along the minus strand of NC_056006.1, from coordinate 57,024,269 downwards.
ATTTAATGCCTTATGTCTAAGTGTGTAGGAACTTAGGAGCATAGGAAGTCGAGCAAAAGATGTAGTTAGAGTGAAGGATGGCATGAGAGAGAATCAATGGGCTTGGTGCGGCTAAGAGACAAAGTGTTGTGGAAGAGTACACTAGTGGGCAAGAAGAAAGCACGTGGCATTTTTTAGGGATGAGAAGTCTGAGTGGAAGGTCGCTTAAGGAGAATGCCAGAAAAATGGGTTCAGGTGAGCCCTATTCTCGATGGCCGAAATCACTCAAGCGAACAGAAGTTGAATCAGTGGAAAAATGGACAGTCAACAAGATGTTGACTGCTCGGGCTCTTAGACTACGTTTAGGCACCCAAATGGTCCGAGCGCCTAGACCCCTTGGGGCTAGCCCAAGGCACCTCCTCGACGTGTCCTGTTCGAAGGCTGGTCAACATAGTCCGGGCACTCGAAGTTGTTCCAGGCACCCGAAATAGATAAATTTTATCTAGAGCAGCAATTACGAGCCGTTGTAATTTGGATAAAATTTTATCCACACTCAATCACCCGAAACCCTTCCAAGCGCCCGGACTTGCCACATCAGCAAACGGTCAGATTTGACCAACATGCTATAAATAGAACCCTGCTCTAAGTAGTTCAGACAATCACTTATACACGAGTTCATTTTCTGTTCTATGACTTCATATGTATGCTTCCAACGCTTGTAAGAGGCTTCTCCGCCTACGACAAAAAGAGAATTTGATTAGTGCTTTCAACATCTTCGATTAACAACCTCCCCAGTTGTAACCAAGTAAAAAATCGGTTGCCTCTTTTAATTTATGAATTTTAGTTCATTTTAATAAAGTGATTATCGTAATCAAGCTATAAGAATGAGAAAGGTTTGATTTTATTTTTCAGGACAATGCACCCCCTCTTGTAGGTCGCATGGGTCCTAACAGAAGCAGGCTATGGCTGTGTGGAATCCACACGGTCGTGTGGAATTTCCATAGATGAAGTAGCTTCCGGTCATGTGGAATCCACACCAGACCAGAGCCAAGGCAACTTCTGATCATGTGGATTCCACACAGTCGTGGCACGAGCTGTGCCTAGCCCATGCCCTGCTCTATTTAAGGGGAGTTCTTCCCCTTTTCAAGGGGAGAAAGGTTCTCCCCTTAGGGAGATCCAACTTGGATAAGATTTGAACTTCTGTAGCACTCTCTCAGATGATCTAAAGATGAATTTAGCATCTCCATCACTCAGAAGCTTGGATTAGATCTGAAGACCACTCTTCGTATAGGATAAGCTTTCTTCCCTTTCTCTTCTTGAGTTTTCATATTTTTGGCTTAGATCATTATGTCTTTGTATTCTTTCCTCCTAGTTATGAAGTAGATCACTTGTTCTAAGATTAAGGGAGTAGTTGTGATGTGAATTGATGTAAAACTTATGGATTTATCAATTTCTTATCTATATGACATTGCTATGTCTTGTATCTATGTGATCTTATATGTGTGTAGTGTGTTTGAGCTTGATTTTCATGTTTGATTGAATGTTTGTCTGAAATTGCTAATCCCATAGGGGAATGCCCAAGATTGTATGACCAAGGGGCCCTAGTGACAAGGGTATCCTGTTTCCAGACATCTAGGGTGTTGCTTTGAAAGGAGAAGAAATTCTCCACAAGGAAGTAAGGAATTGAACATAATTATTATTTCAATCTCTATGTTATTGAATGTTAGTGTATTTTTGTGATGTATGAGAAAGGGACCCTAGTGGCAGGGGTATCACGTTACCAGACTTCATAGGAATCACTTCTATTTAGTAGCATAGGATATAGGTTAAGATAGCATTCCAGCTTAATCTCTACGAGGAAGAGCCTATAATGAATCTAACTTTCTACAAGTGCATAGGAATAGAGAATGGGTGATAGGTGATCCATGATAGATTGATTAACATCACAATAAAACTAAAACCCTAGAATATTTCTCCAAACAAAGTTCCTAAACACTCTTTCTCTTTCTCTCTAATTTTTTTACTTACTTCCCTTTATATTTGTATTTGCAATCTTAAATCTTTCAATAGTTTGGCTAGTTCATTGTGCTTAGATTTTAGTACTTATATCCAATTTTTGTGTGATCAATATTTTTATTACTTGATGACACTCATATACTTGAGAGCTCACATTTGACTCGTGGCTTCGTGAAGCCATCTCAACGACAACTCGGCATGGATATAAATAGAAACAAGGCTTTCGAGTCTTATTTAGTTGATTCCAATTCCACTCCTCATTAATCGACCACTTGCTCCTTGATTTCAAAGGAGGTTTGCCTTCCGATGCTGGAAAATGCTATCTACTAGGTTCGATCATGAACCGTCAAGTATGCCTAGCATAAACTTATCTTCTATAAAATTTTAATTATGCGATCATGTCTTGCCGTATTGTGTCCTTGCATCTGTGTGTTTTATGTGAATTAATAATTAGGAATTATTTTTATTTTCGCTATGCATATTTATGAAACATGTTTTAGCATGCACCACATTGGACGTTCCCCAACAGTTGTATCAGAGCCTATCGTACTTTGACATGATCGTAAAAATTATTTTATGAGTCATAGTTGGTTATAGATTGATTTCTAAAATTTTCTATTTTATTAAAAATTTCTATTTTTAAAAATTTTCCTAATTTATTAGGAAATTCATTTAAGAAAGATTCTAAAATAATTTAGAAAATTTTATTTTAAAAATATTCTAGAAATAATTTAGAAAATTTTAATTTGAAAGATTCTAAATTTTTAAGAATTTCTATTTTGGAAGCTTTCTAATTTGTTGAGAAATTATAATTTTAGAAAATTCTAAAATAATTTAGAAATTTAATTTTGGAAATATTCTGTAAATTAATTTCTAGATTTTTTTCTATTTTTATTACAAATTTTCTTTTTTTGGAAAGTTTCCTAATTTGTTAGGAAATTATTATTTTATAAAGTTCTATAATATTTTAGAAATATTCTATAAATAATTTAGAAACTTTTATTTTGGAAAGTATTTGAATTATTAAGAAATTTTTATTTTTTGAAAAGTTTCATAATTTTTTCGAAAAATCTAATTTTGGAAAGTTTCTAAAATAATTTAGAAAAATTCTAAATATAAAAGATTATGAATTAATTTAAGTAATTATAATCATAAATTTCCTAATTTATTAGAAAATTCATATTAGAGAATTGTTTCGTTAGAACTTCTTAATTGAGAATGATTTTTTAGATGAAATATGTAATTAAAATTTAAAAATTTATTTCCTAATTTAATTATATGAATATTAATTTATAGAAATTAGATTCTTAATCATATTTTATTTACAAATTATATTATGACAACTATAACACTATTTATGTTATATCATGTCATATATATGTTACGTAGATACATAAATGTATGAATTTATATATCATCTGTGCGATATGTTATATTATTAATTATATACCATGCATGTAATTTATTACATTATTAATTATGTCATGTGTGCATTATGACATGTCATTATTTATGCTATGCATGTAATATCATATGGATTGTGCATTTGTATGATGATGATAAAACCTAAATCCTTTACAAAATATTAAAATCTACACCTTCCATCAATACGGTAAGAACCAGAATTTGATTACTTGTTTGAGTTGTTTTGACAAAGTCAAGATCAACCTGAAATTGAACATATTCAAACCATTAATATATGATCTCATGATTAACTTGTTAGTTTTAACTTGCAGCGTTGATTTGTTGTGCCAAAGCCATGGTCAACGTGGATAGAAGTGAAGTTGGGTGATATACATTTGATGTATATCTGTTAATGTATTAACAACCCAATGCTTATGTAAATATTCAATTAGTTGATAGCATAATATGATAGTTATGTATATGTGATACGTAATCGGTATATGTGATACCTACCACTATAGCTAAGAATGATTTGCTGGCCAAAGTCAAGGTTGTTCTTATTTATAGTGGATATCAAACCACTTATAGAAAACCAACAATATCTTGAATTCAAAGTAAGAGCTCTTGAATTTGATAAGAAAGTGGGAATCTATATTCATGTGTAAATTGTTAACATTTATGGAATAAATCATCACTCTCATATTTGCTTGATTATGTATTTCTAGTTTATTAGATAAGCATATTTTCTTCGAATTTGTGCTCAACTTTGGAAACCAACAAACTGACCGAGTTGAACTTCTTGGATAATCTTCATAACTTAAGAATTGTTCTAAAGGCCATGAAAGAAGAACTAGCTCCAAAGAGCTCATGTTACATTATGGTAAGAAGGGACATTGAAGAAGAAACGGTAAGATTTATCTTGAGTCCATAAAAAAGATAAAGATATTTAATACCCTATCTCCTTCAAATATCTTTGAGATTGAATAATATTTCTTCAAACACTTAGATATTAGATACCAAGTGTATCTCACATATATGTAATGGCATATGTGGGCAAAAAGAAAAGTAGACGATAAGATAATCAATTAACCTCCTACTCGTGGTACTGTAACCTTAGTCATATAAGAAACACATGTCCAAATTACACAAGAGTGCAATTCTAGAATCATTTTAATTGAATTAATTTGATACATATGTTTCATAATTAAAAGGTAAGATGACAAAGTTACTTTTTAAGGAAAAAGGTGAACGAAAGAATGCCATGTTGGGCCTTATACATTCTGATGTGTGTGAATCCATATCAATTCATGCACTAGGTGGCTACAACTACTTCATTACCTTCATCGATGATCACTCACGATTTAAGTATGTGTATTATTGAAATACAAGTATGTGGTCTTTGAAAGGTTCAAAGAATTCAAAAATGAAGTATAGAAACATCTTGACAAAGATATTAAAATACTTCAATCTGATCTAGGTGGTAAATACTTAAACCAAGAGTTTTAAGATTGTCTGAGAAACAATAGAATGTTATTTCAATGGACTCTGCCTCACACACCATAATATAATGGTGTGTCAGAAAGGCAAAACTAAACTTTGTTGGATATGGTTAGGTTAATGATGAATCATGTCAGTCTTCTCAAATCCTTTAGGGCGTGTTTGGTTCAAGGTTACCATAGATAACCTTGGTTATCCGCCTATGGTTATCTACGATAACTGTGTTTCATTCAAGGTTTTTCTAGATTCCAAAGTTTTTTGTGATTCCAAAATGTCAGCAAATGTCATCAATTGGGTCATCCAACCTAAAATCCAAATACCTTCGGTTTCCCTTGGTTTTTCTCGATTATGGAGGTTAAGCAAAAAAAATCTGAAATTATCCTCGAAGCGATTTGACCAGAGCACAGAGGTGGATGCAGGCAGCAGCAACAAGTGTCAGACAACGATGGGTGGTAGTAGGTGTCACTAGAGGTGGCAACAGATCACTAGATGATGACAGCGAGCAACTGGAAACGGTCAATGGACGACAATAGACATCGCTGAAGATGATAGCATATCATTGAATGGTGGCAGTGAAAGGCGGTTGACAAGAAATAGTTGGCAGGAGGCCGACAGTGGGTGGCGGGCAGCTGGAGGAGGGCAGGCATTGGGCAGCAGGAGGTGATCTACGACGGTGGGCAACAGGAGGAAGATGAACCAACTTTTTTTTACTTTACTATTTTAATTAAACTTTTCTATTTTAATTAAAAATTTAGTAAATTACAATAAATTATAAGTAAAATTTTAGTATTTTAAATAAAACTTTAGTAAATTATCTAAACATATTATAAAATTAAAAAAATATTATCCAATTTTATTTATTTATATTATTAAATATTAAGATTATTAATTTAATTAATTCTAAAAAATTTAATCAAATATCAAATTGATTTAGTTGTAAAATACCTAGGGTTGAATTTAGAACCTCCAAACAAACTGGTTTGTATTACATTATCTAGAATTGAACCAAACAAAATTGGATTATATTTTATTCTCCATAACTTTCATTATGTGATTACCAGGTAATTATATAACCAAGGTTATAAATGTTAACTTGAACCAAACATGTCCTTAGGAGTTATGCACTAGAGATAACTTTCTACTTACTAAATAGAGTTCCGACTTAGGTAGTCTCTATTACTCTATTTATGAAATTGACAAGTAAAAATCCTTATTTATCTTATTTGAAGATATGAGGTTGTCCTTCTAATGTGAAGATGACATTATTAGATAAGATGGATGCTAAATCTGATAAGTATCTATTTATTAGTTATCCTAAGGAAACTAAGAGTTACCAATGTTATCATCCCTTAGAACAAAATATGTTTATTTCAAGGCATACTATATTTCTAGAGAAAGAATTTCTCTTATAGGAAAACAATGGGAGTAAGGTTGAACTAACAGTAGTTCAAGTGACTCTAATAGACACAGTAGAGATTTCTATTCATGAACCATTGCTGATGGGGTAACAGTCAAACTTGTTGATACACCACCTCTTCATAGATCTAGTAGGACACGTATAATTCCCGATAGATATGAATTTCTCATAAGTGAATCAAGAGATGTGTTACTTATTGAGGATGAGGAACCTACTAATTATGAAGAAATTCAGAATAGTTTAGAAATTCATTGTTTGAAAGCCATGAAATCAGATATGGATTCCATGTATGAAAACCAAGTTTTGGTACCCATCCAAATGTATAACGCCTATTGGGTGCAAGTGAGTTTTCAAAAAGAAAACTAACATGGATAGGAGTTTGATTTCACACAATATTCATACAAACCTTGTGTGTACATGAAGGTTATTGTGAGTGTAATCATGATTCCTTATGTTATATGTTAATAACACATTACTTTAAGGAAACGAAGTTTCCATTCTAAAGTCAGTTAAACTATGGTTGTCCGAGACATTCTCCATGAAATACATGAGAGAAGCAACCTATATACTTGGGATTAAGATCTTTAGAGATAGATTGAATAGATTTCTTAGTCTTTTGTATTCCATATACATCGATAAAATGCTAAAATGGTTTAGCATGGAAGAATCCAAGAAAGGTTGTCTTCTCATGTGACATGGGATTTACCTTTCAAAGTCTATGTGCCCGAGTACACAAGACGAGAGGATTCACATGATCTAGATCTCATAGTCAGCTATAGGATCAATCATGCATGCTATTTTAGGGACAACCTCAGCCGGCACCCGAGCAGCCTCTTGCACCACCTCCAGCTGACGACCCTCCAGCTGATGATCCCGCTCTTGATGATCCTGCCTTTTGAGACTATTACTTGATGTATTTTGGACAAACACCTATTTGTATTCTCAGACTGTATTAGTATTTGATTGACATCTACTTACTCATGTTTATTAGTTTTTAGTTGTTTACTGAAATAGGAATGCGTTCGGTAGAATAGTTATTTTTAATCAGTTTCCTAAAACTTTTTTTCTATCTTTTAAATTCTAGGAATATATTGGTTTTAAAATTCCAACTTTACTAGATTTTCAAAAAATGGAATTAGCCTAGGCTCTACTTTAGAAATCATGCTCCCCTAGAATTCAGCCAGAGCATCTCACAAACACCTAGGCTTACCTTGCTTGTGTTTGAAAAACATAGAACGGTGTGAGATGCATAGGGTACAACATGGACTCAAGAATGCTTATATCTGTGCATCAATATGAGTCTGGGCATTAAATACCTTATTAACAGTAATCAGTTTAAGTCATCCAGCCCTAGTCAAATCTAACTGGACCAAATGACTTAACTTGACTAACCAAGTGAAAGCTATTGCCCTCTAGGTAATAAGCAAGTAGCTAAAGGTTAGACAGTTGGTGAAGGAAATGGAGATTGTAAGATTGAGCATGCTTTAGGGCTCTGATACCTGATCAAAACAATTTGGATAACTTAACATCTATTTAACCTGACTCATGCTTGGACTTAAGGACCAACTAATTTTAAATAAATACTCCCTCTTCGTCCTAAATTTTAACAAGTTCTTACTCCTATTTTTTCAAAATTAAGTCTTTTTTAAAAATTAAGCTAAGTACCTTTTTTAAACTGAAGCTACATTTTCAAAATTCAATGTTTGCAAAAGGCTTAGCTAAGTGATTCATATAGCAACTTTCTAACTTTCTCAACTTAGCCAACCTTGAAATCTAACTTTATAACTTTTTGCTAAAATATTTTTCTAAGTTACCTCTCAGATTCATTCGTTACTTAGCTAAAAGTAATAAAAGCATATACTTGCAAAATTTAACACATTGCTTTCAAAATATTTCTGCTAAGTAAAAAGAGACTTCAAATTTTTTTGGCTCCAAAAAATTCTTTAAAATCTAGCTAAGTTTTTCTTCTAACAGATTTTCAAAATTTAGCTACGTATCTTTCAAAAAACAACTAAGTTTCAAAAGAAGTCACCATATATTAGCCTTCTAAACTTAGGTGAAAAATATTCCTTTTAAGTCCTCTTTCTCCCTTAGCTAACAGTTTTTTCAGTAAAATTTAATTATAAGCTAAGTGTTACACAAGCATTTTTTCCCTTCTTTCAAAGCCCAATCTATTAAAACTTGTTTTAAACGAGCTTATTTTTAATAAATGGCAAAGGGGGAGAGTAGGGAAATTCAAAAGTAAAAGAAAGTCTGATTCAAAATGAAAGCCCTGTATTAAGGGGGAGCTTCACAAAGTTTAAGTGTTAGCTTAAGTTATACTTGTATTTGAATTTATATACTTAAGCTTGCTCACTTAAACCTTTTAAATATATTTATGCATTTGTTTTACTTAACTTTGAATTTGGGTTGCCATAATGAAAAAGAGGGAGATTGTTGGTGCGGGAAGCATCCGACGATCGAACCTAAGTTTTGATAATGGAAAAGGATTCAAAGTTAAGGTTATGTTGTGATCTAACAAGTCTATTTAAGTGTAAGATATCGTAAAATTAAATAATAAATATTATTGGACGAAAAATCTTATTGGATATTTCAAGAATTTTTAGAAATTTTTCGGGATTTAAACGGAGTTCATATGATTCGTTTTGAGGGGATGAACCGGTGGAGCTAATTGGAGGCCTGTTTGGAATACCCATTTAAGTGGGAGTTGATTTGGGAATGGACTTAGGCTATAATTAATCTAACCTAGGTTTTATTTTTTTTTTAATTTCTTTTTCTTTTCTCCTCCCCGAATTCGCCCGAACTCTCCCCCTTTCCCCGATATCCTCTCCCAAGCTCTCTCGCACGACCTCCTTTCCCCGACGCTGATGCCACAAGGGAGATGATCGCGTCGATCGCCAGTCATTCTTCTCCCAGATCGCTGCCCTTTTTAGTGAGTGATCTTCGGCTGGAAGGGGGGAGAACTTGAGCCCTCTCCCGATCTCCCCTATTTCATGCCCTAGCTTCATTTTGTCGCCGCTGGCCATAAGCACCAGGTGCTCGCCAAGAGTCGACGATAGAGGTAGGTTTCCTTGGCTTTTTCCCGATTCCATCGTTTGTCGATCTCCTTCCGTGCTCTGTTTCCTCCTCAGACACACCGCTGGATTGTCATTGCATCGCCTACCTCTCCTCGCATTCCCGATCGTCGGATACTCATGGGTTGGTCATCCTCTTTCAGCCATAAGAAGTTATGAGGGAAGTTGATTCTTGTTTCCTGTTCGATTGTTGCCACAACTAATCACCATGGGTAATTTGTTGCCTGCGATGCATCTTGGAGGTAATTGTTAACCCTAGGGTTGGATTTGAGTTTTAATCTCTATATGACGCTGATTTGGGTGATTATCTCACTGATCTGGGTGTTTGTCTTGGATGACAGCGGCTTCACCTAGCAGTAGCCATCTTAGTTGGGTTTTTCGGGCCGCGAAAACCGCTTTTTCGCGTCGCGAAAACCCCGAAACTCCCTAGCCAACAGATCCGTTCAAAGAAAATTTTTTCGAAAAACTACGAGTACGAGTTTACCTAGATCTACACTTAGATCTACAAGGGAAAAAGTTATACCTTTGAAGCGAAGCCCTTCGCGTTCCCGCTCGTCCAAATGGTGGCGGATCTCGAAGTTGTCAACGTAGACAACTCTCTATACGTATCCACACGAACAACTCAATGGAGAGAGAGACTTAGAGTGTGCTAGCACTCCAAAGGGTCTCGACAATGGTAGAGGAGGAGAGGGAAAGGGAGAGCTTGAGGAAGGAGATGAAGTGAATGAGCCTTGAATGAAAAATTCATTCCATCCCATCACAATAGTGGCCGACCACTTTCAAAAAAGTGTAACCTCCATTTCCACATTAAGTGCAATTAATGTGGAGCCATTAAAGTGAAGAATTGTAACCTCCATGAGGTGACATCTCAATTAAGTAACCATGATGATGTGGAGCATCATCATTGGTCCACATCTTGCCAACTCACTAATGATGTGGCAAAAAGTCAAGTCAAACTTGACTTTTCCTCTTTCTCTCAAGTCAAGTCAAACTTGACTTAATCTTTCTCATGGTTGATCTAATCCAACCATTTAATTCAAGCCAATTTAATATAATGAATCTAATTCATTTAATTAAATTGATTCAATGAGTCATAATCTAAATTAGACTCATTGAACACATGAATCAACTTGAGTCCAACTTAATTAGCCCAATTAGGATTACTCTTAATCCAATTTGATTCATCAAATAAATTCAATTCTCTTGGTTCATCATATGAACCTAATCTCCATCCACTTGTTCTTTGTGTGTGAACCAATAGGTTCTTGTAATGTTGGTAATGCCTCTAAACTCATTTAGAAGCATAAGTAATGAGCGGTATCAAGCAATACATCATTACTACCCAAGTTACAAAAATGTTGAGATCCAACATCACCTTGTGACTACTAGTTGTGACTCCTCACAATATATGACAAGTGTCCTTCTATCCTAGACATCTAGATTGATCAATGTGAGGCATAGACCGTGTCATCCTCTGATCAATCTAAATCTTGAACTCCAAGTAGACTCACTAAATCAAATGAGCTCAATATCTTATATTGACTTATTTGGGAATGGCCATGCACTTCGTGGTCTCACTCTATCAAGAATATCGATGTCTCTCCCGTCATATAGGAGGGATAGATCCCATCTACATCACTCACATCCCTCCGCATAATTTATTACATACCCAGTAATCGCCTTTATAGTCCACCTAGTTACGGGTGACGTTTGACGAAACCAAAGTACATAACTCCTTATGCAGGGAACCATGGTGACTTCAGCTCTAAGGACTAGTATTCATACTAATAGTCACATGAGAAAGTATATGACACTCATATAGCGATCCATGATACTTTCTCATGGCGGGTCATTCAGTATACATTCTCCAATGCATACCCATGTGTCAATTTGATATCTCCATATCCATGACTTGTGAGATCGAGTCATCGAGTTGATCTACATGCTGGTCTTATTGCATTAACATTGTCCCTGAATGTTAATACTCAACTAGAATTGATTAAGAGTAGTGTTCCCTATATCATCTCACTATCGATTCAACCAATCGATTGATATAGGTAAGAACCTTCTACTCAAGGACGTTATTATACTTAGTTTATTTGGCACCAATACAAGTAAGTATAATAACCAAAAACCAAATGTCTTTATTTATATAGAATATGATACAACAAGTCCAAAATACAATCATCAAATGATTGACTCTAGGGCTCTAGCTAACAATCTCCCACTAGCACTAGTGTCAATCAGTGTAGGCTCTAAGCCCCAATGACCTAGTGTGACCATCATGCTTCCTCTGTGCCAAAGCCTTGGTCAAGGGATCTGCGATGTTAGCCTCTGTAGGTACTCTGCAAATCTTCACATCTCCTCTCTCGATGATCTCTCGAATGAGATGGAAGCGTCGTAGTATGTGTTTGGTCCGCTGGTGTGAGCGAGGTTCCTTCGCCTGTGCTATAGCTCAATTGTTGTCACAATAGAGCTCAATTGGGTCAGCAATGCTAGGAACCACCCCAAGTTCAGTGATGAACTTGCGAATCCAAACTGCCTCTTATGCTGCCTCTGATGCAGCAATATACTCGGCCTCTGTCGTAGAATTAGCTACTGTGTCCTACTTCGAACTCTTCCAGCTCACAGCACCACCATTTAAGCAAAACACGAACCCCTGACTGTGATCGATAATCATCCTGGTCGGTCTGGAAGCTAGCATCACTGTAGCCCTTTACAGCTAGCTCATCATTGCCTCTATATATCAAGAAATATTCTTTAGTCCTTCTTAAGTACTTATGAATATTCTTGACCGCTATCTAGTGACTTTCACCTGGATCTGACTGGTATCTGCTCATCATGCTCAAAGCATACGAGACATCAGGTCGAGTATATAGCATGGCATACATGATAGATCCTATGGCTGAAGCATAAGGGATCTGATCCATATGGTCTCTCTCCTCTCTAGAAGAGGGGCCCTGAGTCTTCGAAAGACTCACGCCATGTGACATCGGCAGAAATCCCTTCTTGGAGTTCTACATGGCAAACCGAAGGAGTACCTTGTCAATATATGTACTCTGACTTAGGCCAAGCAATCTCTTAGATCTATCTCTATAGATCTGTATCCCTAGAATGCGGGATGCTTCACCTAAGTCCTTCATTGAGAAACATGTCCCTAGCCAAGTTTTGACAGACTGTAGCAAAGGGATGTCTTTGCCAATGAGCAGTATGTCATCCACATACAATATAAGGAAGACAACTATGTCCCCTACAACCTTCTTGTAGACACAAGGTTCATCTTCATTCTTGATGAAACCAAACTTTTTGATTGCATCATCGAATCAAAGATTCCAGCTCCGAGAAGCTTGCTTTAGTCCATAAATGGACCTATGCAGCTTGCATACTCTGCTAGTATGCTTTGGATCTATAAAACTCTCAGCTTGTGTCATGTACACATTCTCGAGTAGGTTTCCATTCAGAAACGTGGTTTTGACATCCATTTGCCAGATCTCGTAATCATGGTAAGCTGCAATAGCAAGCATGATCCGAATGGACTTAAACATCGCTACTGGTGAAAAGGTTTCATCATAGTCAATACCATGAATCTGCTTGAAACCTTTAGCTACCAAGCGACCCTTATAGATAAGTCCATCAATGTCAGTCTTTCTCTTAAAGACCCACTTACACCCTATGGGTTTTACCCCTTCAGGTGGATCAGCCAAAGTCCATACTTGGTTGGTGTACATGGATTCCATTTCGGATCTCATGGCTTCTAGCCATTTCTCATAATCTGGTCTCATCACAGCTTCCTGATAGGTGGTAGGCTCATCCTCTATGAGCACAACGTCATCATGGTCAGACAAGAGAAATGAGTATCTCTCAGGCTGACGACGTACCCTATCAGACCTGCGAAGAGGTATGTCTACTTGAACTGGTTGTTGTACCTCAACTCTTTGTGGAACAACATCATCCACAACACTTTGTGGTTCCAGTTCAACTTCAATCGAGGCTTCAGTGCAAGGATCCGCATCTTGAACTTCTTCAAGATCGAATGTACTCCCACTAGTTTTTCTAGAAACAAAGTCCCTTTCTGTTGGGTTTTTCGGGCCGCGAAAACCGCTTTTCGCGTCGCGGAAACAACGAATCACCCATGCCACTGGATCTCGTGCGAAGGATAGATTTCAAAAATACGAGTACGAGTTTCAAACTATGATCTACAGTAGATCTACAAAGGAAAAACATTTTATACCTTTGAAGCGTGCCCTCGCAAATCCCGCTCGTCCAACGGTACGCCGGATCTCGAAGTTGTCAACGTAGACAACTCTCTAGTGATATCCACACGAACAAGAAGTGTTCTCTAACACTCAAGGATGGAGAAGAGAGCACCACAAGTGTGCTAGCACTCTCTAGGACTCTTGGGTAGGATTGGAAGAAGAAGAAAGGAAAAGAAGAGAACAAACTCCTCTAAAATGTCTATGTGGCTTTCACTAACCTTTCTTCTTGGATTAGATTCACTCTCCTTTCTTCTCCCTTGCTTGAAACCCACAACCAAGAGAAGAGAAGGAGCAAGAAGAGAGCTTAGGAGGAGGAAGATCACTTGAATAAGAGTTACACTTGCAAAATGAAACTCTTTTCATCTAATTAAGTGGTTTGTAACCTCCATGGGATACCAAGAGTTACAACTCTTGGTAACTCCCATGAGGTGGCACTTCAGTTAAGTAACCATGATAATGTGGAGCATCATCATTGGTCCACTTAATGCCAACTCACCAATGAGGTGGCATAAAGTCAAGTCAAACTTGACTCTTCATCTTCCTCTCAAGTCAAGTCAAACTTGACTTAATCTCTCTCATGGTTGATCTAATCCAACTATTTAATTCAAGCCAATTTAATATAATGAATCTAATTCATTTAATTAAATTGATTCAATGAGTCATAATCTAAATTAGACTCATTGAACACATGAATCAACTTGAGTCCAACTCAATTAGCCCAATTAGGATTACTCTTAATCCAATTTGATTCATCAAATGAATCTAATCCTCTTGGTTCATCATATGAACCTAATCTCCATCCACTTGTTCTTTGTGTGTGACCCAATAGGATATTGTAACGTTGGCAATGCCCCTAAACTCATTTAGAAACATAAGTAATGAGCGGTATCTAGCAATACATCATTACTACCCAAGTTACAAGAATGTTGAGATCCAACATCACCTTGTGACTACTAATTGTGACTCCTCACAATATATGACAAGTGTCCTTCTATCCTAGACATCTATATTGATCAATGTGAGGCATAGACCGTGTCATTCTCTAATCAATCTAAATCTTGAACTCCAAGTAGACTCACTCAATCAAATGAGCTCAATATCCTATATTGACTCATTTGGGCATGACCATGCACTTCGTGGTCTCACTCTATCAAGAATACCGATGTCTCTCCCGTCATATAGGAGGGATAGATCCCATCTACATCACTCACATCCCTCCGCATAATTTGTTACATACCCAGTAATCACCTTTATGGTCCACCCAGTTACGGGTGACGTTTGACGAAACCAAAGTACATAACTCATTATGTAGGGAACCATGGTGACTTCAGATCTAAGGACTAGTAGTCATACTAATAGCCACATGAGAAAGTATATGACACTCATATAACGATCCATAATACTTTCTCATGGCGGGTCATTCAGTATACATTCTCTAGTGCATACCCATGTGTCAACTAGATATCTCTATATCCATGACTTGTGAGATCAAGTCATCGAGTTGACCTACATGCTAGTCTTATTGCATTAACATTGTCCCTGAATGTTAATACTCGACTAGGAATGATTAAGAGTAGTGTTCCCTATATCATCTCACTATCGGTTCAACTAACCGATTGATATAGATGAGAACCGTCTACTCAAGGACGTTATTATACTTAGTTTATTTGGCACCAATACAAGTAAGTATAATAACCAAAAACCAAATGCCTTTATTTATATAGAATATGATACAACAAGTCCAAAATATAATCATCAAATGATTGGCTCTAGGGCTCTAGTTAACAATCTCCCACTAGCACTATTGCCTATCAGTGTAGCTCTAAGCCCAAATGACCTAGTGTGACCATCATGCTTTCTCTGCGCCAAATCCTTGGTCAAGGGATCTGCGATGTTAGCCTCTGTAGGTACTCTGCAAATCTTCACATCTCCTCTCTCGATAATCTCTCGAATGAGATGGAAGCGCCGTAGTATGTGTTTGGTTCGGTGGTGTGAGCGAGGTTCCTTCGCCTGTGTTATAGCTCCATTGTTGTCACAATAGAGCTCAATAGGGTCAGCAATGCTAGGAACCACCCCAAGTTCAGTATTGAACTTGCGAATCCAAACTGCCTCCTTTGCTGCCTCTGATGTAGCAATATACTCGGCCTCTGTCGTAGAATCAGCTACTGTGTCCTGCTTCGAACTCTTCCAGCTCACAGCACCACCATTAATGCAAAACACGAACCCCGACTGCGATCTATAGTCATCCTGGTCAGTCTAGAAGCTAGCATCACTGTAACTCTTTACAGCTAGCTCATCATTACCTCCATTTATCAAAAATTATTCTTCAGTCCTTCTTAAGTACTTAAGAATATTCTTGACCGCTATCCAATGACTTTCACCTGGATTTGACTGGTATCTGCTCGTCATGCTCAAAACATACGAGACATCAGGTCGAGTACATAGCATGACATACATGATAGATCCTATGACTGAGGCATAAGGGATCTGATCCATGCGGTCTCTCTCCTCTCTAGAAGAGGGACCTTGATTTTTTGAAAGACTCACGCCATGTGACATCGGCAGAAATCCCTTCTTGGAGTTCTGCATGGCAAACCGAAGGAGTACCTTGTCAATGTATGTACTCTGACTTAAGCCAAACAATCTCTTAGTTCTATCTCTATAGATCTGTATCCCTAAAATCCGGGATGCCTCACCTAAGTCCTTCATTGAGAAGCAACTTCCTAGCCAAGTCTTGACAGACTGAAGCATAGGGATGTCCTTCCCAATGAGTAGTATGTCATCCACATACAATATGAGGAAGACAACTATATCCCCTACAACCTTCTAGTAGACACAAGGTTCATCTTCGTTCTTGATGAAACCAAATTGTTTGATTACATCATCAAATCGAAGATTCTAGCTTCAAGAAGCTTGCTTTAGTCCATAAATGGACCTATGCAGCTTGCATACTCTGCTAGTATGCTTTGGATCTACAAAACCCTCAGGTTGTGTCATGTACACATCCTCGAGTAGGTTTCCATTCAGAAACGCGGTTTTGACGTCCATCTGCCAGATCTCGTAATCGTGGTAAGCTGCAATAGCAAGCATGATCCGAATGGACTTAAACATCGCTACTGGAGAAAAGGTTTCATCATAGTCAATACCATGAATCTGCTTGAAACCTTTAGCTACCAAGCGACCCTTATAGATAAGTCCATCCATGTCAGTCTTTCTCTTAAAGACCCACTTACACCCAATGGGTTTTACCCCTTCAGGTGGATCAACCAAAGTCCATACTTGGTTGGTGTACATGGATTCCATCTCGGATCTCATGGCCTCTAGCCATTTCTCAGAATTTGGTCTCATCATAGCTTCCTGATAAGTGGTAGGCTCATCCTCTATGAGCACAATGTCATCATGGTCAGACAAGAGAAATGAGTATCTCTCAGGCTGACGACGTACCCTATCAGACCTGCGAAGAGGTATGTCTACTTGAACTGGTTGTTGTTCCTCAACTCCTTATGGAAAAACATCATCCACAACACTTTGTGGTTCCAGTTCAACTTCCATCGAGGTATCCGTGCTATTGTTCGCAACTTGAACTTCTTCAAGATCGAACGTGCTCCCACTAGTCTTTCTAGAAACAAAGTCCCTTTCTAGAAAGACCCCAGTCTTTGCCACAACTACCTTGTGCTGACTGGGAATGTAGAAGTAATATCCCTTAGTTCCCTTGGGATATCCAATAATGTAGCACTTGTCAGATTTGGGTCCTAACTTGTCTGAGACTTGACGTCAAACGTAAGCTTCACAACCCCAAATTCTCATGAAAGACACCTGGGCATCTCTCCCAGTCCATATCCTATATCGTGTCTTTATCACAGCCTTGGATGGAATTCGGTTGAGTATAAAAGCTGCCATGTCTAGAGCATAGCCCCAAAGGTATGTCGGAAGATCTGTGTGACTCATCATAGATCGTACCATATCTAATAGGGTACGATTCCTCCTTTCGGATACACCATTCCACTGTGGTGTTCCAGGAGGAGTGAGTTGGGATAGAATCCCACACTCAGCTAGATAGTCACGGAACTCATGGCTAAGGTATTCTCCACCTCAATCGGATCGAAGTATCTTAATACTCTTGCCAACCTGATTCTGTACTTCATTCTTGAATTCTTTGAACTTTTCAAAGGATTCTGACTTATGTGTCATCAAGTACACATAACCATATCTACTGAAGTCATCAATAAACGTGATGAAGTACCTATAACCGCCTCTAGCAGCGACATTGAAAGGGCCACATACATCATTATGTATGAGTCCTAACAAATCAATCGCTCTTTCGCTTTGCCCACTAAAGGGAGTCTTGGTCATCTTGCCTCGTAGGCATGACTCGCATATCTCATATGATTCTAAATCAAATGAGTCCAGCAAACCTTCCTTATGAGCTGGGATAAGCGCTTGTCATTTATATGACCTAAGCGACAGTGCCAGAGGTAGGTTTGGTTCATGTCATTTGACTTGAACCTCTTGGTATTTATGTTATAGATAGGGCTCTCAAGATCTAGAATATAGAGTCTGTTTATCAGAGGTGCAATACAATAGAACATATCGTTTAAATAGACGGAACAACATTTGTTCTTTATTATAAACGAAAATCCTTTCTTGTCCAAACAAGAAACTAAAATTATGTTCTTAGTCAAGGCAGGAACATAACAACAATCATCTAATTCTAGTACAAGCCCAGAGGGCAGAGATAGATGGTAAGTTCCTACAGCAATAGCAGCAACCCGTGCTCCATTGCCTACTCGTAGGTCTATCTCACCCTTCGTTAATGCCCTGCTATTTCTCAGCGCTTGTACATTAGTACGAATATGCGAAGCACATCCGGTATCTAATACCCACGATGAAGAAATAGAGAGGTTGACTTCTATAACATGTATACCTGAAGTAGAAATCTTATTTCTCTTCTTCTTAAGATCTTCCAAGTATTCTTTGGAGTTCCTCTTCCAGTGCCTTGCTTGTCCTTGATATAGGTGACATAGATGTTCAACCATATCGTAAGCGCCCATCAACTCATGTTGCTTCTGAAGCTCAGAATTCATGGTCGCGAGCATAAGATAAGACACATCTAATGCGTCATCTTGATGCTTCTTGTAAGCATCACGGTCTGCTCGCGTGGCAGTGGTAGGAGGAGCCTCCGGAATGGGCTGCTCCAGAACGTACAGTTTACGTTCTTGGGTGAGAACTATTCTCAGATTCCTGTACCAGTCCAGGAAATTTGCTCCGTTGAGCTTGTCCTTCTTAAGGACAGAACGCAGAGAGAAGATGTTCGTGTTTGACGTCATGGCAATTCTACAACAGAAATAAATGCAGAAATAAGTATCATATTCTTAATCATTTAATTAGGCCTTTAACTAAATGATGCTCCCACTGAATTCTATAATTCATGTGGGACAAGATCCATATCATACTAACCCTTGAGTTAGCTTTGGCTAATACGCCCAAGACTTAGTATGATCGGTAGGTAACGATTACCAATTACATCTCTATGCAACTCTTGTTTATAGGATCAAAATCCGCATTTATATTAAAACTCGAGTTAGCTTTGGCTAATACGCCCGAGAGTTAATATATATGTGATTTTGACCTATCTTTCCAACCGTTGGAAGAATGCCTATAGTTATACTCAATCCAACCGAGTTAACTAGGAATACTCAATCTAATTGAGTTGTACTCACCCATGCGTTGATGGGCGGGACCAAGATTGTCCCTCCGTACCCTACCAAGATAGTATGTGTTGCTCTGCTTTGGCAGATTCAACAACAACATGCGATCGAGGTAGTGGTAGGTATCACGGCATGGTAGGCATTACGAGTTGACGTGATTTAGATCTAATCTAAACGATGATGCATATCATATACTCGATAGATCTAATCTAATCGAAGGGTGCATCATGTGCACGATTTAGATTTAATCTAATCGCTAGGCACTAATTAACTACTTAATTAAACATGCATCACATACATATAAGCAATTAATTAAATTATTTTGTGATTGTGTCATGGCCCTACTACGATCTTCTCAAGCCAATGAGAAGATCGGATGGTCAACCTAAGGTCAACAGCTTCTCAAGCTTCTTCCTTTGACCACCTTGTGTTGCTCGCGCCCTCCTCGTAACTCCGTCTAGTGTGGACCTTCCACCGCTTCAAAATTACATTACAATTTTGAAACTCGAGTTACATTCGAGTCTAAATCTAATTTACAACCAGAATATAAGAGAAAGGCACGACGCGCAGGCGTGAATAAAAATAAAATACGCACATCACATAACGGCACACAGGCCGTATTATGAATTACAACACATTTCCAAATCCAATTTGGGTCGTTTGGGCCATGACTATCACAAAATTAATATATAATTCAAAATTATATATTTCTATAATATTCAGTAATTTTTTTATAATTTTACAGATTTTATGAGTAAATTTTTCCCGGCAGGCAATCGCGGAGCAAATCCCCTTGCGGGGTTAGGGGCAGTACCCCTACCTGCGATCTAACCATCGCGAGTTGCTCCTAAGAGATCCAAGATCGCCTTAGCCCGCTTTCCCAAAAAATTTTTGGGGTGAAACTTTGCCGTTTTGAAAAATTTTTCTCGGTAGTCGAAGCCTACAAGTTGGGTTTTTCGGGCCGCGAAAACCACTTTTCGCGTCGCGGAAACCCCAAATCACCCATGCCACTGGATCTCGTGTGAAAGATAGATTTCAAAAATATGAGTACGAGTTTCAAACTATGATCTACAGTAGATCTACAAAGGAAAAATATTTTATACCTTTGAAGCGTGCCCTCGCAAATCCCGCTCGTCCAACGGTACGCCGGATCTCGAAGTTGTCAATGTAGACAACTCTCTAGTGATATCCACATGAACAAGAAGTATTCTCTAACACTCAAGGATGGAGAAGAGAGCACCACAAGTGTGCTAGCACTCTCTAAGGCTCTCGGGTAGGATTGGAAGAAGAAGAAAGGAAAAGAAGAGAACACACTCCTCTAAAATGTCTATGTGGCTTTCACTAACCTTTTTCTTGGATTAGATTCACTCTCCTTTCTTCTCCCTTTCTTGAAACCCACGACCAAGAGAAGAGAAGGAGCAAGAAGAGAGCTTAGGAGGAGGAAGATCACTTGAATGAGAGTTACACTTGCAAAATGAAACTCTTTTCATCTAATTAAGTAGTTTGTAACCTCCATGGGATACCAAGAGTCACAACTCTTGGTAACTCCCATGAGGTGGCACTTCACTTAAGTAACCATGATGATGTGGAGCATCATCATTGGTCCACTTAATGCCAACTCACCAATGAGGTGGCATAAAGTCAAGTCAAACTTGACTCATCATCTTCCTCTCAAGTCAAGTCAAACTTGACTTAATCTCTCTCATGGTTGATCTAATCCAACTATTTAATTCAAGCCAATTTAAAACAATGAATCTAATTCATTTAATTAAATTGATTCAATGAGTCATAATCTAAATTAGACTAATTGAACACATGAATCAACTTGAGTCCAACTCAATTAGCCCAATTAGGATTACTCTTAATCCAATTTGATTCATCAAATGAATATAATCCTCTTGGTTCATCATATGAACCTAATCTCCATCCAGTTGTTCTTTGTGTGTGACCCAATAGGTTCGTGTAACGTTGGCAATGCCCCTAAACTCATTTAGAAACATAAGTAATGAGTGGTATCTAGCAATACATCATTACTACCCAAGTTACAAGAATGTTGAGATTTAACATCACCTTGTGACTACTAATTGTGACTCCTCACAATATATGACAAGTGTCCTTCTATCCTAGACATTTAGATTGATCAATGTGAGGCATAAACTGTGTCATCCTCTAATCAATCTAAATCTTGAACTCGAACTAGACTCACTCAATCAAATGAGCTCAATATCCTATATTGACTCATTTGGGCATGGCCATGCACTTCGTGGTCTCACTCTATCAAGAATACCGATGTCTCTCCCGTCATATAGGAGGGATAGATCCCATCTACATCACTCACATCCCTCCTCATAATTTGTTACATACCCAATAATCGCCTTTATGGTCCACCCAGTTACGGGTGACGTTTGACGAAACCAAAGTACATAACTCCTTATGTAGGGAACCATGGTGACTTCAGATCTAAGTACTAGTAGTCATGCTAATAGCCACATGAGAAAGTATATGACACTCATATAACGATCCATGATACTTTCTCATGGCGGGTCATTCAGTATACATTCTCTAATGCATACCCATGTGTCAACTTGATATCTCTATATCCATGACTTGTGAGATCAAGTCATCGAGTTGACCTACATGCTAGTCTTATTGCATTAACATTGTCCCTGAATGTCAATACTCGACTAGGAATGATTAAGAGTAGTGTTCCCTATATCATCTCACTATCGGTTCAACTAACCGATTGATATAGGTGAGAATCGTCTACTCAAGGACGTTATTATACTTAGTTTATTTGGCACCAATACAAGTAAGTATAATAACCAAAAACCAAATGCCTTTATTTATATAGAATATGATACAACAAGTCCAAAATATAATCATCAAATGATTGGCTCTAGGGCTCTAGCTAACACTTTCTAGAAAGACTCCAGTCTTTGCCACAACTATCTTGTGCTGACTGGGAATGTAGAAGTAATATCCCTTAGTTTCCTTAGGATATCCTATAAAGTAGCACTTGTCGGATTTAGGTCCTAATTTATCTGAGACTTGACGTCTAACGTAGGCCTCACATCCCCAAATCCTCATGAAAGACACTTGGGCATCTCTCCCTGTCCATATCGTATATGGTGTCTTTATCACGGCCTTAGATGGAACTCGGTTGAGTATAAAAGCTGCCGTGTCTAGAGCATACCCCAAAGGAATGTCGGAAGATCTGTGTGACTCATCATAGACCGTACCATATCTAATAAGGTACGATTCCTCCTTTCGGATACACCATTCTACTGTGGTGTTCCAAGAGGAGTGAGTTGGGATAGAATCCCACACTCAGCTAGATATTCACGAAACTCATGGCTAAGGTATTCTCCACCTCGATCTGATTGAAGTATCTTAATACTCTTACCAAGCTGGTTCTGTACTTCATTCTTGAATTCTTTGAACTTTTCAAAGGATTCAGATTTATGTGTCATCAAGTACACATAACCATATCTACTGAAGTCATCAGTAAATGTGATGAAGTACCTATAACCGCCTCTAGCAGCGACATTGAAAGGGCCACATACATCTCTATGTATAAGTCCTAACAAATCAGTCGCTCTTTCATTGTGCCCACTAAAGGGAGTCTTGGTCATCTTGCCTAGTAGGCATGACTCGGACGTCTCACAGTGCCAGAGATAGGTTTGGTTCAGGTCATTTGACTTGAACCTCTTGGTCTTTATGTTATAAATATGGCTTTCAAGATCTAGAATATAGAGTCCGTTTATCAGAGGTGCACTACAATAGAACATATCATTTAAATAGACGGAATAACATTTGTTCTTTATTGTAAACGAGAAACCTTTCTTGTCCAAACAAGAAACTGATATAATGCTCTTAGTTAATGCAGCCACATAACAACAATCATCTAATTCTAGTACAAGCCCAGAGGGCAGAGATAGATGATAAGTTCCTACAGCTGTTGGTTGCTACTCGGAAAACCTAGAGGTTTCACTGTACAAAAATTTTGTACAAAGGTCTGATCCTTTTCCTAGCTACCATGTGTTCTTTTAAATTAAATTTTGGATCGCCTGCGGAACTTAACACGTTTGATCCAAAACTTAATCTATTTGTTCTTTTAGGTTTTGACTTGGGTCTCCTGCGGAACTTAACACGTTCGACCCAAATCACCTTAAGTTATTAATTCCATTAAATATTAATTTCCATAATTGGTTCCCAGTACTGACGTGGCGAGCCACACGACCTTCTTGGATATGGGAGCAACCACCACCGACTAGACAAAACCTTTTAAGGAAAGCTAATATTTAATTTCCTAAAATAACTTTAGGTTAATCGAAAAGAACAATCAAATCACAAGGAGAAATAAAACAAAAGAACACAATATCGAAAAACATATTCGAAATACTAGAATCGTAAGCCTCTTGTATTTGGTATTATTTCCATAAATAACTAGTATGACGCGGAAAGGAAAAATTACTAGTTATACCTTCTAGAAAGACCTCTTGATCTTCTACCGTATTCCTCTTCTAACCTCGGACGTTGTGTGGGCAACGATCTTCCGAGATGAGAAACCACCAACCACCTTCTTCTCCTCCTTGCTAGGTTCGGCCACAACAAGGAAGCTTTACCAAGGATGAAGAACAAATCACCAACCAAGCTCCAAGAGATGCAAGCTTTCTCTCCTTCTTCTTCTTCTTCTCCAAGTAGTATCCGGCCACCACAAGAGCTCCAAGGGAGATGAAGGATTCGTCCACCACAAGAGGAAGAGAGGGAGAGGATGATGGCCGGCCACAACACCAAGGAAAAGAGAGAAGAGAAATAAAAGAGGTTCACCTCATGAAGGCACCCCCACCCCTTCTTTTATATTCCTTGGCCTTGGCAAATTAGGAAATTTAATTACAATAAAATTTCCTTAATTTCCTTGACATGATTTAATTGAGAAAAATAAAACAAAATTTCCCAATTAAAAACATAATGGCCGGCCACATCATGAGGAAATAAATTAGACAAGTTTTAATCAACAAATTAAAACTTCCTAATTTGTTTTCGGAAATTTTAAAAATAAAATTTCTCTTTAAAAATATCTTCATGGTTGATTAAAAGAAATTTCTATAATTTTAATTTTTCAACATGTGAATAATTTTTAAAGAGAAAATAAAATATCTCACCAATCTACAAATAAGGAAAGAGATCTAATCTCTTTCTTTAATCTTTTGTAGATCTTTTACAAGAGAGATATTTTAATTTTAATTCTCTTTAAATTATATCTTCCACATAATAAAAATTAAAATTAAAATTCTTTTAAATTTAATTTGGCCGGCCCCTCTAGCTTGGGTTCAAGCTAGGGCCGGCCACCTTAAACCATGCTTAGGATGGCCCTAGCTTGATTCCAAGCTTGCTTGGCTGACCCCCTTTAGGTGAGTATAGATGGTGAGTATAGGTGGGTATAGTACTGTATAAATAAGAGGCTACGATAGGGACCGAGAGGAGGAATTGGTTTTGGTCTCCCGATAAAATTAAGCATCCCGTGTTCGCCCCGAACACACAACTTAATTTTATCAATAATAATTCATTCCACTAGAGAACTATTATTGAACTACCGCACCAATCCCAAATTATATTTTTGGGCTCCTTCTTATTATGATTGTATTAGTCTCCCTGTGTTTAAGATATCGAATGTCCACTAATTAAGTGAGTTACTGACAACTCATTTAATTAATATCTTAGTCCAAGAGTAGTACCACTCAACCTTATCGTCATGTCGGACTAAGTCCACCTGCAGGGTTTAACATGACAATCCTTATGAGCTCCTCTTGGGGACATTATCAACCTAGTATCTCTATGACACAGTTTCCTTCTATAATCAACAACACACACTATAAGTAATATCATTTCCCAACTTATCGAGCTTATTGATTTATCGAACTAAATCTCACCCATTGATAAATTAAAGAAATAAATATTAAATATATGTGCTTGTTATTATATTAGGATTAAGAGCACACACTTCCATAATAACTGAGGTATTTGTTCCTTTATAAAGTCAGTATAAAAGAAACAACCTCAAATGGTCCTACTCAATACACTCTAAGTGTACTAGTGTAATTATATAGTCAATATAAACTAATTCCTAATTACACTACGACCTTCCAATGGTTTGTTCCTTTCTATTTTGGTCGTGAGCTACTGTTTATAATTTATAAGATACTGATAACATCATCTTCTGTATGTAACACCACATACTATGTTATCTACAATATAAATTAATTGAACAACTACAACTAAATGTAGACAATTTGACCAAATGTGATTCTTTATTCATAATAAATGTTTACAAAAACTTAGGCTTTCATCTCTATACAATCTATGCCCAAGATTTAGTATGATCGGTAGGTAACGATTTACCAATTACATCTCTATGCAACTCTTGTTTATAGGATCAAGATCCGCATTGATATTAAAACTTGAGTTAGCTTTGGCTAATACACCCGAGAATTAATATAAACGTGATTTTGTCCTACCTTTCCAACCATTGGAAGAATGCCTATAGTTGTACTCGATCCAACCGAGTAAACTAGGAATACTCAATCTAATTGAGTTTGTACTCGCCCGTGCATTAATAAGTGGGACCAAGATTATCCCTCTATACCCTACCAAGATAATATGTGTTGCTCTGCTTTGGCAGATTCAATAACACATGTGATCGAGGTAGTGATAGGTATCATGGCACGATAGGCATTAGAGTCGACGTGATTTAGATCTAATCTAATCGATGATGCGTATCATATACTCGATAGATCTAATCTAATCGTGGGGTGCATCATGTGCACGATTTAGATCTAATCTAATCGTTAGACACTAATTAATTACTTAATTAACTAGCATGCATCACATACACACAAAAGCAATTAATTAAATAATTTTGTGATCATGTCATGGCCCTACTACGATCTTCTCAAGCCAATGAGAAGATTGGATGGTCAACCTAAGGTCAACAGCTTCTCAAGCGCCTTCCTTTTGACCACCATGTGTTCCTCGCACCTTCCTCGTAACTCTGTCTTGAGTGGACCTTCCACTGCTTCAAAATTTACATTACATTTTGAAACTCGAGTTACATTCGAGTATAAATCTAATTTACAACTAGAATATAAATAGGGAGGCACGACGCACAGGTTGCGTATCAAATACAGCACACACAAACACATGACGGCACGCAGGCCGTATTATAAATTTCAACACAAATCCTATCATATTGGGTCTTTTTGGGCCATGACTATCACAAAAATAATATATAATTCAAAATTATATATTTTCATAATTTTCTGAAATTTTTCATAATTTTTACAATTTTTATGAGTAAAATTTTTCAGCGGTCCCGTTTAGCGATTTTCGGGCACAATCACGGAATGAATCCCCTTGCAGGGCCAGGGGCAGCGCCCCTACCCGCGATCTAACCATCGCGAGGGTTCCTTTGTGATCCAAAAGCGCCTTAGCCCGCTATCCCAAAAAGTTTTGGGGTGAAACTTTGCCGTTTTTGAAAATTCTTCTCGGTAGTCGAAGCCTACAAGTGTCGAAACACTTATGCTTCGCTTCTACGAGAAAAATACTCATAAAAACCATTAAAAACTTAAAATTATAGAAATTCACAGAATGTTTATTTTTCATAAAAATCAAAATAAACTCGTATTCATCTTCGCACGTGACTCTGATACCACTATTGGGTTTTTCGGGCCGCGAAAATCGCTTTTTCGCGTCGCGGAAACCCAGAAACTCCCTAGAAAAACTACGAGTACGAGTTTACCTAGATCTACACTTAGATCTACAAGGGAAAAGGTTACCTTTGAAGCGAAGCCCTTCGCGTTCCCGCTAGTCCAATTGGTGCCGGATCTCGAAGTTGTCAATGTAGACAACTCTCTATACGTATCCACACGAACAACTCAATGGAGAGAGAGCCTTAGAGTGTGCTAGCACTCCAAAGGGTCTCGGCAATGGTAGAGGAGGAGAGGGAGAGGGAAAGCTTGAGGAAGGAGATGAAGTGAATGAGCCTTGAATGAAAAATTCATTCCCTCCCATCACAATAGTGGCCAGCCACTTTCAAAAAAGTGTAACCCCCATTTCCACATTAAGTGCAACTAATGTGGAGCCATTAAAGTGAAGAATTGTAACCTCCATGAGGTGGCATCTCAATTAAGTAACCATGATGATGTGGAGCATCATCATTGGTCCACATTTTGCCAACTCACTAATGATGTGGCAAAAAGTCAAGTCAAATTTGACTTTTCCTCTTCCTATCAAGTCAAGTCAAACTTGACTTAATCTTTCTCATGGTTGATCTAATCCAACCATTTAATTCAAGCCAATTTAATATAATGAATCTAATTCATTTAATTAAATTGATTCAATGAGTCATAATCTAAATTAGACTCATTGAACACATGAATCAACTTGAGTCCAACTCAATTAGCCCAATTAGGATTACTCTTAATCCAATTTGATTCATCAAATGAATCTATTCCTCTTGGTTCATCATATGAACCTAATATCCATCCACTTGTTCTTTGTGTGTGACCCAATAGGTTCTTGTAACGTTGGCAATGCCCCTAAACTCATTTAGAAGCATAAGTTATGAGCGGTATCTAGCAATACATCATTACTACCCAAGTTACAAGAATGTTGAGATCCAACATCACCTTGTGACTACTAATTGTGACTCCTCACAATATATGACAAGTGTCCTTCTATCCTAGACATCTAGATTGATCAATGTGAGGTATAGGCCGTGTCATCCTCTGATCAATCTAAATCTTGAACTCCAAGTAGACTCACTAAATCAAATGAGCTCAATATCTTATATTGACTCATTTGGGCATGGCCATGCACTTCGTGGTCTCACTCTATCAAGAATATCGATGTCTCTCCCATCATATAGGAGGGATAGATCCCATCTACATCACTCACATCCCTCCGTATAATATGTTACATACCCAGTAATCGCCTTTATAGTTCACCCAGTTTCGGGTGACGTTTGATGAAACCAAAGTACATAACTCCTTATGTAGGGAACCATGGTGACTTCAGCTCTAAGGACTAGTAGTCATACTAATAGCCACATGAGAAAGTATACGACACTCATATAACGATCCATGATACTTTCTCATGGCGGGTCATTCAGTATACATTCTCCAATGCATACCCATGTGTCAACTTGATATCTCCATATCCATGACTTGTGAGATCGAGTCATCGAGTTGACCTACATGCTAGTCTTATTGCATTAACATTGTCCTTGAATGTTAATATTCGACTAGGAATGATTAAGAGTAGTGTTCCCTATATCATCTCACTATCGATTCAACCAATCGATTGATATAGGTAAGAACCTTCTACTCAAGGACGTTATTATACTTAGTTTATTTGACACTAATACAAGTAAGTATAATAACCAAAAACCAAATGCCTTTATTTATATAGAATATGATGCAACAAGTCCAAAATACAATCATCAAATGATTGGCTCTAGGGCTCTAACTAACAATCTTTTCTAGCAGCAAGAATTTCTGACTGTGAGTTAACAGGGGAGAGCTTCACTTCAATTGTTGCTGAGTGATTTCTCCTTCAAGCAACTGTGGATCAAATTAGGGTAAGTTGTGTGTTAGATTTACATAGTTGAATTGCAATTTCACATTGGGTTTGTTCGCTTAGATGATGGTGCTAGGGTTGGTTGTAAATGAATTACTAAAAATGAAGGTGAATTGGAGTAGGAAATAATTGTGTTATTTGAGGATTAATGGATTTGTTAGATGATATGATTAAATCTAAACTAATCTTGTGGACGAACCATGTCTATTGGGTTTATAATAGTTGATAGTTGATTCAATGGATTAAATAATTAGAAGTTAGAATTCGGTTGTGATATGCTGATTTGGGTGAGACTTGGTTTGACTAGTGAATTTATAAAGATTTTTATTGGGAATTGTTTAGTGATTTATTGATGAGAATTAAGGAATTGATCGGTGGATTAAGGATGAACTTATTTGGATTTGGATCAATTGATGGAATTAAACTTGATCGGATTAATTGGTGATTCAGATGTAAACCTAATTTAATTAGGTTGTAGTATGATTAGGAGTAATTGGGGGATTACTCAACTATCATGTTTGATTAGGGTTTTCCTAATTAGATTTGGGAGTTTATTTAGCTATTTTCTACCTATGTAATTAGCTAAATATATTATGTGATCGTAGGATTTGGTTTCGAGGCGAGCATCTCGACGTGAGATTGGTTTATCTGACATGATCGACAAATAAAGGTGGGTATTTCTTCCTTAGCTCTATGTAGATTTTTATTGAGCTTAGTGCATGGTTTTATGTGATGGATTATGCTGCTTTTCCTTATATCGTATTTGTTGGTTGCCTTCCTGCTTGATCTTTGAGATGTCCTAGTTATATCATATACAGTCTCTACTCTTGATTTCTACTCTGCTGTGATTACACGTGTAGAGTATGTATTGTAGGGATTGTCGAGTGGTTGGATTTACCATGCTGATTTTTCACATAATGTGGATTGTACGTAGGGTGGTATGTGTTATAGGAGTCATCATGTTGACCGTACATTTACATCACATGTATTTGTTATGTACTTTTGGAGGAGTTGTGTGGATTGTATGTTTGTGGTTTATTCACGTGTCTGATGTGTTTTTATTGGAGGATACATGTGGGGTTGTGTACACGTGCCTGGTGTGATATGTAGAGGTATCATGATGGTTATACCCATGCTGTGGAGATATTTATGATGATGGAGAGTTTATATTGATGATGGGGATGTTTATATTATGATTATCACATCATGTCATCATATATTGCATGCTGACGACTATTGCTCCCTTGTGGTATGAGTTAGTCGTCAGTCATACTTGTGGATTGTTTGATGACCATCAGCTCCTTTAGGTATGAGCTAGTCATTAAACATATTAGCTGTCCATTCGACCACTATTGGAGAGTGGTAGTTAGGAGTGGAGCTAGTCCTGTTCTGCTCACTAGGCTGCTCAGTGTATACTCTGTCCGCCTCGACCACTCTTATTAGGGGTTTAGAGGGTTCAGTAGTTAGGGGGCTTGTGATGTGAGTCGATAGGAACCCTGATGCTATGTAGTTAGATAACTACTTAGCGTACCGAACGCCTCAATCACTTTATAGCGGTTACGTGCGTGAGGCTAGTATGGTTTGTCACGGACCCAAGCCTCTTGGCCATATAGGGGTCGTGGTGTCTGGAGAGGTGGCAGGGGTGACCATGGAGCATGCATGCACTTTTGCATATGATGCGCGGTGCATCTGGGGGGATATATTTGCATACATGCCTAGTAGATACTAGTTGCATGTGATTGTGATATGTTGTACTTGTTTGAGATATGATTGTTGCATTTGGTTGTCATGCTGCATACACGTCATTTATTTTACATGTGTATGCAGTCGTATCTATATTGCACAGGTGTCACAGGTATGTCTGTTGCAGATCCGGTGAATTTACTGATCATTGTACCATGTGTTGATTCCAGATTGGGTATGTATCTGTCATTATGTTAGTTGTGGTTTGTACAGTTTATATGTCAGGTTATTATGTCAGATATGTTTAGGTGCATTGATTATGATAGTATGATCATGTTCTTTATTCCCTACTGAGACTGTATACTTGTGATCTCTATGTTTGTTTATGGATCATGCACTATCTTATCTATTACCCGCTGAGTTACCTACCACCGCATGTATACATTTATGTTTTCAGGTAGCTTGTAGATGGTTGGTGTCGCTCGGAGTATCCTGTCTGTCGGGTCCTACGTCACATCCGAAGACCGTACTTGTTTTCTTTTGTATACCTTTTTATTATTTTTGCCATTGTATTTATGTGTAGCCATGTGGCTATCTTATGGTTTTGGTGTTGTATTTGTGTTTAAGTCATGCCGGCATGCATTGTATTTATTTGGTTTGTGTGGGCTTTCCTTCGTGTTTCCACTGTGTTTTTAGTACAGCCGTGTGGGCTGTTTTATATGTAACTATGTGGTTGTGATTGTTTCATTCCAGCCGAGTGGGCTGTGATTATAACTGCGTGGTTGTGTATATAAATATTCCAGCCGCATGTGGCTGATGTATTTTGTTTGTATTGATGCTTCAGATTGTCACCGGTACAGGGGAGATGCTGCCGGATTTTTGTCTAGCAGAGACTCCTTTGGGGGTGTGACAATTTAGTGGTATCAGAGTAGGTTTACGATACTTGCTATGTGTTCTGGATTTTCGAGATTTATCTAATAGCAATTTTTGGTATCAGAGCAGGTAGGATGCCTGTTATTCGTGTTTTGGGATTTCGTGTTTCGATTTTCTTGATGTGACTTTTCGGGCTTTGGGACCGGGCAGCAGCAGGACATCTCCAGGCTATAAGAGGTATGTTTGTATATTATTATCTCATATTTCTGTTAGTACATGCATGGTTGTTCTGATAGTTATGATGTGTGTTAGTACTCTCTGGTTAGTACCTACCTATTTGTTTGTAGCATGCATTGTATGTGGTGGGTCAATCACTGATCACGATTGACCTAATGGAGATCAAGGATTACAGTTTCAAGGGATTTGTTATATTATACTACCAGTAGTTTTAGTGTCTGTTACTACTAGTTGGTTGAGAGTTAGAGGCACATACTAGTCCCTGTTATTATTAGCTGGGTAGTGGACGATATATGCATACTCATGTTGACTTAGTTAGTAGAGTACCGATTTACTCCTGTTTAGGATTGGGTTACCTGTTTGACTTGTGCAGTGGGGTTTGACTTATCTTAGTTGGTTTCATGATCCTATTAGTTCGGTCGGTAGAGGATCGATTTACCCT
The DNA here is from genome assembly GCF_018446385.1 of Zingiber officinale. Lineage (NCBI taxonomy): Eukaryota > Viridiplantae > Streptophyta > Magnoliopsida > Zingiberales > Zingiberaceae > Zingiber > Zingiber officinale. The sequence continues at coordinate 56,992,047 of NC_056006.1, read as the reverse complement.
TGTTGACTTGGGTAATTGTGTATCATTTACCTTAGTTTGATTAGTGGAGGATTGATATACTCTTGTTGGATCATATAGTAGTTGATCGATTTGTTTATGTTGATCCGATCAGTAGGAGATCAACTTACTTTATTTTTAGAGATTCCTATCTTTGGGATACTCGTGCTTGGTTAGATATTTTGGGAGACATACTTTAGTACATGACTTGTATCGTCATGGGGAGGACTGAGTTAGCCGTATACCATTCTCGGCTTAGTCAGCCTGTAGAGGGTTGTCATATCCTATTCCATGGGGACTTTGACCTTGGACCGTTTGTACCAGATAGGATGACTTAGAAGGTACATTCGGATAGGATACCTCCACTGATGTGGGAAAAGTGTAAGGCTACATGCTTAACACTTATGAGATACAATCATTACTAGTGTGTATGAGTTTGAGAGTACATTTGGATATATGATTTGTACTGACGTAGGAGAGTTGAAGTTAGCTGCTTAACCTTTACGTGACCCGGTACCACGTGAAGGAAGAAGCAGAGAATGTTTTGGAGATCAGGTCATCACTTAGTGATTTCCTTGAGGTGTTTGGAGAGAGAGTAGTTCTCTACTTCTTCGTTAGCATGATGGATTATATGGCGATCATCAGTCGACTCGCCTAATGTTGTTCCATGGGAGATCCTGACTCATGGAACTATTGGATATGATTAGATATCCATGATGTACTTAGTGATATATACCCCGCAATGGTGCGGAGGAAGTGGTATTAGCTAAGTAATACCTAGGAGGTCCGATCGTAACTAGGTATAATTTCATATGATGATCATTGAGTGGTAGAGCATCGATTGACAGATATTTTGACCAGCTATTTAGGATAGAGGATTCGATCCTTTTATCAGCATTTATCGAGGGGCATATATAGGATGATTATGAGGGTGGTGGAGATACTCTCTTGATGGGTAGACTCTTAGTCAGGAGATTGTGTGACCCTTTGACTTTGGATTGACATTCCTTTACTGTGGATATTTGATTATCAGAAAGGATGAGATGATGAGATTTGGCAGACTTTTTGGATACATTTAGTTTGTTGGTAGTGTGTGTTGAAGGTTGGATGATTTCCTTTTACTCTATTAATATTTAGGAGACTATCTGGTATGAATGATTGATGTTGAGGATGATTAGGATTGGTGGATATTGTGAGATCAGGTGTGGTGATTTGTTGTCTATTGATGATTTATTAGTGGATATTTGACTTGATGATATGCTGTTTGGTTATTATACTTGGAGTGAGTGGTATATGAGTATGTGATTTGGATGTTACCCTTGGATGAGGATCCCTGAGTTGACTAGCAAATTTGGGGATCAAATTTTTATTAGTGGGGGAGAATGTAAGATATCGTAAAATTAAATAATAAATATTATTGGACGAAAAATCTTATTGAATTTTTCAGGAATTTTTAGAAATTTTTCGGGATTTAAACGGAGTTCATATGATTCGTTTTGAGAGGATGAACCGGTGGAGCTAATTGGAGGCCTGTTTAGAATACTCATTTAAGTAGGAGTTGATTTGGGAATGGACTTAGGCTTTAATTAATCTAACCTAGGTTTTATTTTTTTTTAATTTCTTTTCCTTTTCTCCTCCCCGAATTCGCCCGAACTCTCCCCCTTTCCCCAATCTCCTCTCCTGAGCTCTCTCGCACGACCTCCTTTCCCCGACGCCGATGCCACAAGGGAGATAATCGCGTCGATCGCCAGTCGTTCTTCTCCCAGATCGCTGCCCTTTTTAGTGAGTGATCTTCGGCTGGAAGGGGGGAGAACCCGAGCCCTCTCCCGATCTCCCCTATTTCGTGCCCTAGCTTCATTTTGTCGCCGTTGGACATAAGCACCAGGTGCTCGCCAAGAGTCGACGATAGAGGTAGGTTTCCTTGGCTTTTTCCCGATTCCATCATTTGCCAATCTCCTTCCGTACTCTGTTTCCTCCTCAGACACACCACTGGATTGCCATTGCATCGCCTACCTCTCCTCGCGTTCCCGATCGTCGGATACTCATGGGTTAGTCATCCTCTTTCAGCCATAAGAAGGTATGAGGGCAGTTGATTCTTGTTTCCTGTTCGATTGTTACCACAGCTAATCACCAGGGGTAATTTGTTACCTGCGATGCATCTTGGAGGTAATTGTTAACCCTAGGGTTGGATTTGAGTTTTTATCTCTATATGACGCTGATTTGGGCGATTGTCTCGCTGATCTGGGTGTTTGTCTTGGATGACAGCGTCTTCACCTAGCAGTAGCCATCTTTTCTAGCAGCAAGAATTTCTGACTGTGAGTTAATAGGGGAGAGCTTCACTTCAATTGTTGCTGAGTGATTTCTCCTTCAAGCAACTGTGGATCAAATTAGGGTAAGTTGTGTGTTAGATTTACATAGTTGAATTGCAATTTCACATTGGGTTTGTTCACTTAGATGATGGTGCTAGGGTTGGTTGTAAATGAATTACTAAAAATGAAGGTGAATTGGAGTTGGAAACAATTGTGTTGTTTGAGGATTAATGGATTTGTTAGATGATATGATTAAATCTAAACTAATCTTGTGGATGAACCATGTCTGTTGGGTTTATAATAGTTGATAGTTGATTCAATGGATTAAATAATTAGAAGTTAGAATTCGGTTGTAATATGTTGATTTGGGTGAGACTTGGTTTGACTAGTGAATTTATTGTAACGACCCGACCCTCTTGGCCTCTTGGGCGGCCCTTGTGGCGGCCCAACTAGCGGCCCTTATGTCGTCGGCCCATTTGACGACCTCTAATGTCGTCGACCGACGACCCTTGGTCGTGTCGTTACTCACTAGGACTTTCCACCCCTGGCCAGTGGATTTTTGCCTCTCCCAAGATTCGAACTCTAAACCTCCAGGCTTAAGTATTAGAGTTTATGAATCCTGGTAACCAAGTGAGATGATCTCACTTGGTTACCAGGATTCATAAACTCTAATACTTAAGCCTGGAGGTTTAGAGTTCGAATCCTGGGAGAGGCAAAAATCCACTGGCCAGGGGTGGAAAGTCCTAGTGAGTAACGACACGACCAAGGGTCGTCGATCGACGACATGAGCGGTCGCCAAATGGGCCGCCAAATGGGCCGCCAAATGGGCCAAGAGGGCCGGGTCGTTACAATAAAAAGGCGCCTTTTTATTGTAACGACCCGACCCTCTTGGCCCATTTGGCGGCCCATTTGGCGACCTCTCATGTCGTCGACCGTCGGCCCTTATGTCGTCGGCCCATTTGGCGACCTCTCATGTCGTCGACCGACGACCCTTGGTCGTGCCGTTACTCACTAGGACTTTCCACCCCTGGCAGTGGATTTTTGCCTCCCCCAGGATTCGAACTCTAAACCTCCAGGCTTAAGTATTAGAATTTATGAATCCTGGTAACCAAGTGAGATCATATTATGATCTTGACCTTCTTGGCGGCCCAACTGGCGGCCTTATGTCGTCGGCCCATTTGACCTCTCACACGACCGATCGGACGACTCTTTGTCGCCGTTACTCACTAGACTTTCCCACTGGTCGTGATTTTTCCTCAGAGTTGAACTCTAGACCTCAGCTTAAGTACTAGGTTTGATCTCGCAACCAAGTGAGATGATCTCACTTGGTTGCCAGGATTCATAAACTCTAGTACTTAAGCCTGGAGGTCTAGAGTTCGAATCCTCGGGAGGCAAAAATCCACTGTCAGGGGTGGAAAGTCCTAGTGAGTAACGGCACGACCAAAGAGTCGTCGATCGGCGACATGAGAGGTCGTCAAATGGGCCGACGACATAAGGGTCGCTAGTGGGCCGCCACAAGGGCCGCCCAAGAGGCCAAGAGGGTCGGGTCGTTACATGGCTTTGTAAGATCAATAGCGAGATTCCTAATTGTTCGTGTAGGTTATCGGCCCATTTGGCGACCTCTCATGTCGTCGATCGACGACCCTTGGCCGTGCCGTTACTCACTAGGACTTTCCACCCCTGGCAGTGGATTTTTGCCTCCCCCAGGATTCGAACTCTAAACCTCCAGGCTTAAGTATTAGAGTTTATGAATCCTGGTAACCAAGTGAGATGATCTCACTTGGTTACCAGGATTCATAAACTCTAATACTTAAGCCTGGAGGTTTAGAGTTCGAATCTTGGGAGAGGCAAAAATCCACTGGCCAGGGGTGGAAAATCCTAGTGAGTAACGACACGACCAAGGGTCGTCGGTCGACGACATTAGAGGTCGCCAAATGGGCCAACGACATAAGGGCCGCTAGTTGGGCCGCCACAAGGGCCGCCCAAGAGGCCAAGAGGGTCGGGTCGTTACATTTATAAAGATTTTTTTTGGGAATTGTTTAGTGATTTATTGATGAGAATTAAGGAATTGATCGATGGATTAAGGATGAACTTATTTGGATTTGGATCAATTGATGGAATTAAACTTGATCAGATTAATTGGTGATTCAGGTGTAAACCTAATTTAATTAGGTTGTAGTATGATTAGGAGTAATTGGGGGATTACTCAACCATCATGTTTGATTAGGGTTTCCCTAATTAGATTGGGGAGTTTATTTAGCTATTTTCTATCTATGTAATTAGCTAAATATATTATGTGATCGTAGGATTTTGTTTCGAGGCGAGCGTCTCGACGTGAGATTGGTTTATCTGACATGATCGACAGATAAAGGCGGGTATTTCTTCCTTAGCTCTATGTAGATTTTTATTGAGTTTAGTGCATGGTTTTATGTGATGGAATAGGCTGCTTTTCCTTATATCGTATTTGTTGGTTGCCTTCCTGCTTGATACTTATACTTGATCTTTGAGATGTCCTAGTTATATCATATACAGTCTCAACACTTGATTTCTACTCTGCTGTGATTACGCGTGTAGAGTATGTATTGTAGGGATTGTCGAGTGGTTGGATTTACCATGCTGATTTTGTACATAATGTGGATTGTACGTAGGGTGGTATGTGTAATAGGAGTCATTATGTTGACCGTACATTTACATCACATGTATTTGTTATGTACTTTTGGAGGAGTTGTGTGGATTGTATGTTTGTGGTTTATACACGTATCTGATGTGTTTTTATTGGAGGATACATGTGGGGTTGTGTGCACATGCCTGGTGTGATATGTAGAGGTATCATGATGGTTATACCCATGTTGTGGAGATATTTATGATGATGGAGAGTTTATATTGATGATGGGGATGTTTATATTATGATTATCACATCATGTCATCATATATTGCATGCTGACGACTATTGCTCCCTTGTGGTATGAATTAGTCGTCAGTCATACTTGTGGATTGTTTGATGACCACCAGCTCCTTTAGGTATGAGCTAGTCATTAAACATATTAGCTGTCCATTCGACCACTATTGGAGAGTGGTAGTTAGGAGTGGAGCTAGTCCTGTTATGCTCACTAGGCTGCTCAGTGCATACTCTATCCGCCTCGACCACTCTTATTAGGGGTCTGGAGGGTTCAGTAGTTAGGGGGCTTGTGATGTGAGTAGACAGGGACCTGATGCTATGTAGTTAGATAACTACTTAGCGTACCGAACGCCTCAGTCGCTTTATAGCGGTTACGTGCGTGAGGCTAGTATGGTTTGTCACGGACCCAAGCCTCTCGACCATACAGAGGTCGTGGTGTCTGGAGAGGTGACGGGGGTGACCATGGAGCATGCATACACTTTTGCATATGATGCGCGGTGCATCTGGGGGATATATTTGCATACATGCCTAGTAGATACTAGTTGCATGTGATTGTGATATGTTGCACTTTTTTAAGATATGGTTGTTGCATTTGGTTGTCATGCTGCATACACGTCATTTATTTTACATGTGTATGCAGTCGTATCTATATTGCACAGGTGTCACGGGTATGTCTGTTGCAGATCCGGTGAGTTTACTGATCATTGTACCATATGTTGATTCCAGATTGGGTATGTATCTATCATTATGTTAGTTGTGGTTTGTACAATTTATATGTCAGGTTATTATGTCAGATATGTTTAGGTGCATTGATTATGATAGTATGATCATGTTCTTTATTCCCTACTGAGACTGTATACTTGTGATCTCCATGTTTGTTTATGGACCATGCACTATCTTATCTATTACCCGCTGAGTTACCTATACTCACCACCGCATGTATAGATTTATATTTTCAGGTAGCTTGTAGATGGTTGGTGTCGCTCGGAGTATCCTGTCTGCCGGGTCCTGCGTCACATCTGAAGACCGTGTTTGTTTTCTTTTGTATATCTTTTTATTATTTTTGGCATTGTATTTATATGTAGCCATGTGGCTATCTTATGGTTTTGGTGTTGTATTTGTTTTTAAGCCGTGCCGGCATGCATTGTATTTATTTGGTTTGTGTGGGCTTTCCTTCATTTTTCTGTTGTGTTTTTAGTACAGCCGTGTGGGCTGTTTTATATGTAACTGCGTGGTTGTGATTGTTTCATTCCAGCCGAGTGGGCTGTGATTATAACTGCGTTGTTGTGTATATAAATATTCCAGCCGCATGTGGCTGATGTATTTTGTTTGTATTGATGCTTCATATTGTCACCGGTACAGGGGAGATGCTGCCGGATTTTTGTCTGGCAGAGACTCCTTTGGGGGCGTGACATTAAGTATTTCAGGAAAAGTTCTAGCTGTGGTTAGGCAAGTGAAAACCCTAAGGGGTGGTAACCCTAGGTCATAAGGGGTGGTAACCCTATGCGGAAAGTCTTGGTGGGTCTAGTGCTTCAGGCAAAAGTCCTAGGGGGTAACCCTAGGTGGAAAGTCCTGGTGTCGCGGACCAGGTGAAAGACTGGACCAACCGGGAAGCGGAAGTCCAGCAGAAAGTCCGGAAGCATCGAGCACCGTGCAAAAGTCTAGTAGATATGGAGGATCGCACTGGCAATAGGTAAATCTCCTGAGTGGAGTAGGTGAGGACGTATTCCCCGTAGATGGAACAGTAGGCGTCGGGTCGACCTAGGGTTTCCGGTCGGAAATCTAAAGTCAGACTCAGACAGTCGGGAGACTGTCAAACTTTAATTCATTATTATTATTGTGCACTAACTCTGTGTTACAGGTACTCTGGACTAACGCATTTTGCAGGTACCAAAAAACACAAGCTAAGCTCAGATGTAAAGTGTCCGAGGCGCCTCCATGGGGCTTGGAGGCGCCTTGGGTGTGAGCCAGCTTCTGCCAGCGCAGCTCAGTGGAGACGCCTTGGTCCAGACCGGAGGCGCCTTGGACCGGGCTTTGAAGGCGCCTTGGAGAGCACAGAAGGCGGCTTGAAGGGATAAGTCACAACCAGTTCAGGCTTGATCCACGCGAGTGACTCGGCCATCATGGAGGCACCTTGGATGGCTTTCAAGGCGCCTTGAACACCCTTTATAGGCAGCACTCGACCAGCAGCTAATAACAACTACTCCTAAGTGATTCTCTTACGACAAGCTACAAACTCAACGACCCCGAAGTGCTGTAGCAACATCCCGACGACCCAGAACTCCAAATTCGCTATTTTTAAGTGTTGTCGGTATACTTTAACTTCTGATTATTGTACTTAATCTGTAGTATTTTCGAACTTATAGTTGTTGCCCACCGAAAGCGGTCAACGACCGCAGGCCTTCGAGTAGGAGTCGAGATAGGCTCTGAACGAAGTAACCTCTCGTGTCTTTTGTGTGTTTGTGCATTTTTATTTCCGCTGCTTTATAACTCGATAGTTTTATGAATTCGAAATAGTGAAAGCTACGAGCGTTATTCACCCCCCCTCTAGCGCTTTCGATCCAACACAAGGTTTATCTTCATTCTTAATGAAACCAAACATTTTGATCGCATCATCGAATCAAAGATTCCAGCTTCTAGAAGCTTGCTTTAATCTATAAATGGATCTTTGCAACTTACAAACCTTTCTAGCATGCTTTGGATCTATAAAAGCCTCAGGTTGTGTCATGTGCACATCCTCGAGTAGATTTCCATTAAGAAATGCAATTTTGACATCCATCTGCCTGATCTCATAATCATAGTAAGCTGCAATAGCAAGTAAAATCCGAATGGACTTAAGCATTGCAACTGGTGAAAATGTTTCATCATAGTCTATTCCATGAATTTGCTTGAAACCTTTAGCTATCAATTCACCTTTATAGGTATGCTTATGCTCATCCATGTCAGTCTTCACTTTGAAGACCCACTTACACCCAATGGGTTTGATCCCTTCAGGTGGATCAATCAAAGTCCATACATGGTTAGTGTACATGGATTCTATTTTGGATCTCATGGCCTCTAGCCATTTCTTAGAATCTTGGCCCTGTACAGCTTCCTGATAAGATGTAGGCTCATCAAGACCAATAAGCTCTACATCACCCTGGTTAGACAAGAAAAATGAATATCTCTCAGGTTGACGACGAGTCCTATCAGATCTGTGCTTAAACAGGTTGTTGCTCCACAACTTCTTGTGGTGCCTGTTCAATTTCCATCAAGGCATCAATGCTAGTTTGTGTATCTTGAATTTCTTCAAGATCGACTTCACTCCCACTAGTCTTTCTAGAAATAAATTTCCTTTCTAGAAAGACACCAATTCTGGCAATAAACACCTTGCCTTCTGTGGGATTATAGAAGTAATATCCCTTTGTTTCTTTGGGATATCCTACAAAATAGCACTTGTCTGATTTGGGTCCAAGTTTATCCGATACTTGTCGTCGAACATAAGCCTTACAACCCCAAATCTTCATAAAAAACATCTTGGGACTCTTCCCGGTCCATATCGTATATGGTGTCTTTATGACGGCTTTAGATGGAACTCGGTTAAGTGTGAAAGCAGCCGTCTCTAGAGCATGCCCCTAGAAGGAAGTAGGAAGATCTATATGACTCATCATCGATCGTACCATATCTAATAAGGTGCGATTTCTCCTTTCTGATACACCATTCCATTGTGGTATTCCAGGTTGAGTGAGCTGAGATATGATCCCACACTCAATGAGATGGTTATGAAAATCTTGGCTAAGGTATTCCCCACCTCGATATGATTGAAGCATTTTAATACCCTTACCAAGTTGGTTTTGTACTTCATTCTTGAATTCTTTGAACTTTTCAAAGGATTTTGACTTGTGTCTCATTAGATACATATAGCCGTATCTACTGAAATCATCAGTGAAAGTAATGAAGTAATAATAGCCTCCTTTTGCAGCTATTTTTAAAGGCCCACATACATCTGTATGTATGAGTCCTAACAGATCATTAGCCCTTTCACCATGTCTATTAAATGGAGTCTTTGTCATCTTGCCTCGAAGACAAGATTTGCATGCCTCATATGATTCAAAATAAAATGAGTCCAAAAGTCCATCCCTATGGAATTGGGATATGCGACTCTCATTTATGTGACCTAGGCGACAATGCCAGAGATATGTTTGGTTCAAATCATTAGACTTGAACCGTTTGGTATGTATGTTATAGATTGGGTTTTCAAAGACTAGAACATAGAGGTCATTCATAAGAGGTGCACTACAATAGAACATATCATTGAAATAAACGGAACAACATTTGTCCTTTATTACAAATGAAAAGCCTTTCTTGTCCAAAGAAGAAATAGAGATAATGTTCTTACTCAAAGTGGGCACATAACAACACTTTTCTAGTACTAAAACAAGCCCAGTGGGCAAAGATAAAGAATATGTTCCTACAGCGACAGCAGCAACTCTTGCACCATTGTCTACTCGTAGGTCCACTTCGCCTTTTGTCAATGCTCTACTATTTCTCAGCCCCTGCACATTAGTACAAATGTGAGATGCACATCCGGTATCTAATACCCATGAAGAAGAAATAGATAGATTGACTTTATAACATATATACCTGAGGCAGAAGTCTCACTTCTCTTCCATTTCAGTTCCTCTAAGTAAACTTTGCAGCTCCTCTTCCAGTGTTCGGTCTCACCACAGTGGAAGCAGGTTCCTTCCTTAGCAACCCCACCTTTGGGTTTCAGTGCATGAGCCTTGTCCTTGCCTTTGGCTTGGGTCTTACCCTTACCTTTAGGCTTCCACTTGCCTTTGCGTTTAGACACCATTAGAATGGAACTAGGCTTTGCCTTCTTAAGGTTGAGTTCAGCAATTCTTAACATACTCAACATCTCAGGCAGTGGTTTGTCAATTTCATTCATGTTATAGTTCATGACAAATTGACTATAGCTATGGGGCAAAGAGCGCAAGATAAGATCAGTGGCCTGTAACGTCCCACCTCCTTACTACTACTCTGAGGGCGACCGTTACTTATCTATTACTCTACTTACTAGTGTTACTTATGCTATTATTAGCAACACTTAAATTTATCATGGCCCCAGAGAAGTCCCTACCGAAAAATTTCGGTAGAGTCTCCCCTGTACCGGTGACAATAATCATCAATACATGCAAAATAAACCATCAGCCACATGCGGCTGGTATATATACTTCACAACCACACAGTAATAAGACACAACAACTTAAAAGAACTATTCTAGCAATAGCAAATGAATAAAGCTCCAACAGTGGAAAACAACCAAACTAACAATGCGGAATAGACTCAATTAGCAACATAAGAAAAAGGAAACAACTCTTTAACAATCTCAACTTCTCTAATAACATTAAAGAAGAACTCTAAACAACTTCTTAGCCAAGTCCTGAGGCTTCCATAGTTCAACATCACACACCATCCCCACCATCTTGTCGCCTTCTTCCTTATACTTTAGCTTTTCCTTTATCTACAGTAGGAGGAAATTAAATCTATAAGCGAATTGCTTAGTAAGTACTAAACTATCTCACAAAAACTTGAAAGTGCATAAGATACAAAGGATACTAAAACTGAAATACTAAAAAGGAAAGCTACTGATGCTCATCTAATAGCAAAGCACTAAAATAATCTGCATACTCCTGATATACAAGAATAAATCTGCTTGATGGAAATAAAGCTAATCATGCTCAATAGACTCATAAGGAAAACAAATGAAAACTAATACTGTATGCTTAGAATTATAAGAGCTAAACTTTGCTGGTTCTAAACATAGGTGATACTTGTTCCATTTACTTATAGCCTTATACTTGAAATTAATATTTAACTTTCTTCTTCTCTTTCTTGGGCCCAGGCTTAGTACCAAATGCGCGCTCTCTAATAGAGACTGAGATAGCGAGCCTCCAGTCCTATGAGGGTAAAGACCTTGGTCTTACCAGGGCCAAGACCTTGGAATTGGTCACCTGTATTTGTTTAACGACAACCTTGGCAGTTTCTTACTTTAAATTACTTGTTATCTTTTCTAACTAGACCTTGGTCTTTTCTCTACTCATAACTTCTCATAATCCCCTAATAGAGCTTACTAGAACATTGTAAGTATATCTAACAAGTAGAGAATTACAACTAACTGAGCATGCCATAAAAATAAAGCAAAGCCAATCAAACTACAAGATAAGCTTAATAGCTATTCATGTTCAAGAAAGCAAGAAACTAACACTACGTACTTTAAGTTAAGGCTGTTCTTGCCTTTTTGAGTATCAAGGAGAATGCTAAACCCATTCTAACTAAATAAGAGCTGTTCTTGCTCTTTGAGTAGCAAGGAAAATGCTATTCATGCTTACGGTAGTACAGGAAGGTTACAAAACTGCAAGGAACTAAATACTGGGATGCTAGATAAGGTAGCAAAACAAACAAATCCCGAATCCTTGTAATATGGTTGTTCATGCTAACCAAAATAAGCAAAGAATTCAGAATTGTAATGCTGGAAAGAAATAGGGTTGTTCGTATTCAAGAATAGCACCAAAAACTAATATTGCCACTTAGATAACCTACTGATCATGCCTACTAATTAACCAGGATTACCTAAAATTGAAATGCTAAAGATCAAGGGCTGTTTATGCCCATCTACATGGCCCAAAAGAAAAACAAACTTGCTGGAATTTATGGGCAGTAGGTAGATATACAAGGATACAACACTGAAGTGCTAAAGGCATGCTTAAAGCATGAACTACGTGCTAGAATTAGAGGGATGTTCGGACTATCACAATTGAAGCATATCAATCACAAAACTTAAAATTCTCATGCAAATAGGTATGACTGTTCGGCTTGACAAACAGAGCAAGGAAGGAAAAGCTCTAGCATATAATTCTACTCGGCACAGCAAAATCCGAAAGCAAGGAAATGAAAACCCTAAGTTCGGAGCAACTCCTACCACAGGTGAGTAGTACTTACAACGGTTTGCTTGGACTTACAACCGAGAGAGAGATCTAGGGTTCGGATGAGTTCCCAACCTCGGCATTTCCTCCTTGTCCGCGTGCCCTCCTCGACGGGATGACCTTGCTTCTTCGCTGCCGTCGCCCGAGAGGAGGTGCCCTAGCCTTGGCTGCGCTTTCGCCCGAGAAGAATCGCTCGAAGATGGGGAACAACGCCGTCGCGGGAGGAAGAAAGGGGAGAAGGACAGATTGGTTTTCGGGAGAAAGAAAAAAACCTAATTCTTTCATAACTAGGTCTAACTTTGGGTTCTCATTATAACTTAACTATATTACGATATAGGTTTAGTTAAGAAAAGGTTGGCTGGTCTGTTGGTTAAGCGAATCTCTACTTAACCCGAGGTTTCCAGTTCAAACCTCGGGTTGGACATTTTTGTCAAAATTTCTTTCGTTTTGTAAAAATACCAAACGACCTCCAAAAATTATGTAAAAATACTCTAAAAATTTCTCAAAATCTCTAGAATATTTCTAAAGCATTTACAAATATTTTTAAGGACTTTTGGAACTTAAAACAAGGAAATTTGGGTCGTTACAATCGCCCATACCTTATAAAAAGTTCGTCCTCGAACTTAGAATAGTTCTGGATATTTCTGTCTCATACTGTCCTCACGCTCCCAAGTGGCTTTCCCATGCTTCTGGTTCTGTCAGATGACCTTCACTAGTGGTACATCTTTATTCCTTAGTCTCTTAACTTTTCTGTCCACTATCTGTGTAGGTCTGCTCTCATAGCTAAGATCCTCTTGAATCTGCACTGACTGAGGCTCAATCACTTGGCTAGGGTCATAGAGACACTTCTTTAGCATGGAGACATGAAATACATTATGTATTGCTGACATGTCTTGTGGTAAGTCCAGCTTGTAAGCTACTTTCCCAATCTTCTCTATGATCAGGTAAGGTCCTATATAGCGAGGACTTAATTTGCCCTTCTTGCCAAATCTCATCACTCCCTTCATAGGAGCGACCTTGAGAAAGACTGAATCTCCTACTTGGAATTCCAGTGGCCTACGGCGTGTGTCAGCATAACTCTTCTGTCTACTCTGGGCAGTCTCAATTCTCTGTCTGATTTTCTAGATAGCCTGAGTGGTCTAATCTATCATCTCTGTCTGGATGCCCAGCTCTACTTCCATTTCTTTTCTCTCACCTGCTTCTTGCCAGCAAATAGGTGATCTGCACTTCCTGCCATACAATGCCTCATATGGTGCCATCTTGATGGTGGCCTGATAGCTGTTGTTGTAGGCAAATTCAACTAAGCACAGATACTTGCACCAACTTCCCTTGAAATCCAGTGCACATGCCTTGAGCATATCTTCTAAGATTTGATTTACTCGCTCTGTCTGTCCATCAATCTGAGGATAGAAGACCATGCTGAACTTGAGTTTGGTGCCTAGCGCAGTCTGAACACACTCCCAAAAGTGAGAGGTGAAACGCCCATCTCTATCAGAAACAATAGATTTAGGAACTCCGTGAAGTCTGATCACCTCCTTAACATATAGCTGTGCCAACTGCTCTATGGAGTGGGACACCTTGATGGCTAGAAAATGAGCAAACTTGGTCAATCGGTCCACTATTACCCATATCGCATCATATCCATTCGTGGTTCTTGGAAGACCTGTTATAAAATCCATGAATATGTCTTCCCACTTCCACTCTGGTATTGGAAGAGGCTGTAAAACTCCTCCTGGTCTCTGGTGTTCTGCTTTGACCCTCTGACATGTCAGGCAGGTACTGACATACTTAGCTACATCTCTTTTGAGTCCAGACCACCAGAACCTCTGCTTCACGTCTTGGTACATCTTGGTAGAACAAGGATGCATGGAGTAGGGTGTACTATGAGCTTCCTCCAGGATTTTCTTTCTTAGTTCTTCATCATTAGGGGCACAAAGGCGATTCCCCTGATAGAGGATTCCACTATCTGATACTCGAAACCCTGAATTTCCTTCTTCTTGTATCCCTTGCTTGATCTTTTGGATATCTGGATCTTCACTTTGCTTTCTCTGTATATCCTCAAGCAGGGTTGACTCTAAGGTCAATGCAGAGAGTTGCCCATAAATAACTTCAAGTCCGAAATCTGACAACTCCTTCTGCAGTGGCAGGGCTAATGATGACAAAGACATCAGGGATGCACTGGATTTTCTGCTTAGTGCATCTGCCACTTTGTTAGCTTTACGTGGGTGGTAGAGGATTTCACAGTCATAATCCTTGACCAACTCTAGCCACCTACGCTGTCTCATGTTTAAGTCATTCTGGGTGAAGAAGTAGTTAATACTCTGGTGGTCTGTGAAGATTCTGCACTGAACTCCATACAAATAATGTCGCCAGAGTTTTAGTGCAAAGACCACAGCTGCTAGCTCAAGATCATGAGTGGGGTAGTTCTTCTCGTAGTCTTCGAGTTGTCTGGAAGCATAAGCTATGACTTTTCCTTCTTTCATGAGTACAGCTCCTAAGCCCATCTTGGAAGCATCACTGTAGATGTTAAAACTCCTGTCACTTTCTGGAACTGTCAGGATGGGAGCACTGGTCAGTCTCTTCTTTAGCTCTTGGAAACTCTGCTCACATTTGTCTGACCATTCAAACTTCTTGTTCTTCCTAATGAGGGTTGTTAGTGGAGAGGCTATCCTGGAAAAGTTCTCCACAAATTTCCTGTAGTACCCAGCTAAACCAAGGAAGCTCCCGATTTCCGTGGCATTCTTGGGTCTACTCCAGTTGTTAACTACTTCTATTTTGGCAGGATCCACTCGGATACCTTCTTTAGAAACGATGTGACCTAGAAATGCCACCTGATTTAACCAGAATTCGCACTTTGAGAATTTAGCATAAAGTTGTTTCTGTTATAGGGTCTACAGTACTATTCTCAAGTGCGTGTCATACTCCTCTGGGGTCCTTGAATAGACTAGAATGTCGTCGATGAATACGATGACAAATTTCTCAAGGTATTCTCTAAACACTCTATTCATTAAGTCCATGAAGACCGCTGGTGCATTAGTCACACCAAAAGGCATAACTACAAACTCGTAGTGTTCGTATCTGGTCCTGAAAGCCGTTCTGGGTATATCCCTTTCTTTCACTTTCAGCCGATGGTACGCAGAGCGCAGGTCTATCTTTGAGAATACTGTTGCCCCTCTCAACTGATCAAATAAGTCGTTGATCCTGGGAAGGGGGTACTTGTTCTTGATTGTCACTTGATTCAGAGCTCTATAATCTATGCACATCCGCATAGATCCATCCTTCTTCTTGACAAACAACACAGGAGCTCCCCAAGGTGAGTGACTAGGGCGGATGAAGCCTTTGTCAAGTAGCTCTTGAAGTTTCTCTTGCAACTCTTTCATCTCTGCTAGAGACATGCGATACAGAGCTTTTGAAATTGGACCGGTACCAGGAACCAATTCAATCTCAAACTCCACTTCTCTGTTGGGAGACAGTCCAGGTAGCTCTTCTGGAAATACTTCTGGATACTCGCATACTACCTGAACATCCTCCTGCTTGAGTCCTTTCTGTTCTTCTGCATTTACTATGTATGCAAGAAAACCAGCACACCCTTTAGCTAACATTTGGTGAGCTGCTAGAGAAGAGAGAAGTTTCTGGGTCTTCTTTCTTGGCACTCCCGTGAATTCAAAAGGTGGTTCACCCTCTGGACTGAAGATTACTTTCCTTCTGCGGCAGTCTACTGAAGCACTATACTTGCTGAGGAAATCCATACCCAAAATGATATCGAAACCTTGCATGGCGAGGACTACCAGGCTAACATATAGTTCTTGATCTGCAATTCTGACCGGGACAGCTCGAAGCCACTGATTGGACTCCATGACTTCCCCAGAAGGTAGGGTCGTCAAGAACTTGGAGTTCATACTCTCTGTAGGCACCTGTAATTTACTGGCAAAGGGTACTGATACGAAAGAATAGGTCACCCTAGTATCAAATAGTACAGTAGCTAAATGCTGAAAAATAATTACTTGACCTATTACAACCGTGGAGGCACTAGCAGCTTCCTCTTTGGTGAGGGAGAATACTCTGGCACTATCAAAGGCTGAAACTGGTGGAGCTTCCAACCTTCCTTGACTGATATAGGGTCCCTCTAGCGCTGCTTCCATGTGATATAACTGTACAGGCTTGCCTCCATATTGCACTGGCTGTGCCTGAGGTGCTTTGAGCTTGTTAGGACATTCTTTAGCCATGTGCCCTTCCTGACCACAGGAATAACATCCGGTCTTACCCAAAAGAAAGGCTCCTAGATGTGTTCTCCCACATTTGGGATAGGGAGGGAACTTGGTCTGCTTGTTTGCTGGTCCTCCCTTCTGGTTACTTCCTGAGTTCCACTGCTTTCTTTTACTACCCTTGCCTTTATAGTTCTGTTTACTTGACAGGGATTTCTGGCTCCCCACTGTCTTGTCCTCTATCTTCACTGGCTTGTGTTGCGCTCGTTGTGCTTTGATGCTGTTCAGGTAGTGCTCAGCAATTAATGCCCTACTGATCAACTCTTCACCAGTCTGGGGCCGGTGAGCTCCACTGCTCACATTCAGTGCTATCTTTGGTCTCAGCATTCTGAGCATCAGTCTGACTCGCTCCTTCTCTGTACTTACCAGCTCTGGGCAGAGATGAGCTAGTCTGTTGAACTTCTTGGCTGCTACTTCCACTGACAGGTCACCTTGTTTGAACTCTATAAATTCCTCATAGTGCTTATTGGTGATCTGTAGGTGGAAGAACTCTTCATAAAACTCTGACTGAAAATCAACCCAGCTCATCTGATTGGCTGCCCTCTTGGTCTTAATCCTCTCCCACCACAAACGAGCATCTCCTGACAGGCAGAAAGAGGCGCACTTGACCTTCTCGAGTTCTGGCCAGTCAAGAAGCTCCATTGTGCTCTCCAGTGTTTTGAACCAAGCCTGGGCACCCCAGGGCTCAGTCGTGCCTGAGAAGCTCTCTGGTTTCAATTTCAGCCACTGTATACGGTAAGCTTCTTGTCTCTGAGGTACTGTGACGACTCTCTGGGCAGCTGATGGAACCTTAGTTACCACTGGAGTCTCCGTAGTGACAACTGAGGGAGGGGGAGGAACTGATTACTGATTTGCCATCAGATTGGCAATTACTTGCTGCTGCTCTATTACTTGTTTTTGGAGTTGGGCAACAACTTCAGAGAGATTGGGCTCAGTTGAGCCTGGGCCTTTGTTCTCCTGATCCTGGTCCTCAGTACGAGCGGTACGGGGACGCCCTCTTCTTGCCATCTAATTATGCAAAGAAAAATGCTTGATATCTCCTCTATCCTTTCTATACAAACATATGTATGAATAAAGAAAAACAAACTTCTATCTTACTAAAGCGAATATAAGCAATTACTCTCTACTGCAAATAATAAAGAAAGCATAAAAGGAAAAACATAAATACTTTCTTACTTGAAGATGGCAAGGCCGATCCTGATGTGTGTGTGATGCTGGAGAATGGGAACTGCTCTGATGCCAACTGTAACGTCCCACCTCCTTACTACCACTCTGAGGCGACCGTTACTTATCTATTACTCTACTTACTAGTGTAACACCCGAAAATTCTCAAAACTATATTAGAAATATTCTATAATTATTCTGGAATTTTTAGATATTTTTCCGAAATTTTTAGAGTAGCGGAAGTAGTAAAAATAATTAGAAAAGCAAAATAGCTTAAGCGGGAATCGAACCCGGGACCTCTCGGGTCCGCTAAGCCTTTAGACCGCTTAAGTAACCAGTTGAACCCAGCAGGGTCGTGCTGAAAGAAAGGGGAGTCAATTATATTTATATTTAAGTTGGGCCGAGTTACCCACTTAATATAAATAGAAGATTTAAGTGGGGTTTGGTTAATTTTTTTTATTTGGTTCGACAATTTCTCCTCCTCACCCTAACCTCACGCCGCACCTCTCCCTCTTCTTCTTCCTCTCGGCGCCAATCCTAGGGTTCCCTCCCTAGGGCCCCAAGGTCATCTTCCGGTGACAACTCCGGCATGAGGACGCTCTTCTTCGCGAGGGGAACGCATAGACGCGAGAAGATCGTCGAAAGGATCGTCTCCACCGGAATTCTAGCGAATAGAACTGTAAGGAAATTAGCGTAAGAGGTAAGAAACCTCTCACCTGCAGTATAAGTAGCTTTCGTTTGATTGCATGCCTTTAGTTTACCTATATGCAGATTTTTCGGCACCCAGGGTGCGTTTAAACCCTCCTCACAGATTAGGGATCTAGATGAGCATCTCTAGATGGGCCAGACACGTTGTTCTCCTTCAGTTGGAGGCTCTAGACGTTGTCGGGTGCCTAGAGGTGGTCTCCCTATTAGAGGGGAGAGTTGGAGCACACCAGGTGTTCGATAAAATTATTAGTGTAGCTAAATACCACCTCAGATATTTTTAACAGCTCAGTTAAATGCATTAGTAGCATTTAAATCAGTATATTAGTCTAGTTTCAGCTTACATGGGACTACGGTCCAATGGGTGGGCTCCCACAGTCGCCTCTAGGTTTAGATAACCTAGCTCTGGGTTCAGATAACCTAGAAACAACAAAATAAGCAATTAGTAGCTATATTCAGTATTTTATTTTCAGTGGCACTGTACTGGACCAGATGTCCATTGAGTTGGGCTCCCACAGTCGTCCCTAGGTTCAGATAACCTAGTAAACCCTACTAAATGCGGGACTTGCAAACCCGGGTCTAGTTAGGGATGCGCGCACAGCAAGTACAGTTGCCGGGCCCAAACAACAGCATGATTATTATTTTCACTTATTATGATAATAGCTTTCAAACTCATAATCTAGTTATGTAATTATAGTTTAAGATCAACACTAGCTCAATTTTAGCTCAGTTTCAGTTACAGTTTCAGCTTATTTTCTCCTAGTTGATACCATGAGATAGCTCCATGCTTAGATTTTATTATGCATGCCATGTTTCAGTATTTATGCCATGTAACTTCAGTATGCCATGCTTTAACAAATTCAGTGCATGTTTGTAAATAGCATTCTTTAAAAACATGATTGCATCGTTGCGTGTTTTTGTGAGGTAGATGGTTTCTTACTAAGCTTAAAGCTTACAGATACTTTTTCCTTATACTGCAGATAAAGGTAAAGGGAAAATGGATTAGCAGAGGAAGTTGAAGGTCAATGCAGTGATGGTGTGTGTGGCAGGAACCTGGAATGAAGATCCTTAGGGAGTTTAGCAAATTAAGAACTTAGTTTCTTTTCTCAAGTACCTTTATGCACTTTTAGACCTTAGAATGTTTAAACCATGGAAGATTTGTTTAAGTTATTAGTAATTATGTTGGAATGCTAGTTAATAGATGTTAGAACTTAGTTCAATTGATTTTAGAACTCTTATATGAGATTTTGGCACGAACTAGTGCTGAAATCGGTCTCGATTCAAATCGAAACGAGATCGATCTGGATCGATCATAATGTGTGCACCGATCGGCCACCGATCCGATCCAAATAGAGAGTTAGCGTCGTGAGCAGAGATCGAAGCTCACGCGACCGATCAGTGAGCCATTGGATCGGTCTACCGACCGATCAGTGTACTCCTGGATCGGTCAGTAGACCAATCCAGCTGCATACAGAAGTGATATAGCTTCTGGATCGGTCAGCCGACCGATCCAGGGCTCCGTGCCAGTATCAAGCTGGATCGATCACTGGATGGATCCGACAGCCCAATCGATTCATGGATCGATTGAAATGCCTGATTACAGCTAGCAGTACATCCGAGAGGCGTAGATTATCTTCCCTAGCATGTGTACAACTCCTAGGTACACCTAGAATATTAAGTTTAGATTTTACAGTAATCAGTTTAGCAAAATTTTAATCAATCCAGATTTCCGCATTAGTAATTTAGCACAGCATAATGTAGCGATCGGCCTCACAGCCTAGTTAGTAGAAGGCGGGTCGTTACAACTAGTATTATTTATGCTATTATTAGCAACACTTAAATTTATCACGACCCTAGAGAAGTTCCTATCGAAAAATTTCGGCAAAGTCTCCCCTGTATCGGTGACAGCAATCATCAATACATGAAAAATAAACCATCAGCCACATGTGGCTGGTATATATACTTCACAACCACGCAGTAATAAGACACAACAACTTAAAAAAACTATTCTAGTAATAGCAAATGAATAAAGCTCCAACAGTGGGAAACAACCAAACTAACAATGCGGAATAGACTCAATTAGCAACATAAGAAAAAGGAAACAACTCTTTAACAATCTCAACTTCTCTAATAACATTAAAGAAGGACTCTAAACAACTTCTTAGCCAAGTCCCGAGTCTTCCATAGTTCAACATCACACACCATCCCCATCATCTTGTCGCCTTCTTCCTTATACTTTAGCTTTTCCTTTATCTGCAGTAGGAGGAAATTAAATCTATAACCGAATTGCTTAGTAAGTACTAAACTATCTCACAAAAACTCGAAAGTGCATAAGATACAAAGAATACTAAAACTGAAATGCTAAAAAGGAAAGCTACTCATGCTCATCTAATAGCAAAGCACTAAAATAATCTGCATACTCCTGATATACAAGAACAAATCTGCATGATGGAAATAAAGCTAATCATGCTCAATAGACTCATAAGGAAAGCAAATGAAAACTAATACTGTATGCTTAGAATTATAAGAGCTAAACTTTGCTGGTTCTAAACATAGGTGATACTTGTTTCATTTACTTATAGCCTTATACTTGAAATTAGTATTTAACTTTCTTCTTCTCTTTCTTGGGCCCAGGCTTAGTACCAAATGTGCGCTCTCTAATAGAGACTGAGGTAGCAAGCCACCAGTCCTATGAGGGTAAAGACCTTGGTCTTACCAGTGTTGGTTAGTCCTAGGAAAATGTATCGGTTCCACTGTACAAAAATTTTTGTACAAGTGTCGAACCTTTCCTTAAATAACCTATTCGTTTCTTTAGAAGTTAAACTAGGAATCGCAGACGGAACTTAACATCATTTATTCCAAATTTAACTTATCTGTTCTTAATGATTTAGATTTGAATTGCAAGCTGAACTTAACACTATTGATTCAAATCTACCTAAGTTATTAATTCCATAAATATTAATTTCCAAAATTGGCTTCCAGGACTGCATGGCGAGGCACATAGCCTTCTTGGATATGAGAGCAACCACCGCCGCCTAGGCAAAGCCTTTTAAGGAAAGCTAATATTTATTTCCTTAATAACTCTAGGTTAACCAAAAAGAACAATCGAATCACAAATTTGAAAAAGAAGAAAACACAAACTCGAAAAACTATTTCGAAAATCTAGATCTAATTGGCTCTTGTATTTAGAATTCTTACAAAGAAAATAACCAGTATGATGCGGAAGTAAACTACCAGTTATACCTTCTTTTTGTAAGCTAATAACCCCGAGATCTTCTGTCGTATTCCTCGCCTCGCCTTGGACGTCGTGTGGGCGACGATCCTCCAAGATAAACACCACCCAAAAGACTCCTTCCTCTTCCTCTAGAATTCGGCCACCACCACCACCAAGGAGAAGAGAGCAAAGGGAAAGGGAGAAGGGAGAGGGCCGACCACCAAGGGATCTTTAAGCAAGAGAATAAGAGTTGTGTCTCATGAAGCCCCCTCACCCCTTCTTTTATATTACTTGTCCAAGGCAAATAAGGAAAAACCTTTTACAAAAAATAAAATCATCCAAGAGTTTCCTTTTCCATTTTTATTTTTCCTTTTCTTTCCTCTTGATTGAATCAATCACCAATCAATGGTTGTGATCAATCCTATTTGGTTTAAGATTAAACTTGGCAGGCCCGTTGCTTGGGCACTAAGCAAGGTGGCCGGCCACCATATTTAGGAAAGGAATAATAATTTTTTTAAAATTTTACAAGAGAAAAAAAAAACTCTTATAAAATTTTACAAGCTCTATTTCCTAAAGTAGGAGTTAAAAAAGGAAAGTTTTTAAAAATTAAAACCATGTTTTAAAATTAAAAACTCTCTTATAAAATTTCCTTTTGTAACATGATGATAGAAAATTTTAATTTTAAAACTTATCTCCCTTTTTTTCTTAAACTATGAGGATGGTTAAAAAAGGAAAGTTTTAAAACTTTTAAAACTCTTTATTAAAACATGTGGCCTAATTCAAATTAGGAAAGTTTTAAAAATTAAAATCTCTCTTTTAAAACTTATAGTTTTCTACAAAGAGAAGATTTTAAAAATTCAAAACACCCCTCCTATTTGAATTAATCTTGGCCGGCCCCTACAACTTGGTCACCAAGCAATGAGGCCGACCCCTATAAGAGGATGTGGTCGGCCATTGCTTGCTCACCAAGCAATGGTCCGACCCCTTTCTTAGACACCAAGAAGAGCCTTACATTTGGATGGACTTGAGGCTATAATGAGGCTACGATAGGGACCTAGAGGAGAAATTGGTTTTGGCCTTCCGATGAGCTTGAGTATCCCGTGCTCGCCCCAAACACACAACTCAAGTTCATCGATAACAACTCATTCCACTAGAGAGTTATTACCGCACTACCGCACCAATCCCAAATTACATTTATGGGCTCCTTCTTATCATGAGTGTGTTAGTCTCCCTGTGTTTAAGATTACGAATGTCCACTAATTAAGTAAGTTACTGACAACTCACTTAATTAATATCTAGCTCCAAGAGTAGTACCACTTAACTTTATTGTCATGTCGGACTAGGTCCACCTGCAGGGTTTAACATGGAAATCCTTATGACCTCCTCTTGGGGACATTCTCAACCTCGATAACTAGGACACAGATTCCTTCTATAATTAACAACACACACTATTAGTAATATCATTTCCCAACTTATCGGGCATATTGATTTATCAAGCTAAACCTCACCCTTTGATAAGTCAAAGAAATAAATATTAAATATATGTGCTTGTTATTATATTAGGATTAAGAGCACACACTTCCATAATAACTAAGGTTTAGTTCTTTTACTAAGTCAGTACAAAAAGAATATACCTAAATGGTCCTACTCAATACACTTAAAGTGTATCAGTGTAATTTATTAGTCAAGATTAAACTAATACTTAATTACACTATGACTATTCTGATAGTTTGTTCCTTCCTATCTTAGTCGTGAGCAACTGTTTATAATTTATAGAGAACCGACAACATGATCTTCTGAGTGTGACACCACACTCCATGTTATCTACTATATAAATTAATTGAATCGTCTGCTTGGTAAACTATCATATAATCTCTAGTCCTTCTCAGGTACTTTAATATATGCTTTACCGCAGTCCAATGCCCTTGTCCAGGGTTACTTTGATATCTGCTAACCATTCCCACGACAAAACAGATATTAGGTCTCATACACAGCATTGCATACATAAGGCTTCCTACAGCTGAAGCATAAGGAACTGCCTTCATGTCCTCAATCTCCTTTGATGTCTTTGGGGACATCTCTTTAGATAAGGCTACTCCATGCCTAAAAGGTAAGAAACCTTTCTTGGAGTTTTGCATGCTAAAACGAGCAAGGATTGTATCTATATATAAAGCTCGGGATAGGCACAACATTCTTTTCTTGCGATCCCTTATAACTTTGATCCCAAGAATGTGTGCACATTCTCCTAAGTCCTTCATATCAAATTTATGGACAACCATACCCTTACGTCTGATAATACCTTGACATTGTTGCCAATTAACAAAATATCATCTACGTATAATACAAGAAATACCATCACGTTTCCGTTACACTTCTTGTATACACAAGACTCATCCGGACACTGAATAAATCCATATGACTGGATTACTTCATTAAACCGGATGTTCCAAGATCTTGAAGCTTGCTTCAGTCCATAAATGGACCGATTGAACTTACACACTAGATGCTCTTTGCCCTTTTCAATGAACCCTTCTGGTTGCTTCATATGGATGTTTTCTTCAAGACTTCCGTTAAGGAAAGCTGTCTTGACATCCATTTGTCAAATCTTATAATCCATATGAGCAGCAATGGATAAGAGTATCCGGATAGACTTAAGCATAGCTACCGGCGAAAAAGTTTCCTCATAATCGATTCCCTCTTTCTGAGTATACCCTTTCGCAACAAGCCTTGCTTTGAAGGTTTCTAACTTCCCATCTATCCCCCTTTTCCTTTTGTAGATCCACTTGCATCCAATGGCTTTTACACCATTAGGTGGTTCTACAAGCTCCCAGACCTTATTAGAATACATAGATTTTATTTCAGAATTCATTGCTTTTTGCCAAGATACTGTATCTATATCTTGGAGTGCTTCATCATATGTCCGGGGATCAGGTTCATGTTTACCCGGGCTTAAGTTCGAAGACTCTCCCAAAAACATGAATCTATCAGGCTACCTAACAACCCTCCCACTACGACGAGGCACCGTCTGTGGTTGTGTATCATGTGTGACACGTGTTGAAGTCTCTTGTGGTACTTTATCTTGTACTGTTGGTATTGAAGTAGACGTATCCTCTCTAAGTTCTTCTAGAACAATTTTGCTACTGGGCTTGTGATCCATTATATAGTATTCTTCTAAAAACTGGGCATTAGTGCTAACAATGACCTTCTGGTCTTTAAGACTAAAATAAACCACCTTTCGTTCCTTTGGGATAACCCACAAACACACGAACTTCTGTACGAGATTCTAACTTATCAGCATCTAGTTTCAGCAAATGTGCTGGACTACCCCAAATCCGAATATGTCTTAGACTAGGCTTTCGCCCATTCCACAATTTTGTGGGAGTAGAAGATACTGATTTAGAAGGTACTAAGTTCAGAATGTGTACTGCCGTTTCCAAAGCGTATCCCCAAAATGAATTTGGTAATTCTGAATAACTCATCATCGATCTAACCATCTCCGTAAGAGTCCTATTCCTTCGTTCTGCCACACCATTCTGTTGGGGTGTACCAGCTGCGGACAATTGGGATTGAATCCCAGCCTCTGATAAGTAATTCCTAAACTCTCCTAAGAGGTATTCGCCACCACTATCAGACCGTAGTGTCTTGATACTTTTACCTAGACGTTTCTCCACATCAGCCTTGTACTCTTTGAACTTATCAAAGCACTCAGACTTGCGGCGCATCATGTAAATGTATCGATATCTTGAATAATCATCTATAAAAGAGACAAAATATTCAAAACCACCTCTAGCCTGGATAGACATAGGACCACACAAATCAGAATGAACCAGTTCTAACGCATCTTTGGCTCTATACCCCTTGGCCTTAAAAGGTCTCCTGGTCATTTTACCTTCCAAGCAGGATTCACATGTTGGAAAGTTTTCCAACTCTAATGG
The DNA here is from genome assembly GCF_018446385.1 of Zingiber officinale. NCBI lineage: Eukaryota > Viridiplantae > Streptophyta > Magnoliopsida > Zingiberales > Zingiberaceae > Zingiber > Zingiber officinale. The sequence continues at coordinate 56,966,594 of NC_056006.1, read as the reverse complement.
ACCTAAGAATCCATCGGCTATAAGCCTTTGAATTCTACTTAAGTTAATATGACCAAGTCTTAGATGCCAAAGATGCGTTTGGTTCATTTCCGAAGGTTCTTTTCTCTTATTAGAGTTAGAAGATGTGTTATTAATTTCCATATTTTGCTTTGTGAGAGAAATTGGATTTAAAGTATATAAATTGCCTACCAATGCACCAGAACAGATAATCACCTTATTTCTCTTTATAACCACATTGTTACTAAAAGAAACTGAATATCCATCCAAATACAGTTTAGAAACTGAAATTATATTCTTTCTAAAACTGGGTACATAAAGACAATTTCTTAAAACCAAATTTCTATTTCTATTAAAAGATAAGTAGACATCTCCCACTGCAACAGCTGTCACCTTTGTAGCATTGCCCATGTAGATGGTAATCTCTCCTTCAGTTAGTCGTCGGGTTTTCTGGAACCCCTGCAAGGAATTGCAGACATGATCAGTGGCTCCCGTATCTACACACCAGGTGCTGGTAAATAACACCGCTAAACATGTTTCAACAACTAGAGTATGAGATATACCTTTATTGTTTTGATTCCTACGAGGACAAGCCCTATCTGCTTGCAAATGAAGCACTTGCCTTCGGCTTCTTCATTCCTTTTTTCCCTGAGGTTTATTCACTCTCTTCACTGAAAAGACTTCTTTTTCTTCTTCTTGCCTTTCGCTTAGAAGTAGAACCATTTTCAACATAGTGAATCTGAGAACTTTGACGAAATATACCAGTTCTGTCAGAAGTTCCGCCAACATATACTCTCTTTGTTCATGTTATAGTTCAAGCGGAACTGCTCAACACTTTGGGTAGCGTTTCTGGGTTTCCCCATCGATTTCTCCTCCAAGGACTTGTATTTCATTCAGATAAGCCATCATTTTGAGGATATGATCCCTTACGGGTGTCCCCTCAGACATGGTGGCTGTCATTAACTTTCTCATTGCCTCTTGCCTAGCAGTCCGACCCTGGTGCCCAAAGAGTTCTTTGAGATTGTTCATTATATCATAAGCTGTTGGTAAGTCTTGATGCTGATGTTGCAATACATTTGACATAGATGCCAAAATGTAACACCGCGCCATCTCATCAACTTTACCCATTTCTTATGATACTCAATCTCCTCTGGGGTAGAGTCATCGTCAGGTGTATCAAGGCAAGCCTCAGTCAGTACAAACTTATAGCTTTCAGCAGTAAGGATAATGTCCAGGTTTATTTTCCAATCTATGTAGTTGGGTCCAGTAAGTTTGTTTTCTTTCAGTATGATGGCCAGTGGGTTGAAAGTCATCCTAAGAATCACAAAAATAACTTTTGGTCAGGACTCTAAATTTAGAATAATATTGATTCCTCAAACAATACTATTTTAAATTAACCAACACCTTAAAATACCGTGAATTTTGTATGCCACGATAGTGTGGACGTATACAAATTCAACATTTGTAAAAGGAGGGTGTAACCCATTAATTTTATTATCTTGTCAACCTAACTTTTTGACAAATAAAATTAATAGTTGGTTTCCTTTGGTCACACAAATAATAGCAGTGACTCCGATGGGGAGGATACTATTAGATGTGCCTAAGTGTATACCATTACTCGACACTAAGTCTATTAATAAGATTGTGCCCCTTCCGATGGGGAAGATCACACACTCTTAATTAATTTCCTATAGTCATCCAAAATGGAAGTTTGATCTAGTGATCCGCAAACAAACTCATCTGATATGGAGGAAGGCACTCAGAGCCAACGCGCAAGTTTGTTTGCATCACTTACAAACCAGTAATGGAGATCGTGGAATTTACTAAAATAAATCCCTCTCCCACTTAGTTATTTAAAATGAGGAATTTTAAACTATCCTAGCATACATCACATGCATATAAACATCACAGTAAATAAAAGCAAAAAATTTCGAAATTAATTTTCCAACTATTATGGCCTTTTCTATCACTGTCTTTAGTATGCTCCAACCCTAGCTGCTACCATCTTTAGCCACCGCCATCAGGTCGAGTTGTCGCATCCATCTTGCTTCTTATTCCGCTGCGCCTCTGGTGCTCCTAAAGTACCACGCCTCGCAAGAATCTGATCCGCGACAAAAATAGAATTTTACATATATCGATCCTATATTCCACGAGGGAATGTATATATAATCTAGATCGAAAAATAAAATTCTAAAAATAATACAGTTCCTGCTGTATTTTATACATACAATTATGCACACAAATAATGCCCTTGACATGTCCAAGGGTCCAATCACACACAATATCAATAAGCCATAATAGTTGGAGCCTGCAACCAAAAAGTTAGCACATCTTACTATTTTCCTGCCAAGATTATGTATGACATGTGCATAACCTATTTGAATTCTAAAAATACATAGAGGCAAACCCTAGCTCTGATACCAATTGTTGGTTAGTCCTAGGAAAACGTACCGGTTCCACTGTACAAAAATTTTTGTACAAGTGTCGAACCTTTCCTTAAATAACCTATTGTGTTCTTTAGAAGTTAAACTAGGAATCGCAGACGGAACTTAACATCATTTATTCCAAATTTAACTTATCTGTTCTTAATGGTTTAGATTTGAATCGCAAGCGGTACTTAACACTATTGATTCAAATCTACCTAAGTTATTAATTCCATAAATATTAATTTCCAAAATTGGCTTCTAGGACTACATGGCGAGGCACATGACCTTCTTGGATATGGGAGCAACCACCACCGCCTAGGTAAAGTCTTTTAAGGAAAGCTAATATTTATTTCCTTAAATAACTCTAGGTTAACCAAAAAGAACAATCGAATCACAAATTCGAAAAAGAAGAAAACACAAACTCGAAAAACTATTTCGAAAAACTAGATCTAATTGCCTCTTGTATTTAGAATTCTTACAAAGAAAATAACTAGTATGATGCGGAAGAAAACTACTAGTTATACCTTCTCTTTGTAAGCTAAAAACCTCGAGATCTTCTGCCGTATTCCTCACCTCGCCTTGGACGTCGTGTGGGCGACGATCCTCCAAGATGAACACCACCCAAAAGACTCCTTCCTCTTCCTCTAGAATTCGGCCACCACCACCACCAACGAGAAGAGAGCAAAGGGAAAGGGAGAAGTGAGAGGGCCGGCCACCAAGGGATCTCCAAGCAAGAGAATAAGAGTTATGCCTCATGAAGCCCCCTCACCCCTTCTTTTATATTACTTACCCAAGGCAAATAAGGAAGAACCTTTTACAAAAAATAAAATCATCCAAGAGTTTTTCCTTTTCCCTTTTTATTTTTCCTTTTCTTTCCTCTTGATTGAATCAATCACCAATCAATGGTTGTGATCAATCCTATTTGGTTTAGGATTAAACTTGGCCGGCCCCTTGCTTGGGCACCAAGCAAGGTGGCCGGCCACCATATTTAGGAAAGGAATAATAATTTTTTTAAAATTTTACAAGAGAAAAAAAACTCTTATAAAATTTTACAAGCTCTCTTTCCTAAAGTAGGAGTTAAAAAAGGAAAGTTTCTTAAAATTAAAACCATGTTTTAAATTTAAAAACTCTCTTATAAAATTTCCTTTTGTAACATGATGATAGAAAATTTTAATTTTAAAACTTATCTCCCTTTTTTTCTTAAACCATGAGGATGGTTAAAAAAGGAAAGTTTTAAAACTTTTAAAACTCTTTATTAAAACATGTGGCCTAATTCAAATTAGGAAAGTTTTAAAAATTAAAATCTCTCTTTTAAAACTTATAGTTTTCTACTAAGAGAAGATTTTAAAAATTCAAAACACCCCCCCTATTTGAATTAATCTTGGTCGGGCCCCTACAAGCTTGGTCACCAAGCAATGGGGCCGACCCCTATAAGAGGATGTGGCCGGCCATTGCTTGCTCACCAAGCAATGGTCCAACCCCTTTCTTAGACACCAAGAAGAGCCTTACATTTGGATGGACTTGAGGCTATAATGAGGCTACGACAGGGACCTAAAGGAGAAATTGGTTTTGGCCTTCCGATGAGCTTGAGTATCCCGTGCTCGCCCTGAACACACAACTCAAGTTCATCGATAAAAACTCATTCCACTAGAGAGTTATTACCGCACTACCGCACCAATCCCAAATTACATTTATGGGCTCCTTCTTATCATGAGTGTATTAGTCTCCCTGTGTTTAAGATTACGAATGTCCACAATTAAGTAAGTTACTGACAACTCACTTAATAAATATCTAGCTCCAAGAGTAGTACCACTCAACTTTATTGTCATGTTGGACTAGGTCCACCTGCAGGGTTTAACATGATAATCCTTATGAGCTCCTCTTGGGGACATTCTCAACCTAGATAACTAGGACACTGATTCCTTCTATAATTAACAACACACACTATTAGTAATATCATTTCCCAACTTATCGGGCATATTGATTTATCAAGCTAAACCTCACCCTTTGATAAGTCAAAAAATAAATATTAAATATATGTGCTTGTTATTATATTAGGATTACGAGCACACACTTCCATAATAACTAAGGTTTAGTTCTTTTACTAAGTCAGTATAAAAAGAACATATCTAAATGGTCCTACTCAATACACTTAAAGTGTATCAGTGTAATTTATTAGTCAAGATTAAACTAATACTTAATTACACTACGACTATTCTGATAATTTGTTCCTTCCTATCTTAGTCGCGAGCAACTGTTTATAATTTATAGAGAACCGAAAACATGATCTTCTGAGTGTGACACCACACTCCATGTTATCTACTATATAAATTAATTGAACAATTACATTTAACAAATAAATGCAGATATTGACCATTATGATTCTTTTATTTCAACAAATAAATGTTTACAAAAGCTAGGCTTTTAGTATACACTCTAAAAACTAGGGCCAAGACCTTGAAATTGGTCACCTGGATTTGTTTAACGACAACCTTGGAAGTCGGGTACTAGCCTCTTACTTTAAATTACTTGTTATCTTTTCTAACTAGACCTTGGTCTTTTCTCTACTCATAACTTCTCATAATCCCCTAATAGAGCTTACTAGAACACTGTAAGTATATCTAACAAGTAGAGAATTGTAACTAACTGAGCATGCCATAAAAATAAAGCAAAGCCAATCAAACTACAAGATAAGCTTAATAGTTGTTCATGTTCAAGAAAGCAAGAAACTAACACTACGTACTTTAAGTTAAGGTTGTTCTTGCCTTTTTGAGCAGCAAGGAGAATGCTAAACCCATTCTAACTAAATAAGAGCTGTTCTTGCTCTTTGAGTAGCAAAGAAAATGCTATTCATGCTTACGGTAGTACAGGAAGGTTACAAAACTGCAAGGAACTAAATACTGGGATGCTAGATAAGGTAGCAAGATAAACAAATCCCGAATCATTGTAATATGGCTATTCATGCTAACCAAAATAAGCAAAGAATTCAGAATTTTAATGCTGGAAAGAAATAGGGTTGTTCGTATTCGAGAATAGCACCAAAAACTAATATTGCCACTTAGATAACCTGTTGATCATGCCTACTAATTAACCAGGATTACCTAAAATTGAAATGCTAAAGATCAAGGGCTATTTATGCCCATCAGCATGGCCCAAAAGAAAAACAAACTTGCTGGAATTTATGGGCAGTAGGTAGATATACAAGGATACAACACTGAAGTGCTAAAGGCATGCTTAAAGCATGAACTACGTGCTAGAATTAGAGGGTTGTTCGGACTATCACAATTGAAGCATATCAATCACAAAACTGAAAATTCTCATGCAAATAGGTATGACTGTTCGGCTTGACAAACAGAGTAAGGAAGGAAAAGCTCTAGCATATAATTCTACTCGGCATAGCAAAATTCGAAAGCAAGGAAACGAAAACCCTAAGTTCGGAGCAACTCCTACCATAGGTGAGTAGTACTTACAACGGTTTGCTTGGACTTACAACCGAGAGAGAGATCTAGGGTTCGGATGAGTTCCCAACCTCGGCGTTTCCTCTGTGTCTGCGTGCCCTCCTCGACGAGATGACCTTGCTTCTTCGCTGCCGTCGCCCGAGAGGAGGAGCCCTAGCCTTGGCTGTGCTTTCGCCCAAGAAGAATCGCTCGAAGAAGGGGAACAGTGCCGTCGCGGGAGGAAGAAAGGGGAGAAGGACAGATAGGTTTTCGGGAGAAAGAAAAAAACCTAATCCTTTTATACCTAGGTCTAACTTTGGGTTCTCATTATAACTTAACTATATTACGATATAGGTTTAGTTAAGAAAAGTTCGGATGGTCTGTTGGTTAAGCGAATCTCTGCTTAACCCGAGGTTTCCAGTTCAAACCTTGGCTTGGACATTTTTGTCAAAATTTCTTTCGTTTTGTAAAAATACCAAACGACCTCCAAAAATTACGTAAAAATACTCTAAAAATTTCTCAAAATCTCTAGAATATTTCTAAAGCATTTCCAAATATTTTTAAGGACTTTTGGAACTTAAAACAAGGAAATTTGGGTTGTTACATGGCCAATTCTTGGCCTAGTGGAAATCCCAACTGCTGTAGGTTTTCTACATACCCAGTCATTTTGAGTACATATGGTCCTACGGGACTTCCTTCTTGCATTCTGCATTGAAACATCTCTTTAGAGATATCAAATCTCTCATGCCTTCTTATCCTTGGTATAGTTGTCTAAGGTGTTCAACCATATCATAAGCATCCATGTTCTCATGTTGCTTCTGAAGCTCAGAGTTCATGGTGGCGAGCATAAAACATGACACATCTAATGCATCATCTTGATGCTTCTTGTAAGCATCCCTATCAGCTCTAGTAGCATTGGCGGGGGGTGCCTCAGGAATGGGCTACTCTAGGACGTACAGTTTTCGTTCTTGCTTGAGAATTATTCTCAAGTTTTTGTACCAGTCCAGGAAGTTAGCTCCATTGAGCATGTCTTTATCAAGGACAGATCGTAGGACGTGTTTGATGACATGGTTATCTACAACAACATAATGCATAACTTAGTATCATATATCGATCATTTAATTAGGTCTTTAATTAAATGATGCTTCCACTGAATTGTAAAGCTTGGTAGGAGCGAGTCATGGTTGTGGTTTTACCCACACTACTAGCTCCAAATCCAATCGAAATGACATTCATGTGGGACAAGATCCTTATTATACTCATCTTGAGTTAGTTTTGGCTAATCGCCCAAGACTCGCATAATATAGTGTAACGACCCAACTCCTGGGTACTAAGCTGTGAGCCAGATCGCTACATTAACTACTGAAACTACTGTGCTGTACTGTGCGGAAACTGGGTAAAATAAAATTTTACTAAGCTACTGTAATTGCCTCTGTTAACACTGTGAGAGTGAGATTTCATATTCAACTACCCTCTAGATATTCATAGCTATGCTGGGGAGGTGAAACTGAAGCTTTGGATCGGTCCGTGGAACGATCCACTGGCGCGCACGGGAACGCTGCAGTGACCGCTGGTTTCGTCCCAAACTCTCTGTTCGCGGACGGATCGGTCGGCTGACCGATCCAGGGAGATACAGTAGGCTACTGTATCCATCTGGATCGGTCGGCTGACCGATCCAGGAGGAGGAATGGCACTGGATCGGTCTGCTGACCGATCCAGGTGCTGATAGTCTGATACGAAATCAGAATTTCTGATTTCCAGCACTGATTCATGCCAAAAATCGCATACAAAAGTTCTAGATACATGAAAAACACTTAACATGTAAATACTAACATTCTAAACGTGATAAACTAAACAAGACATAGTTTACTAAGCCGTAACACCTAGTAACAAGACTAAGTCATAAAACTAGGTATTTTAAGTACTAAAACTGAAATAAAAGCGTATAGATCCCAAGGATCTTTATTCCAAACTCCTTGCACACACACATCATCATAGCATCGCCCTCCAGCCTCCGCTAGTCCACTTTTCTTTTACCGGTATCTGTAGTATAAGAAAAGTAGCATCTGTAAGCTAAGAAGCTTAGTAAGAAACCATCTACCTCACAAAAACATGCAACGATGCGATTATGCTTTTAAAACATGCTGTTTGAAAACTGATCTGAGCATGGCAACATGGCATGGCATATAAAAGCATAAACTGGAACTGAAACATGTATAGCATATAAATTGAACATGCTTTAAACTGAACATGGCACACTTATAAACTGAGTATGAAACTGAACTAGTCATGCATATATCTAAACCTGTACATGAACTCAAATCATGTAAACTGAACCTGAACTGAACTGAAATCTAAATTAGTGTTCTCATCACTAGTTTCAAATTTGAAAATCATACATATAATAGATGAAAATACTAAACATGTTGTTGGGCCCTGGCAACTGTACTTACTGTGTGCGCATCCCTACGAGACCCAGGATTGCAAGTTCCGAATCTAGCAGGGTTACTAGGTTATCTGAACCTAGGGACGACTGTGGGAGTCCAGCCCATGGATATTTGATCCAAGTACAGTGCCAACTGAATAAAAGTAAAATACTGAATACTGTTTTATTTTACTTTGCTGTTCTAGGTTATCTGAACCTAGAGCTAGGTTATCTGAACCTAGAGCTAGGTTATCTGAACCTAGGGCTACTGTGGGAGCCCACCCAATGGATATCTGATCCATATAGCTGTAATAACTGATAATAAACTGAGTAAAATGTTTCTAAAACATTTTACATGCTGTTAGGACGCCTACCGGTGCATCCTTCTGAACTGGGCATTCTACTGAGTGCTTGGTGTGCACTAAAAACACACCCTAAAACTGAGAACTGTAAAACTACTGAACTAACGCCAAAACTAACAAGCGAGAGCAATTATACTGCAGGTGAGGGGTTTCTTACCTCGTACGCTAATTTTCTTACAATTTCTTTCGCTAGAAATTCCGGTGGAGACGATTTCTCGACGATTCGCTCGCGTCTATGCGTTCCTCTCGCGGAGGGGAACGTTCTCGTGTCGGAGTCGTCGCCGGAGAGTGATCTTAGGGCCCTAGGGAGGGAACCCTAGGTGTTCCCTTGTGGTTGGCGCCGAGAGAAGGAGAAAGAAGAGGAAGTGGCGTGAGGGCTTCGGTGAAGAGAGAATTGCCGAACCAACTTCTCAAATAAACCAAACCCTCTTTAAGTTTTTTAATTTATATTAAGTGGTTTAATGAACCCAACTCTAATATAAATATATTTGGTTCTCCTTTCTTTCAGTACGGCCCTGCTGGGTTCACTGGTTTCTAACCTTATCCGCAAACCATAGGTCTCGGGTTCGATTCCCGCCTAAGCTATTTTGCGGTTCTAATTATTTTTGCTACTTCCGCTACTCGGAAAATTCCGGAAAAATATCTAAAAATTCCAGAAAAATCATAGGATATTTCTAAAATAAATTCAGGAATTTTTGGGCTTTACAATCCCCCATACCTTATAAAAAGTTCATCCCCGAACTTAAAACAATTCTGGGTACTTCTGTCTCATGCTGGCCTCTGTCTCCCAAGTCGCCTCTACTGCTGTGTGATTTTGCTAGCTGACTTTGACTAATGGTACTTCCTTATTCCGTAATTTCTTTACTGCTCGGTCTATTATCTGAATAGGCCGATTGTCATAGCTGAGATCATCACGGACCTGTACCAACCGGGGCTCAATCACCTGGGATATGCTTCTTCAGCATGGAGACATGAAATACGTTGTGGACAGCTGACATCTCCTGAGGTAGCTCTAGCTCATATGCTACCTTGCCCACTCTCTTCGTGATAAGGTATGATCCCACATATCTGGGAGCTAACTTGCCCTTCTTCCCAAAACGCATGACTCCCTTCATGGGAGCTACACTGAGGAAAACTGTATCCCCAACTGAAAACTCTAGGGGTCTGCGTCATGTATCAGCATAGCTCTTCTGACGGCTCTGTGCTGTCTCTATCCTCTGGATCTGTCCGAAGCTCTAGTTCCTTCTGTTCACCACTCTCATACCAGCAGATTGGTGATCCGCACCTCCGCCCATAGAGTGCCTCATAAGGTGCCATGCCGATAGTGGCTCGATAACTGTTGTTGTATACAAATTCTGCTCACATATATTTGCACCAACTTCCTTGAAATCTAGGCACAAGCCCGAGCATATCTTGAGTACTGATTTACTCGCCTGCCTAACCATCTGTCTCGAGGATGGAAAGTCTTGAATTTTAACCGGTGCCCATAGTGCATACACTTCGTATGTGAAGTAAATCTCCGATATAATGGTTCGTGGGACTCCATGCAGCCGACAATCTCTTTGAGATACAACTGAGCTGCTCCATGGAATAGGATATTCGATAGCTAAGAAGTGGGGATTTAGTCAACCTGTCGACTATTACCTAGATGGCATCAAAACCATTCGTGGTTCCGGGTAATCCCACTATGAAGTCCATAGAGATATCCTCCCACTTCCATTCTCGGAATCAATCGGCAAAACTCCTCACTCGATGTTCCTTAACCCTCGAGTTAGGCGGATGGACGATGTCGGCGATATCTCGCTCATCCTGTGCCACCAAAATCGTTTCTTTAGATCTTGATACATTTTGGTGGAACCAGGATGCATCGCATAGGAGTCCCGTGAGCCTCGTCTAGAATCTCGTAGTTCCTCCCGATCTGGAACACAAAGTCTGTCACCACAATACACTACCCCACTCGCGGACACTCTGAACTCTCCACTTTCGATTACGCTAACCCTTGCTTGATTTTCTGGATTTCAGGATCCCGCTCCTGAGTGTCTGGATATCATCAAGCAAGGTAGATGCTAAGGACATAGTGGAAAGCTGCCCGACTATAAGCTCGAGACTAAAAGCCGTAATCTCCTTCCTTAGGGGTGGTGACATAGCTGCTAAAGATAATAAGGTAGCACTGCGTCTGCTACCTTATTAGCTTTCCTGGATGGTAGAGGATATCTATGTCATAATCCTTGACCACTCTAACCATCTCACATCGATATTCAGATCCTTCCGAGTAAAGAAATACTTGACTTTGATGATCTATACACCTCGGATGAGCTCCGCATAAATAATGTCTCCAAATCTTGAGAGCGAACACCACCGCTGCAAGCTCAAGGTCATGAGTAGGATAGTTCCTCTCATAATCCTTGAGTTGTCTGAGGCATAGGCGATCACCTTGCCTTGCTGCACAGATCGCTCCTAATCCCAATTTAGAGGCGCCAAGATGTCTCGTGTTTTGGTATAGCTAAAATAGAGCACCGTCAATCTGCTTTAGTTCAACAAATTTGCTCTCGCATCACCTGAAATTTCTTGTTCTTCCTGGTGAGAGCTGTCAGTGGGGAGGCTATCCTGGAGAAGTCCTCTACGAATTTCCTGTAGTAGCCTGCTAATCCCAGAAAGCTTCTAATTTCACTAGCGTTCCTGGGTCTCTTCCAGTTACTTACTGCTTCTATCTTGTTGGGATCTACCATAACACCATCCTTGGAGATGATGTGACCTAGGAAGGCTACCTGGTCCAGCGAAAATTCACATTTCGTGAATTTGGCGTACAACTGGTTCTGTTGAAGGATCTGCAAAACTGTCTTCAGATGCTCTACATGGTCCTCCTGAGTGCCTGAATAGATAAGAATGTCATCGATGAACACGATGACAAACTTATCTAAGTATTCTCTGAATACTCTGTTCATGAAGTCCATGAAAGTAGCTGGAGCATTTGTCACGCCGAAAGGCATGACTACGAACCATAATGTTCGTATCTGGTCCTGAAAGCTATTTTAGGTATATCACCTTTCTTGACTCTAACCTGGTGATATCCTGATCTGAGGTCAATTTTAGAGAACACTGTGGCTCCCTTTAGCTGGTCAAACAGGTCATCTATCCTGGGGAGAGGGTACCTGTTTTTAATTGTGACCTGGTTCAAGGCACGGTAGTCTATGCATCCTTCTTCTTCACAAACAGCACCGGTGCTCCCCATGGTGAGTGACTAGGGCGTATGAAACCCTTGTCAAGAAGCTCCTGTAATTGCTTCTGAAGTTCCTTCAGTTCTGCTGGAGCCATGCGGTATGGTGCCTTGGAAATTGGATTTGTGCCAGGAATGAGCTCTATCTCAAATTCAATCTCCCTGTCTGGTGCTAAGCCTGGTAGCTCTTAGTCACAAACGACTCGGACCTCTGATAGCTGTGGGTTCTTGTCCTGGCTGGTGTTGACTACATTTGCTAAAAATCCCATGCATCCTGAATCCATTAGCTGTTGTGCTTTCAGTGCTGAGAGAAACTTCCTGGCTTTTCTCTTTGGTTTTCCTATGAACTCAAACTGTACTCCTGCTTCAGGTTGGAATATGACCTTCTGTTTATGGCACTCTATAGAAGCGCCGTATCTGATCAGAAAATCCATTCCAAAAATGACATCGTAGTCAGTCATTTCTAGCACTATCAGATCACCAAAAAGTTCCCTGTCTGCTATAATGACTGGCACTGCTCTGAGCCAGTGCGTAGATGCCATAATGTCTCCTGAGGGTAGTGTTGTCAGAAACTAACTATTGAGTACCTCAGGAGTTGCTAATTTCTCGGCAAATGCCACGATACATAAGAGTGGGTTGCCCAAGATCGAATAAGGCAGCATTATGTCAGAAAATATCGATCGACTGACAACCGCCGAGGCATTTGCTACGTCCTCTGTCGTGAGAAAATCCGTCATTTGGGATAGCGTGGGGCTTCTAATCTGCCTAATCGATCGTGGACCATCTAAGGCAAGATACATCCGTGTAGTTACTGGTGAGCTCCATATGTCGAGGCCGAGGAAGATCGTTTTGTTCTTTGCTTAGCCATGTGCCTTCCATCCACATTCAAAACAACCTCGCGTACCCTTGCGCAAACTCCGGATGATGTTTCCACAAGTAGCACACTTGGGATGTCTGGAATGTTTTCCAGCTAGTCCTCCTTGCCTTGCGCTTCCCCTTCCGGTTGGAGCTATGTCCCTGTTGTTTCTGCTGAGTACCGAGCTAGTTTGTCCCTTGGGCTCTGTGGAAACCTGCTTCTGTCGATAGTGCTCGGTGATCGAGCACTACTCACTAGCTCCTCCGTGGTTTGGCCTATGAACGCCACCACACATTCATTGCGATCTACGGTCCGAGCATCTTCACGATCAAGCGTACTGTTCCTTCTCCGAGCCGACTAGTTCGACACAAGGGCCAACTGTTGAATTTCTTCACGGTCTCCGAATCGATAGGTTGCCCCGACGAAATTCGTAAACTCGTCATAGTGTCGGTTCGGACTTGCATGTGAAAGAATTCGAAGAACTCTTTCTCAAGTTGGCCCATGTCATCCGGTTATCGCCACTGATTTAATCCGCCTCCCACCACGTGCATCTCTGTTAAATGTATGAGGCACACTTCACCTTTCGTGCTCTGCGTCTAGAAGCTCCATCGTGCTTTCCAGGGTTTTAAACCATGCCCGAGCATCCCATGAGAAGTTCTCGGGCTTAATTCTCTGCCATTGGATAAGGTAAGCTTCTCTCTTAGCCCCGCCTTGGGGCCATTGGGACTGCATCAGTGGTACTACCTGATTACCTGAGTCGTGAGGTTCTGATCGAGTGACTGGGAGTAGTCTGGGTTAGCCTTTAAGGAGGCTATCTCTTGCCTGTAGCTGAGCCACTAGTGTTGTAAGGTCCGGGGAGGCACTGAACTGCCTGCCTCAGCGCCCTTCTAGCTGGGCGTCCTCGTACCATTTTCTGAATAGTAGAGAACACATATATATACTAGGCTATCATGTTATAGTTAACTACTAGTAACATGTTAAATACTATCACTGTAAACATGAATTAATTAACTACCAACATGCAAGAAAACATGAAAGCACATATAACTGATATGAAAGCTGAAAACAAAACTGAGTGAGAGATGTTCTTACTTGGAAGCTGTAGGCGCAATGCTGATGTGTGTGTAGGAAGTAAGGAACTTGCTCTGATACCACTCTGTAACGACCCAACTCCTGGGTACTAAGCTGTGAGCCGGATCGCTACATTAACTACTGAAACTACTGTGCTGTACTGTGCGGAAACTGGGTAAAATAAAATTTTACTAAGCTACTGTAATTGCCTCTGTTAACACTGTGAGAGTGAGATTTCATATTCAACTACCCTCTAGATATTCATAGCTATGCTGGGGAGGTGAAACTGAAGCTTTGGATCGGTCCGTGGAACGATCCACTGGCGCCCACGCGAACACTGGCTGGATCGGTCTGCCGACCGATCCAGCTGCTCACTGATCGGTCGGGAGACCGATCAGTGGCATCACTGATCGGTCAGCTGACCGATCAGTGACCGCTGGTTTCGTCCCGAACTCTCTGTTCGCGGACGGATCGGTCGGCTGACCGATCCAGGGAGATACAGTAGGCTACTGTATCCATCTGGATCGGTCGGCTGACCGATCCAGGAGGAGGAATGGCACTGGATCGGTCTGCTGACCGATCCAGGTGCTGATAGTCTGATACGAAATCAGAATTTCTGATTTCCAGCACTGATTCATGCCAAAAATCGCATACAAAAGTTCTAGATACATGAAAAACACTCTAACATGTAAATACTAACATTCTAAACATGATAAACTAAACAAGACATAGTTTACTAAGCTGTAACACCTAGTAACAAGACTAAGTCATAAAACTAGGTATTTTAAGTACTAAAACTGAAATAAAAGCGTATAGATCCCAAGGATCTTTATTCCAAACTCCTTGCACACACACATCATCATAGCATCGCCCTCCAGCCTCCGCTAGTCCACTTTTCTTTTACCGGTATCTGCAGTATAAGAAAAGTAGCATCTGTAAGCTAAGAAGCTTAGTAAGAAACCATCTACCTCACAAAAACATGCAACGATGCGATTATGCTTTTAAAACATGCTGTTTGAAAACTGATCTGAGCATGGCAACATGGCATGGCATATAAAAGCATAAACTGGAACTGAAACATGTATAGCATATAAATTGAACATGCTTTAAACTGAACATGGCACACTTATAAACTGAGTATGAAACTGAACTAGTCATGCATATATCTAAACCTGTACATGAACTCAAATCATGTAAACTGAACCTGAACTGAACTGAAATCTAAATTAGTGTTCTCATCACTAGTTTCAAATTTGAAAATCATACATATAATAGATGAAAATACTAAACATGCTGTTGGGCCCTGGCAACTGTACTTACTGTGTGCGCATCCCTACGAGACCTGGGAATGCAAGTTCCGAA
Organism: Zingiber officinale; assembly: GCF_018446385.1. Classification (NCBI taxonomy): domain Eukaryota; kingdom Viridiplantae; phylum Streptophyta; class Magnoliopsida; order Zingiberales; family Zingiberaceae; genus Zingiber; species Zingiber officinale. The sequence goes on along the minus strand of NC_056006.1, from coordinate 56,951,441 downwards.
TCTAGCAGGGTTACTAGGTTATCTGAACCTAGGGACGACTGTGGGAGTCCAGCCCATGGATATTTGATCCAAGTACAGTGCCAACTGAATAAAAGTAAAATACTGAATACTGTTTTATTTTACTTTGCTGTTATAGGTTATCTGAACCTAGAGCTAGGTTATCTGAACCTAGGGCTACTGTGGGAGCCCACCCAATGGATATCTGATCCATATAGCTGTAATAACTGATAATAAACTGAGTAAAATGTTTCTAATACATTTTACATGCTGTTAGGACGCCTACCGGTGCATCCTTCTGAACTGGGCATTCTACCGAGTGCTTGGTGTGCACTAAAAACACACCCTAAAACTGAGAACTGTAAAACTACTGAACTAACGTCAAAACTAACAAGAGAGAGCAATTATACTGCAGGTGAGGGGTTTCTTACCTCGTACGCTAATTTTCTTACAATTCCTTTCGCTAGAAATTCCGGTGGAGACGATTTCTCGACGATTCGCTCGCGTCTATGCGTTCCTCTCACGGAGGGGAACGTTCTCGTGTCGGAGTCGTCGCCGGAGAGTGCTCTTAGGGCCCTAGGGAGGGAACCCTAGGTGTTCCCTTGTGGTTGGCGCCGAGAGACGGAGAAAGAAGAGGAAGTGGCGTGAGGGCTTCGGTGAAGAGAGAATTGCTGAACCAACTTCTCAAATAAACAAAACCCTCTTTAAGTTTTTTAATTTATATTAAGTGGTTTAATGAACCCAACTATAATATAAATATATTTGGTTCTCCTTTCTTTCAGCACGGCCCTGCTGGGTTCACTGGTTTCTAACCTTATCCGCAAACCATAGGTCTCGGGTTCGATTCCCGCCTAAGCTATTTTGCGGTTCTAATTATTTTTGCTACTTCCGCTACTCGGAAAATTCCGGAAAAATATCTAAAAATTCCAGAAAAATCATAGGATATTTCTAAAATAAATTCAGGAATTTTCGGGCTTTACATATAGGTAGGCATCATATACCAATTAATTGCATCAAATGCAACTCTTGTATAGCGAGATGAACAAGTTTATTTGTTCATTTTGCCCATCTTATGAAATTCATATTATAGCTCATCTTGAGTTAGCTTTGGCTAATCGCCCAAGATTAGTACAATTTGAATTCCATCTTATGGGATATGCATTTAAATTCTCAATCTAAGTGAGACAACTTAAGTTGTACCCAAAGATTAATATTCGGAAATCACAATTATCCAGTCGCACTCTAGCAAGATAAATTGAGTCACTTTGCTTTGGCAAAACCTGACTACAATTGATCGAGCCAGAAGTGAGTATTAAACTTTTGGTAGGCATTTATTAAAAAGATCTAATCTTTTAAACTAAACATGTATCAAATACATCACATAGCACACATCACACATATATGCATAAATCAAAATGTGACACGGTTATGACCCCCATAAAATATGATCTTCTCAAGCCAATGAGAAGAGCGATGAGTCCACCTAGGTCAAAGCAGCTTCTCCAAGCGCTCCCTTTGTTGTCGTGTGTTGTTGTTCTTCCTTCCTTCCTTTTCACCCATCGTCTAGTAGACTAATTTTTTTTCTAATTTGTATATTACAACAACTAAAGAAACTTGAGTTACATTCGAGTGTAGTCTAAATTACAATAGGAATAAAAGGGATGAAGGCACGACACACAGGCCGTATTATGAATTACAACAACACACACAACCACAAAGGGGGATCAAGGGTGATAACCATGCATCATGTCACATATATTCACAATATATTTACTACATAAATTTACTATGATTACAATAACATATTATGAGCTACAATGCCATGGCGGCCCCACTAGTCGGTTAGCGGGCGAGGTTAAGGGGCAGCGCCCCCGAAACAAAATTAATTTTGCATACTTGTTTATGAGTTGCTACAATGCCCGAGACCCTACTACCCTTAAGACCGACTATGTTTCGTTCCGAACAAAACACCTTTGGCCGAGACCTTGTTGGTCACATACCAACTATGTTTCATTCTCAACAAAACACTAATTTTTCGTCGAAACTCATAATTTTGCAGATCATAATAAACATATCATGCTTTTCTATATCACATATAAAACTCTAAAACTTAGTATATCCCTTCGCAAGTGGCTCTGATACCACTGTAAGGAAATAGGTTGCTAAACACGCAAATGCGCAGCGGAAAAACCTATTTCCTCCAGAAGAACCTTGCGAAGGGAGAAGAATAATATTCTTAGTTTATATCTAAGAACATGATAGAGTATACATTTGTAGCATGCACTTGATCTCCCGACTGCTCGGATCTCAGCACGATCAAAGCGTCTGTGCCTCTTTCGGTATCCACACGAACAAGTACTCCTCCGTTTGTCTTACAAACTTTCAAATATGGAGAAGAAAAATCACATATGGTTGTGCTAGCAACCAAGAGTGATTTCGGCCAAGGGAGGAAAAGAAGAGAAAAGAGAATGAAGAAGTGAGGAAAAATGAGAGAAAAATGGTTTAAGTATTTTCATCTAATGAAAAACACTTAATGCTCGTTAATCCCATTAATGAGCCATAATTAGTATTCACTCTTCATTAAGGACCATTTTGAAAACTCCTCCTTTCATATTCAATTTAAAAAATTGAATATTGTGATTCATTGAATTTCGAAAATTCAATGAATACTCTCTCATTTCATATTCACTTGAGTCTAACTCAAGTTTAGCTCACTTGAGTCTAACTCAAGTCTAATTCACTTGAGTCTAACTCAATTAATTCTCATGCAATTCAAATTCAATGAATCACTATTTCATTAATTTGAATTGACTTCCTCGAGTCTAGTTTGAATTGGACTTGATCCAATAATTAGATCCAATTGAGTCTAACTCAATAAGTCCAATTCAAATTAGACTTAATCCAATTATTCATCATATGAATACATCTCCAAATATACTTATTCTTTGTGTGTGACCCAATAGGTTCTCGTAACGTTGGCAATGTACCCAAATCAACATTTAGATACATAAGTAATGAGTAGAATCTTGCAAGGCATCATTGCTACCCAAGTGAAGAGAAAGTCGATATCCGACCTAACCTTTCCATGGCTATTATCTTGTATGACTTGGTCCCATTATCCTTGATATCTAGATTGATCAATGAGGCATAGGTCGTGTCATCCTCATATCAATCTTTGTGTTTCTTGATCTCTAAGTAGACACACTCAATCAAATGAGCGCAATATCTCATATTGACTCATTTGAGCATGACCATGCTTTCTTTGTGTCCTACTAATCAAGGGGCCCATAGATATCGCTTCCGTCATTTGGAAGGGATAGATCCCATCTACATCACTCACATCCCTCTGCATAATTCATTGCATACCCAATGATCGACTTTATTGTCCACCTTGTTACAGGTGACGTTTGTCGATACCAAAGTACACAACTCCTTATGTAGGGAATCGTAGTGACTTCAGGTCTAAGGACTATTCATACCAATAGTCACATGAGAATGTTTATGACACTCATATAACGATCTATGAAACATTCTCATGGCGGGTCATTCAGTATATATTCTCTAATATATACCCATGTGTCAACCTGATATCTCATATCCATGACTTGTGAGATCAAGTCATCCGTTGACCTACATGCTAGTCTCAATGCATTAATATTATCCTTGTATATTAATGCTTGACTAGGAATAGTTAAGAGTAGTGTTATCTACAATATCTCACTATCAATTCAACCCATTGATATACTGTAGATAATAACCTACTACCCAAGGACATTATTATATTTATTCAATCGACATTGAACTGAAATAAATATAATAACCAACTTTGCCTTTTTATTTATAATGAAATATGATACAATAATGTGCCCTTTACAATCATCTCATAATTGATACTAGGGCTAATACTAACATCGTGCCTCTCCTCTTTCACTCCTATTGTAAATTTAGACTACGCTCGAATGTAACTCAAGTTTTCTTTTGATTTTGTAATGTATAAATTAGAGAAGAATAAGTCTACTTAATAACAGTGAAAAGGGAGAAGGACAACAACACATGATAACCAAGGAAGCACTTAGAGAAGATGATTTTGCCTAGGTTGACCTTACTATCTTCTCATTGGCTTGAGAGGATCATAGAAAATGGGGCCATAACCATGTCACGTTTATTTATACATATATGTGATGTATGCCATGATATGCTATAATTAGTTGTTTAAATTATAGTAAATTTTATGTCATAATAGATTGTGAATGTTATATGACATGGTGCAGGGTTATGGCTCTTAAACCTCGATGTGATTGGATGTGTGTGTTGTAATTCATAATACGGTCTATGTGTCATGCCTCTCCTCTTTCACTCCTGTTGTAAATTTAGACTACACTCAAATATAACTCAAGTTTTCTTTAGATTTTGTAATGTACAAATTAGAGAAGAATAAGTCTACTTGATGACAGTGAAAAGGGAGAAGGACAACAACACATGACAACCAAGGAAGCACTTAGAGAAGATGCTTTTGCCTAGGTTAACCATACGATCTTCTTATTGGCTTGAGAGGATCATAGAAAATGGGGCTATAACCATGTCACGTTTAATTTATTATGAGACAAACGAGGCTTATTTATGTGGATACCATAGAGGCGCGACCACTTGATCGCGCTAAGATTCGCATCTAAAGAAACATTGCTATCGGGATTGCGAAGGGTATGCAACAAAGATATAACTCCTTCTCATGTAAATCTTAGTATATGGTTTCCTTTCGCATGGATCTTTTGGATGAAGTAGATGTTTTCTGCTGTGCCTTCGCGTGTTTAGCATCCTAGTTCCTTACAGTGGTATCAGAGCCATTTGTGAAGGTATATACTTAGTTGTAGTAGAATTTCATATGTGATATAGAAATTGCATGACATGTTTATTATAATTTGCATGATTATGAGCAAGTTTCGACAAGAGGATTTTAGCGAGACCATCGTGGCGTTGTGGCTCATAATTAGTTGTTTAAATCATTATAAATTTTATGTCAAAATAGATTGTGAATGTTATATGACATGGTGCATGGTTATGGCCCTTAAACCCTAATGTGATTGGATGTGTGTGTTGTAATTCATAATATGACCTGTGTGCCATGCCTCTCCTCTTTCAGTCCTATTGTAAATTAAGAATACACTCGAATGTAACTCGAGTTTTCTTTAGATTTTGTAATGTATAAATTAGAGAAGAATAAGTCTACTTGACGACGGTGAAAAGGGAGAAGGACAACAACATATGTCGACCAAGAAAGCACTTGGAGAAGATGCTTTTGCGTAGGTTGACCTTACTATCTTCTCATTGGCTTGAGAGGATCATAGAAAATGGGGCCATAACCATGTCACGTTTATTTATACATATATGCGATGTATGTCATGATATGCTATGATTGTATACGATGCATGTGTAGTTTAATCATAATTAGGTCTCTTTTAAATATGTCTACCAAAGTTTGGTACTCACTTCTAGCTTGATCAATTGAAGTCAGGTTTTGCCAAAGTAAAGTGACTCGATTTATCTTGCTAGAGTGCGACAGGACAATTATAATATTCTGACTATTAAACTTTGGGTGAGACTTAATTAAGTTGAGAACTCAGAAGCATATCCCATATGATGAAATTCAAATTATACTAGTCTTGGGCAATCCAAAGCTAACTCAAGATGAGTTATAATGTGGATTTCATAAGATGGGCAAATGAACAAATAGTTTTGTTCACCCAATGTTATAAGAGTTACATATGATGTAATTGGTAAACGTTGCCTACCTATGTTATACTAAGCCTTGGGCGATGAGGTATAATTTGGATCTTGTCCCACATGAATATCAACGCGATTGGACTTGGAGCTAGTAGTGTGGGGTAACACCACATCCATGTCTTGCTCCTACTAAAGCTTTACAATTTAGTGGGAGAGTCATTTAATTAAAGGCCTAATTAAATGACCTAAATATGATACTTATTTCTATATTTTATTATTGTAGATCACCATGTCATCAAATACGTCAAATACTCTCTCTCTATGATCTATCCTTGATAAGGACAAGCTTAGTGGAGCTAACTTCCTAGACTGGTACAGAAATCTAAGACTAGTTCTCAAGCAAGAAAGAAAATTGTACGTCCTAGAGCAGCCCATTCCTAAAGCACCCCCCACAACTTCCACTAGAGCTGATAACGATGCTTAAAAGAAGCATCAAGATGCGATGCATTAGATGTATCATGCCTTATGCTCGCCACCATGAACTCTGAGCTTCATAAGCAACATGATAATATGGATGCTTATGATATGATTGAACATCTTAGACAACTATATCAAGGACAAGCAAGGTATGAGATATTTGAGATCTCTAAGGCTCTATTTCAATGCAGAATGCAAGAAGGAAGTCCCGTAGGACCTTATGTGCTCAAAATGATCGAGTATGTGGAGAACCTACAATGATTGTAATTTCCACTAGGCCAAGAATTGATCACTGACCTTATGTTGCAATCATTCCTAAAAGATATAGTCAATTTATCATGAATTATAACATGAATGAAATTGACAAGCCATTGCCTAAGATGTTGAGCATGTTGAGAACTACTGAACTCAATCTTAAGAAGGAAAAGCCTAGTATCATTTTGATGATGCTAAAGGGCAAAGGCAAGTGGAAGCCTAAAGGTAAGGGTAAGACCCAAGATAAAGACAAGGGAAAGACTCATGCATTGAAATCCAAAGGTGGGGTTGCTAAGGAAGGAACCTGCTTCCACTATGGTGAAAATGGACACTGGAAGTAGAACTGCAAGTTGTTCCTAGAGGAAGTGAAATGGAAGAGAAGTGAAACTTTTGCCTCAGGTATAAATGTTATTGAAGTCAATCTATATATTTCTTCTTCATGGGTATTAGATACCAGGTGTACATCTCACATTTGTACTAATGTGTAGGGGTTGAGAAATACTAGATCTTTGACAAAGGGTGAAGTGGACCTACGAGTAGACACTGGTGCAAGAGTTGCTGCTATAGCTGTGAACATATTCCTTATCTTTGTCCACTGGGCTTCTTTTAAAACTTGAAGAGTGCTATTATGTGTTTGCCTTAACTAAGAACATCATCTCTATTTCTTGTTTGGACAAGAAATGATTCTCATTTATAATAAAGAATAAATATTGTTCCATTTATTTTAATGAAATATTCTATTATAGTGCACATCTCATGAATAGACTCTATGTTCTAGATTTTAACAACCCAATCTATAACATAATACCAAACAGTTCAAGTATAATAATTTGAACCAAACATATCTCTGGCATTGTCGCTTAGGTCACATAAATGAGAGTCGCATATCCCAACTATATAAGGATGGACTTTTGGACTTATTTGATTTTGAATCATATGAAGTATGCGAATCTTGTCTTTAAGGCAAGATGACAAAAACTTCATTTAGTGGAGATAACGAAAGAGCTAATGACTTGTTAGGACTCATACATATTGATGTATGCAACCCTTTCAGAATAGCAGCTAGAGGAGGCTATCATTGTTGGATCGAGAAGCGCTAGGGGGGGGGTGAATAGCGCTCGTAGCTTTCACTCTTCGTTTCGTAAATCTTACGAGTAACGCAGCAAAAATGAAATAAAGATAAAATAACAAACACACAAAAGACTCCAAGATTTACTTGGTTCGGAGCCTGTGACGACTCCTACTCCAAGGTCCGCGGTCGTTGACCGCTTTCGGTGGGCAACAACTATAGAATCGATAAGAGTACAATAAGTGTTACAATTAAGTGCACTAATTAAAACGTATATCAACAACAAGAGATGAAGAAAACGAAGCTCCGGGTCGTCGGAAGTGTTGGTGCAATATTCCCTAGGTCAAGGTTGACCTGGTTAACCAAGCCTGAGTCATGGTTTGGGTTTCGATGTTTGACAATATATTGGGTATAGATGATATGGACAATGTAGGTGCAGTTGTTCATTTGGGGAGATTGTTGATACAATTCCCGTTTGGTCAAAGTTGACCAGTTAAGATTGTGAAGGAAAGTCAAGTAGGTCAAGGTTGACTGGATACTTGACTGAAAGTCCTAGTGAGTGAAGCCAGGCAGAAGGAAGTGCTGGTGAGTGAAGCCAGGCAGAAGAAAGTCCTAGTGAGTGAAGCTAGGCAGAAGGGAAAATCCTGGTGAGTGAAGCCAGGTGAAAGACCTAGTGAGTGAAGCTAGACAATTGGGAAGTCCTAGTGAGTGAAGCTAGGCAGGAGGAAAATCCTGGTGAGTGAAGCCAGGTGAAAGACCTAGTGAGTGAAGCTAGGTAATTAGGAAAGTCCTGGTGAGTGAAGCCAGGCAGGAGAAATCCAGAGGGGTCAAGGTTGACCAGACATCTGGTGAGAGTCCAAGTAGGTCAAAGGGATTGACCGGATACTTGGCACAAGGAAGAAAAGTCCAAGTAGGTCAGAGGGATTGACCGGATACTTGGCAAGAAGAGAAAAGTCCAAGTGGGTCAAAGGGATTGACCAGACACTTGGTGAGAGAGTCCTAGCTGGTCAAGGGTGACCGGATACAAGGTTTTATGTACCAACAAGTCATGGTTGACTAGATGTTGGTTTAGGGGGCTTTGGACTTGGTTTTGGGCAAAAACCAAGATCCGATGGATCAACGAATTGATCCAAGGGGTTTGGAGCTGTTGATCCGGCAATCCCGATCGATCGGTGGATCGATCCGGCGATCGATCGAGCACGATCGATCCAGTGATCGATCCAGGGCCTTCTGTTCGCGACAGAACCCCTCCGGATCGATCGGTGGATCGATCTAAGGTCCCAATCGATCGATGGATCGATTGGGAGCTGCTGATAATAAGCCTCGGATCGATCCACCAATCGATCCAGGCTATTCCAGAAAAGCGCCGGATCGATCTGTGGATTGATCCAAAGCCTCCCCGATGGATTGGGAGCAATCCAATCGATCAGGATCCGACCGTTGGCGTCGATTTAAGCCGCAGGCGTTCATTTCGTTCGGCAGAACTTCACCGATTCACTCCAGATACTCTCCAGCACCTCCATAACTCTCTCCAAGCTCCAGATCGCCAGTTCTTGAAGATTCTTGGTGGCTTTTCCAAGTCAAGAGGCGGATCAAAAACAAGAAGAAGAAGTTAGGGTTAGGGTTTTTATTGTACATCTTGTAAGCTTTTGCTTATCTTGTATTTCCCTTTCTTCTTATTGTATTGAGAGTGTTGTAGGGCTTCTCCGCCTTTGGTAGTTACCGTAAAGGAGTGTTATTCATAGTGGAGGGTGCGTGAGTAGGTGTGGATCCTTGGACTAGTCACCTCTTGTGAGGTGGATACCAAGTAAACCATCCTTGTTAGTGTTGTATGCTTTTGTTTCTTATATTTCCGCTGCATACCATTAAAGAAACAAGCAACGCCAATGACGAGCACGCGAAGATCTATTCACCCCCCCCTCTAGCTACTTTTCGGTCCCAACAAGTGGTATCAGAGCGAGGTCGCTCTTCACCGGAATCATCGTCGGAAGGGTCAAGCTTAACAAGAAGAGCTAGAGGGTGAAGAAGTTGAAGCAAAATTGTCAAAGTCAAAAAGATTCAAAAGCTCAACTTCTACAATGGAATTCCGAGATGGGCTCGGATTCGACACGAGGGTGGCTCCACCATACACTTCCACGAGCTTCGATTCTTGGAAATCAAGAATCGAAAATTTTCTTATGATGGAGATAGAGCAATGGTTTGCTCTTATGGAAGGCTTCAAGACTCCAACAAACTCAAAGGGAAAAGTTCTCAAGAGGAGCAAGTGGAGCCAAGAGCAAGTCCAAAGGTGCGAGGCCAATGACAAAGTGACCAAGCTTTTGGTTAATTTATTGCCAAGCACCATCCTTTGCAAAATTGGAGAATTTGAAGATGCAAAGGAATTATGGAGTAAATTGGCCAAGCTTCATGAAGAGATCCCCTCCACTGTACAAGAGCAAGAAGAATCCAGAGAGAGGGTGACTCTTTGGAGCAAGACCAAGAGGAGGACTCCGAGGTTGAGAGATGCTCAACCTCCGAAGAAGAAGTCCAAGAAGTAGCTTCATCTTCATAGGAGTGCAATGAAGAGAACAAGGAGGGAGCATACTCCTTGTTCCATGTACAAGATGATGAAGCCTCCACCTCTAGGATTGAGGGGGAGTGTAGATCAATGAACCTGGAGCAAGAAGAGGCCTCCACATCCGGGTCAAGTGAAGAAGAAGAAGATGGTGCCACCTCCAAAATTCAAGAAATATCAAATGGAGGAGCAAGTGTCATCCCTACACAAGAAGGTATAAATGTTTCAATCAAAAATAAAAATCATATAATATGTTTTGAGTGTAGGGAAAGTGGGCACTACAAGAGCAAGTGTCCCAACTTGGCCAAGAACAAGGGTCAAGTGACACAAAAGGGCAAGGAGAAGCCCAAGGAGACCACCCCCGGGACAAAGAAGAGCAAGGAGCACATTGTGTGCTTCTTGTGTCAACAAAAAGGGCATTATCGAAGTCAATGCCCTAAGGGGAAGAAGATGGTCAAGGCTCAAGGAGGCACTAGTCAAGGGGGAGCCTCTAAGGTAAAGAAGAAGGTAACATTTATTGAGTCTACCCCTTTACGTTATGGTAAAAAGCATGATAGGTCTAATTTTTATCATTTTAATGCAATTTACCATAAGAATAGAAAACATGAGGGCATTAAGGAAAAGCATGTGGCCCTACATGCCAAGACTACCCAACCTAAGGTTAGGAAGGTAGATAGACATTTGGGCAAGAACACTAAGGATAATAGATACAAGCCCAAGAATAAAAATGCTCATGGATCAAATGAAAAATCAAACACTAAGGACTTAGTGAGGGAAAATCAAGTCTTGAGGTCAAGACTTGATAAATTAGAAAAGACCCTAAAAAGATTGGAAAATATCCTATTAGGGCAAAATGAGCATAACCTAGGTTTAGGGGTACAAAAGCCATCAAATGGCCATAGAGGTTTGGGATACAAAACCAAAGCAAAAATTGATGTGCCTAGTTATCATAGGGTTCCATATAGTTATTGAACAAACCCTAAGTCTAGAGGTCAAGTCAAGGATACAAGGGAAGATATCCCTAGAAGTATCTTTGCAACCAAAGTGACTAAGACTTCTAAGAAGTCTAAGAAAGTCACTAACAAGGTCACAAGGGAGGCTATCCCTAGAGTTGACCTAGAAAATGTGACCAAGGCTTCTAAGAAGCCCAACAAGGTCACTAGGAAGGTATCTAGGGAAGTTATCCCTAGTGAGTACCTAGAGCATCCAAGGAGTACCAATAGGTGTTGGGTTCCTAGGAGCATCTTCTCTACCCCATAGATGAGTTAGAGAGTGTCAACTCCGATTAGAAGGGTAGTTAACCCAACTTAGAGGAAATTGACACTCAAGGAGCATTTTCAAGGTTTTTGTTAACCTTTGAAAATGAAATGGAATTATTATTTACTTTTTGAAAGAGTAAAATGTGCCTAATGGTGGAAAATTTGATTTTATCTTAAAATGGCATAAATTGGGAAAACCTAGAGAAATACCAAGTTGGGATTTTGGTATTCTCTTAGAAATTTAAGGCAATCCGGACCTTGATTTATGTGATTACTCTTGAGGAAAAAGGGAATATGCCAACATTTGAGGATATGCTTAATTTTTAAGTGGCATAAACAAATCAAGAGAAATAGAAATGTCAATTTAGGTTTTGGCATTTCTTTGAAGCATTTAGGGCAATCTAGGTTTAACGTTTCAAGTTAAAACAAGTGGTATATTTTGAGTTAGCTAAGAGGTTAAGGATACTTAAAAAGGAAATCTAGGTATATTTTATTTATGCTAAACCTTGTCATGATTGTTTGCCCATCATATGCCATGACATCATGTCTATTTTTGCATTCATGTTTTATTATGAAAAATTCAAAAATATCATGTCATGACATTCATACATCATGTAGTTATAGGATATTTTCTTTTGAAAATTATTTCCTTTTGATGTATTTCATAACATAATCATGCATTAAGTTTAATTCCTTGTAATTAAGGATAAATGGCATTTAACAACACTTATTAACAAGTGACATCCTAAGTGGATGTCTAATATCTCTAAAATGCCTAGATAGATATGCATGATCCCTAGAATAGGGCAAAATCAAAATCTCACATCTTACAAGGACTATAAGGTGATTTGTATGTGTTTTAGTGCACATTAGATACAAGTGAGATGTTAGGAAGATGAATAAAACTCAAGATGTTGTTTAGTGCATTCTTTTGAGTTTTAGGTTCATCAAAACACATAGTTATGTGTTTTCCCATCATTGGGAAAGCTAATGTACAAGTTATGTGCATTAAGCCCAAGGAACATGGTGGGATATTAGTTTTGAAAATGTATTTAAAATAATTTTGGAAAACCTTGGTGAAGGCTATCTTTTGATAGTAATCACCATTGAATAGTTAGACACAAACTTGAAGAAAACACTAAAGTTTTTGTAAGTTCTCAAGTTTATGTCAATCTTTGAAAATATGATGTATTTTCATAGAAAACTATTTTTCCATGATAAATTATACCCTAAATAATGTCTACACAAATTTTTATGATTTTTGGAATTTTGTAGAATTTTCTAGGGGTTTCTGAAATTGGCTGAAATTGAATTTCAGCAATTTCAGACCTTCAATCGATCAGTGGATCGATTAGAGTGCCTCAATCGATCAGCCGATCGATTGAGAAGGCATTTCTCGCGAGCAGAAGCTCGCTGGATCGATCAGTCGATCGATCCAAGAAGACTGAATCGATCAGTGGATCGATTCAGTAGGGTTCAATCGATTGGAACCCAACTCCAATCAATTGAAGATGCTGATTTTGGCTGGGAAAGCTTATTTTCAGCATTTTGAACGTATTTTAGTCTAGGTAACCATTCCTAACCCCTCAAAATACATGTGTATACATAAAAAGGGTGTTTTCATATTGAAAACAAGGATGGATTGGTTAAGAAAGACTAAATTGAAGTTTAGGTTGAGGTTGATTTCAATATTGAATTTTTGAACCTCAAAACTTCTAAATTTGGATTTCCTAAAGGTTTAGGGATTCCAAGTCATTGTTGGTGCAATGACAGAAGTTATCACCATGTCTTTAGGGGGAGGGACTCTTTAAAGACATGAACACTATTTTTTCATACACCTTGGAAGGTGGTTAACCTTCTTTTAGAGGAAATGCTCAAGGTTGGGCGTTGGGATTTAATGAGGAGTGGATATCCTCATTGTTTAAGTGGTTATTGCTCACGGATGAGCAAATTGATGATAATGAAGGGTATGAGACCTTCATTATTGTGTTATGAGCAACGAGTGAAGTTGTAAACAACGTTGGGTAACTCTTCAGGGGGAGAGTTTGTTCTTGATGTGTGTCCAATGATGAGGGCATGTTGTTGATGTGTGTCAATAGGGGGAGAATGCATGGTTAAGTTAGGCCTTCAGTACCTAAAGGGGGAGTTTGCCCTCTAGGAAAGGAGGAGAATGAAGGGAACCATCATTCATATATTGGCATGAAGGGAGTTGAGGCTATGGGAGTAGCCTAATTTCCTAACTTAACAAGAGGTATTGTCAAACATCAAAAAGGGGGAGATTGTTGGTGCAATATTCCCTAGGTCAAGGTTGACCTGGTTAACCAAGCCTGAGTCTTGGTTTGGGTTTTGATGTTTGACAATATATTGGGTATAGATGATATGGACAATGCAGGTGCAATTGTTCATTTGGAGAGATTGTTGATACAATTCCGGTTTGGTCAAAGTTGACCAGTTAAGATTGTGAAGGAAAGTCAAGTAGGTCAAGGTTGACTGGATACTTGACTGGAAGTACTGATGAGTGAAGCCAGGTAGAAGGAAGTCCTGGTGAGTGAAGCCAGGCAGAAGAAAGTCCTAGTGAGTGAAGCTAGGCAGAAGGGAAAATCCAAGTGAGTGAAGCCAGGTGAAAGACCTAGTGAGTGAAGCTAGGCAATTGGGAAGCCCTAGTGAGTGAAGCTAGGCAGGAGGAAAATCCTGGTGAATGAAGCCAGGTGAAAGACCTAGTGAGTGAAGCTAGGCAATTGGGAATGTCCTGGTGAGTGAAGCCAGGCAGGAGAAATCCAGAGGGGTCAAGGTTGAACAGACATCTGGTGAGAGTCCAAGTAGGTCAAAGGGATTGACCAGATACTTGGCACGAGGAAGAAAAGTCCAAGTAGGTCAGAGGGATTGACCGGATACTTGGCAAGAAGAGAAAAGTCCAAGTGGGTCAAAGGGATTGACCAGACACTTGGTGAGAGAGTCCTAGCTGGTCAAGGGTGACCGGATGCTAGGTCTTATGTACCAACAAGTCATGGTTGACTAGATGTTCGTTTAGGGGTCTTTGGATTTGGTTTTGGGCAAAAACCAAGATCTGGATTGATCAGCCGATTGATCCAACAGATTTGGATTGATCAGCCGATTGATCCAGCAGATTTGGATCGATCAGTGGATCGATCCAGCAGATCTGGATCGATCGGCCGATCGATCCGGTGAGTCTCCACGAACAAAACCCCTCTGGATCGATCGATGGATCGATCCAGAGGTCCCAATCGATCAGTGGATCGATTGGGAGCTGCTGTTTATGCACGATAAGCCCTGGATCAATCCACCGATCGATCCAGGCTATTCTAGAGAGCAAAGAGGCGCTCTGGATCGATTCGTGGATCTATCCAAAGCCTCCCCGATCGATTGGGAGCAATCCAATCGATCGGGATCCGACCGTTGGCGTCGATTTAAGCCGCAGGCGTTCATTTCCTTCGGCAGAACTTCACCGATTCACTCCAGATACTCTCCAGCACCTCCATAGCTCTCTCTAAGCTCCAGATCGCCAGTTCTTGAAGATTCTTGGTGGCTTTTCCAAGTCAAGAGGCGGATCAAAAACAAGAAGAAGAAGTTAGGGTTAGGGTTTTTATTGTACATCTTGTAAGCTTTTGCTTATCTTGTATTTCCATTTCTTCTTCTTGTATTGAGAGTGTTGTAGGGCTTCTCCGCCTTTGGTAGTTACCATAAAGGAGTGTTATTCATAGTGGAGGGTGCGTGAGTAGGTGTGGATCCTTGGACTAGTCACCTCTTGTGAGGTGGATACCAAGTAAACCATCCTTGTTAGCGTTGTATGCTTTTGTTTCTTATATTTCCGCTGCATACCATCAAAGAAACGAGCAACGCCAACGACGAGCACGCGAAGAGCTATTCACCCCCCCCCCCCCCCTCTACCTAATTTTCGGTCCCAACCACTTCGGGATTGTGTCGTTAGCAGCTTGTCGCAGAAGGATTGCTTGAATTCAGTTGTACAGAGTGCTGCCTCGAACCCCTCTTTTATACTGTACTAGAGGCGCCTCCAAGCCTATCCAAGGCGCCTCCAGCCCACCGAGTCGCACGGGTGGATCAGCACAGACCAAGTCGAACCTTATTTGGTTCAAGGCGCCTTCAAGCCTCCTCAAGGCGCCTTCCAGCCTTGGTCCGAGGCACCTCCAGCTTCATCCGAGGCACCTCCAACTCCTCTGGACAGCTGGCTTCGGCTTGCACCCGAGGCGCCTCCAAGATCCATGGAGGTGCCTCGGACACTATTCCTTCGAGGCTAAACTCTGTTGGATCGAGACACGCTAGAGGGGGGGTGAATAGCACTCGTGGATTTCACTTTTTGAAATCGTAAATCGTATCAGAAACTAACAGAGTAATAAGCAGCGGAAATAGAAAAGAAAAGCAAACACACACAGAAGGACACGGAGAGTTTACTTCGTTCAGAACCTATAGTGACTCCTATTCGAAGGCCTGCGATCCTTGATCGCTTACTGTGGGCAACAACTATAAGCTTGAATAGATTTACAAGTTTAAGTACAAGAAGCAAATAAAGAACGTAAATAAACTTTTATACCGACAACTAAAATGCTAAATTGAAGCTCCAGGCCGTCGGTATCGAGTTATAACACTTAGGAATGAGTTCGTTAGCAGTTGAATGCAGAAGTATCGCCTAAGAGTTGATTATTTTCACTTCTGCTCGAAGTCCCCTTATAAAGGGCATCCAAGGCGCCTTGAAAGTCATTCAAGGCGCCTCCACTGCTCCGAGTTCACCGTGCAGATGAGCACTGACCGTTCTGCGCTTATCCCATCTGAAGGCGCCTTAATCCACCCGAGGCGCCTCCATCCACTGGTCCAAGGTGCCTTAAACCTCTTCCAAGGCGCCTGGGACTATGCTGTGCTGGTCTCTTCTGGCTCGCACCCGAGGTGCCTCCAAGCTCCATGGAGGCGCCTCTGCACTGTTCATCCGAGGTCATTTGTGCACTTTGGTCCCTGCAAGATATGTTAATCCACAAATACCCTGCAGCACAAAGTTAGCACAAAACAATAATATAAATGGAATGATATGACAATCTCCGGACTGTCCGGGTCTGACTTCGAATTTCTGACCAGAAACCCTAGGTCGACCCGACGCCTATTGTTCCCTCTACGGGGAACGCGTCCTCACCTACTCCACTCAAGAGATTTACATGTTGCCAGTGCGATCCTCCAGATCGACTGGACTTTTGCTCAGCACTCGACGCTTCCGAACTTTCTACTGGACATCCGCTTCCCGGCTAGTCCAGTCTTTCACCTGGTTCGCGACACCAGGACTTTCCACCTAGGATTACCACCCCCTAGGACTTTTGCCTGAAGCCATCGACCTGCCAAGACTTTCCGCATAGGGTTACCACCCCCTAGGGTTTTCGCCTTGCCTAACCATAGTTAGGTCTTTTCTCTGAAACGCTCAAGCAGACTTGTTAGATCACAAAACACCTTAACTTTGAATCCTTTGCCATTATCAAAACACGAGTTCGATCGTCGGATCCTTCTCGCACCAACAATCTCCCCCTTTTTGATTATGGCAACTCAAATTCAAAGTTAAGTAAACAGATATCAAATAAAGAATAGATGTAAATAAAAACATTTAAGGCAAGCATAGCATCAATGAATATTTTGCTAAAGTAAACTCCATGAATTTAAAGCATGGCATCAAGTTTAGGCTCCCCCTTAACTGTTACTCCCCCTTTAATATTTTGTTATTCATTATTTTAAATTTGAATTTGCTACTCTCATTTTTGAATTTGAATTTGATAATTATTTGAGTATTTGAATTTGCTACTCTCCCCCTTTGCCATATATAAAAAATAATCAAAATAGTCATTCGATTTTTAAAGAGGGATAACAAGACCTTGATAACACTTAACATTTTATAATTTTCTTATCTTACCTTTTAGCTAAGTGAAATAAAGATCTAAAAGTTAATAAGGGTTGATGATGTTAACCCTTTGGAAACTTAGTTAAAATTATAAAACCACTAGAAGGTGGAACCTTTTTATAGTCTTTACTAAGTTGAAAAGCTAGTAAAACTATACGTAGAGAAGTACTTGTTTAGATTTTGAAAATTTGTTAGAGAAATATTTGGGGTCAAATGATTTTTAAGAAAACATTTTTGAAGTCGCTTTTTTACTTTGAAAGCAATGAGTTAAATTTTGCAAAACTATGCTTTACTTAGGAAAGAATTTACAAAGTTAGACTTCAAAGTGGGCTAAGTTTTAAAATTTTGAAAATAAAAATTGGAACTTTGCTAAGCTTTTTGCAAGTATTGGATTTTGAAAACTATAGCTTAGGTTAAAAAAAACTTAGCTTAATTTTAAACAATACTTATTAAATTTTAGGACAAGGAGGGAGTGGAGTAGCTAAAAATTTGGTTTAGGTTATTTATTCAAAGTCAGTTGGTCCTTAAGTCCAAGCATGAGTCAAGTTCAATAGATTTCAACTTATCCAGTTTTACTTTAAGAGGTATCAGAGCCTTAAAGATCAAACATGCTTAACCTGAAAACTGAGTATCCTTTACCAACTGTCTAACATTTAGCTACTTACAGATTGCCTAGAGGGCAACAGCTTTCACTTGGTTAGTCAAGTTAAGTCAATTTGGTCCAGATAGATTTGACTAGAGCTGGAAAACTTGACTTAATTGATGTATAGTACGTGTTTAACGCCCAGACTCATATTGATGCACAGATATAAGCATTCTTGAGTCCAGCCTGTACCCTATGCATCTCACATCATTCTATGTTTTTCAAACACAATCATGGTATACCTAGGTGTTTGTAAGATGCTTTAGCTTAAATCTAGGAGAACATGATTTCTAGGGGGAAAGCCTAGGCTAAGTCCAACTTTTTGAAAAATCTAATAAATTGGAATTTTGAAAACTATTTTTCCTAGAATTTGAAAAATGATAAGTAAACCTAGATTATTTGAAACTAAGTGAGTTGTTGACTAACATGTTGGGTTTTTCGAGCCGCGAAAACCGCTTTTTCGCGTCGCGGAAACCCCGAATCACCTTAGCCAACGGATCTCGTGCGAAGAAAAATTCGAAAACATACGAGTACGAGTTACAAAACTTCTAGATCTACATGATGAAGATCTTTACCCTTGTTGCATGCCCTTTTGCGTATCCCGCTCGTCCTCGGTACGCCGGATCTCGAAGTTGTCAATGTAGACAACTCTCTACACGTATCCACACGAACACACTAGGTGGAGGTGACCAAAAACCAAGGTGTGCTAGCACCTATGTGGTTCGGCCAAGGAAGGAGGAGAGGGAGAGCTTGAGAGGAAGAAGATGTAAAATTCCACACTTGAATGAATAATAAAATCAATTCACACACCATTCAAAATGTGGCCGGCCACTTTTCTCATGTGTAACTCCCCTCATTAATGCATTAAGTTGTCATTAAGGAGAGAATGTAACCTCCATGAGGTGGCACTCACTAGTAACTCCCATGAGGTGGCAACCATGATGATGATGTGGAGTAACATCATTAGTCCACATCAATGCCAACTCACCAATGAGGTGGCATAAAGTCAAGTCAAACTTGACTTTTAATCTTCCTCTCAAGTCAAGTCAAACTTGACCAAACCTCTTCCATGGTTGATCTAATCTAACCATTTGATTCAAGCCAATTTAATATATAATGAATCTAATTCATTAAATTAAATTGATTCAATGAGTCATAATCTAAATTAGACTCATTGAACACATGAATCAACTTGAGTCCAACTCAAGTTAGCCCAATTAGGATTACTCTTAATCCAATTTGAATCATCAAATGAATCTAATCCTCTTAATTCATCATATGAACCTAATCTCCATCTAATTGTCCTTAGTGTGTGACGCTATAGGTTCTTGTAACGTTGGCAATGCCCTAAACCCATTTAGGAGCATAAGTAATGAGCGGTATCTAGCAACACATCATTACTACCTAAGTTACAAGAATGTCGAGATCCGACATCACTTTGTGACTACTAATTGTGACTCCTTACAAAATATGACAAGCGTCCTTCTATCCTAGACATCTAGATTGATCAATGTGAGGCATAGACCGTGTCATCCTCTGACCAATCTAAATCTTGAACTCCAAGTAGACTCACTAAATCAAATGAGCTCAATATCCTATATTGACTCATTTGGGCATGGCCATGCACTTCGTGGTCTCACTCTATCAAGAATACCGATGTCGCTCCCGTCATATGGGAGGGATAGATCTCATCTACATCACTCATCCCTCTGCATAATTCGTTATATACCCAGTAATCGCCTTTATAGTCCACCCAGTTACGTGTGACGTTTGACGAAACCAAAGTACATAACTCCTTCTGTAGGGAACCATGGTGACTTTAGGTCTAAGGACTAGTAGTCATACTAATAGCCACATGAGAAAGTATATGACACTCATATAACGATCCATGATACTTTCTCATGGCGGGTCATTCAGTATACTTTCTCTAATGTATACCCATGTGTCAACTTGATATCTCTATATCCATGACTTGTGAGATCAAGTCATCGAGTTGACCTACATGCTAGTCTTATTGCATTAACATTGTCCCTGAATGTTAATACTCGACTAGGAATGATTAAGAGTAGTGTTCCCTATATCATCTCACTATCGGTTCAACTAACCGATTGATATAGGTGAGAACCGTCTACTCAAGGAAGTTATTATACTTAGTTTATTTGGCACCAATACAAGTAAGTATAATAACCAAAAACCAAATGCCTTTATTTATATAGAATATGATACAAAAAGTCCAAAATACAATCATCAAATGATTGGCTCTAGGGCTCTAGCTAACATAACAAGCATGCAAATAAGTAGATATCA
This sequence comes from Zingiber officinale, assembly GCF_018446385.1. Taxonomy (NCBI): domain Eukaryota; kingdom Viridiplantae; phylum Streptophyta; class Magnoliopsida; order Zingiberales; family Zingiberaceae; genus Zingiber; species Zingiber officinale. The sequence goes on along the minus strand of NC_056006.1, from coordinate 56,931,248 downwards.
CTTCAAGAAAGTCTAACAAAACAAATAGATAGTGTAAGTGTCCATAGTCAACAGTCCATAGTACAATTCATAAAAGGGTCATATCAAAGAGTAGGATCATCTACTCGAGGAACATCAGTTGGCGGGTCATCAGCGGGAGGTGGTGCATGGGCCTGCTCGGGTGCTGGCTGACCCAGACGTCATATCTCGTCACAGAGGGAGGTAAATCCGGTAGCCATCTCGGATCGAATGGAGAGAACTATCCGTCGTGTCTGGATGGACTCGACCTCGAGTTGAGCAAGTCTGTCCTCGAAGATGAGTGGTGCAGAGGTCGAAGGTCCAGCTGAGGTGGATGGCCCGGCAGACGGGGAAGGATCTGCGAAAAGATCCTCAGCTAAGAAGTCAGCCCACTCCTCTCCCTCGCCTGGTATATCCTCGGCCTCTGGAGTGATGGGGGCAGCGACTGGCTGTGGTCGTCCTGTCCAGGCTAGAACTCCATCAGCGGTGATATCAGCACTGGCTAGTCTATAACTGCGAGATCCTAGCTCATCATATATGGTTAGAGGGATGACTATCCCTCTGGACACATCTATGCCCTCTATGGTTGAAAAGAAGCGTGCCAAAATATGACAATAGGGCATGTGTACTATCCTGGAAGTGACTGTCCCAGATGCACAAATGATGTTCTGGAACATATGCAAGGCTATATGGATATCTAATCGATGACACAAGGCGTACAAGAAAAATGAGTGTGAAGACCTCATCTTCGGGGCATCCCGAGATGAGATCGGCAAAATACATGCTGTCAGGACCCTATACATCACATAGTCCTGAACCCGAAGAGAGACTGACCTGAACTTAGTCAGGCCAAGAGGTCTCTCTTCCCCGAAGAAATACGTATAGATAGTATCTAACGTAATATGGCAGTAGGGATCACCAAATGGCAGGTTCCTACTGGGGTAGCATAGGAAAGCAGACTCTGAAGCCCTAAGTCCTAGGGTGGTGCGTAACAATGTGGGAGTAAGCACAATGTCAGTGCCAGCGACTCTGGTGGAGTAAGTCCTATCATCAACCCTCTCAAGGTTGTGATAGAATTGTGCACATAATTCCTGATTTACTGAATCAGTGCAGTAAACCAGTTGGTCCAGCTAATAGTGCTCTATCATCTGGATAGATGGCTGGCAAAACCTGGTAAAAAAGGACCTATTCACATATCTAGGTTTGATAGGCTCAAAAGTGTAACTAGCAAAGGTATCCCTAAGATGTACTATAAAATACAACACCCAAATAATATATAAATAATAAGGTTATTGGACAAATAATCTTATTGGAATTTAAAGGAATTTTTAGAAATTTTCTGGGATTTAATCAGAGGTCGTATGACGTATTTTAAGGGGATCAATTATTGGGTTTAGTGAAAGCCTATTTGGAATACCCAAAGATGGGAGTTGATTGAGGAATAAACTTAGGTTTTGATTTATCTAAACCTAAGTTTAAATTTATAAACCTCACCTATTCCTAACCCATGCCCTAAAGCCTTCCCTCACCGCCGACTTCTCCCCTTCGCTTCCTCTGTGTCACCCTCCGAAGCCCGCAACGGCGTCGGCAGATCGCCGGCCTCGCTCACCCCGCACCGGCAGAGTCTCCCTCTCCCTCTCCCGATTTCCCCTAAACCTCCTCATCACCGCTGACCTCTTTTCCTTTTCTCTTCATCGCCGCCGAACCCTTTTCCACCCGATCCCCTTCCTCTTCTCCTCCGTCCCTCTTGTTGTGATCGCCTCTTCATCTTGTCTTTGTCGGCGACAAAAGGAGCAGCCGCCGACACCTCTGGATACCGAAGCAGCTGTCCATTTCGGACGTCGGCTCGTCTCACCATCGATTCACCGCCGGCCATGGGAGATTGGTGATGCCGAGGTCGTGCACTCGCTCAAATCCCTTTCTCCTCTATTCTTCTTACTATCATCGTTCGATCTGTTCATCATTGGTGCTTCTCGTCACTTGCCCTAGTCGGATTTCCTCCGTAAGTTGTCGTTTTCGACCACGAGCCTGCGTCATCCCATCGATCTGTGCCCTAGTTGTGCTTGCCACGGTGCTGATCTTTCACCACCGTGGTTGTGTAAATATATTCCAGCCGTATGTGGCTGATGTATTTTTTGTGTATGTATGCCTCAGATTGTCGCCCGTACAGGGGAGATGCTGCCGAAATTTTTCGATAGAGACACCCCTGGGGGCGTGACAATTTATTGGTATCAGAGCCATAGGTTTATGAGGCCTATTTTTGTTTGGTTTTTCGTGATTTGGTTTCTCGATGTGACTTTTCGGGTTTTGGGACCAGGCAGCGACAAGATTCTCCAAGCTATAGGAGGTATGTTTGCATATTGTTATCTTACATTTTTGTTAGTGCATGTATAGTTGTTATGTTAGTTATGTTATTTATTAGTATGCTTTTGTTAGTACCTGTCCAGTTGTTTGTAGCATACATCAAATGTGTTGGGTCAATCACTGATCACGGTTGACCCTACTAGAGATCAAGGAATACAGTCTCATAGGACTTCTTATACCATACCACTAGTGTTATTAATTTCTGTTATCACTAGTTTAGTAGTGGTTAGTATCTGCTAAATATCATATTGCTTCGGTTCGTGGAGAACCAATTTACTCGTATTGCCTTGGTTCGTAGAGAACCGATTTACTCTTATAGACTTAGGTAGTAGAGGATTGATTTATCCTAGTTGGTTCGGTTTGTAGAGGACCAGTTTACTCTTGTTGCGGTTAGTAGAGGATCGATCTACCTTGGTTGACTTGATCAGTAGAAGTTTGATCCGTTCTTGTCGGTGTAGATAGTAGAGTACTGAGTTAAATTTTATTAGTTCGGTAGTAAGAGATCGACTCACTCTATTTTACAGAGATTTTGATCCTCGGGTTATGTGTGCTGGTTAGATAACCAAAAAGTTACGTTTGAGTTTAGGACTTGTACAGACGGAGAATTGACTAAGTTAGCTGCATACCATTGCTGGCTTGACTAGTCTGTAGAGGATCGATGTATCATATTCTATGGAGACTTCAACCATAGACTGTATGTACCTGGTAGGATGACCTTGAGGGTACATTTGGATAGATGACTCCCACTGACGTGAAAAAGTGTGGAGCTAGTTGCTTAACACCTACGAGATACTTTATATCTATGGGAGGTTAGGTGTGATCCTGAGTCACTTCTTATCCGGGAGGAGTTTTTGTAGGAAAGCACCTCGATATGGATTTGTGATACATTCGGGTGACACCCAATGTATAGGGACTTAGAGCGTTTCTATTGGTTGAATGACATGAAAAAGACATCACGGATTTTGTAGCTTGATGTCTAGTATGTCAGCAAGTGGAGGCTGAACATCGGAGTTTAGTAAGATTATTTCAGTAGATTCGGATACTGGAATGGAGTTGAGCTCATGTTATGATGGATTTTGTTGTGAGATTACCCAGGACATGGAGAAGATATGATGCGTTGGGAAATCAGTGAGTGGTTGACGAATTTGCTCCCTAGCTATTGATTTGTAGGATGGATGCTTTAGATCGAGTAGCAGGATTATATGGTAGAGAGATTACCGGATCTCAGGGTATATCTCTGAGTATTGTACCAAATGGAGATTCATGATTCACATCACGATAGTAGCAGATTTTACAGCAGGCCATAAGTATAAAGTTCGGTTTTAGAACCGCTTTACATATTTAGATAGATGAACAGACTGAGAACTTAATGTGGATGTTAGAGGTTTGCTGGTAGTATGGGTTATGGATTTTGGAGGCAGTTGGTTTACTCACAGTTGGCTAGACAGCAGTGTGAGAGTAGCGGAAGCAGGGTGAGCACATAACCCACAGAGTTATCTCTTACGAATGGAGATTTATTCTTGATACTCGGATAGAGTGATATATGAGTATGTTATTTGGTTGTTACCCTTGAATGATGATCTTTGAGTTGAGCAGCAAATTTGGGGACCAAATTTTTATTAGTGGGGGAGAATATAAAATACAGCACCCAAATAATATTTAAATAATAAGGTTATTGGACAAATAATCTTATTAGATTTTAAAGGAATTTTTAGGAATTTTCTGGGATTTAATCAGAGGTCGTATGACGTATTTTAAGGGGATCAATTATTGGGTTTAGTGAAAGCCTATTTGGAATACCCAAAGATGGGAGTTGATTGAGGAATAAACTTAGGTTTTGATTTATCTAAACCTAAGTTTAAATTTATAAACCTCACCTATTCCTAACCCATGCCCTAAAGCCTTCCCTCACCGCCGACTTCTCCCCTTCACTTCCTCTGCGCCACCCTCTGAAGCCCGCAACGGCGTCGGCAGATCACCGGCCTCGCTCACCCCGCACTGGCAGAGTCTCCCTCTCCCTCTCCCGATTTCCCCTAAACCTCCTCATCGCCGCTGGCCTCTTTTCCTTTTCTCTTCATCGCCGCCGAACCCTTTTCCACCTGATCCCCTTCCTCTTCTCCTCCGTCCCTCTTGTTGTGATCGCCTCTTCATCTTGTCTTCGTCGGCGACAAAAGGAGCAGCCGCCGACACCTCTGGATACCGAAGCAGCTGTCCATTTCGGACGTCGGCTCGTCTCGCCATCGATTCACCGCCGGCCATGGGAGATTGGTGATGCCGAGGTCGTGCACTCGCTCAAATCCCTTTCTCCTCTATTCTTCTTACTGTCATCGTTCGATCCGTTCATCACTGGTGCTTCTCGTCACTTGCCCTAGTCGGATTTCCTCCGCAAGTTGTCGTTTCCGACCACGAGCCTGCATCATCCCATCGATCTGTGCCCTAGTTGTGCTTGCCACGGTGCTGATCTTTCACCACCGTGGGTCGTCGTCTACCCTAATGGTGAGTGGAGGTTCTTGAGTGGATTTTCTTACTCGTTGTGCTCCAATATATACTCGTGGCAGCTTACCTATGTACTGGCAGTGAGCTGGACCTTGCCTTGCTGCCCCAATTGGTCCTCTGGTGGTCATGGAGTAGCTCCATCAGATCATTGGTGAGGTATAAGCATCCGATCGTTGCTTCTTTGTTGATTTAGTTTTCTTTTAAGATTATCCTCTTTGAGTCTCTTGTTAGATTGTTCTGTTTAAGGGTACTTGGATTGAAAATCCATTTGCATGTGAAATGTGAAGGTTTTAGAGCTGGATTGAGGGCTTTGATTCATGGTAAGTTACTATAGTGTTTTGGTTTGATCTCTTGTTGGTATTAGGTTGATATGGATTGGATCAGATTCTATTTGAGATGTTAAGATGTGATAACATGATGAATGAGTTGATAAATCGTGCATGTTTGATCCATGATGCTAGTAGTTGATGAAATTAAACTAGATTGGATAATTGGCGTAGGCAAAGGAAGTTGTTTTAAGAATTGATTGGTGGATAAAAGAGGAACTTATCATTTAGTTAGATTTGGATTATTAGGTGGAATTAAACGGTTATCTAATTGAATTAGAATTAAGTTTTAGGTTTAGCTAGTTGTTGTATATGTAATTAGCTAAATATATTATGTGATCGCAGGACTTGGATTCGAGATGTGCGTCTCGATGTGGGATTAGTTTGTCATGATCGACAGATAAAGGCGGGTACTTCTTGCTTTATCTCTTTAGTATTTTGATCCTAGTGCATGAGCTTTCTGTTCAGATAGTTGCTGTATCTATCTTGACTCCACTCTTATTTTACCTGCGTTTGATACTTCCACTCAATCTTTGAGCTACTCATTTTCTGTATCTATACAGTCTCTCGTTGCTATCGATGATATTTAGCAGATACTATATTACTAGGTATCAGATACAAGATACCAGATGCCAGACATTAGATATTAGGTATTGGATATATAGACACCTGATACCATGTTTACATGCTTTGGTTGCTATTTATTTACACACCTTACTGAGCATGCTGGCCTCATGTAGCATACCTGTTTCTATTTATATATATATGATGACTGTTGCATTGTTTGCATCATGTCATTGCATGCATTGCCGACGACCCTGTCTCCCTTGTGGTTGAGGCGGTCGTTAGCCTGGGCCGCACGCTCGGCCACTCATGGGTAGTGGTAGCTTGGAGCGTGCCGTATGTCCTATCGTGTCCCCACTCGCACACTCATGGGTAGTGATTGCTGGAGTCGCGGGCAGTAGGGACCCCCGTCGCAGACGTAGCTATTCAGCTACTATGCACCTGTCCATCCGGTCACTCGAGAGTAGTGGCGGCCTTTGGGTGGTACAGTTGTCATCGATCCGGCCTCTCGACCATACGGGGGTCATGGTGCAGAGAGGTGGGCGGGGCGACAATCCGTACATACGCTGTTATTATTATACCTACTGATACTGCTGTTTCTTATGTTACTGTTGCTAGATTATGCCGCTGTTGTTTATTTATGCTATTATGCTTACATAGGTTGAGTTTTATACCTGTGATATGTGTTTAAACACTGACTTACTTACTGTTGACATGTATATACCTCACATGATACCATATAGTTATGAGCAGTACTGTAGCAGGACTTTGCTACACTTTACCTTTTACTACTAGCCTAGGATATGGTTTCAGGTATGGACACTTATTATGTTATCACTGTAGTATCTGCTATTTCCATACGAGACTGTATACCTTTGTATCTCTAGTTCTTTACTTTACTCATGCACTATCTGTCTATTACCCGCTGAGTCTTTATACTCACCACCCCGTATATTGGTAATTTCGCCAGGTAGCAAGTAAAGGATTTATGGAGTCGCCTAGAGAGCCTGTCCGCCAGTCCCACGTCACATTCGAGGACGACCATACGATTTTGGTATTTCTTACATTATTTGTATTTTGGGTTTTGTACTTGTTTATGTATTTGTGTTCTCTTGTATTTGGTTTAATATGATTGTGTCAAGACGAGCTGGCTCGCAGTTAGTTGCTTTATGTTTTGTGATTGTTATTTGTGATTTACGCTGTGTTGATTTTAGTACAGCCGAGTGGGCTGATTATATAACTGCGTGGTTGTGTTTATTTTTGTTCCAGCTGAGTGGGCTGAATATATAACTGCGTGGTTGTGTAAATATATTCCAGCCGTATGTGGCTGATATATTTTGTATGTAGATTTGATAGGTTCAAAAGTGTAACTAGCAAAGGTATCCCTAAGATGTACAGTAGGGAATCTGATATCTGCTAATGGAAGTCTAGCTGGAGTAGGATCAACGTTACGACGCTTCCTATTTTCAACGATATTACCAAAATTGGCAAAAATAAGCATGAATCTTATGTAAAACTTGATCGGGAAGGGTTGAGATTATACCTAGGAGGCATTGCTAGGTGTTGAGGGAAGATCAACGGGTTGAAGGCACCTTGGTTGCTAGAAATCGCACGCAGAAGTCGGGGATTGAAGGCGGCAAAAAGTGAACAGAAAGCGTTCTGTTCGTTTTCTGAAGTCAGGGATTGAAGGCGCCTTAAGCAAATTAAGGCGCCTTAAGTAAATTTTTGGAGGCGCCTCGGATTGATCTGAGGCGCCTTAAGATGATGCGGTGGGAATTTTCCAACCGCGCTTGGGGGCGCCTTCCCGTGTGGGAGGCGCCTCCATGAGGCGCTTTGTGTCCATTTTTTTATTAAATAATTAAGTTAATTAAGTTTGATTTAATTTTGAAGGTTTAATTGATAACCAAAAAAATTAAGGTACATTTTAATTAATTTTGAAAATAATTTAAGTTAATTAATTTTGAGAATTTATTTAATTAATTTAGAAGATAATTTTAAGTTAGTTGAATTTTGAAAATGATTTTAAGTTAATTTATTTTGAAAATAATTTAAGTTAATTAATTTTGAAAGAGAATTTTAAGTTAAGTTAAATTAATTTTGAAAAAGATTTTTAAGTTAAAATAACTTTGAAAAAGAATTTCACGTTAAAATAATTTTGAAAAAGAATTTTACGTTAAAATAATTTTGAAAAAGAATTTTAAGTTCAAATAATTTTTTAAGTTAAAATAATTTTGAAAAAGAGTTTTAAGTTTGAAAAAGAATTTTATGTTAAGTTAAATTAATTTTGAAAAAGAATTTTAAGTTAAAATAACTTTGAAAAAGAATTTTAAGTTCAATTAATTTTGAAAAATAATTTTACGTTAAGTTAAATTAATTTTGAAAAAGAATTTTTGGTTAAAATAATTTTGAAAATAGTTTTAAGTTTGAAAAAAAATTTACGTTAAGTTAAATTAATTTTGAAAAAGAATTTTAAGTTAAGTTAAATTAATTTTGAAAAAGAATTTTAAGTTAAAATAACTTTGAAAAATAGTTTTAAGTTTGAAAAAGAATTTTATGTTAAGTTAAATTAATTTTGAAAAATAATTTTAAGTTAAATTAATTTTGAAAAAGAATTTTAAGTTAAAATAATTTCTGTATTCCCAATTTAATTTGACTTTATATTTATTCCAAATTTAAGTTGAATTAATTCTTATTTATTAGTCATCTCACCTGATATAAAGTTTCAATCAGGGTATCCTATAATTGTTGTGAGATGAATTATGGTTGAATTTAGGGTCTGGTTTAACTTTGTGTTAGATTCAGGTTTAGCTTTGGGTTCAACAAGTAAGCATTCTTTGGATAAACTTCTGGACTATGGTGAGTCACAAGGAACTCATTAAAGTAACCATGCCTTCGAGGTTTCCCAAATAGTCCTACCCATTGAACTTAATACTAAACCTTGGTCTAACTGGTCAGGATCCATTTATGTGTAGCTTCGGTCAGTTCCACTTGGCCAAATGCACCAGGTTGAAGCCATATCTTCCTAGACATGCGATGCCCAAGCTTCCCTAACGTACTATCATCCAAAAACTTTACCAGTACCGTGGGTCAAGTTAAACCTAGCCTATTTTTTCTAACTTTAATTACCCTGCCGGGTAGTCTACTCTTGTTTACCCATCTCGGGTAGATTAAGTTCGGTTACCCAATCAGATAGTTTAGTTAGGGGTGCTAGAAATTCTGGATCCTCCTTCTAAATTTTTATTAAATTTTGATTTTTAATTTAATCTTGAATTTTTAATTGAATTTCAAATTTTGAATTTTAATTTAATTTTGAATTTTAAAATTTGAATTTTAATTTATAATTTATAATTTAATTCGAATTTTGAATTTTGAATTTTACTTTTTAATTTAATTTCAAATTTTAATTGAATTTTGAATTTTACTTTTTAATTTAATTATTTTTCTGTTAACTCCCCCTGGATCATAGCCTTGATATGGCCTATTGAGGTAGTGTATTTGATCCTTCGGGACCCAGTATTGGCCAAGTCCAACATGATTGACCAATTTGGACTTGGGGACCCATGCTTGGATTACCTTTCGATTTGGTTTGTTTATTAAGGATAAATAAGATTTATATTTCTTTTTAGTTTTATATCCTAGCCCAGTTCTATTGTAAACGGCTCTTTGTGTCCCAAGAATTAGGTCAAGATTCTTGGAGCCTAAAGAAAACCGTTCTAAGGTATTTTTTAAATCCTTGACCTGATTTTTCAAACTAGAATTTTCTTCCTCAAGTTTTTTAACTTGAGTTGAATTTCTAGTCTGAACTTGATCAGGTAAGGATTTAGAGTTAGTCACTTCTTTAAGGACAGCTACTTCCTTTAGAAGTGACTTAATCTTAAGGTTTGACTTAGCTAACTTGTGTAATAAATAATTGACTAAATCATTAAGTCTAGGAATACTTACAGCGGAGTCTGGCCCTTCGGAAACGGATGCAGATCCGTGGCTTCGCTCGGACTCGGCCTCTGACTCGCTCTCGCTCTCGGATTCGTCGATCTGGTCCAGGGCCATCAACGCGAGTAAACTCGTCTGATCGAGTTCGTCGTCGTCGTCCTCCGAAGAAGATTTGTCCCACGTCGCCTTAGGGCCTTCTTCCTTCTTTGCTTTTTTGCTTCCTTTTGGTTGGGGCAGTTTGCCTTGATGTGCCCCTTCTGGTTGCATCCGTAGCAGATTACTTCAAATTTTACCTTAGAACTCTGTTGGGCCTCCTTGGATTGTACCACCATCTTCAGGTCTTTCTTATTGAAGACCTTCTTCTTCTTGTAGAGCTTCTTCATGAGGTTCACGAGTTCACTAGTCAATTCGTCTTCTTCATCTTTTGAGTCGGGTTCGTCTTCTGATTCTGGTTCAATTTTTCACCGTAATCTCGGTTCCCGTGTTCGACTGGTACCTGCAACCAAAGCAACCCTCTTCTCGGTTGGCTGTGCATTAGTCTGCTCATGAAGTTCAAACTCAGAAAATAACTCATCTAATTTTAAACAAGACAAGTCCTTGGAGACTTTGTAGGCATCTACCATTGATGCCCACAATGTACTCCTCGGAAATGAGTTTAGAGCGTACCTTATGACGTCCCGATTATCAACTTTCTGCCCGATCGCATGAAGAGAGTTGAGGATGTCTTGAATCCGTGCGTGGAGCGAACTCGCCGTCTCTCCTTCCTGCATTTTTAGATTGTACAGTTTATTAAATAATAAGTCACGCTTACTTACCTTGGTTTCCGAGGTGCCCTCGTGGAGTTCGATTAATTTCTCCCATAGCTCCTTTGCCGTTGAGAATGGACCAGTTCTGTTAAGCTCCTCCTTGGTCAGCCCACACAGGAGGATGCAGGTCGCTTTGGCATCAGCTTCCACCTTCTTGATTGTGGTAGATTCCCATTTTTCGTAGGGTGTCGCCTTGTCGTCTTCGTCGGATGGGAGTAGTAGTCCGGTCTTGATTATCATCCATGTATCGAATTGTGTCTTCAGAAAGGTTTCCATTCGCCCCTTCCAATAACCGAAGGCTTCTCCGGAGAAAAGTGGGGGGCGAACAGTGTTGAACCCTTCTTGTTGGGCCATTTGTAATATCGACAATATATGTAAAACAAAAACAAAAGAAATATGCCAAGACTAGGTCTTGGATTAGCAGTGCGGGAAGATAAGGATAAGAAATAATGAACTCGAGTGGTGTTGCACCAGCTTCGAGTAAAAACTGATTCGTAAAATAATTAGAATGTAGCTAATTAGCTAATTCTAATTGACTCCGAAAAAAAATAACCACGAAAAAATGCGTGATTGGTGGTTGCACTAGATCAACACGACCCCGCTCTGATACCAATTGTTGTATCGAGACGCGCTAGAGAGGGGGGGGTGAATAGCGCTTGTGGCTTTCACTTTTTGAAATCGTAAATCGTATCAGAAACTAACAGAGTAATAAGCAACGGAAATAGAAAAGAAAAGCAAACACACACAGAAGGACACGGAGAGTTTACTTCGTTCGGAGCTTGTAGCGACTCCTACTCGAAGGCCCGCGATCCTTGATCGCTTACTGTGGGCAACAATTATAAGCTCGAATAGATTTACAAGTTTAAGTACAAGAAGTAAATAAAGAACGTAAATAAACTTTTATACCGATAACTAAAATGCTAAATTAAAGCTCCAGGTCATCGGTGTAGAGTTGCAGCACTTAGGAATGAGTTCGTTAGCAGTTGAATGCAGAAGAATCGCTTAAGAGTTGATTATTTTCACTGCTCCTCGAAGTCCCCTTATAAAGGGCATTCAAGGCGCCTTGAAAGCCATTCAAGGTGCCTTGAAAGCCATTCAAGGTGCCTCCACTGCTCCGAGTTCATCGTGCAGATGAGCGCTGACCGTTCTGCGCTTATCCGATCTGAAGGCGCCTTAATCCACCCGAGGCGCCTCCATCCACTGGTCCAAGGCGCCTTAAACCTCTTCCAAGGCACCTGGGACTGTGCTGCACTGGTCTCTTCTGGCTCGCACCCGAGGCGCCTCCAAGCTCCATGGAGGTGCCTCGGCACTGTTCATCCGAGGTCATTTGTGCACTTTGGTCCCTGCAAGATATGTTAATCCACAAATACCCTGCAGTACAAAGTTAGCACAAAACAATAATATAAATGGAATGATATGACAGTCTCCGGACTATCCGGGTCTGACTTCGAATTTTCGAACGGAAACCCTAGGTTGACCTGACTCCTACTGTCCCTTCTACGGGGAACGTGTCCTCACCTACTCCACTCAGGAGATTTACCTGTTGCCAGTGCGATCCTCCAGATCGACTGGACTTTTGCTTAGCACTCGACACTTCTGAACTTTCTGCTGGACATCCGCTTCCTGGCTAGTCCAGTCTTTCACCTGGTTCGCGACACCAGGACTTTCCACCTAGGGTTACCACCCCCTAGGACTTTTGCCTGAAACCATTGACCTGCCAAGACTTTCCGTATAGGGTTACCACCCCCTATGACCTAGGGTTACCACCCCCTAGGGTTTTCGCCTTACCTAACCATAGTTAGGTCTTTTCTCTGAAATGCTCAAGCAGACTTGTTAGATCACAAAACACCTTAACTTTGAATCCTTTTCCATTATCAAAACACGGGTTTGATCGTCGGATGCTTCCCGCATCAACAAACTCTAGTTTTGGCCCTGTAAAACATGTTAGTCCACAAACACATCCTGCAAAACCAAGTTAGCATAGATATTAATCAATATAATATTCTGATAGTCTTCGGACTGTTCAGGTTTGACTTTGGATTTCCAACCGGAAGTCCTAGGTTGACCCGATGCCTACTGTTCCCTCTGCGGGGAACGTGCCCTCACCTACTCCACTCAAGTGATTTACCTATTGCCAGTACGATCCTCCAGATCGACTGGACTTTTGCTCGGTGCTCGATGCTTCTAGACTTTCTGCTGGACTCCCTCTTCCCGGCTCATCCAGTCTTCCACCTGGTTCGCGACACCAGGACTTTCCACCTTGGGTTACCACCCCTAGGACTTTTGCCTGAAGCCCTCGACCCACCAAGACTTTCCGCATAGGGTTACAGCCCCCTATGACCTATGGTTACCACCCCCTAGGGTTTTCTACCTGCCTAACCGCAATTAGGACTTTTGCCTAAGTACCACTTCGGACTTTCATGCATGCTCCATGAACCTTGTTAGATAACAACATAACCTTAACTATGAATTCCTTTTCCATTATCAAAACAACGGTCCGATCGTCGGATGCTTCCCACACCAACAATCTCCCCCTTTTTCATTATGACAACTGAAATTTAGAATTAAATAAAATAGATAAATATTTTTCAAAGTTTAAGTAAGTTACAATGAATGCAAGCATAGTTAAGCCAAAACTAACTTAAACTTTGTAAGGCTCCCCCTTAATAAAGGCTCTCTTTATAAAGTTGAATTTTTCTACTTTGAATTTCCCTACTCTCCCCCTTTGCCATTTATCAAAAATAAGCAAGTTTGAATAATTCTAACTTTTCAAACAGATTTTATAGTTTGAAACATAGAGAATTAAATAAACATTAGGCTTTAAAGAGGGATAAAGATACTTTGATAGCACTTAGCTTTTTGAAATTAATTGTAGAGAAAAAATACTTAGCTAAATTTTGAAACTCTGTTAGAGGGAAAAATACTTAGCTAAATTTTGAAAATCTATTTGAGGAAAAAATACTTGGCTAAATTTTTAAAATAAATTCGAAGGAAAAAATACTTAGCTAAATTTTCAAAATAAATTGGAGGAAAAAATACTTAGCTAAATTTTCAAAATAAATTCGAAGGGTTTTGTTTAGTACATATTTTCGTAATTTTGAAAAAACTTTTTGAATAGAGAAACTAAGTTCCAAGATACTTAAAGGCAAAGGAGGATTAATAAGTTTAAAACCTTAATGTCCAAGCATGAGGTAAAAAGGGATTACAAATTAATTAATTTCTTTTAGTACGGTATCGGTACCCTAATGTCTAAAAAAAATTTAAAATCAAGCACTTAACTTCTTAACCATATGTCTAACCATCTAGCTACTAGCTGATTGCCTAGAGGACAACAACCTTCACTTAGTTAGTTAAGTTAAGTCAATAGATCCAGTTAGATTTGACTAGTGCTGGATGACTTAATTTGATTAATGTTAAGTCTGTTTTTAACGCCCAGACTCACTATGATGCACAGAAATAAGCATTCTGGAGTCCAGGCAGAACCCTATGCATCTCACACCGTTCTAAGTTTTGCAAACACAAACAAGTTATGTCTAGTGTGCTTGTGAGATGCTCTGGCTGAAACTAGGGGAACATGATTTCTAGGAGGAGGATCATAGACTAAGTTCAAATTTTTGAAAAAACTAAGAAAACTGGGATTTTGAAAACATTATTTTTCCTGGTTTTTTAAAATAATTTCTAAAAAATGCATTTTTGAAGAACAATAAGAATTTTAAAGTGAAGATTTTAGGAAATTTGTTTGAAAATTAAAATCTATTCTACCCAATACTTACCAAGAATAATAATATCAAAAGATTGGTAAGCAAAAATGAGCAGAGTAACATAAGTATCAATAGACTAGGAACTGAAAGAGTCTGTGTCCACAATCCAAGATACAATGCATAGCATCAAAGAGAAGGGTCATCAGCTGGAGGTGGTGCAAGGGGCTACTCAGGTACTGGCTGTCCCTGGCGACGTATCTCCCCCCGGAGAGAAGCAAATCCGGCAACTATCTCGAATCGCAGAGATCGGAGGAAGTGATCGCTATCTAGAACAACCCGTCGCGTCTGAATGGACTGAATCTCGAGCCGAGCGAGTCTGTCCTCGACGGAAGGTGGTGCTGAAGTCGAAGGTCTGGCTGATGAGGAGGGCCCGACAGAGGTGGAAGGATCTGCGAAAAACTCCTCGGCTAAGAAGTCGAGCCACTTCTCTCCCTCGCCTGGTGCATCCTCGGCCTCTGGAGCAATAGGAGCAGCGACTAGCGGTGGCCGGCCCTTCCAGGCTAGAATCTCCTCAGCGGTGACCTCTATACTGGCTAATCGAAGACTACGCTGGCCTAACTCATCGTATAGTGTAAGGGGGATAAGTGTCCCGACAGCCGTGTCTATCCTAAGGGAGGAAAAGATCTGACTCAAGATGTGGCAGTAGGGCATGTGTACTACTCCTGATGTGACCGTACTAGATGCATGTATGATGTTATGGAACATATACAGTGCAATATCTATATCTAAATGCTAACTCAGGGCGTACAAAAAGAATGAGTGACTGTAAGATATCGCAAAATTAAATAATAAATGTTATTGGACGAAAAATCTTATTGGATTTTTCTAGAATTTTTAGAAAGTTTTCGGGATTTAAACGGAGTCCGTATGACTTATTTTGGGAGGATAAATCGGTAGGGCTAGTTGGATGCATGTTTAGAATACTCATTAAGTGGGAATTGATTAAGAAGTTAACCTAGAGTTTAATTATATTAACCTAGGTATTTAATTAAAACCTATTCCCTAAAATTCCCGATTTCTTCCTTCCTCCCCAAATCATCGTCGACGCTCTGTTTTCCTCCCAATTCCCCATCGCGTGATCTCTGGCCACTGGGCATCGACGCCAACGACCTTCTCTTTGCGCTACCGCCTCCTTCTTCCTCTCGCTTCGATACTCCGCCCTTCTCCTCCGATCGTCGAAGCTCGATGCACCGCCGGCCGAGTTTCCCTCTCCCTCTCGTATCGTCGTGGCACACAGTCCGTTAGATGTTGGCGCCCGTCGCTACCAGCCATCGACGCCACCATCCCTGTTCGTTGCCATCTCCCATCACCGGTGCTGACCACCTGAGCTCTGATCCGGCCGTCACCCTCTCCCTTCCCTCTCATCGTCGTGCCCTAGATTGCCGATCGCCTCTCCTCATCGTTGGATCTTGGACCAAGGAGGGCCAACGCCGTCTCCTTCCACCGGAGCAGTTTTATACCCTTCTCGGAGCTCTGCCCTAGCCTCGGTCAGCATTGCATTTCCCTATATTGCCGGCGTCACTTTACCTTCTGTCGTTGCTCATGATCACAGTAGCAGCATTCGTCTGAGAGGAGTTTATGGAGCTGGATTGATCTAGAAGGTAATTGGTTCTACTCTAGCTCTTGATTTAGGTATTAAGCCTTTTCATGGTATTGATTTGGAGAGTTTTGTTTGGAGGACAGTGGTGTTTCTTGGTTCCAGTAGTAGCTCCAGTTTTGCTTCCTACAGCAATTTTCTCCACAGCAAATCAATAGTTGGGGGTATATGCATTGAGGTAAGATGTGTTAATTTAAAGTTGGAAACAATTTGAAATTCTATTGTGGCAATGATCTATGGTCTATTGAACGGTTCTTGTTTGATTTGTTCTTAAGATCATGAATAAAGGCCATCAGCTGGGGCATTCAGATCTCTTCACCGAGCTATTGTAGATCTACAGGTTGGATTAGGGTAAGATCTTTTTAGCTTCAAATTGTCACAAATCTGGATTCATTTCTATGTTAGATTGATTAACTAGTTAATGATGAGGAGATGTGTCTAGAATGAGAATTCAAATTGATTAAGTTATACTCAGTTGATAATCTCGGATTGCTTGGGATTTGTAGTGGATTTAGGGTTGTAAGTTGTTGCGGTTTGGTTGATTAGTGGAGTGTCTTGTGGTAGATGATTACATGATCATTAATCGAGTTCATTGGATTGATATTGTGATGAGTTGGGATGGATTAGAGTATATGATGGAATTTTGATTAATAGATGAGTTTGGGTTATGTGATTAAGGATTATTTGGAGGATTTATCAGAGATTATATTTGAGTGGAGTTATCCTAATTGGGTAGGTATTTTATTTAGCTATTTTAATTCTTATGAATTTAGCTAAATAAAATATATATATTGATTTATGCAGGACCGTGATATGGGACGATCATCACGACGTGGGATTTATTTTAGCACGATCGACGTATAAAGGCGGGTATTTCTTCATTGGCCTCTATGTAGATTTTCTTGTACTTAGTGCATGGTTATTATTGGATGAATTAGGCTGCTTTATCTTATATCATGATCGGTTGCTATTTTTCTTGCATGATACTTATGCTTGATCCTTGTGATGATCTATTTAATTCATTTACGGTCTCCACTCTTGATATCTACTCTATTGTGATTACACGTATAGAGTATGTCTTGTAGGGATTGTTGGGTTGTTGGTATTACCATGCTAATTGGGTATATGATGTGGACTGTCCAAGGATACATGCTGATTGTACTTATATTTTGTGTACATGTGTTTGGTGGGATTATTGGAGATTTTTGGTTGATTATACATGTGTAGTGTGTACATATGTTTGGTGGGATACGTGGAGGTATCATGACGATTATACTCTTGTTGGAGGTATTTATGAGGTTTGGGGTTGTTGCATGGATGATGATTATATATATATATATATATATATATATTATGTTCATCATTCATTACATTTGATGACCATTGTCTCCCTTGTGGTTGAGAGAGTCATCAGTTGGTTTGGGAATAGTGTCGCACACTCGACCACTCATGGGTAGTGGTAGCTGGAGCAGTTGTCGCTAGTCCTGTTGTGCCACCCGGTTACGAGGTTTTGTGAGATCCGGCGTTGTGAGTAGTCAGGGACCCTGATACTATGTAGCTAAATAGTTACTAGTGGACTGTCCGCCTCAACCACTATATAGTGGGTTGGAGGGTAGTATATCATCACAGACCCAAGCCTCTCGGCCATACAGGGGTCGTGACGTCTGGAGAGGTGGCGGGGGTGACCATGGAGCATGCATGCACTTTTGCATATGATGCGCGGTGCATCTGAGGGGTTATATTTGCATACATGCCTAGTAGATACTAGTTGCATGTGATTGTCGTTGTTGCACTTGATTGAGATATGGTTGTTGCATTTGGTTGTCATGCTGCATACATGTCATTTATTTTACATGTATATGCAGTCGTATTTATATTTCACAGGTGTCACGGGTATATCTGATGCAGATCCGTTGACTTTATTGATCATTGTACCATGTGTCGATTCCAGATTGGGTATGTATCTGTCATTATGTTAGTTGTGGTTTGTACAGTTTATATGTCAGGTTATTATTGTTAGGATCCTTTGTACGCGGCTAGAGAGGGGGGGGTGTGAATAGCCACCCCAAAATGCTCGTTTCTTCCTACAATTCGTTAGCGCAGCAGAAAATACAACAAAGAAACGAAAGAAAGAATATCAAACCTTAACACAGCGATGTACGAGGTTCGGATATGATGCTCCTACTCCTCGGCGTGTCCGTAAGGTGGACGAACTCAATCAATCCGTCGGTGGATGAGTCCCCGGAAACCCGGCTAATAGATACTCCTTGTGGGTGGAGAAACCTCGCCACAATAACTCGCAACAGCAAGATAGAATACAAGGAATACAAATACAAGAGAAACAAGAGATAAATACACAGCAAATGTAAACAACCCTTGCCTTCTTGTCGACTGTTGAAGAGGCAACAGCTTCTTAGACGCCAACCACAGCAGCAGCTCAGTCGGAGTCCCAGCCAAAGGAAGAAGCTCACGCGAAGCTTCAAAGCAGCTCAACAAAGCTCAGCAGCAAGCTTAGCAGCACCAAGCACAGTAAGTAGGAAGTAGAAGTTCGAGGCTCGCAGCAGCAGCCCTCCTTTTATAACCTGCGAAGAAAACGAAGAAACACAGAAGAAATCTAGCCGTTGCGTCGCGGACCGATCAGGGAACTACCTGATCGGTCCGTGGACCGATCAGAGATCGATCAGTACTCCCCTCCTTCGACCACTGATCGGTCCATGGACCGATCAGGCTTCCTCTTGATCGGTCCCCGGACCGATCATCCTCTGCGCCTCGCTCTGCTTCGATCGTCTCTCGATCGGTCACCGATCGTTAACACACTGTATGCATCGATGTTATCGATGGTCACCGCATCGATCGAATATTCTCGATCACCTGGATCTATCACCGGATCGATCCGACTCATGGTTTTCGCCCAAACCAAGTCCAAACCAATATCCGGTCAATCTTGACTTTGGTACATTATGCCTAGCATCCGGCCACCCTTGACCTGCTAGGACTCCCGCTAAGTGTCCGGTCAATCCTTTGACCCACTTAGACTTTTCTCTCCGTACAAGTATCCGGTCACTCCTATGACCTACTTGGACTTCCCATCACCGGATGTCCGATCACCCTTGATCCATCTGGATTTTCCCTTGCCCGGCTCACTCACTGGACTTTCACCTAGCTTCACTCACTAGGGTTTTCACCGCTTCACTCACCAGATTTCCACAACCGCTCGGCTTCACTCACGGGACTTTCCAACTGCCTAACATCCCAGTTAGGACTTTCTCATTCACCTAGCTTCACTCACTAGGATTTTCACCTGGCTTCACTCACCAGGATTTTCCCGAATGCCTGGCTTCACTCACCAGGACTTTCACCTTCACCTAGCTTCACTCACTAGGATTTTCACCTGGATTCACTCACCAGGATTTCCCGACTGCCTGGCTTCACTCACCAGGACTTTTCCCCGTGCCAAACTCCCTGTTTGGACTTTCCCCGTGCCAAGCCTCCATACTTGGACTTTCCGCGTGCCAAGCTCCTGCTTGGACTTTTCCCCGTGCCAAGTCTCCGTACTTGGACTTTTCCAGTGCCAAGTCTCCATACTTGGACTTTTCGCGTGCCAAGCTCCCTGCTTGGACTTTTCCCGAATCAGGTCAACCAAGTCAACCTTGACTTACGGTTGCACCAATAATCTCCCAAACATCTATTCTTGTCCCATATCAAGAATAGAACTCTCTCACGAGTGTCAAACATCAACATGCAACTCAACTAGGTCAACCTTGACCTAAGGTTGCACCAACAAACTTCTCAAGTCAAACATCAAAATACAACTCAAATCAAGTCACCTCGAGTCGGGTCAACCAGGTCAACCTTGACCTAAGGTTGCACCAACAATCTCCCCCTTTTTGATGTTTGACAAAACCCATAATCAAGTTAGGTTAACCTGATAACCTAACTTAGGTTTTCCAACCATCTTCCAATGTCCAATGTTCTTTCCTTGAACATTTTCTGGACATTCTCCCCTTAGGTTAACCCGATAACCTAACTTGGGTTCTCCATTAATTCTCCCCCTTTTTGACACACATCAAAAAGAATTCCAATGTTCTTCCTCGAACATTCCTTGACATTCTTTCCCTAGCTTAGGTTAACCCGATAACCTAACTTGGGTTTTTCAACCATCTTCCAATGTCCAATGTTCTTTCCTTGAACACTCTCTGGACATTCTCCCCTTAGGTTAACCCGATAACCTAACTTGAGTTCTCCAATAATTCTCCAATGAACACTCTCCCCTTTTTGACACATATCAAAAAGAAAAAGGAGAGTATCAAGGTCAAGAGTTTCTTTCTAATGAAAGTCCCATACCTTTCATTGAAACTCTTAATTTCCCCCTTGATACTAAACTTAACAATCAACTTAGTGATAATCCCATATCACTAATCCTCAAAAGTCTTAAGGAGTAAAAACTCCCCCTAAAAGTCAACTCCCCCTTGACAATTAGGTAAAACTCCCCCTAAAGGTCAACTCCCCCTTTGACCATTGCACCAACAATGTATTTGAGAGTTCCAAACCTTTAGAAATCCAAAAACACCACTTCCATAACTGAAATTTCAGACAACTGCTGAAAAATCAGAAATTCGGCACGCCCTGATCGGTCACCGGACCGATCAGGACCCCTCTGGATCGGTCCCCAGACCGATCCAGCCTTCCCTGGATCGGTCCGGTGACCGATCCAGCCTCTGAAATCAGAGATTTCTGATTTTCTCTCCGGGAGAAGTTCAGAAACTCACAGAAAATTACAGAAAATTCCAAAAATTACGAAACTTTGAGGATACATTCCTCATATCATACACTATCATGGAAAAATAGTTTTCTATGTAAATAACTTCCATTTTTCAATCTTGATACAAAGTTCAAAAACTTTGAAATAGTTCAAGTTTAACTCAACTTTGTATCACAATGTTCAATGATGAATACTATTACTAGGAAAGCTTCATCAAGGTTTTTCAAATCAATTTTAAAAAGCTTTTAAAATCATTTGAATTTAGGACCATAATCTTAGGGCTAGATATACATGACTTGTACACACGCTTTCCCTATGATCCTTAAGTTCTTGAATTAGGGTCATCTAGGTACAAGGACTATGCACCTTGATCCTAACTCATGATCCTAATATCTCACACACATCTAAGGTGTATCAAACCATATTCAAGTCAATTTGATGTGAGATATGGATTAAGGTCAACTTAGGCTAAGTTCTCATGCATTTTCTAAACACCAATTTGATCTCAATATCAAATTATATGTTTGTCCTTAAATCAATTTCATTGATTATAATGCAAGAGATGATGACATGGCATATAATGATATCATAAGTAAAAACATGTGCCAATGTCATGATGTCATGGCATAAAGTTTGAAAACTTAAATAAAGCATGACATATAAACTAGCCTAAGCATTATCATGACATTTCAAATGATAATAAAACTAAACATGATGTCATGACATGTGAGGGAAAACAATCATGGCAAGATTTAGCATAAATAAATATACCTAGATTACCTATCTAAGTATCCTTAACCACTTTGCTAACCTAAAATTTAACCCTTGATTGCCCTAAAATGCCAAAATCCTAATTTTGACACTTCTTGAACTCTAGATTAATTCATGCCACTTAAAGATCAAATTTATCCTCAAAACTTGGCATGTTTCATTTTTCCTCGAGAGTTCTCTAGATTTTCCCAGATTGTGCCAATTAAAATCATTCTTTTCCATAATGGCACATTTTACTCTTCCAAGGAGTAAATGATAATTCCATTTCATTTTCAAAGGTTCACAAAACCTTGAAAATGCTCCTTGAGTGTCAATTTCCTCAAAGTTGGGTTAACTACCCTTCTTATTGGAGTTGACACTCTCTAACCCATTTATGGGGTAGAGAAGATGCTCCTAGGAACCCAATACCTATTTGAGCTCATTGGGTTCACTAAATATTCACTAGGGATAACTTCCCTAGCAACTCTCCTAATGACCCTCTTAGGCTTTGAAGCCTTGGTCATTTGGGACTCATCAAGATCAACTCTAGGGGTGACTCCCCTTGTGACCTTGGTGGTGGTCTTCCTAGCCCTAGGTTTTGTTCCATAATCGAATGGAACATTGTGATAAGTGGGCTTGACCACTTGGGACTTAGGTTTATGACCCAAATCTTTCTTGTCCTTGGGTTTTTGACTCTTAAACCCTAGAGATGACTTCTCCATGTTTTTAAGAGCCTTTTCTAAATTATCAAGTCTTGACCTCAAGACTTGATTTTCCCTCTCTAATACCTCAAGTGTTAATTTGTCATTTTCTCTTGAGATATTCCTAGGCATGTGTCTAGTCTTCTTGGGATTTCTACCTAGGTTTTCCTTAGCCTTAGATGAGTTAATCCTAGAGTTGGCCTTCCTAGTATTATCCTTATCTAAGTTAACATGTTTAGCACCTAAACACATGTATTGATTTCTAATGTTAACATGCTTATCATTCTTGACAATTGCAATAAGACTACTAGCATGTATCTTATTAGAAGTGCAAGAATGAACCTTAGAGGATACCTTAGGGTTTGCCTTCGCTCCCCCTTTACACGTGCTTGGTCTTTTGTCCTTGTGAGATTGCCTCCCCTTGGACATTGACTCCTATAGTGTCCTCGTTGCTTGCATTGGAAGCACACCACGTGCTCCTTGCCCTTGCGTTTTGGGACTCCGACTTCCTTGATCTTTGGCGCCGGTGGAGTCTTCTTAGTCTTCTTTGGACATTTACTCTTGTAATGTCCAAATTCCCTACACTCAAAACACATTATATGCAATTTACTTGAACTTAAAGTGTTTGAGTTACCTAGGGTCGAGGATGGATGGATGCTCTCTTCTTCATCCCTCCCGGAGGTAGAAGCTTCTTCTTCGTGCTCCGATCTTGAAGAAGAACTCACCTCCTCTTCTTCTTTAGATGTTGAGTAGCCCTCAACTTCTAATTCCTCACCTCCACGATGTGAGCTACTTGGCTCACTTGACTCCTCTTCATGGCTTGAAGTGGAGTTCCCCTCATGGAACTTAGCCAAGTTGTTCCACAACTCCTTGGCATTGTTGTATCCACCTATCCTACACAAAACATCATTAGGTAAAGAAAATTCAAAAATCTTCAATACCTCATCGTTGACTAGGGATTGGTGGACTTGTTCCTTGGTCCACTCCTTCTTCTCTAGGGTTTCTCCTTTCTTGTCCGTCGGAGGCTTGAAACCTAATTGGACACAACTCCAATTCTCAAGATTAGTCATAAGAAAATATTTCATTCTTACCTTCCAAAACGCGAAGTCGTCGCGATCGTAGAAGGGTGGAATGGTGATGTCGTCTCCGAGTTGATCCATCTCTAGCTTGTGCTCCCTCGGGTGTTAATCCGGCGAAGAGCGACCTCGCTCTGATACCACTTGTTAGGATCCTTTGTACGCGGCTAGAGAGGGGGGGTGTGAATAGCCACCCCAAAACGCTCGTTTCTTCCTACAATTCGTTAGCGCAGCAGAAAATACAACAAAGAAACGAAAGAAAGAATATCAAACCTTAACACAGCAATGTACGAGGTTCGAAGATGATGCTCCTACTCCTCGGCGTGTCCGTAAGGTGGACGAACCCAATCAATCCGTCGGTGGATGAGTCCCCGGAAACCCGGCTAATAGATACTCCTTGTGGGTGGAGAAACCTCGCCACAATAACTCGCAACAGCAAGATAGAATACAAGGAATACAAATACAAGAGAAACAAGAGATAAATACACAGCAAATGTAAACAACCCTTGCCTTCTTGTCGACTGTTGAAGAGGCAACAGCTTCTTAGACGCCAACCACAGCAGCAGCTCAGTCGGAGTCCCAGCCAAAGGAAGAAGCTCACGCGAAGCTTCAAAGCAGCTCAACAAAGCTCAGCAGCAAGCTTAGCAGCACCAAGCACAGTAAGTAGGAAGTAGAAGTTCGAGGCTCGCAGCAGCAGCCCTCCTTTTATAACCTGCGAAGAAAACGAAGAAACACAGAAGAAATCTAGCCGTTGCGTCGCAACGGCTAGTGCCTGGATCGGTCTATGGACCGATCAGGCTCCATGTGGATCGGTCCACAGACCGATCCATTCCCTCCTCCTTCGCTTCTGTTCCGTCCCTGATCGGTCCATGGACCGATCAGGGAACCGCCTGTTGAGGCCGGGGACCGATCAGGCTTTGTGCTGATCGGTCCCCAGCCCGATCATCCCCGCTTGCGCCTCGCTCCTGTTCGGCTTCTGATCGTCTCCTGGTCGGTCACCAGACCGATCAGTTAACACACAGTATGTTGATCGATCACCAGACCGATCAGAATATTCTCGGTATCACTGGATCGATCACCAGATCGATCCAGCTCATGGTTTTCGCCCAAACCAAGTCCAAACCAACATCCGGTCAATCTTGACCTGTTGGTACATTGCGCCTAGCATCCGGTCACTCCCTTGACCTGCTAGGACTCCCCGCTAAGTGTCCGGTCAATCCCTTTGACCCACTTAGACTTTTCTCTCCGTACCAAGTATCCGATCACTCCTATGACCTACTTGGACTTCCCATCACCAGATGTCCGATCACCCTTGATCCATCTGGATTTTCCCTTGCCCGGCTTCACTCACCAGGACTTTCACCTAGCTTCACTCACTAGGGTTTTCACCTGGCTTCACTCACCAGGATTTCCACAACTGCCTGGCTTCACTCACCAGGACTTTCCAACTGCCTAACATCCCAGTTAGGACTTTCTCATTCACCTAGCTTCACTCACTAGGATTTTCACCTGGCTTCACTCACCAGGATTTTCCCGAATGCCTGGCTTCACTCACCAGGACTTTCACCTTCACCTAGCTTCACTCACTAGGATTTTCACCTGGATTCACTCACCAGGATTTCCAACTGCCTAATATCCCAGTTTGGACTTTCCCCGTGCCAAACTCCCTGTTTGGACTTTCCCCGTGCCAAGCCTCCATACTTGGACTTTCCGCGTGCCAAGCTCCTGCTTGGACTTTTCCCCGTGCCAAGTCTCCGTACTTGGACTTTTCCAGTGCCAAGTCTCCATACTTGAACTTTTCGCGTGCCAAGCTCCCTGCTTGGACTTTTCCTGAATCAGGTCAACCAAGTCAACCTTGACTTACGGTTGCACCAATAATCTCCCAAACATCTATTCTTGTCCCACATCAAGAATAGAACTCTCTCACGAGTGTCAAACATCAACATGCAACTCAACTAGGTCAACCTTGACCTAAGGTTGCACCAACAATCTTCCCAAGTCAAACATCAAAATACAACTCGAGTCAAGTCACCTCGAGTCGGGTCAACCAGGTCAACCTTGACCTAAGGTTGCACCAACAATTATGTTAGATATGTTTAGGTGCATTGATTATGATAGTATGATCATGGTCTTTATTCCCTACTGAGACTGTATACTTGTGATCTCCATGTTTGTTTATGGACTATGCACTATCATGTCTATTACCTGCTGAGTTACCTATACTCACCACCGCATGTATAGATTTATGTTTTCAGGTAGCTTGTAGATGGTTGGTGTCGCTCGGAGTATCCTATCTGCCGGGTCCTGCGTCACATCCGAAGACCGTGTTTGTTTTCTTTTGTATATCTTTTTATTATTATTAGCATTGTATTTATATGTAGCCATGTGGCTATCTTATGGTTTTGGTGTTGTATTTGTTTTTAAGCCTTGCCGGCATGCATTGTATTTATTTGGTTTGTGTGGGCTTTCTTTCATTTTTCCGCTGTGTTTCTAGTGCAGCCGTGTGGGCTGCTTTATATATAACTGCGTGGTTGTGATTGTTTCATTCCAGCCGAGTGGACTGTGATTATAACTGCGTGGTTGTATACATATATATTCCAGCCGCATGTGGCTGATGTATTTTGTTTGTAGTGATGCTTCATATTGTCACTGGTACAGGGGAGATGCTACCAGATTTTTGATTGGCAGGGACTCCTTTGGGGGCGTGACAGTGAGAGGATCTCATCTTCGTGACGTCACGAGATGTGATCGGCAAAATACATGCTGTCAGGACTCTGTACATAACGTAGTCTTGAACCCTAAGAAGAGTTGACCTGAACTCAGTCAGGCCAAATGGTCTCTCCTCCCCATAAAAATACATATAGATGGTGTCTAGGATGATATGGGAATAGGAATCACCGAATGGTAGATCTCTACCCGGGTAGCATAGGAATGTACACGTAGACTCCCTAAGCTCTAAACTAGTGCGAATCAGGGAGGGAGTAAACTGGATGTCGGTTCCACCAACTCTGATGGAATATGTACTATCATCAACCTTTTCGAGGTTGTGATAGAACTGTGCACACAAATCCTGGTTTATTGTATTGTTGCAGTAAACCAATTTCCCTAACTGATAGTAATCTATCATCTGAACTGCGGGGTGATAGAACTGGGTAAAAAATGACCTACCGACGTACCTAGGTTTAATGGATTTAAATGTAAACCTAGCAAAATCTACCCTATGCCGCTCAGAGGGGAATCTAGGATCCGTAGAAGGAGTCCTAGCCGGTGTAGGATCAGCATGTCAGCGTTTTCTGATTTATGCAAGATATAACCAAAAAAATGCATAAAAAAATCATATAAGGACATTAGGATGGTTGAAGATATACCTAGGAGGCATTGTAGGATGAGGGAAAGAGTTGGAAGGATTTGAAGGCGCCTTAGGAGTTGGATTTGCGTGGAGAAACACGGGGAGCGCGTGGGAGCTTTTGGCTGAAAACGAACAGAATCGATTCTGTTCGTGTTGAAATTCTTGGGTTGAAGGCTCCTTAAAAGTGTTTTAGGGCGCCTTATACCCGCGGTTGGAGGTGCCTCGGAGACGATCCGAGGCGCCATAGGTTAAGTCGGCGGGACTTTTCCCGCCTATATTTAGGGCGCCTCCCTTGTGTGGGAGGCACCTCCGGGAGACGCCACGTGTATATTATTTTTTAATTTTATTTTTAATATAAAATGATGTTGAGTTGATTAAGTTGTAAGAGAGATATTTAGTTAAAATTTTTGAAAAACATTTAAGTTGATTAAATTTGACAAATATTTAAATTAGATTTAGAAAAATGTTTAAGTTAAGTTTTGGACAAGTTTTAAATTTTAAGTTAATTAAAATTTTGAAAATGATTAATTAAGTTATTAATTTTTGAAATAATATCAAATTAATTAGATTTTGAAAAAGTATTAAGTTTAAATTAATTTTTTAAAATATTAATTGAATTTTGAAAATACTAAGTTTAAATTAAATTTTGAAAGAATATTAAATTAATTGAATTTTGAAAATATTAAGTTTAAATTAAATTTTGAAAGAATATTAAAGTTAATTTAATTTTGAAAAAAAATTAAAGTTAAAATAATTTTGAAAAATTATTAAGTTAATTTAATTTTGAAAGAATATTAAACTTAATTTAATTTTGAAAAGATATTTAAGTTAATTTAATTTTGAAAAGATATTAAAGTTAATTTAATTTAGAAAAAATCATTAAAGTTAATTTAATTTTTTTTAAAAATCATTAAAGTTAATTTAATTTTGAAAAAAATTACAAAAGTTAATTTAATTTTGAAAAAAATTATTAAAGTTAATTTAATTTTTAAAAAATCATTAAAACTAATTTAATTTTTTTAAAAAATTATTAAAGTTAATTTAATTTTGAAAAAAATATTAAAGTTAATTTAGTTTTGAAAAATTTTTAAGTTAATTTAATTTTCAAAAAAAGATTTAAAGTTAATTTAAATTTTGAAAAAATATTAAAGTTAATTTAATTTTGAAAAAATATTTAAGTTAATTTAATTTTTAAAAAAATTATTAAAGTTATTCTAATTTTGAAAAAATTATTAAAGTTAATTTAATTTTGAAAAAATTATTAAAGTTAATTTAAATTTGGAAAAAATATTTAAGTTAATTTTATTTTGAAAAAAAATATTAAAGTAAATTTCATTTTGAAAAAAAAAATATTGAAGTTAATTTAATTTTGAAAAAAAATTAAGTTAATTTAATTTTGAAAAAAGATTTAAAGTTAGTTTTAATTTTCAAAATATATTTAAGCTAATTTAATTTTGAAAAAATATTAAAGTTAATTTAATTTAGAAAAAATATTCTTAAAGTTAATTTAATTTTGGAAAAATATTTAAAGTTAATTTTAATTTTGAAAAAATATTTAAGTTAATTTAATTTTGAAAAATATTTAAGTTAATTTAATTTTGAAAAAATATTTAAAGTTAATTTTAATTTTGAAAAAAATATTTAAAGTTAATTTTAATTTTAAAAAAATATTTATGTTAATTTAATTTTGGAAATGTTGAGTTAAATTTGAAAAACTAATTATGGTAGTTGATTTTGAAAAGTATTAAGTTAATCTTAAAACTTTAAGTTAATTAATTTTAAAAACTAATTAAGTTGATTAATTTGAAAGCTTTAAGTTGATTAAATTGAATTTTAATTTATTTTTAACTTAATTTTAATTTAATTTAATGTTTTAATTTTATTTTTAATTTTAATTTTAATTTAATTTGATTTTGATTTATAATTTATTTTAATTTATTTAATTTAATTTAATGCTTAGTCATCTCACCCGATCTAAATTTTCAATCAGGGAATCCTATAATCTTGTGAGATGAATTAGATTCAATTATAGTATTAGGTTTAACTTTGTGTTAGATTCAGGTTTAGTTTTGGGCTCAACAATTAGGCATTTTTTGGATAAACTTCTGAGTTATGGTGAGTCACAAGGACATCATTAAAGTAATTATGCCTTCGAGGTTTTCCAAATAGTCCTACCCATTGAACTTAGTATAAAACCTTGGTCTAACTAGTTAGGATCCATAAAGGGTAGATTTGGTCAGTTTCACTTAGCCATATGTATCAGGTCGAAGTCATATTTTCCTAGACATATGATGACTAAGCTTCCCCAACGTACTATCATCCAATACTTCACCAATACCGTGAGTCAAGTTAAACCTGACCATTTTTATTCTAACCTTAATTACTCTGCCAGGTAGTCTATTCTTGGTTACCCTTGTTGGGTAGATTAAGTTTTAGAGGTGCCAGCTATTCTGGAGCCTGCCCTTGGATTTTTAAGATTTTGTAAGAATTTAATTTATAAATTTGATTTAAATTTTGAATTAATCTAAATTTTCAATTTGAATTGAGTTTTAATTTTAATTTGATTTGATTTTTAAATTGAATTAAATTCTTTTTATTAATATAGTTTTTCTACTAGCTCCCCCTGGATCATAGCCTCGATATATTCTATCGAGGTAATGTATTTGATCCTTGGGGATCCAATATTGATCAAGTCCAGCTTGATTGATCAGGTTGGACTTGGGTACCCATGCTTGGACTGATTTACTATTAGGTCTGTTTACTAAGGATAGATAAGATCTATATTTCTTTTTGGTTTTATATCGTAGCCCAATTTTATTGTAAACAGCTCTTTGTGTCCCAAGAATTAGGTTAAGTTTCTTGGAGCCCAAAGAAAACCGTTCTAACATTTTCTCCAAATCCTTGACCTGAGTTTTCATACTAGAATTTTCTTCCTCAAGTTTTTGGACTTGAGTTGAACTTCCAGTCTGAACTTGGTCAGGCAAGGTCTTAGAGTTAGTCACTTCTTTAAGGACTGCTACATCCTTTAGAAGTGACTTGACTCTAATATTTGATTTTGCTAATTTGCGTAATAAATAATTAACTAAATTATTTGGGCCAGGAATACTTACAGTGGGGTCTGGCCATTCAGAAACAGATACGGATCTGTGGCTTCTTTCTGATTCTGCTTCTGACTCGCTTTCGCTCTCGGACACATCTATCTAGTCCCAGGCCATCAGTGAGAGGAGACTCGTCTGATTGAGTTCATCGTCGGTATCTTCTGAGGACGATTCGTCCCATGTCGCCTTGAGGGCTTTCTTTCTTCGCTTCTTTCCGTCCTTCTGATTAGGGCAATTGGCCTTGATGTGCCCCTTCTGGTTGCACCCGTAGCAGATCACCTCGAACTTAGCTTTTGAATTGGGTTGAATCTCCTTGGATTGTACTGCCTTCTTTAGGTCTCCTTTGTTGAAGCCTTTCTTCTTCTTGTAGAGCTTCTTCACGAGATTTACGAGCTTGGTTGTCAGTTCATCATCTTCATTGTTTGAGTCGGGTTCTTCTTCCGACTCGGGTTCAGTTCTTCGTCGTGATCTTGGTTCGCGAGTTCTACTAGTACCTGCAAGCAAAGCTACACCTTTCTCGATTGGCTGTGCATTAGTCTGCTCGTGGAGTTCAAACTCATAAAATAGTTCTTCTAATTTTATATACGATAAATCTTTGAAGACTTTGTAGGCATCTACCATTGATGCCCACAATGTACTCCTTGGAAAAGCATTAAGAGCATACCTGATAATATCCCTATTTTCGACTTTTTGCCCGATTCCGTGGAGGGAGTTGAGGATGTCTTGAATACGTGCATGAAGTGAACTCGCCGTCTCACCTTCCTGTATCTTTAGATTATATATTTTATTAAACAATAAATCACGTTTACTTACTTTGGTGTCTGAGGTGCCCTCATGCAGTTCTATCAGTTTCTCCCATAGCTCCTTTGCGGTTGAAAACAGACCAACTCTGTTGAGCTCCTCTTTGGTCAGGCCACATTGGAGGGTGCAGGTTGCTCTGGCATCGGCTTCCACCTTCTTGATTAGGGTCGGTTCCCATTTTTCGCAGGGTGTAGGCTTGTCGTCTTCATCTGTTGGTAGTTGCAATCCCATCTTGACAATCAACCACGTCTCGAACTGAATTATGAGGAAGGTTTCCATTCGTCCCTTCCAGTACCCAAAATCTTCTCCGGTGAAGAGCGGGGGATGAACGGTGCTGAAACCCTCTTGTTGGGCCATTGATAGTATGCAAAAATAAAAATAAAAGAAAAAAGAAACGTCCCAAGACTAGGTCTTGGATTAGAGTGCGGGAAATAAAGTTAAGATTACGAGCTCGAGTGGTGTTGCACCAACTTCGAGCAAAAACTTATTCGTACAATGAATTAGAATGTAGCTATTAAGCTAGATTCTAATTGACTTTGAAAATCGAAAACACCACGAAAAAATTGCATGATTGGTGGTTGCACCAAATCAACACGACCCCGCTTTGATATAAATTGTTGGATCGAGAAGCGCTAGAGAGGGGGGGAGGGGGTGAATAGCGCTCGTGGCTTTCACTCTTCGTTTCGGAAATCTTATGAGTAACGCAGCAGAAATGAAATAAAGATAAAATAACAAACACACAGAAGACTCCAAGATTTAGGTAGTTCGGAGCCTGTGATGACTCCTACTCCAAGGCCCGCGGTCATTGACTGCTTTCGGTGAGCAACAACTATAGAATCGATAAGAGTACAATAAGTGTTACAATTAAGTGCACTAATCAAAATGTATACCAACAACAAGAGATGAAGAAAACGAAGCTCCGGGTCGTCAAAAGGTTGTCGCAGCACTTCGGGATTGTGTCGTTAGCAGCTTGTCGCAGAAGGATTGCTTGAATTCAGTTGTACTGAGTGCTGCCTCGAACCCCTCTTTTATACTGTGCTGGAGGCGCCTCCAAGCCTGTCCAAGGCGCCTCCACCCCGCCGAGTCGCACGAGTGGATCAGCACAGACCAAGTCGAACCTTATCTCGTTCAAGGAACCTTCAAACCTCCTCAAGACGGCTTCCAGCCTTGGTTCGAGGCGCCTCAGGCTTCATCTGAGGCGCCTCTAGCTCCTCTTGACAGCTAGCTTCGGCTTACACCCGAGGTGCCTCCAAGCTCCATGGAGGCGCCTCAGACACTGTTCCTCTGAGGCTGAACTCTAGTTTTAGCCTTGTAAAATATGTTAGTCCACAAACACATCCTGCAAAACCAAGTTAGTGTAACGCCCCGCCCCTCCTGCTCAAGGGACGGGGAATTACTTTACTTACTTTCTTACTTACTTACTTGCATGCTAATATTCTTTTCTACTTAAAACAGCGGAAGTCTTGTTTATAAGATTTTCTTTAAAAACTTTTCTTTTCAAATCACCATTACTAACTACCTAGCATATAAGGTCACATAGCATGCTTAACATGATTTTAAGTCATAATACCAATAAGCATAATTAAATGTCATGGAGTCGTGAAACAATAACATAAGTTAGACATAATCTTTATTAAACAAAAGCAAGTCTTTTGCTTTTAGCCGAGCCACTACCACACACATCCTTCTTGCCCCTCCTGCTGCTCCCTTAGTTTATCCAGCCTTTTTCCTTATCTGTGGTACAAGGAAAGTAAGCTATAAGCATATGGCTTAGTAAGATCCTTTCCTACTCAAAAAAACCGTATAGCATAACGTAATCATCAAGGCATAAAGCATGGAGACAAACTCATCATATCATGTATAGAAGCATCATATCGTAACTTTCATAAAATACAGAACATCATGTCATATCATGTTATATTCATAAAGAACATCAAATTATATCATGTCATAAAGTACATCATGGCATATCGTAACATAATCGTAAAGTATCATGGCATATCATGACATAATCATAAAGTGCATCCTAGCATATCATAACATAATCATAAGTATCATGGCATATCATGACATAATCATAAAGTGCATCCTAGCATATCATAACATAATCATAAGTATCATGGCGTATCGTGGCAAAATCATAAAGTATATGCAAGATGACTTTCAAAACATGTATCATAAAAATATATGCATCATGTCTCTTGAAAACTTATTATATACATACTTAAACATAATCTCAACATAAGGGGGGCCCGGCTTGTACCACATACATAAATGCGCGCATCCTATGTAGGTCTAAGGTAGCAAGTCTTGAACCCTACAAGGCATACATACTAGGCTCGTTTCTTAGTCCATCGACCTAGGGGCACTTAGGAGCCCATCCCTAACGAGGCTCGTTTCTTAGTCCATCGACCCAGGGGTGCTTATGGAGCCCACCCTTGGTACAAGCCATATAAAGTAAAGTAGCATGTCATACATATCATGGTTCTTATCATTTCATGCATATCATTTTTTCTTAACATATCATAAAACATGCATAATTTGGGCACACAGCTCATCATAATAGCATGCATAAATTTGGGCACACAGCACATCATAAACACATGTATAATTTGGGCACACAGCTCATCATAATAGCATACATAATTTGGGCACACAGCACATCATAAATACATGCATAGTTTGGGCACACAACTCATCATAATAGCATACATAATTTGGCACACAACATATCATAAGGGTTATCAACATGCGTAGACCATGAGCATACGTAAATAAACATAGAAGCATAGCAAGTTCTTATCATATCATGAAGCATTGCATGTGAGACACATGAAGATCATAATTAGGTCTCTAACCCTAATTTTCATATGGTGGCTGAAACATATGATTGTAAATTAGGTTAACAATCAACATACAAGCATGTGAGCCCTAAACCAATATCATATCATATATCATAAGGAACATCATGAGCATGTTTAGTTTAGGTACTAGGTTTCCTAAGCTTAGAAACTTGTCATGGCCGAATCTTATCAAGCATTACATTGGGTTAAAAGCAACATACAAGCATGTGAACACTAAACCAATATCATATCATTTATCATGAGGAACATCATAAGCATGTTTAGTTTAGGTTCTAGGTTTCCTAATCTTATAAACTTGTTATGGCCGAATACCCTCAAGCATCACATTTGGTTAAAAATCAACATACAAGCATGTCAACTCTAAACCAATATCATATCATATATCATGAGGAACATCATAAGCATGTTTAGTTTAGGTTCTAGGTTTCCTAAGCTTGTAAACTTGTTATGGCCGAATATCATCAAGCATCACATTTGGTTAAAAATCAACATACAAGCATGTGAACTCTAAACCAATATCATATCATATATCATGAGGAACATCATAAGCATGTTTAGTTTAGGTTCTAGGTTTCCTAAGCTTATAAACTTACTATGGCTGAAACCTGTAAATCATGTAACTAGGTTTCATGTGGCATAAAAGCATGGAAACCCTAAACAAATTTCATAGTATTTATTACCAAGAACATCATGAGCATAGTTAGGTTGGGTTCTTAGTTTCCTAGGCCTTTAAACTAGTTGTGGCCGAAAGTTCATAAAGCATGAATAAAGTTCTAATCAACCTACAAGCATGAGCATGTCATGTTAACTTCATATCTTGTCTTAAGGAAAATCATGGCATGCTTAGTTTAGGTTTAAAGTTCTCCTAGGCCCTAAAACCTACCATGGCCGAATGTTCATGAGCATGAAATAAAGTTAAATCAACATACAAGCATGAGCATATCATATTAACTTCCTATCTTATCTTAAGAGGAATCATGGCATGCTTATATTAGGTTTAAGGTTCTCCTAGGCCCTTAATCTTATCATGGCCGAAAGTTGAAAGGGAGACATCCTAATTCCAAGAAACATACAAGTAGGAGAAATGTTAACAACTCTCTTATCCTAAGGTACATATCATAAAAACAAAGGGAGCATGTTTAATTTGAGTCTTAAGCTTACCTAGTTCTTTTGTTCATGCTTGACCGAGAGTCTAGGATCATGAATCTAAGTTCTAACCAAACATTCCAGCATAGAAACATTAGATTAATCCCCTACCATAAGATACATATTTCAAGAAATATATTGAGCATATTTAGTTGGGTCTTAAAATTTGCCTAGGTCTTCCTTTTCTTTTTGTCTTGGCCGAAAGTCCATGAAGAGATCCTAGGTTTTTAAGCAACCTAACCTCATAGAAAAACACATGAGCTATTGTACCACAGGTGAGGGAAACTTATATAATTTTCGCTTGTTGTTCCTTAAGAAAATGATACCCTTATGAGGAGGAAGAAGAACTTCTCTTCTTAGTTTTCCCTTTTTGTTTTCTTCTTCTTGTAAGAGGTAAACCTTGAGACTCCTTCTTGGAAATAAGGTTTTCTTAGAGAAGAAACCTTATCTTGACTTTTGAGAATGAGGAAGAAAAGCTCTAAGTTTCGATGGAGAAGGAAAAGGGAGGAGGAAGAAGGTGGAAGAAGAATTAGAAATTCTCTTTCTCTTTTCTCCTCTAAATTCTATTTATTCATCATGGGAAGGAATTATGTCTTTATTTATCCTTCCCTTAACTCCTCTATCTCTTCCCTCTTTGATTTTCATGAAAAGTTAGAAGGGAAAGAAGGAAAGAAGGCAATTTGTCTTTTTCTTGCTCCCTCTCTTAACCAAGAGGAAGAGAAGGTAAGCAACTTGGTTTTCTCTTGCTCTTTTTACTTAGTTCTTTCTTCTCACCTTTAACTACAATTTCTATTCCTTTCTATCCATCTATTATTCATTATTATAGTGGTTATCATACACCAATTTAACTCTATTATTTGTGGGAGGTTCAAGGTTCAAACCTTCCCTCTCTTTCCCTCTCTTTCTTTTTTTTTTATCTCTATTATTTCTTTTGCTTCCTCTTACCTTTATGCTCTAATGAAAAATACTACCCATATCTTATAATTCCGTGGGTGTTACAGTTAGCACAGATATTAATCAATATAATATTGTGACAGTCTTCGGACTGTCCGGGTCTGACTTTAGATTTTCGACCGGAAGTCCTTGGTCAACCCGACGCCTACTGTTCCCTCTGCGGGGAACGCGTCCTCACCTACTCCACTCAGGAGATTTACCTGTTGCTAGTACGATCCTCCAAATTGACTATACTTTTGCTCGGCGTTCGATGCTTCCAGACTTTCTACTGGACTTCCACTTCCCAGCTCGTCCAGTCTTCCACCTAGTTCGCGACACCAGGACTTTCCACCAAGGGTTACCACCCCCTAGGACTTTTGCCTGAAGCCCTCGACCTGCCAAGACTTTCCACATAAGGTTACCACCCCCTATGACATAGGGTTACCACCCCTAGGGTTTTCCACCTGCCTAACCGCAGCTAGGACTTTTGCCTAAGTACCACTTAGGACTTTCCTGCGTGCTCCATGAACCTTGTTAGATAACAATATAACCTTAACTATGAATTCCTTTGCCATTATCAAAACAATGGTTCGATCGTCGGATGCTTCTCGCACCAACAGTCATTACTTCATTGCTTTCACTTATGATATTAGTAGATATGGCTACGTGTATATGATGAGACATAAGTCAGAATCTTTTGAAAAGTTCAAAGAATTCAAGAATGAAGTACAAAATCAACTTGGTAAGCGCATTAAGATACTTCGATTAGATCGAGGTGGGGAATACCTTAGCCAAGAATTTCATGACCATCTCGTTGAGCGTGAGAATCATATATCAAATTATCCACATGGCACAGCACAATGGTGGTGTATCTATATAAGGGGGTTCTTCCTCCTTTAAAGAGAAGAAGGCTCTCCCTTATTGGGTTTTTCAAGCCGCAAAAATCACTTTTTGCGTTGTGGAAACCCCGAAACCCCGCCACCGGATCCGTGCGAAGAAATAAAATTTACGTAAAACTTCGAGTACGAGTTTCTAACCTAGATCTAAACTAGATCTACAAAGGAGAAGATCTTTACCCTTGATGTGATGCCCTTCGCTTAATCCCGCTCATCCAAGGTTCGCCGGATCTCGAGAGTATCAAAGTAGATACTCCTCTATGTGTATCCACACAAGCAAGAGATGGAGAAACTAAACAAAAAGGTGTGCTAGCACCTTTGAATGGTTCGGCCAAGGTGGAGGAGAGGGAGAGAAGAGAGAGCTTGAGGAAGAAGATGAGAGTTACACAACAATAAAAACTCACACCATGAATTAGTGTGGCCGACCACATTAAGAGGGAGTTTTATCTCCATGGGATACCAAGAGTCACAACTCTTGGTAACTCCCATGAGGTGGCATCCCACTTAAGCAATCATGATGATGTGGAGCATCATCATTGGCCCACTCTTTGCCAACTCAACAATGAGGTGGCAAATGGTCAAGTCAAACTTGACCCTTCATCTTCCTCTCAAGTCAAGTCAAACTTGACCACTTCTCTCCCATGATTGATCTAATCTAACCATTGGTTCAAGTCAATTTTAATTTAATGAATCTCTATTCATTGAATTAAATTGATTCAATGAGTCTAAGTCCAAATTAGACTCATCTAACACATGAACCAAATTAAGTCCAACTCAATTAGCCTAATTTGGATTACTCTTAATCCAATTTGGTTAATCACATGGACCTAATCATTTAGGTTCATCAAATCAACCTAACATCCATCTAATTGCCCTTTGTGTGTGACCCTATAGGTTCTTTTAATGTTGGCAATGCTCCTAAACCCATTTAGAAGCATAAGTAATGAGCGGTATCTAGCAACACATCATTACTACCCAATTTATAAGAATGTTGAGATCCAACATCAACTTGTGACTACTAATTGTGACTCTTCACAATATATGACAAGTGTCTTTCTATCCTAGATATCTAGATTGATTAATGTGAGGCATAGACCGTGTCATTCTCTAATCAATCTAAATCTTGAATCCCAAGTAGACTCACTCAATCAAATGAGCTCAACATCTCATATTGACTCATTTGGGCATGGCCATGCACTTAGTGGTCTCACTCTATCAAGAATATCGATGTCACTCCCGTCATATAGGAGGGATAGATCCTATCTACATCACTCACATCCCTCCGCATAATTTGTTACATACCCAATAATCGCCTTTATAGTCCACCCAGTTACGGGTGACGTTTGACGAAGCCAAAGTATGTAACTCCTTATGTAGGGAACCATGGTGACTTCAGGTCCAAGGACTAATAGTCATACTAATAGTCACATGAGAAAGTATATGACACTCATATAACGATCCATGATACTTTCTCATGGCGTATCATTCAGTATACATTCTCCAATGCATACCCATGTGTCAACTTGATATCTCCATATCCATGACTTGTGAGATCAAGTTATCGAGTTGACCTACATGCTAGTCTCATCGCATTAACATTGTCCCTGAATGCTAATACTTGACTAGGAATGATTAAGAGTAGTGTTCCCTATATCATTTCACTATCGATTCAACCAATCGATTGATATAGATAAGAATCTTCTACTCAAGGACGCTATTATACTTAGTTATTTGGCACCAATACAAGTAAGCATAATAATCATAAACGAATGCCTTTATATATATAAGAAATATGATACAATGAGTCTATACAACAATCATCAAATGATTGGCTCTAGGGCTCTAACTAACAATCTCCCACTAGCACTAGTGCCAATCAGTATAGACTCTAAGGCCTAATGACCTAGTGTGACCATCATGCTTTCTCTGTGCCAAAGCCTTGGTCAAGGGATCTGCGATGTTAGCCTTAGTGGGTACTCTACAAATCTTCACATCTCCTCTATCGATGATCTCTCGAATGAGATGGAAGCGCCGTAGTATGTGTTTGATCCGCTGGTGTGAGCGAGGTTTCTTAGCCTGTGCTATTGTTCCATTGTTGTCACAATAGAGCTATATGGGATCAGCTATGCTAGGAACCACCCCAAGTTCAGTAATGAACTTGCAAATCCAAACTGCCTCCTTTGCTGCTTCTGATGTAGCAATATACTCGGCCTCTGTTGTAGAATCAGCGACCGTGTCCTGCTTCGAACTCTTCCAACTCACAGCACCACCATTTATGCAAACCACGACCCTGACTGCAATCGATAATTATCCTGGCCGGTCTGGAAGCTGGCATCACTGTAACCCTTTACAGCTAGCTCGTTATCGCCTCCATATCAAGAAATATTATTTAGTCATTCTTAAGTACTTAAGAATACTCTTGACTGCTATCCAGTGACTTTCACCTGGATCTGACTGGTATCTGCTCGTCATGCTCAAAGCATATGAGACATCAGGACGAGTACATAGCATGGCGTAAATGATAGATCCTATGGCTGAGACATAAGGGATCTGATCCATGTGGTCTCTCTCCTCTCTAGAAGAGGGATCTTGAGTCTTCGAAAGACTCACACCATGTGACATCGGCATAAATCCCTTCTTGGAGTTCTGCATGGCAAATCGAAGTAATACCTTGTCAATGTATGTACTCTGACTTAAGCCAAACAATATCTTAGATCTATCTCTATAGATCTGTATTCCAAGAATGTGGGATGCTTCACCTAAGTCTTTTATTGAGAAACAAGTCCCTAACCAAGTCTTGACAAACTGCAGCAAAGGGATGTCTTTCCCAATGAGTAGTATGTCATCCACATACAATATAAGGAAGACAACTGTGTTCTCTACAACCTTCTTGTAGACACAAGGTTCATCTTCATTCTTGATGAAACCAAACTGTTTGATTGCATCGTCGAATCGAAGATTCTAGCTCCGAGAAGATTGCTTTAGTCCATAAATGGACCTATGTAGCTTCCATACTCTGCCAGTATGCTGTGGATCTACAAAATCCTCAGGTTGTGTCATGTACACATCCTCAAGCAGGTTTCCATTCAGAAACGTAGTTTTGACATCCATCTGTCAGATCTCATAATTGTGGTATGCTGCAATAGCAATCATTATCCGAATAGACTTAAACATCGCTACTGGAGAAAAGGTTTCATCATAGTCAATATCATGAATTTGCTTGAAACCTTTAGCTACCAAGCACCCCTTATAAATAAGTCCATCCATGTCAGTCTTTCTCTTAAAGACTCACTTACGCCTAACGGGTTTGACCCCTTCAGGTGGATCAACTAAAGTCCATACTTGGTTAGTGTACATGGATTCCATCTCGGATCTCATGGCCTCTAGCCATTTCTCAAAATCTGGTCTCATCACAGCTTCTTGATAGGAGGTAGGCTCATCCTCAATGAGCACAACGTCATCATGGTCAGACAAGAGAAATGAGTATCTCTCAGGCTGATGACGTACCCTATCAGATCTGCAAAGAGGTAGGTCTATTTGAACTGGTTGTTGTTCCTCAACTCCTTGTGGAACAATATCATCCACAACACTTTGTGGTTCCAGTTCAACTTCCATCGAGGCTTCTATGCTATGGTCCACATCTTGAACTTCTTCAAGATTGAACGTACTCCCACTAGTCTTTCTAGAAACAAAATCTCTTTTTAGAAATACCCCAGTCTTAGCCACAACTATCTTGTGTTGATTAGGAATGTAGAAGTAATATCCCTTTGTTTCCTTGGGATATCCAATGAAATAGCACTTGTCAGATTTGGGTCCCAAATTGTCTGAGACTTGACGTCTAACGTAAGCCTCACAACCCCAAATCCTCATAAAAGACACCTGGGCATCTCTCCCAGTCCATATCCTATATGGTGTCTTTATTACAGCCTTAGATGGAACTCGGTTGAGAATGAAGGCTGCTGTGTCTAGAGCATAGCCCCAAAGATACATGGGAAGATCTGTGTGACTCATCATAGATCGTACCATATCTAATAAGGTACAATTCCTCCTTTCAGATACACCATTCCACTGTGGTGTTGCAGGAGGAGTGAGTTGAGATAGAATTCCACACTCAGCTAGATAGTCACGAAACTCATGGCTAAGGTATTCACCATCTCGATCTGATCGAAGTATCTTAATACTTTTGCCAAGCTGGTTTTATACTTCATTCTTGAATTCACTGAACTTTTCAAAGGATTCTGACTTACGTGTCATCAGGTACACATAACCATATCTACTCAAGTCATCAATAAATGTAATGAAGTACCTATAACCACCTCTAGCAGTGACATTGAAAGGGCCATATACATCACTATATATAAGACCTAACAAGTCAGTCGCTCTCTCACTGTGTCCACTAAAGGGAGTCTTGGTCATCTTGCCTAAAAGGCATGACTCGCATGTCTCATATGATTCAAAATCAAATGAATCCAGCAAACCATCTTTAAGGAACTGGGATAAGCGTTTGTCATTTATATGACCTAAGCGACAGTGCTAGAGATAGGTTTGGTTCATGTCATTTGATTTGAACCTCTTGGTACTTATGTTATAGATAGGGTTCTCAAGGTCTAGAACATAGAGTCCGTTCATCAGAGGTGCACTACAATAGAACATATCATTTAAATAAACTGAACAACATTTGTTCTTTATTATAAATGAGAAGTCTTTCTTGTCTAAACAATAAACTGATATAATGTTCTTAGTCAAAACAGGCACATAACAACAATCATCCAATTCTAGTACAAGCCCAGAGGGTAGAGATAGAGAATAAGTTCCTACAGCAACAGCAGCAAGCCATGCTCCTTTGCCTACGCGTAGGTCCACCTCCCCCTTTGTCAATGCCCTGCTATTTCTCAGCGCCTGCACATTAGTACAAATGTGAGAAGCACATCCGGTATCTAATATCCATGATGAAGAAATAGATAGATTGACTTATATAACATATATACCTGAAGTGAAAGTCTCACTTCTCTTCTTCTTAAGGTCTTCCAGGTAGATTTTGCAGTTCCTCTTCCAGTGCCCGGTCTGACCGCAGTGGAAGCAGGTAGCA
Organism: Zingiber officinale; assembly: GCF_018446385.1. NCBI lineage: Eukaryota > Viridiplantae > Streptophyta > Magnoliopsida > Zingiberales > Zingiberaceae > Zingiber > Zingiber officinale. The sequence continues at coordinate 56,889,942 of NC_056006.1, read as the reverse complement.
TCCTTGGCGACCCCTCCTTTGGGTTTCAGTGACTTGCCTTTGCCCTTGGCTTGGGACTTTCCCTTACCTTTGGGCTTGCCCTTGCCCTTATGTTTCCGAACCATCATAATAGAGTTGGGCTTAACCTTCTTAAGGTTGAGCTCAGTAGTTCTTAACATGCTAAGTAGCTCGGGCAGTGGCTTGTCAATTTCGTTCATATTATAATTTAGAACGAAATGACTATAGCTATCCGGCAAATATTGCAAGATCAGGTCAGTGGCCAGCTCTTGGCCAAGCGAGAATCCCAACCTCTGTAGGTTTTCTATATACCCAATCATTTTGAGTACATATGGGCCTACGGGAGTCCCATCTTGCATCTTGCACTGAAACAGTGCATTAGAGATCTCGAATCTCTCGTGCCTCGCTTGTCCTTGATATAGTTGACGAAGATACTCAACCATATGTTACGTTCCGCAAGTGTACGGAAATGTCGCAAGTAATATAAAAGATTATCGTATCCACAGGGACTGGAATAAGCACTTGAAATATCTCAAAGCGAATTAGCTAAACAACTAATCAATTAGTTTCAAATGCTAAGGATGAAAAACAAATCTAAAATGGAAGATTAACAAACAAGAGTTTGGGGTTTGAATTATGATAAAGGGAGGTTCTAGGAGTTTTGGTTTCTTTGTAAGATCTCTTGAATGTATATGGTTTACCAATTCTTATTTCTCAATTGTCTAATATTTATAGAAGCTTGTCGGTTCTCTCTTGCAATAGATAACCGTCTTAGGACTGAAAAATGTACCTAAATATGATCAATTAGATATGAACATACGTTGTCCTTACATAGGATTGCACCTATTACTATGCTTCCCTCGGATATCAACATAGAAGTTCATAGCTTCTTAACCCATAAAGATACAAGGATTGAATCATAAAATCTATCCTACCCTCTTGAATATTCTCATTTCCCCTTCAAGGTTATCCCTCAAACGTCCTTACATGGGCTTGCACCTGTCACGTGGATCCTTCAGAAAATCGAGTGAGAGTTAATCTCTACAATGTCTATAAGATATCCAAATAATCAATCAAGAATGAGAATTAAGCCCTAATCACAATTAATCATTCAAGATCCAATCGATACAAAATAGGCAACATCATAGAAACAAAGAAATGGCAAATCCATGAGAGTTTACATCAATTTATCTCACAAATACTCCCTCCATCCTAGAACAAAAAGATCTACTCCATAAAACGAAGAAAGAAAACCAAAGATAAGAAGATTACAAGCATTTCTTCAATCCCAATCCAAGAAGAGGAGAGAAAGAAAACTTATCTACAATTTAGCTCCATCTTCAGATCCAATCCTCGCTCCCGGAGGCGAATTCGCCAAAATCTCCCTTTAGATCGCCCAAAAATCCTCCCAAGAATGGGAGGAATCCACCAAATCTTGCTTTCTCCCAAAGGGGAGAAGATCCCCTTTCAAATCTTCAAAGAGGCTTTAAATAGAGGGGGCTTTCGGGCGCCGCACGACCCCGACGCATGGTCGTGTGAGGTTCACACGGCCAGAGCCTTTCCCCTCTCTGCCATCCATACACGGCCGTGTGGTGTACACGGTCGTGGACAACTCCCATCAAGACCTCCAAGCACGGCCGTGTAGATCCACACGGCCTGGACTGCCCCAGCTTCTGGAAACCTGGCACGGCCGTGTGGTGCACACGGCCAGAACACTTTTAAGCGCTGGGAACCCTGCACGGCCATGTGATGCACATGGCTAGGGTCTTCTTGTTCTCTGGAAACCTTACACGGCCATGTAGATCCACACGACCATGTAAGGATTGAACTCTGACTTGCTTCAAAACTTGGCATGGGCGTGTGAGGTTCACACGGTCAGGCCAAGTTCCTTGTATGTTTCTCCTGGTTGATCACACGGCCAGAGCACTCCACCCAGGCAGAGCTTTGTGTAGCACACGGCCAAGTGCTTTCTCTAATGCTTAGCTCATAAGTTTGTCTAAGAATGTAGAATCTTCACCAAATTTGACTCCTGTGTACAAAAAATGCACAAAAAGTAGATCTCCGAACAAAAAGAGTAAATATGCTAAAAGAAAAGCTGGAAGTATAAAAATGCATAGATCAAGAAAGCTCAAAGTATGTAAATGTGCGTCAAAACATGCATAAAAGTATATAAAATCTATGCACATCACACCCCCAGACTTAAACTTTTGCTTGTCCTCAAGTAAAATACTGCAATCTAAATTAATATGTTCTACAACACATTCATAAACCCTAATGTACTTTCCTAACTCTATCAAAGAGTTCCAATAACAAGCATAATCATGGAAACAAATCAAGTATGGCTCAAGCTTAAGTATCCTGTGCATAGTGTAAAAGTAACTCAAAAACCCTTCAAGTTTCAATCTATGTCCTAGTCACGTCGTCATCAAATTTGAATTCCTAATGTTTCCGGTGAGAGACAAGTAACCAGTGATAGGCACTTACTTGGCACTCACTTGGTTCATATTTCTCAACCAATCCAAGGTCTCAAAGGTGTGCTCAATCTCAAGAGAAGCTAAGCAGTCATTTCCCCAGTAACCTAACTCGGTCTCAAAGGGGCGACTTGCTAGATTCGACTCACGACAACTGTTTTTTTATATCCCTTATTTTTTTTCATTGCTTTTCTTTTTCAAATTTTTTCATAAGTATTTGCATTGGGCAAATCTTATTTCACAAGTGTACTTTTAGTACAAATGTTGGGATATTTTGATTTTTCCAAATGAGCTTTCATGAGTTGAGCCTCATCCAATAACCAAAATGAAGTTTGAAAAATCACCATGGAAACCAAGTACTAAGCAAACAAGATGAATCATGACTATTTCAATGATATCAACCATTCAAGCATGAAGTCAAAGTGTAGTGAAAGTAAGATTCTTAAGGTCAAGCCAAGACTAAAACTCATCTCCAAATGATTATTAGCTTATTTCATGCTACCCAAGATAGAGAAAAGAAGTACATAAAGCTTACTACTAGCATCATTTAAAATATCATGAATCTAGATAATAAACGTGCTAGTATTTTGCATTAAAAAACAAACAATCATGATATGATGAATGATGCAACTAACAAAAAAAAAATTTATTATGCAAAAACTAAACTAAATCAAATGCATCTAATGCATCCCCCTAGACTTAAACTTTTCATTGTCCCAATGAAAACTAAAAATAATGAGTAGAAGATTTATGAAATTTAGAGAAATTACCAAGTGATGAGCTCCAAATGGTTGACATTCATGTTTTAAAAATACTCCTCTATCCAATGCTCACATTCCTCCACAACTTTAAATTTTATAAAAATAAGATAGACAAGAAAAATTAAGTAGAGGATACATGTTTATTATAATGAAAGAACTAAAGACATAAAAGAAAATAAGGAAAATGAACTTGGGTTGCCTCCCAAGAAGCGCTTGTTTAAGGTCATTAGCTTGACCACCTCATTAGATTCATCAAAATCTCGCTCTTGGAGGGGTAAGATATTTTAGAACCCTCCTACCAAGGGCTCTTATTATGGAGAGAGCTTTCATCAAACGAGCTACAAAGTAAAGTATAACTCTCTCCATTTTCATTTTCTAGGAAATTTTTTCAGGTGGTCGAAGATGGTTCAGATTGAGCTTCCAATTATTGGCCCATGTGAAATCTGCACATTCAAAAGAAAAACAAGTCTCCCACAGGCATGTTATATAGTATAGAGCTAGAACCATATCAAGATAAGATGAATAAGTAATAAAAACTGAATCACATCCAACAAAGTCAATTATGGGTACCTCCATAAAGTTTTCCAAAAGATCACAAGAAATACTAACCTTACTTTGCTGAGAAATACCTGAAATTTCTAAACATGTAGATGTGACTTCCTCTGAATCAAATGATGGTTCTGGCTCTAGCTGAGGCGTTGATGATATCAATGATGGTGATTCTTGAGACTCTGCTGGCTTTGCATAAGTCCCTACACATTGTTCCAAAAGATGATCAATTCTTAAATCCTCTAAGGGTTGTGTTAACAAAGGTGGTGATCCTTGAGATGTTGCTTCCACAACACAGCTCCCTACACATTCTTCCATATCATCATCATCAACACATACATCAAAAAATAAACCAACATCTATGTCCTCAATAGGAGAATCAATAACAAGAGGATCAATAACTTCACTTGTAGTTTTAAGTTGATCTACCACATCACATTCATCATCTAAAAATTCAATGTCACTATAACACCCTATAAAATTTTGAGGTAGATCTGAAAACTTATTTACCACTGCATTATCAATAAAATCCTCATCTGAAAAATCCTCATCTTCATATACATTCAAAAATCTGCACTCAACCATATTAGTGTCACAAGATTTGCCGAAGTCTTTATTTTCATTGACCCCCACTTACCTTTGTGGAAAAGGAACCCTTAGTGAAGGTCCTGGGAAAGACTGAACTGTAGGACCGTTAGATTCGATAGAGGGGGGGGGGGTGAATATCGATTCGAAAATATAGAGTATAAGCGCAGCGGAAAAAGTAAAATAGACACAATGGTTTTACTTCGTTCGGAGCCTGTGACGACTCCTACTCGCAGGCCCGTACTCCTTGAGTACTTTCGTTGGGCAATTCACTAGCAATTCGGATAATTACAATTTAAGTACAAAAAGATGCTAATGAAAACTGAAAACAAATACCGACAAAAGGGAAAAGAACGGAGCGTAGTGTCGGAGCTTTGTTGACGTCGCACTGAACGTTGAGCAGCAAGACCAGCAGTAGAAGAGTTCTCAGTTTAATTGATTGATTCTGAAGCTCCTGTCTGGGGCTTCTTTTATATGCTGTTCCAGGCGCCTGGATCCCTTCCGGGCGCCTGGAATGTGACGTAGCTGCACAAACCATGATGCTCCACGTGGCGACGACTCGGCTGGATAAAATTCACCTTTCGGGCGCCCGGACCTCCGGGCGCCCGGACCACCTTGTTCCAGAAAACTCCCTTTTCCTGCAAAACAAAGTTAGTTCGAGGCAAATGTATATCCTGTAAAACAGATTGTCAGCACAGTTAAAGTTCAACAGATAATTAAAAGGAGTATGACTTAGATTCCATCTTTCCGAGACTGGAATCTAGTCACGATCTCGACTTAGATATCTGAAATGGATCTAAGCCGGATCGACGCCTAATGTTCCCTTCCCGGGAACGCGTCCTCACAGTCACTCCCTTGCAGTGACTTACCTTGCTTACCTTCCAGACGTCCGGTCAGCCCGTCGACCCGTCTGGACTTCTCGCCAAGCGTCCGGTCAACCCGTCGACCCGCTTGGACTTCTCGCTAGCTATCCGGTCAGCCCGTCGACCTAGCTGGACTTCTCGCCAAGCGTCCGGTCAGCCCGTCGACCCACTTGGACTTCTCGCCAGCTATCCGGTCAGCCCGTCGACCTAGCCGGACTTCGTGCCAGACATCCGGTCAGCCCGTCGACCCCGTCTGGACTTTTCCTGCACACTTGATCAAAGTGTCAGACAACAACATAACTAATTTAACCTATTTGTCATTCATCAAAACCTGGGTTAGACCGTTAGTGCTACCCGCACCAACAATCTCCCCCTTTTTGATGGAATGACAACCTGGTTAAGTTAGTGAAAACATATGTAAGAAACAACATGCATTTATGTGGTTTTAAAGTTTGTTAGTTTGTATTTTCAAATTGGTTTAGCTAACTTAACCACCTAACCCTCCTCCCCCTTTGGCATTCATCAAAAAATGAACAAAGGTAAACAATCATAGTGAAGAGTTACAAAATTTGAAACAGGTAATCAAATTTTGAAAGACATCTAGGTTTGGTTCAAAATTTGAAAGATAAAAGTGTAATTTTTAACACCAAGTTAAAAAATAGTCAAGTTGACTTGGGGGAGACAAGTAGTTTTGAAAAGTATAAATTTAAAGTTAATCAAGTTTAACTCTCAAGCGTGTGGAAATTTTCAAAATAGGTTTTTCAAATTTTTATCTACTTTTCAAAAAGGTAAGTTTTTCAACTTTGATTTTTCAAACCAAAAAAAATTTTGTCAAAGATTAATTTTTAAGGCTAATTTGATAAGAACTAAATTTTGAAATAGTTAACTTTTCAAATCAGGTTTGAAAATCAGGTGGGATTAAACTTTCACATTTTTCAAATATTTAGTTAAATTTAACTTTTTGTAAATCAATGTTCAAACATATGTTAGGTTTTAAAAAGCATTTTTCAAACACACAAAATTTGAGTTAATTCTCCCCCTGAACTTGATACTTAACTCTAACCAGCTGTCTAACCAATTAGGTACTAACTAACTATCAGAAGATAGTAGCTTTCACTTGGTTAGTCAGATTAAGTTAATTATAACCAGTCAATGTTTGACTTGACTGATGAACTTTAATCTGATTAATATCTGAATTGTATTTAACATCCAGACTTATGCTGATGCACTGGAATAAGCATCTTAAGTCTAGACAGTTGGCCTATGCATCTCACCCCTTTCTATGTTTATCAAACACACGCAAGGTAAACCTAAGGTGTTGGTGAGATGCTCAAGAACTAGACCTATGGGTACATGCTTTCTAAGGATTCAAAACTAGTCTAAGGCCAAAACTGTTTTTGAAAGTCTAAAAATGGAAAGTTTGAAAACACACAAGTTTAGCCTATAAGTTGGTAAAATCATTTTTGAAAGTATATTTTTTTTTTTGAAAGATCCTAGTCTATTAAGCACATCCCTAGTTTTCGTCGTAAGTTGCTAAATTCACTTTCAGGGAGAGGTTTTGTAAAAATGTCAGCTAAATTTGATTTGGACTCAATATATTTGAGTTCAATATCGCCGTTAGTAACATGATCCCTGATGAAGTGGTGTCTAATTTCAATATGTTTGGTTCTTGAATGGTGCACAGGATTCTTGATTAAGTTAATTGAACTTATATTGTCAATTAATACTTTTACATTTGTGATATTTAAGTTGAAATCTTTTAGAGTATGCATCATCCATAACATTTGTGCAACACATTCGCCTATAGCTATGTATTCTGACTCAGTTGTAGACAGAGCAACACAATGTTGCTTTCTGCTAAACCAGCTAACAAGTGATGCACCTAATAATTGGCATCCACCACTTGTGCTTTTGCGGTCTAATTTGCATCCAGCATAATCTGAGTCAGAATACCCTATTAGTTCAAAATTATTTGTCCTAGGATACCAGATTCCTACATTTGTTGTTCCTTTAAGATATCTAAAAATTCTTTTAACCTGTGTCAAATGGGATTCCTTAGCACAAGTTTGGTATCTAGCACACATACTAACTGCAAATAAAATATCAGGTCGGCTTGCAGTTAACTACAATAGACTACCTATTGCACTTCTAAAATATTTTAAATCAATTGGTTTTCCATTTGGGTCACTGTCTAAGATTGTGTTTACAGCGATCGGTGTTTTTATTTCTTTTGTATTTTCCATTCCGAATTTTTTAAGTAATTCTTTGGTGTATTTATGTTGAGAAATATAGTTTCCTTCATTTGTTTGTTTGATTTGTAATCCTAAGAAATAGGTTAGTTTTCCCACTAAGCTCATTTCAAATTCTTTTTCCATTAGATTAATAAATTCTTCTAAAAATTCTGAATTTGTTGAGCCAAATATTATGTCATCCACGTATATTTGTGCAATAAATATGTTTGTATTTAATGATTTAACAAATAAGGTTGGGTCAATTTGACCTTGTTTGAATCCTTTAGATGTTAGGTAAGATGTTAGCCTCTCATACCACGCCCTGGGTGCTTGTTTAAGTCCATATAGGGCTTTCTTTAATTTAAAAACATAATCAGGGTGTTCTAAGCTTTCAAAACCAGGAGGCTGACCTACATAAACTTCTTCTTTGATTAGTCCATTAAGAAAGGCAGACTTAACATCCATTTGGTATAGTTTAAATCCCTTATGGGCTGCATAACTTAGTAACATTCTAATGGATTCTAATCTGGCTACTGGGGCATATGTTTCGTCATAGTCAAGTCCTTCAACTTGACTAAATCCTTTGGCAACCAACCTAGCCTTATTTCTAGTAATTTCCCCAGTTTCACTTAGTTTGTTTCTGAATACCCATTTTGTTTCTATTATTTTCTTATTCTTAGGTGGTGGGACTAGGTCCCAGACCTCATTACGCTCAAATTGGGCTAGTTCTTCTTGCATAGCTATAATCCAATCTGGGTCTAGTAGGGATTCATCCACAGTTTTAGGTTCTATTTTTGAAATTAATGAAATTTGACTTAGGTTTCTAAAAGATGATCTGGTTTGAACTCTTAAGTCTGGGTCACCAATTATTTGATCAGTTGGATGATTTGGGTTTACCCTTATTGTTTTAGGAGGTTGATTCTCTTGATGTTGTTCCTCTTCTTCATGACTTAGAGTTTGGTTGATTTCTGGAACAAACTCCGGTGGTTGTGTAGGTTCTATGTCTTGTTTAGTTTCTTTAAATTTTACATTAGTAGTTTCTTCAATTTTTAAGGTAACCTTATTATAAATTCTGTAGCCTCTACTATTTAGGGAATATCCCACAAAAATTCCATTTTCAATTTTAGAGGTGAATTTTCCTAAGTGTTCTCTTGTATTTAAGATAAAAACTGGGCACCCAAATACCTTAAAGTATTTTATGTTTGGTTGTTTATTATAAAATATTTCGAAGAAAGTTTTGTTATGAGTTTTATTTATTGTTGTTCGGTTCTGTACATAGCAGGCTGTACTAACGGCTTCTGCCCAAAAGTATTTAGGTAGGTTATACTCATTTAACATTGTTCTAGAAGCTTCAAGTAAGGTTCTATTTTTTCTTTCTACAATTCCATTTTGTTGGGGGGTTTTAGGGCATGAGAACTCATGATGGTAACCGTTTTCTAGACAAAAACTGTTAAAGTTGTGATTTTTAAATTCTTCCCCATTGTCACTCCTAATTCTTTTAATTTTAATATCTTTTTCGTTTTCAATCTGTTTGCAAAAATTTGTAAGAATTTCAAAAGTTTCATCTTTATGTTTTAAGAATTTTACCCAAGTAAACCTGGAGTAATCGTCTATAATTACTAAACAATATAAGTTTCCATTAATGGATTTGACTCCATGGGAGTCAAAAAGATCTAAATGTAGAAGTTCTAAGATTGAGTTAGTTTGTGGTTGATTTGTTTGTTTGTGGGTTGATTTAGTTTGTTTTCCTTGTTGACAAGCATTACATATAGTTGAATCTAAGTTAGGTAACTTCGGTAAGCCTTTTACAAGTCCATTTAGTTTACTTATATTTCTAAAGTTGGTGTGAGGCATTCGCCTATGCCATAACCAAGTTTCTTCTTTTTGTGTTAAATAGCACTTAATGGAAGAAATGGTTAAGTTGATGACATAGATGTTGTCTTTTCTAAAACCTTTTAGGCTTATGGTAGGATTATCTAGATTTTTGATTGAGCATTTTGTAGATAGAAACTTGACCTTATAACTAGTATCACACAATTGACTTATACTTAGAAGATTATATATAAAGTTTTCAACAAGTAAGACATTCGTAATTATAAAGTCTAATTTTAATTCAATATTACCTATACCAATTACCTTGAGTTTGCCGTTGTTTCCAAAGGCAACTGTTCCTAGGCTTTTGTAAGTGAGTTGAGTGAACTTCGTGTGATCTCCAGTCATATGTTTGGAGCAACCACTGTCCAAAATCCACTTTGTTTCCTCATTCGGGCCTTCGGAAACGAGTACGGACTCGTGGCTTGTTTCGGGTTCAGACCCGTCTTCATCTTCCGACTCATTATCTGTTTCGGCTTCGCGGGCCATCAGTGCGAGGTGGCTCTGATGTTTCTACTCTTCTTCCTCCGATTTGTCCGAGGAGTCGTCCCACGTTGCTTTGAGTGCCTTCTTTTTGGTTGGTTTTGGTTTGTCGAACTTTATTTTGGACATTCGTTCTTGTAATGTCCCTTTTTGTTGCAGCCGTAGCAAGTCACGTTCTTTTGTTCTGAGGGAGAGCTGATCTTTTGAAGATCCTTTTTGCTGAAGCTCCTCTTTCTCCTGGTGAACATTTTTCTTACCAAGTTCACCAGGTGTTCTTCGTCTTCAGAATCTTGATCGGAGTCTTCTTCAAGTTCAGGCTTGCTTTTCTTTTCTTTGGAGGAACCTGCAAATAGTGCTATACCTTTCTCGGCTCCAGCATTAGTTTGTTCGTGTAATTCTAATTCACAAAACAGCTCGTCTAATTTTAAGTTAGAAAGATTCTTAGAAATTTTGTAGGCATCCACTATTGATGCCCACAAACTATTACGTGGAAAAGCGTTTAAAGCGTACCTTATTAAGTCTCTGTTCTCCATTTGGTGGCCTATTGCATGAAGCCCGTTGAGGATGTGCTTGATCCTCGCGTGTAGTTGATTCGCTGTTTCTCCTTCCTGCATTTTTATATTAAAAATTTTATTTAGAAGCAGGTCTCGTTTTGTTACCTTAGCGTCGCTCGTTCCCTCGTGCAGTTCGATCAGCTTGTCCCATAGCTCTTTAGCGTTTTTGTGTGGACCGACTCTGTTCAGTTCTTCCCTTGTCAATCCGCACTGTAGAATGTTGATCGCTTTATTTTCTGTTGACGCTTTTTTCTTGAGATCTGTTGTCCAGTCTTCAGGATCCACTATATTCCCGGCGTTGTCCACTGGAATTTTGTAAGGTTTCGTAATGCTCATCCACTGGTCGAAGTCTGTTTTGAGGTAGACCTCCATGCGCTTCTTCCAGTAAGGGAAGTCGTCCCCGTTGAAGAGTGGAGGTCGCACTGTGCTGAATCCTTCTTGTTGGGACATTCTGTGCACAGGTAAATAACCAAAAACAAATATCCCAAGACTTGGTCTTGGATTAGTAGTGCGGGAAGAGAAAAATAGAAAAAAAATCTAGATTCGTGTTGCACTAATTTAAATTGATTAGTGAAATATTAAGTTAACGAAACACCAGTTTTAAAATTAATTAAAAAATAATTCACCCCCTGTCTGATTGGTGGTTGCACTAAATCAGAGCGGTACCTGCTCTGATACCACTTGTAGGACCGTTAGATTCGATAGAGGGGGGGGTGAATATCGATTCGAAAATACAGAGTATAAGCGCAGCGGAAAAAGTAAAATAGACACAATGGTTTTACTTCGTTCGGAGCCTGTGACGACTCCTACTCGAAGGCCCGTACTCCTTGAGTACTTTCGTTGGGCAATTCACTAGCAATTCGGATAATTACAATTTAAGTACAAAAAGATGCTAATGAAAACTGAAAACAAATACCGACAAAAGGGAAAATAACGAAGCGTAGTGTCGGAGCTTTGTTGACGTCGCACTGAACATTGAGCAGCAAGACCAGCAGTAGAAGAGTTCTCAGTTTAATTGATTGATTCTGAAGCTCCTGTTTGGGGCTTCTTTTATATGTTGTTCCAGGCGCCTGGATCCCTTCCGGGTGTCTGAAATGTGACGTAGCTGCACAAACCATGATGCTCCACGTGGCGACGACTCGGCTGGATAGAATTCGCCTTCCGGGCGCCCGGATCCCTTCCGGGCGCCCGGACCTCCGGGCGCTCGGACCACCTTGTTCCAGAAAACTCCCTTTTCCTGCAAAACAAAGTTAGTCCGAGGCAAATGTATATCCTGTAAAACAGATTGTCAGCACAGTTAAAGTTCAACAGATAATTAAAAGGAGTATGACTTAGATTCCGTCTTTCCGAGACCGGTATCTAGTCACGATCTCGACTTAGATATCCGAAATGGATCTAAGCCGGATCGACGCCTAATGTTCCCTTCCTGGGAACGCGTCCTCACAGTCACTCCCTTGCAGTGACTTACCTTGCTTACCTTCCAGATGTCCGGTCAGCCCGTCGACCCGTCTGGACTTCTCGCCAAGCATCCGGTCAGCCCATCGACCCGCTTGGACTTCTCGCCAGCTATCCGGTCAGCCCGTCGACCCGTCTGGACTTCTCGCCAAGCGTCCGGTCAGCCCGTCGACCCGCTTGGACTTCTCGCCTGCTATCCGGTCAGCCCGTCGACCTAGCTGGACTTCTCGCCAAGCGTCCGGTCAGCCCGTCGACCCGCTTGGACTTCTCGCTAGCTATCCGGTCAGCCCGTCGACCTAGCTGGACTTCGTGCCAGACATCCGGTCAGCCCGTCGACCTGTCTGAACTTTTCCTGCACACTTGATCAAAGTGTCAGACAACAACATAACTAACTTAACCTATTTGTCATTCATCAAAACCTGGGTTAGACCGTTAGTGCTACCCGCACCAAAGTGTCAGACAACAACATAACTAACTTAACCTATTTGTCATTCATCAAAACCTGGGTTAGACCGTTAGTGCTACCCGCACCAACAATCTCCCCCTTTTTGATGGAATGACAACCTGATTAAGTTAGTGAAAACATATGCAAGAAACAACATGCATTTATGTGGTTTTAAAGTTTGTTAGTTTGTATTTTCAAATTGGTTTAGCTAACTTAACCACCTAAAATTTAGTTTTAGTTTTTAAAAAAAAATTTTGAAATTAATTTTTAAGTTAAAATTAAAAATTTGAAATTAATTTTTAAGTTTAACATTAAAATTTTGAAATTAATTTTTAAGTTAAAATAAAAAATTTGAAATTAATTTAAGTTTTAAAATTAAAAATTTTAAAATTAATTTTTAAGTTTCAAATTAAAATTTTGAAATTAATTTTTTAAGTTAAAATTAAAAATTTTGAAATTAATTTTTAAGTTAAAATTAAAAATTTTGAAATTAATTTTTAAGTTTAAAATTAAAATTTTGAAAAAAATTTGAAATTAATTTTTAAGTTTAACATTAAAATTTTGAAATTAATTTTTAAGTTAAAATTAAAAATTTTGAAATTAATTTAAGTTTAAAATTAAAAATTTTGAAATTAATTTTTAAGTTTCAAATTAAAATTTTGAAATTAATTTTTTTTAAGTTAAAATTAAAAATTTTGAAATTAATTTTTATGTTAAAATTAAAAATTTTGAAATTAATTTTTAAGTTTAAAATTAACATTTTGAAATTAATTTTTAAAAAAAAATTTGAAATTAAAATTTAAGCCTTATTCATCTCACCCGATCTATATTATCAATCAGGGAATCTTATGATTTTGTGAGATGAAATTGGTTTGATTACAGACTTTTGGTTTAACTTGTGTTAGATTCAGACTTAGCTTTGGTTTCCACAAATAGGCATTCTTCGGATAAACTTCTAAGCTTGGTGAGTCACAAGGACATCATTAGAAGTAACCAACCTTTCGAGGTTTTCCGAATAGTCCTATCCACGGAACTTAGTACTAAATCTTGGTCTAACTGGTTAGGATTCGTTTAAGGGTAGCTTCGGTCAGTTCCACTTGGCCAAATGCACCAGATCAAAGCCATATCTTTCTAGACATGCGATGCCCAAGCTTCCCTAACGTACTATCATCCAAAAATTTCACCAGTACCATGATTCAAGTTAAACTTGGTCTCTTTTTAACTAATCCTAATTACCCTGCCGAGTTAGTTAGTTTTGGAGGTGCCAACTATTCTGGAGCCTCCCCCTGAATTATTGGCCATTAATTTAGATTTTGGTTTTAGGCTTGTGTCGATTCTTTTTATAGTTATAGTTAACTTGGTGATAATTTTGTTGTTTTTTAAACTGTTTAGATTTTGAATTTGATTTTGTATTTTGGTTTGGTTTATTTAATTTTATATAATGTATTTTTTCTTTAGGTATATAATATTGATTAAGTCCTACTTGCGTGGTCAAACACGCTTTCGGAACCCAAGCTAGATTGGTTGACTTGTATTGGGTTATTAATGATTTGAAGGTTTTATTTGAATTCGACTTATATCCTAGTCCGGTTTTATTATAACATGCTTTTTGATTATTTAGGATTAAGTCTAAATTTTTTGATCTTGTTGTGAATTTTTCTAACATCTCTTTTAAATTGTTTATTTCATTTTTTAATGATAAATTCTCTTCCTCAAGTGTTAGATCTTGAGTTGGATTCGAATTCTTTGATTGTTCCTTGAGGTTTTGATTTTCCTCAAGAAGTGATTTGTTTTCATTTTCTAATTTAGTTAATTTACTATTTAAACAGGAAATAATTCTAAAAATTTTTTTGTTTAAATTAAAGTATACCTCATTCGGGCCTTCGGAAACGAGTACGGACTCGTGGCTTGTTTCGGGTTCAGACCCGTCTTCATCTTCCGACTCGTTATCTGTTTCGGCTTCGCGGGCCATCAGTGCGAGGTGGCTCTGATGTTTCTGCTCTTCTTCCTCCGATTCGTCCGAGGAGTCGTCCCACGTTGCTTTGAGTGCCTTCTTTTTGGTTGGTTTTGGTTTGTCGAACTTTAGTTTTGGACATTCGTTCTTGTAATGTCCTTTTTTGTTGCAGCCGTAGCAAGTCACGTTCTTTTGTTCTGAGGGAGAGCTGATCTTTTGAAGATCCTTTTTGCTGAAGCTCCTCTTTCTCCTGGTGAACATTTTTCTTACCAAGTTCACCAGGTGTTCTTCGTCTTCAGAATCTTGATCGGAGTCTTCTTCAAGTTCAGGCTTGCTTTTCTTTTCTTTGGAGGAACCTACAAATAGCGCTATACCTTTCTCGGCTCCAGCATTAGTTTGTTCGTGTAATTCTAATTCACAAAACAGCTCGTCTAATTTTAAGTTAGAAAGATTCTTAGAAATTTTGTAGGCATCCACTATTGATGCCCACAAACTATTACGTGGAAAAGCGTTTAAAGCGTACCTTATTAAATCTCTGTTCTCCATTTGGTGGCCTATTGCATGAAGCCCGTTGAGGATGTCCTTGATCCTCGCGTGTAGTTGATTCGCTGTTTCTCCTTCCTGCATTTTTATATTAAAAATTTTATTTAGAAGCAGGTCTCATTTTGTTACCTTAGCGTCGCTCGTTCCCTCGTGCAGTTCGATCAGCTTGTCCCATAGTTCTTTAGCGTTTTTGTGTGGACCGACTCTGTTCAGTTCTTCTCTTGTCAATCCGCACTGTAGAGTGTTGATCGCTTTATTTTCTGTTGACGCTTTTTTCTTGAGATCTGCTGTCCAGTCTTCAGGATCCACTAGATTCCCGGCGTTGTCCACTGGAATTTTGTAAGGTTTCGTAATGCTCATCCACTGATCGAAGTCTGTTTTGAGGTAGACTTCCATGCGCTTCTTCCAGTAAGGGAAGTCGTTCCCGTTGAAGAGTGGAGGTCGCACTGTGCTGAATCCTTCTTGTTGGGACATTCTGTGCACAGGTAAATAACCAAAAAAAATCCCAAGACTTGGTCTTGGATTAGTAGTGCGGGAAGAGAAAAATAGAAAAAATATCTAGATTCGTGTTGCACTAATTTAAATTGATTAGTGAAATATTAAGTTAACGAAACACCAGTTTTAAAATTAATTATAAAAAAAAGCAAAAACAATTCACCCCCTGTCTGATTGGTGGTTGCACCAAATCAGAGCGGTACCTGCTCTGATACCACTTGTAGGACCGTTAGATTCGATAGAGGGGGGGTGAATATCGATTCGAAAATACAGAGTATAAGTGCAGCGGAAAAAGTAAAATAGACACAATGGTTTTACTTCGTTCGGAGTCTGTGACGACTCCTACTCGAAGGCCCGTACTCCTTGAGTACTTTCGTTGGGCAATTCACTAGCAATTCGGATAATTACAATTTAAGTACAAAAAGATGCTAATGAAAAGAAAAACAAATACCGACAAAAGGAAAAAAGAGCAGGACGTGTCGTCGGAGCTTTGTGAGCGTCGTTGGAGCGTTCTCAATTTGATTCATTCTGAAGCTCCTGTCTGGGGCTTCTTTTATATGCTGTTCCAGGCGCCTGGATCCCTTCCGGGCGCCTGGAATGTGACGTAGCTGCACAAACCATGATGCTCCACGTGGCGACGACTCGGCTGGATAGAATTCGCCTTCCGGGCGCCCGGATCCCTTCCGGGCGCCCGGACCTCCGGGCGCCCGGATCCACTCCGGGCGCCCGGACCACCTTGTTCCAGAAAACTCCCTTTTCCTGCAAAACAAAGTTAGTCCGAGGCAAATGTATATCCTGTAAAACAGATTGTCAGCACAGTTAAGGTTCAACAGATAATTAAAAAGAGTATGACTTAGATTCCGTCTTTCCGAGACCGGAATCTAGTCACGATCTCGACTTAGATATCCGAAATGGATCTAAGCCGGATCGACGCCTAATGTTCCCTTCCCGGGAACGCGTCCTCATAGTCACTCCCTTCCAGTGACTTACCTTGCTTACCTTCCAGACGTCCGGTCAACCCGTCGACCCGTCTGGACTTCTCGCCAAGCGTCCGGTCAGCCCGTCGACCCGCTTGGACTTCTCGCCAGCTATCCGGTCAGCCCGTCGACCTAGCTGGACTTCTCGCCAAGCGTCCGGTCAGCCCGTCGACCCGCTTGGACTTCTCGCCAGCTATCCGGTCAGCCCGTCGACCTAGCTGGACTTCGTGCCAGACATCCGGTCAGCCCGTCGACCCCGTCTGGACTTTTCCTGCACACTTGATCAAAGTGTCAGACAACAACATAACTAACTTAACCTATTTCTCATTCATCAAAACCTGGGTTAAACCGTTAAGGCTACCCGCACCAACAATCTCCCCCTTTTTGATGGAATGACAATCTGGTTAAGTTAGTGAAAACATATGCAAGAAACAACATGCATTTATGTGGTTTTAAAGTTTGTTAGTTTGTATTTTCAAATTTGTTTAGCTAACTTAACCACCTAACCCTCCTCCCCCTTTGGCATTCATCAAAAAATGAACAAAGGTAAACAATCATAGTGAAGAGTTACTGTAACAGGTAATCAAATTTTGAAAGATATCTAGGTTTGGTTCAAAATTTGAAAGATAAAAGTGTAATTTTTAACACCAAGTTAAAAAATTGTCAAGTTGACTTGGGGGAGACAAGTAGTTTTGAAAAGTTTAAAGTTAATCAAGTTTAACTCTCAAGCGTGTGGAAATTTTCAAAATAGGTTTTTCAAATTTTTATCTACTTTTCAGAAAGGTAAGTTTTTCAACTTTGATTTTTCAAACCAAAAAAAAAATTTTTGTCAAAAATTAATTTTTAAGGCTAATTTGATAAGAACTAAATTTTGAAATAGTTAACTTTTCAAATTTTGATAATAAATGTTATTGGACGGAAAATCTTATTAGATTTTTCAGGAATTTTTAGAAATTGTTCGAGATTTAAACGGAGTCCGTATGACTGATTTTGAGGGGATGAATTGGGGGGGAGCTAAGCGGAGCCTGTTTGGGATACCCATTTAAGTGGGAGTTGATTAAGGATTTAACTTAAGGTTTAATTAACTTAAACCTAAGTTTTATTTTCTTTATTCTTCCTCCCTCCCGATTCATTTTCCTCCCCCACTCGACAACCCCTCCGCCCGAAACCCTTCTCCTGCGATTCCTCCTCGCCCGATCGTCGGCCGCCGCAAGTTCACTATCGGTGAATGTCTTCTCCTCCAGCGTGCCTAGGCCGAGTCTCCCTCCTCCCTCTCCTTCTCGAGGCGTGAGGTCTTCGTCCTCTTTCTTTCTTGCGGGCGATCGATGATGATCCGGCGGAATTAGGGCACGACAGGGGGAAGTTGATTCGCATCTTTCTTGGTGGATCAAGCCCCTCTCAGCTTTTCTATTTGATCTATTCATTGGAGGGGGTTGCGGATCGTCTCCAGTTGAGGTGGATCGCGCGGATCGATTGAGGTAAGGGTTCTTTGGATCTGTGGTGAATCAAGGATTTTTAGCTAGATTAGGGTTTTTCTTTCGAGATTGACTCTTCTTGTGCTGGACTTTTCTCCTGATCAGATTGGTTCTCCTCTTCTTGTGGCTAATTGGGGGATTCGGTTGATGATGATGAAGTGTTCTTGAGTTTTCGGGCAGAAGCTAATAGGGTTGTTGCTGGTTTAGTGAGCTTCTTGCTTGATTCCTCTACATGATCCGATGGATTCCAGTGAGGTGCTAGAA
This sequence comes from Zingiber officinale, assembly GCF_018446385.1. Taxonomy (NCBI): domain Eukaryota; kingdom Viridiplantae; phylum Streptophyta; class Magnoliopsida; order Zingiberales; family Zingiberaceae; genus Zingiber; species Zingiber officinale. The sequence goes on along the minus strand of NC_056006.1, from coordinate 56,871,968 downwards.
CTGTGATAGGGAGGTGAATCCATCAGTGAGGATCTGTTGAAGGTGATCTTGGTTCCAGTGGTGTTTCCTTGCCGGCAACATTCCAACCAACAGCTTGATCGGCTGTGAATCGAGGTAAAGTGTAGGGTAATGGTTGTGGATGAATTATTGGGTTTAATCTTAATTGAGAATATATTGATTTTGGATTGAGTATTGGATTTTATGCTAGGTGTTGATTTTGGGCACCTGTTTGTGCTGGACCAGCTGTAAATGGGTGGAGAAGCTCTATTTTTCTCCACAACAAACTTTGGATTTCTTCATCAAAGGGTGTGAATGGATCAAGGTGAGTTAAGTAGGGAGTTTTGGTTGCATTTATGTGATAGATGGATGAATAGAGATTTAAATCATATTATGTCGGGGATAAGGAGATGTTTTGGATAATTAGATTTGATTAGTGTATATTGATTTTAGAAGATGATCATGATTAAATTGATTTACTCACGAGTAGGATTGAAGTGAAGGAAATTGTGGATTTAGTTAAACCTAATTGGATTAAGAAATTAGGTTAATTATTTCGATGATGGTCCTTCCCTAATTTGATTGGGGAGTTTATTTAGTTATTTGCTACCTATGTAATTAGCTAAATATATTATCTAATCGCAGGACTTGGATTCGGGACGAGCGTCTCGACGTGGGATTCGTGGACACGATCTATGAATTAAGGCGGGTATTTCTTCCTTGCCTCTATGTAGATTTGTATTGAGCTTAGTGCATGGTTATTATGTGATGGTTTAGGCTGCTTTACCTTATATCGTGTTCGTTGGTTATTTTCCTGCTTGATACTTATGCTTGACCCTTGTGATGATCTATTTAATTCTTATACAGTCTACACTTTGGATTATCTATACTCTGTGGTATTTGTGCACATGTAGAGTGTGTATGGTAGTGTATGGTTCATTGGCAGTGTTCATATGATGATCGTCCATTTGTATGTCGTGTACACATTTGTCCGGTGTGATGGTTAGAGGAGTTGTGTTGATTGTATGTTGGTGGTTTATACACGTGTTTGATGTGTTTATTATTGGAGGATACATGTTGATTGTACTTGCGTTCTGTGCATATGTGTCCAGTGGGATTAGTGGAGAGTTTTGGTTGATTATACGTGTGTAGTTGTGTACAGGTATTTGGTGGGATGTGTGGATTTACCATGACGATTATATTCATGTTGTGGAGTGCTTATGTGGAGTTAGAGTTTGCATGGATGATGACGATGTCTGTATCATGATTATATATATATCATGTTCATCATTCATTGCATACTGACGACTATCGTCTCCTTTGTAGTTGAGAGGGTTGTCAGTTTTTATAGCTGTCCACTCTACCACTGATGGAGAGTGGTAGCTGGGAGTGGAGCTATGTCCTGTCGCGCTTACTCAGCTGCTCAGTATTTTTACTCTGTCAGCCTCGACCACTCTAGAGTAGTGGATCTTGAGGGTACAGTAGTTAGAGGGCTTGAGTTGTGAGTGGTCAGGGACCCTTAGCTATGTAGTTAGATAACTACATAGTATACTGTCGCCTCAGTCGCTTTATAGCGATTACGTGCGTGAGGTTTGTACTGTTTGTCACGGACCCAAGCCTCTCGGCCATACTGGGGTCGTGGTGTCTGGAGAGGTGTCGGGGGTGACCATGGAGCATGCATGCACATTTGCATTTGATGCGCGGTGCATCTTTGGAGATATATTTGCATACATGCCTGGTAGTTACTAGTGGCATGTGTTTGTGGTATGTTGCATTTGTTTGCGATATGATTGTTGCATATGGTTGTCATGCTGCATACATGTCATTTATTTTACATGTATTTGCAGTAGTATTTATATTGCACAGGTGTCACGAGTAGGTTTGTTGCAGATATGGTGAGTTTACTGACCATTGTACCAGGTGTTGATTCCAGATTGGGTATGTATCTATCATTATGTCGGTTGTGGTTTGTACAGTGTGTATGTCAGGTTAGTAGGTCTGATATGTTCAGATGCATTGATTATGATAGTATGATCATGTTCTTTATTTCCCTACTGAGACTGTATACTTGTGATCTCCATGTTTGTTTATTGACCATGCACTATCTTGTCTATTACCCGCTGAGTTACCTATACTCACCACCGCATGTATACATTTATGTTTTCAGGTAGATGGTTGGAGTGTCGCTCGGAGTATCCTGTCTGCCGGGTCCTACGTCACATCCGAAGACTGTGTTCGTTTTCTATTGTATATTCTTTTCTTATTCGTGGCATTGTATTTGTGTTTAGCCATGTGGCTATCTTATTCTTTTGGTGTTGTATTTGTGTTTAAGCCGTGCCGGCATGCATTGTATCTATTTGTCTTGTGTGGGCTTTCCGTTTTCGTTTTTCCGCTGTGTTAGTTTTTAGTACAGCCGTGTGGGCTGTTTTATATATAACTGCGTGGTTGTGATTGTTTCATTCCAGCCGTGTGGGCTATTATTATAACTGCGTGGTTGTGTATATAAATATTCCAGCCGCATGTGGCTGATGTATTTTGCTTGTAGTGATGCTTCATATTGTCACTGGTACAGGGGAGACTCTGCCGGATTTTTGTCTGGCAGGGACTCCTTTAGGGCGTGACAATTTTTGGTATCAGAGCAGGTATACGATACTTGCTATGCGTTTTGGTTTTTCGAGATTTATCTGATACCAATTAGTGGTATCAGAGCAGGTACGATGCCTATTATTCGTGTTTTGGATTTCGTGATTCGGTTTTCTTGATGTGACTTTTCGGGTTTTGGGACCAGGCAGCAGCAGGACATCTCCAGGCTATAGGAGGTATGTTTGCATATTGTTATCATACATTTCTGTTGGTGTATGTATGGTTGCCCATATAGTTATGATGTGTGTTAGTGTTCTCTTGTTAGTACTTGCCTAGTTGTTTGTAGCATGCATTGCATGTGTTGGGTCAATCACTGATCACGGTTGACCTAATGGAGATCAAGGATTACAGTCTCAGGGGATTCATCATATCATACTACCAGTAGTTTAGTGTCTATTACTACTAGTTGGTTGAGAGCTAGAGTCGTATACCAGTCTCGGTTATCATTAGTTGTGTAGTGAATGGTATCTGTATACTCATATTGACTCCGTTAGTAGAGTACCAGTTTACTCCTGTTGAGGATTGATTTACCTGTTTGACTTGTGCAGTAGGGTTTGACTTATCTTAGTTGGTTTCGTGATCCTATGAGTTCGGTTAGTAGAAGACTAATTTGGATTCTTTCAGTTCTGTCTGTAGAGGATTGATTTACCCAGGTTGACTTTGGTAGTTGGGTATCGATTTACCTTAGTTAGTTTCATCAGTGGATGATTGATTTACTCTTGTTAGATCAGATAGTGTTGATCGATTTATTTTGTTGGTCCGACCAGTAGGAGACTGACTTACTCTATTTTTAGAGATTCTGATCTTTGGGGTTACTTGTGTTGGGTTAGATATTTGGGATGTTTCATACTTGGTTAGATGTTTTGACTCATATCGGGATAGAAAGGACCGAATTGGCCGTATACCATTATCGGCTTAGTCAGTCTATAGAGGATCGATGTATCCTATTCTATGGGGACTTGACCATGGATTGTTTGTACCTAGTTTATTGACTTAGAAGGTACATTCAGATAGGATGCCCCCACTGATGTGGAAAGGTGTAAAGCTACCTTCTTAACACTTATGAGATACAGTCGTTACTAGGGTGTATAACTTGGAGAGTACATTTGGATATATGATCTGTACTGGCGTATGAGAGAGTTGAAGTTAGCTGCTTAACCTTTACGTGACCCGGTACCACGTGAAGGAAGAAGCAGAGAATGTTTTTGGAGATCAGGTCGTCACTTAGTGATTTCTTTGAGGTGTTTGGAGAGAGAGTAGTTCTCTACTTCTTTCGTCAGCACGATGGATTTTAAGGTGATGACTAGTAGACTCGTCTAACGTTGCTCCATGGGAGATCCTGACTCATAGAGCTGTCGGATGTAGTTAGATATCCTTGATGTACCTAGTGATTTACGACCTGTGATGATACAGAGGTAGGGGTATTAGTTGAGTAATACCTAGGAGTTCTGATCATAACTAGGTATAATTTCAGATGATGATCTTCGAGGGGTAGAGCGTGGATTGATGGATATTTTGATCATCTATTTGATTATAGTGTTCCTCTATCCTTGTGTTCATTGCTCGATACTGGAGGTTGCTGACCCTCAGGGTGGAGCAATCACAGTATGATGGGGTACAAGACAATGGTTAGACGACTCAGCTAACATTGTCCCAATCAGGTGGCTCAAGACCTTGACCACGTGATCATTTTATCAGATCTTGTAGTCTATATCTCATATTAGAGGGTTTAACCTTTCATCGATATTTATCGAGGGACATATATAGGATGTTGATGAGAGTTGTGGAGATACTTTCTAGATGGGTAGACTCTTAGTCAGCAGGTTGTGGGACACTTTGACTTTGGATTTACATTCCTCTACTGTAGATATTCGATTTTCAGAGAGGATTGAGATGGTGAGATTTGGCAGACTTTATGGATACGTTTAGTTGGTTAGTAGTGGGTGTTGAAGGTTGGATGCTTTTCTTTTACTCTATCTTTGTTTAGAGAACTATCTGGTATGATTGATTGATGTTGAGGATGATTGGAGTTTGGTGGATATTGGGAGATCAGATGTGGTGATAGGTTACCTTTTGATGATCTATTGGTGGATATTTGGTTTGATGGTCTACTATTTGGTGTTTGAGGTTGATAGAGACATGAGGAGTAGCACTTGTGTGATATTTATGGATTTAGTGATTTGTAGTTGGTGATTCGATCATAGGTTTGCTGTTGGAGATCTTACGGTTGAGTGTACTCATTGTACGGATATTAAGAGTCTATGGTTTTATCGGTTAGGCTTACAGTATCCTAGACATCATGTTTTCATGGACTCGATGTATTTGGTATTATTAGGGTGTTTAGATCTGTTTTCATTGTCTCCATTGTTGATGTTGTGATCTATTTTCGATCCGAGTTGGATCACGTACATTAGCTCCGCATAGTTCTAGAGATGTTTCGACGTGAACATCTATATGTGAAGTTAGTAGTACGTATTGTGATTGTCTTCTGCGAGATTTCTGGGACGCGTTGTCTTTAGTAGAGAGATATTAGTGGATCCATGGGAATTAGAAGTTGTTACCAGTTGGAAGTAGTCGTAGTTTATACCAGAGACTCGCAGCTTCCTTTAGTTTGGCTGGATATTACTAGAGATTGATTGAGGGTTTTCTCCAGCATTTACGCAGTTGACCGGATTGTCTAGGAAGAGTATGGAATTTTCCTGGATAGATGTTTGTGAGATCAGTTTAGATAACTGCACCGTCTTAGTTATGCTTTCTAGTGTAGACGGATTTGAACTCTACACAAATGTATCGTATCTGGGAGTTGGTGTAGTTCCGATATGGTATAAGCAGAGTAGTCTCATGCCAGTATATCGAATTATCGTGTGATGGGAATGAGATTTATAGATCTCTATGGGAGATTGTGTGTGTTTTCGAGTCACTTCTTATCCGGGAGGAGTTACTGCAGGAAACACCTTGATCTGGATTTGCGATACATTCGAGTGACACCTGATGTGTGGAGACATTGGAGCACTCTTATTAGTGGAACGACATGAAGGAAGATATCGCAGATGTTGTAGCTTGATGTCTAATGTGTCAGCACGTGGAGGCTGAATATCAGAGATTAGCAGGATTATCTCCGTTGATTTGAATACTAGAGTGGAGTTGGGAGCATGTTTTGACGGATTCTATTGTGGGATTATCCAGGACATAGAGAGGATATGATAGTTTGGATAGTCATTATTGGATGACAACTTGGATCCCTAGCTGTCGATTAGTAAGGCGGATTCTTTTGGATTGAGTAGCAAGATTATACTCTAGAGGGATTTCCAGACTGGATGATGTATCTCTGAGTGTTGTTTTGGATGGAGATCAGTGATTTTATGTCATGGTTTTGATTATGGTTACAACAGACTTTGGATTAGGAGTTTCACTTTAGTATAGATTTTCATCTCATACTGATGGATCGTTTGAGCGATCTATACAGGTGTTGGAGGATTTATTGATAGTGGATTTTGGATTTTAGAAGTGGTTGATTTATCCACAGTGGGAGTAGCGGGAGTAGGGTGAGTCATAGCCTATAAGTTTGAAAATGGAAAGTTTGAAAACAAACAAGTTTAGCCTATAAGTTGGTAAAATCATTTTTGAAAGTATTTTTGAAAGATCCTAGCCTATTAAGATAGAACATATTCAATGTAAGTTTGAAATGCCACTAGATAAATCCAAAATATTTTACAAGTAGTGTAGCTACAGAAGTAGGTCATCACTATGGCTACTGAGATGATGAAGGGGGTGGTCCAGATCCCAAGGATCGAAGAAGTGCCATCAGCTCAGTGTGTCGGGTGTCTCCGGCAGCTCGTAACTCGGCAACCTCTCGCCGTATGTCCCGATGAAAATCAGAGATCTCCTGCTGGAGACTCGCCATAGCTCTCTCTAGTCCGGTCATACGGTCGGCTAGAGTGTGGGGAGCGTGTCGTGGTGCTAGAGGTGGGGGTGGTGGTGGAGCCGGTGCGGCTTCCTCTGGAAATAGTGCGAGCATGAACTCGTCCACCTGTGCGTCTGGATCGGGCTGGTGCTGTGCCCCCCTCCGCCAAGACATAGTCCCGTCATCTCTATCTATATGGATGCCGGCTAGGGAAAAGTTCCGAGCGGCTATAACATCGAACTCGGTCATATGGGCAACATCTCCCCTAGTGACATCAATGTGCAACGAGGACATATAGGCTGTCAGAATGTGACCAAATGGTATATGGACTCGACTGTCAATCACAAATCCAGCTGAATAGATGATGGTGGAGAAGATATGTAGGCTGATGTCAATGTCTAACCTATGAATCAGGGCATAAAGTAAGAACGAATGGAATGGGCGCATCACAGCGATGTCCCGAGTAGTCAGTGGTAAAATGCAAAGGACTACAACCCTATAAAGAGCGTAGTCCTGGACTCGAAGTTCTACTGACCTAAACTGTGTCACCGTGGGATCTCTCTCTCCCCCGAAAAAATACGAATAAATCGTATCGAGAGTAATATGTGAGTAGGGATCTTCGAACGGTAGATCCCTCGGAGGATAGCACAAAAAGGAGCAAGTAGATGGACGCAACTCTAAAAACTCTCGGATAGTCGTAGGGGAAAATACGATATCAGTGCCTGCTGCCCTAGTGGTATAGGTGAGATCGTCTATTTTTACTAGGTTATTGCAAAATTCGGCACACAGACTTATGTTTATTGGACTGGTACATTCGACAAGGTTCCTTAAGTTATAGTGGCCTATAACCTCTAAAGCAGAGGGACATGACCTTAGAAAGAACGATCTATCTATGCAGGTAGTCCTAATGGTCTTATAAATGGTGGACTCAAACTTAATCCTAAGTTCGTCTGTGGGAAACCTAGGGTCTGTACTAGCATTGGAGGGTCCAGCACCAGTATTTGTTCGTTTCCTACTGTATATAAATAAAAGAATATTCTAAAAAAATTGGGAAGACAAATTCTAATAAGATTTTAGAGAGGGGAAGTATTTTATTTATCGAGGAGCCATCGAAAAATATAGATTTGACGACCTCGGTTGAATCGCAACAGCGTCTTCACCGCAAGAAAATTTTGATTTAGAGTACTTTCGCACTGAGGTTCAAAGTGAACCTTGGCAAAAGTGAGAATTGGTGGGGCAAAGGTTGGGGGCGCCTGCTGCCCCTTATTTATAGGGGACTCCGGGCGCCCGGGGTTGCTAGGGCGGGGCGCCCGGATCCCCTTCCGGGCGCCCCGGAGGGGAATACCAGGGGCGCCCGCCCCTGGTTTTTGACTTTTTTTTTTTTTTTTGGAAATTAGGTTTGGAGTTAAGTTTAAAGGTTGAAATTAAGTTTAAAAATAAAATTTAGTTTTAGAATTAAAATTGTAAACCATGATGCTCCAGCATCATTTTTTTACAATTAATTTTTAGTTTTTAAAAATTAATTTTATATCAAAACATGCTTTTAAATTGTTTATTTCCTGTTTAAATAGTAAATTAACTAAATTAGAAAATGAAAACAAATCATTTCTTGAGGAAAATCAAAACCTCAAGGAACAATTAAAGAATTCGAATCCAACTCAAGATCTTACACTTGAGAAGAGAATTTATCATTAAAAAATGAAATAAACAATTTAAAAGAGATGTTAGAAAAATTCACAACAAGATCAAAAAATTTAGACTTAATCCTAAATAATCAAAAAGCATGTTATAATAAAACCTTCAAATCATTAATAACCCAATACAAGTCAACCAATCTAGCTTGGGTTCCGAAAGCGTGTTTGACCACGCAAGTAGGACTTAATCAATATTATATACCTAAAGAAAAAATACATTATATAAAATTAAATAAACCAAACCAAAATCCAAAATACAAATCTAAATCAAATTCAAAATCTAAACAATTTTAAAAACAACAAAATTATCACCAAGTTAACTATAACTATAAAAAGAATCGACACAAGCCTAAAACCAAAATCTAAATTAATGGCCAATAATTCAGGGGGAGGCTCCTGAATAGCTGGCACCTCCGAAACTAACTAACCCGGCAGGGTAATTAGGATTTGTTAAAAAGAGACCAAGTTTAACTTGAATCATGGTACTGGTGAAATTTTTGGATGATAGTACGTTAGGGAAGCTTGGGCATCGCATGTCTAGAAAGATATGGCTTCGATCTGGTGCATTTGGCCAAGTGGAACTGACCAAAGCTACCCTTAAACGAATCCTAACCAGTTAGACCAAGATTTAGTACTAAGTTCCGTGGATAGGACTATTCGGAAAACCTTGAAAGGTTGGTTACTTCTAATGATGTCCTTGTGACTCACCAAGCTTAGAAGTTTATCCGAAGAATGCCTATTTGTGGAAACCAAAGCTAAGTCTGAATCTAACACAAGTTAAACCAAAAGTCTGTAATCAAATCAATTTCATCTCACAAAATCATAAGATTCCCTGATTGATAATATAGATCGGGTGAGATGAATAAGGCTTAAATTTTAATTTCAAATTTTTTTTTTAAATTAATTTCAAAATTTTTAATTTTAAACTTAAAAAATTAATTTCAAAATTTTTAATTTTAAACTTAAAAAATTAATTTGAAAATTTTAATTTTAACTTAAAAATTAATTTCAAAATTTTTAATTTTAAACTTAAAAAATTAATTTCAAAATTTTTAATTATAACTTAAAAATTAATTTCAAAATTTTAATGTTAAACTTAAAAATTAATTTCAAATTTTTAATTTTAACTTAATTTCAAAATGTTAATTTTAAACTTAAAAATTAATTTCAAAATTTTTAATTTTAACTTAAAAATTAATTTCAAAATTTTAATTTTAAACTTAAAAATTAATTTCAAAATTTTAATTTTTAACTTAAAAATTAATTTCAAAATTTTTAATTTTAACTTAAAAATTAATTTCAAAATTTTAATTTTTAACTTAAAAATTAATTTCAAAATTTTTAATTTTAACTTAAAAATTAATTTCAAAATTTTAATTTTAAACTTAAAAATTAATTTCAAAATTTTTAATTTCAACTTAAAAAATTAATTTCAAAATTTTAATTTTAAACTTAAAAATTAATTTCAAAATTTTTAATTTTAACTTAAAAATTAATTTCATAATTTTAATTTTTAACTTAAAAAATTAATTTCAAAATTTTAATTTTAAATTTAAAAATTAATTTCAAAATTTTTAATTTCAACTTAAAAATTAATTTAAAATTTTAAAAATTAATTTCAAAATTTTTTATTTTAACTTAAAAATTAATTTCAAAATTTTAATTTTTATCTTAAAAAATTAATTTCAAAATTTTAATTTTAAACTTACAAATTAATTTCAAAATTTTTAATCTTAATTTCAAAATTTTTAACTTAAAAATTAATTTCAAAATTTTAATTTTAAACTTAAAAATTAATTTCAAAATTTTTAAATTTGAAACTTAAAAAAAATTATTTTCAATATTTTAATTTTAACTTAAAAATTAATTTCAAAATTTTAATTTTTAACTTAAAAATTAATTTAAATTTTAACTTAAAAAAATTAATTTCAAAATTTTAATATTAAACTTAAAAATTAATTTCAAAATTTTAATTTTTAACTTTAAAAAAAAAATATTTCAAAATTTTTAGCTTAAAAATTAATTTCAATTTTTAATTTTAACTTTTAAATTAATTTCAAAATTTTAATTTTAAACTTAAAAATTATTTTCACAATTTTAATTCTAAAACTAAATTTTATTTTCAGAAATTTTATTTTTAAACTTAATTTGAACCTTTAAACTTAACTTCAAACCTAATTTCCACAAAAAAAAAAAAAAAAAAGTCAAAAACCAGGGGCGGGCGCCCTTGGTATTCCCCTCCGGGGCGCCCGGAAGGGGATACGGGCGCCCCGCCTTAGCAACCCCGGGCGCCCGGAAGGAATCCGGGCGCCCGGAGTCCCCTATAAATAAGGGGCAGCTGGCGCCCCCAACCTTTGCCCCACCAATTCTCACTTTTGCCAAGGTTCCCTTTGAACCTCAGTGCGAAAGTACTCTAAATCAAAATTTTCTTGCGGTGAAGACGCTGTTGCGATTCAACCGAGGTCGTCAAATCTGTATTTTTCGATGGCTCCTCGGTAAATAAAATACTTCCCCTCTCTAACATCTTATTAGAATTTGTCTTCTCAATTTTTTTTTCTTCTTAGACTAGTTTTGAATCCTTAGAAAGCATGTACCCATAGGTCTAGTTCTTGAGCATTTCACCAACACCTTAGGTTTACCTTGCTTGTGTTTGATAAACATAGAAAGTGGTGAGATGCATAGGCCAACTGTCTAGACTTAAGATGCTTATTCCAGTGCATCAGCATAAGTCTGGACGTTAAATACAATTCAGATATTAATCAGATTAAAGTTCATCAGTCAAGTCAAACACTGACTGGTTATAATTAACTTAATCTGACTAACCAAGTGAAAGCTACTATCTTCTGATAGTTAGTTAGTACCTAATTGGTTAGACAGCTGGTTAGAGTTAAGTATCAAGTTCAGGGGGAGAATTAACTCAAATTTTGTGTGTTTGAAAAATGCTTTTTAAAACCTAACATATGTTTGAACATTGATTTACAAAAAGTTAAATTTAACTAAATATTTGAAAAATGTGAAAGTTTAATCCCACCTGATTTTCAAACCTGATTTGAAAAGTTAACTATTTCAAAATTTAGTTCTTATCAAATTAGCCTTAAAAATTAATTTTTGACAAAAAAATTTTTTTGTTTGAAAAATCAAAGTTGAAAAACTTACCTTTCTGAAAAATAGATAAAAATTTGAAAAACCTATTTTGAAAATTTCCACACGCTTGAGAGTTAAACTTGATTAACTTTAAACTTTTCAAAACTACTTGTCTCCCCCAAGTCAACTTGACAATTTTTTAACTTGGTGTTAAAAATTGCACTTTTATCTTTCAAATTTTGAACCAAACCTACATATCTTTCAAAATTTGATTACCTGTTACAGTAACTCTTCACTATGATTGTTTACCTTTGTTCATTTTTTGATGAATGCCAAAGGGGGAGGAGGGTTAGGTGGTTAAATACAATCTTCCGCTCCGGCTTTCGTACCTCGAAAACACCGCGCGCACTTCCTTCTCGTCCGCCGGTGTACTCTTCCGCAGCACCTCGTCCCTCGGACGCACCGCGTGCCGTCCTTCTCGCTAGCTGCGTCTTCCGCTGGAGTACCTGTGCTCCTAAGCTCCTGCACACTTAGACACAAGGTTAAATACAACGCAGGACCTAACTTAACTTGTTGATCACACCAAAACAACCTTGGGGTTCCAACAATCTCCCCCTTTTTGGTGTGATCAACCCAAGTTAAGCTAGGGTCAACACAGATATAAAATAAAATTAAGTCAATTAACTTAATTTGCAATTTAAGTGCAAAAGGGTAGAAAAAATTAGATTTCAAAAAAAAATTTAATTTTCAATATTTCTACCTCCCCCGAGACTTATACTTTCTCTTCTCCCCCTTTGATCACAATAAAAATGGGGTTTAAAAAAAAAACAATCTAAGGGTTAAAGACTTAGAAAAAAATATCTCTAAATCAAATCAAAAAAATTTCTAAGTCATTAAGAGCAATTTCGAGAATCTTTGAAAATTTTGCAATAATTTTCACAAAAAAAAATCATTCTAAGCCCAAATATTTATGCAAGAAAATTTATCAGAATTGATAACATAAAAATAAATTTCTTTGCATTTATTTAATTGTTGTTCTAATGCTCTTTATCAACAGGATTTAAATTTCCATTTTAATTTATCAAAACTTCTTAAATCACACTGTTTCAAATTTAAAGCCACAAATATTAAACATGCAACAATTTGTATCATGTTAATTTCTATTATTTTTTGAATTTCAACTTCACAAAAATATTCAAATAGCATAAATTCTAACTTGATAAAATTCCTCAATAATGTAAAAAAATCTTTCGGCAATGTGCAAAATTCGTTTGAAAGAATTTTTTCTAATTTGCCAGAATTTTTTAACAATAAGAATTTGCAGGAATCTTTTAATAATAGATTTCTTAATCCGAAAATATTTTTCGATGAATCAATTTCTAATTCATAAAACTTTTTCAATAAAGTAATTTGTAATTCCAAATTTTTAGGACCAGAAAAAGTTTTCGATAATATTTCTAAGTTGCATAATTCTTTCGAAAAACTTCTTTGTGATTCACAAATGTTTTTTAGCAAAGTTTCCAACTTGCAAAATTCTTTTGTTAAGATATTTTGAAATTCGAAGAACTCTTTCGATAATATTTCAAATTTGCAGGATAAGTTTGACAATTGATTTTCTAATATAAAAAACTCTTTCGATGATTCGCAAAAATTTTCAGGCAATTCTTCGATTGAATCATTCAATTGATCAGAGGTTTGAAAACACCGCGCGCACTTCCTTTTTCCCAAATTCCCTTTGAGCTTTTGGAGGAGGTCCAACTTGCTTATCTAGTGTTGGTGTGATTAATCGTTGAGGGAAAGGTACTTGTGGCCTTTGGGAACTTCCTAGAGAAATGGAACCGAGTTCTTGTGATCTTCTATTATTCTTCTCCTCAATTCTAAACATGTCATTCTTCAGAAGTTCTTCATGATTTTTGCCACTTCTCAACCCAACATCATCACACTTTTCATTGGATCTTGACTGTGTAGGAGGGGGATCTTCTTTAAACCATTTTGATACAATACTATCAAGCTTTGCCCCCAAATGTTTGAACTCCTCACTCTGTGACTTGTGAATTTCAACATTTTTAGGTGGTTGAACTTCATTTTGTTTGACAGGCTCTCTTACATTTATGGCTTGCACTTCTTGAATATCTGAGGGAAATTCCATCCAACTTTTGTTGGAGCATTCATGGAGGTTCAATGTCACTTGATCAATTAATGAATAAGCTTCATCTACACTTTTGTCCATAAAAGAACCTCCAACTGATGAATCCAATAAACTCTTGTCTGAGAAAGAAATTCCCCTATAGAATATGTGCAAAATCAACCATTTTTCAAAACAATGATGAGGGCACGGTCTTTGAAGACTATTGAATCTATCTCATGCTTCAAATAATGATTCTCCATATGCCTGAGAAAAATTTGTTATGTAATTCCTCATATACACTGTTCTACTTGGAGGGAAAAAATGATTCAGAAATTGCTTCTCCAATTGTTCCCAACTTGTAATTCTTTGAGGATGGAGAGAATATAACCAAGTCCTTGCTTTATCCTTGATACTGAAAGGAAATGCCATCAATCGAACTGCATCTGCTGACACTCCTTCACATTTCACCATATCACAAATCTCTAAAAATGTTTCAAGATGCAAATAAGGACTTTCTGATACTTCTCCTCCAAATTTATGACCTTGTATCATAAAAATTAACTCTGGGTCTAGTTGGAAACTTTCTGCTTTAATTTGAGGTTGCACAATGGGAGATAAAAATCTTGCAGAAAAGGGTGTTGAAAAATTTCTCATGGGCCTGCTTGACAAGTTAGTGCTCATGGATATTCAAGAGAAAAAAAATTATAAATTGAATAATCGAAGACAAGAAATAAAATACAATATGAAAAGAAAGAAAGAAAATACAGAATTTAAATTGCAAGAAAGAAAGTGCATAATGAAAACAAGAAAGAAAAGATAAAAGAAAAAAGAAAAATGTCTAGAATAATTCATATGCTAAAAATTGCAAGATATGTTTACAAAAGAAAAGAAGAAAGAAACTAGATCAAAAGAGAAAACAAAGAAAAGTTAGATTAGAGTGCTAGAAATCAAGAATGCAAAGTTAGAATTAGAATTAGAATTGCAACAAAAAGAATTGTCAAGAATGTTATTCAAGAAAGGAAAAATTTATGAAAACAGAATTCTAACAATTAGTTATAACTATGCAAATCAAAAGAAAGAAAGAAAAGTTATGTTTAGTCTAACTCAATTGATAATCTCTAATGTTATATCGCAGTCCCCGACAATGGCGCCAAAAACTTGTTACGTTCCGCAAGTGTACGGAAATGTCGCAAGTAATATAAAAGATTATCATATCCACAAGGACTAGAATAAACACTAGAAATATCTCAAAGCGAATTAGCTAAACAACTAATCAATTGGTTTCAAATGCTAAAGATGAAAAACAAATCTAAAAATGAAAGATTAACAAACAAGAGTTTGGGGTTTGAGTTATGATAAAGGGAGGCTCTAGGAGTTTTGGTTTCTCTGTAAGATCTCTTGAATGTATATGGTTTACCAATTCTTGTTTCTCAATTGTCTAATATTAGTAGAAGGTTGTTGGTTCTCTCTTGCAATAGATAACCGGCTTAGGACTGAAAAATATACCTAAATGTGATCAATTAGATATGAACCTACGTTGTCCTTACACAAGATTGCACCTATTACTATGCTTCCCTCGGATATCAACATAGAAGTTCATAGCTTCTTAACTCATAAAGATGCAAGGATTGAATCATAAAATCTATCCTACCCTCTTGAATATTCTCATTTCACCTTCAAGGTTATCCCTCAAACATCCTTACACGGGCTTGCACCTGTCACATGGATCCCTCGGAAAATCGAGTGAGAGTTAATCTCTACAATGTCTATAAGATATCCAAATAATCAATCAAGAATGAGAATTAAGACCTAATCACAATTAATCATTCAAGATCCAATCTACAAACTAGGCAACATCATAGAAACAAAGAAATGGCAAATCCACAAGAGTTTACATCAATTTATCTCGCAAATACTCCCTCCATCCTAGAACAAAAAGATCTACTCCATAAAACGAAGAAAGAAAACCAAAGATAAGAAGATTATAAGCATTTCTTCAATCCCAATCCAAGAAGAGGAGAGAAAGAAAACTTATCTACAATTTAGCTCCATCTTTGGATCCAATCCTCGCTCCCGGAGGCGAATTCACCAAGATCTCCCTTTAGATCACCCAAAAATCCTCCCAAGAATGGGAGGAATCCACCAAATCTTGCTTTCTCCCAAAGGGGAGAAGATCCCCTTTCAAATCTTCAAAGAGGCTTTAAATAGAGGGGGCTTTCGAGCGCCACACAGCCTCGATGCATGGCCGTGTGAGGTTCACACGGCCAGAGCCTTTCCCCTCTTTGCCATCCATACACGGTCGTGTGGTGTACACGGCCGTGGACAACACCCATCAAGACCTCCAAGCACGGCCGTGTAGATCCACACGGCCTGGACTGCCCCAGCTTCTAGAAACCTGGCACGACCGTGTGGTGCACACGACCAGAACACTTTTAAGCGCTAGGAACCCTGCACGGTCGTGTGATGCACACGGCCAGGGTCTTCTTGGTCTCTGGAAACCTTACACGGCCTTGTAGATCCACACGGCCATATAAGGATTGAACTCTGATTTACTTCAAAACTTGGCACGGCCATGTGAGGTTCACACGGCTTGGCCAAGTTCCTTGTCTGTTTCTCCTGGTTGACCACACGGCTAGAGCACTCCACTCAGGCAGAGCCGTGTGTAGCACACGAGCAAGTGCTTTCTCCAATGCTTAGCTCATAAGTTTGTCCAAGAATGTAGAATCTTCACCAAATTTGACTACTGTGTACAAAAAATACACAAAAAGTAGATCTCCGTACAAAAAGAGTAAATATGCTAAAAGAAAAGCTGGAAGTATAAAAATGCATAGATCAAGCAAGCTCAAAGTATGTAAATGTGTGTCAAAACATGCATAAAAGTATATAAAATCTATGCACATCACCATATCATAAGCGTCCATCAACTCGTGTTGCTTCTGAAGCTTAGAGTTCATGGTCGCGAGCATGAGACATGACACATCTAATGCGTTATCTTAATGCTTCTTGTAAGCATTACGATCATCTCGCGTGGCAGTGGTAGGAGGTGCCTCGGGAATGGGCTGCTCCAGGATGTACAATTTTTTTTCTTGAGTGAGAACTATTCTCAGATTTCTGTACCAGTCTAGGAAATTAGCTCTGTTGAGCTTGTCCTTCTCAAGGACAGAACGCAGGGAGAAAGAGTTCGTATTTGACGTCATGGTAATCTACAACAGAAAAATACAGGAAAATAAATATCATATTCCAATTAATCATCTAATTAGGCCTTTAATTAAATGATGCTCCCACTAAATTCTATAATTCATGTGAGACAAAATCCACATCATACTATGCCCTGAGTTAGCTTTAGCTAAAACGCCCAAGACTTAGTATGTGTTAGTTAGTGCCCTAGAGTCAATCATTTGATGATTGTATGGACTCATTGTATCATATTCTTGTATATTAATAAAGACATTTGTTTGGTTATTATACTTATTTGTATTAGTGCCAAATAGACTAAGTATAATAGCGTCCTTGAGTAGAAGGTTCATACCTATATCAATCGATTAGTTGAATCGATAGTGAGATGATATAGGGAACACTACTCTAAATCATTCCTAGTCGAATATTAACATTCAGGGACAATGTTAATGCAATAAGACTAGCATGTAGGTCAGCTCGATGACTTGATCTCACAAGTCATGGATATAGAGATATCAAGCTGACACATGGGTATACATTGGAGAATGTATACTGAATGACCCGCCATGAGAAAGTATCATGGATCGTTATATGAGTGTCATATACTTTCTCATGTGGCTGTTAGTATGACTATTAGTCCTTAGACCTGAAGTCACCATGGATCCCTACATAAGGAGTTATGTACTTTGGTTTCGTCAAACGCCACCCGTAACTGAGTTGACTATAAAGGCGATTACTGGGTATATAACAAATTATGTAGAGGGATGTGAGTCATGTAGATGGGATCTATCCCTCCCATATGACGGGAGCGACATCGGTATTCTTGATAGAGTGAGACCACTAAGTGCATGGCCATGCCCAAATGAGTAAACATTAGATGTTGAGCTCATTTGATCGAGTGAGTCTACTTGGAGTTCAAGATTTAGATTGATTAGAGGATGACACGGTCTATGCCTCACATTGATCAATCTAGATGTCTAGGATAGAAGGACAATGTCACATATTGTGAGAAGTCACAATTAGTAGTCACAAGGTGATGTTGGATCTCAACATTTCTTGTAAGTTGGGTAGCAATGATGTATTGCTAGATGTCACTCATTGCTTATGTTTCTAAAGAAGTTTAGAAACATTGCCAACGTTACAAGAACCTGTTGGGTCACACACAAAGAACAAGTGGATGGAGATTGGGTTCATATGATGAACCAATTTGATTATGTTCATATGATGCACCAAAGATTGGATTCAAATTAGACTTATTGAGTTAGACTCAATTAGATTCAATTGTTGAATGAGTCTAATTTAAATTTGATTCATTGAGTCAATTTATATTAATGAATTGAGATTCATTAAATTGAAATTGACTTGAATCAAAGGTTGGATTTAACTCAACAAGGAAGAAATTGGTCAATTTTGACTTGACCAAATGAAAGTTGAAACATCAAGTTTGATTTGATGTATTGCCACATCATAAGGATGATTCATCCTTGCCACATCACCTCCACCTCATGAGGCATGCCACCTCATGGGGGTTACACTCTTCCCTTGGTTTTAATGTGGCCGGCCACATTAATGGGGGGGTTACATTGTGTGGCCGTCCACACTAATGCAATGGAGGGGTTTTGATTTTGTGGCATTATGTGTGCATTGATGCTATCATCTTCTTCCTTGTCTTTCTTCCTCCTTGCTCTTGCTGTTGCCATGAGTTTCAAGGGGAAGGTGAAGGTGGTTGAGTGAGTTCCAAGAGCAAAGGAAGAGTGAAGGTCACAAAGGAGGGATACTACTTCTTGAGTGTAAGACATTCCTTTTGCATCCTTTCTTTTCTTCCTTTTAAATCCTACTCGAGAGCCCTAGAAAGTGCTAGCACACTTGGGGCTCTCTTCTCCATCCTTGAGTGCTAGAGAGTACTCCTTGTTCGTGTGGATATCACTAGAGAAGTATCAACCTTGCTACTTTGGAGATCCGACACGTACCTTGGACGAGCGGGAATTTTGCGAGGGCACGCTTCAAAGTAAAAGTTCTCAACACATAGATCTAGGAGTAGATCTAAAATTTTGAAACTCGTACTCGTAAGTTCATTCGGTTTTTCCTTGCACAGATCCGTTGGCCTTGGGTGATTCGGGGTTTCCGCGACGCGAAAAGCGGTTTTCACGGCCCGAAGAACCCAACAGTGGTATCAGAGCCACGTGCAAGGCGAGTACGAGTTTGTTTTTTGGTTTTATGAAAACTAAAGTTTCTGTAATTTTCTGTAAAATTATGATTTTTGGATTTTTATGAGTATTTTTCTCGAGTAATCGAAGCACAAGTGTTTAGTCGCTTGTAGGCTTCGGCTACCGGAAAGATTTTTCCAAAACGGCTTCGTTTCGCCCCAAAAGTTTTTGGGACAGCGGGCTTGGATGCCATTAGATCGCTTAGGAGCAACTCGCGATGGTTAGATCGTGGGTAGGGGTACTGCCCCTAACCCCGCAAGGGGATTTACTCCGCGATTGCACCCGAAATCGCTAAAAACGAACCCGCCGAGAAGATTTTTCCGAAACGGCAATGTCTGGCCCAAATCGTTTTGGGACAGCGGGTTTAGGTGCTGTTGGATCGCAAAGGAACCCTCGCGATGGTTAGATCGTGGGTAGGGGCGCTGCCCCTGGCCCCGCAAGGGGATCCGTTCTGCGATTGCGCTCGAAACCGCTAAACGGGTCTGCCGGGAAATTTTACTCATAAAAATTGTAAAAATTAATTTTAAAATTACAGAAAATTATGAAAATATATAATTTTGAATTATATATTAATTTTGTGATAGTCATGGCCCAAAAACCCAATGTGATTGGATTGTGTTGTAATTCATAATACGGCCTGCGTGCTGTTACGTGTTTGCGAGTGTTGTATTATATTCGCGACCTGCGCGTCGTGCCTTCTCTTATATTCTTGTTGTAAATTAGATTTAGACTTGAATGTAACTCGAGTTTCAAATTGTAATGTACAAATTGGAGCGGTGGAGGGTCCACACGAGACGGAGTTCCGAGGCGGGCACGAGCAACACAAGGTGGTCAAAGGGAGGAGCTTGGAGAAGCTGTTGACCCTAGGTTGACCAATCGATCTTCTCATTGGCTTGAGAAGATCGTAGTAGGGCCATGACTAAATCACAAATAGATTAATTAATTTCTTGTGTATGTGATGCATATTTAATAAGTAGTTAATTAATTAGTGCCTTACGATTAGATTAGATCTAAGTCGTGCACCTGATGCACCCTTGCGATTAGATTAGATCTAAGTCGTGCACAAGATGCATCCTTTTCGATTAGATTAGATCTCAATCGACTCAACTCTAATGCCTAACCGTGCCGTGATACCTATCACTACCTCGATCACATGTATTGTTGAATCTGCCAAAGCAGAGCAATACATATTATCTTGGTAGGGTACGGAGGGACAATCTTGGTCCCGCCTATCAACGCATGGGTGAATACAAACTCAATTAGATTGAGTATTCCTAGTTACTCGGTTGGATCGAGTCAACTATAGGCATTCTTCCAACGGTTGGAGAAAATAAGGTCAAAATCACATCTATATTAACTCTCGGGCGTATTAGCCAAAGCTAACTCGAGTTTTAATATAAATGCGGATATTGATTTTATAAACAAGAGTTGCATAGAGATGTAATTGGTAATCGTTACCTACCGATCATACTAAGCCTTGGGCGTATTATCCAAAGCTAACTCAAGGGTTAGTATGATGTGGATCTTGTCCCACAAGAATTATAGAATTCAGTGGGAGCATCATTTAATTAAATGCCTAATTAAATGATTTTAAAAGAATATGATATTTATTTCTGCAAATTTTCTGTTGTAGATAACCATGACGTCGAACACGAATTCCTTCTCCCTGCGATCTGTCCTTGAGAAGGACAAGCTCAACGGAGCAAATTTCTTGGACTGGTACAGGAACCTGAGAATAGTTGTCACTCAGGAACGTAAACTGTACGTTCTGGAGCAGCCCATTCCGGAGGCTCCTCTTGCAACTGCCACGCGAGCTGACCGGGATGCTTACAAGAAGCATCAAGACGACACATTAGATGTGTCCTGTCTAATGCTCGCGACCATGAACTCTGAGCTTCAGAAGCAACACGAGTTGATGGGCGCTTACGATATGGTTGAACATCTTTGTCACCTATATCAAGGACAAGCAAGGCACTGGAAGAGGAACTCCAAAGAATACCTGGAAGATCTTAAGAAGAAGAGAAATAAGATTTCTACTTCAGGTATACATGTTATAGAAGTCAACCTCTCTATTCCTTCATCGTGGGTATTAGATACCGGATGTGCTTCGCATATTTGTACTAATGTACAAGCACTGAGGAATAGCAGGGCATTGACAAAGGGTGAGATAGACCTACGAGTAGGCAATGGAGCACGAGTTGCTGCTATTGCTGTAGGAACTTATCATCTATCTCTTCCCTCTGGGCTTATACTAGAATTAGATGATTGTTGTTATGTGCCTGCCTTGACTAAGAACATAATTTCAGTTTCTTGTTTGGACAAGAAAGGATTTTCGTTTATAATAAAGAACAAATGTTGTTCTGTCTATTTAAACGATATGTTCTATTGTAGTGCACCTCTGATAAATGGACTCTATATTCTAGACCTCGAGAGCCCTATCTATAACGTAAATACCAAGTCTAATGACATGAACCAAACCTACCTTTGGCACTGTCGCTTAGGTCATATAAATGACAAGCGCTTATCCCAGCTCCATAAGGATCGTTTGCTGGACTCATTTGATTTTGAATCATATGAGATATGCGAGTCATGCCTATGAGGCAAGATGACCAAGACTCCCTTTAGTGGGCACAGCGAGAGAGCGACTGATTTTTTAGGACTCATACATAGTGATGTATGTGGCCCTTTCAATGTCGCTGCTAGAGGCGGTTATAGATACTTCATCACATTTACTGATGACTTCAGTAGATATGGTTATATGTACTTGATGACACATAAATCCGAATCCTTTGAAAAGTTTAAAGAATTCAAGAATGAAGTACAGAACCAGCTTGGCAAGAGTATTAAAATACTTCGATCAGATTGAGGTGGTGAATACTTAAGCCATGAGTTTTGTGACTATTTAGCTGAGTGTGGGATTCTATCCCAACTCACTCCTTCTGGAACACCACAGTGGAATGGTGTGTCCGAAAGGAGGAATCGTACCTTATTAGATATGGTACGGTCTATGATGAGTCACATAGATCTTCCGACATTCCTTTGGGGCTATGCTCTAGACACGGCAGCTTTTATACTCAAACGAGTTCCATCCAAGGCCGTGATAAAGACGTCATATAGGATATGGACTGGGAAAGATGCCCAGGTGTCTTTCATGAGGATTTGGGGTTGTGAGGCTTATGTTCGACGTCAAGTCTCAGACAAGTTAGGACCCAAATCCGACAAGTGCTATTTTATCGGATATCCCAAGGAAACTAAGGGATATTACTTCTACATTCCCAGTTAGCACAAGGTGCTTGTGGCAAAGACTGGGGTCTTTCTAGAAAGGGACTTTGTTTCTAGAAAGACTAGTGGGAGCACGTTCGATCTTGAAGAAGTTCAAGATGCGAACAATAGCACTGATGCCTCGATGGAAATTGAACTGGAACCACAAAGTGTTGTGGATGATGTTGTTCCACAAGGAGTTGAGGAACAACAACCGGCTCAAGTAGGCATACCTCTTCGCACGTCTGATAGGGTACGTCGTCAGCCTGAGAGATACTCATTTCTCTTGTCTGACCATGATGACATTGTGCTCATAGAGGATGAGCCTACCACCTATCAGGAAGCTGTGATGAGACCAGATTCCGAGAAATGGCTAGAGGCCATGAGATCCGAAATGGAATCCATGTACACTAACCAAGTATGGACTTTGGTTGATCCA
Source organism: Zingiber officinale (assembly GCF_018446385.1). Classification (NCBI taxonomy): domain Eukaryota; kingdom Viridiplantae; phylum Streptophyta; class Magnoliopsida; order Zingiberales; family Zingiberaceae; genus Zingiber; species Zingiber officinale. The sequence continues at coordinate 56,849,434 of NC_056006.1, read as the reverse complement.
CCTGAAGGGGTAAAACCCATTGGGTGTAAGTGGGTCTTTAAGAGAAAGATTGACATGGATGGACTTATTTATAAGGGTCGCTTGGTAGCTAAAGGTTTCAAGCAGATTCATGGTATTGACTATGATGAAACCTTTTCTTCAGTAGCGATGTTTAAATCTATTCGGATCATGCTTGCTATTGCAGCCTACCATGACTATGAGATATGGCAGATGGATGTCAAAACCGCGTTTCTGAATGGAAACCTACTCGAGGATGTGTACATGACACAACCTGAGGGTTTTGTAGATCCATAGCATACTAGCAGAGTATGCAAGCTGCATAGGTCCATTTATGGACTAAAGCATGCTTCTCGGAGCTGGAATCTTCGATTCGATGATGCAATCAAACAGTTTGGTTTCATCAAGAACGAAGATGAGCCTTGTGTCTACAAGAAGGTTGTAGGGGATATAGTTGTCTTCCTCATATTGTATGTGGATGACATACTACTCATTGGGAAGGACATCCCTATGCTTCAGTCTGTCAAGACCTGGCTAGGGAGTTGCTTCTCAATGAAGGACTTAGGTGAAGCATCTCGTATTCTAGAAATACAGATCTATAGAGATAGATCTAGGAGATTGCTTGGCTTGAGTCAGAGTACATACATTGACAAGGTACTACTTCGGTTTGCCATGCAGAACTCCAAGAAGGGATTTCTGCCGATGTCACATGGCGTGAGTCTTTCGAAGACTCAAAGTCCCTCTTCTAGAGAGGAGAGAGACCGCATGGATCAGATCCCTTATGCCTCAGTCATAGGATCGATCATGTACGCCATGCTATGTACTCAACCTGATGTCTCGTATGCTTTGAGCATGACGAGCAGGTACTAGTCAAATCCTGGTGAACGTCACTAGATAGCGGTCAAGAATATTCTTAAGTACTTACGAAGGACTAAAAATATTTCTTGATATATGGAGGCAATGATGAGCTAACTGTAAAGGGTTACAGTGATGCCAGCTTCCAGACCGATCAGGATGATTACCGATCGCAGTCAGGGTTCGTGTTTTGCTTAAATGGTGGTGCTGTGAGCTGGAAGAGTTCAAAGCAGGACACAGTAGCTGATTCTACAACAGAGGCCGAGTATATTGCTGCATCAGAGGCAGCAAAGGAGGCAGTTTGGATCCGCAAGTTCATCACTGAACTTGGAGTGATTCCTAGCATCGCTGACCCGGTTGAGCTCTATTATGACAACAATGGAGCTATACCACAGACGAAGGAACCTCGCTCACACCAGCGGACCAAGCACATACTACGGCGCTTCAATCTCATTCGAGAGATTATCGATAGAGGAGATGTGAAGATTTGCAGAGTACCTACAGAGGCTAACATCGTAGATCCCTTGACCAAGGCTTTGGCACAGAGAAAGCATGATGGTCACACTAGGTCATTAGGCCTTAGAGCCTATACTGATTGACACTAGTGCTAGTGGGAGATTGTTAGTTAGAGCCCTAGAGCCAATCATTTGATGATTGTATGGACTCATTGTATCATATTCTTGTATATTAATAAAGGCATTTGTTTGGTTATTATACTTATTTGTATCAGTGCCAAATAGACTAAGTATAATAGCGTCCTTGAGTAGAAGGTTCATACCTATATCAATCGATTAGTTGAATCGATAGTGAGATGATATAGGGAACACTACTCTAAATCATTCCTAGTCGAGTATTAACATTCAGGGACAATGTTAATGCAATAAGACTAGCATGTAGGTCAGCTCGATGACTTGATCTCACAAGTCATGGATATAGGATATCAAGCTGACACATGGGTATACATTGGAGAATGTATACTGAATGACCCGCCATGAGAAAGTTTCATGGATCGTTATATGAGTGTCATATACTTTCTCATGTGGCTTTTAGTATGACTATTAGTCCTTAGACCTGAAGTCACCATGGATCCCTACATAAGGAGTTATGTACTTTGGTTTCGTCAAACGTCACCCGTAACTGGGTGGACTATAAAGGCGATTACTGGGTATATAACGAATTATGTAGAGGGATGTGAGTGATGTAGATGGGATCTATCCCTCCCATATGACGGGAGCGACATCGGTATTCTTAATAGAGTGAGACCACTAAGTGCATGGCCATGCCCAAATGAGTCAACATTAGATGTTGAGCTCATTTGATCGAGTGAGTCTACTTGGAGTTCAAGATTTAAATTGATTAGAGGATGACATGGTCTATGCCTCACATTGATCAATCTAGATGTCTAGGATAGAAGGACAATGTCAAATATTGTGAGGAGTCACAATTAGTAGTCACAAGGTGATGTTGGATCTCAACATTTCTTGTAACTTGGGTAGCAATGATGTATTGCTAGATGCCGCTTATTGCTTATGTTTCTAAAGAAGTTTAGAAACATTGCCAACGTTACAAGAACCTATTGGGTCACACACAAAGAACAAGTGAATGGAGATTGGGTTCATATGATGAACCAATTTGATTAGGTTCATATGATGAACCAATTTGATTAGGTTCATATGATGCACCAAAGATTGGATTCAAATTAGACTTATTGAGTTAGACTCAATTAGATTCAATTGTTGAATGAGTCTAATTTAAATTTAATTCATTGAGTCAATTTATATTAATGAATTGAGATTCATTAAATTGAAATTGACTTGAATCAAAGGTTGGATTTAACTCAACAAGGAAGAAATTGGTCAATTTTGACTTGACCAAATGAAAGTTGAAACATCAAGTTTGACTTGATGTATTGCCACATCATAATGATGATTCATCCTTGCCACATCACCTCCACCTCATGAGGCATGCCACCTCATGGGGGTTACACTCTTCCCTTGGTTTTAATGTGGCCGGCCACATTAATGGGGGGGTTACATTGTGTGGCCGGCCACACTAATGCAATGGAGGGGTTTTGATTTTGTGGCATTATGTGTGCATTGATGCTATCATCTTCTTCCTTGTCTTTCTTCCTCCTTGCTCTTGCTGTTGCAATGAGTTTCAAGGGGAAGGTGAAGGTGGTTGAGTGAGTTCCAAGAGCAAAGGAAGAGTGAAGGTCACAAAGGAGGGATACTACTTCTTGAGTGTAAGACATTCCTTTTGCATCCTTTCTTTTCTTCCTTTTAAATCCTACTCGAGAGCCCTAGAAAGTGCTAGCACACTTGGGGCTCTCTTCTCCATCCTTGAGTGCTAGAGAGTACTCCTTGTTCGTGTGGATATCACTAGAGAAGTATCTACCTTGATACTTTGGAGATCCGACACGTACCTTGGACGAGCGGGAGTTTTGCGAGGGCATGCTTCAAAGGTAAAAGTTCTCAACACATAGATCTAGGAGTAGATCTAAAATTTTGAAACTCGTACTCGTAAGTTCATTCGGTTTTTCCTTGCACGGATCTACGACTTTGGGTGATTCGGGGTTTCCGTGAAGCGAAAAGCGATTTTCGCGGCCCGAAAAACCCAACAGTATGATCTGTAGGTAACTAATTACCAATTACATCACTATTTAACTATTGTTTATAGGATCAAGATCCACATTTATATTAAAACCCGAATTAGCTTTGGCTAATACGCCCAAGAGTTAATATAAATGTGATTTTGACCTATCTACCAACCATTGGAAAATGCCTATAGTTAAACTCAAACCAATTGAGTTAACTAGTTACTCAATCTAATTGAGTGGTACTCACCCATGCGTTGATAGGCGGGACCAAGATTGTCCCTCCGCACCCTACCAAGATAGCATGCGTTGCTCTGCTTTGGCAGATTCAACAACAACATGCATTCGAGGTAGTGATGGGTATCACGGCATGGTAGGCATTTCGAGTTGACGCGATTGAGATCTAATCTAATCGACGATGCGTATCATATACTCGATTTAGATCTAATCTAATCATGGAGGTGCATTATGTGTGCGACTTAGATCTAATATAATCGTTAAGGCACTAATTAATTACAAATCTAGAATGCATCACATATATACACACAAGCAATTAATTAATTTTGTGATTATTCATGGCCCTACTACGATCTTTTGAAGCCAATGAGAAGATTAGATGGTCAACCTAAGGTCAACAACTTCTCAAGCTCTTTCCTTTGACCACCTTGTGTTGCTCGCACTCTCCTCGTAACTCCGTCTCGAGTGAACCTTCCACCACCTCATTTTGTACATTACAAAAGGTGAAACTCGAGTTACATTCGAGTCTAAACTATTTACAACAAGAATAAATAAATAGAAAGGCACGACGCGCAGGTCACGTATCAAATATACAACACGCACAATCACATGACGGCACGCAGGCCGTATTATGAATTACAACACAATTTCCAATCAAATTAGGGTCTTTTGGGTCATGACCATCACAAAATAATACACAATTCTAAATTATGTAATTTCTATATATTTCTATAAATTTTCCCATAATTTTTACAATTTTAAGAGTAAAAATTCCCGGCGGTCCCGTTTAGCGATTTTCGGGTGCAATTGCGGAACGAAGCCCCTTGCGGGGTTAGGGGTGTTGGGTTTTTCGGGCCGCGAAAATCACATTTTCGCGTCGCGGAAACCCTGAATCACCCATGCCACTGGATCTCGTGCGAAGAAAACTTTCAAAAATACGAGTACGAGTTTAAAGCTTCAATCTACAGTAGATCTACGAAGGAAGAAAACATTTTTATACCTTTGAAGCGTGCCTTTCGCGTATCCCGCACGTCCAAAATGCCGGATCTCTAGACCATCAAGCGTACGGTCCTCTAGAAGTATCCACACGGACAACTTAGGTGGAGAAGACCTAAACAAAGGTGTGCTAGCACCTTGATAGGTCACGACAAGAAGAAGAGAGGGAGAGAGCAAGAAGAACTCAAGGAAGAAGAAGGAATGAATACACACTTTTATGAAAAATGAAATCCATTCAAAAACATAAGTGGCCGGCCACCTCTCCAAGGTGTAACCCCCATTCTCATTAAATGTAGCCATTAAAGAGAATGGAGTTGTAACTCCCATGAGGTGGCACACTTTGATGATGTGGCACATCATCATTGGTCCACATCTTGCCATCTCACTAATGATGTGGCAATTAGTCAAGTCAAACTTGACTCTTCCTCTTCCTCTTAAGTCAAGTCAAACTTGACCAAATCTCTTCCATGGTTGATCAAATCCAACCATTTGATTCAAGCCAACTTAATATAATGAATCTAATTCATTTAATTAAATTGATTCAATGAGTCATAATCTAAATTAGACTCATTGAACACATGAATCAACTTGAGTCCAACTCAAGTTAGCCTAATTAGGATTACTCTTAATCCAATTTGATTCATCAAATGAATCTAATCCTCTTGGTTCATCATATGAACCTAATCTCCATCTAATTGTCCTTAGTGTGTGACCCTATAGGTTCTTGTAACGTTGGCAATGCCCTAAACTCATTAAGGAGCATAAGTAATGAGCGGTATCTAGCAACACATCATTACTACCCAAGTTACAAGAATGTTGAGATCCAACATCACCTTGTGACTACTAATTGGGACTCCTCACAATATATGACAAGTGTCCTTCTATCCTAGACATCTAGATTCGTCAATGTGAGGCATAGACCGTGTCATCCTCTGACCAATCTAAATCTTGAACTCCAAGTAGACTCACTAAATCAAATGAGCTCAATATCCTATATTGACTCATTTGGGCATGGCCATGCACTTCGTGGTCTCACTCTATCAAGAATACCAATGTCTCTCCCGTCATATAGGAGGGATAGATCCCATTTACATCACTCACATCCCTCTGCATAATTTGTTATATACCAAGTAATCGCCTTTATAGTCCACCCAGTTACGGGTGACGTTTGACGAAACCAAAGTACATAACTCCTTATGTAAGGATCTACGGTGACTTCAGGTCTAAGGACTAGTAGTCATACTAATTGCCACATGAGAAAGTATATGACACTCATATAACGATCCATGATACTTTCTCATGGCGGGTCATTCAGTATACATTCTCTAATGTATACTCATGTGTCAACTTGATATCTCTATATCCATGACTTGTGAGATCAAGTCATCGAGTTGACCTACATGCTAGTCTTATTGCATTAACATTGTCCCTGAATGTTAATACTCGACTAGGAATGATTAAGAGTAGTGTTCCCTATATCATCTCACTATCGGTTCAACTAACCGATTGATATAGGTGAGAACCGTCTACTCAAGGACATTATTATACTTAGTTTATTTGACACCAATACAAGTAAGTATAATAACCAAAATCCAAATGCCTTTATTTATATATATAGAATATGATACAAATAAGTCCAAAATACAATCATCAAATGATTGGCACTAGGGCTCTAGCTAACAATCTCCCACTAGCACTAGTGTCAATCTGTGTAGGCTCTAAGCCCAAATGACCTAGTGTGACCATCATGCTTCTTCTGTGCTAAAGCCTTGGTCAAGGGATTTGCGATGTTAGCCTCTGTAGGTACTCTGCAAATCTTCACATATCCTCTCTTGATGATCTCTCGAATGAGATGGAAGCGCCGTAGTATGTGTTTGGTCGGCTGGTGTGAGCGAGGTTCCTTCGTCTGTGCTATGGCTCCATTGTTGTCACAATAGAGCTCAATAGGGTCAGCAATGCTAGGAACCACCCAAGTTCAGTGATGAACTTGCAAATCCAAACTGCCTCCTTTGCTGCCTCTGATGCAGCAATATACTCGGCCTCTGTCGTAGAATCAGCTACTGTGTCCTGCTTCGAACTCTTCCAGCTGAAGCTAGCATCACTGTAACCCTTTACAGCTAGCTCATCATTACCTCCATATTTCAAGAAATATTCTTTAGTCTTTCTTAAGTACTTAAGAATATTTTTGACCGCTATCCAGTGACTTTCACCTGGATCTGACTGGTATCTGCTCGTCATGCTCAAAGCATACGAGACATCAGGTCGAGTACATAGCATAGCGTACATGATCGATCCTATGGCTGAGGCATAAGGGATCTGATCCATGCGGTCTCTCTCCTCTCTAAAAGAGGGACCTTGAGTCTTCGAAAGACTCACGCCATGTGACATCGGCAGAAATCCCTTCTTGGAGTTCTGCATGGCAAACCGAAGGAGTACCTTGTCAATATATGCACTCTGACTTAAGCCAATCAATCTCTTAGATCTATCTCTACAGATCTGTATCCCTAGAATGCGGGATGCCTCACCTAAGTCCTTCATTGAGAAGCAACTCCCTAGCCAGGTCTTGACAGACTGAAGCAAAGGGATGTCCTTCCCAATGAGTAGTATGTCATCCACATACAATATGAGGAAGACAACTATATCCCCTACAACCTTCTTGTAGACACAAGGCTCATCTTCATTCTTGATGAAACCAAACTATTTGATTGCATCATCGAATCGAAGATTCCAGCTCTGAGAAGCTTGCTTTAGTCCATAAATGGACCAATGCAGCTTGCATACTCTGCTAGTATGCTTTGGATCTACAAAACCCTCAGGTTGTGTCATGTACACATCCTCGAGTAGGTTTCCATTCAGAAAAACTGTTTTAACGTCCATCTGCCAGATCTCGTAATCGTGGAAAGATGTAATAGCAAGCATGATCCGAATAGACTTAAACATCGCTACTGGAGAAAAAGTTTCATCATAGTCAATACCATGAATCTGCTTGAAACCTTTAGCTACCAAGTGACCCTTATAGATAAGTCCATCCATGTCAGTCTTTCTCTTAAAGACCCACTTGCACGCAATGGGTTTCACCCCTTCAGGTGGATCAACCAAAGTCCATACTTGGTTGGTGTACATGGATTCCATCTCGGATCTCATGGCCTCTAGCCATTTCTCGGAATCTGGTCTCACCACAGCTTCCTGATAGGTGGTAGGCTCATCCTCTATGAGCACAACGTCATCATGGTCAGACAAGAGAAATGAGTATCTCTCAGGCTGACGACGTACCCTATCAGACCTGCGAAGAGGTATGTCTACTTGAACTGGTTGTTGTTCCTCAACTCCTTGTGGAACAACATCATCCACAACACTTTGTGTTCCAGTTCAATTTCCATCGAGGCATCAGTGCTATTGTTCGCATCTTGAACTTCTTCAAGATCGAACGCGCTCCCACTAGTCTTTCTAGAAACAAAGTCCCTTTCTAGAAAGATCCTCGTCTTTGCCACAACTACCTTGTGTTGACTGGGAATGTAGAAGTAATATCCCTTAGTTTCCTTGGGATATCCAATAAAATAGCACTTGTCGGATTTAGGTCCTAACTTGTCTGAGACTTGACGTCGAACGTAAGCCTCACAACCCCAAATCCTCATGAAAGACACCTGAGCATCTCTCCCAGTGCATATCCTATATGGTGTCTTTATCACGGCCTTGGATGGAACTCAGTTGAGTATAAAAGCTACCGTGTCTAGAGCATAGTCCCAAAGGTATGTCGGAAGATCTGTGTGACTCATCATAGACCGTACCATATCTAATAGGGTACGATTCCTTCTTTCGGATACACCATTCCACTGTGGTGTTCCAGGAGGAGTGAGTTGGGATAGAATCCCACACTCAGCTAGATAGTCACGGAACTCATGGCTAAGGTATTCTCCACCTCGATCGGATTGAAGTATCTTAATACTCTTGCCAAGCTGGTTCTGTACTTCATTCTTGGATTCTTTGAACTTTTCAAAGGATTTAGACTTATGTGTCATCAAGTACACATAACCATATCTACTGAAATCATCAGTAAATGTGATGAAGTACCTATAACCGCCTCTAGCAGCAACATTGAAAGGGCCACATACATCACTATGTATGAGTCCTAATAAATTAGTTGCTCTCTCGCTGTGCCCACTAAAGGGAGTCTTGGTCATCTTGCCTCGTAGGCATGACTCGCATATCTCATATGATTCAAAATCAAATGAGTCCAGCAAACCATCCATATGGAGCTGGGATAAGCGCTTGTCATTTATATGACTTAAGCGACAGTGCCAGAGGTAGGTTTGGTTCATGTCATTTGGCTTGAACCTCTTGGTATTTACGTTATAGATAGGGCTCTCAAGGTCTAGAATATAGAGTCCGTTTATCAGAGGTGCACTACAATAGAATATATCATTTAAATAGACAGAACAACATTTGTTCTTTATAGTAAACGAGAAATCTTTCTTGTCCAAACAAGAAACTGATATAATGTTCTTAGTTAATGTAGGCACATAACAATAATCGACTAACTCTAGTACAAGCCCAGAGGGCAGAGATAGACAGTAAGTCCCTACAGCAACAGCAACAACCCGTGCTCCATTGCCTACTCGTAGGTCCACCTCGCCCTTTGTCAATGCCCTGCTATTTCTCAATGCCTGCACATTAGTACAAATGTGAGAAGCACATCCGGTATCTAATACCCATGATGAATAAATAGATAGATTGACTTCTATAACATATATACCTGAAGTGGAAGTCTCACTTTGCTTCTTCTTAAGATCTTCCAGGTACACCTTGCAGTTCCTCTTCCAGCAGTGGAAGCAAGTAGCATCCTTAGCGACCCCTCCTTTAGGCTTCAGTGCCTTGCCTTTGCCCTTGGCTTGGGACTTTCCCTTACCTTTGGGCTTGCCCTTGCCCTTATGTTTCTGAACCATCAGAACAGTGTTGGGCTTAGCCTTCTTAAGGTTTAGCTCAGCAGTTCTTAACATGCTAAGCAGCTCGGGCAGTGGCTTGTCAATCTCGTTCATATTGTAGTTTAGAACGAATTGACTGTAGCTATCCGGCAAGGATTGCAAGATCAGGTCAGTAGCCAGCTCTTGGCCAAGAGGGAACCCAAACCTTTGTAGGTTCTCAATGTACCCAATCATTTTGAGTACATATGGGCCTACTGGACCCCCGTCTGACATCTTGCACTGAAACAGTGCCCTTGAGATCTCAAATCTCTCATGCCTCGCTTGACCTTGATACAGTTGACGAAGATGTTCAACCATATCGTAAGCGCCCATTAACTCGTGTTGCTTCTGAAGCTCAGAGTTCATGGTCGTGAGCATTAGACATGACACATCTAATGCGTCATCTTGATGCTTCTTGTAAGCATCTTTGTCATCTCGCGGGGCATTGGCAGGAGGAGCCTCCGGAATGGGCTGCTCCAGAACGTACAGTTTACGTTCCTGAGTGAGAACTATTCTCAGGTTCCTGTACCAGTCCAGGAAGTTTGCTCCGTTGAGCTTGTCCTTCTCAAGGATAGATCGCAGGGAGAAGGTGTTCGTATTCGACGTCATGGTAATCTACAACATAAATAAAAACAGAAATAAATATTATATTCTAAATCATTTAATTAGGCCTTTAACTAAATGATGCTCCCACTGAATTCTATAATTCATGTGGGACAAGATCCACATCATATTAACCCTTGAGTTAGCTTTAGCTAAAACGCCCAAGATTTATATGATCGGTAGGTAACGATTACCAATTACATCTCTATGCAACTCTTGTTTATAGGATAAAATCCGCATTTATATTAAAACTCGAGTTAGCTTTGGCTAATACACCCGAGAATTAATATAAACGTGATTTTGTCCTACCTTTCCAACCATTGGAAGAATGCCTATAGTTGTACTCGATCCAACCGAGTAAACTAGGAATACTCAATCTAATTGAGTTGTACTCACCCATGCGTTGATAGGCGGGACCAAGATTATCCCTCCGTACCCTACCAAGATAGTATGTGTTGCTTTGCTTTGCCAGATTCAGCAACTACATGCGATTGAGGTAGTAGTAGGTATCACGGCACGGTAGGCATTAGAGTTGACGTGATTTAGATATAATCTAAATGATGATGCGTATCAAATACTTGATTTAGATCTAATCTAATTGTGGGGTGCATCATGTGCACGATTTAGATCTTATCTAATCGCTAGGCACTAATTAACTACTTAATTAAACATGCATCACATACATATAAGCAATTAATTAAATTATTTTGTGATTGTGTCATGACCCTACTACGATCTTCTCAAGCCAATGAGAAGATCGGATGGTCAACCTAAGGTCAACAGCTTCTCAAGCTTCTTCCTTTGACCACCTTGTGTTGCTCGCGCCCTCCTCGTAACTCCGTCTCGTGTGGACCTTCCACCGCTTCAAAATTACATTACAATTTTGAAACTCAAGTTACATTCGAGTCTAAATCAAATTTACAACCAGAATAAAAGGAAGGCACGATGCGCAGGTCGCGAAAAGTAAAATAAATAAAAATAAGATAAATACAGCACGCACATCACATAACGGCAAGTAGGCCGTATTATGAATTACAACACAATTGTCCAATCGAATTGGGTCTTTGGACCATGACTATCACAAAAATAATATATAATTCAAAATTATATATTTTTCATAATTTTTCTGTAATTTTTTATAATTTTACATATTTTATGAGTAAATTTTTCCCGGCGGTCCCGATTAGCGATTTCGGGCGCAATCGCGGAGCAAATCCCCTTGCGGGGTTAGGGGCAGTACCCCTACCCAGGATCTAACCATCGCGAGTTGCTCCTAAGAGATCTAAGAGTGCCTTAGCCCACTGTTCCAAAAGATTTTGGGTCGAAACATTACCGTTTTGGAAAATTCTTCTCGGTAGTCGAAGCCTACAAGTGCCAAAACACTTGTGCTTCGCTTCTACGAGAAAAATACCCATAAAATCATAAAAATTAGGAAATTCACAGAATGTTACAGTATGCATATTTTTCACAAAAATAATAATTGAAACTAGTACTCGCTTCGCACGTGGCTCTGATACCACTGTTGGGTTTTTCGGGCCGCGAAAACCGCATTTTCGCGTCGCGGAAACCCCGAATCACCCATGCCACTGGATCTCGTGCGAAGAAAACTTTCAAAAATATGAGTACGAGTTTAAAGGTTCAATCTACAGTAGATCTACGAAGGAAGAAAATATTTTTATACCTTTGAAGCGTGCCTTTCGCGTATCCCGCTCGTCCAAAATGTCGGATCTCTAGACCGTCAAGCGTACGGTCCTCTAAAAGTATCCACACGGACAACTTAGGTGGAGAAGACCTAAACAAAGGTGTGCTAGCACCTTGATAGGTCACGGCAAGAAGAAAAGAGGGAGAGAGCAAGAAGAACTCAAGGAAGAAGAAGGAATGAATACACACTTTTATGAAAAATGAATTCCATTCAAAAACATAAGTGGCCGGCCACCTCTCCAAGGTGTAACCCCAATTCTCATTAAATGTAGTCATTAAAGAGAATGGAGTTGTAACTCCCATGAGGTGGCACACTTTGATGATGTGGCACATCATCATTGGTCCACATCTTGCCATCTCACTAATGATGTGGCAATTAGTCAAGTCAAACTTGACTCTTCCTCTTCCTCTTAAGTCAAGTCAAACTTGACCAAATCTCTTCCATGGTTGATCGAATCCAACCATTTGATTCAAGCCAACTTAATATAATGAATCTAATTCATTTAATTAAATTTATTCAATGAGTCATAATCTAAATTAGACTCATTGAACACATGAATCAACTTGAGTCCAACTCAAGTTAGCCCAATTAGGATTACTCTTAATCCAATTTGATTCATCAAATGAATCTAATCCTCTTGGTTCATCATATGAACCTAATCTCCATCTAATTGTCCTTAGTGTGTGACCCTATAGGTTTTTGTAACGTTGGCAATGCCCTAAACTCATTTAGGAGCATAAGTAATGAGCGGTATCTAGCAACACATAATTACTACCCAAGTTACAAGAATGTTGAGATCCAACATCACCTTGTGACTACTAATTGGGACTCCTCACAATATATGACAAGTGTCCTTCTATCCTAGACATCTACATTGGTCAATTGGAGGCATAGACTGTGTCATCCTCTGACCAATCTAAATCTTGAACTCCAAGTAGACTCACTAAATCAAATGAGCTCAATATCCTATATTGACTCATTTGGGCATGGCCATGCACTTCGTGGTCTCACTCTATCAAGAATACCGATGTCTCTCCCGTCATATAGGAGGGATAGATCTCATCTACATCACTCACATCCCTCTGCATAATTTGTTATATACCCAGTAATCGCCTTTATAGTCCACCCAGTTACGGGTGACGTTTGACGAAACCAAAGTACATAACTCCTTATGTAGGGATCTATGGTGACTTCAGGTCTAAGGACTAGTAGTCATACTAATAGCCACATGAGAAAGTATATGACACTCATATAACGATCCATGATACTTTCTCATGGCGGGTCATTCAGTATACATTCTCTAATGTATACCCATGTGTCAACTTGATATCTCTATATCCATTACTTGTGAGATCAAGTCATCGAGTTGACCTACATGCTAGTCTTATTGCATTAACATTGTCCCTGAATGTTAATACTCGCATAGGAATGATTAAGAGTAGTGTTCCCTATATCATCTCACTATTGGTTCAACTAACCGATTGATATAGGTGAGAACCGTCTACTCAAGGACATTATTATACTTAGTTTATTTGGCACCAATACAAGTAAGTATAATAACCAAAATCCAAATGCCTTTATTTATATATATAGAATATGATACAAATAAGTCCAAAATACAATCGTCAAATGATTGGCTCTAGGGCTCTAACTAACAAGGGGCAGCAACCCTACCCACGATATAATCATCGCGAGTGTTCCTAAGCGATCCTACAATGCCTTAGTCCGCTATCCCAAAATGATTTGGGGCGAAACCTTGCCATTTCGGAAATATTTTCTCGGTAGTCGAAGTCTACAAGTGTCTAAACACTTGTGCTTTGCTTCTACGAGAAAATTACCCATAAAATCTATAAAAATCATAGAAACACAGAAACTTACAGATCTGTTCAATTTCATAAAATTTAAAATAAAAGTCGTACGCGCTTCGCACGTGGCTCTGATACCACTGTTGGATTTTCGGATCGCAAAAACCGCTTTTTGCGTTGTGGAAACCTCGAAACCCTGCCACCGGATCCGTGCGAAGAAATAAAATTTGCATAAAACTTCGAGTATGAGTTTATAACCTAGATCTAAACTAGATCTACAAAGGAGAAGAGCTTTACCCTTGATACGATGCCTTCGCTTAATCCCGCTCGTCCAAGGTTCGCCGGATCTCGAGAGTATCAAAGTAGATACTCCTCTTTGTGTATCCACACAAGCAAGAGATGGAGAAACTAAACAAAAAGGTGTGATAGCACCTTTGAATGGTTCGGCCAAGGTGGAGGAGAGAGAGAGAAGAGAGATCTTGAGGAAGAAGATGAGAGTTACACAAAAATAAAAACTCACACCATAAATTAGTGTGGTCGGCCACATTAAGAGGGAGTTTTATCTCCATGGGATACCAAGAGTCACAACTCTTGGTAACTTCCATGAGGTGGCATCCCACTTAAGCAATCATGATGATCTGGAGCATCATCATTGGCCCACTCTTTGCCAACTCACCAATGAGGTGCCAAATGGTCAAGTCAAACTTGACCCTTCATCTTCCTCTCAAGTCAAGTCAAACTTGACCACTTCTCTCCCATGGTTGATCTAATCTAACCATTGGTTCAAGTCAATTTTAATTTAATGAATCTCTATTCACTGAATTAAATTGATTCAATGAGTCTAGGTCCAAATTAGACTCATCTAACACATGAACAAAATTGAGTCCAACTCAATAAGCCTAATTTGGATTTCCTTTAATCCAATTTGCTTCATCACATGGACCTAATCCTTTAGGTTCATCAAAAAAACCTAATCTCCATCTAATTGCCCTTTGTGTGTGACCCTATAGGTTCTTATAATGTTGACAATACTCCTAAACCCATTTAGAAGCATAAGTAATGAGCGGTATCTAGCAACACATCATTACAACCCAAGTTATAAGAATGTTGAGATCCAACATCACCTTGTGACTACAAATTATGACTCTTCACAATATATGACAAGTGTCCTTCTATCCTAGACATCTAGATTGATTAATGTGAGGCATAGACCGTGTCATCCTCTAATCAATCTAAATCTTGAATCCTAAGTAGACTCACTCAATCAAATGAGCTCAACATCTCATATTGACTCATTTGGGCATGGCCAAGCACTTAGTGGTCTCACTCTATCAAGAATATCGATGTCACTCCCCTCATATAGGAGGAATAGATCCCATCTATATTACTCACATCCCTCCGCATAATTTGTTACATACCCAGTAATCGCCTTTATAGTCCACCCTGTTATGGGTGGCGTTTGACGAAGCCAAAGTATGTAACTCCTTATGTAGGGAACCATGGTGACTTCAGGTCCAAGGACTAATAGTCATACTAATAGCCACATGAGAAAGTATATGACACTCATATAACGATCCATGATACTTTCTCATGGCGGGTCATTCAGTATACATTCTTCAATGCATACCCATGTGTCAACTTGATATCTCCATATCCATGACTTGTGAGATCAAGTCGTCGAGTTGACCTACATGCTAGTCTCATCGCATTAACATTGTCCCTGAATGCTAATACTTGACTAGGAATGATTAAGAGTAGTGTTCCCTATATCATCTCACGATCGATTCAACCAATCGATTGATATTGGTAAGAACCTTCTACTCAAGGACGCTATTATACTTAGTTATTTGGCACGAATACAAGTAAGCATAATAACCATAAATGAATGCCTTTATATATATAAGAAATATGATACAATGAGTCCATACAACAATCATCAAATGATTGGTTCTAGGGCTCTAACTAACATCCCTTTGGCGAGATCAAGTTGGGAGTTGTTCTTCACCTTCTCCAACCTTGATCCAACGTTCCAAAGTCATCTCCCTCTCTGTATGAACTCCAAAAGCTAAGGATTGGTTCTGAAGATCACTCATCATCTCTAGATAAGCATTTCTATTCTCTTTTCTCAATTGGGATTTAAATGTTTGTGATCTCCTTATCTTCGGATCTCTATCTTTGTATTATGGAGTAGATTCATTGTTCTAGGACTAAGGGAGTATTTGTGGTGTGATTTGATGTTGGATCTCATGGATATGCCAATTTCCTATCTAAATGATGTTGGTGTGTTTTGTATCTATTTGATCTTGTGTTGATTCTTGTGTTTGGACCTAATTACCATATTTGATTAAATGTTTGTAATGCTTGTGGATCTTGTAGAGAGATTCCCTAGATCGTATGACTGAGGGGCGTCAGTGACAAGATGCCCCACTAACGGGCGTCTAGGGGGTTACCTTGAAAGATGAAGCTAGTCTCTATAAGGAGGTGGGATAGTTGAATACGCTTAGTTCCTACACCATTATGTGGATTGAATGGTGATGTGTTTCTGTGTTGTATGACCAAGGGATGTTGTTAATAGGATGTCCCACTAACGGACTTCATAGGGAACATAACTATTTAATCGCTAGAGGTGTAGATTAAAGTCCCTTGCCGGTTGTCTTTTGTAGGAGAAAATCGGTAACTTTCTTCAAATGCATGTCAATTGAGGATATGAATTGGAGAATCATGATTCATCAATGAATATTACTAAGAAACCAAATTCCTAGAACACTCACAAAACCAAATACTTCATTTACTTTCCTATTTCTATTTCTAGTTGTATACTTAGTGCATTCCCTACCTTGTTAATTGCTTAGCTAATTCTAAGTAAGACGTCTCTTGTGCTTATAACCAGTCCTTGTGGGATCAATAATCTTTTATTACTGATGACAAAACCATGTACTTGCGGTTGCATAACAAGTTTTTGGCGTCATTGCCGGGGACTTCTATAACATTAGAGATAATCATTTGAGTTAAACTAAACTTTTCTTTTCTTTTCTATTACATAGTTGTAACTAGTCTTAGAAATTATGTTTTTGAAATCTTACCTTGCATTCCTTATTACTTTTTATACAATTTTCCTTGTTACAATTCAAATTCTGCATTTTATATTTTCAGTATTTCAGTTTAGTTTGTCTTTCAAGTAAAGAGAAAATTTTGAAAAAAAAAAAACTTGTGATCTTGTTCTTTGTATGTAAAGATCTAACTTTGCAAGAGATTTGTTACCTTTTGATCCAGAAATTAATAGAACCTTTCATAGAAGAAAAAGCTCACAAAGACATCTAGAAGAACAAGAACACTCAAATATGGCAAACAAACCATTGAAAGATTATACAGCACCGTATGCAAGAGGACTTTGTTCTAGCATCACCAGGTCATCTGTTGAATCTAATAATTTTGAAATCAAGCTTGCGATAATCACTATGGTATAGTAGAATCAGTTTGGAAGCAGACCACATGAAGATCCTAACCAACATCTTGAAGTTTTCTATGAAATTTGTGGTACAATGAAAATGAATGGTGTTCCAACAGCAGCAGTGCAATTATTATTATTTAGATTTTCTTTGAGAGACAGAGCCAAACAGTGGCAGAATTCTTTGCCTGCAAATAGTATATCCACTTGAAAACAATGTGAATAACAATTTCTTGACAAATTCTATCCTCCAAGCAAAACTTCTCATATGAGAAATTTGATAGCAAGCTTCAGAAAGTTAGACTTTGAATCATTATTTGAAGCATGAGATAGATATAACAATATGCTCAGACAATGCCCACATCATGGACTGGAAAAATGACTAGTTTTACATATGTTTTATAACAACATCAACTATCATACAAAGGTGTCTCTAGATTCTGCATCTGGAGGGGTACTTATGAACAAAAGCCTAGATGAAGCCGAGAATATTATTAAAAGTGTAGCATAAAACCATCATCAATAGGCAACAGAAAGGAGTGGAGGTTATTCATATACAAACCCAATTAAAGCATCAGGAAAATTCGATGTAGATGCAATCACTTTGATGTCTGCAAAACTGGATGCTCTTACTAAAAAGCTGGAAATATGGGAATAAATTCTCGCACGATCAATGCCATAGTGTGTGTTTGTGAAACATGTGGAAGCACAGATCATGCTCAAGATTTATACCCATTGGGAGTCATTTATGCATAAATTAATCAACTTGAGCAGTGTGATGCTATCATGAGTTACAATCAGAAACAGATAATCCATACTCAAACACATACAACCCTGGTTGGAAGAATCATCCAAACTTCACTTATCGTAATAATCAAGAACAAGGACCATCCACGAGGGCTAGATCAAGCTACCAGCTTGGGCAACAAAACTTTCAACAGCAACATGTAACACCCACTAAGCTTTTAAGATAAATATGAGAATGATGAACTTGCCTTAGGAAAATATTAGTAGAATGTTGAACCAAAAAGAAATAAAAAAAAAGAAATAAAAATAGGGAGTGGTCAAGGATTGAACCTTGGACCTCTCATGATGTAAATGATAGGATTAACGGGTAATAACCAGTTGGGATAGGAATAATATATTGATAGCAAAGGAGGGAAACTCATGATAAGGGTGAGAGTAAAAGCTAGCCAAAAGAAAACAAGAAAAGAGCAAGAGAAAGGCAACTTGCCTTCCTTCTTTTCTCTCCCTCTTCTTCATCTTTTGCCGTGACTTAAAGAGGGGAATTAAGGGGATTCATTCCCCCTTGTTTCATCATGAATGATGAGAACAAATAAATAAATAAAATAAAAAGAAAAAAAAATGAAAAAGGGCTAAGGGAGAAGGAAAGCAAAAACCAATTTTGCTACCTCTTCCCCCTTAACATAAAAGAGAGTATGTAAAGAGGAGATTTTATTTTTCTCTCATTCTCTCCTCTCCATCACCGAGAACCTCAGCCCCCTCTCCTCCATTTTCGGCCCCCAAAAATAAGGCTCCTCCTAGAATACAAGGAAGGCTACCAAGGGAAATCAAAGGCGGAGAACAAGAAGAAGAGACCTCTTCTTCCATCACCACACTTTAGAACCACAAGCGAAAAGGATGTAAGCTTCCCCTCACCTGTGGTACAAGGCGTTTTATGTGCTTTTTGGATTTTATGAGGATTAGAAAACCTAGAATAGAATTTAAGAAAAATTCGGCCAAAGAAGAGTTTTCAAATCTAGGAAGGTTAAACAAATCCTCATTTCATGATATTTTTCTATGCTATGTAGGAAGGTTTTCCTTCATGTTTTTATACCTATATGATGCTTGGTCAGAGGAGTACCTGACCCTAGAATTTTGGCCAAAAATATTTTAAATAGGTTAGGGAAATCATTGTTTAACCAAACTAGTACAAGACTCCCTCCATGAATTACTAAGGGTCTTTTGTTGGTTCTTCTTGCTTAAAAGTTACTTGGAACCAAAAGAAATCCACTCATATGTTTCGGCCAAGAAAAGAGCTTAGGTTTAGGAAGACCTTTAAATTTAAGTAACCATGTTTATATGATAGAATATAGAGTTCTCTTAAAGAATTGCATGTTGAATATTGCTAGAAATTCATGAACTCTTCATTAAGATTTTCGGCCATGATAAGATGGATAGCTTATAAAAGCTTAAACAAAATTTTAACATGCTCAAGACCTCTGTGATATTAAGATATGAAAGTTGTTTAATGCTCTCATGCTTAATTAGGGTATAGAGAATTTAGTTACATGATATATGACATGTAAGATCAAAAGGGTCCTAGCTTGTTTATGAACCAAATTTGTATATGATGTTCTTTGTAATTTTTGCCATGAAACTTACTTAGGTTTTCCATGCTTTAGGCCACTTAAAACTTAGTTTAGAGATTGGTAGGTTTCGGCCATGAGGAAAAATAAAATAAAAAGGAAAGAAACCTAGGAAGCCTAAGACACAATTCACATGTATGTTTATTATGCTTGTCTTTATACATGCTATAAAACTTGTATGACTTCCTATGCTTTTAGGCTATTTGAAGCAAATTTAAACACTGATGAGTCTCGGCCAAGTAGGGTTTAAATGACCTAGAGGCCTTAGAATTGAAACCAATTGTGTTAAAAATGCTTCTTATGGAAATATGATAATATGTTGATTGAGTCACATGCTTGTATAATTTTTCCATGACATAAATGGACCATTGTATGTTTCAGCCATGAAGGGATAGATGCCCTAGAAACCCTAGAACAAAAATTAAATATGCTCATGTCACTCTACATGAAATATGATAAGTAGAAAGCCAAAGTTCTCATGCTATATGTTGTTTAATGACCTAAAATGAGGCTAGGGTAAGTTTCGGCCATACCCATTGTATGATGCCTTATTATGAATTTATACATGATGTTAGTTCAAATTCACATGCTTGTATGCTTGCTTTTAGCCCTAATGAATACTTGTTAAATTTCGGCCATGACATATGTTAAGGGCTTGAAGATCTTAGGAACTAGCTCAAATATGCTTACTATGTTACTTGGAAAAAAATGCTATAAATATGGTTTAAGGTTTCCATGCTTTCATGACATTTGGGACCTTGTTTCACACCTGATAGGGTTCGACCACATGAAGTTTAGGGACTTGGAGAACTTAGAAACCAAGTTAATCATGCTTATAATGCTTCCTATGAAATTGATGTGATGATAATTTAGGTTCCACATGCTTGGAGGTTGTTTTTACCTAAATTGAGATCTAAGGGGGGGTTCGGCCATGATAAGAACCCAAGGGATTAGGAAGCTTAGAACTCAAGCTAACTATGTTACCATGTTTCTTATGATAGTATAATCACATGATACACCCTTATGCTTAAACATGTATGCTTGTGATTTATACTTTCCATGATATGATATGTGCTTAGAAATATGCATGCTTTGATGATATGCTATGTGCTTAAAATATGCATGCTTTCATGATATGCTATGTGGATAGAAATATGCATGCTTTGATGATATGCTATGTGCTTAAAATATGCATGCTTTCATGATATGCTATGTGGATAGAAATATGCATGCTTTGATGATATACTATGTGCTTAAAATATGCATGCTTTCATGATATGCTAGGTGGATAGAAATATGCATGCTTGGATAATATGCTATGTGCTTAAAATATGCATGCTTTCATGATATGCTATGTGGATAGAAATATGCATGCTTTGATGATATGCTATGTGCCTAAAAGATGCATGCTCTCATGATATGCTATGTGGTGAAAATATGCATGCTTTTATGACATGATGTATGCCTAAGTGATGCATACTTTTTATGACATGGTGTATGCCTAAGTGATGCATACTTTTTATGACATGATGTATGCCTAAGTGATGCATACTATTTATGATATGACGTATGCCTAAGTGATGCATACTTTTATGACATAACGTATGCCTAAGTGATGCATACTTCTATGATATGCTATGTGACTAAATGATGCATTTTTATACATGCTACTTTACTTTGTAAGGCTTGTACCAAGGTGGGCTCCTAATCAGCCCCCAGGCCTTTGGCTGTGTGATCCAAGCTAGTAAAAACAAAGGGATGGGCTCCTTAGTACGCCCCTAGGTCTATGGCTGTGTGATCCGGACCTAGTTCCTAGTATGATTCAAGACTTGCTACCTTGGATATACTTAGGAGCGCTCATATCTACGTGATTTATCTATGTGTGGTACAAGCCGGGGCCCTGATTATGTTGATATTATGTTCAAGTATATATGTAAGAAGAAATGATTTTAAAGATCATGAGACATACACATATTTTTCGGATACATGTTTTCAAAATCATATTGCATATACCTTATGATCATGTTGTGATGATGCTATGATTTATGATATGCCATGATTAGATACGATTATGTTATGTTTCATGCTATGCTTTAAGAGCTTGATATGCCATGCCACCTTATGATGATACTATGATATGCCATGATTAGATATGATTATGTTATGTTTCAAGCTATGCTTTAAGAGATGATATGCCATGACTAGTTATGATTTTGTTATGTTGCATGATATGCTTAAAGAGTATGATATGTTATGCCATGACTAGTTGAGATCATGTTATGTTGAGACATTCTTTGATCATGTGATGATTTTTTGTTTTAGTGAGTAGGAAAGGAACTTACTGAGCCATGAGTGCTCATAGCTTACTTTCCTTGTACCACAGATAAAGGAAAAAGCTGGATGAGCTAAAGGAGCAACAGGAGAGGCAAGGAGATGTGTGTGGCAGTGGCTAGGCAACCAAATAAAAACCTGCTTTAAAAACTTTTAAAGAACTATGCTTTGGTATCATGAATTGTAGTACCGTATGTGTGACTTGATGTTATGTTTCTACTAATTTTGATATCATGTTATTGATGCCATGATAGTGTAGTTCAGATTTGATGAAAAGAAAAACAAAAGAAAAGTTTTTATTAAACTAAGAAAATTATTTTAAGTCTTCCGCTGTTTTAAAAAGAAAAATTTGTACATGGAGTATCGTAGCCCCGTCCCTTAGGGTTAGCAGGCAGGGCGGGCGTTACACAACAACTTTTTCAAGGCTATCCATTTTCTAAATTGGAGAAAATGCTTAAAGAAGTCATTTCTGGTCAAAATGAATTGAAGCTAGAAATCAAGCTATTAAATCTCAGCCAAGAAGGGATTAAATGACATAGAAGCATTAAAATTTAAACCAATTGTGTTAAAAATGCTTCTTATGGAAATATGATAATATGTTGATTGAGTCACATGCTTGTATAATTTTTCCATGACCTAAATGGACCATTGTATGTTTCGGCCATGAAGGGATAGATGCCCTAGAAACCCTAGAACAAAAATTAAATATGCTCATGTCACTCTACATGAAATATGATAAGTAGAAAGCCAAAGTTCTCATGCTATATGTTGTTTAATGACCTAAAATGAGGCTAGGGTAAGTTTCGGCCATACCCATTGTATGATGCCTTATTATGAATTTATACATGATGTTAGTTCAAGTTCACATGCTTGTATGCTTGCTTTTAGCCCTAATGAATACTTGTTAAATTTCGGCCATGACATATGTTAAGGGCTTGAAGAACTTAGGAACTAGCTCAAATATGCTTACTATGTTACTTGGAAAAAAATGCTATAAATATGGTTTAAGGTTTCCATGCTTTCATGACATTTGGGACCTTGTTTCACACCTGATAGGGTTCGGCCACATGAAGTTTAGGGACTTGGAGAACTTAGAAACCAAGTTAATCATGCTTATAATGCTTCCTATGAAATTGATGTGATGATAATTTAGGTTCCACATGCTTGGAGGTTATTTTTACCTAAATTGAGATCTAAAGGGGGTTCGGCTATGATAAGAACCCAAGGGATTAGGAAGCTTAGAACCCAAGCTAACTATGTTACCATGTTTCTTATGATAGTATAATCACATGATACACCCTTATGCTTAAACATGTATGCTTGTGATTTATACTTTCCATGATATGATATGTGCTTAGAAATATGCATGCTTTGATGATATGCTATGTGCTTAAAATATGCATGCTTTCATGATATGCTATGTGGATAGAAATATGCATGCTTTGATGATATGCTATGTGCTTAAAATATGCATGCTTTCATGATATGCTATGTGGATAGAAATATGCATGCTTTGATGATATACTATGTGCTTAAAATATGCATGCTTTCATGATATGCTAGGTGGATAGAAATATGCATGCTTGGATGATATGCTATGTGCTTAAAATATGCATGCTTTCATGATATGCTATGTGGATAGAAATATGCATGCTTTGATGATATGCTATGTGCCTAAAAGATGCATGCTCTCATGATATGTTATGTGGTGAAAATATGCATGCTTTTATGACATGATGTATACCTAAGTGATGCATACTATTTATGACATGATGTATGCCTAAGTGATGCATACTTTTTATGACATGATGTATGCCTAAGTGATGCATACTATTTATGATATCATGTATGCCTAAGTGATGCATACTTTTATGACATAACGTATGCCTAAGTGATGCATACTTCTATGATATGCTATGTGACTAAATGATACATTTTTATACATGTTACTTTGCTTTGTAAGGCTTGTACCAAGGGTGGGCTCCTAATCTGCCCCTAGGCCTTTGGCTGTGTGATCCAGGCTAGTAAAAACAAAGGGATGGGCTCCTTAGTACGCCCCTAGGTCTATGGCTGCGTGATCCGGACCTAGTTCCTAGTATGATTCAAGACTTGTTACCTTGGATATACTTAGGAAGCGCGCATATCTACGTGATTTATCTATGTGTGGTACAAGCCAGGGCCCTGATTATGTTGATATTATGTTCAAGTATATATGTAAGAAGAAATGGTTTTAAAGATCATGAGACATACACATGTTTTTCAGATACATGTTTTCAAAATCATATTGCATATACCTTATGATCATGTTGTGATGATGCTATGATTTATGATATGCCATGATTAGATACGATTATGTTATGTTTCATGCTATGCTTTAAGAGCTTGATATGCCATGCCACCTTATGATGATACTATGATATGCCATGATTAGATATGATTATGTTATGTTTCATGCTATGCTTTAAGAGATGATATGCCATGACTAGTTATGATTTTGTTATGTTGCATGATATGCTTAAAGAGTATGATATGTTATGCCATGACTAGTTGAGATCATGTTATGTTGAGACATTCTTTGATCATGTGATGATTTTTGGTTTTAGTGAGTAGGAAAGGAACTTACTGAGCCATGAGTGCTCATAGCTTACTTTCCTTGTACCACAGATAAAGGAAAAAACTGGATGAGCTAAAGGAGCAACAGGAGAGGCAAGGAGATGTGTGTGGCAGTGGCTAGGCAACCAAATAAGAACCTGCTTTAAAAACTTTTAAAGAACTATGCTTTGGTATCATGAATTATAGTACCGTATGTATGACTTGATGTTATGTTTCTACTAATTTTGATATCATGTTATTGATGCCATGATAGTGTAGTTCAGATTTGATGAAAAGAAAAACAAAAGAAAAGTTTTTATTAAACTAAGAAAATTATTTTAAGTCTTCCGCTGTTTTAAAAAGAAAAATTTATACATGGAGTATCGTAGCCCCGTCCCTTAGGGTTAGCAGGGAGGGCGGGCATTACAGGTTGGTATCAGAGCCAAAGTTTTTTTTGCCAGCTCACTACACGCACATCAAGCCTCCAACCTGCGGCTCCAAGTAAGAATGTTTATGCTTAATTTTATATGCTCATGCTTATTTTCTTGTGTTATATTAATTGCTTGATTTATTCTTTGAATTTCTTATATTGCTTACGCTTAAATTTCTTGTTATATACTTATGCTTTATTTGCTTTATTGCTTGTGTCACATTATTTGCTTGCTATTTATTTCTTTGCTTTATTATATTGCTTATGCTTTATTTATGATGCATGGTTGCTACCTTATTCTTTATTTTTAGTCATAGTCTTAGACTAGAATTGAATCTTGGTAGGTTAGGAATAATACCAGAACAATCTCACAAATGGATAGAAACAAACAAAACAGTACGTTAGATTGGCTAAAAAAAAAATTAAAAAAAAAATGATAACCATTTACACTAGTCTATTTGTCATTATTTAGATAAACATGGTTAGGACACGCAATGCCCGAACCGAGGGGACAGTGACTCCACCAGACCTAACACAGGTAGTCGCAGACCTCCAGCATCAGATAACAGAGCAACAGCAGCTTATCACTACCTTAATGGGTCAGCAAGGCAACCCAGTTACCCCACCGGCAAATCAGAATACACTACCGGTTATACCTACAGCCGCACCAGTACCCCCGGCAGCCCCTATTCCGATGGTTCGACAAGAGGCCTATCTGATTCAGTGGCAAAGGCTTAAGCCGGAAGCATTCTCGGGAAACTGCGAACCATGGGATGCACAAGCCTGGCTTAAGACCGTGAAGAGCATAATGGAACTACTGGACTGGCCTGAACACGAGAAGGTCAAATGCGCATCGTTTTGCCTTACCGGAGATGCCCGGATGTGGTGGGACCAAGTAAAAGCGAAAAGACAAATAAACCAGATGCAGTGGACAGATTTTGAGACAGAGTTCTTAGAAGAATTCTTCCATATGCAAGTGACCAACAAGCACTATGACGAGTTCACTGAGTTCCGGCAAGGTGATCTGTCAGTTAATGAAGCCGTCAAGAAGTTCAACCGCCTAGCACGTCTGTGCCCAGAACTGATCAGTACTGAAAAAGAAAGGGTCCGGTTAATGTTAAAGATGCTCCGACTTGAGATAGCTCTGAACGTAGCCGGCGGAGTTAATAGACCGCAGACTGCAGAAGAGCTAGTCAGCAGTGCCCTGATTACCGAGCACTATCAGAAAGCAATGAACGAGGGCAAGAATCAAGCACTGACCGGAGGACAAAAATCGCACAATACCAGAACCGACTGGAAAGGAAACTCAGGTGGAAAGAGGAAACAGTGGAACAACACAAAAGGTGGTCCGGCCAATAAGCAAACCAAGTACCCTCAGTGTGCCACATGTGGAAAGATGCATTCGGGAGTATGTCTCCTAAGTACCAGAAAGTGCTACAACTGCGGAAAGGAAGGTCATTTGGCAAGAAATTGCCCTACTCAGTCTCAGGCACTACCTCTGCAGAACAACCAGAATATGAGTACCCCTGCACAGCTGCACCAGATGCATACTGCCATAGAAGGGACTTCAATCAGCCAAGGAAGATTGGAGGCCCCTCCCACTATGACGAACGCCAGAGTCTACTCTCTTACCAAGGAAGACGTGGTGAATGCCTCTACTGTTGTCACAGGTCAGCTACTTATTTACAATCAGTATGCTGTAGTATTATTTGATACCGGGGCAACACACTCGTTCGTCTCAACACCTTTTATGAAGAAGCTAGATATACCACTCCGAACTCTAGAGGACACATTCTTAACAACCTTACCATCCGGGGAGATTATGCCATCGGACCATATGCTGCAAGCAGTACTCATTCGGATCGCAAACAGAGAACTCTACTGCAATCTGATAGTACTTGATATGCAGGATTATGACATAATATTGGGCATGGATTTCCTTATCAAATACGGCGCTTCAATCGAGTGCCGCAAAAGGAAAGTGATTTTCCGACCCGAAAATGAACCAGAGTTTGAGTTTTACGGGGAACCGAAAGGAACGGAGAAGTTATTGTCATCTATTAAAGCACAAAGGATGTTAGATAAAGGATGTATGGGGTTTCTAGCGCACGTGGTTGATACCAATCAAGTCAAAGACCCGAAGCTAGAGGATGTCAGGATAGTATGCAACTATCCAAAAGTATTTCCTGATGAACTACCAGGGTTGGCCCCTGACAGAGAGATAGAATTCGAGATCAAATTGATTCCTGGTACTCAGCCGATCTCAAAGGCACCTTATCATATGGCTCCGGCTGAATTACAGGAGCTTCAGGAACAGTTATCCGAATTGCTCGACAAGGGACTTATTCGTCCTAGTCACTCTCCATGGGGAGCTCCAGTGCTGTTCGTAAAGAAGAAGGATGGGTCTATACGAATGTGTATAGACTACCGAGCGCTGAATAATGTGACGATCAAGAACCGGTACCCACTCCCACGGATCGATGACCTGTTCGATCAACTGAAGGGTGCGACCGTTTTCTCAAAGATAGACCTACGATCCAATTATCATCAAGTGAAGGTGAAACCAGATGATATACCAAAAACAGCATTTCGAACCCGATATGGACACTATGAGTTCATAGTTATGCCTTTCGGAGTAACCAACGCTCCTGCAGTATTTATGGATCTGATGAATCGGATATTTACGGCATATCTTGATAAATTTGTAATCGTCTTTATTGACGATATACTTATCTACTCGAGAACCCCAGAAGAACATGCTGAACACCTGAATACTGTACTACAGATCCTTCAAGAGAAACAACTATATGCAAAATTCTCCAAATGCGAGTTTTGGCTTGACCGGGTAATGTTCCTAGGTCATGTCATCTCCAAAGATGGAGTTATGGTGGATCCAAGCAAAATCGAAGCTGTAAATAACTGGAACAGACCAAGGAATGCCAGCGAAGTCAGGAGTTTTCTCGGGCTAGCAGGCTATTACAGGAAATTCGTAGAGAATTTCTCCAAAATCGCAGCCCCTATGACAGCCCTCACCAAGAAAAATACCAAGTATGAATGGACAGAAGCTTGCGAGAAGAGTTTCGCGGAATTAAAAAGGAGACTGACCAGTGCTCCGATTCTTACTCTTCCGGAAACCAACAGAGGCTTCGATATGTACAGCGATGCTTCCATCTCAGGACTTGGAGCTGTACTCATGCAAGACGGCAAAGTCATTGCCTACGCTTCTAGACAACTTAAAGAGCATGAGAAGAATTATCCCATTCACGACTTAGAACTAGCAGCCGTGGTCTTCGCTCTCAAAATATGGAGACATTATTTATATGGAGCTCAGTGTAAGATTTATACCGACCATCAGAGTCTGAAATATTTCTTCACACAAAAAGACTTGAATATGAGGCAACGCCGATGGCTCGAGCTAGTTAAAGATTACGACTGCGAGATTCTTTAATACCCAGGAAAGGCGAACAAGGTGGCCGATGCACTCAGCCGGAAGTTCAGTGCCACCTGATGTAGCTATTTTAAAGTTCGAGGACGAACTTTTTATGAGGTACGGGGTACTGTAACACCCACTAAGCTTTTAAGATAAATATGAGAATGATGAACTTGCCTTAGGAAAATATTAGTAGAATGTTGAACCAAAAAGAAATAAAAAAAAAAGAAATAAAAATAGGGAGTGGTCAAGGATTGAACCTTGGACCTCTCATGATGTAAATGATAGGATTAACGGGTAATAACCAGTTGGGATAGGAATAATATATTGATAGCAAAGGAGGGAAACTCATGATAAGGGTGAGAGTAAAAGCTAGCCAAAAGAAAACAAGAAAAGAGCAAGAGAAAGGCAACTTGCCTTCCTTCTTTTCTCTCCCTCTTCTTCATCTTTTGCCGTGACTTAAAGAGGGGAATTAAGGGGATTCATTCCCCCTTGTTTCATCATGAATGATGAGAACAAATAAATAAATAAAATAAAAAGAAAAAAAAATGAAAAAGGGCTAAGGGAGAAGGAAAGCAAAAACCAATTTTGCTACCTCTTCCCCCTTAACATAAAAGAGAGTATGTAAAGAGGAGATTTTATTTTTCTCTCATTCTCTCCTCTCCATCACCGAGAACCTCAGCCCCCTCTCCTCCATTTTCGGCCCCCAAAAATAAGGCTCCTCCTAGAATACAAGGAAGGCTACCAAGGGAAATCAAAGGCGGAGAACAAGAAGAAGAGACCTCTTCTTCCATCACCACACTTTAGAACCACAAGCGAAAAGGATGTAAGCTTCCCCTCACCTGTGGTACAAGGCGTTTTATGTGCTTTTTGGATTTTATGAGGATTAGAAAACCTAGAATAGAATTTAAGAAAAATTCGGCCAAAGAAGAGTTTTCAAATCTAGGAAGGTTAAACAAATCCTCATTTCATGATATTTTTCTATGCTATGTAGGAAGGTTTTCCTTCATGTTTTTATACCTATATGATGCTTGGTCAGAGGAGTACCTGACCCTAGAATTTTGGCCAAAAATATTTTAAATAGGTTAGGGAAATCATTGTTTAACCAAACTAGTACAAGACTCCCTCCATGAATTACTAAGGGTCTTTTGTTGGTTCTTCTTGCTTAAAAGTTACTTGGAACCAAAAGAAATCCACTCATATGTTTCGGCC
Organism: Zingiber officinale; assembly: GCF_018446385.1. Classification (NCBI taxonomy): domain Eukaryota; kingdom Viridiplantae; phylum Streptophyta; class Magnoliopsida; order Zingiberales; family Zingiberaceae; genus Zingiber; species Zingiber officinale. Next base: position 56,819,873 of record NC_056006.1, on the reverse strand, counting down.
AAGAAAAGAGCTTAGGATTAGGAAGACCTTTAAATTTAAGTAACCATGTTTATATGATAGAATATAGAGTTCTCTTAAAGAATTGCATGTTGAATATTGCTAGAAATTCATGAACTCTTCATTAAGATTTTCGGCCATGATAAGATGGATAGCTTATAAAAGCTTAAACAAAATTTTAACATGCTCAAGACCTCTGTGATATTAAGATATGAAAGTTGTTTAATGCTCTCATGCTTAATTAGGGTATAGAGAATTTAGTTACATGATATATGACATGTAAGATCAAAAGGGTCCTAGCTTGTTTATGAACCAAATTTGTATACGATGTTCTTATTAATTTTTGCCATGAAACTTACTTAGGTTTTCCATGCTTTAGGCCACTTAAAACCTAGTTTAGAGATTGGTAGGTTTCGACCATGAGGAAAAATAAAATTAAAAGGAAAGAAACCTAGGAAGCCTAAGACACAATTCACATGTATGTTTATTATGCTTGTCTTTATACATGCTATGAAACTTGTATGACTTCCTATGCTTTTAGGCTATTTGAAGCAAATTTAAACACTGATGAGTCTCGGCCAAGTAGGGTTTAAATGACCTAGAGGCCTTAGAATTGAAACCAATTGTGTTAAAAATGCTTCTTATGGAAATATGATAATATGTTGATTGAGTCACATGCTTGTATAATTTTTCCATGACATAAATGGACCATTGTATGTTTCAGCCATGAAGGGATAGATGCCCTAGAAACCCTAGAACAAAAATTAAATATGCTCATGTCACTCTACATGAAATATGATAAGTAGAAAGCCAAAGTTCTCATGCTATATGTTGTTTAATGACCTAAAATGAGGCTAGGGTAAGTTTCGGCCATACCCATTGTATGATGCCTTATTATGAATTTATACATGATGTTAGTTCAAATTCACATGCTTGTATGCTTGCTTTTAGCCCTAATGAATACTTGTTAAATTTCGGCCATGACATATGTTAAGGGCTTGAAGATCTTAGGAACTAGCTCAAATATGCTTACTATGTTACTTGGAAAAAAATGCTATAAATATGGTTTAAGGTTTCCATGCTTTCATGACATTTGGGACCTTGTTTCACACCTGATAGGGTTCGACCACATGAAGTTTAGGGACTTGGAGAACTTAGAAACCAAGTTAATCATGCTTATAATGCTTCCTATGAAATTGATGTGATGATAATTTAGGTTCCACATGCTTGGAGGTTGTTTTTACCTAAATTGAGATCTAAGGGGGGGGTTCGGCCATGATAAGAACCCAAGGGATTAGGAAGCTTAGAACTCAAGCTAACTATGTTACCATGTTTCTTATGATAGTATAATCACATGATACACCCTTATGCTTAAACATGTATGCTTGTGATTTATACTTTCCATGATATGATATGTGCTTAGAAATATGCATGCTTTGATAATATGCTATGTGCTTAAAATATGCATGCTTTCATGATATGCTATGTGGATAGAAATATGCATGCTTTGATGATATGCTATGTGCTTAAAATATGCATGCTTTCATGATATGCTATGTGGATAGAAATATGCATGCTTTGATGATATACTATGTGCTTAAAATATGCATGCTTTCATGATATGCTAGGTGGATAGAAATATGCATGCTTGGATAATATGCTATGTGCTTAAAATATGCATGCTTTCATGATATGCTATGTGGATAGAAATATGCATGCTTTGATGATATGCTATGTGCCTAAAAGATGCATGCTCTCATGATATGCTATGTGGTGAAAATATGCATGCTTTTATGACATGATGTATGCCTAAGTGATGCATACTTTTTATGACATGGTGTATGCCTAAGTGATGCATACTTTTTATGACATGATGTATGCCTAAGTGATGCATACTATTTATGATATGATGTATGCCTAAGTGATGCATACTTTTATGACATAATGTATGCCTAAGTGATGCATACTTCTATGATATGCTATGTGACTAAATGATGCATTTTTATACATGCTACTTTACTTTGTAAGGCTTGTACCAAGGGTGGGCTCCTAATCAGCCCCTAGGCCTTTGGCTGTGTGATCCAGGCTAGTAAAAATAAAGGGATGGGCTCCTTAGTACGCCCCTAGGTCTATGGCTGTGTGATCCTGACCTAGTTCCTAGTATGATTCAAGACTTGCTACCTTGGATATACTTAGGAAGCGCGCATATCTACGTGATTTATCTATGTGTGGTACAAGCCGGGGCCCTGATTATGTTGATATTATGTTCAAGTATATATGTAAGAAGAAATGGTTTTAAAGATCATGAGACATACACATGTTTTTCGGATACATGTTTTCAAAATCATATTGCATATACCTTATGATCATGTTGTGATGATGCTATGATTTATGATATGCCATGATTAGATACGATTATGTTATGTTTCATGCTATGCTTTAAGAGCTTGATATGCCATGCCACCTTATGATGATACTATGATATGCCATGATTAGATATGATTATGTTATGTTTCATGCTATGCTTTAAGAGATGATATGCCATGACTAGTTATGATTTTGTTATGTTGCATGATATGCTTAAAGAGTATGATATGTTATGCCATGACTAGTTGAGATCATGTTATGTTGAGACATTCTTTGATCATGTGATGATTTTTGGTTTTAGTGAGTAGGAAAGGAACTTACTGAGCCATGAGTGCTCATAGCTTACTTTCCTTGTACCACAGATAAAGGAAAAAGCTGGATGAGCTAAAGGAGCAGCAGGAGAGGCAAGGAGATGTGTGTGGCAGTGGCTAGGCAACCAAATAAGAACCTGCTTTAAAAACTTTTAAAGAACTATGCTTTGGTATCATGAATTGTAGTACCGTATGTGTGACTTGATGTTATGTTTCTACTAATTTTGATATCATGTTATTGATGCCATGATAGTGTAGTTCAGATTTGATGAAAAGAAAAACAAAAGAAAAGTTTTTATTAAACTAAGAAAATTATTTTAAGTCTTCCGCTGTTTTAAAAAGAAAAATTTGTACATGGAGTATCGTAGCCCCGTCCCTTAGGGTTAGCAGGCAGGGCGGGCGTTACACAACAACTTTTTCAAGGCTATCCATTTTCTAAATTGGAGAAAATGCTTAAAGAAGTCATTTCTGGTCAAAATGAATTGAAGCTAGAAATCAAGCTATTAAATCAGAGAATGGATAATTCAGAGAAACATCAAAAAATGTACGATAGCCAAATTACCCAGATAGCTTCTTCACCTTTAAAAGTATCAGGATAATTTCCTGGAAAACCTGATGTCAATCCAATGGAACACTGCAACAGAATTGAGGTTAGGAGCGGACGGACCTTGGGAGATCCTCAAGTGACTGCTCCAAAAGAGATGAAAATTCAAGAAGAGCTCTCTCCTCCAACACCTAAACTAGTGCAGATTCAAGATGATGAGGAGAATACTAAGAAGGTTGAAGAGACTCTTCCACTTTACCCTCAAAGCCAAGCAATCCCTTTTCCTCAAAGATTAGTCATGTTGAAGAAGGATGAAGAATTTAGCAGATTTCTTGACAAGGTTAAATATATTTATGTTGAGGTCCCTCTAATTGATGTCATTCAATAAATGCTGAAGTTTGTCAAATTTTTTAAGGATATTATGTTCAACAAAAAAACAAAAGGAGAGATCGAGACCGTAGCTCTAACTGAAGAATGTAGCGCTTTATTTGAGAAAAACACTTCCCCGAAGCTCCAAGACCCAAGAAGCTTTTATATTCCTTGCACTATAGGATATAAATTTATAGAAAAAGCTTTTTATGATTTGGGGGCAAGTGTTAGCCTCATTCCATACTAAATTTGTAATAAGTTATGTCTCAAAAACTTTAAACTTACTACTATGAAACTATAATTAGCTAATTATACTTGCAGGTACCCTATGGGTATAGCTGAAGATGTACCAATAGAAGTGGGTGAGAGCATTATTCCCATAGATTTTGTTATGCTTGACATGGAAGAAGACCCAAAGATTCCATAATACTAGGAAGACCTTTTCTTGCAACAAGTGGAACTATAATCGACGTGAAAAACCATAAACTTTCATTGGTAATCGGTAAGGAATGGTTGGAGTATGATCTATCTAATTCTTCTAATCACGTCTCTTCTTTCTTAGTAAGCATTTGCAGCAGGGCGGATGCTTACAAATTGGAGGATTGGGACTTTCATCATCATGGGAGGCCGCCGGATAAGGAACATGATCTGGCAAGTGTTGAGAGAAGACCCCCAATAAAAAATGAGAAGTATGTCTACCCTCCGAGGGCAAGAATGAGGGAAGAAGAAGCACACTCAACCCTAGGAGGAAAATCCATGTCTCCTTGGGTATAGCCGTGAAAATGGAGACGGGGTCAGCTAATGACCTTAAACAAGCGATTCTTGGGAGGCAACCCAAGGGTTCCTTTAGTTAGATTCAATTTTAGCTTTCTTTTTCATTAGTTACTGTTTTTAAATTGTTGTTATTTTTGTTTTCAGGTTATACATTGCTTCAATGAGCTGACCATGATTATTTCATGGGCATGGAAGCATTAGAGAAGTCGAAAAGATGGAAATTCAGAAATACTAGACCTAATAGAGCTGGTCGTGTACCATACATGGTCGTGTGACACTTACAGAGGGAGAGAAGCAGCTGGCCATGTGACTCACACTGGCCATGTGAGCTCACCCGAGAAGAAGAGGGTCAAGGCCGTGTGATTTCACATGACCATGTGAAAATACCCGAGAAGAAGAAGGAGGTCGTGTGACACACATGACCGTGTGAGGCCATCAGAGGAGAAAATAAACTCAACCGTGTGACACACACTAGCTGTGTGAACCAAGCCAAGAAGGAGACACCACTACCCATGTCATTAGGCATGGCTGTGTGGTTCTGGCTCAGAGGAGAACTTTTTGGGCCGTGTAGATCTACACGGCCGTGTGGAGCATCTTGACCTGGTCGTGTCTATAAGACACGGTCATGCCAAGGCCGTGTCGGCCACATCCCCAAGCCGAATTTACCTCCAACCCTCTCAGATCTAGATCCCTTACTCATTTTTCTCCATAAATCACATCTAGATTTAGATTAAAATAGCAATTCTCCTCTCTTACCTTCAAGATCTACAACTTCCTTCCCTAAGATATTACTTCTCAAGATCTATTTTCTCAAGATCCCACCTCTCTAATTAAACAACACTTTTCCCCTCTCTGAACTTGAAATCATGTCTAACCTTTTGAAGAAACTTCAAAAAGGAAGTGGTGGATCAAGTCTAGAAAAGGAAACCAAAAAGGAAAAGGGCAAGGAGAAAGTCATTAAGGGCAAAAGCAAACGGAGGGTACACGACGAAGGTAACGACAATGAATTCAATATTATTTTTAGAAATAATGATCATAAAGCTAGATTTGATATTCTTGTCACAAGAAAGATTGTGTGTACACGATACATAGACCCAACTATTTTGAATATTTTAGGAATTAGAGATGATATAAATTGGATGATTAGTTCTCTAGATTGGGATTATATTATATACACACATCTTTCTACATATCCTCGATTTGTACTTGAATTCTTGAGCTCATTAGATGTCCACTATTCGAATGAAGATGATTGTATTGGTAAAATTATCTTTAGATTAATGAATCAAGAATTTCAATAGACATTTAGTAACTTTAACAGTTGTTTTCGTTTGTCTACTGGTGGCTCTCACATGTTTGACTCTATATTTAGTTGGAATAATTTTTGGAATTCAATTACTGGATTGGACCAACTTTATGAGCCCTCTAGAGCTAAAGCTTCCCATATGCAAAACCCCGTCTTTAGATACCTACATTGAGTCATGAGTAAAACTATTTTTGGTAGAGGGGAAAACGATGGAGTTGTTAGGAAAGTATAACTTTATGCTCTTTGGGCTATGTTACATAAGGTTGAGTTTGATTCTGGTTTTCATTTTTTGCAAAGCCTAATGAGAGCTAGGAAGGCATCCTCGGGATTGATTGTCTTTGGTGGTTTGATTATTTAAAAAGCTATAAATCTGGGTTGTGATCTAGATGAGTTAGAAAATCCATGGCAATAACATGATTGATATCGATGCATGTCTTGCCATGAAGATGATTTGTCCGGATGAGAATGGCTTTGCCTTTCCTAGGAGGGATGGTTTTCCATTACCCCTTCCTTGTCCCGAACGGACCTCTATTTGCAACCCTGCTAATTGGGTGATCACTGATTTAGATCCTGAGAATATCCCTTCCTTGTCCTGAGACACTAAGCCCCATTTTGAGCCCTCGTCATCTGGACACCCGCAGCTGTCTGGACATCCAGAACCTGCTAGGCACCCTTTCACCTATGGTACGAGTCACTCCAGATTTGATTTTTTTTTTATTTCCATGCCTCTCTAAACTAACTTCACTAGAAGCAAGAGGCCCAACGAGTAATGTTAGAGGGCCGCTTCACTTTATCAGATGACCAGTATAGAGAGGTGTGAGATCATTTTCAATTCACGAGGAACTTTCAAGGCTAAGTGGCTAAGTTTGTCCAAGATTTGTTGGGTTTTTCGGGCCGCAAAAACCACTTTTTGCGTTGCGGAAACCCCGAAACCCATGGCAGGGATCCGTGCAAAGTTTATAAAATTTTGTAAAACTTCATGTACGAGTTTCTCTAACCTAGATCTACACTAGATCTACAAGGAAGAAAGGTTACCCTTGATGCGAAGCCCTTCGCGTATCCCTACTCGTCCAAGTGATGCCGGATCTCGAGGTTGTCAAGTGTACAACCCTCTATGTGTATCCACACGAACAAGTCGATGGAGAGAACCTCTAAGGATGTGCTAGCAACCTTAGAAGATCAGTAACCATTGAGGAGAGGGAGAGAAGAGAAGAGCTTGAGGAAGAAGATGGGAGTTTCAAAAACAAAATGAAACTTACCCCTTGAATGAAAGTGGTCAGCCACTTTTGAATGGTTTGTAACCTCCATGGGATGCCAAGAGTCACAACTCTTGGTAACACCCATGAGGTGGCATCCCACATAAGCAACCATGATGATGTGGAGCATCATCATTGGCCCACTTAATGCCAACTCACCAATGAGGTGGCAAATGGTCAAGTCAAACTTGACCCTTCATCTTCCTCTCAAGTCAAGTCAAACTTGACCACTTCTCTCCCATGGTTGATCAAATCTAACCATTGGTTCAAGTCAATTTTAATTTAATGAATCACTATTCATTGAATTAAATTAATTAAATGAATTAAATGAGTCTAAGTCCAAATTAGACTCACTTAACACATGAACCAAATTGAGTCCAACTCAATTAGCTTAATTTGGATTACTCTTAATCCAATTTGGTTCATCACATGAACCTAATCCTTTAGGTTCATCAAATGACCAAATCTCCATCTAATTGCCCTATGTGTGTGACCCTATAGGTTCTTGTAACGTTGGCAATGCTGCTAAATCCATTTAGAAGCAAAAATAATGAGCGGTATCTAGCAACACATCATTACTACCCAAGTTACAAGAATGTTGAGATCCAACATCACCTTGTGACTACTAATTGTGACTCTTCACAATATATGACAATGTCCTTCTATCCTAGACATCTAGATTGATTAATGTGAGGCATAGACAGACCGTGCCATCCTCTAATCAATCTAAATCTTGAACTCTAAGTAGACTCACTCAATCAAATGAACTCAATATCTCATATTGACTCATTTGGGCATGGCCATGCACTTCGTGGTCTCACTCTATCAAGAATATCGATGTCACTCCCGTCATATAGGAGGGATAGATCACATCTACAACACTCACATCCCTCTGCATAATTCATTACATACCCAGTAATCGCCTTTATAGTCCACCCAGTTACGGGTGACGTTTGATAAAGCCAAAGTATGTAACTCCTTATGTAGGGAACCATGGTGAATTTAGGGCCAAGGACTAGTATTCATACTAATAGCTATATGAGAAAGTATATGACACTCATATAACGATCCATGATACTTTCTCATGGCGGGTCATTTAGTATACATTCTCTAATACATACCCATGTGTCAACTTGATATCTCCATATCCATGACTTGTGAGATCAAGTCATCGAGTTAACCTACATGCTAGTCTCGTCGCATTAACATTGTCCCTGAATGTTGATACTCGACTAGGAATGATTAAGAGTAGTGTTCCCTATATCATTTCACTATCGATTCAACCAAACGATTGATTTAGGTAAGAACCTTCTACTCAAGGACGCTATTATACTTAGTTATTTGGCACCAATACAAGTAAGTACAATAATCAAAAATAAATGCCTTTATTTATATATAAGAATATGATACAACGAATCCATACAACAATCATCAAATGATTGGTTCTAGGGCTCTAACTAACAATCTCCCACTAGCACTAGTGTCAATCAGTATAGGCTCTAAGGCCCAATGACCTAGTGTGACCATCATGCTTTCTCTGTGCCAAAGCCTTGATCAAGGGATCTCTGATGTTAGCCTCAGTGGGTACTCTGCAAATCTTCACATCTCCTCTATCGATGATCTCTCGAATGAGATGGGAGCGCCGTAGTATGTGTTTGGTCCGCTGGTGTGAGCGAGGTTCCTTAGCCTGCGCAATTACTCCATTGTTGTCACAATAGAGCTCAATAGGGTCAGCGATGCTAGGAACCACCCTAAGTTCAGTGATGAACTTGCGGATCCAAACTGACTCCTTTGCTGCCTCTGATGCTGCAATATACTCGGCCTCTGTTGTAGAATCAGCGACTGTATCCTGCTTCAAACTCTTCCAGCTCACAGCACCACCATTTATGCAAAACACGAACCCTGACTACGATCGATAATCATCCTAGTCGGTCTGGAAGCTGGCATCACTGTAACCTTTTACAGCTAGCTCGTCATTGCCTCTATATATCAAGAAATATTCTTTAGTCCTTCTCAAGTACTTAAGAATATTCTTGACCGCTATCCAGTGACTTTCACTTGGATATGACTGGTGTCTGCTCGTTATACTCAAAGCATATGAGACATCATGACGAGTACATAGCATGGCATACATGATAGATCCTATGGCTGAGGCATAAGGGATCTGATCCATGTGGTCTCTCTCCTCTCTAGAAGAGGGACCTTGAGTCTTCGAAAGACTCATGCCATGTGACATCGACAGAAATCCCTTCTTGGAGTTCTGCATGGAAAACTGTAGGAGTACCTTGTCAATATATGTACTCTGACTTAGGCCAAGCAATCTCTTAGATCTATCTCTATAGATTTGTATGCCTAGAATGCGGGATGCTTCACCTAAGTCCTTCATTGAGAAACAAGTCCCTAGCCAAGTCTTGATAGACTGCAGCAAAGGGATGTCTTTCCCAATGAGTAGTATGTCATCCACATACAATATAAGGAAGACAACTGTGCTCCCAACAACCTTCTTGTAGACACAAGACTCATCTTCGTTCTTGATGAAACCAAACTATTTGATTGCATCATCGAATCGAAGATTCTATCTCTGAGAAGCTTGCTTTAGTTCATAAATGGACCTATGCAGCTTGCATACTCTGCTAGTATGCTGTGGATCTACAAAACCCTCAGGTTGTGTCATGTACACATCCTCGAGCAGGTTTCCATTCAGAAACGTGGTTTCGACATCCATCTGCCATATCTCATAGTTATGATATGTTGCAATAGCAAACATGATTCGAATGGACTTAAACATCGCTACTGGAGAAAAGGTTTCATCATAGGCAATACCATGAATCTGCTTGAAACCTTTAGCTACCAAGCGACCCTTATAGATAAGTCCATCCATGTCTGTCTTTCTCTTAAAGACCCACTTACACCCAATGGGTTTGACCCCTTCATGTGGATCAACCAAAGTCCATACTTGGTTAGTGTACATGGATTCCATCTCGGATCTCATGGTCTCTAGCCATTTCTCGAAATCTGGACTCATCACAGCTTCATGATAGGAGGTAGGCTCATCCTCAATAAGCACAACGTCATCATGGTCAGACAAGAGAAATGAGTATCTCTTAAGCTAACGACGTACCCTATCAGATATGTGAAGAGGTAGGTCTACTTGAACTGGTTGTGGTTCCTCAACTCCATGTGGAACAACATCATCCACAACACTTTGTGATTCCAGTTCAACTTCCATCGAGGCTTCAGTGCTATGGTCCACATCTTGAACTTCTTCAAGATCGAACGTACTTCCACTAGTCTTTCTAGAAACAAAGTCTCTTTCTAGAAATACCTCAGTCTTAGCCACAACTACCTTGTGTTGACTGGGAATGTAGAAGTAATATCCCTTCGTTTCCTTGGGATATCTGATAAAATAGCACTTATCGGATTTGGGTCCCAATTTGTCTGAGACTTGACGTCTAACGTAAGCCTCACAACCCAAAATCCTTATAAAAGACATCTGGGCATCTCTCCCAGTCCATATCCTATATGGTGTCTTTATTACAGCCTTAGATGGAACTCGGTTGAGAATGAAGGCTGCTGTGTCTAGAGCATAGCCCCAAAGATACATAGGAAGATCTGTGTGACTCATCATAGATCGTACCATATCTAATAAGGTACGATTCCTCCTTTCGGATACACCATTCCACTGTGGTGTTCCAGGAGGAGTGAGTTGAGATAGAATCTCACACTCAGCTAGATAGTCATGAAACTCATGGCTAAGGTATTCACCACCTCGATCTGATCGAAGTATCTTAATACTTTTGCCAAGCTGGTTTTGTACTTCATTCTTAATTCTTTGAACTTTTCAATGGATTCTGACTTATGTGTCATCAAATACACATAACCATATCTACTAAAGTCATCAGTAAATATAATGATGTACCTATAACCACCTCTAGCAGTGACATTGAAAGGGCCACATACATCACTATGTATAAGACCTAACAAGTCAGTCGCTCTCTCACTGTGTCCACTAAAGGGAGTTTTGGTCATCTTGCCTAGAAGGCATGACTCGCATGTCTCATATGATTCAAAATCAAATGAGTCCAGCAAACCATCTTTATGGAGCTGGGACAAGCGTTTGTCATTTATATGACCTAAGCGACAGTGCTAGAGATAGGTTTAGTACCTGTCATTTGACTTGAATCTCTTAGTACTTATGTTATAGATAGGGTTCTCAAGGTCTAGAATATAGTGTCCGTTCATCAGAGGTGCACTACAATAGAACATATCATTTAAATAAACTGAACAATATTTGTTCTTTATTATAAATGAAAAACCTTTCTTGTCCAAACAAGAAACTGAAATTATGTTCTTAGTCAAGGCAGGCACATAACAACATTCATCTAATTCTAGTACAAGCCCAGAGGGTAGAGATAGATAGTAAGTTCCTACAACAACAACAGCAACCCGTGCTCCATTGTCAACTCTTAGGTCTATCTCGCCCTTCGTCAATGCTCTGCTATTTCTCAGCGCTTGTACATTAGTACAAATGTGAGAAGCACATCCGGTATCTAATACCCACGATGAAGAAATAGAGAGTTTGACTTCTATAACATGTATACCTGAAGTAGAAATCTTATTTCTCTTCTTCTTAAGATCTTCCAGGTATCCTGTGCAGTTCCTCTTCCAGTGCCTTGCTTGTCCTTGATACAATTGACGAAGATGTTCAACCATATCATAAGCACCCATCAACTCGTGTTGCTTCTGAAGCTCAGAGTTCATGGTTACGAGCATGAGACAAGACACATCTAATGCGTCATCTTGATGCTTCTTGTAAGCATCTCGGTCAGCTCGTGCAGTAGTGGTAGGAGGTGCCTCCGGAATGGGCTGCTCCAGAACGTTCAGTTTACGTTCCAGTGTGAGAACAATTCTCAGATTCCCGTACCAGTCCAGGAAATTAGCTCCGTTGAGCTTGTCCTTCTTAAGGACAGAACGCAGGGAGAAAGAGTTCGTATTTGACGTCATGACAATCTACAACAAAAAAATGCAGAAAAATAAATAAATATCATATTCTATTAATTATTTAATTAGGTCTTTTAATTAAATGATGCTCCCACTGAATTTAATAATTCATGTGGGACAAGATCCACATCATACTATGCCTTGAGTTATCTTTGGCTAAATCGCCCAAGACTTAGTATGATCGGTAGGTAACTAATTACCAATTACATCTCTATGCAACTCTTGTTTATAGGATCAAGATCCGCATTTATATTAAAACTCGAGTTAGTTTTGGCTAATACGCCCAAGAGTTAATATAAACATAATTTTGACCTATCTACCAACCATTGGAAAATGCCTATAGTTAAACTCGATCCAATTGAGTTAACTAGTTGCTCAATCTAATTGAGTTGTACTCACCCATGCGTTAATAGACGGGACCAAGATTGTCCCTCCGTACCCTACCAAGATAATATGTGTTGCTCTGCTTTGGCAGATTCAACAACAATATGTTGGATCGAGACGTGCTAGAGGGGGGGTGAATAGCACTCGTGGCTAAATCGTTCGATTTGTAAAACACTCGAGTAATTAAAACGCAGCGGAATAAAAACAAACAACACAAAGACACAAGTCGATTTTACTTCGTTCGGAGCCTAAGGCGACTCCTACTCGAAGGCCCGCGATCCTTGATCGCTTCCGGTGGGCAACAACTATAAGCTCGTAAAAACTATTACAAACTAATTACAATTCAAAAAAGATTATACCGACAACAAGAGACTAAATCTGAAGCTCCGGGTTGTCGGGGTGTCGTTACAGCACTTCGGGATCGTCTCGTAGGTAGCTTGTAGCAGACAGTTCACTTGGAAGACGATTATTGAAGCTGCTGGTTGAGACCCCTTATAAAGGGGGTTCAAGGCGCCTTATACTGTTCACCAAGGCGCCTTGAACGAGCCGAGTCACCCGCGTGGATCAGCACTGACCTGGTCGAACTCTATCTGGTTTAAGGCGCCTTCAGCCTATCCATGGCGCCTTCAACCTCCGGTCCAAGGCGCCTTGAACTCCATTCAAGGCGCCTCCAGTCTGCTGCGCTGGCCTTTTCCTGGCTCGCACCCGAGGCGCCTCCAAGCTCCATGGTCCCTGCAAGATATGTTAATCCCAAAAATACCTGCAGCACAAAGTTAGCACAAAAACAATGATATAACTATTGAAATATTTAACAGTCTCTTGGTCTGACTTCGGATTTTCGACCGAAAACCCTAGGTCGACTCGACGCCTATTGCTCACGCATCCTCACCTACTCCTCTCGGAGATTTACATTGCGGTCGATCCTCGGATCGTTGGACTTTTACTCGAGACTCGGCGCTTCGGACTTCTTGAACATCCGGCCTTCGGACTTTCACGGTTCGCGACACGGGACTTTTCACCTAGGGTTACCACCCCTAGGACTTTGCAAGCCATCGACACTAAGACTTCCCGCATGGGGTTACCACCCCTATGACCTAGGGTTACCACCCCTAGGGTTTTACCTCAGCTAGGACTTTTGCCTAAGTATCACTTAGGACTTTCCTGCAAGCTCCATGAACTTTGTTAGATAACACCACCACTTAACTTTGAGCCCTTTGCCATAATCAAAACTCAGGTTCGATCATCTGGTGCTCACTGCACCAACACAACATGTGATCGAGGTAGTGATAGGTATCACGGCATGGTAGGCATTAAGAGTTGACGCGATTGAGATCTAATCTAATCGACGAGGTGTATCATATACGCGATTTAGATCTAATCTAATCATTAAGACGCATCATGTATGTGATTTAGATCTAATCTAATCATTAAGGCACATCATTTACTCGATTTAGATCTAATCTAATTGTCGAGGTGTATCAGATACGCGATTGATCGAATCGAATCGTTAAGGCGCTAATTAATTAGTATTCTAGCATGCATCACATATACACACACAAGCAATTAATTAAATATTTTTGTGATTAGTCATGGCCCTACTACAATCTTCTCACGCCAATGAGAAGATCGGATGGTCAATCTAAGGTCAACAGCTTCTCAAGCTCCTTCCTTTGACCACCTTGTGTTGCTCGCGCCCTCCTCGTAACTCCGTCTCGAGTGGACCTTCCACCACTCCAATTTTGTACATTACAATTTTGAAACTCGAATTACATTCAAATCTAAAATTTATTTTACAACAGGAATATAAAATAGAGGAAGACATGACGCGCAGGTCACGAATCAAGAACAACACGCACAAACACAAAATGGCATGTAGGTCATATTATGAATTACAACACAATTTTTCCAATCTAATTGGGTCTTTTGGGGCATGACTATCACAAAATAATACATATTTCTAAATTATGTTATTTCTATAAATTTATGTAAAATTTCCATAATTTTTATAATTTTATGAGTAAAAATTCCCGACGGTCCCGTTTAGCGATTTTCGGGCGCAATCGCAGAATAAAGCCCCTTGCGGGGTCAGGGGCAGCACCCCTACCCGCGATATAACCATCGCGAGTGTTCCTTAGCGATCCTACAGTGCCTTAGCCCGCTTTCCCAAAACTATTTGGGGCGAAACCTGCCGTTTCGGAAAGATCTTCTCGGTAGTCGAAGCCTACAAGTGTCTAAACACTTGTGCTTCGCTTCTACGAGAAAAATACCCATAAAATCTATAAAAATCACAAATATACAGAAACTTACAGATCTGAATTTTTGTCATAAAAACAAAAACAAAACTCATACACGCTTTGCACGTGGCTCTGATACCACTGTTGGATTTTTCGGGCCGCAAAAATTGCTTTTTGCATTGCGGAAACCCCGAAACCCATGCCAGAGATCCATGCAAAGTTTATAGAATTTCGTTAAACTTCATCTACGAGTTTCTCTAACCTAGATCTACACTAAATCTACAAGGAAGAAAGGTTACCCTTGATGCGAAGCCCTTCGCGTATCCCGCTCGTCCAGGTGATGCCGAATCTCGAGGTTGTCAAGTGTACAACCCTCTATGTGTATCCACATGAACAAGTCGATGGAGAGAACCTCTAAGGATGTGCTAGAAACCTTAGAAGATCAGTAACCATTGAGGAGAGGGAGAGAAGAGAAGAGCTTGAGGAAGAAGTTGGGAGTTTCAAAAACAAAATGAAACTTACCCATTGAATGAAAGTGGTCGGCCACTTTTGAGTGGTTTGTAACCTCCATGGGATGCCAAGAGTCACAACTCTTGGTAACTCCCATGAGGTGGCATCCCACTTAAGCAACCATGATGATGTGGAGTATCATCATTGGCCCACTTAATGCCAACTCAACAATGAGATGGCAAATGGTCAAGTCAAACTTGACCCTTCATCTTCCTCTCAAGTCAAGTCAAACTTGACCACTTCTCTCCCATGGTTGATCAAATCTATCCATTGGTTCAAGTCAATTTTAATTTAATGAATCTCTATTCATTGAATTAAATTAATTAAATGAGTCTAAGTCCAAATTAGACTCACTTAACACATGAACCAAATTGAGTCCAACTCAATTAGCTCAATTTGGATTACTCTTAATCCAATTTGGTTCATCACATTAACGTAATCCTTTATGTTCATCAAATGACCTAATCTCCATCTAATTTCCATTTGTGTGTGACCCTATAGGTTCTTGTAACGTTGGCAATGCTCCTAAATCCATTTAGAAGAATAAGTAATGAGCGGTATCTAGCAACACATCATTACTACCCAAGTTACAAGAATGTTGAGATCCAACATCACCTTGTGACTACTAATTGTGACTCTTCATAATATATGACAATGTCCTTCTATCCTAGACATCTAGATTGATCAATGTGAGGCATAGACAGATCGTGTCATCCTCTAATCAATCTAAATCTTGAACTCCAAGTAGACTCACTCAATCAAATGAGCTCAATATCTCATATTGACTCATTTGGGCATGGCCATGCACTTCGTGGTCTCACTCTATCAAGAATATTGATGTCACTCCCGTCATATAAGAGGGATAGATCACATCTACATCACTCACATCCCTCTACATAATTCATTACATACCCAGTAATCACCTTTATAGTCCACCCTATTACGAGTGACGTTTGACGAAGCCAAAGTACGTAACTCCTTAAGTAGGGAACCATGGTGACTTCTGGTCCAAGGACTAGTAGTCATACTAATAGTCACATGAGAAAGTATATGACACTCATATAACGATCCATGATACTTTCTCATGGCGGGTCATTCAGTTTACATTCTCTAATGCATACCCATGTGTCAACTTGATATCTCCATATCCATGACGTGTGAGATCAAGTCATCGAGTTGACCTACATGCTGTCTCATCGCATTAACATTGCCCCTAAATGTTAATACTTGACTAGGAATGATTAAAAGTAGTGTTCCCTATATCATCTCACTATTGATTCAACTAATCGATTGATATAGGTAAGAACCTTCTACTCAAAGATGCTATTATACTTAGTTATTTGGCACCAAAACAAGTAAGTATAATAACCAAAAACAAATGCCTTTATTTATATACAAGAATATGATACAACGAGTCCATACAACAATCATCAAATGATTGTCTCTAGGGCTTTAACTAACAAGATTATGATACAGATCAAGCTAGAATGAGAGATTTCATAGAGGGCATGAGTGTTATGCGTCAACAAGTTGATGCCCTCTAAGAATATCATAGGATCCTGAGCGAGACTCCTAGCTTTCCTAGTTTCCCTGCTTGCCAACCACGTAGACCTCCATTTCCCCGCCCTCCTCCACCACCACCACCATATTGATTTCATCGGGACAATGAAAAGTTTAAGTTTCAGAGGGTGTTTGCAATTTGAAATTTTTGCATTTTCTTTTACATTTTCAGTTGTTCTACATTTTGCTTTGTTTTTCTTGCATTCAGTTTTTGCTTATGTCTTGCATTTTTCTTTGCTTTGTTCACTATATTTGGTTTTGATTGTCACTTGACTATCTTTTGAAACATTGTGGCATACTGAGAACATCATTTCTCACTACTGCTGACTTGTATATAAGTAAAATTATTTGCACATTTATATCTCGATTCATGATATTGTAGATATAATGCTAGTATGTTTAGTGTACCTCTTTTCTCTATCTTAAGTAGCATGATATGAACTAAGTATTGTACGAGAATAAACTTAAGTTTGGCTTAACCTTAAGGATTTTATTATCACTTTACTTAAGCTTGAATAGTTGATATTATTGGAATAGTCATGATTCATCCTATTTGTTTAGCACTTAGTTCCTATAGTGATTTCTCAAACTACATCTTGGTTATTGGATGATGCTTGAGCCATGTAAGCTCATTTAGAAAAATCAAAATATCTCAACATTTGCATTTATATTCAAGTGTTCCATCTTGCAATCACTAAATAAAAAAAATAAAAAATAAAAAAATAAATGAATAAGAGATATAAAAAACAGTTGTCGTGAGTGGAAACTAACAAGTTACCCCTTTGAGACCAAGTTAAGTTACTTGGAAAATGACTCCTATGTTTCTTTTGATATCGAGCACGCCTTTGAGACCTTGGGTGGATTGAGGAATATGAACCAAGTGTGTGGCAGGTAAGTGCCTATCACCAGGAACATTAGGAACTCAATTGGATGATAACTTAACTAGGACAAAAATTGAAACTTGAAGAGTTTAGGTCACTTATTGCACTGTGCACAAGAAACTTATGCTTAGGTCATACTTGAGTTATTTCCATAATCATGCTCATCAATGAAACTTGTAGATAGAGTTAGGAAAGTACACTGGGGATTATGATGCATTATAGAGCATATGAGTTTAGATTACGATATTTTGCTTGTGGACAAACAAAGGTTTAAGTTCGGGGGTGTGATGTGCGTAGATTATATACACTTACTTAGCATGTTTTGACACACATTCACATATTTTACGCATGATTTATCTATGCACTTTCATACTCTTTGTCTCACTTTCAACATAATTACTCTTCTTTGTTCGAAGATCTACTCTTGTGTATTTTATATTTACATGAGTCAAATTTGGAGAGGAAATTATGTTCGTGGTCGATCCAAGCAACAAGCGAAGGTAGACAACACTAGCCATGTGAGTCACACGGCCATGCCAAAGAAGCAATGAGGAAAATAACTTTGGTTATGTGGTGCAGACAGCCCGTGTACCTTCACCAAAGGAGAAGCATGACATGACCGTGTGGATCCACGTGGTCGTGTCACCCCAGCAGCATGTCCAAAACATGGCCATATAGATCTACACAGCCCAGCAACACTTCCACACGATTGTGCAATAATTCCAGAGTGAAGGCAAGTCTAGGTCATGTGTGCCACATGGCCATGCAAGATTTCTAGAGGCTAAGATTGGCTAGGTCGTGTGAGCCACACGGATGTGTAAGCCATCCAGAGACAAAGCAGTACATGGTCGTGTGAAGGCCACATGGCAATGTGACCCTGGCCGAGAGCAGAATGTGTGAGGTCGTGTGAAGGCCACACGGTCGTGGCACGGGCCGTATAGTACCCGTGCCCTGCTCTATATAAGGGGGTTCTTCCTCTTTCAAAGAGAAGAAGACTCTCCCTTTGGGGAGATCAAGTTGGGGGTTGTTCTTCACCTTCTCCAGCCTTGATCTGGCATTCCAAAGCCATCTCCCTCTCTGTATCGACTCAAAAAGCTAAGGATTGGTTCCGAAGATCACTCATAATCTCTAGATAAGCATTTTTATTCTCTTTTCTCGATTGGAATTGAAATGTTTATAATCTCCTTATCTTCATATCTCTATCTTTGTATTATAGAGTAGATTCATTGTTCTAGGACTAAGGGAGTATTTGTGGTGTGATTTGATGTTAGTTCTCATGGATATGCCAATTTCATATCTAAATGATGTTGGTGTATTTTGTATCTATTTGATCTTGTGTGGATTCTTGTATTTGGACCTAATTACCATGTTTGATTAAATATTTATGATGCTTGTGAATCTTGTAGAGGGATCCCCTAGATCATATGACCGAGGGGCGTCAGTGACAGGCTGCCCCGCTAACGGAGGTCTAGGGTGTAATACCCACTAAGCTTGTAAGATAAATATATGAATGTGGGATTTTTCCTTAGAAAAATAATAGGAAGAGAGTTGAAGCAAAAAGAAATAAAATGAAATAAAAAGAAGAGGTCAAGGATTGAACCATGAACCTCTTATATTATATTTCATAGAATTAATTAGTAGAAACCAATTGGGATAGAGATAATATGTTGATAACAAAGGAGGGAAACTCATGATAAAGGTAAGAGTAAAAGCTAGCCAAAAGAAAACAAGAAAGGAGCAAGAGAAAGACAACTTGCCTTCCTCCCTTTCTCTCCCTCTTCCTCTTTGTTCTTGCTGAAAATTTAAAGAGGGAATTAAGAGGATTCAATCCCCCTTATTTCATCATGAATGGTAAGAATAAATGAATAAATAAAATAAATAGGAAATAGAAAAAAAAAGGCTAAGGGAGAAGGAAAGCAAAAATCAATTTTGCTACCTCTTCCCCCTTAACATAAAAGGGAGCAAGAAAAGAGAAGTTTATTTTTCACTCATTTTCTCTCATTCTTCCTCTCCCTCACTGAAACCATCAGTCCCCTCTCCTCCATCTTCATCCCCAAATCCAAGGTTTTTCCCCTAACAAGCCTAAGATACAAGGAGGACTTAGCAAGGAAATCAAGGGAAAGGAACTAGAAGGAGAGGCTACTTCTTTCATCACCATACCTTAGATCCACAAGCGAAAAGGATGTAAGCTTCCCCTCACCTGTGGTACAAGGCTTTTTATGTGATTTTCGGATTTTATAAGGATTAGAAAACCTAGGAAAGAATTTAAGAAAAATTCGGCCAAAGAAAGGGTTTTCAAATCTTGGAAGGTTTAAACAAGTCCTTATTTCATGATATTTTTTCTATGCTATGTAGGAAGGATTTTCTTCATGTTTTTATACCTAAATTATGCTTGAACAGAGGAGCACCTAACCCTAGAATTTCGGCCAAAAATATTTTAAAGAGGTTAGGGAAAATATTGTGTAACCACACTAGTGCAAGATTCTCTCCATGAACTATTAAGGATCTTTTATTGGTTTTCTTGCTTAAAAGTTACTTGGAACCAAAAGAAATCCATTTATATGTTTCGGCCAAGAAAATGGCTTAGGGTTAGGAAGACCTTTAAATTTAAGTAACCATGTTTGTATGATAGAATATAGAGTTTTCTTAAAGAATTTCATGTTGAACATTGCTAGAAATTCATGAACTCTTATTTTAGATTTTCGGCCATGATAAGATGGATAGTTTAGAAAAGCTTAAACAAAATTCTAATATGCTCAAGACCTCTGTGATATTATGATATGAAGGTTGTTTAATGTTCTTATGTTTAAATTGAGTATAGGAAAATTAGTTACATGATATATAACATGTAAGATCACAAGGGTCCTAGCTTGTTTATGAACCAACTTTGTATATGATGTTCTTAGTAATTTTTACCATGAAACTTACATAAGTTTTCCATTCTTTAGGCCACTTAAAACCTAGTTTAAATATTTGTAGGTTTCGGCCATGAGGAAAAATAAAAGAAAAAGGGAAAGAAACCTAGGAAGCCTAAGACACAATTCACATATATGTTTATTATGTTTGTCTTTATACATGCTATGAAACTTGTATGATTTCATATGCTTTTAGGCTATTTGAAGCAAGTTTATATACTATTGAGTTTCGGCCAAGTAGGGTTTAAAAGACCTAGAGGCCTTAGAAATGGAACCAAATGTGTTAAAAGTGCTTCTTATGAAAATAGGATAATGTGTTGATTGTGTCACATGCTTGTATAATTTTTCCATGACCTAAATGGACCATTGTATGTTTCAGCCATGAAAGAATAGATGCCCTAGAAACCCTAGAACAAGAATTAAATATGCTTATGTCACTTTACATGGAATATGATAAGTAGAAAGACAAAGTTTCCATGCTATATGTTGTTTAATGACCTAATTGAGGCTAGGGTAAGTTTCGGTCATACATGTTGTATAATGTCTTGTTATGAATTTATACATGATGTTAGTTCAAGTTCACATGCTTGTATGTTTGTTTTTAGCCCTAATAAACACTTGTTAAAAGTTTGACCATGACATATGTTAAGGGCTTGAAGGACTTAGGAACTAGCTCAATATGCTTACTATGTTACTTGAAAAAAAAATGCTATAAATATGGTTTAAGGTTTCCATGCTTTCATGACAATTGGGACCTTGTTTATATACTGATAGGGTTCGGCCACATGAGTTTAAGGACTTGGAGAACTTAGAAACCAAGTAAATCATACTTATAATGCTTCCTATGAAATTCATGTAATGATAATTCAGGTTTCACATGCTTGGAGGTTATTTTTACCTAAATTGAGACCTAAGGGGGTTCGGCCATGATAGGAACCCAAGGGTTTAGGAAGCTTAGAACTCAAGTTAACTATGTTACCATGTTTCTTATGATAGTATAATCACATGATACACCCTTATGCTTAATCATGTATGCTTGTGATTTATACCTTTTTATGATATGATATGTGGATAGAGATATGCATGTTTTAATGATATGTTATGTGCTTAGAAATATGCATGCTTTAATGATATGCTATGTGCTTAGAATATGCATACTTTTATGATGTGCTATGTGAGTAGAAATATGCATGCTTTAATGATATGCTATGTGCTTGGAATATGCTTGTTTTTATGATATGCTATGTGGATAGAAATATGCATGCTTTCTCAAGACATGATGTATGCCTAAGTGATGCATACTTTTTATGATATGATGTATGCCTAAGTGATGCATACTTTTTGATGATATGATGTATGCCTAAGTGATGCATACTTTCTCAAGACATGATGTATGCCTAAGTGATGCATACTTTTTATGATATGATGTATGCCTAAGTGATGCATACTTTTATGACATAATGTATGCCTAAGTGATGCATACTTTTATGCTATGCTATGTGACTAAATGATGCATTTTTATACATGCTACTTTAGTTTGTAAGGCTTGTACCAAGGGTGGACTCCTAATCAGTCTATAGGCCTTGCTTTGTGATCTAGGCTAATAAGGGATGGGCTCCTTAGTACGCCCCTAAGCCTTGCTTTGTGATCTAGGCTAATAAGGGATGGGCTCCTTAGTACGTCCCTAGGCCTTTCTTTGTGATCTACGCTGATAAGGGATGGACTCTTTAAGTATGCCCCTAGGCCATGCTTTGTGATCTTGACCTAGTTCCTAGTATGATTCAAGACTTGCTACCTTGGATATACTTAGGACGCGCGCATTTATGTTATGTATGTATGGTACAAGCCGGGGCCCTGAATATGTTGATATTATGTTCAAGTATATATG
This sequence comes from Zingiber officinale, assembly GCF_018446385.1. Lineage (NCBI taxonomy): Eukaryota > Viridiplantae > Streptophyta > Magnoliopsida > Zingiberales > Zingiberaceae > Zingiber > Zingiber officinale. Next base: position 56,797,576 of record NC_056006.1, on the reverse strand, counting down.
TAAAAAGAAATGGTTTTAAAGATCATGAGACATACACATGTTTTTCGGATACATGTTTTCAAAATCATATTGCATATACTTTATGATCATGTTGTGATAATGCTATGATTTATGATATGCCATGATTAGATATGACTATGATATGTTTCATGCCATGCTTTAAGAGATGAGATGCCATGATTAGATATGATTATGTTATATTCCATGCTATGCTTTAAGAGATGATATGCCATGACTAATTATGATTTTGTTATGTTGCATGATATGCTTAAAGAGTATGATATGTTATGCCATGACTAGTTGAGATCATGTTATGTTGATATATTCTTTGATTATGTAATGATTTATGGTTTTAGTGAGTTGGAAAGGAACTTACTGAGCCATGAGTGCTCATAGCTTACTTTCCTTGTACCACAGATAAAGGAAAAAGCTGGATGAGCTAAAGGAGCAGCAGGAGAGGTAAAGAGATGTGTGTTGCGGTGGCTAGGCAACCAAACAAGAACCTGCTTTAAGAACTTTTAGGAATTACACTTTGGTTTCATAAATTGTAGTACTACATGGTTGACTTGATGTTATGTTTCTATTTAACTTGTTATCATGTTATGGAAACCATATTAGTGTAGTTCGGTTTTTATTAAACCAAGAAAAATGATTTTTAAGTCTTCCGCTGTAATATGTACGTTGAGTATCGTAGCCCCGTCCCTTAGGGTTAGCAGGGAGGGCGGGCGTTACAGGTTGGTATCAGAGCGAGGTTATTTCCAGCTCACTACACACACATCAAGCCTCCTACCTGCCGCTCCAGGTAAGAATGTTTATGCTAAATTTACTTGTTATATGCTTATGTTTAATTTTCTTGTTACATGTTTATGCTTAATTTTCATGATTATATGACTTATGCTTTATTTTTTTTCTTTCTTATTATTGCCTATGCTTCATTTTCTTTACTACATTGCTTATGCTTTATTTCCTTATGTTACATTGTTTGTCATTATATTCCTTATTTTTCCTTATGTTGTTTATGCTTTAGTTTCATGTTCTACTTGCTTATGTTTGATGCTTTATTCTATACTTTTAGTTATAAATTAGATTAGGATTACATACTGGTAGGTTAGGAATAATACCAGAACAAATAGATAGAAACAAAACAATAGGTTAGATTGGCTAAAAACGATAACCACTTACACTAGTCTGTTTGTCCTTATTTAGATAAACATGGTTAGGACACGCAATGCCCGAACTGGAGGAACAGTGACTCCACTAGATCTGACACAGGTAGTCGCAGACCTCCAGCATCAGCAACTGATCACAATCAGTATGTTGAGTATTACTTGATACTGGGGCAACATACTCGTTCGTCTCAACACCTTTTACGAAGAGGCTAGATATACCACTCCGAAAGGCTTAAGCCGGAAGCATTCTCGGGAAACTGTGAACCATGGGATGCGCAAGCCTGGCTCAAAACCGTGGAGAACATAATGGAATTATTGGATTGGCCTGAACACGAGAAGGTCAAATGCGCGTCGTTCTGTCTTACCGGAGATGCCCGGATGTGGTGGGACAGAGTAAAGACGAAAAGACAAATAAACCAAATGCAGTGGACAGATTTTGAGACAGAGTTCTTAGAGGAATTCTTCCATATGCGAGTGACCAACAAACACTATGACGAGTTCACTGAGTTCCGGCAAGGTGATCTGTCAGTTAATGAAGCCGTTAAGAGGTTCAACCGCCTAGCCCAACTGTGCCCAGAACTGGTACGAACTGAAAAAGAAAGGGTCCGGTTAATGTTAAAGATGCTCCGACCCGAGATAGCTCTGAACGTAGCCGGCGGAGTTAATAGACCGCAGACTGCAGAGGAGCTAGTCAGCAGTGCAGGAAGCAATGAACAAGGGCAAGAACCAAGCAATGACCGGAGCACAAAATCACACAATACCGGAACCGACTGGAAAGGAAACTCGGTGGAAAGAGGAAACAGTGGAATAAAACGAAAGGTGGTCCGGCCAATAAGCGGACCAAGTACCCTCACCGTGCCACATGTGGGAAGATGCATTCGGAGTATGTCGCCCGAGCACCGAAAGTGCTACAACTGCGGAAAGGAAGGTCATTTGATAAGAGAGTGCACTACCTCCGCAGAACTTCCAGAACAGGAGTGCCCCCGCACAGCTTCACCAGATGCAAGCTGCCATAGAAGGGACTTCAATCAGCCAAGGAAGATTGGAGGCCCCTCCCACTATGACCAATGCCAGAGTCTACTCTCTCGCTCAGGATGACGTGGCGAACGCCTTTACTATCGTCACAGGTCAGCTATCTAATTTCAGTATGCTAGAATTTTTATTCAATGCTAAAAGCGAACTGATGAGGGAATCCATCGAGAAACTGAAACATGTCTCGTATCCATTAGTTGAAACCATGTCCGGACGACTCTCTACCCTCACCATAACGCCAATGTTATTCGAGAACATGTTAGAGAAGCAAACCAGGGACCCGAGTCTTCAAAGAATTAAACAAGAGACCACAGAAGAAAAGAATGACGGGTTCCGTATCGCAGACGATGGAATATTATACCTCAGGGATCGATTATGTATTCCGGAGGATCCAGAGTTACGAAATAAGATACTGGAAGAAGCTCATACAACGCCTTATGCAATGCACCCGGGTTCCACTAAGATGTACCAGGACCTGAAAAAGAAATTTTGGTGGTTCAGTATGAAAAGAGAAGTGGCTCAGTACGTCAGTACTTGTCTGACGTGCCAAAGGGTAAAAGCTGAACACCAGAGACCCGGCGGATTATTACTACCTGTCCAAATTCCAGAATGGAAATGGGAAGAAATCTCTATGGATTTCATTTCAGGTCTACCCAAGACGACAAACGGGTATGATGCTATATGGGTGATCGTGGACAGACTGACGAAGTCTGCACACTTTTTGGCGATCAAGATGACTTATTCAACTGAACAACTAGCTCAACTATATGTTAAGGAAATCGTCAGATTACATGGTATCCCTAAGACCATTATTTCCGATAGAGACGGACGTTTTGTCTCGCACTTTTGGGAGTGCGTTCAGAAGGCCCTCGGCACAAAGTCTTCCACCCACAGACTGATGGGCAGACTGAAAGAGTAAATCAAATATTGGAGGATATGTTAAGAGCTTGTGCCCTGGACTTCAAGGGGAGCTGGTGCCGATATTTATACCTGGCAGAATTCGCCTACAATAATAGCTACCAAGCTACTATTGGAATGACACCTTACGAAGTTCTATATGGGAGGAAGTGTAGATCTCCTATATGCTGATATGAAAGTGGTGAAAAGAAGGAGATGGGGTTCCGAACGGAACTTATTGATGACACCACCCGAGCTATACAAAAGATCCGTCAACGAATAGAAACTGCTCAGAGTCGGCAGAAGAATTATGCCGATAAACGGCGCAGACCGCTAGAATTCAACATCGGAGACTTGGTATTCCTTAAAGTATCCCCCATGAAAGGGATAATGAGGTTCGGAAAGAGGAGCAAGTTAAGCCCACGATACGTAGGACCGTATCGGATTTTGGAAAGAGTGGGCCAAGTCGCATACAGATTAGAACTACCTTCAGACATGACTGCCATTCACAACGTGTTCCATGTATCGATGCTCAAGAAATGTACTCCCAGCACAGATCAAGTGATTGAGCCTCAGTCGGTACAGGTGCAGGAAGACTTGAGTTATGAAAGTAAACCCATCCAGATTCTGGACCGAGAAATAAAGAGGTTGAGGAACAAAGAAATACCCTTAGTAAAGGTTTTGTGGCGGAATCAACGATTCGAAGAAGCCACCTGGGAACGCGAGGACGATATGAAACAAAAGTACCCGGAGCTATTTTAAAGTTCGAGGACGAACTTCTTATGAGGTACGGGATACTGTAATACCCACTAAGCTTGTAAGATAAATATACGAATGTGGGATTTTTCCTTAGAAAAATAATAGGAAGTGAGTTGAAGCAAAAAGAAATAAAATGAAATAAAAAGAAGAGGAGGTCAAGGATTGTACCATGAACCTCTTATATTATATTTCATAGAATTAATTAGTAGAAAACAATTGGGATAGAGAGAAGATGTTGATAACAAAGGAGGGAAACTCATGATAAAGGTAAGAGTAAAAGCTAGCCAAAAGAAAACAAGAAAGGAGCAAGAGAAAGGCAACTTGCCTTCCTCCCTTTCTCTCCCTCTTCCTCTTTGTTCTTGCCGAAAATTTAAAGAGGGAATTAAGAGGATTCAATCCCCCTTATTTCATAATGAATGGTAAGAATAAATGAATAAATAAAATAAATAGGAAATAGAAAAAAAAGGCTAAGGGAGAAGGAAAGCAAAAATCAATTTTGCTACCTCTTCCCCCTTAACATAAAAGGGAGCAAGAAAAGAGAAGTTTATTTTTCACTCATTTTCTCTCATTCTTCCTCTCCCTCACCGAAACCATCAGTCCCCTCTCCTCCATCTTCGGCCCCAAAGCCAAGGTTTTTCCCCTAAGAAGCCTAAGATAAATGGAGGACTTAGCAAGGGAATCAAGGGAAAGGAACTAGAAGGAGAGGCTACTTCTTTCATCACCATACCTTAGATCCACAAGAGAAAAGGATGTAAGCTTCCCCTCACCTGTGGTACAAGGCTTTTTATGTGATTTTTGGATTTTATAAGGATTAGAAAACCTAGGAAAGAATTTAAGAAAAATTCGGACAAAGAAAGGGCTTTCAAATCTAGGAAGGTTTAAACAAGTCCTTATTTCATGATATTTTTTCTATGCTATGTAGGAAGGATTTTCTTCATGTTTTTATACCTAAATGATTCTTGATCAGAGGAGTACCTAACCCTAGAATTTCGGCCAAAAATATTTTAAAGAGGTTAGGGAAAATATTGTGTAACCACACTAGTGCAAGATTCTCTCCATGAACTATTAAGGATCTTTTATTGGTTTTCTTGCTTAAAAGTTACTTGGAACCAAAATAAATCCATTTATATGTTTCGGCCAAGAAAAGGGCTTAGGGTTAGGAAGACCTTTAAATTTAAGTAACCATGTTTGTATGATAGAATATAGAGTTTTCTTAAAGAATTTCATGTTGAACATTGCTAGAAATTCATGAACTCTTATTTTAGATTTTCGGCCATGATAAGATGGATAGTTTAGAAAAGCTTAAACAAAATTCTAATATGCTCAAGACCTCTGTGATATTATGATATGAAGGTTGTTTAATGTTCTTATGTTTAAATTGAGTATAGGAAAATTAGTTACATGATATATAACATGTAAGATCACAAGGGTCCTAGCTTGTTTATGAACCAACTTTGTATATGATGTTCTTAGTAATTTTTGCCATGAAACTTACTTAGGTTTTCCATGCTTTAGGCCACTTAAAACCTAGTTTAAAGATTTGTAGGTTTCGGCCATGAGGAAAAATAAAAGAAAAAGGGAAAGAAACCTAGGAAGCCTAAGACACAATTCACATGTATGTTTGTTATGCTTGTCTTTATACATGCTATGAAACTTGTATGATTTCTTATGCTTTTAGGCTATTTGAAGCAAGTTTATATACTGTTAAGTTTCGGCCAAGTAGGGTTTAAAAGACCTAGAGGCCTTAGAAATGGAACCAAATGTGTTAAAAGTGCTTCTTATGAAAATAGGATAATGTGTTGATTGTGTCACATGCTTGTATAATTTTTCCATGACCTAAATGGACCATTGTATGTTTCGGCCATGAAGGAATAGATTCCCTAGAAACCCTAGAACAAGAATTAAATATGCTTATGTCACTTTACATGGAATATGATAAGTAGAAAGACAAAGTTTCCATGCTATATGTTGTTTAATGACCTAATTGAGGCTAGGGTAAGTTTCGGCCATACATGTTGTATAATGTCTTGTTATGAATTTATACATGATGTTAGTTCAAGTTCACATGCTTGTATGTTTGTTTTTAGCCCTAATAAACACTTGTTAAAAGTTTGACCATGACATATGTTAAGGGCTTGAAGGACTTAAGAACTAGCTCAATATGCTTACTATGTTACTTGAAAAAAAAATGCTATAAATATGGTTTAAGGTTTCCATGCTTTCATGACAATTGGGACCTTGTTTATATATTGATAGGGTTCGGCCACATGAGTTTAAGGACTTGGAGAACTTAGAAACCAAGTAAATCATACTTATAATGCTTCCTATGAAATTCATGTAATGATAATTTAGGTTTCACATGCTTGGAGGTTGTTTTTACCTAAATTGAGACCTAAGGGGGTTCGGCCATGATAGGAACCCAAGGGTTTAGGAAGCTTAGAACCCAAGTTAACTATGTTACCATGTTTCTTATGATAGTATAATCACATGATACACCCTTATGCTTAATCATGTATGCTTGTGACTTATACCTTTTTATGATATGATATGTGGATAGAGATATGCATGTTTTAATGATATGTTATGTGCTTAGAAATATGCATGCTTTAATGATATGATGTGTGCTTAGAATATGCATACTTTTATGATGTGCTATGTGAGTAGAAATATGCATGCTTTAATGATATGCTATGTGCTTGGAATATGCTTGTTTTTATTATATGCTATGTGGATAGAAATATGCATGCTTTGTCAAGACATGATGTATGCCTAAGTGATGCATACTTTTTATGATATGATGTATGCCTAAGTGATGCATACTTTCTCAAGACATGATGTATGCCTAAGTGATGCATACTTTTTGATGATATGATGTATGGCTAAGTGATGCATACTTTCTCAAGACATGATGTATGCCTAAGTGATGCATACTTTTTATGATATGATGTATGCCTAAGTGATGCATACTTTTATGACATAATGTATGCCTAAGTGATGCATACTTTTATGCTATGCTATGTGACTAAATGATGCATTTTTATACATGCTACTTTAGTTTGTAAGGCTTGTACCAAGGGTGGACTCCTAATCAGTCTATAGGCCTTGCTTTGTGATCTAGGCTAATAAGGGATGGGCTCCTTAGTACGCCCCTAAGCCTTGCTTTGTGATCTAGGCTAATAAGGGATGGGCTCCTTAGTACGTCCCTAGGCCTTGCTTTGTGATCTAGGCTGATAAGGGATGGACTCTTTAAGTATGCCCCTAGGCCATGCTTTGTGATCTTGACCTAGTTCCTAGTATGATTCAAGACTTGCTACCTTGGATATACTTAGGACGTGCGCATTTATGTTATGTATGTATGTTACAAGCCGGGGCCCTGAATATGTTGATATTATGTTCAAGTATATATGTAAGAAGAAATGGTTTTAAAGATCATGAGACATACACATGTTTTTCGGATACATGTTTTCAAAATCATATTGCATATACTTTATGATCATGTTGTGATAATGCTATGATTTATGATATGCCATGATTAGATATGACTATGATATGTTTCATGCCATGCTTTAAGAGATGAGATGCCATGATTAGATATGATTATGCTATATTTCATGCTATGCTTTAAGAGATGATATGTCATGACTAATTATGATTTTGTTATGTTGCATGATATGCTTAAAGAGTATGATATGTTATGCCATGACTAGTTGAGATCATGTTATGTTGATATATTCTTTGATTATGTAATGATTTATGGTTTTAGTGAGTTGGAAAGGAACTTACTGAGCCATGAGTGCTCATAGCTTACTTTCCTTGCACCACAGATAAAGGAAAAAGATGGATGAGCTAAAGGAGCAGCAGGAGAGGCAAAGAGATGTGTGCGGCGGTGGCTAGGCAACCAAATAAGAACCTGCTTTAAGAACTTTTAGGAATTACACTTTGGTTTCATAAATTGTAGTACTACATGGTTGACTTGATGTTATGTTTCTATTTAACTTGTTATCATGTTATGGAAACCATATTAGTGTAGTTCGGTTTTTATTAAACCAAGAAAAATGATTTTTAAGTCTTCCGCTGTAATATGTACGTTGAGTATCGTAGCCCCGTCCCTTAGGGTTAGCAGGGAGGGCGGGCGTTACATAGGGGGTTACCTTGAAAGGTGAAGCTAGTTTCTAAAAGGAGGTGGGATAGTTGAATACGCTTAGTTCCTACACCTTTATGTGGATTGAATGGTGATGTGTTTCTATGTTATATAACCGAGGGGCATTGGTGACAGACTGTCCCGCTAACAAACTTCATAGAGATCATAACTATTTAATCGCTAGAGGTGTAGATCAAAGTCCCTTGTCGTTTGTCTTCTGCAGGAGAAAACCGACAACTTCCTATGAATGCATGTCAATTGAGGATATAAATTGGAGAACCATGATTCATCAATAAATATCACAAAGAAACCAAATTCCTAGAACACTCACAAAACCAAATACTTCATTTACTTTCCTATTTCTATTTCTAGTTGCTTACTTAGTACATTCCCTACCTTGTTAATTGTTTAGCTAATTCTAAGTGAGATGTCTCTTGTGCTTATAACTAGACCCTGTGGGATCGATAATCTTTTATTACTAACGATAAAACTATGCACTTGCGGTTGCGTAACAGTCTCAATGAGCCAACATCTTATCAGGAAGTTGTACAAGGCCTAGATTCTGAGAAATGGTATAGACTTTAGTTGATCCACCTTAAAGGATCAAACTCATTGGGTGTAAGTGGGGCTTCAAGGTGAAGGCTGACATGGATGGACATATGCATACCTATAAAGGTTGATTGGTAACTAAAAGATTCAAGCAAATTCATTGTATAGACTATAATGAAACTTTTTCACCAGTTACGATGCTCAAGTCCATTTGAATCATGTTTGCTATTGTAGCTTACTATGATTATAAGATCTGGTAGATGTTGGTTAGTCCTAGGAAATCGGTTCCACTGTACAAAAAATTTTGTACAAGTGTCGAACTTTTCCTTAAATAACCTATTTGTGTTATTTAGAAATTAAATCAGGAATCGCAGACGGAACTTAACATCAGTGATTCCAAATTTAACTTATCTGTTCTTAATGATTTAGATTTAAATCGCAAGCGGAACTTAACACTATTGATTCAAATCCACCTATGTTATTAATTTCATTAAATATTAATTTCCAAAATTGTCTTCCAGGATTGCATGGCGAGGCACATGGCCTTCTTGGATATGGGAGCAACCACCACCACCTAGACAAAACTTTTTAAGGAAAGCTAATATTTAATTTCCTTAAATAACTCTAGGTTAACCAAAAAGAACAATCGAATCATAAATTTGAAAACAAAGAAAACACAAACTCGAAAAATAAATTCAAAAAACAAGATCTAATGCCTCTTGTGTTTGGAATTCATACAAAAGAAATACAACTAGTATGATGCGGAAATTAATTACTAATTATACCTTCCTTTTTATGCAACAACCTCTTGATCTTCTGCCGTATTCCTCTTCTTATCCCGGACGTTGTGTGGGCAACGATCTACCGAGATGAGAACCACCCAAACCCTTCTTCTCCAAGCAAGTTTCGGGCACCACATAAACTCCAAGAGATGTGAGGTTCGGCCACCACCACCAAGCTCTAAGGGATGCTAGAAACGAAGCCTTCTTTCTCTCCTTCTTCTCCTAGCTAGAACCGGCCACCATGGACTCTCCTTATGTTGATGCCGCCGGCCACAAAAGAGGAAGAGAAAAGAAGGAGAAGAGGAGACCCTAGGGCTGGCCACAACAAGGAGGAAAAGAGAAAAAGAAAAGAATAGTGTCGTTAGCCATTAAGGCACCTCTACCCCCTCTTTTATAATCCTTGGTCTTGGCAAATAAGGAAATTTTAATAAAAACTTCATTAATTCTTTTGCCATGAAAAAAAAAATTAATTAATTAAAAATTAATTTTCTTTTTCCAAATTTCTTGGCCGGCCACTTTCTCCCCAAAACAAGGAAAGTTTTAATTAAAACAAGAATTAAAACTTCCTAATTTGTTTCTAGAAATATATAAAAAATTTCAATAATTTTAATCCCTTCATGATTGGTTAGTAAAAATGAAATTTTATAAATTAAAATCTTTCTTTTAATCATGTGGATAATTTCCAAAGGAAAGTTATCTCTAAAAATTAAAATCTCTTTTCAATCTACAAATAAGGAAAGATATCAAATCTTTTCTTAATCGTTTGTAGAAACTAATAAAAGAGAATATTTAATTTTTAAACTTTCTTTTAAATCATGAACATGGTTAAAAAGGAAAGTTTTCTCAAAATTAAAATCTCCTTTCAATCTATAAATAAGGAAAGATTTCAAATCTTTTTTTAATCTTTTGTAGAAAGCTATAAAAGGAAAGATTTAAATTTTAAACTCTCTTTTAAAACCATGATATCCACATAAGAAATAATTTTAATAAAAATTTCTTTTAATTTTCTAGTGGCCGGCCACATAAGCTTGGGACCCAAGCTTTGGCCGGCCACCAACTTGGCTATCTTGGGTTCCAAGCTAGCTTGGCCGGCCCCATTAGGATAGGTAAGAAGGTGGGTATGTGGTGGGTATAAATCTCTATATACAAGATGCTACGCTAGGGACCGAGCGGAGGAATTGGTTTTGGTCTTCTGATGAAATTAAGCTTCCCGTATTCGCCCCGAACACACAACTTAACTTCATCAATAATAATTCATACCACTAAAGAATTATTATTGAACTACCGCACCAATCCCAAATTACATTTTTGGGCTCCTTCTTATTATGAGTGTGTTAGTCTCCCTGTGTTTAAGATGTCGAATGTCCACTAATTAAGTGAGTTACTGACAGCTCATTTAATTAATATCTTAGTCCAAGAGTAATACCACTCAACCTTATCGTCATGTCGGACTAAGTCCACCTGCAGGGTTTAACACGACAATCTTTATGAGCTCCTCTTGGGGACATTATCAACCTAGATTACTAGGACATAGTTTTCTTCTATAATCAACAAGTCACACTATAAGTAACATCATTTCCCAACTTATCGGACATTTTAATTTATCGAACTAAATCTCACCCTTTGATAAGTCAAAGAAATAAATATTAAATATATATGTTTGTTATTATATTAGGATTAAGAGCACACACTTCCATAATAACTAAGATCTAGTTCTTTTATTAAATCAGTATAAAAAGAACTTACCTTAAATGATCGTGCTCAATACACTTAAAGTGTGCTAGTGTAATTTATTAGTCAAGATAAACTAATGCCTAATTATACTACGACTATTCCTGTAACGCCCGCCCCTCCACTGCTACTAATGAAGGGACGGGGTTACTTACTTAAAATGTACATACAGGTATATTCATATGAACTCATGGCAGCGGAAGTGGGCTGTCTAAAATTTAATTTGATCATATGCATATGGACTAAACATGACATGTGAACCATATAATCATATAACATAGTAAACATGCTAAACATCCTAATCCTTCAAACATAACATGTAACTTGATTTATCATCAACTACTTAAAACATGATTCATGATATCATGAGCATACCAACATGAAACAATAAAACATAAGATCATAATCTATCCATGCTAGTTCAAGTAGTTATCAAGCATATAGTTAAACATGGTTCACATAAAAGGTCAAGACATAAATATAAGTTTTGAAACATAAAGGGATCTATTCCACCATGCCACTTCTACACACATTCTTTCCCTTCCTACTGCTCCCCTTAATTTAGTCATTCCTTTCCTTTTTCTGTAGTACAAGGAAACATAAAACTATAAGCACATAGGATTAGTAAGTCCCTTTCCTACTCACAAAACCGTGAATCATGCATAATCCATAAAATAGTAACATGTTCATTTGGCAAATCATAACATAACATGTGAAAACATAAGCCTAAAGTCATATCATAGCATGTGGGAGCATAAATATAAAATCATAACATAGCATGTGAGAACATAAACATAAAATCATATCATATCATATGAGAGCATATCATGAAATCATATAATATCATGTGAGGGCATAATGATCATATAAATATCATAGACATATTTTCATGAGCATCTTAAATAAGCATAAAGGAAACCATATAACATGAGCTTGTAGATGCAAGATGTTCTTTTGAAAACATGTATCATGAAATGAATATATGCAAGATGTCCTTTTGAAAACATATATCATATACATACTTAAACATAATCTCAACATGAGGGTCCGGCTTGTACCACATACATACATGAATGCGCGCATCCTAAGTAGATCCAAGGTAGCTAATCTTGAACCTACTAGGAACTAGGCCCGTTTCATAGACCATCGACCTAGGGGCAACTTAGGAGTCCATCCCTTTTACTAGGCCCGTTTCATAGACCATCGACCTAGGGGTGCTTATGGAGCCCACCCTTGGTACAAGCCATACAAAAGTAAAATAGCATATCATGTTTCTTATCGTATCATACATATCATGTTCTTGTCATATCATGGCATATCATGTTCTTATCATATCATGGCATATCATGAAGAGTGCTCTTAATCCTAACTTAAGGGAAGCATCTCTTAGGCTTTTCATCTTACATAAGCCTTTCATAAACATATCATGTTCTTGTCATATCATGTAACATAGCATGTTCTTGTCATATCATGAAACATAGCATGTTCTTAGCATATCATGAAGCATAGCATGTTCTTATCATATCATGAAGCATAGCATGTTCTTATCATATCTTGAAGCATAGCATGTTCTTGTCATGTAAAGCATATCATTCTCATGCATAGTTAAGGGTTTTGAACTTTCTACAAGCCCTAGTCATACTTGGCCGAAACTTGCAAGGGTAATGGTCTTGGTTCTGAAGCAACTTTAAACAAGGAAAACATCATATTAGTATCACATGGTACTTATCATAACATAGGGGACCTTTAGCAACCATAAACCCTAGTTTTCTTGGTTTGACCGAAACCAACATATCATGGTTCTAGGTTTTCTCTTTTTTTTTTTTTTAGCAACATAAGCATGAAGAATTTAAACTAACATCATATAGGAGCTCATACATCATAAGGAATCATGAATAAGCATAGTTGGTTCCAAAAGTTTTTCTCTAACCCTTTTATCTCCTCTTGGCCAAAACCTAAAGGAGGTGGTTCTAAACTTTTTTAAGCAACATGTAGCATGAAACTTTTACAACATTCATAGCATAGGAAGAGAGGTTCTTAGTAAGCATAATTAGGTTTCTAACCCTAATATTCAACCTTGGCCGAACCCTATAAGCATGTGTTCTAGGTTTCTTTTAACAACTTGAAGCATGAAACTTTTACAACATACATAGCATAGGAAAAGATTCATAGTAGGCATAATTAGGTTTCTAACCCTAATGTTCATCCTTGGCCGAACCCTATAAGCATGTGTTCTAGGTTTTCTTTAACAACCTGAAGCATGAAACCCTTACAACATACATAGCATAGGAAGAGATTCATAGCAAGCATAATTAGGTTTCTAACCCTAATGTTCATCCTTGGCCGAACCCTATAAGCATGTGTTCTGGGTTTTCTTTAACAACTTGAAGCATGAAACTCTTACAACATACATAGCATAGGAAGAGATTCATAGTAAGCATAATTAGGTTTCTAACCCTAATGTTCATCCTTGGCCGAACCCTATAAGCATGTGTTCTAGGTTTTCTTTAACAACTTGAAGCATGAAACTCTTACAACATACATAGCATAGGAAAAGATTCATAGTGAGCATAATTAGGTTTCTAACCCTAATGTTCATCCTTGGCCGACCCTATAAGCATGTGTTCTAGGTTTTCTTTAACAACTTGAAGCATAAAACTTTTAACTAATATCATACAATGGGTTATTTATCATGAGGAATCATAAACAAGCTTAGTTGAGTTTTTAACTTCCTCTATTGCCTTTGTTTCTTACTTGGTCGAAACTCTAAAACATGGATCTACCCTTTTATGCAACCTAACATGAGAACTTTAAGCTAACATCATGTAGTGAGTTATAAACCATAAGGGATCATAAACAAGCATAGTTTACATTTTAAACTTTCTCTAAACATCTTTATCTTCTCATGGCCAAAACTTAAAAGAGTGGGGTTCTAAGTTTTAAACAACATGAAGCCATAAAACCTTTTTAACAATCATAGATAACCAAGAACTAATAGATGGCATGTTTCCAACTTTACTTATCATGGCCGAACCCTACAAGGTACCTTCCTAGGTTTCTTTTTTTTTAAATCATTTTTAAGCATAGAAAACATAGGAGCTACTTGTACTGCAGGTGAGGGGGGATACTTACTTCCTCTCGCTTGATTTACTAGGAGAAGTAACCTTGCTTGTGAAGCTTTCCTAGAGAGAAATCCTTTTGGTTGGGTTTCGGCAATGGTGAGGAGAGGGAGGCTTGATTTCAGTGGAGAGAAGGAGGAGGAAGAAGAGGGAAGAAGAGAAAATGAATTTTCCCATTCTCTTTCTCCTTTTATTCCAAATGAAAGGACGAAGGAAAAATGAATTTTTCCTTCCCTTTTCTTTTACTCATCCTAAATGAAGGGAGAAAGCAAAACCCTCTTTTCATTGGAAGAAGAAGAAGAAAACTTGAACTTCTCCTTCTTAGTGAAGAGAGTCTTCACTTTCCTTACCTTTAACTATCTTGTCCCTTTCCTTTCTAACAACACACCCCTGCTGGGGCTACTGGGATATGACATTCATACATCTAACAAGAGGTCCAAGGTTCAAACTTTGGTCATGCCTCTTTTTGGTTCTATTTTTCTTTTATTTTTGGAGATATTCACATAAGGCTTATTCTAATCATGCAACAATTCTCATAAAATAACTTAGGGATCCTATGGGTGCTACAATTCCAATGGTTTGTTCCTTTCCATTTTAGTCGTGAGTTACTGTTTATAATTTATAAAGAACCGATAACACAATCTTCTGTGTGTGACACCACATACTATGTTATCTATAATATAAATTAATTGAACATCTACATTTGGTATATATAAATGTAGACACTTGACTAATGTGATTCTTATAAATGTTTATACAAAAGCTAGACTTTTAGTATACACTCCAACAGTAGATAGATGTCAAAACTACATTTCTTAATGAAAATCTCCTTGAGGATGTGTATATGGCACAACCTGAGGGTTTTGTAGATCTAAAGAATGCTGGAAACGTTTGTAAGTTGCAAAGATCTATTTAAGGATTGAAGCAAGCTTCTAGAAGCTGGAATCTTTGATTCGATGATGCAATCAATATGTTTGGTTTCATTAAGAATGAAGATGAATCTTGTGTCTGTAAGAAGGTTATTGGGAGCACAATCATCTTTCTCATATTGTATGTAGATGACATACTTCTCATTGGAAATGATACCCTTACTCTTTAGTTGGTGAAAACTTGGCTTGAGAATTATTTTTCAATGAAATACTTAGGTGAAGCAGCCTACATTTTAGGCCTTAAGATCTATAGAGATAGATCTAAAAGATTGTTTGGTCTGAGCCAAAGTACATATATTGACAAGGTGCTTAAACATTTTGCCATGGAGAATTCCAAGAAGAGATTCCTACCTATGTCACATGGTGTTAGTCTTTCGAAGACTCAATGCCTCTCTTCTAAGGAAGAAAGGGACTACATGAATCAGATTCCTTATGCATCTACTATAAGGTCTATCATGTACGTCATGCTTTGTACTCACCCAAATGTCTCATATGCGTTAAGCATGATGAGCAGATACCAGTCAAATCCAGGTGAAGGTCACTCGATAGAAATCAATAATATTTTTAAGTACTTGAGAAGAACTCAAGATTATTTTTTGATCTTTGGAGGCGATGATGAGCTTACTGTAAAGGGTTACACTGATACTAGCTTCCAAACTAACAAGGATGATTATAGATCGTAGTCAGGGTATGTATTTTGCTTAAATGGTGGTGCTATAAGTTGGAAGAGTTCAAAGCAAGACACAGTCACTGATTCTACAACAAATGTCAAGTATATTATCTCTTCAGCTGCTGCTAAAGAGGCTATTTGGATCCGAAAGTTTATTACAAAGCTTGGTGTTGTTCCTAGTATAGCAAACCCAATAGACCTCTATTGTGATAACAATGGGGATATTGCACAGGATAAGGAACCTCGCTCTCATCAGCGATCCAAACGCATACTACGGTAATTCCATCTCATTTGAGAGATTATTGATAGAGGAGATGTGAAGATATGCAAAATACCGACCGATGCTAACATTACGGATCCCTTGACCAAGGCTTTAGCACAGAGAAAGTATGATGATCACACTAGTTCAATGGGTATTCAATACCTCAGTGATTGGCACTAGTGCTAGTGGGAGATTGTTAATATTAGCCCTAGTACCAATTAAGAGATGATTGTAAAAGACTTCTTTTGTATCATATTTCATTATTAATAAAAGACAAAGTTAGTTATTATATTTATTTCAGTTCAGTGTCGAATGAATAAGTATAATAATGTCCTAGGATAGTAGGTTCTTGTAGATCCCACGAGCATAATTAAAAAATTTATTTACGAAATATTCTAGGGTTACACGAGCACTAGTTAAGGAATTAAGTTATAAAACTTTCTATGAACTTTAGAGAATTTTTAAAATTTTAAATGAATTTGTACACATTTCAAGGAGATAGAGGTATGGAACCTAAAGGAAACGTATGTATGACATCCCATTTAAAATTAGGAATTGATTCATTTTAATTACCCTAAGTCTGTGTTATATAACCTAGGTATAAAAACACTAGGCAATCACTGTTACAGACTCTTTCACCTCATGCACTGTCCCTTCCCTGAATCGTCGTTTCCGTCCGCGATGCACATCTCGCGGTCGTCGGCCGAGCTTACACTGGTCTTCGGGACTCGGCCAGGAGCCCCCTCAAGAGGTCAGTCCTTCCGATAGCATCGTGATCGAGCGAAGAGGATTGCGATCTCCACACCGATGACACGGACTCAGTGGGCGAGGGTTTTTCTGGCAACGAAACGAAGAAAGGAAAGGCAAGTACTCTTCGATTTGGGTGGGTATGAGTTCATTGATGTAAAGGAGTCAGTAGCTAGGTGATGAGGATAGGTTGTTTTAGAGTGATTGTCTTCCTGAATGAGCTATGAATTGAGGTTTGTGTTGTCCTTGCTGTTCTTACCTGTTCTTGTTTCCTGGTGTTTGGTATGGATTGAGCTTTCTTGTTGATTCGGGGATTCTTGTTTGGGATGGCAAGCGGTTCTGATTTCTGAACAATCTTCGTCGGAGTCTCCTTTTGTTCCAGTTGAGATTGTTTTGTTTCCAATTTGTTGAGGATCTGGTTTGGATTTAATTCGATGTTGCGCTACTTCCATGTTGGACTGTGGATTTCCGAGATTCAGTGCATTTCAAGGTGTTCAGTTGTTGAATCGATTGAATGTGACGCGATTGTAAATCTCTTTGTGTCCCTGCTCCAAATGGGGTTTTTCTTCGAGATTCTGCTACAGATTTTGGTTTTTTGTGATTGGGAATGGTTAGTTTGGTTTTGGCCTGACGTTGGATCAGGTTCTATTGATGGATTGATTTGTGAATCGGTTCTTCTCCGTGGTGCTTATGTCTCGGTTTGAGGTTGCTGAGAGGCCCTGGTTTCAAATTGGGTTTTCACAAAGATTTTGCTATGGTTTGTGATCAAAATGAATTTCGCATGGTTTCTTCTTGTTAACTTGATCTTGGGATCCAGTCTTTGGTAGCCTTGCTTAGCTGTGATGATGTTGAACTTGTTTCTTTGTGCATCTGGGAACTTTGGATAAATTGTTGGGATAATTTATGGGGTTTGTAATGTTCTCGTTGCTTTCTTTTTGTTCTCTTGAACATTGGATGAAGTTGGGATTTGATATGGAATTTATCTTTCAAGATTGCTCTGTTTCATTGCTGTGGAGTTCAAACTCTGTTTTTGGTTGCTGATGTTCTTGAAGTTGCCCAGTTGTGTTTGATTCTTCATGTTGGATAAATTCTCTAAACAGGTTTGGTGGGCTATTGTATGTTTTCGGTGTTGGTTTCATTACTTCTTGTTAAACGAATTTATGGAGTTGGTATAGTGTTTCGTGAATGGGTTTCAATGACTTGGTTGCTATCTCCTAACGGCTAGATTTTCTAGGGTATATCTGTTGGAGTGGAATTTGAGAATTTTGGATTTGATTTCTAGCATTTCGTTGCACTTGTTTTTGTTATGTATGTCCTGTTAGCTCTCGTGTTGGTTATGTTTGCTAGTGTAGCTTTGAGAAGTAGAATTGATAGAGGATGATTGATATTGGAAGCTAAACTGGTTAATGCTATTGTCAATGCAATGTTTGGACAGAACAAGTAGAATGGAAGTGAATGATGTGTAATTGTTCCCTCTTTGTTACCTTTAAAATTCATAGCACTATGCACCTAGAATAGCGAAGTAGGAGATGGATATGTTATGTTTTCTATGTAGTTAATTGGATGAGTATGAGCATATGTGGTGACAGTACGGGTTGGGTGACTCGGGATGAGCTCCGGGGAGGACCCTTCCAAACATGATTGATACAGTAATTTATGACTGATACTGTAATTTATTGTTAGCTTCGGCTATATGACTGCATGTTCTCTAGGAGGTACCTCTAGATTCATGGGACTGTTGACTGGCTCTAATTGTGGTTATCGGATATGTGACATATTCACTCTTATTAGCTATGTAGAAACTTTTACATATCGTACCTTTCTTCGGTTTACTGTATTTGAGATAAGTTTATGTCTACTATTTACTATTTCTACTACTTCATGGATGTCATATTACTTATATTGGATTGTACATGCTGGGTTCGTAGACTCATGATGCCTACGTTACTGGTGAGGAGGTCTAACAGGATGTGATGGAAGGCATGCGGACGGGGAAGGCGAGGAGGCGAGATGGATGCATGGCACTGTCCAGACGTTTAGGAGTGCAGAGCATACTCCTTTCTTTGGGAGAGGTTCTTGGAAGATGTTGAGGACTCATTATTCCTTTTGTAAACACTTAAGCGTGAGGTTGTCCTTTACCTTCTATAAATTGAGACTTTTGAAGGGTTTGATCTATGAGTATTTGCATAGCTTATGATTTGTGAGTTGATATATAAAAAAAATTAATTAAATAAAAATTTGAGGGATTACCACATGATGTTTCAGTTCTAGTCTATAATATATTAATTGGTTGAATTAATAGTGGAATATTATAAATATACATAGAACACAACTCTTAACTATTCCTAGTCATGCATTAATATACAAGGAAAATATTAATGCATTAAGACTACCATGTAGGTCAACGGATGACTTAATCTCAAAAGTCATGGATATGAGATATCAGGTTGACACATGGGTATATATTAGAGAATATATAGTGAATGACCCACCAGGAGAATGTTTCATGGATTGTTATATGAGTGTCATAAACATTCTCATATGATTATTGGTATGATTAGTCCTTAGACCTGAAGTCACTACAGTTCCCTAGATAAGAAATTGTGTACTTTAGTATCAACAAACGTCACATGTAACAAGGTATACTATAAAGTTGATCACTAGGTATGCAATAAGTTATGCGGAAGGATGTGAGTGATGTAGATGAGATCTATCCCTTCCATATGACGGAAGCGATATCTGTGAGCCCTTTGATTAGTAGGACACAAGAATGCATAGTCATGCTCAAATGAGTCAATATGCGATATTGAGCTTATTTGATTGAGTGTGTCTACTTAAAAATCAAGAAACACAAAGATTGATAAGAGGATGACATGTTCTATGCCTCATTTATCAATCTAGATATCATGGATAAGAGGATTGAGTCATACAAGATAATAGATATGGAAAGGTTAGGTTGAATCTCGATATTCTCGTCACTTGTGTAGCAATGATGCATTGCTAGATGTCACTCATTGTTTATATATCTAAAATGGTTTTAGATCATTGTCAATGTTACGAGAGCCTATTGGGTCACACATAAAGAATATGTTGATTTGGAGATGAATTATGGGATTGAGTTTAATCTGAATTATACACATTGAGTTAGACTCCAATCAATTCAGATTAGACTTATTGTGTAATGGGTTAGATTCATTGGTTTATTAGGTTAATGGCTTATTGGGTTAATGGTTAATCTACTATTCTAAATCCAGCCCATTAAGATTAATGAATATTAATAGAGATTAATATATCATTAATCAAAAGGAAGATCAAGAGACAAAAATATTTTTGTATTCATTTAATGAATACAAAAGTTGTTTGTAAAAGTAACCTTTAGGCAAAGTAACCTTTTTTGGTAAAGTAACCTTTTGGTGAAGTAACCTATTTAGTAAAGTAACCCTTTTGTAAAGTCACCTTATATAGATGAAGTGACCTTTTGGGTGAGGGTGATCTTCTTGGTTTTTGCTCTTCTTCCTTCTTCCACTCTTGGCCGAAACTTCTAAAAAAGGTTGCTAGCACAACCTTTGGTTGTTTCTTTCTCCATTTCATGAGTTCGTGAGATGGACGAAGAACGTGTTCATATGGATACCATAGAGGCGTGAATGTGTTGATCGACTTGAGATCTACATCCTAAAGAAATGTTATTATTGGGATTGTGAAGGGCACACAGCTAAGGTATATATCTTTTAACAAAACTTAATATATGGTTTCCTTCGCATGTATCTTCTGGATATAAACTTATTTTTCTACTGCGCTTTTTGGCGTGTTTAGCATAATAGTTCCCTACAACTTGATCAAAATTATTAGCTTTAAACAAATTTTGAACTTCCTTACCAGAAATGTCATTTCGTCATCATCAAGGTATGTCTCTGTTAGTTAAAGCTCTAGAGTCAATCATATGATGATTGTTGTATGAACTCATTTTATCATATTCTTATGTATATAAAGGCATTTGTTTTGGTACTTACTTGTATTGGTGCCAAATAACTAAGTATAATAGCGTCCTTGAGTAGAAGGTTCTTATCTATATCAATCGATTGGTTAAATCGATAGTGAGATGGTATAGAGAATACTACACTTAATCATTCCTAGTCAAGTATTAACATTCAGGGACAATGTTAATGCGACAAGACTAGCATATAGGTAAACTCGATGACTTGATCTCACAAGTCATGGATATGAAGATATCAAGTTGATACATGGGTATGCATTGGAACATGTATACTGAATGACCCGTCATGAGAAAGTATCATGGATCATTATATGAGTGTCATATACTTTCTCATGTGGCTATTAGTATGACTATTAGTCCTTGGACCTGAAGTCACCATGGTTCCCTACATAAGGAATTACATACTTTGGTTTTGTCAAACGTCACCCGTAATTGGGTGGACTATAAAGGCGATTACTGGGTATGTAACAAATTATGTGGAGGGATGAGTGATGTAGATGTGATCTATCCCTCATATATAACGGGAGTGACATCGTTATTCTTGATAGAGTGAGACCACTATGTTCATGACCATGCCCAAATGAGTCAATATGAGATATTGAGCTCATTTGATTAGAGTGAGTCTACTTAGAGTTCAAGATTTAGATTGATCAGAGGATGACACCGTCTATGCCTTAAATTGATCAATCTAGATGTCAAAGATAGAAGGATGCTTGTCATATATTGTGAAAAGTCACAATTAGTAATCACAAGGTGATGTTGGATCTCAATATTCTTGTAACTTGGGTAATAATGATGTGTTGCTAGATACCACTCATTACTTATGCTTCTAAATGGGTTTAGGAGCATTGCCAACATTACAAGAACCTATAGGGTCACACACAAAGGGCAATTAGATGGAGAGTAGGTTCATTTGATGTACCTAGAGGATTAGGTTCATGTGATGAACCAAATTGGATTAAGAGTAATCCAAATTAGACTCGATTGAGTTAGACTTGAGTTAGACTCAAGTGTGGTTAGACTTGAGTTAGACTCAAGTGTGGTTAGACTTGAGTTAGACTCAAGTGAGGTCTAACTCAAGTGACGTTAGACTTGAGTTAGACTCAAGTGAGGCTAGACTTGAGTTACACTCATATGAGGCTTAATGATGATATTCATTGAATTTTGAATTCAATGATAAATGGAATTCAATTTGAATTTTAGATTCAAATTTTTAATGAGTTTCAAAATTACCATTTAATGAAGAATATTAAATACTCATTAAGGCTCATTAATGAGGCTCATTAATGGTGTTAATGAGCATTAAGTATTTTCATTAGATGAAAATACTTAAGCCATTTTTTACTCTTATTTTCATAATCGATCATTATTATTCCTCCTTGCTTCTTCTTCCCTCCCTCTCCTCCTCCTTGGCCGAAACATCCAAGAGTGCTAGCACTCTCTAGGTGTTTTTCTCCACCTAATCGTTCGTGTGGATACACATAGAGGGGTGTTCACTTGACACCCTTGAGATCCGGCATCTTCTTGGACGAGCGGGATTTGCGAATGGCTTCGCATTAAAGGTATATCTCTTTTTCAAGTAGATCTAGAGTAGATCTAGGATTAGAGAAACTTGTACATGAAATTATGTTTTTAATCTTCGCACGGATCTGGTGGCATGGGACTTCGGGGTTTCCGCAACGTAAAAAGCGGTTTTTGCGGCTCGAAAGTCCCAACAGTCACAGAATCTGGTTTATCCATTTTTACCTTTAAGACAATGTTATGCTTTCACTCGTTCTTTAGATCTACATATCTTGACTCATGAATTTCAAAAGTAGAGAACAATTCTTCTAAATTGATTACCTCTAAGTACCTAGAGATGAAATATGCATCTACTAGGGTTGTTGATGTGCGTAGATTGTATACATTCATTGGCATGTTTTGGCGCACATTCACATGCATCATTCACATACTTTGAGCATGCTTGATCTATGCATTTTCGTACTTTCAGCTTTCCTTTTTAGTATATTTACTCTCTTTGTTCGGAGATCTGCTTTTGTGCATTTTCTGTACACAGGAGTCGAAATTGATGAAGATTTCGTGTTTGAAGCCAAATCTGTGAGCAAAGCAAAAGGGAAGAAGGTGCCCTACCTGAACCACACACTGCCCTGCTCTGGGGGGGGGGGGGGGCTGCCCAGGCCGTGTGGAGATCACGGGCCAGAAAGCTGCAGCAGGAAACAAAGAGGTCATGGTCGTGTGAACCTCACATGGCCGTGCAAGGATCCAAAGAACCCAGATTGAGAAGGAGCCTAGGTCGTGTGCACCACACGGCCATGTGAGTTTTCCAGAGAAAGGAGAAGCCTCGGTCGTGTGTCTCACACGACCGTGTGGGGTTCTCAGTGGCAAGGAAGGAGGCAGGCCGTGTGCATCACACGGCCGTGCCAGATTTCCAGAGGCTAAAACAGTTCAGGTCGTGTAGATCTACACGGCCGTGTAAAGGGGATATTGGGGATGTTTGCCACGGCCGTGTCTCACACACGACCATGCAAGGCTGGCAGAGAGGAGAATGGGCAGGGCCGTGTGAACCTCACACGGCCGTGCCACGGGGGCTGTGTAGCGCCCAAACCTCACCTCTATTTAAACCCTTCTTCAAGATTTGAAAGGGGATCATCTCCCTCTTGGGGAGGGAGCGAGATTTGTGACTTTCCTTCTAATCTTGGGAGGATTTCTGGGCTATCTAAAGGCGGATCTTCAACGGAATCAGCTCCGGGAGTGTGGATTGGATCCGAAGACGAAGCTTCATTTTAGATAAGTTTTCTTTCTCTCGTCTTCTTGGATTGGGGGATCAAGAAATGCTTGTAATCTTTGTATTTTTGGATTTCTCTCTTCGATTCATGGAGTAGATCTCTTTATTCTAGGATGGAGGGAGTATTTGTATGATGAATTGATGTAAACTCTTGTGGATTTACCATTTCCTTGTTTCTATGATATTGTCTTGTTTGTATCAATTCAATCTTGGATGTATTGTTGTGATTTGGACCTAATTCACATTCTTGATTGATTGTTTGAATGTTTTGTGGATCTTGTAGAGATTATCTCTCACTCGATTTTCCGAGGGAAGCACGTGTAAGGACGTGTGAGGGATGAACTTTCCGGCCGGGGGGGGGGGATAGGATAATTCAAGAAGGTAGGATAGATGCATGCATTAATCTTTATATCTTATGGGTTGAGAGACAATGATTTCTTTATTGATTTTCCGAGGGATCTTCGTGACAAGAACATGCCCGTGTAAGGACAACATAGGCTCAAATCCAATTGATCGCATTTAGGTATAGATTTCAATCCTAAGCCGGTTGTCTATTGCAAGAGAGAACCGGCAACCTTCTATAAATGTTGGACAATTGAGAAATAGGGTTTGGTAGATCATTTATATTGAGGAATCTTACAAAGAAACCAAAACTCCTAGAACATTCCTTTATCATAGCCCATAATCTTGTTTGTTGATCTTTCATTCCTATGTTTACTTTTCATTAGTTACATTTAGATTTTGGAAACCAATTAATTAGTTGTTTAGCTAACTCGTGTTGAAACATTTCTAGTGTTTATTCCAGTCCCTATGGATACGATAATCTTTTATATTACTTGCGATATTTTTGTACACTTGCGGAATGTAACAAGTTTTTGGCGCCGTTGCCGGGGACTGCACTATAACATTAGAGATTATCAATTGAGTTAGACTAAACATAACTTTTCTTTCTTTCTTTACATTTGCATAGTTGTAACTAATTTTTTTTAGAATTATGTTTCTATAAGCTTTTCTTTTCCTGAATAACATTCTTGACAATTCTTTTTGTTATAATTCTAATTCTAATTCTAACTTTGCATTCTTGATTTCTAACACTCTTCTCTATCTTTTTTCTTTTGTAAACATATCTTGTCATCTTGTTCTTGTGTATGCGAAGATCTAACTTTGCAGGAGAACTTCTTCTTCTAGACCCTGAGATAGACAGAACATTTCATAGAAGAAAAATTCTGCAAAGACAGCAAGAAGAACAAGAACATTCTATTATGGCAAACAGACCACTAAAGGATTATGCAGCACCATATGCTAGGGGTTTTCGATCTAGTATTTCTAGGCTTTCAGTTGAGGCAAATAATTTTGAGATCAAACCTGCAATTATATCTATGGTGCAGCAAAATCAATTTGGTGGAGGACCGCATGAAGACCCAAATCAACATTTGGAGGTTTTCTATGAAATATGCGGTACAATGAAAATGAATGGTATTCCTTCAGAGGCAGTGCGTCTATTATTGTTTGGGTTTTCTTTGAGAGATAGAGCCAAGCAATGGTTGAATTCTTTGGCTCCAAATAGCATCATCACATGGGAACAATGTGAGCAACAATTCCTTGACAAATTTTATCCCCCTAACAAAATAGCTCATATGAGGAATCTTATTGCAAGCTTCAAACAAGCGGACTCAGAATCTTTATTTGAAGCATGGGATAGATACAATAACATGCTTAGACAATGCCCACACCATGGTTTAGAAAGATGGCTAGTGTTACACACGTTTTATAACGGCATCAACTATCACACAAAAGTGTCCCTTGATTCAGCTGCTGGAGGGGCACTTATGAACAAAAGTTTAGTTGAGACCGAGGAGATAATCGAGAGTGTAGCACAAAACCACCATCAATGGGCTAATGAAAGAAGTGGTGGGTATTCTTGTATGAACCCAACAACAAATGCATCAGGTAAATTTGATGTTGATGCAGTAACCTTGTTGGCTGGAAAATTGGATGCTCTTACAAAAAAATTTGAGAATATAGGAGCTAGTTCAAATACAGCCAATGCCATTGTTGCTTCTTGTGAAGTATGTGGAAGTTCTGAACATCTAAGACTCATGCCCATTGGGGGCTATAACTGCACAAATTAATCAATTAGAGCAATGTGATGCAATCATGGGTTACAATCAGAGGCAGAACAACCCCTACTCAAATACCTACAACCCTGGGTGGAAGAGTCATCCTAATTTCTCTTATAGAAATAACCAAGATCAAGGATCATCCATGGGGCAAGGCCTAATTTTCAATCCGGGCAACAAAATTTTCAGCAACAATCATCTCAAAACTTTCCTATGTCCAAGATTAAAAAGATGTTTGAAGAAATTATGTCCAGTCAGAATGAAATGAAACAAGCTCATAACGAAATGAAACAAGACATTTTGAAGCTTACTCAGAGAATGGATAATTCTGATAGACATCAAAAGATTTTGGAAAGTCAGATTGCCCAACTAGCTTCCTCATCTTCTAGAGCACCAGGACAATTACCAGGAAAGCCTGATGTTAATTCCATGGAGTACTGTAATAGAATTGAGCTTAGGAGCAGACGGACCTTGGGAGATCCCCAAGTGACTGCTCCAAAAGGGATGCGCAATGAAGAAGAGCTCTCTCCTCCATCACTAAATCAGATTCAAGTTGATGAGGAGAGTACCACTAAGGTTGAAGAGACTCTTCCACTCAACCATCAAAATATAGCAGTCCCTTTTCCTCAAAGATTGATCATGTTAAAAAAGGATGAAGAGTTTGGCAAATTCTTGGAGAAGATGAAAGAAATTTGTGTGGAGATACCACTTATTGATGCAATTCTCCAAATGCCCAAGTTTGCCAAATTCCTGAAGGGCATCATGTCGAATAAGAGGAAGAAAGGATATATAGAGATCATTACACTTATAGAGGAATGCAACGCTCTTTTGGGAAAGAATACTTCCCCAAAGTTGAAGGACCCCGGAAGCTTTTATATTCCTTGCAATATAGGAACTGAATTTATTGAAAAAACTTTTTGTGATTTGGGGGCAAGTATTAGCCTCATTCCTTATTCTATTTGTAATAAGTTAGGTCTCAAAAACTTTAAACTTACTACCATGACACTACAACTTGCTGATCACTCCTGCAGGTACCCTATGAGAATTGTGGAAGATGTGCCGGTAGAAGTAGGTAGGAGTATAATTCCCACTGATTTTGTTGTGTTAGACATGGAAGAGGACCCGAAAATCCCGATAATATTGGGAAGACCATTCATTGCTACAGCAGGAGCTATTATTGTTGTTAAAAATCATAAACTTTCTTTGGTGATTGGTAAGGAACGGTTGGAATATGATTTGTCTAAAGCCTCTAACCATGTGCCTTCTCTCTTGAATGCTTGTAGCAGGACAAGCATTTACAAATTGGAGGAATGGAATTTCCATCCTCATGGGAGGCCACTGAATGAAGATAACTATGTGGTGGAAGATGTTGGGAGGAGACCTCCCAACAAAAATGACAAATATGTTTGCCCTCCAAGGGCAAAGAAAAGAGAGGAGTGATTAAATTGGTTGAGCTAAAGACCTTAAACAAGCGCTTCTTGGGAGGCAACCCAAGGGTTTCTTTTTAGTTAATTTCATTTCATGTCTCTATTCTTCATTAGTAGTGCTTTTACTTGTTTTCTTGTTTGTTTTGTTTTGTTTTCAGATTGAAATTTAATTTCCATGAGCTGGCCATGATTTTTTCATGGGCATGGAAGTGTGGGAGGAGCTAGAATGGAGGAGAAAGTTTCAATTGGAGCAAAACAGAGCATGGCCGTGTGCTGTACATGGCCAGTCTTACAGTGCAGAAAGTGGAGATGCTTGGGCCGTGTCTACATGACACGACCGTGTGGAGTCTCCAGAGAAGAGAAGGTATGCGACCGTGTTCCCGACACGATCGTGTGAAAAATCCAGAGGAGGAAAGCTTCTCGGTCGTGTCTCACACACGACCGTGTGAGGGAACCAACGCAAAGGCCTGCACTGACCGTGCCATCTGACATGGATGTGGGAAGGATCCTTAGGAGGAAGCTGTTGGGGCCGTGTCCTAGACACGACCGTGCATGGATACCAGTGAAATAGAAGGATATGGCCGTACCAATTGGCACGACCATGTGACTCAAGCCGAGAAGGAGAGGGATAGGGCCGTGTAGATCTACACGACCCGTGTGGGGAAACTCTGCCAAGCCATGTCTGCTATACACGGCCAGACCCAGGCCGTGCCCCCTACACACCCCCTTCATCTTTGCACCCCCTTCTCTCCAAAACTCTTCTTTCCTCAAACCTCTCTTCCAAAGTCTCTCAGATCTAGTTCTAAACCCTTCTTTTCTTCATAAATTTCATCTAGATCTAGATCCTCCTCTTCTCCTAGATATATGATGTCCATTTCTTTAACCTAAGATCTTGTCCTTTGAGACCCATTTCCTCAAGATCTAGTTCCTTTAAGCATAAATAGTACCCATCCCTACTTAAGCTAGACATCATGTCCAATCTTTTGAAGAAACTACGCAAGGGAGGTGGTGGTTCAAGTGGAGACAAAGGGAAGGAGTCAAGCAAGGACAAGGGAAAACAACCAGTCAAAGGAAAGGGAAAGAGGACATCACGCGACGAAGGTAATGACAATGAATTCAATATTGTATTTAGAAATGATGATCAAATAACTAGATTTGCAATTCTTGTCAATAGATAGATTGTGTGTACTCGGTATATGTACCCAATTGTTTTAGATATGATGGGAATTAGGGATGATATAGATTGGATGATAGGGTTCTTAGATTGGAGTGATATGTTGTACTCACATCTACCGACTTATCCTCGCCTTGTTCTGGAGTTTCTGAGTTCGTTAGATGTCCATTTTACCAATGAAGACGATTATATTGGCAAAATAACTTTTAGATTAATGAATTAAGAATTTCAATGGACATTTAGTGACTTTAATACTTGTTTTAGATTGTCCTCCGATATCTCTCGAAGGTTTGATTCTAGATTTAATTGGAACCATTTTTGGAATTCAATTACTGGACTAGATTATCCTTATGAGCCCTCTAGAGCCAAGGCTTCTCACATGCAAAACCCTATTTTTAGGTATCTACATAGAATTATGAGCAAAACTATTTATGGTAGGGGTGATAGTGATGAAGTCGTCAAAAAGGTAGAACTTTATTCTCTATGGGCTATGCTATATAAGGTTGATTTTGATTCCGATTTTCATTTCTTACAAACCTTAGTGAGAACTGCGAGGGCATCTTCAAGATCAATAGTGCTTGGAGGTTTGATTACCCAAGTAGCCATTAATTTGGAACTTAACTTAGAAGGGTTAGAAGTTATTCATGGTAACGATATGATTGACATGGATGCATGTCTTGCCATGAAGATGATCGTTCGGGATGAGAATGAGTTTGCATTTCCTAGGAGGAATGGTTTTCCTCTACCTCTTCCTTGTCCTAAACGAACGTCTATTCGCAATCCTGCTAATTGGGTAATCACCGATGTCGACCCCGAAAATATTCCCTCTATATCTGGGGACACAGAGCCGCACATTGAGCCCTCGACATCTGGATACCCGCAGCCTTCCGGACATCCGGATCCTGCTAGGCATTCTTTTGCTTATGGCACGGGTTCCTCCAGATTTGACTTTTCTGATTTTCGTACTTCTCTAGAATCGCTCCACGAGAAGCATGATGCCCAACGAAGAATGTTGGAAGGTCGCTTCTCTTTATCAGATAATCAGTTCTGAGAAGTACAAGAGCACTTTCAGTTTACAAGGAACTTTCAAGGTCAAGTGGCCAAATTTGTCCAGGATTATGATACTGATCAAGCTAGAATGAGAGATTTTATGCAAAGCATGAGTGTCACTAGCCAACAAGTAGATGCTTTGTTTGAGTATCATATAATCCTGAGTGAAACTCCAGGTTTCCCTAGTTTTCCCGTTAGTCAGCCACGTCGTAGGTACCCTTTTCCTCGTCCCCCTCCACCTCCACCTCCACCATATTGATTTCATCGGGACGATGAAAAGTTTGAGTCTGGGGGGGGGGGGGGGGGGGGGGGGTCAAACCTGATTTCTTTTTGTTTCAGTTTTTGCTTGTTTTCTTGTTTTCTGCATGTCTAGTTTTTGTTTTGCATTCTATTTTGATTGTCTTGCTTGGGTGTTTGATTTGATAGTCATTTGATTATCTTTTGAAATCTTGTGGCATACATCTTGAGAACATCAAACTTCACTTATATGCTTTCTTGTCTTCAAGATTAAATGTTAGCACGATCATTATCTAAATTCATGATGTTGTAAATGATGCTAGTAGTATGCCTAGTGTACCTCTTTTCTCTATCTTGAGTAGCATAAAATAAGCTAAGTATCTTTTGGAGATAAGTTTTAGTCTTGGCTTGACCTTAAGAATCTTACTTTCACTACACTTTGACTTGATGCTTGAATGGTTGATTCATTGAAATAGTCATGATTCATCTTGTTTGTTTAGTACTTGGTTTCTATGGTGATTTTTCAAACTTCATTTTGGTTACTGGATGAGGCTCAACTCATGCAAGCTCATTTGGAAAAATCAAAATATCCCAACATTTGTGCTAAAAGTACACTTATAAAATAAGATTTGCACAATGCAAATGCTTATGAAAAAAAAGCAATGAAAAAGAAAAAAATGAATATGGGATATAAAAAACAGTTGTTATGAGTGGAATCTAGCAAGTCACCCCTTTGAGATCGAGTTAGGTTACTGGGGAAATGACTGCTCAGCTTCTCTTGAGATTGAGCACGCCTTTGAGACCATGGGTTGATTGAGAAATAGGAACCAAGTGTTTGGCAAGTAAGTGCCTATCACTGGTTACTTGTCCATCACTGGAAACATTAGGAATTTAAATTTGATGACGACTTGACTAGGACATAGATCAAAACTTGAAGAGTTTTGAGTTGTTTTTGCACTGTGCACAAGATACTTATGCTTGAGTCATACTTGACTTTGTTTTCATGATCATGCTTGTTAGTGAAACTTTTTGATAGAGTTAGGAAAGTACATTATGGTTTATGAATGTGTTGTAGAACATATGAATGTAGATTGCAGCATTTTGCTTGAGGACAAGCAAAGGTTTAAGTTTCGGGGTGTGATGTGCGTAGATTGTATACATTTATTGGCATGTTTTGACGCACATTCACATACTTTGAGCATGCTTGATCTATGTATTTTCGTACTTTCAGCTTTCCTTTTTAGCATATTTACTCTCTTTGTTCGGAGATTTGCTTTTGTGCATTTTCTGTACACAGGAGTCGAAATTGGTGAAGATTTCGTGTTTGAAGCCAAATCTGTGAGCAAAGCAAAAGGGAAGAAGGTGTCCTACCTGAACCACACACTTCCCTGCTTTGGGGGGTTGCCCATGTTGGTGCAAGCTGCACCAGAATCAAACCTGAGTTTTGATGTTGTCAAAGGTTCAAGTTAAGTCTTGTTATGATCTAACAAGTTGACTGAGTGTGCAGGATGTTTACTCAACCGGGAAAGTCCTAGCTGGAGGCTAGACGGAGAAATCTTAGCAGATCGTGGAACCCAGGTGCAAGTCCAAGTGGGTCGAGGGGACCCGAAGCTTGGCAGAGTGATCGAGAGGTCTGGAGGACCGAAGATCGAAGGAAAAGTCTTGGGGAGCCGATCAAGGCTGAGTGAAAAGTCCAAACTAGATCTGGAGGATCAAAGTTTGGCAGGTAGGTTGAGGGAAACAAACTGGAGGAGTGACAGTGAGGTCGGGTTCCTGAAGGGAACAACCTTAGGTCGCTGATCCAACTGAAGAAACTGGGAAGGTTTCCAAGTTGAGATCAAAAACAATTATACTGTTCTTTTATTTCTCATTATTATACTATTGTGCTAATATCTGTGTTGCAGGTTGTTTTGGTCTAACATCTGTGTTGCAGGTTATTTTAGTCTAACACTGTTTTGCAGGTTAAGTTGGATCGGTCGATCGAACCAGAGGATCGGTCGACCGAACCAAGTAAGATCAGCACATAAGTCAATCCAGATCAGAACTGAGCTAGAATCGGATTAAAGCCTGATCGGTCGACCGACCGGTAAGATCGGTCGACCGAACCATGATGACTCAGCCTAGCCAGTTCATCAGCACCGATCAGTAGCAAAGGAAAGATGGGCTGATTGGTCGACCGAACCCAGGGATCGGTCGACCGATCCAATCAACATTAAAGCTGCATTAAATCAAGATCATGGCAGATTCTGACGAACAAGGAAAAAGCTAGTTCGGCCGACCGAAAAAGGGGTTCGGTCGACCGAATCATTAAAGACCAGTAAATGCAAAAGATCGAGCCAGCTTCGAACTTCAGCCAGTAAGGAAGGGAGTGGATTCGGTCGACTGAACAGTGGGATCAGTCGACCGAACCTCCAGTACATCTATAAAATCAAGCTCGAAGACAGAGGCCAGTATAACAACTTTCTGATAAAAAATTCCTGCTCTGCAAGCAACTCATCCTCATCCGTGCAAGCAAGCTACACCATCCGGAAGTGCTGACCTAAGCTATATCTTCATTTTAAGTTGTCGGTAAAATTTATTTTAAGCTTGCATTTGTAATTCATTTAAGCAAGATAGTAGGGTGTTACTATCTTGCTCTATTGTACGATCTTCTTCTTTCTGAAGAATTTCGGAAAGAAGATTTATAGTGGTTTGCTCACCGGTGCGGTCAAGGATCGCGAGCCTTCGAGTAGGAGTCGAGCTAGGCTCCAAACGAAGTAAACAAACTGTCTCTATTTACTTTCCGCTGTGCATGACTTTGATTTGAAAGAAAAGAATAGTTTTCAAAAGTGCGATATTCCCCCCCCCCCCCCCCCCTCTATCGCTTCAAACGATCTATCAGCCCAGGCCGTGTGGAGATCACGGGCCAGAAAGCTGCAGCGGGAAATAAAGAGGTCATGGTCGTGTGAACCCCACACGACCGTGCAAGGATCCAAAGAACCCAGATTGAGAAGGAGCCTAGGCCGTGTGCACCACACGACCATGTGAGTTTTCTAGAGAAAGGATAAGCCTCGGCCGTGTGTCTCACAAGGCCGTGTTGTTAGTTAGAGCCCTAGAGCCAATCATTTGATGATTGTATGGACTCATGTATATCATATTCTTGTATATTAATAAAGGCATTTGTTTGGTTATTATACTTATTTATATTAGTGCAAAATAGACTAAGTATAATAGCGTCCTTGAGTAGAAGGTTCATACCTATATCAATCGATTAGTTGAATCGATAGTGAGATGATATAGGGAACACTACTCTAAATCATTCCTAGTCGAGTATTAGCATTCTGGGACAATGTTAATACAATAAGACTAGCATGTAGGTCAGCTCGATGACTTGATCTCACAAGTCATGGATATAGAGATATCGTACATGGGTATGCATTAGAGAATGTATACTGAATGACCCGCCATGAGAAAGTATCATGGATCGTTATATGAGTGTCATATACTTTCTCATGTGACTATTAGTATGACTATTAGTCCTTAGACCTGAAGTCACCATGGATCCCTGCATAAGGAGTTATGTACTTTGGTTTCGTCAAACGTCACCCGTAACTGGGTGGACTATAAAGGCGATTACTGGGTATGTAACAAATTATGTGGAGGGATGTGAGTGATGTAGATGGAATCTATCCCTCCCATATGACGGGAGCGACATCGGTATTCTTGATAGAGTGAGACCACTAAGTGCATGGCCATGCCCAAATGAGTCAACATTAGATGTTGAGCTCATTTGATCGAGTGAGTCTACTTGGAGTTTAAGATTTAGATTGATTAGAGAATGACACGGTCTATGCCTCATATTGATCAATCTAGATGTCTAGGATAGAAGGACAATGTCACATATTTTGTGAGGAGTCACAATTGGTAGTCACAAGGTGATGTCGGATCTCGACATTCTTATAACTTGGGTAGTAATGATGTGTTGCTAGATACCGCTCATTACTTATGCTCCTAAATGGGTTTAGGGCATTGCCAACGTTACAAGAACCTATAGGGTCACACACTTAGGACAATTAGATGGAGATTAGGTTCATATGATGAACCAAGAGGATTAGATTCATTTGATGAATCAAATTGGATTAAGAGTAAACCTAATTGGGTTAACTTGAGTTCGACTCAAGTTGATTCATGTATTTAATGAGTTTAATTTAGATTATGACTTATTAAATCAATTTAATTTAATGAATTAGATTCATTATATTAAGTTGGCTCGAATCAAATGGTTGGATTAGATCAACCATGGTAGAGATTGAGTCAAGTTTGACTTGACTAGAGAAGGAAGACCAAAGGTCAATTTTGACTTGACCTTTTGCCACCTCATTGGTGAGTTGGCATTAGGTGGACCAATGATGATATTCCACATCATCATGGATGCCACCTAATGGAAGTTACAAAGCCATTTTCTTATTAACTTCACATTAATTGCATTTAATGGGGAGTTACACTAGAGAAGAAAAGTGGCCGGCCACTTTGTGAATGGGTGTGAATTAATTTTCATTCAAAAGTGGTTTTTCTTCCTCCTTCTTCCTCTCAAGCTCTCCCTCTCCCTCTCCTCCTTGCTTGGCCGAATCTCACCTAGGTGCTAGCACACCTTTATGTGAGGTTTTCTCCACCTACGTGTCCGTGTGGATACTTCTAGAGGACCGGCGCTTGACGGTCTAGAGATCCGGCAACTCATTGGACGAGCGGGATAAGCGAAAGGCACGCTTCGAAGGTATAACCCTTATCTAGTGTAGATCTAAGGTTTTACAAACTCGTTCAAGAAAAGGTTTTTCGAAAAGTTTTTGTTTACGAATCTTTGCACGGATCTACGTCTTTGGGTGACTCGGGGTTTCCGCGACGCGAAAAAGCGATTTTCGTGGCCCGACGAACCCAACAGTGGTATCAGAGCCACGTGCAAAGACTTGTACGAGTTCGTTTGTATTTTCATGAAAAATATACCTTCTGTGATTTTCTGTAAAAATTAAGTTTTTAGAGTTTTTATGAGTAATTTTTCCGTAGAAGCGAAGCACAAGTGTCTCGGCACTTGTAGGCTTCGGCTACCGGAAAGTTTTCTTGTAAACGGCTTCGTTTTGCCCCAAATTCATTTGGGATAGCGGGGTCGGGTGCCATTAGATCGCAAATGAGCAACTCACGATGGTTAGATCGTGGGTAGGGGTACTGCCCCTAACCTCGCAAGGGGATTTGCTCCGCGATTGCACCCGAAATCGCTAAAAACGAACCCGCCGGGAAGATTTTTCCGAAACGGCAATGTCTCGGCCCAAATCGTTTTGGGACAGTGGGTTTAGGTGCTGTTGGATCGCAAAGGAACCCTCGCGATGGTTAGATCGCGGGTAGGGGCGCTGCCCCTGGGCCCCGCAAGGGGATCCATTCTGCGATTGCGCCCGAAACCGCTAAACGGGACCGCCGGGAGATTTTACTCGTAAAATTTTAAAAATTAATTTAAAAATTATAGAAAATTATGAAAATATATAATTTTGGATTATATATTAAATTTGTGATAGTCATGGCCCAAAGACCCAATTTGATTGGACAATGTGTTGTAATTCATAATACGGCCTGCGTGCCGTTATGTGATGTGCGTGCTTGTAATTTTATTTTATTTTCGCGACCTGCGAGTCATGCCTCTCTCTTATATTCTGGTTGTAAATTAGATTTAGACTCGAATGTAACTCGAGTTTCAAATTGTAATGTACAAATTGGAGCGGTGGAGGGTCCACACGAGACGGAGTTCCGAGGCGGGCACGAGCAACACAAGGTGGTCAAAGGGAGGAGCTTGGAGAAGCTGTTGACCCTAGGTTGACCACTCGATCTTCTCATTGGCTTGAGAAGATCGTAGTAGGACCATGACTAAATCACAAATAGATTAATTAATTAATTGTTATGTATTTGATGCATGTTTAATAATTAATTAATTAATTAGTGCCTTAACGATTAGATTAGATCTAAGTCGTGCACATGATGCACCCTTGCGATTAGATTAGATCTAAGTCGTGCACAAGATGCATCCTTCTCGATTAGATTAGACCTAGATCGAACCAACTCTAAAATGCCTAACCGTGCCGTGATACCTATCACTACCTCGATCACATGTATTGTTGAATCTGCCAAAGCAGAGCAATACATATTATCTTGGTAGGGTACGGAAGGACAATCTTGGTCCCGCCTATCAACGCATGGGTGAATACAAACTCAATTAGATTGAGTATTCATAGTTACTCGGTTGGATCGAGTCAACTATAGGCATTCTTCCAATAGTTGGAAAGATAGGTCAAAATCACATCTATATTAACTCTCGGGCGTATTAGCCAAAGCTAACTCGAGTTTTAATATAAATGAGGATTTTATTCTATAAACAAGAGTTGCATAGAGATGTAATTGGTAATCGTTACCTACCGATCATACTAAGCCTTGGGCGTATTAGCCAAAGCTAACTCAAGGGTTAGAATGATGTGGATCTTGTCCCACAAGAATTATAGTATTCAGTGGGAGCATCATTTAATTAAACGCCTAATTAAATGTTTTAAAGAATATGATATTTATTTCTGCAAATTTTCTGTTGTAGATAACCATGACGTCGAACACGAATTCCTTCTCACTGCGATCTATCCTTGAGAAGGACAAGCTCAACGGAGCGAATTTTCTGGACTGGTACAGGAACTTGAGAATAGTTCTCACCCAGGAGCGTAAGCTGTACGTTCTGGAGCAGCCCATTCCGGAGGCTCCTCCTGCCAATGCCCCGCGAGCCGACAAAGATGCTTACAAGAAGCATCAAGACGACGCATTAGATGTGTCCTGTCTAATGCTCGCGACCATGAACTCAGAGCTTCAGAAGCAACATGAGTTGATGGACGCTTTTGATAT
This sequence comes from Zingiber officinale, assembly GCF_018446385.1. Taxonomy (NCBI): domain Eukaryota; kingdom Viridiplantae; phylum Streptophyta; class Magnoliopsida; order Zingiberales; family Zingiberaceae; genus Zingiber; species Zingiber officinale. The sequence continues at coordinate 56,761,099 of NC_056006.1, read as the reverse complement.
GGTTGAGCATCTTTGCCAACTATATCAGGGACAAGCGAGGCATGAGAGATTTGAGATCTCGAAGGCACTGTTTCAGTGGGGCTCCTGTAGGTCCTTATGTACTCAAGATGATTGGGTACATAGAGAACCTACAAAGACTGGGGTTCCCACTTGGCCAAGAGCTGGCCACTGACTTGATCTTGCAGTCCTTGCCAAATAGCTATAGTCAATTCGTTCTCAACTATAACATGAACGAGATTGACAAGACACTGCCCGAGTTACTTAGTATGTTACGAACTGCTGATATTAACCTTAAGAAGGTTAAGCCCATTCTGATGGTCCAGAAGCACAAGGGCAAGGGCAAGCCCAAAGGTAAGGGAAAGTCTCAAACCAAGGGCAAAGGCAAGGCACTGAAGCCTAAAGGAGGGGTCGCCAAGGATGCTACCTGCTTCCACTGCGGGCACTGGAAGAGGAAGTGCAAGGTATACTTGGAAGATCTTAAGAAGAAGCGAAGTGAGACTTCCACTTCAGGTATATATGTTATAGAAGTCAATCTATCTATTTCTACATCATGGGTATTAGATACTGGATGTGCTTCTCACATTTATACTGATGTGCAGGCGCTGAGAAATAGCAGAGCATTGGCAAAGGGCGAGGTGGACCTACGAGTAGGCAATGGAGCACGGGTTGCTGCTGTTGCTGTAGGAACTTATCAGCTATCTCTGCCCTCTGGGCTTGTACTAAATTTAGATGATTGTTGTTATGTGCCTGCTCTTACTAAGAACATAGTTTCAGTTTCTTGTTTAGACAAGAAAGGATACTCTTTTATAATAAAAGACAAATGTTGTTCTGTTTATTTAAAAGATATGTTCTATTGTAGTGCACCACTAATAAACGGACTCTATATTCTAGACCTTGAGAGCCCTATCTATAACATTAATACCAAGAGGTTCAAGTCAAATGACATGAACCAAACTTATCTCTGGCACTGTCGCTTAGGTCATATAAATGACAAGCGCTTATCCCATCTTCATAAGGATGGTTTGTTTGACTCATTTGATTTTGAATCATATGAGATATGCGAGTCATGCCTACGAGGCAAGATGACCAAGACTCCTTTAGTGGGCACAGTGAGAGAGCGATCGATTTGTTAGGACTCATACATAGAGATGTATGTGGCCCTTTCAATGTCACTGCTAGAGGCGGTTATAGATACTTCATCACATTTACTGATGACTTCAGTAGATATGGATATGTGTACTTGATGACACATAAGTCCGAATCCTTTGAAAAGTTCAAAGAATTCAAGAATGAAGTACAGAACCAGCTTGGCAAGAGTATTAAAATACTTCGATCAGATCGAGGTGGTGAATACTTAAGCCATGAGTTCCGTGACTACTTAGCTGAGTGTGGGATTTTATCTCAACTCACTCCTCCTGGAACACCACAGTGGAATGGTGTATCCGAAAGGAGGAATCGTACCTTATTAGATATGGTACGATCTATGATGAGTCACACAGATCTTCCGACATATCTATGGGGATATGCTCTAGACACGGCAACTTTCATACTCAACCGAGTTCCATCAAAGGCCGTGATAAAGACACCATATAGGATATGGACTGGGAGAGATGCCCAGGTGTCTTTCATGAGGATTTGGGGTTGTGAGGCTTACGTACGACGTCAAGTCTCAGACAAATTAGGACCCAAATCCGACAAGTGCTATTTCATTGGATATCCCAAGGAAACTAAGGGATATTACTTCTACATTCCCAGTCAGCACAAGATAGTTGTGGCAAAGACTGGAGTCTTTCTAGAAAGGGACTTTGTTTCTAGAAAGACTAGTGGGAGCGCGTTCGATCTTGAAGAAGTTCAAGATGCGAACAATAGCACTGATGCCTCGATGGAAATTGAACTGGAACCACAAAATATTGTGGATGATGTTCCACAAGGAGTTGAGGAACAACAACCGGTTCAAGTAGACATACCTCTTCGCAGGTCTGATAGGGTACGTCGTCAGCCTGAGAGATATTCATTTCTCTTGTCTGACCATGATGACGTTATGCTCATAGAGGATGAGCCTACCACCTATCAGGAAGCTGTGATGAGACCAGATTCCGATAAATGGCTAGAGGCCATGAGATCCGAAATGGAGTCCATGTACACCAACCAAGTATGGACTTTGGTTGATCCACCTGAAGGGGTAAAACCCATTGGGTGTAAGTGGGTCTTTAAGAGAAAGACTGACATGGATGGACTTATTTATAAGGGTCGCTTGGTAGCTAAAGGTTTTAAGCAGATTCATGGTATTGACTATGATGAAACCTTTTCTCCAGTAGCGATGTTTAAGTCTATTCGGATCATGCTTGCTATTGCAGCCTACCATGACTATGAGATATGGCAGATGGTTGTCAAAACTGCGTTTCCGAATGGAAACCTACTCGAGGATGTGTACATGACACAACCTGAGGGTTTTGTAGATCCACAGCATACTAGTAGAGTATGCAAACTGCATAGGTCCATTTATGGACTAAAGCAAGCTTCTCGGAGCTGGAATCTTCGATTTGATGATGCAATCAAACAGTTTGGTTTCATCAAGAATGAAGATGAACCTTGTGTCTACAAGAAGGTTGTAGGGGATATAGTTCTCTTACTCATATTGTATGTGGATGACATACTACTCATTGGGAAGGACATCCCTATGCTTCAGTCTGTCAAGACCTGGCTAGGGAGTTGCTTCTCAATGAAGGACTTAGGTGAGGCATCCCGCATTCTAGGGATACAGATCTATAGAGATAGATCTAAGAGATTGCTTGGCCTAAGTCAGAGTACATATATTGACAAGGTACTCCTTCGGTTTGCCATGCAGAACTCCAAGAAGGGATTTCTGCCGATGTCACATGGCATGAGTCTTTCGAAGACTCAAAGTCCCTCTTCTAGAGAGGAGAGAGATCGCATGGATCAGATCCCTTATGCCTCAGCCATAGGATCGATCATGTACGCCATGCTATGTACTCGACCTGATGTCTCGTATGCTTTGAGCATGATGAGCAGATACCAGTCAGATCCAGGTGAAAGTCACTGGATAGCGATCAAGAATATTCTTAAGTACTTACGAAGGACTAAAGAATATTTCTTGATATATGGAGGCAATGATGAGCTAACCGTAAAGGGTTACGGTGATGCCAGCTTCACCGATCAGGATGATTGTCGATCGCAGTCGTGGTTCGTATTTTGCATTAATGGTGGTGTCGAAGAGTTCAAGCGGATACGAGTCGATTCTACAGAAGTCGAGTATATTCGCATCGAGCGCAAAGGAGGCGCTTGGATCCGCAAGTTCATTACTGAACTTGGGGTGGTTCCTAGCATCGCGACCCAGTTGAGCTCTAATGTGACAACAATGGAGCTATAGCACAGGCGAAGGAACCTCGCTCACACCAGCGGACCAAGCATATACTACGGCGCTTCCATCTCATTCGAGAGATTATCGATAGAGGAGATGTGAAGATTTGCAGAGTACCTACAGAGGCTAACATCGCAGATCCCTTGACCAAGGCTTTGGCACAGAGGAAGCATGATGGTCACACTAGGTCTTTAGGCCTTAGAGCCTATACTGATTGGCACTAGTGCTAGTGGGAGATTGTTAGTTAGAGCCCTAGAGCCAATCATTTGATAATTGTATGGACTCAAGTATATCATATTCTTGTATATTAATAAAGGTATTTGTTTGGTTATTATACTTATTTATATTAGTGCCAAATAGACTAAGTATAATAGCGTCCTTGAGTAAAAGGTTCATACCTATATCAATCGATTAGTTGAATCGATAGTGAGATGATATAGGGAACACTACTCTAAATCATTCCTAGTCGAGTATTAGCATTCTGGGACAATGTTAATACAATAAGACTAGTATGTAGGTCAGCTCGATGACTTGATCTCACAAGTCATTGATATAGAGATATCAAGCTGACACATGGGTATGCATTAGAGAATGTATACTGAATGACCCGCCATGAGAAAGTATCATGGATCGTTATATGAGTGTCATATACTTTCTCATGTGACTATTAGTATGACTATTAGTCCTTAGACTTGAAGTCACCATCCCTACATAAGGAGTTATGTACTTTGGTTTCGTCAAACGTCACCCGTAACTGGGTGGACTATAAAGGCGATTACTGGGTATGTAACAAATTATGCGGAGGGATGTGAGTGATGTAGATGGAATCTATCCCTCCCATATGACGGGAGCGACATCGGTATTCTTGATAGAGTGAGACCACTAAGTGCATGGCCATGCCCAAATGAGTCAACATTAGATGTTGAGCTCATTTGATCGAGTGAGACTACTTGGAGTTCAAGATTTAGATTGATTAGAGGATGACACGGTCTATGCCTCATATTGATCAATCTAGATGTCTAGGATAGAAGGACAATGTCACATATTTTGTGAGGAGTCACAATTGGTAGTCACAAGGTGATGTCGGATCTCGACATTCTTGTAACTTGGGTAGTAATGATGTGTTGCTAGATACCGCTCATTACTTATGCTCCTAAATGGGTTTAGGGCATTGCCAATGTTACAAGAACCTATAGGGTCACACACTTAGGACAATTAGAGGGAGATTAGGTTCATATGATGAACCAAGAGGATTAGATTCATTTGATGAATCAAATTGGATTAAGAGTAATCCTAATTGGGTTAACTTGAGTTCGACTCAAGTTGATTCATGTATTTAATGAGTCTAATTTAGATTATGACTTATTAAATCAATTTAATTTAATGAATTAAATTCATTATATTAAGTTGGCTCGAATCAAATGGTTGGATTAGATCAACCATGGTAGAGATTGAGTCAAGTTTGACTTGACTAGAGAAGGAAGACCAAAGGTCAATTTTGACTTGACCTTTTGCCACCTCATTGGTGAGTTGGCATTAGGTGGACCAATGATGATATTCCACATCATCATGGATGCCACCTCATGGAAGTTACAAAGCCATTTTCTTATTAACTTCACATTAATTGCATTTAATGGGGAGTTACACTAAAGAAGAAAAGTGGTCAGCCACTTTGTGAATGGGTGTGAATTAATTTTCATTCAAAAGTGGTTTTTCTTCCTCCTTCTTCCTCTCAAGCTCTCCCTCTCCCTCTCCTCCTTGCTTGGCCGAATCTCACCTAGGTGCTAGCACACCTTTGTGTGAGGTTTTCTCCACCTACGTGTCCGTGTGGATACTTCTAGAGGACCGGCGCTTGACGGTCTAGAGATCCGGCAAATCATTGGACGAGCGGGATAAGCGAAAGGCATGCTTCGAAGGTATAACCCTTATCTAGTCTAGATCTAAGGTTTTACAAACTCGTTCAAGAAAAGGTTTTTCGAAAAGTTTTTTGTTTACGAATCTTTGCACGGATCTACGGCTTTGGGTGACTCGGGGTTTCCGCGACGCGAAAAAGCGGTTTTCGCGGCCCGACGAACCCAACACGTGTGGGGTTCTCAGTGGCAAGGAAGGAGGCAGGCCGTGTGCATCACACGGTCGTGCCAGATTTCCAGAGACTAAGACAGTTCAGGTCGTGTAGATCTACACGTCCGTGTAAAGGGGATATTGGGGATGTTTGCCACGGCCGTGTCTCACACATGGCCATGCAAGGCTGGCAGAGAGGAGAATGGGCAAGGCTGTGTGAACCTCACACGGCCGTGCCACGGGGCCGTGTGGCGTCCAAACCTCACCTCTATTTAAACCCTTCTTCAAGATTTGAAAGGGGATCTTCTCCCTCTTGGGGAGGGAGCGAGATTTGGGGCTTTCCTTCCAATCTTGGGAGGATTTCTGGGCAATCTAAAGGCGGATCTTCAACGGAATTGGCTCTAGGAGCGTGGATTGGATCCGAAGACGAAGCTTCATCTTAGATAAGTTTTATTTCTCTCCTCTTCTTGGATTGGGGGATCAAGAAATGCTTGTAATCTTTGTATTTTCGGATTTCTCTCTTCGATTCATGGAGTAGATCTCTTTGTTCTAGGATGGAGGGAGTATTTGTATGATGAATTGATGTAAACTCTTGTGGATTTGCCATTTCCTTGTTTCTATGATATTGTCTTGTTTGTATCAATTCAGTCTTGGATGTATTGTTGTGATTTGGACCTAATTCTCATTCTTGATTGATTGTTTGAATGTCTTGTGGATCTTGTAGAGATTATCTCTCACTCGATTTCCCGAGGGAAGCACGCGTAAGGTGCAAGCCCGTGTAAGGACGTGTGAGGGATGAACTTTAGGGGGGAGATAGGATAATTCAAGAAGGTAGGATAGATGTATGCATTAATCTTTATATCTTATGGGTTGAGAGGCAATGATTTCTATGTTGATTTTCCGAGGGATCTTCATGACAGGAACATGCCCGTGTAAGGACAACATAGGCTCATATCCAATTGATCGCATTTAGGTATAGATTTCAGTCCTAAGTCGGTTGTCTATTGCAAGAGAGAATCGGCAACCTTCTATAAATGTTGGACAATTGAGAAATAGGGTTTGGTAGATCATTTACATTGAGGAATCTTACAAAAAAACCAAAACTCCTAGAACATTCCTTTATCATAACCCATAATCTTGTTTGTTGATCTTTTATTCTATGTTTACTTTTCATTAGTTACATTTAGCTTTTGGAAACCAATTAATTAGTTGTTTAGCTAACTCGTGTTGAAACATTTCTAGTGCTTATTCCAGTCTCTGTGGATACGATAATCTTTTATATTACTTGCGATATTTCCGTACACTTGCGAAATGTAACAGTTGTCCATTCAGGAGTCCTAGGAAAAGCGTTAAGCGCGTACCTTAGCGAATCTTGGTTGGTTACCTTTTCTCCGAGATTTGTGAGTCTGATGATGAGTTTTTTTATTCTTGAGTGGAGGTGTGTGACAGTTTTACCTTCTTCTAACTGGAGGTTGCTGGTCTGGTTCTGGAGTAGGCCTCATCTCGTGAGTTTTACCTCCGAGGTCCCTTTGTGCAATTTCAGAAATTTAGCCTAGAGCTCTTTGGCCAACTCATAGGATATGATCCGGTTGACTTCTTGTGGTGGAAAAATGCTTAGTAGATAGAATTCTGCCTTGCCATTTGCCATGAAGTTGGCTTGCTCCTTCTTCATCCATTGATGTTCTTCTTTGTCATTCCCTTGCTGATCCTTCGGTGCTACAAAACCATACTTCATTATTATTAATAATTCAAAGTCAGTTTTAAATAATACCTCCATCTTCTTTTTCAAAATCACAAATGCCCCCTTGAACTTAGGCGGATAGATACTTGGTTCGGACATCATCTTCTATACTTCGGTCGGAGATTAGTCCTTCTAAAGTGATTGGGCTCTGATACCACTTGTTGGTCTCTTACGGCTGGCAAGAGGAGGTGAATTGCTTGAAATTAAAAATAAATCTTTCTCCACTTTTCAAACCAAATCATGACACACTTGTTTAATAATAAACTAATTAACAAGAAAGGAAGAGGCAGATCTTTTGTACTTAGTTTGTAATAAGAGGATTGCTAATCCAAGAAAAATGAAGCTCACTAAAATCTCCTTTGGGCGGAGTTGCCTCTTACAACATTGACAGCTCACAAACAAAATAGTAGAATAGAAAGAGAATTCGTTTACAAGTGTTATTTTGAAGTACTAAGACTAGAGTTGTATTTATAGCCCTATTCCGAGCGCCTGGAAGGTTTTCGGGTGCCTGCGTGTGGATAAAACTTTATCCACATTGCAACAGATCACAACAACTTGATCTAGATAAAACCTCTTTGGTATGGGCAGCTGGAACTATCACACCCCAGGTAGTCCCTTCCAAAAGAAATTTCGACAGCATCTCCCCTATATGGGTGACAATATGAAACTATACTACATGCCCTCAGGGCCACATATACCTCGGCCAACACGGTTGGAACAATAACAATAAAAATACCTAAACAAATCATGCAATTTATATCAAAACAGCCTCCGCCTGTAATCACAATACAAAAGAAATCGAAAATAACATCTAAACTTACCTCTTCTGCTCATCGACAGGTGCGTAGCAAAACATAACAAATATAAATCCATTAAGCAAGCAAAAACCCAACCAGTACAATACTAAAAGACAAACCACACAAAATTCAGAGTGCAAAATCGATACAAGTATGAAACATAGCTCCAAGCAAATAATTAGAAACCCAAAAGACCAATATGAAAACTCTTGTAACGAGGGGACTAGTAATTGGAACCTCCTAACGGCCTCAACCTGAAATAGAAAAATATCAACGGGGCGAGTCCAACACTCAACGGATATTAAGTTGACATGCACAGTAAGAAATAACCAATAGTAACAATTATGCGTACCGTCTCCTAGAATAATAATGGAAAATGCAAAAATGAAAGAAAAGGAGAAGTTTTACTCACCAGGACCTCCTATCAGGATAATAAGGTCGTCAGACTAAAAATATCATGTCTCCTATGTGCATGTCAATCATATGCATCCACCATCTTAGAATGTATACTAAAAGCGTAGATTTTTGTATAAACATTTATTTTGAAATGAGAATCACATTGGTCAAATATCTGCATTTAGTTAAATGTAGTTATCCATTTAATTTATATTGTAGATAACATGGTGTGTGGTGTCACGCAGAAGATCATGTTATCAGTTTTTTTATAAATTATAAATAGTAGCTCACAACCAAGATGGATTGGGGCAAACCATTGGAATGGTTGTAGTGTCATTTGGTATTAGTTTATGTTGACTATAAAATTACACTAGTACACTATGTGTGTATAGAGCAGGACCATTTGAGGTTGTTCCTTTTATACTGACTGCATAAAAGAACAGAACCTCTGTTATTATGGATGTGCGTACTCTTAATCCCGATATAATAACAAGCACATGTACTTAGTATTTATATCTTTAATTTATCAAATGATGAGATTTATTTATTGAATCAATAGACTCGATAAGTTGGGAAATAATATTATTTATATGGTGTGTTGTTGATTATAAAAGAAAACTGTGTCCTATTTATTAGGATGATAATGTCCCCTTGAGGAGCTCATAAGGATTGTCATGTAAACCCTGCAGGTGGACTTAGTTCCGACATGACAATGAAGTTGAATGATACTACTCTTGGAGTTAGATGTTAATTAAGTGAGTTGTTAGTAACTCATTTAATTAATGGTCATACGATATCTTAAACACAGGGAGATTAACGCACTTATGATAAGAAGGAGCTCATATTGTAATATGGATTAGTGTGGTAGTTCAATAATAACCCTTTAGTAGTATGGGTTATTATTGATGGACTTGAGTTAGGTGTTTGGCTGAGCACGGGAAGCCTAAGTCCATCAGGAGGTCAAAACCAATTCCTCCTCTAAGTCCCTGTTATAGCCTCTTTATAAAAAAAAACCTTGTATCCAATCAAGTCAACTTCTTACCCAAGTAATGGGTCGGCCACATCCTTGCTTGGTGCCCAAGCAAGTGGCCGACCACAAGGAATTAAAAGAGAGTTTTATTTTTTTTTAAATATTTCCTTTTATTTCCATCCTCCAAGGGATATAAAAGAGAGATTTAAATTTTAAAATCTTTCCTTTTATAGTCATTCTCCAAAGGATTTAAAAGAGATATTTTAATTTTTAAAACTTTCCTTTTATAGCCATCCACAAAGGGATTTAAAAGAGATATTTTAATTTTAAAATCTTTCCTTTTATGTAGTCATCCACAATGGTTTAAAAGAGAGATTTTAATTTAAAATTTTTCCTTAATTGTTGCCCAACTTAGGGTCGGCCACACATAATAGGAATTAAAAGGAAGACTTTAATTTTAAATCTTTCCTTTTTTGCATTCATCAAGGATTATAAAAGAGAAGTAGATGATACCTTATGGGATAACACAACCTAAGTCTCTTCTTTTAATCCTTGTTTTGGCCGGCCCTCTTCCCTTTCTATTCTCCCCTTGTTTCCTTTACCAAGGGTTGATGACATCAAGAGGCTCCATCCTCTTGTGGTCGGTTACTTGGAGGAGGAGAAGAAGAGAAGGAGGCTCCCTATTCTAGCATCCCTTGGTGGTCGAAAGTCTTGGAGGTAAAGAAGTGGTTCGGGTGGTGTTGTCTTGGAAGATTGTCGCCCATATGATGTCCAAGAGGAGGAGAGAAATACAACAGAAGATCAAGATGTTTATTGAAACAACGGAAAGGTACAACTAGTTAATTATTCCGCTACGTATTAGTTAGTTTATTTTCTTTGTATGGATCCTGAAATACCAACACATGAGGCCAATGATCTTGTGCTTCGATTGTGGTGTCTATAGTTAACCTAAGGTTACTGTAAGGAGTTTAAATATTCAATTTCTTTGAAAGACTTTGTTTACGAAGTGGTGGATGATCCCATACCCAAGAAGGTTGAGTGCCTCACCAACGACCTGGAAGTCAATCCTTGAAATAGATTTTTAATTAACTTCTGTAATATGGTTTAACTTATGATGAACACATGGGTTGAACTTGGATTAATAATGTTAAGTTTCGTTTGCAATCCAAGTTTAACTTCTAAAAAGTACATAGTTTGCTTGGAAAAGTTCTGTGCTTGTATAAATTTTTGTACAGGGAAAACAGAACGGAATTCCGAGTAGCGCCAACACACCAAATATGCAGCAAACAAAGTACAACAAACACAAACAATAAATGCAATCATGCATATGATGCAAATGACATGGTCACCCCTGACGTCAGTCAACCATCTCACACACGATGGTGACACTGAGTGGGTAGGGCTATGACAACTATGCTGTAACGACCCGGCCCTTTGGCCGCTTGGGTTGTCGTCGACCGACGACCCTTTGGCCGTGCCGTTACTCACTAGGACTTTCCACCCCTAGCAGTGGATTTTTGCCTTCCCCAGGATTTGAACTCTTGACCTCCAGGCTAAGTAGTAGAGTTTATGAATCTTGGTAACCAAGTGAGATCATCTCACTTGGTTACCAAGATTCATAAACTCTACTACTTAGCCTGTAGGTCAAGAATTCAAATCCTGGGGAAGGCAAAAATCCACTGCTAGGGGTGGAAAGTCCTAGTGAGTAACGGCACGGCCAAAGGGTCGTCGGTCGACGACATGAGAGGTCGCCAAATGGGCCGATGACATAAGGGCCGACGGTCGACGACCCGAGGGTCGCCAAATGGGCCGCCAAATGGGACAAGAGGGCCGGGTTGTTACATGTGCACTCTGCCATCACTGCTCCTAAAGAGTGACCGAGTGGACAGGATGCTGTCGGAGTACACATATCCTCCTACTGATGTGCGTAGATTGTATACACTTGTTTAGCATGTTTTGACACACATTCACATACTTTGAGCATGCTTTATCTATGCATTTTCATACTTCCAGCTTTCCTTTCAGCATATTTACTCTCTTTGTTTAGAGATCTGCTTTTTCGGCATTTTCTGTATGCATGAGTCGATTTTGGAGAAGATTTGACACTTGAACGAAGAAGGAAGGCACATGCCCTGTAACGACCACCCTTCTTTCTACTACTCTCTAAGGGTGGCCGCTACCTATTTATTACTCTACTTACTAGTGTCACTGATGCTGTTATTAGCATCAGTTAGATTTATCACGACTCAGAGGAATTCCTACCGAAAAATTTCGGCAGAGTCTCCCCTGTACCAGTGACTAAATTAATAATACAAATAATGTATACATAGCCATAGGCGGCTGGAACATATTTTTCAGAATCACGCAGTGATAAAAACCACAATAAGAAGAAAGAAACTACTCTAGCAATAGTAAACAACTATATCACTCCACGAATAATAAAAGAAAACTAATTACAAGTGCGGAATAAACTCAACTACAATCCCAATTGCATAATAATATTAAAAGAGAACTAAAAGAACTAAACAGAAAAGTCTTGGCAATTTGCCAGCTCATTCTGGATCTCTCCATAGTCCAGTCATCAAACACCTTCATCACCACCACCTTGTCGCCTTCCTTTCATATTTTAGCTTTTCCTTTATCTGCAGTAGGAGGAAAAATAAATCTATAAGCGAAACGCTTAGTAAGTACTAATCTATCTCACAAAACTCGAAGTGCATAAAAATGCAAACGATACCAAAAACTGAAATGCTAGAAGAAAAGTTACATGTACTCATCTAATAGCAAAGTACTCATGATATACAGGAATAAAACAGGATACTGGAAATAATACTAAACATGCTCACTAAACTGATAAGAAAAGTAATGAAACTCATGCTGTATGCTTAGAATTAAAGGAACTAAACTTCAAAAAATTCTAAACATAGGTGATACTTGTTTCATTTACTTATAGCTTTATACTTGAAATTAATCTTTTAATTTCTTTTACTTTTACTTTTCTTTCTTCTTCTTTTCTTTGGGCCCAGGCTTAGTACCATCTTATGTGCGCTCCCTAATAGAGACTGTTGTAGTCCCACAGGATAAAGACCTCGGTCTTACCAGGGCCTAGACCTCGGAAACGGTCACCTGGATTTGTTTAACGACAACCTCGGAAATCGGGTACTAGCCTCTTACTTTAATTTACTTGTTATCTCTTTTTAACTAGACCTTGGTCTTTTTCTTACTTATAGTTGCTCATTATAGCAAGGAAAGTCCAAACTAAATGCTATGTGCATACATGTATATGGTAAAATCTCTTCATGCATATCTTAAAGCAAAGGGGAAACAAAAATCAACATACTACTATATGTTATAATCTGTTTATGCACATCATAAAGCAAAGGAAAACAAAAATCAGCATGCTACTATATGCTAAAATCTGTTCATATGAATACTAAAAATCTGCACATGTGAATAACAAAAATCTGCACACGTGAATCATTAAAAATCTGCGAATGAACCAGAATTAAAAACTAATCCGGCTTATGCTATTCTAATACTGCATACTTTAAATAAAGGCTGCCCATCTAACTAAATAAGGGTTGTTCTTGCCCTTTGAGTTGCAAGGAAAATGCTAAACCATTCTAACTAATTAAAGAGTTGTTCTTGCCTTTTTAAGTAGCAAGGAAAAAGCTAAACCATTCTAACTAATTAAAGGAAAACAACTTCGAACTCTCTAAGCATGCTACAATAAACATAAATCAAGGAAAGCAAGTCTGAACTCTCTAATCATGTTGTACTAAACATAAATCAAGGAAAACGAATCTGAATCCTCTAAGCATGCTGTACCAAACATAAATCAAGGAAAACGAATATGAATCCTCTAAGCATGCTGTACTAAACATAAATCAAGGAAAATGAATCTGAATTCTCTAAGCATGCTGTACTAAACATAAATCAAGGAAAGCAAGTCACACTAGCTGTTCAAACTAAAGATCTGCTGAACTAAAACCCCCTGCAAACATGTTCACAACATAAGGCAACACAAATATCTAAACTGCCTATAAAAACTTATTCACAGCTCCTGTTTTCATATAGTAAAAGAAAACCTTTAAGCATGCTTCAAACAAATTGAAACCAAGCAATGACAACGAACCAACTACTTGTTAAAAATTAATCTAACACATTCTATGTTCATTACTTAGCACAAAATCCGAAATTAAGGAATCAAGCTTGCTGAATTGAAGCATAATAAATCAAACCTAACCCCAAGAAACCTAATCCACTCAAACCCCCTTCTTTCTTCTTTGATTCACGGCAGCAAGCACAACCCACCGGCTGTTCCATATGATCCGAAAGTGGAGAAAGCAAGAAAATTCATGCAAGCTTCGGAAATGAGAAGAGGAACAAAGAATAAACCTCGGAGCTACTCCTACCACAGGTGAGTAGTACTTACCTACTGTTCTTGGACTTACAACCGAAGAGAAGCAAGTTCTAGGGTTTCGGGTGAAGCTTGAAGATCTCGGCGGCTCCCTTGAGTTCCCGAGCTCCCTTCGTCGTGGTGACCACCTAACGCCGTCGCCCCTTTTCGCCCGAGAATGATCGCTCGAAGAACAGCGCCGTCGCGAGGAAGGGGAGAAAGAAACTTTCGGGTTCGGGAAAAAATTTAAGTCTTTTTAAAACTAGGGTTTTCCATTATAACTATACCTTAAATCTATTTCTCTCCATACTTGGTTAACAAAACCTGCGTAGCTCAGTTGGTTGGCTGCGTCCGGTTGGGTCAGGTTTGACCCGAGGTCATGGGTTCGAGTCTCACCTTCAATGGTTTTTTGTCAAAACTTCTTTATTTTTGTAAACATACTAAACGACCTCCAAAAATTACGTAAAAATACTCTAAAAATTCCTAAAAATCTCTAGAATATTTTAAAAGTATTTCCAGATATTTTTATAGACTTTTAGAGCTTGAAATAGGGAAAATTGGGTCGTTACAATCCCCTATACCTTATAAAAAGTTCATCCTCGAACTTAGAATATCTCTGGATACTTCTGTCTCATACTGTCCTCCCACTCCCAAGTGACTTCCTCGTGCTTCTGGTTCTGCCAGATGACCATCACTAGTGGTACTTCTTTATTTCTTAGTCTCTTAACTGCTCTGTCCACTATCTGTGTACGTCTGCTCTCATATCAAAGATCCTTTTGGATCTGCACTGACTGAGGCTGAATCACTTGGCTTGGGTCGTGGAGACACTTCTTTAGCATGGAGACATGAAATACATTGTGTATTTCTGACATGTCTTGTGGTAAGTCTAGCTTGTAAGCTACTTTCCCAATCCTCTCTATGTTCAGGTAAGGTCCTACTTAGCGAGGACGTAATTTGCCCTTCTTGCCAAATCTCATCACTCCTTTCATAGGAGCGACCTTGAGAAAAACTGAATCCCCTACATGGAATTTAAGTGGCCTACGGCGTGTGTCAGCATAACTCTTCTATCTACTCTGGGCAGTCTCAATTCTCTGTCTGATCTTCTGAATAGCCTGAGTTGTCGCATCTATCAGCTGCTTCTTGCCAGCAAATGGGTGATCTGCACTTCCTGCCATACAGTGCCTCATAAGGTGCCATCTTGATGGTGGCCTGATAGCTATTGTTGTAGGCAAATTCAGCTAAGCATAGATACTTGCACCAACTTCTCGTGAAATCCAGCGCACAAGCTCTGAGCATATCTTCTAAACTCTAATTTACTCGCTCTGTCTGTCCATCAGTCTAAGGATGGAAATTTGTGCTGAACTTGAGTTTGGTGCCTAGTGCATTCTGAACGCACTCCCAAAAGTGTGAGATGAAGCGCCCATCTCTATCAGAAACAATAGATTTAGGAACTCTGTGAAGTCTAACTACCTCTTTAACATATAGCTGGGCCAACTGCTCTATAGAGTGGGACACCTTGATGGCTAGGAAATGAGCAGACTTGGTCAATCAGTCTACTATTACCCATATCGCATCATTTCCATTGGTGGTTCTTAGGAGGCCTATTATGAAGTCCATGGATATGTCTTCCCATTTCCATTCTGGTATTGGAAGAGGCTGAAGAACTCCTCCTGGTCTCTAGTGTTCTGCTTTGACTCTTTGGCATGTCAGGCAGGTACTGACATATTTAGCAACGTCTCTTTTGAGTCCTGACCACCAGAACCTCTGTTTCACATCTTGGTACATCTTGGTAGAACCAAGATGCATGGAGTATGGGGTGCTATAAGCTTCTTCTAAAATCTTCTTTCTCAGTTTTTCATCATTGGGCACGCAAATACGACTCCCCTGACAAAGAATCTCGCTGTCCGTCACTCGAAACTCTGACTTGTCTTCTTTCTGTATCCCTTGCTTGATCTTCTGGATGTCTGGATCCTCACTTTGCTTTCTTTGTATCTCCTCAAGCAATGTAAACTCTAAGGTCAATGCAGAGAGTTGCCCTTCAATAATTTCAAGTCCAAAATCTGACAACTCCTTCTGCAGTGACAGGGCTAATGATGACAAAGACATCAGGGATACACAAGATTTTCTGCTTAGTGCATCTGCCACTTTGTTAGCTTTGCCTAGGTGGTAGAGGATTTCATAGTCATAATCTTTGACCAACTCTAGTCACCTACGCTGTCTCATGTTTAAGTCCTTCTGAG
The DNA here is from genome assembly GCF_018446385.1 of Zingiber officinale. NCBI lineage: Eukaryota > Viridiplantae > Streptophyta > Magnoliopsida > Zingiberales > Zingiberaceae > Zingiber > Zingiber officinale. Next base: position 56,745,113 of record NC_056006.1, on the reverse strand, counting down.
TGAAGAAGTACTTAAGAATCTGATGATCTATGAAGATTTTACACTGAACTCCATACAAATGATGTCGCCAGAGTTTCAGTGCAAAGACCACAGCTGCCAGCTCAATATCGTGAGTGGAATAGTTCTTCTCGTAGTCTTTGGATTGTCTGGAAGCATAAGCTATAACTTTTCCTTCTTGTATGAGTACAGCTCCTAAGCCCATCTTGGAAGCATCACTGTAGATGTCAAAACTCTTCTCACTCTCTGGAACGGTCAGAATGGGAGCACTGGTCAGTCTCCTCTTGAGTTCTTGGAAACTCGGCTCACATTTGTCTGACCATTCAAACGTTTTGTTCTTTCTGGTGAGGGCTATTAGTGGAGAGGCTATCTTGGAAAAGTCCTCCACGAATTTCCTATAGTACCCAGCTAAACTAAGGAAGCTTCTGATCTCCTGGGCATTTTTTGGGTCTTCTCCAGTTGTTGACCGCTTCTATTTTGGCTAGATCCACCTGAATGTCTTCTTTAGAAATAATGTGACCTTGAAATGTCATCTGATCTAACCAGAATTCGCACTTTGAGAATTTAGCATAAAGTTGTTTCTGCTATAGAGTCTGCAGTACTATTCTCAAATGCGTATCATGCTCCTCTGGGGTCCTTGAATAAACTAGAATGTCGTCGATGAACACAATGACAAATTTGTCAAGGTATTCTCTGAATACTCTGTTCATCAAGTTCATGAAGACCGCTGGTGCATTAGTCACACCAAAAGGCATGACTACAAATTCATAGTGTCTATATTTGGTCCTGAAAATCGTTCTGGGTATATCTCTTTCTTTCACCTTCAGCTGAAGGTACCCAGAGCGTAGGTCTATCTTCGAGAATATTGTTGCCCCTCTCAGCTGATCAAATAAGTCGTCGATCCTGAGAAGGGGGTACTTGTTCTTGATTGTCACTTGTTTCAGAGCTCTGTAATCTATACACATTCGCATAGATCCATCTTTCTTCTTGACAAACAACACAGGAGCTCCCCATGGTGATTGACTAGGGCGGATGAAGCCTTTGTCAAGTAGCTCCTGTAGTTGTGCTTGTAACTCTTTCAACTCTGCTGGAGACATGTGATACAGAGCTTTTGAAATTGGACCGGTACCAGGAACCAATTCAATCTCAAACTTTACTTCTCTGTTGGGAGGTAGTCCAGGTAGCCCTTCTGGAAATACCTTTGGATACTCACAGACTACCCGAACATCTTCCTGCTTGGGTCTTTCTTGTTATCTTTGTCCTTCCAGTTATGATTACTTGATTGGGTTCTCTGTTTCCCCACTGTCTTGTCTTCTATCTTGACTGGCTTGTGTTGCGTTTATTGTGCCTTGTTGCTGTTCAGATAGTGCTCACTAATGCCCTGCTGACCAACTCTTCACCAATCTATGGTCGGTGAGTTTCACTACTCACATTAGGTGTTATTTCTGGTCTCAGCATTAGGAGCATCAGTCTAACTCGTTCTTTCACTATACTTACTAACTCTAGGCAAAGGTGAGCTAGCCTGTTAAATCTTTTAACCGCTTCTTCTACTGGTAGGCCACCTTGTCTGAATTCCATAAGCTCCTCATACTGTTTATTGGTGATCCATTGACGGAAGACTTCTTCGTAAAACTCTGTCTCGAAGTTAACCCAGCTCATCTGGTTGACTGCTCTCTTACTCTTAACTTGCTCCCACCACATACAAGCACCTCCAGATAGGCAGAAAGAGGCACACTTACCCTTCTCGACTTCTGGTCAGTCAAGAAGCTCCATTGTGCTCTCAAGTGTCTTGAACCAAGCCTGGGCACCCCAGGGCTCAGCTTTCTGGTTTCAGTTTCAGCCACTTGTCTTCTAGGTGTTGTGGCGAATTCCAAGGCAACTGATAGGACTTCAGTCACCACTGGGGCTTCCACATTAATGGTTAGGGGAGTGGGAGGAGCTGGCTTCTGATTGGCCATTAGATTGGCAATCACTTGCTGCTGCTCGCTACTTGTCTCTGAAGTTGAGCAATAACTTCAGAGAAAATAGGTCTAGGGGTTCTGGGCTCTTCGTTCTCCTGAACTCTGTCCTCAGTATGAACAGTACGGGGACGTCCTCTTCTTGACATCTAATTATGCAGAGGAAAAGGCTTGATAGCTTCTCTAACCCTTCTAATCATACTTATATATGAATATAGAAAAGGGAAACAAAATCTTCTATCTTACTTAAGCGTTCAAAAACAAATACTCTATACTGCAATTAATAATAAGGAAAGCAGAATAAAGAAAGAATTTAAATACTTTCTTACGTGAAGACGGCAAGACTGATGCTGATGTGTGTGTCATCCTTGAGAATGGAACGCTGCTCTGATATCAACTGTAACGACCCACCCTTCTTACTACTACTCTCTAAGGGTGATCGTTACCTATTTATTACTCCACTTACTAGTGTCACTGATGCTATTATTAGCATCAGTTAGATTTATCACGGCTCAGAGGAATTTCTACCGAAAAATTTCGGCAGAGTCTCCCCTGTACCAGTGACTAAATTAATAATAAAAATAATGTATACACAGCCATAGGCGGCTGGAACATATTTTTCACAATCACGCAGTGATAAAAACCACAATAAGAAGAAAGAAACTACTCTAGCAATAGTAAACAACTATATCACTCCACGAATAATAAAATAAAACTAATTACAAGTGCAGAATAAACTCAACTACAATCCCAATTGCATAATAACATTAAAAAAGAACTAAACAGAAAAGTCTTGACAATTTGCCAGCTCATTCTGGATCTCTCCATAGTCCAGTCATCACACACCTTCATCACCACCACCTTGTCGCCTTCCTTTCATATTTTAGCTTTTCCTTTATCTGCAGTAGGAGGAAAAATAAATCTATAAGCGAAACGCTTACTAAGTACTAATCTATCTCACAAAACTCGAAGTGCATAAAAATGTAAACGATACCAAAAACTGAAATGCTAGAACAAAAGCTACATGTACTAATCTAATAGCAAAGTACTCATGGTATACAGGAATAAAACTGGATACTGGAAATAATATAAAACATGCTCACTAAACTGATAAGAAAAGTAATGAAACTCATGCTGTATGCTTAGAATTAAAGGAACTAAACTTCTGCAAATTCTAAACATAGGTGATACTTGTTTCATTTATTTATAGCTTTATACTTGAAATTAATCTTTTAATTCATTTTACTTTCACTTTTCTTTCTTCTTCTTTTTCTTTTTTCTTCTTTTCTTTGGGCCCAGGCTTAGTACCATCTTATGTGCGCTCCCTAATAGAGACTGCTGTAGTCCCACAGGGTAAAGACGGCGGTCTTACCAGGGTCGAGACCTCGGAAACGGTCACCTAGATTTGTTTAACGACAACCTCGGAAGTCGGGTACTAGCCTCTTACTTTAATTTACTTGTTATCTCTTTTTAACTAGACCTTGGTCTTTTTCTTACTTATAGCTACTCATTATAGCAAGGAAAGTCCAAACTAAATGCTATGTGCATACATGTATATGGTAAAATCTGTTCATGCATATCTTAAAGGAAAGGGGAAACAAAAATCAGCATACTACTATATGCTATAATCTGTTCATGCACATCTTAAAGCAAAGGAAAACAAAAATCAGCATGCTACTATATGTTAAAATCTGTTCATATGAATACTAAAAATCTGCACATGTGAATAACAAAAATCTGCACACGTGAATCATTAAAAATCTACGAATGAACCAGAATTAAAAACTAATACGGCTTATGCTATTCTAATACTGCATACTTTAAATAAAGGTTGCCCTTCTAACTAAATAAGGGTTGTTCTTGCCCTTTGAGTTGCAAGGAAAATGCTAAATCATTCTAATTAATTAAAGAGTTGTTCTTGCCTTTTTAAGTAGCAAGGAAAAAGCTAAACCATTCTAACTAATTAAAGGAAAACAAATCCGAACTCTCTAAGCATGCTACAATAAACATAAATCAAGGAAAGCAAGTCTGAACTCTCTAAGCATGTTGTACTAAACATAAATCAAGGAAAATGAATCTGAATCCTCTAAGCATGCTGTACCAAACATAAATCAAGGAAAACGAATCTGAATCCTCTAAGCATGCTGTACTAAACATAAATCAAGGAAAACGAATCTGAATTTTCTAAGCATGCTGTACTAAACATAAATCAAGGAAAGCAAGTCACACTAGCTGTTCAAACTAAAGATCTGCTGAACTAAAACCCCCTGTAAACTTGTTCACAACATAAGGCAACACAAATATCTAAACTGCCTATAAAAACTTATTCACAGCTCCTGTTTTCATAGAGTAAAAGAAAACCTTTAAGCATGATTCAAACAAACTGAAACCAAGCAATGACAACGAACCAACTACCTGTTAAAAATTAATCTAACACATTCTATGTTCATTACTTAGCACAAAATCCGAAATTAAGGAATCAAGCTTGCTGAATTGAAGCATAATAAATCAAACCTAACCCCAAGAAACCTAATCCACTCAAAACCCCTTCTTTCTTCTTTGATTCACGGCAGCAAGCACAACCCACCGGCTATTCCATATGATCCGAAAGTGGAGAAAGCAAGAAAATTCATGCAAGCTTCGGAAATGAGAAGAGGAACAAAGAATAAACCTCGGAGCTACTCCTACCACAGGTGAGTAGTACTTACCTACTGTTCTTGGACTTATAACCAAAGAGAAGCAAGTTCTAGGGTTTCGGGTGAAGCTTGAAGATCTCGGCGGCTCCCTTGAGTTCCCGAGCTCCCTTCGTCGTGGTGACCACGCACGGTTGAAGGCCGGCCGGAAGAAGCCTTCGTCGGCGCCAGAGAAAAGACCTAACGCCGTCGCCCCTTTTCGCCCGAGAATGATCGCTCGAAGAACAGCGCCGTCGCGAGGAAGGGGAGAAAGAAACTTTCGGGTTCGGGAAAAAATTTAGGTCTTTTTAAAACTAGGGTTTTCCATTATAACTATACCTTAAATCTATTTCTCTCCATACTTGGTTAACAAAACCCGCGTAGCTCAGTTGGTTGGCTGCGTCCGGTTGGGTCAGGTTTGACCCGAGGTCATGGGTTCGAGTCTCACCTTCAACGATTTTTTGTCAAAACTTCTTTATTTTTGTAAACATACTAAACGACCTCCAAAAATTACGTAAAAATACTCTAAAAATTCCTAAAAATCTCTAGAATATTTTAAAAGTATTTCCAAATATTTTTATGGAGTTTTAGAACTTGAAATAGGGAAAATTGGGTCATTACATGCCCTGTGTGCCACACGACCATGACATGGGGGATTGCCTAGGCCATGTGGTGATCACCACCCGTGTGGTTGCAGCAGAGAAGGAAGAAGCCATGGTCGTGTGAGCATCATAGGTCATGCCATGTTTGAAGCCAAGAGGGTTCATGGCCATGTGCACCACAGGGCCTTGCAAGCCATCCAGAACCGAAGTTGTACACGGCCGTGTAGATCTACACGGTCGTGCAACATTTCCATAGCCCAAGAATGCCTTGGCCATTGGCACCACACGGTCGTGCAAGAGCTCCTTAGCTGGAGGCAGTGCAGGCCGTGTAGATCTACACGGCTGTGCAAGGGAAGTAGTAGAGGAGCAAGCTACAGTCGTGTCTCACACACGGGCGTGTGAGACAGGCAGAGAGGGGAGTGAGCCAGGCCGTGTGAGCTTCACACGGTCGTGCCTCCGGGTCGTGTGGCGCCGAAACCCCCCTTCTATATAAGCCCTTCTTCTTCATTTGAAAGGGGATCTTCTCCCTTTTGGGGGGAAATCAAGATTTAGGCATTCCTCCACCATCTTGGAGGGATTTTCCGGCGATTCAAGGGCGGATCTTCAACGCTTCAACTCCAAGATTGTTGATAGATAAACTTTCTTTCTGTTGGATTTTTTGGGCCGCAAAAATCACTTTTTGCGTTGCGAAAACCCCGAATCCCATGCCACCGGATCCGTGCGAAGTTATAAAATTCGTAAAAACTTCGTGTATATGTTTTCTAGCCTAGATCTACACTAGATCTACAAGGAAGAGACTTATACCTTTGTAGCGAAGCCCTTCGCGTATCCCGCTCGTCCAAGGTTCTCTGGATCTCAAGGATGTCAAGTGTACAACCCTCTATGCGTATCCACATGAACAAATCGATGGAGAGAACCTCTAAAGATGTGCTAGCAACCTTAGAGGATCAGCAATGGTGGAGGAGAGGGAGAGAAGAAAGGTAGAGAGGAAGAAGAAGGAGGTTACACAAAGCACTAAATGCTCCAATAATGTGGTCGGCCACATCAAAAGGGTTTTAAACCTCCATGGGATACCAAGGGTCACAACTCTTGGTCTCCCTCATGAGGTGGCACACACACATAAGTGGCCTTGATGATGTGGCACATCATCATTAGTCCACTTAATGCCAACTCACAAATGAGGTGGCAATGGTCAAGTCAAACTTGACCTTTCATCTTCCACTCAAGTCAAGTCAAACTTGACCACTTCTCTCCCATGGTTGATCAAATCTAACTATTGGTTCAAGTCAATTTTAATTTAATGAATCTCTATTCATTGAATTAAATTGGCTCAATGAGTCTGAGTCCAAATTAGACTCATTTAACACATGAACCAAATTGAGTCCAACTCAATTAGTTTACTTTAAATTACTCTTAATCCAATTTGGTTCATCACATGAACCTAATCCTCTTGGTTCATCAAATGAACCTAATCTCCATCTAATTTCCCTTTGTGCGACCCTATAGGTTCTTGTAACATTGGCAATGCTCCTAAACCCATTTAGAAGCATTATAAGGAGCGGTATCTAGCAACACATCATTACTACCCAAGTTACAAGAATGTTGAGATCCAACATTACCTTGTGACTACTAATTGTGACTCTTCACAATATGTGACAAGTGTCTTTCTATCCTTGACATCTAGATTTATCAATATGAGGCATAGACCGTGTCATCCTCTAATCAATCTAAATCTTGAATCCCAAGTAGACTCACTCTATCAAATGAGCTCAACATCTCATATTGACTCATTTGAGCGTGACCATGCACTTAGTGGTCTCACTCTATCAAGAATAATGATGTCACTCCCATCATATAGGAGGGATAGATCCCATCTACATCACTCACATCCCTCCGCATAATTTGTTACATATCCATTAATCGCCTTTATAGTCCACCCAGTTACGGGTGACGTTTGACGAAGCCAAAGTAAGTAACTCCTTATGTAGGGAACCATGGTGACTTCAGGTCCAAGGACTAATAGTCATACTAATAGCCACATGAGAAAGTATATGACACTCATATAATGATCCATGATACTTTCTCATGACGGGTCATTCAGTATACATTCTCCAATGCATACCCATGTGTCAACTTGATATCTCCATATCCATGACTTGTGAGATCAAGTCATCGAGTTGACCTATATGCTAGTCTCGTCACATTAACATTGTCCCTGAATGCTAATACTTGTCTAGGAATGATTAAGAGTAGTGTTCCCTATATCATCTCACTATCGATTCAACCAATCGATTGATATAGGTAAGAACGTTCTACTCAAGGACGTTATTATACTTAGTTATTTGGCACCAATACAAGCAAGTATAATAACCATAAACAAATGCCTTTATATACATAAGAAATATGATACAATGAGTCCATACAACAATCATCAAATGATTGGCTCAAGGGCTCTAACTAACAATCTCCCACTAGCACTAGTGTCAATCAATGTAGGCTCTAAGGCCTAATGACCTAGTGTGACTATCATGCTTTCTTTGTGCTAAAGCCTTGGTCAAGGGATCTGCGATGTTAGCCTTTGTGGGTACTCTACAAATATTCACATCTCCTCTATCGATAATCTCTCGAATGAGATGGAAGCGTCGTATTATGTGTTTGGTCCGCTGGTGTGAGCGAGGTTCCTTAGCCTACGCTATTGCTCCATTGTTGTCACAATAGAGCTCTGTGGGATCAGCTATGCTAGGAACCACCCCAAGTTTAGTAATGAACTTGCGGATCCAAACTGCCTCCTTTGCTGCTTCTGATGCAGCAATATACTCGGCCTCTGTTGTAGAATCAGCGACTGTGTCATACTTCGAACTCTTCCAGCTCACAGCAACACCATTTATGCAATACACAAACCTAGACTGCGATGATAATCATCCTGGTCAGTTTGGAAGCTAGCATCACTGTAACCCTTTACAGCTAGCTCGTCATCACCTCCATATATCAAGAAATATTCTTTAGTCCTTCTCAAGTACTTAAGAATATTCTTGACCGCTATCCAGTGACTTTCACCTGGATCTGACTGGTATCTGCTTGTCATGTTCAAAGCATACGAGACATCAGGACGAGTACATAGCATGGCGTACATGATAGATCCTATGGCTGAAGCATAAGGGATCTAATCCATGCAACCTCTCTCCTCTCTAGAAGAGGGACCTTGAGTCTTCGAAAGACTCACACCATGTGACATCGGCAGAAATCCCTTCTTGGAGTTCTGCATGGAAAATCATAGTAATATCTTGTCAATGTATGTACTCTGACTTAGGCCAAGCAATCTCTTAGATCTATCTCTATAGATCTGTATGTCTAGAATACGGGATTCTTCACCTAAGTCCTTCATTGAGAAACAAGTCCCTAGCTAAGTCTTGACAGACTATAGCAAAGGGATGTCTTTCCCAATGAGTAGTATGTCATCCACATACAATATAAGGAAGATAACTGTGCTCCCAACAACCTTCTTGTAGACACAAGGTTCATCTTCATTATTGATGAAACCAAGCTGTTTGATTGCATCATCGAATTGAAGATTCCAGCTCCGAGAAGCTTACTTTAGTCCATAAATGGACCTATGCAGCTTGCATACTCTGCCAGTATGCAGTGGATCTACAAAACCCTCAGGTTGTGTCATGTACACATCCTCGAGTAGGTTTCCATTCAGAATGCGGTTTTGACATCCATCTGCCAGATCTCATAATCGTGGTATGTTGCAATAGCAAGTATGATCCGAATGGACTTAAACATCGCTACTGGAGAAAAGGTTTCATCATAGTCAATACCATGAATTTGCTTGAAGCCTTTAGCTACCAAGTGACCCTTATAAATAAGTCCATCCATGTCAGTCTTTCTCTTAAAGACACACTTACACCCAATGAGTTTAACCCCTTCAGGTGGATCAACCAAAGTCCATACTTGGTTAGTGTACATGGATTCCATCTCGGATCTCATGGCCTCTAGCCATTTCTTGGAATCTGATCTCATCACAGCTTCCTGATAGGAGGTAGGCTCATCCTCAATGAGCACAACGTCATCATGGTCAAACAAGAGAAATGAATATCTCTCAGGCTGACGACGTACCCTATCAGACCTACGAAGAGGTAGGTCTACTTGAATTGGTTGTGGTTCCTCAACTCCTTGTGGAACAACATCATCAACAACACTTTGTGGTTCCAGTTTAACTTCCATCGAGGTTTCAGTGCTATGGTCCACATCTTGAACTTCTTCAAGATCGAACGTACTCCCACTAGTCATTCTAGAAACAAAATCCCTTTCTAGAAATATCCCAGTCTTAACCACATCTATCTTGTGTTGACTGGGAATGTAGAAGTAATATCCCTTCGTTTCCTTGGGATATCCAATCAAATAGCACTTATCGGATTTGGGTCCCAATTTGTCCGAGACTTGACGTCGAACGTAAGCCTCACAACCCCAAATCCTCATAAAAGACACCTGGGCATCTCTCCCAGTCCATATCCTATATGGTATCTTTATTACAGCCTTGGATGGAACTCGGTTGAGTATGAAAGCTGCTGTGTCTAGATCATAGTCCCAAAGATACATGGGAAGATCTATGTGACTCATCATAGACCGTACCATATCTAATAAGGTGCGATTCCTCCTTTCGGATACATCATTCCACTGTGGTGTTCCAGGAGGAGTGAGTTGGGATAGAATCCCACACTTAGCTAGATAGTCACGAAACTCATGGCTAAGGTATTCTCCACCTCAATCTGATCGAAGTATCTTAATACTCTTGCCAAGCTGGTTTTGTACTTCATTATTGAATTCTTTGAACTTTTCAAAGGATTCTGACTTATGTGTCATTAAATACACATAACCATATCTACTGAAGTCATCAGTAAATGTAATGAAGTACCTATAACCACCTCTGGCAGCGACATTGAAAGGGTCACATACATCACTATGTATAAGTCCTAACAAGTCAGTCGCTCTCTCGTTGTGTCCACTAAAGGGAGTCTTGGTCATCTTGCCCAGTAGGCATGACTCGCATGTCTCATATGATTCAAAATCAAATGAGTCCAGCAAACCATCCTTATGGAGCTGAGATAAGCGTTTGTCATTTATATGACCTAAGCGACAGTGCTAGATATAGGTTTAGTTCATGTCATTTGACTTGAACCTCTTGGTACTTATGTTATAGATAGGGTTCTCAATGTCTAGAATATAAAGTCTGTTCATCAGAGGTGCACTACAATAGAACATATCATTTAAATAAACTGAACAACATTTGTTCTTTATTATAAATGAAAAACCTTTCTTGTCTAAACAAGAAACTAATATAATGTTCTTAGTCAAAGCAGACATATAACAACAATCATTCAATTCTAGTACAAGCCCAGAGGGCAGAGATAGAGAATAAGTTCCTACAGCAATAGCAGCAGCCCGTGCTCCATTGCATACTCATAGGTCCACCTTGCCCTTCGTCAATGCCCTGCTATTTCTCAGCGCATGCACATTAGTACAAATGTGAGAAGCACATCCGGTATCTAATATCCACGATGAAGAAATAGATAGAGTGACTTCTATAACATATATACCTGAAGTGGAAGTCTCACTTCTCTTCTTCTTAAGATCTTCCAGGTACACTTTGCAGTTCCTCTTCCAGTGCCCGGTCTGACCGTAGTGGAAGCAGGTAGCATCCTTGGCAACCCCTCCTTTGGGTTTCAATGCCTTGCCTTTACCCTTGGCTTGGGACTTTCCCTTACCTTTGGGCTTGCCCTTGCCCTTGTGTTTCTGAACCATCAGAATAGAGTTGGGGCTTAACCCTCTTAAGGTTGAGCTCAGCAGTTCTTAACATGCTAAGCAGCTCGAGTAGTGGCTTGTCAATTTCGTTCATGTTGTAATTTAGAACAAATTGACTATAGCTATCAGGCAAGGATTGCAAGATCAGGTCAGTGGCTAGCTCTTGGCCAAGTGGGAATCCCAACCTCTGTAGGTTTTCTATGTACCCAATCATTTTGAGTACATATGGGCCTACTGGAGTCCCATCTTGCATCTTGCACTGAAACAGTGCCTTAGAGACCTCAAATCTCTCGTGCCTTGCTTGTCCTTGATATAGTTGACGAAGATGTTCAACCATATCATAAGCGCTTATCAACTCGTGTTGCTTCTGAAGCTCAGAGTTCATGGTCGCGAGCATAAGACATGACACAACTAATGCGTCATCTTGATGCTTCTTGTAAGCATCACTATCAGCTCACGTGGCAGTGGCAGGAGGTGCCTCAGGAATGGGCTGCTCCAAGACGTACAGTTTTCTTTCCTGAGTAAGAACTATTCTCATACTTCTGTACCAGTCCAGGAAGTTAGCTCCATTAAGCTTGTCCTTATTGAGGACAAAACATAGGGAGAAGGAGTTCGTGTTTGACGACATGGTAATCTACAACAGAAAAAATACAGAAAAATAAATATCATATTCGAATTAATCATCTAATTAGGCCTTTAATTAAATGATGCTCTCACTGAATTATAAAACTTTTGTAGAATCAAGTCATAGTCATGGTCAAACCATACTTACTAGATTCTAACAAGCTATAATTCATGCGGGACAAGATCCACATCATACTACGCCTTGAGTTAGCTTTGGCTAAATCACCCAAGACTTAGTATGATCGGTAGGTAACTAATTACCAATTACATCTCTATGCAACTCTTGTTCATAGGATCAAGATCCGCATGTATATTAAAACTTGAGTTAGCTTTGGCTAAATCGCCCAAGAGTTAATATAAATGTGATTTTGACCTATCTACCAACCATTGGAAAATGTCTATAGTTAAACTCGATCCAATTGAGTTAACTAGTTACTCAATCTAATTGAGTTGTACTCACCCATGCATTGATAGGCGGGACCAAAATTGTCCCTCCACACCCTACCAAGATAATATGCGTTGCTCTGCTTTGGCAGATTCAACAACAACATGTGATCGAGGTAGTGATGGGTATCACAGCATGGTAGGCATTTCGAGTTGACGCGATTGAGATCTAATCTAATTGACGATGTGTATCATATACTCGATTTAGATCTAATCTAATCGTGGAGGTGCATCATGTACGCGATTTAAATCTTATCTAATCGTTAAGGCACTAATTAATTACTAATCTAGCATGCATCACATACACACACAAGCAATTAATTAAATTTTGTGATTAGTCATGGCCCTACTACGATCTTCTCAAGCCAATGAGAAGATCGGTTGGTCAACCTAGGGTCAATAGCTTCCTTAAGCTCCTCCCTTTGACCGTCATGTGCTGCTCGCACCATTCTCGTAACTTCGTCTCGAGTGGACCTTCCACCGCTCTAATTTTGTACATTACAAAAGGTGAAACTCGAGTTACATTCGAGTCTAAAAACTATTTTACAACAGGAATATAAATAGAATGGCACGACGCGCAGGTCGCGAATCAAGTACAACACGCACAAACACACAAAATGGCGCGCAGGCCATATTATGAATTACAACACATATTTCCAATCAAATTAGGTTCTTGTTGGTTAATCCTAGGAAAACGTATCGGTTCCACTGTATAAAAATTAGTGTACAAGTGTCGAACTTTTTCTTAAATAACCTATTGTGTTCTTTAGAAGTTAAATTAGGAATCACAGACGGAACTTAACATCATTGATTCCAAATTTAACTTTTCTGTTCTTAATGGTTTAGATTTGAATCGCAAGCGAAACTTAACACTATTGATTCAAATCTACCTAAATTATTAATTCCATAAATATTAATTTCCAAAATTGGCTTCTAGGACTGCATGGCGAGGCACATGACCTTCTTAGATATGGGAGCAACCACCACCGCCTAGGCAAAGCCTTTTAAGGAAAGCTAATATTTATTTCCTAAAATAACTCTAGGTTAACCAAAAAGAATAATCGAATCACAAATTCGAAAAAGAAGAAAACACAAAATCGAAAAATAAATTCGATAAACTAGATCTAATTGCCTCTTGTATTTAGAATTCTTACAAAGAAAATAACTAGTATGATGCGGAAGAAAATGACTAGTTATACCTTCTCTTTGTAAGCTAATGACCTCGAGATCTTCTGTCATATTCCTCGCCTCGCCTTGGACATCGTGTGGGCGATGATCCTCCAAGATGAACACCATCTAAAAGAGTCCTTCCTCTTCCACTAGAATTCGGCCACCACCACCACCAAGGAGAAGAGAGCAAAGGGAAAGGGAGAAGGGAGAGGGCCGACCACCAAGAGATCTCCAAGCAAGAGAATAAGAGTTGTATCTCATGAAGCCCCCTCACCCCTTCTTTTATATTACTTGCCCAAGGCAAATAAGGAAAAACTTTTTACAAAAAATAAAATCATCCAAGAGTTTTTCCTTTTCCCTTTTAATTTTTCCTTTTCTTTCCTCTTGATTGAATCAATCACTAATTTTAATTTTTTGATTATTTTAATTAAATTAATATGGCCGGCCACTTGCTTGGGCACCAAGCAAGGTGGCCGCCCACCTCATCAAGGGGAAAAAAGAATTTTATTTTTATAAAATTTTACAAGAAAAACTCTTATAAAATTTTACAAACTGTCTTTCCTAAAGTAGGAGTTAAAAAACGAAAGTTCTAAAAATTAAAATCATATTTTAAAATTTAAAACTTCTCTTACAAAATTTCCTTTTTTAACATGATGATAGAAAATTTTAATTTTAAAACTTATCTCCCTTTTTCTTAAACCATGAGGATGGTTAAAAAGGGAAAGTTTTAAAACTTTTAAAACTCTCTATCAAAACATGTGGCCTAATTCAAATAAGGAAAGTTTTAAAAATTAAAATCTCTTTTTTAAAACTTATAGTTTTCTACAAAGAGAAGATTTTAAAAATTTAAAACACCCCTCCTATTTGAATTAATCTTGGTCGACCCCTACATGCTTGGTCACCAAGCAATAGGGTCGGCCTCTATAAAGAGGATGTGGCCGACCCTTGCTTGGTCACCAAGCATTGGACCGACCCACTTCTTGGACACCAAGAAGAGCCTTACATTTGGATGGACTTGAGGCTATAATGAGGCTACAACAGGGACCTAGAGGAGAAATTGGTTTTGGCCTTCCGATGAGCTTGAGTATCCCGTGTTCGCCCTGAACACACAACTCAAGTTCATCGATAATAACTCATTCCACTAGAGAGTTATTACCGCACTACCGCACTACCGCACCAATCCCAAATTACATTATGGGCTCCTTCTTATCATGAGTGTGTTAGTCTCCCTATGTTTAAGATTACGAATGCCCACTAATTAAGTAAGTTACTGACAACTCACTTAATTAATATCTAGTTCCAAGAGTAGTACCACTCAACTTTATTGTCATGTCGGACTAGGTCCACCTGCTGGGTTTAACATGACAATCCTTATGAGCTCCTCTTGGGGACATTCTCAACCTAGATAACTAGGACACAGATTCCTTCTATAATCAACAACACACACTATAAGTAATATCATTTCCCAACTTATCGGGCATATTGATTTATCGAGCTAAACCTCACCTTTGATAAGTCTAAAAAATAAATATTAAATATATGTGCTTGTTATTATATTAGGATTAAGAGCACACACTTCCATAATAATTAAGGTCTAGTTCTTTTACTAAGTCAGTACAAAAAAGAACTTACTTAAATGATCCTACTCAATACACTTAAAGTGTATTAGTGTAATTTATTAGTCAAGATAAACTAATACTTAATTACACTACGATTATTTTGATGGCTTGCTCCTTTCCATCTTAGTCATGAGCAACTTGTTTATAATTTAAAGAGAACCGACAATATGATCTTCTGAGTATGACACCACACTCCATGTTATCTACTATATAAATTAATTAAATAATTACATTTAACAAATAAATACAGTTATTGACCAATGTGATTCTTTTATTTCAACAAATAAATGTTTACAAAAGCTAGACTTTTAGTATAACAGTTCTTTGGGCCATGACCATCACAAAATGATACATAATTCTAAATTATGTGATTTCCATAAATATTTGTAATTTTTTTAAATATCTTTATGATTTTATGAGTCACAACTTCCCGGCGGTCCCGATTAGCGATTTTCGGGCGTAATCGCGGAACCAAGCCCCTTGCGGGGTTAGGGGCAGCACCCCTACTCACGATAAAACCATCGCGAGTGTTCCTAAGTGATCCTACAACATCTTAGCCCGCTGTCCCAAAATATTTTGGGCGAGACCTTGCCGATTCGGAAGGTGTTTCTCGGTAGTCGAAGACTACAAGTGTTCAAAGACTTTTTGCTTTGCTTCTACGAGAAAAATACCCATAAAATACACAAAAATCATAAATTTACAGAAAGTTACAGAACTGATATTTTTCATAAAAATATAAATAAAACACGTACACGCTTCTCACGTGGCTCTGATACCACTGTAGAGTTTTTCGGACCGCAAAAACCGCTTTTTGCGTTGCGAAACCCACGAATCCCATGCCACCGGATCCGTGCGAAGTTATAAAATTTTGTAAAAACTTTGTGTACATGTTTTCTAGCCTAGATCTACACTAGATCTACAAGGAAGAGACATATACCTTTGTAGCGAAGCCCTTCGCGTATCTCGTGTTGGTGCAGGAAGCATCCGACGATCGATCCTAAGTTTTGATAATGGCAAAGGGATTCAAAGTTAAGATTCTCTGTTATCTAACATGTTGAATGAGTGTTTCAGGAAAGTCCTAACTGCGGTTAGGCAGGGGAAAATCCTAAGGGGGGGGGGGAGGTAACCTTAGGTCCTAGGGGGTGGTAACCCTAGGTGAAGGAAAATCCTAAGGGGGGGGGGGGGTAATCTTAGGTTCTAGGGGGCCGTAATCCTAGGTGGAGGAAAACCCTAAGGGGCGGCAACCTTAGGTCCTAGGGGGCGGTAACCCTAGGTGGAGGAAAACCCTAAGGGGTGGTAACCTTAGGTCCTAGGGGGCGGTAACCCTAGGTAGAGGAAAACCCTAAGGGGCGGCAACCTTAGGTCGTAGGGGGCGGTAACCCTAGGTGGAGAAAAACCCTAGGGGGCAGTAACCCTAGGTCCTAGGGGGTGGTAACCCTAGGCGGAAAGTCCAGTCGATCTGGAGGATCGACTGGCAACAGGTAAATCTCCTGAGTGGAGTAGGTGAGGACGCCTTCCCCGTAGAGGGAACAGTAGGCGTCGGGTCGACCTAGGGTTTCCGGACGGAAATCCGAAGTCAGACCCGGACAGTCCGGAGACTGTCTATACTTCATTTATCATATTTAGTGTGCTAACTTTGTGTTGCAGGATAGTGTTTGGGACTAACGTATCTTGCAGGTGCAAAGGAGCAACCTAAAGCCTCGGATGAACAGTGTCCAAGGCGCCTCCATGAAGCTTGGAGGCGCCTCGGGTGCAAATGCTGAGCTGGCTGCGAAGTACCATTGGAGGCGCCTTGAAGAAGGCAGAAGGCGCCTTGGAAGGCGCCTTAAGTGAGGTTTAAGGCACCTTGAATGGATGAAATTCGACCAGGTCAGATTTGATCCACGCGGAAGACCAGGCAGCATGGAGGCGCCTTGAACAGCCTTCAAGGCGCCTTGAACACCCTTTATAAGGGGGTTTCGACCAGCACTTCCAAACAACGAATACCAAGTGATCTCTCATCAACGTGCTGCTTCAAAAGACACTCCGAAGTGCTGTTACAAGTGCCCGACGACCCGAAGCTTCAGATTTAGCATTTCTTGTTGTCGGTATAATACTTATAGCTTTTAATTGTACTCATAATTGTAATCTTTTTACGAGCTTATAGTTGTTGCCCACCGGAAGCGATCAAGGATCGCGGGCCTTCGAGTAGGAGTCGCCTTAGGCTCCGAACGAAGTAAATCTCTGTGTCCTTCTGTTTGTGTTTGTTTGTTCCTTAATTCCGCTGCTTTAATTACTCTAACGCTGTTTTCGATTCCGATACGTACGAAATAGCCACGAGCGCTATTCACCCCCCCTCTAGCGCGTCTCGATCCAACATCTCGCTCGTCCAAGGTTTGGCGGATCTCAAGGTTGTCAAGTGTACAACCCTCTATGCGTATCCACACGAACAAATCGATGGAGAGAACCTCTAAAGATATGCTAGCAACCTTAGAGGATCAGCAATGGTGGAGGAGAGGGAGAGAAGAAAGGTAGAGAGGAAGAAGAAGGAGGTTACACAAAGCACCAAATGCTCCAATAATGTGGCTGTCCACATCAAAAGGGTTTTAAACCTCCATGGGATACTCTCCCATGGTTGATCAAATCTAACCATTGGTTTAAGTCAATTTTAATTTAATGAATCTCTATTCATTGAATTAAATTGGCTCAATGAGTCTAAGTCCAAATTAGACTCATTTAACACATGAACCAAATTGAGTCCAACTCAATTAGTTTACTTTGGATTACTCTTAATCCAATTTGGTTCATCACATGAACCTAATCCGCTTGGTTCATCAAATGAACCTAATCTCCATCTAATTACCCTTTGTGTGTGACCTTATAGGTTCTTGTAACGTTGGTAATGCTCCTAAACCCATTTAGAAGTATAAATAATGAGCGGTATCTAGCAACACATTATTACTACCCAAGTTATAAGAATGTTGAGATCCAACATCACCTTGTGACTACTAATTGTGACTCTTCACAATATGTGACAAGTGTCCTTCTATCCTTGACATCTAGATTTATCAATATGAGGCATAGACCATGTCATCCTCTAATCAATCTAAATCTTGAATCCCAAGTAGACACACTCAATTAAATGAGTTCAACATCTCATATTGACTCATTTGTGCAAGGCCATGCACTTAGTGGTCTCACTCTATCAAGAATAATGATGTCACTCCCGTCATATAGGAGGGATAGATCCCATCTACATCACTCACATCCCTCTGCATAATTTGTTACATACCCAGTAATCGCCTTTATAGTCCACCCAGTTACGGGTGACGTTTGACGAAGCCAAAGTATGTAACTCCTTATGTAGAGAACCATGGTGACTTCAGGTCCAAGGACTAATAGTCATACTAATAGCCACATGAGAAAGTATATGACACTCATATAACGATCCATGATACTTTCTCATGGTGGGTCATTCAGTATACATTCTCCAATGCATACCCATGTGTCAACTTGATATCTCCATATCCATGACTTGTGAGATCAAGTCATCGAGTTGACCTACATGCTAGTCTCGTCGCATTAACATTGTCCCTGAATGTTAATACATGACTAGGAATGATTAAGAGTAGTGTTCCCTATATCATCTCACTATCGATTCAACCAATCAATTGATATAGGTAAGAACCTTCTACTCAAGGACGCTATTATACTTAGTTATTTGACACCAATGAAAGTAAGTATAATAACCATAAACAAATGCCTTTATATACATAAGAAATATGATACAATGAGTCCATACAACAATCATCAACTGATTGGCTCTAGGGCTCTAACTAACACTTTCTTCCTCATCTTGGATTTAGGATCAAGAATGCTTGTAATCTTCCTCTCTTCGGATTTCCTTCCCCATTTTATGGAGTAGATTTCTTTGTTCTAGGATGGACAGAGTAATTGTAAGGATGATTTGATATAAAACTCTTGTAGATATGCCAATTTTCTATTTCTATGATTTTGCCATGGTTGTATCCATTCTTTCTTGTGTGGATTTTTGTGATTAGGGCATAATTACCATGCTTGATTTAATGTTTGGATATCTTGTGGATCTTGTAGAGGTAATTCCTCATTCGATTTTTTGAGGGACGTACGTGACAGACATGCCCGTGTAAGGATGTTTGAGGGATGATCTTGAAGGTGAAATAGGGTTATTCAAGGGGGTAGGATAGATAGTATGCATTAATCTTTGTATCTTTATGTGGTTGATGAATTGTGAATTCCTATGTTGATTATCCAAAGGGCGTTCTTGATAGGAACAAGCCCGTGTAAGGATAACATAAATTCGTACCTAATTGATCATATTTAGGCATAGATTTTAGTCCTAGGCTGATTGTCTATTGCAAGAGAGAAGCGGAAACCTTCTATAAATAATGGACAATTGAGGAATAAAGATTTGGTAGATCATTTACATTTAATAACCTTACAAGGAAACCAAAACTCCTAGAACATCCCTTATCATTGCCCTTATTCTTGTTTCTTGTTCTTTTATTTCTGTGTTTACCTTTCATAGTTACACTTAGCTTTTGAAAACTAATTGATTTGTTGTTTAGCTAATTCGCATTGAGATATCTTTAGTGCTTATACCAGTCCCTGTGGATACGATATCTTTTATTGTTACTTACGACATTTCCGTACACTTGCGGAACGCCAACATGTTTTTTGCGTCATTGCCGGGGACTGGGCTATAACATTAGAGATTATCAATTGAGTTAGATTAAACATGACTTTTTCTTTTCTTTTCATTAGCATAGTTGTAACTAATCTTTAGAATTCTATTTTCATAATTTTTTTCTTGTATAACTTTCTACTTCTTGTAAATTCTTTTTGTTGCAATTCTAATTTTGCATTTTTGATTTCTAACATTCTAGTCTAACTTTTCTCTTTTTTTCTTTTGATTTAGTTTCTTTCTTCTTTTTCTTTTGTAAACATATCTTGCAATCTTGTTCTTGTGTATGTGAAGATCAAACGTCGTAAAGGCCTCAAGAATAACAAGAACTTGTAAACACATTAGTTGATTAGCATATGAATTATTCTAGATATTTTTCTTTTTCCTTTTGTCTTTTCTTTCTTGTTTTCATTATGCACTTTCTTGCTTAAAATTTAAATTCTTCATTTTCTTTCTTGCTTTTCATATTGCATTTTATTACTTGTCTTTGATTCTTTTTATAATTTTTTTCTTGAATATCCATGAGCACTAACATGTCAAGCAGGCCCATGACAAATTTTTCTACACCCTTTTCTGCAAGATTTTTACCTCCCATTATGCAACCTCAAAATGAAGCAGAAAGTTTCCAACTAGACCCAAAGTTAATTTTCATGATACAAGGTCACAAATTTGGAGGAGAAGTATCAAAAAGCCCTTATCTGCATCTTGAAACATTTTTAGAGATTTTTGATATGGTGAAATGTGAAGGAGTGTCAGCAGATGCAGTTCGATTGATGGCATTTTCTTTTAGTATTAAGGATAAAGCAAGGACTTGGCTATATTCTCTCCATCCTCAAAGTATCACAAGTTGGGAGCAATTGGAGAAGCAATTTCTGAATCATTTTTTCCCTCCAAGCAGAACAGTGTATATGAGGAATTGCATAACAAATTTTGCTCAGGCATATGGAGAATCATTATTTGAAGCATGGGATAGATTCAAGAGTCTTCAAAGACAGTGCCCTCATCATGGTTTTGAAAAATGGTTGATTCTACACATATTCCATGAGGGAATTTCTTTCTCAGATAAAAGTTTATTGGATTCATCAACTGGAGGTTCTTTTATGGATAAAAGTGTAGATGAAGCATATATGTTAATTGATCAAGTGACATTGAACCTCCAAGAATGGTCGAACATAAGTTGGATGAAATCTCCCTCAAACATTCAAGAAGTACAAGCCATAAATGCTATAGAGCCTATCGAATAAATTGTAACTCAACCATCTATGAGTCTTGAAAATCACAAGTTATAGAACAGGGAGTTCAAACATTTAGGGGCAAAGATTGAAAGTATTGTTTCAAAATGGTTTAAAGAAGATCCCCCTCCTTTACAGACAAGATCTAGTGAAAAGTGTGATGATGTTAGGGTTGAGAATTGGAAAAAATCATGAAGAACTTGTGAAGAAGGACATGTTTAGAATTGAGGAGAAGAATAATAGAAGATTACAAGAACTCAATTCCATTTCTCTAGGAAGTTCCCAAAGGCCACAAGTACCTTTCCCTCAACGATTGATCACACCAACACTAGATAAGCAAGTTGGACCTCCTCCAAAATCTCAAAGGGAATTTGGGAAAAAGGAAGTTAAATCTTTCCAAGGACCTTCACTAAGGGTTCCTTTGCCACAAAGGTTAGTGGGGGTCGATGAAAATAAAGACTTAAGCAAATCCTGTGACACTAATATGGTTGAGTGCAAATTTTTGAATGTATATGAAGATGAGGACTCTTCATATGAGGATTTTATTGATAATGTAGTGGTAAATAAGTTTTCAGATCTATCTCCAAATTTTATTGAGTGCTATAGTGACATTAAATTTTCAGATGATGAATGTGATGTGGTAGATCAACATAAAACTGCAAGTGAAGTATTGATCCTCTTGTTATTGATTCTCCTATTGAGGATATAGATGTTGGTTTATTTTTTGATGTATGTGTTGATGATGATGATATAGAAGAATGTGTAGAGAGCTGTGTTGTAGAAACAGCATCTCAAGAATCACCTCCTTTGTCCACACAATCCTTAAATGTTGTAAGAGTTGCAAGGATTGAGCATGTTGTGGACCAATGTGTAGGGGCTCATGTAGATATAGCAGAGTCTCAAGAATCACCATCATTGATATCATCAATACATGAGCCAGAGCTAGAACCATCATTTGATTCAGAGGAAGTCATATCTACATGTTTAGAAATTTCAGGTATTTCTCAGCAAAGTAAGGTTAGTATTTCTTGTGATCTTTTGGAAAATTTTATAGAGGTACCTATCATTGACTTTGTTGGATGTGATTCAATTTTTATTTCTTATTCTGCTTATCTTAATATAGTTATGGCTCTATCTTATCTAATATGTTTGTGGGAGATTTGTATTTTCTTTGCATGTGCAGATTTCACTTGGGCTAATAATTGGAAGCTCAATCTGAACCGTCTTCGACAATCCGAAAGAACTTTAAAGAAGACGAAGATGGAGAGAGCATTACTTCACATTGTAATTCCTATATTGAAAGCTCCCTCCATAATAAGAGCCCTTGGTAGGAGGGTGTTGAAATATCTTACCTCTCCAAGAGCGAGATTTCGATAAATCTAATGAGGTGGTCGAGCTAATGACCTTAAACAAGTGCTTCTTGAGAGGCAACCCAAGTTCATTTTCTTTATTTTCATTTGTCTTTAGTTCTTTCTACTTTCATTTCATTCTTTATAATAAACATGTATCCTCCACTTAATTTTTGTTGTTAATCTTCTTTTATAGGACTCAAAGATTAGGAGGAGTGTAACTACATGATGGAGAAGTTAATGACATGGGCATTTGGCATGCATCATTTGTTAACTTCTCTTACTTTTAATCTCCTCCACATTGTTTTTAGTTTTCATTGGGACAATGAAAAGTTTAAGTCTGGGGGGATGCATTAGATGCATTTGAATTGCTTTGTTTGTTTTTTTGTTTTTGGTTATGTCTTGCATTTTGTTTTGATTTCTTGTGGCATTCATCTTGAGAACATCAAACTTCACTTATATGCTTTCTTGTCTTCAAGTGAAAATGTTAGCACGTTCATTATCTAGATTCATTATGTTGCAAATGATGCTAGTAGTATGCTTAGTGTACCTCTTTTCTCTATCTTGGGTAGCATGAAATAAGCTAAGTATCATATGGAGATAAGTTTGAGATTTGGCTTGACCTTCAGGATCTTACCTTCACTTCACTATACTTGAGCTTGGATAGTTGATATCATTGAAATAGTCATGATTCATCTTTTTTGTTTAGTACTTGGTTTCCATGGTGATTTCTCAAACTTCATTTTGGTTACTAGATGAGGCTCAAATCATGTAAGCTCATTTGGAAAAATCAAAATATCCCAACAATTGTGCTAAGTGCTAAAAGTACATTTGTAGAAAAGTTTTGCACAATGAAAATACTTATGAAAACAAATGAATGAATAAGGGATATAAAAAATAGTTGTCGTGAGTGGAACCTAGCAAGTCACCCCTTTGAGACCGAGTTAGGTTACTGGGGAAATGACTGCTTAGATTCTCTTGAGATTGAGCACGCCTTTAAGACCTTGGGTTGATTGAGAAATATGAACCAAATGTGTAGCAAGTAAGTGCCTATCATTGGTTACTTGTCTATCACCGGAAATATTAGAAATTCAAATTTGATGACGACTTGACTAGGACATAGATTGAAACTTGAAGAGTTCTGAGTTACCTTGCACTGTGCACAAGAGACTTATGCTTGAGTCATACTTAACTTGTTTCCATGATCATGCATGTTAATGAAACTTTTTGATAGAGTTAGGAGAATGCATTAGGGATATGAGAGCATTGTAAAACATATGAATTTAGATTGTGCCATTTTACTTGAGGATAAGCAAAGGTTTAAGTTTGGGGGTGTGATGTGCGTAGATTGCATACACTTGTTTAGCATGTTTTGACGCACATTCACATACTTTGAGCATGCTTTATCTATGCATTATTATACTTCCAGCTTTCCTTTCAGCATATTTACTCTCTTTGTTTGGAGATCTGCTTTTTCAACATTTTCTGTATGCAGGAGTCGATTTTGGAGAAGATTTAACGCTCGAACGAAGAAGGAAGGCATATGCCCTATGTGCCACACGACCATGACATGGGAGATTGCCCATGCCGTGTGGTGATCACCACCCGTGTAGCTGCAGCAGAGAAGGAAGAAGCCATGGTCGTGTGAGCATCACATGGCCGTGCCAGGTTTGAAGCCAAGAGGGTTCATGGCCGTGTGCACCACACGGCCTTGCAAGCCATCCAGAACTGAAGCTGTACATGGTCGTGTAGATCTAAATAGTCGTGCAGCATTTCCAAAGCCCAAGAATGCCTTGGTCGTGTGCACCACACGGTCGTGCAAGAGCTCCAGAACTGGGGGCAGTGCAGGCTGTGTAGATCTACATGGTCGTGCATGGGAAGCAGTAGAAGAGCAAGCTACGGCCATGTCTCACACACAGCCGTGTGAGACAGGCAGAGAGGGGAGTGAGCCAGGCCATGTGAGCTTCACACGGTCGTGCCATGGGGTCGTGTGGCACCCAAACCCCCCTTCTATATAAGCCCTTCTTCTTCATTTGAAAGGGGATCTTCACCCTTTTTGGGGAAAATCAAGATTTGGGTGTTCCTCCACCATCTTGGAGGGATTTTCCGGCGATTCGAGGGAGGATCTTTGTAACACCCCTAGAAAGCCTAGATAAAGTAAGGGCAATGAGAGTACTAATGTAATGAAAAGAATGTGTAGATAGTCTACGTTGAATGTTACGATGGGAAGGATTTAGATGATTAAAAACTTTATGAAAGAAAATAAAGTTGAGAATATAAAGTTCTATACATGATTTATAATGCAAGGAATTAATGTAAACAAAAGAGATATGAGATATTATATATGCATGTATGAAATATTTATGCATAATGCATATACATGAATTATTTTGTACAAAAATATGTTAGGAGAAGGATTTGATCCTTGGTTCTCTTGTGGATGCATGCATGTGTTAACCAAGTGTGATAGGAGTGAATATTGTAAAAGGAGAGATGGGAATTATAATTAAAGGAAAGAAAGGAGAGAAATTAAGAGAAAGAAAAGAGAGAAACTCAAGAAGCATTTCTCTAGCATATTCTTTCTCATTAAGAGGAGAAGTAAATGATGAGGATGAATCAAGTCAAGTTTTCCTCCCCTCATTTTAGTATAAATAGGCATGGAGGAGTGACTTCAACTTCATCCTCAACTCATTCTCCTCCTCTCCTCCATTGGTGCCGAGAACTCACTCTCTCCCTCTTTTCTTCTTCTTGTTGCCGAGCAACACAAGAGGAAGAAACCTCTTCTTCCTCCCCCTCTCCACCAAAAGACCTAGCTTCCTCCATTGGTGCCGAGCAAAGCAAGCAAGGAAGAAAGGTCCACAAGCAAGTTCTCAACTCTAGGAAACTTAAGCAAAGAAGGTAAGCTTCCCCTCACCTGCGGTACAAGGCTTTCATGTGATTTTCGGATTCTTTTTCTATGCCTTGAAAGAAAGTTTTCCCCTATGTTTGTATACATATATGATGCATGATCAGAGGTGTATGTAACCCTAGAATTTCAATCAAAAATATTGTAAATAGGCTAGGAAAATTATTGTCTAACCAAACTAGTGCAAGTTTCCCTCTATGAAATGCTAAGGACCTTCCTATGGTTTTCTTGCTTGGAAGTTGATTGGAACCAAAAGAACCCCACTCTCATGTTTCGGCCAAGAAAGAATTTAGGGTTAGGAGGACCTTGAATTTAAAATAACTATGCTTATATGACATGATATAAAGTTCTTAAGAGTTGTATTCTTGTATGTTGAAAGAAACTCATGAACCTTACTCTTAATATTTCGGCCATGGTAAGGTGATAGTTTAGAGAAGCTTAAACAAAATTCTAATATGCTCAATGACCTCTGTGATATTATGTTATGAAAGATGATTAATGCTCTCATGTTTAATTGGAATGTAGAAAATTAGTTACATGATTTATGACATGTAAGATCACAAGAGTCCTAGCTTGTTTATGATCCAACCTTGTGTATGATGTTCTTAGTAAATCTTGCTATGAAATTTACTTAGGTTTCCCATGCTTTAGGCCACTTAAAGGAAGTTTATATTCTATGAATTTCGGCCAAGTAAGGTTTAAAGGACCTAGAGGCCTTGGAAATGAAACCTAAGGGGTTAAAAGTACTTCTTATGAAAACTTGATAATGTGTGAATGTGATACATGTTTGTATGACCTAAATGAATCATTATGTGTTCGGCCATGAAGGGATAGATGCCCTAGAAACCCTAGAACAAAATTAAATATGTCTATGCCATGCTGTATGAAAATGATATGATAATAAGTTGGAATGCATGATTGCTTTAGTTACGAAATGATATGCATAATGAAGTTATATTATGAAATATGCCATGATGTGTTATAGCATAGAAAATGCTATACATAATGAAAAGAAATGAAGTTATGTTATGATATGTGATAGCATAGAAAATGCTATACATAATGAAAAGAAATGAAAAAGAATAAATGCATGAAAGATTGTTAAGGACATGATATGATAGTTATGCATAATAAGTTATTTTTATGGTTTGTACCAAGGGTGGGCTCCGTAAACGCCCCGGGGTCGATGGAGTAAGACTCGGGCCTCGTCAGTAATGGGCCTTTGAGTGCCCTAGGTCGATGGAGTAAGACTCGGGCCTAGTATGTATGCATGGTAGGGCTCAAGACTTGCTACCTTGGACCTACGCATTATGTATGTGGTACAAACCGGGATCCCAAATGATGATGATATTAATTTCAAGTACTATTAAGTATAAGTTTTCAAATTCACGATGCATTGCCTACATTCATATGTGCTTGAATTATATGATGATATGATATAATGTCATGTGATATTATGATATGAATATGATGCCCTTGTATGTCTCATGCTTGTGATTTATTTGTTTTATGATATGATATTCATGCTTCTATGAAATGATATGTGAATAAGAAATATGCATGATATGTTTGAATAGAATGATATGTTATGTTATGATTAGTTGAGACGATGATATGTTGATCCATTCTTGATATACGATGATTCTCGATTTTAGTGAGTAGGAAAGGAACTTACTGAGCCATGAGTGCTCATAGCTTACTTTCCTTGTACCGCAGATAAAAGAGAAAGCTGGATGTACAACGGAGCAGCAGGAGGAGCAGATAGTGATGTGTGTGGTGGTGGCTCGGCAAGAACGATTCGGACAAATTAATATTTTTAGTTATATGATCAATATATGCACATTCGAACTAATCAGAATATGTGATATCATGCTTAATAAATTAAATTCTTTAAAGTTTTTATTCTTCCGCTGTTATAACTAAAGCATGTACGTAAGTAGTATAAGAACGTAGCGCCGCCTTTGGTTGGGTAAGAAGGGTGGGCGTTACAATCTTTAACGCTTCGACTCCAAGATTGTGGATCGGATCCGGAGACAGTACTTCATCATAGATAAGTTTTCTTTCTTCCTCTTCTTGGATTTAGGTTCAAGAATGCTTGTAATCTTCTTCTCTTCGGATTTCTTTCCCCATTTTATGGAGTAGATTTCTTTGTTCTAGGATGGAGAGAGTAATTGTAAGGATGATTTGATGTAAAACTCTTGTAGATATGCCAATTTTCTATTTCTATGATTTTACCCTGTTTGTATCCATTCTTTCTTGTGTGGATTGTTGTGATTAGGGCTTAATTGCCATGCTTGATTGAATGTTTGGATATCTTGTGGATCTTGTAGAGGTAATTCCTCATTCGATTTTTCGAAGGACGTACGTGACAGACATGCCCGTGTAAGGACGTTTGAGGGATGATCTTGAAGGTGAAATAAGGTTATTCAAGGGGGTAGGATAGATAGTATGCATTAATCTTTGTATCTTTATGTGGTTGATGAATTGTGAATTCCTATGTTGATTATCCGAGGGGAGTTCGTGACAGGAAGAAGCCCGTGTAAGGACAACATAAATTCATACCTAATTGATCACATTTAGGTATAGATTTTAGTCCTAGGCCAGTTGTCTATTGCAAGAGAGAACTGGAAACCTTCTACAAATAATGGACAATTGAGGTATAAAGATTTGGTAGATCATTTACGTTTAATAACCTTACAAGGAAACCAAAACTCCTAGAACATCCCTTATCATTGCCCTTATTCTTGTTTCTTGTTCTTTTATTTCTGTGTATACCTTTCATAGTTACACTTAGCTTTTGAAAACCAATTGATTTGTTGTTTAGCTAATTCGTGTTGAGATATCTTTAGTGCTTATACTAGTCCCTGTGGATATGAAATCTTTTATTATTACTTACGACATTTCCGTACACTTGCGGAACGTCAACACCTACCCTAAATCATAAGTGGGGGAGCTCAATGCTCTCATCTCCCTGAGACAGTTCAGAGGAGGGATCCCTGACGTACTACCACGCTGCATTACGCTACCCATGAGTTGACCAGCGGAGCACTGACAACGCAAACTGCCACACACCCTGCCTGATATACCACTAACGCATGAGTGGTTGTGTGTGCAGATCCATGTAACTAGCGATGAGCTCAACAATAATGGAGCTGTCAATCGCTCAGCACGTAAGCATACAAGTGTTAGAATGTATACTAAAAGTCATGCTTTTGTATAAATATTTATTTTAAAAAGAGAATCACATTGGTCAAATGTCTGCATTTAGTTAAATGAGTTGTCCATTTAATTTATATTATTGATAACATGGTGTGTGGTATCACACAGAAGATCATGTTATCAGTTCCTTATAAATTATAAATAGTAGTTCACAACTATAGATGGATTAGGACAAACCATTAGAATGGTTGTAGTATAATTTGATATTAGTTTATCTTGACTATAAAATTACACTAGTACACTATGTGTGTATTGAGCAGGACCATTTGAGGTTGTTCCGTTTATACTAACTGCATAAAAGAACAGAAGCTCTGTTATTATGGATGTGCGTACTCTTAATCCCGATATAATAACAATCATATATACTTAGTATTTATTTCTTTAATTTATCAAAGGGTGTGATTTATTCGTTAAATCAATAGACCCGATAAGTTGAGAAAGATTATTATTTTTATGGTGTGTTGTTGATTATAGAAGGAAATTGTGTCCTAGTTATTTAAGTTGATGATATCCCCTTGAGGAGCTCATAAGGATTATCATGTAAACCCTGTAGGTGGATTTAGTTCCGACATGACAAAAAGTTGAGTGGTACTACTCTTGGAGCTAGATGTTAATTAAGTGAGTTGTCAGTAACTTATTTTAATTAATGGACATTCGATATCTTAAACACAGGGAGATTAACGCACTCATGATAAGAATGAGCCCATAATGTAATATGAGATTGGTGTGGTAGTTCAATAATAACTCTTTAGTGGTATGAATTATTATTGATGAACTTGAGTTAGGTGTTCGGATCAAACACAGGAAGCTCAAGCTCATCAGGAGGCCAAAACTAATTCCTCCTCTAGGTTCCTGTTGTAGCCTGTATAAAGCCTTGCATTCACCCATTTTGATTATCCTTCCTACCCAAGAAAGGGGCCGATCACATCCTTGCTTGGTGCCTAAGCGAGGGGTCGGCCAAGCCTTGCTTGGTGCCCAAGATGTGGGTCGGCCATGCCTTACTTGGTGTCCAAGCAAGGGGTCGGCCATACCATAAAAGAAGAGAAATGAAAGTTTTTATTTAAAATAAAATTTTATTAAAATCTTTCCTTTTATGGTTATCTACAATGGTTTAAAAGAGAGATTTTAATTTTGTTAAAATCTTTCCTTTTTTGTAAACAACCATTATTGGAATAAATGAAAGATTTTGTTTAAAACAAAATTTTGTTATCTTTCCTTTTATAACTATTTACAATGGTTTAAAAGAGATATTTTAATTTTGTTAAAATCTTTCCTTTTTTGTAAACCATCCACAATAGAAATAAAAGAAAAATTTTATTAAAACTTTCCTTTTTTGCCGCTAGCAAAGAATATAAAAGAGGAGGAGGGTGGTGCCCAAAGACAACCCAAGTTCTCTCTCTTTTATTCTCTTTGGTGGTCGGCCTCTTCTTCTCTCTATTTCTCTTAAAGTCGGCGCCCCACTTCTTCCCTCTCTTCCCTATAAGGTCGGTGCCCATCTCACCTTGGTGGTCACGGCTTGAAGGAGAAGAAGAAGAAGAGAAGAAGCACTTGGTGTTTGGTTGCTTAGAGGAGAATAAGAAGAAGAAGGAGGCGTCTCTTCACTTTATATTCTTTGTGGTCGAAAGTTTGGAAAGGAAGGAGAAGGTTGGGTGTCTTTGTCTTAGTAGATCGTCGCTCACACGACGTCCAAGAAGAGGAGAGGAATACAGCAGAAGATCAAGAGGTCTTTAAGCTACAAAGAAAAGTATAACTAGTTAATTGTTTCCGCTGTGTACTAGTTTATTTTTCCTTTGTATGGATCCTAAAGTACTAACACAAGAGGCTAGCGTTTTTGTGCTTCGATTGAGGTCTCTATAGTTAAACCTAAGGTTACTGTAAGGAGTTTAAATATTCAATTTCTTTGAAAGACTTTATCTAGGAAGTGGTGGATGATCCCATACCCAAGAAGGCCGAGTGCCTCGCCAACGACCTGGAAGCCAATCCTTAAAATAGATATTTAATCAATTTTTGTAATATGGTTTAACTTCTGATGAACACATGGGTTGAACTTGGATTAATAATGTTAAGTTTCATTTGCAATCCAAGTTTAACTCCTGAAAAGCACATGGGTTGCTAGGAAAAGTTCTGTGCTTGTACAAATTTTTGTACAAGGGAAACAGAACGGAATTTCGAGTAGCGGCAACAATAAGATGGTGCATGACACTAAGCATGAAAATTCTGACCATATCTACCTCCATAAAACATGTACCAAAAATAGATGGATCAAATACAAAGATCTAGGTACACATGTCAGATATGATAAATGTCTAGTCTGGTGTGTCGTAAGGCATGGTTTGTCACTACCTCTATGAGCATATATAATCAAGCAGATATGAATGCAAAATAGGTAAGTAAAAACAAGCATGCAACAGGTAACTAGTAGTGACATACCGATGCAAATATGAGCATAATCATTACTACTTGTTAAAAACTACTATGCATATCAAATGACAATATCTAAAGATAAGTCAAGGTACCCGCCTCTGATATAGCGCGTGCCAAAAGTAATCCCACGAAAGGCAGCTCGTCGCAAATCAGAGTCTTGTAACAACACTTTTAATTTAGCTACTCCTACAAATATCAAATAGCTAAATCAAATTCTTATTTACTAGGAACCCTAATTCTTTCATTATATCTCAGTTAGATACGTAATCGAGTCTAATACGAAGCTTAGATTAAATCCACTACTTAATCCCTAACTAAATATAACTTAAAAACTTACCCAAATCCAATGCCTCAGCCACTGATCTAATCCTGAAGAACTCACTTCCAAAATTTATGGTCGCAGCTATAATGGTCATTGAAAACAACTAGATATCCTAAAACTGAAAGGAAATCAAACCTCTACAAATCAAACATGAAGCATGTTTAACTCCTAAACCCTGTACACAAACTTCCTTACCTCCACAGCACTCATTTTGGCTTCCTCTCCAGAAATCGTAGATCTGGCCCTAGCACCCTTCATCCCCCCCCCCCCCCCAGGGTTCTCTGACCTGCTGCAGTGGCTAGAATCCAGTAGGAAGGTCACCGCTACAAGGGTCCTGCAACTAAAGGTGCCGGCAGAACCACCTCAGGGGTCAAAGATCGGGCAAAAAGAAAAACAAGGAGATATCGACGGTAATACCTCAACACCAGCGCATGAGAGAAGGAAGACCAACTAGGGCTCAACTCTCTGTCCTTGGTCTATGATTGTCCCGTACAGAGAGGGCAACTCAGATCGAGAAAATGGGCTCTCGGTCAGCAGTGGATCGGGAATTAGGGCACTGAGGCTGGGGCAGAAGGGAGGCGCTCGGTGGTGAAGATGGGAGAGCTTAAGCCCCCGATGGCCAGCGATCGGCTAGCACTGATGTGCGCATCGGGTGGTGGAGTTGGGGCAGAGCTGAGAGGAAGGAGAGAAGGGTCAGCGCTTCTTCAACTACCCGTGAGCAAGAGGCAAGCTTCAGACCGAATCCCTCAGTGATATTAGGGATCTTCGTGGAAAAGAGATGACGGTAGAGGAGAGAAGATGACACGGGGAGAAGACTCTAGGCTTCCTTGGCCATGGACTTTGTATGCATGGAAGAGGAGAAGAACAGGCGTCCGTGGCGGTGGTTTTGGGAAGATGATCAGGTTCAGCAGAGGGGAGAAATAGGGCACGACAGCGAAGAGGAAGAAGAAAGGATTTCAGGCGGAGGTGAGGGGTTCGGCGATGGGAGAAGAAAAAGAAAAGGAAAAAGGAGAAAGAAAAATAAAACTTTTCCTCGTTTAAATAGGGTAGCATAAATAGACTTTCCCGTGGCCCAATAATTGCCCCCCTTAAACTCGTCATATGAGTTCCGAAAAATTCCCAGAAAATTTCAAAAAAAATCTAATAATTCCCTTATTGTTATTTGCCCTTTTTTGATATTTTACAGGAACAATTCCGGGCATCCGGGCCCTTGTTGACTTTTATCCACAGCATTGTCAAGTTGAGGTGCCCCCAGGTTACCCGGGGGTCCGAGCACCTAAACCTGGTCCGGGCGCTTGGATCAGTCAGTTTCAACTGACTGGTCTGGCGCCTTCTTCGATCGCTTAGGTGATTTCGGCCATTTGGAATTGGGCTCACCCGAATCAATCTTTCCGACCTTCTTGAGCAATCTTCCGCTCTAGCTTCTCATCCCTAGGAAATGTTGTGTACTCCCTTCTTGTCTGCCAGCATACTCTTCCGCAGCACCTTGTCCCTTAGATGCATTGAGCCCATCGACTCTCTCCCATGTCGTCCTTCTTACTAGTTGCGTCTTTTGCTCAACTTCCTATACTTCAATATTCCTGTACACTTAGACATAAGGTATCAAAACATAACTAGACCTAATTTGATTTGGTTGATCACATCAAAAAACTACCAAGTGGTACTTACACTCTTCACTTGAGGCCTTTTTGCACTTTTTACCCTGTAGATTAGGTTAGTCCAACATGACAATATCTAACCTACAAAACGACATTAGCACATTAATAATAAAATTAAGTTATGACTTAGACCCTATCTTCCAAATCAGGATCTAGTCAAAGTCTTAATTTAGATTTCTGAAATGGACCTAAATGAGACGTACGTTGACTGCTCCCTCTGAAGGTGCTGGAATTCCGTTCTGCTAAAATTTCCCTGTACAAAAATTATACAAGTACAGAACTTTTTTTAGCAACCCGCATGTTCAATCAGACATATGTTTGATCAATCAAGCAAGTTCTTTATGGATCAAACCACACTTTAATCGAAGTACAAGATCGTGACCTCTTTTATTGATATTCAAAATCGATACAAAGAAAACTAAACTAATTATGCAGCGGAATTAAAGAACTAGTTGTACCTTTCCTTTGTAGCTAAAGACCTCTTGATCTTCTGTTGTGATTCCTCTCCTCTTCTTGGACGTCGTGTGGGCGACGATCTACCAAGATAACAAACACCATTCCTTTCATTGTTTCCAAACCGCCGACCACCAAGAGAATAGCTATGATGGGGCACCTTCTCCTCTTCTTCTTCTTTTCAAAGTTGCCACCCACAAAGGAAAGCTAGAGGAGGTGCCGACTCTAGAAGAGGTGCCGCCAGACCTAAGAGAAGAAAGGGTGCCGCCAGCCCTAGGAGAAGAAGATGTGTCGTCGGCCCTAGGAGAAGAAGATGTGACGCCGACCCTAGCAAGGAGAAGAGAAGCCGCTGGTCCTAGGTAAAGGATGAGGTGTCGTCAGCCTTAGGTAAAGGGGTGGAGGTGGCGCCGAAAACCAAAACTAGTAACTATTACAATGACTCATGGATGGGTGGATGCGAGGCTTTATATAGAGGCTACAATATGGACCTAGAGGAGGAATTGGTTTAGGCCTCCTGATGGGCTTGGGCTTCCTGTGTTTGGTCCGAACACTCAATTCAAGTTCATCAATAATAACCCATACCACTAAAGGGTTATTATTGAACTACCGTACCAATCTCATATTACAATATGGGCTCCTTCTTATCATGAGTGCATTAATCTCCCTGTGTTTAAGATATTGTATTTCCGTTAATTAAATGAGTTACTGATAAGTCAATTAATTAATATCTAATTTCAAGAGTAGTGCCACTCAACTTTATTATCATGCCGAACTAAGTCCACTTGCAGGGTTTGTTAGTTAGAGCCCTAGAGTCAATCATTTGATGATTGTATGGACTCATGTATATCATATTCTTGTATATGAATAAAGGCATTTGTTTGGTTATTATACTTATTTGTATTAGTGCCAAATAGACTAAGTATAATAGCGTCCTTGAGTAGAAGGTTCATACCTATATCAATCGATTAGTTGAATCGATAGTGAGATGATATAGGGAACACTACTCTAAATCATTCCTAGTCGAGTATTAACATTCAGGGACAATGTTAATACAATAAGATTAGCATGTAGGTCAGCTCGATGACTTGATCTCACAAGTCATGGATATAGAGATATCAAGCTGACACATGGGTATGCATTAGAGAATGTATACTGAATGACCCGCCATGAGAAAGTATCATGGATCGTTATATGAGTGTCATATACTTTCTCATGTGGCTATTAGTATGACTATTAGTCCTTAGACCTGAAGTCACCATGGATCCCTACATAAGGAGTTATGTACTTTGGTTTCGTCAAACGTCACCCGTAATAGGGTGGACTATAAAGGCGATTACTGGGTATGTAACAAATTATACAGAGGGATGTGAATGATGTAGATGGGATCTATCCCTCCCATATGACGGGAGCGACATCAATATTCTTGATAGAGTTAGACCACGAAGTGCATGGCCATGCCCAAATGAGTCAACATTAGATGTTGAGCTCATTTGATCGAGTGAGTCTACTTGGAGTTCAAGATTTAGATTGATTAGAGGATGACACGGTCTATGCCTCATATTGATCAATCTAGATGTCTAGGATAGAAGGACAATGTCACATATTTTATGAGGAGTCACAATTGGTAGTCACAAGGTGATGTCGGATCTCGACATTCTTGTAACTTGGGTAGTAATGATGTGTTGCTAGATACCGCTCATTACTTATGCTCCTAAATGGGTTTAGGGCATTGCCAACGTTACAAGAACCTATAGGGTCACACACTAAGGACAATTAGATGGAGATTTGGTTCATATGATGAACTAAGAGGATTAGATTCATTTGATGAATCATATTAGATTAAGAGTAATCCAAATTGGGCTAATTGAGTTGGACTCAAGTTGACTCATGTATTCAATGAGTCTAATTTAGATTATGACTCATTAAATCAACTTAATTTAATGAATTAGATTCATTATATTAAGTTGGCTTGAATCATATGGTTGGATTAGATCAACCATGAGAGATTTGATCAAGTTTGACTTGATTTGAGAGGAAGAGAAAAAGTCATGTTTGACTTGACTTTTTGCCACATCACTAGTGAGTTGGCAAGATGTGGACCAATAGAATTGCTCCACATCATCAATGTGTGCCACCTCATGGAGGTTACAAGCCTCCATAGCATTTAATGTGGCCGGCCCACATTAAATGAGGAGGTTACACTTGTTGCCATGTCATTTAGTGAGGTGGCAAGATGTGGACCAATAGTGTTGATCCATATCATCCTAGAGTGCCACCTCATGGGGGTTACAACTCTTAATGGTCTCCATATTAATTGGAATTAATGTGGGGGTTACACCTCCTAGAAGGTGGCCGGCCACTTGAATGTGGAGAACAATTTTCATTTTTGAAAATTGATTCTATCATTCATTCCTTCTTCTTCCTCCTAGAGTTCTTCTTGCTCTCTCCCTCTCCTCCTTCCTTGGCCGAACCACATAGGTGCTAGCACACCTTGGTTTTTGGTCACCTCCATCTAGTGTGTCCGTGTGGATACTTCTAGAGGACCGTACCCTTGACGGTCTTGAGATCCTGCACCATTTGGACGAGCGGAATTCGCGTGGGGCGCGCATCAAGGGTAATGATCTTAACTTTAGTGTAGATCTAAAGTTTTTACAAACTCGTACAAGAAAAAGGTTTTTCGAAAAATTTTGTTTACGAATCTTTGCACGAGATCCATGCCTTTGGGTGACTCGGGGTTTCCGCGACGCGAAAAAGCGGTTTTCGCGGCCCGAAAAACCCAACAAAACTTACTGGACCCAATTGTATTTATTGGAAAATATACTTCTGTGATGATTGTCTTAAATGTTTTTATGAGTAATTTTTCCGTAGATGCGAAGCACAAGTGTCTCGGCACTTGTAGGCTTCGGCTACCGGAAAGTTTTCTTTTAAACGGCTTCGTTTTGCCCCAAATCCGTTTGGGACAGCGGGGTCGGGTGCCATTAGATCGCAAAGGAGCAACTCACGATGGTTAGATCGTGGGTAGGGGCATTGCCCCTAACCCCGCGAGGGAATTTGCTTCGCGATTGCACCCGAAATCGCTAAAAACGAACCCGCCGGGAAATTTTTTCCGAAACGGCAATGTCTCGACCCAAATCGTTTTGTGACAGCGGGTTTAGGCGCTGTTGGATCATAAAGGAACCCTCGCGGTGGTTAGATCGCGGGTAGGGGCGCTGCCCCTGGGCCCCGCAAGGGGATCCGTTCCGCGATTGCGCCCGGAACCGCTAAACGGGACCACCGGGAAATTTTACTCATAAAAATTGTAAAAATTATTTTAAAATTACAGAAAAATTATGAAAAATATATAATTTTGAATTATATATTAATTTGTGATAGTCATGGCCCAAAATGCCCAATAAGATTGGATTTGTGTTGTAATTCATAATACGGCCTGCGTGCCGTCATATGATTGTGTGTGCTGTATTTTTATTTTTTTTTCCCCAAGGCCTGCGCGTCGTGCCTTTCTCTTATTCTGGTTGTAAATTAGATTTAGACTCGAATGTAACTCAAGTTTCAAATTGTAATGTACAAATTGGAGCGGTGGAGGGTCCCTAGAGAAAGTGCTAGCACACTTGGGGCTCTCTTCTCCATCCTTTGAGTGTGGGAGACACTCCTTGTTCGTGTGGATATCATTAGAGGAGTGTTTACGTTGACACTCTCGAGATCCGGCGTACCTTGAACGAGCGGGATAAGCGAAGGGCACGCTTCGAAGGTATAAGGTTTTTCCTTTGTAGATCTACTGTAGATCAATGTTTTGAAACTCGTACTCGTAATTTTCGTTCAGTTTTCTTTGCACGGATCTACAGCTTTGGGTGATTCGGGGTTTCCGCGACGCGAAAAGCGGTTTTCGCGGCCCGAAAAACCCAACAGTGGTATCAGAGCCACGTGCAAGGCTTGTACGAGTTTTATTTTTGGTTTTATGAAAACTAAACATTCTGTGAATTTTCTGTAAATTTAAGTTTTTATAGTTTTTATGGGTAATTTTTCCGTAGAAGTGAAGCATAAGTGTCTCGACACTTGTAGGCTTCGGCTACCGGAAAGATTTTTCCAAGACGGCTTCGTTTCGCCCCAAATCCATTTGGGACAGCAGGCTTGGGTGCCATTAGATCGCTTAGGAGCAACTCGTGATGGTTAGATCGCGGGTAGGGGTACTGCCCCTAACCCCGCAAGGGGATTTGCTCCGCGATTGCACCCGAAATCGCTAAAAACGAACCCGCCGGGAAAATTTTTCCGAAACGGCAATGTCTCGACCCAAATCATTTTGGGACAGCGGGTTTGAGCGCTGTTGGATCGCAAAGGAACCCTCGTGATGGTTAGATCGCGGGTAGGGGCGCTGCCCCTGGCCCCGCAAGGGGATCCGTTCCGCGATTGCGCCCGAAACCGCTAAACGGGACCACCGGGAAATTTTACTCGTAAAAATTGTAAAAATTAATTTTAAAATTATGAAAATATATAATTTTGAATTATATATTAATTTTGTGATAGTCATGGCCCAAATACCCAATATGATTGGTTGTGTTGTAATTCATAATACGGCCTGCGTGCCGTTATGTGTTTGCGCGTGTTGTATGTTTTTATTTATTCGCGACCTGCGCGTCGTGCCTTCTCTTATATTCTTGTTGTAAATTAGATTTAGACTCGAATGTAACTCGAGTTTCAAATTGTAATGTACAAATTGGAGCGGTGGAGGGTCCACACGAGACGGAGTTCCGAGGCGGGCACGAGCAACACAAGGTGGTCAAAGGGAGGAGCTTGGAGAAGCTGTTGACCCTAGGTTGACCACTCGATCTTCTCATTGGCTTGAGAAGATCGTAGTAGGACCATGACTAAATCACAAATAGATTAATTAATTAATTGTTATGTATTTGATGCATGTTTAATAATTAATTAATTAATTAGTGCCTTAACGATTAGATTAGATCTAAGTAGTGCACATGATGCACCCTTACGATTAGATTAGATCTAAGTCATGCACAAGATGCATCCTTCTCGATTAGATTAGATCTAGATCGAACCAACTCTAAATGCCTAACCGTGCCGTGATACCTATCACTACCTCGATCACATGTATTGTTGAATCTGCCAAAGCAGAGCAATACATATTATCTTGGTAGGGTACGGAGGGACAATCTTGGTCCCGCCTATCAACGCATGGGTGAATACAAACTCAATTAGATTGAGTATTCCTAGTTACTCGGTTGGATCGAGTCAACTATAGGCATTCTTCCAATAGTTGGAAAGGTAGGACAAAATCACGTTTATATTAACTCTCGGGCGTATTAGCCAAAGCTAACTCGAGTTTTAATATAAATATGGATCTTGATCCTATAAACAAGAGTTGCATAGAGATGTAATTGGTAATCGTTACCTACCGATCATACTAAGCCTTGGGCGTATTAGCCAAAGCTAACTCAAGGGTTAGTATGATGTGGATCTTGTCCCACAAGAATTATAGTATTCAGTGGGAGCATCATTTAGTTAAAGGCCTAATTAAATGATTTTAAAAGAATATGATATTTATTTCTGCAAATTTTATGTTGTAGATAACCATGACGTCGAACACGAATTCCTTCTCCCTGCGATCTGTCCTTGAGAAGGACAAGCTCAACGGAGTGAATTTCCTGGACTGGTACAGGAACTTGAGAATAGTTCTCACCCAGGAACGTAAACTGTACGTTCTGGAGCAGCCCATTCCGAAGGATCCTCCTGCCAATGCCCCGCGAGCTGACAAAGATGCTTACAAGAAGCATCAAGACGACGCATTAGATGTGTCCTGTCTAATGCTCGCGACCATGAACTCAGAGCTTCAGAAGCAACATGAGTTGATGGGCGCTTACGATATGGTTGAGCATCTTCGCCAACTATATCAGGGACAAGCGAGGCATGAGAGATTTGAGATCTCTAAGGCACTGTTTCAGTGCAAGATGTCAGACGGGGCTCCTGTAGGTCCTTATGTACTCAAGATGATTGGGTACATATGTTGGGTTTTTCAGGCCGCGAAAATCGCTTTTCGCGTCGCGGAAACCTCGAATCACCCAAAGCCGTAGATCCGTGCAAAGAAAACCGAACGGAAATTACGAGTACGAGTTTCAAAACATTGATCTACAGTAGATCTACAAAGGAAAAACCTTATACCTTCGAAGCGTGCCCTTCGCTTATCCCGCTCGTTCAAGGTACGCCGGATCTCGAGAGTGTCAACGTAGACACTCCTCTAATGATATCCACACGAACAAGGAGTGTCTCCCACACTCAAAGGATGGAGAAGAGAGCCCCAAGTGTGCTAGCACTTTCTCTAGGGCTCTCGGATGGGAAATGGAAAGGAAGAAAAGAAGAAGGTACAAAAGAAATCTTATACACTCACTAGTAGTATCCTTCCTTTGTGACCTTCACCTTTCCTTTGCTCTTGGATTCACTCAACCACCTTCTCATCCATGGAAGTGCATGGCACCAGCAAGAGAAAAGAGGAAGAGAGATAGGAGGAAGATGAGACAATTACCACACATCAATTGCCACAAAACTAAAAACTCCTTTGCATTAGTGTAGCCGGCCACACACATAACTCCCTCATTTAATGTGGCCGGCCACATTAAATGGAATGGGAAGTGTTGTAACCTCCATGAGGTGGCATGTGATGTGGCAAGGATGAGTCATCCTTATGATGTGGCAACACATCAAGTCAAACTTGATGTTTCAACTTCTACTTGGTCAAGTCAAACTTGACCAATTATCTTCCTTGTTGAGTTAAATCCAACCTTTGATTCAAGTCAATTTCAATTTAATGAATCTCAATTCATTAATATAAATTGACTCAATGAATCAAATTTAAATTAGACTCATTCAACAATTGAAACTAATTGAGTCTAACTCAATAAATCTAATTTGAATCCAATCTTTGGTGCATCATATGAACCTAATCCAATTGGTTCATCATATGAACCTAATCTCCATCCACTTGTTCTTTGTGTGTGACCCAATAGGTTCTTTGTAACGTTGGCAATGTTTCTAAACCCCTTTAGAAACATAAGCAATGAGCGGCATCTAGCAATACATCATTGCTACCCAAGTTACAAGAAATGTCGAGATCCAACATCACCTTGTGACTACTAAT
The DNA here is from genome assembly GCF_018446385.1 of Zingiber officinale. Classification (NCBI taxonomy): domain Eukaryota; kingdom Viridiplantae; phylum Streptophyta; class Magnoliopsida; order Zingiberales; family Zingiberaceae; genus Zingiber; species Zingiber officinale. Next base: position 56,704,814 of record NC_056006.1, on the reverse strand, counting down.
TGTGACTGCTCACAATATATGACAAGTGTCCTTCTATCCTAGACATCTAGATTGATCAATATGAGGCATAGACCGTGTCATCCTCTGATCAATCTAAATCTTGAACTCCAAGTAGACTCACTCAATCAAATGAGCTCAACATCTAATGTTGACTCAATTGGGCATGGCCATGCACTTAGTGGTCTCACTCTATCAAGAATAGCGATGTCGCTCTCGTCATATGGGAGGGGTAGATCCCATCTACATCACTCACATCCCTCTGCATAATTCGTTATATACCCAGTAATCGCCTTTATAGTCCACCCAGTTACGGGTGACGTTTGACGAAACCAAAGTACATAACTCCTTATGTAGGGATCCATGGTGACTTCAGGTCTAAGGACTAATAGTCATACTAATAGCCACATGAGAAAGTATATGACACTCATATAACGATCCATGATACTTTCTCATGGCGGGTCATTCAGTATACATTCTCCACTGTATACCCATGTGTCAGCTTGATATCTCTATATCCATGACTTGTGAGATCAAGTCATCGAACTGACCTACATGCTAGTCTTATTGCATTAACATTGTTCCTGAATGTTAATACTCGACTAGGAATGATTTAGAGTAGTGTTCCCTATATCATCTCACTATCGATTCAACTAATCGATTGATATAGGTATGAACCTTCTACTCAAGGACGCTATAATACTTAGTCTATTTGGCACTAATACAAATAAGTATAATAACCAAACAAATGCCTTTATTAATATACAAGAATATGATATACATGAGTCCATACAATCATCAAATGATTGGCTCTAGGGCTCTAACTAACAACATAGAGAACCTACAAAGACTGGGGTTCCCACTTGGCCAAGAGCTGGCCACTGACTTGATCTTGCAGTCCTTGCCGGATAGCTATAGTCAATTCGTTCTCAACTATAACATGAACGAGATTGACAAGCCACTGCCCGAGCTACTTAGTATGTTACGAACTGCTGAGATTAACCTTAAGAAGGTTAAGCCCATTCTGATGGTCTAGAAGCACAAGGGCAAGGGCAAGCCCAAAGGTAAGGGAAAGTCCCAAACCAAGGGCAAAGGCAAGGCACTGAAGCCTAAAGGAGGGGTCGCCAAGGATGCTACCTGCTTCCACTGCGGTCAGACCGGGCACTGGAAGAGGAACTGCAAGGTATACTTGGAGGATCTTAAGAAGAAGCGAAGTGAGACTTCCACTTCAGGTATATATGTTATAGAAGTCAATTTATCTATTTCTACATCTTGGGTATTAGATACTGGATGTGCTTCTCACATTTGTATTGATGTGCAGGTGCTGAGAAATAGCAGGACATTGACAAAGGGCGAGGTGGACCTACGAGTAGGCAATGGAGCACGGGTTGCTGCTGTTGCTGTAGGGATTTACTTTCTATCTCTGCCCTCTGGGCTTGTCCTAGATTTAGATGATTGTTGTTATGTACCTGCTCTTACTAAGAACATAGTTTCAGTTTCTTGTTTAGACAAGAAAGGATACTCTTTTATAATAAAAGACAAATGTTATTCTGTTTATTTAAAAGATATGTTCTATTGTAGTGCACCACTAATAAACGGACTCTATATTCTAGACCTTGAGAGCCCTATCTATAACATTAGTACCAAGAGGTTCAAGTCAAATGACATGAACCAAACTTATCTCTGGCACTGTCGCTTAGGTCATATAAATAACAAGCGCTTATCCCAGCTCCATAAGGATGGTTTGCTGGACTCATTTGATTTTGAATCATATGAGATATGCGAGTCATGCCTACGAGGCAAGATGACCAAGACTCTCTTTAGTGGGCACAGCGAAAGAGCGACTGATTTGTTAGGACTCATACATAGTGATGTATGTGGCCATTTCAATGTCGTTGCTAGAGGCGGTTATAGGTACTTCATCACATTTACTGATGACTTCAGTAGATATGGTTATGTGTATTTGATGACACATAAATATGAATCCTTTGAAAAGTTCAAAGAATTCAAGAATAAAGTACAGAACCAGCTTGGCAAGAGTATTAAGGTACTTCGATCAGATCGAGGTGGTGAATACTTAAGCCATGAGTTTCGTGACTACTTAGCTGAGTGTGGAATTTTATCTCAACTCATTCCTCCTGGAACACCACAGTGGAATGGTGTATCCGAAAGGAGGAATCGTACCTTATTAGATATGGTACGATCTATGATGAGTCACACTGATCTTCCGACATACCTTTGGGGTTATGATCTAGACGCGTCAGCTTTTATACTCAACCGAGTTCCATCCAAGGCCGTGTTAAAGACACCATATAGGATATGGACTGGGAGAGATGCTCAGGTGTCTTTCATGAGGATTTGGGGTTGTGAGGCTTACGTTCGACGTCAAGTTTCAGACAAGTTAGGACCCAAATCCGACAAGTGCTACTTTATCGGATATCCCAAGGAAACTAAGGGATATTACTTCTACATTCCCAGTCAGCACAAGGTAGTTGTGGCAAAGACTGGGGTCTTTCTAGAAAGGGACTTTGTTTCTAGAAAGACTAGTGGGAGCACATTCGATCTTGAAGAAGTTCAAGATGCGAACAATAGCACTGATGCCTCGATGGAAATTGAACTGGAACCATGGTGACTTCAGGTCTAAGGACTAATAGTCATACTAATAGCCACATGAGAAAGTATATGACACTCATATAACGATCCATGATACTTTCTCATGGCGGGTCATTCAGTATACATTCTCCACTGTATACCCATGTGTCAGCTTGATATCTCTATATCCATGACTTGTGAGATCAAGTCATCGAACTGACCTACATGCTAGTCTTATTGCATTAACATTGTCCCTGAATGTTAATACTCGACTAGGAATGATTTAGAGTAGTGTTCCCTATATCATCTCACTATCGATTCAACTAATCGATTGATATAGGTATGAACCTTCTACTCAAGGAAGTTATTATACTTAGTCTATTTGGCACTAATACAAATAAGTATAATAACCAAACAAATGCCTTTATTAATATACAAGAATATGATATACATGAGTTCATACAATCATCAAATGATTGGCTCTAGGGCTCTAACTAACAATCTCCCACTAGCACTAGTGCCAATCAGTATAGGCTCTAAGGCCTAATGACCTAGTGTGACCATCATGTTTCCTCTGTGCCAAAGCCTTGGTCAAGGGATCTGCGATGTTAGCCCCTGTAGGTACTCTGCAAATCTTCACATCTCCTCTCTCGATAATCTCTCGAATGAGATGGTAGCGCCGTAGTATGTGTTTGGTCCGCTGGTATGAGCGAGGTTCCTTCGCCTGTGCTATAGCTCCATTGTTGTCACATTAGAGCTCAATAGGGTCAGCGATACTAGGAACCACCCCAAGTTCACTGATGAACTTGCAGATCCAAACTGCCTCCTTTGCTGCCTCTGATGCAGCATTGTACTTGGCCTTTGTCGTAGAATCAGCTACTGTGTCCTGCTTCGAACTCTTCCAGCTCACAGCACCACCATTTATGCAAAATACGAACCCTGACTGCGATCGATAATCATCCTGATCGGTCTGGAAGCTGGCATCACTGTAACCCTTTACAGCTAGCTCATCATTGCCTCCATATATCAAGAAATATTCTTTAGTCCTTCTTAAGTACTTAAGAATATTCTTGACCGCTATCCAGTGACTTTCACCTGGATCTGACTGGTATCTGCTCGTCATGCTCAAAGCATACGAGACATCAGGTCGAGTACATAGCATGGCGTACATGATCGATCCTATGGCTGAGGCATAAGGGATCTGATCCATGCGGTCTCTCTCCTCTCTAGAAGAGGGACCTTGAGTCTTTGAAAGACTCACGCCATGTGACATCGGCAGAAATCCCTTCTTGGAGTTCTGCATGGCAAACCGAAGGAGTACCTTGTCAATGTAGGTACTCTGACTTAGGCCAAGCAATCTCTTAGATCTTTCTCTATAGATCTGTATCCCTAGAATGCGGGATGCCTCACCTAAGTCCTTCATTGAGAAGCAACTACCTAGCCAGGTCTTGACAGACTAAAGCATAGGGATGTCCTTCCCAATGAGTAGTATGTCATCCACATACAATATGAGGAAGACAACTATATCACCTACAACCTTCTTGTAGACACAAGGTTCATCTTCGTTCTTGATGAAACCAAACTGTTTGATTGCATCATCGAATCGAAGATTCCAGCTCCGAGAAGCTTGCTTTAGTCCATAAATGGACCTATGCAGCTTGCATACTCTACTAGTATGCTGTGGATCTACAAAACCCTCAGGTTGTGTCATGTACACATCCTCAAGTAGGTTTCCATTCAGAAACGCGGTTTTGACATCCATCTGCCATATCTCATAGTCATGGTAGGCTGCAATAGCAAGCATGATCCGAATGGACTTAAACATCGCTACTGGAGAAAAGGTTTCATCATAGTTAATACCATGAATCTGCTTGAAACCTTTAGCTACCAAGCGACCCTTATAAATAAGTCCATCCATGTCAGTCTTTCTCTTAAAGACCCACTTACACCCAATGGGTTTTACCCCTTCTGGTGGATCAACCAAATTCCATACTTGGTTGGTGTACATGGATTCCATTTCGGATCTCATTGCTTCTAGCCATTTCTCGGAATCTGGTCTCATCACAGCTTCCTGATAGGTGGTAGGCTCATCCTCTATGAGCATAACGTCATCATGGTCAGACAAGAGAAATGAGTATCTCTCAGGCTAACGACGTACCCTATCAGACCTGCGAAGAGGTATGTCTACTTGAACTGGTTGTTGTTCCTCAACTCTTTGTGGTACAACATCATCCACAACACTTTGTGGTTCCAGTTCAACTTCCATCGAGGCATCAATGCTATTGTTCGCATCTTGAACTTCTTCAAGATCGAACGCGCTCCCACTAGTCTTTCTAGAAACAAAGTCCCTTTCTAGAAAGACCCCAGTCTTTGCCACAACTACCTTGTGCTGACTGGGAATGTAGAAGTAATATCCCTTAGTTTCCTTGGGATATCCGATGAAATAGCACTTGTCGGATTTGGGTCCTAACTTGTCTGAGACTTGACGTCTAATGTAAGCCTCACAACCCCAAATCCTCATGAAAGACACCAGGGCATCTCTCCCAGTCCATATCCTATATGGTGTCTTTATCACGGCCTTTGATGGAACTCGGTTGAGTATGAAAGCTGCCGTGTCTAGAGCATATCCCCATAGATATGTCGGAAGATCTGTGTGACTCATCATAGATCGTACCATATCTAATAAGGTATGATTCCTCCGTTCGGATACACCATTCCACTGTGGTGTTCCAGGAGGAGTAAGTTAGGATAGAATCCCACACTCCTCTAGATAGTCATGGAACTCATGGCTAAGGTATTCTCCACCTCGATCGGATCGAAGTATCTTAATACTCTTGTCAAGCTGGTTCTGTACTTCATTCTTGAATTCTTTGAACTTTTCAAAGGATTCGGACTTATGTGTCATTAAGTACACATAACCGTATCTACTGAGGTCATCAGTAAATGTGATGAAGTACCTATAACCGCCTCTAGCAGCGACATTGAAAGGGCCACATACATCACTATGTATGAGTCCTAACAAATCAATCGCTCTCTCGCTGTACCCACTAAAGGGAGTCTTGGTCATCTTGCCTCGTAGGCATGACTCGCATACCTCATATGATTCAAAATCAAATGAGTCCAGCATACCATCCTTATGGAGCTGGGATAAGCGCTTGTCATTTATATGACAGTGCCAGAGGTAGGTTTGGTTCATGTCATTTGACTTGAACCTCTTGGTATTTATGTTATAGATAGGGCTCTCAAGGTCTAGAATATAGAGTCCATTTATTAGAGGTGCACTACAATAGAACATATCGTTTAAATAGACAGAACAACATTTGTTCTTTATTATAAACGAGAATCCTTTCTTGTCCAAACAAGAAACTGAAATTATGTTCTTAGTCAAGGCAGGCACATAACAACAATCATCTAATTCTAGTACAAGCCCAGAGGGAAGAGATAGATGATAAGTTCCTACAGCAATAGCAGCAACTCGTGCTCCATTGCCTACTCGTAGGTCTATCTCACCCTTCGTCAATGCCCTGCTATTTCTCAGCGCTTGTACATTAGTACAAATGTGCGAAGCACATCCGGTATCTAATACCCACGATGAAGAAATAGAGAGGTTGACTTCTATAACATGTATACCTGAAGTAGAAATCTTATTTCTCTTCTTCGTAAGATCTTCCATGTATTCTTTGGAGTTCCTCTTCCAGTGCCTTGCTTGTCCTTGATATAGGTGACAAAGATGTTCAACCATATCGTAAGCGCTCATCAACTCATGTTGCTTTTGAAGCTCAGAGTTCATGGTTGCGAGCATAAGACAGGACACATCTAATGCGTCATCTTGATGCTTCTTGTAAGCATCCCGGTCAGCTCGCGTGGCAGTGGTAGGAGGAGCCTCCGGAATGGGCTGCTCCAGAACGTACAGTTTACGTTCCTGAGTGAGAACTATTCTCAGGTTCCTGTACCAGTCTAGGAAATTTGCTCCGTTGAGCTTGTCCTTCTTAAGGACAGAACGCAGGGAGAAAGAGTTCGTATTCGACGTCATGGTTATCTACAACAGAAAATTTAAAGAAATAAATATCATATTCTTTTAAAATCATTTAATTAGGCCTTTAATTAAATGATGCTCCCACTGAATTCTATAATTCTTGTGGGACAAGATCCACATCATACTAACCCTTGAGTTAGCTTTGGCTAATACGCCCAAGGCTTAGTATGATCGGTAGGTAACGATTACCAATTACATCTCTATCCAACTCTTGTTTATAAAATCAATATCCGCATTTATATTAAAACTCGAGTTAGCTTTGGCTAATACGCCCGAGAGTTAATATAGATGTGATTTTGACCTATCATTCCAACTATTGGAAGAATGTCTATAGTTGACTCGATCCCACCGAGTAACTAGGAATACTCAATCTAATTGAGTTTGTATTCACCCATGCGTTGATAGGCGGGACCAAGATTGTCCCTCCGTACCCTACCAAGATAATATGTATTGCTCTGCTTTGGCAGATTTAACAATACATGTGATCGAGGTAGTGATAGGTATCACGGCACGGTTAGGCATTTAGAGTTGGTTCGATCTAGATCTAATCTAATCGAGAAGGATGCATCTTGTGCACGACTTAGATATAATCTAATCGCAAGGGTGCATCATGTGCACGACTTAGATCTAATCTAATCGTTAAGGCACTAATTAATTAATTAATTATTAAACATGCATCAGATACATAACAATTAATTAATTAATCTATTTGTGATTTAGTCATGGCCCTACTACGATCTTCTCAAGCCAATGAGAAGATCGATTGGTCAACCTAGGGTCAACAGCTTCTCCAAGCTCCTCCCTTTGACCACCTTGTGTTGCTCGTGCCCGCCTCGGAACTCCGTCTCGTGTGGACCCTCCACCGCTCCAATTTGTACATTACAATTTGAAACTCGAGTTACATTCGAGTCTAAATCTAATTTACAACAAGAATATAAGAGAAGGCACGACGCGCAGGTCGCGAATATAATACAACACTCGCAAACACGTAACGGCACGCAGGCAGTATTATGAATTACAACACAACCAATCATATTGGGTTTTGGGCCATGACTATCACAAAATTAATAAATAATTCAAAATTATATATTTTCATAATTTTCTATAATTTTAAAATTAATTTTTACAATTTTTACGAGTAAAATTTCCCGGCGGTCCCGTTTAGCGGTTTCGGGCGCAATCGTAGCGGGGCCAGGGGCAGCGCCCCTACCCGCGATCTAACCATCGCGAGGGTTCCTTTGCGATCCAACAGCGCTCAAACCCGCTGTCCCAAAATGATTTGGGCCGAGACATTGCCGTTTCGGAAAAATTTTCCCGGCGGGTTCATTTTTAGCGATTTCGAGTGCAATCGCGGAGCAAATCCCCTTGCGGGGTTAGGGGCAGTACCCCTACCCGCGATCTAACCATCGCGAGTTGCTCCTAAGCGATCTAATGGCACCCAAGCCCGCTGTCCCAAATGGATTTGGGGCGAAACGAAGCCGTCTTGGAAAAATCTTTCCGGTAGCCGAAGCCTACAAGTGCCGAGACACTTGTGCTTCACTTCTACGGAAAAATTACCAATAAAAACTATAAAAACATAAATTTACAGAAAATTCACAGAATGTTTAGTTTTCATAAAACCAAAAATAAAACTCGTACAAGCCTTGAACGTGGCTCTGATACCACTGTTGGGTTTTTCGGGCCGCGAAAACCGCTTTTCACGTCGCGGAAACCCCGAATCACCCAAAGCCGTAGATCCGTGCAAAGAAAACTGAACGGAAATTACGAGTAATAGTTTCAAAACATTAATCTACAGTAGATCTACAAAGGAAAAACCTTATACCTTCGAAGCGTGCCCTTCGCTTATCCCGCTCGTTCAAGGTACGCCGGATCTCGAGAGTGTCAACGTAGACACTCCTCTAATGATATCCACACGAACAAGGAGTGTCTCCCACACTCAAAGGATGGAGAAGAGAGCCCCAAGTGTGCTAGAACTTTCTCTAGGGCTCTCGAATGGGAAATGGAAAGGAAGAAAAGAAGAAGGTACAAAAGAAATCTTATACACTCACTAGTAGTATCCTTCCTTTGTGACCTTCACCTTTCCTTTGCTCTTGGATTCACTCAACCACCTTCTCATCCATGGAAGTGCACTGCACCAGCAAGAGAAAAGAGGAAGAGAGCTAGGAGGAAGATGAGACAATTACCACACATCAATTGCCACAAAACCAAAAACTCCTTTGCATTAGTGTAGCCTGCCACACACATAACTCCCTCATTTAATGTGGCCGGCCACATTAAATGGAATGAGAAGTGTTGTAACCTCCATGAGGTGGCATGTGATGTGGCAAGGATGAGTCATCCTTATGATGTGGCAACACATCAAGTCAAACTTGATGTTTCAACTTCTACTTGGTCAAGTCAAACTTGACCAATTGTCTTCCTTGTTGAGTTAAATCCAACCTTTGATTCAAGTCAATTTCAATTTAATGAATCTCAATTCATTAATATAAATTGACTCAATGAATCAAATTTAAATTAGACTCATTCAACAATTGAAACTAATTGAGTCTAACTCAATAAATCTAATTTGAATCCAATCTTTGGTGCATCATATGAACCTAATCCAATTGGTTCATCATATGAACCTAATTTCCATCCACTTGTTCTTTGTGTGTGACCCAATAGGTTCTTTGTAACGTTGGCAATGTTTCTAAACCCCTTTAGAAACATAAGCAATGAGCGGCATCTTGCAATACATCATTGCTACCCAAGTTACAAGAAATGTCGAGATCCAACATCACCTTGTGACTACTAATTGTGATTGCTCACAATATATGACAAGTGTCCTTCTATCCTAGACATCTAGACTGATCAATATGAGGCATAGACCGTGTCATCCTCTGATCAATCTAAATCTTGAACTCCAAGTAGACTGACTCAATCAAATGAGCTCAACATCTAATGTTGACTCATTTGGGCATGGTCATGCACTTAGTGGTCTCACTCTATCAAGAATAGCGATGTTGCTCCCGTCATATGGGAGGGATAGATCCCATCTACATCACTCACATCCCTCTGCATAATTAGTTATATACCCAGTAATCGCCTTTATAGTCCACCTAGTTACGGGTGACGTTTGACGAAACCAAAGTACATAACTCCTTAAGTAGGGATCCATGGTGACTTCAGGTCTAAGGACTAATAGTCATACTAATAGCCACATGAGAAAGTATATGACACTCATATAACGATCCATGATACTTTCTCATGGCGGGTCATTCAGTATACATTATCCACTGTATACCCATGTGTCAGCTTGATATCTCTATATCCATGACTTGTGAGATCAAGTCATCGAACTGACCTACATGCTAGTCTTATTGCATTAACATTGTCCCTGAATGTTAATACTCGACTAGGAATGATTTAGAGTAGTGTTCCCTATATCATCTCACTATCGATTCAACTAATCGATTGATATAGGTATGAACCTTCTACTCAAGGACGCTATAATACTTAGTCTATTTGGCACTAATACAAATAAGTATAATAACCAAACAAATGCCTTTATTAATATACAAGAATATGATATACATGAGTCCATACAATCATCAAATGATTGGCTCTAGAGCTCTAACTAACAACATAGAGAACCTACAAAGACTGGGGTTCCCACTTGGCCAAGAGCTGGCCACTGACTTGATCTTGCAGTCCTTGCCGGATAGCTATAGTCAATTCGTTCTCAACTATAACATGAACGAGATTGACAAGCCACTGCCCGAGCTACTTAGTATGTTACGAACTGCTGAGATTAACCTTAAGAAGGTTAAGCCCATTCTGATGGTCCAGATGCACAAGGGCAAGGGCAAGCCCAAAGGTAAGGGAAAGTCCCAAACCAAGGGCAAAGGCAAGGCACTGCACTGCGGTCAGACCGGGCACGGGAAGAGGAACTGCAAGGTATACTTGGAGGATCTTAAGAAGAAGCGAAGTGAGACTTCCACTTCAGGTATATATGTTATAGAAGTCAATCTATCTATTTCTACATCTTGGGTATTAGATACTGGATGTGCTTCTCACATTTGTATTGATGTGCAGGCGCTGAGAAATAGCAGGACATTGACAAAGGGCGAGGTGGACCTACGAGTAGTCAATGGAGCACGGGTTGCTGCTGTTGCTGTAGGGATTTACTTTCTATCTCTGCCCTCTGGGCTTGTCCTAGATTTAGATGATTGTTGTTATGTACCTGCTCTTACTAAGAACATAGTTTCAGTTTCTTGTTTAGACAAGAAAGGATACTCTTTTATAATAAAAGACAAATGTTATTCTGTTTATTTAAAAGATATGTTCTATTGTAGTGCACCACTAATAAACGGACTCTATATTCTAGACCTTGAGAGCCCTATCTATAACATTAGTACCAAGAGGTTCAAGTCAAATGACATGAACCAAACTTATCTCTGGCACTGTCGCTTAGGTCATATAAATGACAAGCGCTTATCCCAGCTCCATAAGGATGGTTTGCTGGACTCATTTGATTTTGAATCATATGAGATATGCGAGTCATGCCTACGAGGCAAGATGACCAAGACTCCCTTTAGTGGGCACAGCGAAAGAGTGACTGATTTGTTAGGACTCATACATAATGATGTATGTGGCCATTTCAATGTCGTTGCTAGAGGCGGTTATAGGTACTTCATCACATTTACTGATGACTTCAGTAGATATGGTTATGTGTATTTGATGACACATAAATATGAATCCTTTGAAATGTTCAAAGAATTCAAGAATGAAGTACAGAACCAGCTTGGCAAGAGTATTAAGGTACTTCGATCAGATCGAGGTGGTGAATACTTAAGCCATGAGTTTCGTGACTACTTAGCTGAGTGTGGAATTTTATCTCAACTCACTCCTCCTGGAACACCACAGTGGAATGGTGTATCCGAAAGGAGGAATCGTACCTTATTAGATATGGTACGATCTATGATGAGTCACACTGATCTTCCGACATACCTTTGGGGTTATGATCTAGACGCGTCAGCTTTTATACTCAACCGAGTTCCATCCAAGGCCGTGTTAAAGACATCATATTGGATATGGACTTGGAGAGATGCTCAGGTGTCTTTCATGAGGATTTGGGGTTGTGAGGCTTACGTTCGACGTCAAGTTTCAGACAAGTTAGGACCCAAATCCGACAAGTGCTACTTTATCGGATATCCCAAGGAAACTAAGGGATATTACTTCTACATTCCAGTCAGCACAAGTTAGTTGTGGCAAAGACTGGGGTCTTTCTAGAAAGAGACTTTGTTTCTAGAAAGACTAGTGGGAGCACATTCGATCTTGAAGAAGTTCAAGATGCGAACAATAGCACTAATGCCTCGATGGAAATTGAACTGGAACCACAAAGTGTTGTGGATGATGTTGTTCCACAAAGAGTTGAGGAACAACAACCAGTTCAAGTAGACATACCTCTTCGCAGGTCTGATAGGGTACGTCGTCAGCCTGAGAGATACTCATTTCTCTTCTCTGACCATGATGACATTGTGCTCACAGAGGATGAGCCCACCACCTATCAAGAAGCTGTGATGAGACCAGATCCCGAGAAATGGCTAGAGGCCATTCTCGGAGCTGGAATCTTAGATTTGATGATGCGATCAAACAGTTTGGTTTCATCAAGAATGAAGATGAGCCTTGTGTCTACAAGAAGGTTGTAGAAAACATAGTTGTCTTCCTCATATTGTATGTGGATGACATACTACTCATTGGGAAGGACATCCCTATGCTTTAGTCTGTCAAGACCTGACTAGGGAGTTGCTTATCAATGAAGGATTTAGGTGAGGCATCCCACATTCTTGGGATACAGATCTATAGAGATAGATCTAAGAGATTGCTTGGCCTAAGTCAGAGTACATGCATTGACGAGGTACTCCTACGGTTTTCCATGCAGAACTCCAAGAAGGGATTTCTGCCGATGTCACATGGCGTGAGTCTTTTGAAGACTCAAGGTCCCTCTTCTGGAGAGGAGAGAGACCGCATGGATCAAATCCCTTATGCCTCAGCTATAGGATCGATCATGTACGCCATGCTATGTACACGACCTGATGTCTCGTATGCTTTGAGCAGATCCAGGTGAAAGTCACTGGATAGCGGTCAAGAATATTCTTAAGTACTTAAGAAGGACTAAAGAATATTTCTTGATATATGGAGGCAATGATAAGCTAGCTGTAAAGGGTTACAGTGATGCTAGCTTCCAGACCGACCAGGATGACTATAGATCACGGTCGAGGTTCGTATTCTACTTGAATGGTGAGTTCACAGCAGTTCTACAACGTCTCCATCTTATTCGAGAGATTATCGATAGAGGAGATGTGAAGATTTGCAGAGTATCTATAGAAGCTAACATCGTAGATCCCTTGACCAAGGCTTTGGCACAGAGGAAGCATGATGGTCACACTAGGTCATTAGGCCTTAGAGCCTATACTGATTGGCACTAGTGCTAGTGGGAGATTGTTAGTTAGAGCCCTAGAGCCAATCATTTGATGATTGTATGGACTCATGTATATCATATTCTTGTATATGAATAAAGGCATTTGTTTGGTTATTATACTTATTTGTATTAGTGCCAAATAGACTAAGTATAATAGCGTCCTTGAGTAGAAGGTTCATACCTATATCAATCGATTAGTTGAATCGATAGTGAGATGATATAGGGAACACTATTCTAAATCATTCCTAGTCGAGTATTAACATTCAGGGACAATGTTAATACAATAAGACTAGCATGTAGGTCAGCTCGATAACTTGATCTCACAAGTTATGGATATAAAGATATCAAGCTGACACATGGGTATGCATTAGAGAATGTATACTGAATGACCCGCCATGAGAAAGTATCATGGATCGTTATATGAGTGTCATATACTTTCTCATGTGGCTATTAGTATGACTATTAGTCCTTAGACCTGAAGTCACCATGGATCCCTACATAAGGAGTTATGTACTTTGGTTTCGTCAAACGTCACCCGTAACAGGGTGGACTATAAAGGCGATTACTGGGTATGTAACAAATTATGCAGAGGGATGTGAGTGATGTAGATGGGATCTATCCCTCCCATATGACAGGAGCGACATCAATATTCTTGATAGAGTTAGACCACGAAGTGCATGGCCATGCCCAAATGAGTCAACATTAGATGTTGAGCTCATTTGATCGAGTGAGTCTACTTGGAGTTCAAGATTTAGATTGATTAGAGGATGACATGGTCTATGCCTCATATTGATCAATCTAGATATCTAGGATAGAAGGACAATGTCACATATTTTGTGAGGAGTCACAATTGGTAGTCACAAGGTGATGTCGGATCTCGACATTCTTGTAACTTGGGTAGTAATGATGTGTTGCTAGATACCGCTCATTACTTATGCTCCTAAATGGGTTTAGGGCATTGCCAATGTTACAAGAACCTATAGGGTCACACACTAAGGATTATTAGATGGAGATTTGGTTCATATGATGAACTAAGAGGATTAGATTCATTTGATGAATCATATTGGATTAAGAGTAATCCAAATTGGGCTAATTGAGTTGGACTCAAGTTGATTCATGTATTCTATGAGTCTAATTTAGATTATGACTCATTAAATCAACTTAATTTAATGAATTAGATTCATTATATTAAGTTGGCTTGAATCATATGGTTGGATTAGATCAACCATGAGAGAGATTTGATCAAGTTTGACTTGATTTGAGAGGAAGAGAAAAAGTCATGTTTGACTTGAATTTTTGCCACATCACTAGTGAGTTGGCAAGATGTGGACCAATAAAATTGCTCCACATCATCAATATGTGCCACCTCATGGAGGTTACAAGCCTCCATAGCATTTAATGTGGCCGGCCCACATTAAATGAGGAGGTTACACTTGTTGTCATGTCATTTAGTGAGGTGGCAAGATTTGGACCAATAGTGTTGATCCACATCATCCTAGAGTGCCACCTCATGGGGGTTACAACTCTTAATGGTCTCTACATTAATTGGAATTAATGTGGGGGTTACACCTCATAGAAGGTGGCCGACCACTTGAATGTGGAGAACAATTTTCATTTTTGAAAATTGATTCTATCATTCATTCCTTCTTCTTCCTCCTAGAGTTCTTCTTGCTCTCTCCCTCTCCTCCTTCCTTGGCCGAACCACATAGGTGCTAGCACACCTTGGTTTTTGGTCGCCTCCATCTAGTGTGTCCGTGTGGATACTTCTAGATGACCGTACGCTTGACGGTCTTGAGATCCGGCACCATTTGGACGAGCGGGATTCGCGTGGGGTGCGCATCAAGGGTAATGATCTTAACTTTAGTGTAGTTCTAAAGTTTTTACAAACTCGTACAAGAAAAAGGTTTTTCGAAAAATTTTGTTTACGAATCTTTGCACGAGATCCATGGCTTTGGGTGACTCGGGGTTTCCGCGACTCGAAAAAGCGGTTTTCGCGGTCCGAAGAACCCAACAGGGTTTACATGATAATCCTTATGAGCTCCTCAAGGGGGCATCATCAGCCTAAATAATAAAATCCAGATTCCTTCTATAATCAATAATACACCATATAAACAGTACTATTTCCCAACTCATTGGGCCTATTGATTTAACAAATAAATCTCAATCATTTATAAGTTAAGAAATAAATACTAAGTATACCTGCTTGTTATTATATAGGGATTAAGAAGATGTACATCCATAATAACAAAGGTTCTGTTCTTTTATGTAGTCAGTACAAATCAAACAACCTCAAACGGTCCTGCTCAATACACACATAGTGTACTAGTATAATTTTATTGTCAAGATATACTAATACCAAATTACACTACAACTGTTCCAATGGTTTTCCCCAATCCATCTTGGTTGTGAGCTACTATTTATAATTTATAAAGAACCTATAACATGATCTTCTGTGTGGCACCACACTTCATGTTATCTACAATATAAATTAAATTGACAACTGTATTGACCTATAATTTCAAAATATTTCAAAACAGATGTTCATACAATAGCTAGGCTTATAGTATACATCCCAATAATCTCTTGTTAGGATGTATACTAAAAGCCAAACTTTTTGTATGAACATTTATTTTGAAATGAGAATCATATTGGTCAAATGTCCGCATTTAGTTAAATGCAGTTGTCCATTTAATTTATATTGTAGATAACATGGTGTGTGGTGTCACACAGAAGATCATGTTATCAGTTCCTTATAAATTATAAATAGTAGCTCACAACCAAGATGGATTGGGACAAACCATTGGAATGGTTATAGTGTAATTTGGTACTAGTTTATCTTGACTATAAAATTACACTAGTACACTATGTGTGTATTGAGCAGGACCATTTGAGGTTGTTTCTTTTATACTGACTGTATAAAAGAACAGAACCTCTGTTATTATGGATATGCGTACTCTTAATCCTGATATAATAACAAGCACATATACTTATTATTTATTTCTTTAATTTATCAATGGATGAGATTTATTCGTTAAATTAATAGACTCGATAAGTTGGGAAATAATATTATTTATATGATGAGTTGTTGATTATAGAAGGAAATTGTGTCCTAGTTATCTAGGTTGATGATGTCCCCTTGAGGAGTTCATAAGGATTGTCATGTAAACCCTGCAGGTGGACTTAGTGCGACATGACAATGAAGTTGAGTGGTACTACTCTTGGAGCTAGATATTAATTGAGTTGTCAGTAACTTATTTAATTAATGGACAATCGATATCTTAAACACTTGGAGATTAATGCACTCACGATAAGAAGGAGCCCATAATGTAATATGGTATTGGTGCGGTGCTTCAATAATAACTCTTTATGACATGAGTTATTATTGATGAACTTGAGTTGGGTGTTCAGGTCGAACACAGGAAGCTCAAGCTCATCGCGAAGTCAAAACCAATTCCTCCTCTCGGTCCCTGCCGTAGCCTCTATAAAACCTCGCGTTCACCCGTTTTGATTTTCCTTCTTACCCAAATGAGGTGCCAGCCACATCCTTGCTTGATGCCCAAGCAAGGGGCCGGCCAAGCCCTCTTGGTGCCCAAGATGTGGGTTGGCCAAGCATGCTTGGTGCCCACCAAGCATGGGGCCAGCCATACAAGAAGAGAAAAGGAAGTTTTGTTGAAAACAAAATTTTGTTGAAATCTTTCCTTTTATAGCTTTCTACAATGGATTAAAAGAGAGATTTTAATTTTGTTAAAATCTTTCCTTTTTTATAGTTATATACAATGGTTAAAAGAGAGATTTTAATTTTGTTAAAATCTTTCCTTTTTTGTAACCAACCATTATAGGAATAAAATGAAGATTTTGTTTAAAACAAAATTTTATTATAATCTTTCCTTTTTATAGCTATTTACAATGGTTTAAAAGAGATATTTTAATTTTGTTAAAATCTTTCCTTTTCTGTAACCATCTACAATAGCAAATAAAAGGAAATTTTATTAAAAAATTTCCTTATTAGTTGCTAGCAAAGATTATAAAAGAGGAGGAGGGAGGTGCCCAAAATCTAACACAACCTAAGGCTCCTCTTTTATTCTCTTGTGTGGCCGGCCCTTCTTCTATCTTCTTCTTTTGTCTTCTTTCCCTAAAGGCAGGCGGCATCCACCCTTTCTTCTTCATTTGAGTCGGCGCCCCTTTGGAGAAGACTCTACCTTGGTGGTCGGTTGCTTGGAGGAGAAGAAGAAGAAGGAGGAGGCCTCTTCACTTTGTATTCTTTGGTGGTCGAAAGCTTGGAAAAGAAGGAGAAGGTCGGGTGTCTTCGTCTTGGTAGATTGTCGCCCACACGATGTCCAAGAAAAGGAGAGGAATACATCAAAAGATCAAGAGGTCTTTAGCTACAAGAAAAGGTACAACTAGTTCTTTATTGCACTGTGAACTAGTTTAGTTTTTATTTGTATGGATCATAAAATACCAACACAAGAGGCTAGCAATTTTGCGTTTCAATTTTGTGTTTTAATCTTGTTCTTCGATTAAGGTCTCTTTAGTTAAACCCAGGGTTTACTGTGAGGAGTTTAAATATTCAATTTCTTTGAAAGGCTTTGTCTAGGAAGTGGTGGATGATCCCATAACCAAGAAGGTCGAGTGCCTCGCCAACGACCTGGAAGTCAATCCTTGAAATAGATATTTAATCAACTTCAATAATATGGTTTAACTTCTGAAAAACACATGAGTTAAACTTGGAGTAAAAATGTTAAGTTTCATTTCCAATCCAAGTTTAACTTATGAAGAGAACATGGTTTGAACTTGGAGTAAAAATGTTAAGTTTTGTTTCCAATCCAAGTTTAAGAACACATGGGTTGCTCGGAAAAGTTCTGTGCTTGTACAAATTTTTTATATAGGGGAAATAGAATGGAATTCCGAGTAGCACCCAACAATTGATATCAGAGCCAGTTTTCTACCTCTGTGTCTTTGGTTTTCAGTTAAATTGTGCACTTTTCATACGTAAATTTAGGCAGGATAATAATAGGATGTGCAAATATATTAACTCTGTGGTTGCAGGCATCTTAGTTCCAACTATTATGACCCTATTGTGTTTGTGTGTGATTGGGCCCTCGGGCATATCGAGGGCATTTTATGTGTGTGCATGATTGTAATTATTAAATACAGCAGGAGCCGTATTAGTTTTAGGATTTTAGATTCTGTTCAATCTAGATTACATGTACATTTCCTTATGGAATATAGGATCTATAAATGTAAAATTTTATTTTTGTCACGAATCGTATCCTTGTGAGGCGTGGTGTTATTTGAGGACCAGAGACGCTGTGGAAAAGGAAGCAAGATAGATGCGATGACATGATCCGCTGGCGGTGGCTAGGGTTGGTAGCACACGGAGGACAGCTATGGATGATGCCATAATAGTTGGAAAATTATTTTTCATATTTATTGTCTTTTATGCTGTTTATATGTGTTGTGTGTGTGCATGTTAAAATTCCTCGTTTTAAATAACTAAGCAGGAGAGAAATTATTTAAATTCCACGGTCTCCATTACTGGTTTGTAAGTGATGCATTCAAGCTTACGCATTGGCTTTAAGTGTCTTCCTCCACATCGGATGAGCTTTTTTGGTGATCACTAGATCAAACTTCCTCTATGGATGATTATAAAAAATTATTTAGGTTTGTGTGATCTTCTCCATCTGAACGGGTACAATTCTAATTAATGGACTAAGTATCAAGTAATGGTATACACTTAGGCACATTTAATAGTATCCTTCCCATCGGAGTTATTGCTATTATTTGTGTGACTGAAGACAAACCAACTATTAATTTTATTTGTCATAAAGTTAGATTGACAAGATAATAAAATTAATGAATAAAACCCCCTCATACAAATGTTTGAATTTGTATACGTCCACACTATCGTGGCATACAAAATTCATGGTGTTTTGAGGTGTTGGTGAATTTAAATGATATTGTTTGAGGAATCAATATTATTTTAAATTCTAAAGTTTTGACCAAATAATTTTTTATTCTTAGGATTTCAAATGGCTTTCAATCCTCTTACTGTTATATTGAATGAAAACAAACCTACTGGTCCCAATTACATTGATTGGAAACAAAACATAGACATTTTCTTATCTGCTGAAGGATACAAGTTTGTACTTCTTGAGGTCTATCCTAGCGTGCCTGATAAGGATTCTAGTGAAGTGGAGATAGAGAGACATAAGAAATGGGTCAAGGCATATGAGATGGCGCGGTGTGACATTTTGGCTTCTATGTCAAATGTGCTGCAACATCAGCATCAGGCCCTACCCACTGCCTATGACATGATGCTCAATCTCAAGGAACTCTTCGCACACCAGAATTGGGTTGCCAGGCAGGAGGCTATGAGAAACTTAATGACGACCACCATGACTGAGGGGACACCCGTAAGGGATCATACCCTCAAGATGATGGCTTATTTAACGGACTGTCCTCGTAGAAACAAGAACAATGAAGGTGTATCTTATTCATTAGTTGTCAAAACATGTTTAGCGGTGTTATCTACAACTACCTGGTGTGTATATATGGGAGCCACTGATCATGTCTGCAATTCATTGTGGGGTTCCAAGAAACTTGACGACTACATGAAGGGCAAATCACCGTCTACATGGGCAATGCTACGAGTGTGGCGGCTGTTGCAGTGGGAGATGTTTATTTATCTTTTGATAGGAATAAAACATTAATTTTGAGAAATTGTCTTTACATACCATGTTTTAAAAAGAACTTAATTTTAGTTTCTAAACTATTTATGGATGAATATTCTGTTTCTTTTGATGACAAAGTAGTTGTCAAGAAAAATAGGGTAGTTATCTGTTCTGGTAGGTTGGTTGACAATTTATATACTCTAAATCCAATAACTCCCATGATACAACAATAGGAAATTTAAAATAAAGAGATTTTAATCTTTTCTTTTTAGAATTACCAAATTCATTTTGGGATATGCTATGGAAATAACAGTGTACATTCTGAACTTGGTAACCTTCTAAGTCAGTACCCTCTACTCCCACAGAATTGTAGAATGGACATAAGCCTAGTCTGAAACATATTGGGATTTGGGGTAGTCCAGCACATGTGCTGAAGGGAGAAGCTGATAAGTTGGAATCATGTATAGAAGTTCACTTGTTTGTGGGATATCCTAAAGGAACGAAAGGTGGTTTATTTTATAGTCCTAAAGATTAAAAGGTCATTGTTAGCACCAATGCCCGATTTTTAGAAGAGGACTATGTAATGAACCACAAGCCCATGAGTAAAATTATTCTTGAAGAAATAAGAGAAGACACGTCTACCTTAGTACCAATGGTACAAGATGAGATACCACAAGAAATTGCAACACATGTCACAAATGATGCACAATTACAAGTAATGTCTTGTCATAGTGGAAGGGCTGTTAGGTAACCTGATAGATTTATGTTTTTGGGAGAATCTTTAGACTTGATCCTTGGTGAACATGAACCTGATCCCTGGACATATGATGACACACTCCAAGATAAAGATGTAGCATCGGTCTATCTATGGATTGAAGCAAGCTTCGAGATCTTGGAACTTCTAGTTTAATCTTATGGATTTATTCAGTGTCCGGATGAGTCTTGTGTATACAAGAAGAGTGACGGAAATGTGGTGATATTTCTTGTACTATACGTAGATGATTTTTTGCTCATTGGCAACAATGTCAAAGTGTTGTCAAACGTAAGGGTATGGTTGTCCAAGCAATTTGATATGAAAGATTTGGGAGAATATGGACATATTCTTGGGATAAAAGTAATAAGGGATCGCAAGAAAAAAATGTTATGCTTATCCCAAGCTTCATACATCAATACTATCTTAGCTTGTTTTAGCATACAAAACTCCAAAAAAGGTTTTCTACCTTTTCGGCATGGAGTACCTTTATCTAAAGAGATGTGTCCTAAAACATCAAAGGAGTTAGAGAAGATAAAGGCAGTTCCTTATGCTTCGGTTGTAGGAAGCCTAATGTATGCAATGCTATATGTGAGACCGGATATCTATTTTGTCGTGGCCATGGTTAGCAGATATCAAAGTAATCCAGGACAGGGACATTGGACTATCGTAAAACATATATTAAAGTACCTAAGAAGGACTAGAGATTATATGCTGGTTTACCAGGCAGATGATTTTCTCCCTGTGGGTTACACGGATTCTGACTTCCAATCAGATAGGGACAATAGTAAGTCGACCTCGGGGTATGAGTTTACTTTGGGAGGTGGAGCTATAGCATGGAGGAGTGTTAAGCAGAAATGTGTTTCGGACTCTACCATGAAAGCTGAGTATGTGGCCGCCTCTGAGGCAGCCAAAGAAGTTGTATGTCTCAGAAACTTCTTGATAGACTTAGATGTGATTCCTGGTTTGCCCAAAATTATCATAATTTGTTGTGATAATAGTGGTGCAGTTACACACTTGAAAGAACCACGAGCCTATAAGGCAAGTAAACCCATTGAGTGCAAGTACCACCTAATACGAGACATCGTAAAACGAGGAGAAGTTGTTTCCGCCAAGATTGCATCAGCAGATAACTTAGATCCTTTCACTTAGGCCCTTCAGGCGAGGACTTTTCATGGGCATATTGAGGGGATGGGAATCAGATGTATGGCAGCATATATGGCAGCATAGTCTTTTAGTGTAAGTGGGAGATTGTTAAGATGTATACTAAAAGTCTAGCCTTTTGTATGAACATTTATTTTGAAATGAGAATCACATTGGTCAAATGTCTGCATTTAGTAAAATATAGTTGTCCATTTAATTTATATTATAGATAACATAGTGTGTGGTGTTACACAGAAGATCATGTTATCAGTTCCTTATAAATTATAAATAGTAGCTCACAACCAAAATGGATTGGGATAAACCATTGGAATGGTTGTAGTGTAATTTGGTACTAGTTTATCTTGACTATAAAATTATACTAGTACACTATGTGTGTATTGAGTAGGACCATTTGAGGTTGCTCCTTTTATACTAACTGCATAAAAGAACATAAGCTTTGTTATTATAGATGTGTGTACTCTTAATCCCGATATAATAACAAGCACATATCACTATAAGAAAAACCCTCATAGACATCGGTTTTTCACCGTTGTCTATTACATTTTCGACCGATGTCTATGAAGGTGATGTAAAAGGTCTACCATTTTAGACATCGGGTTAAAATCGGTGTAGTATCACTTAACGACACCAGTTTTCGAATCGGTTATTAACTGGTGTAGTATCACTTAACGACACTGTTTCATCAACAGTGTAAAACCGATGTAATATTATATGTTAATAATACCAGTTTTGGCAGCGGTATACGACCGATGTAATATTAGTTAGTGACACCGGTTTTGTAGCGGTGGAAAATTGATGTAATATCAGTATTATTTAACGACACAAATTTGATTTCTGAAACAATGAAAACACGATAGTATCCAAGAAAATACACAAATATTCACAAATTACACAAAATATTCTTCTTCCAACAGTATCCAAAAAATACACAAATATTCACAAATTACATAAATATTCTTCTTACAATAGTATCCATAAAATACACAAATATTATTTTTACATCAAAAGCTAATAGATATTGTATACATCAAGGTAGAACATCGTGAGTCAAAAATCAAGCTGAGGCTACATTAAATTATGAGAATCAGAATCTGTTCAACTTGCTATACTGCTCCATTCTTCTTGCGCCTTTCATTTCCCTAATCTCACCACTTTTCACCTTCAAATGCCTAGTTTTCTGAGTTAAAACATCCACTGTTCTAATCTGTCAAACAAAAGTATCATTTGGTCTACTTAACTACAGCAAAGAACAAAACAGAAGAATTATACATGCTGTAGAAGTCCTAGAATATCACCATCAGAAAGAAATTGACATGGGACAATATACGCAATTTACATTCCATGCAAATGCATGCATCATCCAAAGTTTTCAAAAATCAAATACATTTCCTACTCAAATGTAATCTAGCATGCATTCAGCCTACTCGAACCGCACTTCATCAATTTCAACTCTGAAGTACTTGAGATTTGTAAACTGTAAAAACACATAAATAATATATTAGTAAACCAAAACCAAAAATCATAGTTGAAAAAATAATAAAAGCACCAGGTAACAAGATGACTAATTTGAATGCTTAAAAAGAGACATATTCATCATTTATCTCAACCACATCATATAGTGATGATCTATCATTCTTGAGAACTTAATATATTCCAAACCAGAAATTATTGCAACAAAGTTTTCTCATAGTTGCAATTTAATTAATCAGTACTTGATGGAGGTTCAATCTTTTCATATTCAGAATATCATTCAAACGTCCTGGTGTAGCAACAATGATTTCAGCTCCACGATCCAACTCTCTTAACTGGGGTCCTTTCTGAGCACCTCCATACAAGCACTAGACAAACATAATAAAAAAAAAGAAAAAAATGCATCACATAAGAATATATAATTAAATACTACTTGTTATCTTGAATTTCCCATGACGGGTACTCAGCATAACCATCTCATTCCACTGTAAAACAATGACATTTTCTAAAGCATAATGGCTGCACATAGTTAGTCCCAAGACATCTCTCCATGGTCTCATGGCATAAAATGCTAACTAGTCAACACGAATTTCAAACTTTATCCTCTTCAAGCTAGGCTTATGAAATCATTTCTAAGAACAAACTCAACAAATTCAAGACTGTTCTTTCAACCAGACATAAACTTTGTAGAACTAGAGGAAATCAAATGAATGATCAGATCATAAACCCCAAGCGCAACAACTGGAGCAACGAATATCTAAAAGGGATCTATCTACTTGTTCATCTAACATAAGAGAAGTTCAAAGACTACATAGAAACACATCAAGCACCATGGGAAAAGCACAGCAGCAGCAAGATCTGATATAATGAGGGAAAAGCTAAGAGAAGTTCATAATCAATCAAATCAAATATGAGCTTGTATTATTACCATTGCTGGAAGTGAATCCTTATGGTTAACTCCAAAATTTTCAATTATATCTTTCATATATCGCATGATATAAAAACCACATTGCTCCACATCCGGTTGTTGAGGAGCCTATGTTAGAAAAGAAATATTGGAATAACTCCTTCAAGGATAGTGAAACAGTTACTAATCAAATGGGCATACCTTGACAACTACCCATGTTGGTTGTTTTTTCCCTTTCCTTCCCGCCTCCGTATTATACATTTTCAAGGCCCTTCATGCATATAACCCGTGGGAATTGTATTGCCACATCAAAATACATACATGTTTCAACAAAGGTAAGAAATGAAGCCAAAAAACTTACATGTTGACAACATATTTCCAATCTTGATCACGAATGCGATGACTAAGAGGATCCAACAAAAAAATAATCTCCTTCTCAACATTGATGATAGTCAAAATCCAGTGAAAACTACACAAAGAAATATAATTAGTGTATATATGCATCTTGCTAGTTCTTAAAATATGCAAGTGAGAGTGATATATAATGTTATTCTTACTCACCCAACATTGCATGACACAACAACCAATTGACCAGTTGAGGTACCAATTAGCTACTGCTTAAGTAACAAGCCCTTTTATTCAACTGTTCTTGGATGAAATCTCTATTCTGATTTCTTGATGGTACATACTCCACAGGCACTGGATCCACCAATCCAAAATCCTACAGCAACATCTTTTCCTGCATCTTTCTATATAGATGCCTACAATTGGAAAATATCCCCAAAAAAATCATGAAATCTAAATTAATGAAACACATAAATAAAGTCCAATTCGATCAAAAGCTTACCACATATACACAACTATGCAAGTGTCTATGATTGGCTTCAATTCATAAAAGGGAAATATGTCATCGCAATTAACATGGATTGTGCACTCCATGCAAAATACATCAGGAACTAATTCCAAAATCACATTCTCTATTTCATCAAGACGCTGAAAATAACTATATAAGATGTGTAAGGGTCTTAGCACATTGGAGGATTGTAACTTAGACTTTTCTTTTCTATTGTCAACTTTTTTCTTCCTGGTCTTCTACATATGTAGATGCAACCATATATATATTAGATATGTGACATACTTTAAATGTACACAAAATTTAGACAACACTTTATCACATTTACCTCATCCCCCATGTTGATCAAGTGTACAGGCCAAGCCACATGGCCACCTACAGCATCCCCAATACTCAGACATGCAGATGGGATTACAACAGGCAGTGGTGTTGATTGATCAATTGCTTTATCAATGGCGATCCTCATGCAATTCACGGGTAATGGAACATCATCAATAAAGTTGCCAGGTCCATTAACAGAGACAATTGTCCCATATGTAACAGTCTTGTCGTTAGGCTGCAATAACAACATCACTGCTTTTCCCTATAAGACAAACAATTCATGAATCATCAACATATAGTGCTTTACAAGCCTCATTAGATACTAATGATGGGATAATAATATCAACGTGAAATATATATTTAACCTGTAAAGTCGAATCCTTCTCAATAAATTTCACATCATCATCATCATGTTCTTCAAGGCCTTCATTTGAGAGGCGTCTATGACGTTCAACTTCAGGTTTTATATCGAGGAGGCATTGTGGTTTAACTGAGCAGCTACCCTTCTCCTCACTCTCAAATTCTCGACCAGATAGTTTCAACACAATTGCTTCCAATTTTTCTATTCTTTCACCTTGGTCAGAAAGCATAGCTTTTGCCTCCTTAAACTCTTTCTGTTGCCTATCATAGGCATCCTTATCAATTTGCACCTTCCCTCTAGCAACCTTGAAGAAGGATGATGGAGTGACATTTGCTCCTATGCCTCTCACACGTCCACCATGTTCATTAGAATTCAAGGCCTTCATGAGAATATCTTCAAATGGTTTGGTAAAGGACAGCTTACCATCCTTCTTTTGGACAATATAGTCATCCTGTCATGCATCCAAATACAATAACTTTATATATATATATATATATATATATATATATATATATATATATATATATATATATATATAAATAAACAAATATATATATATATAGCTGCCCTCTCTTCCAGAAGATGGCTCTGTTTATCTCATCGTCATCGCATAAACACTGGACTGTAAGCAAAAAATCACATGAAGTCAACGTACTCAACACCAACTACGACAACCATAAGTAACAATTTAATGTTAACTAAATACTTACTATTTCTTCAGACAAACCCGCATATCTTTTTCGAGAAATACGATGAGGGTATAAGTTTGCCTTGCTTCTTTGACTTTGTAGTTCACTTTTCCTCTACAAAGTGATAGATGAATTATAACCATATATATCAACTAGAGTTTAAAAAGACCACCTTAAACAACTTACTATAAAGTCTTCAGACATCCGATTAATCACAAAACTACTCCAATCTTCACGTGAAATGCAATGCCCTTGAGGTACCTTTCTATTTGGTTGGATGAATGTCCTGGTGAGGTGAGTTTTATACTGACGCCACTTGGTGTTTGCAGAGCTCAAACGCCCATTCCTCCATTTTGGGTCCAGTTGGTATGTCAACTACACAAACAAATATCTTAAGTAAATAAATAAAATAAAAGAAAAAAATGCATCACATAAGAAAGTATCATGTTACTTACATTGACGGATTCCCATATCATGTTCTTAACTTCATTCGGCACTTGCTTCCAAGAGTGGTAATTAATATTAACTTTTTCCCGAGCAAGCACACCAATAAAACTCTGCAATTCAGAAGCCTTTTGGCCAACTAGTTGTCCATACTCATTAAATTTCACACTTTGTTTGACTCCCTGAACCCTTTGAACAACAAGCTTATTCATTTGTGTACGACCTCTTTTTGATCTTGTTGTTTGGGTCGTCCCGTCTGATCCTATGTCCTGGCTATCCTCAGCACCCTCTTTTTGATCTTGTTGTTTGTCTTTTGCATTTGTGTGTGAATACTTATCATCATCACATGCTGATTGGGCCTTTTTTCTAGTGTTCATAGTGTTCAAAACCTAGTCATAACAGTGGGAATTTGAAATAGAGCAGAGCATATCATTCAAAATCACAACAAAGTAAACATTCGTATATTTAAAAAAAAACTACTACCAAACAATGAACCAAAGTTATCAAAATAAAGTAAATAGTCACATATATAAACCATAAATAAAGTTACCAAACTAAAAATTCTCATTGTCAACCCAAATCCCATCACAATCTCCACGAATACAAGGTGGTTCATTGTCATCAGTTTCGTCAATATCCATTGATGGCGCCCCTTTTGTGAAGCATTGGTAGTGGATTGAAGGATCTCCCAACTTATCATCAGTGATGTATTCAAAATACTCTCTATTTGTAGTTGAAAGTACAATAGACCATTTGGGATCTTGAGGGTCTTCTACATAAAATATTTGCTTCGCTTGAGTGCCCAAGATAAATGGGTCGGATTTGAATCACATTCTCTTAAGATTTACCAAGGTGAAACCATTATCATCTACTCTAATACCAGTGTTATTCTCTACCCAATCACACTTAAACATTGGAACTCGAAAATCATGGTAATTGAGCTCCCATATTTCTTGTATCACACCATAATACATCATGTCTGTTATAATTGGATTCTTATCCTTTGAACTTGCAACTTGCATTGTTTGTGAGAGCAAGCTTACACTCGAGTTTTGAACAACTCGTGCATTATCATGTTCTTTTGTGTAATAAGTGACCCCAACGATCATATAACTAGAGTATTTTAGCACTTGCTTTCTAGGTCCATTCGCCAACAGCTTCACATTTTCTAATAATTGATTGGAGGAAGATGATGTTATATTTGTAACCTACAATTCATCGTAAGGGGGTTTAATTATTAAAATTCTTAAAGTTCTTGTGTTCAATAATAAACATGCTAATATTTATGATACTTACATGTTCATGGAACCAAGAAATAAAACTTCTGTGGTGCTTATCTTGTAACCACTTTGCACCTTTAATAGGAAATTTTTTCTTCAAGTGTGTCATATGTTCCCTAATCAAAAAATTTTGAAGAGATTAATAAGATATTTTTGTTAACAATTTCAGGAGATTATCACTGAACTAGAGGGCTTACATAATGTAAGGATCAACCTCAGCGTCATTTTCCAATACATAACAATATGCTTGTTCCCACTCATCGTGACAACAGAAGTGCACCTTGGCACCTGACAAGGACTTAGTGAGTATTGTTTCACGATGCTTTGATGGAATCCCTATCATGTTCATATTAGATAGAAATTCTGAGCAAAAGTCTATAGTTTCTTCAGCAATATAACATTCAGCCATGCATCCATCTGGTCGATTTCTATTCCGCACATAACCTTTCAATGTTCTCATATATCTTTCAAATGGAAACATCTATATATACCAAACTGGTCCACACAACTTGACCTAATGCACGAGATGTGTTGGAGTGTATACTTAAAAGTTTAGCTTTTGTACACATTTATTTTGAAATAAAGAATCACATTGGTCAAATGTTTACATTTATTTGTTAAATGTAATTGTTCAATTAATTTATATAGTAGATAACATGGAGTGTGGAGTCACACTTAGAAGATCATGTTGTCGGTTCTCTATAAATTATAAACAGTTGCTCACGACTAAGATGGAAAGGAACAAACCATCAGAATAGACGCAGTGTAATTTAGTATTAGTTTATCTTGACTAATAAATTACACTGATACACTTTAAGTGTATTGAGTAGGATCATTTAGGTAAGTTCTTTTTGTACTGACTTAGTAAAAGAACTAGATCTTAGTTATTATGGAAGTGTGTGCTCTTAATCCTAATATAATAACAAGCATGTATATTTAATATTTATTTCTTTGACTTATCAAAGGGTGAGGTTTAGCTCGATAAATCAATATGCTCGATAAGTTGGGAAATGATATTACTTATAGTATGTGTTGTTGATTATAGAAGAAATCTGTGTCCTACTTATCTAGGTTGAGAATGTCCCCAAGAGGAGCTCATAAGGATGGCCATGTTAAACCCTGCAGGTGGACCTAGTCTAACATGACAATAAAGTTGAGTGGTACTACTCTTGGAGCTAGATATTAATTAAATGAGTTGTCAGTAACTCACTTAATTAGTGGGTATTCGTAATCTTAAACACAGGGAGACTAACACACTCATGATAAGAAGGAGCCCATAATGTAATTTGGGATTGGTGCGGTAGTGCGGTAATAACTCTCTAGTGGAATGAGTTATTATCGATGAACTTAAGTTGTGTGTTCGGGGCGAGCACAGGATACTCAAGCTCATCGGAAGGCCAAAACCAATTTCTCCTCTAGGTCCCTGTTGTAGCCTCAATAAAGCCTCAAGTCCATCCAAAGAAAAGCCTATCTTCGTGTCCAAGAAGGGGTCGGTTCATTGCTTGGTGACCAAGCAATGGCCGACCACATATTCTCTAGAAATGGTCGGCCCTTGCCTTGGGCAAAGGGGTCGGCCGCAATATTTAAATTAGGAAGGTTGTTTTTGAATTTTTAAATTTCCTCAGACATTTACAATTTGTAAAAAGAGATATTTTAAAAATTTATAAAATATTCCTAATTTAAATTAGGCCACAAGGTTTTAAAAGAGAGTTGTAAAATTATAAAACTTTCTTTTAAAAAGAAATATTATTAGAGATGTTTTAAATTTTAAAACTTAGTTTTAAATTTTAAAACTTTCCTTTTAATATCCACATTAAAAAAAAAAGTTTGTAAAATTTTATTAGAAGTTTTCTTCTTTTAAACTTTTATAAAAAAAATTTCTTTCTTTCCTTTTAATAAGTGGCCTGCCACCTTGCTTGGTGCCCAAGCAAGGGGCCGGTCAAATAATTAAACATCAACAAATAGTTGTTTAATTATGAAATCAATCTGTGATTGATTAATTAAAAGGATAGAAAAAGAAAAAGAAAAGGAAATAGGAATGAGTCTAATTTTTTATAAAACTCTTTCCATAATTTTCCGTTGGGAAACTAATATAAAAAGGGGGGAAGGGGAGGCCTTGAAAAAAACATAACAATTGATATTGTGTTGTTGGAGATCATCAAGTGGCCGGCCCCTCTCCCTTTCTTCCCTTTGCTCCTTTGTGGTGGTGGTGGCCGAATTCTAGAGAAGGAGGAGAAGCTCTCCGGGTGGTGTTCATCTTGGAGGATCGTCGCCCACACGACGTCCAAGAGGAGGCGAGGGATACGGCAGAAGATCTCGAGGTTTTTAGCATACAAGGAAGAGGTATAACTAGTATTTAATTTCCACATCATACTAGTTAATTTTTCTTTGTATAAATACCAAATACAAGAGGCATTCGATTCTTGTATTTCGAATTTAATTTCGATGTTGTGTTCTTTTTCTTTTTTCCTTGTGATTTGATTGTTCCTTTTGGTTAACCTAGAGTTATATAAGGAAATTAAATATTAACTTTCCTTAAAAGGCTTTGTCTAGTCGGTGGTGGTTGCTCCCATATTCAAGAAGGCCAAGTGCCTCACCATGCAGTACTGGAAGTCAATTTTGGAAATTAATATTTAATTGAATTTATAACCTAGGTGATTTGGATCAAACTTGTTAAGTTCCACAGGAGATCCAAATCTAAACCTAAAGGAACATATAAGTTAAACTTGGATTCAAACGTGTTATGTTCCGCAGGAGATACAAGTTTAACTTAAAAGAACACATGGTATTTAGGAAAGGTTCAGATCACGTACAAAATTTTTGTACAGTGGAGCCATTGGGATTTCCGAGTAGCAACCAACAATTGGTATCAGAGCTAGGGTTTTGCCTCTGTGTATTTGGTATTAGTTAAATTATGCGCATGTCATATATAATTTAGGCAGGTTAATAGTAGGATGTGCTAACTTTGTGGATGTAGGATCCAACTATTATGGCTTATAGTTATTATGTGTGTGATTGGACCCTTGGACATGTCAAGGGCATTTATTATGTGTGCATGATTGTATTATAAAATACAGCAGGAGTTGTATTTAGTTTTATTAGGATTTTATTTTTTGATCTAGTTACATGTACATTCCGTTTATGGAATATAGGATCGATGGGTGTAAATTTTTTATTTTATATTCGATCTAGTTCACATGTACATTCCTTCGAGGAATATAGGATCGAAAAATGTAAAATTCTATTTATGTCGCGGATCGAATCTTGCAAGGCGTGGAACCTTTTGAGGACCAGAGACGCAGCGGAACATGGGGCAAGATGGATGCGACAACTAGACCCGGTGGCAGTGGCCAAAGATGGCAGTAGTTAGGGTTGGCGACACACGGAGGACAGCAATAGATAAAAGCCATAATAGTTGAAAATTAGTTTTTCTATTTATTGCTTTTTATGCTGTGACTGTGTGTTCTTGTTAGTATGCATGTTTAGTAGGCTAGCATAGTCAAAATTCCTCACTTTAAATAACTAAGTGGGAGAGGGATTTATTTTTAAATAAATTCCACGGTCTCCATTACTGGTTTATAAGTGATGCAACAAGCTTGCGCGTTGGCTCTGAGTGCCTTCCTCCATATCGGATGAGCTTGTTTGCGGATCACCAGATTAAACTTCCATTCTTAAGATGACTATAGGAAGTTAATTAAGAGCGTGTGATCTTCTCCATCGGAAGGGGCACAATCTTATTAATGGACTTAGTGTCAAGTAATGGTACACACTTAGGCACGTCTAATAGTATCCTCCCCATCGGAGTCACTACTATTATTCGTGTGACCAAAGTAAACCAATTATTAATTTTATTTGTCAAAAAGTTAGGTTGACAAGATAATAAAATTAATGGGTAAAACCCTCCTTTTACAAATGTTGAATTTGTATATGTCCACACTATCGTGGCATACAAAATTCACGGTGTTTTGAGGTGTTGGTTAATTTAAAATAGTATTGTTTGAGGAATCAATATTATTCTAAATTTAGAGTTCTGACCAAAAGTTATTTGTGATTCTTAGGATGACTTTCAACCCACTGGCCATCATACTAAAAGAGAACAGACTTACTGGTCCTAACTACATTGATTGGAAAAGGAACCTGGACATTGTTCTTACTGCTGAGGGCTATAAGTTTGTACTGTCAGAGGAATGCCCAGAAACACCTAGCAGTGATTCTACCCCAGAGGAGATTCAGTATCATAGTAAATGGGTAAAAGCTGATGAGATGGCACGGTGTTACATCTTGGCGTCGATGTCAAATGTATTGCAACATCAGCATCAGGACTTACCAACAACCTATGATATAATGAACAATCTCAAGGAACTCTTCGGACATCAGAATCGGGCTACTAGGCAAGAGGTAATGAGAAAACTAATGACAGCCACCATGACTGAGGGGACTCCCGTGAGGGATCATATTCTCAAGATGATGACTTACTTAAACGAAATACAAGTTCTTAGAGGGGAAATTGATGGGGAAACCCAGGTCGATATCATCCTCCAAACGCTACCCAAAAGTTTTGAGCATTTTCGCCTGAACTATAATATGAATAAAAGGATGTATTCATTGGCAGAACTTCTGACAGAACTTCAGGCAGCGGAAGGGTTGTTTCATCAACATTCTCAAATTCACTATGCTCAAAATGGTTCTACTTCTAAGTCGAAAGGCAAGAAGAAGAAGAAACAAAATGACTCGACAAAGAAGGTGAATAAACCTCAAGGTGCAGGACTAAAAGCTGGAATAAAGAAGCCGAAGGGCAAGTGCTTTATTTGCAAGCAGACTGGACATTGGAAGGCGGACTGTCCTCGTAGGAAACAGAACAATAAAGGTATATCTCATACTCTAGTTGTTGAAACATGTTTAGCGGTGTTATCTACCAACACCTGGTGTGTAGATACGGGAGCCACTGATCATGTCTGTAATTCCTTGCAGGGGTTCCAGGAAACCCGACGACTATCTGAAGGAGAGATTATCGTCTACATGGGTAATGCTACTAAGGTGGCGGCTGTTGCAGTGGGAGATATCTACTTATCTTTTAATAGGAATAGAAATTTGATTTTAAGAAATTGTCTTTATGTACCCAGTTTTAGAAAGAATTTAATTTCAGTTTCTAAACTATTTTTGGATGGATATTCAGTTTCCTTTAGTAACGATGTAGTTATTAAGAGAAATAAAGTGATTATCTGTTCTGGTACATTAGTTGGCAATTTGTATACTTTAAATCCAATTTCTCCCACAAAGCATAATATGGAAATTAATAACACATCTTCTAACTCTCATAAGAGAAAAGAACCTTCGGAAATGAACCAAGCATATCTTTGGCA
Organism: Zingiber officinale; assembly: GCF_018446385.1. Lineage (NCBI taxonomy): Eukaryota > Viridiplantae > Streptophyta > Magnoliopsida > Zingiberales > Zingiberaceae > Zingiber > Zingiber officinale. The sequence continues at coordinate 56,671,452 of NC_056006.1, read as the reverse complement.
TCTAAGGCTTGGTCATATTAACTTAAGTAGGATTCAGAGGCTTATAGCCGATGGACTCTTGGGTTCATTAGAGTTGGAAAAATTTCCAACTTGTGAATCTTGCTTGAAAGGTAAAATGACCAAGAGGCCTTTTAAGGCCAAGGGGTATAAAGCCAAAGAAGTGTTAGAATTGGTTCATTCTGATTTGTGTGGTCCTATGTCTGTCCAGGCAAGAGGTGGTTTTGAATATTTTGTCTCTTTTATAGACGATTATTCAAGATATGGATACATTTAACTAATGCGCCACAAGTCTGAGTGCTTTGATAAGTTCAAAGAGTACAAGGCTGATGTGGAGAAACGTCTAGGTAAAAGTATCAAGACATTACGGTCTGATCGTGGTGGCGAATAACTCTTAGGAGAGTTTAGGAATTACTTATCAGAGGCCGGGATTCAATCCTAATTGTCCGCACTTGGTACACCCCAACAGAATGGTGTGGCAGAACGAAGGAATAGGACTCTTATGGAGATGGTTAGATCGATGATGAGTTATTCAGAATTACCAAATTCATTTTGGGGATACGCTCTGGAAATGGTAGTGTACATTCTGAACTTAGTACATTCTAAATCAGTTTCTTCTACTACCACAGAATTGTGGAATGGGCGAAAGCCCAGTCTAAGACATTTTCGGATTTGGGGTAGTCCAGCACATGTGCTGAAACCAGATGCTGATAAGTTAGAATCTCGTACAGAAGTTCGCGTGTTTGTGGGGTATCCCAGAGGATCGAAAGGTGGTTTATTTTATAGTCCTAAATACCAGAAGGTCATTGTTAGCACCAATGTCTAGCTTTTAGAAGCAGACTATATAATGGATCACAAGCCCAGTAGTAAAATTGTTCTAGAATAACTTAGAGAGGACACGTCTACTTCAGTACCAACAGTACAAGATGAAGTACCACAAGAGACTGCAACACGTGTCACACATGATACACAACCACAGACAGTGCCTCGTCGTAGTGGGAGGGTTGTAAGGCAGCCTGATAGATTCATGTTTTTGGGAGAGTCTTCGGACTTGATCCCGGGTAAACATGAACCTAATCCCCGAACATATGACAAAGCACTCCAAGATATAGATGCAGCATCTTGGCAAAAGGCAAAGAATTCTGAAATAGAGTCTATGTACTCTAATAAGGTCTGGGAGCTTGTAGAACCATCCGATGGTGTAAAAGCCGTTGGATGCAAGTGGATCTATAAACGGAAAAGAAGGACAGACGGGAAGGTAGAAACCTTCAAAGCTAGGCTTGTTGCGAAAGGGTACACTCAAAAAGAGATAATCGATTATGCGAAGACCTTTTCACCGGTAGCCATGCTTAAGTCTATCCGGATACTCTTATCCATTGCTTCTCATATGGATTATGAGATTTGGCAAATGGATGTCAAGACTGCTTTCCTTAATGGAAGTCTTGAAGAGAACATCCATATGAAGCAACCAGAAGGGTTCATTGAAAAAGACAAAGAGCATCTAGTGTGCAAGCTCAATCAGTCCATTTATGGACTGAAGCAAGCTTCAAGGTCTTGGAACATCTAGTTTAATGAAGTAATCCAGTCATATGGATTTATTTAGTGTCCGGATGAGTCTTGTGTATACAAGAAGTGTAACGGAAACGTGGTAGTATTTCTTGTACTATACGTAGATGATATTTTGTTAATTGGCAACAATGTCAAGGTATTATCGGACGTAAGGGTATGGTTGTCCAAACAATTTGATATGAAGGACTTAGGAGAATGTGCACACATCCTTGGGATCAAAGTTATAAGAGATCGCAAGAAAAGAATGTTGTGTCTGTCCCAAGCTTCATATATAGATACAATCTTTGCTCGTTTTAGCATGCAGGATTTCAAGAAAGGTTTCTTACCTTTTAGGCATGGAGTAGCTCTATCTAAAGAGATATCTTCGAAGACATCAAAGGAGATAGAGGACATGAAAGCAGTTCCTTATGCTTCGGCTGTAGGAAGCCTAATGTATGCAATGCTATGTACGAGACCTGATATCTGTTTTGCTGTGGGCATGGTTAGCAGATATCAGAGTAACCCTGGACAAGGACATTGGACTGCGGTAAAGCATATATTAAAGTACCTGAGAAGGACTAGAGATTATATGCTAGTTTACCAAGCAGACGATTTGCTCCCTGTGGGTTACACAGATTGAGATTTCCAATCAGATAGGGACAACAGTAACTCTACATCAGGCTATGTCTTTACTTTAGGAGGTGGAGCCATTGCATGGAGGAGTGTTAAGCAGAAATGCATTTCGGACTCAACCATGGAAGCTGAGTATGTAGCAGCATCTGAGGCGGCTAAAGAAGCAGTATGGCTCAGGAACTTTCTAATGGACTTAGATGTGATTCCTAGTTTGCCCAAAATCATCACAATTTATTGTGATAATAGCGGTGCAGTTGCAAACTCGAAGGAACCACGAGCTCATAAGGCAAGTAAACATATAGAGCCAAGTACGACCTGATACGAGACATCGTCAAGCGAGGAGAAGTTGTCGTCGCCAAGATAGCGTCAGCAGATAACCTGGCAGATCCTTTCACTAAGGCCCTTCTGGCGAAAGCTTTTGATCGGCATGTGGAGGGGATGGGAATCAGATGTATGGCAACAGATATGGCATCTTAGACTTTTAGTATAAGTGGGAGATTGTTGGAGTGTATACTTAAAAGTTTAGCTTTTGTACACATTTATTTCGAAATAAAGAATCACATTGGTCAAATGTTTACATTTATTTGTTAAATATAATTGTTCAATTAATTTATATAGTAGATAACATGGAGTGTAGAGTCACACTTAGAAGATCATGTTGTCGGTTCTCTATAAATTATAAACAGTTGCTCACGACTAAGATGAAAAGGAACAAACCATCAGAATAGACGCAGTGTAATTAAGTATTAGTTTATCTTGACTAATAAATTACACTGATACACTTTAAGTGTATTGAGTAGGATCATTTAGGTAAGTTTTTTGTACTACTTAGTAAAAGAACTAGACCTTAGTTATTATGGAAGTGTGTGCTCTTAATCCTAATATAATAACAAGCATGTATATTTAATATTTATTTCTTTGACTTATCAAAGGGTGAGGTTTAGCTCGATAAATCAATATGCCCGATAAGTTGGGAAATGATATTACTTATAGTATGCGTTGTTGATTATAGAAGGAATCTGTGTCCTAGTTATCTAGGTTGAGAATGTCCCCAAGAGGAGCTCATAAGGATTGCCATGTTAAACCCTGCAGGTGGACCTAGTCCAACATGACAATAAAGTTGAGTGGTACTATTCTTGGAGCTAGATATTAATTAAATGAGTTGTCAGTAACTCACTTAATTAGTGGGCATTCGTAATCTTAAACACAGGGAGACTAACATACTCATGATAAGAAGGAGCCCATAATGTAATTTGGGATTGGTGCGGTAGTGCGGTAATAACTCTCTAGTGGAATGAGTTATTATCGATGAACTTGAGTTGTGTGTTCGGAAGGCCAAAACCAATTTCTCCTCTAGGTCCATGTTGTAGCCTCAATAAAGCCTCAAGTCCATCCAAAGAAAAGCCTATCTTGGTATCCAAGAAGGGGCCGGTTCATTGCTTGGTGACCAAGCAATGGTCGGCCACATATTCTCTAGAAATGGCCGGCCCTTGCCTTGGGCAAAGGGGCCGGTCGCAATATTTAAATTAGGAAGGTTGTTTTTGAATTTTTAAATTTCCTCAGACATTTACAATTTGTAAAAAGAGAGATTTTAAAAATTTATAAAATTTTCCTAATTTAAATTAGGCCACAAGGTTTTAAAAGAGAGTTGTAAAATTTATAAAACTTTCTTTTAAAAAGAAATATTATTAGAGATGTTTTAAATTTTAAAACTTAGTTTTAAATTTTAAAACTTTCCTTTTAATATCCACATAAAAAAAAAGGAGAGTTTGTAAAATTTTATTAGAAGTTTTCTTCTTTTAAAATTTTATAAAAAAAAAATTTTTCTTTTCCTTTTAATAAGTGGCCGGCCACCTTGCTTGGTGCCCAAGCAGGGGGCCGGTTAAATAATTAAACAACAACAAATAGTTGTTTAATTAATAAATTAATCTAGGATTGATTAATTAAAAGGAAAGAAAAAGAAAAAGAAAAGGAAATAGGAATGAGTCTATTTTTTTATAAAACTCTTTCCATAATTTTCCGTTGGGAAACTAATATAAAAAGGGGGGAAGGGGAGGCCTTGAAAAAACATAACAATTGATATTGTGTTGTTGGAAATCATCAAGTGGCCGACCCCTCTCCCTCTCTTCCCTTTGCTCTCTTTTTCTCCTTTGTGGTGGTGGTGGCCGAATTCTAGAGAAGGAGGAGAAGCTCTCCGGGTGGTGTTCATCTTGGAGGATCGTCGCCCACACGATGTCCAAGAGGAGGCGAGGGATACGGCAGAAGATCTCGAGATTTTTAACATACAAGGAAGTGGTATAACTAGTATTTAATTTCCGCATCATACTAGTTAATTTTTCTTTGTATAAATACCAAATACAAGAGGCATTCGATTCTTGTTTTTCGAATTTAATTTCGATGTTGTGTTCTTTTTCTTTTTTACTTGTGATTTGATTATTCCTTTTGGTTAACCTAGAGTTATATAAGGAAATTAAATATTAACTTTCCTTAAAAGGCTTTGTCTAGTCGGTGGTGGTTGCTCCCATATCCAAGAAGGCCAAGTGCCTCGCCATGCAGTACTGGAAGCCAATTTTGGAAACTAATATTTAATTGAATTTATATCCTAGGTGATTTGGATCAAACGTGTTAAGTTCCGCAGGAGATCCAAATCTAAACCTAAAGGAACATATAAGTTAAACTTGGAATCAAACGTGTTAAGTTCCGCAGGAGATACAAGTTTAACTTAAAAGAACACATGGTAGCTAGGAAAGGTTCAGATCACGTACAAAATTTTTGTACAGTGGAGCTATTGGGATTTCCGAGTAGCAACCAACAAGATGAACTGTTAAGTGAACCATTATATCAAAAAATGAAGGTGGAAAATACTTTTCAAATAGACAGAACGTCGTCACAATTTATATTTGTACATTATCCATCTTTGAGGCATCTATTACTTTGTTACATAACACATTGAATAAGAAACAAAACCTTGTGATAGCATTTCTGACATGCTTGGGTAGAACACCACGGATGGCAATTGGAAGCTAATGTTGCATTAAGGTGTGGCAGTCATGTGATTTAAGACCAACCAGTTTTAGATCCTTCATTGAGACAAGGTTTTTGATGTTGGAGGAGTAACCCATGGGAACCTTAATTCCGAACAATGAATTACAAAGTCTTCTTTTCTCATCCTTGCCTAATGTATAACATGCTGGGGGCAAAAATGTCCTTTTCTCTCCTTTTTGTGGTGTTAATTCTCCCCTAATTTTCATATCCACTAGGTCGTTTCTTGCTGCAATTCCATCTTTTGTCTTTCCTGGCATATCAAGTAATGTACCAATCAAACTTTCACAAACATTTTTCTCTATGTGCATCACATCAAGAACATGTCGAACATGCAAATCTTTCCAATACTCAAATTCAAAGAATATCGATTTCTTTTTCCAGCATGAATTACCATCATTTTCCTTTCATTGAAGATTTGCTCTCATTTTTCCCCATCGGCATGTAATTCCTTATACTTTTTTAAAAACTTCATCGCCACTTAGTGGTTTTGGGGCCATAGTAAAGTCTTGTGTCCCATCAAATGCCTTCTTCTGCCTTCGATAAGGATGATCTCTACAAAGAAACCGTCTATGACCTGTAAATGACATTTTTTTAATATGCTTCAACCTTTTTGCACAAGTTTTCTCACCACAAATAGGGCATGCTTGATATCCTTTTACAGTGCATCCTGCCAGGTTTCCATATGCTGAAAAATCATTAATTGTCCACAATAGGACAGCTCTAAGCAAGAATCTTTCTTCTCGGTGTGCATCATATGCTTCAACACCAACTTCCCATAATTCTTTTAAATCATCAATCAAAGGCGCCAAGTACACATCAATGTCATTTCCCGGCTGTTTAGGACCAGAAATCAACAACGTGAGCATCATATATTTTCTCTTCATACACAACCATGGAGGAAGGTGATCATTATAACTGGTCAACAACTATATATAGAACTCATCAAACTATGAGGATTTATCCCATCAGCTGCTATGGCCAACCTTAGATTTCTTGTCTTAGAAGCAAAATCTGGCCAATTATGATCCACAAGTCTCCAATAAGGTGCATCAGCTGGATGTCACATATAGGCATCACATACTCTTTTATTAGCATGCCAAGTTAACTCCTTAGATATTTCCTTGCTCCTAAACATTCTTTGAAATCTAGGAATAGGAGGAAAGTACCATAAAATTTTTGCTGGGACTCCTTCAATTATCCTACAATTCTTGGCCAACTTCTACCATGACAACCCACAAGTAGGACAATCGATAAAATCCTCATACTCCTTCCAGTATAAGACACAATCATTAGGGAAAGCACGTATTTTCTTATAAGTTATCCCCATTGCACATAAGCTTTTCTTTGCATCATATAAAGATAAAGGCAATTCATTGTCAACGGGAAGCATTTCTCCAAACAAGACAAGTAGTTCAGTAAAACTATTATCACTCCAGCTGTATTTCGCTTTCAAGTTATATAATTGCACAATTGCAGATAACTTTGTAAATTTAGTACACCCAGTATACAGAGGTTTCTCAACATCCTCAAGTAATTTTATAAATTAATCTGGATTCTCTGAACTTTCATATGCAGCGTGTACCATATCTATAGGTTTATCAGCAAAATAGTTTTCACTTTCTCCAGCTGCATCATTCTCTTTCTTTAAATCTCCTAATATATATTCTTCCCCATGTCATATCCATTTTTTGTATGCTAAGTCTATACCATTACAGTACACATGTGCCCTTATGTTATTAATATTATTGTTCCATAGATTGCCACATTTCGTACAAGAACAAGGTATACTAGTAGGATTAGTAGCATGTTGCAGCGCAAATTGCAAGAAAGATTCTAGTCCAAGTTCAAACTCATGTGATAATCTATCCTTTGCCATCCATGCCTTGTCCATTTTGTTGTACTAATGAATCTAAAATCAATCAAAAATTTCAAGACAATTACAACAATGAGCCATATTACATACTATTTCATAATTTCAGAATCAACAATTAACTTAGTATGACAAACAAAATTTGCACTTCATCATTATACCAATAAATAAACTATGAGTCATTCATGAATAATCACCTAAAACCTAAACCGTATTAGGAACCATTTAGACGGATTCAGAAATTCACAAAATCATAATTAATTTGTTCATGAATCGATTTAACAAGAAGGTCAAAAGAAAATACTCACTTAATGATCAAAGTCTTTAAGTTGTATATAGAGCGCGTCCAATAAGCCCAACACATGAATCCTGTAGAAACAACAACAACAAAAAGAGGTAAATTTCTAAACCAGAAACCATGACATATCAGTGAAAAGAATTAGCATAGACATAAAAGAAACTTGATAGTTCAAGGATTACATAAAACCAACTTAGCAACAGGAACTAACAAATCCTCAATCTATCAAACAAAAATGATAAAATCAACTCAAGGTAGTGTTTGAGGAAATTCATCAAACACATTGCATGCATCAATCAATTAATACTTGTAACAAGAGATCAAGAAGATAAAACTGTCGAAGATGAGGAAGAACTTCAGTAGCGATGATGGATAAAGGAAAAATTACCGGAATGTGAAGAAGGACTCCAGCGGTGGTAGTGAATGCTGGACCGGAGATGGATGATGGAAAAACTATCGGAATGCGAAGAAGGCCTCCTCTTCTCACCCAAAGGGAGGAGTTGGAGGAGATACAGTGTGGTTGGACGGAGAAGCAAGGGCGTCGTGTCTTGATCCTGATCGGGAGAGGAAGGGGCGTCGATCTAGGAAGGGGAAGAGGGAGATGAGGTTGAGAGAGATGCTCGGAGGTTTAGGTTTAGGTTTAGGTTGAGAGAGATGGTCGGAGAAAGGGGCACGATATAGGTTTAGGTTTGGAGGGAACTTTGTGAAGTGTTGCAAATGTTGGCTGGTGAGAAAATTAAAATATTTTATTTTGGTTCATTAACACTAGGTTTTAAAAATCGCTGTTAAAATCGGTGTCTATTAATGAAAAAAAGGTGCTCATAGACATCGCCTAAAAAACCGATGTCTATGAGCGAAAATCTGTGCTCTTAGACACCGATTTTTGGAAAACCCGGTGTAAAATACTCAAAGACATCGGAATTTGCTTAAAATCGTTGTTGCTCCACCGATGTCTATGAGGGTTTTTCTTGTAGTGTATACTTAGTATTTATTTCTTTAATTTATCAATGGATGAAATTTATTCGTTAAATCAATAGGCCCAATAAGTTGAGAAATAATATTATTTATATGATGTGTTGTTGATTATAGAAGGAAACTATGTCCTAGTTATCTAGGTTGATAATGTACCCTTGAGGAGCTCATAAGGATTGTCATGTAAACCCTGCAGGTGGACTTAGTCCAACATGACAATGAAGTTGAGTGGTACTACTCTTAGAGCAGATATTAATCAAGTGAGTTGTCAGTAACTCATTTAATTAATAGACATTCGATATCTTAAACACAGGGAGATTAATGCTCTCATGATAAGAAGGAGCCTATAATATAATATGGGATTGGTGCGGTAGTTCAATAATAACTCTTTAGTGGTATGAGTTATTATTGATGAACTTGAGTTGGATGTTCAGGTCGAACACAGAAAGCTCAAGCTCATCGGGAGGCCAAAACTAATTCCTCCTCTCGGTCCTTGCTGTAGCCTCTATAAAGCCTCGCATTCACCCGTTTGATTTTCCTTCTTATCCAAATGAGGGGTCGGCCACATCCTTGTTTAGTGCCCAAGAAAGGAGTCGGCCAAGCCCTCTTGGTGCCCAAGATGTGGGTCGGCCAAGCCATGCTTGGTGCCCAAGCATGGGGCCAGCCATACAAGAAGAGAAAAGGAAGTTTTGTTGAAAACAAAATTTTGTTAAAATCTTTCCATTTATAGCTTTCTACAATGGATTAAAAGAAAGATTTTAATTTTGTTAAAATCTTTCCTTTTTGTAGTTATCTTCAATGGTTAAAAGAGATATTTTAATTTTGTTAAAATCTTTCCTTTTTTGTAACCAACCATTATAGGAATAAAAGGAAGATTTTGTTTAAAACAAAATTTGGTTATAATCTTTCCTTTTATAGCTATTTACAATGGTTTAAAAGAAAGATTTTAGTTTTGTTAAAATCTTTCCTTTTTATAACTATCTACAATAGCAAATAACAGGAAATTTTATTAAAAACTTTCTTTATTTGCCGCTAGCAAAGATTATAAAAGAGAAGGAGGGAGGTGCCCAAAAACTAACACAACCTAAGGCTCCTCTTTTGTTCTCTTGTGTGGCCAGCCCTTCTTTTATCTTCTTCTATTGTCTTCTTTCCCTAAAGGCCGGTGGCATCCACCCTTTCTTCTTCATTAGGGTCGTTGCCCTTTAGAGAAGACTCTACCTGGGTGGTCGATTGCTTGGAGGAGAAGAAGAAGAAGGAGGAGGCTAGGCCTCTTCATTTTGTATTCTTTGGTGGTCGAAAGCTTGGAAAAGAAGGAGAAGGTCGAGTGTCTTCGTCTTGGTAGATTGTCGCCCACACGACGTCCAAGAAGAGGAGAGCAATACATCAGAAGATCAAGAGGTCTTTAGCTACAAGGAAAGGTACAACTAGTTCTTTATTCCGCTACGAACTAGTTTAGTTTTTCTTTGTATGGATCCTGAAATACCAACACAAGAGGCTAGCGATTTTGTGTTTCGATTTTGTGTTTCGATCTTATGCTTCGATTGAGGTCTCTTTAGCTAAACCCAGGGTTTACTATGAGGAGTTTAAATATTCAATTTCTTGGAAAGACTTTGTCTAGGAAGTGGTGGATGATCCCATAACCAAGAAGGTTGAGTGGCTCACCAACGACCTGGAAGCCAATCCTTGAAATAGATATTTAATCAACTTCTGTAATATGGTTTAACTTGTGAAGAACATATGAGTTAAACTTGGAGTAAAAATGTTAAGTTTTGTTCCCAATCCAAGTTTAACTTATGAGAACACATGGTTGAACTTGGAGTAAAAATGTTAAGTTTCATTTTCAATCCAAGTTTAAGAACACATGGGTTGCTAGGAAAAGTTCTGTGCTTGTACAAATTTTTTATACAGGCGAAATAGAATGGAATTCGAGTAGCATCCAACATCTCCCACTTATACTAAATGACTATGCTGCCATAAATGCTATCATACATCTGATTCTGATCCCCTCAACATGCCTATCAAAATCGCTCGCTGGAAGGACCTTAATGAAAGGATCTGCCAGGTTATCTACTGATGTAATCTTGGTGACAACAACCTCTCCTCATTTTATGATGTCTTGTAACAGGTGGTACTTGCGCTCAATGTGTTTAGTTGCCTTATGGATTTGTGGTTCCTTCGAGTTTGCTACTGCACCACTGTTATCACAATAAATTGTGATAACTTTGGGCAAACCAGGAATCGCATCTAAGTCCGTCAAGAAGTTTCTTAGTCATACAGCTTCTTTGGCTGCCTAAGAGACTGCCACATACTCAGCTTTCATGGTGGAGTCTGAAACGCATTTCTTCTTAACACTCCTCCATGCTATGGCTCCACCTCCCAAAGTAAACACATACCCTGAGGTTGATTTACTACTGCCCCTATCTGATTGAAAGTCCGAATCCGTGTAATCCACAGGGAGCAAATCATCTGCCTGGTAAACAATCATATAATCTCTAGTCTTTTTCAGGTAATTTAATATATGTTTTATGACAGTCTAATGTCCCGGTCCTAGGTTACTTTGATATCTGGTAATCATGCCCAGGCAAAATAGATATCCGGTCTCGTACACAGCATCGCATACATTAGGCTTCCTACAGCCGAAGCATAAGGAACTGCCTTCATCTTTTCTATCTCCTTTGATGTCTTAGGACACATTTCTTTAGATAAAGGTACTCCATGCCAAAAAGGTAGAAAACCTTTCTTGGAGTTTTGCATGCTAAAATGAGCTAAGATAATATCGATGTATGAAGCTTGGGATAAGCACAACATCCTTTTCTTACGATCCCTTATTACTTTAATCCCAAGAATATGTCCACATTCTCCCAAGTCCTTCATATCAAACTGCTTGGACATCCATACCCTTACGTCTGACAACACTTTGATATTGTCGACAATGAGCAAAATGTCATCTACATATAGTACAAGAAATACCACCACGTTTTGGTCACTTTTCTTATATACACAAGACTCATCCGAACACTGAATGAATCCATAAGACTGGATCACTTCATCAAACCGGATGTTCCGAGATCTCGAAGTTTGCTTCAGTCCATAAATGGACCGATTGAGCTTACATACAAGATGTTCTTTACCTTTAACAATGAATTCCTCTAGTTGCTTCATATAGATGCTTTCTTTAAGACTTCCATTAAGGAAATTTGTCTTGACATCCATTTGTCAAACCTCATAATCCATATAAGAAGCAATAGATAAAAGAATCTGGATAGACATAAGCATGGCTACTGGTGAAAAAGTTTCCTCATAATCGATTCCCTCTTTTTTAGTATACCACTTCGCAACAAGCCTTGCTTTAAAGGTTTCCACCTTCCCGTCTGTTCCTCTTTTCCTTTTATAGACTCATTTACATCCAATGGCTTTTACACCATTTGGTGGTTTACAAGCTCCCAGACTTGATTAGAATGCTTATATTCTATTTCAGAGTTCATTGCACTTTGCCAATATCCTGCATCTTTATCTTGGAGTGCTTCATCATATGTCTAGGGATCAGCTTCATGTTCACCAGGGATTAAGTCTGAAGACTCTCCCAAAAACATGAATTTTTCAGGTTGTTTAACAACCCTCCCACTACGACGAGGCACTACTTGTAATTGTGCATTATTTGTGACACGTGTTGTAGTTACTTGTGTATCTCATCTTGTACCGTTGGTACTAAAATAGAAGTGTACTCTCTTATTTTCTCAAGAACAATTTTACTCATGGGCTTGTGGTTCATTACATAGTCCTCTTCTAAAAATCGGACATTGGTGCTAACAATGACCTTCTGATCTTTAGAACTATAAAACAAACCACCTTTCGTTCCTCTAGGATATCCCATGAACAAGCGAACTTCTGTACGTGATTCCAACTTATTAGCATCTCCCTTCAGCACATGTGCTGGACTACCCCAAATCCGAATGTATTTCAAACTAGGCTTACGCCTATTCCACAATTCTGTGGGAGTAGAGGGTACTAACTTAGAAGGTGCCAACTTTAGAATGTACGCCGCCATTTCTTGAGAATAACCCAAAAATTAATTTGATAATTCTGAATAACTCATCATTTATCTAACCATTTCCATAAGAGTCCTATTCCTTCATTCCACCACAACATTCTGTTGGAGTGTACTAGGTGCAGACAATTGGGATTGAATCCCAGCCTCTGATAAATAACTCCTAAACTCTCCTAAGATGTACTCTCCACCACGATCAAATCGTAGTGTCTTGATACTTTTACCATGATGTTTCTCCACATCAGCCTTGTACTCTTTGAACTTATCAAAGAACTCAGACTTATGGCGCATCAAGTAAATGTACCCATATCTCAAATAGTTGTCTATAAAAGAGACAAAATATTCGAAACCACCTCTTTCCTAGATAGTCATAGGCCCACACAAATCAAAATTAACCAATTCCAATACTTCTTTGGCTCTATACCCCTTTGCCTTAAAAGGCCTCTTGGTCATTTTTTCTTCCAAGCAAGACTCGTAGGTCGGAAAGTTTTCCACTACCAATGAATCCAAAGGTCGATCGGCTATTAACCTTTGAATCCTAATCAAGTTAATATGACCCAACCTTAGATGCCAAAGATATGTTTGGTTCATTCCCGAAGGTTGCTTTCTCTTATTAGAATTAGAAGATATGTTATTAATTTTTATTTATTGCATCGTGGGAGTTACTGGATTAAGAGTATACAAATTGCCAACCAACGCACCAAAATAGATAACCACCCTATTTTTCTTGACAACCACTTTGTCATCAAAAGAAACAAAATATCAATCCATAAATAATTTAGAAATTGAAATCAAGTTCTTTCTAAAATATGGTACGTAAAGATAATTTTTCAAAATCAAGGTTTTATTCCTATCAAAAGATAAAAAAACATCTCCCACTGCAATAACCACCACTCTCATGCCATTTCCCATATAGATGGTGATCTCCCCTTCATGTAGTCGTCTAGTTTCCTAGAACCCCTGCAATGAATTGCAGACATGATCAGTGGCTCCCATATCAACACACCAGGTACCGATAGATAACATCGCTAAATATGTTTCAACAACTAAGATATACCTTTATTGTTCTCCTTCTTGTGAGGACACTCCACCTTCCAATGTCTAGACTTCTTGCATGTGATGCAGTTGCCCTTCGGCTTCTTCACACCTGCCTGCAGCCTAGTCCCTTGAGGTCGAATCACTTTCTTTGTCGAACCAACTTGTTTCTTCTTCTTCTTTCCGCCTTTCAGCTTAGAGGCAGAAACGTTTTCAGCAATGCGAACTTGAGACTTTGACGAAATAGCCCTTCTACTGCTTGGAGTTCTGTTAAAAGATTCGCCAATGAATAAACCCTTTTGTTCATGTTGTAGTTCAAGCAGAACTGCTCAAAACTCTTGGGCAGCATTTAGAGAATGATATCGACCTGGGTTTCCCCATCAATTTCAGCTCCAAGGACTTCCATCTCATTCAAATGAGTCATCATCTTGAGGATATGATCCCTTACGGGTGTCCCCTCAGTCATCGTGGTCGTCATTAAGTTTCTCATGACCTCCTGCCTGGACGCCCGATTCTGGTGTCCGAAGAGTTCCTTGAGATTGAGCATCATGTCATAGGCAGTGGGTATGGTCTAATGTTGATGTTGTAACACATTTGACATAGAAGTCAAAATGTAACACCGCACCATCTCATCTACCTTAACCCATTTCTTATGTCTCTCTATCTCCTCTTCACTAGAATTCTTATCAGGCATGCTAGGACAGACCTCAAGAAGTACGAACTTGTATTTTTCAGTAGTTAAGACAATGTCCAAGTTCCGTTTCCAATCAATATAATTTGGACCAGTAAGTTTATTTTCTTTTAAAATAACAGCAAGAGGATTGAAAGCCATTTTGAAATCTTGAGAATCACAAAATAAAATATTTGGTCAAAACTTAAAATTTAAAATAATATTGATTTCTTAAACAATATAATTTAAATTCACCAACACATTAAAACACTGTGAATTTTGTATGCCACGATAGTGTGGATGTATACAAATTTAAACATTTGTATGAGGAGGTTTTACCCATTAATTTTATTATCTTGTCAATCTAACTTTATGAAAAATAAAATTAATAGTTGGTTTGTTTTCGGTCACACAAAAATAGCAGTGACTCCGATGGGAAAGATACTATTAAATGTGCCTAAGTGTATACCATTACTTGATACTTAGTCCATTAATTAGGATTGTGCCCCTTCAGATGGAGAAGATCGCACATACCTAAATAATTTCCTATAATCATCCATAGAGGAAGTTTGATCTAGTGATCCACAAACAAACTCATTCGATATGGAGGAAGGCACTTAAGGCCAACGCGCAAGTTTGAATGCATCACTTACAAACCAGTAATGGAGACCGTGAAATTTATTTAAATAATCTCTCTCCCACTTAGTTATTTAAATTAAGGAATTTTAACATGCACACACATCACAGCATATAAAAACAGCATCACAGCACATAAAAACAGAATATAAAGGTAATAAATATGAAAATAGAATTTCCAACTATTATGGTCTCATCCATCGATGTCCTCCAAGATGTCGCCAATAGATCAAGTCGTCGCATCTATCTTCCTTCCTTCTTCTCCGCGCCTCCGGTCCTCAAAATAGCACCACGCATAGCAAGGATACAAGCCGCAACAAAAGAAATAAAAATTAAATTTATCAATCCTATATTCCACAAAGGAATTTACATGTAATCTAGATTTAACAGAATGTAACAAATAATACAACAATAGGTTGTATTTAATTATTACAATCATGCACACACATCACAACCTCGACATGCCCGTAGGGTTTAAATCACACATAAACACAAAAAGTCATAATAGTTGGACCTAGGATGCCTGCAACCACAGAGTTAATCTTTCTAGCACATCCTACTATTATCTTGCCTAAACTTATATATGAGTAGTGCATAATTTAATCAAAAACCAATCACACAGAGCCAGAAAACTCGCTCTGATACCACTTGAAGGCGCTGGAATTCCATTCTGTTGTAATTTCCCTATACAAAAATTGTACAAGTACAGAACTTTTTCTAGCAACCTGTATATTCGATCAGACATGTGTTTGATCAATCAAGCAAGTTCTTAATGAATCAAAGCACACCTTGATCAAAGTACAAGATCGCTGGCCTCTTGTGTTGGTATTCAAAATCGATACAAAGAAAACTAAACTAATTACGCAGCGAAATTAAAGAACTAGTTGTACCTTTCCTTTGTAGCTAAAGACCTATTGATCTTCTATTGTATTCCTCTCCTCTTTTTGAACGTCGTGTGGGCAACGATCTACCAAGATAACAAACACCCTTCCTTTCGTTGTTTCCAAACTACCGACCACAAAGAGAATAGCTAGGATGAGGCACCTTCTCCTCTTATTCTTCATTTCCAAGCCGCCACCCACAAAGGAAAGCTAGAGGAGGTGCCAGCCCTAGGAGAAGAAGAGGTGTCGTCGGCCCTAGGAGAAGAAAAGGTGTCATCGGCCCTAGGAGAAGAAGAGGTGCCACCGGCCCTAGGAGAAGAAGATGTGTCGCCGGCCCTAGGAGAAGAAGATGTGCCGCCGGCTCTAGCAAGGAGAAGAGAAGCCGTTGACCCAAGGTAAAGGATGAGGTGCCGCCGACCTTATGTAAAGGGGTGGAGGTGGCGCCGAAAACTAAAACAAACAACTATTACAACGACTCATGGATGGGTGGATGCGAGGCTTTATATAGAGGCTACAACAGGGACCTAGAGGAGAAATTGGTTTAAGCCTCCTGATGGGCTTGGGCTTCCTGTGTTCGGCCCGAACACTCAACTCAAGTCCATCAATAATAACCCATACCACTAAAGGGTTATTATTGAACTACCACACCAATCCCATATTACAATATGGGCTCCTTCTTATCATGAATGTGTTAATCTCCCTTTGTTTAAGATATCGTATATCCATTAATTAAATGAGTTACTGACAACTCAATTAATTAACATCTGATTCCAAGAGTAGTACCACTCAACTTTATTATCATGCTGGACTAAGTCCACCTGCAGGGTTTACATGATAATTCTTATGAGCTCCTCAAGAGGACATCATCAGCCTAAATAATTAGGACACAGATTCCTTCTATAATCAACAACACACTATATAAACAGTACGATTTTCAAACTCATCGGGTCTATTAATTTAACAAATAAATCTCAACCATTGATAATTTAAAGAAATAAATACCAAGTATACGTGCTTGTTATTATATAGGGATTAAGAGAATGCATATGCATAATAACAGATGTTCTGTTCTTTTATGTAATCAGTACAAATCAAACAACCTTAAACGGTCTTGCTCAATACACACATAGTGTACTAGTGTAATTTTATTGTCAAGATAGACTAATACCAAATTGCACTACAACTGTTCTAATGGTTTGTCTCAATCCATCTTAGTTGTGAGCTACTATTTATAATTTATAAGGAACCGATAACATGATCTTCTGTATGGCACCACACACCATGTCATTATTGTAATCCCAAGGTGTTTTGATGTGATTAAACAAGTTAAGTTAGGTCATGTTTGGTTTAACCCTTGTGTCTAAGTGTGCATGAGCTTAGGAGCACAGAAAGTCAAGCGGAAGATGCGACTAACGAGAAGGACGATACGGGAGAGACCCGACGGGCTCGATGCGTCCGAGGGACGAGGTGACCGTGGAAGAGTACACCGTTGGACGAGAAGAACGTACACGACGTTCAAGGGACGAGACCCCGGGAAGGAAGGCTGCTTGAGAAGAAGGTCGGAAGTTGGGTTTGGGTGAGCCCTATTCCAGATGGCAGAGATCACCCAAGCGAGCCGAACCAGACCAGAAGACCCGGACCGAGGCGGGCAAAACCAGAGCAGAGGGCCCGGACCAGAAAGTCAACTTGGTTGACTTAGTGGTTTGGGCGCCTGGATCGTCCAGGCGCCCGGAGTTGGACTTTATCCATATCACAGTCAAATCGTGATCTGTGTGCAAGGGATAAAATTTTATCCCCCGAGGGCGCCCGGGACCCTTCGGGGTGCCCCGAGTAGTGCTATAAATATAGCACTGGTTTTCACAGTTAGAAAAACTCACTTGTAATCCATTTCTCTGTGCTTTACATTTCTTCTGTGCTGTTAACGTTGTAAGAGGCTACTCCGCCCGAAGGAGATCTTCAGATAGTGTGCCTTATTCTCCTTAGATTAGCAATCTTCTGATTGCAAACCAAGTAACTTCTCTACGTCCATTTTCTTTATTAATCTCTGTCTTTTTAATTATAAGTGTTCTGTGTTGAAAATCCGAGAAAGGTTGATTTTATTTTTTAGGGCAATTCACCCCTCCCCTCTTGCTAGCCTCCAAAGGGACCAACAAGTGGTATCAGAGTGAGGACGTTTCAGAAGGACTAACCACCGACCGAAGCAAGCAACCAATGGTCAGACCAAGCATCGTTCCACCAAAATTCGAGGGGGACTTCGCACACTGGAAGCGTTGTATGGAGGTATTTATGAAAATCGATTTCAAAATTTGTCTAATTATAAAATATGGTTTTGTAGCTCCTACGAATCAAAATGGAGAAGAAAAAGAAGAGAGCCTTTGGACAAAGAAGGAACAAAATGATTCCGTTGCAAACAACCGGGCGGAATATCACTTGTCGAGCGTGCTGCCGCCTCAAGAAGTCAACCACATCGGAAGCTACTCATCAGCCAAAGAACTCTGGGAAAAATTCCTGGAACTCCACAAAGGGGCATCCGAAGCCAAACTCGCAAGGAGAGATATACTTTGGAACAAATTGATGAACATCCGTCTGGAAAAAGGTGAGAAAGTAGCCGATTTACATGAAAAGGTAAAAGAGTTAATTACCGGACTCAAGAATCTTGGTGAAACGGTAACCAACAGGGGCACCATACGCTACGCACTCAATGCTTTTCCCAGAACTCCAGAATGGACGTCAATCATCGACGCCTACTACATTTCAAAGGACCTAGACGTAAGTACCCTAGAGGAGTTATTTTCTACTCTCAAATTACATGAAACCAGATGTGCAGGGACAACAAAGGAATCAAGTCAGATAATGGTGCTAAACACAACCAAGAAGGCTGAACCCGAGTTAGACTCAGAAGACGATCAAGAAGCGTATATGGTAAGGAATTTTAAAAAATTCTTTCGATCTAATAAATTTAAAGAAATGCAAAATAAGAAGAATCCGAGAAATAGAAGAAGAGTTCGTTGCTACCAGTGTCAAAAGGAAGGACACTTAAAAGAGGATTGCCCAGAACTCAAGAAATATAAAGTCAAGATACCCAAGAAGCACAAGAATCTAAAAGCTACTTGGGATAATACTTCATCATCTGAATCTGAAGTACAAGAATATGCCAAACTAGCACTAATGGCGAGCTATGAAGGACAAAGTACATCGGAACCCAGCATCAATGAAGGGGTAGCGACTTCAGATGAATGCAGCGAAACAGGGGGAGAGTCAGGTTTCGAGTCTAATATGGTAAGTGAGGTATGTCTCTTACCTCCTGATCAGCTTTATTTCGGTATTAAGGCTATGGTAAAGTCTATGTATAAATTAAAAAGTGAAAATACTAAATTAAAAAATGAAAACTTAGAAATAAAAAGATCTTTAGCAAAATCTTGTCTGATAGAGGATTTTAATAAAATTAAACTTGAAAATATTAAATTAAAAGAAAAAATAAAAAACTTGAAAAATTTTGGTTGTTCAAATATTTCTACTTTTAGAAACTATAAAGGATTAAACTGGTATTATAGGTTTCATAAAAGTCAGATTAGAAAAATATCAAAAGCTTATGTACCTAGAAAATACCTAATTAACCCTGTAGGATGGAATCTATATTGGGTTCCAAAGTCGTGCTTAACTTGAACTGTTAATTAAATTTAGCGCTTTTAGTGAGAAAGTTAAACAGTGAATTTCTTTATAAGGCTTTGTCTAAGAAAGTGGTTGTTGCTCCAATAACTAAGAAGGTCTAGTGCCTCGCCACTGCCTGGAAGTCAAGTATTGAAATAAATAGTTTAATTGACTAACTGAAAAAACATTAAAATTAAAATTATTTAATGCTTTAAAGGGTTACTCAATTTGTTTTAGAAAATATTTTCAAAAATATTAATGTTTACAAAAACTTAGGAAATTTTTTTTTAGTTAGGAAATCTTTCCGTTACAAATTTTTTTCTTATATATTTTGCCTTATATATTTTTACCTTAAAAATTTTTGCCTTATATATTTTTTAAGTTAGGAAAGTTGGGAAATTATTTTGCCTTATATATTTTTGCCTTAAAAATTTTTTCTACACATAAGAAATTTTTAACTTTTTAAAATTTTACCTTAAACATGTTAAATGAACCACGGTTTTTTTATGTGATCAAAGGGGGAGAAGAATGTTAAGAATGTTAAGTCTAGGGGGAGGTGTATTTAAAATTTATTTTCATTGAAAAATCTTACTTACACTTATTTGCAACATTATTTGTTTTTATATTATGTCTATTTTACCTTAGCTTAACCTATGTTGCTCACATCAAAAACGGAGAGATTGTTGGAATCCCAAGATGTTTTGATGTGATCAAACAAGTTACGTTAGGTCCTGTTTAGTTTAACCCTTGTGTCTAAGTGTGCAGGAGCTTAGGAGCATAGGAAATCGAGTGGAAGACGCAGCTAGCGAAAAGGACGGCACGGGAGAGAGACGACGGGCTCAGTGCGTCCGAGGGACGAGGTGACCGCGGAAGAGTACATCGGTGGACGAGAAGAACGTACACAATGTTCGAGGGACGAGAAACTGGGAAGGAAGGTTGCTTGAGGAGAAGGTCGGAAGTTGGGTTTTGGTGAGTCCTATTTCGGATGGCAAAGATCACCCAAGCAAGAGGAACCAGAGCAGAAGACCTGGACCGAGGCGGGCGAAACTAGAGCAAAGGGCCCAAACCAGAAAGTCAACTTGGTTGACTTAGTGGTCCGGGCGCCCGGAGTTGGACTTTATCCAGATCACAGTCAAACTGTGATCCGTGCGTAAGGGATAAAATTTTATCCCCATAGGGCGCCCGAAACCCTTCGGGGTGCCCCGAACAGTGCTATAAATATAGCACTGGTTTTCACAGTTAGAACAACTCACTTGTAATCCATTTCTCTGTGCTTTACTTTTCTTCTGTATTGTTAACATTATAAGAGGCTACTCCGCCCGAAGGAGATCTTCAGATAGTGCTCCTTATTCTCCTTGGATTAGCAATCTTTTGATTGCAAACCAAGTAACTTCTCTGCATCCATTTTCTTTACTAGCCTCTGCCTTTTTAATTATAAGTGTTCTGTATTTAGTTGAAAATCCGAGAAAGGTTGAATTTATTTTTCAGGGTAATTCACCCCTCCCCTCTTGTCATCCTCCAAAGGGACCAACAGTTATCTACAATATAAATTAAATGGACAACTGCATTGATATATATATAAATATAAAATACAAACATTTGACCAAAGTGATTCTCATTTCAAAATATTTCAAAACAAATGTTCATACAAAAGCTAGGCTTATAGTATACATCCCAACACCCTCAATTGGGATGCGTCCTCACTTAGTCAATCTCTTCCAGTGACTTACCTTTGCTTACCATGTGTCAAGTTACCTCATTGATGTTAAACAGACCCACTAGGTCTTCCTACTAGAATCACACATCCGGACTTCACCACTCGGGAATCATACATCCTGATCTTCTATCGGAATCACACATCCAGACTTCACCAATCAAGAATAGAACATCCCAATTGAACTTCCTCCCTAGTGTCAAGTCCTCTTGACCCATCAAGTTAGTCAACCCTGCGCACTCGATAGGTTAAATTATGATAACACCTAATTTAATTCACTTGTCATTTATCAAAATCTGAGTTAGACCGTTAGTGTAAATTGCACTAATAATCTCCTCCTTTTTGATGCAATGACAACCTGGGTTAAAGTTAGGAAAAGATATGCAAGAATGAAATAAGCATGATTCAAGAGAACTCAAAATTAAGTAAATTTTACTTTATTCTCTTGATCATTTTAGGATTAAGATTATCAATAGATTTAGTTGTCTTTTTCTTACTTACCCTCCTCCTTTGGCATTCATAAAAAATAATGTAGATAGGTAAGGCAAATTACAAATAGACAAGCAAGTAATAATTTGTGCAAAATAAAAAAACTTGTAGGTTGATTGGAGGGAGGAGTTAGTAAAATTTTTAAAAAGTATTTTAATAGAAATTTTTAACTATTCAAAAGATTTTCAACATTTTGAAAATCAATTTTGCAACATAAACCTTTTGTAAAACTAAATTTTACAAACTAGTTTTCAAGATAGATTTCAAAAATAATTGAAATTACTTTACAAAATATTGTTTCAAAATAAATTTGAAAGTGGTTTCAAAGAATTTCTCCAAAAATAATTTTGGAAATATTAACAATCTAGTTTTCAAACAAAAAAATTTAAAGGTTTTTCAAAGATATTTTTCAAAATAAAAATATAATCTTTGAATAAAACTTTTCACATATTTTCCAAAGTGTTTTTCGAAAATATCTTTCAAAATATAATTTTCAAAATATTTACATTTTATTTTTCAAAATAGATAGTTTGAAAAAGTACAATAATTTTTGCAACAAATTTTGAAAGTGATTTTGAAAGTGATTTTTGCAACAAGTATTAGGAAAGGAATTAAATTAATTTAAAAATGATTTTCAATTATCCTCCCCCTGAACCTGATATATTTAGAAAAATATTCATCCAAAAATTTGGCCTTAAATGTCTAACTTTTAGTTACTAATTAACTATTAGAAAATAGCAATGTTCACTTAATTAATCAAGTTAAGTAAATGTATCCAGTTAGCATTTGACTAAAATGGATTACTTAACTTGATCTTTTTAATTTTAGTACTTTTCACCCAGACTTATGTTGATGTACTAATATAAGCATCTAAAGGCCAAACAATAGGTCTATGTATCTCACGTCGTTCTAACTTTATGAATACACAACCAATGTAGACCTATTGTGTTTGTAAGATGCTCAAATCCTAGATCTATAGGAACATACTTTCTAAGGATTTGATCTAGTCTAAGGGCAGAATCAATTATGAAATACTAAGGAAATGTAAATTTTTAGAAAATATAAATAAAGAATTTTCCCTAGAATTTTAAATTATTTAAAAAATTATTTTGAAAATAGTAGCCATAGTTTATCGTACATATTTCTAGTCATCTTTGTAGATTACTAAATTCATATTCTGGTAGTAGTTTAGTAAATATCAGTCAAATTTGACTTGGATTTAACATAGTTGAGTTCAATGTCTCCTTTAGCGATGTGATATCTAATAAAGTGATGTTTAATTTCAATATGTTTGGTTCTTAAATGATGCACTAGATTTTTGGTTAAGTTAATTGAACTGGTGTTATCAATATGGATTTTTTATATTTTTATATTCTATGTTAAAATATTTTAATGTGTGCATTATCCATAATAGTTGTGTTACACGGTCACCCATAGCTATGTACTCTGATTCAATAGTAGATAAATTAACATAGTATTATTTTTTTACTAAACTATCTGACAAGTGATGGTCCAAATAATTGACATCCACCACTTGTACTTTTATAACTTAGTTTACAGTTGGCATAATCTGAGTTAGAATAACCTATTAGTTCAAAATTAAGTGGTCTAGGGTACTAAATTCCTATATTTGATGTGTCTTTCAAATATCTAAAAATTCTTTTTACATTAGTTAAGTGGGATTCCTTAGCATAGGTTTGGTATGTAGCACATATTCTAACTGTAAATAAAATATTAGGTCGAATTATAGTTAAGTATAAAAGGCTGCATATGACACTCCTATAATATTTTAGATCTATAGATTTTCTATTTGGATCACTATCTAAGGTTATGTTAGTTATCATTGGTGTTTTTATGTCTTTAGTAATTTTCTTTCCAAATTTTTTAAGTAATTCTTTATTGTATTTTTGTTGGTAAACATAATTTTCTTCATTTATTTGTTTAATTTGTAATCCTAAGAAATAAGTTAGTTTACCTACTAAGCTCATCTCAAATTTGTGTTCTATTAAAGTTATAAAATCTTGCAAAAATTATGAGCTAGTTGACCTAAAAATTACATCGTCTCCATATACTTGAGCTATGAAGATATCTTATTTGACTGATTTTACAAATAGAGTTATATTAATTTGATCTTGGTTGAACCCTTTAGAAATTAGATAGGATGTCAACCTTTCATACCAGGTCCTAGGTGCTTGTTTAAGACCATATAAGACTTTCTTTAGTTTAAACACATGGTCAGGATAATCTATACTAAACCTAGGTGGTTGACCTACATAAACTTCTTTTTTTATTAGCCCATTTAAGAAGGTGGATTTCACATCCATTTGATAAAGCTTAAATCCTTTATGGGTTGCATAGCTAAGTAGCATTCTAATAGACTCAAGTCTGGCTACTGGAGCATATGTTTCATCATAGTCAAGTCCCTTTACTTGACTAAACACTTTAGCTACTAGTCTAGCATTGTTTCTAACAATTTCTCCTTTTTTACTTAATTTATTTCTAAATACTCATTTTATATCTATTACCTTTTTATGATTAGGTAATGGTACTAAATCCCAGACTTCATTTCTTTCAAACTAGGGAAGTTCTTCCTATATAGCGATGATCCAGTCTAGGTCAAATAGGGATTCTTCTATGATTTTGGGTTCAATTTTAGAAATTAGAGATATTTGACTTAGGTTTCTAAAAGATGATCTAGTCTGAACTCTTAAGTCTAAGTCACCTATAATTTGTTCAATTGGGTGGTTGAGTTGACTCTTATTATTCTAGATTCAATTTGTGTTTGTTCATTTTCTTATAGTTGATTTTGTTCAACTTTATATTTGTCTATTGGATTTTCATTTTCTCCCCCTAGATCAGTGTTAGCTCTAATGAAATCAATTATTTGGTATTGAGGTTGAGTTGAGTTAGATTCTATGGAAATTTCATCAAATTTTATATTTATTGTTTCCTTAATTCTTAGAGTGATTTTATTATAAACTCTATATCATCTACTGTTTAGGGAATACCCTATAAAGATTCCATTTTTTAACTTTGAAAATAAAAATCCTAAGTATTCTCTTGTATTTAATATGTACACAGGATATCTAAATACCTTAAAGTATTTAATATTTAGTAATTTATTATAGTAAATTTCAAATGGGATTTAATTTTATTTTTTATTAATTTGTGTTCTATTTTGTACATATCAAGTTGTACTAACAGCTTCTGCCCAGAAATGTTTTGGTAGTTGGTATTCATTAAGCATTATCCTTGTCACGCCCCAGAGAAGTCTCTGTCCGAAGAAATTTCGGCAACATCTCCCCTGTACGGGTGACAATCCGAAACATTACTACATACAAAACATACCTCAGCCACACTCGGCTGGAATATATATAGAATAGAAATATCATAACCACGCAGTTTAATATACTCAGCCTACCCGGCTGGACAAAAATGAAATAAACCATGCAGTTTTATAAGCCTACACGACTGAATCCAAAACACACAGCAGCGGAAGACATAAAATGATACGAACGTACAATCAACAACGACACTAACAAAAATACCTGTCATCATAGACTTGACCCAAAATTCACATCGACTTATTGAAAAAAAACAACATACACAAAATCAATATACCACCCTAAACGATAACAAAACCAAAATGAAAACTATCCTCGAGTGTGACGTAGGACCCAGGACTGGCAGTCGGCATCTCTCCAAGCATCCATGACTCATCTACTTGTTACCTGGCGAAAGAAAACCATTTTGTGGGGTGGTGAGTATTGAAACTCAGCGGGTAAAGAAAGAGATAGTGCATGAACATAACATACAGATAGAAAGGGCCAAAAGTATACATTCTCATAAGAGGAAAAAGCAGATACTAAAATAGAATCAAAATAAATGCTCATACCTGAAACCATATCCTAGGCTAGGTATAGTAGGATAGAACTGGTACTAATCTGCTACAGTACTACTCATAACTACAGAGGTAATAAGCAAGGTATATACAAATTTCTAATGACTAAATATCGAAAACGAGAATATATCTCAACACAAGCATATCAGCATATGCGAACAACAGCAGTAAGTAAGCACTAAGAGCATATATAAACAGCAGCAATCATAGCAAATATAATAACAGCGTATGCACGGATGGTCACTCCCGCCCACCTCTCTGCACCATGGCCCCTGTATGGTCGAGAGGCCGGGTTAGTGACAGACTGTACACCACTCCAGCTACCACTCACACGAATGGCCGAGGGGACAGTTGCATAGTAGCTAACTAGCTACATCTGCGACGGGGTCCCTGCTGCTCGTACTCCAGCCACCACTCACACAAGTGGCCGAGTGCGGCACGACAGGACAAGCGGCATCAACTCCAGCTACCACTCTCTCGAGTGGCCGAGGATGCGGCATGCATGCAATGACATGATGCGAACCATGCAACAGTCATCATATCAATATAAGCAGAAATAGGTATGCTACATGAAGCCAGCATGCTCAATAAAGTACATAAATAAACAACAGTCAAAGCATACAAACATGGTGTCTAGTATCTGCTGCTGATCATGGACAACAACAAGAGACTGTATAGGTATGGAAACGAATATCTCAAAGATCACGTGGAAGTATCAAGTGCAGGAAAAATAAGAGTGGAGTCAGGGTAAACAGTCCTTAACCAAAATAATTCATGCACCAAGGTCAAAATACTAAAAGAAAATAAAGCAAGAAGTACCCGCCTTATGTGGAGATCGTGTCAACCGTCTTCAATCAACGTCCTGCAAAACACGTGATGTACAATTTAGCTAATTTCATAAACGACACTAGCTAAACCGAAACCCAACTTAATTAGGGAAAAACCCTAATCCAACTATGAACCTCGATTCACCCAAATCTATCAAAATTCCCAACTACTTTTCAAGAGCCAATACCAAGAGCAAAAAAACCTTATTGGGTTCACCCTTAATCTAAACAGCATTTCTAAAGCACCAGAAGGAACCAAAATGTGTTCCACCCAAGTTTAAACCTCCACCAAAAGCAAACATTAAAACTCTAGTGTTACATCATTGCTTCAAAACAGATCTGAATAGTGATATCAAATCCACTAAGAAATCCAAGCTTCGCAGTCCAAAAACAAAGACTCTAGGAATATCAAAAACTCAGCAAATCCAAGTCGTGCCACACCAAGGAACAGACACCATTGCATACAACAAATACTATCTCAAAGTCGATTCAAAAGATCCATCACCAAACCAAAACATCACCCTCAATCGAATCAAAAATTCCACATAAACTTCAACACGAAACTAAAGTTCACAAGAAGCTTGAAACATAACTCAATTCACTTTTCAAGATCACGGCTATTCAAGACAAAACCAAACTTCACCTACCTGACAAAGATCCAAAAACATCTTAAGGTAGCAAGAATAATTCTTGAAATTGCACAATGACTACCAAATCTGTCCCAAAATCCTACAACAGCGGGGAGACAAGAGCCACAAATATAATCCACAGCAACCTCAGCTACAACATCAAGTTAAATCCACACAAATTTCCTCAACAATTCGGAAGGCAAAAGCAGCAACAACTAATTCCAAAACAAAGCATGAGTAGAAGTAACAACGAAATTGGTCACATCCTATTATCTCAAGCTTGTTCAGCGAAGCAAAACTGATTAATAAAACCAAAACACCATCGAACACAGCTTAACACTTCATCGATTTAGACAGAATAGACAAAGTAACAGTGTCATCAATCGAAGCTTAAACTATTAGAATCTGTTCAAAAAATCTAGAAACGACAAGGAGAAGCAAGAGCATCTTTAATCAAGACTTAATCCACTATCAACTTGTTCAAACCATTCGGGGGCAATAGGAAGGAACCGAAAGAAACCATAGGAAGAAGCAAGGACATCAATGGAGATCGTTTATACACCTACTCCTATCCCTTATTCCCAAAACTCATACCTACAGGATGTTAGCTAAAGCCCTAGAGCCAATCATTTGATGATTGTATTTTGGACTTATTGTATCATATTCTATATAAATAAAGGCATTTGGATTTTGGTTATTATACTTACTTGTATTGGTGTCA
The DNA here is from genome assembly GCF_018446385.1 of Zingiber officinale. Lineage (NCBI taxonomy): Eukaryota > Viridiplantae > Streptophyta > Magnoliopsida > Zingiberales > Zingiberaceae > Zingiber > Zingiber officinale. The sequence continues at coordinate 56,643,887 of NC_056006.1, read as the reverse complement.
AATAAACTAAGTATAATAATGTCCTTGAGTAGATGGTTCTCACCTATATCAATCGGTTAGTTGAACCAATAGTGAGATGATATAGGGAACACTATTCTAAATCATTCTTAGTCGAATATTAACATTCAGGGACAATGTTAATGCAATAAGACTAGCATGTAGGTCAACTCGATGACTTGATCTCACAAGTCATGGATATGGAGATATCAAGTTGACACATGGGTATGCATTGGAGAATGTATACTGAATGACCCGCCATGAGAAAGTATCATGGATCGTTATATGAGTGTCATATACTTTCTCATGTGGCTATTAGTATGACTATTAGTCCTTAGACCTGAAGTCACCATGGATCCCTACATAAGGAGTTATGTACTTTGGTTTCGTCAAACGTCACCCGTAACTGGGTGGACTATAAAGGCGATTACTGGGTATATAACGAATTATGTAGAGGGATGTGAGTGATGTAGATGGGATCTATCCCTCCCATATGACGGGAGCGACATCGGTATTCTTGATAGAGTGAGACCACTAAGTACATGGCCATGCCCAAATGAGTCAACATTAGATGTTGAGCTCATTTGATCGAGTGAGTCTACTTGGAGTTCAAGATTTAGATTGATTAGAGGATGACACGGTCTATGCCTCATATTGATCAATCTAGATGGCTAGGATAGAAGGACAATGTCACATATTGTGAGGAGTCACAATTAGTAGTCATAAGGTGATGTTGGATCTCAACATTCTTATAACTTGGGTAGCAATGATGTATTGCTAGATGCCGCTCATTGCTTATGTTTATAAAAGAGTTTAGAAACATTGCCAACGTTACAAGAACCTATTGGGTCACACACAAAGATCAAGTGGATGGAGATTAGGTTCATATGATGAACCAATTGGATTAGGTTCATATGATGCACCAAAGATTGGATTCAAATTAGACTTATTGAGTTAGACTCAATTAGATTCAATTGTTGAATGAGTCTAATTTAAATTTGATTCATTGAGTCAATTTATATTAATGAATTGAGATTCATTAAATTGAAATTGACATGAATCAAAGGTTGGATTTAACTCAACAAGGAAGAAATTGGTCAATTTTGACTTGACCAAATGGAAGTTGAAACATCAAGTTTGACTTGATGCATTGCCACATCATGTAGGTTGACTCATCCTACATGGCATGACACATCCTTGCCACATCATCACCACCTCATAATGGTGTGCCACCTCATGGAGGTTACACACCCATTCCTTTTAATGTGGTCGGACACATTAAATGAGGGGGTTACATTTGTGTGGTCGGCCACACACTTGATGGTGGGTGAATGCAATTGATTTGCATTCATTCTAGCTTCTTCTTCCTTGGATGCTTGCTTCTCCTTGCTATTGCCGCGACTTCCATGGTGAGGAGAGGGTGTATGAGTTGTGTTCCAAGAGAATAAAGGAAAGTGAAGAGCACAAAGGATGATACTACTAGTGAGTATATAAGATTTCCTTTTTGTATCTTCTTCTTTTCTTCCTTTCCAATCCCATCCTAGAGCTCTAGAAAGTGCTAGCACACTTGGGGCTCTCTTCTCCATCCTTTGAGTGTGAGAGACACTCCTTGTTCGTGTGGATATCATTAGAGGAGTGTCTACGTTGACACTCTCGAGATCCGGCGTACCGTTGGACGAGCGGGATTTGCGAGGGCACGCTTCAAGGGTAAAATTCTTAACATGTAGATCTAGGAGTAGATCTAAAGTTTTTGAAACTCGTACTTGTATTTCATTTGGTTTTTCCTTGCACGGATCTACGGTTTTGGGTGATTTGGGGTTTCCGCTACACGAAAAGGGTTTTCGCGGCCCGAAAAACCCAACAGTGGTATCAGAGCCACGTGCAAGGCTTGTACGAGTTTAATTTTTGGTTTTATGAAAACTAAACCTTCTGTGATTTTCTGTAAAATTTAGTTTTTTTATGTTTTTATGGGTAATTTTTTCGTAGAAGCGAAGCACAAGTATCTCGGCACTTGTAGGCTTCGGCTACCGGGAAGTTTTTCCTTAAACGGCCTCGTTTTGCCCCAAATCCGTTTGGGACAGCGGGCTTGGGTGCCATTAGATCGCAAAGGAGCAACTCACGATGGTTAGATCGTGGGTAGGGGTACTGCCCCTAACCCCGCAAGGGGATTTGCTCCGCGATTGCACCCGAAATCACTAAAAACGAACCTGCCGGGAAGATTTTTCTGAAACGGCAATGTCTCGACCCAAATCGTTTTGGGACAGCGAGTTTAGGCGCTGTTGGATCGTAAAGGAACCCTCGCAATGGTTAGATCGCGGGTAGGGGCACTGCCCCTGGCCCCGCAAGGGGATCCGTTCCGCGATTGCGCCTGAAACCGCTAAACGGGACCGTCGGAAAATTTTACTCGTAAAAATTGTAAAAAAATTTAATTTTAAAATTATAGAAAATTATGAAAATATATAATTTTGAATTATATATTAATTTTGTGATAGTCATGGCCCAAAAACCCAATATGATTGGATTGTGTCTTAATTCATAATACGGCCTGCGTGCCGTTATGTGTTTGCCCGTGTTGTATGTTTTTATTTTTTCCGCGACCTGCGCGTCATGCCTTTCTCATATATTCTGGTTGTAAATTAGATTTAGACTCGAATGTAACTCGAGTTTCAAATTGTAATGTACAAATTGGAGTGGTGGAGGGTCCACACGTGACGGAGTGTCGAGGCGGGCACGAGCAACACAAGGTGGTCAAAGGGAGGAGCTTGGAGAAGCTGTTCAACCTAGGTTGACCATTCGATCTTCTCATTGGCTTGAGAAGATCGTAGTAGGGCCATGACTAAATCACAAATAGATTAATTAGTTAATTACTTATGTATATGATGCATGTTTAATAAGTAATTAATTAATTAGTGCCTTACGATTAGATTAGATCTAAGTCGTGCACATGATGCACCCTTGCGATTAGATTAGATCTAAGTCATGCACAAGATGCATCCTTTTCGATTAGATTAGATCTCGATCGAACCAACTCTAAATGCCTAACCGTGCCGTGATACCTATCACTACCTCGATCACACGTATTGTTGAATCTGCCAAAGCAGAGCAATACATATTATCTTGGTAGGGTACGGAGGGACAATCTTGGTCACGCCTATCAACGCATGGGTGAATACAAACTCAATTAGATTGAGTATTCCTAGTTGCTCGGTTAGATCGAGTCAACTATAGGCATTCTTCCAATGGTTGGAAAAGATAGGTCAAAATCACATCTATATTAACTCTCAAGCGTATTAGCCAAAGCTAACTCGAGTTTTAATATAAATGCCGATATTGATTTTATAAACAAGAGTTGCATAGAGATGTAATTGGTAATCGTTACCTACCGATCAAACTAAGTCTTGGGCGTATTAGCCAAAGCTAACTCAAGGGTTAGTATGATGTGGATCTTGTCCCACAAGAATTATAGAATTCAGTGGGAGCATCATTTAATTAAAGGCCTAATTAAATGATTTTAAAAGAATATGATATTTATTTCTGCAAATTTTCTGTTGTAGATAATCATGACGTCGAATACGAACTCTTTCTCCCTACGTTCTGTCCTTAAGAAGGACAAGCTCAATGGAGCAAATTTCCTGGACTGGTACAGGAACCTAAGAATAGTTCTCACTCAGGAACGTAAACTGTACGTTCTGGAGCAGCCCATTACGGAGGCTCCTCCTGCCACTGCCACGCGAGCTGACCGGGATGCTTACAAGAAGCATCAAGATGATGCATTAGATGTGTCCTGTCTAATGCTCGCAACCATGAACTCTGAGCTTCAGAAGCAACATGAGTTGATGTGTGCTTACGATATGGTTGAACATCTTCGTCAACTATATCAAGGACAAGCAGGGCACTGGAAGAGGAACTTCACAGGATACTTGGAAGATCTTAACAAGAAGAGAAATAAGATTTCTACTTCAGGTATAAATGTTATAGAAGTCAACCTCTCTATTTCTTCGTCGTGGGTATTAGATACCGGATGTGCTTCGCACATTTGTACTAATGTACAAGCACTGAGAAATAGCAGAGCATTGACAAAGGGCGAGATAGACCTATGAGTAGGCAATGGAGCACGGGTTGTTGCTGTTGCTGTAGGGACTTATTTTCTATCTCTGCCCTCTGGGCTTATACTAGAGTTAGACGATTGTTGTTATGTGCCTGCATTGACTAAGAACATTATATCAGTTTCTTGTTTGGACAAGAAAGGATTCTCGTTTATAATAAAGAAAAAATGTTGTTCTGTCTATTTAAACGATATGTTCTATTGTAGTGCACCTCTGATGAACGGACTCTATATTCTAGACCTTGAGAGCTCTATCTATAACGTTAGTACCAAGAGGTTCAAATCGAACGATATGAACCACACCTATCTCTGGCACTGTCGCTTAGGTTATATAAATGACAAGCGCTTATCCCAGCTCCATAAGGATGGTTTGCTGGACTCATTTGATTTTGAATCATATGAGATATGCGAGTCATGCCTACGAGGCAAGATGACCAAGACTCCCTTTAGTGGGCACAGCGAGAGAGCGACTGATTTGTTAGGACTCATATATAGTGATGTATGTGGCCCTTTCAATGTCGCTGCTAGAGGCGGTTATAGATACTTCATCACATTTACTGATGACTTCAGTAGATATGGTTATGTGTACTTGATGACACATAAGTCTGAATCCTTTGAAAAGTTCAAAGAATTCAAGTGCCAGAGTTTCGTGACTATTTAGCTGAGTGTGGGATTCTATCCCAATTCACTCCTCCTGGAACACCACAGTGGAATGGTGTATCCGAAAGGAGAAATCGTACCCTATTAGATATGGTACGATCTATGATGAGTCACACAGATCTTCCGACATACCTTTGGGGCTATGCTCTAGATACGGCAGCTTTAATTCTCAACCGAGTTCCATCCAAGGCCGTGATAAAGACACCATATAGGATATGGACTGGGAGAGATGCCCAAGTGTCTTTCATGAGGATTTGGGGTTGTGAGGCTTACGTACGACGTCAAGTCTCAGACAAATTAGGACCCAAATCTGACAAGTGCTATTTCATCGGATATCCCAAGGAAACTAAGGGATATTACTTCTACATTCCCAGTCAGCACAAGGTAGTTGTGGCAAAGACTGGAGTCTTTCTAGAAAAAGACTTTGTTTCTAGAAAGACTAGTGGGAGCGCGTTCGATCTTGAAGAAGTTCAAGATACGAACAATAGCATTGATGCCTCGATGGAAATTGAACTGGAACCACAAAGTGTTGTGGATGATGTTGTTCCACAAAGAGTTGAGGAACAACAACCAGTTCAAGTAGACATACCTCTTTGCAGGTCTGATAGGGTACGTCGTCAGCCTGAGAGATACTCATTTCTCTTGTCTGACCATGATGACGTTGTGCTCATAGAAGATGAGCCTACCACCTATCAGGAAGCTGTGATGAAACCAGATTCTGAGAAATGGCTAGAGGCCATGAGATCCGAAATGGAATCCATGTACACCAACCAAGTATGGACTTTGGTTGATCTACCTGAAGGGGTAAAACCCATTGGGTGCAAGTGGGTCTTTAAGAGAAAGACTGACATGGATGGACTTATCTATAAGGGTCGCTTGGTAGCTAAAGGTTTCAAGCAGATTCATGGTATTGAATATGATGAAACCTTTTCTCCAGTAGCGATGTTTAAGTCCATTCGGATCATGCTTGCTATTGCAGCCTACCATGACTATGAGATATGGCAGATGGATGTCAAAACCGTGTTTCTGAATGGAAACCTGCTCGAGGATGTGTACATGACACAACCTGAGGGTTTTGTAGATCCACAGCATACTAGCAGAGTATGCAAGCTGCATAGGTCCATTTATGGACTAAAGCAAGCCTCTCGGAGCTGGAATCTTCGATTCGATGATGCAATCAAACAGTTTGGTTTCATCAAGAACGAAGATGAGCCTTGTGTCTACAAGAAGGTTGTAGAGAACATAGTTGTCTTCCTCATATTGTATGTGGATGACATACTGCTCATTGGGAAGGACATCCCTATGCTTCAGTCTATCAAGACCTGGCTAGGGAGTTGCTTCTCAATGAAGGACTTAGGTGAGGCATCTCATATTCTAGGGATACAGATCTATAGAGATAGATCTAAGAGATTGCTTGGCCTAAGTCAGAGTACATACATTGACAAGGTACTCCTACGGTTTGCCATGCAGAACTCCAAGAAGGGATTTCTGCCGATGTCTCATGGCGTGAGTCTTTCGAAGACTCAAGGTCCCTCTTCTAGAGAGGAGAGAGACCGGATGGATCAGATCCCTTATGCCTCAGCCATAGGATCGATCATGTACGCCATGCTATGTACTCGACTTGATGTCTCGTATGCTTTGAGCATGACGAGCAGATACCAGTCAGATCCAGGTGAAAGTCACTGGATAGCGGTCAAGAATATTCTTAAGTACTTAAGAAGGACTAAAGAATATTTCTTGATATATAGAGGCAATGATGAGCTAGCTGTAAAGGGTTATAGTGATGCTAGCTTCCAGACCGACCAGGATGACTATAGATCGCAGTCGGGGTTCGTATTTTGCATTAATGGTGGTGCTGTCAGCTGGAAGAGTTCGAAGCAAGATACAGTAGCTGATTCTACAACAGAAGCCGAGTATATTGCTGCATCAGAGGCAGCAAAGGAGGCAGTTTGGATCCGCAAGTTCATCACTGAACTTGGGGTGATTCCTAGCATCGCTGACCCAGTTGAGCTCTATTGTGACAACAATGGAGCTATAGCACAGGCGAAGGAACCTCGCTCACACCAGCGGACCAAACACATACTACGGTGCTTCCATCTCATTCGAGAGATCATCGAGAGAGGAGATGTGAAGATTTGTAGAGTACCTACAGAGGCTAACATCGCAGATCCCTTGACCAAGGCTTTGGCACAGAAGAAGCATGATGGTCACACTAGGTCATTTGGGCTTAGAGTCTACAATGATTGGCACTAGTGCTAGTGGGAGATTGTTAGCTAGAGCCCTAGAGCCAATCATTTGATGATTGTATTTTGGACTTATTGTATCATATTCTATATAAATAAAGGCATTTGGATTGTAACGACCACCCTTCTTACTACTACTCTCTAAGGGCGACCGTTACCCAACTCCTACTCTACTTACTAGTGTCACTTATGCTATTATTAGCGACACTTAGATTTATCACGGTTCAGAGAAATTCCTACCGAAAAATTTCGACAGAGTCTCCCCTGTACCGGTGACCAAATCTATAATACACAAGATATATACACAGCCACATGCGGCTGGATCACAATTTATTCACAACCACGCAGTAATAAATCATATCATAATCAAAAACTAATCTAGCAACATGAACTAAACTCAAGCTCCCAGAATGAAGCATAATAAGCTACAATGCACATCAAACTCAATCATAAACTCAAAATTTCATAACAGAAATAAGGAAAATAAACTAGACATAAACTCTAAATAAATAAGTCTTGCTAGTCCCCTCTGGACCTCTCCATAGTTCAGTCACCACACACATGCATCATCACCACCACCCTGTCGCCTCCCTTCATATCTTAGCTTTTCCTTTACCTGTGGTAGGAGGAAAAAAAAGCAAAAGATCTATAAGCGAAAACGCTTAGTAAGTACTAATCTATCTCACAAAACTCGAAATGCATAAATGTAATGCAATAATACTGAAACTGAAATGCTAAAGCTATCTGCATGTGCTCATGGTATACAGAAAATGAACGGAATACAAATCATACTCAGTATCAAGCAGGATAACAAGAAACTAACAATGTAAACTTAGAATCAAAGAAAACTAACCATTCTTATTTATTCTAAGCTTGGAACTTATTTCATTTCTTGTATCCTTGTGTTAGAAATTAATATTTTAATTTCTATCTTTTACTTTCTTCTTCTTTCTTCCTTCCTTCTTACTTAACTTTTCTTTTCTTTCTTCCTTCTTACTTAACTTTTCTTTTCTTTCTTAGGTTTTCTTTTCTTGGGCCCAGGCCTAGTACCAACTCATGCGCGTTCCCTAATAGGTTGGGGTTGCGAGCCACCAATCCTAAAAGAGCAGACCTCGGTCTACCAGGGCCAAGACCTCGGAAATGGTCACCTGGATTTGTTTAACGACAAGCTCTTGGATGTCGGGTACTAGCCTCTTGCTTGACTTACTTTTTATCTTTCTTATTCTTTTATCTTCCTTATTATCTTTTATTAAAGATTGTGGAAGTCCTTTAAATATACTTAACAAGTATGGGTGTATAATCAACTAACCATGCTATATAACAGAATAAAACAAGTAACTTAAAGCTTACTGATCATGCTATAAGCTAAACTAAAGAAAGCAATTTAAAGCCTTTGAATCATACGGTGAAAACATGGCAAAGGATGCTATTTTAGTGCTTCTAAACATGCTGTAAAATCAAGTATGGAATGATTCTAATCATGCTATAAATAAAGCAAAAGGAAGCTAACTTTGGGGCTTTCTAAGTATGCTGTAATAAAAGCAATATATGTAACTCTACACTTTCTATCATGCTGTAGAAACAGAGCATGGAATGCTACTTTAAGGGCTTCTAAACCTGCTATTAAAACATGACAAAGAATACTACTTTAAGGCCTTTAAACATGCTATACAAAATAAGGTAACATGCTACTTTAAACTTCTTAAACATGCTATAAACGAAGCGTAAAGGAAACTAATTTGATCTTGCTAATCATGCTACAAAATAGAGCAAAAGGAAGCTAATTTTGGACTTTCTAAACATGCTGGATAGGGTAGCAAAAGAATGCGACTTTAAGCTTTCTAACATGCTGTAAATAGAGCAAAAGAATACAACTTTAAGCTTCTTAAACATGCTGTCCAAAAACTAAATCCCTAATCAACTTTGATTCTATACCACATGACCTGAAAGCAAGGAAGGAAACTATAACAGAATATAGAGCTCAGACTGTATACAAATGCTTGCAAGAACTAATCTAGGAACTAGCATAGATGGTTGGAAACTAAAATGAAACCCAACGAAAATCCATCTGATGCAAATCCGACAAACTGTCAAGCTACACGATCTAGTTGCAACCCAATGGTAGGAAACATAAATCTGTACAGCATGCTTTAAATTCCAACATAAAGAATCTAACATCTCTAACAGGCAATTCATACAAATGGAATGGAAGGGAAACCTTAGCAATTCGGCTAGGTCCACAGAGCATGGAGAGAAAAGCCCTAGCATATGATTTCACTCGGCACAACAAAATCCGAAAGCAAGGAAACGAAATCCAAAGATTCGGAGCAACTCCTACCACAGGTGAGTAGTACTTACCCTTGATTGCTTGGACATACAACCGAGAGGGAGGGGTGGCTAGGGTTCGGCGAGAAGCTCACGGTCTTAGAGTTCTCCTTGTGTCCGCGCGTCTTCCTTGCTGAGGGGAGCTCGGATCTGTGAAGAACCCGTGGAGAAGGGTGCTCGTCGGCCGCCGGAGTGAAGCCCTAAGTTCGGCTTCGTCTTCACACCAAGTAGCGCCGACGCCGTCGCACGCGAGAACGAGAGGAAGAAAGGATTTCGGTAGAAAAAGAAGAATAAAAATAAATCCCATTTCACTTAACCTTTTATAGCTAGGTCTAATTTTGGGTTCCCATTATACTATACCTTAAACCTATTTCTCCTCATACTTGGTTAACAAAGCGTGCGCAGCCCAGTTGGTTTACTGTGTCCGGTTGGGTTTGGTTCGACCGGAGGTCACGGGTTCGAGCTTCGGTTTTGACAAATTTTTGTCAAAATTTCTTTCTTTTTGTAAACATACTAAATGACCTCCAAAAATTGCGTAAAAATACTCTAAAAATTTCTAGAAATCTCTAGAATATTTTAAAAGCATTTCCAAATATTTTTATGGACATTTGGACCTCGAAATAGGGAAAATTGGGTTGTTACAATCCCCCATACCTTATAAAAAGTTCGTCCTCGAACTTAGAATAGCTCTGGATACTTCTGTCTCATATTGTCCTCCCGCTCCCAAGTGATTTCCTCGTGCTTCTGGTTCTGCCAGACGACCTTCACTAGTGGTACTTCTTTATTTCTCAATCTCTTGATTGCTCTGTCCACTATCTGTGTAGGTCTGCTCTCATAACTAAGATCCTCTTGGATCTGCACCGACTGAGGCTGAATCACTTGGCTCGGGTCATGGAGACACTTCTTTAGCATAGAGACATGAAACACATTGTGTATTGCTGACATGTCTTGTGGTAAGTCCAGCCTGTAAGCTACTTTCCCAATCCTCTCTATGATCAGGTAAGGTCCTACATAGCGAGGACTTAATTTGCCCTTCTTGCCAAATCTCATCACTCCCTTCATAGGAGCGACCTTGAGGAAAACTGAATCTCCTACTTGGAATTCCAATGGCCTACGGCGTGTGTCAGCATAACTCTTCTGTCTGCTCTGGGCAGTCTCGATTCTCTGTCTGATTTTCTGGATTGCTTGAGTAGTCTCATCTATCACCTCTGTCTGAATGCCCAACTCTGCTTCTATCTCTTTTCTCTCTCCTGCTTCTTACCAGCATATGGGTGATCTGTATTTCCTGCCATATAGTACTTCATATGGTGCCATCTTGATGGTGGCCTGATAACTATTGTTGTAAGCGAATTCAGCTAAGCACAAATACTTGCACCAACTTCCTTGGAAATCTAGCGCACAAGCTCTGAGAATGTCCTCTAAAATCTGATTCACTCGCTCTGTCTGTCCATCAGTCTACGGATGGAAAGCTGTGCTGAACTTGAGTTTGGTGCCTAGTGCATTCTGAACGCACTCCCAAAAGTGTGAGGTGAAGCGCCCATCTCTATCAGAAACGATAGATTTAGGAACTACATGAAGTCTGATTACCTCTTTAACATATAGCTGGGCCAACTGCTCTATGGAGTGGTACACCTTGATGGCTAGGAAATGAGCAGACTTGGTCAATCGGTCTACTATTACCCATATCGCATCATATCCATTGGTGGTTCTTGGAAGACCTGTTATGAAGTCTATGGAAATGTCTTCCCATTTCCATTCTGATATTGGAAGAGGCTGAAGAACTCCTCCTGGTCTCTGGTGTTCTACTTTGACTCTCTGGCATGTCAAGCAGGTACTGACATACTTAGCTACATCTCTTTTGAGTCCTGACCACCAAAACCTCTGTTTCACATCTTGGTACATCTTGGAAGAACCAGGATGCATGGAATATGGTGTACTGTGAGCTTCCTCTAAGATCTTCTTTCTCAGTTCCTCATCATTGGGCACGCAAATGCGACTCCCCTGATAAAGAATTCCGCTATCTGTCACTCTAAACTCTGAGTTGTCTTCTTTCTGTATCCCTTGCTTGATCTTCTGGATGTCCGGATCTTCACTTTGCTTTCTCTGTATCTCCACAAGCCGTGTAGACTCTAAGGTCAATGTAGAGAGCTGTCCTTCGATAATTTCAAGCCCAAAATATGACAACTCCTTCTGCAGTGGCAGAGCTAGTGATGACAACGACATCAGTGATGCACTAGATTTTCTGCTGAGTGCATCTGCCACTTTGTTAGCTTTGCTGGGGTGGTAGAGAATTTCACAGTCGTAATCTTTGACCAACTCCAGCCACCTACGCTGTCTCATGTTTAAGTCCTTCTGAGTGAAGAAGTACTTAAGACTCTGATGATCTGTGAAGATTCTACACTGAACTCCATACAAATAATGTCGCCAGAGTTTAAGTGCAAAAACTACAGCTGCCAGCTCGAGATCATGAGTAGGGTAGTTCTTCTCATAGTCTTTGAGTTGTCTGGAAGCATAAGCTATGACCTTTCCTTCTTGCATGAGTACAGCTCCTAAACCCATCTTGGAGGCATCGCTGTAGATGTCGAAACTCTTGTCGCTCTGTGGAACAGTCAGAATGGGAGCACTGATCAATCTCTTCTTTAGCTCTTGGAAGCTCTGCTCACATTTATCTGACCATTCGAAGCTTTTGTTCTTTCTGGTGAGGGCTGTTAGCGGAGAAGCTATCCTGGAAAAGTCCTCCACGAACTTCCTATAGTACCCAGCTAAACCAAGGAAGCTTCTGATCTCTCTGACGTTCTTGGGTCTACTCCAGTTGTTGACCGCTTCCACTTTGGCTGGATCCACTTGAATACCTTCTTTAGAGATAATGTGACCTAAAAATGCCACCTGATTTAACCAGAACTCGCACTTTGAGAATTTAGCATAAAATTGCTTCTGCTGAAGAGTCTGCAGTACTATCCTCAAGTGCGTGTCATGCTCCTCTGGGGTCCTTGAATAAACCAGGATGTCATCGATGAATACAATGACAAATTTGTCAAGATATTCTCTGAACACTCTGTTCATTAGGTCCATGAAGACCGCAGGTGCATTGGTCACCCCAAATGGCATAACTACAAACTCGTAGTATCCATATCTGGTTCTGAATGCCGTTCTGGGTATATCTCTTTCTTTCACTTTCAGCTGATGGTACCCAGAGCGCAAGTCTATCTTTGAGAACACCGTCGCTCCTCTTAACTGATCAAATAAGTCATCGATCCTGGGAAAGGGGTACTTGTCCTTAACTGCTACTTTTCTTAGCGCTTTGAAATCTATGCACATTAGCACGGATCTGTCTTTCTTCTTAACGAACAACTCTGGAGCTCCCCGGGGTGAATGACTAGGGCGAATGAAGCCTTTGTCAAGTAACTCCTGTAGTTGTTCTTATAACTCCTTCAGCTCTGCTGGAGACATGCGATACGGAGCTTTTGAAATTAGACTGGTACCAGGAACCAATTCAATCTCAAACTCTACTTCTCTGTTGGGAGGTAGTCTAGGTAGCCCTTCTGGAAATACCTTTGGATACTCATAGACTATCCGAACATCTTCCTACTTGGGTCTTTCTTGTTATCTTTGTCCTTCCAGTTCTGATTACTTGACTGGGGTCTCTGTTTTCCCACTGTCTTGTCTTCTATCTTGGCTTACTTGAACTCTATAAACTCCTCTTAGTGCTTGTTGGTGATAGAACTCTTCATAGAACTCTAACTGAAAATCTGCCCAGCTCATCTGATCGGCTGCTCTCTTGGTCTTTATCCTCTCCCACCACATACGAGCATCTCCAGACAGGCAGAAAGAGGCGCACTTGACCTTCTCGACTTCTGGCCAGTCAAGAAGCTCCATTGTGCTCTCAAGTGTCTTGAACCAAGCCTGGGCATCCCAAGGCTCAGTCGTGCCTGAGAATCTTTCTGGTTTCAGCTTCAGCCACTGGATAAGGTATGCTTCTTGTCTTCTAGGTGTTGTGGCGACTGCTATGGCAACCGATAAGACTTCAGTCACCACTGGGGTTTCCACATTAATGGTTGGGGGAGTGGGAGTAGCTGGCTTCTGATTGGCCATTAGATTGGCAATCACTTGCTGTTGTTCTGCTACTTGTCTCTGGAGTTAGGCAACAACTTCAGAGAGATTGGGCTCAGTTGATCTAAGCTCTTCATTCTCCTGATCTTGGTTCTCAGTACCAGCGGTACGAGGATGTCCTCTTCTTGACATCAAGTCAGGCAGAGGAAAAGAAAACTTACAATTATCACTACACTTTCTAGATATATCTTACTTATACATGATTCTTGACTTTCAACACCTATGAGTAGGTACTTCTAAACATTTCTCTATCCTTTCTAAACATACATAAATATGAATAAAGAAAAGGGAAACTAAATCTTCTATCTTACTTTAGTACTCAAAAAAAAAAGTACTCTATACTGCAGTTAATAATAAGGAAAGCAGAATAAAGAAAGGATTTAAATACTTTCTTACTTGGAGACGGCAAGGATGATGCTGATGTGTGTGTGATGCTGGAGAATGGAACACTGCTCTGATACCAACTGTAACGACCACCCTTCTTACTACTACTCTCTAAGGGCGACCGTTACCCAACTCCTACTCTACTTACTAGTGTCACTTATGCTATTATTAGCGACACTTAGATTTATCACGGTTCAGAGAAATTCCTAACGAAAAATTTCGACAGAGTCTCCCCTGTACCGGTGACCAAATCTATAATACACAAGATATATACACAGCCACATGCGGCTGGATCACAATTTATTCACAACCACGCAGTAATAAATCATATCATAATCAAAAACTAATCTAGCAACATGAACTAAACTCAAGCTCCCAGAATGAAGCATAATAAGCTACAATGCACATCAAACTCAATCATAAACTCAAAATTTCATAACAGAAATAAGGAAAATAAACTAGACATAAACTCTAAATAAATAAGTCTTGCTAGTCCCCTCTGGACCTCTCCATAGTTCAGTCACCACACACATCCATCATCACCACCACCCTGTCGCCTCCCTTCATATCTTAGCTTTTCCTTTACCTGCGGTAGGAGGAAAAAAAAGCAAAAGATCTATAAGCGAAAACGCTTAGTAAGTACTAATCTATCTCACAAAACTCGAAATGCATAAATGTAATGCAATAATACTGAAACTGAAATGCTAAAGCTATCTGCATGTGCTCATGGTATACAGAAAATGAACAGAATACAAATCATACTCAGTATCAAGCAGGATAACAAGAAACTAACAATGTAAACTTAGAATCAAAGAAAACTAACCATTCTTATTTATTCTAAGCTTGGAACTTATTTCATTTCTTGTATCCTTGTGTTAGAAATTAATCTTTTAATTTCTATCTTTTACTTTCTTCTTCTTTCTTCCTTCCTTCTTACTTAACTTTTCTTATCTTTCTTCCTTCTTACTTAACTTTTCTTTTCTTTCTTAGGTTTTCTTTTCTTGGGCCCAGGCCTAGTACCAACTCATGCGCGTTCCCTAATAGGTTGGGGTTACGAGCCACCAATCCTAAAAGAGCAGACCTCGGTCTACCAGGGCCAAGACCTCGGAAATGGTCACCTGGATTTGTTTAACGACAAGCTCTTGGATGTCGGGTACTAGCCTCTTGCTTGACTTACTTTTTATCTTTCTTATTCTTTTATCTTCCTTATTATCTTTTATTAAAGATTGTGGAAGTCCTTTAAATATACTTAACAAGTATGGGTGTATAATCAACTAACCATGCTATATAACAGAATAAAACAAGTAACTTAAAGCTTACTGATTATGCTATAAGCTAAACTAAAGAAAGCAATTTAAAGCCTTTGAATCATACGGTGAAAACATGGCAAAGGATGCTATTTTAGTGCTTCTAAACATGCTGTAAAATCAAGTATGGAATGATTCTAATCATGCTATAAATAAAGCAAAAGGAAGCTAACTTTGGGGCTTTCTAAGTATGCTGTAATAAAAGCAATATATGTAACTCTACACTTTCTATCATGCTGTAGAAACAGAGCATGGAATGCTACTTTAAGGGCTTCTAAACCTGCTATTAAAACATGACAAAGAATACTACTTTAAGGCCTTTAAACATGCTATAAAAAATAAGGTAACATGCTACTTTAAACTTCTTAAACATGTTATAAACGAAGCGTAAAGGAAACTAATTTGATCTTGCTAATCATGCTACAAAATAGAGAAAAAAGGAAGCTAATTTTGGACTTCCTAAACATGCTGGATAGGGTAGCAAAAGAATGCGACTTTAAGCTTTCTAACATGCTGTAAATAGAGCAAAAGAATACAACTTTAAGCTTCTTAAACATGCTGTCCAAAAACTAAATCCCTAATCAACTTTGATTCTATACCACATGACCTGAAAGCAAGGAAGGAAACTATAACAGAATATAGAGCTCAGACTGTATACTAATGCTTGCAAGAACTAATCTAGGAACTAGCATAGATGGTTGGAAACTAAAATGAAACCCAACGAAAATCCATCTGATGCAAATCCGACAAACTGTCAAGCTACACGATCCAGTTGCAACCCAATGGTAGGAAACATAAATCTGTACAGCATGCTTTAAATTCCAACATAAAGAATCTAACATCTCTAACAGGCAATTCATACAAATGGAATGGAAGGGAAACCTTAGCAATTCGGCTAGGTCCACAGAGCATGGAGAGAAAAGCCCTAGCATATGATTTCACTCGGCACAACAAAATCCGAAAGCAAGGAAACGAAATCCAAAGATTCGGAGCAACTCCTACCACAGGTGAGTAGTACTTACCCTTGATTGCTTGGACTTACAACCGAGAGGGAGGGGTGGCTAGGGTTCGGCGAGAAGCTCACGGTCTTAGAGTTCTCCTTGTGTCCGCGCGTCTTCCTTGCCGAGGGGAGCTCGGATCTGTGAAGAACCCGTGGAGAAGGGTGCTCGTCGGCCGCCGGAGTGAAGCCCTAAGTTCGGCTTCGTCTTCGCACCAAGTAGCGCCGACGCCGTCGCACGCGAGAACGAGAGGAAGAAAGGATTTCGGGAGAAAAAGAAGAATAAAAATAAATCCCATTTCACTTAACCTTTTATAGATAGGTCTAATTTTGGGTTCCCATTATACTATACCTTAAACCTATTTCTCCTCATACTTGGTTAACAAAGCGTGCGCAACCCAGTTGGTTTACTGTGTCCGGTTGGGTTTGGTTCGACCGGAGGTCACGGGTTCGAGCTTCGGTTTTGACAAATTTTTGTCAAAATTTCTTTCTTTTTGTAAACATACTAAACGACCTCCAAAAATTGCGTAAAAATACTCTAAAAATTTCTAAAAATCTCTAGAATATTTTAAAAGCATTTCCAAATATTTTTATGGACATTTGGAACTCGAAATAAGGAAAATTGTGTCCTTACATGGATTTTGATTATTATTCTTACTTGTATTGGTGCCAAATAAACTAAGTATAATAATGTCCTTGAGTAGATGGTTCTCACCTATATCAATCGGTTAGTTGAACCGATAGTGAGATGATATAAGGAACACTACTCTAAATCATTCCTAGTCCAGTATTAACGTTCAGGGACAATGTTAATGCAAAAAGACTAGCATGTAGGTCAACTCGATGACTTGATCTCACAAGTCATGGATATGGAGATATCAAGTTGACACATGGGTATGCATTGGAGAATGTATACTGAATGACCCGTCATGAGAAAGTATCATGGATCATTATATGAGTGTCATATACTTTCTCATGTGGCTATTAGTATGACTATTAGTCCTTAGACCTGAAGTCACCATGGATCCCTACATAAGGAGTTATGTACTTTGGTTTCGTCAAACGTCACCCGTAACTGGGTGGACTATAAAGGCGATTACTGGGTATGTAATAAATTATGCAGAGGGATGTGAGTGATGTAGATGGGATCTATCCCTCCTATATGACGGGAGTGACATCGATATTCTTGATAGAGTAAGACCACGAAGTGTATGGCCATACCCAAATGAGTCAATATGAGATATTGAGCTCATTTGATTGAGTGAGTCTACTTGGAGTTCAAGATTTAGATTGGTCAGAGGATGACACGGTATATGCCTCATATTGATCAATCTAGATGTCTAGGATAGAAGGACACTTGTCATATATTGTGAGGAGTCACAATTAGTAGTCACAAGGTGATGTTGGATCTCAACATTTCTTGTAACTTGGGTAGCAATGATGTATTGCTAGATGCCGCTCATTTCTTATGTTTCTAAAGGAGTTTAGAAACATTGCCAATGTTACAAGAACCTATTGGGTCACACACAAAGAACAAGTGGATGGAGATTAGGTTCATAGGATGAACCAATTGGATTAGGTTCATATGATGCACCAATTGGATTCAAATTAGACTTATCGAGTTAGACTCAATTAGATTCAATTGTTGAATGAGTCTAATTTAGATTTTATTCATTGAGTCAATTTATATTAATGAATTGAGATTCATTAAATTAAAATTGACTTGAATCAAAGGTTGGATTTAACTCAACAAGGAAGACAATTGGTCAAGTTTGACTTGACCAAGTAGAAGTTGAAACATCAAGTTTGACTTGATGTATTGCCACATCATAAGGATGACTCATCCTTACCACATCACCTCCACCTCATGAGACATGCCACCTCATGGGGGTTACACCCTCCCCTTGGCTTTAATGTGGCCGGCCACATTAATGGGGAGGTTACAACATGTGGCCGGCCACACATTAGTGGTGGAGGTTTTGGTTGTGTGGGATTATGGTGCATTCACTTCATTCATCTTCTTCCTTGCTTCTTCCTTCTCTTCTCTTGTGGTTGTCGAGAGCTTTTGATGAAAAGAGAAGGTGGTTGAGTGGGTTCCAACACAAAGGAAGGGTGAAGGTCACAAAGGAGGATACTACTTCTTTGGTTCCAACACACGGCCACAAAGGAAGGGTGAAGATTTAATCCCATATGAGTCAAATAAATATAAGTGTAATAATTCAAGTGTTGAATTGATTTGAGATTGATTAGTTGGTTTGTGGGTTGTCTTAGTCTATTTTCCTTGTTGACAAGCATTACAAATTATTGAGTAGTTGGGTAGTTTTGGTAGTCATCTAACTAAATCATTTAGTTTGGTGAGATTTGTAAAGTTAGTGCGAGACATTCTCCTATGCCACAACCAAGTTTCCTCTTTTTGTGTCAGGTGACCCTTAAGTGAGGAGTTGGCTAGGTTAATTATGTAAATATTATTATTCCTAAGTCCTTTTAATTTTATTGTAGGGTCTTTCATATGTTTAATTAAACATTCATTGGATATAAACCTAACCTTATACTCTGAATCACACAATTAACTAACACTGAGTAGGTTAAATTTGAAATTTTCAATAAGTAATACTTTATGAATAACAAAATTAGATTCTAGTTTAATATTACCTATTCCAATTACTTTTAGATTGTTATTATTTCCAAATATAACTAATCCTAATCTTTTGAATGTTAATTTAGTGAATACTGATTGATCCCTAGTCATGTGTCGAGAGCAACCACTATCCAATATCCATTTAGATTCTTACAAAGAGTACGAGAGAGAAAAAAAATTAGCTTAAATATGAACTTAGTTTAACTTAATTTGAATTTAATTGACATTTAAATTAATTTGATTTTAGTTCATGTTAATTTGATTTTGATTTGAATTTAAACTAATTTGATTTTAATTTGATTTAATTTAAATTTTAATTAATTTGATTTAATTTAAATTTTAATTAATTTGATTTTAAATTAAATTTAAATTTAATCCTTAGTCATCTCACTTGATCTATATTTTCAATAAGAGAATCTTATAATTTTATGAGATGAGTTAAGTTGAATTTTAAGGTTAGTTTAACTTGTGTTAGATTCAAGTTTAACTTTGGATTCAACAAATAGGCATTCATTGGATAAACTTCAAACCTGTAGTGAGTCACATGAATATCATTAGAGTAACCATGCCTTCAAAAATTTTCAAATAGTCCTGTCCACTAAACTTAATATAAAACTTTGATCTAACCAGTTAAGATTAGTAAAGGGTAGCTTTAGTTAGTTCCACTAAGCCAAATACACTAAGTCAAAGTTATATCTTCCTAGACATGCATAGGTAAAGCTTGTCTAACCTACTATCATCCAAAATTTCTCCTGTACCATTTATTAGGTTAAATTTTTGTCCCTATTTATTCTAGTCCTAATTATCCAGTCAAATAACTTATTATTTTTAGAGGTTTCAACTAATTTGGAGCCTCCCCTGAATTACTGAACTTTTTAGGTTTTAAGTTTGTGTCAATTTACTTTATAGTTGTAATAGACTTTGTTGTAGTTTGTGTTTAGATTGATTTTGTTTTTATTTATTTTAGGTTTATTTTTTTTATTTATTTGATTTGATTTTATTCTTTAGGTTCAAGTTTATTTTTCAAGATTTAGTTTTTGATTTTAAGAGTGAGTTATTTGATTTATGTAGTGAATTTTATTTTTTGGTATATAGTATTAATTGAATCCTACGTGCGTGGTTAGCCACGTTTTCAGAACCCAAGCTTTGGTTAATTTCTTATTTTGAGTTAGAGTTAAAAATGATTTAAATGTTGAGTTAAAATTGTATCCAAGTCTGAATTTATTATACACATCTCTTTGGGATCCGAGTATCATATTTAGATACTTGGATCCTGAGGTAAACTTTCCAACTATTCTTTTAACTCTTTAACTTAATTTGTTTTTAAAATAGAATTTTCTTCCTCAAGATTTACAGCTTGAGTTGAATTTCTATCTTAAGCTTGGTCAGTTAAAGAGTTCAAGCTCATTTGTTTCTTAAGGATGTTATTTTCCTTAAGGAGGAGCTTAGCATGTTCCTCAGTTTTAGTTAACTTTTGTTTAGGCATGAAACAATTTTAAAGAAATTTGTAGTGTAATTAAATTTTACCCTAGTTGGCTCATCTGGACTAGATGTGGATCCATTGCTAGACTCATATTCTGACTCGTCTTCTTGATCTATTTCACCTCTGGTTGCCATCAATGTGAGGTAACTTGCTTGCTTCTGTTGGCGCTACTCGGAATTCCATTCTGTTTCCCCTGTACAAAAATTTGTACAAGCACAATGTTGGGTGCTACTCGGAATTTCATTCTGTTTTCCCAATACAAAAATTTATACAAGTACAGAACTTTTCCTAGCAACTCATGTGTTCTTCAAAGTTAAACTTGAATTGCAAACGAAACTTAACATTATTAATCCAAGTTCAAATCATGTGTTCTTCAGAAGTTAAACCATATTACAGAAGTTAATTAAATATTTATTTCAAGGATTAGCTTCCAGGTCGTTGGCGAGGCACTCGACCTTCTTGGTTATAGGATCATCTACCACTTCCTAGACAAAACCTTCAAAGAAATTGAATATTTAAACTCCTTACAGTAAACCTTAGGTTTAACTACAGAGAACTCAATTGAAGCACAAAATCGATAGCCTCTTGTGTTGGTATTTCAGGATCCATACAAAGAAAAACTAAACTAGTTTCACTGCGGAATAAAGAACTAGTTGTACCTTTCTTCGTAGACAAAGACCTCTTGATCTTCTGCTGTATTCCTCTCCTCCTCTTGGACGTCGTGTGGGCGATGATCTACCAAGACAAAGCACTCGAATCTTTTCTTCTTCTCCTCCAAGCACTGCCAGCCACAAAGATTGAAGCAAGGTGCCGCCGGCCTCAAGAGAAAGAAAACAATAGAAGAGGGTCGGCCACACAAGAGAATAAAAGAGAGAGAGCTTTGGTTGTTTTTTAGGGAGCATCTCCTCCTCTTTTATAATCTTTTCTAGCGGCTAAAAAGGAAAGTTTTAAATAAAATTTTCCTTTTATTTGCTATTATAGATGGTTAGAAAAAAGGAAAGATTAAAATGTCTCATTTAAACCATTGTAAATAGCTATAAAAGGAAAGATTATAACAAAACTTTGTTTTAAACAAAATCTTCCTTTTATTCCTATAATGGTCGGTTACAAAAAATGAAAGATTTTAACAAAATTAAAATCTTTCTTTTAAACCATTATAGATATCTACAAAAAAGGAAAGATTTTAACAAAATTAAAATCTCTCTTTTAATCCTTTGTAGAAAGCTATAAAAGGAAAGATTTTAACAAAATTTTGTTTTAAATAAAAACTTCCTTTTCTCTTCTATTATGGTCGGCCCCATGCTTAGGCACCAAGCATAGCTTGGCCGGCTCACATCTTGGGCACCAAGCAAGGCTTGGTCGGCCCCTTGCTTGGGCACCAAGAAAGGATGTGGTCGGCCCCTCACTTGGGTAGGAAGGAAAATCAAAATGAGTGAATGCGAGGCTTTATAGAGGCTACAGCAGAGACCGAGAGGAGGAATTGGTTTTGGCCTCCAAATGAGCTTGAGCTTCCTGTGTTCGACCCGAACACCCAACTCAAGTTCATCAATAATAACTCATACCACTAAAGAGTTATTATTGAACTACCGCACCAATCTCATATTACATTATGGGCTCCTTCTTATCATGAATGCGTTAATCTCCCTATGTTAAAGATATCGAATGTCCATTAATTAAATGAGTTACTAACAACTCACTTAATTAGCATCTACCTCCAAGAGTAGTACCACTCAACTTCATTGTCATGTCGGACTAAGTCTACCTGCAAGATTTACATGACAATCCTTATGAGCTCCTCATGGGAGCATCATCAACCTAAATAACTAAGACACAATTTCCTTCTATAATCAACAACACACCATATAAATAATATTATTTTCCAACTTATTGGGTCTATTGATTTAACGAATAAATCTCACCCTTTGATCAATTAAAGAAATAAATACTAAGTATATGTATAATATCCCAAACTTCTAATTTACTTAAAGTCATTTCTGACTTTATTATTAACATTATTATTATTTTTCTATATAATAAAAAAAACAACGCATGCTTTATATTTAATAAATAAATACATAAGTAAAAATATTAATAAAAGAATATTTAAACACACACACCATTATAACGATTTCAACTACTGTTAGAATATCTCGAAATTATAAACATAAATAAAACAGTATAACTTCTTAAGATCCAACCCAGGTCTAACAAACTAAAATAGATTAGCATCAATAATTTAATAATGTATTTTTCCTCTCCAAAACCATTCTTAAGCATAGATAGTATATATAATAAAAAGAAAATCATTTGATCGTCAAATCTGCAGAAGCTTGTAAGGTCCTTGGAATGTATACTACCTGTCCAGTCCATTCAAACATCCAAGCCTCCAATCTCATCAATGTTATTCTCACCTGCACCATTCAAACTAAGTGAGTCTAACGACTCAACATGTCCTAACCATCTGTAACAACTCAAATTTCCTCATTTCGAGTCCTAATAGTACTTAAAAATATTTATAAATGCTTTAGAAAAATTCTAGAGATTTTTAGAAATTTTTAGAGTATTTTTATGCAATTTTTTGAGTTCGTTTGGTATTTTTACCAAAAGAAACAAGTTGCAAAAAATAAAGAAAATTAGCTGAGATTCGAACCTGCAACCTCCGGCCGGACCAAGCCTTAAGCAAATCCAGCAGACCAAGTGGTCAAGCAGGCGGTTCTGTTTATACAAGGTAGCAAAATTTATTTAAGATAGTTAATAGAATATTGGATTATAAAAGGGATAAGTTGATGTTGGATTTGTTTGTTTAGAAAAGGTAGCGAATTTATTTAAGATAGTTAACAGAATATTGGATTATAAAAGGGATAAGTTGATGTTGGATTTGTTTGTTTAGAAAAGGTAGCGAATTTATTTAAGATAGTTAACAGAAATATTAAGTTATAAAAAGGGAGAACTTAGGGATTATTTTCCAAAACCTAAACCTCTCCTCTCCTTTTCTCTCCCGATGGCACAGTGTCTCCTGTTTGGGCGAAGGAAAAAAGGGAGGATCTAGGGTTCCTCTCCGGCGGCTGGCCAAGGGAGATTTCCAGGAGATCTTCACATGGTTATGATCCTATCGTCAAGGGGAAACAGTGAGCACGAAGGAGGGGTCGAAGTGTAACAACCACCCTTCTTACTACTACTCTCTAAGGGCGACCGTTACCTAACTCCTACTCTACTTACTAGTGTCACTTATGCTATTATTAGCGACACTTAGATTTATCACGGTTCAGAGAAATTCCTACCGAAAAATTTCGGCAGAGTCTCCCCTGTACCGGTGACCAAATCTATAATACACAAGATATATACACAGCCACATGCGGCTGGATCACAATTTATTCACAACCACGCAGTAATAAATCATATCATAATCAAAAACTAATCTAGCAACATGAACTAAACTCAAGCTCCCAGAATGAAGCATAATAAGCTACAATGCACATCAAACTCAATCATAAACTCATAATTTCATAACAGAAATATGGAAAATAAACTAAACATAAACTCTAAATAAATAAGTCTTGCTAGTCCCCTCTGGACCTCTCCATAGTTCAGTCACCACACACATCCATCATCACCACCACCCTGTCGCCTCCCTTCATATCTTAGCTTTTCCTTTATCTGCAGTAGGAGGAAAGAGAAAAGATCTATAAGCGAAAACGCTTAGTAAGTACTAATCTATCTCACAAAACTCGAAATGCATAAAAAAATAATGCAATAATACTGAAACTGAAATGCTAAAGCAAATCCGCATGTGCTCATGGTATACAGAAAATGAAACTGAATACTAAACATACTCACTATCTAACAGGATAATAAGAAATCAACACTGTAAGCTTAGAATTAAAGAAACTGCCTTTTTATTTATTCTAAGCATAAAACTTATTATATTTTCTTATATCCTTGTACCAGAAATTAATCTTTTAATTCCTCGTTTACTTTCTTCTTCTTTCTTTTTACTTTTCTTATACTAGAAATTAATCTTTAATTTCTCTTTTACTTTCTTCTTCTTTTCTTCTTCTTTCTTTACTTTTCTTTTCTTTGGGCCCAGGCTTAGTACCATCTCATGCGCGTTCCCTAATAGGTTGGGGTTGCGAGCCACCAATCCTAAAAGAGCAGACCTCGGTCTACCAGGGCCAAGACCTCGGAAATGGTCACCTGGATTTGTTTAACGACAAGCTCTTGGATGTCGGGTACTAGCCTCTTGCTTGACTTACTTGTTATCTTTCTTATTCTTTTATCTTCCTTATTATCTTTTATTAAAGATTGTGGGAGTCCTTTAAATATACTTAACAAGTATGGGTGTATAATCAACTAACCATGCTATATAGCAGAATAAAACAAGTAACTTAAAGCTTACTGATCATGCTATAAGCTAAACTAAAGAAAGCAATTTAAAGCCTTTGAATCATACGGTGAAAACATGGCAAAGGATGCTATTTTAGTGCTTCTAAACATGCTGTAAAATCAAGTATGGAATGATTCCAATCATGATATAAATAAAGCAAACAGGAAGCTAACTTTGGGCTTTCTAAGTATGTTGCAATAAAAGCAATATATGTAACTCTACACTTTCTATCATGCTGTAGAAACGGAGCATGGAATGCTACTTTAAGGGCTTCTAAACCTGCTATTAAAACATGACAAAGAATACTACTTTAAGGCCTTTAAACATGCTATACAAAATAAGGTAACATGCTACTTTAAACTTCTTAAACATGCTATAAACGAAGCGTAAAGGAAACTAATTTCTTGGCCTTCAAACAGTAATAAGCAATCTATCCCAACATACTAGTATACTAAGTGGTGCATGCTTGTTAAGTAGGAGGGAAAAACTAAACCGTGCATGCTCTAGTTAATGGATGTTCATGTCCATGAAGGTAGCAAACAAAACCCAGAACTACCTACTATTAACTAAGGGCTGTTTATGCCCATTTGCTCGGCCAAAACAAGAAAATGAACTTGCTAGAATTTATGACAGCAGGTGTACATACACGGATACTACAACTAAGAGCTAAACTTCTTCTATACAATTAAACTCAAACAATAAATAGCATGCTCAATAGGTAGGCTACAGAAGGTAAAGAATAAAAGGAAAAAAAAAGACCCTAACTCATAGTCCTGTTCAATAGCAAACCCAAGCAAGAACTCACGGCACAACACTTTGCATGGTAAAATTTGGCACAGCAGCTTCTACAAAGAACTCACATAAAATTCTCCACAACATGCTTCGAATTCACAATGAACAAGAGCACAATTTCTCAATCCTAACATGCTGTGCTCGTATAAAGGAAAGGTCAAACTTGCTGTGCATGCAAATACTAAGATTCTAGGGTTCCTGCTAGGCCTCGGAAGCAAAGGAAGAACCAAAAAGGAGAATAATTGCACTTATACAAGCTTGCTGTGATGTACAACTATTTGTGCCAAATTGAATCGTAGTCAATTGCAGGAAAACTTAACTGTAACTGAAAAAGCTAAGCACCCTAAGTACTCAATGCAACCTAGGGTTCATGTAAAGCTCACGAAAATCTTCAAATTACAGCCGACGGTAAAGGATGAGCAAACCGATTCTAGGGTTCGTGCAAAGCTTCGGAAACCAGAAATTCAGGAAACAAGGAAACGAAACCGAAAGATCGGAGCAACTCCTACCACAGGTGAGTAGTACTTACTTAGCTTCTTGAACTTACAACCGAGAAGAAGAAAGGGGAAGACTTTTAGGGCTCGGCGGCTTGAAAAATCTTGGCTTCCTCTTGTACCCGCGAGCTCATCTCCGTCGGGATAACCACCCACGGTGAAGGATGACTGGAATAAGGCTTCACCGGCGCCGGAGACCCAAGACCTAGCTTCCTCTTGGTTTCCGCCGAGAGAGACGGCGCTGTCGCGAGGGAGAAGGGGAGAAACAATTTCGGGAGAAATTGTTTTGGGTTTTGGAAAATCAAAACCTAATTACCTTTAATATATTAGGGTTAAATCCAAAACTATGCTATAACTTAATTCTTCCCTTATATGGTTAATAAAAATCTTATAGCTTAGCTGGTTAGGCCGGTTTTGGCTTGGGTCAGTCCGACCCGAGCTCGGGGGTTCGAACCTCGCCTTCAACGATTTTTGCCTAAACTTCTTTTGTTTTGTAAACCTACTAAACGACCTCCAAAAATTACGTAAAAATACTCTAAAAATTCCTAAAAATCTCTAGAATATTTTAAAAGCATTTCCAAATATTTTTATGGACACTTGGAACTCGAAATAGGGAAAATCGGGTCGTTACACGAAGCTTGCAATTCCCGTAAACCCTAGAAGTTTTCTTTCCGGTTGTATGCCCAAGAACGCAAAGGTAGTGCTTCTCACCTGCAGTAGGAGTAGTTTCGGACCTTTGTTCTTCTTGAATTCGAAGCATGAGAAGCGCTTATAGTATAGATTTTTAATTAAGCCTATAGTGCAGATTTTAATTAAGCTTATAGTGCAGATTTTTATGTAGGCTTATAGTGCAAATTTTAATTAAGCTTGTAGTACAGATTTTTAATTAAGCCTATAGTAAAGATTTTAATTAAGCCTATAGTACAGATTTTAATTAAGCTTATAGTGCAGATTTTAATTAAGCTTATAATACAGATTTTTATGTAAGCTTATAGTGTAGATTTTTAATTAAGCTTATAGTGTAGATTTTAATTAAGCTTATAGTGCAGATTTTAATTAAGCCTATAGTGCAAATTTTAATTAAGCTTATAGTGCAGATTTTTAATTAAGCTTATAGTGCTGATTTTAATTAAGCCTATAGTGCTGATTTTTAATTAAGCTTATAGTGTAGATTTTTATGTAAGCTTATAGTGCAGATTTTAATTAAGCTTGTAGTGCAGATTTCTTAGAGCTTAAAATGCAGATTTCTTTAGAGCAGATTTCTTTAGAGCTTGTAGTGCAGATTTCTTAAGAGCTTATGGTGTAGATTTCTTTAAAGTTTATAATGCAGATTTTTTGTGGAACTTGTAGTGTATATTTTTGGTGGAATTTATAGTGCAGATTTTTTGTGGAACTTGTAGTGCAGATTTTTGGTGGAACTTATAGTGCAATTTTTAAAGAAAAAGATTATAGTCTAGTTTGGTTAAGTATTATAGTGCAGAATTTATGTTTGCATAGTATGCAGAAATAGTGTAGCATAGAATGCAGAATCTTGATTAGTATAGTATGCAGAATTTTGATTAGCATAGTATGTATAATTTTTTGTTTATGCATTTCAAAGTTAGAATTTGTTTAAACATTTCAGTTTTTAAAGAAGCATTCTTTTATTAGATGTATTAACAAGTATAAGAAAGATAAAGAAAAGAAAGAAAAAGACCAAGGCCTTAAGTAGATCCCAAAGTCAAGACTTTAGGGATTTTGGCACACAAGGTGCTCGTTAAAATGCCAAGGCATTTAAAGAAGAAGTAATTAAGATAAATCAACTTATAAATCAGTATTTTACTTTTATCAGTGGCACTATGTTGGACTCTTAGTTGTCCTTGGGTTGGGCTCCCATAGTCGTCCCTAGGTTTAGATAACCTAGTAAACCCTACTAGATTCGGGACCAGCTATCTCGGGTCTAGTTAGGGATTCACGCATAGCAAATACAGTTGTCGGGCCCATCAGTAGTTTGATTATTATTTTTATCTATTATGAAAATAGTTTTCAAAACTTCACAAATCAGTTTTAGATTTATTTTATTCACATACATATTCGAGTTTTGTGAGTTAGATAGCACTTACTAAGCAATTTTGCTTATAGTTGCATTTCCTTTTACTACAGATAAAGGAAAGGAAAAGTTATTGCAAAGGAAGGCGACAAGGAGGTACAGACGGATGTGTGATGCCTGGACTATAGAAGCCTTGGGATTTAGCATAAGAATTTATTAACAAAGAGTTGAGTAGAATGTATTAGAAGAGTCATTTAGTCTTCTACTACTAGTTAATTGTATGTTTTGAGTTTTTTTTAGAGTTTATGTATTGATCTTTACATGTGAACAACTCTAATTAAGTAAAGTTAGTAGTCCAGTAGCGCTCCGCCCTCACAGTCCAGTAGTGAGGAGGGTGGGGTGTTACAAGTTGGTATCAGAGCAGTTCCTATTCTCCAGCATCACACATCAGCACCAGCCTTGCCGTCTTCAAGTAAGAAAGTACTTAAATTCTTTTTAATATGCTTTTCTTTTTTGAAGTAAAGAGAAATCTTTAGAAGTATTTGTTTATATGTGTTTAAGCTAGATAAAAGTTCTTGTATGAGGAACAACATGAGGCAGAAATATCCAGAATTGTTTTAAGTTCGAGGACGAACTTTTTATAAGGTATGGGGAATTGTAACAACCCAAATTTCCTCATTTTGAGTCGTAATAGTACTTAAAAATATTTAGAAATACTTTATAAAAATTCTAGAGATTTTTAGAAATTTTTAGAGTATTTTTATGCAATTTTTTGAGTTTGTTTGGTATTTTTACCAAAAGAAACAAGTTGCAAAAAATAAAGAAAATTAACCGAGATTCGAACCTGCAACCTCCTGCCGGACTAAGCCTTAAGCAAATCCGGCTGACCAAGTGGTCAAGTAGGCGGTTCTGTTTAGAAAAGGTAGCAAAATTTATTTAAGATAGTTAACAGAATATTGGATTATAAAAGGGATAAGTTGATGTTGGATTTGTCTGTTTAGAAAAGGTAGCGAATTTATTTAAGATAGTTAACAGGATAGTAGATTATAAAAGGGATAAGTTGATGTTGGATTTGTCTGTTTAGAAAAGGTAGCAAATTTATTTAAGATAGTTAACAGAAATATTAAGTTATAAAAAGGGAGAACTTAGGGATTATTTTCCAAAACCTAAACCTCTCCTCTCCTTTTCTCTCCCGACGGCACAGCGTGTAATGACCCAATTTTCCCTATTTCAAGTTCTAAAATTCCATAAAAATATTTTAAAATACTTTTAAAATATTCTAGAGATTTTTAGGAATTTTTAGAGTATTTTTACGTAATTTTTGGAGGACATTTAGTAAGTTTACGAAAAGAAAGAAGTTTTGACAAAAAATGTTGAAGTTGAAACTCGAACCCAAGACCTCCGTCCGAACCCGACCTAACCGGACACAGCAAACCAACTGATGTATGTGCGATTTGTTAACCAAGTATGAAGCGAGATGTATATAAGTTAGAATAAGGACCCAAAATTTGACCTAGTTATAAAAGAATAAGTTAAATGAGGAATAGGTATTATTTTTCTCTCGATCGCTTTCTTCTCCTCCTTCACGCGACGGCGCTGCTCGGACGAACACCAAGCGGAATTAGGGTTCCGTCTCCGGTGCCGGCCAAGGGGTTTCTCCGAGAGCTTCTCACGGATTCGTGATCGTTTCGCTGGGGAGAGCACGAAGATACGAAGGGATACCTAGCGTTTAGTATTTTCCCTATTCTTTGGATTGTTTTATTGACCATTGCTAGAGTTGATCCTTTTGGTTATATATAAACTGCGTGAGTTGTTTGATATATGTTCCAGCCGCCTGTGGCTGTGTATATTGTGTATGCATTGATGAATTTGGTCACTGGTACAGGGGAGACTCTGCCGAAATTTTTCAGTAAGGACTCCTCGTGGTTTCGATCATACCGGTTAAGTAGAGTTAAAAGTTAAGTTACGATCACCTTTAGAGAGTAATAGTAGTATTAAGAAGGGTGGTCGTTACACAGCGTCTCCTGTTTGGGCGAAAGAAAAAAGGGGGGATCTAGGGTTCCTCTCCGGCGGTCGGCCAAGGGAGATTTCCGGGAGATCTTCACATGGTTGTGATCCTCTCGTCAAGAGGAAACCGTGAGCACGAAGGAGGGGTCGAAGCTTGCAATTCCCGCAAACCCTAGAAGTTTTCTTTTCGGTTGTAAGACCAAGAACGCAAAGGTAAGCGCTTCTCACCTGCAGTAGGAGTAGTTTCGGACCTTTGTTCTTCTTGAATTCGAAGCATGAGAAGCGCTTATAGTACAGATTTTTAATTAAGCCTATAGTGCAGATTTTAATTAAGCTTATAGTGCAGATTTTTATGTAGGCTTATAGTGCAGATTTTAATTAAAGCTTGTAGTGCAGATTTTTAATTAAGCCTATAGTGCAGATTTTAATTAAGCCTATAGTGCAGATTTTAATTAAGCTTATAGTGCAGATTTTAATGAAGGTTTATAGTGCAGATTTTAATTAAGCTTATAATGCAGATTTTTATGTAAGCTTATAGTGTAGATTTTTAATTAAGCTTATAGTGCAGATTTTAATTAAGCTTATAGTGCAGATTTTAATTAAGCCTATAGTGCACATTTTAATTAAGCTTATAGTGCAGATTTTTAATTAAGCTTATAGTGCTGATTTTAATTAAGCCTATAGTGCAGATTTTTAATTAAGCTTATAGTATAGATTTTTATGTAAGCTTATAGTGCAAATTTTAATTAAGCTTGTAGTGCAGATTTCTTAGAGCTTAAAATGCAGATTTCTTTAGAGCAGATTTCTTTAAAGCTTGTAGTGTAGATTTCTTAAGAGCTTATGGTGCAGATTTCTTTAAAGTTTATAATGCAGATATTTGGTGGAACTTGTAGTGCAAATTTTTGGTGGAATTTATAGTGCAGATTTTTGGTGGAACTTATAGTGCAGATTTTTGGTAGAACTTATAGTGCAGTTTTTAAAGAAAAAGATTATAGTGCAGTTTGGTTAAGTATTATAGTGCAGAATTTATGTTTGCATAGTATGCAGAAATAGTGTAGCATAGAATACAGAATCTTGATTAGTATAGTATGCAGAATTTTGATTAGCATAGTTTGCATATTTTTTTATTTATGCATTTCAAAGTTAGAATTTGTTTAAACATTTCAGTTTTTAAAGAAGCATTCTTTTATTAGAGGTATTAACAAGTATAAGAAAGATAAAGAAAAAAAAGAAAAAGGCCAAGGCCTTAAGTAGATCCCAAAGTCAAGACTTTAGGGATTTTGGCACACAAGGTGCTCGTTAAAATGCCAAGGCATTTAAAGAAGAAATAATTAAGATAAATTAACTTATAAATCAGTATTTTACTTTTATCAGTGGCACTGTGCTGGACTCTTAGTTGTCCTTGGGTTGGGCTCCCATAGTCGTCCCTAGGTTTAGGTAACCTAGTAAACCCTACTAGATTCGGGACCAGCTATCTCGGGTCTAGTTTGGGATGCGTGCATAGCAAATACAGTTGTCGGGCCCATCAGCAGTTTGATTATTATTTTTATCTATTATAAAAATAGTTTTCAAAACTTCACAAATCAGTTTTAGATTTATTTTATTCACATGCATATTCGAGTTTTGTGAGTTAGATAGCACTTACTAAGCAATTTTGCTTATAGTTGCATTTCCTCTTACTGCAGATAAAGGAAAGGAAAAGTTATAGCAAAGGAAGGCGACAAGGAGGTGCGGATGGATGTGTGATGCCTGGACTATAGAAACCTTGGGATTTAGCATAAGAATTTATTAACAAAGAGTTGAGTAGAATGTATTAGATGAGTCATTTAGTCTTCTGCTGCTAGATAATTGTATGTTTTGAGTTTTTTTAGAGTTTATGTATTGATCTTTACATGTGAACAACTCTAACTAAGTAATGTTAGTAGTCCAGTAGCGCTCCGCCCTCACAGTCCAGTAGTGAAGATGGTGGGGTGTTACACCATCATAGCAAATAATGCATATTCATATTACAGTGAATAACAATATCCTTACATAAAATAACATGAGCATAATAATATGAGTAAATCTTTCACAATATCATAATCATAGCATAATCATAATCATGAATCATTTATCATAGCATTTAGCATTCATTGTAAAGATTCTTAAAGTGAAGTTTGATCATTGAAAGTGACTAGAAAATTGGGGGGAAGGGGTCGATTGATCAATCTCAGCTGTAAAACCATGGTACCAGGCGGCGGGACATCAGTAACTCTCGTCACTGGGTCATGGCCTAAAATAAAGGAAATCTGATATTGGGCTCCCTCTGGGGCCTTCTCCCGTAAACGAGCTCTCTCTGGGGCCTTCTCCCGTAAACGGGTTCCCTTGGGGGCCTTCTCCCGTGAATGGGCTCCCTCTAGGGTCTTCTCCCTCACGAAAAATCTACAAATCATAATTTATCACAGTCAACACACATACTTCAAGATAATTTTTCATCTTATCATCACCTGTATAAATATCATACATTATATCATTTTTTTCTCTTAAAGTCACACATATATTGTAATAACAGCATATATCATTAAATTCCCTAAAATATCTATAATCATTTAAATTAAATATTTTTATCGTACCCAACCCTTCCTAGACCAGCAGCCGCCTTGCAACATCAAACCATGTGTTTACATGCAAGGAATATCAAGTTTTCATGCATAATTCAATAAAATGAAAAATAAATATCATTTTCATGCATAAATCTGTAAAAACAAAAATATACATCATGCTATTAACTTTCCTTCATGCAATAAATCAAAGCACACATATATATAGCTTGAATGATGAGAGGGACGAAGGATTAAACATGCCTTTATGTGATCCACACATGATTATTCTAATCCAGACACGTAGGAGAGTTGCCGGAAGGTCAGGAAAATGGCTTGGCTTCGATTTATCCTTGAAACTTGATCAAAAATCATTTTATATGAAACAACGACCATGCGGCTGCCACCAGACTCCTCACCCTCAGTTTTGCCGTGAAGCTTTGTGGGAAATCATATTCTTGGAAGATAAGGTTTTTGGCTTTAAATATTTAGGTCAAGATTAGGCCCACTAATCCTAGGTAACTAGGCCCAATAAAATCAATAAAAACCTATATATGAGCACAAATCACTAATATAATTAATATTCATGTGACTACTATTCACGCAATAGTATTCATCGAGAATATTTATATATTTGAAACCTGTTTTGGTTTAATATTAATGAAAAAGTAAACTTGGCCCAGCATCTAATATTAAAAAAAAACAAAATCCTAATTATGTAGTCATGCGAAACTACTCAATTAAACCTTTAATTGTGCCTAGCAGATGACATAATGCATTTAAAATCATTAAATTAAATTACTATTTTTCTACATTGCATGCATGGAGTTTACGTTTGCAGATTTTGGACCTTACAATTCCTTCCCCCTTAAATAAAATTTCGTCCTCGAAATTAGAACTCACCAAATAGCTCCAGGTAGAGACTCCTCATATCTGTCTCAGCCTCCCAAGTAGCTTCATCTTTCGAGTGATTCAGCCACTTGACTTTGACCATCTTAATGACTTTATTCCGTAGTCGTCTCTCTTGTCTGCCCAAAATCTGAGTAGGTCTCTCCTCATAGGACAAATTCGGGGTGATCTGCAATGGCTCGTAATTCAGTACATGTGAAGGATTCGACATGTACTTCCAAAGCATCGAAATGTGGAACACATTGTGCACTCCTACTAGATTAGGTGGCAAAGCTACTCGATATGCCAATGTTCCCACCCCTTCAAGGATCTCAAATGGTCCGATAAATCTTGGACTGAGTTTGCCTTTCTTGCCAAATCTCATAACACCCTTCATAGGTGTTATTTTGACAAACACATGGTCACCAACAGCAAACTCGAGATCTCGTCTTCTTTTATCAGCATAGCTCTTCTGGCGGCTTTGAGCAGTTTTCATCCTGTCTCGGATTTTGACTACTAAATCTGCTGTATGCTTGACGATTTTGGGTCCCAAATTTGCTCTTTCTCCAACCTCATCGCAATGAATAGGCGACCGACATTTTCTGCCATATAGTGCCTCATAAGGTGTCATTCCTATAGACGTCTGATAACTGTTGTTATAAGTAAACTCCACTAGAGGTAACTTCGGCTCCCAACTCCCTGGGAAGTCGATCACACAAGCTCTAAGTAAATCTTCCAAAATCTGTATCACCCTCTCGGACTGACCATCTATCTGAGGATGAAATGCTGTGCTGAATAATAATTTAGTCCCCATGGCTGAATGTAGACTCCTCCAGAAAGATTATGTAAACCTTGGATCTCTGTTGACGTTATAGATACTGGAATCCCATGCAATCTGACTATCTCTCGGATATACAGCTCTACATACTGAGTAATGGAAAAAGTCATCTTCACTGGTAGGAAGTGCGCTGATTTAGTAACACGATCCACTATGACCCAAATGGCATTAAAGCCCTTCACTGTCTTTGGCAATCCTACTATGAAATCCATCTAATGTTTTCCCATTTCCACTTAGGAATATAAAGTGGCTTAAGCATTCCCACTGGCCTTTGATGCTCGGCTTTGACTTGCTGGCAAGTTAAGCATTCAGATACAAAACGTACAATGTCTCGCTTCATACCTAGCCACCAATATAACAACTGCAAATCCTTATACATCTTCGTACTTCCCGGATGAATAGAATAAGGGGTACTATGGGCTTCCTTCAAAATATCGTCCCTAAGTGAATCACCACTAGGAACCCAAAGGCGGCCTCGATGTTTGACAATGTCATCCTCAACCGAATATAGCATTGAGCCCTTGATTTCATCCCTCAGTCTCCATTTCCATAATTGCTCATCTGAAGACTGACCTGCTCGGATTCTGTCTCTCAATGTCGACTGAACTGTCAGCGTAGATAGATTAGGAGCATCACCCCTAGCATACATCTCCAGATCAAATCTCTGAATCTCAGTCTGAAGTGGCTTTTGTACTGACAATTGAGCAATAACTGCTGTTTTTTTGCTCAAGGCATTGGTGACTACATTAGCTTTCCCCGGATGGTAGCTAATATCGCAGTCATAATCTTTGACAAGCTCTAGCATCAGCTCCTTCTGTGTAAAGAAATACTTAAGACTCTTGTGATCAGTGAAGATTTTGCACTTCTCGTCGTACAAGTAATGTCTCCATAACTTTAGAGCAAATACTACTGTTGCTAACTCAAGGTCATGAGTTGGATAGCTCTTCTCATGCACCTTCAGCTGTCTAGATGCATAAGCAATCGCTCTATCATTCTGCATAAGAACTACACCCAATCCCAGTCTTGAAGCATCTGTATACAACACATACTCTCCTTGCCCTGATGGCATAGCTAAAACTGGCGCTGTAGTGAGTTCTTGCTTTAACTGCTCAAAACTGTCTTGACATTCAGCTCCCCAAATAAATTTAGCATTCCTCTTTGTCAAAGCTGTCAAGGGAACTGCGATAGTAGAGAAACCCTTGATGAACTTTCTATAATAACCAGCCAAGCCCAGGAAACTGCGTATCTCGGTCACACTTTTAGGCACTGGCCATTCTTGAATGGCCTCGACTTTGGTGGAATCAACTTCAACTCCATCTCTAGAAATGACGTGGCCTAAGAATGCCACTCTCTCGAGCCAAAACTCACACTTGCTGAACTTGGAAAATATCTTTCTATCATGCAGTGTCTGTAAAGCCGTTCTCAAGTGCAGACTGTGTTCTTCTCTGTTCTTCGAGTAAATCAGAATATCATCTATGAACACAATGATGAACTGATCCAAATACGGCTGAAATACGCGATTCATGAGGTCCATGAAGATTGCTGGGGCATTAGTCAACCTGAAAGGCATCACCATAAACTCGTAATGTCCATATCGAGTTCTGAAAGCCATCTTATGAACATCTGCTTCCTTTATCCTCAACTGATGGTATCCCAATCGAAGATCTATCTTCGAAAAAACTGATGCTCCTTGCAATTGATCAAATAAATCTTCGATTCTGGGTAAGGGATACTTATTTTTCACAGTGACTCTGTTCAGCTCTCTATAGTCGATACAAAGTCTCATGCTCCCATCCTTTTTCTTCACGAATAGGACTGGTGCAGCCCATGGAGAATAACTCGGGCGAATAAACCCTTTGTCTAGTAGCTCTTGAATCTGGTCTTTCAATTCTTTCATTTCCATAGGTGATAGACGATACAGTGCCTTAGAGATTGGCATCGTACCCGGCATCAAGTCGATAGAAAATTCCACCTCCCTCTCAAGCAGAATGCCAGAAACATCCTCAGGAAAAACGCTAGGAAAATCTCTGACAACATCGACATCCTCTATCTTCTGGCTGACTGAGTCAGGCACTAAAACAATACTAACTAGAAATCCTTGGCGGCCTCGTCTCATAAGCTTCCTTGCATGGATGCATGAAATGATGTGTGGCACCTGACGACTCTTGGCTGCCTCAAAAATAAATGACTTCCCGTTAGATTGCCTGATAGATACTAACCTCTGTTGGAAATCAATCGAAACTCCATTATGAGATAACCAGTCCATACCTAGAATAATGTCGAATTCAGGCATCGGCAAGACGATAAGATCTGCCCGAACCACATTATTCTGCAATCGAAGCTCCAAATTCTTCACTATTTTTGTAGAAATCATCTGATTACCAGAAGGAATAGAAACTCTGAAACCCAAATCCAACTCCTGAGGTATAATCTTTAGTCGCTTGACAACATTTTCGGATATAAATGAGTGTGTAGCTCCTGAATCTAGTAGTGCATGGGTAGCTACACATAAAATAAATATCCTTCCTGCGACAAATATACCAACAAATCCACTCAAGTCTAATAAGTTTAAGAATAAATAAATAAATAAACATATATATATATATATATATATATATATATAGATATATATATTATGCCTCTAAATTTTTAGATGCAATTTTGGTCCTTATAACATACGAAAATCTGTATTTTGTCCCTTAAATCTATGAAATTATTAAATAGCCCAAAATTCTCAAATTTTTTTTTACAATTTAAATCTGCAGGTCTTTAGTTCGTTCCTAATTTAGTCCTTGAATTTATAAAATACCCATTTTCCACCTTAAATCAAGCTATTTAGAACATGCAACCTAATCAACTAAGTTCCACATTCCCAATAATAATCACACTAACCATGCTTATCATTTCATGCAATAATGCAATATAAAACTATTAAAGCAACTAAGTTACCTGTGATCAATGTCGTGTCTATTAGTTAGAGCCCTAGAGCCAATCATTTGATGATTGTATTATGGACTTATTGTATCATATTCTTATATAAATAAAGGCATGTGTTTTGGTTATTATACTTACTTGTATTGGTGCCAAATAAACTAAGTATAATAGCGCCCTTGAGTAGAAGGTTCTCACCTATATCAATCGGTTAGTTAAACCGATAGTGAGATGATATAGGGAACACTACTCTTAATCATTCCTAGTCGAGTATTAACATTCAGGGACAATGATAATGCAATAAGATTAGCATGTAGGTCAACTCGATGACTTGATCTCACAAGTCATGGATATAGAGATATCAAGTTGACACATGGGTATACATTGGAGAATGTATACTGAATGACCCGCGAGGAGAAAGTATCATGGATCGTTATATGAGTGTCATATACTTTCTCATGTGGCTATTAGTATGACTACTAGTCCTTAGACCTGAAGTCACCATGGTTTCCTACATAAGGAGTTATGTACTTTGGTTTCGTCAAACGTCACCCGTAACTGGGTGGACTATAAAGGCGATTACTAGGTATGTAACGAATTATGCAGAGGGATGTGAGTGATGTAGATGGGATCTATCCCTCCTATATGACGGGAGAGACATCGATATTCTTGATAGAGTGAGACCACGAAGTGCATGGCCATGCCCAAATGAGTTAATATGAGATATTGAGCTCATTTGATTTAGTGAGTCTACTTGGAGTTCAAGATTTAGTTTGATCAGAGGATGACATGGTCTATACCTCACATTGATCAATCTAGATGTCTAGGATAGAAGGACACTTGTCATATATTGTGAGGAGTTACAATTAGTAGTCACAAGGTGATGTTGGATCTCAACATTCTTGTAACTTGGGTAGTAATGATGTGTTGCTAGATACCGCTCATTACTTATGCCCCTAAATGGGTTTAGGGGCATTGCCAACGTTACAAGAACCTATAGGGTCACACACTAAGGACAATTAGATGGAGATTAGATTCATATGATGAACCAAGAGGATTAGATTCATTTGATGAATCAAATTGGATTAAGAGTAATCCTAATTGGGCTAATTGAGTTGGACTCAAGTTAATTCATGTGTTCAATGAGTCTAATTTAGATTATGACTCATTGAATCAATTTAATTAAATGAATTAGATTCATTATATTAAATTGGCTTGAATTAAATGGTTGGATTAGATCAACCATGAGAGAGATTAAGTCAAGTTTGACTTGACTTAAGAGGAAGATGAAGAGTCAAGTTTGACTTGACTTTATGCCACCTCATTGGTGAGTTGGCAAGATGTGGACCAATGATGATGCCCCACATCATCATGGTTGCTTAGGTGTGTGCCACATCATGGAGTTTACAAGCCTCCTTTCCATTTAATGTGTCCAGCCACATTAATTGTAGAGGAGTTACAATTGTGGCCGGCCACACATAGTGAATGGATTTGATTTTTCCTCATTCAAGACAATTCACTTCTTCTTCCTCCTTGAGCTCTCTCTTCTTGCTCTCCTTCTCCTACCTTGGCCGAACACCCTAGGTGCTAGCACACCTTGTTTGGTCCTTCTCCATCTAGTGTGTTCATGTGGATACGTGTAGAGGATTGTCTACGTTGACAATCTTGAGATCCATCAAGTCGTTGGACGAGCGGGATACGAAAAGGGCACGCATCGAAGGTATAAAAGGTTTCCCCTTTGTAGATCTACTATAGATCAAAGTTTTGAAACTTGTACTCGTATTTTTAGAAAGTTTTTCTTTGCACGGATCTGGTGGCTGGGGCTTTCGGGATTTCCGCGACGCGAAAACGCAGTTTTCGCGGCCCGAAAAACCCAACAGTGGTATCAGAGCCACGTGCAAAGACTTGTACGAGTTTATTTTGTTTTTATGAAAAATATAGCTTCTGTGATTTTCTATAAATTTAGGTTTTTTATGGTTTTTATGGGTAATTTTCTCGTAGAAGCGAAGCACAAGTGTTTCGGCACTTGTGGGCTTCGGCTACCAGGAAGATTTTTCCAAAGCGGCTTGGTTTCGCCCCAAAACTTTTTGGGACAGTGGGGCTAAGGGGCTGTAGGATCTCTAAGGAACCCTCGCGATGGTTAGATCGCGGGTAGGGGCGCTGCCCCTGGCCCCGCAAGGGGATTCGTTCCACGATTGCGCCTGAAAACCGCTAAACGGGACCGCCGAGAATTTTTACTCGTAAAAATTGTAAAAATTGGTATTAAAATTAGAGAAAATTATAGAAAATACATAATTTAGAATTATGTATAATTTGTGATAGTCATGGCCCAAAAGACCCAATTGGATTGGAATAAATGTGTTGTAATTCATAATACGGCCTGCGTGTCGTGATGTGATGTGCGTGTTGTATTTTATTTTTCTGCGACCTGCGCGTCGTGCCTTTCTCTTTTATTCTTATTGTAAATTAGTTTAGACTTGAATGTAACTCAAGTTTCAAAATTGTAATGTACAAAATTGGAGCTATGGAGGGTCCACACGAGACGGAGTTACGAGGAGGGCGCGAGCAACACAAGGTGGTCAAAGGAAGAAGCTTGAGAAGCTGTTGACCTTAGGTTGACCATCCGATCTTCTCATTGGCTTGAGAAGATCATAGTAGGGTCATGACTAAATCACAAATTAATTTAATTAATTTCTTGTGTATATGTGATGCATGATTAAGTAATTAATTAGTGCCTAACGATTAGATTAGATCTAAGTCGTGCACATGATGCACCCTTCGATTAGATTAGATCTATCGAGTATATGATACGCATCATCGTTTAGATTAGATCTAAATCACGTCAACTCTAATTCCTACCATGCCGTGATACCTATCACTACCTCGATCACATGTGTTGTTGAATCTGCCAAAGCAGAGCAACACATATTATCTTGGTAGGTTACGGAGGGACAATCTTGGTCCCGCTTATCAACGAATAGGCGAATATAAACTCAATTAGATTGAGTATTCCTAGTTAACTCAGTTGGATCGAGTACAACTATAGGCATTCTTCCAATGGTTGGAAAGATAGGACATAAATCACATTTATATTAATTCTTGGGCGTATTTGCCAAAGCTAACTCAAGTTTTAATATAACTGCGGATAATGATCCTATAAACAAGAGTTGCATAGAGATGTAATTGGTAAATCGTTACCTACCGATCATGCTAAGTCTTGGGCATATTACCCAAAGCTAACTCAAGGGTTAGTATGATGCGGATCTTGTCCCACATGAATTATAGAATTCAGTGGGAGCATCATTTAGTTAAAGGCCTAATTAAATGATTTAAAGAATATGATATTTATTTTATGCATTTTTCTATTGTAGATAAACCATGACGTCGAATATGAACTCCTTCTCCCTGCGTTCAGTCCTTGAGAAGGACAAGCTCAACAGAGCAAATTTCCTGGACTGGTACAGGAACTTGAGAATAGTTCTCACCCAGGAATGTAAACTGTACGTTCAAGAGCAGCCCATTCCGGAGGCTCCTCCTGCCAATGCCCCGCGAGCTGACAAAGATGCTTACAAGAAGTATCAAGATGACGCATTAGATGTGTCATGTCTAATGCTCGCGACCATGAACTCTGAGCTTCAGAAGCAACACGAGTTAATGGATGCTTACGATATGGTTGAACATCTTCGTCAACTATATCAAGGACAAGCGCGGCATGAGAGATTTGATATCTCAAGGGTACTATTTCAGTGCAAGATGTCATATGGGGCTCTCGTAGGCCCATATGTACTCAAAATGATTGGGTAAATAGAAAACCTACAGAGGTTGGGATTCCCGCTTGGCCAAGAGCTGGCCACTGATCTGATCTTGCAATCCTTGCTGGATAGCTATAGTCAGTTCGTTCTAAACTACAATATGAACGAAATTGACAAGCCACTGCTTGAGATGCTTAGCATGTTAAGAACTGCTGAGCTAAACCTTAAGAAGGCAAAGCCCCACTCTGTTCTAATGATTCAGAAACACAAGGGGAAGGGCAAGCCCAAAGGCAAGGGAAAGTCCCAAGCCAAGGGCAAAGGCAAGGCACTGAAGCCTAAAGGAGGAGTCGCCAAGGATGCTACCTGCTTCCACTGCGGTCAGACCGAGCACTGGAAGAGGAACTGCAAGGTGTACCTGGAAGATCTTAAGAAGAAGCGAAGTGAGACTTCCACTTCAGGTATATATGTTATAGAAGTCAATCTATCTATTTCTTCATCATGGGTATTAGAAACCGGATGTGCATCTCACATTTTTACTAATGTGCAGGCGCTGAGAAATAGCAGGGAATTGGCGAAGGGCGAGGTGGACCTACGCGTAGGCAACGGAGCACGGGTTGCTGCTGTTGCTGTAGGGACTTATCATCTATCTCTGCCCTCTGGGCTTGTATTAGAATTAGATGAATGTTGTTATGTGCCTGCATTAACTAAGAACATAATTTCTGTTTCTTGTTTGGACAAGAAAGGTTTCTCTTTTATTATAAGGACAAATGTTGTTCTGATTATTTAAAAGATATGTTCTATTGTAGTGCATCTCTGATGAATGGACTCTACATTCTAGATCTTGAAAGCCCTATCTATAACATAAATACCAAGAGGTTCAAGTCAAATGACCTGAACCAAACCTATCTCTGGCACTGTCGCTTAGGTCATATAAATGACAAGCACTTATCCCAGCTCCATAAGGATGGTTTGCTGGACTCATTTGATTTTGAATCTTATGAGATGTGCGAGTCATGCCTACTAGGCAAGATGACCAAGACTCCCTTTAGTGGGCATAGCGAAAGAGCGACTGATTTGTTAGGACTCATACATAGTGATGTATGTGGACCTTTCAATGTCGCTGCTAGAGACGGTTATAGGTACTTCATCACATTTACTGATGACTTCAGTAGATATGGTTATGTGTACTTGATGACACATAAGTCAGAATCCTTTGAAAAGTTCAAAGAATTCAAGAATGAAGTACATAACCAGCTTGGCAAGAGTATTAAGATACTTCGATCCGATCGAGGTGGAAAATACCTTAGCCATGAGTTCTGTGACTATCTAGCTGAGTGTGGGATTCTATCCCAACTCACTCCTCCTGGAACACCACAGTGGAATGATGTATCCGAAAGAAGGAATCGTACCCTATTTTATATGGTACAATCTATGATGAGTCACACAGATCTTTCGACATACCTTTGGGGCTATGCTCTACACACGACAGCTTTTATACTCAACCGAGTTCCATCCAAGGCCGTGATAAAGACACCATATAGGATATGGACTGGGAGAGATGCCCATGTATCTTTCATGAGAATTTGGGGTTGTGAGGCTTACGTTCGACGTCAAGTCTCAGACAAGTTAGGACCCAAATCCGACAAGTGCTACTTTATTGGATATCCCAAGGAAACTAAGGGATATTACTTCTACATTCCCAGTCAGCACAAGCTAGTTGTGGCAAAGACTAGGGTCTTTCTAGAAAGGAACTTTGTTTCTAGAAAGACTAGTGGGAGCACGTTCGATCTTGAAGAAGTTCAAGTTGCGAAAAATAGCACTGATGCATCGATGGAAGTTGAACTGGAACCACAAAGTGTTATGGATGATGTTGTTCCACAAGGAGTTGAGGAACAACAACTAGTTCAAGTAGACATACCTCTTCGCAGGTCTGATAGGGTACGTCGTCAGCCTGAGAGATACTCATTTCTCTTGTTTGACCATGATGACGTTGTGCTCATAGATGATGAGCCTACCACCTATCAGAAAGCTGTGATGAGACCAGATTCCGAGAAATGGTTAGAGGCCATGAGATCCGAAATGGAATCCATGTACACCAACCAAGTATGGACTTTGGTTGATCCACCTGAAAGGGTAAAACCCATTGGGTGTAAGTGGGTCTTTAAGAGAAAGACTGACATGGATGGACTTATCTATAAGGGTCGCTTGGTAGCTAAAGGTTTCAAGCAGATTCATGGTATTGACTATGATGAAACCTTTTCTCCAGTAGCGATGTTTAAGTCCATTCGGATCATGCTTGCTATTGCAGCATACCATGACTATGAGATATGGCAGATGGATGTCAAAACTATGTTTCTGAATGGAAACCTACTCGAGGATGTGTACATGACACAACCTGAGGGTTTTGTAGATCCACAGCATACTAGCAGAGTATGCAAGCTGCATAGGTCCATTTATGGACTAAAGCAAGCTTCTCGGAGCTGGAATCTTCGATTCGATGATGCAATCAAACAGTTTGGTTTCATCAAGAATGAAGATGAGCCTTGTGTCTACAAGAAGGCTATAGGGGATATAGTTGTCTTCCTCATATTGTATGTGGATGACATACTACTCATTGGGAAGAACATCCCTATGCTTCAGTCTGTCAAGACCTGGCTAAGGAGTTGCTTCTCAATGAAGGACTTAGGTGAGGCATCCCGCATTCTAGGGATACAGATCTATAGAGATAGATCTAAGAGATTGCTTGGCCTAAGTCAGAGTATATATATTGACAAGGTACTCCTTCGGTTTGCCATGCAGAACTCCAAGAAGGGATTTCTGCTGATGTCACATGGCGTGAGTCTTTCGAAGACTCAAGGTCCCTCTTCTAGAGAAGAGAGAGACCGCATGGATCAGATCCCTTATGCTTCAGCCATAGGATCTATCATGTACGCCATGCTATGTACTCGACCTGATGTCTTGTATGCTTTGAGCATGATGAGTAGATACCAGTTAGATCCAGGTGAAAGTCACTGGATAGCGGTCAAGAATATTCTTAAGTACTTAAGAAGGACTAAAGAATATTTCTTGATATATGGAGGCAATGATGAGCTAGCTGTAAAGTGTTACAATGATGCCAGCTTCCAGACCGATCAGGATGTTTATCGATCGCAGTCAGGGTTCGTGTTTTGCATTAATGGTGGTGCTGTGAGCTGGATGAGTTCGAAGGAGGACATAGTAGCTGATTTTACGACAGAGGCGAAGTGCATTGCTGCATCAGAGGCAGCAAAGGAGGCAGTTTGGATCCGCAAGTTCATCACTGAACTTGGGGCGGTTCCCAGTATCGCTGACCCTATTGAGCTCTATTGTGACAACAATTGAGCTATTGCACAGGCGAAGGAACCTCGCTCACACCAGTGGACCAATCACATACTACGGCGCTTCCATCTCATTCGAGAGATTATCGAGAGAGGAGATGTTAAGATTTGCAGAGTACCTACAAATGCAAACATCGCAGATCCCTTGACCAAGGCTTTAGCATAGAGGAAGCATGATGGTCACACTAGGTCATTGGGACTTAGAGCCTAAACTGATTGGCACTATTGCTAGTGGGAGATTGTTAGTTAGAGCCCTAGAGCCAATCATTTGATGATTGTATTATGGACTTATTGTATCATATTCTTATATAAATAAAGGCATGTGTTTTAGTTATTATACTTACTTGTATTGGTGCCAAATAAACTAAGTATAATAGCGTCCTTGAGTAGAAGGTTCTCACCTATATCAATCGGTTAGTTGAACCGATAGTGAGATGATATAGGGAACACTACTCTTAATCATTCCTAATCGAGTATTAACATTCAGGGACAATGATAATG
The DNA here is from genome assembly GCF_018446385.1 of Zingiber officinale. Classification (NCBI taxonomy): domain Eukaryota; kingdom Viridiplantae; phylum Streptophyta; class Magnoliopsida; order Zingiberales; family Zingiberaceae; genus Zingiber; species Zingiber officinale. Next base: position 56,599,087 of record NC_056006.1, on the reverse strand, counting down.
CAATAAGACTAGCATGTAGGTCAACTCGATGACTTGATCTCACAAGTCATGGATATAGAGATATCAAGTTGACACATGGGTATACATTGGAGAAGGTATACTGAATGACCCGCCATGAGAAAGTATCATGGATCGTTATATGAGTGTCATATACTTTCTCATGTGGCTATTAGTATGACTACTAGTCCTTAGACCTGAAATCACCATGGTTCCCTACATAAGGAGTTATGTACTTTGATTTTGTTAAACGTCACCCGTAACTGGGTGGACTATAAAGGCGATTACTGGGTATGTAACGAATTATGCAGAGGGATGTGAGTGATGTAGATGGGATCTATCCCTTCTATATGACGGGAGAGATATCGATATTCTTGATAGAGTGAGACCACAAAGTGCATGGCCATGCCCAAATGAGTCAATATGAGATATTGTGCTCATTTGATTTAGTGAGTCTACTTGGAGTTCAAGATTTAGTTTGATCAGAGGATGACATGGTCTATACCTCACATTGTTCAATTTATATGTCTAGGATAGAAGGACACTTGTCATATATTGTGAGGAGTCACAATTAGTAGTCACAAGGTGATGTTGGATCTCAACATTCTTGTAACTTGGGTAGTAATGATGTGTTGCTAGATACCGCTCATTACTTATGCCCCTAAATGGATTTAGGGGCATTACCAACGTTACAAGAACCTATAGAGTCACACACTAAGGATAATTAGATGGAAATTATGTTCATATGATGAACTAAGAGAATTAGATTCATTTGATGAATCAAATTGGATTAAGAGTAATCCTAATTGGGCTAATTGAGTTGGACTCAAGTTAATTCATGTGTTCAATGAGTCTAATTTAGACTATGACTCATTGAATCAATTTAATTAAATGAACTAGATTCATTATATTAAATTAGCTTGAATTAAATGGTTGGATTAGATCAACCATGAGAGAGATTAAGTCAAGTTTGACTTGACTTGAGAGGAAGATGAAGAGTCAAGTTTGACTTGACTTTATGCCACCTCATTGGTGAGTTGGCAAGATGTGGACCAATGATGATGCCCCACATCATCATGGTTGCTTAGGTGTGTGCCACATCATGGAGGTTACAAGCCTCCTTTCCATTTAATGTGTTCGACCACATTAATTGTAGAGGAGTTACAATTGTGGCCGGCCACACATAGTGAATGGATTTGATTTTTCCTCATTCAAGGCAATTCACTTCTTCTTCCTCCTTGAGCTCTCTCTTCTTGCTCTCCTTCTCCTACCTTGGCCGAACACCCTAGGTGCTAGCACACCTTGTTTGGTCCTTCTCCATCTAGTGTGTTCGTGTGGATACGTGTAGAGGATTGTCTACGTTGACAATCTTGAGATCCGACAAGCCGTTGGACGAGCGGGATACGAAAAGGGCACGCATCGAAGGTATAAAAGGTTTCCCCTTTGTAGATCTACTGTAGATCGAAGTTTTGAAACTCGTATTCATATTTTTAAAAGTTTTTCTTTGCACGAATCCGGTGGCTAGGGCTTTCAGGGTTTCCGCGACGTGAAAACGCGGTTTTCGCGGCCTGAAAAACCCAACAGTGTCTGGCTCTCCCTCCACGGCATGCATGACAAAAGCCCGTCCTATCGATGGTTGCTTCTTCTTTGGGCGGTTATGTTGGTTGCTACTCGGAAAACCTAATGGTTCCACTGTACAAAAATTTTGTTCAAAGGTCTGAACCTTTTCCTAGCTACCATGTGTTCTTTTAAATTAAACTTGGATCGCCTGCGGAACTCAACACGTTTGATCCAAAGTTTAATCTATTGTTCTTTTAGGTTTAGACTCCGATCTCCTGCGGAACTTAACACGTTTGATCCAAATCACCTAAGTTATTAATTTCATAAAATATTAGTTTCCAAAATTGGCTTCCAGTTCTGACGTGGCAAGGCACATGGCCTTCTTGGATATGGGAGCAACCACCACCGACTAGACAAAGACTTTTAAGGAAAACTAATATTTAATTTCCTTATATAACTTTTGGTCAACCGAAAAGAACAATCAAATCACAAGGAGAAAAAAACAAAGAACACAATATCGAAAACAAATTCGAAATACTAGAATCGTATGCCTCTTGTATTTGGTATTATTTCCAAAAATAACTAGAATGATGCGGAAAGGAAAAATACTAGTTATACCTTATAGAAAGACCTCTTGATCTTCTACCGTATTCCTCTTCTAACCTCAGACGTTGTGTGGGCAACAATCTTCCAAGATGAGGACCACCTAGCACCTTCTTCTTCTTCCTTCAAGTTTCAGCCAAGCACCAAAATCCAAGGAGGAAGAACTTTTTCCACCAACTAAGCTCCAAGGGATGCAAGCTTTCTCTCCTTCTTCTTCTTCTTCTCCAAGTAGTATCCGGCCACCACAAAAGCTCCAAGCAAGGAAGTGTTTCGGCCACCACAAAGAGGAAGAGAGGGAGAGAGGATGGCCGGCCACAACACCAAGGAAAAAGAGGGAGAGAATAATAGAGGTTGTGTCTCATGAAGGCACCCCAACCCCCTCTTTTATATTCCTTAGCTTTGGTAAATAAGGAAATTTAATTTCAATAAAATTTTATTAACTTTTCTTGACATGAATTAATTAAGAAAAATTAAGCAAAATTTCTTAAAACTCCATGTCTTGGCCGGCCACATCAACAAGAGCAAATAAGGCAATTTCAATCAACAATTAAAATTCCTTATTTGTCTTCGGAAATTTTAAAAAATAAAATTTCCCTTTAAAATCCCTTCATGGTTGATAAAAAGAAATTTCTATAATTTTAATTTTCAATATGTGAATAATTTTATAAAGAAAAAATAAAACATCTTTCCAATCTACAAATAAGGAAAGAGATCTAATCTCTTTCTTTAATCTTTTGTAGAAGAGATATTTTAATTTTAATTCTCTCTAATAAATTATATCTTCACATAAGAAAATTTAAAATTAAAATTCTTTTAAATTTAATGGGGGCCGGCCACCTAAGCTTGGGTTCAAGCTAGGGCCTAGGCTTGGCCGACCCTAGTTTGATCCACAAGCTAGCTTGGCCGGCCCCCTTATCATGGGTATGAAGGTGGGTATAAGTGGGTATAGTACTCTATAAATAAGAGGCTACGATAGGGACCGAGAGGAGGAATTGGTTTTGGTGTCCCGATAAAATTAAGCATCCCGTGTTCGCCCCGAACACACAACTTAATTTTGTCAATAATAATTCATTCCACTAGAGAACTATTATTGAACTACCACACCAATCCCAAATTACTTGTTTGGGCTCCTTCTTATTATGAGTGTGTTAGTCTCCCTGTGTTTAAGATGCCAAATGTCCACTAATTAAGTGAGTTACTGACAACTCATTTAATTAATATGTTAATCCAAGAATAGTACCACTCAACCTTATCATCATGTCGGACTAAGTCCACCTGCAGGGTTTAACATGACAAACCTTATGAGCTCTTCTTGGGGACATTATCTATCTAGATTACTAGGACACAGTTTCCTTCTATAATCAACAACACACACTATAAGCGATATCATTTCCCAACTTATCAGGCTTATTGATTTATCAAACTAAATCTCACCCATTGATAAATTAAAGAAATAAATATCAAATATATGTGTTTGTTATTATATTAGGATTAAGAGCACACACTTCCATAATAACTGAGGTCTTTGTTACTTTATAAAGTCAGTATAAAAGAAACGACCTCTAATAGTCCTACTCAATACACTCTAAGTGTACTAGTGTAATTATATAGTTAAGATAAACTAATTCCTAATTACACTATGACCTTCCAATGGTTTGTTCCTTTCCATTTTGGTCGTGAGCAACTGTTTATAATTTATAAGGTACTGATAACATCATCTTCTGTATGTGATACCACATACTATGTTATCTACAATATAAATTAATTGAACAACTACAACTAAATGTTGACAATTTGACCAAATGTGATTCTTTATTCAAAATAAATGTTTACAAAAGCTTAGGCTTTCAGTATACACTCTAACAATCTCCCACTTATACTAATGACTAAGCTGCCATATCTTCTGCCATACATCTGATTCCCATTCCCTCCACATGCCGATCGAAAGCTTTTGCCGGAAGGGCCTTAGTGAAAGGATCTGCCAGGTTATCTACTGATGTAATCTTGGCGATGACAACTTCTCCTCGTTTCACGATATCTCGTATCAGGTGGTACTTGCGCTCTATATGTTTACTTGCCTTATGGGCTCGTGGTTCCTTCGAGTTTGCAACTATACTGCTATTATCACAATAAATTGTGATGATTTTGGGCAAACCAGGAATCACATCTAAGTCCATTAGAAAGTTGCTGAGCCATATTGCTTCTTTAGCCGCCTCAGAGGCTGCTATATACTTTCCTTCCATGGTTGAGTCTGAAACGCATTTCTGCTTAACACTCCTCCATGCAATGGCTCCACCTTCTAAAGTAAACACATAGCCTGATGTAGACTTACTATTGTCCCTATCTGATTGGAAATCTGAATCCGTGTAACCCATAGGGAGCAAATCGTCTGCTTGGTAAACTAGCATATAATCTCTAGTCCTTCTCAGGTACTTTAATATATGCTTTACCGTAGTCCAATGTCCTTGTCCAGGGTTACTCTGATATCTATTAACCATGCCTATGGCAAAACAGATATTAGGTCTCGTACATAGCATTGCATACATTAGGCTTTCTACAGCCGAAGCATAAGGAACTGCTTTCTGTTGGACCCCGTGGTAGTTTTGATGTGATCAACCAAGTTGGTTAGGTCCTGCTGTGTTTGATCCCTGTGTCTGAGTGTGCAGGAGCTTAGGAACACAGGAAGTCGAGCGGAAGACGCAGCTAGCGAGAAGGACGGCACGGGAAGGGAGTCGACAGGCTCGGTGCGTCCGAAGGACGAGAGAGCTGCGGAAGAGTACTCCGGTGGGTTTGAAGAGCGTGCGCGGCGTTCGAGGGACGTTAAGCCGGGACAGAAGGCTGCTCGAGGAAGGCCGGAAATTGGGTTCGGGTGAGCCCTATTTCGGTTGGCCGAAATCACCCAAACAAACGGAGCTTTGGAAGACAAAGTGAAGAAGAAAAGGAGTCAAAAGAGACTGGAAGTTACTGTAGCAGAAATTACTGTAGCAGGAACCTTGAAGGTGCCTTAAACACATTGAAGGCACCTTAAACACATTGAAGGCGCCTTGAATGGATTGTTTAAGGCGCCTTGAGCAGGCCAGTTTGACCGTTTGCGTTGCGGATAAAGTTTTATCCACAGATTGAGTTGGAGGCGCCTTAAACCCTATTGGAGGCACCTTGGACTCTCGGGATAAGATTTCCAGGGCCTATATAAAGGCCCCTGGAGCTAGGAATTCAACAACAACTCAAGCAATCAATCTGTAAGCAATTCCTAAGCAACTAGTGAGCTTCAAAAGTGTAAAAAGCTTCTCCGCCTTCAGAGAAGGAGATTTTTCTTACTGCGCTCTTTTCTACTGTCCTGGATTAACAACCTCCTTGGTTGTAACCAAGTTAAATCCCTGAGTCTTTTCTGTTTCATTAATTTAGTTGTTGTTATTTTATTGCTGATTTAAATTCTGAGTTGAAATCCGAGGAGGGTATAGTTTGTTTTTGTTTTCAGCAATTCACCCCCCTCTTGTCGGTCTCCGCTGCACCAACACTAAGATCCTACAATTTACAATTGGCTACCCTAATTGACCGCAAAATATTCTATTAGATCTCATTGAAGCCTAAATGGAGTTCTTAATCAACTCAACCAGATGTCAATTGATATCAACACTAGTCGATTACCCCAAATGAGAAAGGCATTTAAAGTTTTATTCTTTCTTTTACCACAATCATTATCACCTCAGGAGGTAAATCAGATCGGAAGCTACGACTCAGCGAAAGATCTCTAGGAGAAATTCTGGAGCTTCACGAAGGTACTTCCGAAGCGCGACATCCTCCGGAACCAGTTAACGAACCTCCGGATGAACCAAGGTGAGAAGGTAGCGCAACTCCAAGCGAGAATCAAGGAGCTGATAATGCAACTAACGAACCTTGGAGAAGAGGTAACCAACCGGGATTCTATCCGATACGCGCTCAATGCCTTCCCGATAACTTCAGAGTGGGCCTCCTTAGTAGATGTATACTACATCTCTACTACATCTCTAAGGACCTCAAGGTAAGTATCTTAGAAAAATTATTTTCAACTTTTGAACTTCACGAATCTCGAGTTTCAGAACCCAACGGAGCAGAGAAGACAAGTCAGAACATTGCCTTAAAGGCAAAGATGAACAATTCTAACTCCGAAGGCTCAGTCGACGAATCCGAAGCGGCACTACTGGTAAGACGCTTCAATAAGTTTTTCAGTTCTAATAAATTTAAATCGCAGAGGCATCAACGAAAGAAGAGGACGGTTCGTTGCTACAACTGCAATGAAGAAGGGCACATAAAGGAGGACTGCCCAAAATTGAAGAGAAAGGAGAAAGAAAAGGAAAAGCCAAAATACAAGAAACCAGAACCCTCCAAGTACAAGAATCTGAAGGCTACTTGGTCAGATTCGTCAACCTCTGAGTCAGACATCGAAGAATTCTCAGGGGTTAGCGCTATTGGCGAACCATCAACCGGAAGAAGACTCAAGCTCAGAGATGAGCATCGATGAAGGGGGAGGAACATCAGAAGAAGAAAGCAACAGTGAAGGGGGAGCGTCACCAGACCAGGTAAGTAAGGTACATAATCTAACCCCAACTCAATCTTTTAAATTTATCAAGTCTCTTTCTAAAGAGTTAGATCAATTAGAAAAAGAGAATGCTGAACTAAAGTTGAACCTAGCAAGAGCATGCCCGTTAGAAATGTATGATCATCTAAAATTAGAAAATGAAAATTTGAAATTAGAAATTGAAAAACTGAAATATGATGCATGCTTAAATCAATTTCCAAATTCAAAATTAAGAATTTATGGTAAATTAAATTGGTATATAAGAAAGCATCAACGTCAACTTAGAAAAATACCAAGAAACTATGTACCCCCTAGATTTTTGAATAATCTTGTAGGAAGGAATCTCTATTGGGTTCCAAAATCTATGCTTAATTAATTTTTCAAAAATTAAAAAGCTTACAGTGAGAAAATTAAACATTGAAATTCTTTATGGAAGCTTTGTCTAAGAAAGTGGTTGTTGCTCCAATAACCAAGAAGGCCTAGTGCCTCGCCACGACCTGGAAGCTAAAATGTTTAATTAACTTTCTGAAAAAACATTAAACAAGTATTAAATAATGCTTTGAAAGTTTATCAAATATTTGTTAAAATAAACAAAAATTCCTAAGAAATTTTTTTTCTAACTTATTTTTTTTGGGTTAGAATTTTTTTTTAGAATTCTAAAAGTTCATTTCACTTAACTTAGAAATATTTTTGGGAACCCTTGAACATTTACTTAGGATTTTTTTTTTTAAATTCATTTTAACTTAGCAATTTTTTTTAGAAAATTTTCAAAAACTTCAATCTTACTTGAAAATTCTTAAAATCCCATTTTTACTGTGATCAAAGGGAGTGAAAAAACGTACAAGTTTAGGGGGAGTTAGAGGAAACTTAAATTTTTTTGTGTTGCAATTTTACTAATTGCAAAAATTATTCTTAACTTGTTAGTTTAGTAATTTTTCTTTAAAATTACTTTTTATGTCTATTTTAACCCTAACTTGAACTTTGGTTGATACACATCAAAAAGGGGGAGATTGTTGGACCCCGTGGTAGTTTTGATGTGATCAACCAAGTTGGTTAGGTCCTGCTGTGTTTGATCCCTGTGTCTGAGTGTGCAGGAGCTTAGGAACACAGGAAGTCGAGCGGAAGATGCATCTAGCGAGAAGGACGGCACGGGAAGGGAGCCGACGGGCTCGGTGCGTCCGAAGGACGAGAGAGCTGCGGAAGAGTACTCTGGTGGGCGTGAAGAGCGTGCGCGGCGTTCGAGGGGCATTAAGCCGGGATGGAAGGTTGCTCGAGGAAGGCCGGAAATTGGATTCGGGTGAGCCCTATTTCGGTTGGCCGAAATCACCCAAACAAATGGAGCTTTGGAAGACAAAGTGAAGAAGGAAAGGAGTCAAAAGAGGCTGGAAGTTACTGTAGCAGAAATTACTGTAGCAGGAACCTTGAAGGTGCCTTAAACACATTGAAGGCGCCTTAAACACATTGAAGGCGCCTTGAATGGATTGTTTAAGGCGCCTTGAGCAGGCCAGTTTGACCGTTTGCGTTGCGGATAAAGTTTTATCCACAGATTGAGTTGGAGGCGCCTTAAACCCTGTTGGAGGCACCTTGGACTCTCGGGATAAGATTTCCAGGGCCTATATAAAGGCCCCTGGAGCTAGGAATTCAACAACAACTCAAGCAATCAATCTGTAAGCAATTCCTAAGCAACTAGTGAGCTTCAAAAGTGTAAAAGGCTTCTCCGCCTTCAGAGAAGGAGATTTTTCTTACTGCGCTCTTTTCTACTGTCCTGGATTAACAACCTCCTTGGTTGTAACCAAGTTAAATCCCTGAGTCTTTTCTGTTCCTATTTCTTTTTCTGTTTCATTAATTTAGTTGCTATTATTTTATTGCTGATTTAAATTCTGAGTTGAAATCTGAGGAGGGTATAGTTTGTTTTTGTTTTCAGCAATTCACCCCTCTCTTGCCGGTCTCCGCTGCTCCAACACTTTCATGTCCTCTATCTCCTTTAATGTCTTCGGAGACATCTCTTTAGATAGAGCTACTCCATGTCTAAAAGGTAAGAAACCTTTCTTGGAATCCTGCATGCTAAAATGAGCAAGGATTATATCTATATATGAAGCTTGGGACAGACACAACATTCTTTTCTTGCGATCCCTTATAACTTTGATCCCAAGAATGTGTGCACAATCTCCTAAGTCCTTCATATCAAATTGTTTGGACAACCATACCCTTACGTCCGATAATACCTTGACATTGTTGTCAATTAACAAAATATCATCTACATATAGTACAAGAAATACCACCACGTTTCCGTTAAACTTCTTGTATACACAAGACTCATCCAGACACTGAATAAATCCATATGACTGGATTACTTCATTAAACTGGATGTTCCAAGATCTTGAAGCTTGCTTTAGTCCATAAATAGACCGATTGAGCTTGCACACTAGATGCTCTTTGCCTTTTTCAATAAACCCTTCTGGTTGCTTCATATGGATGTTCTTTTCAAGACTTCCATTAAGGAAAGCTGTCTTGACATCCATTTGCCAAATCTCATAATCCATATGAGCAGCAATGGATAAGAGTATTCGGATAGACTTAAGCATGGCACCGGTGAAAAGGTCTCCTCATAATCGATTCCCTCTTTTTGAGTGTATCCTTTCGCAACAAGCCTAGCTTTGAAGGTTTCTACCTTCCCGTCTGTCCCTCTTTTCCTTTTGTAGATCCACTTGAATCCAACAGCTTTTACACCATCAGGTGGCTCCCAGACCTTCTTAGAGTACATCGACTCTATTTCAGAATTCATTGCCTTTTGCCAAGATGCTGCATCTATATCTTGGAGTGCTTCATCATATGTTCGGAGATCAGGTTCATGTTTACCCGGGATCAAGTCCGAAGACTCTCCCAAAAACATGAATCTATCAGGCTGCCTTACAACCCTCCCACTATGATGAGGCACTGTCTGTGGTTTTGTATCATGTGTGACACGTGTTGCAGTCTCTTATGGTACTTCATCTTGTACTGTTGGTACTAAGGTAGACATGCCCTCTCTAAGTTCTTCTAAAATAACTTTGCTACTGGGCTTGTGATCCATTATATAGTCTTCTTCTAAAAACTGGGCATTGGTGCTAACAATGACCTTCTGGTCTTTAGGATTATAAAATAAACCACCTTTCGTTCCTCTGGGATACCCCACAAACACGTGAACTTCTGTACGAGATTCTAACTTATCAGCATCTGGTTTCAGCATATGTTCTGGACTACCCCAAATCCGAATATGTCTTAGATTGGGCTTTCGCCCATTCCACAATTTTGTAGGAGTAGAAGAAACTGATTTAGAAGGTACTAAGTTCAGAATGTACACTGTCGTTTCCAGAGCGTATCCCCAAAACGAATTTGGTAATTCTGAATAACTCATCATCGATCTAACCATTTCCATAAGAGTCCTATTCCTTCGTTCTGCCACACCATTCTGTTGGGGTATACCAGGTGCAGATAGTTGGGATTGAATCCCGGCCTCTGATAAGTAATTCCTAAACTCTCCTAAGTTGTATTCGCCACCACGATCAGACCGTAGTGTCTTGATACTTTTACCTAGTCGTTTCTCCACATCAGCCTTGTACTCTTTGAACTTATCAAAGCACTCGGACTTGCGGCGCATTAGGTAAATGTATCTGTATCTTGAATAATCGTCTATAAAAGAAACAAAATATTCAAAACCACCTCTTGCCTGGACAGACATAGGACCACACAAATCAGAATGAACCAATTCTAACACTTCTTTGGCTCTATACCCCTTGGCCTTAAACGACCTCTTGGTCATTTTACCTTCCAAGCAAGATTCATAAGTTGGAAAATTTTTCAATTCTAATGAACCCAAAAGTCCATCGGCTATAAGCCTCTGAATCCTACTTAAGTTAATATGACCAAGCCTTAGATGCCAAAGATATGCTTAGTTCATTTTCGAAGGTTCTTTTCTCTTATTTGAGTTAGAAGATGAGCTATAAATTTCCATGTTTTGCTTTGTGGGAGAAATTGGATTTAAAGTATACAAATTGCCAACTAATGCACCAGAACAGATAATCACTTTATTTCTCTTAATAACTACATCGTTACTAAAGGAAACTGAATATCCATCTAAAAACAGTTTAGAAACTGAAATTAAATTCTTTCTAAAACTGGGTACATAAAGATAATTTTTTAAAACCAAATTTCTATTTCTATTAAAAGATAAGTAGACGTCTCCCACTGCAACAGCCGCCACCTTAGTAGCATTGCCCATGTAAACGGTAATCTCTCCTTCAGTTAGTCGTCAGGTTTCCTGGAACCCCTGCAAGGAATTGCAGACATGATCAGTGGCTCCTGTATCTACACACCAGGTGCTGGTAGATAACACCGCTAAACATGTTTCAACAACTAGAGCATGAGATATAGCTTTGTTGTTCTGATTCCTACGAGGACAGTCCGCCTTCCAATGCCCTGACTGCTTGCAGATGAAGCACTTGCCCTTCGGCTTCTTCATTCCAGCTTTAGGTCCTCAACTCTGAGATTTATTCACTTTCTTTGCTGTACCAACTTGTTTCTTCTTTTTCTTTCCTTTCGGTTTAGAAGTAGAACCATTTTCAGCATAGTGAATATGAGAATTGTGACGAAACAAACCTTTTGCTGCCTAAAGTTCTGTCAGTAGTTCCGCCAATGAATATACCCTTTTATTCATATTGTAATTCAGGCGGAATTGCTTAAAACTTCTAGGTAGTGTTTGGAGGATCATATCGATCTGGGTTTCCCCATCAATTTCTCCTCCAAGGATCTGTATTTTGTTCAGATAAGCCATCATCTTTAGGATATGATCCCTCACAGGAGTACCCTCTTGCATGGTGGCTGTCATTATCTTTCTCATGGCTTCTTGTCTAGAAGCCCGATCCTGACGACCAAAGAGTTCCTTGAGATTGTTCATAATATCATAAGTTGTTGGTAAATCTTGATGCTGATGTTGCAATACATTTGACATTGAAGCCAAAATGTAACACCGCGCCATCTCATCTGCCTTTACCCATTTCTTATGATATTCAATCTCCTCTTGGGAAGATTCACCAGTGGGTGCATCAGGACAAGGCTCAGTCAGTACAAACTTATAGCTTTCAGCAGTAAGAACAATGTCCAGGTTCCTTTTCCAATCTATGTAGTTAGGACCAGTAAGTCTATTCTATTGTAGCATGATGGACAGTGGGTTGAAAGTCATCCTAAGAATCACAAATAACTTTTGGTTAGAACTCTAAATTTAGAATAATATTGATTCCTCAAACAATACTATTTTAAATTAACCAACACCTCGAAACACCGTGAATTTTGTATGCCACGATAGTGTGGACGTATACAAATTCAACATTTGTAAAAGGAGGGTTAAACCCATTAATTTTATTATTTTGTCAACCTAACTTTTTGACAAATAAAATTAATAGTTGGTATCCTTTAGTCACACGAATAATATCAGTGACTCCGATGGGGAGGATACTATTAGACGTGCCTAAGTGTACACCATTACTTGACACTAAGTCCATTAATAAGATTGTGCCCCTTCCGATGGGGAAGATCACACGCTCTTAATTAACTTCCTATAGTCATCCAAAATGGAAATTTGTTCTAGTGATCCACAAACAAGCTCATCCGATATGGAGGAAGGCAATCAGAGTCAACGCGCAAGCTTATTTGCATCACTTACAAACCAGTAATGGAGACCGTGGAATTTATTTAAAATTCCTCTCCCACTTAGTTATTTATAAATGAGGAATTTTAACTATGCTAGCCTACTAGACATGTATACTAACATGCACACACAGCACAATATAAAAGCAATAAATGAAAAACTAATTTTCAACTATTATGGCTTTTATCTATTGTTGTCCTCCGTGTGTCGCCAACCCTAGCTGCTGCCATCTTTGGCCACTGCCACCGGGTCTAGTTGTCGCATCCATCTTGCTCCTTGTTCCGCTGCGCCTCTGGTCCTCAAAAGGTTCCACGCCTTGCAAGATTCGATCCACGACATAAATAGAATTTTACATTTTTTGATCCTATATTCCTCGAAGGAATGTACATGTAAACTAGATCGAACATAAAATAAAAATTTACATCCATTGATCCTATATTCCATAAAAGGAATGTACATGTAACTAGATCAAAAATAAAATCCTAATAAAACTAAATACAGCTCCTGCTGTATTTTATAATACAATCATGCACATACATAAATGCTCTTGACATGTCCAAGGGTCCAATCACACACATAAAAACTATAAGGCATAATAGTTAGATCCTGCATCCACAAAGTTAGCACATCCTACTATTAACCTGCCTAAATTATGTATGACATGTGCATAATTAAATTAATACCAAATACACAGAGGCAAAACCCTAGCTATGATACTAATTATTGGTTGCTACTCGGAAAACCTAATGGTTCCACTGTACAAAAATTTTGTACAAAGGTCTGAACCTTTTCCTAGCTACCATGTGTTCTTTTAAATTAAACTTGGATCGTCTGCGGAACTTAACACGTTTGATCCAAAGTTTAATCTATTTGTTCTTTTAGGTTTAGACTCCGATCTCCTGCGGAACTTAACACGTTTGATCCAAATCACCTAAGTTATTAATTTCATTAAATATTAGTTTCCAAAATTGGCTTCCAGTTCTGACGTGGCGAGGCACATGGCCTTCTTGGATATGGGAGCAACCACCACCGACTAGACAAAGCCTTTTAAGGAAAACTAATATTTAATTTCATTAAATAACTTTTGGTCAACCAAAAAGAATAATCAAATCACAAGGAGAAAAAAACAAAGAACACAATATCGAAAACAAATTCGAAATACTAGAATCGTATGCCTCTTGTATTTGGTATTATTTCCAAAAATAACTAGTATGATGCGGAAAGGAAAAATACTAGTTATACCTTTTAGAAAGACATCTTGATCTTCTACCGTATTCCTCTTCTAACCTCGGACGTTATGTGGGCAACTATCTTCCAAGATGAGGACCACCTAGCACCTTCTTCTTCTTCCTTCAAGTTTCGGCCAAGCACCAAAATCAAAGGATGAAGAACTTTTTCCACCAACTAAGCTCCAAGGGATACAAGCTTTCTCTCCTTCTTCTTCTTCTTCTCCAAGTAGTATCCGGCCACCACAAAAGCTCCAAGCAAGGAAGTGTTTCGGCCACCACAAAGAGGAAGAGAGGGAGAGAGGATGGCCGGCCACAACACCAAGGAAAAAGAGGGAGAGAATAATAGAGGTTGTGTCTCATGAAGGCACCCCAACCCCCTCTTTTATATTCCTTAGCTTTGGTAAATAAGGAAATTTAATTTCAATAAAATTTCCTTAACTTTTCTTGACATGAATTAATTAAGAAAAATTAAGCAAAATTTCTTAAATCTCCATGTCTTGGTCGGCCACATCAACAAGAGCAAACAAGGCAATTTCAATCAACAATTAAAATTCCTTATTTGTCTTCGGAAATTTTAAAAAATAAAATTTTCCTTTAAAATCCCTTCATGGTTGATAAAAAGAAATTTCTATAATTTTAATTTTCAACATGTGAATAATTTTATAAAGAAAAAATAAAACATCTTTCCAATCTACAAATAAGGAAAGAGATTTAATCTCTTTCTTTAATCTTTTGTAGAAGAGATATTTTAATTTTAATTTTCTCTAATAAATTATATCTTCACATAAGAAAATTTAAAATTAAAATTCTTTTAAATTTAATGGGGGTCGGCCACCTAAGCTTGGGTTCAAGCTAGGGCCGGCCACCCATGAACCTAGGCTTGGCCGGCCCTAGTTTGATCCACAAGCTAGCTTGGCCGGCCCCCTTATCATGGGTATGAAGGTGGGTATAGGTGGGTATGGTACTCTATAAATAAGAGGCTACGATAGGGACCGAGAGGAGGAATTGATTTTGGTCTCCCGATAAAATTAAGCATCCCGTGTTCGCTCCGAACACACAACTTAATTTTATCAATAATACTTCATTCCACTAGAGAACTATTATTGAACTACCGCACCAATCCCAAATTACATTTTTGGGCTCCTTCTTATTATGAGTGTGTTAGTCTCCCTGTGTTTAAGATGTCAAATGTCCGCTAATTAAGTGAGTTACTGACAACTCATTTAATTAATATCTTAATCCAAGAATAGTACCACTCAACCTTATCATCATGTCGGACTAAGTCCACCTGCAGGGTTTAACATGACAAACCTTATGAGCTCTTCTTGGGGACATTATCAACCTAGATTACTAAGACACAGTTTCCTTCTATAATCAACAACACACACTATAAGCGATATCATTTCCCAACTTATCGGGCTTATTGATTTATCGAACTAAATCTCACCCATTGATAAATTAAAGAAAAATAAATATCAAATATATGTGTTTGTTATTATATTAGGATTAAGAGCACACACTTCCATAATAACTGAGGTCTTTGTTCCTTTATAAAGTCAGTATAAAAGAAATGACCTCTAATGGTCCTACTCAATATACTCTAAGTGTACTAGTGTAATTATATAGTTAAGATAAATTAATTCCTAATTACACTACGACCTTCCAATGGTTTGTTCCTTTCCATTTTGGTCGTGAGCAACTGTTTATAATATATAAGGTACTGATAACATCATCTTCTGTATGTGACACCACATACTATGTTATCTACAATATAAATTAATTGAACAACTACAACTAAATGTAGACAATTTGACCAAATGTGATTCTTTATTCAAAATAAATGTTTACAAAAGCTTAGGCTTTCAGTATACACTCTAACAGGTTATTAGCTTTATGCCCATCTTCTCCATAGCTGAAGCGCTTGGAGGTGCCCCACATGCATTTGCCTTGATGGGGGCGATTGCACTCCTTGCACAATGGAGAATTTTCAGTCTTCAAGGTAGCTGTTTTTGGTTGCCCCGTAAGCTTTTGTTGTCCTTGCCCCTTCGGTTGCCCTGAAAAAGGCTTCTTTATCTGTTGTTGCTGCTGTTGTGAAGGAGCCCTCTTTCTTTGCATCTCCCAAGCTATATCTTTCAAGGCTTGTTCAGCTCTATAGGCTCCAGTAACAGCATCCTTATAATCAACTGGTCTCCCTAGCAGAACATCCCGACGCACAATAGGCCGGAGGCCATCCAAGAAGTGCCTCAGTTTCTCATCAGCGTCATTAGCAATAAGGGGCACAAAGTGACACCCCCTATCAAATTTTTTAACAAACTCAACAACAGATAAGTCCCCTTGGAGGAGACTCTTAAATTCCCTTTTCAGTCTCGACCTGACATCAGCAGTGAAATATTTCTCATAGAAAATCCCTTTGAACTGCTCCCAAGTCAATGTATTCAGATTCACTCCTCTTTCAGCTCCTTCCCACCATAGGGAAGCATCATCCTTCAGTAGAAAAATAGCACATCAGACCTTATCAGCATCAGCCATGTTCATGTATCGGAAGATCACTTCTAAAGAACGGATCCACCCTTCAGCAATGAATGGATCGGTGGTGCCCGAAAAGTCCTTCGGGTCCATCCTACGGAATCTCTCATAGACATCCGGCTGAGCTCGGGGAGCATTCTGAGCATACTGACCAAAAAATTGTGGCATCCCCTCCAATATACGAGTGACCGCGTCAGGAGGGGGATTTGGAACATCCCTCCTGTCCTCCTCACGTCCCTCCTCCTCAGGACCATCCCTTCTAGGCTTGTAACTTGTTAGTGAGAGCCCTAGAGCCAATCATGTGATGGTTACTTTTTGGACTCTTTGTATCATATTCTTGTACATATATTTCTGATATATAAATAAAGGCATTGTGATTATTATACTTGTGTGTATTTGTGCTATATAAATAAGTATAATAATGTCCTAGGGTAGTAGGTTCATATCTATATCAATCGATTAGTTAAATCGATAGTGAGATAATATAGAGAACACTACACTTAATTATTCCTAGTCAAGTATTAACATAGAAGGACAATGTTAATGCATTGAGACTAGCATGTAGGTCAACATGATGACTTGATCTCACAAGTCATGGATATGAGATATCAAGTTGACACATGGGTATACATTGGAGAATGTATACGAATGACCCGCCATGAGAAAGTATCATGGATCGTTATATGAGTGTCATATACTTTCTCAAGTGACTATTAGTATGACTTTAGTCCTTAGACCTGAAGTCACCATGGTTCCCTACATAAGGAGTTATGTACTTTGGTTTCGTCAAACGTCACCCGTAACTGGGTGGACTATAAAGGCTACTGGGTATGTAACAAATTATGCGGAGGGATGTGAGTGATGTAGATGGGATCTATCCCTCCTATATTACAGGAGTGATATCATAGTCTTGATAGAGTGAGATCACTAAGTGCATGGCCATGCCCAAATAAGGCAATATGTGATATTGTGCTTATTTGATTATAGTGAGTCTACTTGAGTTCAAGACACTTAGATTGATTGGAGGATGACACGGTCTATGCCTCATATAAGATCAATCTAGATATCAAGGATAGAAGGACAATGTCACATATTGTGAGAGTCACAATTATTAGTCATATTGGTGATGTTGGATCTCAACATTCATGTAACTTGGGTAGCAATGATGTGTTGCTAGATACCTCTCATTGCTTATGTCCCTAATTGGATTTAGGGACATTGCCAACGTTGACAAGAACCTATAGGGTCACACACATAGAGCAATAGATGGAGACTAGTTCATATGATGAACCAAGAGGAAAGATGAAGTCAAGTTTGACTTGGCTAAATATGGAAAGTCTATAAAAGGCAAGTTTGACTTGACCTAAATCCACAAGTTTGACTTGACTATGAGTTAGACTCAAGTATGATCCAAATGTTGGATAAATCAATTAAGGGAGTTAATTTGGTCATGTTTGACTTTGGCCAAATTAGGAAGGTTGAAAGTCAATATTGACTTGACTTGGATGCCACCACATTTGATGAGGTGGCATGGGAGAACCAATGGGGATGCTACACATCACCATGCCACCTCATGCTTGCCACCTCATGGGAGGTTACCCATGAGTGGCCGGCCACATTAAGGGGGCAATTAAGAGCATTAATTGCCCACTTAATGACATTTATGTGGCCGGCCACATGATATGGTGGATTGATTGAATTTTTTGAATTCAATTTTTTTTTATTCTTCTTCTTCCTTGGTGCTCTCGGCAACTTTTCCCTCTCTTCCTCCTCTTCTTGGCCGAAAACCACATAGGTGCTAGCACACCTTGTTTCGGTCATCTTCTCCACCTAATTGCTTGTGTGGACACATATAGAGGGGCTCTACTTTGTGCCCTCTAGATCCAACTTCAACCTTAGTCGAGCGGGATAAGCGAAGGGCACGCATCAAAGGTAGTTTTTCTTTAAACTATAGATCTAGGAGTAGATCTAACATATTCGGGTATTAAGCATGATATAAATACGTGGAATTTTTTGAATCGGATTTTTCTTTGCACGAGATCCTTGGCTAGGGTGTTTCGGGGTTTCCGCGACGCGAAAAGCGGTTTTCGTGGCCCGAAAAATTCTAACAGTGGTATCAGAGCCATCGTGCGAAGCACGTATTTATTTTTTTCTGTATTAGATACAAAATTTAGATGCTTTTAAGTTTCTGTGATTTTTCTAAATTTTAGGAATTTTTGGGTATTTTTCTCGTAGAGGCGAAAGAACGAGTGCGAAGCACTTGTACACTTTTGTCACCGAGAAAAATTTCTCCGAAACGGCAAGTTTCACCCAAATAGATTTTGGGACAGCGGGTAAGGGCGCTGTATAATCGCAAGAGGACACTCGCGAAGGTTATTTCGCGAATAGGGGCGCTGCCCCTAACCCCGCAAGGGGCCTTGTCCCGCGATTACGCCCGAAACCCGCTTAGCGGGACCGCCGTGGAGAAGAGACTCAAAAAAAAAAAATTCAGAAAAATCAGTAGAAAAATTTTAAATAAAAAAAAATACACAATTCTGAATTATGTACAGTATGTGTTGGTCATGGCCCAAGTCCCAAAATTTTTTATGAAAAATTATGCGTGTAATTCATAATACGGCCTGCGTGCCGTCATGTGTTGTGTGTGCTGTATTGTGGATGCGACCTGCGTGTTGCCTTTTTCCATTATTTTATTTCTGTAAAAATTAGTTTTAAGACTCGAATGTAACTCGAGTATAAATTTTGTAATGTACAAAATTTGAAGATGACGAAATTCCGGAGAAGACGGACTCGCGGGAGCATGCCGGCAACACATGGGGATCGGAAGGAGGAGCTTGGAGAAGCTGCCACCTAGACCTTAGGATGACCATTGGATCTTCTCTTTGGCTAGAGAGGATCCTAGTAGGGCCATGACCAATCACATAATTTAAATGTATATATTTTATTTTTGCTTATGTGTATGTGATGCATGTTTGTGTAGAATAGAATATGCATGAGTGTATGTGATGCACATGTGATGTGGGAACCACATCTTGATGTGCACAATACACATTTAGGATTTAAATTAGATTTAATTTACGCCTAAATATGATGCACATCGTCGATTAGATTAGATCTAAATCGAAATCAACTCGTAAACGCCTACCGGGCCATGATACCCATCACTACCTCGATCATATGCGATTGTCGTATCTGCCAAAGCAGAGCAACGCATTTAATCTTGGTAGGATGCGGAGGACAACCTTGGTCCCGCCTATCACGCTCGGGTTAGATTGAGCTCAATTAGATTGAGTAGCTAGCAAAGCTCAATTGGATCGAGTGAAGCTATAGGCGTATTCCAATAGTTGGAAAGGTAGGACAAGATCACGTTTATAAATAATCTTGGGCGATTTAGCCAAAGCTAACTCAAGATTATTTGTAAAAGTTAAATCTTGATCCTATAAACAAGAGTTGCATGGAGATGTAATTGGTAATTAGCTACCTACCGATCATACTAGGTCTTGGGCGATTCAGCCAAAGCTGACTCAAGATGTAGTATGATGTGGATCTTGTCCCACAAAATTCAGTGGGAGCATCATTTAATTAAAGGCCTAATTAGATGATAGAATATGATATTGATTCTCTGCATGTTTAATATGTTGTAGATTGCCATGTCACCAAACGCGAACACTCTCTCCCTACGATCTGTCCTTGAGAAGGACAAGCTCACAGGAGCTAACTGCAGGAACGTAAGCTGTACGTTCTGGAGCAAGCAGTTCCTGAAGCACCACCAGCCTCTGCCGCTCGTAGCATTAAGGATGCTCATCAGAAGCATCAAGACGATGCGTTAGACGTGTCGTGCCTAATGCTATGCTGCATGTCCTCTGAGCTTCAGAAGCAACACGAGAACATGAATGCCTTTGATATGATTGGCCATCTTAAGCAATTATATCAAGGGCAAGCCAGGCATGAGAGGTTTGAAGTGACTCAGGCCCTCTTTTCATGTAAGATGAAAGAGGGAACCCCTGTAGGAACTCACGTACTCAAGATGATTGGGTACGTCGAGAACCTAGAGAGGTTGGGGTTCCCATTGGGCCAAGAGCTGGCCACTGACTTGATCCTGCAATCGTTGCCGGCAAGTTACCGTCAATTCGTCATGAACTATAACATGAACGAATTAGACAAACCACTGCCCGAGATGCTCAACATGTTGAGAACTGCTGAGCCCAATCTCACCACTACCAAGACCAGTACCGTCCTGATGGTACAAAAGGGCAAGGGTAAGGGCAAGTGGAAGCCCAAGGGTAAGGGTAAGACCCAGACCAAGGGCAAAGCCAGCTCTTCAGCACTCAAACCCAAGGGCGGGGTGCAAAAGGATGCTACCTGCTTCCACTGTGGTCAGACAGGGCACTGGAAGAGGAACTGCAAGATCTACCTGGAGGATCTTAAGAAGAAAAGAAGCGAGGCTTCTACTTCAGGTATAAATGTTATAGAAGTCAACCTTTCTACATCATGGGTATTAGATACTGGATGTGCATCTCACATTTGTACTAATGTGCAGGTAGCAGGGCATTGGCAAAGGGCGAGGTGGACCTACGAGTAGGCAATGGAGCAAGGGTTGCTGCTGTTGCTGTAGGAACATATTTTCTATCTCTGCCCGCTGGGCTTGTATTGGAACTAGATAATTGTTGTTATGTCCCTGCACTAACAAAGAATATTATTTCAGTTTCCTGTTTAGATAATAAAGGTTTTTCATTCATAATAAAGGACAAATGTTGTTCTGTTTATTTGAAAGATATGTTCTATTGTAGTGCACATCTGATGAATGGCCTCTATATTCTAGATTTAGAGAGCCCTATCTATAACGTGAGTACCAAGAGGTTGAGATCAAATGAGTTGAACCCAACCTATCTCTGGCATTGCCGCCTAGGCCACATAAACGAGAGTCGCTTGTCCCAGCTCCATAAGGATGGTTTGCTGGACTCATTTGATTTTGAATCATATGAGACATGTGAGTCATGCCTTCTAGGCAAGATGACCAAGACTTCCTTTAGTGGACATAGCGAGAGAGCGACAGACTTGTTAGGACTCATACATAGTGATGTATGTGGATCTTTCAATATCGCTGCTCGGGGTGGTTATAGGTATTTTATCACATTTACTGACGACTTCAGTAGATATGGTTATGTGTACTTGATGACACATAAGTCTGAATCCTTTGAAAAGTTCAAGGAATTCAGAAATGAAGTACAAAACCAGCTCGGCAAAAGTATTAAGATACTTCGATCAGATCGAGGTGGAGAATACTTAAGCCATGAGTTTAGTGACTATCTAGCAGAGTGTGGGATTCTATCCCAACTCACTCCTCCTGGAACACCACAGTGGAATGGTGTATCTGAAAGGAGGAATCGTACCTTATTAGATATGGTACGATCTATGATGAGTCACGCAGATCTTCCTATATCCTTTTGGGGATATGCTCTGGACACGGCAGCGTTCACACTTAACCGTGTTCCATCAAAGGTGGTCATGAAGACACCATATACGATATGGACTGGGAGGAGTCCCAAGATGTCTTTCATGAGGGTTTGGGGTTGTGAGGCTTACGTTAGACGTCAAGTCTCAGACAAACTGGGACCCAAATCTGATAAGTGTTATTTTATAGGATATCCCAAGGAAACTAAGGGATATTACTTCTACATTCCTAGTCAGCACAAAGTGTTTGTTGCTAAGACTGGGGTCTTTCTAGAAAGGGACTTTGTTTCTAGAAAGGCTAGTGGAAGTTCGTTTGATCTTGAAGAAGTTCAAGACAACGACCAAAACACTGAGCCATTGATGGATACTGAACAGGAACCACAAAGAGTTGTGGATGATGAGATTGTTGCACAAGAAGTTGTGGAACAACAACCTGTTCATGTAGACCTACCTCTTCGCAGGTCTAATAGGGTACGTCGTCAGCCTGAGAGATACTCATTTCTCTTGCCTGACCAGGATGACATTATGCTCATTGAGAATGAGCCTACCACCTATCAGGAAGCTGTGATGAGCCCAGATTCTGAGTCATGGCTAGAAGCCATGAGATCTGAAATGGATTCCATGTACACCAACCAAGTTTGGACCTTGGTTGATCCACCAAGGGGTCAAACCTATTGGGTGTAAGTGGGTCTTTAAGAGAAAGACTAACATGGACGGACTTACTCATACCTATAAAGGTAGACTGGTAGCTAAAGGTTTCAAGCAGATTCATGGTATTGACTATGATGAAACCTTCTCTCCAGTAGCGATGTTTAAGTCCATTCGGATTATGCTTGCTATTGCAGCCTACCATGATTATGAGATCTGGCAGATGGATGTCAAGACAGCGTTTCTGAATGGAAACCTCCTCGAGGATGTGTACATGACACAGCCTGAGGGTTTTGTAGATCCACAGCATAGGGCCATTTATGGTCTGAAGCAAGCCTCTCGGAGCTGGAATCTTCGATTCGATGATGCAATCAAACAGTTTGGTTTCATCAAGAACGAAGATGAACCCTGTGTCTACAAGAGGGTTAGTGGGAGCACAGTTGTCTTCCTCGTATTGTATGTGGATGACATACTTCTCATTGGGAACGACATTTCCTCGCTACAGTCTGTGAAGACTTGGCTAGGGAATTGTTTCTCAATGAAGGACTTAGGTGAAGCAGCCTGCATTCTAGGCATTAAGATCTATAGAGATAGATCTAATACATACATTGACACGGTATTACTTCGGTTTGCCATGCAGAATTCCAAGAAGGGAAATCTGCCGATGTCACATGGTGTGAGTCTTTCGAAGACTCAAAGTCCCTCTTCTAGAGAGGAGAGGGACCGCATGGATAAGATCCCCTATGCCTCGGCCATAGGATCTATCATGTACGCCATGTTATGTACTCGTCCTGATGTCTCGTATGCTTTGAGCATGACGAGCAGATACCAGTCAGATCCAGGTGAGCATCACTGGATTGCGGTCAAGAATATCCTTAAGTACTTGAGAAGGACTAAGGATTATTTCTTGATATTTGGAGGTGATGAGCATCTAGTTGTAAAGGGTTACATCGATGCTAGCTTCCAAACCACCGTGATGATTACGATCGGTGGTTCGTGTTCTGTTTGAATGGTGGAGCCGTGAGTGGAAGAGTTCAAGGGACACGAGCAGATTCTACAACGGAGGTGAGTATATTCGCATCGAGGCAAAGGAGGCGCTTGGATCCGCAAGTTCATTTCGAGCTTGGGGTGGTTCCTAGCATATCCGATCCCGTAGAGCTCTCTGCGACAACAATGGAGCTATTGCGCAGGAACCTCGCTCACACCAGCGGACAAAGCATATACTACGGCGCTTCTCATTCGAGAGATCATCGATCGAGGAGATGTGAAGATTTGCAGAGTACCCACGGAGGCTAACGTCGCGGATCCCTTAACCAAGGCTTTGGCATGACTAAGCATGATGGTCACACTAGGTCATTGGGTATTAGATACTACAGCGATTGGCACTAGTGCTAGTGGGAGATTGTTAGTGAGAGCCCTAGAGCCAATCATGTGATGGTTACTTTTTGGACTCTTTGTATCATATTCTTGTACATATATTTCTGATATATAAATAAAGGCATTGTGATTATTATACTTGTGTGTATTTGTGCTATATAAATAAGTATAATAATGTCCTAGGGTAGTAGGTTCATATCTATATCAATCGATTAGTTAAATCGATAGTGAGATGATATAGAGAACACTACACTTAATTATTCCTAGTCAAGTATTAACATAGAAGGACAATGTTAATGCATTGAGACTAGCATGTAGGTCAACATGATGACTTGATCTCACAAGTCATGGATATGAGATATCAAGTTGACACATGGGTATACATTGGAGAATGTATACTGAATGACCCGCCATGAGAAAGTATCATGGATCGTTATATGAGTGTCATATACTTTCTCAAGTGACTATTAGTATGACTTTAGTCCTTAGACCTGAAGTCACCATGGTTCCCTACATAAGGAGTTATGTACTTTGGTTTCATCAAACGTCACCCGTAACTGGGTGGACTATAAAAGCGATTACTGGATATGTAACAAATTATGCGGAGGGATGTGAGTGATGTAGATGGAATCTATCCCTCCTATATGACGGGAGAGACATCATAGTCTTGATAGAGTGAGATCACTAAGTGCATGGCCATGCCCAAATAAGGCAATATGTGATATTGTGCTTATTTGATTATAGTGAGTCTACTTGGAGTTCAAGACACTTAGATTGATTGGAGGATGACATGGTCTATGCCTCATATAAGATCAATCTAGATATCAAGGATAGAAGGACAATGTCACATATTGTGAGAGTCACAATTATTAGTCATATTGGTGATGTTGGATCTCAACATTCTTGTAACTTGGGTAGCAATGATGTGTTGCTAGATACCTCTCATTGCTTATGTCCCTAATTGGATTTAGGGACATTGCCAATGTTGACAAGAACCTATAGGGTCACACACATAGAGCAATAGATGGAGACTAGTTCATATGATGAACCAAGAGGAAAGATGAAGTCAAGTTTGACTTGGCTAAATATGGAAAGTCTATAAAAGGCAAGTTTGACTTGACCTAAATCCACAAGTTTGACTTGACTATGAGTTAGACTCAAGTATGATCCAAATGTTGGATAAATCAATTAAGGGAGTTAATTTGGTCATGTTTGACTTTGGCCAAATTAGGAAGGTTGAAAGTCAATATTGACTTGACTTGGATGCCACCACATTTGATGAGGTGGCATGGGAGAACCAATGGGGATGCTACACATCACCATGCCACCTCATGCTTGCCACCTCATGGGAGGTTACCCATGAGTGGCCGGCCACATTAAGGGGGCAATTAAGAGCATTAATTGCCCACTTAATGACATTTATGTGGCTGGCCACATGATATGGTGGATTGATTGAATTTTTGAATTCAATTTTTTGATTCTTCTTCTTCCTTGGTGCTCTCGGCAACTTCTCCCTCTCTTCCTCCTCTTCTTGGCCGAAAACCACATAGGTGCTAGCACACCTTGTTTCGGTCATCTTCTCCACCTAATTGCTTGTGTGGACACATATAGAGGGGCTCTACTTTGTGCCCTCTAGATCCAACTTCAACCTTAGTCGAGCGGGATAAGCGAAGGGCACGCATCAAAGGTAGTTTTTCTTTAAACTATAGATCTAGGAGTAGATCTAACATATTCGGGTATTAAGCATGATATAAATACGTGGAATTTTTTTCGAATCGGATTTTTCTTTGCACGAGATCCTTGGCTAGGGTGTTTCGGGGTTTCCGCGATGCGAAAAGCGGTTTTCGTGGCCCGAAAAATTCTAACATAACTGACCTCAGGATCTCATCTCGGAGGCATAATATCTAAACACAGTCCAAATTCTATATGTAACCAACATGCAATGTAATCTATAACAATAAATAATTAGCTTCTAAGATCGTGTAGGCATGCATGTGAAATCATAAAATCATTTAAAGCAGTAAAATCTTACAGACTTGGAGCTTGACGACTTGAATTTCCTGGAGCTGGCAATAGACATACCTTTACAAGAACTTCGGCTCTGATACCAACTGTAATATCCCAAACTTCTATTTACTTAAAGTCATTTCTGACTTTATTATTAACATTATTATTATTTTTCTATATAATAAAAAAACAACGCATGCTTTATATTTAATAAATAAATACATAAGTAAAAATATTAATAAAAGAATATTTAAACACACACCATTATAATGATTTCAACTGCAGTTAGAATATCTCAAAATTATAAACATAAATAAAACAGTATGACTTCTTAAGATCCAACCCAGGTCTAACAAACTAAAATAGATTAGCATCAATAATTTAATAATGTATTTTTCCTCTCCAAAACCATTCTTAAGCATAGATAGTATATATAATAAAAAGAAAATCATTTGATCGTCAAATCTGCAGAAGCTTTTAAGGTCCTTGGAATGTATACTGTCTGTCCAGTCCATTCAAGCGTCCGAGCCTCCAATCTCATCAATGTTATTCTCACCTGCACCATTCAAACTAAGTGAGTCTAACGACTCAGCATGTCATAACCATCATAGCAAATAATGCATATTCATATTAAAGTGAATAACAATATCTTTACATAAAATAACATGAGCATAATAATATGAGTAAATCTTTCACAATATCATAATCATAGCATAATCATGAATCATTTATCATAGCATTTAGCATTCATTGTAAAGATTCTTAAGGTGAAGTTTGATCATTGAAAGTGACTAGCTAATTGGGGGGAAGGGGTCGATTGATCAATCTCAGCTGTAAAACCATGGTACCAGGCGGCGGGGCGTCAGTAACTCTCGTCAATGGGTCGTCGCCTAAAATAATGGAAATCCGATATTGGGCTCCCTCTGGGGCCTTCTCCCGTAAACGGGCTCCCTCTGGAGCCTTCTCTCATAAATGGGTTCCCTTGAGGGCCTTCTCCCGTGAATGGGCTCCCTTTGGGGCCTTCTCCCTCACGGAAAATCCACAAATCATAATTTACCACAGTCAACTCACATACTTCAAGATAATTTTTCATCTTATCATCACCTGTATAAATATCATACATTATATCATTTTTTTCTCTTAAAGTCACGCATACATTGTAATAACAGTATATATCATTAAATTTCCTAAAATATCCATAATCATTTAAATTAAATATTTTTATCTCACCCAACCCTTCCTAGACCAGCAGCCGCCTTGCAACATCAAACCATGCATTTACATGCAAGGAATATCAAGTTTTCATGCATAATTCAATAAAATGAAAAATAAACGTCATTTTCATGCATAAATTTGTAAAAACGAAAATATACATCATGCTATTAACTTTCCTTCATGTAATAAATCAAAGCACACATATATATAGCTTGAATGATGAGAGGGACGAAGGATTGAGCATGCCTTTATGTGATCCACACACGATTATTCAAATCCAGACACGTAGGAGAGTTGTCGGAAGGACAGGAAAATGGCTTGGCTTCGATTTATCCTTGAAACTTGATCAAAAATCATTTGATATGAAACAACGATCTTGCGGCTGTCACCAGACTCCTCACCCTCAGTTTTGCCATGAAGCTTTATGGGAAATCATATGCTTGGAAGATAAGGTTTTTGGCTTTAAATATTTAGGTCAAGATTAGGCCCACTAATTCTAGGTAACTAGGCCCAATAAAATCAATAAAAACTTATATATGAGCAAAAATCACTACTCATATAATTAATATTCATGTGACTACTATTCACGCAGTAGTATTCATCGAGAATATTTATATATTTGAAACCTATTTTGGTTTAATATTAATGAAAAAAGTAAACTTGGCCCAACATCTAATATTCAAAAAAAACAAAATCCTAATTATGTAGTCATGCGAAACTACTCAATTAAACCTTTAATCGTGCCTAGCAGATGACATAATGCATTTAAAATCATTAAATTAAATTACTATTTTTCTACATTGCATGCATGGAGTTTACGTTTGTAGATTTTGGACCTTACAATATGTGCTTGTTATTATATTGGGATTAAGAGTATGCACATCCATAATAACAGAGGTTCTGTTCTTTTATGCAGTATGTATAAAAGAAACAACCTCAAATGATCTTGCTCAAAACACACATAATGTACTAGTGTAATTTTATAGTCAAGATAAACTAATACCAAATTATACAACTATTCCAACGGTATGTCCCAATCCATCTTGGTTGTGAGCTACTATTTATAATTTATAAGGAACTGATAACATGATCTTCTGTGTGACACCACACACCATGTTACCTACAATATAAATTAAATGGGCAACTGCATTTAACTAAATGCAGACATTTGACTAATGTGATTCTCATTTCAAAATAAATGTTTATACAAAAAGCTAGATTTTTGTATACATTCTAACAATCTCCTACTTATACTAAAAGATTATGCTGCCATACATCTGATCACCATCCCCTCAACATGCCCATCAAAAGCTCTCCCCGGAAGGGCCTTAGTGAAAGGATCTGCCAGGTTATCTTCTGATACAATCTTGGCGACAACAACTTCTCCTCGCTTTACGATGTCTCGTATCAAGTGGTACTTACGCTCAATGTGTTTACTTGCCTCATGGGCTCGTGGTTCCTTCGAGTTTGCTACTGCACCACTATTATCACAATGAATTGTGATAATTTGGGGCAAACCAGGAATCACATCTAAGTCCATCAAGAAGTTTCTGAGTCATACAGCTTCTTTGGTTGTCTCAAAGGCTGCCACATACTCAGCTTCCATGGTGGAGTTCGAAACACACTTCTGCTTAACACTCCTCCATGCTATGGCTCCACATCTCAAAGTAAACACATACCCTGAGGTTGACTTACTATTGTTCCTATCTGATTGGAAGTCTGAATCCGTGTAACCCACAAGGAGCAAATCATCTGCCTGATAAACTAGCATATAATCTCTAGTTATTTTCAGGTACTTTAATATATGCTTTACGGCAGTCCAATATCCTTGTCTTGGGTTACTTTGATATCTGCTAACCATGCCCATGACAAAATAGATATCCGGTCTCGTACATAGCATCACATACATTAAGCTTCCTACAGCCGAAGCATAAGGAACTACCTTCATGTCCTCTATTTCTTTTGATGTTTTAGGAGACATCTCTTTAGATAAAGGTACTCCATGCCGAAAAGGTAGATAACCTTTCTTGGAGTTTTGCATGCTAAAATGAGCTAGAATAGTATCGATGTATGAAGCTTGGGATAAGCACAACATTCTTTTCTTGCGATCTCTTATTACTTTGATCCCAAGAATATGTCCACATTCTCCCAAATCCTTCATATCAAACTGCTTGGACAACCATACCTTTACATCTGACAACACTTTGACATTGTTGCCAATGAGCAAAATGTCATCTACGTATAGTACAAGAAATACCACCACGTTTCCGTCACTCTTCTAGTATACACAAGACTCATCTGGACACTGAATAAATCCATAAGACTAGATTACTTCATTAAACCAGATGTTCCAAGATCTCGAAGCTTGCTTCAGTCCATAGATAGACTGATTGAGCTTACAAACAAGATGCTCTTTACTCTTCGCAATGAATCCCTCTGGTTGCTTTATATGGATATTTTCTTCAAGACTTCTATTAAGGAAAGATCTCTTGACATCCATTTTCCAAATCTCATAATCCATATGAGTGGCAATAGATAAAAGAATATGGATAGACTTAAGCATGGCTACCGGCGAAAATGTTTCCTCATAATCAATTCCCTCTTTCTGAGTATACCCTTTTGCAACAAGCCTTGCTTTGAAGGTTTCCACCTTCCCGTCTATCCCTCTTTTTCTTTTGTACATTTATTTACATCCAATGGTTTTTACACCATTTGGTGGTTCTACAAGCGCCCAGACTTGATTATAGTACATAGATTCTATTTTAGAGTTCATTGCACTTTGCCAAGATGTTACATCTTTATCTTGGAGTGCTTTATCAAATGTCCAGGGATCAGGTTCATGTTCACCAGGGATTAAGTTCGAAGAGTCTCCCAAAAACATGAATCTATCAGGTTGCCTAACAACCCTCCCACTACGACGAGGCACTACTTGTGCATTATTTATAACACGTGTTGCAGTTTCTTGCGGTATCTCATCTTGTACCGTTGGTACTAAAGTAGACGTGTCTTATCTTATTTGCACAAGAACAATTTTACTCATGGGCTTGTGGTTCATTATATAGTCCTCTTCTAAAAATCGAGCATTGATGCTAACAATGACTTTCTGATCTTTAGGACTATAAAATAAACCACCTTTCATTCCTTTAGGATAACCCACAAACAAGCGAACTTCTCTACGTGATTCCAACTTATCAGTGTCTCCCTTCAGCACATGTATTAGACTACCCCAAATCTGAATATGTTTCAGACTAGGCTTACGCCCATTCTACAATTCTGTGGGAGTAGAGGTTACTGACTTAGAAGGTACCAAGTTCAGAATGTACACTGCCGTCTCCAGAGCATATCCCCAAAATGAATTTGGTAATTCAGAATAACTCATCATTGATCTAACCATTTCCATAAGGGTGCGTTTGGTTCGGGGTTATTCTTTAATAACCATGGTTATCCATCCAAGATTATCAACAAAAACCTTGTTTGGTTTAGGTATTCGATGATTCCCGAGTAATGTTTCATGCCCGACACGTCAGCAAAAGGGTCATGCAGCCCGGAATCGGAAAATCTCAGAAAACTAAGGTTTTTCTTGATTCCAGGGTTAACGAATTTGTTTTACCAAAAATACCCTCCGATAAGAAAAAACATGAAAAAAAGAGAAAAAATGTAAAAAAAAATTTTAAAAATATAAAAATGTTTAAAAATTTTTAAAATTTAAAATTTAATCTTTTTTTAAATAAATAATTTAAAAAAAAAAACTAAAAAAAATATAAATTTTAAAAATAAAAAATAAAAAATTTAAATTTTAAAAATTTTAAAAATTTAAACAATTTTAAAAAATTTAAAAATTCTAAAAAATTTTAAAAAATTTAAAAATTTTTACAAATTTTAAAAATAAAATAAATAAATTAAAATTAAAATGTAAAAAAATAAAAAATAAATAAATAAAAAATATAAATATAAATATAAATAATATAAAAATATAAAAACATTAAAAAATAAATAAATATATAAAAAGTAAAAAAATATACAGGAAAAAGAAAAGTTAAAAAAACATTAAAAAAATAAATAATAATAATAATAATAATAATATGTATAGTTGGTTTTGTAACTGAGGGTAATATGGTAAAATATTAAACTAGGGTAATCATTAAAACATTCAAACAAGCAAGTTTTTGTTGCATTACCTAGGTTGAACCAAACAACATTTGGCTATGTTTTTATTCCCCATAACCTTGGTTATGTGATTACCTGATAATCACATAACCAAGGTTATACATGATAACTTGAACCAAACATACCCTAAGAGTCCTATTCCTTTGTTTTCCACACCTTCTGTTGGGGTGTATCAGGTGCAAACAGTTGGGATTGAATCCCGGCCTTTGATAAGTAACTCCTAAACTCTCATAAGAGGTACTCGCCACCATGATCAGACCGTAGTGTCTTGATATCTTTATCATGATGTTTCTCCACATCAGTCATGTATTCTTTGAACTTATCAAAGCACTCAGAGTTACGGCGTATTAAGTAAATGTACTCGTATCTCGAATAGTCATCTATAAAAGAAATAAAATATTCAAAACTACCTCTTTCCTGGATAGTCATAGGTCTACACAAATCAGAATAAACCAATTCCAACACATCTTTGGCTCTATACCCCTTGGCCTTAAAAGGTCTCTTGGTCATTTTTCCTTCCAAGCAAGATTCGCAAGTTGGAAAATTTTCCACCACTAATGAACTCAAAGATCCATCGACTATTAGTTTTTGAATCCTACTCAAGTTAATATGACCAAGCCTTAGATGCCAAAGATATGTTTGGTTTATTTTCGAAGGTTGCTTTCTCTTATTAGAATTAGAAGATGTGTTATTAATTTTCATTTGTTGTATCATGGGAGTTATTGGATTTAGAGTATATAAATTGTCAACCAATGTACCAGAACAGATAACTACCCTATTTTTCTTGACAACTACTTTGTCATCAAAAGAAATAGAATATCAATCCATAAATAGTTTAGAATTTAAATCAAGTTCTTTCTAAAACAAGGTACATAAAGACAATTTCTCAAAATCAATATTTTATTTCTATCAAAAGATAAATAAACATCTCCCATTGCAACAACCACCACTTTTGTAGCATTGCCCATGTAGACGGTAATATCCCCTTCATGTAGTCGTTGAGTTTCCTAGAACCCCTGCAATGGATTACAGATATGATCAGTGGCTCCCATATCTACACACCAGGTACCGGTAGATAACACCACTAAATATGTTTCAACCACTAGAGAATAAGATATACCTTTATTGTTCTCCTTTCTACGAAGGCAGTCCACTTTCCAATGTCCAGACTACTTGCATGTGAAGCACTTGCCCTTCAGCTTCTTCACACCTGCATGCGACCCAGTCCCTAGAGATCGATTCACTTTCCTTACTGAACCAACTTGTTTCTTTTTCTTCTTTCTTCCTTTCATCTTAGAAGCAGAAACATTTTCAGCAATCTGAATTTGAGAACTTTAACGAAATAGCCCTTCTGCTGCTTGAAGTTCTGTCAGAAGTTCCACCAATGAATAAACCCTTTTGTTCATGTTGTAGTTCAGGCGGAACTGCTCAAAACTTTTAGGCAGCGTTTGGAGAATGATATCGACCTAGGTTTCCCCATCAATTTCTGCTCCAAGGACTTCCATCTCATTCAAAAGAGTCATCATTTTGAGGATATGATCCCTTACAGGTGTCCCCTCAGTCATGGTGGTCGTCATCAAGTTTCTCATAGTTTCCTGCCTAACAGCCCGATTCTGGTGTCCGAAGAGTTCCTTGAGATTGCGCATCATGTCATAAGCGGTAGGCATGGCCTGATGTTGATGTTGCAGCACATTTGACATAGAAGCCAAAATGTAACACCGCACCATCTCATCTGCCCTGCCCCATTTCTTATGATACTCAATCTCCTCTTCACTTGAATCGCTATTAGGCAGGCTTGGACAGATCTCAAAAAGTATGAACTTGAAACCTTCAGCAGTTAAGACAATGTCCAAGTTTCATTTCCAATCAATGTAATTGGGACTAGTAAGTTTGTTTTCTTTCAATATCATAGCAAGAGGATTGAAAGCCATTTGAAATCCTAAGCATCACAAAATATTTGGTCAAAACTTTAGAATTTAAAATAATATTGATTCCTCAAACAATATCATTTAAATTTACCAACACTTTAAAACACCATGAATTTTGTATGTCACGATAGTGTGGATGTATACAAATTCAAACATTTGTAAGAGGAGATTTTACCCATTAATTTTATTATCTTGTCAACCTAACTTTATGACAAATAAAATTAATAGTTAGTTTTTCTTCGGTCACACAAATAATAGCAGTGACTCCAATGGAGAGGATACTATTAAATGCGCCTAAGTGTATACCATTACTTGATACTTAGTCCATTAAATAGGATTGTGCCCCTTCAGATGGAAAAGATCACACAAAGTTAAATAATTTCCTAAAATCATCCATAATGGAAGTTTGATCTAGTGATCTGCAAACAAACTCATTCGATGTGGAGGAAGACACTCAAAGCCAACGTGCAAGTTTGAATGCATCACTTACAAACCAGTAATGGAGACCATGGAATTTAAATAATTCCTCTTCCACTTAGTTATTTAAAACGAGGAATTTTAACATGCACACACACATAGCATATATAAATAGCATAAAAGGCAATAAATATGAAAAATAATTTTCCAACTATTATGACCTCATCCATAGCTGTCCTCCGTGTGCCACCAACCATAGCCACCGCCAACGGGTCATGTCATCGTGTCTATCTTGCTTCCCTTTCTGCTACGCCTCTGGTCCTTAAATAGCACCACGCCTCGCAAGGATACGATCCATCACAAAAATAAAATTTTACATTTATCGATCCTATATTCCACAAGGGAATGTACATGTAATGTAGATCGAACAGAATGTAAAATTCTAAAACTAATACAGCTCCTGCTATATTTAATAATTACAATCATACACACACATAAAATGCCCTCGACATGCCCGAGGGTCCAAATCACACACAAACACAATAGGGTCATAATAGTTGGAATTAGGATGCCTGCAACCACAGAGTTAATCTATTTGCACATACAAAGAAAATAAACTAACTAATATGCAGCGGAATAATTAACTAGTTGTACCTTCCCTTTATTTCAATAGAACTCTTAATCTTTTGTTGTATTCCTCTCCTCCTCTTGGACGTCGTGTGGGCAACGATCTTCCAAGACAACACCACTCGAACCACTTCTTTACCTCCAAGACTTTCGGCCACCAAGGGATGCTAGAATAGGGAGCCTCCTTCTCTTCTTCTTCTCCTCCAAGTAACTAGCCACAAGAGGATGGAGCCTCTTGATGCCACTGGCCCTTGGTAAAGGAAACAAGGGGAGAATAGAAAAGGGAAGAGGGTCGGCCAAAACAAGGATTAAAAGAAGAGACTTAGGTTGTGTTATACCATAAGGCACCATCTACCTCTCTTTTATAATCTATGGTGAATGCAAAAAAGGAAAGATTTAAAATTAAAACTTTCCTTTTAATTCCTATTATGTGTGGTCGGCCCTTATTTGGGCAACAATTAAGGAAAATATTTTAAATTAAAATCTCTCTTTTAAATCATTGTGGATGGCTATAAAAAAGGAAAGATTTAAAAATTAAAATATCTCTTTTAAATCCCTTTGAGGATGTCTATAAAGGGAAAGATTTTAAAATTAAAATCTCTCTTTTAAATCCTTGTAGAGGATGGCTATAAAAGAAAAGATTTTTAAAAAAAATTAAAACTCTCTTTTAATTCCTTATGGTCGACCCCTTGCTTGGGCACCAAGAAAGGCTTGGCCGACCACCTCTTGGGCTCCAAGAAAAGCTTGGCCAACCCTTGCTTGGGCACCAAGCAAGGATGTGGCCGGCCCATTACTTGGGTAAGAAGTGGACTTGGCTGGATACAAGGTTTAAAGAAGCTACAACAGGGACCTAGAGGAGGAATTAGTTTTGGCCTCCTGATGGACTTGGGCTTCCCGTGCTCAGCCCGAACACCTAACTCAAATCAATCAATAATAACTCAAGTCCATCAATAATAACTCATACCACTAAAGGGTTATTATTGAACTATCGCACCAATCCCATATTACAATATGGGCTTCTTCTTATCATAAGTGCGTTAATCTCCCTGTGTTTAAGATATCATATGTCTATTAATTAAATGAGTTACTGACAACTCACTTAATTAACATCTAACTCCAAGCGCAGTACCACTCAACTTCATTGTCATGTCGGAACTAAGTCCACCTACAGGGTTTACATGACAATCCTTATGAGCTCCTCAAGGGGGCATCATCATCCTAATAAATAGGACACAACTTCCTTCTATAATCAACAACACATCATATAAATAATATTATTTCCCAACTTATCGGGCCTATTGATTTAACAAATAAATCTCACCATTTGATAAATTAAAGAAATAAATACTAAGTACATGTGCTTGTTATTATATCGGGATTAAGAGTACGCACATCCATAATAACAGAGGTTCTGTTCTTTTATGTAGTCAGTATAAAAGGAACAACCTCAAATGGTCCTGCTCTATACACACATAATATACTAGTGTAATTTTATAGTCAAGATAAACTAATACCAAATTATACTACAATCATTCCAATGGTTTGTCCCAATCCATGTTAGTTGTAAGCTACTATTTATAATTTATAAGGAACTGATAACATGATCTTCTGTGTGACACCATATACCATGTTATCTACAATATAAATTAAATGGACAACTTGTTAGTTAGAGCCCTAGAGCCAATCATATGATGATTGTTATATGGACTCGTTGTATCATATTCTTGTATATAAATAAAGGCATTTCTTTATAGTTATTATTATACTTACTTGTATTGGTGCCAAATAACTAAGTATAATAGCATCCTTGAGTAGAAGGTTCTTATCTATATCAATCGATTAGTTGAATCGGTAGTGAGATGATATAGAGAACACTACTCTTAATCATTCCTAGTCAAGTATTAACATTCAGAGACAATGTTAATGCGACGAGACTAACATGTAAGTCAACTCGATGATTTGATCTCACAAGTCATGGATATATAGATATTAAGTTGACACATGGGTATGCATTGGAGAATGTATATTGAATGACCCGCCATGAGAAAGTATCATGGATCGTTATATGAGTGTCATATACTTTCTCATGTGGCTATTAGTATGACTATTAGTCCTTGGACCTGAAGTCACCATGGTTCCCTACATAAGGAGTTGCATACTTTGGCTTCGTCAAACGTCACCCATAACTGGGTGGACTATAAAGGCGATTACTGGGTATGTAACAAATTATGCGGAGGGATGTGAGTGATATATATAGGATCTATCCCTCCTATATAACGGGAGTGACATCATTATTCATGATAGTGTGAGACGACTAAGTGATGGCCATGCCCAAATGAGTTAATATGAGATATTGAGCTCATTTGATTATAGTGAGTCTACTTGGAGTTCAAGATTTAGATTGATCAGAGGATGACACCGTCTATGCCTCAAATTGATCAATCTAGATGTCAAGAATAGAAAGGCATTGTCATATATTGTGAAGAGTCACAATTAGTAGTCACAAGATGATGTTGGATCTCAACATTCTTGTAACTTGGGTAGTAATGTTGTGTTGCTAGATACCGCTCATTACTTATGCTTCTAAATGGGTTTAGGAGCATTGCCAACGTTACAAGAACCTATAGGGTCACACACAAAGGGAAATTAGATGGAGATTAGGTTCATATGATGAACCAAGAGGATTAGGTTCATGTGATGAACCAAATTGGATTAAGAGTAATTCTAATTAAACTAATTGAGTTGGACTCAATTTGATTCATGTGTTAAATGAGTCTAATTAGATTTGGATTCATTGAGTCAATTTAATTCAATGGATATAGATTCATTAAATTAAATTGGTTTGAATCAAATGGTTAGATTTGATCAACCATGGGAGAGAAG
Source organism: Zingiber officinale (assembly GCF_018446385.1). NCBI lineage: Eukaryota > Viridiplantae > Streptophyta > Magnoliopsida > Zingiberales > Zingiberaceae > Zingiber > Zingiber officinale. The sequence goes on along the minus strand of NC_056006.1, from coordinate 56,562,208 downwards.
AGGTCAAGTTTGACTTGACTTGAGAATGGAAGATGAAAGGTCAAGTTTGACTTGACCAATGTCACCTCATTTGTGATTTGGCATAGAGTGGTCTAATGATGATGTTCCACATCATCAAGGATAGTACATGTGTGTGCCACCTCATGAGGGAGATCAAGAGTTGTGACTCTTGGTATTCCATGGAGTTTAAAACTCCTCATGAAGTGGTCGGCCACATTATGAAGTGTGAGTTACAATTTTTGTGCTCATTGACTCCTTCTTCTTTCTCCTCTCATCTTCTTCTCTCCCTCTCCTCCACCTTGGCCAAAACCTTCAAGAGTGCTAGCACACTCTAAGGTTTCTTCTCCACCTTTTTGTTCGTGTGGATACATATAGAGGGGTGTTCACTTGACACCCTTGAGATCCGGCGAACTTTGGACGAGCGGGATAAGCGAAGGGCTTCGCATCAAAGGTATAACTTCTCTAACATGTAGATCTAGTGTAGATCAAGGATTAGAAAACTTGTACACGTAAAATTTTAATCTTCGCACGGATCCAGTGGCATGGAACTTCGGGGTGTCCGCAACGTAAAAAGCGGTTTTTGCGGCCCGAAAGTTCCAACAGTGGTATCAGAGCCACGTGCGAAGCGTGAACTTGTTTTATTTAAATTTTTATGAAAAATTATAGTTCTATAAGTTTCTGTGATTTTATTAATTTTATGGTTTTTAAGAGTATTTTTTCTCGTAGAAGCGAAGCAACAAGTGTTTGAACACTTGTAGGCTTCGACTACCGAGAAACACCTTCTGTAACGGCAAGGTCTCGCCCAAAATGTTTTGGGGCAGTGGCTAAAAGCGCTGTAAGATCGTCGTGGGGCACTCGTGAGACTTATTTTGCAAGAAGAGGTGCTGCCCCTAACCCCGCAAGGGGCATTGTCCTGCGATCGCGCCCGAAAATTGCTAAACGGGACCGCCGGGAAGTTGCGACTCATAAAATCGTAAAAACAGTAATAAAATCACAGAAATTTATATAAATTACATAATTTAGAATTATGTATGATTTGTGATATGGCCCAAAAACCCCAATTGGATTGGTTACATGTGTTGTAATTCATAATATGGCCTGCGCGCCATTTTTTTGTGATTGTGCGTATTGTATATGTGATACGCGTCGTGCCTTTCTATTTTATTTCCTGTTGTAAAATAGTTTAGACTTGAATGTAACTCGAGTTTCATCTTTGTAATGTACAAAATGGAGCTGTGGAAGGTCCACTCGAGGAGGAGTTACGAGGAGGGTGCGAGCAACACGTGGCGGTCAAAGGGAGGAGCTTGGAGAAGTTGTTGACCCTAGGTTGACCGTCCGATCTTCTCATTGGCTTGAGAAGATCGTAGTAGGGCCATGACCTAATCATAGTTTAATTAATTACTTGTGTGTGTGTATGTGATGCATGCTAGAATAGAGTAATTAATTAGTGTCTTGACGATTAGATTAGATCTTAATCACGTATATGATACGCATCAACGATTAGATTAGATCTTAATCGCGTCAACTCAAAATGCCTACCATGCCGTGATACCCATCACTACCTCGATCGCATGTTGTTGTTGAATCTGCCAAAGCAGAGCAACGCATATTATCTTGGTAGGGTGCGGAGGGACAATCTTGGTCCTGCCTATCAACGCCTGGGTGAGTACAAACTCAATCAGATTGAGTAAAACTAGTTAAACTCAATTGGATCGGGTTTAACTATAGACATTTTCCAATGGTTGGTAGATAAGTCAAAATCACATTTATATTAACTCTTGGGCGATTTAGTCAAAGCTAACTCATGTTTTAATATACATGCGGATCTTGATCCTATAAACAAGAGTTGCATAGAGATGTAATTGGTAATTGGTAATTAGTTACCTACCGATCATACTAAGTCTTGGGCGATTTAGCCAAAGCTAACTCAAGGCGTAGTATGATGTGGATCTTATCCCGCAAGAATTATAGCTAGTTGGTTAGAATCTAGTAGGTGTGGTTTGACCACATCCATGACTTGATTCTACAAAAGTTCTATAATTCAGTGGGAGCATCATTTAGTTAAAGGCCTAATTAAATGATTAGTGGAATATGATATTTATTTTCTGCATTTTCTGTTGTAGATTGCCATGTCGTTAAACACGAACACCTTCTCCATGCGTTCTGTTCTTGATAAGGAGAAGCTCAATGGAGCTAACTTCCTGGACTGGTACAGGAACCTGAGAATTGTTCTCACACAGGAACAAAAATTGTACGTCCTGGAGCAACCTATTCCTGAGGCACCTCCTGCCACTGCCACGCGAGCAGACGAAGATGCTTACAAGAAGCATCAAGATGACGCATTAGATGTGTCCTGTCTCATGCTCGCAACCATGAACTCTGAGCTTCAGAAGTAACACGAGTTGATGGGTGCTTATGATATGGTTGAACATCTTCGTCAACTATATCAAGGACAAGCAAGGCACGAGTGATTCGAGATCTCTAAGGTATTGTTTCAGTGCAAGATGCAAGACGGGACTCCCGTATGCCCATATGTACTCAAGATGATTGGGTACATAGAAAACCTACAGAGGTTGGGATTCCCATTTAGCCAAGAGATGGCCACTGACTTGATCTTGCAATCATTGTCGGATAGTTACAATCAATTTGTTCTAAATTACAACATGAATGAAATTGACAAGTCACTGCCCGAGCTGCTTAGCATGTTGAGAACTGCTGAGCTCAACCTTAAGAAGGTTAAGCCCAACTCCATTTTGATGGAGTAAAGGCACAAAGGCAAGGGCAAGCCTAAAGGTAAGGGAAAGTCTCAAGCTAAGGGCAAAGGCAAGGCACCGAAACCTAAAGGAGGGGTCGCCAAGGATGCTACCTGCTTCCACTGCGGTCAGACCGGACATTGGAAGAGGAACTGCAAAGGTTACCTAGAAGATCTTAAGAAGAAGAGAAGTGAGACTTCTACTTCAGGTATATATGTTATAGAAGTTAATCTCTCTATTTTTTCATCATGGGTATTAGATACCGGATGAGCTTCTCACATTTGTACTAATGTGCAGGTGTTGAGAAATAGTAGGGTATTGACGAAGGGCGAGGTGGACCTTCGAGTAGGCAATGGAGCACGGGTTGCTGCTGTTGCTGTAGGGACTTACTATCTATCTCTACCCTCTGGGCTTATACTAGAATTAGATGAATGTTGTTATGTATCTGCTCTTACTAAGAACATTATATCAGTTTCTTGTTTGAATAAGAATGGTTTTTCGTTTATAATAAAGAACAAATGTTGTTCAGTTTATTTAAATGATATGTTCTATTGTAGTGCACCTCTGATGAACGGACTCTACATTCTAGACTTAGAGAACCCCATCTATAACATAAATACCAAGAGGTTCAAATCAAATGAAATGAACCAAACATATCTCTGTCATTGTCGCTTAGGTCATATAAATGACAAACGCTTATCCCAGCTCCATAAAGATGGTTTGCTGGACTCATTTGATTTCGAATCATATGAGACATGCGAGTCATGCCTACTGGGCAAGATGACCAAGACTCCCTTTAGTGGACATAGTGAAAGAGCGACTGACTTGTTAGGACTTATACATAGTGATGTATGTGGCCCTTTCAATGTTGCTTCCAGAGGTGGTTATAGGTACTTCATTACATTTACTGATGACTTCAGTAGATATGGTTATGTGTATTTGATGACACATAAGTCAGAATTCTTTGAAAAGTTTAAAGCATTCAAGAATGAAGTACAAACCCAGCTTGGCAAGAGTATTAAGATACTTCGATCAGATCGAGGAAGTGAATACCTTAGCCATGAGTTTCGTGACTATCTAGCTGAGTGTGGGATTCTATCCCAACTCACTCCTCCTGGAACACCACAGTGGAAAGGTGTATCCGAAAGGAGGAATTGTGCCCTATTAGATATGGTACGGTCTATGATGAGTCACACAGATCTTCCTATACTCTTTGGGGCTATGCTTTGGACACAGCAGCCTTCATACTCAACCGTATTCCATCCAAGGCTGTTATAAAGACACCATATAGGATATGGACTGGGAGATATGCCCAGGTGTCTTTTATGAGGATTTGGGGTTGTAAGGCTTACGTTCAACGTCAAGTCTCGGAGAAACTAGGACCTAAATCCGATAAGTGCTATTTTATAGGATATCCCAAGGAAACGAAGGGATATTACTTCTACATTCCCAGTCAACACAAAGTAATTGTGGCTAAGACTGGGGTATTTCTAGAAAGGGATTTTGTTTCTAGAAAAACTAGTGGGAGTACGTTCAATCTTGAAGAAGTTCAGGATATGGACCATAGCACTTAAGCCTTGATGGAAGTTGAATTGGAACCACAAAGTGTTGTGGATGATGAGATTGTTCCACAAGGAGTTGAGGAACAACAACCAGGTCAAGTAGACCTACCTCTTCACAGGTCTGATAGAGTGCGTCATCAGCTTGAGAGATACTCATTTCTCTTGTCTGACCATGATGACGCTATACTCATTGAGAATGAGCCTACCTCCTATCAGGAAGCTGTGATGAGACCAGATTCTAAGAAATGGCTAGAGGCCATGAGATCCGAGATGCAATCCATGAACACCAACCAAGTATGGACTTTGGTTGATCCACCTGAAGGGGTCAAACCTATTGGGTGTAAGTGGGTCTTTAAAAGAAAGACTGACATGAATGGACTTATATATAAGGGTCGTTTGGTAGTTAAAGGTTTCAAACAAATTCATGGTATTGACTATGATGAAACATTTTCTCCAGTACCGATGCTTAAGTCTATTCGGATCATGCTTGCTATTGCAACATACCACGATTATGAGATATGGCAGATGGATGTCAAAACCGCGTTTCTAAATAAAAACTTGCTCAAGGATGTGTACATGACACAACCTGAGGGTTTTTATAGATCCACAGCATACTGTAGAGTATGCAAGCTTCATAAGTCCATTTATGGACTAAAGCAAGCTTCTCGGAGCTGGAATCTTCGATTCGATGATGCTATCAAATAGTTTGGTTTCATTAAAAATGAAGATGAACCCTGTGTCTACAAAAAAGTTGTTGAGAACACAGTTGTCTTCCTTGTATTGTATGTGGATGACATACTACTCATTGAGAATGACATTCCTTTGCTGCAGTCTGTCAAGACTTGGCTGGGGAATTGTTTCTCAATGAAGGACTAAGGTGAAGCAGCCCGTATTCTAGACATACAGATCTATAGAGATAGATCTAAGAGATTGCTTGGCCTAAGTCAGAGTACATATATTGACAAGGTATTACTACGGTTTGCCATGTAGAACGGGATTTCTGCCGATGTCACATGGTGTGAGTCTTTCGAAGACTCAAAGTCCCTTTTCTAGAGACGAAAGAGACCGCATGGATAAGATCCCTTATGCTTTAGCCATAGGATCTATCATGTACGCCATGCTATGTACTCGTCCTGATGTTTCGTATGCTTTGAGCATGATGAGCAGATACTAGTCAGATCCAGGTGAAAGTCACTGGATAGCAGTCAAGAATATTCTTAAGTACTTAAGAAGGACTAAAAAATATTTCTTGATATATGGAGGCGATGATGAGCTAGCTGTAAAGGGTAACAGTGATGTCAGCTTCCAAACTGACCAGGATGATTATAGATCGCAGTCTGGGTTCGTGTTTTGCTTGAATGGTGGTGCTGTGAGCTGGAAAAGTTCGAAGCAGGACATAGTTGCTGATTTTACAACAGAGGCTGAGTATATTGCTGACTTAGAAGCAACAAAAGAGGCAGTTTGGATCCGCAAGTTCATTACTGAGCTTGGGGTGGTTCCTAGCATTGCTGATCTTATTGAGCTCTATTGTGACAACAATAATGCAATTGCGCAGGCTAAGGAACCTCGCTAACACCAGCGGACCAAACACATACTACGGCGCTTCCATCTCATTCGAGAGATCGATAGAGGAGATGTGAAGATTTGCAGAGTACCCATAGAGGCTAACATAGTTGATCCCTTGACCAAGACTTTGGCACAGAGAAAGCATGATGGTCACACTAGATCATTAGGTATTAGACCCTACACTAATTGGCACTAGTGCTAGTGGGAGATTGTTAGTTAGAGTCGTAGAGCCAATCATATGATGATTGTTGTATAGACTCGTTGTATCATATTCTTGTATATAAATAAAGGCATTTCTTTATGGTTATTATACTTACTTGTATTAGTGTCAAATAACTAAGTATAATAGCATCCTTGAGTAGAAGGTTCTTATATATATCAATCGATTAGTTGAATCGATAGTGAGATGATATAAAGAACACTACTCTTAATCATTCCTAGTCAAGTATTAACATTCAGGGACAATGTTAATGCGATGAGACTAGCATGTAAGTCAACTCGATGACTTGATCTCACAAGTCATGGATATAGAGATATCAAGTTGACACACGGGTATGCATTGGAGAATGTATACTAAATGACCCGCCATGAGAAAGTATCATGGATCGTTATATGAGTGTCATATACTTTCTCATGTGGCTATTAGTATAACTATTAGTCCTTAAACCTGAAGTCACCATGGTTTCCTACATAAGGAGTTGCATACTTTGGCTTCGTCAAACGTCACCCGTAACTGGGTGGACTATAAAGGCGATTACTGGTATGTAACAAATTATGCGGAGGGATGTGAGTGATGTAGATGGGATCTATTCCTCCTATATAACGGGAGTGACATCGTTATTCTTGATTGAGTGAGACCACTAAGTGCATGGTCATGCCCAAATGAGTCAATATGAGATATTGAGCTCATTTTATTATAGTGGGTCTACTTGGAGTTCAAGATTTAGATTGATCAAAGGATGACACCGTCTATGTCTCAAATTGATCAATCTAGATGTCAAGGATAGAAAGACATTGTCATATATTGTGAAGAGTCATAATTAGTAGTCACAAGGTGATGTTGGATCTCAACATTCTTGTAACTTGGGTAGTAATGATGTGTTGCTAGATACCGCTCATTACTTATACTTCTAAATGGGTTTAGGAGCATTGCCAACGTTACAAGTGTTAGAGTGTATACTAAAAGCCTAGCTTTTGTAAACATTTATTTGTTGAAATAAAAGAATCACATTGGTCAATATCTGCATTTATTTGTTAAATGTAATTGTTCAATTAATTTATATAGTAGATAACATAGAGTGTGGTGTCACACTCAGAAGATCATGTTGTCGGTTCTCTATAAATTATAAACAAGTTGCTTACGACTAAAATGGAAAGGAACAAACCATCAGAATAGTCGTTGTCACGCCCCGGAGGAGTCCCTGTCCCAAGAAATTTCGGCAGCATCTCCCCTATATGGCGGACAATCTGAAACTTTCTACATATCCATATACCTCATCCACATGCGGCTGGAATAATAACAGAAATAAAATACAACACACAGACATTCCACGCAATTTAATAAGCAATGATAAGAAGACTAAAAATCCACCCTACTCAACTACACTCATAAAACATAAATCCGACGATAAGATCAATTTACCTCTTCTGCCGTCTAGGCAGGCATGTAGTAAAAGCAAAACTAAACCAAATCCATCGACATCACAAAATCCATACCATATCCATACCATCAAACAAAACAAATTTAGCATAGTCTATGTAAGAAAACCAAAAGACCAATAATATCCTCAAGGTCTGCAGGGACTAGCAACTGGAACTCTCTCCTGACAGCATTAACCTGAAAAACAACAACAATGGAGGCGGGGTGAGTCCAACACTCAGCAGGTACAACTGATATGCAAAGTAGGGAAATAACATCTAGCACTAATCATGCGTACAGTCTCCTGATATAAAAGGATGAAATACAACTGAAATAAACAGGAGAAAAACTGTACTAACCAGGACCTGGGTATAAGGACAAACAGTCCGAGTGGCATAGAAATCCTGTATGCATGTCAAACATAGACGTCCAAACAATATACAGCATATAAATGCAGCAAGCACAAACACAAGCAATAAATGCATCAATGTATATGATGCCAATGATGCGTCCTGGTCACCCCTGACGCCAGTCGATCATCTCACACACAATAGTGAGGCCGAGTGGGTAGGGCTGTGACAACCGTGCACTCTGTCGTCACTACTCCTGATGAGTGACCGAGTGGACGGGATGCTGTCGGAGTACACCTATCCTCCTACCCTAAATCATAAATGGGGGAGCGCAATGCTCTCAACTCCCGGTACACGATGACGGGGAGGAATCCCTGCCGGCTAACACGTTGCATCACGCTACCCATGAGCGGACCAACGGAGCCAAACAAAGTCCCTGCTGCAACACACACTGCCTGAATCGACCACTAACCCATGAGTGGTGGTGTGTGCAGATCCATGTAACTGGCGATGTGCTCAACAATAATGGAGCGGACTATCGCACAGCATGCAATCATGCAAATGGTGCATGGCACTAACCACAAAATATCCTGAACTAATCCATATATATATAAAAGTGCACCATAGGTCAACGAATCAAATCAAAGGTACACAGAAGGTATAAAACCTAGGTCCTGAACATGGTGAAGCATGGTATATCACTACCCCTATAAGCATGTATCAACATGTAAAGAATACATGAGATGCAAAACAAGCAATCAACCAATCATGTAACAGGTATCAGGTAGTGATTAACCGAAACAAATAAGAGAACATAATTATTACTACTTGTTAAATTCACTACTATGCATATCAAAGACATAAAGTCAAAAGTACCCGCCTCCAATGTAGATCAAGCTAATCAACCTCTATGTCGATGTGCTCATCCTGAATCTGAATCCTGTAATAATTGTACATGTATAGTTTTATTTAGCTAAATTCAATTGAATTAAGTAGCTAAAGAAAATGCCCAACCTAATTAGGGAGAACCCTAATCAACATAAACATAATTCCACTAATTAGGAATCCTTATAGTAATATACCAAAATTTACATCTACATCATTGTTGTAGTTAAAAGGATCATTACCTGACATTCTTCTCCGACCATGATAGCAAGCAACAGTAGCTGAAACTGGTGAAGCTGTTGTCCATCAAACCATATACTCTAAATTAACAATCACACACCCAACCAAGTACCCAAATCAACCATTCCACATCCACTTACCTAAATCAGTAGTCTGGGCTGGTGATTACCACGAACACGGCCACAAGGAGCGTGAGGGAAGCTTAGCTCTATGAGTGTGAGCAAGGACAGAGGGATGAGGTCAGTAGGAGATCCCTAATTTCCTTCGGCAACTCCTCCCTTCTGGTGACGGCAGCCCCTGGCAGTAATTGTTTCCACAGCGATCAAATGGAAGGTAGTGTGTAGGCAAGACTAGGGCACGGCGACTCTGGCTAAGGCACAACAAGAACGGCAACCCCACTGCTCCGGTGAGGGGAAATGCTGCCCAGATGTCAATCGGCGCAGGGAGGAGATGACGCGATGCTGCTTAGCACGATTTGGGGATCTCTGGGACAACCAAAAGAAGGGCAGAGGATGCTAGGGCACAGGGGAGTGTCGGCGGCGCCATTGGGATCTCCATGGCGAGGGGCAACGGCGCCGGTGGCGTCGTCGGGTAGTGATGAGAGGTAGCCGGCGGAGCGATGCTATAGAAGGGCAACAGTGGGTCGGCGGTGGCAGATCGTCACCGGCGCTTGGGGAAGAGGAGGAGCAACACAATATGGAAGAAGAAAATGAAAACAGAAACCGCCCGTGTGCGATTTTGGCAAGGATTCGGCGGCTCGACGCGAGGAGGGAGGTTAGGGCACGCAGGGAAGAGAAATGGTGGAGAAAAAGAATAAAAGAAATAAGGTAATTAAACTTTTCCTCGTTTAATTCGAGTAGCCTAAACAGGCTTTTCCGGGCCCCAGTTTTCATCCCCATTAACTCGTCCGTACGAGCTCCGAAAAATTTTCAAAAATTCCGAAAAATTCCCTTATTAATACTCGCCTATTTTCGGTATTTTACAGTCGTAGTATAATTAACTATTAGTTTATCTTAACTAATAAATTACACTGATACACTTTAAGTGTATTGAGTAGGATCATTTAGGTAAGTTCTTTTTGTACTGACTTAATAAAAGAACTAGACCTTAGGGGTGCGTTTGGTTCAGGGTTATTCTTGATAGCCTTGGTTATCCATCCAAGGTTATCAACAAAAACCTTGTTTGGTTTAGGTATTCGATGATTCCCAAGTAATGTTCCATGTCCGACACGTCAGCAAAAGGGTCATGCAGCCCGGAATCGGAAAACCTCAGAAAACTAAGGTTTTTGTTGATTCCGGGGTTAACGAATTTTTTTTACCAAAAATACCCTTCGATAAGAAAAAACATGAAAAAAAGAGAAAAAATGTAAAAAAATATTAAAATATGTTTTAAAAAATTTAAAAATTTAATTTTTTTTTAAAATAAATAATTTAAAAATTAAAAAAAATAAAAATTTTAAAAATAAAAAATAAAAATTTTAAAAATGTTAAAAAATTTTAAATTTTTTTTAAAAATTTAAAAAATTTAAAAAAATTAAAAATTTAAAAAAATTTAAAAATTTTTAAATTAAAAATAAAATAAATAAATAAAAATTAAAATTTAAAAAATGTAAAAAAATATAAATATAAATAATATAAAAATATAAAAACATTAAAAAATAAAAAACACATAAAAAAGTAAAAAAATATACAGGAAAAAGAAAAGTAAAAAAACATTAAAAAATAAATAATAATAATAATATTAATATTATTATTATTATGTATAGTTGGTTTTGTAACTGAGGGTAATACGGTAAAATATTAAACTAGGGTATTCATTAAAACCTTCAAACAAACAAGTTTTTGTTTCATTACCTAAGTTGAACCAAACAACATTTGGTTATATTTTATTCCCTATAACCTTGATTATGTGATTACCTGGTAATCACATAACCAAGGTTATACATGATGACTTGAACCAAACGCACCCTAGTTATTATGGAAGTGTGTGCTCTTAATCCTAATATAATAACAAGCACGTATATTTAATATTTATTTCTTTGACTTATCAAAGGGTGAGGTTTAGCTTGATAAATCAATATGCCCGATAAGTTGGGAAATGATATTACTTATAGTGTGTGTTGTTGATTATAGAAGGAATCTGTGTCCTAGTTATCTAGGTTGAAATGTCCCCAAGAGGAGCTCATAAGGATTGCCATGTTAAACCCTGCAGGTGGACCTAGTCCAACATGACAATAAAGTTGAGTGGTACTACTCTTGGAGCTAGATATTAATTAAGTGAGTTGTCAATAACTTACTTAATTAGTGGACATTCGTAATCTTAAACACAGGGAGACTAACACACTCATGATAAGAAGGAGCCCATAATGTAATTTGGGATTGGTGCGGTAGTGCAGTAATAACTCTCTAGTGGAATGAGTTGTTATCGATGAACTTGAGTTGTGTGTTCGGGGCGAGCACGGGATACTCAAGCTCATCGGAAGGCCAAAACCAATTTCTCCTCTAGGTCCCTGTCGTAGCCTCATTATATCTTCAAGTCCATCCAAATGTAAGGCTCTTCTTGGTGTCCAAGAAGGGGGACGAACCATTGCTTGGTGACCAAGCAATGGCCGACCACATCCTCTTATAGGGGCCGACCCTATAGCTTGGTGACCAAGCTTGTAGGGGCCGACCAAGATTAATTCAAATAGGAGGGGTGTTTTAAATTTTTAAAATCTTCTCTTTGTAGAAAACTATAAGTTTTAAAAGAGATATTTTAATTTTTAAAACTTTCCTTATTTGAATTAGGTCACATGTTTTAATAGAGAGTTTTAAAAGTTTTAAAACTTTCCTTTTTTAACCATCCTCATGGTTTAGAAAAAAAGGAAGATAAGTTTTAAAATTAAAATTTTCTATCATCATGTTAAAAAAGGAAATTTTATAAGAGAGTTTTTAAATTTAAAACATGGTTTTAATTTTTAGAAACTTTCTTTTTTTAACTCCTACTTTAGGAAAGAGAGCTTGTAAAATTTTATAAGAGTTTTTTTCTTGTAAAATTTTTAAAAATTATTATTCCTTTCCTAAAACATGGTGGCTGGCCACCTTGCTTGGTGCCCAAGCAAGGGGTCGGCCAAGTTTAATCCTAAACCAAATAGGATTGATCTCAACCATTGATTGATGATTGATTCAATCAAGAGGAAAGAAAAGGAAAAATAAAAAGGAAAAAGGAAAAACTCTTGGATGATTTTATTTTTTGTAAAAGGTTTTTCCTTATTTGCCTTGGGCAAGTAATATAAAAGAAGGGGTGAGGGGGCTTCATGAGACACAACTCTTATTCTTTTGCTTGGGTGATCTCTTGGTGTGGTCGGCCCTCTCCCTTCTTCCTCTCCCTTTGCTCTCTTCTCCTTGGTGGTGGTGGCGGCCGGATTTTAGAAGAAGGAGGAAGCTTTTGGGTGGTGTTCATCTTGGAGGATCGTCGCCCACACGACGTCCAAGGCGAGGCGAGGAATACGACAGAAGATCTCGAGGTCATTAGCATACAAAGAGAAAGTATAATTAGCAATTGTTTTCCGCATCATGCTAGTTTTCTCTTTGTAAGAATTCTAAATACAAGAGGCAATTAGATCTAGTTTTTCGAAATAGTTTTTCGAGTTTGTGTTTTCTTCTTTTTCGAACTTGTGATTCGATTGTTCCTTTTGGTTAACCTAGAGTTATTTAAGGAAATAAATATTAGCTTTCCTTAAAAGGCTTTGCCTAGGCGGTGGTGGTTGCTCCCATTCCAAGAAGGCCATGTGCCTCGCCATGCAGTCCTGGAAGCTAATTTTGGAAATTAATATTTATGGAATTAATAATCTAGGTAGATTTGAATCAATACTGTTAAGTTCCGCTTGCGATTCAAATTTAAACCATTAAGAACAGATAAGTTAAATTTAGAATCAATGATGTTAAGTTCCGTCTGTGATTCCTTATTTAACTTCTAAAGAACATAATAGGTTATTTAAGGAAAGGTTCGACACTTGTACAAAAATTTTTTTTACAGTGGAACCGGTACGTTTTCCTAGAACTAACCAACAACAAGAACCTATAGGGTCACACACAAAGGGCAATTAGATGGAGATTAGGTTCATATGATGAACCAAGAGAATTAGGTTCATGTGATGAACCAAATTAGATTAAGAATAATCCTAATTAAACTAATTGAGTTGGACTCAATTTGGTTCATGTGTTAAATGAGTCTAATTAAATTTGGATTCATTGAGTCAATTTAATTCAATGGATATAGATTCATTAAATTAAATTGGTTTGAATCAAATGGTTAGATTTGATCAACTATGGGAGAGACGAGGTCAAGTTTGACTTGACTTGAGAAGGGAAGATGAAAGGTCAAGTTTGACTTGACCAATGCCACCTCATTTGTGAGTTGGCATAGAGTGGGCCAATGATTGTTGGGTTTTTCGGGCCACAAAAACCGCTTTTTACGTTGCGAAAACCCCGAAACCCCGCCACCAGATCCGTGCGAAGAAATAAAATTTACGTAAAACTTCGAGTACGAGTTTCTAGCCTAGATCTAAACTAGATCTACAAAGGAGAAGAGTTTTACCCTTGATGCGATGTCCTTCGCTAATCCCGCTCGTCCAAGGTTCGCCGGATCTCGAGAGTATCAAAGTAGATACTCCTCTATGTATATCTACACAAGCAAGAGATGGAGAAACCAAACAAAAGGTGTGCTAGAACCTTTGAAAGGTTCGGCCAAGGTGGAGGAGAGGGAGAGAAGAGAGAGCTTGAGGAAGAAGATGAGAGTTACACAAAAATGAAACTCACCCAATGAATAAGTGGTCGGCCACATGAATGAGGTTAATAACCTCCATGGAATACCAAGAGTCACAACTCTTGGTAACTCCCATGAGGTGGCATCCCACTTAAGCAATCATGGTGATGTGGAGCATCATCATTGGCCCACCCTTTGCCAACTCACCAATGAGGTGGCAAATGGTCAAGTCAAACTTGACCCTTCATCTTCCTCTCAAGTCAAGTCATATTTAACCACTTCTCTCCCATGGTTGATCAAATCTAATTATTGGTTCAAGTCAATTTTAATTTAATGAATCTCTATTCATTGAATTAAATTTACACAATGAGTCTAATACCAAATTAGACTCATCTAACACATGAACCAAATTGAGTCCAACTCAATTAGTCTAATTTGGATTACTCTTAATCTAATTTGGTTCATCACATGGACCTAATCCTTTAGGTTCATCAAATGAACCTAATCTCCATCTAATTGCTCTTTGTGTGTGACCCTAGAGGTTCTTATAACATTGGCAATGCTCCTAAACTCATTTAGAAGCATAAGTAATGAGCGGTATCTAGCAACACATCATTACTACCCGAGTTATAAGAATGTTGAGATCCAACATCACCTTGCGACTACTAATTGTGACTCTTCACAATATATGACAAGTGTCCTTCTATCCTTGACATCTAGATTGATCAATGTGAGGTAAAGACCATGTCATCCTCTAATCAATCTAAATCTTAAATCCCAAGTAGACTCACTCAATCAAATGAGCTCAACATCTCATATTGACTCATTTGGGCATGGCCATGCACTTAGTGGTCTCACTCTATCAAGAATATCGATGTCACTCCCGTCATATAGGAGGGATAGATCCCATCTACATTACTCACATCCCTCCACATAATTTGTCACATACCCAGTAATCGCCTTTATAGTCCACCCAATTACGGGTGACGTTTGACGAAGCCAAAGTATGCAACTCCTTATGTAGGGAACCATGGTGACTTCAGGTCCAAGGACTAATAGTCATACTAATAGCCACATGAGAAAGTATATGACACTCATATAACGATCCATGATACTTTATCATGGCGGGTCATTCAGTATACATTCTCTAATGCATACCCACACTACAACAAAACCCCTCATAGACATCAGTGGAACAACAACAGTTTTAAGTAAAAACCGATGTCTTTGAGTATTTTACATCGGTTTTTCCAAAAATCGATGTCTATGAGCTCAGATTTTAGCTCATAGACATCGATTTTTTAGGCGATGTCTATAAGCGCCTTTTTTCGTTAATAGACACCGATTTTAACAGCGGTTTTTAAAACCCGATGTTAATGAACAAAAATAAAATATTTTAATTTTTCCACCAATACCTAGCCAAAATTTGCAACATTTCATTCTTCCCTCCAAACCTAAACCTATATCGCGTCGTCCGTATACCGTCACGACTCCACCATCACTTTCCTCCTCGCCGCTGGGCATCTAGCCATCTCTCTCAGCCTCATCTCCCTCTTCCCCTTCCTCATCTCTCTCAGCCATCTCTTAGCCTCATTTCAACACACGGCTTTCTACCTTTTCTAGTTTTCCCGCAAATCCAGCCAAACCCTCACACGAATAACCCCTGAGTCCTCAGCTGCCGGAGCATTCAGATACATAGGGAATGGAGATTGTTCGATCACAGAGGGAATCGACTCATGCTGCCGCCTCGACAACATCGGCTAAACTCTCTTTCTACCGCTCCGCGCCTGTGCTCGAGGTCCGGCTGGAAGATTTTGAACTCTACGGCATAGATCGCCTCCAAGGTACCTTGCAAAACCTCATCTTTTCCCATTTCTAGGGTTTGTGGTTCGTTGTATACTCCCTCGAGGTCCGGCTGAAAAATTTTGAACTCTACGCCATAGATCACCTCCGAGGTACCTTGCAAAACCTCATCTTTTCCCATTTCTAGGGTTTGTAGTTCGTTGTATACTCCCTCGAGATCCGGATGGAAGATTTTGAACTCTACGCCATAGATCGCCTCTGAGGTACCTTGCAAAACCTCATCTTTTCCCATTTCTAGGGTTTGTGGTTTGTTGTATACCTCCCCTTCCTTGATCAACTTCCCTATCCTATGTCTGTTTGGCTTTGTTGGTAACTTATATTCTATTGTTTTCATGAAGTCCTGCAGGGTATTTCAGATGGTTTGCCCCGAGGAAAAAGGCCCGAAGAGATGGAGAAATTGGTATTGCGTGTGATTTTGTTTGGATCGCTCATTTCACTTTTAAATATATGTTTTATTTTGGGAAAATTAGGTAACTAAACTATGGAGGGCACATATGAGGCATCAAGATCCATCAGAGGTCATGAACAAAGATATCATTTCACACTTCGTTCTCCATCTTCCATATTGTAGAATGTAGGTTTTGATTTTTATGGTCATGTTTTATTTTGATATCACACTATCTTTCCTAAGTGTTATCTCCTTCACCTCCCAGGGATGAATTAAGGAAATGGTTTCTTTCCAGGGAGACTTCTCTTTTCTGCTATCGATTCCGACTAGAAAGCCCCGAGTCATAGGTATATTCTGGATACCTTGTATGAGGTTTGGAGCTCTTATCTAATTTCATTTACCAAAATTAGGTTCTATTGCTCGTAGAGGTCACTCATGTCCGAATTTCAGCTACCCTATAAGGCTATTAGTCATGCAGAATTCGAGGTATGACTATAAATTATGCACCATATTTCTGGTCATATTACAATACTACAAATTTTTAGACATCTCTTTCTATCGAGATGCATTTTTCTCATGTTCTTTGGCCATGGTTTTATCTAGGATGTCTTTTAGTACTTATAGGAAAATATTTTTTATTGCATTGCAGACTGTAAAGGAAAAATTGAACCAAGTTGCGCATTCTATTGGTCAACCGTTGAATGGTATGTCATTACCTACCATATTTACATTTGTGATGCTACTAGTAACTAGTAATGGGAAAGATTGAACTTCAATAAGTCATCTTAAAACTCTTGTGATGCAATATATATTTGTCAATTTATCTTCTTATCAAATTCCAGGGAACTGATTATAAATTGTTTTGTTCTGTTTGAAAGTAACACAGATACCAGTTGCTCAATCATTTATAGCTTTTACTATTATGTCTAGTAATTTGACAAATTTTTATTGTTTTTTGCAGCTGATACACTCTTTTTTAAGGTACCATTTATCTACTTGTTTTTAGTCTAAACTCTCTTTTTTACTACAACAATGTTTCCTTAGTTTCTACTGGCCTATGTCTACATGCAAGCACCCTTTGAAGAAGTGCCAGAATTATTTGTTGGCCGCAGGGTTTTCCTACAAAAAGGTTTTGCTTATGTTGCGATGCATCAGGTCCATGTTAAATTTATCTTTATACTTTCAAACTCCACAAGATGTGATTATAACTTTATACTTAGTCGGAACTTTTTTTATTTTCATACTAGATCGTTAAAACCTGGCAAGTTTTTTGGATGCTGAGTCATGCTCTGTTATCTTTTTCATGGTATTATAGATGTGCAGTAACATTTGATAAATGATCTAATATCCAGCCTTGTGAGGCAGCAAGCAGTTCTTCTGATCAAGCAAATAGGTACTGATTTTATTTTAATTGAACTATTAAATCATGCTCACACTGACTTGTTAGTGTATGATTAATTCCTTGCATTTGTTCATCAAGAGACAACATTGTATCTTTGATGTTGATCAGATTTTTGTCCAAGAAGTTTCAGAGTTTTGATCCCAAACGACTCACTAACATCTATTAACCAGTTTTTTTATATTACTCAAAATACCATGCATTCTCATGAGCAGCTAATCGGTTTATAGTTCTCACTTCAACAAATGTGTTCCTGAAATAAAAGACAGTAGTACCAACACTGCAAAGAGAGGGGGGCTTCTAACTCCATCGACAAGATGTAGAGTGGATGTCTTTTTTTCACCCTGATTATTTCTGTTTAAATTTTGTATCTGTTTCTCGCATAGATTTCATTTCTAGGTAAAGTTAGCCAGTAGCTTGACGTTACCATAATTCTCTCATTTTCATCATGATGATATGTTAATCTTATTTTTGCATTGAATTCTATTCAAGACTATTGTCACTTCTAATGCTACATAATAAAACAGAACGCCAATCAAGTGATATAATATCGATAGCCATTTGGTTAATCTTTTTTGGTTGACTAATGTACCATGATTGATTATTTTCTAGGCAGTAGATTCTAGTGGAAATGCAGCAAAGGCAGGACTTAGGGCTGGAGACCAAGTATTGTACACAAGTAGCTTCTTTGGGGATGAGCTGTGGCCTGCTGATAAGCTGGGTTTTACCAAAACAGCTATCCAAGCAAAGCCAGACTCTGTTTATTTTGTAGTAAACAGGTATGATCTACTGGGGTCGTGTTGTGAAGTCTGGCAGAAATACCTAAATATGAAATGGTGAAAATATTTGTTAGGGCTTTCCATCCAGTAATATATCCATGTACTTTTCTTCTTGAAGAGAGGAACATTTAAATGTTCAGAATATTAGGGAGTTTGTAGACACAATGTTTGCACTTTTCCTAATACGTTCTTTATCTTTTATCTGATTCTTATTCTCCCTGTTGCATTTCTTTACACTCCAACAGGGGAGCAGAGGTAGATGTAAAAAGACTAACTAAGAGGCCTGCTCCTCCTCGATTTGGTCGCACCTTGACTGAAGCACAAAAGGTAAGCTAATCGTTTTGCCTCAATCTCGATGTTGTCCTGTGACTGATTTCTTTAATTTTTTTTGATTGATTGACATTTCTTTGAATTGTTTCTAATGTGTTCAAATCATACGTTGTCCAAGTTATCTAGATTAACTTTATTGCTATTACTTAAATTCAAAATTCTTAGCTGTTTGTGCATAATTAAACAAGTGTTATTCCAACTCCACCCTCTTTTACTCATGTTTCACAAAAACATAAAATCTTTAGTCATATCATTATAGTTGGCAGGACTTTCTGATGAGAGGTTGGAAATCTCTTTTTTCCATTTTCAAAAAGAAGTACCAAGAATACGTTCATTGGCACTTCTCAAGTACTGATTAATTAAAAAGGACCCCAGTTAAGAGAGTTGGATCGTGGAGCTGATATTAGTGTTGCTACACCAGGATGTTTGAATGATATTCTGAATATGAAAAGATTGAACCTCCATCAAGTATTGATTAATTAAATTGCAACTATGAGAAAACTTTATTGCAATAATTTCTGGTTTGGAATATATTAAGTTCCCAGGAATGATAAATCTATCACTATATGATGTGGTTGAGATAAATGATGAATGTGTCTCTTTTTAAGCATTCAAATTAGTCATCTTGTTACTTGGTGCTCTTACTACTTTTTCAACTATGATTTTTGGTCTTGGTTTACTAATATATTATTTATGTGTTTTTACAGTTTACAAGTCTCAAGTACTCCAGAGTTGAAATTGATGAAGTGCGGTTCGAGTGGGCTGAATGCATGCTAGATTACATTTGAAGTGCGGTTCTACCTTGATGTGTTGTTAAAAGAATGTTCTACCTTAATGATTCTGATATCTATTAGCTTTTGATGTAAAAAGAATGTTTGTGTATTTTATGGATACTGTAAGAAGATTATTTATGTAATTTGTGAATATTTGTGTATTTTATGGATACTGTTGAATGAAGAATATTTGTGTAATTTGTGAATATTTGTGTATTTTTTTTATTATTATCGGTTTTTCATTGTTTCGGAAATTAAATTTGTGAAAAATATTGATATTACATCGGTTTTCCACCGCTGCAAAACCGATGTTATTAACTAATATTACATCGGTCGTATACCGCTGTCAAAACTGGTGTTATTAACATATAATATTACATCGGTTTTACACCGTTGATGAACGGTGTCGTTAAGTGATACTACACCGGTTAATAACCGATTCAAACATCGGTGTCGTTAAGTGATACTACACCGGTTTTAACCCGATGTCTAAAATGGCAGACCTTTTACATCGACTTCATAGACATCGGTCGAAAATGTAATAGACACCGGTGGAAAATCGATGTCTATGAGGGTTTTTGTTGTAGTGCCATGTGTCAACTTGATATCTCCATATCCATGACTTGTGAGATCAAGTCATCGAGTTGACCTATATGCTAGTCTCGTCGCATTAACATTGTCCTTGAATGCTAATACTTGACTATGAATTATTAAGAGTACTATTCCCTATATCATCTCACTATCGATTCAACTAACCGATTGATATAGGCAAGAACCTTCTACTCAAGGACGCTATTATACTTAGTTATTTGACATCAATACAAGTAAGCATAATAACCATAAATAAATGCCTTTATATATATATATATATATATATAAATATGATACAATGAGTCCATATAATAATCATCAAATCATTGGCTCTAGGGCTCTAACTAACAATCTCCCACTAGCACTAGTGTCAATCAGTATAGGCTCTAAGGCCCAATGACCTAGTGTGACCATCAAACTTTCTCTGTGCCAAAGCCTTGGTCAAGGGATCTGCGATGTTAGCCTCAGTGGGTACTCTGCAAATCTTCACATCTCCTCTATCGATGATCTCTCGAATGAGATGGAAGCGTCGTAGTATGTGTTTGGTCCGCTGGTGTGAGCGAGGTTCCTTGGCCAGTGCTATTGCTCCATTGTTGTCACAATAGAGCTCTATGGGATGAGCTATGCTAGGAACCACCCCAAGCTCAGTAATGAACTTGCAGATTCAAACTGCCTCCTTTGCTGCTTCTGATGCAGCAATATACTCGGCCTCTGTTGTAGAATCAGCTACTGTGTCCTGCTTCGAACTCTTCCAGCTCACATCACCACCATTTATACAAAACACGAACCCTAACTGTGATCGATAATCATCCTGATCAGTTAGGAAGCTAGCATCACTGTAACCCTTTACAGCTAGCTCGTTATCCCCTCCATATATCAAGAAATATTCTTTAGTCCTTCTTAAGTACTTAAGAATATTCTTGACCGCTATCCAGTGACTTTCACCTGGATCTGACTGGTATCTGCTCATCATGCTCAAAGCATACGAGACATCAGGATGAGTACATAGCATGGCGTACATGATAGATCCCATGGCTAAAGCATAAGGGATCTAATCCATGCGGTCTCTCTCCTCTCTAGAAGAGGGACTTTGAGTCTTCGAAAGACTCATACCATGTGACATCAGTAGAAATCCCTTCTTGGAGTTCTGCATGGCAAACCGAAGTAATACCTTGTCAATGTATGTACTCTGACTTAGGCCAAGCAATCTCGCAGATCTGTATGCCTAGAATGTGGGATCCTTCACCTAAATCCTTCATTAAGAAACAAGTCCCTAGCCAAGTCTTGCCAGACTGCAGTAAAGAGATGTCTTTCCCAATGAGTAGTATGTCATCCACATACAATATAAGAAAGACAATTGTATTCCCTACAACCTTCTTGTAGACACAAGGTTCATCTTAATTCTTGATGAAACCAAACTATTTGATTGCATCATCGAATCGAAGATTTCAGCTCCGAGAAGCTTGCTTTAGTCCATAAATGGACCTATGCAGCTTGCATACTCTGCCAGTATGCTGTGGATCTACAAAACCCTCAGGTTGTGTCATGTACACATCCTCGAGCAGGTTTCCATTCAGAAACATGGTTTTGACATCCATCTGCCAGATCTCATAATCATGGTATGCATGATCCGAATGGACTTAAACATCGCTACTGGAGAAAAGGTTTCATCATAGTCAATACCATGAATTTGCTTGAAACCTTTAGCTACCAAGCGACCCTTATAAATAAGTCCATCCATGTCAGTCTTTCTCTTAAAGACCCACTTACACCCAATGGGTTTGACCCCTTCAGGTGGATCAACCAAAGTCCATACTTAGTTAGTGTACATGGATTCCATCTCAGATCTCATAGCCTCTAGCCATTTCTCTTAATCTGGTCTCATCACAGCTTCCTGATAGGAGGTAGGCTCATCCTTAATGAGCACAATGTCATCATGGTCAGACAAGAGAAATGAGTATCTCTCAAGCTGATGACGTACCCTATCAGATCTGCGAAGAGGTAGATCTACTTGAACTGGTTGTGGTTCCTCAACTCCTTGTGGAACAACATCATCCACAATACTTTGTGGTTCCAGTTCAACTTCCATCGAAGCTTTAGTGCTATTGTCCACATCTTGAACTTCTTCAAGATCAAACGTACTCCCACTAGTCTTTCTAGAAACAAAGTCCCTTTCTAGAAATACCCCAGTCTTAGCCACAACTACCTTGTGTTGACTGGGAATGTAGAAGTAATATCCCTTCGTTTCCTTGGGATATCCAATGAAATAGCACTTGTCGGATTTGGGTCCCAGTTTGTCCAAGACTTGACGTCTAACGTAAGCCTCACAACCCCAAATCCTCATAAAAGACACCTGGGCATCTCTCCCAGTCCATATCCTATATGGTGTCTTTATTACAGCCTTGGATGGAACTCGGTTGAGTATGAAGGTTGTTGTGTCTAGAGCATAGCCCCAAAGATACATAGGAAGATCTGTGTGACTCATCATAGATCATACCATATCTAATAAGGTACGATTCCTCCTTTTGGATACACCATTCCACTGTGGTGTTCCAGGAGGAGTGAGTTGGGATAGGATCCCACACTCAGCTAGATAGTCACGAAACTCATGGCTAAGGTATTCTCCACATTGATCTGATCGAAGTATCTTAATACTCTTGTCAAGCTGGTTTTGTACTTCATTCTTGAATTCCTTGAACTTTTCAAAGGATTCTGACTTATGTGTCATCATATAACCATATCTACTAAAATCATCAGTAAATGTAATGAAGTACCTATAACCACCCCTGGCAGCGACATTGAAAGGTCCACATACATCACTATGTATAAGTCCTAACAAGTCAGTCGCTCTCTCGCTGTGTATAAGTCCTAAAGGGAGTCTTGGTCATCTTGCCCAGTAGGCGTGACTCACATGTCTCATATGATTCAAAATCAAATGAGTCCAGCAAACCATCCTTATGGAGCTGGGATAAGCGTTTGCCATTTATATGACCTAAGCGACAGTGCCAGATATAGGTTTGGTTCATGTCATTTGACTTGAATCTCTTGGTACTTATGTTATAGATAGGGTTTTCAAGGTCTAGAATATAGAGTCCGTTTATCAGAGGTGCACTACAATAGAACATATCATTTAAGTAAACTGAACAACATTTGTTCTTTATTATAAATGAAAAACCTTTCTTGTCTAAACAAGAAACTGATATAATGTTCTTAGTCAAAGCAAGCACATAACAACAATCATCCAATTCTATTACAAGCCCAGAGGGCAGAGATAGAGAATAAGTTCCTACAGCAACAGCAGCAACCCATGCTCCATTGCCTACGCGTAGGTCCACCTCGCCCTTCGTCAATGCGCTGCTATTTCTCAGCGCCTGCACATTAGTACAAATGTGAGAAGCACATCCGGTAACTAATACCCATGATGAAAAAATAGATAGATTGACTTCTATAACATATATACCTGAAGTGGAAGTCTCATTTCTCTTCTTCTTAAGATCTTCTAGGTAGACTTTGCAGTTCCTCTTCCAGTGCCCTGTCTGACTGCAGTGGAAGCAGGTAGCATCCTTGGTGACCCCTCCTTTGGGTTTCAGTGCCTTGCCTTTGCCCTTGGCTTGGGACTTTCCCTTACCTTTTGGCTTGCCCTTGCCTTTGCCCTTTTGCACCATCAAAATGGAGTTGGGATTAACCTTCTTAAGGTTGATTTCAGCAGTTCTCAACATACTCAAAAGCTCAGGCAGTGACTTGTCAATTTCATTCATGTTGTAGTTCATGACGAATTTACTATAGCTCTCTAGTAAGGATTACAAGACCAAATCAGTGGCCAGCTCTTGGCCAAGCAGGAATTCCAACCTCTGTAGGTTTTCTATGTACCCAATCATTTTGAGTACATATGGGCCTACGGGAGTCCCATCTTGCATCTTGCACTGAAACAGTGCCTTAGAGATCTCGAATCTCTCGTGCCTCGCTTGTCCTTGATATAGTTGACGCAGATGTTCAACCATATCATAAGCACCCATCAACTCATGTTGCTTCTGAAGCTCAGAGTTCATGGTCGCGAGCATTAGACAGGACACATCTAATGCGTCATCTTGATGCTTCTTGTAAGCATCTCGATCAGCTCGCGTTGCAGTGGCAGGAGGTGCCTCGGGAATGGGCTGCTCCAGAACATACAGTTTTCGTTCCTGTGTGAGAACGATTCTCAGGTTCCTGTACCAGTCCAGGAAGTTAGCTCCATTGAGCTTGTCCTTATCGAGGACAGAACGCAGGGAGAAGGAGTTCGTGTTTGACGACATGGTAATCTACAACAGAAAAATGCAGAAAATAAATATCATATTCCAATTAATCATCTAATTAGGCCTTTAATTAAATGATGCTCCCACTGAATTCTGTAATTCATGTGGGACAAGATCCACATCATACTATGCCCTGAGTTAGCTCTGGCTAAATCGCCCAAGACTTAGTATGACCGGTAGGTAACTAATTACCAATTACATCTCTATGCAACTCTTGTATATAGGATCAATATCCGCATTTATATTAAAACTCGAGTTAGCTTTGGCTAATACACACAAGAGTTAATATAAACGTGATTTTGTCCCATCTTCCAACTATTGGATAAATGCCTACAGTTAAACTTGATTTAACTAGTTGTACTCAATCTAATTGAGTTTTTACTCACCCATGCATTGATAGGCGGGACCAAGATTGTCCCTCCGTACCCTATCGAGATAATATGTGTTGCTCTACTTTGGCAGATTCAACAACAACATGTTATCGAGGTAGTGATAGGTATCACGGCATGGTAGCCATTTTTGAGTTGATGCGATTGAGATCTAATCTAATCGACGATGTGTATCATATACTCGATTTAGATCAAATCTAATCGTGGAGGTGCATCATGTGCGCGACTTAGATCTAATCTAATCGTTAAGGCACTAATTAATTACTAATCTAGCATGCATCACATATACACACACAAGCAATTAATTAATTTTGTGATTAGTCATGGCCCTACTACGATCTTCTCAAGCCAATGAGAAGATCGGATGGTCAACCTGTTGGGTTTTTCGGGCCGCGAAAATCGCTTTTTCACGTCGCGGAAACCCCGAAACCCCCTAGCCATTGGATCCGTGCGAAGAAAAAATTTCAAAATTAAGAGTATGAGTTTCAAACTTTGATCTACAGTAGATCTACAAAGGAAAAATATTTTATACCTTCGATGCATGCCCTTCGCAATCCCGCAAGTCCAAGGTACACCGGATCTCGAAGTTATCAACGTAGACAACTCTCTAGCGATATCCACACGAACAAGATGTGTTCTCTAACACTCAAGGATGGAGAAGAGAGCACCCCAAGTGTGCTAGCACTTTCTAGGGCTCTCAAGTAGGATTTGAAAGGAAGAAAAAGAGAAGATGCAAAAGGAATCTCATACACTTAAGAAGTAGTATCCTCCTTTGTGACCTTCACTCTTCCTTATTCTCTTGGAACTAACTCAACCACCTTCTCCTTGCTTGAAAACCCACGGCAACAGTAGCAAGGAGGAAGAAAGACCAAGGAAGAAGATGAAGCCATCAACACCAAATCAATGCCACCAAAAATGAAACCCATTTTTCATTATGTGGCCTGCCACACATGAGTAACTCCTCATTTAATGTGGCCGGCCACATTAAATGGAGGAGTGTAACCTCTTGATCTCCCTTGATGATGTGGAGATGATGTGGCAAGGTTAGTCATGCCATGTAGGATGAGTCAACCTTCATGATGTGGCAATACATCAAGTCAAACTTGATGTTTCAACTTCCATTTGGTCAAGTCAAAATTAACCAATTCTCTTCCGTATTGAGTTAAATCCAACCTATGATTCAAGTCAATTTCAATTTAATGAATCTCAATTCATTAATATAAATTGACTCAATGAATCAAATTTAAATTAGACTCAACAATTGAATCTGATTGAGTCTAACTCAATAAGTCTAATTTGAATCCAATCTTTGGTGCATCATATGAACCTCATCCAATTGGTTCATCATATGAACTCAATCTCCATCCACTTGTTCTTTGTGTGTGACCCAATAGGTTCTTGTAACGTTGGCAATGTTTCTAAACTCCTTTAGAAACATAAGCAATGAGCGGCATCTAGCAATACATCATTGCTACCCAAGTTACAAGAAATGTTGAGATCCAACATCACCTTGTGACTACTAATTGTGACTCCTCACAATATATGACAAGTGTCCTTCTATCCTAGACATCTAGATTGATCAATGTGAGGCATAGACCGTGTCATCCTCTAATCAATCTAAATCTTGAACTCCAAGTAGACTCACTCGATCAAATGAGCTCAACATCTCATGTGACTCATTTGGGCATGGTCATGCACTTCGTAATCTAACTCTATCAAGAATACCGATGTCGCTCTCGTCATATGGGAGGGATAGATCCCATCTACATCACTCACATCCCTCTGCATAATTCGTTATATACCCAGTAATCGCCTTTATAGTCCACCCAGTTACGGGTGACGTTTGACGAAACCAAAGTACATAACTCCTTATGTAGGGAACCATGGTGACTTCAGGTCTAAGGACCAATAGTCATACTAATAGTTACATGAGAAAGTATATGACACTCATATAACGATTCATGATACTTTCTCATGGCGGGTCATTCAGTATACATTCTCCAATGCATACCCATGTGTCAACTTGATATCTCTATATCCATGACTTGCGAGATCAAGTCATCGAGTTGACCTACATGCTAGTCTTATTGCATTAACATTGTCCCTGAATGTTAATACTCGACTAGGAATGATTAAGAGTAGTGTTCCCTATATCATCTCACTATCGGTTCAACTAACCGATTGATATAGGTGAGAACCGTCTACTCAAGGACATTATTATACTTAGTTTATTTGGCACCAATACAAGTAAGTATAATAACCAAAAACCAAATGCCTTTATTTATATAAGAATATGATACAATAAGTCCATAATACAATCATCAAATGATTGACTCTAGGGCTCTAGCTAACAATCTCCCACTAGCACTAGTGCCAATCAGTGTAGGCTCTAAGCCCCAATGACCTAGTGTGACCATCATGCTTCCTCTGTGCCAAAGCCTTGGTCAAGGGATCTGCGATGTTAGCCTCTGTAGGTACTCTGCAAATCTTCACATCTCCTCTCTCGATGATCTCTTGAATGAGATGGAAGCGCCGTAGTATGTGTTTTGTCCGCTGGTGTGAGCGAGGTTCCTTCACCTGTGCTATAGCTCCATTGTTGTCACAATAGAACTCAATAGGGTCAGCAATGCTAGGAACCACCCCAAGTTTAGTGATGAACTTGCGAATCCAAACTGCCTCCTTTGCTGCCTCTGATGCAGCAATATACTCGACCTCTGTCGTAGAATCAGCTACTGTGTCCTACTTCGAACTCTTCCAGCTCACAGCACCACCATTAATGCAAAACACGAACCCCGACTGCGATCTATAGTCATCCTGGCCGGTCTGGAAGCTAGCATCACTGTAACCCTTTACAGCTAGCTCATCATTGCCTCCATATATCAAAAAATATTCTTTAGTCCTTCTTAAGTACTTAAGAATATTCTTGACCGCTATCTAGTGACTTTCACCTGGATCTGACTGGTATCTGCTAGTCATGCTCAAAGCATACGAGACATCAGGTCGAGTACATAGAATGGCATACATGATAGATCCTATGGCTGAGGCATAAGGGATCTGATCTATGCGGTCTCTCTCCTCTCTAGAAGAGGGACCTTGAGTGTTCGAAAGACTCACGCCATGTGACATCGGCAGAAATCCCTTCTTGGAGTTCTGTATGGCAAACCGAAGGAGTACCTTGTCAATGTTTGTACTCTAACTTAGGCCAAGCAATCTCTTAGATCTATCTCTATAGATCTATATCCCTAAAATCCGGGATGCCTCACCTAAGTCCTTCATTGAGAAGCAACTTCTTAGCCAAGTCTTGATAGACTGAAGCATAGGGATGTCCTTCCCAATGAGTAGTATGTCACCCACATACAATATGAGGAATATAATTATATCCCCTACAACCTTCTTGTAGACACAAGGTTCATCTTCATTCTTGATGAAACCAAACTGTTTGATTGCATCATCGAATCGAAGATTCCAACTCCGAGAAGCTTGCTTTAGTCCATAAATAGACCTATGCAGCTTGCATACTCTGCTAGTATGCTTTAGATCTACAAAACCCTCAGGTTGTGTCATGTACACATCCTCGAGTAGGTTTTAATTCAGAAACGCGATTTTGACGTCCATCTGCCAGATCTCGTAATCGTGGTAAGCTGCAATAGCAAGCATGATCCGAATGGACTTAAACATCGCTACTGGAGAAAAGGTTTCATCATAGTCAATACCATGAATCTGCTTGAAACCTTTAGCTACCAAGCGACCCTTATAGATAAGTCCATCCATGTCAGTCTTTCTCTTAAAGACCCACTTACACCCAATGGGTTTTACCCCTTTAGGTGGATCAACCAAAGTCCATACTTGGTTGGTGTACATGGATGTCATCTCGAATCTCATGGCCTCTAGCCATTTCTCAGAATCTGGTCTCATCACAGCTTCCTGATAAGTGGTAGGCTCATCCTCTATGAGCACAATGTCATCATGGTCAGACAAGAGAAATGAGTATCTCTCAGGCTGACGACGTACCCTATCAGACCTGCGAAGAGGTATGTCTACTTGAACTGGCTGTTGTTCCTCAACTCCTTGTGGAACAACATCATCCACAACACTTTGTGGTTCCAGTTCAACTTCCATCGAGGCATCAGTGCTATTTTTCGCAACTTGAACTTCTTCAAGATCGAACGTGCTCCCACTAGTCTTTCTAGAAAGAAAGTCCCTTTCTAGAAAGACCCCAGTCTTTGCCACAACTACCTTGTGCTGACTGGGAATGTAGAAGTAATATCCCTTAGTTTCCTTGGGATATCCAATAAAGTAGCACTTGTCGGATTTGGGTCCTAACTTGTCTGAGACTTGACGTCGAACGTAAGCCTCACAACCCCAAATTCTCATGAAAGACACCTGGGCATCTCTCCTAGTCCATATCCTATATGGTGTCTTTATCACGGCCTTGGATAGAACTCGGTTGAGTATAAAAGCTGCCGTGTCTAGAGCATAGCCCCAAAGGTATGTCGGAAGATCTGTGTGACTCATCATAGATTGTACCATATCAAATAAGGTACGATTCCTCCTTTCGGATACACCATTCCACTGTGGTGTTCCAGGAGGAGTGAGTTGGGATAGAATTCCACACTCAGCTAGATAGTCACAGAACTCATGGCTAAGGTATTCTCCACCTCGATCGGATCGAAGTATCTTAATACTCTTGCCAAGCTGGTTCTGTACTTCATTCTTGAATTCTTTGAACTTTTCAAAGTATTCTGACTTATGTGTCATCAAGTACACATAACCATATCTACTGAAGTCATCAGTAAACGTGATGAAGTACCTATAACCGCCTCTAGCACCGACATTGAAAGGGCCACATACATCACTATGTATGAGTCCTAACAAATCAGTCGCTCTTTCGCTGTGCCCACTAAAGGGAGTCTTGGTCATCTTGCCTCATAGGCATGACTCACATATCTCATATGATTTTAAATCAAATGAGTCCAGCAAACCATCCTTATGGAGATGGGATAAGCGCTTGTCATTTATATGACCTAAGCGACAGTGCCAGAGGTAGGTTTGGTTCATGTCATTTGACTTGAACCTCTTGGTATTTATATTATAGATAGGGCTCTCAAGATTTAGAATATAGAGTCCGTTTATTAGAGGTGCACTACAATAGAACATATCGTTTAAATAGACTAAACAACATTTGTTCTTTATTATAAACGAAAATCCCTTCTTGTCCAAACAAGAAACTGAAATTATGTTCTTAGTCAAGGCAGGCACATAACAACAATCATCTAATTCTAGTACAAGCCTAGAGGGAAGAGATAGATGGTAAGTTCCTACAGCAATAGCAGCAACCTGTGCTCCATTGCCTACTTGTAGGTCTATCTCACCCTTCGTCAATGCCCTGCTATTCCTCAGCGCTTGTACATTAGTACAAATGTGCGAAGCACATCCGGTATCTAATACCCACGACGAAGAAATAGAGAGGTTGACTTCTATAACATGTATACCTGAAGTAGAAATCTTATTTCTCTTCTTCTTAAGATCTTCCAGGTATTCTTTGGAGTTCCTCTTCCAGTGCCTTGCTTGTCCTTGATATAGGTGACAAAGATGTTCAACCATATCGTAAGCGCCCATCAACTCATGTTGCTTCTGAAGCTCAGGGTTCATGGTCGCGAGCATAAGACAGGACACATCTAATGCGTCATCTTGATGCTTCTTGTAAGCATCTCGGTCTGCTCGTGTGGCAGTGGCAGGAGGAGCCTCCGGAATGGGCTGCTCCAGAACGTACAGTTTACGTTCTTGGGTGAGAACTATTCTCAGGTTCCTGTACCAGTCCAGGAAATTTGCTCCGTTGAGCTTGTCCTTCTTAAGGACAGAACGCAGAGAGAAGATGTTCGTGTTCGACGTCATGGCAATTCTACAACAGAAATAAATGTAGAAATAAGTATCATATTCTTAATCATTTAATTAGGCCTTTAACTAAATGATGCTCCCACTAAATTCTATAATTCATGTGGGACAAGATCCACGTCATACTAACCCTTGAGTTAGCTTTGGCTAATACGCCCAAGACTTAGTATGATCGGTAGGTAACGATTACCAATTACATCTCTATGCAACTCTTGTTTATAGGATCAAAATCCGCATTTATATTAAAACTCGAGTTAGCTTTGGCTAATACGCTCGAGAGTTAATATATATGTGATTTTGACCTATCTTTCCAACCGTTGGAAGAATGCCTATAGTTATACTCGATCCAACCGAGTTAACTAGGAATACTCAATCTAATTGAGTTGTACTCACCCATGCGTTGATAGGCGGGACCAAGATTGTCCCTCCGTACCCTACCAAGATAGTATGTGTTGCTCTGCTTTGGCAGATTCAACAACAACATGCGATCGAGGTACTGGTAAGTATCACGGCATGGTAGGTATTACGAGTTGGCATGATTTAGATCTAATCTAAACGATGATACGTATCATATACTCGATAGATCTAATCTAATCGAAGGGTGCATCATGTGCATGATTTAGATCTAATCTAATCGCTAGGCACTAATTAACTACTTAATTAAGCATGCATCACATACATATAAGCAATTAATTAAATTATTTTGTGATTGTGTCATGGCCCTACTACGATCTTCTCAAGCCAATGAGAAGATCGGATGGTCAACCTAAGGTCAACAGCTTCTCAAGCTTCTTCCTTTGACCACCTTGTGTTGCTCGCGCCCTCCTCGTAACTCCGTCTCGTGTGGACCTTCCACCGCTTCAAAATTACATTACAATTTTGAAACTCGAGTTACATTCGAGTCTAAATCTAATTTACAACCAGAATATAAGAGAAAGGCACGACGCGCAGGCCTGAAAATAAAAATAAAATAAAATAAATACAGCACGCACATCACATAACGGCACGCAGGCCGTATTATGAATTACAACACATTTCCAAATCTAATTTGGGTCGTTTGGGCCATGACTATCACAAAATTAATATATAATTCAAAATTATATATTTCTATAATTTTTTGTAATTTTTTTTATATATAATTTTATAGATTTTATGAGAATTTTTCCCGACAGTTCCGATTAGCGATTTCGGGCGCAATCGTGGAGCAAATCCCCTTGCGGGGTTAGGGGCAGTACCCCTACCCGTGATCTAACCATCGCGAGTTGCTCCTAAGCGATCCAAGAGCGCCTTAGCCCTCTATCCCAAAAATTTTTGAGGCGAAACGTTGTCGTTTTGAAAAATTCTTCTCAGTAGTCGAAGCCTACAAGTGCCGAAACACTTGTGCTTCGCTTCTATGAGAAAAATATC
The DNA here is from genome assembly GCF_018446385.1 of Zingiber officinale. NCBI lineage: Eukaryota > Viridiplantae > Streptophyta > Magnoliopsida > Zingiberales > Zingiberaceae > Zingiber > Zingiber officinale. The sequence goes on along the minus strand of NC_056006.1, from coordinate 56,530,361 downwards.
CATAAAAACTCTAAAAACCATAAAATTACAGAATATCACAGAACTGAATTTTTGTCATAAAAACAAAAACTAAACTCGTACAAGCTTCGCACGTGGCTCTGATACCACTGTTGGGTTTTTCGGGCCGCGAAAATCGATTTTTTCGCGTCGCGGAAACCCCGAAACCTCCTAGCCATTGGATCCGTGCGAAGAAAAAAATTTTGAAATTATGAGTACGAGTTTCAAACTTTGATCTACAGTAGATCTACAAAGGAAAAACATTTTATACCTTCGATGCGTGCCCTTCGCAATCCCGCAAGTCCAAGGTACGCCGGATCTCGAAGTTATCAACGTAGACAACTCTTTAGTGATATCCACACGAACAAGATATGTTCTCTAACACTCAAGGATGGAGAAGAGAGCACCCCAAGTGTGCTAGCACTTTCTAGGGCTCTCAAGTAGGATTTGAAAGGAAGAAAAAGAGAAGATGCAAAAGGAATCTCATACACTCAAGAAGTAGTATCCTCCTTTGTGACCTTCACTCTTCCTTATTCTCTTGGAACTAACTCAACCACCTTCTCCTTGCTTGAAAACCCACGGCAACAGTAGCAAGGAGGAAGAAAGACCAAGGAAGAAGATGAAGCCATCAACACCAAATCAATGCCACCAAAAATGAAACCCATTTTTCATTATGTGGTCGGCCACACATGAGTAACTCCTCATTTAATGTGGCCGACCACATTAAATGGAGGAGTGTAACCTCTTGATCTCCCTTGATGATGTGGAGATGATGTGGCAAGGTTAGTCATGCCATGTAGGATGAGTCAACCTTCATGATGTGGCAATACATCAAGTCAAACTTGATGTTTCAACTTCCATTTGGTCAAGTCAAAATTAACCAATTCTCTTCCTTGTTGAGTTAAATCCAACCTATGATTCAAGTCAATTTCAATTTAATAAATCTCAATTCATTAATATAAATTGACTCAATGAATCAAATTTAAATTAAACTCATTCAACAATTGAATCTAATTGAGTCTAACTCAATAAGTCTAATTTGAATCCAATCTTTGGTGCATCATATGAACCTCATCCAATTGGTTCATCATATGAACCCAATCTCCATCCACTTGTTCTTTGTGTGTGACCCAATAGGTTCTTGTAACATTGGCAATGCTTCTAAACTTCTTTAGAAACATAAGCAATGAGCGGCATCTAGAAATACATCATTGCTACCCAAGTTACAAGAAATGTTGAGATCCAACATCACCTTGTGACTACTAATTGTGACTCCTCACAATATATGACAAGTGTCCTTCTATCCTAGACATCTAGATTGATCAATGTGAGGCATAGACCGTGTCATCCTTAATCAATCTAAATCTTGAACTCCAAGTAGACTCACTCGATCAAATGAGCTCAACATCTCATGTTGACTCATTTGGGCATGGTCATGCACTTCGTGGTCTAACTCTATCAAGAATACCGATGTCGCTCCCGTCATATGGGAGGGATAGATCCCATCTACATCACTCACATCCCTCTGCATAATTCGTTATATACCCAGTAATCGCCTTTATAGTCCACCCAGTTACGGGTGACGTTTGACGAAACCAAAGTGCATAACTCCTTATGTAGGGAACCATGGTGACTTCAGGTCTAAGGACCAATAGTCATACTAATAGTCACATGAGAAAGTATATGACACTCATATAACGATCCATGATACTTTCTCATAGCGGGTCATTCAGTATACATTCTCCAATGCATACCCATGTGTCAACTTGATATCTCTATATCCAAGACTTGTGAGATCAAGTTATCGAGTTGACCTACATACTAGTCTTATTGCATTAACATTGTCCCTGAATGTTAATACTCGACTAGGAATGATTAAGAGTAGTGTTCCCTATATCATCTCACTATTGGTTCAATTAACCGATTGATATATGTGAGAATCGTCTACTCAAGGACATTATTATACTTAGTTTATTTGGCACCAATACAAGTAAGTATAATAATCAAAAACTAAATGCCTTTATTTATATAAGAATATGATACAATAAGTCCATAATACAATCATCAAATGATTGGCTCTAGGGCTCTAGCTAACAAACCTAAGGTCAACAGCTTCTGAAGCTCCTTCCTTCGACCACCTTGTGTTGCTCGCACCCTCCTCGTAAGTCCGTCTCGAGTGAACCTTCCACTGCCTCATCTTGTACATTACAAAAGGTGAAACCCGAGTTACATTTGTGTCTAAACTATTTACAATAGAAATAAATAAATAGAAAGGCACGATGCACAGGTCGCGTATCAAATATACAACACGCACAATCACATGACGGCACGCAGGCCGTATTATGAATTACAACACAATTTCCAATCAAATTAGGGTCTTTTGGGCCATGGCCATCACAAAATGATACACAATTCTAAATTCTGTAATTTCCATAAATTTCTGTAATTTTTGTCTAATATTTTTACGATTTTATGAGTAAAAATTCTCGGCGGTCCCTCTTAGCGATTTTCGGGCGCAATCGCGGAACAAAGCCCCTTGCGGGGTTAGGGGCATCACCCCTACCCGCGATATAACCATCGCAAGTGTTCCTAAGCGATCCTACAGCACCTTAGCCGGCTGTTCCAAAATGATTTGGGGCGAAACCTTGCCGTTTCGGAAAAAATTTTCTCGGTAGTCGAAGCCTACAAGTGTCTAAACTCTTGTGCTTCACTTCTACGAGAAAGATACCCATAAAATCTATAAAATAGTAAATTTACAGAATATTACAGAACTGATATTTTTCATAAAAATACAAACAAAAACTCGTACGCGCTTCGCACGTGGCTCTGATACCACTGTTGGGTTTTTCGGGCCGCAAAAATCATTTTTTGCATTACGGAAACCCCGAAACCCCGCCACCGGATCCGTGCGAAGAAACAAAATTTACGTAAAACTTCGAGTACGAGTTTCTAGCCTAGATCTAAACTAGATCTACAAAGGAGAAGAATTTTACCCTTGATGTGATGCCCTTCGCTAATCTCGCTCGTCCAAGGTTCGCCGGATCTCGAGAGTATCAAAGTAGATGCTCCTCTATGTGTATCCACACAAGCAAGAGATGGAGAAACCAAACAAAAGATGTGCTAGAACCTTTGAAAGGTTTGGCCAAGGTAGAGGAGAGGGAGAGAAGAGAGAGCTTGAGGAAGAAGATGAGAGTTACACAAAAATGAAACTCACCCAATGAATAAGTGGCCGGCCACATGAATGAGGTTAATAACCTCCATGGAATACCAAGAGTCACAACTCTTGGTAACTCCAATGAGGTGGCTGGTATCGGCCTTTTTGCATGTCACAAGGCGCTCCAAATTAATAAAGATTGGAACCCATTTAAGCTAAAGAAAATGCGTGTAGTAAGGAGTCCCAAGTCGTATTTTTTTCCAAGGATAACTAGTAGGTGTGTATGAATTCTAGAATTGGTTCCAATCAAATTCCGACATCAACAAGATCAATTTAACTTTTCATTTAATTAACACTTCAAACTGAATCCTTCCACAATCACAAATAAATCAAAGAATGTCCATTCTCACCTTAACATGATTAAACTTCTCCTCATCAAATTAATAACAATTAAACTCAAATTCTTAAGTATCATCTCATCAATTAAATCAATTGAATTCCCTTCCATTCAAGTTCACAAAAATAGAGCCTTCAAGTATTTAACATTTACAATCTTAGTAGCCATAACTCAACTCAAATTCTCATCAAAGTTACATGAACCGAAAATAACAATCCATTCTCTATCACAATCAAATTCAACACTTACTTGATTATCAGATCTTGAATTCACTCCACAATCAGCAAGGTTAACAGAATTTGTAATGAAACCCAACTCAAGAATTTAAACTAAACTCTAACTTGTTGAAACCAAAACATGAATTAAAAACTAGAGATAAGTTGCAAACTAAGTTAGTAACTGAACAAGATTTGGATTGCCAAAAACTCAACAAATCCATAATGCAAGTAAGAAACTCAGAAATGAAATTGCATAAACATCAAGTAAGGAAACCAGGGCTTGAATTGCTGAAATCTAAAGAAATCAAAGATGCAAGCAAGAAATCAGATCTTCAAATCTGAGCCAGGTTATGAACAATTAAAAGACAAAAACAAAGAGATCTAAACCCTAAGCATTCCTTAATCCGGATCCCGTAGCAAAAACTCCTCCAATCTGCTGTAAAACCAACAGAAATGCTCTCGGAACCCCTATAAGCATTCAACAACAATCCAACAAGCTACCTTCTATTACCAGGGAATGCTCATAGCTCTTGGAAACCTCCATTCGAGCTCACATTCATCTGGTAATCCCATCAACCGAAGAACAGAGCTCAGGATCTGTGAAGTTGCAAACAAGATCGAATGGCCAATTCAACACAGTTTGGCTGCGGAATGGAGATCGGAAAAGGTCCAGTAGCATCTGAGAAACCTCCCTTCAGCTCTGGTGGATGCGAAGATCGCCGATTGGGAGACCTCCACAATCGGAATCGCGGCGATGAAACAAATCCCAAATCGCAATCGGGAGACCTCCCTCAAGCTCTCTGATCAACGGAAGATGGACGCCGGCAGCTCGGGTATCGCCGTCGGTGAAGAAGCCAGCTCTCAGATCTGGAATTAAGGAACGGGAACTCGGCGCCGCTAAGGAAGAAGACGATGCTACAGTGAAGAAATCGCGAACGCTCGAGCCCAGCTGCACTGTAGCTTCTCACGAAGCTTTTAAACCATCTTCAATCTGATCGGACGGCTGAGACTAATTTGAAGCTTGATCAACGGCTGGATCAACTCAGATCTGGATCAAAACCCTTGGATCTTTATCAATGGACAAGATCTGCTCCTCATTAGGTCGGATGGACCAGATGCTTGACGGATGGCTCAGATCTCTCCAATCTTCAATGGACGGCTCATAATGCTCCAAGGTTTGATCGCCTCATTAAGCCCTTGATTTGAGCCCAAATGCGGTCTGATTTGATCGGGTCCATGACCCATTTGATGCCTACAAAATAATAAGCAAATATTAGCATCAAATACTATGAAAATTTACTAATTTGCATTAAAGTCCAAAATCACATGCAATTATGAATTATGATGTAAATGTGGATTTAATCTATGAAAAGGATCACTAAAAACATGCATTGTGATTCAAAATAATATAGCAAAATCATGGTTATCAGTGGCATCCCACTTAAGCAATCATGATGATGTGGAGCATCATCATTGGCCCACTCTTTGCCAACTCACCAATGAGGTGGCAAATGGTCAAGTCAAACTTGACCCTTCATCTTCCTCTCAAGTCAAGTCAAATTTGACCACTTCTCTCCCATGATTGATCAAATCTAATCATTGGTTCAAGTCAATTTTAATTTAATGAATCTCTATTCATTGAATTAAATTTACACAATGAGTCTAAGTCCAAATTAGACTCATCTAACACATGAACCAAATTGAGTCCAACTCAATTAGTCTAATTTGGATTACTCTTAATCCAATTTGGTTCATCACATGGACCTAATCCTTTAGGTTCATCAAATGAACCTAATCTCCATCTAATTTTCCTTTGTGTGTGACCCTATAGGTTCTTATAACATTGGCAATGCTCCTAAACCCATTTAGAAGCATAAGTAATGAGCGGTATCTAGCAACACATCATTACTACCCAAGTTATAAGAATGTTGAGATCCAACATCACCTTGCGACTACTAATTGTGACTCTTCACAATATATGACAAGTGTCCTTCTATCCTTGATATCTAGATTGATCAATGTGAGGCATAGACCGTGTCATCCTCTAATCAATCTAAATCTTGAATCCCAAGTAGACTCACTCAATCAAATGAGCTCAACATCTCATATTGACTCATTTGGGCATGGTCATGCACTTAGTGGTCTCACTCTATCAAGAATATCGATGTCACTCTCATCATATATGAGGGATAGATCCCATCTACATCACTCACATCCCTCCATATAATTTGTTACATACCCAGTAATCGCCTTTATAGTCCACCCAGTTACGGGTGACATTTAACGAAGTCAAAGTATGCAACTCCTTATGTAGGGAACCATGGTGACTTCAAGTTCAAGGACTAATAGTCATATTAATAGCCATATGAGAAAGTATATGACACTCATATAACGATCCATGATACTTTCTCATGGTGGGTTATTCAGTATACATTCTCCAATGCATACCATGTGTCAACTTGATATCTCCATATCCATGACTTGTGAGATCAAGTCATCGAGTTGACCTACATGCTAGTCTCGTCGCATTAACATTGTCCTTGAATGCTAATACTTGACTAGGAATGATTAACAGTAGTGTTCCCTACATCATCTCACTATCAATTCAACTAACCGATTGATATAGGTAAGAACCTTCTACTCAAGGATGCTATTATAGTTAGTTATTTGGCCCCAATACAAGTAAGCATAATAACCATAAACATATGCCTTTATATATATATATATATATAAGAATATGATACAATGAGTCCATACAACAATCATCAAATGATTGGCTCTAGGGCTCTAACTAACAATGATGATGTTCCACATCATCAAGGATAGTACATGTGTGTGCCACCTCATGAGGGAGATCAAGAGTTGTGACTCTTGGTATTCCATAGAGTTTAAAACTCCTCATAAAGTGGTCGGCCACATTATGAAGTGTGAGTTACAATTTTTGTGCTCATTGACTCCTTCTTCTTCCTCCTCTCATCTTCTTCTCTCCCTCTCCACCACCTTGGCCAAAACCTTCAAGAGTGCTAGCACACTCTAAGGTTTCTTCTCCACCTTTTTGTTCGTGTGGATACACATAGAGGGGTGTTCACTTGGCACCCTTGAGATCCGGTAAACTTTGGATGAGCGGGATAAGCGAAGGGCTTCGCATCAAAGGTATAACTTCTCTAATATGTAGATCTAGTGTAGATCAAGGATTAGAAAACTTGTATATGTAAAATTTTAATCTTCACACGGATCCGGTGGCATGGAACTTCGGGGTTTCCACAACGCAAAAAGCGGTTTTTGCGGCCCGAAAGTTCCAACACAACTGCATTTAACTAAATGCAAACATTTGACCAATATGATTCTCATTTCAAAATAAATGTTTATACAAAAAGCTAAGCTTTTAGTATATATTCTAACAGCTTCAGTTCATCTGCTTCCGATCCGCCCGAAGAAGACCCATCCCAAGTCACCTTTAGTGTTGTCTTTTGATTCTTGATCTTGTTTTCACTTGGGCATTCATGTTTGAATTGCTCTTTCTTGTTGCAACCGTAGCATGTGACATTTGTCTTTGAGTTGTTGGATGCAAACTTGGACATCTTGTTCATGTCGTGTTTAGTGAAGTTTTTCTTACGTCAAGTGAACTTCTTCCTTACCATGTTCACTAGTTGTTCTTCTTCATCTGATTCTGGTTCGTATTCAATTTCTACTTTGGGTTTAGCTCCCTTCGAAGTACCTGCAAGAAAAGCAATTCCTTTCTCGACCTTTGAGCTATTAGTTTGTTCATGCAACTCTAATTTACAAAATAATTCATCTAACTTTAATTTTGAGAGGTTCCTTGAAACCTTATAGGCATCTATGATTGATGCCCACAATAAGTTTCGAGGGAATGAATTTAGAGCGTACCTAATGACATGGCAATTCTCAAGTTGATGTCCTATCATGTGCAAGTCATTGAGGATATCCTTGATCCTCGCGTGGAGTTGGCTTGTGGTTTCTCCATCCTATATTTTAATATTAAATAATGAATTTAATAATAGATCATGCTTTGTTACCCTTGAGTTAGTGGTTCCTTCGTATAGTTCGATGAGCTTATACCATAGCTCCTTTGCATTCTCCTATGGGTTGACTCGGTTGAGTTCCTCTTTTGTGAGTCCGCACTGGATCATGTTCAACGCTTTTGAGTCAATTTAGGCTTTCTTCTTATCCTCCGGACTCCATCTTTCCTGATCAAGTGGTACTTTTGTTGCTTCGTCTACAGGCACCTGATACCCTCATTGGATAGTGAACCATTGCTCAATGTCCATCTTTAATTAGACTTCCATCCTCATCTTCTAATCTGAAAAATCATTTCTGTTGAAGAGAGGAGGACGAGCAGTGTTGAATCCCTTAAGTTTGGCCATTGATCACTAAAAATAGAAAGCTAAAAGGAGGTACCAAGACTTGCTCATGGATTAGTAGTGCATGAGAGAGAAAAAAAATATGTTGACAACTTGAGTGATGTTGTACCACTTTTGAGTAAAAATCTAATGAGAAATAATTATCTGAAAAGAATTAAAATCGTTCCCTGGACTTGATTGATGGTTGCATCAATTCAGAGTATAATCTGGCTATAATACCACTTATTGGATCGAGATGCATGTAAGAAGGGGGGGTGAATCATGTGATTTTTAAAAACTTTTCTTTTATTCTTTTAAAAAATAAAGTATGCACAGTGGAAAAGCAAGCAGAAAACACAAGTGCACGATCAGTTTTTACTTGGTTCAGAGTCTTCGATGACTCATACTCCAAGACCCGAGTCCTATGGACCTATTGACGGGTAATCTACTAAAAATCTCTTCCAAAACTGCTAGAAGAGGGGATTTAATGCACAAGAATCGGAAGAGTATAATAAGCTACACTTTCCATTTATAGAAATTAAGTATAGGAATTAAATTATGTTACCAAACACTTTTGTAGTTGGTCGGCTCAAGCTCGGTGATTGGATAGATTCTCAGCTTCAGTCGGATATAGTAGAGTCATAGCAGTGTAGCAGTAGGAAGCCGGAGCAGTCAGAAAGCTGATCGGACGCGTAAAAACTAGTATGAAAGTTGTATATTGAAGGCTCCTCAAGACACCCTTATAAAGAGTGTGGAAGGCGCCTTTCATTGCATTGAAGGCGACTCCAACATGTCAAATCTAATCCTGAACTCGTTGCTCCTTATCTGCAATGAAATCTGAATTTTATCCATTAAAAGAAGTCTTCCATAGCACCAAAGGTGCCTTCCATGAATAGTACGAAGGCGCCTTCCAATGCTTGAACTGTTCACCTGAGGTATTTTTGCTTCTTTTACCCTGTAAATTAGGTTAGTCTAGCACGACAATATCTAACCTACAAAACGACGTTAGCACATTAATAATAAGATTAATTTATAGCTTAGATCCTGTTTTCAAGATTAGGATCTAGTCAGGGGTTTAATTTAAATTTTTGAAATAGATCTAAATTGGATCGATGCTTACTGTCCCCTCAACTGGGATGCATCCTCACTTAGTTACTCTTCTCCAGTGACTTGCCTTTACTTACCATGTGTCAAGTTACTTCCTTGACGTCAATCTAACTCACCAGGTCTTCCTGTCAGAATCACACATCTGGACTTCACCACTCAAGAATTGCACATCCGGTTCTCCTACCAGAATCGCATATCTGGACTTCGCCACTCGAGAATTGAACATCCCAACTAGACTTCCTTCCTGTTATCAAGTCCTCTTAACCTATCAAGTTAGTCAATCCTACACACTCGGTAACAAGGTAAGATTATGATAACACCTAACTTAACTCACTTGTTATTCATCAAAATCTGAGTTAGACCGTTAGTATAAATTGCACTAACACATTATAGCTTCCACCTGGTAATTAGTTGCAGATATCTGAATAAGCTTCGATTTGATATATTGTACGTCTTATTGTTCAACCCGAGTCAAAAGTTATGACCTCTCAAAATTTAGGATTTAACATTCACATTGTAGTAGTTACGAAACAATAGATGTTACAACTATATGGTATCTTAATTGTAGTAACTATGAAACTATAGATGTTACCGAGTTATAGAAGTTACAGTTTCTTAGCTACTACTTTAAACCCTAAACTTTGAGAGACTATAGCTTTTAATTTAGGATGAACCACAAGATGCACAATATATCAAATCAAAATTTGTTTCGAGTTTTACAACTAGTTATGAGTTGAAATCCATAACAACCCGATTTCAACTCTAAAAACATCATTTAAAGTATTTTCGAAGGCTTTGAATAATTTTAGTCTTAATTCTTTTTTCCATATTATAGCAGTTACAAAATCATAGCTGTAATAATTGTGTAGCAGCTATGAGATCGTAACCAATATAATACATTCTAGGTTTAGGATTTAAATAGAACATATAGAAGAGAGATAATAATAATAAAAAGTTTAGTGGATAACAGTTATATTATTTTACATAGACATAGGCATCCTTATAAAAAAAATTAAAATGGGATCATTTGAAAAAAGTGGTTTTTATTTTTTTTTCCCTATATTTTACCCTTGGCTATCTCTAATTACAATCAATCTAATTAGTAAAGGATGGATGGGGTGATCTAGTGGAAATTATTTTTTATCTAATTAAATAATTGACAATGGTCCTGAAAAGTGCAAACCACAATGATTTCAATAAACTAAAAATATAATAAAATAAAAAATAAAAATAAATGTGGAAAATAGTTTTAAAAAATACCTCAAATTATTAGTATGGTTAAAATATTGTCCATCTTCCTATAATTTAATTAAGGTTTGGTGCCCCATGGATTGATTAGTTGGTATTTGTATTTTGGATGAGTGATTATTTTAATATATTTTAGAGTTAATTATCAGTGGATGTAAAATGCTTAGCTAGGTATCTTATCTCTCCCATGTAAAAGGCTGCTGTGTTAGGACAAATGTCTCCATGATTTATCCCCTTTCAGACAGTGTGGGGTTATCTTAGAAGGGTTGCTAAGGTGACGGCTTTACCTGTTGCTCTAATTAGGGCTTGGTGTGATGGTCAGTGGAAGAATGCCTTTCCCAAACAACAAGGGTTTGATTCCCACGTAGCGTAAATAAATGTCTGCGGCGCTCGAACCACTCATAGTGTTGGGTCATCCCGTGGCCATGTGCACTTTCTAGATTTATTCGATGGTTGGCGGAAAACTTTCGTAGGACTGGATCGGTTACCTCCAAGTGAATAAGGGCAGAAAAATACTTGGACACATGGGCTAAAAAAATTTAGGGTAGTAAATTAGCCAAATCGAGTAAAACTTCACGATGTTCAAATTTATTTGATAAGGTAATCGAGCCAAATAAACTAAGTCAAGTCTAAAATAAACTAAAGTCGTTAAAATGATAGTTCAAATTTGATTTTTTTTTTTTTACAAGTTGAGTTTGGTTCAAATTTAACTTGAGTTCATGGTTGAAGCTTATTTGCTTTTTATTAAAAAATTTATAATTTTAAATTGTTATTAAGTTTCATATTATTTCATTTGAAAGTTCTTTTAATTATTTATCATGTTAATGGAGTTTTATTAAGGCTAAATAACTTTAAGCTCCTGTGTTTTCTATCAAGTTACAGGTTGTCATTCTGTATTTAAAAAATAACACTTAGCCCCTTTGACCTCAATCAAAATGGAAAAAATGGTAATGATCAAAATAACCCTGAAATGGAACAAAGAGAATAAACCCTAATTCTGAATGTTGAAAATTTATGTGTTGACCTAAACCCTAATTTATGTGTTGACCTAAACACTTAGCCCCTTTGACCTCAATCAAAATGGAAAAAATGGTAATGATCAAAATAACCCTGAAATGGAACAAAGAGAATAAACCCTAATTCTGAATGTTGAAAATTTATGTGTTGACCTAAACCCTAATTATGAACGTTGAAAAAAAATGGTAATGACCAAAATAATTTATTACTTTTGATCATGTCTGCAAGCTAAGAAGATGGTTAGCTAGGAACATGGCTCTAGTGTTGATTGGAAGAAGACTCTGCGTTGTCCTGCAAAATCAGGAGCATTAGTACTGAGCCAGGAAGGGGTCCTCGATGTTGGTCCTCCAAGGCTCAAGTTAGTCTTCGGTTTGGGAGGAAAGAATAGAAGCAGTAAACAATAGCAAAGAGCATGTAGAATAATGAAGCATCACATTCCTCTGCCTGTAGATGGAGAGTCCTTTTATAGTGTCACTATAGCGTCTGTGCACGTATCCCAATGCATATGCACATTTTTCAAAGGTTCCTAGGAAAAAACAAGTCAAAAAGTGTCCCTGATACCTTTCCTTGAGCGAGCACATAAATCTCTGATGTGATAGGCTAGAAGCTTCTAAAGGACAATTTACATGTAGGACATTCTTTGTTGTCGACAGTATAAGCTTCCAAAAGAGCATGATAGGATGCGCATGTGGGTCCTGCTGTAGGCCGACTAGGGCCACTCGGCTGGGACGCCATCATCTCGACAGTGCTGAATGGAGCTATCAGTCTGTTCTTCACTCGGCCTTACTGTTGTCGGAGAGACGTATTGCATCCGATCGGACCTTAGGTCCGATCGGCTAGGGCAGTGGACCGGATAACTTAGTATTTGACTCTTAACCTCGGCTGCAAGTGCGAAGGACGGTCGTTTAGACGGTCTGTTCAGCGTTTCACGTCTGACCAACTCTCAGGGCTCGTTTGGTCAACTTTGCCTGATCCGTACTCCGCGGTCTCATAGTCCATTCAACCCTGTGTGTAAAATACCGGAAATAGGCGAATATTAATAAGGGATTTTTCCGGAATTTTTGGACATTTTTCGGGAATTTTTCGGAGCTCGTATGGACGAGTTAACGGGAACAAGAACGGGGTCCGGAAAATGCCTGTTTAGGCTACCCGATTTAAGCGAGGAAAAGATTATATTTATATATCCTTTTCCTTTTTATTTTCTTATTTCTTTTTCCTTTGCTTTTATCGCCGTTTCTCTCTCGCCGAAACCGTGCCGCGCCCCTTCTTCCCCACGCGAAATCTCTCTGCCCTAACCGCTGCCGCCCGCGGTGGTTCCTCCTCCTCCTCGCGACAGAAACCCCTCGGCCAGCAGGGGCTCGCCGGAAGGAAGATCAGTTTCGTTGCATCGCGTCGCCGCCACCGGCCGAGTCGACGCCGACCCTTCTTCTTAGCCTAGCGTCGACAGCCGGCCACCAGATCTGTTCCGAGACCCCCTCACTCTCGATCACCCCTGCGCCAACACCGTGCCCTAGCTTGTAGCCGGCTCCGACGCCACTGCCAGCCACTGCCTTGTTTCGTGTTTGAGCAGCCGGCGATCGCAGGGATCTTCCTCACCAGTCCCGTGCCCTGGGTTTGATTTTTACAGTCGGCCTTGCTTCATTTTTCTCGGAGACAAATCGATTAAGGTAAGGTTAGGTTGTTAATTAGGTTGGTGTTTAGATCTATGATTCCCATAGCTTGATATTTGTTCTTGTTCGATCAAGGATATTATTGCTTGATACCATATTGATCTGTTTCGTGGGAAGAATTCCAGCAAGGTCTGTTCTGTGGTTTGTTTTGGGTTCGGCACTTTCTAACAGGCTACTTTTCTTAGGCAGCAACGTTTCTCTGGGAATCTAGGTAAGGTGTAGGATAACAGATCCTTGTAGTAGATTCTGTGTTGGTTGGACTATTATGATGGTAGATGTGAGTTAAGTTTATATGATGAATTAGGTTATGTATAGAATTGGATTGGTATTGAATTTAATCCATTGCTTGTTTTGTTATATGGGATCAATTCCATTTCTAAGGAAGGATAAGGTTATTAAATAGGTTTGGAGATTTTTATTTAGTTATATAGCTAAATACATTATCTGTTTGATAACACAGGACTTTGACGCGAGACGGTATCTCGACGTTGGATTGGACATTTCTTATTTGGAGGCGGGTACTTTTGACTCTTGTTGTCTTTGATATGCTTAGTAATGGAATTAACATGTTTCATTAATTATGTTTCTTATCTATATCGGTTAATCACTACCCAAATCTTACATGCTTGATTGATTGATTGGTTTTGCATCTCAGGTATATTTTTACCTGTTTATACATGCTTATAGAGGTAGTGATATGCCATGCTTGACCATGTTCAGGACCTAGGTTTTTATACCTTCTGTGTACCTTGATTTGATATGATTCTTTGACCTAGGGTGCACATTTCTATATATATGGATTAGGTCAGGATGTTTATATGGTTATTGCCATGCATCATTTGCATGATTGCATCTTGTGCGATAGTCCGCTCCATTATTCTTGAGCACATCGCCAGTTGGATCTGCACACACCACCACTCATGGGTTAGTGGTCGATTCGGGCAGAGTGTGTTGCTCGGTTGGTCCGCTCATGGGTAGTGTGACACAACGAGTTATCCGGCAGGGATTCCTCCCCTTGAGTCGGGAGTTGAGAGCATTCGCTCCCCATCTATGATTTGGGGTAGGAGGATAGGTGTACTCGGACATCCGTCCACTCGGTCACTCATCGGGAGTAGTAGTGCACGGTTGTCCCTACCCACTCGGCCTCATTTTTGTATGAGATGATCGATGGCGTCGGGTGACGGGGCGCATCATTGGCATCATATGCATGATGCATTTATTGCTGTGTTTGTGGTTGCTGCATTTATATGCTGCATATTGTTGGATACCTATGTTTGACATGCATCTGATTCCTATACCACTCGGTTGTTTGACCTTATACTCGGGACTGGTTAGTCTGACATTCTCTGTTTACTTGAGATGCATATTTATATCTTTCTTATATCAGGAGACTGTACGCATGATTAGTGTTAGGTGTTATTTCTTTACTTTGCATATCAATTGTACCTGCTGAGTGTTGGACTCACCCCGCCTCCATTGTTGTTATTTTCAGGTTGATGCTGTCAGGAGGGAGTTCCAGTCGCTAGTCCCCACTGCATGTAGTGCTACTCCTCTGCTGGTTTTTGAGTTGTTGTTTCATTTTAGCTTTTCGCTATCAGACTTGTTTTAGTTTTGTTTTTGAACTTACATATGGATGTTGTATGGAATCTTTCCGTTGGATGGACTTTTGGTATGATTTGGATTTACTCTACTACATGCCTGCCTAGACGGCAGAAGAGGTAAGAAAAATCGGATTTGGGTTTTACGAGTGTAGTTGAGTAGGGTTGATTTCGAGTCAGAGTATTACTATGTTGTTTTATTTTATTAACTGCGTGGTTGTGACAGCCAGAGGCTGAATACATATATAAACTGCGTGGTGATTGATTTTATTTATTGTTGTTATTCCAGCCGCCTGTGGCTGAGGTATTTGTGAGATGTAGAAAAGTTTCAGATTGTCCACCGTACAGGGGAGATGCTGCCGAAATTTTCTCGGACAGGGACTCCTCTGAGGCGTGACACTGTGATTTTGATCATTTGACTTTAACCTCCACGTCAGCTGGTATTCACTGCTTCGAGTCCATTAGATGTTAGTAGTTTTAGATTTATGTGGTATATTAAGATATTTGAGCACTGATCTTGTAGTCATAATAGCCTATAAACTTTCTTCCTAGATTTTATAATGTCTTTAATGTGCGTATTAGTACAATTTTACTATACCAACACTTCACTTCTAGTTCATTGTATGCCATATTTGATGAGAAGGAGGAGATTTTTAATGATAAATTTTGTTCCATCTCGAATTGATTTTGGTTCATCAATTTAAAATTTTGACTCATTTTTAATTTAATGAATATCCTTTTCAGAGTTGTTATTTTTTTTTATTGTTTAAGTAAGTGCGTATATGAATTTTGTGAGGGTTAAGGTCAAATGAGTCTTAGAGTTTGTGAGGATTCTCTTTTTTATTCTCTTTCAAAATTATTTTGATCATTTTCATTTTTTATTTTAACTTGAGGTCAAAGAAGTTAAGTATTATTTTTTAAATATGAGAGGTAAATTATAACTTAATAAAAAATACAGGAACTTAAAGTTATTTTTAAATGAACATAATTTATAAATTTTATTTATAAATATTTTTCAATAATAATTTACCATTCTTTTGTAATGTAACTTTGGTGAAAATATTTTAAGTAGATAAAAAGATATTTTTAGGTATTAAATTAGGAATGAAATGATATTTAAATTTGCTCCGTATTAAATTATGGATAAAATATTATTTTAATAATAATAAAAAGGAACTTTTGACTATACGTTCGGCCTTTGAATTTTTAGTAAAACCAAAATTGAAACGAAACGTGATCTAATAAATCTGAGAAAATGACAGTAAAATTTGACAACAAACAACGTGGTCCGATGAGTTGCAATTTCGAACAAATAAAGTACGGCCAACGTCGCCCTCAGCTTGTACCCAAACCGCATCCTGGCCGTACCTTTCCCCCTCCACTTTATTTCCATGTACGATTAGTGGGGTCACGATTAATTCTTTTCCTTTTTTCTATACTTTTCCCAGTACTCCCCATTTCGTACCCCACATCGCGGCCGCCATTGTTGTCCACTAGTATGCGTCCACGTGTGTTAACTCACGGCTGCCTGTCTCTTCTCTCTCCTGCCATTCTTCCTCTTGCCCAAATTGGAATGCCGCTGCCGGATTGCACCAAGTTGTCGACCTTGCACTCCGTCTTCCAGGGCCCGTGAGGCACACGCGTCGGCGAGTGGGGCTTCTCGCTATGCGCCATACTTTGTAGCGGCTCTTCGTCGCTCTCTTTTGGCAAAAAGCCAGGCTGAGGCGAGGCCGTGATGCCTGACCCACTTTCCGCTACATTTCTGATAAACTCGGCCTTCTATTGTACACCCACGCTCCACGTGGGACCGTCGATTCGTTAACCGTTATTTTTACCAATTATTTGGCAGGTATTGATGCGGGGGATAAATAGAGGGGCGCAGGAAGGATTGAGATTCCGTCAACGGCGCAACGAACATGGCGGATCGGAGGGAGGCGATCGAGCCACCTGTCGCCGTTGGAACTTGACACTTTACCGCCAAAGTGGCATCGGATCGTAAATAACCTAGAATTGAGGGGCGAATAGCGCTTGAGGGTGGAGGCGGAACGGGATGGGCATTTCTCCATTTGCCAGAAATCTGATCTCGTGGGGAGGAGAAGAGGAGGAGACTTGGGAAGCAGGAGTAAAAGGAGCGGCAGGAGTGGAGTGATAGTGGTTACAAAAGGGCCAGGATTTGAGTGAAGAAAGAGGCAGAGAAGCAAAAGGGCGGTGGTGGAGGGAGGCAGTGACCCGAAGGTTTGGCATCTAATTTTGCTTCCCAGATTCATACTGCTGCTTTCGAACTCCAAAGACCCATTTTATCGATCTATGCTCTCGAAAAAGTAGGGGCCTTTTTATCTGTCTTCCCATTGTGGAGGAGGGAAATCAGTTGCGCGGCATAGAGAAAGGAGTAAAAGGTCCGAATCTAGTTAGATTTTTTTTTCCTGTGCTTCTCGAGAGGGAGAATAGCTGCTGGTGCGTGTCGGAGATAGGTGAGTGTCCAAAAATTGTCATTTTTTGTCACTTCGTACTTTCTCTTTTTAGTATTTTTGTAGAGTTCCTTGTCTTGGTTGAGAATTCTTCGGTCAGTTTGGGGCCTTTTGTGTTCTTATTACGCCTCAATTTTTAAGGGTAAAGTTTTTATCAATGTGAATGGTTTGAGAAGATTCAGGAATGCGAACTTCAAAGGCCTTGGGTGAGGTATTTCAATCAAGATTGACCTTTGGGGTTGTATTTCTTTTGGTATTTCAATCAAGATTGACCTTTGTATATTTCTTTTGGAATCCGATGCATTTCTGGTTTGGTCTTGTCTGAAGAATGCTGATTGAGTTATTAAATTTCCTTTTTGAGCACCAAGGCAGTAGCCCAATGATTCATATCATGGATGAAATGAGTTTAAGTTAATAGAATCTAAGACACCTTTAATAAAAAATATTTCCTTCTGTTTAATTCTACTGACTTGCCATGGCCCTTCTTCAGGTAAGGTTGACTTCTTGCCTCTTTGAGGTATTTGTTCTGCTATAAAAAGAGAATTGGAGCTGTTGGCTATCTAGACTCTAGCCTATGTCGTATTAGAAGCGGATATTGCTGGACTCTCGCTGGACAGTGGTTTCTTGAGGTTTCTTTTGCTTGTACGATTAGTAGCAGTTATGGATACTCTGTGATAAATTGGTGATGCACAAGTGTATTAGTATAAGATGGAAGACAATCCTAACAATGACTCTCATCAGGAAAATTTGAATTCTCCTTTCAGTCATCTCCACATGGTCTCTTTCCAGTCAAGTGCAATTGATAGCTCAACAGGGATGGCTCCTGGTGACGTACCTACTTTGGCTGGAAATAGTATCATGGCCAGCATTCTTATGCCTGCTAGCTTTGGCATGCCAAATCATATAGATGCCGCAACTCAAGTTCAATACTCAACAGGATCTGTTTTTTACAAAATGATGCCTAGGTTCAGACATGTTTCTGGTTCACCTGCATATTGGTCTCCAGATGAAGTGGAAACCTTGAACAGAGGCCTAATAAAGTATGTATGACATCTGCATATCATAATGAACACTTTTTCACAAAAAAAAAATCAACCTTTTTTCTTTTGGATTGTTATTGTGGTGGAGAGCTACAACATTCTAGTTCATAAAAGAAAACGTGTCATAGAAACGTTGGAGATTAGCAGGTAAATTTAAAATTTGATGAGGGAATGTCTTTAGAATTCTGCAACATATATTTATGGTGACTATCAGTGACCTTGTTGTCTATGTCATGGTTTGTTATTGGTAATTTTTCCCTCAAATTACTTCTCTGATCTTTTCATCTAAATCTCTCTCAACAGAATTTGTCTTTTTTCTGTCTTTCACACATTACCACCTCTTGTTATTTATGTACATTTTCTTACAACTTGCTTAGGTTTGCATGCTTTTTTCAGATTTGCCTTTCATGCTTGTCTACTGTGCAGTAAATCTGCCATAATTTTTCAATTTTCTCGGGTCCTTCATCAATTATTTGTTTGTCGTCTACAGTTTTTCAAGTGAAGAAAGGATACAGAAGTACACCAAGATAGCTGCTATGCTACCTCGAAAGACTATAAGGGATGTTGCACTGAGATGTCAGTGGATGATTGTAAGTTATTTTCTTGCTATGATGAGCTGGCGTAATTTTTTCAACCATATCTTTGTGGCTATTATTGGCAGTATTTGATACTTTCATGCCATTATCTTTCATCTTGGCTGTTATGCTTCATCTTGTTACAATTCTCTTTCCATTGAAATTTCTGAGATGCTTCTTGGGATGTCTTTTTATCAATCTCTAATAGAATTGTTAGATAGTTTCTAAGTGTAAGCACCCTTGAGTATATTCTGTGTTGAACTAATCTGAGGTAGTTTTTTTTTTGTTTAGTTTTGGAAGATTAAACGTCAAAAGCTTGTAGACTATGCTGACATACTACGAAAAATAATGATAGGGAAATTTAGCATTTTAAAGGGTGTAGGTATAAAAGGGCAGTTCAGTCATTTTACAAAGCCACAAAAAAGTATCTGATGATCATATTCTCTGCATAATCCAGTGAAGATTCTTTTATGTACCATCAGACCAAATCAATTATAACAATGTTTGTTAATGCTCCGTGCGTCTTTTGGCGTGGAAAGTTATTGTTACGTAGGTTGGCTAGCCACTATTCCCAAAAGCTCAAACTATTAGGAAAAAGACCAATTTATATATTTATAGAGTTCACATTCCCCCTCTGTGCGTGAGCAGAATATTTGACTTCATTGGACCCTGACCTCCAACACATTTTTTTTGACACGAGTCAGATTCCAATCCTAAGTAAGTTTTGGTACCATATTAATGTTGATTAGCTAATCACTATTTCTCAAAACTTAGACTATTAGGAAAGAGTTAATTTTTACATTAAACAATTATAATTAAGTCTAGTACATCTTCAAATGAATTGAGGCTATTGAAAAGTCTTGGTTAAAATTTCCTCCACTCTAGAGATGCCATGTGTTTTATGTAGAGGTGGAACATTGTATGAAGGCTCTAGGTGTATAATGCATGGAGTGTAAGGAACTAGGGTGCTAAACACGCGATGCGCAACGGAAAATATCTAGTTCCTCCAAAAGATCCATGCGAAAGGAAACCATATACTAAGATTTACATGAGAGGGAGTTATGCCTTTGTTGCGTGCCCTTCGCAATCCCGACAGTAACATTTCTTTAGATGCGGATCTTAGCGCGATCAAGTGGTCGCGCCTCTATGGTATCCATACGAACAAACCTCGTTTGGCTCACAAACTCACAAAGTGGAGAATGAAACAACCAACGGTTGTACTAGCAACCCTTCTTGGAAGTTTCGGCCAAGTGGAAGAGAGGAGGAGGAAGAAGAGCAATAACACTAAAAACTCATCATCAAAATGAATCCAAAAACCCCCTTTTATAGATTCATGAAATTGCCTTATGCCTTAATTGACATTAATATTTGTCTTCATCCAATGAATCCAATGCATCCAATGCATGAGCAATTCAAATTGTTCACTCTTCATCCAATGCATTCAATGCATGAACAATTCAAATTGTTCACTCTTCATCCAATGCATTCAATGCATGAGTAATTCAAGTTGTACACTCCTCTTTCTTCATGAATTCAAATTCATGAAATCACTTAATGAGTCCAACTCATTAATCATCAATCCAATTGACTCAATGAGTCTAATTCAAATTGGGCTCAATCCAATAGTTGGATTCAATTGAGTTTAACTCAATGAGTCTAATTTGAATTAGATTTAATCCAATGATCCATCATATGAATCTATCTCCATTGACTTGTTCTTTGTGTGTGTGACCCAATAGATTCTCGTAACGTTGACAATGTATCCAAATCAACATTTAGATACATAAGCAATGAGTGGCATCTAACAAAACATCATTGCTACCCAAGTGACGAGAATGTCGAGATTCGACTTAACCTTTCTGTGGCTATTATCTTGTATGATTCAATCCTTCTATTCTTGATATCTATATTGATCAATGAGACATAGACAGTGTCATCCTCTTATCAATCTTTGTGTTTCTTGATCTCTAAGTAGACACTCAATCAAATAAGCTCAATATCGCATATTGACTCTTTTAAGCGTGACCATGCATTCTTGTGTCCTACTAATCAAGGGGTCCATAGATATCACTTCCGTTATATGGAAGGGATAGATCCCATCTACATCACTCATATCCTTCCGCATAACTTATTGCATACCCAATGATCGACTTTATGGTCCACCCTGTTATGGGTGACGTTTGTCAATACCAAAGTATACAACTCCTTATGTAGGGAACCGTAGTGACTTCAGGTCGGACTATTCATACTAATAGTCACATGAGAATGTCTATGACACTCATATAACAATCCATGAAATATTCTCACGGCGGGTCATTCAGTATATATTCTTTAATATATACTCAAGTATCAACCTGATATCTCATATCCATAACTTGTAAGATTAAGTCATCTGTTGATCTACATGCTAGTCTCAACGCATTAATATTGTCCTTGCATATTAATGTTTGAGTAGGAATAGTTAAGAGTAGTGTTCTATGTATATCTACAATATCTCACTATCAATTCAACCAATTGATATGTTGTAAATTAGAACCTTCTACTCTACGACTTTATTATACTTATTCATTCGGCACTGAATTGAAGTAAATATAATAATCAACTTTACCTTTATTAATAATGAAATATGATACAAAAGGAGCCTTTTACAATCATCTCATAATTGGTACTAGGGCTAATACTAACAATCTTCCACTAGCACTAGTGCCAATCACTGAAATATCTAATACCTAGTGACCTAGTATGACCATCAAGCTTCCTCTATGCTAAAGCTTTGGTCAAGGGATCCACAATGTTAGCATCGGTTGATACTCTGCATATCCTCACATCTCCTCTATCGATGATCTCTCGAATGAGATGGAATCGCCGTAGTATATGTTTGGATTTTTTATAAGAGCGAGGTTCCTTAGCTTGTGTAATAGCCCCATTGTTATCACAATAGAGGTCTATTGGGTTCGCTATACTAGGAAAAACACCAAGCTCTGTAATGAACTTCTTAATCCAAACAACCTCTTTAGCTGCAGCTGAAGTGGCAATGTACTCGACTTCTGTTGTAGAATCAACGACTGTGTCTTACTTGAAACTCTTCCAGCTCACAGCACCACCATTTAAGCAAAATACATACCCTGACTGCGATCTATAATCATCCTTGTCAGTTTGGAAGCTAGCATCGGTGTAATCCTTTACAGCAAGCTCTTCATCGCCTCCAAAAATCAAGAAATAATTTTCAGTGCTTCTCAAGTACTTAAGAATATTTTTTACTGTTGTCCAGTGATCTTCACCTGGATCTGACTGGTATATACTCGTCATGCTTAATGCATACGAGACATTTGGGCGAGTACAAAGCATGGCGTACATGATAGACCCTATAACAGATGTATAAGGAATCTGATCCATGCGGTCCCTTTCTTCCTTAGAAGAGGGGCATTGAGTCTTCGAAAGACTAACATCATGTGACTTAGGTAGGAATCCCTTCTTGGAATTCTCCATGGCAAAACATTTAAGCACCTTATGAATGTATAAACTCTAGCTTAGACCAAGTAATCTTTTAGATCTATCTCTATAGATCTTGATGCCTAAAATATAAGCTGCTTCACCTAAGTCCTTCATTGAGAAACAATTCTCAAGTCAAGTCTTCACCGACTGAAGAGTAGAGATATTATTTCCAATGAGAAGTATGTCATCTACATACAATAGGAGAAAGATAACTGTGCTCCCACTAACCTTCTTGTAGACACAAGGTTCATCTTCATTTTTAATGAAGCCAAACATTTTGATTGCATCATCGAATCGAAGATTCCAACTTCTAGAAGCTTGCTTCAATCCATAAATAGATCTTTACAACTTACAAACCTTTCCAGCATTCTTTAGATCTACAACCATCAGGCTGTGTCATGTATACATCCTCGAGTAGATTTCCGTTAAGAAATGCAGTTTTGACATCCATCTGTCAGATCTCGTAATCATAATAAGCTGCAATAGCAAGCATGATCCGAATGGACTTGAGCATCACAACTGGTGAAAATGTTTCATCATACTCTATACCATGAATCTACTTGAATCCTTTAGCCATCAATCAACCTTTATAGGTATGCATATGACCATCCATGTCAGTCTTCACTTTGAAGACCCATTTACACCCAATGAGTTTGATTCCTTAGATCAACCAAAGTTCATACTTGGTTAGTGTACATGGATTCCATTTCGGATTTCATGGCCTCTAGCCATTTCTCATAATCTGAGCCTCGTACAGCTTCCTTATAAGATGTAGGTTCGTTGAGACCAACTAGCACTACATGATCGTTGTCAGACAAGAGAAAAGAATAACTCTTAGGTTGACGACGGGTCTTATTAGATCTGCGTAGAGCTTGTGCTACTTGAACAGGTTGTTGCTCTACAACTTCTTGCGGTATAACAAAATCATGATCCATAAAAATATCTTGTGGTACCTATTCAGTTTCCATTAAGGCTTCGGTGCTAGTTTGTGTATCTTGAATTTCTTCAAGATTAACTTTACTCCCACTAGTTTTTCTAGAAATAAACTTTCTTTATAGAAAGACACCAGTTTTGGCAACAAATACTTTGCCTTGTGTAAGATTATAGAAGTAATATCCTTTTTTTTCCTTAGGATATCATACAAAATAGCACTTGTCTAATTTAGGTCCTAGTTTATCTGAGACTTGTCGTCGAATGTAAGTCTCACAATCCCAAATCTTCATAAAAGATATCTTGGGACTCTTACGGCCTTAGCTGGAACGCGGTTAAATGTGAAAGCAGCCGTCTCTAGAGCATGTCCCCAGAAGGAAGTAGGATGTTCTGTTTGACTCATCATTGATCGTACCATATCTAATAAAGTACGATTTCTCCTTTTTGATACACCATTCCATTATGATATTCCAGATGGAGTGAGTTGAGATATGATCTCACACTTAATGAGATAGTCATGAAGTTCTTGGCTAAGGTATTCCCCACGTCGATCTGATTGGAGCATCTTAATACTCTTGCCAAGTTGATTTTGTACTTTATTCTTGAATTCTTTGAATTTTTCAAAGGATTCTGACTTGTGTCTCATCAGATACACATAGTCATATCTACTGAAATCATCAGTAAAAGTAATGAAGTATTAGTAGCCTCCTCTAGTTGTTATTCTGAAAGGGCTATATACATTTGTATATATGAGTCCTAACAAGTCATGAGCTCTTTCGCTATGTCCACTAAATGGAGTCTTTGTCATCTTGCCTTGAAGACAAGATTCGCATGCCTCATATGATTCAATGAGTCCAAAAGTTCATTCTTATAGAGTTGGGATATGCGACTTTCATTTATGTGACCTAAGCGACAATGCCAGAGATATGTTTGGTTCAAATCATTAGACTTGAACTGTTTGATATTTATGTTATAGATTGAGTTGTCAAAGTCTAGAACATAGAGTCCATTCGCAAGATGTGCACTTCAATAGAACATTTTATTAAAATAAACGGAACAACATTTGTCCTTTATTACAAATGAGAATCCTTTCTTATCTAAACAAGAAACAGAGATGATGTTCTTAGTTAAGGCAAACACATAACAACACTCTTCAAGTTCTAAAATAAGTCCAGTGGACAAAGATAAGGAATATGTTTATATAATTATAACAGCAACTCTTGCGTCATTGCCTACTCGTAGGTTCATTTAATCTTTTGTCAATGTTCTACTATTTCTTAAGCTCTACACATTAGTACAAATGTGAGATGCACATCCGGTATCTAATACCCAAGAAGAAGAAATAGACAGATTGACTTTTATAACATATATACCTGAGGCAGAAGTTTCACTTCTCTTCCTTTTCACTTCCTCTAGTTATAATTTGCAGTTCCTCTTCCAATGTCCGGTCTCATCACAGTGGAAGTACGTTCCTTCCTTAGCTACCCCGCCTTTAGGTTTTAGTGCATGAGTCTTGCCTTTACTTTTGGCTTGGGTCTTACCCTTACCTTTAGACTTCCACTTGTCTTTGCCCTTTGGCACCATCAAAATGGTACTAGGCTTTGTCTTCTTAAGGTTGAGTTCAACAGTTCTCAACATGCTCAACACCTCAAGTAATGGTTTGTTAATTTTATTCATGTTATAGTTCACGACAAATTGACTGTAGCTCTCGGACAATCACTGCAGAATAAGGTCAGTGGTTAATTCTTGGCTTAGTGGGAATCCCAACTTTTGTAGATTCTCCATATACCCAATCATTTTGAGCACATAAGGCCCTACGAGACTTCCTTCTTATATTCTGCATTGAAATAGAGTCTTGGAGATCTCAAATCTCTCATGTCTTGCTTGTCCTTGATATAGTTGTCTAAGATGTTCAACCATATCATAAGCATCCATGTTCTCATGTTCCTTCTGAAGCTCAGAGTTCATGGTAGCGAGCATAAGACATGATACATCTAATGCATCATCTTGATGCTTCTTATAAGCATCCTTATCAGCTCTAGTGGCAGTAGTGGGGGGCACTT
The DNA here is from genome assembly GCF_018446385.1 of Zingiber officinale. Classification (NCBI taxonomy): domain Eukaryota; kingdom Viridiplantae; phylum Streptophyta; class Magnoliopsida; order Zingiberales; family Zingiberaceae; genus Zingiber; species Zingiber officinale. The sequence goes on along the minus strand of NC_056006.1, from coordinate 56,505,023 downwards.
TCTTGCTTGAAAACTATTTTAAGGTTTCTATACCAGTCCAGGAAGTTAGCTTCATTGAGCTTGTCCTTATCAAGGACAGATCGTAGAGAGAGAGTATTTGACGTATTTGACGACATGGTGATCTACAATAATAAAATGCAGAAATAAGTATCATATTTTGATCATTTAACTAGGACTTTAATTAAATGATTCTCCCGCTAAATTGTAAAGTTTTGGTAGGAGCAAGTCATGGATATGGTTTTACCCACACTACTAGCTCCAAATCCAATCGCGATAACATTCATGTGGGACAAGATCCATATTATACCACATCTTGAGTTAGCTTTGGCTAATCACCCAAGACTTAGTATAACTTAGGTAGGCAATATTTACTAATTACATCATATATAACTTTTGTATCATTGTGTGAATAAGACTATTTATTCATTTGCCCATCTTATGAAATTTATATTATAACTCATCTTGACTTAGCTTTGGCTAATCACCCAAGGCTAGTATAATTTTAATTTCATCGTATGAGATATGCCTATAAGTTCTCAACTTAGTTAAGTCACACGCCCAAAGTTTTAGTAGTCGGACATCACAATTGTCCTGTCGTACTCTGGCAAGATAAATCGAGTCACTTTACTTTGGCAAAACCTGACTACAATTGATCGAGCTAGAAGTGAGTACCAAACTTTGGTAGGTATATTTAAAAAGACCTAATCATGATTAAACTATACATGTATCGCATACAATCATAAGTATATCATGACATACATCACATATATACATAAATAAATATGACATGGTTATGACCCCATTTTCTATGATCCTCTCAAGCCAATGAGAAGATCGTAAGGTCAACTTAGGCAAAAACATCTTCTCCAAGTGCTTCCTTTGTCATGCCCCAGAGGAGTTCCTGCCAGAGGAAAATCCGATAGCATCTCCTCTATACCGATGACAATCTGAAGCATGAATACATCACAAACAAAATACATCAGCCCACACGACTGGAATATATTTATACAACCACGCAGTTATATATATAACAGCCCACACGATTGTACTAAGAACACAACGGAAAAACAATAGGAAAGCTCATACAAACGAAAACAACACAATGCGTGTCGGCACGGCTTAAACACAAATACAACACCAAAACAATAAAATAGTCACATGACTAAACACCAATACAAAGCTAAATCAATAAAGAATATATAAAAAGAAATCAAGAGCGAGGTAAATCGTCTTCTATTGTGATGTGGGATCGACAGACAGGATACTCCAAGCAACACGACATATCTATGTGCTAATATGAAAACAACAGGAAAAATAAAGGGTAGTGAGTTCAACAACTTAGCGGGTATCAAGCGGACATACATAGTAAAATATAACTACCAGTAATAATCATGTGGTACAGTTTCCCGAACAATAATAGGAAATGTGAACTGAAAGGTTGAAGAAACTGTACTCACCAGAACCTCCTATCAGGATATAAGGGTCGTTAGACCAGATACAAAATGTCTCTTGTATGCATGTCAATCATATGCATCCACCAAAAATGCAGCAACCACAAACAATAATGCAATCTATGCATATGATGCAAATATGACATGGTCACCCCTGACGTCAGTCAACCATCTCACATGCGATGGTGAGACCGAGTGGGTAGGACTATGACAACTGTGTACTCTGCCATCACTACTCCTGAGTGACCGAGTGGACAGGATACTATCGGAGTATACCTATTCTCCTACCCCAAACATAGTGGGGGAGCCTAAGCTCTCATCTCCCTTATCATGGTGAAGGGGAGGGATCCTTGCCCGCTACATGCTGCAGTCATCGCTATCCATAAGCGGACCAATGGAGCCCTGGCAGAGCAAACTGCACACATCCTGCTTGATGTACCACTAACCCATGAGTGGTTGTATGTGCAGATCATGTAACTGGCGATGTGCTCAACAACAATTGAGCCAACAATTGCTCAGCATGTGATCATGCAAGATGATGCATGACACTACAGCATGTAAATCCTGACACCTCCATAATCTAAGTATCATGAAACTAGGTACACATGTCAGGTATGTCTAGTAACTAATCCTGTACACAGGAAGACAATGTATGTCACTACTTATATGATCATAAGTACACATGCAAAGAACAAAAGAATATAAGTCTAAATGCATAACAGAAAATAACAAACAAAGACATGCTATAGGTATCAAGTAGTGACATACCAATGGTAGCTAAACACAACCATTACTACTATAAGTCAAAGGTACCTGCCTAAAAAATGGAGATCGTATCGGATAGATCCCACGTTGAGATGCTCATCTCGAATCAAAGTCTGCATACAACATAGCTAAATTTTATCATAACCCAAATAGCTAAACAAATTAACCTCAACCATCTCACTTCCCAATTAGGGTTTGCTACAAGCGTAAACATTCCAAAACTCACCTAAATTTTGAATGCTCCACTGTTAACTTGAAGCTAGGGTGACTGAAGCTATATATATATATATATATATATATATATATATATATATATATATATCTCTAAGCATTAAACCCTAACAGTTAATCCTCAATCTTTAAACTAACAACTCACCCCAAATCCGTTACCCAAATCAACTGCTGACCTCCTTCCTCTCTGGTGGTTTACTGCAGCGGAGTAGCACTGATCAGGACTGGCTATCTGTGGGGGCTAGCTACTGGCAACAGTGGGGAGGAGGAAAAGGTCGACCCGAGTAGATCAACCTTGAGATCGAAGACTCGGTGTCGAGCATAGATCCGACACGATCAGCACTTCTAGTAGGGATCCAGCCCGCTCGGTCGGTTGGGGATCGACGTCTAGGGCTCGACGTTGGTTGGCTACTCTGTAGTGGCCGGAGGTGGGAGTGAATCGGATGTCGGCGCTCGAGCAGAGGGAAGGAGGGTCGGCCGAGAGAGAGGCGACTGATCTGGAGCTAGGGCACAAGCGATAATTGGAAGAAAGTGATCGTCGAGGCTAGCTTACCCTCAGATCCTGAACTCCCACCCACGTCGGCGATCGGGTAGCACCGGCTCGATGAAGTGGTGACGACGGTGGATCGATTGCGAGGAGGGTGAATCCAACTATGGCAGAAGGTGGCTAGGGAACAGGCAACCGATCCGGAGAGGGACAGCGGCCGAATCCGCGACGGTGACGAAGAGGAGGGGAATAGGTAGCGGCAGCGGCGGTGGTGGCTCGGGAGGGAAGAGAAGACCGGGACGGCGTCGCGCGAGGGTGAGGGAGGAAGGCGTGAGTCGGGCGAAGTTAGGGCACAAGAAAGGAATTTAAAGAAAAGGAAAAGAAATATTTAAGGAAATTAGACATTTCCTCATTCAAATAGGATAGCTTAAACAAATTTTCCCCTAACCCAATATTTTATCCCTTTAACATACGCCATACGAGCTCCGAAAAATTCCCAGAAAATTTTTAAAAATTTCTAAAAATTCCGTTAAGGTTATTCGTCCATTAAATCCTATTATTTTATTATTATTTTGTTATGGTATTTTACATCCTTGGTCGACATGTGTTGTTGTCCTTCTCCCTTTTACCGTCGTCAAGTAGACTTATTCTTCTCTAATTTGTACATTAAAAAATCTAAAGAAAACTTGAGTTACATTCGAGTGTAGTCTAAATTTACAACAGGACTGAAAGAGGAGAGACATGACACACAGGCCATATTATGAATTACAACATACACATCCAATCACATTGGGGTTTAAGGGTCATAACCATGCACCATGTCATATAACATTCACAATCTATTTTGACATAAAATTTACTATGATTTAAACAACTAATTATGAGCTGCAACGCCACGATGGTCTCGCTAAAATCCTCTTGGCCGAAACTTGCTCATAATCATGCAAATCATAATAAACATGTCATGCAATTTTTATATCACATATGAAATTCTACTACAACTTAGTATATGCCTTCGCAAGTGGCTCTGATACCACTGTAAAGAACTAGGGCGCTAAACACGCGAAAGCGCAACGGAAAACATCTAGTTCCTCCAGAAGATCCATGCGAAAGGAAACCATATACTAAGATTTATATGAGAGGGAGTTATACCTTTGTTGCATGCCCTTCGCAATCCCGACACCGATATTTTTTTAGATGCGGATCTTAGCGCGATCAAGTGGCCGCGCCTCTATGGTATCGACACGAACAAGCCTCGTTTGTCTCATAAACTCACAAAGTGGAGAATGAAACAACCAAAGGTTGTGCTAGCAACCCTTCTTGGAAGTTTCGGCCAAGTGGAAGAGAGGAGGAGGAAGAAGAGCAAGAACACCAAAAACTCATCATCAAAATGAATCCAAAAACCCCTTTTTATAGATTCATGAAATTGCCTTATGCCTTACTTGACATTAATATTTGTCTTCATCCAATGCATCCAATGCATGAGCAATTCAAATTGTTCACTCTTCATCCAATGCATTCAATGTATGAGTAATTCAAGTTGTACACTCCTCTTTCTTCATGAATTCAAATTCATGAAATCACTTAATGAGTCCAACTCATTAATCATCAATCCAATTTGACTCAATGAGTCTAATTCAAATTGGACTCAATCCAATAGTTGGATTCAATTGAGTCTAACTCAATGAGTCTAATTTAAATTAGATTTAATCCAATGATCCATCATATGAATCTATCTCCATTGACTTGTTCTTTGTGTGTGTGACCCAATAGATTCTCGTAACGTTGACAATGTATCCAAATCAACATTTAGATACATAAGCAATGAGTGACATCTAGCAAGGCATCATTGCTACCCAAGTGACGAGAATGTCGAGATCCGACTTAACCTTTCCGTGGCTATTATCTTGTATGACTCAATCCTTCTATCCTTGATATCTAGATTGATCAATCCATGTCATCCTTTTATCAATCTTTGTGTTTCTTGATCTCTAAGTAGACACACTCAATCAAATAAGCTCAATATCGCTGATCCGGCGGTGAGAATGGGGGACCCACTTCCTGAAGGGTCCCAGCCTGAGGACAGATGGAGGGCTGACTAAGCGGGTAAGGGCCGCGTCGAGCAGTTGAGTAGGTCCAAGCGGAGCCAGATATAACCCAGCCATAGGCTTGGGTTTCCGACGCCAAGGCGGGTGTCTGCCCGGCTGGAACCGAAGGGCCGAGCGGGTGTCTGCCCGGCTGGGTGTCTGCCCGGCTGGAACCGAAGGGCCGAGCGGGTGGTCCGTTCGGCCAGGATAAGGGCGAGGATACAAAGGTTAGCCGAACGGCCTATTCGTTCGGCTCGGGATATGGGATGTCAGCAAAGGCATGCCTAATGATTATGCCTACACAAGATTTCATGATAGAGGATCTAGCCGTCACATCATGGAGAGGTTGATACAGTAGCGGTATGACCTTATGGATGCCCTTCTGACAGACCCATACCTGGGCATGGTCGAAAGCAGGTGATTGCTTTGATTGGCGTGCCCAAGCTCCTTCGAGAGGCCTATATAAGGTCTCCATTTCTTCACCGGAGGTACACGAGTCTTCTGTTTCTAAGCCACCTCTTTGTTATTCCTCGCCTGACTTGAGCGTCGGAGGGCCGTCGCCGGGACACCCCTCCCGGCTCGGTTTTGTTGCAGGTTCGCCGGAGCACTTGAGGATCTAGCAGGGAGCGCCACATCCCCAGCGTTCGTTGACCCCTGGTTCGGACATGATCAATTTGGCGCCGTCTGTGGGAACGCTCCTGCATCCAAACGGGAACGATGGACGAGGCTGGATGACAACACACGGTGGCGCTTTCAACAGAAGAACTCGACGCTTTGGTCGAGATGAGGGCCGCCAAACTTGTGGAGCAAAAACAAAAAGCATCAGCCGAGCGGCCGGAGCAACAAGCAACATCTGCGTCGGGTGGCCGAGCGGAAGCACCTCAAGCCACCGTCGCATTCCATCGGGCCTTATTCCGCACCCCTGAAGCCGTACCAGCTCGGAGAGATACCAAGACGAGACAACAGAAAGGGGAAAGCTCCCCGAGCGGACTCATCTCTCGAGCGGATCAATCGCCAATTTTCGGAGGCTATTCTGCGAGACCCTTTGCCCAAGCACTACGTGCCTCCGACGATCGGCGAGTACAATGGAACAACTGACCCGGATGATCATCTGGGTAAGTTTGATAACACAGCCACGCTCCATCAATACACCGATGGAGTAAAGTGCCGAGTCTTTCTTACCACTCTCTCGGGATCGGCTCAACGGTGGTTTCGGAGGCTGCCGGACGGATCCATCACAAGCTTCAAGGACTTCCGAACGGCCTTCCTCCACCACTTCGCCAGCAGTCGGCGTTATCAAAAAACAAGCGTAAGTCTGTTCGCCATCAAGCAAGAGGCCCGGGAATCGCTTCGAGCTTACATCCAGCGATTCAACCAAGTGGCGATGGACATTCCAACGGTCACTTCGGAAACCATGATGAATGCCTTCACACAAGGCCTAGTGGATGGAGATTTCTTCCGATCGCTCATCCGAAAGCCGCCCCGGGATTATGATCACATGCTACATCGGGCCAACGAGTACATTAACGTGGAAGAAGCGCAAGCCGCCCGGAAAAAGGAAACTCCAACCGAGCGGGCACCTATTCAGGCCGAACGGAAACAGCACGCCACTCATCAACCGCCGAGGGGACCAAGGGCCGAAGCAATCCGCTCCCCTCGTGTAAGGTCCCAAGTACAAGAAGTAGCTGCCACTCGAAGCAAGCCAAAGAAGAAATGGACCCCTATGTTCTGCTCCTTCCACCGGACGGATACGCACAACACAAGGGATTGTCGAAGTCTTCCCTTCGTGGCTAATCCCGTTCCCAGGAAGGCCGGGCGACGGTCTCCTTCCATCGACAGGAGGCAAAGGACCCATGAAGCCGACCGGACCCGCACCGAGAGGCGACATCAACAGACGCCCGATCGGCATCGATCTCCAAGGCAGGAGAATCGCCGAGCGTCAAGAGAACGATCCCGGCCGTCCGCTCGGGAAGAGGAAAATAGAAGCAATACTTCCCGAGGCGAGATCAACGTTATTGCTGGTGGGCCGACCGGAGGAGACTCCAACCGAGCCAGAAAGGCGGGCGTCCGACAGCTACAGATCCACGCAGTCGGTTGCAGCCAAGAGCGGGCAAGTGGACCGGAAATCACTTTCGGGCCCGGAGACTTAGAAGGAGTAGAAGTACCCCACGACGACGCTCTGCTCATTAAAGCGGTAATAGCAAATTACACTATTCACCGCATATTTGTTGACACAGGGAGCTCGGTCAACATTATATTCAAGAAGGCGTTCGATCAGCTGCAAATTGATCGAGCCGAGCTGCTACCCATGACAACGCCGCTCTACGGGTTCACGGGTAACGAAGTACAGCCGGTCGGACAGATCCGGTTGGCTACCTCACTGGGAGAAGAGCCGCTCAGGAGGACCAGGACAATAAACTTCGTGGTGGTCGACTCTCCTTCGTCCTACAACGTCATTTTGGGACGACCGGCGCTCAGCGAATTCCGAGCAGTCGTCTCAACCTTCCATCAGAAGATCAAGTTCCCCGTGGAGGACAAAGTAGGAGAAGTACGTGGAGATCAGCTAGCAGCTCGGCGGTGCTATATAGAGATGATCCGAGCAGAAGCCTGTTCCGCTCGGAAGGCGCCCCGGATCGAGGTACACGCCATAACCGAGAAACCTCCTGCTTTAATTTATGATGAAAAGGAGGAGGTTCAGATCCATCCGACCCGATCGGAGGCCACGACTTTTATCGCCTCTGATCTGGAGGAGGAGCAGAAGGAGGAGCTGATCCAATGCCTCCAACGAAATCATGATGTCTTCGTCTGGTCGACACATGAGTTGCCCGGAATTTCGCCGAGCATAGCGCAGCATGAGTTGCATGTCCGACCGGACGCTCGGCCAGTGAAGCAGAGAAAAAGGGATTTCAGTGTCGAGCAGAATGCCATCATCCGGGCGGAAGTAGAGAAACTTCTGGAAGCCGGCCACATACGCGAGGTGCAGTTCCCGAGCTGGCTGGCTAACGTAGTATTAGTCTCCAAGCCGGGCGGCAAGTGGAGAGTCTGCATCGACTTTCGGGACTTAAACAAAGCATGCCCCAAAGATTTTTATCCCCTGCCCCGGATAGATCAGCTGGTGGACTCTACGGCCGGCTGCGAGTTAATATGTATGCTCGACGCCTACCAAGGCTATCATCAAGTGCCGCTCGCCCGTGAAGATCAAGAAAAAGTTAGCTTCGTGACTGCCGACGGCACATATTGCTACAATGTGATGCCGTTCGGATTGAAGAATGTCGGGGCCACCTATCAACGCTTGATGAACAAAGTGTTCAGGGAGCAGATTGGGCGGAATCTGGAAGTCTATGTGGACGACATTCTTATCAAATCAATCCGAGCGGCCGATCTCTTCAAGGACATGGAAGAAACCTTCCGAACGCTACGTAGATATGGAGTCAGGCTAAATCCCCAGAAGTGCCTGTTCGGAGCAAAAGGAGGGCGTTTCTTGGGGTACATAGTGACCGAGCGGGGAATTGAAGCAAATCCCAGCAAAGTGAAAGCTCTACAAGACATGCCGCCTCCAAGAAATACAAGGGAAGTGCAGCGGTTGACCGGTCGGATAACTGCTTTGTCCAGATTCATCTCCAAAACCGCCGACCGGAGCCTACCATTCTTCAAGATCCTGCGCAAGGCTACTAAGTTCCAGTGGGATGAAGAATGTGACCGAGCGTTCGGAGAATTGAAAACATATCTCAATTCTCTGCCTGTACTTGCCAAGCCGATCGGGGGTGAGTCACTTTATATTTATCTGTCGTCAACTGAGCATGCTGTAGGCTCAGCACTTGTGAGGGCGAGCGGCGAAGAGCAGCCGGTGTATTTTCTGAGCCACATTTGAATCTCGTTACACCGGGCTCGAGAAGTTGGCCTTTGCTTTGGTTCTAGCCGCTCGGCGCCTTCGACCATATTTCTTGGCTCACACCATCATTGTCCGGACGAACAGCCCACTAGGAAGAGTGCTGTTGAATCCAGAAGCGTCCGGACGGCTCATCAAATGGACGACAGAACTAAGTGAATTTGACATCCAATACCAGCCCCGCTCGGCGATCAAAGCGCAATCCTTGGCTGATTTTGTGACCGAAGTGCAAAAGCCAGAGCCGGAAGCTCTGTGGAGAATATATGTGGATGGGTCTTCCACTCGGCTCGGAAGTGGGATTGGAATATTGCTGCTCTCGCCTCAAGAAGAAAAGATGCACTTATCCGTCCGGCTGGATTACAAAGCTACCAACAATGAAGCAGAGTATGAGGCCCTCATAGCCGGATTACAGGCAGCACAGCATGTGGGAGCCGGTCGGGTGACACTTTATTCAGATTCACAGTTGGCCGCTCAGCAACTATCTGGCACCTTTGAAATCAACAGCGCTCGGCTTAAACTCTACGCTGAGGCCTTTGAAAAACTCAAAGCTAATTTCCGCGAGGTTCTTGTTCAGAAGATTCCCCGAACGGAGAACCAGACAGCCGATGAGTTGGCCAAACTAGCAAGTTCTATAACGCCGGTCATTATCCCGAAGCCAATTGAACAAGTATCTTTGGTGGCACATGTTGACCGGATGGAAAGCCTCCTGTTTCCGGACGACTGGAGGACACCCATCATAGAGTTTTTGCGCTCGGGCACCATTCCTGCCGATCGGGATGAAGCCCAGCTGCTCAGGAGGAGGGCCGGTCGGTTCACACTCATCGGCGATCAGCTCTACAAGAAGGCTTTCTCTCGCCCGCTGTTGAAGTGTGTGAGCTCGGAAGACTCGGCATACATTCTCCAAGAGGTACATCAAGGATCGTGCGGAGGACATCCGGGCGGACGATCACTAGCCAAGAAGATTTTGCTAGCTGGATACTTTTGGCCGACCTTACAAATGGACGCCGCTCGGACAGTATCTACGTGCCTTTCATGCCAGAAGTATCACAACTTCTCGCACCGACCGGCAGAGGAGATGAAGACATCAGCCGTTTCATGTCCGTTCGATCAATGGGGAATGGATATTGTGGGTCCATTTCCGATGGCGACCGGGCAGAGGAAATTTTTGCTGGTGGCGGTCGATTATTTTTCCAAGTGGGTGGAGGCCGAGCCACTAGCCAGGATCACCGAGCAGATGGTCAAAAAATTCATCTGGCAACACATCATCTGTAGGTTCGGTATCCCTCGCCGATTGGTTTCCGACAATGGGCGGCAATTCACAGGGAAAGTGCTAGAAGATTGGTGCAAAAGCTACGGCATCGAGCAACACTTCACGTCCGTGGCTTACCCCCAAAGCAACGGTCAAGCCGAAGTAGCCAACCGGGTCGACCACTTGGGAGGAAGTTGGCCAGATGAAGTGTCGGGCGTTTTATGGGCCATCCGGACGACTCCTAAGGAAGCAACGGGCGTCACACCTTTTCATCTGGTGTACGGCGGCGAAGCAGTCATTCCGGTTGAAGTTGGCGTCGAGTCCGTCTGGGCCCAATGTTACGATGGAAGCAACGCCGAGCGGAGGAACATGGAGCTGGATTTGGTTGATGAGGAGCGGGCCAAGGCAGCCGTACGGCTGATGGCGTACCGTCAACGGAAGAAGCAAAACTACAACCGGCGCGTCATTCCCCGATCCTTCCAGGTCGGCGACCTCGTCTGGAAGAAAATCAAACCAGTCGGCGACGTTGGCAAGCTTGAAGCTCCGTGGGCAGGTCCCTTCAAAATCATCGAAAAGCTCCGCTCAGGCGCGTATTATTTGGAGGATGAGGACGGTCGGCAGCTAGATAGGCCGTGGAGCGCAAATCACCTCCAGCCTTACCGGGCGGGATGAAAGGTGTGCCAATGTAAATCATCCTGTATACTTTTTCCGACTGAATGCTTGAAATGCAGAAACGAAAAATCTAGAGAATAAATATAAGGCACCGTCAAGAAAAATCGAAGGCCCCATACCGTTCGGACGGAGGTAAATTATCCGAGCCAAAATGCTCAATGCTGAAGACCCCGTGCCGTTCGGCCGGGCGTACGATACCCAAGCATCGACACAAAAACCGAAGGACACGTGCGGGAAGCAAAGTGGTGTAATATGGCGCTAATTCTGTATATTTTAAGCTGCGCCGAACGGAAGCGTTAAAATTAGCCTTAACGGCCGTCTAGCCCAGACGTTAAACCGTAGAGCCGCGCCGACCGGCTATAAATAACCGCGCCGTCGAGCACCGACGTTAAAGATCGAGAGACGAGCCGGCGTCTATAAACGTCCGAGCGGAAGACCGACGAGCCCCGTCGTTAAAAATCGAGAGCCGCGCCGACCGGCTATAAATAACCGCGCCGTCGAGCACCGACGTTAAAGATCGAGAGACGAGCCGGAGTCTATAAACGTCCGAGCGGAAGATCGACGAGCCCCGTCGTTAAAAATCTAGAGCCGCGCCGACCGGCTATAAATAACCGCGCCGTCGAGCACCGACGTTAAAGATCGAGAGACGAGCCGGCGTCTATAAACGTCCGAGCAGAAGACCGACGAGCCCCGTCGTTAAAAATTGAGAGCCGCACCGACCGGCTATAAGTAACCGCGCCGTTGAGCACCGACGTTAAAGATCGAGAGACGAGCCGGCGTCTATAAACGTCCGAGCGGAAGACCGACGAGCCCCGTCGTTAAAAATCGAGAGCCGCGCCGACCGGCTATAAATAACCGCGCCGTCGAGCACCGACGTTAAAGATCGAGAGACGAGCCGGCGTCTATAAATGTCCGAGCGGAAGACCGACGAGCCCCGTCGTTAAAAATCGAGAGCCGCGCCGACCGGCTATAAATAACCGCGCCGTCGAGCACCGACGTTAAAGATCGAGAGACGAGCCGACATCTATAAACCTCCAAGCAGAAGACCGACGAGCCCCGTCGTTAAAAATCGAGAGCCGCGTCGACCGGCTATAAATATCCGCGCCGAGCACCGACGCGTTAAAGATCGGAGACGAGGCGCCTATAAACGTCCGGCGGAAGACCGACGAGCCCCGTCGTTAAAAATCGAGAGCCGCGCCGACCGGCTATAAATAACCGCGCCGTCGAGCACCGACGTTAAAGATCGAGAGACGAGCCGACGTCTATAAACGTCCGAGCAGAAGACCGACGAGCCCCGTCGTTAAAAATCGAGAGCCGCGCCGACCGGCTATAAATAACCGCGCCGTCGAGCACCGACGTTAAAGATCGGGAGACGAGCCGGCGTCTATAAACGTCCGAGCGGAAGACCGACGAGCCCCGTCGTTAAAAATCGAGAGCTGCGCCGACAGCTACAAATAACCGCGCCGTCGAGATCCGACGTTAAAGATCGAGAGTTAAACCCGCGACTGTGAGCTCACTGGACGAAACTAAGGACGCCAAATAACGAGCGTTCGCAAGTACTAAATTGATTAAGTCCGATCGGCCATCAGTTTGCCAATACTTCGCATTCACTGAATGCAAACAGCATAGCCAAGCGCTAAACGATTTCGAGGAAAACAAGTCAACTGATTAACCCGATCGGTCGTCTAGTGTGGAACACGTGGTGGTTAACTGATTCTACGAATAAGCACCAAACAAAAAAAAAGGCAATGAAGGGCAAGCAAAAATAGAGACAAAAGAAGACAATTACGCCGATCGGCACATGCAAAAAGTGTACATCAGCAGATGAAATACAGAAAGTACTGAAAAGAACTCGCTTCACTCCGGGTCCTCAAAATTAAAAAAGGCGTCCGGGATATCGTCAATCATAGCCGCCAGATCTGAAGAGGGAATGCTCAGGTCAGCAGGAAGGTGCCCCCCCTTCTTCAAATACGCCATGGTGACCTTGACCGCTTCGGCAAAAGTTGAGGAGACGTTGCCACCAAACTTTTCGCCGAACCGGCGCGCTGCTGCTAGGCGACTCGGCTCCCCTTCCTTGTACTTTCTGAAAGCCGCTCGGGAGGCAATTAGTGAGTCCTGGAGAACTTTCTGGTCCACCTCCGCTTTAGTGCGTTCGGCGGAGCGCCCAACCCGTTCGGCAGCTAGCTGGGCTTCCAGATTCTTAGATTGCTGATCTAGGGCTCGGACTTCAACTTTCATCTTGTCCAGATCAGCAATCGCCCGCTTCTTCCGGCTACTGGCGCGCTTCACGTCTGTGTCGCGTTTCTTCACCAGGCCTTCAAGTCGAGCCACCTCTGTAGCCAGGTCGGCGGCCTTCTTCTGTTCGGCCTCACAGGCTTGTTTCTCCCGCTCGGCCGATGAACCCCCCGAGACTTGGAGTTTTTCAATGAGATCCTCCAGCTCGGCCAGCCGATGGCTAGTGGCGATTTGCTCGGCCCAATGCTGTAAGGGAAACAATAAAATCAGAAACCAAACAGTAGCAGGACACAAGAAGAAAAATGAACCTACCTGAGTGGCCTGCTGCATGTGGTTATCACCAAGCTGCTTGGGCGTCATGAGGGCCACCCGAATCTGAGCGTCCTCAAAAAGCTTGGCGAGCGGACCCCTCAAGGTTATCTCATGAACGGGGCTTGAAGGCCGATCGGCAGACAATAAATATTCCTCCGATGGGAATCGAAGGGTAGTCTTGACGGTCGGGTGGCCGGCCGGCACTTCCTCAGCCTCAGTCGCCTGGCCCGAGGACTCCCCAATGGTTGAAGTTTCGCCCAACCGTCGTAAGCGACGACGAGTCCGTGGAGGAGAGCCAGAGGGCTGTGCGGTGGGTGAGGCCACTGAGGTCCCGATCTGCGACGGCGTGCGATCTGGCGAAGCAACCTCGATCGGCGCCTGTGGTTCGCCCTCTTGGCTCGGCGGAAAGCTGGGGTCTCTTCGACGCTTTCGCCGAGCTTCCAGGTGAATCCGGCACTGAGGACTCCCAGTCAGGATCCGCCTCAACCTCGCTGAAGCGGATGGAGTAACTTTGTTTCGGGGCGGACTGCGTCCCCCCTCTCCTGCGGATTAGACCCGCCGACGAGTTCTTTTTGGTAGGCCTCAATTTCCACGGCTTTCAATTTCGGATGATAGCCTTGGAGCGCCACATGACTTCAGTTGCAATAGAAAAATTAAAAGTTAGACAAAAAGGCGAAGTGAGTAAAGAGTCCTTACTCATACGGTAGGGAAGATTGGCCCAACGGAGATAATCCAAAATGTACAACACCCCTTGAGAAGCAATGGTCGATTTTGTATCACCGACCGGACAACCTTTGCCGCATGAAGATAGGTTGGATTTACAGATTTGCCGAGCTCCTACTGGCCTGACAATGTCCGCCATTTAGTTCGAATCTTGGCCGCTAAGTCGATATAGAAGAAAAACTCCTTCCAGTGCTTGTTGGAGGTCGGCATATTATCAAAAAATTTGAAGCCTATTTTACTTTGGAAAATAAAGGTGCCCAACTCGGATTGTTTGGGGTAGAAGAAGAAGTGGAATATTTTGGGGTCAAGTGGAATACTATGCAGCCTAAAGAGGACGACCACCCCACTCAGCAGCCTAAAGGAATTCGGCACAAGTTGGCCGAGTGGGATGCGGAAATAATTACAAACTTCCAAAATAAATGGATGGGTAGGAAATCTAAGGTGACCCTGGAATTGGTCTAGAAAAAAGCAAATGGTACCGATCGGCGGGTTATGGGGCCAATCGGTCGGGTCGGCTATAACTATTTCATGGTCGTCCGGGATCCCGTACGTCCGAACAAGACGCCGAGCGCCCTCCTCGTCAAATTTACTTTCCATACTCATATACCATGGACCGTGAACATGGGTAGCGGGTTCGGAAGAGCTCGCCATCTCGAAGAGACAAAAGGATAGCAACGAAAGAGAGGTGAAACGATTAGGAAAGACCTGGTAAGTGAGGAAAGAAGGCTCACTAAGCAGGAGATGGGCGGAGAAGATCGCCGATGAGAGGATAGCCGCCGAAAAACGGGAACTGGATCGCCGGAGGCCGCAGCAACAGAGGAGGCAGAAGGACAAAGCACGAGCAAAGATGCGGCAGAGGAGGAGGACTAAGGCTTTATACGGCCGAAGTCAATTAGCCTCCATCGTCCGATCCAGGTCACGAGAAACAAGGACGTCATCGGGCCGTCCATTTCAAAACAATCGGCGTCCCATCGTACGGATCATCACCGCCACACGAGAAGAGCCACGTGGCGCTCTGTCACCAGGCGCAATTAATGCGCCCATACCGCGCGTGCTTCGACTTAATGAAAAGGATTTGCGTGATTTTCGAGAAGATTTAGACAAGCAAACATCTACGTGGAGCGCCAAGACATTCAAAACGAAGAGCCGAGCGGCTGAATTTGGCATAAGGGCCGAACGACTCAAGGGATATTATAAGCGACGGTAAGGCGACGACTGCCCGCTCGGACACTTAGTCCAGTCAGTCGGACTCACTGCCTCCTTCGACTAGATTTGAAGGGGAGGCAAGTGATCCGGCGGTGAGAATGGGGGACCCACTTCCTGAAGGGTCCCAGCCTGAGGACAAATGGAGGGCTGACTAAGCGGGTAAGGGCCGCGTCGAGCAGTTGAGCAGGTCCAAGCGGAGCCAGATATAACCCAGCCATAGGCTTGGGTTTCCGACGCCAAGGCGGGTGTATGCCCGGCTGGAACCGAAGGGCCGAGCGGGTGTCTGCTCGGCTGGAACCGAAGGGCCGAGCGGGTGGTCCGTTCGACCAGGATAAGGGCGAGGATACAAAGGTTAGCCGAACGGCCTATTCGTTCGGCTCGGGATATGGGATGTCAGCAAAGGCATGCCTAATGATTATGCCGTACACAAGATTTCATGATAGAGGATCTAGCCGTCACATCATGGAGAGGTTGATACAGTAGCGGTATGACCTTATGGATGCCCTTCTGACAGACCCATACCTGGGCATGGTCGAAAGCAGGTGATTGCTTTGATTGGCGTGCCCAGGCTCCTTCGAGAGGCCTATATAAGGTCTCCATTTCTTCACCGGAGGTACACGAGTCTTCTGTTTCTAAGCCACCTCTTTGTTATTCCTCGCCTGACTTGAGCATCGGAGGGCCGTCGCCGGGACACCCCTCCCGGCTCGGTTTTGTTGCAGGTTCGCCGGAGCACTTGAGGATCTAGCAGGGAGCGCCACATCCCCAGCGTTCGTTGACCCTTGGTTCGGACAGGATCAATCGCATATTGACTCATTTAAGCATGACCATGCATTCTTGTATCCTACTAATCAAGAGGTCCATAGATATCACTTCTATTATATGGAAGGGATAGATCCCATCTACATCACTCATATCCCTCCGCATAACTTATTGCATACCCAATGATCGACT
Organism: Zingiber officinale; assembly: GCF_018446385.1. Classification (NCBI taxonomy): domain Eukaryota; kingdom Viridiplantae; phylum Streptophyta; class Magnoliopsida; order Zingiberales; family Zingiberaceae; genus Zingiber; species Zingiber officinale. Next base: position 56,488,765 of record NC_056006.1, on the reverse strand, counting down.
TTATGGTCCACCCTGTTACGGGTGACGTTTATCGATACCAAAGTTTACAACTCCTTATGTAGGGAACCGTTGACTTCAGGTCTAAGGACTATTCATACTAATAGTCACATGAGAATGTTTATGACACTCATATAAGAATTCATGAAACATTCTCACGGCGGGTCATTCTGTATACATTCTCTAATATATACTCATGTGTCAACTTGATATCTTATATCATGACTTGTGAGATTAAGTCATCCGTTGACCTACATGCTAGTCTCAACGCATTAATATTGTCCTTGCATATTAATGTTTGACTAGGAATAGTTAAAAGTAGTGTTTTATGTATATCTACAATATCTCACTATCAATTCAATTAATTGATATGTTATAAATTAGAACATCCTACTCTAGGACATTATTATACTTATTCATTCGGCACTGAATTGAAGTAAATATAATAATCAACTTTGCCTTTATTAATAATGAAATATGATACAAAAGGAGTCTTTTACAATCATCTCATAATTGGTACTAGGGCTAATACTAACATGGAGCAATTCCGGATTCTAGTAAAGATGGAGGACTCATGGGAAATTCAGATATCCACAAATTTATTGCTTATTACTAGAAGTAAAAACTTTGTAATGCACTGGGCTAAAGTGCTGGCTATAGTATTCACCTGTTCATTATATTTAACTTCATATTTATTTGATCCATGTTGTATCCAACTGAATATTATATACAGACAATGTAATAAAATATGATTATAACCTTGAGTGATAATTTGTTATGAACATACTTTTGGTTGTGACATTGTGTGACCATAAGACTGTTCATATTATAGCTTTTTCACTCAATTGAAATTGAATCTAATCTATACCTTATAAACATGGTCTTGGATTGAAGCTTGCCTTTATCTGTAGTATACATAACTTTGCCTCTTGTGTATACCTAAAACACCTTACGACTTCTATGATGTCAAATACAACTGGAAAAGAGGAAGTGTGTGGACTAAATCTTCATATGCCAAAGGTATACTCATCATGGGGCTCCAATACAATGACAGATGATGGTTTTTCATATTTATCTTTCAAGAAAAAAGGGTCTATGCTAGTACATGACACTAAACATTGCTACTTCAAAGCTTATGACCACAATTTCTTTAAATATTCTTAAAAAGTTTAATATATATGTTGATTTTGAAGGCCATCTAATTTCCTGTTTTCTCTGCAAGGTTTTGGTAGCTATTAAAAAGTGTATTCCCTGTCTTTTTCCAAGCATATTGGATGAGATTAAGTTAAAGGAGTAAATCATATACCCCAACAGGATGCACACTCTGCTTGGGCATACAAGCTTTGTACACCTGATAATCACACAACTGATATTGGATTATTATGAACGAGAACTTTACTTAGTTTTCTAATGTAATTTTCCCATGAGGTCAACAATATATTATCACTCTGAGATTCACTTTATCCTATATTCATTTCTTGTTAGTAGACAGTTTTTTTTATGCCAAGTAAAATCAAATCCAGCATAAATATTTGTTAAAATAGCTGAGATAAACTGAATGGTAACTGATGTTAATGCACTAACCCAGAATCATATGTAGACTTCTTTTTCTATTGCATAATAGGGAAGAACAAAAAGCCACTAGGCCTACCATTAATCAAACATAAAATTTGACAATTGTTACATATCACACTTGTAGGAGACCAACACAATATCCTATTGTAATTAAGTTTATTGATTATGAAATAATTTTAAACCATTTACTCAGCATATGTATGGGAATTAGTTAGGAAAAAAGTAGTATTAGTTGAAGGATTATTGTAATTGTCCAAATACATATTTCTTTTAGAAACTTTCGCCATCTAGGAATCTTGTATCTAGATTTGCTTTATTCTAAATGAGTACTTATATGTGAAGTAGCAAATCCTTTTTGTGACTTGAGGGATGACATAGTAATTGTGATGTAATTGCAATTATTTAGTTTTTAAATGAAGACTCAAGGAAACAAGAAGGAAAACTTTCAAGACCAACATAGATGGCATGTTATATTTCTATCAGTTATTCTTTGTTCAGGCCGACAATGTGATATGATTGACTTATATCAAAATCTAAGGTGTAACTATTGTGGCATGACTTTGCTAAACTAGAGTACACACCACCAAATAGCTTGTTTTCAAGACTTCAACCAATTGAAGAAGTATAGCTAATAACCTTCAGGTTTACTGATGCATAAACTTCTAGATTTTTTACTTTTCTATATTATAGATATATTTTCTATAGTATAGATAGAATGAATCTATTAGCTAAGTATTTTTTTATCATTCTTTTTATCTTAGGAGAAAAATCCTACATTTATATTTTTTCTTGATTTAAAATTTTATTTATTATAAGAAAGATAGAATAAGTCTATGAACCATGTCAATCATTTTATTTTGGGAACAAAAGTCTTATAACGGTGTAAAATGTTTTATCTGTCATGACGACCGGTCATGGCCGGTCCCAAGGCCAGATAAAGGAGGAGGATTGCGTTAGGTTGTCAGGCAACTCAAAACTATGACAAATATTCAATTAATAGATCCATTAAACTATTGTGCTAATGCTAGGTTGTTCCTCGGAAGGAACGCGTTGCAAGGTCCGACTGTAACGTCTCGGCAAGGACCGCTACACCTCCAAAACTCGGGTGTAGTGCTAAACATGCAAGAGTTCGTGTTATAGGGTCCGACTGTAAAGTCTCAGCAAGGACCGCTACATCTCAATGAGAACTTGGGTGTAGTATTAAATAGGCAAGAGTTCTCATATCATAGGTTGGATAAGAACAAATATGATAAGAAAACTAATAATCTAATATTGGAACATGGAACATAGGAACTCTCACTGATAAATCAATGGAGGTAGTAGATATGATGATTAAGAGAATAATTAGTATTTTGTGTGTACAAAAGACAAAATGGACAGGCGAGAAGACAAAGATGATAGAGAACTCGGGTTTTAAGTTATGGTATACTGGAAAGAGTAAAGCAAGAAATGGAATGGGTATTATTGTAAATAGTTTGTTAAAGGATGAAGTTGTAGGAGTAGTTAGAAAAGGGGATAGAATTATAACCCTTAAGATAATAGTGGCGAAAGAAACTATGAACATAATTAGTGTATATGCACCACAAGTACTCTTCAAGTACATGATTGATCCTTTCAGTCTGTCTATTAGTTTACGGATGGTTAGCGGTAGAGAATTTGAGATTGAAGACATGCCATCAAATGTATCTCCCTATCACTCACAATATCATTAAGCAAATTGAAAAACTTTACCATGTTGCGATAAAAGAGTTCAACAACAACGTTAGAAGGGCAAGCCGAAGGAGCCACAATAAATATTGCATATTTAGAGAATCTGTCCACCGCCACTAGATGGAAGACATGCCATCAACCATTAAGAACCCACTAATAAAGTCCATAGAAATCGAAACCCAAGGTTTTTCTTGAATAGGTAGTGGTTGGAATAATCCCACTTCCTTCTTTCACCTTGTCTTGTTGACACACTAGACAAGTTTTCACATAAGCCTCCATGTTATTTTTCATCTTAGGCCCTGTATCTTTCTTTTTGCCATTCTTCTTGCCATCTTTCTTCCATTCTCCTTTCTTATCCTTTTGGGTATAATTGGATTTGGAAGATGAAGAAGTATTCAGTTTGTCTTTGATTATGCGAATGCCCACCAAGGCATCGACAGCAACAAGTACGCTAGGCAAGTCCTTCACATTTTGCCTCTGAAGTTCAATTTATGCCGTAGGCTGTGAACTATACAAGAAATTATATAATTTGTTCTCCTCAGACATATTTTGAATATCTAGCATCAAAGAACTAAATTCTTTGACATAGTCCCTCATGGAACCATTCCGTTTGAGACGTTTTAACCCATCTCGTGCAATCCACGAGGTGTTGCTCGGAAGGAATTGATCCTTCATTTTCTTCTTCAGCCGATCCCAAGTATTAATTTTCTGTCGACCTGCATTAGTATCATCCACCATGCATGTTCGCCATCATAACTTCGCATCACCAACAAGGTACATGCTTGCAATTGTCACTTTCTCGGTTTTAGGCACTTTAGCAGCCGAGAAGTATTGCTCTATATCCCATAAAAAATTTTCGAGTTCTTTGGTACTCGTGTGCCTCCAAAGGATTTGGGTTCAGAAACTCTTACCATTAAACAGTTATGCCTCCTTTCTCTACTAGAAGTCATTGTTCTTTATTATTCTTGTGAATCTGCACCAATTCCTCCATCAGAGACTCTTGAACTTGCTCTATATTGGCCTCCAAATTGAAAATCTTTGCAATCAAATTGCAAACATCTTCTCCCTTGAGGACCACACCAACCAAGGCTTCAAGAGCGCCAATCCTTTCTTTGATTTCGTGGTTGCCTCCTGCCATCTTCAAAGCTCTGATACCAATTATCATAGGGGTAATTTCTACCTTAGAAATTTCTTACGAGGCCACCAAGTCCAACACTTGATTCATCCTACAAACACACCACCAAAGTGCAAGAGAATGCACAAGACAAAGGCACAAAACTAGCCACAAGCAAGAACGCCCAACGTCTAGGAAAAACTCCCAACCTTTTTTGTATTCACAATAAAAGATTACAAAGTGGTCTCTGAACAAATTGCTCACACATTCCTCTCTTCTTAGCCATTGCCCAACATTGCCTATTTATAATGTATAGACAGAAGTTGACTTGGCGGTTACAAGCGGTTGCAAGGCAGTTTCGTTAAATTGTCATGCCATATGTCCCAACTGCCTGTCGACATCACTTGCTATAACACCATGCCAAACATCAGCCCACACCCTTATGCTTGGCCCAGGCCCGGCTCCACAAACTGGTTGCTTTGCCATCATGCCAAATGCTAGCTGACACGCCCGATGCATGGCCCAAGTCCTGCACCGTGGACTTTGGCGAAAACAGCTAACTCTATCCCTCATGCTGCATTGCATGCGCCCGCCGTATGCCATGGCTCACCTTTTTTGCAAGCCTTGCTTGGCTAAATGCTTAGACTCTGCATGTTCAATCTTCGCATATGTTCACCACCGTCAAGTCGACCTCCTGCTCGACTTGTTCTTGGACAGTCGATGCATGGCCCAAGTCCTGCACCGCAGATTTAGTTGAAAACAGTGTTCTAAAAATCGGCCTAGGCGCTATGCGCCAACCAGACGCACCGAAAACATGCTAGTCGGCCAGCCTAGGCGGCCTTGGTGCCTAGGCGGGATTAGGCGGCCCTAGGCGTTGACTAATCTGTCGAATCATCGGTTTTCATGATTTTTTTAGTTTGAGGTTTTAAATTTAAAACCCAATTAAAAAAAAACTAAAATGTAATTTTTTTTATAGGCTCTAACTTTAGTCCAAAAAGGAAATTCATTTGTTGGCTTGCCCTAGCGGTTAGTACCGAACTTCATCTTCATCGTACTGAGTAACTAGAGCTAGAGAAATTAGAGCGAATGAAGAAGCTCATATTTCTAAGAAATTAGAGAGCTAAAAGGCTAGAGAAATCTATTTGAAAAAAAAAAAAAATTTGTTGTCTGATCTTTCCTAGGGACTTGGATATAATTGAATTAAAGGTTGACTAAAGTCTCATCCTTTGGAAATGTCATTTTATCAGACAACCCTAAAGATGCTCTAGAGTGAGAGGACTTCATGAGGATGATTTTGCATTCGTAGAAGAAGAGGATCACAATAATAATATTGAGTTTATGTTCGATGAAAAACAAGTTGTTGAAAATTATGGAGAAGTAGAATGAATTTGTGATATTTTATTAGTTGTGTAATTTATACTCATTTTAAATTTGATGTTATTGTGTTGGAGTTATAGAATGTGATTTATTATATAATTTATGTTGATATCGTGGAATCCGCCTAGCGACGCCTAATCCCCGCCTAAGCGGCCTAGGCGCTAGGCGTTAGTTTGGCGCCTAACTAAAGCCTAGTGAATTTTAGAACCTTGGGCGAAAATAGCCTTCCTACTGCTCTATCCCTCATGTTTCATAGCATGCGCCCATCGCATGCCATGGCTCATCTTTTTTGCAAGCCTTGCTTGGCTAAATGCTCAGACTCTGCACGTTCAATCTTCGCATAGTTTGCCACCGTCAAGTCAACCTCCTGCTCAACTTGTTCTTGGGCAGCCCCCACGCTTTGCCGCAAATCCTGTCGATGCTTAGCATGCCTTGCACACATGCCCAATAAGTTGGATCAAAGGAGCAACGTGCCAGTCCTTATGCCTAGCCTTGCCAATGAGTTAAGCGGCTAACACTTAACCTATTTAAGAAAGTGCTAGCAAGCTCAGTTTGGAAGGTCTTTGGAAGTTGTTGCCTAGATTTTTGGGTGAATCCCACCTTCAATTCCTAGAAGAAAAAAATCATTCTACAACCTTCAAGATACACGTTGCTTTCAACCAACTAGATGAATGGTTCATGGGTTTAGCTAATGATAAGCCAATGTGTGTGAAGAATTGCCAAACCAAGATTGTTAAAAATAGTAATTCAAATGTGACTATTCTACATGGGTATCAATCTGATATTCATTTTTTGAAAGTTTTTACACATGATCGATGAGAACTTGGCATTTGACTTGGGGTGTCAAGTGTCGACTAGTATAGACAGTTGATGAAGAGGTTCACACCTCCTGATGTGCTAAATTTTTGTTGAAAAATTATGAAATGTGTGATCATCTTTGTTTTACTTAATTTTATGCATTATCAGTTATCTAACTCTCTTCTAGAACAAGGAAAATGGAAAAAGGAGGAAGACAGAAGAATCTTATACTGTAAAAAAGATGAAAGACGAGAAGGTATTGCCCCATACATTTTTTTCAGAGTTTGCCTTATCTAATATCTTATAAATGATGTTTTTTCCTATTTAGTTGATCTTTCTTTTAGCAAAATGAGGGGGATATTCCTACCATTCTATGTTGTTGTGGTCAAGTATGGTGATTATACCCTCATCAATATTCATCATCATAATATTTACAGTGTACAATCTGAATTGTGTATAGAAGGAAAGGTGAAAAAAGTTGCCCCATGACAGAGCATGGTACAGTGGAGTGTATATGCATAAGGTGAAATTAACAGCATCAAACAATCCTTTTTTGGTTGTAAATAGCAATTCAAGGCCGCATCACTTGAGTTAGATACATTATTGAAATGTCCTGATTTCTTCAAGCCAAGTAAATCAACTACTGAAGTTGAGACCTCAATGGGAGTGGACTTTGGAGTTAACATTTGGGTGTGAAGGGAGATTAAGTAGTTCAAGAATATTATACTAGTATAGGCATGTAAAATATGCCTGTGGGGTGTACCATACATATGACACTAAACTACCAATGTTCAGTATCTTTGAAAAAGATGATCTTGCCTGAATTATTTTTTTACCATATGATACCAAAAATAAAAACTAATGATTGGATACCTATAGAAACCTTTTAGATAGTTAATTCATTGAATATGTTGTAGCCTTGATTCTTTTATCTTTTCATGTGTTAGGAAAAACTGATGGATTTTCCTTCAGCAAATGCTCCTATGGCTCCTAATTTTCTAACAATGCATCATATGAGTATCCATGATCGGCTTCCATCTGAAGGTTCTCATAAATTACAAATTTGTTAATAGTTTTTGTTTTGCATATGTTATCAATTTCTTTCATTTGCACTATATCTTTTGATGAATGTATCAGAATCCTTAAATCTAACAAATTTTGTAAGTGCCCTGCATAACATACCCACATGCAAGCATGCTTTTTTATATCATGTCATGCATGAATGATTTCCATCTTGTTGTTTTTATAAGAAAAAATGTCATATCATAGTTCAAGAGTACAAAAAAATGGTCTATAGTGGCTACCTATGACTGATACAATAATACACCCCTAAAGACCTGTTACATGTATACACAATTTCCATCTTGTTGTTGCCATTCAAATATATCACATATCCATGTTTTCTGATCACGGTATATGTAGGATCCAACTTGATGCTGTCGGGGTGAATAGCGTTACGAATTTTACAAGCTAATAATTGAAAATAACTAAAAAGCAAACTAGAGTAGCACCGCAAAAATAAGAAATAACTTAGCATTGGTTCAATCAATGCAACAAGACAATGCAAGTATGCAAAAAACTTAACTAAAATATTGAGCATGCAAGTAATTGATCAACCAAATCAGACACGTGCAACACTTATAAAAAAATAATTCTTATTTCTTAATTTCTCCTTTCCAAAAAGCTAATGGAAAGGTGGAGAAACCTTATCGAAAAAGAATTTAAAAAGTTTAAGAACAAAAATAACAAGGCAACAACAAAGACATACAAAATATACGCTAGGTGTGGCCGATTGAAATGAAGCGCAAGTTGCAGTGTGTCGTCGTCACAACACAAAAGACACAAGAGCACTAGAGCACGAGCTCAAGAATAAAATGAATTCAGAGTTATTTTAAAGCTTTGCCTTAAGGCCCTTTATATTACCCTTCTACGTTGTTGACATGGCAAATCTCGGTCGACTGAAGCCTCCCTGGTCGCTCGCCTGGAAGCTGCTGGCGTGTTACCAATATTTATCTGATACATAATGTTAACCACGTTCTCGAGTAGCCTGATGACCCTCTGGTCGCCTAGAGAGGTACCAAATCTGATCTTGACCCGACTCGCTTGAATCGCTGGATAATATCATCTCACGGTCGTCTAGAAGCTGCTTCGGTCGCCCTTTGCTCTGGTTGCCCCGACCCTGATATGGTCGCCTCAGCTCTCTGATTTCCTTCATTGCGAGTTATCACCAGTCAATCACTCGAACTCCCTTCGGTTACTTGGAACCGTTGAACTTTGCTTCCCTACAATTGTTACGCGTAATGAGTATGATATAAAATGTAAAGTTAATCATACTTACTTTAGGTCTAGGCGCTCTATTCCCAGTTGACCCATCTAGACTGAGTTGCCAAGGTACAACTCCCTTCCACTTAGACTAGTCTGTCCAGATTACTCCACTTGGACTTGTCTTGCCAAGCCTTCATTTAGCAGTTTACTCCACTTTGACTTGTCTTCCCAAGCCTCCAGCTCCCAGCTTACTCCACTTGACTTGATTCACCTAGTTCCTAACTAGGACTTTCGTGTTTGGTTCCCAACCAAAACTTCGCTCCACTTGACTTCTAATCATGTCTTTATTTGCCTAGCTCCACTAGGACTTAGTCACTGTCTAGTTTCCAACTAGGATTTGCATTGTTTAGCCTTGCTAGAACTTCCATTGCCTAGCCTCACTAGGACTTTTCCTCTGGTCAAGTAACTTGCACATGCACACTTGACAACATTTCATCAGTATACAAAGCATACTAACTTTAAACATAACCATATATTAAAACATAGGTTTTGTGGTCTAAACTTAATTTAAAGTTAGCTAAATCAACAATATTAAAAATAAATTTGTATTATATGTATGATAAAGAAAAGAATATAAATGCAATCATATATTAATGCATTTTAATGAAAGTTTTAAATTCTCCCCCTTAATATAAAACTCTCCATTAATGAAAACTCTTTAATATTGAGGAAATTTATACTAAGATTTTAAACTAATTTTTCTCTCCCCCTTTTATATATCAAAAATAGGTATTAAGAAGTAGAAAGAAAAGCTTTTTAACCATGGAATTTTCTACCAGAATTGTCCAATGTACGTTTAACTCTGTTTAGCTAAATGATTCAACTAAACAAGTAGTTAGATAAAACAAGTTTCAATAATATAAGTGAGCATATAATACTTTGAAATGTAAGCTAAAATGTAGCGACTTGGTGTAAACGTCGAATATAAGTCAAACAAGTCAAGTTTAAGAAGGGTAAGTGAAATAAATATAAACCAGATAAGTCAAACATAAGTCATTAAATAACCAAGTAATAAATTTATGTAACTAATTAAGAATCCAAATGATAATCAAATTGAATCATTCTCCATTAAAGTTACACAAGTCAATATGAGTTCATCAAATCTAAGAATTATGTAAGCATTAAGCTTATAACACGACAAAACTTAACAACTTAGGATTTAAATGATAATTAACGTAACATGACTTGAATAATTAATAGCCTTACAAATGATAAGGTAGATATAGGTAATTTAAGCCATAGTTCAAAATTTTGTTCTGTGCCGGGCGGAACGAGCGAAACTTATCGTCCTCTCGTGCACCAAAACTGGCACCAAACTAGTGACGATTTTGTCACATCATCGCATGCGTCATGCGGTAGGAGGAATCGCGTGCGCTGGTCGTTGCGTGACAAAGGGAATCGCTACAACGTGGACAGCGTGTCACGATTCCATTGCGACATCGTGGGCACCATGTTGTGATTCCATCACGACTGAAGGAATTGATTCCTTCTGTTGATTAATCGATTCCTTTTGTCGATTAATAAAAAAAACATTATATAATATAGGGGAGGGGCAACGATGAAGGTATCCAGCGAGTTATCAGCGACGAAGGCGATCAGCGGCGAAGGCATCTAGTGAGGCAGCGACCGTCCTGACAAGTATGATTTCAATTTAAGTAAAATGCAAGTAGAGGTGCCTCGGAAGCGTACTGGAGGCGTCACGGAACGCCTCCGGCACCACCGAAAGCGTTGGGGACCAAGGCATCCCAGTGGCGCCTCCAACGGTCCAACCACACTTCGCTGTTGTCCTGAGGCATCCCGGACGCCTCGCAGGCGGCGCCATAAGTGTCGGAGGAGTCCTAGCGGTCTCGGGTGCCTCGCAGGCACCGATGGAGGAGTCACGGGACGCCTCGGGCACCGTCGGAGGAGTCGGATGACTCCAACAGTATCGAAGGAGTTCTACAACTCCAATGGGGCCAAAGGCGTCCTGCGACTCTCTGGCGCCGCTGGACGAGCATGCTGTGATGATCCTGAAGACGCATCTTCATTGTTAAAAATTAAATATTTCGATTTAATTAATTCAAATATTTCCTAACCTAAGTGTGATATCCGGAAGAAGTTTTTATAAAACCTAATTAAATGATTCTAATAAAATATAAATATATTTAAAATTAAAAAAATTAATAAATTTTATTAATTAATTTTGAAAATTAATTTTATTGATTTAAATTTTATTTAAAAATTTTAAAAAATTCTAAAAATATTAAAAAATATATAATAAATTCGATTAATATTCTTAAATAAATAAATAGATAATTTATATAATTATTATACATAACATAGCATTTTTTAATTAATTTATATACTTATTATACATAATATTTTTTTTTTTTGTCTTAGAATGAATTTAAAATTTAGATCCATGATTATTAAGATATTTAGCTTTTTTACTTTTAGAATTCTTGCTTATTGAATATATAAAACATATATTTTTATCTTAGAATGTCTACCGATCTATCTAGGAAATATTATATGTTCTTTATTTAAGAAATTTTGATAAAGGTATGTCAAGTTTATGATTTCTAATAAAACACTTATAATTTTGTGTACCTCTAATTATTCTAAATTGAGATAGTTGAATTATTATTATGAGAAAATTATTTTAAGTTTACTTTATAAAAACATATTATAGAAGATTGCTTGTAGGAAGTTGCTCTTTATATACTTAATTTATAAATTTACAATGATAAAGATATTTTTGACGTTATAAAATGATGATCATTATCTGAAATGTGTATTATTCTTAATTTTATATAATGCATAGTTAATGGCACCAAAATAACAATCTCATGATTTAGCTTGGAGACACGCACGTCGATTAGAAAATTGATTTCATTGGCAATGTTTGCATTGTGATATGATTGGACGCAGTGGTAGGATCACACACCTAAAACAACATCTTGCTGGTGGATATCCGGATGTTTCTAATTGTCCAAAAGTTTCTCAAGAAGTTCGTCGTGCAATGAAAGAGGAACTTGATGGAAAAAAGCATTAAAGTATAAACAACAACGACAACGTAAACTTGTTGATAGTCGAAGCTCTAAACAACCAATCTATGATGAATTTAAAGGTTGCGGTGAAGTTCTAAATGACAAAGATTTTTTAGCAGCTCTTAGTGTCTCTCGAACTTAATATGAATATGAGCAAAATATATGACATAGAAGTGATTTAACTGGTGTCGGTGGAAGTGGCTTAACTACTGCAGCAACATTGGGAAGGAGTGCAAGTGTTCGTATTCCTTCAACACAAGGTGGTATTGGTCCTTTTTTTCCTTCTATGAGACGAAGACGTGCAGTTGATATTATTGATATTGATCCACTACATTCCCAGACCAAACTATCAAACATACTAGGATTGATGATGCATATACAAAAGAAAGAAGGAATCAATCAGTCAAAGCATTGCTAAATTTTTTCATTTTAATCATATTCTCCCTAATACAGCAAACAACACATATTACCTTAGCATGGTGTCCAACAACCAAAAATCTGGTCCTGGTATTCAACCTCCGACTGCATATGAAATTGCCCGTTCATATTTAGATAAACAAGTGGAGGAGATCAAGACTTGGATCGTAAGAAGCAATGGAGCTTATATGAGGTTACGTTGATGTGTGATGGCTAGACAAGACCTACACGGATGAGCATTATCAACTTTCTACTATACTGCAATAGAAAGGTGATATTAAATCTATTGATTCAACTACAGACTATCATGATTCACCCTACATATATCATTTGATGGATAGTGTAGTTCAAGAGATAGGTGTAGAACATATAGTGCAGGTGATTACAGATAATAGTGTCAACTTTAAGAGGGCTGGAGAGTTATTGAGCAAAAGTATCAAACATTATTTTGGACATCATGTGCAGCACATTGTTTCGATTTGATTATGGCAGATATCGGTAAGCTCGATATAGTGAAGAAGGTAGTGAAAAAGGGTTAATCTTTAACAAAATTCCTCAATAATCATCATTGAGTTCATGAATTAATGAGAAAAATTATTGATGGAGAGATTTTGCAACCAAGAGCGACTATATTTGCCACTCACTTTCTCCTATTGAAATTGTTGAACCAGAAAAAAGTCGAATTGAAGACCGTGTTCTCTTTTGAGGATTGGGAAACCTCTCGATATTCTAACACAACTGAAGGTAAGGAGATACAAAAATTATTATATCTGTTAGATTTTGGGACTATATCGCAGATATTCTTATAGCAGTAGAACCATTATACGTTATTCTACATACAGTCGATATGAACAAGAAGCCACAAATGGGCAACGTTTACCGCCTAATTCATGAAGCAAAAGAGGAAATTAAGAGACGTCTACAATCACCAATCAAGTATAAACTTTACATTGTTATAATCACTATAAGATGGGACGATCAAATGGGAAAATATATTCATTTGGCCGATACATATTTTTTTAATGATAAAGATTTTTTAATATTGTTATTAATAATTATATATGTTTAATTATTGTAGGTTATTATCTCAATCTGACGTATCAATACCGTTATAATCTATGATTTATTAGTGGCCCTCAGATATGTAATATCAAGACTATATACAAATAGAAAATCAATTGCTGAGACTATTAATGAAAGTCGATTATTTCAAGAGGCATATGCTTCTTTTAGCGATCCTATTGCAGTGTCATGCAGATATAAAATGGATGCAAGTAAATATAGTAAAAATTATTACTAATTATTGTCAACAAATATAAATATTGTTTTAATTTTATTTTTATTAATCTTACAGCTGAGTGGTAGTTACAATATGGAGGATCAACTCCAGATTTGAAAAAGATTGAAGTACGAATTCTTTCACAGACAACGTCTTCAAGTGGTTGTGAAAGAAATTGGTCAACTTTCTCCCTCATTCATACAAAAGTACAAAATCATCTTTCTTATCGTCGCTTGGAGAAGGTGGTCTACGTTCAGTATAATATGCGTCTTTAACTAAGAGCAATAACAGAAGAGAATGAAGAACAAGAGCCTGGTGATGTAGACCCATTTGATATTGGATTTATTCAAATTGAGAATAATCCAATGATGAATTGGTGGAGCGCTGTTGAGGCTGAGAATCTATTACTTGATGAAGTAGGAGACTCACCATGACCATCTCAATTTCTTACTCAACAGATTGAAAAAATACAAGCTGGAGGAGATATCTGTGAGCAAGAAGATGATGAAGCTTTTGATCAAGAATTTCGATTTTCTGGATTTCGGTCTAGACGTTCTCAAACATCCAACCCCAAACCTAACTAAAGTCCATAGATAAAGGCAAAAGCAAAGGCAAAGCTCCTGTAATTTTTACTAAAAAGAAAGAAAAAGTCAAACCTCCTACTTTTACGAGAAGGGGTCAATTGAGAATTAGAGAAAATTCACTCGATGCAATTGATGAGCAAGAACATGATGATCATCACCTTCTAACATCATTCGACAAGAAGTTCGAAATGAGGATAGTGATGTTGATAGCAGTGCAAGTCCTCATGGAAGGGATGATAGTGGCGATGCATCTGGTGGTAAAAATTAGGTTCCCTCTACTCTGGCACTGGAGCCATGGACATGTGAGACAGATTACACACATGCAACTCAAGATTATGATCATGGAGCTAGAAGTAGATATGCAAGAGAGTTTAGCTGAAATTGATTCTGGCCGAAGTTCATCATACTCTCAACCATCTTATTATAACTCTGATGCATCATATGGCGATCCATCATACCAGAGCTCGGGGATATATGCTTATCTTTATTCTGTGCTTGTACCTATACCTGTTCCGATTTCAGTGGTTCCTGTTCAAATTCAGCTTCCACTGATGAATTGAAGTACGTTGATAGACATGTGGAGAAATCAATATCAATATTGCATGTCATGGGATGATTATATAATCTAGGCGTTGAAGACCTATGGAATTGACCTAAGCAGAATGTTGTAAGAATCAATGCTTCCATCTTATTCACGTCACTCCTTTTGGTATTAGTAAAGTAATATATTATGATGTATCAATTTTAATTCAAATTATTGATAAATTAATTTTCTTTAAAGAAAACTATATATATATTAACTATTCAATAATTGAGAATTTATATAAAATCAATATACAACTTATTTTTAAATTATACACAATAAATGTATTTATCTAATAATTACTAAGTAAAAAAAAAATACTGAAACCGTATTAATACAGCACGATACCAAAATCGTATAGTTCCGGTCTAGGACTAAACCTCGACACGGGTCGAGATTTTAAACCTTGATTTAAGCTCTAAGTAAGATACGAATTTTGAGTAAATAATAATCTTAGAATCAACTCAAATAATCTTACATATCCACTAAGTAAGTTAAAACATAATAAGCTACTCGTGTAAGTTACAAGTAAGCTTTATAGTCAAAATCATAATGTAATACTTGTAAGCATAAACATAAGCATCAATTAGATATGCACAAGTAAGCATTGAAAATTTATTAAGTTAGACACAACTTGGTAAAATAAGTTAAGACAAGTGAACATGTAACATGACTATAACTTAATGTGAATAAGTAATCATGTATCTAAACAAATAAACTAAGTATCAACATCTGAAGTTAAGTTTGACTTTAAAGTCAAAAGAAGTCAACATTAGACAGGTCAAATAAGTCAAACTAGTCAAACCTAACAAGACCTAAATCCTAGTTTGAGTAAAACTAAAAGTTAACTCCCCTAAATTAGAGGTTTAGTTCTTTTCGTTCAAAAATTTCTATCTTCTTCTAGGTTTGGGCTAGAGTTAACATGAATTGAATCCATATAATGAACATGATATTTAGGGATCCAATACGGATTATATCCTAAATGATTATGACTTATTTTCTTCCTTTATCCAAAAGTGTCTTCTTGTTGTGTTGTAGGACACTTGTGTGAGAAATAAGATTAGTTAAGCGTGTATATGTGAAGACTAGTTAAACTCTCAAACCCATGATTTTAGCTACACCTTAATAAGAAGGTGAAGAGTTGATATTTATCTCCACCTTAACGAGAAGGTGAAGAATTGATATTCATCTTTATAAATACCCATACACCTAAGAGAAGAAGTATATTTTAAGAAACGAGAAGGAAGGAGAAGAGTTGATATTCATCTCTGCTTTGGCAAGGAAGGAGAAGTATATTTTAAGAATTCCACTGTTCTCATCGCTTCTTCAATTTCTAAGGATTACTATAAGTGGGCTTATTATTCAAATACTATTGATTCAAAAACTGTTTCGTCCAAATACTACTGTTTCACTACTATTGTTATCGACTACTATTATTATCGATTACTGTCATTATTGAATTTTGAGGCACTAAATTGTTTATGAACTAAATGGTATGGATACGTATTCTGGAACCGATAATGAAATCGAGAATAGAGAACAAGTCGTGTTATGGGGATGGTGAATTTGCTTCAATTACTGACAGGAACACTAGGAGTCCGTTGCAATAATGAACTATTAGATTTAAGTGAATGTAATTCAATTAGTTTCGAATTGTATAAAGATTAGTTTTTTTACAATTCCTATACTAGTGAGGCTGGTTCTCAAATTTTATGTTAGAAAGCAACGCCGATGTGACAGTTAAGTGGTATCAGAGCGAGGTTCAACCTAGGCTGAGACATTACATTTGGTGTTTGGGTGTAGGAAAATGGCCAGTGCAACTAATGTAACCAGGCAGTTAGAAAGAAAGGTCAAGGAACTTAAAAATGCCTTGGCGTATGAACGATGGGAGAATGCCAGTTTACTAGAATTAAGAGACCACCTTTAAGTTGATGTAACACGATTCGCCTTCTATCACCACGCTACAGAGAAGCAACTCAAGGACGCACACAAGGAGTTGCGAGAGGCACACGAAATAATTAGAGGACTTACTGTTCTCAAAAATTCACTATTAGAGCAAAAACAAAATCTGCAACAATGGATCATATCCAACAGGAGTTTAATGATTACTGCAATCAAATGGAGGACTAAGTACTAGAACTTCAAGGCACTATTGAAGCCCTTGGTGATCAAAACACGACCTTAATTGAGGTCATCGAGCAATAACATGGAGAGGGCGATAATGAGAAAGAGGATCTCGAAGAGGACCTTATGGAAGAAGAGGATTTACGAGATGGAGAGATAATATACTAGGCAATAGATATTTGAGAATTAGAATAGATTACTCTAAAGTCTACTTAGCTTCATGAATAGTTTGTATATAATCTTTGCAAACGAATTAAAAAAATAGAAGAGAGAAATCATCATATAAATGACCTTTTCTACTCTTTCCTAGCATTAGGTTGCATATCCCAACACCTATTCTAAGAATATCATGATCTTGTAGGAAATGGCAAGAAAACCACTACGAGATAACCATAACCCACGTGATGTTTACCCAAGAGAAAATAATAACAAAGCAGGCAGTAGGAGACAACCATCACCAAGAGCACAAGGCTTAAGCCGCGAAGACCTAGTGGCTATAGCAACAATAGTGGTGACCACACTTCAAGGGTTTGTAAACCTAGCTACTAATCAACCACCACCACCAGTCTCTCAGCCTAATTGGGATTAAACATCATTATGAGTCTCTTCGGAGGGCAAGAGTGCCAAGCTTCGATGGGAACTCAGACCCAGAGGTTGGACAAAACTGGTTGGAGATAGAGAATCATCTTCAATTGCTAGAAGTTCCCTAAAAAATTAAAGTGGCGGTTGTAACCCTATTTCTAGTAGACAAAGCTGCAAAGTGGTGGAAGAGCATTGCACCTTCCATGGCGGAAGGGGGACCAATCACGTGGCAAAGGTTTCGAGAAGCCTTTTTGAGGCAATATTTTCCAACTGCCATACAACTTCAGAAGCTGACTGAATTTGAAAACCTCACTCAAGCTCCAAATATGTTAGTAATGGAGTATATGTCCAAGTTCCACGCACTAGGAATATATTCTCCAGTGATTATAGCGGGCGAGACATTAAAACTCCATCATTTTAAGAAGGGTCTGAATAGTAGAATTCAATCGACTCTAGCGATGTTTGAGCCGAGGGATTTTGAAGAGTTAATGGGAGGCAACAATTTGAGCTAAGACAGATATCAAACGGTGAGAAGAGGAGAATATATTGAAAAGACCACACACGAGTTACGACTCCTCCTGCAATGGACAAATGCCCAAAAGGCCAGATATTTCAAACCACCAACCCAGAGGACCTGCGCATCCTCGAATCAACCAGGAGGCCAAGATGTGCCTGGCTTGAGGATTTGCACATTCTGGGGAGTGTCGCAAGAAGATAGGAGTGTGCTTCCAATGTGGACAAGTGAGACATCGTATCGCTCAATGCTCTTATATGGAGCGACAGGATGGAGGTTCTAGCAATGGTGTAGGTACAAGGGCTCCAGGGATAACAAAGTAGCCATAAATGCTCGTGTATATGCCATAATCTAGGAAGAAACAAATATAGCTAATGATGTTATGGCAGGTACCATTCTAATCAACAATCTACCTGCTTTGTATTGTTTGATTATGGTGTCATACATTCATTTATCTCTAAGAGATTTGCTAAGAAACCAGAAAACCTAGAAGAACCTTATAAAGTAGCGACGCCAACGAATAAGACTTTAGAAACATGCACTCTATATAGGAATTGTAGCGCCCAAATAACAAATCAAGTGTTTAGGGCTGATCTGATTCAACTCTGCATGGTAGAATTCAATGTGATTTTGGGGATGGATTGCCTAGCTAAAAATCATACATTGGTGGACTGTCATTCAAAGATTGTTCAACTATAAACCCCAAATCAAGAGGAGATTATTTTCCATGGTAAAGTTAAGAAGCAGAAATCTCTCTTATCCGCTTCTCAAACCTAGAAAATTATGAAATGTGGGGAGGAAGTATACCTTGCAATAATAAGCGAGGTAAAGGGGGACTCCGAGTTAAGAATAGAAGATATACCGGTAGTAAGGGAGTTCCCAAATGTTTTTCCGGACGAACTACTAAGGTCACTTCCTGATCGAGAAATCAAATTCGAGGTCAATATAGTGTCGAATGCCACGCCAATTTCAAAGGCTCCATACCGAATGACTGAATTAAGGAACTCAGGGAAAAACTTCAAGAACTACTGGAAAAGAAGCAGATAAGGCCAAATGCATCACCATGGGGAGCACCAGTGTTATTCATAAAGAAAAAGGATAGCAGCATATGGTTGTGCATCAATTTCAGGGAATTAAATAAGATCACAATTAAGAATAAATATCCTTTACCGAGAATTGATGACCTATTCGACCAACTTAAAGGAGCTAAAGTGTATTTAAAGGTCGATTTAAGGTCAGGATACCATCAGTTACAGATTAAAGGGGAGGATATTCTGAAAACATCCTTTCGAACGAGATATTGGCATTATGAATTTATGGTAATGTCATTCGAATTAACAAACCCTCCCTCGACATTCATAGACCTTATGAATCGCATCTTCAAGTCATTCCTTGATAAGTTCGTGGTAGTATTCATCGATGATATACATTTACTCATCAAGTGAAAAAGACCACGCAGGACACCTCCTGTTCACACTCAAAACTCTTTGTGAGAAATAATTATATACCAAGTTCAAGAAATGTGAATTTTGGCTATAGAGTGTAACTTTCTTGGGGCATATCATATCGGAGGGCTTATCAGTGGGCCCAAAGAAAGTGGAGGCAATATTAGAATGGCCACAGCTGACGACTGTTACCGAGGTTCGAAGTTTTTTAAGATTAGCCGACTACTATTGGAAATTCATTGAAGGATTTTCCTCAATAGCCATATCTCTGACCAAACTCACACAGAAAACTTCGAAGTTCAATTAAGATGAGAGATGTGAGGGGAGCTTTGAGACCTTAAAAAAGAAATTGACGTCAACACTAATATTGGTTATACCCATCGAAGGTAATGGTTTTACCATTTATAGCAATGTCTCGAAAAGAGGCCTGGGGTGCATGCTTATGCAAGATGACAGGGTGATTGCATATGCATCAAGACAGTTAAAATTATATGAGTAAAATTACCCCACCTACAAACTCGAGCTGGCAGCAGTAGTCTTTACTTTAAAAATTTAGAGACACTACTTATACGAGGTTAAGTGAGAGATCTTTACATACCATCACCAGAGCTTCAAATACTTATTTACTCAAAAGGAATTACATATGAGACAGAGACGGTGGATTGAGCTTCTCAAGGATTATGATCTTACTAACAATTACCATCCAAGAAAAGCGAACAAAGTGGCAGACGCTTTGAGCTGTAAAAGCTTAGGAAAAATGATTATTGGCTCAGTGTCGACTGAATCATGCATACATGAAAGAATCAAAGTAGGCCAGAACTAAGCCCTAATTTGATAAAACTCAAAGCGCTCAAGATGGAAAAACCTTAGAATTTCAAGTAGATGGTAATGACATACTTTGAATGAGAGAACGACTATGTGTGCCAGATATTGACAACCTTCGAAAGGAAGTACTGTTCGTGGCATACAAATCTCAATTCACCTTCAAAGTAAAAAAATGTAGACTTGAAGAAAAGATTCTGGTGGTGTGGAATAAAGCAAGATGTAGCAGACTTCGAGGCTACGTGTTTGGTGTGTCAACAAGTGAAGGCAGAATACCAACGACATGGATTCTTATAACCATTAGAAATTCCTGAATGGAAATAGGAATAGATTATCATGGACTTCGCTGTAGGGTTGCTAAGATCACGCTAGAGTCATGATGCTATATGAGTGATTGTGGACAAGCTTACAAAGTCCGCTCATTTCATGCCAATACGCATGAATTATAATCTCGACAAGCTAGCAAATCTTTATATAGATCATATAGTGTGACTACATAGAGTGCTAGTAAGTATCTTATCCGACAAAGATCCAAGATTCTTGTCCAGATTTTGGAAAAAATTTCAACAAGCAATGAGCTCCAAAGTTACTCTTAGCACGGCTTACCATCCACAAATAGATGGGCAAACGGAAAGAACAACCCAAACACTTGAGGACATGTTACGAGCATGCGCACTGGACTTTAGTTCAAATTGGGATGATCATCTTCCTTTGATCGAGTTTGCCTATAACAATAGCTACTATGTCAAACAGCTATCACAACTTGTACAGATTTGACAGCTTCTATAGCTATGTCAAACAACTGTGAATAGATTTCATAGCTTGTACAGAAATAAAATAGTTGTGAGCAAAAAGTAGGAAATCAAGGGATTTAGTTAGAAGGATATTAATTTCTTATATACAGAATAATTTGTTTTTCTATTCTCTCTTCTATTGTAATGTTGTATATAATGGATATTTCCATTTTGAATGTAAGAGAATTTTCGAGTAATATCAATTCTATCTATATTTTTTCACATAGTATCAGAGTTTTAGCCCTTATTGCTAATTCTCTTTTCTACATTTCTTCATCATGGCCGATTCTCAAACAACCATTTCCAACAACGCTAGCTAATCTATTGGGTTTGATGACGGTAGTTTAGTCCAGAAAATTGGTGATCTGTAGAATATTCAGGCTTCCAATCGACTCAACGGGAAGAATTACTTGAAATGGTCTCAGTTTGTTCGTGCGTACGTCAAAGGCAAAGGAAAACTTAGCCATATCCTTAGGATAGGACCTGCCACGACTGATCCAGTTTTTGAGGCATGGGATGAAGAAGACTCTATGATTATGTCTTGGTTATATGATTCCATGGAACCATCCATCAGTGCTACATGTATGTTTCTCTCTATTGCTCATGAAATTTGAGATTGCATTACCTGTACTTACTCAAAAGCCCATAATGTTGACCAAGTTTATGAACTCAAAGTAAAAGCAAGTGCTACTAAGAAGGGAGATAAATCAGTCACTGAATATTCTACAATTTTACAAAATTTGTGACAAGAACTCGATTATTGCTAAATAATTGAGCATGCAATCAAGTGCAGCAAGACAATGTAAGCACACAAAGAACTAAACTAAAATATTGAGCATGCAAATAGTTGATCAACCAAATCAGGAATATAGACACATGTAACAATTTAAAAAATGATTTTTATTTCTTAATTTCTCCTTTCTAGAAAGCTTCTAGAATGACGGAAAAACCTTACAGAAAAAGAATTTAAAATGTTTAAGCACAAAAATAATAAGGCAACAACAAAGAAATAAAGAATATACGCTAGCTGTGTCCAATTGAAATGAAGCGCAAGTTGCAGTGTATCATTGTCGCAGCATAGAAGGCACAAGAGCACTTGAGCACGAGCACATAATGAAATAAATTCAGTGAATTAAGTTATTTTAAAGCTATGCGTCGAGGCCTTTATACAGCACTTCTCTATTGCTAACGTGGCAAATCCCGATTGACTAGAGCCTCCCCAGTCACTTGGAAGTTGCTAATGTGGATGCAACATTTATCTGATAGATAACGTTAACCGCGTTCTCCGATCGCTCGGTGATACTTCGGTCACCTAGAGAGGGGTCAAATATGATATTGACCTGACTCGCTTGGATTGTTGGATAACATCATCTCCCGGTCGCTTGGAAGCTGCTCCAGTCGGCGTATGCTCCGGTCGCCACAACCCTGATACACAGTCTCCTAGACTCTCTGATTTTCCTCATCGAGAGTTATAACCAGCCATTCGCTCGGATTCCCTCCTATCGCTTGGAACCGTAAAACTTTGCTTCCCTACTATGGTTATGCGTAATGAGTATGATATAAAATGTAAAGTTACTCGTACTTACTTTGGGTCTAGACACTTTGCTTGCCCCATCTAGATTGAGTTACCAAGTTACAACTCCCAATTAAATCCACTTGGACTTGTTTGCCAAGCTTCAACTCTCAGCTTACTCCACATGGACTTGCCTGCTTACTCCATTTGCTTACTCCACTCGAGCTTGTCTTGCTAAGCCTTCAATTCCCACATAGGACTTTCATGCTTGGTTCCCAACCAAGACTTAGCTCCTGCTTGACTTCCAATCAGGTCTTCAGTTGTTTAGCTCCATTAGGACTTAGTCACTGGTTCCCAATCAGGGCTGGCACTGCCTAACCTTGTTAGGACTTTCATTGTCTAGCCTCGCTAGGACTTTTCCTCTTGTCAAGTAACTTACACTTGACAACATTTCATCAGTACACAAAGCATACTAACTTTAAACTTAACTATATATCAAAACATAGGTTCGATGTTGTGCTCCCAGCACAACATTTTATTGTGACGGTTTTTGTATTTTACTTTTGGATTTTTGTTCATTCTATCACCTGTCTGAATGCAACTTCAGATTGATACTGGCCTCATAAGTGAGCATCTGGCTATACCATTACATCACTAATCAATTTAGATTGATACTGCAAAAAAGGGACTTACCTTGGTTGGATTTGGCTAATTTGGTTTATCTAATTTCTGTATTTTTCTCAATGTCAGTTGTTGATTGCTTCATGAAGTGTTTCTATGGTTGGTTAACTGACCTCATGATGATCTATTAATATTCTAATGGAAACAGAATTCCCTGAACAGATAATAGTAAAGATTCTATCTTGTTTGAATCAAACTATGATTGTGCTATGACCCGAAAGGCACCGTTTATATGTAAGGGATAGTCTTCTTGTTCGTGACAATGTCTATCGCTGCATCGTAAACATAGCGTAGTACCACTAAAGAATGCATAAGGTTGTAACAATAATATATTCTGACAGGTTTTTTAACAATGTAAAAATATATTGACACAATGTCTTACTCATGATGACAAACATAACTAATCAGTGCTGAGTAACATAATTGGACTCATGATGATAAATGAGAAAATACACAAAAGTAAAATATATGAAATAAACAATCCATGCGATAGGAGAAATAAAATGAATGAACACTGATAAAACCATCTTAAATATTGTGATCAGGTGTCTCTGAGCATGATCATCTTGAAATACTATCCAAACCTTAAAGATCACCTTAAGTCTGTGAATCTAGAGGTTAAAGAAAAAGTGGAGAATGAGCATACAAGCATAAAGTGGGATGAGAAAAGATATGCATGATATCATATGATAGAAGGCAACAAAACTCTACAATTGCTGACTCATATTCCTTTAGAATCATAACATCATTAAGTAATTCTCATTATTTTTCTTTCTTTCCTTGTTAAATAGTTTTATCATTTTCCTATATTTTCTCTTTTACACTATTACACATTTTCCCATCTTGTGTTACAATAAAAATCAACATAATTTATAGAGAGGACGAACAACTCACAATCCATCTATTAAAGGATACATCATATATAAAGGTGAACAACCTGCAATCCACATGATACAAAAGTGCATCATATAAATATAAAATAGACGGTGAACAAATATATATATATATATATATATATATATATAAAAGGATGAACAACCCACAATGCACTCAGTGAGAAAAAAACATTTTATGTAAAATGATTGAAGCTTATAAACGTGCAATAGGAATCAATCATCCTTTTTGAGTGTGGAGTCAATGCTCTATAATATAAGTAATTCAGTTGATTTCTTAAATCAACACAAGTAGTTGTTAGTTCCTTAAGTGTGCAGAGCCAAAGCTCTATGATATAAGTGTTACATTCGTTATAATCGCGTGATTTGTGTGAAGCTGCTAAAGGTTTATATTATAACTTATCTATTATTTTGTTAGTTATCATAATTCTTTACTTAAGACTGCCAAGTTGAAGTTTTATATTATAATTTATCTATTATTTTGTTAGCTATCATAATTAATTGTGTTGCAACTCATCACGTTCCCATGGTAGTTAAGTTGTTTTGAGGTACTACCTTAGGTTTTCATATTTTATAGTCATCTCTTGGTAATCATCTTTTTATTAGTAAGTCTTAACTGGGAATAAACAACTATGACTAAAAACAAGCAAGCAGTATAGGAGTATAGGAGTATAGGAGAGAGGCTTTAAGGCAAAAGAGTATAAATGAGTTTATAAGTATTTTTTTTCCCCTAAAATAATATCATTTTTAATTTCATAGCATCTATTTCATCAATTTAATCATGCACAAGATAAATTTGGGAAACCTAAGGGACACCCACCCACATGATCAAACACCTCAATCACATTAGCTTGCCCCAAGACAACTCTAAACTCCTACAACAGGTGGATTTGTTAAGACACACCCAAAGAAAATAGGTGTCGTAACTTATATATAATATTGGAAGTTAAAGTAAGAAGATAAACTATGAACACCAACTCTATATTTTTTATACAAGTTTACTAGGCATATGATTATGTATTGGCATGTCACTTCATCTTGTTTCTTGTCATGTTAGTTCATATGTTGTCTATTATTTTCTATTACTTAATTTCTTAGATGGCCTGCTTTGGTTGCAGAAACGAAGAGTCTTCTTGAGAAAAATGAAAAATGTTTAAGACAGATTGCAAGGAATCTTGAGGGAGGCCTGGTCTGTTATTCTATATTCCTTTTTGTTTTTCATTTTGTACTCACATAATGATTTTGTTCTTTTGTTTGCTTTTTGTTGAGTTTCAGATTGTAGCTCAGACCAACTATAAAATGGCCGAAATACTAAGTGATATGTTGGGTGCTTTTTAAGGGATTCATACACGTTTGGTTCAATTTTACCAAAATAAAGAGAATTGGTTTTAGAAAAAAAAACATTTATCTCATCTTGCTAATCTCTAATTTTGTATTTCTATTTTAATAGATTTAAAGCCCTCAATTGGACCTCATTGATATGTTGAATAATTTTCTTAAACCATCCAATGGCAGGCATTAAAAGACAACCTTTGATAAAACCAAGTACAATGATTCAGAAAAGAAAATTCTAAGTGCTCCTTTTTTCCCCTTAATTAAATGCAAGGAAAACCATAAACTACATGTGTCATGATACTTTTCTTGTGCTGACAAATGTTTTACCAATTTAAGGTGAACAAGATGAGCTGGTGAAGAGGTTCACATGGTTAGTTTTGTTTGAATTGTCCTTTGTTCTTTTTGAACAATGAAGATTCAATTCAATTTGAGATTTTGTCAAAAACCATAGCATCTTGGATAACAAGAGTGGTTGTTCAAGAATAAAAAACTTGGATGCTTCTCATATATCATAATATCTCACTTGTTGGGTGCTCCTTTTATAGACAAGCGGATGTGCTGAAGCCAGCTACTTCATGAATATTTAATGAGTATGAGCACAATCAACTTTCTTATTCCTACTAAAAGGGCAATTCAACTTCTTGTTCTTCTCTGGTTAGCTCAATTTTGTGAGAATGTTCAAGGAACATTTTAATAATATCTTGATCCCTATTAGATCAAGTATTTGGATGTCTCACTTAAAAAATGTTTTCTCCATAAACCAAATTTACATTTCCCTAGAGTATGTTCATTTTGTTTGACATTTTTGCAAGACTAATCATCTTTTGTGCTTGCCCCAACTATTTTGGGTAGGTTACAATATGATGTTAGCTATAGGTAAAGACTAAATTATGAATGTATATCCTTATGCACATTCAAGGAAAAAAACGGTACATAAAACTTCTGCCAATGTGAGGTCCGGGAAGGGTCGGAGCACATTGTACATAGTCTTACCGTTGCGCACTCCAGTAAGAGGCATTTCTACAACTTGAACCCAAGTTTAGCAACAACTTTACCGTTGCACACTCCAGTAAAATTGACAAAATCATTTTAGTGCTAACGCATGGGCTATAGCAAAGTTGATAAACTTTCCTCTTCGTTTTCAAAAAGTACAGTATGTAGGAAAGTTCACATAGATCTGCTTCTCTCAGTCACTGTAATTCCTTCACTTATTAGATACATTATTCTACCTGTTCTTCATAGTGGAGTAGCTCTATTGTAGTAAATATTTCTTACCTTGGTGAAGTTGACCTTTGTCGCTTATGAGAGAATAGAATGGATGATAGTGGTGATCACTAGAACAATTAATTTGAGTGAGTAGCTCTGCTTGCCATATTTCTGATTTCAAAGTAGTGATTGTGGGTCATGAAAGAAAGGATTTACCACCTAAGAAACAAAGTGGATGCCTTAAGTTATCTTTGTGTTTCTGCGCAGCTGCCTGTGTAATTTATTCACGGAGCTGATTTGCTGGAAGCAAGTCGTTCACATTGCTTCTAGCCAGAGAACACGAAAACAAGGTCCCTATCATTGTGCCCTTGCTACCCTGTGCAAACATGGCATCATGATCCTTCTGTATATGAAATGTGTTGTGACTGACACTATTATGTTGTCTTGATCGTTCTTGTCAATTTGTGTCTCATCTTTGAAACTTTCCTGGTTACTACTGTTATCTAATATGTTCTCTACATTCCAGATGCAAGATAACATAAGTTTATTTCATTACATGCGAAATAATATTGCAACCGTGGAGAATAGGTAGTATGTGGTCTTTTCCTTTCTTCAATCTCCTATCTGTATGCTCTAATTCTTTTCGTAATCATCACATGCTTTCTCCAGAATAACTATCCTCTCTAGAGGAATGAACCAAAATCCTGGGTCACTGCAGCAGGTACCTCCCATTCCAATAACTGTAAATGATGAGCTTCTCAGCAGTCTTATACCGCTTGATCAACATGTGAGTTTCTATTTCTCTATATTTGTTTCTTAACTGAAATTTACTTGTTTCATCTATATATTTTTATTTTTTAACTACCTATGATAAGTATGGAGTCCTGGGTACATTAGAACTTGAACCTTCGGATTTGATCATTTTAGTCATAATCTGTTTTTTATCCAAAGCTTATGCAAAAATGCTATTAGTTCTAGTCTTCTTGCAATTTTGAAGTGCATCGCTGCCAACATGGTTTAACTGGAGGCTTAACCAACCTATCATCGACTTTCTAAACATGATGGCACTTACAACTGAAACTTGAAAATTTCAGATGTTTTTGCAAATTTGAATCTCTTGTTAAAGCTGGTTGATGACATACTACATTGATTATGCTCAAGTAAAATTTGGGGTCGATTGTACGGTTGATGGATTAGTGTACACCTTCAATAAGGTTGGTTAAAATCATTTGTTGTCCCCACGAGATGTCCACTAGAAGGTGACAGGCTTACTATAATAGGCCAGGGATCCAATCCTGGTGGGTGCATGCCTTCGGAGAAAAACTCTTCTCATCCCCTAACCACTTGACGGTCGGTTATAAGCTGACCCCATAATTTACCTCCCTTCACATACTTGGGGGCAGGCTGTGAGGGATGCTTGGGGTGAGTGTAATCATCTTTTGTTATAATATTAAAATTATTTGTTGTTCATAGTCAAATTGGTCACCATATGGTAGAAATTGTCGTTGTAAACAAGGGTTTAATCCTGGTAAAAATCATGTGACCATGCCCTCCCATATGGGGCTCATTTCGATTTCCTGATTTACCTCTCTATATATGGTTGTGGGGCTAGCTGTGTAGGGTGCCCAGGGTTGGCATATAACCTTTTTGTCTTAAAATCATTTGCTGATTAATGGCCTAGTCTAGGAGATTCGATAAATGTTTGTCGGAGCATGGAACTTGAGTGGACTCTAGCATTACTTTTGATCGGCCTAGGTCCCTTGTCGTAGGTACCAAATGACCGTCTCTTCCATTATAAATAGTTATCCAAAAGCTAGTCATAGTTTGTGAAGACAGCTTATTCGGCAATACTTCCTCAGAAATCTTGGCTGTTCTTGGTTCTTCTTCTGCAAATCTGAAACAAATAGAAACATCCTGGATGCCGGTTAGTGGGGTAAGTTGCAGAAAATTATGTGATTTTGAATGATCAATAAAAAACATATCATGCAATGTTACATTTGATGCAAATATTGAACTGTTGTTGTTAGAAGTACTTAAATTAACAGGAGTTCACATGTGACGTAACCAAGTTCTTGGTGTTAACTCACTAAGTTGTTTGATACTGGATTTGTGTTAGCTAATTGAAGATAGCTTATAATTCCATGGCACGATTAGCGACTTAACGACTATTCCTTTTCGCTTCAACTGCAAAAAGGTTAATATCAATGTGCCTGGAAGCAGCCACTTGCAGTTGGATCCAACATGCTTCAGACCTAATATAGAATGATCTCAATGATCTAGTCATGCAAAATGCTCTCGGAAATGCTGCACAGGCTCACTCAGCTTTCGACATTATGTTTTCCCGTGGGAAGATCTGATGGAGAGCCAGAGATGTACTGAACCAGGCCCGAGGCAACAAAAAAAATCTCTCCTCTCCTCTAAGGCTATGGCTGTAGCCTTATCCTCATCCTTAAATTTATTATCCAAAATATTTGTATTTATTTACTGCAACAATAGGAGTCATATGTTCGGATGTAAGGAAATAATGGTCTTTTCTTTTATTCCCTATTTTTTCGGTTGAATTGACAAGTTTCGTCAAGATGCTAAAATATTGTTTTATAATTTCTTAATTTTTCAGAGTGTGTTAAGCAGTCTGGTCTTAATCAAAATGCTTGAGCCAAATTGTTATTGCAAATCAATTCTTTAAATTTTATTTATGTCAGCTCTGCCTACCTTACCACTTCACTACTCATATTCTAGCTTTATCTTAACTTTGTACTCAGGTTTGCTCAACCTTGGTTAACTGACTTAATCAAACCTATCTCATTTGAACTCTTGATAGTTGGATCGAACTAGATTTGATCCTCTACTCAGCTTGACTGAAGTCTTCTCGACCTAGTCTCGTAGACAATTCTCAGAGTTTTTAAGTTCTACAGTGGACTTAAAAAAAAGTTATTCAGACTTGAGGGAAAACACTAGCATGAAGAAAAGAGGTAAAAAGATGAAGTTAATTCATAATTCACTTAACTCGCACATGGCTTGTGATGCTACCTTTCATGCACTCGGACCACTCCTCTCGCATTCTCCTTAGAGTTGTGGTTGCGTCCATTCTCTGGCAGGCTGAGCCTTGGTGTCTCGTGAGTCAACATGCATCAGCAGGCGTTAGCTGAGCCAACATGACCTCTTCTATGGTCAAGTCAGCAATGAGTTGAGAAATAAGACTCACAGGTGCGCGAGAGAGAAGAGTAGCTTCTATGGTCAAGTCAGCAATGAGTTGAGAGATAGGACTCACGGGTGCACACGAGAGTAGCCTCTATATTGTTGGAATCGAATTTGAAATTCAGATATCGTGTTTCTATACTCTTATGTGCAATGAAAATTTAAAATTTTAATTATGATTTAATAATTAAATAAAAGGAGTGTTCGTATGATTTTTTTTTAAAAAAATATAAGCATGATCTTTATCTAAGCATGCATTACAATTTAACCATTTAAGTAAGAACATAAAAACATAATAAAAATAAATTATCATGTGATTGATTCATATAATGCTAATTTAATCATTTTATTTAGACATACTAAACTATCTAAAATAAACATATTAGATCATTTAAGCATAACCTAAATAAAACTATATATATATATATATAACATACCTTCCAAATAACCTGTGTTTGGTAATCGTTCCAACTATTGTGGATTTAGCGGAATAACTTTTCATTTATTTGTCGTGACCCTATACTTCCTTTGTCTAATCCGGTCCACGATCGGAGTCCTCTTTTCAACACTTAATCATACAAAACTTTATTCGCCAAATTCAACTACTTAAATTTGACTTTCTCAATGGAAAATAAGAAAACCAATACTTGTACGACCCTCAATGGTTTAGGGATATAGTTAGCCATGAGTTCACAAGTCTTTGTGATTCAGGACTATACTTATCTTTTATTTGGGCATGCCCTTAATCACCCCATCCTATGATCAACTCCTTAATTATAGGATATCATAACTAATTCTGATTAACACCCAACAAATTATGGTAAGAGCGTCTAGCAGCACTGCCCCATGATTCCCTAGGTATTACTAAATAATGTCTGTAAGAACCAGTCAATTATGATTAACGTACAGTCTAGTCCTTTCATCTCGTATATCTCGATCGAATCTATAACCATTGGTACATTGAGGATTGTATATTGATTGGACAACCATGTGATATATCTTATAATGATATCAAATGTGTAACTAGGAAACTTCTTTCCTAAAGTACATCTTATAGCTCTAATAAGAGACTTCATACACTATAAGATAATATATTACATAAGATATCCACACCTATGGATATGTGGTGAATCCCATACTACAATGCACTAACTCTTATATGTTTCGTTACTACACCCAATCTCACCATATGTTGACCCTAATAGAGTTGGTAAATGAGTCAAAGTGTAGCCCCAGTATATAGAGTCTCAATGTTGTCCCAGGTCATAAGGACTACTAGTATACAAGCACAACTAAGGACTTATCCACTCAATAAATTATAATCATTTAAAAACTCCATGTGAGGGATGTTAAATGAACTTATCGTATGATCATCTATCTGTATGTTTAAACATCTCTATATTCTTACTAATGAAATATGATATACTACATCAGAGATGCTAGTTTATAGCTCGAACAACATTTTATCTTTGTTTATTAGGTGACCCAATTGACTAGAAATAAATTTAGAATATACAGTGAATATTGATGTATTTTATGATAGTCATCATATGTACTATCACATCTCACTATAGTATATTCAAGGACTTTATCTATGTATCTAGTATGGGTATAAGATAAAATAATGTTAAACTGAATTGAATAATATTAAAATAAAGTCCTAGCCAATAGTTGGCTTTGTAGGGCACTTACTCTAACAAACTCTCACTTGCCCTAATGTCAACTACTTACTAGTTTCAAATCTATCAGTTCGCGATATTTTTTAAAGATGGTCCTAGCAAGACCTTTGTAAGTGGATCAGTAATGTTATATGTGGAGGGAACTTTCTTAACTGTAATGTCACCTCTTTCTACAATTTCTCGGATGATATGGAACTTTCTTAGTATATGTTTGGATTGATGATGAGATCTTGGTTCATTTGTTTGTGCAATAGCTGTTAGCATGTATACTAAAAGTTTAGCTTTTTGTATGAACATTTATATTTTGAAATGAGAATCACTTTGGTCAAATGTTGCATTTTATATGCAGTTGTTCATTTAATTTATATTGTAGATAACATGGTGTGTGGTGTCACACAGAAGATCATGTTATCAGTTCCTTATAAATTATAAATAGTAGCTCACGACCGAGATGAATAGGGGCAAACCATTGGAACGGTTGTAGTGTAATTTGGTATTAGTCTATCTTGACTATAAAATTACACTAGTACACTATGTGTGTATTGAGCATGATCATTTGAGGTTGTTCGATATATACTGATTACATAAAAGTGTTAGTTAGAGCCCTAGAGCCAATCATTTGATGATTGTATTATGGATTTGTTGTATCATATTCTTATATAAATAAAGGCATTTGTTTTTGGTTATTATACTTACTTGTATTGGTGCCAAATAAACTGAGTATAATAGCGTCCTTGAGTAGAAGGTTCTTACCTATATCAATCGGTTAGTTGAACCGATAGTGAGATGATATAGAGAACACTACTCTTAATCATTCCTAGTCGAGTATTAACATTCAGGGACAATGTTAATGCAATAAAACTAGCATGTAGGTCAACTCGATGACTTGATCTCACAAGTCATGGATATAGAGATATCAAGTTGACACATGGGTATGCATTGGAGAATGTATACTGAATGACCCGCCATGAGAAAGTATCATGGATCGTTATATGAGTGTCATATACTTTCTCACATGACTATTAGTATGACTACTAGTCCTTAGACCTGAAGTCACCATGGTTCCCTACATAAGGAGTTATGTACTTTGGTTTCGTCAAACGTCACCCGTAACTGGGTGGACTATAAAGGCAATTACTGGGTATGTAACGAATTATGCAAAGGGATGTGAGTGATGTAGATGGGATCTATCCCTCCTATATGACGGGGGAGACATCGATATTCTTGATAGAGTGAGACCACGAAGTGCATGGCCATGCTCAAATGAGTCAATATGAGATATTGAGCTCATTTGATTTAGTGAGTCTACTTGGAGTTCAAGATTTAGATTGGTCAGAGGATGACATGGTCTATGCCTCACATTGATCAATCTAGATGTCTAGGATAGAAGAACACTTGTCATATATTGTGAGGAGTCAAAATTAGTAGTCACAAGGTGATGTTGGATCTCAACATTCTTGTAACTTGGGTAGTAATGATGTGTTGCTAGATACCGCTCATTACTTATGCTCCTAAATGGCTTTAGGGGCATTGCCAACATTACAAGAACCTATAGGGTCACACACTAAGGACAATTAGATGGAGATTAGGTTCATATGATGAACCAAGAGGATTAGATTCATATGATGAATCAAATTGGATTAAGAGTAATCCTAATTGAGCTAATTGAGTTGGACTCAAGTTGATTCATGTGTTCAATGAGTCTAATTTAGATTATGACTCATTGAATCAATTTAATTAAATGAATTAGATTCATTATATTAAGTTGGTTTGAATCAAATGGTTAGATTAGAACAACCATAAGAGAGATTTGATCAAGTTTGACTTGACTTGAGAAGGAAGATGAAAGGTCATGTTTGACTTGACCATTTGTCACCTCATTTGTGAGTTGACATTAGGAGAACCAATGATGATGTGCCACATCATCAAGGCTAGCACATGTGTGTGCCACCTCATGGAGGTTATAAATCCCCTTTCAATTTAATGTGGCCGACCACATTAAATGAGAAGGAGTTACACATGTGTGGCCGACCACTTTTGTGATGAATGGAATTTTGATTTCATTCAAGGCATTCATTCCATCATCTTCTTCCTCAAGCTCTCAACCTTTCTCCCTCTCCTCTCTTGGCCGAACCTTACCAAGGTGCTACACTATAACAAAAACCCTCATAGACATCAGTTTTCCACCGATGTCTATTACATTTTCGACCGATGTCTATGAAGGCGATGTAAAAGGTCAGCCATTTTAAACATCGGGTTATAACCAGTGTTGTATCACTTAACGACATCGGGTGTAAAACCGATGTAATATTATATGTTAATAACACCAGTTTTGACAGCGGTATACGACCGATGTAATATTAGTTAATGACACCGGTTTTGCAGCGGTGGAAAACCGATGTAATATCAGTATTGTTTAACGACACAAATTCAATTTCCGAAATAGTGAAAAATCAATATTATCACCAAGCAAATCATAAATTTAAGTTAATATTATTAATTCACTAAGAAAATCACAAATAAAAATGCACCGATGTATCTAAACACACCAAATCAATAACCAACACATAAATATTCTTCTTACAACATAAAAAGATAATAGATATTGTGCACATCAAGTCAGTATCCACAAATTACATATAACTATTCTTCTTACAACATCAAAAGATAATAGATAGTATATAAATATTCTTCTTACTGGTGTCAACGTCATCCTTCTTGCTCTGTGCAGAGATTTAACTAAATCTTTCCCAGTAGTTTTATTTGTTAATAGACAATTCTTTTTATCTATTACTGGATGGACACCTCTGTTTGTTTGATGTCCTGAGGATGACAATTGATTGATGATTCTTTGTAAAGGAGGTCTCCATCTTAAAGAAGCCACTGAAGGGGAACTTTGCAATATCCTTCTTGGTTATTAAAACTGAAATAGTTATAATTTGGATGGTCGGTTCTGTTTTGATATCTTGGTCTCCTTTGCCTGTTATATTGAATTGGGGGTGGTGGCCTGGGAGTAATTACCCCATTTTCATACTTGTCGCCTGAAATAGTTATACAAGTCAAACAAATATCTAGTGAGCATACAACTAAAAGTGAATCTCTTCATTCGACATTGAACTATAGAAGTTGGGTCGATCATTCTCATCTAAAGCTGGCCTGGAAGTGGACCCTCGTAATGCACAACTATATATGGAGTTAAAGTAAATACACCTCCATATTCCTTATTCACAGGATCAATGTATGAATCAGGCAAAACAAAGAAAACACCAGGCAAACCTGAGCCAAAAAATTGTGTGACAAATATTTCATAATCAATTGGTAAAAGAAATTGAAAAATAGAAAGTCGATAAAGACTACCATGAAATTTTTCAGACATTTCCTCAGTCATTACGGCTTGAAATCCTTGATAAGTTGTGGTGCTTAATGCATACATCCTCTTCTTAGCTTCCTCCACACTAACCAATTGTCATTAATCAGGTTGCCTGTTTGTTCTTATCAAATAAA
Organism: Zingiber officinale; assembly: GCF_018446385.1. Classification (NCBI taxonomy): domain Eukaryota; kingdom Viridiplantae; phylum Streptophyta; class Magnoliopsida; order Zingiberales; family Zingiberaceae; genus Zingiber; species Zingiber officinale. Next base: position 56,453,687 of record NC_056006.1, on the reverse strand, counting down.
CTAAAATGCGGAATTGACAAGAGAAACTTGGCAAAATAACAACACGTTTTAAGAACGGTGTAACAGAAGAGTAACATATGGGTAGTTTAATATGTTGCAAGCATAGTTTTACCATATGAAAATTGCATATTCAAGACTTACTTTTATGCTAAATCCTTGTATTTATCAACATCCAAGTTAGCAATGACAACATCATCTTCCAATTTGTATGCATTGGCTAACTTCTCATATATCTGCACCAAAAAAAAAAATCAAGTTAGATCTAGTAATCTCATAATTAAAAACATGGCATATATGACCTTAGGCTAATCTAGGTCTTAAGCCCTGTCTCAACAAAAATACTCACAGGAGCAAGATGCTTGCAGTGGCCACACATGTTTGAAGATAAGAAACTTAGTCGTCTACAGTGGATAAGGAAAAGTATCTAATGCTACAAATGGAGAGAAAAAAAGGAACCTCAGCAAATACACTAACCATGGTGCATAGAATTCAACAATAACATCTTTATTTACATCAAGAACAATCTGATAAAATATCTGGAGTCAATACTACTACATTAGAAGGGATAGTTGCTAGTTTCACATTTGTTCCTACAACAATAAGCCCACAAATAAAAGGTAAAAAATTAATTCAGGTGAAAGAATAATATTTGACCATATCTAAAATTGTCATTTCAAGAATTTTTAGTAAATATAATTTGCAATGTACCACCTTCAGTATTCACAAACTCAGTAAGTGCTTCTGCAGTTCATGGACCTTCATATCTGCATGGTTGTTCATATTTATTATGCATCATATGTAAAGAAGACTATTCTGCGAAAGATTAAAGAAAAACATAAAACCAAAATGATGTATCTAATTCCAGTACAGGATCATACTCACTTTTTTGGTTCCAAGGACCCTTTTTTGGTTCCAATCACTACATGGCAGTATAGCACACTAGTAGTGTGCTACATTTAGACTCAAAATGATCAGAAAAGATAAAACCAAAAAAGGAATCTGAGCATGTCCTATTTAGTAAAAGAGATGATGCTTCTTGGCCTGATTTAGAACGATGCTAACCTTCCCAATCAAAACAGATTTAGCCTTTTTAAAGCTCGATCCAAGCTTTTCATATTTAGGGGCAAGCTTCTTGTAGTGTCCACACTTGCGACAAAATGGTATTAGAAGGGCTAAAATTATGCAATTAAAATACACACACATGGAGATCCTTTGCTTTAAACTAGATATTTAATGGAGTCTACATTCATCTTCTATAGTCTTGGCAAACAATCAGTTATGAGAATCGACCATATATAGTGCATTTCAAGTGGATCTTTTAAAGAGAAATACAAGTCGCAGTTTCAATTTCCACACAAGAAGAAACAATGGTGAAGAGCAAATAAGAATTTCAACATCAAATGCACAGAAGTAGGTTTCGATTTCTGAACTATAAGCTAAGATAAATAGGAGACAATTTCATGTTCTATCTTTCTCCGTTCGAATTTTTCCATCAAACGCGAACTCAGCGTCCCCAAATCCATCACGAAAACTACAAGAACCACTGAAAATCAACAACCGCAAACCAGACTATTTAGATCGTCAAGGATCTGATAGAAAGATTCTTCCGGGTGAAGGTTGCCAAAAACTTCGGCAGATCATCCAATTAAAAAAGGAAAAAAAGGAATACCATGGAGCGTAGAACTCAATAAGGGCGGCACGATCCTGGCCGACCTCCTTCTCAAAATTGGCCTCGGTGAGGACGACCTCCTCCAACTCCTCCCTTTGGGGTGAGAACAAGAATCTACCTGCAGCAAAATACCCTCCATTCAGATAGTTTCAATGATCTACCAAGAAATAGTCAATAAGTATCACTGCAAAGTAAAAGCTCCATGAGATTGATTCTCAAATAGCCAATGTGAGCTTGTTTAATCAAACTATTGATAAGTTAGTAAACTTTAGTTGCTTAGTAAATTAAAGGAATGAAAATGCAAATGGAAATGGCAGATTTTAGGGAAGAAAAGAGATTTCTAACCATCAACACAATCAAAGGGTAGATTTTAGGGAAGTAATCCTTTTTCTCTAAAAACAAAACATTGACAGAAAAATAAAAAATCAAAGCAAAAGCAACTCGTTTTAAGGGGGAGAAATCCCCTCTTTTTTTCCTGCCTACAAGAAATACTGTGCAGAAATCATAAATCGCTTCCATAAAACCCTTATTTTTTCCCTTACAGAGAGCAACATTTGTACAAGAATATAAGGGAAAGTAGATCGTAACCAGGAGCGAAGGAGGAGGAAGAAAGGAAGTCAGCAGATCGTTACTAATCTCTTTCCTCTTTATTTGAGTTTCATCTCCTACTAAAACCCAAAATGGAGTGTGTGTAAAGCAATCGAAGAAATGAAACTGGAACTCTCGGAAAAAAAATACTTATAGCAACTGCGATGAGGAGATGAATCCTACTTCGTCCTCCTCCTCTTCCGTGTTTGTTCGGATGAAGATTGATGAGGATCCGTTCTATAGTTTTTCACTGCTTCACTGGAAACCTTGGCAGCGACCGAATCCGGAGCTTTCTCTTCCTCCTCTTCGTAGTCCAGGAGATCCTCCTCGTAAACATCGTTATCCTTGGCTTCCCCCATACTATATCGAATCAAGAGAAAAAAGATCAGTACAAGATAATATCAAAATATACAACGAAAACACATCAATCGCACCAAAAAACTAAAAGGGAAACGAAAAGAATCACCTTGGCAGATGGAAACTGGAAAGTGGGGCTAGATAGAGTCTGCAAGAGAAACAAATCAGGAGAAAATAGAAAGTAGGATGACAAGGTTTTGAGAAAATATCCTAAATGGGAGAGATCTGAGGATGCTAGGGTTTGGAGGATGAATGGGAGGACTGGAGGAGAGGGGAAAGTTGGATAATAAAGGGTTGACGAAGTCGATCCAATGGCGGACTGGATGAGTGGTGAACGAGAGCAGCTTGATCTCAGCAGCCCGTGTGTTGATGTGATGTGGTTGGACGGAGAAGCAAGAGCGTCGTGTGTAGATCCTGATCAGGAGAGGTAGGGGCATCGATCAAGGAAGGGGAAGAGGGAGATGAGGCCGAGAGAGATGGTTGGACGACCAGCGGCGAGGAGGAAAGTGGTGGTAGCGTCGCGACGGTATATAGCTTTAGGTTTGGAAGGAAGAGTGAAGTGTTGCAAATTTCGGCTAAGTATTGGTGGGAAAATTAAATTATTTTATTTTATCATAGACACCGGGTTTTAAAAACCGCTGTTAAAATCGGTGTCTATTAAAAAAAAAAGGCCCTCATAGACATCAGCTTAAAAAACCGATGTCTATGAGCAAAAATCTGTGCTTATAGATATCGATTTTTGAAAAAATCGGTGTAAAATACTCAAAGACATCAGTTTTTACTTAAAACCGATGTTGTTCCACCGACGTCTATGAGGGTTTTTCTTGTAGTGCTAGCACACCTTTGTGTTAGGTTTCTCCACCTATTTGTTCGTGTGGATACTTCTAGAGGGTTGTATATTTGACAACCTCGAGATCCGGCATCACTTGGAAGAGCGAGATACGCGAAGGGCTTCGCACCAAGGGTAAAGATCTTATCCTAATGTAGATCTAGATGTAAGAAACTCGTACTCGTAAATTTTTGTTTTATTTTACTTCGCACGGATCCGGTGGCATGGGGGTTTCGTGGTTTCCGCGACGCGAAAAAGAGATTTTCGCGGCCCGAAAAACCTAACAGTGGTATCAGAGCCACGTGCGAAGTCTTGTACGAGTTTATTTTGTATTTTTATGAAAAATAGCAGTTCTATAATATTATGTAAATTTCCTATTTTTATAGTTTTTATGAGTATTTTTCTCGTAGAAGCGAAACACAAGTGTTTCGACACTTGTAGGCTTCGACTACCGAGAAGATTTTTCTGAAACGGCAAGGTTTCGCCCAAATCTTTTTGGGACAGCGGGCTAAGGCGCTGTAGGATCGCTAAGGAACACTCGCAATGGTTAGATCGCGGGTAGGGGTGCTGCCCCTGGCCCCGCAAGGGGATTCGTTCCGCGATTGCGCCTAAAAACTGCTAAACGGGACAGCCAGGAATTTTTACTCATAAAATTATAAAAATAGTATTAAAATTACAGAAAATTATGAAAATTACATAATTTGGAATTATGTATAGTCAGTGATAGTCATGGCCCAAAAAGACCCAATTTGATTGGTATATTTGCGTTGTAATTCATATTACGGCCTGCGCGCCGTCATTTGTGTTGTGTGTGCTGTATATTTGATACGCGACCTGCGCGTCATGCCTTTCTCCATTTATTCTTATTGTAAATTAGTTTAGACTCGAATGTAACTCGAGTTTCAAAATTGTAATGTACAAAATTGGAGCGGTGGAAGGTCCACTCGAGACGAAGTTACGAGGAGGGCGCGAGCAGCACAAGATGGTCAAAGGGAGGAGCTTGAGAAGCTGTTGACCTTATGTTGACCATCCGATCTTCTCATTGTCTTGAGAAGATTGTAGTAGGGCCATGACTAATCACAAATAATTTAATTAATTGCTTGTGTGTATGTGATGCATAATTAGTAATTAATTAGTGCCTAACGATTAGATTATATCTAAATCGTGTACAAGATGCACCCTCTCGATTAGATTAGATCTCAATCGCGTTAACTCAAATGCCTACCGTGCCGTGATACCTATCACTACCTCGATCATATGTGTTGTTGAATCTGCCAAAGCAGAGCAACACATATTATCTTGGTAGGGTACGGAGGGACAATCTTGGTCCCGCCTATCAACGCATGGGTGAGTAGAGACTCAATTTGATTGAGTACAACTAGTTAAATCGAGTTTAACTATAGACATTCTTCCAACGGTTGGAAAGATAGGACATAAATCACATTTATATTAATTCTTGGGTGTATTAGCCAAAGCTAACTCAAGTTTTAATATAACTGCGGATAATGATCCTATAAACAAGAGTTGCATAGAGATGTAATTGGTAAATTATTACCTACCGATTATACTAAGTCTTGGGCGTTTTAGCCAAAGCTAACTCAAGGGTTAGTATGATGTGGATCTTGTCCTACATGAGTTATAGAATTCAGTGGGAGCATCATTTAGTTAAAGGCCTAATTAAATGATTAAAAGAATATGATATTTACTTTCTGCTTTAATTTCTATTGTAGATTACCATGACGTCGAATACGAACTCTTTCTCCCTGCGTTCTGTCCTTGAGAAGGACAAGCTCAACGGAGCAAATTTCCTGGACTGGTACAGGAACTTGAGAATAGTTCTCACCCAGGAACGTAAACTGTACATTCTGGAGTAGCCCATTCCGGAGGCTCCTCCTGCCAATGCCACGCGAGCAGACAAAGATGCTTACAAGAAGCATCGAGATGACACATTAGATGTGTCCTGTCTAATGCTCGCGACTATGAACTCTGAGCTTCAGAAGCAACACGAGTTGATGGGCGCTTACGATATGGTTGAACATCTTCGTCAACTGTATCAAGGACAAGCGAGGCATGAGAGATTTGAGATCTCAAGGGCACTATTTCAGTGCAAGATGTCAGATGGGGCTCCCGTAGGCCCATATGTACTCAAAATGATTGGGTACATAGAAAACCTACAGAGGTTGGGGTTCCCGCTTGGCCAAGAGCTGGTCATTGACCTGATCTTACAATCCTTGTCGGATAGTTATAGTCAATTCGTTCTAAACTGCAACATGAACAAAATTGACAAGTCACTGCCCGAGCTGCTTAGCATGTTAAGAACTGCTGAGCTTAACCTTAAGAAGGTTAAGCCCAACTCTGTTCTGATGGTTCAGAAACATAAGGGCAAGGGCAAGCCCAAAGGCAAGGGAAAGTCCCAAGCCAAGGTCAAAAGCAAGGCACTGAAGCCTAAAGGAGGGGTCACCAAGGATGCTACTTGCTTCCACTACAGTCAGACCGGGCATTGGAAGAGGAACTGCAAGGTGTACCTGGAAGATCTTAAGAAGAAGCGAAGTGAGACTTCCACTTCAAGTATATATGTTATAGAAGTCAATCTATCTATTTCTTCATCATGGGTATTAGATACCGGATGTGCTTCTCACATTTGTACTAATGTGCAAGCGTTGAGAAATAGCAGGGCATTGGCAAAGGGCGAGGTGGACCTACACATAGGTAATGGAGCACGGGTTGCTGCTGTTGCTGTAGGGACTTATTTTCTATCTCTGCCCTATGGGCTTGTACTAGAGTTGGATGATTGTTGTTATGTGCCTGCTTTAACTAAGAACATAATTTCAGTTTCTTGTTTGGACAAGAAAGGTTTCTCTTTTATAATAAAGGACAAATGTTGTTCTGTTTATTTAAAAGATATGTTCTATTGTAGTGCACCTCTGATGAACAGACTCTACATTCTAGACCTTGAAAGCCTTATCTATAACATAAATACCAAGAGGTTCAAGTCTAATGACATGAACCAAACCTATCTCTGGCACTGTCGCTTAGGTCATATAAATGACAAGTGCTTATCCCAGCTCCATAAGGATGGTTTGCTGGACTCATTTGATTTTGAATCTTATGAGATGTGCGAGTCATGCCTACCAAGCAAGATGACCAAGACTCCCTTTAGTGGGCACAGCGAAAGAGCGACTGATTTGTTAGGACTTATACATAGTGATGTATGTGGCCCTTTCAATATCGCTGCTAGAGGCGGTTATAGGTACTTCATCACATTTACTGATGACTTCAGTAGATATGATTATGTGTACTTGATGACACATAAGTCTGCATCCTTTGAAAAGTTTAAAGAATTCAAGAATGAAGTACAAAACTAGCTTGGCAAGAGTATTAAGATACTTCGATCAGATCGAGGTGGAGAATACCTTAGCCATGAGTTTCGTGACTATCTAGCTGAGTGTGGGATTCTATCCCAACTCACTCCTCCTGAAACACCACACTGGAATGGTGTATCCGAAAGGAGAAACCGTACTCTATTATATATGGTACGGTTTATGATGAGTCACACAAATCTTCCTACATTTCTTTGGGGCTATGCTCTAGACATGGCAGCTTTTATACTCAACCGAGTTCCATCCAAGGCCGTAATAAAGACACCATATAGGATATGGACTGGGAGAGATGCCCAGGTGTCTTTTATGAGGATTTGGGGTTGTGAGGCTTACGTTAGACGTCAAGTCTCAGACAAATTAGGACCCAAATCCGACAAGTGCTACTTTATTGGATATCCCAAGGAAACTAAGGGATATTACTTCTACATTCCCAGTCAGCACAAGATAGTTGTGGCAAAGACTAGGGTCTTTCTAGAAAGGGACTTTGTTTCTAGAAAGACTAGTGGGAGTACGTTCGATCTTGAAGAAGTTCAAGATGCGGACCATAGCACTGAAGCCTCGATGGAAGTTGAACTGGAACCACAAAGTGTTGTGGATGATGTTGTTCCACAAAGAGTTGAGGAACAACAACTAGTTCAAGTAGGCATACCTCTTCGCAGGTCTGATAGGGTACATCGTCAGCCTGAGAGATACTCATTTCTCTTGTCTGACCATGATGACGTTGTGCTCATAGAGGATGAGCCTACCACCTATCAGGAAGCTGTGATGAGACCAGATTCCGAGAAATGGCTAGAGGCCATGAGATCCGAGATGGAATCCATGTACACCAACCAAGTTTGGACTTTGGTTGATCCACTTGAAGGGGTAAAACCTATTGGGTGTAAGTGGGTCTTTAAGAGAAAGACTGACATGGATGGACTTATCTATAAGGGTCGCTTGGTAGCTAAAGGTTTCAAGCAGATTCATGGTATTGACTATGATGAAACCTTTTCTCCAGTAGCGATGTTTAAGTCCATTCGGATCATGTTTGCTATTGCAGCATACCATGACTATGAGATATGGCAGATGGATGTCAAAACTACATTTCTGAATGGAAACCTACTCGAGGATGTGTATATGACACAACCTGAGGGTTTTGTAGATCCACAGCATACTAGTAGAGTATGCAAGCTGCATAGGTCCATTTATGGACTAAAGCAAGCTTCTCGGAGCTGGAATCTTCGATTCGATGATGCAATCAAACAGTTTGGTTTCATCAAGAATGAAGATGAACCTTGTGTCTACAAGAAGGTTGTAGGGTGTTGGTTAATCCTAGGAAAACGTACCGGTTCCACTATTTAAAATTTTTTGTACAAGTGTCGAACCTTTCCTTAAATAACTTATTGTGTTCTTTAGAAGTTAAATTAGGAATCGCAGACGGAACTTAACATCATTGATTCCAAATTTAACTTATCTGTTCTTAATGGTTTAGATTTGAATCGCAAGCGGAACTTAACACTATTGATTCAAATCTATCTAGATTATTAATTTCATAAATATTAATTTCTAAAATTGGCTTCCAGGACTGCATGGCGAGGCACATGACATTCTTGGATATGGGAGCAACCACCACCGCCTAGGCAAAACCTTTTAAGGAAAGCTAATATTTATTTCCTTAAATAACTCTAGGTTAACCGAAACGAACAATCGAATCACAAATTCGAAAAAGAAGAAAACACAAAATCAAAAAATAAATTCAATAAACTAGATCTAATTGCCTCTTGTATTTAGAATTCTTACAAAGAAAATAACTAGTATGATGCGGAAGAAAACTACTAGTTATACATTCTCTTTGTAAGCTAATGACCTCGAGATCTTCTACCGTATTTCTCGCCTCGCCTTGGACGTCGTGTGGGCGACGATCCTCCAAGATGAACACCACCCAAAAGAGTTCTTCTTCTTCCTCTAGAATTCAGCCACCACCACCACCAAGGAGAAGAGAGCAAAGGGAAAGAGAGAAAGGAGAGGACCGGCCACTAAGAGATCACCCAAGCAAAAGAATAAGAGTCGTGTCTCATGAAGCTCCCTCACCCCTTCTTTTATATTACTTGCCTAAGGCAAATAAGGAAAAACCTTTTACAAAAATAAAATCATCCAAGAGTTTTTCCTTTTTCCTTTTTATTTTCCTTTTCTTTCCTCTTGATTGAATCAATCATTAATCAATAGTTGAGATCAATCCTATTTGGTTTAGGATTAAGCTTGGCCGGCCCCTTGCTTGGGCACCAAGCAAGGTGGCCGGCCACCATATTTAGGAAAGGAATAATAATAATTTTTTTTTATAAAATTTTACAAGATAAAAAACTCTTATAAAATTTTACAAGCTCTCTTTCCTAAAGAAGGAGTTAAAAAAGGAAAGTTTCTAAAAATTAAAACCATGTTTTAAATTTAAAAACTCTCTTAAAAATTTTCTTTTTTAACATGATGATAGAAAATTTTAATTTTAAAACTTATCTCCCTTTTTTCCTTAAACCATGAGGATGGTTAAAAAATGAAAATTTTAAAACTTTTAAAACTCTCTATTAAAACATATGGCCTAATTCAAATAAGGAAAGTTTTAAAAATTAAAATCTCTCTTTTAAAACTTATAGTTTTCTACAAAGAGAATATTTTAAAAAATTCAAAACACCCCTCCTATTTGAATTAATCTTGGCCGGCCCCTACAAGCTTGGTCACCAAGCTATAGGGTCGACCCCTATAAGAGGTTGTGGCCAGCCATTGCTTGGTCACCAAGCAATGGTCCGGCCCCCTTCTTGGACACCAAGAAGAGCCTTACATTTGGATGGACTTGAGGCTATAATGAGGCTACGACAGGGACCTAGAGGAGAAATTGGTTTTGGCCTTCCGATGAGCTTGAGTATCCCGTGCTCGCCCTGAACACACAACTCAAGTTCATCAATAATAACTCATTCCACTAGAGAGTTATTACCGCACTACCGCACCAATCCTAAATTATATTATGAACTCCTTCTTATCATGAGTGTGTTAGTTTCCCTGTGTTTAAGATTACGAATGTCCACTAATTAAGTAAGTTACTGACAACTCATTTAATTAATATCTAACTCCAAGAGTAGTACCACTCAACTTTATTGTCATGTCGAACTAGGTCCACCTGCAAGGTTTAACATGACAATCCTTATAAGCTCCTCTTGGGGGCATTCTCAACCTAGATAACTAGGACACAGATTCCTTCTATAATCAACAATACACACTATAAGTAATATCATTTCCCAATTTATCGGGCATATTGATTTATCGAGTTAAACCTCACCCTTTGATAAGTCAAAGAAATAAATATTAAATATATGTGCTTGTTATTATATTTGTTGGTGCGGTTAGCACTAATGATTTAACCCAGGTTTTGATGAATGACAAATCAGGTTAAGTTAGTCTGTTGTTGTCTAACACTCTGATCGAGTGTGCAGGAGAAGTCCAGCTAGGTCGATGGGCTGACCGGATGTCTGGCACGAAGTCCAGCTAGGTCGACGGGCTGACCGGATAGCTGGCGAGAAGTCCAAGCGGGTCGACGGGCTGACCAGACGCTTGGCACGAAGTCCAGCTAGGTCGACGGGCTGACCGGATAGCTGGCGAGAAGTCCAAGCGGGTCGACGGGCTGACCGGACGCTTGGCGAGAAGTCCAGACGGGTCAACGGACTGACCGGACGTCTGGCAGGTAAGTGAGGTAAGTCACTGGAGGGGAGTGACTGCGAGGACGCGTTCCCGGGAAGGGAACATTAGGCGTCGATCCGGCTTAGATCCATTTCGGATATCTAAGTCGAGATCGTGACTAGATTCCGGTCTCGGAAAGACGGAATCTAAGTCATACTTTGCTTATCTATAAAACTGTGCTAACAATCTTTGCTGCAGGGTAAATTTGCCTCCGGACTAACGTTTGTCTTGCAGGACGGATTCTGCGGGAAAACAGGGTCCGGGCACCCGGAAGGGATCCGGGCGCCCGGGAGGGAAATTTCATCCTGATTGCGCGTCGCCACGTGGAGCTCGCTGGTTGGACTTGCCACGTCTCACCAGGGCGCCCGGAAGGAATCCAGGGTGCCCCGAGCTTTATATAAAAGAAGGGTCAGAGGGGAGCTTCAACACAACAACGGAAAAAGAAAAGTCTCCACTGCTCTACGCTTCTGCGACGCCAACAAAGCTCCGACACTACGCTCCTTTCTTTTCCTTTCTTGTCGGTACTTGTTTTCATTTTTCATTAGCATTCACTGTACAGTCCTTTTGTAATTATATTCGAATTGCTAGTGATTGCCCAACGAAAGTGGTCAAGGACCACGGGCCTTCGAGTAGGAGTCGTCACAGGCTCCGAACGAAGTAAAACAACTGTGTCTATTTTACTTTTCCGCTGCGCCTATACTCTTGTTTTTCGAATCGATATTCACCCCCCCCCCCCCTCTATCGAATCTAACGGTCCTACAATATTATGTTAGCTAGAGCCCTAGAGCCAATCATTTGATGATTGTATATTGGACTTATTGTATCATATTCTATATAAATAAAGGCATTTGGATTTTGGTTATTATACTTACTTGTATTGGTGCAAAATAAACTAAGTATAATAATGTCCCTGAGTAGACGGTTCTCACCTATATCAATCGGTTAGTTGAACCGATAGTGAGATGATATAGAAAACACTACTCTTAATCATTCCTAGTCGAGTATTAACATTTAGGGACAATGTTAATGCAATAAGACTAGCATGTAGGTCAACTCGATGACTTGATCTCACAAGTCATAGATATAGAGATATCAAGTTGACACATGTGTATACATTAGAGAATGTATACTGAATGACCCGCCATGAGAAAGTATCATGGATCGTTATAAGAGTGTCATATACTTTCTCATGTGGCTATTAGTATGACTACTAGTCCTTAGACCTGAAGTCACCATAGATCCCTACATAAGGAGTTATGTACTTTGATTTCGTCAAACGTCACCCGTAACTGGGTGGACTATAAAGGTGATTACTGGGTATATAACAAATTATGCAGAGGGATGTGAGTGATGTAGATGGGATCTATCCCTCCTATATGACGGGAGAGACATCGGTATTCTTGATAGAGTGAGACCACGAAGTGCATGGCCATGCCCAAATGAGTCAATATAAGATATTGAGCTCATTTAATTTAGTGAGTCTACTTGGAGTTCAAGATTTAGATTGGTCAGAGGATGACACGGTCTATGTCTCACATTGACCAATCTAGATGTCTAGGATAGAAGGACACTTGTCATATATTGTGAGGAGTCACAATTAGTAGTCACAAGGTGATGTTGGATCTCAACATTCTTGTAACATTGGGTAGTAATGATGTGTTGCTAGATACCGCTCATTACTTATGTTCCTAAATGGGTTTAGGGGCATTGCCAACGTTACAAGAACCTAAAGGGTCACACACTAAGGACAATTAGATGGAGATTAGGTTCATATGATGAACCAAGAGGATTAGATTCATTTGATGAATCAAATTGGATTAAGGGTAATCCTATTTGGGCTAACTTGAGTTCGACTCAAGTTGATTCATGTGTTCAATGAGTCTAATTTAGATTATGACTCATTGAATCAATTTAATTAAATGAATTAGATTCATTATATTAAGTTGGCTTGAATCAAATGGTTGGATTCGATCAACCATGGAAGAGATTTGGTCAATTTTGACTTGATTTGAGAGGAAGATAAAAAGTCAAGTTTGACTTGACTTTATGCCACCTCATTAGTGAGTTGGCATTGATGTGGACCAATGATGTTACTCCACATCATCAAGGGTGCCACCTCATGGAAGTTACAAAGCCATTTTCTTTAATAGCTTCACATTAATTGCACTTAATGCAATTTTTGGAGTTACACAACATGAAGTGGCCGGCTACTTTTGAATGGGAAATGAATGGATTTTCCTTATTCAAGGCTAATTGATTTCATCTTCTTCCTCTTGCTCACAATTCTTCTCTCCCTCTCCTCCTTCTTGCCGAGACCTTGCTTGAGTGCTAGCACACTCTAAAGGTTTCTTCTCCATCTCTTGCTTGTGTGGATACACATAGAGAAGTGTCTACTTTGACACTTTCGAGATCCGGCGAACCGAGGACAAGCGAGATTGCGAAGGGCTTCGCTACAAAGGTATAAAAAGGTTTATCCTTATGTAGATCTACTGTAGATCAACATTTAAACTCGTACTCGTATTTTTTGAATGTTTTTCTTCGCACAAGATTCAGTGGCTAGGGGGTTTCGGGGTTTCCGCGACGCGAAAAAGCGGTTTTCGCGGCCTGAAAAACCCAACATTGGTATCAGAGCCACGTGCAAAGTGAGTACGAGTTTCGTTTCATATTTTTATGAAAAATATAAATCTGTAAACTTTCTGTAAATTGATGTTTTTATAGTTTTAATGGGTTATTTTCTCGTAGTAACGAAGCACAAGTGTTTAGACACTTGTAGGCTTCGACTACCGAGAAGTTTTTCATGAAAAGGCGAAGTTTCGACCCAAAAACGTTTTGGAACAGCGGGCTTAGGCGCTATTGGATCACTTAGGAGCAACTCACGATGGTTAGATCGCGGGTAGGGGTACTTCCCCTAACCCCGCAAGGGGATTTGCTCCGCGATTGCGCCCGAAATCGCTAATCGGGACCGCCGGGAAAAATTTACCCATAAAATTGTAAAATTATGAAAAATTATAGAAAATTATGAAAAATATATAATTCTGAATTATATATTAATTTTGTGATAGTCATGGCCTAAATGACCCAAATTAGATTTGGAAATTGTGTTGTAATTTATAATACGACCTGCGCTTCGTGCCTCTCTTTTATATATTCTTGTTGTAAATTAGATTTAGACTCGAATGTAACTCGAGTTTCAAAAATTGTAATGTACAAAATTGGAGCGGTGGAAGGTCCACTCGAGACGGAGTTACGAGGAGGGCGCGAGCAACACAAGTTGGTCAAAAGGAAAGCGCTTAAGAAGCTGTTGACCCTAAGTTGACCATCCGATCTTCTCACTGGCTTGAGAAGATCGTAGTAGGGCCATGACTAAATCACAAAAATTATTTAATTAATTGATTTTGTGTATGTGATGCATAATTTAATAATTAATTAGTGCCTTACGATTAGATTAGATCTAAATCGTGCACAAGATGCACCCTTATGATTAGATTAGATCTACATCGTGTACAAGATGCACTCTATCGAATAGATTAGATCTATCGTGTATTTGATACACATCGACATTTAGATTAGATCTAAATTACGTCAACTCTAATGCCTACCATGCCGTGATACCTACCACTACCTCGATCGCATGCTGTTGTTGAATCTGCCAAAGCAGAGCAACACATACTATCTTGGTAGGGTACGGAGGGACAATCTTGGTCCCGCCTATCAACGCATGGGTGAATACAAACTCAATTAGATTGACTATTCCTAGTTTACTCGGTTGGATCGAGTACAACTATAGGCATTCTTCCAATGGTTGGAAAGGTAGGACAAAATCACGTTTATATTGATTCTCGGGCGTATTAGCCAAAGCTAACTCGAGTTTTAATATAAATGCAGATTTTATCCTATAAACAAGAGTTGCATAGAGATGTAATTGGTAATCGTTACCTACCGATCATACTAAGTCTTGGGCGTATTAGCCAAAGCTAACTCAAGGGTTAGTATGATATAGATCTTGTCCCACATGAATTATAGAATTCAGTGGGAGCATCATTTACTTAAAGGCCTAATTAAATGATTTAGAATATGGTATTTATTTCTTCTTTTATTTCTGTTGTAGATTACCATGACGTCAAATATGAACACCTTCTCTCTGCGATCTGTCCTTGAGAAGGACAAGCTCAACGGAGCAAACTTCCTGGACTGGTACAGGAACCTGAGACTAGTTCTCACCCAAGAACGTAAACTGTACGTTCTGGAGCAGCCCATTCCAAAGGCTCCTCCTGCCACTGCCACGCGAGCAGACCGAGATGCTTATAAGAAGCATCAAGATGACGCATTAGATGTGTCCTGTCTTATGCTCGCGACCATGAACTCTGAGCTTCAGAAGCAACATGAGTTGATGAGCGCTTACAATATGGTTGAACATCTTTGTCACCTATATCAAGGACAAGCAAGGCACTAGAAGAGGAACTCCAAAGAATACCTGGAAGATCTTAAGAAGAAGAGAAATAAGATTTCTACTTCAGGTATACATGTTATAGAAGTCAACCTCTCTATTTCTTCATCGTGGGTATTAGATACCGGATGTGCTTCGCACATTTGTACTAATGTACAAGCGCTGAGGAATAGCAGGGCATTGACGAAGGGTGAAATAGACCTATGAGTAGGCAATGGAGCACGAGTTGCTGCTATTGCTGTAGGAACTTACCATCTATCTCTTCCCTCTAGGCTTGTACTAGAATTAAATGATTGTTGTTATGTGCCTACCTTGACTAAGAACATAATTTCCGTTTCTTGTTTGGACAAGAAAGGATTTTCGTTTATAATAAAGAACAAATGTTGTTCCGTCTATTTAAACGATATGTTCTATTGTAGTGCACCTCTGATAAACAGACTCTATATTCTAGACCTTGAGAGCCCTATCTATAACATAAATATCAAGAGGTTCAAGTCAAATGACATGAACCAAACCTACCTCTGCCACTGTCGCTTTGGTCATATAAATGACAAGCGCTTATCCCAGCTCCATAAGGATGGTTTGCTGGCCTCATTTGATTTAGAATCATATGAGATATGCGAGTCATGCCTACGAGGCAAAATGACCAAGACTCCCTTTAGTGGGCACAACGAAAGAGCGACTGATTTGTTAGGACTCATACATAGTGATGTATGTGGCCCTTTCAATGTCGCTGCTAGAGGCGGTTATAGGTAATTCATCACATTTACTGATGATTTCAGTAGATATGATTATGTGTACTTGATGACACATAAGTCTGAATCCTTTGAAAAGTTCAAAGAATTCAAGAATGAAGTACAGAACCAACTTGGCAAGAGTATTAAGATACTTCGATCCGATCGAGGTGGAGAGTAACTTAGCCATGAGTTTCGTGACTACCTAGCTGAGTGTGGGATTCTATCCCAACTCACTCCTCCTGGAACACCACAATGGAATGGTGTATCCGAAAGGAGGAATCATACCCTATTAAATATGGTGCGATCTATGATGAGTCACACAGATCTTCCGACATTCCTTTGGGGCTATGCTCTAGACACGGCAGCTTTTATACTCAACCGAGTTCCATCCAAGGCCGTGATAAAGACACCATATAGGATATGGACTGGGAGAGATGCCCAGGTGTCTTTTATGAGGATTTGGGGTTGCGAGGCTTACGTTCGATGTCAAGTCTCAGACAAATTAGGACCCAAATCCGACAAGTGCTACTTTATTGGATATCCCAAGGAAACTAAGGGATATTACTTCTACATTTCCATTCAGCACAAGGTAGTTGTGGCAAAGACTGGGGTCTTTCTAGAAAGGGACTTTGTTTCTAGAAAGACTAGTGGGAGCACGTTCGATCTTGAAGAAGTTCAAGATGCGAACAATAGCACTGATGCCTCGATGGAAATTGAACTGGAACCACAAAGTGTTGTGGATGATGTTGTTCCACAAGGAGTTGAGGAACAACAACCAGTTCATGTAGACATACCTCTTCGCAGGTCTGATAGGGTATGTCGTCAGCCTGAGAGATAAGAATTTCTCTTGTCTGACCATGATGACATTGTGCTCATAGAGGATGAGCCTACCACCTATCAGGAAGCTATGATGAGACCAGATTCCGAGAGATGGCTAGAGGCCATGAGATCCGAGATGGAATCCATGTACACCAACCAAGTTTGGACTTTGGTTGATCCACCTGAAGGGGTAAAACCCATAGGGTGCAAGTGGGTCTTTAAGAGAAAGACTGACATGGATGGACTTATTTATAAGGGTCGCTTGGTAGCTAACGGTTTCAAGCAGATTCATGGTATTGACTATGATGAAACCTTTTCTCCAGTAGCGATGTTTAAGTCCATTCGGATCATGCTTGCTATTGCAGCCTACCATGACTATGAGATATGACAAATGGATGTCAAAACCGCGTTTCTGAATGGAAACCTGTTCGAGGATGTGTACATGACACAACCTAAGGGTTTTGTAGATCCACAGCATACTAGCAGAGTATGCAAGCTGCATAGGTCCATTTATGGACTAAAGCAAGCTTCTCGGAGATGGAATCTGCGATTCGATGATACAATCAAACAGTTTGGTTTCATCAAGAACGAAGATGAACCTTGTGTCTACAAGAAGGTTGTAGGGGATATAGTTGTCTTCCTCATATTGTTTGTGGATGACATACTACTCATTGGGAAGGACATCCCTATGCTTCAGTCTGTCAAGACCTGGCTAGGGAGTTGCTTCTCAATGAAGGACTTAGGTGAGGCATCCCGTATTCTAGGGATACAGATCTATAGAGATAGATCTAAGAGATTGCTTGGCCTAAGTCAGAGTACATACATTGACAAGGTACTCCTTCGGTTTGCCATGCAGAACTCCAAGAAGGGATTTCTGCTGATGTCACATGGCGTGAGTCTTTCGAAGACTCAAGGTCCCTCTTCTAGAGAGGAGAGAGACCGCATGGATCAGATCCCTTATGCCTCAGCCATAGGATCGATCATGTACGGCATGCTATGTACTCGACCTGATGTCTCGTACGCTTTGAGTATGACGAGCAGATACCAGTCAGATCCAGGTGAAAGTCACTGGATAGCGGTCAAGAATATTCTTAAGTACTTAAGAAGGACTAAAGAATATTTCTTGATATATGGAGGCAATGATGAGCTAGCTGTAAAGGGTTACAGTGATGCTAGCTTCCAGACCGATCAGGATGACTATAGATCGCAGTCGGGGATCGTATTTTGCATTAATGGTGGTGCTGTGAGATGGAAGAGTTCGAAGCAGGACACAGTAGCAGATTCTACGACAGAGGCCGAGTATATTGCTGCATTAGAGGCATCAAAGGAGGCAGTTTGGATTCGCAAGTTCATCACTGAACTTGAGGTGGTTCCTAGCATTGCTGACCCTATTGAGCTCTATTGTGACAACAATGGAGATATAGCACAGGCGAAGGAACCTCGCTCACACCAGCGGACCAAACACATACTACGACGCTTCCATCTCATTCGAGAGATCATCGAGAGAGGAGATGTGAAGATTTGCAGAGTACCTACAGAGGCTAACATCGCAGATCCCTTGACCAAGGCTTTGGCACAGAGGAAGCATGATGGTCACACTAGGTCATTTGGGCTTAGAGCCTACACTGATTGGCACTAGTGCTAGTGGGAGATTGTTAGCTAGAGCCCTAGAGCCAATCATTTGATGATTGTATATTGGACTTATTGTATCATATTCTATATAAATAAAGGCATTTGGATTTTGGTTATTATACTTACTTGTATTGGTGCCAAATAAACTAAGTATAATAATATCCCTGAGTAGACGGTTCTCACCTATATCAATCGGTTAGTTGAACCGATAGTGAGATGATATAGGAAACACTACTCTTAATCATTCCTAGTCAAGTATTAACATTCAGGGACAATGTTAATGCAATAAGACTAGCATGTAGGTCAACTCGATGACTTGATCTCACAAGTCATGGATATAGAGATATCATGTTGACACATGGGTATACATTAGAGAATGTATACTGAATGACCCTCCATGAGAAAGTATCATGGATCCTTATATGAGTGTCATATACTTTCTCATGTGGCTATTAGTATGACTACTAGTCCTTAGACCTGAAGTCACCATAGATCCCTACATAAGGAGTTATGTACTTTGGTTTCGTCAAACGTCACCCGTAACTGGGTGGACTATAAAGGTGATTACTGGGTATATAACAAATTATGCAGAGGGATGTGAGTGATGTAGATGGGATCTATCCCTCCTATATGACGGGAGAGACATCGGTATTCTTGATAGAGTGAGACCACGAAGTTCATGGCCATGCCCAAATGAGTCAATATAGGATATTGAGCTCATTTAATTTAGTGAGTCTACTTGGAGTTCAAGATTTAGATTGGTCAGAGGATGACACGGTCTATGCCTCACATTGACCAATCTAGATGTCTAGGATAGATGGACACTTGTCATATATTGTGAGGAGTCACAATTAGTAGTCACAAGGTGATGTTGGATCTCAACATTCTTGTAACATTGGGTAGTAATGATGTGTTGCTAGATACCGCTCATTACTTATGTTCCTAAATGGGTTTAGGGGCATTGCCAACATTACAAGAACCTATAGGGTCACACACTAAGGACAATTAGATGGAGATTAGGTTCATATGATGAACCAAGAGGATTAGATTCATTTGATGAATCAAATTGGATTAAGAGTAATCCTATTTGGGCTAACTTGAGTTTGACTCAAGTTGATTCATGTGTTCAATGAGTCTAATTTAGATTATGACTCATTGAATCAATTTAATTAAATGAATTAGATTCATTATATTAAGTTGGCTTGAATCAAATGGTTGGATTCGATCAACCATGGAAGAGATTTGGTCAATTTTGACTTGATTTGAGAGGAAGATAAAAAGTCAAGTTTGACTTGACTTTATGCCACCTCATTAGTGAGTTGGCTTTGATGTGGACCAATGATGTTACTCCACATCATCAAGGGTGCCACCTCATGGAAGTTACAAAGCCATTTTCTTTAATAGCTTCACATTAATTGCACTTAATGCAATTTTTGGAGTTACACAACATGAAGTGGTCGTCCACTTTTGAATGGGAAATGAATGGATTTTCCTTATTCAAGGCTAATTGATTTCTTCTTCTTCCTCTTGCTCACAATTCTTCTCTCCCTCTCCTCCTTCTTGCCGAGACCTTGCTTGAGTGCTAGCACACTCTAAAGGTTTCTTCTCCATCTCTTGCTTGTGTGGATACACATAGAGAAGTGTCTACTTTGACACTTTCGAGATTCGGCGAACCGAGGACAAGTGGGATTGCGAAGGGCTTCGCTACAAAGGTATAAAAAGGTTTATCCTTATGTAGATCTACTGTAGATCAACATTTAAACTCGTACTCGTATTTTTCGAATGTTTTTCTTCGCACGAGATCCAGTGGCTAGGGGGTTTCGCGGTTTCCGCAACGCGAAAAAGCGGTTTTCGCGGCCCGGAAAACCCAACATATTAGGATTAAGAGCACACACTTCCATAATAACTAAGGTCTAGTTCTTTTACTAAGTCAGTACAAAAAGAACATACCTAAATGATCCTACTCAATACACTTAAAGTGTATCAGTGTAATTTATTAGTCAAGATAAACTAATACTTAATTACACTACGACTATTCTGATGGTTTGTTCCTTTCCATCTTAATTGCGAGCAACTGTTTATAATTTATAGAGAACCGACAACATGATCTTCTGAGTGTGACACCACACTCTATGTTATCTTCTATATAAATTAATTGAACAATTATATTTAACAAATAAATACAAATATTGACCAATGTGATTCTTTTATTTCAACAAATAAATGTTTACAAAAGCTAGGTTTTTAGTATACACTCTAACATAGGGGACATAGTTGTCTTCCTCATATTGTATGTGGATGACATACTACTCATTTGGAAGGACATCCCTTTGCTTTAGTCTGTCAAGACCTAACCAGGGAGTTGCTTCTCAATGAAGGACTTAGGTGAAGCATCTCGCATTCTAGGCATACAGATCTATAGAGATAGATCTAAGAGATTGCTTGACCTAAGTCAGAGTACATATATTGACAAGGTACTCCTTTGGTTTGCCATGCAGAAATCCAAGAAGGGATTTCTGCCGATGTCACATGGCGTGAGTCTTTCGAAGACTCAAGGTCCCTCTTCTAGAGAGGAGAGAGACTGCATGGATCAGATCCCTTATGCCTCAGCCATAGGATCTATCATGTACGCCATGCCATGTACTCGTCCTGATGTCTCATATGCTTTGAGCATGACGAGTAGATACCAGTCAGATCCAGGTGAAAGTCACTGGATAACGGTCAAAAATATTCTTAAGTACTTAAGAAGGACTAAAGAATATTTCTTGATATATGGAGGCAATGATGAGCTAGCTATAAAGGGTTACAGTGATGCCAGCTTCCAGACCGATTAGGATGATTATCGATCGCAGTCAGGGTTCGTGTTTTGCATTAATGGTGGTGCTGTGAGCTGAAAGAGTTCGAAGCAGGACACAATTGCTGATTCTACGACAGAGGCCCAATACATTACTGCATCAGAGGTAGTAAAGGAGGCAGTTTAGATCCGCAAGTTCATCACTGAACTTGGGGTGGTTCCTAGTATCGCTGACCCTATTGAGCTCTATTGTGACAATAATGGAGCTATAGCACAGGCTAAGGAATCTCGCTCACACTAGCGGACCAAACACATACTACGACGCTTCCATCTCATTCGAGAGATTATCGAGAGAGGAGATGTGAAGATTTGCAGAGTACCTACAGAGGTTAACATCGCAGATCCCTTGACCAAGACTTTGGCACAGAGAAAGCATGATGGTCACACTAGGTCATTGGGGCTTAGAGCCTACACTGATTGGCACTAGTGCTAGTGGGAGATTGTTAGTTAGAGCCCTAGAGCCAATCATTTGATGATTGTATTATGGACTTGTTGTATCATATTCTTATATAAATAAAGGCATTTGTTTTTTGTTATTATACTTACTTGTATTGGTGCCAAATAAACTGAGTATAATAGCGTCCTTGAGTAGAAGGTTCTTACCTATATCAATCGGTTAGTTGAACCGATAGTGAGATGATATAGGGAACACTACTCTTAATCATTCCTAGTCGAGTATTAACATTCAGGGACAATGTTAATGCAATAAGACTAGCATGTAGGTCAACTCGATGACTTGATCTCACAAGTCATGGATATAGAGATATCAAGTTGACACATGGGTATACATTGGAGAATGTATACTGAATGACCCGCCATGAGAAAGTATCATAGATCGTTATATGAGTGTCATATACTTTCTCATGTGACTATTAGTATAACTACTAGTACTTAGACCTGAAGTCACCATGGTTCCCTACATAAGGAGTTACGTACTTTGGTTTCGTCAAACGTCACCCGTAACTGGGTGGACTATAAAGGCGATTACTGGGTATGTAACGAATTATGCAGAGGGATGTGAGTGATGTAGATGGGATCTATCCCTCCTATATGACGGGAGAGACATCGATATTCTTGATAGAGTGAGACCACGAAGTGCATGGCCATGCCTAAATGAGTCAATATGAGATATTGAGCTCATTTGATTTAGTGAGTCTACTTGGAGTTCAAGATTTAAATTGGTCAGAGGATGACACGGTGTATACCTCACATTGATTAATCTAGATGTCTAGGATAGAAGGACACTTGTCATATATTGTGAGGAGTCACAATTAGTAGTCACAAGGTGATGTTGGATCTCAACATTCTTGTAACTTGGGTAGGAATGATGTGTTGCTAGATACCGCTCATTACTTATGCTCCTAAATGGGTTTAGGGGCATTGCCAATGTTACAAGAACCTATAGGGTCACACACTAAAGATAATTAGATGGAGATTAGGTTCATATGATGAACCAAGAGGATTAGATTCATGTGATGAATCAAATTGGATTAAGAGTAATCCTAATTGAGCTAATTGAGTTGGACTCAAGTTGATTCATGTGTTCAATGAGTCTAATTTAGATTATGACTCATTGAATCAATTTAATTAAATGAATTAGATTCATTATATTAAGTTGGTTTGAATCAAATGGTTAGATTAGATCAATCATGAGAGAGATTTGGTCAAGTTTGACTTGACTTGAGAAGGAAGATGAAAGGTCAAGTTTGACTTGACCATTTGCCACCTCATTTGTGAGTTGGATTAAGAGAACCAATGATGATGTGCCACATCATCAAGGCTAGTACATGTGTGTGCCACCTCATGGAGGTTACAAATCCCCTTTCAATTTAATGTGGCCGGCCATATTAAATGAGAAGGAGTTACACATGTGTGGCCGACCACTTTTGTGATGAATGGAATTTTAATTTCATTCAAGGCATTCATTCCATCATCTTCTTCCTCAAGCTCTCAACCTTTCTCCCTCTCCTCTCTTGGCCGAACCTTACCAAGGTGCTAGCACACCTTTGTGTTAGGTTTCTCCACCTATTTGTTTGTGTGGATACTTCTAGAGGGTTGTACATTTGACAACCTCGAGATCCGGCATCACTTGGAAGAGCGGGATACGCGAAGGGCTTCGCACCAAGGGTAAAGATCTTATCCTAATGTAGATCTAGATGTACAAAACTCATACTCGTAAATTTTTGTTTTATTTTACTTCACACGGATGCGGTGGCATGGGAGTTTCGGGGTTTCCGCGACGCGAAAAAACGGTTTTCGCGACGCGAAAAAGCGGTTTTCGCGGCCCAAAAAACCCAACAAAAAGAACATAACCTTTGTTATTATGGATGTGTATTCTCTTAATCCTGATATAGTAACAAATACGTATACTTAGTATTTGTTTCTTTGACTTATCAATGGGTGAGATTTATTCGTTAAATCAATAGGCCCGATGAGTTGGGAGATAGTACCATTTATATGGTGTGTTGTTGATTATAAAAGGAAATTGTGTCCTATTTAGGTTGATGATGCCCCCTTAAGGAGCTCATAAGGATTATCATATAAACCCTGCAGGTGGACTTAGTCCGACATGATAATAAGGTTGAGTGGTACTACTCTTGGAGCTAGATGTTAATTAAGTGAGTTGTCAGTAACTCATTTAATTAACGAACATACGATATCTTAAACACAGGGAGACTAACGCACTCACGATAAGTAGGAGCTCATATTATAATATGAGATTGGTGCGGTAGTTCAATAATAACTCTTAGTGCTATGAGTTATTATTGATGAACTTGAGTTGGATGTTCGGGTCGAACATAGGAAGCTCAAGTCCATAAGGAGGCCAAAACCAATTCCTCTTCTCGGTCCCTGTTGTAGCCTCTATAAAGCCTCGCATTCACCCATTCTGATTTTGCTTCCTACCCAAGAAAGGGGTAGGCCACATCCGTGCTTGGTGCCCAAGCAAGGGGTCGGCCAAGCCTTTCTTGCCCAAGCATAGGGCCGGCCAAGCCTTGCTTGGTGCCTAAGCAAGGGGCCGACCACAATAAAATAAAAAAGAAAAATGAAAAAAAAAAAGGAGTTATGAAAGGGAGATCTTTTCTCTCAACAGAATTCTAAAAAATCTATTACTTTTTCTCCTTTTTTATCTAGCGCAAAGGATTATAAAAGAAGAGGAGGTTGTGCCACAAAAATCAATCAAGAATTGATAAGTTTTTCTCCACAACTAAAAACCCTCTCCTTTCCCTTAAGGTCAGCGCCCCATCCTTTTCTTCTTCCCTTTCTTCCCTCTAGGGCCGGCGCCCCACTTCTTTTTCTTCTTCCCTTTAGGGTCAGCACCCCATCTTCTCTTGGTGGCTGGAGCTTGTAAAATAAGAAAATGAATAGATAAAGCACCTTGGTGGCCGGCGGTTTGGAGGAGAAGAAGAAGGAGGAGGTGCCCCTTTTCTTTGCATCTTTTGGTGGTAGGCGGCTTGGAAACAAAAAGGGTTCAGGTGTTTTTGTCTTGGTAGATCATCGCCCACACGACATCCAAGAAGAGGAGAGGAATATGGCAGAAGATCAAGAGATCTTTGTCTACGAAGAAAGGTACAACCATTTATTTATTCCGCAGCGCGACTAGTTTTGTTTTCTTTGTATGGATCCTGAAATACCAACACAAGAGGCTAGCGATTTTGTGTTTCAACTTCGTGTTTAGATTTTCTGTATCGATTTTCTATTTCAATCTTGTTCTTCGATTGCGGTCTCTGTAGTTAAACTTAAGGTTACTGTAAGGAGCTTAAATATTCAATTTCTTTGAAAGACTTTGTCTAGGAAGTGGTGGATGATCCCATAACCAAGAACGCCGAGTGCCTCGCCAACGACCTGGAAGCTAATCCTTGAAATAGATATTTAATCAACTTCTGTAATATGGTTTAACTTTTGAAGAACACATGAGTTAAACTTGGATTAATAATATTAAATTTCGTTTGCAATCCAAGTTCAACTTCTGAAAAGCACATGGGTTGCTAGGAAAAGTTTTGTGCTTGTATAAATTTTTTTTACAAGGGAAACAGAACAGAATTCCAAGTAGCACCCAACAATTGGTATCAGAGCGAGTTTTCTACCTCTGTGTGTTTGGTTTTCAGTTAAATTATGCACGGTTCATACATAAATTTAGGCAGGATAACAGTAGGATGTGCAAATAGATTAACTCTGTGGTTACAAACATCCTAGTTCCAACTATTATGGCCCTATTGTGTTTGTGTGTGATTGGACCCTCGAGCATGTCGAGGATATTTTATGCGTGTGCATGATTGTAATTATTAAATACAGTAGGAGTTGTATTAGTTTTAGGATTTTACATTCTGTTTGATCTAGATTACATGTACATTCCTTTATGGAATATAGGATCGATAAATGTAAATTTTTATTTTTGTTCGATCTAGATTACATGTACATTCCTTTGTACAATATAGAATCGATAAATGTAAAATTTTATTTTATTTTTTTTGTCACGGATCGTATCCTTACGAGGTGTGATGTTATTTGAGGACCAGAGGCGCAGCAAAAAAGGAAGCAAGATAGACACGATGACATGACCTGTTGGCGGTGGCTAGGGTCAGCGACATACGAAGGACAGCTATGGATGAGGTCATAATAATTAGAAAATTATTTTTTTTTCATATTTATTGCCTTTATGTGTTGTGATGCGTATGCTTTTGTGTGTATGTGTGATAAGTGTGCATGTTAAAATTCCTCGTTTAAATAACTAAGTGAGAGAGGGTTTATTTATTTAAATTCCACAATCTCCATTACTGGTTTGTAAGTGATGCATTCAAACTTGTGCGTTGGCTTTGAGTGTCTTCCTCCACATTGGATGAGTTTATTTGTAGATCACTAGATCAAACTTCCTTTATGGATGATTATATAAAATTATTTAGATTTGTGTGATGTTCTCCATCTGAAGGAGTACAATCCTATTTAATGGACTAAGTATCAAGTAATGGTATACACTTATGTGCATTTAATAGTATCCTCCCCATCGAAGTCACTGCTATTATTTGTGTGACCGAAGAAAAATCAACTATTAATTTTATTTGTCATAAAGTTAGGTTGACAAGATAATAAAATTAATGGGCAAATCCCCCTCTTACAAATGTTTGAATTTATATACATCCACACTATCGTGGCATACAAAATTCACGGTGTTTTGAGGTGTTGGTGAATTTAAATGATAATTTTTGAGGAATTAATATTATTTTAAATTCTAAAGTTTTGATCAAATATTTTGTAATTTTTAGGATTTCAAATGACTTTCAATCCTCTTGCTGTGATATTGAAAGAAAACAAACTTACTTGTCCCAATTACATTAATTAGAAACAAAACTTGGACATTGTCTTAACTGCTAAAGGTTATAAGTTCGTACTTCTTAAGGTCTGTCCTAGCGTGCCTAATAGCGATTCTAGTGAAGAGGAGATTGACAAGCATAGGAAATGGGTTAAGGCAAATGAGATGGAGCGGTGTTACATTTTGGCTTCTATGTCAAATGTGCTGCAACATCAGCGTCAGGCCCTACCCACTGACTATGACATGATGCTCAATCTCAAGGAACTCTTCGGACACCAAAATCAGGCTGCCAGGTAGGAGGCCATGAGAAACTTAATGACGACCACCATGACTGAGGGGACACCCGTAAGGGATCATATCCTCAAGAT
Source organism: Zingiber officinale (assembly GCF_018446385.1). Classification (NCBI taxonomy): domain Eukaryota; kingdom Viridiplantae; phylum Streptophyta; class Magnoliopsida; order Zingiberales; family Zingiberaceae; genus Zingiber; species Zingiber officinale. The sequence goes on along the minus strand of NC_056006.1, from coordinate 56,426,994 downwards.
GATGACTCATTTAACGGACTGTCCTCGCAGAAACAAGAACAATGAAGGTGTATCTTATTCATTAGTTATTGAAACATGTTTAGCGGTGTTATCTACCGATACCTGGTGTGTAAATACGGGAGCCACTGATTATATCTGCAATTCATTGCAGGGGTTCTAGGAAACCCGACGACTACATGAAGGAGAAATCACCGTCTACATGGGCAATGCTACGAGAGTGGCGGTTGTTATAGTGGGAGATGTTTATTTATCTTTTGATAGAAATAGAACATTGATTTTGAGAAATTGTCTTTACGTACCATGTTTTAGAAAGAACTTGATTTCAGTTTTTAAATTATTTAAGGATGGATATTATGTTTCTTTTGATGATAAATTAGTTGTCAAGAAAAATAAGATAGTTATCTGTTCTGGTACGTTGGTTGACAATTTGTACACTCTTAATCTAATAACTCCCACGATGCAATAAATGAAAATTAATAACACATCTTCTAATTCAAATAAGAGAAAGCAGCCTTCGAAAATGAACCAAACATATCTTTGACATCTAAGGCTTAGTCATATTAACTTGAGTAGGATTCAAAGGCTAATAGCCGATGGACCTTTGGGTTCATTGGTGGTGGAAAACTTTCCAATCTATGAATCTTGCTTGGAAGGAAAAATGACCAAGAGACCTTTTAAGGGCAAGGGGTATAGAGTCAAAGAAGTGTTAGAAATGGTTCATTCTAATTTATGTGGACTTATGACTATCCAGGCGAGAAGTGGGTTTGAATATTTTGTCTCTTTTATAGATGACTATTCAAGATATGGATACATTTACTTGATGCGCCGCAAGTCTGAGTGCTTTGATAAGTTCAAAGAGTACATACAAGGTTGATGTGGAGAAACGTCATGGTAAAAGTATCAAGCACTACGGTCTGATCGTGGTAGCGAGTACCTCTTAGGAGAGTTTAGGAGTTACTTATCAAAGGTCAGGATTAATCCCAACTGTCTGCACCTGGTACACCCTAACAGAATGGTGTGGCAAAATGAAGGAATATGACTCTTATGGAAATGGTTAGATCAATGATGAGTTATTCAGAATTACCAAATTCATTTTGGGGATATGCTCTAGAAATGACAGTGTACATTCTGAATCTGGTACCTTCTAAGTCAGTACCCTCTACACCCACAGAATTGTGGAATGAGCGTAAGCCTAGTTTGAAACACATTTGGATTTGGGGGAGTCCAGCACATGTGCTAAAGGAAGATGCTGATAAGTTGGAATCACATACAGAAGTTCGCTTGTTTGTGGGTTATCCTAAAGGAACGAAAAGTGGTTTATTTTATAGTCCTAAAGATCAGAAGGTCATTGTCAGCACCAATGCCTGATTTTTAGAAGAGGACTATGTGATAAATCACAAGCCCATGAGTAAAATTGTTCTTGAGGAAATAAGAGAAGACACGTCTACTTTAGTACCAACGGTGCAAGATGAGATACCATAAGAAACTGCAACCGGTGTCACAAATGATGCACAATTATATGTAGTGCCTCGTCGTAGTGGGAGGATTGTTCGGCAACCTGATAAATTCATGTTTTTGGGAGAATCTTCGGACTTGATCCTTAGTGAACATGAACCTGATCCCTGGACATATGATCAAGCATACCAAGATAAAGATGCAGCATCTTGACAAAATGCAATGAACTCTGAAATAGAATCTATGTATTCTAATCAGGTCTGGGAGCTTGTAGAACCACCAAATGGTGTAAAAGCCATTGGAAGTAAATGGGTCTATAAAAGAAAAAGAGGGATAGACGGGAAGGTGGAAACCTTCAAAGCAAGACTTGTTGCAAAAGGGTATACTCAGAAAGAAGGGAATCGATTATGAGGAAACCTTTTCACCGGTAGCCATGCTTAAGTCTATCCAGATTCTTTTATCTATTGTTGCTCATATTGATTATAAGGTTTGGCAAATGGATGTCAAGACAGCTTTCCTTAACAGAAGTCTTGAAGAAAACATCTATATGAAGCAACCAGAGGGATTCATTACAAAGGGCAAAGAACATCTTGTATGCAAGCTCAATCGGTCCATTTATGGACTGAAGCAAGCTTTGAGATCTTGGAACATCTGGTTTGTTGAAGTGATCCAATCTTATGGATTCACTAAGTGTCCAGATGAGTCTTGTGTATACAAGAAAAGTGACGGAAACGTGGTGGTATTTCTTGTACTAAACGTAGATGACATTTTGTTCATTGGCAACAATGTCAAAGTGTTGTCAGACGTAAGGGTATGGTTGTCCAAGTAATTCAATATGAATGACTTGGGAGAATGTGGACATATTCTTGGGATCAAAGTGATAAGGGATCGCAAGAAATGGATGTTGTGCTTATCCCAAGCTTCATACATCGATACTATCCTAACTCGTTTTAGCATGCAAAACTCCAAGAAAGGTTTTCTACCTTTTCGGCATGGAGTACCTTTATCTAAAGAGATGTATCCTAAAACATCAAAGGAGATAGAGGACATGAAAGTAGTTCATTATGCTTCGGCTGTAGGAAGCCTAATATATGCAATGCTATATACGAGACCGGATATCTATTTTGCCATGGGCATGGTTAGAAGATATCAAAGTAACCCAAGACAGGGACATTGGACTGCCGTAAAGCATATATTAAAATACCTGAGAAGGACTAGAGATTATATGCTAGTTTACCAGGCAGATGATTTGCTCCCTGTGGGTTACACGGATTCGGACTTCCAATCAGATAGGGACAGTAGTAAGTCAAACTCGGGGTATGTGTTTACTTTGGGAGGTGGAGCCATAGCATGGAGGAGTGTTAAGCAGAAATGTGTTTCGGACTCTACCATGGAAGCCGAGTATGTGGCAGCCTCTGAGGCAGCCAAAGAAGCTATATGGCTCAGAAATTTCTTGATAGACTTAGATGTGATTCCTGGTTTTCCTAAAATTATCACAATTTATTGTGATAATAGTGGTGCAGTAGCAAATTCAAAGGAACCACGAGCCCATAAGGTAAGTAAACACATTGAGCGCAAGCACCACCTGATACGAGACATCGTAAAGCGAGGAGAAGTTGTTGTCACCAATATTGCATCAGCAGATAACCTGATAGATCCTTTCACTAAGGCCCTTCCGGCGAGAGCTTTTGATGGCCATGTTGAGGGGATGGAAATTAGATGTATGACAGCATATATGACAGTATAGTCTTTTAGTATAAGTGGGAGATTGTTAGGATGTATACTAAAAGTCTACCTTTTTGTATAAACATTTATATTTTGAAATGAGAATCACTTTGGTCAAATGTTGCATTTTATATACAGTTGTCCATTTAATTTATATTGTAGATAACATGGTGTGTGATGCCACACAGAAAATCATGTTATCAGTTCCTTATAAATTATAAATAGTAGCTCACAACTGAGATGGATAGGGACAAACCATTGGAATGGTTGTAGTGTAATTTGGTATTAGTCTGTCTTGACTATAAAATTACACTAGTACACTATGTGTGTAATGAGCAGGATCATTTAAGGTTGTTCGATTTATATTGACTGCATAAAAGAATAGAATCTCTGTTATTATGGGTGTGCGTTCTCTTAATCCCGATATAATAACAAACACGTATACTTAGTATTTATTTCTTTGACTTATCAATGGGTGAAATTTATTCGTTAAATCAATAGACCCGATGAGTTGGGAGATAGTACCATTTATATGATGTGTTATTGATTATAAAAGAAACTGTGTCCTATTTAGGTTGATGATGTCCCCTTGAGGAGCTCATAAGGAATATCATATAAACCCTGTATGTGGACTTAGTCCGACATGATAATTGTTGGGACATTCGGGCCGTAAAAATCGCTTTTTGCGTTGCGGAAACCCCGAAGTCTTGCCACGGATCCGTGCGAAGATATATAAAAATTTATATGTACATGTTTCCTATCCTATATCTTCACTAGATCTACAAGAAAGTGAGTATACCTTTGAAGCGAAGCCCTTCGCAAATCCCGCTTGTCCAAGGTCCGTCGGATCTCAAGTGTGTTCAAGTGTACACACCTTTAGAAGTATCCACACGAACAAGAGATGGAGAGGAAACCTTAGAGTGTGCTAGCACTCCAAGGAATCTCAGCAATGGGGGAAGAGAGGGAGAGCAAGAGAGGAGAGAAGGAAGAAGAAGATGGCTTGAATGCACCCTAATGTGATTCCTTAATGTGGCCGGCCACACATGGAGGTTTTTAAACCTCCATGTAATACCAAGAGTCAAGACTATTGGTATTCCTCATGAGGTGGCATACCATGAAATAACCTTGATGATGTGGTACATCATCATTGGCCGGCCCTATGCCAAGTCATTATGACATGACATTTGATCAAGTCAAGGTCAAGTCAAACTTGACTCTTCATCTTCCCTCTCAAGTCAAGTCAAACTTAACTTAAATTCTCCCATGGTTGATCAAATCTAACCATTGATTCAAGCCAATATGATTTAATAAATCTCTATTCATTAAACAAAATTGATTTAATGAGTCATAATCTAAATTAGACTCATTGGACACATGAATCAAATTGAGTCCAACTCAATTAGTTTAACTTGGATTAGTCTTAATCCAATTTGGTTCATCACATGAACCTAATCCTCTTGGTTCATCATATGAACCTAATCTCCATCTAATTACCCTTTGTGTGTAACCCTATAGGTTCTTGTAATGTTGACAATGCTCGTAAACCCATTTAGAAGCATATATAAGTAATGAGCGGTATCTAGCAACACATCATTACTACCCAAGTTACAAGAATGTTGAGATCCAACATCACCTTGTGACTACTAATTGTGACTCTCACAATATGTGACAATGTCCTTCTATCCTTGACATCTAGATTGATCAAATGAGGCATAGACCGTGTCATCCTCTAATCAATCTATATCTTGAACTCCAAGTAGACTCACTCTAATCAAATGAGCTCAATATTTCATATTGATTCATTTGGACATGGCCATGCACTTAGTGGTCTCACTTTATCAAGAAACATGATGTCACTCTCGTCATATAGGAGGGATAGATCCCATCTACATCACTCACATCCCTCCGCATAATTTGTTACATACCCAGTAATCGCCTTTATAGTCCACCCAGTTACGGGTGACGTTTGACGAAGTCAAAGTATGTAACTCCTTATGTAGGGAACCATGGTGACTTCAAGTCCAAGGACTAATAGTCATACTAATAGCCACATGAGAAAGTATATGACACTCATATAACGATCCATGTTACTTTCTCATGGCGGGTCATTTAGTATACATTCTCCAATGCATACTCATGTGTCAACTTGATATCTCTATATCCATGACTTGTGAGATCAAGTCATCGAGTTGACTTACATGATAGTCTCATCGCATTAACATTGTCCATGAATGTTAATACTTGACTAGGAATGATTAAGAGTAGTGTTCTCTATATCATCTCACTATCAATTCAACCAATCGATTGATATAGATAAGAACCTTTTACTCAAAGACGATATTATACTTAGTTATTTGGTACCAATACAAGTAAGTATAATAACCATAAAGAAATGCCTTTATTAATATAGGAATATGATATAATGAGTCCATACAACAATTATCACATGATTGGCTCTACGGCTCTAACTAACAATCTCCCACTAGCACTAGTGTCAATCAATGTAGGCTCTAAGGTCCAATGACCTAGTGTGACCATCATGCTTTCTCTGTGCCAAAGCCTTGGTCAAGGGGTCAGCTATGTTAGCCTCTGTAGGTACTCTGTAAATCTTCACATCTCCTTTATCGATGATTTCTCGAATGAGATGGAAGCACCGTAGTATGTGTTTGGTCCGCTGGTGTGAGCGAGGTTCCTTAGCCTGTGCAATTGCTCCATTGTTGTCACAATAGAGCTCTATAGGATCAGCTATGCTAGGAACCACCCCAAGCTCAGTAATGAACTTAAACTTCGCTACTGGAAAAAAGATTTCATCATAGTCAATACCATGAAGTTGTTTGAAACCTTTAGCTACTAGACGACCCTTATATATAAGTCTATCCATGTCAGTCTTTCTCTTAAAGACCCATTTACACCCAATGGATTTGACCCCTTCAGGTGGATCAACCAAAGTCCATACTTGGTTGATGTACATGGATTCCATCTCGGATCTCATGGCCTCTAGCCATTTCTCATAATCTGGTCTCATCGCAGCTTCCTGATAGGAGGTAGGCTCATTCTCAACGAGCATAATGTCATCATGGTCAGACAAGAGAAATGAGTATCTCTCAGGCTGACGACGTACCCTATTAGACCTGCGAAGAGGTATGTCTACTTGAACTGGTTGTTGTTCCTCAACTCCTTGTGGAACAATCTCATCATCCACAACACTTTGTGGTTCCAGTTCAACTTCCATCAAGGCTTCAGTGCTATGGTCCATATCCTGAACTTATTCAAGATTGAACGTACTCCCACTAGTTTTTCTAGAAACAAAGTCCCTTTCTAGAAATACCCCAGTCTTAGCCACAACTACTTTGTATTGACTGGGAATGTAGAAGTAATATCCCTTCATTTTCTTGGGATATCCTATAAAATAGCACTTATCAAATTTGGGTCTCAATTTGTCCGAGACCTGACGTCGAACGTAAGCCACACAACCCCAAATCCTCATAAAAGATACCTGGGCATCTCTCCCAGTCCATATCCTATATGGTGTCTTTATCACAGCCTTAGATGGAACACGGTTAAGTATGAAGAATGCTGTGTCTAGAGCATAGCCCCAAAGAGATATAGGAAGATCTGTGTGACTCATCATAGATCGTACAATATCTAATAGGGTACGATTCCTCCTTTCAGATACACCATTCCACTGTGGTGTTCCAGGAGGAGTGAGTTGGGATAGAATCTCACACTCAGCTAGATAGTCACGAAACTCATGGCTAAGGTATTCTCCACCTTGATATAATCGAAGTATCTTAATACTCTTGCCTAGCTGGTTTTGTACTTTATTCTTGAATGCTTTGAACTTTTCAAAGGATTCTGACTTATGTGTCATTAAATACACATAACCATATCTAATGAAGTACCTATATACACCTCTGGCAGCGACATTGAAAGGGCAACATATATCACTATGTACAAGTCCTAACAAGTCAGTCGCTCTTTCGTTGTGTCCACTAAAGGGAGTCTTGGTCATCTTGCCCAGTAGACATGACTCGCATGTCTCATATGATTCAAGATCAAATGAGTCCAGTAAACCATCTTTATGGAGCTGGGATAAGCGTTTGTCATTTATATGACCTAAGTGATAATGCTAGAGATAGGTTTGGTTCATTTCATTTGACTTGAACATTTTGGTACTTATGTTATAGATGGGGTTCTCTAAGTCTAGAATGTAGAGTCCGTTCATCAGAGGTGCACTACAATAGAACATATCGTTTAAATAGACGGAACAACATTTGTTCTTTATTATAAATGAAAAACCTTTCTTGTCTAAACAAGAAACTGAAATGATGTTCTTGGTAAGAGCAGGCACATAACAACATTCATCTAATTCTAATACAAGCCCAGAGGGCAGAGATGGACTTACTGAGGGCAGAGATGGATAGTAAGTCCTTATAGCAATAGCAGCAACCCGTGCTCCATTACCTACTCGTAGGTCCACCTCGCCCTTCGTCAATGTCCTACTATTTCTCAGCGCCTGTACATTAGTACAAATGTGAGAAGCACATCCGATATCTAATACCCATGATGCAGAAATAGATAGATTGACTTCTATAACATATATACCTGAAGTAGAAGTCTCACTTCTCTTCTTCTTAAGATCTTCCAGGTAAACTTTGCAGTTCCTCTTCCAGTGCCCGGTCTAACCGCAGTGGAAGCAGGTAGCATCCTTGGCAACCCCTCCTTTGGGTTTCAGTGTCTTGCCTTTGCCCTTGGCTTGGGACTTTCCTTTGCCTTTAGGCTTACCCTTGCCGTTATGCTTTTGTACCATCAAAATGGAGTTGGGCTTAACCTTCTTAAGGTTGAGCTCAGCAGTTCTCAACATGCTAAGCAGCTCGGGTAGTGTCTTGTCAATTTCGTTCATGCTGTAGTTCATGACGAATTGACTGTAGCTCTCTGGCAAGGATTGCAAGACCAAGTCAGTGGCCAGCTCTTGGCCAAGTGAGAATCCCAACCTCTGTAGGTTTTCTATGTACCCAATCATCTTGAGCACATAGGGTCCTACGGGAGTCCGATCTTGCATCTTGCACTGAAACAGTGCCTTAGAGATCTCGAATCTCTCGTGCATCGCTTGTCCTTGATATAGTTGACAAAGATGTTCAACCATATCATAAACACCCATCAACTCGTGTTGCTTCTGAAGCTCAGAGTTCATGGTTGCGAGCATGAGGCATGACACATCTAATGCGTCCTCTTGATGCTTATTATAAGCATCTCGGTCAGCTCGCGTGGCAGTGTCAGGAGGTGCCTCGGGAATGGGCTTCTCCAGGACGTACAGTTTTCATTCTTGTGTGAGAACGATTCTCAGATTCCTGTACCAGTCCAGGAAATTAGCTCCATTGAGCTTGTCCTTATCAAGGACAGAACGCAGAGAGAAGGTGTTCGTGTTTGTCGACATGGCAATCTACAACAAAAATAATGCAGAAAATAAATATCATATTCCAACTAGCATTTAATTAGGCCTTTAATTAAATGATGCTCCCACTGAATTATAGAACTTTTGTAGAATCAAGTCATGGATGTGGTCAAACCACACTTACTAGATTCTTCCAACTAGCTATAATTCTTGTCGGACAAGATCCACATCATACTATGCCTTGAGTTAACTTTGGCTAAATCGCCCAAGACTTAGTATGATTGGTAGATAACGAATTTATCAATTACATCTCTATGCAACTCTTGTTTATAGGATCAAAAATCTCATTTACATTAAAACTTGAGTTAGCTTTGGCTAAATCACCCAAGATTTAGTATAAATGTGATTTTTATCCTATCGTTCAACCTTTGGAAAATGCCTATAGTTATACCTGATCAAATTGAGTTAACTAGTTGTACTCAATCTAATTGAGTTTGTACTCACCCAATCCTTGATAGGCGGGACCAAGATTGTCCCTCCGCACCCTACCAAGATAATATGCGTTGCTCTGCTTTGGTAGATTCAACAACAACAAATGATCGAGATAGTGATGGGTATCAAGACTCGGTAGGCATTTCGAGTTGACTCGTTTAAGATCTAATCTAATCGTGGATTCACATCTTATACGCATCATGGCACTAATTATCCTACACTAGCATGCATCACATACACACAAGCAATGAATAATTAAATTTTGATTAGGTCATGGCCCTACTACGATCTTCTCAAGCCAATGAGAAGATCGGACGGTCAACCTAGGTTCAACAACTTCTTCAAGCTCCTCCCTTTGACCACCATGTGTTGCTCGCACCCTCCTCGTCGTTCCTTCTCGAGTGGACCTTCCACCGCTCCAATTTTTGTACATTACAAATATGAAACTCGAGTTACATTCGAGTCTAAAACTATTTTACAACAGGAATATAAAAATGAGGGCGGTACGACACGCAGGTCGTATAATATATACAACACACACATCACACAAAATGGCGCGCAGGTCATATTATGAATTACAACACATTTAGTCCAATCAAATTGGGTTTTTGGGTCATGACCATCACAAAATCATACATAATTCTAAATTATGCATTTTATATAAATTTCTATAATTTTACTACTATTTTTTTAATTTTATGAGTTACAATTTTCCGACAGTCCCGTTTCGCGATTTTCGGGCGCGATCGCGGGACAATGCCCCTTGCAGGGTTAGGGGCAGCGCCCCTTCTCATGAAATGAGTCTCATGAGTGTCCTACTACGATCTTAAAATGCTTTAAGCCGCTGTCCCAAAATAATTTGGGCGAGACCTTGCCGTTTCGGAAGGTTTTTCTCGGTATATGAAGCATACAAGTGTCCAAGCACTTGTTGCTTCGCATCTCCAAGAAAAATACTCATAAAATCTATAAAAATAGTAAATTTACAGAAACTTACAGATCTGTAATTTTTCATAAAAAATACAAACAAAACATGTACACACTTCACACGTGGCTCTGATACCACTGTTGGGACTTTCGGACAGTAAAAAATCATTTTTTGTATTGCAGAAACCCCGAAGTCTTGCCACGGATCCGTGCGAAGATATATAAAAATTTACATGTACATGTTTCCTATCCTAGATCTACACTAGATCTACAAGAAAGTGAGTATACCTTTGAAGCGAAGCCCTTCGCAAATCCCGCTCGTCCAAGGTCCGTCGGATCTCAAGTGTGTTCAAGTGTACACACCTCTAGAAGTATCCACACTAACAAGAGATGGAGAGGAAACCTTAGAGTGTGCTAGCACTCCAAGGAATCTCGGCAATGGAGGAAGAGAGGGAGAGCATGTAACGCCCACAAAATGCTAAGCTATACCTAGGAATATTTTTCCTTAAAATAGAAGAATAAAAGAAAGAAAGAGAAAAAGGGATAAATAGAAACCAAAATAAAAAAAAAGAGGTGTGGTCAAGGATTGAACCTTGAACCTCCCACAAATGATAGAATTAAATTGGTGCATAGAACCACTAGAGTAATAAATGATATGTGAATAGAAAAGAATAGAAATACTAGTTAAAGGTGAGAGGATGGTTAAATAAAGGAACAAGAGAAAACCAAGTAGCTTACTTTCTCTTCCTCTTGGTTAAGAGAAGAAGCAAGCAAAAGACAAGTTGCTTGCTTCCCTTCTTCCCTCTATTTGCGTGGGAATTAAAAGAGAGAAGTAAATAGGAGGGATAAGGGGGATGAATGAAGGTATGTTCATTACAAAGGAAATAAAAAGGATGAAAAGAAGGAAAGACAAGTGATTAATCTTTTTCTTTCTTCTTCCTCCTTCCTTCTCTTTCTTCATTCTTCACCGAAACCAAAAACTCTCCCCTCCTCATTTCCAAAAGCTAAGCTAAGGTTCCTCTCCAAGAAAACTAATTTACAAGAAGGAGTCTTCAAGGTCTACCCCTTCCCAAGCAAGATAAATCAAAGGGAGTACTAGAAGAAGAAGCTCTCTTCTTCCTCTTCACCTAGAGTATTCTTCCTTAAGAAAAACCACAAGCGAAAGGATGCAAGTATCCCCTCACCTGTGGTACAAGTTGCTTTTATTTTTACAAAGGAGTAGAATGCTAAAAACCTATGGTAACAAGTTGGAACTTTCGGCCAAGTAAAAAATAAAAGGGGGTTGTTTGGGTAGGTCAAGATCTAAATAAAACATGTCCATTATGATCTTATGATAAGTACCCTAGTATAAGAAGCTAGTAAATGTTCTCATGTTGAATGTTTGACTTAAAACCTAGCTTTTTAAATATAAACTTTCGGCCAAGTATAGATGAAGGATCTAGGGAAGCTTAAAGACCTAAACTAACCATGTTTACTACATCCTTATGATATGTATGCAATGTTAAGGGATTGGGTTGGTTTTCTTATGCTTGGAAGTTATTAAAGTTAGCTTTCCCTTCATGTATGTTTCGGCCAAGAATAAAACTAGGGCTTAGAGAAGCTAGAAATTTAACCTAACATACTCATGTATCTCTTGATAATGTGATATGAATATAGTTAGGTGTTCATGCTTTTATATTATTTTAAAACCTAGTTTCCATTCATGTATGTTTCGGCCAAGAATAAAACTAGGGCTTAGAGAAGCTAGAAATTTAACCTAACATGCTCATGTATCTCTTGATAATGTGATATGAATGTAGTTAGGTGTTCATGCTTTTATATTGTTTTAAAACCTAGTTTCCCTTCATGTGTGTTTCGGCCAAGAACAAAACTAGGGCTTAGAGAAGCTAGAAATTTAACCTAACATGCTCATGTATCTCTTGATAATGTGATATGAATGTAGTTAGGTGTTCATGTTTTTATGTTGCTTTAAAGTTAGCTTTCCCTTCATGCATGTTTCGGCCAAGACAAAAAACTAGGGTTTTAAAAAAGCTAAAAGTTAACCTAGCATGCTCATGTATCTCTCCATAATATGATATGAATTTAGCTAGGTGATTATGCTTATATGTTGATTTAAAATCTAGTTTCCCTTCATGTGTGTTTCGGCCAAGACCAAAATTAGGGTTTTAAAGAAGCTAAAAGTTAACTTGGCATGCTCATGTATCTCTCAATAATATGATATGAATTTAGCTAGGTGATTATGCTTATATGTTGATTTAAAATCTAGTTTCCCTTGTGTGTTTCGGCCAAGACCAAAATTAGGGTTTTAAAGAAGCTAAAAAGTGAACCTAGCATGCTCATGTACCTCTTGATAATATGATATAAATTTAGCTAGGAATTCACACTTGCATGTTGCCTATAGCTTGGTTTTCTCCTTATAAGTGGTTCGGCCATTATGAGTTTAAAAGCTTAGATATGCCTCACATGATGTGTTATGTATTAGGAAATGTTATTTACTGATGCTATGCATGATTGTATCTTTTATGATGTGCCTTATGCCCAATTATGCATGTTTTATGATATGATAGATAACATGTCCATTATGTATGCTTATGATCCATGCATGTGCTTTGTGCCCAATTATGCATGTTTTATGATATGATAAATGACATGTTCATTATGTATGCTTATGATCCATGCATATGCTGTGTGCCCAAATATGCATATTTTATGATATGATAAATGACATGTTCATTATGTATGCTTATGATCCATGCATGTGCTGTGTGCCCAAATATGCATGTTATATGATGTGATAAATGACATGTTCATTATGTATGTTATGATCCATGCATGTGCTGTGTGCCCAAATATACATGCTTTACTCCTCATGATATGATAAGATAAGATGTGTTATGTTATGATATGAACCATGATATGATATTTTACTTTGTATGGCTTGTACCAAGGGTGGGCTCTATAAGCGCCCCTAGGCCAACGGACTATGAACGGGTCTAGTAAAGGGATGAGCTCCTTAGTACGCCCCTAGGTCGACGGACTATGAACGGACCTAGATCCCTAGTAGGTTCGGGCCTAGCTACCCTGTCCTAGGGATTGCGCACATTTATGTATGTATGTGGTACAAGCCGGGGCCCTCATGACGATGTTATGTTCAAGTACTATATGCTATGTTTTAAAACATCTTGCATATGACATGACTCATGTTTTAAAAGACATTCTGCATGATACGATTATGATTTATAGGACATGATGATTTCTGATATGAGATAGCATGATGTTAATTATGAACTGTTATGATATGATTTACGATATGACATGTTATGCTCTTATAATATTTGGATTTATGATATGATTTAGCATGATGTCCTTATGATTTATGATATAACATGCTATGCCCTTATGATGATTAGATGATCATATTTTATGGTTGTATGCTTATGTGTTTATGCATTGATATATGGATTTTGTGAGTAGGAAAGGATCTTACTAAGCCTGTGTGCTTATAGCTTACTTTCCTTGTACCACAGATAAGGGGAAAGAATGGATGACCTAAGGGAGCTGCAGGAGAGACAAAGAGATGTGTGTGGTGGTGGCTCGGCTAAGGCAAATGAAGACCTGCTTAAGTTATTTGGTTATGTTAACATGGACTAGTGTGTTATGTTATTGTCCGTATGACTTCAAGATATTCTTATGTGTTTTTATTTTCAAAAGAAATTTTAATATGCATATATGCTTCCGCAATTAGAAATAGAAATGGTTAAGTACGTAACCCCGCACCCTATTAGCAGGAGGGGCGGGCGTTACAGGTTGGTATCAGATCCAAGTTAGCATTTCCGCTACACACACATCAAGCCTCCATCCTGCCGCTCCAAGTAAGACTTTCTGTACTTACTCTATGTATGATAGGAAATGTTTTAGTATCCATGAACCTAGGTATGACTGATATGGGTTTTTCTTCATGTATGATAAGCAATGTTTAATGTGTACGAATATAAGTAGGGATGACTCTAGACTTATGCTAGTCTCATTGTTATTTATGAAAATAGATATGGCTAGAAGACGCGGTAACCGGGCTGATGAGACAGTGACCCCACCAGATCTGACCCAGGTAGTCACCGATCTCCAGCGTCAGATCACGGAACAACAACAAGTAATCACTGCTCTGATGAATCAGCAAGGGAACCCTATCACCCCACCAGCAAATCAGAATGCAGCGCCCGTCATACCACTAGCTGCACCAGTACCACCGGTAGCCCTGCCCCAGTGGTCCGACAGGAGACTTAGGTACTTGTGAGTCATGGGACGCTCAAGCCTGGTTCAAGACAGTGGAAACTATTGTGGAATTGCTGGACTGGCCTGTACCGGAAAAGATCAAATGTGTGTCATTCTGTTTTTTCAGAGACGCAAGAATGTGGTGGGAAAGAGTTAAGGCTAAGAGACAGATTAACCTGATGAACTGGACGGACTTCGAGACAGATTTCTTCGAAGAATTCTTCCATATGCAAGTGACGAACCGGCATTATGACGAGTTCACCGAGTTCCGACAAGGTGACATATCGATAAACGAAGCAGTAAAGCACTTCAATCGTCTTGCACGCCTCTGCCCAGAGTTAGTCAGCACGGAAAGAGAAAGGGTTAGACTGATGCTGAAGATGCTCCGACCCGAGATAGCACTGAATGTGGCCGACGGAATTAATAGACCGCAGACTACAGAAGAACTGGTCAGCAGCGCCCTGATCACCGAGCATTATCAGAAAGCGATGAACGAGAATAAGAATCAGGCACAGACGCAAGGGCAGAAATCTCAGAGTACCAAACCCAGCTGGAAAGGAAACTCTAATGGAAAAAGGAAACAATGGGGCAACGCCAAAGGAGGACCAGCAAATAAGCAACCTAAGTACCCTCAGTGTACCATCTGTGGAAAGCAGCATTCCGGAGTATGTCGCAAGGGTACGAGAAAATGTTACAATTGCGGACGGGAAGGACATCTAGCCAGAGACTGCCCCACCCAGTCCCAGACTCCATTCCAGCAGCATGACCAGAATAAAAGTGTTCCCCCACAGCTACACTATATGCAAGCTGCCATTGAAGGGACTCTGATTAGCCAAGGGAGATTGGAAGCCCCGCCAACTATGACGAACGCCAGGGTTTTCTCGCTTACCAAGGACAATGTGGCAAGTGCCTCTACCGTGGTTACAGGTCAGCTACCTATTTTCAGTCAACATGCTAATGTGTTATTTGATACTGGGGCAACACATTCGTTTGTCTCTACACCCTTCATGGAGAAGTTAGGGATACCATCACAAGCTTTAAATAGCAAATTCTTGACAACCCTACCGTCGGGAGAAGTAATGTCATCTACTCATATGCTGCGAGCCGCACCCATCAGAATCACAGACAGAGAACTCTACTGTGATCTGATAGTGCTTGACATGCAAGATTATGACAGTATATTCGGCATGGATTTTCTGAGCAAGTACGGCGCTTCAATCGAGTGCCGTCAAAGAAAAGTGGTCTTCCGATCTGAAGCGGAGCCGATATTCGAGTTCATAGGGGAACCCAGGGAAAATCAGTGCTATGGGGCTGAAGATGTGACCGGACAACTCTCTACCCTGACTATAGCACCGACGTTGTTCGATGATGTATTAGAAAAGCAGACTCGTGACTTGAGTATCCAGCGGATAAAGCAAGAAGTGTTAGAGGGAAAGAATGACGAATTCCGTATCGCCGACAGTGAGATATTATACCTCAAGGATTGCTTATGTGTTCCCGATGACCCAGAGTTGTGGAAGAAAATACTAGAAGAAGCCCACGCAACACCCTATGCAATGCATCCGGGATCTACCAAAATGTACCAGGATTTGAGAAAGAAATTCTGGTGGTCCGGTATGAAAAAAGATGTGGCTTAGTACGTTAGTACCTGCCTGACCTGTCAGAGGGTTAAAGCAGAACACCAGAGACCTGGAGGATTACTGCAGCCTGTCCAAATTCCAGAATGGAAATGGGAGGATATCTCTATGGACTTCATTTCGGGACTACCTAAGACAACGAACGGCTATGACGCGATATGGGTGATCGTGGATAGATTAACCAAATCCGCCCACTTTCTAGCAATCAAGATGACTTATTCAATTGAGCAACTGGCTCAGTTATACGTCAAGGAAATTGTTAGATTATATGGGATTCCTAAGACCATCATTTCTGACAGAGATGGTCGCTTTATTTCACATTTTTGGGAATGTGTTTAGAAGGCTCTCGGTACAAAGTTATTGTTCAGTACTGCCTTCCATCCTCAGACCGACGGATAAACAGAAAGGGTGAATCAAGTACTAGAAGACATGTTACGGGCTTGCACCTTAGACTTCAAAGGAAGCTGGTGCCAATATTTATGCTTAGCGAAATTCGCCTACAATAATAGTCACCAAGCTGCTATAGGAATGGCGCCCTACGAGGCTCTGTACGGGAGGAAATGTAGATCCCCTATATGTTGGTACGAAGGCGGTGAAAAGAAAGAGATGGGATTCCAAACAGAATTCATCGATAACACCACCCGTGCTATACAGAACATCCACCAAAGAATAGAAACTGCGCAGAGTCGGCAGAAGAATTACGCGGATAAGCGACGAAGACCATTGGAATTCAGTATCGGAGATTCAGTATTCCTCAAAGTAGCGCCTATGAAAGGAGTAATGATGCTTGGTAAAAAGGGAAAGTTAAGCCCGCGCTATGTGGGACCATATCAAGTTCTGAAAAGAATTGGCAAAGTCGCTTATGAAATAGAGTTACCTCAGGAGATGTCAGCCATCCACAACGTGTTCCACGTTTCAATGCTAAAGAAATGTATTCCGAGCACGGACCAAGTAATCGAACCACGGACAGTACAAGTGCAGGAGGATCTAACCTATGAGAGCCGACCGGTTCAGATATTAGAACGTGATGTCAAAAGACTGAGGAACAAGGAAGTACCCTTAGTAAAGGTCCTATGGCAAAATCAACGGTTCAAAGAAGCCACTTGGGAACGAGAAGACGATATGAAACGGAAGTATCCGGAGCTATTTTAAGTTCGAGGATGAACTTTCTATGAGGTATGGGGTACTGTAACGCCCACAAAATGCTAAGCTATACCTAGGAGTATTTTTCCTTAAAATAGAAGAATAAAAGAAAGAAAGAGAAAAAGGGATAAATAGAAACCAAAATAAAAAAAAAAAAAAGAGGTGTGGTCAAGGATTGAACCTTGAACCTCCCCCAAATGATAGAATTAAATTGGTGCATAGAACCACTAGAGTAATGAATGATATGTGAATAGAAAAGAATAGAAATACTAGTTAAAGGTGAGAGGATGGTTAAATAAAGGAACAAGATAAAACCAAGTAGCTTACTTTCTCTTCCTCTTAGTTAAGAGAAGAAGCAAGCAAAAGACAAGTTGCTTGCTTCCCTTATTCCCTCTATTTGCGTGGGAATTAAAAGAGAGAAGTAAATAGGAGGGCTAAGGGGGATGAATGAAGGTATGTTCATTACAAAGGAAATAAAAAGGATGAAAAGAAGGAAAGACAAGTGATTAATCTTTTTCTTTCTTCTTCCTCCTTCCTTCTCCTTCTTCATTCTTCACCGAAACCAAAAACTCTCCCCTCCTCATTTCCAAAAGCTAAGCTAAGGTTCCCCTCCAAGAAAACTAATTTACAAGAAGGAGTCTTCAAGGTCTATCCCTTCCCAAGCAAGAGAAATCAAAGGGAGTACTAGAAGAAGAAGCTCTCTTTTTCCTCTTCACCTAGAGTATTCTTCCTTAAGAAAAACCACAAGCGAAAGGATGTAAGTATCCCCTCACCTGTGGTACAAGTTGCTTTTATTTTTACAAAGGAGTAGAATTCTTAAAACCTAAGGTAACAAGTTGGAACTTTCGACCAAGTATAAAATAAAAGGGGGTTGTTTGGGTAGGTCAAGATCTAAATAAAGCATGCCCATTATGATCTTATGATAAGTACCCAAGTATAAGAAGCTAGTAAATGTTCTCATGTTGAATGTTTGACTTAAAACCTAGCTTTTTAAATATAAACTTTTGGCCAAGTATAGATGAAGGATCTAGGGAAGCTTAAAGACCTAAACTAACCATGTTTACTACATCCTTATGATATGTATGCTATGTTAAGGGATTAGGTTGGTTTTTATTATGCTTGGAAGTTGTTAAAGTTAGCTTTCCCTTAATGTATGTTTCGACCAAGAACAAAACTAGGGCTTAGAGAAGCTAGAAATTTAACCTAACATGCTCATGTATCTCTTGATAATGTGATATGAATGTAGTTAGGTGTTCATGCTTTTATATTGTTTTA
The DNA here is from genome assembly GCF_018446385.1 of Zingiber officinale. Classification (NCBI taxonomy): domain Eukaryota; kingdom Viridiplantae; phylum Streptophyta; class Magnoliopsida; order Zingiberales; family Zingiberaceae; genus Zingiber; species Zingiber officinale. Next base: position 56,408,676 of record NC_056006.1, on the reverse strand, counting down.
AAACCTAGTTTCCCTTCATGTATGTTTTGGCCAAGAACAAAACTAGGGCTTAGAGAAGCTAGAAATATAACCTAACATGCTCATGTATCTCTTGATAATGTGATATGAATGTAGTTAGGTGTTCATGCTTTTATATTGTTTTAAAACCTAGTTTCCCTTCATGTGTGTTTCGGCCAAGAACAAAACTAGAGCTTAGAGAAGCTAGAAATATAACCTAACATGCTCATGTATCTCTTGATAATGTGATATGAATGTAGTTAGGTGTTCATGTTTTTATGTTGCTTTAAAGTTAGCTTTCCCTTCATGCATGTTTCGGCCAAGACCAAAAACTAGGGTTTTAAAGAAGCTAAAAGTTAACCTAGCATGCTCATGTATCTCTCCATAATATGATATGAATTTAGCTAGGTGATGATGCTTATATGTTGATTTAAAATCTAGTTTCCCTTCATGTGTGTTTCGGCCAAGACCAAAATTAGGATTTTAAAGAAGCAAAACAGTGAACCTAGCATGCTCATGTACCTCTTGATAATATGATATGAATTTAGCTAGGAATTCACACTTGCATGTTGCCTATAGCTTGGTTTTCTCCTTATAAGTGGTTCGGCCATTATGAGTTTAAAAGCTTAGATATGCCTCACATGATGTGTTTTTTGGGTTTTTCTGGCCGCGAAAACCGCTTTTTCGCGTCGCGGAAACCCCGAAACCCCCTAGCCATTGGATCCGTGCGAAGAAAACTTTCAAAAATACGAGTACGAGTTTCAAACTATGATCTACAGTAGATCTACAAAGGAAAAACATTTTATACCTTTGAAGTGTGCCCTCGCAAATCCCGCTCGTCCAGCGGTACGCCGGATCTCGAAGTTGTCAAAGTAGACAACTCTCTAGTGATATCCACACGAACAAGAAGTGTTCTCTAACACTCAAGGATGAAGAAGAGAGCACCACAAGTGTGCTAGCACTCTCTAGGGCTCTCGGGTAGGATTGGAAGAAGAAGAAAGGAAAAGAAGAGAACACACTCCTCTAAAATCTCTATGTGACTTTCACTAACCTTTCTTCTTGGATTAGATTCACTCTCCTTTCTTCTCCCTTGCTTGAAACCCACGACCAAGAGAAGAGAAGGAGCAAGAAGAGAGCTTAGGAGGAGGAAGATCACTTGAATGAGAGTTACCCTTGCAAAATGAAACTCTTCATCTAATTAAGTGGTTTGTAACCTCCATGGGATACCAAGAGTCACAACTCTTGGTAACTCCCATGAGGTGGCACTTCACTTAAGTAACCATGATGATGTGGAGCATCATCATTGGTACACTTAATGCCAACTCATCAATGAGGTGGCATAAAGTCAATGTCAAACTTGACTCTTCATCTTCCTCTCAAGTCAAGTCAAACTTGACATAATCTCTCTCATGGTTGATCTAATCCAACCATTTAATTCAAGCCAATTTAATATAATGAATCTAATTCATTTAATTAAATTGATTCAATGAGTCATAATCTAAATTAGACTCATTGAACACATGAATCAACTTGAGTCCAACTCAATTAGCCCAATTAGGATTACTCTTAATCCAATAAGATTCATCAAATGAATCTAATCCTCTTGGTTCATCATATGAACCTAATCTCCATCCACTTGTTCTTTGTGTGTGACCCAATAGGTTCTTGTAACGTTGGCAATGCCCCTAAACTCATTTAGAAACATAAGTAATGAGCGGTATCTAGCAATACATCATTACTACCCAAGTTACAAGAATGTTGAGATCCAACATCACCTTGTGACTACTAATTGTGACTCCTCACAATATATGACAAGTGTCCTTCTATCCTAGACATCTATATTGATCAATGTGAGGCATAGACCGTGTCATCCTCTAATCAATATAAATCTTGAACTTCAAGTAGACACACTCAATCAAATGAGCTCAATATCCTATATTGACTCATTTGGGCATGGCCATGCACTTCGTGGTCTCACTCTATCAAGAATACCGATGTCTCTCCCCTCATATAGGAGGGATAGATCCCATCTACATCACTCACATCCCTCCGCATAATTTGTTACATACCCAGTAATCGCCTTTATGGTCCACCCAGTTACGGGTGACGTTTGACGAAACCAAAGTACATAACTCCTTATGTAGGGAACCATGGTGACTTCAGTTCTAAGGACTAGTAGTCATACTAATAGCCACATGAGAAAGTATATGACACTCACATAACGATTCATGATACTTTCTCATGGCGGGTCATTCAGTATACATTCTCTAATGCATACCCATGTGTCAACTTGATATCTCTATATCCATGACTTGTGAGATCAAGTCATCGAGTTGACCTACATGTTAGTCTTATTGCATTAACATAGTTCCTGAATGTTAATACTCGACTAGGAATGATTAAGAGTAGTGTTCCCTATATCATCTCACTATCGGTTCAACTAACCGATTGATATAGGTGAGAACCGTCTACTAAAGGACGTTATTATACTTAGTTTATTTGGCACCAATACAAGTAAGTATAATAACCAAAAATCAAATACCTTTATTTATATAGAATATGATAAAACAAGTCCAAAATACAATCATCAAATGATTGGCTCTAGGGCTCTAGCTAACAGTGTTATGTATTAGGAAATGTTATTTACTGATGCTATGCATGATTGTGTCTTTTATGATGTGCCTTATGCCCAATTATGCATGTTTTATGATATGATAGATAACATGTCCATTATGTATGCTTATGATCCATGCATGTGCTTTGTGCCCAATTATACATGTTTTATGATTTGATAAATGACATGTTCATTATGTATGCTTATGATCCATGCATGTGCTGTGTGCCCAAATATGCATGTTTTATGATATGATAAATGACATGTTCATTATGTATGCTTATGATCCATGCATGTGCTGTGTGCCCAAATATGCATGTTATATGATGTGATAAATGACATGTTTATTATGTATGTTATGATCCATGCATGTGCTGTGTGCCCAAATATACATGCTTTACTCCTAATGATATGATAAGATAAGATGCGTTATGTTATGATATGAACCATGATATGATATTTTACTTTGTATGGCTTGTAACAAGGGTGGGCTCCATAAGCGCCCCTAGGGCGACGGACTATGAACGGGTCTAATAAAGGGATGGGCTCCTTAGTACGCCCCTAGGTCGACGGACTATGAACGTACCTAGATCCCTAGTAGGTTCGGGGCTAGCTACCCTGTCCTAGGGATTGCGCGCATTTATGTATGTATGTGGTACAAGCCGGGCCCTCATGATGATATTATGTTCAAGTACTATATGCTATGTTTTAAAACATCTTGCATATGACTTGACCCATGTTTTAAAAGACATTCTGCATGATACGATTATGATTTATAGGACATGATGATTTCTGATATGAGATAGCATGATGTTAATTATGAACTGTTATGATATGATTTACGATATGACATGTTATGCTCTTATGATATTTGGATTTATGATATGATTTAGCATGATGTCCTTATGATTTATGATATAACATGCTATGCCTTTATGATGATTAGATGATCATATTTTATGGTTGTATGCTTATGTGTTTATGCATTGATATATGGATTTTGTGAGTAGGAAAGGATCTTACTAAGTCTGTGTGCTTATAGCTTACTTTCCTTGTACCACAGATAAGGGCAAAGAATGGATGACCTAAGGGAGCTGCAGGAGAGGCAAAGAGATGTGTGTGGTGGTGGCTCGGCTAAGGCAAATGAAGACCTACTTAAGTTATTTGGTTATGTTAACATGGACTAGTGTGTTATGTTATTGTCCGTATGACTTCAAGATATTCTTATGTGTTTTTATTTTCAAAAGAAATTTTAATATGCATATATGCTTCCGCAATTAGAAATAGAAATAGTTAAGTACGTAACCCCGCACCCTACTAGCAGGAGGGGCGGGCGTTACAGAGCAAGAGAGGAGAGAAGGAAGAAGAAGAAGACTTGAATGCACACTAATGTGATTCCTTAATGTGGCTGGCCACACATGGAGGTTTTTAAACCTCCATGTAATACCAAGAGTCAAGACTCTTGGTATTCCTCATGAGGTGGCATACCATGAAGTAACCTTGATGATGTGGCACATCATCATTGGCCGGTCCTATGCCAAGTCATAATGACATGGCATTTGATCAAGTCAAGGTCAAGTCAAACTTGACTCTTCATCTTCCTCTCAAGTCAAGTCAAACTTAACTTAAATTCTCCCATGGTTGATCAAATCTAACCATTGATTCAAGCCAATTTGATTTAATGAATCTCTATTCATTAAACTAAATTGATTTAATGAGTCATAATCTAAATTAGACTCATTAGACACATGAATCAAATTGAGTCCAACTCAATTAGTTTAACTTGGATTACTCTTAATCCAATTTGGTTCATCACATGAACCTAATCCTCTTGGTTCATCATATGAACCTAATCTCCATCTAATTGCCCTTTGTGTGTGACCCTATAGGTTCTTGTAATGTTGGCAATGCTCCTAAACCCATTTAGAAGCATAAGTAATGAGAGGTATCTAGCAACACATCATTACTACCCAAGTTACAAGAATGTTGAGATCCAACATCACCTTGTGACTACTAATTGTGACTCTCACAATATGTGACAATGTCCTTCTATCCTTGACATCTAGATTGATCAAATGAGGCATAGACCGTGTCATTCTCTAATCAATTTATATCTTGAACTCCAAGTAGACTCACTCTAATCAAATGAGCTCAATATCTCATATTGATTCATTTGGGCATGACCATGCACTTAGTGATCTCACTTTATCAAGAAATATGATGTCACTCCCGTCATATAGGAGGGATAGATCCCATCTACATCACTCACATCCCTCTGCATAATTTGTTACATACCCAGTAATCGCCTTTATAGTCCACCCAGTTACGGGTGACGTTTGACGAAGCCAAAGTATGTAACTCCTTATGTAGGGAACCATGGTGACTTCAAGTCCAAGGACTAATAGTCATACTAATAGCCACATGAGAAAGTATATGACACTCATATAACGATCCATGATACTTTTTCATGGTGGGTCATTCAGTATACATTCTCCAATGCATACTCATGTGTCAACTTGATATCTCTATATCCATGACTTGTGAGATCAAGTCATCGAGTTGACCTACTTGCTAGTCTCATCGCATTAACATTGTCCTTGAATGTTAATACTTGACTAGGAATGATTAAGAGTAGTGTTCTCTATATCATCTCACTATCGATTCAACCAATCGATTGATATAGATAAGAACCTTCTACTCAAGGACGTTATTATACTTAGTTATTTGACACCAATACAAGTAAGTATAATAACCATAAAGAAATGCCTTTATTAATATAGGAATATGATACAATGAGTCCATACAACAATCATCACATGATTGGCTCTAGGGCTCTAACTAACAATAAGGTTGAGTGGTACTACCCTTGGAGCTAGATGTTAATTAAATGAGTTGTTAGTAGTAACTCATTTAATTAACGGGCATACAATATCTTAAATACAGGGAGACTAACACACTTATGATAAGTAGGAACTCATATTATAATATGGGATTGGTGCGGTAGTTCAATAATAATTCTTTAGTGGTATGAGTTATTATTGATGAACTTGAGTTGGGTGTTCGGGTCGAACACAAGAAGCTCAAGTCCATCAGGAGGCCAAAACCAATTCCTCTTTTTGGTCCCTACTGTAGCTTTTATAAGGCCTCGCATTCACCCATTTTGATTTTGCTTCCTACCCAAGAAAGGGGTTGGCTACATCCTTGCTTGGTGCCCAAGAAAGGGGTCAGCCAAGCCTTTCTTGTTGCCTAAGCATAGGGTCGGCCAAACCTTGCTTGGTGCCCAAGCAACGGGCCGACCACAATAAAAAAAAAAAGAGAAAAGAAAAAAAAAAGGAGTTATGAAAAGGGAGATTTTTTCTCTCAACAGAATTCTAAAAAATCTATTACTTTTTCTCCTTTTTTATCTGGCACAAAAGGTTATAAAAGGAGAGGAGGTTATGCCACAAAAATCAATCAATTAAGAATTGATAAGTTTTTCTCCGCAACTAAAAATCCTCTCCTTTCCCTTAAGGCCGACGCCCCATCCTTTTCTTCTTCCCTTTCTTCCCTCTAGGGTCGACGTCCCACTTCTTTTTCTTCTTCCCTTTCTTCCCTCTAGGGATGGCGCCCCATCTTCTCTAGGTGGCCGGAGCTTGGAAGAAAAGAAAACGAAGAGACGAAGCACCTTAGTGGCCGGCGGTTTGGAGGAGAAGAAGAAGGAGGAGGAGGCACCCCTTTTCTTTGCATCTTTTGGTGGTAGGCAGCTTGGAAACAAAAAGGGTTCGGGTGTTTTTATCTTGGTAGATCATCACCCACACGACATCCAAGAAGAGGAGAGAAATACAACAGAAGGTCAAGAGGTCTTTGTCTACGAAGAAAGGTACAACTAGTTATTTATTCCACAGCGCAACTAGTTTTGTTTTCTTTGTATGAATCCTGAAATACCAACACAAGAGGCTAGCGATTTTGTGTTTCTACTTTGTGTATCAATTTTGTATTTTGATCTTGTGCTTCGATTGTGGTGTCTATAGTTAAACCTAAGGTTACTGTAAGGAGCTTAAATATTCAATTTATTTGAAAGGCTTTGTCTAGGAAGTGGTGGATGATCGCATAACCAAGAAGGCCGAGTGCCTCACCAACGACTTGGAAGTCAATCCTTGAAATAAATATTTAATCAACTTCTATAATATGGTTTAACTTTTGAAGAATACATGAGTTAAACTTGGATTAATAATGTTAACTTTTGTTTGCAATCCAAATTCAACTTCTGAAAAGCACATGGGTTGCTAGGAAAAGTTCTGTGCTTGTATAAATTTTTTTTACAAGGGAAACAGAATGGAATTCCAAGTAGCACCCAACAATAGCACCAATGTTGTCACAGTGAACTGGGACTAGATCAACTTCATTTGGAATAACACCCAGCTCTTGGATGAAATTCCTAATCCAAACTGCTTCCTTTGCTGCTTTTGAAGTTGCAATGTATTATACCACTGTGGTGGAATCCACAATAGTGACTTGTTTGGAACTCTTCCAAGAGACAACACCATCATTCAATGTGAATACATATTAGAGGTTGATTTCGAATCATGCACATCTGATTAGAAGCTAGAGTCAGTGTAACCTTCCAATTTTAGTTCTTCAACCCTATATGTCATGAACAAATTCTTAGTCCTTCGTAAATACTTAGGAATATCTTTCACAGCTTTCCAATGCAATGAACCAGGATTTGACTGATATCGGCTCGTGACAGTCAGAGCCTATGCTATATTAGGTCTTGTAGATATCTTACTATACATGATACTACAAATGGCAGGCGCATAGGGAATGTGTGTCATCATCTTTATCTCTTCATCTGTCTTGGGGCAAATAGACTTGGATAAAGTTATATCATGATACATTGGTAAGTATCCTCTCTTAGATTCTTCCATTGAGAATGTTCTAAGTATGGTATCTATATATGTGGATTGGGATAGCTCCAACATCCTCTTTGATATATCTTTATAGATCTATATTCCCAATACGTAAGATACATCATCCAAATCCTTCATAGAGAATCTACTGGTTAACCATACTTTTATTGACTGAAGCATTCCTACATCATTCCCAATGAGTAGAATGTCATCAACATACAGTATCAGGAATGCCACTGCACTCCCACTAACCTTCTTGTACACACATGGTTCCTCAGGATTTTTAATAAAATTAAACTGTGTAATTGTATCATCAAATCTTAGATTCCAACTTCTCGACGCTTATTTGAGATCATAAATTGATCTCTGAAGTTTACATAAATTATACTCACTTCCCACATATGTGAAGTCTTCAAGCTGAGACATGTAAATCTGTTCCTTAATATCACTATTAAGAAATGTCGTCTTTATATCCATCTACTATATCTCATAGTCATATCATGCAGCTATGACAAACAGTATCCGAATTATCTTAAGCTTTACGATTGGCTAAACAATTTCATCATAGTCAATTCATTGTCTTTGATTATATCCTTTTGCCACCAGTCTAGCTTTGAAGGTCAATACCTTTCCATCAACTCTAAGTTTCCTCTTGTAGATCCATTTGCATCCTATGGGAACGATTCTTTTAGGTAGATCCACTATTGACCAAACTAGGTTTGAGTGCATTGAGTCCATTTTAGATTTCATGGCTTCTAGCCATTGTGTCAGTCGATATTAAATATCGCCTCCTTAAAAGACCTTGGATCACATCCATGATTAAAGTCATTTTGATTTCCTTCAAGGAGTAGACCATACCTCATAGATAGTCTTGAGACCCTATCAAATCTCCTTAAAGTGTGTATTTATTCTACTAGCTGTTGGGGTGTGGGCTCTATTATTTCAGTTGTGGAATTGTCTCGAAACTCTTCGAGTTCTATCATCCCGCCTTTTCTATATAATAGAAATTCCTTCTCTAAGAAGGTGACATTTCTTGAAACAAATAATTCTCTTTTCTTGGGATTATAGAAATAATATCCAACAAAGTTCTTTGGATATACCACAAAATAGCACAAAGTGAATCTACTATCCAGTTTATCTCTCATTGCCTGCTTTACATAAGCAGGACATCCTCATATTTTTAAGTATGAATATTTGGGGGATTTTCCCATCCATATCTCATATGGTGCCTTTTTTACTATTTTTATATGGACTTTATTCAATAACATTATCGCAGTTTCGAGCACATAGCCCCAAAATGATGATGGTAAATTAGTGAATCCCGTCATTGATCAAACCATATCCATCAGGGTTTGATTAGATGTTCTGCTATACCATTAAGCTGTGGTGTTGCAGGAGAAGTCCACTATGAAAGAATCTCATTCTCTTTTAGATAGTCCTTAAACTCTATACTCAAGTATTCTCCACCTTGATTGATCAAAGCTTCTTGATACTTTTTCCCAATTATTTCTCTACTTCATTTCTGAACTCTTTAAACTTTTCAAAAGATTCAAACTTATATTCCATCAAATATATATACCCATACCGTGAATAGTCATCAGTAAAAGTAATAAAGTAGTAATGACCATGTTTCATGTTAATACTTAATGGACCACACACATTGGTATGGATCAAATCCAACTGTAACGCCTGAAAATTCTCAAATTAATTTTAGAAATATTCTATTATTTTTTTCTGGAATTTTAGAATATTTTTATGAAATTTTTAGAGTAGCAGAAGTAGCAAAACTAAATAAAAACGTAAAATAGCCTAAGCGGTAATCGAACCCGAGACCTCTATAACATATAGGGTGATTCTAGTAACCAAGGGGCCCAGCAGGGGTGTGCTGAAAGAAGAGGAGAACAATTCTATTTAAGATTTAGTTGGGTGGTATTAATTACTTAATATAAATAGGGAATTAAGAGAGGAGTTATTATTTTCTAAACGACAACTTTCTTTACCCCTCACCCTCACACGCCGCACCCTCTTTCTCCTCACCTCTCGATGCCAAGCCCCAAGGAAAACCTAGGGTTCCACCCTAGGGTCGTAGGAGCACCTTCCGGCGACAATTCCGACACGAGGACGCTCCCCTCCACGAGAAAGAAGCGTAGACGCAAGAGGATCGCCGAAATGATCATCGTCTCCAGAAATCTAGAGATCGGATTATAAGAATATCTAGCACAGGATGTAAGTAACCCCTCACCTGCAGTATAAGTAGTTAAACGTATGTGTTTTCAGTCTCAGTTTAGCCATATGCAGAATTAGTGCACACCAAGTGCTTGATAGAATGATTAGCACAGTAATATGCCACCGTAGGCATTTTAATAACCCAGATAAAATGCTGTAGATGCATTTTAAATAGTATACTAGTCTTGTTCAATTTATATGGGACTACGGTCCAATGGGTGGGCTCCCATAGTCGCCTCTATGTTCAGATAACCTAGCTCCAGGTTCAGATAACCTAGTAAAAAGCAAGATAAGATAAATCAGTTATAAACAGTATTTTACTTTATCAGTGGCACTATACTGGACTTCAGTTGTCCTTGGGTTGGGCTCCCATAGTCATCCCTAGGTTTAGATAACCTAGTAACCCTACTAGATTCAGGATTTGCTACCTCGGGCCTAGTTAGGGATGCGCGCACAGCAAGTACAGTTGTCGTGCCCATCAACAGCATGTTTAGTATTTTTACCTATTTATAAAAATAGTTTTTCAAACTTCACAAAACAGATAAGTGAATTCAGCTTAGCTTCAGTTCAGTTTTCTATTGATATAACAGATAGCCTTATGTTTAGTTCTTCAGTGCCATCATTTACATGCTCATGTGCCATGTTTTAGCATTTCTAGTATGATTCTCAGCTTGCATATCAGCATAACATCTTTTAAAAAGCATGATTTCTACAAATGCATGTTTTGTGAGGTAGATGGTTTCTTGCTAAGCTCCCAAGCTTATAGTTGTATTTTCCTTATACTGCAGATAAAGGTAAAGGAAAGATGGAATAGCGGAGGCTGGAGGCAATGCGATGAAGATGTGTGTGAGAAGGAACTTGGAATGAAGATCTTTGGAGAAGCTAGCAGATTTAAGAACTCAGTGTTTCAGTTTTGGTTAATTTCTGCACTTCTAGAATATTAAGTGTCATGAATTGTGAATGTGTGCACTATGCCATGCCTAGACCTCTAGTTACCTTAATGTTAGTCGGTAAGTTATGAATCATGATCTGTTTAGTAAGATTTTAGTGTTTGTTAGTTGATATATCCATGTTTTGCTCGAGATTCTGAAATGCAGCAGAAATCAGAACTCCGATCGATCAGCCGATCGATTGGAGGGTCCCCAATCGATCAGCCTATCAATTGGGAGGTAATCTGTCGCGTACAGAGAGCTGTGGAATCGATCAGCTGATCGATCGGCCATGGGTCGATCAGCCGATCGATTGGGAATTTAATTCTCGTGAATAGAGAGCCTCTGAATCGATCATCGGATCGATTGGCCAGGCTGGATCGATTAACCGATCGATCCAGACTTGACCCCGTGCACAGTAGCGAGTTGAGTCGATCAGTGGATCGATCAGACAACTCCAATCGATCAGCCGATCGATTGGAATGTCTAATTTCAGCTAGAAGTGCCCAACTTCAGTTTTTGACCAAATAGAAACTTAGGTTCCCTTCTTTAGCATATGTATAACTTCAAAAATGTATCCCGAATATAAATTTCAAATTTTATGGCACATAGCATAGAGTTTTAATTAGCTTAGCTTTTCCGCACCATAATATTCACTGATAGTTCCAAGAGTAGTTTAGCATAATGTAACCCCCGGTCTTACAGTTTAGTCAGTTGAGAAGGCGGGTCGTTACAGAGTGGTATCAGAGCAAGTTCCATACTTCCTCACACACATATCAGCATTGAACTTGCAGCTTCCAAGTAAGAATACCTCTCACTTTAGTTATGTTTCTTGCTTGCATGTTCATAGATAACTAAAGCATGTTTATATATGATGGCATTTAACATGATAATAATAGTTATGCAAATATGATAGTATTAGTTATGTATGTCCTCTATTTCTCTAGAAAATGGTACGAGGATGCCCAACTAGAAAGACACTAGCTACTGAGCCCCAGCAAGAGGCAGATAGCTCAGTGCCTCCCCCAGACCTTGCAGTAATAGTGGCTCAGTTACAAAAGCAACTAGCTGAACAACAATAGGAGATAGCCACTCTAAGGGCTAATCAGCAGAACACTTCAACTGTCACTCCAGAACCTAACTTAGCAACCCCAGTAGGGATAGAGGTTCCACTAGTCCAACCTACAACACCAGTAGCCCCAGCAGCAGGGGCAAGGAGAGAAGCTTACCTAATCTAGTGGCAGAAAATCAAGCCAGAGAATTTCTCAGGCACCAGTGAACCATGGGATGCCCAAGCCTGGTTCAAAACACTGGAGAGTACGATGGAGATTCTGGACTGGTCGGAGTATGAAAAGGTGAAATGCACCTCATTCTGCTTGTAGGAGATGCACGTATGTGGTGGGAGAGGATTAAGGCGAAGTGCCCAGTGAACCAGATGACATGGGCCGACTTCGAAAGAGAATTCTTTGAGGAGTTCTTTCACATGCGGGTCACAAACCGCCACTACGACGAGTTCACTGAATTTCGTCAGGGCAATCTTTCAGTTGAGGAAGCCGTGAAGAAATTCAACAGACTGGCTCATCTATGCCCTGAATTAGTCAGCACTGAAAGAGAACGAGCCCGGTTGATGCTTAAAATACTAAGGCCAGAAATAGCAATGAATGTGGCCAACGACGTTCATAGGTCGCAAACTACTGAAGAACTGGTAGGTAGTGCTCTGACCACCGAGCATTACCAGAACAGCATCAAGCAGCAGAAGCAAGCCTTTTCAGAGTCTAAAGGGCAAGGAGGGTCAGGTACTCAGAAACACCAAGGGCACAGATCTAATTGGAAAGGGAACTCCAGTCACAAACGTAAACCAGGGAGTTATACAAAAGGGGGACCAGCTAGTAAACAGCCTAGCTATCCCAAGTGTTCTACTTGTGGGAAATTCCACCCTGGAGTTTGTCGCAAGGGCACACGAGGATGCTTCGAATGTGGCCAGGAAGGGCATATGGCTAAGCAATGCCCGAACTAGACCAGTCTCCCTCCACCACAGCCAATCCAGTACGGAGGTAACCCAGCACAGTTACATCAGATGAAGGCTGCTATAGATGGTCCAGACATCAGTCAGGGCCGACTAGAAGCCCCCTCAACCACGACGAATGCGAGGATCTACTCACTCACCAGAGAGGATGTAGCGAATGCCTCGACAGTTGTTACAGGTCAGATTAGTATTTTACAGCAAAGTGCAACTGTCTTATTCAATAATGGGGCAACCCATTCTTATATATCCAGGGCATTTGCCGAAAAGTTAGCAATACCTCCAGATGTACTCAGTGGCCAATTTTTGACAACACTACCGTCAGGAGAAATCATGGCATTCACGCACTGGCTCCGAGCAGTGCCAGTCATTATAGCAGACATAGAGCTTTTTGGTGATCTGATAGTGCTAGATATGACTGACTATGATGTCATCTTGGGAATGGACTTTCTGATTAAGTACAGTGCCTCCATAGAGTGTCGTAAACAGAGAGTTGTATTCCAACCCAAAGCGGGGGTGCAGTTTGGGTACATCGGAGAACCAAAGAGAAAGGCTAAGAAGTTTCTCTCAGCTTCGAAAACCCAGAAACTATTGGATTCAGGATGTACGGGATTCTTAGCGAATGTAGTCAATACCAGTCAGGACAAGGACCGGAAGCTAAAAGAGGTCCGAGTTGTATGTGACTACCCAGCAGTCTTCCCTGAGGAGTTACCAGGCTTAGCACTAGACAGGGAGATTGAATTTGAGATAGAACTTATTCCCGGTACAAATCCCATCTCCAAAGCACCCTACCGCATGGCTCCAGCAGAACTGAAGGAACTTCAGGAGCAACTACAGGAGCTGCTCGACAAGGGCTTCATACGCTCTAGTCACTCACCATGGGGAGCGCCTGTATTGTTCATGAAGAAGAAGGACGGGAGCATGCGCCTGTGTATAGACTACCGGGCAATAAACCAAGTCACGATTAAGAACAGGTATCCTCTTCCCAGGATAGACGATCTGTTCGATCAGTTAAAGGGAGCAGCAGTGTTCTCTAAAATTGATCTCAGATCGGGATACCACCAAGTGAGAGTTAAAGAGGGTGATATACCCAAGACGGCTTTCAGGACCAGGTACAGACATTATGAGTTCGTAGTCATGCCCTTTGGCGTGACGAATGCTCCAGCTACCTTCATGGACCTCATGAACAGAGTATTCAGAGAATACTTAGATAAGTTTGTCATCGTGTTCATCGACGACATTCTTATTTATTCCAAAACTCAGGAAGAACAAGCAGAGCACCTGAAGATAATACTGCAGACCCTTCAGCAGAACCAGCTATATGTCAAGTTCACGAAATGTGAATTCTGGCTCGATCAAGTATCCTTTCTGGGTCACATCATCTCTAAAGATGGTATCATGGTAGACCCCAGTAAGATAGAAGCTGTGAGCAACTGGAAAAGACTTAAGAACGCCAGCAAAATCAGAAGCTTTTTGGGACTAGCAGGTTACTACAGAAAATTTGTAGAGGATTTCTCCATGATAACCTCTCCACTGACAGCTCTCACCAGGAAGAATAGAAAATTTTAGTGGACGGAGGATTATGAGAACAGTTTCATGGAGCTCAAAAGAAGATTGACCAGTGCTCCTATTCTAACTCTGCCAGATAACACAGACAGCTTTGATATTTACAGCGATGCCTCTAAATTGGGACTAGGAGCAATACTGATGCAAAATGGTAAGGTGATCGCCTATGTCTCCAGACAACTCAAGGACTATGAGAGGAATTACCCTACTCATGACCTTGAGCTTGCAGCAGTTGTATTCACCCTCAAAATTTGGAGACATTACTTATATGGAGCTCAGTGCAGAGTGTATACAGATCATCAGAGTCTGAAGTACTTCTTCACTTAGAAGGATCTAAATATGCGACAGCGCAGATGGCTCGAGCTAGTCAAAGACTACAACATAGACATCCTCTACCACCCAGGAAAAGCCAATAAGGTGGCAGACGCACTTAGCAGGAAGTCCAGTGCCACCTTATTATCCCTATCAGCCATATCACCGCCCCTACAAAAAGAAATTACAGATTTTGGTCTCAAACTAATAGTTGGGCAACTCGCTACTATGACATTAGCATCTACCCTACTTGGGGACATTCAGACAGCTCAGGATCAGGACCCTGAAATTCAGAAAATCAAGCAAGGGTTAGCAGAATCAGGAAGTGGAGAGTTTAGAGTATCTGATAGTGGGGTATTGTATTTCGGTGACAGACTATGTGTTCCGGATCAAGAGGAACTACAAAGGAAGATCCTACATGAGGCTCACAGGACGCCTTATGCGATGCATCCTGGCTCCACCAAGATGTACCAAGACCTAAAGAAACATTTTTGGTGGCCTGGGATGAAAAGAGACATCGCTAGATATGTCAGTACCTGTCTGACCTGTCAGAGGGTCAAGGCAGAGCACCAGAGACCAGGAGGAGCTCTGCAACCTATTCAAATCCCAGAATGGAAGTGGGAAGATATTTCCATGGATTTCATAGTGGGACTACCCAGAACCACGAATCGTTTTGATGCCATCTGGGTAATAGTCGACAGATTGACTAAGTCAGCCCACTTCTTAGTTATCAGGATATCCTACTCTATGGAGCAGCTAGCTCAGTTGTATCTCAAGGAAATTGTCAGACTGCATGGAGTCCCACGGACCATCATTTCAGACAGAGACAGTAGATTCACATCACACTTCTGGGAGTGTGTACAGTCAGCATTGGGCACCAAGTTAAAGTTTAGCACAACCTTCCATCCGCAGACAGATGGTCAGACAGAGCGAGTAAATCAGGTACTCGAAGATATGCTCCGAGCGTGTGCCGTAGACTTCAAGGGAAGTTGGTGCAAATATCTGAGTTTAACAGAATTTACATACAACAATAGCTATCAGGCCACTATCGGCATGACACCCTACGAGTCTCTCTACGGGTGGAGGTGTAGATCTCCAATCTGCTGGTATGAGAGTGGTGAACAGAAAGAGCTAGAACTTCAGACAGATCTAGTAGCAGATACCACAGCAGCTATACAGCAGATCCGCTAGAGGATAGAGACAGCTCAGAGCCGCCAGAAAAGCTATGCTGATACACGGCGTCGACCTTTAGAGTTTTTAGTTGGGGATACAATATTTCTCCGAGTGGCTCCCATGAAGGGAGTAATGCGTTTTGGGAAGAAGGGCAAATTAAGTCCCAGATATGTGGGACCATACCTTATCACTAGAAGAGTTGACAAGGTAGCATATGAGCTAGAGCTACCTCAGGAAATGTCATCTATCCATAACGTATTTCATGTCTCTATGCTGAAGAAGCATATCCCAGATGCCACCCAGGTGATTGAGCCCCAGTCGGTACAAGTCCATGAAGACCTCAGCTATGATAGTCGGCCTATTCAGATAATAGACCGAGCAGTTAAGAAATTGCGGAACAAGGAAGTACCATTAGTAAAAGTCATTTGGCAAAATCACACAACAGAAGAGGCAACTTGGGAGACAGAAGCTAGTATGAGGCAGAAATACCCAGAGTTATTCTAAGTTCAAGGACGAACTTTTTATAAGATATGGGGAATTGTAACGCCCAAAAATTCTCAAATTAATTTTAGAAATATTCTATTATTTTTTTCTGGAATTTTAGAATATTTTTATGGAATTTTTAGAGTAGTAGAAGTAGCAAAACTAAATAAAAACATAAAATAGCCTAAGCGGGAATCGAACCCGAGACCTATGAACTCTATGACATATAGGGTGATTCTAGTAACCAAGGAGCCCAGCAGGGGTATGCTGAAAGAAGAGGAGAACAATTCTATTTAAGATTTAGTTGGGTGGTATTAATTACTTAATATAAATAGGGAATTAAGAGAGGAGTTATTATTTTTTAAACAACAACTCTCTTTTCCCCTCACCCTCACACGCCGCCCCCTCTTTCTCCTCACCTCTCGATGCCAAGCCCTAAGGAAAACCTAGGGTTCCACCCTAGGGTCGTAGGAGCACCTTCCGGCGATAATTCCGGCACGAGGACGCTCCCCTCCGCGAGAAGGAAGCGTAGACGCAAGAGGATCGCCGAAACGATCATCGTCTCCGGAAATCTAGCGATCAGATTGTAAGAATATCTAGCGCAGGATGTAAGTAACCCCTCACATGCAGTATAAGTAGTTAAACGTATGTGTTTTCAGTCTCAGTTTAGCTATATGCAGAATTAGTGCACACCAAGTGCTCGATAGAATGATTAGCACAGTAATATGCCACCGTAGGCATTTTAATAACCCAGATAAAATGCTGTAGATGCATTTTAAATAGTATACCAGTCTTGCTCAGTTTATATGGGACTACGGTCCAATGGGTGGGCTCCTATAGTCGCCTTTAGGTTCAGATAACCTAGCTCTAGGTTCAGATAACCTAGTAAAAAGCAAGATAAGATAAATCAGTTATAAACAGTATTTTACTTTATCAGTGTCACTATACTGGACTTCAGTTGTCCTTGGGTTGGGCTCCCATAGTCGTCCCTAGGTTTAGATAACCTAGTAACCCTACTAGATTCAGGATTTGCTACCTTGGGACTAGTTAGGGATGCGTGCATAGCAAGTACAGTTGTCGGGCCCATCAACAGCATGTTTAGTATTTTTACCTATTTACGAAAATAGTTTTTCAAACTTCACAAAACAGATAAGTGAATTCAGCTTAGCTTCAGTTCAGTTTTCGATTGATATAGCAGACAGCTTTATGTTTAGTTCTTGAGTGCCATGATTTACATGCTCATGTGCCATGTTTTAGCATTTCTAGTATGATTCTCAGCTTGCATATCAGCATAACATCTTTTAAAAAGCATGATTTCTGCAAATGCATGTTTTGTGAGGTAGATGGTTTCTTGCTAAGCTCCCAAGCTTATAATTGTATTTTCCTTATACCGCAGATAAAGTTAAAGGAAAGATGGAATAGCGGAGGCTGGAGGCAATGCGATGAAGATGTGTGTGAGAAGGAACTTGGAATGAAGATCTTTGGGGAAACTAGCAGATTTAAGAACTCAGTATTTCAGTTTTGGTTATTTTCTGCACTTCTAGAATATTAAGTGTCATGAATTGTGAATGTGTGCACTATTCCATGCCTAGACCTCTAGTTACCTTAATGTTAGTCGGTAAGTTATGAATCATGATCTGTTTAGTAAGAGTTTAGTGTTTATTAGTTGATATATCCATGTTTTGCTCGAGATTCTGAAATGCAGCAGAAATCAGAACTCCGATCGATCAGCCGATCGATTGGAGGGTCCCCAATTGATCAGCCAATCGATTAGGAGGTAATCTGTCGCATACAGAGAGCTGTGGAATTGATCAGCTGATCGATCGGCCATGGGTCGATCAGCCGATTGATCGAGAATTTAATTCCTACGAACAGAGAGCCTCTGAATCGATCATCGGATCGATTGGCCAAGCTAGATCGATCAGCCAATCGATCTAGACTTGACCCCATGCACAGTAGCGAGTTGAGTCGATCAATGGATCGATCAGACAACTCCAATCGATCAGCCAATTGATTGGAATGTCTGATTTCAGCCAGAAGTGCCTAACTTCAGTTTTTGACCAAATAGAAAGTTAGGTTCCCTTCTTTAGCATATGTATAACTTCATAAATGTATCCCGAATATAAATTTTAGATTTTATGGCACATAGCATAGAGTTTTAATTAGCTCAGCTTTTCTGCACCATAATATTCACTGATAGTTCCAAGAGTAGTTTAGCATAATGTAAGCCCCGGTCTTACAGTTTAGTCAGTTGAGAAGGCGGGTCGTTACACCAACATATTATGAGCACATTCCACTTAACCTTTAAAAGGTGCCTTAGTCATTTTTACTTTCAGACATGATTCACAAGTTTGTAGGAAATTTATGTCAAACGAATCAAATAATCCTTCACTTACTAACTTGGTCATCCTTCTTTGTGAAATATGACCTAGTCTAGCGTACCATATTTGTGCTTGATTTGTATTAACTTCTTTTCTTTTCTTTGTTGTTGATTATTCTTGTATATTGTTTTCTAGAATATCTTTTAATTTTAAGTTATAGAGATCATTTTCTATTTCATCAATCCCAATCAAACATTCATCCTTGTAAATATTGTAAACACCTTTTGCAAAAAAAAGAAGATAAGAATAACTACATCTATCAACCATAGAAATAGAAAAAATGTTTTTAACTAAGTTTGGAATAAATAAAACATCTCTTAAATATAATTTAAAATCATTGCTTAAGATCAAAGTAACATCTCTTATAGCTTTCACAACAACTCTTGCTCTGTTTCCAAGTCTCAAGAAGGTCTCACCCTCTCTAAGTCATTTACTTCTTGTCATCATCTATAAATCATTGTAAAGATGAGAACCACAACTAGTATCTAATATCCAAGAAGTAGAGTTAATAGAGACATTAACTTCTATATAGAGCATATCTTTGTCAGAATACTTCTGAGCAAGATACTCCTTGCAATTGCACCTCCAATGTCTAGGCTTGTTGTAGTGGAAACAAACATGCTCTGACTAATTAGGCTTTATGGGCATTGGCTTCTTATTAGGCTTGATCTTTTTCATAGGAGCAGAACACTTCTTTTCCTTTTTCTTGGGTCCTTTCTTGGATCGAGAAGATGAACCCACAAGGAAAATAGACTTTTTCTTTTTCATGGTCGCTTCATAATTTGCAAGCATATTGACTAGCTCTTCAAGGGTAGCCTCTAGCTTATTCATATTGAAGTTGACTACAAAATTATCAAATGAGGAGGGGAGAGACAACAATATGATGTTTGTCCATAGGTTGTATGGAATAACCAATTCAAGATTCACTAACTTTTCAATAAGCCCAATCATCTTGACCCATGCTCATGGACCGAAGCTCCATCTCGCATATGAGCCATCATGAGCTCCTTGATAGTCGTGTGCCTAACTGAATGAGTCTGTGTACCATACAACTCTTTTAGGTGTTTGTGAATATTAGTAGCATTCACAATCTCCTCAAACTGCCTTTGCAGTTCATTTGACATTGAAGCCAGCATGTATCTTGCTTGAATATTATGGTCTGACCATTTTTCAAGCTTTGCTAACTCATCAAGGGTGACATTAACTAGAGCCTCTTTTGAAGGTGCGTTATCCAATGTATATGCAATCTTTTCAGATGCCAGAATAATCTTTAAATTTCTTAGCCAATCAGAATAGTTAGGTCAAGTTAATTTATTCTAATCAAGTATCACAAATAGTGGATTCTGATATGCCATATCGAAAATATACTGAAATGAAAAATAGATAATTAATATTACTGACTATTTTAAATAATTCATAAGATAAAATATATGGACTTTTATATTTTGAATTACCTCCCACTATTTTTGACATTTCCATCATTCTCTAATGGAAACGGGAAATCATATTTCCTTAGTGAGTACATAGAGCCTAATTAGCCAACTATGATCCCTGAATGATATCAGCCAATCACAATTTCCAAAAAGTATAACTCAATTACATTATATGCAATATCTATGTAATTCGCCGCCTCATGTTTGATAAGGGCCCAATAATATGATGTTGATTATCTTTGCTTGTCAAGACGACCCATCAAAGTTAGATTGTAATATACGATCACCATGCATTCCCTCAATGATATAAGCTGAAGTCATGGGAGTTCCACCCAATCCACATCACTTATGTCAGTGGAAGACATAGCTTTTTGGCGTCCATGCCTCCCCAATGATATGAGCCAAACGCTGAGACTGCATGTAGCTTTCATCATGCAACTACCATTGATGGAAGGCAGTGAAAAATATACTCTTTTATTTTTCTCTTTATGACTTGATCTAAATTTTAAATCATATTCAAAATGAGGGATTTTAATTAAAACATGTATGTCATTACTCGGAAGATATAATATGTTTTGTGTATGTTTATCAGATTCAAGCAACTATGTTATAAAATGACATACATACATACAGAAATGATATGCTTTGTGTGTGACCTTGAGTGACGCGCAAACATGGCATTGCCAGCTCGATTTCTTTGTAAAAAAATATTCCTTTTATTCTCTCCCCTTTCGCCTTCTATTCAAATCGACAGTGAGAGAAATTTCTCAAATTCTAAATTTCCCTCATCGCTCTCTCTCTCTCTCTCTCTTGCTCTCGTCTTTTCCTTCACTGCCGTCTTCCTTCACAGTGTGTTCCTGTCGGGCAAGTAAAAGTAAAGGCTTTGCAAGCTACTTGGACAACTTACAGTTGCACGCTTGTTCTCGAGTTGGCTAGAAGTTCGAGAAACTACCACCGGACGCATACACTACGTTGGTTTGCTTATCAAATTCTCTCCAATCTTGATCGTAAGATTTTCTCCACTCCGCTGTCTGGTTTTCAACTTGTACAATGATATATCCTACAACGAACAAGCCATAGCTGCTTTCTTACCAGCTTTTTCTTATATCATTTACAGGGAACTACTCAATCATCAATTCTCATATTTCATAACCAATGGTAATTCATTTCATTCTAAGTTGTAATTCCCTATCGTAATCCCAATATATATTAGAAGGAAAGAAGGATTTATACTATAATGTGCTAGGTCGATGCCTACTACAAACGCCTATAGGCTTCAACCACTTGGACAAGTAGCTGCTACACGCTGTAGTAGCTGCTTCGACAGGTAGCTCCTGCACCTTGTAGCAGTTAATTATCCAAGTAGCTGCTATAACATGTAGCAACTAAATGTCCAAGTGGTTGTTATAACGTGTAGCAACTACTTGGTAAGTCGTTTCATTTTAAGTTGTAATTCCCTCGCCTCTATTCCTATTATTGACCATTTATACGTGATTATCTTTATTAGATGTCGTGGTTGTTACACTGTTAATTAATTCCATAGCTAGTTTCCACAACGTTGTAGCAGTTACTTGGATTGATGGCTGCTACAATGATATAGAAACTACTACAATGTTGTAGTAGCTACTTGGAATGATAGCTGCTACAATGCTATAGCAGCTAATTCGACGGTTATATGCTACAATGTTATAGTAGCTACTTGGAATGATAGCTGCTACAATACTATAGCAGCTAATTCGATGGTTAGAAAACCATCTTCAAAAATCAATAAGTGCTCAAGACACAAATAGGAACACGAAAAAATCCTTAAGGAAAAATGATTGAGCAGGAATAAGAATTAGAATTCATCCTATTTTGAATTTCATCAATGTATGATAAGATTAACTTGCAGAAGCACATTCCTACATCCCTTCAAATTCTATTGCACCTATGATTATTAGAGATATAAAGGTTGCTAGGATGATTGAATCTCTCTAACTCCCATCATGAGCATGACATCTAGGGCAGAGATGCCCTGCCTGCCTCATTCCCTCTAGAGAGCTGCTACAATGTGTAGCAGCTAATCCACAATAACTGCTATACGTTGTGGTAGCTCACGTATTTAGAGTAATTGCTATAATGTGTAGTACTTAATCCTCAGTAACTGCTACACGTTGTGGCAGCTCACGTCTCTGGAGTAGCTGTTACAATATGTAGTAGTTAATTTATAGTAACTGCTACACATTGTAGCAGCTATTCTTATGAAGATACTATATGTTGTAGTTGCTCACTTTATTATTGAATATTATTGATAAATTTTGGCTTATAATTATCTTTATTGTTGCAGGTTCTAACAACATGCCCTTTGAGTTATGAAACTAGGTTTACCAAACTCTTCACGAGCGGATATTAGTTATTACAGATGGATTTGACAAACTTATTAGTTATTATAGATGGATTTGACAAACTGTTGTGATACTATTGACAATAACTATTGTCATGATATCTTTTATGTAGAGCGGCGTATGTATATGATCCCTTAGCAATAATGAGAGATTAATTATTATAATAGAGAAATCATAAATGTTTTCTTTCCTTTTTTATTTTTAAGGCTTCCTCTTCAGATTTATTTACACCACCACCTTTATCCTAAAATAACCAAGCTTGGTAGACTTTCTCCTTTTACTCCGATTGTTATGTTATTATTCTATTAATAATCTGAGATGTATTACATAAAGTCTCCCTCTGTGTTATAGCAGCTACAGATAGGTAGCTGCTACAACATAAATTCTGTGTTGTAGCAGTTATGGACCAATAACTGCTACAATATCAACTTGATTCAAATTAAATATCAACGACTCCTCCCGTTGTATTTAATGTGTGATCTAGAAATAATGTAGCAGCTACCATACACTAGCTGCTACAACATGGGCATATTAACTTGTGTAGATGCTACTCATGAGTCCACTTTAATTTACCACACCATGATATGACAATAGAATAATAAAACAGGTAGTTGGCAGTAGCTGCTACAAGATATAGCAGCTACTCAGGAGTTAGAAAATAAGGTGTAGTAGCTAGTACTGACTAGCTACTATAAAATATTAACATGCACTAGCCAGCTTGACTATACATTTACATATGGTATACAATGGATTTAACCAGTTTTTATAGCAGTTATACAATACGGTTATACCAACTTGACAAAATATTATCAATAAAATTACATTTCAATTACATTGTCAGTTTAATATTGAACATAGTATTCTAAACCCCCATGAGCATTCACATTGTTCTCATATTGTACAACGTCAATATCATATTGGCCGAGCTTTGTGCACAATGTTCTCCTTGAGTGATCATCCTTGCTCAACGTAGACAGTGTTTTGAACACCAAACATCTATTATTTTCCATCTCCCTCACGTCTTTTGGTAGCGGCTGGGAGAAGTTCGTCGAGGCAAGCATCCTCTCCCTAATCCACTCATTCCTCAGGGCATACCTAAGGCTCTTCGTCATGAACACGAGATTTTGGGCAAACTTAGACTACTCCATGAGAGGCCTAACCTCATCCATGTACGTTGATCTGGGCTAGACGATGGTGTTCTCATTAAAGATATTCCTTTATGAATATGGAAGCTTACACTAAACCGTGGAAGGCAACATGACCCCTTTGTCATTCCTACTTTGGGAGCGAGATACACTTCATGATTTACAATGGATGCCATAAAAGAAATAACGAAGATGGTGTTGGGAAAATAGCGCCAATCCATTAATAAGCTACTCGTTGCATTTTCCTTTGGATGTCATGAAAAGAGTCTCCCTCTGTTATATAGGAAAACAGAGGCGTTATACTATTCAATCTGGGAATAGTTGTATTCACGAGCCCACAGCTGGGCTTTTGCTAACTCTTGATTTTACCAGTATTCACAGGTCATGATATATGGCAGGTATGACTAGTCATATGGTTTCTAACTGTTATGAGTAGTCATTCTATGGACGTCACGGATCAATGGACCAGATTTGGTAGGTCGCCATTAATTAATTGATGTGTCTTCATAAATTTATTAATTTCAATTTATATAAGTGACCATTGAATTATTAATATAGATTATAATTTGTTAGCTACATCTACAATAGCTGCTACATGTTGTAGTAGCTCACGTCTCTGGAGTAGCTGCTACAACGTGTAGCAGCTATTCCGCAGTAACTGCTACATAGTGTAGCAGTTACTCTTGAGAAGCTGCTACATGTTGTAGCAGCATCTGACGGCTAGCTGATACAACGTGCAGCAGTAGCTGCTACAAGGTGTAACAGCTTCTAACAATTTATACATTAATTGATACAACTTGTAGAAGGTCATTTAATTAATCTAAATAAAAAATGAGATTGATATGATCTATTATTGCTTGAATATGTAGGGTAACATCTTGTTAAGCATAAACAAAGAAAGAGTTGGAGACTTTAGTTGGCTTGATATACATGAAGGGAATAATATTAATATTCTAAACAAAGCTAATAACATAGGACAAACAAGAAGATTTTAAGCCAAAAAGTTAATACAAATACTAATGCTATAATCATTTGATTTATAGCATTCTCTAATGCTACATTAACTTGGAACAGTTGTTGTTGCACTTGCACAAGTTCAGTTTGATTCTTTTTGTCTTGTGGAAGGGCAGCAGGGATAGGGAGATGTTAGGCTGAACTTCACAAAGAATTATATTTCACTTAGTCATTTGATTTATAACATCCTCTAATGCTACATTAACTTGGGACAGTTGTCGTCGTAGCTGCACAAGTTTAGATTGATTCTTTTTCTCTCATAAAAGGGCAGCATTCAACTCCTTCCTCGCCGGGTTCTATTGTTCGATGAGAATCTTAATATAGCCACAAACAACATGATGATCCATGGCTAAACTGAGATACCTGTTCGGATAAATTTAGAAAATTCTTGAATTCAAGGAATGAAAGTTATATATACAATAGCTTGAAGAATAGATAATACAAACCGAGAAGCAAATGACATGAAGGAAGACATCGCAGATTTTGTAGTTAGATGTCTCGTCTTTCAACAAGTGAAGGCCGAGCATCAGAGATCTGCCGGCTTACTTCAACAGATTTCTATTCCTGAGTGGAAATGAGAACACATTACTATGGACTTTGTGGTGGGTTTGCCGAGGACACGACGAGGTTATGACGCGATTTGGGTAATCGTTGATCGATTAACCAAATCCGCGCACTCGTTAGCGATCCGGAAGACTGATTTCCTGGATTGATTGGTAGATCTGTTTTACCGGGAGATCATCAGATCACGTGATGTTCCATTGACTATTATTTCGGATAGAGGCCCCGGTTCACGTCTCGTTTGTGACATAGTCTGCAGCAGGCCTTGGGCACGCAGCTCTGTTTCAGTACAACTTTCCATCCGCAGACAGATGGACAGTTAGAGCGGACCATTCAGACTCTAGAGGACTTGCTGAGGTCTTGTGTATTGGATTTTGAAGGCAGTTGGGAGGACCATCTGACATTGATAGAGTTCGCCTATAATAACAGCTTTTATTCGGCTTTCCCGATGACACCGTTTGAAGTGTTATGTGGTAGACCTTGTCGGACACCCCCCCTCTGGGATGAGGTTAGGAAGGCCCAGCTGTTGGGACCTCATAGAGCTCAGTAGGAGGTAGAGTTGGTCCGTATTATCAGATGGAGGATGTCAGAGGCGTAGGACCGCCAGAAGAGTTATACTGATCGGAGACCCTAGAGTTCTCCATTTGTAACTATGTATTTCTGCGAGTTTCACCCACAAAAGGAGCGAAGAGATTTGGCTTCAGAGGTAAGCTAGCTCCGCGATACATTGGACCTTTCCATATCTCGGAAAGGATTGGAGTGGTAGTTTACCGGTTGGCACCACCATCGTTCCTGGCAGGAGTTCATGACGTATTTCAGGTATCTATGCTGAGGAGATACATAGCAGACCCAGCTCACGTGTTGTCTGATATCTCAGTTCCTATTCATCCTGACGTCACTTATGAGGAGGTTCCGGTACGGATTTTTGACCGAAAAGAGCATTAGTTGCGGAACAAGACTATCCGACTGGTTAAAGTCGGATGACAGTATCATTTGGACGAGGAGGTTACTTGGGAGCTCGAGGATACTATCTGAGCTCGATACCCCCATCTTTTCCTTGAGGTATGTGATTTATTTACCGTTCAGCATTTATACTATATATCTGTTGTTAGTACTTGCTGATAGTAGATAACGAAATTTGGGGACCAAATTTTTATTAGTGGGGGAGAATGTAAAATATCAAAAATAGGCGAATATTAATAAGGGAATTTTCTGGAATTTTTGGAAATTTTTCGGGAATTTTTCGGAGCTCGTATGAACGAGTTTACGGGGATAAAAATGCAGCCCGGAAAAGCCTGTTTAGGCTATCCCATTTAAGCGAGGAAATGTTTATAATTACATTTCCTTTTTCTTTGATTTTCTTTATTTGTTTTCTTTTACTTTTCATTACCGAATCCTTTTTCTCTCCCTCGCGCACCCGAGCCGCTCCTTTCTTCTCCCCGACGTCGCCTGAACCTCTTTGCCCTAACCGTCGGCCACGAACAGTATCCTTCCTCTCTTCTTCTTCTTCTTCTTCTCCTCTGCCCGAGCCGATCTCCTCTTCCCACTGCTGCCAGCGACAGCAAACGCCTATGTACAGCGTCGCTCGTCCGTGTCTGCCGACGCCGAAGCCCTCTGCCTCTTAACCTCTGCCGTCGGTGACGCGAGGTCTCTTTTCCTCTCTTCTCCCAAGCGCTGACAGCCGTACCCTAGATCCACCGCCGGCCACAGGAACCCCGGAGCTGATCGCTCCTCTTCTCGCCGGCACCTGAGTACCACTGCCGGTGTTTCCCCTGTGCCCTAGCTTTGGGTTCACAGCCACTGCCCTTTCCTCACACCCTCTGCCTTGTGCGCCGTTGCCCTTGTTGGAGTTGTGCTCTAGATCGCCGGAGGCCGAGAGCTGGAGTAAGTGACAGCGAGCAGTAGTAATCCGGCGATATGATTGAAGGTAAGGGCTAAGGGTTTGGTTTCCGAGTTTGTGCTATGTTTCTTGTCCTACCGTGAGCAGCCCTTGTATAGGGTGGAGGTTATGTTAACTATGGATGGAGGTTTCTAATTGTAGATTCATTGTGCTGGTGGTGTTTCAGGTTTCCAGCAGCAACTATTCCTTCCGGCAGCACTATCCCTAGTTGTGGATTAACATCTGTACTGTGAGAATTAAGGTAAGGTATAGGGCATTTGATACATGCTTATCATGGTTGATCATGTTTTAGATTCATGTGTAATTGGATTTTAGGTTTTGGATTAATTAGAATCGATTGAGGAGTTAGGTGATCCAATTAGGGTTTATGATTGGATTTGGATTTATGTTAGCTTCTCGAGGATTTGATTTAGCTAATTAATTTGTATTTAATTAGCTAAATCTGTATATCATGTATTACAGGACTTTGATTCGAGACGGTGTTTCAACGAGGATTTATTCGGATACGATCTTCTCATTGGAGGCGGGTACCTCTTGACTTATCTTTTATGATATTGTCTTTGGATATGCATAGTATTTTATAACTACAAGCAATGAACATGTTTGTCTTTGGTATGTCACTGTTTGATATCCATAGCATGTTAGGTTTATCGCCTGTGACGTATCCGTGCTTATATCATGTGATTTATTGCCATGAGTACTGTATTACCATGAGTATCTTAGTTTCTAGAATAAGTGACATACCATGTTTTACTGAGGTTAGGACTAGGTTCTGGACTTTTGGTTTCAGTCATGTGTATCGAGATTATTTGATACTTAGGTTTTATGTCATGACTGGCTTGTGTACCTCTATTTGTATATCATATATGATTCGTGTACCTAGACCTTGATTCTTGATATGTGCATATTGTTGGTACACATGTTATGGAAGGGGATATGTTAGGATCTAGGTTGCTATACCATAGAGGACCTGTATGCCCTAGATCCGTGGATTGACCTACTGATACTGTGGTACCCATATTATGTATATATGGATTTTTCTATGCTGGTCAGGTTATTCCATACTTATTATGTTCAGGACATAGGTTTTTGATATTATATCTGACCTGTGTACTATAGATTTTGGTATGTGACCATCGTTTTTACAGTACCCCTTTTTGTATATATGGATATGGTTGTGTTGATCAGTTTTTGTTATGCATAGTGACATGCATCATGATTGCATGCTGTGCGATTGTCGGCTCCACTATGGTTGAGCCCATCGCCAGTTACATGTACTGCACACACCCCCACTCATGGTTTAGTGGTATATCAGGCAGGTGTGTGGCAGTTCTGCTGTTTGGTTCCGTTGGTCATATGACCCAGCGTGGTAGCCGTGATCGAGTTCCGCTCTGTTTGGCTCACGGCATTTAGTGTAGCAAGAGTATGGCCGCAGACGGTGGACTCGTTTGCTCCGTTGGTCGTGACTCGGTGGTAGCGGCCGGAGATACCTCCCGTCATCGTGTACCGGAGTTGAGAGCATTGAGCTCCCCATTTATGATTTGGGGTTACAGGACAGGAGTACCTGACAGATCCCATCCACTCGGTCACTCATCAGGCGGAGTACAGAGTGCACAGTTGTCACAACCCTACCCACTCGGTCTCACCATTTGAGTGTGAGATGACTGGGGTGACCAGGACGCATCATTAGCATCATATGCATTGATGCATTTATATTCTTATGATTGTGTTTGCTGCATTTGGTTGTTGCATTTTGGTTGGATGCATACTTTTGACTGCATACTGATTATTGACACTTCGGTTTGACGACTCTTTTATGCGGATAGGAGTTCTGGTGAGTCTGACTTCCTCTGTTACCTTCGGTTTGCATAATCCTATATGATTAGGAAGTCGTATTCCATATTTGTTCATAGATATACCTTACTACTCATGTCCATTGGTATTCTTGAGTTGTTGAACTCACCCCGTTGACACTTTTTTCGTGTACCAGGTTATTTATGGTGTCGCTTGGAGCATCCTGTCTGCTGGTCCCCACGTCACATCAGAAGACTTATCGGTTTCACGTATGTTTTGCTTGTTTTATGTATCAGTTTGTTTAGCTATGTACTCTGGTTTTATTTTTGGAGGGTTGATGTTGTTATGTGGTGTTTTGTATTTGTTATTGGTTGTGTAAGCCTAGCCGGCTAGCAGTTTTGTGTTTTGGTTTTGGTACAGCCGAGTGGGCTGCTTTATTTTTAACTGCGTGGTTGTGTCAGCCAGAGGCTGAATTTGATATTAACTGCGTGGTGTTTGTTTTCTTTTATTGTTATTATTCCAGCCGCATGTGGCTGAGGTATATAGTGCTTGTAGAAAAGTTTCAGATTGTCCGCCGTACAGGGGAGATGCTGCCGAAATTTCTTCGGACAGAGACTCCCTCGGGGCGTGACAATTTAGTGGTATCAGAGCAGGTATACGATACTTGCTATGTGTTCTAGATTTTTGAGATTTATTTATTTGGTATCAGAGATCGGCTTACCAGTTTTATTTCTCGTGTTTCGGATTTCATGTTTTAGTCTTCTCGATGTGACTTTTTGGATTTTGGGACTTGGCAGAAGCAGGACATCTCCAAGCTATAGGAGGTATGTTGGTATATGTTATCCTACCTTTTGATTAGTTTATGCCCTGTTCATTATTACAGTCTATGACATGTATTAGCACTCTTTACTAGTACCTGTCTGGTTGTTGTAGCATATATTATATGTGATGGGTTAGCCACTGATCTTGATTGACCTTAATAGAGATTAAGGATTATAGGCTTTGGTGATTTTACATATCATACCTCTAGTAGCTTTAGCTTCTGTTACTACTATTTGGTTAGCAGATTGAGGCACATACCAGCCTCTTTATTAGTTATGTAGTGGATAGTATTTACCTATTTATGTTGACCTAGCCAGTAGTATATCATGTTATCTTAGTTAATTTCATCAGTAAATATTGATTTACTCTTGTTAGATCAGTCAGTAGGAGTCTGATTTACACTTATTGATTTGGGTAGTCGTATATTGATATACCTTAGTTGCTTGTGGGGAATTAAGGTATTCTTGATTAGTTAGAAGATGATTGATTTAGTTTTGTTGGTTTGATCAGTAGAGGACAATTATATTCTATTTTTAGAGGTTCGAATCTTTTGATTTTTCGTGCTTAGTTGGATATTATGAGCACATTGGAGTACATGACTGTTACTGACGTGGGAAAAGACTAAATTAGCCGTATATCGTTGTTGGTTTGGTCAGTCTTTAGAGGATTGATTTATCCTATTCCGTAGGTACTTTAAATTTAGACTGTAAGTACCTTGTAGGATAACTTAGAAGGTGGCGTAGGGTTTGTGTGGTAGATTGGATTTAAAATATGTTGATTATGCATATTTATGTGGTGTGTAGATATGATTGTTATGAGTTGAAGGAATTCTATAATGGATAGTTCATTTGCAGATAGTGTGGGTATTCCCATCTTGATGTGGTTATTGTAGGTTCCTTGTGGATTATAGCTATTTAGTTAGCTGTACGTGCCTGATTGACATGTTGGAGGTATCTTATCTATTTAAATCTGTGTCGTGGTATGTGTACATGGGTGTGAGTGTCATGTTGGAAGTATTTTGTCTATTACATCGGTGTTGTGATATGTACATATGTGTTTGGTGTGGTATCTGAGGTATCTTGTTGATTATGTGTGATTTATGAGTGCACCTGGGTTTAGTATGCCTTATCGGAAGTATATGTTAATTATACTCTTGGCATATGTGTATATTTGTCATGTGAGTGTTGTTTGAGGGTATTGTTGATTTTACCTACGATGATATGTGCACACGGGTTCGGTATACATTGTTGGAGGTATCACAGTGATTTATACCTATGATGTGAGTATTTTTTGGTGTGTACTAATTGGAGGATTATGACGATCATACATATGTTGTGTGTGCACGTGTATCAGGTGTATGGTATTAAATGTCTACATTATGATGTTGGTTGTTTTACCCTGTCAACTAATTCTTTCATTAGTGGGTGACCGACCCACTAGGAGGATGATAGAGTTGACTATGGATTTGATTTGCTTACTGGGTGATTATACCCTAGGCTACCCACAGTGATCTGTGGTAAAGAGATCTTGTGCAGTCTCTAGCTAGATAGTTAGGTGCCTTGGACACTTATGAATTGTTTATGATGGAGCGTTGCTCCCACAGGTTATGGATCGTTTGTGGTGGAGTGTAACTCCCACATATTATTGTTTGTTTGTGGTGGAGCATTGCTCCCACATATTACGGATTGTTTGTGGTAGAGCGTTGCTCCCACATATGTGGTATTTCGTGTGATAGAGCATTGCTCTCACACTGGAGATTCTGTTCTTTGGTGATTATATATCGTTGGTGATTAGATCTGTTTATTGTTGAGGATCTTATGGTTAGGAATGTCTGTGATACGGACATTATGTGTCTTGGTTTTACCATTAGTTCTTGCGGTGCCCTAGATGTTATCATGGACTCAATGATTTGGGTATCCCTAGAATGTTTGGATCGGTTTCCATTTTCTTTGTTGACGATGTTGTGATTTATTACGGATCTGAGGTGAGTCACGTACACTACCTTTGCTTAGATCTAGAGATGTTTCGACGAGAACATCTATATGTGATGATCAGTAGTGCTTATTTGGATTGTCTTATGTGATGATGATTAGGACACACGGTCACCAGCAGGAGTATACCGTGGTTCCACAGGAGATCGAGGTTGTTACCATTAGGAGTAGACGGAGTCGATATAAGAGGCTCGCAACTTCCTTTGTTTGGCTTGATATTTCCGGAGATACGTTGAGGGTTTCTCACGGATTGCTATGCTACTTACACGCCTGATCAGGAAAGGCGTGAAGTTCACTTGGACTGAGGTTTGCAAGACCAGCCTTTAGGAGCTGAAACGGAGTTTAGTGTCGGCTCCGATTTTTTTTGGTTTTACCTTCTGGAGAGGACGAATTCATGCTCTATACCGACGCATCTCTACTGGGTTTGGACGCTGTTTTGATGCAGCACGATAGAGTAGTCTCCTATGCTTCTCGTCGGTTGAAGAAGCATGAGAAGAACTACCCTGTACATGGTCTGGAGCTAGTCGCCATTATTTTTGCCATGAAGATTTAGCGACATTATTTATATGACGTTACATTTGAGATTCTCACTGACCCTAAGAGTCTCAAATATCTGTTTTACTTAGAAGAAACCTAATCTCCGACAGAGGAGATGGATGGAGTTCCTGAAGGATTTTGATTGTACCATTAGCTATCACCTAGGAAAAAGCTAATGTGGTTGTTGACGCGCTTAGCTGGAAGTCTAGAGTGACTTTAGCTTGCCACCGAGTTGTGGTCACAGACTGGTTACCATGGTTGCTCAGTCGTCGATCAGGACGAGGATCCGAGAGCCCTAGGCTGTATTTGCGGGTTATTTGCAGCCAGATAGCTTCCGGGTAGCAGACCGAGTTCACACGAGATGAGGAGGGTATTATATACTTCCGAGGAAGATTATGCGTACCTCAGTCTCATCCGGTCTTATAAGAGTTACTTTTGGAGGCTCATCGCTCATGATTTGCTGTCCACCCAGGCGGTACCCGCGTGTACCAAGATTTGAGGTGTTTCTATTGGTGGAACGACATGAAGGAAGACATCGCAGATTTTGTAGTTAGATGTCTCATCTGTCAGCAAGTGAAGGCCGAGCATCAGAGATCTGCCGACTTACTTCAACAGATTTCTATTCCTGAGTGGAAATGAGAACACATTACTATGGACTTTGTGGTGGGTTTGCCGAGGACACGACGAGGTTATGACGCGATTTGGGTAATCGTTGATCGATTAACCAAATCCGCGCACTCGTTAACAATCCGGAAGACTGATTTCCTGGATCGATTGGTAGATCTGTTTTACCGGGAGATCATCAGATCACGTGATGTTCCATTGACTATTATTTCGGATAGAGGCCCCGGTTCACGTCTCGTTTGTGACATAGTCTGCAGCAAGCCTTGGGGACGCAGCTCTGTTTCAGTACAACTTTCCATCCGCAGACAGATGGACAGTTAGAGCGGACCATTCAGACTCTAGAGGACTTGTTGAGGTCTTGTGTATTGGATTTTGAAGGCAGTTGGGAGGACCATCTGACATTGATAGAGTTCGCCTATAATAACAGCTTTTATTCGGCTTTCCCGATGACACCGTTTGAAGTGTTATGTGGTAGACCTTGTCGGACACCCCCCCTCTGGGATGAGGTTAGGAAGGCCCAGCTGTTGGGACCTCATAGAGCTCAATAGGAGTTAGAGTTGGTCCGTATTATCAGATGGAGGATGTCAGAGGCGTAGGACCGCCAGAAGAGTTATACTGATCGGAGACCCTAGAGTTCTCCATTTGCAACGATGTATTTCTGCGAGTTTCACCCACAAAAGGAGCGAAGAGATTTGGCTTCAGAGGTAAGCTAGCTCCGCGATACATTGGACCTTTCCATATCTCGGAAAGGATTGGAGTGGTAGTTTACCGGTTGGCACCACCATCGTTCCTGGCAGGAGTTCATGACGTATTTCAGGTATCTATGCTGAGGAGATACATAGCAGACCCAGCTCACGTGTTGTCTGATATCTCAGTTCCTATTCATCCTGACGTCACTTATGAGGAGGTTCCGGTACGGATTTTTGACCGAAAAGAGCATTAGTTGCGGAACAAGACTATCCGACTGGTTAAAGTCGGATGACAGTATCATTTGGACGAGGAGGTTACTTGGGAGCTCGAGGATACTATCTGAGCTCGATACCCCCATCTTTTCCTTGAGGTATGTGATTTATTTACCGTTCAGCATTTATACTATATATCTGTTGTTAGTACTTGCTGATAGTAGATAACGAAATTTGGGGACCAAATTTTTATTAGTGGGGGAGAATGTAAAATATCGAAAATAGGCGAATATTAATAAGGGAATTTTCTGGAATTTTTGGAAATTTTTCGGGAATTTTCGGAGCTCGTATGAACGAGTTTACGGGGATAAAAATGCGGCCCGGAAAAGCCTATTTAGGCTATCCCATTTAAGCGAGGAAATGTTTATAATTACATTTCCTTTTTCTTTGATTTTCTTTATTTGTTTTCTTTTACTTTTCATTACCGAATCCTTTTTCTCTCCCTCGCGCACCCGAGCCGCTCCTTTCTTCTCCCCGACGTCACCCGAACCTCTTTGCCCTAACCGTCGGCCACGAACAGTATCCTTCCTCTCTTCTACTTCTTCTTCTTCTCCTCTGCCCAAGCCGATCTCCTCTTCCCACTGCTGCCAGCGACAGCAAACGCCTATGTACAGCGTCGCTCGTCCGTGAGTGCCGACGCCGAAGCCCTCTGCCTCTTAACCTCTGCCGCCGGCGACGCGAGGCCTCTTTTCCTCTCTTCTCCCAAGCGCCGACAGTCGTACCCTAGATCCACCGCCGGCCACAGGAACCCCGGAGCTGATCGCTCCTCTTCTCGCCGGCACCTGAGTACCACTGCCGGTGTTTCCCCTGTGCCCTAGCTTTGGGTTCACAGCCACTGCCCTTTCCTCGCACCCTCTGCCTTGTGCGCCGTTGCCCTTGTTGGAGTTGTGCTCTAGATCGCCGGAGGCCGAGAGCTGGAGTAAGTGACAGCGAGCAGTAGTAATCCGGCGATATGATTGAAGGTAAGGGCTTAGGGTTTGGTTTCCGAGTTTGTGCTATGTTTCTTGTCCTACCGTGAGCAGCCCTTGTATAGGGTGGAGGTTATGTTAACTAGGGATGGAGGTTTCTAATTGTAGATTCATTGTGCTGGTGGTGTTTCAGGTTTCCAGCAGCAACTATTCCTTCCGGCAGCACTATCCCTAGTTGTGGATTAACATCTGTACTGTGAGAATTAAGGTAAGGTGTAGGACATTTGATACATGTTTATCATGGTTGATCATGTTTTAGATTCATGTGTAATTGGATTTTAGGTTTTGGATTAATTAGAATCGATTGAGGAGTTAGGTGATCCAATTAGGGTTTATGATTGGATCTGGATTTATGTTAGCTTCTCGAGGATTTGATTTAGCTAATTAATTTGTATTTAATTAGCTAAATCTGTATATCATGTATTACAGGACTTTGATTCGAGACGGTGTTTCAACGAGGATTTATTCGGATACGATCTTCTCATTGGAGGCGGGTACCTCTTGACTTATCTTTTATGATATTGTCTTTGGATATGCATAGTATTTTATAACTACAAGCAATGAACATGTTTGTCTTTGGTATGTCACTGTTTGATATCCATAGCATGTTAGGTTTATCGCCTGTGACGTATCCGTGCTTATATCATGTGATTTATTGCCATGAGTACTGTATTACCATGAGTATCTTAGTTTCTAGAATAAGTGACATACCATGTTTTACTGAGGTTAGGACTAGGTTCTGGACTTTTGGTTTCAGTCATGTGTATCGAGATTATCTGATACTTAGGTTTTATGTCATGACTGGCTTGTGTACCTCTATTTGTATATCATATATGATTCGTGTACCTAGACCTTGATTCTTGATATGTGCATATTGTTGGTACACATGTTATGGAAGGGGATATGTTAGGATCTAGGTTGCTATACCATAGAGGACCTGTATGCCCTAGATCCGTGTATTGACCTACTGATACTGTGGTACCCATATTATGTATATATGGATTTTTCTATGCTGATCAGGTTATTCCATACTTATTATGTTCAGGACATAGGTTTTTGATATTCTATCTGACCTGTGTACTATAGATTTTGGTATGTGACCATCGTTTTTACAGTACCCCTTTTTGTATATATGGATATGGTTGTGTTGATCAGTTTTTGTTATGCATAGTGACATGCATCATGATTGCATGCTATGCGATTGTCGGCTCCATTATGGTTGAGCCCATCGCCAGTTACATGTACTGCACACACCCCCACTCATGGTTTAGTGGTATATCAGGCAGGTGTGTGGCGGTTCTGCTGTTTGGCTCCGTTGGTCATATGACCCAGCGTGGTAGCCGGCAGTCAGTTCCGCTCTGTTTGGCTCCGCTGGCATTTAGTGTAGCAGCGTAGTAGCCGGCAGACGGTGGACTCTGTTTGGCTCCGTTGGTCAGGTGACTCAGCGTGGTAGCCGGCAGAGATACCTCCCCGTCATCGTGTACCGGGAGTTGAGAGCATTGAGCTCCCCCATTTATGATTTGGGGTCACAGGACAGGAGTACTCCGACAGCATCCCGTCCACTCGGTCACTCATCAGGAGCAGTGACGACAGAGTGCACGGTTGTCACAGCCCTACCCACTCGGTCTCACCATTTGAGTGTGAGATGACTGACTGGCGTCAGGGGTGACCAGGACGCATCATTAGCATCATATGCATTGATGCATTTATATTCTTATGATTGTGTTTGCTGCATTTGGTTGCTGCATTTTGGTTGGATGCATACTTTTGACCTGCATACAGGATTATTGACACTTTCGGTTTGACGACCCTTTTGTCTGGATAGGAGTTCCTGGTGAGTACAGCTTCCTCAGTTACCTTTCAGTTTTGCATATTCCCTATATATGATTAGGAAGCTGTATTCCATGTTTGTTGCTGTTAGATATATCTTACTACTCATGTCCATTGGTATTCGCTGAGTTGTTGAACTCACCCCCGTTGACACTATCTTTTTCAGGTACCAGGTTATTTATGGTGTCGCTTGGAGCATCCTGTCTGCTGGTCCCCACGTCACATCAGAAGACTTATCGGTTTCACGTATGTTTTGCTTGTTTTATGTATCAGTTTGTTTAGCTATGTACTCTGGTTTTATTTTTGGAGGGTTGATGTTGTTATGTGGTGTTTTGTATTTGTTATTGGTTGTGTAAGCCTAGCCGGCTAGCAGTTTTGTGTTTTGGTTTTGGTACAGCCGAGTGGGCTGCTTTATTTTTAACTGCGTGGTTGTGTCAGCCAGAGGATGAATTTGATATTAACTGCGTGGTGTTTGTTTTCTTTTATTGTTATTATTCCAGCTGCATGTGGCTGAGGTATATAGTGCTTGTAGAAAAGTTTCAGATTGTCCGCCGTACAGGGGAGATGCTGCCGAAATTTCTTCGGACAGAGACTCCCTCGGGGCGTGACAATATAAGAGAATGAAAGGCAAGGCAACGTGAAATAGTGAGTTGGGTTGATAGACAATTTATAGGAAATTTGGTTCTAACAACATTAACTCTTGATAAAGATAAGTCAAGTTGTCTAGCGTCTTTTCGATACCATAAAAATGGCTCATCAAAAGACTCACTCCAACTCATCAAAACCTGTGAAAAGATAAGATAGATAGTAAAGGCAAGGATAACCAACCGTCGAGACCTTTAATTCTTCTGTGCAACTAATGTACAAAAGCTGCTACAACGTGTCACAGCTTAAAATTATTCAATTGAAAATATTACAAGCCTTATAGTCCATACACATAGATTAAAAAATTATAATTATGCAACAAATTGTTGTTATAATCGGGTGATTACTATTTTATTTTTATAAATTTTAAAATTCTACACGTAGTTGCAACTACACAGTTACTAATACAACGTGGAACAACTATAGAATGAAGTCTGTGTTATAGTAGTTATGGACGAGTAACTACTACAACATCATCCTGATTATAATTATTACATTTCAGCAACTCCCTTTGTTCCATTTAATGTACTATTTGTAAATGATATTTCACCTCCCTGAAATAAATTTCACCACTCCTCGCACTTTGGCTCTGGAATTTATGCAAATTATACCATTATAAAGATGACATCCTAAACACTTGTTTCCTTCATTATCCTAAGCCTATCAATTTCAGATAATGGCTTCTCCTTTGAGAGATAAGAAAACAATACCTTGTCCTGGGACCGTGATACTGATCGATGAATCAACATCAAATATTTCTTTAGGCTCTTGGGATGACTCTTCGGCCTCCCTCGCTTCTAAACCACCAACATCCTTGCAACAAAAGTGGGATAAAGAGGTGAACCAGTTAAAGTGAGCCCTTCAAATACTGTTGGAGATCGAAACAACTGTTAAACCGACCATCGATCTATTGGAAATATAGAATTCTAGGGGTTGACCATAGAAGTCCTAGTAGTTCATTTTGTTGTGTTGATGTTCCTTTTTATTTTGTTAGTGTCTTATAACAACTATCTTCCATATTTTTTCTATTTAATAGAATCAGAATTGTTTTACTTTAAATTTTAAACTATGGGTTGATCTATCTCGGCTTTGTAGAATACGTTATAGGCTTATAACATCTACGGTTAAGTAGCTGGTACAACACAAGTTTATCATTGTAGCAGCTATTGAACAGTAACTTACCAAGTAGCTGCTATACATTGTAGAAGTTAACTTTCCATGTAGCTGTTACACCGTATAGCAGTTAACTTTTCAAGTAGCTGCTACACGTTGTAGTAGCTAACTGTCGAAATAGTTGCTACAACGTGTAGCAGTTAGTTCTTGTACCTTGTAGTATATATCTTAATAATATCTTAGGATTAGAGATAATTAAAGATAAAAAAGATTTTAAATAATTTCTCACCAAGTTTATATGCATAATGAAAATCTTTTTAGGTGTAATATCTACTAGAAAATGTAGTTGCTACAAACACATTATATATCCAAAAAATTATTTAAATTTATTAAAAAAATATTATATATCCCTCTGTGACACCATCATTTATAGGAAAACAAGACTGCTGTAAATTCTGGGAATAGGAGTATCACGCGCCCATAGTTGCCCTTCTAGCAAAGTCTGATTTTGCCTATGTTATGTTGGTGTAGTTAGTACTAACGGTCTAACTCAAGTTTTGATGAATGACAAAATAGGCTAAGCTAGTTTCATATTGATCTAACACTTTGACGAAGTGTGCAAGAAAAGTCCAACAAGGTCAACAGGTCGACCTGATAGCTGGCACGAAGCCCTGACTGGTCGACAGGCTGACCAGATGTCTGGCACGAAGTCCAGCTAGGTCAATGGGTCGACCTGATAGCTGGCACGAAGTCCAGACTGGTTGATGGGCTGACCAGATGTCTGGCATGAAGTCTAGCTAGGTCGACGGGCTGACCTGATAGCTGTCATGAAATCTAGACGAGTCGAAAGGCTAACTGGACGTCTGGCAGGTAAGTTGAGGTAAGTCACTGGAGGGGAGTGACTATGAGGATGCGTTCCCGGGAAGGGAACTTAGGCGTCGATCCAACTTAGAACCATTTCAGAACTCTAAGTTGAGATCGTGATTAGATTCCGATCTCGGTAAGACAGAATCTAATTAATACTCTGTTTGTTTATTATAATTGTGCTAACACCTTGTTTTGCAGAGTAATATTACTTGCATTTTGCCTCAGACTAACTCTTTCTTGTAAGAGAAGGACTTTCTGGAGAAGAGTGGTCCGGGCGCCCGGAGTGCAAATATTATCTACTCGTCGCTTCGCCACGTCGAGCTTCATTGTTGGCTGGGTTACATCACACTCCAAGCGCCCGGAAGGGACCGAGCGCCCAGAACCTCCTATATAAGGAGGATGCACCCTGGAGCAAAGAACAACTCATAACAAGACCTTCCAACGCTTGCTCTGTCGTGTTGTTCTCCTGCGACGCTGAAGCTTCTCCAACAACGCGCTCTTTCTTTTATTTTTTATTGTCGGTACTTCATCTCTTTTAGCATTTCCTGTACTTTCAATTTGTAAAAACTTATTCGAATTGCTAGTAGATTGCCCAACGAAAGCACTCAACGAGTGCAGGCCTTGGAGTAGGAGTCGACCAAGGCTCCGAACCAAATAAATTGGTTCTTGTCAGCATTGCTCTATTTGTGTTTTTCCGTTGCGTACTCGCTTGAACGTTTTTTGATCGATATTCACCCCCCCTATCGACTTCATGATCCAACAAGTGGTATTAGAGTAGGTACCACTCTAATTTGGGGCAACCACTAATTAGACAAGGGGTTATATTTTTTTATTTTTTGTTTCGATTTTTAGTTTTACATTAAAAAATTCAAACTGGTATCGTTACCTTTTTGGAAAGCTTTTTCATAGTAATTAAGCTGAATTGGTACAACACCAATTTAGTTTTAAAGTCTTTTTAATTTTATTCCGCACTACTAATCCAAGACCAGGTCTTGGGATTCCTTGTCTCTTTATCTATTTGTGTGCAAGGTAAAAATGAATCAAGTCGAAGGCTTTAGCACAGTGCACCCCCCTATTCAACAGGGACGACTTCCCCTATTG
Source organism: Zingiber officinale (assembly GCF_018446385.1). NCBI lineage: Eukaryota > Viridiplantae > Streptophyta > Magnoliopsida > Zingiberales > Zingiberaceae > Zingiber > Zingiber officinale. Next base: position 56,368,392 of record NC_056006.1, on the reverse strand, counting down.
GAAGAAGCAAATGGAGGTCTACTTGAAGATGACTTCGACCAGTGGTTCAGCATCACCAGAGGATACAAGGTACAGGTCGACAACTCTGGAAATCCACTAGACCAAAAATAGTGGACTCCGAACATGAGAAAGAAATCCTCAACGGACTACAAAGCTCTCAACAAGCTGCAATGCGGGCTGACAAAGGAAGAGCTGAAGCGAGTGGGACCGCACCAAAATGCGAAAGAGTTATGGGACAAGTTGATCGAACTACACGAAGGAACAAGCGACGCAAAGGTAACTAAGCGCAACCTTTTGTTAAACAAGTTATTTAATATTAAAATGTAGGAAGGAGAAATAGTGAGTCAACTTCAGGCGAGGATCAAAGACATCCTCAACGGACTCCACACGATAGGTGACCAAATGGAAAATCGAGACTTAATAAGGTACGCTTTAAATGCTTTTCCACGAAATTCATTGTGGGCATCTATCGTGGATGCCTACAAAATTTCAAAAAATTTATCTAAATTAAAACTAGACGAATTATTCTGCGAACTTGAATTACACGAGCAGACTAACGCTGAAACCGAGAAAGGTATTGCCTTGTTTGCAGGTTCCTCCAAGGAAAGGACAAAGACCAAGCCTGAACCTGAAGATGAGTCCGATCAAGATTCTAAAGATGAAGAGTACCTGGTGAACCTTGTAAGGAAGATGTTCACCAGGAGGAAGAAGAGCTTCAGCAAAAAAGACCTACAAAAGATCAACTCCCCGACTGAACCAAGGAATGTGAACTGCTTCGGGTGCAATAAGAAAGACCACTACAAGAACGAGTGTCCAAGATTGAAGAGCGACAAGTTGAAGACATTCAAGAAGAAGGCTCTCAAAGCGACTTGAGACGACTCATCCTCAGAAGAATCGGAGGCCGAAGACCAGAAGCACCAGAGTCGCCTCGCGTTGATGGCCCGCGAAGCAGAATCGGAGGATGAATCGGAAGACAGGTCCGAATCCAAATCGAGCCACGAGTCCGTACTCATGTCCGAAGGTCCCGAAGAGAAAAATTTTAAAATTATTGCTTGCTTAAATAAGAAATTGACTACAACTGAAAATGATAATAAGTTGCTCCTTGAGGAAAACCAAAACCTCAAGGAACAAATCACAACTTCAAATCCAACTCAAGACCTAACACTTAAGGAGAAAATTTTAACACTAAAAATAGAAAATAATAAATTAAAAAATCTTTTATAAAAATTTACAACAATATCTAAAAATTTAGATTTTATTTTAAATAATCAAAAAGCAATCTACAATAAAGCCAGACTTGGCTATAAGTCAAGTTCAAATAAAACGTTTAAATCACTAATAACCCAACATAAACAAAATAAATCTTGGGTTCCGAAGGCGTGCTTAACCACGCAAGTAAGAATTAAACAATATTACATACCCAAAGATAAAATATATTATGTAAAATCTAACAAATTAAGTCAAAAACCAAAACACAAACCTAGACCAACAAAATCAAAATCAAAAAATTTTAGAACCCATCAAAAATCAGATTATCATCAAGTTAAATATAATTATAAAAGTAACAGACATAAACCTAGAACTAAAACTTAAAAATACAGGCCAATAATTCAGGGGGAGGCTCCAGAATAGCTGACACCTCCAAAAATTGTTAGTTAGAGCCCTAGAGCCAATCATTTGATGATTGTATAGACTCATGTATATCATATTCTTAATAAAGGCATTTGTTTGGTTATTATACTTATTTGTATTAGTGCCAAATAGACTAAGTATAATAGCGTCCTTGAGTAGAAGGTTCATACCTATATCAATCGATTAGTTGAATCGATAGTGAGATGATATAGGGAACACTACTCTAAATCATTCCTAGTCGAGTATTAACATTCAGGGACAATGTTAATGCAATAAGACTAGCATGTAGGTCAGCTCGATGACTTGATCTCACAAGTCATGGATATAGAGATATCATGCTGACACATGGGTATACATTGGAGAATGTATACTGAATGACCCGCCATGAGAAAGTATCATGGATCGTTATATGAGTGTCATATACTTTCTCATGTGGCTATTAGTATGACTATTAGTCCTTAGACCTGAAGTCACCATGGATCCCTACATAAGGAGTTATGTACTTTAGTTTCGTCAAACGTCACCCGTAACTGGGTGGACTATAAAGGCGATTACTGGGTATGTAACGAATTATGCAGAGGGATGTGAGTGATGTAGATGGGATCTATCCCTCCCATATGACGGGAGCGACATCGCTATTCTTGATAGAGTGAGACCACTAAGTGCATGGCCATGCCCAAATGAGTCAACATTAGATGTTGAGCTCATTTGATCGAGTGAGTCTACTTGGAGTTCAAGATTTAGATTGATTAGAGGATGACACGGTCTATGCCTCACATTAATCAATCTAGATGTCTAGGATAGAAGGACACTTGTCACATATTGTGAGGAGTCACAATTAGTAGTCACAAGGTGATGTTGGATCTCAACATTCTTGTAACTTGGGTAGCAATGATGTATTGCTAGATGCCGCTCATTGCTTATGTTTCTAAAGGAGTTTAGAAACATTGCCAACGTTACAAGAACCTATTGGGTCACACACAAAGAACAAGTGGATGGAGATTAGGTTCATATGATGAACCAATTGGATTAGGTTCATGTGATGAACCAATTGGATTAGGTTCATGTGATGAACCAAATTGGATTAAGAGTAATCCAAATTGGGCTAATTGAGTTAGACTCAAGTTGATTCATGTGTTCAATGAGTCTAATTTGGATTATGACTCATTGAATCAATTTAATTAAATGAATTAGATTCATTATATTAAGTTGGCTTGAATCAAATGGTTAGATTAGATCAACCATGAGAGAGATTTGGTCAAGTTTGACTTGATTTGAGAAGGAAGATCAAAGGTCAATTTTGAATTGACCTTTTGCCACCTCATTTGTGAGTTGGCATAAGGTGGACCATTGATGATGCTCCACATCATCATGGTTGCACATGTGTGTGACACCTCATGGAGGTTACAAATCCCCTCTTTAATGGCCACATTAAATGGGAAAGGGGTTACACACACATGAAGGAGAGTGAATGCAATTCATTCTCATTCATTCCATCTTCTTCCTCCTTAGCTCTCTCTTGCTTTCTCCTCTCTTTTGGTCGTGGGTTCCATGAAGGGAGAGAAGGTGGTTGAGTTGTATTCCAAGAGAAGAAAGAAAGGGTGAAGGTCACAAAAGAGGAGACTACTTCTTGAGTGTAAGAATTTCCTTTCTTCTTTCTTTTCCCTCCATTTAAATCCTATCCAAGAGCTCTAGAAAGTGCTAGCACACTTGGGGCTCTCTTCTCCATCCTTTGAGTGTGAGAGACACTCCTTGTTCGTGTGGATATCACTAGAGAAGTATCTACCTTGATACTTTGGAGATCCGACAAGTACCTTGGACGAGCGGGATTTTGCAAGGGCACGCATCGAAGGTAAAATGGTTTTTCCTTTGTAGATCTACTGTAGATCGTAGTATAAAACTCATATTTGTGTTTTCGAAATTTTTCCTTGCACGGATCTACGGCTTTGGGTGATTCGGGGTTTTCGCGGCCCGAAAAACCCAACAGTGGTATCAGAGCCACGTGCAAGGCTTGTATGAGTTTGTTTTTATTTTTATGAAAAATAAAACCTTCTGTGATTTTCTGTAAAAATTAGTTTTTTATGATTTTATGGGTAATTTTTCCGTAGAAGCGAAGCACAAGTGTCTCGGCACTTGTAGGCTTCGGCTACCGGAAAGATCTTTCAAAACCGGCTTCGTTTTGCCCCAAATCCATTTGGGACAGCGGGCTTGGGTGCCATTAGATCACAAAGGAGCAACTCACGATGGTTAGATCGTGGGTAGGGGTACTGCCCCTAACCCCGCAAGGGAATTTGCTCCGCGATCGCACCCGAAATCGCTAAAAACGAACCCGCCGGGAAGATTTTTCCGAAACGGCAATGTCTCGACCCAAATCGTTTTGGGACAGCAGGTTTAGGCGCTGTTGGATCGCAAAGGAACCCTCGCGATGGTTAGATTGCGGGTAGGGGCGATGCCCCTGGGCCCCGCAAGGGGATCCGTTCCGCGATTGCGCCCGAAACCGCTAAACGGGACCGCCGGGAAATTTTATTCGTAAAATTGTAAAAATTAATTTTAAAATTATAGAAAATTATGAAAAATATATAATTTTGAATTATATATTAATTTGTGATAGTCATGGCCCAAAGCCCAATATGATTGGTTGTGTTGTAATTCTTAATACGGTCTGCGTGCCGTTATGTGTTTGCGAGTGTTGTATTATATTCGCGACCTGCGCGTCGTGCCTTCTCTTATTTTCTTGTTGTAAATTAGATTTAGACTCGAATGTAACTCGAGTTTCAAATTGTAATGTACAAATTGGAGCGGTGGAGGGTCCACACGAGACGGAGTTCCGAGGCGGGCACGAGCAACACAAGGTGGTCAAAGGGAGTAGCTTGAAGAAGTTGTTGACCCTAGGTTGACCAATCGATCTTCTCATTGGCTTGAGAAGATCGTAGTAGGGCCATGACTAAATCACAAATAGATTAATTAATTGCTTGTGTATGTGATGCATATTTAATAAGTAGTTAATTAATTAGTGCCTAACGATTAGATTAGATCTAAGTCGTGCACATGATGCACCCTTGCGATTAGATTAGATCTAAGTCGTGCACAAGATGCATCCCTTCTCGATTAGATTAGATCTCAATCGACTCAACTCTAATGCCTAACCGTGCCGTGATACCTATCACTACCTCGATCACATGTATTGTTGAATCTGCCAAAGCAGAGCAATACATATTATCTTGGTAGGGTACGGAGGGACAATCTTGGTCCCGTCTATCAACGCATGGGTGAATACAAACTCAATTAGATTGAGTATTCATAGTTACTCGGTTGGATCGAGTCAACTATAGGCATTCTTCCAATAGTTGGAAAGATAGGTCAATATCACATCTATATTAACTCTCGGGCGTATTAGCCAAAGCTAACTCGAGTTCTAATATAAATGCGGATATTGATTCTATAAACAAGAGTTGCATAGAGATGTAATTGGTAATCGTTATCTACCGATCATACTAAGCCTTGGGTGATAGCCAAAGCTAACTCAAGGTTAGTATGATGTGGATCTTGTCCCACCAGAATTACAGAAATCAGTAGGAGCATCATTTAATTAAAGGCCTAATACAATGATTCTTAAAGAATATGATACTTATTTCTGCATTTATTTCGTTGTAGAATTGCCATGACGTCGAATACGAACATTTTCTCCTGCGATCCGTCCTTAAGAAGGACAAGCTCAACGGAGCAAATTTCCTGGGATCGCACAGAACACGAGAATAATTCTCACTCGGAACGTAAACGACGCTCGGAGCAGCCCATTCCGGAGGCTCCTCCGCCAATGCCCCGCGAGTGACAAAGATGCTTACAAGAAGCATCAAGATGACGCATTAGATGTGTCATGTCTAATGCTCGCGACCATGAACTCGAGCTTGAAGCAACATGAGTTAATGGGTGCTTACGATATAGTTGCACATCTTTGTCAACTATATCAAGGACAAGCAGGGCACTGGAAGAGGAACTTCACAGGACACCTGGAAGATCTTAACAAGAAGAGAAATAAGATTTCTACTTCAGGTATAAATGTTATAGAAGTCAACCTCTCTATTTCTTCGTCGTGGGTATTAGATACCGGATGTGCTTCACACATTTGTACTAATGTACAAGCACTGAGAAATAGCAGAGCATTGACAAAGGGCGAGATAGACCTACGAGTAGGCAATGGAGCACGGGTTGCTGCTGTTGCTGTAGGGACTTATTTTCTATCTCTGCCCTCTAGGCTTATACTAGAGTTAGATGATTGTTGTTATGTGCCTGCATTGACTAAGAACATTATATCAGTTTCTTGTTTGGACAAGAAAGGATTTTCGTTTATAATAAAGAACAAATGTTGTTCTATCTATTTAAACGATATGTTCTATTGTAGTGCACCTCTGATAAACAGACTCTATATTCTAGATCTAGAGAGCCCTATCTATAACGTTAGTACCAAGAGGTTCAAATCGAACGATATGAACTACACCTATCTCTGGCACTGTCGCTTAGGTCATATAAATGACAAGCGCTTATCCCAGCTCCATAAGGATGGTTTGCTGGACTCATTTGATTTTGAATCATATGAGATATGCGAGTCATGCCTACGAGGCAAGATGACCAAGACTCCCTTTAGTGGGCACAGCGAAAGAGCGACTGATTTGTTAGGACTCATACATAGTGATGTATGTGGCCCTTTCAATGTCGCTGCTAGAGGCGGTTATAGGTACTTCATCACATTTACTGATGACTTCAGTAGATATGGTTATGTGTATTTGATGACACATAAGTCGGAATCCTTTGAAAAGTTCAAAGAATTCAAGAATGAAGTACAGAACCAGCTTGGCAAGAGTATTAAGATACTTCGATCCGATCGAGGTGGAGAATACTTAAGCCATGAGTTTCGTGACTACTTAGCTGAGTGTGGGATTTTATCTCAACTCACTCCTCCTGGAACACCACAGTGGAATGGTGTATCCGAAAGGAGGAATCGTACCCTATTAGATATGGTACGATCTATGATGAGTCACACAGATCTTCCGACATATCTATGGGGATATGCTCTAGACACGGCAACTTTCATTCTCAACCGAGTTCCATCCAAGGCCGTGATAAAGACACCATATAGGATATGGACTGGGAGAGATGCCCAGGTGTCTTTCATGAGGATTTGGGGTTGTGAGGCTTACGTTCGACGTCAAGTCTCAGACAAATTAGGACCCAAATCCGACAAGTGCTATTTCATCGGATATCCCAAGGAAACTAAGGGATATTACTTCTACATTCCCAGTCAGCACAAGGTAGTTGTGGCAAAGACTGGGGTCTTTCTAGAAAGGGACTTTGTTTCTAGAAAGACTAGTGGGAGCACGTTCGATCTTGAAGAAGTTCAAGATGCGAACAATAGCACTGATGCCTCGATGGAAGTTGAACTGGAACCACAAAGTGTTGTGGATGATGTTGTTCCACAAAGAGTTGAGGAACAACAACCAGTTCAAGTAGACATACCTCTTCGCAGGTCTGATAGGGTACGTCGTCAGCCTGAGAGATACTCATTTCTCTTATCTGACCATGATGACGTTATGCTCATAGAGGATGAGCCTACCACCTATCAGGAAGCTGTGATGAGACCGAGAAATGGCTAGAAGCCATGAGATCCGAGATGGAATCCATGTACACCAACCAAGTATGGACTTTGGTTGATCCACCTGAAGGGGTAAAACCCATTGGGTGTAAGTGGGTCTTTAAGAGAAAGACTGACATGGATGGACTTATCTATAAGGGTCGCTTGGTAGCTAAAGGTTTCAAGCAGATTCATGGTATTGACTATGATGAAACCTTTTCTCCAGTAGCGATGTTTAAGTCCATTCGGATCATGCTTGCTATTGCAGCCTACCATGACTATGAGATATGGCAGATGGATGTCAAAACCGCGTTTCTGAATGGAAACCTACTCGAGGATGTGTACATGACACAACCTGAGGGTTTTGTAGATCCACAGCATACTAGTAGAGTATGCAAGCTGCATAGGTCCATTTATGGACTAAAGCAAGCTTCTCGGAGCTGGAATCTTCGATTCAATGATGCGATCAAACAGTTTGGTTTCATCAAGAACGAAGATGAGCCTTGTGTCTATAAGAAGGTTGTAGGGGACATAGTTCTCTTCCTCATATTGTATGTGGATGACATACTACTCATTGGGAAGGACATTCCTATGCTTCAGTCTGTCAAGACCTGGCTAGGGAGTTGCTTCTCAATGAAGGACTTAGGTGAGGCATCCCGTATTCTAGGAATTCAGATCTATAGAGATAGATCTAAGAGATTGCTTGGCCTAAGTCAGAGTACATACATTGACAAGGTACTCCTTCGGTTTGCCATGCAGAACTCCAAGAAGGGATTTCTGCCGATGTCACATGGCGTGAGTCTTTCGAAGACTCAAGGTCCCTCTTCTAGAGAGGAGAGAGACCGCATGGATCAGATCCCTTATGCCTCAGCCATAGGATCGATCATGTACGCCATGCTATCTACTCGACCTGATGTCTCGTATGCTTTGAGCATGACGAGCAGATACCAGTCAGATCCAGGTGAAAGTCACTGGATAGCGGTCAAGAATATTCTTAAGTACTTAAGAAGGACTAAAGAATATTTCTTGATATATGGAGGCAATGATAAGCTAGCTGTAAAGGGTTACAGTGATGCTAGCTTCCAGACCGACCAGGATGATTATCGATCACAGTCAGGGTTCATATTTTGCATTAATGGTGGTGCTGTGAGCTGGAAGAGTTTGAAGCAGGACACAGTAGCTAATTCTACGACAGAGGCCCTGCATCAGAGGCAGCAAAGGAGGCGTTTGGATCCGCAAGTTCATCTGAACTTGGGGTGGTTCCCAGATTGCTGACCCATTGAGCTCTATTGTGACAACAATGGAGCTATAGCACAGGCGAAGGAACCTCGCTCACACCAGCGGACCAAGCATATACTACGGCGCTTCCATCTCATTCGAGAGATTATCGATAGAGGAGATGTGAAGATTTGCAGAGTACCTACAGAGGCTAACATCGCAGATCCCTTGACCAAGGCTTTGGCACAGAGGAAACATGATGGTCACACTAGGTCTTTAGGCCTTAGAGCCTATACTGATTGGCACTAGTGCTAGTGGGAGATTGTTAGTTAGAGCCCTAGAGCCAATCATTTGATGATTGTATAGACTCATGTATATCATATTCTTAATAAAGGCATTTGTTTGGTTATTATACTTATTTGTATTAGTGCCAAATAGACTAAGTATAATAGCGTCCTTGAGTAGAAGGTTCATACCTATATCAATCGATTAGTTGAATCGATAGTGAGATGATATAGGGAACACTACTCTAAATCATTCCTAGTCGAGTATTAACATTCAGGGACAATGTTAATGCAATAAGACTAGCATGTAGGTCAGCTCGATGACTTGATCTCACAAGTCATGGATATAGAGATATCATGCTGACACATGGGTATACATTGGAGAATGTATACTGAATGACCCGCCATGAGAAAGTATCATGGATCGTTATATGAGTGTCATATACTTTCTCATGTGGCTATTAGTATGACTATTAGTCCTTAGACCTGAAGTCACCATGGATCCCTACATAAGGAGTTATGTACTTTAGTTTCGTCAAACGTCACCCGTAGCGGACTATAAAGGCGATTACTGGGTATGTAACGAATTATGCAGAGGGATGTGAGTGATGTAGATGGGATCTATCCCTCCCATATGACGGGAGCGACATCGCTATTCTTGATAGAGTGAGACCACGAAGTGCATGGCCATGCCCAAATGAGTCAACATTAGATGTTGAGCTCATTTGATCGAGTGAGTCTACTTGGAGTTCAAGATTTAGATTGATTAGAGGATGACACGGTCTATGCCTCACATTAATCAATCTAGATGTCTAGGATAGAAGGACACTTGTCACATATTGTGAGGAGTCACAATTAGTAGTCACAAGGTGATGTTGGATCTCAACATTCTTGTAACTTGGGTAGCAATGATGTATTGCTAGATGCCGCTCATTGCTTATGTTTCTAAAGGAGTTTAGAAACATTGCCAACGTTACAAGAACCTATTGGGTCACACACAAAGAACAAGTGGATGGAGATTAGGTTCATATGATGAACCAATTGGATTAGGTTCATGTGATGAACCAATTGGATTAGGTTCATGTGATGAACCAAATTGGATTAAGAGTAATCCAAATTGGGCTAATTGAGTTAGACTCAAGTTGATTCATGTGTTCAATGAGTCTAATTTGGATTATGACTCATTGAATCAATTTAATTAAATGAATTAGATTCATTATATTAAGTTGGCTTGAATCAAATGGTTAGATTAGATCAACCATGAGAGAGATTTGGTCAAGTTTGACTTGATTTGAGAAGGAAGATCAAAGGTCAATTTTGAATTGACCTTTTGCCACCTCATTTGTGAGTTGGCATAAGGTGGACCATTGTTGATGCTCCACATCATCATGGTTGCACATGTGTGTGACACCTCATGGAGGTTATAAATCCCCTCTTTAATGGCCACATTAAAGGGGAAGGGGGTTACACACACATGAAGGAGAGTGAATGCAATTCATTCTCATTCATTCCATCTTCTTCCTCCTTAGCTCTCTCTTGCTTTCTCCTCTCTTTTGGTCGTGGGTTCCATGAAGGGAGAGAAGGTGGTTGAGTTGTATTCCAAGAGAAGAAAGAAAGGGTGAAGGTCACAAAAGAGGAGACTACTTCTTGAGTGTAAGAGTTTCCTTTCTTCTTTCTTTTCCCTCCATTTAAATCCTATCCGAGAGCTCTAGAAAGTGCTAGCACACTTGGGGCTCTCTTCTCCATCATTTGAGTGTGAGAGACACTCCTTGTTCGTGTGGATATCACTAGAGAAGTATCTACCTTGATACTTTGGAGATCCGACAAGTACCTTGGACGAGCGGGATTTTGCAAGGGCACGCATCGAAGGTAAAATGGTTTTTCCTTTGTAGATCTACTGTAGATCGTAGTATAAAACTCGTATTTGTGTTTTCGAAATTTTTCCTTGCACGGATCTACGGCTTTGGGTGATTCGGGGTTTCCGCGACGCGAAAAGCGGTTTTCGCGGCCCGAAAAATCCAACAAAAATAATCTACCCGACAGGGTAACCAAAATTAACCTACCTGGTAGGGTAATTAGGATTGGTTCAAAAGGATAATAGTTTAACTTGACCAATAATACTGGTGAAGTTTTGGATGATAGTACGTTAGGAAAATTTTGTCTATGCATGTCTAGGAAGATATGACTTCGACCTAGTGCATTTGGCTTAGTGGAACTAACCGAAGTTACCCTTTACGGATCCTAACCAGTTAGACTAAGGTTTTGTATTAAGTTCAATGGGCATGACTATTTGGAAAACCTCGAAGGCATGGTTACTCTAATGATGTCCAAGTGACTCACCATAGCCTAGAAGTTTATCCAAAGAATGTCTATTTGTTGGTCCCAAAGCTAAATCTGAATCTAACACAAAGTTAAACCAAACCCTAAAAATTGAATTTAACTCATCTCACAAATTTTATAGGATTCTCTGATTGAAAATTTAGATCGGGTGAGATAACTAAGAACTGAACTTTTAAATTAAATTGAAAAATTTTAAATAAAATCAAATTAAAATAAATTAAATTAAATCAAAGTAAATTAAATTAAATTAAAAAAATTAAATCAAATTAAACCAAACCAAATCAAATTAAATCAAATCAAATCAAAATAAAATAAATTAAAATATTAAATTGAATTAAATTGAAATAAATTGAATTAAATTAAATTAAATTAAACTAAAATAAATTAAATTAAATTAAATTAAATAAAAATAAATTAAATTAAATTAAATTAACTTAATTCAAATTGAATTAAATTATTTTATTTTAAAAATCTTTTTGGCTTAAAATTTATTTTTAACTTAAAATTTATTTCAAAAATCTTTTTAACTTAAAATTTATTTCAAAAATCTTCTTAAAATTTATTTAAAAAAATCTTTTTAACTTAAAATTTATTTTTAACTTAAAATTTATTTCAAAAATCTTTTTAACTTAAAATTTATTTTAAAAATATCTTTTTAACTTAAAATTTATTTTTAATTTAAAATTTATTTCAAAAAACTTTTTAACTTAAAATTTATTTTAAAAAATCTTTTTAACTTAAAATTTATTTTTAAAATCTTCTTAAATTTTATTTTAAAAATTTTTTTAACTTAAAATTTATTTTAAAATTCTTTTTAACTTAAAATTTATTTTAAAAATCTTTTTAACTTAAAATTTATTTCAAAAATATTTTTAATTTAAAATTTATTTTTTAAAAAAAAATCTTTTTAACTTAAAATTTATTTTAAAAATCTTTTTAACTTAAAATTTATTTTAAAAATATTTTTAACTTAAAATTCATTTTTAAAAAAAATCTTTTTAACTTAAAATTTCTTTTAAAATTCTTTTTAACTTAAAATTTATTTCAAAAATCTTTTTAACTTAAAATTTAATTCAAATAACTTTTTAACTTAAAAGTTTATGTTAAAGTCTTCTTAACTTTAAAATTTTTTTTAAACTAAGCAACTAAAGAATCATGCTAAGTAAAGTTAGAATTGAACTCAAACTAACCCTAACTCCTACCTATTATTGAAAACCAAGTGGATCTTGGACAGTGGTTGCTCCAAGTATATGACTGGAGATCACACCAAATTCACTCAACTTACCTACAAAAGCTTAGGAACAATTGCCTTTGAAAACAACGACAAACTCAAGGTAATTGACATAGGTAATATTCAACTTAAAATTGGCTTTATTATTACAAATATATTACTTATTAAAAACTTCAAGTATAATCTCCTTAGTATTAGTAAATTGTGTGACATTAGATATAAGGTTAGGTTCTTATCTTCAGAATGCTTAATCAAACACTTAGATAACCCTATGATAAGTCTAAAAGGGTTTAGAAAAGATAACATCTATGCAATTAACTTAACCACTTCTTCAAATAAGTGTTATTTAACACAAAAAGAAGAAACCTGGTTATGACATAGAAAAATGTCACACACAAATTTTAGAAATATAAGAAAATTAAAAGGATTAGTTAAAGGATTACCAAAATTACCTAATTTAGACTCAACAATATGTAATGCTTGTCAACAAGGAAAACAAAGAAAATCTACTCATAAACCAACTAATCAATCTCAAACCAACTCAATACTAGAACTCCTACATTTAGACTTATTTGACTCCCATAGGGTCAAATCAATAAATGAAAGTTTGTATTGTCTAGTAATAATAGATGACTATTCTAGGTTCACCTGGGTAAAATTTTTAAAAAATAAGAATGAAACTTTTGAAGTCTTTACAAACTTTTGCAAGCAAGTTGAAAATGAAAAAGACCTTAAAATTAAAAGAATTAGAAGTGACAATGGAGATGAATTTAAAAATCATAACTTCAATAAATTTTATCTTGAAAATGGATATCGTCATGAATTTTCGTGTCCTAAAACATATCAACAAAACATAATTGTAGAAAAAAAATAGAATACTATTTGAAGCCTCTAGGACAATGCTAAATGAGTATAATCTACCTAAGTACTTTTGGGCAGAAGCTGTTAGTACATCCTATTATGTGCAAAATAGAACAATACTAAATAAAATATATAACAAAACCTTCTTCGAAATATATTATAATAAACAACCTAATATAAAATACTTTAAAGTATTTAGGTGTCTAACCTTCATACTAAATACAAGAGAACATTTTGGAAAATTTGCTTCTAAAATAGAAACTAGAATCTTTGTAGGATATTCACTAAATAGTAGGGGTTACAGAATATACAATAAGGTTGCACTAAGAATTGAAGAAATCACAAACATAAAATTTGAGGAATCCAAACAAATCCAAATTCAGCCAATTGAATTTATTCAAGGCAACAATAATCAAGAAAGAACCAATGAAGAAGAAGAACCTCAAGAGAATCAACCGCCTAGAACTATAAGAGTCAAACCAAATCATCCAATTGACCAAATAATTGATGATCCATACTTAAGGGTTTAGACTAGATCATCCTTTAAAAATCTAAGTCAAATCTCTCTTATTTCAAAAATTGAACTCAAAACTATAGCTGAATCATTACTTGATCCAGACTGGGTCATAGCTATACAAGAGGAACTAGCTCAATTCGAAAGAAAGAAGTTTGGGATCTAGTGCCACCACCCAAAAATAAAAAGATAATCGAAACAAAATGGGTGTTTAGAAATAAGTTAAGCGAAATCGGGGAAATTACTAGAAACAAAGCTAGGCTAGTCGCTAAAGGGTTTAGTCAAGTAGAGGGACTTGACTATGATGAAACTTATGCTCCAGTAGCAAGATTAGATTCTATTAGAATGTTACTCAGTTATGCAGCCCATAAAGGGTTCAGACTATATTAAATGGATGTCAAATCCACCTTTCTAAATGGACTAATAAAAGAAAAAGTCTATGCAGGACAACCACCTGGATTTGAAAGTCTAGAATACCCCGACTATGTTTTTAAGCTAACAAAGGTGTTATATGGACTTAAGCAAGCACCTAGGGCATAGTATGAAAGGTTAACCTCTTTCCTAACATAAAAAGGGTTTAATCAAGATTAAATCGACCCAACCCTATTTGTTAAAACAATAAAAGAGAATATTTTTATAGCCCAAATCAATGTAGATGATATAATTTTTTGTTCAACTAACTCAAAATTTTTGGAAGAATTTACTAATCTAATGGAACAAGAATTTGAAATCAGTCTAGTAGGGAAATTAACTACTTCTTAGGATTACAAATCAAACAAACAAATGAGAGAAATTATATTTATCAACAAAAATACACCAAAGAATTACTTAAAAAATTCGGGATGAAAAACGCTAAAGGAATAAAAGCACCTATGGCAATTAACACAATCCTAGATGATGACCACAATGAAAAACCAATTGACTTAAAATACTATAGGAGTGTCATAGGTAGTCTATTGTACTTAACTACAAGTTGACCCGATATTTTATTTGCAGGTAGTATGTGTGCTAGATACCAAACTTGTGCTAAAGAATCTCATTTGACTCAAGTCAAAAGAATCTTTAGATACCTTAAAGGAACATCAAATGTAGGAATTTGGTATCCTATAATTATTACATTTTAGCAACTCCCATTGTTCCATTTAATGTACTATCTGTAAATGATGTTTCACCTCCCTGAAATAAATTTCACCACCCCTCGCACTTTGTCTCTGGAATTTATGAAAATTACACCATTATAAAGATGACATCCTAAACACTTTTTTTCCTTCATTATCCTAAGCCTGTCAATTCAGATAATGGCTTCTCCTTTGACAGATAAGAAAATAATACCTTGTCTTGGGACCGTGATACTAATCGATGAATCAACATCAAATATTTCTTTGGCCTCTTGGGATGACTCTTCGGCCTCCCTCACTTCTAAACCACCAACATCCTTGCAACAAAAGTGGGATCAAGAGGTGAACCAGTTGAAGCGAGCCATTCAAATACTGTTGGAGACCGAAACAACTATTAAAGTGGCCATCGATCTGTTGGAAAATATAGAAGTCTAGGGGCTCACCATAGAAGTTCTAGCACTTCATTTTGTTGTGTTGATGTTCCTTTTTATTTTGTTAGTGTCTTATAACAACTATCTTCCATATTTTGTCTATTTAATAGAATCAGTAATGTTTTACTTTAAATTTTAAACTATGGGTTGATCTATCTCGACTTTATAGAATACGTTATAGGCTTATAACATCAATGATTAAGTAGCTGGTACAACACAATTTTGTCATTGTTGCAGCTATTGAACAGTAACTTACCAAATAGCTGCTATACATTGTAGAAGTTAACTTTCCATGTAGCTGCTACACCGTATAGTAGTTAACTTTTCAAGTAGCTGCTACACGTTGTAGTAGCTAACTGTCGAAGTAGCTGCTACAATGTGTAGCAGTTAGTTCTTGTACCTTGTAGTATATATCTTAATAATATCTTAGGATTAGAGATAATTAAAGATAAAAAAGATTTTAAATAATTTCTCACCAAGTTTATATCCATACCAAAAATCTTTTTAGGTGTAATATCTACTAGAAAATGTAGTTGCTACAAACACATTATATATCCAAAAAATTATTTAAATTTATTAAAAAATATTATATATCCCTCTGTGACACCATCATTTTATAAGAAAACAAGACTGCTGTAAATTCTGGGAATAAGAGTATCGCACGCCCATAGTTGCCCTTCTAGCAAAGTCTAATATTGCTTATGTTCTGTTGGTGTGGTTAGCACTAACGGTCTAACTCAAGTTTTGATGAATGACAAAGTAGGTTAAGTTAGTTTCATATTGATCTAACACTTTGACGAAGTGTACGGAAAAGTCCAGCTAGGTCAATGGTCGACCTGATAGCTGGTACAAAGCCCAGACTGGTCGACGGGCTGACCGGATGCCTGACACAAAGTCCAGCTAGGTCAACGGGTTTACTTGATAGCTGGCACAAAGTTCAGACTGGTTGATGGGCTGACTGGATGTTTGGCACGAAGTCTAGCTAGGTCGACGGGCTGACCTGATAGCTGGCATGAAGTCCAGATGGGTCGAAGAGCTGACCGGACGTCTGGCAGGTAAGTTGAGGTAAGTCACTGGAGGGGAGTGACTATAAGGACGCGTTCCCCGGAAGGAAACTTAGATGCCAATCCAACTTAGAACTATTTCAGAACTCTAATTGAGATCTCGATTAGATTCCGGTCTCAGTGAGATGGAATCTAATTAATACTCTGTTTGTTTATTATAACTGTGCTAACACCTTGTTTTGCAGGGTAATATTATTTGCATTTTACCTCGAACTAACTCTTTCTTGTAGGAGAAGGACTTTCTAGAGAAGAGTGGTTCGGGCGCCCGGAGTGCAAATATTATCTACTCGTCGCTTCGCCAGGTGGAACTTCATGGATGGCTGGGCTACGTCACCCTCCAGGCGCCCAGAAGGGATCCGAGTGCCCAGAACCTCCTATATAAGGAGAATACACCCTGGAGCAAAGAACAACTCATAACAAGACCTTCCAATGCTTGCTCTACCGTGATGTGCTCCTGCGACGTTGAAGCTTCTCTGACAATGCGCTCTTTCTTTTATTTTTTATTGTCGGTACTTCATCTCTTTTAGCATTTCCTGTACTTTCAATTTGTAAAATCTTATTCAAATTGCTAGTGGATTGCCCAACGAAAGCACTCGACGAGTGCAGACCTTGGAGTAGGAGTCGACCAAGGCTCCGAACCAAGTAAATTGGTTCTTGTTAGCATTGCCCTATTTTTATTTTTCAGTTGCATACTCGCTTGAATGTTTTTCGATCGATATTCCCCCCCCCCGCCCCCCCCCCCCCCTCTATCGACTTTCATGATCCAACATGTTTATGAGCCATGGTTTATAACAGATATAAGTGGTCATTCTATGGAAGTGATGGATCAAATGATTAATGAACAGGAGTAGGTAGGTCTAAATTATTATGAATTCATGAGTGGTCATATATTAATTATTATCAGCTAGTTGTTACAACATGTAGCAGCTAATGTAGGATAGTTGTTACAACGTGTAGCAGCTATTGTAGTATAGTTGCTACATTGTGTAGCAGCTACTGTCGGGTAGCTACTACAAGTTGTCGCAGCTACCCGATTGATAGCTGATACAAATTGTAGCAGTTACAAATTAAATCATAAGACATTAAATTGTATCAAACATGCAAACTATAATACTAGATAATTCAATTTTGACAATATGAAAAATATAAATGTCTATTACCTATTTTGTAGCAACTAAGTAGTTAACTGTCAAATTATGTAGCAATAAGTAGCAGATAAATATTGAAATAGTTGCTACACATTATGGCAGCTAGGGCTTGTACATTGTATTATAAATCATATTAATATATAATAGGATTAGAGGGAATTAAACAAATTTTGAAACGACTTACCTCTGAATGGTTTGTGAAAAATGATGTTTGACAAATTTCCTGCAAATTTTATAAAAAAAATAGTAATAAAAGGTTTATTGAAGTCTACAATTAGCAGCTACAACGTGTAGCAGTTAACTAAGTAGCTGCTACAACGTGTAGCAGCTAGCTATCGAAGTAGCTACTAAACCTTTTAGCATAAATCCTATACTTGAAACGACTTACCATCGAATGAAATGTCAGAAATTGAAGCTCCCCAAATTGGCAAATTTGTTGCAAATTATATAAGCAACAAAATTAAATATTATAAAAAAATTAAGATTATAAGATAGTATGTTGTAGGCTTCAAAAGGTCTTATTGCATCCTGTTTATTCTCAAAGGACTGGTGTATAGCGCCCTTAAAATGATGAACCTGTGTAGATGCTTCTATCCAGGTGTCATAAACACTCGGTTGATGTCCAATAAACACAACATATGTTTTTCCCTATATGAATTAAATAGATAATTTAGAATCACATATAAACAATATAGCAACTAGCTATGGAAAAGGTTGTTTGGGGTGACGAAGTAGCTGCAACTTTCCATTGTAGCAGCTAAGGTATCATTCTAAATAGCTTCTACAACATTATAGATGCTAATGTATCATTCCAAGTAGCTGCAACAATATTGTAGTAGCTATCATTCCAAGTAGCGGCTACAACGTTGTAGCAGCTAAGCTATCATTCCAAGTAGTTGCTACAATATTATAGCAACTAACCGAGTAATCATCGATTTAGTTGTTACAGCATTGTAGCAGCTAACTATCTAATTAACTACTACAGCGTTGTAGCAGCTACGATTCCAAGTAGCTGCTACAATGCTAGCTGTGAGATTAATTACATGTTTATCAGTTTAACACCCGTGGCATCCAATAAAGAGAATCATGTATAAACGGTATATAATAGGAATAGAGAGAATTACAACTTAAAATAAAATGACTTGGATAGTTAGTTGCTACAACATTATAGTAGCTACTTGAACAGTTAGCTGCTACAAGGTGTAGCAGTTAATTGTTAGAGTAACTGCTGCAACGTGTAGCAACAAAGCAAAGGCACTGCAAGTGTTTGTAGCAGGCATCGACCTTGTTGAACATTGTAGCATAAATACTTCCTTCCTTCTATTATATAACTTAAAATGAAACAAATTACCATTGGTTATGAAATGTAGAAATTGATATTTGAAAACTCCCTGCAAATTACATAAGGAAAAACTAGTAAGAAAGTAGCTTGGACTAAAAAATATTGTACAGAAATGATCAACAGATAGTGGAGTGGAAAATTTTATGATGGAGAATGGAGAGGAGAGGAGTGGAGTGGAAACATGGGTTTATCTTGTAGTGCCTTTGTTTTGCTTTCCCGGTAAGAGTACGAAGTCTGACGGACGATGGCGATGGAGAAAGGAGAGAGAGAGAGAGAGAGAGAGAGGAAAATATTAGATTTGGCCAAATTCCTACATCGCTATTTTGAATAGAAGGCAAAAGGGGTGAGAGAATAAAAGGAATATTTTTTTAAAAAATGAAATCGAGCTGGCAACGTCACGTATGCGCGTTGCTCATGGTCATGCACAAGGCATCGCTTAGCATATCAAATCTATATACATATATCTAATACTATATATCAAATATATCATATTTTAAGGATGAGCAATTAGTGAGAGCCATTGGATCATCCTTTTTGCATCATATGCGTAATACTAAATATTTTATATCAATTAATTAACAATTAATTAATTGATTAACTTATTCTTCTTGTTAATTCTTTAGATTTGACCGTAAGATTATCTAATAAATTGACAAATCAATTTATCTATAATCAATTTTGTTAAAACAATTATTATAGGTAAATTCATATTTCACCATAATATTTTACGTGGTCAAACCAATAAACAAGAACATATATACTTTTGTCTTAAAGTCCATACGACAAACAATGATAACTTGGTTCTGATACCACTATTGGAATTGAATTTAAAATCTATATATCATGTTTTTGCACTCCTATGTGCAGTGAAAATTTAAAATTTTATTTATAATTTAACAATTAAACTAAAGGAGTGTTCGTATGGTTTTTAAAACAAACATAAGCATGATCTTTATCTAACTATGCATTACAATCTAACCATTTAAGTAATATCGTAAAAGCATAACGAAGATAAATTATCATGTGATTGATTTATACAATGCTAATTTAATCATTTTGTTTAGACATGCTAAACTATCTAAAACAAACATATTAACATAGTAGATCATTTAAGTATAACCTAAATAAAACTATTAACGCATGCATCAAAATATATATACTTATATAACACAAGTTGTTTGGAAGGTATGTGTATGTTTATTCCATACTTTATATATATATATATATATATATATATATATATATATATATATATATATATATATATATATATATATATATATATATATATATAAGTATAGAATAAACATACGCATACCTTCTAAACAACTTGTGTTTGGGGATCTCTCTAACTATTCCAAATTTAGCGGAATGTCTCTTCATTTATTTGTCTTGAGCTCGTACTTCATTCATCTAATTTGGTCCACGATCGGAGTCCTCTTTCCAACACTTGATCACACAAAACTTTATTTTTCAAATTCAACTACGTGAATTTGACTTTCTCAATGGGAAATAGGGAAACCAATACTTGTGTCACCCTCAATGGTTCAGAGATACAACTAGTCATGGATTCACAACTCTTTGTGATTCAGGACTATACTTATCCTTTATTTGGGCATACCCTTTATGGCATCCCTATATATATATATACACTTGCACATACTTCCATAATAGGTTCTCAATTCAACTAAGATACACATAGATAACTCTTAAAACATATAGTAGCACCGACCAATGATTTTAGGTATCACCGAATAATGTCGAAAAAACCACTAGATGCTAAGGACTTGGTCTCTCTTTTCCTTCTTTTACAAGAAACGTTGAACCTAGTCCTATTAAAATTACAGCATAACAAATTTGAGAAAACATCTAAATTTTATCAACTAAGTCATATAAATTCTATTATGCTAAGTCATATAATTTTTTTATATAAAAATTTATATTCAGGCATTATATAAATTTTTATCTACATACTAAGTCTTATAACTTTTATAATGCTAAGTCGTGTATAATTTTTTATATAGAAATTTATATAAATTTTTATATACATACTAAGTCTTTACTAAGCCTTTATAAATTTTATTCATAATAAAAATTTATATACATGGTTATGTAAATTTAAATATGCATACTAAGTCCTATAGATTTATATAAAAATTTATTCACATAGATTATATAAATTTTTATATATTTACTAAGTCATTTATATAAAAATTTATTCACATGAGTTATATAAATTGTTATATGTACTAGATCATAAAAATTTATATACATGGGTTATATAAATATTTATATATACATTTAGTTTTTAATTAAATTTTATATATATTTATATTTACATGTCTTCTTAATTGATCAATTCAAATTACATTAATATAAGCTAACTTAATTAATTAAATCTAACTAATTCTATCTATTTAAATTAATAAATTCTTAATTAAATATGAAATAATCAAATAAATCCTCTTAATTAAATAATTCTGAATTCTAATTAAATTATAACTAATCCAATAAATCTCCTTAATTAAATGAATTTTAATTTTAATTAAATTATAATTAATCCAATAAATCACCTTAATTAAATAAATCTGAATTTTAATTAAATTGTAATTTAACCCAATAAACCCTCTTAATTAAATAAGTGGTTTCGGGCATTGCACCCTTAACCGCCCCATCCTATTATCAACTCCTTAATTATAGGATATCATAACTAATTCTTATTAACACCCAACAAATTATGGTAAGAGTGTCTAGCAGCACTGCCCCATAATTCCCTAGGTATTACTAAATACAAGAATCAGCCCAAGTTTGATCGATACGATCATGGTTTTGATGTGTGTGTCAAAGAGTTTAAGTTAGACTTTCATATCTGTTTGATATGTGTGTTTGAATGGTCCGTGGGACAATGTGTTTTGGTGTTTGGGCAAAGGATTTAAGTTAGGTTTAGCCTTGTTATTTGATATGTGTATGTGAGTTGTGCATGACTGCAGGATACACATGTGACTCAGGTTGACGGCTTTGGGTCCGGTGAAGGATGGAGCATCCGAGGGACCATAGACAAGTCAGCAAGGACAAGGGCCGATGGAAGCGACTTCGAGGCATACGCGAAGGATGGCATTGGGGACGAGCCGCGGGCTTGGATGCATCTGAGGGACGAGAGCTAAAGGAAGTAAGCTTGAAGGCAAGAGGTCAAAGCTGCAAAAAAGAGTCAAGTGAGTTGTGAGGGTACGAGTACATGAGAGATTGTACTCGAGGAAAAATCCCGTGGGAGTACTGTAGCATCCAACGGGGGGTACTATAGCAGTCAACGGGCACTGTAGCAGCTGATGACACTGTAGCTTTACTGTAGCAGTCGACTGATGCACTGTAGCAGTCGACTGGTGCACTGTAGCGTCAACTGGTAGAGAGTCGTTGAGAGAGCCGTTGGGCTGACACCAGTCGACTCGTGCAAGGACCAGTCGACTGGTAACGGGCAAATCAGCTTACTGATTTCTTCTAAGCTCTATAAGAAGGAGCTTGGGATGGTCAGCCAAGGTGACGAAATTAGACTTGGTTAAAGCGTAATTAGTAGTCACTAAGTGCTCAAAGGTTCCCTTGTGTCCAAGTATTTTTGGTGAGTGTTGTGGTGAGGTTTCTCCACCCACAAGGAGGTTGAGCTAGCCGGAGTTTGCCAAGGACTAATCCACCGAAGGATTGAGGGATCGTCCACCTTACGGACACGCCATGGAGTAGGAGCAAGTTATCTCCGAACCACGTAAACGAACGTGTTAGCGGTTTGCATTTCCATTCTTGTATTTGGTGTTTAGCTTTCTATTTGTGTTCGTTTGTATTCCGCTGCACTAACATCCTAGGAAGGAAGGATTTGGGGGTGTCGTCTATCCAACCCCCCTTCAAGCTGGCCGCGAGATCCTCCAACAAGTGGTATCAGAACGAGGCCGCTCTCCGTCGGACTAACCGCCGAGGAAGCAAAGATGACCGGCTTGATAGATCCGCCAAAGTTCGAAGGAGGAAGCTTATGGGACATCACCTTTTGGATGGTGAAGATGAAGAACTTCTTCGAGATGGATTGGGACACAATGATGGTGGTGGAAGAGCCATTTGAAGTCCCTAAAGACAAAAAAGGGATGAAGCTCCGACCACGATATTGGACGGAGGAGCAAACCACACGATCAGAGGCAAATTCAAAGGTAATATCATTATTGATTAAAATTTTACCTTCTAACGTGATAAGTCGTGTAGGTGAATACAAGAACGGCCACAAGTTGTGGAGCAAGGTAAAGAAAGTTCTAGGAGAAGAACTTTTGCCTACACATGATGAGATAGAGCCCAAGGAGATGGGCTTAGTAGCTCAAGAAGAGGAGGAGGAGCAACCGGAAGGTGACAAGCACTCAACTTCCGAGGAGAAGGAGGAGAAGGATGAAGAAATGTCATCCATTAGTGTGGATGAGGATACATCCTCAAAGGTTGAAGAAGAATCCAAGACAAGTGAAGAAGAAGAAGAACTCTTGGAAATCAACCTAGTGAGTACCTCCACCGAAGCAAAGTCAAAAGATCACATTGTGTGCTTCGGGTGCAATGAAAATGGACACTACAAGAGTAGATGTCCTATGGGTAAGAAGAAGGTAAATCATAAACCCAATCAAGTTATTTTAAATTCTAATGTGGGTTGTAGGAATGAAGAAGTCCAAAAGAAGAAGATGCGCATCATATGCTTCACGTGTGGAGAGAAGGGTCACTACCACACCAAATGCCCCAAAAAGGGGGAAATCAAGAAGCTTGCACAATTGAAGAAATGGGAGAAAGAGAAGAAGAAGAAAACCTCAAGTCAAGGGGGAGCTCCAAAGGTAAAGGGTATGGTAAACCCTAGTTTAAATTTGAAGTCCAATTTAAATTCCTCCATGCATACTAGGAATAATTCTCATTATTTACCCATGCAAAATTTTGGATTTAAATATCATGATAGGAATAGGGTAAATATCGATCATAACCCTAGGAGACCTATGCATGATAGACCTAGGAAAGTTAAATTCTCATTACCTAAGGAGAAGAAGGTAATAGAGAACCAAGGCATTAATCCCAAGAAGGGGGAACATATGCCTAAGAAGGGTAGGTCTAGGAATGTCCAAGGTAGACAAATTAACTCTAGGATTAGGAACCTAGAGAAGGAGAATCAAGCTTTAAGGGGAAAGCTTGATAATTTAGAACAATTTCTTAAGAGATTCAATGTTGGATCTAAGGAATTAAGTATGGTGTTCGGTAGTCAAAGACCCAACAATGATAGATCGAGCTTGGGATACCGATCTAGTCCCTCCAAGGCCAAAAGGAGACCATGTGCTAGGGTGGCACATGATAAGGGCAAGGGAGAGTCATCTAAAGCCAATGAGAAGAAATATGCTAGGGTTGCATATGATTATGGCAAGGATGATGTGTCCAAGGTGCACCACTGTGGTTTAGCCATAATGGAGAAAGCATCTAAGAAGATGGCTAAGGTTAAGAGCTCTAGGGGGAGCTCAAAAAGTCAAATTGGGACCCATGGCCAATGGATCTCAGGTGGGTACTACTTGGGAGTCTAGAGGAGCCATGGAGTGTGCTAAAAGGTTTGGAGATGGATTTGAGTCTCAAACCTGGGGATTTGGCACACATGGTTTATGTTTCATGCAAGAAATATGATATTTGGGGGTCATATAGTATGATAATTGGTTTTGGATGTATAGATGCCATATAAACCAATGCTAGGGATGCATTGTGGGTTGGTATGGGCAAATACATCAAAAGGAAGCCAAAACTAGGACTTTAGGTCAAGGTTCAATTGAACCATTTAGCTAGTTTTGGATTTTGTGTCAATCTTGGGATTGGTAATAGATACATTTTATAATGTATTTTTCCCAAGTAGACAAGGGTACAATAGACCTCTCCACAAAATTTGGAAATTTTTGGAGGTCTAGGGAATTACTGGTGCATTTCTGAAGTTGGCCTGAAAAGACTGATTTTTTCAGAAATAGGGTACCAGTCGACTAGTACAGATACCAGTCGACTGGTAACAGTGTTTTTTAGCACAAAATGTCTCTGTAAGCTCATTTTTATGAGAGCAGTCGACTGGTGCCGAGACCAGTCGACTGGTAATAGTAGATTTCGACCACAGAATGCTTCTGTAAGGTTTTGTTGAAGGGGCAGTCGACTGGCACTCTAGGTCATTCGACTGATACCAGCCTGATATTGTTTTTCAGTATTGTTCTTGACCATGTCAACTTGTTTAGATGTATGGGATCCATCGGGGATAAATACATGAGTTTAGGGTTAGTTTAAATGATAAATTTTCAACAATTGGGACATTGTTGGAGAACTTTTTGGATGTTAGGTAAAGGGGGAGAAGTAAGGTTTAGTTGGGAAAACCTGAAAATACCTTTGCGATAGGGGGAACCTTGGGATAGGTTCTTAAATAGCCTGTGGGAAAATCCTAGCTCATTGGGGAGCTTAGGTGTAGAGGGAGCCTTGGGATAGGTTCAAATGCATGATGCATTGTTTCGGCGGTTGCCAAGTGTGTAGCCTTGGCAACGTAAGTCCATTTGGCGTTGTAAGTCCAAGTGTGTAGTCTTGGCATCGTAAGTCCATTTGGCGGTGGAAGTCCAAGTGTGTAGCCTTGGCAACGTAAGTCCATTCGGCGGTTGCCAAGTGTACAGCCTTGGCAACATAAGTCCATTCGGCGTTGTAAGTCCAAGTGTGTAGTCTTGGCATCGTAAGTCCATTCGGCGTTGTGAGTCCAAGTGTGTAGCTTTGGCATCATAAGTCCATTCGGCGGAGTAAGTCCAAGTGTGTAGCCTTGGCATCGTAAGTCCATTGTATTAGCATGTTTATTTGCTATTTGTTTTCCCTAACTTAAACGTATTGCCAAACATCAAAAAGGAGGAGATTGTTGGAGCAATCCCAATGGTCTGCGGGACCATGTATTTTGGTGTTTGGGCAAAGGGTTTAAATTAGGTTTACCCTTATTATTTGATATGTGTAGGTGAGTTGTGCAGGACTGCAGGATACACATGTGACTCAGGTTGACGGCTTCGGGTCCGATAAAGGATGGAGCATCCGAGGGACCGTGGACAAGTCAGCAAGGACAAGGGCCGATGGAAGCGACTTCGAGGCATACGCGAAGGATGGCATTGAGGACGAGCCACGGGCTTGGATGCATCCGAGGGACGAGAGCCAATGGAAGTAAGCTTGAAGGCAAGAGGTCAAAGCTGCAAAGAAGAGTCAAGTGAGTCGTGAGGGTACGAGTGCATGAGAGATTGTACTCGAGAAAAAATCCCGTGGGGGTACTGTAGCAGTCAACGATACTGTAGCAGTTGACGACATTGTAGCAATTACTATAGCAGTCGACTGATGCACTGTAGCAGTCGACTGGTGCATTGTAGCGTCAACTGGTAGAGAGTCGTTGAGAAAGTCGTTGGGCTGGCACCAATCGACTGGTGCAAGGACCAGTCGACTGAAACGGGCAAATCAGCTTACTGATTTCTTCTAAGCTCTATAAGAAGGAGCTTGGGATGGTCGGCCAAGGTGACAAAATTAGACTTGGTTAAAGTCTAATTAGTAGTCACTAAGTGCTCAAAGGTTCCCTTGTGTCCAAGTGTTTTTGGTGAGTGTTGTGGTGAGGTTTCTCCACCCACAAGGAGGTTGAGCTAGCCGGAGTTTGCCGGGGACCAATCCACCGACGGATTGAGGGATCGTCCACCTTACAGACACACCGTGGAGTAGGAGTAAGTTATCTCCGAACCACGTAAACGAATGTGTTAGCGGTTTGCATTTCCATTCTTGTATTTGGTGTTTAGCTTTCTATTTGTGTTCGTTTGTATTCTGCTGCGCTAACATTGTAGGAAGCAAGGATTTGGGGGCGTCGTCTATCCAACCCCCCATCAAGCCGGCCACGAGATCCTCCAACAGGGGCCACGTGGAATACATAGGAGTCATGTAGGCCGCCACAAAAGATGGGAGTCAAGCCGGGCGGAGAGAGGTGGGATGCTAGGGGAGGCAGTGGTGGAGTCGTACAGCTGACGTGGTCGGGTCATTGATCAGGTATCACATTCGGTTCAGACTGCCTCACTAGGAATAATTCAAGGCTGCAAAGTATGTTGGTTGTGTTGGTGCAATCGACCCAAGTTTGATCGGTACGATCATGGTTTTGATGTGTGTGTCAAAGAGTTTAAGTTAGGCATTCATATCTGTCTGATATGTGTGTTTGAGTCTTACAAGACTTGGTGAAACACACATGAGGAGCTTGGTGCAGCTAAGCTTGGGAAGCTTATCCTAGGGCTCAGATCCTTGAGTTGGTGAAGGATGGTGTGGAAGACATCCGAGGGACCGCCGGACGAAGAGCAACGGAGTGGAGCTGAGGGAAGCGGACTTCAAGGTAACGTGAAGGATGGCACGGAGAAGAGCGGCGGGCTCAGGTGCATCTGAGGGACGAAGGCCGAGGAAGAGGACTTCAAGGGCATCTCCGGAGAGGATGAGTGTGAGTATGTAACCAGGTGCAATCAATTGTTAGTTTTAGCAGTTAACTGCACCAGTCGACTGCTAGTTGTAGCAGTCGACTGCACCGGTCGACTGCTAGTTTTAGCAGTCGACTGGCAGCGAACAGAAACATTCTGTTCGCTCAGTCAGCAGCTACCAATCAACTGGTAGTTTTTGTTAGCTAGAGCCCTAGAGCCAATCATTTGATGATTGTATTATGGACTTGTTGTATCATATTCTATATAAATAAAGGAATTTGGTTTTTGGTTATTATACTTACTTGTATTGGTGCCAAATAAACTAAGTATAATAACGTCCTTGAGTAGAAGGTTCTTACCTATATCAATCGGTTAGCTGAACCGATAGTGAGATGATATAGGGAACACTACTAGTAATCATTCATAGTCGAGTATTAACATTCAGGGACAATGTTAATGCAAAAAGACTAGCATGTAGGTCAACTCGATGACTTGATCTCACAAGTCATGGATATAGAGATATCAAGTTGACACATGGGTATGCATTAGAGAATGTATACTGAATGACCCGCCATGAGAAAGTATCATGGATCGTTATATGAGTGTCATATACTTTCTCATGTGGCTATTAGTATGACTACTAGTCCTTGGACCTGAAGTCACCATGGATCCCTACATAAGGAGTTATGTACTTTGGTTTCGTCAAACGTCACTCGTAACTGGGTGGACTATAAAGGCGATTACTGGGTATGTAACGAATTATGCAGAGGGATGTGAGTGATGTAGATGGGATCTATCCCTCCTATATGACGGGAGAGACATCAGTATTCTTGATAGAGTGAGACCACGAAGTGCATGGCCATGCCCAAATGAGTCAATATGAGATATTGAGCTCATTTGATTTAGTGAGTCTACTTGGAGTTCAAGATTTAGATTGGTCAGAGGATGACACAGTCTATGCCTCACATTGATCAATCTAGATGTCTAGGATAGAAGGACACTTGTCATATATTGTGAGGAGTCACAATTAGTAGTCACAAGGTGATGTTGGATCTCAACATTCTTGTAACTTGGGTAGCAATGATGTATTGCTAGATGCCGCTCATTGCTTATGTTTCTAAAGGAGTTTAGAAACATTGCCAACGTTACAAGAACCTATTGGGTCACACACAAAGAACAAGTGGATGGAGATTAGGTTCATATGATGAACCAATTGGATTAGGTTCATATGATGCACCAAAGATTGGATTCGGATTAATTCAAATTAGACTTATTGAGTTAGACTCAATTAGATTCAATTGTTGAATGAGTCTAATTTACATTTGATTTATTGAGTCAATTTATATTAATGAATTGAGATTCATTAAATTAGAATTGACTTGAATCAAAGGTTGGATTTAACTCAACAAGTAAGAAAATTGGTCAATTTTGACTTGACTAAATGGAAGTTGAAACATCAAGTTTGACTTGATGTATTGCCACATCATGAAGGTTGACTCATCCTACATGGCATGACTAATCTTGCCACATCATCTCCACCTCATTATGGTGTGCCACCTCATGGAGGTTACACATCCCATTCACTTAATGTGGCCGGCCACATTAAATGAGGGGGTTACAAGATGTGGCCGGCCACACTAATGCTTGTGGAGGTTTTGTTTTGTGGTATTGATGGGTGTTCATTGTTGCATCTTCTTCCTTGGGTTCTTCCTCCTCCTTTGCTACTGTTGCCGTGGGTTTCAAGCAAGGAAGAAGAAAGGTGAGTGAATCTAATCTAAGAAGAAAGATTAGTGAAAGTCACATAGAGTTTTTAGAGAAGTGTGTTCTCTTCTTTTCTTTTCTTCATCTTCCAATCCTATCCGAGAGCATCAAGAAGTGCTAGCACACTTGTGGTGTTCTCTTCTCCATGCTTGAGTGTAAGAGAACACTTCTTGTTCGTGTGGATACTTCTAGAGGATTGTCTACGTTGGCAATCTTGAGATCCGGCGTACCTTGGACTTGCGGGATTGCGAAGGGCTTCGCTTCAAAGGTATAATCTTTTTCCATTGTAGATCTAAGTGTAGATCTAGGTAAACTCGTACTCGTAGTTTTTCGGGAAAAAAAAAATTTTTCTTTGCACGGATCTGTTGGCTAGGGACTTTTGGGGTTTCCGCGACGCGAAAAAGCGGTTTTCGCGGCCCGAAAAACTATACAGTGGTATCAGAGCCACGTGCGAAGGCGTGTATGAGTTTATTTTGGTTTTTATGAAAAATAAACATTCTGTGAATTTCTGTAATTTCATGATTTTTATAGTTTTAAAGGGTATTTTTCTCGTAGAAGCGAAGCACAAGTGTTTAGACACTTGTAGGCTTCGACTACCGAGAAGATTTTTCCGTTACGGCAATGTTTCGACCCAAAACTTTTTGGGACAGCAGGCTAAGGCACTGTAGGATCGCTTAGGAGCAACTCGCGATGGTTAGATCGCAGGTAGGGGTACTACCCCTAACCCCGCAAGGGGATTTACTCCGCGTTTGCGCCCGAAATCGCTAATCGGGACCGCCGGGAAAAATTTACTCATAAAAATTGTAAAAATTATGAAAAATTATAGAAAATTATGAAAAATATATAATTTAGAATTATATATTATTTTTGTGATAGTCATGGCCCAAAAAGACCCAATATGATTGGATTTGTGTTGTAATTTATAATACGGCCTGCGTGCCGTCATGTGTTTGTGTGTGCTGTATTTGATACGCGACCTGCGCGTCGTGCCTCCCTATTTATATTCTGGTTATAAATTAGATTTAGACTCGAATGTAACTCGAGTTTCAAAATTGTAATGTAAATTTTGAAGCGGTGGAAGGTCCACTCAAGACGGAGTTACGAGGAATGTGCGAGCAACACAAGGTGGTCAAAAGGAAGGCGCTTGAGAAGCTGTTGACCTTAGGTTGACCATCCGATCTTCTCATTGGCTTGAGAAAATCGTAATAGGGCCATGACATAATCACAAAATTATTTAATTAATTGCTTATGTGTGTATGTGATGCATGCTAGTAAAATAGTAATTAATTAGTGTCTAACGATTAGATTAGATCTAAATCGTGCACAAGATGCATCCTTACGATTAGATTAGATCTACATCATGTACAAGATGCACCCTATCGATTAGATTATATCTATATCGAGTATATGATACAACATCGATATTTATATTAGATCTAAATCACGATAACTCAAAATGCCTACCGTGCCGTGATACCTACTACTACCTCGATCACATGTTGTTGTTGAATCTTCCAAAGCAGAGCAACACATATTATCTTGGTAGGGTACGGAGGGACAATCTTGGTCCCGCTTATCAACGCATGGGCGAGTACAAACTCAATTAGATTGAGTATTCCTAGTTTACTCGGTTGGATCGAGTACAACTATAGGCATTCTTCCAACGGTTGGAAAGGTAGGACAAAATCATGTTTATATTAATTCTCGGGCGTATTAGCCAAAGCTAACTCGAGTTTTAATATCAATGCGGATCTTGATCCTATAAACAAGAGTTGCATAGAGATGTAATTGGTAAATCATTACCTACTGATCATACTAAATCTTGGGCGTATTAGCCAAAGCTAACTCAAGGGTTAGTATGATGTGGATCTTGTCCCACATGAATTATAGAATTCAGTGGAAGCATCATTTAGTTAAAGGCCTAATTAAATGATTTAAAGAATATGATATTTATTTTCTGCATTTTTCTGTTGTAGAATTTCCATGACGTCAAACACGAACATCTTCTCTCTGCATTCTGTCCTTAAGAAGGACAAGCTCAACGGAGCAAATTTCCTGGACTGGTACAGGAATCTGAGAATAGTTCTCACTCAGGAACGTAAACTGTACGTTCTGGAGCAGCCCATTCCGGAGGCACCCCCTACCACTGCCACGCGAGCTGACAAAGATGCTTATAAGAAACATCAAGATGACGCATTAGATGTGTCCTGTCTTATGCTCGCAACCATGAACTCTGAGCTTCAGAAGCAACATGAGTTGATGAGTGCATATGATATGGTTGAACATCTTTGTCACCTATATCAAGGACAAGCAAGGCATTGGAAGAGGAACTCCAAAGAATACCTGGAAGATCTTAAGAAGAAGAGAAATAAGATTTCTACTTCAGGTATACATGTTATAGAAGTCAACCTCTCTATTTCTTCATCGTGGGTATTAGATACCGGATGTGCTTCACACATTTGTACTAATGTACAAGCGCTGAGAAATAGCAGGGCATTGACGAAGGGTGAGATAGACCTACGAGTAGGCAATGGAGCACGGGTTGCTGCTGTTGCTATAGGAACTTATCATCTATCTCTGCCCTCTGGACTTGTACTAGAATTAGATGATTGTTGTTATGTGCCTGCATTAACTAAGAACATTATATCAGCTTCTTGTTTGGACAAGAAAGGTTTCTCGTTTACAATAAAGAACAAATGTTGTTCCGTCTATTTAAACGATATGTTCTATTGTAGTGCACCTCTGATAAATGGACTCTATATTCTAGATCTTGAAAGCCCTATTTATAAATAAATACCAAGAGGTTCAAGTCAAATGACCTGAACCAAACCTATCTCTGGCACTGTCACTTAGGTCATATAAATGACAAGCGCTTATCCCAGCTCCATAAGGATGGTTTGCTGGACTCATTTGATTTTGAATCTTATGAGACGTGCGAGTCATGCCTACTAAGCAAGATGACCAAGACACCCTTTAGTGGGCACAGCGAAAGAGCGACTGATTTGTTAGGACTTATACATAGTGATGTATGTGGCTCTTTCAATGTCGCGGCTAGAGGCGGTTATAGGTACTTCATCACATTTACTGATGACTTCAGTAGATATGGTTATGTGTACTTGATGACACATAAGTCTGAATCCTTTGAAAAGTTCAAAGAATTCAAGAATGAAGTACAGAACCAACTTGGCAAGAGTATTAAGATACTTTGATCAGATCGAGGTGGAGAATACCTTAGCCATGAGTTTCGTGACTATCTAGCTGAGTGTGGGATTCTATCCCAACTCACTCCTCCTGGAACACCACAGTGGAATGGTGTATCCGAAAGGAGGAATCGTACCTTATTAGATATGGTACGGTCTATGATGGGTCACACAGATCTTCCGACATTCCTTTGGGGCTATGCTCTAGACACGGCAGCTTTTATACTCAACTGAGTTCCATCCAAGGTCGTGATAAAGACACCATATAGGATATGGACTGGGAGAGATGCCTAGGTGTCTTTCATGAGGATTTGGGGTTGTGAGGCTTACGTTCGACGTCAAGTCTCAGACAAGTTAGGACCTAAATCCGACAAGTACTACTTTATTGGATATCCCAAGGAAACTAAGGGATATTACTTCTACATTCCCAGTCAGCACAAGGTAGTTGTGGCAAAGACTGAAGTCTTTCTAGAAAGGGACTTTGTTTCTAGAAAGACTAGTGGGAGTATATTCGATCTTGAAGAAGTTCAAGATGCGGATCCTATCACTGAAGCCTCGATGAAAGTTGAACTGAAACCACAAAGTGTTGTGGATGATGTTGTTCCATAAAGAGTTGAGGAACAACAACCAGTTCAAGTAGACATACCGCTTCGCAGGTCTGATAGGGTACGTCGTCAGCCTGAGAGATACTCATTTCTCTTGTCTGACCATGATGATGTTGTGCTCATAGAGGATGAGCCTACCACCTATCAGGAAGCTGTGATGAGACCAGATTCTGAGAAATGGCTAGAAGCCATGAGATCCGAAATGGAATCCATGTACACCAACCAAGTATGGACTTTGGTTGATCCACCTGAAGGGGTAAAACCCATAGGGTGTAAGTGGGTCTTTAAGAGAAAGACTGACATGGATGGACTTATCTATAAGGGTCGCTTGGTAGCTAAAGGTTTCAAGCAAATTCATGGTATTGACTATGATGAAACCTTTTCACCAGTAGCGATGTCTAAGTCCATTCGGATCATGCTTGCTATTGCAGCTTACCACGATTACGAGATTTGGCAGATGGATGTCAGAACCGTATTTCTGAATGGAAACCTACTCGAGGATGTGTACATGACACAACCTGAGGGTTTTGTAGATCCAAAGCATACTAGCAGAGTATGCAAGTTGCATAGGTCCATTTATGGACTAAAGCAAGCTTCTCGATGCTGGAATCTTCGATTTGATGATGCGATCAAACAGTTTGGTTTCATCAAGAATGAAGATGAACCTTGTGTCTACAAGAAGGTTGTAGGGGATATAGTTGTCTTCCTCATATTGTATATGGATGACATACTACTCATTGGGAAGGGCATCCCTTTGCTTCAGTCTGTCAAGACCTGGCTAGGAAGTTGCTTCTCAATGAAGGACTTAGGTGAGGTATCCCGCATTCTAGGGATACAGATCGATAGAGATAGATCTAAGAGATTGTTTGGCCTAAGTCAGAGTACATATATTGACAAGGTACTCCTTCGATTTGCTATGCAGAACTCCAAGAAGGGATTTCTGCCGATGTCACATGGCGTGAATCTTTCGAAGACTCAAGGTCCCTCTTCTAGAGAGGAGAGAGACCGCATGGATCAGATCCCTTATGCCTCAGCCATAGGGTCTATCATTTATGCCATGCTATGTACTCGACCTGATGTCTCGTATGCTTTGAGCATGACGAGCAGATACTAGTCAGATCCAGGTGAAAGTCACTAGATAGTGGTCAAAAATATTCTTAAGGACTTGAGAAGGACTAAAGAATATTTCTTGATATATGGAGGCAATGATGAGCTAGCTGTAAAGGGTTACAGTGATGCCAGCTTCCAGACCGATCAGGATGATTATCAATCGCAGTCAGGGTTCGTATTTTGCATAAATGGTGGTGCTGTGAGCTGGAAGAGTTCGAAGCAGGACACAGTAGCTGATTCTACGATAGAGGCCGAGTATATTGCTGCATCAGAGGCAGCAAAGGAGGCAGTTTGGATCCGCAAGTTCATCACTGAACTTGGGGTGGTTCCTAGTATCGCTGACCCTATTGAGCTCTATTGTGACAACAATGGAGCTATAGCACAGGCGAAGGAACCTCGCTCACACCAGCGGACCAAACACATACTACGGTGCATCCATCTCATTCGAGAGATTATCGAGAGAGGAGATGTGAAGATATGCAGAGTACCTACAGAGGCTAACATCGCAGATCCCTTGACCAAGGCTTTGGCACAGAGGAAGCATGATGGTCACACTAGGTCATTGGAGCTTAGAGCCTACATTGATTGGCACTAGTGCTAGTGGGAGATTGTTAGTTAGAGCCCTAGAGTCAATCATTTGATGATTCTATGGACTTGTTGTATCATATTCTTATATAAATAAAGGCATTTATTATTTTGGTTATTATACTTACTTGTATTGGTGCCAAATAAGCTAAGTATAATAACGTCCTTGAGTAGAAAGTTCTTACCTATATCAATCGGTTAGCTGAACTGATAGTGCGATGATATAGGGAAACTACTCTTAATCATTCCTAGTCGAGTATTAACATTCAGGGACAATGTTAATGCAATAATACTAGCATGTAGGTCAACTTGATGAATTGATCTCACAAGTCATAGATATAGAGATATCAAGTTGACACATGGGTATGCATTAGAGAATGTATACTGAATGACTCGCCATGAGAAAGTATCATGGATCGTTATATGAGTGTCATATACTTTCTCATGTGGCTATTAGTATGACTACTAGTCCTTGGACCTGAAGTCACCATGGATCCCGACATAAGGAGTTATGTACTTTGGTTTCGTCAAACGTCACCCGTAACTGGGTAGACTATAAAGGCGATTACTGGGTATGTAACGAATTATACAGAGGGATGTGAGTGATGTAGATGGGATCTATCCCTCCTATATGACGGGAGAGACATCGGTATTCTTGATAGAGTGAGACCACGGCATGGTTATGCCCAAATGAGTCAATATGAGATATTGAGCTCATTTGTTTTAGTGAGTCTACTTGGAGTTCAAGATTTAGATTGATCAGAGGATGACACGGTCTATGCCTCACATTGATCAATCTAGATGTCTAGGATAGAAGGACACTTGTCATATATTGTGAGGAGTCACAATTAGCAGTCACAAGGTGATGTTGGATCTCAACATTCTTGTAACTTGGGTAGCAATGATGTATTGCTAGATGTTGCTCATTGCTTATGTTTCTAAAGGAGTTTAGAAACATTGCCAACGTTACAAGAACCTATTGGGTCACACACAAAGAACAAGTGGATGGAGATTAGGTTCATATGATGAACCAATTGGATTAGGTTCATATGATGCACCAAAGATTGGATTCGGATTAATTCAAATTAGACTTATTGAGTTAGACTCAATTAGATTCAATTGTTGAATGAGTCTAATTTAAATTTGATTCATTGAGTCAATTTATATTAATGAATTGAGATTCATTAAATTAAAATTGACTTGAATCAAAGGTTGGATTTAACTCAACAAGTAAGAAAATTGGTCAATTTTGACTTGACCAAATGGAAGTTGAAACATCAAGTTTGACTTGATGTATTGCCACATCATGAAGGTTGACTCATCCTACATGGCATGACTAATCTTGCCACATCATCTCTACCTCATTATAGTGTGCCACCTCATGGAGGTTACACATCCCATTCACTTAATGTGGCCGGCCACATTAAATGAGGGGGTTACAAGATGTGGCCGGCCACACTAATGCTTGTGGAGGTTTTGTTTTGTGGTATTGATGGGTGTTCATTGTTGCATCTTCTTCCTTGGGTTCTTCCTCCTCCTTTACTACTGTTGCCGTGGGTTTCAAGCAAGGAAGAAGAAAGGTGAGTGAATATAATCCAAGAAGAAAGGTTAGTGAAAGTCACATAGAGTTTTTAGAGGAGTGTGTTCTCTTCTTTTCTTTTCTTCATCTTCCAATCCTATCCGAGAGCATCAAGAAGTGCTAGCACACTTGTGGTGTTCTCTTCTCCATCCTTGAGTGTTAGAGAACACTTCTTGTTCGTGTGGATACTTCTAGAGGATTGTCTACGTTGACAATCTTGAGATCCGGCGTACCTTGGACTTGCGGGATTGCGAAGGGCTTCGCTTCAAAGGTATAACCTTTTTCCCTTGTAGATCTAAGTGTAGATCTAGGTAAACTCGTACTCGTCGTTTTTCGAAAAAAAAAAATTCTTTGCACTGATCCGTTGGCTAGGGAGTTTCGGGGTTTCCGCGACGCGAAAAAGCGATTTTCGCTACCCGAAAAACCCAACAGTTTTATCAGTCAACTGGTAAATGACCGTTGGCAAACCGTTGGTGCTGCAATATAGCCGTTGGCTACCTCCAACGGTAGCACCAGTCGACTGATGATTTTGCTAGTCGACTGGTGCCGAGATGGGTTGATATGATGATCAACTCTTTTCTCTTATTTATAGGAAGCTTTGGGGCTTGAAGGAGGTTACTCATGCTTGTTAAATAACTCCTAGTCTTTGCCCAAAGCTTTCAAGTCTACTCTCTTCCTCCCAAACCTAAACTTCATCATTGTAAAGAAGAAGAGATCCTTTGTGAGAGGTTTGCTCCACTGAGAAGGAGAAAGCTCTAGTCGGAGATTGTCGAGGATTGATCCACCGAAGGATCAAGGGTTCATCCACCTCAAGGACACATCGTGGAGTAGGAGCAAGCAATCTCCGAACCACGTTACATTGAGCTTGTTAGTGATTTGGTATTCCTTCTTTATTGTTTTCATTAGTTAGTTGTATTTCCGCTTGTACGCTAACTTTTGTAGGAGAAGCAATCAAAATTAGGGGTGGCCTAGCTATCCAACCCCCCTTCAAATCGGCCACCGATCCCCTACAGGTTGTGGTCGTCAGAAGCTATCAGAGGTTGAGGTCGAAGAGAACCAACTCGGCGAGGATGCCTCCGCTTGAGGGAGTATAGGGGTTGAGAGATCTAGGATGGGCGAGGTCCTAGGGGGATGTCTGACTTGCTCAGGAGCGATGAGAAGGTGATTCACCTAGACAGGTTCCCTCTGATACATTAGCTTGGATGCCCAAGACCTAAGACTTTAGCCAAGCAAGAAGAATGAGAACCTGAGGTTTCTTTCTTGCATGAGTGATTGTGGAAAAGGAGATATGAAAGACAATTAGACTATAAGTGAAATAGGACTTTAGAAGTTAAAAGTTCTTTCAATTAGAAAATTTAAGAAGATCATATCTTGATCATCTTCCAACTTTAAGATGTGGATACTCAAGATGATGTGAACCCAAACTGTTAGAACATATTCATTTTTTTTTTACCTAAGTGTCTATACATGGTTACCTCAAAGTTGTAATGGTTCAATATCATTTCATGGACTCATTAATGGTTTTTCTAGTTGCCATTGGGGAAGATTACTAGCTTTAACGAGCTTACACAAAGTTTTAAAGATTATTTCTTCAATTGGCATTAGTCAATTTTCTGAAGTGGGGATAGTTTGATGCCACTGAAACAAGGGAGAAAACCATCCTTAATTGTCCTTGGGCTATGATGTAGTGATAAGCACTCCTTATGCATTCAGGGTTAAAAACTAAGGAGTGTAAGAAATTTATCTCCCGTGTTTGAACCATTGGGATTGCTAGACCATTGTATGGATTATCATTTGTATTTTTAGATTTACACTGATGATCAGTGAAAAATTTTTATAGTGTTGAATTAGTACCTCTAGGATTAATCAGATGTTAAAACCTAGATACCTAGATTAAAATAAAAAATAGAAGTTATCAATTTTTAAAGAGGATGTTGTCTTCAAATTTTTCTTAAAGTTCTCCAAGTTCTCATACTACTTGCCCACTCTCTCATCGAAAGTAACATGCCTAAATGTGAGAGAGAGTGAACAACTATAGTCTATGGATGGTATAATATAAGATAAGGTGGTGGATATGACGTCTCAATGTGTTGAGCAAAGTAGTTTATCTAAGAGATGAGTTGATTTCGATAGACGCTCAATAACTTACAATGCTATTGGAAATCAAGTATTAAAATTTATTACTACCTCAGTTATTAGGGATGAATTAGTACAATATATTAAATTTTAAATTGCATATCATATACTATGCTAAAAAGTTCAATATAAAAAAATTTTATACTGATATCGTATTAAAATTTTGATACTAAAATTTTGATATATCAAATTTTTGTATGATATAAATTTTATACTATTTATAGTAAAATTTTGATATCGATATGGTATATCAAAAGTTTGATATAAATTCCATAATGATATTGAAAATTTTGATATAGTATAATACTATATCAAATTTTTTGATGTATTATTAAATCCATATGGTTCAATATATTTTAGTACAATATATATAATATATTATATTTTTGATATTTTCCCATCACATTATATTTTATCTACGTTTCGCGTAATATTATTATTACCATAGTGATTACGCTTATAAATGAGGCAGCATTTATCTAAAATTTTTAATCGACAATTAATTCGGAATAGCCCATCTACACAAGTTTATAGGTTTAAAAGTTGTCAGCGTGAAAATATAACGAAATCTCATGGGTGGTGGATCAGATCGACTAAGAGGACAGAGACACGTTCTTTTTTGGTAAAAAAAAATTAAAGAAAGTTACTGATTTTCATTCACAATATTGTTATAGTAATTTTGATTTCTAACATACTTCAAATTATTAAATAATTATAGTCAAAAAAAAATTAATACCATGAAAACTACTCTCATTCACAATATTGTTATAGTAATTTTGATTTCTAACATACTTCAAATTATTATATAATTATAGTCAAAAAAAAATTAATACCATGAAAACTACTCAAATATTGGTTAAAATTATTTTAATTTAGTTAAAACTGGTTAAATGCTATGTAGCATTTTTGCAAAATTAAAAATATAATACCATTTTGATATTTTTTTTAAAAATAGAGTACTTTAATAAAAAAAAGCGCTTTTCTTCATTTTTCACTTGGTACTAAAAAAATTAAATAAAAATTAAAAGAGAGTCTTTATTTTTAAATTAAGAGAACACCCCATACTGAAAAATAAAAATAAAAGGCATATAGCAATTCTAGTTAAAATTGTTAATTGTTAAAATTTTAGGATAAATTATCTTCATTATTTATCTATAAAATACTGTTTTTTTTTCCGGCCCAACGACCTGCAACAAACCAAAAATATTGCACTAAGATTGTAACAGACTGACTTTCGATTAAATACACAAGTGTAATAAATTTAATAAAATATGCACATATTTGAAACAAACCAATAAATACATCAAGTGATGATATATTTCAAAGATAGAACAAATCTTTATTATTATTTTTATAGTGGAACCAAAATAAACACAGTAAATACCAAGGCCGTCTATTTTCAGAAATAGAATACACCTCAGAACCGAATCAAATGGACACGAGCAAATCTATAATTACTTACAACCATCTACCGATTGGTTTTAATATACACGTGAGAAGCAATTTCCACTCTAACAAAGAGAAAAAGGTTACCTTCTCAAAGAAACACAACTTTTCAACTAACAGGATTAACCAACTCTCTCTCACCAGTTTTTTCATTTAACAAACCTGAAATTCTAGTCGCATCATCATACTTGTTCTCGCTAGCATCTCCAAGATTCTCTTTTACCAATGCGGTGGCATTCTTAGTAGTTAAATTGGTGTTGTTCTCACTTTGATACGTATTATCGCTATCTGTTAAAGAGGTAGGTGTGTTCTTCCCAGAACTAGAACTCATTTCATGTTCTTCCTGATGCCTTTGTCCATTTAATCCATGGCAGTGGGGACAGTAATAGGTTATGTAGGGAAAATCCACTTTCTTGGCTAAACCTGCACATATTCAACCTGTAAGTTTTGTTGAAGTTGGAGAAAGCTACAATCATGTTTTCACTAGGAGAATATAAAACACCTTATCACTTACCATTGTGCATGTGACAGTGGGCACAAATCAGAGCGTAGCACTGAGTTGGATCCTCTCCCACGAGCAAGGCTGCTAATCGAGAAAGCCAACTCCCTTCGCTGAAGACTGAAGCTTTGAAGGGTTCCACAACTCTTTGCTTTGGAGAGCTAATTCTTGGATTGGTGGCAAATTCATTAAAGGCTTCATCAATTAACTCAGAAGTTGTGTTACTCCCAGCATTGGGAGCTATTACATGTGATGGTTTCCTGTTACGCAACCCAGAAGATTGCAGTAGCTCAACATCATGACTTTTTCCTGATGGATCGGAAATTTCATCTCCTACTTGGAGTTTTAAGCCAGAATCGGCACCGAGCTTAGATGCCAAAACAGTTGCTGCAGCTGCCTTAGCAGCAGGATCAAGATCATACCTCTGGATTAGAAGTTTGTCAATCAGTAACAAGTCAATCAAAGCCATACTTTGACTATCCGTTGAACAAACTTTGTAATATGTCAGGAAGTGGTGGAACGCACAGAGCATAAGTTTGGTTAAATACGGAAATTTATATCACAGATAATACTGCTTTAGTTTCAATGAGAGCATAACCAATAAGAGTTTCATGAAGCAATATGAGAGTAAAAAACAAGAAAGGGACCTGAATAAGTTGTTGTGTAGTGTAATAATTTGTTTTCTCTTTGAGTTCATCAATGGTTTCTTGCCTCTCAGCACGAAGCCTCTCAAGGTGTTTCTGGTCCTTCCTATCAACTGTAAAGATAGTGCAATAATGATTTCCAATTACTAAAATCAAAATATTCTAACTTTTTGTTGGCACAGTTTGGCAACGTTTTCTGCTATCCAACAGATGAGCATGAAAAATTAAACGAATAGACAGTCAATTGAAAAACTGAATAAGATATTATATCTGAAGATTCGTAAATACCAAGTTTGGAAGTAATACATCATTTTCAGGTAAGAATGGTTAAATATTCCACCAATTTGTTACAGTTAGAAAAATCAAAGACAAAAGATAAGGAAATGAGGAACCAAATTGAAAACGGGTAAACTAGTGTAATATTACAGGTTCGATGAAGCTAAACCACACTACTATAAAAATTACAGCCCAATCTAACAGCAGAAGTAATATAATGCCAGTGAAGTTGTTAAGTTTGGGAAAAAAAAGAAATATTCTATTATATAAAGATATATAAGATTCAATATAAAACCCTTAAGTCTAAAATATAGACCGTCTAATTACTCTAATATCTTTTACACTCTTCATCAAAGTAGAACATAGATACTTCAATATCTATCTTGGTACATCAACCAAAAAAAGCT
Source organism: Zingiber officinale (assembly GCF_018446385.1). Classification (NCBI taxonomy): domain Eukaryota; kingdom Viridiplantae; phylum Streptophyta; class Magnoliopsida; order Zingiberales; family Zingiberaceae; genus Zingiber; species Zingiber officinale. The sequence goes on along the minus strand of NC_056006.1, from coordinate 56,326,855 downwards.
TTGATTAATGGGAATTTATTTTTTAAAAATTTTTAAATTTTGTAAAAGTATATTCAGGCATATCCCTTTATTTAGAGAAATAAGCTAATTACAGTAGTTTAAATTGGTAATTGTAATGACTAGAAAATAGAGAATTTATCTCAAATTTGATTGAGTCCTTTTGCAATTAGGATTATTTATTTCTAGGAATATTTTTAGTTTATTTTCAATTTTGTTTTGTTTGGGTTGAAGTTTTTAAATTATTCAGCTATTTCATAATAATATTTCATTTTGGTGTCACAACAATTTGTTTCAAAGTTGAATTTCTAATTTGGGATTTGATACCCATCCCTCTTTTGCCACTTCATCATAACTTTCCCTTGCGTATTCAACTAGATCATTTGCTCTTTGTTTATTGCCCACCTATCTTCCACAAGTGCACCGCCACCAATGACCCTATGATGTAATCACCCCTACCAACACCACGACCATCTTTCCTTTAGCTCCTTCTGCTACCTTCTATAATGTATATTCTCTATCCTAAACACATGACTCCTACGCCCATTATCACAAATGGCAAGATTTAAAATCTCGATCCGTGCCGAGGCTTCGATTATAGACTAGAACGATATAATTTCAGTACCGTATCATGTCGTGCCGAATTAATATTTTTTTAAATATAAAACAAATTAACTAAAAATAAAAAATTTAATCTAAATATTTAAAAATAAAACAATAGAAAAAATTATATATATATATATATATATATATATATATATATATATGTTAAATTAATGAGATAATTTTATTAGGCATTAATTAAACATATCTAAATGATCCCAATCATAGTTAAGAATTGATTAAAATTATTAACCAAAGTTATTCAATTAAATCTAAGTTAAAATCTTTCCCTCACTGTTCTATCCCACTATTTTTCCCACCTATTTCGCGCCAAGATGAGTCGCTGGCCCGTGCGACACCTCTGGACGCATCATTAAGCCAATGTGATGCCTCCAGACGCGTCACCAAGCTAGCATGATGCCTTCCGATGAGTGGCCGACAACCCCTGAGCCAGTGCGACATATCCGGACTCGTCGTAAGGCCAACGCAATGCCTCCATACACATCGCTTGGCAGCACGATGCCTCCAAATGCATCATTGGGCCCACGGGGCCTTGGAACACAAGCGTGCTTGTGTCGGTCCACGAGTGAAAGGAAATGTTTCATCCGTATAGGGCAAAACGGAATGAGATTTTAAACTATAACCAATGGACTACTATCAAATCACCTACTTCCTATGCCTCCTCCAAACTTCACTATCTCAATGGAGATCCTTCCACCATCTCATCCCCGTCACCACACTCTTACTTTTCCCCTAAGGTGGTTCTCACCATTTCTTGCAAAAAAATAAACACCTGGAGATCCATTTTGCATGTTGGAAGCCAACCAACATCTATCCTTTATTAACCAAATAATCCACTTATACAAATCCTCCAATATCAATTCAGTCCTTCTCTGATCCCTTTCCCTATGCCCGAAGCAAACCAAAGGTTAGTTGCTACTGAATCAATGACATTAGAAACTTGGATTTAGTCAACATTTCCATGTGTTAGTTGTACTACTTAATTTAGATAATTTTTCTATCACCTATCCTACTTCCGCTAGCTATCAGCAAACGACACCCACATAGCTCACTTATACCAACCCTCGGCAACCCATACCTATAGGACCTAGGTTTGTTCATCTTCTACAATCATGTTCACTAGAACTAGAGAATGAGATGCGGCCTACGTCTACTTTTTCAACACTCGAACTAAAACCCCTCAACCATAAAATCTTCATAAGATTAAGCCTTTGTTGGTGGCGAGAGAACCTACTTTAGCATCTTCCCGACAATCTTGATATCATCATCTTGCACTTCAAAAAACTTGCCCAAGTGAAAGCCTCTCTTCTCGTCACCTTTGATACAGGAGATGATGTAGCACAACCTTACACAAAGGAAATCTCATAGAGAACTCAAAGTAGAAATTTTATTGATTGAAAGATATTCAGTACATTGAACAAGTCTTCTTCATTTTGGTTTTATCTCCATACAAATTTATAGGATAGGCTTAATCAGCCTAAATGAAATTTTAAATTTTCACTATATATCTAATTATGCTTCACAATCCCAAGATAAATCAATGGTAGAAGTCACACCTTCTTAGAGTCATTTATGCATTGAGAATAGAGTCCAAATATAAAAATTCACAAAATCACTTAGTGACTTACCTCATCTCTAATCTCAAGAGAAAATTAGAGACCTAGAGATACACAACCAATGATAGTCTCAACCTCACATAGTAATTCCTTTATTGAGAAGAAAGTATTTTTTTTAATGGAAGACTCATACATAGCCCAAAAGAGTCTCCTAATAGACTATTCCCTTTAAAAAAGTATCCATGTGACACTAGTAATTTAACCACTGAAACTCTTTTCATATTGTTATCTTATTTGTTCAAACATTTCCTAAAATCGATGATGCCTTAATTGAACCTTCTAAATAGTTCCTAGTCAATTTTTTCATTGAGCCTCTAAAGCCTCACAATCCTTTAATCAAGCCTCCTAAACAACACCCTTACAATCCACCACCTTCAAGGCACATTCCTCATGCCATCTAGACTTATAATTATGGCACTACTGTAAGGAACCAAAAGCATCAACTAAACTAAATGAATAATGACCAATTTGCACTATAAATTTCTCATTTACTAATTGATGACTTTGCTTGTAACCAATTTGTTAACAAATTTTTTAGTATGTGTCCATTTATAGCCTCTTTTAAATTTAAAACATGTTAATCTATTCATTTGGTTCCTTTATCTCCTTTTAGCTGACAAGTTAGAGCTCTATTGTGTGCATAAGAGATACATATGTCGATATTACATGAATAATTTCAATAACTAATTATTATTATAAAGAATATGTTATGCACCTCTCAAACTAAAATACAACTATGTAAGGTATATCTATACATATATTGGCCTAAATAATCCTACAACAACTCTTCCAAAAGCATTACATTAAATTCTATCATCCCTTACTATGAAAAAACTTTATGATAGTTCTTAATTGTTTATCTTGTCAACTTATTCAAATATTAGCTCAAATTTTGAATTAGAAGATATGCTAAATTATAGAGAAGCATCCAAATTCCCATCCTTGCATGCTGGCTTTGACATAGGTCATGCTTCTCTAATCTTAGTGCCAACAATCACATCTTGAGTTTTATCATTTTCACATCTTGAGAGTTTGTGGTTGTTGCTGGAGTGAAGAGGCATACTCATTGGGAAAAATCTACAATCTCACACTAGACTAGGTGAAGGACGATTTCATCAAAGGAACTCAAAAAATCCCATGAGGCTAACTCATCAGCACACCTGTATGTCGAGGCATCATAGGAATAGGAACAATAGTTAGATTTGTAAGCTATTTTCTCATGCAAGAAAAATATATGTCAAAGATGAGTAGGTGGACATAGTTGCAGAGGAAATCACATGTTATTAGAGACGAATAGAGAGAGCAGGTGGATGAGGGGAGACGGATGACCTTCTAAGGAATGGAATACCTCTTTTGGAACACTTTAATGCTAAAAGGGTGCTCTAATACCATGATGAGTTTGGAGAAAAAGGAGAAATTCTATTTTTATTGTTATAAAGGGATAATTATATGTGTATGTATTGACTCAATAATAGAATTCCTAAACTTAAAATATCAATGTAGTACTAGACTCACAGTACCTAACACCTAGTAGCGCTAATACCTTTAAGAGAAGCAATCAAGTCATTTTCTTGTCATGTTAAACTAACTTCTTCTATAAAATTGCATAAACAATTCCATACTTTGAGTCACTTGGAAGTAAATGTTGCATCTATTCTAATATGCATCTACACTAGTTTGTTAATTTGTTAGACCTAACCAATTACATCATCTGAAGATAAAAAGAAACAAATGTTTAGAAGATGCATAAGTATGGCACGTTGGGGGAAGGAGATTTGCTGTCAAGATGAAATCTCCTAATAGTTTTAACTACCATCTCTTCTTATGGTCTAAGTGGCTGGTTAGATGTATATATTTCAAAATAGCACATTGATACTTTTTTAATGCTAACCTGTAAGAATGTGCTCTCTTTGTGAAATTGATACACACTATCTATGTGCATGAGTTACAGAAAATGTAAAAAAAAGATAGGTGAACAACTTTAAATGCAAACAAATTTTGTTTTGTAGAATATATGATACAAAGAGTTGCAATAATTGAAAGATAATATTGGAAAATTGTCTAATGTTGGGTGAAGAATTTTAGATATTTACGCAATCTTGTGAGGCTCAAAAGTGATGAGTACATAACAGTTGACAAGCCAGGTAATATAAGCATAGGCAACACGCGAATAGATCTCATCTTCCAATCCAAATCTTCTGATCTTGTGCTAGCTATAGCATAGCTCACGGCTACAACCTGGGATGTGGAAAGGTGCAATGAAATTTTAGTAGGATAAAATATGGTTCATGCAAAGAACACCAATTGTAGACATAGATTTAACAAGACAAGCTAAATGAGCAACATATTAGGAGCTACCATGGACAATTCGCTTAATTGAATTCAACTAAAGCAAGAAAAGATAACATTTAAAAATTCATATTTGAGAAGAATTGGACTTTTGTAACTCATGAAATACCATATCATGATTTCATTTGGCTTCCTTGTAAATCAGTCAATGGTGGAAACATAGATTCTGCTTTTTTAGATAATCTACAATTGAAGCCCTCAAGCCTCCACATTTTTTTGACCAAGACAGATAAAACCCAAGACCTTGGCAGCATATCCTTAACGCCCTTACCAGCTGAGCTAGCTGGCACCCTCGTAGACGCTGGTTTGGAAAAGTTGTTTCTACTGTTAATTTGGACAGCAACATGCTAACATGGATAAGAAACAGGACTCCTGCTAAATAAGTTGGCAAAGGCGACTGCGCTCGCCTTTAGGGCCCCCGCCAATCCGTCCAAGGGCCAACACGGGGAGGTAAATCGCGGGTAACTACTAGCCCTTGGAATAGTGACTAGCGCATGAGGGAGGCAATTATCTCGGTTATGCCGAGATTCAAACCCCAGACCTCAAGTTGGTAGCACCTACGCTAGCCACTAGACCATCCTGAGGGGACGGACTCCTGCTAAATAAGAACAATAAAAGGGACGCCTTGATTATGCCAATAATAATGTTGCAGACACTATTGTCCACAAAAATGGCTTAGAGGTTCAAGTAGATTGGTGAGAAAATTTGGTTTTACATGGTAAATTAAAGGAAAAGCACACTGTAGGTGTAGGCTTTATTATAATCTGGATTCTGGAACAGAAGATTGAAAAACATCAACTAGATAATTATACTAAGAATTTGATGCATAAAATACACTACATATAATCAAATTATCATATTTTCTCTAAAAATGCAATCTTATTATCATGTCAATTCCTCATGCAAAATTCCGATCAAATTGCAACTCTTTTCCATTAATCATTGCTAGCTAGAATTATCAGTGTCCTATTTTGTGGACGTTTACGAATTGGTTAAATCAACCTTTCAATTCCACGCTTTTTAGCATACTAAATCTTCCACTTGGATAACCGACTTATTAGAAAAACAATGCGTCTACATAAAAAAAGGATCGCCATTTTCGAATCTCTATCAACAGAAAACCCACCTCGATAATGACGGAGAGGAAGATGACGTTCCTGGCGATCTTCCGAGACGACTGCGCCCTTCTCTTCAAACGGGAGTGGATCGACGCCTCCTCCTTGGAAATGTGCTCCAACTTCTTCTGGATGTCATTGTCCGCGGCGAAGATGCCTCTCAGGAGCCGGGAGAGGAAGCTCCTGCGCTGCTGCCTCTTTGGAGTCAGCGGCGAGTCCGGATCGCCCACGGGGAAGAGAGCGGTTTCTTCTGCCATCTCCAGGACGAGAAGGATCGAAGGGGGGAAAAAATGGTCACTTGGAATGGAACTGCGGAGAGGATAACGCCGGTGGGTTTGTGAAGCGGCTTCTTAGTGGTCAAGAAAAGGAGATGCAGCCACGTAAGAGAGAGACGAAACAGACTCAAAAATTAGTTTATTTAGTTGATTTTGATAAATAAATAAATAAATTTATTTGATTGTTGCTATAATGTTTTATTTTTATTTTGGGAAAATCACATTAATTCAATTTCAATACACCATGTTTTAATTAATTATGCTCTTAGATTTTTTTTCCCCTCAAACATACTCTAAATCAAATATTTTTTTTTAGTTTCGGACATCTCATTTTTTAAAAAAAAATAGCACTTTATCATTATTTTTATTTTTAAAATACCCTTATTCTAAGATTTTTATAATAATTATGATCAAATCAAACAGATTTGATTAAAATTACTTTATATTATAGTAGTTTTGATTAAAACTATTCTAATTATAGTAGTTTTGTTATAATAAAACAAAAATAAAGTTATTTTTGAAATAATATGATGGAATCCCTTTTTTATTTTTTTTAATAAAGCACTTTTTTTTTTTTTTGGAAGGATAATGAAAATAAAGAGTGATTTTTTAAAAAAAAATTACATCTAAAATACTCAATCAACTTATGCAAATTTTACAAATGTCTTCTTTAGGGATGTAAATGGTAAGAAACTAGGGCGCTAAATACGCAGAAAGCGCATCAAAAAACATGTAGTTCCTATCAGAAGATCCATGCATGGGAAGAAAACATATACTAAGTTTTAACGTAATAAAGAGTTATACCTTTGATGTGTGTACTCGATCTCTCGACAGTTAGAATCTTAGCACGATCACGTGTCCATGCCTCTTTCGATATCCACACGAACACATGAAAATGGAGAAAACCAACACTCAAGGTTGTGCTAGCAAACCTCTAATGAGTTTCGGTCAAAGAAAGAGAGGAGAAGAAGATGAATGAATTCACACTCAAAAATGAGAAAAAAATACTTCTGTATTCCATCCAATGAAAATACTTAATGAGCATTAATTCACTTAATGAGACTTAATGAGCATTAACACTCCATTAAGTCCATTTTTGAACTCTTCATTTTGTTGGATCGAAAGCGCTAGAGGGGGGGGAGATGAATAGCTCTCGTGGCTTTCACTTTTCGTTTCGGAAATCTTACGAATAACGCAGCGGAAATAAATAAAAGATAGACACACCAAAGACTCCAAGATTTACTTGGTTCGGAGCCTGTGATGACTCCTACTCCAAGGCCCGCGATCGTTGATCACTTTCGATGGGCAACAACTATAAGTTTGTAAATCTTTACAGACAGGTGAGTACAAATATAAGCTTGAAAGAAAAGTTATACCGACAAACTACAAAAAGATGAAAGTGATTGCCGATTGTCGGAGCAGCAGAGTGTAGTCGAAGGCTTCGGAGCAGCACACCAGATCGCAAGTTCTTCTATTCGAGTTGTGTTTTCAGCTGCTTCCGAGGCTCCTTTTTATAGCTTCTGTGAAGCTGATCCAGATCCCCAAGCTTCGGGATTAGGCTTGACCCGAGGCGGATCGGTCGACCGATCCCTGCGTTCGGTCTACCGATCAGACGGTCTTCTCCCATCCGATCCGGTCACTCCGCTTCGATCTAGTCAAGTCTCATCCTCGGTTCGGTCGACCGATCCCTTTGTTCGGTCGACCGATCAGCTCCTCTGACCCGATCAACCTAGCTTGATCCAGTCGACGCTGATCCTTGGTTCGGTCGACCGATCCCAAGGTTTGCTCGACTGATCCTCTGGTCGAGCCTGGTCCAATCTCTGGAAGTTTGATCTGCTGGCTTGGGGGTTCGGTCGACCGATCCCAGTCAGACCTAACCCTACATAAAAATATTAGTTTCCTGCAAAATAGAGTTAGTACACAAACGATAATATGTAGAAATAAATTTGACAATCTCCAGACTGTCCGGGTCTGACTTCGGATTTCTAGCCGGAAACTCTAGGTCGACCCGACGCCTACTGTTCCCTCTACGGGGAACGCGTCCTCACCTACTCCACTCAGGAGATTTACCTGTTGCCAGTGCGATCCTCCAGATCGACTGGACTTTTGCTCAGCGTTCGAAGCTTCCGGACTTTCTGCTGGACTTCCGCTTCCCGGCTAGTCTTGTCTTTCACCTGGTTCGCGACCCCAGGACTTTCCACCTAGGGTTACCTCCCCTAGGACTTTTGCCTGAAGCTCTCGACCCGTCAAGACTTTCCGTATAGGGTTACCACCCCCTATGACCTAGGATTACCACCCCCTAGGGTTTTCCACTTGCCTAACCGCAGCTAGGACTTTCCTGAAACACTCAATTAAGTACGTTAGATCACAAAACAACTTAACTTTGAATTCCTTTGCCATTATCAAAACAACGGTCGATCGTCGAATGCTTCCCGCACCAACAATCTCCTCCTTTTTTATTATGGCAACTGAAATTCAAAACTAAGTAAAATAGATGCATAAAGTTTAAGTAAGCAGGCTTAATAAATTTAGGATGTCAGCATGGTTAAGCTAAAACTTAAACTTTGTCAGGCTCCCCCTTAATAAAGGCTTTCTTTATAAATTTTTCTTTATAAAATTTTTCTTTTGAATTTCCCTACTCTCCCCCTTTGCCATTTATCAAAAAATAAGCACGTTTGAAAAAATCTTAACTTTTCACGAAGATTTTAGGAAAAAGATAAGAGGGAAAAAAACTAAGGAAGGATTCTTTAAGTTTACTTTGTATTAAAGGCAACATTTCTTGTAAATCAGATTCCCTAAGTAAAATAGTTTGAGCTCGAAGTTGGTTTTCTAAAACTTTATCAATTAATTTTTCTAGAGAAAGATTTTTCTTTGTAACATAGTAAAAACCATAGTTTCAAACATTTTCTTTTAAAAATTCCTTAGGACACTTAGCTTTTTATAATTCATTATAAAAGTTTTAGCTAAGTGAAATCAAAGTCTAAAGATCAATTTTTCTTTCAATTGAGTTTAAAAGGCTAATAAAAAGTTGACTTTGAAATATAACTTTAGCCAATTTTGAAGCCTAGTTGAATTCTTTAAAAAACATGTTTTAGAATTTGAAAAGCATCTTGGAATACTTTAAAATTTTTGTATTTTTGTATTCTAGCTGATAGTCTTTTAGTGTATGCATCATTCATAAAAGTTAGGAAGCGCATTCTCTTAGGGTTATGTATTCAGCTTCAGTAGTGGATAGAGCAACACAGTGTTACTTTCTGTTTGACCAACTTACTAGGCACTGACCTAGAATTTGACAGCTACCACTTGTGCTTTTTCTATCTAATTTGCACTCGGCATAGTCTGAATCAGAATAGCCAAAAAGGTCAAGGGTGCAAGTTCTAGGGTACCAAAGTCCCACATTTAGGGTGCCCTTAATGTACTTAAGTATCCTTTTAATATATGTTAGGTGTGACTCTTTTGCACAAGATTGGTATTTGCCTACATACCTACTGCAAATAAAATATCGGGTCGACTTGTAGTTAGGTAGAGTAGACTACCTATTATACTTCTATAGTACTTTGGGTCTACTGGTTTTCCTTCTGGGTCAGAATCAATGTTACTATTTGTTGCCATTAGAGTGTTTATAATTTTTGAGTTTTCCATGCTGAATTTTTTAATTAGTTATTTAGCATATTTGGTTTGATAAATATAGATTCCATCTTTTGTTTGTTTAATTTGTAGGCCTAGGAAAAAATTGAGTTCCCCCACCAAACTCATCTCAAATTCATTTTTCATTAAATTAACAAATTCTTTTAAAAGTTTAGTGTTGGTTGAGCCAAAAATTATGTCGTCAACATAGATTTGGGCAATAAAAATATCTTTTTCTATGGTTTTGACAAATAGGGTCTGATCTATTTGACCTTGGTTAAAGCCCTTGGATATTAGGTAATTAGATAACCGTTCATACCATGCCCTAGGTGCTTGTTTTAGTCCATATAAGGCCTTTTTTAGTCTAAATACATGGTTTGGATGATCTAAGTCCTCAAAACCTAGGGGTTGACCTACATATACCTCTTCTTTAATAAATTCATTCAAAAAGGCTGACTTGACATTCATTTGGTATAATCTAAATCCTTTATGTGCTGCATAAGCCAACAACATCCTAATGGATTCGAGTCTAGCTACTGGTGTATAGGTTTCGTCATAATCTAAACCTTCAACCTGACTGAAACCTTTGGCTACTAGTCTGGCCTTGTTTCTAACTATTTCACCCTGATCATCCAATTTGTTCCTAAATACCCATTTGGTGTTAATTATGGACTTATCTACGGGTTTAGGTACAAGTTCTCAGACTTGGTTTCTATCAAATTGGGCTAATTCTTTCTGCATAGTAATGATCCAATCTGGGTCAGGTAGGGCTTCCTCTATAGTCTTAGGCTCAATTTTAGAAATAAGGGTAATCTGGCTCAAGTTTCTATAAGAAGACCTAGTTCTGACTCCTAGGTTTGAGTCACCCAAAATTTGGTCAGGTGGGTGAGTAGTACTTATTCTTGTTGGTCTTATATTTGTGTTAGGAGTTAGTTCCTTTGGTTTACTAATGTAGGTTAAATTTCATTGTCTTCTGTAATTTTTGGATTGATGTCAATGTTTTCATTTATATTAGGTAGGTTATTGTCTTCATCAAAGATTACATTAGTTGTTTCTTCAACTTTGAAAGTATTTTGGTTATATACCCTAAAGGCCCTACTAGTTGAGGAGTATCCTAAAAATATTCCTTGGTTTGATTTGGGTGTAAATTTTCCTAAGTAATCTTTAGTGTTTAAGATATGAACTTTACATCCAAATACTTTTAAATAGTTTAAGTTGGGAATTTTATTATAATATATTTCATAAGGGGTTTTATTGTGAAGTTTGTTAATTAGAATTCGATTTTAAATGTAGTTTGTCGTATTTATTGCTTCAGCCCAAAATTGATGATTTAAGTTATACTCGATTAACATAGTTCTAGCGACCTCTTGTAGGGTTCTATTTTTCCGTTCCACTAGACCGTTCTGTTGAGGGGTTCTAGGGCATGAAAATTCATGTTTCTATCCATTAATCTTACAAAATTGGATAAACCTTTGATTTTCAAATTCACCTCCATGATCACTTCTTATTCTTTTAATCTTGGTGTCTTTTTCATTTTCTATTAACTTGCAGAAATTATTAAAAATTTCAAAGGTTTCATCCTTTGTCTTTAGAAATTTTACCCAAGTGAACCTAGAGTAATCATTAATTATGACTAAGCAGTACTGGTTCTTACTTAGTGATTTGGCTCCATGTGAATCAAATAGGTCTAGATGTAGGAGCTCAAGTAAGGAATCAGTTCTATCTAGGTTGGTTGACTTGTGGGTTGATTTGGTTTGCTTACCTTGTTGGCAAGCTTGGCAAACTGTATTTTCTAGGTTTCTTAATTTGGGTAGCCCTTTAACTAAGCCATTTTGACTCATTTTTTAAATGAGTTTGACATGAGTGTGACCCAGTCTTCTGTGCCACAGGGTGGTTTCCTCTTGTTGTGTCAAAAGACACTTTATTGATGATTTGGATAGATCAATTGTGTAGATGTTATTCTTCCTAAATCCCTTAAGTATGACTTCGGGGTTATCAATATTTTTAACTAAACACCTAGATTTATTAAAAATAACTAGGTAGTCACTATCACATAATTGACTTATACTTAGTAAATTAAAGTTAAAATTTTCAATTAACAAAACATTTCGAATAATGAAATCGGAGCTAAGTTCGATGTTACCTTTTCCGATTACCTTAAGTTTACCGTCGTTGCCGAATGCAACTGATCCTAGGTTCTTGTATTTGAGCTTAGTGAACTTCAATCTATCTCCAGTCATATGTCTGGAGCATCCACTATCCAACATCCACTGGTCCAATTCCTACACATAAGGTATTTGAATTGGATTCATTTTGATGGATCAACAGATAGTTTGATTGAAATAAGCTCTCTAATTCTCCATCTTACTCATTCTATATTAACAATTAGTTATGCCTATGAGTGATTGTGAGATGGTTGATTTTACTTAAGTAAATTTTAAGTTAAATAATTAAAAAAATATGTTAGTTAATTAAATTTTTGAAAAATATTTTAAGTTAATTTAATTTTAGAAAACATTTAAGTTAATTTAATTTTTGAAAAATATTTAAGTTAATTTTTGAAAAATATTTAAGTTAATTTTTAATTTTTAAAAAATATTTAAGTTAATTTTTAATTTTTGAAAAATATTTAAGTTAATTAAATTTTTTGAAAAATATTTAAGTTAATTTTTAATTTTTGAAAAATATTTAAGGTAATTTAATTTTTTGAAAAATATTTAATTTAATTTTTAATTTTTGAAAAATATTTAAGTTAATTTTTAATTTTTGAAAATATTTAAGTTAATTTAATTTTTTGAAAAATATTTAAGTTAATTTTTAATTTTTGAAAAATATTTAAGTTAATTTTTAATTCGAATTTCGAATTTGAATTTTGAATTCTAGATTTAATTTTAATTATGAATTTTAATTTTGAATTTCGAATTTTAATTTGAATTTCAAATTTGAATCTTGAATTAGAAATAATTACGAATTTTAATTCGAATTTCGAATTTGAATCTTGAATTATGAATTTTAATTTTGAATTTCGAATTTTAATTCGAATTTCAAATTTGAATCTTGAGTTAGAAATAATTACGAATTTTAACTTGAATTTTGAATTTCGAGTTTGTATTTGAATTTCAAATTTGATTTTCTTTTAATTTCTATTCCTTAGTCATCTCACTCATTCTAAATTTTCAATCAGGTAATCCTATAATTTTTGTGAGATGAATTATGGTTTAATTATAGGGTTTGGTTTAACTTTGTGTTAGATTCAAGTTTAGCTTTGGGTTCAACAAGTAGGCGTTCTTTGGATAAACTTCTGGGTTATGGTGAGTCACAAGGATATCATTAAAGTAATCATGCCTTCGAGGTTATCCAAATAGTCCTACCCATTGAACTTAGTACAAAACCTTGGTCTAACTGGTTAGGATCCATAAAGGGTAGCTTCGGTCAGTTCCACTTAGCCAAATGCACCATGTCGAAGCCATATCTTCCTAGACATGCGATGACTAAGCTTCCCCAACGTACTATCATCCAATACTTCACCAATACCATGAGCCAAGTTAAACATAGCCCAGTTTAATCTAACTTTCATTACCCTACCGGGTAGTCTACTCTTGGTTACCCTTGTCGGGTGGATTAAGTTTGGAGGTGCCAGATATTCTGGAGCCTTCCCTTGGATTTTTAAGATTTTGTTTGAATTTGATCTTAATTTGAATTTAATTTAATTTGGACTTTGATTTAATTTTAATTTTAATTTAATTTAATTTTTAATTTAGTTTTATTTTTATTGTTTTTCTTCTAGCCCCCCCTGGATCATAGCCTCGATATGATCTATCGAGGTAATGTATTTGATCCTTAGGGACCCAATATTGACCAAGTCCAACTTGATTAACCAGGTTGGACTTGGGTACCCATGCTTGGACTGATTTATTATTTTGTCTATTTACTAAGGACAGGTAAGATCTATATTTTCTTTTAGTTTTATAACCTAGCCCAGTTTTGCTGTAAATGGCTCTTTGTGTCCCAAGAATTAGGTCAAGCTTCTTGGAGCCCAAAGAGAACCGTTCTAATGTATTTTTCAAATCCTCAACCTGAGTTTTCAGACTGGAGTTTTCTTCCTCAAGTTTTTAAACTCGAGTTGAACTTCCAGTCTGAACTGGGTCAGGCAAGGTCTTGGGGTTAGTCACTTCTTTAAGGACTGCTACTTCCTTTAGAAGTGACTTGACCTTTAGGTTTGACTTAGCTAATTTGCATAGTAAGTAATTAACTAGATTGTTAAGTCGAGGAACACTTACAGCGGGGTCAGGCCCTTCGGAAATGGATACGGATCCGTGGCTTCGCTCGGACTCGGCTTCTGACTCGCTCTCGGACAGTTCAATCTAGTCTCGGGCTATCAGCGCAAGTAGACTCGTATGATCGAGTTCATTGCTAGTGTCTTCTTCTGAGGATTCTTCCCAAGTCGCTTTCAGCACCTTCCTTTTCCTTTACTTTTTTGCATCCTTCTGATTTGGGCAGTTGGCCTTGATGTGCCCTTTCTGGTTGCATCCATAGCATATCACCTCGACTTGACTCTTGAGCTGGGTTGATCCTCCTTGGATTGTACTACTTTCTTTAGGTCTCTCTTGTTGAAGCCCTTCTTCTTCTTGTAGAGTTTCTTTACAAGATTTACTAGTTCGGTTGTCAATTCATCGTCTTCATCGCCTGAGTCGGGTTCGACTTCCGATTCCGGTTCAGTTTTTCGTCGTGATTTCAATTCGCGTGTTCGACTGGTACATGCAACCAAAGCAACCCCCTTCTCAGTTGGCTATGTATTAGTCTGTTCATGCAATTCAAACTCACAAAATAACTCATCTAATTTTATAGATAATAGATCCTTGGAGACTTTGTAGGCATCTACCATTGATGCCCACAATGTACTCCTTGGAACGAGTTTAGTGCGTACCTTATGATGTCTTGATTCTCGACTTTCTGCCTGATTGAATGGAGGGAGTTGAGAACGTCTTGTATGCATGTGTGGAGTTGACTTGCCGTTTCTCCTTCCTGCATTTTTAGATTATATAGTTTATTGAATAGAAGATCACTTTTACTAACCTTGGTGTCCGAGGTGCCCTCGTGGAGTTCGATCAGCTTCTCCCAAAGCTCTTTTGCGCTGGAGAACGATCCAACTCTGTTGAGATCCTCCTTGGTCAGTCTGCACTGGAGGGTGCAGGTCGCTCTGGCATCAGCTTCCACCTTCTTGATTAGGTCAATTCCCATTTTTCGCAGGGTGTCAGCTTGCCGTCTTCGTCGGTTGGCAGTTGTATTCCAGTCTTGATAATCATCCAGGTATCAAACTGGATCTTCAGGTAAGTTTCTATTCGTCCCTTCCAGTACTCGAAGTCTTCTCCGGAGAAGAGAGGGGGACAAACAGTGTTGAAACCCTCATGTTGGGCCATTTGTTAAATATTCAAAACAAAAAATAGCAGAAATGTCCCAAGACTATGTCTTGGATTAGCAGTGCGGGAAATAAGGTTAAGTAATAACGAACTCGAGTGGTGTTGCACCAGCCTCGAGCAAAAACCAATTCGAAAAAAAATAACTAGAATATAGCTATTAAGCTAATTCTAATTGACTCTGTAAAACTGAAAATACCACGAAAAATTGCGTGATTGGTGGTTGCACCAGATCAACGCGACCCTGCTTTGATACCAATTGTTGGATCAAAAGCGCTAGAGGGGGGGTGAATAGTGTTAGTTAGAGCCCTAGAGCCAATCATTTGATGATTGTATTAAGGACTTGTTGTATCATATTTTATATAAATAAAGGCATTTGGTTTTTGGTTATTATACTTACTTGTATTGGTGCTAAATAAATTAAGTATAATAACGTCCTTGAATAGAAGGTTCTTACCTATATCAATCGGTTAGCTGAACCGATAGTGAGATGATATAGGGAACATTACTCTTAATCATTCCTAGTCGAGTATTAACATTCAGGGACAATGTTAATGCAATAAGTCTAGCATGTAGGTCAACTCGATGACTTAATCTCACAAGTCATGGATATAGAGATATCAAGTTGACACATGGGTATACATTAGAGAATGTATACTGAATGGCCCGCCATGAGAAAGTATCATGGATCGTTATATGAGTGTTATATACTTTCTCATGTGGCTATTAGTATGACTACTAGTCCTTAGACCTGAAGTCACCATGGATCCCTACATAAGGAGTTATGTACTTTGGTTTCGTTAAACGTCACCCGTAACTAGGTGGACTATAAAGGCGATTACTGGGTATGTAACGAATTATGCAGAGGGATGTGAGTGATGTAGATGGGATCTATCCCTCCTATATGACGGGAGAGACATCGGTATTCTTGATAGAGTGAGACCACGAAGTGCATGGTTATGCCCAAATGAGTCAATATGAGATATTGAGCTCATTTGTTTTAGTGAGTCTACTTGGAGTTCAAGATTTAGATTGATCAGAGGATGACACGGTCTATGCCTCACATTGATCAATCTAGATGTCTAGGATAGAAGGACACTTGTCATATTTTGTGAGGAGTCACAATTAGTAGTTACAAGGTGATGTTGGATCTCAACATTCTTGTAACTTGGGTAGTAATGATGTGTTGCTAGATACCGCTCATTACTTATGCTCCTAAATGGGTTTAGGGCATTGCCAACGTTACAAGAACCTATAGGGTCACACACTAAGGACAATTAGATGGAGATTAGGTTCATATAATGAATCAAGAGGATTAGATTCATTTGATGAATCAAATTGGATTAAGAGTAATCCTAATTGGGCTAATTGAGTTGGACTCAAGTTGATTCATGTGTTCAATGAGTTTAATTTAGATTATGACTCATTGAATCAATTTAATTAAATGAATTAGATTCATTATATTAAATTGGCTTGAATTAAATGGTTGGATTAGATCAACCATGAGAGAGATTAAGTCAAGTTTGACTTGACTTGAGAGAAGAGGAAAAGTCAAGTTTGACTTGACTTTTTGCCACATCATAAGTGAGTTGGCAAGATGTGAACCAATGATGATACTCCACATCATCATGATTAATTAAGTGAGATGCCACCTCATGGTGGTTACAATTCTTCACTTTAATGGCTACACATTAATTGCACTTAATGCAAAATGGGAGTTACATTCTTTTGAATGTGGCCGGCCACTATGGTGTGGAGTGGAATGAATTTTTCATTCATGTGTGCATTCACTCTCTCTTCTTCCTCTCAAGCTCTCCCTCTCCCTCTTCCCCTCTCTTGCCGTGACCTATCAAGGTGCTAGCACACCTTCGTTTAGGTCTTCTCCACCTAATTAGTTCGTGTGGATACTTCTAGAGGAGTATCTATTTTTATACTCTTGAGATCCGACACCGTTTGGACGAGCGGGAACGCGAAGGGCTTCGCTTCAAAGGTATAACCCTTTTCCCATGTAGATCTAGGAGTAGATCTCAGTAGAAACTCGTATTCGTAGTTTTTTGAAATTTTTCTTTGCACGGATCCGTTGGCTTTGGGGCTTTCGGGGTTTCCGCGACGCAAAAACACGGTTTTCGCGGCCCGAAAAACCCGACAAATAGCGCTCGTGGTTTTCACTTTTCGTTTCGGAAATCTTACGAATAACGCAGCGGAAATAAATAAAAGACAGACACACCAAAGCCTCCAAGATTTACTTGGTTCGGAGCCTGTGACGACTCCTACTCTAAGGCTCGCGATCGTTGATCGCTTTCGGTGGGCAACAACTATAAGTTCGTAAATCTTTACAGACAAGTGAGTACAAATATAAGCTTGAAAGAAAAATTATACCGACAAACTACAAAAAGATGAAAGTGATTGCCGATTGTCAGAGCAGCAGAGTGTAGTCGAAGGCTTCGGAGCTGCACACCAGATAGCAAGTTCTTCTGTTCGAGTTGTGTTTTCAGTTGCTTCCGAGGCTCCTTTTTATAGCTTCTGTGAAGCTGATCCATATCCCCAAGCTTCGGGATCAGGCTTGACCCGAGGTGGATCGGTCGACCGATCCCTGCATTCGGTCGACCGATCAGACGATCTTCTCCTATCCGATCCGCTAACTTCGCTTCGATCTGGTCAAGTCTCATCCTCGGTTCGGTCGACCGATCCCCTTGTTCGGTCGACCGATCAGCTCCTCTAACCCGATCAACCTAGCCTGATCCAGTCGACGCTGATCCTTGGTTCGGTGATCCCAAGGTTCGGTCGACCGATCCTCTGGTCGAGCCTGGTCCAATCTCTGGAAGTTTGATCTGCTGGCTTGGGGGTTCGGTCGACTGATCCCAATGTTCGGTCGATCGATCCCGATCAAACCTAACCCTGCATAAAAGTATTAGTTTCCTGCAAAATAGAGTTAGTACACAAACGATAATATGTAGAAATAAATTTGACAGTCTCCAGACTGTTCGGGTCTGACTTCGAATTTCCAACCGGAAACCCTAGGTCGACCCGACGCCTACTGTTCCCTCTACGGGGAACACATCCTCACCTACTACACTCAGGAGATTTACCTGTTGCCAGTGCGATCCTCCAGATCGACTAGACTTTTGCTCAGCGTTCGAAGCTTCTGGACTTTCTGCTGGACTTCCGCTTCCCGACTAGTCTAGTCTTTCACCTGGTTCGCGACACCAGGACTTTCCACCTAGGGTTACCCCCACCTAGGACTTTTGCCTGAAGCTCTCGACCCGCCAAGACTTTCCGCGTAGGGTTACCACCCCCTATGGCCTAGGGTTACCACCCCCTAGGGTTTTCCACTTGCCTAACCGCAGCTAGGACTTTCCTGAAACACTCAATTAAGTACGTTAGATCACAAAACAACTTAACTTTGAATTCCTTTGCCATTATCAAAACAACGGTCGATCGTCAGATGCTTCCCGCACCAACACATTTTTGTATTCAATTTCGAAATTGAATGAATTTCGAAATTAACTCTTCTAATGTTTCATTAATCTCCATTAATCCTCTTTAGTGAATGAATTCACTTGAGTTTAACTCAAGTCTAATTCGGATTAGATTGAATCCATATGGTTTGATTCACTTGAATCTAACTCAATGATTCTAATCCGGATGTGTTAATCATCTCATAATTGACTCTTAGAACTAATACTAACAATTTCAAACTAGCACAAGTGTTAATCATTAAAATAATCTCATCCAATGGTTCATTACATTTTAGTCAAACTAAATTGAATTTATCTCCAAATCAATATATTCTTTGTATGTAATCTAATAGGTTTTCGTAACGTTGGCAATGTCTCTAAAACTATTTTAGATAAATAAGCAATAAGTGGCTTAGACCAAGCAATCTCTTAGATCTATCTCTATAAATCTTGATGCCTAAAATGTAGGTTGTTTCACTTAAGTTCTTCATTGAGAAACAATTCCCAAGCCAAGTCTTTACTGATTGAAGAGTAGGGATATCATTTCCAATGAGAAGTATGTCATCTATATATAATATAAGAAAGATGATTGTGCTCCCACACTAACCTTCTTGTAGACACAAGGTTCATCTTCATTCTTGATGAAACCAAATGCTTTAATTGCATCATCAAATCGAATATTCCAACTTCTAGAAGCTTGCTTTTATCCATAGATCATTTCAACTTATATACCTTTCCAGCATGCTCTGGATCTACAAAACCCTCAGGTTGTGTCATGTACACATCCTCGAGTAGATTTCCATTAAGAAATATGATTTTGACATCCATCTTCTAGATCTCATAATCATAGTAAGCTGCAATAGCAAGCATGATCCGAATAGACTTAAGCATCGTAATTGGTGAAAAGGTTTCATCATAATCTATACCATGAATATGCTTGAATCCTTTAGCTACCAATCTACCTTTATAGGTATGCAAAAGACCATCCATGTCAGTTTTCAGTTTGAAGACCCACTTACACCCAATGGGTTTGAACTCTTCAGGTGGATCAACCAAAGTCCATACTTGGTTAGTGTACATAGATTTCATTTCGAATCTCATGACATCTAGCCATTTCTCATAATCTGGCCCTGTATGACTTCCTGATAAGATGTAGGCTCATTGAGATCAACAAGCACTACATCACTATGGTCAGACAAGAGAAAATAATATCTCTTAGGTTAATGATGGATCCTACCAGATCTACGTAGAGCTTGTGCTATTTGAACAGATTGTTGCTCCACAACTTCTTGCGGTGTAACAAAATCCTGATCGATAACATCTTGCGGTTCATGTTCAGTTTCCATCAAGGTGTCAGTTCTAGTTTGTGTATCTTGAATTTTTTTAAAATCGACTTTACTCCCGCTAGTTTTTCTAGAAATAAATTCTCTTTCTAGAAAGGCACCAGTTCTGGCAATAAACACTTTGCCTTATGTGGGATTATAAAAGTAATATCTCTTTGTTTCTTTGGGATATCCTACAAAATATCACTTGTCTGATTTGGGTCCTAGTTTATTTGAGACTTATTGTCATACGTAAGTCTCACAACCCCAAATCTTCATGAAAGACATCTTGGGACTCTTCCCAGTCCATATTGTATATGGTGTCTTTATGACGACCTTAGATAGAACGCGGTTAAGTGTGAAAGTGTCCGTCTCTAGAGCATGTCCCCAGAAGAAAGTAGGAAGATCTGTTTGACTTATAATTGATCGTACCATATCTAATAAAGTACAATTTCTCCTTTCTGATATACTATTCCATTGTGGTGTTCTAGGTGGAGTAAGTTGAGATATGATCCCACACTCAACCAGATGATCATGAAACTCATGTCTAAGATATTCACCACCTCGATTTGATTGAATCATCTTAATACTCTTTTCAAGTTAGTTTTATACTTCATTCTTGAATTATTTAAACTTTTCAAAGGATTCTGACTTGTGTCTTATCAAATGCATGTAGTCGTACCTAGGGCTATAAACAAGTCGAGCCGAGCTTGAGCCAGCCTCAACTTGAGCTCGACTCGACTCGTTTTATGCTAGCTCGGCTCGAGCTCGAGCTCGATCGAGCTTGTAAATTTGAGCTCGAGCTCGGCTTGATCATTTAATTCAAGGCTCGAGCTCGACTCGAAAAGCTCGAATTAAAAGCAAGCTTTCGAGCTCGAGCTCGAGCTCGAGCCAATCATAACTTGAGCTAAGTTTACTGTAATTTTAAAAACTTGATCAAATTCACCCATAAAACTGATCAAAATACAATTATCTGTCTTTCTAATAAAAAAGTTAAATTACTGAACATCAAAATATAATTATTCTCAAACTTCATCCCAACATAATTTACACCAAATCCAAAAACATAATATTCCAAAATCCAAACCTGCTCAAAATATCAAATTTCTGCAACGTATCTGTCTTCATCCATAAAATTGATCAAAATATAATTTTTGTTTCTCCAATAAAAGAGTCAAATTACTGAACATCAAAACATGACCTAACATAATTTACAATTTTACACCAAATCCAAAAACATGATATTCCAAAATCTAAACCTGCTCAAAATATCAAATTTCTACAATGTTCAGTATCTGTCTTCATCCATAAAATTGATCAAAATACAATTATCTGTTTCTCCAATAAAAAAGTCAAATTACTGAACATCAAAACATAATGACCCAACATAATTTACACCAAATCTAATAACATGATATTCCAAAATCCAAACTACTTAGCTACTCAAAATATCAAATTTCTGCAACGTTCAATATCTTCCTTCATTTCAAATTCTCAGTCATATCACCTATACTATTATATGAATTGATATTAAGCTTAACTATAATAGCATAATAATTAAACCAGAAATAAATGTCAAACAAAAAACTAAAATTTAAATTACTTTAAGAGGTAGATACTGGAAGAAAAATTTCCTAGTAAGTTTTCTCTTTCTAAAAAAGAAAAATTCAAATAAATAGATGATTAAATTTAGTTTGTAACTTAGAAAACTAATAATGAAATTTAACTTACTTTAGTCTTTTTTCTTCAGTCCATGTATCTTTCGAAGCCAATCACCCTAACATAGAAGAGCCTGCACTGTGTCCGGAGAGAGTGATGAACGATAATAATCAATAACTCTCGTCCCTACACTAAATGTTGCTTCTGAAGCCACTGAACTCACTGGGATAGCTAAAATATCAACTGCCATCTTTGACAATATTAGATATTGCATTCTATTCATCTTCCACCATTCGAAACACGAAAAAATTTTAGGGATCTCATTCTTCTTAAGATGACCTTTTTCAAGATAATCTACCAATTCAGATCTCTTAGTCTCCGAAGTTTCAACTTTTGCACAATAGTCATCAAAATCATCCCAACTATACACAGAACTTTGTTGATTTCTTTTAACACTTGAAGAACCAAAACTCTCTAACTCAGATGGATGAGGCGCTCCTTTATTAGTTTCTTCAACAACATACTTTTCATAAAGAGAATTAATTATCTCCTTAACTTTTGAGATATGCTTAGAGGCATCTAATTCAGAATAAAGCTTAGGGAAGCAAAACTCAATAGCAAGCATTTTTTTGGTTAGATCTAACATAGTAGCTATAGCCATCAATAGATTACAATCACCCCAATACTTGTCAAATTTTTCTTTCATTTTACTAGCCAATTGCTTAAGAAGCAAATCTTCATGTTGTGCATAAGTATCCAATGATGATTTTATTTTTTAAACTTCCTGAAGAAATAAATTTGAAATAGGATACTCACTACCTGAAATGATGTGTGTGGCTGTTCAAAAAGCCTCTAACAGTGAGCAAATCTTTTGAGCTTTATTCCATTCTTCTTCTTAAGGGCAGCAACTATAAAAGTGATCATGTTTTTTGAACATTTGAAAAACTTCTTTAAACTTGAGTGCACAACTTAACATTTCAAATGTCGAGTTCCACCTAGTTTTGCAATCATGAATCAATTTTTTATCCTTCAACTGCAATTGTTGCACACACTGTAAATTGCATATGTCTTGCCTCTGAACGATTTACATATTTTACACTTTCCCTTATATTGCTAATAAAATCTTCAATCTCCCTCAACCCATCTTGAATGCATAAGTTCGAGATATGTGCACAACAACGAATATGAAATAAATTTCCTTCACATGCCAATGTTTTGAATAGTATCTTTCATGTACCAAATGGCCAAATCATTACTTGAAGCATTATCAATAGTAATAGTGAAAACCTTGTTTTCAATACCCCACTCTTTCATGCACTTAAAAATGGCATCAGAAATTTGAAGATCTCCCCTTGGTGGTGGAATATTAATGAAACTTAAAACTGTAATGCCCTACTGCTTAAGGGACGGGGGTTACTTTACTTACTTACTTATTACATACTTACTTGCATCTTAATAATCTTTTCTACTTAAAACAACGGAAGTCTTGTTTATAGAAAAGGTCACATAGCATACTTTGCATGATTTTAAGTCATAATACCAAAAAGCATGATTAAATGTCATGGAGTCATGAAACAATAACATAAACTAAGCATAATTCTTATTGAATAAAAGCAGGTCTTTCTCTCTTAGCCGAGCCACTACCACACACATCCCTCTTGCCCCTCCTGCTGCTCCCTTAGTTCATCCATTCCTTGCCTTTATCTGTGGTACAAGGAAAGTAAGCTATGAGTACACAAGGCTCAGTAAGACCCTTTCCTACTCACAAAAAAAAACGTATAGCATAGCATAATCACAAGGCATAAAGCATGGAGTCAAACTCATCATATCATATATAGGAGCATCATATCGTAACTTTCATAAACATAAAATACAGAACGTCCTATCATATCATGTCATAAAAAAAGAAACCTCAACTTGTATCATGTCATAAAGTACATCATGGCATATCGTAACATAATCGTAAGATATCATGGCATATCGTGACGTAATCATAAAGTGCATCCTAGCATATTATAACATAATCATAAGTATCATGGCATATCATGGCAAAATCATAAAGTATATGTAAGATGACTTTCAAAACATGTATCATGAAAATATATGCAACATGTCTTTTGAAAACTTATTATATACATACTTAAACATAATTTCAACATAAGGAGGGCCCCGGCTTGTACCACATACATAAATGCGCGCGTCCTATGTAGGTCCAAGGTAGCAAGTCTTGAACCCTACAAGGCATACATACTAGGCCCGTTTCTTAGTCCATCGACTTAGGGGCACTTAGGAGCTCATCCCTAACGAGAGTCGTTTCTTAGTCCATCGACCCTAGGGCGCTTATGGAGCCCATCCTTGGTACAAGCCATAAAAAGTAAAGTAGCATGTCTTACATATCATGATTCTTATCATATCATGCATATCATATTTCTTAACATATCTTAACACATGCATAATTTGGGCATACAGCTCATCATAATAGCATGCATAATTTGGGCACACATAAATAACATAGAAGCATAGCAAGTTCTTATCATATCATGAAGCATGGCATGTGAGACACATGGGGATCATAATTAGGTCTCTAACCCTAATATCACATAGTGGCCGAAACATATGGTCGTAAGTTAGGTTAACAATCAACATATAAGCATGTGAACCTTAAACAAATATCATATCATATATCATAAGGAACATCATGAGCATGTTTAGTTTAGGTTCTAGGTTTCCTAAGCTTATAAACTTGCCATGGCCGAATCTCATCAAGCCTTACCTTTGGTTAAAAATCAACATACAAACATGTGAACTCTAAACCAATATCATATCATATATCATGAGGAACATCATAAGGATGTTTAGTTTAGGTTCTAGGTTTCCTAAGCTTATAAACTTATCATGGTCGAATCCTATCAAGCATCACATTTGGTTAAAATCAACATACAAGCATGTGAACTCTAAACCAATATCATATCATGTATCATAAGGAACATCATGAGCATGTTTAGTTTAGGTTCTAAGTTTCCTAGGCTTATAAACTTACCATGGCCGAAACTTGTTAATCATGTAACTAGGTTTCATGTGGTATAAAAGCATGGTAAACCCTAAACCATTTTCATAGTATTTATTACAAAGAACATCATGAGCATGCTTAGTTTAAGTTCTAGGTTTCCTAGGCATATAAACTTGTTGTGGCCGAAAGTTCATGGGGCATGAAATAAAATTCTAACCAACCTACAAGCATGAGCATGTCATGTTAACTTCATATCTTGTCTTAAGGAAAATCATGGCATGCTTGGTTTAGGTTTAAAGTTTTCCTAGGCCCTTAATCCTACCATGGCCGAATGTTTATGAGCATGAAAATAAAGTTCAAATCAACATACAAGCATGAGCATATCATGTTAACTTCATATCCTATCTTAAGAAACATCATGGCATGCTTAGATTAGGTTTAAAGTTCTCCTAGGCTCTTAATCTTATTATGGCCGAAAGTTGAAAGGGAGACATCCTAATTCCAAGCAACATACAAGTATGAGAAATGTTAACAACTCTCTTATCATAGGGTACATATCATAAAAACAAAGGGGGCATGTTTAGTTTGAGTCTTAAGCTTACCTAGTTCTTTTATTCATGCTTGGCCGAGAGTCTAGGATCATGAATCTAAGTTCTAACTAAACATTCCAGCATAGAAACAGTAGATTAACCCCCTACCATAAGTTACATGTTACAAGAAACATATTGAGCATATCCTAGTTGGGTCTTAAAATTTCCTAGGTCTTTCTTTTTTTTTTTTTGTCTTGGCCGAAAGTTTCATGAAGAACTCCTAGGTTTTTTTTAAAGCAATCTAACCTCATGGAAGAACATATGAACTATTGTACCATAGGTGAGGGGAAACTTACATATTTTCTCTTGTTGTTCCTTAAGAAAATGATACCCTTGTGAGGAGGAAGAAGAAACTTTTCTTCCTAGTTTTCCTTTTTTGTTTTCTTCTTCTTGTAAGAGATAATCCTTGAGACTCCTTCTTGGAAATTTGTTTTCTTAGGGAGGAAACCTTAACTTGACTTTTGAGAATGAGGGAGAGGAGCTCTAAGTTTTGGTGGAGAAGGAAAAAGGAGGAGGAAGAAGAAGAATTAGCAATTCTCTTTCTCTTTTCTCCTCTAAATCCTATTTATTCATCATGGGAATGAATCATGTCCTTATTCATTCTCCCTTAACTCCTCTATCTCTTCCCTCTTTAATTCCCATGAAAATTAGAAGGAAAAGAGGGTAGGAAGGCAATTTGCCTTTTTTCTTGCTCCCTCTCTTAACCAAGAGGAAGAGAAGGTAAGAAACTTGGTTTTCTCTTGCTCTTTTACTTAGTTCTTTCTTCTCACCTTTAACTACAATTTCCATTCCTTTCTATCCATCTATTATTCATTATTCTAGTGGTTATCATACACCAATTTAACTCTATTATTTGTGGGAGGTTCAAGGTTCAAACCTTCACCTCTCTTTCTTTTTATTCCTATTATTTCTTTTGATTCTTCTTACTTTTATGCTCTAACGAAAAATAATCCCCATATCTTATAATTTCGTGGGTGTTACAGTACCCCATACCTCATAGAAAGTTCATCCTCGAACTTAGAATAGCGACGGATACTTCCATTTCATATCATCTTCTCGTTCCCACGTGGCTTCTTCGTACCGTTGATTTTGCCACAGGACCTTTACTAAGGGTACTTCTTTGTTCCTTAGTCTTTTGACGTCTCGATCCAATATCTGAATTGGTCGGCTCTCGTAGGTTAGGTCTTCTTGCACTTGTACTGCCCGTGGTTCGATCACTTGGTCCGTGCTCGGAATACATTTCTTTAGCATCGAAACGTGGAACACGTTGTGAATGGCTGACATCTCTTGCGGCAGCTCTATTTCGTAAGCTACTTTGCCGATTCTTTTCCGAACTTGATATGGTCCCACATAGCGCAGGCTTAGCTTTCCCTTCTTACCGAACCTCATTACTCCTTTCATAGGAGCTACTTTGAGGAATACTGAGTCTCCGACACTAAATTCCAATGGCCTTCGTCGCTTATCCGCATAATTCTTCTGTCGTCTCTGAGTAGTTTCTATTCGTTGGCGGATGTTCTGTATAGCACGGGTGGTGTTATCGATGAACTCGGTCTGAAATCCCATCTCTTTCTTTTCACCGCCTTCGTACCAACATATAGGGGATCTACATTTCCTCCCGTATAGAGCCTCGTAGGGCGTCATCCAAATAGTAGCCTGGTAACTATTGTTGTAGGCGAATTCCGCTAGGCATAAATATCGGCACCAGCTCCCTTTGAAGTCTAATGCACAAGCCCGTAACATATCTTCTAATACTTGGTTAACCCTTTCCGTTTGTTCGTCGGTCTGAGGGTGGAAGGCAGTACTGAATAATAGCTTCGTACCAAGAGCCTTCTGGACACATTCCCAAAAATGTGAAACAAAGCGACCATCTCTGTCTGAAATGATGGTCTTA
Organism: Zingiber officinale; assembly: GCF_018446385.1. Taxonomy (NCBI): domain Eukaryota; kingdom Viridiplantae; phylum Streptophyta; class Magnoliopsida; order Zingiberales; family Zingiberaceae; genus Zingiber; species Zingiber officinale. The sequence goes on along the minus strand of NC_056006.1, from coordinate 56,299,905 downwards.
GGAATCCCATGTAGTCTAATAATTTCCTTGACATATAATTGAGCCAGTTGCTCAATTGAATAAGTCATCTTGATTGCTAGAAAATGGGCAGATTTGGTTAATCTATCCACGATTACCCATATAGCGTCATAGTCGTTTGTTGTTTTGGGTAATCCTGAAATAAAGTCCATAGAGATATCCTCCCATTTCCATTCTAGAATTTGGACAGGCTACAGTAATCCTCCAGACCTCTGGTGTTCTGCTTTAACCCTCTGACAGGTCAGGCAGGTACTGACATACTGAGCCACATCTCTTTTCATACCGGACCACCAGAATTTCTTTTTCAAATCCTAGTACATTTTGGTGGATCCCGGATGCATTGCATAGGGCATTGAATGAGCTTCTTCTAGTATCTTCCTTCACAACTCTGGATCCCCGGGGATACATAATCGATCCCTGAGGTATAATATTCCACTGTCCGTGATCCGGAATCCGTCATTCCTTTCTAAGGTCTCTTGTTTAATCCTTTGGAGGCTTTGCTCACTGTTTTGTTTCTCCAATATATTGCCGAATAATATGGGTGCTATGGTCAGGGTAGAGAGTTGCCCGGACATATTTTCGATCCAATGACGCAGAATGTCTCTCGGCTTCCCGATAAATTCGAACACTGGTTCGCCATCAATATCAGATAAAATTTTAGCATATTGACTAAAAGTAGGTAACTGACCTGTGACGACAGTAGAGGCACTCGCCACATCTTCTTTGGTAAGCGAGAAAATCCTAGCGTTCGTTGTCGCTGACGGGGCTTCCAATCTCCCTTGGCTAATCGGTGTTCCTTCAATAGCAGCTTGCATCTGGTGTAGCTGTGAGGGGGCACTCCTGTTCTGGTTATTCTGCTGGAGTGGTGCCTGAAACCGAGTAGTGCAGTCTCTGGCCAGATGTCCTTCCCCTCCGTAATTGTAGCACTTTCTTGTACCCTTGTGGCATACTTCGGAATGTAGCTTCCCACAAATAGTACACTGAGGGTATTTCGGTTGCTTAGTCACTGGACCACCTTTAGCATTGTCCCATTGTTTCCTTTTTCCGGTAGAGGTCCCTTTCCAGCCTGTTCTGGTACCTGGAGGTCTCTGTCCTTCTATTCGTGCCTGATTCTTATTCTCGTTCATCGCTTTCTGATAATGTTTTGTGATCAGGGCACTGCTGACCAGTTCCTCTGTAGTCTGCGGTCTATTAATTCCGCCGGCCGCGTTCAGTGCTATCTCGGGTCGAAACATCTTCAGCATCAGTCTGACCATTTCTCTTTCCGTGCGGACCAACTCTGGACAAAGGCGTGCCAGACGGTTGAAGCGCTTTACTACTTCGTTCACTGATAAGTCACCTTGCCGGAACTCGGTGAACTCGTCGTAATGTCGGTTCGTCACTTGCATATGGAAGAACTCTTCGAAGAACTCTGTCTCAAAGTCCGTCCAGTAATTCCACTATACTTTCCACTATCTCGAACCAGGCCTGGGCGTCCCATGGCTCGCAAGTGTTGGGGTTGCAAGGTTGCAAACATAGTCCCATATTGGAAACACATGGGAAAGATCATGGATTTATAAGAGAAAAGATATCTCCATTAGCATGAGGCCTTTTGGGGAGAGCCCAAGAGCAAAGCCATGAGGGCTTAGGCCCAAAGTGGACAATATCATGCTATTGTGGAGATATCTAAATTCTTTTCGATCTAACAATTGGTATCAGAGCCCGGACTGCCAGAAGGTTTAACCACCGACTGTGCACAAGAGCTATGGTCTGATTGAGCCATGTGGGTACAATATTGACCTCGAACAAAGGAAGTGGAGGCTCCTATGTTCGGATCAAGAGGACCAGACACCAGGCAGGAAGTCCTAGTTGCGACTAGGTAAGGAAGTCCTAGTAGGTCGGGTGGACCGAGAGGCAGGAAGACCTGGTGGGTCGAGGATCGGACGTGGGAAGCCTATGGTCCTTTGTTCGAGGGGGGATTGTTGGGGTTGCAAGGTTGCAAACATAATCCCATATTGGAAACACATGGGAAAGATCATGGATTTATAAGAGAAAAGATATCTCCATTGGCATGAGGCCTTTTGGGGAGAGCCCAAGAGCAAAGCCATGAGGGCTTAGGCCCAAAGTGGACAATATCATGCTATTGTGGAGATATCTAAATTCTTTTCGATCTAACAGCAAGTACCCGAGAAGTTCTCCGGCTTCAGCCTTAGCCACTGTATCAAGTAGGTCTCCAGTCGGACCACTGGGGCAGGGGCTGCCGGTGGTACTGGTGCAACTATTGGTATGACAGGCACTGCATTCTGATTTACTGGCAGGGTGGCAGGATTTCCTTGCTGACCTATTAAAGTCGTGATCAGCTATTGTTGCTCTGTGATCTGACGCTGGAGGTCGGTGACTACCTGAGTCAAATCTGGTGGAGTCACTATCTCGTCTGCTCGGGTAGTGCGTCTCCTAGCCATGCTTATCTTCATTGATGACAATAAATTATCGTTATTCCGATCCAGGCTGACATAAGTGTTAGGATGTATACTAAAAACCTAACTTTTGGTATAAATATTTATCTAGAAATAAGAATCACATTGGTCAAATGTCTACATTTATGATAAATGTAATTGTTCAATTAATTTATATTGTAGATAACATGTTGTGTTGTGTCACACACAGAAGATCATGTTATCGGTTCCTTATAAATTATAAACAATAGCTCACGACCAAGATGGAAAGGAACAAACCATTGGAAGGTCGTAGTGTAATTAGGTATTAGTTTATCTTAACTATATAATTACACTAGTACACTTAGAGTGTATTGAGTAGGACAATTTGAGGTCGTTTCTTTTATACTGACTTTATAAAGGAACAAAGACCTCAGTTATTATAGAAGTGTGTGCTCTTAATCCTAATATAATAACAAGCACATATATTTGATATTTATTTCTTTAATTTATCAATGGGTGAGATTTAGTTCGATAAATCAATAAGCCCGATAAGTTGGGAAATGATATCACTTATAGTGTGTGTTGTTGATTATAGAAGGAAACTGTGTCCTAGTGATCTAGGTTGAGAATGTCCCCAAGAGGAGCTCATAAGGATTGTCATGTTAAACCCTGCAGGTGGACTTAGTCCGACATGACGATGAAGTTGAGTGGTACTACTCTTGGAGCTAGATATTAATTAAGTGAGTTGTCAGTAACTTACTTAATTAGTGGACATTTGTTATCTTAAACATAGGGAGACTAACACACTCATAATAAGAAGGAGCCCAAAATGTAATTTGAGATTGGTGCGGTAGTTCAATAATAGTTCTCTAGTGGAATGAATTATTATTGATAAAATTAAGTTGTGTGTTCGGGGCGAACACGGGATGCTTAATTTTATCGGGAGACCAAAACCAATTCCTCCTCTCGGTCCCTATCGTAGCCTCTTAATTATAGAGTACTATACCCACCTATACCCACCTTCTTACCCATCCCATAGGGGCCGGCCAAGCTAGCTTGGAGACCAAGTTAGGGCCGGCCAAAGTTTGGTTCATGGGTGCTTCAAGGTGGCCGGCCCTAGCTTGGGTTCAAGCTTGGTGTGGCCGGCCCAAATTAAAATAAAAGGATTTTATTTTTTTAAAATTTTTCTTATGTGGATAACATGATTTAAAAGAGAGTTTAAAAATTTAAATCTTTCCTTTTATAAGATTCTTCAAAAGATTAAGAAAAGAGCTAAATCTCTTTCCTTATTTGTAGATTAAAATGTTGATTTTAATTTTGGTAAAAACTTTCCTTTTAACCATGTTCATGATTTAAAAGAAAGTTTAAAAAATTAATAATTCTCTTTTATTAGTTTCTACAAAAGATTAAAAAAAGATTTGATATCTTTCCTTATTTGTAGATTGAAAGGAGATTTTAATTTTTAGAGATAACTTTCCAGAAATTTCCACATGTTTAAAGAAAGATTTAATTTATAAAATTTCCTTTTAACCAATCATGAAGGGATAAAAATTATTGGAGAAATTTTTTATAAATTTCCGGAAGCAAATAAGGAAGTTTTAATTTGTGTTTAAAATTTTATTTGCTTGGAAATTTTATGATGTGGCCGGCCATTGTAAATTGAAAAGAAAAATTGTTTTTAATTAAATAAATTTTCCTTTTCAATGGTAAAAGAATTAAGGAAGTTTTTATTAAATTTTCCTTATTTGCCAAGACCAAGGATTATAAAAGAGGGGGTAGAGAAGGCTTCATGGTGAATAACTCTATTTTATTTTCTCCCTCTTTTTCTTCCTTGGTGTGGCCGACCATCCTCTCCTCCTCTCTTCTCTTTGATGGCCGAACCTCATCCTTCTTGTGGAGACTCATATGGTGGCCGGATCAAGTTTAGAGAAGAAGAAGAAGAAGGAGAGAAAGAAAGTTTTGTTTCTAGCATCCCTTGGAGCATGGTGGTGGTGGCCGAACCTCTTCATCCTAGGAGAAGTTTTGATGGCCGAAACTTGTAAGGAAGAAGAAGGTGCTTGGTGGTTCTCATCTCGGAAGATCGTTGCCCACACAACGTCCGATGTTAGAAGAGGAATACAGTAGAAGATCAAGAGGTCTTTCTAAAAGGTATAACTAGTATTTTTCCTTTCCGCATCATACTAGTTATTTTTGGAAATAATACCAAATACAAGAGGCATGCGATTCTAATATTTCGAATTTGTTTTCGATGTTGTGTTTTTTTTTGTTTTTTCTTTTCCTTGTGATTTGATTGTTCTTTTCGGTTGACCTAAAGTTATTTAAGGAAATTAAATATTAACTTTCCTTAAAAGGCTTTGTCTAGTCGGTGGTGGTTGTTCCCATATCCAAGAAGGTCATGTGCCTCGCCACGTCAGTACTGGAAGCCAATTTTGGAAACTAATATTTAATGAAATTAATAACTTAGGTGATTTGGATCGAACGTGTTAAGTTCCGTAGGAGATCCGAGTCTAAACCTAAAAGAACAAATAGATTAAACTTTGGATCAAACGTGTTAAGTTCCGCAGGCGATCCAAGTTTAATTTAAAAGAACACATGGTAGCTAGGAAAAGGTTCAGACCTTTGTACAAAACTTTTGTATAGTGGAACCATTAGGTTTTCCGAGTAGCAACCAACAATAAGGTTATTATCATTCATATCCTACCATCATGCATACTTAAACTAGAACTGTGACTTATCATATTCATAAGAATAAGTAAACATGCATAATATTAAAGCATCATAAAAGAATTATATTAAGCATATAGATTCTTACTTGGAGCGGCAGGATGGAAGCTTGACATGTGTGTAGTGAAAAGGCTAAAACCTGGCTCTGATACCAACCTGTAACGCCCCGCCCCTCCTACTTAAGGGACGGGGGTTACTTTACTTACTTACTTATTACATACTTACTTGCATCTTAATAATCTTTTCTACTTAAAACAGCGGAAGTCTTGTTTATAGAAAATGTCACATAGCATACTTTGCATGATTTTAAGTCATAATACCAAAAAGCATGATTAAATGTCATGGAGTCATGAAACAATAACATAAACTAAGCATAATTCTTATTGAATAAAAGCAGGTCTTTCTCTCTTAGCCGAGCCACTACCACACACATCCCTCTTGCCCCTCCTGCTGCTCCCTTAGTTCATCCATTCCTTGCCTTTATCTGTGGTACAAGGAAAGTAAGCTATGAGTACACAAGGCTCAGTAAGACCCTTTCCTACTCACAAAAAAAAACGTATAGCATAGCATAATCACAAGGCATAAAGCATGGAGTCAAACTCATCATATCATATATAGGAGCATCATATCGTAACTTTCATAAACATAAAATACAGAACGTCCTATCATATCATGTCATAAAAAAAGAAACCTCAACTTGTATCATGTCATAAAGTACATCATGGCATATCGTAACATAATCGTAAGGTATCATGGCATATCGTGAGGTAATCATAAAGTGCATCCTAGCATATTATAACATAATCATAAGTATCATGGCATATCATGGCAAAATCATAAAGTATATGTAAGATGACTTTCAAAACATGTATCATGAAAATATATGCAACATGTCTTTTGAAAACTTATTATATACATACTTAAACATAATTTCAACATAAGGAGGGCCCCGGCTTGTACCACATACATAAATGCGCGCGTCCTATGTAGGTCCAAGGTAGCAAGTCTTGAACCCTACAAGGCATACATATAGGCCCGTTTCTTAGTCCATCGACCTAGGGGCACTTAGGAGCTCATCTCTAACGAGCCTCGTTTCTTAGTCCATCGACCCCGGGGCGCTTATGGAGCCCACCTTGGTACAAGTCATATAAAGTAGCATGTCTTACATATCATGATTTTTATCATATCATGCATATCATATTTCTTAACATTTCATAACACATGCATAATTTGGGCACACAGCTCATCATAATAGCATGCATAATTTGGGCACACAGCACATCATAAAAACATGCATAATTTGGGCACACAGCACATCATAATAGCATGCATAATTTGGGCACACAGCTCATCATAATAGCATGCATAATTTGGGCACACAGCATATCATAAGAGTTATCAACATGCATAGATCATGAGCATACATAAATAACATAGAAGCATAGCAAGTTCTTATCACATCATGAAGCATGGCATGTGAGACACATGAGGATCATAATTAGGTCTCTAACCCTAATATCACATAGTGGCCGAAACATATGGTTGTAACTTAGGTTAACAATCAAGATATAAGCATGTGAACCTTAAACCAATATCATATCATATATCATAAGGAACATCATGAGCATGTTTAGTTTAGGTTCTAGGTCTCCTAAGCTTATAAACTTGCCATGGCCGAATCTCATCAAGCCTTACCTTTGGTTAAAAATCAACATACAAGCATGTGAACTCTAAACCAATATCATATCATATATCATGAGGAACATCATAAGCATGTTTAGTTTAGGTTCTAGGTTTCCTAAGCTTATAAACTTGTCATGGCCGAATCCTATCAAGCATCACATTTGGTTAAAATCAACATACAAGCATGTGAACTCTAAACCAATATCATGTATCATAAGGAACATCATGAGCATGTTTAGTTTAGGTTCTAAGTTTCCTAAGCTTATAAACTTACCATGGCCGAAACTTGTGAATCATGTAACTAGGTTTCATGTGGCATAAAAGCATGGTAAACCCTAAACCATTTTCATAGTATTTATTACAAAGAACATCATGAGCATGCTTAGTTTAAGTTCTAGGTTTCCTAGGCATATAAACTTGTTGGGGCCGAAAGTTCATGGGGCATGAAATAAAATTCTAACCAACCTACAAGCATGAGCATGTCATGTTAACTTCATATCTTGTCTTAAGGAAAATCATGGCATGCTTGGTTTAGGTTTAAAGTTTTCCTAGGCCCTTAATCCTACCATGGCCGAATGTTTATGAACATGAAAATAAAGTTCAAATCAACATACAAGCATGAGCATATCATGTTAACTTCATATCCTATCTTAAGAAACATCATGGCATGCTTAGATTAGGTTTAAAGTTCTCCTAGGCTCTTAATCTTATCATGGCCGAAAGTTGAAAGGGAGACATCCTAATTCCAAGCAACATACAAGTATGAGAAATGTTAACAACTCTCTTATCATAGGGTACATATCATAAAAACAAAGGGGGCATGTTTAGTTTGAGTCTTAAGCTTACCTAGTTCTTTTATTCATGCTTGGCCGAAAGTCTAGGATCATGAATCTAGGTTCTAACTAAACATTCCAGCATAGAAACAGTAAATTAACCCCCCCCCCCTACCATAAGTTACATGTTACAAGAAACATATTGAGCATATCCTAGTTTGGTCTTAAAATTTCCTAGGTCTTTGTTTTTTTTTTGTCTTGGCCGAAAGTTTCATGAAGAACTCCTAGGTTTTTTTTAAGCAATCTAACCTCATGGAAGAACATATGAACTATTGTACCACAGGTGAGGGGAAGCTTACATATTTTCGCTTGTTGTTCCTTAAGAAAATGATACCCTTGTGAGGAGGAAGAAGAAACTTTTCTTCCTAGTTTTCCCTTTTTGTTTTCTTCTTCTTGTAAGAGATAATCCTTGAGACTCCTTCTTGGAAATTTGTTTTCTTAGGGAGGAAACCTTAACTTGACTTTTGAGAATGAGGGAGAGGAGCTCTAAGTTTTGGTGGAGAAGGAAAAAGGAGGAGGAAGAAGAAGAATTAGCAATTATCTTTCTCTTTTCTCCTCTAAATCCTATTTATTCATCATGGGAATGAATCATGTCCTTATTCATTCCCCCTTATCTCCTCTATCTCTTCCCTCTTTAATTCCCACAAAAATTAGAAGGAAAAGAGGGTATGAAGGCAATTTGCCTTTTTTTCTTGCTCCCTCTCTTAACCAAGAGGAAGAGAAGGTAAGCAACTTGATTTTCTCTTGTTCTTTTACTTAGTTCTTTCTTCTCACCTTTAACTACAATTTCCATGCCTTTCTATCCATCTATTATTCAGTATTCTAGTGGTTATCATACACCAATTTAACTCTATTATTTGTGAGAGGTTCAAGGTTCAAACCTTCACCTCTCTTTCTTTTTATTCCTATTATTTCTTTTGATTCTTCTTACTTTTATGCTCTAACGAAAAATAATCCCCATATCTTATAATTTCGTGGGTGTTACAAAAACTCTCTTTTGCAAATTCCAACAAGAATCAATCCAATGCCCAGTGACAACCATGTATTCAATTTTTTGAGTCTTCGACCTCCAACAATCTGTTGTCAAACTTATTTTATCAATGCACTCAAGACTTTTCTTCAACCTCTTTTTCTCAACCTCATAAATTTTCATACAATCTGCTCTGCATGTCATCCTACTAATTCAGGCATTCCATGCCTCATTATTAAATTGAACCCCTCTTCATCAAGAATGGTGAATGGATATTCATGCATCATAATCCAATGAGCAGTTGCCTCCCTCATTTGTTCCATGTCAAATTTTCCAAAATCCAAAGCAAGAATGGATGGTGAAGCTGAATCAGTGGGCAAAAAAGTCAATTTTGTTTATTGTTCAGCTTCTTGCAAATAAATTTTTCTCTTCACACAATGTAATCTATGCCTCAAAAGACTTGATGTGGGCCCTGATTTACCCAATGTAAAAAGGGATTGGCAATGTTTACATTTAGCTTTCTTTAATCCATCCATTGTGTCAAAATCATTCCACAGTTCTAAATTTTTTTCCTTTTCTTTGTTTTGAACCCCTCTTCCTCTTTTTCTTTAGCATTTCTTGTGTTTTTTTGACCAGCTGTGCTAATTTCCTTGTTGATCTCAAGATTAACTTCATTACTTTCAGCTATGACACTATTTATGGTAAGTGGAACAGATGACTCTTCTATAGACATAACTGATCCATAGATAAATAATTATCAAATAAATTTAAAAATGCTCAAACAATAATAAAAAGAGAAAATATTATTTACAAAGCAACATTCAAATCTTTAGTTTGTAGGAATCAAAAGAACACCATGTAAGTACTTGCGAGAAAAAAAAAGCTCCAAACTTCCAAGGTCAAATCTTTGAAATCCCCCCTAAAAAATTAAAGAAACAAACCACAACAAATCAATTCATTACCACTTCCATATATTATAAGCACACATAATTTATAGGTCATTCATATTACATAGACTAATAAAAATAAAATTGCAAAAGCATTAAAAATATGACTAACTTCAGACTGAGGTTATAGTGTTATACTATAAAAGGCTACGTAGAATATGAATAGAAATGAAGATCAAATATCCGAACAATTGGTTGTTATGAGGTAAAAATCAAAATTCGCTATATGAAACTGAAAAAAAATAGTCAATGGTCCAAACATGAAACAGACGGGAGTATGGGTTATAAAACAAGCTAGTTATTAGTATGTCAATCTCTATAATTAAAAAGAATTTCCTCACAAGACAAAATTTAGCAAACACTAAACAGTACAGTGAAAAATTACACAACATCCTTTTAAAAATACAGTATGTTTCTTGGAGTGAAAAATACTTTGCTCTCTTTTGCATTTGAGAAAACCATAGTATAGAAGAAACTTCTCTAAAAAAGCATTTAAAAGATACAAGTAACCACATTTACAATTTACCTCGTCAGCTTTCACCGCAATAACATGTGGTGTAAACCCAATTCCAACAGCTCCTCTTATCTTAAAAGGATTTCTTCAAATCCTAGCTTATAATGTTATGTAGAAAACCAACCTTCAACCACAGAACCAAACTGATGTTCTTATAATCAAGCTGCGGGCGACAGGGAAGGGCGTAAGTGCTGAGGGCGACGTCTGACGATTGAGGACGATAAGGAAGAGGGTGAGGGTTGAGGGCAACGTCTAACGATTGAGGGAGATAAGGCAGGGGGTGAGGGTTGAGGGCGACGGGGAAGGAGGTGAGGGATGAGGGCTGAGGGTGACGAGGATGGGGGTGAGAGCTGAGGGCAACGGCTGAGGATTGAGGGTGGCATCTAACCCTGACTGAGGGTGATGGTGAGTAGGCGAGACAGCGACGGTTGAGTAGGCGGCGTCGATGGAGGACGAGGGTTAGCGGCGACGGAGGGTGAGGGTGGCGAAGGGTGAGAGGATTTTTGGTTTGAGATTAGGGTTAGACTACTTTAACTTGGATTTAGATTTTAGGAATATTACGTATTTTGATTTTAAAAATAAACTCTTAAAAATTACACCTTTACCCTAATACTTATCATTAATTACTTAATGACCTAAATTTATCAATATTTACATGAATAAATAAAAATATATTATATATATAGTTGGGCTTGAAAAAGCTTGACGAGCCATCGAGCCAGTATTAGAGGAGCTCGAGCTCGACTCGAATATTAAACGAGTCGGCTCGAGCTCGGCTCGAGCTCAGTCAAAATCAAGCTCAAGATGAGCTTTGACCAAGCGGCTCACAAGCAGCTCATAAGTGGCTTGACTCATTTGCACCCCTAGTTGTACCTACTGAAATCATCAGTAAAGGTAATAAAGTAATGATTGCCTCCTCTAGTTGCTATTTTTAAAGGATGACATACATCAGTATATATGAGTCTTAACAAGTCTTTAGCTCTTTCGCTATATCCACTAAATGGAGTCTTTGTTATCTTACCCTGAAGATAAGATTCACATACCTCATATAATTTAAAATCAAATGAGTCCAAAAGTCCATCCTTATAAAGTTGGGATATGCAACTCTCATTTATGTGACCTAAGCGACAATGCCAGAAATATGTTTGATTCAAGTCATTAGACTTGAAATGTTTGATATTTATGTTATAGATTGGGTTTTTAAAGTCTAGAGCATAGAGTTAATTTAGCAGAGGTGCACTACAATAAAACATGTCATTTAAATAAACAAAACAATATTTGTCCTTTATTATAAATGAAAACCCCTTCTTGTCTAAACAAGAAACATAGATTATGTTTTTAGCTAAAGTAGGCACATAACAACACTCTTCTAGTTCTAAAATAAGTCCAGTGGACAAAGATAAGGAATATGTTCCTACAGCGACAACAGCAACTCTTACACTATTGCCTACTCGTAGGTCCTCTTTACCCTTTGTCAGTGATCTACTATTTCTCAGTCCTTGCACATTAGTACAAATGTGAGATGTACATCCGGTATTTAATACCCCATGAAGAAGAAATAGATAGATTAACTTCTATAACATATATACTTGAGGAAGAAGTCTCACTTCTCTTCCTTTTCAGTTCCTCTTCTAGTGTATGTCTCATCACAGCAGAAGCAGGTTCCTTCCTTAGCAACCCCACATTTAGGTTTCAGTACATGAGTCTTTCCCTTGCCTTTGGCTTGGGTCTTACTCTTACCTTTAGACTTACACTTGCCTTTGCCCTTTGGCACCATCAAAATGGTACTAGGATTTGTCTTCTTAAGGTTGAGTTCAGCAGTTCTCAATATGCTCAACATCTCAGGTAGTGATTTGTCAATTGCATTCATGTTGTAGTTCATGACAAATTGACTGTAGCTCTCAGACAATGATTGTAGAATTCTTGGCCTAGTAGAAATCCCAACCTTTGTAGATTCTCCACATACCTGATCATTTTGAGCACATAAGGCCCTACGAGACTTTCTTCTTGCATTCTGCACTGAAACAGTACCTTAGAGATCTCAAATCTCTCATGCCTTGCTTGTCCTTGATATAGTTGTCTAAGAGGTTCAACCATATCATAAGCATCCATGTTCTCATGTTGCTTCTGAAGCTCAGAGTTTATGGTAGTGAACATAAGGCATGATACATCTAATGCATCATCTTGATGCTTCTTATAATCATCCTTATCAGCTCTAGTGGCAGTAGTGGGGGTGCTTTAGAAATGGGCTACTCTAGGATGTACAATTTTCTTTCTTGCTTGAGAACTATTCTCAAGTTTCTGTATCGATCCAGGAAGTTAGCTCCATCGAACTTGTCATTATCAAGGATAGATCGTAAAGAGAGAGTATTTGATGTATTTGACGACATGGTGATCTACAATAATAAAATACAGAAATAAGTATCATATTTTGATCATTTAACTAGACATTTAATTAAATGATTCTCCCACTGAATTATAAAGCTTAGTAGGAGCAAGTCATGGATATGGTTTTACCCACACTACTCGCTCCAAATCCAATCACGATGCCATTCATGTGGGACAAGATCCATGTTATACCTCATCTTGAGTTAGCTTTGGCTAATCACCCATGACTTAGTATAACTTAGGTAGGTAACGTTTACCAATTACATCCTATGTAACTCTTGTATCATTTAGTGAATAAGACTATTTGTCCGTTTGCCCATCTTATGAAATTCACATTATAGCTTATCTGGAATTGGCTAATCGTGTCCCCAGGACGTAGCACAGCTGGGGGTGCATGGTTTCGTGGCCGAGAGGTCCAGGGTTTGATCCTCGGTGTGTCATTGCCTGGGGTTAGCGTCCCAACCATGCGCTTTCAATTGTGTACCTGCATTTACCTCCCTCCATATCCGTGGGACCGGCTCTAGGGGAGCCGCTGATGTGGCGGTTCCACATTTTTTGAATTGGCTAATCGCTCAAGACTAATATAACTTAAATTTCATCATATAGGATATACCTCTAAGTTCTCAATCCAATTGATATAACTTAGTTAAGTCACACCAAAGTTTAATAGTTGGATATTACAATTGTCCTGTCGCACTCTAGCAAGATAAATCGAGTCACTTTGCTTTGACAAAACCTGACTATAATTGATCAAGCTAGAAGTGAGTACCAAACTTTGGTAGACATATATTAAAAGGACCTAATTATTGTTGAACTACACATGTATCACATACAATCATGGCACACAGCAATATATATGCTAAATTAAATGTGACATGATTATGACCCCATAAACTATGATCTTCTCAAGCCAATGAGAATATCAAAAGGTCAACCTAGAGACCATGTTGTTCACAACACTTTGGTCGAGACCACCTTACTGTTCACAACTTCTATTGGCCGAAACCTTGGAAGTATATTTCTATCAAACGAAATAGGTTATAACACTCGTTCATAACAAGTATAAAGATGCTATATCCTTTAGTTTGTTCATATACTCACTGTTTCATTCTCAACAGAAAACTTATAAACATGTAAATTATAGTAAACCTATCATGCAATTTCTATATCACATATAAAATTTAACAACTTAGTATATGCCTTCGAAAGTGGCTATGATACCACTGTAAGTGTCACGCCCCCAGAGGAGTCTCTACCAGACAAAAATCCGGCAACATCTCCCCTGTACCGGTGACAATCTGAAGCATTCATACAAGCAAAATACATCAGCCACATGCGGCTGGAATATTTATATACACAACCACGCAGTTATAATAACAGCCCACTCGGCTGGAATGAAACAATCACAACCACCAATTAATCTAATCAAAACTCCTCATGAATTAATCCAATTCAATTAGTTAACTCTTCTTGTTAACATGCTTCAATTATCCAACCCATAACTCATCCAATCCAAAAATCCACCATCTAATATCAATATGAGTTAAATCAATACATCTACTCACCATTTATAATCTAAGCAAGCATAAAACCCTAGATTCCTTAGAAAACCTAATTTAGCATCATACTAATGAGAATACCATAGGTATATCACTAGAAAACACTCACCTTGAGGTATGGCAACAAATCCAGTAGCTCAACAGCACTATGATCCCCTGTCCGAAAACTACAAGAGCACATACACACACATTTCTCTCAAAGAATCAATCCAGAAAATCCATTATACAGCAAAGGATTGTTGAAGCCCTAATCCACAATACAAAACTCACCTCAACAGCTCCTTACCTTCTCACCCGTGACCTCCACAGCTTCAAGAAGTGGAGAAGCAGTGATCGACAGCAGAGAAATCCACCAATACCTTGATCCGATGCCTTCCTCCAATCCAAAATAGGAAGAACATCACCAAGAAGATCAATCAATCAAGATTTTTGAATCCATGAGGTTCTAAACGAAACCTACTTCAAATCAACTCCTCCTGATGATGTCGCCTGCTTCGATCCACAGATTGAAGCAACAGGCCACTCTCCAGCGAACAGATAGAGGAGAACTGACAGAACTTGATCCGCTGAGAGAGATACGAATCAACTCCTCCCTTCCCCTATCGTGCCCTAGAAGCCGAACAACCTCCGATCATGAGCAAGAATAGCCACCGAGACGCTTGCTCAGCCGGAGATGATCAGTACCCTTTGAGCTCCAGCGGCCCTTCTTCAGGAAACTCGGGGAGGCCCCGATCGCGGTGGAGGATGTGCACAGTCGGCGTCGGGTGCGTCGGATCGTCCATGAGAGAGAAATCAAGAGAGGAAAATGAGAGGAGAGGAAGAAGAATCGGCAGCTTGCTTCCTCCTCAAAACTTCGGTGGTTGCTTTGCGCCGGCGACGCCTAGGGCAGAGGAGAATCGCCGGTGGAGAGGTGAGGATCGGGATGAAGAGAATTCGCGCGAAGAGAAAGGAAATTGGAAATAAAGAAAAGAGATCGGAAATTAGGGCTAATTATATATATACTTAGGGTTAATTTTTAATCAAACATAAGTTAATTTCTCAATCGACTCCCACTTAAAAGATATTCCAAACAGGCATCCAACTAGCCCCGAATCCATCCCCTCAAAACGGATCATACGGACTCCGTTTAAATCTCGAAAAATTTCTAAAAATTCCTGAAAAATCAAATAAGATTTTTCATCCAATAATATTTATTATTTTAAATTTACGGTATCTTACATTCTCCCCCACTAATAAAAATTTGGTCCCCAAATTTACTAGTCAACTCAGGGATCCTCATCCAAGGGTAACCACCAAGCAACAAACTCAAATATCACTCCATCCAAATATAATAACCAAACATCATCCTCATCCACTACTCCACCCTAGCATCATAAACATATCTCCAAACATGACCATCCACCTCCAAGTGAATAGTGATGACTATGAGCTCACCTTGCTTCTACTACTCCCTTACTGCCATCTAGCCAAATATGAATAAATCAACTACCTCGGAAATCCAAAATCCAATATCATCAGATCCTCCAACATCTATATAAGATGCTCAAACTATCCATCAATCTGAGGTAAAAAAAAATCTATACTAAAGTGAAACTCCTAATCCAAAGTCTGCTGTAACCATAATCAAAACCATGACATGAAATCACTGATCTCCATCCAATACAACCCTCAGAGATATACTATAAGGTCCGATAATCTCTCCACAGTATAATCCTAATACCCAATCCAAAAGAATCCGTCCCACAAATTAATGGCTAGGGATCAAAGTCGTCACCCAATAATGATTATCCAAACCATAATATCGTCTCCAAGTCCAGGATAATCCTACAACAAAATCTGTGATAACATGCTCCCAACTCCACTCTAGTATCCAAATCAACGGGGCAATCCTACTAATCTCTGATGTTCAGCCTCCACTTGTTGACATAATAGACATCAAGCTACATAATCCGCGATGTCTTTCTTCATATCGTCCACCAATAAGAGTGCTCCAATGTCTCCACACATCAGATGTCACCCGAATGTATCGCAAATCCAGATTAATGTGTTTCCTGCAGTAACTCCTCCCGGATAAGAAGTGACTCGAGAACACACATGATCTCCCACGAAAATAAAGAATCTCATTCTCATTACACGAGAATTCTCACTACTAGCATGAGACTACTCCGCTCATGCTATATCAGAACTGCACCGACTCCCAGATACGATACATCTGTGTAGAGTACAAATCCGTCTACACTAGAAAGTACAACTAAGACAGTGCAGTTAACAACTTCTCGTTTCAACTCCTGAAACTGATCTCGTAAGCGTCTATCCAGGAAAATTCCATACTCATCCTGAATAGTCCAGTCAACGGCATAACAATACTGGAAAAACCCTCAATCAATCTTCGATAACATCTAGCCAGGTCAAGGAAGCTGCGAGTCTCCTGTATAGACTACGACTACTCCCAACTGATGACAACCTCTATCTCCTGTGGATCCACCGATATCCTCTACTAAACACAACGTGTCCCAAAAACTCATAAAAGGCAATCACAATACGTACTACTAACTTCACATATAGATGTTCCCGTCGAAACATCCCTAGAACTATGCAAAGATAGTGTACGTAATCCACCTCAAATCGGGAATAGATCACAACATTGCCAATAAAGACAATGAAAACTAATCCAAACACCCTAATGATACCAAGTACATTGAGTCCATAAAAACATCTAGAGCACGGTATGCCTAAAATGGTAACACCAATGACCCATAATGTACGTACAATATGTTCACTCAACCGTAGGATCCCCAACAATAAATCTGTGATCGGATCACCAACTACAAATCAATAAATCCATATATATCATAGACATACCACACTCCATGTCATTATCAACCTCAAGTATCAAACAGTATATCATCAAGTCAAATATCCACTAATAAATCATCAATAGACTGCATATCACTACACATGATTTCACAATATCCACCAATCATAATCATCCTCAACATCAATCAATCATACCAGATAGTCTCCTAAACAAAGATAAAGTCAAAGGAAAGTATCCAACCTTCAACCCCCACTACTAACAAACTAAACGTATCCAAAAAGTCTGTCAAATCTCATCATCTCATCTTTTCTAATAATCAAATATCTACAGTAGAGGAATGTCAATCCAAAGTCAAAGGGTCACACAACTTGCTGACTAAGAGTCTACCTAACAAGGAGATATCTCCACCACCCTCATCATCATCCTATATATGTCCCTCGACAAATACCGATAAAAGGTCAAACCTTCTAATATGAGATATAGACTACAAGATCTGGTAAAATGATCACGTGGTCAAGGTCTTAAGCCACCTGATAAAGACAATGTTAGCTGAGTCGTCTAACCATTGTCTTGTAACCCATCATACTGTGATTGCTCCACCCTGAGGTTCAGCAACCTCCAGTATCGAGCAATGAACACAAAGATAGAGGAACGCTACAACTAAATAGTTGATCAAAATATCCGTCAATCGACGCTCTACCCCTCGAAGATCATCATCTAAAATTATACCTAGTTACGATCGGACCTCCTAGGTATTACTCAACTAATACCACTTCCTCCGCACCATTGCGAGGTATATATCACTAAGTACATCATGGATATCTAATCATATCCAATAGTTCCATGAGTCAGGATCTCCAATGGAACAACATTAGGCGAGTCGACTGATCATCGCCTTATAATCCATCATGCTAACGAAGAAGTAGAGAACTACTCTCTCTCCAAACACGTCAAGGAAATCACTAAGTGATGATCTGATCTCCAAAAACATTCTCTGCTTCTTCCTTTACGTGGTACCGGGTCACGTAAAGGTTAAGCAGCTAACTTCAACTCTCTCATGTCGGTACAAATCATATGTCCGAATGTACTCTCCAACTCATACGCCCCAATGACGATTGCATCTCATAAGTGTTAAGCAGGTAGCTTTACACTTTTCCACATCAGTGGAGGTATCCTATCCGAATGTACCTTCTAAGTCATCCTATCAGATACAATCAGTCCATGGTCAAAGTCCCCATGGAATATGATACGATAATCCTCTACAGGCTGACCAAGCCGACAGTGGTATACGGCTAACTCAGTCCTTCCCATGACTGTACAACTCATGTACTCAAGTATGCCTCCCAAAATATCTAACCAAGCTCGGAATAACCCAAAGATAAGAATCTCTAAAAATAGAGTAAGTCAGTCCCCTACTGATCGAACCAACAAAATAAATCGATCAACAACTATCTGATCCAACAAAAGTAAATCCACCATCCACTGATGAAACTAACTAAGGTAAATCAATCCACAACTACACAAGTCGATCAGGTAAATCAATCCTAAACTGATCTAACCAACCGGAGTAATACAAACTGAGTCAACATATGTATACAGATATCATCCACTATCCAGCTAATAATAATATAGACTAGTATGTGACTCTGACTCTCAACCAACTAGCAGTAGCAGTAACTAACACAACTGGTAGTATGATATAAAGAATCCCCTGAGACTGTAATCCTTGATCTCCATTAGGTCAACCGTGATCAGTGATTGACCCAACATATGCAATGCATGCTACAAACAAATAGGCAGGTACTAACAAAAGTACTAACACATGTCATAACTATATGAGCAACAATACATATACCAACAGAAATGCATGATAACAGTATGCAAATATACCTCCTATAGCCTGGAGATGTCCTGCTGCTGCCTGGTCCCAAAACTCGAAAAGTCACATCAAGAAAATCGAATCACAAAATCCAAAAACACGAATAACAGACATCGAAAACCTGCTCTGATACCACTAAATTGGTATCAGATAAATCTAAAAAATCTAGAACACAAATAAAACAGGTATCGTACCTGCTCTGATACCACTAAATTGTCATGCCCTCAGAGGAGTCTCTACCAGACAAAAATCCGGCAACATCTCCCCTGTACCGGTGACAATCTGAAGCATCCATACAAGCAAAATACATCAGCCACATGCGGCTGGAATATTTATATACACAACCACGCAGTTATAATAACAGCCCACTCGGCTGGAATGAAACAATCACAACCACCAATTAATCCAATCAAAACTCCTCATGAATTAATCCAATTCAATTAGTTAACTCTTCTTGTTAACATGCTTCAATTATCCAACCCATAACTCATCCAATCCAAAAATCCACCATCTAATATCAATATGAGTTAAATCAATACATCTACTCACCATTTATAATCTAAGCAAGCATAAAACCCTAGATTCCTTAGAAAACCTAATTTAGCATCATACTAATGAGAATACCATAGGTATATCACTAGAAAACACTCACCTTGAGGTATGGCAACAAATCCAGTAGCTCAACAGCACTATGATCCCCTGTCCGAAAACTACAAGAGCACATACACACACATTTCTCTCCAAGAATCAATCCAGAAAATCCATTATACAGCAAAGGATTGTTGAAGCCCTAATCCACAATACAAAACTCACATCAACAGCTCCTTACCTTCTCACCCGTGACCTCCACAGCTTCAAGAAGTGGAGAAGCAGTGATCGGCAGCAGAGAAATCCACCAATACCTTGATCCGATGCCTTTCTCCAATCCAAAATAGGAAGAACATTACCAAGAAGATCAATCAATCAAGATTTTTGAATCCATGAGGTTCTAAACGAAACCTACCTCAAATCAGTCACCTCTAGATGATGTCGCCTGTTCCAGTTCCGCAATTGAGAAGTAACAGGCCACTCTCCAGTGAACAGATAAAGGAGAACTGACAGAACTTGATCCGCTGAGAGAGATACGAATCAACTCCCCCCTTCCCCTATCGTGCCCTAGAAGCCGAACAACCTCCGATCACGAGCAAGAACAGCCACCGAGACGCTTGCTCAGCCGGAGATGATCAGTACCCTTTGAGCTCCAGCGGCCCTTCTTCAGGAAACTCGGGGAGGCCCCGATCGCGGTGGAGGATGTGCACAGTCGGCGTCGGGTGCGTCGGATCGTCCATGAGAGAGAAATCAAGAGAGGAAAATGAGAGGAGAGGAAGAAGAATCGGCAGCTTGCTTCCTCCTCAAAACTTCGGTGGTTGCTTTGCGCCGGCGACGCCAAGGGCAGAGGAGAATCGCCGGTGGAGAGGTGAGGATCGGGACGAAGAGAATTCGCGCGAAGAGAAAGGAAATTGGAAATAAGGAAAAGAGATCGGAAATTAGGGCTAATTATATATATACTTAGGGTTAATTTTTAATCAAACCTAAGTTAATTTCTCAATCGACTCCCACTTAAAAGATTTTCCAAACAGGCATCCAACTAGCCCCGAATCCATCCCCTCAAAATGGATCATACGGACTCCGTTTAAATCTCGAAAAATTTCTAAAAATTCCTGAAAAATCAAATAAGATTTTTCATCCAATAATATTTATTATTTTAAATTTACGATATCTTACAGTAAGGAACTAGGGCACTAAACATTCAGAAAACGCAGCGAAAAACATCTAATTCCTATCAGAAGATCTATGGGAAGGAAGAAAACATATACTAAGTTTTAACATGATAGGGAGCTATACCATTGATGCGTGTACTTGATCTCCCGACAGCTAGTATCTCAGCACGATCATGTGTCCGTGCCTCTTTTGGTATCCACACGAACACAAGAAAATGGAGAAGACTAATACTCAAGGTTGTGCTAGCAACCCTCTAATGTGTTTCAGCTATAGAAAGAGAGGAGAAGAAGATGAATGAATTCACACTCAAAAATAAAAGAAAAAAAATATTTTTGTACTTCATCCAATGAAAATACTTAATGAGCATTAATTTAATTAATGAGACTTAATGAGCATTAACACTCCATTAAGGCCATTTTTGAACTCTTCATTTTTAAATTCAATTTCGAAATTGAATGAATTTTGAAATTAACTCTTCTAATGTTTCATTAATCTCCATTAATACTCTTTAGTGAATGAATTCACTTGGGTCTAACTCAAGTCTAATTCGGATTAGATTGAATCCATATGGTTGGATTCACTTGAGTCTAACTCAATGATTCTAATCCGGATGTGTCAATCATCTCATAATTGACTTTTAGAGCTAATACTAACAATGAACCAAACGGTTCGCGAGCTATTCATAGCTTGATTCGGTAAAAAGCTCGTTCGAGTTCGTTCGTTTAGCTTATCGAGCCGAGCTCGAGCTCGATTTCGAACTCAACAGTTTTATCGAGCCAAGCTCGAGCTTAAGGATATTCGGCTCGTGAGCTCACGAACATGTTCATTTATAGGCTTGCGAGCTCGAGCTCGGCTCATTTAAAGATCTCGAGAACATGTTCGTCTATAAGCTCGTGAACTCGTGCTCGAGCTCGGCTCAATTAAAGGGCTCGCGAACATGTTCAATGGTGTGTTGAATTTGGAAGTTTAATGTAGTAGTTTGGGATGTTCAATTGTAACGACCACCCTTCTTACTACTACTACTCTCTAAGAATGACCGTTACTTAACTACTAACTCTACTTAACCGGTATGATTAAAAATCACATGGAAACCCTATCGAAAAATTTCGGCAGAATCTCCCCTGTACCGGTGACCTTAAACTGACATACATAACATAATATACACAGCCATAGGCAGCTGGAACACATATCAAACACACAAAAGGAATAACATCACCACGCAGTTTAATGAAATCAAATCATGCAAGTAATGAATAGCGGAAACAAAATAAAAACATACAATTAACTAACAGCGGAAGACTAAATGACTCATCTAATACATTCTTAATAAATGGCAATCTTAATAAATTCTTAAACTAAGTCCCAAGGCTTCCATAGTCCTGGCATCACACACCCTCCGCGCCTCCTTGTCCTTCCTTGCTAAATCTTTTCTTTTCCTGTATCTGCAGTAAGAGGAAGTGTAATCTATAAGCAAAATTTGCTTAGTAAGCGCTATCTAACTCACAAAATCACGAATGTGCATGTATACGAAAAGAACTAGAAACTATATGCTCTAAAAAGAAATAAAGCATAAACATAACTGCTCATGTCAAACTAATAGCAAAGAAAGGCTAAGGAATCTACTCATGTAATTCTAATAGCTAATCATGCTACTCATCTAATAGGTAACCATGAAAATTACTCATCCACTAGATAGACATGGTAGAATAAAGAACTAAACTTACTGATTTATAGAACTATATGAAACTTTATTTCATTTGTTCTAACTTAATCTTGAATACTTTATGTTTATGTAAAACTCGTTTTACTTGTTCAAAAACTTATACTTATAATACTTTAAAATAATAATCAACTTCTTCTTGGGCCCGGCAACTGTACTTTTACTTTTGTAACGACCTGACCCATTCGGCGGCCCATTTGGCGACCCTATGGTCGTCGACCGTCGACCGTCGACCGTCGGCCGAGCCGTTATTACTAGGTTATCTAAACCTAGGGACGACTATGGGAGCCCAACCCAAGGACAGAGAGTCCAGTACAGTGCCACTGATAAAAGTAAAATACTCGTTATCTTTTAATACTTCTATATAATACCTCGGCATTTTCTTTAGCACCTTGTGTGCCAAAATCCCTAAAGTCTTGACTTTGGGATCTACTTAAGGCCTTGGCCTTTTTCTTTCTTTTCTTTATCTTTCTTATATTTTTCTTAAACTCTTAAAAGAATATAAGCATGCTACAACAGATTAAAACAAAGGAAAACAATTCTAACTTCTTTAAAAATAGAATATAAGCCTCCTTTTATCATGTTCGTAATATGCAAAAATCTATCTTTTACTTTGAACATTAACATGGTTGAAAACATGCACTTTTGATTTAACCGAAACATGATGTCATAGCAAGATCAATCTGAACCATTCCATCTACATTAATCCGAAGCAAATGCAAAGCTATAAAACTAAACTAAAGCACTTCCTTAATTACAAACATGCACCGTTCATATTAATTATAGCAAGGATAACAGTTAACCTTTAATTCTCAACTAGCAAACATGCACTTTCAAAAGAAAAATGAAACAATGAAAACATCTGCTAGCACACCTAAACCTATTCCTTCTAATCTGTTCGGAAATTCTGCAGTCAACTCATATCAATCTAAGCTTAAACATAATAGCAATATATTGGTCATGGAAAAATCCTAACAATACACAAGAAACCATTGCAAAATAGTCCTTAGGTTCTTTACTGTCGAAAAGGAAAAGAAATCCCAAAGCCATCACCAAATACAGAAACTCATCTCGAAAATCCCATGGTCACATACTGATTTAAGCAAATCTCGGAAATCTCCTTTAAATCCCTAGCAACAATTTACTTACAAGCAAGCTCTAAGGTTTCATGCAAAGCTTCAGACACAAAGAAAGGAACAAGGAATAAACCTCGGAGCTATCCTACTGCAGGTGAGTAGCGACTTACCTCTTGTTCTAGGACTTACAGCCAAAGAAGGTGGCTTTTAATACTTCTAGGGCTTGCGGAGGACTCAAGCTCTCGGCAACTCCTTCACCTCCCCTTGTTCTCCTCGATAAGGTGATCACGATGGTGAAGAAATCTTCGGAGAACGCCCTCGCCGGCCGCCGGAACGCCCCTTGCTTGCTGCGGCGGTTTCGCCTGACGAGAAGCGCCGACGCGAGCGTGAGAGAGGAGGGGAGATTTTGGTTTCGGCTAAAACCTAAGTTCTCATTTTAATACTCTCATATTTCTGTTAACTAGTACTACTTAAATATATTTCAATATAAATTTAGTTAAGAAAAGTTCGGCTGGTCTTTTGGTGGGCTGCGTTCTACTTAAGGCCCGGCGCATTGGTTCAAATCCTGGCTGCAACCTATTTTCTTCCTATTATTTCTTGCTATTAACTTCTATTACTTAAATAAAATTCTTCCTTTACTTACTCAAGTAACAATTGCTAGCCCAGTTGGTTAGCCGACTTTTAACCGAATCAAAGGTTTAGGCTTCGATTCTTCCGCCGCGCACTTTTTATTCCAATTTATTTTAAACGTTCCAACTATAGCTTAAATATATTTCACTTCCATATATAATTAATAAAACGTTTGCAGATCAGTTGGTTGGCTAAGTCTGTTAAAATCTGGTTCGGGTCTGAGCTCTTGGGTTCAAAACCCAGCTTTAACACTTTTATATATATATATATTTTTTAAACTTCTTTCTCTTGTAAAAATACCAAACAAACTCCAAAAATTATGTAAAAATACTCTAAAAATTTCTAAAAATCTCTAGAATTTTTTTATAACATTTCTAGATTTTAATAAAGTCTTTTGGGACTCCAAATCATGAAATTTGGGGTGTTACATCAATGATGCGTTGAGTTTATATTATTTTAATTGTTAGGTTTGTTGAATATTTATTCAAATAAATTTTCGAGCTCGCTTAATATGCTTGCAAATTGAGCTTTAAAATGAGCTCTAAAATGAGCCCGAAAATAAGCTCGAGCTCGCATAACGAGTTAGGCTCGTTAACTATGATAATCGAGCTAATACCGAGCCGGGCTCAAACTATTCGTGAGCTTAGTAATTCCAAAACGAACCGAGCTCGAGCCTTATGATAAAAGTTTGATTTGAGCTCGAGTCCGAATATAACTTAAACGAGTCAAACTTAAATTCAATATTATTCGGCTCAGTTCGACTCGTTTACATCCTTAGTCTTCTTCGTGAGTATCATGAGTATCGATGTTGCCAAATTTCCCTATTCTCAAACCTTTCTTCTCCATTCTCCTCTTTCACTTCTCTCTTTTCCTCTACTACTCTGTCAATAACAAGTCTTAATTCTTTCGATCATCTCTTTCGCTGCTCCACTACAACAAAGCCATCTCATATTCTTAACCAAAACTATTTCATAATCATCTAGCAATTTTGATTAGAATTAATATATGAAATTTTATCTTTAAAATTTTAATCTAAATATATACTTATGCTACAAGAGACTATTAAAATTCACTTATTCTCTTAAAGTAACCAAGCAATTTAAAACCGACTACGTAGTAATTTTTAGCCAAAATTCTTATATGGGGATCCCTCAAAATTTAAATCTAAATAGATAGAAGCACTTTAGGAGGCTATTAGTGTCCATTTATACTTTCAAAATGACTAAAAAAACTCAAAACATAATCATATAATAATTATGACCAAAATTGTTATATGAGATTTTTCTCTCTCAAAGTTAAGGTAGAAGCCATAGTGAAGTTGCAAATTGGAAAGAAAACATAAAGATTTGCAAAGAAAAAAATAAACCAATTTCAAAAAAAAAAAATCAAGAGAACATAGAGGAGTATTTGTTTGTAAAATTTGAATATCTTAAGTTAATTTAATAATTTGGGTCAAAACTATTACATTAACTTAAATTGATCTAAATTGTAAAAGAAAGGAATAGCAAGAGGGTAAGAATTTATCATACATAATTTTAGTTAGATATTTTAGTTAGATGATTACCTGATAATCATATAGGTAAGATTATAAAAAATAAAATATAAACTAATATTATTTGGTTAACATTTGAAATACTCATTTTGAGAAAAAAAACTTAAAGAATTTTTTTTGTTAACTCTAGAATCACATAAAACCTTACACTTCCAAGATGATTATATTCCAGATCATATTCTTCATTTACTAACGTGATAGACATATTTCATTACTTGAGAATCACTCATTATTTGAATCAAACATAAATATGATTAAATAACATAACCTGATAATTAATGTTCTCAATAATAACCTTCCACTAAATATGTCCCAGAGGCTTTAGGGAATATAATGGTTACTTATTTGTAAAATTTGAGTAGCTTAGGTCTATATAATAATTTTAACTAAAATTGGTATATATGTTTAAATTAGTTTTAAATTGGATGAGGAAGTCATACCACGAATATAAAGGCTCTATTTTGAAATAAAAATAATATCATTTATCTCAAACAGTTCAATATTATTTGTCCCATGATAAGATATATAGATAGATAAATCACAAAGGACATTTTATCATAACATAATAGCTCTTTATATGGGAAAGATGAGACATCTAATAAGATATTTTATGCTAATTGAAAATTAATCTCAAAATTTATTAGAATAAATATTTATATATATACCAACTATGTCAACAATAAGAGTGGATATACATGCTCTAAGAATCAAAGAGGAATGCTTAATTGTGATATTTTAATATAACTCCATGTAAGTAATGCGAGTTGAAAGGGAGGGGACTTGCTCTATTTTTTTTTATTATTTTTTTTACAATAATTTAGATTTAGAGGAGTAAATTCAATAGATAATACAAAAGATGATACTCTTTGATGATTCCCCTTTTTTTTTAAAAAAAAAAATCCTTTTTATTATTGCCAGAATTTGAAAGAAACAATTTAGTTCTTATTTTTGTGGGAGTATACAAAGATACCCAACATTTAATTTGTCCACATGAATGGCCCGTATAACAATGTGAAAACGGTGTTGCTAAGAAGAATAGAAAGAGAAAGAGAGGATAGAACATATATTAAATATTTTGTAAAGATATCATCAAAGATTTTATAGAGATAGCTCATATTTCAATGGTGAAGTTTCATTCGTATTATAAGTTTATAACTAGCATCACTCATCTGCAACACATTTTCCATAAGCATCTCCTTGAAGAGATACAAACTCGTTGGCTGATGAAATTACATCATCTGATTGCCAACTGCAACTATTGCTGATCAGTTTCCAAACATTCCTTTTTCACATAACAAAGTGAGACAATTTACTTACCAAATGGAATGCCTAGTGAGCTTCCTCCATGCATCATCTCCAAATTATTAAAACTATTAGATATTTATAAATGTCTCAAAATTGTAAAAACCATTATCTTGGAGCATCTCAGATACCTGCATTCCGTGTTGGCAGTATTGTAGCAAGTTAATTAAGTCAAAAATCACCTCACTTCTAAGGTTACATGGAAATAATAAGAAATCTTCAGCATAGAAGAGTTATCATGTACATCTGTGGAATACCCAACTGAAATACATGTTAAAACCAAGGGAGTCCCGCCATTTGGAATTGACTACATAAATCTTCTCTGGCCACTGGAGAATGCATAGTAAAATTAATCGACTTAATAAAAGCCATAGAAACAAAGGAAGACGTCGCATGGAGACAAGTCAGGAGAAAAACTGTTCCAAACTAGTAGAAGTGAACACATTCGGTGCTATTTGTCCTGATTCCATTTGGGAAATATATAGTTGGAATCTGATGAATCGCTGTTAGGAACAAATTCAATATCTCAGATAATTTACAAATTAATAAATAACAAGATAATATGAATCGTGAATCAAAGAGCTTACCGAAAGCTGAGAGATAATATCGAGATTTGAATCAACATGCCAATCTGACTCCAGTTGGCGAACAAACGAGGTTCGTCCAGTTTCAGTGCTACAGAATAGTACCTGGCAATACTCCAGTAAAACAAATTCCACTGATGATCAAACAACAAATGGTGGTACATAATAATAATAAAAAAAATTAACAAACTCGATGGAAGTAAGGATTGTGAAGGCAGATACGAAATTAACAAAAATAGCTAGCTTCTGCTTTCTAGTGTTTCCCTTTGAGCTGAAAGAAACAATTATTGTTCAAAGGTTATAAATCAACATATTTCATTATATTACCAACCAAAAAAATGTCACATGCTACAATACAATACAACAATGTTCTCTTTACGTTTCTATATCCCCTATATTTCAAACATCATAGGTTGTCATTGGAATGAGTTAGCTACAACAAATCTGAATAATCAAATGCATTCAGAAAAAAAAATATTCTGTTCTTATAAGAACTAACAAACATTACAACAAATAGTTTCCATAGATAAGTTTAAAGGTACAAGAGATTCCCCTTCCTCTTAGCATTGACAAATAAGCATAACTTTCTCATATCGTCTTCACCATTAGAATTCCAACTAGAGAGCTTTCTTGAGGGAGTATTCAAGACTGAATTCAATCATATTCAATGGTTTATAGACACTGCTTGACTATAACGGTCTTCAAATAATTGAGAAAGATCAAAAAAGAAACTCATCTCAGAAGAGAAACAGGATGAAGTGTTTGATTTGTTCAGTCAACTCATATACAACCAACAATTACTAACAGCAAGTTCTAAAATCTATCTTCCATTGCATACAATGAAAAGAAGAAAAGAAAGAAAATCCAGATGTGAAAATATATGAAAACATATTATTCACACACAAGTTTGTACCTTGTCCTTGATCAAGCCACTGTATAGGAAAATTCCAGAATTCTCAAGAGCAGAAAGAACTCTTTGCTGCAAACCCACAAATCCAGAAAATGACAAAATCAGAAATTAACCATAAAACTGTGTAGTTGATTTCCAACACAGGTAGGCAGAGTTGCACAACCCCACGGCATTTTGTATGAACAATAAATCATCACAGGTAAGAATTAAAATAAAAAAAGAAAAAGAAATAGCAAGTTTTTCTAACAATTATTTGCAGGCATATTCATGAAAACATTTTTACATGTTTTATTGAAACTAGATTATAGATAATCTATAAAAACTTGAAAAGCTATCCTGATGAGAAAAGAAGGTAGTGACAAAGGATTCACACTATAGAAGAGACACACTTATGAAAGAATTTACCTTATCTAATTGTAATATGTGATCATGATTAAGAACCATTTTATCATTTCGAATTGTTATCTCATCAGTTACATAAAAAAACATTTCGCAATTACTTCTAGCAAATTTGTAGAGTAAGTTCTTGAATAAATATAGTCAATAAGCAGTACACTTCAGATTTACATGAATCAGTCATTGTAGTTGATAAAACATGCATCATAAAATAATTATATTGATTAAATATACACAAACAAAAATGTTAGCTTACTATAACTGTCAGGATAATTTTGTTAAAATAATATATTAAAATGCTGTTACCTCACTCTCGTTGTCAAGGACAGTTTCCATCAAATACAGGTCACAATGTTTACAAATTTCCTTTATCACTGGAAGCACAGGGAGCTTAACAGTAGCATGTTTCTGCAAAATTTGTGTCCATTGGGTTCCTCAATCAATCTAAATCAGAAAGAAGATTGCCAAAGTACAGCCAAAGAATTAACCTGTAGCTCTTCTGGGGTTTTCTCCTCAAGAATTATTCCTAGAAGCTGGCAAGTAATCTGTAGATGAACAGAGAAAGGAATTAACGAAAAAAATTGTTTATCAAGAGAGAGGTTATTCCAAAATGTCCACAAGCAAGTACTACAAAATTTGAATTGTGTTGCTCATGTCCACCCATCTATATCAAAGAGATATGGAAGATAATCAAGTTAATGCAAATGATCACAAGATTACTTGTGGAAGTAGGGCGAGTAGAACATGAGTAATTATGGTTTTTTGAAGTCCTGGTCCTGGACCAAGTGACTGAGAAAATAGGAGGTGCAAGCACTGCCAACCTTCCAATCAACTAGCTTCATATTGATTCCCCTATTGCTTAATGAATGTTAAAGGAAATTGTAGTGCATTGAGTAGGTACTTGTCAGACAGAGTACACTACTTGGGTACTCATTTTTTCAAGCAGGATTATGTATCATCAATATGATCCTATGCACCAACAGTTGCTTAAGAAAGTTAGAGACACTTTTTGACAATGTGTGGTGGTTTGATTTTATACAATGACACTATAAGAGGGGTTTAACCTTGTAGCTTTTGCCTCAAATGGATTGTTGCCTCTGCCCTAGATGCGGAATAGTGTCACAATCAAGATGGTGTGGGAAAACCTCATTGGCAAGACCAAAAAAACAAATAAAAAAATGATCTTAAGCACAATGCAACAACCTCAGGAGCACTGAAACTTTGAATCGTCTGAAACTCACTAATTGGCAATAATCAAAATGGCTAGTCTATCATCACTCAATTTGTAAAGACATAGAATGTAAGATACGACAATTAAATAATAAGTATTATCGGAGAAATAACCTTATAGAATTTTTGGAGAATTTTTAGAAATTTTCTGGGATTTAATTTGAGTCCGTATGATAGGTTTAAGGAGATAAATCAATTAGGCTTAAGGAAAGTCTATTTGGAATAACCATTTAAGTGGGAGTTAATTGAAAAATTAACTTAGGGTTTAATTAACTAGACCAAAGTATTAATATAAAAACCCTAAGTATATAACCAATGCTACAATGCTTAAGCCATCAAACGCCGTTCCTTTCTTTCAGAAAATCCTGATCTCCTCCCTTCTCTATTGACGTCGTTCTCTTTGCCCGATGCTACGCTACCCACCACCAGATGTTGCGCTACCCACCGCCTGATGTTGCCATCACCGGAAGGGAGGAGTCAACGAAGGGAACTAGGGCAACCTCTTCCTCATGCGAATCTACACGACGCTATTGCCTGACTCCGTCGACGCCATTCGACTGCTGCCATCTCCTCGCATTGGAGCATTGTCATCCATTCACGATGCCAAGGCCAGCCTCGTAACATCATGATCTTGCTCCGAGCCATATCCTACCCTTGATCAACGACGCCTTGCCCTCTCCCTCTCGTGTCACAACCGAACACCTCCTTCCAGCCACGAGCAGGAGGTTAACGACCATTCCTCTCCATTGCAGTCTAGCTGCCAAAAGTTGGTCTTCGTTAGAGAGGAATCTGTCGATACATAATTGGGGTAAGGATGCTTAATATCAGATTGGCAGCGATCTATATTTGTAGCAATCTGATTTCCATTTTTGTATTGGGAGGTTGTGATTTGTAGTTTGGCCGACCTCTGTAACTTCGGCCACTGTTTTCCGACAGCAACTTCACCTAGCTTCGACCACTATTTCTGACAGCAAGCTTCTCCGACCGTGAGTCAACAATGGTGCATTCGGATAGGGTAAGATTGATTCGTTCATTTCCCTATCATAGTTAGTAGTTGATACAATGGATTGAATGATGGGTTAATTGATTATACAAGTTGATTAATTTGTATTGGATTGATTAATGGATGGATTCAGTGAGTATGTGGATAATCCATTATTAATTGGATTTGTTGGGTTGTTAGTTCATGTCTTGATTTGGATGAAAGCATGATCATTATCAAGATTATTAGAATGATTATCAAATTTGGGTCATTCCTTTCCATCGCTGTCTGATCTCCTGGCTGTCGGAAGTTGGTCTTTGTTGGAGAGGAATCTGTCGATACATAATTGGGGTAAGGATGCTTAATATCAGATTGGCAGAGATCTATATTTGTAGCGATCTAATTTCCATTTTTGTATTGGAAGGTTGTGATTTGTAGTTTGGCCGACCTCTGTAACTCCGGCTACTGTTTTCTGGCAACAGCTTCACCTAGGTTCGGCCACTATTTCTGAAAGCAAGCTTCTCCGACCGTGAGTCAATAGCGGTGAATTCAGATTAGGTAAGATTGGTTTGTTCATTTCCCTATCATGGTTAGTAGTTGATACAATGGATTGAATGATGGGTTAATTGATTATAGAAGTTGATTAATTTGTATTAGATTGATGGATGGATTCAGTGAGCATGTGGATAATCCATTATTAATTGGATTTGTTGGGTTGTTAGTTCATGTCTTGATTTGGATGAAAGCATGATCATTATCAAGATTATTAGAATGATTATCAAATTTGGGTGAGTTTTAGAGATAATTTTAAACCTAATCTAATTAGGTTGTGGAATGGCTAGAGTTAATTGAAGGATTAAACCTAATCAAATGAAGATGATGGATTAATTAGGGTTAAACTAGCTTAACTCTAGTTTAAAAGGTAAATTGTATTAGTAAGACCTAAACATTAATTGGGGGTTAATCAAAGATCATGTTCGATTAGAGTTACCCTAATTAATTTGGAGATTTTATTTAGCAATTTAATTCAGATAAAATTAGTTAAATAAAATATATTAATACAAGACTTTGATTCAAGACAAGCATCTTGACGTGAGATTGTTTAGCACGATCGACAAATAAAGACGGATACTTTTTCCTTGGCCTCTATAGTTCATTGAACTTGGTGCATGATTTTAAATGATGGATTAGGTCGTTTAACCTTAAATCTACTTGTATTTATCCATATTTGATACTTACGTGCTTGACCAGATGATCTGTTTATTGCTTATACAATCTAAGTTTTGGATATCTACACTCTATAGAGTATGTAATATAAGAGATATCATGTTGACTGATTATATGCATGTAGTTTGTACACGTGTATGGTATGCACTATAAGAGTTAACATGCTGATTATACATATGATGTAGAGTATACACATGAATGGTATGTACCATAGGAGATATCATGTTAATTGTACATTTGCATATTGTGTGTGCACACGTGTCTAGTGTATACTATTGGAGGAATCATGTTGATCATACCTATGTTGTGTGAGCACACATGTCTGGTGTGTACTATTGGAGGAATCATGTTGATCATACTTATGTTGTGTGAGCACATGTGTTTGGTGTGTACTATTGGAGGAATCATGTTGATCATACCTATGTTATGTGAGCACATGTCTCTAGTATGACTATTGAAGGTATTATGTCGATTATACCTATGTTGTAGGGTGCATACGTGTCTGGTATATACTATAGATGTTGCTACTTACTGTATTTGTTGTTTAGTAGACACCAATAAGATCTATTCGTACCTATAGTCCTAGGTGATAGATGGATTACTAGATATACCTATGATATTTGGGTTGTTGCATTGATGATGATTGTATTAGTATTATGATTATTTACACCATGTTTATCATTACACTGTATGTATGCTGACGACCATTACTCCCTTATGGTATGAGTTAGTTGTCAGTCATCTTGTTGTCCATTCGACTACTCAAGTGTAGTGGTAGCTTGGAGTTGGATTCAGTCTGTCCTGTCATCTTGCTGTCCATTCGGCTACTCAGGTGTAGTGGTAGCTTGGAGTTGGGTTCAATCTATCCTGTCGTGCCCGCTTGGCCACTCTGTGTAATGGTAGCTAGAGTCGTGCAATCAGTGTCCTTGTTAAGAAGCTAGGTAGTTACTTTGCATCCTGCCCATCTCGGCCACATTGATCCAGTGGTAGCTTGGAGACACGAGCAATTGTCACAGTCCTGCCCACTCAGCCACAAGGATGTAGTGGTAGCTTGGAGTGGTGTGTACGAGTGACGCATACATGTGTATATGCATATGGTGTACGGTGCATTTTTTAAAGATATATCTATATTTACTTTTGATTGTTGCATTTGCTTGAGATATGATTGTTGCATATGAATATCATAATTCATACATGCTCATTTATCATACATGTTGCCTCCGGGGCTATGGTGCAGTGGCAGGGCATCCAGGTTGTCACCCAAGCACCCGCAATTCGAGCCCCAACTATGGCGAATTTCCAAGAATTTTTCCTCCAAATAGGGTACGCAACTAAAGGATGTTGGGCTCCTGGGTTGCCCGCTGCAAGCGCTTCCCGATTTACCTTGGTGGCCAGTGGAAAATTTCCAGGGGTCGGGCTGGTCACCCCAGGCTCGACGTTACCTAGTCTGGTTAATCATTTTTTTATTTATCATACATGTTGATGCGGAGGGGATGCAAAGCAAATGACTGGCCAGCTGTCGAGCACATGCGGATCCCACGAATCGAACGAACACATAGCCCGCGAGATCAAAGGCGCGTAAAAGCGAAAGTCGTGATCCGAGTGGGCATAGAGCCTGAGAACTGAACGGGAGCGTAACCCGTGAAATTGAAGGCACACGAAAGCGAAAGTCGTAAGCCGAGCAGGCGTAAAGCCCGAGAACTAAACGAGAGCATATCCGATGAAATCGAAGGCACACGGAAGCGAAATTCATGAGCCGAGCGAGCATAAAGCCTGTGAGATACTCTGGTCCGAGACCCGTGGAGATACTCTTGTCCAAGACCTGTGGAGATAGCTCAACCCTAAACGGGAGAGACAGATACCTCAATAAGCTAGTCCGAGACAAGTGAACATTGCTCGACCCCGAACGGGGGAGATAGATACCTCAATAAGCTGGTCCGAGACCAGTGATAAGACTGCTCGACCCCGAACGGAGAGATAGATACCTCAATAAGCTGGTCCGAGACCCACGGAGAGTGCTAGCAGTCTCCGAACGAGGGAGATAGATCCCTTAATAAGCCGGTCCGAGGCTAGTGGAGACTACTCGACCCAGAACGAGAGAGATAAATACTTCAATAAGCTGGTCCGAGACCAGTGACGACTGCTCGACCCCGAATGAGGGAGATAAATATCTCAATAAGCTAGTCCGAGATCAGTGGAGATTGCTCGACGCTAAACAGGTAAGATAGATACCTCAATAAGCTGGTCCGAGACCAGTAGAGACTGCTCGACCCCGAACAGGGGAGATAGATACCTCAATAAGCTGGTTCGAGACTAGTGGAGACTGCTCGACCCCGAACGGGGGAGATAAATACTTCAATAAGCTGATCCAAGACCAGTGGAGACTGCTCGACCTGGAACGAGGGAGATAGATATCTCAATAAGCTGTTCCGAGACAGTAGAGATAGCTCAACCATGATATTCTTTGACAAAAGGGTTTATAGTCACCGCTCGACTGTTGATGTTCTTTGCCTCAAGGGTTTATAGTCATCGCTCAACTGTTGATATTCTTTAACTCAGGGGTTTACAGTCGCCGCTCGACTGTTGATGTTCTTTGACTCAAAAGTTTATAGTCACTGCTCGACTGTTGTTTCAACTCAATCTCACTGACTCCCGAATGCCCGTGGAGTTAGGGGTAGAGTCAGAGAGAATAATTTTAGCCCTACTGCCTGACTAAGGGAGCGAAATTCATAGCAATATGAGGGAACAGAGCCCGTAGCAGTAGGACGAAGCAGAGCCCGTAACAATATGAAGGTGTACAACCCCAAGGGTGGAGGGTGCAGAAGTTGTAGCCGTAAGAGGGTGCAAAGCCCCATAGTAGAGGATGTAGAGCTTGTAGTAATATATTGTACCAGAGAGACGAGCCCCTAGTCCCTGATCGAAGGGTGAGGCCCTTAGTCTATGATCTGAGAGCTAGGCCCCTGGATCCTGATCGACGAGCTATATCACTAGTGTATGATCGGGGAGTTGTGCCCCTAATATCTTATCGAGGAGCTATGCCCCTAGTGTTTGACTGGGGGTTGTGCCCCTAGTGTCTGATCTGGGAGTTGTGCCCCTAATGTCTAATCGGGGAGTTGTGCCCCTAGCGTCTAATCAGGGAATTGTGCCCCTAGCCTCTGATTGAGGAACTGTGCCCCTAATCTCTTATCAGGGAGTTGTGTCCTTACTCTCTGATCGAGAAGTCTCAACGGATCCTACAACCAAAAGGAAAATACAATGGAAAAACTTACCTACTGATCGGCTGAGGATCCGAGTTAATCCCTCGACTCCCGAATACCCGTAGAGTGAGGGGAGAATATAATATGTTTGTCGAAATCCGTCGAAATCCTTCGAGACCATGACGATGACAAAGAATTTCCAGGCGTTATCCATCTTCTCATTCTAGATCAGGTAGAGGTTCCCACAAAAGGCGCCAATATGATCCTGTCTGAAAGTTGAGAAGTCAGAACTACCGGTGTGATGTGGTTGTAATGCTAACCAAGTCGCCATGCCCCAGAGGGGGAGGATATGATGAACTGTCCTCTATGTTGACCAAGTCGTCAGAAGGCCTCTGGTCAATGTTACCTGCAGACAACGACCGAGTTGCCCCAATCCTAATCACCGTGATGCTTGAGGCAGATCCAACGAATATATAAGGAGCAGGATAATAGCTAAACAACGAAATGAATAAAGAGTGAGTACAGTGACGTACCCTGCCCAGGGGACGCTCTCTAGTAGACCGGTGAGCTAGTCGTGATGCTGATTGAGTCGTCGTGACTCAGAAGAGTAGATGAATATGAGTCGACTGAGGAGCTGGATCCGGAGGCGACGTCACGGAGCCAAATGCGGCATGGATCCTGATAGCGGCACGCAACCGAAATATAGCAACGACACGCAGGCCGGATCATAATAATGGCTCACAGACCGGATAATATCAACAACTCACAATCATAATAGTGGTGCGAGGGGCGAAACACGACTCGATGGCCAAAGACGGGTAAATCAGGGGCCGAGCGGAATGCTGGATCACCATAACATAGGTTGCGCTAAACATGAATCAATTGAATTTGAAGGCAAAGATGTCGGCAAGTCAGATCCACTGACAGGGGTGTCAATTGGTCGAATCTGACGGTGGGGGCGCCAACAGTGACATTAGCAGCGACGTTGACAGCTGGTGGCTACTTGTCGGGGCTGTGAAACGACGCTCTCGCAGGTGCAGTAGTCGGCCGAGGCTGAGGGGGAGAATAGGAAGCGGCGGCAGGCTGTGGTGCAAAAGGGAGGGTAATGAAGTGCGACGACAATACCCTTGGCACTGGAGTGAGTCGTGGGTGGCCAATGGTCGGCCTACGAAGGCAACTACACCAGAGGCAGCGACGTCTTGTGGGAGAGAGAAGAGGAGAGGCGACATCAGTGTCGTTGACGTGAGTGAATCTAAGGGAGAAGAGAGGAGAGGCTTCGCCAGTCTCTCCTCTGCGTCCGATGGTGGCGACGTGTCCTGCAGGAGAGGAGAGGGAGAAACGGTGTGAGCAAGATCTCAGCGGCATGAAGAGGCAGCCGCGTAACGACATTGGCGACCTCAGCGGCGTCGGTGTGGAGAAGGGAGGAGGCGGTCGCCTCCTCCCACCCCCCAATCTTTCTTGAACAACACTCCCTCTCCCTTCTAAAACCTAAAACAATGAAATGACCCTAATGCCCTCTTTGCCCACCTGTCCTCCTCTTACCGCATCACATGTATATGCTATCATATATTGCTCAAGTGTTACGAGCAGATCTATTGTTGATCCCTAGTGAGTTTACTAATCTCTATACCATGTGTTAGATCCAGGTTGGGTATATACAATCATTATGTCAATTATAATTATGTGCAATTACTATGCCATATATGATAATATTCTTATTTCCTTACTAAGACTGTATGCTTTAATCTCCATGTTTTACATTGACCATGCACTATCATATCTAATACCCACTGAGTCACCCGAATTCACCACCCCTCCGCCCACGAACAAAACTCAGCCCCCCCTTCTTTCTTGAACGATGCTCCCTCTCCCTTCTAAAACCTAAAATAGTGAAATGGCCCTAATGCCCTCTTTGCCCACCTGTCCTCCTCTTACCGCATCACATGTATATGCTATCATATATTCCTCAAGTATTACGAGTAGATCTATTGTTGATCCCTAATGAGTTTACTAATCTCTATACCATGTGTTAGATCCAGGTTGGGTATGTGCACTCATTATGTCAAATATAATTATGTGCAATTACTATATCATATAATGATCATATTCTTATTTCTTTACTAGGACTGTATACTTTGATCTCTATGTTTTAAATTGACCATGAACTATCATATCTAATACCCACTGAGTCACCCAAATTCACCACCCCTATTTGTACTTTTATGTTTCTCAGGTAACATGCAGATGTTGCGGAGTTACTTGGAGTATCCTATATGTCGGTTCCACGTCATATGTGAGGACAATCTTCACTTTGCTTTTGCTTTTCTTTGGATTTTATGGATTTGTCATTGTAATAATTTTAACATGGACTTGGTGTTTAGCCTTGTGGCTACTTTTATTATTTTTGATGGTTATTGTGTAAAGCCTAGCTGACTAGTAGTCTGTCATTTTTGGTTTATGTGGGTTGTCCTTGTGTCTTCTGCTGTGTTTTTCTTCCAGCCGTGTGGACTACTTTTTATCCTGTGTGGTTGTGTATGATTTTAGCCGTGCGAACTGTAGTATTTTTATATTTGTACAACCATGTGGCGGACTCCTCCAGGATGTGACATGGAATGCCAAAGTTACATCCACCTAAATTTTATGTTTATTTGCACATTACAACCTAGGTTAGCATATAGATAAGTGCAACCATGACAAAAATATAATTCTGAAATAAACAAACAAATATGGACCGATTACATTCATATGTTCAGATTACATACC
The DNA here is from genome assembly GCF_018446385.1 of Zingiber officinale. Taxonomy (NCBI): domain Eukaryota; kingdom Viridiplantae; phylum Streptophyta; class Magnoliopsida; order Zingiberales; family Zingiberaceae; genus Zingiber; species Zingiber officinale. The sequence continues at coordinate 56,261,825 of NC_056006.1, read as the reverse complement.
CTTCTGCAGCCACCAAGTCTCTTCCTCACAATTTGTCCCAGAGTTAACTTTGATAATTCAAAGTAAATAAAAAAAATTAGCACCTGTTATCCCAGATTCCAAACCTCATAGCCAAGCAAGAATTCTACCTCAACAGCAGACGCGACGTCTTCTACCGCATTCGCGTCCATCAACGGACCAATGGGTAAGTTTCCTTCCGAGGCTGGAGACTCATTTCCAGTCTCAGCTAGACTCGTCGACGAAGAAGCCCTATCCTTGCGACGATCTCTGGCCCGTCGGCCAGACGACGGACTCAGGAGCTTCCAGGCAAAAATGCAGGCGATGGCTAAGCCCGCAATGGCCCCAAAAGAACCAGCGCTCTAGAGGATCAAATCCGATACTGATTGAGGTAGGAAACTTTTAGGGTTGGGATTAAAAAGAAGAAGCATGATTTACCTTATGGTGGACGACGAGCGCGAAGGCGTCTGTGATTTTGCGATGGAGGAGGCGCGAGAGGCGGCGCAAGAGGGCGCCGAGGTTGTCCACCGCGCGATCCGACATGGGAGGAGGAGTACTGCCGACGTCGAAGGGAAAGACGACTTTTGCCGTTGGATCGCCCGAGAATTAGGGCGAGGAGAGAGGGCAAGAGGAAGGGGGCGAAACTGGGACCAAAATTCGGTACAGATACTAGAAGCGTCGTCCATACTTATGACAAATTAAGTCGTTACTTAAGTCGTGCTTCCTCGATTTCAGTTTTTGAAATCTCCCATAAGTTTTTGAAAGAATCGAAATATTAGCACATGAGGTATTACAGTAGGTAATTGTCTATTAGTCATTATTTTAAAGATTATTAATCATCATGATGTATCTTCATCGTATTGATCTGAGGATGAATTGGTAAGGATGTTAGGATTGAGCGTATTCACTTTTTGTCATTTGAAGAAATCGAAATGTAGCTCTCAGGGTGTAGCACAGACGTTGAGTGCATGACATTTCTGACGTAATAGTTAGGGGTCGATTTTTAAGAACTGACGATCTCAGATTTATCCCACCATATACCTGATACCTATGTATTTAAGAATAAAACTGGAGAAAAAATAATAATAAGTATTATTAATTGATAATTTTCTAGAAGGCATATTTTAAATTTGGTTTTATTCAAAGGCACATTAAAATTTTAGAATTTTTAAAAGACATACTTGATTTTAATTGTACCTTTCTATAAGTATTGATTTTTTATTTTTTTTCATTCCCTCCCGTTAAATCTCTTCTCTTCTATAATATCTTTTCTCACTTCTCTTTATTTTAAAAGTAATTATTTAAATTTTAATTGATAGTTTAAGTTTATTTAATTTTATTTTTAAAACTGCAAGCACAATGGTCTTCTTTTATCTTGTAGGGGGGAAGGGATGCCAGTAATGTTGAAACGTCTTGAATCTCAATTATACATACATTTATAGTAGATTTTCAATTTAACTAAGATTTATAAATAGCTCTTAAAATATTAATTACTAGCAACCTTGAGTACTGATTATACAATTCTAGAATTTATTCTTTAAAAGAAATATGTTAACCAATGCGGAAATTAAATTGGATGATCTTCAGGTTGTACTGTCATTATCTCGAGTTTGCTAATCTGTTAATATCTCCTACCTTATTCGTCTCATGACCTTAAATAGTTAAAATCTATAAGTCAAGAGACTCTGTACATTTAAACCCTACTATACATTGATTAATTCTTATACCCATGTGTCAAAATGGAAAATCCTAACTTAACTAAATCTTTATTTATAGTAAAGTATTTTGCTTACATATGCGTGCTAAAAGCATGAATATAACTAGGGGTGTTCATTTGGTTTGGTTCGGATTATTTGGATTATTCTGTTCGGGTTATTCGGATTTTATAATTTTCTAAATCCAACTAAAGAACCAAACCGAATTAGCTATAAACCAAACCGAATTACCCGAAACTAATTCGGGTTATTCGGTTCAGGTACCAATTAACCCAATTTTCTTTTCATTTCAAATTTTCACTCTTCTTCAAATAAATAAACTCTTAATAATTTATATTTATAAATAAATAAGCTCCAAATTTGATAAAATAGTTTCATTTGATATAAGAAAAAAACTTACACATTCCAAAGATTATACTAAAAAAAATTTAAAAATATATATTAATTCCTTATTCGGGTTTCGGGTGGGTTATTTGGATGAGGAGTTAAATCCAAAATCAAACCATTAACCCAATTAACATTTCGGATCAGTTCATTCAACCGGCCCGAATTTCATTTAACCAAATCAAATAACCCGAATGTTATTTGGATCGGGCGGGTTAATGGATTGATCCGAATAATGAACACCCTTAAATATAATCATACTGCATGCCACATGATCATGAACATAAGCATAGACGTGAGCATAAACATATATAAGCATAAACATAAACATACACATAAATGAACATAAACGTGAATGTGAGCATAAGAGCATAGGCATAAGCATGAACATACATAATATAAACATACACATGAACATAAGTCTCATGGTTTGGCGGCTCCCCGAGCATGAGTTCTCGGATCATACCACTATTCTATACTTGAAGTTAATTAATTTCTTAAGTAAGCTTCTTGAGCTTGCCTGGGATATATCTTATTTGTCCCCTTTCTTCTACCATAATTGGTAGGGATCCGAACCTTAGAACAGGCACGCCTACCTATACATACTTAAACTGTTACTATGGTATAAGCTCCCCGGGCTCGCTCGGACCATATCTTACCCATAGTGTGAGCTACTCGGGAGGGGATCCCCGGATCAACACTCGAAGCTCCCTGGACAAAGGTACCCACACCCAAACCGTGGAACAGGAGTGATACATAGTAGCCTCTAAGGCGTAGTACAGACGGTGGGTGCATGACATCTCTAGCGTAATGGGTAGGGGTCGATTCTCAAGAACTGACGACCTGAGGTTTACCTCACCATGTGTCTGATGCTTGTGTAATTGCATGTACCTCCCTCCATATCCGTGGGGTCGGCACTAGGGGGTTGTTAATATAGAGGAGTGATACATAATACCCAGATCGTAGCTTGGTAAGCTCCTCGAGGTGTAAGACTCCCCCGAATCAACACTTGAGAGGCTTCCTGTGTAATGCCCCGGCCCAAGCAGGCCCCACCCAGACCTAACCGAGAACGTCACCAGAATTGCCCATTGGATTGACGACTAGCTCCATAGACCACCGGAGGTCCTTTCAGTGTGCTTTGTCCTCACTCGCACGCACCCTGGAAAACTTCCCAAGAGGTCACCCATCCTCAGATTTCTCCAAGCCAAGCACGTTTAACTTTGGAATTCTTAAGTTTAGGCTTCGAAAAGGAATGTGCACCTTGGTGATATGGATTATACCATCTAACCTTTTAAGCCATACTTAATCAGAATCTCAGAACCGGGGTATTACAATCACCCCCACTTAAAGAGACAACGTCCTTGTTGTGTAACCACGAATCACACCATAGACAAATCCCAAAATCTCCCTCGCTAGGTGGTGCCCTGGGTGCTCCTGCCACAGGCGCACTCACGGTCGCAAGGTCGCTCTGATAGCATCTGTAACGCCCCCGCCCAAGCAGGCCCCACCCGAACCGAACTAAGAACATCACCAGAATTGTTCATCGAGTTGACGACTAGCTCCACAGACCACCGGAGGTCCTTTCAGTGTGCTTTGTCCTCACTCGCACGCATCCTGGAAAACTTCTCAGGAGGTCACCCATCCTCAGATTTCTCCAAGCCAAGCACGCTTAACTTTGAAATTCTTAAGTTTGGGCTTCGAAAAGGAAAGTGCACCTTGGTGATATGGATAGTACCATCTAACTTTTTAAGTCATACTTAACTAGAATCTCATAACCGGGGTATTACATCTTGGCTTATCGAGGCATATCCTCCCTATACATACATAACTAATTCTATGGTAAGCTTCTTAGCTTACTAAGACATATCTTACCTATATATACATAACTAATTCTAATGATAAGTTTCCCGGGCATACTGTTAGAGTGTATACTGAAAGCCTAAGCTTTTGTAAATATTTATTTTGAATAAAGAATCACATTTGGTCAAATTATCTACATTTATTTATAGTTGTTCAATTAATTTATATTGTAGATAACATAGTATGTGGTGTCCAATACAGAAGATAATGTTATCAGTATCTTATAAATTATAAACAGTATCTCACGACCAAGATGGAAAGGAACAAACCATTGGAAGGTCGTAGTGTAATTAGGTATTAGTTTATCTTAACTAAATAATTACACTAGTACACTTAGAGTGTATTGAGTAGGACCATTAGAGGTCGTTTCTTTTATATTGACTTTATAAAGGAATAAAGACCTCGGTTATTATGGAAGTGTGTGCTCTTAATCCTAATATAATAACAAGCACATATATTTGATATTTATTTCTTTAATTTATCAATGGGTGAGATTTAGTTCGATAAATCAATAAGCCCGATAAGTTGGGAAATGATATCACTTATAGTGTGTGTTGTTGATTATAGAAGGAAACTGTGTCCTAGTGATCTAGGTTGAGAATGATCCTAAGAGAAGCTCATAAGGATTGTCATGTTAAACCCTGCAGGTGGACTTAGTCCGACATGACAATAAGGTTGAGTAGTACTACACTTGGACTAAGATATTAATTAAGTGAGTTGTCAGTAACTCATTTAATTAGTGGGCATTCATTATCTTAAACACAGGGAGACTAACACACTCATAATAAGAAGGTGTTAGGATATATACTAAAAGCCTAGCTTTTGGTATAAACATTTATCTATAAATAAGAATCACATTGGTCAAATGTCTACATTTATGATAAATATATTTGTTCAATTAATTTATATTATAGATAACATGGTGTGTGGTGTCACATAAAGAGGATCATGTTATCAGTAGCTTATAAATTATAAACAGTTGCTCACGACTAAGATGGAAAGGAACAAACCATTGGAATAGTCGTAGTGTAATTAGGTATTAGTTTATCTTGACTAATAAATTACACTCTAAGTGTATTGAGTAGGACCATTTTAGGTAAGTTCTTTTTATACTGACTTGATAAAAGAACTAAACCTTAGTTATTATGGAAGTGTGTGCTCTTAATCCTAATATAATAACAAGCACATATATTTGATATTTATTTCTTTAATTTATCAATGGGTGAGATTTAGTTCGATAAATCAATAAGCTCGATAAGTTGAGAAATGATATCACTTATAGTGTGTGTTGTTGATTATAGAAGGAAACTGTGTCCTAGTGATCTAGGTTGAGAATGATCCTAAGAGAAGCTCATAAGGATTGTCATGTTAAACCCTGCAGGTGGACTTAGTCCGACATGACAATAAGGTTGAGTGGTACTACACTTGGACTAAGATATTAATTAAGTGAGTTGTCAGTAACTCATTTAATTAGTGGGCATTCATTATCTTAAACGCAGGGAGACTAACACACTCATAATAAGAAGGAGCCCAAAATGTAATTTGGGATTGGTGCGGTAGTTCAATAATAGTTCTTTAGTTGAATGAATTATTATTGATGAAATTAAGTTATGTGTTCGGGGCGACCACGGGATGCTTAATTTCATCGGGAGACCAAAACCAATTCCTCCTCTCGGTCTCTATCGTAGCCTCTTGTATATAGAGATTTATACCCACCACATACCCACCTTCTTACCCATCCTAATGGGGCCTACCAAGCTAGCTTGGAACTCAAGCTAGGGCCGGCCAAGACCAAGTGGATGAGCCAAGTTGGTGGCCGGCCAAAGTTTGGGTCCTAAGCTTAGATGGCCGACCATTAGAATATTAAAAAGGATTTTTATTAAAATTATTTCTTATGTGGATATCATGGTTTTAAAAGAGAGTTTAAAATTTAAATCTTTCCTTTTATAGCTTTCTACAAAAGATTAAGAAAAGATTTAAAATCTTTCCTTATTTGTAGATTAAAAGGAGATTTTAATTTTGAGAAAACTTTCCTTTTTAACATGATCATAATTTAAAAGAGAGTTTTAAAAATTAAATATTCTCTTTTATTAGTTTCTACAAAAGATTAAGAAAATATTTGATATCTTTCTTTATTTGTAGATTGAAAAGAGATTTTAATTTTTTAGAGATAATTTTCCTTTTTGGAAATTATCCACATGTTTAAAAGAAAGATTTTAATTTATAAAATTTCCTTTTTATAACCCACCATGAAGGGAAAAATTATTGGAGAAATTTTTTATAAATTTCCGAAAACAAATTAGGAAGTTTTAATTTTTGTTTTAATTAAAACTCTCCTTGTTTTGGGGAAATAAGTGGCCGACCATGTAATAATGAAAAGGAAAATTCTTTTTAATTAAATAAAATTTTTCTTTTCATGGCAAAAGAATTAAGGAAGTTTTTAATTAAATTTCCTTATTTGCCAAGACCAAGGAATATAAAAGATGAGGTAGAGGTGTCTTCATGGTGAACGACTCTATTTTTTTCTTCCTCTCTTTTCTTCCTTGGTGGTGGTCGGCCCTATTATTTTTCCTTCTTCCTTTTCTTTCTTTTTCATTGGTCGGACCTTGTAATCTCATGGAGCTTGAAGATGACCGGATTTTAGCATGGAGAAGAAGGAGAGAAAGGAAGTATCCCTTGGAGTTTGGTGGTGGTGACCGAACCACATCTATTCATGGAATATTTGTGGTGGCCGAATCATGCTTGGAGAAGAAGGTGGCTTAGGTGGATTCTCATCTCGGTAGATCGTTGCCCACACAACGTCCGGGATAAGAAGAGGAATACGGTAGAAGATCAAGAGGTCGTTGCATACAAAGGAAGGTATAATTAGTAATTAATTTCCTCATCATACTAGTTGTATTTCTTTTGTATGAATTCCAAACACAAGAGGCATTAGATTCTAGATTTTCGGATTTGTTTCAAAGATGTGTTTCTTTTTGTTTTATTTTTCGAATTTGTGATTCGATTGTTCTTTTTGGTTAACCTAGAGTTATTTACAACAACAACAACCAAGCCTTTTCCCACTAGGTGGGGTCGGCTGTATAAATCCTTTTACGCCATTGAGCTCTATTTCCTATTATATCATCATCTATATTTAAATAAATTTTATCTTGTTTTATTGTTGCTAACTGTTACGCTCCGCAAGTGTACGGAAATGTCGCAAGTAATATAAAAGATTATCGTATCCGCAGGGACTGGAATAAGCACTAGAAATGTCTCAATGCGAATTAGCTAAACAACTATCCAATCGTTTCAAAAGCAAAGTAAAGGTAAACAAATCTAATATTAAAGATCAACAAACAAGAGTTTAGTGTTTTGGGTTATGATAAAGGGAGATTCTAGGAGTTTCGGTTTCTTTGTAAGATTTATTGAATGTAAATGGTTCACCAATTCTTATCCCTCAATTGCCAAACATGTAGAAAGTTGCCGGTTCCCTCTTGTAATAGACAACCGGCTAAGGACTGAGAAATGTATCTAAATAGGATTAATTAGATATGAACCTACGTTGTCCTTACACAGAAGCGCACCTATTACTATGCCTTCCTCGGATATCAACATAGAAGCCCACAACTTATTAATCTATCAAGATACAAGAAGCTAATCATAAAATCCATCCTACTCTCTTGAATATTCCTATTTCCTCTTCAAGATTATCTCTCAAACGTCCTTACACGGGCTTGCACCTGTCACGTGGATCCCTCGGATGATCGAGTGAGAGTTTATCTTTACAAAGTCCATAAGAAATCCAAACAATCAATCAAGAATGAGAATTAAGCACAAACCACCATCAATCATTCAAGATCTAATTGATACAAGCAAGATAATGTCATTGAAACAAGAAAATGACAAATCCATAAGAGATTACATCAATCCATCATACAAATACTCCCTTAATCTTAGAATACAAGATCTACTCCATGAATCGAGGAAGAAAACCCGAAAGAATAGAGATTACAAGCATTCCTTGAATCCCCAATCCAAGAAAACAAGAAGAGGGGAAAAGAGAAAACTTATCTATGAAGAAGCCTTGTCTTCGGATCCAATCCTCGCTCCGGAGCCGGAATCGTCGAGATCTCCCTTAGAATCGCCCAGAAATCCTCCCAAGAATGGGAGGAAACCACCAAATCTTGCTTTCTCCCAAAGGGGGAGAGATCCCCTTTCAATTCATGAAGAAGGGTTTAAATAGAGGAGGGAATCGGGCGCCACACGGCCCCGTGACACGGCCGTGTGAGATTCACACGACCATGTCCAGTTCCCTCTCTGCCAAAGCTGCACGACCGTGTGACTCCACACGGCCAAGGCCCTCCTGCTCTCTGGAAATGCTACACGGCCACAGCCTGCTTAGTCTCTGGAAATGCTACACGGCCGTGTGGTGCACACGGCCGCAGCCTGCTTGGTCTCTGGAAATCTCACACGACCGTGTAGACCCACACGGCCCTGTAAGGCTTCTGCTCTGGTTGGCTTCAAATCTTGACACGGCCGTGCGAGGTTCACACGGCCATGTCATCTTCCTCTTCTGTTGGTGCCAAACTCCTCACGGCCCGAGCTCCATACCAGTGCAGGGCCGTGTGAGGTACACGGCCCGGTGCTTTCTCCCTTCGTTTCCTCCAATGCATGCCCAAAGATGTAGATTCTTCACCAAATCGACTCCTGTGTACAGAAAATGCATAAAAAGCAGATCTCCGAACCAAAAGAGTAAATATGCTAAAAGGAAAGCTGGGAGTATAAAAAATGCATAGATCAAGCATGCTCAAAGTATGTAAATGTGCGTAAAAACATGCATAAAGGAGTATATAATCTACGCACATCACACCCCCAGACTTAAACCTTTGCTTGTCCTCAAGCAAAATGCTGCAGTCTAAATTCATATGTTCTACAACACATTCATAAAACCCAGTGCACTTTCCTAATTCTATCAAAAAGTTTCATTAACAGGCATGATCATGGAAACAAGTAAAGTATGGTTCAAGCATAAAAATCTTGTGCGCAGTGTAAAAGTAACTCAACACCCTTCAAGTTTCAATCCATGTCCTAGTCAAGTCGTCATCAAATTTGAATTCCTAATGTTTCCAGTGAAAGACAAGTAACCAGTGATAGACACTTACTTACCATTCACTTGGTTCATATTTCTCAACTAACCCAAGGTCTCAAAGGTGTGCTCAATCTCAAGAGAAGCTAAACAGTCATTTCCCCAGTAACCTAACTCGGTCTCAAAGGGGTGACTTGCTAGATTCCACTCATGACAACTGTTTTTTATATCCCTTATTGTTCATTTTTTTTTAATTTTTGCATTGTGCAAAACTTATTCACAAATGTACTTTTAGCACACATGTTGGGATATTTTGATTTTTCCAAATGAGCTTTAATGATTTGAGCCTCATCCAGTAACCAAAATGAAAGTTGAGAAATCACCATGGAAACCAAGTACTAAGCAAACAAGATGAATCATGACTATTTCAATGACATCAACTATTCAAGCATCAAGCACAAGTGTAGTGAAGATAAAATCCTTAAGGTTGAACCAAAACTAAAACTCATCACCATATGATTCTTAGCTTATTAATGCTTCCCAAGATAGAAAAAAGAACTACACAAAGTTTACTAGTAGCATCATGCGAACATCATGAATCGAGCCAATAATCGTGCTAACATTTCGCTTGAATCCAAGAAAGCATATAAGTGAAGATTTGATGTTCTCAAAATTTTTTTGCCATGATTATTTCAAAAACAAGCAAAATAAAGCAACAAGCAAAGAAAATAAGAACCAACATGAAAAACTAATCAAAAACTAAAAACTGAAAACCAAACTAAACAATACATGACACCCCCCCAGACTTAAACTTTTCATCGTCCCGATGAAATCAGTATGGTGGAGGAGGTGGAGGTGGACGAGGGAAAGGAGGTCTACGACGTGGTTGGCCAATAGGAAAACTAGGAAAACCTGGAATCTCACCCAAGGATCTATGATACTCATATAAAGCATCAACTTGTTGGCTAGTAAGCGTCATACTCTGCATAAAATCTCTCATCCTAGCCTGATCAGTATCATAATCCTGCACAAACTCAGCCACTTGACCTTGAAAATTCCTCGTAAACTGAAAATGATTTTATACCTCCCTAAACTGATCATCAGATAAAGAGAAGCGCTCCTCCAACATTTTTCGTTGGGAATCTTGCTTCTCATGAAGTGATTCTAGAGACGTACGAAAATCTGAAAAATCAAACCTAGAAGATCCCGTGCCATATGCAAAAGAATGCCTAGCAGGCTCCATAAAACTAGAAGGCTGCGTATGTCCAGATGACGAGGGTTCATTATGTGGCTCAGTGTCTCCAGGTATAGAAGGGTTATCCTCAAAATCTAACTCAGAAATTACCCAATTAGCCCAGTTACGAATAGTAGTTCGTTCAGGAAAAGGAAGGGGTAAAGGAGAACCATTCCTCCTAGGAAACGCGAAACCATTCTCATCCCGAACGATCATTTTCATAGCAAGACATGTATCAATGTCAATCATGTCATTACCATGAATTATTTCCAACCCATCAACATCAAGATTTAAATTACAAGCTATTCGGGTAATCAAACCATCAAAAACAATTGATCCCGATGATGCCCTAGCTGATCTCAATAAGGTTTGAACAAAATGAAAACCAGAGTCAAATTCAACCTTATAAAGCGTAGCCCATAAAGCATAAAACTCTATCTTCTTAACCACCCCATCACTCTCTCCCCTACCAAAAATAGTTTTACTCATGACTCTATGTAGATACCTAAAGATGGGGTTTTGCATATGGGAGGCCTTAGCTCTTGAAGGCTCATAAGGTTGATCTAACCCAGTTATTGCATTCCAAAAATGATTCCAATTAAACCTTGGATCAAACCTACGAGGGCTACCGGTGGTTATTCCAAAACAAGAATTAAAGTCACTAAATGCCCATAGAAATTCTTGATTCATTAATCTAAAAGAGATTTTTCCAAAATAATCATCTTCATTAGTAAAATGGACATCCAATGAACTTAAAAATTCCAAAACAAGACGAGGATATGTAGGCAAATGTATGTACATAATATCACTCTAATCCAAAAACCCAATCATCAAATCTACATCTTCCCTAATTCCAAGCATATCAAGAACAGTTGGGTCCATATATCTAGTACACACTATCTTTCTATTGACAAGAATTGCAAATCTAGTTACTTGATCATCATTTCTGAACACAATATTGAATTCATTGTCATTACCTTCGTTGCGTGAAGTCCTTTTGCCTTTGCCCTTCACTGGTTGTTTTCCTTTGTCTCTTGATGGCTCCTTCTCTTTGTCTCCACTAGATCCACCACCTCCTTTGCGTAATCTCTTCAAAATATTAGACATCTTGATGAGTTTAGATAGGGGAAGAATTATCTAGAGTTGTGGAACTTCAAAGAACAAAACTTCAAAGAACAAAAGATCTTAGGTTAGGAGAACAAAAGTCCAAGTCTTAGAGAGGAGGAGAATCGGATCTAAAAGATCTTGAGAGATTAGAGAGGAGTTTTTAAAAAATTGGGAGAGAAAGATATGTTTTGGAGAGTTGGGGGTGTGCGGAACACGACCAAGATCTGGCCGTGTGAGGTAGGAGGTAGACTTTAGTAGTTCTCCTACACGGGCCGTGTAGATCCACACGACCTCCCCATCTTTCCTCTCGGGATTCTTTGCACGGGCCATGTAGATCCACACGGCCTCCCCCTCTTCCTTCTCTGGATTCCTCGCACGGCCGTGTCTGGGACACGGCCTCTCCATCTTTCCTCTCGGGATTCTTTGCACGGCCGTGTCTATGACATGGCCTATACCTTTTTCTCCTCGGGAGATCCCACACGGCCGTGTCTGGATGACACGGCCCAAACACTTCCATTCTCTGCAACCTTTGCCTGGCCGTGTATAGCACACGGCCTGACTCTGTTTCGCACCTAACCTAAAAACAAAATCAAAAGAATGCATCAAACTAAAAGAAATTACAATACAAATTAAAACTAACTAAAAGAACCCTTGGGTTGCCTCCCAAGAAGCACTTGTTTAAGGTCTTTAGCTCGACCAAACTTAATCATTCGCTCCTTTTCCTCGCCCTTGGAGGACAGATATACTTTTCGTTTCCGTTGGGAGATCTTCTCCCAACATCTTCCACCACATTGTCTCCTTCATTTGGTGGCCTACCATGAGGATGGAAATTCCATTCCTCAAGTTTATAAATGCTTGTCCTGCTACAAGCATTTAAGAGAGACGAGACATGGTTAGAGATATTAGATAAATCATATTCCAACTTTTCCTTACCAATTACCAAAGAAAGCTTATGATTTTTGACATCAATTATAGCTCCAGCTGTAGCAAGGAAAGGTCTTCCTAATATGATAGGAATCCTAGGGTCCTCTTCCATGTCCAACACGACAAAATCTGTGGGAATAACATTCCCATCCACCTCTACTGGCACATCTTCTATAATACCCAAAGGGTACCTGCAGGAATGATCAGCAAGTTGAAGTGCCATAGTAGTAAGTTTAATGTTTTTAAGACCTAATTTATTACAAATTGAATAGGGAATGAGGCTAACACTCGCCCCCAAGTCACAAAAAGCTTTTTCAAAAAATTCTTTCCCTATGTTGCAAGGAATATAAAAGCTCCCTGGGTCCTTCAGTTTTGGAGAAGTGTTCTTCTCAAAAATAGCACTACATTCCTCACTAAGTGCAATGGTCTCGACCTCTCCTCTTCTTCTCTTATTTGACATGAGATCCTTCAAGAATTTGGCAAATCTAGGCATTTATAAAATAGCATCAATAAGAGGTATCTCTACACAAATTTCCTTAACGTTTTCTAGAAACTTGCCAAATTCTTCATCCTTCTTGAGCATTGTAAGTCTCTGAGGAAAAGGGACAGCTTTGCTCTGATGGTTCAGTGGAAGAGTCTCTTCAACCTCAATGGTACTCTCCTCATTAGCTTGAATCTGATTTGATATAGGAGGAGAGAGCTCTTCTTCTTTTTGTTTCCCTTTTGAAACAGTCACTTGGGAGTCTCCCAAGGTCCGTCCGCTCCTAAGCTCAATCCTATTGCAATGCTCCATAGGAAGTTTTCCTGGTGCTCTGGATGATGAGGAGGCTAGTTGGGCAATTTGACTATCCTGGATCTTTTGATGCTTTTCAGAATTATCCATTCTCTGAATGAGCTTTGCTAAATCTTGCTTCATTTCATTCTGATTTGAGATAATTTCTTCAAGCATCTTTTCAACATTTGACTTTGGTAAGCCTTGAGAAGATAGATGTTGAAAATTTTGTTGCCCAGCTTGAAAATTTGGTCTTGCCCCCATAGATGGTCCTTGATCTTGATTGTTTCTGTAAGAAAAATTTGGATGACTCTTCCATCCAGGGTTATAAGTATTTGAGTATGGGTTGTTCTGCCTTTGATTGTAGCTCATGATTGCATCGCATTGTTCAAGTTGATTGATTTGTGCAGTGATAGCTCCCAATGGACATGAGTCATTTGAATGCTCTGAACTCCCACATACTTCACAAGATGTACTAATAGCATTGACCATATTAGCACTAGTCCCCATATTCTCAAATTTCTTTGTAAGAGCGTCCAATTTTACAGACAAAAGAGTGACTGCATCTACATCAAACTTCCCTGATGCTTTAATTGTTGGGTTTACAGAGGAATAGCCACCACTTCTTTCATTTGCCCATTGATGATGATTTTGTGCTACACTTTCAATGATTTCTTCGGCTTCATCTAAGCTTTTGTTCATAAGTGCCCCTCCAGCAGCTGAATCAAGGGACACTTTGGTATGATAATTGATACCATTGTAAAAAGTGTGCAACACTAACCATCTTTCCAACCCATGATGTGGGCATTGTCTGAGCATACTATTATATCTATCCCATGCTTCAAAAAGAGATTCTGAGTCGGTTTGCTTGAAGCTTGCAATTAAATTCCTCATATGAGCTGTTTTGCTTGGTGGATAGAACTTATCAAGAAACTGTTGCTCACACTGCTCCCAAGTGGTGATGCTATTAGGGGCCAAAGAATTCAGCCATTGCTTTGCCCTATCTCTTAGAGAAAACCCAAATAATAATAATCTAACTGCATCTGAAGGAACTCCATTCATTTTCATGGTACCACATATTTCATAAAAGACCTCTAAGTGTTGATTAGGGTCCTCATGAGGTCCTCCACCAAATTGGTTCTGCTGCACCATAGATATGATTGCGGGTTTGATCTCAAAGTTATTAGCTTCCACTGAAGGTCTTGAAATACTAGATCGAAAACCTCTCGCATAGGGTGCTGCATAATCCTTAAGTGGTCTATTTGCCATATTCAAATGTTCCTGTTCTTCAATTTGCCTTTGCAAAATTCTTCTTTTATGGAAAGTTCTATCAATCTCAGGGTCAAAAGGAAAGAATTCCCCTGCAAAGTTAGATCTTCGCATACACAAGAACAAGATTGCAGATAACAATTCGACACAAAAAGAAAAAATAAAAGAATCAAAAATGCAGAATTGAGTTTGCACAAAAAAATTAACAAGAAGAGAAAGTTATACAAGAAACTAAAAAAAAAAAAAATAGAAATCTAATGATTAGTTACAACTATGCAATATGAAAGGAAAACAAATGTTATGTTTAGTCTAACTCAATTGATAATTCCTAATGTTATAGCACAGTCCCCGGCAACGGCGCCAAAAACTTGTTATGCTCCGCAAGTGTACGGAAATGTCGCAAGTAATATAAAAGATTATCGTATCCGCAGGGACTGGAATAAGCACTAGAAATGTCTCAATGTGAATTAGCTAAACAACTATCCAATCGTTTCAAAAGCAAAGTAAAGGTAAACAAATCTAATATTAAAGATCAACAAACAAGAGTTTAGTGTTTTGGGTTATGATAAAGGGAGATTCTAGGAGTTTCGGTTTCTTTGTAAGATTTATTGAATGTAAATGGTTCACCAATTCTTATCCCTCAATTGCCAAACATGTAGAAAGTTGCCGGTTCCCTCTTGCAATAGACAACCGGCTAAGGACTGAGAAATGTATCTAAATAGAATTAATTAGATATGAACCTACGTTGTCCTTACACAGAAGCGCACCTATTACTATGCCTTCCTCGGATATCAACATAGAAGCCCACAACTTATTAATCTATCAAGATACAAGAAGCTAATCATAAAATCCATCCTACTCTCTTGAATATTCCTATTTCCTCTTCAAGATTATCTCTCAAACGTCCTTACACGGGCTTGCACCTGTCACGTAGATCCCTCGGATGATTGAGTGAGAGTTTATCTTTACAAAATCCATAAGAAATCCAAACAATCAATCAAGAATGAGAATTAAGCACAAACCACCATCAATCATTCAAGATCTAATTGATACAAGCAAGATAATGTCATTGAAACAAGAAAATGGTAAATCCATAAGAGATTACATCAATCCATCATACAAATACTCCCTTAATCCTAGAATACAAGATCTACTCCATGAATCGAGGAAGAAAACCCGAAAGAATAGAGATTACAAGCATTCCTTGAATCCCCAATCCAAGAAAAAAAGAAGAGGGGAAAAGAGAAAACTTATCTATGAAGAAGCCTTGTCTTCGGATCCAATCCTCGCTCCGGAGCCGGAATCGTCGAGATCTCCCTTAGAATCGCCCAGAAATCCTCCCAAGAATGGGAGGAAACCACCAAATCTTGCTTTCTCCCAAAGGGGAGAAGATCCCTTTCAATTCATGAAGAAGGGTTTAAATAGAGGAGGGAATCGGCGCCACCTCAGTGACACGGCCTGTGAGATTCACACGCCATGTCCGTTCCCTCTGCCAGCTGCAGTGACTCCACACGCCAAGGCCCTCCCGCTCTCTGGAATGCTACAGTAGTGTGGTGCACACCACACCGCTTAGTCTCTGGAAATGCTACACTAGTGTGGTGCACACCGTAGCACTGGTCTCGAAATCTCACAGTGTAGACCCACACGACCTGTAAGGCTTCGGTTGGCTTCAAATCTTGACACGGTCGAGTTCACACAGCCATGTCATCTTCCTCTTCTGTTGGTGCCAAACTCCACACGGCCCGAGCTCCATACCAGTGCAGGGCCGTGTGAGGTACACGACCCGGTGCTTTCTCCCTTCGTTTCCTCCAATGCATGCCCAAAGATGTAGATTCTTCACCAAATCGACTCCTGTGTACAGAAAATGCACAAAAAGCAGATCTCCAAACCAAAAGAGTAAATATGCTAAAAGGAAAGCTGGGAGTATAAAAAATGCATAGATCAAGCATGCTCAAAGTATGTAAATGTGCATAAAAACATGCATAAAGGAGTATATAATCTACGCACATCACTAACCAAGTCTTTTTTGATCTTCCTCTTCCTCGTTTTATATGCATGTTTATCATAATTTCACATCGCCTAACTGGAGCATTTATTGGTCGTCTAAGTACATGTTCGTACCATCTTAAACGTGTCTCTCTGAGTTTTTCCTCAATAGATGCAACTCCTACTTTCTCTCTAATGCTCTCATTTCTTATTTTGTCCATCCTTGTATGTCCACACATCCACCTTAACATCCTCATCTCTGCAACTCTCATCTTCTGCTCATGTGCTCGAGTCATAGCCCAACATTCAGCTCCATATAACATAGCAGTTCTAACTGCGATTTTATAGAACTTACCTTTAAGTTTAAGAGGTACTTTACGGTCACATAAAACACTCGACGCTCTCCTCCATTTCACCCATCCTACTTGTATTCTATGTAAGACATCTCTCTCAATCCCTCCATCATTTTGTAAAAATGATCCTAAATATTTAAATCTCTCGGTTCCAGGCAACTCGTCCTCTCCTATCTTAACAATTGTTTCATTACTTCTAATATTGCTAAACTTAAATTCCATATATTCCGTCTTTAATCTACTAAGCTTAAAACCTTTCCCTTCTAGTGTTTCCCTCCAAGATTCTAGCTTAGCATTTACTCCTTCACGTGTCTCATCTACCAAAATAATATCATCTGCAAACAACATGCACCACGGTACTGTGTCTTGAATGTGTGCAGTGAGTTCGTCCATAATTAATGTAAAAAGATAAGGACTTAGAGCTGATCCTTGATGTAACCCTATCTTTATTGGAAATGCTTCAGTTACTCCGCCTGAAGTCTTTACTCTGGTCGTTACATCCTCATACATATCCTTAATTAGTTCAATATATGTTATGCTAACACTTCTCTTTTCTAAAATTCTCCATATAATTTCTCTTGGGACTCTATCATATGTCATTTCTAAGTTAATGAATACCATGTGTAGATATTGTTTTTGCTCCTGATATTTTTCAATTAATTGTCTAAGAAGATGTATAGCTTCTATTGTCGACCTTCCAAGCATGAACCCAAATTGATTTTCTGTCACTATGGTCTCCTTCCTTAATCTTTTTTCTATTACTTTTTCCCAAAGTTTCATAGTATGACTCATTAGTTTAATACCCCTATAGTTTGCACAATTTTGTACGTCTCCCTTATTCTTATATAAGGGAACTAGAGTACTTATCCTCCATTGATCAGACATTTTTTTCGTTTTCAATATCATGTTAAATAATTTTGTAAGCCATTCAATACCTTGTTTCCCTAAACACTTCCATACCTCTATCGGAATATCATCTGGTCCAACGACTTTTCCATTGTGCATCTCATTTAAAGCTTGTTTTACTTCTGAAGTTTGAATTCTACGATAAAAATTAAAATTTCGATGCTCATTTGACCTAATTAAATTACCTAAGTTAAGTTGGTCTCCTAAACCTTCATTAAAAAGTTGATGAAAATACCTCTTCTACCGCTCTTTTATTTCTCCATCGCTTACTAATACCCTATTACATTCATCTTTAATACATTTTATTTGGCTAAGATCTCTTGTTTTTCTTTCTCTCACTTTAGCTATTCTATAAATGTCTTTTTCCCCTTCTTTTGTATCCAATTTTTGATATAACCATTCAAAAGTTTCATTTTTTGCTTCACTCACTACTTTCTTAGCTTCTTTCTTGGCTATTATATATATTTTTAAATTTTCCTCGTTCTTACAAATATATAATTCCTTATAAACTATTCGTTTTTCCCTCACTTTCTCTTGTACTTTCTCATTCCACCACCAAGATTCTTTACTTAGCAGTGCATGCCCCTTTGACTCACCGAGGACACTCTTAGCTACTATTTTCAACTTTGATACCATCTTATCCCATGTTGTATTAGAGTCATCGTATATTTCACCTAATGCTTGTACTTCTACCTTTTCTTTAAATATATGTTGCTTCCCATCCTTTAACTTCCACCACTTAATTCTAGGAATTGTATATATTTTCTTTCTATTGATACTATATTTGAGGCGTATATCCAACACTACTACCCTATGTTGGATAGTTAAGCTTTCTCCAGGGATGACTTTGCAATCTTTACAAATCTTTCTATCCTTCTTCCTAACCATAAGAAAGTCAATTTGCGATTTATTATTCCCACTTTTGAATGTGACTAAGTGTTCTTCTCTTTTCTTAAAAAACGTATTAGCTAATATTGTAGGACCGTTAGATTCGATAGAGGGGGGGGGTGAATATCGATTAGAAATTTTGGAGTATAAACGCAGCGGAAAAGTAAAATAGACACAAATGTTTTTTACTTCGTTCGGAGCCTGTGACGACTCCTACTCGAAGGCCCGTGGTCCTTGACCACTTTCGTTGGGCAATCACTAACAAGTCGAAATATGATTACAGAATGAATACAGAAAATGCTAGTGAAAACAAAGTAATACTGACAAGGAAATTAAATAAGAAACCGGAGGAGCACTTTGTCGGAGCTTTGTTGGCGTCGCACTTGACGTCGAGTAGCAGGACCAGCAGTAGAAGAGTTCTCTAATTGATTTATTCTGAAGCTCCTGCCTGGGGCTTCTTTTATATGCTGCTCCGGGCGCCTGGATTCCTTCCGGGCGCCTGGATTCCTTCCGGGCGCCGGATCCTTCCGGGCGCCTGAATGTTACGAAACTCCCTTTTCCTGCAAAACAAAGTTAGTCCGAGACAATATGTATCCTGCAAAATAGATTGTTAGCACATTTTATAATAATATGAATTAGCACAAATGGTATGACTTAGATTCCGTCTATCCGAGACCGAAATCTAGTCACGATCTCGACTTAGACATCCGAAATGGATCTAAGCCGGATCGACGCCTAATGTTCCCTTCCCGGGAACGCGATCACTCCGCTCCGGTGACTTACCTCACTTACCGCCAGACGTCCTCGAAAGCGTCCGGCCACCGTCGACCCACTTGACTTCCGCCACCTATCCGGCCAGCCCGTCGACCTAGCTTGACTTCTCGCCAAGCGTCCGGCCACCGTCGACCTCTTGGACTTCTCGCCACTATCCGGCCCGTCGACCTAGCCGGGCTTCGTGAACATCCGTCACCACGACTGCGGACTTCTCCTGCACACTTGATCAAAGTGTCAGACAACAACAAAACTAACTTAACCTATTTGTCATTCATCAAAACCTAGGTTAGACCGTTAGTGCTAACTCGCACCAACAATCTCCCCCTTTTTGATGGAATGACAACCTGGTTAAGTTAGTGAAAAAACGCAAAAAAACAGGTACATCGGTTTTAAAGTTAGTTTTAGTGTTTTCAATTTGGTTTATCTAACTTAACCGCCTAACCATCCCCCTTTGGCATTCATAAAAAAAAACAAAGGTAAACATAGTGTAGAGTTATGTAAAACAGTTGATCTTGAAAAGGTTGACTTGGGGGAGACAAGTTGAATTTTGAAAAGTATGAATTTAAAGTTAATCAAGTTTTAACTTTTCAGGCGTGTAAAATTTTTAAATCAGGTTTTTCAACTTTTCAAATTTTTTTTTTCGGTTTAAGTAACATGTACTTTTCAAAAGGTAAATTTTCAACTTCAATTTTTCAAAACAAAGCAAAAATTAAGTGAGATTAAATTTTGCCAAAATAGATTTTTAAGGCTAATTTGATAAAAGCTAAATTTGTAAAGTTTTAATAGTCAACTTTTTAAATCAGATTTGAAAATTAGGTGGAATTAAACTTCCAAGTTTTTCAAACACTTAGTTAAATTTAACTTTTTGTAAACTAATGTTCAAAGTAACTTAGTTTTAAAAATATTTTTTAGACACACAAAATTTTAGTTAATTTCTCCCCCTGAACTTGATACTTAAATTTAACCAGCTGTCTAACCAATTAGGTACTAACTAACTATCAGAAGATAGTAGCTTTCACTTGGTTAGTCAGATTAAGTTGACTTGACTGATCAACTTAATCTGATTAATATCTGAGTTGTATTTAACGTCCAAACTTATGCTGATGCACTGAAATAAGCATCTTAAGTCCAGACAATTGGCCTATGCATCTCACCCCTTTCTATGTTTGTCAAACACAAGCAAGGTAAACCTAAGGTGTTGGTGAGATGCTCAAAAACTAGACCTATGGGTACATGCTTTCTAAGGATTCAAAACTAGTCTAAGGCCAAAACTGTTTTTGAAAATCTAAAAATGGAAAGTTTTGAAAGCAAACAAGTTTAACTTATAATTTGAAAGAATTATTTTTGAAAATCATTTTGAAAAAATCCTAGTCTATTAAGCACATCCCTAATTTTCGACGTAAGTTGCTAAATTCACTTTCAGGGAGTGGTTTTGTAAAAATTCAGCTAAATTTGATTTGTACTCAATGTACTTGAGTTCAATATCACCTTTAGTAACATGATCCCTGATGAAGTGGTGCCTAATTTCAATATGTTTGGTTCTTGAATGATGCACAGGGTTTTTGGTTAAGTTAATTGAACTTATATTGTCAATTAATACTTTTACATTTGTGATATTTAAGTTGAAATCTTTTAGAGTATGCATTATCCATAATAATTGTGCAACACATTCACCTATAGCTATGTATTCTGACTCAGTTGTAGATAGAGCAACACAATGTTGCTTTCTACTAAACCAGCTAACAAGTGATGAACCTAATAATTGGCATCCACCACTTGTGCTTTTGCGGTCTAATTTACATCCAGCATAATCTGAGTCAGAATACCCTATTAGTTAAAAATTATTTGTCCTAGGATACCAGATTCCTACGTTTGTTGTTCCTTTAAGATATCTAAAAATTCTTTTAACTTGTGTCAAATGGGATTCCTTAGCACAAGTTTGGTATCTAGCACAAATAAAATATCAGGTCGGCTTGCAGTTAAATACAGTAGGCTAACTATTGCACTCCTATAATGTTTTAAATCAATTGGTTTTCCATTTGGGTCACTGTCTAAGATTGTGTTTACTGCCATAGGTGTTTTTATTTCTTTTGTATTTTCCATTCCGAATTTTTTAAGTAACTCTTTAGTGTATTTATGTTGATAAATATAATTTTCTTCATTTGTTTGTTTGATTTGTAATCCTAAGAAATAAGTTAATTTTCCTACTAAGCTCATTTCAAATTCTTTTTCCATTAGATTAATAAATTCTTCTAAAAATTCTAAATTTGTTGAGCCAAATATTATATCATCTACATATATTTGTGAAATAAATATGTCTGTATTTAATGATTTAACAAACAAAGTTGGGTCAATTTGACCTTGGTTGAATCCTTTAGATGTTAAGTAGGATGTTAGCCTTTCATACCATGCCCTGGGTGCTTGTTTAAGTCCATATAACGCTTTCTTTAACTTAAATACATAATCAAGGTGTTCTAGACTTTCAAACCCAGGAGGTTGACCTACATAAACTTCTTCTTTAATTAGTCCATTAAGAAAGGCAGACTTAACATCCATTTGGTATAGTTTGAATCCCTTATGGGCTGCATAACTTAGTAACATTCTAATGGATTCTAATCTGGCTACTGGGGCATAGGTCTCATCATAGTCAAGTCCTTCAACCTGACTAAACCCTTTGGCAACTAGTCTAGCTTTATTTCTAGTAATTTCCCCAGTTTCACTTAGTTTGTTTCTGAATACCCATTTTATTTCTATTATTTTCTTATTCTTAGGTGGTGGGACTAGGTCCCAAACCTCATTACGCTCAAATTGGGCTAGTTCTTCTTGCATAGCTATAATCCAATCTGGGTCTAGTAGGGATTCATCCACAGTTTTGGGTTCAATTTTTGAAATTAAAGAAATTTGACTTAGGTTTCTAAATGATGATCTGGTTTGAACTCTTAAGTCTGGGTCACCAATTATTTGATCAGTTGGATGATTTGGGTTGACCCTTATTGTTCTAGGGGGTTGACTCTCTTGATGTTGTTCCTCTTCTTCATGACTTAGAGTTTGGTTGGTTTCTGGAACAAACTCAGGTGGTTGTGTAGGTTCTTTGTCTTGTTTAGTTTCTTCAAATTTTACATTAGTAGTTTCTTCAATTTTTAAGATAACCTTATTGTAAATTCTGTAGCCTCTACTATTTAGGGAATATCCTACAAAAATTCCATTTTCAATTTTAGAGGTGAATTTTCCTAAGTGTTCTCTTGTATTTAAGATAAAAACTGGGCACCCAAATACTTTAAAATATTTTATATTTGGTTGTTTATTATAAAACATTTCGAAGAACGTTTTGTTATGGGTTTTATTTATTGTTGTTCTATTCTGTACATAGCAGGCTGTACTGACGGCTTCTGCCCAAAAGTATTTAGGTAGGTTATACTCATTTAACATTGTTCTAGAAGCTTCAAGTAAGGTTCTATTTTTTCTTTCTACAATCCCATTTTGTTGGGGGGTTTTAGGGCATGAGAACTCATGATGGTAACCGTTTTCTAGACAAAAACTGTTAAAGTTGTGATTTTTAAATTCTCCCCCGTTGTCACTCCTAATTCTTTTAATTTTAATATCTTTTTCATTTTCAATTTGTTTGCAGAAATTTGTAAAAATTTCAAAAGTTTCATCTTTATGTTTTAAGAATTTTACCCAAGTAAACCTAGAGTAATCGTCTATAATTACTAAATAATATAAGTTTCCATTTATAGATTTGACTCCATGGGAGTCAAAAAGGTCTAAATGTAGAAGTTCTAATATTGAGTTAGTTCGTGGTTGATTTGTTTGTTTGTGGGTTGATTTAGTTTGTTTGCCTTGTTAACAAGCATTACATATGGTTGAATCTAAGTTAGGTAATTTTGGTAAGCCTTTTACAAGTCCATTTAGTTTACTTATATTTCTAAAGTTGGTGTGAGACATCCTCCTATTCCATAACCAAGTTTCTTCTTTTTGTGTTAAATAACACTTAATGGAAGAAATGGTTAAGTTGATAGCATAGATGTTGTCTTTTCTAAAACCTTTTAGGCTTATGATAGGATTATCTAGATGTTTGATTAAACACTCTGTGGATAGAAATTTAACCTTATACCTAGTATCACACAATTGACTTATACTTAGAAGATTGTATTTAAAATTTTCAACAAGTAAAACATTTGTAATTATAAAGTCTGATTTTAATTCAATATTACCTATACTAATTACCTTGAGTTTGCCGTTGTTTCCAAAGGCAACTGTTCCTAAGCTTTTGTAAGTGAGTTGAGTGAACTTGGTGTGATCTCCAGTCATATGTTTGGAGCAACCACTGTCCAAAATCCACTTGGTTTCCTACAGTAAGTAGGATTTAAAGTTAGTCTTTTGAGCATGCATTTTTTAAGTTTAAGATTAAAATTTTGAAGTTAATTTTTAAGTTTAAGATTAAAATTTTGAAATTAATTTTTAAGTTTAAAATTAAAATTTTGAAATTAATTTTTAAGTTTAAGTTTAAAATTTTGAAGTTAATTTTGAAGTTTAAAATTAAAATTTTGAAATTAATTTTTAAGTTTAAAATTAAAATTTTGAAGTTAATTTTTAAGTTTAAAATTAAAATTTTGAAGTTAATTTTTAAGTTTAAGATTAAAATTTTGAAGTTAATTTTTAAGTTTAAAATTAAAATTTTGTACCTTATTCATCTCACCCGATCTATATTATCAATCAGGGAATTCTATGATTTTGTGAGATGAAATTAGATTTTTTACTTATGGAGTTTTGGTTTAACTTGTATTAGATTCAGATTTAGCTTTGGTCTCCACAAATAGGCATTCTTCGGATAAATTTCTAAGCTTGGTGAGTCACATGGACGTCATTAGAAGTAACCAACCTTTCGAGATTTTCCGAATAGTCCTATCCACGGAGCTTAGTACTAAATCTTGGTCTAACTGATTAGGATCCATTTAAGGGTAGCTTCGGTCAGTTCCACTTGGCCAAATGCACCAGATCGAAGCCATATCTTTCTAGACATGCGATGCCCAAGCTTCCCTAACGTACTATCATCCAAAAATTTCACCAGTACCATGATTCAAGTTAAACTTGGTCTCTAATCCTAATTACCCTGTCGGGTAAGTTAGTTTTGGAGGTGTCAGCTATTCTGGAGCCTCCCCCTGAATTACTGGCCATTAACTTAAATTTTGGTTTTAGGTTTGTGTCGATTCTTTTTATAGTTATGGTTAGCTTGGTGATAATTTTGTTGATTTTTAAAGTGTTTAGATTTTGAATTTGATTTAGATTTGTATTTTGGATTTTGGTTTGGTTTATTCGATTTTATATAATGTATTTTTTCTTTAGGTATATAATATTGATTAAGTCCTACTTGCGTGGTCAGACACGCTTTTGGAACCCAAGCTTGATTAGTTGATTTGTATTGAGTTATTAATGACTTAAAAGTTTTATTTAAGTTTGACTTGTATCCGAGTCCGGTTTTATTATAACATGCTTTTTGATTGTTCAGGATTAAGTCAAGATATTTTGATCTTGTTGTAAATTTTTCTAGCATTTCTTTTAAATTTTTAATATCATTTTTTAATGATAGATTCTCCTCCTCAAGTGTTGAATCTTGAGTTGGATTTAAATTCTTGATTTGTTCCTTGAGGTTTTGATTTTCCTCAAGAAGTGATTTGTTTTCATTTTCTATTTTAATTAATTTATTGTTTAAACAGGAAATAATTCTAAAAAAAATTTTGTTTAAATTAAAGTATACCTCATTCGGGCCTTCGGAAACGAGTACGGACTCGTGGCTTGTTTCGGGTTCAGACCCGTCTTCATCTTCCGACTCGTCTTCTGTTTCAGCTTCGCGGGCCATCAGTGTCTGTTCTTCTTCCTTCGATTCGTCCGAGGAGTCGTTCCACGTTGCTTTGAGTGCCTTCTTTTTGGTAGGCTTTGGTTTGTCGAACTTCAGTTTTGGGCATTCATTCTTGTAGTGTCCCTTTTTATTGTAGCCGTAGCAAGTCACGTTCTTTTGTTCTGAGGGAGAACTGATCTTTTGAAGATCCTTTTTGCTGAAGCTCCTTTTTCTCCTGGTGAACATTTTTCTTACCAAGTTCACCAGGTGTTCTTCGTCTTCGGAGTCTTGGTCAGATTCTTCTTCAAATTCAGGCTTGCTTTTCTCTATACCTTTCTCGGCTCCAGCATTAGTTTGTTCGTGTAATTCTAATTCACAGAAAAGCTCATCTAATTTTAATTTAGAAAGATTCTTAGAAATTTTGTAGGTATCTACGATTAATGCCCACAAACTATTACGTGGAAAAGCATTTAATGCGTACCTTATTAAGTCTCTATTTTCCATCTGGTGGCCTATCACATGAAGCCCGTTAAGGATGTCCTTGATCCTTGCGTGGAGCTGGTTCGCCGTTTCACCTTCCTGCATTTTTATATTAAAAATTTTATTCAAAAGCAGGTCTCGTTTTGTTACCTTGGCAGCTCGATCAATTTGTCCCACAGCTCTTTAGCATTTTTGTGTGGACCGACTCTGTTTAGTTCTTCTCTTGTTAATCCGCACTGTAGAGTATTGATTGCTTTATTCTCTGTTGACGCTTTCTTCTTCAAATCAGCTGTCGAGTCTTCGGGATCCAGTATATTCCCGGAAGTGTCTGTTGGAATTTTGTAGGGTCTCATAATGCTCATCCACTGGTCGAAGTCTGTTTTGAGGTAGACCTCCATGCGCTTCTTCCAGTACGGAAAATCATCCCCGTTGAAAAGCGGGGGTCATACTGTGCTGAATCCTTCTGTCTGAGACATTTTAGTCCTGCGTACAGACGAAAGAAGAGAACCAAAAAGAATCCCAAGACTTGGTCTTGGATTAGTAGTGGGGGAAGAGACAAAACAAAAAAAATCTAGAATAGTGTTGCACCAATTTAGATTTAGTTAAAAAAAAATTAGAATTAGAATGAAAACAGAAAGAAAAAAATTCACCCCCAGTCTGATTGGTGGTTGCACCAAATCAGAACGATACCTGCTCTGATACCACTTGTAGGACCGTTAGATTCGATAAAGGGGGGGTGAATATCGATTAGAAATTTTGGAGTATAAACGCAGCGGAAGAGTAAAATAGACACAAATGTTTTTTACTTCGTTCGGAGCCTGTGACAACTCCTACTCGAAGGCCCGTGGTCCTTGACCACTTTCGTTGGACAATCACTAACAAGTCGAAATATGATTACAGAATGAATACAGAAAATGCTAGTGAAAACAAAGTAATACCGACAAGGAAATTAAATAAGAAACCGAAGGAGCACTTTGTCGGAGCTTTGTTGGCGTCGCACTTGACGTCGAGCAGCAGGACCAGCAGTAGAAGAGTTCTCTGATTGATTTATTCTGAAGCTCCTGCCTGGGGCTTCTTTTATATGCTGCTCCGGGCGCCTGGAATGTGACGTAGCTGCTCAAACCATGATGCTCCACGTGGCGACGACTTGGCTGGATATAATTTGCCTTCCGGGCGCCCGGATCCCTTCCGGGCGCCCGGACCTCCGGGCGCCCGGACCTCCGGGCGCCCGGATCCCCTCCGGGCGCCCGGACCACCTTGTTCCAGAAAACTCCCTTTTCCTGCAAAACAAAGTTAGTCCGAGGCAATATGTATCCTGCAAAATAGATTGTTAGCACATTTTATAATAATATGAATTAGCACAAATGGTATGACTTAGATTCCGTCTATCCGAGACCGGAATCTAGTCACGATCTCGACTTAGACATCCGAAATGGATCTAAGCCGGATCGACGCCTAATGTTCCCTTCCCGGGAACGCGTCCTCGCAGTCACTCCGCTCCAGTGACTTACCTCACTTACCTGCCAGACGTTCGATCAGCCTGTCGACCCGTCTGGACTTCTCGCCAAGCGTCCGGTCAGCCCGTCGACCCGCTTGGACTTCTCGCCAGCCCGTCGACCTAGCTGGACTTCGTGCCAGACATCCGGCTCGCCAGCTATCCAGTCAGCCCGTCGACCTAGCTGGGCTTCGTGCCAGACATCCGGTCAGCCCGTCGACCTGTCTGGACTTCTCCTGCACACTTGATCAAAGTGTCAGACAACAACAAAACTAACTTAACCTATTTGTCATTCATCAAAACCTAGGTTAGACCGTTAGTGCTACCCGCACCAATAAATATAAGGTCATATGTTATCGCAAAATCTAATATAGTTTTCCCTTCCTCATTCCTTGTTCCAAACCCATAACTCCCATGTACTCTCTCATATTCCTCATTTTTCACTCCGACATGACCATTTAGATCACCTCCTATTAAAATCCTTTCATTTGGGGGAATATTTTGTAATATTTCATCTAAGTCCTCCCAAAACCTTAATTTGGTAGCTTCATCTAATCCTACTTGTGGTGCATATACGCTAATTATGTTCATAGTTTCTTTCGCCACTATTATCTTAAGGGTTATAATTCTATCCCCTTTTCTAACTACTCCTACAACTTCATCCTTTAACAAACTATCTACAATAATACCCACTCCATTTCTTGTTTTACTCTTTCCAGTGTACCATAACTTAAAACCCGAGTTCTCTATTATCTTTGCCTTCTCACCTGTCCATTTTGTCTCTTGTACACATAAAATATTAATTTTTCTCCTAATCATCATATCTACTACCTCCATTGATTTACCAGTGAGAGTTCCTATGTTCCATGTTCCAAATCTTAGATTATTAGTTTTCCTATCATATTTGTTCTTATCTAACCTATGGTGTGAGAACTCTTGCCTATTTAACACTACACCCAAGTTCTCATGGAGATGTAGCGGTCCTTGCTGAGACGTTACAGTCGGACCCTGTAACGCGAACTCTTACATATTTATCACTACACCCGAGTTCTGAAGATATAGCGGTCCTTGCCGAGACGTTACAGTTGGACCCTGCAACGCGTTCCTTCCGGGGAACAACCTAGCATTAGCATAATAGTTTAATGGATTCATTTATGAAATATTTGCCATAGTTTGACGCTGGTTGGCAACCTAATGCAACCCTCCTCCTTTATCCGGGCTTGGGACCGGCCATGACTGGTCATTATGGGCGGAGTTAACCTAGAGTTATTTAAGGAAATTAAATATTAGCTTTCCTTAAAAGGATTTATCTAGGCGGTGGTGGTTGCTCCCATATCCAAGAAGGCCATGTGCCTCGCCATGCAGTCCTGGAAGCCAATTTTGAAAATTAATATTTAATGGAATTAATAACATAGGTGGATTTGAATCAATAGTGTTAAGTTCCGCTTGCGATTTAAATCTAAACCATTAAGAACAAATAAGTTAAATTTGGAATCAATGATGTTAAGTTCCATCTGCGATTCCTAATTTAACTTCTAAAGAACACAATAGGTTATTTAAGGAAAGGTTCGACACTTATACAAAAATTTTTTTTACAGTGGAACCGGTACGTTTTCCTAGGACTAAGCAACAATTGGTATCAGAGCTAGAACCCTCTGTGTGTTTGGTTTTCGAATTAGGTTATGCACATGCCATACATAATTTAGGCAGGATAATAGTAGGATGTGCTAACTTTGTGGTTGCAAGCTCCAACTATTATGGCTTATAGATGTTGTGTGTGATTGGACCCTTGGACATGTCAAGGGCATTATTTTGTGTGTGCATGATTGTATGTAACTAATACAGCAGGAGCTGTATTAGCCCTAGGATTTTAGAATTTTATTTTCGATCTAGATTACATGTACATTCCCTCGTGGAATATAGGATCGATATATGTAAAATTCTATTTTTGTCGCAGATCGGATTCTTGCGAGGCGTGGTACTTTTGGAGCACCAGAGGCGCAGCGGAATAAGAAGCAAGATGGATGCGATGACTTGACCCGATGGCGGTAGCTAAAGATGGCAATAGCTAGGGTTGGAGCACACGGAAGACAGTGATGGGAAAAGGCCATAATAGTTGGAAAATAAATTTTCATATTTATTGCTTTTATTTACTGTGATGTGTGTGTATGCATGTGATGTATGCTAGGATAGTTTAAAATTCCTCACTTTAAATAACTAAGTGGGAGAGGGATTTATTTTAATAAATTCCACGATCTCCATTACTGGTTTGTAAGTGATGCAAACAAACTTGCGCATTGGCTCTGAGTGCCTTCCTCCATATCGGATGAGTTTGTTAGCGGATCACTAGATCAAACTTCCATTTTGGATGACTATAGGAAATTAATTAAGAGCATGTGATCTTCCCCATCGGAAGGGGCACAATCTTATTAATGGACTAAGTGTCAAGTAATGATATACACTTAGACACATCTAATAGTATCCTCCCCATCGGAGTCACTACTATTATTTGTGTGACCGAAGAAAACCAACTATTAATTTGTCATAAAGATAGGATGACATGATAATAAAATTAAAACTCCCTCTTACAAATGTTGAGATTTTGTATACGTCCACACTATCGTAGCATACAAAACTCACGGTGTATGAGGTAATTTTATTTGTCAGTTTGACAAGGAAATAAAATTAATGGGAAAAACCCCTCTAACAAATGTTTGGTTTTGTATACGTCCATACTATCGTGGCATACAAAATTCATGGTATTTGAGGTAATTTTATTTGTCATAAAGACTTATTGACAAGATAATTAATGGGTAAAACCATCTTCTTACAAATGTTTGAATTTGTATACGTCCACACTATCGTGACATGCAAACTTCACAGTTTTTGAGGTGTTAGTGAATTTAAATAATATTGTTTTGAGGAATCAATATTATTTCAAATTCAAAGTTTTTGACCAAATATTTGATCAAAGACAGATCAACTATTAATTTTATTTGTCACAAAGTAAAGATGACGAGATAATAAAATTAATGGATAAAATCTCCTCTTTGATTTTGTATACGTCCACACTATCATGGCATACAAAATTCATGGGGATTTTAAGACGTTGGTCTTGACCAAATATTTTTGTGATTCTTAGGTTTTCAAATGTTTGTCAATCCCCTAGTTGTTATACTATAGAATAGACTTAGTAGTCCCAATTTTAATGATTGGAAATAGGACTTGGACATTTAGGTAGACTGTCCTCTTAAAACTAAGAACAAAATAGGTGTATTTCATTCATTAGTTAATACATGATTAGTGGTGTTATCTACCGGTACTTGGTGTGTAGATACGGGAGCCACTAATCATGTCTGCAATTCATTGCAGAGGTTCCAGGAAACCCGATAACTAAATGAAGGGGAAGTCACCGTCTACATGGGCAATGCTATAAAAGTAGTAGCTGTTGCAGTGAGAGAACTTTATTCTCTGAAAGGAATAAAATATGGATTTTTAGAAATTATCTTTACGTATTAAGTTTAGAAAGGACCTGTTTCAGTTTCTAAACTATTAAAGAATAAATATTCTGTCTATTTTGATAACAAACTTGTTATCAAGAAAAATAGAGAAATTATCTATTCTGGTACGTTGGTTGACAATTTATTAATCCAATAACTCCCACGATGCAATAAATAGAAATTAATAACACATTTTCTAAATAAGAGAAAGTAACCTTCGGAGATAAACCAATCATATTTTTGGCATCTAAGGCTAGGTTATATTAACTTGAGTAGGATTCAAAAGATAATAACTAATGAACTCTTGGGTTCATTGGTAGTGGAAATCTTTCCAACCTGCGAGTCTTATTTGGAAGGAAAAATAACCAAGAAGCTTTTAAGTCTAAGGGGTATGGAGCCAAAGATATGTTGGAATTGGTTCATTCTGATTTGTGAAGACCTTTGACTATCCAGGCAAGAGGTTGTTTCGAATATTTCGTCTCTTTTATAGACAACTATTCGAGATAAGGATACATTTACTTGACGCGCCACAAGTATAAGTGCTTTGATTAGTTCAAAGAGTACAAGGCTGATGTGGAGTAACGTCAAAGTAAAAGTATCAATACACTACGGTGAAATCGTAGTAATGAGTACCTCTTAGGAGAGTTTAGGAGTCACTTATCAGAAGTCGGGATTTAATCCCAACTAACTGCACCTGGTACACCCCAACAGAATGATGTAGTAGAAAGAAGGTATAAGGCTCTAATTAGATTGATGATGAGTTATTCAGAAAATTACCAAATTCATTTTAAGGATATATACTGGAAACAGAAGTGAACATAGTACCTTCTAATTCAGAACTCTCTACTCTCATAGAATTACAGAATGGGCGTAAGCCTAGTCTGAAGCATATTCGGATTTGGGTGGTCTAGCACATGAGAGACATTGATAAGTTGGACATGAGTTCACTTGTTTGTGAGTTATCCTAGAAAAATGAAAATAGGTTTATAGTCTTTAAAATCGGAAGGTCATTGTTGACACCAATGCTCGATTTTAGAAAAGGACTATACTATGAACCATAAGCTCATAAGTAAATTTGTTCTTAAGAAAATGACACGTCTAATCTAGTACCAACTGTACAAGATGAAATATCATAAGAAACTACAACACGTATCACAATTGATACACAATTATAGACAGTACCTCATCGTAGTGGGAGGGTTATCAAACAACCTAAAAGATTCATGTTTTGGGAGAATCTTTGGACTTAATCCCAAATGAACATGAGCCTGATCCCGGACACGAGATGAAGCACTCCAAGATAAAGATGCAGCATCTTGGTAAAGAGCAATAAATACAGATATTCTGGAAGCTTGTAGAACCACCAGATTGTGTAAAAGCCATTGGGTGAAAATAAATCTACAATAGGAAAAGAGGGATAGACAGGAAAGTAGAAATTTTCAAAGCAAGGCTTGTTGAAAAAGGAAACTTTTTACCGGTAGTCATGCTTATGTCTATCCGGATTCTTTTATCTATGAGATTTTGCAAGTGGATGTTAAGACAACTTTCCTTAATGGAAGTCTTAAAGAAAACATCCATATAAAGCAACCAGAAGGGTTCATTGTAAAGAGCAAAGAGCAAAGAGTATCTTGTGTGTAAGCTCAATCAGTCTATGGACTGAACTAAAGCTTCAAGGTCTTGGTACATCCGGTTTAATAAAGTAATCCAGACCTATGGATTTATTTTATAACCGAATGAGTTTTGTGTATACAAGAAGTGTGATGGAAACGTGATGGTATTTCTTGTACTATACGTAGATAACATTTTTAGTGGTTGGAAATAATATCAAAGTCTTGTCAGAAGTAAGGGTATGGTTGTCCAAACAATTCGATATGAAGGACTTGGGAGAATGCATATATTCTTGGGATTAAAGGGATCGCAAGAAAAGAATATATTTTACTTATCCCAAGCTTCATATATCGAAACAATCTTAGCTCGTTTTAGCATGCAGAACTCCAAGAAAGGTTTCTTAACTTTTAGGCATGGAGTAGCTTTATCTAAAGAGATGTCTCAGAAGACATCAAAGGAAATAAAGGACATGAAGGCAGTTCCTTATGTTTCGGCTTTAGGAAGTCTAATGTATGCAATGCTGTGTACGAGACTGAATATCTGTTTTGTCGTGGGCATGGTTAGCAGATATCAAAGCAACTCCGGACAAGGACATTTGTCTGCGATAAAGCATATATTGAAGTACCTTAGAGGCACTAGAGATTATATGCTAGCTTACAAGGAAAGAAATTTGTTCCCTGTGGGTTGCATGGATTTTAACATCCAATCAGAAAGGGACAATAGTAAGTCAACCTCGGGGTTTTGTGTTTATTTTAGGAGGTAAAAGTCATAACTATGGAAGAGTGATAAGCATAGGTGTTTTTTCGGACTCCATCATAGAAGCTGAGTATATGGCAGCCTCTAAGGTAGCCATAGAAGCTATATGGCTCAGATACTTCAAGATAGACTTAGATATGATTTCTGGTTTGCCCAAAATAATTTGGTACAGTAGCAAACTCGAAGAAACCATAAGTCCATAAGGCAAGTAAACACAATAGAGCGCAAGTACTACCCTATACGAGAAATCGTATAACGAGGAGAAGTTGTTGCTACTTAGATTGCATCAAGTAATAAACTAAAAGATCCTTTCACTAAGGCCCTTAAGGCAAGAGCTTTTGATAGGCATGTTGAAGTGTTGGAAATCAGATGTATGGCAGCAGGTATGACAGCTTAGTCTTTTAGTATAAGTGGGAGATTGTTAGGATGTATACTAAAAGCCTAGCTTTTGGTATAAACATTTATCTAGAAATAAGAATCACATTGGTCAAATGTCTACATTTATGATAAATATAGTTGTTCAATTAATTTATATTGTAGATAACATGGTGTGTGGTGTCACACACAGAGGATCATGTTATCAGCACCTTATAAATTATAAATAGTTGCTCACGACTAAGATGAAAAAGAACAAACCATTGGAATAGTCGTAGTGTAATTAGGTATTAGTTTATCTTGACTAATAAATTACACTCTAAGTGTATTGAGTAAGACTATTTTAGGTAAGTTCTTTTTATACTGACTTGATAAAAGAACTAGACCTTAGTTATTATGCAAGTGTGTGCTCTTAATCATAATATAATAACAAGCACATATATTTGATATTTATTTCTTTAATTTATCAATGAGTGAGATTTAGTTCGATAAATCAATAAGCCCGATAAGTTGGGAAATGATATCACTTATAGTGTGTGTTGTTGATTATAGAAGGAAACTGTGTCCTAGTAATCTAGGTTGAGAATGACCCCAAGAGGAGCTCATAAGGATTGTCATGTTAAACGCTGCAGGTGGACTTAGTCCGACATGATAATAAGGTTGAGTGGTACTACTCTTGGACTAAGATATTAATTAAGTCAGTTGTCAGTAACTCATTTAATTAGTGGAGATTCATTATCTTAAACATAGGGATACTAACACACTCATAATAAGAAGGAGCTCAAAATGTAATTTGGGATTGGTGCGGTAGTTCAATAATAGTTCTTTAGTGGAATGAATTATTATTGATGAAATTAAGTTATGTGTTCGGGGCGAACACGGGATGCTTAATTTCATCGGGAGACTAAAACCAATTCCTCCTCTCGGTCCCTATCGTAGCCTCTTGTATATAGAGATTTATATCCACCACATACCCACCTTCTTACCCATCTTATGGGGCCGGCTAAGCTAGCTTGGAACCCAAGCTAGGGCCGGCCAAGACCAAGTGGATGAGCCAAGTTGGTGGCCGGCCAAAGCTTGGGTCCCAAGCTTAGGTGGCCGACCACTAGAATATTAAAAAAGATTTTTATTAAAATTATTTCTTATGTGGATATCATGGTTTTAAAAGAGAGTTTAAAATTTAAATCTTTTCCTTTTATAGCTTTCTACAAAAGATTAAGAAAAGATTTGAAATCTTTCCTTATTTGTAGATTGAAAGGAAATTTTAATTTTGAGAAAACTTTCCTTTTTAACCATGATCATAATTTAAAAGAGAGTTTTAAAAATTAAATATTCTCTTTTATTAGTTTCTACAAAAGATTAAGAAAAGATTTGATATCTTTCCTTATTTGTAGATTGAAAAGAGATTTTAATTTTTTAGAGATAACTTTCCTTTTTGGAAATTATCCACATGTTTAAAAGAAAGATTTTAATTTATAAAATTTCCTTTTTATAACCCACCATGAAGGGAAAAATTATTGGAGAAATTTTTTATAAATTTCCGGAAACAAATTAGGAAGTTTTAATTTTTGTTTTAATTAAAACTCTCATTGTTTTGGGGAAATAAGTGGCCGACCATGTAATAATGAAAAGGAAAATTCTTTTTAATTAAATAAAATTTTCCTTTTCATGGAAAAAGAATTAAGGAAGTTTTTAATTAAATTTCCTTATTTACCAAGACCAAGGAATATAAAAGAGGCGGTAGAGGTGTCTTCATGGTGAACGACTCTATTTTTTTTCTTCCTCTCTTTTCTTCCTTGGTGGTGGCCGACCCTATTATTTTTCCTTCTTCCTTTTCTTTCTTCTTCATTGGTTGGACCTTGTAATCTCATGGAGCTTTTAGATGACCAGATTTTAGCATGGAGAAGAAGGAGAGAAAGGAAGTATCCCTTGGAGCTTGGTGGTGGTGACCGAACCACATCTATTCATGGAATATTTGTGGTGGCCGAATCATGCTTGGAGAAGAAGGTGGCTTAGGTGGATTCTCATCTCGGTAGATCGTTGCCCACACAACGTCCAGGATAAGAAGAGGAATACGGTAGAAGATCAAGAGGTCATTGCATACAAAGGAAGGTATAATTAGTAATTAATTTCCGCATCATACTAGTTGTATTTCTTTTGTATGAATTCCAAACACAAGAGGCATTAGATTCTAGATTTTCGGATTTGTTTCGAAGATGTGTTTCTTTTTGTTTTGTGTTTTGAATTTGTGATTCGATTGTTCTTTTTAGTTAACCTAGAGTTATTTAAGGAAATTAAATATTAGCTTTCCTTAAAAGGCTTTGTCTAGGCGGTGGTGGTTGCTCCCATATCCAAGAAGGTCATGTGCCTCGCCATACAGTCCTGGAAGCCAATTTTGGAAATTAATATTTATGGAATTAATAACTTAGGTAGATTTGAATCAGTAGTGTTAAGTTCCGCTTGCGATTCAAATCTAAACCATTAAGAACAGATAAGTTAAATTTGGAATCAATGATGTTAAGTTCTGTCTGCGATTCCTAATTTAACTTCTAAAGAACACAATAGGTTATTTAAGGAAAGGTTCGACACTTGTACAAAAAATTTTTATACAGTGAAATCGGTACGTTTTCCTAGGACTAACCAATAGAAGGAGCCCAAAAATATAATTTGGGATTGCTCGGTAGTTCAATAATAGTTATCTAGTGGAATGAATTATTATTGATAAAATTAAGTTGTGTGCTCGGGGCGAACACGGGATGCTTAATTTTATCAGGAGACCAAACCAATTCCTCCTCTCGGTCCCTATCGTAGCCTCTTAATTATAGAATACTATACCCACCTATACCCACCTTCGCACCCATCTAAAAGGGGCCGGCCAAGCCTTGCTTGGAGCCCAAGCAAGGGGCTGGCCAAACCATGTTTAGATGGGAGTGATTGTGGCAGGCCCAAGCATTGGTTCAATCTATGTGTGGCCAACCATTAAAAATAGAAAAAGAATTTTAATTTTAAATTTTTTTCTTATGTGGAATACATGATTTAAAAGAGAGTTTAAAAATTAAAATATTTCCTTTTATAAGATTCTACAAAAGATTAAGAGAAGAGTTAAATCTCTTTCCTTATTTGTAGATTAAAAGGTTGATTTTAATTTTGGTAAAAACTTTCCTTATTTATAAATCATCCACATGTTGAAAAGATAAATTTTAAAATTATAGAAATTTCCTTTTATAACATCAACCATGAAGAGATTATTAAAGAGAAATTTTATTTTAAAATTTTTCCGGAAGCAAATTAGGAAGCTTTAATTTTCTAGCGAAAAATTTCCTTATTTGCTTGTTTTGATGTGGCCAGCCATATGCATTAAGAAAAGGATTTTAATTTTAATTAATTAAAATTTTCCTTTTCAATGGCAAAAGAATTAAGGAAGGTTTTATTAAATTTTCCTTATTTGTCAATGCTAAGGATTATAAAAGAGGGGGTTTGGGTGCCTTCATGAGACACAACTTCTATTCTATTTCTCCCTCTTTTCTTCCTTGGTGTGGCTGACCTCTTCCTTTTCTCTTCTCTCCATCTTTGTGGCCGAACCTCCTCTTTCTCTTGGAGATCAAGTGGTGGCCTGATCCTAGCTTGGAGAAGAAGAAGAGGAAGTTTGCATCCCTTGGATCTTGGTTGGTGGAAAAGGTTCTTCATCCTTAGGAGGTTTTGTGCTTGGCCGAAACTTGAAGGAAGAAGAAGAAGGTGCTAAGTGGTTCTCATCTCGGAAGATCGTTGCCCACACAACGTCCGAGATTAGAAGAGGAATACGGTAGAAGATCAAGAGGTCATTATCTTCAAAGAAAGGTATAACTAATAATTGTTTTCCGCATCATGTTAGTTTTGTTTCTTTGTAAAAATACCAAATACAAGAGGCATGCGATTCTAGTTTTTCGAATTAGTTTTCGAAGTTGTGTTCTTTTATTTTTTCTTTTCCTTGTGATTCGATTGTTCTTAGTGGTTAACCTAGGGTTACTATGGGAAGGTTAAATATTTAATTTCCTTAAAAGGCTTTGTCTAGTCGGTGGTGGTTGCTCCCATATCTAAGAAGGCTAAGTGCCTCGCCATGCAGTACTGGAAGTCGATTTTGGAAATAGATATTTAATTGTCTTCATGACCTGGGTGATTTGGATCAAACGTGTTAAGTTCTGCAGGAGATCCAAGTCTAAACCTAAAAGAACAAATAAGTTAAACTTAGGATCAAACGTGTTAAGTTCCACAGGCGATCCAAGTTTAATTTAAAAGAACACATGGTAGCTAGGAAAAGGTTCAGACCTTTGTACAAAATTTTTGTACAGTGGAACCGTTAGGCTTTCCGAGTAGAAACCAACATATAGGTCCTAGGAACATATCTTACCTACAGAGTAAATTTCTCGAGCTTGCCCGAATCATAACTTGGTAAGTTTTCCGGGCATGGGTCCCTAGAACATAACTAAGTAAGTGGCCTGGGCATAGTTCTCAAGGTCACAATAATTATACTTAAACATGTACATAAGCATAACCATGATCACTACTCAAGCATGAACATAAATATAAACACGTGCATAAACATAAATAGGATCATTACATGAGCATGGACATAATGGCTTGATCACTACTCAATGGTGTAAAAGGATTCATACAGCTGACCCCACCTAATGGTAAAAGGCTTGGTTGTTGTTTGTTTGTTTACATGAGCATGGACATAATCAAAAATATGCACCTAACATAAACTTGATCACTTCATAAGTATGGACATAAACATAAACATGTAGATAAACATGATTACGTACTTAAACATGTGATCACTACATAAGCATGAACATACATGCACATAAACATAAACGTGATCCCTAAACATGAACATATACATATATATAAACATGATTCAATTTATAGTTTACAAAAGCATGAAACCCTAACCCAAAACTAACATAAGGTACCAAATTATCTAAACATAGTGGAATCCATAGCATACAAAAACATAATTTGAGTCCATAAAGTTATCCAACACATAGTTGAATTCATTGCAAACTAAACCCTAGATCTGAAACTAGTAGGTATTATAAAGGCATTACAACATGATTGAGTTCATAACCACTAATTCCTAATCCGAACCTAACATGTATTAATATGTTATCAAAACATAATTGGGTTTATGACAACTTAACTCTCATTCGGAACTAATATGTATTATAATGTTAGTAAAACATAAATGAGTTTATAGCCTCTTAAACCTTATAATCTGAAACCAACATTGCCTATAAAGTTATCATAACATGGAAGATTTCATGGCATTTTAAACCATAAAATAGTGAGGAAAATAATTCCTATATAATCTGAAATTTACAATTTTTTACATCCTAATTTGAGTATGCAAAATCCCTAACTTGAAGGAATCACTAATAGAAACCTTCTACCAAAATGATAATGCAACTTCATGGTAACTAACCTTAAAAAATAGTAATTAAACTACACCTTATAAAAATTTGAAATTTAATCCATAGCATACAAAGCTATCATGATAGAAATAAAAGGAGACACATAAGAGAACTACACCTAATCCAAAAATTAACATATGATGCCCAAGGTGATCATAAATAGAAATAAAAGAACTTAA
Source organism: Zingiber officinale (assembly GCF_018446385.1). NCBI lineage: Eukaryota > Viridiplantae > Streptophyta > Magnoliopsida > Zingiberales > Zingiberaceae > Zingiber > Zingiber officinale. The sequence goes on along the minus strand of NC_056006.1, from coordinate 56,222,906 downwards.
ACATAACTATACTAAAGGATTGACAAGCAACTATAGTGGGGGGGGGGGATATTATTGGTGCGGTTAGCACTAACGATCTAACTCAGGTTTTGATGAATGACAAATTAGGTTAAGTTAGGTTTGTTGTTGTCTAAATACTTTGATCGAGTATGCAGGCAAAGTCTAGACAGGTCGACGGGCTGACCGGATGTCTGGCACGAAGCCCAGCTAGGTCAATGGGCCGATTGGATAGCTGGCGAGAAGTCCAAGTGAGTCGACAGGCTGACCAGATGCTTGGCACAAAGCCCAGCTAGGTCGACGTGCTGACCGGATAGCTGGCGAGAAGTCCAAACGGGTCGAAGGGCTGACCGGACGTCTGGCAGGTGAGTAAAGATAAGTCACTAGAAGGGAGTGACTGTGAGGATGCATTCCCGGGAAGGGAACTTAGGCGCCGATCTGACTTAGAACTATTTCAAAACTCTAAGTCGAGATCTTGACTAGATTCCGGTCTCAGAAAGACGGAATCTAAGTCATACTCTAAACTGTGCTAACACTTTGTTTTGCAGGATATGCATTGCCTCGAACTAACCTTGTCTTGCAGGAAAAGGAGCTTCTGGAGAAAGGGGGTCCAGGCGCCCGTGTTAGAGTGTATACTAAAAGCCTAGTTTTTGTATAAACATTTATTTTAAAATAAAAGAATCACATTGGTCAATATCTACATTTATTTGTTAAATGTAATTGTTCAATTAATTTATATAGTAGATAACATGGTGTGTGGTGTCACACACAGAAGATAATGTTGTCGGTTCTTTATAAATTATAAACAGTTGCTCGTGACTAAAATGGAAAGGAACAAACCATAGGAATAGTCGTAGTGTAATTAAGTATTAGTTTATCTTGACAAATAAATTACACTAGTACACTTTAGGTGTATTGAGTAGGACCATTTTAGGAAAGTTCTTTTTATACTGACTTAGTAAAAGAACTAGATCTTTGTTATTATGGAAGTGTGTGCTCTTAATCCTAATATAATAACAAGCACATATATTTAGTATTTATTTCTTTAACTTATCAAAGGGTGAGATTTAGCTCGATAAATCAATAGGCCCGATAAGTTGGGAAATGATATTACTTATAGTGTGTGTTGTTGATTATAGAAGGAATCTGTGTTCTAGTTATCTAGGTTGAGAATGCCCCCAAGAGGAGCTCATAAGGATTGTCATGTTAAACCCTGCAGGTGGAGTTAGTCCGATATGACAATGAAGTTGAGTGGTACTACTCTTGGAGCTAGATATTAATTAAGCGAGTTGTCAGTAACTTACTTAATTAGTGAGCATTCGTTATCTTAAACACAGGGAGACTAACACACTCATGATAAGAAGGAGCTCATAATGTAATTTGGGATTGGTGCGGTAGTGCGATAATAACTCTCTAGTGGAATGAGTTATTATCGATGAACTTGAGTTGTGTGTTCGGGGCGAACACAAGATACTCAAGCTCATCGAAAGTCCAAAATCAATTTCTCCTATAGGTCTCTGTCGTAGCCTCATTAAAGCCTCAAGTCCATCCAAATATAAGCCCATCTTGGTGTCCAAGAAGGGAGCCGTCCCAATGCTTGGTGACCAAGCAAGGGCCGGCCACATTATCCTCTTAAGGGGCTGACCCCTTGCTTGGTGCCCAAGCAAGAGGGGGTCGGCCACATTAATTCAAACAAGGAGGGGTGTTTTGAATTTTTAAAATCTTCTCTTTGTAGAAAATACAAGTTTTAAAAGGGAGATTTAAAATTTAAAAACTTTCCTTTTTTAACCATCCTCATGGTTTTAGAAAAAGGAAGAGAAGTTTTAAAATTTAAATTTTTGTAAACATGTTAAAAAAGGAAATTTTTAGAAGAGAAGTTTTAAATTTTAAAACATGGATTTAATTTTTAAAATTTTCCTTTTTAACATCCACTTTAGGAAATTAAAAGAGAGCTTGTAAATTTTTATAAGAGTTTATAAATTTTTACAAAAGATATTTTTTTTCTTTTCTTCCTTATAGGGGTTGGCCACCCTTGCTTGGTGCCCAAGCAAGGAGTCGACCAATAGGATTAAATCATCATCCAATCAAATTAAAATCAATCTATGATTGGTGATTGATTCAATCAAAAGGAAAGAAAAGGAAAAATAAAAAGGGAAAAGGAAAAACTAGAGGAAGATTTTATTTTTTGTTAAAAGTTTTTCCTTATTTGCCTTGGGCAAATAATATAAAAGAAGGGGAGGAGAGGTCTCATGATTATGCTATTCTTTTCTCTCTTCTCTCTAGTTTTCTCCTAAGGGCCGGCCCTTGCTTCTCTTCATGCTAGGGCCGGCCACCTCTTGTGGTTCTTCATTGTGGCCAAATACAAGAAAAGGAGGAGAAGAGGAGAAGTAGGGAAGACAACAACTCTTATTCTCTTGTGGAGTTTTTCATTATGGCCGGCTCTCTCCCTATCCCTTTTCCCTTGCTCTCTTTGGTTCCTAAATTAGTGGTGGTGGCCGGATTTTAGAGGAGGAAGAAGAAAGCTCTTTGGATGGTGTTCATCTTGGAGGATCGTTGCCCACACGGCGTCCAAGGCGAGGCGAGGAATACGGCAGAAGATCTTAAGGTCATTAGCATACAAAGAGAAGGTATAATTAGCAATTATTTTCCGCATCATGTTAGTTATTTCTTTTTGTAAGAATTCTAAACACAAGAGGCATTAGATCTAGTTTTTCGAATTAGTTTTTCGAGTTTGTGTTTTCTTTATTTTTCGAGTTTGTGATTCGATTGTTCTTTTTGGTTAACCTAGAGTTATTTAAGGAAATTAAATATTAGCTTTCCTTAAAAGGCTTTGTCTAGGCGGTGATAGTTGCTCCCATATCCAAGAAGGCCATGTGCCTCGCCATGCAGTCCTAGAAGCCAATTTTAGAAATTAATATTTAATGGAATTAATAACATAGGTGGATTTGAATCAATAGTGTTAAGTTCCGCTTGCGATTCAAATCTAAACTATTAAGAATAGATAAGTTAAATTTGGAATCAATGATGTTAAGTTCCGTCTGCGATTCCTAATTTAACTTCTAAAGAACACAATAGGTTATTTAAGGAAAGGTTCGACACTTGTACAAAATTTATGTACAGTGGAACCGGTATGATTTTCCTAGGACTAACCAATAGCCCGGAGGGGATCCGGGCGCTCGGAGGCAAGTTTTATCCAAAACGCGGTGTCGACACATGGAGCTCGCTGGTTGGGACTACTACGTCACACCAGGGCACCCGGAAGGGATCCAGGCGCCCCGAGTATCCTATAAAAGGAGGGTCAAAGGCGAAGCTCAACACACAACTCAGAATTGACGATCTGCTCTCCTGTGCTCCTGCGACGTTGCGATGCTACTCCGACAAAGCTCTGTTCCTTTCTATTGTTTTATATTTGTCGGTATTTTTTTTTCTATCAATTCCTGTACTTTAATCTTGTAATTCTATTTTCGAATTGATAGTGATTGCCCATCGAAAGCACCCTCGTGTGCGGGCCTTGGAGTAGGAGTCGCCAAAGGCTCCGAACCAAGTAAATCCTTGTGTTCTCTTTGGCTTATTCTTTCTTTTCCGCTGTGCCTACTCGCCTTCTAACATTTTTCGATATTCACCCCTCCTCTATCGATTCTTCACGATCCAACAAGTGGTATCAGAGCAGATACCGCTCTGATTTGGTGCAACCACCAATCAGACAAAGGGGGATCTGTTTTAAATTTTCATTTCTTTTCGTCTTTGGTTTTAAGTTTTTCATATAATTCTAAATTGGTATTATTACCTTTTTGGAAAATTTTCCGTTGCAATTAAATCTAAATTGGTGCAACACCAATTTAATTCTTTTTTCATTATATCTTAATTCTTCCTGCACTACTAATCCAAGATCAAATCTTAGGATATTTTGTCTAGTTGTTTACCTGTGTGCAGAATGTCTCAGATCGAAGGTTTTAGTACGGTGCGTCCTCCCCTATTTAACGGGGACGATTTTCCATACTGGAAGAAAAGGATGGAAGTCTATCTAAAAACAGACTTCGATCAATGACTTAGCATCACAAAAGCCTACAAACCGCCAGTTGACAACTCCGAAAATCTGCTCGATCCAGAACAATGGACAGCAGACATAAAAAAGAAGGCGTCAATTGAGAACAAGGCGATCAATACATTACAATGCAGATTAACAAGAGAAGAACTGAACCGGGTCGAACCGCACCAGAACGCAAAAGAGCTATGGGATAAATTGATCGAGCTGCACGAAGGAACTAGCGACGCTAAGGTAACAAAAAGGGATTTATTATTAAATAAAATATTTAATATAAAAATGCAGGAAGGAGAAACAACGAGTCAGCTGCACACGAGGATCAAGGATATCCTCAACGGGCTCCATGCGATAGGCCACCAGATGGACAACAGAGACCTAATAAGGTATGCATTAAACGCGTTCCCACGCAATAGTTTGTAGGCATCCATCGTGGATGCCTACAAAATTTCTAAAAATTTAACTAAACTTAAATTAGATGAATTATTTTGTGAATTGGAGTTACATGAGCAGACTAACGTCGGAGCCGAGAAAGGTGTTGCTTTATATATTGTGAGATATCAGAAAATTTAAATAATAGGGTTATTTCAGAAATAGCCTTATAAAATTTTTCCGGGATTTTAGAAATTTTCTGGGAATTTTTTGGACCTCGTACAGAGAGTTTTTAGGGGATCATTCGGTAGGCGCGGAAAAGCCTGTTTGGAATACCTGTTTAAGTGAGGAAATGTTTATTATTTATATTCCTTTTTCTTTTAAATTTTACCCAACCTAAATCGCCGAGCCTTCCCCGATCTCCCTGATTCTCTCCTTCCGACCTCCCTCTTCTTCTCTGTTCCCTCTCGGTCCGATCTCTCTCGGTTTCTCCCTCCTTTGGAGGCGGGCTGGAGGAGCTCGTTCCAGCTGATCTGTGCCGTTGTCTTCGAGGTTCCTCTTCTCAGTGGTCTTCGGTATGTGGCCGGATCGCATCTCCTTCCACCATCATCCACCGAAGCTTAGAGTGATGCCCTAGTTCGGATTTGTGCCATCCGATTGCCGGCGTGAAGAGAAATTAGGGCTACCAGCGTCAGATTGGTCCAGTACCAACTGTGTGGGTGAGGTACCAGCCCTCTTCTTCACGATTTTCTTGTTTGATCCTCTTCTCTATTCGTCGACAAGAATTCGTCGTGCCCTAGCGGTGATTTCGAAGGTAAGCTATTAAACCTAGCTGTGGATTTTAAAGCTCCGATTTTCTTCTCTGTTTACCAATCCTCATCTTCTTGGCGGTGGAATTAGGTCTCAAATTTGGAGAGGTTGGTATCAGGGAGGTGTTGTTTGGATTAGGGGAAGGAATCAGATCAGACTCGTGCTAGGTTTTCCCTTGATTGGATCTTGGATCTCCTCTGCCTTGCTATTGATTAGGGTACGGGATTGAAGAGGAGGTAAGATGAGTAGATTGTTTCTTGGACTTAGTTGGTGATAGGTTTGTGTTGAGATCTGATCTCTTTTTTATCTAATTAATTCCAGGGAGGTTTGTTTTGTTTGTTCTGTGCTGTGGGGTTGTCTTTGTTCCGGCAGCACTCCTTCCAGTAGCTCATCTTTGGCTACGGATCAAGAGCAGTGGTTGAAATGAGGTACGTGTAGAGGTAGTTGATACTTGTTATATTAGATATGATTTAGTTGTTATGTGTAGAATTATTTAGTTTAGAATTAGTCTAATGGAATGATTAGGGTTAAGGTAATTAACCCTAGTCAACCGTTGGATTTCTAATCTAATGGGAGATTAGGGATTAGATAACTAATCCTAATTGACCGTTAGATTTAATTAGATAGGATAAGGTTGTGTGATTAGGGTTTTGCCCTAATTTAGTTTTAGGGATTTTATTTAGCTATTCATTTGATTTAGCTAAATAAAATTGTTTGTTTGACACAAGACTCTGATTTGAGACGAGCGTCTCGACTTCGGTTTTGGATTGTACCTTCTATTTGAGGCGGGTACCCTTTGACTTATCTTTTTGATAATGTCTTATGATATGTGTAGTTTATATATAATTACTAGTGGTAGATGGTAGATTATCTCTTCTCTGGTCTTGGCTTAGTTGATACCTATCACATGCTTCTTCTGTTAGTTGCTTAACTTTAGAACTGGATGCTTTTATCTTTTGCCATGTGTATATATGTTCATAGAGATGAATATTTATGATGCTTATCTACACTTGATTAGTTGCTAGAGATACTTGTTATATGTTGTTGGATTTGCGTTGCTTATATCATTGTTATACATATGCGTTTGTTTTATTGGCACCTACGCATATGGAGGAGGATATGTTCAGGTATGACATACTGTAGCCGCATGCACCATATTGCATGATTGCATGCTGGGCGATTGACAACTCCATTATTATTGAGCTCGTCGGCCGGCTACATGGGCCTGCACACAACGTGACCACTGCATGGGTAGTGTCACAGCACTTAGGGTGTGTATGGCAGGTTGCTCGGTGGTGCACCGCCGGGGTGCTCATGGGTAGCACGATATAGCGGGGTTGCAGCCGGGATCTCTCCCCGTCATTGTGTACCGGGAGATAAAAGCATTGCGCTCCCTCACTATGTTTGAGGCAGGAGGATAGGTGTACTCAGACAGTATCCCGTCCACTCGGTCACTCATCAGGGGTAGTGACGGCAGAGTGCACGGTTGTCACAGCCCTACCCACTCGGTCTCACCATTATGTGTGAGACGGCTGAGCATGGCAGTAGGGGTGACCAGGACATGTCATTTGCATCATATGCACAGATTGCATTATTTATGATTGATGCATTTTGGTGATTGCATATGATTGACATGCATACAGGTTATATGCTTTTGCTCTGACTATTTTTATCTGTGTATGTTCACAGTCAGTTGCACAAGCCTCGCAGGTGCGTACAGTTTATTTCAGTTATGCATTTTCTTATTATTCTTGCTATAGACTGTACTTTATGCCTATTTCTGTATTGCTGGTTATTATAGTTTATTTCAGCTATGAATATCTGTTATACTGTTAGGAGACTGTACCATAGGTTGTATTGTTAGGAAACTGTACTGTAGGCTCTATGGTTTAGTGTACTGTACCATAGGATGTTACTGGTGGTTACATGTTGCTGTACATATCTATTGGATTACCTGCTGAGTTCTTTGAACTCACCCCGTTGTTATTATTTTTCAGGTTGAGGCCGTCGGGAGATATTCCAGTTGCTAGCCCCCATTATCGCGAGGATTTTCTTTGTCGGATTATATTTTACTTTTGCATCTTAGATACTTGTATTGTGGGTTTGTATTGTGGACATTGAACATTCGGGTTTGCTACTTTTGTTTTCCGCTGCGGATTTTCTCATTACTTCGTGGATTTGTTTTCTTCGTTGTAGTGGAGTAAGCTGTTTTACATATATCTATGATGATTTCTATATCGTCTTCCTTATTAAACTGCGTGGATTGATTATATATAGAACTGTGTGGAATGTTGATATAAACTGCGTGGTTTGTTTCTTATTTGTATTGTATTATTCCGGCCGTGTGTGGCCGAGGTATAGATATATGTATTCTGGATTCATATTGTCACCCGTACAGGGGAGATGCTGCCGAAATTTCTTCGGACAGGGACTACCTGGGGCGTGACATATGCAGGTTCCTCTAAGAAGAAAAAGCCTGAACCTGAAGAAGACTCTGACCAGAGCTCTGAAGATGAAGAGCACCTGGTGAACCTGGTAAGGAAGATGTTCACCAGGAGGAAGAAAAGCTTCAACAAGAAGGATCTACAAAAGATCAGTTCTCCAGCCGATTCAAGGAACGTAACATGCTTCGGATGCAACAAAAAGGGGCACTACAAGAACGAATGTCCAAGACTGAAGATCGATAAAACGAAGCCGACCAAAAAGAAGACCCTCAAAGCGACGTGGAATGACTCCTCCTCGGACGAATCGGAGGCCGAAGATCAAAAGCACCAGAGCCACCTCACGCTGATGGCCCGCGAAGCAGAGTCGGAAGACGAATCGGAAGACGGGTCCGAACCTAAATCAAGCCACGAGTCTGCACTCGTTTCCGAAGGTTCCGAAGAGGTATACCTAACCTTAAATCGGAAATTTTTTAAAATTATTTCATGCTTGAATAGTAAATTAATTAAATTAGAAAGTGAAAACAAAATACTCCTTGAGGAAAATCAAATCCTCAAGGAACAAATTGTAAATAATAATCCAACTCAAGATCTAACACTTGAGGAGGAAAATTTATCACTAAAATTAGAAATTAATAACTTAAAAGAAATGTTATAAAATTTTACAACAAGATCTAAAAACTTAGATCTAATTTTAAATAATCAAAAAGCATGTTATAATAAAACTGGACTAGGATATAAGTCAAACTCAAATAAAACTTTTAAATCATTAATAACCCAACACAAACCAACGAAAAAAGCCTGGGTTCCGAAAGCGTGTTTGACCACGCAAGTAGGACTTAACCAATATTACATACCTAAAGATAAAATATGTTATGTAAAGTCAAATAAACCAAATAAAAAACCAGAATACAAACCTAAACCAAAAAATTGAAAATCTAAATATTTTAAAACTCACCAAAACTTGGACTATCACCAAGTAAATTATAACTATAAAAGAAATAGACATAAACCTAGAACTAAAAATTAAATTAACGGTTAATAATTCAGAGGGAGGTTCCAGAATAGTTGGCACCTCCAAAACTAACCTACCCGACAAGGTAACCCTAACCAACCTACCCGACAGGGTAACTAGGACTAGTTAAAAATGGTTCAAGTTTAACTTGACAAATGGTACTGGTGAAGTTTTGGATGATAGTACGTTAGGGAAGCTTATTCTATGCATGTCTAGGAAGATATGACTTCGGCCTGGTGCATTTGGCTAAGTGGAACTGACCGAAGCTACCCTTTATGGATCCTAACCAGTTAGACCAAGGTTTTGTACTAAGTCCAGTGGATAGGACTATTTGGAAAACCTTGAAAGCATGGTTACTTTAATAATGTCCAAGTGACTCACCATAGCCCTGAAGTTTATCCAGAGAACGCCTATTTGTTGAACCCAAAGCTAAACTTGAATCTAACACAAGTTAAAAATAATTCCTAAAATTGAACCTAATTCATCTCATAAAATTATAGGATTCCCTGATTGAAACCATAGATCGGGTGAGATGACTAAGGACCTAAATGAAATTAATTAAATTAAATAAAATTAAATTAAATAAATTAATTAACATTTTAAAATTAAAATTAAAATTATTTTTAACTTAAAAATTTTACTCTAAAATTAATTTAACTTAAAAATTTAACTTTAAAATTAATTCTTTTTAACTTAAAAATTCATATTAAAAATTAAACTTAAATTTTTATTTAACTTAATTTTTTTTAACTTAAAAATTCATTTTAAAAATTAAAATTAATTCTTTTTAACTTAAAAATTTATTTTAAAAATTAAAATTAAAATTTTCTTTTTATTTAAAAATTTATTTTAAAAATTAAACTTAAAATTTTCTTTTTACTTAAAAATTTATTTTAAAAATTAAACTTACTTTTTTTAACTTAAAAATTCATTTTAAAAATTAAACTTAAATTTTTTTACTTAAAAATTTATTTTAAAAATTAAACTTAAATTTTTTTACTTAAAAATTTATTTTAAAAATTAAACTTAAATTTTTTTAACTTGAAAATTCATTTTAAAAATTAAACTTAATTTGTTTTTAACTTAAAAATTTATTTTAAAAATTAAAATTAAATTTTTTTACTTAAAAATTTATTTTAAAAATTAAACTTAAAATTTTATTTTTACTTAAAAATTTATTTTAAAAATTAAACTTAATTTTTTTAAATTAAAAATTCATTTTAAAAATTAAACTTAAATTTTTTTTACTTAAAAATTTATTTTAAAAATTAAACTTAAAATTTTCTTTTTACTTAAAAATTTATTTTAAAAATTAAACTTAAATTTTTTTTTAACTTAAAAATTCATTTTAAAAATTAAACTTAAAATTTTTTTACTTAAAAATTCATTTTAAAATTAAACTTTTTTAACTTAAAAATTTATTTTAAAATTAATTTTTTTTACTTAAAAAGTTATTAAACTTCATTTTTCTTTAATTTAAAAATTGTTATTAAACTTAAAAACTTTCTTAATTTTTTTTCTTTTAAATAACTTTAATTAAAAAAAAAATCAAAACCGAAGTCAAAAACTAGGGGCGAGCACCCCTGGTATACTGACCAGGGCGCCCGGAAGGGACTCCGGGCGCCTTACTTGACCCCTGGTGCTCGGAATGGGTCCGGGCGCCCGGAGACCCCTATATATAGGGGGCAGGGGAGCCCCCTCCATTTGCACCACAAAATTCTCACTTTCATCAAGGCTCTTTCCGAGCTTTATTTCGAGAGTGATTAAAATTAAATTTTACCTTACTCCGTGGTTAATACGCTGTTGCGAATCAACCGAGGTCATCATTTCTAACTGATATTTTGCGATAGCTCCTCGGTAAAATTCTTTTCCCTTGTCTAAACATTTAATTTGTTGCATGCTAGTTTGTTTGTTACTTAAGAACATTTTTTAATTTAGGAAACATTCTAAATCTGGTGTTGGGCCCTCCACTACTAGTGTTGACCCTAGGTTTTCTACTGACGAACTTAGGGTTAAGTTTGAGTCGACCATTTATATGGCCATTAGGACTAAATGTCTAGATCGAGTGTTCTTTGTACGTTCTTGCGTTCCAGTTATAGAGGTTAAACCACTATAACTTGCGGAACCTTGTTGACTGTACTAGTTCAGTAAACATAGGCTTGTGTGTTGAATTTTATAACAACCTAGCGAAAGTAAATGACCTTACCTATGTTACTAGGGCAGCTGGCACTGATATCACGCTATCCCCTACTACCATCCGGAACTTTTTGGAGTTACGACCATCTACTTGTCTCTTTCAGTGCTATCCTCCCAGGGATCTACCCTTTGGAGATCCCTACTCACATATTACTCTTGATACGATTTATTCGTACTTTTTTGGGGGCGAGCGAGTACCCACTGTGACCCAATTTAGGTCAGTTGCCCTTCGAGTCCAGGACTACACCCTTTATAGGGTCTTAGTCTTTTTCATTCTACCACTGAGCACTGGTGACATCGCGGTGATGCGCCCATTCCACTCTTTTCTTCTCTATGCCCTGTGTTATAGGTTAGATATTGACATCAGCCTACATATCTTTTCCACCATTATCTACTCGGCCGGATACGTGACTAGTGGACGAGTTCATATGCCCTACTGTCACATTTTGACAGCATATATGTCCTCTTTGGACATTGATGTCACTAGAGGTGACATCCGCCCTATGACCAAGTTTGACGTTATAGGAGCTAGAAACTTTTCCCTAGTTGGTGTCCATATAGATGATGAGGGTATCATGTCTTGGCAAAGGGGGGCACAACACCAGCCCGACCCAGATGCTCAGCAGGAGGAGGCAGAACAGGATGAGTTTTTTCTCGCACTGTTTCCTGACGAGGCCACTCCTGCCCCACCACCAGCTCGAGCACCACGTCCCGCTCCTCGCACTCTAGCCGATCGAGTATCCAGACTAGAGAGAGCTATGTCGAGCCTCCAGCAGGAGTCCTCCGAGTTTCACCGAGACATACAACGAGAGGTCTCCGACCTACGATGAGAGGTGCGACAAGAGGTCTCCGATCTACGACGAGATGTGCGGCAGGAGATCTCCGACCTACGACGAGACCTATGAGAGGATGACCGGACCCGACATACTAAGCTGTTAGCACTACTTCGTTCTTTGGGTTCCGGACCACCTCCTTCATCATCTCAGTAGTTGTGATTGTTATATAGTTCTGTTATGACTCTATTACAGCTCTTGTAGTACATCTTGATCTATTGATTATCATTTCAGATTTGATTGGTTCTGCTCTAATTTAGTAGATTAGGATCATTAAAATTTAAACTGATTTCAAAATGAGTATTTTAAACTCTAGGTTAAAATTGTTTATTTTTCAAAACCTTCCTATTTTTAGAATTTCAAAATAATTTCAGCCTTAGATTAGAAAAATCTCTTAGAAATCATGTTCCCCTAGGACTAGTACTTGAGCATCTCACCAACACCCTAGATTTCCCTTACTTGTGATTGACAAACATTGAAAGGGGTGAGATGCATAGGCAGATTGCTTAGACTTAAGATGCTTATTTCAGTGCATCGATATAAGTCTGGGCGTTAAATACTGCACATATATTAATCAAGTTAAGATATTCAGTTTAGTCAAACACTAACTGGTTACAATACACTTAACTTGACTAACCAAGTGAAAACTACTATCTTCTGATAGTTAGTAAGTAACTAACTTGAACATGTATTGATCAAGTTAAGATATTCAGTTTAGTCAAACACTAACCGGTTACAATACACTTAACTTGACTAACCAAGTGAAAACTACTATCTCTGATAGTTAGTAAGTAACTAACTGGTTAGACAGATTGTGAATGTCAGCTTTAAGGGGAAGATTAAATGAACTTATTTTCTCCTTGAGTACCTAATATATCCATTTTTGAAAACTAGCTTTTATAAAACTAAGCTTTTAAAATTAAATCTTATAAACTAAGTGTTTAACAATTGAATCTTTTACAAACTTAGTTTTAATTAGTTTTGAAAAGTAAATTTTACAAACTTAGTTTTGAAATTTTGATTTTGAAAACTCATGTTTGAAAAGTATCTCAAAGTTGGAACTCATTCTGAAAATTTAAACCTTGATTTTGAAATTTTGGTTTTGAAAACTTAGGTTTGAAAAGAGTTTCAAAGTTGAAACTTGGTTTTAAAAAATTTACACCTTGATCTTGAAACCTTGATTTTGAAAACTCATGTTTGTAAAGTGTTCCAAGTTGAAACTTATTTGGAAAATTTAATTTCTTGAAATTTGGAATGATATCTAATTTAAAAATTAGACTATCTAAACTTAACTTCCCTAAACTTATACTTGAAAATTAGCTTTTAAAATTTTCTCTTTGAGTTTGCAAATTCATTTTGAAAATTAAATTAATTTTGCAAAATTTATCTTTAAAATTTACTCGAAATGTACTAACTCATCACTAAGTTATCTTGCTACAATTAGCTACTTTTCAAAACTTAGCTATTTTCTAAAAGCTAAAAGCTAATGCTTTAAACAAGTTTTCAAAAGTTTAAACTCCCCCAAGTTAACTTGACAACATTTCTTACAACTTTTACTTTGTCTGAATTCTGTATTGGTTACTTGACTTATGTCCTTAATTGATGAGTCCCAAAGGGGGAGGGATAGGTGGTTAAGTTAGAGCAAACAAAATGTTAAATTTAAAAACTAACTTAAACCTTAAAAACCATGCTGGTTTTTTTACTTGCAAATTTTTTCCACTAACTTAACCAGGTTGTCATTCCATCAAAAAGGGGGAGATTGTTGGTGCGGTTAGCACTAACGGTCTAACTCAGGTTTTGATGAATGACAAATTAGGTTAAGTTAGGTTTGTTGTTGTCTAAATACTCTGGTCGAGTGTACAGGCAAAGTCCAGACAGGTCGACGGGCTGACCGGATGTCTGGCACGAAGCTCAGCTAGGTCAACAGGCCGATCGGATAGCTGGCGAGATGTAAAATACGACACCCAGATAATAATTAAATAATAAGATTATTTGATAAATAATCTTATTAGATTTTTCAAGAATTTTTAGGAATTTTCTGAGAATTTTTCGGAGCTCGTTTGACGTTTTACGGGGATCATTTATAGGTTAAGTGGAAGCCTCTTGGAACACCATTTAGGTGGGAGTTAATTGAGGAGTTATCTTATAGTTTAATTAACTTAATCTAAATAAACCCTAAGCCTTAAGTCCCCAATTCCTTCCTCATTCACGCTGACTCCTCTCCCCTTACCATCTCCGCCTCACCGCCGCCTCTCCCTCTCCCAACGACTCTGCATCGCCGAACTCCTTCCCCCGAGTCCTCACCTCGCGATCCGCCGCACCATCGCCGGTCACGACGGACTGCAACCGCCGATCTCCCTTGCCCTCACGCGAGCACCCCAGCTGCCGAGCCACAGTCGCTGATTCCGCTGAAGCCCGACGCACTGCACACGACTCTGCCCTAGATCACCGATCGTGTCTCCTCACGCTACCGCCCGACGCCGTGCCACAGCCGGCTCACCACATCTCTCTCTCTCGATTTGTTGGCTGTGCTCTAGCTCCGATGTGCCGAATGCCGCAGCCCCAATTCTCCATTCATCGGCATCCACTGAGGGTCGTTCTTCTCCACCTTGATGTTGTCGCTGACCAACAGCTAGTTAAGCAACAAAGGATGTCGCGCAAACGGCTGTAGTCGTCATTGTTCGGGCACCGATGTCGGCCACATATCTCGAGCCCCATCACCAATGCCACACGCCATTACGGAGGTTGGCTGGCAACCGGGAGTTAGCCCTCATCGGATTGTAGGTAAGTGTATTGAAGTATGTATGAATCTGAATTTGGGGCTAGTCTTGCAAGGTTTGGATTAGTTGGATCTGGTTTCATGCTCTATATCAGGTTGGTAACGCTTAATTGATTCTTGGCCTTCATAGCTCCAACCAACACAGATTTAGAGCCATTTGTGGATCCAACCAGCATTGTTTGTGGGTGATCCATAGCTTGAGCCACGTACCGGCAGCAACAATCCCTCGGCTGTGGGTTATTAGGAGAGCTTCATTTCTACCTGCTATTATGGATGGGATTGCTTCTATAAGTAATTGTGGATCAAACTAGGGTAAGTTGTGTATTAGTTTTACATAGTTGAATTTAGTTTTACATTGGATTTGTAGATGACATGATTAAACCTCATCGAATCATGTGGATGAATCGTGTAGGTTGGGTTTATGATGCTTGATATGTTGATCTGAGTGATTATTGGATGGATGAGTGGATTTATAAGGGTTTATGATGGGATTTGCTTAGTGATTAATTGATGATTCATGCGTAAACCTAATCTAATTAGGTTATAGTATAATTAAGGTTGATTGGGGGATTACTCCAGGATCATGTTTGATTAGCGTTATCCTAATTAGATTAGGGATTCTGTTTAGTTATTTAGTTCCTACTTGATTAGCTACATTATACATATTATGATTTGCAGGACTTTGATCCGAGATGAGCGTCTCGATGTGAGGTCATTTGACACGATCGACATATATAGGCGGGTACTTCTTGCTTTATCTCTTTAGTATTTTGATCCTAGTGCATGAGCTTTATGTTCAGACAGTTGCTGTATCTATCTTGACTCCACTCTTATTTTTCTTGCGCTTGATACTTCCACTCAATCTTTGAGCTACTCATGTCTGTTTCTATACAGTCTCTTGTTGCTATCGATGATATTTAGCAGATACTATATTAATAGGTATTAGATACCAGATACCAGATGCCAGACATTAGATATTAGGTATTGGATATATAGACACCTGATACCATGTTTACATGCTTTGGTTACTGTTTATTTACACACCTTACATAGCATGCTGGATTCATGTAGCATACCTGTTTCTGTTTATATATATATGATGACTGTTGCATTGTTCGCATCATGTCATTGCATACATTGTCGATGATACTGTCTCCCTTGTGGTTGAGGCGGTTGTTGGCCAGGGTCGCACGCTCGGCCACTCATGGGTAGTGGTAGCTGGAGCGTGCCGCTTGTCCTATCGTGCCCCCACTCGAACACTCATGGGTAGTGATAGCTGGAGTCGCGGGTAGCAGGGACCCCCGTCGCAGACGTAGCTATTCAGCTACTATGCACCTGTCCATCCGGTCACTCGAGAGTAGTGGCGGCCTTTGGGTGGTACAGTTGTCATCGATCCGGCCTCTCGACCATATAGGGGTTGTGGTGCAGAGAGGTGGCGGGGTGACCATCCGTACATACGCTGTTGTTATTATATCTGCTGGTTGCTTACTTATGCTGTTGTTGCTTATCTATGCTGCTGTTACTAGCTTATGCTGTTGTTGTTTACTTATGCTGTTATGCTTACATAGGTTGAGATTTATACCTGTGATATGTGTTTAGACACTGACTTACTTACTGTTGACATGTATATACCTCACATGATACCATGTAGTTATGAGCAGTACTATAGTAGGACTTTGCTACACTTTACCTTTTACTACTAGCCTAGGATATGGTTTCAGGTATGGACACTTATTATGATATCACTGTAGTATATGCTATTTCCATACGAGACTGTATACCTTTGCATCTCTAGTTCTTTACTATACTCATGCACTATCTGTCTATTACCCGCTGAGTCTTTATACTCACCACCCCGTATATTGGTAATTTCGCCAGGTAGAAGGTAAAGGATTTATGGAGTCGCCTGTCCGCCAGTCCCACATCACATTCGAGGACGACCTTACGATTATGGTATTTCTTACGTTATTTGTATTTTGGGTTTTGTACTTATTTATGTATTTGCGCTCTCTTGTATTTGGTTTGATATGATTGTGTCAAGCCGAGCCGGCTCGCAGTTAGTAGCTTTATGTTTTGTGATCGTTATCTGTGATTTCCGCTGTGTTGATTTTAGTACAGCCGTGTGGGCTGATTAATATATTTATATAACTGCGTGGTTGTGTAGATATATTCCAGCCGTATGTGGCTGATGTATATTGTATGTATGTATGCCTCAGATTGTCACCCGTATAGGGGAGATGCTGCCGAAATTTTTCGGTAAGGACTCCTCTGGGGGCGTGACACGAGAAGTCCAAGCGGGTCGACGGGCTGACCAGACGCTTGGCACGAAGTCCAGCTAGGTCGACGAGCTGACCGGATAGCTGGCGAGAAATCCAGACGGGTCGAAGGGCTGACCGAACGTCTAGCAGGTGAGTAAAGGTAAGTCACTGGAAGGGAGTGACTGTGAGGACGCATTCCCGAGAAGGGAACTTAGGCGCCGATCTGACTTAGAACTATTTCGGAACTCTAAGTCGAGATCTTGACTAGATTCCGGTCTCAGAAAGACGGAATCTAAGTCATACTCTAAACTGTGCTAACACTTTGTTTCGCAGGATATGCATTGCCTCGGACTAACCTTGTCTTGCAGGAAAAGGAGCTTCTGGAGAAAGAGGGTCCGGGCGCCCGGAGGGGATCCGGGCGACGGAGGTCCGGGCGCCCGGAGGCAAGTTTTATCCAAGACGCGGCGTCGACACTTGGAGCTCGCTGGTTGGGACTGCTACGTCACACCAAGGCGCCCGGAATGGATCCAGGTGCCCCGAGCATCCTATAAAAGGAGGGTCAAAGGTGGAGCTCAACACACAACTCATAATTGATGATCTGCTCTCCTGTGCTCCTGTGACGTTGCAACGCTACTCCGACAAAGCTCTGTTCCTTTCTATTGTTTTATATTTGTCGGTATTTTTTTTCTATCAATTCCTGTACTTTAATCTTGTAATTCTGTTTTTGAATTGATAGTGATTGCCCATCGAAAGTACCCTCGTGTGTGGGCCTTGGAGTAGGAGTCACCAAAGGCTCCGAACCAAGTAAATCCTTGTGTTCTCTTTGGCTTATTCTTTCTTTTCCGCTGTGCCTACTTGCCTTCGAACGTTTTTCGATATTCACCCCTCCTCTATCGATTCTTCACGATCCAACAGATATCACTTCTTAAAAACTTATTCTTTTATCGTATTCATAAAATTGAAATAGAGTATTAATAGTGGAATAAAAAGAGACAAAGACATAGATCATTTTTATTTGGTTCGGGGCCTAGGTCGACTCTTACTCCAAAACCCACGATCCTTGATTGCACCATTGGGTAATTCACTATAATTATTTTTTGAAACATTCAAAAAGAAACAATTCATACAATGAAGTTGTAACGCCTGCCCCTCTAGTACTACTCTAAAGAAGGGACGAGGTTACTTACTTAAAACATACATACATGTATACATATGCATATGAAATCATGACAGCGGAAGTGGGGGTTAAAATTTAATCTAATCATATGCATATGGACTAAACATGACATGTGAACCATATAGTCATATAACATAGAACCATGCTTAACATGCTAATCTTTCAATCATAACATGTGAATGCACTAGTATTCATGCATATAACTTGATTTATCATCAACTACTTAAAACATGATTCATGATATCATAAGCATCCCAACATGCAACAAGGAGGACATAAGTGCATAACTATCCATACTAGTTCAAGTTATTTTCAAAAGCATAAAGTCAAAACATGGTTCTCATGCACAACTTAGGTATATATAAGTTCCAAATATAAATGGATCTATTCCACCATGCCACTTCCACACACATTCTTGCCTTTCCTGCTGCTCCTCTTAATTTAGCCATTCCTTTCCTTTTTCTGCAGTACAAGGAAACATAAAACTATAAGCACATAGGCTTAGTAAGTCCCTTTCCTACTCACAAAACCATGAATCATGCATAACCATAAAGTAGTAACATGTTCATTTGGAAAATCATAACATAACATGTGAAAACATAAGCATAAAGTCATATCATATCATATCATATGAGATCATAGACATAAAATCATATCATAGCATGTGAGAGTATAAACATAAAATCATATCATATCATATGAGAGCATAACATAAAATCATATCATATCGTGTGAGAGCATAATCATAAAATCATATCATATCATGTGAGAGCATAACATAAAATAGTAACATGATCATATAAGCATCATAGACATATTTTCAAGAGCATCTTACATAAACATAAAGGAGAACCATATAATATGTACATGTAGATGCAAGATGTACTTTTGAAAACATGTATCATGAAATGAACATATGCAAGATGTCCTTTTGAAAACATATATCTTATACATACTTAAACATAATCTCAACATGAGGGCCCGGCTTGTACCATATACATACATAAATGCGCGCATCCTAAGTAGATCCAAGGTAGCTAATCTTGAACTTACTAGGAACTAGGCCCGTTTCATAGACCATCGACCTAGGGGCAACTTAGGAGCCCTTCCCTTTTACTAGGCCCGTTTCATAGACCATCGACCTAGGGGCGCTTATGGAGCCCACCCTTGGTACACGCCATACAAAAGTAAAATATCATATCATGTTTCTTATCATATCATACATATCATGTTCTTGTCATATCATGGCATATCATGTTCTTGTCATATCATGAAGAGTGCCCTTGATCCCAACTTAAGGGAAGCATCTCTTAGGCTTTTCATCTTACATAAGCCTTTCATAAACATATCATGTTCTTGTCATATCATGAAACATAGCATGTTTTTAGCATATCATGATAGCATAAAGTGCACATAACCTAAAACATATCATAAGGAATCATAAGTGCACATAGCATAAAGCATTTCATAAGGAATTATAACATGATGGCATGTGTGTACATAACATAAAGCATATTATAACATAAAAGTTCATACCATATCATATAGAATCATTATCATGCATGGTTAGGGTTTTGAACTTCCTACAAACCCTAAAACCTAACTTGGCCGAACCATCAAAAGCATGAATCCTAGGTTTCAAGCAACATAAAACATGGAAATCAAATACCTAAGTTTTCATAATACTTAACATAGCATGTAAGACCTTTAGAAACCCTAGGTAGCTTTTAACCTAATCTTTTTTTCTTCTTCTTCTTGGCCGAACCCTAGTAGCATGGTTCTCAATCTTTTTCTTCAACATGAAGCATGAAAAATCTTAACTAACATCATATAGTGGGTGACATATAATGAGGATTCATAAACAAGCATAATTAGGTTCTTAAACTTCCTCTAATTCCTTTATTCCCTCTTGGCCGAAACCTTAAGAGCTTGGTTCTAGATCTTTAAGCAACATGAAGCATGAAAATTTTAATCTAACATCATGTAGTGAGTTACAAACCATAAGGGATCATAAGCAAGCATAGTTTACATTTTAAACTTTCTCTAAAACTCTTTATCTTTTCATGGCCGAACCCTAAAGAGCAAAGTTCCAAGATCTAAGCAACATCAAACATGAAGAACCTTAACCTAACATCATGTAGTGAGTTACAAACCATAAGAAATCATGTACAAGCATAGTTTACATCTTAACCTTCTCTAAACCTCTTTATCTTTTCATGGCCGAAACTTAAAAGAGTGTGCTTCTAAGTTTTTTTTCTTTTTTTTTTTAACACATGAAACAATAAAACTTTAACAACCATAGATAACCAAAAACTAATAGATGGCATGTTTCTAAATTTACTTATCATGGCCGAACCCTACAAGGTAACTTCCTAGGTTTTTCAAATCATTTTTAAGTATAGAAAACATGGGAGCTACTTGTACTGCAGATGAGGGGATACTTACATCCTCTCACTTGATTTACTAGGAGAAGTAACCTTGCTTGTGAAGCTTTCCTAGAGAGAAAATCCCTTTGGTTGGTTTCGACAATGGTGAGGAGAGGGACTTGATTTCGGTGGAGAGAAGGAGGAGGAGGAAGAGGGAAGAAAAAAAATGAAGTTCTGTTTCCCTTTTTCATATTTATTCTCCATGAATGAAGAAGGCAAAAACCAACTTCTCATTGAAAGAAGAAAAAGGAAACTTAAACTTTTCCTTCTTAGTGAAGAGAGCCTTCACTTTTCTTACCTTTAACTATCTTTTCCCTTTCCTTCCTAACAGTACACCCCTGCTGGGGCTACTGGTTATGACATTCATGCATCTAACAAGAGGTCCAAGGTTCAAACCTTGGTCATGCCTCTTTTTGGTTCTATTTTTCTTTTATTTTTGGAAATATTCATATAAGGCTTATTCTAATCATGCAACAATTCACATAAAATGACTAGGGATCCTATGGGTGTTACAGAAGTTAATATAATAGAATGAAAGCTAAAATAAAAATACTAATAATACAACAATGAAGATCGTTGGAGCTTATTGGTGATGTAGCTTGCACGCTTAGTAGAAGAACAAAAGCATCACAAGCAGCAGTGTTGTAGAACAGAGAAATGTAGAAAGTTGCTTCGACTTGAGGCTTAAGGCTTGCTTTTATAAATATTGATCGATCAACTGAAAAACCCTTCGGTTGACTGATCTATTAGGTCAATCAAACCCTCTATCGGTCGATTGAAAACACTGTGCTTTCCTTCTTCATCGAGATCCGATCATCATGTCATCAAGAGCATTTAATTGATCGGTCGACTAATCACCATAATCAATCGAGCAATCCCTATAGTTTCCAACTTCTGCCAAGATCGAATCTAACATTATTCTTGCCATATCTGGTTCGATAGACTGATCCCTGGTTCGGTCAACCAATCCACCTTTCTGCCAAATCTGTTCTGCTCAATCTAAGCTCTGTGTCATGTCAGCCTGGTTCGATCGACCGATCATTCTATTCGGTCGAACGATCCACCTGGATTTTATAAAATAGAGTTAGATGTAGAATAGATAATAGATATCCCTATAACATAAAGTTAGCGCATTATAATGTATGAATAGTAAGCTACTTGAGTAGTATTTGATAGTAGAATTGTCTTAATCTCAACTTGAAAATCTTTCCGATTTCTTCAGTTGGATTAGCAACCTAGGGTTTGTTCCTTTCCGAAACACAACCTCACTATCGCTCTCTCCAGTTGCTTACCTCAACCTACTTGCCAAACATTTGTTCCTTTTCGAAACACAACCTCACTGTCACTCTCTCCAGTTGCTTACCTCAACCTACCTGTCAAACATTGGTCTTCCAGACATGTTTAAACTTTATCTACTCACTGTCTGATCGCCTAATCCACTAAGACTTTTCTTGCAATACTAGATTAGCCAACAACAATAATAGTAATGCATAATAGTATGATAAAACTAAACTTAGATTTACCAAGATCTGTTGGTTCGGTTGACTGCGTGCGGTCGATCAGAAACCATCTGATCAACCTTGCTTAGAGTTTACTTTTTTAGTACTTTTTGTTACCTAAGGTTACCTCTACCTAAGATTTTTTTCATCTGACTTCACTCACCAAAACCTAGAGTTACTTCCCTCTAGGGTTTTCTCCACCTGGCTTCGCTCACCAGGACCTAAGGTTATCTTCCCCTAGGGGTTTCTCCACCTGGCCTCACTCACCAAGACTCAATATTGAATCAATCCACTAAGGATTCAATATCAGGTCCTCTAGACCTATCAAATCCTTTACCTAGCTTCCATGATCTACCAAGATTTCCCTTGCTTAGCCGCAACTAGGACTTCCCTTGCCTAACCGTAGTTAGGACTAGTCACTCGGTTGACTTCTCACCCTTGCCTACCCGTGATTAGGACTTCCCTTGATCAAACTCCATTAAACATATTTATTGGACATTAAAACCTTAGAGGTCAATTGCACCAACAATTTCCCTCTTTTTGATGCTTGACAAATATGTTTAAGTTAAGGGTAATTACTGATTTAGATTTCTAACTTAAACCCTTCTTCTCCCCCTTTTGTCACTCATCAAAAAGAACCCCTTATAAATATCTTTGATTTTTAAGATATTCCCTATGTTTTGCGCCAACAATGATGAAATACCTTTCTTAAAAATATTCTCAAGGTATTGCCTAAGGTATTCCCTAACCCTTTTGAAAGACAAATAATAAGATGTATCTAGGATTTTCAAAATGAACATGAATCAAATATATGTTGAAGAATATTTATTAATAATTTCAAAAATTCTTGTGAAGGAATTTTCAAACATTTTGTAATATCATTTTAAAATATTTTTAAGATAGTTTTGAAAATAATTTTTAAAAATATTTCCAAGCTAATTTTAAAAATGTTTCAAGACTTAGAATATTTTTGCAAAACCAAGATGCTTCCAAAATAATTTTTCTAAGTAATTTTGTAAAAGTGATTTTAAAATATTTGATTAGAATTAAGAGTTAAAAATATTTGGAAAGTATTTTTATCAAGCATCTCTTAAAAGAGTTTTTTAAAAATAAGAAACATAACTTTCTCAAAGGAATTTTCAAAATATAATTTTCCAAAATATTTTCTAAATTATGTTTTTCTTAAAATAAATATTTTTTGAACTCAAAACTTTTCAAATCCTTTTTTAAGATAAAATTTCATTTTGAACCTCATTTTAAAACTATGTCTTTCAATAGAGTCTCTCCCCCTTAACCAGACACTCAGTTGAATATCCTTGTTACCTACAAGGGAGACATTCCTATATGTGTCTAAGGGTCATGATTGACTTAAAATTCTAAAGACTTAGGTGGTGATCAATAATATAATACACCCAATCAATCATCAATCAAAATTTGAAAAATATATTTAAGAAAATAGGTTTATAAGTTTTTAAAAATATTTTAAAATTTAATTTTCTTAGCATCTCACCTATTCTGAGGTTTCAAATATGGTAATTCTTATTGATTTTGAGTTTGTTATAAATTAAATTAATTTCAAAATTGAGTTTGAATTTTTAGTTGAACTTGGATTATTTTAAGTTAATTTTGGATTAAATTTTTAGGAAGAATAAAACTAATGTACACCTATTGGGTATTTTTAAATTTTAGATGCACCCTTTGGGAACTTGTCGTGTAGTATAGAATGTCTTGTTTCATCTCAAAATCTAGATGACAATCTAGATGGTTGGTCAAATCAATCATAATTTTCTACAATTGATTATCCTATTTAACTTATTCAATAAGATTTTTTTTTTATCTTCCTCCCATGTAGAGTAAGACACCAATGCATGATATTCATCTTCTTCATGTATTCAAGATAATGAATCTGGAGCTTTTTTTTTTCTTTTCCAAACTTGATTTGTAAATGACTTCAAATTGGTAACCTAATAACTTAGCCATCCAATATTATTAATTTATGGTTGTAATTGTAGGATCGATGAGAACATGAGGGGGAGGAGTGAATCATGTGATTTATTCTTTTTTAACTTTTTAAAACAAGTGTGAGTGCGCAGCGGAAAAATAAATGATTAAGAGAAAATAAAAACACTCATTTGATTTTTACTTAGTTCAGAGTTTTTGATGACTCCTACTCTAGGACTTAGGTCCTTTGGACATTTTTGACAAGTAATCCACAAAGTATCACAATTTAGCACAGAGGAAAAGAAAGAGGGAGTGCAACAAACCTACACTTCCTTAGTAATTAAGTAAATGACTTTAAATTAAATGTTACCAACAAAATGTGTCAAAGTGGTAGTGCTCGTGTGTTAGTATCGGTCTATCGGCAGTGGTTGGTCGTAATCAAGCAGTAGCACATGTGAGATATGATAAATTAAATAATAAGAGTTATTAGAGAAATAACCCTATTAGATTTTTTTTAGAAATTTTTAGAAAATTTTCATGATTTAAACGGAGTCCATATGATAGGTTTTAAGGGATGGAACTATTGGGTTCGAAGAAAATCTGTTTAGGACACCCAATTAAAGTGGAAGTTAGATTGATTTCATTAAACCAAAGTTGGATTTATTTAACCCTATGTATATAAACAATGCCCTAACTTCTCCTTCCGATTCACTCTACTGCCCCTCTCCCTTCACCTCTCTATGCCGCCGTCAACCACCATGCCTGATGCCTGCTCGCCGCCGCCCTGACATCGTCAATCTCCATGGCCACTAGCACTAGACGTGGCCACAAAGGGGAGGAATCCATCCCCTCTCTCGATCCCTCTTCCTCTCGATCTTGCGGCGGCGTCGAATCGCCAGACGTCGCCAAACTCATCTCACCTCCCCGATTTGGTTGATGCCACCGACCTTCCTCTTAAAGCTAGATCGATAGTACTGTAGTCACTGTCGTTGTGAGAATTGAGCCGCCAATCTTGTCTTCTGCTCGATCGACATCGGTGCTGCACACACGGGGCTCCTCTCTCTATAGCTACGATCGTGTTTCCTCTAGGCTGTGCCCTAGTTGTAGAGCCTCAACTATCGCCTTCGATAGTGCCAAGCCCAACCATTGCCAGCTGGGATTGGGGGAGTAGGATGACTACTGGAACATCATCTTCCTTGTAGATTTGAGGAGAAGGGTGCAGATTTACCAGTCATCTCTAGGTCTTCATCGGATGACGATGGATACGAGTGGGGGAACAGTACTCTCCACACTGCTACACCACTGAGGATTGAGTTAAGGTAAGTAAATCCATTTTAGCTACCGAACCTTACTCTCTATGCTACGCATGATTGTAATTATTAAATACAGCAAGAACTGTATTATTTTTAGGATTTTACATTTTTGTTCGATCTAGATTACATGTACATTCCTTCGTGGAATATAGGATCGATAAATGTAAAATTTTATTTTTGTTGCGGATCGTATCCTTACGAAGCGTGGTGCTATTTGAAGACCAGAGGCACAGCGAAAAAAGGAAGCATGATGGACACGACTACATAAACCCTTTGGTGGCAGCTAAGGTTGGTGGCATACAGAGGACATCATTGGATGAGATCATAATAGTTGAAAAATTATTTTTCTTATTTATTGCCTTTTATGCTGTGTGTGCTTGTGTTTGTGTGCATGTTAAAATTCCTCGTCTCTAAATAACTAAGTGGGTGAGGAATTTTATTTAAATTCCACGGTCTCCATTACTGGTTTGTAAGTGATGCATTCAAACTTACATGTTAGCTTTGAGTGCCTTTCTCCACAACGGATGAGTTTGTTTGTGGATCACTAGATCAAACTTCCTTACTGGATGGTTATAGGAAATTATTTAGGAGCGTGTGATCTTCTTCAATTGAAGGAGCACAATCTTATTTAATGGACTAAGTGTAATAACCCGAATTTTCTCATTTCGAGTCCCAAAAATAATTTAAAAATATTCAAAAATGCCTTAGAAATATTCTAGGGATTTTTAGAAATTTTTAGAGTATTTTTATGCAATTTTTGGAGGTCGTTTGGTATTTTTACTAAACGAAAGAAGTTTTGACAAAAAATGTCCAAGCCAAGATTCGAACCCGAGACCTCGGATTAAGCCGAACTAATGTCTTAAGCGAGTCCGATTGACCAACTGTTCCAGCGGGCGTTGTTGATTAAAGAAGGAGCAAAATCTATTTAAGCAGTAGTTAGGACTATTTAAAATAAAAGGGGAATAAAAAGGCTCGGTTGAGGATTTGAACCTGCGACCAGGGGTTCGGCGAAAACGCAGCTAGCCAACTGTTCTGCAGATATTTCGTGAAAGAATAAGGCAGCGAATAATATTTAAGTAGTAGTTGGCTAATAAAAACCCTAGTATAAGAAAAGAAACTTAGGTTTTTGCCCGAGAACCCTAATTCCTCTCTTCTCCCTCACGCGTGCGTGGCGTCGGCGACTTCTCTCGGGCGGAAATGAAACCGAAGCTAGGTTTCATCTCCGGCGACCGGTCAAGGACCAAATCCGAGAGTCTTTCACATCGTCGAGATCACCCCGTCGAGGAGAGCACATAGAGGTGAGGAAGTGGCCGAGATCTTCACTTCTCCGAACCCTAGAAGTCTTCTTCTCCTTCGGTTTGAATCCAAGAATTATTGTAAGTAGCTTCCTCACCTGCAGTAAGAGTTGTTTCCGTGATTTTTTTTCCCTTATTGCTGTAAAGATTGGAGTAGCCGTAGAACCCTAGTTTTCGGATTTAAAGCTTTGGTATTTCGGCTTTAGTCTTGTTGTGTGATTCAAGCTCGAGATTTTAGGCCTTTATGTGCAATTCGGATCTTTCTTTTATGCTGTGAAAGGACACAAGTAGTTTTTCTTTGAGTTTTTTTGGATTGTGCTGTTACGTTTGGGGTTCTCGAATTTGATCAAGGATGTTTCCTTTGTAAAATTCCAGAATGTTAGACTATTTTGATGGTGAGGATTTCAATGGATGTTGTTCTGTAGTGGATGAAATTTCTTGTAGATCAGTCCCTTCCTGTGAGTTTTAAAGAAATGTTTTACACCAAGGTGCTTTTCGGATTCATTGACAGATATGGGTTCAGGTCATTGTGTTCATGAATTCTTATGTACATGATCAGTTTATATGGAGTTTTAGAGGATTCTTTGGACAGAACTGTAGAAAATGGAGAAATGCATGTGATGAGTAGTTGTGGTCCATTGTTTTCTTAGGATAATTTCAATGTTGATGCATAGTTTGAAGTTCTAAAAAGGATACATCGCTTACTTATGATAAATTGAGAGTTTAGATGAGATGTTTGATATGGTTATACTTTGGGATTTTTTTTTTCTTTACCGTAGCATTAAGCATGAGGAATAGATGCCTTGGTTTTGGTTTCCAGTAGCATGCTGTGGGTTGCCTTTTAGCTTCCGGATCTTGCGGTAAAGGATTTGCGATTGTTAGGGATTTTTAGAATAGCCCCAAGATTTTTGTTGTTACCTTTGCAATTCTGTTGAAGCATGGTTAAAAGATTTCAATTACCTTATAAAAGCTTAGCTGTGAGTAAGTCTTGCATAGGTATTGTTTTAGTTTTCTCGTAAGCTTAAATTGGTTATGTAGCCTTGCAAATCTTGGTTTGTGGTTTGAGATAGCATGGATATCTGGAGGTGTTCGGATTGTAGTTTTGAGCCATTGTTTGAGTAGTGTAGTTTCAATTCTAGAATTTGCTTATGTTAAATCTGAGGATGAGGTTTAGATGTGCTACTTTCATCCAAGTATACAGATTTGAGGTTCTTTATTCTAGCATGAGGTTTAGATATGTTTCCTGGTTACATTCATTCTAGGATACAGATTTGAGTTCCTCTATTCTAACATGAGGTTTAGATATGTTTCCTTGCTACCATTTATTCCAGCAAGCTTCACATATGTTTAGAGTCAGCTAGTTTAGTACTTTTAATACGAAGCATGCAGTGTAGGTTTTTATTTCAACAAGGTTTAGATTTGGTTTAAGCACTCCGATATTAGAAGTTGTTTAAACATTTCAGTTTTAAGGAAGCATTCTTTTATTAGAAGTATTAACAAGTTTAAGTAAGATAAAGAAAAGAAAGAAAAAGGCCAAAGCCTTAAGTAAAACCCAAAGTCAAGACTTTAGGGATTTTGACACACAAGGCGCTTATTAAAATGCCAAGGCATTTAAAGAAGAGACAATTAAGATACTAAGATATTTTACTTTGAAGAGGCTAGTACCCGACTTCCGAGGTTATCGTTAAATAAATCCAGGTGACCAATTCCGAGGTCTTGGCCTTGGTAAGACCGAGGTCTTTACCCTCGTAGGACTGGTGGTTCGCTACCCCATTTTCTATTAGGGAGCGCGCTTTGGTACTAAGCCTGGGCCCAAGAGAAGTTGATTACTATTTTGAAGTATTATAAGTATAAGCTTTTGAACAAGTAAAATAAGTTTCACATAAGTATAAAAGTATTAAAGTATAAGTTGTAAACAAGTGGAATAAAAGAATAAGTTTAGAACAAATGAAATAAGTTTCATTTTGTTTTAAATCAGCAAGTTTAGTTTTCTTTTATGCTGGCACGTTAATTAGATTAACTTACTGTTCTTTGCTATTAGAAGAGCATGAGTAGCTTTACATGTTTAGCATTTCAGCCTGTTTGATTCCTTTACTATTGGATGAACATGAGTAGTCTTCAGTAAGCATTCAGTTAGTTCATGTTATAGATATATGTACATGCATATCGAGATTTTTGTAAGTTAGATAGCGCTTACTAAACATTTTGCTTATAGATTGCATTTCCTCTTACTGCAGATACAGGAAAGGAAAAGATTTAGTAAAAGAAGGCGACAAGGAGATGTTCGATGATGTGTGATGCCAGGACTATGGAAGAGACTTGGGACGTTATTAAGTTTTTCATGTTTTAGTGGACTGTAAACATCTGAGATTGTACTTTATAGTTCATGTCATTTGAGTTCATCCTTGTTTTAGATTGTATGCTGAGATGAGTTTTGTTTAATAAGTAGTTATTTTGGTGTTTGACACTTATTTAACTGCGTGAGAGTTTGTTATATGTTCCAGCCACCTGTGGTTGATGTATACTATGTTTGTATCTCAGTTTATGGTCACCGGTACAGGGGAGATTTTGTCGAAATTTTTCGGTAGAGACTCCTCGTGGTTTCAATCATACCGGTTAAGTAGAGTTAGTAGTTAAGTAACGGTCACCCTTAGAGAGTAGTATAGTAGTAAAAAGGGTGGTCGTTACACTAAGTATCAAGTTATGATATACACTTAGGCACATTTAATAGTATCATCCCCATCAGAGTCACTGCTATTATTTGTGTGATCGAAGAAAACCAACTATTAATTTGTCATAAAGTTAGGTTGACAAGATAAAAAAAATTAATGGGTAAAATCCCCTCTTATAAATATTTGAATTTGTATACGTCCACATTAACATAGCATACAAAATTCATGGTGTTTGAGGTAGTTTTATTTGCCATAAAGTTAGGTTGACAAGATAATTAATGGGTAAAACCCTTCTCTTACAAATGTTTGATTTTGTATATCTCCACACTAACGTGGCATACAAAATTCACGGTGTTTGGGGTGTTGGTGAATTTAAATGAAATTGTTTGAGGAATCAATATTTTTTTTAAATTCTAAAGTCTTGACCAAATGTTTTGTGATTCTTAGGATGATCTTCAAACCTCCTGCTATTATATTAGAGAATAGACTTACTAGTCCCAATTATTATGATTGGAAACAAAACTTGGACACTAAGGTGGGTTGCCCTCTCAAAAATGAGAACAATAAAAGTGTATCTTATTCATTAGTTGTTGAAATATGTTTAGTGGTGTTATCAACTGGTACCTGGTGTGTAGATACAGGAGCCACTGATCATGTCTGCAATTCATTGCAAGGGTTCCAAGAAACTCGATGACTACATAAAGTGGAAATCATCGTTTACATGGGCAATGCTACGAAAGTGGCGGTTGTTGCAGTGGGAGATGTTTATTTATCCTTTGATAGGAATAAAACATTGATTTTGAGAAATTGCCTTTATGTACCAAGGTTTAGAAAGAATTTGATTTCAGTTTCTAAACTATTTGAGGATGGATATTCTGTTTCTTTTGATGACAAAGTAGTTGTCAAGAAAAATAGAGTGGTTATCTATTCTGGTACATTGGTTGGCAATTTGTATACTCTAAATCCAATAACTCACACGATGCAACAAATGGAAATTAATAACACTTTTTCTAATTCTAATAAGAGAAAGCATCCTTCGGAAATGAACCAAACATATCTTTGGCATCTAATGCTAGGTCATATTAACTTGAGTAGGATTCAAAGGTTAATAGTCGATGGACTTTTGGGTTCATTGGTGGTGGAAAACTTTCCAACCTACGAATCTTACTTGGAAGGAAAAATGACCAAGAGGCCTTTTAAGGCCAAGGGAAATAGAGCCAAAGATGTGTTGGAATTTGTTCATTCTGATTTGTGTGGACCTATAACTATCCAGGCAAGAGGTGGTTTCGAATATTTTGTCTCTTTTATAGACGACTATTCGAGATACGGGTACATTTACTTGATGCACCGCAAGTCTGAGTGCTTTGATAAGTTCAAAGAGTACAAGGCTGATGTGGAGAAATGTCATGGTAAAAGTATCAAAACACTAGGGTTTGATCGTGGTGGCGAGTATCTCTTGGGAGAGTTTAGGAATTACTTATTAGAGGTCAGGATTCAATCTCAACTGTCTGCACCTAGTACACCCTAATAGAATGGTATGGCAGAACGAAGGAATAAGACTCTTATGGAAATGATTAGATCAATGATGAGTTATTCAGAATTACCAAATTCATTTTGGGGATATGCTCTAGAAACGACAGTGTACATTCTAAACATGGTACATTCTAAGTTAATACCCTATACACTAATAGAATTATGGAATGAGTGTAAGCCTAGTCTGAAACATATTCAGATTTGGGGTAGTCCAGCACATGTGCTGAAGGGAGACACTGATAAGTTGGAATCACGTACAGAAGTTTGCTTGTTTGTGGGTTATCCTAAAGGAACGAAAGGTGGTTTATTTTATAATCCTAAAGATTAAAAGGTCATTGTTAGCACCAATGCCCGATTTTTAGAAGAAGACTATGTAATGAACCACATGCCCATGAGTAAAATTGTTCTTAAGGAAATTATAGAAGACACGTCTAATTTAGTACCAACTGTATAAGATGAGATACCATAAGAAACTGCAACACATGTCACAAATGATGCACAATTACAAGTAGTGCCTCGTCGTAGTGGGAGAGTTGTTAGGCAACCTAAAAGATTCATATTTTTTGTAAAGTCTTCAGACTTGATCCCTGGTGAACATGAACTTGATCCCCGGACATACGATGAAGCACTCCAAGATAAACATGCAGCATCTTGACAAAGTGCAATGAACTCTGAAATAGAATCTATGTATTCTAATTAGGTCTGGGAGCTTGTAGAGCCACCAAATAGTGTAAAAGCCATTGGATGTAAATGAGTCTACAAAAGAAAAAGAGGGACAGACGGGAAGGTAGAAACCTTCAAATCAAGGCTTGTTGCAAAAGGGTATACTCAGAAAGAGGGAATCAATTATGAGGAAACCTTTTCGCCGATAGCCATGCTTAAGTCTATCCAAATTCTTTTATCTATTGCCATTCTTATGGATTATGAGATTTCACAAATGGATGTCAAGACAGCTTTCCTTAATAGAAGTCTTGAAGAAAACATCCATATGAAGCAACCAGAGGGATTCATTGCGAAGGGCAAAGAACATCTTGTATGTAAGCTCAACCGGTCTATTTATGGACTGAAGTAAGCTTCGAGATCTTGGAACATCCAGTTTAATGGAGTGATCCAGTCTTATGGATTCGTTCAGTGTCTAGATGAGTCTTGTATATACAAGAAGTGTGATGGAAACGTGGTGGTATTTCTTGTACTATACGTAGATGATATTTTGCTCATTGACAACAATGTCAAAGTATTGTCAGACGTAAGGGTATGGTTGTCCAAGAAATTTGATATGAAGGACTTGGAAGAATGTGGACATATTCTTGGGATCAAGGTAATAAGGAATCACAAGAAAAGGATGTTGTGCTTATCCCAAGCTTCATATATCGATACTATCCTTGTTCATTTTAGCATGCAAAACTCCAAGAAAAATTTCTTACCCATTCGACATGGAGTACCTTTATCAAAGGAGATGTCTCCTAAGACATCAAAAGAGATAGAGGAGATGAAGGTAGTTCCTTATGCTTCAGCTGTAGGAAGTCTGATGTATGCAATGCTATATACGAGACCTGATATCTGTTTTGCCGTGAGCATGGTTAGCAAATATCAAAGTTGTTGGTTGCTATATGGAATATCATACCGGTTCCCCTGTATAAAAATTTTGTACAAGTCCTGTAACGACCACCCTTCTTACTACTACTCTCTAAGGGTGACCGTTACCTAACTACTACTCTACTTACTAATGTCACTTATGCTAATATTAGCAACACTTAGATTTATCATGGCCCCAGAGGAATTCCTACCGAAAAATTTCGGCAGAGTCTCCCTTGTACCGGTGATCAAATCCATAATACAAACAATATATACGTAGCCACAGGCGGCTGGAACACATTTTTCACAACCACGCAGTAATAACATCACACTATAATCAACGAAAACTAGTCTAGCAATAAGAACTAAACATAACTCCAAGAGTAGGACATGATAAGCTACAAATACGAATCAAACTCAATCACAATCTCACAAAACTTCATAATAGTATTTAAGAAGAGAACTAAAACATAAACTCTAAACAGATAGGTCTTGAAGGTTTACTAGCAAACTCTGGATCTCTCCATAGTCCAGTCATCACACACTTTCATCACCACCACCACTCTGTCGCCTCCCTTTCATATCTTAGCTTTTCCTTTATCTATACCTTAAATCTATTTCTTCTCATATTTGGTTAACAAAACCCATGTAGCTCAGCTGGTTGGCTGCGTCCGGTTAGGTCGAGTTCGACCCGAGGTCATGGGTTCGAGCCTCACCTTCAACGATTTTTGTCAAAATTTCTTTCATTTTGTAAAAATACCAAACGACCTCCAAAAATTGCGTAAAAATACTCTAAAAATTTCTAAAAATCTCTAGAACATTTTAAAAACATTTCCAGATATTTTTGAGGACATTTAGAACTCGAAATAGGAAAAATTGGATCGTTACAATCCCCCATACCTTATAAAAAGTTCGTCCTCAAACTTAGAATAGTTCTGGATACTTTTGTCTCATACTGTCCTCCCGCTCCCAAGTGACTTCCTCGTGCTTCTGGTTCTGCCAGATGACCTTCACTAGTGGTACTTTTTTATTTCTTAATCTCTTAACTGCTCTGTCCACTATCTGTGTAGGTCTGCTCTCATAACTAAGATCCTCTTGGATCTGCACTGACTGAGGCTGAATCACTTGGCTCGGGTCGTGGAGACACTTCTTTAGCATGGAGACATGAAATACATTGTGTATTGCTGACATGTCTTGTGGTAAGTCCAGCTTGTAAGCTACTTTCCTAATCCTCTCTATGATCAGTTAAGGTCCTACATAGCGAGGACTTAATTTGCCCTTCTTGCAAAATCTCATCACTCCCTTCATAGGAGCGACCTTGAGGAAGACTGAATCCCCTACTTGGAATTCCAGTGGCCTACGACGTGTGTCAGCATAACTCTTCTGTCTGCTATGGGTAGTCTCAATTCTCTGTCTGATTTTCTGGATCGCCTGAGTAGTCTCATCTATCAGCTCTGTCTGAATGCCCAACTCTACTTCTATTTCTTTTCTCTCACCTACTTCTTGCCAGCAAAGGGGTGATCTGCACTTCCTGCCATACAGTGCCTCATATAGTGCTATCTTGATGGTCGCCTGATAACTATTGTTATAGGCAAACTCAGCTAAGCATAGATACTTGCACCAACTTCCCTTGAAATCCAGCGCACAAGCTTTGAGCATATCTTCTAAAATCTGATTTACTCGCCCTGTTTGTCCATCAGTCTGAGGATGGAAAGCTGTGCTGAACTTGAGTTTGGTGCCTAGTACATTCTGAACGCACTCCCAAAAGTGTGAGGTGAAGCGCCCATCTCTATCAGAAACGATAGATTTAGGGACTCCATGAAGTCTGATCACCTCCTTAACGTATAGTTATGCCAACTGCTCTATGGAGTGGGACACCTTGATGGGTAGGAAATGGGCAGACTTAGTCAATCTGTCCACTACTACCCATATTGCTTCATATCCATTTGTAGTTCTTGGAATACCTGTTATGAAGTCCATGGATATGTCTTCCCACTTCCACTCTGGTATTGGGAGAGGCTGAAGAACTCCTCCTGGTCTCTGGTGTTCTGCTTTGACTCTCTGGCATGTCAGGCAGGTACTGACATATTTAGCAATGTCTCTTTTGAGTCCTGACCACCAAAACCTCTGTTTCATATCTTGGTACATCTTGGAAGAACCAGGATGCATGGAGTAGGGTGTGCTGTGAGCTTCTTCTAAGATCTTCTTTCTCAACTCTTCATCATTGGGGATACAAAGGCAACTCCCCTGATAAAGAATTCCACTGCCTGATACTCGAAACTTTGATTTGTCTTCTTTCCGTATCCCTTGCTTGATCTTCTGAATGTCTGGATCTTCACTTTGCATTCTCTGTATGTCCTCAACCAAGGTAGACTCTAAGGTCAATGCGGAGAGCTGTCCATAAATAATTTCAAGTCCAAAATCTGACAACTCCTTCTGCACTGGCAGGGCTAATGATGACAGAGACATCAGGGATGCACTGGACTTTCTGCTTAGTGCATCTGTCACTTTGTTAGCTTTGCCTGGGTGGTAGAGGATTTCACAGTCATAATCTTTGACCAACTCCAGCCACCTGCGCTGTCTCATGTTTAAGTCCTTCTGAGTGAAGAAGTACTTAAGACTCTGATGATCTGTGAAGATTCTACACTGAACTCCATACAAATAATATTGCCAGAGTTTCAGTGCAAAAACCACAGCTGCCAGCTCAAGATCGTGAGTGGGATAGTTCTTCTCGTAGTCTTTGAGTTGTCTGGAAGCATAGGCTATGACTTTTCCTTCTTGCATGAGTACAACTCCTAAGCCTATCTTGGAAGCATCACTATAGATGTCAAAACTCTTATCACTAGCTAGAACAGTCAGAATGGGAGCACTGGTCAGTCTCTTATTCAGCTCTTGGAAACTCTGCTCACATTTGTCTGACCATTCAAACTTCTTGTTCCTCCTGGTTAAGGCCGTTAGTGGAGAAGCTATCCTGGAAATGTTCTCCACGAATTTCCTGTAGTACCCAACTAAAACAAGGAAGCTTCTGATCTCCCTGGCATTTTTGGGTCTACTCCAGTTGTTGACCGCTTCTATTTTGGCTGGACCCACCTGAATACCTTCTTTAGAAATGATGTGACCTAGAAATGCCACCTGATCTAACTAGAATTCGCACTTTGAGAATTTAGCATACAGTACTATTCTCAAGTGCGTGTCATGCTCCTCTGGGGTCCTTGAATAGACTAGAATGTCGTTGATGAACACAATGACAACTTGTCAAGGTATTCTCTGAACACTCTGTTCATTAAGTCCATGAAGACCGCAGGTGCATTAGTCACTCCAAAAGGCATGACTACAAACTCGTAGTGCTCGTATCTGGTCCTGAACGCCGTTCTGGGTATATCTCTTTCTTTCACCTTCAGCTGATGGTACCCAGAGCGTAGGTCTATCTTTGAGAACACTGTTGCTCCTCTTTACTGATCAAATAAGTCATCGATCCTGGAAAGGGGGTACTTGTCCTTAACTACTACTTTACTCAGCGTTCTGACATCTATGCACATTAGCACGGATCCGTCTTTCTTCTTAACGAACAACTCTGGAGCTCCCCGGGGTGAATGACTAGGGCGAATGAAGCCTTTGTCAAGTAACTCCTGTAGTTGTTCTTGTAACTCCTTCAGTTCTGCTGGAGACATGCGATACGGAGCTTTTGAAATTGGACCGGTTCCAGGAACCAATTCAATCTCAAATCCACTCATTTATTGAGAGGTAGTCCAGGTAGATTTGATGGGAATACCTTGGGATATTCACAGACCACCCGAACCCCCTCTTTCTTACCTTCTTTCTGTTCTTCTGCACTTACTTGACTGGGGCTCCGGGCTCCCTACTGTCTTGTCTTCTATCTTGGCTGGCTTGAACTCTATAAACTCCTCATAGTGCTTGTTGGTGATAGAACTCTTCATAGAACTCTAACTGAAAATCTGCCTAGCTCATCTGATCGGCTACTCTCTTGGTCTTTATCCTCTCCCACTACATACGAGCATCTCCAGATAGGCAGAAAGAGGCGCACTTGACCTTCTCGACTTCTGGCCAGTCAAGAAGCTCCATAGTGCTCTCTAGTGTTTTAGCTCAGTCGTGCCTGAGAAGCTCTCTGGTTTCAGCTTCAGCCACTGTATAAGATAAGCTTCTGGTCTCTGGGGTGCTGTGACGGCTCCCTGGGTAGCTGGTGGAGTCTTAATTACCACTGGAGCCTCTGCAGTGATAGCTAGAGGAGGGGGAGGAACTGCTGGCTGGTTTGCCATCAGATTGGCAATCATTTGCTGCTGTTCTGCTACTTGTCTCTGGAGTTAGGCAACAACTTCAGAGAGATTGGGCTCAGTTGATCTAAGCTCTTCGTTCTCCTGATCTTGGTTCTCAGTACGAACGGTACGGGGACATCCTTTTTCTTAACATCTAATTATGCAAAGAAAAAGACTTGGTATCCTCTCTCTAACCCTTCTAATCATACATAAATATGAATAAAGAAAAGGGAAACTAAATCTTCTATCTTACTTTAGTACTAAAAAAAAAACAAGTACTCTATACTGCAGTTAATAATAAGGAAAGCAGAATAAAGAAAGGATTTAAATACTTTCTTACTTGGAGACGGCGAGGATGATGCTGATGTGTGTGTGATGCTGGAGAATGAAACACTACTCTGATACCAACTATAACGACCACCCTTCTTACTACTACTCTCTAAGGGCGACCGTTACCTAACTACTACTCTACTTACTAGTGTCACTTATGCTAATATTAGCAACACTTAGATTTATCACGGCCCCAGAGGAATTCCTACCGAAAAATTTCGGCAGAGTCTCCCCTGTACCGGTGACCAAATCCATAATACAAACAATATATATGCAACCACAGGCGGCTGGAACACATTTTTCACAACCACGCAGTAATAAAATCACACTATAATCAACGAAAACTAGTCTAGCAATAAGAACTAAACATAACTCCAAGAGTAGGACATGATAAGCTACAAATACGAATCAAACTCAATCACAATCTCACAAAACTTCATAATAGTATTTAAGAAGAGAACTAAAACATAAAATCTAAATAGATAGGTCCTGAAGGTTTGCTAGCAAACTCTGGATCTCTCCATAGTTCAGTCATCACACACCTTCATCACCACCACCACCCTGTCGCCTCCCATTCATATCTTAGCTTTTCCTTTATCTATACCTTAAATCTATTTCTCCTCATATTTGGTTAACAAAACCCGCATAGCTCAGCTGGTTGGCTGCATCCGGTTAGGTTGAGTTCGACCCGAGGTCATGGGTTCGAGCCTCACCTTCAACGGTTTTTTGTCAAAATTTCTTTCTTTTTGTAAAAATACCAAACGACTTCCAAAATTTGTGTAAAAATACTATAAAATTTTCTAAAAATCTCTAGAACATTTTAAAAACATTTCCAGATATTTTTGAGGACATTTAGAACTCAAAATAGGGAAAATTAGGTTGTTACAAGTCTTGAACCTTTACTAACAACCTATTGTGTTTTTTAGAAATTAAATTAAGAATCGCAAACGGTACTTAACATTATTGATTCCAAATTTAACTTATCTGTTCTTAATGGTTTATATTTGGATTGCAAACGATGCTTAAAATTATTGATCCAAATCCACCCATGTTACAATTTTAATTAAATATTAATTTCTAAAATTAGTTTCCAGGACTGCATGGTGAGGCACTAGACCTTCTTGGGTATGAGATCTTCCACCACCGCCTAGACAAAGTCTTTTAAAGAAATTTAATATTTATTTTCCTTATATAACCCTAGGTTTAACCAAAAGGAACAATCGAATCACAAATTCGAAAAACAAAAAAAAAACACAAACTTGAATCACAAATTCGAAACCTAGAATCATATGCCTCTTGTGTTTGGTATTTCAAAAACCATACAAAGAAAACTAGTATGATGCGGAAAATAATTACTAATTATACCTTTCTTTGTACGCAACAACCTCTTGATCTTCTATCATATTCCTCTTCTTATCTCGGGCGTTGTGTAGGCAACGATCTACTGAGATGAGAACCACCAAGCTTCCTTTTTCTTTTTTGTGAGTTTCGGCCACCACACGAATTCCAAGAATAGATGAGGTTCGGCCACACCACGAAGCTCCAAGGGATGCTAGAAACAAAACCTCTTTTCTCTCCTTCTCCAAGCAAAATCCGGCCACCAACAAGCTCCTTGAGAGTTGATGACGCCGGTCACCAATGAAGAAGAAAAGCAGGAGAGGAAGAGGATGAGAAGGGTCGACCACCAACCAAAGAAATAGAAGAGAGGAAAACTAGAACATAAGTTATGAGGTGAGGCACCTCTACCCTCTCTTTTATATTCCTTGGTCTTGGCAAATAAGGAAAGTTTTATAAAAACTTCCTTATTCTCTTAGCCAATGAAAGGAAAGTTTAATAAAAAATTTCCCTTTCAAACTTAATGTGGTCAGCCACCTCTCAATCATCTAAGCAAGGAAAGTTTTAAACACAAAATTAAAACTTCCTTATTTGTTTTCAAAATTTTTTAAATAAAAAATTCTTCTATTAATTTTCCCTTCATGGTTGGTTATAAAAGGAAATTTTATAAATTAAAATCTCTCTATTAAAACATGTGGATGATTTCTAAAAAGGAAAGTTATCTTTAAAATTAAAATCTTCCTCTCAATCTACAAATAAGGAAAGATATCAAATCTTTTCTTAATATTTTGTAGAAACTATAAAAGGAAAGATTTAATTTTAAAACTCTCTTTTAAATCATGAGGATGGTTACAAAAAAGGAAAGTTTTATCAAAAATTAAAATCTTCCTTTTAACTACAAATAAGGAAAAATATCAAACCTTTCACTTAATCTTTTGTAGAAAGCTATAAAAGGAAAGATTTAAATTTTAAACTCTCTTTTAAAAATATGATATCTACATAAGAATTTTTTTTTAAAAAAATCCCTTTTATTTTATATGTGGCCGGCCACCTAAGTTTGGACTTAAGCTAGGGCCGACCACACCTCAATGGCTCAACCCTTTAGCTTGGCTGGCCCAAGCTTGGGTTCCAAGCTTGCTTGGCCGGCCACCTAAAGGTGGGTAAGAAGTAGGTATTTGGTGGATATAATTCTCTATATATAAGAGGCTATGATAGGGAACGAGAGGAGGAATTAGTTTTGGTCTCCCGATGAAATTAAGCTTCCCGTGTTCGCCCCGAACACCCAACTTAATTTCATCAATAATAATTCATACCACTAAAGAATTATTATTGAACTACCGCACCAATCCCAAATTATATTTTGGGCTCCTTCTTTATTATGAGTGTGTTAGTCTCCCTGTGTTTAAGATATAGAATGCCCACTAATTAAATGAGTTACTGATAACTCACTTAATTAATATCTAACTCCAAGAGTAGTACCACTCAACTTCATTATCATGTCGAACTAAGTCCACCTGCAGGGTTTACATGACAATCCTTATGAGCTCCTCTTGGGGACATCATCAACCTAGATTACTAGGACACAATTTCCTTCTATAATCAACAACACACACTATAAGTAATATCATTTTCCAACTTATCGGGCCTATTGATTTATCGAACAAAATCTCACCCATTAATGAGTCAAAGAAATAAGTACTAGATATATGTGTTTGTTATTATATTAGGATTAAGAGTACATACTTCTATAATAACAAAGGTCTTGTTCTTTTATTCAGTCAGTATAAAAAGAAGTTACCTTAAATGGTCCAACTCAATACACTCAGAGTGTACTAGTGTAATTCTATAGTTAAGATAAACTAATATCAAATTACACTACGACTATTCCAATGGTTTATTCCTTTCCATCTTAGACGTGAGCTATTGTTTATAATTTATAAGGAATTGATAACATGATCTTCTGTGTGTGACACCACACTGTTGGACCTCGTGGGTGTTTTGATATGATCAACCAAGTTGGTTAGGTCCTGTGTTTTGTCTGATCCCTGTGTCTGAGTGTGCAGGAGCTTAGGAGCACAGGAAGTCGAGCGGAAGACGCAGCTAGCGAGAAGGACGGCACAGGAAGGGAGTCGACGGGCTCGGTGCGTCCGAAGGACGAGAGAGCTGCGGAAGAGTACTCTGGTGGAGCGAGAAGAACGTGCGCGGCGTTCGAGGGACGAGAAGCCGGACGGAAGCCTACTCGAGGAAGGCTGGAAATTGGGTTTGGGTGAGCCCTATTTCGGTTGGCCGGAATCACCCAAAAGACCGCAACTACGGAAGACGCCGGAAGACGAAGCAAAGAAGCAAAGGAGCTGAAAAGGCAGCTCAAGGCGCCTTCATCATACTTGAAGGCGCCTTCAAGGCTTGTTTAAGGCTCCTTAAGTCTGGTCAAATCGAACGTTTGGCTTCAAATAGAGTTCTATCCGAACACTTGCTTGGAGGCGCCTTGGACCATTGTTGGAGGCGCCTTGGAGCTTCGGGATAGACTTTCCAGGGGCTATAAAAGGACCCCTGGACCTAGGAATTCATCATTGATTCAAGCTTTCAATTCCTAGCAACTTGTGAGTTCATTAAGTGTGTAAAAAGGCTTCTCCACCTATAGTGAAGGAGACTCTGCTAGTGCGATCTTCGATTGTCCTGGATTAACAACCTCCTTGGTTGTAACCAGGTTAAACCTCGGTCTCCCGTTTTATTTCTGTCTTTTTATATAATTGCTAGTTATTTTTACTGCTGATTTTATTTCTAAGTTGAAATCCGAGGAGGGTATAGTTTATTTTTGATTTCAGAAGCAATTCACCCCCTCTTGCCGGCCTCCGCTCCACCAACAATTAGTATCAGAGCCTGATCGCCTCAGAAGGACTAACCGCCAACTGAAGCACTACGATCAAGACGGTAGCCGGAGCGAACATCCATCCCTCGAAGTTCGACGAAGACTTCGCCACATGGAAGCGCAAAATGGAGGTATATTTTAAAATGGATTTTGATATTCTTATTACAATGAAATATGGTTTTACAGTGCTGAAAGATAAAGAAGAAAACACATGGAGAAAGAAGGAGCAAGCCGATTTCGTCGCCAATGGAAAGGCAGAGTTCCACCTGCTCAGTGTGCTACCACCACAAGAGGTAAGTCGAATCGAAAGCTACGACTCTGCGAAAGTTCTCTAGGAGAAATTCCTAGAGCTTCACAAAGGTACCTCCGAAGCAAAGCTGGCACGACGCGACATCCTCCGGACCCAGTTGATGAACCTTCGGATGAACCAAGGCGAGAAGGTAGCACAACTCCAAGCGAGGATCAAAGAGATGATCACTCAACTCACCAACCTTGGAGAAGAAGTAACGAACCGGGACTCAATTCGATACGCGCTCAACGCCTTCCCAAGAACTCCCGAGTGGGCCTCCTTAGTAGATGCTTACTACATCTCTAAGGATCTCAAGGTAAGTACATTGGAACAATTGTTTTCAACCTTCGAACTTCACGAATCTCGACTTGCAGAAAATCTAGTAGAGAAGTCAAACCTCAACATTGCCCTACGAGCCGAGAAGGACGATCCTGACTCCGAAGCGACAATCAACGAAAATGAAGCTGCATTAATGGTAAGACGTTTTAATAAGTTTTTTAAATCTAGCAAATTTAGATCACAGTCAAGTAAACATAGTCAAAAGAGAAGGATAGTCTGTTGCTACAACTGCAACGAAGGAGGGCACATCAAGGAGGACTGCCCAAAATTGAAGAGCAAACAGAAGGATAAGGAAAGGAGCAAGAAGCCAGCTCGAACCAAACACAACCTAAAGGCCACGTGGGATGATTCATCATCCTCCAAATCGGAAGTCGAAGAATTCTCGGGACTAGCACTGATGGCCAACCATCAGCTAGAAGAAACGTCCAGCTCAGAGATGAGCATCGACGAAGGGGGATGAACGTCAGAAGAGGAAAGCTGCAGTGAAGGGGGAGCATCACCGAGTCAGGTAAGTAAGGTACGCAATCTAACCCCGACTCAGTCCTTTAAATTTATAAAAGCACTTTCTAAAGAGTTAGATAAATTTGAAAAGGAAAATGAAAATTTGAAATTAGAAAATACAAAATTAAAAAATGATATTGAAAAATTGAAAAATGATGCATGCTTAAAGAAGTTTCCAAATTCAAAAATTAGAATTTATGGTAGATTAAATTGGTACATTAGAAACCATCAGGGTCAACTTAGAAAAGTACCAAGAAACTATGTACCCCCCAAATTTTTGAATAACCCTATAGGAAGGAACCTCTATTGGGTTCCAAAATCTGTACTAAATTAAAATTTTTTTATTAAAAGCTTTAAGAGAGAAAATTAAACATTGAAATTCTTTATGGAAGTTTTGTCTAAGGAAGTGGTTGTTGTTCCAATAACCAAGAAGGCCTAATGCCTCGCCATGACCTGGAAGCTAAAATATTGAAAGAAAATGTTTAATTAACTTTATGAAAAAGCATTAAAAACAAGAATTAAATAATGCTTTAAAAGCTTATAAAACATTTTTTTATTTAGAAACTATTCTTGAAAATTCTAACTTAGAAATTTTTTTTCTCCTGGAGAAATTCTAAATAACTTCATTTGACTTAGAAATTTTTTTTGGGAACATTCAAAAAGTTTACATAGGATTTTTTTTACTTAGAATTTTTTTTTGTAAAATTCTAAAAATTCATTTTAGCTTAGATTTTTTTTAAATTCAGTTTAAACTTAGAAATTTTCTCTAAAAATTATTAGTTCTACCTTAATAATTTGCTTAATATTCTCTTATTGGTACCCCATTTTTGCTGTGATCAAAGGGGGAGAGAAAGGTACAAGTTTAGGGGGAGTACGAAAATTATATATTTTTTTTTCTCTAAACTGTGTTGCAATTTTAATTATTGCAAATTTATGCTTAAATATGTTAGTTTAGAAATTTCCTTTAAAATTACTGTTTATGTCTATTTATCCTAACTTGAACTTGGGTTGATGCACATAAAAAAGGGGGAGATTGTTGGACCCCGTGTGTGTTTTGATGTAACACCCATAGGATATCTAGCAAGTTTGCATATTTTTTACCATTGTTAAAAATAGGCCTTATGTGGAAATTTGTAAAAATAATAAAATAGAACCAAAAGAGATGACCAAGGTTTGAACCTTAGACCTCTTACTAGATACATATATGTGATAATCAATGAATCAAGAGAATATATTGTTAGGAAGAGAAGGGACAATATAGTTAAGAGTAAGAGAAGGTTTCTTTCATTTAGGAAGAGATGTTGGAATTGCCTTCTTCCTCTCAAAGGAAAAAATGATTCTTACTCTCTCTTCTCATTAAGGGTTGAGTAAAAGAAAAGAGAAGGAAAAATTCATTTTCCCTTCTTCTTTTCATGAGGAATAAAAGGAGAAAAGAAAGAGAAAATTTCATTTTCTTCTCTTCCTCCTCCCTCCTCCTCTCCACCATGACCAAAGAACTCTTCTCTCCCTCACCATTGTCGAAACCCAATCAAGAGAAGCTCCTCTCTAGGAAGGCTCCACAAGCAAGGTTTCTTCCCTAAGTAAATCAAGCAAGGAAGTGAGTATCCCCTCACTGCAGTACAAGTAGTTGTCGGTTTGTTTTGTATGGAAATGTTTTTTTGAAACCTTAGAGATTTCCTTGTAAGCTATCACCAAGATAGATTGGTGGTAACTTAGGATTAACAAGTTTACAAGTTATGCTTTATGTTGCACAAAAAAAAAAAAAGAATCTAGAACCTCACCTTGAAGTTTCGGCC
Organism: Zingiber officinale; assembly: GCF_018446385.1. Lineage (NCBI taxonomy): Eukaryota > Viridiplantae > Streptophyta > Magnoliopsida > Zingiberales > Zingiberaceae > Zingiber > Zingiber officinale. Next base: position 56,178,999 of record NC_056006.1, on the reverse strand, counting down.
AAGACAAAAAGAGAAGGTCTAGAGCAAAGTTTCTTTTGGTAACATGCTTGCCTATGCTCTTATATGATGTAGGATCTTTCATATGTTGTTAGTTTAAGTTTTAAGGCTTTATATGTTATTAAAAGATTAGGAACCCTAACCTAATGTTTCGGCCAAGATGAATCATAGGGTTTAGGGCAAAGTTTCGAAAAGAAAACATATTTGTTATGCTCCTTCATGATGTATGTTTTTCATAGGTTTATAGCTTAGTTTTTTTTCATGCTCCATGTTGGATAAAATTTGGAGAAATCTATCTTCAAGTCTCGGCCAAGAATAGAAATGAAGTTTAGAATAAGGTTCTTTTATGATAACATGCTTTGATGAATGAACTTTTATGTGATGATAGTTTTATGTTTTATGCTTCATGTTGTATAAAAAAAATATATGAAAACCCTAGTAGAAGTTTTGGCCAAGACAAGATATGAAGCTTAGGGACAAGATTTTAAACCTAATCATGCTTGTTTATGCTTATTCATGAGGTATGATATCTTGTATGTGGTTAGGTGAAGTCTTTATATTACATGTTTCACTAGAAGAAATGGAACCCCACTTGTAAGTCTCGGCCAAGAATAGAAATGAAGTTAGAACAAGGTTTCTTTTATGATAACATGCTTTGATGAATGAACTCTTATGTGATGATAGTTTAGGTTTTATGCTTCATGTTGTATAAAAAAAAAATGAAAACCCTAGTGAAGTTTCGGCCAAGATAAGATATGAGGCTTAGGGTTAAAATTTAAAACCTAAACATGCTTGTTTATGTTCATTCATGAAGTATGATACCTTGTATGAAGTTAGGTTAAGACTTTATGCACTAGAAGACTTGAAACCCTACTTGTAGGTTTCGGCCAAGGTAGAGTGTAAGCTTAGAGTTAAGTTTTTCTAACCTAATTATGCTTAGTTATGTTTCTACATGTTGAATGATCTTGTGTATGAGATTAGATAAGTCTCCATGCTACATGTTGTACAAATGAATCTTAGAACCTCACCTTAGGGTTCGGCCAAGCAAGTATATGAGTTAGAGCAAGGTCTTGAAATTTAACTATGCTTGTTTATGCTTCTTTATGATGTATGATTATTTATCTATAGTTGGTTGAAGTTTCATGCTCCTTATGGTGGCCAAAGGTTAGAATTCATGCTAGTAAGGTTTCGCCCAAGATTGAAAGAATAGGTTTAGGGAAAAGTTCTTGAATCTAACTATGCATGCTTATGTTTCCTCATAATGTATGATTCTTGATATATGGTTAGTTTAAGTTTCCATGCTTCATGATTTGATATACTATGCTTCATGATATGTTATATGCTATGATTTCATGATATGATATGCTATGTTTCATGGAATGATATAGGCTATACTTCATGATATGATATATGCTAGGCTTCATGATATGCTATGCTTCATGATATGTTACATGCTACGATTTCATGATATGATATGCTATGTTTCATGAAATGATATAGGCTACACTTCATGATATGATATATGCTATGCTTCATGATACGATATGCTATGCTTCATGATATGATATATGCTAAGTTCATGAGATGATATGCTATGCTTCATGATATGATACATGCCATGTTTCATGTAACATGCTATGCTCTATGTTATGATAAGATCATGTTATGGTTTATGAGATATTTTATGAAAGGCTTATGTAAGAAGAAAAGCCTAAGAGATGCTTCCCTTGAGTTGGGATCAAGAGCTCTCTTCATGATATGACACGTATGATAAGACAAGAACATGATATGTATGATGACATGATATGAGATATGATACATGATATGTATGACATGCTATTTTACTTTTTGTATGGCTTGTACCAAGGGTGGGCTCCATAAGCGCCCCGAGGTCGATGGTCTATGAAACGGGCCTCGTAAAAAGAGATGGGCTCCTTAGTACGCCCCTAGGTCGACGGACTATGAACGGACCTAGATCCCTAGTAGGTTCGGGGCTAGCTACCCTGTCCTAGGGATTGCATGTATTTATGTATGTATGTGGTACAAGTCGGGCCCTTATGTTGATATTATGTTCAAATATGTATATGATATTAAAAAAAAAGAAAAAGAAAAACACATGTTGCATATGTTCATTTTATTATGCATGTTTTCAAAGGAACCTCTTGCATCTACATGTACATGTTATATGATTCCCTTCACACTTATTAAAGATACTTTTGAAATCATGTTTATGATGCTTGGATGATCATGTTATTAGTTCATGTTATGTACTCACATGTTATGATATGTTTCATGTTATGTCCTCACATGCTATGATATATTTCAGGATATGTTCTCACATGCCATGATATGTTTTATGTTATGTTCTCACATGCTATGATATGATTATGTTATGTTTTCACATGCTATGATATGTTTTATTTGTACGTATGATTTATGGTTTTATGAGTAGGAAAGGAACTTACTAAGCCTTAGGGCTTATAGTTTTTATGTTTCCTTGTACTGCAGAGAAAGGCAAGGAATGGATGAACTAAGGGGAGCAGCAGGAAAGGCAGGGAGTGTGTGTGGAAGTGGCATGGTGGATAGATCTAATTTAGTTTTAAACTTTATTTGGTTGAATTGTGCATGTGAACTAAGTTTGGACCTTATGTTTATGCTGATAACTTGAACTGGTATGTTATGCATTTATGATATCTTCTTTCATGTCAGTAGATTTATAAGATCATGATTCATGTTCAAGTAGCAAATATAGATTAAGTTATGCATGAGTATTAGTATGATTTAGAGTTCACATGCCATGTAAAAAAAAAATGCATATGATAAATATCTTCCACTGCCATGAGATTATATGCACATGTATGTTAGGTAGGTGTAAGTAACCCCGTCCCTTAGGGTAGCCTTTGTTGGAGAGTATACTTAAAAGTTTAGCTTTTGTACACATTTATTTTGAAATAAAGAATCACATTGGTCAAATGTTTACATTTATTTGTTAAATGTAATTGTTCAATTAATTTATATAGTAAATAACATGAAGTGTGGAGTCACATTTAGAAGATCATATTGTCGGTTCTCTATAAATTATAAACAGTTGCTCACGACTAAGATGGAAAGGAACAAACCATCAGAATAGACGTAGTGTAATTAAGTATTAGTTTATCTTGACTAATAAATTACACTGATACACTTTAAGTGTATTGAGTAGGATCATTTAGGTAAGTTCTTTTTGTACTTACTTAGTAAAAGAACTAGACCTTAGTTATTATGGAAGTGTGTGATCTTAATCCTAATATAATAACAAGCATGTATATTTAATATTTATTTCTTTGACTTATCAAAGGGTGAGGTTTAGCTCGATAAATCAATATGCCTGATAAGTTGGAAAATGATATTACTTATAGTATGTGTTGTTGATTATAGAAGGAATCTGTGTCCTAGTTATCTAGGTTGAGAATGCCCCCAAGAGGAGCTCATAAGGATTGTCATGTTAAACCCTGCAGGTGGACCTAGTCCAACATGACAATAAAGTTGAGTGGTACTACTCTTGGAGCTAGATATTAATTAAATGAGTTGTCAGTAACTCACTTAATTAGTGGACATTCGTAATCTTAAACACAGGGAGACTAACACACTCATGATAAGAAGGAGCCCATAATGTAATTTGGGATTGGTGCGGTAGTGCGGTAATAACTCTTTAGTGGAATGAGTTATTATCGATGAACTTGAGTTGTGTGTTCGGGGCGAGCACGGGATACTCAAGCTCATCGGAAGGCCAAAACCAATTTCTCCTCTAGGTCCCTGTTGTAGCCTCAATAAAGCCTCAAGTCCATCCAAAGAAAAGCCTATCTTGGTGTCCAAGAAGGGGCCGGTTCATTGCTTGGTGACCAAGCAATGGCCGGCCACATATTCTCTAGAAGTGGTCGGCCCTTGCCTTGGGCAAAGGGGCCGACCGCAATATTTAAATTAGGAAGGTTGTTTTTAAATTTTAAAATTTCCTCATATATTTACAATTTGTAAAAAGAGAGATTTTAAAATTTTCCTAATTTAAATTAGGCCACAAGGTTTTAAAAGAGAGTTGTAAAATTTATAAAACTTTCTTTTAAAAAGAAATATTATTAGAGATGTTTTAAATTTTAAAACTTGGTTTTAAATTTTAAAACTTTCCTTTTAATATCCATATTAGAAAAAAAAAAGAGTTTGTAAAATTTTATTAGAAGTTTTCTTCTTTTAAAATTTTATAAAATTTTTTTTCTTTCTTTCCCTTTTAATAAGTGACCGACCACCTTGCTTGGTGCCCAAGCAAGGGGCCGGCCAAATAATTAAACATCAACAAATAGTTGTTTAATTAATAAATCAATCTAGGATTGATTAATTAAAAGGAAAGAAAAAGAAAAAATTAAAAGGAAATAGGAATGAGTCTAATTTTTTATAAAACTCTTTCCATAATTTTCCGTTGGGAAACTAATATAAAAAGGGGGGAAGGGGAGGCCTTGAAAAACATAACAATTGATATTGTGTTGTTGGAGATCATCAAGTCGCCGGCCCCTCTCCCTCTCTTCCCTTTGCTCTCTTTTGCTCCTTTGTGGTGGTGGTGGCCGAATTCTAGAGAAGGAGGAGAAGCTCTCCAGGTGGTGTTTATCTTGGAGGATCGTCGCCCACACGACATCCAAGAGGAGGCGAGGGATACGGCAGAAGATCTCGAGATTTTTAGCATACAAGGAAGAGGTATAACTAGTATTTAATTTTCGCATCATACTAGTTAATTTTTCTTTGTATAAATACCAAATACAAGAGGCATTCGATTCTTGTTTTTCGAATTTAATTTCGATGTTGTGTTCTTTTTCTTTTTTCCTTGTGATTTGATTGTTCCTTTTGGTTAACTTAGAGTTATATAAGGAAATTAAATATTAACTTTTCTTAAAAGGCTTTGTCTAGTCAGTGGTGGTTGCTCTCATATCCAAGAAGGCCAAGTGCCTCGCCACGCAGTACTGGAAGCCAATTTTAAAAACTAATATTTAATTGAATTTATAATCTAGGTGATTTGGATCAAACGTGTTAAGTTCCGCAGGAGATCCAAATCTAAACCTAAAGGAACATATAAGTTAAACTTGGAATCAAACGTGTTAAGTTCCGCAGGAGATACAAGTTTAACTTAAAAGAACACATGGTAGCTAGGAAAGGTTCAGATCACGTACAAAATTTTTGTACAGTGGAGCCATTGGGATTTTCGAGTAGCAACCAACAGCCTTAGCACCCCCGGAAGGGGTGGGCGTTACAGTTTGGTATCAGAGCGAGGTTCTACCTTCCACTACCCACACATCAAGCCTACATCCTGCCACTCCAAGTAAGAATTTTTATGCTTAAATTTTTATAATGCTTATGCTTAAATCTATTCTTTCATAATGCTTTGATAGTATGCATGTCTACTCCATTTTTTTTATTATTATTTGATAAGTTACAGTTTTAGTTTAAGTATGCATGATGGTAGATTAGGAATAATAATAACTTATGCTAGCCTTGTTATTATTCATGAAGAAAAGCATGGCTAGAAGACGCAATACTAGAGCAGAGGAGACAGTACCTCCACCGGATCTGATGCGTGTAGTCACTGAACTTCAGCGTCAGGTCACAGAACAACAACAAATAATAAACACTCTGATGAATTAGCAAGGGAACCTTGCTACCCCACCGAGAAATCAGAATACAATGCCAGTCATACCTGCAGCTGCACCAGTGCCACCGGCACCTGCACCACCGGTAGGCCGAGCTCAAGTGGTTCGTCAGGAGGCGTATCTGATTCAGTGGCAGAGGCTGAAGCCAGAAGCTTTCTCCGGTAACTGTGAACCATGGGACACCCAAGCCTGGTTCAAGACTGTGGAGAGCATAATGGAGTTATTAGATTGGCCCGAACACGAGAAAGTCAAATGCGCATCGTTCTGCCTTACGGGAGATGCCAGAATGTGGTGGGACCGAGTCAAAGCAAAAAGACAAATAAATCAGATGAGGTGGACAGACTTTGAGACGGAATTTTTTGAAGAATTCTTCCATATGAGGGTGACAAACAAGCATTATGACGAGTTCACCGAGTTCTGACAAGGCGATCTGTCAGTTAATGAAGCTGTTAAGAAATTCAACCGTTTAGCGCGCTTATGTCCAGAATTGGTTAGCACTGAAAGAGAAAGGGTCAGACTCATGCTGAAGATGCTCAGACCTGAGATAGCTTTGAATGTGGCCGGTGGAGTTAATAGACCCCAGACCGCTGAAGAACTAAACAACAGTGCCCTAATCACCGAACACTATCAGAAGGCGATGAACGATGGCAAGAGTCAAACTCATCCGGGAGGATAGAAATCTCAGAGCAACCGAACCAACTGGAAAGGAAATCACAGTGGAAAGAGGAAGCAATGGACTGACTCCAAGGGTGGTCCAGCAAGCAAGCAACTCATGTTTCCTCAGTATACCACCTGCGGGAAGAAGCACCCAGGAATATGTCGTATAGACACAAATATATGCTACGGGGTCGAAAATATGTTCGGACAGCTTTCTACCCTAACCATAGCGCCGACACTGTTCGACGACATATTGGGGAAGCAAACCCGCGACTCAAGCATCCAAAGGATCAAGCAAGAGGTCTTCGAAGGAAAGAATGACGGATTCCGTATCACTGACAGTGGAATATTATACCTCAAGGATCGCTTATGTATTCCCGAGGATCCAGAGCTACGAAAGAAGATACTGGAAGAAGCCCATGCAACGCCCTATGCGATGCATCCTGGATCCACCAAGATGTACCAAGACCTGAAAAAGAAATTCTGGTGGTTCGGTATGAAAAGAGATGTGGCTCAGTATGTCAGTACCTGCTTGACCTATCAGAGGGTTAAAGCAGAACACCAGAGACCTGGAGGAGTACTGCAGCCAATTCAGATCCCAGAATGGAAATGGGAGGACATTTCTATGGATTTCATCTCAGGACTGCCCAAAACGACGAATGGCTACGATGCTATTTGGGTAATCATAGAAAGACTGACGAAATCCGCTCACTTCTTAGCAATCAAGATGACTTACTCAATTGAGCAACTGGCTCAAATATATGTCAAGGAAATTATTAGATTACATGGGATTCCTAAGACAATCATTTTTGACAGAGATGGTCGCTTCGTTTCACATTTCTGGGAATGTGTTCAGAAGGCTCTTGGCACGAAGCTATTGTTCAGTACTGCCTTCCATCCTCAGATTGACGGACAGACAGAAAGGGTAAACTAAGTACTAGAAGACATGTTACGGGTTTGTGCTTTAGACTTCAAGGGAAGCTGGTGCTGATATCTATGCTTAGCGAAATTCACCTACAACAATAGCTACCAAGCTACTATTGGAATGACACCTTACGAGACTTTATATGGGAGGAAATGCAGATCCCCTATATGCTGGTACGAAGGTGGTGAAAAGAAGGAAATGAGATTTCGAATAGATTTCATTGACAACGCCACCCGTGCTATACAGAACATCCGCCAAAGAATAGAAACTGCTCAGAGCCGGCAGAAGAATTATGCAGATAAATGGTGTAGGCCGTTAGAATTCAACGTCGGAGATTCAGTATTTCTCAAGGTAGCTCGTATGAAAGGAGTGATGAGATTCGGAAAGAAGGGAAAGCTAAGTCCGCGCTACGTGGGACCATATCCGATTCTGAAAAGAGTCGGCAAGGTAGCTTACGAGATAGAGCTGCCTCAAGAAATGTCGGCAATCCATAATGTATTCCAAGTTTCAATGCTCAAGAAATGTATACCTAGCACAGACCAAGTGATCGAGCCACAGACAGTGCAAGTGCAAGAGGACCTGAGTTACGAGAGCCGACCGATTCAGATACTAGACCGAGATATCAAAAGACTAAGGAACAAAGAGGTGCCTTTGGTAAAGGTCCTATGACAAAATCAACGATTTGAAGAAGCCACTTGGGAAAGCGAAGATGATATGAAACAAAAGTACCCGGAGTTATTTTAAGTTCAAGGACGAACTTTTATGAGATATGGGGGACTGTAACACCCATAGGATATCTAGCAAGTTTGCATATTTTTTACCATGGTTAAAAATAGGCCTTATGTGGAAATTTGCAAAAATAATAAAATAGAACCAAAAAGAGATGACCAAGGTTTAAACCTTGGACCTCTTACTAGATACATGTATGTGATAATCAATGAATCAAGAGAATATATTGTTAGGAAGAGAAGGGACAATATAGTTAAGAGTAAGAGAAGGTTTCTTTCATTTAGGAAGAGAAGTTGGAATTGCCTTCGTCCTCTCAAAGGAAAAGATGATTCTTACTCTCTCTTTTCATTAAGGGTTGAGTAAAAGAAAAATTCATTTTCCCTTCTTCTTTTCATGAGGAATAAAAGGAGAAAAGAAAGAGAAAATTTCATTTTCTTCTCTTCCTCCTCCCTCCTCCTCTCCACCGTGACCAAAGAACTCTTCTCTCCCTCACCATTGTCGAAATCCAATCAAGAGAAGCTCCTCTCTAGGAAGCCTCCACAAGCAAGGTTTCTTCTCTAAGTAAATCAAGCAAGGAAGTGAGTATCCCCTCACTGCAGTACAAGTAGTTGTCGGTTTGTTTTGTATGAAAATGTTTTTTTGAAACCTTAGAGATTTCCTTGTAAGCTATGGCCAAGATAGATTGGTGGTCACTTAGGATTAACAAGTTTACAAGTTATGCTTTATGTTGTACAGAAAAAAAGAATCTAGAACCTCACCTTGAAGTTTCGGCCAAGACAAAAAGAGAAGGTCTAGAGCAAAGTTTCTTTTGGTAACATGCTTGCCTATGCTCTTATATGATGTAGGATCTTTCATATGTTGTTAGTTTAAGTTTTAAGGCTTTATATGTTATTAAAAGATTAGGAACTCTAACCTAATGTTTCGGCCAAGATGAATCATAGGGTTTAGGGCAAAGTTTTGAAAAGAAAACATATTTGTTATGCTCCTTCATGATGTATGTTTTTCAGGGGTTTATAGCTTAGTTTTTTTTTCATGCTCCATGTTTGATAAAATTTGGAGAAATCTATCTTCAAGTCTCGGCCAAGAATAGAAATGAAGTTTAGAATAAGGTTCTTTTATGTTAACATGCTTTGATGAATGAACTTTTATGTGATAATAGTTTTAAGTTTTATGCTTCATGTTGTATAGAAAAAAATATATGAAAACCCTAGTAGAAGTTTCGGCCAAGACAAGATATGAAGCTTAGGGACAAGATTTTAAACCTAATCATGCTTGTTTATGCTTATTCATGAGGTATGATATCTTGTATGTGGTTAGGTGAAGTCTTTATATTACATGTTTCACTAGAAGAAATGGAACCCCACTTGTAAGTCTCGGCCAAGAATAGAAATGAAGTTAGAACAAGGTTTCTTTTATGATAACATGCTTTGATGAATGAACTCTTATGTGATGATAGTTTAGGTTTTATGCTTCATGTTGTATAAAAAAAAAATGAAAACCCTAGTGAAGTTTCGGCCAAGATAAGATATGAGGCTTAGGGTTAAAATTTAAAACCTAAACATGCTTGTTTATGTTCATTCATGAAGTATGATACCTTGTATGAAGTTAGGTTAAGACTTTATGCACTAGAAGACTTGAAACCCTACTTGTAGGTTTCGGCCAAGGTAGAGTGTAAGCTTAGAGTTAAGTTTTTCTAACCTAATTATGCTTAGTTATGTTTCTACATGTTGTATGATCTTGTGTATGAGATTAGATAAGTCTCCATGCTACATGTTGTACAAATGAATCTTAGAACCTCACCTTAGGGTTCGGCCAAGCAAGTATATGAGTTAGAGCAAGGTCTTGAAATTTAACTATGCTTGTTTATGCTTCTTTATGATGTATGATTATTTATCTATAGTTGGTTGAAGTTTCATGCTCCTTATGGTGGCCAAAGGTTAGAATTCATGCTTGTAAGGTTTCGGCCAAGATTGAAAGAATAGGTTTAGGGAAAAGTTCTTGAATCTAACTATGCATGCTTATGTTTCCTCATAATGTATGATTCTTGATATATGGTTAGTTTAAGTTTCCATGCTTCATGATATGATATACTATGCTTCATGATATGTTATATATGCTATGATTTCATGATATGCTATGCTACGTTTCATGGAATGATATAGGCTATACTTCATGATATGATATATGCTAGGCTTTATGATACGATATACTATGCTTCATGATATGTTACATGCTATGATTTCATGATATGATATGCTATGTTTCATGAAATGATATAGGCTACACTTCATGATATGATATATGCTATGCTTCATGATATGATATGCTATGCTTCATGATATGATATATGCTAAGTTCATGAGATGATATGCTATACTTCATGATGTGACACATGCAATGTTTCATATAACATGCTATGCTCTATGTTATGATAATATCATGTTATGGTTTATGAGATATGTTATGAAAGACTTATGTATGAAGAAAAGTCTAAGAGATGCTTCCCTTAAGTTGGGATCAAGAGCTCTCTTCATGATATGACACGTATGATAAGACAAGAACATGATATGTATGATGACATGATATGAGATATGATACATGATATGTATGACATGCTATTTTACTTTTTGTATGGCTTGTACCAAGGGTGGGCTCCATAAGCGCCCCGTGGTCGATGGTCTATGAAACGGGCCTCGTAAAAAGGGATGAGCTCCTTAGTACGCCCCTAGGTCGACGGACTATGAACGAACCTAGATCCCTAGTAGGTTTGGGGCTAGCTACCCTGTCCTAGGGATTGCGCGCATTTATGTATGTATGTGGTACAAGCCGGGCCCTTATGTTGATATTATGTTCAAATATGTGTATGATATTAAAAAAAAACACATGTTGCATATGTTCATTTGATTATGCATGTTTTCAAAGGAACATTTTGCATCTACATGTACATGTTATATGATTCCCTTCACACTTATTAAAGATACTTTTGAAATCATGTTTATGATGCTTGGATGATCATGTTATTAGTTCATGTTATGTACTCACATGTTATGATATGTTTCATGTTATGTCCTCACATGCTATGATATGTTTCAAGATATGTTCTCACATGCCATGATATGTTTTATGTTATGTTCTCACATGCTATGATATGATTATGTTATGTTTTCACATGCTATGATATGTTTTATGTGTACGTATGATTTATGGTTTTATGAGTAGGAAAGGAACTTACTAAGCCTTAGGGCTTATAGTTTTTATGTTTTCTTGTACTGCAGAGAAAGGCAAGGAATGGATGAACTAAGGGGAGCGACAGGAAAGGCAGGGGGTGTGTGTGGAAGTGGCATGGTGGATAGGTCTAATTTAGTTTTAAACTTTATTTGGTTGAATTGTGCATGTGAACTAAGTTTGGACCTTATGTTTATGCTGATAACTTGAATTGGTATGTTATGCATTTATGATGTCTTCTTTCATGTCAGTAGATTTATAAGATCATGATTCATGTTCAAGTAGCAAATATAGATTAAGTTATGCATGAGTATTAGTATGATTTACGGTTCACATGCCATGTAAAAAAAAAATGCATATGATAAATATCTTCTGCTGCCATGAGATCATATGCACATGTATGTTAGGTATGTGTAAGTAACCCCGTCCCTTAGGGTAGCCTTAGCGCCCCCGGAAGGGGCGGGCATTACATTTGATGTGATCAACCAAGTTGGTTAGGTCCTGCGTTTTGTCTGATCCCTGTGTCTGTGTGTGCAAGAGCTTAGGAGCACAAGAAGTAGAGCGGAAGACGCAGCTAGCGAGAAGGACAGCACGGGAAGGGAGCCGACGGGCTCGGTGCATCCGAAGGACGAAAGAGCTGCGGAAGAGTACTCTGATGGAGCGAGAAGAACGTGCGCGACATTCGAGGGACGAGAAGCTGGACGAAAGCCTGCTCGAGGAAGGCCGGAAATTGGGTTCAGGTGAGCCCTATTTCGGTTGGCCGGAATCACCCAAAAGACCACAACTACGGAAGACGTCGGAAGACTAAGCAATGAAGCAAAGGAGCTAAAAAGGCAGCTCAAGGCACCTTCATCATGCTTGAAGGCGCCTTCAAGGCTTGTTTAAGGCGCCTTGAGTCTGGTCAAATCGAACGTTTGGCTTTGGATAGAGTTCTATCCGAACACTTGCTTGGAGGAGCCTTGGACCATTGTTGGAGGCGCCTTGGAGCTTCGGGATAGACTTTCCAGGGGCTATAAAAGGACCCCTGGACCTAGGAATTCATCATTGATTCAAGCTTTCAATTCCTAGCAACTTGTGAGTTCATTAAGTGTGTAAAAAGGCTTCTCCGCCTACAGTGAAGGAGACTTTGCTAGTGCGATCTTCGATTGTCCTGGATTAACAACCTCCTTGGTTGTAACCAGGTTAAACCTCGATCTCCCGTTTTATTTTTATCTTTTTATATAGTTGCTAGTTATTTTTATTACTGATTTTATTTCTAAGTTGAAATCCGAGGAGGGTATAGTTTATTTTTGATTTCAGAAGCAATTCACCCCCCTCTTGCCGGCCTCCGCTGCACCTACATACACACCATGCTATCTACAATATAAATTAATTGAACAACTACACTTAGCATATAACTGTAGACATTTGACTAATGTGATTCTTTATTTTAAAATAAAATATTTATAAAAGGCTAGGCTTTTAGTATATACTCTAACAATCTCCCACTTATACTAAAAGACTATGTTGTTATAAAAGCTGCCATACATCTGATTCCCATTCCTTCAACATGCTGGTCGAAAGCTTTCGCCAGAAGGGCCTTAGTGAAAGGATCTGCTAGGTTATCCACTGATGCAATTTTGGCGACAACAACTTCTCCTTGCTTGACGATGTCTCGTATCAGGTGGTACTTGCACTCTATGTGTTTACTTGCCTTATGGGCTCGTGGTTCCTTCGAGTTTACTACTGCACCGCTATTATCATAATAAATTATGATAATTTTGGGTAAACCAGGAATCACATCTAAGTTCATTAGGAAGTTCCTGAGCTACACAGCTTCTTTGGCTGCCTCAGAGGCTGCTATATACTCAGCTTCTATGGTTGAGTCAGAAACACATTTCTGCTTAACACTCCTCCATGCAATGGCTCCACCTCCTAGAGTAAACGCATAACTTGATGTAGACTTACTATTGTCACTATCTGATTGGAAGTTAGAATCCGTGTATCCCATAGGGAGCAAATCAACTACTTGGTAAACTAGCATATAATCTCTAGTCCTTCTCAGATACTTTAATATATGCTTTACAGCAATCCAATGTCCTTGTCCAGGGTTACTTTGATATATGCTAACCATGCCCACGACAAAACAGATATCCGGTCTCGTGCACAACATAGCATACATTAGGCTTCCTACAGCCGAAGCATAAGGAACTACCTTCATGTCCTCTATCTCCTTTGATGTATTCGGAGACATTTCTTTAGATAGAGCTACTTGTTACGAACCGCAAGTGTACGGTTACGTCGTTAGTAATTGTTGGGTTTTTCGGGCCTCGAAAACCGCTTTTTCGCATCGTGGAAACCCCGAATCACCCTAGCCAACGGATCTCGTGCGAAGAAAACTTTTCAAAAACGATACGAGTACAAGTTTACAACTTAGATCTACTCCTAGATCTACATGAAGAAGAATTATACCTTCAAAGCGTGCCTTTCGCGTATCCCGCTCGTCCAAAACGTCGGATCTCGAGAGTATCAAGATAGATACCCCTCTAGAAGTATCCACACGAACATGTAGGTGGAGAAAACCACACAAAAGGTATGCTAGCACCTATGTATGGTTCGGCCAAGTTGAGGAGAAGAGGGAGAGCTTGAGAGGAAGAAGGAAGAAGATACACCCTTGAATGAAAAATGAATTCTCATTGAAAACCAAAAGTGGCCGGCCACTTCCCAAAGTGTAACCCCCCATTAAATGCAATTAATGTGAAGTTATTAAGAAAATGGCTTTGTAACTTCCATGAGGTGACACCCATGATGATGTGGAGTAACATCATTGGTCCACTTCAATGCCAACTCACCAATGAGGTGGCATAAAGTCAAGTCTAACTTGACTTTTCATCTTCTTCTCAAATCAAGTCAAACTTGACCAAATCTCTTCCATGGTTAATCTAATCTAACCATTTGATTCAAGCCAACTTAATATAATGAATCTAATTCATTAAATTAAATTGATCTAATGAGTCATAATCTAAATTAGACTCATTGTATACATGAATCAACTTGAGTCTAACTTAATTAGCCCAATTTGGATTACTCTTAATCCAATTGGATCCATCAAATGAATCAAGTCCTCTTGGTTCATCATATGAACCTAATCTCCATCTAATTGTCCTAAGTGTGTGACCCTATAGGTTCTTGTAACGTTGGCAATGCCCTAAACCCATTTAGGAGCATAAGTAATGAGCGGTATCTAACAACACATCATTACTACCCAAGTTACAAGAATGTCGAGATCCAACATCACCTTGTGACTATTAATTGTGACTCCTCACAATATATGACAAGTGTCCTTCTATCCTAGACATCTAGATTGATCAATGTGAGGCATAGACCGTGGCATCCTCTGACAAATCTAAATCTTGAACTCTAAGTAGACTCACTAAATCAAATGAGCTCAATATCCTATATTGACTCATTTGGGCATGGCCATGCACTTCGTGGTCTCACTCTATCAAGAATACTGATGTCTCTCCCGTCATATAGGAGGGATAGATCCCATCTACATCACTCACATCCCTCTACATAATTTGTTATATACCCGATAATCGCTTTTATAGTCCACCCAGTTACGGGTGACGTTTGACGAAACTAAAGTACATAACTCCTTATGTAGGGATCTATGGTGACTTCAGGTTTAACGACTAGTAGTCATATTAATAGCCACATGAGAAAGTATATGACACTCATATAACGATCCATGATACTTTCCCATGGCGGGTCATTCAGTATACATTCTCTAATGTATACCCATGTGTCAACTTGATATCTCTATATCCATGATTTGTGAGATCAAGTCATCGAGTTGACCTACATGCTAGTCTTATTGCATTAACATTGTCCCTGAATGTTAATACCCGACTAGGAATGATTAAGAGTAGTGTTCCCTATATCATCTCACTATCGGTTCAACTAACCGATTGATATAGGTGAGAACCGTCTACTCAAGGACATTATTATACTTAGTTTATTTGGCACCAATACAAGTAAGTATAATAACCAAAATCAAAATGCCTTTATTTATATAGAATATGATACAATAAGTCCAAAATACAATCATCAAATGATTGGCTCTAGGGCTCTAGCTAACAATCTCCCACTAGCACTAGTGCCAATCAATGTAGGCTCTAAGCCCAAATGACCTAGTGTGACCATCATGCTTCTTCTGTGCCAAAACCTAGGTCAAGGGATCTGCGATGTTAGCCTCTGTAGGTACTCTGCAAATATTCACATCTCCTCTCTCGATGATCTCTCGAATGAGATGGAAGTGCCGTAGTATGTGTTTGGTCCGCTGGTGTAAGCGAGGTTCCTTCGCCTGTGCTATAGCTCCATTGTTGTCACAATAGAGCTCAATGGGGTCAACAATGCTAGGAACCACCCCAAGTTCAGTGATGAACTTGCGGATCCAAACTGCCTCCTTTGCTGCCTCTGATGCAGCAATGTACTCGGCCTCTGTTGTAGAATCAACTTCGAACTCTTCCAGCTGACAGCACCACCATTAATGCAAAATACGAACCCCGACTGCGATCTATAGTCATCCTGGTCGGTCTGGAAGCTAGCATCACTGTAACCCTTTACAGCTAGCTCATCATTGCCTCCATATATCAAGAAATATTCTTTAGTCCTTCTTAAGTACTTAAGAATATTCTTGACCGCTATCCAGTGACTTTCACCTGGATCTGACTGGTATCTGCTCGTCATGCTCAAAGCATACGAGACATCAGGTCGAGTACATAGCATGACGTACATGATCGATCCTATGGCTGAAGCATAAGGGATCTGATCCATGCGGCCTCTCTCCTCTCTAGAAGAGGGACCTTGAGTCTTCGAAAGACTCACGCCATGTGACATCGGCAGAAATCCCTTCTTGGAGTTCTGCATGGCAAACCGAAGGAGTACCTTGTCAATATATGTACTCTGACTTAGGCCAAGCAATCTCTTAGATCTATCTCTATAGATCTGTATCCCTAGAATACGAGATGCCTCACCTAAGTCCTTCATTGAGGAGCAACTCCCTAGCTATGTCTTGACAGACTGAAGCATAGGGATGTCCTTCCCAATGAGTAGTATGTCATCCACATACAATATGAGGAAGACAACTATATCCCCTACAACCTTCTTGTAGACACAAGGCTCATCTTCGCTCTTGATGAAACCAAACTGTTTGATTGCATCATCGAAACGAAGATTCCAGCTCTGAGAAGCTTGCTTTAGTCTATAAATGGACCTATGCAGCTTGCATACTCTGCTAGTATGCTATGGATCGACAAAACCCTTAGGTTGTGTCATGTACACATCCTCGAGTAGGTTTCCATTCAGAAACGTGGTTTTGACATCCATCTGCCATATCTCATAGTCATGGTAAGCTGCAATAGCAAGCATGATCCGAATGGACTTAAACATCGCTACTGGAGAAAAGGTCTCATCATAGTCAATACCATGAATCTGCTTGAAACCTTTAGCTACCAAGCGACCCTTATAAATAAGTCCATCCATGTCAGTCTTTCTCTTATAGACCCACTTGCACCCTATGGGTTTTACCCCTTCAGGTGGATCAACCAAAGTCCAAACTTGGTTAGTGTACATGGATTCCATCTCGGATCTCATGGCTTCTAGCCATTTCTCGGAATCTGGTCTCATCACAGCTTCCTGATAGGTGGTAGGCTCATCCTCTATAAGCATAACGTCATCATGGTCAGACAAGAGAAATGAGTATCTCTCAGGCTGATGACGTACCCTATCAGACCTGCGAGGAGGTATGTCTACTTGAACTAGTTGTTGTTCCTCAACTCTTTGTGGAACAACATCATCCACAACACTTTGTGGTTCCAGTTCAACTTCCATCTAGGTTTCAGTGCTATTGTTCGCATCTTGAACTTCTTCAAGATCGAACGCGCTCCCACTAGTCTTTCTAGAAACAAAGTCCCTTTCTAGAAAGACCCCAGTCTTTGCCACAACTACCTTGTGCTGACTGGGAATGTAGAAGTAATATCCCTTAGTTTCCTTGGGATATCCAATAAAATAGCACTTGTCAGATTTGGGTCCTAACTTGTCTGAGACTTGACGTCGAACGTAAGCCTCACAACCCCAAATCCTCATGAAAGACACCTGGGCATCTCTCCCAGTCCATATCCTATATAGTGTCTTTATCACGACCTTTGATGGAACTCAGTTGAGTATAAAAGCTGCCGTGTCTAGAGCATAGCCCCAAAGGTATGTCGGAAGATCTGTGTGACTCATCATGGATCGTACCATATCTAATAGGGTACGATTCCTCCTTTCGGATACACCATTCCACTGTGGTGTTCCAGGAGGAGTGAGTTGGGATAGAATCCCACACTCAGCTAGATAGTCACGGAACTCATGGCTAAGGTATTCTCTACCTCGATCGGATCGAAGTATCTTAATACTCTTGCCAAGCTGGTTCTGTACTTCATTCTTGAATTCTTTGAACTTTTCAAAGGATTCGGACTTATGTGTCATCAAGTACACATAACCGTATCTACTGAAGTCATCAGTAAATGTGATGAAGTACCTATAACCGCCTCTAGCAAAGACATTGAAAGGGCCACATACATCACTATGTATGAGTCCTAACAAATCAGTCACTCTCTCGCTGTGCCCACTAAAGGGAGTCTTGGTCATCTTGCCTCGTAGGCATGACTCGCATACCTCATATGATTCAAAATTAAATGAGTCCAGCATACCATCCTTATGGAGCTGGGATAAGCGCTTATCATTTATATGACCTAAGCGACAGTGCCAGAGGTAGGTTTGGTTCATGTTATTTGACTTGAACCTCTTGGTATTTATGTTATAGATAGGGCTCTCAAGGTCTAGAATATAGAGTCCGTTTATCAGAGGTGCACTACAATAGAACATATCGTTTAAGTAGACGGAACAACATTTGTTCTTTATAGTAAACGAGAAACCTTTCTTGTCCAAACAAGAAATTGATATAATGTTCTTAGTTAATGCAGGCACATAACAACAATCGACTAACTCTAGTACAAGCCCAGAGGGCAGAGATAGAAAGTAAGTCCCTACAGCAACAGCAGCAACCCGTGCTCCATTGCCTACTCGTA
Organism: Zingiber officinale; assembly: GCF_018446385.1. Lineage (NCBI taxonomy): Eukaryota > Viridiplantae > Streptophyta > Magnoliopsida > Zingiberales > Zingiberaceae > Zingiber > Zingiber officinale. Next base: position 56,160,682 of record NC_056006.1, on the reverse strand, counting down.
GGTCCACCTCGCCCTTTGTCAATGCCCTGCTATTTCTCAGCGCCTGCACATCAGTACAAATGTGAGAAGCACATCCAGTATCTAATACCCATGATGTAGAAATAGATATATTGACTTCTATAACATATATACCTGAAGTGGAAGTCTCACTTCGCTTCTTCTTAAGATCCTCCAAGTATAGCTTGCAGTTCCTCTTCCAGTGCCCGGTCTGACCGCAGTGGAAGCAGGTAGCATCCTTGGCGACTCCTCCTTTTCGGCTTCAGTGCCTTGCCTTTGCCCACAGGGACTGTTGATTAAGCACTAGTTAACTTTGCACGACGAATTATCTAGACAAACATAAGAAAGTAAGAGAAAAGAAAGTAGAGAAAGAAAAGAGGAAAGAGAGAGAATGATCTTAAGAGGGATTGAGCTTAGAGGATGGTGGATGATGGATGATGGATGATGGATTCTAGGATTTTGATTTCCTTGTAATGCTAGGTGATGTTACATAAATTGCTTAGTTCCTATCCTCTATGTTCATGCTCTTGTAGGAAGTTAGATTCATTATCGACTCTCCCTTGCAGTGGATAAGCCGGCAAGATTTCCTACTCCATGTCCTATGCTACCAAATGGGAATGATTCCTATGTTGTCCTTACACGGGCTTGCCTGTAGGTGCGCCCCTCGGATAATCAACATAGAAACACACTAACACACAATAACATAGAAATAAAAATAGTGATTATGCCCGATCCCCTACTTCCTTGTGGAGATTTGCTTCTCCTTTCAAGGTGATATCCTAAATCATCCTTACACGGGCATGTCTGTCATGTACGCCCCTCAGATAATCAATCTAGGGTATCCCCCCTATGAGATTAACAATTCTACACAACCATTTGATAAAACATGCAAAAGATATAAACAAGATTCACCCACACATTACATCAAACATGAACAAGGCATCAACAGGTCATTGAATAGAAAACATGACAAATCTACATAGTTTTACATCACCATCACATCATAAATACTTCCTATATCCTAGATCTAGAGATCTACTCCATTGCTTTGGAAGAACATCCCCAAAACATAAAGAAAAGCATACTTACAACCCTAGATTTAAGAAGAAGGGGAAGAAGAGATGCTTGCTGATGATTCCGATGTCTTGGGGATGCCTCCTTACTTTGGAGATGGATGGATCACCAAGGGATGGAGGAGAATGAAGCTCTAGGGTTCCCCCCTAAGGGGAGAACCCTTCCCCAAGGAGAGGGATGAAGTCCTAAATCAAAGATGAGTCAAAGAATGAGGATCTTGACCCTTTTATACCTCCTCTAAACTGCCCAGGAAAACCAGGAAAACAAGGGCCCAGTAAACCAGATTTTTCACCCACTAAACCAGATTATTTGGTGATTCACCCTGAACCAAAGTTGTATCTCTTGAAATTATCTTAAATCTGATACTTGGATCGAGCCCTGACTCCAACCGAGCAGAAAGTTATGGCAGTTCAAAGTTTGGTCTGTAGTTTGGGCGGAGGTCTAGTTGAACCCGCGGTTGGGAGGCACGACCGTGCCATTTAGCACGGGAAGATAAGTCTCTCTCTCTGTTGGACCTCAAGAAAACTTGTAGATCTTGAAGTCAGCTACGTTTTGGTATAAAGAATAGCTTGAAACTCCAATGGAGTACAAAGTTATGACCGTTTTACGAACGATTTGCAATCTGCCAGAATTCAGCACAACTCTGTTTTTGGCGTGGCACGGCCCGTGTTCTTCGTCACACAGCCGTGTGGAATCCACACGGCCTCACACGGCTCCCTCCCGGGTTGAGTCACACGACCGTGTGGATCACACGGCCATGACCTTCTTCGTATCTGCCAAGGTCACACGGCCGTGTGATTTCACACGGTCGTGGCCTTCCTCTGCTCTGGAAACTTGGCACGGCCGTGCCATTTGGCACGGTCGTGTGCTGCCTGGCCATGGGGAGCTTGGCACGGCCGTGTGAGTCACACAACCGTGGCCTTCTTCACATCTAATTCTAGCACAACCATGCCATTTGGCACAGCCACAACTTACCAATGGCCACACGGCCGTGTGGCATACATGACCCAGGCTGGATTTCTTCCGGAGTTGCTCCCGTGTGTATTTTTGCTCCATTTTTGCTCCAAATAGCATCCTGTCAATCAAAACAAGCAAATAGCAGATCTTCAAACAAAATATAATGGAAGTATGACATTACAATAAAATAGGGTGCAATAAACATAGATTATGCTAATGAAATACAAGTAGATGTGCGTCAAGACATGCATAAAAAGTGTATATAACCTACGCACATCACACCCCCAGACTTAAATCTTTGCTTGTCCTCAAGTAAAACCCACAATTTAGATTCATGTGGTTAAATAGTGCATCATAATCTCTAACAAACCAATCTAATCCTATCAAATGATTTCATTGGTGAGCAAGATACAAAAGTAGTTTGAGTATGACCTAAATAGTAGTCCTCCGTACTCAGTGCGAAAGTGGCCTATGTTTATCAAGTTTCAATCCCTAAGTCTAGTCAAGTCGTCATAAAATTGTGTTCCTTATACTTCCGGCGATAGACACTTACTTGCCACACACAAGGTTCGTTCCCCTAAAAAATGTTATGCATTGTCTACACATGGTCTCAAAAGAATACATAGTATCAAGAGAAACATAGCATTCATTTCCCCAGTAACCTAACTTAGTCTCAAAGGGGTGAATTACTAGTTTCCACTCACGATAACTATTTTTTATCCCTTATTTTTTTCCTTTGAATGTTTTCAAAGTATCAAACTTGAACAAACTTTCATTTTTTTTCCTGGGATTGATTTTTCCAAATAAGCTTACATGATCTGAGTTTATCCAGTAACCAAAATGTAGTTGAGAAGTCACCATAGAAATACAAGTACTAGTCCAATTCTATGAATCATGACTATTTTAGAGTTATCAACCATCAAAAATAGGCATAGTGTATAGAGATCCTAAAACAAGGCCAATACTTAAACTCTTATAGTAACACTTCATGCTATCAAAGATAGAAAAAGATAGATCACTAAACATACTAGCACCATAAGTAACCCATAAACCATATAAAATCTAGAATAAATGTGCTAGTATTTTGCAATAAGGAACAAACAATCATGATATGATGAATGATGCAACTAGCAAAAATTTTATTATGTAAAAAGAAGAATATACCAATGCATCTAATGCATCCCCCTAGACTTAAACTTTTCATTGTCCCAATGAAAACTAGAAATGATATATGGAGGAGGTTTTATGGAGTTTAGAGAAGTTACCAAGAGATGAGCTCCAAATGGTTTACATTCATATTCTTGAAAATACTTCTCTAGCCAATGCTTACATTCCTCCACAATTTTGAAATTTACAAAACAATAATATACAAGAAAACCTAAGTAGAGGGTATGAGTTATTATGAAGAAAGAAATGAAAACAAGAAAGAACTAAAGACATAAATGAAAATAAGGAAAATGAACTTGGGTTGCCTCCCAAGAAGCGCTTGTTTAAGGTCATTAGCTCGAACATCTCATTAGATTCATCTAAATCTCGCTCTTGGAGGGGTAAGATATTATAGAACCTTCTTACCAAGGGTCTCAATTTTTCAACAAATAAGCTCTCCTTCAAAGGTTCAACCCTATCATGTCCTTGTGACTCTTGTGCAACATATGTCCTGCCACCATTATGCTCAAAAAAGAATTGATTAGTAACAATAGAAAAATGAATTGAAATTTGACTTTTACCGATCATTAATGTAAGAAAATCATTAAGCATGGTCTGACATTTAGATAAGGAAGGTTGTGGCTCAAGTGGTGGTCTTTCTAAAAGAGGTGATTCTTGAGACTTAGCTTCTATTACATAAGTCCCTACACTCTCAACATCAACTAGTTCATGTCCTACATCATCCAAAGTGACTAATGGTTGTGTGACTAAGGGGAGTGATTCTTGGGTCATCCCTACACATCCCTCCACAACATGACTATAAATTGGTTCAGATGTAGGAAGGGAAGGATCTTTTGGATCATTGATATCAGGAGATAATGGAATTAAAGTGGTGCACTCCTTTATCAAAGTCTCAGATTCAAGATCCTCAAGCTCATCACAGTATTTTCTCATCATAGACTCTTGCAAAACTAAGAGATTAGCTGATTTTCTATTATTTATTGAGTCTATACTATCAAGTGTATCATGCATTTTCTTGATGTCCTTGCGTGTTTCAGCTTGAATAGCTAGAACCTCCTCTAAACCATTCAACAATCTATCCATAAATGATGAAAATTGGGGGTCATTCAAGTCAGAGCCATATGTGTGTGAATTTGATGAAGCCATTTCATCTATTTTTCTATCAAGTTCATCAATTGATGTTCCCAAATTGAATAACTTGTAACAACTCTCAATTGAATGACCTATTTCATTGCAAGCTTTACAAAAATTTTGCTTTGGCCTATGATTAAAGTTAGAGAAAACACCCCTTCTTTCTACATGCATTCTATATGGACAGTCAAGCAATATTGGACAATTATCAAATATATGACCAGTTGCACAACAGAATTCACAGAAAAGAGTATTAGAGTTCACAACAAATATTTGGTCAAACTTTTGAAAAAGAACTTTCAATCTAGTAATCAGTTTAAACATGCCCATCTAAATGATTATAGCCAGAACAAGATAGACATGCAGAAGTTACCAAAAGAAAAAATGCAGAATTTAAATTGCAGAAAGAAAATGCACAATGAAAACAAGAAAGACGTACAATGTAAAAATAAAAAGAAAAAATATCTAGAGTAACTCATATGCTAATTAACTAATGTTAATCAAAAACAGTCCCCGACAACGACGTCAAAAACTTGTTATGAACCGTAAGTGTACGGTTACGTCGTCAGTAATAATAAAAGATATCGTATCCAAGGGGCTGTTGATTAAGCACTAGTTTACTTTACACGGCGAATTATCTAGACAAACGTAAGAAAGTAAGAGAAAAGAAAGTAGAGAAAGAAAAGAGAAAAGAGAGAGAATGATCTTAAGAGGGATTGAGCTTAGAGGATGGTGGATGATGGATTCTAGGATTTTAGTTTACTTGTAATGCTAGGTGATGTTACATAGATTGCTTAGTTCCTATCCTCTATGTTCATGCTCTTGTAGGAAGTTAGATTCATTACCGACTCTCCCCTGCAGTGGATAAGCCGGCATGATCTCCTACTCCATGTCCTATGCTACCAAATTAGAATGATTCCTATGTTGTCCTTACACGGGCTTGCCTGTCACGTGCATCCCTCGGATGATCAACATAGAAACACACTAACACACAATAACATAGAAATAGAAATAGTGATTATGCCCGATCCCCTACTTCCTTGTGGAGATTTGCTTCTCCTTTCAAGGTGATACCCTAAATCATCCTTACATGGGCATGTCTATCACATACATCCCTCGGATAATCAATCTAGGGTATCCCCCCTATGAGATTAATAATTCTACACAATTATTTGATAAAACATGCAAAAGATATAAACAAGATTCACACACACATTACATCAAACATGAACAAGGCATCAACAAGTCATTGAATAGAAAACATGGCAAATCTACATAGTTTTATATCACCATCATATCACAAATACTTCTATATCCTAGATCTAGAGATCTACTCCATTTCTAAGGAAGAACAACCCTAAAACATAAAGAAAAGCATACTTACAACCCTAGATTTAAGAAGAAGGGGAAGAAGAGATGCTTGCCGATAATTCTGATGTCTTGGGGATGCCTCCTTGCTCCGGAGATGGATGGATCGCCAAGGGATGGAGGAGAATGAAGCTCTAGGGTTCCCTCCTAAGGAGAGAACCCTTCCCCAAGGAGAGGGACAAAGTCCCAAATCCAAGATGAGTCAAAGAATGAGGATCTTGACCCTTTTATACCTCCTCCAAACTGCCCAGGAAAATAGGGGCCCGGTAAATCGGATTTTTCACCCACTTAACCAGGTTTTCTCGTGATTCACCTTGAACCAAAGTTGTATCTCTTGAAATTATCTTAAATCTGATACTTGGATCAAGCCTTGGTTCCAACCGAACAGAAAGGTATGGCAGTTCAAAGTTTGGTCTGCAATTTGGGCGGAGGTCCAGTTGAACCCGCAGTTGGGAGGCACGACCGTGCCATTTAGCATGGGTACATAAGTCTCTCTTTCTGTTGGGCCTGAAGAAAAGGTGTAGCTCTTGAAGTCAGATATGTTTCGGTATAAAGAACAGCCTGAAACTCCAACGGAGCACAAAGTTATAGCCGTTTTACGAACGGTCTGCAATCTGTCAAATTCAGCACAGCTTTGTTTTTGGCATGGCACGACCCATGTTCTTCATCACATGTGTAACACTCATGAAATTTTTAGCTATACATATGGGGTATTCTCTTCTAGAATAAAAGGAAAAGGGAAATGCAACAAAAAAAAAAGAAATAAAAAGAGAGAGAAGTTAAGGCTTGAACCTTGAACTCCTCATAATAGATAAAGCTAAATTGGTGTATGATAACCAATAGAGTCATGAATGATATATGATTAGCAAGGAATGGAAATTGTAGCTAAAAGTAAGAGTATGATTAAGTAAGGAAGCAAGAAAATGTCAAGTAGCTTTCCTCCTCTTTCTCTTGGTTAAGAGAAGAAGCAAGCAAAAGACAAAGACAAGTTGTTTTTTTTTTCTTTCTTCTTTCTATTTTAGTGAGAATGAATGAGGGTGAGGGAATAGAGGAATCAAGGGGATGAATTGGGACATGTTTCTTTTTTTTTCCTCATTGAGAATAAATAGGAATGAGAGAAGAGAAGGGAAAGAAAGGTTGGCTACTTCTTCCTCCTTCTTCTTCCTCCTCCTTCTTTCTCCTTTTTCCTCCTCCACCGAGACCTAAAACTCTCCCCTCTCCCATTTCCGAATCCAAGCTAAGGTTTTCTCCCTAAGAAAACTAATTCACAAGAAGGAGTCCTCAAGATCTACTCCTTACAAGCAAGAGAAGCAAAAGGGAAAATTAGAAGGAGAAGCTTCCTTCTTCCTCTTCACAAGGGTACCTTCTTTTAAGAAAAACCAAGCAAGAGGATGTAAGTATCCCCTCACCTGTGGTACAAGTAGTTCATGTGTTTTTCCATGAGTTTAGATTGCTAAAAAAATCTAGGGTTGCTTCTTGAAACTTTCGGCCACCAAAGTACAAAAAAAAACATAAGGAAGCTTAAGACCTAAACTAAACATGCATGCTCACTATGTTTCTTATGATATATACCCTATGATAGGAGATTAGTTTAGTGTTCTTATGTTTGTACGTTGCTTAGAACTTAGATTTATGTTCTTTAAACTTTCGGCCAAGCCATGAAAAGAAGACCTAGGAAAGCTTAAGACCTAACTAAACATGCTCACGATGTCCCTTATGATATGTAACTTAGGATATGAGTTCTGTTTGGAATTCTAATGTTTTTTTTCCTTCTTTATGTTGCTTGTAACCTAGATCTATGCCTAGTAGGTTTCAGCCATGATAGAAATGAAGGCCTAGGAGAGTTTAAAATTTAATCTATCATGCTCATGACTTTCTTTATGATATGGTATGAAAATTTCTTAGTGTTTACATACTTGTATGTTGCTTGGAACCTAAATCCATGTCACTTTAGGGTTTTAGGGTTTCGACCATGATAGAAATGAAGGCCTAGGAGAGTGTAAAATTTAATCTATCATGCTCATGACTTTCCTTATGATATGGTATGAAGATTTCTTAGTGTTTTCATGCTTGCATATTGCTTGGAACCTAGATGCATCCCACTTTAGGGTTTCGGCCATGATGAGATTAAGGGTCTATGAAAGCTTAAAAATCAAATCTAACATGCTCATGGTTTTTCTTATGATATGATATGAAGTTAGCTCGATATTCTTATGCTTGTATTTTGCTTAGACTTAGTTTCATGCTCCTTAAACATTCGGCCATAACATGATTAAAATACCTAGGAAGTATAGAACCTAAACTAAACATGCTCATAATGTTCCTTATGATATATGATATGAAATTGGTTTAGGGTTCACATGTTTTTATGTTGTTTGCAACCTAGATTCATGCTTGGCAAGTTTCGGCCATAACAAGATTAAAAGACCTAGGAAGCTTAGAACCTAAACTAAACATGTTCATGATGTTCTTTATGATAAGTGTTATGAAGTTGGTTTAGGGTTCATATTCTTTCATGTTGTTTGTAACCTAGATTCATGCTTGGCAAGTTTCGGCCATAACAAGATTAAAAGACCTAGGAAGCTTAGAACCTAAACTAAACATGTTCATGATGTTCTTTATGATAAGTGTTATGAAGTTGGTTTAGGGTTCATATGCTTTCATTTTGTTTGTAACTTAGATTCATGCTTGGCATGTTTCGGCCATAGCAAGATTAAAAGACCTAGGAAGCTTAGAACCTAAACTAAATATGTTCATGATGTTCTTTATGATAAGTGTTATGAAGTTGGTTTAGGGTTCATATGCTTTCATGTTGTTTGTAACCTAGATTTATGCTTGGCAAGTTTCGGCCATAACAAGATTAAAGGACCTAGGAAGCTTAGAACCTAAACTAAACATGCTCATGATGTTCTTTATGATAAGTGTTATGAAGTTGGTTTAGGGTTCAAATGCTTTTATGTTACTTGTAACCTAGGACAATACCTTGCATGTTTCGGCCACTCCATGGAATTAGGGTTAGAGACCCAATTATGATTTACTATGTGTCTCACATGCTATGATATGAATTAGAAGATGCTAGTTAATGTTTTCCATGCATGATTATGTTTCCCTATGATATGTCATATGCTCATTTATGTATGCTTATGAATCATGCATGATAATGACTCTTATGATGGGCTATATGCCCAAGTATGCAAGCTTTATGATATGACAAGTAAAGGCCTAAGAGATGCTTCCCTATTAGTTGGGACTAAGAGCACTCTTTATGATATGACAAGTAAAGGCCTAAGAGTTGCTTCCCTATTAGTTGGGACTAAGAACACTCTTCATGATATGATAAGTAAATATGACATGCTACTTTACTTTTTATGTGGCTTGTACTGGACCTTAGTGTCCAAGGGATGGGCTCCTTAGTTCACCCCTAGGTCGACGGACGTAGTACAGACCTAGTTCCCTAGTAGGTTCGGGACTAGCTACCCCGTCCTAGGGATTACGTGCATTTATGTTATGTGGTACATAGCCGGACCCTCATGTTGAGATTATATTTAAGTATTATATGATATTTTTTTAAAAAAAGACATCTTGCACATGACATGACGCATGTTTTTGAAAGACATCTTGCATATACTTTTATGATATAATAGGTTATGATATGATATGATATGACACGATGCTCTTTTTATGTTATGATATGATATGACATGATGCTCTTTTATGATATGATATGATATGACATGATGCTCTTCCATGACATGATAGGTATGACATGATGCTTTTATATAGAATGATATGATATGATATGTTATGATGCTCTTTTACATGATATGATGTTTTAGATGATTATGTCTCCATGTTATATGCTTATGTGATTATGCTATGATACATGGTTTTTGTGAGTAGGAAAGGATCTTACTAAACCTGTGTGCTTATAGTTTACTTTTCTTGTATCGCAGATAAAGATAAAGGATGGATAAACTAAGGGAGCAGCAGGAGGGGCAAGAGATGTGTGTGGTGGTGGCTCGGCTAAGGAAAAAGACCTACTTATGTTAATTTATGCTTGATATGAACTATGCCTATCTTATGTTAATGTTTTGCATGATTACTTAATACTTATTCATGCTTATGTTGGAAATTGATATCATGACTTTTTAAATTTAAAATTATGCTTAACATGCTCATATGATTATAAATGTTTAGATAATTAGTTTTTTGGTATTTAAAAGAAAAGTAAATTAAAAACATAAAAGAATATATAAATAAATACTTCCGCTGCTTTAGAAATAGATTAATATGCATGTATGTTCCCGTAACCCCGTCATACCTGAAGGGTGGGCGTTACAACATGGCCATGTGGAATCCACACAGCTCCTTCCTGGGTTGAGTCACATGGCCGTGTGGATCACACGACCATGACCTTCTTCGTCTTTGCCAAGGTCACACGGCCGTGGCCTTCCTCTGCTCTGGAAACTTGGCACGGTCGTGCCATTTGGCACGACCGTGTGCTGCCTGGCCATGGGGAGCTTGGCACGGCCGTGTGAGTCACACGACCATGGCCTTCTTCACATCTGATTCTAGCACGGTTGTGCCATTTGGCACGACCAAAACATACCAATGGCCACACGGCCGTGTGGCATACACGGGCCAGGCTGGATTTCTTCCGGAGTTGCTCTCGTGTGCATTTTTGCTCTAAATAGCGTCCTGTCAATCAAAACAAGCAAAGAGTAGATCTCTGAACAAAATATAATGGAAGTATGACATTACAATGAAATAGGGTGCAATAAACATAGATTATGCTAATGAAATACAAGTAGATGTGTGTCAATACATGCATAAAAGTGTATATAACCTACGCACATCACTAATCGATGTCTAAAAGGTAGAAAATCTTTCTTGGAGTCTTGCATGCTAAAACAAGCAAAGATTGTATAAATATATGAAGCTTAGGACAAGCACAACATCCTTTTCTTGCGATCCCTTATTACTTTGATACCAAGAATATGTATGCATTCTCCTAAGTCCTTCATATCGAATTGTTTGGACAACCATACCCTCACTTCCGACAACACTTTGATGTTGTTTCCAACTAACAAAATGTCATCTACATATAGTACAAGAAATACCACCACATTTCCATCACACTTCTTGTATATGTTGGGGCAATTTCCAGTAGGTCAAGGTTGACCTAGTCGACCAAGCGTAAACCTTGGTCATGGTTTCGATGTTTGACAATACAGAAAGACATGTAGACATGGACAATGCAGGTGCAGTTGTCCATGCGGAGAGACACTGATCAGGGTTTGATCGGGTTGGATGAAGAAGAGTCAAGTAGGTCAAGGTTGACCGGATACTTGACTGGGAAGTCCTAACTGGAATGTTAGGCAGTTCGGAAAGTCTTGGTGAGTGAAACCAGGCAGTTCAGAAAGTCCTGGTGAGTGAAGCCAGGCAGTTTGAAAAGTCCTGGTGAGTGAAACCAGGCAGTTCGGAAAGTCCTGGTGAGTGAAGCCAGGCAGTTCGGAAAGTCCTGGTGAGTGAAGCTAGGCAGTCGAGAAATTATGGTGAGTGAAGCCAGGTGAAAATCCTAGTGACTGAAGCTAGGTGAAAGTGAAAGTCCTGGTGAGTGAAGCCAGGCAGTTGGGGAAAGTCCTGATGAGTGAAGCCAGACAGTTGTGAAAGTCCTGGTGAGTGAAGCCAGGCAGTTGGAAAGTCCTGGTGAGTGAAACCAGGCAAGGGAAATCCAGATGGGTCAAGGTTGACCAGACATCTGGTGAAAAGTCCAAGTATGGAGACTTGGCACGGAGATGGCACGAAAAGTCGGAGAGGGCTTGGTAGCTCGTTCTCCGGACTGTGGTCAGAGAGGGCTCGGTAGCTCGTTCTCTGGACCGGACGAAGTCGGAGAGAGCTCGGTAGCTCATTCTCCAGACTAGGTCAAGAGAGGGCTCAGTAGCTCGTTCTCAGGACCATTTAGGGTTTAGGGCTGGAGCTCTAAACCTGGATCGGTCTGGTGACCTATCCAACGATACGAGTGATCGGTCTGGTGACCAATCAGTAACCACACAGTGAGCTTCTGTGTGTTATCTGATCGGTCTGGAGACCGATCAGAAGGTCGATCAGAAGGAGGCAACAGGCTCGGGAAGGAACAGCTGATCGGTCCCCATGACCGATCAGATAGGCTCTGGACCGATCAGGGTGGAGCCTGATCGGTCCAGGCCTAGCCGTTGTGACTCAACGGCTAGGCTATTTCGGGCGTCTGTGTTCTGGCCTTTTTGCTTGCAGGTTCACAGGTTGGCTCAGGATATCAGAGGTTATAAAAGGAGATCGAGGGCTACTATAAACTACTTCTTCCTCTTCTTCCTACTGACTGCTGAAGTATTTCTGCTTGAGCTTTGTTGAGCTCTTCTTCGCTGAAGCTTCGCGTGAGCTTCCCTCGGCTGGGACTTCAACTGGACAGTTGGTGCTGTGGTTGGATTCCCGTGAAGTTGCTGCTTCATCCAGTCAACAAGAAGGCAAGCTAGGGTTATTACATTTTTGTATTGTACTTAGTTTCTTGCTGTATTCTTGTACTCCTGTTTATCTTGCTGTTGCAAGACATTGTGGTGAGGTTTCTCCACCCAGAAGGAGTGATTATTAGCCGGTTTTCCGGGGTCTCATCCACCGACGGATTGAGAGGATTCGTCCACCTTACGGACACGCCGAGGAGTAGAAGTTTCATCTCCGAACCTCGTTACATCCATCGAGTTTGAGGTTTGTCTTCTTCCTTTTCGTTTCTACGGTTTCATTTCCGCTGCGCTAACCCTAATCGTAGGAAGAAACGCGAACGATTTGGGGCGGCTATTCACACCCCCCCTCTCTAGCCGAGTACGACGATCCTAACAAGTGGTATCAGAGCCCGGACTGCCAGAAGGTTTAACCGCCGACTGTGCACAAGAGCTATGGTCTGATTGAACCATGTGAGTACAATATTGACCTCGAACAAAGAAAGGGGGGGCTCCTATGTTCGGATCAAGAGGACCAGACACCAGGCAGGAAGTCCTAGTAGGTCGGGTGGACCGAGGGGCAGGAAGTCCTAGTTGCGGCTAGGCAAGGAAGTCCTAGTAGGTCGGGTAGACCGAGGGGCAGGAAGTCCTAGTAGGTCGGGTAGACCGAGGGGCGGGAAGTCCTAGTAGGTCGAGTAGACTGAGGGGCAGGAAGACCTGGTGGGTCGAGGATCTGATGTGGGAAGCCCATGGTCCTTTGTTTGAGGGGGGGATTGTTGGGGTTGCAAGGTTGCAAACATAGTCCCATATTGAAAACACATGGAAAAAAATCATGGGTTTATAAGAAAAAGATATCTCCATTGGCATGAGGCCTTTTGGGTAGAGCCCAAGAACAAAACCATGAGGGCTTAGGCCCAAAGTGGACAATATCATGCTATTGTGGAGATATCTAAATTCTTTTCGATCCTACAATACCAAGGAACAAGTCCACCAATCCCTAGTCAACGATGAGGTATTGAAAATTTTTGAATTTTCTTTACCTAATGATGTTTTGTGTAGGATAGGTGGATATAACGATGCCAAGGAGTTGTGGAACAACTTGGCAAAGTTTCATGAGGAGAACTCCACTTCAAGTCATGAAGAGGAGTCAAGTGAGCCAAGTAGCTCACTTCATGGAGGAATGGATTTAGAAGTTGAGGGCCACTCAACATCTAAAGAAGAAGAGGAGGAGAGTTCTTCTTCAAGTTCGGAGCAAGAAGAAGAAGCTTCTACCTCCGGAAGGGATGAAGGAGAGAGCGTTCATCCATCCTCAACTCTAGGTAACTCAAGCCATTTAGTTTCTAGCAAATTACACATAATGTGCTTTGAGTGTAGGGAATTTGGACATTACAAGAGTAAATGTCCAAAGAGGGTTAGAAAGACTCCACCGGCGCCAAAGGTCAAGGAAGCCGGAGTCCCAACACGCAAGGGCAAGGAGCACGTGGTGTGCTTCCAATGCAAGCGAATGAGACACTATAGGAGTCAATGTCCGAGGGGGAGGCAACCTCACAAGGACAAAAGACCGAGCACGTCAATAGGGGGAGCGAAGGCAAACCCTAAGGTAACATTTAAGTCTCACTCTTGCAATAAGACACATGCTAGTAGTTTTGTTGCAATTGTTAATAATGATAAGCATGTTAACTTTAGGAACCAATATATGTGCTTAGGTGCTAAACATGTTAGCCTAGGTAAGGACAACTCTAGAAATGTCAACCCTAGGATTAACTCATCTAAGGTTAAGGGAAACCTAGATAGGAATCCCAAAACTACTAGACATATGCCTAGGAGTATCTCAAAGAACAATGACAAATTAAAACTTGAGGTATTAGAAAAGGAGAATCAAGTCTTGAGGTCAAGACTTGACACTTTAGAAAAGACCCTAAAAAATTTAGAGAAGTCAACTCTAGGGTCTAAGGGTCAAAAACCCAAGTCCAAGGACATGAAAGGTTTGGGTCACAAACCTAAGTCCCAAGTGGTCAAGCCCACTTATCACAATGTTCCATTCGATTATGGAACAAAATCTAGGGCTAAGAAGACCATCACCAAGGTCACAAGGGGAGTCACCTCTAGGGTTGATCTTGATGAGTCCCAAATGACTAAGGTTTTAAAGCCTAGGAGGGTCATTAGGAGGGTTGCTAGGGAAGACATCCCTAGTGAATATTTAGTGAACCCAATGAGCTCCAATAGGTATTGGGTTCCTAGGAGCGTGATTTCATCACGCTAGATGAGTTAGGGTGTGCCAACCTTACTTGAATAGGTAGTTAACCTAATCATGGCAAAAGGTGGCACTTTAGGAATTTTCAAGGTGTAATCAAGCCTTGGAAATGAAATGGAAAAATTATTCCTAAGGTGTTTAGGATGTGCCAATCACAATTGAAGAGTTTTCTAGGGTCAATCTAATTGGCACATAGTGATCTAAAAATCCTTAGTATATGATTTTAGGTCTAATACACTTAGGAATATAGAACCTATGGCAAAATGATCAAAATTATCAAAAATGACAACTAAGGCTAGAATTAGGTATTTTCTATACCTTTATATATTATTTGCCATGTATTGTTTGCCATATGCCATGTCATGACATCATATTTATTTTATGATCATTTAAAATGTCATGATAATGCTTAGGTTAGTTAAATGTCATGCTTTATTTAAGTTTCATACTTTATGCCATGACATCATGACATTGGCACATGTTTCCATTTATGATACAATTATATGCCATGTCATCATCTTGTGCATTAATGATCAATGAAATTGATTTAAGGACTAAAACACAATTTGATATGGAAATCAAATTGTTATTTAGAAAAATGCATGAGAACTTAGCCTTAGATGACCTAAACCCATATCTCACATCAAAATTGACTTGGATGTGTTTGATACACCTTAGATGTGTGTGAGATATTAGGATCATGAGTTAGGATCAAGGTGCATAGTTCTTGCACCTAGATGAGCCTAATTCAAAATTGGGAATCATAGGGAAAGCCTTTGTACAAGTCATGTACATTTAGCCCTAAGATTGTGGTCCCAAATTAAAGGGTTTAAAATCATTTTAAAATTGATTTGAAAAACCTTGATGAAGCTTTTCTAGTGATAGCATTCATCATTGAACAAGTGATACAAAGAGTGATTAACTTTGAGCTATTTCAAAGACTTGTGAACTTTGTATCAAGATTGAAAAATGGAAGTTATTTTCATAGAAAACTATTTTTCCTTAATAGTATATGTTATGAGGAATGTATCCTCAAAGTTTTATAATTTCTGAAATTTTCTGGAATTTTGTAGGGGTTTCTGAATTTCGGAAGGAAATTCAGAAACTGAAATCAGAGGTTGTGGACCGATAAGAAGGGAGTCTGATCGGTCCAGGCAGTTGTGGATCGGTCACTGTGACCGATCCAGAGAAGACCTGATCGGTCTGGTGACCGATCAGGGCGTGCCAGTTTCGACTGTGCTGTCTGAAATTTCTGAAATTTCAGCAATGAAGTTGGTGTTTTGGATTTCTAAAGGTTTGGAACTCTCCAAGATATTGTTGGTGCAATGGTCAAGGGGGAGTTGACCTTTAGGGGGAATTTTACCTATTAGTCAAGAGGAGTTGACTTTTAGGGGGAGTATTTTACTCGTTGAAATTTTTGAGGATGAGTAATATGGGATTATCACTAAGTTGATTGTTGAATTCAGTATCAAGGGGAAAATTAAGGGTTTCAATGAAAGGTATGAGACTTTCATTAGGAAGAAACTCTTGACCTTGATTTACTCCTTTTTGATGTGTGTCAAAAAGGGGAGAATGGAGAATGTCTAGAGAATGTTCAAGGAAGAACATTGGAGTTAGTGGGAGAGTTTGTTGATCACAACGAGTGAAGTTGTGAACAACGATAACTTGCTCTTCAGGGGGAGAGTTTGTTGATGTGTACCAATAGGGGGAGAATGAAGGGTTTAAGTTAGGCCTTCATTATCTAAGAAGGAGGTTGCCTTCTTAGAAGGAGAATGTAAGGTTGTAACTTATGTTTCATTACCTAGTGGCATGAAGAAAGTTGAGGCTATTGGATTAGCCTAACTTAAAGGTATTGTCAAACATCAAAAATGGAGAGATTGTTGGTGCAATTTCCAATAGGTCAAGGTTGACCTAGTTGACCAAGCGTAAACCTTGGTCATGGTTTCGATGTTTGACAATACAGAAAGACATGTAGACATGGACAATGCAGGTGCAGTTGTCCATGCGGAGAGACACTGATCAGGGTCTGATCAGGTTGGATGAAGAAGAGTCAAGTAGGTCAAGGTTGACCGGATACTTGACTGGGAAGTCCTAACTGGAATGTTAGGCAGTTCGGAAAGTCTTGGTGAGTGAAACCAGGCAGTTCAGAAAGTCCTGGTGAGTGAAGCCAGGCAGTTCGGAAAGTCCTGGTGAGTGAAACCAGGCAGTTCGGAAAGTCCTGGTGAGTGAAGCCAGGCAGTTCGGAAAGTCCTGGTGAGTGAAGCTAGGCAGTCGAGAAATTCTGGTGAGTGAAGCCAGGTGAAAATCCTAGTGAGTGAAGCTAGGTGAAAGTGAAAGTCCTGGTGAGTGAAGCCAGGCAGTTGGGGAAAGTCCTGGTGAGTGAAGCCAGGCAGTTGGAAAGTCCTGGTGAGTGAAACCAGGCAAGGGAAATCCAGATGGGTCAAGGTTGACCAGACATCTGGTGAAAAGTCCAAGTATGGAGACTTGGCACGGAGATGGCGCGAAAAGTCGGAGAGGGGTCGGTAGCTCGTTCTCCGGACTGTGGTCAGAGAGGGCTCGGTAGCTCGTTCTCTGGACCGGAGGAAGTCGGAGAGAGCTCGGTAGCTCATTCTCCAGACTAGGTCAAGAGAGGGCTCGGTAGCTCGTTCTCAGGACCATTTAGGGTTTAGGGCTGGAGCTCTAAACCTGGATCGGTCTGGTGACCTATCCAGCGATACGAGTGATCGGTCTGGTGACCGATCAGTAACCACACAGTGAGCTTCTGTGTGTTATCTGATCGGTCTGGAGACCGATCAGAAGGAGGCAACAGGCTCGGGAAGGAACAGCTGATCGGTCCCCATGACCGATCAGATAGGCTCTGGACCGATCAGGCTCCACCCTGATCGGTCCAGGCCTAGCCGTTGTGACTCAACGGCTAGGCTATTTCGGGCGTCTGTGTTCTGGCCTTTTTGCTTGCAGGTTCACAGGTTGGCTTAGGATATCAGAGGTTATAAAAGGAGATCGAGGGCTGCTACAAACTACTTCTTCCTCTTCTTCCTACTGACTGCTGAAGTATTTCTGCTTGAGCTTTGTTGAGCTCTTCTTCGCTGAAGCTTCGCGTGAGCTTCCCTCGGCTAGGACTTCAACTGGACAGTTGGTGCTGTGGTTGGATTCCCGTGAAGTTGTTGCTTCATCCAGTCGACAAGAAGGCAAGCTAGGGTTATTACATTTTTGTATTGTACTTAGTTTCTTGCTGTATTCTTGTACTCCTGTTTATCTTGCTGTTGCAAGACATTGTGGCGAGGTTTCTCCACCCAGAAGGAGTGATTATTAGCCGGTTTTCCGGGGTCTCATCCACCGACGGATTGAGAGGATTCGTCCACCTTACAGGCACACCGAGGAGTAGGAGTTTCATCTCCGAACCTCGTTACATCCATCGAGTTTGAGGTTTGTCTTCTTCCTTTTCGTTTCTACGGTTTCATTTCCGCTGCGCTAACCCTAATCGTAGGAAGAAACGCGAACGATTTGGGGCGGCTATTCACACCCCCCCTCTCTAGCCGAGTACGACGATCCTAACAGTATACACAAGACTCATCCGGACACTGAATAAATCTATATGTCTGGATTACTTCATTAAACCGGATGTTCCAAAACCTTGAAGCTTGCTTCTGTCCATAAATAGACCGATTTAGCTTGCACACTAGATGCTCTTTAATTTTTCAATGAACCCCTTTGGTTGCTTCATATGGATGTTCTTTTCAAAACTTCCGTTAAGGAAAACTGTCTTGACATCCATTTGCCAAACCTCATAATCCATATGAGTGACAATTGATAAGAGTATACGGATAGACTTGAGCATGACTACTGGCGAAAAAGTTTCCTTATAATCGATTCTCTCTTTTTGACTGTACCCTTTTGCAACAAGCCTTGCTTTGAAGGTTTCCATCTTCCCATTTATCCCTCTTTTCCTTTTGTGGATCCACTTGCATCCAACGACTTTTACACCATTTGGTGGTTCCACAAGCTCCCAGACTTTATTAGAATACATAGATTCTATTTCAGAGTTCATCGCTTTTTGCGAGGATACTGCATCTTTATCTTGGAGTGCTTCGTCATATGTCCGGGGATCAGGTTCATGTTTACCTGGGACCAAGTCAGACGACTCTGCCAAAAACATGAATCTCTCAAGTTGCCTCACAACCCTCCCACTACGACGAGACACTGTCTGTTGTTGTGTATCATTTGTGATACGTGTTGCAGTTTCTTGTGATATTTCATCTTGTACTGTTGGTACTAAAGTAGGCGTGTCCTCTCGCATTTCTTCTAGAACAATTTTACTCATGGGTTTGTGGTCCATTATATAATCTTTCTCTAAAAATCAAGCATTGGTGCTAACAATGATCTTTTGATTTTTAGGATTATAAAATAAACCACCTTTCGTTCCTTTGGGATATCCTACAAATAGATAAACTTCTGTTCGTGATTCCAACTTGTCAATGTCTTCCTTCAGCATATGTGCTGGACTACCCCAAATTTGAATGTGTCTTAGACTAGGCTTACACCCATTCCATAATTCTGTGGGAGTAGAAGGTACTGATTTAGAAGGTATCAAGTTTAGAATATGCCTTGCTGTTTCCAAGGCATATCCCCAAAATGAATTTGGTAATTCTAAATAACTCATCATCGATCTAACCATTTCCATAAGAGTTTTATTCCTTCATTCTTCCACATCGTTCTGTTGGGGTGTGCCAGGTGCAGATAATTGGGATTAAATCCCAGCCTCTGATAAGTAATTCCTAAACTCTCCAAAGAGGTATTCACCACCACGATCAGACCGTAGTGTCTTGATACTTTTACCATGACATTTCTCCACATTAGCCTTGTACTCTTTGAACTTATCAAAGCATTCAGACTTACGCCGCATCAAGTAAATGTATCCGTATCTCGAATAATCATCTATAAAAGAGACAATATTCGTAACCACCTCTTGCCTGGATATACATAGGACCACACAAATCAGAATGAACCAGTTCTAATGTATCTTTGGCTCTATACCCCTTGGCCTTAAAAGGTCTCTTGGTCATTTTACCTTCCAAGCAAGATTCGCAAGTTGGAAAGTTTTCCAACACTAATGAACCTAAGAGTCCATTGGCTATGAGCCTTTGAATCCTACTCAAGTTAATATGACTAAGCCTTAGATGCCAAAGATATGTTTGGTTAATTTATGAAGGTTCCTTTCTCTTATTAGAATTAGAAGATGTGTTATTAATTTCCATTTGTTACTTTATAGGAGAAATTGAATTTAAAGTATACAAATTGCCTAATAATGTACTAGAATAGATAATAACCCTATTCTTCTTGATAACTATTTTGTCATTAAAAGAAATAGAATATCCATCCTCAAATAATTTAGAAACTGAAATTAAATTCTTTCTAAAAGTTGGTACATAAAGAAAATTTCTCAAAATCAAACTTCTATTCCTATCAAATGATAAGTAGACGTCTCCCATTGCAACAACCGCCACCTTTGTAGCATTTCCCATGTAGACAGTTATCTCTCCTTCATATAGTTGACGAGTTTCCTGGAACCCTGCAATGTATTGCAGACATGATCAGTGGCTCCTACATCTACAGACCAGGTGCTGGTAGATACCACCGCTAAACATGCTTCAACTACTAGAGAATAAGATATACCTTTATTGTTCTGATTCCTACGAGGACAGTCTGCCTTCCAAAGTCCAGTCTGCTTGCAGATGAAGCACTTATCCTTTGACTTCTTCACTCCAACTTTAGGTCTAGTACCTAGAGGTCTCTTCTTTGCTGAGCCAGCCTGTTTCTTCTTCTTCTTGCCTTTCGGCTTAGAAGTAGAAATATTTTTAGCAAAGTGAATCTGAGAACTATGACGAAATATATCTTCTGTTGCCTGTAGTTCTGTCAGAAGTTCCGCCAATGTATACTCCCTTTTGTTCATGTTATAGTTCAGGCGGAACTGCTCAAAACTTCTGGGTAGCGTTTGGATAATAATATCGACCTGGGTTTCCCCATTGATTTCTGCTCCAAGGATCTGTATTTTGTTCAAATAAGCCATCATCTTGAGGACATGATCCCTTACGAGTGCCCCCTCTAATATGGTGGCTGTCATTAACTTTCTCATCGTCTCTTTCCTAGCAGCCCGATTCTGGTGTCCGAAGAGTTCTTTGAGATTGTTCATCATGTCATAAGCAGTTGGTAAATCCTGATGCTGATGTTGCAGCACATTTAACATTGAAGCTAAAATGTAACACCGCGCCATCTCATCTACCTTTACCCATTTCTTATGAGCCTCAATCTCCTCTTCATTAGAATAACTATTAGGTACATTAGGGTAGACCTCCAACAGTACAAACTTATAGCCTTCAGCAGTTAGGACAATGTCCATGTTTCTTTTCCAATCTATGTAATTGGGACTAGTAAGTTTGTTCTCTTTCAGTATAATGGCAAGTGGGGTTGAAAGTTATCCTAAGAATCACAAAATAAACTTTGGTCAAGACTCTAAATTTAAAATAATATTGATTCCTCAAACAATACTATTTAAATTTACCGACACCTCAAAGCACCGTGAATTTTGCATGCCACGATAATGTGGACGTATACAAAATCAAACATTTGTAAGAGGAGGTTTTACCCATTAATTTTATTCTTGTCAACCTAACTTTATGACAAATAAAATTAATAGTTGATTTTTCCTTCGGTCGCACAAATAATAGCAGTGATTCTGATGGGGAGGATACTATTAATGTGCCTAAGCGTATACCATTACTTGATACTTAGTCCATTAAATAGGATTGTGCCCCTTCAGATGGAGAAGATCACATGCTCCTAAATAATTTCCTATAACCATCCATAAAGGAAGTTTGATCTAGTGATCTGTAAACAAACTCATCCGATGGGGAGGGAGGCACTCAGAGCCAACACGCAAGTTTGTCGCATCACTTACAAACCAATAATGGAGACCGTGAAATTTATTTACTAATCCCTCTCCCACTTAGTTATTTAAGGTGAGGAATTTTAACTATGCAAGCATGCATCACACACATTACAGTAAATAAAAGCAATAAATATAGAAATTAATTTTTCAACTATTATGGCCTTTTCCATCACTGTCCTCCGTATGCTACCAACCCTAGCTGCTACCTTTTTTAGGCACCGCAATCGGGTCTAGTTGCCTCATCAATCTTGCTTCCTTTTCCGCTGCGCCTCTGGTCCACAAATAGCACCATGCCTCACAAGGATACGATCCGCGACA
The DNA here is from genome assembly GCF_018446385.1 of Zingiber officinale. Lineage (NCBI taxonomy): Eukaryota > Viridiplantae > Streptophyta > Magnoliopsida > Zingiberales > Zingiberaceae > Zingiber > Zingiber officinale. Next base: position 56,138,997 of record NC_056006.1, on the reverse strand, counting down.
AAAATGGAATTTTACATATATCGATCCTATATTCCACAAAGGAATGTACATGCAATCTAGATCGAAACAAAAATGTAAAATCCTAATAACTAATACAACTCCTACTGTATTTAATATTACAATCATGCACACACAATAAAATACCCTTGACATGTCCAAGGGTCCAATCACACACAATATCTATAAGCCATAATAGTTGGAGCCTGCAACCACAAAGTTAGCACATCCTACTATTATCCTGCCTAAATTATGTATGGCATGTGTATAATTAAACTGAAAACCAAACACACAGAGGCAAACCCTAACTCTGATACCAATTGTTGGTTGCTATGTGGAATATCATATCGGTTCCCCTATACAAAAATTTTGTACAAGTCCTGAACCTTTACTAAGAACCTATTGTGTTCTTTAGAAATTAAATTAGGAATCGCAAACGGTACTTAACATTATTGATTCCAAATTTAACTTATCTATTCTTAATGGTTTAGACTTGGATTGCAAACGATGCTTAACATTATTGATCCAAATCCACCCATGTTATAAATTCAATTAAATATTAATTTCTAAAATTGGCTTCCAGGACTGCATGACGAGGCACTAGACCTTCTTGGGTATGGGATCATCCACCACCGCCTACACAAAGCCTTTTAAAGGAATTTAATATTTAATTTCCTTATATAACCCTAGGTTTAACCAAAAGGAACAATTGAATCACAAATTTGAAAAAAAAAAAAAAACACAAACTTGAATCACAAATTCAAAACCTAGAATCATATGCCTCTTGTGTTTGGTATTTCAAAAACTATACAAAGAAAACTAGTATGACGCAGAAAACAATTACTAGTTATACTTTTTTTTGTACGCAACAACCTCTTGATCTTCTATCATATTCCTCTTCTTATCTCGGACGTTGTGTGGGCAACAATCTACCGAGATGAGAACCACCAAGCTTCCTTCTTCTTCTTAAGAGTTTCGGCCACCACAAGAATTCCAAGAATAGATGAGGTTCGGCCACATCACGAAGCTCCAAGGGATGCTAGAAACAAAACCTCCTTTCTCTCCTTCTCCAAGCAAAATTCGGCCACCAACAAGCTCCTTGAGAGTTGATGCCGCCGGCCACCAATAAAGAAGAAAAGGAGGAGAGGAAGAGGATGAGAAGGGCCGGCCACCAACCAAAGAAATAAAGAGAGGAAAACTAGAACATAAGTTATGAGGTGAGGCACCTCTACCCTCTCTTTTATATTCCTTGGTCTTGGCAAATAAGAAAAGTTTTATAAAAACTTCTTTATTCTCTTATCCAATGAAAGGAAAGTTTAATAAAAAATTTCCCTTTCAAACTTAATGTGGCCGGCCACCTCTCAATCATCCAAGTAAGGAAAGATTTAAACACAAAATTAAATCTTCCTTATTTGTTTCCAGAAATTTTTAAAATAAAAATTTCTCTATTAATTTTCCCTTCATGGTTGGTTATAAAATTAAATTTTATAAATTAAAATCTCTCTATTAAAACATGTGTATGATTTCCAAAAAGAAAAGTTATCTTTAAAATTAAAATCTTCCTCTCAACCTACAAATAAGGAAAGATATCAAATCTTTTCTTAATCTTTTGTAGAAATTATAAAAGGAAAAATTTAATTTTAAAACTCTCTTTTAAATCATGAGGATGATTACAAAAAAGGAAAGTTTTATTAAAAATTAAAATCCTCCTTTTAACTACAAATAAGGAAAGATATCAAACCATTCACTTAATCTTTTGTAGAAAGCTATAAAAGGAAAGATTTAAATTTTAAACTCTCTTTTAAAACCATGATATCCATATAAGAAAAATTTTAAAAATAAAATCCCTTTTATTTTATATGTGGTCGACCACCTAAGCTTGGACTCAATCTAGGGCCAGCCACACCTCTATGGCTCAACCCTTTGGCTTGGCCGGCCCAAGCTTGGGTCCCAAGCTTGCTTGGCCGGCGACCTAAGGGTGGGTAAGTAGTGAATATTTGGTGGATATAATTCTCTATATATAAGAGGCTACGATAGGGACCGAGAGAAGGAATTGGTTTTGGCCTCCCGATGAAATTAAGCTTCTCGTGTTCGCCCCGAACACCCAACTTAATTTCATCAATAATAATTCATACCACTAAAGAATTATTATTGAACTACCGCACCAATCCCAAATTACATTTTGGGCTCCTTTTTTATGAGTGTGTTAGTCTCCTTGTGTAACGACCCAATTTTCCTTATTTCAAGTTCCAAATGTCCATAAAAATATTTGGAAATACTTTTAAAATATTCTAGAGATTTTTAGGAATTTTTAGAGTATTTTTATGTAATTTTTGGAGGTCGTTTAATAGGGTTACGAAAAGAAAGAAGTTTTGATAAAAAACGTTGAAGGTGAGATTCGAACCCACGACCTCGGGTCGGACTGACCCAAGCAAAACCGGCCCAACCAGCTGAGCTACGCTCATTTTGTTAATTATATATGGAGCGATATATATTTAAGTAATAGTTAGGAACAGTAAAATAATAGGAAATAAAATGGTTGCAGCTGGGATTCGATCCCTCGTGTTGGGCTTTAAGCAGAACGCAGCCCACCAACAGACCAGCCGCGGGTTTGTTAATAAAACCCGAATCAAGTTGTATTTAAGCAATAGTTAGTTAACAGAATATTAAAGTTATAAGAAGAGAACTTAGGTTTTCCCCGTGAGAAAATCTTCTCCTCTCCTCCTCTCGCGACGGCGTTTTTCTCTCGCGGCGGAAACGAAGAAACAGGCGGTAGGGCTCGATCTCCGGTGCCGGCGAAGGGTTTTTCCGGCCGGTCTCCACCCGTGCATGACCACCTCGACGAGGGGAGCTCGGAAACACCAAGAAGCCGCCGAGATCTTCACCGTCTCCGAACCCTAGAACCCCTTTTCCTCGGTTTGAATCCAAGAACACGCGGTGAGTTGCTTCTCACCTGCAGTAGGAGTAGTTCCGCGACATTGATCTCCTTTTCCTTTTGATTTCGGAATTTGATTTCATTCCTTATCATTCACAGCATGTTTGTTTGTTTAGCTGGTGGTTGTCGGTTTCAAATTCTTGTTAGCTTCTTGATGTTTATTTTGAAACATGCTGTAAGGAATAAGTTGTTCTAGTTTCCTTCTTTGATTCGGATTGATCCGTATATTCTTTGCTGCCGTGAGTTTTAAGAAGATGAGGAGAGATTCGGAATAACATGGATAGCTAGTTCAGGAAGGTTTTGGATTTCGGTTTTGCTCCATTAGTTGTGTTGTAGCTTCAATTTCAGAAGTTCGTTTGTTAAATCAGAGCATGAGTTTCTTTGCCTTGGATTATACTGTACAGAATTGAGGAAATTGATAGAGCTTTAGTTTCCTTTCATGTTTTGGATCATGCTATATAGAATTGTTGCTAGGGATTTAGTCTTCCTTTCATGACTTCGGAACAGTTTTGGATTGGTTTCAAGATTGTTTTTATTTCCTAAAGATTCTTTAGACTTATGATTTAGCATGTTGTTGGACTTTTCTATTTGTTATTAGTTAAGCATGTGTAGTTTCTTTATTACTAGAAGAGCACGAGCAGTATTGAATTATAATGTTTCTCCTTACTATTAGAATAACATGAACAGCAGTGTAGTTTCCTTGATGAGCATGCACAACTTGGTACCTTAGTATGTTTGGATAGATCTTTTGTGCATATTCATGGGCAAGAACAGCCACCAATTCATAGTAGTTTAGATCCTTTTGTGATGATTTAGTGAGCATGATATTCTGTTAATTCCATGCAGCAATGATTCCTTTATTTTCTAAGATTCCTTTGTTATTAGAATAACATGAGCAGATTTTCTAGATTTTATTGCATGCCTAGTAGTTGAATTTGTTTTACTTTCACAGCATGCTTAAGTTGTTCTAGTTTCCTATTTGCTATTGGAATAACATGAGCAGTCCTATTTTTATAGCATGCAGATTTTAGATAAGCTTAGTATGCAGATTTTGATAAACTTATTATGCAGATTTTTATTAAGCTTTACATGCAGATTTATGTTAAGCTTTGTATACAGATTTTCAGTACGTAGAGTGTGTTCTAGTGCACCCCAAGTGTTTGATAAAATGCTTAGCTCAATATAATGCTACAGTAGGCATTTTAATAGCTCAGTAAATGCAGTAGAAGCATTTAAAATAACTTATTTAGTCTTGCTTCAGCTTATATGGGACTACGGTCCAATGGGTGGGCTCCCACAGTCGCCTCTAGGTTCAGATAACCTAGTTCTAGGTTCAGATAACCTAGTAAAAGCAAGATAAGAAAATTAGCTATGAAATCAGTATTTTATTTTCAGTAGTGGCACTGTACTGGATTAGATATCCATTGGGTTGGGCTCCCACAGTCGTCCCTAGGTTTAGATAACCTAGTAAACCCTACTAGACTCGGAACTTGCAATCCCGGGTTTAGTTAGGGATGCGCGCACAGCAAGTACAGTTGCCGGGCCCATCAGCAGCATGATTATTATTTTAATCTATTATGTAAATAGTTTTCAAAACTTCACAAATTAGTTATGTGAATACAAGTTAGACTCAGTTTAGCATTAATTAGTTTAGCTTAGGTATCAATTCAGTTTCTTATTGATACACATGATAGTTCTATGATTAGATTTACATGTTAGCTTTTCAGTTAGTTTCTTCGCTACTTATGAGCATGATTAGTTGTACATGTTTAGTATTTCAGTTAGTATGATTCCTTTGCTATTTATGAACATGATTAGCTATACATGTTAGCTTTTCAGTTAGTTGTTTCTTTGCTATTTATGAGCATGAGTAGCTTTACATGTTAGTATTCAGTTTTAGCATGTTTTTATTTATATACATGCATATCGAGTTTTGTGAGTAGATAGCGCTCACTAAGCTTTATGCTTATAGACTGCATTTCCTCCTACTGCAGATAAAGGAAAAGCTAAAGTATAAGGAAGAAGGCGACAAGGAGATGCTGTGACGGTGTGTGATGTGTGGACTATGGAGATCCTTGAGACTTAGCTAAAGAACTCACTTAGTTTAAGATTTGTTATGTTTCCTTTTCTTTTCTCCTTAATGCTATGATGAAGTTGAGATTGTAATTGAGTTTATTTCCGCATTTGTAGTTTGATACCTCCTATTGTTGGAGTGATATGGTTGTTTGCCATTGCTAGAGTAGTTTCATATTTTTATTGTGCTATTATACTGCGTGGTTGTGAAATTATATGTTCCAGCCGCCTGTGGCTGAGTATACATGTTATGTATCCCAGTTTGGGGTCACCGGTACAGGGGAGACTCTGCCGAAATTTTTCGGTAGGGTTTTCCTAAAGATTTTTAATCATACCGGTTAAGTAGAGTTAGTAGTCAAGTAGCGTCCACCTTTAGAGAATAGTAGTAGTGTAGAAAGGTGGGTCGTTACAGTTGGTATCAGAGCAGTTCCCATTCTCCAGCATCACACACATCAGCATCAGCCTTGCCGTCTTCCAAGTAAGAATACCTTTACTCTATTTATGTTTCTTGCTTTCATGTTTAGGAATAATTATAGCATGCTTATGTGTGATAGCCTCTAACATGTTTATAGTAGCTAGTTAAACGTGATTAGATTAGTTATGTACATCCTCTATGTCTTTAGAAATGGCACGAGGACGCCCAGCTAAGCACCGACTCTGAGCTGACAAAGAGGCGGGCGATTCGGTGCCTCCTGCACCTTCAGGCATTGGTGGCTCGATTACAGACTAGGTGAGCGAGCAATGACAGGGAGATAGCCACCTTAAAGGCTAGTCGTGAATACCACAGTCACCCGGAACCTAACCTAGCGACCCGGCATTTGTAGAGGTTCCACGATCCGACCACGGCACGGTAGCTCGAATGAAGGCAAAGAGAGAGGCTTACGATCCATGGCGTGAATCAAGCGAGAACTTCTGCACGGTGAACCATGGGATGCTCAAGCCAGTTGGCCTTGGAGACACGATGGAGCTTACGGGTGGCGAATAGGAGAAGGTGAAGTGTGCCTCCTTCTGCGAGACGCACGTATGTGGTGGGAGAGAGTCGAGCGGCGCCCGTGAGCAAATGACATGGGCGACTTGAGAAAGAATTCTTGAGGTTCTTTCACATGCGGGTCACAACCGCCACTCGCGAGTTCACGGAGTTTCGTCGAGCAACCTATCGGTTGAGGAAGCCATGAAGAAATTCAACAGATGGCTCGTCATGTCCCGAATTAGTCGACGAGAAAAGGCGAGTTGGTGATGCTCAAAATGTTGAGTAGGAAATAGCGATGAATGTGGCCGGTGGCATCCATAGGCCAAACCACGGAAGAACTAGTGAGTAGTGCTCGATCACCGAGCACTACAGAGCGACATCAGCGGCGAGAAGTCTCCTCGAGTCCAAGGCCAAGAAACTCTCACACTCAGCAATGAGGCGGCTCTAATGGAAAGGGAACTCCAGCAGGCCTTATCGGGAGTGACCCGGAAGGAGGACCATCTAGCAAGCGACCCGGTTATCCAAAGTGTCTACTTGTGGGAAATTCCACCCGGGGTTTGTCGCAAGGGCATACGAGGATGCTTGAATGTGGACAAGAAGGGCACATGGCCAAGCAGTGCGAACAAGACCGGTCTTCCTCGGCACGTGATTCGGCATGCGGGCGGCCGGCTCGATTATATCGATGCGGCGCTCTAGAAGGTCCATCTATCGGCAGGCGAGATTAAAGCCCCTCGCTATGGCGAATCGAGGATCTACTCACTCACCGGAGAGGACGTGCAAATGCCTCGGCAGTTGTCACAGGTCGATTAACATTTTACGATATAGTCTCTTGTTTCATTTTTGATCTTGGGCAACCCATTCTTATATAGCCAGGGCATTCGCCGAAAAGTTAGCAATGAGGTACTCAGTGGTCAGTTTGCGACATTACCTTCGGGAGAAGTTATGGCATCCGCATGGCTCAGCGGTGCGGTCGTGATAGCGACGAGAGAACTCTTTTGTGATCGATAATGCTGAACATGATGACTACGATGTCATATTTGAAATGAACTTCGATCGGACATCGGTGCCTCCGTAGAGTCGAGTAAGCGTCGTATTCCAACTGGCGGAAAGCCGGTTCGGTACCGGAGAACCCAAGAGAAAAGAGCAAGTTAAGTCCTCAATACGTAGGACCCTACCCGATCACAGAGAGAATTGGGAAGGTAGCTTACAAGCTAGACTTACCTCAAGATATGTCAGCAATACACAATGTATTTCATGTCTCCATGCTAAGAAGTGTATTCACGACCTTAGCCAAGTGATTCAGCCTCAGACAGTGCAGATCCAAGAGGATCTTAGCTATAAGAGCAGACACAGATAGTGGACAGAGCAGACAAGAGACTAGGAAACAGAGAAGTGTCATTAGTAAAAGTCATCTGGTAGAACTAGAAGCACGAGAAAGTTACTAGGGGAGCGTGGAGACAGCATGAGACAGAAATGTCCAGAATTAGTCTAAGTTCGAGGACGAACTTTTTATAAGGGAGGGAGAATTGTAACGACCCAATTTTCCTTATTTCAAGTTCCAAATGTCCATAAAAATATTTGGAAATACTTTTAAAATATTCTAGAGATTTTTAGGAATTTTTAGAGTATTTTTATGTAATTTTTGGAGGTCGTTTAGTAGGGTTACAAAAAGAAAGAAGTTTTGATAAAAAACGTTGAAGGTGAGATTCGAACCCACGACCTCGGGTCGGACTGACCCAAGCAAAACCGGCCCAACCAGCTGAGCTACGCTCATTTTGTTAATTATATATGGAGCGATATATATTTAAGTAATAGTTAGGAACAGTAAAATAATAGGAAATAAAATGGTTGCAGCTGGGATTCGATCCCTCGTGTTGGGCTTTAAGCAGAACGCAGCCCACCAACAGACCAGCCGCGGGTTTGTTAATAAAACCCGAATCAAGTTGTATTTAAGCAATAGTTAGTTAACAGAATATTAAAGTTATAAGAAGAGAACTTAGGTTTTCCCCGTGAGAAAATCTTCTCCTCTCCTCCTCTCGCGACGGCGTTTTTCTCTCGCGGCGGAAACGAAGAAACAGGCGGTAGGGCTCGATCTCCGGTGCCGGCGAAGGGTTTTTCCGGCCGGTCTCCACCCGTGCATGACCACCTCGACGAGGGGAGCTCGGAAACACCAAGAAGCCGCCGAGATCTTCACCGTCTCCGAACCCTAGAACCCCTTTTCCTCGGTTTGAATCCAAGAACACGCGGTGAGTTGCTTCTCACCTGCAGTAGGAGTAGTTCCGCGACATTGATCTCCTTTTCCTTTTGATTTCGGAATTTGATTTCATTCCTTATCATTCACAGCATGTTTGTTTGTTTAGCTGGTGGTTGTCGGTTTCAAATTCTTGTTAGCTTCTTGATGTTTATTTTGAAACATGCTGTAAGGAATAAGTTGTTCTAGTTTCCTTCTTTGATTCGGATTGATCCGTATATTCTTTGCTGCCGTGAGTTTTAAGGAGATGAGGAGAGATTTGGAATAACATGGATAGCTAGTTCAGGAAGGTTTTGGATTTCGGTTTTGCTCCATTAGTTGTGTTGTAGCTTCAATTTCAGAAGTTCGTTTGTTAAATCAGAGCATGAGTTTCTTTGCCTTGGATTATACTGTACAGAATTGAGGAAATTGATAGAGCTTTAGTTTCCTTTCATGTTTTGGATCATGCTATATAGAATTGTTGCTAGGGATTTAGTCTTCCTTTCATGACTTCGGAACAGTTTTGGATTGGTTTCAAGATTGTTTTTATTTCCTAAAGATTCTTTAGACTTATGATTTAGCATGTTGTTGGACTTTTCTATTTGTTATTAGTTAAGCATGTGTAGTTTCTTTATTACTAGAAGAGCACGAGCAGTATTGAATTATAATGTTTCTCCTTACTATTAGAATAACATGAACAGCAGTGTAGTTTCCTTGATGAGCATGCACAACTTGGTACCTTAGTATGTTTGGATAGATCTTTTGTGCATATTCATGGGCAAGAACAGCCACCAATTCATAGTAGTTTAGATCCTTTTGTGATGATTTAGTGAGCATGATATTCTGTTAATTCCATGCAGCAATGATTCCTTTATTTTCTAAGATTCCTTTGTTATTAGAATAACATGAGCAGATTTTCTAGATTTTATTGCATGCCTAGTAGTTGAATTTGTTTTACTTTCACAGCATGCTTAAGTTGTTCTAGTTTCCTATTTGCTATTGGAATAACATGAGCAGTCCTATTTTTATAGCATGCAGATTTTAGATAAGCTTAGTATGCAGATTTTGATAAACTTATTATGCAGATTTTTATTAAGCTTTACATGCAGATTTATGTTAAGCTTTGTATACAGATTTTCAGTACGTAGAGTGTGTTTTAGTGCACCCCAAGTGTTTGATAAAATGCTTAGCTCAATATAATGCTACAGTAGGCATTTTAATAGCTCAGTAAATGCAGTAGAAGCATTTAAAATAACTTATTTAGTCTTGCTTCAGCTTATATGGGACTACGGTCTAATGGGTGGGCTCCCACAGTCGCCTCTAGGTTCAGATAACCTAGTTCTAGGTTCAGATAACCTAGTTCTAGGTTCAGATAACCCAGTAAAAGCAAGATAAGAAAATTAGCTATGAAATCAGTATTTTATTTTCAGCAATGGCACTGTACTGGATTAGATATCCATTGGGTTGGGCTCCCACAGTCGTCCCTAGGTTTAGATAACCTAGTAAACCCTACTAGACTCGGAACTTGCAATCCCGGGTTTAGTTAGGGATGCGCGCATGCAAGTACAGTTGTCGGGCCCATCAGCAGCATGATTATTATTTTAATCTATTATGTAAATAGTTTTCAAAACTTCACAAATTAGTTATGTGAATACAAGTTAGACTCAGTTTAGCATTAATTAGTTTAGCTTAGGTATCAATTCAGTTTCTTATTGATACACATGATAGTTCTATGATTAGATTTACATGTTAGCTTTTCAGTTAGTTTCTTCGCTACTTATGAGCATGATTAGTTGTACATGTTTAGTATTTCAGTTAGTATGATTCCTTTGCTATTTATGAACATGATTAGCTATACATGTTAGCTTTTCAGTTAGTTGTTTTCTTTGCTATTTATGAGCATGAGTAGCTTTACATGTTAGTATTCAGTTTTAGCATGTTTTTATTTATATACATGCATATCGAGTTTTGTGAGTAGATAGCGCTCACTAAGCTTTATGCTTATAGACTGCATTTCCTCCTACTGCAGATAAAGGAAAAGCTAAAATATAAGGAAGAAGGCGACAAGGAGATGCTGTGACGGTGTGTGATGTGTGGACTATGGAGATCCTTGAGACTTAGCTAAAGAACTCACTTAGTTTAAGATTTGTTATGTTTCATTTTCTTTTCTCCTTAATGCTATGATGAAGTTGAGATTGTAATTGAGTTTATTTCCGCATTTGTAGTTTGATACCTCCTATTGTTGGAGTGATATGGTTGTTTGCCATTGCTAGAGTAGTTTCATATTTTTATTGTGCTATTATACTGCGTGGTTGTGAAAATATCTGTTCCAGCCGCCTGTGGCTGAGTATACATGTTATGTATCCCAGTTTGGGGTCACCGGTACAGGGGAGATTCTGCCGAAATTTTTCGGTAGGGTTTTCCTAAAGATTTTTAATCATACCGGTTAAGTAGAGTTAGTAGTCAAGTAGCGTCCACCTTTAGAGAATAGTAGTAGTGTAGAAAGGTGGGTCGTTACACCTTGTGTTTAAGATATAGAATGTTCATGAATTAAATGAGTTACTGACAAGTAACTTAATTAATATCTAGCTCCAAGAGTAGTACCACTCAACTTCATTATCATGTCGGATTAAGTCCAGCTGCAGGGTTTACATTACAATCCTTATGAGGACATCATCAACCTAGATAAATGTAGTTGCACATTTAATTTATATTTTAGATAACATGGTGTTTGGTGTGACACAAAAGATCATGTTATCATTTCCTTATAAATTATAAATAGTAGCTCACAACCAAGATGGAATGGGACAAACCATTGGAGTGGTTGTAGTGTAATTTGATATTAGTTTATCTTAACTATAAAATTACACTAGCACACTATGTGTGTATTGAGCAGGATCATTTGGGTTTGTTTCTTTTTATACTGACTACATAAAAGAACAAAATCTTTGTTATTATGGATGTGCGTAGTCTTAATCCTGATATAATAACAAGCACGTATACTTAGCATTTATTTATTTAATTTATCATTGGATTAGATTTAGTTCGTTAAATCAAAAGGTCCGATAAGTTGGGTAATGATATTATTTATATGGTGTGTTGTTGATTATAGAAGGAAACTGTGTCCTAGTAATCTAGGTTGATGATGTCCCCTTGAGGAGCTCATAAGGATTGTCATGTAAACCCTGCAGGTGGATTTTGTCTGGCATGACAATGAAGTTGAGTGGTACTACTCTTGGAGCTAGATATTAATTAAGTGAGTTGTCAATAACTCATTTAATTAGTGGACATTCAATATCTTCAACACAGGAAGATTAATTTACTCATGATAAGAAGGAGCCCATAATGTAATTTGGGATTGGTGCGGTAGTTCAATAATAACTCTTTAGAGGTATGAGTTATTATTGATGAACTTGAGTTGGGTGTTCGGGGCGAACACATGAAGCTCAAGCTCATTGGGAGGCCAAAACCAATTTCTCCACTCGGTCCCTGTTATAGCCTCTATAATCCTTGTATCCATAAAGTCCACTTCTTATCCAAGTAATGAGCCGGACACATCCTTGTTTGGAGAAAAGGGGGTCAGGCAAGCATTATTTGAAGCCAAGAGGTGGCCGGCCAAGCTTGGTGCCCAAGCTAGGGGCCGACCACTAGAAAAGGAAAAGGAAGTTTTGTTTTTAAAACAAAATTTTGTTAAAATTTTTCCTTATTTGTAGTTATCTACAAGGGTTAAAAGGGAGATTTTATTTTGTTAAAATCTTTCCTTTTTTGTAGTTATATACAATGGTTAAAAGAAAGATTTTAGTTTTTCTTTTATAGACATCCACATGATTTTAAAATAGAGTTTTAAAATTTTAAAATCTTTCCTTTTATAGCTATCTACAAAGGATTAAAGAGAGATTTTAATTTTGTTAAAATCTTTCCTTATTTGTAGTTATCTATGTTAGCAATTCGAGCCGCAAAAACCGCTTTTTGCGTTGTGGAAACCCCGAAGCTAGCTATAGATCCGTGCGAAGATAAATAAAATTGTACATGTACATGTTTGTCTACACTAGATCTATCTTAGATCTACATGAAAAAGAAGTATACCCTTGTAGCGATGCCCTTCACTTATCCCGCTCGTCCAAATGATTGCCGGATCTCATAGAGTGTCAAGTGTACACTCCTCTACACGTATCCACCCGGAAAAAAGGTGGAGAGAACAACTTAGAGTGTGCTAGCACCCTTGAGAAGTCTCGGCAATGGAGGAGAAGGAGAATAGAGAAGAGAGGAAGAAGAAGAAGGGAGAACAATGAGCACACAATTGCACTTACACCATCATATAATGTGGCCGACCACTTATTAGAGGTTTTAAACCTCTATGTAATACCAACAGTCATGGCTCTTGGTCTTCCTCATGAGGTGGCACACAATGATGTAACCTTGATGATGTGGAATACCATCATTGGCCGGCCCATGCCAAGTCACCATGACATGGCATTTGGTCAAGTCAAACTTGACCCTCATCTTCCCTCTCAAGTCAAGTCAAACTTGACCTCTTATCTTCCATGGTTGATTAAATTTAACCTTTGACTCAAATCAATTTAATTTAATGAATCTCTATTCATTGGTTTAAATTGACTCAATGAATCATAATCTAAATTAGACTCATTCGACACATGAATCAAATTGCGTTGAACTCAATTAGTCTAATTTGGATTACTCTTAATCCAACTTGGTTCATCACATGAACCTAATTCTCTTGGTCCATCATATGAACCTAATCTCCATCTAATTGCCCTTTTTGTAGGACCCTATAGGTTCTTGTAACGTTGGCAATGCTCCTAAACCCATTTAGAAATATAAGTAATGAGCGGTATCTAGCAACACATCATTACTACCCAAGTTACAAGAATGTTGAGATCCAACATCACCATTGTGACTACTAATTGTGACTCTCACAATATGTGACAATTGTTGGTGCAGTTAGCACTAACGGTCTATCTCAAGTTTTGATGAATGACAAATTAGGTTAAGTTAGGTTTGTCGTTATCTAACACTCTGACCGAGTGTGTAGGCGAAGTCCAGACAGGTCGACGGGCTGACTAGATGTCTGGCACGAAGTCCAAGCGGGTTGACGGGCTGACCAGACGCTTGGCACGAAGTCCAAATGGGTCGACGGGCTGACCAGACATTTTGCACGAAGTCCAAGCGGGTCGACGGGCTGACCGGATAGCTGGCGAGAAGTCCAGACGGGTCGAAGGGCTGACCGGACATCTGGCGGGTAAGCAAATGTAAGTCACTGGAGGGGAGTGACTGTGAGGACGTGTTCCCAGGAAGGGAACATTAGGCGTCGATCCATTTCGGATATCTAAGTCGAGATCGTGACTAGATTCCGGTCTCGGAAAGACGGAATCTAAGTCATACACTTTATGTTGAACTTATAAACTGTGCTAACACTTTGTTTTGCAAGAAATTCATTACATTTGCCTCGGACTAACCTTGTCTTGTAGGAGAAGGACTTTTTTTGGCGGAAGGGATCCAGGCGCCCGGAGGTAAAAATTATCCAGGATGCGGCATTGACACGTGGAGCTCGCTGGTTGGGACTACCACGTCACACCAGGGCACCCGGAAGGGATTCGGGGCACCTCGAGCCTCCTATATAAGGAGGGTCAAAGGCAGATCTCAATACAACAACTCAAAACTGAAGAACTGCTCTCTTGTGCTCCTGCAACGCCGCGATCTCCGATGAGTTTTCCTTCTCTGCTCCATTTATTTTCATTGTCGGTATTTATTTTTCTAGCATTTTTGTACTTAACTGTTTGTAATCGAATATTTGAATTGCTAGTGGATCGCCCAACGAAAGCACCCTTGTGTGCGGGCCTTGGACTAGGAGTCGCCAAAGGCTCCGAACCAAGTAAAATTGGTTATTGTGTTAGCATTGTTCTGACTTTGTCTTTTCCGCTGCGCTTACTCTTTTCGGAATTTTTGTAATCGATATTCACCCCCCCTCTATCGAACGATCACGGTCCAACAAGTGGTATCAGAGCAGGTACCGCTCTGATTTGGTGCAACCACCAATCATACAAGGGGGTGATCTATTTTTTAGATTTTTTTTTCTTGCTTTCGGATTTCAGTTTTTCGTTTAATTCCAAACTGGTATTATTACCTTTTTGGAAATCTCCTTCCATCGTAATTAAATCTAAATTGGTGCAACACCAATTTAGTTATTTTTATTTAATTCTTCCCGCACTACTAATCCAAGACCAAGTCTTGGAACCTCTCTATTTGTTTTTTTTTGTGTAGATTAAAATGTTGCAGATCGAGGGCTTCAGCACAGTGTGACCTCCCCTTTTCAACGGGGATGATTTCCCGTACTAGAAGAAGCGGATGGAGGTTTATCTCAAGACAAATTTCGACCAGTGGCTGAGTGTCACAAAAGCTTACAAACTGCCAGTTGATAACTTCGGGAATCTACTGGATCCTGAACAATGGATATCAGACATAAAGAAGAAGACATCAACAGAGAACAAGGTTATCAACACTTTACAATGCGGATTAACAAGAGAAGAACTGAATCGGGTCGGACCTCATCAAAATGCTAAAGAGCTATGGGATAAACTGATTGAGCTGCACGAACGAACTAGCGACGCTAAGGTAACAAAAAGGATTTATTATTAAATAAAATATTTAATATAAAAAATGCAGGAAGGAGAAACAGCGAGTCAGCTGCACACAAGGATCAAAGATATCCTCAACGGGCTCCACGCAATAGGCCACCAGATGGACAACAGAGACCTAATCAGGTATGCATTAAACGCATTTCCATGTAATAGTTTGTGGGCATCCATAGTGGATGCCTACAAAATTTCTAAGAATTTAACTAAACTTAAATTAGATGAATTGTTTTGTGAATTGGAGTTAGATGAGCAGACTAACGCTGGAGCCGAGAAAGGTGTTGCCTTATATGCAGGTTCCTCCAAGAAGAACAAGCCTGAACCTGAAGAAGACTCTGACCAGAGCTCTGAAGATGAAGAACATCTGGTGAACTTGGTAAGGAAGATGTTCACCAGGAGAAAGAGATTCTTCAGCAAGAAGAATCTATGAAAGATAAGTTCTCCAGCCGATTCGAGGAACATAACATGCTTCGGATGCAACAAAAAGGGGCACTACCAGAATGAGTGTCCAAGACTGAAGATCGACAAACCGAAGTAGACTAAAAAGAAGGCCCTCAAAGCGACGTGGGACGACTCCTCCTCGGACCAATCGGAAGCAGAAGATCAGAAGCACCAGAGCCACCTCGCGTTGATGGCCCGCGAAGCAGAATCGGAAGAAGAATCGGAAGACGGGTCCGAACCCGAATCGAGCCACGAGTCCGTACTCATTTCCGAAGGTTCCAAAGAGGTATTCCTAACCTTAAACCGAAAATTTTTTAAAATTATTTCGTAGTTAAATTAGAAAATGAAAACAAATTGCTCCTCGAGGAAAATCAAACCCTCAAGGAACAAGTTGTAATTTAAAAATATCTAACACTTGAGGAGGAGAACTCATCATTAAAATTAGAAATTAATAATTTAAAAATATGTTAGAAAAATTTATTACTAGATCAAAAAATTTAGACTTAATCCTAAATAATCAAAAAACATGTTACAATAAAACCGGCCTCGGATATAAGTCGAACTCAAGTAAAACTTTTAAATCATTAATAACTCAATACAAACCAACGAATAAAACCTGGGTTCCGAAAGCGTCTTTGACCATGCAAATAAGACCTAACCAATATTACATCCCTAAAGATAAAATATATTACATAAAGTCAAATAAACCAAATCAAAAACCAGAATACAAACCTAAACAAAAAAATTTAAAATATAAATATATTAGAACTCACCAAAATTTAAACTATTACCAAATAAAGTATAATTATAAAAGAAATAGACATAAACCTAGAACTAAAAATTAAATTAACGACCATTAATTCAGGGGGAGGGTCCAGAATAGCTGGCACCTCTAAAACTAACCTACCTGGCAGGGTAACCCTAACCAACCTACCCGACAGGGTAATTAGGACTAGTTAAAAATGGTTCAAGTTTAACTTGAAAAATGGTACTGGTGAAGTTTTGGATGATAGTACGTTAGGGAAGCTTAGTCTATGCATGTCTAGGAAGATATGACTTCGACCTGGTGCATTTGGCTAAGTGTAACTGACCGAAGCTACCCTTTATGGATCCTAACCAGTTAGACCAAGGTTTTGTACTAAGTCTAGTGGATAGGACTATTTGGAAAACCTCGAAGGCATGATTACTCTAATGATGTCCAAGTGACTCACCATAACCCAGAAGTTTATCCAGAGAATGTCTATTTGTTGAACCCAAAGCTAAACCTAAATCTGACACAAGTTAAAAACAAACCCTAAAATTGAACCTAATTTATTTCACAAAATTATAGGATTCCCTGATCGAAAACATATATCGGGTGAGATGACTAAGGACCTAAATGAAATAATTAAATTAATTGAATTAAAATAAATTAAATTAAATTAAATTTAAATTAAATTAAGTTAAAATAAATAAATTAATTAATTAAATCAGTTAAATTAACATGTTAAATTGAACTTAATTTTTTTTAAATTTAAAATATATTTTAAAAAATATATTTTTTTTTTAACTTAAAAAAAACTTTTTTAAAAAATTAATTTTTTTTAACTTAAAAATTATTTTAAAAATTAAACTTAAATTTTTTAACTTAAAAATTATTAAATTAATTTTTTTTAAAATTAAACTTAATTTTTTTTAACTTAAAAATTATTAAATTATTTTTTTAATTAAACTTAATTTTTTTTAACTTAAAAATTAAACTTAAATTTTTTTAACTTAAAAACTATTTTAAAAAATTAAACTTAAATTTCTTTTAACTTAAAAATTATTTTAAAAATTAAATTAATTTTTTAAAAATTAAATTATTTTTTTTAAAAATTAAACATAAATTGTTTTTTAAAAATTATTTTAAAAATTAAACTTAAATTTTTTTTAACTTAGAAATTATTTTAAAAATTAAACTTAAATTTTTTTAACTTAAAAACTATTTTAAAAAATTAAACTTAAATTTCTTTTAACTTAAAAATTATTTTAAAAATTAAATTAATTTTTTTTAAAAAATTAAACTTAATTTTTTTAAAAAAATTAAACTTAATTTTTTTTAACTTAAAAATTATTTTAAAAATTAAACTTAATTTTTTTTAACTTAAAAATTATTAAATTAATTTTTTAAAAATTAAACTTAATTTTTTTTAACTTAAAAATTATTAAATTAATTTTTTAATAAACTCTAGTACTTAAGCCTGGCGCTCACTTGGCTACCAGGATTCGTAAACTCTAGTACTTAAGCCTGGAGGTCTAGAGTTCGAATCCTGGGGAAGGGAAAAATCCACTGGCTAGGGGTGGAAAGTCCTAATGAGTAACGACACGACCAAGGGTCGTCGGTCGACGACATTAGAGGTCGCCAAATGGGCCGACGACATAAGGGGCCACTAGTGGGCCGCCGCAAGGGCCGCCCAAGAGGCCAAAGGGCCGGGTCCTTACATCAACCATATGTAATGCCTGTGAACAAGGTAAACAAACAAAATCTACCCACAAACCAACTAATCAATCACAAACCAACTCAACATTAGAACTTTTACACTTAGATCTATTTGACTCCCATGGAGTCAAATCAATAAATTGAAGCCTATACTGTCTAGTAATAATAGATGACTATTCTAGGTTCACGTGGGTAAAATTCTTAAAAAATAAAGATGAAACCTTTGAAATATTTACAAATTTCTATAAACAAATTGAGAATGAAAAAGATATCAAAATTAAAAGAATTAGAAGCGACAATGGGGGAGAATTTAAAAACCACAATTTTAGTAAATTTTATCTTGAAAACGGATATCATCACGAATTTTCGTGTCCAAAAGCCCCCCAACAAAATGGAATAGTAGAAAGAAAAAATAGAACCTTACTTGAAGCTTCCAGAATGATGCTAAATGAATATAATCTACCTAAGTATTTTTGGGCAGAAGCTGTTAGTACAACTTGCTATGTACAAAATAGAACAACGCTAAATAAAACGCACAACAAAACCCCTTTTGAAATTTACTATAACAAACAACCCAATATAAAATACTTTAGAGTATTTGGGTGTCCAGTCTTCATCCTAAATACAAGAGAACATTTAGGAAAATTCACCTCTAAAATAGAAAATGGAATTTTTGTAGGTTACTCCCTAAATAGTAGGGGCTACAGAGTTTATAATAAGGTTACCTTAAGGATTGAAGAGACTATCAATGTGAAATTTGAAGAATCCAACGAAAACCTAGAACAAACTCAACTACAACCAATTGAGTTTATTCAAGAGAACAATTTTGAAGGAACCAACCAACCCCTAAATCATGAAGAAAAAGATCAACCTCAAGAGAATCAACATCCTAGAACTATAAGAGTCAACCCTAACCATCCAACTGATCAAATAATTGGTGACCCAGACCTAAGAGTTCAAACTAGGTCATCCTTTAGAAATCTAAGCCAAATATCATTAATCTCAAAAATTGAACCCAAAACCATAGCTGAATCCTTACTTGACCCAGACTGGGTTATAACTATGCAAGAAGAACTAGCTCAATTTGAGCGTATTGAAGTTTGGGACTTAGTGCCACCACCCAAAAACAAGAAAGTAATAGAAACAAAATGGGTATTTAGAAATAAACTAAGTGAAACTGGGGAAATTACTAGAAATAAAGCCAGACTAGTTGCTAAAGGGTT
The DNA here is from genome assembly GCF_018446385.1 of Zingiber officinale. Classification (NCBI taxonomy): domain Eukaryota; kingdom Viridiplantae; phylum Streptophyta; class Magnoliopsida; order Zingiberales; family Zingiberaceae; genus Zingiber; species Zingiber officinale. The sequence goes on along the minus strand of NC_056006.1, from coordinate 56,120,014 downwards.
TAGTCAAGTAGAAGGACTTGACTATGATGAAACTTATGCCCCGGTAGCCAGATTAGAGTCCATTAGAATGTTACTTAGCTATGCAGCCCACAAAGGGTTTAGATTATATCAGATGTACGTTAAATTTGCGTTCCTAAATGGACTAATAAAAGAAGAAGTCTACATAGGACAACCACCTGAGTTTGAAAATCTAGAACACCTTGACTATGTCTACAAATGTCACGCCTCGAGAGTAAGGTTGTCCGACAAAAATCAGAAAGCACCTCCCCTGTAGCAGTGACAAATGGAACCGGTATACATCACCAACAGATAATACATATGCAAATTAAATCACAACCACGCAGATAATATGCAGCCCACACGGCTGTAAAATCAAACACAGCGGAAAACAAGAATAGCAAGTATAAAGTAACGAAAACTCACCGCGGGCCGACCCGGCTTGACTCCTCGACAAAACAACCAAATCCAAAATAACAAGTCCACAGCCCAATTATTACAATGCTAAATTCAAAGGTTTAACTCACAATAAAATGAAAACCAAAATCATAAAACCGTCCTCGAAAGCGACGTGGGACCGGTAGTCGGGAACCTCCTCCGGTGTACTGGTATCATCTATCGTCTACCTGGTGAAATTACCAAAGTACGGGGTGGTGAGTATAAAGACTCAGCGGGTAATAGAATAGACAGTGCATGAGTATCATAAAGAATAGGAATACAAAAGGATACAGTCTTGGAAAGATAAATAGCAGATACTACTGGGAAACAAAGTATAAAACCATACCTGAGACCATATCCTAGGATAACAGTGTAAGGTCTGAGATAACATAAACTGCTAGAGTACTACTCATAATCACCCAGATCACATGTAAGGTATACTGTCAAAGGAAACAGTGTCCAAGCATACATAACAAATATGTAGTATCAGAACAGTATAAGTAGACATATAACAGCAGAAGCAGGTCTAATAGAACCAACGTATGCACGGATGGTCACCCCACCCACCTCTCTGCACCATGACCCCTGTATGATCGAGAGGCCGGATCGATGACAACTGTACAACACTCCAGCCGCCACTACTCTCGAGTGATTGAGTGGACAGTTCGTATAGTAGCTATATAGCTACATAGCAATAGGGTCCCTGCGGCTCAACTCCAGCTGCCACTACCCATGAGTGACCGAGTGTAGCGCGACAGGACAAGTGGCACGCTCCAGCCACCACTACCCATGAGTGGCCGAGCGTGCGGCTTTGGCCAATGACCGTCTCAACCACAAGGGAGCCAAGGTCATCGGCGATGCATGCATGACATGATGCGAATAATGCAACAGTCATCATATATACAAAAATCAGGTATGCTACATGAATCTGCATGCTCAATACTAAGCATAAATAAGCAGTAGTCAAACAGGTAAACATGGCATATAGTATCTGCTAGTTATCAAGAATAACAACGGAAGACTGTATAGATACGAAAGTGAGCATCTCGAAGATTGAGTGGATAAAGTATCAAGCACAAGAATAAAATAAGTGGAGTCAAGATAAACTCTACTTTATCTGAGCTACTCATGCACCGAGAACAATAACTAAAGAAACAAGTAAAAAGTGCCCGCCTCTAGGTGTAGGTTGAATCCGACGTCTATCTCGTCACGACGCTCGTCCCGATCAAAGTCCTGCGCCAACATATCAATTTTAGTTGATCCAACACATGAGACAGACAACTAATCTAGATTTATTCATTACTTAAACACATTGCCATTGATATACTCCCAACCAATCCATAGCCCTAATTTATTCCTTCACATCACAAGATTTCCAGCAGGATCTTAACACTGCTAGAATTTCCAAATCACAACTTTGTTTTCTTGACACAAGTGAACAATCTACTGAATAACACATCCCTTAAACAAAACCCTACAGTGATAAATCTTCTAAGTATCAATCAAACAAACTTCTCAATTATTTCCACATTTCAAATTTCTAACAAAGACACATACCTTACCACAACTCCTCACTGTCGACTCACTGTCGAGAGATGTGATAGCCGGCGCTGGCACGCCGGTGCTGCCTACTGCCACAAATCCACCATTCAGAGCCTCCACGAGACTACAAACAGAGGCAATCTCACTGATCAGTGCCCCATTCAAACAAAATTCACTACCTAGGTCTACAGATCGAATTCCTGGAGTTGTGGAGACCTTACCTACTATTTTCTGAGTGAAGAACAGCTGCTGGAATTGTGATCGAGCCCTTCACAGCAAGCCACTCCAATACCTCAGTGACAGCTTCCACCACCAGCGGTGAGGCTAAATCCGACGAAATCAGCTTGGCGTTAGGGCTAGGGAACGTCGTGACCACTGTTTGGAACGCACCCTCAGCTAAGATCGAGCTCAGGGTTTCAGCGATTCGACCTCAGCGTCTCTGATCTGTAGCTCGGCTCCTCCTGCCCGACGGTCCTCGGTCGGCGGTTTCGGGAGAAGAAGACACGAAGAAAGGAGGGGTCGACGCTTTAGGGCTTCGGTGGTCGTACTGTAGCTTCTTATAGAGGTAGGGTTTAATTTCTTCCCAACCCTTAACTCTAATGATGATTTCCAATACCATCTTAAGCCCAATAATTTATTCCCTTAAACATGGTCATACGTCCTCCAAATAAATCCAGAAAAATGTCTAAAAATTCCCATAAATTATTATAAGTTATTTACTTTGCCGTATCTCACAATAAATTAAAAAAAGGCTTTATATGGACTTAAACAGGCACCTAGGGTATGGTGTTAGTTAGAGCCCTAGAGCTAATCATTTGATGATTGTTGTATAGACTCGTTGTATCATATTCTTATGTATATAAAGGAATTTGTTTATGGTTATTATGCTTACTTATATTGGTGCCAAATAACTAAGTATAATAGCGTCCTTGAGTAGAAGGTTCTTACCTATATCAATCGATTGGTTGAATCGATAGCGAACACTACTCTTAATCACTCCTAGTCAAGTATTAACATTCAGGGACAATGTTAATGCGACGAGACTAGCATGTAGGTCAACTCGATGACTTGATCTCACAAGTCATGGATATGAAGATATCAAGTTGACACATGGGTATGCATTGGAGAATGTATACTGAATGACCCACCATGAAAAAGTATCATGGATCGTTATATGAGTGTCATATACTTTCTCATGTAGCTATTAGTATGACTATTAGTCCTTGGACCTGAAGTCACCATGGTTCCCTACATAAGGAGTTACATACTTTGGCTTCGTCAAACGTCACCCATAACTAGGTGGACTATCAAGGCGATTACTGGGTATGTAACAAATTATGCGGAGGGATGTGAGTGATGTAGATGGGATCTATCCCTCCTATATGACGGGAGTGACTGTTGGTTGCTACTCGGAAAACCTAGAGGTTCCACTGTACAAAAATTTTGTACAAAGGTCTGAACCTTTTCCTAGCTACCATGTGTTCTTTTAAATTAAATTTTGGATCGCCTGCGGAACTTAACACGTTTGATCCAAAACTTAATCTATTCGTTCTTTTAGGTTTTGACTTGGGTCTCCTGCGGAACTTAACACGTTCGACCCAAATCACCTTAAGTTATTAATTCCATTAAATATTAATTTCCATAATTGGTTCCCAGTACTGACGTGGCGAGGCACATGACCTTCTTGGATATGGGAGCAACCACCACCGACTAGACAAAACCTTTTATAGAAAGGTAATATTTAATTTCCTAAAATAACTTTAGGTTAACCGAAAAGAACAATCAAATCACAAGGAAAAGAAAAAAACAAAAGAACACAACATCGAAAAACATATTCGAAATTTTAGAATCGTAAGCCTCTTGTATTTGGTATTATTTCCATAAATAACTAGCATGATGCGGAAAGGAAAAATTACTAGTTATACCTTCTAAAAAGACCTCTTGATCTTCTACCGTATTCCTCTTCTAACCTCGGACGTTGTGTGGGCAACGATCTTCCGAGATGAGAACCACCAAGCACCTTCTTCTTCCTTGCAAGTTTCGGCCACCACAATTCTCCAAGAGAAGTAGAGGTCCGGCCACCACCACCAAGCTCCAAGGGATGCAAGAAACAAAACCACCTTTCTCTCCTTCTTCTCCTAGCTAGAACCGGCCACCATCAAGAGCTCCAAGAGAGGTTGCCGCCGCCATAAGAGGAAGAGAAGCTAGGGCCAGCCACCAAGGAGGAAAAGAGAAGAGAAGAATAATAGAGTTGATCACCCATGAAGGCACCTCTACCCCCTCTTTTATAATCCTTGGTCTTGGCAAATAAGGAAATTTAATTAAAAACTTCCTTAATTCTTTTGCCATGAAAAAGAAAATTTTATTTAATTAAAAACAATTTTCCTATTCTCAATTTACATGGCCGGCCACCATCAAGCTATAAACAAGGAGAGTTTTAATTAATTAAAACTTCCTAATTTGTCTCCAGAAATTTATAAAAAATTTCTCCAATAATTTTCCCTTCATGGTGGTTAATAAAAAGGAAATTTTTCTTCTTTTAAACATGTGGATAATTTCCAAAAGGAAAGTTATCTCTTAAAAATTAAAATCTCTTTTCAATCTACAAATAAGGAAAGATATCAAATCTTTTCTTAATCTTTTGTAGAAACTAATAAAGAGAATATTTAATTTTAAACTTCTTTTAAATTATTATCATGGTTAAAAAGGAAAGTTTTCTTAAAATTAAAATCTCCTTTCAATCTACAAATAAGGAAAGATTTCAAATCTTTTCTTAATCTTTGTAGAAAGCTTTTAAAAGGAAAGATTTAATTTTTAAACTCTCTTTTAAAACTATGATATCCACATAAGAAATAATTTTAATAAAAATCCTTTTAATATGATGTGGCGGCCACCTAAGCTTGGGCTCCAAGCTATTGGCCGGCCACCTTAAGCAACCTTAAGCTTGAGCTTCAAGCTTAGCTTGGACGACCCCTATTGGTTGGGTAAGAAGGTGGGTATGTGGTGGGTATAAATCTCTATATACAAGAGGCTACGATAGGGACCGAGAGGAGGAATTGGTTTTGGTCTCCCGATAAAATTAAGCATCCCGTGCTCGCCCCGAACACACAACTTAATTTTATCAATAATAATTCATTCCACTAGAGAACTATTATTGAACTACCGCACCAATCCCAAATTACATTTTGGGCTCCTTCTTATCATGAGTGTGTTAGTCTCCCTATGTTTAAGATATCGAATGTCCACTAATTAAGTGAGTTACTGACAACTCATTTAATTAATACCTTAGTCCAAGAGTAGTACCACTCAACCTTATCATCATGTCGGACTAGGTCCACCTGCAGGGTTTAACATGACAATCCTTATGAGCTCCTCTTGAGGACATTATAAACCTAGTATCTCTAGGACACAGTTTCCTTCTATAATCAACAACACACACTATAAGTGATACCATTTCCCAACTTATCGGGCTTATTGATGTTGGGTTCTACTCGGAAAACCTAGAGGTTCCACTGTACAAAAATTTTGTACAAAGGTCTGAACCTTTTCCTAGCTACCATGTGTTCTTTTAAATTAAATTTTGGATCGCCTGCGGAACTTAACACGTTTGATCCAAAACTTAATCTATTTGTTCTTTTAGGTTTTGACTTGGATCTCCTGCGGAACTTAACACGTTCGACCCAAGTCACCTTAAGTTATTAATTCCATTAAATATTAATTTCCATAAAAGGTTCCCAGTACTGACGTGGCGAGGCACATGGCCTTCTTGGATATGGGAGCAACCACCACCGACTAGACAAAACCTTTAATAGAAAGCTAATATTTAATTTCCTAAAATAACTTTAGGTTAACCAAAGAGAACAATCAAATCACAAGGAAAAGAAAGAAAACAAAAGAACACAACTTCGAAAAATATATTCGAAATACTAGAACGTAAGCCTCTTGTATTTGGTATTATTTCCATAAATAACTAGCATGATGCGGAAAGAAAAATTACTAGTTATACCTTGTAGAAAAACCTCTTGATCTTCTACCGTATTCCTCTTCTAACCTCGGACGTTGTGTGGGCAACGATCTTCCGAGATGAGAAACCACCAAGCACCTTCTTCTCCTCCTAGCTAGGTTCGGCCAAAACAAGAAAGCTCCACCAAGGAAGAAGAAAAACACCAACCAAGCTCTAAGAGATGCAAGCTTCCTCTCCTTCTTCTTCTTCTTCTCCAAGTAGTATCCGGCCTCCACAAGACCTCCAAGCAATAGAGAGTTTCGGCCACCACAAAGAGGAAGAAGAGAAGAGATGATGGCCGGCCACAACACCAAGGAAAAGAGGGAGAGAAAACAATAGAGGTTGTTCACTTGAAGCCTTCTCTACCCCCTCTTTTATAATCCTTGGTCTTGGCAAATAAGGAAATTTAATTAAAAACTTCCTTAATTCTTTTGCCATGAAAAGGAAAAATTTATTTTAATTAAAACAATTTTCCTTTTCTCAATTTATATGGCCGGCCACATCATTGGAGAGCAAATTGGACAAGTTTTAATCAACAATTAAAACTTCCTAATTTGTTTCCGGAAATTTTTAAAAAATAAAATTTCTCTTTAAAATCTCTTCATGGTTGATAAAAGGAAATTTCTATAATTTTAATTTTATCAACATGTGAATAATTTTTAAAGAGAAAATAAAACATCTCTCCAATCTACAAATAAGGAAAGATATCTTATCTCTTTCTTTAATCTTTTGTAGATCTTTTACAAGAGAGATATTTTATTTTTAATTCTCTTTAAATTATATCTTCCACATAATAATAAAAATTAAAATTAAATTTCTTTTTTAATTTAATTTGGCCGGCCCCCACTAGCTTGGGTTCAAGCTAGGGCCGGCCTAGCTTGTTCCCAAGCTAGCTTGGCCGGCCCCAATTGGGTGGGTATAGAAGGTGGGTATAGGTGGGTATAGAACTCTATAAATAAGAGGCTACGATAGGGACCGAGAGGAGGAATTGGTTTTGGTCTCCTGATAAAATTAAGCATCCCGTGTTCGCCCCGAACACACAACTTAATTTTATCAATGATAATTCATTCCACTAGAGAACTATCATTGAACTACCGCACCAATCCCAAATTACATTTTTGGGCTCCTTCTTATTATGAGTGTGTTAGTCTCCTGTTTAAGATATCGAATGTCCACTAATTAAGTGAGTTCTTGACAACTCATTTAATTAATATCTAAGTCCAAGAGTAGTACCACTCAACCTTATTATCATGGGACTAAGTCCACCTGCGGGGTTTAACATGACAATCTTTATGAGCTCCTCTTGAGGACATTATCAACCTAGTATCTCTAGGACACAGTTTCCTTCTATAATCAACAACACACACTATAAGTGATACCATTTCCCAACTTATCGGGTTTATTGATTCATCGAACTAAATCTCACCCATTGATAAATTAAAGAAATAAATATCAAATATATGTACTTGTTATCATATTAGGATTAAGAGCACACACTTCCATAATAACCGAGGTCTTTGTTTCTTTATAAAGTCAGTATAAAAGAAACGACCTCAAATGGTCCTACTCAATACACTCTGAGTGTACTAGTGTAATTATATAGTCAAGATAAACTAATACCTAATTACACTACGACCTTCTAATGGTTTGTTCCTTTCCATTTTGGTCGTGAGCTACTGTTTTTAATTTATAAGGTACTGATAATATCATCTTCTGTATGTGACACCACATACTATATTATCTACAATATAAATTAATTGAACAACTACATTTATCATAAATGTAGATATTTGACCAATGTGATTCTTATTTCTAGATAAATGTTTATACCAAAAGCTAGGCTTTTAGTATACACTCTAACAATTGATTCATCGAACTAAATCTCACCCTTTGATAAATTAAAGAAATAAATATCAAATATATGTGCTTGTTATTATATTAGGATTAAGAGCACACACTTCCATAATAACCGAGGTCTTTGTTTCTTTATAAAATCAGTATAAAAGAAACGACCTCAAATGGTCCTACTCAATACACTCTAAGTGTACTAGTGTAATTATACAGTCAAGATAAACTGATACCTAATTACACTACGACCTTCTAATGGTTTGTTCCTTTCCATTTTGGTCGTGAGCTACTGTTTATAATTTATAAGGTACTGATAACATGATCCTCTGTGTGTGACACCACACACCATGTTATCTACAATATAAATTAATTGAACAACTACATTTATCACAAATGTAGACATTTGACCAATGTGATTCTTATTTCTAGATAAATGTTTATACCAAAAGCTAGAATTTTAGTATATACTCTAACAATCTCCCACTTATACTAAAAGACTAAGCTGCTATATCTGCTGCCATACATCTGATTCCTAACCCTTCAACATGTCCATCAAAAGCTCTTGCCTTAAGGACCTCGGTGGAAGGATCTATAGGTCATCACCTGATGCAATCTAGGCAGCAACAACTTCTCCTCGTTTATACGATTTCTCGTATTGGGTGGTACTTGCGCTCTTTTGTGTTTACTTGCCTTTATAGACTTATGGTTTCTTCGAGTTTGCTACTGCACCAATATTATTACAATAAATTGTAATAATCTTTGGACAAACCAGAAATCATATCTAAGTCTATCTTGAGATTATTGAGTCATTCAGCTTTTATAGCTACCTCAGAGGCTTGCCATATACTAAGCTTCTATGGTGGAGTCCAGAAAAACACCTATGCTTATCACTCTTCCATAGTTATGACTTTACCTCCTAAAGTAAACACAAAACCCCGAGGTTGACTTATTATTGTCCCTATCCGATTGAAGTCAAAATCCATGCAACCCACAAGGACCAAATTAACTGTCTTGTAAGCTAGCATATAATCTCTAGTGCCTCTACTGCAGTCCAATGTCCTTGTCCAGTGTTACTTTGATATCTGCTAACTATGCCTTTGGCAAAACAGCATACATTAGGCTTTCAACAGCCGTAGCATAAAGAACTGCCTATATTTCCTTTATCTCCTTTGATGTCTACAGAGACATATCTTTAGATAAAGTTACTCCATCCTGAAAAGGTAAGAAACCTTTCTTGGAGTTTTGTATGCTTAAAACGAACAAGGATTTTTCCGATGTATGAAACTTGGGATAAGTAAAATATTCTTTTCTTGCAATCCCTTATTACTTTGATCTCTAGAATATATACATTCTCCCAAGTCCTTTATATCGAATTGTTTGGACAACCATACCCTTACTTCTGACAACATTTTGATATTGTTTCCAACTACCAAAAATGTTATCTAAGTATAGTACAAAAATACCACCACATTTCCATCACATCTTTTGTATACACAAGACTTATCCGGTTACTAAATCCATAGATCTGGATTACTTTGATAAACCGGATATTCCAAGACCTTGAAGCTTTGCCTCAGTCCATAGACTGATTGAGCTTACACACGCTCTTAGCCCTTTGCAATGAACCCTTCGGTTGCTTTATATGGATGTTTTCTTCAAGACTTCCATTAAGGAATGTTGTCTTGACATCCACTTGCCAAATAGATAAAAGAATCCGGATAGACTTAAGCATGACTAAAAAGGTTTCCTTTTTCATCAAGCCTTGCTTTGAAAGTTACTACCTTCCTGTCTATCCCTCTTTTCCTATTATAGACCTTTTTACACCCAACGGCTTTTACACCATTTGGTGATTCTACAAGCTTTCAGATTTTATTAGAATACATATATTCTAATTCTTTTATTCATTACTCTTTGCCAAGATGCTGCATCTTTATCTTGGAGTGCTTCATCATATGACCGGAGATCAGGTTCATATCCTCCAGGGATCGAGTCCAAAAACTCTCCCAAAACATGAACCTATTTAGGTTGCATAACAACCCTCCCACTACAACAAGACACTTTCTGTAATTGTTTATCAATTTGTGATACGTGTTGCAGTTTTCTTGTGGTATCTCATCTTGTACAGTTGGTACTAGGTTAGACATGTCCTTTATTATTTCCTTAAGAACAAATTTACTTATGAGCACGTGGTTCATTATATAGTCTTTTCTAAAATCAGTCATTGATGCTAACAATGACCTTCTGATTTTTAAGACTATAAACCTACTGTTGTTTATCTAGGATAACTTACAAACAAGTGAACTCCTATCCAACTTATCATTGTCTCTCTTTAACATATGTGCTGGATTACCCGAATCCGAATATACTTCAAAATAGGTTTTCACCTATTCAGCAATTCTATATGAGTAGAGAGTTCTAACTTGGAAGGTACTATGTTCACTTTCGTTATCAGAGTTTATCCTTAAAACAAATTTGGTAATTTTCTGAATAACTCATCATCTATCTAATTATTTCATAAGAGTCCTTTACCTTCTTTCTACTACACCATTCTGTTGGGGTGTACCAGATGCAGTTAGTTGGGATTGAAATCCAACTACTGATAAGTGACTCCTAAAATCTCTCAAGAGGTACTTGCCACTACGATCTTCCATAGTGACTTTTTACTTTAACATTTCTCCGCATCAACCTTGTACTCTTTGAACTAATCAAAGTACTTAGTCTTGCGGTACATTAAGTAAATTTATTTGTATCTTGAATAGTTGTCTATAAAATAGACAAAATATTCAATACTACCTCTTGTCTGGATAGTCATAGGATCACACAAATCAGAATGAACCGATTTCAACATATCTTTGACTCCATACCCCTTGGACTTAAAAGCTTCTTGGTTATTTTCCTTCCAAGTAAGACTCACAGGTTGGAAATATTTCCACTACCAATGAACCCAAAAGTTCATTAGCTACCAATGAATCCTACTCAAGTATAACCTAGCTTTTAGATGCCAAAGATATAATTGGTTCATTTCCGAAGGTTGCTTTCTCTTAAAATTAGAAGATGTGTTACTAATTTCCATTTGTTGCATCGTGGGAGTTATTGGATTATAAATTATCAACCATCATACCAGAATAGATAACTTCCCTATTTTTCTTGATAACAACTTTGTTATCAAAATAGACACAATATCTATAATAGTTTAGAAACTAAAATCAGGTTCTTTCTAAACTTGGTACGTAAAGACAATTACTTAAAATCCATATTTTATTCTTATCAAAGGATAAACATCTCCCACTGCAATAGCTACCACTTTTACAATAGTGCCCATGTGGACGGTGATTTACCTTTCATTTAGTTGTCGGGTTTCCTGGAACCCTGCAATGAATTGCAGACATGATTAATGGCATCTTGTATCTACTCTCCAGGTTCTGGTAGATAACACCACTAGACATGTTTCAACTAATGAATTAAATACACCTAAATTGTTCTTAGTTCTAAGAAGACAGTTTACCTTAATGGCCAAGTCCTATTTCCAATCATTACACTTGAGATTACTAAGTCTTTCTTATAGTATGACTACTAGGGGATTGACAAACATTTTAAATCCTAAGAATCACAAAAATACTTGGTCAAGATCAACACCTTAAAAATCCCCATGAATTTTGTATGCCACGATAGTGTGGACGTATACAAAATTGAAGAGGAGATTTTATTCATTAATTTTATTATCTCGTCAACTTTACTTTATGACGAATAAAATTAATAGTTGATCTGTCTTTGATCAAATATTTGGTCAAGAACTTTTGAATTTTTTAAAAAATATTGATTCCTCAAACAATATTATTTAAATTCACCAACACCTCAAACACCGTGAATTTTGTATGCCACGTTAGTGTGGACGTATACAAATTCAACATTTGTAAAAGGAGGGTTTTACCCATTAACTATCTTGTCAACGTAATTTTATGACAAATAAAATTATCTCAAACACCGTTAATTTTGTATGCCACGTTAGTGTGGACGTATACAAAATCAATCATTTGTAAGAGGGGTTTTAACCCTTTAATTTTATTATCTTGTCAACCTAGTTTTATGACAAATTAATAGTTGGTTTCATTTGGTCACACAAATAATAGCAGTGACTCCGATGGGTAGGATACTATTAGATGTGTCTAAGTGTATACCATTACTTGACACTAAGTCCATTAATAAGATTATGCCCCTTCCGTTGGGGAAGATCACACGCTCTTAATTAACTTCCTATAGTCATCCAAAAATGGAAGTCTGTTCTAGTGATCCGCAAACAAGCTCATCCGTTATGGAGGAAGGCACTCGAGCCAACGCAAGCTTGTTTGCATCACTTACAAACCAGTAATGGAGACCATGGGATTTACTTAAAAATCCTCTCCCACTTAGTTATTTATTAATGAGGAATTTTAACTATGCTAGCCTACTAAACTTGTAAACTAACATGCACACAATATAAAAGCAATAAATAGAAAATCTAATTTTCAACTATTATGGCTTTTATCTCTAGTTGTCCTCCGTGTGTTATCATCCCAAGCTGTTGCCATCCCAAGCTGCTGCCATATGCATCCATCTTGCTCCTTGTTCCACTGCGCCTGGTCCTTAGAAGGTTCCACGCTTTGCAAGATTCGATCCGCGACATAAATAGAATTTTACAATTTTGATCCTATATTCCATAAAAGGAATGTACATGTATCTAGATCAAAAATAAAATCCTAATAAAACTAAATACAACTCCTGCTGTATTTTAATACAATCATGCACACACATATAAATGCCCTTGACATGTCCAAGGGTCCAATCACACACATAATAATTAAAAGTCATAATAGTTGGATCCTGCATCCACAAAGTTAGCACATCCTACTATTAACCTGCCTAAATTATGTATGACATGTGCATAATTAACCTAATACCAAATACACAGAGGCAAAACCCTAGCTCTGATACCAATTGTTGGTTGCTACTCGGAAAACCTAGAGGTTCCACTGTACAAAAGGTCTGAACCTTTTCCTAGCTACCATGTGTTCTTTTAAATTAAATTTTGGATCGCCTGCGGAACTTAACACGTTTGATCCAAAACTTAATCTATTTGTTCTTTTAGGTTTTGACTTGGGTCTCCTGCGGAACTTAACACGTTCGACCCAAATCACCTTAAGTTATTAATTCCATTAAATATTAATTTCCATAATTGGTTCCCAGTACTGACGTGGCGAGGCACATGACCTTCTTGGATATGGGAGCAACCACCACCGACTAGACAAAACCTTTTATAGAAAGGTAATATTTAATTTCCTAAAATAACTTTAGGTTAACCGAAAAGAACAATCAAATCACAAGGAAAAGAAAAAACAAAAGAACACAACATCGAAAAACATATTCGAAATTCTAGAATCGTAAGCCTCTTGTATTTGGTATTATTTCCATAAATAACTAGCATGATGCGGAAAGGAAAATTACTAGTTATACCTTCTAAAAGACCTCTTGATCTTCTACCGTATTCCTCTTCTAACCTCGGACGTTGTGTGGGCAACGATCTTCCGAGATGAACCACCAAGCACCTTCTTCTTCCTTGCAAGTTTCGGCCACCACAATTCTCCAAGAGAAGTAGAGGTCCGGCCACCACCACCAAGCTCCAAGGGATGCAAGAAACAAAACCACCTTTCTCTCCTTCTTCTCCTAGCTAGAACCGGCTACCATCAAGAGCTCCAAGAGAGGTTGCCGCATAAGAAGAAGAGAAGAGGAAGAAGCTAGGGCCGCCACCAAGGAGGAAAAGAGAAGAGAAGAATAATAGAGTTGATCACCCATGAAGGCACCTCTACCCTCTTTTATAATCCTTGGTCTTGGCAAATAAGGAAATTTAATTAAAACTTCCTTAATTCTTTTTCCATGAAAAAGAAAATTTATTTAATTAAAAACAATTTTCCTATTCTCAATTTACATGGCCGGCCACCATCAAGCTATAAACAAGGAGAGTTTTAATTAATTAATACTTCCTAATTTGTCTCAGAAATTTATAAAAATTTCTCCAATAATTTTCCTTCATGGTGGTTAATAAAAGGAAATTTTATAAATTAAAATTCTTCTTTTAAACATGTGGATAATTTCCAAAGGAAAGTTATCTCTAAAAATTAAAATCTCTTTTCAATCTACAAATAAGGAAAGATATCAAATCTTTTCTTAATCTTTGTAGAAACTAATAAAAGAGAATATTTAATTTTAAACTTCTTTTAAATTATTATCATGGTTAAAAGGAAAGTTTTTCTTAAAAATAAAATCTCCTTTCAATCTACAAATAAGGAAAGATTTCAAATCTTTTCTTAATCTTTTGTAGAAAGCTTTTAAAAGGAAAGATTTAATTTTAAACTCTCTTTTAAAACTATGATATCCACATAAGAAATAATTTTAATAAAAAATCCTTTTTAATATGATGTGGCCGGCCACCTAAGCTTGGGCTCCAAGCTATTGGCCGGCCACCTTAAGGCCAACCTTTAGGCTTGGCCAACCCTAAGCTTGAGCTTCAAGCTTAGCTTGGCCGGCCCCTATTGGTTGGGTAAGAAGGTGGGTATGTGGTGGATATAAATCTCTATATACAAGAGGCTACGATAGGGACCGAGAGGAGGAATTGGTTTTGGTCTCCCGATAAAATTAAGCATCCCGTGCTCGTCCCGAACACACAACTTAATTTTATCAATAATAATTCATTCCACTAGAGAACTATTATTGAACTACCGCACCAATCCCAAATTACATTTTGGGCTCCTTCTTATCATGAGTGTGTTAGTCTCCCTATGTTTAAGATATCGAATGTCCACTAATTAAGTGAGTTACTGACAACTCATTTAATTAATATCTTAGTCCAAGAGTAGTGCCACTCAACCTTATCATCATGTCGGACTAGGTCCACCTGCAGGGTTTAACATGACAATCCTTATGAGCTCCTCTTGAGGACATTATCAACCTAGTATCTCTAGGACACGCTTCCTTCTATAATCAACAACACACACTATAAGTGATACCATTTCCCAACTTATCGGGCTTATTGATTCATCGAACTAAATCTCACCCTTTGATAAATTAAAGAAATAAATATCAAATATATGTGCTTGTTATTATATTAGGATTAAGAGCACACACTTCCATAATAACCGAGGTCTTTGTTTCTTTATAAAATCAGTATAAAAGAAACGACCTCAAATGGTCCTACTCAATACACTCTAAGTGTACTAGTGTAATTATACAGTCAAGATAAACTGATACCTAATTACACTACGACCTTCTAATGGTTTGTTCCTTTCCATTTTGGTCGTGAGCTACTGTTTATAATTTATAAGGTACTGATAACATGATCCTCTGTGTGTGACACCACACACCATGTTATCTACAATATAAATTAATTGAACAACTACATTTATCACAAATGTAGACATTTGACCAATGTGATTCTTATTTCTAGATAAATGTTTATATCAAAAGCTAGACTTTTAGTATACACTATAACAGTGACATCATTATTCTTGATAGAGTGAGACCACTAAGTGCATGGCCATGCCCAAATGAGTCAATATGAGATGTTGAGCTCATTTGATTGAGTGAGTCTACTTGGGATTCAAGATTTAGATTGATTAGAGGATGACACGGTCTATGCCTCATATTGATCAATCTAGATGTCAAGGATAGAAGGACACTTGTCATATATTGTCAGGGGTCACAATTAGTAGTCACAAGGTGATGTTGGATCTCAACATTCTTGTAACTTGGGTAGTAATGATGTGTTGCTAGATATCGCTCATTTCTTATGCTTCAAAATGGGTTTAGGAGCATTGCCAACGTTACAAGAACCTATAGGTTCACACACAAAGGGCAATTAGATGGAGATTAGGTTCAGTTGATGTACCTATAGGATTAAGTTCATATGATGAACCAAATTGGATTAAGAGTAATCCAAAGTAAACTAATTGAGTTGGACTCAATTTGGTTCATGTGTTAAATGAGTCTAATTTGGACTTAGACTCATTGAGCCAATTTAATTCAATGAATAGAGATTAATTAAATGAAAATTGACTTGAACCAATGGTTAGATTTGATCAACCATGGGAGAGAAGTGGTCAAGTTTGACTTTACTTGAGAGGAAGATGATAGATCAAGTTTGACTTGACCATTGCCACCTCATTTGTGAGTTGGCATTAAGTGGGCCAATGATGATGTTCCATATCATCAAGGTTGGCTTATATGTGTGCCACCTCATGAGGGAGATCATGAGTTGTAACTCTTGGTATCCCATGGAGATAATATCCCCTCATGAAGTGGCCGACCACTTTATGTGTGCATTTGATGTGCTTGGTGTAACTCCCATCTTCTTCCTCATTGCTTTCTTCTCTTCTCTCCCTCTCCTCCTCTTTGGATGAGACTTCTTGGAGTGCTAGCACACTCAAGATTTCTTCTCCATCTCTATTGTTCGTGTGGATACACATAGAGGGTTGTACACTTGATAACCTTGAGATCTGGCGAACCTTGGACGAGCGGGATATGCGAAGGGCTTCACTACAAAGGTATAAATCTCTTCCTTGTAGATCTAGTGTAGATATAGGCTAGAAAACATGTACACGAAGTTTTTACGAAATTTTATAACTTCGCACGGATCAGGTGGCATGGGATTCGGGGTTTCCGCAACGCAAAAAGCGGTTTTTGTGGCCCGAAAAACCCAATAGTGGTATCAAAGCCAAGTGCGAAGCATGTACGTGTTTTATTTGTATTTTTATGAAAAATATCAGTTCTGTAACTTTCTGTAAATATATGTTTTTTATGTATTTTATGGGTATTTTTCTCGTAGAAGCGAAGCAACAAGTATTTGAACACTTGTTGGCTTTGACTACCGAGAAACACCTTCCGAATCGGCAAGGTCTCGCCCAAAATATTATGGGATAGTGGGCTAAGGCACCGTAGGATCGCTTAGGAACACTCGTGATGGTTATATCACGAGTAGGGGTGCTGCCCCTAACCCCGCAAGGGGCTTCGTTCTGCGATTGCGCTCGAAAATCGCTAAACAGAACCGCCGGGAAGTTGCGACTCATAAAATCATAAAAATATTATAAAAAATTACAGAAATTTATGGAAATCACATAATTTAGAATTATGTATCATTTTGTGATGGTCATGGCCCAAAGAACCCAATTTGATTGGAAATATGTGTTGTAATTCATAATATGGCCTGCGCGCCATTTTCTGTGTTTGTGCGTGTTGTACTTTATTCGCGACCTGCGCATCGTGCCCTTCTATTTATATTCCTGTTGTAAAATAGTTTAAGACTTGAATGTAACTCGAGTTTCACTTTTTGTAATGTACAAAATTAGACCGGTGGAAGGTCCACTCGAGACGGAGTTACGAGGAGGGTGCGAGCAACACATGACGGTCAAAGGGAGGAGCTTGAGGAAGCTATTGACCCTAGGTTGACCAACCGATCTTCTCATTGGCTTGAGAAGATCGTAGTAGGGCCATGACTAATCACAAAATTTAATTAATTGCTTGTGTGTGTGTATATGATGCTTGCTAGATTAGTAATTAATTAGTGCCTTAACGATTAGATTAGATCTAAATCGCCACATGATGCACCTCCACGATTAGATTAGATCTAAATCGCATATATGATACACATCGTCGATTAGATTAGATCTCAATCGCGTCAACTTGAAATGCCTACCATGCCGTGATACCCATCACTACCTCGATCACATGTTGTTGTTGAATCTGCCAAAGCATAGCAACGCATATTATCTTGGTAGGGTGCGGAGGGACAATCTTGGTCCCGCTTATCAACTCATGGGTGAGAACAACTCAATTAGATTGAGTAACTAGTTAACTCACTTGGATCGAGTTTAACTATAGGCATTTTCCAATGGTTGGTAGATAGGTCAAAATCACATTTATATTAATTCTTGGGTGATTTAGCCAAAGCTAACTCAAGTTTCAACATACATGCGGATCTTGATCCTATAAACAAGAGTTGCATAGAGATGTAATTGGTAATTAGTTACCTACCGATCATACTAGGTCTTGGGCAATTTAGCCAAAGCTAATTCAAGGCATAGTATGATGTGGATCTTGTCCCACTTGAATTATAGAATTCAGTGGGAGCATCATTTAATTAAAGGCCTAATTAGATGATAAATTGGAATATGATATTTATTTTTCTGCATTTTTCTGTTGTAGATTACCATGACGTCAAATACGAACTCTTTCTCCCTGCATTCTGTCCTTGAGAAGGACAAGCTCAACGGAGCTAATTTCCTGGACTTGTACAGGAATTTGAGAATCGTTCTCACACAAGAACGTAAACTATACGTTCTGGAGCAGCCCATTCTGGAGGCACCTCCTGCCACTGCCACGCGAGCGGACCGAGATGCTTACAAGAAGATCAAGATGACACATTAGATGTGTCATGTCTTATGCTCGCGACCATGAACTCTGAGCTTCAGAAGCAACACGAGTTGATGGGCGCTTATGATATGGTTGAACATCTTCGTCAACTATATCAAGGACAAGCGAGGCACGAGAGATTCGAGATCTCTAAGGCACTGTTTCAGTGCAAGATGCAAGATGAGATTCCCGTAGGCCCATATGTACTCAAAATGATTGGGTACATAGAAAACCTACAGAGGTTAGGATTCCCACTTGGCCAATAGTTGGCCACTGACCTGATCTTGCAATCCTTGCCAGATAGCTATAGTCAATTCGTTCTAAATTATAACATGAACAAAATTGACAAGCCACTGCCCGAGCTACTTAGCATGTTGAGAACTGCTGAGCTCAACCTTAAGAAGGTTAAGCCCAACTCTATTCTGATGATTCAGAAACACAAGGGCAAGCGTAAACCCAAAGGTAAGGGAAAGTCCCAAGCCAAGGGTAAAGGCAAGGCACTGAAACCCAAAGGAGGGGTTGCCAAGGATGCTACCTGCTTCCACTGCGGTCAGACCGGGCACTGGAAGAGGAACTGCAAAGTGTACCTGGAAGATCTTAAGAAGAAGAGAAGTGAGACTTCCACTTCAGGTATATATGTTATAGAAGTCAATCTATCTATTTCTTCATCATGGGTATTAGATACTGGATGTGCTTCTCACATTTGTACTAATGTGCAGGCGCTGAGAAATGGCAGGGCATTGACGAAGGGCGAGGTGGACCTACGTGTAGGCAATGGAGCACGGGTTGCTGCTGTTGATGTAGGAACTTATTCTCTATCTCTGCCCTCTTGGCTTGTACTAGATTTAGATGATTGTTGTTATGTGCCTGCTTTGACTAAGAATATTATATCAGTTTCTTGTTTAGACAAGAAAGGCTTTTCATTTATAATAAAGAACAAATGTTGTTCAATTTATTTAAATGATATGTTCTATTGTAGTGCACCTCTGATGAACGAACTCTATATTCTAGACCTTGAAAACCCTATCTATAACATAAGTACCAAGAGGTTCAAGTCAAATGACATGAACCAAACCTATATCTGGCACTGTCGCTTAGGTCATATAAATGACAAACGCTTATCCTAGCTCCATAAAGATGGTTTGTTGGACTCATTTGATATTGAATCATATGAGACATGCGAGTCATGCCTACTGGGCAAGATGACCAAGACTCCCTTTAGTGGACACAGCGAGAGAGTGACTGACTTGTTAGGACTTATACATAGTGATGTAATAAAGACACCATATAGGATATGGATAGGGAGAGATGCCCAGGTGTCTTTTATGAGGATTTGGGGTTGCGAGGCTTACGTTCGACGTCAAGTCTCAGATAAATTGGGACCCAAATCCGATAAGTGCTATTTTATTGGATATCCCAAGGAAACGAAGGAATATTACTTCTACATTCCCAGTCAACACAAGATAGTTGTGGCTAAGACTAGGGTATTTCTAGAAAGGGATTTTGTTTCTAGAAAGACTAGTGGGAGTACGTTCGATCTTGAAGAAGTTCAAGATGTGAACCATAGTACTGAAGCCTCAATAGAAGTTGAACTAGAACCACAAAATGTTGTGGATGATGTTGTTCCACAAGGAGTTGAGGAACAACAACCAGTTCGAGTATACCTACCTCTTCGCAGGTCTGATAGGGTACGTCGTCAGCCTGAGAGATACTCATTTCTCTTGTTTGACCATGATGACGTTGTGCTCATTGAGGATGAGCCTACCTCCTATCAGGAAGTTGTGATGAGACCAGATTCCGAGAAATGGATAGAGGCCATGAGATCTGAGATGGAATCCATGTACACTAACCAAGTATGGACTTTGGTTGATCCACCTGAAGGGGTCAAACCCATTGGGTCTAAGTCGGTCTTTAAGAGAAAGACTGACATGGATGGACTTCTTTATAAGGGTCACTTGGTAGCTAAAGGTTTCATGCAAATTCATGGTATTGACTATGATGAAACCTTTTCTCCAGTAGCGATGTTTAAATCCATTCGGATCATGCTTGCTATTGCAGCGTACCACGATTATGAGATCTGGCACATGGATGTCAAAACCGTATTTCTGAATAGAAAATTGCTCGAGGATGTGTACATGACACAACCTGAGGGTTTTGTAGATCCACAACATACTGGCAGAGTATGCAAGCTGCATAGATCCATTTATGGACTAAAGCAAGCTTCTCGGAGTTGGAATCTTCGATTCGATAATGCAATCAAACAGTTTGGTTTCATCAAAAATGAAGATGAACCTTGTGTCTACAAGAAGGTTGTAGGGAACACAGTTGTCTTCCTTATATTATATGTGGATGACATACTACTCATTGGGAAAGACATCCCTTTACTGCAGTCTGTCAAGACTTGGCTAGGGACTTGTTTCTCAATGAAGGACTTAGGTGAAGCATCCCGCATTTTAGGCATACAGATCTATAGAGATAGATCTAAGAAATTGCTTGGCCTAAGTCAGAGTACATACATTGACAAGGTATTACTACGGTTTGCCATGCAAAACTCCAAGAAGGGATTTCTGCCGATGTCACATGGTGTGAGTCTTTCGAAGACTCAAGATCCCTCTTCTAGAGAGGAGAGAGACCGCATGGATAAGATCCCTTATGCTTCAGCCATAGAATCTATCATGTACGCCATGCTACGTACTCGTCCTGATGTCTCGTATGCTTTGAGCATGACGAGCAGATACCAGTCAATTCTAGGTGAAAGTCACTGGATAGTGGTCAAGAATATTCTAAAGTACTTGAGAAGGACTAAAGAATATTTCTTGATATATAGAGGCGATGACGAGCTAGCTGTAAAGGGTTACAGTGGTGCTAGCTTCCAAACTGACCAGGATGATTATCGATCGCAGTCTGGGTTCGTGTTTTGCATAAATGGTGGTGTTGTGAGCTGGAAGAGTTCGAAGCAGGACACAGTCGCTGATTCTATAACAGAAGCCGAGTATATTGCTACATCAGAAGCAGCAAAGGAGGCAGTTTGGATCCGCAAGTTCATTGCTGAGCTTGGGGTGGTTCCTAGCATAGCTGATCCGATTGAGCTCTATTGTGACAACAATGGAGCAATTGCACATGCTAAGGAACCTCGCTCACACCAACGGACCAAACACATACTACGACGCTTCCATCTCATTCTAAAGATCATCGATAGAGGAGATGTGAAGATTTGCAGAGTACCCACTGAGGTTAACATCGCAGATCCCTTGACCAAGGTTTTGGCACAGAGAAAGCATGATGGTCACACTAGGTCATTAGGCCTTAGAGCCTATACTGATTGGCACTAGTTCTAGTGGGAGATTGTTAGTTAGAGCCCTAGAGCTAATCATTTGATGATTATTGTATGGACTCATTGTATCATATTCTTATGTATATAAAGGTATTTGTTTATGGTTATTATGCTTACTTGTATTGGTGCCAAATAACTAAGTATAATAGCGTCCTTGAGTAGAAGTTTTTTACGTATATCAATCGATTGGTTGAATCGATATTGAGATGATATAGGGAACACTACTCTTAATCATTCCTAGTCAAGTATTAACATTCAGGGACAATGTTATTGCGACGAGACTAGCATGTAGGTCAACTCGATGACTTGATCTCATAAGTCATGGATATGGAGATATCAAGTTGACACATGGGTATGCATTGGAGAATATATACTGAATGACCCGCCATGAGAAAGTATCATGGATCATTATATGAGTGTCATATACTTTCTCATGTGGCTATTAGTATGACTATTAGTCCTTGGACCTGAAGTCACCATGGTTCCCTACATAAGGAGTTACATACATTGGCTTCGTTAAACGTCTCCCGTAACTGGGTGGACTATAAAGGTGATTACTGGGTATATAACAAATTATTCGGAGGGATGTGAGTGATGTAGATGGGATCTATCCCTCCTATATGACAGGAATGACATCATTATTCTTGATAGAGTGAGACCACTAAGTGCATGACCATGCCCAAATGAGTCAATATGAGATGTTGAGCTCATTTGATTGAGTGAGTCTACTTGGGATTCAAGATTTAGATTGATTAGAGGATGACACGGTCTATGCCTCATATTGATCAATATAGATGTCAAGGATAAAAGGACACTTGTCATATATTGTGAGGGGTCACAATTAGTAGTCACAAGGTGATGTTGGATCTCAACATTCTTGTAACTTGGGTAGTAATGATGTGTTGCTAGATACCGCTCATTACTTATGCTTCTAAATGGGTTTAGAAGCATTGTCAACGTTACAAGAACCTATAGGGTCACACACAAAGGGCAATTAGATGGAGATTAAGTTCATTTGATGTACCTAGAGGATTAGGTTCATATGATGAACCAAATTGGATTAAGAGTAATCCAAAGTAAACTAATTGAGTTGGACTCAATTTGGTTCATGTGTTAATGAGTCTAATTTGGACATAGAATCATTGTGCCAATTTAATTCAATGAATAGAGATTCATTAAATTAAAATTGACTTGAACCAATGGTTAGATTTGATCAACCATGGGAGAGAAGTGGTCAAGTTTGACTTGACTTGAGAGGAAGATGAAAGGTCAAGTTTGACTTGACCATTGCCACCTCATTTGTGAGTTGGCATTAAGTGGGCCAATGATGATGTTCCACATCATCAAGGTTGGCTTATGTGTGTGCCACCTCATGAGGGAGATCATGAGTTGTGACTCTTGGTATCCCATGGAGATAAAATCCCCTCATGAAGTGGCCGACCACTTTATGTGTGCATTTGATGTGCTTGGTGTAACTCTCATCTTCTTCCTCATTGCTTTCTTCTCTTCTCTCCCTCTCCTCCTCTTTGGCTGAGACTTCTTGGAGTGCTAGCACACTCAAGATTTCTTCTCCATCTCTATTGTTCGTGTGGATACACATAGAGGGTTGTACACTTGACAACCTTGAGATCCGACGAACCTTGGACGAGTGGGATACGCGAAGGGCTTCGCTACAAAGGTATAAATCTCTTCCTTGTAGATCTAGGCTATAAAATATATACATGAAGTTTTTACGAAATTTTATAACTTCGCACGTATCCGGTGGCATGGGATTCGGGGTTTCCGTTACGCAAAAAGCGGTTTTTGCGGTCCGAAAAACCCAACACATGGTATGAAAGACTAACTTCTTACCTAATCCCTAAAGGGTTCAACCAAGGTCAAATTGACCCTACCTTATTTGTCAAGTTAATAAAAGAAGATATTTTTATAGCTCAAATCTACGTAGATGATATAATCTTTGGTTCAACAAATTCAGAATTTTTAGATGAATTTACAAGCCTAATGGAACACGACTTTGAAATGAGTCTAGTAGGTAAATTAACCTATTTTTTAGGATTACAAATCAAACAAACAAATGAAGGAAATTACATTTTTCAACAAAAATACACTAAGGAATTACTTAAGAGATTTGGAATGGAAAATACTAAAGAGATAAAAATATCTATGGCAGTGAACACAATCTTAGATGATGACCCCAATGGAAAACCAGTTGATTTAAAATACTATAGGAGTGTCATAGGTAGCCTACTATACTTAACTGCAAGTCGACCAGATATTTTATTTGCAATTAGTATGTGTGCTAGATACCAAACTTGTGCTAAAGAATCTCATTTGACTCAAGTCAAAAGAATCTTTAGATACCTTAAAGGAACAACAAATGTAGGAATTTGGTATCCCAGAACCAATAACTTTGAATTGTTAGGATATTCTAACTATGATTATGCCGGGTCTAAATTAGACCGCAAAAGTATAAGTGGTGGGTGTCAACTACTGGGTCCATCACTTGTCAGCTAGTTTAGTAGAAAGCAACATTGTGTTGCTCTATCCACAGCCGAGTTAGAATATATAGCTATAGGAGAGTGCGTTGCATAATTATTATGGATGATGCACACCCTAAAAGATTTTAACTTAAACCTTACAAATGTAAAAGTTTTAATTGAAAATATTAGTTCAATTAACTTAACAAAAAATCCAGTGCATCATTTCCGAACTAAACACATTGAAATTAGGCATCACTTTATCAGAGATCATGTTACTAAAGGTGACATTGAACTCAAATACATTGAGTCTAAGTCAAATTTAGCAGACATATTCACAAAACTACTCCTTGAAAGTGAATTTAGCAATCTACGTAGAAAATTAGGGATGTGTTTAATAGACTAGGATTTTCAATATTCAAAAATTATTTTCAAGAATGATTGTTTTAAAAATCCTAGGTTAAATTGTTTTACTTTTCAAAACTTTCCTATTTTTAGAGGTTCAAAAAGATTTTTAGCTCTAGACTAGGTCAATCCCTTAGAAATCATGTTCCCCTAGGACTAGTACTTGAGTATCTCACCAACACCCTAGTTTTACCTTACTTGTGATTGACAAACATAGAAAGGGGTGAGATGCATAGGCCAGTTGTCTGGACTTAAGATGCTTATGTCAGTGCATCAATATAAGTCTGGGCATTAGATACCAAACATATATTAATCAAGTTAAGTTATTCAGTTTAGTCAAACACTAATTGATTACAATGCACTTAACTTGACTAACCAAGTGAAAGCTGCTATCTTCTGATAGTCAGTAAATACCTAATTGGTTAGACAACTATTTTGAATGTCAGGTTTAGGGGGAGGATTAAATCAACCTACTTTCACACTTAGCACCAAAATTATTTTCTCCGCCTTAAAAATAATGTCTTTTCTAAAATTTTTTTAATCAGTTTTGAGATTGAATTTCATAAACTAAGGTTTTGAAATTTGAAGTTTTTACAAACTTAGTGCTGAAAAATCTTAATCAGTTTTGAAAAGTAGATTTTTCAAGCTTAGTTTTGAATTTTTTTTTAAACTTATGTTTGAATATTTTTTTTATAACTCTATTTTTAAAAAACTAGCTTCTACAAAACTAAGGGTTTAAATTAGATCTTATAAACTAAGATTTTGAAAATTGAAACTCATTTTGAAAATCTAAACCTTGATCTTGAAACTTTGGTTTAAAAAACAAACTCATGTGTGAAAAGTGTTTCAAAATTAAAACTCATTTTGAAAATTTAAACCTTGATCTTGAAACTTTGGTTTTAAAAACTCATGTTTGAAAATTTAATTTCTTAAAATTTGAAACTTAAACTCTTATGTTTGAAAATTAAACTATCTAAACTTAACTTCCCTAAATTTACACTTGAATATTAGCTTTTAAAAACTTTCTCTTTGAGTTAGAAAATTCATCTAATTTTGCAAAAGTTATCTTTAAAAGTTATGTTGCTAAATTAGGTATTTTTTAAAACTTAGTTATGTTACAAAAGTTAAGTTACTATATGGTGAAATTTAAAACTCCCCCAAGTTGACTTGACATCATTTCTTACAATTTTTACTTTGTCTGTACTCTGTATTGTTGCTTATGTCCTTATTTGATGAATGCCAAAGGGAGAGGGATAGGTGGTTAAGTTAGAGCAACAAAATGTCAAATTTAAAAATTAAAAACTAACTTAAACCTTAAAAATCATGCTTGGTTTTTGCATATCTTTTCACTAACTTAACCAGGTTGTCATTCCATCAAAAAGGGGGAGATTGTTGGTGCAGTTAGCACTAACGGTCTAACTCAGGTTTTGATGAATAACAAATTAGGTTAAGTTAGGTTTGTCGTTATCTAACACTCTGACCGAGTGTGCAGGTGAAGTCTAGATAGGTCGACGGGCTGACTGGATGTCTGGCATGAAGTCCAAGCGGGTCGATGGGCTGACCAGACGCTTGGCACGAAGTCCAAATGGGTCGATGGGCTGACCAGACATTTGACACGAAGTCCAAGCGGGTCGACGGGCTGACCGGACGCTTGGCACGAAGTCCAGCTAAGTTGACGGGCTGACCGGATAGTTGGCGAGAAGTCCAGACGGGTCGAAGGGTTGACCGGATGTCTGGCAGGTAAGTAAAGATACTCTGTGAGGACGCGTTTCTGGGAAGGGAACATAAGGCGTCGATCCGGCTTAGATCCATTTCGGATATCTAAGTCGAGATCGTGACTAGATTCCGGTCTCGGAAAGACGGAATCTAAGTCATACTCTTTATGTTGAACTTATAAACTGTGCTAACACTTTGTTTTGCAGGAAATTCATTACATTTGCCTCAGACTAACCTTGTCTTGCAGGAGAAGGACTTTTTCTGGAGAAAGGTGGTTCGGGCGCCCGGAGGCAAAAATTATCCAGGACGCAGCGTTGACACGTGGAGCTCGCTGGTTAGGACTACCACGTCACACCAGGGTGCCTGGAAGGGATCCGAGGCACCCCGAGCCTCCTATATAAGGAGGGTCAAAGGCAGAGCTCAATACAACAACTCAGAACTGAAGAACTGCTCTCTTGTGCTCCTGCAACGCCGCGATCTCCGACGAGTTTTCCTTCTCTACTCCATTTCTTTTCATTGTCAATATTTATTTTTCTAACATTCCTGTACTTAACTGTTTGTAATCGAATATTCGAATTGCTAGTGGATCGCCCAACGAAAGCAGCCTAGTGTGCGAGCCTTGGAGTAGGAGTCGCCAAAGGCTCCGAACCAAGTAAAATTGGTTCTTGTGTTAGCATTGTTCTGACTTTGTCTTTTCCGCCGCGCTTACTCTTTTCAAAATTTTGTAATCGAATTCACCCCCCTCTATCGAACGATCACTGTCCAACAACAATGTCCTTCTATCCTAAACATCTAGATTGATCAATTGAGGCATAGACTATGTCATCCTCTAATCAATCTATGTCTTGAACTCCAAGTAGACTCACTATAATCAAATGAGCTCAATATCTCATATTGACTCATTTGGACATGGCCATGCACCTAGTGGTCTCACTCTATCAAGAATCATGATGTCACTCCTGTCATATAGGAGGGATAGATCCCATCTACATCACTCACATCCCTCCGCATAATTTGTTACATACCCAGTAGTCGCCTTTATAGTCCATCCATTTATGGGTGACGTTTGACAAAGCCAAATTATGCAACTTCTTATGTAGGGAACTATGGTGACTTCAGGTCCAAGGACTGATAGTCATACTAATAGTCACATGAGAAAGTATATGACACTCATATAACAATCCATGATACTTTCTCATGGCGGATCATTTAGTATACATTCTCCAATACATACCCATGTGTCAATTTGATATCTAATATCCATGACTTGCGAGATCAAGTCATCGAGTTGACCTACATGCTAGTCTCATCACATTAACATTGTCCCTGAATGTTAATACTTGACTAGAAATGATTAAGAGTAGTGTTCTCTATATCATCTCACTATCAATTCAACCAATCAATTGATATAGATAAGAACCTTCTACTCAAGGACCCTATTATACTTAGTTATTTGACATCAATACAAGTAAGTATAATAACCATAAGAAATGCCTTTATAAATATAGGAATATGATACATCGAGTCCATACAACAATCATCTCATGATCGGCTTTAGGGCTCTCACTAACAATCTCCCACTAGCACTAGTGCCAATCATGTTAAGCTCTAACACCTAATGACCTAGTGTGACCATCATGCTTTCTTTGTGCCAAAGCCTTGGTCAAGGCATCAGCGACGTTAGCCTTTGTGGGTACTTTGTAAATTTTCACATCTCCTCTATCGATAATCTCTCGAATGAGATGGAAACATTGTAGTATGTGTTTGGTCCACTGGTGTGAGCGAGGTTCCTTAGCCTGCGTAATTGCTCCATTGTTGTCACAATAGAGCTCTATAGGATCGACTATGCTAGGAACCGCCCCAAGCTCAATAATGAACTTGCAGATCCAAACTACCTCCTTTGTTGCTTCTGATGCAGCAATATACTCGGCCTCTGTTGTAGAATCATCAACTGTGTCCTGCTTCTAACTCTTCTAGCTCACAACACCACCATTCAAGCAAAACACGAACCCAGACTGCGATCTATAATTATCCTGGTCAGTTTGGAAGCTTGCATCACTGTAACCCTTTACAGCTAGCTCGCCATCACCTCCAAATATCAAGAAATATTCTTTAGTCCTTCTCAAGTACTTAAGAATATTCTTGACCGCTATCCAGTGATGTTCACCTGGATCTGACTGGTATTTGCTCGTCATGATCAAAGCATATGAAACATTAGGACAAGTACATAGCATGACGTACATGATAGATCCTATGGCTGAAGCATAAGGGATCTTATCCATGCGGTCTCTCTCCTCTCTAGAAGAGGGACTTTGAGTCTTCGAAAGACTCACACCATGTGACATCGACAGAAATCCTTTCTTGGAATTCTGCATGGCAAACCGTAGTAATACCGTGTCAATATATGTACTTTGACTTAGACCAAGCAATCTCTTAGATCTATCTCTATAGATCTTTATACCTAGAATACAGGCTGCTTCACCTAAGTCCTTCATTGAGAAATAATTCCCCAACCAAGTCTTAACAGACTGCAGCAAAGGGATGTCATTTCTAATGAGTAGTATGTCATCCACATACAATACAAGGAAGACAACTGTGTTCCCAACAACCTTCTTGTAGACATAGGGTTCATCTTCATTCTTGATGAAACCAAACTATTTGATCGCATCATCGAATCGAAGATTCCAGCTCCGAGAAGCTTGCTTTAGTCTATAAATGGACTTATGCAGCTTGCATACTCTGCCACTATGCAGTGGATCTACAAAACCCTTAGGTTGTGTCATGTACACATCCTCGAGAAAGTTTCCATTCAGAAACATGATTTTGACATCCATCTGCCAGATCTCATAATTGTGGTATGCTGCAATAGCAAGCATGATCCGAATGGACTTAAACATCGCTACTGGAGAAAAAGTTTCATCATAGTCAATACCATGAATTTTCTTGAAACCTTTAGATACCTAACGACCCTTATATGTAATAAGTCCATCCATGTCAGTCTTTCTCTTAAAGACCCACTTACACCCAATGAGTTTGACGCCTTCAGGTGGATCAACCAAAGTCCATACTTGGTTGGTGTACATGGATTCCATCTCGGATCTCATGGCCCCTAGCCATTTCTCAGAATCTAGTCTCATCACAGTTTCCTGATAGGAGGTAGGCTCATTCTCAACAAGCATAACGCCGTCATGGTTAAACAAGAGAAAAGAGTATCTCTCAGGCTGACGACGTATCCTGTCAGACCTGCGAAGAGGTAGGTCTACTTGAATTGGTTGTTGTTGCTCAACTCCTTATGCAATAATCTCATCATCCACAACATTTTGCGGTTCCAGTTCAACTTCCATTAAGGCTTTAGTGCTATGGTCCATATCTTGAATTTCTTCAAGATCGAATGTACTCCCACTATTTTTTCTAGAAACAAAGTCCTTTTCTAGAAATACCCTAGTCTTAGCCACAAATACTTTGTGGTGACTGAGAATGTAGAAGTAATATTCCTTCGTTTCCTTGGGATATCCTATAAAATAGCACTTATCATATTTGGATCCTAGTTTGTCTGAGACTTGACGTCGAACATAAGCCTTACAACCCCAAATCCTCATAAAAGACATCTGGGCATCTCTCCCAGTCCATATCTTATATGGTGTCTTTATCACAGCTTTGGATGGAACACGATTAAGTGTAAAGGCTGCTGTGTCTAGAGCATATCCCCAAAAAGATATAGGAAGATCTGTGTGAC
The DNA here is from genome assembly GCF_018446385.1 of Zingiber officinale. Lineage (NCBI taxonomy): Eukaryota > Viridiplantae > Streptophyta > Magnoliopsida > Zingiberales > Zingiberaceae > Zingiber > Zingiber officinale. Next base: position 56,090,081 of record NC_056006.1, on the reverse strand, counting down.
TCATCATAGATCATACCATATCTAATAGGGTACGATTCCTCCTTTTGGATACACCATTCCACTGTGGTGTTCCAGTAGGAGTGAGTTGGGATAGAATTCCACACTTGGCTAGATAGTCACGAAACTCATGGCTAAGGTATTCACCACCTCGATCTGATCGAAGTATTTTAATACTCTTGCTTAGCTGGTTTTGTACTTCATTCTTGAATTCTTTGAACTTTTCAAAGGATTGTGACTTATCTGTCATCAGATACACATAACCATATCTACTGAAGTTATTAGTAAATGTAATGAAGTACCTATAATCACCTCTAGCAGTGACATTGAAAGGGCCACATACATTACTATGTATAAGTCCTAACAAGTCAGTTACTCTTTCGTTGTGTCCACTAAAGGGAGTCTTGGTCATCTTGCCCAGTAGGCATGACTCGCATGTCTCATATGATTCAAAATCAAATGAGTCCAGTAAACCATCTTTATGGAGCTGGGATAAGCGATTCCCATTTATATGACCTAAGCGACAATGCCAGAGATAGGTTTAGTTCATTTCATTTGACTTGAACATTTTTGTACTTATGTTATAGATGAGGTTCTCTAAGTCTAGAATGTAGAGTCCGTTTATCAGAGGTGCACTACAATAGAACATATCATTTAAATAAATGGAATAACATTTGTTCTTTATTATAAACGAAAAGTCTTTCTTGTCTAAACAAGAAACTGAAATGATGTTCTTTGTGAGAGCAGGCACATAACAACATTCATCTAATTCTAGTACAAGCCCAGAGGGTAGAGATAGAAAGTAAGTTCCTACAGCAACAGCAGCAACCCGTGCTCCATTGCTTACTCGTAGGTCCACCTCGCCCGTCGTCAATGCCCTGCTATTTCTCAGCGCCTGCACATTAGTACAAATGTGAGAAGCACATCCGGTATATAATACCCATGATGAAGAAATAGAGAGGTTGACTTCTATAACATATATACCTGAAGTAGAAACATCATTTCTCTTCTTCTTAAGATCTTCCAGGTATACTTTGCAGTTTCTCTTCCAGTGCCCGGTCTGACCGCAGTGGAACCAGGTAGCATCCTTGGCAACCCCTCCTTTAGGTTTCATTACCTTGCCTTTGCCATTGGCTTGGGACTTTTCCTTGCTTTTAGGCTTGTCCTTGCCTTTATGCTTTTGTACCATCAAAATGGAGTTGGGCTTTACCTTCTTAAGGTTGAGCCCAATAGTTTTCAACATGCTTAGAAGCTCAGACAGTGTCTTATCAATTTCATTCATGTTATAATTCATGACAAATTGACTGTAACTTTCTGGCAAGGATTGCAAGATCAAGTCAGTGGCCAGTTCTTGGCCAAGTGGGAATCCCAACCTCTGTAGGTTCTCTATGTACCCAATCATCTTGAGTACATATGGACCTACGAGAGTCCCATCTTGCATCTTGCACTGAAACAGTGCCTTAGAGATCTCGAATCTCTCATGTCTTGCTTGTCCTTGATATAGTTGACGAAGATGTTCAACCGTATCATAAGCTATCATCAACTCGTGTTGCTTCTGAAGCTCAGAGTTCATGGTTGCGAGCATGAGGCATGATACATCTAATGCATCATCTTGATGCTTCTTATAAGCATCTCGGTCGGCTCGCGTGGCAGTGACAGGAGGTGCCTCCGGAATGGGCTGCTCCAGGACGTACAGTTTTCTTTCTTGTGTGAGAATGATTCTCATATTCTTGTACCAATCCAGGAAATTAGCTCCATTGAGCTTGTCCTTATCAAGGATAGAACGCAGGGAGAAAGTGTTCGTGTTTGTCGACATGGCAATCTACAACATAAATAAAGCAAAGAGTAAATATCATATTCTACTGATCATTTAATTAGGCCTTTAACTAAATGATGCTCCCACTGAATTATAGGACTTTTATAGAATCAAGTCATGGATGTGGTCAAACCACACTACTAGATTCATACCAATTAGCTATAATTCTTGTGGGACAAGATCCACATCATACTACGCATTGAGTTAGCTTTGGCTAAATCACCCAAGACTTAGTATGATCGGTAGATAACTAATTATCAATTACATCTCTATGCAACTCTTGTTTATCCAACCGTTGGAAAATGCCTACTAGATTCATACCAATTAGCTATAATTCTTGTGGGACAAGATCCACATCATACTACGCATTGAGTTAGCTTTGGCTAAATCACCCAAGACTTAGTATGATCGGTAGATAACTAATTATCAATTACATCTCTATGCAACTCTTGTTTATCCAACCGTTGGAAAATGCCTATAGTTTTACCCGATCTAATTGAGTTAACTAGTTATACTCAATCTAATTGAGTTTGTCTTCACCCAAGCTTTGATAGGCGGGATCAAGATTGTCCCTCCGCACCCTACTATGATAATATGCGTTGCTCTGCTTTGGCAGATTCAACAACAACAAATGATCAAGGTAGTGATGGGTATCAAAAATTGGTAGGCATTTCGAGTTGACTTGATTAAGATCGAATCTAATCATGAATGTGTATCATATAGGCATTAAGGTACTAATTACCCTACATTAGCATGCATCACATACACACAAGCAAATTAAATTGTGATGAGGTCATGGCCCTACTATGATCTTCTCAAGCCAATGAGAAGATCGGACGGTCAACCTAGGGATAACGGCTTCTTCAAGCCAATGACAACATCCTGCTCGTAACTCCTTCTTGAGTGGACCTTCCACCGCTTCATTTTGTACATTATAAATATGAAACTCGAGTTACATTTGAGTCTAAAGTCTATTTACAATAGGAACATAAATAAAGGAGGCACGACGCATAAGTCGCATATCATATACAACACGCACAATATTAAAATGGTGCGCATGCTATATTATGAATTACAACACAATTTTAAACCAATCAAATTGGGGTTTTGGGCCATGACCATCACAATATCATACATAATTCTAAATTATGTATTTTACATAAATATCTATAATTTACTACTATTTTTATCAATTTTATGAGTCACAACTCCGCGTCAGTCCCGTTTAGCGATTTTCGGGCGCGATCGCGAGACAATGCCCCTTGCAGGGTTAGGGGCAGTGCCCCTTCTCGCGAAATAAATATTACGAGTGTCCCATATTGATCTAATAGCACCTTAAGTTGCTGTCCCAAAACAAAATAATTTTGTTTGGGCGAGACCTTGCCGTTTCGGAAGGTTTTTCTCGATATTTGAAGCCTACAAGTGTCCAAGCACTTGTTGCTTCGCCTCTACGAGAAAAATACTCACAAAATCCATAGAAATAGAAAAATTACAGAAACTTAGTGTTGGTTGCTACTCGGAAAGCCTAGAGGTTCCACTGTACAAAAATTTTGTACAAAGGTCTGAACCTTTTCCTAGCTACCATGTGTTCTTTTAAATTAAATTTTGGATCGCCTGCGGAACTTAACACGTTTGATCCAAAACTTAATCTATTTGTTCTTTTAGGTTTTGACTTGGATCTCCTGCGGAACTTAACACGTTCGACCCAAGTCACCTTAAGTTATTAATTCCATTAAATATTAATTTCCATAATCGGTTCCCAGTACTGACGTGGCGAGGCACATGACCTTCTTGGATATGGGAGCAACCACCACCGACTAGACAAAACCTTTTATAGAAAGCTAATATTTAATTTCCTAAAATAACTTTAGGTTAACCGAAAAGAACAATCAAATCACAAGGAAAAACAAACAAAAGAACACTATATCGAAAACAAATTCGAAACTCTAGAATCGTATGCCTCTTGTATTTAGTATTATTTCCAAAAATAACTAGTATGATGCGGAAAGAAAAATTACTAGTTATACCTTTTAGAAAAACCTCTTGATCTTCTACCGTATTCCTCTTCTAACCTCGGACGTTGTGTGGGAAACGATCTTCCGAGATGAGAACCACCAAGCACCTTCTTCTTCCTTGCAAATTTCGGCCATCAAAACTTCTTCTAGGATGAAGAGATTCGGCCACCACCACCATGCTCCAAGGGATGCTAGAAACAAAGCTTTCTTTCTCTCCTTCTTCTTCTTCTTCTCTAAACTTGATCCGGCCACCATATGGGTCTCCACAAGAAGGATGAGGTTCGGCCATCAAAGAGAAGAAAGGAGGAGAGGATGGCCGGCCACACCAAGGAAGAAAAAGAGGGAGAAAATAAAATAGAGTTCTTGTCATGAAGGCACCTCTACCCCCTCTTTTATAATCCTTGGTCTTGGCAAATAAGGAAATTTTAATAAAAACTTCCTTAATTCCTTTGCCATGAAAAATAAATTTAATTGATATAAAATCAATTTCTCTTTTATTAATCAACATGGCCGGCCACAATAATCTAAGCAAAGGAAATTTAATTCAATCAAGAATTAAAACCTTCCTAATTTGTTTCCAGAAATTTTAAAAATAAAATTTCTCTAACAATTTATCCCTTCATGGTGATTTGTAAAAAAGGAAACTTATAAATTAAAATCTCTCTTTAAACATGTGGATGATTTATAAACAAGGATAATTTTTAATTAAAATCTTCCTTAAAAAATATCTCCACAACAAGAAAGATTAAAACTTATTCTCCTCTTAATTCCATGTGACACATCAGCAAAGTTTCTCACGTTGATATAATTTGCAAGCAAGCAAAAAAAACATGAGTTGGTTTAAAACTTCTCATGTTGACTTAGTTGTCAAGCACTTCTCACGTTGATTGCAAGCAAACTAAAAACGTGAGGCAATTTGGAGTTGCTGTTCTTGTTTTAAACAAACGGCATCTCACAGCAATCCAAGAATGAACTTGTTATTCACGTTGATCAGAACAACATGAAACACCCTTGGATAGCAACGCCAATAGCACGGACTAGAAGATGGACTTAGATGGATATAAAACTTTATATATAGAGAGGCTACGATAGGGACCGAGAGGAGGAATTGATTTTGGTCTCCCGATAAAATTAAGCATCCCGTGTTCGCCCCGAACACACAACTTAATTTTATCAATAATAATTCATTCCACTAGAGAACTATTATTGAACTACCGCACCAATCCCAAATTACATTTTGGGCTCCTTCTTATTATGAGTGTGTTAGTCTCCCTGTGTTTAAGATAACAAATGTCCACTAATTAAGTAAGTTACTGACAACTCACTTAATTAATATCTAGCTCCAAAAGTAGTACCACTCAACTTCATCGTCATGTCGGACTAAGTCCACCTGCAGGGTTTAACATGACAATCCTTATGAGCTCCTCTTGGGGACATTCTCAACCTAGATTACTAGGACACAGTTTCCTTCTATAATCAACAACACACACTATAAGTGATATCATTTCCCAACTTATCGGGCTTATTGATTTATCGAACTAAATCTCACCCATTGATAAATTAAAGAAATAAATATTAAATATATGTGCTTGTTATTATATTAGGATTAAGAGCACACTTCCATAATAACTGAGGTCTTTGTTCCTTTATAAAGTCAGTATAAAAGAAACAACCTCTAATGGTCCTACTCAATACACTCTTAGTGTACTAGTGTAATTATATAGTTAAGATAAACTAACACCTAATTACACTACGACCTTCCAATGGTTTGTTCCTTTCCATCATGGTCGTGAGCTACTGTTTATAATTTATAAGGTACTGATAACATGATCTTCTGTGTGTGACACCACACACCATGTTATCTACAATATAAATTAATTGAACAACTACATTTATCATAAATGTAGATATTTGACCAATGTGATTCTTATTTCTAGATAAATGTTTATACCAAAAGCTAGGCTTTTAGTATACACTCTAACAATCTCCCACTTATACTAAAAGACTAAGCTGTCATATCTGCTGTCATACATCTGATTCCCATGCCTTTCAAAAAGCTCCTGCCTTAAGGACCTTAGGTTATCATCTGATGCAATCTAGGCGGCAACAACTTCTCCTCGTTATACGATTTCTCGCATTGGGTGGTACTTGCGCTCTATTGTGTTTACTTGCCTTATAGACTTATGGTTTCTTCGAGTTTGCTACTGCACCAATATTATTTTGGACAAACCAGAAATCATATCTAAGTCTATCTTGAGGTTATTGCGTCATTCAGCTTTTATGGCTACCTCAGAGGCTTGCCATATACTAAGCTTCTATGGTGGAGTCCAGAAAAACACCTATGCTTATCACTCTTCCATAGTTATGACTTTACCTCCTAAAGTAAACACAAAACCCCGAGGTTGACTTATTATTGTCCCTATCCGATTGGAAGTCAAAATCCGTGCAACCTACAGGAACCAAATTAACTGCCTTGTAAGCTAGCATATAATCTCTAGTGTCTCTAAGGTACTTTAATATATGCTTTACTGCAGTCCAATGTCCTTGTCTAGGGTTACTTTAATATCTGCTAACTATGCCCTTGGCAAAACAGATTTCTGATCTCGTGCATAGCATACATTAGGTTGTCTAACTGCCGAAGCATAAAAGAACTACCTACATGTCTTCTATCTCCTTTGATGTCATCGAAGACATCTCTTTAGATAAAGACACTCCATGCTTTAAAAGGTAAGAAACCTTTCTAGGAGTTTTTGCATGCTTAAAACGAGCAAGGATTTTTCCGATGTATGAAGCTTGGGATAAGTAAAATATTCTTTTCTTGCGATCCCTTATTACTTTGATCTCAAGAATATATACATTCTCCCAAGTCCTTTATATCGAATTATTTGGACAATCATACCCTTACTTCTGACAACATTTTGATATTGTTTCCAACTACCAAAAATGTTATCTACGTATAGTACAAGAAATACCACCACGTTTCCATCACATCTTTTGTATACACAAGACTTATCCGGTTACTAAATCCATAGATCTGGATTACTTTGATAAACCGGATGTTCCAAGACCTTGAAGCTTTGCCTCAGTCCATAGACTGATTGAGCTTACACACAAGATGCTCTTAGCCCTTTGCAATGAACCCTTCTGGTTGCTTTATATGGATGTTTTCTTCAAGACTTCCATTAAGGAATGCTGTCTTGACATCCACTTGCCAAATAGATAAAAGAATCCGGATAGACTTAAGCATGGCTACCAGTGAAAAAGTTTCTTTTTCATCTAGCCTTGCTTTGAAAGTTTCTACCTTCCTGTCTATCCCTCTTTTCCTAATATAGACCTTTTTACACCCAAAGACTTTTATACCATTTGGTGGTTCTATAAGCTTCCAGATTTTATTAGAATACATATATTCTAATTCTGTTATTCATTACTCTTTGCCAAGATATTGCATCTTTATCTTGGAGTGCTTCGTCATATGTCCGGAGATCAGGTTCATGTCCTCCAGGGATCGAGTCCAAAAACTCTCCCAAAACATAAATCTTTTTAGGTTGCCTAACAACCCTCCCACTACGATGAGGCACTATCTGTAATTGTGTATCATTTATGATGCGTATTGCAGTTTCTTATGATATTTCATCTTGTACAGTTGGTACTAGATTAGACATGTCCTTTATTATTTCCTTAAGAACAAATTTACTTATGGGCATGAGGTTTATTACATAGTCCTTTTCTAAAAATCGATCATTGATGCTAACAATAACCTTCTGATTTTTAAGACTATAAACCTACTTTCATTTCTCTAGGATAACCCACAAACAAGTGAATTCCTGTCCAACTTATCATTGTCTCTCTTCAGCATATGTGCTGGACTACCCGAATCCGAATATGCTTCAAAATAGCCTTACACCTATTCAGCAATTCTATATGAGTAGAGAGTTCTGACTTTGGAAGGTACTATGTTCACTTCCGTTTCCAGAGTATATCCTTAAAATGAATTTGGTAATTTTCTAAATAACTCATCATCAATCTACTTATTTCCATAAGAGTCCTATACCTTCCTTTTTTCTACACCATTCTGTTGGGATATACCTAGGTGTAGTTAGTTGGGATTGAATCCCTACTTCTGATAAGTGACTCCTAAATTCTCCCAAGAGGTACTTGCCACTACGATCTCACCGTAGTGTCTTGATACTTTTACCTTGACATTTCTCCACATCAGCCTCATACTCTTTGAACTAATCAAAGCACTTAGACTTATGACACATCAAGTAAATGTATCCGTATATCAAATAGTTGTCTATAAAATAGATGAAATATTTAAAACAACCTCTTGCTTGGATAGTCATAGGATCACACAAATCAGAATGAACCAATTTCAACATATCTTTGACTCCATACCCCTTAGACTTGAAAGCTTCTTGGTTATTTTTCCTTCCAAGTAAGACTCGCAGGTTGGAAAGATTTCCACTACTAATGAACCCAAAAGTTCATCAGCTACCAATGAATCATACTCAAGTTAATATAACCTAGCCTTAGATGCCAAAGATATAATTGGTTCGTTTCCGAAGGTTACTTTCTCTTAAAGTTAGAAGATGTGTTACTAATTTCCATTTGTTGCATCGTGAGAGTTATTGGATTTATAAATTGCCAACCAACGTACCAGAACAGATAACTTCCCTCTTTTTCTTAATAATAACTTTGTTATTTAAAAGAGGCAGAATATCATGTTCTTTGAATAGTTTAGAAACTGAAAACTAGTTCTTTCTAAACTTGGTGCGTAAAGATAATTACTCAAAAATCCATGTTTTATCAAAAGATAAACATCTCCCACTGCAACAACTGCCACTTTTACAGCAGTGCCCATGTGGACGGTGTTTTTATTTTCATTTAGTTGTCGGGTTTCTTGGAACCCCGCAATGAATTGCGGACATGATTAATGGCATCTGTATCTACACTCCAGGTTCTGGTAGATAACACCACTAAACATGTTTCAACTAATGAATAAAATACACCTATATTGTTCTTAGTTCTAAGAGGACAGTCTACCTTAATGTCCAAATCCTATTTCCAATCAATTATAATTGGGACCACTAAGTCTATCCTAAAGTATATCAGCTAGGGATTGACCATCATCCTAAGAATCACAAAAATATTTGGTTAAGACCAACTCCTTAAAAATCCCATGAATTTTGTATGCCACGTTAGTGTGGACGTATACAAATTCAAAGAGGAAATTTTATTATCTCGTCAACCTTACTTTATGACGAATAAAATTAATAGTTGGTCTATCTTTAATCAAATATTTGGTCAAGACTTCTAAATTTAAAATAATATTGATTCCTCTAACAATACTATTTAAATTTACCAACACCTCAAAACACCGTGAATTTTGCATGCCACGTTAGTGTGGACGTATAAAAAAATCAACATTTGTAAGAGGAGGGTTTTACCCATTAACTATCTTGTCAACGTAACTTTATGACAAATAAAATTATCTCAAACACCGTTAATTTTGTATGCCACGTTAGTGTGGACGTATACAAAATCAATCATTTGTAAGAGGGGTTTTAACCCTTTAATTTTATTATCTTGTCAACCTAGTTTTATGACAAATTAATAGTTGGTTTCATTTGGTCACACAAATAATAACAGTGACTCCGATGGGGAGGATACTATTAGATGTGTCTAAGTGTATACCATTACTTGACACTAAGTCCATTAATAAGATTATGCCCCTTCCGTTGGGGAAGATCACACGCTCTTAATTAACTTCCTATAGTCATCCAAAAATAGAAGTTTGTTCTAGTGATCCGCAAATAAGCTCATCCGTTATGGAGGAAGGCACTCAGAGCCAACGCGCAAGCTTGTTTGCATCACTTACAAACCAGTAATGGAGACCATGGGATTTACTTAAAAATCCCTCTCCCACTTAGTTATTTATTAATGAGGAATTTTAACTATGCTAGCCTACTAAACTTGTAAACTAACATGCACACACAGCACAATATAAAAGTAATAAATAGAAAATCTAATTTTCAACTATTATGACTTTTATCTCTAGTTGTCCTCCGTGTGTTGTCATCCCAAGCTGCTGCCATATTTGGCCACCGCCACCGGGTCTAGCATCCATCTTGCTCCTTGTTCCGCTGCGCCTCTGGTCCTTAGAAGGTTCCACGCTTTGCAAGATTCGATCCGCGACATAAATAGAATTTTACAATTTTGATCCTATATTCCATAAAAGGAATGTACATGTATCTAGATCAAAAATAAAATCCTAATAAAACTAAATACAACTCCTGCTGTATTTTATAATACAATCATGCACACACATATAAATGCCCTTGACATGTCCAAGGGTCCAATCACACACATAAAACTATAAGCCATAATAGTTGGATCCTGCATCCACAAAGTTAGCACATCCTACTATTATCCTGCCTAAATTATGTATGACATGTGCATAATTAAACTAATACCAAATACACAGAGGCAAAACCCTAGCTCTGATACCAATTGTTGGTTGCTACTCGGAAAGCCTAGAGGTTCCACTGTACAAAAATTTTGTACAAAGGTCTGAACCTTTTCCTAGCTACCATGTGTTCTTTTAAATTAAATTTTGGATCGCCTGCGGAACTTAACACGTTTGATCCAAAACTTAATCTATTCGTTCTTTTAGGTTTTGACTTGGGTCTCCTGCGGAACTTAACACGTTCGACCCAAATCACCTTAAGTTATTAATTCCATTAAATATTAATTTCCATAATTGGTTCCCAGTACTGACGTGGCGAGGCACATGACCTTCTTGGATATGGGAGCAACCACCACCGACTAGACAAAACCTTTTATAGAAAGGTAATATTTAATTTCCTAAAATAACTTTAGGTTAACCGAAAAGAACAATCAAATCACAAGGAAAAACAAACAAAAGAACACTATATCGAAAACAAATTCGAAACTCTAGAATCGTATGCCTCTTGTATTTAGTATTATTTCCAAAAATAACTAGTATGATGCGGAAAGAAAAATTACTAGTTATACCTTTTAGAAAAACCTCTTGATCTTCTACCGTATTCCTCTTCTAACCTCGGACGTTGTGTGGGCAACGATCTTCCGAGATGAGAACCACCAAGCACCTTCTTCTTCCTTGCAAATTTCGGCCATCAAAACTTCTTCTAGGATGAAGAGATTCGGCCACCACCACCATGCTCCAAGGGATGCTAGAAACAAAGCTTTCTTTCTCTCCTTCTTCTTCTTCTTCTCTAAACTTGATCCGGCCACCATATGGGTCTCCACAAGAAGGATGAGGTTCGGCCATCAAAGAGAAGAAAGGAGGAGAGGATGGCCGGCCACACCAAGGAAGAAAAAGAGGGAGAAAATAGAATAGAGTTCTTGTCATGAAGGCACCTCTACCCCCTCTTTTATAATCCTTGGTCTTGGCAAATAAGGAAATTTTAATAAAATCTTCCTTAATTCCTTTGCCATGAAAAATAAATTTAATTGATATAAAATCAATTTCTCTTTTATTAATCAACATGGCCGGCCACAATAATCTAAGCAAAGGAAATTTAATTCAATCAAGAATTAAAACCTTCCTAATTTGTTTCCAGAAATTTTAAAAATAAAATTTCTCTAACAATTTATCCCTTCATGGTGACTTGTAAAAAAGGAAACTTATAAATTAAAATCTCTCTTTAAACATGTGGATGATTTATAAACAAGGATAATTTTTAATTAAAATCTTCCTTAAAAAATATCTCCACAACAAGAAAGATTAAAACTTATTCTCCTCTTAATTCCATGTGACACATCAGCAAAGTTTCTCACGTTGATATAATTTGCAAGCAAGCAAAAAAAACATGAGTTGGTTTAAAACTTCTCATGTTGACTTAGTTGTCAAGCACTTCTCACGTTGATTGCAAGCAAACTAAAAACGTGAGGCAATTTGGAGTTGCTGTTCTTGTTTTAAACAAACGGCATCTCACAGCAATCCAAGAATGAACTTGTTATTCACGTTGATCAGAACAACATGAAACACCCTTGGATAGCAACGCCAACAGCACGGACTAGAAGATGGACTTAGATGGATATAAAACTTTATATATAGAGAGGCTACGATAGGGACCGAGAGGAGGAATTGATTTTGGTCTCCCGATAAAATTAAGCATCCCGTGTTCGCCCCGAACACACAACTTAATTTTATCAATAATAATTCATTCCACTAGAGAACTATTATTGAACTACCGCACCAATCCCAAATTACATTTTGGGCTCCTTCTTATTATGAGTGTGTTAGTCTCCCTGTGTTTAAGATAACAAATGTCCACTAATTAAGTAAGTTACTGACAACTCACTTAATTAATATCTAGCTCCAAAAGTAGTACCACTCAACTTCATCGTCATGTCGGACTAAGTCCACCTGCAGGGTTTAACATGACAATCCTTATGAGCTCCTCTTGGGGACATTCTCAACCTAGATTACTAGGACACAGTTTCCTTCTATAATCAACAACACACACTATAAGTGATATCATTTCCCAACTTATCGGGCTTATTGATTTATCGAACTAAATCTCACCCATTGATAAATTAAAGAAATAAATATTAAATATATGTGCTTGTTATTATATTAGGATTAAGAGCACACACTTCCATAATAACTGAGGTCTTTGTTCCTTTATAAAGTCAGTATAAAAGAAACAACCTCTAATGGTCCTACTCAATACACTCTTAGTGTACTAGTGTAATTATATAGTTAAGATAAACTAACACCTAATTACACTACGACCTTCCAATGGTTTGTTCCTTTCCATCATGGTCGTGAGCTACTGTTTATAATTTATAAGGTACTGATAACATGATCTTCTGTGTGTGACACCACACACCATGTTATCTACAATATAAATTAATTGAACAACTATATTTATCATAAATGTAGATATTTGACCAATGTGATTCTTATTTCTAGATAAATGTTTATACCAAAAGCTAGGCTTTTAGTATACACTCTAACACTTAGATCTAAATCCTTTTTCGTAAAACAAATACAACACATGTACATGCTTCGCACGTGGCTCTGATACCACTGTTAGCAATTCGAGCCGCAAAAATCACTTTTTGCATTGCGGAAACCCCGAAGCTAGCCACGAATCCGTGCGAAGATAAATAAAATTGTACATGTACATGTTTGTCTACACTAGATATACCTTAGATCTACATGAAAAAGAAGTATATCCTTGTAGCGATGCTCTCCGCTTATCCCGCTTGTCCAAACGGTTGTCGGATCTCGTAGAGTGTCAAGTGTACACTCCTCTATATGTATCCACACGGACAAAAGGTGGAGAGAACAACTTAGAGTGTGCTAGCACCCTTGAGAAGTCTCGGCAATGGAGTAGAAGGAGAATAGAGAAGAGAGGAAGAAGAAGAAGGGAGAATCAATGAGCACACAATTGCACTTACACCATCACATAATGTGGCCGACCACTTATTAGAGGTTTTAAACCTCTATGTAATACCAAGAATCATGACTCTTGGTCTTCTTCATGAGGTAGTATACAATGATGTAGCCTTGATGATGTGGAACACCATCATTGGTCGGCCCATGCCAAGTCACCATGACGTGATATTTGGTCAAGTCAAACTTGACCCTTCATTTTCCCTCTCAAATCAAGTCAAACTTGACCTCTTATCTCCCATGGTTGATCAAATCTAACCTTTGACTCAAATCAATTTAATTTAATGAATCTCTATTCATTGGTTTAAATTGACTCAATGAATCATATTCTAAATTAGACTCATTCGACACATGAATCAAATTGAGTCCAACTCAATTAGTCTAATTTGGATTACTCTTAATCCAACTTGGTTCATCACATGAACCTAATCCTCTTGGTCCATTATATGAACCTAATCTCTATCTAATTGCCCTTTGTGTGTGACTCTATAGATTCTTGTAACGTTGACAATGCTCCTAAACCCATTTAGAAATATAAGTAATGAGCAGTATCTAGCAACACATCATTACTACCCAAGTTACAAGAATGTTGAGATCCAACATCACCAGTGTGACTACTAATTATGACTCTCACAATATATGACAATGTCCTTCTATCCTAGGCATCTAGATTGATCAATTGAGGCATATACCGTGTCATCCTCTAATCAATCTATGTCTTGAACTCCAAGTAGACTCACTCTAATCAAATGAGCTCAATATCTCATATTGACTCATTTGGGCAAGGCCATGCACTTAGTGGTCTTACTCTATCAAGAATCATGATGTCACTCCCGTCATATAGGAGGGATAGATCCCATCTACATCACTCACATCCCTCCGCATAATTTGTTACATACCCAGTAGTCGCTAAAGTCCACCCATTTACGGGTGACATTTGACGAAGCCAAAGTATGCAACTCCTTATGTAGGGAACCATGGTGACTTCAGGTCCAAGGACTGATAGTCATACTAATAGTCATATGAGAAAGTATATGACACTCATATAACGATCCATGATACTTTCTCATGGTAGGTCATTCAGTATACATTCTCCAATGCATACCCATGTGTCAACTTGATATCTAATATCCATGACTTACGAGATCAAGTCATCGAGTTGACCTACATGCTAGTCTCATCGCATTAACATTGTCCCTGAATGTTAATACTTGACTAGGAATGATTAAGAGTAGTGTTCTCTATATCATCTCACTATCAATTCAACCAATTGATTGATATAGATAAGAACCTTCTACTCAAGGACGCTATTATATTTAGTTATTTGGCACCAATACAAGTAAGTATAATAACCATAAGAAATACCTTTATAAATATAGGAATATGATACATCTAGTCCATACAACAATTATCACATGATCGACTTTAGGGTTCTCACTAACAATCTAAAAGAGAGATTTTAATTTTTGATAAAACTTTTTTTTTTTATAACCATGATTTTAAAAGATAAGTTTTAATTAATTTTTCCTTTTTTGTAGTTGTCTACATGTTATAAAAGAGAGATTAATTTTAAAATTTTCCTTTTGTTGCCATGTATAATAGGAAATTTTAAAAAGATAGATTTTAATTGTTATTAAAATTTCCTTTTTTAAAGGGAGTCCACAAATAAGGAAGTTTTAATTATGTTTAAAACTTTCCTTTTTTGCCATGACCAAGGATTATAAAAGAGAAGGAGAGGTTGCCTCATGAGATACACAACCTAAGCCTTGCTTCCTCTCTTCTCTTCCTTGTGGCCGGCCCTCTCCCTTCCTCTTCTCACTTTGTTTCTTCTCTTAAGCCGGCGACACCATCTTCTTCTCTTTCCTTTCCTCTTTCTAAGGTCGGCACCTATCTTATCTTGGTGGCCGAAACTTGAAAAGAAAAGAAGAGATCCTTGGTGGCCGGTTGTTTAGAGGGGAAGAAGACGAATAAGGAAATTTCCTATTTTGGCATCCCTTGGAAGAAGACGAGTTTCTTGGAGGCAAAGAAGTGGTTCGGGTGAAGTTATCTTGGTAGATCGTCGCCCACACGACGTCCAAGAGAAGGAGAGGAATACAACAGAAGATCAAGAGGTCATTAGCTACAAAGAAAGGTATAACTAATTAATGATTTTTGCTTCGAATTAATTAGTTAGTTTTCTTTGCATAGATTCTGAAACACCAACACAAGAGGCTAGCGATTTTATGTTTCGATTTCCTGCTATCGATTTTGTATTTTGATTTTGTGTTTTGATCTTGTGTTTATATTGTGGTCTCTGTAGTTAAACCTAGGTTACTGTAAGAAGTTAAATATCCAATTTCTTTGAAAGGCTTTGTGTAGGAAGTGGTGGATGATCCCATAATCAATAAGGCCTAGTGCCTTGCATGTTTAACCTGGAAGCCAATCTTTGAAATAGATATTTAATTAACTTCTGTAATATGGTTTAACTTAGGAAGATCACATCGGTTAAACTTGGAGTAAAAATGTTAAGTATCATTTTCAATCCAAGTTTAACTTCTGAAGAGCAACTTGGACTAATAATGTTAAGCATCATTTGCAATCCAAGTTTAACTTTAGTAGAGCACATGGGTAGCTAGGTAAAGTTCTGTGCTTATACAGATTTTTGTATAGGGAAAACAGAACGGTGTTCCGAGTAGCAACCAACAATTTGGTATCAGAGCTAGGTTTTTGCCTCTGTGTGTTTGGTTTTCAGTTAATTATGCACTTTTCATGCATAAGTTTAGGAAAGATAATAGTAGGATGTGCAGATAGATTAACTCTGTGGTTGCAGGCTCCAACTATTATGGCCTATTGTGATTGTGTGTGATTGGACCCTCAGACATGTCGAGAGCATTTTATATGTGCACATGATTGTAATTATTAAATACAGCAGGAACTGTATTAGTTTTAGGATTTTACATTTTTGTTTGATTTAGATTACATGTATATTCCTTCATGGAATATAGGATCGATAAATGTAAAATTTTATTTTTGTCACGGATCATATCCTTGCGAGGCGTGGTGCTATTTGAGGACCAGAGGCATAGCGAAAGAAGGAAGCATGATGGACGCGACTACGTAAACCCTTTGGTGGTGGCTAGGGTTGGTGGCATACGGAGGATAGCATTGGATGAGACCATAATAGTTGGAAAATTATTTTTCTTATTTATTTCCTTTTATGTTGTGTGTGCTTGTGTTTGTGTGCTTGTGTGTATGTTAAAATTCCTCGTCTCAAAATAACTAAGTGGGAGAGGAATTTTATTTAAATTCCACAGTCTCCATTACTAGTTTGTAAGTGATGTATTCAAACTTGTGTGTTGGCTCTGAGTGCCTTCCTCCACAACGGATGAGTTTGTTTGTGAATCACTAGATCAAACTTCCTTACTGGATGGTTATAGGAAATTATTTAGGAGCATGTGATCTTCTCCAACTGAAGGGGCACAATCCTATTTAATGGACTAAGTATCAAGTAATGGTATACACTTAGGCACATTTAATAGTATCCTCCCCATCAGAGTCACTGCTATTATTTATGTGACGGAAGAAAAACCAACTATTAATTTGTTATAAAGTTAGGTTGACAAGATAATAAAATTAATGGGTAAAACCCCCTCTTATAAATGTTTGAATTTGTATACGTCCACACTAATGTGACATACAAAATTTACGGTATTTGAGGTAATTTTATATGTCATAAAGTTAGGTTGACAAGATAATGGGTAAAACCCTCCTGTTACAAATGTTTGATTTTGTATACATCCACACTAACGTGACATACAAAATTCATGGTGTTTGAGGTGTTGCCGAATTTAAATGATATTGTTTAAGGAATCAATATTTTTTTTTAAATTCTAAAGTCTTGACCAAATGTTTTGTGATTCTTAGGATGACCTTCAAACCTCCTGCTGTTATATTAGATAATAAACTTACTAGTCCCAATTATTATGATTGGAAACAAAACTTGGACACTAAGGTGGATTGTCCTATAAAAAATGAGAACAATAAAGGTGTATCTTATTCATTAGTTGTTGAAACATGTTTAGTGGTGTTATCTACCATTACCTGGAGTGTAGATATGGGAGCCACTGATCATGTCTGCAATTCATTGCAAGGGTTTTAGGAAACCCGACGACTACATGAAGGGGAAATCACCATTTACATGGGCAATGCTACGAAAGTGGCGGCTGTTGCAGTGAAAGATGTTTATTTATCCTTTGAAAGGAATAAAACATTGATTTTGAGAAATTGCCTTTATGTACCAAGTTTTAGAAAGAATTTGATTTCAGTTTCTAAACTATTTGAGGATGGATATTCTTTTTCTTTTGATGACAAAGTAATTGCCAAGAAAAATAGAGTGGTTATCTGTTCTGGTACATAGGTTGGTAATTTGTATACTCTAAATCTAATAACTCACACGATGCAACAAATGGAAATTAATAACACTTCTTCTAATTCTAATAAGAGAAAGCATCCTTCAGAACTGAACCAAACATATCTTTGGCATCTAAGGCTAGGTCATATTAACTTGAGTAGGATTCAAAGGTTAATAGCCGATGGATTTTTGGGTTCATTGGTGGTGGAAAACTTTCCAACCTGCGAATCTTGCTTGGAAGGAAAAATGACCAATAGACCTTTTAAGGCCAAGGGGAATAGAGCCAAAGATGTGTTAGAATTGATTCATTTTTATTTGTGTGGAACTATAACTATCCTGGGAAGAGGTGGTTTCGAATATTTTGTCTCTTTTATAGACGACTATTCGAGATACGGGTACATTTACTTGATTCACCACAAGTCTGAGTGTTTTGATAAGTTCAAAGAGTACAAGGTTGATGTGGAGAAACGTAATGGTAAAAGTATTAAGACACTACGGTCTGATCGTGGTGGCGAGTATCCCTTGGGAGAGTTTAGGAATTACTTATCAAAGGCCGGGATTTAATCCCAACTGTCTGCACCTGGTACACCCCAACAGAATGGTGTGGCAGAACAAAGGAATAGGACTCTTATGGAAATGGTTAGTGTTGGGTTTTTCGGGCCGCGAAAACCGCTTTTTCGTGTCGCGGAAACCCCGAATCACCCATGCCACTGGATCTCGTGTGAAGGATAGATTTTAAAAATATGAGTACGACTTTCAAACTATGATCTACAGTAGATCTACAAAGGAAAAACATTTTATACCTTTGAAGCATGCCCTCGCAAATCCCGCTCGTCTAACGGTACGCCGGATCTCGAAGTTGTCAACGTAGACAACTCTCTAGTGATATCCACACGAACAAGAAGTGTTCTCTAACACTCAAGGATGGAGAAGAGAGCACCACAAGTGTGCTAGCACTCTCTAGGGCTCTCGGGTAGGATTGGAAGAAGAAGAAAGGAAAAGAAGAGAACACACTCCTCTAAAATCTCTATGTGACTTTCACTAACCTTTCTTCTTGGATTAGATTCACTCTCCTTTCTTCTCCCTTGCTTGAAACCCACGACCAAGAGAAGAGAAGGAGCAAGAAGAGAGCTTAGGAGGAGGAAGATCACTTGAATGAGAGTTACACTTGCAAAAAATGAAACTCTTTTCATCTAATTAAGTGGTTTGTAACCTCCATGGGATACCAAGAGTCACAACTCTTGGTAACTCTCATGAGGTGGCACTTCACTTAAGTAACCATGATGATGTGGAGCATCATCATTGGTCCACTTAATGCCAACTCACCAATGAGGTGGCATAAAGTCAAGTCAAACTTGACTCTTCATCTTCCTCTCAAGTCAAGTCAAACTTAACTTAATCTCTCTCATGGTTGATATAATCCAACCATTTAATTCAAGCCAATTTAATATAATGAATCTAATTCATTTAATTAAATTGATTCAATGAGTCATAATCTAAATTAGACTCATTGAACACATGAATCAACTTGAGTCCAACTCAATTAGCCCAATTAGGATTACTCTTAATCCAATTTGATTCATCAAATGAATCTAATCCTCTTGGTTCATCATATGAACCTAATCTCCATCCACTTGTTCTTTGTGTGTGACCCAATAGGTTCTTGTAACGTTGGCAATGCCCCTAAACTCATTTAGAAACATAAGTAATGAGCGGTATCTAGCAATACATCATTACTACCCAAGTTACAAGAATGTTGAGATCCAACATCACCTTGTGACTACTAATTGTGACTCCTCACAATATATGACAAGTGTCCTTCTATCCTAGACATCTAGATTAATCAATGTGAGGCATAGACCGTGTCATCCTCTAATCAATCTAAATCTTGAACTCCAAGTAGACTCACTCAATCAAATGAGTTCAATATCCTATATTGACTCATTTGGGCATGGTCATGCACTTCGTGGTCTCACTCTATCAAGAATACCGATGTCTCTCCCGTCATATAGGAGGGATAGATTCCATCTACATCACTCACATCCCTCCGCATAATTTGTTACATACCCAGTAATCGCCTTTATGGTCCACCTAGTTACGGGTGACGTTTGACGAAACCAAAGTACATAACTCCTTATGTAGGGAACCATGGTGACTTCAGGTCTAAGGACTAGTAGTCATACTAATAGCCACATGAGAAAGTATATGACACTCATGGCGGGTCATTCAGTATACATTCTCTAATGCATACCCATGTGTCAACTTGATATCTCTATATCCATGACTTGTGAGATCAAGTCATCGAGTTGACCTACATGCTAGTCTTATTGCATTAACATTGTCCCTGAATGTTAATACTCGACTAGGAATGATTAAGAGTAGTGTTCCCTATATCATCTCACTATCGGTTCAACTAACCGATTGATATAGGTGAGAACCGTCTACTCAAGGACGTTATTATACTTAGTTTATTTGACACCAATACAAGTAAGTATAATAACCAAAAACCAAATGCCTTTATTTATATAGAATATGATACAACAAGTCCAAAATACAATCATCAAATGATTGGCTCTAGGGCTCTAGCTAACAATCTCCCACTAGCACTAGTGCCAATCAGTGTAGGCTCTAAGCCCAAATGACCTAGTGTGACCATCATGCTTCCTCTGTGCCAAAGCCTTGGTCAAGGGATCTGCGATGTTAGCCTCTGTAGGTACTCTGCAAATCTTCACATCTCCTCTCTTGATGATCTCTCGAATGAGATGGAAGCACCGTAGTATGTGTTTGGTCCGCTGGTGTGAGCGAGGTTCCTTCGCCTGTGCTATAGCTCCATTGTTGTCACAATAGAGCTCAATAGGGTCAGCAATGCTAGGAACCACCCCAAGTTCAGTGATGAACTTGCGAATCCAAACTGCCTCCTTTGCTGCCTCTGATGCAGCAATATACTCGGCCTTTGTTGTAGAGTCAGCTACTGTGTCCTGCTTTGAACTCTTCCAGCTCACAGCACCACCATTAATGCAAAACACGAACCCCGACTGCGATCTATAGTCATCCTGGTCGGTCTGGAAGCTAGCATCACTGTAACCCTTTATAGCTAGCTCATCATTGCCTCCATATATCAAGAAATATTCATTAGTCCTTCTTAAGTACTTTAGAATATTCTTGACAGCTATCCAGTGACTTTCACCTGGATCTGACTGGTATCTGCTCGTCATGCTCAAAGCATACGAGACATCAGGTCGAGTACATAGCATGGCGTACATGATCGATCCTATGGCTGAGGCATAAGGGATCTGATCCATGCGGTCTCTCTCCTCTCTAGAAGAGGGACCTTGAGTCTTCGAAAGACTCATGCCATGTGACATCGGCAGAAATCCCTTCTTGGAGTTCTGCATGGCAAACCGAGGAGTACCTTGTCAATGTATGTACTCTGACTTAGGCCAAACAATCTCTTAGATATATCTCTATAGATCTGTATCCCTAGAATCCGGGATGCCTCACCTAAGTCCTTCATTGAGAAGCAACTGCCTAGCCATGTCTTGACAGACTGAAGCATAGGGATGTCCTTCCCAATGAGCAGTATGTCATCCACATACAATATAAGGAAGACAACTATGTCCCCTACAACCTTCTTGTAGACACAAGGTTTATCTTCGTTCTTGATGAAACCAAACTGTTTGATTGCATCATCGAATCGAAGATTCTAGCTCCGAGAAGCTTGCTTTAGTCCATAAATGGACCTATGCAGCTTGCATACTCTGCTAGTATGCTGTGGATCTACAAAACCCTCAGGTTGTGTCATGTACACATCCTCGAGTAGGTTTCCATTCAGAAACGTGGTTTTGACATCCATCTGCCATATCTCATAGTCATGGTAGGCTGCAATAGCAAGCATGATCCGAATGGACTTAAACATCGCTACTGGAGAAAAGGTTTCATCATAGTCAATACCATGAATCTGCTTGAAACCTTTAGCTACCAAGCGACCCTTATAGATAAGTCCATCCATGTCAGTCTTTCTCTTAAAGACTCACTTACACCCAATGGATTTTACCCCTTCAGGTGGATCAACCAAAGTCCATACTTGGTTGGTGTACATGGATTCCATTTCGGATCTCATGGCCTCTAGCCATTTCTTGGAATCTGGTCTCATCACAGCTTCCTGATAGGTGGTAGGCTCATCCTCTATGAGCACAATGTCATCATGGTCAGACAAGAGAAATGAGTATCTCTCAGGCTGACGACGTACCCTATCAGATCTGCGAAGAGGTATGTCTACTTGAACTGGTTGTTGTTCCTCAACTCCTTGTGGAACAACATCATCCACAACACTTTGTGATTCCAGTTCAACTTCCATTGAGGCTTCAGTGCTATTGTTCGCATCTTGAACTTCTTCAAGATCGAACGTGCTCCCACTAGTCTTTCTAGAAACAAAGTCCCTTTCTAGAAAGACCCCAGTCTTTGCCACAACTACCTTGTGCTGACTGGGAATGTAGAAGTAATATCCCTTAGTTTCCTTGGGATATCCAATAAATAGCATTTGTCAGATTTGGGTCCTAACTTGTCTGAGACTTGACGTCTAACGTAAGCCTCACAACCCTAAATCCTCATGAAAAACACATGGGCATCTCTCCCAGTCCATATCCTATATGATGTCTTTATCACGACCTTGGATGGAACTCGGTTGAGTATAAAAGCTGCCGTGTCTAGAGCATAACCCCAAAGGTATGTCGGAAGATCTGTGTGACTCATCATAGATTGCACCATATCTAATAGGGTACGATTCCTCCTTTCGGATACACCATTCCACTGTGGTGTTCCAGGAGGAGTGAGTTGGGATAGAATCCCACACTCAGCTAGATAGTCACGGAACTCATGCCTTAAGTATTCACCACCTCGATCTGATCGAAGTATTTTAATACTCTTGCCAAGCTGGTTCTGTACTTCATTCTTGAATTCTTTGAACTTTTCAAAGGATTCAGACTTATGTGTCATCAAGTATACATAACCATATCTACTGAAGTCATCAGTAAATGTGATGAAGCATCTATAACCGCCTCTAGCAGCAACATTGAAAGGGCCACATACATCACTATGTATGAGTCCTAACAAATCAGTTGCTCTCTCGCTGTGCCCACTAAAGGGAGTCTTGGTCATCTTGCCTCGTAGGCATGACTCGCATATCTCATATGATTCAAAATCAAATAAGTCCAACAAACCATCCTTATGGAGCTGGGATAAGCGCTTGTCATTTATATGACCTAAGCGAAAGTGTCAGAGGTAGGTTTGGTTCATGTCATTTGACTTGAACCTCTTGGTATTTATGTTATAGATAGGGCTCTCAAGGTCTAGAATATAGAGTCCGTTTATTAGAGGTGCACTACAATAGAACATATCATTTAAAAAGACGGAACAACATTTGTTCTTTATTGTAAACGAAAATCCTTTCTTGTCAAACAAGAAACTGAAATTATGTTCTTAGTCAAGGCAGGCACATAACAAAAATCATCTAATTCTAGTACAAGCCCAGAGGGAAGAGATAGATGGTAAGTTCCTACAGCAATAGCAACAACCCGTGCTCCATTGCCTACTCGTAGGTCTATCTCACCCTTCGTCAATGCCCTGCTATTTCTCAGCGCTTGTACATTAGTACAAATGTGCGAAGCACATCCGGTATCTAATACCCACGATGAAGAAATAGAGAGGTTGACTTCTATAACATGTATACCTGAAGTAGAAATCTTATTTCTCTTCTTCTTAAGATCTTCCAGGTATTCTTTGGAGTTCCTCTTCCAGTGCCTTGCTTGTCCTTGATATAGGTGACAAAGATGTTCAACCATATCGTAAGCGCCCATCAACTCATGTTGCTTCTGAAGCTCAGAGTTCATGGTCGCGAGCATAAGACAGGACACATCTAATACGTCATCTTGATGCTTCTTGTAAGCATCACGGTCTGCTCGCGTGGCAGTGGCAGGAGGAGCCTCCGGAATGGGCTGCTCCAGAACGTACAGTTTACGTTCCTGAGTGAGAACTATTCTGTGATTCCTGTACCAGTCCAGGAAATTTGCTCCGTTGAGCTTGTCCTTCTTAAGGACAGAATGCAGAGAGAAGATGTTCGTGTTCAACGTCATGGCAATTCTACAACAGAAATAAATGCAAAAATAAGTATCATATTCTTAATCATTTAATTAGGCCTTTAACTAAATGATGCTCCTACTGAATTCTATAATTCATGTGGGACAAGATCCACATCATACTAACCCTTGAGTTAGCTTTGGCTAATACGCCCAAGACTTAGTATGATCGGTAGATAACGATTACCAATTACATCTCTATGCAACTCTTGTTTATAGGATCAATATCCGCATTTATATTAAAACTCGAGTTAGCTTTGGCTAATACGCCCGAGAGTTAATATATATGTGATTTTGACCTATCTTTCCAACTATTGGAAGAATGCCTATAGTTATACTCAATCCAACAGAGTTAACTAGGAATACTCAATCTAATTGAGTTGTACTCACCCATGCGTTGATAGGCGGGACCAAGATTGTCCCTCCGTACTCTACCAAGATAGTATGTGTTGCTCTGCTTTGGCAGATTCAACAACAACATGCGATCGAGGTAGTGGTAGGTATCACGACATGGTAGGCATTACGAGTTGACGTGATTTAGATCTAATCTAAACGATGATGCGTATCATATACTCGATAGATCTAATCTAATCGAAGGGTGCATCATGTGCACGACTTAGATCTAATCTAATAGTAAGGCACTAATTAATTACTTAATTAACTATCATGCATCACATACACACAAAACAATTAATTAAATAATTAATCAAATAATTTTGTGATTATGTCATGGCCCTACTACGATCTTCTCAAGCCAATGAGAAGATCGGATGGTCAACCTAAGGTCAACAGCTTCTCAAGCTTCTTCGTTTGACCACCTTGTGTTGCTCGCGCCCTCCTCGTAACTCCGTCTCGAGTGGACCTTCCACAGCTCCAATTTTCTACATTACAATTTTGAAACTCGAGTTACATTCGAGTCTAAATCTAGTTTACAACCAGAATATAAGAGAAAGGCACGACGCGTAGGTCGCGAATAAAATAAAAATAAAAATAAATACAGCACGCACATCACATAACGGCACGCATGCCGTATCATGAATTACAACACATTTATTCCAATCCAATTGGGTCATTTGGGCCATGACTATCACAAAAATAATATATAATTCAAAATTATATATTTTTCATAATTTTCTATAATTTTTCATAATTTTACAGATTTTATGAGTAAATTTTTCCCGGCGATCCAGATTAGCGATTTCGGGCGCAATCGCGGAACAAATCCCCTTGCGGGGCTAGGGGCAGTACCCCTACCCGCGATCTAACCATCGCGAGTTGCTCCTAAGCGATCCAAGAGCGCCTTATCCCGCTGTCCCAAAATATTTTGGGGCGAAACTTTGCCGTTTTGGAAAATTCTTCTCGGTAGTCGAAGCCTACAAGTGTCGAAACACTTGTGCTTCGCTTCTACGAGAAAAATACCCATAAAAACTCTAAAAACCATAAAATTACAGAATATCATAGAACTATATATTTGTCATAAAAACAAAAACTAAACTCGTACAAGATTCGCACGTGGCTCTGATACCACTGTTGGGTTTTTCGGGCCGCGAAAACCGCTTTTTCGCGTCGCGGAAACCCCGAATCACCCATGCCACTGGATCTCGTGCAAAGGATAGATTTCAAAAATATGAATACGAGTTTCAAAATATGATCTACAGTAGATCTACAAAGGAAAAACATTTTATACCTTTGAAGCGTGCCCTCGCAAATCCCGCTCGTCCAACGGTACCCCGGATCTCGAAGTTGTCAACGTAGACAACTCTCTAGTGATATCCACACGAACAAGAAGTGTTCTCTAACACTCAAGGATGGAGAAGAGAGCACCACAAGTGTGCTAGCACTCTCTAGGGCTCTCGGGTAGGATTGGAAGAAGAAGAAAGGAAAAGAAGAGAACACACTCCTCTAAAATCTCTATGTGATTTTCACTAACCTTTCTTCTTGGATTAGATTCACTCTCCTTTCTTCTCCCTTGCTTGAAACCGACGACCAAGAGAAGAGAAGGAGTAAGAATAGAGCTTAGGAGGAGGAAAATCACTTGAATGAGAGTTACACTTGCAAAAAATGAAACTCTTTTCATCTAATTAAGTGGTTTGTAACCTCCATGGGATACCAAGAGTCACAACTCTTGGTAACTCTCATGAGGTGGCACTTCACTTAAGTAACCATGATGATGTGGAGCATCATCATTGGTCCACTTAATGTCAACTCACCAATGAGGTGGCATAAAGTCAAGTCAAACTTGACTCTTCATCTTCCTCTCAAGTCAAGTCAAACTTAACTTAATCTCTCTCATGGTTGATCTAATCCAACCATTTAATTCAAGCCAATTTAATATAATGAATCTAATTCATTTAATTAAATTGATTCAATGAGTCATAATCTAAATTAGACTCATTGAACACATGAATCAACTTGAGTCCAACTCAATTAG
Source organism: Zingiber officinale (assembly GCF_018446385.1). Classification (NCBI taxonomy): domain Eukaryota; kingdom Viridiplantae; phylum Streptophyta; class Magnoliopsida; order Zingiberales; family Zingiberaceae; genus Zingiber; species Zingiber officinale. The sequence goes on along the minus strand of NC_056006.1, from coordinate 56,063,850 downwards.
CCCAATTAGGATTACTCTTAATCCAATTTGATTCATCAAATGAATCTAATCCTCTTGATTCATCACATGAACCTAATATCCATCCACTTCTTCTTTGTGTGTGACCCAATAGGTTCTTGTAACATTGGCAATGCCCCTAAACTCATTTAGAAACATAAGTAATGAGCGGTATCTAGCAATACATCATTACTACCCAAGTTACAAGAATGTTGAGATCCAACATCACCTTGTGACTACTAATTGTGACTCCTCACAATATATGACAAGTGTCCTTCTATCCTAGACATCTAGATTGATCAATGTGAGGCATAGACTGTGTCATCCTCTAATCAATCTAAATCTTGAAATCCAAGTAGACTCACTCAATCAAATGAGCTCAATATCCTATATTGACTCATTTGGGCATGGCCATGCACTTCGTGGTCTCACTCTATCAAGAATACCGATGTCTCTCCCATCATATATGAGGGATAGATTCCATCTACATCACTCACATCCCTCCGCATAATTTGTTACATACCTAGTAATCGCCTTTATGGTCCACCTAGTTACGGGTGACATTTGACGAAACCGAAGTACATAACTCCTTATGTAGGGAACCATGGTGACTTCAGGTCTAAGGACTAGTAGTCATACTAATAGCCACATGAGAAAGTATATAACACTCATAAAACGATCCATGATACTTTCTCATGGCGGGTCATTCAGTATACATTCTCTAATGCATACCTATGTGTCAACTTGATATCTCTATATCCATGACTTGTGAGATCAAGTCATCGAGTTGACCTGCATGCTAGTCTTATTGCATTAACATTGTTCCTAAATGTTAATACTCGACTAGGAATGACTAAGAGTAGTGTTCCCTATATCATCTCACTATCGGTTCAACTAACCGATTGATATAGGTGAGAACCGTCTACTCAAGGACGTTATTATACTTAGTTTATTTGACACCAATACAAGTAAGTATATTAACCAAAAACCAAATGCCTTTATTTATATAGAATATGATACAACAAGTCCAAAATACAATCATCAAATGATTGGCTCTAGGTCTCTAGCTAACAGTTAGATCAATGATGAGTTTTTCAGAATTACCAAATTCGTTTTGGGGGTATGCTCTAGAAATGGTAGTGTACATTCTAAACATGGTACCTTCTAAGTCAATACCCTATACTCCCATAGAATTGTAGAATGTGCGTAACCCTAGTCTGAAACATATTCAGATTTGGGGTAGTCCAGCACATGTGCTGAAGGGAGATAGTGATAAGTTGGAATCATGTACAGAAGTTTACTTGTTTGTGGGTTATCCTAAAGGAACGAAAGGTGATTTATTTTATAATCCTAAAGATTATAAGGTTATTGTTAGCACCAATGCCCGATTTTTAGAAGAAGACTTTGTAATGAACCACATGCCCATGAGTAAAATTGTTCTTGAGGAAATTAGAGAAGACACGCCTAATTTAGTACCAATTGTACAAGTTCAGATACCACAAGAAACTGCAACATGTGTCACAAATGATGCACAATTACAAGTAGTGCCTCATCATAGTGAGAGGGTTATTAGGCAACCTGAAAGATTCATGTTTTTGGGAAAGTCTTCGGACTTGATCCCTGGTGAACATGAACTTGATCCTAAGACATATGATGAAGCACTCCAAGATAAAGATGCAGCATCTTGACAAAGTGCAATGAACTCTGAAATAGAATCTATGTATTCTAATCAGGTCTGGGAGCTTGTAGAGCCACCAAATGGTGCAAAAGCCATTGGATGTAAATGGATCTACAAAAAAAAAAGAGGGACAGACGGTGGAAACCTTTAAAGCAAGGCTTGTTGCAAAAGGGTATAGTCAGAAAGAGGGAATCGATTATGAGGAACCTTTTCGCCGGTAGCCATGCTTAAGTCTATACAGATTCTTTTATCTATTGCCGCTCATATGGTTTATGAGATTTGACAAATGGATGTCAAGACTGCTTTTCTTAATGGAAGTCTTGAAGAAAACATCCATATGAAGCAACCAAAGGGATTCATTGCGAAGGGCAAAGAGGATCTTGTATGTAAGCTCAACCGGTCTATTTATAGACTGAAACAAGTTTCGAGATCTTGGAACATCCGGTTTAATGGAGTGATCCAGTCTTATGGATTCATTCAGTGTCTGGATGAGTCTTGTGTATATAAGAAGTGTGACGGAAACGTGGTGGTATTTCTTGTATTATACGTAGATGATATTTTGCTTATTGGCAACAATGCCAAAGTATTGTCAAACATAAGGGTATGGTTGTCCAAGCAATTTGATATGAAGGACTTGGGAGAATGTGGACATATTCTTGGGATCAAGGTAATAGGGGATTGCAAGAAAAGGATGTTGTGCTTATCCTAAGCTTCGTATATTGATACTATCTTTGCTCGTTTTAGCATGCAAAACTCCAAGAAAGGTTTCTTACCCTTTCGACATGGAGTACCTTTATCAAAGGAGATGTCTCCTAAGACAACAAAAGAGATAGAGGAGATGAAGGCAGTTCCTTATGCTTCAGCTGTAGGAAGTCTGATGTATGCAATGTTATGTACGAGACCTGATATCTGTTTTACCATGGGTATGGTTAGCAGATATCAAAATAACCCTGGACAGGGACATTGGACTGCCATAAAGCATATATTAAAATACCTGAGAAGGACTAGAGATTATATGCTGGTTTACCAGGCAGATGATTTGTGTAACACCCACGAAATCTAGTAGTTATATATATGTGAGTATCCTTTTTTTTTTGTAGAATAAAAAGGGAGATAGAACCAAAAAGATATAAAAAGAAAAGAGGTGAGGTCAAGGATTGAACCTTGAACCTTTTAATTAAATGGCAAACTTTAGGAGTTATGGAATGACCAATAGGCCATCATGAATTATTGTTGAAAGGGGGATGAAAATTTTAGATAAAGTAAGAGTATGGTTAAGAGAAGGAAACAAGAAAATATCAAGTAGATTTCTTCCTCCTTCTCTTGATTAAGAAAAGAACAAGCAAAAGACAAATTGTCTTTCCCTTCTTTCTTCCTTTCATTTTCGTGAGGATGAAGGAGGAGATGGGATTAGAAGAATTAAGGGGATGAATGGGGACATGTTTCTCATTAGGTAAAAATATAAATGAGTTAAGGAGAAAGGGAAGGCAAAGTTCATCTTTGCTTCTTCCTCCCACTTAGCATAAGGAGGAAAGAAAGAAAGGGATTTCATTTATCTTCCTTCTTTTCCTCTTCCTCACCATTGCCAAAACCTAAAGCTCTCCCTCTCCTAATTCCGAAATCCACCTAAGGTTTTTCTTCCTAAGAATACTAATCCACAAGAAGGAGCCTTCAAGATCTATCCCTTCCAAGCAAGAGAAGAAAAAGGGAGTGCTAGATGGAGAAGCTCTCTTCTTCCTCCTCATAAGGGTACCATTTTCTTAGCAACCACAAGCGAAAGGATGTGAGTATTCCCTCACCTGTGGTACAAGTAGCTCATTGTTTTCCATAAATTTAAATGGCTTAAAGACCTAGGAAGGTTCTTGCAACTTTCGGCCATGCCAAGTTTAAAAGCCTAGAAAAGTTTAAACTCAAATCTAACATGTTTATGATCTTTCTTATGATATGATATGAATATTTCCTTGGTGTTTCATGCTTGTATGTTACTTAGAATTAGATGAACCCCACCTTAGGGTTTCGACCATGAGGAGACTAAATGCCTAGGAAAGCTTAAACTCAAATCTAACATGTTTATGATCTTTCTTATGACATGATATGAATATTTCCTTGGTGTTTCATGCTTGTATGTTACTTAAAATTAGATGAACCCCACCTTAGGGTTTCGGCCATGAGGAGACTAAATGCCTAGGAAAGCTTAAACTCAAATCTAACATGTTTATGATCTTTCTTATGACATGATATGAATGTTTCCTTGGTGTTTCATGCTTGTATGTTACTTAGAATTAGATGAACCCCACCTTAGGGTTTCGGCCATGACAAGTTTAAAAGCCTAGGAAAACTTAAACACAAATCCAACTTACTTATGATCTTCCTGATGATATGGTATGAAGATAACTTGATGTACTTATGATTTCATGTTGGTTAGAACTAGGTACTCATGCTTTGAACTTTCGGCCAACATAGGATTAAAAAGGGCTAGGCAAGCTTAAACTCAACCCTAACATGCTCATGTTTTTCCCTATGATATGATATGAAGTTAACATGATATTCTTATGCTTGTCTTTGGTTTAGAACTTAGTTTCACACTTCATGACTTTCGGCCACATCATGATTTGTAGACCTAGGAAGCTTAGAACCTAAACTAAATATGCTCATGATGTTCCTTATGATAAATGATATGAAATTGGTTTAGGGTTCACATGTTTATATGCTATTTGTAACCTAGGTTTAGGCTTTGCATGTTTCGGCCACAACATGATTTGTAGACCTAGGAAGCTTAGAACCTAAACTAAATATGCTCATGATGTTCATTATGATAAATGATATGAAATTGGTTTAGGGTTCACATGGTTATATGCTATTTGTAACCTAGGTTTAGGCTTTGCATGTTTCGGCTACAACATGATTTATAGACCTAGGAAGCTTAGAACCTAAACTAAATATGCTCATAATGTTCCTTATGATAAATGTCATGAAATTGGTTTAGGGTTCATATGCTTGTATGTTGCTTTCAACCTAGGTGATCCCCTTGCATGTTTCGGCCACCTATGATAGGTTGATGATTGAGACCCAATTATGACTCTTTATGTGCTTCACATGCCATGATATGAATTAGGAGATGTTAACTTATGTTTCATGCATGATTATGTTCCCATGATATGATATATGCTCATTTATGAATGCTTATGAATCATTCATTTAAAATGTCTCCTATGATGTGCTATATGCTCAAGTATATATGCTTATGAAATGACAAGTAAAGGCCTAAGAGTTGCTTCCCTAATTGCTGGGACTAAGAGCACTCTTTATGATATGCTAAGTGAAAGGCCTAAGAGTTGCTTCCCTATCAAGTGGGACTAAGAGCACTCTTCATGCTAAGTTATGAATGACATGAACATGATGAATTATGAATGACATGAACATTATATGCTATGATTATATGACATGCTATTTTACTTTGTATGGCTTGTAGCAAGGGTGGGCTCCATAAGCGCCCCTAGGCCGACGGACTATGAACGGGTCTAGTAAAAAGGGATGGGCTCCTTAGTACGCCCCTAGGTCGACGGTCGTAGTACGGACCTAGTTCCCTAGTAGGTTCGGGGCTAGCTACCCTATCTTAGGGATTGCGCGCATTTATGTATGTATGTGGTACAAGCCGGACCCTCATAATGATATTATGTTCAAGTATTATATGATATATTTTTTTTTAAAAGCATCTTGCACATGATATTACCCATGTTTTAAAGGACATCTTGCATATATGTTTATGATATGATATGATGTTTCTCCTTATGCTATGATATGATGTTCTTTATGTTATGATATGATATGTCATGATGCTTACTTTTACGTTATGATATGATATGACATGATGCTTTCAATTATGTTATGATATGATATGACATGATGTTTCTTTTATGTTATGATATGACATGATGTTCTTTTATGCTATGATATGGTATGATATGATGTTCTCTTTTATGCTATGTTAAAATGTGATATGATACTCTTGCATGATATGTTGTTTAGATGTTTTATGTGTCCATGCTATATGTTGTATGATTTTGCTATGACATGTGTTTTTTTTTTTTTGTGAGTAGGAAAGAATCTCACTAAGCCTTGTGTGTTTATAGTTACTTTCTTTGTACCACAGATAAAGGTAAAGGATGAATAAACTAAAGGAGCAACAGGAGGGGCAGGAGATGTGTGTAGTGGTGGCTTGGCTAAGAAAGAAAGACCTGCTTACGTTGATTTAGGATTGATATGAACTATGCTTAATTTATGTTGATGACTTGCATGATCACTTTACTTATGCTTATGTTAGAAATGGATATTATGACTCTTTAAGTTCATAACTATGCTAAGCATGCTCGTATGAAAAATGATTACTTTCGCTGTTTTTGAAATTCATGTACGTATGTTATGTAGAAAGTAACCCCGCTTCCACTAGCAGGAGGGGCGGGCGTTACAATTTGCTCCCTGTGGGTTACACGGATTCAGATTTCCAATAAGATAGGGGCAATAGTAAGTCAACCTCGGGGCTTTGTGTTTACTTTAGGAGGTGGATCCATAACAATGGAGGAGTGTTAAGCAGAAATACGTTTCAGACTCCACCATGGAAGCTGAGTATGTGGCAGCCTTTGAGGCAGCCATAGAAGTTGTATGACTCAAAACTTCATGATGGATTTAGATGTGATTCCTGGTTTGCCCAAAATTATTACAGTTCATTGTAATAATAGTGGTGCAGTAGCAAACTCGAAGGAACCACGAGCCCATAAGGCAAGTAAACACATAAAGCACAAGTACCACCTAATACGAGGAGAGATTATTGTTGCCAAGATTACATCAGTAGATAACCTGGCATATCCTTTCTCTAAGGCCTATCCAGCGAGAGCTTTTGATTGGCATGTTGAGAAGATGAGAATCGTATGTATGGCAGTATATATGGTAGCATAGTCTTTTAGTATAAGTGGAAGATTGTTGGGATGTATACTAAAAGCCTAGCTTTTTGTATGAACATAAGAATCACATTGGTCAAATGTCTTCATTTATGATAAATGCAGTTGTCCATTTAATTTATATTGTAGATAATATGGTGTTTGACACAGAAGATCATGTTATCAGTTTCTTATAAATTATAAATAGTAGCTCACAACCAAGATGGAATGGGATAAAACATTGGAGTGGTTGTAGTGTAATTTGGTATTAGTTTATCTTAACTATAAAATTACACTAATACACTATGTGTGTATTGAGTAGGACCATTTGAGATTATTTTTTTTTTATACTGACTGCATAAAAGAACAAAACCTCTGTTATTATGGACGTGTGTACTCTTAATTCCGATATAATAACAAGTACGTATACTTAGTATTTATTTCTTTAATTTATCAATGGGTGAGATTTAGTTCGTTAAATCAATAGGCCCGATAAATAGGGAAATGATATTATTTATATGGCGTGTTATTGATTATAGAAGGAAACTGTGCCCTAGTAATCTAGGTTGATGGTGTCCCCTTGAGGAGCTCATAAGAATTGTCATGTAAACCCTGAAGGTGGATTTTGTCCGACATGACAATGAAGTTGAGTGGTACTACTTTTTGAGTTAGATATTAATTAAGTGAGTTGTCAGTAATTCATTTAATTAGTGGACATTAGATATTTTAAACACAGGGAGATTAATGCATTCATGATAAGAAGGAGCGCATAATGTAATTTGGGATTGGTGCGGTAGTTCAATATTAACTCTTTAGTGGTATGAGTTATTATTGATGAATGATCACATTGCAGAACCATAAGGGAACTATCATAACCAATAGACATGACTGTATCAATAAATGTTTATCGATAAGAACAATAACTCCTCAACATTTCCCACCCGAATGACTAAGAAATGAAAATCTCTCGTGGTAGATCCAGTATGCACTGCACTCTCGGACAATGGACAGTACCATGCGTCTATCCTGCCTCCTTGTCTACTCGGTCCGTGGGCCTTCTGGCATATCCTGGAAGTCATCCTCACCTGTAATATAAATGTGGTGAGTCTATGACCCAGCAAGTATAGACCAATATGAGTATGAAGATATCCATAAAGTAGTAGAAATAGCAACTAGAAGCCTTTTAAAGAAAACGTAGCACAACCAAGTACGACATAAGAAAGATATAACATGCAACAGTGTTCCTACGTAGCTAATAAGGTGAATATGTCATATATTCGGTAACCACAATTAGAGCCTGTCACGCCCCAGAAGAGTCCCTGTCCGAAGAAATTTCGACAACATCTCCCCTGTACGGGTGACAATCTGAAACATTACTACATACAAAATATACCTCAGCCACACTCGGCTGGAATATATATATACAAAATACAAACAACAGAACACACAGTTTAATATACTCAGCCTACCCAGCTGGACAAAAATGAAATAAACACAACCACGCAATTTATATCATCAGCCCACTCGGCTGGAACAAAATAAATACATCCACACGGTTTAATAAGTCTACATGGTTGAACGTAAACACACAGCAGTGGAAGACATAAAACGATACGGACGTAAAACCAACGACAACACTAATAAAAATACCTGTCATCACAGACTTGACCAAAAATTCACATCGACTAGTTGAAAAACAAAATACACAAAATCAATATACCACCCCAAACGATAATAAAACCAAAATGAAAACTATCCTCGAGTGTGACATAGGACCTAGGACTGGTAGCTGACATCTCTCCAAGCATCCATGACTCATCTATTTGTTACCTGACGAAAGAAAAACCATTTTGTGGGGTGGTGAGTATTGGAACTCAGCGGTAAAGAAAGAGATAGTGCATGAACATAATAAACCAATAGAGAATGGCAAAAGGAATACAGTCTCATAAGAGGAATAGCAGATACTACAATAGAACCAAAATAAATGCTCATACCTGAAACCATATCCTAGGGTTGGTATAGTAGGTCAGAACTGGTACTAATCTGTTACAGTACTACTCATAACTACAGAGGTAATAAGCAAGGTATATACAAATTTCCAATGACTAAACATCTATAATGAGAATATATCTCAACATAAGTAAGCGTATCAGCATATGTGAACAACAGCAGTAAGTAAGCAATAACAACATATATAGACAGCAGTAGCCAAAACAAATATAATAACAATAGCGTATGCACGGATGGCCACTCCCGCCCACCTCTCTGCACCATGACCCTCGTATGGTCGAGAGGTCGGGTCAGTGACAGACTGTACATCACTCCAGCTACCACTCACACGAGTGGCTGAGGGGACAGTTGCATAGTAGCTAACTAGCTACATCTGCGACGGGGTCCCTGCTGCTCGTACTACAGCTACCTCTACCCATGAGAGGCCGAGTGCGGCACGACAGGACAAGCGGCATCAACTCCAGCTACCACCCACTCGAGTGGCCGAGGATGCGGCCCCTTTTTAACGACTCCCTCGACCGCAAGGGAGAATTGGTCGTTGACATGATGCGCCAAATGCAACATTCATCATACAAATATAGACAAATTTAGGAATGCTACATGAAGCCAGCATGCTCATTATAGTACATAATAAACAACAATCAAAGCATACAAACATGGTATTTAGTATCTGCTACTGATCATGGACAACAACAAGAGACTGTATAGATATGGAAATGAATTTCTCAAAGATCGCGTGGAAGTATCAAGCGCAGGAAAATCAGAGTGGAATCAAGGTAAAAACAGTTTCTTATCCAAAATAGTTCATGCACCAAGGTCAAAGTACTAAAAGAAACAAAGCAAGAAGTACCCGCCTTATGTGGAGATCGAGCTAACCGTCTTCAATCAATGTCCTGCAAATCACGTGATGTACAATTTAGCTAATTTCATAAACAACACTAACTAAACCAAAACCCAACTTAATTAGGGAAAAACCCTAATCCAACGAACCTCAATTCACCTAAATCTATCAAAATTCCTAACTACCTTTCAAGATCCAATACTAAGAGCAAAAACCATATTGGGTTCACACCTCAACCTACTAGATTAGACCACAAGTTCATTGCTAACCCAAAAACAAGGCTACCACAGAACAAACCGCCAATCGCAATTGCACTATCCCATAGCTATCTGAAGAAACAACTCATCAACGGAACACATCACACAACACCCACAATTATTCGATGAACGAAAACAACAATCAAATGAACCCATCACTTCTAAACAGACATGTGTGTCTTCATTCAAGGTTCAAATCACCAATAGTCGGATCAAAACTTTTGAGGAAAAATTGGAAAGAGCAAAACCTCATCTCAACTAACCAAGACCACCTAGACCTCTATCCCGAATCCAAACCATCGAGCAGAAACCATCCGAACACCAAATTCAATCACAAACACCCAAATCGGCAGCATACCTATTTCGCATAACATGAGCCAAGCAACATCGAATTCAATCAAAAGCCCCAAAGCCCAAATCTGTTCGTGAAAACCAGAAGGCATCTCAAGAGGAAGCAGGACATCAAGATCCGTCCAGTGAACACACATCTTAGACGAGCAATCAACCTCACCTAAATTCCTAACCCATACCTCATGGATCTCGTATAAACATAAGGGAGAATACCTGCCGGATCCGTTAGGGCACAGCACGGAGGGAAGAGGCTGAAGGTTGTGACTCGTCGGCTTGGTGAGGGGAATCGCGAGGAACGGGAGCGGCGCAATGAAGGAGAGGCTGGAAGCTGGGGCTTGTCGCAACCGACAATGGTGCGGCGTCTCTGGTGCTGGCGTGAGGAGAGGTCGACGGCGTCTGAGGTGGCTCAGGGAAGATGCGACAGTGAAGGAGAAGAGGGATGGGAGAGGGCACCAACGAGATGGCCTTCAACTGCTCTCCGATGGATCTCGTTGCCGGCGGCAGTGGAGGTGGGGGAGGGCGACGCGAGGAAGAAAAAGGAATCGGCAATGGGAAGAGGGGAGAAAGGGAAGAGCTCGGCGGTGCGGCTCGAGAAGGAAGGGGATCGCCGTCTAAGGCTAGGGCACGGGAAGGCTTTTAAAGAAAAGGAAAAAGAAAATATTTAAGGAAATTAAACATTTCCTCGTTTAAATCGGGTAACTTAAACAGACTTTTCCTTAGCCTAATAATTGATCCCCCTTAACGTACCTCATACGAGCTCCAATTAATTCCCAGAAAATTTTAAAAAATTCCTAAAAAATCCAATAAAATTATTCGCCCATTAATCTTATTATTTAATTATTATCTGGTTCAGTATTTTACAGAGCCAGTCAACAGTCCCATGAACCTAGAGGTACCTCATAGAGAACATGCATCCAGTCATATTGCTGAAGCTAACCATATCAGTCAAGTTTGGATGGGCCCTCCCCGGAGCTCATCCCGGGTCACCCATCCCGTACTGCTACCATATATGCTCATACACATCCAATTAGCCACATAAGATTTATATACCCATAATAAATTCCAGTCATTCATTTCATAGTATTTTTCAGTCATTCCTTCCATATCCGTTCCAGTAACCATAGCCTATTTCATTTATTCCTTAAGCATATCCATTCGCAACGAAAACTTATTAAAGCCAAATTTGTGCATTTCATAAATAATCTATGGAGAATAATTCAACTCATGCATAACAAAATGGAGGATTGCTCACAAGTATTAATACCAACTCATAGTAACATTAACCCATAGGCAAATAACTAATCATGACAAATCAAACAGTATTCATAATTTCTATCCTGTATCAGTTTCGAAGATATTTCATTAACAAGAGCATATATGGCTTAAATCCTATTACTTCACACCACAAACTCATCTCAGCATAAGGATTCTTCAACCCTCCAAAATTAAATCAGTCAGATATCCTTTATAAAAGAAATCACACTAAATCCGTAAACAATCACAAGACCAAACCAACAAGACGAAATTCACACATCACCACAGTCCTCCATGATAATGGATCAACATCAGAACTCCAAGGAAAACAGAACGATTTTGCATGGAAACCCAATCGAAGCCTCAGCTATCCGAGAATACAAAACAACAACTAAGGTAAATCCTGTATTTCTCCAAATCTATTCAATCACTGCAGAATTTAATAGAACAACTTCAAGATCATTACAACCACAACAGAAATCGAACGGTAACAGCATGGAAACAGAAACGTCTATAGAAATCCTGACGAGCCTTTCAAAACTCCCAGATGCACAAAACAAATCTAACACCGTCGCAATCAACCAAAGCTACCAAAAACTTGATCGCAGGGCCAAATCGGCAAGGAGAAACCGATTAAAACTCATTTCAATCACAAATCATAGCAGAACTTGGTGAAATCACAATTCAAACTCAGAACCTCACAAGATCGTTAAGCCGAGACATAAGCACCACAGGAAAACCAATTCGCAATGCAATCCACAGAACTCGAAACACAACCCAATCCTCTAAATAACTTCTCGGTCAGGCACTTGATCAAACCCAATTTCACAGCAAGAAGATTGCGAACAGGACATTCCAGAAAGCGTAGTCACACTGATTTCCCAATCTTGCCTCGGAACAAACCTCAGCACAGGAGACAAGCTTCGTTGCTTCCAACCCGGCCATTAAACCACATGAAACTCCGATTAAAGCCATCATCCAGTGGAAACCTCAGGACAATCACTAAATCAAAGCATAAAACTCGAAAAGAACACTCTCCAAATCGAAAGAAGCGATGAAATCTTGTTTAAAACGACAACAGTCCAGCAGAACTTGTCAATAAAAACCTCAGCGACTCCCAGTTTTCTACTCCATACCTCACGGATCTCGCGTTAACATAGAGGTTGTACTTTCCTTCCTTTCCTCGTTCCTCTGTCAGAGCCCTCGCCCTAGCTGTAGCCGTGCTGCCGGTGTGGTGGTCAAGGGACTCCACGTCCGCTCGCAACTCCGCCGCAAGCTCGCCGAGATCTCGTGGTGCTTGATCGGAAACCTGAGCTTGGTGGAGAGCCGATCTACACCAGCGAAGGCGAAGAGTAGAGGTAGAACGATGATTCGGGCCAAAATCAACCGGAATCGGGAGGTATAGGTGTTGGAAATGGGGGGATAGTGGGGAACGTGGCCCATGTTCCCCACTACACATAATGGAAAAGTCCATTATGCCCCTAGTGTATTTTCCTATATAAAGGGGGTCCGTCCAAGGCTCAGGGTGTGTGAAATCGCGATCGTGCGACGAGAGTCAGAGGAGAACATCCAAAGCGACGGGATTTGGTTTGTGGAATTGCGGAGGGCTTTCCGATCCTGTGATCGCTCTTCCGATAGCAAGTTTCGTCATTGCCGATTGCAGATCTGCGGGAGATCGCTGTAAGTTTTTACCGCATTTAATTAATTCGTCTTTCATGCATTTAGAAAATATTTTCAACATTGGTATCAGAGCCAAGTTATTTGTTCTAAATGTATGTGCGATCTCCTATTTAAAATTGCTGCCGTGAACGGAGTCCGTCTTCCGTCTAGTTTTGCCGTAGCCAAGCATATTGTGTTCATGTTGCAATCTGTTACAGTCGTCGGCATCAAAAGCAGCCGTAATCAACGTCTGTTGAAAGGTCTTGAATGAACACTCATGGAGTTTGTCTCTGTGTGTTGGCCAACGGCATACTCGAGGCTGCCTTTGAAATTTCTGTACAGCGTTCGTCGCTGTGAGCGGCGTGCGTGGCTTGAGCGGCCTGTGCAACGTGGGCAGTTGCGAAGAAATCGGCAGAATAACGAAGCACAGTGCTTCGTGTGAGATAAAGTTTGATTTTGAAAAATCAAATAATAAAAAAAAAACCGTGAACGAAAATACTGCATGCATATGAAATTAAGAAACATAATATGCTTATGTTTTTTAATTAAAGTATAATTTTTTGTTTGCCATATGATGCATCGTTGAAATATGCTAATGCATGCTTATTGTTTCATGCTAATGTATGCCTACTGTAGCATTTTTTTTAATTTGGATGCATGCCTACCGTAGCATTAATTTCAATTTGGGTGCATACAGTAATTAATTGAAAATAAGTTCAATTAATTTCATCATTAATGATAAATGATCAAAATAAATTTTGGTCCATTTAGATCCGGTTCAGGTTTAAATCATTAGTTGGTTTAATCGAATCAATTTGATCCAAACCCAAAATCAATTTGGGTTAATTAATTGGACTTAGACCAAATATGATCAAAATTCAGATTTGATCAAAACAATTAGATTTGTTCTAATTGGTCGGACTTAAACCAATGGGCATTGGTTTGATCAAATGGATCTGAGTTTGATCAATAAGTCTGAAATTGGTTGAAATGGACTTAGAGGAAAATTAACAGAACATAGGTACAAAAATCCCTGTCCAATTAGATTAGTTCTAATTAAGGACAATGGACCAAGCTTAGGATCTGGATCCCTAATCAACCGATCCGATAGGTTTGACCAATTAGATTAGTTCTAATTGTCGACTTAACTCCTGAAAATCGAGAAGATTTGTTTTTCTTGATTGATTATGTTGGTACTATGCCTGTATAAATTGAAATAAGCCGGTTTTGTACTGGTTAGTCGGTTTTGTACTGACTTATTTATTTTTCAATTTTTCAGATGGCTAGTCGTGATTCACGACAACATGAGCTTTGGGAGGAGATTAAGGAGCTTGATTTCGACCCTGTTCTAGGACTCGGATGGCTTATTGGTCGGCTCGATCGGTTGTTCTGGAAACTCGAGCGAGAAGAATTTCCAGTAGAAGACACACACAGAAGATTTGCTCTAGTCTATTCACTGCCAGAAAACCTTAGGCAGATAGCATTCCAACTTTGGGATGATTATGATGGACACATCTCGTACTCAGAGATGTGCAGACAGTTGCTTCATCTCTATTGGGGTCCTGAAGACCCAGAGGAGGATCCAGATGAATCTGAAAAGGATTCAGAAGATCTTGAAGATCCTCCAGAGGAGGATCCAGAAGAATTTGAAGAGCATTCTGAAGAGCCTGAAGATCCAGATGAATTTGAAGAGGATCTGGGAGAGTGTATGTGGGATCCAATTGAAAATCTTGAAGCTGTCTTGCCTGGAATTACCCCAAATGAGTCCAGGCTGAGAGGGATTATATTAGCCACTGCACTAGTGTCTGTCCTAGTGGGAGTGGTAGTTGCCTATCTAGTTTATTAGAGTTCTGTTATTTTTATTGTCTTTTTGTATGAACAATAGTTAGTCCATTTCATTCATGTCAGTTGGTTATATGTTAACAATTTGCAGCATAATTTTATATTAATGATATGTTCATTTATTTATGCTGTTTGCTTGACATGATACATGATTAGTTCATAATGTATTAAATGATTAGTTCATTTAATTAAAAAAAAAAGCATGATATATTAAATGATTAGTTCATTTAATTAATGAATTCATGATATTATAAATGATTAGTTCATTTGTTGGAATGTATGTAATAGAATTGATTAATATTAATTTGATTGGTCATACGGATGATGAGTGAATACATAGTTGTCACTTGATTTTGTAAACCAACTCAAAGTAATATTAAGTCAATCATAAATTACATACATATGATATACACTGAATACTAAATAATTTGTTTATTTATGATAGATTATGACAACCAAAAACATAATAGCTGAACTCAACAAAGGTGAAAAACTTAATGGGGATAACTACAAGATCTGGCACCTCAAGATACAATATGTACTTGAGGAACAAGAAGTTCTAGAGGCTGTAAATCAGGTTATGGAAGTACCTGTAGAAGGTCTCACTGCACAACACAGACGAGATCTTGATGCCTATAAGGCATGGAAGAAAAAAGACTCCACTGCAAAGGGTATATTGATTAGTTCAATAGTAGACGACCTAGCTTTTGAATATGAGTCATATCTTACGGCTCATGAAGTCTGGGTTGCCCTTAAAGAAAAATACAGTGGAGTAAGTCTAAGCAAGCTTCGACAGCTGACAATTAAATTTGACAGCTACAAAAAGCGTCCGAATATGTCAATGGTTCAACACCTCAGGGAGATGTCGAACATGATTCGGGAGCTTAAAACTGCTGGTCATGAGTTGACTGATGAACAACAGGTTCAAGCAGTTATACGTTCACTTCCAGATTCTTGGGAAACCATGAAGCAGACCTTAACTCACAGTGAGAGTATCAAGACTTTCACTGATGTATCACGCCATGTAGAATTGGAGGCGGAGAGAGTTGAATCCGCAAGGATTTCTGGACAAGCCTATGTAGCTGTAGGTTCTGTTGGATCATATGGATCCAAGAAAAAGAAATGGTTCAAGAAAAGGAAGGGAAAGAAGAAGGAAGCTGCTGGTGTGGGACAGGGCCCAATCAAGAAGATAGTCAAGAAGACTGGAAAGAAACCTAAAAACAAGTTGACTTGTTTTAACTGTGGCAAAAAGGGCCACTTTGCTCGGGAGTGCACTGAGCCGAAAAAGGTAAATCCAAGTGTGTCTTCTTTCAAGAGCTTTTTGTTGCTAGTTCAGTGTTGTTAGCTGATTCTTATCCTTTGTGGATTATAGATTCGGGAGCAACCAACCATGTAGCTCGGGAACGAGTTACATTTGTTGAGTACCGTCGGGTACCAGCTGGCAACAAGTGGATCTATGTGGGAAATAATGCAAGAGTTGAAGTCAAAGGAGTCGGCACTTGCAAACTCAACCTACGTGGTGGTAGAGTTTTATTTCTACATGATGTCCTGTATGCTCCTGAAATTCGACGGAATCTTGTTTCCGTTACGTGTCTTCTTGATTTAGGGTATTGTATTAATTTTTACAGTCGGTCTGTTGAACTTAAGATTGACTCAGTGTCAATCGGATATGGTTTTTTAACAAATGGTTTTATGGTTCTTGATGTAGAACCAGATGTCAATTATGCTATTGATGGTTGTTTTTCAAACATTGCTTTAACTAGTGATGCAGATATAACTGATGAGGTTTTGCATGTTAGATTAGGACACATAGGACAAGAACGTATGAATCGATTAGCTAAAGAGGGTTTATTGGGCACTCGAGCTAAGATTCAATTATCTATATGTGAGCATTATCTTGCTGGAAAAGCAACTAGGAAACCATTTGGTAAGGCTATTAGATCTGAATCAACATTGCAGTTAATTCATTCGGATATTTGTGGTCCAATGAAGTGAAGGCTAGACATGGAGCTTCCTATTTCATTACATTTATTGATGATTTTTCTAGGTTCGGTCATGTGTATTTGATTTCTCACAAATCCGAAGCATTAGATTGCTTCATTCGTTATATGAACGAAGTTGAGAATCAAACGGAACGTAAAGTTAAGACTTTACGCACTGACCGTGGTGGGGAGTATTTGTCTGATATGTTCAAGACAATATGTAATGATAAAGGGATTATTAGACAACTGACAATCCCTGGAACTCCACAGCAAAATGGGGTAGTTGAAAGAAGAAATAGGACTCTTCTTGAAATGGTTAGGTCTATGATGGCGCAAGCTAATTTGCCAATCTCCTATTGGGGAGATGCATTATTAACTGCAGCCTATATACTTAACAAAGTGCCTTCAAAGTCAGTTCCATCTACCCCATATGAACGTTGGACAGGCAAAAAACCAGATTTGAGTAATCTGAGACCTTGGGGGTCAGCTGCTTATGTTCATGATAGTTCTCACAAGTATGGAAAACTAGGGCCTAGAGGTAAGAAATGTATCTTTATAAGATATCATGAGACCTCCAAAGGTTATGTTTTCATAGGTGAGTCACTAGATGAAACCATCTCCGAAATAGACTTGAGAGATACGACTTTTCTCGAAACAGAGTTCCCAATCAGAGGTGATGTTGATAAAAATGTTCTTCTATTTGAGGAGGATGAGATATTATCAACAAGAGAGGTGTCAAAAGGGATACCTGAGTCTAGTCAACCGAGTGGGAGTGATATGCCGAGTCATGAGTTGACTTCTCAACAGCCCAACTTACGAAGAAGTGTTCGTAAGATCAAACCTAAGAAGAGGTTTGATATTGAGAATGAGGCATTGGTTACACTTCCAATTGACGACGACGAGCCTCAATCCATTGAGGATGCATTGGGATGTAGAGTTAGAGAAAAATGGAAAGCTGCAATGGTTGAAGAGATAGAGTCCATGATTCAAAATCATGTTTGGGACTTAGTCGATCTTCCTCCGGGCCGAAGGGCTATTGGGAATAAATGGGTTCTCAAAATAAAGAGGAAAGCAGATGGATCGATTAACAGATACAAAGCTCGTTTAGTTGCAAAAGGATATACCCAAATGGAGGGTATTGATTTTGAAGAGACATTTTCTCCCGTAGTGAAATTTGTATCAATAAGAGTTATTTTGGCCTTTGTGGCACATTATGACTTAGAATTACATCAAATGGATGTAAAAACCGCTTTCCTTAACGGTGATCTTGACGAAGAAATCTATATGGTTCAACCAGAAGGTTTTATTGTTGAAGACCAAGAGCAAAAAGTATGTAGACTTAGAAAGTCTATATATGGGCTAAAGCAAGCGTCAAGACAATGGAACATAAGATTTAACAAAGTCGTTTTATCTTATGGTTTCGAGATGATCAATGAGGATCATTGTGTTTTCCTAAAAAGGAAAAAGGAAAGTATGTCATTTTATCATTATATGTTGATGATATGCTGATAGCTGGAAATGACATAGGATATGTGAATGAAGTCAAGAAGTGGTTGTCATCACAATTTGATACAACAGATATGGGAGAAGATAAATACATCTTAGGGGTGAAGATC
Source organism: Zingiber officinale (assembly GCF_018446385.1). NCBI lineage: Eukaryota > Viridiplantae > Streptophyta > Magnoliopsida > Zingiberales > Zingiberaceae > Zingiber > Zingiber officinale. The sequence continues at coordinate 56,045,426 of NC_056006.1, read as the reverse complement.
ATAAGAGATCGTCCTAAAAGACTTTTGGGTCTGTCACAAGAGTCTTATATAAATAAGATGTTATATCATTTCAGCATGTCTAATTGCAACATAGAACATACACCTATTGTGAAAGGTACTGTGTTGAGCAAGAGTATGTGTCCTAAAACTCCAGAGGAAATAGCTGAGATGAATAAAAAATCATATGCCAGTGCTATTGGTAGTTTGATGTACACTATGTTGTGTACACGTCCCGATATCAGCTATGTTGTGGGCTTGGTCAGTCGCTTCCAGTCAAACCCAGGACCGAGACACTGGAAGGCAGTAAAAAGGATATTCAGATATCTGAAGGCGACAACAGATTATTGTCTCTGTTTTCAAGGATCAGATATGAGTCTGAAAGGTTATTCAGATGCAGATTGGGCTGGAGACCTGGATGATAGAAAATCCACATCAGGATATGCATTCTTGCTGAATGGTGGCGCCATCTCCTGGAACAGCAAGAAACAAGCTTGTGTAGCTTTGTCGACTATGGAAGCTGAATATGTGGCATGTTCAGCAGCTGTGCAAGAAGCAGTCTGGTTGAGAAGGTTTCTGAAGCATCTGAAAATTACTGAGGATAGTGGGAGTCCAGTAACTGTCTACTGTGACAGTCAAGCTGCAATAGCTTTTTCCAAGGATCCCAAATATCATAGCAAAGGCAAGCATATAGAAATTAAATATAATTTTGTAAGGGATATTGTGGCTAAAAGAAAAGTCATTCTTGAGTATGTCCCTACACGTGTTATGCTTGCAGATCCTTTTACTAAGCCAATGACTAAAGAGTCATTTAAAGAACATGTAAAGTCTTTGGGACTTCGTAGAATGTAACAATATTGAAATAACAATCAGACTTTGTGTTATGATTATGTCATTTGCCATAATTTATTCAGTGTATATGTTGTATTTGTTACATTCATGTAAGATCTCGGTGAGCATGTTGGCAGGTGAAGATTGGTCCACTCACATGGACAATCATCTCTGTTTGTTAAGTACAAATAGGGGTAAGACCGTTACTTATGAAACAGCTTACGTAGCTGAAATTATGAAATTAGAGACAGATTCATAAGTTGAGGTCGTCTTGATAATTGTGTCAAGATGAGATCATTTATGTGTAAATAATGATCGAAGTAAATGAACCCACCATTTACTGAACCTGTTGAAAGCCAGATTAGAATTCATATGTTGAATTCAGGATTAGACGTTAGGTATGTCTAGATCGAAATCTGTACGATGTTAAATTTAAAGACAACATGCACTCTTTTTAGTAAAGAGAATAACATCGTAGCATGTGATTCATACCACATGTGCTATTGCGACAATAAAGGTAGTAGGAGAATGAATCCCTGTTTCTCTACTATGTGAGACCTTTGAGATTATATGTTAATCTCAATTTTTACCTTAGTGACTATTTAGCTGTTTACTTGAAGTTTTAATCAGTGACTGCTACTTTAGCGTGTATCCTATGACTATGGATGATTCGGTCTATGGAGCATAACTAGGAAAGCGACTGATTAAAATGAATTGATTCTAGCTAAAAAGGAAGATTAAATATATTTACATCTTTTGTTGTTATTCACTGGTCGACACATTTCTGTTATGTACGGAAATGAATGTGAATATAGGATATGGAACATGCTCATGACATAGTGGTCATTATAAGGGATTAGAGATGTTCATATCGATGTAAATGAAAATTATTTAATCTGGGTAAATAGCAAGACATGGATATCTTCAAGATAATGACTGTGTGTCATTTGAAGATTGGATGGATCCTGGATAAAGGCTATGTGCCACCAGGAAAGTGGCTAAGTGCCATAAAGAGTGTGTCTCTAATTTATTTGAGCAGCTAAGCAAAGTGTAACAACTTTATTAGCATTGATTGCTCAACGAGCGACTAAGTCAAGGTGTAACAATCTTCTTAGCAACTATCGCTCAGTGTGCTTGCTGTCGCACGAACCATTTTCTCTAAGTATGGATTGGATGTTCTCATATGGTCTATGGGACCAAACTCTCTAATAGTGTATATGACTTATTAAGTCTTTGTGACTAACCTGAATGAACTAGTCTTAGTGACTTACCTTGGACGAGTGGGAGATGTTGGAAATGGGGATAGTGGGGAACGTGGCCCATGTTCCCCACTACACATAATGGAAAAGTCCATTATGCCCCTAGTGTATTTCCCTATATAAAGGGGGTCCGTCCAAGGCTCAGGGTGTGTGAAATCGCGATCGTGCGACGAGAGTCAGAGGAGAACATCCAAAGTGGCGGGATTTGGTTTGTGGAATTGCGGAGGGCTTTCCGATCCTGTGATCGCTCTTCCGATAGCAAGTTTCGTCATTGCCGATTGCAGATCTGCGGGAGATCGCTGTAAGTTTTTACCGCATTTAATTAATTCGTCTATCATGCATTTAGAAAATATTTTCAACAATAGGTATAAATACCTAGGTCTTTTATTCCTAACCCTAAGTTACTTAAGTTAATCAACTCCTAACCTAACAGAATATCATATGTTTCCCTCGAATTTAATAGTTCTATCCCTTTAAAATATGTCATATAAGTTTAATTAAAATTATGAAAAAATTTCTAAAATTCGTAGAATATTTTATAAGTTAATCCTTTAGTTAAAACTTGTGTGACCTTAGACATTTTCGTAAATAAATTCCTTAATTTCGCTTATGGATCCTTATAATTTTCCCTCATAAAAATTTTATCCTTAAAATTTGACTTACCAATAGATCAGGTAGCGATTCTAGTAATCCTACTAGCCTATGAGGCTCGACCCTCACCTACTGACAAATAAAGCGTTAGTGAACTACTTTGATTCGGCCTCTCGTCATGCTTGGCCACAAGTAAATAACTGCATATCCTTGTCTTGGCTGGGTTGATACTTGAAAGTGCGTGCATTTCAGTTCATTGAATTTGACCGACCAGTCTAACAAATGAATCAATGTCCTGGAGCTCATCTAGTTTGATTTCTATAACAATGAGTATATAATAAGACAATTTATAATTGGATACTAAATGATCTAACTCACGCTCCCAATCTAATTTTAGTGACACCATTGGCCGTGCAGACAAATTTAATAGTATTTCTGCAGTGTGCGGAACTCATTAGCTCTTAAAGTTTGCCATAGTAAACCAGCTATGTGTTGCTTTTTATCCCTCTAAACCTCCCTTCCTTTGCACTTCGTCCATCTTTAGCAAGATATAGAATATTTTCCACTCTCATTTTGTTCATTGTTTGTGTTGAATCAACATTAAACTAAACTGATTCATAAGCATGATAATTTTGATACCAATTTTATAAGATACGCAAAGCTAAACATGGTCAAGGTACCCCCAATTGAGCCATAAATTTATCCAAACACATGCGGACAACAGCTAAGCATATGTATCAACAAGTAAAACAAATAGCTATAGTGGTAATCCTAAGGTTATACTCACAATGGAGTAATCTAGGACCTTTAACTTCGCTTGAAATAGATTAAACTTGTGATACACATGTACAAGAAAACAACAGTTATAAGAAAACCCAAGCTTATCACATTCTAACCTATCATTCTTAGCCTTATATATAGTGAGGTATAATAGCAAAATTTCATCATAACATTTAGACAAATGCATATAACATGGCTTAATTTAAGCATGACAATTTGTACAGATGGTTACGTGTAAGCCCAAATCATCATTTTTTTTATCCATGATTGAAAAAAAAATACACTAAGCATGAGTATCAACTATTTCTTTATCCAAGTATGTGCAAAGATACTCTTAACTTGTCTAAGTATAGTAATCCTACCACCAGGATTACATAAGCACATTAAGCTTTACATAGTCAAAATATCCACACTGGAAACATGATCTATCCAGACACATTTTAAATCAGCAACACGACATGTGTAGCAACAGTTTAGAACAAAGCTATATGGTTAAGTCTATAACCAATTTGCAGAAACATATGAACAACAAACTAAACTTGTATAGAGACATTTGGAGTTCAAAATGGAACATATATAGGAACATGTAAGTCCTCATGTTATGCATGCCGAAAATAGTGGAAACGTAATAATATGATGACAACATCCAACTAATAAACTAAATTATGAACACCATCAATCAATATATAAACCTAAACCTACACCAGCACTAGTATTTCTAGAATTTGACAGAAGCCATAAAATCACAGAACAGTCCCATTTGTAGCCTGTCCTATCCAACCATCATTCCATAACTTCGAAAGCACACAACGATCCTGAAATCACCATGTAACACTTCAAAATCTTTTGAATAATCCCTGGAAATCCACAACTATATTGAAAGTCAGAGAAACATTGAATAGAACCGGGAAATTTCCTCAATTCCAAACATAACTGCTATTTTTGGACCAGACTTTTCTCAACTTAAATCCGCACAAAATTGAACAACATCAAGTTAAAATCGTACCAACTCCAAAGCAATTCGAAAAGCATAAATAAAGGTTCAGTGATTTTAACAAGAAGCACAAAGGAAAGAAAATGTCATCGTTCCAATTCAAATCCATCCAGTAATTTTATTACCATAAGAAACTAGAGTTCCTCTGTTCAAATCATAAAACGTCAATAATTACCAAATCCAATCGAACACAACCAAGCACCAGACAACGACAGACCCCATTGAAACCAGCCGAAACCACCAAAAACTCGATTCAGAAACTCAATCCATGAAGAGAAATCCCCTACAACACCGTAATCCATCACAATGTTCATATTCCTAGCAGAGAACAGGATAATTGCGAGTTAAAACCAGGATACAACAAAACCTCCAAATCACATCTCAATCAACCCAAACGAGCATCCTCAACATGCATATCAGACTCACCTAACTAACTGGCCTGACAGGTTCAGGTTAAACATCCATAAGAGCATTCATAAAAAGCAAAGGAACAAATCCACTATACTAGTAAAATTCTAGTAGTGAGATATCTATTACCTTCATACATCATTATAGAATCTTATACACAGATTTGAATGCTGCCAAGTTAATCAAAGTGACCATCAACTTAGAAATTCTAGTAGTTACTAGGAATTTTGCACCAGATCATCACTCGAACGACGAAGATACAGAATAAGCTTCATCTTGTACTGGGTAATGCTCTCAAGGACCTTTAATATAGTTTCCATGTGAGGTCGACACTCACGATCAGAGTTAATACACGTTTCACATAGTTTTACTAATTTAAAAGCATAGTTCAATTGGTATTGGTTGCCAAATGTTGGGTCCTAAGTGTCAGCTGATCGTGTCCACGATTGTGAGTAGCCTTGATTCACTAAGTGTCATCAGGCTAAACTAGACCAGTGCGTACTTTATAGACAGGTATAGAAACTGTTACATATTTGAACTGAAGGCAGTAAATCCAACCCATCACACGTCAATTTCTATGACATTTCAACTCTTCTAACCATGACCTACACCAAGTAGTGAACACAAAAGATAGGAAAGCCATTAATGCAGTAAAAGCATATACTCACCATTACCTCAGATATGCATATTTATATAATATTCATGTCCTAGCCAAGTTACCAAACTAAATTCATGATTGTAACAAAATAAATCTTACAAATTCGAAGGCAGAAGTAGCCGAGTTCCTGATGAGATGGCATGCACATACTGTCTGTTAGGAGGGGCTACTCTGATACCAACTGAAACATCCCAAGTTTTTTTTATTGTAACGACCCGGCCCATTTGGCGACCCTCGTGTCGTCGACCGTCGATCGTGCCGTTACTCACTAGGACTTACCACCCCTGGCCAGTGGATTTTTGCCTTCCTCAGGATTCAAATTCTAGACCTCTAGGCTAAGTACTAGAGTTTATGAATCCTGGTAGCCAAGTTAGCGGCGCTCAATTGGCTACCAGGATTCATAAATTCTAGTACTTAGCCTAGAGGTCTAGAATTCGAATCCTGGGGACGGCAAAAATCCACTAGCCAGGGGTGGAAAGTCCTAGTGAGTAACGACACGGTCGACGGTCGATGACATGAGGGTCGCCAAATGGGCCGGGTCATTACTTGTAAGTAACTCATTTAATTAGTGGATATTCGATATCTTAAACACAGGGAGATTAATGTACTCATGATAAGAAGGAGCTCATAATGTAATTTGGGATTGGTGCGGTAGTTCAATAATAACTCTTTAGTGGTATGAGTTATTATTGATGAACTTGAGTTGGGTGTTCGGGGCGAACACAGGAAGCTCAAGCTCATCGGGAGACCAAAATCAATTTCTCCTCTCGGTCCCTGTTGTAGCCTCTATAAATTCTTGTATCCACAAAGTCCACTTCTTACCCAAGTAATGGGCCGGACACATCCTTGCTTGGAGCAAAGGGGGTTGGCCAAGCATTATTTGAAGCCAAGAGGTGGCCGGCCAAGCTTGGTGCCCAAGCTAGGGGTCGACCACTAGAAAAGGAAAAGGAAGTTTTGTTTTTAAAACAAAATTTTGTTAAAATCTTTCCTTATTTGTAGTTATCTACAATGATTAAAAGAGATATTTTATTTTGTTAAAATCTTTCCTTTTTTGTAGTTATCTACAATGGTTAAAGAGATATTTTATTAAAATCTTTTATTTTTTATAATTATCAACAATGGTTAAAAGAAATATTTTAATTTTCCTTTTATAGCCATCCACATGGTTTTAAAAGAAAGTTTTAAATTTTAAATTTTTTTTCTTTTATAGCTATCTACAAAGGATTAAAGAGAGATTTTAATTTTATTAAAATCTTTCTTTATTTGTAGTTATCTAAAAGAGAGATTTTAATTTTTGATAAAACTTTTCTTTTTTGTAACCATGATTTTAAAAGAGAAGTTTTAATTAATCTTTCCTTTTTTGTAGTTTTCTACATGTTTTAAAAGAGAGAGATTAATTTTAAAACTTTCCTATTGTTGCCATGTACAATAGAAAATTTAAAAGAGAGAGATTTTAATTATTGTTAAAATTTCCTTTTTTAAAGGGAGGCCACAAATAAGGAAGTTTTAATTATGTTTAAAACTTTCCTTTTTTGTCATGACCAAGGATTATAAAAGAGAAGGAGAGGTTGCCTCATGAGATACACAACTTAAGCCTTGCCTCCTCTCTTCTCTTCCTTGTGGTCGACCCTCTCCCTTCCTCTTATCACTTTGTTTCTTCTCTTAGGCTAGCGGCACCATCTTCTTCTCTTCCCTTTCTTCTTTCTAAGGTCGGCACCTATCTCATCTTGGTGGGTGAAACTTGAAAAGAAAAGAAGAGATCCTTGGTGGCCAGTTGTTTAGAGGGGAAGAAGAAGAAGAAGGAAATTTCCTATTTTGGCATCCCTTGGCGGCTCGAGTTTCTTGGAGGCAAAGAAGTGGTTCGGGTGGAGTTATCTGTAACACTCGCCCTTCCTGATAGTAGGGCGGGGTTACTGTACGGGGAACATACATGCATATTAAAATCTCTTTTCTAAAATAGCGAAAGTACTTATTTATATATTCTTGTATACCTCTAAGTGAATAAGGTCATGAAATCAATTTTCTATCATAAACATGAACAAGTGTCAAGTAATCATGCAAATCATTAACATAAGATAGACATGGTTCATATCATGCATAAATTAATATAAGCAGGTCTTTTCCTTAGCCGAGCTACTACCACACACATCTCTTGCCTCTCCTGCTGCTCCCTTAGTTCACCCATCCTTTGCCTTTATCTGCGATACAAGGAAAGTAACTATAAGCACATAGGCTTAGTGAGATCCTTTCCTACTCACAAAAACCGTATATCATAGCATAATCACATAAGCATATAGCATGGAAACATAATCATCTAAACATCATATCATGTAAAAGAGCATCATAACATATCATATCATAACGTAAAATAACATCATATCATATCATATCATAAAGAAACATCATGCTATATCATCTCATAAAATAAAAAAGCATCATATCATATCATGTCATAAGGAAGCATCATGCTATATCATCTCATAAAATAAAAGAGCATCATATCATATCATATTATAAAGAAGCATCATGCTATATCATCTCATAACATATCATATCATAATTTATCATATAGTATAAGTGTATGCAAGATGTCTTTCAAAAACATGCGTCATGTCATGTGCAAGATGTCTTCTAAAGAAAACATATCATATAATACTTAAACATAATCTCAACATGAGGGCTCGGCTTGTACCACATACATACATAAATGCACGCATCCTAAATAGATCCAAGGTAGAAAAATCTTGAACCTACTAGGAACTAGGCCCGTTTCATAGACCATCGACCTAGGGGTACTTAGGAGCCCATCCCTTTTACTAGATCCGTTCATAGACCATCGGCCTAGGAGCGCTTATGGATCCCACCCGTGGTACAAGCCATACAAAGTAAAATAGCATGTCATAGTTACTTATCATATCATGAAGAGTGCTCTTAGTCCCAATTAATAGGGAAGCAACTCTTAGGTCTTTACTTATCATATCATGAAGAGTGTTCTTAGTCCCAAAAAGGGAAGCATCTCTTAGGCCTTTGCTTGTCATATCATAAAGAGTGCTCTTAGTCCCAACAAAAAGGGAAGCATCTCTTAGGCCTTTACTGTTGGTGCAACCTTAGGTCAAGGTTGACCTGGTTGACCCGACTCGAGTTGACCTGACTCGAGTTGTATTTTGATGTTTGACGAGAATAGAAGAGTTGTATTTTGATGGGAGATTGTTGGTGCAACCTTAGGTCAAGGTTGACCTGGTTGATCTGACTCGAGTTGACCTGACTCAAGTTGTATCTTGATGTTTGACAAGAACAGAAACTTGGGAGGTTGTGGGTGCAACCCTTGGTCAAAGTTGACCTGGTTGACCCGAGGTGAGTTGACTTGGTACGGAAAAGTCCAAGCAGGGAGCTTGGCACGGGAAAAGTCCAAGCAGGGAGTTTGGCACGGGAGAAAGTCCAAGTATGGAGACTTGGCACGGAGAAGTCCAAGTATGGGAACTTGGCATGTGGAAGTCGGAGAGGGCTCAGTAGCTCGTTCTCTGGACCGCATGTGGAAGTCGGAGAGGGCTCGGTAGCTCGTTCTCCGGACTAGATCAGAGAGGGCTTGGTAGCTCGTTCTCTGGACCGGACGAAGTCAGAGAGGGCTCGGTAGCTCGTTCTCCGGACTAGGTCAGAGAGGGCTCGGTAGCTCGTTCTCTAGACTAGGAAGGCAGATAGAAAATCCTGGTGAGTGAAGCCAGACAGACGGAAAAGTCCTGGTGAGTGAAGCCAGGCAGATTGGAAATCCTGGTGAGTGAAGCCAGGTGAAAATCCTAGTGAGTGAAGCTAGGTGAAAGTGAAAGTCCTGGTGAGTGAAGCCAGGCAGTTGGGGAAAGTCCTGGTGAGTGAAGCCAGGCAGTTGGGAAGTCCTGGTGAGTAAAGCCGGGCAAGGAAAAATCCAGATGGATCAAGGCTGATCGGACATCTGGTGTTGTGAAGGTTAAGTAGGTCAAGGGAGTGACCGGATACTTGGCACGAAGAGAAAAGTCTAAGTGGGTCAAAGGGATTGACCGGACACTTGGTAGGGAGTCTTAGTAGGTCAAGGGAGTGACCAGATGCAAAGCATGAGATACCAATAGGTCAAGGTTGACCGGATATTGGTTTGGAAGGCATGAGACTTGGTTCGGGCAAAAACCAAGAGCTGGATCGATCAGTGGATCGATCCAGTGATACACTAGGTTATCTGATCGGTCTGGTGACCGATCAGTAACCAAACAGTATGCTACTGTATGTTATCTGATTGGTTTGCAGACCGATCAGAAAGCGAACAGAAGGCAAAGAGAAAAGGAGGGGATCGGTCTGTGGACCGATCCACATGCACCCTGATCGGTCCATAGACCGATCAGGAGACGATCAGAGAGTTGGGCGAGTTCTCTGTGAAGAGTGCTGATCGGTCTGGGGACCGATCAGCATAGGTCCTGATCGGTCCCCAAGATCGATCAGGGAGGTCTCGGACCGATCAGGGTGGAGCCTGATCGGTCCAGGTATATCCGTTGAGATTCAACGGGTATCTCCGTCTTCTTCGCTGTCTGCTTTGCTGCAGTTGCAGGTTCAGGCTATATAAAGGAGATCGAGGGCTGCTACAATATACTTTTCTTCTGGTTCGAAGCTTCTGCTTCTTCTTCTTCGCTGCTGTGATTTGAGCTTTGCTGAGCTCGCTTCTGCTTGAAGCTTCGTGTGAGCTTCATCGGCTGGTTCCTGCTGTTGTAGGCATCTTGTGAAGCTGCTGCTTCATCCAGTCAAAGAGAAGAAGGCAAGCTAGTGTTGTTATATTTATGTTCTTAGCTTCTTGCTGTACTTGAACTTCTGCTTGCTGTTGCAAAGTTTGTGGCGAGGTTTCTCCACCCAGAAGGAGTGTTCATTAGCCGGTTCTCCGGGGTCTCATCCACCGACGGATTGGTAGGCTTCGTCCACCTTACGGACACGCCGAGGAGTAGGAGTTTATCTCCGAACCTCGTTACATCGCTGCGTGTTGAGGTTTGATCTTCTTGTCTTTGTTTCTTTGTTTTATTTTCCGCTGCGCTAACGTCAACTTGTAGAAAGAAACGAAGATTTGGGGTCGGATATTCACACCCCCCCCCCTCTCTAGCCGCTATCCGAAGGTCCTAACATTTACTTGTCATATCATAAAGCATGTTTCTAGGTTACAAGCAACATAAAAGCATGTAAACCCTAAACCAATTTCATATCATATACCATAAGGAACATCATGAGCATATTTAGTTTAGGTTCTAAGCTTCCTAGGTCCTTTAATTGGCCAAAACTTTAAAGAGCATGAAACTAAGTCTAAGCAACCTATAAGCATAAGAACACCAAGATAACTTCATATCATATCATAAGGAAAATCATGAGCATGTTAGATTTGGTTTCAAGCTTTCTTAGGCCCTTAAATTCTATCATGGCTGAAACCCTAAGTGAAGGGTATCTAGGTTTTAAGCAACATGTAAGCATAAGAACTTCATATCATATCATAAAGAAAACCATGAGCATATTAGATTTGGTTTTAAGCTTTCCCAAGCCTTTAATCTTATCATGGCCGAAACCCTAAGTGGAGGTATTTAGGTTTTGACAACATGTAAGCATAAGAACTTCATATCATATCATAAAGAAAACCATGAGCATATTAGATTTGGTTTCAAGCTTTCCCAAGCCTTTAATCTTATCATGGCCAAAACCCTAAGTGGAGGTATCTAGGTTTTAACAACATGTAAGCATAAGAACTTCATATCAAATCATAAAGAAAACCATGAGCATATTAGATTTGGTTTCAAGCTTTCCCAAGCCTTTAATCTTATCATGGCCAAAACCCTAAGTGGAGGCATCTAGGTTTTGACAACATGTAAGCATAATAAGTTCATATCATATCATAAAGAAAACCATGAGCATATTAGATTTGGTTTCAAGCTTTCCCAAGCCTTTAATCTTATCATGGCCGAAAGTTTCAAGAAGAACCTTAGGTTTTTATTTTACACAATCTAAACTCATGGAAGACATATGAACAACTTGTACCACAGATGAGGGGATACTCACCACTTGTTGCTTAGTTTTTCTTAAAAGAAAGTACTCTTGTGAAGAGGAAGAAGAAGCTTCTCTTCCTAGTTCTCCCTTTTTCTTCTCTTGCTTGTAAGGAGTAGATCTTGAGGACTCCTTCTTGTGAATTAGTTTTCTTAGGGAGGAAACTTATCTTGGATTCGAAAATGGGAGAGGGAGGAGCTCTAGGTCTCGGTGGAGGAATAAGGAGAAAGAAGGAGGAGGAAGAAGAAGGAGGAAGAAGTAGCCAACATTTCTTTCCCTTCTCTTCTCTTATTCCTATTTATCCTTAATGAGGAATAAAAAAAGAAAGGAGAATGTCTCAATTCATCCCCTTGACTCCTCTATTCCCTCACTCTCTTCATTCCCACGAAAATGGTAAGAGGAAGAAGAAAAAGACAATTTGTCCTTTTGCTTGCTTCTTCTCTTAACCAAGAGGAAGAGGAGGAAAGCTACTTGATTTTCTCTTTCTCCCTTACTTAATCATACTCTTACCTTTAACTACAATTTACATTCCTTGTTATTCATATATCATTCATAATTCTATTGGTTATCATACACCAATTTAGCTTTATCTATTGTGAGAGGTTCAAGGTTCAAACCTTAACTTCTCTTTCTTTTTTATTTCTTTTTTTTTGGTTCTATTTCCATTTCCCTTTTATTCTAAAATAGAATACCCATATGTATAGCTTAAATATTTCATGGGTGTTACATTATCTTGGTAGATCATCGCCCACATGACGTCCAAGAGAATGAGAGGAATACAACAGAAGATTAAGAGGTCATTAGCTACAAAGAAAGGTATAACTAATTAATGGTTTCCGCTTTAAATTAATTAGTTAATTTTCTTTGCATAGATTCTGAAACACCAACGTAAGAGGCTAGTGATTTTATGTTTCGATTTCATGCTATCGATTTTGTATTTTGATTTCCGTTTTGATCTTGTGTTTCTATTGTGGGCTCTGTAGTAAAACCTAGGTTACTGTAAGAAGTTAAATATCCAATTTCTTTGAAAGGCTTTGTCTAGAAAGTGGTGGATGATCCCATAACCAAGAAGGCCTAGTGCATCTCCATATTTAACTTGGAAGTTAATCTTTGAAATAGATATTTAATTAACTTCTGTAATATGGTTTAACTTAGGAGGATCACATCGGTTAAACTTAGAGTAAAAATGTTTAATATCGTTTCCAATCCAAGTTTAACTTCTCAAGAGTAACTTGGATTAATAATGTTAAGCATCGTTTGCAATCCAAGTTTAACTTCAGTAGAGTACATGGGTAGCTAGGTAAAGTTTTGTGCTTGCACAAATTTTTGTACAAGGGAAATAGAACGGTGTTCCGAGTAGCAACCAACATGGGCGATGATCTACCAAGATAAAAACCACCCTTCTTCTCTTATTTGTTTCCAAACCGTCGACCGCCAAAAGGAGGCTCTAGGATGGGTGCCCTCTCCACTTCTTCCTCTCCTCCAAGCCACTGGCCCTAAGGTGGAGTTGGAAGAGATTTGTGCCGCCGGCCCTAAGGTGGAGAAGGAGAACCTTATTCCGTCGACCCTAAGCAAGAGAGAAGGAGAACCTTGTGCCGCCGGCCCTAAGCAAGAGAGTTGTGGAAAACTTATGTTTAGGGGGTGCCACCTCCCCATTTTATAAATCTTGTTGTTGGTTACAAAGAAAGAAAAATAACAGAATTATGTTTAGAAAAAATCTCCCTTTTTATAACCGAATTCTGTTGGGGTAGATGCGAGGCTTTATATAGAGGCTACAATAGGGACCTACAGGAGGAATTGGTTTAGGCCTCCTGATGGGCTTGGGCTTCCTGTGTTCGACCTGAACACCCAACTCAAGTCCATCAATAATAACCCATACCACTAAAGCGTTATTATTGAACTATCACACCATCCTCATATTACAATATGGGCTCCTTCTTATCATGAGTGTGTTAATCTCCCCGTGTTTAAGATATCGTATGTTTATTAATTAAATGAGTTACTGACAACTCAATTAATTAATATCTGATTCTAAGAGTAGTACCACTCAATTTTATTATCATGCTGAACTAAGCCCACCTGCAGGGTTTACTTGATAATCCTTATGAGCTCCTCAACGGGACATCATTAGCCTAAATAATTAGGACACATATTCCTTCTATAATCAACAACACACCATATAAACAGTATTATTTCCCAACTCATCGGGCCTATTGATTTAATGAATAAATCTCACCCATTGATAAGTTAAAGAAATAAATACTAAGTATATGTACTTGTTATTATATAGGGATTAAGAGGACACACACCTATAATAACAGAGGTTCTGTTCTTTTGCGTAGTCAGTACAAATCAAACAACCTCAAATAGTCCTGCTTAATACACACATAGTGTACTAGTGTAATTTTATAGTCAAGACAGTCTAATACCAAATTACACTACAACCGTTCCAATGGTTTGCCCCAATCCATCTTGATTGTGAGCTACTATTTATAATTTATAAGGAACCGATAACATGATCTTCTGTGTGGCACCACACATCATGTTATATATAATATAAATTAAATAGACAACTACATTGATATATATAAAAATATAAAATGTAAATATTTGACCAAGGTGATTCTCATTTCAAAATATTTCAAAATAGATATTCATACAAACGCTAGGCTTATAATATACATCCCAACAATCTTCCACTTATACTAAAAGACTATGCTAACATAAATGCTGCAATACATCTGATTCTCATTCCCTCAACATGCCTATCAAAGTCTCTTGCTGGAAGGGCCTTAGTGAAATGATCTGCCAGGTTATCTACTGATGTAATCTTGGTGACAACAACCTCTCCTCATTTTACGATGTCTCATATCAGGTGGTACTTGCGCTCAATGTGTTTACTTGCTTTATAGGCTCTGGGTCCTTCGAGTTTGCTACTGCACCACTGTTGTCACAATAAATTATGATAACTTTAGGCAAACCAGGAATCACATCCAAGTCCATCAAGAAGTTTCTGAGCCATACAACTTCTTTGGCTGCCTTAGAAGCTGCCACATACTCAGCTTCCATGGTGGAGTCTAAAACGTATTTCTGCTTAACACTCCTCCATGCTATGGCTCCACCTCCTAAAGTAAACACATACCATGAGGTTGATTTACTACTTTCCCCATCTGATTGGAAGTCTGAATCCATGTAACCCACAAGGAGCAAATTATCTGCCTGGTAAACCAGCATATAATCTCTAGTCCTTTTCAGGTACTTTAATATATGCTTTACGGTAGTCCAATGTCCCGGTCCTAGGTTACTTTGATATCTTCTAACCATGCCTACGACAAAACAGATATCCGGTCTCGTACATAACATCACATACATTAGGCTTCCTACAGCCGAAGTATAAGGAATTACCTTCATCTCCTCTATCTCCTTTGGTGTCTTAGGACACATGTCTTTAGATAAAGGTACTCTTGCCGAAAAGGTTGAAAACCTTTCTTGGAGTTTTGCATGCTAAAACGAGTTAGGATAATATCGATGTATGAAGCTTGGGATAAGCATAACTTCCTTTTCTTGCAATTCCTTATTACTTTGATCCCAAGAATATGTCCACATTCTCCCAAGTCCTTCATATTAAACGGCTTGGACATCCATACCCTTACGTCTGACAACACTTTGACATTGTTGCCAATGAGCAAAATGTCATCTATATATAGTACAAGAAATACCACCACGTTTCTATCACTTTTCTTATATACACAAGACTCATCCGAACACTGAATGAATCCATGAGACTAGATCACTTCATCAAACTAGATATTCCAAGATCTTGAAGCTTGCTTCAGTCCATAAATAGACCGATTGAGCTTACATACAAGATGCTCTTTGACCTTTGCAATGAATCCCTCTAGTTGCTTCATATAGATGTTTTCTTCAAGATTTCCATTAAGGAAAGCTGTCTTGACATCTATTTGCCAAACCTCATAATCCATATGAGTAGCAATAGATAAAAGAATTCGGATAGACTTAAGCATGGCTACCGACAAAAAAGTTTCCTCATAATTGATTCCCTCTTTCTGAGTATACCCCTTGGCAACAAGCCTCGCTTTAAAAGGTTTCCACCTTCCCGTCTGTTCCTCTTTTCCCTTTGTAGACCCATTTACATCCAATGGTTTTTACACCATTTGGTGGTTCTACAAGCTCCCAGGCCTGATTAGAATGCATAGATTCTATTTCAGAGTTCATTGCACTTTGTCAAGATGCTACATCTTTATCTTGGAGTGGTTCATCATATGTCCAGGGATCAGTTTCATGTTCACCAGGGATCAAGTCCGAAGACTCTCCCAAAAACATAAAACTTTTAGGTTGCCTAACAACCCTCCCACTATGATGAGGCACTACCTGTAATTGTGTATCATTTGTGACACGTGTTGCAGTTACTTGTGGTATCTCATCTTGTACCGTTGGTACTAAAGTAGAAGTGTCCTCTCTTATTTCTCAAGAACAATTTTACTCATGGGATTATGGTTCATTATATAGTCCTCTTCTAAAAATCGGGTAATGGTGCTAACAATGACCTTATGATCTTTAGGACTATAAAACAAACCACCTTTCGTTCCTTTAGGATATCCTACGAACAAGCGAACTTTTGTACATGATTCCAACTTATCAGCGTCTCCCTTCAGCACATGTGCTGGACTACCCCAAATTTGAATGTGTTTCAAACTAGGCTTACGCCCATTTCACAATTCTGTGGGAGTAGAGGATACTGACTTATAAGGTACGAAGTTCAGAATGTACGCCACCATTTCCAGAGCATATCCCCAAAATGAATTTGGTAATTCTAAATAACTCATCATTGATCTAACCATTTCCATAAGAGTCCTATTCCTTCGTTTTGCCACACCATTTTGTTGGAGTGAACTAGATATAGATAATTGGGATTGAATCTTGGGCTCTGATAAGTAACTCCTAAACTCTCCTAAGAGATACTCCCCACCATGATCAGACCGTAGTGTCTTGATACTTTTACCATGACGTTTCTCCACATCTGCCTTGTACTCTTTGAACTTATCAAAGCACTCAGACTTGTAGCGCATCAAGTAAATGTACCCATATCTCGAATAGTCATCTATAAAAGAGATAGTCATCTATAAAAGAGATAATATATTCAAAACCACCTCTTGCCTAGATAGTCATAGGCCCACACAAATTAGAATGAACCAATTCCAACACTTCTTTGGCTCTATACCCCTTAGCCATAAAAGGCCTCTTAGTCATTTTTCCTTCTAAGCAAGACACGCAGGTCGGAAAGTTTTCCACTACCAATGAACCCAAAGGTTCATCGGCTAACCTTTGAATCCTACTCAAGATAATATGACCCAACCTTAGATGCCAAAGATATATTTGGTTCATTTTCGAAGGTTGCTTTTCTTATTAGAATTAGAAGATGTGATATTAATTTCCATTTGTTACATCATGGGAGTTATTGGATTAAGAGTATACAAATTACCAACCAATGCAATAGAACAGATAACCACCCTATTTTTCTTGACAATCACTTTGTCATCAAAAGAAATAGAATATCCATCCATAAATAATTTAGAAACTGAAATCAAGTTCTTTCTAAAACATGGAACGTAAAGAAAATTTTTCAAAATCAAAGTTTTATTCCTATCAAAAGATAAATAAACATCTCCCATTGTAATAGCTGCCACTCTTGTAGCAGTGCCATTGTAGATGGTGATCTCCCCTTCATATAATCGTCTGGTTTCCTGGAACCCCTGCAAAGAATTGTAGACATGATCAGTGGCTCCCATATCTACACACTACGTATTGGTAGTGTAACACCCATGAAATTAAAGGTATATGAATATTATTTTCCTTAAAGCATAGAGATGAAAAGAATAGGAGAAAAAGGAAAATAAAAACAAAAGAAAATATAGAATAAGAAGAGGTGAGGTCAAGGATTGAACCTTGAACCTCCCATAATAAATGGAGATAAATTTATGAATGATAACCATTAGGATAAGGAGAAATGATTGGATAGAAAGGAATGAAAAATTTAGTTAAAGGAGAAAAGAAAACTAAGCAAAAAGAACAAGAGAAAACCAAGTTGCTTACCTTCTTTTCCCTCTTGGTTAAGAAAAGGGAGCAAGTAAAAGAGGGATTGACTACTCCCCTCCCTCTCTCTATTTTCATGGGAATTAAAGGAGTGAGGGAAAAGAGGAGTTGAGGGAATAAATGAGGACATGTTTCATGGGCAAGGGAATAAATAGATTGGGAGAAGAAAAAAAATAAGGGATTAAATCATTTTTCCTCCTTCCTCTTGCTTCTTCATTCCTCACCGAACCAAGAACTCTCTCCCTCTCCTTTTCTGAGAGCTAAGTTAAGCTTCTCTTCAAGAAAAACAAAGTTTAGAGAGGAGACCTTCAAGTTCTAGCCCTTACAAGCAAAGGAAACAAAAGGAGGTACAAGAAGAAGAAGCTTCCACCTTCCTTATCACCTAGAACACTTTTCTCTCTAAGGAAAATCACAAGCGAAAGGATGTAAGTTCCCCTCACCTGTGGTACAATAGCTCTTATTTTTCTATGTAGATTCGGTCACATAAAAAGCTAAGAAAACATCATGAAGAAATTCTAACCAAGATAAGACCAAAGGAAGGACCTAGAGAATGAAAGGATCTAAAATTTATATGCTTGATATTTCTCTTGTAGCATGTATTTTATGGTAAGGATTTATCTATGTTAAAATGTATGGTAGAACTTAGATTCATGAGTATTCGGCCATGATAGAACTAAGGGCCTAGGAGAGCTTTAATTTAAAACTAAGTATGCCAAGATCTCCTTAAGATAAGATATGAAACTATTACGATATGCCCATGATTATATGCTAAGTTAAACTCTATTTCATGTCCATGAAGGTTCGGTTAGGTTTGGATTTTTTTTAAAGCCTAGGAGAATTTAAAGCAAATCTAAGATGCTCATGATCTCCTTGATGAAATGTTATGTAGCTAATCTAATGTGCTTATGTTTATTGTTGTATGGAAATTAAATTCATGCTCTATATCATTCGGCCACTTCATGATTTAGGGCTTAGGGAACTTAGAACCTAACTCAACCATGCTCATGTTATTCCTTGATTTATTGGCTATGAAAGTTGCTTAAGGTTCTCATGTTTTTAGGGCACTTGAACCCTAATTTTAAGCCCTACAAGTTTCGGCCACTTTATGATTTAGGGCTTAGGAAACTTAGAACCTAACTCAACCATGCTCATGTTATTCCTTGATATTTTTGCTATGAAAGTTGTTTAAGGTTCTTATACTTTTAGGGCACTTGAACCCTAATTTAAAGCCCTACAAGTTTTGGCCACTTCATGATTTAGGGCTTAGGAAACTTAGAACCTAACTCAACCATGCTCATGTTATTTCTAGATATATTTGCTATGAAAGTTGCTTAAGGTTCTCATGCTTTTAGGACACTTGAACCTAAATTTTAAGTCCTATAACATTCAGCCATTACATGATGAAGGACCTAGGAAACTTAGAACTTAACTCAACTATGCTCATGTTATTCCTTGATATATTTGCTATGAAAGTTGTTTAAGGTTCTCATGCTTTTAGGACACTTGAACCTAAATTGTAAGTCCTATAACATTCGGTCATTACATGATGAAGGACTTAGGAAACTTAGAACCTAACTCAACCATGCTCATGTTATTCCTTGATATATTTGCTATGAAAGTTGCTTAAGGTTCTCATGCTTTTAGGGCACTTGAACCCTAATTTGAAGCCCTACAAGTTTCGGCCACTTCATGATTTAGGGCTTAGGAAACTTAGAACCTAACTCAACCATGCTCATGTTATTCCTTGAAATGTTTGCGATGAAGGTTGTTTAGGGTTCACAAGCTTGAATGATAGTTTTTAACCGAATGTATGCTTGATAAGTTTCGGCCATGATAAGTTGTAAGTTTAAGTAACTTGCTCATGATAGTTCTTATGGTATAAAAAATGATGCTTACTTAGGGTTCACATGTTGGGATGAAGTTTTACCAAAAACCCAACCTATATGGTTCGGCCACTAAAAGACATTAGGGTTAGAGATCGAATTATGTTTTCCATGTATCTTATATGCCATGATTTTGAGATTTCTATGCTTCTATGTTTAATTATGCACACTTATGATCTATACATGATGGAAACCCTTATGTTATGGAGTGTATTATTTATGATGAAGCTACGTGCAAATTATCCATGATATATGTGATGAGCTGTGTGCTCAATTTATGCATGAAACATATGATGTGCTGTGTGCCCAATTTATGCATAAAATATATGATGTGCTGTGTGCCCAAATCTTTACATACCATTATGATGAGCTGTGTGCCTAAAGTCTATATGGTATGATATGATAAGTGACACGATGTACAAGAAAAGATAAGAACCATGATATGTAAAAACATGATATTTTACTTTATGTATGGCTTGTACCAAGGGTGGGTTCTATAAGCGCTCCGGGGTCGATGGACTAAGAAACGGGCCTCATTAGGGATGGGATCCTAAGTGCCCTTAGGTCGATGGACTAAGAAACGGGCCTAGTATGTATGCCTTGTAGGGTTCAAGACTTGCTACCTTGGACCTACATAGGACGCGCGCATTTATGTATGTGGTACAAGCCGGGGCCCCCATCATGTTAAGATTATGTTTAAGTATGTATATTATAAGTTTTCAAAGGACATATTGCATATGTTTTTATGATACATGTTTATGAATTCACCTTGCATATACCTTATGATTATGCCATGATATTTATGATGATGTTATGATATGTCAGGGTGCAATTGATGATTATGTTATGTTATGCCATGATACCTTATGCTTATGTTATGATATGTCATGATATGCTGCATGATATAATGAATTTCCTCCATGTGTTATGTCTTGTGATTTTAATATGTTATACGGTTTTGTGAGTAGGAAAGGAACTTACTGAGCCATGATTGCTCACAGCTTACTTTCTTGTACCACAGATAAAGGTAAGGAATGGATGAACTAGGGGAGCAGCAGGAGGGGCTAGAAGGATGTGTGTGGTAGTGCCTTGGCTAAAGGAGAAAGACCTGCTTTTGTTTAATAAGAACTATGCCTAGTTATGTTACTGCTTTATGACTCCATGACATTTAATTTTATGTTTGGGCATTTTGACTTAAAAATCATGTTAAGTATGTTATGTGGTGTTATATGTCCAGGTGGTTAGTCATGTTGATTTTAAAGAAAAGAAAAGTTTTTAATTTCGATAAATAAGACTTCCGCTGTAGTAAGTAGGTATGTATATGTATGAGTAAGTAACCCCCGTCGCCTTAGCAGGAGGGGCGGGGCGGTACAGTTTGGTATCAAAGCCAGGTTTAGCCAATTCACTACACACATGTCAAGCCTCCATCCTTCCGCTCCAAGTAAGAATCTATGTGCTTAATTTAATTTATTGCTGTTTGTTTTATGATGCTTTAATATTATGCATGTTTATTTATGTTCGTTATTTAGTTTAGGTATGCATGATGGTAGGATAGGAATAGTACTAACCTTTTTACAATCGAATAGGAGTAACGATAATTTATTGTTATTTAATGAAGATAAGCATGGCTAGGAGACGTACTACCCGAGCAGATGTGACACCGACTCCACCAGATCTGACCCAGGTAGTCACCGATCTCCAGCGTCAGATCACCGAGCAACAACAGCTAATCACTACGCTAATGGGTCAACAAGGAACTCCTACTACCCTGCCAGTAAATCAGAATGTGGTGCCCGTCGTGCCAATAGTTGCACCAGTACCACCGGTTGCCCCTGCCCCAGTGGCTCGACAGGAAACCTACTTGATACAGTGGCTGAGGCTGAAGCCGGAAAACTTCTCGGGTACTTGCCAGCCATGGGATGCCCAGGCCTTGTTCAAGACAGTATAAAGTGTAGTGGAACTACTGGACTGGCCCGAATCGGAGAAGATCAAGTGTGTATCTTTTTGTTTTTCCGGACACGCAAGAATGTGGTGGGAAAGAGTGAAAGCAAAGAGACAGATTAATTTGATGAACTGGATGGACTTCGAGACAGAGTTCTTCGAAGAGTTCTACCATATGCAAGTGACAAACCGACACTATGACGAGTTCACTGAGTTTCGGCAAGGTGATCTATCAGTAAACGAAGCAGTAAAACGCTTTAACCGTTTGGCACGCCTATGTCCAGAATTGGTGCGCACAGAAAGAGAAAGGGTCAGACTGATGTTAAAGATGCTTCGACCCGAAATAGCACTGAACGTTGCCGGCGGAGTTAATAGACCTCAGACTACAGAGGAATTGGTCAGCAGTGCCCTCATCACAGAACATTATCAGAATGTAATGAACGAATATAAGAATCAGGTCCGAATAGAAGGACAGAAATCTTCAAGTAATAAGACAAGCTGGAAAGGGACCTCCATTGTAAAAAGGAAATAATGGGACAATGCAAAAGGTGGCTCAGTGAATAAGCAACCGAAGTACCCCCAGTGCACAATTTGCGGAAAGCTGCATTCCGGAGTATGTCATAAGGGTACCAGAAGGTGCTATAGTTGCGGAGGAGAAGGACATCTTGCCAGAGACTGCACCAACCAGTTCCAGGTACCACCCCAGCAGAACAACCAAAACAAGAATACCCCCTCACATCTACATTAGATGCAAACTACTATTGAAGAACACCGATCAGCCAAGGGAGATTGGAAGCTCCACCAACTACTACGAACGCCAGGGTTTTCTCGCTTACTAAGGAGGATGTGGCAAGCGCCTCTACTGTCGTCACAAGTCAGCTACCTATTTTTAGTCAGTATGCTTTAGTATTGTTTGATACGGGGGCAACACACTCGTTCGTCTCAGCATCATTTACCAAGAGATTAGACATACCGCCCCAGATACTAAATATCACGTTCTTAACAACCCTACCATCCGGGGAAGTTATGCCATCGGATCGTATGCTGCGGGCCGTACCTCTCCGAATCGCAGACAGAGAATTCTACTGCGATCTGATAGTACTTGACATGTGGGATTATGACATTATACTGGGCATGGATTTCCTTGGCAAGTATGGCGTCTCAATCGAGTGCCGTAACAGGAAAGTGGTCTTCCGACCTGAAGCTGAGTTGATGTTCGAATTTATTGGGGAATCTGGGAAAGAACCTGAAAGATTCTAATCAGCTATAGAGGCACAGAGTATGTTGGACAAAGGATGTACTGGATTTCTAGCACACGTAGTTGATACAAAACAAACCGGAAGCCAGAAGCTAGAAGAGGTCAGGGTAGTATGCAACTATCCGGAAGTATTTCCTGATGAACTACCAGGATTAGCAACCGACAGGGAAATAGAATTTACGATTGAAGTGGTTCCGGGTACTAAGCCGATTTCTAAAGCACCTTACCGGATGGTGCCCACTGAGTTGAAGGAACTTCAAGGACAGATACGGGAGTTGCTCGACAAGGGACTTATTCGCCCCAGTCACTCTCCGTGGGGAGCTCCAGTACTGTTTGTGAAAAAGAAGGATGGAACTACGTGAATGTGTATAGATTACCGAGCATTAAACAACGCAACGATCAAAAACAGATACCCCCTTCCGTGGATCGACGATCTGTTCGACCAATTGAAGGGAGCAACTGTCTTCTCAAAGATTGATCTAAGATCCGGCTATCGTCAAGTGAAAGTGAAACAAGATGATATACCAAAGACAGCCTTTCGAACAAGATACGGACACTATGAGTTCGTAGTTATGCCCTTCGGAGTGACCAATGCCCCTGCTGTGTTCATGGACTTGATGAATCGGGTATTTGAGGCATATCTCAATAAATGTGTGATCGTCTTCATTGACGATATCCTCATCTATTCAAGAACCCAGGAAGAACATGCCGAACATCTGAATATTGTACTGCGGATCCTCCGAGAGAAACAATTGTATGCAAAGTTTTCCAAGTGCGAGTTCTGGCTAGATCGAGTAATATTCTTGGGTCATGTCATCTCCAAGGATGGAGTCATGGTAGATCCAACCAAGATTGAAGCCGTAAGTAACTGGAACAGATCGAAGAATGCCAGCGAAATCAGAAGTTTTCTGGGATTGGCAGGCTACTACAGGAAGTTCGTAGAGGATTTCTCCAAAATCGCAGCCCCCATGATGAATCTCACCAAGAAAAATAAAAAGTATGAATGGACGGATAAATGCGAGAAGAGTTTTACAGAACTAAAATTGAGGCTGACCAGTGCCCCGATCCTTACTCTTCCAGAAAGCAACAAAGGCTTTGATATGTATAGCGATGCTTCCTTATTAGGATTGGGAGCTGTACTCATGCAAGACGGCAAAGTCATCGCCTATGCCTCCAGACAACTCGAAGAGCACGAAAGAAGTTACCCTATTCATGATCTGGAACTAGCAGCTGTGGTCTTCGCTCTGAAAACATGGAGGCATTATTTGTATGGAGCCCCGTGCAGGATTTATACAGACCACCAGAGTCTGAAATATTTCTTCACGCAAAAAGACCTAAATATGAGACAACGTAGATGGCTCGAGCTAGTCAAGGATTACGATTGCGAAATCTTTTATCATCCCGGAAAAGCGAACAAGGTGGCCGATGCACTCAGCCGGAAGTCCGGTACAACCTGACATCGTTATTCTAAGTTCGAGGGCGAACTTTTTATGAGATATGGGGTACTGTAACACCCACGAAATTATAGGTATATGAATACTATTTTCCTTAAAGCATAGAGATGAAAAGAATAGGAGAAAAAGGAAAATAAAAACAAAAGAAAATATAGAATAAGAAGAGGTGAGGTCAAGGATTGAACCTTGAACCTCCCATAATAAATGGAGATAAATTTATGAATGATAACCATTAGGATATGGAGAAATGATTGGATAGAAAGGAATGAAAAATTTGGTTAAAGGAGAAATGAAAACTAAGCAAAAAGAACAAGAGAAAACCAAGTTGCTTACCTTCTTTTCCCTCTTGGTTAAGAAAAGGGAGCAAGCAAAAGAGGGATTGACTACTCCCCTCCCTCTCTCTATTTTCGTGGGAATTAAAGGAGTGAGGGAAAAGAGGAGTTGAGGGAATGAATGAGGACATGTTTCATGGGCAAGGCAATAAATAGATTGGGAGAAGAAAAAAATAAGGGATTGAATCATTTTTCCTCCTTCCTCTTGCTTCTTCATTCCTCACCGAACCAAGAACTCTCTCCCTCTCCTTTGTCCGAGAGCTAAGCTAAGCTTCTCTTCAAGAAAAACAAATTTTAGAGAGGAGACCTTCAAGTTCTAGCCCTTACAAGCAAAGGAAACAAATGGAGGTATAAGAAGAAGAAGCTTCCACCTTCCTTATCACCTAGAACACTTTTCTCTCTAAGGAAAATCACAAGCGAAAGGATGTAAGTTCCCCTCACTTGTGGTACAATAGCTCTTATTTTTCTATGTAGATTCGGTCACATAAAAAGCTAAGAAAACATCATGAAGAAATTCTAACCAAGATAAGACCAAAGGAAGGACCTAGAGAATGAAAGGATCTAAAATTTATATGCTTGATATTTCTCTTGTAGCATGTATTTTATGGTAAGGATTTATCTATGTTAAAATGTTTGGTAGAACTTAGATTCATTAGTATTCGGCCATGATAGAACTAAGGGCCTAGGAGAGCTTTAATTTAAAACTAAGTATGCCAAGATCTCCTTAAGATAAGATATGAAACTATTATGATATGCCCATGATTATATGCTAAGTTAAACTCTATTTCATGTCCATGAAGGTTCGTTTAGGTTTGGATTTTATTTAAAGCCTAGGAGAATTTAAAGCAAATCTAAGATGCTCATGATCTCCTTGATGAAAAATGTTATGTAGCTAATCTAATGTGCTTATGTTTATTGTTGTATGGAAATTAAATTCATGCTCTATATCATTCGGCCACTTCATGATTTAGGGCTTAGGGAACTTAGAACCTAACTCAACCATGCTCATGTTATTCCTTGATTTATTGGCTATGAAAGTTGCTTAAGGTTCTCATGTTTTTAGGGCACTTGAACCCTAATTTTAAGCCCTACAAGTTTCGGCCACTTTATGATTTAGGGCTTAGGAAACTTAGAACCTAACTCAACCATGCTCATGTTATTCCTTGATATTTTTGCTATGAAAGTTGTTTAAGGTTCTCATGCTTTTAGGGCACTTGAACCCAAATTTGAAGCCCTACAAGTTTCGGCCACTTCATGATTTAGGGCTTAGGAAACTTAGAACCTAACTCAACCATGCTCATGTTATTCCTTGATATATTTGCTTTGAAAGTTGCTTAAGGTTCTCATGCTTTTAGAACACTTGCACCTAAATTTTAAGTCCTATAACATTCGGCCATTACATGATGAAAGACCTAGGAAACTTTGAACTTAACTCAACTATGCTCATGTTATTCCTTGATATATTTGATATGAAAGTTGTTTAAGGTTCTCATGCTTTTAGGACACTTGAACCTAAATTGTAAGTCCTATAACATTCGGCCATTACATGATGAAGGACTTAGGAAACTTAGAACCTAACTCAACCATGCTCATGTTATTCCTTGATATATTTGCTATGAAAGTAGCTAAAGGTTCTCATGCTTTTAGGGCACTTGAACCCTAATTTGAAGCCCTACAAGTTTCGGCCACTTCATGATTTAGGGCTTAGGAAACTTAGAACCTAACTCAACCATGCTCATGTTATTCCTTGAAATGTTTGCTATGAAGGTTGTTTAGGGTTCACAAGCTTGAATGATAGTTTTTAACCGAATGTATGCTTGATAAGTTTCGGCCATGATAAGTTGTAAGTTTAAGTAACCTAGAACTCTAACTAAACTTGCTCATGATAGTTCTTATGGTATAAGAAATGATGCTTACTTAGGGTTCACATGTTGGGATGAAGTTTTACCAAAAACCCAACCTATATGGTTCGGCCACTAAAAGACATTAGGGTTAGAGATCGAATTATGTTTTCCATGTATCTTATATGCCATGATTTTGAGATTTCTATGCTTCTATGTTTAATTATGCACACTTATGATCTATACATGATGGAAACCCTTATGCTATGGAGTGTATTATTTATGATGAAGCTACGTGCAAATTATCCATGATATATGTGATGAGCTGTGTACCCAATTTATGCATGAAACATATGAGATGCTGTGTGCCCAATTTATGCATAAAATATATGATGTGCTGTGTGCCCAAATCTTTACATACCATTATGATGAGCTGTGTGCCCAAAGTCTATATGGTATGATATGATAAGTGACACGATGTACAAGAAAAGATAAGAACCATGATATGTAAAAACATGTTATTTTATTTTATGTTTGGCTTGTACCAAGGGTGGTCTCCATAAGCGCCCCGGGGTCGATGGACTAAGAAACGGGCATCGTTAGGGATGGGCTCCTAAGTGCCCCTAGGTCGATGGACTAAGAAACGGGCCTAGTATGTATGCCTTGTAGGGTTCAAGACTTGCTACCTTGGACCTACATAGGACGCACGCATTTATATATGTGGTACAAGCCGGGGCCCCAATCATGTTAAGATTATGTTTAAGTATGTATATTATAAGTTTTCAAAGGACATATTGCATATGTTTTTATGATACATGTTTATGAATTCACCTTGCATATACCTTATGATTATGCCATGATATTTATGATGATGTTATGATATGTCAGGGTGCAATTGATGATTATGTTATGTTATGCCATGATACCTTATGCTTATGTTATGATATGCCATGATATGCTGCATGATATAATGAATTTCCTCTATGTGTTATGTCTTGTGATTTTAATATGTTATACGGTTTTGTGAGTAGGAAAGGAACTTATTGAGCCATGAGTGCTCACAGCTTACTTTCTTGTACCACAGATAAAGGCAAGGAATGGATGAACTAGGGGAGCAGCAGGAGGGGCTAGAAGGATGTGTGTGGTAGTGCCTTGGCTAAAGGAGAAAGACCTGCTTTTGTTTAATAAGAACTATGCCTAGTTATGTTACTGTTTTATGACTCCATGACATTTAATTTTGTGTTTGGGCATTTTGACTTAAAAATCATGTTAAGTATGTTATGTGGTGTTATATGTCCAGGTGATTAGTCATGTTGATTTTAAAGAAAAGAAAAGTTTTTAATTTCGATAAATAAGACTTCCGCTGTAGTAAGTAGGTATGTATATGTATGAGTAAGTAACCCCCGTCGCCTTAGCAGGAGGGGCGGGGTGTTACAGGTAGATAACACCGCTAAACATGTGTCAACAACTAATGAATAAGATATACTTTTCTTGTTCTCCTTTTTGCGAGTACAGTCCACCTTCCAATGTCTAGACTGCTTGCATGTGAAGCACTTATCCTTCAGCTTCTTTACACGTGCCTGCGACCCAGTCCCTTGAGGTCGAATCACTTTCTTTACCGAACCAACTTGTTTCTTCTTCTTCTTTCCACCTTTCAGCTTAGAGGCAGAAACGTTTTAAGCAATGTGAACTTGAGAACTTTGACGAAATAGCCCTTCTGCCGGTTGGTGTTTTGTCAGAAGTTCTGCCAATGAATAAACCCTTTTGTTCATGTTGTAGTTCAGGTGGAACTGCTCAAAACTCTTGGGAAGCATTTAGAGAATGATATCGACCTGCGTTTCCCCATCGATTTCAGCTCCAAGGACTTCCATCTCATTCAAATGAGCCATCATCTTGAGGATATGATCCCTTACGGGCTTCCCCTCAGTCATGGTGGTCATCATTAATTTTCTCATGGCCTCCTGCTTGGCAACCCGATTCTGGTATCCGAAGAGTTCCTTGAGATTGAACATCATATCATAGGCTATGGGTATGACCTGATACTGATGTTACAACACATTTGACATAGAAGGCAAAATGTAACACCGCATCATGTCATCTGCCTTGACCCATTTCCTATGTCTCTCTATCTCCTCTTCACTAGAATCCTTATCAGGCACGCTAGAGCGGACCTCAAGAAGTATAAAATTGTATTCTTCAACAGTTAAGACAATGTCCAAGTTCTGTTTCCAATCAATATAATTTAAACCAGTATGTTTGTTTTCTTTTAGAATAACAACAAGAGGATTGAAAGCCATTTTGAAATCTTGAGAATCACAAAAGAAAATATTTGGTAAAAACTTTAGAATTTAAAATAATATTGATCCCTCAAACAATATAATTTAAATTAACCAACACTTCAAAACACCGTGAATTTAGTATGTCATGATAGTGTGGACGTATACTAATTCAAACATTTGTAAGAGGAGGTTTTACCCATTAATTTTATTATCTTGTCAACCTAACTTTATGACAAATAAAATTAATAGTTGGTTCATCTTCGGTCACACAAATAATAGTAGTGAGTTCGATGGGGAGGATACTATTAAATGCGCCTATGTATATACCATTACTTGATACTTAGTTCATTAATTAGGATTGTGCCCCTTCAGATGGAGAAGATCACACATACCTAAATAATTTCCTATAATCATCCATAGAGGAAGTTTAATCTAGTGATCCGCAAACAAACTCATCCGATATAGAGGAAGGCACTTAAAGCCAACGCGCAAGTTTGAATGCATCACTTACAAACCAGTAATGGAGACCGTGAAATTTATTTAAATAATCCCTCTCCTACTTAGTTATTTAAATTGAGAAATTTTAACATGCACACACATCACAACACATAAAACCTGCATCACAACACATAAAAACAGCATATAAAGGCAATAAATATGAAAATAAAATTTTCAACTATTATGGCCTCATCCATCACTATCGTCCAATATGCCGCCAATAGATCAAGCCGCCGCATCTATCTTGCTTCCTTCTTCGCCATGCCTCCGGTCCTCAAAATAGCACCACGCATAGCAAGGATACAAGCCACAACAAAATAAAATAAAAATTTACATTTATCGATCCTATATTCTATAAAGGAATTTACATGTAATCTAGATCTAATAGAATGAAAAAAAAATAATACAACAACCGGCTGTATTTAATTATTACAATCATGAACAACACAAAACAACCTCGACATGCCCGAGGGTTCAAATCATACACAAACACACAAAGCCATAATAGTTGGACCTATGATGCCTGCAACCGCAGAGTTAATCTTTCCTGCACATCCTACTATTATCCTGCCTAAACTTATATACAAGTAGTGTATAATTTAACTGAAAACCAATTACACAGAGTCAGAAAACTTGCTCTGATACCACTTGAAGGTGCTGAAATTTTGTTCTGTTTCAATTTCCATGTACAAAAATTATACAAGTACAGAACTTTTCCTAGTAACCCACATGTTTGATCAGACATATGTTTGATCAATCAAGCAAGTTCTTGACGGATCAAAGCACACCTTAATCGAAGTACAAGATCGCTGGCCTCTTGTGTTGGTATTCAAAATCGATACAAAGAAAACTAAACTAATTACGCAGCGGAATCAAAGAACTAGTTGTACCTTTCCTTTGTAGCTAAAGACCTCTTGATCTTCTGTTGTATTCGTCTTCTCTTCTTGGACGTCGTGTGGGCGATGATCTACCAAGACAAAAACCACCCTTCTTCTCTTCTTTGTTTCCAAACTGCCAACCACCAAAAGGAGGCTCTAGGATGGGCGCCCTCTCCTCTTCTTCCACTCCTCCAAGCCGCCGGCCCTAAGGTGGAGTTGGAAGAGATTTGTGCCACCGACCCTAAGGTGGAGAAGGAGAACCTTGTGCTGCCGACCCTAAGCAAGAGATTTGTGGAAAACTTATGTTTAGGGGGTGCCACCTCCCCTTTTTATAACCATTGTCGTCGCTTACAAAGAAAGAAAAATAACATAATTCTATTTAGAAAAAATCTCCCTTTTTATAACTGAATTCTGTTGGGGTGGATGCGAGGCTTTATATAGAGGCTACAACAGAGACCTAGAGGAGGAATTGGTTTAGGCCTTTTGATGGGCTTGGGCTTCCTGTGTTCGACTTGAACACCCAACTCAAGTCCATCAATAATAACTCATACCACTAAAGGGTTATTATTGAATTACCACACCAATCCCATATTACAATATGGGCTCCTTCTTATCATCAGTGCGTTAATCTCCCCGTGTTTAAGTTATCGTATGTTCATTAATTAAATGAGTTATTGACAACTCAATTAATTAACATCTGATTCCAAGAGTAGTACCACTCAACTTTATTATCATGCCAGACTAAGTCCACCTGCAGGGTTTACATGATAATCCTTATGAGCTCCTCAAGAGGGCATCATCCGCCTAAATAATTAGGACACATATTCCTTCTATAATCAACAACACACCATATAAACAGTATTATTTCCCAACTCATTGGGCGTATTGATTTAATGAATAAATCTCACCTATTGATAAGTTAAAGAAATAAATACTAAGTATACGTGCTTGTTATTATATAGGGATTAAGAGGACGCACATCTATAATAATAGAGGTTCTGTTCTTTTGCGTAGTCAGTACAAATCAAACAACCTCAAAAATTCCTGCTCAATACACACATAGTGTACTAGTGTAATTTTGTAGTCAAGACAGACTAATACCAAATTACACTACAACCATTCCAATGGTTTGCCCCAATCCATCTTGGTTGTGAGCTACTATTTATAATTTATAAGGAAGCGATAACATAATCTTCTATGTGACACTACACATCATGTTATCTACAATATAAATTAAATGGACAACTGCATTGACATATATATAAATATAAAATACAAACATTTAACCAAGGTGATTCTCATTTCAAAATATTTCAAAACAGATGTTGATACAAAAGCTAGGCTTATTGTATACATCCCAACACCTATGTGATTTGAGCTAGTTTGACGACTATTTCTCCCTATGATTGCATGTATCCTATTGGACAGGGTTCCCATCCCATTGTTGGTTGATGTCAAAGTCAGTCGACAGTGGTTATTATATCATTGGCTACCCATGGGTTATCTGTGATAGAGTATTCTTGCGTAACCCGTAGCTAGATAACTACATCATGTCTGGCCACGGGTTATTTGTGATAGTGTGTTCTTGCATAGATAGGGATTTGACATTTCAGGCTGCCGACGGGTTATCTGTGGTAGAGTGTTCTCGTACAACCCGTAGCTAGATAGCTACATTTTGTCTACCCACGGGTTATCTGTGGTAGAGTGTTCTCATGCAGATAGTGACCTTGACATTTCGGACTACCCATAGGTTATCTGTGTAGAGTGTTCTCACGCAGTCCCTAGCTAGATAGCTAGATGTCTTGGTCATTTGTATTTGCTTGTGGTGAAGCATTGCTCCCATATATCTTGTATTGCTTGTGGTGGAAAGTTGCTCCCACATACAATGGAGTGCTAGTGGTGGAGCATTGCTCCCACATATGGTGTACTCTTGTGATGGAGCGTTGCTATCATATTTGATGATCTATTGCTATTTTATCATACATAGATATACTGTTATATATATTGCCCAGGGGTTATGAGTAGGTTTGTTCCTGATCCCTAGTGATTTTCTGATTGTTATACCATGTGTGATAGATCAATACTTGTACATGTGTGTTATCATGTCATATATGATTATGCCCTTATTTCCTTACTAAGACTATATATCTTTGATCGCCTTACACTTTTATCCATGCACTACCATGTTCTTATTACCCGCTTAGTGATCTGCACTCACCATCCCTTGTAATAGTTTTTCTTTTGCCAGGGACTAGGTAGAGGATTCATGGAGTTGCTTGGAGGATCTTGGCTGCCAGTCCCACGTCACATCTGAGATTAATTTTCCATGCTATTTCGTATTTCGTTATTGGTACTTTGTATTTCATTTTAGTATTGTGTTATGCGGGGTTTTTTTTATGATTTCGAGCCTTGTGGCCACATTTATTCATTTTAGGTTTGTATCATGGTGTAAGTCATGCTGGTATGAAGCCAGTATCTTGCATGGTCTTATGTTTGTACTAGTCGTGTAGGCAGGTAGTTTTTGTGACTTCCGTTGTGTTTTGTTTCAACCGTGTAGGCTGTTTATTATACAACTGCGTAGTTATGTTCTTTTTGTTCCAACCATGTGAACTATGTATATAACTGTGTGGTTGTGTATGTTCTAGCCATGTGGGTTGTTGATAGCTTGTGAGTAGCCTTGTGGCATTGTATATATGTTTCATTTGTTACTACTACAGGGGAGGTGCTATCCGATTTTCATCAGACAACCTTACGCTCGGGGCATGACAATTTATTGGTATTAGAGCCATAGGTTTATAATGCATGTTTTTTTTTTCATATTTCAGATTTCATGCTTTGTTTTATCGAGGTGACTTTTTCAGTTTTGGGACTAGGCAGTGATAGGATATCTCCAAGTTATAGGAAAATAAAGTATGTTCTAGTGGTTATCATACTTGTTTAGGTTTATTACTATTAGTAGCCCAAGGTAATTTTGATGTGATAAACCAAGTCAGGTTAGGTCCTGTTGGTATTAACCCTTGTGTCTAAGTGTGCAGGAGCTTAGGGCACAGGAAAGCAAGCAAAAGATGTAGCTAGCGAGAAGAATAGAATGGAAGAGAGACGACGGGCTCGGTGTGTTTGAGGGATGAGGTGCTGCGGAAGAGTATGCAGGCGGACAAGAAGGAGGCTCACGGTGTTTCTGAGAGATGAGAAGCCGGAGTGGAAGATTGCTCGAAAGTCGAAAGTTGGGTTCGGTGAGCCCTATTCCTGATGGCCGAGATCACCCAAGCGAGCGGAGCTAAAGCGGAAGATCCGGAAGAAGATGGGCGGAATCAGAGCAGAAGATCGTGACCAAAAGTCAACAGGATATTGACTTTCTTGGTTCTTGCACCCTGACCCAGTCCGGGCACCCGGACCCAGTCCGGGTGTTAGTTAGAGCCCTAGAGCCAATTATATGATGATTGTTGTATGGACTCATTGTATCATATTCCTATGTATATAAAGACATTTGTTTTGGTTATTATACTTGTATTGGTGCCAAATAACTAAGGGGGCGTTTGG
The DNA here is from genome assembly GCF_018446385.1 of Zingiber officinale. NCBI lineage: Eukaryota > Viridiplantae > Streptophyta > Magnoliopsida > Zingiberales > Zingiberaceae > Zingiber > Zingiber officinale. The sequence goes on along the minus strand of NC_056006.1, from coordinate 56,011,854 downwards.
TTTAGGGGAATAGGAGTGGGGAATGGGAATGAGAATCATTGATTACCATTGTTAATGTTTGGATTATAGGAATAGGAATATAAATAAGTGAATGAATCTTTGAAATTGGGTAATAGCTCATTCCCATGTACCTCCCCTTCAATGAGCCATTACCCTATTTTCATCAATCAAAATATTCTCTTATTTCAAAAATACCCTTGACTTAAAACTAAAATTTTCTCCCTTAATATCAAATATCAAAATTTATTTATTTATTTTTTCTTCATATCACTTCTCTCTCTTTGTTCTCTCTCATCATATTTTCTCTCTCATCATTTTATCACATACTTTCTCTCTCCTACCACATTCTCTTTCCTCTTTTTTCTCATTACATTTTCTCTCTCATCATACTTTCTCTCTCCTCAATCTCTTCCATCACACTCTCTTCCTTTTTTCTCATCATACTTTCTCTCTCCTCAATATCTCCCATCACACTCTCTTTTCTCTTTTTTTTCTCATCATACTTTCTCTCTCATCACACTTTCTCTCTCCTCAATCTCTCTTGTCACACTCCCTCCTTTTTTTTTTCCTCAACACACTTTTTCTCTCATCATACTTTCTCTTTTCTCAATCTCTCCCATCACACTCACTGTTCTCTTTTTTTCTCATCACACTTTCTCTCTCATCATACTTTCTCTTTCCTCAATCTCTCTCATCACACACTCTCTCTCCCCTCATTTTTTCTCATTACATTTTCTATCTCTTCATCCTCTCCCATCATATTTTATCTCTCATCTTCTCTCACCATGCTCTCTTCTATCACACTCTCTGTTCTCATTTTCTCTCATCACACTTTCTCTCTCTTCATTCTTTCTCATCACACTTTCTCTCTCATCATACATTCTCTCTCATCATTCTCTTTCATCATATTTTTCTCTCACATTCATCTTTCTCTCACATCTAATTTTTTTCTTTTATTTTCCTTTAAGGGTAAAAAAAGGAAATATTGATTTATTCCGATAGAAGGTATGCAACTAACCAAACATTTCTTTTAAGAGTGATATCCATGCTCATACCCATTCTCATTCCATAATATAATGATTCTCATTCCGATTTCTATTCCCATGCTCATACCAAATGCCCCCTAAATATAATAGCGTCCTTGAGTAGAAGGTTCTTATCTATATCAATCGATTGGTTGAATCGATAGTGAGATGATATAGAGAACACTACTCTTAATCATTCCTAGTCAAGTATTAACATTCAGGGACAATGTTAATGCGACGAAACTAGCATGTAGGTCAACTCGATGACTTGATCTCACAAGTCATGGATATAGAGATATCAAGTTGACACATGTGTATGCATTGAAGAATGTATACTGAATGACCCGCCATAAGAAAGTATCATTGATGGTTATATGAGTGTCATATACTTTCTCATGTGGCTATTAGTATAACTATTAGTCCTTGGACCTGAAGTCACCATGGTTTCCTATATAATGAGTTTTATACTTTAGCTTCGTCAAACGTCACCGGTAACTGGGTGGACTATAAAGTCGATTACTGGGTATGTAACAAATTATGCGGAGGGATGTGAGTCATGTAGATGAGATCTATCCCTCCTATATAACGGGAGTGACATCGTTATTCTTGATAGAGTGAGACCACTATGTGCATGGCCATGCCCAAATGAGTCAATATGAGATATTGAGCTCATTTGATTAGAGTGAGTCTACTTGGAGTTCAAGATTTAGATTAATTAGAGGATGACATGGTCTATGCCTCAGATTTGATCAATCTAGATGTCAAGGATAGAAGGACATTTGTCGTATATTATGAAGAGTTACAATTAGTAGTCACAAGGTGATGCTGGATCTCAAAATTCTTGTAACTTGGGTAGTAATGATGTGTTGCTCGATACCGCTCATTACTTATGCTTCTAAATGGGTTTAGGAGTATTGCCAACATTACAAGAACCTATAGGGTCACACACAAAGGGCAATTAGATGGAGATTAGGTTCATTTGATGTACCTAGAGGATTAGGTTCATGTGATGAACCAAATTGGATTAAGAGTAATCTTAATTAAACTAATTGAGTTGGACTCAATTTGGTTTATGTGTTAAATGAGTCTAATTAGATTAGAATTCATTGAGTCAATTTAATTCAATGAATATAGATCCATTAAATTAAATTGGTATGAATCAAATGGTATGATTTGATCAACCATGGGAGAGAAGAGGTCAAGTTTGACTTGACTTGAGTGGGAAGATGAAGGGTCAAGTTTGACTTGACCATTTGCCATCTCATTTGTGAGTTGGCATAAGGTGGGCCAATGATGATGTTCCACATCATCAAGGTTAGCTTATGTGTGTGCCACATCATGAGGGAGATCAAGAGTTGTGACTCTTGATATTCCATAGAGGTTTAAACGCCTCTAAAGTGGCCGACCACCATGAGAGTTGTGTGTGAGTAACAATTTTGTGCTCATTAACTCCATCTTCTTCCTCCTCTCTTCTCTTCTCTCCCTCTCCTCCTCCTTGGCCGAACACCTTTAGAGTGCTAGCACACTCTAAGTGTTTTCTCCATCTCTATTGTTCATGTGGATACGTATAGAGGTGTGTCCACTTGAACACACTTGAGATCCGGCAAATTTTGGACGAGCGGGATTCGCGAAGGGCTTCGCTACAAGGGTAATCTCTTAACCATGTAGATCTAATGTAGATCTAGGATAGAAAACAAGTACATGAAAATTTTATCTTCGCACGGATCCAGTGGCATGGGATTTCGGGGTTTCCGCAACGCAAAAAGCGGTTTTTGAGGCTCAAAAGTCCCAACAGTGGTATCAGAGCCACGTGCGAAGCATGTACGTGTTTTATTTTGGTTTTTATGAAAAACTACAGATCTGTAAGTTTCTGTATATTTACTGTTTTTATGTATTTTATGGGTATTTTTCTCGTAGAAGCGAAGCAACAAGTGTTTGGTCACTTGTAGGCTTCGACTACCGAGAAATGCCTTCCGAAACGGCAAGGTCTCACCCAAAATATTTTGGGACAGCAGCTTAGGGCACTGTAAGATCATCGTGGGACACTTGTGAGACTCATTTCATAAGAAGGGGCGCTGCCCCTAACCCCACAAGGGGCGTTGTGCCGCGATCGCACCCGAAAAACGCTAAATGGGACCGCCGGGAAATTGTAACTCATAAAATTTTAAAAATAGTAGTAAAATTACTGAAATTTATATAAAATACTTAATTTAGAATTATGTATGTTTTTGTGATGGTCATGGCCCAAAAAAAACCCAATTGGATTGGTTACATGTGTTGTAATTCATAATATGGCCTGCGCGCCATTTTGTGTGATTGTGCGTGTTGTATATTTGATACGCGACCTGCACGTCGTGCCTTTCTATTTTATTTCCTGTTGTAAAATAGTTTAGACTCGAATGTAACTTGAGTTTCATCTTTGTAATGTACAAAATGGAGCTGTGGAAGGCTCGACGAGGAGTTACGAGGAGGGTACAAGCAACACATGGCGGTCAAGGGGAGGAGCTTGGAGAAGCTGTTGACCCTAGGTTGACCATCCGATCTACTCATTGGCTTGAGAAGATCGTAGTAGGGTCATGACTAATCACAATTTAATTAATTGCTTGTGTGTGTGTATGTGATGCATGCTAGAGTAGAATAATTAATTAGTGCCTTAACGATTAGATTAGATCTTAATTGAGTATATGATACATCTTAACGATTGGATTAGATCTTAATCACGTATATGATACACATTAACGATTAGATTAGATCTTAATCGCGTCAACTCAAAATGCCTACCATGCCGTGATACCTATCACTACCTCGATCACATGTTGTTGTTGAATCTGCCAAATCAAATCAACGCATATTATCTTGGTAGGGTGCGGAGGGACAATCTTGGTCCCGCCTATCAATGCCTGGGTGAGTATAAACTCAATTAGATTAAGTAAAACTAGTTAAACTCAATTGGATCGGGTTTAACTATAGACATTTTTCCAATGGTTGGTAGATAGGTCAAAATCACATTTATATTAACTCTTGGGTGATTTAGCCAATGCTAACTCAAGTTTTAATATACATGCGGATCTTGATCCTATAAACAAGAGTTGCATAGAGATGTAATTGGTAATTAGCTACCTACCAATCATACTAAGTCTTAGGCGATTTAGCCAAAGCTAACTCAAGGCGTAGTATGATGTGGATCTTGTCCCACAAGAATTATAGCTAGTTGGTTAGAATCTAGTGAGTGTGGTTTGACCACATCCATGACTCGATTCTACAAAAGTTCTATAATTTAGTGGGAGCATCATTTAGTTAAAGGCCTAATTAAATGATTAGTGGAATATAATATTTATTTTCTGCATTTTCTATTGTAGATTGCCATGTCGTCAAACACGAACACCTTCTCCCTGTGTTCTGTCCTTGATAAGGACAAGTTCAATGGAGTTAACTTCCTGGACTGGTACAGGAACCTGAGAATTGTTGGATTTTTCGGGCTGCGAAAACTACTTTTTCGCGTCGCGGAAACCCCGAAACCCCCTAGCCACTAGATCTCGTGCGAAGAAAATATTTGAAAAATACGAGTATGAGTTTAAACGTTGATCTACAGTAGATCTACATAAGGATAAACCTTTTTATACCTTTGTAGCGAAGCCCTTCGCAATCTCTCTTGTCCTCGGTTCGCCGGATCTCGAAAGTGTCAAAGTAGACACTTCTCTATGTGTATCCACACAAGCAAGAGATAGAGAAGAAACCTTTAGAGTGTGCTAGCACTCAAGCAAGGTCTCGGCAAGAAGGAGGAGAGGGAGAGAAGAATTGTGAGCAAGAGGAAGAAGATGAAATCAATTAGCCTTGAATGAAAATAAAACGTTCATCCACACTAAAAGTGGCCGGCCATATTAAGACTTGTAACCCACATTATGTGTATCCACACTAAAAGTCACAACTCTTGGTAACTCTCATGAGGTGGCATTTGGTCAAGTCAAACTTGACCAAATGAAGAAGCCTTGATGATGTGGTATTGGTCAAGTCAAAGTCAAGTCAAAAAATTGACTCTTCATCTTCCTACTTAAGTCAAGTCAAACTTGACCACTTCTATCCCTTGGTTGATTTAATCTAACCATTGGTCCAAGCCAATTTTAATTTAATGAATCTCTATTCATTGAATTAAATTAATTAAATGAGTCTAAGTCCAAAGTAGACTCACTTAACACATGAACCAACTTGAGTCCAACTCAATTAACCTACTTTGGATTACTCTTAATCCATTTTGGTTCATCATATGAACCTAATCATTTAGGTTCATCAAATGAACCTAGTCTCCATCTAATTGCCCTTAGTGTGTGACCCTATAGGTTCTTGTAACATTGGCAATGCCCCTAAACCCATTTAGGAGCATAAGTAATGAGCGGTATCTAGCAACACATCATTACTACCCAAGTTACAAGAATGTTGAGATCCAACATCACCTTGTGACTACTAATTGTGACTCCTCACAATATATGACATTGTCCTTCTATCCTAGACATCTAGATTGATCAATGTGAGGCATAGACCGTGTCATCCTCTAATCAATCTAAATCTTGAACTCCAAGTAGACTCACTAAATCAAATGGGCTCAATATCCTATATTGACTCATTTGGGCATGGCCATGCACTTCGTTGTCTCACACTATCAAGAATACCGATGTCTCTCCCGTGATATAGGAGGGATAGATCCCATCTACATCACTCACATCCCTCCGCATAATTTGTTACATACCCAGTAATCGCCTTTATAGTCCACCCAGTTACGGGTGACGTTTGACGAAACCAAAGTACATAACTCTTTATGTAGGGAACCATGGTGACTTCAGGTCTAAGGACTAGTAGTCATACTAATAGCCACATGAGAAAGTATATGACACTCATATAACGATCCATGATACTTTCTCATGGCGGGTCATTCAGTATACATTCTCCAATGCATACCCATGTGTCAACTTTATATCTCCATATCCATGACTTGTGAGATCAAGTCATCGAGTTGACCTACATGCTAGTCTTATTGCATTAACATTGTCCCTAAATGTTAATACTCTACTAGGAATGATTAAGAGTAGTGTTCCCTATATCATCTCACTATCGGTTCAGCTAACCGATTGATATAGGTAAGAACTTTCTACTCAAGGACGTTATTATACTTAGTTTATTTGGCACCAATAGAAGTAAGTATAACAACCAAAAACCAAATGCCTTTATTTATATATATAGAATATGATACAACAAGTCCAAAAATACAATCATCAAATGATTGTCTCTAGGGCTCTAGCTAACAATCTCCCACTAGTACTAGTGCCAATCAGTGTAGGCTCTAAGCCCCAATGACCTAGTGTGACCATCATGCTTCCTCTGTGCCAAAGCCTTGGTCAAGGGATCTGCGATGTTAGCCTCTGTAGGTACTCTGCAAATCTTCACATCTCCTCTCTCGATGATCTCTCGAATGAGATGGAAGCGCCATAGTATGTTTTTTGTCCGCTGGTGTGAGCGAGGTTCCTTCGCCTATGCTATAGCTCCATTGTTGTCACAATAGAGCTCAATAGGGTCAGCAATACTAGGAACCACCCCAAGTTCAGTGATGAACTTGTGGATCCAAACGGCCTCCTTTGCTGCCTCTGATGCAGCAATGTACTTGTATCCTGCTTCGAACTCTTCCAGCTGACAACACCACCATTAATGCAAAATATGAACCCCGACTGTGATCTATAGTCATCCTGGTCGGTCTGGAAGCTAGCACCACTGTAACCCTTTACAGCTAGCTCATCATCGCCTCCATATATCAAGAAAAATTCTTTAGTCCATCTTAAGTACTTAAGAATATTCTTGACCGCTATCCAGTGACTTTCACCTGGATCTGACTGGTATCTGCTCGTCATGCTCAAAGCATACGAGACATCAGGTCGAGTACATAGCATGGCGTACATGATCGATCCTATGGCTGAGGCATAAGGGATCTAATCCATGCGGTCTCTCTCCTCTCTAGAAGAGGGACCTTGAGTCTTCGAAAGACTCACGCCATGTGACATCGGCAGAAATCCCTTCTTGGAGTTCTGCATGGCAAACCGTAGGAGTACCTTGTCAATGTATGTACTCTGACTTAGGCCAAGCAATCTCTTAGATCTATCTCTATAGATCTGAATCCCTAGAATGCGGGATGTCTCACCTAAGTCCTTCATTGAGAAGCAACTCCCTAGCCAGGTCTTGACAGACTGAAGCATAGGGATGTCCTTCCCAATGAGTAATATGTCATCCATATACAATATGAGGAAGACAACTATATCCCCTACAACCTTCTTGTAGACACAAGGCTCATCTTCATTCTTGATGAAACCAAAATGTTTGATTGCATCATCGAATCGAAGATTCCAGCTCCGAGAAGCTTACTTTAGTCCATAAATGGACCTATGCAGCTTGCATACTCTGCTAGTATGCTGTGGATCTACAAAACCCTCAGGTTGTGTCATGTACACATCCTCGAGTAGGTTTCCATTCAGAAACGCGGTTTTGACATCCATCTGCAATATCTCATAGTCATGGTAGGCTGCAATAGCAAGCATGATCCGAATGGACTTAAACATCGCTACTGGAGAAAAGGTTTCATCATAGTCAATACCATGAATCTGCTTGAAACCTTTAGCTACCAAGCGACCCTTATAGATAAGTCCATCCATGTCAGTCTTTCTCTTAAAGACCCACTTACACCCAATGGGTTTTACCCCTTCAGGTGGATCAACCAAAGTCCATACTTGGTTGGTGTACATGGATTCCATTTCGGATCTCATGGCTTCTAGCCATTTCTCAATCTGGTCTCATCACAGCTTCCTGATAGGTGGTAGGCTCATCCTCTATGAGCACAACGTCATCATGGTCAGACAAGAGAAATGAGTATCTCTCAGGCTAACGACGTACCCTATCAGACCTGCGAAGAGGTATGTCTACTTGAACTGGTTGTTGTTCCTCAACTCTTTGTGGAACAACATCATCCACAACACTTTGTGGTTCTAGTTTAACTTCCATCGAGGCATCAGTGCTATTGTTCGCATCTTGAACTTCTTCAAGATCGAACGCGCTCCCACTAGTCTTTCTAGAAACAAAGTCCCTTTCTAGAAAAACCCCAGTCTTTGCCACAACTACCTTGTGCTGACTGGGAATGTAGAAGTAATATCCCTTAGTTTCCTTGGGATATCCAATAAAATAACACTTGTCGGATTTGGGTCCTAATTTGTTTGAGACTTGACGTTGAACGTAAGCCTCACAACCCCAAATCCTCATGAAAGACACCTGGGCATCTCGCCCAGTCCATATCCTATATGGTGTCTTTATCACGGCCTTGGATGGAACTCGGTTGAGTATAAAAGCTGCCGTGTCTAGAGCATAACCCCAAAGGTATGTCGGAAGATCTGTGTGACTCATCATAGATCGCACCATATCTAATAGGGTACGATTCCTCCTTTCGGATACACCATTCCACTGTGGTATTCCAGGAGGAGTGAGTTGGGGTAGAATCCCACACTCAGCTAGGTAGTCACGAAACTCATGGCTAAGGTATTCTCCACCTCGATCGGATCGAAGTATCTTAATACTCTTGCCAAGCTAGTTCTGTACTTCATTCTTGAATTCTTTGAACTTTTCAAAGGATTCAGACTTATGTGTCATCAAGTACACATAACCATATCTACTGAAGTCATCAGTAAATGGGATGAAGTACCTATAACCGCCTCTAGCAGCGACATTGAAAGGGTCACATACATCACTATGTATGAGTCCTAACAAATCAGTCGCTCTCTCACTGTACCCACTAAAGGGAGTCTTGGTCATCTTGCCTTGTAGGCATGACTCACATATCTCATATGATTCAAAATCAAATGAGTCCAGCTACCATCCTTATGGAGCTGGGATAAGCACTTGTCATTTATATGACCTAAGCGACAGTGCCAGAGGTAGGTTTGGTTCATGTCATTTGACTTGAACCTCTTGGTATTTATGTTATAGATAGGGCTCTCAAGGTCTAGAATATAGAGTCCGTTTATCAGAGGTGCACTACAATAGAACATATCGTTTAAATAGACGGAACAACATTTGTTCTTTATAGTAAACGAGAAACCTTTCTTGTCCAAACAAGAAACTGATATAATGTTCTTAGTTAATGCAAGTACATAACAACAATCGACTAACTCTAGTACAAGCCCAGAGGGCAGAGATAGAAAGTAAGTCCCTACAGCAACAGCAGCAACCTGTGCTTCATTGCCTACTCGTAGGTCCACCTCACCCTTTGTCAATGCCCTGCTATTTCTCAGCGCCTGCACATCAGTACAAATGTGAGAAGCACATCCAGTATGTAACACCCACTAAGCTTTTAAGATAAATAAGAGAATGACGAATTTTGCCTTAGAAAAATAATAAGAAGTGAGTTGAAGCAAAAAGAAATAAAATGAAATAAAAAGAAGAGAAGGTCAAGGATTGAACCTTGAACCTCTTATATTATAATTTATAGAATTAATTAGTAGAAACCAATTGGGATAGAGAGAAGATATTGATAGCAAGGAAAGGGAATGCATGATAAAGATAGGAGTAATGATCTAAGAAGAGAAAGCAAGACAAGAGCAAGAGAAAGGCAACTTGCCTTCCTCCCTTCCTCTCTCTTTTCCCTCTCTTGCCGTGACCTTAAATGGAGAATTAAGGGGATTCATTCCCCCTTGTTTCATCATGAATGATGAAAATAAATTAGAAAATAAAATAAATAAAAGAAAAAAAAAGGGGCTAAGGGAGAAGGAAAGCAAAAACTAATTTTGCTACCTCTTCCCCCTTAACATAAAAGAGAGTGTGTAAAGGGAAAATTCTATTTTTCTCTCATTTTCCCTCATCCTCCCTCTCCCTCACCGAACCCTCAGTCCCCTCTCTTCCATCTTCGGCCCCAAGCCAAGGTTTTCTCCTAAGAAAGCCTAAGATACAAGGAGGACTTAGCAAGGGAATCAAGGGAATGGAACTAGAAGAAGAGGCTACTTCTTCCATCACCACACCTTAGATCCACAAGCGAAAAGGATGTAAGCTTCCCCTCACCTGTGGTACAAGGCGTTTTATGTGCTTTTCGAATTTTATGAGGATTAGAAAACCTAGAATAGAATTTAAGAAAATTTGGCTAAAGAAGAGTTTTCAAATCTAGGAAGGTTTAAACAAGTCCTCATTTCATGATATTTTTTCTATTCTATGTAGGAAGGTTTTCCTTCATGTTTTTATACCTATATGATGCTTGGTCAGAGGAGTACCTAACCCTAGAATTTCGGCCAAAAATATTTTAAAGAGGTTAGGGAAATCATTGTTTAACCAAACTAGTACAAGATTCCCTCCATGAATTACTAAGGGTCTTTTGTTGGTTTTTCTTGCTTAAAAGTTACTTGGAACCAAAAGAAATCCACTCATATGTTTCGGCCAAGAAAAGAGCTTAGGGTTAGGAAGACCTTTAAATTTAAGTAACCATGTTTATATGATAGAATATAGAGTTCTCTTAAAGAATTGCATGTTGAATATTGCTAGAAATTCATGAACTCTTCATTAAGATTTTCGGCCATGATAAGATGGATAGCTTAGTAAAGCTTAAACAAAATTTTAACATGCTCAAGACCTCTGTGATATTAAGATATGGAAGTTGCTTCATGCTCTCATGCTAATTAGGGTATAGAAAATTTAGTTACATGATATATGACATGTAAGATCACAAGGGTTCTAGCTTGTTTAGGAACCAAATTTGTATATGATGTTCTTAGTAATTTTTGCCATGAAACTTAGGTTTTCCATGCTTTAGGCCACTTAAAACCTAGTTTGGAGATTGGTAGGTTTCGGCCATGAGGAAAAATAAAAGAAAAAAAAAAGAAAGAAACCTAGGAAGCCTAAGACACAATTCACATGTATGTTTATTATGCTTGTCTTTATACATGCTATGAAACTTGTATGACTTCCTATGCTTTTAGGCTATTTGAAGCAAATGTAAATACTGATGAGTCTCGGCCAAGTAGGGTTTAAATGACCAAGAGGCCTTAGAATTGAAACCAATTGTGTTAAAAATGCTTCTTATGGAAATATGATAATATGTTGATTGTGTCACATACTTGTATAATTTTTCCATGACCTAAATGGACCATTGTATGTTTCGGCCATGAAGGGATAGATGCCCTAGAAACCCTAGAACAAAAATTAAATATGCTCATGTCACTCTACATGAAATATGATAAGTAGAAAGCCAAAGTTCTCATGCCATATGTTGTTTAATGACCTAAAATGAGGCTAGGGTAAGTTTCGTCCATACCCATTGTATGATGCCTTATTATGAATTTATACATGATGTTAGTTCAAGTTCACATGCTTGTATGCTTGCTTTTAGCCCTAATGAATACTTGTTAAATTTCGGCCATGACATATGTTAAGGGCTTGAAGAACTTAGGAACTAGCTCAAATATGCTTACTATGTTACTTGGAAAAAAAATGCTATAAATATGGTTTAAGGTGTCCATGCTTTCATGACATTTGGGACCTTGTTTCACACCTGATAGGGTTCGGCCACATGAAGTTTAGGGACTTGGGGAACTTAGAAACCAAGTTAATCATGCTTATAATGCTTCCTATGAAATTGATGTGATGATAATTTAGGTTCCACATGCTTGGAGGTTGTTTTTACCTAAATTGAGATCTAAGGGGGGTTCAGCCATGATAAGAACCCAAGGGATTAGGAAGCTTAAAACCCAAGCTAACTATGTTACCATGTTTCTTATGATAGTATAATCACATGATACACCCTTATGCTTAAACATGTATGCTTGTGATTTATACTTTCCATGATATGATATGTGCTTAGAAATATGCATGCTTTGATGATATGCTATGTGCTTAAAATATGCATGCTTTCATGATATGCTATGTGGATAGAAATATGCATGCCTTGATGATATTCTATGTGCTTAAAATATGCATGCTTTCATGATATGCTATGTGGATAGAAATATGCATGCTTTGATGATATGCTATGTGCTTAAAATATGCATGCTTTCATGATATGCTATGTGGATAGAAATATGCATGCTTTGATGATATGCTATGTGCTAAAAATATGCATGCTTTCATGATATGCTATGTGGATAGAAATATACATGCTTTGATGATATGCTATGTGCCTAAAATATGCATGCTCTCATGATATGCTATGTGGTGAAAATATGCATGCTTTTATGACATGATGTATGCCTAAGTGATGCATACTTTTTATGACATGATGTATGCCTAAGTGATGCATACTTTTTATGACATGATGTATGCCTAAGTGATGCATACTATTTATGATATGATGTATGCCTAAGTGATGCATACTTTTATGACATAACGTATGCCTAAGTGATGCATACCTCTATGATATGCTATGTGACTAAGTGATGCATTTTTATACATGCTACTTTACTTTGTAAGGCTTGTACAAAGGGTGGGCTCCTAATCAGCCCCTAGGCCTTTGGCTGTGTGATCCAGGCTAGTAAAAACAAAGGGATGGGCTCCTTAGTACGCCCTAGGTCTATGGCTGTGTGATCCGGACCTAATTCCTAGTATGATTCAAGACTTGCTACCTTGGATATACTTAGGAAGCACGCTTATCTACGTGATTTATCTATGTGTGGTACAAGCCGGGGCCCTAATTATGTTGATATTATGTTCAAGTATATATGTAAGAAGAAATGGTTTTAAAGATCATGAGACATACACATGTTTTTCGGAGACATGTTTTCAAATCATATTGCATATACCTTATGATCATGTTATGATGATGCTATGATTTATGATATGTCATGATTAGATATGATTATGTTATGTTTCATGCTATGCTTTAAGAGCTTGATATGCCATGCCACCTTATGATGATACTATGATATGCCATGATTAGATATGATTATGTTATGTTGCGTGATATGCTTAAAGAGTATGATATGTTATGCCATGACTATTTGAGATCATGTTATGTTCAGACATTTTTTGATCATATGATGATTTTCGATTTTAGTGAGTAGGAAAGGAACTTACTGAGCCATGAGTGATCATAGCTTACTTTCCTTGTACCACAGATAAAGGAAAAAGCTGGATGAGCTAAAGGAGCAGCAGGAGAGGCAAGGAGATGTGTGTGGCAGTGGCTAGGCAACCAAATAAGAACCTGCTTTAAAAACTTTTAAAGAACTATGCTTTGGTATCATGAATTGTAGTACCGTATGTGTGAATTGATGTTATATTTCTACTAATTTTGATATCATGTTATTGATGCCATGATAGTGTAGTTCGGATTTGATGAAAAGAAAAACAAAAGAAAAGTTTTTTTTATTAAACTAAGAAAATCATTTTAAGTCATCCGTTGTTTTTAAAAAGAAAAAATTGTACATAGAGTATCGTAGCCCCGTCCCTTAGGGTTAGCAGGGAGGGCGGGCGTTACACAGTATCTAATACCCATGATGTAGAAATAGATAGATTGACTTCTATAACATATATACCTGAAGTGGAAGTCTCACTTCGCTTCTTTTTAAGATCCTCCAAGTATACCTTGCAGTTCCTCTTCCAGTGTCCGGTCTGACCACAGTGGAATCAGGTAGCATCTTTGGCAACCCCTCCTTTAGGCTTCAGTGCCTTGCCTTTGCCCTTGGCTTGGGACTTTCCCTTGCCTTTGGGCTTGCCCTTGCCCTTATGTTTCTGAACCATCAGAACAATGTTGGGCTTAGCCTTCTTAAGGTTTAGCTCAGCAGTTCTTAACATGCTAAGCAGCTCGGGCAGTGGCTTGTCAATCTCGTTCATATTGTAGTTTAGAACGAACTGACTATAGCTAACCGGCAAGGATTGCAAGATCAGATCAGTGGCCAGCTCTTGGCCAAGTGGGAACCCCAACCTTTGTAGGTTCTCTATGTACCCAATCATTTTGAGTACATATGGGCCTACAGGAGCCCTTTCTGACATCTTGCACTGAAATAGTGCCCTTGAGATCTCAAATCTCTCATGCCTCGCTTAACCTTGATACAGTTGACGAAGATGTTCAACCATATCGTAAGCGCCCATTAACTCGTGTTGCTTTCGAAGCTCAGAGTTCATGGTCGCGAGCATTAGACAAGACACATCTAATGCGTCATCTTGATGCTTCTTGTAAGCATCTTTGTCAGCTCGCGGGGCATTGGCAGGAGGAGCCTCCGGAATGGGCTGCTCCAGAACATACAGTTTATGTTCTTGAGTGAGAACTATTCTCAAGTTCCTGTACCAGTCCAGGAAGTTTGCTCCGTTGAGCTTGTCCTTCTCAAGAACAGATCGCAGGGAGAAAGTGTTCGTATTCGACATCATGGTAATCTACAACAAAAATAAAAGCAGAAATAAATATCATATTCTTAATCATTTAATTAGGCCTTTAACTAAATGATGCTCCCACTGAATTGTATAATTCATGTGGGACAAGATCCACATCATACTAACCCTTGAGTTAGCTTTGGCCAATACGCCCAAGACTTAGTATGATCGGTAGGTAACGATTACCAATTACATCTCCATGCAACTCTTGTTTATAGGATAAAATCCGCATTTATATTAAAACTCGAGTTAGCTTTGGCTAATACGCCCGAGAATTAATATAAACGTAATTTTGTCCTACCTTTCCAACAATTGGAAGAATGCCTATAGTTGTACTCGATCCAACCGAGTAAACTAGGAATACTCAATCTAATTGAGTTTGTATTCACCCATGCATTGATAGGCCGGACCAAGATTGTCCCTCCGTACCCTACCAAGATAGTATGTGTTGCTCTGCTTTGGCAGATTCAACAACAGCATGCGATCGAGGTAGTGGTAGGTATCACGGCATGATAGGCATTACGAGTTGACGCATTTTAGATCTAATCTAAATGATGATGCGTATCATATACTCGATAGATCTAATCTAATCGAAGGGTGCATCATGTGCACGACTTAGATCTAATATAATCGCAAGGCACTAATTAATTACTTAATTAACTAGCATGCATCACATACATATAAGCAATTAATTAAACTATTTTGTGATTGTGTCATGGCCCTACTACGATCTTCTCAAGCCAATGAGAAGATCGGATGGTCAACCTAAGGTCAACAGCTTATCAAGCTTCTTCCTTTGACCACCTTGTGTTGCTCGCGCCCTCCTCGTAACTCCGTCTCGTGTGGACCTTCCACCGCTTCAAAATTACATTACAATTTTGAAACTCGAGTTACATTCGAGTCTAAATATAATTTAAAACCAGAATATAAGAGAAAGGCACGACGAGCAGGTCGCGAAAATAAAATAAAAAAAATAAAATACAAGCACGCACATCACATAACGGCACGCAGGCCGTATTATGAATTACAACACAATTGTCCAATCGAATTGGGTCTTTGGGCCATGACTATCACAAAAATAATATATAATTAAAAATTATATATTTTTCATAATTTTCTGTAATTTTTCATAATTTTACATATTTTATGAGTAAATTTTTCCCGGCGGTCCCGAGTAGCGATTTCGGGCGCAATCACGGAGCAAATCCCCTTGCGGGGTTAGGGGCAGTACCCCTACCCGCGATCTAACCATCGCGAGTTGCTCCTAAGCGATCCAAGAGCGCCTTAGCCCGCTGTCCCAAAAGATTTTGGGTCGAAACATTACCATTTTGGAAAATTCTTCTCGGTAGTCGAAGCCTACAAGTGCCGAAACACTTGTGCTTCGCTTCTACGAGAAAAATACCCATAAAATCATAAAAATTAGGAAATTAACAGAATGTTACAGTATGCATATTTTTCACAAAAATACTAATTGAAACTAGTACTCGCTTCGCACGTGGCTCTGATACCACTGTTGGGTTTTTCGGGCCGTGAAAACTGCTTTTTCGCGTCGCGGAAACCCCCTAGCCACTAGATCTCGTGCGAAGAAAACATTTGAAAAATACGAGTACGAGTTTAAACGTTGATATACAGTAGATCTACATAAGGATAAACCTTTTTATACCTTTGTAGCGAAACCCTTCGCAATCCCGCTTGTCCTCGGTTCGTCGGTTCTCGAAAGTGTCAAAGTAGACACTTCTCTATGTGTATCCACACAAGCAAGAGATGGAGAAGAAACCTTTAGAGTGTGCTAGCACTCAAGCAAGGTCTCGGCAAGAAGGAGGAGAGGGAGAGAAGAATTGTGAGCAAGAGGAAGAAGATGAAATCAATTAGCCTTGAATGAAAATAAAACTTTCATCCACACTAAAAGTGGCCGGCCACATTAAGACTTGTAACCCCCATGGAATATCAAGAGTCACAACTCTTGGTAACTCTCATGAGGTGGCATTTGGTCAAGTCAAACTTGACCAAATGAAGAAGCCTTGATGATGTGGCATTGGTCAAGTCAAAGTCAAGTCAAAAAATTGACTCTTCATCTTCCTACTTAAGTCAAGTCAAACTTGACCACTTCTATCCCTTGGTTGATCTAATCTAACCATTGGTCCAAGCCAATTTTAATTTAATGAATCTCTATTTATTGAATTAAATTAATTAAATGAGTCTAAGTCCAAATTAGACTCACTTAACACATGAACCAACTTGAGTCCAACTCAATTAACCTACTTTGGATTACTCTTAATCCAATTTGGTTCATCATATGAACCTAATCATTTAGGTTCATCAAATGAACATAGTCTTCATCTAATTGCCCTTAGTGTGTGACCCTATAGGTTCTTGTAACGTTGGCAATGCCCCTAAACCCATTCAGGAGCATAAGTAATGAGTGATATCTAGCAATACATCATTACTACCCAAGTTACAAGAATGTTGAGATCCAACATCACCTTGTGACTACTAATTGTGACTCCTCACAATATATGACATTGTCCTTCTATCCTAGACATCTAGATTGATCAATGTGAGGCATAGACCGTGTCATCCTCTCATCAATCTAAATCTTGAACTCCAAGTAGACTCACTAAATCAAATGAGCCCAATATCCTATATTGACTCATTTGGGCATGGCCATGCACTTCGTGGTCTCACTCTATCAAGAATACCGATGTCTCTCCCGTCATATAGGAGGGATATATCCCATCTACATCACTCACATCTCTCCGCTTAATTTGTTACATACCCAGTAATCGCCTTTATAGTCCACCCAGTTACGGGTGACGTTTGACGAAACCAAAGTACATAACTCCTTATGTAGGATACCATGGTGACTTCAGGTCTAAGGACTAGTAGTCATACAAATAGCCACATGAGAAAGTATATGACACTCATATAACGATCCATGATACTTTCTCACGGCGGGTCATTCAGTATACATTCTCCAATGCATACCCATGTGTCAACTTTATATCTCCATATCCATGACTTGTGAGATCAAGTCATCGAGTTGACCTACATGCTAGTCTTATTGCATTAACATTGTCCCTGAATGTTAATACTCGACTAGGAATGATTAAGAGTAGTGTTCCCTATATCATCTCACTATCGGTTCAGCTAACCGATTGATATAGGTAAGAACCTTCTACTCAAGGACGTTATTATACTTAGTTTATTTGTCACCAATACAAGTAAGTATAACAACCAAAAACCAAATGCCTTTATTTATATATATAGAATATGATACAACAAGTCCAAAAATACATTCATCAAATGATTGGCTCCAGGGCTCTAGCTAACAAGAATTGTTCTCACTCAGGAAAGGAAATTGTACGTCCTGGAGCAACCCATTCCCGAGGCATCTCCTGCCACTGCCACGCGAGCTGACAGAGATGCTTATAAGAAGCATCAAGATGACACATTAGATGTGTCATGTCTAATGCTCGCAACCATGAACTCTGAGCTTCAGAAGCAACACGAGTTGATGGGTGCTTATGATATGGTTGAACATCTTCGTCAGCTATATCAAGGACAAGCAAGGCATGAGAGATTCGAGATCTCTAAGACACTATTTCAGTGCACGATGCAAGACGGGACTCCCGTAGGCCCATATCTACTCAAGATGATTGGGTACATAGAGAACCTATAGAGGTTGGGATTCCCACTTGGCTAAGAGCTGGCCACTGACTTGATCTTACAATCCTTGCCGAAGAGCTACAGTCAATTCGTCATGAACTACAACATGAAAAAAATTGACAAGCCACTGCCTGAGCTGCTAAACATGTTAAGAACTGTTGAGCTCAACCTTAAGAAGGTAAAGCCCAACTCCATTTTGACGGTGCAAAAGGGTAAAGGCAAGGACAAGCCTAAAGGTAAGGGAAAGTCTCGAGCCAAGGGTAAAGGCAAGGCACTGAAACGCAAAGGAGAGGTCACCAAGGATGCTACCTACTTCCACTGCGGTCAGACCGGGCACTGACGTCTCATTAGTGATTAAAACACATGCTTTGTTGCTATCATCTAATCAGGGAGATCATTAGTAGGAAAATAATGCAACATGAGAAAATTCACACTCAAAAGAACCTAGTGGATTCTTTGGCAAAGACTCTACCACAAAGTAAGTTTGACAGTCATGTCCATGCTTACGATTTAGGACACCATGATAATTGACATTAGACCAAGTGAGAGTGTTAGATTTTGAGGGATGTTCTAAGGCAACCGCCTTACAGTTTTTACTAAATATAAATTTACTATTTGAGTGCATATTATATGTTAGATTATCTTAAACTCATTTATTGAATGCACACAATACAATTCATAACATGAGAGAAATTGTGATTGGATCATAACTAGTGATTATCTCTACATATGTAATTATGAACATATTAAAATTTCCCTAGTCATCGAATTGATGCATTCATACTTCATAAATTCTATAACACTAGCATGGGTTATACTCCTTAGTTCACCAAGAAACTATTTTCTCACTGGCATGAGAAATTGGAATGTCGAGGGTTAAATGTGGATGCTAGTTATAGTAACTAGTTTATTGAATTAACTAGCTATAAGACTTCATATGGTTATCTATATATATGGATATGTTTATGAACTTCTTGTTAGAGTGTATACTAAAAGTCTAGCTTTTGGTATAAATATTTATCTAGAAATAAGAATCACATTGGTCAAATGACTACATTTATGATAAATGTAGTTGTTCAATTAATTTATAATGTAGATAACATGGTGTGTGGTGTCACACACAGAGGATCATGTTATCAGTACCTTATAAATTATAAACAGTAGCTCACGACCATAATGGAAAGGAACAAACCATTGGAAGGTCGTAGTGTAATTAGGTATTAGTTTATCTTAAACTATATAATTACACTAGTACACTTAGAGTGTATTGAGTAGGACTATTAGAGGTCGTTTCTTTTATACTGACTTTATAAAGAAACAAATACCTCAGTTATTATGGAAGTGTGTGCTCTTAAATCCTAATATAATAACAAGCACATATATTTGATATTTATTTCTTTAATTTATCAATGGGTGAGATTTAGTTCGATGAATCAATAAGCCCGATAAGTTGGGAAATGATATCACTTATAGTGTGTATTGTTGATTATAGAAGGAAACTGTGTCCTAGTGATCTAGGTTGAGAATGTCCTCAAGAGGAGCTCATAAGGATTGTCATGTTAAACCCTGCAGGTGGACTTAGTCCAACATGACGATGAAGTTGAGTGGTACTACTCTTGGAGCTAGATATTAATTAAGTGAGTTGTCAGTAACTTACTTAATTAGTGGACATTTGTTATCTTAAACACAGGGAGACTAACACACTCATAATAAGAAGGAGCCCAAAATGTAATTTGGGATTGGTGCGGTAGTTCAATAATAGTTCTTTAGTGGAATGAATTATTATTGATGAAATTAAGTTGTGTGTTCGCGGCGAACACGGGATACTTATTTTCATCGGAAGACCAAAACCAATTCCTCCTCTCGGTCCCTATCGTAGCCTCTAGTATATAGAGATTTATACCCACCGCATACCCACCTTCTTACCCATCCAATGGGGGCCGGCCAAGCTAGCTTGGAACCCAAGCTAGGGCCGGCCAAGACCAAGTGGATGAGCCATGTAGGTGGCCGGCCAAAGCATGGGTCCCAAGCTTAGGTGGCCGGCCACTAGAATATTAAAAAGGATTTTTATTAAAATTATTTCTTATGTGGATATCATGGTTTTAAAAGAGAGTTTAAAAATTAAAAATTTCCTTTTATAGCTTTCTACAAAAGATTAAGAGAAGAGATTAATCTCTTTCCTTATTTGTAGTTTAAAAGGATGGTTTTAATTTTTGGTAAAAACTTTCCTTATTTGTAAATCATCTACATGTTTAAAAGAGAGTTTAAAATTTGAAATCTTTCCTTATTTGTTGATTAAAGGAGGATTTTAAATTTTAAGAAAATTTTCCTTTTTAACCATGTTCATGATTTAAAAGAAAGTTTAAAAATTAATAATTCTCTTTTATTAGTTTCTACAAAAGATTAAGAAAAGATTTGATATCTTTCCTTATATGTAGATTAAGAGAGATTTTAATTTTTTAGAGATAACTTTCTTTTAATCCACATGTTTAAAAAAAAAATTTTAATTTATTAAATTTCCTTTATATTAACCACCATGAAGGGAAAAATTATTTGAGAAATTTTTATAAATTTCCGGAAGCAAATTAGGAAGTTTTAATTCTTGTGTGAATTAAAATTTCCTTGATTAAAGGGATTAAGGTGGCCGGCCATTACAAATAGAAAAGAAAATTTATTTTTAATTAAATAAATTTTCCTTTTTAATGGCAAAAGAATTAAGGAAGTTTTTATTAAATTTTCCTTATTTGCCATGACCAAGGATTATAAATGAAGGGGTAGAGGAGGCTTCAAGGTGAATGTCTCTATTTATTTTTCTCCCTCTTTTCTTATTTGGGTGTGGACGGCCCTTTCTTTTCTCTCCTCTCCTTTGTGTGGCCGAAACTTTCTCATGGTGGAGTTAACTTTGGGGGCCGGATCTAAGAAGGAGAAGAAGGAGAGAAAAGAAGTCTCTTTTCTAGCATCCCTTGGACAATGGTGATGGTGGTCGAACCTCTTCATCCTAGAAGAAGTTTTGATGGCCGAAACTTGCAAGGAAGAAGAAGATGCTTGGTGGTTCTCATCTCGGAAGATCGTTGCCCACACAACGTCTGAGGTTAGAAGAGGAATACGGTAGAAGATCAAGAGGTCTTTCTAAAAGGTATAACTAGTATTTTTTTTTTCCGCATCATACTAGTTATTTTTGGAAATAATACCAAATACAAGAGGCATGCGATTCTAGTATTTCGAATATGTTTTTCGATGTTGTGTTCTTTTGTTTTTTTTTCCTTGTGATTTGATTGTTCTTTTCGGTTAACCTAAAATTATTTTAGGAAATTAAATATTAGCTTTCCATAAAAGGTTTTGTCTAGTCGGTGGTGGTTGCTCCCATATCCAAGAAGGTCATGTGCCTCGCCACGTCAGTACTGGGAACCAATTATGGAAATTAATATTTAATGGAATTAATAACATAAGGTGATTTGGGTCGAATGTGTTAAGTTCCGCAGGAGACCCAAGTCAAAACCTAAAAGAATGAATAGATTAAGTTTTGGATCAAACGTGTTAAGTTCCGCAGGCGATCCAAAATTTAATTTAAAAGAACACATGGTAGCTAGGAAAAGGTTCAGACCTTTGTACAAAATTTTTGTACAGTGGAACCTCTAGGTTTTTCGAGTAGCAACCAACAGTTCTTACTACAGCTCGAGTACAAGTTTCATTCGACTTGAGGTATATAAGTCATGTTGGTCATGAAGACTTATACTTTGACATCTTAAGCAAGCACCTCATTGAGGTGTTGACCCGGAATAATTGGGTATAAGTCAAAATGCCCGATGATGTTTGGATAGCCCACAAAGGATTCACCTCTCCTTATGAGGAAATGTATACCTATTGTAACTCGTTAGGATTATTACTCAAAGTGTTTAGCTAAAGCATCACATGTTAAGAGTATGAGACTCTTGTACACATGTACGAGTAATTTGAATCTGCAGAACGAGGAAGTATTACTTGGGCTAGGTGTGACATAGTAAGTCTAGTGGGGATAGACACATGGACTATATCCTGAACCAAGTGGGTATAAGATGAGTGAAAGGAACAAGGCACGACTCACTATAGCTGCTGAAGTATTTAGAATTAGTTCTAAGATCAACTATAACTTTTCGGCTAATTGAGGATCATGATGTACTACTAGATGCCACTCATGATCATTCTCTAATTAAGTAGTTAATTTTGGACAGCCAAGATAAATCGGGAACCTATTGGGTCACACGCACTAACGAGTCTCTAAAAGATGTAAAATAAGTTATAGAATATGATTCTTAGATCTTGAGAAAAATGTTTGGTTGGACCATACATAAGACAATATGACAATATTTATTATACTGGAAGCAAGGATGGGTTATGATCCTATCTAAAGGTGATGAGATGGTGCACTGGCTCTGTTGAATGAAGAACGACGGACCTCTCAAGATCTGAAGGAACTCCTTGATGATACTGCACACATTAAGACAAGCCATTAAAGCAATGGTGACCTAAGTCCGAGGTGGGAATTGCTAGCTAGGCCCTCTGACGCTCAAATCAGTCTCCTTTCTTCGAAAAATGAAAGAAGAATAGTAACAGAGAATGCAGGAAAATAGGGGTTCAGGTGGAAATACCTGTGTTTGCGTACCTTGCCAGTGGAGAGGATTCCCTTTTTTATACCACCTTACATAACTTCCATGATCGTGAGGTGGCCCCCGGTTTGTTAGATTTTAATAGGAGATGAAAAAAAGTACAACCCAAACTTCATGCAATAATCCTTTGAGGAATCTTTTTTTACCCCAGATGTACTCTCTTTGTCATTTATGACTTGAATCCCTAATGACATATGAGAAGGAGTTTATCGCTATAACTAATTAATGAAGAAGCTTCGAGAGAATATTTCCTGACAAGTTTGCCTGGCTATCATGAAGTTGCCAATTGCTTGTTTGCTAAATATACACCAGCAATCATTAAGTCGGCCATATCATGAGAACACCTTCTATTGAATATATCCTGGTCGATCATTAAGCCAGTTGTATCATGAGAATACCTTCCATTGAATATCCTGGCTAGTCATAAAGTCAGTTATATATTAAGAATATCTTCTGTTGAATAACTCCCTACCGATCATTAAGCCGGTCGTATTATGAGAACACCTTCCGTTGAATATATCCTGGTCGGTCATAAAACTGGTCGTATATGGAGAATATCTTCTATTGAATACCTCCTAGACGGTCATTAAGCTGGTCATATTTTGAGAATACCTTCTGTTGAATACCCCTGGCCAGTCGTTAAACCGGTCGTACGCTAAAAGTCTTGTAAAGCTTAGTACCTTTAAGCTCGGACGGGTTTTACCCGGTTGAGCGCATACAAGCATGCTCACACTCATTTGGTCTTCGCTCAACCCAATGTATACTAGAAACTTTATAAGGTTGTATGCCTTTAAGCTCTGTCGGGCTTTGTTCGGTCGAACACATACAAGCATCCTCACACTCGTTCGATCTTCTCTTGGCCGAATGTATGCTAGAAAGTTATAAGGCTAAGTTCCTTTAAGCTCAGTCGGGCTTTGCCCGGTGCATACAAGCATCCTCACACTTGTTTAGTCTTCTCTTGGCTGAACATATGCTAGAAACTTTATAAGGCTGAGTACCTTTAGGCTCAGTCGGGCTTTGCCTGGTCGAGTGTAAGGAACTAGGGTACTAAACACGCTTATGCGCAGCAAAAACCATCTAGTTCCTCCAGGAAATCCATGCGAAGGGAAAGAAAATATACTAAGATTTGAACAACAACATGATATTATACCTTTGATGCGTGCTCATAGACTCCAGATAGCTTAGATCTCAACATGATCACACGTTCGCGCATCTACAGTATCCACATGAACAAGTATCTCCGTTTGTCTCAAAAACTCACAAAATTGGAGAAGAAAATTACCTAAGGTTGTGCTAGAAACCAAGCAAGGTAATTTCGACCAAGAGGAGTAGAGAAGAGGAAGGAGAATGAAGAAGTACTCAAAAATGAGAGAAACATTGCTTAAGTATTTTCATCCAATGAAAACACTTAATGAGCATTCATTTAATTAATGAGCATTCATTTAATTAATGAGCCTTAATGAGCATTCACTCTCCATTAAGGACCACA
This sequence comes from Zingiber officinale, assembly GCF_018446385.1. Lineage (NCBI taxonomy): Eukaryota > Viridiplantae > Streptophyta > Magnoliopsida > Zingiberales > Zingiberaceae > Zingiber > Zingiber officinale. The sequence continues at coordinate 55,987,657 of NC_056006.1, read as the reverse complement.
CCTGAAACTCTTCATGTGGGAATTCAATCTCGAAAATTGAATGACTCATTGAATTTTGAAAATTTAATAAATTAATCTCCATTAATCCTCATTTGAGTCTAACTCAAGTCTAATTCCCTTGAGTCTAACTCAAGTCTAATTCACTTGAGTCTAACTCAAGTCTAATTCAATCAAGTCTTACTCAATTAATCTCATGCAATTTCAAATTCAATGAATCACTATTTCATTAATTTGAATTGATTCCTTGAGTCTAGTTTGAATTGGACTTAATCCAATAATTAGATCCAATTGAGTCTAACTTAATAAGTCCAATTCGGATTAGACTTAATCCAATGATTCATTATATGAACCCATCTCCAAATCTACTTGTTCATTGTGTGTGACCCAATAGATTCTTGTAACGTTGGCAATGTATACAAATCAATATTTAGATACTTAAGTAATGAGTGGTATCTAGCAAGGCATCATTGCTACCCAAGTGACGAGAAATTCGAGATCTGACCTAACCTGTTCGTGGCTATTATCTTGTATGACTTGGTCCCTCCATCCATGATATCTAGATTGATCAATGAGGCATAGACCGTGTCATCCTCTTATCAACCATTGTGTTTCTTGATCTCTAAGTAGACACACTCAATCAAATAAGCTCAATATCTTATATTGACTCATTTGAGCATAACCATGCTTTCTTGTGAACTACTAATCAAGGGGCTCATATATATCTCTTCCCTCATATGGAAGGGATAGATCCTATCTATATCACTCACATCCCTCCGCATAATTCATTGCATACCCAGTGATCGACTTTATTGTCCACCTTGTTATAGGCGACGTTTGCCGATACCAAAGTACACAACTCCTTATGTAGAGAACTGTAGTGACTTCAGGTCTAAGGACTATTCATACTAATATTGGATCGAGATCGCGCTAGAGGGGGGAGGGTGAATAGCGCTCCTGGCTATTTTAGTGATTTAAAACTAAGAGTAGAAACGCAGCGGAAAGTAAATGCAAACACACAAAGACGCAAGTGTTTTACTTCATTCGGAGCCTATCTCGACTCCTACTCGAAGGCCCGCGGTCCTTGACCACTTTCGGTGGACAACAACTATATAGCGCAAATCTTTACAAGTGAATAAGTACAATTAACTGCAATAAAGAAACTATATCAATGAAAAAGAGAACAGAGAACTTTGGAGTGTTTCGTTGGAGTAGCAGAGCGTTGTTGAGGTGTTAGTAGCAGCACACGGAAAAGCGCAATTTTCTGTTCAAGATCGATGTTGAAGATGCACCTCGAGGCCTCTTTTTATAGCTCTGCAAGGTCTGATCCAGATCCCCAAGTCTCGGGATCAGGTTTGACCCGAAGCGGATCGGTCGACGGATCCTCATGTTTGGTCGACCGATCAGATGATCTCCACCGCATCTGTTCCGTCGATCTGTCGATCCGCTTCGATCTAGTCAAACTCTATCCCTGTGTTCGGTCGATCGATCCCAGGGTCCGGTCGACCGATCAGTCTCCTCTGACCCAAACACCTCGGCTTGATCCAGTCGACACCTATCCCAGGTTCGGTTGACCGATCCCGAGGTCCGGTCGACCGATCCCTGGTTGAGCCCGGTCTAACTTCTAGAGATCTGATCTGGTAGCTAGGAGGTTTGGTCGACCGAATCTAAGGTTCGGTCGACTGATCATGGTCAGTTCTAACTCTGCATAAAACTGTTAGTTACCTGCAACACAGAGTTAGAACACAAAAGATAATATATATAAATAAACTTGACAGTCACCAGACTGTCCGGGTCTGACTTCGGGTTTTCGACCGGAAACCCTAGGTCGACCCGACGCCTACTGTTCCCTCTACGGGGAACGCGTCCTCACCTACTCCTCTCAGGAGATTTACCTGTTGCCAGTATGATCCTCCAGATAGACTGGACTTTTGCTCAGCGTCCAATGCTTCCGGTCTTCATGCTGGATGTCTGGTCCTCGACCCATCCAGACTTCTACCCGGTTCGCGACACTAGGATTTTAACCTAGGGTTACCACCCCCTAGGATTTTTGCCCGAAGCATCGACCAGCCAAGACGTCCTGCATAGGGTTACCACCCCCTATGACCTAGGGTTACCACCCCCTAGGGTTTTCCCTTGCCTAATCGTAGCTAGGACTTTTCTTCACCTAGGGTTACCGCCCCTAGGACCTAGGGTTACCACCCCCTAGGGTTTTCACCTGCCTAACCGCAGTTAGGACTTTCCTGAAACACTCAGCCATACACATTAGATAACAATTAAACTTAACTTTGAATCCCTTTGCCATTATCAAAACTAAGGTTCGATCATCGGATGTTTCCCGCACCAACAATCTCCCCCTTTTTGATTATGGCAACCGAAATTCAAATTTAAGTGAAAATATGCAATAAAGGTAAATATAAATGAGTACAAGCATAGATAACGCCAAAGCACATTGAAGCTCCCCTTTAATAGGAGCTCCCCCTTAAACTGATTTCTTTTAGTTTTGAATTTTTGAATTTTAGTTTCCTTTTAGTTTTCTTTGAATTTCCTTATACTCTCCCCCTTTGCCATATATCAAAATAAAGAGGGGAGAAAAAAAATGAGTACTGAAGTAAACACTTAGCTTTTCAAATTTTCTTGTAAACATTAAAGTCTAAGTGTTTCTTTTAAAATTTTTAACAAAATTTCTTCTAAATTCTAAGCTTAAGAAATGATTTAAATTATTTTGAAATAATTTTCAAAGTATTTTTCAAATAATTTTTGAAATTAATTTTCAAAGGATTTTGAAATGATTTTTGAAATTAATTTTTAAAAGATTTTCAAATGAGTTTTGAAATTAATTTTCAAAGGATTTTTCAAAGGATTTTTAAAATTAATTTTTAAAATATTTTTAAACAAGTTTTGAAATTAATTTTCAAAGGATTTTTCAAAGGATTTTTAAATTAACTTTCAAAGGATTTTTCTAATAATTTTGAAATTAATTTTCAAAGGATTTTTGAAATTAATTTTCAAAGGATTTTTCTAATAATTTTGAAATTAATTTTCAAAGGATTTTGAAATGATTTTTGAATAATTTTTCAAAGGATTTTTAAAATGATTTTTAAATAATTTTAAAAAGATTTTTAAAATGATTTTGAAATAATTTTAAAAAGATTTTTAAAATGATTTTGAAATAATTTTTCAAAGATTTTTAAAATGGTTTTGAAATAATTTTTAAAAGATTTTTAAAATGATTTTGAAATGATTTTTCAAAGATTTTTTAAATGAATTTTAAATAATTTTTCAAAGATTTTGAAATTGATTTTCAAATAAATTTTCAAAGATTTTTTAAAATGATTTTTAAATAATTTTACCTTTTTTTTAAATGAGTAATTCATTTGATTTAAGTTAATTAAGTCGTTTCATTTGATTAAAAATTTATTTAAGACAAAGTTTAACCTAGATCCATCTCACCCAATTCTAAGTTATCAATCAGGTAATCTTATATAATTTTGTGAGATGATTATCTGTAATTTAGGTTATTTATAAGGATTAATTTACATTTGAGTTAAAATTAGGTTTTTCAATTAGTAAATTAAATATATATTTCAATGATTGGTTCCCAGGTCAGGGCGAGGCTCTAGGCCTTCTTGGGTATGGGATCATCCACACCTTCCTAGACAGAACCGTTCAAAGAAAATATATATTTAACTTTCTTTTTAAAACCCCTAGATTTAACTAACAAGTGTAAATTATGCCTAGGTCCTTAAGCTATCCTAATTCTAAACATGCATCATGTAAAGAAGAATAAATAAAGAGGCATCAATCTATCTCTTGGGAAAGATGGTCTTTCTATTTGCTCCCCCTGGATCATAGCCTCGATAGGGTCTATCAAGGTAATGGATCTGATCCTTGGGGACCTAATATAGTCCAAGTCCAACTTGATTAACCAAGTTTGACTTGGGGACCCATGCTTGAACTATGTTTCTATTATTTCTATTTACTAACGACAAGTATGATTTAAACTTTGTTTTGGTCTTAAATCCAAGTTCGGATTTGTTATAAACGGCTTGCTGTTTTCCAAGAATCAGATCCAGATTTTTGGAACCCAAGGTGAACCGTTCCAACGTGTCCTTGAGTTCCTTAATTTGAGTTTTCAAATTGGAATTTTCTTCCTCAAGTTGTTGGACTTGAGTTGAACTTCCAATTCGAATAGGCTCAGTTAAGGAACTCGAGTCCGTCACCTCCTTAAGGGTTGTCATCTCCTTTTGGAGTGACTTGACACGAACATTGGATTTAGCCAATTTCTTAAGCAAGTAAGGAATTAACTTTTGCAAATCAAATTGAGTTTCGGCAAGTAAGACAGTTATAGTGGGGTTCGGTTCTTCGGAAATGGATGCGGATCCGTGGCTTCGCTCGGACTTAGTTTCCGACTCGCTCTCGGTTTCGGACTCGAATTCGGACTCAGTTTCGTCAATATTTACTTGTGCTGGCAACGTGAGGAAGCTTGTTGGTTCTTCTTCATCGGACTCGGATTCATCTGATGACTCGGACCAGGTCGCCTTTAATGCCTCCCTTCTTTTCTTCTTGTTTGGACAGTTTGGCTTGTAGTGCCCCTTTTGGTTACAGCCGTAACAGGTGACTTCATATTTGTCCTTCGTGTTTGTTTGATTCATCCTTTTTGACTTGCATATTTTCTATACGAACTTTATTAGTTCAGAAACAACTTCGTCATCGTCCTCTACTTCTGATTCATCTTTGGACTTGGGCTTAGTTTTGCGCCTCAACATTGATTCATGCGTTCTGTTGGTACCTGCAACCAAAGCAACACCTTTCTCGACCGGACGTGCATTAGTCTGTTTATGCAATTCTAATTCTGAAAAAAGTTCATCTAATTTGATTGAAGAGAGGTCCTTAGAAACCTTGTAAGCATCAACCATGGATGCCCACAAGGTGTTCCTTGGAAAAGCGCTGAGTGTGTACCTTATTATGTCCCGGTTATCTACCTTCTGTCCAATTGCATGAAGACCGTTGAGTAGATCTTGAATCCGGGCATGGAGTTGGGCAGCTGTCTCACCTTCCTGCAGTTTGATATTAAATAATTTATTGAAGATTAAGTCTCTTTTACTTACTTTGGTGTCGGACGTTCCTTTATGAAGTTCAATGAGCTTCTCCCACAGCTCCTTGGCACTGTTGAAGGGGCCGACGTGGTTAAGTTCTTCTTTTGATAAGCCACACTGGAGGGTGCAGGTCGCCTTGGCATTAGCTTCCACCTTCTTAATCAGAGATGCGTCCCAGTCCTCGTATGGTAGTGGTTTGCCGGCGCTATCAGTTGGTAGTTGAAGTCCGGTTTTAACGATCATCCATACTTCAAAATGAGTCTGGAGATATGCCTCCATCCGACCCTTCCAGTACACGAAGTCGTCTCCGGTGAATAGCGGGGGGCGGACTGTACTGTAGCCTTCTTGAAGGGCCATTTTAGATCAACTATGAAAGAAAATAAACAACAAAAAAATTCCAGGACTTGGTCCTGGCTTAGTAGTGTGGAAGGAGAAAAATAGAACACGAACTCAGGTGGTGTTGCACCAACCTCGAGCAGAAAATCGATTCGAGAAAATAATTGGAATATAGCTATAAAGCCAAATTCTAATTGACTCCGAAAAATCTGAAAATACCACGAAAAAATTGTTTTGAATGGTGGTTGCACCGATTCAAAATGACCCCGCTCTGATACCAATTGTTGGATCGAGATCGCGCTAGAGGGGGGGTGAATAGCGCTCGTGGCTATTTTAACGATTTAAAACTAAGAGTAGAAACGCAACGGAAAGAAAATGCAAACACACAAAGACGCAAGTGTTTTACTTCGTTCGGAGCCTATCTTGACTCCTACTCGAAGGCCCACGGTCCTTGACCGCTTTCGGTAGGCAACAACTATATAGCGCAAATATTTACAAGTGAATAAGTACAATTAAGTGCAATAAAGAAACTATACCAACGAAAAAGAGAACAAAGAACTTTGTAGTGTTTCTTTGGAGTACCAGACTGTTGTTGAGGCGTTAGCAGCAGCACACGGAAAAGCGCAATTTTCTGTTCGAGATCGATGTTGAAGCTGCACCTCGAGGCCTCTTTTTATAGCTCTGCAAGGTCTGATCCAGATCCCCAAGTCTCGGGATCAGGTTTGACCCGAAGCGGATCGGTCGACCGATCCTCATGTTCGATCTGTTGGTTGCTACTCGGAAAACCTATAGGTTCCACTGTACAAAAATTTTGTACAAACGTCTGAACCTTTTCCTAGCTACCATGTGTTCTTTTAAATTAAATTTTGGATCGCCTGCGGAACTTAACACGTTTGATCCAAAACTTAATCTATTCGTTCTTTTAGGTTTTGACTTGGGTCTCCTGCGGAACTTAACACGTTCGACCCAAATCGCCTTAAGTTATTAATTCCATTAAATATTAATTTCCATAATTGGTTCCCAGTACTGACGTGGCGAGGCACATGGCCTTCTTGGATATGGGAGCAACCACCACCAACTAGACAGAACCTCTTATGGAAAGCTAATATTTAATTTCCTAAAATAACTTTAGGTTAACCGAAAAGAACAATCAAATCACAAGGAAAAGAAAAACAAAAGAACACAACATCGAAAAATATATTCGAAATTCTAGAATCGTAAGCCTCTTGTATTTGGTATTATTTCCATAAATAACTAGTATGATGCGGAAAGAAAAATTACTAGTTATACCTTGTAGAAAAACCTCTTGATCTTGTACCGTATTCCTCTTCTAATCTCAGACGTTGTGTGGGAAACGATCTTCCAAGATGAGAAACCACCAACCACCTTCTTCTCCTCCTAGCTAGGTTCGGCCACAAAAAATAAAGCTTCACCAAGGAAGAAGAAAAAACACCAACCAAGCTCCAAGAGATGCAAGCTTTCTCTCCTTCTTCTTCTTCTTCTCCAAGTAGTATCCGGCCTCCACAAGAGCTCCAAGCAATAGAGAATTTCGGCCACCACAAAGAGGAAAAAAGGGAGAAGATGTTGGCCAGCCACACCAAAGAATAGGAGAGGGAGAATAATAGAGGTTGTGTCTTGTGAAGGCACCCTCACCCCTTCTTTTATATTCCTTGGCCTAGGCAAATTAGGAAATTTAATTACAATAAAGTTTCCTTAATTCCCTTGACATGATTTAATTGAGAAAAATAAAATAATATTTCCCCAATTAATCTCTAATGGCCGGCCACATCAAGAGGAAATAAATTAGACAAGTTTTAATCAACAAATTAAAACTTCCTAATTTGTTTCCGGAAATTTTAAAAATAAAATTTCTCTTTAAAAATCTCTTCATGGTTGATAAAAGGAAATTTCTATAATTTTAATTTTATCAACATGTGGATAATTTTAAAGAGAAAATAAAATATCTCACCAATGTACAAATAAGGAAAGAGATTTAATCTCTTTCTTTAATCTTTTGTAGATCTTTTACAAGAGAGATATTTTAATTTTAATTCTCTTTAATAAATTATTTCTTCCACATAATAAAAATTAAAATTAAAATCCCTTTTTAATTTAATTTGGCCGGCCCCCACTAGCTTGGGTTCAAGCTAGGGCCGGCCACCCAATTTTATACCTAGGGCGGCCCTAGCTTGGTTCCCAAGCTAGCTTGGCCGGCCCCCTATTGGTGGGTATAGAAGGTGGGTATAGTACTTTATAAATAAGAGGCTACGATAGGGACCTAGAGGAGGAATTAGTTTTGGTCTCCCGATAAAATTAAGCATCCCGTGTTCGCCCCGAACACACAACTTAATTTTATCAATAATAATTCATTCCACTAGAGAACTATTATTGAACTACCGCACCAATCCCAAATTACATTTTGGGCTCCTTCTTATTATGAGTGTGTTAGTCTCCCTGTGTTTAAAATATCGAATGTCCACTAATTAAGTGAATTACTGACAAATCATTTAATTAATATCTTAGTCCAAGAGTAGTACCACTCAACCTTATCGTCATGTCGGACTAAGTCCACCTGTAGGGTTTAACATGACAATCTTTATGAGCTCCTCTTGGGGACATTATCAACCTAGTATCTCTAGGACACAGTTTCCTTCTATAATCAACAACACACACTATAAGTGATACCATTTCCCAACTTATCGGGCTTATTGATTCATCGAACTAAATCTCACCCATTGATAAATTAAAGAAATAAATATCAAATATATGTGCTTGTTATTATATTAGGATTAAGAGCACACACTTCCATAATAACAGAGGTCTTTGTTTCTTTATAAAGTTAGTATAAAAGAAACGACCTCAAATGGTCCTACTCAATACACTCTGAGTGTACTAGTGTAATTATACAGTTAAGATAAACTGATACCTAATTACACTACGACCTTTCAATGGTTTGTTCCTTTCCATTATGGTCGTGAGCTACTGTTTATAATTTATAAGGTACTGATAACATGATCCTCTGTGTGTGACGCCACACACCATGTTATCTACAATATAAATTAATTGAACAACTACATTTATCATAAATGTAGACATTTGACCAATGTGATTCTTATTTCTAGATAAATGTTTATACCAAAAGCTAGGCTTTTAGTATACACTCTAACAATCTTCCACTTATACTAAAAGACTAAGCTGCCATATCTGCTACCATACATCTGATTTCCAACCCTTCAACATGCCCATCAAAAGCTCTTGCCTTAAGGACCTTAGTGAAAAGATCTATAGGTCATCACCTGATGCATTCTAGGCAGCAACAACTTCTCCTCGTTTATACGATTTCTCGTATTGGGTGGTACTTGCTCTCTATTGTGTTTACTTGCCTTATAGACTTATGATTTCTTCGAGTTTGCTACTGCACCAACATTATTACAATAAATTGTAACAATCTTTGGACAAACCAGAAATCATATCTAAGTCTATCTTGAGGTTATTGAGTCATTCAGCTTTTATGGCTACCTCAGAGGCTTGCCATATACTAAGCTTCTATGGTGGAGTCCAGAAAAATACCTATGCTTATCACTCTTCCATAGTTATGACTTTACCTCCTAAAGTAAACACAAAACCCCGAGGTTGACTTATTATTATCCCTATCCGATTGGAAGCCAAAATCCGTGTAACCCACAGGGACCAAATTAACTGCCTTGTAAGCTAGCATATAATCTCTAGCGCCTCTAAGGTACTTTAATATATGCTTTACTGCAGTCCAATGTCCTTGTCTAGGGTTACTTTGATATCTGCTAACTATGCCCTTGGCAAAACAGATTTCTGATCTCGTGCATAGCATACATTAGGCTTCCGACAGCCGAAGCATAAAGAACTGCCTTTATTTCCTTTATCTCCTTTGATGTCTACAGAGACATATCTTTAGATAAAGTTACTCCATCCTGAAAAGGTAAGAAACCTTTCTTGGAGTTTTGCTTGCTTAAAACGAGCAAGGATTTTTTCGATGTATGAAGCTTGGGATAAGTAAAATATTCTTTTCTTGTGATCCCTTATTACTTTGATCTCAAGAATATATACATTCTCCCAAGTCCTTTATATCGAATTATTTGGACAACCATACCCCTACTTCTGACAACATTTTAATATTGTTTCCAACTACCAAAAATGCTATCTACGTATAGTACAAGAAATACCACCACGTTTCCATCACACCTTTTGTATACACAAGTCTTATCCGTTTACTCAATAAAACCAAAGGTCTGGATTACTTTGATAAACCGGATATTCCAAGACCTTGAAGCTTTGCCTCAGTCCATAGACTGACTAAGCTTGCACACAAGATGCTCTTAGCCCTTTGCAATGAACCCTTTTGGTTGCTTTATATGGATGCTTTCATCAAGACTTCCATTAAGGAATGCTGTCTTGACATCCACTTGCCAAATAGATAAAAGAATCCGGATAGACTTAAGCATGACTACCAATGAAAAAGTTTCCTTTTTCATCAAGCCTTGCTTTGAAAGTTACTACCTTCCTTTCTATCCCTCTTTTCCTATTATAGACCTTTTAACACCCAAAGGCTTTTACACCATTTGGTGGTTCTACAAGCTTCCAGATTTTATTAGAATACATATATTCTAATTCTGTTATTCATTACTCTTTGCCAAGATGTTGCATCTTTATCTTGGAGTGTTTCGTCATATGTCCGGAGATCAGGTTCATGTCCTCCAGGGATCGAGTCCAAAAACTCTCCCAAAACATGAATCTTTTTAGGTTGCCTAACAACCCTCCCACTACGACAAGGCACTTTCTGCAATTGTGTATCATTTGTGATACGTGTTGCAGTTTCCTTGTGGTATCTCATCTTGTACAGTTGGTACTAGATTAGACATGCCTTTTATTATTTCCTTAAGAACAAATTTTCTTATAGGCACATGGTTTATTACATAGTCCTTTTCTAAAAATCGGTCATTGATGCTAACAATGACCTTCTAATTTTTAAGACTATAAACCTACTTTCATTTCACTAGGATAACCCACAAACAAGTGAATTCCTGTCCAACTTATCATTGTCTCTCTTGTGCATATGTGCTGGACTACCCGAATCCGAATATGCTTCAAAATAGGCTTACGCCTATTCAGCAATTCTATATGAGTAGAGAGTTCTGACTTTAGAAGGTACTATATTCACTCCTATTTCCAGAGTATATCCTTAAAATGATTTTGATAATATTCTTAATAACTCATCAATTTACTTATTTCCATAAGAGTCCTATACCTTCCCTACACTATTCTGTTGGGGTGTACCAGGTGCAGTTAGTTGGGATTGAATCCCTACTTCTGATAAATGACTCCTAAATTCTCCCAAGAGGTACTTGCCACTACGATCTTACCATAGTGTCTTGATACTTTTACTTTGCCATTTCTCCACATCAGCCTCGTATTCTTTGAACTAATCAAAGCACTTAGACTTGCGGCACATCAAGTAAATATATCCGTATCTCAAATAGTTGTCTATAAAATAGATGAAATATTTGAAACAACCTCTTGCATGGATGCTCATAGGATCACACAAATCAGAATGAACCAATTCCAATATATCTTTGATTCCTTACCCCTTAGACTTAAAAGCTTCTTGGTTATTTTTCCTTCCAAGTAAGACTCGTAGGTTGGAAAGATTTCCACTACTAATGAACCCAAAAGTTCATCAGCTACCAATGAATCCTACTCGAGTTAATATAACCTAGCCTTAGAAGCCAAAGATATAATTGGTTCATTTTCGAAGGTTACTTTCTCTTAAAGTTAGAAGATGTGTTACTAATCTCCATTTGTTGCATTGTGAGAGTTATTGGATTTATAAATTGCCAACCAACGTACCAGAACAGATAACTTCCCTCTTTTCCTTAATAATAACTTTGTTATTTAAAGAGGCAGAATATCAAGTTCTTTGAATAGTTTAGAAACTGAAAACTAGTTCTTTCTAAACTTGGTGCGTAAAGACAATTACTAAAAATCCATATTTTATTCTTATCAAAAGATAAACATCTCCCACTGCAACAGCTACCATTTTTACAGTAGTGCCCATGTAGACGGTGTTTTAATTTTCATTTAGTTGCTGGGTTTCCTGGAACCCTGCAATGAATTGCGGATATGATTAATGGCATCTGTATCTACACTCCAGGTTCTGGTAGATAACACCACTAAACATGTTTCAACTAATGAATTAAATACACCTATATTGTTCTTAGTTCTAAGAAGACAGTCTGCCTTAATGTCCAAGTCCTATTTCCAATCATTACAATTGGGATTGCTAAGTCTTTCTTATAGTATGACTACTAGGGGATTGACAAACATTTTAAATCCTAAGAATCACAAAAATATTTGGTCAAGATCAACTCCTTAAAATCTCCATGAATTTTGTGTATACAAAATCGAAGAGGAGATTTTATTCATTAATTTTATTATCTCGTCAACTTTACTTTATGACGAATAAAATTAATAGTTGATCTGTCTTTGATCAAATATTTGGTCAAAACTCTTTGAATTAAAATTAACATTGATTCCTCAAACAATATTATTTAAATTCACCAACACCTCAAACACCGTGAATTTTGCATGCCACGTTAGTGTGGACGTATACAAATTCATCATTTGTAAGAGGAGGGTTTTACCCATTGACTATCTAGTCAATATAACTTTTTGACAAATAAAATTACCTCAAACACCATGAATCTTGTATGCCACGTTAGTGTGGACGTATACAAATTCAAACATTTGTAAGAGGGGTTTATTAATTTTATTATATTACCAATCTAGTTTTATGACAAATCAATAGTTGGGTTCCCTTTGGTCACACAAGTGATAGTAGTGACTCCGTTGGGGAGGATAATATTAAATGTGTCTAAGTGTATACCATTACTTCACACTAAGTCCATTAATAAGATTATGCCCCTTCCGTTGGGGAAGATCACACGCTCTTAATTAACTTCCTATAGTCATCCAAAAATGGAAGTCTCTTCTAGTGATCCACAAACAAGCTCATCCGTAATGGAGGAAGGCACTCAGAGCCAACGCGCAAGCTTGTTTGCATCACTTACAAACCAGTAATGGAGACCATGGGATTTACTTAAAAATCCCTCTCCCACTTAGTTATTTATAAATGAGGAATTTTAACTATGCTAGCCTACTAAATATGTAAACCAACATGCACACACAGCACAATATAAAAGCAATAAATAGAAAATCTAATTTTCAACTATTATGGCTTTTATCTCTAGTTGTCCTCCGTGTGTTGTCATCCCAAGCTGCTGCCATATTTGGCCACCGCCATCGGGTCTAGCTGTCGCATCCATCTTGCTCCTAGTTCCGCTGCGCCTCTGGTCCTTAGAAGGTTCCACGCTTTGCAAGATTCGATCCGCGACATAAATAGAATTTTACATTTTGATCCTATATTCCTCGAAGGAATGTACATGTAAACAAGATCGAACATAAAATAAAATTTACATCCATCGATCCTATATTCCATAAAAGGAATGTACATGTAACTAGATCAAAAATAAAATCCTAATAAAACTAAATACAGCTCCTGCTGTATTTTATAATACAATCATGCACACATAATAAAATGCCCTTGACATGTCCAAGGGTCCAATCACACACATAATAACTATAAGCCATAATAGTTGGATCCTGCATCCACAAAGTTAGCACATCCTACTATTATCCTGCCTAAATTATGTATGACATGTGCATAATTAAACTAATACCAAATACACAGAGGCAAAACCCTAGCTCTGATACCAATTGTTGGTTGCTACTCGGAAAACCTATAGGTTCCACTGTACAAAAATTTTATACAAAGGTCTGAACCTTTTCCTAGCTACCATGTGTTCTTTTAAATTAAATTTTGGATCGCCTGCGGAACTTAACACGTTTGATCCAAAACTTAATCTATTCGTTCTTTTAGGTTTTGACTTGGGTCTCCTGCGGAACTTAACACGTTCGACCCAAATCGCCTTAAGTTATTAATTCCATTAAATATTAATTTCCATAATTGGTTCCCAGTACTGACGTGGCGAGGCACATGACCTTCTTGGATATGGGAGCAACCACCACCGACTAGACAAAACCTCTTATGGAAAGCTAATATTTAATTTCCTAAAATAACTTTAGGTTAACCGAAAAGAACAATCAAATCACAAGGAAAAGAAAAACAAAAGAACACAACATCGAAAAATATATTCGAAATTCTAGAATCGTAAGCCTCTTGTATTTGGTATTATTTCCATAAATAACTAGTATGATGCGGAAAGAAAAATTACTAGTTATACCTTGTAGAAAAACCTCTTGATCTTCTACCGTATTCCTCTTCTAATCTCAGACGTTGTGTGGGCAACGATCTTCCAAGATGAGAAACCACCAACCACCTTCTTCTCCTCCTAGCTAGGTTCGGCCACAAAAAATAAAGCTTCACCAAGGAAGAAGAAAAAACACCAACCAAGCTCCAAGAGATGCAAGCTTTCTCTCCTTCTTCTTCTTCTTCTCCAAGTAGTATCCGGCCTCCACAAGAGCTCCAAGCAATAGAGAATTTCGGCCACCACAAAGAGGAAAAAAGGGAGAAGATGTTGGTCAGCCACACCAAAGAATAGGAGAGGGAGAATAATAGAGGTTGTGTCTTGTGAATGCACCCTCACCCCTTCTTTTATATTCCTTGGCCTAGGCAAATTAGGAAATTTAATTACAATAAAGTTTCCTTAATTCCCTTGACATGATTTAATTGAGAAAAATAAAATAATATTTCCCCAATTAATCTCTAATGGCCGGCCACATCAAGAGGAAATAAATTAGACAAGTTTTAATCAACAAATTAAAACTTCCTAATTTGTTTCCGGAAATTTTAAAAATAAAATTTCTCTTTAAAAATCTCTTCATGGTTGATAAAAGGAAATTTCTATAATTTTAATTTTATCAACATGTGGATAATTTTAAAGAGAAAATAAAATATCTCACCAATCTACAAATAAGGAAAGAGATTTAATCTCTTTCTTTAATCTTTTGTAGATCTTTTACAAGAGAGATATTTTAATTTTAATTCTCTTTAATAAATTATTTCTTCCACATAATAAAAATTAAAATTAAAATCCCTTTTCAATTTAATTTGGCCGGCCCCCACTAGCTTGGGTTCAAGCTAGGGCCGGCCACCCAATTTTATACCTAGGCCGGCCCTAGCTTGGTTCCCAAGCTAGCTTGGCCGGCCCCCTATTGGTGGGTATAGAAGGTGGGTATAGTACTTTATAAATAAGAGGCTACGATAGGGACCTAGAGGAGGAATTGGTTTTGGTCTCCCGATAAAATTAAGCATCCCGTGTTTGCCCCGAACACACAACTTAATTTTATCAATAATAATTCATTCCACTAGAGAACTATTATTGAACTACCGCACCAATCCCAAATTACATTTTGGGCTCCTTCTTATTATGAGTGTGTTAGTCTCCCTGTGTTTAAGATATCGAATGTCCACTAATTAAGTGAGTTACTGACAACTCATTTAATTAATATCTTAGTCCAAGAGTAGTACCACTCAACCTTATCGTCATGTCGGACTAAGTCCACTGCAGAGGGTTTAACATGACAATCTTTATGAGCTCCTCTTGGGGACATTATCAACCTAGTATCTCTAGGACACAGTTTCCTTCTATAATCAACAACACACACTATAAGTGATACCATTTCCCAACTTATCGGGCTTATTGATTCATCGAACTAAATCTCACCTATTGATAAATTAAAGAAATAAATATCAAATATATGTGCTTGTTATTATATTAGGATTAAGAGCACACACTTCCATAATAACAGAGGTCTTTGTTTCTTTATAAAGTCAGTATAAAAGAAACGACCTCAAATGGTCCTACTCAATACACTCTGAGTGTACTAGTGTAATTATACAGTCAAGATAAACTGATACCTAATTACACTACGACCTTTCAATGGTTTGTTCCTTTCCATTATGGTCGTGAGCTACTGTTTATAATTTATAAGGTACTGATAACATGATCCTCTGTGTGTGACGCCACACACCATGTTATCTAGAATATAAATTAATTGAACAACTACATTTATCATAAATGTAGACATTTGACCAATGTGATTCTTATTTCTAGATAAATGTTTATACCAAAAGCTAGGCTTTTAGTATACACTCTAACACGATCGACCGATCAGATGATCTCCACCGCATCTGATCCGTTGATCTGTCGATCCGCTTCAATCTGGTCAAACTCTATCCCTATGTTCGGTCAACCGATCCCAGGGTCCGGTCGATCGATCAGTCTCCTCTGACCCGCACACCTCGGCTTGATCCAGTCGACACCTATCCCAGGTTCGGTCGACCGATCTCGAGGTCCGGTCGACTGATCCCTGGTCGAGCCCGGTCCAACTTCTGGAGATCTGATCTGGTAGCTTGGAGGTTTGGTCGACTGAATCTAAGGTTCAGTCGACCGATCCCGGTCAGTTCTAACTCTGCATAAAACTGTTAGTTACCTGCAAGACAGAGTTAGAACACAAAAGATAATATATATAAATAAACTTGACAGTCACCAGACTGTCCGGGTCTGACTTCGGGTTTCCGACCGGAAACCCTACGTCGACCCGACGCCTACTGTTCCCTCTACGGGGAACGCGCCCTCACCTACTCCTCTCAGGAGATTTACCTATTGCCAGTACGATCCTTCAGATCGACTGGACTTTTGCTCAACGTCCGATGCTTCCGGTCTCCATGCTGGATGTCCGGTCCTCGACCCATCCAGACTTCTACCCGGTTCGCGACACCAGGATTTTAACCTAGGGTTACCACCCCCTAGGATTTTTGCCCGAAGCGTTGACCCGCCAAGACTTCCCGCATAGGGTTACCACCCCCTATGACCTAGGGTTACCACCCCCTAGGGTTTTCCCTTGCCTAACCGTAGCTTGGACTTTTCTCCACCTAGGGTTACCGCCCCCTAGGACCTAGGGTTACCACCCCCTAGGGTTTTCACCTGCCTAATCGCAATTAGGACTTTCCTGAAACACTCAACCATATACATTAGATAACAATTAAACTTAACTTTAAATCCCTTTGCCATTATCAAAACTAAGGTTAGATCGTCGGATGCTTCCCGCACCAACAACAAATAGTCACATGACAATATTTATGACACTCATATAACGATCCATGAAACATTTTCATGGTGGGTCATTCAGTATATATTCTCTAATATATACTCATGTGTTAACCTGATATCTCATATCCATGACTTAAGAGATTAAGTCATCCGTTAACCTACATGCTAGTCTCAACACATTAATATTTTCCTTGTATATTAATGCTTGACTAGGAATAGTTAAGAGTAGTGTTCTATGTATATCTACAATATCTCATTATCAATTCAACTAATTGATATGCTATAGATAAAAACCTACTACTCAAGGACATTATTATACTTATTCAATTGACACTGATCTGAAATAAATATAATAACATCGAGCACATACAAGCATCCTCACACACGTTCGGTCTTTGATCGACTAAACATATGCTAGAAACTTTATAAGGCTGAGTGCCTTTAGTCTCGACTGGGCTTTGTCCGGTCGAGCGCATACAAGCATCCTCACACTCGTTCGATCTTCGCTCGACCGAATGTATGCTAGAAACTTTATAAGGCTAAATGCCTCTTGTCCCAAGCAGATTTTGTAGGATCGAAAGAGTGCGATAGAGGAGGGGGAGGGGGGGGGGTGAATATTGCTCTTTTAAAAACTCTTTTCTTTTTGTAACAACTCGTAAAACAAATAACAAAGAGGCAGTGGAAAACAATATAAAAGACTCAAGTGGTTACTTCGTTCGGAGCCTACGTCGACTCCTACTCCAAGACCTGCAATCTTTGATGGCACCATTGGGCAATTCACTATAACTCTTCTTTCCAAAATCCTCGGAAAGAAGCAGTGCATACAAATAGATGAGTAAGATAGTAACGACCTACTATCTTATAAGTAAATGAGTACAATGCAAGCTAATAAAAATATACTGACAGAAGATTAGGGATGTAGCTTGTTGGCACTTCTTAGAGTAGTAGCTTGCTTATGAAGATGAGTTGTTGTACTCTAAACAGTAGCTTGCATAGAGGTCAACTTCGAACAGATTCGTTGTTCAAGCTCGGACCTCGAGCTTCACTTTTATAAGAATTATCAACATTCGATCAACCGATCCTTGGGTTCGGTCGACCGAACTTGCTCCCTGCCTTCTTTGCTGAGATTTGATCCTTGAGCATTAATGATGTTTAATGGCTCGGTCGACCGATCCCATTGTTTAGTCGACTGAACGGTGAGCTTTCCCCATTCATCAATATTCTTCATTAAAGTGCCATTAATGTCTTTGTTGTCAGATCTAACAATTATATAATAGGGGTTAAGGGAGAAATGACCTTATAGGATTTTTCGAGAATTTTAGAAATTTTCTGGGATTTAATCGGAGCTTGTATGACGTATTTAGAGGGGATGCATTTATGGGCTTGAGAAAAAGCCTGTTTGGAATACCCGAAAGTGGGAGTTGATTGAGAAATTGATCTAGGGGTTAATTGGAAAATCCCTAAGTTATAAACATACATTCTAGTGCCCTAGCTCCCAAATCCTCCGCCGACCACTTTCTTCCCCGAGCTCTCATGCAACGCCGCCCTCTCCTCCTCACGCTGAACCCTATTCTCCCCAAATCCATCGCTGACTGCCTTCTTCCCTCTCCCTCTCACGAGTTCCTGCACCATAGCAGCCAACGATCTTCTTCTCCACCTCACGCGAGCACCACAGTCACCACAGCATCCGACCCCGTCGCTTCCAATCGCGGGCTGACCTTCGGCCAAGAAGGGGAAGCCCGAACCCTAGCTTTGATCCCTCATCGCCATCCCTATGGGTTCCAGCCGGAGAGGATGCGGTGGACACCAAGATTGGGTAAGGCATTTACAGTTCTGGGATGTTAGATCTGTAGATCGAGGTTTTGAGTTTCAGTTTGGATTACATGTTCTTGAATGTATCTTCATAGTAGACTCAGCTGTAGATTTTCAGCAGGAGGCATCACTAGCAAGCAAGTTTCTGGCAATTACACTTCCTGGCAGTGGGTCAACAGAGGTGAATTTGTTGTAGGGTAAGGTTTTGGGTTTTGGATATCTATTGTAGCTTAATATGTATTTGTTCATTAATAATTAGGGGCTAAATCATGGTTGGTAACCCTAATTGTGATGGTATTTGGCTGGAATGTCGAGGACTGAGGGCTTTACATAATCTAAATATTTGATGGTTTAAATTTGGGTTTGGTAAATCGGTAAAGGGAATTAGCAGAGGTTAATGTATGAACTAGGATTAGTTACCTATTTTGTAAATTGGTTTAGTTATTTTAATTCATATGAAGTTAGTTAAAATTGATACATTGACGCAGGGCTTTGATTGAGGTGGGTGTCGTGACGAAGGGGGTATTGGATTCAGACTACGTTTAGAGGCGGGTACTTCTTACTTTGACTTTCTTTAGTTCTTTGAAACTTGGTGCATGAGCTATTTTTGGATAACGACTGCTTTACCTTGACTCCACTCGTAATATTTCATGTTCTTGATACTTCCACCCAAACCTTTGAGATATTCATTTCTATATCTATACAGTCTCTTGATGCCATCTATGATATTTATCATATATTATATATCAACCTTGTATGATTTGATTGTTGTTTAGTTATGTACCGTATTAAGCAAGTTGGCTTCATGTAGCATACCTGATTCCTGTTTATATGCATATGATGACTATTGTATTTTGCGCATCATATCATTGCATGCATGTTAACGACAAATTCTCCCTTGCGGGTGAGAGAGTCGTTGACCAAAGCCACACGCTCGGCCACTCGAGAGAGTGGTAGCTGGAGCAGATATCGCTTGTCCTAACGTGCCCCCACTCGCTCACTCATGAGTAGAGAAAGCAGGAGTTGCGAGCAGTAGGGACCCCCGTCGCAGATGTAGCTAGTTAGCTACTATGCAATTGTCCACTCGGCCACTCGAGAGAGTGGTAGTTGGAGTGTTGTACAGTTTATCACTGACCCAACCTCTCGACCATACAGGGGTCATGGAGCAGAGGGGTGGGAGGGAGTGACCATCAGTGTATACATTTTTATTATTGGTATACCTTCCTATGTTGTTGCTTTCTTATGTTTACAGTTGTTCATTTTGCCATGTGATATATTTATACTTGTTGAGCTATATATGTATTGATCGCATATTGTTCGGCTCCAGTTTACTTATTGATAGTGTGTCTTTACCTCACATGATACCTTTGTAGTGATGAACAGTTCGGTAGTCGATTGGTATTATTCCTGATCTTCTATTACCTAGCCTAGAATATGGTTTCAGGTATGAGCATATATTACGATTTTATTTTAGTATTTGCTGTTAGACTTTCGAGCCGCAAAAACCATTTTTTGCATTGCAGAAACCTCGAAGCTAGCCATGGATCCGTGCAAAGATAAATAAATAAAATTCATGTACATGTTTGTCTACTCTAGATCTACCTTAGATCTACATGAAAAGGAAGTATACCCTTGTAGCGATGCCCTTCGCTTATCCTGCTCGTCCAAACGGTTGCCGGATCTCGTAGAGTGTCAAGTGTACACTCCTCTACACGTATCCACACGGACAAAAGGTGGAGAGAACCACTTAGAGTGTGCTAGCACCCTTGAGAGGTCTTGACAATGGAGGAGTAGGAGAGCAAGAGAAGAGAGGAAGAGGAAGAAGAAAGCCTTGAATGAGAATTCACTGACACTTAATGTGGCCGACCACTTAATGGAGGTTTTATACCTCCATGTAATACCAAGAGTCATGGCTCTTGGTCTTCCTCATGAGGTGGCACATAATGATGTAGCCTTGATGATGTGGAACACCATCATTGGCCGGCCTATGCCAAGTCACAATGAAGTGACATTTCGTCAAGTCAAACTTGACCCTTCATCTTCCCTCTCAAGTCAAGTCAAACTTGACCTCTTATCTCCCATGGTTGATCAAATCTACCCTTTGATTCAAGTCAATATAATTTAATGAATCTATATTCATTAGTTTAAATAGACTCAATCAATCATAGTCTAAATTAGACTTATTCGACACATGAATCAAATTGAATCCAACTCAATTAGTCTAATTTGGATTACTCTTAATCCAACTTGGTTCATCACATGAACCTAATCCTCTTGGTCCATCATATGAACCTAATCTCCATCTAACTACCCTTTGTGTGTGACCCTATAGGTTCTTGTAACATTGACAATGCTCCTAAACCCATTTAGAAACATAAGTAATGAGCGGTATCTAGCAACACATCATTATTACCCAAGTTACAAGAATGTTGAGATCCAACATCACCATTATGATTACTAATTGTGGCTCTCACAATATGTGACAATGTCCTTCTATCCTTGACATCTAAATTGATCAATTGAGTCATATACCATGTCATCCTCTAATCAATTTATGTCTTGAACTCCAAGTAGACTCACTCTAATCAAATGAGCTTAATATCTCATATTGACTCATTTGGGCATGATCATACACTTAGTGGTCTTACTCTATCAAGAATCATGATGTCACTCCCGTCATATAAGAGAGATAGATCCCATCTATATCACTCACATCCCTCCGCATAATTTGTTACATACCCAGTAGTCGCCTTTATAGTCCACCCATTTATGGGTGTTGTTTGACGAAACCAAAGTATGCAACTGCTTATGTAGGGAACCATGGTGACTTCAGGTCCAAGGACTGATAGTCATACTAATAGTCACATGAGAAAGTATATGACACTCATATAACGATCCATGATACTTTCTCATGGCGGGTCATTCAGTATACATTCTCCAATGCATACCCATGTGTCAACTTGATATCTAATATCCATGACTTATGAGATCAAGTCATCGAGTTGACCTACATGCTAGTCTCATCGCATTAACATTGTCCCTTAATGTTAATACTTGACTAGGAATGATTAAGAGTAGTGTTCTCTATATCATCTCACTATCAATTCAACCAATCGGTTGATATAGATAAGAACCTTCTACTCAAGGACGCTATTATACTTAGTTATTTGGCACCAATACAAGTATGTATAATAACCATAAAGAAATGCCTTTATAAATATATAGGAATATGATACATCGAGTCCATACAACAATCATCACATGATTGGCTCTAGGGCTCTCACTAACATCTGCTATTCCTCTTATGAGACTGTATATCTTTGGCTCACTCTCTATTTGTATGTTCTGTTCATGCACTATCTTTCCTTTACCTGCTGAGTCCTAGCACTCACCACCCCACAAACTAGTTTTTCTTTTGCCAGGTAGTAGGTAGATGAATCAAGGATGCTTGGAGAGTTCTGGCTGCTAGTCCCGAGTCACATTTGAGGGCAGTGTTCTTTTCGATCTTGTTACTATTTGGGTGGTATATTGATTTTGTGTATTTGCTTTCTAATAAGTTGATGTGGATCTTGGAGTATAGTTTGGTGATTACAGGTATTTTGGGGGAATTGCTTTATTGGTTTTACATTCGAATATTTTTGTGATTTTCGCTTTGTTTACTTTCAACTGTGTGGGCTACTTATAAACTGCGTGGTTGTGTTTACTTTTAGTTGTGTGGGCTGCTTATAAACTGCGTGGTTGTGCTTATATCCAACCGTGTGGGCTGTTGAATATGTTTATATATTGAGTGTGGATGTATATTGGTTCTAATTGTTACTGTTACAGGGGAGGTGTTGTCCAATTTTCGATTGGACACCCTTACCCACGGGGCGTGACATTTGTTGTTCAGTTGACCGACCCCTGGTTCGGTCGATCGATTAGGCAGTCTTCCTTCTTTGCTTCGGCTCGATCTGATCTATATTGAGTCATCAGGGTTCGATCGACCGATCAGCTTGTTCAGTCGGCCGATCAAGCTTAGATCGGAAGTTGTGTTCTATTCGGTTCTGATCTATTCTGAGTCAACCGAGTTTGGTTGATCGATCCCTACATTTGGTCGATCGATTAGGCTAGATCTGCAAATGGACATATAATCCTATAAAATAGAGGTTAGCACAATAATAATATATTTGATGCATGAGTAGAATTAAACAGTAGAACTATCTTGATCTCAACTTGGAAATCTTCCCCGTTTCTTCAATTGGATCATCAACCTTAGGTTGTTCCTTTTAGGAACATGACCTCACTGTGGCTCCTAGAGTTGCTTACCTCAAACTACTTGTCAAACATGGTTCTCCAGACATGTTTGGACTTTACCACTTAGCATTGTATCAACCACCCAAGACTTTCCATGGATCTACGATCCTCCAAACCTATCGAGTTTCTCCACCAAGTGTCGAATCCTCTCGACCCACTTGGTCTTCCGCATAGCTTCCATGATCTGCTATGTTTTTCCTGCCTAGCCTCCGACTAGGACTTTTCTCGGTTGAGTAAATAGCCTACACAATTAGTCAACTTGTTAGATTACAACAAGACTTATCTTGAACCTTTGATAACATCAAAACTCAGATCTGATTCTGGCGTACACTGCACCAACAATCTCCCCCTTTTTGATGTTTAGCAACCAAGGTTCATAGTTAAGTTAATATATTCAAACAAATAAATAAACGAGCATTTGTTTTTCTTTTAACTCTCCCCCTGAGTTAAATAACTCCCCTTGAAATCACTATCTCTCCCCCTTAATTTGTTATCTCTCCCCTTTTGACACACATTAAAAATAGGGGAAACAACCAAACTTTACAAAATGTTGAACTTGAAAATTTTATGAAAATCTTGAATTTGAAGAATTTTTTTTAAAGTTTATGGAAAGACAAATTGTTGAAGAGTTTGTAAAGACAAAATTTTGAAAGTTTGAGAAAAATTTGTAAAAGTAAAATTTGAAAAATTTCTAAAGGAAATTTTTTTAAAATTTTGTAAAGCTAAATAATTTTAAAAATTTTCAGGAAAAGCAAAATTTTGAAAAAATTCAAAGGAAAAACAAATTTGTAAATATTTTTGAAAAAATATTTTAGAAAGATTTTGAAAATTTTTAAGGAAAACTTTGAAAATTTATAAGATAAATATTTTGAAAAGTAATTTATAAAATTTTAATAAAGGTCAAATTTTGAAGAATTTTCCAAAGGCAAAATGTTGAAAATTTTTTAATGATAAATAATTTTGAAAATTGTAAAAAAAATAAGTTTGAAGTTCCCCCTAAAATTGATGAGTACCTAAAAGTCCAAGCATGGTTTAAAAGATAAAAAAATTGTCCTTATGCTGAATTGTCCAACTTGTGCATAACGCTAACTACCATAAGATAGAAGCTGCTGACTCAGGTTGGTCAATTTGAGCGTTTGAGTCTAACTAGTTTGTTACTAGCTAGGTAACTCAAATTGATCAATATATATTGTTTAAAGTCGAGATTTATAGCGATGCACTGACATAAGAATCTGAAATCTAAGGCTAAGTCCTAAGCATCCCACACCGTTCTATGTTTCAAAATACACAAGAAAGGTATCCTATTGTGCTTGTGAGATGCTATCTGCTAAAACTATGAGATCATGCAATTCTATGGGAAAGCCTAAGCTACTCCAGAAAGATAAAATATTTTGAAAAGAAAATTTTGAAAGGGGAATTTTTGAAAAGCTAGTTTTGAAAAACTACTAAGTAATAATTTTCAAAAATATGTTAAGACATAAGAAGACCTATTCAATAAAACACATGCATAATATGCACTAAAGAAAATCAACATAATATTAAAGCAAAATAGTAGCAAAAATATCCTATAATGTCAATAATACAGAAATGCATCAAAATAGGTATCTGATGCTAAGAATCACTCATCCTCATCGCCATCAACAACATGAAGATAATCAAACATCCTACACTATTCTCTCTCAAAGGTATCAGCACGATCAGTCATCTCCTGACGAAAATATGCAATTTATCCTTGGAGAGCATTGTATTAATCTGTCATCTTGGTTTCCAAGGAGTCGAACCGACTAAAAATGTCATCTCAAAGACGACTCAAAAAGTCACTAGTTGGTGGTGGTGGTACATAAGAGCTACTCTGAGCATAGTTAGAGAGAGGCATCAATGCAAATCCTAGATCATAAGGCAGCTGATGATGATGCTCAACTATTATCGGTTCCTCCTTGGTAATGTCTTCCTAGGCTATCGGTGGAACGTAACATGGATGGGTCCATTTATACACAAGTCCCTAGGTGCTAGCCCTAATCTCAGCCAAAGACAACCTACCTAATCCAGACAAGATCATAATCAAACAACTGAATAAACTCACCACGATGAACTCCTACACCTAGAGAAGTAATGTATGTTGTGAGAACATGGCACTGGATCATGTGAACTTTATTTGATGTGTTGTGCCGTGAATAGTAGATGATAGATATGAACACCCAGTAACCTAAGTCATATTCTAGTCTGTGTCTTAGTGGTACATCAAGAAAATATGTACTAGGCGCAAAATAACCTGATCTCTACATAACAAGGGTGAATGCAAGACACGATCATCTTATAAAAGGCATTGTCATTTGGACTGAGTGGTACAGTGGACATCTTTTTGGGACATGACCCCTCAAAGAAATCAGCATACATAAGATCAAGGGTTATATGAGTGAAAGGAGCAAGCAAGATGTCAGGAAGTGAGGCACTGAAAGAGATGCAGTTAATAGAAGGTCAGTTTCATAAAAACCTGAGAAGCATATCAAGGTCAAACAACATATCCCGGTTGCAACTCTAGTCTTATAGTGATGGGGGTCAAGTTCACACAAGTTCTGATAAAATTCAGAACATAGAATTGGATTGTATGCATGTCGACAAAAGATAATACTATCGAGTTGAAAATGTTGTGTGATGTCTATAGCCTTTGGACAATATGCTTGATAGAATTGAAGGTCAAGACAATGAGTCCCTATCACCTGAAATTTTTTATTAGGAAAATATTAACGTAGTTCATCAGTGGAAAACCTAGAGTCTTGGTTGGGATTTATGGAGCTATCCTCCCTTTGTGTAGTTGTACGACTCTTTACACTAATGTTAAGGAAATAAAATAATTAAATCGTAAATAGATATAGAAAAGAGGTTCAGAAAGAGATTACCGAGGCATTATCGTGTTCTGAGGAGTCTTGAAATCGGTAAATCCTTGAAAGACGTAGAAGGAGAGGAAAGTGAGGAGGTTTGGATGAGTTTCGGCTTCAGCCCGAGAGTCCATTTTATAGACCTTGATCGGTCGACCGATAAGGGGTTCGATCGACCGATCCCTTAAAAATGTCGCGTTTTCGATCAATAAGTTTTAGGTTGGTTGGTCTTTGGTCGACCGAACTGGTGTTTCGGTCTATCGATAAATTGAACTAGATAGAATTTTACGTATTAGATGAGGTCAAAGTTAGATATTCGGTCGACTGAACCGATGTTTGATCGAGCGAATAATTGAAGTTGGGATGAAGAACTAATTTTTTTTTCAGTCGACCGAACCAATTTTAGGTCGACCAAACATATTATTGTTTGACATATTCAGTTTTTAATGAGTCAGAGTAAATTCTCGATTTGGTCAACCGAACCAGATGTTCGGTCAATTGAACTATTTTTTCTTTAAGTTAAGATTTAATTTTTACATTTTAAGATTAAGTTTTTAAACGAAGTTTAGTTTTTAATTTTAATGGTTAATTTATCTTTTTATTTAAAATTTAAGTTTGAATTAAGTTTTAGTTAAGTGTTAAGTATGATTTAATAAATTTAAATTTAAAATTTAAAATTTAATTAATTTCCATATTAATAATTTAATTTATTTTAATTTAACTTTTAAGTTAATAATTTTAATTTAATTTTTAATTTCTAAGTTAATAATTTTAATTTTATTTTTAATTTAATAATTTAAATTTTTTAAAGTTAAGTTTAAGTTTGAATTTGAGTTAAGTCAATTTAAATTTTAAGTTTTAATAATTTAAAGTTTGAATTTTTTAAAGTTTAATTAAGTTAATTTAATTTATTTTTTTTATATATTTTGGCTTTAGTTAAGATTTTGGTTATGTTTTAAGTTTAATTTAATTTTAGATTTAATTAAGTTTTATTATCCTATTAAAAAGGTTATTTAACCCATGTTAGATTCTAACTTAGTTTTGGATTAATGAAGCAAGATTCCTAAGGATAAGTTTTTAGTTCAGTGGCGAGACATATGACCTTCTTGTGTATCAACGGTGGACCACTTACTGAATACTTTCCAAAATAGTCTTATCCAAAAAACTTAATACTAAGTTTTAGTCTAACTAGCCTATGTTTGACTGGGATAGCTTCGGTCAGATCCATTAAGTCTAGTGCACCAAGTAGAACACACAAGATTCAGCCTCGACATGTCTTCGACAAAGCTTCCTTGACGTACTCTCATCCCAATCCATTCCGATGCTATGTTATAGGGTTTGGTAAACCTTTTTAACTAACCGTTCTAAGAAGAAAGTAAGCCTAATCCTAATCATGTGAAATTGGTTAATCAAGTTGGTTGAACCATTTTTCTAATTGTTCTCCCTCAGTCAAAGCTTTGATATGATCTATCTAAGTAGTGAATCTGACTCTTAGGGATCAAATAGAGATTTGGTTTAATTGGTTTGGTTAAATATTTTATTGGAACCCATGCTTGGACTTGACTTCTAACATTTTGGCTCATTAAAGATAAATATGGTTCATTTGTTTTATTTGGTTTATAACCAAGTCCCGATTTGTTGTACATGGCTCGTTGCGATCCAAGTACCATGTTTAAACATATGGATCCCATTTCGAACTTTTCCAACAGTTTCTTGAGTCGCTCAACATGTCCTTTTAGGTTAAAATTTTCTTCCTCAAGATTTGCAACTTGAGTTGAAGTTTCAACTTGAACTTGGTTAGTCGAGTTACCCAAGTTAACTTGCTCCTTAAGGTGGTCTATTTCCTTAAGTAGTAAGTTATTTTGTTTTTTTGGATTTTGTTAATTTTTTAAACAAACATTTGACTATTTTAAGTAAGTTTGACTTGGAATAAAAAGTTACCATATTTGGACCTTCGAAAATAGATACGGATCTATGGCTTCTCTCAGACTTGGTGTCTGTATCAGACTCATACTCTTCCTCAGAATCGAAATCTTCGTTTCTTGCCATAAAGGCAAGACGGCTCGAGTGCTTCGGTTCTTCTACATCAAATTCCTCAGAGGATGACGTGTCCCATGTCGCATTGAGGGCCTTCTTTCTTCTTGATTTCGGATGCTCTTCCTTCCGGTTAGGGCATTCCTTTTTGAAATGGCCTTTCTTGTTGCATCCGTAACAAATCATTTCTGATTTGTTTTGTGTATGGTTGATCGGTGTCCTTTTGGTGTTCTTTTTGAACTTCTTCATTGTTAGTAATTTTAGGACCATGTTAACCAGTTCTTCTTCATTGGTTGAGTCTGAGTCAGTCTCACTTTTTGGTTCAATCTTGGCTCTTGTCTTGGTTTTTGTTGTTGACCCTACATACAAGGCAACACCTTTCTCGACTTAACTAAAGTTAGACTGTTCATGTAATTCTAGCTCACAAAATAATTCATCTAATTTGAGAATTGAAAGATCCCTTGAAACCTTGCATGCATCTATTATTGAAGCCCACAAGGTGTTTCTTGAGAAAGTGTTTAGTGCATACCTTATCTTGTCATGGTTCTCCAAGTTGTGTCCGATTAGATGTAGGCCATTGAGAATATCCTTTAACTGAGCATGTAGTTGCGTGGCCGTCTCTCCGGGAAACATTTTAATGTTAAATAAATTATTTAATAATAAATCTCTTTTATTTACCTTAGATTTGTCGGATCCTTCATACAGCTTTACCAGATGGTCCTAGAGTTATTTTGCATTTTCATAGGGCCTGACTCGATTTAACTCTTCCATCGTTAGGCCACATTGAATGGTGTTGATTGCTTTGTAATTTAGTTTCACCTTATTGTTCATCGAAGGGGTCCAATCTTCTAGTTCTACCGGTTTTCCATAGACCATCAGGGGAGTGTATCCTTTGAGTTTGGTGAACTAGAGTTCGATGTCGGACATGAGGTAGCACTCCATTCTATTCTTCCAGTAGCTGAAATTATCTCCTTTAAATAGTGGAGGGTGGATGGTACTGTACCCTTCTTGGTAGGAATTCGACATCCTTGGATCAAAGAAAAAATAACAAATAAATTTCTAAGACTCTCGTCTTTGGATTAGTAGTGCTGGAAAAAGAAATAAGAGTAAAGAAAACTTTAAAGAAAATAAGAGATTTTTTTAAAATGCTAGAAAAATGATTAAGTACTTTCAGAGCAACTTGGCTCTGATACCAATTGTAGAATCGAAAGAGTGCGATAGATGGGGGTTGAATATTGATGTGCGTAGATTATATACATTTTTATGCATGTTTGGATGCACATCTACTTGTATTTCATGAGCATAATCTATGTTTATTACATCCTATTTCATTATAATGTCATACTTCCATTATATTTTGTTCGGAGATCTGCTCTTTGCTTGTTTTGATTGATAGGACGCTATTTGGAGCGAAAATGGAGCTAAATTGCACCACTTTAATTCCATTACCTCGTAATATCAAAGATCTAGAAGAGCCTTTCCTTCCTACATCTGAACCAATTTATAGTCATGTTGTGGAGGGATGTGTAGGGATGATCCAAGAATCACTCCCCTTAGTCACACAAGCATTAGTCACTTTGGATGATGTAGGACATGAACTAGTTGATGTTGAGAGTGTAGGGACTTGTGCAATAGAAGCTAAGTCTCAAGAATCACCTCTTTTAGAAAGACCACCACTTGAGCCACAACCTTCCTTATCTAAATTCCAAACCATGTTCGATGATTTACTTACATTAATGATTGGTAAGAGTCAAATTTCAATTGATTTATCTATTGTTACTAATCAATTCTTTTTTGAGCATGGTGGTGGCAGGACGTACGTTGCACAAGAGTCACAAGGACATGATAAGGTTGAACCTTTGAAGGAGAGCATATTTGTTGAAAAACTGAAAGCCCTTGGTAAGAGGGTTCTAAATATCTTACCCCTCCAAGAGCAAGATTTAGATGAATCTAATGAGGTGGTCAAGCTAATGACCTTAAACAAACGCTTCTTGGGAGGCAACCCAAGTTCATTTTCCTTGTTTTATTTTATGTCTTTAGTTCTATCTAGTTTCATTTCTTTCTTTATAATAAACATGTATCCTCTACTTAATATTTGTTGTCAATTTTATTTTATAGGATTCAAGGATTAGGAGGAGTGCAACTACATGATGGAGAAGTTAATGACATGGGCATTTGGCACACATCATTTGGTAACTTCTCTTACTTTTAATCTCCTCCACATTGTTTTTAGTTTTCATTGGGACAATGAAAAGTTTAAGTCTGGGGGGATGCATGAGATGCATTTGGGTTAGTTTAGTTTTTGCTTATTTTTTTTGCATAATAAAATTTTTTGCTAGTTGCATCATTCATCACATCATGATTGTTTGCTTCTTAATGCAAAATACTAGCACCTTTATTCTAGATTTTATGTGGTTTATGTGTTACTTATGGTGCTAGTATGTTTAGTGATATATCTTTTTCTATCTATGATATCATGAAGTGAGCAATGTTTTTACTATAAGAGTTTAAGTATTGACCTTGTTTTAAGACCTCTATACACTTTGCCTAGTTTTGATGGTAGAAAACTCTGAAAATAGTCATGATTCATAAAACTTGATTAGTACTAATGTTTTCATGGTGATTTCTCAAATTACATTATGGTTACTAGATGATGCTTGAATCATGTAAGCTCATTTGGAAAAATCAAATATCCCAACATTTGTATTTATGTGCATTTGTGTTCAAGTATTGCATCTTGCAATCACTTAGAAAAAAAAAGAATGAAAATAATGAATAAGGGATATAAAAAATATTTGTCGTGAGTTGAAACTAGCAAGTTACCCCTTCGAGATCAAGTTAGGTTACTGGGGAAATAACTGCTATGCTTCTCTTGATATCGAGCACGCCTTTGAGACCTTGGGTAGATTGAGAACGATGAACCAAGCGTGTGGCAGTATAGTGCCTATCGCTGAGAGCATAAAGAATACGGTTCTATGACAACTTGACTAGGCTTAGGGATTGAAACTTGATAAACATAGACCACTATTGCACTGAGCACGGAGGACTATTACTTAGGTCATACTCAAACTACTTTTGTATCTTGCTCACCAATGAAATCATTCTATAGGGTTAAATTGACATTTTAGAGATTATGATGCACTATTCAACCACATGAGTTTAGATGCAGTTTTTTGCTTGAGGACAAGCAAAGGTTTAAGTCTGAGGGTGTGATGTACGTAGATTATATACACTTTTATGCATGTTTGGTTGCACATCTACTTATATTTCATGAGCATAATTTATGTTTATTGCACCGTATTTCATTATAATGTCATACTTCCATTATATTCTGTTTGGAGATATGCTATTTGCTTATTTTAATTGATAGGACGCTATTTGGAGTGAAAATGGAGCTAAATTACACACAGAAGAAACTTCGGAAGAAAACTTGCTCAGGCCGTGTGACCCACACGGCCGTGTGGCCATTTCAGGGGTGAATTAAGCCATGGTCGTGTGACTCACATGGTCGTGCTAACTATCCAGAGGCCGTGCATGCCCAGGCCGTGTGACCCACATGACCATGCTAATATTCCAGAGGAGGAGAAGGCCATGACCATGTGAATCCACACGATCGTGTAACCATGGCAGAGTAGAAGAAGCATGTTATGATTCCGCAAGTGTACGGTTTCGTCGTCAGTAATATATATGATTGTCGAACCACAGGGACTGTTGATTATACACTAGAGATATCTTAAAGTATGTTATCTAGACGGTCGAAAGTTGACTTTGACTGTTACGAACTAACGAGTGTGATTAAAGAGAGGGAAAGAAGGTTGAGACGAAGAGAGAGAGGAGAGAGAGAGAATTTATCTTTGAGGGAATGAGCTTTGGGAGATGGATTCTAGGATTTCGGGTTCATTATAATGCTAGGAGATATTACATACATTGCTTAGTTTCTACCCTCTATGTCCACGCTCTTGTAGGAAGTTAAATTGGTCAATATCCCAAAGTATCGAATAGAGACGATTCCTATGAAATCCTATAACGGTTAACCCCTGTCGCGAGGGCACCTCGGTAGATCACAGGAATACATATCTAGCAAATAACAATAAGGATAAAGGTAGAGATTTGGTACGGTTCCCATTTCCTTATGGAGGAATTGTCTCTCCTTTCAAGAGAATGTCCTAGACGTCCGTGAACAGGTTACCCTTGTCACTATGGCCCCTAGGGTATACGATCTAGAGCACTCTTTCTACGAGAGCAGCAATTCCTAAGGGATTATTTCTCCTTTTAAGGGAACATCCTAGACGTCCGGAAAGGGTTACTCCTATCACTAGGGCACCTTGGTCAATACGCTCTAGGGCATCCCCTTTGCGTGATTAACGATCCTCCACATCAATCAACAAAGCGTGCAAAGAAATATAAATTCATCAAGCATGAAGAAGGCATTAACAAGTCATTGAATAGAAATATGGCGAATCTACATAGTTCTACATCTCCATCACATTACAAATACTTCCTAATCCTAGAATAGGATATCTACTCCATTACGAGGGAAGAAGAACCCCAAAACATAACGTAAAGCATACTTACAACCCTTGATGTGAGAAGAAGGGGAAGAAGAGATGCTTGCCGAGGTTTCCAATGTCTTGAGGATGCCTCCTTGCTCTGGAGATGGATGGAACGTCAAGGGATGGCGGTGGATGAAGCTCTAGGGTTTACCCTGAAGGGGAGACCCCTTTGCCAAGGAGAGGGATGAAGTGCAAAACTAAAGACCCCCCAAGAATAGGGTTCTTAACCTTTATATAGGTTAGGGCAGGACGCCGCACGACCCGTGCCACTGCTGTGCGAGATCCGCACGGCCAACTGCCTTCTCCCTTTGGGTTGAGTGGCACGGTCATGCGAGATCTGCACGGCCGTGTCTTCCTTCTGCACTGGTTACACCGCACAACCATGCAGAATTAACACGACCGTGCCTTCTTTTGTCTCTGGCCGTGCTGCATGGCCATGCCAATTGGCACGGCCGTTTGGATCTAGGGCACTGCTTCTGGGACACGACCATGCAGGATTGCACGACCATGCATTGCTTGGCTGCTGGTCGTGGGGGGCATGACCGTACAGGTTTACATGGCCATGCGCGGATCCATCTCTGTTTGGCCGCATGGTCGTGCGGGAGTTGCACGACTGTGCAATGTTCTTCCTCTGTTTGGACACATGGTCGTGCGAGGTTGCATGACCGTGTTCTCTGCCTCATTTTGGTGCGTCGACAATCACTATTTTTGCTCTGAAAGTTATCCTTGTCAACACAAAACCAAACAAAGAGCAGATCTCTGAACAAAAGAGTATTTATGATGAGTATATGATAAAAGAGATGATCATGCAAAGAATATATACGTATAAAGCAAGTGAATGTGCATTAAAATATGCATAAATGATCATAATATTTTCGCACATCAAAGCACATGACCATGTGAGCAACACGGTCGTGTAGGCCATCCTGTGCTGAAGCAACACACGACCGTGTGAATCTACACGGTCGTGTCACCTTGGCCGAGAGGGAAGTGCACAAGGCCGTGTGAAGGCCACACGACTATGTCATGGGCCGTGTGGAGGCCATGCCCTGCTCTATAAAAGGGATTTTCTCTCGTTTTCAATCATCTTGGGTTTGGGACTTTGTCCCTCTCCTTGGGGAAGGGTTCTATCCTTAGGGGGAAACCCTAGAGCTTCATTCACCTCCATCCCTTGAAGATCCGCCTATCTCGGGAGTAAGGAGGCATCCCCAAGAGATCGGAATCATCGGCAAGCATCTCTTCTTCCCATTCTTCTCACATCTAGGGTTGTAAGTATGCTTTATTTTATGTTTTGGGGTTGTTCTTCCTTTGCAATGGAGTAGATCTCCAGATCTAGGATGTAAGAAGTATTTGTGATGTGATGGAGATGTAAAACTATATAGATTTTCATGTTTCTATTCAATGACTTGTTAATGCCTTGTTCATGTTTGATGATGTGTGTGTGTGAATGCTTATATATATCTTTTGCATGTTTTATCAAATAGTTGTGTAGAATTGTTAATCCCGTTGGGGGGATACCCTAGATCGTAAGATCAAGGGGCGTTGTAACAAGGCTGCCCCGCTAACGGACGTCTTGGGTATCACCTTGAAAGTAGAAGAAAATCTCCACAAGGAAGTAGGGGATCGGGCATAATCACTATTTCTATTTCTATGTTATTGTGTGTTAGTGTGTTTCTATGTTGTATGACCGAGGGGTGTAGTGATAGGGCTGCCCCGCTAATGGACTTCTAGGAATCACTTCCATTTAGTAGCATAGGACATGGAGTAGGAGATCATGTCGGCTTATCCACTGCACGGAATAGTCGGTAATGAATCTAACTTTCTACAATAGCATGAACATAGAGGATAGGAACTAAGCAATCTATGTAACATCGCCTAGCATCACAAGGAAACTGAAACCCTAGAATCACACCTTAACCCATCTGTCACATCCTCTTAGCTCAACCCCTTTCAAGATCCATTCTCTCTCTTCCGTCTTTTCTTTCTCTTACTTTCTTTCCCAACTAATCTTAAGTTTGTCTAAATAATTCACCATGCGAAGTTAACTAGTGCTTAATCTGTTAGTTAGAGCCCTAGAGCCAATTATTTGATGATTATTGTATGGACTCATTGCATCATATTTCTTATGTATATAAAGGCATTTGTTTATGGTTATTATGCTTACTTGTATAGGTGCCAAATAACTAAGTATAATAGTATCCTTGAGTAAAAGGTTCTTACCTATATCAATCGATTGGTTGAATCGATAGTGAGATGATATAGGGAACACTACTCTTAATCATTCCTAGTCAAGTATTAACATTCAGGGACAATGTTAATGCGACGAGACTAACATGTAGGTCAACTTGATGACTTGATCTCACAAGTAATGGAAATAGAGATATCAAGTTGACACATGGGTTTGCATTGGAGAATGCATACTGAATGACCCGCCATGAGAAAGTATCATGGATTGTTATATGAGTGTCATATACTTTCTCATGTGGCTATTAGTATGACTATTAGTCCTTGGACCTGAAGTCACCATGGTTCCCTACATAAGGAGTTACATACTTTGGCTTCGTCAAACGTCACCCGTAACTGGGTAGACTATAAAGGCGATTACTGGGTATGTAACAAATTATGCGGAGGGATGTGAGTGATGTAGATGGGATCTATCCCTCCTATATGACGGGAGTGACATCATTATTCTTGATAGAGTGAGACCACCAAGTGCATGACCATGCCCAAATGAGTCAATATGAGATGTTGAGCTCATTTGATTGAGTGAGTCTACTTGAGATTCAAGATTTAGATTGATTAGAGGATGACACAGTCTATGCCTCATATTGATCAATCTAGATGTCAAGGATAGAAGGACACTTGTCACATATTGTGAAGAGTCACAATTAGTAGTCGCAAGGTGATGTTGGATCTCAACATTCTTGTAACTTGGGTAGTAATGATGTGTTGCTAGATACAGCTCATTACTTATGCTTCTAAATGGGTTTAGGAGCATTGCCAACGTTACAAGAACCTATAGGGTCACACACAAAGGGTAATTAGATGGAGATTAGGTTCATTTGATGAACCAAGAGGATTAGGTTCATGTGATGAATCAAATTGGATTAAGAGTAATCCAAAGTAAAGTAATTGAGTTGGACTCAATTTGGTTCATGTGTTAAATGAGTCTAATTTGGACTTAGACTCATTGAGCCAATTTAATTCAATGAATAGAGATTCATTAAATTAAAATTGACTTGAACCAATGGTTAGATTTGATCAACCATGGGAGAGAAAAAGATCAAATATGACTTGACTTAAGTAGGAAGATAAAGAGTCAAATTTTGACTTGACTTTGACTTGACCAATGCCACATCATCAAGGCTTCTTCATTTGGTCAAGTTTGACTTGACCAAATGCCACCTCAAGGAGGAGATCAAGAGACTTGACTCTTGATATTCCATGGGGGTTTAGAAGCATAAAGTGGCCGGCCACTTTGGTGGGGGTTACTAGAGTGAATTGATTTTTCATTCAAACCTCCTCCTTCTTTCTCTCTACCTTTCTTCTCTCCCTCTCCTCCACCATTGCTGATCCTCTAAGGTTTCTAGCACATCTTTAGAGGTTCTCTCCATCGATTTGTTCGTGTGGATACACATAGAGGGATGTACACTTGACAACCTTGAGATCCGACGAACCTTGGACGAGCGGGATTTGCAAAGGGCATCACATCAAGGGTAAACTCTTTTCTTTGTAGATATAGTGTAGATCTAGGTTAGAGAAACTCGTACACGTAGAAAATTTTGTTTTATAACTTCGCACGGATCTGGTGGCATGGGATTCGGGGTTTCCGCAACGCAAAAAGCGGTTTTTGCGGCTCGAAAAACCCAACAGTGGTATTAGATCCACGTACGAAGCGTGTACGAATTTATTTTGTATTTTTATGAAAAATATCAGTTCTGTAACTTTCTGTAAATTTATGATTTTTATGTATTTTATGGGTATTTTTCTCGTAGAAGCGAAGCAACAAGTGTTTGAACACTTGTAGGCTTCGACTACCGAGAAACACCTTCCGAATCGGCAAGGTCTCGCCCAAAATGATTTGGGACAGTGGGCTAAGGTGGTGTAGGATCGCTTAGGGACACTTGCGATGGTTATATCGTAAGTAGGGGTGTTTCCCCTAACCCCGCAAGGGGCTTCGTTCAGTGATTGCTCCCGAAAATCACTAATCGGGGCCGCCGGGAAGTTGCGACTCATAAAATCGTAAAAATATTATAAAAAATTGCAGAAATTTATGGAAATCACATAATTTAGAATTATGTATTATTTTATGATGGTCATGGCCCAAAGAACCCAATTTGATTGGAAATATGTGTTGTAATTCATAATATGGCCTGCGCGCCATTTTGTGTGTTTGTGCGTGTTGTACTTGATTCGCGACCTGCGCGTTGTGCCCTTCTATTTATATTCCTGTTGTAAAATAGTTTTTAGACTCGAATGTAACTCGAGTTTCAGCTTTTATAATGTACAAAATTAAGCGGTGGAAGGTCCACTCGAGACGGAGTTACGAGGAGGGTGCGAGCAACACATGGCGGTCAATGGGAGGAGCTTGGAGAAGCTATTGACCCCTAGGTTGACCAACCGATCTCCTCATTGGCTTAAGAAGATCGTAGTAGGGCCATGACTAATCACAAAATTTAATTAATTGCTTGTGTGTGTGTATGTGATGCATGCTAGATTAGTAATTAATTAGTGCCTTAACGATTAGATTAGATCTAAATCGCGTACATGATGCACCTCCACAATTAGATTAGATCTAAATCGAGTATATGATAGACATTGTCGATTAGATTAGATCTCAATCGCGTCAACTCGAAATGCCTACCATGCCGTGATACCCATCACTATCTCGATCACATGTTGTTGTTGAATCTGCCAAAGCAGAGCAACACATATTATCTTGGTAGGGTGCGGAGGGACAATCTTGGTCCCGCCTATCAATGCATGGGTGAGTATAACTCAATTAGATTGAATAACTAATTAACTCAATTGGATCGAGTTTAACTATAGGCATTTTCCAATGGTTGGTAGATAGGTCAAAAACACATTTATATTAACTCTTGGACGATTTAGCCAAAGCTAACTCAAGTTTTAATATACATGCGGATCTTGATCCTATAAACAAGAGTTGCATAGAGACGTAATTGGTAATTAGTTACCTACCGATCATACTAGGTCTTGTGCGATTTAGCCAAGCAAACTCATGGCATAGTATGATGTGGATCTTGTTCCACGAGTATTATAGCTACTTGGTGGAATCTAGTAGTGTGGTTTGACCACATCCATGACTTGATTCTACAAAGACCCTATAATTCAGTGGGAGCATCATTTAGTTAAAGGCCTAATTAAATGATAAAAAGGAATATGATATTTACTTTCTGCTTTAATTTCTGTTGTAGATTGCCATGACGTCAAATACGAACTCTTTCTTCCTGCGTTTTGTCCTTGAGAAGGACAAGCTCAACGGAGCTAATTTCCTGGACTGGTACAGGAATCTGAGAGTCGTTCTCACACAAGAACTTAAATTGTACGTTCTGGAGCAGCCCATTCAGGAGGCACCTCCTGCCACTGCCACGCGAGCTGACCGTGATGCTTACAAGAGGCATCAAGATGATGCATTAGATGTGTCATGTCTTATGCTCGCAACCATGAACTCTGAGTTTCAGAAGCAACACGAGTTGATGGGCTCTTATGATATGGTTGAACATCTTCGTCAACTATATCAAGGACAAGCGAGGCACGAGAGATTCGAGATCTGTAAGGCACTGTTTTAGTGCAAGATGGGACTCCCGTAAGCCTATATGTACTCAAAATGATTGGGTACATAGAAAACCTACAGACGTTGGGATTCCCGCTTGGCCAAGAGCTGGCCACTGACCTGATCTTGCAATCCTTGCCAGATAGCTATAGTCAATTCGTTCTAAATTATAAGATGAACGAAATTGACAAGCCACTGCCCGAGCTACTTATCATGTTAAGAACTGCTGAGCTCAACCTTAAGAAGGTTAAGCCCAATTCCATTCTGATGGTACAAAAGCATAAGGGCAAGGGCAAGCCCAAAGGTAAGGGAAAGTCCCATGCCAAGGGCAAAGGAAAGGCACTGAAAGACAAAGGAGGGGTTGCCAAGGATGCTACCTGCTTCCATTGCGGTCAGATTGGGCACTAGAAGAGGAACTGCAAAGTGTACCTAGAAGATCTTAAGAAGAAAAGAAGTGAGACTTCCACTTTAGGTATATATGTTATAGAAGTCAATCTATCTATTTCTTCATCATGGGTATTAGATACCGAATGTGCTTCTCACATTTGTTCTAATGTTCAAGCACTGAGAAATTGTAACGCCCGCCCTCCCTGCTACTCAAAGGGACGGAGCTACTGACTTACTTAACTATTCCAGGATACATACATATTCAAAAATTCTTTCTTATAACATAAAGCAGCGGAAATGTCATAGAGTTATACTGGAAATGTAACATAATTACAATGGTTCATGTCAAACATAACAAAACATTATAGCAGGTCTTATTTGTCTTAGCCGAGCCACTGCCACACACACCTCCTTGTCTCTCCTGCAGCTCCCTTAGGTCATCCATCCCTTGCCTTTATCTGTGGTACAAGGAAGTAAGCTATGAGCACACGAGCTCAGTAAGATTCTTTCCTACTCACAAAAGTCGTATCTCAAGCATAATCATACAAGCATATCATCAATGAAAAATCATAATCATCAATAGCTGAGCATAATTTCTTATCATAACATATTCTTATGAATCATGTTCCTAACATATCATAAACAAAGTAATCATATGAGGTAAATCATGAGAACATAACATATCATGAAACATAGAAAGGAACATATCATATAAGCATGGGTGCATTATGCAAAATGCATTTTTAAAACATATGCCATGTTGAGTGCAAAATGTCTTGATACATATCTTTTAATACTTAAACGTAATATCATCATCACGAGGGGTTGGCTTGTACCACATACATACATAAATGCGCACAATCACTAGGACAGGCTAGCTAGCCCTGAACCTACTAGGGATCTAGACCCGTTCATAGTCCGTCGGTCTAGGGGCGTACTAAGGAGCCCATCCCTTTTTACTAGACCTGTTCATAGTCCGTCGGTCTAGGGGCGCTTATGGAGCCCACCCTTGGTACAAGCCATACAAAGTAAAGTACATGTCATGCATATCATATCATCATAATTGTCATATCATATCATCATAAATGTCATGCTCTTGTCTTAATCATGGAGGGTGCTCTTAATCCCAACTTAAGGGAAGCAACTCCTTGCCATTTTCTTATCATATCATAAGGCATGCATTCTTGGCACATGGCCATCATATAAAACCATTATCATGCTTGGTTCATAAGCTTACATGGATGAGCATGCAACATATTGAAATTATACATGCTTGAGTACATAATCATCATAAGGTTCATCTCATGCATAATTCATAACATACATAATCAACATGTTACTGATCTTATCATAAAGCATGCACACTTAAACATAAAACATATCATAAACAAATTCATGGCTTGCTAAGTTTAAGTTTAAAACTTTCTTGAATTCTAAGTTATAGTCATGGCCGAAAGTTCATAACAAAGAATACTCCTAAGCCACATACAACATGAATACTTAGCAAATCTCATAACATATCCTAAGAAGTCTATGAACAGACTAAATTAGGTTTTGAGCTTCATGAACCCTAACACCTTATCATAGCCAAAACATCATATAACAAGAAGTAAACTTCTAAGCAACACATGAACATAAATACTTAGCCAAATTGCTAACATATCATAAGGAAGTCTATGAGCATGCTAGATTAGGTTTTGAGCTTTATGAAACCCTAAATTCTTATCATGGCCGAAACTTCATAAGCCAAGAATATACACTTCTAAACAACATGTAACATGAACACCTAGCTAATTCCATCATATATCATAAAGAAGTCTATAAGCACACTAAATTAGGTTTGGAGCTTCATGAACCCTAAGGATTCATCATGGCCGAAACTCCATCATGTAGGAAATGAGCTTCTAAACAACATATAAGTACAAGTTTCTATCCCATTTTATAACATATCATCAAGAAACCTATGAGCATACTAACTTAGGTTTTGAGCTCCATGAACCCTAAAAATTATCATAGCCGAAACATCATGCAACAAGAAGTAGACTTCTAATAAATTCTTTTAACATGAATACCTAGCCAATTTGATAATATATCACAAGGAAGCCTATGAACATGCTAAATTAGGTTTAGAGCTTTATGAAACTCTAAATCACTATCATGGCCGAAACTTCACAACTAAGACATGAACCTATGAACAACATGTAAACATAAATCTTCTTAGTAAATTTCATAACATATCACATGGAGGTCTATGATCATACTAAATTAGGTTTTGAGTTTCATGAACCCTAATATTTCCATCATGGCCGAAACTTCCTCAAGTAAAAACATAGCTTCTAAACAACATATGAACATGAATCTCTAACCAATTTCATAACACATCATAAATAGATCTATGAGCAAGTTAGATTAGGTTTTAAGCCTCATGAAACCTATATTTTTATCATGGCCGAAACTTTCTTCAAGCAAGAACATAAATTCTAGATAACATATGAATATGAATCTCTAGCAAATTTCATAACACATCATAAATAAATCTATGAGGAAGTTAGATTAGGTTTTAAGCCTCATTAACCCAATATTTTTATCATTGCCGAAACTTTCTTCAAGCAAGAACATAAATTCTAGATAACATATGAACATGAATCTCTAGCAAATTTCATAACACATCATAAATCAATCTATGAGCAAGTTAGATTAGGTTTTAAGCCTCATGAACCCTATATTTTTATCATGGCCGAAACTTTCTTCAAGCAAGAACATAAATTCTAGATAACATATGAACATGAATCTCTAGCAAATTTCATAACACATCATAAATCAATCTATGAGCAAGTTAGATTAGGTTTTAAGCCTCATGAACCCTATATTTTTATCATGGCCGAAACTTATAAAAAAAAAAGAGAGAAGGTTAATAAACATCCTAATAAGAAGATCAAGCTTAACATCACACACATAATTTCCTTTCCAACTAAATTCATATCATAACCTACTAAAGTTCATAAGCATGGTTTCTTCTCTTCTTTTTATTTCTAATTCTAAGAGTTCAAATCTTTCGAGAAATACCGTAAGCAACTTGTACCATAGGTGAGGGAATACTTACATCCTTATTTGCTTAAGGAAAAGGGATCTTGCTTGTGGAGCCTTCCTAGAGAGGGGTCTTCTTTGTTTTTGGGTTTCGGCAAGGAGAGGTAGGGGAAGATCCTTGGTCACGGTGAGGAAGAGGAGGGAGGAGGAAGAGAAGAAAATGAGTTTTATTCTTAAATTCCCCTTTTATTCATCATGAGAGGAGGAGGGGAAAATGTACTTTTCCTTCTCCTTTCTTTTACTTCTCCTTAATGAAAAAGAGGAAGTAAAAATCCTCTTTTCTTTTTGAGAGGAGGAGGGAACTCTAACTTCTCCTTCTCAATGAAAAATCTCTTTTCTTACCCTTAACTATATTGTCACTTCTTTCTTTAAAAATAATTTCTCTTGGTCTATTGGTTAACACATGCATATATCTAGTAAGAGATCCAAGGTTCAAGCCTTGGTCATCTCTCTTTTTGGTTCTATTTTTTATTTATATTATTTTTGCAAATTCCACATAAGGCCTATTTTTATTCATGATAAAAATATCTAAAATCTCACTAAGTACTTTATGGGTGTTAAAGAAATAGCAGGGCATTGACGAAGGGCGAGGTGGACCTACGAGTAGGCAATGGAGCACGGGTTGTTGCTGTTGCTGTAGGTACTTCTTCTCTATCTCTGCCCTCTAGGCTTGTACTAGAATTAGATGATTGTTATTATGTGCCTGCTTTGACTAAGAACATTATATCTGTAACGCCCGCCCTCCCTGCTACCCTAAGGGACGGGGCTACGATACTCTACGTATAAATTTTTCTTTTTAAAACAGCGGAAGACTTAAAATAATTTTCATAGTTTTAATAAAACTTTTCTTTTAAATTTCTTTTGAACTATACTATCACATGGCATCAAAATCATAACATCAAATCTAGTGGAATCATAATGTCAAGCCACACATGTTTAGGTATCACAAGTCATAAAATACCAATGTATAGTTCTTTAAAGAAACTTTAAGCAGGTTCTTATTTATTTGGTTGCCTAGCCACTCCCACACACATCTTCATTGCCCCTCCTACTGCTCCTCTAACTCATCCAGCTTTTTCCTTTATCTGTGGTACAAGGAAAGTAAGCTATGAGCACTCATGGCTCAGTAAGTTCCTTTCCTACTCACTAAAACCAATAATCAGCACATAATCAAGAATGCATCAACAAGTCATAATCTCAACTAATCATGGCATAACATAGCATTCTATTCAAACATATCATGCATCATAATATAATCACAACTAGTCATAGCATATCAAGCATCACCATGGCCGAAACATATACATAGTGCATTGCATAAAACATAGCTAGACATGGCATAACAAACAAGTATCATGGTATATCAAAGCATGGCCGAAACATGTATATCAAAGTATCATTCCATGGCCAAAACATGTACATCAAGGCATCATCATATCTATGGCCGAAATCTATATATCAAGCATCAACAATTCCATGGCCGAACATGTCTATAAGGTATAGCATGAACATAACATAATCATACCTTATCATGGCATATCATAATCAAGAGCATAACATGAAACATAGCATAATCATAAGGTGTATGCAATATGATTTTGGAAAACATGTATCCGAAAAACATGTGTATGTCTCATGATCTTTAAAACCATTTTCTTTTACATATATACTTAAAAATAATCTCAACATAAGGGGGATCCCGGCTATGTACCACTTACATATTGCGCGCAACCTTGTAGGTCCAAGGTAGCAAGTCTTGAACCCTACGAGGCAAACATACTAGGCCCTTAGTCCTAGGGGCACTTAGGAGCCCATCCCTAACGAGGTCCTTAGTCCCTGGGGCGCTTATGGAGCCACCCTTGGTACAAGCCACTCACACCTAAAGTAAAGTACATGTCATACATATCATGTATCATAAAAGCATGCATCACTTAGGCACACATCATAAAAGTATGCATCACTTAGGCATACATCATGTCATAAAAGTATGCATCACTTAGGCATACATCATATCATAAAGGTATGCATCACTTAGGCATACATCATATCATAAAGGAATGCATCACTTAGGCATACATCATGTCATAAAGGTATGCATCACTTAGGCATACATCATATCATAAAGGTATGCATCACTTAGGCATACATCATGTCATAACAATATGCATCACTTAGGCATAGATCATAAAAACATGCATATCTTAAGCATAAAGCATATCATCAAGCACGCATATTTTATCCACATAGCTTATCATAAAAGCATGCATATTTTATCCACATAGCTTATCATAAAAGCATGCATATTTTAAGCACTCAACATAGCATTAAAGCATGCATAATTTAACCACATATCATAACATAAGCATGCATATTTTTAGCACAAAGCACATCATATCATAAAAGCATGCATATCATATCATAAGTCATAAATCACAAGCATACATATTAAGCATAAGGGTGTATCTTGTGATTATCCTATCATAGGAAACATGATATCATATTTATCTTGGTTTTAAGCTTCCTAAACCCTTGTGGCTGAAACCCTTTAGGGCTCAATTTAGGTTAAACACAACATCCAAGCATGTGGCACCTAAATTATCATCATAACATTTTCATAGGAAGCATTATAAACATGATTAACTTAGTTTCTAAGTTCCTCAAGTCCCTAATTTCATATGGCCGAAACCTTAAGGTGTAAAACAAGGTTCCATATGACATAAAAAGCATGGACAACCTTAAATTATATTTATAACATTTTTACCAAGGAACAAGGTAAACACATTTGACACATTTGAATTAGTTCCTAAGTTCTTCAAGCCCTTAACATATGTCATGGCCGAAATTTAACAAGTTCTCATTAGGGCTTCAAACAAGCATACAAGCATGTGAACTTGGACTAACATTATGTATAAATTCATACAAGGCATCATACAATAGTTATGGCCGAAACATACCCTAGCATCATTTTAGGTCATAAAACAACATATAGCAATTGAACCTTGGCTTTCTACTTATCATATTTCATGTAGAGTGACATGAGCATATTTAATTTAAGTCCTAGGGTTTCTAGGGCATCTATTCCTTCATGACCAAAGCATTCAAGGGTTCATTTAGGTCATGGAAAAATTATACAAGCATGTGAAACAATCAACACATTATCCTATTTTCATAATAAGTACTTTTAACACATTTGGTTTCATTTCTAAGGCCTCTAGGTCTTTTAAACCCTACTTGGCCGAAACTCACAGAATATGAACTTGCTTCAAATAGCCTAAAAGCATGAGAATTTATACAAGTTTCATAGCATGTATAAGGACAAGCATAATGAGTATACATATGAATTGTGTCTTAGGCT
This sequence comes from Zingiber officinale, assembly GCF_018446385.1. Taxonomy (NCBI): domain Eukaryota; kingdom Viridiplantae; phylum Streptophyta; class Magnoliopsida; order Zingiberales; family Zingiberaceae; genus Zingiber; species Zingiber officinale. The sequence continues at coordinate 55,942,863 of NC_056006.1, read as the reverse complement.
TTCTAGGTTTCTTTTCCTCTTTTTCTCTTATTTTTTTTTTCTTGTGGCCGAAACCTACCATTCCTTAGCTAGGTTTTTAAGTGGCCTAAAGCATGAAAAACCTAAGTAAGTTTCATGGCAAAAGTTACTAAGAAACATGTATACAAATTGGTTCATGAATAAGCTAGGACCCCTTGTGGTCATACATGTTATATGTCATGCAACTAATTTTTCTACACCCTAATTAAGCATGAGGGCATTAACCAACTTTCATATCTAAATAGCACAGAGATCTTGAGCATATTAAAATTTTGTTTAAGCTTTTCTAAGCCATCCATCTCATCATGGCCGAAAAACCCTAAGAAGGAGTTCATGAAATCCTAGCAATATTCAAGCATACAAATCCTTTAAGATCTTTGTATTCTATCACATGAGCATGGTTATTTAAATTTCAAGGTCTTCCTAACCCTAAACCCTTTCTTGACCGAATCATATGAGTGGTTTTCTCTTAGTTTCAAATATCTTCTAAGGAAGGAAAACTAATACATGATCCTTAATATTTCATAGGGAGAACCTTGTACTAGTTGGGTAAAACAATAGATTTTCCCTAGCCTCTTAAGAATATTTTTGGCCGAAATTCTAGGGCTCAGTACTCCTCTGATCAAGCATCATATAGGTATAAAAGTATGAAGAAGAACCCCTTTACATAGTATAGAAAAATCCATCATGTAGTGAAGACTAGTTTAAACACCATTAGATTTTGAAAGCTCTTCTTGGCCGAATTTTCTCAAACTTGTTTCTAGGTTTTAAAATCTTCTTAAAATCCGAAAAGCACATAAAAGCCTTGTACCACAGGTGAGGGGAAAGCTTACATCCTTTTTGCTTGTGGATCTAAGGTATGGTGAAGAAGAAGTAGCCTCTTCTTCTAGTTCCTTTCCCTTGATTCCCTTGCTAAGTCCTCCTTGTATCTTAGGTTTTCTTAGGAGAAAACCTTGGCTTGAGGCCGAAAATGGAGGAGAGGGGAACTAAGGTTTCGGTGAGGGAGAGGAGAGAATGAGAAAAAATGAGAGAAAATAGAATTTTCCCTTTACATATTCTCTTTTATGTTAAGGGGGAAGAGGTAGCAAACTTAGTTTTTGCTTTCCTTCTCCCTTAGCCTTTTTTTTCTATTTTATTTTTATTTTTATTTATTTATTTATCCTCATCATTCATGGTGAAATAAGGGGGAATGAATCCCCTTAATTCCTCTTTAAACATTTCGGCAAAATCAAAGAGGAAGAGGGAGAGGAAGGGAGGAAGGCAAGTTGCCTTTCTCTTGCTCTTTACTTGTTTCCTTTTGGCTAGCTTTTACTCTTACCTTTATCATGAGTTTCCCTCCTTTGCTCTTAACATATTATTCCTATCCCAACTGGTTATTACCCATTAATTCTATGAAATATAATATAAGAGGTTCAAGGTTCAATCCTTGACCTCTCCCTATTTTTATTTCTTTTTATTTCCTTTTTGGTTTAACTCATTTCCTATTATTTTCTAAGGTTAAATCCCACATTCATATATTTATCTTACAAGCTTAGTGGGTATTACAATATCATTTTCTTGTTTAGACAAGAAAGACTTTTCATTTATAATAAAGAACAAATGTTGTTCAGTTTATTTAAATGATATGTTCTATTGTAGTGCACCTCTGATGAACGGACTCTATATTCTAGACCTTGAAAACTCTATCTATAACATAAGTACCAAGAGGTTCAATTCAAATGACATGAACCAAACCTATATCTGGCACTGTCGCTTAGGTCATATAAATGACAAAAGCTTATCTTAGCTCCAAAAAGATAGTTTGCTGGGCTCATTTGATTTTGAATCTTATGAGACATGCATGTCATGCCTACTGGGCAAGATGACCAAGACTTCCTTTAGTGGACACAGCGAGAAAGCGACTGACTTGTTAGGACTTATACATAGTGATGTATGTGGCCCTTTCAATGTCGCTGCCAAAAGTGGTTATAGGTACTTCATTATATTTACTTATGACTTTAGTAGATATAGTCATATGTATTTGATGACACATAAGTCAGAATCCTTTGAAAAGTTCAAAGAATTCAAGAATGAAGTACAAAACCAGCTTGGCAAGAGTATTAAGATACTTCGATCAGATCGAGGTGGAGAATACCTTAGCCATGAGTTTCGTGACTATCTAGTTGAGTGTGGGATCCTATCCCAACTCACTCCTCCTGGAACACCATAGTGGAATGGTGTATCCGAAAGGAGGAATCGTACCTTATTAGATATGGTACGGTCTATGATGAGTCACACAGATCTTCCCATGTATCTTTGGGGCTATGCTCTAGACACAGCAGCTTTCATACTCAACCGAGTTCCATCCAAGGCTGTAATAAAGACACTATATAGGATATGGAGTGGGAGAGATGCCCAGGTGTCTTTTATGAGGATTTGGGGTTGTGAGGCTTATATTCGACGTCAAGTCTCGGACAAATTGGGACCCAAATCCGATAAGTGCTATTTTATTGGATATCCCAAGAAAACGAAGGCATATTACTTCTACATTCCCATTCAACACAAGATAGTTGTGGCTAAGACTGGTGTATTTCTAGAAAGGGATTTTGTTTCTAAAAAGACTAGTGGGAGTACGTTCGATCTCGAAGAAGTTCAAGATGTGGACCATAGCACTGAAGCCTCGATGGAAGTTGAACTGGAACCATAAAGTGTTGTGGATGATGTTGTTCCACAAGGAGTTGAGGAACAACAACCAGTTCATGTAGACCTACCTTTCGCAGGTCTGATAGGGTACGTCGTCAGCCTGAGAGATATTCATTTCTCTTGTCTGACCATGATGACGTTGTGCTCATTGAGGATGAGCCTACCTCCTATCAGCAACCTGTGATGAGACTAGATTCGGAGAAATGGCTAGAGGCCATGAGATCTGAGATGGAGTCCATGTACACTAACCAAGTATGGACTTTGGTTGATGTAACGCCCGCCCTCCCACTACCTAGGAAGGGACGGGGTTACTTAAATCATACGTGCATGCATACATATAAAATCATGGCAGTGGAAACAATTATTTATTTGTAACTAAACTAATCATCATGCTTATCAACTGAACTTGTAGACATGCAAATATTCATGCATAAAACTTGATTAATATCAACTACTTGAAACATGGTTCATGATATCATAAGCATACTAACATGAAACCAAGGGAACATAAGTGCATAACTATCCATACTAGTTCAAGTACTATCAAGCATAAAGACAATACATGGTTCATATGCAAAACTTATAACATATAAGCACAAGGTAGTTTTCTTCTACCATGCCACTGCCACACACACTCTGGCCCTTCCTGCTGCTCCTCTTAGTTTAGCTATTCCTTTCCTATTTCTGCAGTACAAGGAAACATAAAAACTATAAGCCCATAGGCTTAGTAAGTCCCTTTGCTACTCACTAAAACCACAAATCATACATAAGCATCGACTCATATCATAACATGTGAGAGCATAAGCATAGAGTCATATCATAACATGTGAGAGCATAACATAACATCATATCATATCATGTGAGAGCATAAACATAAAATAGCAACATGATCATATAAGCATCATAGACATAATTTCAAAAGCATCCTACATAAGCATAAAGGAAAACACATAATAGGAACTTGTAGATGCAAAGACGATGTGACATCGGCAGAAATCGCTTCTTGGAATTCTGCATGGCAAACCGAAGGAGTACCTTGTCAATGTATGTACTTTGACTTAGGCCAAGCAATCTCTTAGATCTATCTCTATAGATCTGTATCCCTAGAATGCGGGATGCCTCACCTAAGTCCTTCATTGAGAAGCAACTCCCTAGCCAGGTCTTGACAGACTGAAGCATAGGGATGTCCTTCCCAATGAGTAGTATGTCATCCACATACAATATGAGGAAGACAACTATGTCCCCTACAACCTTCTTGTAGACACAAGGCTCATCTTCGTTCTTGATGAAACCAAACTGTTTGATCGCATCATCGAATCGAAGATTCCAGCTCCGAGAAGCTTGCTTTAGTCCATAAATGGACCTATGCAGCTTGCATACTCTACTAGTATGCTGTGGATCTACAAAACCCTCAGGTTGTGTCATGTACACATCCTCGAGTAGGTTTCCATTCAGAAACGTGGTTTTGACATCCATCTGTCATATCTCATAGTCATGGTAGGCTGCAATAGCAAGCATGATCCGAATGGACTTAAACATCGCCATTGGAGAAAAGGTTTCATCATAGTAACTACCATGAATCTGCTTGAAACCTTTAGCTACCAAGCGACCCTTATAGATAAGTCCATCCATGTCAGTCTTTCTCTTAAAGACCCACTTGCACCCAATGGATTTTACCCCTTCAGGTGGATCAACCAAAGTCCATACTTGGTTGGTATACATGGATTCCATCTCGGATCTCATGGCTTCTAGCCATTTCTCGGAATCTGGTCTCATCACAGCTTCTTGATAGGTAGTAGGCTCATCCTCTATGAGCACAATTTCATCATGGTCAGACAAGAGAAATGAGTATCTCTCAGGCTGACGACGTACCCTATCAGACCTGCGAAGAGGTATGTCTACTTGAACCGGTTGTTGTTCCTCAACTCCTTGTGGAACAACATCATCCACAACACTTTGTGGTTCCAGTTCAATTTCCATCGAGGCATTAGTGCTATTGTTCGCATCTTGAGATTCTTCAAGATCGAACGCGCTCCCACTAGTCTTTCTAGAAACAAAGTCTTTGCCACAACTACCTTGTGCTGACTGGGAATGTAGAAGTAATATCCCTTAGTTTCCTTGGGATATCCAATGAAATAGCACTTGTCGGATTTGGGTCCTAATTTGTCTGAGACTTGACGTCGTACGTAAGCCTCACAGCCCCAAATCCTCATGAAAGACACCTGGGCATCTCTCCCAGTCCATATCTTATATGGTGTCTTTATCACGGCCTTGGATGGAACTCGGTTGAGAATGAAAGCTGCCATGTCTAGAGAGTCTCCCCATACATATGTCGGAAGATCTGTGTGACTCATCATAGATCGTACCATATCTAATAAGGTACGATTCCTCCTTTCGGATACACCATTCCACTGTGGTGTTCCAGGAGGAGTGAGTTGAGATAAAATCCCACACTCAGCTAAGTAGTCACGAAACTCATGGCTTAAGTATTCAACACCTCGATCTGATCGAAGTATCTTAATACTCTTGCCAAGCTGGTTCTGTACTTCATTCTTGAATTCCTTGAACTTTTCAAAGGATTCAGATTTATGTGTCATCAAATACACATAACCATATCTACTGAAGTCATCAGTAAATGTGATGAAGTACCTATAACCGCCTCTAGCAGCGACATTGAAAGGGCCACATACATCACTATGTATGAGTCCTAACAAATAAGTCGCTCTTTTGCTGTTCCCACTAAAGGGAGTCTTGGTCATCTTGCCTCGTAGGCAATACTCGCATATCTCATATGATTCAAAATCAAATGAGTCCAGCAAACCATCCTTATGGAGCTGGGATAAGCGCTTGTCATTTATATGACCTAAGCGACAGTGCCAGAGATAAGTTTGGTTTATGTCATTTGACTTGAACCTCTTGGTACTAATGTTATAGATAGGGCTCTCAAGGTCTAGAATATAGAGTCCGTTTATTACTGGTGCACTACAATAGAACATATCTTTTAAATAAACAGAACAACATTTATCTTTTATTGTAAAAGAGTATCATTTCTTGTCTAAACAAGAAACTGAAACTATGTTCTTAGTAAGAGCAGGCACATAACAACAATCATCTAAATCTAGTACAAGCCCAGAGAGATAGATAATAAGTTCCTACAGAACAGCAGAACCCGTGCTCCATTGCCTACTCATAGGTCCACCTCGCCCTTTGCCAATGCTCTGCTATTTCTCAACACATCAGTACAAATGTGAGAAGCACATCCAGTATCTAATACCCATGATGTAGAAATAGATAGATTGACTTCTATAACATATATACCTGAAGTGGAAGTCTCACTTCGCTTCTTCTTAAGATCCTCGAAGTATACCTTGCAGTTCCTCTTCCAGTGCTCGGTCTGACCGCAGTGGAAGCAGGTAGCATACTTGGCGACCCCTCCTTTAGGCTTCAGTGTCTTGCCTTTGCCCTTGGTTTGGGACTTTCCCTTACCTTTCGGCTTGCCCTTGCCCTTGTGCTTCTGGACCATCAGAATGGGCTTAACCTTCTTAAGGTTAATCTCAGCAGTTCGTAACATACTAAGTAGCTCGGGCAGTGGCTTGTCAATCTTGTTCATGTTATAGTTGAGAACAAATTGACTATAGCTATTCGGCAAGGACTGCAAGATCAAGTCAGTGGCCAGCTCTTAGCCAAGTGGGAACCCCAGTCTTTGTAGGTTCTCTATGTACCCAATCATCTTGAGTACATAAGGACCTACAGGAGCCCCGTCTAACATCTTGCACTGAAACAGTGCCTTCGAGATCTCAAATCTCTCATGCCTCGCTTGTCCCTGATATAGTTGGCGAAGATGCTCAACCATATCGTAAGCGCCCATCAACTCGTGTTGCTTCTGAAGCTCAGAGTTCATGGTCGCGAGCATTAGACAAGACACATCTAATGCGTCATCTTGATGCTTCTTGTAAGCATCTTTGTCTGCTCGCGGGGGATTGGCAGGAGGAGCCTCCGGAATGGGCTGCTCCAAAACGTACAGTTTACGTTCCTGGGTGAGAACTATTCTCAAGTTCCTGTACCAGTCCAGGAAATTCGCTCCGTTGAGCTTGTCCTTCTCAAGGACAGATCGCAGGGAGAAGGAATTCGTGTTCGACGTCATGGTTATCTACAATAGAAAATTTGCAGAAATAAATATCATATTCTTTTAAAATCATTTAATTAGGCCTTTAATTAAATAATGCTCCCACTGAATTCTATAATTCTTGTGGGACAAGATCCACATTATACTAATCCTTGAGTTAGCTTTGGCTAATACGCCCAAGGCTTAGCATGATCGGTAGGTAACGATTACCAATTACATCTCTATGCAACTCTTGTTTATAGAATCAATATCCGCATTTATATTAAAACTCGAGTTAGCTTTGGCTAATACGCTCGAGAGTTAATATAGATGTGATTTTGACCTATCTTTTCCAACTGTTGGAATAATGCCTATAGTTGACTCGATCCAACCGAGTAACTAGGAATACTCAATCTAATTGAGTTTGTATTCACCCATGCGTTGATAGGCGGGACCAAGATTGTCCCTCCGTATCCTACCAAGATAATATGTATTGCTCTGCTTTGGCAGATTGAACAATGCATGTGATCGAGGTAGTGATAGGTATCACGGCACGGTTAGGCATTTAGAGTTGGTTCGATCGAGATCTAATCTAATCGAAAAGGATGCATCTTGTGCACGACTCAGATCTAATCTAATCGCAAGGGTGCATCATGTGCATGACTTAGATCTAATCTAATCGTAAGGCACTAATTAATTAACTACTTATTAAATATGCATCACATACACAAGTAATTAATTAATCTATTTGTGATTTAGTCATGGACCTACTACGATCTTCTCAAGCCAATGAGAAGATCGATTGGTCAACCTAGGGTCAACAGCTTCTCCAAGCTCCTCCCTTTGACCACCTTGTGTTGCTCGTGCCGACCTCGGAACTCCGTCTCGTGTGGACCCTCCACGGCTCCAATTTGTACATTACAATTTGAAACTCGAGTTACATTCGAGTCTAAATCTAATTTACAATAAGAATATAAGAGAAGGCACGACGCGTAGGTCGCGAATAAATAAAAACATACAACACGCGTAAACACATAACGACACGCAGGCCGTATTATGAATTACAACACAACCAATCATATTGGGTTTTTGTTGGGCCATGACTATCACAAAATTAATATATAATTCAAAATTATATATTTTTTCATAATTTTCTGTAATTTTAAAATTAATTTTTATAATTTTACGAGTAAAATTTCCCGGCGGACCCGTTTAGCGGTTTCGGGCGTAATCGTTGAACGGATCCCCTTGCAGGGCCAGGGGCAGCGCCCCTACCCATGATCTAACCATCGTGAGGGTTCTTTTGTGATCCAACAGCGCCTAAACCCGCTGTCCCAAAACGATTTGGGCCGAGACATTGCCGTTTCAGAAAAAATCTTCCCGGCGGGTTCGTTTTTAGCGATTTCGGGTGCAATCGCGGAGCAAATCCCCTTGCGGGGTTAGGGGCAGTACCCCTACCCACGATCTAACCATCGCGAGTTGCTCCTAAGCGATCTAATGGCACCCAAGCCCGCTGTCCCAAAAAAATTTTGGGGCGAAACGAAGCCGTTTTGGAAAAATCTTTCCGATTGCCGAAGCCTACAAGTGCCGAGACACTTGTGCTTCGCTTCTACGGAAAAATTACCCATAAAAACTCGAAAATCATAATTTTACAGAAAATTACAGAAACTTTTAGTTTTCATAAAACCAAAAACAAACTCGTACAAGCCTTGCACGTGGCTCTGATACCACTGTTGGGTTTTTCGGGCCGCGAAAACCGCTTTTCGCGTCGCGGAAACCCCGAATCACCCAAGGCCAACGGATCCGTGCAAGGAAAACCAAAAATAAATACGAGTACGAGTTTTGAAAAACCTTTTAGATCTACTCCTAGATCTACATGTTAAGAACTTTACCCTTGTTGCGTGCCTTTCGCGTTCCCGCTCGTCCAAGGAGTTGCCGGATCTCTAGACCGTCAAGCGTCGGTCCTCTAGAAGTATCCACACGAACAATTCTTGATGGAGAAAAACTAAAAAAAGGTGTGCTAGCACCTTGATAGGTCACGGCAAGGAAGAGGAGGGAGAGCAAGGAGAGAACACAAGGAAAAAGAAGGAGTTACACCACTTGAATGAGAAAAATGAATTCTCCCATTCAAACCAAAGTGGCCGGCCACTCTTCATTGTGTAACTCCCCATTAAATGCAATTAATGTGAAGTTATTATGAAAATGGCTTTGTAACTTCCATGAGGTGGCACCCATGATGATGTGGAACATCATTATTGGTCCACCTAATGCCAACTCACCAATGAGGTGGCAAAAGGTCCAGTCAAAATTGACCTTTGGTCTTCCTTCTCAAGTCAAGTCAAACTTGACCCAATCTCTACCATGGTTGATCTAATCTAACCATTTGATTCGAGCCACCTTAATATAATGAATCTAATTCATTAAATTAAATTGATTCAATGAGTCAAAATCTAAATTAGACTCATTGAACACACGAATCAACTTGAGTCGAACTCAAGTAAGCCCAATTAGGATTACTCTTAATCCAATTTGATTCATCAAATGAATCTAATCCTCTTGGTTCATCATATGAACCTAATCTCCATCTAATTGTCCTAAGTGTGTGATCCTATAGGTTCTTGTAACGTTGGCAATGCCCTAAACCTATTTAGGAGCATAAGTAATGAGCGGTATCTAGCAACATATCATTACTACCCAAGTTACAAGAATGTCGAGATCCGACATCACCTTGTGACTACTAATTGTGACTCCTCACAATATATGTGACATTGTCCTTCTATCCTAGACATCTAGATTGATCAATATGAGGTATAGACCGTGTCATCCTCTAATCAATCTAAATCTTGAACTCCAAGTAGACTCACTCGATCAAATGAGCTCAACATCTAATGCTGACTCATTTGGGCATGGCCATGCACTTAGTGGTCTCACTCTATAAAGAATACCGATGTCGCTCCCGTCATATGGGAGCGATAGATCCCATCTACATCACACACATCCCTCTACATAATTCGTTATATACCCAGTAATCGCCTTTATAGTCCACCCAGTTATGGGTAACGTTTGACGAAACCAAAGTACATAACTCCTTATGTAGGGATCCATGGTGACTTCAGGTCTAAGGACTAATAGTCATACTAATAGCCACATGAGAAAGTATATGATACTCATATAACGATCCATGATACTTTCTCATGGCGGGTCATTCAGTATACATTCTCCAATGTATACTTATGTGTCAGCTTGATATCTCTATATCCATGACTTGTGAGATCAAGTCATCGAGCTGACCTACATGCTAGTCTTATTGCATTAACATTGTCCCTGAATGTTAATACTCGACTAGGAATGATTTAGTGTAGTGTTCCCTATATCATCTCACTATCGATTCAACTAATCGATTGATATAGGTATAAACCTTCTACTCAAGGACGCTATTATAATTAGTCTATTTGGCACTAATACAAATAAGTATAATAACCAAAAAAATGCTTTATTAATATACAAGAATATGATACACTGAGTCCATACAATCATCAAATGATTGGCTCTAGGGCTCTAACTAACACGGAAATCATAAAAGAGTTACGCAGTGGAAAGTAAAAGCAAACACAACAGACGCAGATGTTTTACTTCGTTCGGAGCCTATGGTGACTCCTACTCGAATGCCCGCGGTCCTTGACCGCTTTCGATGGGCAACAACTATAATATCGGAAAGATTACAATTTGAATTACAATTAATGCAATAAGTAAACTAATACCGACAACAAAAGATCAAAGAGTCTGAGCTTCGGGTTGTCGACGTCGAGTAATAGCACTTCAAGGTCGTCTCGTTGGCAGCACTTCATAGAAGAAAGCTTAGAATGTGTTGTTGTTCTTAGCTGCTCCCTCGACCCTCTTTTTATATGACATCCCGGGCGCCTAGATCCCTTTCGGGCGCCTGGAGTGTGACGTGGCCAACCAACCAGGATGCTCCACGTGGCGAAGTCGCGGCAGGGATAAAACTTGGTCCCGGGCGCCCGGACCTGTTCTCGGCGCCTGGACCTCCGGGCGCCCGGATCCATCCCGGACGCCCGGACCACCTTTTTCCAACAGGTTCCTCACCTGCAACAAAGGTTAGTCCGAGCAAAATACCCTGCAAGACAGTGTTAGAATATGATAAAACACAGTAAGCAATAACTGACAGTCTTCAGACTGTTCGAGTCTGACTTTGGATTCCCAACCGGAAACCCTAGGTCGACCCAACGCCTACTGTTCCCTCTACAGGGAACGCGTCCTCACCTACTCCCCTCAGGAGAGATTACCTGATGCCAGTCCGGTCCTCCAGACCGATTGGACTTCCCGCCTAGGGTTACCACCCCCTAGGACCTAAGGTTACCACCCCTTAGGGTTTTTCTCCACCTAGGGTTACCGCCCCCTAGGACCTAAGGTTGCCGCCCCTTAGGGTTTTCCTCCACCTAGGGTTATCGCCCCCTAGGACCTAAGGTTGCCACCCCTTAGGGTTTTCCCTCACCTAGGGTTACCGCCCCCTAGGACCTAAGGTTGCCGCCCCTTAGGGGTTTCCCTCACCTAGGGTTACCGCCCCCTAGGACCTAAGGTTACCACCCCTTAGGATTTCCCCTTTGCCTAACCGCAGCTAGGACTTTCCTGAAACACTTATTCAAACATGTTAGATCACACACTAACTTAACTTTGAATCCTTTGCCATTATCAAAACTAAGGTTCGATCGTCGGATGCTTCCCGCACCAACATCATCTAGATATTTATGTTGTGTTATTTGATATCCTAGTATGTCTATTAATCTATGTTTTCCTATCTATAGTAGCATGAAGTGAGTATTGTATTACTAGAAGAATTTGAATGTTGACCTAGTTTTAGGATCTCTTTACATTATGCTTAACTTAGATGGTAGATATTTTTAAAAATAGTCATGATTCATAGAACCAGACTAGTACTCTTGCTACTATGGTGACCTCTCAACTATATTTTGGTTACTGGATAAATTCAGATCTTGCAAGCTCATTTGGAAAAATCAATCCCTAAAAAAATATGAAGGTTTGTTCAAGTTTGATACTTTGTAAACATTCAAAGAAAAAAATATATATAATAAGGGATAAAAAATAGCTATCGTGAGAGGAACCTAGTAATTCACCCCTTTGAGACCGAGTTAGGTTACTAAGGAAATAAATGTTATGTTTCTCTTGATACTCAGTATTTCTTTGAGACCTTGTGTAGATAGTGCATAGCATTTTTTTTGTGAGAAACGAACCTTGTGTGTGGCAGGTAAGTGCCTATCACCGGAAGTATGAGGAACACGGTTAAATGAAAATTTTGACTACGCTTAGAGATTGACACTTAAGAAAGTTAAGCTACTCATCGCATTGAGCATGAAGAACTTCTACTTAGGCCACACTCAAATAATTTTTGTATCATGCTCATCAATGAAACTATATGATAGGTTTATATTGATTCACTAGGGATTATTACATACCATCTATCTACATAAATCTATATTGCAGTTTTTGCTTGAGCACAATCAAAGGTTTAAGTTTAGGGGTGTGATGTGCGTAGATTATATACACTTTTATGCATACTTTAATGCGCATCTACTTATATTTCATTAGCATAATCTATATTTATTTCACCCTATTTCATTATAATGTCATATTTCTACTCCTTTTGTTAGGAGATCTACACATTCTTTATTTTGTTTGATAGGACACAATTTGGAGTAAAAACGATGCTTGAATGGAGTCTAGAGCTTCCAAAGTGTCTGGGTCATGTGGAAGTCACACGGGCATGCAAAAATTAAGTTTTTCCATGTTCTGGCCATGTGGAATCCACACGACCATGTAGAGGTCGTGTGGAGCTTGTGTAGAGGTCGTGTGGAATCTACACGGCCATGTGGAGGCTGTGTGAAATTTTTAGCATTGCAGACCAAAACTAAAATGACCATAATTTTGGGATCATTTGGAGTTACGGGATGCTCTTTGTATCAAAATGTAGATAACTTCAAGATATACAACTTTTCTAAAGAATTCAACCAGAAAAACCTGATATTGATGGTCTAAATGATGTTGCAATGAGACATAGCCATGCAGAGCCATGTCAGGGGTCAAGTTATGGGCGTGTGGACCACACAGCTGTCTCACATTCCTAGAGAAGAAGAAGTCTTTGGCCATGTGGATCACACGGTCGTGTCACATTTCCAAACAAGAAGCAGAGGTAGGTCGTGTCAATCCATATGGGCCGTGTGGATGTTCCAGAGAATGAGAATACTTTGGTCGTGTGTGTTAGGATGTATACTAAAAGCCTAGCTTTTTGTATAAACATTTAGTTTGAAATAAGAATCACATTGGTTAAATGTCTGCATTTTTGTTAAATGTAGTTGTCCATTTAATTTATATTGTGGATAACATAGTGTGTGGTGTCACACAGAAGATCATGTTACTTGTTCCTAATAAATTATAAATAGTAGCTCACAACTAGGATGGATTGGGACAAACCATTGGAATAGTTGTAGTGTAATTTAGTTTTAGTTTATCATAACTATAAAATTACACTAGTACACTATGAGTGTATTGAGCAAGACCATTTGAGGTTGTTCTTTTTGTTAGTTAGAGCTCTAGAGCCAATCATGTGATGATTGTTGTATGGACTTGATGTATCATATTCCTATATATATATATATATATATATATATATATATATATATATATATATATATATATATATATATATAGGCATTTCTTAATGGTTATTATGCTCACTTGTATTGGTGCTAAATAACTAAGTATAATAGCGTCCCTGAGTAGAAGGTTCATATCTTTATCAATCGATTGTTGAATCGATAGTGAGATGATATAGAGAACACTACTCTTAATCATACCTAGTCAAGTATAAACATTCAGGGACAATGTTAATGAGACAAGACTAGCATGTTGGTCAACTCGATGACTTGATCTCACAAGTCATGGATATAGAGATATCAAGTTGACACATGGGTATGCATTGGAGAATGTATATTGAATGACCCGCCATGAGAAAGTATCATGGATCATTATATGGGTGACATAGACTATATGACGAGAGTGACATCATTATTCTTGATAGAGTGATACCACTAAGTGCATGGTAATGCCCAAATGAGTCAATATAAAATATTAAGCTCATTTGATTAGAGTGAGTCTACTTGGAGTTCAAGATTTAGATTGATTAGAGGATGACAGAGTGTATGTCTCAAATTAATCAATATAGATGTCAAGGATAGAAAGACATTATCATATATTGTGAAGGGTCACAATTAGTAGTTGTTGGGACTTTCGAGCCACAAAAATAGCTTTTTGCGTTGCGGAAACCCCGAAGTCCCATGCCACCATATCCGTGCGAAGATAAAATTTTCATGTACTTGTTTTCTATCCTAGATCTACATTAGATCTACATGGTTAAGAGATTACCCTTGTAGCGAAGCCCTTCGCGAATCCCACTCGTCCAAAATTTGTCGGATCTCAAGTGTGTTCAAGTGGACACAACTCTATACGTATCCACACGAACAATAGAGATGGAGAAAACACTTAGAGTGTGCTAGCACTCTAAAGGTGTTCGGCCAAGCTGGAGGAGAGGGAAGGAAGAGAAGAGAGGAGGAAGAAGATGGAGTTAATGAGCACAAAATTGTAACTCACACACAACTCTCATGGTGGTCGGCCACTTTAGAGGCTTTTAAACCTCTATGGAATATCAAGAGTCACAACTCTTGATCTCCCTCATGATGTGGCACACACATAAGCCAACCTTGATGATGTGGAACATCATCATTGGCCGACCTTATGCCAATTCACAAATGAGATGGCAAATGGTCAAGTCAAACTTAACCCTTCATCTTCCCTCGCAAGTCAAGTCAAACTTGACCACTTCTCTCCCATGGTTGATCAAATCTAACCATTTGATTCATACCAATTTAATTTAATGAATCTATATTCATTGAATTAAATTGACTCAATCAATCCTAATCTAATTAGGTTCATTTAACACATGAACCAAATTTAGTCCAACTCAATTAGTTTAATTTGGATTACTCTTAATCCAATTTAGTTCATCACATCAACCTAATCCTCAAGGTACATCAAAGAACCTAATCTCCATCTAATTGTCCTTTGTGTGTAACCCTATAGGTTCTTGTAATGTTGGCAATGCTCCTAAACCTATTTAGAAGCATAAGTAATGAGCGGTATCTAACAACACATCATTACTACCCAAGTTACAAGAATGTTGAGATCCAACATCACCTTGTGACTACTAATTGTGACTCTTCACAATATACGACAAATGTCCTTCTATCCTTGACATCTAGATTGATCAAATCTGATGCATAGATCGTGTCATCCTCTAATCAATCTAAATCTTGAACTCCAAGTAGACTCACTGTAATCAAATGAGCTCAATATCTCATATTGACTCAATTGGGCATGGCCATGTGTTGGGTTTTTTGGGCTGCAAAAAACCACTTTTTGCGTTGCGGAAACCCCGAAATCCCCATGCCACGGATCCGTGCGAAGAAATAAAATTTCGTAAAACTTTCACGTACGAGTTTTCTAAGCCTAGATCTACTTTAGATCTACAAGATCGAGAGGTTACCCTTGATGCGAAGCCCTTCGCTTAATCCCGCTCGTCCAGGGTTCGCCAGATCTCGAGAGTATCAAAGTAGATACTCCTCTATGTGTTTCCACACAAGCAAGAGATGGAGAATCCAAATAAAAGGTGTGCTACCACCTTTGATGGTCACAGCAAGGAGGAAGAGAGGGAGAGAAGAAAGAGCTTGAGGAAGAAGATGGAGGTTACTCACCAGATGAAAAAACTCCCAATTGAATTAAGTGGTCGGCCACCTTGAAAAGAAGGCTTTTAAACCTCCATGGGATATCAAGAGTCACAACTCTTGATCTCCCTCATGAGGTGGCACACACATGTGCTAGCCTTGATGATGTGGCACATCATCATTAGCCACTTAATGCCAACTCACCAATGAGGTGGCAAATGGTCAAGTCAAATTTGACCCTTCATCTTCCTCTCAATTCAAGTAAAACTTGACCACTTCTCTTCCTTGGTTGATCTAATCTAACCATTGGTTCAAGTCAATTTTAATTTAATGAATCTCTATTCATTGAATTAAATTAATTCAATGAGTCTAAGTCCAAATTAGACACATCTAATACATGAACCAAATTGAGTCCAACTCAATTAGCCTAATTTGGATTACTCTTAATCCAATTTGCTTCACACATGGACCTAATCCTTTAGGTTCATCAAATGAACCTAATCTCCATCTAATTGCCCTTTGTGTGTGACCCTATAGGTTCTTGTAACGTTGGCAATGCTCCTAAACCCATTTAGAAACATAAATAATGAGCGGTATCTAGCAACACATCATTACTACCCAAGTTACAAGAATGTTGAGATCCAACATCACCTTATGACTACTAATTGTGACTCCTCACAATATATAACAATATCCTTCTATCCTAGACATCTAGATTGATCAATGTGAGGCATAAACCATGTCATCCTCTAATCAATCTAAATCTTGAACTCCAAGTAGACTAACTCAATCAAATGAGCTCAATATCTCATATTGACTCATTAGGGCATGGCCATGCACTTCGTGGTCTCACTCTATCAAGAATATCGATGTCACTCCCGTCATATAGGAGGGATAGATTCCATCTACATCACTCACATCCCTCCGCATAATTTGTTACATACCCAGTAATCACCTTTAAAGTCAACCCAGTTACGGGTGACATTTGACGAAACCAAAGTATGTAACTCCTTGTGTAGGGAACCTTGGTGACTTCAGGTCCAAGGACAAGTAGTCATACTAATAGCCACATGAGAAAGTATATGACACTCATATAACGATCCACGATACTTTCTCATGGTGGGTCATTCAGTATACATTCTCGAATGCATACCCATGTGTTAACTTGATATCTCTATATCCATGACTTGTGAGATCAAGTCATCGAGTAATACCTTGTTAATATATGTACACTGACATAGGACAAGCAATCTCTTAGATCTATCTCTATAGATCTTTATGCGTAGAATACGGGTTGCTTCACATAAGTCCTTCATTGAGAAACGATTCCTTAGCCAAGTCTTTACAGACTGCAGCAAAGGGATGTCGTTCCCAATGAGTCGTATGTCATCCACATACAACACAAGGAAGATAACTGTGTTCTCTACAACCTTCTTGTAGGCATTGGGTTCATCTTCATTCTTGATGAAACCAAATTATTTGATTGCATCATCGAATCGAAGATTCCAGCTCCGAGAAGCTTGCTTTAGTCCATAAATGGACTTATGCAGCTTGCATACTCTGCCAGTATGCTATGGATCTTCAAAACCCTCAGGTTTTGTCATGTACAGATCCTCGAGCAAGTTTCCATTCAGAAATACGGTTTTGACATCCATCTGCCAGATCGCATAATCGTGGTATGCTGCAATAGCAAGCATGATCCGAATGGACTTAAACATCGCTACTAGAGAGAAGGTTTCATCATACTCAATACCATGAATTTGTTTGAAACCTTTAGCTACTAGATGACCCTTATATATCAGTCCATCCATGTCAGTCTTTCTCTTAAAGACCTACTTACACCCAATGGGTTTTATCCCTTCAGCTGGATCAACCAAAGTCCATACTTGGTTGGTGTACATGGATTCCATTTCGGATCTCATAGCCTCTAGACATTTCTCGGAATCTGGTCTCATCACAACTTCCTGATAGGAGGTCGGCTCATTCTCAATGAGCATAGCATCATCATGGTCAGACAAGAGAAATGAGTATCTCTCAGGCTGAGGACGTACCCTATCAGACCAGCGAAGAGGTATGTCTACTTGAACTAATTGTTGTTCCTCAACTCCTTGTCGAACAATCTCATCATCCACAACACTTTATGGTTCCAATTCAACTTCCATCAAAGCTTCAGCGCTATGGTCCATATCCTGAACTTCTTCAAGATCGAACGTACTGCCACTAGTCTTTCTAGAAACAAAGTCCCTTTATAGAAATGCCCCAGTCTTAGCCACAACTACCTTGTGTTGACTGGGAATATAGAAGCAATATCCCTTCGTTTCCTTGGGATATCCAATAAAATAGCACTTATTGAATTTGGGCCCGAGTTTGTTCGAGACTTGACGTCAAACGTAAGCCTCACAACCCCAAATCCTCATAAAAGACACCTGGACATCTCTCCCAGTCCATATCCTATATGGTGTCTTTATCACAGTCTTGGATGGAACACGGTTGAGCATGAAGGCTGCTGTGTCCAGAGCATAGCCCCAAAGAAACATAGGAAGATCTGTGTGACTCATCATAGACCGTACCATATCTAATAGGGTACGATTCCTCCTTTCGGATACACCATTCCACTGTGGAGTTCCAGGAGGAGTGAGTTGGGATAGAATCTCACACTCAACTAGATAGTCATGAAACTCATTGCTAAGGTATTCACCACCCCGATTTGATCGAAGTATTTTAATACTTTTGCCATGCTAGTTTTGTACTTCATTCTTGAATTCTTTGAACTTTTCAAAGAATTCTGACTTATGTGTCATCAAATACACATAACCATATCTACTGAAGTTATCAGTAAAGGTAATGAAGTACCTATAACCACCTCTGGTAGCGACATTGAAAGGACCACATACATCAATGTATAAGTTCTAACAAGTCAGTCGCTCTTTCACTGTGCCCACTAAAGGGAGTCTTGGTTATCTTGCCCAGTAGGCATGACTCGCATGTCTCATATGATTCAAAATCAAATGAGTCCAGCAAACCATCTTTATGGAGTTGGGATAAGCATTTGTCATTTATATGACCTAAGCGACAATGCCAGAGATAGGTTTGGTTCATTTCATTTGTTTTGAACCTCTAGGTATTTATGTTATAGATGGGGTTCTCTAAGTTTAGAATGTAGAGTCCGTTCATCAGAGGTGCACTACAATAGAACATATCATTTAAATAAACTGAACAATATTTGTTCTTTATTATAAATGAAAAACCTTTCTTGTCTAAACAAGAAACTGAGATTATGTTCTTAGTAAGAGCAGGCACATAACAACATTCATCTAGTTCTAGTACAAGCCCAGAGGGTAGAGATAGAAAGTAAGTCCCTACAGCAACAGCAGCAACCCGTACTCTATTGCCTACTTGTAGGTCCACCTTTCCCTTCGTCAATGCCTGCTATTTCTCATTGCCTGCACATTAGTACAAATGTGAGAAGCACATCCGGTATCTAATACCCATGATGAAGAAATAGAGAGATTGACTTCTATAACATATATACCTGAAGTGGAAGTCTCACTTCTCTTCTTCCTAAGATCTTCCAGGTAGACTTTGCAATTCCTCTTCCAGTGCCCGGTCTGACCGCAGTGGAAGCAGGTAGCATCCTTGGCGACCCTTCCTTTGGGTTTCAGTGCCTTGTCTTGCCCTTGGCTTGGGACTTTCCCTTACCTTTGCCCTTTTGCACCATCAAAATGGAGTTGGGCTTTACCTTCTTAAGGTTGAGCTCTGGAGTTCTTAACATGCTTAGCAGCTGAGGCAGTGGCTTGTCAATTTCATTCATGTTGTAGTTCATGACGAATTGACTCTAGCTCTCCGACATGGATTGCAAGATCAAGTCAATGGTCAGCTCTTGGCCAAGTGGGAATCCCAACCTCTATAGGTTCTCTATGTACCCAATCATTTTGAGTACATATGGGTCTACGGGAGTCCCGTCTTGCATCTTGCACTGAAATAGTGCCTTAGAGATCTCAAATCTCTCATGCCTTGCTTGTCCTTGATATAGTTGATGAAGATGTTCAACCATATCATAAGCATCTATCAACTCATGTTGCTTCTAAAGCTCAGAGTTCATGGTTGTGAGCATGAGACATGACACATCTAATGCGTCATCTTGATGCTTCTTATAAGCATCTCTATCAGCTCGCGTGGCAGTGGCAAGAGGTTCCACGGGAATGGGCTACTCCAGGACGTACAGTTTCCTTTCCTGAGTGAGAACAATTCTCAGGTTCCAGTACCATTCCAGGAAGTTAGCTCCATTGAGCTTGTCCTTATCCAGGACAGAACGTAGGGAGAAGGTGTTCGTGTTTGACGACATGGCAATATACAACAGAAAATGCTGAAAATAAATATCATATTCCACTAATAATTTAATTAGGCGTTTACTAAATGATGCTCCCACTGAATTATAGAACTTTTATAGAATCGAGTCATGGATGTGGTCAAACCACACTCATTAGATTCTAACCAACTAGCTATAATTCTTGTGGGACAAGATCTACATCATACTACGCCTTGAGTTAGCTTTGGCTAAATCGCCCAAGACTTAGTATGATCGGTAGGTAGCTAATTACCAATTACATCTCTATGCAACTCTTGTTTATAGGATCAAGATCTGCATCTATATTAAAACTTGAGTTAGCTTTGGCTAAATCACCCAAGAGTTAATATAAATGTGATTTTGACCTATTTACCAACCATTGGAAAAATGCCTATAGTTAAACCCGATCCAATTGAGTTTAACTAGTTTTACTCAATCTAATTGAGTTTATACTCACCCAAGCGTTGATAGACAGGACCAAGATTGTCCCTCTGTAGCCTACCAAGATAATATGCGTTGCTCTGCTTTGGCAGATTCAACAACAACATGTGATCGAGGTAGTGATGGGTATCACGGCATGGTAGGCATTTTAAGTTGACGCGATTAAGATCTAATATAATCGTTAATGTGTATCATATACGCAATTAAGATCTAATCCAATCGTTAAGATGTATCATATACGCGATTAAGATCTAATCTAATCGTTAAGACACTAATTAATTACTCTACTCTAGCATGCATCACATACACACACACAAGCAATTAATTAAATTGTGATTAGTCATGGCCCTACTACGATCTTCTCAAGCCAATGAGAAGATCAGATGGTCAACCTAGGGTCAACAGCTTCTCCAAGCTCCTCCCCTTGACTGCCATGTGTTGCTCGCACCCTCCTCGTAACTCCTCCTCGAGTGGACCTTCCACAGCTCCATTTTGTACATAAGAAAGATGAAACTTGAGATATATTCGAGTCTAAACTATTTTTCAATAGGAAATAAAATAGAAAGGCACGATGCACAGGTTGCGTATCAAATATACAACACGCACAATCACACAAAATGGCGCGCAGGCCATATTATGAATTACAACACATGTAACCAATCCAATTGGGTTTTTTTGGGCCATGACCATCACAAAAACATACATAATTCTAAATTATGTATTTTATATAAATTTCTGCAATTTTACTACTATTTTAACAATTTTATGAGTTATAATTTCCCGGCGATCCCGTTTAGCGATTTTCGGGTGCGATCGCGGGACAACACCCCTTGTAGGGTTAGGGGCAGCGCTCCTTCTCATGAAATGAGTCTCACGAGTGTTCCACGATGATCTTACAGTGCCCTAAGCCGCTGTCCCAAAATATTATGGGCGAGACCTTGCCGTTTCGGAAGGAGTTTCACGGTTGTCGAAGCCTACAAGTGACCAAACACTTGTTGCGTCGCTTCTATGAGAAAAATACCCATAAAATACATAAAAATAGTAAATATACAGAAACTTATAGATCTGTAGTTTTTCATAAAAATCAAAATAAAACACGTACACGCTTCGTACATGGCTCTAATATGTTGGGACATTTGAGCCGCAAAAACCGCTTTTTACGTTGCAGAAACCCCGAAGTCCCATGCCACCAGATCCGTGCGAAGATAAAATTTTCATGTACTTGATTTCTATCCTAGATCTACATTATATCTACATGGTTAAGAGATTACCCTTGTAGTGAAAACCTTCGCAAATCCCGCTCGTCCAAAATTTGCCAGATCTCAAGTGTGTTCAAGTGGACACACCTATATACGTATCCACACGAACAATAGAGATGGAGAAAACACTTAGAGTGTGCTAGCACTCTAAAGGTCTTCGACCAAGGAGGGGGAGAGCGAGATAAGAGAAGAGAGGAGGAAGAAGATGGAGTTAATGAGCACAAAATTATAACTCACACACAACTCTCATGGTGGCCGGCCACTTTAGAGGCTTTTAAACCTCTATGGAATATCAAGAGTCACAACTCTTGATCTCCCTCAAGATGTGGCACAAACATAAGTCAACCTTGATGATGTGGAACATCATCATTGGCCCACCTTATGCCAACTCACAAATGAGATGGCAAATGGTCAAGTTAAACTTGACCCTTCATCTTCCCTCTCAAATCAAGTCAAACCTGACCTCTTCTCTCCCATGGTTGATCAAATCTAACCATTTGATTCATACCAATTTAATTTAATGAATCTATATTCATTGAATTAAATTGACTCAATGAATCCTAATCTAATTAGACTCATTTAACACATGAACCAAATTGAGTCCAACTCAATTAGTTTAATTTGGATTAGTCTTAATCCAATTTGGTTCATCACATAAACCAAATCCTATAGGTACATCAAATGAACCTAATCTCCATCTAATTGCCCTTTGTGTATGACCCTATAGGTTCTTGTAACGTTGGCAATGCTCCTAAACCCATTTAGAAGCATAAGTAATGAGTGGTATCTAGCAACACATCATTACTACCCAAGTTATAAGAATGTTTAGATCCAACATCACTTTGTGACTACTAATTGTGACTCTTCACAATATACGACAAATATCCTTCTATCCTTGACATCTAGATTGATCAAATCTGAGTAATAGACCGTGTCATCCTCTATTCAATCTAAATCTTGAACTCCAAGTAGACTCACTCTAATCAAATGAGCTCAATATCTCATATTGACTCATTTGGGCATGGTCATGCACTTAGTGGTCTCACTCTATCAAGAATAACGATGTTACTCCCGTTATATAGGAGGGATAGATCCCATCTACATCAATCACATCCCTCCGCATAATTTGTTATATACCCAGTAATCGCCTTTATAGTCCACCTAGTTACGGGTGACGTTTGACGAAGCCAAAGTATGCAACTCCTTATGTAGGGAACCATGGTGACATCAGGTCCAAGGACTAATAGTCATACTAATACCCACATGAGAAAGTATATGACACTTATATAGTGATCCATGATACTTTCTCATTGTGGGTCATTCAATATATATTCTCCAATGCATAACCATGTGTCAACTTGATATCTCCATATCCATGACTTGTGAGATCAAGTCATCGAGTTGACCTACATGCTAGTCTCGTCGCATTAACATTGTCCCTGAATGTTAATACTTGACTTGGAATGATTAAGAGTAGTGTTTTCTATATCATCTCACTATCGATTCAACCAATCGATTGATATAGATAAGAACTTTCTACTCAAGGACGCTATTATACTTAGTTATTTGGCACCAATACAAGTAAGAATAATAACCAAAACAAATGCCTTTATATACTTAGGAATATGATACAATGAGTTCATACAACAATCATCATATGATTGGCTCTAGGGCTCTAACTAACAGTAGTCACAAGGTAATATTAGATCTCAACATTCTTGTAACTTGGGTAGTAATGATGTGTTGCTAAATACCGCTCATTGCTTATGCTTCTAAATGGGTTAAGGAGCATTGCCGACGTTACAAGAACCTATACAGTCACACACAAAGAGCAATTAGATGGAGATTAGGTTCATATGATGAACCGAGAGGATTACGCTCATGTGATGAACCAAATTACATTAAGAGTAATCAAAATTAGACTAATTGAGTTGGACTCAATTTGATTCATGTGTCCAATGAGTCTAATTTAGATTATAACCCATTGAATCAATTTAATTTAATGAATAGAGATTCATTAAATCAAATTTACTTGAGTCAATGGTTATATTTGATCAAACATGGGAGAATTTAAGTCAAGTTTGACTTGACTTGAGAGGGAAGATGAAGGGTCAAGTTTGACTTGACCAAATGCCACTTCATTGGTCAAGTTTGACTTCACCAAAGCCACTTGGCAAGGGGCCAGCCAATGATGGTGTTCCACATCATCAAGGTGTGCCACCTCATGAGGGAGATCAAGAGCCATGACTCTTGATATTCCATGGAGGTATTAAACCCCTCATGAAGTGGACAGCCACATTATTGCATGAGTGAAGAGCATTGTGTGCTCATTGAAGCTATCTTCTTCCTTCCTCTCTTCTTCTCTTCTCTCCCTCTCATCCTTGCCGTGACCTTCTAAGGGTGCTAGCACACTCTTAGTTGTGTTTTTCTCCACCTATTGTTCGTGTGGATACTTCTAGAGGTGTGTCCACTTGAACACACTTGAGATCCGACGGACCTTGGACGAGCGGGATTTGCGAAGGGCTTCGCTTCAAAGGTATACATCTTAACATGTAGATCTAAAGTAGATCTAGGATAGAAACAAGTACATGAATTTATTTTTAATCTTCGCACAGATCTGGTGGCAAGACTTTAGGGTTTTCGCAACGCAAAAGCGGTTTTTGCGGCCCGAAAGTACCAACAGTGGAATCAGAGCCACGTGCGAAGCATATATTTGTTTCATTTTGTATTTTTAAGAAAAACATCAGATCTGTATGTTTCTGTAAATTTTCTATTTTTATGTATTTTATGAGTATTTTTCTCGTAAAGGCGAAGCAACAAGTGTTTGAACACCTGTAGGCTTCGACTACTGAGAAAAATCTTCCGAATTGGCAAGGTCTCACCCAAATCGTTTTGGGACAGTGGCTCATGGCACTTTAAGATCATAAATAGACACTCGTGTGACTCATTTCGTGAGAAGGGGCGCTGCCCCTAACCCCGCAAGGGGCATTGTTCCGTGATCACGCCCGAAAATCGCTAAACGGGACCACCGGGAAGTTGTAACTCATAAAATTGTAAAAATAGTAATAAAATTATAGAAATTTATGGAAATTACATAATTTAGAATTATGTATAATTTTGTGATGATCATGGCCCAAAGAACCCAATTTGATTGGAAATATGTGTTGTAATTCATAATATGGCTTGCATGCCATTTTTGTGTGATTATACGTGTTGTATTTGATACACGACCTGCGCGTTGTGCCTTTCTAATTTAATTTTTGTTGTAAATTGATTTTAGACTCGAATGTAACTCAAGTTTCAAATTTGTATTGTTCAAAAAAATGAAGCGGTGGAAGGTGTTGGTGCAACCTTAGGTCAAGGTTGACCTGACTCGAATTGACCTGACTCGAGTTGTATTTTGATGTTTGACGAGAACAGAAGAGTTGTATTTTGATGGGAGATTGTTGGTGTAACCTTAGGTCAAGGTTGACCTGGTTGATCTGACTCGAGTTGACCTGACTCAAGTTATATCTTGATGTTTGACAAGAACAGAAACTTGGGAGGTTGTGGGTGCAACCCTTGGTCAAAGTTGACCTGGTTGACCCGAGGTGAGTTGACTTGGCACGGAAAAGTCCAAGCAGGGAGCTTGGCACGGGAAAAGTCCAAGCAGGGAGCTTGGCACGGGAGAAAGTCCAAGTATGGAGACTTGGCACGGAGAAGTCCAAGTATGGGAACTTGGCATATGGAAGTCGGAGAGGGCTCGGTAGCTCGTTCTCCGGACTATGGTCAGAGAGGGCTCGGTAGCTCGTTCTCTGGACCGGATGTGGAAGTCGGGGAGGGCTCGGTAGCTCGTTCTCCGGACTATGGTCAGAGAGGGCTCGGTAGCTCGTTCTCTGGACCGGATGTGGAAGTCGGAGAGGGTTCGGTAGCTCGTTCTCCGGACTAGGTCAGAGAGGGCTCGGTAGCTCGTTCTCTAGACCAGGAAGGCAGATAGAAAGTCCTGGTGAGTGAAGCCAGGCTGTAACGACCACCCTTCTTACTACTACTACTACCTAAGAGTGACCGTTACTTAACTACTAATTCTACTTAACCGGTATGATTAAAATCACAAGGAAACCCTACCAAAAATTTCGACAGAATCTCCCCTGTACCGGTGACCATAAACATTAATACATACATAGTATACTTCAGCCACAGGCGGCTGGAACATGCATCAACCACCACGCAGTTTATATATGTCAAAAACAAAAGAAATCATGATACTAAAAGAAGCAACTCTAGCAATGCACGATAAAACGAACCAAAGATTTACAAGTACAAGTTCTAAGTTCTCTTAACAATTTAGTGGAAGCAATCTTAATAAATTCTTAGCAATTCCCAGATCTCTCCATAGTCCAGACATCACACACTTCTCTTGCATCTCCTTGTCGCCTTCCTTTCCTATAGCTTTTCCTTTCTTTGATCTGCAGTAAGAGGAAATAGTATCTATAAGCAAAATTGCTTAGTAAGCGCTATCTAACTCACAAAATCTCGATATGCATGTACATGCATCCATAACATGATCTAACTGATTTCTTACTGAAGACTACTCATGTTCATCTACTACTAAAAGAAACAGGACATGCTGAAATGCTAAACATGTAGAGCTAGTGCAACATAAACATAAACATAGGCATAATCATGAACATGACTTGAACATACTTGTATGTGTACTTATAAACCTACTATTGTGGTGATCTAGTTACACTTAGCAATACCTTAACATAAGTTGTTGATCAGACAACTACCCTAGCGCTAGGTTGGTAGGGGTCCGAACTTAGGACCGGAGTTCCCCTCTATTCTGGCGCGCTCACCGGGCTTAGGTCCCCAGATCATACCACCATCCCAGAACATATCTTAGTTGATTCTGGCGCGCTCACCGGGCTTAGGTCCCCGGATCATATCACCATCCCAGAACATATCTTAGTTGATTCTGGCGCGCTCACCGGGCTTAGGTCCCCGGATCATACCACCATCCCAGAACATATCTTAGCTGATTCTGGCGCGCTCACCGGGCTTAGGTCCCCGGATCATACCACCATCCCAGAACCTATCTTGGTCTTTTCTTTCTTTTCTTATCTTTCTTATACTTTTCTTAAACCCAAAATACTATTAGGGTATCTTTCGTATGCATCTATGAATGAAACTAACTATGTAACACATAATCATGCATAGAATACAAAAGAAATCTGCACATACAATACTTATCATGATCTGAACCATATCGGAATTTAATCAAACACCTGTGCAACATGAGTCTACACCATTCTAACCTAATCTAACTGTTACTACAGTTACAAGCATCCTCAATCAAAGCTTAAGAACTTCATAAGCCAGAACGGAACAACACAAATCTGCTGCTTTCCAGTGAACAAACCACCACAAATTGAATCCAGCGTTACATAAATAATAAATAAACAAAGCCATCAACATTCTGTCTATAGCTTCCATGAACATTAGAAGGATTCAAAACATCAACCATCCAACAAAACATCAACAGAAACTTCATAAAATTCTTGAATCCAGACATCACAGAACTTAAACCAATGAAACATTTTCTTCCAAGCTTCGTATGCACCATCAAAAATAAACACAACCTGGAGACGGATCCAAACCTCTGTTTACTAAATACCAACCAAACGGACACACAACACATCCTCAGAGAGAAACAAAATCTGTCCCAAACTATAAGCTATCTCGAAACAAACAGCACAACATATAAATCATTATTCAACTTATCCAATTCTAACCAAAAATCTATAAGCTTGCTTCAACGAATTGCAGGAAGAAAACCAGAAGCTTGGACCTATCCTAACAATCCTTAACCATCAAAATTCTCTACACAAAATCCGAAACCTCAATCCACGGTAGAAACTTCAAAGTGCACAACATCATTAGACCAAAGCTAGAACCTCATAAGAAACCCAATCCAAATCTCATTCTTCCAGTTAAAAATCGAACTGAGCTCAACCGTAGATAAATCGATCGCACAGAGCCACGGAAAACCTTCTAAAGAACATCAAGCTTCTTTCATACGACAAACACTAGCTAAATTCTGAAGCCAAATCACATGAGCAAGAACCCCTCGGATTCTTGGTCCTACAGCCGAAAGAGAGCCTTCTAGGGTTCGGAGAGGCGAAGATCTCTGCCCTCCTTCGTGCCGTGTGTTCTCCTTGACGAGAGGTGTTCGGGTCCGTGAAGATCTCGCGGAAAGACCCCTTGGCCGGCGCGGAGACGAAGCCTTCAACTCGTCGATGTTTTCCGCCCGAGAGGGGTCGCCGACGCCAGGGAAGAGGAGAAGAGAGAAAAGAAATATCATTAACCCCTCTCTTTCTTATCCTTTTATAACCTACGGCTTAAGACCAATTCGTGATAAATTTGTTCACGAAATATCAGCGTGCGCCTTGGTCTGCTGGAAAAAGGATTCGAAGGTCTCGGGTTCGAGCCGCCTTGACTCTTTCCTTTTTTTAAACGGAAATTTTAATTTCATTTCTTACAACTTCTTAACTACATTTAATTCCTTTATATTATAACAAAACTTTCTTAGCACAGTTGGTTGGCTGACCTTGGTTAAGGTTTAGTTCGGTCCAAGATCTTGAGTTCAAAATCTAACCTTAACATTTTTTTTTAAACTTCTTTCGTTTGGTAAAAATACCAAACGAACTCCAAAAATTACATAAAAATACTCTATAAATTTCTAAAAATATCTAGAATTTTTCTAAAGTATTTCTAAATATTTTAAAGCACTTTTAGAACTCCTAATGAGAAAAATTGGGTCGTTACAATCCCACATACCTTATAAAAAGTTCGTCCTCGAACTTAGAATAATTCTGCGACTATTGTGAGGCACCGGCAGCTTCTTCCTCAATAAGAGAAAATACTCTGGCATTGGTTGGAACGGGCGGGCCTTCCAACTGTCCTTGACTGAGATAGGGTCCCTCTAATGACGTTGTCTTGTGGTGTAACTGTGCAGGCTCGCCTCCATATTGCGCTGACTGTTGCTGAGATGCCCTAAACTTGTTAGGACATGCTTTGGCTAGATGTCCTTCTTGACCACATGAATAACATCTGGTCGTACCCAAAAGACAGGTTCCGAAATGTGCTCTCCCACACTTAGGACAGGGAGGAAACTTGGTCTGCTTGCTTGCTGGACCTCCCTCTTGGTTACCTCCTGAATTCCATTGTTTCCTTTTGCTATCCTTGCCCTTCCAGTTCTGATCACTTGACTGGGGTCTCTGATTCCCCACTGTCTTGTCTTCCGTCTTGACTGGCTTGTGTTGCGTTTGTTGTGCTTTGATGCTGTTCAGATAGTGCTCAGCGATTAATGCACTACTGACCAGTTCTTCGCCAATCTGCGGTCGGTGAGCTCCACTG
The DNA here is from genome assembly GCF_018446385.1 of Zingiber officinale. Lineage (NCBI taxonomy): Eukaryota > Viridiplantae > Streptophyta > Magnoliopsida > Zingiberales > Zingiberaceae > Zingiber > Zingiber officinale. Next base: position 55,913,802 of record NC_056006.1, on the reverse strand, counting down.
CTCACATTAAGAGCTATCTCCGGTCTCAACATTCGGAGCATCAGTCTGACTCGTTCCTTCTCCGTACTTACTAGCTCTGGGCAGAGGCGAGCTAGCCTGTTGAACTTCTTGACTGCTTCTTCTACTGACAGATCACCTTGCCTGAATTCCATAAACTCTTCATAGTGTTTGTTGGTGATCCGCTGGCGGAAGAATTCTTCATAGAACTCTGTCTCGAAATCAGCCCAGTTCATCTGATTGACTATTCTCTTGCTCTTCACTCTCTCCCACCACATGCGGGCATCTCCTGATAAGCAGAAAGAAGCGCACTTGACCTTCTCGACTTCTGGCCAGTCAAGAAGCTCCATGGTGCTCTCCAGTGTCTTAAACCAAGCCTGAGCATCCCAGGGCTCAGTCGTGCCTGAGAAACTTTCTGGCTTTAGCTTCAGCCACTGTATCAGGTAGGCTTCTTGTCTTCTAGGTGCTGTGAGGACTTCCAGGGTGGCTGATGGAACTTCAGTCACCACTGGAGTCTCTACATTAAAAGTTGGAGGAGTGGGAGGGACTGACTGCTGATTCGCCATCAGATTGGCTATCACTTGTTGCTGCTCCGCCACTTGTTTCTGGAGTTGAGCCACAACCTCAGAGAGATTTGGTTCAGCTGCTCTGGGCTCTTCGTTCTCCTGTGCTCGGTCCTCAATACGAACAGTACGGGGACGCCCTCTTCTTGACATCTAATTATGTAGAGAAAACAAAACTAAAATCGTCTCTACGCTTTCTAGACATATATACATATGTAAACAAAAGAATCAAAACTTTTATCTTACTTAAACATTTTTAAGCAAATACTCTATACTGCAAATAATAAAGAAAGCATAAAAGAAAATTTTGAATACTTTCTTACTTGAAGACGGCAAGGATGATGCTGATGTGTGATGCTGGAGAATGGGAACTGCTCTGATACCAACTGTAACGACCACCCTTCTTACTACTACTACTACCTAAGAGTGACCGTTACTTAACTACTAATTCTACTTAACCGGTATGATTAAAATCACAAGGAAACCCTACCAAAAATTTCGACAGAATCTCCCCTGTACCGGTGACCATAAACATTAATACATACATAGTATACTTCAGCCACAGGCAGCTGGAACATGCATCAACCACCACGCAGTTTATATATGTCAAAAACAAAAGAAATCATGATACTAAAAGAAGCAACTCTAGCAATGCACGATAAAACGAACCAAAGATTTACAAGTACAAGTTCTAAGTTCTCTTAACAATTTAGCGGAAGCAATCTTAATAAATTCTTAGCAATTCCCAGATCTCTCCATAGTCCAGACATCACACACTTCTCTTGCATCTCCTTGTCGCCTTCCTTTCCTATAGCTTTTCCTTTCTTTGATCTGCAGTAAGAGGAAATAGTATCTATAAGCAAAATTGCTTAGTAAGCGCTATCTAACTCACAAAATCTCGATATGCATGTACATGCATCCATAACATGATCTAACTGATTTCTTACTGAAGACTACTCATGTTCATCTACTACTAAAAGAAACAGGACATGCTGAAATGCTAAACATGTAGAGCTAGTGCAACATAAACATAAACATAGGCATAATCATGAACATGACTTGAACATACTTGTATGCGTACTTATAAACCTACTATTGTGGTGATCTAGTTACACTTAGCAATACCTTAACATAAGTTGTTGATCAGACAACTACCCTAGCGCTAGGTTGGTAGGGGTCCGAACTTAGGACCGGAGTTCCCCTCTATTCTGGCGCGCTCACCGGGCTTAGGTCCCCAGATCATACCACCATCCCAGAACATATCTTAGTTGATTCTGGTAGGGTCCGATCTTAGGTCCGGATCCCCCCTTTATTCTGGCGCGCTCACCGGGCTTAGGTCCCCGGATCATACCACCATCCCAGAACATATCTAGCTGATTCTGGCGCGCTCACCGGGCTTAGGTCCCCGGATCATACCACCATCCCAGAACCTATCTTGGTCTTTTCTTTCTTTTCTTATCTTTCTTATACTTTTCTTAAACCCAAAATACTATTAGGGTATCTTTCGTATGCATCTATGAATGAAACTAACTATGTAACACATAATCATGCATAGAATACAAAAGAAATCTGCACATACAATACTTATCATGATCTGAACCATATCGGAATTTAATCAAACACCTGTGCAACATGAGTCTACACCATTCTAACCTAATCTAACTGTTACTACAGTTACAAGCATCCTCAATCAAAGCTTAAGAACTTCATAAGCTAGAACGGAACAACACAAATCTGCTGCTTTCCAGTGAACAAACCACCACAAATTGAATCCAGCGTTACATAAATAATAAATAAACAAAGCCATCAACATTCTGTCTATAGCTTCCATGAACATTAGAAGGATTCAAAACATCAACCATCCAACAAAACATCAACGAAACTTCATAAAATTCTTGAATCCAGACATCACAGAACTTAAACCAATGAAACATTTTCTTCCAAGCTTCGTATGCACCATCAAAAATAAACACAACCTGGAGACGGATCCAAACCTCTGTTTACTAAATACCAACCAAACGGACACACAACACATCCTCGAGAGAAACAAAATCTGTCCCAAACTATAAGCTATCTCGAAACAAACAGACAACATATAAATCATTATTCAACTTATCCAATTCTAACCAAAAATCTATAAGCTTGCTTCAACATAATTGCGGGAAGAAAACCAGAAGCTTGGACCTATCCTAACAATCCTTAACCATCAAAATTCTCTACACAAAATCCGAAACCTCAATCCACGGTAGAAACTTCAAAGCTGCACAACATCATTAGACCAAAGCTAGAACCTCATAAGAAACCCAATCCAAATCTCATTCTTCCAGTTAAAAATCGAAACTGAGCTCAACCGTAGATAAATCGATCGCTACAGAGCCACGGAAAACCTTCTAAAGAACATCAAGCTTCTTTCATACGACAAACACTAGCTAAATTCTGAAGCCAAATCACATGAGCAAGAACCCCTCGGATTCTTGGTCCTACAGCCGAAAGAGAGCCTTCTAGGGTTCGGAGAGGCGAAGATCTCTGCCCTCCTTCTGTGCCCGTGTGTTCTCCTTGACGAGAGGTGTTCGGGTCCGTGAAGATCTCGCGGAAAGACCCCTTGGCCGGCGCCGGAGACGAAGCCTTCAACTCGTCGATGTTTTCCGCCCGAGAGGGGTCGCCGACGCCAGGGAAGAGGAGAAGAGAGAAAAGAAATATCATTAACCCCTCTCTTTCTTATCCTTTTATAACCTACGGCTTAAGACCAATTCGTGATAAATTTGTTCACGAAATATCAGCGTGCGCACTTGGTCTGCTGGAAAAAAGGATTCCCGAAGGTCTCGGGTTCGAGCCGCCCTTGACTCTTTCCCTTTTTTTTTAAACGGAAATTTTAATTTCATTTCTTACAACTTCTTAACTACATTTAATTCCTTTATATTATAACAAAACTTGCTTAGCACAGTTGGTTGGCTGACCTTGGTTAAGGTTTAGTTCGGTCCAAGATCTTGAGTTCAAAATCTAACCTTAACATTTTTTTTTTTAAACTTCTTTCGTTTGGTAAAAATACAAACGAACTCCAAAAATTACATAAAAATACTCTATAAATTTCTAAAAATATCTAGAATTTTTCTAAAGTATTTCTAAATATTTTAAAGCACTTTTAGAACTCCTAATGAGAAAAATTGGGTCGTTACACAGGCAGACGAAAAAGTCCTGGTGAGTGAAGCCAGGCAGACTGGAAATCCTGGTGAGTGAAGCCAGGTGAAAACCCTAGTGAGTGAAGCTAGGTGAAAGTGAAAGTCCTGGTGAGTGAAGCCAGGCAGTTGGGGAAAGTCCTGGTGAGTGAAGCCAGGCAGTTGGGAAGTCCTGGTGAGTAAAGCCGGGCAAGGAAAAATCCAGATGGATCAAGGCTGATCGGACATCTGGTGTTGTGAAGGTCAAGTAGGTCAAGGGAGTGACCGGATACTTGGCACGTAGAGAAAAGTCTAAGTGGGTCAAAGGGATTGACCGGACACTTGGTAGGGAGTCTTAGCAGGTCAAGAGAGTGACCAGATACTAAGCATGAGATACCAATAGGTCAAGGTTGACCGGATATTGGTTTGGAAGGCGTGGGACTTGGTTTGGGCAAAAACCAAGAGCTGGATCGATCAGTGGATCGATCTAGTGATACACTGGGTTATCTGATCGGTCTGGTGACCGATCAGTAACCAAACAGTATGCTACTGTATGTTATTTGATCGGTCTGCAGACCGATCAGAAAGCGAACAGAAGTTCGGGAGAAAAGAAAGGGACATGCATGCTGATCGGTCCCTGGACCGATCAGAGGAAGCTCTGATCGGTCCCCAGGACCGATCAGGGTCTTCCTGGACCGATCAGGATATGTCCTGATCGGTCCAGGTATATCCGTTGAGATTCAACGGGTATCTCCGTCTTCTTCGCTGTCTGCTTTGCAGGTGCAGTTGTAGGTTCAGGCTATATAAAGGAGATCGAGGGCTACTACAGAATACTTTTTCTTCTGGTCCGAAGCTTCTGCTTCTACTTCTTCTTCTTCCTCTCCTCAGCTGCTACCTCTTGCTTCTGTAAGAGCTTGCTGTTGCTGAGCTTTGCTGAGCTCTTCTTAGCTGAAGCTTCGCGTGAGCTTCCACGGCTAGGGTCTCCAACAGTTGCTGCTGTATTTGGTCCGTGAAGCTGCTGCTTCATCAACAGCCGACGAGAAGGCAAGATTGTTTGTTTTTACATTCATATTGTTGCTTCTTCTTGTGTATTATTGTACTCCTATTCTTGCTGGTGCAAGAAAGATTGTGGCGAGGTTTCTCCACCCAGAAGGAGTATATATATTAGCCGGTTCTCCGGGGACTCATCCACCGACGGATTGATAGGCTTCGTCCACCTTACGGACACGCCGAGGAGTAGGAGTATATCTCCGAACCTCGTTACATCGACGCGTGTTGAGGTTTGATTTCTCCGCTTTCGTTTCTATTATTTTTATTTCCGCTGTGCTAACCTTGATTTGTAGAAAGAAACGAAGATTTGGGGTCGGCTATTCACACCCCCCCTCTCTAGCCGCGGCCATTGATCCTAACAAGTGGTATTAGAGCGAGGTTGCTCTTCGTCGGATTAACACCCAAGGGAGCACAATCTAGAGAATGGATGGACTTGGAGAAGACGTCACGATTCCACCTTTCTACGATCGCGACGACTTCGCGTTTTGGAAGGTAAGAATGAAGTACTTTCTTATGACTAACTTAGTTAATTGGAATTGTGTACAAGTAGGTTTTGTTCCTCCAAGGGATGAAGAAGGAGAAATTCTTGAGAAGAAGAGGTGGACGAAGGAACAAATCCACCAATCCGTAATCAATGACGAGGTAATGAAAATTTTTGAATTCTCATTACCTAACGATATCTTGTGTAAGATAGGTGGTTACAATAATGCCAAGGAATTGTGGAACAACTTGGGCAAGTTCCATGAGGGAAGCTCCAATTCAAGTCATGAAGAGGAGTCAAGTGAGTCAAGTAGCTCACTTCATGGAGGTAAGGAATTAGAAGTTGAGGGCTACTCAACATCTAAGGAAGAAGAGGAGGAGAGTTCTTCTTCAAGATTGGAGCAAGAAGAAGAAGCTTCTACCTCCGAAAGGGATGAAGGAGAAAGCTTATAACCACCCTCAACCCTAGGTAACTCAAGCAATTTACTTTCAAGTAAATTACATATAATATGCTTTAAGTGTAGGAAATTTGGGCATTACAAGAGTAAATGTCCAAAGAGGATTAGGAAGACTCCACCGGCGCCAAAGGTCAAGGAAGCCGGAGTCCCGATACGCAAGGGCAAGGAGCACGTGGTGTGTTTCCAATGCAAGCAAAGGGGACACTATAGGAGCCAGTGTCCGAGGGGGAGGCAACCTCACAAGGACAAGAGACCAAGCACATCGATAGGGGGAGCTAAGGCAAACCCTAAGGGAACCTTTAAGGCACATTCTTGCAATTTGAATAAGACACACGTTAATAGTAGTTTTCTTGCAATTATCAATAAAGATAAGCATGATAACTATAGTAACCGATACATGTGCTTAGGTGCCAAACATGTTAGCCTTGGTAAGGACAATTCTAGAAATGCTAACCCTAGAATTAACTCATCTAAGGTTAAGGAAAACCTAGGTAGGAATCCCAAAACAACTAGACATATGCCTAGGTATACCTCAAAGAAAAATGACAAATTAAAACTTGAGGTATTAGAAAAGGAAAATCAAGTCTTGAGGTCAAGACTTGACAATTTTGAAAAGGCCCTTAAGAATTTAGAGAAGTCAACTCATGGGTCTAAGGGTCAAAAATCAAATCCCACTTATCATAATGTTCCATTCGATTATGGAACAAGACCTAGGGCTAGAAAGACTATCACCAAGGTCACAAGGGGAATCACCCCTAGAGTTGATCTTGATGAGTCCCAAATGACCAAGGCTTTAAAGCCTAGGAGGGTCATTAGGAGGGTTTCTAGGGAAGTCATCCCTAGTGAATATTTAGTGAACCCAATGAGCTGAAATAGGTATTGGGTTCCAAAGAGCGTGATTCCATCACGCTAGATGGTTTAGGGTGTGCCAACCTTACTTGAATAGGTAGTTAACCTAATCATGGCAAAAGGTGGCACTTTAGGAATTTTCAACGTGTAATCAAGCCTTGAAAATGAGATTAAAAAATTATTCCTAAGGTGATTAGCATGTGCCAACCATATTCAAGGAATTCTCTAGGGCCAATCTAATTGGCACATAGTGATCTAAAAATCTTTATTATATGATTTTAGGTCTATTACACTTAGGAATATGGAATTTATGGCAAAATGATCAAAATTATCAAAAATGGCAAATAAGGCTAGAATTAGGTATCTTCTATACCTTTATATATTATTTGCCATGTATTGTTTGTCATATGCCATGTCATGACATCATATTTAATTTATTATCATTTGAAATGTCATGATAATACTTAGGTTAGTTATATGTCATGCTTTAGTTAAGTTTCATACTTTATGACATGACATCATGACACTGGCACATGTTTTTACTTATGATATTATTTTATGCCATGTCATCATCTCTTGCATTTATAATCAATTAAATTGGTTTAAGGACAAAAACATAATTTGATATGGAGATCAAATTGTTGTTTAGAAAATGCATGAGAGCCTAGCCTAAGACGACCTAAACCCATATCTCACATCAAAATTGACTTGGATGTGTTTGATACACCTTAGATGTGTGTGAGATATTAGGATGATGAGTTAGGATCAAGGTGCATAGTTCTTGTACCTAGATGAGCCTAATTCTAATTGGAGGATCATAGGGAAAACTCGTGTACAAGTCATGTACATATAGTCCTGAGATTATGGTCCTAAATTAAAGGGTTTAAAATCATTTTAAAATTGATTTGAAAAACCTTGATGAAGCTTTTCTAGTGATAGCATTCATCATTCAGCAAGTTGAAACAAAGTTGAGTTAAACTTGAACTATTTCAAAGTTTTCGAACTTTGTATCACGTTTTGAAAATGGAAGTTATTTTCATCGAAAATTTTTTTTTCGTGATAATATATGTTATGAGGAATGTATCCTCAAACTTTTATAATTTTTGAAATTTTATGTCATTTTTGAGAGGTTTCTGAATTTCGGAAGTAGAAAAATCAGAAACTTCTTATATCAGAGTTGGGGACCGATCAGAGGGGATTTTGATCGGTCCAGGGCACTCTGGATCGGTCACTTGACCGATCCAGGGAAGGTCTGATCGGTCAGGTGACCGATCAGCGCATGCCAACTTGCTGATTTTCGACTGTTTTGTCTGAAATTTCAGCTGGGAGTTGGTGTTTTAGATTTCTAAATGCTTGAAACTCTCCAAGACATTGTTGGTGCAATGGTCAAGGGGGAGTTGACCTTTAGGGGGAGTTTTACCTATTAGTCAAGGGGGAGTTGACTTTTAGGGGGAGTTTTTACTCCTAAAGACTTGAGTGATATGGGATTATCACTAAGTTAATTGTTGACCTTAGTATCAAGGGGGAAATTAAGGGTTTCAATGAAAGGTATGGGACCTTCATTAGAAAGAAACTCTTGACCTTGATTCACTCTTTTTGATGTGTGTCAAAAAGGGGAGAGTGTAGGTTTGGGGAGAATGTTCAAGGAAGAACATTAGAAAACCTAAGTTAGGTTATGGTTTTGTCAAACATCAAAAAGGGGGAGATTGTTGGTGCAACCTTAGGTCAAGGTTGACCTAGTTGACCCGACTCGAATTGACTTGACTCGAGTTATATTTTGATGTTTGACGAGAACAGAAGAGTTGTATTTTGATGGGAGATTGTTGGTGCAACCTTAGGTCAAGGTTGACCTGGTTGATCTGACTCGAGTTGACCTGACTCAAGTTGTATCTTGATGTTTGACAAGAACAGAAACTTGGGAGGTTGTGGGTGCAACCCTTGGTCAAAGTTGACCTGGTTGACCCGAGGTGAATTGACTTGGCACGGAAAAGTCCAAGCTAGGAGCTTGGCACGGGAAAAGTCCAAGCAGGGAGCTTGGCACGGGAGAAAGTCCAAGTATGGAGACTTGGCACGGAGAAGTCCAAGTATGGGAACTTGGCATGTGGAAGTCGGAGAGGGCTCGGTAGCACGTTCTCCAGACTATGGTCAGAGAGGGCTCGGTAGCTCGTTCTCTGGACCGGATGTGGAAGTCGGAGAGGGCTCGGTAGCTCGTTCTCCGGACTATGGTCAGAGAGGGCTCGGTAGGTCGTTCTCTGGACCGGATGTGGAAGTCGGAGAGGGCTCGGTAGCTCGTTCTCCGGACTAGGTCAGAGAGGGCTTGGTAGCTCGTTCTCTAGACCGGACGAAGTCGGAGAGGGCTCGGTAGCTCGTTCTCCGGACTAGGTCAGAGAGGGCTCGGTAGCTCGTTCTCTAGACCAGGAAGGCAGATAGAAAGTCCTGGTGAGTGAAGCCAGGCAGACGGAAAAGTCCTGGTGAGTGAAGCTAGGCAGACTGGAAATCCTGGTGAGTGAAGCCAGGTGAAAACCCTAGTGAGTGATGCTAGGTGAAAGTGAAAGTCCTGGTGAGTGAAGCCAGGCAGTTGGGGAAAGTCCTGGTGAGTAAAGCCAGGCAGTTGGGAAGTCCTGGTGAGTAAAGCCGGGCAAGGAAAAATCCAGATGGATCAAGGCTGATCGGACATCTAGTGTTGTGAAGGTCAAGTAGGTCAAGGGAGTGACTGGATACTTGGCAGAAGAGAAAAGTCTAAGTGGGTCAAAGGGATTGACCGGACACTTGGTAGGGAGTCTTAGCAGGTCAAGGGAGTGACCAGATACTAAGCATGAGATACCAATAGGTCAAGGTTGATCGGATATTGGTTTGGAAGGCGTGGGACTTGGTTTGGGCAAAAACCAAGAGCTGGATCGATCAGTGGATCGATCCAATGATACACTGGGTTATCTGATCGGTCTGGTGAGTGTTATCTGATCGGTCTGCAGACCGATCAGGAAACACGATCAGAAGGGAAGAAGTTCTAGAGAAAAGGAAGGGACATGCATGATGATCGGTCTTCCTGGACCGATCAGGATATGTCCTGATCGGTCCAGGTATATCCGTTGAGATTCAACGGGTATCTCCGTCTTCTTCGCTGTCTGCTTTGCAGGTGCAGTTGCAGGTTCAGGCTATATAAAGGAAATCGAGGGCTGCTACAGATTACTTTTTTTCTGGTCCGAAGCTTCTGCTTCTACTTCTTCTTCTTCCTCTCCTCAGCTGCTACCTCTTGCTTCTGTAAGAGCTTGCTGTTGCTGAGCTTTGCTGAGCTCTTCTTAGCTGAAGCTTCGCGTGAGCTTCCTCGGCTGGGGTCTCCAACAGTTGCTGCTGTATTTGGCCCGTGAAGTTGCTGCTTCATCAACAGCCGACGAGAAGGCAAGATTGTTTGTTTTTACATTCATATTGTTGCTTCTTCTTGTGTATTCTTGTACTCCTATTCTTGCTGGTGCAAGAAAGATTGTGGCGAGGTTTCTCCACCCAGAAGGAGTATATATATTAGCCGGTTCTCCGGGGACTCATCCACCGACGGATTGATAGGCTTCGTCCACCTTACGGACACGCCGAGGAGTAGGAGTATATCTCCGAACCTCGTTACATCGACGCGTGTTGAGGTTTGATTTCTCCGCTTTCGTTTCTATTATTTTTATTTCCGCTGCGCTAACCTTGATTTGTAGAAAGAAACGAAGATTTGGGGTCGGCTATTCACACCCCCCCTCTCTAGCCGCGACCATCGATCCTAACAGAAGGTCCACTCGAGACGGAGTTACGAGGAGGGTGCAAGCAACACATGGCGGTCAAAAGGTGGAACTTGAAGAAGCTGTTGACCCTAGGTTGATCGTCCAATCTTCTCATTGGCTTGAGAAGATCGTAGTAGGGCGATGACCTAATCAAAATTTAATTAATTGCTTGTGTGTATGTGATGCATGCTAGAGTAGAGTAATTAATTAGTGCCTTAATGATTAGATTAGATCTTAATCGCGTATATGATACATCTTAATGATTGGATTAGATCTTAATCGTGTATATGATACACATTAATGATTATATTAGATCTTAATCACATCAACTCGAAATGCCTACCACGTTTTGATACCCATCACTACCTCGATCACATGTTGTTGTTGAATCTGCCAAAGCATAGCAACGCATATTATCTTGGTAGGGTGCAGAGGGACAATCTTGGTGAGTGTGTGCTCTTAATCTTAATATAATAACAAGCACATATATTTAATATTTATTTCTTTGACTTATCAAAGGGTGAGGTTAGCTCAATAAATCAATATGCCCAATAAGTTGGGAAATGATATTACTTATAGTGTGTGTTGTTGATTATAGAAGGAATCTATGTCCAAGTTATCTAGGTTGAAAATGTCCCCAAGAGGAGCTCATAGGGATTGCCTTGTTAGACCCTGCAGGTGGAATTAGTCCGACATGACAATGAAGTTGAGTGGTACTACTATTGGAGCTAGATATTAATTAAGTGAGTTGTCAGTAACTTACTTAATTAGTGGACATTCGTTATCTTAAACACAGGGAGACTAACACACTCATGATAAGAAAGAGCCCATAATGTAATTTGGGATTGGAGTGGTAGTGCGATAATAACTCTCTAGTGGAATGAGTTATTATCAATGAACTTGAGTTGTGTGTTCAGGGCGAACAAGAGATACTCAAGCTCATCGGAAGGGCAAAACCAATTTCTCCTCTAGGTCCCTGTCATAGCCTCATTAAACCCTCAAGTCCATCCAAATATAAGCCCATCTTGGTGTCCAAGGAGAGGGTCGGTCCAATGCTTGGTGACCAAGCAAGGGCCGGCCACATCCTCTTCTATAGGGGCAGGCCCTATTGCTTGGTGTCCAAGTATGAAGGGGCCGGCCACAATATTCAAACAAGGAGGGTTATTTTGAATTTTTAAAATCTTCTCTTTGTAGAAAACTATAAGTTTTAAATGAGAGATTTTAATTTAAAAAACTTTTCTTATTTGAATTAAGTCACATGTTTTAAAAGAAAGTTTAAAGGATTTTAAAACTTTCCTTTTTTAACCATCCTCATGGTTTAGAAAAAAAAAAGGAAGAGAAGTTTTAAAATTTAAATTTTTTATCACCATGTTAAAAAAGGAAATTTTATAAGAGAAGTTTTAATTTTTAAAACATGGTTTTAATTTTTAGAACTTTCCTTTTTTAACTCCTACTTTAGGAAAGAGAGCTTGTAAAATTTTATAAGAGTTTTCTTCTTGTAAAATTTTATAAAAAATAATATTCCTTTCCTCTTGTAGGGGCCGGCCACCCTTGCTTGGTGCCCAAGCAAGGTGGCCGGCCAAAATAAAATTAAAATAAAATCATCATCAACTAATTTGGTGATTGATTCAATCAAGAGGAAAGAAAAGGAAAAATAAAAGGGAAAAGGAAAAACTCTTGGAAGATTTTAATTTTTGTAAAATTCTTCCTTTAATTGCCTTGGGTAAGTATTATAAAAGAAGGGGTGATGAGGCTTCATGAGACAATTCTTATTCTCTTGGTGGAGTCTCTCTAGGTGGTCGTCCCTCCCTCTCCCCTTCCCTTTTCCCTTTTGCTCTCTTCTCCTTGGTGGTGGTGGTGGTCAGATTTTAGAGGAAGAGGAAGGAAGCTTTTGGGTGGTGTTCATCTTGGAGGATCGTCACCCACACGACGTCCAAGGCGAGGTGAGAAATACGGCAGAAGATCTCGAGGTCATTAGTTTATAAAGAGAAGGTATATTTAGCAATTATTTTCCGCATCATGCTAGCTATTTTTTTTTTGTAAGAATTCCAAACACAAGAGACATTAGATCTAGTTTTTTGAATTAGTTTTTCGAGTTTGTGTTTTCTTCCTTTTCGAATTTATGATTTGATTGTTCTTTTTGGTTAACCTAGAGTTATTTAAGGAAATTAAATATTAGCTTTCCTTAAAAGGCTTTATCTAGGCGGTGGTGATTGCTCCCATATCCAAGAAGGTCATGTGCCTCGTCATGCAGTCCTGGAAGCCAATTTTGGAAATTAATATTTAATGGAATTAATAACTTAGGTGGATTTGAATCAATAGTGTTAATTTTCGCTTGCAATTCAAATCTAAACCATTAAGAACATATAAGTTAAATTTGGAATAAATGATGTTAAATTCCGTCTGTGATTCCTAATTTAACTTCCAAAGAACACAATAGGTTATTTAAGGAAAGGTTCGACACTTGTACAAAAATTTTTGTCAGTGGAACCGGTATGTTTTCCTATGACTAACCTACAGATTGTTGTATAGACTAGATGTATCATATTCCTATATATATATATATATATATATATATATATATATATAAAGGCATTTCTTTATGGTTATTATGCTTACTTGTATTATTGTTAAATAACTAAGTATAATAGCGTTCCTGAGTAGAAGGTTTATATCTATATCAATCGATTGGTTGAATCAATAGTGAGATGATATAGAGAACACTACTCTTAATCATTCCAATTAAAGTATTAACATTCAGGGACAATGTTAATGCGACGAGACTAGCATGTAGGTCAACTCAATGATTCGATCTCACAAGTCATGGATATAGAGATATCAAGTTGACACATAGGTATACATTGGAGAATGTATACTGAATGACCTGCCATGAGAAAGTATCATGGATCATTATATGAGTGTCATATACTTTCTCATGTGACTATTAGTATGACTATCAGTCCTTGGACCTGAAGTCACCATGGTTCCCTACTTAAGGAGTTACATACTTTGGCTTCGTCAAAACGTCACCCGTAACTGGATGGACTATAAAGGCGATTACTGGGTATTTAACAAATTATGCGGAGGGATGTGAGTGATGTAGATGGGATCTATCCCTCCTATATGACGGGAGTGACATCATGATTCTTGATAGAGTGAGACCATTAAGTGCATGGTCATGCCCAAATGAGTCAATATAAGATATTGAGCTCATTTGATTAAAGTGAGTCTACTTGGAGTTCAAGATTTAGATTGATTAGAGGATGACACGGTCTATGCATTAGTAGTCACAATTAGTATATTGTCACAATTTAGATGTCAACGATAGAAAGACATTATCATATATTGTGAAGAGTCACAATTAGTAGTCACAAGGTGATGTTGGATCTCAACATTCTTGTAATTTGTGTAGTAATGATGTGTTGGTAGATACCGCTCATTACTTATGCTTCTAAATGGGTTTAGGAGCATTGCCAACGTTACAAGAACCTATAAGGTCATACACAAAGAGCAATTAGATGGAGATTAGCTTCATATGATGAACCAAGAGGATTAGGCTCATGTGATGAACCAAATTGGATTAAGAGTAATCCAAATTAGACTAATTGAGTTGGACTCAATTTAATTCATGTATCCAATGAGTCTAATTTAGATTATGACTCATTAAATCAATTTTAATTTAATGAATAGAGATTCATTAAATCAAATTTACTTGAGTCAATGGTTAGATTTGATCAACCATGGGAAAATTTAAGTCAAGTTTGACTTGACTTGAGAGGGAAGATGAAGGGTCAAGTTTGACTTGACCAAAAGCCACTTCATTGGTCAAGTTTGACTTGACCAAAGCCACTTGGCAAGGGGTCGATCAATGATGGTGTTCCACATCATCAAGGTGTGCCACCTCATAAGGGAGATCAAGAGCCATGACTCTTGATATTCCATGGAGGTATTAAACCCCTCATGAAGTGGCTGGCCACATTATTACATGAGTGAAGAGCGTTGTGTGCTCATTGAAGCCATCTTCTTCCTTCCTCTCTTCTTCTCTTCTCTCCCTCTCATCCTTGCTGTGACCTTCTAAGGGTGCTAGCACACTCTTAGTTGTGTTTTTCTCCACCTATTGTTCGTGTGGATACTTCTAGAGGTGTGTCCACTTGAACACACTTGAGATTCGATGGACCTTGGACGAGCGGGATTTGCGAAGGGCTTTGCTTCAAAGGTATACATCTTAACATGTAGATCTAAAGTAGATCTAGGATAGAAACAAGTACATGAATTTATTTTTAATCTTCGCACAGATCCAGTGGAAAGACTTCGGGGTTTCTGCAACGTAAAAGGTGGTTTTTGTGGCCCGAAAGTCCCAACACTTTTATACTAACTGCATAAAAGGACAGGACCTCTATTATTATGTAAGTATGTGCTCTTAATCCTGATATAATAACAAGCACATATACTTTGTATTTATTTCTTTAATTTATCAATGAGTGAGATTTAACTCGTTGAATCAAGAGGCCCGATAAGTGTTGGGATCGTCGTACTCGGCTAGAGAGGGGGTGTGAATAGCCGACCCCAAATTGCTCGTTTCTTCCTATGATTAGGATTAGCGCAGCGGAAATAACTAAATAGAAACGCAAAAAGGAAAGATCAAACCTCAAACTCGAACTCGACGATGTAACAAGGTTTGGAGATAAAACTCCTACTCGTCGGCGTGTCCGTAAGGTGGACGAAGCCTATCAATCCGTCGGTGGATGAGTCCCCGGAAAATCGGCTAATATGAACTCCTTATGGGTGGAGAAACCTCACCACAAAGTCTTTGCAACAGCAAAACGGAGAAGTACAACAATAGAGGAAAAAAACAAGAACAATAGAAATTGTAAACACACTTGCTTGCCTTCTCGTCGGAGTCCGTTGATGAAGCAGCAGCTTCACGGCTCCAGCAGCTAGAAAACCAGCACGAAGCTCACGCAAAGCTTCAGCAAACCGAGAGCTCAGCAAATCTCAAATCGCAGTAAGGAGGAAGAGCAAGAACTATTACTGTAGAGGCCCTCGATCTCGATATATAACCTGCGAAGAAGAAGACAAGAAGACACAGAGAGGAATCTAGCCGTTGTGTCACAACGGCTAATGCTGGACCGATCAGGGTCTGGACCGATCGGCTATGTCGATCGGTCCAGAAGACTCGATCGGTCCCGGGACCGATCGAAGCTCCGATCGGTCCGGGACCGATCGGCATGAATGTCCCATCCTTTTTCCCGAACTTCTTGCCTTGATCATTGTTTCACGATCGGTCGGACCGATCGGATAACACTCAATGAGCTACTGTTGTTTCTTGATCGGTCACCAGACCGATCAAAATACCCAATGTATCACTGGATCGATCCACTGATCGATCCAGAGCTTGGTTTTTGCCCAAACCAAGTCCCAAGCCTTCCAAACCAACATCCGGTCAACCTTGACCTGTTGGTACATAATGCATAGCATCCGGTCACTCCCTTGACCTGCTAAGACTCCCCACCAAGTGTCCGGTCAATCCCTTTGACCCACTTGGACTTTTCTCTTCGTGCCAAGTATCCGGTCACTCCCTTGACCTTCTTGACCTTCACAACACCAGATGTCCGATCAGCCTTGATCCATCTAGATTTTTCCTTGCCCGGCTTCACTCACCAGGACTTCCCAACTGCCTGGCTTCACTCACCAGGACTTTTACCAATTGCCTGGCTTCACTCACCAGGACTTTCCCACTGCCTGGCTGCACTCACCAGGACTTTCCCACTGCCTGGCTTCACTCACCAGGACTTTCACCTAGATTCACTCACTAGGGTTTTCACAACTGCTTGGCTTCACTCACCAAGACTTTCCCACTGCCTGGCTTCACTCACCAGGACTTTCCCACTGCCTGGCTTCACTCACCAGGACTTATACGTCTGCCTGGCTTCACTAACCAGGACTTTCCACATCCGGTCTAGAGAACGAGCTACCGAGCCCTCTCTGACCACAGTCCGGAGAACGAGCTACCGAGCCCTCTCCGACTTCCATCCGGTCCAGAGAACGAGCTCCCGAGCCCTCTCTGACCACAGTCCGGAGAACGAGCTACCGAGCCCTCTCCGACTTCCCATGTGCCAAGCTTCCATACTTGGACTTCTCCGTGCCAAGTCTCCATACTTGGACTTTTCCCGTGTCAAGCTCCCTGCTTGGACTTTTCACCATGCCAAACTCCCTGCTTGGACTTTTCACCATGCCAAACTCCCTGCTTGGACTTTTCCCATGCCAAGCTCCCTGCTTGGACTTTTCCGAGTCAGGTCAACTCACCTCGGGTCAACCAGGTCAACATTGACCAAGGGTTGCACCCACAACCTCCCAAGTTTCTGTTCTTGTCAAACTTCAAGATACAACTTGAGTCTGGTCAACTCGAGTCAGGTCAACAGGTCAACCTTGACCTAAGGTTGCACCAACAATCTCCCATCAAAATACAACTCTTCTGTTCTCGTCAAATATCAAAATACAACTCGAGTCAGGTCAACTCGAGTCGGGTCAACCAGGTCAACCTTGACCTAAGGTTGCACCAAAATCTCCCCCTTTTTGATGTTTGACAAAACCATAACCTAACTTAGGTTTTCTAATGTTCTTCCTTGAACATTCTCCCCAAACCTACACTCTCCCCCTTTTTGACACACATCAAAAAGAGTGAATCAAGGTCAAGAGTTTCTTTCTAATGAAGGCTCCATACCTTTCATTGAAAACCTTAATTTCCCCCTTGATACTAAGGTCAACAATTAACTTAGTGATAATCCGATATCACTCAAGTCTTTAGGAGTAAAAACTCCCCCTAAAAGTCAACTCCCCCTTAACTAATAGGTAAAACTCCCCCTAAAGGTCAACTCCCCCTTGACCATTGCACCAACAATGTCTTGGAGAGTTTCAAACCTTCAAAATACCAACTCCCGAGCTGAAATTTCAGACAACATGTCGAATTTCAGCAATTTGGCACGCCCTGATCGGTCACCAGACCGATCAGGCTCCCTCTGGATCGGTCCAGTGACCGATCCACACAGACCTGGACCGATCAGGGAACCTTCTAATCGGTCCACGACCTCTTATTTCTGATTTCTGAATTTTTCTTCTCCCGAAATTCAGAAACCTCTAGAAAATCACAGAAAATTTCAAAAATTGTAAAATTTTGAGGATACATTTCTCATAACATATACTATCATGGAAAAATAATTTTCTATGAAAATATCTTCTATTTTTCAATCTTGATACAAAGTTCAAAAGTCTTTGAAATAGCTCAAAGTTAACTCATCTTTGTATCACCTTGTTCAATGATGAATGCTATCACTAGAAAAGCTTCATCAAGGTTTTTCAAATCAACTTTGAAATGATTTTAAACCATTTAATTTAGGACCACAATCTTAGGGCTAAATGTACATGACTTGTACACAAGCTTTCCCTATGAACCTCCAATTAGAATTAGGCTCATCTAGGTACAAGAACTATGCACCTTGATCCTAACTCATCATCCTAATATCTCACACGCATCTAAGGTGTATCAAACAAATCCAAGTCAATTTTGATGTGAGATATGGGTTTAGGTTAGCTTAATCTAAGTTCTCATGCATTTTTCTAAATAACATTTTGATCAAATTGTGTTTTTGTCCTTAAATCAAATTAATTGATTATAAATGCAAAAGATGATGACATGACATATAATTGTATCATAAATGGAAACATGTGCCAATGTCATGATGTCATGGCATAAAGTATGAAACTTAAATAAAGCATGACATTTAACTAACCTAAGCATTATCATGACATTTCAAATGATGATAAATTAAGTATGATGTCATGACATGGCATATGGCAAACAATATATGGCAAATAATATATAAAGGTATAGAAAATACCTAATTCTAGCCTTAGTTGCCATTTTTGATAATTTTGATCATTTTTCCATAGGTTCTATATTCCTAAGTGTAATAGATCTAGCATCTTATACCAAAGATTTTTAGATCACTATGTGCCAATTAGATTGACTCTAGAAAACTCCTCAAATTTGATTGGCACATTCTAATCACCTTAGGAATAATTCTTAATTTCATTTTCAAGGCTTGATTATACCTTGAAAAATCCTAAAGTGCCACCTTTTGCCATGATTAGGTTAACTACCTATTCAAGTAAGGTTGGCACACCCTAACTAATCTAGCGTGATGAAATCACGCTCCTAGTAACCCAATACCTATTGGAGCTCATTGGGTTCACTAAATATTCACTAGGGATGACTTCCCTAGCAACCCTCCTAATGACCCTCCTAGGCTTTAAAGTCTTAGTCATTTGGGACTCATCAAGATCAACCCTAGAGGCGAATCCCCTTGTGACCTTGGTGATGGTCTTCCTAGCCCTAGATTTTGTTCCATAATCGAATGGAACATTATGATAAGTGGGCTTGACCACTTGGGACTTAGGTTTGTGACCCAAACCTTTCTTGTCCTTGGACATTGGTTTTTGACCCTTAAACCCTAGAGATGACTTCTCCAAGTTCTTAAGAGCCTTTTCCAAAGTATCAAGTCTTGACCTCAAGACTTGATTCTCCTTCTCTAATACCTCAATTTTAATTTTTCATTTTTCTTTGAGGTATTCCTAGGCATGTGTCTAGTTGTTTTGGGATTTCTACCTAGATTTTCCTTAACCTTAGATGAATTAATCCTAGGGTTGGCATTTCTAGTATTATCCTTATCTAGGTTAACATGTTTAACTCCTAAGCTCATGTATTGGTTCCTAAAATTAACATGCTTATCATTATTAGCAATTGCAATAAAACTACTAGCATGTGTCTTATTAGAATTGCAATAACGTGCCTTAAAAGTTACCATAGGGTTTGCCTTAGCTCCCCCTATCGATGTGCTCGGTCTCTTGTCCTTGTGATGTTGCCTCCCCCTCGGACATTGGCTCCTATAGTGTCCCCTTTGCTTGCATTGGAAACACACCACGTGCTCCTTGCCCTTGCGTATCGAGACTCCGGCTTCCTTGACTTTTGGTGCCGGTGGAGTCTTCCTAATCCTCCTTGGACACTTACTCTTATAATATCCATACTCCCTACACTCAAAGCACATTATGTGTAATTTATTTGAAATTGAAATGCTTGAGTTACCTAGGTTTGAGGATGGATGAAGACTTTCTTCTTCATCCCTTCCGGAGGTAGAAGCTTCTTCCTCTTGCTCCATTCTTGAAGAAGAACTCTCCTCCTCTTCTTCCTTAGATGTTGAGTAGCCCTCAACTTCTAATTCCTCTCCTCCATGATGTGAGCTACTTGTCTCACGTGACTCCTCTTCATGACTTGAAATAGAGCTTCCCTCATGGAGCTTGGCCATGTTGTTCCACAACTCCTTGGCATTGTTGTATCCACCTATCTTACATAGAATGTCATTAGGTAATGAGAATTCAAATACTTTCATTACCTCATCGTTGATTGTGGAATGGTGGATTTGTTCCCTTGTCCACTTCTTCTTCTCGAGTGGTTTTCCTTCCTTATCCATTGGAGGCTTGAAACCTAATTGAACACAACTCCAATTTTCAAGGTTAGTCATAAGAAAATACCTCATTCTTACCTTCCAATACGCGAAGTCGTCGCGGTCATAGAAAGGTGGAATGGTGATGTCTTCTCCGAGTTGATCCATCTCTAGCTTGTGCTCCCTCGGGTGTTAATCCGATGAAGAGCAACCTTGCTCTGATACCACTTGTTGGGATCGTCGTACTCGGCTAGAGAGGGGGGTGTGAATAGCCGACCCCAAATTGCTCGTTTCTTGCTATGATTAGGGTTAGCGCAGCGGAAATAACTAAATAGAAACGCAAAAAGGAAAGATCAAACCTCAAACTCGAACTCGACGATGTAACGAGGTTCGGAGATGAAACTCCTACTCCTCGGCGTGTCCGTAAGGTGGACGAAGCCTATCAATCCGTCGGTGGATGAGTCCCCGGAAAACCGGCTAATATGAACTCCTTCTGGGTGGAGAAACCTCACCACAAAGTCTTTGCAACAGCAAAACAGAGAAGTACAACAATAGAGGAAACAAACAAGAACAATAGAAATTGTAAACACACTTGCTTGCCTTCTCGTCGGAGTCCGTTGATGAAGCAGCAGCTTCACGGCTCCAGCAGCTAGAAAACCAGCACGAAGCTCACGCGAAGCTTCAGCAAACCGAGAGCTCAGCAAAGCTCAAATCGCAGTAAGGAGGAAGAGCAAGAACTATTACTGTAGAGGCCCTCGATCTGGATATATAACCTGCGAAGAAGAAGACACATAAACTAGCCGTTGTGTCGCAACGGCTAGGGCCTGGACCGATCAGGCACACTCCTGATCGGTCCAGGAGTGTTCTGATCGGTCTTGGGGACCGATCAGGCTAAGCCTGGACCGATCAGGCTATGTCCTGATCGGTCCAGGAAGACCCTGATCGGTCCTGGGGACCGATCAGAGCTTCCTCTGATCGGTCCAGGGACCGATCAACATGCATGTCCCTTCCTTTTTCTCCCGAACTTCTTGCCTTCTGATCGTTGTTTCCTGATCGGTCTGCAGACCGATCAGATAACACTCAGTAGGCTACTGTTTGGTTACTGATCGGTCACCAGACCGATCCAGATACCCAATGTATCACTGGATCGATCCACTGATCGATCCAGAGCTTGGTTTTTGCCCAAACCAAGTCCCAAGCCTTCCAAACCAACATCCGGTCAACCTTGACCTGTTGGTACATCATGCTTAGCATCCGGTCACTCCCTTGACCTGCTAAGACTCCCCACCAAGTGTCCGGTCAATCCCTTTAACCCACTTGGACTTTTCTCTTCGTGCCAAGTATCCGGTCACTCCCTTGACCTTCTTGACCTTCACAACACCAGATGTCCGATCAGCCTTGATCCATCTGGATTTTTCCTTGCCCGGCTTCACTCACCAGGACTTCCCAACTGCCTGGCTTCACTCACCAGGACTTTCACCAACTGCCTGGCTTCACTCACCAGGACTTTCCCACTGCCTGGCTTCACTCACCAGGACTTTCCCACTGCCTAGCTTCACTCACCAGGACTTTCACCTAGCTTCACTCACTAGGGTTTTCACAACTGCTTGGCTTCACTCACTAGGACTTTCCCACTGCCTGGCTTCACTCACCAGGACTTTCCCACTGCCTGGCTTCACTCACCAGGACTTATACGTCTGCCTGGCTTCACTTACCAGGACTTTCCACATCCGGTCTAGAGAACGAGCTACCGAGCCCTCTCTGACCACAGTCTGGAGAACGAGCTACCGTGCCCACTCTGACTTCCATCCGGTCCAGAGAACGAGCTCCCGAGCCCTCTCTGACCACAGTCCGGAGAACGAGCTACCGAGCCCTCTCCGACTTCCCATGTGCCAAGCTTCCATACTTGGACTTCTCCGTGCCAAGTCTCCATACTTGGACTTTTCCCGTGCCAAGCTCCCTGCTTGGACTTTTCACCATGCCAAACTCCCTGCTTGGACTTTTCACCATGCCAAACTCCCTGCTTGGAATTTTCTCATGCCAAGCTCCCTGCTTGGACTTTTCCGAGTCAGGTCAACTCACCTCAGGTCAACCTTGACCAAGGGTTGCACCCACAACCTCCCAAGTTTCTGTTCTTGTCAAACATCAAGATACAACTTGAGTCAGGTCAACTCGAGTCAGGTCACCAGGTCAACCTTGATCTAAGGTTGCACCAACAATCTCCCATCAAAATACAACTCTTCTGTTCTCGTCAAACATCAAAATACAACTCGAGTCAGGTCAAGTCGAGTCGGGTCAACCAGGTCAACCTTGACCTAAGGTTGCACCAACAATAAGTTGGGAAATAATATTATTTATATGGTGTGTTGTTGATTATAGAAGGAAACTGTGTCCTAATATTCTAGATTGATGATGTCCCCTTGAGAAGCTCATAAGGATTGTCTGTAAACCCTACAGTTGGATTTAGTCCGGCATGACAATGAAGTTGAGTGGTATTACTCTTGGAGCTAGATGTTAATTAAGTGAGTGACAGTAACTCATTTGATTAATGGACATTTGATATCTTAAACACAAGGAGATTAACGCACTCATAATACGAAGGAGCCTATAATGTAATATAGGATTGGTGCAGTAGTTCAATAATAACTCTTTAGTGGTATGAGTTATTATTGATGAACTTGAGTTGGGTGTTCGGTGCAAACACAGGAAGCTCAAGCTCATCAGGAGACTGAAACTAATTCCTCCTCTCAGTTCCTTTTGTAGTCTCTATTAAACCTTGTATCCACAAAGTCCACTTCTTACCTAAGTAATGGGACAGACGCATCCTTGCTTGGAGCAAGGGGGGTCGGCCAAGCATTAATTTAGAGCCAAGAGGTGGCCGACCAAAGCTTAATGCCCAAGCTAAGGGCCGACCACATGAAGAATAAAAGATATTTTAATTTTTGTTAAAATCTTTCCTTAAGTAGCCATTCATGAAGGGATTTAAAAGAGAAATTTTAATTTCCTTTTATAGACATCCTCATGTTTTTAAAAGAGAGTTTTAAAATTTTAAAATCTTTTCTTTTATAGCTATCTACAAAAGATTAAAGAGAGATTTTAATTTTGTTAAAATCTTTCCATATTTGTAGTTATCTATAATGTTTAAAAGAGAGATTTTAATTTTTGATAAAACTTTCCTTTTTTGTAACCATGATTTAAAAAGAGAAGTTTTAATTAATCTTTCCTTTTTCTAGTTGTCTACATGTTTTTAAAAGGGAGAGATTAATTTTAAAACTTTCCTTTTGTTGCCATGTACAATAGAAAATTTAAAAGAGAGAGATTTTAATTGTTGTTAAAATTTTCTTATTTTAAAGGGAGGCCACAAATAAGGAAGTTCTAATTATGTTTAAAACTTTCCTTCTTTGCCATGACCAAGGGTTATAAAAGAGAAGGAGAGGTTGCTTCATGAGAGAATATAATTCTATTCCCTCCTCTCTTTTCCATGGGTGGCCGACCACTCTTCTTTTCTCTTCTCCCTTTGGTTTCTCTCCTAGAGGTCAGCGGTAATTGTCTTCCTTCTTCAAGCTAGGGCCAGGGATACAAGAGAGGAGCTTTCCACCCTAGAGCTTGCAACAAGAGAAGAGGCTTTCTTCCTTAGGTTTGGCGGCAAGAGAGGAAGCTTATCTTGTTGTGGCTGGTGGCTTGGAGGTAAGGAAGAAGAAGAGAAGGAAATTTCCTATTTTGGCACCCCTTAGTAGCTCGAGTTTCTTAGAGGCAAAGAAGTGGTTTGGGTGGAGTTATCTTGATTGATCATCACCCACACGACGTCCAAGAGAAGGAGAGGAGTACAACAGAAGATCAAGAGGTCATTAGCTACAAAGAAAAGTATAACTAATTAATGGTTTCCACTTCAAATTAATTAGTTACTTTTCTTTGCATGAATTCAGAAACACCAACACAAGAGGATATCGATTTTAGGTTATCATTTTGTTATCGATTTTATTTTTTGATTTCATGTTTCGATATTGTGCTTTTATTGAGGTCTCTGTAGTTAAACCTAGTTTACTGTAAGAAGTTAAATATCTGATTTCTTTGAAAGGCTTTATCTAGGAAGTGGTGAATGATCCCATACCCAAGAAGGCCTAGAGCCTCGCCATGTTTAACCTGGAAGTCGATCTTTGAAATAGATATTTAATTAACTTCTGTAATATGGTTTAACTTATGAAGAACACATCGGTTAAACTTGGAGTAAAAATATTAAGTATTATTTCCAATCCAAGTTTAACTTCTGAAGGAAAATTTGGATTAATAATGTTAAGCATCGTTTACAATCCAAATTTAACTTTTGTAGAGCACATGGGTAGATAGGATAGTTCTATGCTTGCACACATTTTTATACAGGGGAACTAGAACGGTATTCCGAGTAGAAACCAACAATTGGTATCAGAGTTAGGTTTTTGCCTCTGTGTATTTGGTTTTTAGTTAATTATGCACTTTTCATACATAAGTTTAGGCAGGATAATAGTAGGATGTGCAAATAGATTAACTCTGTGGTTGCAGGCTCCAACTATTGTGGCCTATTGTGATTGTGTGTGATTGGACCCTTGGACATGTCGAGGGCATTTTACTTGTGTGCATGATTGTAGTTATTAAATACAGCAGGAGTTGTATTAGTTATTAGGATTTTACATTATGTTTGATCTAGATTACATGTACATTCCTTCATGGAATATAGGATCGATAAATGTAAAATTTTATTTTTTTGTCGCGGATCGTATCCTTGCAAGGTGTGGTACTAATTGAGCACCAGTGGCACAGTGGAAAATGAAGCATGATGGATGTGACGACGTAAACCCTTTGGCGGCAGCTAGGGTTGGTGGCATACGAATGAAAACATTGGATGAGACCATAATAGTGGAAAATTATTTTTTCTTATTTATTGCCTTTTATGCTGTGTGTGCTTGTTTGCATGTTAAAATTCCTCGTTTCTAAATAACTAAGTGGGAGAGGAATTAATTAAATTCCACGGTCTCCATTATTGGTTTGTAAGTGATGCATTCAAACTTGTGCGTTGGCTCTGAGTGCCTTCCTCCACATTGGATGAGTTTGTTTGCGGATTACTAGATCAAACTTCCTTAATGGATGATTATAGGAAATTATTTAGGAGCGTGTGATCTTCTCCATGTGAAGGGGCACAATCCTATTTAATGGACTTAGTATCATGTAATGCTATGCACTTACGCGCGTTTAATAGTATCCTCCCCGTCGAAGTCACTACTATTATTTGTGTGACCGAAAAAAATCAACTATTAATTTGTCAGAAAGCTAGGTTGACAAGATAATAAAATTAATGGGTAAAACTCCCTCTTACAAATGTTTGAATTTGTATACGTCCACACTATCATGGCATACAAAATTCATGGTATTTGAGGTAATTTTTATTTGTCATAAAGTTAGCTTGATAAGATAATTAATGGGTAAAACCTCCTCTTACAAATGTTTGAATTTGTATACGTCCAAACTATCATGTCATACAAAATTCACGGTGTTTTGAGGTGTTAGTGAATTTAAATAATATTATTTGAGGAATCAATATTATTTTAAATTCTAAGATTTTGACCAAATATTTAATCGAAGACAGCCCAACTATTAATTTTATTTGTCATAAAGTTAGGTTGACAAGATAATAAAATTAATGGAAAAAATCTCCTCTTATAAATGTTTGAGTTTGTCTACGTCCACACTAATGTGGCATATAAAATTCACGGTGTTTTGAGGTGTTGGTGAATTTAAATGATATTGAGGAATCAATATTATTTTAAGGTCTTGACCAAATATTTTGAGATTTTTATGATTTCAAATGTTTATCAATCTCCTAGTTGTTATATTAGAGAATACACATACAAGTCCCAATTATATTGATTGGAAACAAAAAGTAGATTGTCCTCGTAAAATTAGGAACAACAAATGTGTATCCTATCATTAGTTGTTGAAACATGTTTAGTGGTGTTATCTACCGGTATCTGGTGTGTAGATACGGGAGCTACTTATCATGTCTGTAATTCATTGCAGGGGTTCTAAGAAACACGACGATTACATAAAGGGGAAATCGCCGTCTACATGGGCAATGCTATGAAAGTGGCAGTTGTTGCAGTGGTAGATGTTTATTTATCTTTTGATAGGAATAAAACATTGATTTTGAGAAATTGTCTTTACGTACCAAGTTTTAGAAAGAACTTGATTTCAGTTTCTAAACTATTTAAGGATGGATATTCTATCTCTTTTGATGACAAAGTTGTTATCAAGAAAAATAGGGAAGTAATGTTGGGACTTTCGAGCCGCAAAAACCGCTTTTTACGTTGTGGAAACCTCGAAGTCTTGCCACGGATCCGTGCGAAGATATATGAAATAAATCATGTACAAGTTTCTAACCTAGATCTACCTTAGATCTACATGGGCAAGAAGCATTACCCTTGTTGTGTAGCCCTTCGCTTATCCCGCTCATCCAAAAAGGTTGCCGGATCTCGAGAGTGTCAAGCATACACTCCTCTATATGTATCCACATGGACAAGAAAATGGAGAAAACACCTTAGAGTGTGTAGCACTGATAACCATAATTTTGTATTGATATTTTGATTCATATAAGCATGTCATTTGATCTTCTCATGTGTTAATTCCACATTTATATCATATTTCATGAGTTAGAGTCATTTGTGGACTTAATTGCAAATTATATCATATTTGTGGTATTTGATGCTAATATTTGGTTGTATTCTTTGTAGGCATCAAAAGCGCAAGGGCTCGATCGGATTAGACTAGATTTGGGTTCAAATCTAGGGCTTAAATGAAGAGATCAAGCTTTGGAGTAATATGGATCGTCCATTCATGACTTGAGGAGATCTGAGCCATCTATCATGATCCAGTCCATCCAAGCCACAGTGGAGTAGATCACGACCATTGATCAAGATCTGAAGATTTAGAACAGATTTGGAGCAATTTTCACCGTTGGATCGATCCGGATAAATCACAGCCATTTGTTCTAATCTTGATTAGTTTTAAATGGGATGAGAAGCTACAGAGATCGCGTCAATTACTACAGTACGATCTTCAAGAAATAAAGGAGTGGTTGCGAGCTTGTGATCTCCTCCGATCTTCCACCGCCGGCGAGCAAGAGAGGTCAAGGACGACCCTTCCTCCGGCTGAAATCCATCCATCAGCAATCGGCGAGGCCACTTCATCCTCCTGCTCCAGATCTGACTGCCATTGCTGCTGTGACTTTGTGCGAGAAAGAAGAAGCAGAGAAGGAAAATCTGGTGGTTTCAGCTGATTTCTCTTCCTCATTCCGGCCGGAGATCTCCTTCCTGTGAAGTTCTGACTACATCCTTGCTTATTCCTGATTTCCGCACAATTCATTTGAATCTTCTAGATCAAAGTTCTTTTGATCAATTTATCATCGATTACAAGGTTAGGACATCTTCGTCCAATCCAGTGAGTGCTTGGGAATGCCCTAGCTCACTTCGGTTCAGCACTTCCCTCCTCTTTAATTTATGCACTTCGCTTCTTTTCCAGCTGAGAATGTTTGTTCTTGTTTCTGTTCAATTTCATAGATCCGAATTAGCTTTAGTTAGTTTCAATTTCTAGTTGTTGTTACTTCTTATCTGTTCATCTTCACAGCAATTCAATTTTGTTAGCACTGTTTAATTTGAGAAGTATTGGTTAGTTTCATTAGTTCAGTTGTGGAAGGAGTTCAGTTTGATTCTGTTACATGATCTTGATTTATGTTTGCCATTTGTGATTTTGCTTAATTCATGCTTTGATCTTGTTTGTGTTTGATTGTTGTTCTTGTTTGCTGTTTGTTTAGAATGCGAGTAGGTCAAATCGGTTTCAACTAAGTGCTCAAGTTTCCTTAATTTCTTTGCCCTTCCTTAATTCATTCCATCGGTAGTTTAGATAGGCTATCTTTTACTATTTGTCTTTTAGCATTTATAGTCTAAAACCCAAAACCCCATATCCAATAAATCAACCCTAAGATACCATAATTGCTATATTCATTGGGAGACGACCCGAGTCATCTCTATGCTACATTAGTGTAGAATGAATTCGGTCACTTAATTCTTTTGATACCCATTTCACGACAAAATTAGGGTTTATCAAGCACCCCAAAGGAGTCACGACAATGGAGGAGAGGGAGAGAAGAACAAGAGAGGAAGGAGAAGATGATGCCTTGAATGAAAAAACAATTCATTCCATCACTATAGTGGCCGACCACTTCAATGAGGTTTAATACCTCCATGGAATACTAAGAGTCATGGCTCTTTATCTCCTTCATGAGGTGGCACACACTTGATGTAGCCATGATGATGTGGACCATGATCATTGGCCGGCCCCATGCCCAGTCACAATGAGATGGCAATTGGTCAAGTCAAACTTGACCCTTCATCTTCCCTCTCAAGTCAAGGCAAACTTGACCCTTTAATCTCCCATGGTTGATCAAATCCAAACTTTGATTCAAGTCTATTTAATTTAATGAATCTCTATTCATTGAATTAAATTGATTCAATGAGTCATAATCTAAATTAGACTCATTCAACACATGAATTAAATTGAATCCAACTCAATTAGTCTAATTTGGATTACTCTTAATCCAATTTGGTTCATCATACGAACCTAATCCTCTTGGTCCATCGTATGAACCTATTCTCCATCTAATTGCCCTTTGTGTGTCACCCTATAGGTTCTTGTAATGTTGGCAATGCTCCTAACCCCATTTGGAAGCATAAGTAATGAGCGGTATCTAGCAACACATCATTACTACCCAAGTTACAAGAATGTTGAGATCCAACATCACCTTGTGACTACTAATTGTGACTCTCACAATATATAGTAATGTCCTTCTATCCTTGACATCTAGA
Organism: Zingiber officinale; assembly: GCF_018446385.1. NCBI lineage: Eukaryota > Viridiplantae > Streptophyta > Magnoliopsida > Zingiberales > Zingiberaceae > Zingiber > Zingiber officinale. The sequence goes on along the minus strand of NC_056006.1, from coordinate 55,885,098 downwards.
TTGATTATATTGAGGCATAGACCGTGTCATCCTCTAATCAATCTATATCTTGAACTCCAAGTTGACTCACTCTAAACAAATGAGCTCAATATCTCATATTGACTAATTTGGGCATGATCATGCACTTAGTGGTCTCACTCTATCAAGAATCATAATGTCACTCCTGTGATATAGGAGGGATAGACCCCATCTACATCATTTACATCCCTCCATATAATTTGTTACATACCCAGTAATCGCTTTTATAGTCCACCCAGTTATGGGTAACGTTTGACGAAACCAAAGTATGCAACTCCTTATGTAGGGAACCATGGTGACTTCAGGTCCAAGGACTCATAGTCATATTAATAGTCACATGAGAAAGTATATGACACTGATATAATGATCCATGATACTTTCTCATGGCGGGTCATTCAGTATACATTCTCCAATGCATACCCTTGTGTCAACTTGATATCTCTATATCCATGACTTGTGATATCAAGTCATTGAGTTAACCTACATGTTATTCTCATCGTGTTAACATTGTCCCTGAATGTTAATACTTGACTAGGAATGATTAAGATTAGTGTTCTCTATATCATCTCACTATCAATTCAACCAATCGATTGATATAAATAAGAACCTTCTACTCATGGACGTTATTATACTTAGTTATTTGGCACTAATACAAGTAAGTATAATAACCATAAAGAAATACCTTTATAAGTATATAGGAATATGATATATCGAGTCCATACAACAATCATCATATGATTAGCTCTAGGGCTCTAACTAACAATCTCCCACTAGCGCTAATGCCAATTAGTATAGGCTCTAAGGCCCAATGACCTAGTGTGACCATCATGCTTTCTCTATGCCAAAACCTTGGTCAAGGGATCAGCGACGTTAGCCTCTATGGGTACTCTGCAAATCTTCACATCTCCTCTATCGATGATCTCTCGAATGAGATGGAAGCATCATAGTATTTGTTTGGTCCGCTGGTGTGAGCGAGGTTCCTTAGCCTGTGCAATTGCTCCATTATTGTCACAATAGAGCTCTATAGGATCAACTATGCTAGGAACCACCCTAAGCTCAGTAATGAACTTGCAGATCCAAACTGCCTCCTTTGCTGCTTCTGATGCAGCAATATACTCGGCATCTGTTGTAGAATCAACAACTGTGTCCTTCTTCGAACTCTTTCAGCTCACAACATCATCATTCAAGCAAAATACGAACCTAGACTGCGATCTATAATCATCCTGGTCAGTTTGGAAGCTAGAATCACTATAACCCTTTACAGCTAGCTTGTCATTGCCTCCAAATATCAAGAAATATTCTTTAGTCATTCTCAAGTACTTAAGAATATTCTTAACCGCTATCCAGTGACGCTCACCTGGATCTGACTGGTATCTGCTCGTCATGCTTAAAGCATATGAAACATCAAGACGAGTACATAGCATGGCGTACATGATAGATCCTATGGCTGAAGCATAAGGGATCTTATCCATGCAGAGTCTCTCCTCTCTAGAAGAGGGGCATTGAGTCTTCGAAAGACTCACACCATGTGACATCGACAGAAATCCTTTCTTGGAATTCTGCATGGCAAACCGTAGTATTACCGTGTCAATATATGTACTTTGACTCAGGCCAAGCAATCTCTTAGATCTATCTCTATAGATCTTTATGCCTAGAATACAGGCTACTTCACCTAAGTCCTTCATTGAGAAACAATTCCCCAGTCAAGCCTTTACAGACTGCAGTAAAGGGATGTCATTTCCAATGAGTAGTATGTCATCCACATACAATACAAGGAAGACAACTATGTTCCCAACAACCTTCTTGTAGACACAGGGTTCATCTTCATTATTGATGAAACCAAACTGTTTGATCACATCATCGAATCAAAGATTCCATCTCCGAGAAGCTTGCTTTAATCCATAAATGGACTTATGCAGCTTGCATACTCTGCCAGTATGCAGTGGATCTACAAAACCCTCAGGTTGTGTCATGTACACATCCTCGAGCAAGTTTCCATTTGGAAATGTGGTTTTGACATCCATCTGCCAGATCTCATAATCGTGGTATGTTGCAATAGCAAGCATGATCCGAATGAACTTAAACATCGCTATTGGAGAAAATGTTTCATCATAGTCAATACCATGAATTTGCTTGAAACCTTTAGCTACCAAGCGACCCTTATAAGTAATAAGTCCATCCATGTCAGTCTTTCTCTTAAAGACCAACTTACACCCAATGGGTTTGACGCCTTCAGGTGGATCAACCAAAGTCCATACTTGGTTGGTGAACTTAGATTCAATCTCGGATCTCATGGCCTATAGCCATGACTCAGAATCTGGTCTCATCACAGCTTTCTGGTAGGAGGTAGGCTCATTCTCAACGAGCATAACATCATCATGGTCAAACAAGAGAAATGAGTATCTCTTAGGCTGACAACGTACCCTATCAGACCTACGAAGAGGTAGGTCTACTTGAACTGGTTGTTGTTCCTCAACCCCTTGTGGAACAATCTCATCATTCATAACACTTTGTGGTTCCAGTTCAACTTCCATCAAGGCTTCAGTGCTATGGTCCATATCTTGAACTTCTTCAATATCGAATGTACTCCAACTAGTTTTTTTAGAAACAAAGTCCCATTCTAGAAATACCCCAGTCTCAGCCACAAACACTTTGTGTTGACTGGGAATGTAGAAGTAATATCCCTTCGTTTCCTTGGGATATCCTATAAAATTGCACTTATCATATTTGGGTCCTAATTTATCCGAGACTTGATGTTGAACGTAAGCCTCATAATCCTAAATCCTCATAAAAGGCATCTGGACAATTCTCCAGTCCATATCCTATATGGTGTCTTTATCACAGCTTTCGATGGAACACGGTTAAGTGTGAAGGTTGTTGTGTCTAGAGCATATCCCCGAAAGGATAAAGGAAGATCTGTGTGACTCATCATAGACCGTACCATATGTAATACGGTATGATCCTCCTTTCAGATACACCATTCCACTGTGGTGTTCTAGGAGGAGTGAGTTGGGATAGAATCCCACACTCAGCTAGATAGTCACGAAACTCATGGCTAAGGTATTCACTACCTCGATCTGATTGAAGTATCTTAATACTCTTGCCTAGCGAGTTTTGTACTTCATTCTTGAATTCTTTGAAATTTTCAAAGGATTATGACTTATGGGTCATTAGATACACATAACCATATCTACTGAAATCATCAGTAAATGTAATGAAGTACCTATAACCACCTCTGGCAGTGACATTAAAAGGGCCACATACATCACTATGTATAAGTCCTAACAAGTCAGTCACTCTTTCACTGTGTCCACTAAAGGAAGTCTTGGTCATCTTGCCCAGTAGGCATGACTTACATATCACATATGATTCAAAATCAAATGAGTCCAGGAAACCATCTTTATGGAGTTGGGATAAGCGATTCTTATTTATATGACCTAAGCGACAATGCTAGAGATAGGTTCAGTTCATTTCATTTGACTTGAAACTTTTGGTACTTATGTTATAGATGAGGTTCTCTAAGTATAGAATGTAGAGTCCGTTCGTCAGAGGTGCACTACAATAGAACAAGTCGTTTAAATAAACGGAACAACATTTATTCTTTATTATAAACGAGAAGCCTTTCTTGTCTAAATAAAATATTGAAATGATGTTCTTTGTAAGAGCATACACATAACAACATTCATCTAATTCTAGTACAAGCCAAGAGGGCAGAGATAGATAGTAAGTTCTTACAGCAACAGCAGCAACCCGTGCTCCATTGCCTACTCGTAGGTCCACCTCACCCTTCGTCAATGCCCTGCTATTTCTCAGCGCCTGCACATTAGTACAAATGTGAGAAGCACATCCGGTATCCAATACCCATGATGCAAAAATAGATAGATTGACTTCTATAACATATATACTTGAAGTAGAAGTCTCACTCCTCTTCTTCTTAAGATCTTCCAGATATACTTTGTAGTTCCTCTTCCAGTGCCCGGTCTGACCGCAGTGGAAGCAGGTAGCATCATTGGCAACCCCTCCTTTAGGTTTCATTATCTTGCCTTTGCCCTTGGCTTGGGACTTTCCTTTACCCTTAGGCTTGCCCTTGCCTGTATGCTTTTTCACCATCAACATGGAGTTGGGCTTTACCCTCTTAAGGTTGAGCTAAGCAATTCTTAACATGCTTAGCAGCTTAGACAGTGGCTTGTCAATTTCGTTCATGTTGTAATTCATGACAAGTTGACTGTAGCTCTCTGGCAAGGATTGCAAGATCAAGTCTATGGCCAGCTCTTGGCCATGTGGGAATCCCAACCTCTGTAGGTTTTCTATGTACCCAATCATCTTGAGCACATATGGACCTACGGGAGTCCCATCTTGCATCTTGCATTGAAACAGTGCCTTGGAGATCTCAAAACTCTCGTGCCTCGCTTGTCCTTGATATAGTTGACGAAGATGTTCAACTATATCATAAGCAGACATCAACTCGTGTTGATTCTGAAGCTCAGAGTTCATGGTCGCGAGCATAAGGCATGACACATCTAATGCATCATCTTGATGCTTCTTATAAGCATCTCGGTCAGCTCGCGTGGCAGTGGAAGGAGGTGCCTCGGGAATGGGCTGCTCCAGGATGTACAGTTTTCTTTCTTAAATGAGAACAATTCTCTGATTCCTGTACCAGTCCAGGAAATTAGCTCCATTGAGTTTGTCCTTGTCAAGGACAGAACGCCAGAAGAAGGTGTTCGTGTTTGTCGACATGGCAATCTACAACAGAAATAATGTAGAAAGTAAATATCATATTCCATTTATCATTTAATTAGGCTTTTAACTAAATGATGCTCCCACTGAATTATAGAGCTTTTGTAGAATCAAGTCATGGATGTGGTCAAACCACACTACTAGATTCATACTAATGGGCTATAAATCACGCGGGACAAGATCCACATCATACTACGCCTTGAGTTAGCTTTGGCTAAATCACCCAAGAATTAGTATAATCGGTAGATATTAATTATCAATTATATCTCTATGCAACTCTTGTTTATAGGATCAAAATCTTCATTTAAAAAAAACTTTGAGTTAAGTTTGGCTAAATCACCCAAGATTTAGTATAAATGTGATCTTTATCCTATCTTCCCAACCGTTGGAATATGCCTATAGTTATACCCAATCAAATTGAGTTAACTAGTTATACTCAATCTAATTGAGTTTGTACTCACCCAAGCTTTGATAGGCGGGACCAAGATTGTCCCTCCGCACCCTACCAAGATAATATGTGTTGCTCTGCTTTGGCAGATTCAACAACAACAAATGATCGAGGTAGTGATGGGTATCAAAACTTGGTAGGCATTTCGAGTTGACTTGATTAAGATCTAATCTAATCGTAAATGTGTATCATATACGCATTAAGGCACTAATTACCCTACACTAGCATGCATCACATACACACAAGTAAATATATCAAGATATATATATATATATATATATATATATTATGATGAGGTCATGGCCCTACTATAATCTTCTCAAGCCAATGAGAAGATCGGACGGTCAATCTAGGGTCAACAGCTTCTTCAAGCATCTCCTTTGACCGCCTTGTGCTGTCGGCTTCCTTCTTGTAACTCCATCTTCAATTGTACATTACAAAATTTAAACTCGAGCTACATTCGAGTCTAAAACTATTTTACAATAGGAATATAAATAAAGGAGGCACGACGCACAGGTCGTAAATCACATACAACACGCACAACACAAAAATGGCGCGCAGGCCATATTATGAATTATAACACAATTTTTGTCCAATCAAATTGGGATTTTTGGGCCATGATCATCACAATATCATACATAATTATAAATTATATATTTTACATAAATTTCTATAATTTTACTACTGTTTTTATGAAATTTATGAGTTACAACTTCTCGGCGGTCCCGATTAGCGATTTTCGGGCGCGATCGCGGGACAATGCCCCTTGCGGGGTTAGGGGCAGTGCCCCTACTCACGAAATGAATATCGTGACTGTCCCATCTTGATATAACAGCACCTTAAGCCGTTGTCCCAAAATAATTTGGGCGAGATCTTGCCGTTTCGGAAGATTTTTCTAGGTAGCTGAAGCCTACAAGTGTCCAAACACTTGTTGCTTCGCCTCTGCGAGAAAAATATTCACAAAATCCATAAGAATAGTAAACTTACAGAAACTTTCAGATCTGATATCATTTCATAAAAATAAAATACAAACAAGTACATGCTTCGTACGTGGCTCTGATACCACTGTTGGGACTTTCGAGCCACAAAAACCGCTTTTTGCGTTGCGGAAACCTCGAAGTCTTGCCACGGATCCGTGCAAAGATATATGAAATAAATCATGTACATGTTTCTTACCTAGATCTACCTTAGATCTACATGGACAAGAAGTGTTACCCTTGTTGTGAATCCCTTAGCTTATCCCGCTCGTCCAAAAAGGTTGTCGGATCTCGAGAGTGTCAAGCGTACACTCCTCTATATGTATCCACACAGACAAGTAAATGGAGAAAACACCTTAGAGTGTGCTAGCACCCCAAAGGAGTCACGACAATGGAGGAGAGGGAGAGAAGAACAAGAGAGGAAGAAGAAGATAATGCCTTGAATGAATAATCAATTCATTCCATCACTCTAGTGGTCGACCACTTCAATGAGATTTAATACCTCCATGGAATACGAAGAGTCATGGCTCTTGATCTCCCTAATGAGGTGGCACACACTTGATGTAGCCATGATGATGTGGCCCATCATCATTGGTCGGCCCCATGCCAAGTCACAATGAGGTGGCAATTGGTCAAGTCAAACTTGACCCTTCATCTTCCCTCTCAAGTCAAGTCAAACTTGACCCTTTAATCTCCCATGGTTGATCAAATCCAACCTTTGATTCAATTCTATATAATTTAATGAATCTCTATTCATTGAATTAAATTAATTCAATGAGTCATAATCTAAATTAGACTCATTCAACACATGAATTAAATTGATTCCAACTTAATTTGTCTAATTTGGATTACTCTTAATCCAATTTGGTTCATCATATGAACTTAATCCTCTTGGTCCATCATATGAACTTATTCTCCATCTAATTACCATTTGTGTGTGACCCTATAGGTTCTTGTAACGTTTGCAATACTCCTAAACCCATTTAGAAGCATAAGTAATGAGTGGTATCTAGCAACACATCATTACTACCCAAGTTACAAGAATGTGGAGATCCAACATCACCTTGTGACTACTAATTGTGACTCTCACAATATATGATAATGTCCTTCTATCCTTGACATCTAGATTGATTAAATTATGGCATAGACCGTGTCATCCTCTAATCAATCTATATCTTAAACTCCAAGTAGATTCACTCTAAAAAATTAGCTCATTATCTCATATTGACTCATTTAGACATGATCATGCACTTAGTAGTCTCACTCTATCAAGAATCATGATGTCACTCCCGTCATATAGGAGGGATAGATCTCATCTATATCACTCACATCCTTCTGCATAATTTGTTACATACCCAGTAATCACCTTTATAGTCCACCCAGTTACGGGTGACGTTTGGCGAAGCCAAAGTATGCAACTTCTTATGTAGGGAACCATGGTGACTTCAGGTCCAAGGACTCATAGTCATACTAATAGTCACATGAGGAAGTATATGACACTCATATAACGATCCATGATACTTTCTCATGGTGGGTCATTCAGTATACATTCTCCAATGCATTCCCATGTGTCAACTTGATATCTCTATATCCATGACTTGTGAGATCAAGTCATCAAGTTGACCTACATGCTAGTCTCATCGCATTAACATTGTCCCTAAATGTTAATACTTGACTATGAATGATTAAGAGTAGTGTTCTTTATATCATCTCACTATCAATTCAACCAATCGATTGATATCGATAAGAATCTTCTACTCAAGGACGTTATTATACTTAGTTATTTGGCACCAATACAAGTAAGTATAATAACCATAAAGAAATGCCTTTATAAGTATATAGGAATATGATACATCGAGTCCATACAATAATCATCATATGATTGGCTCTAGGGCTCTAACTAACAAGTTATCTGTTCTGGTACATTGGTTGGCAATTTATATAAATCCAATAAATCCCACAATGCAACAAATGAAAATTAATAACACATGTTCTAATAAGAGAATGCAACCTTCAGAAATGAACCAAATATATCTTTGGCATCTAAGGCTAGGTTATATTAATTTAAGTAGGATTCAAAGGTTAATAGCCGATGGACTTTTGGGTTCATTGGTGGTGGAAAACTTTCCAACCTATGAGTCTTGCTTGGAAGGAAAAATGACCAAGAGACCTTTTAAGGTTAAGGGGTATAGAGCCAAAGATGTGTTGGAATTGGTTCATTCTAATATTTGTAAACTTATGACTATCCAAGCAAGAGTTGGTTTTGATTATTTTGTCTCTTTTATAGACGACTATTCGAGATACGGGTGCATTTACTTGATGCGCCGCAAGTCTGAGTGCTTTGATAAGTTCAAAGAGTACATGACTGATGTGGAGAAACGTCATGGTAAAAGTATCAAGACACTACGGTCTGATCATGGTGGTGAGTACCTCTTAGGAAAGTTTAGAAATTACTTATCAGAGGTAGGGATTCAATCCCAATTGTCTGCACCTGGTACACCCCAACAGATTGGTGTGGCGGAACGAAGCAATAGGACTCTTATAGAAATGGTTAGATCGATAATGAGTTACCAAATTCATTTTGGGGATATGCCCTGGAAATGGCAACGTATATTCTGAACTTAGTACCTTCTAAATTAGTATCCTCCACTCCCACAGAACTGTGGAATGGGCGTAAGCCTAATCTAAGATATGTTCGAATTTGGGGAAGTCCAACACATGTGTTGAAGGGAGACGTTGATAAGTTAGAATCATGTACTGAAGTCCGCTTGTTTATGGGATATCCTAAAGGACGAAAGGAGGTTTATTTTATAGTCCTAAGATCAGAAGGTCATTGTTAGCACCAATTCTTGATTTTTAGAAAAGGACTATGTAATGAATCACTAGCCCATGAGTGAAATTATTATAGAAGAAATGAAAGAGTACATGTCTACTTTAGTACCAACAGTGCAAGATGAAATATCACAAGAAACTGCAACACGTATCACAAATGATGCACAATTACTGGCAGTGCCTCGTCGTAGTGGGAAGGTTGTTAGGAAACCTAAAAGATTCATATTTTTGGGAGAGTCTTCGGACTTGATCCCAGGTAAACATGAACCTGATCCCCGAACATATGATGAAGCACTCCAAGATAATGATGCAGCATTTAGGTAAAGGGCAATGAATTCAAAAATAGAATCTATGTATTCTAACAAAGTCTGGGAGCTAGTAGAACCATCAAATGGTGTAAAAATCATTAGGTGTAAATGGGTCTACAAAAGAAAAGAGGGGCAGACGGGAAGGTGGAAACTTTCAAAGCAAGACTTGTTGCACAAGGGTATACTCAGAAAGAGAGAATCGATTATAAGGAAACATTTTCACCGGTAGCCATGCTTAAGTCTATTCGGATTCTTTTATCTATTGCTACTCATATGGATTATGAGATTTGGCAAATGGATGTCAAGACAGGTTTTCTTATTGGAAGTCTTGAAGAAAATATCCATATGAAGCAACCAGAGGGATTCATTACGAAGGGCAAAGAGCATCTTATATATAAGCTCAATCGATCTATGGACTAAAGCAAGCTTTGAGATCTTTGAACATCCATTTTAATGAAGTTATCTAGTCTTATGGATTTATTCAGTCTCCGAATGAGTCTTGTGTATATAAGAAGTGTGACGGAAATGTGGTGGTATTTCTTGTAATATACATAGATGATATTTTGCTCATTGGCAACAATGTCAAAATATTGTCAGAAGTAAGGGTATGGTTGTCCAAGTATTTTGATATGAAGGAGTTGGGAGAATGTGAACATATTCTTGCGATCAAAGTAATAAGGGATCGCATGAAAAGGATATTGTCTTTATCCCAAGCTTTATACATCAATACTATCCTAGCTCATTTTAGCATACAAAACTCCAAGAAAGGTTTTCTACCTTTTCAGCATAGAGTACCCTTATCTAAAGAGATGTCTCCTCAGACATCATAGGAGATAGAAGAGATGAAGGTGGTTCCTTATGCTTCGTCTGTAGGAAGCCTAATATATGCAATGCTATGTAAGAGACTTGATATCTATTTTGCCGTGGTCATGGTTAGCAGATATCGAACTCACCCAAGACAGAGATACTGGACTGCCGTAAAGCATATATTAAAGTATCTAAGAAGGACTAGAGATTATATGCCAGTTTACAAGGCAGATGATTTGCTCCCTATAGGTTACACAGACTCGGACTGATAGGGAAAATAGTAAGTCAACCTCGGGGTTTTGTGTTTACTTTAGGAGGTGGAGTCATAACAATGGAGGAGTGTTAAGCAGAAATGCGTTTCAGACTCCATCATAGAAGCTGAGTATGTGGCATCCTTTGAGGCAGCCATAGAATTTGTATGGCAAAGAAACTTCATGACGGACTTAAATGTGATTCCTGGTTTTTCCAAAATTATTACAATTTATTGTGATAATAGTGGTGCAGTAGCAAACTCGAAGAAACCACAAGCCCATAAGGCAAGTAAACACATAGAGTGCAAGTACCACCTAATACGAGGAGAGGTTATTGTTGCCAAGATTGCATCAGATGATAACCTGGCAGATCCTTTCACTAAGGCCTTTCTAGTGAGAGCTTTTGATGGGTATGTTGAGGGGAAGGGAATTAGATGTATGGAAACATAGTCTTTTAGTAGAAGTGGGAGATTGTTAGAATATATACTAAAAGCCTAGCTTTTTGTATAAACATTTAGTTTGAAATAAGAATCACATTGGTCAAATCTCTGCATTTATGTTAAATGCAATTGCCCATTTAATTTATATTGTAGATAACATGGTGTGTGGTGTCACACAAAAGATCATATTATCAGTTCCTTATAAATTATAAATAGTAACTCACAACCAAGATGGATTGGGACAAATTATTGGAATGATTGTAGTATAATTTGGTATTACTTTATCTTGACTATAAAATTACACTAGTACACTATGAGTGTATTGAGCATAACCATTTGAGGTTTTTCTTTTATATTGACTGCATAAAAGACAGGACCTCTGTTATTATGGAAGTATGTGCTCTTAATCCCGATATAATAACAATCACATATACTTAGTATTTATTTCTTTAATTTAGCAATGGGTGAGATTTAGCTCGTTAAATCAAGAGGCCTGATAAGTTGGGAAATAATATTATTTATATAGTGTGTTGTTGATTATAGAAGGAAACTGTGTCCTAGTAATCTAGGTTGATGATGCCCCCTGAGGAGCTCATAAGGATTGTCATGTAAACCTTGCAGGTGGATTTAGTCCGGCATGACAATGAAGTTGAGTGGTACTACTCTTGGAGCTAGATGTTAATTAAGTGAGTGGCAGTAACTCATTTGATTAATGGATATTCGATATCTTAAACAAAGGAAGATTAACGCACTCATAATAAGAAGGAACCCATAATGTAATATGGAATTGGTGCGGTAGTTCAATAATAACTCTTTAGTGGTATAAGTTATTATTGATGAACTTGAGTTGGGTGTTTGGGGCGAACACAGAATGCTCAAGCTCATCAGGATACCAAAACCAATTCCTCCTCTCGATTTCTGTTGTAGCCTCTATTAAGCCTAGTATCCACAAAGTCCACTTCTTACCCAAGTAATGGGCCAGATGCATCCTTGCTTAGACTAAGGGGGTCGACCAAGCATTAATTTGGAGCTAAGAGGTGGTCGGCCAAATCTTGATGCCCAAGCTAAGGGCCGGCCACATGAAGAATAAAAGGGATTTTAATTTTTATTAAAATTTTTCCTTAAGTAGACATTCATGAAGGAATTTAAAAGAGAAATTTTAATTTCCTTTTATAGACATCCTCATGGTTTTAAAAGAGAGTTTTAAAATTTTAAAATCTTTCCTTTTAGAGCTATCTACAAAAGATTAAAGAGAGATTTTAATATTGTTAAAATCTTTCCTTATTTGTAGTTATCTATAATGTTTAAAAGAGAGATTTTAATTTTTGATAAAACATTCTTTTTTTGCAACCATTATTGAAAAAGAGAAGTTTTAATTAATCTTTCCTTCTTATAGTTGTCTACATGTTTTTAAAAGAGAGAAACTAATTTTAAAACTTTTCTTTTGTCTCCATATACAATAGGAAATTTAAAAGGGAGAGATTTTAATTGTTGTTAAAATTTTCTTTTTTTAAAGGGAGGCCACAAATAAGGAAGTTTTAATTATGTTTAAAACTTTCCTTCTTTGCCATAACCAAGGATTATAAAAGAGAAGGAGAGGTTGCTTCATGAGAGAATATAATTCTATTCCCTCCTCTATTTTCCTTGGGTGGATGACCACTCTTCTTTTCTCTTCTCCTTTTGGTTTCTCTCCTAGAGGCCGGTGGCAATTGTCTTCCTTCTTCAAGCTAGGGCCGGTGAAACAAGAGAGGAAGCTTTTCACCCTAGAGCCGGCGGCAAGAGAAGAGGCTTTCTTGCTTCGGGCCGGCGGCAAGAGAGGAAGCTTATCTTGTTATGGTCGGTGGCTTGGAGGTAAGGAAGAAGAAGAGAAAGAAATTTCCTATTTTGGCATCCCTTGGTGGCTCGAGTTTCTTAGAGGCAAAGAAGTGGTTCGGGTGGCGTTATCTTGGTAGATCGTCGCCCACACGACATCCAAGAAAAGGAGAGGAATACAACAGAAGATCAAGAGGTCATTAGCTACAAAGAAAGGTATAACTAATTAATAGTTTCCGCTTCGAATTAATTAGTTACTTTTCTTTGCATGAATTCTGAAACACCAACACAAGAGGCTATCGATTTTAGGTTATCATTTTGTTATCGATTTTATTTTTCGATTTCATGTTTCGATATTGTGCTTCTGTTGAGGTCTCTGTAGTTAAATCTAGTTTACTGTAAGAAGTTAAATATCCGATTTCTTTGAAAGCCTTTATCTAGGAAGTGATGGATGATCTCATACCCAAGAAGGCCTAGTGCCTCACCATGTTTAACCTGGAAGTCGATCTTTGAAATAGATATTTAATTAACTTCTGTAATATGGTTTAACTTATGAGGAACACATCGATTAAACATGGAGTAAAAATGTTAAGTATCGTTTCCAATCCAAGTTTAACTTCTGAAGGACAATTTGGATTAATAATGTTACGCATCATTTGCAATCAATATTTAACTTCAGTAGAGCACATGGGTAGCTAGTATAGTTCTATGCTTGTACAAATTTTTGTACAGGGTAACTAGAACGGTATTCCGAGTAACAACCAACAGTGTGAACCACATAGTCGTGTCACATTTCCATAAAAGATGAAGACTTTGGCTATGTGGACCACACGACCATACCACCAGACTAGAGCCAAAGCAGCACATGGTCGTGTAGATTCACATGGTCGTGTCACAACCCATGCAAGGGTCATACTAAGTGCTATAAAAGGGATTTTTTTTCTCCCTTCTCACCAATCTTTGGCTTGGGGCTTGCCCTCATTCCTTTGAGAAGGGTTCTCCCTCTTGGGGGAACCCTAGAAGCCTCATCTTTGCCGATCTGTCCACCTCCGGAGCAAGGGAACGACCCTAAGGACGCCACGCTTCACGGAAGTGTGTGATTGGACCCTCTCTCTACTTCTTTGTATTGGTTTATAGTTTGCTTCTTTCTTCATCTTTGGTTGTATTTCATTTTCTATGAGTAGATCTCTAGATCTAGGATGTAGGAAGTAGCTATGATGTGATTGTAGATATATGAACTATTGATTTGGATATTTTCATATTCAATGAAGTGCTATGTCATGTTCTATTTGTGTTGTGCCTTCTATGTGTTTGATCAAGTGTGTGAATGGTGAAAACATGTAGATGTGGATTGATTGTGGATCCCATAGAGGGATGCCCTAGATTGTATGATCGAGGGACACTAGTGACAGGCAAATCCCGCTAACGGATGTTTAGGGTATCAACTTGAAAGGAGAAGCAATTCTCTACAAGGAAGTAGGTCGTTGTAGTCAATTGTAATCCTTATCTCTATGTTTATTAAGTAGTGTATGTGTTCCTATGTTGTATGACTGAGGGATGCTAGTAACAGGCAGATCCCGCTAACGAACTTCATAGGAATCATTTCTATTTAATTACAAGGGATGTTGATCTAACTACCCTACCAGTTGTCCATTTTGGGGGAGAGCCAGTAACTTTCTACATGTGCATAAGAATGGAGGTAAGGAGATGAATAATTCATAGAGTCATTAATTAGCATCATAGTAAAATCGAAATCCTAGTATCTATCAATCCCTAAATCTAAATCTCTCCTTTTCTCTACTCTTTACATTCTCTCATTCCTTCACTCTCTCTTTTCTAATTAACCTTTGATTGTCTAGATAGCTCACCGTCCAAAGATAACTAGTACTTAATCAACAATCCCTATTGATTCGATACCTTTTGTATTACTGATGATGTAACCGTGCACTTGTAGTTCGTAACAATAACCTTCGCTCGGTCATTCATATACTAGAAGTTTTATAAGGCCGAGCACCACTAAGCTCGGTCGAGCTTTGCCAATCCGAGCACATACAAGAACGTTGTGCTTGTTCAGACTTCGCTCGATCATTCATATACTAGAAGCTTTATAAGGCTGAGCGCCTCTAAGCTCGGTTGGGCTTTACACATCCGAGTACATACAAGCACGTTTGTTCTTGTTCGGCCTTCGCTCGGTCATTTATATACTAAAGTTAATAAGGCCGAGTGCCTCTAAGCTCGGTCAGGCTTTTCCCGTCCGAGCGCCTATAAGCTTGATCGGGCTTTGCCCATCCAAGCACATACAAGCACGTTTGTGCTTGCTTGACCTTTTATTCAGTCATTCTTCTACTAGTCATATCGACCACCATCAACTCATCCTTTCCCCCTCCGACTCATAGAAGCATTAGAGCTTGCCCACCTATTACTCACCACCTCTGGATTTCAATGTATGAGTCTTGCCCTTGCCTTTGGTTTGGGTCTTACCCTTACCGTTGGGGTTCCATTTTCCTTTTTAAACCATCAAAATGGTACTAGGCTTTGCCTTGTTATTGTTGACTTCAGTAGTTCTTAACATCCTCAACATCTCAGACAACGGTTTGTAAAATTTCATTCATATTATAGTTATTGACAAATTAACTGTAGCTCTCAGGTAACGACTATAAAATAAGGTAAGCGGCCAATTCTTATAGTAATGGAAATCCCAATTATTGTAGGTTTTCTACATATCCAATCATTTTGAGCACATATGGTCCTACGAGACTGTTAGAGTGTATACTAAAAGCCTAGCTTTTGTAAACATTTATTTGTTGAAATAAAAGAATCACATTGGTCAATATCTACATTTATTTGTTAAATGTAATTGTTCAATTAATTTATATAGTAGACAACATGGAGTGAGGTGTCACACTCAGAAGATCATGTTGTCGGTTCTCTATAAATTATAAACAAGTTGCTCACGACTTAAATGAAAAGGAACAAACCATCAGAATAGTCGTAGTGTAATTAAGTATTAGTTTATCTTGACTAATAAATTACACTGATACACTTTAAGTGTATTGAGTAGGATCATTTAGGTAAGTTTTTTTTGTATTGACTTAGTAAAAGAATTAGACCTTAGTTATTATGGAAGTGTGTGCTCTTAATCCTAATATAATAACAAGCACATATATTTAATATTTATTTCTTTGACTTATCAAAGGGTGAGGTTTAGTTCGATAAATCAATATGCCCGATAAGTTGAGAAATGATATTACTTATAGTGTGTGTTGTTGATTATAGAAGGAATTTGTGTCCTAGTTATCTATGTTGAGAATGTTCCCAAGAGGAGCTCATAAGGATTGTCATGTTAAACCCTGCAGGTAGAACTAGTCCGACATGACAATAAAGTTGAGTGGTACTACTCTTGGAGCTAGATATTAAGTAAGTGAGTTGTTAGTAACTTACGTAATTAGTGGGCATTCGTAATCTTAAACACAGGGAGACTAACACACTCATGATAAGAAGGAGCCCATAATGTAATTTGGGATTGGTGCGGTAGTACGGTAATAACTCTCTAGTGGAATGAGTTATTATCAATGAACGTGAGTTGTGTGTTCGGGGCGAGCATGAGATACTCAAGCTCATCGGAAGGCCAAAATCAATTTCTCCTCTAGGTCTCTGTCGTAGCCTCATTATAGCCTCAAGTCCATCTAAATGTAAGGCTCTTCTTGGTGTCCAAGAAGGGGGTCGGACCATTGCTTGGTGACCAAGCAATCGCCGGCCACATCCTCTTATAGGGGTCGGCCCTATAGCTTGGTGACCAAGCTTGTAGGGGCCGGCAAATATTAATTCAAATAGGAGGGTTGTTTTGAATTTTTAAAATCTCCTCTTTGTAGAAAACTATAAGTTTTAAAAGAGAGATTTTAATTTTTAAAACTTTCTTTATTTGAATTTGGCCACATGTTTTAATAGAGAGTTTTAAAAGTTTTAAAACTTTCATTTTTTTAACTATCCTCATGGTTTAAAAAAAAAGGGAGATAAGTTTTAAAATTAAAATTTTCTATCCTCATGTTAAAAAAGGAAATTTTATAAGAGAATTTTGAAATTTTAAAACATGGTTTTAATTTTTCGAAACTTTCCTTTTTTAACTCCTACTTTAGGAAAGAGAGCTTGTAAAATTTTATAAGAGTTTTTCTTGTAAAATTTTATAAAAATAAAATTCTTTTTTGCCCTTGATGAGGTGGCCGGCCACCTTGCTTGGTGCCCAAGCATGTGGCCGGCCATATTAAATTATTTAAAATCATCACAAAATTACATTTAGTGATTGATTCAATCAAGAGGAAAGAAAAGGAAAAATTAAAACGGAAAAGGAAAAAACTCTTTGATGATTTTATTTTTTGTAAAAAGCTTTTCCTTATTTGCCTTGGGCAAGTAATATAAAAGAAGGGGTGAGGGGGCTTTAAGAGACACAACTCTTATTCTTTTGCTTGGGTGATCTCTTGGTGGCCAGCCCTCTCCTTTCTCCCTTTCCCTTTTCTCTCTTCTCCTTGGTGGTGGTGGTGGCCGAATTCTTGAGGAAGAGGAAGGACTCTTTTGGGTGGTGTTCATCTTGGAGGATCGTCACCCACACGACATCCAAGGTGAGGTGAAGAATACGGAAGAAGATCTCGAGGTCATTAGCTTACAAAGAGAAGGTATAACTAGTAGTTTTCTTCCGCATCATACTAGTTATTTTCTTTGTAAGAATTCTAAATACAAGAGGCAATTAGATCTAGTTTATCAAATTTATTTTTCTATTTTGTGTTTTCTTCTTTTTCAAATTTGTGATTCGATTGTTCTTTTTGGTTAACCTAGAGTTATTTAAGGAAATAAATATTAGCATTCCTTAAAAGGCTTTGCCTAGGCGGTGGTGGTTGCTCCCATATCCAAGATGGCCATGTGCCTCGCCATGCAGTCCTGGAAGACAATTTTGGAAATTAATATTTATGGAATTAATAACTTAGGTAGATTTGAATCAATAGTGTTAAGTTCTACTTGCGATTCAAATCTAGACCATTAAGAACAGATTAGTTAAATTTGGTATCAATGATGTTAAGTTCCGTCTGCGATTCCTAATTTAACTTCTAAAGAACACAATAGGTTATTTAAGGAAAGGTTCGACACTTGTACAAAAAATTTTGTACAGTGGAACTGGTACGTTTTCCTAGGACTAACCAACAATTGGTATCAGAGCTAAGGTTTGCCTCTGTGTATTTTTAGAATTCAAATAGGTTATGCACATGTCATACATAATTTAGGAAGGAAAATAGTAGGATGCGCTAACTTGTTGGTTTTAGGCTCCAACTATTAGGGCTTATTGATATTGTGTGTGATTGGACCCTTGGGCATGTCAAGGGCATTATTTGTGTGCATGATTGTATGTATAAAATACAGCAGGAGCTATATTATTTTTAGAATTTTATTTTTGTTCGATCTAGAATACATGTACATTCCCTCGTGGAATATAGGATCGATATATGTAAAATTCTATTTTTGCTGCGGATCGGATTCTTGCGAGGCGTGGTACTTTTGGAGCACCAGAGGCGCAGCGGAATAAGAAGCAAGATGGATGCAACAACTCGACCCGATGGTGGAGGCTAAAGATGGCAGCAGCTAGGGTTGGAGCATACTGAAGACAGTGATGGAAAAAGCCATAATAGTTGGAAAATTAATTTCTAAATTTATTGCTTTTATTTACTGTGATGTTTATATGCATGTGATGTATGCTAGGATAGGTTAAAAATCCTCACTTTTAAATAACTAAGTGGGAGAGGGATTTTAATAAATCCCATGGTCTCCATTACTAGTTTGTAAGTGATGCAACAAGCTTGCGTGTTGGCTTTAAGTGCTTCCCTCCACAACGGATGGGTTTGTTGCAGATCACTAGATCAAACTTCCTTTTATGGATGGTTATAGGAAATTATTTAGGAGCGTGTGATCTTGTCCAACTGAAGGAGCATAATCCTATTTAATGGACTTAGTATCAAGTAATGGTATACACTTAGACGCATTCAATTGTATCCTCCCCAACGGAGTCACTGCTATTGTATTGTGTGACCAAAGTGAAACCAACTATTAATTTTATTTGTCATAAAGTTTGGATGACAAGATAATAAAATTAATGGGTCACACCCTCCTCTTACAAATGTTGAATTTGTATACGTCCACACTAACGTGGCATGCAATATTCATGGTGATTTGAGGTGTTGGTTAATTTAAAATAGTATTGTTTGAGGAATCAATATTATTCTAAATTTAGAGTCTTGACCAAAGTTTATTTTTGTGATTCTTAAGATGACTTTCAACCCACTAGCCATTATACTGAAAGAGAACAAACTTACTGGTCCCAACTATATTGATTGGAAAAGAAACCTGGACATTGTTCTTACTGCTGAAAGCTATAATTTTGTACTGACTGAGGCTTGCCCTGATGCACCTGATGGTGACTCTACCCCAAAGGAGATTGAGTATCATAAGAAATGGGTAAAAGCTGATGAGATGGCACGGTGTTACATTTTGGCATCAATGTCAAATATATTGCAACATCAGCATCAAGATTTACCAACAGCTTATGATATAATGAACAATCTCAAAGAACTCTTTGGGCACCAGAGTCGGACTGCTAGGCAAGAGGCAATAAGGAAGCTAATGACAGCCACCATGTCTGAGGGGACACCCGTAAGGGATCATATCCTCAAAATGATGGCTTATCTAAATGAAATACAAGTCCTTGGAGGAGAAATCGATGGGGAAACCCAGGTCGATATAATTCTCCAAATGCTACCCAAAAGTTTTGAGCAGTTCCGCCTGAACTATAACATGAACAAAAGAGAGTATACGTTGGCGGAACTTCTGACAGAACTACAGGCAGCAGAAGGAATATTTCGTCACAATTCTGAGATTCACTATGCTAAAAATGGTTCTACTTCTAAGTCGAAAGGCAAGAAGAAGAAGAAACAGGTATTTTCAGCAAAGAAGATGAATAAATCTCAGAGTACAGGACAGAAAGCTGGAATGAAGAAGCCAAAGGGCAAATGCTTCATCTGCAAGCAGTCTGGACATTGGAAAGTGGATTATCCTCGTACGAACTAGAATAATTGTAATACCCACTAAGCTTGTAAGATAAATATATGAATGTGGGATTTTGCCTTAGAAAAATAATAGGAAGTGAGTTGAAGCAAAAAGAAATAAAATGAAATAAAAAGAAGTGAAGGTCAAGGATTGAACCTTGAACCTCTTATATTATTCATAGAATTAATTAGTAGAAACCAATTGGGATAGAGAGAAGATGTTGATAGCAAAGGAGGGAAATTCATGATAAGGGTGAGAGTAAAAGCTAGCCAAAAGAAGACAAGAAAAGAGCAAGAGAAAGGCAACTTGCCTTCCTCCCTTTCTCTCCCTCTTCCTCTTTGCTTTTGCCAAAAATTTAAAGAGGGAATTAAGAGGATTCAATCCCCCTTATTTCATCATGAATGGTAAGAATAAATGAATAAATAAAATAAATAGGAAATAGGAAAAAAGGCAAAGGGAGAAGGAAAGCAAAAATCAATTTTGCTACCTCTTCCCCCTTAACATAAAAGGGACAAGAAAAGAGAAGTTTATTTTTCTCTCATTTTCTCTCATTCTTCCTCTCCCTCACCGAAACCATCAGTCCCCTCTCCTCCATCTTCGGCCCCAAAGCCAAGGTTTTTCCCCTAAGAAAGCCTAAGATACAAGGAGGACTTAGCAAGGGAATCAAGGGAAAGGAATTAGAAGAAGAGGCTACTTCTTCCATCACCATACCTTAGATCCACAAGCGAAAAGGATGTAAGCTTCCCCACACCTGTGGTACAAGGATTTTTATGTGATTTTCGGATTTTATGAGGATTAGAAAACCTAGGAAAGAATTTAAGAAAATTCGGCTATAGAAAGGGTTTTCAAATCTAGGAAGGTTTAAACAAGTCTTTATTTCATGATATGTTTTCTATGCTATGTAGGAAGGATTTTCTTCATGTTTTTATATCTAATTGATGCTTGATCAGAGAAGTGCCTAACCCTAGAATTTCGGCCAAAAATATTTTAAGGAGGTTAGGGAAAACATTGTGTAACCAAACTAGTACAAGATTCCCTCCATGAACTACTAAGGGTCTTTTATTGGTTTTCTTGCTTGAAAGTTACTTGGAACCAAAAGAAATCCATTTATATGTTTCAGCCAAGAAAAGGGCTTAGGGTTAGGTAGACCTTTAAATTTAAGTAACCATGTTTGTATGATAGAATATAGAGTTCTCTTAAAGAATTGCATGTTGAACATTGCTAGAAATTCATGAACTCTTATTTTAGATTTTCGGCCATGATAAGATGGATAGTTTAGAAAAGCTTGAAAAAAATTCTAATATTCTCAAGACCTCTGTGATATTATGATATGAAAGTTGTTTAATGCTCTCATGTTTAATTGGAGTATAGAAAATTAGTTACATGATATATGACATGTAAGATCACAAGGGTCCTAGCTTGTTTATGAACCCACTTTGTATATGATGTTCTTAGTAATTTTTGCCATGAAACTTACTTAGGTTTTTCCATGCTTTAGGCCACTTAAAACCTAGTTTAAAGATTGGTAGGTTTCGGCCATGAGGAAAAATAAAAGAAAAAGGGAAAGAAACCTAGGAAGCCTAAGACACAATTCACATGTATGTTTATTATGCTTGTCTTTATTCATGCTATGAAACTTGTATGATTTCTTATGCTTTTAGGCTATTTGAAGCAAGTTTATATACTGTTGAGTTTCGGCCAAGTAGGCTTTAAAAGACTTAGAGGCCTTAGAAATGAAACCAAATGTGTTAAAAGTGCTTCTTATGAAAATATGATAATGTGTTGATTGTGTCACATGCTTGTATAATTTTTCCATGACCTAAATGGACCATTGTATGTTTCGGCCATGAAGGGATAGATGCCCTAGAGACCCTAGAACAAAAATTAAATATGCTTATGTCACTCTACATGAAATATGATAAGTAGAAAGACAAAGTTCCCATGCAATATGTTGTTTAATGACCTAATTGAGGCTAGGGTAAGTTTCGGCCATACATATTGTATAATGTCTTATTATGAATTTATACATGATGTTAGTTCAAGTTCACATGCTTGTATTGTTGTTTGTTTTTTTAGCCCTAATGAACACTTGTTAAAAGTTTGACCATGACATATGTTAAGGGCTTGAAGGACTTAGGAACTAGCTCAATATGCTTACTATGTTACTTGGGAAAAAATGCTATAAATGTGGTTTAAGGTTTCCATGCTTTCATGACATTTGAGACCTTGTTTCACACCTGATAGGGTTTTGGCCACATGAAGTTTAGGGACTTGGAGAACTTAGAAACCAAGTAAATCATGCTTATAATGCTTCCTATGAAATTGATGTAATGATAATTTAGGTTCCACATGCTTGGAGGTTATTTCTACCTAAATTAAGATCTAAGGGGGTTCGGCCATGATAAGAACCCAAGGGATTAGGAAGCTTAGAACCCAAGTTAACTATGTTACCATGTTTCTTATGATAGTATAATCACATGATACACCCTTATGCTTAAATATGAATGCTTGTGATTTATATTTTTTATGATATGATATGTGTTTAGAAATATACATGCTTTGATGATATGTTATGTGCTTAGAATATGCATGCTTGATGATATGCTATATGCTTAGAATATGAATGTTTTTATGATATGATATGTGTTTAGAAATATGCATGCTTTGATGATATGTTATGTGCTTAGAATATGCAAGCTTGATGATATGTTATATGCTTAGAATATGCATGCTTTTATGATATGCTATGTGGATAGAAATGTGCATGCTTTGATGATATGCTATGTGCCTAAAATATGCATGCTTTTATGACATGATGTATGCCTAAGTGATGCATATATTTTTTTTATGACATGATGTATGCCTAAGTGATGCATACTTTTTATGACATGATGTATGCCTAAGTGATGCATACTTTTATGACATGATGTATGCCTAAGTGATGCATACTTTTATATGATGTATGCCTAAGTGATGCATACTTTTATGACATGATGTATGCCTAAGTGATGCATACTTTTATATGATGTATGCCTAAGTGATGCATGCTTGTATGATGTATGATATGTATAAGTATGACATGTATTTTACTTTGAATGGCTTGTACCAAAAGTGTGGGCTCCTTATGCGCCCCTAGATCGAATTACGGGCCTAGTAAAGGGTGGGCTCCTTACGTGCCCCTAGGTCGAGCTACGGGCCTAGTTTCCTAGTAGGTTCAAGACTAGCTACCTTGGATCTACTTAGGATGCGCGCATTATGTATGTATGTTGTACTAAGCCGGGGCCCTGAATATGTTGATATTATGTTCAAGTATATGTATGTAAGAAGAAATGGTTTTAAAGATCATGAGACATACCCATGTTTTTTCGGATACATGTTTTCAAAATCATATTGCATATAATTTATGATTATGTTGTGATGATGCTATGATTTATGATATGCCATGATTAGATATGATTATGTTATGTTTCATGCTATGCCTTAAGAGTTTGATATTCCATGTCACCTTATGATGATACTATGATATGCCATGATTAGATATGCTTAGGTTATGTTTCATGCTATGCTTAAGAACTTGATATGCTACGCTACCTTAAGATGATACTATGATATGCCATGATTAGATATGATTATGTTATGTTTCATGCTATGCTGTAAGAGATAATATGCCATGACTAGTTATGATGTTGCTATGTTGCATGATATGCTTAAAGAGTATGATATGTTATTCCATGACTAGTTGAGATTATGTTATGTTGAGACATTCTTTGATTATGTGATGATTTTTGGTTTTAGTGAGTAGGAAAGAAACTTACTGAGCCATGAGTGCTCATAGCTTACTTTCCTTGTACCACAGATAAAGGAAAAAGCTGGATGAGCTAAAGGAGCAGCAGGAGAGGCAAGGAGATGTGTGTGGCGGTGGCTAGGCAACCAAATAAGAACCTACTTTAAGAACTTTTAAGAATTACACTGTGGTTTAGTAAACTGTAGTACTATATGGTTGACTTGATGTTATGTTTTATTTATCTTGTTATCATGTTATGGAAACCATATTAGTGTAGTTCGGCTTTTATTAAACCAAGAAAAAATGATTTTAAGTCTTCCGCTGTAATATGTACGTAGAGTATCGTAGCCCCGTCCCTTAGGGTTAGCAGGGAGGGCGGGCGTTACAATAATAAAAGTATATCTCATAATCTAGTAGTTGAAACATGTTTAGCGGTGTTATCTACTAGTACCTGGTGTGTAAATACGGGAGCCACTAATCATGTCTGCAATTCTTTGCAGGGGTTTCCAGGAAACCCGGTGACTACGATACTTATCTTTTGATAGGAATAGTGGGCAATGCTACTAAGGTGGCGGTTGTTGCAGTGGGAGACGTCTACTTATCTTTTGATAGGAATAGAAATTTGGTTTTAAGAAATTGTCTTTATGTGCCCAATTTTAGAAAGAATTTAATTTCAGTTTCTAAACTGTATTTGGACGGATATTCAGTTTCTTTTAGTAACAATGTGGTTATAAAGAGAAATAAGGTGATTATCTGTTCTGGTTCATTAGTTGGCAATTTATACACTTTAAATCCAATTTCTCCCACAAAGAAAAATATGGAAATTAATAACACATCTTCTAACTATAATAAGAGAAATGAACTTTCGGAGATGAATCAAACGTATCTTTGGCATCTAAGGCTTGGACATATTAACTTAAGTAGGACTCAAAGGCTTGTAGCCGATGGACTCTTGGGTTCATTAGAGTTGGAAAACTTTCCAACATGTGAATCTTGCTTGGAAGGAAAAATGACCAAGAGACCTTTTAAGGCCAAGGGGTATAGAGCCAAAGATGCATTAGACCTGGTTCATTCTTATTTGTGTGGTCCTATGTCTATCCAGGCAAGAAGTGGTTATGAATACTTCATCTCCTTTATAGACGATTATTCAAGATACGGATACATTTACCTGATGCGCCGCAAGTCTGAATGCTTTGACAAGTTCAAAGAATATAGGGTGATGTGGAGAAACGTCTTGGTAAAAGTATCAAGACACTACGGTCTGGTCGTGGTGGCGAATACCTCTTTGGAGAGTTTAGGAATTACTTATCAGAAGTCGGGATTCAATCCCAATTAACTGCACCAGGTACACCCCAATAGAATGGTGTGGCAGAACGATGGAATATGACTCTTATGGAAATGGTTAGATCGATGATGAGTTATTCAGAATTACCAAATTTGTTTTGGGGATATGCTTTAGAAACAGCAGTGTACAATCTGAATATGGTACCTTCTAAAACAGTTCCTTCTACTCCCATGGAATTATGGAATGGGCGTAAGCCTAGTCTGAATCATATCCGGATATGGGGTAGTCCAGCACATGTGCTGAAGGGAGATACTGACAAGTTGGAATCACGTACAGAAGTCTGTCTGTTTGTGGGATATCCTAAGGGAACGAAAGGTGGTTTGTTTTATAATCCTAAAAATCAGAAGATCATTAGTAGCACCAATGCTCAATTTTTAGAAGAAGATTATGTAATGAACCATAAGCCCATGAGTGAAATAGTTCTAGAAGAAATTAGAGAGGACACGTCTACTTTAGTACCAACAGTACAAGATGAAGTACCACAAGAGACTGCAACACGTGTTACACATGATACACGACCACAGACTGTAACGCCCCGCCCCTCCTGCTAAGGCGACGGGGGTTACTTGACGACACTTGCATACTTAACACAACGGAAGTCTTACTTAGAGAATTTAAAAAACCTTTTTCTTACTTAAAAATCACAATAGACATAAAAGGTCCACATAGCATACTTATCATAAATTTTGGGTCTTAATACCAAACACATACTTAAAGTCATGGAGTCATAAAGTAAAAACATCAATATGGCAAATTTCTTATTAAATGAAAGCAGGTCATTTCTTTTAGACAGTCCACTACCGCACACATCCTTCAAGCCCTCCTGCTGCTCCCCTAGTACATTCATTCCTTGCCTTTATCTGTGGTACAAGAAAGTAAGCTATGAGCACTCATAGCTCAGTAAGTTCCTTTCCTACTCACAAAAACCGTCAAGCATATCAAAATCACAAGTCATAAGACATAAAGACAAATGTATCATGTTAAGAGCATATCATTGCATATCATAACATAACATAAAGTATCATGGCATAATCATAAAGTATAAGCATGGTAAATTCCTAAACATATAACATGCAACATATGCAACATGTCTTTTGAAAACTTATACAATACATACTTAAACATAATCTCAACATGATTAGGGCCCCGGCTTGTACCACATACATAAATGCACGCGTCCTATGTAGGTCCAAGGTAGCAAGTCTTGAACCCTACAAGGCATACATACTAGGTCCGTTTCTTAGTCCATCGACCTAGGGGCACTTAGGAGCCCATCCCTAACGAGGCCCGTTTCTTAGTCCATCGACCCCGGGGCGCTTATGGAGCCCACCCTTGGTACAAGTCATACATAAAGTAAAGTAGCATGACTTAACTTACATATCATAGTTCTTATCATTTCATGCATATCATATTTCTTAACATATCATAAAACATGCATATTTGGGCACACAGCACATGCATGAATCATAACATACATCATGAACATATCACTTATCTTAAAGCATGCATATTTGGGCACACAACACATGCATGAATCATAGGCTTTCATAACGAACGTATCATTTTATCATGTCATAAGGTAAGCATGTTTGAGCACATAGTACATACATGGGTCATAAGCATACATGGAAGAACATAACACGTATCCTAAAAAAGACATAACCATTCATGGAAAAATATCATCTCTTCATAGCATGTGAGGTATATCTAGTCACTAAACCCATATGGCCGAAAGTCATGAAAGGACCACATGATCTCTAGACAACATGCAAACATAAAAATTTTCATGATATCTTCACATACTAACATAAGAAAGATCATAAGCATGTTAACCTAAATTTTTAAGCCCTCCTAGGTTTCCAATTATTTCATGGCCGAAACCTTTCATGAAGAGGAATCAAGTTCTAAGCAACATGTAAACATGTAAACCCTATACTCATATCATATTATATTTCATAGGGAACTACTTAAGCACATTTAGTTTGGGTTCTAAGTTCCCTAAGCTCCTAATCATATCATGGCCGAACCCTAGCTTATCTCATCCTAGGTTACAAGTAGCATAGAGGTGTTGAACCTTAAGCCAACATGTTATACATTTTCATGAGGAACCACATAAGCATGTTTGTTTAAAATTTCAAACTTCCTAGACCCCTTAATTCAAGGTGGCCGAACCTAACAATCATGGAATTAGGTTTTTTTTTTTTTTAGTGGCATAAGAGTATGAAACCACAACTACATTCCATAGCATACATCACAAGAACATCATAAGCATATATAAGTTGGGTTCTAATTTCTCTAAGCCCTTAAACTTGTAGTGACCGAAACATGTAAATCATGGAACTAGATTTTTAGTGACATGAGAGCATGGGAACCACAACTACATTTCATAGCATATATCTCAAGGACATCATAAGCATGTATAAGTTGGATTCAAATTTCTCTAGACCCTTTAAACTTGTAGTGGCCGAAACTTAACAAGCATGAAACTAAGTTTCTAGTGGCTCAAGAGCATGGAAACCCTACACAATTTTCATGGTTTAATAACAAGGAACAACATGAGTAAACTTAGTTAAAAAAAACTACACATACTAGCTTTAAAACCTAATGTGGCCGAAAGTTACATGTATTCAAAATTCTATATAACAAGCAACCATAAAACATCAACTAGTTTCATATTATATTATCAAGAAGGTCATGAGCCTCTTAGCCTTGGTTTCAACTTTCCTAGACTTCAACACTCATCATGACCGAACCCTCATAAGCATGAAATAAGATTCATAACTAACATACAATCATGACATAACATTTTAGCTTCATGTCTTGTCTTAGGAAAAATCTTAGCATGCTTGGTCTTAGGTTTAAAACTCTCCTAGGCCTTTACTCCTTACTTGGCCGAATATTCATGAGCATGTAAATGGAGTTTCAAACAACATACAAGTAAGAGAAAAGTTAACAACCTCATTATCATAGGGTACATAACTAAAAGAATAAGGAAACATGCTTAGTTTGAGTTTTGAACTTACCTAGTCTTCTTGTTCATGCTTGGCCGAAACATGTAAATCATGAAACTAATTTTTCATTAATTATTCTAGCATGGAAACCATAGATTAACTTCTTACATAAAATACATGTCACAAGAAAAATAGAAAGCATATCTAATCACAACTTTCTTAAACTCTTCTTCTTGTTTTTGACCGAATTTTCTTAAACAAAATCTTAAGTTTTTTAAGCGATCTATCTCCATGGAAAAACCATACAAACCATTGTACCACAGGTGGGGGAAGCTTACCTAATGTTCACTTGTTAATCCTTAAGAAATGGTACCCTTGGTGAAGAGGAAGTAGGGAGCTTCTTCTTCTAGCACTCCTTTCGAATTTCTCTTGCTTGGAAGGGTACACCTTGAAGACTCCTTCTTGTAGTTTAGTTTTCTCTTAGGGAGAAACCTAAACTTGGCTTGTGGAGATGAGGGAGGAGGCTTAGAGTCTCGGCAAGGGTGAGGGAGAAGGAAAAAAATGAAAACCTTTAGTTCCTTTCCTTTTTATGCTAAGTAGGTGGAAGTTACCAAAATGAACTTTGCTTCCCTTCCTCCTTAACTCATGCATGTATTTTCTTAATGAGAATATGTCCTCATTCCCTTCCCTAAATCCTTCTCTTTATTATCCTCTTAAACCCCACGAAAATAGAGAAGGAAAGGGAGAAAGACAACTTGTCTTTTGCTACTCTTTTTCCTTAACCAAGAGGTAAACAAGAGAAAGAAGCCACTTGATTTTCCCTTTGTTCCTTCACTAAATTTTAGCTTTACATTTAACTACAATTCCCATCATTTCCCATTCACATATTATTCATTATCCTAGTGGTTATCATACATAATTTTATTTCTATCCTTGGTGGGAGGTTCAAGGTTCAAACCTTCACCTCTTCTTTTTATTTCTCTTATTTCTTTTTCTTTGATTCTTCTTCTTTTATGTTCTAAAGCAAATAACACCCATATACTTATCTTATAATTTTGTGGGTGTTACACAGACGGTGCCTCGTCGTAGTGGGAGGGTTGTTAGACAGCCTGATAGATTCATGTTTTTGGGAGAGTCTTCGAACTTGATCCTGGGTAAACATGAACCTGATCCCCGGACATATGATGAAGCACTCCAAGATATAGATGCAGTATCTTGGCAAAAATCAATGAATTCCGAAATAGAATCTATGTATTCTAATAAGGTCTGGGAGCTTGTAGAACCACCTGATGGTGTAAAAGCCATTGGATGCAAGTGGATCTACAAAAGGAAAAGAGGGATAGATGGGAAGGTAGAAACCTTCAAAGCAAGGCTTGTTGCGAAAGGGTATACTCAGAAAGAGGGAATCGATTATGAATAGACTTTTTCACCGGTAGCTATGCTTAAGTCTATCCGGATACTCTTATCCATTATTGCTCATATGGATTATGATATTTGGCAAATGGATGTCAAGACAGCTTTCCTTAATGGAAGTCTTGAAGAAAACATCCATATGAATCAACGAGAAGGGTTCATTGAAAAGGGCAAAGAGCATCTAGTGTGTAAGCACAATCGGTCCATTTATGGACTGAAGCAAGCTTCAAGATCTTGGAACATCTGGTTTAATGAAGTAATCCAGTCATATGGGTTTATTCAGTGTCCAGATGAGTCTTGTGTATACAAGAAGTGTAACGGAAACGTGGTGATATTTCTTGTACTATACATAGATGATATTTTGTTAATTGGCAACAATGTCAAGGTATTATCAGACGTAAGGGTATGGTTGTCCAAACAATTTGATATGAAGGACTTAGGAGAATGTCCACACATTCTTGGGATCAAAGTTATAAGGGATCGCAAGAAAAGAATGTTGTGCTTATCCCAAGCTTTATATATAGATACAATCCTTGCTCGTTTTAGCATGCAAAACTCCAAGAAAGGTTTCTTACCTATTAGGCATGAAGTAACCTTATCTAAAGAGATGTCCCCAAAGACATCAAAGGAGGTTGAGGACATGAAGGCAGTTCCTTATGTATCGGCTGTAGGAAGCCTTATGTATGCAATGCTGTGTACGAGACCTGATATCTGTTTTACCGTGGGCATGGTTAGCAGATATCAAAGTAACCCTGGACAAGGACATTGGACTACTGTGATGCATATTTTAAAGTACCTGAGAAGAACTAGAGATTATATGCTAATCTACCAAGCAGACGATTTGCTCCCTGTGGGTTACACGGATTCGGATTTCCAATCAGATAGGGACAATAGTAAGTCTACGTCAGGCTATGTGTTTACTCTAGGAGGTGGAGCCATTGCATGGAGGAGTGTTAAGCAGAAATGCGTCTCGGACTCAACCATGGAAGCTAAGTATGTGGCAGCCTCTGAGGCAGCCAAAGAAGCTGTATGGCTCAGGAACTTTCTAATGGACTTAGATGTGATTCCTGGTTTGCCCAAGATCATCACAATTTATTGTGATAATAGCGGTGCAGTTGTAAACTCGAAGGAACCACGAGCTCATAAGGCAAGTAAACATATAGAGCGCAAGTACCACCTGATACGAGACATCGTCAAGCGAGGAGAAGTTGTCATCGCCAAGATTGCATCAGAAGATAACCTAGCAGATCCTTTCACAAAGGCCCTTCTGGCGAAAGCTTTTGATCGGTATGTGGAGGGGATGGGAATAAGATGTAAGGCAACAGATATGGCAGCTTAGCCATTTAGTATAAGTGGGAGATTGTTAAAGTGTATACTAAAAGCCTAGCTTTTGTAAACATTTATTTGTTGAAATAAAAGAATCACATTGGTCAATATCTGCATTTATTTGTTAAATGTAATTGTTCAATTAATTTTTATAGTAGACAACATGGAGTGTGGTGTCACACTCAGAAGATCATGTTGTCGGTTCTCTATAAATTATAAACAAGTTGCTCACAACTAAAATGGAAAGGAACAAACCATCAGAATAGTCGTAGTGTAATTAAGTATTATTTTATCTTGACTAATAAATTAGACTGATACACTTTAAGTGTATTGAGTAGGATCATTTAGGTAAGTTCTTTTTGTACTAACTTAGTAAAAGAATTAGACCTTAGTTATTATGGAAGTGTGTGCTCTTAATCCTAATATAATAACAAGCACATATATTTAATACTTATTTCTTTGACTTATCAATGGGTGAGGTTTAGTTCGATAAATCAATATGCCCGATAAGTTGGGAAATGATATTACTTATAGTGTGTGTTGTTGATTATAGAAGGAATCTGTGTCCTAGTTATCTAGGTTGAGAATGTCCCCAAGAGAAGCTCATAAGGATTGCAATGTTAAACCCTGCAGGTGGACCTAGTCCGACATGACAATAAAGTTGAGTGGTACTACTCTTGAAGCTAGATATTAATTAAGTGAGTTGTCAGTAACTTACTTAATTAGTGGGCATTCATAATCTTAAACGCAGGGAGACTAACACACTCATAATAAGAAGGAACCCATAATGTAATTTGGGATTGGTGCGGTAGTGCGGTAATAACCCTCTAGTGGAATGAGTTATTATCGATGAACTTGAGTTGTGTGTTCGGGGCGAGCACGGGATACTCAAGCTCATCGGAAGGCCAAAACCAAATTCTCCTCTAGGTCTCTATCGTAGCCTCATTATAGCCTCAAGTCCATCCAAATGTAAGGCTCTTCTTGGTGTCCAAGAAGGGGGCCGGACCATTGCTTGGTGACCAAGCAATGGCCGGCCTCATCCTCTTATAGGGGCTGGCCCTATTGCTTGGTGACCAAGCTTGTAGGGGCCGGCCAATATTAATTCAAATAGGAGGGTTGTTTTGAATTTTTAAAATCTTCTCTTTGTAGAAAACTATAAGTTTTAAATGAGAGATTTTAATTTTTAAAACTTTCCTTATTTGAATTTGGCCACATGTTTTAATAGAGAGTTTTAAAAGTTTTAAAACTTTCCT
Source organism: Zingiber officinale (assembly GCF_018446385.1). Classification (NCBI taxonomy): domain Eukaryota; kingdom Viridiplantae; phylum Streptophyta; class Magnoliopsida; order Zingiberales; family Zingiberaceae; genus Zingiber; species Zingiber officinale. The sequence continues at coordinate 55,853,310 of NC_056006.1, read as the reverse complement.
TTTTTAACCATCCTCATGGTTTAAGAAAAAAAAAGGGAGATAAGTTTTAAAATTAAAATTTTCTATCCTCATGTTAAAAAAGAAAATTTTATAAGAGAGTTTTTAAATTTTAAAACATGGTTTTAATTTTTAGAAACTTTCCTTTTTTAAATCCTACTTTAGGAAAGAGAGCTTGTAAAATTTTATAAGAGTTTTTCTTGAAAAATTTTATAAAAATAAAATTTCTTTTTCCCCTTGATGAGGTGGCCGACCACCTTGCTTGATGCCCAAGCAAGTGGCCGGCCATATTAAATTATTTAAAATCATCACAAAATTAAATTTGGTGATTGATTCAATCAAGAGTAAAGAAAAGGAAAAATTAAAAGGGAAAAGGAAAAACTCTTGGATGATTTTATTTTTTGTAAAAAGTTTTTCCTTATTTGCCTTGGGCAAGTAATCTAAAAGAAGGGGTGAGGGGGCTTCATGAGACACAACTCTTATTCTTTTGCTTGGGTGATCTCTTGGTGGCCGGCCCTCTCCTTTCTCCCTTTCCCTTTGCTCTTTTCTCCTTGGTGGTTGTGGTGGCCGAATTCTAGAGGAAGAGGAAGGACTCTTTTGGGTGGTGTTCATCTTGTTGGATCGTCGCTCACACGACGTCCAAGGCGAGGCGAGGAATATGACAGAAGATCTTGAGGTCATTATCTTACAAAGAAAAGGTATAACTAGTAGTTTTCTTCCGCATCATACTAGTTATTTTCTTTGTAAGAATTCTAAATACAAGAGGCAATTAGATCTAGTTTATCAAATTTATTTTTCGATTTTGTGTTTTCTACTTTTTCGAATTTGTGATTCGATGGTTCTTTTTGGTTAAGCTAGAGTTATTTAAGGAAATAAATATTAGCTTTCCTTAAAAGGCTTTGCCTAGGCGGTGGTGGTTGCTCCCATATCCAAGAAGGCCATGTGCCTCGCCATGTAGTCTTGGAAGCCAATTTTAGAAATTAATATTTATGGAATTAATAACTTAGGTAGATTTGAATCAATAGTGTTAAGTTCCGCTTGTGATTCAAATCTAAACCATTAAGAACATATAAGTTAAAATTGGAATCAATGATGTTAAGTTCCGTCTGCGATTCCTAAGTTAACTTCTAAAGAACACAATAGGTTATTTAAGGAAAGGTTCGACACTTGTACAAAAATTTTTGTACAGTGGAACCGGTACGTTTTCCTAGGACTAACCAACAGAGACTTCCTTCTTTGCACCTTGCATTGAAATATAGCCATAGAGATCTCAAATCTCTCATGTCTTGCTTGTCCTTGTATAGATGTCTAAGATATTTAACCATATCATAAGTATCCATGTTCTCATGTTGGTTTTGAAGGTTAGAGTTTATGGTAGCAAGCATAAGGCATGATACTTCTAATGCATCATCTTGATGCTTATTATAAGCTTCCTTATCAGCGCTAGTGGCAGTAGTGTGGGGTGCTTCAAGAATAGCTGCTCTAGGACATACAGTTTTCTTTCATGCTTGAGAATTATTCTTAAATTTCTGTACCAATCTAGGAAATTAGCTCCATTGAGCTTGTCCCTATCAAGGAAAGATCACAAAGATAGTGTATTTGATGTATTAGACGACATGGTGATATACAACAATAAAATATAGAAATCAATATCATATTTATATCATTTAATTAGACCTTTAATTAAATGATTCACCCACTAAATTATAAAGCATGGTAGGAGGAAATCATGGATGTGGTTTTACCCGTACTACTAGCACCAAATCCAATCGTGATGAAATTCATGTGGGACAAGATCCATATTATACATCATCTTGAGTTAGCTTTTGATATGGGTTAGGTCTAGTGGGTCCACCATAAAAAGGAGATAGTAGAGTTAAGATAGGCCAATATTGGTCGAGCTAATACCTTAAGAAAGATAGGCTAATATTGGTCGAGATAATATCTTAAGAAAGAGAGGCTAATATTGGTCGAGATAATACCTTAAGAAAGATAGGCCAATATCGGTCGCGATAATACATTAAGAAAGACAGACCAATATCGGTCGGGATAATACCTTAAGAAAGATAAGCCAATATTGGTCGGGACAATACCTAAAGAAAGATAGGCCAATATTGGTCGGGATAATACCTTAAGGAAGATAGGCCAATATTGGTCGAGATAATACCTTAAGAAAGATAGGCCAATATTGGTCAAGCTAATATCTTAAGAAAGATAGGCCAATATTGGTCGAGATAATACCTTAAGAAAGATAGGCCAATATCTGTCAGGATAATACATTAAGAAAGATAGGCCAATATTGGTCGGGATAAGACCTTAAGAAAGATAGGCAAATATTGGTCGAGATAATACCATTAAGAAAGATAGGTCAATATTGGTCGGAATAATACCTTAAGAAAGATAGGCTAATATTGGTCAAGATAATACCTTAAGAAAGATAGGCCAATATTGGTCGAGATAATACCTTAAGAAAGATAGGTCAATATCGGTCGGGATAATACCTTAAGAAAGATAGGCCAATATTGGTCAGGATAATACCTTAAGGAAGATAGGCCAATATTGGTCGGGATAGTACCTTAAGAAAGATAGGCCAATATTGGTCGAGATAATACCATTAAGAAAGATAGACCAATATTGGTCAGGATAATACCTTAAGAAAGATAGACCAATATTGGTCGAGATAATAACTTAAGAAAGATAGGCCAATATCGGTCAGGATAATACCTTAAGAAAGATAGGTCAATATTGGTCGAGATAATATCATTAAGAAAGATAGGTCAATATTGGTCGGGATAATACGTTAAGAAAGATAGGCCAATATTGGTCGAGATAATACCTTAAGAAAGATAGGCTAATATTGGTCGAGCTAATACCTTAAGAAAGATACGCCAATATTGGTCGAGATAATACCTTAAGAAAGATAGGCCAATATCAGTCGGGATAATACATTAAGAAAGATAGGCCAATATTGGTCGAGATAATACCTTAAGAAAGATAGGCTAATATTGGTCAAAATAATATTTTAAGAAAGATAGGCCAATATCGGTCGGGATAATACATTAAGAAAGATAGGCCAATATTGGTCGGGATAATACTTTAAGATAGATAAACCAGGATTGTTTGAGTTAGCACATCTGGACATAGACTAGTATTAGTTGAGTGTATATGATCGCCCGGGTATGAAAAGATGCAGGATTTTACAGAATTTATAGTATATTACTAGGCGATTAGGATCTATATTGAACAATAGCAATAACCAGCCCGGACATAACTTAGGTTCAATCCTATTCAATACAAATCATAACATAATATCGGGCTATCTGTAACATAATAAGAACAAAGTTGGCAAGCATGGATGATAAATATATCTCTATATAGCTTATAAGACAGGGCGAGAACAAATATCTTAAGAGTATTTATAAATAGCTTAATGAAGATATTTGTAGTATGTGATTGTATAACAGGTTTGCTAATTTGGTAGGAAGAATGTTTCTAGACTTTTCTACAGGCACTAGGCGACAAAGAAGGTACATCTGGGTTCAAAGAAGATTCCTTGAAAGGTATTTTGTGCAAGTACGTGGCTTACGTCATCTCATAACAAACTCTAACAAACCGGAGTCCACTTCATGACTACGGAGGTTATATGAAGTGGTATAAAAAGGGGAATCCTCTTCGTTGGCGAGGTAAGTTCACATCACTACTCACATTCATAACCCTAGTTTTCAACTACTGTTCATCTTCTTTTTCCTTCTTCCACACCAAGAGAGATCACTGACTTGAGCGTCGGAGGGCCTAGCTAGGGATTTTCACCCCGGTCTTAGGTCACTTACGATAGTGTTAGTTGGTCTCTTGTGCGCAGGAAGCCTTGGAAGCTCTGGATCTGGGTTTTCTTCAGTCGAATTTCTTTCTCGCTATTGGAGCTTCGCACCAGAAGGATATTCCAAGATTTCATTCTCTTAGATCCTCTTTGGGTTTCTCGGATCGGTGTTCTATAGGTATTATTCTTCACCAACATTAAGTTTTTTCTCCTAGCTTTCTGTTTTGTCAAGCGTCTCAGACAAGATCAAATTTGGCGTCGTCTGTGGGAACTTCACCTGAATCTGAGACTACAAGATGGAAGAGGCTGGAAAATCGAATTTACTCACTATTAGCCGTGAAGATCTAGATTTTCTTTTTAATTCTCATGTACAAAAATCTTTGCAACAACAATAACAACAACTTCAAGCTCATACTGGAGCTACTCTGCCAGTAGCTCATAATCCAGCAATTTCGACTACTGAGCACCGGAAAGGAAAGGAGCTAGAAAAAGAAGAACATGTATATTTCACTCCGGCCACAGCTTCCCCAACTAGGCATCCTCGAGCTTTCCTTCGCACTCCTTTGGAACAAGGAGGACGAAAGCCTATATTTCAAGAATCCTCTGGCGAAGCCCAAGACAGAGAAAACCGCAAAGTCAAGATGATAACTAGCGATAGCTCACCGGAAAGAATCATTTCTCCATTCTCTCAACGTGTACTGGATGATCCACTTCCTAAGCGGTATCAAAATCTTCAGATCGGCGAGTACACTGGGACTACAGATACGAAAGATCATTTGTTAAAATTCGAGAATGTAGCGCTACTACAGTAATTTTCTGATGGAGTAAAGTGTCGGATGTTCCTTACGACACTCGGAGGAGCAGCTCAACGCTGGTTTAAAAGATTGTCGGAGAATTCTATCTGAAGGTTCAAAGATTTCAAGAAGGTTTTCTTGCATAATTTTCCAGCAATAAGAGGTATCATAAAACTCCTTGGAGCTTATTTTCAATTAAACAAGGATCTAAAGAGTCCATTAGAGCCTATATTAAAGATTCAATCAGGTAGCCATCGATATGCCCAATTCTACCACTGAGATATTGGTAAGTACTTTTTCTCAAGGCTTAAATGATAATAATTTCTTTAAAGATCTGGTGAGAAATCCTCCTGCCAATTTTGACTTATTAATTGAATGTGCTACTGAGTTTATTAATGTCGAAGAAGCTTAGGCTGCACGCCGAAAAGAAGATACCACTTCTTCTCCTGCTCCTATTAAGAAGAAAACTCCTGCTCCTGTTCCTCCACCAAGAGGACCTAGAGTAATTCACCCACCCCATCATCATCCAGAATATCGTCCACAAGCAATACAGCATGTGGAGATGCAGCAAGAAGCACCAAGAAGATGGTGCACTTATCACAAGACTAGCAACCATCATACAAAAGACTATTTTGTTTTGAAAAATAAGAAAGCAAATAGGGATCGTTATCAAAGGCGAAACTATTATTAATAGCAATATCCCAGGCAACAAAGTCTGCTCAAGTATCTGTCAATTGGGGGCTTTAAGTAGGAACCGACCAGGCTTCCTTAAGGATTCTTAAAGACGTTAAAAACATCACAAGGTTGGTGCAAGCATTTTAGTTTCCCTCAAATAATAGTCGATTGGGAAATCTCTTGAAGTAACCCGAACGAGTCTTCTTGAGAGGAACCGAAGACTCTAAACCATCATGAACATAGTCGATCGGGAAATCTTATGAAGTAACTCAGACAGGTCTTCATAGGAGGAATCGGAGACTTTAAACTATTATAAAAGCATAGTCGCTCGGGAAATCTCATGAAGTAACTCGGACGGGTCTTCATAGGAGGAACCGGAGACTTTAAACTATCATAAAAGCATACTCGATCGGGAAATCTCATGAAGTAACTCGGACGAGTCTTCATGAGAGGAACCGGAGACTTTAAACTATCATAAAAGTATAGTCGATCGGGAAATCTCATGAAGTAACTCGGACGGGTCTTCATGGGAGGAACCGGAGACTTTAAACTATCATAAAAGTATAGTCAATCGGGAAATCTCATGAAGTAACTCGGACGGGTCTTCATGGAAGGAACCGGAGACTTTAAAGTATCATAAAAGCATAGTCGATCCGGAAATCTCATGAAGTAATTCGGACGGGTCTTCATGGGAGGAACCGGAGACTTTAAACCATCATAAAAGCATAGTCGATCGGGAAATCTCATGAAGTAACTCGGACGGGTCTTCATGGGAGGAACCGGAGACTTTAAACTATCATAAAAGCATAGTCGATCGGGAAATCTCATGAAGTTGTAGGACTGTGATTGTTCGATAGAGGGGGGGTGAATATAGATTAAAAAAAAACTCGAATGTCAAAGTATGCAGCGGAAAAGTAAATGAACACAATTGATTTTACTTCGTTCGGAGCCTGTGACGACTCCTACTCGAAGGCCCGTGGTCCTTGACCACTTTCGTTGGGAAATCACTAGCAATTCGAATATGATTACAAAAAGGAGTACAAGAAATGCTAAATAAAAAAAACACAAAGCTATACCGACAGAAAAGAAAACTTAAAGAGCAAGGGCGCATTGTCGGAGCTTTGTTAGCGTCGCTGGAGCACAAAGCAGCAGAGCAAGCAGTCGAAGAGTTCTAAGTTGTGTATGAAGCTCCACCCCTAGGGCTTCTTTTATATGCTGCTCCGGGCGTCTGGATTCCTTCCGGGCGCCCTGGTACGACGTGGCAGGTCTAATCAGCGAACTCCACGTGGCAACGACTCGGCCTGGATAAAATTCACCTCCGAGCGCCTGGATCCCTTCCGGGCGCCCGGACCACCTTTTTCCAGAGATTCCTTCTCCTACAAAACAAGGTTAGTCCGAGGTAAAATATACCCTGCAACACAGATTGTTAGCACAACTAAAGTAATATGTTTTAACAATACAAGAGTATGACTTAGATTCCGTCTTTCCGAGACCGGAATCTAGTCACGATCTTGACTTAGATATCCGAAATGGATCTAAGCCGGATCAACGCCTAATGTTCCCTTCCTGGGAACGCGTCCTCGCAGTCACTCCCCTCCAGTGACTTACCTTACTTACCTGCCAGACGTCCGGTCTGCCCTTCGACCCATCTGGACTTCTCGCCAGCTATCCGGTCAACCCGTCGACCTAGCTAGACTTCTTGCCAAGCGTCCGGTCAGCCCGTCGACCCGCTTGGACTTCTTGCCAGCTATCCGGTCAGCCCGTCGACCTAGCTGGACTTCGTGCCAGACATCCGGTCAGCCCGTCGACCTGTCTGGACTTATCCTCCACACTCGATCAAAGTGTCAGACAACAACAAAACTAACTTAACCTATTTGTCATTCATCAAAACCTAGGTTAGACCGTTAGTGCTACCCGCACCAACAATCTCCCCCTTTTTGATGGAATGACAACCTGGTTAAGTTAGTGACATAAATAAAACAGGTACATGGTAGTTAGTTTTAGTGTTTTCAATTTGGTTTAGCTAACTTAACCACCTAACCCTCCCCCTTTGACATTCATCAAAAATAGGCAAGGATAAACAAGCATAGTGTAGAGTTACTGTAAAAATTTAAGAAACAACTAATTTTGGAGAATATCTAAGTCTGATTCAAAATTCAAAGATACTGATAAACGCACAATTTAAAAAAAAATGGTCAAGTTGACTTTTAAATTTTAAAAAGTATAAGTTTAAAATTTGATTTTTCAAAACAAAGCAAGAATTAAACAAGTAAAATTAATTTTTCAAGAAGTAAAATTTTAGCCAAAATAAATTTGTTAAGGCTAATTTAATAAAAGCTAAGTTTGGAAAGTTTAATTTTCAAGCATATGTTACAAAACTGAATAAGTTTAAATTTGCAATATTCAACTTTTAAAATCAGGTTTAAAAATTAGGTGGGATTAAACTTCCAAGTTTTTCAAACACTTAGTTAATTTTAACTTTTTGAAAAATGGTGTTTAAAAATAAGTTAGTTTTAAAATAGATGTACAAAAGCATTTTTCAAACACACAAAATTTTAATTAATTTCTCCCCCTGAACTTGATACTTAAAATTAAACAGTTGTCTAACCAATTAGGTACTAACTAACTATCAGAAGATAGTAGCTTTCACTTGGTTAGTCAGATTAAGGTGATTATAAGCAGTCAGTGTTTGACTTGACTGATGATCTTAATCTGATTACTGTCTGATTTGTATTTAACGTTCAGACTTATGCTGATGCACTGAAATAAGCATCTTAAGTCCAGACAGTTGGCCTATGCATCTCACCCCTTTCTATGTTTGTCAAATACAAACAAGGTAAGCCTAAGGTGTTGGTGAGATGCTCAAAAACTAGTCCTATGGGTACATGCTTTCTAAGGATTCAAACTAGTCTAAGGCCAAAATTGTTTTTAAAAATCTAAAAATGGAAAGTTTTGAAAACAAACATGTTTAACTTATAATTTGATAAAACCATTTTTGAAAATATTTTTGAAAAATCCTAGTCTACCAAGATTGAACATAATCAATGTAAGTATGAAATATCACTAGATAGATCCAAAATATTTTACAGGTAGTGTAGCTACAGAAGTCAGTCATAACGAAAGCTATTGAGATGATGAAGGGGGTGGTCCAGATCCCAAGGATCGGAGAAGCGCCATCAGCTCAGTGTTAGTTAGAGCCCTAGAGCCAATCATTTGATGATTGTATGGACTCATGTATATCATATTCTTGTATATATATATTAAGGCATTTAGTTTTGGTTATTATGCTTAATTGTATTAGTGCCAGATAAAATAAGTATAGTAACGTCCTTGAGAAGAAGGTTCTTACCTATATCAATCGATTGGTTGAATCAATAGTGAGATGATATACGGAACACTACTCTAAATCATTCGTAGTCAAGTATTAACATTCAGGGACAATGTTAATACAATAAGACTAGCATGTAGGTCAGCTCGATGACTTGATCTCACAAGTCATGGATATAGAGATATCAAGCTGACACATGGGTATGCATTAGAGAATGTATACTGAATGACCCGCCATGAGAAAGTATCATGGATCATTATATGAGTGTCATATACTTTCTCATGTGGCTATTAGTATGACTATTAGTCCTTTGACCTGAAGTCACCATGGATCCCTACATAAGGAGTTATGTACTTTGGTTTCGTCAAACGTCACCCGTAACAGGGTGGACTATAAAGGCGATTACTGGGTATGTAACAAATTATGCAGAGAAATGTGAGTGACGTAGATGGGATCTATCCCTCCCATATGACGGGAGCGACATCAATATTCTTGATAGAGTTAGACCACGAAGTGCATGACCATGACCAAATGAGTCAACATTAGATGTTGAACTCATTTGATCGAGTGAGTCTACTTGGAGTTCAAGATTTAGATTGATTAGAGGATGACACGGTCTATGCCTCACATTGATCAATCTAGATATCTAGGATAGAAGGACAATGTCACATATTGTGAGGAGTCACAATTAGTAGTCACAAGGTGATGTTGGATCTCAACATTCTTGTAACTTGGGTAGTAATGATGTATTGCTAGATACGGCTCATTACTTATGCTTCTAAATGAGTTTAGGGGCATTGCCAACGTTACAAGAATCTATTGGGTCACACACAAAGAACATGTGGATGGAGATTAGGTTCATATGATGAACCAAGAGGATTAGATTCATTTGATGAATCAAATTGGATTAAGAGTAATCCAAATTGGGCTAATTGAGTTAGACTCAAGTTGATTCATATATTTAATGAGTCTAATTTAGATTATGACTAATTAGATCAATTTAATTTAATGAATTAGATTCATTATATTAAGTTGGCTTGAATCAAATGGTTAGATTAGATCAACCATGAGAGAGATTAAGTCAAGTTTGACTTGACTTGAGAGGAAGAAGAAAAGTCAAGTTTGACTTGACTTTGCCACATCATATGTGTGACTTGGCATTAAGTGGCCAATAATGATGTGCCACATCATCATAGTTAATACATGATTATGCCACCTAATGGAAGTTACACTTCCTTCTTTGTTTTAATGTGGCCGGCCACATTAATGAGAGTAATTACTCTCATTGTGGCCGGCCACTCAAAATGAAGGGAATTGATGTTTTTCATTTAATTGTGATTAACTCCTTCTTCTTCCTCCTTGGGTGGTCTCTCTTCTCTCCATGGGGTTGTTGCCGTGAGGTTCCGAGAGTGGAGAGGGTGATTTGAGTTCCCAAAAGTAGAAAGGGTAAGTGAAGGTCACATAGAAGAGTGTTCTTGGTTTTTATCCTCTCTTCTTGATCTCCTTTCTTCTTCCATTCCCATCCGAGAGCCCTAGAAAGTGCTAGCACACTTGGGGCTCTCTTCTCCATCCTTTGAGTGTGAGAGACACTCCTTGTTCGTGTGGATATCATTAGAGGAGTGTCTACGTTGACACTCTCGAGATCCGGCGTACCGTTGGACGAGCGGGATTTGCGAGGGCATGCTTCAAGGGTAAAATTCTCAACACATAGATCTAGGAGTAGATCTAAAGGTTTTTGAAACTCGTACTTGTTTTTCGTTCGGTTTTCTTTGCACGGATCCGTTGGCCTTGGGTGATTCGGGGTTTCCGCGACGCGAAAAGCGGTTTTCGCGACGCGAAAAACGGTTTTCGCGGCCCGAAGAACCCAACAGTGGTATCAGAGCCACGTGCAAGGCTTGTACGAGTTTGATTTTTGGTTTTATGAAAACTAAAGTTTTTGTAATTTTCTATAAAATTATGATTTTTATAGTTTTTATGGGTAATTTTTCCGTAGAAGCGAAGCACAAGTGTCTCGGCACTTGTAAGCTTCGGCTACCGGAAAGATTTTTCCAAAACGGCTTCGTTTTGCCCCAAATCCGTTTGGGACAGCAGGCTTGGGTGTCATTAGATCGCAAAGGAGCAACTCACGATGGTTAGATTGTGGGTAGGGGTACTGTCCCTAACCCCGCAAGGGGATTTGCTCCGCGATTGCACCCGAAATCGCTAAAAACGAACCCGCCGGGAAGATTTTTCGGAAACGGCAATGTCTTGGCCCAAATCATTTTGGGACAGCGGGTTTAGGCATTGTTGGATCGCAAAATAACCCTCACGATGGTTATATCGCGGGTAGGGGCGCTGCCCCTGGCCCCGTAAGAGGATCCGTTCCGCGATTACGCCCGAAACCGCTAAACGGGTCCGCCGGGAAATTTTACTCGTAAAATTGTAAAAATTAATTTTAAAATTACAGAAAATTATGAAAAATATATAATTTTGAATTATATATTAATTTTGTGATAGTCATGGCCCAAAAACCCAATATGATTGGATTGTGTTGTAATTCATAATACGGCCTGCGTGCTATTATGTGTTTGCGAGTGTTGTATTATATTCGTGACCTGCGCGTCGTGCCTTCTCTTATGTTCTTGTTGTAAATTAGATTTAGATTCGAATGTAACTCGAGTTTCAAATTGTAATGTACAAATTGGAGCAGTGGAGGGTCCACACGAGACAGAGTTCCGAGGCGGGCACGAGCAACACAAGGTCGTCAAAGGGAGGAGCTTGGAGAAGCTGTTGACCCTAGGTTGACCATTCGATCTTCTCATTGGCTTGAGAAGATCATAGTAGGGCCATGACTAAATCACAAATAGATTAATTAGTTAATTTCTTATGTATATGATGCATATTTAATAAGTAATTAATTAATTAGTGCCTTACTATTAGATTAGATCTAAGTCGTGCACATGATGCACCCTTGCGATTAGATTAGATCTAAGTCATGCACAAGATGCATCCTTTTCAATTAGATTAAATCTCGATCGAACCAACTCTAATGCCTAACCGTGCCGTGATACCTATCACTACCTCGATCACATGTATTGTTGAATTGCCAAAGCAGAGCAATACATATTATCTTGGTAGGGTACGGAGGGACAATCTTGGTCCCGCCTATCAACGCATGGGTGAATACAAACTCAATTAGATTGAGTATTCCTAGTTACTCGGTTGGATCGAGTCAACTATAGGCATTCTTCCAATAGTTGAAAAGGTAGGACAAAATCACGTTTATATTAACTCTCGGGCGTATTAGCCAAAGCTAACTCGAGTTTTAATATAAATATGGATCTTGATCCTATAAACAAGAGTTGCATAGAGATGTAATTGGTAATCGTTACCTACCGATCATACTAAGCCTTGGGCGTATTAGCCAAAACTAACTCAAGGGTTAGTATGATGTGGATCTTGTCCCACAAGAATTATAGTATTCAGTGGGAGCATCATTTAGTTAAAGGCCTAATTAAATGATTTTAAAAGAATATGATATTTATTTCTGCAAATTTTCTGTTGTAGATAACCATGACGTCGAACACGAATTCCTTCTCCCTGCGATCTGTCCTTGAGACGGACAAGCTCAACAGAGCGAATTTCCTGGACTGGTACAGGAACGTGAGAATAGTTCTCACCCAAGAACGTAAATTGTACGTTCTGGATCAGCCCATTCCGGAGGCTCCTCCTGCCAATGCCCCACGAGCAGACAAAGATGCTTACAAGAAGCATCAAGACGACGCATTAGATGTGTCCTGTCTAATGCTCGCAACTATGAACTCTGAGCTTCAGAAGCAACATGAGTTGATGGGTGCTTATGACATGGTTGCACATCTTCGTCAACTATATCAAGGACAAGCAGGGCACTGGAAGAGGAACTTCACAGGATACCTGGAAGATCTTAAGAAGAAGAGAAATAAGATTTCTACTTCAGGTATAAATGTTATAGAAGTCAACCTCTCTATTTCTTCGTCGTGGGTATTATATACCGAATGTGCTTCGCACATTTGTACTAATGTACAAGCACTGAGAAATAGCAGAGCATTGACAAAGGGCGAGATAGACCTACGAGTAGGCAATGGAGCACGGGTTGCTACTGTTGCTGTAGGGACTTATTTTCTATCTCTACCCTCTGGGCTTATACTAGAGTTAGACGATTGTTGTTATGTGCCTGCATTGACTAAGAACATTATATCAGTTTCTTGTTTGGACAAGAAAGGATTCTCGTTTATAATAAAGAATAAATGTTGTTCTGTCTATTTAAACGATATGTTCTATTGTAGTGCACCTCTGATGAACGGACTCTATATTCTAGACCTTGAGAGCTCTATCTATAACGTTAGTACCAAGAGGTTCAAATCGAATGATATGAACCACACCTATCTCTGGCACTATCGATTAGGTCATATAAATGACAAGCGCTTATCCCAGCTCCATAAGGATGGTTTGCTGGACTCATTTAATTTTGAATCATATGAGATATGCGAGTCATGCCTACGAGGCAAGATGACCAAGACTCCCTTTAGTGGGCACAGCGAAAGAGCAACTGATCTGTTAGGACTCATACATAGTGATGTATGTGTCCCTTTCAATGTTGCAGCTAGAGGCGGTTATAGGTACTTCATCACATTTACTGATGACTTCAGTAGATATGGTTATGTGTACTTGATGACACATAAGTCAGAATCCTTTGAAAAGTTCAAAGAATTCAAGAATGAAGTACAGAACCAGCTTGGCAAGAGTATTAAAATACTTCGATCAGATCGAGGTGGTGAATACTTAAGCCATGAGTTTCGTGACTATTTAGCTGAGTGTGAGATTCTATCCCAACTCACTCCTCCTGGAATACCACAGTGGAATGGTGTGTTAGAAAGGAGGAATCGTACCTTATTAGATATGGTACGGTCTATGATGAGTCACACAGATATTCCGACATACCTTTGGGGTTATGCTCTAGACACGGCAGCTTTTACACTCAACCGAGTTCCATCCAAGGCCGTGATAAAGACACCATATAGGATATGGACTGGGAGAGATGCCCAGGTGTCTTTCATGAGGATTTGGGGTTGTGAGGCTTACGTTCGACGTCAAGTCTCAGACAAGTTAGGACCCAAATCCGTCAAATGCTATTTCATTGGATATCCCAAGGAAACTAAGGGATATTACTTCTATATTCCCTGTCAGCACAAGGTAGTTGTGGCAAAGACTGGGGTCTTTCTAGAAAGGGACTTTGTTTCTAGAAAGACTAGTGGGAGCACGTTCGATCTTGAAGAAGTTCAAGATGCGAACAATAGCACTGATACCTCGATGGAAATTGAACTGGAACCACAAAGTGTTGTGGATGATGTTGTTCCACAAGGAGTTAAGGAACAACAACCGGTTCAAGTAGACATACCTCTTCGCAGGTCTGATAGGGTACGTCGTCAGCCTGAGAGATACTCATTTCTCTTGTCTGACCATGATGACGTTATGCTCATAGAGGATGAGCCTACCACCTATCAGGAAGCTGTGATGAGACCAGATTCCGAGAAATGGTTGGAAGCCATGAGATCCGAAATGAAATCCATGTACACCAACCAAGTATGGACTTTGGTTGATCCACCTGAAGGGGTAAAACCCATTGGGTGTAAGTGGGTCTTTAAGAGAAAGACTGACATGGATGGACTTATCTATAAGGGTCGCTTGGTAGCTAAAGGTTTCAAGGAGATTCATGGTATTGACTATGATGAAACCTTTTCTCCAGTAGCGATGTTTAAGTCCATTCGGATCATGCTTGCTATTGCAGCCTACCATGACTATGAGATATGGCAGATGGATGTCAAAACCGCGTTTCTGAATGGAAACCTACTCGAGGATGTGTACATGACACAACCTGAGGGTTTTGTAGATCCACAGCATACTAGTAGAGTATGCAAGCTGCATAGGTCCATATATGGACTAAAGCAAGCATCTCGGAGCTGGAATCTTCGATTCGATGATGCAATCAAACAGTTTGGTTTCATCAAGAATGAAGATGAACCTTGTGTCTACAAGAAGGTTGTAGAGAACACAGTTGTCTTCCTCATATTGTATGTGGATGACATACTGCTCATTGGGAAGGACATCCCTATGCTTCAGTCTGTCAAGACCTGGCTAGGGAGTTGCTTCTCAATGAAGGACTTAGGTGAGGCATCTCATATTCTAGGGATACAGATCTATAGAGATAGATCTAAGAGATTGCTTGGCCTAAGTCAGAGTACATACATTGACAAGGTACTCCTTCTGTTTGCCATGCAGAACTCCAAGAAGGGATTTCTGCCAATGTCACATGGCGTGAGTCTTTCGAAGACTCAAAGTCCCTCTTCTAGAGAGGAGAGAGACCGCATGGATCAGATCCCTTATGCCTCAGCCATAGGATCGATCATGTACGCCATGCTATGTACTCGACCTGATGTCTCGTATGCTTTGAGCATGACGAGCAGATACCAGTCAGATCCAGGTGAAAGTCACTGAATAGCGGTCAAGAATATTCTTAAGTACTTAAGAAGGACTAAAGAATATTTCTTGATATATGGAGGCAATGATGAGCTAGCTGTAAAGGGTTATAGTGATGCTAGCTTCCAGACCGACCAGGATGACTATAGATCACAGTCGAGGTTCGTGTTTTGCTTGAATGGTAGTGTTATGAGCTGGCAGAGTTCACAGCAGTTCTACAACGTTTCCATCTCATTCGAGAGATTATCGATAGAGGAGATGTGGAGATTTGCAGAGTACCTACAGAGGCTAACATCGCAGATCCCTTGACCAAGGCTTTGGCACAGAGAAAGCATGATGGTCACACTAGGTCATTAGGCCTTAGAGCCTATACTGATTGGCACTAGTCCTAGTGGGAGATTGTTAGTTAGAGACCTAGAGCCAATCATTTGATGATTGTATGGACTCATGTATATCATATTCCTGTATATATATATTAAGGCATTTGGTTTTGGTTATTATGCTTATTTGTATTAGTGCCAGATAAAATAAGTATAGTAACGTCCTTGAGTAGAAGGTTCTTACCTATATCAATCGATTGGTTGAATCGATAGTGAGATGATATACGGAACACTACTCTAAATCATTCCTAGTCGAGTATTAACATTCAGGGACAATGTTAATACAATAAGACTAGCATGTAGGTCAGCTCGATGACTTGATCTCACAAGTCATGGATATAGAGATATCAAGCTGACACATGGATATGCATTAGAGAATCTATACTCAATGACCCGCCATGAGAAAGTATCATGGATCGTTATATGAGTGTCATATACTTTCTCATGTGGCTATTAGTATGACTATTAGTCCTTTGACCTGAAGTCACCATGGATCCCTACATAAGGAGTTATGTACTTTGGTTTCGTCAAACGTCACCCGTAACAGGGTGGACTATAAAGGCGATTACTGGGTATGTAACAAATTATGTAGAGGGATGTGAGTGATGTAGATGGGATCTATCCCTCCCATATGACGGGAGCGACATCAATATTCTTGATAGAGTTAGACCACGAAGTGCATGGCCAAGCCCAAATGAGTCAACATTAGATGTTGAACTCATTTAATCGAGTGAGTCTACTTGAAGTTCAAGATTTAGATTGATTAGAGGATGACACGGTCTATGCCTCACATTGATCAATCTAGATGTCTAGAATAGAAGGACAATGTCATATATTGTGAGGAGTCACAATTAGTAGTCACAAGGTGATGTTGGATCTCAACATTCTTGTAACTTGGGTAATAATGATGTATTGCTAGATACCGCTGATTACTTATGCTTCTAAATGAGTTTAGGACATTGCCAACGTTACAAGAACCTATTGGGTCACACACAAAGAACATGGGGATGGAGATTAGGTTCATATGATGAACCAAGAGGATTAGATTCATTTGATGAATCAAATTGGATTAAGAGTAATCCAAATTGGGCTAATTGAGTTAGACTCAAGTCGATTCATGTATTTAATGAGTCTAATTTAGATTATGACTCATTAGATCAATTTAATTAAAAGAATTAGATTCATTATATTAAGTTGGCTTGAATCAAATGGTTAGATTAGATCAACCATGAGAGAGATTAAGTCAAGTTTGACTTGACTTGAGAGGAAGAAGAAAAGTCAAGTTTGACTTGACTTTGCCACATCATATGTGTGACTTGGCATTAAGTGACCAATGATGATGTGCCACATCATCATAGTTAATACATGATTATGCCACCTAATGGAAGTTACACTTCCTTCTTTGTTTTAATGTGGCCGGCCACATTAATGAGAGTAATTACTCTCATTGTGGCCGGCCACTCAAAATGAAGGGAATTGATGTTTTTCATTTATTTGTGATTAACTCCTTCTTCTTCCTCCTTGGGTGGTCTCTCTTCTCTCCATGGGGTTGTTGCCGTGAGGTTCCAAGAGTGGAGAGGGTGATTTGAGTTCCCAAAAGTAGAAAGGGTAAGTGAAGGTCACATAGAAGAGTGTTCTTGGTTTTTATCCTCTCTTCTTGATCTCCTTTCTTCTTCCATTCCCATCCGAGAGCCCTAGAAAGTTCTAGCACACTTGGGGCTCTCTTCTCCATCCTTTGAGTGTGAGAGACACTCCTTGTTCGTGTGGATATCATTAGAGGAGTGTCTACGTTAACACTCTCGAGATCTGGCGTACCATTGGACGAGCGGGATTTGTGAGGGCACGCTTCAAGGGTAAAATTCTCAACACATAGATCTAGGAGTAGATCTAAAGGTTTTTGAAACTCGTACTTGTTTTCCGTTCGGTTTTCTTTGCACGGATCCGTTGGCCTTGGGTGATTCGGGGTTTTCACGACGCGAAAAGCGGTTTTCGCGGCCCGAAGAACCCAACACTCAGTGTGTCGGGTCTCCCCGGTAGCTCGTAACTCGGCAACCTCTCACCGTATGTCCCGATGAAAACCAGAGTTCTCCTGCTGGAGACTCGCCATAGATCTCTCTAGTCCGGTCATACGGTCGGCTAGAGTGCGGGGAGCGTGACGTGGTGCTCGAGCTGGTGGTGGAGGTGGAACAGCCTCCTCCGGAAACAGTGCAAGCATGAACTCATCCTGCTCGGCCTCCCCCTGTGCGCCTAGGTCGTGCTGGTGTTGTGCCCCCCTCCGCCAAGACATAGTCCCGTCATCCCTATCTACGTGGATACCAGCTAGGGAGAAGCTCCTAGCTGCTATAACATCGAACTCGGTCATATAGGCAATGTCTCCTCTAGTGACATCAATGTGCAACGAGGACATATATGCTGTCAGAATGTGACAGTACGGCATGTGAACTCGTATATCAGTCACATATCCAGCCGAGTAGATAATGGTGGAGAAGATATGTAGGCTGATGTCAATATCTAACCTATGACTCAGGGCATAGAGTAAAAATGAATGGAATGGGCGCATCACGGCGATGTCCCGAGTAGTCAGTGGTAAAATGCAACAGACTAAGACCCTATAAAGAGCGTAGTCCTGGACTCGATGTTCTACTGACCTAAACTGGGTCACAGTGGGATCTCGCTCTCCTCCAAAAAAATACAAATAAATCGTATCGAGAGTAATATGTGAGTAGGGATCTCCGAATGGTAGATCCCTGGGAGGATAGCACAAGAAAGGACAATCAGACGGACGTAACTCTAAAAACTCTCGGATAGTCGTAGGGGAAAACATGATATCAGTACCCGCTGCCCTAGTGGTATAGGTGAGATCGTCTACTTTCACTAGGTTATTGCAAAATTCAGCACACAGACTTATGTTTACTGGACTGGTACATTCGACTAGGTTCCTTAAGTTATAGTGGTTTATCACCTCTATAACGGAGGCACACGAATTTAGAAAGAACAATCTATCTATACATTTAGTCCTAATGGCTTTATAAATGGTTGACTCAAACTTAAGCCTTAGTTCCTCTGTGGGAAACCTAGGGTCAGTGCTAGCATTAGAGGGTCCAGCACCAGTATTTGTTCGTTTCCTACTGTATATAAAAAAATATTCTAAGAAAGAATTAAAGGACAAATTCAAATAAATTTTCAGATAAGTGAAGAAGATTTACCGAGGAGCCATCGACAAATATAGATCTGACGACCTCGGTTGAATCACAGAAGCGTCTTCACCGCAAGAAAAATTTGATTTAAAATACTTTCGCACTGAGGTTCGGAGTGAACCTTGGCAAAAGTGAAGGAGTTTGTGTCAAGTGTTGGGGGCGCCTGCTGCCCCCTATTTATAGGGAGCTCCGGGTGCCCGGGGTTGATTTTGGGCGGGGTGCCCGGATCCCCTTCCGGGCGCCAGGGAGGGGAATACCAGGGGCGCCAGCCCCTGGTTTTTTTTTTATTATTTTTTTTATTTAGAGATTAGGTTTGAAATTAAGTTTTAAAATTAAAATTTTTGAAATTAGTTTTTAAGTTTTACATTAGAATTTTGAAATTAATTTTTATGTTTTAAAATTAAAATTTTGAAATTAATTTTTAAGATTAAAAGTAAAATTTTGAAATTAATTTTTAAGTTTTAATATTAAAATTTTGAAATTAATTTTTAAGTTTAAAAGTAAAATTTTGAAATTAATTTTTAAGTTTTAAAATTAAAATTTTGAAATTAATTTTTAAGTAAAATTTTGAAATTAATTTTAAGTTTTAAAATTAAAATTTTGAAATTAATTTTTAAGTTTTAAAATTAAAATTTTGAAATTAATTTTTAAGTTTAAAAGTAAAATTTTGAAATTAATTTTTAAATTTAAAATTAAAATTTTGAAATTAATTTTTAAGTTTTAAATTAAAATTTTGAAATTAATTTTTAAGTAAAATTTTGAAATTAATTTTTAAGTTTTAAAATTAAAATTTTGAAATTAATTTTTAAGTTTAAATGTAAAATTTTGACATTAATTTTTAAGTTTAAAAGTAAAATTTTGAAATTAATTTTTAATTTTAAAAGTAAAATTTTGAAATTAATTTTTAAGTTTTTAAGTAAAATTTATTTTTTAAGTTTAAAAAATTTAAGCCTTATTCATCTCACCCGATCTATATTATCAATCAGGGAATCCTATGATTTTGCGAGATGAAATTGGATTTTTAATTATGGAGTTTTGGTTTAACTTGTGTTAGATTCAGATTTAGCTTTGGTCTCCACAAATAGGCATTCTTCGGATAAACTTCTAAGCTTGGTGAGTCACATGGACGTCATTAGTAGTAACCAACCTTTCGAGGTTTTCCGAATAGTCCTATCCACGGAGCTTAGTACTAAATCTTGGTCTAACTGGTTAGGATTCATTTAAGCGTAGCTTCGGTCAGTTCCACTTGGCCAAATGCACCAGATCGAAACCATATCTTTCTAGACATGCGATGCCCAAGTTTCCCTAACGTACTATCATCCAAAAACTTCACCAGTACCATGATTCAAGTTAAACTTGGCCTCTTATTAACTAATCCTAATTACCTTGCCGGGTTAGTTAATTTTGGGTTACCCTGTCGGGTAAGTTAGTTTTGGAGGTGCCAGCTATTCTGGAGCCTCCCCCTGAATTATTGGCCAATAATCTAAATTTTGGTTTTAGGTTTGTGTCGATTCCTTTTATAGTTATAGTTAACTTGGTGATTATTTTGTTGATTAAAGTATTTAGATTTTGAATTCGATTTAGGTTTGTATTTTGGTTTGGTTTATTCGATTCTATATAATGTATTTTTTCTTTAGGTATATAATATTGATTAAGTCCTATTTGCGTGGTTAAGCACGCTTTCGGAACCCAAGCTAGATTGGTTGATTTGTATTGGGTTATTAATGATTTGAAGGTTTTATTTGAATTCGACTTATATCCTAGTCCGGTTTTATTATAGCATGCTTTTTGATTATTTAGGATTAAGTCTAGATTTTTTGATCTTGTTGTGAATTTTTCTAACATCTCTTTTAAATTGTTTATTTCATTTTTTAATGATAAATTCTCCTCCTCAAGTGTTAGATCTTGAGTTGGATTCGAATTTTTTATTTGTTCCTTGAGGTCTTGATTTTCCTCAAGAAGTGATTTGTTTTCATTTTCTATTTTAATTAATTTACTATTTAAACAGGAAATAATTCTAAAAAAAAAAATTTTAAAATTAAAATATACCTCATTCGGGCCTTCGGAAACGAGTACGGACTCGTGGCTTGTTTCAGATTTAGACCTGTCTTCATCTTCCGACTCGTCTTCTGTTTTAGCTTCGCGGGCCATCAGTGCGAGGTGACTCTGATGTTTCTGCTCTTCTTCCTCCGATTCGTCCGAGGAGTCGTCCCTTATTGCTTTGAGGGCCTTCTTTTTGGTTGGCTTCGGTTTGTCGAACTTCAGTTTTGGGCATTCGTTCTTGTAGTGTCCCTTTTTGTTGCAGCCGTAGCAAGTCACGTTCTTTTGTTCTGAGGGAGAACTGATCTTTTGAAGGTCCTTTTTGCTGAAGCTCCTTTTTCTCCTGGTGAACATTTTTCTTACCAAGTTCACCAGGTGTTCTTCGTTTTCGGAGTCTTGGTCGGAATCTTCTTCATATTCAGGCTTGCTCTTCTTTTCTTTGGAGGAACCTGCAAATAAAGCTATACCTTTCTCGGCTCCAGCATTAGTTTGTTCATGTAATTCTAATTCACAGAAGAGCTCGTCTAATTTTAACTTAGAAAGATTTTTAGAGATTTTGTAGGCATCTACGATTGATGCCCACAAACTATTACGTGGAAAAGCATTTAATGCGTACCTTATTAAGTCTCTATTTTCCATCTGGTGGCCTATCGCATGAAGCCCGTTGAGGATGTACTTGATCCTCGTGTGGAGCTGATTCGCCGTTTCACCTTCCTGCATTTTTATATTAAAAATTTTATTTAAAAGCAGGTCTCGTTTTGTTACCTTGGCGTCGCTCGTTCCCTCGTGCAGCTCGATCAATTTGTCCCACAGCTCTTTAGCGTTTTTGTGTGGACCAACTCTATTCAGTTCTTCTCTTGTTAATCCGCACTGTAGAGTGTTGATCGCTTTATTTTCTATTGACGCCTTTTTCTTCAAATCTGCTGTCCAGTCTTCAGGATCCAGTATATTTCCAGAGTTGTCCGCTGGAATTTTATAGGGTCTCATAACGCTCATCCACTGGTCGAAGTCTGTTTTGAGGTAAACCTCCATGCGCTTCTTCCAGTACGGAAAATCGTCCCCGTTGAAGAGTGGAGGTCGTACTGTGCTGAATCCTTCTGTCTGAGACATTCTAGTCCTGCGCACAGAAGAAAGAAAAGAAACACAAAAAAAAATCCCAAGACTTGGTCTTGGATTAGTAGTGCGGGAAGAAAAAATAGTAGAAAGATCTAGATTGGTGTTGCACCAATTTAGATTTAATTGCAACAAAAAATATTCAAAAAAATGATACACCAGTTTAGAATTAAGCGTAAAACTGAAGACAAAAAAAAGTTTCACCCCCAGTCTGATTGGTGGTTGCACCAAATCAAAGCGGTACCTGCTCTGATACCACTTGTAGGACTGTGATCGTTCGATAGAGGGGGGGGTGAATATCGATTAAAAAAAAACTCGAATGTCAAAGTATGCAGCGGAAAAGTAAATGAACACAATTGATTTTAATTCGTTCAGAGCCTGTGACGACTCCTACTCGAAAGCCCGTGGTCCTTGACCACTTTCGTTGGGCAATCACTAGCAATTCGAATATTATTACAAAAATGAGTACAAGAAATGCTAAATAAAAAAAACACAAAGCTATACCGACAGAAAAGAAAACTTAAAGAGCAAGGGAGCATTGTCAGAGCTTTGTTAGCATCGCTGGAGCACATAGCAGCAGAGCAAGCAGTCGAAGAGTTCTGAGTTGTGTATGAAGCTCCACCCCTGGGGCTTCTTTTATATGCTGCTCCGAGCGCCTGATAAGGCGAATCTATCACATCCGCTAATCAAATTGTACAAATGTATTTTCCACTGAACCCCTTAACTAAATGATAATGTTGTAGTAACGAGCCCAGGATCGATCCGAGGAACCAACGGTAGAATGTAATTTAGGATTATCTTTTTATTCCTATTTTTAGGGTTTTCGATATAAAAATGGAATTGGGGGGATTTAAGCTTGAATCTAAATCTAACAAAAGTGAAACACAGCAATTAAGAAATTAATCTAAAGCAAGAGTGAAACATAACTATGTGCCAATGAACAAATCATTACGTATTGTCACACTACGTTGTGATAAATCCATCAACACACATCAAACTAAGGATTAAATAGCTGGGCAATAATGAAACCTAATCTTAAGCAACAATTACAATCTTAACTACAGAAACTAAACCACTCAACAGTGCTACAATTAAGCTAAAACAGAATTAAGAACAATTTCAAAAGCAATTAAAACTAAATTACCCAATGCACTTGAATTAAAACAATTAATCTAAAGAACTATGATTACTAAATCAAAATATAATAAACTAAAATATAAATCTATCAATAGTAAAAAGAATCCAAAAGTAAACCCTAAACCATCTCAACACCAAACCAATTCTCTCGGCAACTTCTCCTTGCCGTCACACAAGGAAACAGCAGAGAACACTCCAACTGTAATCGGGGAAGACAACCTCAGCAACTGAACTCAGCTCAGCCTTCACCAGCACCATCGGAGACCACTCCAAACGAATTTGATGAAGACCGAAGCTACCAACTCCAGAAATCTGCAAATCTGCGAACTCCGTTCTGATGTAGAGTCGATGGTGGATGAAATTTTGTCGGAATGGTTGAGTAGCAGTGGAGGAACACTGCCAAAGCTCTCGGATGGAAAACGGAACCACCAATCAGAGAAACACCTCCAAATGGCCGGCAGTAGAAGCAGAGTTCGTGGATACAATTCTCGCCGCAGGACCACCTTTGAGTGAGGTCAGATCGCCGGAAGCTGGTCGCAAGCATCTGAGGACATCGTCGCCGATGAAATTGTCGGAAAATTGATCTAGAATTCGAGATGGGGTCGGATCTCGGAGAACACTGCGGGACACGAAGAACAGCGTGTGGAGGACTCGACGAAGAGGAATGCTACTATAGCTTCTCAGATTTAAATCAGATCTGGATCTGAACGGACGGTTGAGATGATTTTGGGCTAAATCAACGGTGAAAAGTCATCCAAAATCTGATCCGAAGGTACTGATGTTGATCTAGGGTCTGGATCTACCCTCCCATAGGTCGGATCAATCAGATCATCACTGGATGGCCCAGATCGGCCCAGTCTTCATTGAACGGCCCAGATTAAGTCGGGCTCGATCAATGGATAGATGAACTCCGATCTGGATCAAAACTTCTGGATCTTCATCAATGGCTCAGAACTACTCCCCATTAGGTTGGATCGGACAGATCTTCAACAGATGGTTCAGATCTCTCCTATTCTTGATGAACGGCCCAAATCAACCCAAAGCTTGATCTTCTCGTTTAAATTCTGATTCGAGCCCAATTTCGGTCCAAATAGATCCAAATCTAAGATCCTTTGATGCCTACAAAATAAAAATCAAATATTAGCATTAAATAGAACAAAAATAAGATAATTTGCAATTAGGTCCAAAATAGATACAATGCACAAAATATGATGTAACCATGATTTAAACCTATAAAATCAACATCAAAACCATGCATAAATGAATCAAAATAATGCAGTAAAATCATGGTTATCAAGTCCCCCACACTTAGTCTTGAACGTCCCGTGCAAGTAATGAAAACTCAAAATCATCTCCATAGAAAATTCTCTAGCAATACCTAAAAATGATAAAAAGAATTTAACTAAGACTATCTAAAGATCACTAACAATCATGAATACAATCCAAACAATAATCAGTAGGTATGGTAGTTTCAATCCAATCGAAAAAATTTAGCAAGTTGCAATCTCACAAGGTTTTTACCTATTCTATACTCTCACACTCAAAAATATATATAAGTGGAGCTCACTCAATACAACTCACAACACTTCACTACCATAAGCTTGCTTATTTTCTACTTCTCCACCACCATAGAACATAGCATACATGAATCAAAAGGAATTTATCATAAATAATTGAAATGGAAGCATAAAGAACAATTGAAATGGATGAAATAGGCAAAAGAAAAGGCATTAATGAAGAAAATGAGAAGATGAGAGTATTGGAGGAGTGTACTTGATGAGTTGACCATTTTGATGTAAAAAGCGATGAATACCATTTGTTTTTATCAATTCAAAAGACCAAGCTAACCTCCTCTTCAATTTAATAGCAAACGGAAAATCTTGATACTCTTTTGATACACTCTTTTGATGTACCATGTTTCTCTTCTCTTCTTCACTGTTTTTTTTTTTCCTATCACTGTTCTTCCACTTCAATTCTAGCATTTGAAGGCAAAAAACAAACTCACATTAGCTAATGGAAAATAGCTCCCTCCCCCACACTTAAAATTTGGCCGTCTCGGACAATAAAGAACAACATGCTTTCCAATTCTTAACACACTTTAAAATCACTGTTTTCATTTACTTTCCAACAGAAATTTCAGAATTAAGGTTGCTTTCAAAAATCCTGGTTTCGATCTGAGTTCCCAAACTCAACATCATCATTTTACATTCTCCAATCATGATCAAGTGTTAAACAAAATGAACAACAAGCCAAAATCCTGTTGGTAACTCAAAATCAGATCTGCAAAGACAGCAACCTTGTAGTAAAAAGTTTCAGAATCTGTAAGGGAAAGGAATTCAGCTTATGACATAGAGATTCCAACATATCAAACACTCCCATTTATCACTGAGATAATAAAAGGTTGATTTCTAACTTAGGCTATTCAGAATCAACAAATTAACTTGACAATAAACAGGGCTTGGAGCTAAGAACTGCTGCAATTGATTTCAGAATCAGATTCTAGGTTTAATTGTGCCATTGCAGAGATTCAGAGTTAGAGGAACTTGGCACGCAAACTGTTGACATATCAGTTTCTACCGGTTCTTGATACCTCTTCTCTGTTTCAGTGACTCCTCACATCTTTTACAGTAACAACTGAAGTGAAGTAACAGATTCAGTTCAACCTTTTCAGATTCAGTTCAATTCTTAACACACTTTGAGCCACTTTCTTCTTCATTCTTCATTCTATAGATTTCACTTCTCTTCCTCAACAACAGCTACAAGTGAAAACAGAACAGAATCCTGCCTTTAAACCATTCAGAAATCAAAGTTACTGAGATTTCAATGAATTTCAGCTGCCCACGGTTTCAAAATCAGATTTCCGAAACTAACATCCAAAGAAACTGATTTATGCAATTTGGCACACAATATCTTAAGGTTGATACACATAACTTCTGATCTCTAACAACCTCATTCTGAAAACATGCTATTCAAATATGCATCACAGCTAAACAATTCAATCAAACTCACTTAACACTTAATCTGACTCACTGATTTCAACACTTTCTGTTTTCTTCTTCCCTCCCCTGTTTCTATTTCTTCTTGCTATTTAATTTCCAGCAATAAGGCAGCTTGAGATTCCTTCACTTCAGTACTTAATAGCTTCCCAATTTAATTGAGAATGCATTGCTAGATTCTGCCATCTGTAGCTCAATTCCAGAACCAAGATTTTAAACAGATCCTTAATGGATAGATAAAAATTTAAGCTTGGAAACACCATCCTTCAGAACTTAACTAATATGGAATTGAATTCACCTTGTTTGGTTTGCTTTTGCATTACAATGAAGCAATGAGTTCCCATCCAATAGAAGATGAATCAAATTACTTCAAAACATCACAGAACCAATCTGTTTCTGCATTTAATAATCAGCTCCCAACCAACCCGAACCTTATCCTGTACAAAAGAATGAAGAGATAAATGTAGCTCCCTTATAGCTCAGATTTCCTTAATTTCAGATTAAAATCAATTCAGTAATCTAACTTCAGATTCTGTACTTTTTCTCCTTCTCAATCCATTTCTGAAAACTCAGCTCAAAAATTACTGCCATGGCAGTACCACATCAAAACATCCAGTGATACTTCAATTTCTGAAATGAGATTTACTCTAAATAATTTTCAATTCAGTTTCAGTCTAAATTGTGTACCAGTGGATAGGAGTTCGAATTCAGATACAGCTTGAGGAGTTGGCATAAAACAGCAGCTCTAATAGTTCAACAATTTGTCCATCTAACCCTCTTTGACAATTCTATTTTCAGAAACTGAAACTGTTGTGTCCAGATTATGTGTTGAATTTCATTCTTCTTAATTTTACAGATGCCAATGAAACAAGAATACCATTTATTTCAGCACAATACAGACTTAACTTGAGTTTCAAATTAGCTTAAAGGCTGCTATTCAATTCCGGCACAGATTCCCACAGCCTTTCATTTCACTGTCTTGAAATGTACACTTTGTTGCTTTGGTGGAAAATCTATCAAGCTTCATTGAACACCCACAGTAGTCTTGTTTACAGCATTCAGCTTGAAAAGGAAAAAACATTTGGCACTGAGATGAGAAGAGCTTTAGGTTCAAGAGCAAAGATAATTTCAGCTTAAGTTATAAAGATGCCAACTTAGTAAAGAATCTCATTTGGTATCTTAGCTTGAGAAGTGAATATCAAGTTTATGCAATTGCTTCCTTCTTTCTTTCTCAAACCTGAAACTCTAGTTCAGATCAATCTCAAGCAGATCTGGTTCCAAATAAAAACCAAAATTTCAGCATTTTCAAAACCTTCTTGCCACATAGTCTTGAATGTATCAAGATAGTATCAAGCCTCTAAATCCAAAGCAATTGTAACTTGCTCTTGACATAATAAAACTCAAGAAATTAATTCACTTAGCACACAATCTTAAGAGCACTCATTCATTGCAATATTTTCATCATTTTACTTCCTAGAACAGTAGCATCCCAAATTGAAAAACCTTAAGCATTTAACTCCATTTCATCTTCCCAAAACTTCATCATTAGCTTGAATTTGAATCTCGAGCATTAATAAATGAATTCAAACATTCCAAAAACAATATACACCTCCCACACACTTAAAACATGTTATCTTGCACAATCTAACTCATCAAGCAATTCATCCAAACATCTCAATGAAATAATGACAAGCAAAGATAATCAAGGGTTTGGATGCTAGACGAAATTGCTTAAAGAAAATTGTGAGGAAAAGGAATTAGGATTTATGAGGGAAAAGAATGACAATATCCTTTATCTCCATGCACACATATGCCATTGTGACTTTGAAAAGAAGCTAAGCGAGTTCTAGAGTTTCAATTGTTATGAGTGTATGTCACACAAAAGAAAATAATAGTGTATAGGCTTTAAGTAGACCTCACTAGGTAATATTATGCAATCAAGCTCAATTAATCAAATTGGAATCCACCACCATTTTAACCAATTTCATGTAAGAAAAGCATTCAATCATGTCCCATGACCTAAAATTGATGATCAAATTTAAGAAGCTTTTACCATCTTAAAAATATCACTAAACAATTCATGGAGACTTTTATTCAAATGACATGCTATGTATACCAAACTAAATACAAAGTATGAAAATAAAATGCAAGATGCAAAGTATGAAACTAAAGAAACGTATAAAAAATTTATTAAAGCAAAAACTAAACACAAGCATGAATTAAAATGCAAAAGGAAGCAAAATTGGAACCAACTCCCCTTTAATTCCCGGTGGTTGAAGAAGGTTTAGAAGGAGAAGCCACACCGGAATTGGAGTAATCATGGTTCCACTTAAATTCTTCTTATTAATCCTTTTTCCTTTGAAAATTTCTTCCGGAGGTCGTAGACGGTTCAGTTTTAACACACACTCCGGAAGCTTAATTTCTCCTACTACATCAATAAAACAAAACACCTCCCACACATATGTGGGGCAAAAAGAAAATAGGAGAATATCAGTGTGGTTTAAAGATATTTCAAGAAATGAATCACAACTAATAAAATCAACAAATGGTACCTCTATAAAATTCTCTAAAAAATTACACAAAATACTCACCTTGTCATCTTGAGAGGTACCTAGAGTGGTGATTATTACCTCTTTCTCCTCAAATAAATGCTCAAACTCTAGTTCAGGTGAATGTTCAACTTCATGTAGTGATTCTTGGGTGATTGGCTCCATAGCACAAGTCCCTACACTTACATCATCTTCTATTCTTGGTGATTCTTGAGGTAATGCTTCCAGTAAGCATTCCCCTACACTTAAATCATCTTCTGCAACAATACCTGCATTATTCACAACATCTAAAGCAACATCGTCAGTAGAATCAAAAATCTGAACAACTACATCATCATCACAAATAAAATTAGATAAATCTTGTGAATAAATGGGAATAGGGTCAGGCCTGACAAAATCACTACTCTCCATCTCTCCACTGGAGTTCTGTGCTTGTAACTGATTAATGGATGATGCAATCTGATCTAACTGACTCTGTATATTCTGTATCCTTACAAATTGTTGTTCTTGATGCTCTCTCATTTGTTGCATAACTTCATTGCATTTCCACATTGATTCTTCAATTTGTTCTTGTGCATCCTCATACCTATTCCGCTGCTCCATAGGTAGGTAGGACTGATAGAACTGAGTCTGAGGCTGATAACTTTCCCTCCAATCTCCAAAATACTGATATGGATCCATGGTCACATAAATTTCCTGTCTTACACTGAAACACTAGCAAATAAAATCAGAAGACTCAGGAACAAATAAAATCAAACACATGGATATATAATCATGAAAGCAATCAAAACAACAATTCTAAAATTACTAAACATTGCATATTATAGTTTCCCCGGCAACGGCGCCAAAATTTGATAAGGCGAATCTGTCACATCCGCTAATCAAATTGTACAAATGTATTTTCCACTGAACCCCTTAACTAAATGATAATGTTGTAGTAACGAGCCCAGGATCGATCCGAGGAACCAACGGTAGAATGTAATTTAGGATTGTCTTTTTATTCCTATTTTTGGGGTTTTCGATATAAAAATGGAATGGGGGGGATTTAAGCTTGAATCTAAATCTAACAAAAGTGAAACACAGCAATTAAGAAATTAATCTAAAGCAAGAGTGAAACATAACTATGTGCCAATGAACAAATCATTACGTATTGTCACACTACGTTGTGATAAATCCATCAACACACATCAAACTAAGGATGAAATAGCTGGGCAATAATGAAACATAATCTTAAGCAACAATTACAATCTTAACTACAGAAACTAAACCACTCAACAGTGCTACAATTAAGCTAAAACAGAATTAAGAACAATTTCAAAAGCAATTAAAACTAAATTACCCAATGCACTTGAATTAAAATAATTAATCTAAAGAACTATGATTACTAAATCAAAATATAATAAACTAAAATGTAAATCTATCAATAGTAAAAAGAATGTAAAAGTAAACTCTAAACCATCTCAACACCAAACCAATTCTCTCGGCAACTTCTCCTTGCCGTCACACAAGGAAACAGCAGAGAACACTCCAACTGTAATCGGGGAAGACAACCTCAGCAACTGAACTCAGCTCAGCCTTCACCAGCACCATCGAAGACCACTCCAAAATAATCTGATGAAGATCGAAGCTGCCAACTCCAGAAATCTGCAAATCTGCGAACTCCGTTCTGATGTAGAGTCGATGGTGGATGAAATGTTGTCGGAATGGTTGAGTAGCAGTGGAGGAACACCGCCAAAGCTCTCGGATGGAAAACGGAACCACCAATCGGAGAAACACCTCCAAATGGCCGGCAGTAGAAGCAGAGTTCGTGGATATAATTCTCGCCGCAGGACCACCTTTGAGTGAGGTCAGATCGCCGGAAGCTGGTCGCAAGCATCTGAGGACATCGTCGCCGATGAAATTGCCAGAAAATTGATCTAGAATTCGAGATGGGGTCGGAATCTCGGAGAACGCCGCGGGACGCGAAGAACAGCATGTGGAGGACTCGACGAAGAGGAATGCTACTGTAGCTTCTCAGATTTAAATCAGATCTGGATATGAACGGACGGTTGAGATGATTCTGGGCTAAATCAACGGTGAAAAGTCATCCAAAATCTGATCCGAAGGTACTGATGTTGATCTAGGGTCTGGATCTACCCTCCCGTAGGTTGGATCGATCAGATCATCACTGGATGGCCCAGATCGGCCCAGTCTTCATTGAACGGCCTAGATTAAGTCGGGCTGGATCAATGGCTAGATGAACTCCGATCTAGATCAAAACTTCTGGATCTTCATCAATGGCTCAGATCTACTCCCCATTAGGTTGGATCGGCCAGATCTTCAACAGATGGTTCAGATCTCTCCTATTCTTGATGAACGGCCCAAATCAACCCAAAGCTTGATCTTCTCGTTTAAATTCTGATTCGAGCCCAATTTCGGTCCAAATAGATCCAAATCTAAGATCCTTTGATGCCTACAAAATAAGAATCAAATATTAGCATCCAATAGAACAAAAATAAGATAATTTGCAATTAGGTCCAAAATAGATACAATACACAAAATATGATGTAACCATGATTTAAACCTATAAAATCAACATCAAAACCATGCATAAATGAATCAAAATAATGCAGTAAAATCATGGTTATCAGCGCCTGGATTCCTTCCGGGCGCCCTGGTGCGATGTGGCAGGTCTAATCAGCGAACTCCACGTGGCGACGACTCGGCCTGGATAAAATTCACCTCCAGGCGCCCGGATCCCTTCCGGGCGCCCGGACCACCTTTTTCCAGAGATTCCTTCTCCTGCAAAACAAGGTTAGTCCGAGGCAAAATATACCCTGCAACATAGATTATTAGCACAATTAAAGTAATATGTTTTAACAATAGAAGAGTATGACTTAGATTCCGTCTTTCCGAGACCGGAATCTAGTCACGATCTCGACTTAGATATCCGAAATGGATCTAAGCCAGATCGACGCCTAATGTTCCCTTCCTGGGAACGCGTCCTCGCAGTCACTCCCCTCCAGTAACTTACCTTACTTACCTGCCAGACGTCCGGTCAGCCCTTCGACCCGTCTGGACATCTCGCCAGCTATCCAGTCAGCCTGTCGACCTAGTTGGACTTCTTGCCAAGCGTCCGGTCAGCCCGTCGACCCTCTTGGACTTCTTGCCAGCTATCCGGTCAGCCCGTCGACCTAGTTGGACTTCGTGCCAGACATCCGGTCAGCCCGTCGACCTGTCTGGACTTATCCTACACACTCGATCAAAGTGTTAGACAACAACAAAACTAACTTAACCTATTTGTCATTCATCAAAACCTAGGTTAGACCGTTAGTGTTACCCGCACTAACAGAAGTAACTTGGACGGGTCTTCATTGGAGGAACCGAGGACTTTAAACTATTATGAGTAAAATCATGCGAGATTGATACAGCACAATAATTTATGGACACGAATCACCCAGGATCGCACGCCCGACTGAAATTCAAAGGCATCTAGATTTCTTTGTCACTCAGAATTACACTCCTGACCAGGATTCAAAATTCAGTGGGAATTCTTTCAAAATTATACTCCCGGTCAGAATTCATAGTCTTATGAGATTCTTATGATTTCCTTATATATTACTGCTCAGGATCAAGCACTTGATCAGAAGTTGCAATCATATGGAGTTCTTTATATATATAATCATTCAAAATTATACTCCCGGTCAGAATTAATAGTCTTATGAGATTCGTATGATTTACTTATATAGTACTGCTCAGGATCACGTACCCGATCAGAAGTTGCAATCATATGGAGTTCTTTATCTAAAATCGCTCGAGGTTATACTCCCCACCGGAGTGCATAAATCCTAGGGAATTTTTCACATAAAGTTGCTCGGGATTATACGCCCTTCTGGAATACGGATGGAATCTTATATATATATATATATATATATAGTCATGCTTGATTGAAGTTTAAGGAGTTTATGGAAAGTCTTATTGTTCAAAATCATATGATCAATTAAGATACCACAAATGGAGGAGTTTATCAAAACAGTGCCTAACTTTGAGAAATAAGAAAGAATTCTTGAACAAGGTAGTACTTATTCTCACGAACATCTCAAAAGAAGCAGTAGCAAGATAACAAAGGTCAGGAAAGCAGGTAAGTACAATTTTTTACAAAAATGCAAGTATTTAATTACAAGTCTTTTGTGAATACATAATCATGCTTACTCAAAATTGCTTGTCAAGTTTTCGGGCAATTCTTGATTAAGTCTGCGACGGTTTATAAATAGAGTGGAGGGTTCTCAAGATAGATAACCACCTTCCCTTAATTGTTGAATAACCCCTATCACGTAATGATTTAAAGTCCCTATTATACGGCGGACATATTCATCATTAAACTTCGAAGACCTCAGATAGGATAAACGCTTGTCCTCCCATCGGTCTTCCTCATGCTCCTTATAACTCTAAAATTCGGCTTGTAGTTTAGTATTTTCATCTTTGAAAATGTCTCTTTCCAATTCAAGTTGTTCTAGTTATTTTTGGAGTGAGGATTTCTCTGCATCCTGAGCCTTTCTTTGTTCTTGCTCTTGTAGAAGAGCAAATTCTTTTGATGATAAATCTTGAACCTGCTCCGAAAAAAAAAATATTGTGAAGCCTCTCTACTTTCTCTAAGACAATGCTTTTATGAGAAACATCTGAAATAGCTTTGTCCTTCAAAGTAGTTTCCACCTGGAGGCTGGAGTTTAACCGATTCACTTGTAACTTCAAGGTTTTCCTCTCAAGCTCTTTGTGTTCGAATAATTGGTGTCGATGCTGCAGTTCTTTCTTCAGAGCTTCCAATTGTTGATTCTGTAAGGCTACTTTTTTCTTGTAATTGAGAGAGATCATTGTGGGAAGGAGGAAGAATAGCTTTCAAAGCTTCTATTTGGGCCCTTAATTTACTATTATCCCTTTCCATAGCAATGAGCAGCTGGTCTAAATGAAGACTTGAGACAAGGAACTAAACAAAATAATAATGTGGTTAGAGGAAGTGATAAGAAGTTAATAAATATAATTAAAAACACTTACAACAACAGCTTCACGACTGTGACTCCTCATCGTGCGACAAATCGAATCATGTAAGGGTTGGTGACGCCTCGTCGTGCGCCTCCAACATTTTCTTACCGTCGAAAAGCAAATCATAATCAAGGAAGTTCAGGAAAAAGTGCACAATTTACCATGTGTAATAAAAAAAGATGGAAGAAGAATAAGAAAGAATAAAAACTCATGTCTAGTCAGTCGGTTGACACCTCCTTCGACTAGACTTAGAGAGAAGGCTAGTGATATGGGTTAGGTCTAGTGGGTCCCCGATAAAAAGGAGATAGTAGAGTTAAGATAGGCCACTATTGGTCGAGCTAATACCTTAAGAAAGATAGGCCAATATTGGTCGAGCTAATATCTTAAGAAAGATAGGCCAATATTGGTCGAGATAATACCTTAAGAAAGATAGGCCAATATCGGTCAGGATAATACATTAAGAAAGATAGGCCAATATTGGGAGGGATAAGACCTTAAGAAAGATAGGCGAATATTGGTCGAGATAATACCATTAAGAAAGATAGGTCAATATTGGTTGGGATACTACCTTAAGAAAGATAGGTCAATATTGGTCGAGATAATACCTTAAGAAAGATAGGCCAATATTGGTCGAGATAATACCTTAAGAAAGATAGGTCAATATTGGTCGAGATAATACCTTAAGAAAGATAGGCCAATATTGGTCGAGATAATACCTTAAGAAAGATAGGCCAATATCGGTCGAGATAATACCTTATGAAAGATAGGTCAATATTGGTCGAGATAATAACTTAAGAAAGATCAGCCAATATACGTCGGGATAATACATTAAGAAAGATAGGCTAATATTGGTTGAGATAATACCTTAAGAAAGATAGGTCAATATTGGTCGGGATTATACCTTAAGAAAGATATACCAATATTGGTCGGGATATTACCTTAAGGAAGATAGGCCAATATTGGTCGGGATAATACCTTAAGAAAGATAGGCCAATATTGGTCGAGATAATACCATTAAGAAAGATAGACCAATATTGATCGGGATAATACCTTAAGAAAGATAGGCCAATATCGGTCGAGATAATACCTTAAGAAAGTTAGGCCAATATCGGTCGGGATAATACCTTAAGAAGGATAGGCCAATATTGGTCGAGATAATATCATTAAGAAAGATAGGCCAATATCGGTCGGGATAATACATTAAGAAAGATAGGCCAATATTGGTCGAGATAATACCTTAAGAAAGATAGACTAATATTGGTCAAGATAATACCTTAAGAAAGATAGGCCAATATCGGTCGGGATAATACATTAAGAAAGATAGGCCAATATTGGTCGGGATAATAGCTTAAGATAGATAAATCAGGATTGTTTGAGTTAGCACATCTGGACATAGACTAGTATTAGTTGAGTGTATATGATTGCCCGGGTATGAAAAGATGCTGGATTTTACAAAATTTATAGTATATTATTGGGCAATTAGGATCTATATTGAACAATAGCAATAACCAGCTCGGACATAACTTAGGTTCAATCCTGTTCAATACAAATCATAACATAATATCGGGTTGTTTGTAACATAATAAGAACAAAGTAGGCAAGTATGGACGATAAATATATCTCTATATAGCTTATAGGACAGGGCGAGAACAAATATCTTAAGAATATTCATAAATAGCTTAATGAAGATATATGTAGTATGTGATTGTATAACAGGTTTGCTAATTTGGTAGGAAGAATGTTTCTAGACTTTTCTACAGGCACTAGGCGACAAAGAAGGTACATCTGGGGTACAAAGAAGATTCCTTAAAAGCTATTTTGTGTAAGTACGTGGCTTACGTCATCTCATAACAAACTCTAACAAACCGTGATCCACTTCATGACTACGGAGGTTATATGAAGTGGTATAAAAAGGGGAATCCTCTCCGTTGGCGAGGTAAGTTCACATCACTGCTCACATTCATAACCCTAGTTTTCAACTACTGTTCATCTTCTTCTTCCTTCTTCCACACCAAGAGAGATCACTGACTTGAGCGTCGGAGGGCCTAGCCAAGGATTTTTACCCCGGTCTTAGGTCACTGACGATAGTGTTGGTTGGTCTCTTGTGCGCAGGAAGCCTTGGATGCTCTAGATCTGGGTTTTCTTTAGTTAGATCTCTTTCTCGCCATTGGAGCTTCGTACCAGAAGGATATTATGGGATTTCATTCTCTTAGATCCGCTTTGGGTTTCTCGGATCGGTGTTCTATAGGTATTATTCTTCACCAGGAGTAAGTTTTTTCTCCCAGCTTTTTGTTTTGTCAAGCTTCTCAGACAAGATTAGCTTTGGTTAATCGCCCAAGACTCGTATAATGTTGGTAGGCAACTTCTACCAATTGCATCAAATGTAACTCTTGTATATCTAGATAAATAATACTCTTTGTTCATTTGCCCAACATGTGGGATATGCCTCTAAGTTCTCAATCTAATTAAGGTAATCTAGTTAAGTCACACTCAAAGTTTATTAGTTGGGCATCACAATTGTCCTATCGCACTCTACCATGATAAATTGAGTCATTTTACTTTGGCAAACATATCTACAATTGATGTAAGTAAAAGTGAGTACTAAACTTTGGTAGGTATATTAAAAGGACCTAATTAAAATTAAACTATACATGCATCACATGCAATCATGGCATATCATGACATACATCAACATATATGCTAAATAAAATGTGACATGGTTATGGCCCCATCTACTATGACTTTTTCAAGCCAATGAGAAGATCGAAAAGTCAACCTAGGTAAAAGCAACTTCTCCAAGTGCTTCCTTGGTCGTCGTGTGTCGTTGTCCTTCTCCCTTTTCACCATTATCTAGTAGACTAATTCCTTTCTAATTTGTACATTATAAAATCTAAAAAAATATTGAGTTGCATTCAAGGGTAGTCTAAATTTATAACAAGATTGAAAAAGATGAAGGCACGACACATATACCATATTATAAATTACAACATTCACACACACATAATCATCCTATCATCCTATCATATTGGGGTAAGGGGCCATAACCATGCACCATGGTATATTAAACACATGTTATTCTATATGACATATAAAATAGAACTAAAATGATGTATATACATTCACAATTGGCTCTAATACCACTGTAGGAATTTGATGCATAAAACAACACATAACACAACAAAAAAAGGATCACTCCAAAGATCCTTACGAATACTATATACTATGTTTTCCTATCAAATAGAATAGTTACCTTTGTTGTGTTAATTGGTACTCCCGACAGTAACTTTGATTCAGATTCAGATGTCAGTGTGATTAGCACATCCATGCCTCTATGGTATCCACATGAACATGTTCTCCGTCCGTCTCATTAACTCACAACTTGGAGAAGAAACAAGCTTTGTTGTGCTAGCAACTACACAAGGTTACTTTTTGGCCAAGAGAAGAAGAGGAAGAAGATCAAAAACTAAGAAGATGACCATCGCCCAAAAGATTACTTCACCTATATAAGGTGACTTCACAAAAGGTTACTTTACCAAACAAGTTACTTCACCAAAATGTTACTTTACCAAAAAGGTTACTTTACCTAAAGGTTACTTTTACAAATGGCTTTTGTATTCATCCAATGAATACAAAAAAGTTTTTATCTCTTGATCTTCCTTTTGATTAATGATGTATTAATGTTTATTAATATTCATTAATCTTAATAGGTTGTATTTCATATATTGGATTAACCATTAACCTAATAAGCCATTAACCCAATAAACCAATGAGTTTAACCCATTACTCAATGAGTCTAATCCAAATTCATTCTAGTCTAACTCAATGTATATAATTTGGATTAGACTTAACCCGATGATCCATCTCCAAATCAACACGTTCTTTGTGTGTGACCTAATAGGATCTCATAACATTTGTAATATATTTAAAATCATTTTAGATACATAAGTAATGAGTAGCATCTATCAATGTATCATTGCTATACAAATGACAAGAATGTCGAGGTCTGACCTAAACTGTCCGTGTATATTATCTTGTATGACTCAATCCTTCTATCCGTTATATCTAGATTGATCAAGCTTTGTGTTTCTTGATCTTTAAGTAGACATAATCAATTAAATAAGCTCAATATCGCATATTGACTCATTTAAGCATGGTCATGCATTCTTATGTCCTACTAATTAAGGGGCCCACAGATATCCCTTCCGTCATATTAAAGAGATAGATCTCATTCACATCACTCACATACTTATGCATAATTTGTTATATACCCAATCTTGTGTCCTACAAGTGACGTTTGCCAATACTAAAGTACATGGTAGGTAATCGTAGTGACTTCATGTCTAAGAACTATTCAAACTAATATTCACTATGAGAATGTTTATGATACTTATATAATGATCCATGAAACATTCTCATGGCAGGTCATTCAGTACATATTCTCTAACATATATCCATGTGCCAACCTGATATTTTATATTCCTGACTTGTGAGATTAAGTCATCGTTGAACTACATACTAGTCTCAGCACATTAATATTATCCTTGTATATTAATGCTTGACTATAAATAGTTAAGTGCAGTGTTCTATATATATCTACATATCCCACTATCAATTCAATCAATTGATATGTTGTAGAATAGAACCTACTACCGTATGATATTATTATACTTATTCATTCGACATTAAACTGAAGTAAATAAATAATCAACTTTGCCTTTTATTAATTAATGAAGTATGATACAAAAATGCCCTTGTCAATCATCTCATAATTAGTACTAGGGCTAATACTAATATCAAGCTCCTTGATTTCCTCCCAAAGCTCATGTTGTCATACATTGCAACCAGTCATCATGTATATTATCCGTGGTATCTGAAATTAAAAATAATAGTATCAGTACAAAACTGACAAAGTAGTAACAAAACCTGTCAAATTCAATTCTCACATATGTTAAAAGCAATATATATATACAGAAAGGATCTCTTGCAGATTTTGTTCTTGCAGTTTGGTGCGGTAGGAAGAGTTGGACATGACATGTCAGCGATGTTAAAGCAACAAAACAGGAAGCAAAAAAACACAAACCCGGGTTTGCTCCTTCTCTTCCCTCTCTTCCCCCTCCCTCCGCCGAAGTGGCAAGCCTCCCTCTATCATCGGCACGCGACGAGCTCTCCGCCGAAGCAATTCTCTCGCCGCGATCAAGGATTTTTTGCTTGCTTCTCTTCCCTCTCTCACCGGTGGCGCATTCCTCCCTCTCCTCCGAAGCAAACGAGGTGTCGCGATCTAGGGTTTTTTTACCTCTCTTCCCTCTCTCACCGACGACGCATTCCTCCCTCTCCTCCAAAGCAAACGAGGTTTTTCTTTGATGACTATTCAACTAGCTCCATTCCCATTCCTGCCACATGAATATTTCATTAGTCATGATGTAGAACTGAAATCATTTACTTCATAGATGAACTAACATTCCATTCTTCACATCATAATTAATTTTTTGAGATAATTTCATCATCAATTGTTATTTTAGTAATATGCTTCAATTTGCAATAGTTGCGTTAATTATTGTTTTAGTAATATATTTTGTGTATTTCTATCTAATGGTCTGCATGAAATAGTCTCCACAATGATTTCAAAAGATTTGTGTACATTTACTTGCTTGATTCTTAAAGACTTATTGACCATTAAGAAAATTTGCAAATAGAATAGAAGTTAAAGCTGTGGAAAATTCTAGGTACTCTAAGTGCATGTTTCCTACTAGACATTAAGAAATAAGATGTAGTATTTACTTATTTATATATTATCAAATATAATGCGAGGACGCATAGAAATGGAAGAAAATAGAGTTGATGATCAAGAATTCATTCCCCAAGTTGTAGATGTTTGAAAGTCAAAAATTGGAATGGAATTCCCATCACTAGAGGATGCATATTCATTCTATTACCAATATGCTCAAGAAGCTAGATTTAGTTCAAGGAATAGCACGAGTAGGAAGTACAATATGACAAATGAAGTGACATGGAAGCAAATTATATGCTTTAAAGAAGGGCATACAGATCTAATGCAGAACAATAAAAATCCAAACCCTAATCAAGTAACAAGGGAAAGAGCACATGGCGCAGTTAAAACGGATTGTAAGTCAAATATTGCATTTGTCAAGAATCAGACGGGGTCTAATTGGGTTGTCTGTAACTTCATAGAAATCCATAATCATCCTCTCTCGACTCCATCAAAGGTGCATTTGCTACGCTCACATCGTAGTGTTTTAGTAGCCAAGAAAGCATTGACAAAATGGTTTTCAAAAGCCAATGTACCAACTTGTCAACAAATGTGTTTATTAGAGATAGAGTATGGAGGCCCTAAGTGGGTAGGTTGCACAAACAAAGATATTAGAAACTTTGAGAGAAATCTTAGGGATGAACAAAAGGGTATTGATGCTGAAAAACTGATTAAGTTTTTTACATCTGAGCAAGAAAAGAATTTAGCTTTTTTCTTTGATTACGAGACTGATTCAGATAAAAAATTTAATAGGTGCTTTTGGGCTGATCATGTATCAAGAAGGGCATACAGTGTATTTGGTGATGTAGTTATATTTGATACTACATATAACACCAACAGATATGGCTTGATTTTGGCATCATTTATAGGACTTAACAATCATCATCAGACAATTCTTTTTTGGTTGTGAATTTATTAGTGATGAGAAAACTGAGTCTTTTGTTTGGTTACTTACAAAGTTTTTAGAAGTCATGCCTAAAGGTGCACCAAACATTATCATCACTGATCAAGATCCTGCTATGACAAAAGCTATTGTACAGGTTTCCCTCAAACAATGCATCGATATTGTTTATGGCACATATTGAACAAATTTCGTAGATAAATTAGACCATTTGACTTTTTGAAACCACTATCACAACATAAAGAATGCCATTACAAATTCTATAACACCTAATGATTCTGAGAAGTCATGGGAAGAGACTATCAAATTCGCTAACTTAGAAAAAAATGATTGGTTATCCTTGATGTATGAATTGCGACATAGATGGGTTCCAGTATATTTTAGTTATGTATTTTCTGCAGGAATGTCAAGTAGTCAAAGATCTAAAGGCTCACATGCATTTTTTAAGAAATATGTCTCAAATAAGAACTCATTAATGGATTTTATCACCTATTTTAATAGAGCACTAAGACATCAAAGACACAATGAGTTAGTTGCAGACCATATTGATATGAATGAGAATCCCAAGGTTAAGACAACCTAACCAATGGAAACTCAAAAGGTTAAGCTATACACAAAAAAGAAAGGGTTGGAGTTTCAAAGTGAAATGATCGAGAGTCATAGTTAATATGTGTAACAGACATTTACAGGAGTTGCCTTAGCGGTTTACAATGTGATGAAATTTCAAAGCAGTTCTTCCTCAAAATCAAGAGTGCTCATGAATGACAAACAAAGGGACTACATATCGTGTTGTTGCACAAAATTTGAGTTTGAGGGAATTCCATGCAGACATATGTTAGCTTTTTTCGTATCAACCAAGTGTTTCTTTTGCCTGATATGTGTATACTCAAATGATGGACACGAGATGCAAAAGTTGGAGCAATATATACTTTAGGGGAGGAAAATCTCATTGATGATTCAGATTCAAAAAGGTATTTGATGTCGAGGCACTCGAGGTTATCCAATAAAGCTTTAGTATTAGTTGATGATGCATCTTTGAGTAATGAGAGGGGAACCTTCTCGGATGAACAATTTTATTATATCTACAACAAAATTCAAGAGATGTCCATTAGTACAACATACAGTGATAGAAGTCAAAGAAAGAAATCCATTGATGAGGGCTTTGGTATTATTGATCCTTCTACAGTAAGAACTAAGGGATGTGGGAAGAGATTGAAATCATCAAAGGAGAAATTAACCACAAATTTCAGGTTTTGTCATGGGTGCGGACATCGAGGAGTATCTCATGACAAGTGTAACTGCCCCAATTTACAGGAAGGGTATGTGTCGATTAATTTTGTATTTTTATTATATTTTATTATATTTTGTATATGACATTGTGTCAATTATCAGATAAATTGATGATAATAATCATATCAGTCTTGACGACACATATGAACCTTATTTGAGATCTATAGCTAGTACTATCAAAGTTTTAGTTTGTTAAATTATAGTGGTTTTAGATTATCTGATTCAAGTTTTTACTCTCCTTTTTTTCCCAGCTTGTGTCGATCTTCTCACCTTTGGCCTGAAAGTTTTATTGAGGTGTCTGCTGAAGAATAGAAGAAGACACAAACACATGAGTTCCATTGAGGTGTCTGCATCAAACTGGGGTGGCCTTCAACCGTATAAGGACCATTTTGGTTGTTGATTTTGCTAATAATTTTGACTATGTAAACTAAAATGGTGGACCAAATTCATATATTTGCTAGCTACATGTTTTACTTGCTCAAGTCAAGTGTGATGATGGTGAAGCTTCTTGTGGTTCCACTTTTTCTTGTTTCACTTTTTATTTTCTTAATACTTGTTAATTGCCACTCCCAATATGTTAGTGATTCAATTGTTGGTCTCTCTTAAAGTTTAATGAACTGATTCGATATGATTCGAGCTAAATGCCCCTCCATTTGATATATGATGACAAAATTTACATCTGGATCGAATCAGCTAAAATATCAAAATCCTAGAAAAACAAAAGAAAAAAATCAAAAAAAATAATTAATTAATTAGAAACAAATCAGTCAAAAAAAAATGGGAATCATGTCATCTGGATCTATTATTGGATCGATTGAGATCCTTTATGTTCGAACTGAAAGGATCTAGATCGATCCAATGATTGATCCAGATCCTTTCTGTTCGAATAGAAAGGATTTGGATCAATCCAGATGCCCGATCGACAGGAATCTGGATCGATCACATCGATCCAGATGCCCGATCGCCGCCTGTCGCCTCTGCCCTACCTTTTGCTGGACCGTCACAATTCGACTCACCTTTGCCCTAGCTATTGTGTAACCAATTTACAATTATAGTGCCTGCTATGGGCCACTAGGTCATGATAGCACACGCTATGTACGCTATGGACAATTTTGTCCCAAATAGCATGGGCTATGTGGGGCAATCGCTAATCAGCGAACGCTCTACAACATTTGTTGATCGTAGCGTGCGATACCGCGCTATGAAGCACGCTATCCACCGCTATTGAAAACCTTGTGTAGAACCACTTAAACTAAGTTAACAAATGGCTTGATGCCTCCATATTTATCAGTATGTGCTCAAACCATTAGCGGCTTGCCAAAAAGATCTTATTGGTCGTAACCGAATTTTTTTATCCAAGTATTCCTATGATTTCTGTGCAAAAACTTAGCTGAAACTTCTTGATGCAACTTTCTTGATTTGTTGAATTCCACGTTTTGTTGTATCGGTGAAGAAAAAAAAATCTTAAACCATGAATTACATAGTACATAGTGAAATACAGATATCAAACGAAACAAGATTCACTTAGACACCAACAATTTCATTTTCTTCAACATGCATCAAGATGTTTTTCAATACCAAAACAAAATTAGCCAACTCCATGATAATTGACTACAAATACAAATTTCACTAAATAGTATAACAATAATCAAGATATTTCAACTTCAACTCAGATAAATTTTATCTTTAACACAAAGAACATGATTATCATATCACAATTATAACACCAGCATTATGCAACAATGTTTAATGTTTCCAATAGCAACTAACAAACTAATTTTGCGTCCCGAATTGTAAACATTTAGCTAGTTATATTACAAAATGAACATTACTTAACACTAACTAACAAGATGAACTAACAATACAATCAGGTTATGGCTAAGAGAATCAAGTTCACCATCACTGATATCCAAATGAATGTCGGTACTTGGATTATTCTTGGGTTATGTCCATGAGAAGCATTGTGTTCACTTTCAATATTACTAGATGAACTAGTATCGGGCGTCACCCACTTTTGCCATCCATATTGCTTACAGCTGTAATACTGTCTTCCGGGATTCTTGGGTGATCTATAAACGCACACCAATGTTCTTTGTCTGTAGTCCCTACATGTTACAGGTTGAAATCTTGTATTTTCGATGTTGCTAAAACTTGATGATGCCATGAAACAACAACCTAATAATCAAATTTTCATTACTTAGGTTAAAAAAATTATAAAATTCTACAGAAGGAATATTGAGAAGCACATAGAACTTAGATAATTTGTTATGGAACTAACACTATATATTATGTTTAGTTCAATGAATCTAGGCCAACAACCATTAATCTTAAGTAGGACTACTCTTCTGTTACATAGTTATCTTGACGAGCATATAGACCTCTAAGCATTAACATTGTAGGGGTACCCATTTGATAATTTTGAAAATGAAGAAATCTACACAATACAAGAGTGAACTCCAAAAAAACTTACACCAACTGCAGACAGTGCTTCTGAAGAATGAAGTCTTAGATGAATAAGCAGAAACTATACAAAAGTTGCTAGAGGATAATGTCTCTACTATAATAGTCTTGCAAAGATCCAGATTGGTCACTAAATCTGTAAATTGAAAATGCAATAACTCACAATATAATTCTAGCTAAATGTCACAGGACATGTATACACATCAAATAATTGGCCACTAAATTTAAAAGAAAGCCATAAATATCAAAAGATTAGAGTTGAGACTAAGAGAGAAAAAGTGAAATCCAAGGAAATAATATATCACTAGAATGAAGAAACAACCTGGCTGGTAGTTGTTCCTATAGTTAATAGAACAATTGCCATCCACTGAAGAGTAGTCAACTTTCTCTTCAAAAGTATCAAGCCCTATAAGTGAGCCACTTTTATTCCCCCAAATTAAGATTGTAGAAGAACTAAGTTATTGTACATTAGGATGGGACACGATGCTGCAATTGAAATTGGATAGGACACAATGCACAGGCTATCTATAAGCTGAAGTGTGATATAAACCATGTAAAAGAGGAAACATCAGACCATTTAGAAAACCCAATTATATTAATATTATCCAACCTTGGTTGATGAAAAATTACTATTGGATAATGAGTATTATCTTGTTTGGTTAATGCTATTACAATTATCAGGAGGATTTATGTTGATTTATATAACACATAATAATAATAATAAAATAAAATAATAAAGAAAGGTGGCAAACTATTATTGCTACTTTTTAAACTGGCCACAGAATTATAGCTATTAGATCCATTCTTAATGTCTAGTAGGAAACATGTACTT
The DNA here is from genome assembly GCF_018446385.1 of Zingiber officinale. Lineage (NCBI taxonomy): Eukaryota > Viridiplantae > Streptophyta > Magnoliopsida > Zingiberales > Zingiberaceae > Zingiber > Zingiber officinale. The sequence goes on along the minus strand of NC_056006.1, from coordinate 55,808,523 downwards.
AGAGTACCTAGAATTTTCCACAGCTTTAACTTCTATTCTATTTGCAAATATTGTTAATGGGCAATAGGTCTTTAAGAATCAAGCAAGTAAATATAGACAAATCTTTGGAAATCATTGTGGAGACTATAGTCATCAAAGAAAAACCTTGTTTGCTTCGGAGGAGAGGGAGGAATGCGTCGCTAGCGAGAGAGGGAAGAGAGGTAAAAAAAACTCTAGATCACGGCACCTCGTTTGCTTCGGAGGAGAGGGAGGAATGCGCCGCCGACAAGAGAGGGAAGGGAAGCTAGCAAAAAAAAATCCTAGATCGCGGCGAGAGAGTTGCTTCGACGGAGAGCTCATCGTGCGTCGGTGATAGAGGGAGGCTTGCCACTTCGGCGGAGAGCTGGCAAAGAGAGGGAAGAGAAGGAGCAAACCCGGGTTTGCATTTTTTGCTTCCTATTTTGTTGCTTTAACATCGCTGACATGGAACGTCCAACTCTTCGTGCCGCACCAAACCGCACGAACAAAACCGTAGGAGATCCTCTGTGTGTGTGTGTATATATATATATATATATACTAAATTGGTCGATAAAGAAATTGGATTCTAAATCCCTTGTACTCATTAGAACTAATCTAATTAGAATGTGTAATTGTTTTAGTTTAATTTAAGCTAATTTAATTAAACCATTATAATTGATTTTGAATTAGATTGGGATCTATTTTGATTAATCTAATTTTATACGGTTTAGTTTAGATGAATTAGACTGGTTTAGATTGAACCATTAGGTAGTCATGTAAATCCAAATTCAATCCAAGTATAATTAATTAAAAATTTTAAACATAAAACTTATTTTTCAATTAATTTTATGAGAGAAAAAAAACTCTTTTTGTTTCCAAAAAAAAAATTTCTCTTTTTCTTGAATTTGTTCACACATGAGATAGTGCTGACATGTTTCTTTTTTCCTCATACGAAACTTACATTTCGTTTTATTTTTTTTTAATTATAAAAATCCAACTTTTTATCAACCAGTGATTTCAACAAACAAAATCACTGTTCTTCTTTCTTCTCCGTTATGCTCACTTCTTTTACTGTGACAAACATGATAGCTGGAGCAACTGCCAATCATCGACCCCCAGAAGTAGTCACCGGTATTCTCTAGTGCGAAACATTGGTTGTCGATGGCTCGTGAAATACATAGAAAAAAAAATGAAAAAGGGTGTTGGATGACCTTTAGCATGTCACCGACCGCAGGCGTGTTGTTGGCCTTTCGGGATGCCATCACCAGCCCTAGAATGTCGTCGTTGTTGCTAGCGTCAATACCAGTGACGATACGACTGATGGTGAGTGTTGACGGTCCACAAGTATACGGAAATGTCGTAAGTAATAATAATAAAAGATATCGTATGTACAAGGAATGGAATAACCACAAAAGATTTCTCAACGCGAATTAGCTAAACAACTTACCAATCGATTTTTAGAAACTAAGTGCATCTAATGAAAAGCAAACATAGAAATAAAAGAAATAGAAACAAGAATAAGGGCTATGGTAAATGGATGTTCTAGGAGTTTTGGTTTCTTTGTAAAGTTAATCAATATAAATGATCTACCAAATCCTCTTCCTAAATTGTCCATCATTTGTAGAAGGTTGTCGGCTCTCTCTTGCAATAGACAACCGGCCTAGGATTGAAATCTATACCTAAATGTGATCAATTAGGAATGAATCTATGTTGTCCTTACACGGGCTTGCCTGTCACGTGCATCCCTCAGATAATCAACATAAAAATTCATCACTCCTCAACCGCATCAAGATATAAGATATGAGCGCATACAATCTATCCTATCCCCTTCAATAACCCTATTTCACCCTCAAAATCATCCCTCAAATGTCCTTACACGGGCTTGTCTATCACGAACGTCCCTCGGAAAATCGAATGAGAGATTATCTCTACAAGATCCCCAAGGTATTTAAACATTCAATCAAGAATGAGAATTAGGTCCAAAATCACAACACTCCACACAAGATTGAGTAGGTACAAACATGACAAAATCATAGAAATAGGAAATTGGCAAATCCTCAAGAGTTTTACATCAATTCATCTTACAAATACTCCCTCCATCCTAGAACATAGAGATTTAATCCATAGAATGAGGAAGGGAAACCGAAAAGATGATGATTATAAGCATTCTTGATCCCCAAATCTAAGAAATGAGAGAAAGAAAGCTTATCTATGATGAAGAACGGTCTTCGAATCCAATCCTCAATTCCGGAGTCGATACGTTGAAGATCTGCCCTTGAATCGCTGAAAAATCCCTCCAAGAAGGTGGAGGAATGCCCAAATCTTGCTCTCTCCCAAAGGGGAGAAGATCCCCTTTCAAATCATGAAGAAGACTTTATATGGAAGAAGGGTTTGGGCACCAAACGGCCTCGAGACACGGTAGTGTGAAGCTCACACGACCTGTGCTACTCCCATCTCTGCCTATCTCACAGGGCCGTGTGTGAGACACAGCAGTGGCTTGCTCTGCCATTGCTCCCCTTGCACGGTCGTGTAGATCTACATGGCCTGCATTGCCTCTGGCTCTGGAGCTCCTGCACGGTCGTGTGGTGCACATGGCCAGGGCATTCTTAGCCTTTGGAAATATTGCACGGCCATGTAGATCTACACGATCGTGTACTACTTCAGCTCTGGAGGGCTTGCACGGTCGTGTGGTGTACACGGCCTGACTCCTGCTGGCTTCAAAACTTGGCACGGTCGTGTGATGCTCACACGACCATGGCCACTTCCTCCTCTTCTACAGCCACACGGGTGGTGATCACCACACGCCCTGGGCAACCCCCCATGGCAGGGTCGTGTTGCACATAAGGATGGTGCCTTCCTCCTTTGGTTTGCTTGCAGATCTGGCCACGATCATAAATCCTTCACCAAATACAACTCCTGTGTACAGAATATGCAAAAAAGCATAACTCTGAACAAAAAGAGTAAATATCCTAAAAGCAAAGCTGGAAGTACGAAAATGCAGAGATAAGGCATGTCCAAAGTATGTGAATGTGCGTCAAAACATGCTAAACAAGAGTATACAATCTACACACATCACACCCTCAGACTTAAACCTTTGGTTGCCCTCAAGTAAAACCCGCAATCTAGATTCATGTGGTTAAATAGTGCATCATAATCTCTAGCAAGTCAATCTAATCCTATCAGATGATTTCATTGGTGTTCAAGATACAAAAGTAGTTTGAGTTGACCTAAATAGTAGTCCTCCGTGCTCAGTGCGAAAGTAGCCTATGTTTATCAAGTTTCAATCCCTAAGTCTAGTCAAGTCGTCATAAAATTGTGTTCCTTATACTTCCGGCGATAAGCACTTACCTGCCACACGCAAGGTTCATTCCCCTCAAAAAATGCTATGCATTATCTACACAAGGTCTCAAAGGAATACTCAATATCAAGAGAAACATAGCATTCATTTTCCCAGTAACCAAACTCGGTCTCAAAGGGGTGAATTACTAGTTTCCACTCACGATAACTATTTTTTATCCCTTATTTTTTTTCTTTGAATGTTTTTAAAGTATCAAACTTGAACAAACTTTCATTTTTTTTTCTTGGGATTGATTTTTCCAAATGAGCTTACATGATCTGATTTTATCCAGTAACCAAAATGTAGTTGAGAGATCACCGTAGAAGCACAAGTACTAGTCCAATTCTATGAATCATGACTATTTTAGAGTTATCAACCATCAAAAATAGGCATAGTGTATAGAGATCCTAAACAAGGCCAATACTAAAACTCTTATAGTAAAAACATTGCTCACTTCATGCTATCATAGATAGAAAAAGATAGATCACTAAACATAATAGCACCATAAGTAACCAATAAACCACATGGAATCAAGAATAAACGTGCTAGTATTTTGCAATAAGGACAAACAGACATGATGTGATAAATGATGCAACTAGCAAATTTTATTAGGCAAAAAGAAATGAGCAAACTAAACCAAATGCATCTTATGCATCCCCTAGACTTAAACTTTTCATTGTCCCAATGATAACTAAAAATAATGTGGAGGAGATTAAAAGGAAGAGAAGTTACCAAATGATGCGTGCCAAATGTCCATGTCATGAACTTCTCTATCATGTAATTGCACTCCTCCTAATCTTTGAGTCCCATAAAAGAAAATAGACAACAAAAATTAAGTAGAGGATACAAATTTATTATAAAGAAAGAAATGAAACTAGAAAGAAACTAACAATATGAACGAAAACAAGATTGAAGAAATTTGGTTGCCTCCCAAGAAGCGCTTATTTAAGGTCATTAGCTCGACCACCTCATAAGATTTATCTAAATTTCGCTCTTGGAGGAGTAAGATATTTTAGAACCCTCTTACCAAGGGCTCTTATTATGGAGGAAGCTTTCAATATAGGAATTACAAAATGAAGTATTGCTCTCTCCATATTTGTCTTCTTTGAAGTTCTCTTAGGTGGGCGAAGGCGGTTCAGTGTGAACTTCCAATTATTAGCCCAAGTGAAATCTGCACATGCAAAGAAAATACAAATCTCCCACAAACATATTAGATAAGATAGAGCTATAACCATATTAAGATAAGCAGGATAAGAAATAAAAACTGAATCACATCCAACAAAGTCAATGATAGGTACATTTATAAAATTTTCCAAAAGATCACAATAAATACTAACCTTACTTTGCTGAGAGATACCTGAAATTTCTAAACATGTAGATTTGACTTCCTCTGAATCAAATGATAGTTCTAACTCTGGCTTAGGTGTTGTTGATATCAATGATGGTGATTTTTGAGACTCTCCTAGCTCTGCAAAAGTCCCTACACATTGTTCCACAACATGATCAATTCTTACAACCTCTAAAGGTTTTGTGGATAAAGGTGGTGATCCTTGAGATGTTGCTTCCACAACACAGCTCCCTACATATTCTTCTATATCATCATCATCAACACATACATCAAAAAATAATCCAACATCTATATCCTCAATAGGAGAATCAATAACAAGAGGATCAATAACTTCACTTGTAGTTTTAAATTGATCTACCACATCACATTCATAATCTGAAAATTTAATGTCACTATAACACCCTATAAAATTTAAAGGCAGATCTGAAAACTTATTTACCACTGCATTATCAATAAAATCCTCATCTGAAGAGTCATCATCTTCATATACATTCAAAAATCTGCACTCTACCATATTAGCGTCACAGGATTTGCCGAAGTCTTTATTTTCATTGACCCCCACTAACCTTTGTGGAAAAGGAACCCTTAGTGAAGGTCTTGGGAATGATTGAACTTCCTTTTTCAAAAATTCCCTTTGAGCTTTGGGAGGAGGTCCAACTTGATTATCTAGTGTTGGTGTGATCAATAACCCAACATCATCACACTTTTCACTAGATCTTGTATGCGAAAGAGGGAGATCTTCTTTAAACCATTTTGAAACAATACTTTCAATCTTTGCCCCCAAATGTTTGAACTCCCCATTCCATGACTTTTGAGTCTCAAGACTCATAGATTGTTGAGTTACATTTTGTTTGACAGGCTCTCTTACATTTATGGCTTGCACTTCTTAAATTTTTGAGGGAGATTCCATCCAACTTTTGTTCAACCATTCATGGAGGTTCAATGCCACTTGATCAATTAACATATATGCTTCATCTACACTCTTATCCATAAAAGAACCTCCAGCTGATGAATCTAACAAACACTTATCTTAGAAAGAAATTCCCCTATAGAATATGTGCAGGGTCAACCATTTTTCTAAACCTTGATGAGGGCACTATCTTTGAAGACTCTTGAATCTATCCCATGCTTCAAATAATGATTCTCCATATGTTTGAGAAAAATTTGTTATGCAATTCCTCATATACACTGTTCTGCTTGGAGGGAAAAAATGATTCAGAAATTGCTTCTCCAATTGCTCCCAACTTGTGATACTTTGAGATTGGAGAGAATATAACCAAGTCCTTGCTTTATTCTTGATACTGAAAGGAAATGTCATCAATCTAACTGCATCTGCTGACACTCCTTCACATTTCACCATATCACAAATCTCTAAAAATGTTTCAAGATGCAGTTAAGGACTTTCTGATACTTCTCCTCCAAATTTGTGACCTTGTATCATGAAAATTAACTCTGGATCTAGTTGGAACTTTCGGCTTCAATTTGAGGTTGCACAATGGGAGATAAAAAAAAAATACAGGAAAGGGTGTAGAAAAATTTCTCATGGGCCTGCTTGACATGTTAATGCTCATGGATATTCAAGAAAAAATTATTAAAAGAAAAGATTGAAGAATCAAAGACAAAAATAAAATGCAATATGAAAAGCAAGAAAGAAAATGTAGAATTTAAATTGCAAGAAAGAAAGTTCATAATGAAAACAAGAAAGAAAAGACAAAAGGAAAAAAGAAAAATGTCTAGAATAATTTATATGCTAATCAACTAATATGTTTATAAGTTCTTGTTATTCTTGATGCCTTTACGAAGTTTGATCTTCTCTTACACAAGAACAATATTGCAAGATATGTTTATAAAAGAAAAGTAGAAAGAAAAATAAAAGTTAGATCAAAGGAAAAACAGAGAAAAGTTAGACTTGAATGCTAGAAATCAAGAATGCAGAATTAGAATCAGAATTAGAATTGTAACAAAATGAATTGTAGAATTAGAAAGATATGCAAAAATTATGAAAATAGAATTCTAAAGATTAGTTTCAATTATACTAATGAAAAGAAAAGTTATGTTTAGTTTAACCCAATTGATAATCTCTAATGTTATAGCGCAGTCTCCGGCAACTACGCCAAAAACTTGTTGACGTTCCGCAAGTGTACGGAAATGTCGTAAGTAATAATAAAAGATATCGTATCCACAGGGACTGGAATAACCACTAAATATTTCTCAACATGAATTAGCTAAACAACTTATCAATTGGGTTTTAGAAACTAAGTGCAACTAATGAAAAGCAAACATAGAAATAAAAGGAATAGAAACAAGAATAAGGGCTATGATAAATGGATGTTCTAGGAGTTTTGGTTTCTTTGTAAGGTAAATCAATGTAAATGATCTACCAAATCTTATTCCTCAATTGCCCATCATTTGTAGAAGGTTGTCGGTTCTCTCTTGCAATAGACAACCGGCCTAGGACTGAAATCTATACCTAAATGTGATCAATTAGAAATAAATCTATGTTGTCCTTACACGGGCTTGCCTGTCACGTGCATCCCTTGGATAATCAACAAAAGAATTCATCACTCCTTAACCATATCAAGATATAAGGTATGAACGCATACAATCTATCCTACCCCCTTCAATAACACTATTTCACCCTCAAAATCATCCCTTAAACGTCCTTACACAGGTTTGTCTGTCACGAATGTCCCTCAGAAAATCGAATGAGAGATTATCTCTACAAGATCCACAAGGTATTCAAACATTCAATCAAGAATGGGAATAAGGTCCAAATCACAACAATCCACACAAGATTGAATAGGTACAAACAAGACAAAATCATAGAAATAGGAAATTAGCAAATCCACAAGAGTTTTACATCAATTCATCTTACAAATAATCCCTCCATCCTAGAACATAGAGATCTAATCTATAGAATGAGGAAGGGAAACCAAAAAGATAAAGATTACAAACATTCTTAATCCCCAAATCCAAGAAATGAGAGAAAGAAAGCTTATCTACGATGAAGAACGGTCTTCGGATCCAATCCTCAATTTCGAAGTCAATACGTTGAAGATTTGCCCTTGAATCGCCGGAAAATCCCTCCAAGAAGGAGAAGGAACACCCAAATCTTGCTCTCTCCCAAAGGGGAGAAGATCCCCTTTCAAATCATAAAGAAGGCTTTATATAGAAGAAGGGTTTGGGTGCCACACGACCTCGAGACACAGCCATGTGAAGCTCACACAACTTGTGCTACTCCCTTCTCTACTTCGCTCACACGGTCGTGTGTGAGACACGACCGTTGCTTGCTCTGCCATTGCTCCCCTTGCATGGCTGTGGAGATCTACATGGCCTGCACTGCCTCCGGCTCTGGAGCTCCTGCACAGTCGTGTGGTGCACACGGCCATGGCGTTCTTAGCCTCTGGAATTGTTGGACGACCATGTAGATCTACACGGTCGTGCACTGCTTCAGCTCTGGAGGGCTTACACGGCCATGTGGTGCACACGGCCTAGCTCTTATTTGCTTGAAAACTTGGCACGGCCATGGCCACTTCCTCCTCTACTGCAGCCGCACGGTAGAGGATCACCACATGGCTTGGGCAACCCCCCATGGTAGGGTTGTGTGGCACAGAAGGATGGTGCCTTCCTCCTTTGGTTTGCTTGCAGATCTAGCCACGATCATAAATCCTTCACCAAATACGACTCCTGTGTACAGAAAATCCACAAATTCCGTAAGTGTACGGAAATGTCGTAAGTAATAATAAAAGATATCGTATGTACAAGGACTGGAATAACCACTAAAGATTTCTCAACGCGAATTAGCTAAACAACTTACCAATCGGTTTTTAGAAACTAAGTGCATCTAATGAAAAGCAAACATAGAAATAAAAGAAATAGAAACAAGAATAAGGGCTATGGTAAATGGATGTTCTAGGAGTTTTGGTTTCTTTGTAAAGTTAATCAATATAAATGATCAACCAAATCCTCTTCCTAAATTGTCCATCATTTGTAGAAGGTTGTCGGCTCTCTCTTGCAATAGACAACCGGCCTAGGATTGAAATCTATACCTATATGTGATCAATTATGATTGAATCTATGTTGTCCTTACACAGGCTTGCCTGTCACGTGCGCCCCTTGGATAATCAACATAATAATTCATCACTCCTCAACTACATCAATATATAATATATGAATGGATACAAGCTATCCTACCCCCTTGAATAACCCTATTTCACCTTCAAGATCATCCCTCAAACGTCCTTACACGGGCTTGTCTGTCAAGAACGTCCCTCAGAAAATTGGATGAGAGACTCTCAACAAAATCCACAAGGTATTCAAACATTCAATCAAGAATGGGAATTAAGTCCAAATCACAACAATCCACACAAGATTGAATAGGTACAAACAGGACAAAATCATAGAAATAGGAAATTGGCAAATCCACAAGAGTTTTACATCAATTCATCTTACAAATACTCCTTCCATCCTAGAACATAGAGATCTAATCCATAGAACGAGGAAGAGAAACCGAAAAGATGAAGATTACAAGCATTCCTAATCCCCAAATCTAAGAAATTAGAGAAAGAAAGCTTATCTACGATGAAGAACGGTCTTCGGATCCAATCCTCGATTTTGGAGTGGATACGTTGATGATCTGCCCTTGAATCATCAGAAAATCCCTCCAAGAAGGTGGAGGAATGCCTAAATCTTGCTCTCTCCCAAAGGGGAGAAGCTCACCTTTCAAATCATGAAGAAGGATTTATATAGAAGAAGGGTTTGAGCGCCACACGACCTTGAGACACGGCCGTGTGAAGCTCACACAACCTGTGCTACTTCCTTCTCTGCCTATCCCACACGACCGTGTGTGAGACACGATCGTGGCTTGCTCTGCCACTGCTCCCCTTGCACGACCGTGTAGATCTACACGGCCTGTACTGCCTCCGGCTCTAGAGCTCCTACACGGTCGTGTGGTGCACACGACCAAGGTGTTCTTAGCCTCTAGAAATGTTGCACGATCGTGTAGATCTACATGGTCGTGGACTGCTTCAGCTCTGGAGGGTTTGCACGACCGTGTGGTGTACACGGCCTGGCTCCTGTTGGCTTCAAAACTTGGCACGGTCGTGTGATGCTCACACGGCCATGGCCACTTCCTCCTCTGCTGTAGTCGTATGGGTGGTGATCACCACACGGCTTGGGCAACCCCCCATGGCAGGGTCTTGTGTCACACAAGGATGGTGCCTTTCTCCTTTGGTTTGCTTGCAGATCTGGCCACAATCATAAATCTTTCACTAAATACGACTCCTGTGTACATAAAATGCACAAAAGCAGATCTTCAAACAAAAAGAGTAAATATGCTAAAAGCAAAGCAGGAAGTACGAAAATGCATAGATAAAGCATGTGCAAAGTATGTGAATGTGCGTCAAAACATGCTAAACAAGAGTATACAATCTACATACATCAGTGATAGAGAAAATTCAACTCATTCACTTTTCCTAATTTGACTACGTGGTAGAGGCCGTGATGTGATCGCCAATCACTTGAGGGATTTCTCCTCCTCAAGAAATGGCTTTGATACCATTGTTGATCTAAAGCATGAAATACAGAATACATAAATCTGTAAAACACATAGTGATCTTCGAGACTATCTTGATCTCTATTTGACATCAGAAGAACAATCATGGCACAAGCTCAAAAAGCTCTCCTTTAGTACACTAGCCAAATCCCAATCTCACTAAATGTTCTCCTTTGTTGATTGCTTTGATCACCTCCAATTCTATTTTTTTCCCAATTGCTTTTGGACACCTTTAAAAGGAGAATCCATTGATCTTATAACTAGTTCTTTAATTGCATATAATGGAGGAAGATGATGGTAAATTGATACCACCTTCATCTTCCTAGCGTTGCAAATATTGCAATGTCCAACCATTCTTAATCTTGGAGTTCATAACCTAACTTGTCCTAGCGTTACTACCAAATCTTCTCTTGAAATCATTCAAAAATGCATTTGAAATCCTTCCACAATTATTGAGATCATGGTTATTGGATTCAACCATCAAGATGTTGAATATGTAATTATAATCTCATTTATAAATAGTATTCAACATATTAAAGAAATATAGAAGCACTAAAAAAAACTCTCAAATAGTAATGGAATTAACGACTAAATTATATCAATCCCTAAATTAGGGAATAAAATTAAATTTTGTTGTTAACTAGGAGGTTAGGGTGGCTTACAAAAACTGCATATAAGTTTAGGATTCATGACTTAGAGACAATAATTAAATTTGGTCCCTAATATTTGAGATCGAATTAAATCCGATAGCTAATTTAGGACTGAAATTATTTTTGGTCCCTAGCTAGAAGGTTAGGGTGGTAGATGGAAACTGCGTATGCATTTAGGATTTAGGACTTAGCTACCTAAATTAAATTTGATCCCTAATTTAGGGACTAAAATTAAATTTGATCCCTAATTTTACAACTAAATTTAATTTCAGTCCCTAATTTGTGCAACCGAATTAAGTCTAATTGTTAATTTTGGAGTAAATTTATTTTTGGTCCCTAGTTGTTAGGTTAGGATGGTAGACAAAAATTTCGTATGCATTTATGATTTTGGACTTAGCGACCAAAATTATGCACGTAGAAACGTTATTTTGGTAAAATAACAAAAATATTAAATTCACACTTGTTTTGAGTAATATATATACAACATAAGGGAACTCAAGTTTATTATTTTATTTTGATTTATTTATAATTATTTTTCCTTTCCTAAATCATATTTTATATTTTTTATGTAGTCCTTTTTGATGTGAGCCCACAAGTATTTAGATATCGTCAAGTAATAAAATATTGATCCTATAGGGACTGTTGATTAAGCGCTAGTTAACTTCATATAATGAATTGTCCAGACAATAAAAAGGTGTTTCACAAACACTAGAAAATTGATTGAAGAGAGGGAGAGATGGTTGAGAGAAAGAAAGAGAAGAATTGATCTTGAGAGGAGTTAAGCATAAGAAGATCTGAGAAATGGTAGGGGAGGTGATTTTATGATTTTGATTTCACTATGATGCTAGTTAATAGTCCTATGTATTATTCATCTCCTTACCTCCTTCCTTATGCACATGTAGGAAGTCTAACTAAATACTGACATTATCCCACAGTGGTGATGTCGGTGTGCTACCTCTATTGGTGTCCGATGCCACTAAATAGAATAGGTAACCAAGAGAGTCTGGTTAAAGGGATACCCTTATCACTAAGGCCCCCTGGTCATACAATTGCTAGATTACATAGGACACTTATTAACATAGGATTAGAGATAACCCATTAAACCTAATTAGATGCTTCCTTATGGAGAATTGTCCTCTCTTTCAAGGGAATGCTCTAGATGTCCAGAAACGGGATACCCTTGTCGTTAGGGCCCCTCGGTCATATGAACTAGGCATTCCTCCTATGGGATGAACAATCAATACACACATACATGTTTACACCATTCACACATTTCATCAAAAACATAGAAGGCATAATATAAATAGAGCATGACATAAACACTTTGCTGAAAAAGAAAATGTCTAAATGCATAGTTCATACATTACATCATATTTACTTCTTACATCCTAGATAGAGAGAATCTACTCCATTGCAAGGAAGATACAACCAAGAGACAATAAAAATACCACCTACAACTTAAAACATGGATTGAGAGAGAAGAGAATGATTATCGGTGTGTCACCAGTCTTCTAGATTGGACTTCTTGATCTGGAGGTGGATGGATCGTCGAAGATGATGAAGATGGCCTATTTAGGGTTTCCCCCTAAGGGGAGAATTCTTCTCCAAGGAGAGGGGCGAAGTCCCAAACCCAAGATCAGTTAAAGAATGGGGTTCCTGACCCTTTTATACCTCCTCCAATTTTCTCAAGAAAACCAAGATTACAGGGGTCCGATAAACTGAGTTTTTTACCCCTTAAACTTAGTTTTCTAATACTTTACGCTAAACCAAAGTTCTAACTCTTGAAATTATCTATAATATGATATTTGGATTGAGCCCTAGCTCCAACTAAGACAAAAGTTATGATAGTTCAAAGTTTAGTCTGTAGTATGGACAGAGGTCCTAATGAAGTCATAGTTGGGAGGCACGACCATGCCTTTTAGCACGGCTAGACACTGGTTTCTCTCCATTGAACTTGAAGTAAAGTTGTAAATCTTGAAGTTAGCTATATTTTAGTATAAAGAACAATAATAACTCTAACTGAGTGAAAAGTTATAACTATTTCAAAATAAGTATGTGTTGGTGCAAGTTCCACCAGAATTAAACCTGAGTTTTGATGTTGTCAAAGGTTCAAGTTAAGTCTTGTTATGATCTAACAAGTTGATTTAGTGTGCAAGATGTTTACTCAACCAAGAAACACCTAGTTAGAGGCTAGGCAGGAGAAATCTTAGCAGATCGTGGAACCCAGGTGCAAGTCCAAGGAGGTCGAGAGGACCTGAAGCTTGGCAGTATGATCGAGAGGTCTGGAGGACCTAAGATCAAGGGAAAAGTCCTGGCAAGCCGATCAGAGCTATGTGAAAAGTCCAAACTAGATCTGGAGGATCTAAGTTTGGTGGGTAGGTTGAGGTAAACAACTGGAGGAGCGATAGTGAGGTCGAGTTCCAGAAGGGAACAACCCTAGGTCGCTGATCAAACTGAAGAAATCGGGAAGGTTTCCAAGTTGAGATCAAGAACAGTTCTACTGTTCTTTTATTATTCATTAATTATTATGCTGTGTGCTAACATCTATGTTGCAAGAAGTTTTTGTAACGACCCGCCTTCTACTAACTAGGCTGTAAGGCCGGGGGTTACATTATGCTAACTATTCTTGTGCTGAAAAGAGCTGAACTAATTTAAAACTCTCTGCTATTTACAATGAAATCAGAAATTTATATTCGGGATACATTTATGAAATTATACATATGCTAAAGAAGGGAGCTTAACTTTCTATTTGGTCAAAAATTGAAGTTAGGCACTTCTGGCTGAAATCAGGCATTCCAATCGATCGGCTGATCGATTGGAGTTGTCTGATCGAACCACTGATCGACTCAACTCGCTACTGTGCACGGGATCAAGTCTGGATCGATCGGTTGATCGATCCAGCCTGTCCAATCAATCCGATGATCGATTCAGAGGCTCTCTGTTCGTGGGAATTAAATTCCTGATCGATCGGCTGATCGACCCATGGCCGATCGATCAGCTGATCGATTCCACCGCTCTTTGTACGCGATAGATTACCTCCCAATCGATCGGCTGATCGATTGGGGACCCTCCAATTCATCGGCTGATCGATCGGAGCTCTGATTTCTGCTGCATTTCATAATGTCGAGCAAAACATGGATATGTCAACTAATAAACACTAAACTCTTACTAAACAGATCTGTTAGTGAGAGCGCTAGAGCCAATCATGTGATGGTTACTTTTTTGGACTCTTTGTATCATATTCTTGTACATATATTTCTGATATATAAATAAAGGCATTGTGATTATTATACTTGTGTGTATTTGTGCTATATAAATAAGTATAATAATGTCCTAGGGTAGTAGGTTCATATCTATATCAATCGATTAGTTAAATCGATAGTGAGATGATATAGAGAACACTACACTTAATTATTCCTAGTCAAGTATTAACATAGAAGGACAATGTTAATGCATTGAGACTAGCATGTAGGTCAACATGATGACTTGATCTCACAAGTCATGGATATGAGATATCAAGTTGACACATGGGTATACATTGGAGAATGTATACTGAATGACCCGCCATGAGAAAGTATCATAGATCGTTATATAAGTGTCATATACTTTCTCATGTGACTATTAGTATGACTATCAGTCCTTGGACCTGAAGTCACCATGGTTCCCTACATAAGGAGTTATATACTTTGGCTTCGTTAAACGTCACCCGTAACTGGGTGGACTATAAAGGCGATTACTGGGTATGTAACAAATTATGTGGAGGGATGTGAGTGGTGTAGATGAGATCTATCCCTCCTATATTACAGGAGTGATATCATAGCCTTGATAGAGTGAGATCACTAAGTGCATGGCCATGCCCAAATAAGGCAATATGTGATATTGTGCTTATTTGATTATAGTGAGTCTACTTGGAGTTCAAGACACTTAGATTGATTGGAGGATGACACGGTCTATGCCTCATATAAGATCAATCTAGATATCAAGGATAGAAGGACAATGTCACATATTGTGAGAGTCACAATTATTAGTCATATTGGTGATGTTGGATCTCAACATTCTTGTAACTTGGGTAGCAATGATGTGTTGCTAGATACCTCTCATTGCTTATGTCCCTAATTGGATTTAGGGATATTGCCAACGTTGACAAGAACCTATAGGGTCACACACATAGAGCAATAGATGGAGACTAGTTCATATGATGAACCAAGAGGAAAGATGAAGTCAAGTTTGACTTGGCTAAATATGGAAAGTCTATAAAAGGCAAGTTTGACTTGACCTAAATCCACAAGTTTGACTTGACTATGAGTTAGACTCAAGTATGATCCAAATGTTGGATAAATCAATTAAGGGAGTTAATTTGGTCATGTTTGACTTTGGCCAAATTAGGAAGGTTGAAAGTCAATATTGACTTGACTTGGATGCCACCACATTTGATGAGGTGGCATGGGAGAACCAATGGGGATGCTACACATCACCATGCCACCTCATGCTTGCCACCTCATGGGAGGTTACCCATGAGTGGCCGGCCACATTAAGGGGGCAATTAAGAGCATTAATTGCCCACTTAATAACATTTATGTGGCCGGCCACATGATATGGTGGATTGATTGAATTTTTGAATTAAAAAATTTTTGATTCTTCTTCTTCCTTGGTGCTCTCGGCAACTTCTCCCTCTCTTCCTCCTCTTCTTGGCCGAAAACCACATAGGTGCTAGCACACCTTGTTTCGGTCATCTTCTCCACCTAATTGCTTGTGTGGACACATATAGAGGGGCTCTACTTTGTGCCCTCTAGATCCAACTTCAACCTTAGTCGAGCGGGATAAGCGAAGGGCACGCATCAAAGGTAGTTTTTCTTTAAACTATAGATCTAGGAGTAGATCTAACATATTCGGGTATTAAGCATGATATAAATATGTGGAATTTTTCGAATCGGATTTTTTCTTTGCACGAGATCCTTGGCTAGGGTGTTTCGGGGTTTCCGCGACGCGAAAAGCGGTTTTCGTGGCCCGAAAAATTCTAACAAGATCATGATCCATAACTTACCGACTAACATTAAGGTAACTAGAGGTCTAGGCATAGCATAGTGCACACATTCACAATTTATGACAATATTCTAGAAGTGCAGAAAATAACCAAAACTAAAACACTAAGTTCTTAAATCTGCAATTTCCCCAAAGATCTTCATTCCAAGTTCCTTCTCACACACATCTTTATTGCATTGCCCTCCAGCCTCCGCTAATCCATCTTCCCTTTACCTTTGTCTACAGTATAAGGAAAAAGGAACTATAAGCTTGGGAGCATAGTAATAAACCATCTACCTCACAAAAACATGCATATGAAGAAATCATGCTCTTTAAAAGATGCCATGCTGATATACGTAATGAGAATCATACTAAAAGTGCTAGGAGCATGGTATATGGACAGGTAAGTCATGGCAATCACATACTGAACACAAACTAATTACTATACCATCAAGGAAGCTAAACCGATACATGAGCTAAGCAAAGACTTGAATCGGATTACTGCTGTCACTGAACTGTATTCATATATCTGATTTGTAAAGATTGAAAACTATTTCCATAATAGATAAAAATACTAAACATGCTGCTGATGGGCCAGGCATCTGTACTTGCTGTGCGCTCATCCCTAACTAGGCCCGAGGTAGCAAGTCTCGAATCTAGTAGGGTTACTAGGTTATCTAAACCTAGGGACGACTATGGGAGCCCAACCCAAGGACAACTGAAGTCCAGTACAGTGCTACTGATAAAGTAAAATACTGTTTATAAACTGATTTGTCATATCTTGCTTTTACTAGGTTATCTAAACCTAGAACTAGGTTATCTAAACCTAGAGGCGACTATGGGAGCCTACCCATTGGACCGTAGTCCTATATCACTGAAGCAAGGCTATATTTGCTAATTAAAATGCATCTAGGGCATTTAACTGAGCTATTAAAATGCTTACTGTAGCATTTAACTATTCTAGGCATTTTATCAAGCAGTTGGTGTGCTCTAATTTTGCCTATGGCTAAACTGAGAACCAAGATGCGAACTAAGGGTGTAAAACATACAATTAGCTACTTATACTGCAGGTGAGGGGTTACTTACATCCTGCGCTAGTTTTCTTACGAATCTGATCGCTAGGTTTCCAGAGAAGATGATCTTTTCGGCGAGCCTCTCACGTCTATGCGTTCTTCTCGCGGAGAGGAGCGTCCTCGTATTCGAGATGTCGCCGGAAGGTGCTCCTATGGCCCTAGGGATGGAACCCTAGGTCTCCTTGGAGTTGGCGTGCCGAGAGGGTGCGGGAGAAGAGAGGGTGGCGTGTGAGGGTGAGGGGAAAAGAGAGTTGTCGTTTAGAAAATAATAACTCCTCTCTTAATTCCCTATTTATATTAAGGGGTAAATACAACCCAATTCGCCCATAAATAAAATTGTTCTCCTCTTCTTTCAGCACACCCCTGCTAGGGCCCCTTGGTTACTAGAGTCATCTATAAGGCGTAAAGTCTAATAGATCTCGGGTTCAATTCTCGCTTAGGCTATTTTACATTTTTATTTAGTTTTGCTATTTCTGTTACTCTAAAAATTCCATAAAAATATTCTAAAATTCTAGAAAAATAATAGATTATTTCTAAAATTAATTTGATAATTTTCGGGCGTTACAATCACCCATATCTTATAAAAAGTTCATCCTCGAACTTAGAATAACTCTGGGTATTTCTGCCTCATACTAGTTTCTGTCTCCCAAGTTGCCTCTTCTGTTGTGTGATTTTGCCAAATGACTTTTACTAATGGTACCTCCTTGTTCTGTAATTTCTTAACTGCTCGGTCTATTATCTGAATAGGCCGACTATCATAGCTGAGGTCTTCGCGGACTTGTACCGACTGAGGCTCAATCACCTGGGTGGCATCTGGGATATGCTTCTTCAGCATAGAGACATGAAATACGTTATGGATAGCTGACATTTCCTGAGGTAGCTCTAGCTCATATGCTACCTTGCCAACTCTTCTAGTGATAATGTATGATCCCACATATCTGGGACTTAATTTGCCCTTCTTCCCAAAACGCATTACTCCCTTCATGGGAGCCACTCAGAGAAATACTGTATCCCCAACTGAAAACTCTAAAGGTCGACGCCGTGTATCAGCATAGCTTTTCTGGTGGCTCTGAGCTGTCTCTATCCTCTGGCAGATCTGTTGTATAGCTACTGTGATATCTGTTACTAGATCTGTCTGAAGTTCTAGCTCTTTCTGTTCACCACTCTCATACCAGCAGATTGGAGATCTACACCTCCGCTCGTAGAGAGCCTCGTAGGGTGCCATGCCGATAGTGGCCTGATAGCTATTGTTGTATGCAAATTCTGCTAAACTCAGATATTTGCACCAACTTCCCTTGAAGTCTAGGGCACACGCTCGGAGCATATCTTCGAGTATATGATTTACTCGCTCCGTCTGACCATCTGTCAGAGGGTGGAAGGCTGTGCTAATCTTTAAGTTGGTGCCCAATGCTGGCTGTACACACTCCCAGAAGTGTGATGTGAATCTACTGTCTCTGTCTGAAATGATGGTCCATGGGACTCCATGTAGTCTGACGATCTCCTTGAGATACAACTGAGCTAGCTGCTCCATGGAGTAGGATATCCTGATAACTAAGAAGTGGGATGACTTAGTCAATCTGTCGACTATTACCCAGTTGGCATCAAAACCATTCATGGTTCTGGATAGTCCCACTATGAAATTCATGGAAATATCTTCCCACTTCCATTCTGGGATTTGAATAGGCTGCAGAACTCCTCCTGGTCTCTGGTGCTCTGCCTAGACCCTTTGACAGGTCAGACAGGTACTGACATATCTAGCGATGTCTCTTTTCATCCCAGGCCACGAAAAACATTTCTTTAGGTCTTGGTACATCTTGGTGGAACAAGGATGCATCGCATAAAGAGTCCTGTGCCTCATCTAGGATCTTCCTTCGTAGTTCCTCCTGATCCGGAACACATAGTCTGTCACCGAAATACAATACCACACTATCAGATACTCTGAACTCTCCACTTCCTGATTCTGCTAACCCTTGCTTGATCTTCTGAATTTCAGGGTTCTGATCCTGAGCTGTCTGGATATCACCAAGTAGGGTAGATGCTAATGTCATAGTGGAGAGTTGCCCAACTATTAATTCGAGACCGAAATCTGCAGTCTCCTTTTGTAGGGGCGGTGACATGGCTACTAGGGATAGTAAGGTAGCACTGGACTTTCTGCTCAGTACGTCTGCCACCTTATTGGCTTTTCCTGGGTGATAGAGGATGTCTATGTCATTGTCTTTGACCAGCTCGAGCCATCTGCGCTGTCGCATATTCAGATCCTTTTGAGTGAAAAAGTACTTCAGACTCTGATGATTTGTATACACCCTGCACTGAGCTCCGTATAAGTAATGTCTCCAAATTTTGAGGGCGAATACAACTGCTGCAAGCTCAAGGTCATGAGTAGGGTAATTCCTCTCATAGTCCTTGAGTTGTCTGGAGGCATAGGCGATCGCCTTACCATTTTGCATCAGTACTGCTCCTAGTCCCAATTTAGAGGCATCGCTGTAAATATCAAAGCTGTCTGTGTTATCTGGCAAAGTTATAATAGGAGCACTGGTCAATCTTCTTTTGAGCTCCATGAAACTGTTCTCACAATCCTCTGTCCACTGAAATTTTCTGTTCTTCCTGGTTAGAGCTGTCAGTGGGGAGGCTATCCTAGAGAAATCCTCTATAAACTTTCTATAGTAACCCGATAGTCTCAAAAAGCTTCTGATTTCACTGGCATTCTTAGGTCTTTTCCAGTTGCTCACAGCTTCTATCTTACTGGGGTCTACCATGACACCATCCTTGGAGATGATGTGACCCAGAAAGGATACCTGATCGAGCCAGAATTCACATTTTGTGAACTTGGCATATAGCTGGTTCTACTGAAGGGTCTGCAGTACTATCTTCAGGTGTTCTGCATGTTCTTCCTGAGTTTTGGAATAAATAAGAATGTCGTCGATGAACATGATGACAAACTTATCTATGTATTCTTTGAATACCCTGTTCATGAGGTCCATGAAGGTAGCTAGAGCATTTGTCATGCCAAAGGGCATGACTACGAACTCATAATGTCCATATCTGGTCCTGAAAGTCGTCTTGGGTATATCACCCTCTTTAACTCTCACTTGGTGGTATCCCAATCTGAGATCTATTTTAGAGAACACTGCTGCTCCCTTTTGTTGGAGTGTATACTTAAAAGTTTAGCTTTTGTACACATTTATTTTAAAATAAAGAATCACATTAGTCAAATGTTTACATTTATTTGTTAAATGTAATTGTTCAATTAATTTATATAGTAGATAACATGAAGTGTGGAGTCACACTTAGAAGATCATGTTGTCGGTTCTCTATAAATTATAAACAGTTGCTCACGACTAAGATGGAAAGGAACAAACCATCAGAATAGACGTAGTGTAATTAAGTATTAGTTTATCTTGACTAGTAAATTACACTGATACACTTTAAGTGTATTGAGTAGAATCATTTAGGTAAGTTCTTTTTGTACTGACTTAGTAAAAGAACTAGACCTTAGTTATTATGGATGTAACGACCCGCCTTTTGGGTACTGGCTGTAAGGCCGGTCGCTACAATAAATGCTAAACTATGCTGTGCGGAAAGCTGGGCTAATTAAAATTTTTCTAACTATTATCTTTTAAAAACTAATTTGAATGTTCTAGGTGTACCTAGGAGTTGTACACATGCTAGGGGAGAGAAACTGAACTTCGGATCGATCCACAGACCGATCTACTGATACTGGTACGGTAGGAACCTCCGGATCGTTCAACCGACCGATCCATAACTAGGATGTAATTCTGTACGCTGCTGGATCGGTCTGCCGACCGATCCAGTTGGGAACAGATCGATCCCCAGCTCCGATCGATCCACGGATCGATCGAACCAAGAGCAATCGATCCAGTCCAGCTCGGATCGATTGGGAAGCTCCGACCGATCAGGGGTTTCTGATTTCGAGCTGAAACTCTGATTTCAGCACTGCTTCGTGCCAAATCCTCATACAACAACTACCTAATGCATAATAAACTATTCTAATAACATGTAGTGACAATTCTAAACTGGTTCATGGCATTTTACTCACTAAAACACATTTTAACAACTTAAAGTGCATGGAAGTATAAATTTCTAAAAGTTCTAATTGTTTAAACTTGCTAAGGTCCAAGAGTGCATAAAACCTGAAAACTAGAACTAATAAATTGTAAAGTGCTAAAGTAAATGCTAGATCCCCAGGGGGTCATTTATTCCAGTTCCTGCCACACACACCATCTTCGCATTGCCCTCCAGCTTCCTCTGCTAGTCCATCTTTCCTTTACCTTTATCTGCAGTATAAGGAAAAATAGTATCTGTAAGCTTAAAGCTTAGTAAGAAACCATCTACCTCACAAAAACATGCAACGATGCAAATATGATTTTAAATCATGCTGTTTAAAACATATGCTGGATATACTGAATAAACTAGCATGACATGACATATAAGCATACAATCATGGCATATCTAAACCTGAACATAAAAAAAAAACATGTATAACAACTGCACATAAAGTTATCATGCATATTCACAGGGAAAAACTAAACTGGAGCATGATACTGAACTGAAACTGAACTGCTCCAAAACTGATCTTAAGCTATAATCACCGGATTAGATTAAGAGTTTGAAAGCTAATATCATAATAAGTGAAAATAGTAATCATGCTGTTTGGGCCCGGCAACTGTACTAGACCCGGGTTTGCATGTCCCGAATTTAGTAGGGTTAACTAGGTTATCTAAACCTAGAACTAGGTTATCTAAACCTAGGGACCGACTATGGGAGCCCAGCCCAATGGATATCTAATCCAGTACAGTGCCACTGAAAATAAAATACTGAATATAGCTACTAATTTCTTATTTTGCTGTTTCTAGGTTATCTGAACCTAGAGCTAGGTTATCTAAACCTAGAGGCGACTGTGGGAGCCCACCCATTGGATATCTGATCCATATAAGCTGTAGAATACTGAATAGATACTTCTAATGTATCTAACTAAGTTGTTGAAGATACATATGGTGCATTTTTACTAAACTAGCTATTTTATCGAACACTTAGTGTGCCCTAACTATCCTCTCTATTAGGGAGACCACCTCTAGGCACCTGACAACGTCTAACCTCCTATCTGAAGAGAGAAAACGTGTCCGGCCCATCTAAAGGTGTTCAACTAAATCTCTAATCTGCGAAGAGAATTAAATACACCCTAGATATCGATAAAAAATCTGCATACATCCTAACTAAAGCATAAAAACTCAATCGGAAGCTATTATACTACAGGTGAGGGGTTTCTTACCTCCTATTCGTAATTTCTTACGACTCTATTCGCTAAAACTCCGGTGGGGATGATCTTCTCGACGATCCGCTCACGTCTTTGCGTTCCTCTCGCGGAGACGAACCTCTTTCGTGTTGGAGTCGTCGCCGGAAGATGTTCCCTTGAGCCTTGGCTTGGTGCGCCGAGAGAAGGAGGAGGAAGAGGTGTGGTCGGCGGAACTAGGTTTGGGGGGAGTAAAGGTCACGGTGAAAGCAAAAATAAACCAAAACCTACTTATGTTTTTAATTTATATTAAGTGGGTAACTAGGCCCAGCTCAAATATAAATATAAATGTTCTCCTTCTCTTTCAGCACGGCCCTGCTAGGTTCAACCGGTTACTAACATTATCCCTAAACCATAGGTCTCGGGTTCGATTCCCGCCTAAGCTATTTTGCGGTTCTATTTTTTTTTGCTGCTTCCGCTACTCGGAAAATTCCGGAAAAATATCTAAAAATTCCAGAAAAATCATAGAATATTTCTAAAAATAAATTTGAGAATTTTTGGGCGTTACAACTCCCCATACCTTATAAAAAGTTCATCCTCGAACTTAGAACAATTCTGGGTACTTCTGTCTCATGCTGGCTTCTGTCTCCCAAGTTGCCTCTTCTGCTGTGTGACTGTGCCAGATAACTTTGACTAATGGTACTTCCTTGTTCCGCAATTTCTTAACTGCTCGGTCTATTATCTGAATAGGACGACTATCATAGCTGAGGTCTTCGCGGATCTGTACCGACTGGGGCTCAATCACCTGGGTGGCATCTGGGGTATGCTTCTTCAGCATAGAGACATGAAATACGTTGTGGACCGCTAACATTTCCTGGGGTAGCTCTAGCTCATATGCTACCTTGCCCACTCTTCTGCTAATAAGGTATGGTCCCACATATCTGGGACTAAGCTTGCCCTTCTTTCCAAAATGCATGACTCCCTTCATGGGAGCCACTCTGAGGAAAATGTATCCCCAACTGAAAACTCTAGGGGTCTGCGTCGTGTATCAGCATAGCTCTTCTGACGGCTCTGTGCTGTCTCTATCCTCTGGCGAATCTGCTGTATGGCTGCTGTGGTATCTGCTACTAGATCTGTCTGAAGCTCTAGTTCCTTCTGTTCACCACTCTCATACCAGCAGATTGGTGATCTGCACCTCCGCCCATAGAGAGCCTCATAAGGTGTCATGCCGATAGTGGCCTGATAGCTATTGTTGTATGCAAATTCTGCTAAGCTCAGATATTTGCACCAACTTCCCTTGAAATCTAGGGCACACGCTCGGAGCATATCTTCGAGTACCTGGTTTACTCGCTCTGTCTGACCATCTGTCTGCGGATGGAATGCTGTGCTGAACTTTAACTTCGTGCCCAATGCTGACTGTACACACTCCCAGAAGTGTGATGTAAATCTGCTGTCTCTGTCTGAAATAATGGTACGTGGGACTCCATGAAGTCTGACGATCTCCTGGAGATACAACTGAGCTAGCTTCTCCATGGAGTAGGATATCTTGATAGCTAAAAAGTGGGCTGATTTAGTCAACCTGTCGACTATTACCCAGATGGCATCAAAACCATTCGTGGTTCTGGGTAGTCCCACTATGAAGTCCATAGAGATATCCTCCCACTTCCATTCTGGAATCTGTATAGGCTGCTCGCTGATGTTCCGCCTTGACCCTCCGACAGGTGAGGCAGATGCTAACATATTTGGCGATGTCTCGCTTCATCCCGGGCCACCAAAATGTTTCTTCATTTTGGTGGAACCTGGATGCATCGCATAGGGAGTCCTGTGAGCCTCATCTAAAATCTATCTCCGTAGCTCCTCCTGATCTGGAACACAGAGTCTGTCACCAAAATACAACACCCCGCTATCGGACACTCTGAATTCTCTACTTTCTGATTCTGCTAGCCCTTGCTTGATTTTCTGAATTTCAGGGTCCTGCTCCTGAGCTGACTGAATATCACCAAGCAAGGTAGACTCTAAGGTCATAGTAGAGAGCTGTCCCACGATGAACTCGAGACCGAAATCTACGATCTCCTTCTGTAGGGGCGGTGACATGGCTGTAAGAGATAATAAGGTAGCACTGGATTTTCTGCTAAGTGCATCTGCTACCTTATTGGCTTTCCCTGGATGGTAGAGGATGTCTACATCATAGTCCTTGACCAGCTCAAGCCACCTGCGCTGTCGCATATTCAGATCCTTCTGAGTGAAGAAATACTTCAGACTCTGATGATCTGTATACACTCTGCACTGAGCTCCATATAAGTAATGTCTCCAAATTTTGAGAGCGAACACTACTGCTGCAAGCTCAAGGTCATGAGTAGGGTAATTCTTCTCATAATCCTTGAGTTGTCTGGAGGCATAGGCGATCACCTTGCCGTTTTGCATCAGTACTGCTCCTAGTCCCAACTTAGAGGCATCACTATAGATGTCAAAGCTGCTGGTGTTGTCTGGTAGAGCCAAAATGGGAGCACTGGTCAATCTCCTTTTTAGCTCGCTGAAGCTGTGCTCACCGTCCTCTGTCCACTGAAATTTTCTGTTCTTTCCGGTAAGAGCAGTCACTGGAGAAGTCCTCTACAAAATTCCTGTAATATCCTGCTAATCCCAGAAAGCTCCTGATCTCACTGGCGTTCTTAGGTCTCTTCCAGTTACTTACTACTTCTATCTTACTGGGATCTACCATAATACCATCCTTTGAGATGATGTGACCCAGGAAGGACACCTGATCTAGCCAAAATTCACATTTCGTGAACTTGGCGTATAGCTGGTTCTGCTGAAGGGTCTGCAATACTAGTTTCAGGTGCTCTGAGTGTTCTTCCTGAGTTCCTGAGTAGATAAGAATGTCATCGATAAACACAATAACAAACTTATCTAAATACTCCCTGAATACTCTGTTCATGAGATCCATGAATGTAGCTGGAGCATTTGTCACGCCAAAAGGCATGACTACGAACTCGTAATGTCCGTATCTGGTCCTGAATGTTGTCTTCGGTATATCACCCTCCTTGACCCTGACTTGGTGATATCCTGATCTGAGGTCAATCTTAGAGAACACTGCTGCTCCCTTTAACTGGTCATCTATTATGGGAAGAGGATACTGTTCTTGCTCGTGACTGATTCAGTGCTCGTAGTCTATGCATAGCCGCATGCTTCCATCCTTCTTCTTCACGAATAGTACAGGCGCTCCCATGGTGAGTGACTAGGGCGATACCCTTGTCAAGCAGCTCCTGTAGTTGCTCATGAAGTTCCTTCAGTTCTGCTGGAGGCGGTAAGGCGCCTTGGAAATAGGATTGGTGCCGGGAAAAGCTCTATCTCAAATTCAATCTCCCGGTCTGGTGCTAGGCCGTCACTCTTGGAAGACTGCTGGGTAGTCACATACAACTCGGACCTCTGCTAGCTTCCGGTCCTGGCTGGTATTGACTACATGTGCTAGGTACCGACATCTGAATCCATCAACTTGCCTTCATTGAGAGAAATTTTCCGCTTTTCTCTTTGGTTCTCCGTGGTATTCAAATTTTTGCCTGGTTGGAATCGACTTTATTCTGACACTCTATGGAAGCAGTATCGATCGTAAAGTTCATTCCAAGGATGACGTCATAGTCATCATTTCTAGCGATCGGATCGCAAAAGAGTTTCGCTATATTGACCGGCACCGCCTAGCCGTGGATGCCATGACCTCTCACAAGGTAGTCGACCCTTGAGTACCTCCGGGGTATTTCTAATTTTTCGGAGAACATCCCGGCTATATATGAATGGGTTGCCCCAGTATCAAAGAGAACAGTAGCACTATAAAATGCTAATCGACTGTGACAACCGTCGAGGCATTGGCTACGTCCTCTCTGGTGAGTGAGTAGATCCTCGCATTCGCCATAGCTGGAGGGGCTTCTAATCTGCCCTGGCTGATATGTGGACCCTCTAGAGCGGCCTGCATCTAGTATAACTGAGCTGGCTGGCCTGCATACTGCTTGGCCATGTGCCCTTCTTGGCCACATTCAAAGCAACCTCGTGTGCCTTTGCGACAAACCCCTGGGTGGAATTTCCCACAAGTGGCACACTTTGGATAACTGGGTCGCTTGCTAGATGGTCCTCCTTTTGAGTCACTCCCTGATTTGCGCTTGTTGTTGGAGTTCCCTTTCCAGTTGAGGTGTGGCCTTCTGCTTTTGAGTGTGAGAGTTTCCTTGGCCTTTGGACTCGGAGAGACTTGGCTGTTCTGGTAATGCTTTGTGGTCAAGGCACTACTCACTAACTCCTCTCGTGGTTTGTGGCCTATGTATGCCACCAGCCACGTTCATCGCTATCTTGTGCCTCAACATCTTGAGCATCAACCGGATTCGCTCCTTCTCTGTGCTAACTAGCTCGGGCATAGACGAACTGTTGAATTTCTTCACGGCTTCCTCAACGAAAGGTTGCCCCGACGAAACTCGGTGAACTCGTCGTGGCGGTTTGTAACCCGCACATGAAAGAATTCCTCAAGAACTCCTTCAAGTCCCATGTCATGGTTCACCGGGCGCTTCGTTCGATTCTTTCCCACCACATGCGTGCTTCTCGTCAGGCGAAGGAGGCACACTTCACCTTCTTGTGTTCCGGCCAGCTCCATCGTGCTCTCCAGGGTTTTGAACCAGGCTTGTGCATCCCATGGTTCACTAGTACCGAGAAGTTCTCGCTTGACTCCGCCCGGATCGATAGGCTTCCTTTCGCTCATTCTTTGTTAGTCAGAGGTTGAGTGGTGGAACTTCTAAGACTAGTCGTCGATTCGATTTCGTGGGGTACTCGATTAGCCTTTAAGGTGGCTATTTCTTGTTGCTGTTCAGCTAGCTGCTGGAGGAGGCACTGAACTGCCTGCCTCTTGCTGGGGCTTAGTAGCTAATGCCCTTCTAGCTGGGCGTCCTCGTGCCATTTCTAAAGACATAGAGAACATAACATAACTAATGTAATCACAGTTATATAACTACTGATGTCATGTTTAAAAACTATCACATACTATCAAGCAGTAGGCATATAAACATGAACTGTAATGACAAGACAAGGAGCATAAATAAAGTAGAGGTATTCTTACTTGGAAGCTGTAGGCACAATGCTGATGTGTGTGTAGGAAGTATGGAACACTGCTCTGATACCACTCTGTAACGAGCCGCCTTCTGGGTGCTGGCTGTAAGCTGGGCTAATTAAAATTTTTCTAACTATTATCTTTTAAAAACTAATCTGAATGTTCTAGGTGTACCTAGGAGTTGTACACATGCTAGGGGAGGGAAACTGAACTTCGGATCGATCCACAGACCGATCTACTGATACTGGTACGGTAGGAACCTCCGGATCGTTCAACCGACCGATCCATAACTATGCTGTAATTCTGTACGCTGCTGGATCGGTCTGCCGACCGATCCAGCCGGTCCCTGATCGGTCTGCTGTTCGCAGAAACCAGATCCCTGATCGGTCTACCGACCGATCAGAGACTCCCTGATCGGTCTGCTGACCGATCAGGGGTTTCTGATTTCGAGCTGAAACTCTGATTTCAGCACTGCTTCGTGCCAAATCCTCATACAACAACTACCTAATGCATAATAAACTATTCTAATAACATATAGTGACAATTCTAAACTGGTTCATGGCATTTTACTCACTAAAACACATTTTAACAACTTAAAGTGCATGGAAGTATAAATTTCTAAAAGTTCTAATTGTTTAAACTTGCTAAGGTCCAAGAGTGCATAAAACATGAAAACTAGAACTAATAAATTGTAAAGTGCTAAAGTAAATGCTAGATCCCCAGGGGGTCTTTTATTCCAGTTCCTGCCACACACACCATCTTCGCATTGCCCTCCAGCTTCCCCTGCTAGTCCATCTTTCCTTTACCTTTATCTGCAGTATAAGGAAAAATAGTATCTGTAAGCTTAAAGCTTAGTAAGAAACCATCTACCTCACAAAAACATGCAACGATGCAAATATGATTTTAAATCATGCTATTTAAAACATATGCTGGATATACTGAATAAACTAGCATGGCATGGCATATAAGCATACAATCATGGCATATCTAAACCTGAACATAAAAAAAACATGTATAACAACTGCACATAAAGTTATCATGCATATTCACAGGGAAAAACTAAACTGGAGCATGATACTGAACTGAAACTGAACTGCTCCAAAACTGATCTTAAGCTATAATCACCGGATTAGATTAAGAGTTTGAAAGCTAATATCATAATAAGTGAAAATAGTAATCATGCTGTTTGGGCCCAACAACTTGCGCGCATCCCTAACTAGACACGGGTTTGTAAGTCCCGAATTTAGTAGGGTTAACTAGGTTATCTAAACCTAGGGACCGACTATGGGAGCCCAGCCCAATGGATATCTAATCCAGTACAGTGCCACTGAAAATAAAATACTGAATATAGCTACTAATTGCTTATTTTGCTGTTTCTAGGTTATCTGAACCTAGAGGCGACTGTGGGAGCCCACCCATTGGATATC
Source organism: Zingiber officinale (assembly GCF_018446385.1). Lineage (NCBI taxonomy): Eukaryota > Viridiplantae > Streptophyta > Magnoliopsida > Zingiberales > Zingiberaceae > Zingiber > Zingiber officinale. The sequence goes on along the minus strand of NC_056006.1, from coordinate 55,779,781 downwards.
TGATCCATATAAGCTGTAGAATACTGAATAGATACTTCTAATGTATCTAACTAAGCTGTTGAAGATGCATATGGTGCATTTTTACTAAACTAACAATTTTATCGAACACTTAGTGTGCCCTAACTCTCCTCTCTATTAGGGAGACCACCTCTAGGCACCCGACAACGTCTAACCTCCTATCTGAAGAGAGAAAACGTGTCCGGCCCATCTAAAGGTGTTCAACTAAATCCCTAATCTGCGAAGAGAATTAAATACACCCTAGATATCGATAAAAAATCTGCATACATCCTAACTAAAACATAAAAACTCAATCGGAAGCTATTATACTACAGGTGAGGGGTTTCTTACGTCCTATTCGTAATTTCTTACGATTCTATTCGCTAAAACTCCGGTGGGGATGATCTTCTCAACGATCCGCTCACGTCTTTGCGTTCCTCTCGCGGAGACGAACCTCTTTCGTGTTGGAGTCGTCGCCGGAAGATGTTCCCTTGAGCCTTGGCTTGGTGCACCGAGAGAAGGAGGAGGAAGAGGTGTGGTCGGCGGAACTAGGTTTGGGGGGAGGAAAGGTCACGTGAAAGCAAAAATAAACCAAAACCTACTTATGTTTTTAATTTATATTAAGTGGTTAACTAGGCCCAGCTCAAATATAAATATAAATGTTCTCCTTCTCTTTCAGCACGACCCTGCTGGGTTCAACCGGTTACTAACATTATCCCTAAACCATAGGTCTCGGGTTCGATTCCCGCCTAAGCTATTTTGCGGTTCTATTTATTTTTGCTGCTTCCCCTACTCGGAAAATTCCGGAAAAATATCTAAAAATTCCAGAAAAATCATAGAATATTTCTAAAAATAAATTTAAGAATTTTCGGGCGTTACAATGGAAGTGTGTACTCTTAATCCTAATATAATAACAAGCATGTATATTTAATATTTATTTCTTTGACTTATCAAAGGGTGAGGTTTAGCTCGATAAATCAATATGCCCGATATGTTGGGAAAATGATATTACTTATAGTATGTGTTGTTGATTATAGAAGGAATCTGTGTCCTAGTTATCTAGGTTGAAAATGTCCCCAAGAGGAGCTCATAAGGATTGCCATGTTAAACCCTGCAAGTGGACCTAGTCCAACATGACAATAAAGTTGAGTGGTACTACTCTTGGAGCTAGATATTAATTAAATGAGTTGTCAGTAACTCACTTAATTAGTGGACATTCGTAATCTTAAACACAGGGAGACTAATACACTCATGATAAGAAGGAGCCCATAATGTAATTTGGGATTGGTGCGGTAGTGCGGTAATAACTCTCTAGTGGAATGAGTTATTATCGATGAACTTGAGTTGCGTGTTCGGGGCGAGCACGGGATACTCAAGCTCATCGGAAGGCGAAAACCAATTTCTCCTCTAGGCCCTGTTGTAGCCTCAATAAAGACTCAAGTCCATCCAAAGAAAAGTCAATCTTGGTGTCCAAGAAGGGGTCGGTTCATTGCTTGGTGACCAAGCAATGGCCAGCCACATATTCTCTAGAAGTGGCCGGCCCTTGCCTTGGGCAAAGGGGCCGACCGCAATATTTAAATTAGGAAGGTTGTTTTTGAATTTTAAAATTTCCTCAGATATTTGCAATTTGTAAAAAGAGAGATTTTAAAATTTTCCTAATTTAAATTAGGCCACAAGGTTTTAAAAGAGAGTTGTAAAATTTATAAAACTTTCTTTTAAAAAGAAATATTATTAGAGATGTTTTAAATTTTAAAACTTGGTTTTAAATTTTAAAACTTTCCTTTTAATATCCACATTAAAAAAAGGGAGTTTGTAAAATTTTATTAGAAGTTTTCTTCTTTTAAAATTTTATAAAAAATTTTCTTTCTTTCCCTTTTAATAAGTGGTCGGCCACCTTGCTTGGTGCCCAAGCAAGGGGCCGGTCAAATAATTAAACATCAACAAATAGTTATTTAATTAATAAATCAATCTAGGATTGATTAATTAAAAAGAAAGAAAAAGAAAAAATTAAAAGGAAATAGGAATGAGTCTAATTTTTTATAAAACTCTTTTCATAATTTTCCGTTGGGAAACTAATATACAAAGGGGGGAAGGGGATGCCTTGAAAAACATAACAATTGATATTGTGTTGTTGGAGATCATCAAGTGGCCGGCCCCTCTCCCTCTCTTCCCTTTGCTCTCTTTTGCTCCTTTGTGGTGGTGGTGGCCGATTTCTAGAGAAGGAAGAGAAGCTCTCCGGGTGGTGTTCGTCTTAGAGGATCGTCGCCCACACGACGTCCAAGAGGAGGCGAGGTATACGGCATAATATCTCGAGGTTTTTAGCATACAAGGAAGAGGTATAACTAGTATTTAATTTTCGCATCATACTAGTTAATTTTTCTTTGTATAAATACCAAATACAAGAGGCATTCGATTCTTGTTTTTTGAATTTAATTTCGATGTTGTGTTCTTTTTCTTTTTTCCTTGTGATTTGATTGTTCCTTTTGGTTAACCTAGAGTTATATAAGGAAATTAAATATTAACTTTACTTAAAAGGCTTTGTCTAGTCGGTGGTGGTTGCTCCCATATCCAAGAAGGCCAAGTGTCTCGCCATGCAGTACTGGAAGCCAATTTTGGAAACTAATATTTAATTGAATTTATAACCTATGTGATTTGGATCAAACATGTTAAGTTCCATAGGAGATCCAAATCTAAACATAAAGGAACATATAAGTTAAACTTGGAATCAAACGTGTTAAGTTCCGCAGGAGATACAAGTTTAACTTAAAAGAACACATGGTAGCTAGGAAAGGTTCAGATTACGTACAAAATTTTTGTACAGTGGAGCCATTGGGATTTCCGAGTAGCAACCAACAATTGGTATCAGAGCTAGTGTTTTGCCTCTGTGTATTTGGTATTAGTTTAATTATGCACATGTCATACATAATTTAGGCAGGTTAATAGTAGGATGTGCTAACATTATGGATGCAGGATCCAACTATTATGGCTTATAGTTATTATGTGTGTGATTGGACCCTTGGACATGTCAAGGGCATTTATTATGTGTGCATGATTGTATTATAAAATACAGCAGGAGATGTATTTAGTTTTATTAGGATTTTATTTTTTGATCTAGATACATGTACATTCCTTTTATGGAATATAGGATCGATGGATGTAAATTTTATTTTATGTTCGATCTAGTTTACATGTACATTCCTTCGAGGAATATAGGATCAAAAAATGTAAAATTCCATTTATGTCGCGGATCGAATCTTGCTAGGCGTGGAACCTTTTGAGGATCAGAGTGGCGCAGCGGAACAAGGAGCAAGATGGATACGACAACTAGACCTGGTGGCGGTGGCCAAAGATGGCAGCAGCTAGGGATGATGACATACGGAGGACAACAATAGATAAAAGCCATAATAGTTGAAAATTAGTTTTTCTATTTATTGCTTTTATATTGTGCTGTGTGTGAATGTTAGTGTACATATTTAGTAGGCTAGCATCATCAAAATTCCTCACTTTAAATAACTATGTGGGAGAGGGATTTGTTTTAGTGAATTCCACGGTCTCCATTATTGGTTTGTAAGTGATGCAAACAAACTTGCGCGTTGGCTCTGAGTGCCTTCCTCCATATCGGATGAGTTTGTTTGCGGATCACTAGACCAAACTTCCATTTTGGATGACTATAGGAAATTAATTAAGAGCGTGTGATCTTCCCCATCGGAAGGGGCACAATCTTATTAATAGACTTAGTGTCAAGTAATGGTATACACTTAGGCACGTCTAATAGTATCCTCCCCATCGGAATCACTGCTATTATTTGTGTGACCGAAGGAAACCAACTATTAATTTTATTTGTCAAAAAGTTAGGTTGACAAGATAATAAAATTAATGGGATATACCCTCCTTTTACAAATGTTGAATTTGTATACGTCCACACTATCGTGGCATATAAAATTCATGGTGTTTTAAGGTGTTGGTTAATTTAAAATAGTATTGTTTGAGGAATCAATATTATTCTAAATTTAGAGTTCCGACCAAAATTTATTTTGTGATTCTTAGGATGACTTTCAACCCACTGGCCATTATTCTAAAAGAAAACAGACTTACTAGTCCCAACTATATAGATTGGAAAAGAAACCTGGACATTGTTTTAACTGCTGAGGGCTATAAGTTTGTACTATCAGAGGAATGCCCAGAAACACCTAGCAATGATTCTACCCCAGAGGAGATTCAGTATCATAGTAAATGGGTAAAAGCTGATGAGATGATACGGTGTTACATCTTGGCTTCGATGTCAAATGTATTGCAACATCAGCATCAGGACTTACCAACAGCCTATGATATAATGAACAATCTCAAGGAACTCTTAGGACATCAGAATCGGGCTGCTAGGCAAGAGGCAATGAGAAAACTGATGACAGCCACCATGACTGAGGGGACTCCCGTAAGGGATCATATTATCAAGATGATGGCTTACTTAAACGAAATACAAGTTCTTGGAGGGGAAATTGATGGGGAAACCCAGGTCGATATCATCCTCCAAACGCTGCTCAGAAGTTTTGAGCATTTTCGCCTGAACTATAATATGAATAAAAGGATGTATTCATTGGCGAAACTTCTGAAAGAACTTCAGGCAGTCGAAGGGTTGTTTCGTCAACATTCTCAAATTCACTATGCTGAAAATGGTTCTACTTCTAAGCCGAAAGGCAAGAAGAAGAAGAAACAAAATGGCTCAGCAAAGAAGGTAAATAATGTTGGTTGCTACTCGGAAAACCTAATGGTTCCACTGTACAAAAATTTTGTACAAAGGTCTGAACCTTTTCATAGCTACCATGTGTTCTTTTAAATTAAACTTGGATCGCCTGCGGAACTTAACACGTTTGATCCAAAGTTTAATTTATTTGTTCTTTTAGCTTTAGACTTGGATCTCCTGCAGAACTTAACACGTTCGATCCAAATGACCTAGGATATTAATTCCATTAAATATTAATTTCCAAAATTGACTTCCAGAACTGCATGGCGAGGCACATGGCCTTCTTGGATATGGGAACAACCACCACCACCTAGACAAAGTCTTTTAAGGAAAGCTAATATTTAATTTCCTTAAATAACTTTAGGTCAACCAAAAAGAACAATCAAATCACAAAGAAAAGAAAAACAAAGGAACACAACATCGAAAACAAATTCGAAATACTAGAATCGTATGCCTCTTGTATTTGCTATTTTTACAAAGAAATAAAACTAGTATGATGCGGAAATTAAATACTAGTATACCTTTTCTTTCGCAAACAAAAACCTCTAGGTCTTCTACCGTATTCCTCTTCTAATCCCGGACGTTGTGTGAGCAACGATCTTCCGAGACGAGAACCACCAAGGCACCTTCTTCTTCTTTGCAAGGTTCGACCACCACATGACTCCAAGAAAGGATGAGGTTCGGCCACCACCACCAAGCTCCAAGGGATGCAAGAGCGAAGCCTCCTTTCTCTCCTTTTCTCCAAGATAGATCCGGCCACCACAAGGACTCCAAGAGAACAAGATGGTTCAGCCACAAGAAGGAGAAGAGAGAAGAGGAAGAGGTCGGCCACCAAGGAAGAGAGGGAGGAAAAGAATAATAGAGTCGTTCACCATGAAGTCATCTCTACCCCCTCTTTTATAATCTTTGGTCTTGGCAAATAAGGAAATTTAAATAAAAACTTGCTTAATTCTTTTGCCATGAAAAGGAAAATTTATTTAATTTAAAATAATTTTCTCTTCTCCAATTTATTTGGCCGGCCACTCTTTTCCCCAAATCAAGGAAAATTTTAATTAAAACAAAAATTAAAACTTCCTAATTTGTTTCCAGAAATTTATAAAAAAATTCTCCAATAATTTTAATCCCTTCATGATTGGTTAATAAAAAGAAAATTTTATAAATTAAAATCTTTCTTTTAAGCATGTGGATAAAAAGAAAGTTATCTTCTAAAAATTAAAATCTCTTTTAATCTACAAATAAGGAAAGATATGAAATCTTTTCTTAATCTCTTGTAGAAACTTATAAAAGAGAATATTTAATTTTTAAACTCTCTTTTAAATCATGAACATGGTTAAAAAGGAAAGTTTTCTTTAAAATTTAAAATCCACCTTTTAATCAACAAATAAGGAAAGATTTCAAATTTTAAACTCTCTTTTAAACATGTAGATGATTTATAAATAAGAAAAGTTTTTACCAAAAATTAAAACCATCCTTTTAATCTACAAATAAGGAAAGAGATTAATCTCTTCTCTTAATCTTTTGTAGAAAGCTATAAAAGGAAATTTTTAATTTTTTAAACTCTCTTTTAAAACCATGATATCCACATAAGAAATAATTTTAATAAAAATCCTTTTTAATATTTTAGTGGCCGGCCATCTAAGCTTGGGACCCAAACTTTGGCCGGCCACCAACTTGGCTCATCCATTTGGTCTTGGCCGGCCCTAGCTTGGGTTCCAAGCTAGCTTGGCCGACCCCATTAGATGGGTAAGAAGGTGGGTATGTGGTGGATATAAATCTCTATATACAAGAAGCTACAATAGGGACCGAGAGGAGGAATTGGTTTTGGTCTCCCGATGAAATTAAGCTTCCCGTGTTCACCTCGAACACACAACTTATTTTCATCAATAATAATTCATTCCACTAAAGAACTATTATTGAACTATCGCACCAATCCCAAATTACATTTTAGGCTCCTTTTTATTATGAGTGTGTTAGTCTCCCTGTGTTTAAGTTGTCGAATGTCCACTAATTAAATGAGTTACTGACAACTCACTTAACTAATATCTTAGTCCAAGAGTAGTACCACTCAACCTTATCGTCATGTCGGACTAAGTCGACCTACAGGGTTTAACATGACAATCCTTATGAGCTCCTCTTGCGGACATTCTCAACCTAGATTACTAGGACATAGTTTCCTTCTATAATCAACAACACATACTATAAGTGATATCATTTCCCAACTTATCGGGCTTATTGATTTATCGAACTAAATATCACCCATTGATAAATTAAAGAAATAAATATCAAATATATGTGCTTGTTATTATATTAGGATTAAGAGCACACACTTCCATAATAACTGAGGTCTTTGTTCCTTTATAAAGTCAGTTGATCCGGTTGTGTAAGGGGCAAAAAAGGAGATAGGAGAAAGTAGAGGGGCATTTAGGTCTTTTAGGGGGAAGCTAGGGTTTTGAAAGGAAAAAAAAGGCTCGGGTTTGAGAGGGGGGGGGGGAGGCGGCGGTAGAGAGGAGGGAGAGAAAGAAGAGGCCGCCGCCAGCAGAGAGAAAAAGGGGGGTTTCGTGATTTTGGGCCGCCGCCAGCCATCAAGGAGATTTTTTCTCCTTCTCCAGCTCTTCGCCGGCGCCGACGAAGCCGCCGGCGCTCCCTTCTTCCCCTCCTCTCCTCCCTCGCCGGCAGCCTCCGCGCGCACAGCAGCCTTCCTCGCCGGCAGCCACCACGCGCACAGCAGATCCTCGCCGGTAGCCTCCGCGCGCACAGCAGCCCTCTCGCCGGCAGCCTCCGCGCGCACAGCAACCTTCCCCCGCGGCCACAGCCGCCGCCGGCAGCCACTATTACCTTCCCCCGCGGCCACAGCCGCCGCCGGCAGCCACTGCTGCCTTCCCCATCTCGCATCTACTGCCGCTGTCTTTAGTGGATATCGTCACCTTCCAGATAGCCGCAGCTCGATACTATTTGGGTTATTCCGGCCATCGCGCCGAGGTTGGGTTCGGCCATCGAGCCGAGGTTGTTCCGGCCATTGAGTCGTTGGGTTTCACTCTGTGCATCTCTTATGATTACGAGCTATCTGTGTTATCCGGCCTGCGTGCCGCGTATCGGCCTACGAGCCATTATGTCTCGGCCTACATGTCGCTTTTCGGATCCGGGACCACGACGACTTGATCATTAGCTCGACCAGCTCATCCATCCATCCGAGGGCGCCCCCCTGGGCCAGGGTACGTTCTCGTACCTTTTCTGCATTCAGTTAATTATGCTATATTATTATGCGGTTATTTATATGTCTGTGGGATTCGCCTCGAGCACCGAGGTACCAGAGACCGGGGGCGACCCGGTCGCTGGATACAGGTACAGTTGACCGGAGGAGGACTTCTGACGATCTGGTCAACGTAGAGGACAGATCATCGACCGGGTCATGGGGATGCGGTCAACCTTCCAGACACGTCACACCGGCAGGTTCGTTTTCTCAGCTTCCAGACAGGATCAAAATGGCGCCGTCTGTGGGAACGCGCCTGATCTGGAACGTGAAGATGGATGACGCCGGATAGTTCTGCCATCCTCATGATCACGGTCAGTTTTTCTGGTATTTATCCTGTCAGTTATATGATCTGTATTAGTCCCGAAGACCCCCGAGCCGTTCAGCCGGGAGGTTTATATCCGAGCCACAGGCTCGAAGTCGAAGGCCCCCGAGCCGTTCGGCCGGGAGGTTTATATCCGAGCCACAGGCTCGAAGACGAAGGCCCGAGGTTTATATCCGAGCCAAGGGCTCGAAGCCGAAGGCCCCCGAGCCGTTCGGCCGGGAGGTTTATATCCGAGCCACAGGCTCGAAGTCGAAGGCCCCCGAGCCGATCGGCCGGGAGGTTTATATCCGAGCCACAGGCTCGAAGACGAAGGCCCCCGAGCCGATCGGCCGGGAGGTTTATATCCGAGCCACAGGCTCGAAGTCGAAGGCCCCCGAGCCGTTCGGCCGGGAGGTTTATATCCGAGCCACAGGCTCAAACACGAAGACCCCGAGCCGTTCGGCCGGGCTGCATACTATTATGGCAGGATGGGAAACCAAAACCCTGCGCTGTTCAGGATGATAGAGGGAGGTTATTGCCTAGGAGCGAATGCCTGAGCCGCTCGGCCAGGTACATTATAGCCGAGACTACCTCGGGGAGGATTATATGCGAGCCAAGCGCTCGATGTGAAGGCCCGAGCCGTTCGGCCGGGTATATGGTATCCGAGCCCAGCGCTCGATGTGAAGGCCCGAGCCGTTCGGCCGGGTATATGGTATCCGAGCCCGGCGCTCGATGTGAAGGCCCGAGCCGTTCGGCCGGGGAAGTGCACACCGAGCCCAGCGCTCGATGTGAAGGCCCGAGCCGTTCGGCCGGGTATATGGTATCCGAGCCCAGCGCTCGATGTGAAGGCCCGAGCCGTTCGGCCGGGTATATGGTATCCGAGCCCAGCGCTCGATGTGAAGGCCCGAGCCGTTCGGCCGGGTATATAGTCTCACTTGAAGACCGACGAGCACCGTCGTTAAAAATCGAGAGCCGCGCCGACCGGCTATAAATATCCGCGCCGACGAGCACCGTCGTTAAAAATCGAGACACGAGCCCACGCCTCTAAATACTCCGCGCCGACGAGCACCGTCGTTAAAAATCGAGAGCCGCGCCGACCGGCTATAAATATCCGCGCCGACGAGCACCGTCGTTAAAAATCGAGAGCCGCGCCGACCGGCTATAAATATCCGCGCCGACGAGCACCGTCGTTAAAAATCGAGAGCCGCGCCGACCGGCTATAAATATCCGCGCCGACGAGCACCGTCGTTAAAAATCGAGAGCCGCGCCGACCGGCTATAAATATCCGCGCCGACGAGCACCGTCGTTAAAAATCGAAAGTCGGACTGGCGACTATAAACCTCCCGGGCGACCGACCAAGAGTCGGGACGCAGTCGGGCCGGCGACTATAAACCTCCCGGGCTGAAGACCTCTGCACGTACCAGCATATCATATATTCTCTCCCCTGTTCGGGGTCGAGTTATCACCGAAGGCCCCCTAGCTGGTCGGCCGAGAGGTTTATATCCGAGCCACAGGCTCGAAGAGGTTTATATTCGTGCCACAGGCTCGAAGAGGTTTATATTCGAGCCACAGGCTCGAAGAGGTTTATATCCGAGGCACAGGCTCGAAGCCGAAGGCCCCCGAGCCGTTCGGCCGGGAGGACCAGTATATCGGACCAGTATATCATACATCTATCTCCCCCGTTTGGGTCGAGTAGCCGTCGCGACCCAGCATCTATTTGACCGATCGACGTCACCACGGTCGCACGAGCAGTCCTCGCGGCCCAGCATCTATTTGACCGATCGACGTCACCACGGTCGCACGAGCGGCATCGTCCGCCCAGCATCTATTTGACCGATCGACGTCACCACGGTCGCACGAGCAGTCCTCGCGGCCCAGCATCTATTTGACCGATCGACGTCACCACGGTCGCACGAGCAGTCCTCGCGACCCAGCATCTATTTGACCGATCGACGTCACCACGGTCGCACGCCCAGCAACTATACATCCGATCGGCAGCATTACGACCGTTCAGGGTCGATCAGTCCTCGCGGCCCAGCATCTATTTGACCGATCGACGTCACCACGGTCGCACGAGCAGTCCTCGCGGCCCAACATCTATTTGACCGATCGACGTCACCACGGTCGCACGAGCGGCATCGTCCGCCCAGCATCTATCCATCCGATCGACAGCACTTCGATCGTCCGGTCGGTATTTTCGCGGCTGCGCACTTGGCATTGGTCCAGTTTCCGACTTAGTTTGCTCGGTATCGTAACCATCTCCTGCGACACCATTATTATCGCGACCGCTCGAGGGACATTATATTATTGGTTCAGCGTTTTGGCTTTGACATCGAGAGTGGTTCAATTCTTTGCAATAGACTGTCCAGTCAGTCGGACTCACGCCTCCTTCGACTAGACTTGAAGGGGAGGCTTGTGATCCGGTTGTGTAAGGGGCAGAAAAGGAGATAGGAGAAAGTAGAGGGGCATTTAGGTCTTTTAGGGGGAAGCTAGGGTTTTGAAAGGGAAAAAAGGGGGGGGTTTCGTGATTTTGGGCCGCCGCCACCATCAAGGAGATTTTTTCTCCTTCTCCAGCTCTTCGCCGGCGTCGACGAAGCCGCCGGCGATCCCTTCTTCTCCTCCTCTCCTCCCTCGCCGGCAGCCACCGCGCGCACAGCAGATCCTCGCCGGCAGCCACCGCGCGCACAGCAGATCCTCGCCGGCAGCCACCGCGCGCACAGCAGATCCTCGCCGGCAGCCACCGCGCGCACAGCAGATCCTCGCCGGTAGCCTCCGCGGCCAAAGCCGCCGCCGGCAGCCACTGCTGCCTTCCCCCGCGGCCACAGCCGCCGCCGGCAGCCACTGCTGCCTTCCCCCGCGGCCATAGCCGCCACCGGCAGCCAACGCTGCCTTTTCCCGCGGCCACAGCCGCTGCCGACAGCCGCAGCCTCCCCCTCTCGCATCTACTGCCGCTGTCTTTAGTGGATATCGTCACCTTCCAGATAGCCGCAGCTCGATACTATTTGGGTTATTCCGGCCATCGCGCCGAGGTTGGGTTCGGCCATCGAGCCGAGGTTGTTCCGGCCATTGAGTCGTTGGGTTTCACTCTGTGCATCTCTTATGATTACGAGCTATCTGTGTTATCCGGCCTGCGTGCCGCGTATCGGCCTACGAGCCATTATGTCTCGGCCTACATGTCGCTTTTCGGATCCGGGACCACGACGACTTGATCATTAGCTCGACCAGCTCATCCATCCATCCGAGGGCGCCCCCCTGGGACAGGGTACGTTCTCGTACCTTTTCTGCATTCAGTTAATTATGCTATATTATTATGCGGTTATTTATATGTCTGTGGGATTCGCCTCGAGCACCGAGGTACCAGAGACCGGGGGCGACCCGGTCGCTGGATACAGGTACAGTTGACCGGAGGAGGACTTCTGACGATCTGGTCAATGTAGAGGACAGATCATCGACCGGGTCATGGGGATGCGGTCAACCTTCCATACACGTCACACCGGCAGGTTCGTTTTCTCAGCTTCCAGACAGGATCATCAGTATAAAAGAAATGACCTCTAATGGTCCTACTCAATACACTCTAAGTGTATTAGTGTAATTATATAGTTAAGATAAACTAATACCTAATTACACTATGACCTTCCAATGGTTTGTTCCTTTCCATCTTGGTCGTGAGTTACTGTTTATAATTTATAAGGTACAGATAACAAGATCCTCTATGTGTGACACCACACACCATGTTATCTACAATATAAATTAATTGAACAACTACATTTATCATAAATGTAGACATTTGACCAATGTGATTCTTATTTCTAGATAAATGTTTATACCAAAAGCTAGGCTTTTAGTATACATCCTAACAATCTCCCACTTATACTAAAAGACTAAGCTGCTATATCTGTTGTCATACATCTGAATCCCAACGCTTCAACATGCCCATCAAAAGCTTTTGCCTTAAGGGCCTTAGTGAAAAGATCTATAGGTCATCATCGGATGCAATCTAAGTAGCAACAACTTCTCCTCATTTATACGATTTCTCATATTGGGTGGTACTTGCGCTCTATTGTGTTTACTTGCCTTATAGACTCATGGTTTCTTCGAGTTTGCTACTGCACCACTATTATTACAATAAATTGTAATAATCTTTGGACAAACCAGAAATCATATCTAAGTCTATCTTAAGGTTATCGAGTCATTCAACTTTTATGGTTACCTCAGAGGCTTACCATATACTCAGCTTCTATGGTGGAGTCCAGAAAAACACCTATGCTTATCACTCTTCCATAGTTATGACTTTACCTCCTAAATTAAACACAAAACCCCGAGGTTGACTTACTATTGTCCCTATCCGATTGGAAGTCAAAATCCGTGTAACCCACAAGGACCAAATTAACTGACTTGTAAGCTAGCATATAATCTCTAGTACCTCTAAGGTACTTCAATATATGCTTTACTGCAGTCCAATGTCCTTGTCCAGGGTTACTTATGTAACACCCCAAATTTCATGATTTGGAGTCCTAAAAGACTTTATTAAAATTTAGAAATATTTTAGAAAAATTCTAAATATTTTTAGGAATTTTTAGAATATTTTTATGCAATTTTTAGAGGTCGTTTGGTATTTTTACTAAACGAAGGAAGTTGTGACAAAAAAATGTCCAAGCCGAGGCTTGAACCGACAACCCCTGACCCGAGCAAAACCCAGCTAACCAACTGGGCTAGCAGTTATTACTTAATCAAATAAAGGGAGAATTTTATTTAAGTGATAGAAGTTGATAACAAGAAATAATAGGAAGAAAATAAGTTGCAGCTGAGATTCGAACCCACGAGCCGGGCCTTAAGCAGAACGCGGCTAACCAACTCTTCCGCGAGTATTTCATGAAAAGGTAGGGTACGAAATATTCTTAAGCAACGGTTAGTAATAAAAATAATCCTAGGTTATAAAAAGAGGTTAAGTTAAGAGAGGAAATTTATTTCTCTCGATCCCTCTCCCCTTCTCTCGAGTTCGACGGCGCAGCGGCGATTTCTTCTCGGGCGGAAACGAAGCCGAGCTTAGGGCTCAACTCCGGCGGCCGGCCAAGGTAAGGTTCTATGGATTCTTCACACCGTCGAGCTCCTCTCGACGAGGAGAAGTCTGGAGCACGAGGAGGAGCCACGATTTCAAGTCTTCCGATTAGAACTCCGAGACCTAGAAGCCTCCTTCTCGGTTGTAAGTCCAAGAAACCCAAGGTAAGTTGCTAATCACCTGCAGTAGGATAGTTCCGAAGTTTATTCCTCGTTCCTTTCCTTATTTCCGAAGCTTTGCATGAAATCTTGCTTTCTAATTGATTTCGACGATTTTGGGATAGAATTTGGGGTAGTTTCGATTCTGATTTGGAGCTGTGCTTGGTTTCTTCATGTAGAATGAATTATGAACAGATTAGGATGATGTAGAATAAATCCGTTGATGCTCTGTGTCATAGAATAGTTACGTATGCTTGAGGGATTTAACTTGAATTGGTTTTGTTTCTGGCATAACTATGGTTTTGAGAATTTATCTGTTGACCACAGGATTCACTTGAGAACATTGTGTCTTGTGGAGGAGTAGGTGTGCAAAGTGATTTGGAAGAAGTCCTCTAGTTTTCATGGGGTTTCAATTTGTCTTTTGATTCTAGATTTAAGAAGTTTCCGGTTGTTTTCTGAGTTAGTTTCAGTTTGCTGGACAATTGGAATTAATGTGTGAGTTATAAGATGGTTAATGAAGAAACTAGAATTAACTAATACCTGGGATTGCTTTATGCATCTAGATCAGTATACACCCTAAGAAAGCATACAATTCTAGTTTATCATCAGCTGATCCAAAGGCATTCCAATCAGTAATGAGTACGAAACCAATTGTGTTGTTCATGTGAAGAATGCTAGGTTTGGAGTTTCACCTTTTTGTCCAGCAACCATGTTGTATGTATCATGAACAATTAGAATTGTAGCCTATATTCTACCATGCACAAACAGTTTTTTTTGAAGCTTGCTGTGAGGTTTCGGTTGGTAGTGGATAAAATGGTTTTTCAAAGTGTTAAAAAAGGTTCCTAGTGTGCATTGTATTCCTTGGGTTGATTGCAGAATTTCCGGACAGATTAGAAGGAATAGATTTAAGTATGGTAGCAGATTTTGTTAAGCTTAGTATGCAGATTTTAGATAAGCTTAATATGTAAATTTGTTAAAGCATTGTTACTGTACCAAGCTTAAATCCTTTCATGATTAGCATGCAGATTTTAGATAAGCTTAGTATGCAGATTTTAGATAAGCTTAATATGCAGAATTTTATTCGGCTTTCAAGTGCAGAAGTTAGTTAGTATAGTGAGCAGATTAGATAAGCTTAGTATGCAGATTTTATTAAGCTAGTATGTAGATTTCTGTCAAGTATTAGTACAGATTTTTGATAACTATTATATGTGTAGATTTCTTTTGTATTCTATGCATGATTATGTGTTACATAGTTAGTTTCATTCATAGATTCATATGAAAGATACCCTAACAGTATTTTGGGTTTAAGAAAAGTATAAGAAAGATAAAGAGAAGTAAAAAAAGATAAAGAAAAGAAAGAAAAGGCCGAGGCCTTAAGTAGATCCCAAAAGTCAAGACTTTAGGGATTTTGACACACAAGGTGCCTATTAAAATGTCAAGGCATTAAAAGAAGAAGTAATTAAGATTATAAGTATTTTACTTTTAAGAAGAGGCTAGTACCCGACTTCCGAGGTTATCGTTAAACAAATCCAGGTGTCCAATTCCGAGGTCTTGGCCCTGGTAGACCGAGGTCTGCTCTTTTAGGATTGGTGGCTCGCTACCCCAACCTATTAGGGAACGCGCATAAGATGGTACTACGCCTGGGCCCAAGAAGAAGTTGATTATTATTTTAAAGTATTATAAGTATAAGTTTTTGAACAAGTAAAACGAGTTTTACATAAACATAAATTATTCAAGATAAAGTTAGAACAAATGAAATAAAGTTTCATATAGTTCTAAAAATCAGTAAGTTTACTTCTTTATTCTACCATGTTTATCTAGTGGATGAGTAGTTTTCATGTTTACCTATTAGATGAGTAGCATGATTAGCTATTATAATTACATGAGTAGATTCCTTAGCTTTTCTTTGCTATTAGTTTGACATGAGCAGTTATGTTTATGCTTTATTTCTTTTTAGAGCATATAGTTTCTAGTTCTTTTCGTATACATGCACATTCGTGATTTTGTGAGTTAGATAGCACTTACTAAGCAAATTTTGCTTATAGATTGTACTTCCTCTTACTGCAGATAAAGGAAAAGAAAAGATTTAGCAAGGAAGGCGACAAGGTGGCGCGGATGGTGTGTGATGCCAGGACTATGGAAGCCTTGGGACTTAGTTTAAGAATTTATTAAGATTGCCATTTATTAAGAATGTATTAGATGAGTCATTTAGTCTTCCGCTGTTAGTTAATTGTATGTTTTTATTTTGTTTCCGCTATTTATTACTTGCATGATTTGATTTAATTAAACTGCGTGGTGATGTTATTCCTTTTGTGTGTTTGATATGTGTTCCAGCCGCCTGTGGTTGTGTATATTATGTTATGTATGTCAGTTTAAGGTCACCGGTACAGGGGAGACTTTGTCGAAATTTTTCGGTAGGGTTTCCATGTGATTTTTAATCATACCGGTTAAGTAGAGTTAGTAGTTAAGTAACGGTCATCCTTTGAGAGTAGTAGTAGTAAGAAGGGTGGTCGTTACAACTTAGATATCTGCTAACTATGCCCTTGGCAAAACAGATTTCTGATCTCGTGCATAACATACATTAGGCTTCCGATAGCCGAAGTATAAAGATCTGCATTCATTTCCTCTATCTCCTTTGATGTCTTCGAAGACATCTCTTTAGATAAAGCTACTCCAAGCCCAAAAGGTAAGAAACTTTTCTTGGAGTTCTGCATGCTTAAAACGAGCAAGGATTTTTTTGATATATGAAGCTTGGGATAAGTAAAATATTATATTCTTTTCTTGTGATCTCTTATTACTTTGATCCCAAGAATATATACATTCTCCCAAGTTCTTCATATCGAATTGTTTGGACAACCATACCCTTACTTCTGACAACACTTTGATATTGTTTCCAACTACCAAAAATGTTATCTACGTGTAGTACAAGAAATACCACCACATTTCCATCACACTTTTTGTATACACAAGACTTATCTGGTTACTAAATAAATCCATAGGTCTGGATTACTTTGATAAACCGGATGTTCTAAGACCTTGAAACTTTGCCTCAGTCCATAGACTGATTGAGCTTGCACACAAAATGCTCTTTGCCCTTTGCAATGAACCTTTCGGGTTGCTTTATATGGATGCTCTCTTCAAGACTTCCATTAAGGAATGTTGTCTTGACATCCACTTGCCAAATAGATAAAAGAATTTGGATAGACTAAAACATGGCTACCAGTGAAAAAGTTTCCTTTTTCATCAAGCCTTGCTTTGAAAGTTTCTACCTTCCTGTCTATCCATCTTTTCCTATTGTAGACTTATTTTCACCGAATGGCTTTTACACCATCTGGTGATTCTACAAGCTTCCAGATTTTATTAGAATACATATATTCTAATTCTGTATTCATTGCTCTTTGTCAAGATGCTGCATCTTTATCTTGGAGTGCTTCATCATATGTCCGGGATCAGGCTCATATTCATTTGGGATCAAGTCCAAAGATTTTTCTAAAACATGAATCTTTTAGGTTGTTTGACAACCCTCCCACTACGATGATGCACTGTCTATAATTGTGTATCAATTGTGATACGTGTTGCAGTTTCTTGTGATATTTCATCTTGTACAGTTGGTACTAGATTAGACATGTATTTTATTAAGAACAAATTTACTTATGGGATTATGGTTCATTATATAGTCCTCTAAAAATCAATCATTGATGCAAACAATGACCTTCTAATTTTTAAGACTATAAACCTACTTTCGTTTCTCTAGGATAACCCATAAATAAGTGAATTCCTATCCAGCTTATCATTGTCTCTCTTCAGCATATGTGCTGGACTACCCGAATCCGAATATGCTTAAAAATAGGCTTACGCCTATTCAGCAATTCTATATGAGTAGAGAGTTCTAACTTTGGAAGGTACTATGTTCACTTTCTTTTCCAGAGTATATCCTTTAAACAAACTTGGTAATTTTCTGGATAACTCATCATCAATCTAATTATTTCCATAAGAGTCCTATACCTTCTTTCTACTACACCATTCTGTTGGGGTGTACCAGGTGCAGTTAGTTGGGAGTGAATCCCTACTTTTGATAAGTAACTCCTAAATTGTCCCAAGAGGTACTTGCCACTACGATCTTACCATAGTGACTTGATACTTTTACTTTAACGTTTCTCTGCATCAGCCTTATACTCTTTGAACTAATCAAAGCACTTAGTCTTGCGTCACATTAAGTAAATATATTTGTATCTTGAATAGTTGTCTATAAAATAGATGAAATATTCGATACTACCTCTTGACTGGATAGTCATAGGATCACACAAATCAGAATGAACCAATTCAATATATCTTTGGCTCCATACCCCTTAGACTTAAAAGCTTCTTGGTTATTTTTCCTTCCAAGTAAGACTCACAGGTTGGAAAGATTTCCACTACTAATGAACCCAAAAGTTCATCAGCTACCAATAAATCCTACTCAAGTTAATATAACCTAGCCTTAGATGCCAAAGATATAATTGGTTCATTTCCGAAGGTTGCTTTCTCTTAAAGTTAGAAGATATGTTACAAATTTCCATTTGTTGCATCGTGGGAGTTATTGATTTATAAATTGTCAACCAACATACCAGAATAGATAACTTACCTATTTTTCTTGATAACAACTTTGTTATCAAAATAAACACAATATCTAATCTATAATAGTTTAGAAACTGAAATCAGGTTCTTTCTAAACTTAGTATGTAAAGACAATTTCTAATAATCCATATTTTATTCCTATTAGAGAATAAACCTCTCCCACTGCAACAGCTGCTACTTTTGCAGTAGTGCCCATCTGGGCGGTGTTTTAATTTTCATTTAGTTGTCGGGTTTCCTGGAACCCTGCAATGAATTGCAGTCATGATTAATGGCATTTGTATCTACACTCCAGGTTCTGGTAGATAACACCACTAGACATGTTTTAACTAATGAATTAAATACACCTATATTGTTCTTAGTTCTAAGAAGAGAGTCTACCTTAATGTCCAAGTCCTATTTCCAATCATTACAATTGGGACTTCTAAGTCTTTTCTATAGTATAACAACTAGGGGATTGACAAACATTTTAAATCCTAAGAGTCACAAAAATATTTGGTCAAGATCAACTCCTTAAAATTCTCATGAATTTTGTATGCCACGGTAGTGTGGACGTATACAAAATCAAAGAGGAGATTTTATCCATTAATTTTATTATCTCATCAACTTTACTTTATGACGAATAAAATTAATAGTTGATCTGTCTTTGATCAAATATTTGGTCAAAACTTTTGAATTTAAAATAACTTTGATTCCTCAAACAATATTATTTAAATTCACCAACACCTCAAACACCGTGAATTTTGCATGCCACGATAGTGTGGACGTATACAAAATTAAACATTTGTAAGAGGAGGGGTTTACCCATTAATTATCTTGTCAATAAATCTTTATGACAAATAAAATTACCTCAAACACCGTGAATTTTGTATGCCACGATAGTGTGGACGTATACAAAATAAAACATTTGTAAGAGGGATTTTTAATTTTAATATTTTGTCAACCTATTTATTTGACAAATTAATAGTTGGTTTTCTTTGGTCACACAAATAATAGCAGTGACTCCGATGGGGAGGATACTATTAGACGTGCCTAAGTGTATACCATTACTTGACACTAAGTCCATTAATAAGATTGTGCCCCTTCTGATGGGGAAGATCACACGCTCTTAATTAACTTCCTATAGTCATCCAAAATGGAAGTTTAAGCTAGTGATCCACAAACAAGCTCATCCGATATGGAGGAAGGCACTCAGAGCCAACGCGCAAGCTTGTTGCATCACTTATAAACCAGTAATGGAGACCATGGAATTTATTTAAAAATAAATCCCTCTCCCACTTAGTTATTTAAAGTGAGGAATTTTGACTATGCTAGCCTACTTAGCATGCATACTAACAAGCACACACAACACAGTATAAAAAGCAATAAATAGAAAAACTAATTTTCAACTATTATGGCTTTTATCTATTGCTGTCCTCCGTGTGTCGCCAACCCTAGCTGCTGCCATCTTTGGCCACCGCCACCGGGTCTAGTTGTTGCATCCATCTTGCTCCTTATTCCGCTGCGCCTCTGGTCCTCAAAAGGTTCCACGCCTCGTAAGATTCGATCCGCGACATAAATAGAATTTTACATTTTTCGATCCTATATTCCTCGAAGGAATGTACATGTATCTAGATCAAAAAATAAAATCCTAATAAAACTAAATACAGCTCCTACTGTATTTTATAATACAATCATGCACACACAATAAAATGCCCTTGACATGTCCAAGGGTCCAATCACACACACAATATCTATAAGCCATAATAGTTGGATCCTGCATCCAAAAAGTTAGCACATCCTACTATTATCCTGCCTAAATTATATATGGCATGTGCATAATTAATCTAATACCAAATACACAGAGGCAAAACCCTAGCTCTGATACCACTTGTTGGTTGCTACTCGGAAAACCTAATGGTTCCACTGTACAAAAATTTTGTACAAAGGTCTGAACCTTTCCTAGCTACCATGTGTTCTTTTAAATTAAACTTGGATCGCCTGCGGAACTTAACACGTTTGATCCAAAGTTTAATTTAATTGTTCTTTTAGGTTTAGACTTGGATCTCCTGCGGAACTTAACACGTTCTATCAAAATCACCTAGGTTATTAATTCCATTAAATATTAATTTCCAAAATTGGCTTCCAGGACTGCATGGCGAGTCACATGGCCTTCTTGGATATGAGAACAACCACCACCGCCTAGACAAATCCTTTTAAGGAAAAGCTAATATTTAATTTCCTTAAATAACTTTAGGTCAACCAAAAAGAACAATCAAATCACAAGGAAAAGAAAAACTAAAGAACACAACATCGAAAACAAATTCGAAATACTAGAATCGCATGCCTCTTGTATTTGGTATTTTTACAAAGAAATAAAACTAGTATGATGCGAAAATTAAATACTAGTATACCTTTTCTTTTGTAAACAAAAATATCTAGGTCTTCTACCGTATTCCTCTTCTAATCCCGGACGTTGTGTGGGAAATGATCTTCCGAGACGAGAACCACCAAGGCACCTTCTTCTTCTTTGCAAGGTTCGGCCACCACATGACTCCAAGAAATGATGAGGTTCGGCCACCACCACCAAGCTCCAAGGGATGCAAGAGCGAAGCCTCCTTTCTCTCCTTTTCTCCAAGCTAGACCCGACCACCACAAGGACTCCAAGAGAACAAGATGGTTCGGCCACAAGAAGGAGAAGAGAGAAGAGGAAGAGGCCGACCACCAAGGAAGAGAGGGAGGAAAAGAATAATAGAGTCGTTCACCATGAAGGCACCTCTACCCCCTCTTTTATAATCCTTGGTCTTGGCAAATAAGGAAATTTAAATAAAAACTTCCTTAATTCTTTTGGCATGAAAAGGAAAATTTATTTAATTAAAAATAATTTTCTTTTCTCCAATTTATTTGGCCGGCCACTCTTCTCCCCAAATCAAGGAAAATTTTAATTAAAACAAAAATTAAAACTTCCTAATTTGTTTCCAGAAATTTATAAAATATTTCTCCAATAATTTTAATCCCTTCATGATTGGTTAATAAAAAGGAAATTTTATAAATTAAAATCTTTCTCTTTAACATGTGGATAAAAAGAAAGTTATCTTTTAAAAATTAAAATCTCTTTTAATCTTGTAACGACCCAACTCCTGGGTACTAGGCTGTGAGCCAGATCGCTACATTAACTACTGAAAATGCTGTGCGGAAAACTGAGCAAATTTGAAATTTGCTAAACTAATTACTGTAAAGTCTCAACTTGACATTCTAAGAGTACCTAAGTGTAGTACACATACTAGGAGAGACAATCTATGCCTCTTGAAGGTCCTGCTAGCTGTAATCAGACATTTCAACCGATCCGTAAGTCGATTGAGCCTTCGGAACGATTCACAGATCGTTCCAGCTGATACTGGCACGGAGGCACCCTCTGGATCGGTCGGAGACCGACCGCTGAGCCTCCGTGCTTCGCCTGCTGCGTTACATTCTCGGATAGGTCTATCGACGATCCAGAGCACCCGATCGGTTCAGACCGACCTGCACTCTTATGTTTCGTTCGCCTGCTGGTGCGTCGGCCGATCCACCGCCATCGATTTCATCCCAACTCTGTCGGTCGGATCGATCGGACGATCGATCGATAGCATCTGAGTATATCAGAGGTCGGATCGGTGACCGATCCTCGATCCTCGATATCAGAACGGATCGGTCGGCCGATCCACTCGATATGAAATCGAGTTTCGATTTCAGACTTTCCCGGCACTAAAACGTGCCACAACTCACAGATATGAATTTTAAATACATGAAAAACATTCTAACATGAACCTACATGCATTCTAAACTTGACAAACTGAATAGTGCATAGTTTTATTGGATTAAAACATTTAACGAGCTCAAAAGTGAACATTAAGCAAACTGAAACCTAAATGCTGAAATTTAAGCTGTTTAGATCCCTAGGATCTTTATTCCAGACCCCTTGCACACACACATCATTGTAGCATCGCCCTCCAGCCTCCGCTAGTCCACTTTTCCAGTATAAGAAAAGTAGTACCTGTAAGCTTAAAGCTTAGTAAGAAACCATCTACCTCACTAAATCATGCATACGATGCAATTATGATTTTAAATCATGTTGTTTGAAAAAACATACTGAACATGCAAGCATGGCATGGCATATCAAACCAAGCATAAACTGGAACTGAAACATGGCATAACATATAAACTGAGCATGAAACTGAACTAGTCATGCATATGTCTAAATCTGTACATGAACTCAAATCATGTAAATTGAACCTGAACTGAACTGAAAGCTAAATTAGTGTTTTCATCACTGGTTTCAAATTTGAAAACTATACATATAATAGATGAAAATACTAAACATGCTGCTGGGGCCCTGGCAACTGTGCTTACTGTGCGCGCATCCCTACGAGACCCGGGATTGCAAGTTCCGAATCCAGCAGGGTTACTAGGTTATCTGAACCTAGGGACGACTGTGGGAGTCCAGCCCATGGATATCTGATCCAAGCACGATGCCAACTGAATAAAAGTAAAATACTGAATACTGTTTAATTTTACTTTGCTGTTCTAGGTTATCTGAACCTAGAGCTAGGTTATCTGAACCTAGAGGCTACTGTGGGAGCCCACCCAATGGATATCTGATCCATATAGCTGTAATAACTAATAATAAACTGAATAAAATGTTTCTATTACATTTTATATGCTGTTAGGACGCCTATTGGTACATCCTTCTGAACTGGGCATTCTACCGAATGCTTGGCGTGCACTAAAAGCATGCCCTAAAACTGAAAACTATAAAATTACTGAACTAACGCCAAAACTAACAAGCGAGAGCAATTATACTGCAGGTGAGGGGTTTCTTACCTCAATCGTAAGGTTTTCTTACGATTCTATTCGCTAGGTGTTTCCGGAAAACTGTCCGCTCGACGAACCGCTTACGTCTTCGCGTTCCTCTCGCGGAGAAGAACCCCTTTCGTGTTGGAGTCGTCGCCGGAAGATGATCCTATGGACCCTTGCCTTGGTGTGCCGTGCGTGAGGAAGAGGAGAAGAAGGGAGAGGCGGCGGTGAGGTTTTGGAAGAGAAAGTGTCGTGAGGTGAAGAGGTGCCGAACCAAAATAAACCAAACCCCACTTAAGTTTATTATTTATATTAAGTGGTTTAATGAACCCAACTCTAATATAAATATATTTGGTTCTCCTTCCTTTCAGACGGCCCTACTGGGTTCAACTGGTTACTAACATTATCCCTTACACCATAGGTCTCGGGTTCGATTCCCGCCTAAGCTATTTTACGACCTATTTGTTTTTGCTACTCCGCTACTCGGAAAATTCCGGAAAAATATCTAATAATTCCAGAAAAATCATAGAATAATTCTAAAATAAATTTGGGAATTTTTCGGCTTTACAATCCCCATACCTTATAAAAAGTTCGTCCCCAACTTAAAACACCGGTACTACCTCATGTCGGCCTCTGCTCCCAAGTCGCCTGTGTGATTTTGCCACTGACTTTAACTAATGGTACTTCCTTGTTCCGTAATTTCTTTACCGCTCGGTCTATTATCCGAATAGGCCGTCATAGCCGAGATCATCACGACTGCACTAACCGGGCTCAATCACCGGTGGCGTCGAATATGCTTCTTCAAGATGGAAACATGAAATACGTTGGATCACGACATCTCCGAGGTAGCTCTAGCTCATATGCTACCTTGCCCACTCTTCGTGATAAGGTATGGTCCCACATACGGGAGCTAGCTTGCCCTTCTTCCCGAAACGCATGACTCCTTCATGGGAGCTACTCGAGAAAACCGTATCCCCATCGAAAACTCTAGGGTCTGGCTGCATCGATAGCTCTTCCGACGGCCTGTCGTCTCTATCCTCCTCGCGAATCAGTATGGTCGCCGTGGTATCCGCCACTAGATCTGTCTCAAGCTCTAGTTCCCCACTCTCATACCAACAGATTGTGATCCGCACCTCCGCCCATAGAGTGCCTCATAAGGAGCCATGCCGATAGTGGCTCGATAATCGTTGTTGTATGCAAATTCCGCTAGACTCGGATATTTGCACCAACTTCCCTTGAAATCTAGGGCACAAGCTCGGAGCATATCTTCGAGTACCGATTCACTCGCTCCGTCTGACCATCCGTCTGAGGATGGAAGGTCTGTGCTGAATTTTAACTGGGTGCCCATAGTTGACTACTTCCGAAGTGTGATGTAAATCTGCTGTCTCTGTCTGAAATGATGGTTCGTGGGACTCCATGTAGTCCGACGATCTCCTCGAGATACAACTGAGCTAGCTTCTCCATGGAGTAGGATATCTTGATAGCTAGAAAGTGGGCTGATTTAGTCAACCTGTCGACTATTACCCAGATGGCATCAAAACCATTCGTGGTTCCGGGTAGTCCCAC
Source organism: Zingiber officinale (assembly GCF_018446385.1). Classification (NCBI taxonomy): domain Eukaryota; kingdom Viridiplantae; phylum Streptophyta; class Magnoliopsida; order Zingiberales; family Zingiberaceae; genus Zingiber; species Zingiber officinale. The sequence goes on along the minus strand of NC_056006.1, from coordinate 55,755,280 downwards.
TATGAAATCCATGGAGATATCCTCCCACTTCCATTCTCGAATCAGATAGGCCGCAACTCCTCCTGTCGTGATGTTCGCCTTGACCCTGTGAGGAGATGCTAACATATCTGCGATGTCTCGCTTCATCCCGGCCACCAAAAGCGCTTCTTCGTGTCTTGATACATTTTGGTGGAGCCGGGATGCATAAGGGAGTCCTGTGAGCCTCGCCTAAAAATCTCCGTAGCTCCTCCCGATGGAACACAGTCTGCCGCCAAAATACAACACCCACTGCGACACTCAATTCTCCACTTTCCGATTCTCGCTAGCCCTTGCTTGATTTTCTGAATTTCTGGAGCTGATTGAATATCACCAAGCAAGGTAGACTCTAAGGTCATAGTGGAAAGTTGTCCGACTATAAGCTCGAGACTAAAGGCCGTAATCTCCTTCCTTAGGGGTGGTGACATAGCTGCTAAAGATAATAAGGTAGCACTGGACTTCCTGCTGAGTGCGTCTGCTACCTTATTAGCTTTTCCTGGATGGTAGAGGATATCTATGTCATAATCTTTGACTAGTTCTAACCATCTACGCTGTCGCATATTCAGATCCTTCCGAGTAAAGAAATACTTGAGACTTTGATGATCTGTATACACTCCACCGAGCTCCATACAAATAATGTCTCCAAATCTTGAGAGCGAACACCATCGCCGCAAGCTCAAGGTCGTGAGTAGGATAGTTCCTCTCATAATCCTTGAGTTGTCCGGAGGCATAGGCGATCACCTTGCCTCGCATCAAGATCGCTCCTAATCCCAATTTAGGCGCCGTAGATGTGTTTTCGTATAGCTAAAATAGAGCACCGTCAATCTCCGCTTTAGTTCGCTAAAGCTGTTCTCCGTCCACTGAAATTTCTTGTTCTTCCCGGTGAGAGGCTGTGGGAGGCTATCCCGAGAAGTCCTCACGAATTTCTGTAGCCTAATCCCGTAAAGCTTCGCTTTCTGGGTCTCTTCGATTACCGCTTCTATCTTTGGATCTACCATAACACCATCTTTGGAGATGATGTGACCGAGAAAGGCTACTGGTCAGCCGTAATTCACATTTCGTGAATTTGGCGTACAACTGGTTCTGCTGAAGGATTTGCATGCTCTGCATGGTCCTCCCGAGTGCTCGAATAGATAAGAATGTCATCGATGAACACGATGACAAACTTGTCTAAGTATTCTCTGAATACCCTGTTCATGAGGTCCATGAAAGTAGCTGGAGCATTTGTCACGCCAAAAGGCATGACTACGAACTCATAGTGTCCGTATCTGGTCCTGAAAGCTGTTTTAGGTACATCACCTTCCTTGACTCTAACCTGGTGATATCCTGATCTGAGGTCAATTTTAGAGAACACTGTGGCTCCCTTTAGCTGGTCAAACAGGTCATCTATCCTGGGAAGAGGGTATCTGTTTTTAATTGTGACCTGGTTCAAGGCACGGTAGTCTATGCATAGGCGCATGCTTCCATCCTTCTTCTTCACAAACAACACAGGTGCTCCCCATGGTGAGTGACTAGGGCGTATGAAACTCCTGTAATTGCTCCTGAAGTTCCTTCAGCTCTGCTGGAGCCATGCGATATGGTGCCTTGGAAATTGGATTTGTGCCGGGAATGAGCTCTATCTCGAATTCAATCTCCCTGTCTGGTGCTAAGCCCGGTAGCTCTTCAGGGAAGACTGCTGGGTAGTCACAAACGACTCGAACCTCGATAGCTGTTGGTTCTTGTCCTGGCCGGTGTTGACTACATTTGCTAAAAATCCCACGCATCCTGAATCCAATAGCTCTGTGCTTTCAATGCTGAGAGAAACTTCCTCTTTCCTGTGTACTCAAACTGTACTCGCTTCAGGTTGGAATATGACCTTCTGTTTACGGCACTCTATAAAAGCGCCGTATCTGATCGGAAAATCCATTCCAAAGATGACATCAAGTCAGTCATTTCTAGCACTATCGATCACCAAAAGCTCCCTGTCTGAGCCAGTGCGTAGATGCCATAATGTCTCCTGAGGGTAGCGTTGTCAGAAACCGACTATTGAGTACTTCTGGAGGTGTTGCTAGTTTCTCGGCAAATGCCCCGGATACATAAGAGTGGGTTGCCCCAGTATCGAATAAGACAGTTGCATTATGCTGAAAATACCGATCCGACCTGTGACAACTGTCGAGGCATTTGTGGTAGTTGTGGGGGCTTCTAATCTGCCCTGACTGATCTGTGGACCATCTAAGGCAGCATACATCTGGTGTAGCTGTGCTGGCTGAGCTTCATACTGTATCGGCTGAGGCTGAGAAAGACTGTGCTTGTTCGGACACTGCTTAGCCATGTGCCCTTCTTGTCCACATTCAAAACAACCTCGCGTACCCTTGCGGCAAACTCCTGGATGATGTTTCCCACAAGTAGCACACTTGGGATGTCTGGAATGTTTTCCAGCTGGTCCTCCTTTTGGGTCACTGCTTGCCTTGCGTTTCGCCTTCCAGTTGGAGCTATGTCCCTGTTGTTTCTGCTGAGTACCTGAGCTAGTTTGTCCCTTGGGCTCTGTGGAAACCTGCTTCTGCTGGGTGATATTGTGCTGATAGTGCTCACACTAGCTCCTCTGTGGTTTGTGGCCTATGAACGCCACCACTACATTCATTGCGATCTCGGTCCGAGCATCTTCAAAGATCAAGCGTCGTTCTTTCTCTATGACTAGTTCGGACACAGACGGGTTAACTGAATTTCTTCACGGCCTCGAATCGATAGGTTGCCGACGAAAGTAAACTCGCCATAGTGTCGGTTTGTGATTTGCATATGAAAGAATTCCTCAAGAATTCTTTCTCAAAGTTGGCCCATGTCATCTGGTTTACTCGCGCTCCCACCACCTACAGCGTCTCGTTAGCAAAAGGAGGCACACTTCACCTTTTCGTGCTCGGCCAATCTAGAAGCTCCATCGTGCTCTCCGGTGTTTTAAACCATGCCCGAGCATCCCATGGTTCGCCGGTGCACGAGAAGTTCTCGGGCAATTCTGCCCGGATAAGGTAAGCTTCTCTTAGCCCCGCTCATCGGGACCAGCCGGTACTACCTCTGATTACCGGAGTCGTGAGGTTCGATCGAGTGACTGGGAGTAGTCTGGTTAGCCTTTGGAGGCTATCTCTCGACTGCTAATCGAGCCACTAATGTAAGGTCCGGGAGGCAGGCCGCTTCAGCTCGGACGCTCCTCGTACTCATTTTCTAAATAGAGAACACATATATATAACTAAGCTATCATGTTATAGTTAACTACTGGTAACATGTTAAATACTATCACTGTAAACATAAATTAATTAACTACCAACATGAGAGCAAACATGGAAGCACACATAACTGATATGAAAGCTGAAAACAAACTGAGTGAGAGATGTTCTTACTTGGAAGCTGTAGGCACAATGCTGATGTGTGTGTAGGAAGTATGGAACACTGCTCTGATACCACTCTGTAACGACCCGACTCCTGGGTACCAGGCTGTGAGCCGGATCGCTACATTAACTACTGAAAATGCTGTGCGGAAAACTGAGCAAATTTGAAATTTGCTAAACTAATTACTGTAAAGTCTCAACTTGACATTCTAAGAGTACCTAAGTGTTGTACACATACTAGGAGAGACAATCTATGCCTCTTGAAGGTCCTGCTAGCTGTAATCAGACATTTCAACCGATCCGTAAGTCGATTGAGCCTTCGGAACGATTCACAGATCGTTCCAGCTGATACTGGCACGGATGCACCCTCTGGATCGGTCGGGAGACCGATCAGTGAGCCTCCGTGCTTCTGCTGCGTTCTGTTCGCATCTGGATCGGTCTACCGACCGATCCAGAAGCACCCTGATCGGTCGGTAGACCGATCAGTGCGCTTCTTATGTTTCTGTTCGCCTCTGGATCGGTCTGTCGACCGATCCAGCTGCTCACTGATCGGTCGGTCGACCGATCAGTGACTGCAGATTTCGTGCCCGATCCTGGATCCTGATACTGTAACGGATCGGTCGGCAGACCGATCCAACTCTGATATGAAATCAGAGTTTCTGATTTCAGGACTTTCCGGCACTAAAACGTGCCACAACTCACAGATATGAATTTTAAATACATGAAAAACATTCTAACATGAACCTACATGCATTCTAAACTTGACAAACTGAATAGTGCATAGTTTTATTGGATTAAAACATTTAACGAGCTCAAAAGTGAACATTAAGCAAACTGAAACCTAAATGCTGAAATTTAAGCTGTTTAGATCCCTAGGATCTTTATTCCAGACCCCTTGCACACACACATCATTGTAGCATCGCCCTCCAGCCTCCGCTAGTCCACTTTTCTTTTACCTGTATCTGCAGTATAAGAAAAGTAGTACCTGTAAGCTTAAAGCTTAGTAAGAAACCATCTACCTCACTAAATCATGCATACGATGCAATTATGATTTTAAATCATGTTGTTTGAAAAAAACATACTGAACATGCAAGCATGGCATGGCATATCAAACCAAGCATAAACTGGAACTGAAACATGGCATAACATATAAACTGAGCATGAAACTGAACTAGTCATGCATATGTCTAAATCTGTACATGAACTCAAATCATGTAAATTGAACCTGAACTGAACTGAAAGCTAAATTAGTGTTTTCATCACTGGTTTCAAATTTGAAAACTATACATATAATAGATGAAAATACTAAACATCTTCTTTGGGGCCACAGCAACTTCTTGTTATCGCGCGCAATCCCTACGAGACCCGGATTGCAAGTTCCGAATCCAGCAGGGTTACTAGGTTATCTGAACCTAGGGACGATTGTGGGTCCAGCCCATGGATATCTGATCCAAGCACGATGCCAACTGAATAAAAGTAAAATATTGAATACTGTTTAATTTTACTTGCTTTTTCTAGGTTATCTGAACCTAGAGCTAGGTTATCTGAACCTAGAGGCTATTGTGGGAGCCCACCCAATGGATATCTGATCCATATAGCTGTAATAACTAATAATAAACTGAATAAAATGTTTCTATTACATTTTATATGCTGTTAGGACGCCTATTGGTACATCCTTCTGAACTGGGCATTCTACCGAATGCTTGGCGTGCACTAAAAGCATGCCCTAAAACTGAAAACTATAAAATTACTGAACTAACGCCAAAACTAACAAGCGAGAGCAATTATACTGCAGGAGAGGGTTTCTTACCTCAATCGTAAGGTTTTCTTACGATTCTATTCGCTAGGTGTTTCCGGAAAACTGTCCGCTCGACGAACCGCTTACGTCTTCGCGTTCCTCTCGCGGAGAAGAACCCCTTTCGTGTTGGAGTCGTCGCCGGAAGATGATCCTATGGACCCTTGCCTTGGTGTGCCGTGCGTGAGGAAGAGGAGAAGAAGGGAGAGGCGGCGGTGAGGTTTTGGAAGAGAAAGTGTCGTGAGGTGAAGAGGTGCCGAACCAAAATAAACCAAACCCCACTTAAGTTTATTATTTATATTAAGTGGTTTAATGAACCCAACTCTAATATAAATATATTTGGTTCTCCTTCCTTTCAGCACGGCCCTGCTGGGTTCAACTGGTTACTAACATTATCCCTTACACCATAGGTCTCGGGTTCGATTCCCGCCTAAGCTATTTTACGACCTATTTGTTTTTGCTACTCCCGCTACTCGGAAAATTCCGGAAAAATATCTAATAATTCCAGAAAAATCATAGAATAATTCTAAAATAAATTTGGGAATTTTTCGGGCTTTACAAATCTACAAATAAGGAAAGATATCAAATCTTTTCTTAATCTCTTGTAGAAACTTATAAAAGAGAATATTTAATTTTTAAACTCTCTTTTAAATCATGAACACGGTTAAAAAGGAAAGTTTTCTTTAAAATTTAAAATGCACCTTTTAATCAACAAATAAGGAAAGATTTCAAATTTTAAACTCTCTTTTAAACATGTAGATGATTTATAAATAAGAAAAGTTCTTACCAAAAATTAAAACCATCCTTTTAATCTACAAATAAGGAAAGAGATTAATCTCTTCTCTTAATCTTTTGTAGAAAGCTATAAAAGGAAATTTTTAATTTTTTAAACTCTCTTTTAAAATCATGATATCCACATAAGAAATAATTTTAATAAAAATCTTTTTTAATATTTTCGTGGCCGGCCATCTAAGCTTGGGACCCAAGCTTTGGTCGGCCCTAGCTTGGGTTCCAAGCTAGCTTGGCCGGCCCCATTGGATGGGTAAGAAGGTGGGTATGTGGTGGGTATAAATCTCTATATACAAGAGGCTACGATAGGGACCGAGAGGAGGAATTGGTTTTGGTCTCCCGATGAAATTAAGCTTCCCGTGTTCACCCTGAACACACAACTTATTTTTGTCAATAATAATTCATTCCACTAAAGAACTATTATTGAACTACCGCACTAAACCCAAATTACATTTTGGGCTCCTTCTTATTATGAGTGTGTTAGTCTCCCTGTGTTTAAGATGTCGAATGTCCACTAATTAAATGAGTTACTGACAACTCACTTAACTAATATCTTAGTCCAAGAGTAGTACCACTCAACCTTATCGTCATGTCGGATTAAATCTACCTGCAGGGTTTAACATGACAATCCTTATGAGCTCCTCTTGGTGACATTCTCAACCTAGATTATTAGGACACAGTTTCCTTCTATAATCAACAACACACGCTATAAGTGATATCATTTCCCAACTTATCGGGCTTATTGATTTATCGAACTAAATCTCACCCATTGATAAATAAAAAAAAATAAATATCAAATATATGTGCTTCTTATTATATTAGGATTAAGAGCACACACTGTAACACCCCAAATTTTATGATTTGGAGTCCTAAAAGACCTTATTAAAATCTAGAAATACTTTAGAAAAATTCTAGAGATTTTTAGGAATTTATAGAGTATTTTTATGCTATTTTTGGAGTTCGTTTGATATTTTTACCAAGAGAAAGAAGTTTTAAAAAGAAAGTGTTGAAGCCGGGTTTTGAACCCAAGACCTCGGACCCGAACCAGGTTCTAATCGGATGCAGCCAACCATCTGGTCTAAGCAAGTTTTGTTAAATATATATGGTGCGAAATATTCTTAAGCCGTAGTTAGATAATAGAAATAAAAGGAAGAAAAAGAGGTAGCAGCCGGGAATTGAACCCGGGGCCCTTGACTTGGTCAAAACCGCAGCCAACCAACTCTTCCGCGAGTATTTCGCGAAAAGGTAGGGTGCGAGATCTATATATATATGTTATGATTGAAACCCTAGATATAAGAAAATAATTAAGTTTTCCTTTTTTCCCCGAATCCTTTCCCTCTCTCGCGCGACAAGGGAAGCTCGGGCGGAAACAAGCCGCAGCTAGGGCATCCCTCCGGCGGCCGGCGAGGGGCGAACTCCGGGAGTTCTTCGTCGATCCGAGGTCGCTCGTCAAGAAGGAAGCCGTGAGCGAGGAAGAGGCCCCGATTTCAAGTTCACCCGAGCCCTAGAAGCACTAGAAGGTTCCTCCTTCGGCTGTGAATCAAGGAAATGAAGGTGAGTTGCTTCTCACCTGCAGTAGGATAGCTCCGAATTTCTTTAGTTTCTCACTTTTCTTCCGAAGCACACGTGAACCCTAGTTTCACATCTTGATGCCGTGAACCCTAGTTTTTCTTCACTAAGCAGAATTACTTCACTTTGTTGTCGAGAATTTCAAAGAAGGGAAACAGATTGTGTTGTTTCGAATTGTAGTTTGGATTCGGTGGATAAGATTAGTAGCTTGTGATTTCCCTTGCTATGAGGTTTGCTGCTTTGTGATGGTTTAGTTTCGTTTCCAGAATATTTACAAGGTTTTAGATTGAATTTGCCTCTTGTTGTTTCCTGCCGAAATTTGTTAATTAGGCATTGAAGAATTTAGGATTTGTTAGAGGTTAAGAGTAGCATGCTTGCTTTGATTTCTTCCTTCTGATGTCAGTTTTAGCATCCCAGCTGTAGCATCTCATTGTCACTGATATATATGTAATAACTATTCTGAATTTTCAGTTTAGATCCGCACATCTTAGTTATAGCACCCTATTGTTACTATAATTGGCCTGGTAAATGTGGTTTAAATATGGAGCAAGAAATGGGTTAATTCGGAACATGCAGTTGGTTGCATTGGGTAGTACCTTAGTTTAGACTTCTTTACTTTCCTTGTTTCGGATTCCCTGTACAGCTAGGGTGCTTGCTTTTCCTTGTTGCCATGAAACTCAATTTAAATTGTTTAGTTTTGAACAGACTATTTGTAGCTTAGTTTTACCTTGATATACTGGGCACGAACAGCATATATATAGTGTACAGTAGGCATTTTAATAGCTCAGTTAATGCAGTAGAAGCATTTAAAATAACTTATTTAGTCTTGCTTCAGCTTATATGGGACTACGGTCCAATGGGTGGGCTCCCATAGTCGCCTCTAGGTTCAGATAACCTAGTTCTAGGTTCAGATAACCTAGTTAAAGCAAGGTAAGAAAATTAGCTATGAAATCAGTATTTTATTTTCAGCAGTGGCACTGTACTGGATTAGATATCCATTGGGTTGGGCTCCCACAGTCGTCCCTAGGTTTAGATAACCTAGTAAACCCTACTAGACTCGGAACTTGCAATCCCGGGTTTAGTTAGGGATGCGCGCACAGCAAGTACAGTTGCCGGGCCCATCAACAGCATGATTATTATTTTAATCTATTATGTAAATAATTTTCAAAACTTCACAAATTAGTTATGTGAATAAAAGTTAGACTCAGTTTAGCATTAATTAGTTTAGCTTAGGTATCAATTCAGTTTCTTATTGATACACATGAATGTTCTATGATTAGCTTTACATGTTAGCTTTTTAGTTAGTTCCTTTGCTATTTATGAGCATGATTAGCTATACATGTTTAGTATTTCAGTTAGCATGATATGATTTCTTTGCTATTCATGAGCATGAGTAGCTATACATGTTAGTTTTCCAGTTAGTTGATTTCTTGGCTATTTATGAGCATGAGTAGCTTTACATGTTAGCATTCAGTTTTAGCATGTTTTTATTTATATACATGCATATCGAGATTTTGTGAGTAGGATAGCGCTCACTAAGCTTTTAGCTTATAGATACTATTTTCCTCCTACTGCAGATAAAGGAAAAGGAAAAGTATAAGAAGGAAGGCGACAAGGAGATGCTGTGACAGTGTGTGTGATGCCAGGACTATGGAGAGATCCAGAGTTCGCTAGTGAATTTTCAGGACCTACCTGTTTAGAGTTTTAGTTTATGTTATTATGAAGTTGAGATTGTAATTGAGTTTATTTCCGCATTGTAGTTTGATACCTCCTATTGTTGGAGTGATATGGTTGTTTGCCATTGCTAGAGTAGTTTCATATTTTTATTGTGCTATTATACTGCGTGGTTGATTTATTAGCTAGATCACAAAGCAAGGCCTAGGTACTGATTAGGAGTCCACCTTGGTACAAGACTTTCAAAGTAGAGTTTCATGTGATTTTAATCATCTTTAGTAGATAGCTATCATAGAAGTATGCATCCTTAGGTAGTAGTAGTGGTCGTTACAGTTGGTATCAGAGCAGTTCCCATTCTCCAGCATCACACACATCAGCATCAGCCTTGCCGTCTTCCAAGTAAGAATACCTCTACTCTATTTATGTTTCTTGCTTTCATGTTTAGGAATAATTATAGCATGCTTATGTGTGATAGCCTCTAACATATTTATAGTAGCTAGTTAAACGTGATTAGATTAGTTATGTACATCCTCTATGTCTTTAGAAATGGCACGAGGACGCCCAGCTAAGCAGGCACCAGCTAGCTGAACAGCAACAGGAGATAGCCACCTTAAAGGCTAATCAGCAGAATACTCCCACAGTCACCCCGGAGCCTAACCTAGCGACCCCAGCATTTATAGAGGTTCCACCAGCCCAGCCCACAGCACCAGTAGCTCCAGCAGCGGAAGCAAAGAGAGAGGCTTACCTGATCCAGTGGCAGCGAATCAAGCCCGAGAACTTCTCAGGCACCAGCGAACCATGGGATGCTCAAGCCTGGTTCAAAGCACTGGAGAGCACGTTGGAGCTTCTGGACTGGCCAGAAGTGTGCCTGACAGGAGACGCACGTATGTGGTGGGAGAGAGTCAGAGCGAAGCGCCCAGTGAACCAGATGACATGGGCTGACTTCGAGAAAGAATTCTTCGAGGAGTTCTTTCACATGCGGGTCACAAACCGCCACTACGACGAGTTCACGGAGTTTCGTCAGGGCAACCTATCAGTTGAGGAAGCCGTGAAGAAATTCAACAGACTGGCTCGTCTATGTCCCGAATTAGTCAGCACAGAAAAGGAACGAGTTCGGCTGATGCTCAAAATGTTGAGGCCGGAAATAGCGATGAACGTGGCTGGTGGCATACATAGGCCACAAACCACAGAAGAACTAGTGAGTAGTGCTCTGATCATCGAGCACTACCAGAACAGCATCAAGCAGCAGAAGCAAGTCTCCTCAGAGTCCAAAGGCCAAGGAAACTCTCACACTCAAAAACAACAAGGCCACAACTCTAATTGGAAAGGGAACTCCAACAGCAAGCGTAAATCAGGGAGTGACCCAGAAGGAGGACCATCTAGCAAGCGACCCAGTTATCCAAAGTGTGCTACTTGTGGGAAATTCCACCCAGGGGTTTGTCGCAAGGGCACACGAGGATGCTTTGAATGTGGACAAGAAGGGCACATGGCCAAGCAGTGCCCGAACAAGACCGGTCTTCCTCCGCCACAGCAGATTCAGTATGCAGGCCAGCCAGCTCAGTTATATCAGATGCAGTCCGCTCTAGAAGGTCCACCGATCAGCCAGGGCAGATTAGAAGCCCTCTAGCGATGGCGAATGCGAGGATCTATTCACTCACCAGAGAGGACGTAGCCAATGCCTCGACAGTTGTCACAGGTCAGATTAACATTTTACAGTATAGTGCTACTGTTCTATTTGATACTGGGGCAACCCATTCTTATATAGCCAGGAACATTACCTTCGGGAGAAGTTATGGCATCCACGCACTGGCTCAGAACAGTGCCAGTCATGATAGCAGACAGAGAACTCTTTTGTGATCTGATAGTGCTAGACATGACTGACTACGATGTCATATTTGGAATGAACTTCTTGATCAGATACGGTGCCTCCATAGAGTGCCGTAAACAGAAAGTCGTATTCCAACCTGAAGCAGAAGCACAGTTCGAGTACATCGGAGAACCCTAGAGAAAAAGGGCAAGTTAAGTCCTCGATACGTAGGACCCTACCCCGATCACAGAGAGAATTGGGAAGGTAGCTTACAAGCTAGACTTACCTAAAGATATGTCAGCAATACACAATGTATTTCATGTCTCCATGCTAAAGAAGTGTATTCACGACCTTAGCCAAGTGATTCAGCCTCAGACAGTGTAGATCCAAGAGGATCTTAGTTATGAGAGCAGACACAGATAGTGGACAGAGCAGACAAGATACTAGGAAACAGAGAAGTGCCATTAGTAAAAGTCATCTGGTAGAACCAGAAGCACGAGAAAGTTATTAGGGGAGCGTGGAGATAGCATAAGATAGAAATATCCAGAATTAGTCTAAGTTCGAGGACGAACTTTTTATAAGGTAGGGAGGATTGTAACACCCCAAATTTTATGATTTGGAGTCCTAAAAGACCTTATTAAAATCTAGAAATACTTTAGAAAAATTCTAGAGATTTTTAGGAATTTATAGAGTATTTTTATGCTATTTTTGGAGTTCGTTTGATATTTTTACCAAGAGAAAGAAGTTTTAAAAAGAAAGTGTTGAAGCCGGGTTTTGAACCCAAGACCTCGGACCCGAACCAGGTTCTAATCGGATGCAACCAACCATCTGGTCTAAGCAAGTTTTGTTAAATATATATGGTGCGAAATATTCTTAAGCCGTAGTTAGATAATAGAAATAAAAGGAAGAAAAAGAGGTAGCAGCCGGGAATTGAACCCGGGGCTCTTGACTTGGTCAAAACCGCAGCCAACCAACTCTTCCGCGAGTATTTCGTGAAAAGGTAGGGTGCGAGATATATATATATATGTTATGATTGAAACCCTAGATATAAGAAAAGAATTAAGTTTTCCTTTTTTCCCCGAATCCTTTCCCTCTCTCGCGCGACAAGGGAAGCCCGGGCGGAAACAAGCCGCAGCTAGGGCATCCCTCCGGCGGCCGGCGAGGGGCGAACTCCGGGAGTTCTTCGTCGATCCGAGGTCGCTCGTCAAGAAGGAAGCCGTGAGCGAGGAAGAGGCCCCGATTTCAAGTTCACCCGAGCCCTAGAAGCACTAGAAGGTTCCTCCTTCGGTTGTGAATCAAGGAAACGAAGGTGAGTTGCTTCTCACCTGCAGTAGGATAGCTCCGAATTTCTTTAGTTTCTCACTTTTCTTCCGAAGCACACGTGAACCCTAGTTTCACATCTTGATGCCGTGAACCCTAGTTTTTCTTCACTAAGCAGAATTACTTCACTTTGTTGTCGAGAATTTCAAAGAAGGGAAACAGATTGTGTTGTTTCGAATTGTAGTTTGGATTCGGTGGATAAGATTAGTAGCTTGTGATTTCCCTTGCTATGAGGTATGCTGCTTTGTAATGGTCTAGTTTCGTTTCCAGCATATTTACAAGGTTTTAGATTGAGTTTACCTCTTGTTGTTTCCTGCCGAAATTTGTTAATTAGGCATTGAAGAATTTAGGATTTGTTAGAGGTTAAGAGTAGCATGCTTGCTTTGATTTCTTCCTTCTGAGGTCAGTTTTAGCATCCCAGCCGTAGCATCTCATTGTCACTGATATATATGTAATAACTATTCTGAATTTTCAGTTTAGATCCGCACATCTTAGTTATAGCACCCTATTGTTACTATAATTGGCCTGGTAAATGTGGTTTAGATATGGAGCAAGAAATGGGTTAATTCGGAACATGCAGTTGGTTGCATTGGGTAGTACCTTAGTTTAGACTTCTTTACTTTCCTTGTTTCGGATTCCCTGTACAGCTAGGGTGCTTGCTTTTCCTTGTTGCCATGAAACTCAATTTAAATTGTTTAGTTGTGAACAGACTATTTGTAGCTTAGTTTTACCTTGATATACTGGGCACGAACAGCATATATATAGTGTATAGTAGGCATTTTAATAGCTCAATTAATGCAGTAGAAGCATTTAAAATAACTTATTTAGTCTTGCTTCAGCTTATATGGGACTACGGTCCAATGGGTGGGCTCCCATAGTCGCCTCTAGGTTCAGATAACCTAGTTCTAGGTTCAGATAACCTAGTTAAAGCAAGGTAAGAAAATTAGCTATGAAATCAGTATTTTATTTTAAGCAGTGACACTGTACTGGATTAGATATCCATTGGGTTGGGCTCCCACAGTCGTCCCTAGGTTTAGATAACCTAGTAAACCCTACTAGACTCGGAACTTGCAATCCCGGGTTTAGTTAGGGATGCGCGCACAGCAAGTACAGTTGCCGGGCCCATCAACAGCATGATTATTATTTTAATCTATTATGTAAATAATTTTCAAAACTTCACAAATTAGTTATGTGAATAAAAGTTAGACTCAGTTTAGCATTAATTAGTTTAGCTTAGGTATCAATTCAGTTTCTTATTGATACACATGAATGTTCTATGATTAGCTTTACATGTTAGCTTTTTAGTTAGTTCCTTTGCTATTTATGAGCATGATTAGCTATACATGTTTAGTATTTCAGTTAGCATGATATGATTTCTTTGCTATTCATGAGCATGAGTAGCTATACATGTTAGTTTTCCAGTTAGTTGATTTCTTGGCTATTTATGAGCATGAGTAGCTTTACATGTTAGCATTCAGTTTTAGCATGTTTTTATTTATATACATGCATATCGAGATTTTGTGAGTAGGATAGCGCTCACTAAGCTTTTAGCTTATAGATACTATTTTCCTCCTACTGCAGATAAAGGAAAAGGAAAAGTATAAGAAGGAAGGCGACAAGGAGATGCTGTGACAGTGTGTGTGATGCCAGGACTATGGAGAGATCCAGAGTTCGCTAGTGAATTTTCAGGACCTACCTGTTTAGAGTTTTAGTTTATGTTATTATGAAGTTGAGATTGTAATTGAGTTTATTTCCGCATTGTAGTTTGATACCTCCTATTGTTGGAGTGATATGGTTGTTTGCCATTGCTAGAGTAGTTTCATATTTTTATTGTGCTATTATACTGCGTGGTTGTGAAATTATATGTCCCAGCCGCCTGTGGCTGAGTATACATGTTATGTATCCCAGTTTGGGGTCACCGGTACAGGGGAGACTCTGCCGAAATTTTTCGGTAGAGTTTCTATGTGATTTTTAATCATACCGGTTAAGTAGAGTTAGCAGTTAAGTAACGGTCATCCTTAGAGTGTATTAGTGGTAAGAAGGTTGGTCGTTACACACACTTCCATAATAACCGAGGTCTTTGTTCCTTTATAAAGTCAGTATAAAAGAAACGACCTCTAATAGTCCTACTCAATACACTCTAAGTGTACTAGTGTAATTATATAGTTAAGATAAACTAATACCTAATTACACTACGACCTTCCAATGGTTTGTTCCCTTCCATCTTGGTCGTGAGTTACTGTTTGTAATTTATAAGGTACTGATAACAAGATCCTCTATGTGTAACACCACACACCATGTTATCTACAATATAAATTAATTGAACAACTACATTTATCATAAATGTAGACATTTGACCAATGTGATTCTTATTTCTAGATAAATATTTATACCAAAAGCTAGGCTTTTAGTATAATATGAATAAAAGGATGTATTCATTGGCGAAACTTCTGACAGAACTTCAAGCAGCCGAAGGGTTGTTTCGTCAGCATTCTCAAATTCACTATGCTGAAAATGGTTCTACTTCTAAGCCGAAAGGCAAGAAGAAGAAGAAACAAAATGGCTCAGCAAAAAAGGTGAATAAACCTCAAGGTACAGGACAAAAAGTTGGAATAAAGAAGCCGAAGGGCAAGTGCTTTATTTGCAAGCAGATTGGACATTGGAAGGCGGACTGTCCTCGTAGGAAACAGAACAATAAAGGTGTATCTCATACTCTAGTAGTTGAAACATGTTTAGCGGTGTTATCTACCAGCACCTGGTGTGTAGATACGGGAGCCTCTGATCATGTCTACAATTCTTTGTAGGGGTTCCAGGAAACCCGACGACTATTTGATAGAGAGATAACTGTCTACATTGGCAAAGCTACTAAGGTGGCGGTTGTTGCAGTGGGAGACGTCTACTTATCATTTGATAGGAATAGGAAATTGGTTTTATGGAATTGTCTTTATGTACCCAATTTTAGAAAGAATTTAATTTCAGTTTCTAAACTATATTTGGATGGATATTCAGTTTCCTTTAGTAACAATGTGGTTATAAAGAGAAATAAAGTGATTATCTGTTCTGGTGCATTGGTTGACAATTTATATACTTTAAATCCAATTTCTCCCACAAAGCAAAATATGAAAATTAATAACACATCTTCTAACTCTAATAAGAGAAAAGAACCTTCAGAAATGAACCAAACACATCTTTGGCATCTAAGGCTTGGTCATATTAACTTAAGTAGGATTCAAAGGCTTGTAGCCGATGGACTCTTTGGTCCATTAGAGTCGGAAAACTTTCCAACGTGTGAATCCTGCTTGGAAGGTAAGATGACCAAGAGACCTTTTAAGGCCAAGGGGTATAGAGCCTAAGAAGCGTTAGAATTGGTTCATTCTGATTTGTGTGGTCCAATGTCTATCCAGGCTAGAGATGGCTTTGAATATTTTGTCTCTTTTTTAGATGATTATTCAAGATATGGATACATTTATCTAACGTGCCGCAAGTCTGAGTGCTTTGATAAGTTCAAAGAGTACAAGGCTAATGTGGAGAAACGTCTAGGTAAAAGTATCAAGACACTACGATCTGATCGTGGTGGCGAATACCTCTTAGGAGAGTTTAGAAATTACTTATCAGAGGTCGAGATTCAATCCCAATTGTCCGCACCTGGTACACCCCAACAGAATGGTGTGGTAGAACGAAGGAATATGACTCTTATAGAGATGATTAGGTCGATGATGAGTTATTCAAAATTACCAAATTCATTTTGGGGATACGCTCTGGAAACAGCAGCGCACATTCTGAACTTAGTACCTTCTAAATCAGTATCTTCTACTCCCACAGAATTATGGAATGGGCAGAAGCCCAGTCTAAGACATATTCGGATTTGGGGTAGTCCAACACATGTGCTGAAACAAGATGCTGATAAGTTAGAATCTAGTACAGAAGTTCGTATGTTTGTGGGGTATCCCAGAGGAACGAAAGGCGGTTTATTTTATAGTCCTAAAGACCAGAAGATCATTGTTAGCACCAATGCCCAGTTTTTAGAAGAAGACTATATAATGGATCACAAGCCTAGTGGTAAAATTGTTCTAGAAGAACTTAGAGAGGACACGTCTACTTCACTACCAACAGTACAAGATGAAGTACCACAAGAGACTGCAACACGTGTCACACATAATACACAACCACAGACGGTGCCTCGTCGTAGTGGGAGGGTTGTAAGGCAGCCCGAGAGATTCAAGTTTTTGGGTGAGTCTTCGGACTTGATCCCAGGCAAACATGAACCAGATCCCCAGACATATGATGAAGCACTCCAAGATATAGATGCAGTATCTTGGCAAAAGGCAATGAATTTCGAAATAGAATCTATGTATTCTAATGAGGTTTGGGAGCTTATAGAACCACCTGATGGTGTAAAAGTCATTGGATGCAAGTGGATCTATAAAAGGAAAAGAGGGACAGATGGGAAGGTAGAAACCTTCAAAGCAAGGCTTGTTGCGAAGGGGTACACTCAGAAAGAGGGAATCGATTATGAGGAGACCTTTTCGCCGGTAGCTATGCTTAAGTCTATCTGGATACTCTTATCCATTGCCACTCATATGGATTATGAGATTTGGCAAATGGATGTCAAGACATCTTTCCTTAATGGAAGTCTTGAAGAAAACATCCATATGAAGCAACCAGAAGGGTTCATTGAAAAGGGCAAAGAGCATCTAGTGTGCAAGCTTAATCGGTCCATTTATGGACTGAAGCAAGCTTCAAGATCTTGGAACATCCAGTTTAATGAAGTAATTCAGTCATATGGATTTATTCAGTGTCCGGATGAGTCTTGTGTATACAAGAAGTGTAACGGAAACATGGTGGTATTTCTTGTACTATGCGTAGATGATATTTTGTTAATTGGCAACAATGTCAAGGTATTATCAGACGTAAGGGTATGGTTGCCCAAACAATTTGATATGAAGGACTTAGGAGAATGTGCACACATCCTTGGGATCAAAGTTATAAGGGATCGCAAGAAAAGAATGTTGTGTCTATCCCAAGCTTTATATATAGATACAATCCTTGCTCGTTTTAGCATGCAAAACTCCAAAAAAGGTTTCTTACCTTTTAGGCATGGAGTAGCCTTATCTAAAGAGATGTCTCCAAAAACATCAAAGGAGATTGAGGACATGAAGGCAGTTCCTTATGCTTCGGCTGTAGGAAGCCTTATGTATGCAATGTTGTGTACGAGATCTGATATCTGTTTTGCCGTGGGCATGGTTAGCAGATATCAAAGTAACCCTGGACAAGGACATTGGACTGCAGTGAAGCATATATTAAAGTACCTGAGAAGGACTAGAGATTATATGCTAGTTTACCAAGCAGACGATTTACTCCCTGTGGGTTACACAGATTCGGACTTCCAATCAGATAGGGACAACAGTAAGTCTACATCAGGCTATGTGTTTACTTTAGGAGGTGGAGCCATTGCATGGAGGAGTGTTAAGCAGAAATGCGTCTCAGACTCAACCATAGAAGCTGAGTGTGTGGCAGCCTCTGAGGCAGCCAAAGAAATTGTATGGCTCAGGAACTTTCTAATGGACTTAGATGTGATTCCTTGTTTCCCCAAGATCGTCACAATTTATTGTGATAATAGTGGAGTAGTTGCAAACTTGAAGGAACCACGAGCCCATAAGGCAAGTAAACATATAGAGCGCAAGTACCACCTGATACGAGATATCGTCAAGCGAGGAGAAGTTGTCGTCGCCAAGATACCATCAGCAGATAACCTGGCAGATCCTTTCACTAAGACCCTTCCGGCGAAAGCTTTTGATCGGCATGTGGAGGGGATGGGAATCAGATGTATGGCAACAGATATGGTAGCTTAGACTTTTAATATAAGTGGGAGATTGTTGGAGTGTATACTTAAAAGTTTAGCTTTTGTACACATTTATTTTGAAATAAAGAATCACATTGGTCAAATGTTTACATTTATTTGTTAAATATAATTGTTCAATTAATTTATATAGTAGATAACATGAAGTGTGGAGTCACACTTAGAAGATCATGTTGTCGGTTCTCTATAAATTATAAACAGTTGCTCATGACTAAGATAGAAAGGAACAAACTATCAGAATAGACGTAGTGTAATTAAGTATTAGTTTATCTTGACTAGTAAATTACACTGATACACTTTAAGTGTATTGAGTAGGATCATTTAGGTAAGTTTTTTTTGTACTGACTTAGTAAAAGAACTAGACCTTAATTATAATGGAAGTGTGTGCTCTTAATCCTAATATAATAACAAGCATGTATATTTAATATTTATTTCTTTGACTTATCAAAGGGTGAGGTTTAGCTCGATAAATCAATATGCCCGATAAGTTGGGAAATGATATTACTTATAGTATGTGTTGTTGATTATAGAAGGAATCTGTGTCCTAGTTATCTAGGTTGAGAATGTCCCCAAGAGGAGCTCATAAGGATTGTCATGTTAAACCCTGCAGGTGGACCTAGTCCAACATGACAATAAAATTGAGTGGTACTACTCTTGGAGCTAGATATTAATTAAATGAGTTGTCAGTAACTCACTTAATTAGTGGACATTCGTAATCTTAAACACAGGGAGACTAATACACTCATGATAAGAAGGAGCCCATAATGTAATTTGGGATTGTTGCGGTAGTGCGGTAATAACTCTCTAGTGGAATGAGTTATTATCGATGAACTTAAGTTGTGTGTTCGGGGCGAGCACGGGATACTCAAGCTCATCGGAAGGCGAAAACCAATTTCTCTTCTAGGTCCCTGTTGTAGCCTCAATAAAGCCTCAAGTCCATCCAAAGAAAAGCCTATCTTGGTGTCCAAGAAGGGGCCGATTTATTGCTTGGTGACCAAGCAATGGCCGGCCACATATTCTCTAGAAGTGGTCGGCCCTTGCCTTAGGCAAAGGGGTCGACCGCAATATTTAAATTAGGAAGGTTGTTTTTGAATTTTAAAATTTCTTCAGATATTTACAATTTGTAAAAAGAGAGATTTTAAAATTTTCCTAATTTAAATTAGGCCACAAGGTTTTAAAAGAGAGTTGTAAAATTTATAAAACTTTCTTTTAAAAAGAAATATTATTAGAGATGTTTTAAATTTTAAAACTTGGTTTTAAATTTTAAAACTTTCCTTTTAATATCCACATTAAAAAAAAAGAGTTTGTAAAATTTTATTAGAAGTTTTCTTCTTTTAAAATTTTATAAAAAATTTTCTTTCTTTCCCTTTTAATAAGTGGTCGGCCACCTTGCTTGGTGCCCAAGCAAGGGGCCGGTCAAATAATTAAACATCAACAAATAGTTATTTAATTAATAAATCAATCTAGGATTGATTAATTAAAAGGAAATAAAAAGAAAAAATTAAAAGGAAATAGAAATGAGTCTAATTTTTTATAAAACTCTTTCCATAATTTTTCGTTGGGAAACTAATATAAAAAGGGGGGAAGGGGAGGCCTTGAAAAACATAACAATTGATATTGTGTTGTTGGAGATCATCAAGTGGCCGGCCCCTCTCCCTCTCTTCCCTTTGCTCTCTTTTGCTCCTTTGTGGTGGTGGTGGCCGATTTCTAGAGAAGGAGGAGAAGCTCTCCGGGTGGTGTTCGTCTTGGAGGATCGTCGCCCACACGACGTCCAAGAGGAGGCGAGGGATACGGCAGAAGATCTCGAGGTTTTTAGCATACAAGGAAGAGGTATAACTAGTATTTAATTTCCGCATCATACTAGTTAATTTTTATTTGTATAAATACCAAATACAAGAGGCATTTGATTCTTGTTTTTTGAATTTAATTTCGATGTTGTGTTCTTTTTCTTTTTTCCTTGTGATTTGATTGTTCCTTTTGGTTAACCTAGAGTTATATAAGGAAATTAAATATTAACTTTCCTTAAAAGGCTTTGTCTAGTCGGTGGTGGTTGCTCCCATATCCAAGAAGGCCAAGTGCCTCGCCATGCAGTACTGGAAGCCAATTTTGGAAACTAATATTTAATTGAATTTATAACCTAGGTGATTTGGATCAAACGTGTTAAGTTCCGCAGGAGATCCAAATCTAAACCTAAAGGAACATATAAGTTAAACTTGGAATCAAACGTGTTAAGTTCCGCAGGAGATACAAGTTTAACTTAAAAGAACACATGGTTGCTAGGAAAGGTTCAGATCAAGTACAAAATTTTTGTACAGTGGAGCCATTGGGATTTCCGAGTAGCAACCAACACCTTTAACTGATCGAACAGGTTGTCTATCCTGGGAAGAGGGTACCTGTTCTTAATCGTGACTTGGTTTAGTGCCCGGTAGTTTATACACAGGCGCATGCTCTCGTCCTTCTTCTTCACGAACAATACAGGCGCTCCCCATGGTGAGTGATAGAGCGTATGAAGCCCTTGTCAAGCAGCTCCTGTAGTTGCTCCTGAAGTTCCTTCAGTTCTGCTGGAGCCATGCGGTAGGGTGCTTTGGAGATGGAATTTGTACCGGGAATAAGTTCTATCTCAAATTCAATCTCCCTGTCTGGTGCAAGGCCTGGTAACTCTTCAGGGAAAACTGCTGGGTAGTCACATACAACTAAGACCTCTTCTAGCTTTTGGTCCTTGTCCTGACTGGTATTGACTACATGCGCTAAGAATCCCGTACATCCTGAATCCAATAGTTTCTGTGTTTTCAAAGCTGAGAGAAACTTCTTAGCCTTTCTCTTTGGTTCTCCGATGTACCCAAACTACACTCCCGCTTTGGGTTAGAATACAATTTTCTGTTTACGACACTCTATGGAGGCACCGTACTTGATCAGAAAGTCCATTCCCATGATGACAACGTAGTCAGTCATATCTAGCACTATCAGATCACCAAAAAGCTCTCTGTCTGCTATAATGACTGGCACTGCTCGGAGCCAGTGCGTGGATGCCATGATTTCTCCAGACGGTAGTGTTGTCAAAAACTGACCACTGAGTACCTCTGGAGGTATTTCTAGCTTTTCGACGAATGTCCAGGATATATAAGAATGGGTTGCCCCGGTATCGAATAAGGCAGTTACACTTTGCCGTAAAATACTGATCTGACCTGTAACAACTGTCGAGGCATTCGCCACATCCTCTCTGGTGAGTGAGTAGATCCTGGCATTCGTCGTGGCTGAGGGGGCTTCTAGTCGGCCCTGACTGATGTGTGGACCATCTATAGCAGCCTGCATCTGATGTAACTGTGTTGGGTTATCTCCGTACTGGATCGGCTGTGGTGGAGGGAGACTGGTCTTGTTCGGGCATTGCTTAGCCATATGCCCTTCCTGGCCACATTTGAAGCATCCTCGTGTGCCCTTGCGACAAACTCCAAGGTGGAATTTCCCACAAGTAGAACACTTGGGATAGCTAGGTTGTTTACTAGCTGGTCCCCCTTTTGGGTAACTCCCTGGTTTACGTTTGTGGCTGGAGTTCCCTTTCCAGTTAGAGCTGTGGCCTTGGTGTTTCTGAGTACCTAAGCCTCCTTGGCCTTTAGACTCTGAAAAGGCTTGCTTCTGCTGCTTGATGCTGTTCTGGTAATGTTCGATGGTTAGAGCACTGCTTACTAGTTCTTCAGTAGTTTGCGGCATATGAACGCCGCTGGCCACGTTCATTGTTATTTCCGGCCTTAGCATTTTAAGCATCAACCGGACTCGTTCTCTTTCTGTGCTGACTAATTCGGGGCATAGACGAGCCAGTCTGTTGAATTTCTTCACGGCTTTCTCAACTGAAAGGTTGCCCTGATGAAATTCAGTGAACTCATCGTAGTGGCGGTTTGTGACCCGCATGTGAAAGAACTCCTCCAAGAATTCTCTTTCAAAGTCGGCCCATGTCATCTGGTTCACTGGCCGCTTCGCCTTAATCCTCTCCCACCACATACGTGGATCTTCTGTTAAGCAGAATGAGGCGCATTTCACCTTTTCATACTCCGGCCAGTCCAGAAGCTCCATCATACTCTCCAGTGTTTTGAACCAGGCTTGGGCATCCCATGGTTCACTGGTGCCTGAGAAATTCTCTGGCTTAATTTTCTGCCACTGGATCAGGTAAGCTTCTCTCCTTGCCCCTGCTGCTCGGGCTACTGGTGCTGTAGGTTGGACTGGTGGAACCTCTATCACTACTGGGGTTGCTAAGTTAGGTTCTGGAGTCATAGTGGGAGTGTTCTGCTGATTAGCCCTTAGAGTGGCTATCTCCTGTTGATGTTCAGCCAGTTGCGTTTGTAACTGAGCCACTACTGCTGCAAGGTCTGGGGGAGGCACTGAGCTACCTGCCTCTTGCTGGGGCTCAGTAGCTGGTGTATTTCTAGCTGGGCGTCCTCGTACCATTTTCTAGAGAAATAGAGGACATACACAACTAATACAATCATACGTACATAACTACTATTTTCAGGTTAGAGGTTGTCATATATAAACAAGCTTTAGTTGTCTATAAACATGAAAGCAAAACATAAATAAAGTGAGAGGTATTCTTACTTGGAATCTGCAGGTTCAATGCTGATGTGTGTGTGAGGTAATATGGAACTTGCTCTAATACCACTCTGTAACGACCCGCCTTCTACTAACTAGGTTGTAAGGTCGGGGGTTACATTATGCTAATTATTCTTGTGCGGAAAAGAGCTGAACTAATTTAAAAATCTCTGCTATTTCCAATGAAATCTGAAATTTATATTCGGGATACATTTCTGAAATTATACATATGCTAAAGAAGGGAGCTTAACTTTCTATTTAGTCAAAAACTGAAGTTAGGCACTTCTGGTTGAAATCAGACATTCCAATCGATCGGCTGATCGATTGGAGTTGTCTGATCGATCCACTGATCGACTCAACTCGCTACTGTGCACGGGATCAAGTCTAGATCGATTGGCTGATTGATCCAGCCTGGCCAATCGATCCGATGATCGATTCAGAGACTCTCTGTTCGCGGGAATTAAATTCCCGATCGATCGGCTGATCGACCCATGGCCGATCGATCAGCTGATCAATTCCACCGCTCTTTGTACGCGACAGATTACCTCCCAATCGATCGGCTGATCGATTGGGGACCCTCCAATCGATCGGCTGATCAATCGGAGCTCTGATTTCTGCTGCATTTCAGAATGTCGAGCAAAACATGGATATGTCAACTAATAAACACAAAACTCATACTAAACAAATCATGATCCATAACTTACCGACTAACATTAAGGTAACTAGAGGTCTAGGCATAGCATAGTGCACACATTCACAATTTATGACTATACTATAGAAGTGCAGAAAATAACCAAAACTGAAACACTGAGTTCTTAAATCTGCTAGTTTCCCCAAAGATCTTCATTCCAAGTTCCTTCTCACACACATCTTTATTGCATTGCCCTCCAGCCTTCGCTAATCCATCTTCCCTTTACCTTTGTCTGTAGTATAAGAAAAAAGGAACTATAAGCTTGGGACACTACAACAAAATCCTCATTCAACAACACTAAAACGACAACGGTTTTATGCCAAATCGTTGTTGTTTTGACTTTTAACAACGGTTTTAACAAAAACCGTTGTCTTTTAGCAGTTTTTTTTGCCTACAACAATGGTTTTTAAAAACCATTGTCTATTTACATTTTTTTGGGGCTACGACAACGGTTTTTAAAGGCTACGACAACAGTTTTTGAAAACTGTTGTCTATGTGCGCTTTCTTGGAGTTACGACAACGATTTTTGAAAACCGTTGTTTATTAAGTGATATTGAAAACCGGTGTTTTTTTTCTTTCGCCGTTTTTTTCCCCTTTGCCATTTTTTACCGCCGCTTTTTTCTTTCCCTCTCACGGAAAATTTTTTGCCGCCGCATTCCCTCCTTACCTTCTCTATCCTAAGCATTTTTTGACCCCGTTCCCCTTCGTCATCGTGATTCGCCCACGCCCATCGATCATCGAGGGATCCTCCCACTTCGGGCCATCTCAGGCCATCTGAACTCGAAAGCCATGGATTTCAACTAGATTTTGTCTCTTATGGATCTGCCAAAACCCTCTGGCGGCGGCGGCGGCGGAAGCGGAAGCGGAAGCGGAAAAGAAATGAGTGGAGGTGTGGGAGGAAGAGTACCTCACGTAGTTTTCCTTCGGAACCTCATTCTCCACCTCGTCGCCCCCTTTCTGTTCTCCTTCCTGGCGGGACTTGTCGATTTGGCCATTGAGCAACTCTTGGTCTCTTCCCTGGTCTCACTACCATCGTCTTGTAGAATTGTTTCTAGTGGTTAGCTTCTTTATGCTTGTTCACAATGTTCTTCACTATCAGGCATAATTTCTTTCATGTAGAGTTTCCCTAACCGAAATGGTGACCAAGTTGACCTAGCGTAGTTTGCAAATTTCACATTTAATTAATCGGTTCTTGTATACATGCTGATTCAATCTTATGACTTTGAGTTCATGTCCATTATTGATTGCTTCATGTGTTGAATAATGGTTTTTTTTCTCTATTATACATGGGAATTATTTTATTTGTTAACAATATACACTTATCATGTTGTTTCCTTTGTCCCTTTACATTCCATCTATAATATGTATTTGGTATGTTTTCAAGTTGGTGAACTATTTTTTATTGTTGTGGCACCTTTACCTTAGAAGTGCTAACAAGCTCAATGCACATGATGAATCTCTTTGCTATCCTTTCAAACTGCTAATTTCTAGCTTCAATATGCATTGACATTGACCTGTTATGCTTGGATATCTTCTAGGTGTAGATGTTAGAACATCCAAGATATGCGAACTTGGAATATTGAATTATAGAGCTAAGTGAGTGCTTTGGATTGCCCTCCGCCAGCTTGAAGTAATTGAGACCCACAGCGGGTATGGTTCTCATCACACATCTTTCCTGTAATGAATTAAGATTGTCTACTACATTTTTGATCTGGCTCTGATCCATTGGATCTGTGTAACTATGCTGTAAGATTTCACAGTAGAGCGAGAGACATGTGAGAAGGTGATTTCTTTGAGTCATTTAATTAGATCTAGTCCTTTATTTGCTAATACATCCCCATACTGATTTTTTTTAAGCATGTTAGAATTGTGAAGAATTTCTAATTATATCTGTGTGCTACCTTTCTCATAGTTTATTGCAATGTGTGATAACTATTAGATGTTGCTATTCATTTTCTCCATTATGTAGTCCTTTGATTAATATTTGCCAATTTTCCATAGTTTTTCACTTTTAGATCTTTCAAGCATCTAGTCACAAGTGCAAATTGGTTAGCATCTACTGACATCCTTGTGTTGACTTTAGAGATTAAAAATTGATGTAATTAGCATGTTTTTCTGGTGCTATAATCCAAAGATATAATTTATTCTTCCAATGCGAGTAAACATTGTCAGATTCCTTTATACTCCTTTATGTATTAGATTTCTTATGATTATTTCTGATTGCCTTCTCATTTTTCTAATCGTAGAGATCGAGCGGATCAAAGAAATACTTGCAATGCCGAATGGAAAGGTTAGTTTGCATCTAGTTTAGCTTTTTCCCTCTTAATGGAACATTCTTGAGATAGAAATGAGTGCAAAATAAGTCTGTTAATATCTTAGTTGTCTCGGAAGAAGTCTATTGTGTCACTTGTGCTGGGCTACTGTATAATTTGAATACTTAATTCTATATTTTTCCTTATGTTTGACGTTATAATTGTTCCTCTTTGAAAGTGCCCTTAATCTTAGTCCTTCATCTTGTATTGACTTTATTCACAGATTATTAGTCTTGATGAAACGCATACCTCTTGGGCGCTTGACAGATAATTAGATTAGAAGTCTTTGTTTTCTTAAACACACTAATGGTTTTATTTTGTTTCTAGAAACTTGATGGCAAAACAAGACCTGTCAGAGCTTAGTTAGCTTAGTTTATGCAATGCTACAATAGATTTATCCGAGAATCCCTTGATCTCTCCTTTAAGATAATAATTGTTGATTAAGAATCACCCACTAGTGGGAATTACATGAAGCCCTTGATCAAGTTGTATTCGCTATTGCTTGAATAAGTTGATTAAAGTTGCAAGTTGAGCCTGCACTTTCACTAAGACTAGAAATTTTATCCTTTAATCAAATAGTAGTTTCTTGATGGAGTTTATTTAGCATATGAAACTCATTTAAGATTTATGTTTGTTGTTCAATACTTTTTTGATCTCATACTTGTTATAATTTTTGGTTTATAATGCATTGGACCTTAATGTAAAAAAGGCAGATTGTCTACCTTATGGCTCCATTTGTGATAGACGAAACTTTACAAACACCAGCAGATGTTGTGAAAGGCACATCCTTATAACAGGCAACCACTTTTTATTAGACTGCAGATCAACCTGCAGCTTCTCCCAAACTTTGCTCTTGGCGTTTAAGACGCTATTTGGTTCGCCTGAGTATCCCAGAAAGGTCACTCGTTCACCAACCTTGGCTGATGATGGTGGATCAACTAACTCAACCTGGAAACAAAATGAATTCATTAGTCGTTCTTGATGAATGATCACATGTAAAGCTGATAATTTCCCAGGTAAACCAACCAATATTATAATACTAAAAAACTAACAGGTTAGTAAAAGCAAAGACTTGTAAGAATGGAGGCAGAGTTAACGACTTAACTTTGTGTGGTCATCGTTTGATGCAGCCAAGACCATTGCTTGTGACTTAATGCCCCTCATGGTTGCAGGCTTCAAGTTACAGAGGACACAAACCTTCCGATTCTGCACCAGTGATTTAGAGAACATAGGAAATTCACATCCAAATGGAAGAAAATTTGAAAAGGGAAGCAAAATAAACCTGCATTTCCTCAAGAGGAATATATTTCACGAGGCCACTAACAACTGTTCGAGGGGATTCTTCACCGACATCAATTTCTTCAACATAGAGTGAATCTGCATCTGGGTGCTTCTGAACTTTTTTGATGAGACCAACAGGTATGTCAAGTCTTGAGACAGAAATTTCTGTTTCAGCAGACTTCATTTTTGTACTGCCAGAAGGCTTGTTATGTTGTTTCTTAGAATTTCCTACAGCAGGTCACATGAGAAACTTATTGAGCTCTAGTATAAGCTTTAACTTCATTAAGCCAAGTTTTATTAATACTTCAAAACTTGGAAAACCATTTACATTAATACAACACTAAAAAGTAGCTTCATTTGCAGGTCTAGGATAAATCTTCCTGAAACCTTCTCCTTGTATCAAAAATTGTATATGGTCCAGAGTTACTAGTGCTTCAGATAATGATGAACTCTTCTAATATATGTTTATATTTTGTAGGTTCTATTGACAAAGTTTTATGTTGTGGTTTTATTTGCCGATATGAATGGGGTACTTGAAGAGTATATGATTTATCAAATCTGTTATTTTGGTTGTAGCAACTACATTTCTCCAAATTTCAGCTATCAACCTTGTTTTACGTCTTCTACAGGTATTATATTCTTCCCTTTTATTTTTGGTGCTTTGCTCACATACTTTGATTCACAAAAATCCAGAATGTTGGAAAAGGTTGACATGGAAGAATCAGCAAGTGAGAAAGAGGAGTCCAATGAAATTCTACAAGTTGAAGATTTTGATGGCGCTTGAGTTGACAATAATTACTTGCAATCCTACATGGCATGAACCACCATCACAAGTTTCTAGTCTTTTGACAATTATTCATTAGTTGTAAATGAAGTTTATTTGGATTGGGATAAATTTTATTTGAATATTAGACATGTTTTTTCTTTTATGATTGTAATATAATTCTTGTATAAGTATGATTTTGAATGACATTGATATGGAAAATATTCTTTCTTTTGTGATTTTGATTCTTTATTATATATTTATATTGAAATATGATATATTGGTATTAAAAAATAATAATTTAAAAGACAATGATCTAAAACCGTTGTTGTTGTCTATCACCCTCAAAGACAACGGTTAAAAACCATTGTCAAAGCCCCAAAAACGGTTGTAAACTAGCAGTGTTAATAAAAAATGCTCTAAACAACAAAGGTTTTAAACCGTTGTCTTTTCATCAAAGACAACGGTTTAAAACCGTTGCAAAACTGTTGTCTTTTCATTCAAAAGACAACGGTTTAAGACCGTTGTCGTAGCCCTTACTTTTAACAACACTGCCAATTACAACGATTTTAAAGGGCCTACGACAACAGTTTTTAACCGTTGTCTTTTAACATTTTTGTTGTACATTCCAAGTTCCTTCTCACACACATCTTTATTGCATTGCCCTCCAGCCTCCGCTAATCCATCTTCCCTTTACCTTTGTCTGCAGTATAAGAAAAAAGGAACTATAAGCTTGGGAGCTTAGTAAGAAACCATCTACCTCACAAAAACATGCATACGAAGAAATCATGCTCTTTAAAAGATGCTATGCTGATATACGTAATGAGAATCATACTAAAAGTGCTAGGAGCATGGTGTATGGACAGGTAAATCATGGCAATCACATACTGAACATAAACTAATTACTATACCATCAAGAAGCTAAACCGATACATGAGCTAAGCAAAGACTTGAATCGGATTACTGCTGTCACTGAACTGTATTCATATATCTGATTTGTAAAGATTGAAAACTATTTCCATAATAGATAAAAATACTAAACATGCTGTCGATGGGCGCGACATCTGTACTTGCTGTGCGCGCATCCCTAACTAGGCCCGAGGTAGCAAGTCTCGAATCTAGTAGGGTTACTAGGTTATCTAAACCTAGGGATGACTATGGGAGCCCAACCCAAGGACAACTGAAGTTTAGTACAGTGCCACTGATAAAGTAAAATACTGTTTATAAACTGATTTGTCATATCTTGCTTTTACTAGGTTATCAAAACCTAGAACTAGGTTATCTGAACCTAGAGGCGACTATGGGAGCCTACCTATTGGACCATAGTCCTATATCACTGAAGCAATGCTATATTTGCTAATTAAAATGCATCTAGGGCATTTAACTAAGCTATTAAAATGCTTACTGTAGCATTTAACTATTCCAGGCATTTTATCGAGCACTTGGTGTACTCTAATTCTTCCTATGGCTAAACTGAGAACCTAGATGCGAACTAAGGGTGTAAAAATATATAATTAGCTACTTATACTGCAGGTGAGGGGTTACTTACATCCTGCACTAGTTTTCTTACGAATCTGATCGCTAGGTTTCCGGAGAAGATGATCTCTTTGGCGATCCTCTCACGTCTATGCGTTCTTCTCGCGGAGAGGAGCGTCCTCGTATCCGAGATGTCGCCGGAAGGTGCTCCTATGGCCCTAGGGATGGAACCCTCGGTATCCTTGGAGTTGGCATGCCGAGAGGGTGCGGGAGAAGGGAGGGCAGCATGTGAGGGTGAGGGGAAAAGAGCGTTGTCGTTTAGAAAATAATAACTCCTCTCTTAATTCCCTATTTATATTAAGGGGTAAATATGACCCAATTTGCCCATAAATAAAATTGTTCTCCTCTTCTTTCAGCACACCCCTGCTGGGGCCCCTTGGTTACTAGAGTCATCTATAAGGCGTAAAGTCTAATAGGTCTCGGGTTCGATTCCCGCTTAGACTATTTTACGTTTTTATTTAGTTTTGCTACTTCTGTTACTCTAAAAATTCCATAAAAATATTCTAAAATTTTAGAAAAATAATAGAATATTTCTAAAATTAATTTGAGAATTTATGGACGTTACAGTTTTTTTCTAACACTGTGCTGCAGGTCAGACTAGATTGGCCGACCGAACCAGCGGTTCAGTCGACCGAACAAAGCATACCAGACAAAATTAGAAAGTAAACAGCTCAGACCAGATCAAAGTCAAAGTCCGATCAAAGCTTGATTGGTCGACCGAACAGTAGGATCGGTAGACCGATCCCTGGTGACTCAGCACAGACCAAGTTAACAAACATCGATCAGTAGAAAAGGGAAAATGCTGATCGGTCGACCGAACCGGATGACCGGTCGACTGATCCAATCAAAATTAATTGCAGCATTAATGAGGATCTTGGCAGATTTCGATGAATAGGGAAATAGACTGTTCTGTCGATCGAAAAATGGGTTCTGTTGACCGAACCATTCATGAGCATTTACTGCGACAGATCGAGCCAACTGCAGTCTTCAGCGAGGAAGGAATGGAGCTGGTTCGGTTGACCGAAAAGAGGGATCATTCGATCGAACCTCCAGTACTCTTATAAATTGAGGCTCGAAGTCAGAGGCAGGATACAACTTTCTAATCAATATTGGTGCTCATCTTCAAGCTGCTCACGCCTACGATTTCAGCAAGCAACTTCATTCGTGCCGACCAAGCTTCGTCTTTCAAATCTTATTGTCGGTATACTTATTTTATATTGCACTTAATTTACATAAGATAGCAGGTGTGTTACTATCTTAACATTCTTGTAACTCTACGATTCACTTCTTTCCGAGGATTTCAGAAAGAAGGATTTTAGTGCTTTGCCCATCGGTGCAGTCAAGGACTACGGACCTTCGAGTATGTAACGACCCAAAATATCTTTGTATTAAGTTTTAAAAGTCCTTAATTAATAGTTAGAAATGCTATATAAATATTCTAGAGATTTTTAGAAATTTTTAGAGTATTTTTATGTAATTTTTTGAGGTCGTTTGATATTTTTACTAAACGAAAGAAGTTTCGACAAAAATAATGTCCAAGCCGAGATTCGAACCCACGACCTCCGACCCGACCTGAACCAAGTCATAAGCAAATCCGGCTGACCAAGAAATCCAAGCGGGCATGCTGATCAAATAGGAAAAGAAATAATCTTAAGTCATAACCGAGATGCCTTAAGCATAAAAGGGATAAGTTAAGAGAAATCGATGGAATTCCCTCTTCCTCGACCTAATTTTCTTCCTTGCGGCGGCATCTCTCTGCTTGGGCGAAAACCAAAGGAATTAGGGTTTCCTCTCCAACGGCTGGCCAAGGCTATCTAAGAGGGGTTTCCCACAAAGTCACGATCACGTCGTTGAGGAGAGCATGAGGATACAAGAGGACACCGAGTCTTGCGGTTTTCTCTGAAACCTTAGAAGATGATTCCGGTTGTAAGTCCAAGAACAAAGGTAAGTTGCTACTCACCTGCGATAAGAGTAGTTTCGAGCTTTGACTCTCTTTTCTTTTGGTTTCAGAACATGCTGTTGTGTTTGAAGTGCTGCCGTGAACCTCAAAGCAAGGGAATAAACCTACTATCTAGTTTAGGAGGTTTAAGATTTTCCTGATCCCAGATTTTTGTCTATCAAGAAAAACAACTTTGTTTTTAGTTGGCAATTGAAGTGGTACAACTTGCTTTCTAGGTACAGAAATGTTTTGCCCTGTTAGAAATAATTTAGAATGTGTAAGTGTATCAAGTGTATACTGTTGGTTTCATGGATTAGGGCTATGGGCATAAATGGTTTACACATTTTTAATAGCAGTAATTAGTTTCCTTGCTGCAGTGTATCACAATTCAGTTTGTTAGACTGGGGAAAATGAACGAATTAATTGGATTAGCATGTGGCTTAGCAGTTCGGTTGTGTGGTAAATTTCTATACATGAAGTTTCAGATCCAATGTATTAGCTGTAGAAACGAATAGTCCTGTTTAGAGTTTAGACTAGCCCTTTCAATTTGCAGTTTTAGCAAGTACAGATTAAATTTTTAGTTAGTTTTCTTTGCTGCTGTACAAAACCCGAACTGCCATTTATTTTCCAAGTATATAGTTAGATTCCTAATTTAGTTTCTAGTTTCCTTTTTGTTTTGGCAATAGGCGTGTACCATAATTAGTAGAGGTGCAGAATTTTAAGTGCAGTATTCCAATAAGTGCAGAATTTTAAGTGCAGTATTCCATTAAGTGCAGTTTATCAATAAGTGCAGATTTTTGTGGGCATAGTGTGCAGAAATTTATTAGTTGAGAATGTTTCAAATTTAATGCAGATTTTGTTAGTCATAGTATGCAGATTTATTTTTTTGTTTGAACTGAAATTGTTGGAACTTCTCAAGCACAGTAGTTTTAGTTTGTTTAAGTATCCAATTTCAGTTTATTTAAGCATTCAATCATAGTATGTTTAAGTGTGCAATTTCAGTTTATCTAAGCATTCCAAAGTTAGAATATGTATGAGACATTATTTTTAGAGGTATTAACAAGTATAAGAAAGATAAAGTATAAGAAAGAAAAAGGCCAAGGCTTTAAGTCGATCCCAAGGTCAAGACTTTAGGGATTTTGGCACACAAGGTGCTTATTAAAATGTCGAGGCATTATATATTAGAAGTAATAAAAGATAACAAGTATTTTATTTTAAAAAGGCTAGTACCCGACTTCTAAGGTTGTTGTTAAACAAATCCAGGTGATCAAATCCAAGGTCTTGGCCCTAGTAAGACCAAGGTCTTTACCCTCGTAGGACTGGTGACTAGCTACCACAGTCCCTATTAGGGAGCGCGCATTGGTACTAAGCCTGGGCCCCAGAGAAGCTTTATTATTATTTTGAAGTATAAAAGTATAAGTTTTTAAACAAGTAAAATAAGCTTCACTTAAGTTTAAAATTCAACAAGTTAGTTTCTTTTAATTCGAAGCATGCAGTATTAGTTTTATTTGTTTCCTGATTAGTTTATTGAGCATGATTAGCCTTGTCTTCCAGCATGCAGTTTTATTCTTGTATATCATGAGTATGCAAATTTTAGTGCTTTGCTATTAGATGAGCATGAGTAGAATTTTCCTTTGAGTATTCAGTTTTCATATTTCCTTCAGCTTACATGCATATTCGAGTTTTTGTGAGTTAGACAGCGCTTACTAAGCATTCGCTTATAGGTTGCATTTCCTCTTACTGTAGATAAAGGAAAGGAAAAGCTATAGCCAAGGAAGGCGATAAGGAGGTGCGGATGGATGTGTGATGTCTGGACTATAGAAGCCCTGGGGATTTAGTTTAAGATTTTATTAAGATATTTTGTATTTCGACCATTTAAGATTGTATCCTATACACCATGTCCTTTGAGATTATTCTTGTTTGAGATTGCATGCTGAGATGAGTTCAGTTTAGTAAGTAGGCACTGTTTCGTTTGCATTGAGATATAGTTTCATATGTTTCCGTT
This sequence comes from Zingiber officinale, assembly GCF_018446385.1. Classification (NCBI taxonomy): domain Eukaryota; kingdom Viridiplantae; phylum Streptophyta; class Magnoliopsida; order Zingiberales; family Zingiberaceae; genus Zingiber; species Zingiber officinale. Next base: position 55,721,984 of record NC_056006.1, on the reverse strand, counting down.
ATTATGTGTTATATGTGTATGTCAGTATTGTATTGTATTTTAGTCCTGCTGTACTGCATATATTCTGCCAAAATTTTAAGTTTTCTGAGAAAAAAATTTAATGTACAGTTTGCTATACTATTTAAGTAAGGATCTGTAGTAGTTAGGTAACGGTCACCTTTAGTGTGTATTGAGAGTGGTGGTTGTTACAAGTTGGTATCAGAGCAGTTCTTATTCTCCATCATCACACATCAGCACCAGCCTTGCCGCCTTCAAGTAAGAATGTATTTATACTTTCTTTTATGCTTTTCCTTTAATGCTTGTAGTATAGAGAAATGTTTAGAAGTACTTGCTCATATGTGTTTGAAGTCAAGAATTATGCATAAGTAAGATATATCTAGAAAGTATAGTGATGATTTCAAGTTTTCCCTCTGCATGATGAGATGTCAAGAAGAGGACGCCCCCGTACCGCTCGTACTGAAGATCGAGCACAGGAGAACGAAGAGCCCAGAACAATTGAACCTGACCTCTCTGAAGTTGTTGCTCAACTCCAGAGACAAGTGGCAGAGCAGCAACAAGTGATCGTCAATCTGATGCCGAATTGGCAGCCAGTCCCTCCCACTCCTCCAACAATCAATGTCGAGACTCCAGTGGTGACTGAGGTTCCACCAGCCGCCCTGGAAGTCGGCACAGCACCTAGAAGACAAGAAGCATACCTGATACAGTGGCTGAAGCTGAAGCCAGAGAGTTTCTCAGGCACGACTGAGCCCTGGGATGCTCAGGCTTGGTTCAAGACGCTAGATAGCACCATGGAGCTTCTTGACTGGCCAGAAGTCGTGAAGGTCAAGTGTGCCTCTTTCTGCCTATCAGGGGATGCTCGTATGTGGTGGGAGAGAGTTAAGAGCAAGAGAGCAGTCAACCAGATGGGCTGGGCTGATTTTAAGGCAGAGTTTTATGAAGAATTCTTCCGCCAGCGGATCACAAATAAACACTATGAGGAGTTTATAGAATTCAGACAAGGTGACCTGCCCGTGGAAGAAGCAGTTAAAAGATTCAATTGGCTTGCTCGTCTCTGCCCAGAGCTAGTAAGTACGGAGAAGGAACGAGTCAGACTGATACTCAGGATGCTGAGACCAGTGATAGCACTTAATGTGAGTAGTGGAACTCACCAGCACCAGACTGGCGAAGAGCTGGTCAAGAGAGCATTAGTCGCTGAGCACTATTTGATCAGCATCAAGGCACAACAAATGCAACTCAAGCCAGTCAAGATAGAGGACAAGACAGTAGGAAGTCAGAAACCCCATGCAAGTAAGCAGAACATAAGGACAAAAAGGACCCAAGCAGGAAGATGTTCGGGTAGTCTGTGATTATCCAGAGGTATTTCCAGAAGAGCTACCTGGACTACCTCCCAACAGAGAAGTGGAGTTTGAAATTGAATTGGTTCCTGGTACTAGTCCAATTTCAAAATCTCCATACCGAATGTCCCCAGCAGAGTTGAAAGAGTTACAAGAACAACTTCAGGATCTACTTGACAAGGGATTATTCTGCCCTAGTCATTCACCCTGGGGAGCCAGTGTGTTATTTGTCAAGAAGAAGGACGGATCCATGCGAATGTGCATAGATTATAGAACGCTGAACAAAGTGACAGTCAAGAACAAGTACCCACTGCCCAGAATCGATGAATTATTTGATCAATTGAAAGGGGCAACAGTGTTCTCTAAAATAGACCTGTGCTCTGGATATCACCAGTTGAAAGTGAAAGAAAGCGATATACCCAGAACAGCTTTCAGAACCAGATACGGACACTACGAATTTATAGTCATGCCTTTTGGTGTGACTAATGCACTTGCAATCTTCATGGACTTAATGAACAGAGTGTTCAGAGAATACCTTGACAAATTTGTCATCGTGTTCATCGACGACATTCTAGTCTATTCCAGAACCCCAGAGGAGCATGGCACGCACTTGAGAATAGTCCTGCAGACCCTACAGCAGAAACAGCTTTATGCCAAATTCTCGAAGTGCGAGTTCTGGTTAAAGCAGGTGGCGTTTCTTGGTCATATTATTTCTAAAGAAGGCATCCAAGTGAATCCTGCCAAGATAGAGGCAGTCAATAATTGGCATAGGCCCAAGAACGTTAGAGAGATCAGAAGTTTCCTTGGTTTAGTTGGGTATTACAGAAAATTTGTGGAGGACTTTTCCAAGATAGCCTCTCCACTAACAGCCCAAACGAGGAAGGACAAGAAGTTTGAATTGTTAGACAAATGTGAGCAGAGTTTTCAAGAGCTAAAGAAGAGACTGACCAGTGCTCCTATCCTGACTGTTCCAGAGAGTGACAAGAGTTTTGACATCTACAGTGATGCTTCCAAGATGGGCCTAGGAGCTGTACTCATGCAAGAAGGAAAAGTTATAGCTTATGCTCCCAGACAACTCAAAGACTATGAGAAGAACTACCCCACTCATGATCTTGTGCTGGCAGCTGTGGTCTTTGCACTAAAACTCTGGCAACACAACTTGTATGGAGTCCAGTGCAGAATCTTCATAGACCATCATAGTTTAAAGTATTTCTTCACCCAGAAAGACTTAAACATGAGACAGGGTAGGTGGCTGGAGTTGGTCAAAGACTATGATGGTGAAATCCTCTACCACCCAGGTAAAGCTAACAAAGTGGCGGATGCACTAAGTCGAAAGTCCAGTGCAGCTCTGATGCACTTGTCATCATTAGCACTATCACTACAGAAGGAGTTGTCAGACTTTGGAAAATAAATTATTTATGGGCAACTCTCTGCATTTACCTTAGGGACTACCTTGCTTGAGGATATACAGAGAAAGCAAAGTGAAGATCCAGACATTTAGAAGATCAAGCAAGGGATACAAAAAGTAGAAAATTCAGAATTTCGAGCATTAGACAGTGGAATTCTTTATCAGGGGAACCGCCTTTGTGTCCCCAATGATGAGGAATTAAGAAGGAAGATTCTAGAGGAAGCTCATAGTACACCTTACTCCATGCATCCTGGTTCCACCAAGATATACCAAGACGTGAAACAGAAGTTCTGGTGGTCTGAACTCAAAAGAGATATTGCTAAATATGTCAGTACCTGCCTGACATGCCAGAGAGTCAAAGCAGAGCACTAGAGACCAGGAGGAGTCCTGCAACCCCTTCCAATACCATAATGGAAGTGGGAAGACATATCCATGGACTTTATAATAGGTCTTCCAAGAACCACGAATGGATATGATGCGATATGGGTAATAGTGGACCGATTGACTAAGTCTGCTCATTTTCTAGCCATCAAGGTGTCCCATTCTATAGAGCAGTTGGCACAACTGTATGTTAAGGAAGTGATCAGACTTCATGGAGTTCCAAAATCCATTGTTTCTGATAGAGATGGGCGTTTCACCTCTCACTTTTGGGAGTGTGTTCAGAATGCACTAGGTACCAAACTCAAGTTTAGCACATCCTTCCATCCTCAGACTGATGGACAGACAGAGCGAGTAAATCAGATTTTAGAAGATATGCTCAGAGCTTGTGTGCTAGATTTCAAGGGAAGTTGGTGCAAGTATCTGTGCTTAGCTGAGTTTGCCTATAATAACAGCTATCAGGCCATCATCAAGATGGCACCATATGAGGCGTTGTATGGCAAGAAGTGCAGATCACCCATTTGCTGGCAAGAAGCAGGTGAAAGAAAAGAAATGGAAGTAGAGTTGGGCATCCAGACAGAGATGATAGATGAGACCACTCAGGCTATCCAGAAGATCAAACAGAGAATTGAGACTGCCCAGAGTAGACAGAAAAGTTATGCTGACACACGCCGTGGGCCACTTGAGTTCCAAGTAGGGGATTCAGTTTTTCTCAAAGTCACTCCTATGAAGGGAGTGATGAGATTTGGCAAGAAGGGCAAATTAAGTCCTCGCTACGTAGGACCTTACCTAATCATAGAGAGGATTGGGAAGGTAGCTTACAAGCTAGACTTACCACAGGACATGTCAGCAATACATAATATATTTCATGTCTCTATGCTAAAGAAGTGCATCCATGACCCTAGCCAAGTGATTCAACCTCAGTCGGTGCAGATCCAGGAAGATCTTAGCTATGAGAGAAGACCTACACAGATAGTGGACAGAGCAGTCAAGAGACTAAGAAATAAAGAAGTACCACTAGTGAAGGTCATCTGGCAGAACCAGAAGCACGAGGAAGTCACATCGGAGCGTGAGGACAGCATGAGACAGAAATATCCAGAATTATTCTAAGTTCGAGGATGAACTTTTTATAAGGTATGGGGGATTGTAACGACCCAAAATTTCCTTGTCTTAACTTCTAAAAGTCCTTATTAATACTTAGAAATGCTATAGAAATATTCTAGAGATATTTATAAATTTTTAGAGTATTTTTATGCATATTTTGGAGGTCGTTTTGTATTTTTACTAAACGAAAGAAGTTTCGACAAAAATAATGTGCAAGCCGAGATTCGAACCCACGACCTCTGACCCGACCCGAACCAAGTCTTAAGTGAATCCGGCTGACCAAGAAACCCAAGCGGGCGTGCTGATCAAAAAGGAAAAGAAAAATAAATAATCTTAAGTCATAACCCAGATGCCTTAAGCATAAAAGGGATAAGTTAGGAGAAATCGATGGAATTCCCTCTTCCTCGACCAAATTTTCTTCCTTGCGGTGGCATCTCTCTGCTTGGGCGAAAACCAAAGGAGGAATTAGGGTTTCCTCTCCGGCGGTCGGCCAAGGCTATCTCGGAGGGTTTTCCCACAGAGTCACGATCACGTCGTTGAGGAGAGCACGAGGATACAAGATGACGCCGAGTCTTGTGGTTTTCTCTGAAACCTTAGAAGCTAATTCATGTTGTAAGTCCAAGAACAAAGGTATGTTGCTACTCACCTACGGTAAGAGTAGTTTCGAGCTTTGATTCTCTTTTCTTTTGGTTTCAGAACATGCTATTGTGTTTGAAGTGTTGCCATGAACCTCAAAGCAAGGGAATAAACCTACTATCTAGTTTAGGAGGTTTAAGATTTTACTGATCCCAGATTTTTGTCTATCAAGAAAACCTACTTTGTTTTTAGTTGGCAATTGAAGTGGTACAACTTCCTTTCTAGGTACAGACATGCTTTGCCCTGTTAGAAATAATTTAGAATGTGTAAGTGTATCAAGTGTACGCCGTTGGTTTCATGGATTAGGGCTATGGGCAAAAATGGTTTACACGTTTTTAATAGCAGTAATTAGTTTCCTTGCGGCAGTGTATCACAATTCAGTTTGTTAGACTGGGGAAAATGAAAGAATTAATTGGATTAGCATGTGACTTAGCAGTTCGGTTGTGTGGTAAATTTATATACATGAAGTTTCGGATCCAATGTATTAGTTGCAGAAACGAACAGCCTTGTTTAGAGTTTAGACCAGCCCTTTCAATTTGCAGTTTTAGCAAGTACAGATTAAATTTTTAGTTAGTTTTCTTTGCTGTTGTACAAAATCCGAACTGCCATTTATTTTCCAAGTATATAGTTAGATTCCTAATTTAGTTTCTAGTTTCCTTTTTGTTTTGGCAGTTGGCGTGTACCATAATTAGTAGAGGTGCAGATTTAAGTGCAGTATTCCATTAAGTGCAGTTTATCAATAAGTGCAGATTTTTGTGGGCATAGTGTGCAGAAATTTATTAGTTGAGAATGTTTGAAATTTAGTGCAAATTTTGTTAGTCATAGTATGCAGATTTACTTGTTTGTTTGAACAAAAAATTTTTGAACTTCTCAAGCACAACAGTTTTAGTTTGTTTAAGTATCTAATTTCAGTTTGTTTAAGCATTCAATCTTAGTATGTTTAAGTGTGCAATTTCAGTTTATCTAAGCATTTCAAAGTTAGAATTTGTATGAGACATTGTTTTTAGAGGTATTAACAAGTATAAGAAAGATAAAGTATAAGAAAGAAAAGGGTCAAGGCCTTAAGTAGATCCCAAGGTCAAGACTTTAGGGATTTTGGCACACAAGGTGCTTATTAAAATGCCGAGACATTATATATTAGAAGTAATAAAAGATAACAAGTATTTTATTTTAAAAAGGCTAGTTCCCGAATTCCAAGGTTGTCGTTAAACAAATCCAGGTGACTAATTCCAAGGTCTTGGCCCAGGTAAGACCAAGGTCTTGGCCCAGGTAAGACCAAGGTCTTTACCCTCGTAGGACTAGTGACTAGCTACCACAGTCCCTATTAGGGAGCGCGCATTGGTACTAAGTTTGGGCCCCAGAGAAGCTTTATTATTATTTTGAAGTATAAAAGTATAAGTTTTTAAACATGTAAAACAAGCTTCACTTAAGTTTAAAATTCAGCAAGTTAGTTTCTTTTAATTCGAAGCATGCAGTATTAGTTTTATTTGTTTCCTGATTAGTTTATTGAGCATGATTAGCCTTGTCTTCCAGCATGCAGTTTTATTCTTGTATATCATGAGTATGCAAATTTTAGTGCTTTGCTATTAGATGAGCATGAGTAGAATTTTCCTTTGAGTATTCAGTTTTCAGATTTCTTTCAGCTTACATGCGTATTCGAGTTTTTGTGAGATAGACAGCGCTTACTAAGTATTCGCTTATAGTTTGCATTTCCTCTTACTTCAGATAAAGGAAAGGAAAAGCTATAGCAAAGGAAGGCGACAAGGAGGTGCGGATGGATGTGTGATGTCTGGACTATAGAAGCCCTGGGGATTTATGTTAGTTAGAGCCCTAGAGCCAATTATTTGATGATTGTATTATGGACTTGTTGTATCATATTCTTATATAAATAAATGCATTTGTTTTTGGTTATTATACTTACTTGTATTGGTGCCAAATTAACTAAGTATAATAGTGTCCTTGAGTAGAAGGTTCTCACCTATATCAATCGGTTAGTTGAACCGATAGTGAGATGATATAGGGAACACTACTCTTAATCATTCCTAGTCGAGTATTAACATTCAGGGACAATGTTAATGGAATAAGACTAGCATATAGGTCAACTCGATGACTTGATCTCACAAGTCATGGATATGGAGATATCATGTTGACACATGGGTATGCATTAGAGAATGTATACTGAATAACCCGCCATGAGAAAGTATCATGGATCGTTATATGAGTGTCATATACTTTCTCATGTGGCTATTAGTATGACTACTAGTCTTTGGACCTGAAGTCACCATGGATCCCTACATAAGGAGTTATGTACTTTGGTTTCGTCAAACGTCACCCGTAACTGGGAGGACTATAAATGCGATTACTGGGTATGTAACGAATTATGCAGAGGGATGTGAGTGATGTAGATGGGATCTATCCCTCCTATATGACGGGAGCGACATCGATATTCTTGATTGAGTGAGACCACGAAGTGCATGTCCATGACCAAATGAGTCAATATGAGATATTGAGCTTATTTGATTTAGTGAGTCTACTTGGAGATCAAGATTTAGATTGGTCAAAGGATGACACGGTCTATGCCTCACATTGATCAATCTAGATGTCTAGGATAGAAGGACACTTGTCATATATTGTGAGGAGTCACAATTAGTAGTCACAAGGTGATGTTGGATCTCAACATTCTTGTAACTTGGGTAGTAATGATGTGTTGCTAGATACCGCTCATTACTTATGTTCCTAAATGGGTTTAGGGGCATTGCCAACGTTACAAGAACCTATAGGGTCACACACTAAGGACAATTAGATGGAGATTAGGTTCATATGATGAACAAAGAGGATTAGACACATGTGATGAATCAAATTGGATTAAGAGTAATCCTAATTGGGCTAATTGAGTTGGACTCAAGTTGATTCACGCGTTCAATGAGTCTAATTTAGATTATGACTCATTGAATAAATTTAATTAAATGAATTAGATTCATTATATTAAATTGGCTTGAATTAAATGGTTGGATTAGATCAACCATGAGAGAGATTAAGTCAAGTTTGACTTGACTTCAGAGGAAGAGGAATAGTTAAGTTTGACTTGACTTTATGCCACATCATTTGTGACTTGGCATTAAGTGGCCAATGATGATGTGCCACATCATCAAGGCTAGCACATGTGTGTGCCACCTCATGGAGGTTACAACTCTCCTTTAATGGCTACATTAATTGTGAATGGAGGTTACAATCCAAGAGTGGCCGGCCACTTTTGTAATGAATGGATTTCATTTTTTTTTCATTCAAAGCAATTCCATCTTCTTCTTCCTCAAACTCTCTCGTCAAGCTCACCCTCTCCTCCTCTTGCCGTAACTGATCAAGGGTGCTAGCACACCTTTGTTTAGTTTTTCTCCACCCATTTGTTTGTGTGGATACTTCTAGAGGATCGTACACTTGACGATCGCGAGATCCGACACTTCCTTGGACGAGCGGGATTCGTAAAGGGCACGCATCAAGGGTAAAAGGTTTTCTCCTTGTAAATCTAGTTTAGAACTAAGTCTAAGAAACTTGTACTCGTAAGGTTTTTGTTTTATTTTTACTTCGCACGAATCCAGTGACGGGGTTTCGGGGTTTCCGCGACGCGAAAAAGCAATTTTCGCGGCCCGAAAAATCCAACAGTGGTATCAGAGCCACGTGCGAAGTCTTGTACGAGTTTATTTTGTGTTTTTATGAAAAGTGTAGGTTTTGTAATTTTATGTAAAATTAGGTTTTTATGGTTTTTATGGGTATTTTTCTTGTAGAAGCGAAGCACAAGTGTTTAGACACTTGTAGGCTTCGGCTACCGAGAAGATTTTTCCGAAACGGCAAGGTTTTGCCCCAAATCCTTTTGGGACAGCGGGATAAGGCATTGTACGATCGCTAAGGAACACTCACGATGGTTAGATCGCGGGTAGAGGCACTGCCCCTAGCCCTGCAAGGGGATTCGTTCCGCGATTGCACCCGAAAACCTGCTAAACGGAACCGCCGGGAATTTTACTCTTAAAAATTGTAAAAATTATAGTAAAAATTACAGAAAATTATAGAAAATACATAATTTAGAATTATGTATCATTTGTGATAGTCATGGCCCAAAAAGGCCCAATTTGATTGGTATATTTGTGTTGTAATTCATATTACCGCCTGCGCGCCGTCATTTGTGTTGTGTGTGTTGTATATTTGATACGCGACATGCGCGTCGTGCCTTTCTCCATTTATTCTTGTTGTAAATTAGTTTAGACTCGAATGTAACTCGAGTTTCAAAATTTTAATGTACAAAATTGGAGCGGTGGATGGTCCACTCGAGATGGAGTTACGAGGAGGGCGCGAGCAACATAAGGTGGTCAAAGGGAGGAGCTTGAGAAGTTGTTGACCTTAGGTGGACCATCCGATCTTCTCATTGGCTTGAGAAGATCGTAGTAGGGACATGACTAATCACAAATAATTTAATTAATTGCTTGTGTGTATGTGATGCATAATTAGTAATTAATTAGTGCCTAACGATTAGATTATATCTAAATCGTGTACAAGATGCACCCTCTCGATTAGATTAGATCTCAATCGCGTCAACTCAAATGCCTACCGTGCCGTGATACCTATCACTACCTCGATCACATGTGTTGTTGAATCTGCCAAAGCAGAGCAACACATATTATCTTGGTAGGGTACGGAGGGACAATCTTGGTCCCGCTTATCAACACATGGGTGAGTACAAACTCAATTAGATTGAGTATTCCTAGTTAACTCGGTTGGATCGAGTACAACTATAGTCATTCTTCCAACGGTTGGAAAGATAGGACATAAATCATATTTATATTAATTCTTGGGCGTATTAGCCAAATCTAACTCAAGTTTTAATATAACTGCGGATAATGATCCTATAAACAAGAGTTGCATAGAGATGTAATTGGTAAATCGTTACCTACCGATCATACTAAATCTTGGGCGTATTAGCCAAAGCTAACTCAAGGGTTAGTATGATGTGGATCTTGTCCCACATGAATTATAGAATTCAGTGGGAGCATCATTTAGTTAAAGGTCTAATTAAATGATTTAAAAGAATATGATATTTATTTTCTGCATTTTTCTGTTGTAGATAACCATGACGTCGAATATGAACTCTTTCTCCCTGCGTTCTATCCTTGAGAAGGACAAGCTCAACGGAGGAAATTTTCTGGACTGGTACAGGAACTTGAGAATAGTTCTCACCCAGGAACGTAAACTGTACGTTCTAGAGCAGCCCATTTCGGAGGCTCCTCCTGCCAATGCCACGTGAGCAGACAAAGATGTTTATAAGAAGCATCAAGATGACGCATTAGATGTGTCCAGTCTAATGCTCGCGACCATGAACTCTGAGCTTCAGAAGCAACACGAGGTGATGGGCGCTTACGATATGGTTGAACATCTTCGTCAACTGTATCAAGGACAAGGGAGGCACGAGAGATTTGAGATCTCAAGGGCACTATTTCAGTGCAAGATGTCAGATGGGGCTCCCGTATGCCCATATGTACTCAAAATCATTGAGTACATAGAAAACCTACAGAGGTTGGGATTCCTGCTTGGCCAAGAGCTGGCCACTGACTTGATCTTGTAATCCTTGCCAGATAGCTATAGTCAATTCATTCTAAACTACAACATGAACGAAATCGACAAGTCACTGCTCGAGCTGCTTAGCATGTTAAGAACTACTGAGCTGAACCTTAAGAAGGCTAAGTCCCACTCTGTTCTAATGGTTCAGAAACATAAGGGCAAGGGCAAGCCCAAAGGCAAAGGAAAGTCCCAAGCCAAGGGCAAAGGCAAGGCACTGAAGCCTAAAGGAGGGGTCGCCAATGAGGCTACCTGCTTCCACTGCGGTCAGACCGGGCACTAGAAGAGAAACTGCAAGGTGTACCTTGAAGATCATAAGAAGAAGCAAAGTGAGACTTCCACTTCAGGTATATATGTTATAGAAGTCAATCTATCTATTTCTTCATCACGGGTATTAGATACCGGATGTGCTTCTCACATTTGTACTAATGTGCAGGCACTGAGAAATAGCAGGACATTGGCGAAGGGCGAGGAGGACCTACGAGTAGGCAATGGAGCACGGGTTGCTACTGTTGCTGTAGGAACTTATCATCTATCTCTGCCCTCTGGGCTTGTATTAGAATTAGATGAATGTTGTTATGTGCCTGCTTTAACTTGAACATAATTTTAGTTTCTTGTTTGGACAAGAAAGGTTTCTCTTTTATAATTAAGGACAAATATTGTTCTGTTTATTTAAAAGATATGTTCTATTGTAGTGCACCTCTGATATAACATAAATACCAAGAGGTTCAAGTCAAATGACATGAACCAAACCTATCTCTGGCACTGTCGCTTAGGTCATATAAATGACAAGCGCTTATCCCAGCTCCATAAAGATGATTTGCTGGACTCATTTGATTTTGAATCTTATGAGACGTGTGAGTCATGCCTACTAGGCAAGATGACCAAGACTCCCTTTAGTGGGCACAGCGAAAGAGCGACTAATTTGTTAGGACTTATACATAGTGATGTATGTGGCCCTTTCAATGTAGCTGCTAGAGGTGGTTATAGGTACTTCATCACATTTACTGATGACTTCAGTAGATATGGTTATGTGTACTTGATGACACATAAGTCAGAATCCTTTGAAAAGTTCAAAGAATTCAAGAATGAAGTACAGAACCAGCTTGGCAAGTGTATTAAGATACTTCGATCAGATCGAGGTGGAGAATACCTTAGCCATGAGTTTCGTGACTATCTAGCTGAGTGTGGGATTTTATCTCAACTCACTCATCCTAGAACACCACAGTGGAATGATGTATCCGAAAGGAGGAATCGTACCCTATTAGATATGGTATGGTCTATGATGAGTTACACAGATCTTCCGACATTCCTTTGGGGCTATGCTCTAGACACGGCAGCTTTTATACTCAACTGAGTTCCATCCAAGGTTGTGATAAAGACACCATATAGGATATGGACTGGGAGAGATGCCCAGGTGTCTTTTATGAGGATTTGGGGTTGTGAGGCTTATGTTAGACGTCAAGTCTCAAACAAATTGGGACCCAAATCTGACAAGTGCTATTTCATTGGATATCCTAAGGAAACTAAGAGATATTACTTCTACGTTCCTAGTCAGCACAAGGTAGTTGTGGCAAAGACTGGGGTCTTTCTAGAAAGACAAGTGGGAGTACGTTCAATCTTGAAGAAGTTGAAGATGCGGACCATAGCACCGAGGCCTCGATGGAAGTTGAACTGGAACCACAAAGAGTTGTGGATGATGTTGTTCAACAAAGAGTTGAGGAACAACAACCAGTTCAAGTAGACATATCTCTTCGCAGGTCTGATAGGGTACGTCGTCAGCCTAAGAGATACTCATTTCTCTTGTCTGACCATGATGACGTTGTGCTCATAAATGATGAGCCTACCACCTATCAGGAAGCTGTGATGACACCAGATCCGAGAAATGGCTAGAGGTCATGAGATCCGAAATGGAATCGATGTACACCAATCAAGTATGGACTTTGGTTGATCCACCTGAAGGGGTAAAACCCATTGGGTGTAAGTGGGTCTTTAAGAGAAAGACTGACATGGATGGACTTATCTATAAGGGTCGCTTGGTACCTAAAGGTTTTAAGCAGATTCATGGTATTGACTTGTTGGAGCGTATACTTAAAAGTTTAGCTTTTGTACATATTTATTTTGAAATAAAGAATCACATTGGTCAAATGTTTACATTTATTTGTTAAATGTAATTGTTCAATTAATTTTTATAGTAGATAACATGAAGTGTGGAGTCACATTTAGAAGATCATGTTGTCGGTTCTCTATAAATTATAAACAGTTGCTCACGACTAAGATGGAAAGGAACAAACCATTAGAATAGACGTAGTGTAATTAAGTATTAGTTTATCTTGATTAATAAATTACACTGATACACTTTAAGTGTATTAAGTAGGATCATTTAGGTAAGTTCTTTTTGTACTGACTTAGTAAAAGAACTAGACCTTAGTTATTATGGAAGTGTGTGCTCTTAATGTTGGAGTGTATACTGAAAGCCCAAGCTTTGTAAACATTCATTATGAATAAAGAATCACATTTGGTTAAATTATCTACATTTGTTTGTAGTTGTTCATTTAATTTATATTGTAGATAACATAGTATGTGGTGTCACATGCAGAAGATGATGTTATCAGTACCTTATAAATTATAAACAGTAGCTCATGACCAAAATGGAAAGGAACAAACCATTAGAAGGTCGTAGTGTAATTAGGTATTAGTTTATCTTGACTATATAATTACACTAGTACACTCAGAGTGCATTGAGTAGGACCATTTGAGGTCGTTTCTTTTATACTGACTTTATAAAGGAACAAAGACCTAGGTTATTATGGAAGTGTGTGCTCTTAATCCTAATATAATAACAAGCACATATATTTGATATTTATTTCTTTAATTTATCAATGGGTGAGATTTAGTTCGATGAATCAATAAGCCCGATAAGTTTGGAAATGGTATCACTTATAGTGTGTGTTGTTGATTATAGAAGGAAACTGTGTCCTAGAGATACTAGGTTGATAATGTCCTCAAGAGGAGCTCATAAGGATTTTCATGTTAAACCCTGCAAGTGGACTTAGTCCGACATGACAATAAGATTGAGTGGTACTACTCTTGGAGTTAGATATTAATTAAATGAGTTGTCAGTAACTCACTTAATTAGTGGACATTCGATATCTTAAACACAGGGAGACTAACACACTCATAATAAGAAGGAGCCCAAAATGTAATTTGGGATTGGTGCGGTAGTTCAATAATAGTTCTCTAGTGGAATGAATTATTATTGATAAAATTAAGTTGTGTGTTCGGGGCGAACACGGGATGCTTAATTTTATCGGGAGACCAAAACCAATTCCTCCTCTCGGTCCCTATTGTAGCCTCTTATTTATAGAGTACTATACCCACCTATACCCACCTTCTATACCCACCAATAAGGGGTCGGCCAAGCTAGCTTGGGAACCAAGCTAGGGCCAGCCTAGGTATAAGATTGGGTGGCTGGCCCTAGGTTGAACCCAAGCTTGTGGGGGCCGACCAAAATAAATTAAAAAAGAATTTTAATTTTAATTTTTATTATGTGAAAGAAATAATTTATTAAAGAGAATTGAAATTAAAATATCTCTCTTGTAAAAGATTTATAAAAGATTAAAGAAAGATATTTGATCTCTTTCCTTATTTGTAGATTGGTGAGATATTTTATTTTCTCTTTAAAAATTATTCACATGTTGTAAAATTAAAAATATGGAAATTTATTTTTATCAGCCATGAAGAGATTTTTGAAGAGAAATTTTAATTTTAAAATTTTCGGAAACAAATTAGGAAGTTTTAATTGTTGATTGAAACTTGTCCAATTTGTTCTTCATGATGTGGCCGGCCACTTGAGTTTAATTGGGGAAATTTTATTTTATTTTTCTCAATTAAATCATGTCAAGGAAATTAAGGAAATTTTATTGTAATTAAATTTCCTAATTTTCCTAGGCCAAGGAATATAAAAGAAGGGGTGAGGGTGCCTTCATGAGACACAACCTCTATTATTTTCTCTCGCTCTTTTGTTCCTTGGTGTGGCCGGCCATCCTTTCCCTCTCTTCCTCTTGTGGTGGCCGAACCCCTCTCTTTCCTTGGAGCTCTTGTGGTGGCCGGATACTACTTGGAGAAGAAGAAGAAGACGGAGAGGAAGCGAGCATCTCTTGGAGCTTGGTTAGTGTTTTGATTTTCTTCCTTGGTGAAGCTTCTTTCTTTGTGGCCGAACCTAGCTAGAAGGAGAAGAAGGTGGTTGGTGGTTTCTCATCTCGGAAGATCGTTGCCCACACAACGTCCGAGGTTAGAAGAGGAATACGGTAGAAGATCAAGAGGTCTTTCTAAAAGGTATAAATAGTAGTTTTTCCTTTTCCGCATCATACTAGTTATTTATGGAAATAATACCAAATACAAGAGGCTTACATTCTAGTATTTCGAATATGTTTTTTCGATGTTGTGTTCTTTTGTTTTATTTTTCCTTGTGATTTGATTGTTCTTTTCGGTTAACCTAAAGTTATTTTAGGAAATTAAATATCAGCTTTCTATAAAAGGTTTTGTATAGTCGGTAGTGGTTGCTCCCATATCCAAGAAGGTCATGTGCCTCGCCACGTCAGTACTGGGAACCAATTATGGAAATTAATATTTAAAGAAATTAATAACTTAAGGTGATTTGGGTTGAACGTGTTATGTTCCGCAGGAGACCCAAGTCAAAACCTAAAAGAACGAATAGATTAAGTTTTGGATCAAACGTGTTAAGTTCCGCAGGCGATCCAAAATTTAATTTAAAAGAACACATGGTAGCTAGGAAAAGGTTCAGACCTTTGTACAAAATTTTTGTACAGTGGAACCTCTAGGTTTTCCGAGTAGTAACCAACACTTAATCCTAATATAATAACAAGCATGTATATTTAATATTTATTTTTTTGACTTATCAAAGGGTGAGGTTTAGCTCGATAAATCAATATGCCCGATAGGTTGGGAAATGATATTACTTATAGTATGTGTTGTTGATTATGGAAGGAATCTGTGTCCTAGTCATCTAGGTTGAGAATGTCCCCAAGAGGAGCTCATAAGTATTGCCATGTTAAACCCTGCAGGTGGACCTAGTCCAACATGACAATAAAGTTTAGTGGTACTACTCTTGGAGCTAGATATTAATTAAATGAGTTGTCAGTAACTCACTTAATTAGTGGACATTCATAATCTTAAACACAGGGAGACTAACATACTCATGATAAGAAGGAGCCCATAATGTAATTTGGGATTGGTGCGGTAGTGCGGTAATAACTCTCTAGTGGATTGAGTTATTATCGATGAACTTGAGTTGTATGTTCGGGGCAAGCACGGGATACTCAAACTCATCGGAAGGTCAAAACCAATTTCTCCTTTAGGTACCTGTTGTAGCCTCAATAAAGCCTCAAGTCCATCCAAAGAAAAGCCTATCTTGGTATCCAAGAAGGGGTCGGTCCATTGCTTGGTGACCAAGCAGTGGCCGACCACATATTCTCTAGAAGTGGCTGGCCCTTGCCTTGGGTAAAAGGAACGGCCGCAATATTTAAATTAGGAAGGTTGTTTTTGAATTTTAAAATTTCCTCAGATATTTACAATTTGTAAAAAGAGAGATTTTAAAATTTTTCCTAATTTAAATTAGGCCACAAGGTTTTAAAAGAGAGTTGTAAAATTTATGAAACTTTCTTTTAAAAAGAAATATTATTAGAGATGTTTTAAATTTTAAAACTTGATTTTAAATTTTAAAACTTTCCTTTTAATATCCACATTAGAAAAAAAAAAGAGTTTGTAAAATTTTATTAGAAGTTTTCTTCTTTTGAAATTTTATAAAATAAATATTTTCGTTCTTTCCCTTTTAATAAGTGGCCGGCCACCTTGCTTGGTGTCCAAGCAAGGGGCCGGTCAAATAATTAAACATCAACAAATAGTTGTTTAATTAATAAATCAATCTAGGATTGATTAATTAAAAGGAAAGAAAAAGAAAAAATTAAAAGGAAATAGGAATGAGTCTAATTTTTTATAAAACTCTTTCCATAATTTTCCGTTGGGAAATTAATATAAAAAGGGGAGAAGGGGAGGTCTTGAAAAACATAACAATTGATATTGTGTTGTTGGAGATCATCAAGTGGTCGGCCCCTCTCCCTCTCTTCCCTTTGCTCTCTTTTTCTCCTTTGTGGTGGTGGTGGCCGAATTCTAGAGAAGGAGGAGAAGCTCTCCGGGTGGTGTTCGTCTTGGAGGATCGTCGCCCACACGACGTCCCAGAGGAGGCGAGGGATACGGCAAAAGATCTCGAGGTTTTTAGCATATAAGGAAGAGGTATAAGTAGTATTTAATTTCCGCATCATACTAGTTAATTTTTCTTTGTATAAATACCAAATACAAGAGGCATTCGATTCTTGTTTTTCGAATTTAATTTCGATGTTGTGTTCTTTTTCTTTTATCCTTGTGATTTGATTGTTCCTTTTGGTTAACCTAGAGTTATATAAGAAAATTAAATATTAACTTTCCTTAAAAGGCTTTGTCTAGTCGGTGGTGGTTGCTCCCATATCCAAGAAGGCCAAGTGCCTCGCCATGCAGTACTGGAAGCCAATTTTGGAAACTAATATTTAATTGAATTTATAACCTATGTGATTTGGATCAAACGTGTTAAGTTCCGCAGGAGATCCCTATCTAAACCTAAAGGAACATATAAGTTATATTGGAATCAAATGTGTTAAGTTCCGCAGGAGATACAAGTTTAACTTAAAAGAACACATGGTAGCTAGGAAAGGTTCAGATCACGTACAAAATTTTTGTACAGTGGAGCCATTGGGATTTCCGAGTAGCAACCAACAAATGGTATCAGAGCTAGGGTTTTGCTTCTGTGTATTTTGTATTAGTTTAATTATGCACATGTCATACATAATTTAGGCAGGTTAATAGTAGGATGTGCTGACTTTGTGGATGCAGGATCCAACTATTATGGCTTTTAGTTATTATGTGTGTGATTGGACTCTTGGACATGTCAAGGGCATTTATTATGTGTGCATGATTGTATTATAAAACACAGCATGAGCTGTATTTAATTTTATTAGGATTTTATTTTTTGATCTAGATACATGTGCATTCCTTTTATGGAATATAGGATCGATGGATATAAATTTTATTTTATGTTCAATCTAGTTTACATGTACATTCCTTTGAGGAATATAGGATCGAAAAATGTAAAATTCTATTTATGTCGCGGATCGAATCTTGCAAGGCGTGGAACATTTTGAGGATCAGAGTGGCGCAGCGGAACAAGGAGCAAGATGGATGCGACAAGTAGACCCGGTGCCGGTGGCCAAAGATGGCAGCAGCTAGGGATGACGACACACGGAGGACAACAATAGATAAAAGCCATAATAGTTGAAAATTAGTTTTTCTATTTATTGCTTTTATATTATGCTGTGTGTGAATGTTAGTGTACATATTTAGTAGGCTAGCATCATCAAAATTCCTCACTTTAAATAACTAAGTGGGAGAGGGATTTGTTTTAGTGAATTCCACGGTCTCCATTACTAGTTTGTAAGTGATGCAAACAAACTTGCGCGTTGGCTCTGAGTGCCTTCCTCCATATCGGATGAGTTTATTTGCGGATCACTAGACCAAACTTCCATTTTGGATGACTATAGGAAATTAATTAAGAGTGTGTGATCTTCCCCATCGCAAGGGGCACAATCTTATTAATGGACTTAGTGTCAAGTAATGGTATACACTTAGGCACGTCTAATAGTATCCTCCCCATCGGAGTCACTGCTATAATTTGTGTGATCGAAGGAAACCAACTATTAATTTTATTTGTCAAAAAGTTAGGTTGACAAGATAATAAAATTAATGGGATATACCCTCCTTTTACAAATGATGAATTTGTATACATCCACACTATCGTGGGATATAAAATTCACGGTGTTTTAAGGTGTTGGTTAATTTAAAATAGTATTGTTTGAGAAATCAATATTATTCTAAATTTAGAGTTCTGATAAAAATTTATTTTGTGATTCTTAGGATGACTTTCAACCCACTGGCCATTATTCTAAAAGAAAACAGACTTACTGGCCCCAACTATATAGATTGGAAAAGAAACCTGGACATTGTTTTAACTGCTGCGGGCTATAAGTTTGTACTGTCAGAAGAATGCCCAGAAACACCTAGCAATGATTCTACCCCAGAGGAGATTCAATATCATAGTAAATAGGTAAAAGCTGATGAGATGGCGCGGTGTTACATCTTGGCTTCGATGTCAAATGTATTGCAACATCAGCATCAGGACTTACCAACAGCCTATGATATAATGAACAATCTCAAGGAACTCTTCGGACATCAGAATCGGGCTGCTAGGCAAGAGGCAATGAGAAAACTGATGACAGCCACCATGACTGAGGGGACTCCCGTGAGGGATCATATTCTTAAGATGATGGCTTACTTAAACGAAATACAAGTTCTTGGAGGGGAAATTGATGGGGAAACCCAGGTCGATATCATCCTCCAAACGCTGCCCCTGAAGTTTTGAGCATTTTCGCCTGAACTATAATATGAATAAAAGGATGTATTCATTGGCGGAACTTCTGACAGAACTTCAGGCAGCCGAAGGATTATTTCGTCAACATTCTCAAATTCACTATGCTGAAAATGATTTTACTTATAAACCGAAAAGGCAAGAAGAAGAAGAAACAAAATGGCTCAGCAAAGAAGGTGAATAAACCTCAAGGTGTAGGACAAAAAGCTGGAATAAAGAAGCCGAAGGGAAAGTGCATTATTTGTAAGCAGACTAGACATTGGAAGGCGGACTGTCCTCGTAGGAAACAGAGCAATAAAGGTATATCTCATACTCTAGTAGTTGAAACATGTTTAGCGGTGTTATCTACTAGCACCTAGTGTGTAGATACGGGAGCCACTGATCATGTCTACAACTCTTTGCAGGGGTTCCAGGAAACCCGGCGACTATTTGATAGAGAGATAACTGTCTACATGGGCAATGCTACTAAGGTGATGGCTGTTGCAGTAGGAGACGTCTACTTATCATTTGATAGGGATAGGAAATAAGTTTTAAGGAATTGTCTTTATGTACCCAGTTTTAGAAAGAATTTAATTTCAGTTTCTAAACTGTATTTGGATGGATATTTAGTTTCCTTTAGTAACAATGTGGTTATAAAGAGAAATAAAGTGATTATCTGTTCTGGTGCATTGGTTGGCAATTTATATACTTTAAATCCAATTTCTCCCACAAAGCAAAATATGGAAATTAATAACACATCTTCTAACTCTAATAAGAGAAAAGAACCTTCGGAAATGAACCAAACATATCTTTGGCATCTAAGGCTTGGTCATATTAACTTAAGTATGATTCAAAGGCTTATAGTCGGTGGACTCTTGGATCCATTAGAGTTGGAAAACTTTTCAACGTGTGAATCCTGCTTGGAAGGTAAGATGACCAAGAGACCTTTTAAGGCCAAGGGGTATAAAGCCAAGGAAGCGTTAGAATTGGTTCATTCTGATTTGTGTGGTCCTATGTCTATCCAGGCTAGAGGTGACTTTGAATATTTTGTCTCTTTTATAGACGATTATTCAAGATATGGATACATTTACCTAATGCGCCGCAAGTCTGAGTGCTTTGATAAGTTCAAAGAGTACAAGGCTGATGTGGAGAAACGTCTAGGTAAAAGTATCAAGACACTACGGTCTGATCGTGGTGGCAAATGTTAGGACCTTGACGTCCGCTAGAGGGGGGTGAATAGCGTCTCACCCAAAACTTTACTTCCTATAATGTTAGTGCACAGCATAATACAAAAACAAACTAACAAATACGAAAGTTAACTTAAAAACAAGAAGGAAGAAGACAACAAACCAAACACAAACCCTAACACAAGGTGTTTACGTGGTTCGGAGGTAACTTGCTCCTACTCCACGGCGTGTCCGTAAGGTGGACGATCCCTCAATCCGTTGGTGGATTAGTCCCTGGCAAACTACGGCTAGCTCAACCTCCTTGTGGGTGGAGAAACCTCACCACAATTCCAACCAAGATCTCTTGGCACACAAAGATCTCTTGAGCACAAGTAGACTACTAATTAGACTTTAACCAAGTCCAATTTCGTCACCTTGGCCGACCATACCAAGCTCCTTCTTATAGAGCTTGGAACAAATCAGAACCTGATTTGCCCGTTACCAGTCGACTGGTCCTTGCACCAGTCGACTGGTGCCAACCCAACGGCTATCTCAACGGCTCTACTACAGTGCATCAGTCGACTAATCCATCACCAGTCGACTGCTACAGTGCGCTACAGTAACTGCTACAGTGCCGCTACAGTAAAACTCTAAAACTAAGATTTTACTCCGAGTACAATCTCTCATGCACTCGTACCCTCACAACTCATTTGACTCTTCTTTGCAGCCTTGACCTTTTGCCTTCAAGCCTACTTCCTTTGGCTTTCGTCCCTCGGATGCATCCAAGCCCGCGGCTTGTCCCCAATGCCATCCTTCGCATATGCCTCGAAGTCGCTTCCCTCGTCCATTGTCCTTGCTGCCTTGTCCACGGTCCCTCGGATGCTCCATCCTTCACCGGACCCGAAGCCATCAACCTGAGTCACATGTTTCACCTGCAGTCCTGCACAACTCAAGTACACATATCAAATAACAAGGGTAAACCTAACTTAAACCCTTTGCCCAAACACCAAAACACATGGTCCCACGGACCATTGGGATTGCTCCAACAATCTCCCCGTTTTTGGTGTTTGGCAATACATTTAAGTTAGGGAAAATAAATAGCAAATAAACATGCTAATACAATGGACTTACGATGCCAAGGCTACACACTTGGACTTACTCCGCCGAATGGACTTACGATGCCAAGGCTACACACTTGGACTTAAAATGCCGAATGGGCTTACGATGCCAAGGCTACACACTTGGACTTATAATGCCGAATGGACTTACGATGCCAAGATTGCACACTTGGGCTTACAACGCCGAATGGACTTACGTTGCTAAGGCTACACACTTGGCAACCGCCGAATGGACTTACGATGCCAAGACTACACACTTGGGCTTACAACGCCGAATGGACTTACGATGCCAAGGCTACACACTTGGACTTATAATGCCGAATGGACTTACGATGCCAAGACTACACACTTGGGCTTACAACGCCGAATGGACTTACGTTGCTAAGACTACACACTTGGCAACCGCCGAATGGAAAATGCACCATGCATTGGAACCTATGCCAAGGCTCTTCCTACACCTAGGCTCCCCATTGAGCTAGGATTTTATCACAAGGCTTTTTAAGAACCTATCACAAGGCTCCCCCTACGCAAAGGCACTAAGGTTTTCCCAACTAAACCTTACTTCTCCCCCTTTGCCTAACATCCAAAAAGTTCTCCAACAATATCCCAATTGTTGAAAACTTATCGTCCAAATTGACCATAAACTCATGTATTTATCCCCCATAGATCCCATACATCTAAACGAGTTTATATGGTCAAGAACAACTCTGAAAAACAATATCAGGCTGGTATCAGTCGACTGCCCCAAGTGCCAGTCAACTGCCCCCTTCAACACAACCTTACAGAAGCATTCTGTGGTCGAAATCAACTGTTACCAGTCGACTGCTATCATCACCAGTCGACTGATATCGACAAAATGATCTTACAGAGACATTCTGTGCTCAAAAACATTGTTACCAGTCGACTGGTATATGTACCAGTCGACTAGTACCCTATTTCTGAAAAAATCAGCCTTTTCAGGCCAACTTCAGAAATGCACCAGAAATTCCCTAGACCTTCAAAAATTCTCAAATTTTGTAGAGAGGTCTATTGTACCCTTGTCTACTTGGGAAAAATATATTACATAATGTATCTATTACCAATCCCAAGATTGACACAAAATCCAAAACTAGCTAAATGGTTCAATTGAACCTTGACCTAAAGTCCTAGTTTTGGCTTCCTTTTGATATATTTGCCCATACCAACCCACAATGCATCCCTAGCATTGGTTTATATGGCATCTATACATCCAAAACCAATTATCATGCTATATGACCCCAAATGTCATATTTCTTGCATGAAACACAATCCATGTGTGCCAAATCCCTACGTTTGAGACTCAAGTTCGTCTCCAAACCATTTGGCACACTCCATGGCTCCTCTAGACTCCCAAGTAGTACCCACCTGAGATCCATTGACCATGGGTCCCAATTTGACTCTTTGAGCTTCCCCTAGAGCTCTTAGCCTTAGCCACCTCCCTAGGTGACTCATCCACAATGGCTAGGCCACATCGGTCCACCCCCGGTGACACTTGGCCTACAAACGTAACTTTCTTAACCTTGGACACCTTGTCCTTGGTTAATTTCTTCTTACCATTAAATGACTTTCCCTTGCCATTTATTGACTTCTCCTTGCCATAGTCATATGCAACCCTAGCATAAGACTTTCCCTTAGCCTTGGAGAACTCTCCCTTGCCATGATCATTTGCCACCCTAGAATATGATCTCTTATTAGCCTTGGAGGGACTAGATCAGTATCCCAAGCCCGATCTATCATTGTTGGGTCTTTGGCTACCCAACATCATCCTTAATTCCTTAGATCCAACATTGAACCTTTTAAGAAATTGTTCTAACTTATCAAGCTTTTCCCTTAAAGCTTGATTCTCCTTTTCTAGGTTCCTAACCCTAGAGGTAATTTGTCCCGATTGGACATTCCTAGACCTACCCACTTTTCTAGGCATATGTCTCCCCTTCTTGGAATTAATGCCTTGGGTCTCCCTAGGTCTATTGTTTCTAGATTTTTCATGCATAGATTTCCTAGGGTTTTGATCGACAATTACCCTACTTCTATCATGATATCTAAATCCAAAATTTTTCATGGGTAAATAAGAATTAAACCTTGAATTGCAATTCAAGTTAGGGTATACCTCCCTTACCCTTGAAACTCCCCCTTGACTTGAGCTTTTCTTCTTCTTCTCTTTCTCCCATTTCTTCAAGTGCGCCAATTTCTTGAGCTCTCCTCTCCTTGGGCACTTTGTGTGGTAGTGACCCCACTCACCACATGTAAAGCACCTAATGTGCTTCTTCTCCTTCTTCTTCTTCCTCCTACAACTCACATTAGTTTCTAAATTAACTTTAGTGAGTTTTGGGTTTACCTCCTTTACCTTCTTGAGCGAAAGACACCTACTCTTGTAGTGCCCCATCTTACCACACTCAAAGCATTTAATGTGGTCCTTTGTGCTCTTCTTGGTAGTTGAGGTGGAGGGTTGAGATTCCAAGATCTCCTCTTCCTTGGATTGCTCTTCTTCCTCTTCACTTGAAGATGTGGACGGTTCTACTTCTTCCTCCCATGATGATGTGGATGATACCTCCTCATCTTCCTTCTCCTCCTCGGATGTTGGCCTTATGTCAACATCAGATTGGTCCTTCTCTTCTTTGACCAATGAGCCCTTCTCCTTGGACTCCTCTACTCCTTGGAATTGTGACGGGTCTTCATGATAAGCAATGATCTTTTTCCAAAGATCACATGCACTTGTGCATTCACCTACACTCACAATGATATTAGAAGGTAATAGATTTAACAAAATTTTTGTTACCTCCTTATCCGCCTCCGCTTGCTCCCTTTGTTCCTCGGTCCAATGTCGAGGTCGGAGGGGCTTCCCCTTTTTGTTCGTAGGAGCTTCAAATGGATCACTCAAGACAACCCATTGGTTCCAATCCATTTGGAACCATGTCTCCAACCGCTTCCTCCAATAATTGAAGTCTTCTTTGTCATACGGAGGTGGAATTCGGATATCCCATCCGAGTGGTCCTTCGGACTCCATCGTCTTCTTCCTCTAGCTTCTTGCTCTCTTGGCGATAAGTCCGTAGAAGAGCACCCTCGCTCTGATACCACTTGTTAGGACCTTGACGTCCGCTAGAGGGGGGGTGAATAGCGACTCACCCAAAACTTTACTTCCTATAATGTTAGTGCACAGCGGAATACAAAAACAAACTAATAAATATGAAAGTTAACTTAAAAACAAGAACGAAGAAGACAACAAACCAAACACAAACCCTAACACAAGGTGTTTACGTGGTTCGGAGATAACTTGCTCCTACTCCACGGTGTGTCCATAAGGTGGACGATCCCTCAATCCGTCGGTGGATTAGTCCTCGGCAAACTCCGGCTAGCTCAACCTCCTTGTGGGTGGAGAAACCTCACCACAACTCCAACCAAGATCTCTTGGCACACAAAGATCTCTTGAGCACAAGTAGACTACTAATTAGACTTTAACCAAGTCCAATTTTGTCACCTTGGCCGGCCATACCAAGCTCCTTCTTATAGAGCTTGGAACAAATCAGAACCTGATTTGCCCGTTACCAGTCGACTGGTCCTTGCACCAGTCGACTGATGCGGCTCTCTGCTACAGTGCATCAGTCGACTGATCCATCACCAGTCGACTGCTACAGTACGCTACATTAACTGCTACAGTTCCGCTACAGTAAAACCCTAAAACTAAGATTTTACTCCGAGTACAATCTCTCATGCACTCGTTCCCTCACGACTCATTTGACTCTTCTTTGCAGCCTTAACCTTTTGCCTTCAAGCCTACTTCCTTTGGCTTTCGTCCCTCGGATGCATCCAAGCCCGCGGCTTGTCCCCAATGCCATCCTTCGCGTATGCCTCGAAGTCGCTTCCCTCGGCCATTGTCCTTGCTGCCTTGTCCACGGTCCCTCGGATGCTCCATCCTTCACCGGACCCGAAGCCATCAACCTGAGTCACATGTGTCACCTGCAGTCCTGCACAACTCAAGTACACATATCAAATAACAAGGGTAAACCTAACTTAAACCGTTTGCCCAAACACCAAAACACATGGTCCCGCGGACCATTGGGATTGCTCCAACAGCGAATACCTCTTAGGAGAGTTTAGGAATTACTTATCAGAGGCCCAGATTCAATCCCAATTGTCCGCACCTAGTACACCCCTTCAGAATGGTGTGGCAGAACGAAGGAATTGGACTCTTATGGAGATTGTTAGATCGATTATGAGTTATTCAAAATTACCAAATTCGTTTTAGGGATACACTCTGGAAAAAGCAGCGCACATTCTGAACATAGTACCTTCTAAATCAGTATCTTCTACTCCCACAAAATTATGGAATGGGTGGAAGCCCAGTCTAAGAAGAAGACTATATAATGGATCACAAGCCCAGTAGTAAAATTGTTCTAGAAGAACTTAGAGAGGACACGTCTACTTCACTACCAACAGTACAAGATGAAGTATCAAAAGAGACTGCAAAACGTGTCACACATAATACACAACCACAGACGGTGCCTCGTCGTAGTGGGAGGGTTGTAAGGCAGCCCGAGAGATTCATGTTTTTGGGTGAGTCTTCGGACTTGATCCCAGACAAACATTAACCAGATCCTCGGATATATGATGAAGCACTCCAAGATATAGATGCAGTATCTTGGCAAAAGGCAATGAATTCCGAAATAGAATCTATGTATTCTAATAAGGTCTGGGAGCTTGTAGAACCATCTGATGGTGTAAAAGCCATTAGATGCAAGTGGATCTATAAAAGAAAAAGAGGGACAGATGGGAAGGTAGAAACCTTCAAAGCAAGGCTTGTTGCGAAGGGGTACACTCAGAAAGAGGGAATCGATTATGAGGAGACCTTTTCGCTGGTAACTATGCTTAAGTCTATCCGGATACTCTTATCCATTGCCGCTCATATGGATTATGAGATTTGGAAAATGGATGTCAAGACAGCTTTCCTTAATGGAAGTCTTGAAGAAAACATCCATATGAAGCAACCAGAAGGGTTTATTGAAAAGGGCAAAGAGCATCTAGTGTGCAAGCTTAATCGGTCCATTTATGGACTGAAGCAAGCTTCAAGATCTTGGAACATCCGGTTTAATGAAGTAATCCAGTCATATGGATTTATTCAGTGTCCGGATGAGTCTTGTGTGTACAAGAAGTGTAACGGAAACATGGTGGTATTTCTTGTACTATATGTAGATGATATTTTGTTAATTGGCAACAATGTCAAGGTATTATCGGATGTAAGGATATGGTTGTCCAAACAATTTGATATGAAGGACTTAGGAGAATGTGCACACATCCTTGGGATCAAAGTTATAAGGGATCGCAAGAAAAAAATGTTGTGTCTATCCCAAGCTTTATATATAGATACAATCCTTGCTCGTTTTAGCATGCAAAACTCCAAGAAAGGTTTCTTACCTTTTAGGCATGGAGTAGCCTTATCTAAAGAGATGTCTCTAAAAACATCAAAGAAGATTGAGGACATGAAGACAGTTCCTTATGCTTCGGCTGTAGGAAGCCTTATGTATGCAATGTTGTGTACGAGACCTGATATCTGTTTTACCGTGGACATGGTTAGCAGATATCAAAGTAACCCTGGACAAGGACATTGGACTGCAGTGAAGCATATATTAAAGTACCTGAGAAGGACTAGAGATTATATGCTAGTTTACCATGTAACGCCCCGCCCCTTCCTGCTTAAGCTGACGGGGGTTACTTATCTTTTCTTCTTAAAACAGCGGAAGTCTTATCTATAGTATAAGTTTTTTTTATGATTTCTTTAAAACTTTTTCTTTACTTTTCAAATCATCATCACTAACTACCTATCATATGAGTCACATAACATGCTTAACATAACTTTAAACCATAATACTAAAGAGCATGATGAAATGTCATGGAGTCATAAAGGAACGACATAAACAGAATTCTTATTAACTAGAAGCAGGTCTTTCTCTTTAGCCGAGTCACTACTACACACATCCTTCTTGCCCCCTCCTGCTGCTCCCTTAGTACATCCATTCTTTGCCCTTATCTGTGGTACAAGGAAAGTAAGCTGTGAGCACACAAGGCTCAGTAAGATCCTTTCCTACTCACAAAAATCGTATAGCATAACTAAATCTCCAAGGCAAAAAGAATAAATACAACTCATCATATCATGTATAGAAGCATCATATCATAACATAATCGTAAGGTATCATGGCATATCATAACATGCATCCTAGCATAACATAATCATAATCATAGCATATCATAACATGATCATAAAGTTCATCCTAGTATAACATAACATAATCATAAGCATTATAGCATATCATGATATAATCATAAAGTGCATCCTAGCATAACATAATAATAATCATAGCATATCATAACATAATCATAAATTTCATTCTAACATAACATGTCATAAGCATCATGGTATATCGTAACATAATCATAAAGTGTTATGCGAGATAACTTTCAAAAACATGATTCATGCAATAATATATGCAACATGTCCTTTGAAAACTTATTGCATACATATTTAAACATAATCATAACATGATTAGGGCCCCGGCTTGTACCACATACATAAATGCGCGCGTCCTGTGTAGGGCCAAGGTATCAAGTCTTGAACCCCACAAGGCATACATACTAGGCCCGTTTCTTAGTCCATCGACCTAGAGGCACTTAGGAGTCCATCCCTTACGAGGCCCGTTTCTTAGTCCAGCGATCCCGGGGCGCTTATGGAGCCCACCCATGGTACAAGCCATATAAAGTAAAGTAGCATGTCATACATATCATGGTTCTCAATATTTCATGCTCATCGTATTTCTTATCATATCATACCATACAGAATTTGGGCACACAACTCATCATAATGGCATGTAAAATTTGGGCACACAGCACATCATAAATACATGCATAGTTTGGGCACACAGCTCATCATAAATATCATGCATAATTTGGGCACACAGCTCATCATAAATAGCATGCATAATTTGGGCACACAGCTCATCATAATAACACACAACATAGCATAAGGGTTACCATCATACATAGATCATAAGTGTACATAATTAAACATAGAAGCATAGCAAGCTCTTACCACATCATAAAACATTGCATGTGAGATACATGGGAATCATATTTAGATTTCTAACCCTAATGTCATATAGTGGCCGAACATATAGTTGGGCTTTAGGTAAAAAAAACCACATACCCACATGTGAACCCTAAACCAATATCATATCATATACCATAAGGAAACATCATGAGCATGTTTAGGTAGGGTTCTAGGTTTCTTAAGCTTATAAACTTATCATGGCCGAATCTTATCAAGCATTACATTGGGTTAAAATCATCATTCAAGCATGTGAACCCTAAACCAATTTCGTAGCAAAAATTACATGGAACATCATGAGCATAATTAGGTTAGGTTCCAAGTTTCCTAGGCCCTTAAACTTGTTGTGGCCGAAACCCTTAAGGCTTGGAACTAGGTTTAAAGTGTCATAAAAGCATGGAAAACCCTAAACCAATTTCATAGCAATTATGATATGGAACATCATGAGCATAATTAGGTTAGGTTCTAAGTTTTCTAGGCCCTTAAACATGTTGTGGCCGAAACTTGTAAGGCTTGAATCTAGGGTTCAAGTGCCATAAAAGCATGAGAACCTTAAACAACTTTCATAGCAATTATTTCAAGGAACAACATGAGCATAATTAGGTTAGGTTCTAATTTTCCTAGGCCCTTAAACATGATGTGGCCGAGACTTGTAAGACTTAAAGCTAGGGTTCAAGTGTCATAAAAGCATGAGAACCCTAAACAACTTTCATAGCAATTATTTCAAGTAACAACATGAGCATAATTAGGTTAGGTTCTAAGTTTCCTAGGCCCTTAAACATGATGTGGCCGAGACTTGTAAGACTTAAAGCTAGGGTTCAAGTGTCATAAAAGCATGAGAACCCTAAACAACTTTCATAGCAATTATTTCAAGGAACAACATGAGCATAATTAGGTTAGGTTCTAAGTTTCCTAGGCCCTTAAACATGATGTGGCCGAGACTTGTAAGACTTAAAGCTAGGGTTCAAGTGTCATAAAAGCATGAGAACCCTAAACAACTTTCATAGCAATTATTTCAAGGAACAACATGAGCATGTCATATTAATTTCATAACTTGTCTTAAGGAGGATCATGGCATGATTAGTTTTGGTTTAACAATTTTTCTAGGCCCCTAATCCTAT
Source organism: Zingiber officinale (assembly GCF_018446385.1). Taxonomy (NCBI): domain Eukaryota; kingdom Viridiplantae; phylum Streptophyta; class Magnoliopsida; order Zingiberales; family Zingiberaceae; genus Zingiber; species Zingiber officinale. Next base: position 55,692,489 of record NC_056006.1, on the reverse strand, counting down.
CATGGCCGAATACATATGAGCATGGATTGAAGTTTAATCATTATATGAGCATATCATGTTAACAACTTCCTCATCATGAGGCACATATCATAAAAAAATAAGAAACATGCTTGGTTTGAGTCTTAGCTTACCTATCTTCTTTATTCATGTTTGGCCGAGAGTCTAGGGGTGTGATTCTAAGTTCTAACCAAACATTCTAGCATATGAACATTAGATAAATCCCTACCATAAGATACATGTTACAAGAAACATATTGAGCATGTCAAAATTTAGGTCTTTACGTTTCCTAGGTCCTTCTTTTTAGTCTTACCTTGGCCGAAAATTTCATAATGGTATCCTAGGTTTTTAGGCAACCAAATCTCATAAAAAGAATTCACAAGCTATTGTACCACAGGTGAGGGAAACTTACATCCTTTCGCTTGTGGTTTTTCTTAAGGAAAAAGGTATCCTAAGTGCCAAGGAAAAAGAGAGCTTCTTCTTCTTCTTGTACCTCCTTTTGCTTCTCTTGCTTGGAAGGGATAGATCTTGAAGGCTTCTTCTCCAACTTTAGTTTTCTTGGAGAGAAACTTAGCTTAGTTTTTGGAATAAGGAGAGGGAAGGGCTCTTGGTTTCGGTGGAGAATGAAGAAGGAGTAGGAAGGAGGAAGAAAAAGATTTAATCTCTTGTTTTTTTCTTCTCCCAATCCAATTTATTCCTATGTAAATGAAGCATGTCTTCATTCATTCCCTCAACTCCTCTTTTCCCTCACTCCTTTAATTCCCACGAAAATAGAGAGAGGAAGGGAAGTAGGCAATTCATCTTTTGCTTGCTTCTTTTCTTAACCAAGAGGAAGAGAAGGTAAGCAACTTGGTTTTCTCTTGCTCTTTTGCTTTGTTTTTCTTTTATTTTCTTCTCATCTTTAACTAAATTTTCATTCCTTCCTATCCATATACTATTCATTATTCTAGTGGTTATTATAGATCAATTTATCTCCATTATTTGTGGGAGGTTCAAGGTTCAATCCTTGACCTCACCTCTTCTTATTCTATTTTTGGTTTCTATTTTCCTTTTTCTCTTATCCTTTTTATTTCTATGCTCTAAAGAAAAATAATACCCATATACTTATCTTATAATTTCGTGGGTGTTACAGTACCCCATACCTCATAGAAAGTTCGTCCTCGAACTTAGAATAACGATGTCAGGTGGTACCGGACTTCCGGCTGAGTGCATCGGCCACCTTGTTCGCTTTCCCGGGATGATAAAAGATTTCGTAATCATAATCCTTGACTAGCTCGAGCCATCTGCGTTGTCTCATATTTAGGTCTTTCTGCGTGAAGAAATATTTCAGACTCTGGTGGTGTGTATAAATCCTGCACTGGGCTCCATATAAGTAATGCCTCCATGTTTTTAGAGCGAAGACCACCGCTGCTAGTTCTAAGTCATGAATGGGGTAATTTCTTTCATGCTCTTTGAGTTGTCTAGAGGCATAGGCAATGACTTTGCCGTCTTGCATCAGTACAGCTCCAAGTCCTAGTAAGGAAGCATCGCTATACATATCAAAGCCTTTGTTACTTTCCGGAAGAGTAAGGATCGGAGCACTGGTCAATCTCCGTTTCAGTTCCGTAAAACTCTTCTCGCAGTCGTCCGTCCATTCATACTTTTATTTTTCTTGGTGAGATTCGTCATAGGGGCCGCAACTTTGGAGAAATCCTCTACGAACTTCCTGTAGTAGCCCGCTAATCCCAGAAAACTTTTGATTTCGCTGGCATTCTTTGGCCTGTTCCAGTTACTTATGGCTTCAATCTTGCTTGGATCTACCATGACTCCATCCTTGGAGATGACATGACCCAAGAATATTACTCGGTCTAGCCATAACTCACATTTGGAGAACTTTGCATATAGTTGTTTTTCTTGGAGAATCTGCAGTACAATATTCAGATGTTCGGCATGTTCTTCCTGGGTTCTTGAGTAGATGAGAATATCGTCAATGAAGACGATCACACATTTATCGAGATATGCCGCAAATACCCGATTCATCAAATCCATGAACACAGCAGGGGCATTTGTCACTCCGAAGGGCATAACTACGAACTCATAATGTCCGTATCTTGTTCGGAAGGTTGTCTTTGGTATATCATCTTGTTTCACTTTCACTTGATGATAGTCGGACCTTAGGTCAATCTTCGAGAAGACAGTTGCTCCCTTCAATTGGTCGAACAAATCGTCGATCCGTGGAAGAGGGTATCTGTTCTTGATTGTCGCGTTGTTCAGCGCTCGATAGTCTATACAAATTCGCATAGACTCATCCTTCTTTTTCACAAACAGTACCGGAGCTCCCCTTGTAGAGTGACTAGGGCGAATAAGCCCCTTGTCGAGTAACTCCCGTAGCTATTCTTGAAGTTCCTTCAACTCAGTCGGCGCCATCCGGTAAGGTGCTTTAGAGATTGGTTTAGTACCAGGAACTAATTCAGTCATAAATTCTATTTCTCTATCAGGGGCTAATCCCGGTAGTTCATCAGGAAATACTTCTGGATAGTTGCATACCACCCTGACCTCTTCTAGCTTCAGGCCCCCGGTTTGACTTGTATCAACCACGTGTGCTAGAAATCCAGTACATCCTTTGTCTAACATCCTCTGGGCCTTTACAGCTGATAAGAATCTTTCAGTTTCTTTCCTAGATTCCCCAAAAAATTCAAACATCGGTTCAGCTTCAGGTCGGAAGACTACCTTTCTCTTACGGCACTCGATTGAGGCGCCGTACTTGCTCAGGAAGTCCATGCCCAGTATAATGTCATAATCCCGCATGTCGACTACTATCAGATTGTAGTAGAGTTCCCTATCTGCGATTCGGATAGGTACGGCCCGCAGCATATGATCCGATGGTATAACTTCCCCGGATGGTAGGGTTGTTAAGAATGTGCCATTTAGTGTTTGGGGTGGCATGTCTAATTTCTTTGTAAATGGTGCTGAGACGAACGAGTGTGTCGCCCCAGTATCAAATAATACTAAAGCATACCGACCGAAAATAGGCAGCTGACCTATAACGACAGTAGAGGCATTCGCCACATCTTCTTTAGTAAGCGAGAAAACCCTGGCGTTCGTTGTAGTTGGTGGGGCTTCCAATCTCCCTTGGCTAATCGGTGTTCCTTCAATTGTAGCTTGCATCTGATGTAGTTGTGAGGGGGTACTCTTGTTCTGGTTGTTCTGCTGGGGTGGTGCCTGAACCTGGTTAGTGCAGTCTCTGGCCAGATGTCCTTCCCCTCCGAAATTATAGCACCTTCTTGTACCCTTGTGACACACTCCGGAATGCAGCTTTCCGCAAATAGAGCACTGGGGGTATTTCGGTTGCTTATTCACTAAGCCACCTTTAACATTGTCCCATTGTTTCCTTTTTCCTGTAGAGGACCCTTTCCAGCTTGTTTTGATACCTGAGGGTCTCTGTCCTTCGGTTCGGGCCTGACTCTTATTCTCGTTCATCGCTTTCTGATAATGTTCTGTGATCAGGGCACTGCTGACCAATTCTTCTGTAGTCTGCGGTCTATTAATTCCGCCGGCTACGTTCAGTGCTATTTCGGGTCGAAGCATCTTCAGCATCAGTATGACCCTTTCTCTTTCTGTGCGAACCAACTTTGGACATAGGCGTGCCAAACGGTTGAAGCATTTTACTGCATCGTTCACTGATAGATCACCTTGCCGAAACTCGGTGAACTCGTCGTAATGCCGGTTCGTCACTTGCATATGGAAGAACTCCTCGAAGAACTCTGTCTCGAAGTCCGCCCAGTTCATCAGATTAATCTGTCTCTTTGCCTTTACTCTTTCCCACCACATCCTTGCGTCTCCGAAAAAGCAGAATGATACACATTTGATCTTTTCCGATATGGGCCAGTCCAGTAATTCCACTATGCTTTCCACTGTCTTGAACTAGGCCTGAGCATCCCATGGCTCACAAGTACCTGAGAAGTTTTCCGGCTTCAGCCTTAGCGACTGTATCAAGTAGGTCTCCTGTCGGACCACTGGGACAGGGGCTATCGGTGGTACTGGTGCAACTACTAGGATGACGGGCACGACATTCTGATTTACTAGCGGGGAGGCAGGATTTCCTTGCTAACCCATCAAAGTCGTGATCAGCTGTTGTTGCTCCGTGATCTGACGCTAGAGGTCGGTAACTACCTGAGTCAGATCTGGTGGAGTTGCTGTCTCGTCTGCTCAGGTAGTACGTCTCCTAGCCATGCTTATCTTCATTAAATGACAATAAATTATCGTTATTTCTATCCAGGCTAACATAAGGTTGTTATTATTCTTATCCTACCATCATGCATACCTAAACTAGAACTGTGACTTATCATCATAAAAAAAATAAAAAATAAAAAAAAAAATAAGTAAATATGCATAACATTAAAGCATCATAGAAGAATTAATTTAAGCATATAGATTCTTACTTGGAGCGGCAGGATGGATGCTTGACATGTGTGTAGTGAAAAGACTAAACCTGGCTCTGATACCAAACTGTAACGCCCCGCCCCTTTCTGCTTAAGCTGACGGGGGTTACTTATCTTTTCTTCTTAAAACAGTGGAAGTCTTATCTATAGTATAAGTTTTTTTATGATTTCTTTAAAACTTTTTCTTTACTTTTCAAATCATCATCACTAACTACCTATCATATGAGTCACATAACATGCTTAACATAAATTTAAACAATAATACTAAAGAGCATGATGAAATGTCAAGGAGTCATAAAGGAACGACATAAACATAATTCTTATTAACTAGAAGCAGGTCTTTCTCTTTAGCCGAGTCACTACTACACACGTCCTTCTTGCCCCCCCTGCTGCTCCCTTAGTACATCCATTCTTTGCCTTATCTGTGGTACAAGGAAAGTAACCTGTGAGCATACAAGGCTCAGTAAGATCCTTTCCTACTCACAAAAATCGTATAGCATAACTAAATCTCCAAGGCATAAAGCATAAATACAACTCATCATATCATGTATAGAAGCATCATATCATAACATAATCGTAAGGTATCATGGCATATCATAACATGCATCCTAGCATAACATAATCATAATCATAGCATATCATAACATGATCATAAAGTTCATCCTAGTATAACATAACATAATCATAAGCATTATAGCATATCATGATATAATCATAAAGTGCATCCTAGCATAACATAATCATGATCATAGCATATCATAACATAATCATAAGTTCATTCTAACATAACATGTCATAAGCATCATGGTATATCGTAACATAATCATAAAGTGTTATGCGAGATGACTTTCAAAAACATGATTCATGCAATAATATATGCAACATGTCCTTTGAAAACTTATTACATACATACTTAAACAAAATCATAACATGATTAGGGCCCCGGCTTGTACCACATACATAAATGCACGCGTCCTGTGTAGGTCCAAGGTAGCAAATTTTGAACCCCACAAGGCATACATACTAGGCCCGTTTCTTAGTACATCGACCTAGGGGCACTTAGGAGCCCATCCCTAACGAGGCCCGTTTCTTAGTCCAGCGACCCCGGGGCGCTTATGGAGCCCACCCTTGGTACAAGCCATATAAAGTAAAGTAGCATGTCATACATATCATGGTTCTCAATATTTCATGCTCATCGTATTTCTTATCATATTATACCATACAGAATTTGGGCACACAGCTCATCATAATGGCATGTAAAATTTGGGCACACAGCACATCATAAATACATGTATAGTTTGGGCACACAGCTCATCATAAATAGCATGCATAATTTGGGCACACAGCTCATCATAATAACACACAGCATAGCATAAGGGTTACCATCATACATAGATCATAAGTGTACATAATTAAACATAGAAGCATAGCAAGCTCTTACCACATCATAAAACATTGCATGTGAGATACATGGGAATCATATTTAGATTTCTAACCCTAATGTCATATAGTGGCCGAACATATAGTTGGGCTTTAGGTAAAAAAAACCACATACCCACATATGAACCCTAAACCAATATCATATCATATACCATAAGGAAACATCATGAGCATGTTTAGGTAGGGTTCTAGGTTTCTTAAGCTTATAAACTTACATGGCCGAATCTTATCAAGCATTACATTGGGTTAAAATCATCATTCAAGCATGTGAACCCTAAACCAATTTCGTATCAAATATTACAAGGAACATCATGAGCATAATTAGGTTAGGTTCCAAGTTTCCTAGGCCCTTAAACTTGTTGTGGGCAAAACCCTTAAGGCTTGGAACTAGGTTTCAAGTGTCATAAAAGCATGGAAAACCCTAAACCAATTTCATAGCAATTATGATAAGGAACATCATGAGCATAATTAGGTTAGGTTCTAAGTTTTCTAGGCCCTTAAACATGTTGTGGCCGAAACTTGTAAGGTTTGAATGTAGGGTTCAAGTGTCATAAAAGCATGAGAACCTTAAACAACTTTCATAGAAATTATTTCAAGGAACAACATGAGCATAATTAGGTTAGGTTCTAAGTTTCCTAGGCCCTTAAACATGATGTGGCCGAGACTTGTAAGACTTAAAGCTAGGGTTCAAGTGTCATAAAAGCATGAGAACCCTAAATAACTTTCATAGCAATTATTTCAAGGAACAACATGAGCATAATTAGGTTAGGTTCTAAGTTTCCTAGGCCCTTAAACATGATGTGGCCGAGACTTGTAAGACTTAAAGCTAGGGTTCAAGTGTCATAAAAGCATGAGAACCCTAAACAACTTTCATAGCAATTATTTCAAGTAACAACATGAGCATAATTAGGTTAGGTTCTAAGTTTCCTAAGCCCTTAAACATGATGTGGCCAAGACTTGTAAGACTTAATGCTAGGGTTCAAGTGTCTTAAAAGCATGAGAACCCTAAACAACTTTCATAGCAATTATTTCAAGGAACAACATGAGTATGTCATATTAATTTCATAATTTGTCTTAAGGAGGATCATGGCATGATTAGTTTAGGTTTAATAATTTTTCTAGGCCCCTAATCCTATCATGGCCGAATACATATGAGCATGGATTGAAGTTTAATCATCATATGAGCATATCATGTTAACAACTTCCTCATCATGAGGCACATATCATAAAAAAATAAGAAACATGCTTGTTTTGAGTCTTAGCTTACCTATCTTCTTTATTCATGTTTGGCCAAGAGTCTAGGGGTGTGATTCTAAGTTCTAACCAAACATTCTAGCATATGAACATTAGATAAATACCTACCATAAGATACATGTTACAAGAAACATATTGAGCATGTCAAAATTTAGGTCTTTACATTTCCTAGGTCCTTCTTTTTAGTCTTGTCTTGGCCGAAAATTTCATAATGGTATCCTAGGTTTCTAGGTAACCAAATCTCATAAAAAGAATACACAAGCTATTGTACCACAGGTGAGGGAAACTTACATCCTTTTGCTTGTGGTTTTTCTTAAGGAAAAAGGTATCCTAAGTGCCAAGGAAGAAGAGAGCTTCTTCTTCTTGTACCTCCTTTTGCTTCTCTTGCTTGGAAGGGATAGATCTTGAAGGCTTCTTCTCTAACTTTAGTTTTCTTGGAGAGGAATATGCTTAGTTTTGGAATAAGGAGAGGGAAGGGCTCTTGGTTTCGGTGGAGAATGAAGAAGGAGAAGGAAGGAGGAAGAAAAAGATTTAATCTCTTGTTTTTTTCTTCTCCCAATCCAATTTATTCCTATGTAAATGAAGCATGTCTTCATTCATTCCCTCAACTCCTCTTTTCCCTCACTCCTTTAATTCCCATGAAAATAGAGAGAGGAAGGGAAGTAGGCAATTCATCTTTTGCTTGCTTCTTTTCTTAACCAAGAGGAAGAGAAGGTAAGCAACTTGGTTTTCTCTTGTTCTTTTGCTTAGTTTTTCTTTTATTTTCTTCTCATCTTTAACTAAATTTTCATTCCTTCCTATCCATATACTATTCATTATTCTAGTGGGTATCATACATCAGTTTATCTCCATTATTTGTGGGAGGTTCAAGGTTCAATCCTTGACCTCACCTCTTCTTATTCTATTTTTGGTTTCTATTTTCCCTTTTCTCTTATCCTTTTTATTTCTATGCTCTAAAGAAAAATAATACCCATATACTTATCTTATAATTTCGTGGGTGTTACATACCAAGCAGACGATTTACTCCCTATGGGTTACACGGATTCGGACTTCCAATCAGATAGGGACAACAGTAAGTCTACATCAGGCTATGTTTTTACTTTAGGAGGTGGAGCCATTGCATGGAGGAGTGTTAAGCAGAAATGCGTCTCAGACTCAACCATGGAAGCTGAGTATGTGGCAGCCTCTGAGGCAGCCAAAGAAGCTGTATGGCTCAGGAACTTTCTAATGGACTTAGATGTGATTCCTGGTTTGCCCAAGATCGTCACAATTTATTGTGATAATAGTGGAGCAGTTGCAAACTCGAAGGAACCACGAGCCCATAAGGTAAGTAAACATATAGAGCGCAAGTATCACCTGATACGAGATATCATCAAGCAAGGAGAAGTTGTCGTCGCCAAGATAGCAACAGCAGATAACCTGGCAGATCCTTTCACTAAGGCCCTTCCGGCGAAAGCTTTTGATCGGCATGTGGAGGGGATGAGAATTATATGTATGGCAACAGATATGGCAGCTTAGACTTTTAGTATAAGTGGGAGATTGTTGGAGTGTATACTTAAAAGTTTAGCTTTTGTACACATTTATTTTGAAATAAAGAATCACATTGGTCAAATGTTTACATTTATTTGTTAAATGTAATTGTTCAATTAATTTATATAGTAGATAACATGAAGTGTGGAGTCACACTTAGAAGATCATGTTGTCGGTTCTCTATAAATTATAAACAGTTGCTCACAACTAAGATGGAAAGGAACAAACCATCAGAATAAACGTAGTGTAATTAAGTATTAGTTTATCTTGACTAATAAATTACACTGATACACTTTAAGTGTATTGAGTAGGATCATTTAGGTAAATTCTTTTTGTACTGACTTAGTAAAAGAAATAGACCTTAGTTATTATGGAAGTGTGTGCTCTTAATCCTAATATAATTGTTGGAGTGTATACTGAAAGCCTAAGCTTTTGTAAACATTTATGTTAAATAAAGAATCACATTTGGTCAATTTATCTACATTTGTTTGTAGTTGTTCAATTAATTTATATTGTAGATAACATAGTATGTGGTGTCACATATAGAAGATGATGTTATCAGTACCTTATAAATTATAAACAGTAGCTCACAACCAAAATGGAAAGGAACAAACCATTGGGAGGTCGTAGTGTAATTAGGAATTAGTTTATCTTGACTATATAATTACACTAGTACACTTAGCGTGTATTGAGTAGGACCATTTGAGGTCGTTTCTTTTATACTGACTTTATAAAGAAACAAAGACCTCGGTTATTATGGAAGTGTGTGCTCTTAATCCTAATATAATAACAAGCACATATATTTGATATTTATTTCTTTGATTTATCAATGTGTGAGATTTAGTTCGATGAATCAATAAGCCAGATAAGTTGGGAAATGGTATCACTTATAGTGTGTGTTGTTGATTATAGAAGGAAACTGTGTCCTAGAGATACTAGGTTGATAATGTCCTCAAGAGGAGCTCATAAGGATTGTCATGTTAAACCATGCAGGTGGACTTAGTCCGACATGACGATAAGGTTGAGTGGTACTACTCTTGGACTAAGATATTAATTAAATGAGTTGTCAGTAACTCACTTAATTAGTGGACATTCGATATCTTAAACACAGGGAGACTAACACACTCATAATAAGAAGGAGCCCAAAAATGTAATTTGGGATTGGTGTGGTAGTTCAATAATAGTTCTCTAGTGGAATGAATTATTATTGATAAAATTAAGTTGTGTGTTCGGGGCGAACACGGGATGCTTAATTTTATCGAGAGACCAAAATCAATTCCTCCTCTCGGTCCCTATCGTAGCCTCTTATTTATAGAGTACTATATCCACCTATACCCACCTTCTATACCCACCAATAGGGGGCCGGCCAAGCTAGCTTGGGAACCAATCTAGGGCCGGCCTAGGTATAAGATTGGGTGGCCGGCCATAGCTTGAACCCAAGCTAGTGGGGGCAGGCCAAATTAAATTAAAAAAGAATTTTAATTTTAATTTTTATTATGTGGAAGATATAATTTATTAAAGAGAATTAAAATTAAAATATCTCTCTTGTAAAAGATCTACAAAAAATTAAAGAAAAAGATTAGATCTCTTTCCTTATTTGTAGATTGGTGAGATATTTTATTTTCTCTTTAAAAATTATTCACATGTTGTAAAATTAAAATTATAGAAATTTTCTTTTTATCAACCATGAAGAGATTTTGAAGAGAAATTTTATTTTTTAAAATTTCCGGAAACAAATTAGGAAGTTTTAATTGTTGATTGAAACTTGTCCAATTTGTTTTCATTGATATGGCCGGCCATAAGATTTTAATTGGGGAAATTTTATTTTATTTTTCTCAATTAAATCATGTCAAGGAAATTGAGGAAATTTTATTGTAATTAAATTTCCTAATTTGCCTAGGACAAGGAATATAAAAGAAGGGGTGAGGGTGCCTTCATGACACAACCTCTATTATTTTCTCTCCCTCTTTTCCATGGTGTTGTGGCCGGTCATCATCTCTTCTCCTCTTCCTCTTTGTGGTGGCCGAAACTCTCTATTGCTTGGAGCTCTTGTGGAGGTCGGATACTACTTGGAGAAGAAGAAGAAGAAGGAGAGAAAGCTTGCATCTCTTGGAGCTTGGTTGGTGTTTTGTTCTTCATCCTTGGTAAAGCTTCTTTGTGGCCAAACCTAGCTAGGAGGAGAAGAAGGTGGTTGGTGGTTTCTCATCTCGGAAGATCATTGCCCACACAACGTCCAAGGTTAGAAGAGGAATACGGTAGAAGATCAAGAGGTCTTTCTAAAAGGTATAACTAGTAATTTTTCTTTCCGCATCATACTAGTTATTTTTGGAAAAATACCAAATACAAGAGGCTTATGATTCTAGAATTTTGAATATGTTTTTCGATGTTGTGTTCTTTTGTTTTTTCTTTTCCTTGTGATTTGATTGTTCTTTTTGGTTAACCTAAAGTTATTTTAGGAAATTAATTATTAGCTTTCTATAAAAGGTTTTGTCTAGTAAAATAGCTTAGGCGGGAATCGAACCCGAGACCTATGGTGTAAGGGATAATGCTAGTAACCAGTTGAACCCAGCAGGGCCGTGCTAAAAGAAGAGGGAATCAATTATATTTATAATTAATTTTTGGATGAATTAATTAGTAAATATAAATAAGGATTTAAGTGAGATGTTTTAGATTATTTCTCACAGTAGTTTTTCCTCACCCGAAACCTAAAACCGCCGAACCTCTCTTCTTCTCCTCTTCCTCACGCACGGCACACCAAGCCAAGGGGCAAGGGAACATCTTCCAGCGATGACTCCAACACGAAAAAGGTTCTTCTCCACGAGAGGAACGCGAGGACGTAAGCGGTTCGTCGAACGGAGCAGTTTTCCGGAAAACCTAGCGGTTAGAATCGTAAGAAAACCTTGCGATTGAGGTAAGAAACCCCTCACCTGCAGTATAATTGCTCTCGCTTGTTAGTTTTGGCGTTAGTTCAGTAATTTTACAGTTTTCAGTTTTAGGGTGTGCTTTTAGTGCACACCAAGCATTCGGTAGAATGCCTAGTTCAGAAGGATGCACCAGTAGGCGTCCTAACAGCATGTAAAATGTATTAGAAACATTTTATTCAGCTTATTACCAGTTATTACAGCTATATGGATCAGATATCCATTGGGTGGCCTCCCACAGTAGCCTCTAGGTTCAGATAACCTAGCTCTAGGTTTAGATAACCTAGAACAGTAAAGTAAAATAAAACAGTATTCAGTATTTTACTTTTATTCAGTTGGCACTATACTTGGATCAGATATCCATGGGCTGGACTCCCACAGTCGTCCCTAGGTTCAGATAACCTAGTAACCTACTGATTGGAACTTGCAATCCCGGGTCTCGTAGGGATGCGCGCACAGTAAGTACAGTTGCCAGGGCCCCAGCAGCATGTCTAGTATTTTCATCTATTATTATATATAGTTTTCCAAATATGTAATCAGTGATGGAAACACTAACTTAGTTCAGTTTCAGTTAATTATCTTAGTTAAGTTTCATGATTTGAGTTCATGACCAGTTAGAGGTATATGCATGATCAGTTCAGTATTCATGCTTAGTTTCAGATATAGTATGCTATGCTCAGCTTGTTTGTATGCCATGAACAGTTCAGTACTTGTTTGTATGCCATGCCATGTTGCCATGCTCAGTTCAGTTTTCAAACAGCATGTTTTAAAAACATAATCGCATCGTTGCATGTTTTTGTGAGATAGATGGTTTCTTACTAAGCTCTTTAGCTTACAGGTACTACTTTTCTTATACTGCAGATACAGGTAAAGAAAAGTGGACTAGCGGAGGTTGAAGGACAATGCTATGGAGGTGTGTGTGCAAGGGGTTTGGAATAAAGATCCTAGGGGTCTAAACAGCTTAATTCCAGCATTTATGTTGTTAGTTTACTTATGGTTTAGTCCTTAGCTTGTTAAATGTTTTAATCCAGTAGAACTATGCACTATTCAGTTTGTCCAGTTTGGGACGTATGTAGGTTAATGTTAGAATGTTTTTCATGTATCTAGAACTTATATACGTGAGTTGTGCACGTTCCGGTGCGAAAGTTCTGAAATCGGGAACTCGATTTCATATCGAGTGGATCGGTTGCCGACCGATCCGTTGCGATATCGGTCTGGATCGGTCACCGGATCCGATCCGAGGCTCTGATATGCTCATGATGCTATCGTCGACGGTCGTCCGGCCGATCCAAAGATCGAAGAGGGCATCCCGTCTCAGTGCACGGATCGGTCCGCAGACCGATCCAACACACCGATCGGTCATGCCGACCGATTCCAGCTTGCTAGATCGGTCCGGACCGATCCGGTGAGGAGAATCGTAGCAAGTTTGATCGATCCGTGGATCGATCAATAGCTAGCTGGGAAGTTAGATTTGAGTTCCTAGCTCAGATGGGAGGTCAAGTATCCTCCTTAGCACATGTACACCAACCGGAAAGGGCCCTGAATCCTTCCTTATAATAGCATGGGTGTATCAGTTGTCAGATCAACAGAGTCAGTTAGTGAAATTTTTATTTTACCCAGTTTTCCGCACAGTACCGCATAGTAGCTTCAGTAGCTAGGGTAGCGGTCCGGCTCACAGCTTAGTTCCCAGGAGTCGGGTCGTTACAGAGTGGTATCAGAGCAAGTTCCTCACTTCCTACACACACATCAGCATTGTGCCTACAGCTTCCAAGTAAGAACATCTCTCACCCAGTTTTGTTTTCAGCTTTCATATCAGCTATATGTGCTTCAAGTTTGCTCTCATGTTGGTAGTTAATTAATTCATGTTTACAGTAATAGTATTTAACATGTTACCAGTAGTTAACTATAACATGATAGCCTAGTTATATATATGTGTTCTCTGCTATTTAGAAAATGGTACGAGGACGTCCAGCTAAGAAAGCATCAGCGGCTGAGCCCTAGCATGAGGCAGGCAGTTCAGTGCCTCCCCCAGACCTTACAGCACTAGTGGCTCAGCTACAACAGCAGTTAGCTGAACAGCAGCAAGAGATAGCCTCCTTAAAGGCTAACCAGCAGACTACTCCCCCAGTCACTCCAGTACCGAATCTCACGACTCCAGTAATCACAGAGGTTGTACCAGCTCAGCCTGCAGTACCAGTCCCAGTTGCCCCAGTAGCAGGGGCTAAGAGAGAAGCTTACCTTATCTAGTGGCAGAGAATTAAGCCCGAGAACTTCTCAGGCACCAGCGAACCATGGAATGCTCAGGCATGGTTTAAAACACTGGAAAGCACGATGGAGCTTCTAGACTGGCCAGAGCACGAAAAGGTGAAGTGTGCCTCCTTTTGCGCACGCATGTGGTGGGAGCGGATTAAATCGAAGTGGCGAGTAAATCAGATGACATGGGCCAACTTCAGAATTCTTGAGAATTCTTTCACATGCAAGTCACGAACCGACACTATGACGAGTTTAGAGTTTCGGCAACCTATCGGTTCAGGAGGCCGTGAAGAAATTCAACAGGTTGGCCCGTCCATGTCCGGAACTAGTCATCTCAGAGAAGGAACGAGTACGGTTGATGCTGAAGATGCTCGGACCGGAGATCGCAATGAATGTGGTGGTGGCGTTAGTAGGCCACAAACAACAGAGGAGCTAGTGAGTAGTGCTCGATCACCGAGCACTATCGGCACAGCATCACCCAGTGACGAGGTTTTCACAGAGCCCAAAGGACAAGCGGGCTCGGTACTCAGCGAAACAACAGACATAGCTCCAAGCGGAAGGGGAAGCGTAAGGCAGCGGTGACCCAAAGGAGGACCGGTGGAAAACATTCCAGACATCCCAAGTGTGCTACTTGTGGGAAACATCATCTAGGAGTTTGCCGCAAGGGTATGCGAGGTTGTTTTGAATGTGGACAGGAAGGGCACATGGCTAGCGATGCCCGAACAAGAACAGTCTTCCTCAGCCTCAGCCGATACAGTATGGAGCTCAGCCAGCGCAGCTACACCAGATGTATGCAGCCTTAGATGGTCCACAGATCAGTCAGGGCAGATTAGAAGCCCCCACAGCTAACACAAATGCCAGGATTTTCTCACTGACCAGAGAGGACGTAGCAAATGCCTCGACAGTTGTCACAGGTCAGGTCAATATTTTACAGCATAATGCAACTGTCTTATTCGATACTGGGGCAACCCACTCTTATGTATCCAGGGCATTTGCCGAGAAATTAGCAACACCTCCAGAGGTACTCAATAGTCAGTTTCTGACAACACTACCCTCAGGAGACATTATGGCATCTACACAGTGCCAGTCATTATAGCAGACAGAGAACTTTTTGGTGATCTGATAGTGCTAGAAATGACTGACTACGATGTCATCTTTGGAATGGATTTTCTGATCAGATACGGCGCTTCTATAGAGTGCCGTAAACAAAAGGTCATATTCCAACCTGAAGAAGGAGTACAGTTTGAGTACATAGGAAAACCAAAGAGAAAAGCCAGGAAGTTTCTCTCAGCATTGAAAGCACAGCAGCTAATGGATTCAGGATGCATGGGATTTTTAGCAAATGTAGTCAACACCAGCCAGGACAAGAACCAACAGCTATCAGAGGTTCGAGTCGTTTGTGACTACCCAGCAGTTTTCCCTGAAGAGCTACCAGGCTTAGCACCAGACAGGGAGATTGAATTTGAGATAGAGCTCATTCCCGGCACAAATCCAATTTCCAAGGCACCGTACCGCATGGCTCCAGCTGAACTGAAGGAACTTCAGGATCAATTACAGGAGCTTCTTGACAAGGGTTTCATACGCCCTAGTCACTCACCATGGGGAGCACCTGTGTTGTTCGTGAAGAAGAAGGATGGAAGCATGCGCTTATGCATAGACTACCGTGCCTTGAACCAGGTCACAATTAAAAACAGGTACCCTCTCCCCAGGATAGATGACCTGTTTGATCAGCTAAAGGGAGCCACAGTGTTCTCTAAAATTGACCTTAGATCAGGATATCACCAGGTTAGAGTCAAGAAAGGTGATATACCTAAAACAGCTTTCAGGACCAGATACGGACATTATGAGTTCGTAGTCATGCCTTTCGGCGTGACAAATGCTCCGGCTACTTTCATGGACCTCATGAAGAGTATTTAGAGAATACTTAGACAAGCTTGTCATCGTGTTCATCGATGACATTCTTATCTATTCGAGCACTCGGGAGGACCATACAGAGCATCGAAGAAAGTTTTGCAGATCCTAGCTGCACGCCAAATTCACGAAATGTGAATTTTGGCTGAACCAGTAGCCTTTCTCGGTCACATCATCTCCAAGGATGGTGTTATGGTAGATCCCAACAAGATAGAAGCGATAAGTAGCTGGAAGAGACCGAGAATGCCGGTGAAATCGGAAGCTTTACGGGATTAGCGACTCAGAAATTCGTAGAGGACTTCTCCGGATAGCCTCCCCAGCGACTCACGGAAGAACAAGAAATTTCGGTGAGGAGGAGGATCATGAAGCAACTAAAGCGGAGATTGACCGGTGCTCCTATTTTAGCTATACCAGAAAACACAGACAGCTTCGACATCTACAGTTGGGATTAGGAGCAGTACTGATGCAGCAGGGCAAGGTGATCGCCTATGCCTCCAGACAACTCAAGGATTATGAGAGGAACTATCCTACTCATGACCTTGAGCTTGCAGCAGTGGTGTTCGCTCTCAAGATTTGGAGACATTATTTGTACGGAGCTCAGTGCAGAGTGTATACAGATCATCAAAGTCTGAAGTATTTCTTTACTCAGAAGGATCTGAATATGCGACAGCGCAGATGGTTAGAGCTGGTCAAGGATTATGACATAGATATCCTCTACCATCCAGGGAAAGCTAATAAGGTAGCAGACGCACTCAGCAGGAAGTCCAGTGCTACCTTATTATCTTTAGCAGCTATGTCACCACCCCTAAGGAAGGAGATTACAGCTTTTAGTCTCGAGCTTATAGTCGGGCAGCTTTCCACTATGTCCTTAGCATCTACCTTGCTTGATGATATCCAGACAGCTCGGAGCAGGATCCAAATCCAAAAAATCAAGCAAGGATTAGCGGAGGCGAAAAGTGGAGTTGAGTGTCCGCCAGTGTAGTCTTTGTGGTGGCAGACTTTGTGTTCAGATCGGGAGGAACTACAAGATTCTAGACGAGGCTCACGGGACTCCTATGCGATGCATCTGGTTCCACCAAATGTATCGGATCTAAAGCGATTTTGGTGGCCTAGGATGAAGCGAGATATCGCCAGAATCGTCGACATCGTCTAACTCCGGAGGTTAAGGCGAACATCGCGACCGGGAGGAGTTCTGCGGTGATCAGATTCGAGAATGGCGGTGGGAGGATATCTCTATGGACTTCATAGTGGGATTACCCGAACCACGAATGGTTTTGAAGCCATCCGGGTAATAGTCGAGAGTTGACTAAATCGCCCACTTCTAGCTATCATAATATCCTATTCCATGGGCGGTGGCTCGATTGTATCTCAAGGAGATTAGTCTGCATGGAGTCCCACAACCATTATATCGAGACAGTGATTTACATCACACTTACGAAGTGTGTACGATCCTATGGGCACCGGTTAAAATTCAACTGACCTTCCATCCTCAGACAGGCCGACGGAGGTAAATCGAGTACTCGAAGATATGCTCGGGCTTGTGCCCTAGATTTCAATGGAAGTTGGTGCAAATATCTGAGTTTAGCAGAATTTATACAACAACAGTTATCGAGCCACTATCGGCATGGCACCTTATGAGGCACTCTATGGGCGGAGGTGCAGATCACCAATCTGTTGGTATGAGAGTGGTGAACAGAAGGAACTAGAGCTTCAGACAGATCTAGTAGTAGATACCACAGCAATGACCATCGTGATTCGCGGAGGATAGAGGCAGACATAGAGCCGTCGGAAGAGCTATCGATACACGCATGAACCCTAGAGTTTCGATTGGAATCTGTTTTCCTCGGGTAGCTCCATGAAGGAGTTATCGTTTTGGGAAGAAGGGCAAGCTACCTCCGATATGTGGGACCATACCTTATCACGAAGAGAGTGGGCAAGGTAGCATATGAGCTAGAGCTACCTCGGAGATGTCACCGTCCTAGCGTATTTCATGTCTCCATGTCGAAGAAGCATATTCCAGACGTCACCGGTGATTGAGCCCCGGTTAGTGCAGTGCGTGATGATCTCAACTATGATGATCGGCCTATTCGGATAATAGACCGAGCAAAAGAAATTACGGAACAAGGAAGTACCATTAGTCAAAGTCACTGGCAAAATCACACAGCAGAAGAGGCGACTTGGGAGGCAGAGGCCAGCATGAGACAGAAGTACCCAGAAGGAGGATTGTAACGCCCGAAAATTCTCAAACTTGCGTTAGAATTATTCTATGATTTTTCTGGAATTTTTAGATATTTTTCCGGAATTTTTCCGAGTAGCGGAAGTAGCAAAAATAATTAGAACCCAAAATAGCTTAGGCGGGAATCGAACCCGATACCTATGGTGTAAGGGATAATGCTAGTAACCAGTTGAACCCAGCAGGGCCATGCTGAAAGAAGAGGGAATCAATTATATTTATAATTGATTTTTAGATGAATTAATTAGTAAATATAAATAAGGATTTAAGTGAGAAGTTTTAGATTATTTCTCATCGTAGTTTTTCCTCACCCGAAACCTAAAACCGCCGCACCTCTCTTCTTCTCCTCTTCCTCACGCACGGCACACCAAGCCAAGGGGCAAGGGAACATCTTCCAGCGACGACTCCAACACGAAAAAGGTTCTTCTCGGCGAGAGGAACGCGAGGACGTAAGCGGTTCGTCGAACGGACAGTTTTCCGGAAAACCTAGCGGTTAGAATCGTAAGAAAACCTTGCGATTGAGGTAAGAAACCCCTCACCTGCAGTATAATTGCTCTCACTTGTTAGTTTTGGCGTTAGTTCAGTAGTTTTACAGTTTTCAGTTTTAGGGTGTGCTTTTAGAGCACACCAAGCATTCGGTAGAATGCCCAGTTCAGAAGGATGCACCAGTAGGCGTCCTAACAGCATGTAAAATGTATTAGAAACATTTTATTCAGCTTATTACTAGTTATTACAGCTATATGGATCAGATATCCATTGGGTGGGCTCCCACAGTAGCCTCTAGGTTCAGATAACCTAGCTCTAGGTTTAGATAACCTAGAACAGCAAAGTAAAATAAAATAGTATTCAGTATTTTACTTTTATTCAGTTGGCACTGTACTTGGATCAGATATCCATGGGCTAGACTCCCACAGTCATCCCTAGGTTCAGATAACCTAGTAACCCTGCTGGATTCGGAACTTGCAATCCCGGGTCTCGTAGGGATGCGCGCACAGTAAGTACAGTTGCCAGGGCCCCAGCAGCATGTCTAGTATTTTCATCTATTATTATATATAGTTTTCCAAATATGTAATCAGTGATGGAAACACTAACTTAGTTCAGTTTCAGTTAATTATCTCAGTTAAGTTTCATGATTTGAGTTCATGACCAGTTAGAGGTATATGTATGATCAGTTCAGTATTCATGCTTAGTTTCAGATATAGTATGCTATGCTCAGCTTGTTTGTATGCCATGAACAGTTCAGTACTTGTTTGTATGTCATGCCATGTTGCCATGCTCAGTTCAGTTTTCAAACAGCATGTTTTAAAAACATAATCGCATCGTTGCATGTTTTTGTGAGGTAGATGGTTTCTTACTAAGCTCTTTAGCTTACAGGTACTACTTTTCTTATACTGCAGATACAGGTAAAAGAAAAGTGGACTAGCGGAGGCTGGAGGACAATGCTATGGAGGTGTGTGTGCAAGGGGTTTGGAATAAAGATCCTAGGGGTCTAAACAGCTTAATTCCAGCATTTACGTTGTTAGTTTACTTATGGTTTAGTCCTTAGCTTGTTAAATGTTTTAATCCAGTAGAACTATGCACTATTCAGTTTGTCCAGTTTGGGACGCATGTAGGTTAATGTTAGAATGTTTTTCATGTATCTAGAACCTATGTCTGTGAGTTGTGGCACGTTCCAGTGCCTGAAAGTTCTGAAATCAGGAACTCTGATTTCATATCAGAGTTGGATCGGTCTGCCGACCGATCCGTTGCAGTATCAGGGTCCTGGATCGGTCAGCCGACCGATCCAGCATCGAACAGAGGGCATCCCAGCGTCTCCAGATGCCTGGATCGGTCTGCAGACCGATCCAGACACACCTGGATCGGTCATGCCGACCGATCCAGCCTCTGCTGGATCGGTCCGCAGACCGATCTAGCAGGGCATAGAATCGTAGCAAGTTTGATCGATCCGTGGATCGATCAATAGCTAGCTGGGAAGTTAGATTTGAGTTCCTAGCTCAGATGGGAGGTCAAGTATCCTCCTTAGCACATGTATACCAACCGGAAAGGGCCCTGAATCCTTCCTTATAACAGCATGGGTGTATCAGTTGTCAGATCAACAGAGTCAGTTAGTGAAATTTTTATTTTACCCAGTTTTCCGCACAGTACAGCATAGTAGCTTCAGTAGCTAGGGTAGCGGTCCGGCTCACAGCTTAGTTCCCAGGAGTCGGGTCGTTACAGTTCCGCAGGCGATCCAAAATTTAATTTAAAAGAACACATGGTAGCTAGGAAAAGGTTCAGACCTTTGTACAAATTTTTGTACAGTGGAACCTCTAGGTTTTCCGAGTAGCAACCAACAATTGGTATCAGAGCTAGGGTTTTGCCTCTGTGTATTTGGTATTAGTTTAATTATGCACATGTCATACATAATTTCGGCAGGATAATAGTAGGATATGCTAACTTTGTGGATGCAGGATCCAACTATTATGGCTTTTAGATATTATGTGTGTGATTGGACCCTTGGACATGTCAAGGGCATTTATATGTGTGTGCATAATTGTATTAAAAATACAGCAGGAGCTGTATTTAGTTTTATTAGGATTTTATTTTTTGATCTAGATACATGTACATTCCTTTTATGGAATATAGGATCAAAATTGTAAAATTCTATTTATGTCGCGGATCAAATCTTGCAAAGCGTGGAACCTTCTGAGGACCAGAGGCGCAGCGGAATAAGGAACAAGATGGATGCGACAATTAGACCCGGTGGCGGTGGACAAATATGGCAGCAGCTTGGGATGACAACACACGGAGGACAACTATAAAAGCCATAATAGTTGAAAATTAGATTTTCTATTTATTGCTTTTATATTATGCTGTGTGTGCATGTTAGTATACATGACTAGTAGGCTAGCATAGTTAAAATTCCTCTTTTATAAATAACTAAGTGGGATAGGGATTTTTAAATAAATCCCATGGTCTCCATTACTGGTTTGTAAGTGATGCAAACAAGCTTGCGCGTTGGCTCTGAGTGCCTTCCTCCATAACGGATGAGCTTGTTTGTGGATCACTAGAACAGACTTCCATTTTTGGATGACTATAGGAAGTTAATTAAGAGTGTGTGATCTTCCCTGTAACACCCCTAGAAAGCCTAGATAAGAAAGTAAGGATAATGAGAGTTTGAAGGTAGTGAAAAGAAGGTGTAAATATTTTAAGTTGAATATTAAGATGGGAAGGATTTAGATGATTAAAACTTTATGAAAGAAAATAAAGTTGAGAATATAAAGTTCTACACATTATTTATAATGCAAGGAATTAATGTAAACAAAAGAGATATGAGATATTATATATGCATGTATGAAATATTTATGCATAATGCATATACATGAATTATTTTGTACAAAAATATGTTAGGAGAAGGATTTGATCCTTGGTTCTCTTGTGGATGCATGCATGTGTTAACCAAGTGTGATAGGAGTGAATATTGTAAGAGGAGAGATGGGAATTATAATTAAAGGAAAGAAAGGAGAGAAATTAAGAGAAAGAAAAGAGAGAAACTCAAGAAGCATTTCTCTAGAATATTCTTTCTCATTAAGAGGAGAAGTAAATGAGGAGGATGAATCAAGTCAAGTTTTCCTCCCCTCACTTTAGTATAAATAGGCATGGAGGGCTTCATCCTCAACTCACTCTCCTCCTCTCCTCCATTTGTGCCGAGCACTCTCCCTCCCTCTTTCCTCTTGTTGCCGAGAGCAACAACTCTTCCCCTTCTTTCTTTCTTTTTGTTGCCGAGCAACACAAGAGGAAGAAGCCTCCTCTTCTTCCTCCTCCTCTCCACCAAAAGACCTAGCCACTTCTTCCTCCATTGGTGCCGAGCAAAGCAAGCAAGGAAGAAAGGTCCACAAGCAAGTTCTCAACTCTAGGAAACTTAAGCAAAGAAGGTAAGCTTCCCCCCACCTGCGGTACAAGGCTTTCATGTGATTTTCGGATTCTTTTTCTATGCCTTGAAAGAAAGTTTTCCCCTATGTTTGTATACATATATGATGCATGATCAAAGGTGTATGTAACCCTAGAATTTCAATCAAAAATATTGTAAATAGGTTAGGAAAATTATTGTCTAACCAAACTAGTGCAAGTTTCCCTCTATGAAATGCTAAGGACCTTCCTATGGTTTTCTTGCTTGGAAGTCGATTGGAACCAAAAGAACCCCACTCTCATGTTTCAGCCAAGAAAGAATTTAGGGTTAGGAGGACCTTGAATTTAAAATAACTATGCTTATATGACATGATATAAAGTTCTTAAGAGTTGTATACTTGTATGTTGAAAGAAACTCATGAACCTTACTCTTAATATTTCGGCCATGGTAAGGTGATAGTTTAGAGAAGCTTAAACAAAATTCTAATATGCTCAATGACCTCTGGGATATTATGTTATGAAAGATGATTAATGCTCTCTTGTTTAATTGGAATGTAGAAAATTAGTTACATGATTTATGACATGTAAGATCACAAGAGTCCTAGCTTGGTTATGATCCAACCTTGTGTATGATGTTCTTAGTAAATCTTGCTATGAAATTACTTAGGTTTCCCATGCTTTAGGCCACTTAAAGGAAGTTTATATTCTATGAATTTCGGCCAAGTAAGGTTTAAAGGACCTAGAGGCCTTGGAAATGAAACCTAAGGGGTTAAAAGTACTTCTTATGAAAACTTGATAATGTGTGAATGTGATACATGTTTGTATGACCTAAATGAATCATTATGTGTTCGGCCATGAAGGGATGGATGCCCTAGAAACCCTAGAACAAAAATTAAATATGTCTATGCCATGCTGTATGAAAATGATATGATAATAAGTTAGAATGCATGATTACTTTAGTTACGAAATGATATGCAGAAATGAAGTTATGTTATGATATGTGATAACATAGAAAATGCTATACATAATGAAAAGAAATGAAGTTATGTTATGATATGTGATAGCATAGAAAATGCTATACATAATGAAAAGAAATGAAGTTATGTTATGATATGTGATAGCATAGAAAATGCTATACATAATGAAAAGAAATGAAAAAGAATAAATGCATGAAAGATTGTTAAGGACATGATATGATAGTTATGCATGATAAGTTATTTTTATGGTTTGTACCAAGGGTGGGCTCCGTAAACGCCCCGGGGTCGATGGAGTAAGACTCGGGCCTCGTCAGTAATGGGCCTTTGAGTGCCCTAGGTCGATGGAGTAAGACTCGGGCCCAGTATGTATGCATGGTAGGGCTCAAGACTTGCTACCTTGGACCTACGCATTAAGTATATGGTACAAACCGGGATCCCAAATGATGATGATATTAATTTCAAGTACTATTAAGTATAAGTTTTCAAATTCACGATGCATTGCCTACATTCATATGTGCTTGAATTATATGATGATATGATATAATGCCATGTGATATTATGATATGAATATGATGCCCTTGTATGTCTCATGCTTGTGATTTATTTGTTTTATGATATGATATTCATGCTTCTATGAAATGATATGTGAATAAGAAATATGCATGATATGTTTGAATTGAATGATATGTTATGTTATGATTAGTTGAGACGATGATATGTTGATCCATTCTTGATATACGATGATTCTCGGTTTTAGTGAGTAGGAAAGGAACTTACTGAGCCATGAGTGCTCATAGCTTACTTTCCTTGTACCGCAGATAAAAGAGAAAGCTGGATGTACAACGGAGCAGCAGGAGGAGCAGATAGTGATGTGTGTGGTGGTGGCTCGGCAAGAACGATTCGGACAAATTAATATTTTTAGTTATAAGTTCAATATATGCACATTTGAACAAATCAGAATATGTGATATTATGCTTAATAAATTAAATTCTTTAAAGTTTTTTTCTTCCGCTGTTATAACTAAAGCATGTACGTAAGTAGTATAAGAACGTAGCGCCACCTTTGGTTGGGTAACAAGGGTGGGCGTTACATTCCCCAACCGAAGGGGCATAATCTTATTAATGAACTTAGTGTCAAGTAATGGTATACACTTAGACACATCTAATAGTATCCTCCCCATCAGAGTCACTGCTATTATTTGTGTGACCATAAGACACCAACTATTAATTTTATTTGTCAAAAAGTTAGGTTGACAAGATAATAAAATTAATGGGATAAAACCCTCCTTTTACAAATGTTGAATTTGTATACGTCCACACTAACGTGGCATACAAAATTCACGGTATTTTGAGGTGTTGGTTAATTTAAAATAGTATTGTTTGAGGAATCAATATTATTCTAAATTTAGAGTTCTGACCAAAAGTTATTTGTGATTCTTAGGATGACTTTAAACCCACTGTCCATCATACTTCAACAGAATAGACTTACTGGACAAAACTACATAGATTGGAAAAGAAACCTAGACATTGTTCTTACTGCTGAAAGCTATAAATTTGTACTGACTGAGCAGTGCCCTGAAGCACCTACTGGTGAATCTACCCAAGAGGAGATTGAATATCATAGGAAATGGGTAAAAGCAGATGAGATGGCGCGGTGTTACATTTTGGCTTCAATGTCAAATGTATTACAACATCAGCATCAAGATTTACCAACAGCCTATGATATTATGAACAATCTCAAGGAACTCTTTGGTCATCAGGATAGGACTTCTAGGCAAGAAGCCATGAGAAAGATAATGACAGCCACCATGCAAGAGGGTACTCCTGTAAGGGATCTTATCCTAAAGATGATGGCTTATCTGAACGAGATACAGATCCTTGGAGGAGAAATTGATGGGGAAACCCATATCGATATGATCCTCCAAACACTACCTAGAAGTTTTGAGCAATTCCGCCTGAATTACAATATTAACAAAAGGGTATATTCATTGGCGGAACTACTGACAGAACTTCAGGCAGCAGAAGGATTATTTCGTCACAATGCTCAAATTCACTATGCTGAAAATGGTTCTACTTCTAAACCGAGAGGAAAGAAGAAGAAGAAATAAGCTAGTTCAGCAAAGAAAGTGAATAAGTCTCAGAGTACAGGATTTAAAGCTGGAGTGAAGAAGCCAAAGGGCAAGTGCTTCATCTGCAAGCAGGCAGGACATTGGAAGGCGGACTGTCCTCCTAGGAACTAAAACAAAGGTATATCTCATGCTCTAGTTGTTGAAACATGTTTAGCGGTGTTATCTACCAGCACCTGGTGTGTAGATACAGGAGCCACTGATCATGTCTGCAATTCTTTGCAGGGGTTCCAAGAAACCCGACGACTATCTGAAGGAGAAATTACCGTCTACATGGGCAATGCTACTAAGGTGGCAGCTGTTGCAGTGGGAGACGTCTACTTATCTTTTAGTAGAAATAGGAATTTAGTTTTAAGAAATTGTCTTTATGTACCCAGTTTTAGAAAGAATTTAATTTCAGTTTCTAAACTATTTTTAGATGGATATTCAGTTTCTTCCAGTAACGATGTAGTTATTAAAAGAAATAAAGTGATTATCTGTTCTGGTGCATTAGTTGGCAATTTGTATACTTTAAATCCAATTTCTTCCACAAAGTAAAACATGGAAATTTATAACTCATCTTCTAACTCTAATAAGAGAATAGAACTTTCGGGAATGAACCAAGTATATCTTTGGCATCTAAGGCTTGGTCATATTAACTTAAGTAGGATTCAGAGGCTTATAGCCGATGGACTTTTGGGTTCATTAGAGTTGGAAAATTTTCCAACTTGCGAATCCTGCTTGGAAGGTAAAATGACCAAGAGGCCGTTCAAGGCCAAGGGGTATAGAGCCAAAGAAGTGTTAGAGTTGGTTCACTCTGATTTGTGTGTGTATGTCCGGGCAAGAGGAGGTTTTGAATATTTTGTCTCTTTCATAGACGATTATTCAAGATATGGATACATTTACCTAATGCGCAGAAGTCTGAGTGCTTTGATAAGTTCAAAGAATACAAGGTCGATGTGGAGAAGCGACTAGGTAAAAGTATCAAGACACTACGGTCAGATCGTGGTGGTGAATACCTCTTAGGAGAGTTTAGGAATTACTTATCGGAGGCTGAAATCGTCTGCACCTGGTACACCCAACAGTATGGTGTGGCAGAACGAAGGAATAGGACTCTTATGGAGATGGTTAGATCGATGATGAGTTATTCAGAATTACCAAATTCGTTTTGGGGATATGCTCTGGAAACAGCAGTGTATGTTCTGAACTTAGTACCTTCTAAATCAATTTCTTCTACTCCCATAGAATTGTGGAATGGGAGAAAACCCAGTCTAAGACATATTCGGATTTGGGGTAGTCTAGCACATGTGCTGAAACCAGATGCTGATAAGTTAGAATCCTGTACAGAAGTTCGCGTGTTTGTAGGATATCCCAAAGGAACGAAAGGTGGTTTATTTTATAGTCCTAAAGACCAGAAGGTTATTGTTAGCACCAATGCCCAGTTTTTAGAAGAAGACTATATAATGGATCACAAGCCCAGTAGCAAAGTTGTTTTAGAAGAACTTAGAGAGGACACGTCTACTTCAGTACCAACAGTACAAGATGAAGTACCACAAGAGACTGCAACATGTGTCACACATGATACACAACCACAGACAGTGCCTCGTCGTAGTGGGAGGGTTGTAAGGCAGCCTGAAAGATTCATGTTTTTGGGAGAGTCTTCGGACTTGATCCCGGGTAAACATGAACCTGATCCACGGACATATGACGAAGCACTCCAAGATATAGATGCATCATCTTGGCAAAAGGCAATGAATTCTGAAATAGAGTTTATGTACTCTAATAAGGTCTGGGAGCTTGTAGAACCACCTGATGGTGTAAAAGATGTTGGATGCAAGTGGATCTACAAAAGGAAAAGAGGGACAGATGGGAAGGTAGAAACCTTCAAAGCTAGGCTTGTTGCAAAAGGGTACACTCAGAAAGACGGAATCGATTATGAAGAAACCTTTTCACCGGTAGCCATGCTTAAGTCCATCCGCATACTCTTATCCATTGCTGCACATATGGATTATGAGATTTGGCAAATGGATGTCAAGACAGCTTTCCTTAATGGAAGTCTTGAAGAGAACATCCATATGAAGCAACCAGAAGGGTTCATTGAAAAAGGCAAAGAGCATCTAGTGTGCAAGCTCAATCGGTCTATTTATGGACTAAAGCAAGCTTCAAGGTCTTGGAACATCCGGTTTAATGAAGTAATCCAGTCGTATGGATTTATTCAGTGTCCGGATGAGTCTTGTGTATACAAGAAGTGTAACGGAAATGTGGTGGTATTTCTTGTACTATACGTAGATGATATTTTGTTAATTGGCAACAATGTCAAGGTATTATCAGACGTAAGGGTATGGTTGTCCAAACAATTTGATATGAAGGACTTAGGAGAGTGTGCACACATTCTTGGAATCAAAGTGATAAGGGATCGCAAGAAAAGAATGTTGTGTCTGTCCCAAACTTCATATATAGATACAATCCTTGCTCGTTTTAGTATGCAGGATTCCAAGAAAGGTTTCTTACCTTTTAGGCATGGAATAGCTCTATCTAAAGAGATGTCTCCTAAGACATCAAAGGAGATAGAAGACATGAAAGCAGTTCCTTATGCCTCAGCTGTAGGAAGCCTTATGCATGCAAAGCTATGTACGAGACCTGATATTTGTTTTGCCGTGGGCATGGTCAGTAGATATCAGAGCAACCCTGGGCAAGGACATTGGACTGCGGTAAAGCATATATTAAAGTACCTGAGAAGGACTAGAGATTATATGCTAATTTACCAAGCAGACGATTTGCTCCCTGTGGGTTACACGGATTCATATTTCCAATCAGATAGGGACAATAGTAAGTCTACATCAGGCTATGTGTTTACTTTAGGAAGTGGAGCCATTTCATGGAGGAGTGTTAAGAAGAAATGCATATCGGACTCAACCATGGAAGCTGAGTATGTAGCAGCCTCTGAGGCAGCTAAAGAAGCAGTATGGCTCAGGAACTTTCTAATGGACTTAGATGTGATTCCTGGTTTGCCCAAAATTATCACAATTTATTTTGATAATAGCGTTGCAGTTGCAAACTCGAAGGAACCACGAGCTCATAAGGAAAGTAAACATATAGAGCGCAAGTACCATCTGATACGAGATATCGTGAAGCGAGGAGAAGTTGTCATCGCCAAGATTGCATCAACAGATAACCTGGTAGATCCTTTCACTATGGCCCTTCCGGCGAAAGCTTTTGATCGACATGTGGAGGGAATCGGAATCAGATGCATGGTAGAAGATATGGCAGCTTAGTCATTAGTATAAGTGGGAGATTGTTGGAGTGTATACTGAAAGCCTAAGCTTTTGTAAACATTTATGTTAAATAAAGAATCACATTTGGTCAATTTATTTACATTTGTTTGTAGTTGTTCAATTAATTTATATTGTAGATAACATAGTATGTGGTGTCACATATAGATGATGATGTTATCAGTACCCTATAAATTATAAACAGTAGCTCACGACCAAAATGGAAAGGAGCAAACCATTGGGAGGTCGTAGTGTAATTAGGAATTAGTTTATCTTGACTATATAATTACACTAGTACACTTAGAGTGTATTGAGTAGGACCATTTGAGGTCGTTTCTTTTATACTGACTTTATAAAGAAACAAAGACCTCGGTTATTATGGAAGTGTGTGCTCTTAATCCTAATATAATAACAAGCACATATATTTGATATTTATTTCTTTAATTTATCAATGGGTGAGATTTAGTTCGATGAATCAATAAGCCTGATAAGTTGGGAAATGGTATCACTTATAGTGTGTGTTGTTGATTATAAAAGGAAACTGTGTCCTAGAGATACTAGGTTGATAATGTCCTCAAGAGGAGCTCATAAGGATTGTCATGTTAAACCCTGCAGGTGGACTTAGTCCGACATGATGATAAGGTTGAATGGTACTACTCTTGGACTAAGATATTAATTAAATGAGTTGTCAGTAACTCACTTAATTAGTGGACATTCGATATCTTAAACACAGGGAGACTAACACACTCATAATAAGAAGGAGCCCAAAAATGTAATTTGGGATTGGTGTGGTAGTTCAATAATAGTTCTCTAGTGGAATGAATTATTATTGATAAAATTAAGTTATGTGTTCGGGGCGAACACGGGATGCTTAATTTTATCGAGAGACCAAAACCAATTCCTCCTCTCGGTCCCTATCGTAGCCTCCTATTTATAGAGTACTATATCCACCTATACCCACCTTCTATACCCACCAATAGGGGGCCGGCCAAGCTAGCTTGGGAACCAAGCTAGGGCCGGCCTAGGTATAAGATTGGGTGGCCGACCCTAGCTTGAACCCAAGCTAGTGGGGGCTGGCCAAATTAAATTAAAAAAGAAATTTAATTTTAATTTTTATTATGTGGAAGATATAATTTATTAAAGAGAATTAAAATTAAAATATCTCTCTTGTAAAAGATCTACAAAAGATTAAAGAAAGAGATTAGATCTCTTTCCTTATTTGTAGATTGGTGAGATATTTTATTTTCTCTTTAAAAATTATTCACATGTTGTAAAATTAAAATTATAGAAATTTCCTTTTTATCAACCATGAAGAGATTTTGAAGAGAAATTTTATTTTTTAAAATTTCCGGAAACAAATTAGGAAGTTTTAATTGTTGATTGAAACTTGTCCAATTTGTTTTCATTGATGTGGCCGGCCATAAGATTTCAATTGGGGAAATTTTATTTTATTTTTCTCAATTAAATCATGTCAAGGAAATTGAGGAAATTTTATTGTAATTAAATTTCTTAATTTGCCTAGGCCAAGGAGTATAAAAGAAGGGGTGAGGGTGCCTTCATGACACAACCTCTATTATTTTCTCTCCCTCTTTTCCTTGGTGTTGTGGCCGGTCATCATCTCTTCTCCTCTTCCTCTTTGTGATGGCCGAAACTCTCTATTGCTTGGAGCTCTTGTGGAGGCCGGATACTACTTGGAGAAGAAGAAGAAGAAGGAGAGAAAGCTTGTATCTCTTGGAGCTTGGTTGGTGTTTTTTTCTTCATCCTTGGTAAAGCTTCTTTCTGGCCGAACCTAGCCAGGAGGAGAAGAAGGTGGTTGGTGGTTTCTCATCTCGGAAGATCGTTGCCCACACAACGTCCGAAGTTAGAAGAGGAATACGGTAGAAGATCAAGAGGTCTTTTTAAAAGGTATAACTAGTAATTTTTCTTTCCGCATCATACTAGTTATTTTTGGAAAAATACCAAATACAAGAGGCTTATGATTCTAGAATTTCGAATATGTTTTTCAATGTTGTGTTCTTTTGTTTTTTCTTTTCCTTGTGATTTGATAGTTCTTTTCGGTTAACCTAAAGTTATTTTAGGAAATTAAATATTAGCTTTCTATAAAAGGATTTGTCTAGTCGGTGGTGGTTGCTCCCATATCCAAGAAGGTCATGTGCCTCGCCACGTCAGTACTGGGAACCGATTATGGAAATTAATATTTAATGGAATTAATAACTTAAGGTGATTTGGGTCGAACGTGTTAAGTTCCGCAGGAGACCTAAGTCAAAACCTAAAAGAACGAATAGATTAAGTTTTGGATCAAACGTGTTAAGTTCCGCAGGCAATCCAAAATTTAATTTAAAAGAACACATAGTAGCTAGGAAAAGGTTCAGACCTTTGTACAAATTTTTGTACAGTGGAACCTCTAAGTTTTCCGAGTAGCAGCCAACAATAATAACAAGCATGTATATTTAATACTTATTTCTTTGACTTATCAAAGGGTGAGGTTTAGCTCGATAAATCAATATGCCCGATAAGTTGGGAAATGATATTACTTATAGTATGTGTTGTTGATTATAGAAGGAATCTGTGTCCTAGTTATATAGGTTGAGAATATCCCCAAGAGGAGCTCATAAGTATTGCCATGTTAAACCCTGCAGGTGGACGTAGTCCAATATGACAATAAAGTTGGGTGGTACTACTCTTGGAGCTAGATATTAATTAAATGAGTTGTCAATAACTCACTTAATTAGTGGACATTCGTAATCTTAAACACAGGGAGACTAACACACTCATAATAAGAAGGAACCCATAATGTAATTTGGGATTAGTGCGGTAGTGCGGTAATAACTCTCTAGTGGAATGAGTTATTATCGATGTACTTGAGTTGTGTGTTCGGGGCGAGCACAGGATACTCAAGCTCATCGGAAGGCCAAAACCAATTTCTCCTCTAGGTCCCTGTTGTAGCCTTAATAAAGCCTCAAGTCCATCCAAAAAAAAACCTATCTTGGTGTCCAAGAAGGGGCCGGTTCATTGCTTGGTGACCAAGCAATGGCCGACCACATATTCTCTAGAAGTGGCCGGCCCTTGCCTTGAGCAAAGGGGTCGGCCGCAATATTTAAATTAGGAAGGTTATTTTTGAATTTTAAAATTTTCTCAGATATTTACAATTTGTAAAAAGAGAGATTTTAAAATTTTCCTAATTTAAATTAGGCCACAAGATTTTAAAAGAGAGTTGTAAAATTTATGAAACTTTCTTTTAAAAAGAAATATTATTAAAGATATTTTAAATTTTAAAACTTGGTTTTAAATTTTAAAACTTTCCATTTAATATCCACATTAGAAAAAAAAAGAGTTTGTAAAATTTTATTAGAAGTTTTCTTCTTTTAAAATTTTATAAATTTTTTTTTTCTTTCTTTCCCTTTTAATTTGTGGCCGGCCACCTTGCTTGGTGCTCAAGCAAGGGGCTGGTCAAATAATTAAACATCAACAAATAGTTGTTTAATTAATAAATCAATCTAGGATTGATTAATTAAAAGGAAATAAAAAGAAAAAATTAAAAGGAAATAGGAATGAGTCTAATTTTTTATAAAACTCTTTCCATAATTTTCCGTTGGGAAACTAATATAAAAAGGGGGGAAGGGGAGGCCTTGAAAAACATAACAATTGATATTGTGTTGTAGAAGATCATCAAGTGGCCGGCCCCTCTCCCTCTCTTCCCTTTGCTCTCTTTTGCTCCTTTGTGGTGGTGGTGGCCGAATTCTAGAGAAGGAGGAGAAGCTCTCCGGGTGGTGTTCGTCTTGGAGGATCGTCGCCCACACGACGTCCAAGAGGAGGCGAGGGATACGGCAGAAGATCTTGAGGTTTTAGCATATAAGGAAGAGGTATAACTAGTATTTAATTTCCGCATCATACTACTTAATTTTTCTTTGTATAAATACCAAATACAAGAGGCATTCGATTCTTGTTTTTCGAATTTAATTTTGATGTTGTGTTCTTTTTCTTTTTTCCTTGTGATTTGATTGTTCCTTTTTGTTAACCTAGAGTTATATAAGGAAATTAAATATTAACTTTCCTTAAAAGGCTTTGTCTAGTTGGTGGTGGTTGCTCCCATATCCAAGAAGGCCAAGTGCCTCGCCATGCAGTACTGGAAGCCAATTTTAGAAACTAATATTTTATTGAATTTATACCCTAGGTGATTTGGATCAAACGTGTTAAGTTCCGCAAGAGATCCAAATCTAAACCTAAAGGAACATATAAGTTAAACTTGGAATCAAACGTGTTAAGTTCCGCAGGAGATACAAGTTTAACATAAAAGAACACATGGTAGCTAGGAAAGGTTCAGATCACGTACAAAATTTTTGTACAGTGGAGCCATTGGGATTTCCGAGTAGCAACCAACATGACTATGATGAAACCTTTTCTCCAGTAGCGAAGTTTAAGTCCATTCAGATCATGCTTGCTATTGCAGCTTACCATGACTATGAGATATGGCAAATGGATGTCAAAACTGCGTTTCTGAATGGAAACCTACTCGTGGTTGTGTACATAACACAACCTGAGGGTTTTGTAGATCCACAGCATACTGGCAGAGTATGCAAGCTGCATAGGTCCATTTATGGACTAAAGCAAGCTTCTCGGAGCTGGAATCTTCGATTTGATGATACAATCAAACAGTTTGGTTTCATCAAAAATTAAGATGAACCTTGTGTCTACAAGAAGGTTGTAGGGGATATAGTTATCTTCCTCATATTGTATGTGGATGACATACTACTCATTGGGAAAGACATCCCTTTGCGTCAGTCTGTCAAGACCTAGCTAGGGAGTTGTTTCTCAATGAAGGACTTAGGTGAAGCATCTCGCATTCTAGGCATACAAATCTATAGAGATAGATCTAAGAGATTGCTTGGCCTAAGTCAGAGTACATATATTGACAAGGTACTCCTACGGTTTGCCATGCAGAACTCCAAAAAGAGATTTCTGCCGGTGTCACATGGCGTGAGTCTTTCGAAGACTCAAGGTCCCTCTTCTAGAGAGGAGAGAGACCACATGGATCATATCCCTTATGCCTCAACCATAGGACTAAAGAATATTTTTTTATATATGGAGGCGATGACGAGCTAGCTGTAAAGGGTTACAGTGATGCCAGCTTCCAGATCGATCAGGATGATTATCGATCGCAGTCAGGGTTCATGTTTTGCATTAATGGTGGTGCTATGAGCTGGAAGAGTTCGAAGTTGGACACAGTCACTGATTCTACGATAGAGGCCGAGTACATTGCTGCATCAGAGGCATCAAAGGAGGCAGTTTGGATCCGCAAGTTCATCACTGAACTTGGGGTGTTTCCTAGTATTGCTGACCCTATTGAGCTCTATTGTGACAACAATGGAGCTATAGCACAGGCTAAGGAACCTCGCTCACACCAGCGGACCAAACACATACTACGGCGCTTCCATCTCATTTGAGAGATTATCGAGAGAGGAGATGTGAAGATTTGCAGAGTACCTACAGAGGCTAACATCGCAGATCCCTTGACCAAGGCTTTGGCACAGAGGAAGTATGATGGTCACACTAGGTCATGTGACTTAGAGCCTACACTGATTGGCACTAGTGCTAGTGGGAGATTGTTAGTTAGAGCCCTAGAGCCAATCATTTGATGATTGTATTATGGACTTGTTGTATCATATTCTTATATAAATAAAGGCATTTGTTTTTGGTTATTATACTTACTTGTATTGGTGCCAAATAAACTAAGTATAATAGCGTCCTTGAGTAGAAGGTTCTCACCTATATCAATCGGTTAGTTGAACCGATAGTGAGATGATATAGGGAACACTACTCTTAATCATTCCTAGTCGAGTATTAATATTCAGGGACAATGTTAATGCAATAAGACTAGCATGTAGGTCAACTCGATGACTTGATCTCACAAGTCATGGATATAGAGATATCAAGTTGACACATGGGCATGCATTGGAGAATGTATACTGAATGACCCGCCATGAGAAAGTATCATGGATTGTTATATGAGTGTCATATACTTTCTCATGTGGCTATTAGTATGACTACTAGTCCTTGGTTTCGTCAAACGTCACCCATAACTGGGTGGACTATAAAGGTGATTACTGGGTATGTAACGAATTATGTAGAGGGATGTGAGTGATGTAGATGGGATCTATCCCTCCTATATGACGGGAGCGACATCGATATTCTTGATAGAGTGAGACAACGAAGTGCATGGCCATGCCCAAATGAGTCAATATGAGATATTGAGCTCATTTGATTTAGTGAGTCTACTTGGAGACAGTCTATGCCTCACATTGATCGATCTTGATGTCTAGGATAGAAGGACACTTGTCATATATTGTGAGGAGTCACAATTAGTAGTCACAAGGTGATGTTGGATCTCAACATTCTTGTAACTTGGGTAGTAATGATGTGTTGCTAGATACCGCTCATTACTTATGCTCCTAAATGGGTTTAGGGGCATTGCCAACGTTATAAGAACCTATAGGGTCACACACTAAGGACAATTAGACGGAGATTAGGTTCATATGATGAACCAAGAGGATTAGATTCATGTGATGAATCAAATTGGATTAAGAGTAATCCTAATTGGGCTAATTGAGTTGGACTCAAGTTGATTCATGTGTTCAATGAGTTTAATTTAGATTATGACTCATTGAATCAATTTAATTAAATGAATTAGATTCATTATATTAAATTGGCTTGAATTAAATGGTTGGATTAGATCAACCATGAGAGAGATTAAGTCAAGTTTGACTTGACTTGAGAGGAAGAGGAATAGTCAAGTTTGACTTGACTTTATGCCACATCATTTGTGACTTGGCATTAAGTGACCAATGATGATGTGCTACATCATCAAGGCTAACACGTGTGTGCCACCTCATGGAGGTTACAACTCTCCTTTAATGGCTACATTAATTGTGAATGGAGGTTACAATCCAAGAGTGTCCGGCCACTTTTGTAATGAATGGATTTCATTTTTTTTCATTCAAGGCAATTCCATCTTCTTCTTCCTCAAGCTCTCTCCTCAAGCTCTCCCTCTCCTCCTCTTGCCGTGACTGATCAAGGGTGCTAGCACACCTTTGTTTAGTTTTTCTCCACCCATTTGTTCGTGTGGATACTTCTAGAGGATCGTACACTTGACGATCTCAAGATCCGGCACTTCCTTGGACGAGCGGGATTCGTAAAGGGCACGCATCAAGGGTAAAAGGTTTTCTCCTTGTAAATCTAGTTTAGAACTAAGTCTAAGAAACTCGTACTCATAAGGTTTTTGTTTTATTTTTACTTCGCACGGATCCGGTGACGGGGTTCGGGGTTTCCGCGACACGAAAAAATGGTTTTCGCGGCCCGAAAAATCCAACAATTTAGTTTAAGATTTTATTAAGATATTTTGTATTTAGACCATTTGAGATTGTACCCTATACACCATGTCCTTTGAGATTATTCTTGTTTGAGATTGCATGCTGAGATGAGTTCAGTTTAGTAAGTAGGCACTTTTGCGTTTGCATTGAGATATAGTTTCATATGTTTCTGCTATTATGTGTTATATGTGCATGTCAGTATTGTATTGTATTTTAGTCTTGCTGTACTGCATATACTCTGCCAAAATTTTAAGTTTTCTGGGAAAATAATTTAATGTATTGTTTGTTATACTAGTTAAGTAAGGATCTATAGTAGTTAGGTAACGGTCACCTTTAGTGAGTAGTGAGAGTGGTGGTCGTTACAGAGTAGGAGTCGAGCTAGACTCCGAACGAAGTAAAATGATTTTTCTCCTTTTTATTCCCGCTGCACGACTTTGATTTGAAAAAAAAGAATAGTTTTAAAAAGTGCGATATTCACCCCCCCTCTATCGCTCCAAACGATCTATCAATTGGTATCAGAGCCCGGTTAGCTCTGAAATTTCTTAACCGATTTTCAAAGCATTTTTTTTAAACTTTCTTTTCTTTTCCTTTAGAATATTTTTATTATTTATTCTTCAGGCACTACTAATCCCATGATGAAAGTCTTGGAAATATTTTTTAAATTTTTGTCTAGCAAGGATGACGAACTCATATCAAGAAGGATATAGTACTGTCCGACCTCCACTATTCAAAGGAGAAAATTTTAGTTATTGGAAGAATAGGATGGAGTGTTACTTGAAGTCCGATATCGAGCTTTGGTTCACTGTTTTGAAATGATATACTCCCCCAACAAAGGACGGAATAAAACTAGAACCAGAAGAATGGACTCCCCAAATGATCAAGAAGGAACAATTGAACTACAAGGCGATCAACACCTGTAACGACCCGGCCCTCTTGGCCCATTTGGCGGCACATTTGGTGACCCTCGGGTCGTCGACCGTCGGCCCTTATGTCGTCGACTCATTTGGCGACCTCTCATGTCGTCGACCGACGACCCTTGGCCGTGCCGTTACTCATTATGACTTTCCACCCCTGGTCAGTGGATTTTTGCCTCCCCCAGGATTCGAACTCTAAACCTCCAGGCTTACGTATTAGAGTTTATGAATCCTGGTAACCAAGTGAGATGATCTCACTTGGTTACCAAGATTCATAAACTCTACACAGCCAAGGGTTGTCGGTCGACGACATGAGAGGTCGTCATATGGGCCGACGACATAAGGGCCGACGGTCGACGACCCAAGGGTCGCCAAATGGGCCGCCAAATGGGCAAAGAGGGCCGGGTCGTTACAATAAAAAGGCTCGGGTCGTCAAATGGGCCGCCAAATGGGCCAAGAGGGCCGGGTCGTTACAATAAAAAGGTGCCTTTTATTGTAACGACCCGACCCTTTGGCCTCTTGGGCGGCCCTTATGGTGGCCCAAAAAGGCGACCCTTGGCCGTGCCGTTACTCACTAGGACTTTCCACCCCTGGCAGTGGATTTTTGCCTCCCCCAGGATTCGAACTCTAAACCTCCAAGCTTAAGTATTAGAGTTTATGAATCCTGGCAACCAAGTGAGGTGATCTCACGTGGTTCCCAGGATTCATAAACTCTAATACTTAGCCACGGCCAAGGGTCGTCAGTCGACGACATGAGAGGTCGCCAAATGGGTCGACGACATAAGGGCCGACGGTCGACGACCCCAGGGTCGCTAAATGGGCCGCCAAATGGGCCAAGAGGGTCGCGTCGTTACAACACCATTCAGTGTCGACTTACTATGGAGGAGTTGAACCGAATCGGTCCCTACGACAACGCCAAAGAACTGTGGGACTCGCTAGTCAAGATACACGAAGGAACTGACGACTCAAAGGTAAACAAATGAGATTTACTTTTAAATAATTTATTGAATATAAAAATGTTTCCCGGAGAGACGGCCTCGCAACTACAAGCTCGACTGAAGGACATCTTAAACGGCCTCCACCTGATCGGGCATAGTCTTGAAAATCGTGACACAATAAGGTATGCTCTGAATGCTTTTCCGAGGAATGCTTTGTGGGCATCAATTGTAGATGCGTACAAAGTTTCCAAGGATCTTTCAATTCTTAAGTTAGACGAGTTATTTTGTGAATTAAAATTACACGAACAGTCTAACACAAGCCATGTCGAGAAAGGTGTAGCTTTGTATGCAGGATCAAGCAAGGAAACAAAATTAAAAAAGAAGATCGAATCAGAAAGCGAACCAGACTTGGACTCAACAAACGAAGAAGAATTAGTCAACATGGTCCGAAGGTTGTTGACTAAAGAGAAGTTTAGAAGAAGCACCAAAAAAGACCCCACCAAATCAGATCCAAAACAAATCAGAAGTTACCTGTTATGGCTGCAACAAGAAGGGACATTTCAAAAATGAATGTCCAAATCGGAAAGAAGAAGGATCCAAATCAACAAGATGAAAGAAGGCTCTTCAAGCGACATGGGACGAAACTTCTTCCGACGAATCCGACGCGGAGCAAACGAAGCACTCGAGCCACCTTGCATTTATGGCAAGAAACGAAGATTCCGGGACCGAGTCTGACGAAGAGTACGAATCCGAGATCGACATCGAGTCCGATAGAAGCCCCGGATCGAAAGATCCAAATATGATAACGATTTATTCAAAGTATAACTTGCTTAAAGTAGTTAAATTTTTGT
Organism: Zingiber officinale; assembly: GCF_018446385.1. NCBI lineage: Eukaryota > Viridiplantae > Streptophyta > Magnoliopsida > Zingiberales > Zingiberaceae > Zingiber > Zingiber officinale. The sequence continues at coordinate 55,654,218 of NC_056006.1, read as the reverse complement.
TTAAAAAATTGTCGAAATCTGAAAAACAAAATAACTTGTTACTTAAAGAAATAGACCACCTTAAGCAACAAGTTAACTTGAGTGACTCGACTAATCGAGTTCAACTCGGAACTTCAACTCAAGTTGAAAAACTTGAGGAATAAAATTCCGATTTGAAAGGTCAAGTCGAGCGACTCAAGAAAACGTTGGAAAAGTTCAAAATGGGATCCAAGTGTCTAAATATGGTACTTGCATCGCAACGAGCCGTGTACAATAAATCTGGACTTGGTTACAAACCCAAACAAACAAACAAACCATACTTATCCTTAATCAGTCAAAATACTAGAAGTCAAGTCCAAGCATGAGTTCAAACAAAATTTTTAACCAAACAAATTGAACCAAACCACTACTTGGTCCCTAAGAGTCAAATCCATTACTTAGATAGACCTTATCTAAGCTATGACTCAGGGGGAGCAAATAGAAAAAAAAATTCAACCAACTTGATCAAAACCAAACTCAATACTTAGGCTTAGGATTATTTTTCTGCTTAGAACAGTTAGATGAAAAAGGTTTACCAAACCCTACAACATAGCACCGGAATGGATTGGGATGATAGTATTTCAAGGAAACTTTGTTGAAGGCATGTCTAGGCTGAATATGAGATTCTACCTAGTGCACTAGACTTAGTGGATCTGACCAAAGCTACCCTAGTCAAACATGGGCTAGTTAGATCAAAATTTAGTATTAAGTTTTTTGAGTGGGAACAATTTGGAAAGCCTTCAGCAAGTGGTCTAATGATATTCAAGTAGGTCGTATGCCACGCCACTAAACTGAAAACTTATCCTTAGGACGCCTACTTGATTAACCCAAAGCTAAGTTTGAACCTGACATGTTTCAATAACCTCTTTCAATAAATTCAAAATTAATTGAAATCTAATTCAAACTTAATTAATTCAAAATAAAACTTATTTAAAACTAAATTAAAATTACTTAAAACTATCTTAAAATTCTAAAAACTTAATTAATTAAAAATAATTTAAAATTATTAAAAAAATTATTTAGAACTTATTAAAAATTGTTTTAAAATTATTAAAAATTATTTCAAACTTATTAAAAATTGTTTTAAAACTATTAAAAATTATTTTAAACTTATTAAAAATTGTTTTGAAAATTATTTTAAAATTATTAAAAATTGTTTTAAAATTATTAAAAATTGTTTTAAAATTATTAAAAATTATTTTAAACTTATTAAAAAATTACTTTAAAATTATTAAAAATTATTTTAAAATTAATTAAAACATAATTAAAATTATTTAAAACTATTTTAAAATTATCTAAAAGTATTTCAAAATTAATTAAAAATTAAATAAAAATTATTTAAAACTATTTTAAAATTAATCAAAACTTAATTAAAAGTATTTTAAAATTAATTAAACCTTATTTAAAACTATTTGTAACGACCCAATTTTCCCTATTTCGAGTTCCAAATGTCTATAAAAATATTTGGAAATGATTTTAAATATTCTAGAGATTTTTAGAAATTTTTAGAGCATTTTTACGCAATTTTTGGAGGTCGTTTAGTATGTTTACAAAAAGAAAGAAATATTGACAAAACCGTTGAAGACGAGGTTCGAACACACGACCTCGGGTCGGACTGACCCAAGCAAAACCGACCCAACCGGCTGAGCTACATGGTTTTGTTAATCCAATATGGAGAGAATTAGATTTAAAGAAGGGTTATAATTATAACCCGAGTATAAGAAAGGGAATTAGGTTTTGATTTTCCAAAACCTAAAACAATTTCTCCCGAAATTGTTTCTCCCCTTCTCCCTCGCGACAGCGCCGTCTCTCTCGGCGGAAACCAAGAGGAAGCTAGGTCTTGGGTCTCCGGCGCCAGCGAAGCCTTATTCCAGTAATCCTTCACCGTGGGTGGTTATCTCGACGGAGAGGAGCTCGCGGGTACAAGAGGAAGCCAAGATTTTCAAGCCGCCGAGCCCTAAAAGTCTTCCCCTTTCTTCTTCTGGTTGTAAGCGCAAGAATGAGGTAAGTACTACTCACTTGTGGTAGGAGTTGCTCCGAATCTTTGGATTTCGTTTTCTTGCTTTCAGATTTTGCTATGCCGAGTGGAATCATATGCTAGGGCTTTTCTCTCCATGCTCTGTGGACCTAGCCGTTGCTAAGGTTTCCCTTCCATTCCATTTGTATGAATGGCCTATTAGAGATGTTAGATTCTTTATGTTGGAATTTAAAGCATGCTGTACAGAATTTCGCTGCTTGTGCTTGCTGCCGTGAATCAGAGAAGAAGGGATTGGTCGGATTAGGTTATGGTTTTGTGGGCAGGTCATGGGTAGGAGATGAGTTAGATTTCTAGTTGGTAGTGCAGTTTCTGTGGTTGCTGCCATAAACGGAAATGACTCACATGTTTACAATGTCTCAGTGTATGATTTTCTTGCTTTCGGTGTTTGCTGTGCCAAAATTTGCTATGCTAAGTGCTGTGACAAGAGTTTCTTGCTTGGGTTTGCTGTTGAACAGGACTATAAGCTAGGGTTTTCCCTTTTATTCCTTACCGTCGGTAGCATAACTGTTAAGCATGCCAGTTTATTGTTCGAGTTTAATTGTGTAGAAGGAGTTTATCTCTTAAATGTTTGTTACCGTGGATAGGAGGAGGTCTGGCTTTCGGTTGAGATGTAGTGGCAGGAATAACCTATAAAAGTAGAAGAAGTATGGCAGGTTTAGTTTAGCTTATGTGGCTTGCATTATCTCGGATTAATGTAGCTGGTAGTTGCTATCCTTTGCTCTATTTTACAGCATGCCTAGAGAGCTCAAAGTTGCATTCTTTTGCCCTAATTTACAGCATGTTTAGAAAGTCCAAGTTAGCTTTCTTTTGCTCCATTTTGTAGCATGATTAGCAAGATCAAATTAGTTTTCTTTTTGCTCTATTTTGTAGCATGATTAGTAAGGTTAGATTAGCTTCCTTTTGTTTTTATCACAGCATGTTTAGGAAATCTAAATAAGCTCTCTTTTGGTTTATTTTATAGCATGTTTAGAAAGTCTAAGTTAGCTTCCTTTTGCTCTATTTTATAGCATGTTTAGTAAGTCTGAGTTAGCTTTCTTTTGCTCTATTTTACAGTATATTTAGAAAGTCCAAATTAGCTTTCTTTTGCTCTATTTTCTAGCATGATTAGTAAGTTCAGATTTGCTTTCCTGTGCCTTGTTTTATAACGTGCTTAGAGAGTTCAGATCGGCTTCCCTTGTGTTATTTTCATGAAGCATGCTTGGTTAGTTGTAATCCTACACTTATTAGATATATCTACAGGATTCTAATTGGCTCCAATAAAGGATTATAAGAAGCATGAGTAAAGAAAAAGACTAAAGTCTAGTTAAAAAGAGATAACAAGTAAATTAAAGTAAGAGGCTAGTACCCGACTTCCGAGGTTGTCGTTAAACAAATCCAGGTGACCAATTCCGAGGTCTTGGCCCTGGTAAGACCGAGGTCTTTATCCTCATAGGGCTGGAGGCTTGCTACCCCAGTCACTATTAGAGAGCGCGCAAAACAAAGATGGTACTTAGCCTGGGCCCAAAGAAGAAAAGCAAAGAAAAGAAGAACAAGAAGAAGAAAGTGAAAGAGAAATTAAAAGATTAATTTCTAGTATAAGAAAAGTAAGAAGAACAAGAAGAAGAAAGTGAAAGAGAAATTAAAAAGATTAATTTCTGGTATAAAGATATAAGAAAATGAAACAAATTTATGCTTAGAATCAATAAAAGTTTAGTTCTTTAATTCTAAGCTTACAGTAGTTGTTTCGTTACTTTCCTGTCAGTTAGTGAGCATGTTTAGTATTCAGTTTTATTTCTGTATACCATGAGTACATGTAGCTTTGCTTTTAGCATTTCAGTTTTAGTATTGTTGCATTCTTTTTATGCACTTCGTGTTTTTGTGAGATAGATTAGTACTTACTAAGCGTTTTCGCTTATAGATCTTTTGTTTTCTTTCCTCCTACCGCAGATAAAGGAAAAGCTAAGATATGAAAAGGAGGCGACAGGGTGGTGGTGGTGATGAAGATGTGTGATGTTTGGACTGTGGAGAGATCCAGAGAGTGCTAGCAAACTTGCAGGACCTAATGATTAGAATTTATGCTTTAGTTCTTTTCTTTAAATACTGTTATGAAGTTTATGTGATTGTGATTGAGTTTGATTCGTATTGTAGCTTATTTATGTCTTATTCTGGGAGTTGTGTTTAGTTCTTGTTGCTAGTCTAGTCTTTTGGTTATAGTATGAATTTATTACTGCGTGGTTGTGAATAAAATGTGTTCCAGCCGCATGTGGCTGCGTATATATCTTGTGTATTATAGATTTGGTCACCGGTACAGGGGAGATTCTGTCGAAAATTTTCGGTAGGGTTTCCATGTGATATTTAATCATACCGGTTAAGTAGAGTTAGTAGTTAAGTAACGGTCATCCTTAGAGAGTAGTAGTAGTAAGAAGGGTGGGTCGTTACAGTTGGTATTAGAGCAGTGTTCCATTCTCCAGCATCACACACACATCAGCATCATCCTCGCCGTCTCCAAGTAAGAAAGTATTTAAATTCTTTCTTTATTCTGCTTTCCTTATTATTAACTGCAGTATAGAGTACTTGTTTTTTTTTTTAGTACTAAAGTAAGATAGAAGATTTAGTTTCCCTTTTCTTTATTCATATTTATGTATGATTAGAAGGGTTAGAGAGAGGATACCAAGTCTTTTTCTTTGCATAATTAGATGTTAAGAAAAGGGATGTCCCCGTACCGTTCGTACTGAGAACTTAGATCAGGAGAACGAAGAGCTTAGATCAATGAGCCCAATCTCTCTGAAGTTGTTGCCTAACTCTAGAGACAAGTAGTAGAGCAGTTGCAAGTGATTGCCAATCTGATGGCAAACCAGCAAGCAGTTCCTCCCCCTCCTCCAGCTGTCACTGCAGAGAATCCAGTGGTAACTGAGACTCCACCAGCTGCCCTAGAAGTCGCCACAACACCTGGAAGACAAGAAGCATACCTCATCCAGTGGCTGAAGCTGAAACCAGAAAGCTTCTCAGGCACGACTGAGCCCTGGGATGCCCAGGCTTGGTTCAAGACACTTGAGAGCACAATGGAGCTTCTTGACTGACCAGAAGTCGAGAAGGGTAAATGTGCCTCTTTCTGCCTATCTGGAGATGCTTATATGTGGTGGGAGCGAGTTAAGAGTAAGAGAGTAGTTAACTAGATGAGCTGGGTTGACTTCAAGATAGAGTTTTACGAGGAAGTCTTCTGTCAATGGATCACCAATAAACAGTATGAGGAGCTTATAGAATTCAGACAAGGTGACTTACCAGTAGAAGTAGCGGTCAAAAGATTCGACAGGCTAGCTCGTCTTTGCCTAGAGTTAGTAAGTACAGAGAAAGAACGAGTCAGATGAATGCTGAGACCAGAAATAACGCTTAATGTGAGTAACGAAACTCACCGACTACAGATTGTGAAGAGCTGGTCAGCAGGGTATTAGTGAGCACTATCTGAACAACATCAAAGCACAACGAGCGCAACACAAGCCAGTCAAGATAGAAGACAAGACAGTGGGGAAACAGAGAACCCAGTCAAGTAATCAGAACTGGAAGGACAAAGATAACAAGAAAGACCCAAGCAGGAAGATGTTCGGGTAGTCTGTGAGTATTCAAAGGTATTTCCAGAAGAGCTACCTGGACTACCTCCCAACAGAGAAGTGGAATTTGAAATTAAATTGGTTCATGGTACCGGTCCAATTTCAAAAGCTCCGTATCGCATATCTCCAGCAGAGTTAAAAGAGTTACAAGCACAACTACAGGAGTTACTTGACAAAGGCTTCATTCGCCCTAGTCACTCACTTTGGGGAGCTCCTGTATTGTTTGTCAAGAAGAAAGACGGATCTATGCGAATGTGCATAGATTACAGAGCTCTGAATCAAGTGACGATCAAGAACAAGTACCCCCTTCCCAGGATCGATGACTTATTTGATCAGTTAAGAGGGGCAACAGTGTTCTCGAAGATAGACCTGCGCTCTGTGTACCATCAGCTGATGGTGAAAGAAATAGACATACCTAGAATAGCTTTCAGAACCAGATGCGGACACTACGAGTTTGTAGTCATGCCTTTTGGTGTGACTAATGCACCAGCGGTCTTCATGGACTTAATGAACAGAGTGTTCAGAGAATATCTTGACAAATTGGTCATTGTATTTATCGACGACATTCTGGTCTATTCAAGGACCCCAGAGGAGCATGACACGCACTTGAGGATAGTACTGCAGACTCTTCAGCAAAAGCAGCTTTATGCTAAATTCTCCAAGTGCGAGTTCTGGTTAAATCAGGTGGCGTTTTTAGGTCACATTATTTCTAAAGAAGGTATTCAAGTGGATCAAGCCAAAGTGGAAGCGGTCAACAACTGGAGTAGACCCAAGAACGTCAGAGAGATCAGAAGCTTCCTTGGTTTAGCTGGGTACTACAGGAAGTTCGTGGAGGACTTTTCCAGGATTGCCTCTCCACTAACAGCCCTCACCAGAAAGAACAAGAGATTCTAATGGTCAGATAAATGTGAGCAGAGTTTCCAAGAGCTAAAGAAGAGATTGATCAGTGCTCCAATTCTGACTGTTCCACAGAGCGACAAGAGTTTCAACATCTATAGTGATGCTTCCAAAATGGGCTTAGGAGCTGTACTCATGCAAGAAGGAAAAGTCATAGCTTATGCTTCCAGACAACTCAAAGATTATGAGAAGAACTACCCTACTCATGATCTTGAGCTGGCAGCTGTGGTTTTTTGCACTTAAACCCTGGCGACATTATTTGTATGGAGTTCAGTGTAGAATCTTCACAGATCATCAGAGTCTTAAGTACTTCTTCACTCAGAAGGACTTAAACATGAGACAACGCAGGTGGCTGGAGTTGGTCAAAGATTACGACTGTGAAATCCTCTACCACCCAGGCAAAGCTAACAAAGTGGCAGATGCACTCAGCAGAAAATCCAGTGCATCCCTGATGTCTTGGTCATCATTAGCCCTGCCACTGCAGAAGGAGTTGTTGGATTTTGGACTTGAAATTATTGAAGGGCAACTCTCTGCATTGACCTTAGAGTCCACATTACTTGAGGAGATACAGAGAAAGCAAAGTGAAGACCTAGACATCCAGAAGATCAAGCAGGGGATACAGAAAGAAGATAAATCAGAGTTTCGAGTAGCAGACAGCGGGATTCTTTATCAGGGGAGTCACATTTGCGTGCCCAATGATGAAGAACTGAGGAAGAAGATCTTAGAGGAAGCTCACAGTACACCATATTCCATACATCCTGGTTCTTCCAAGATGTACCATGATGTGAAACAGATGTTCTGGTTGTTAGGACTCAAAAGAGACGTTGCTAAATATGTCAAGACTTGCTTGACATGCCAGAGGGTCAAAGCAGAACACCAGAGACCAGGAGGAGTTCTTCAGCCTCTTCCAATACTAGAATGGAAATGGGAAGACATATCCATAGACTTCATAACAGGTTTTCCAAGAACCACCAATGGATATGATGCGATATGGGTAATAGTAGATCGATTGACCAAGTCTGCTCACTTCCTAGCCATCAAGGTGTCCCACTCCATAGAGCAGTTGACCCAGCTATATGTTAAAGAGGTAGTCAGACTTCATGGAGTTCCTAAATCTATCATTTCTGATAGAGATTGGCGCTTCACCTCACACTTTTGGGAGTGCGTTCAGAATGCACTAGGCACCAAACTCAAGTTCAGCACAGCTTTTCATCCACAGACTGATGGACAGATAGAGCGAGTAAATCAGATTTTAGAAGATATGCTCAGAGCTTGTGCGCTGGATTTCAAGGGAAGTTGGTGCAAGTATCTGTGCTTAGCTGAATTCGCCTACAACAATAGCTATCAGGCCACCATCAAGATGGCACCTTATGAGGCACTATATGGCAGGAAATGCAGATCACCCATATGCTGGCAAGAAGCAGGAGAGAGAAAAGAAATGGAAGTAGAGTTGGGTATTCAGACAGAGCTGATAGACGAGACCACTCAGGCGATCCCGAATGCCCAGAGCAGACAGAAGAGTTATGCTGACACACGCCGTAGGCCACTGGAATTCCAAGTAGGAGATTCAGTTTTCCTCAAGGTCGCTCCTATGAAGGGAGTGATAAGATTGGGCAAGAAGGGCAAATTATGTCCTCGCTATGTAGGACCTTACCTGATCATAGAGAGGATTGGGGAAGTAGCTTACAGGTTGGACTTACCACAAGACATGTCAGCAATACACAATGTATTTCATGTTTCCATGCTAAAGAAGTGTCTCCATGACCCAAGCCAAGTGATTCAGCCTCAGTCAGTGCAGATCCAAGAGGATCTTAGTTATGAGAGTAGACCTACACAGATAGTGGACAGAGCAGTCAAGAGACTAAGAAGCAAAGAAGTACCACAAGTGAAGGTCGTCTGGCAGAACCAGAAGCACGAGGAAGTCACGTGGGAGCGGGAGGACAGTATGAGACAGAAATATCCAGAACTATTCTAAGTTCGAGGACGAACTTTTTATAAGGTATGGGGAATTGTAACGACCCAATTTTCCCTATTTCGAGTTCCAAATGTCTATAAAAATATTTGGAAATGCTTTTAAAATATTCTAGAGATTTTTAGAAATTTTTAGAGTATTTTTACGTAATTTTTGGAGGTCGTTTAGTATGTTTACAAAAAGAAAGAAATTTTGACAAAACCGTTGAAGACGAGGTTCGAACCCACGACCTCGGGTCGGACTGACCCAAGCAAAACCGACCCAATCGGCTGAGCTACATGGTTTTGTTAATCCAATATGGAGAGAATTAGATTTAAAGCAGGGTTATAATTATAACCCGAGTATAAGAAAGGGAATTAGGTTTTGATTTTCCAAAACCTAAAACAATTTCTCCCGAAATTGTTTCTCCCTTTCTCCCTCGCGACAGCGCCGTCTCTCTCGGCGGAAACCAAGAGGAAGCTAGGTCTTGGGTCTCCGGCGCCGGCGAAGCCTTATTCCAGTCATCCTTCACCGTGGGTGGTTATCTCGACGGAGAGGAGCTCGCGGGTACAAGAGGAAGCCAAGTTTTGCAAGCTGCCGAGCCCTAAAAGTCTTCCCCTTTCTTCTTCTCGGTTGTAAGCACAAGAACGAGGTAAGTACTACTCACCTGTGGTAGGAGTTCTCCGAATCTTTGGATTTCGTTTTCTTGCTTTCGGATTTTGCTATGCCGAGTGGAATCATATGCTAGGGCTTTTCTCTCCATGCTCTGTGGACCTAGCCGAATTGCTAAGGTTTCCCTTCCATTCCATTTGTATGAATGGCCTATTAGAGATGTTAGATTCTTTATGTTGGAATTTAAAGCATGCTATACAGAATTTCGCTGCTTGTGCTTGCTGCCGTGAATCAGAGCAGAAGGGATTGGTCGGATTAGGTTATGGTTTTGTGGGCAGGTCACGGGTAGGAGATGAGTTAGATTTCTAGTTGGTAGTGCAGTTTCTGTGGTTGCTGCCATAAACGGAAATGACTCACATGTTTACAATGTCTCAGTGTATGATTTTCTTGCTTTCGGTGTTTGCTGTGCCAAAATTTGCTATGCTAAGTGCTGTGCCAAGAGTTTCTTGCTTGGGTTTGCTGTTGAACAGGACTATAAGCTAGGGTTTTCCCTTTTATTCCTTACCGTCGGTAGCATAACTGTTAAGCATGCCAGTTTATTGTTCGAGTTTAATTGTGTAGAAGGAGTTTAGCTCTTAAATGTTTGTTACCGTGGATAGGAGGAGGTCTGGCTTTCGGTTGAGATGTAGTGGCAGGAATAACCTATATAAGTAGAAGAAGTATGGCAGGTTTAGTTTAGCTTATGTGGCTTGCATTATCTCGGATTAATGTAGCTGGTAGTTGCTATCCTTTGCTCTATTTTACAGCATGCCTAGAGAGCTCAAAGTTGCATTCTTTTGCCCTAATTTACAGCATGTTTAGAAAGTCCAAGTTAGCTTTCTTTTGCTCCATTTTGTAGCATGATTAGCAAGATCAAATTAGTTTTCTTTTTGCTCTATTTTGTAGCATGATTAGTAAGGTTAGATTAGCTTCCTTTTGTTTTTATCACAACATGTTTAGGAAATCTAAATAAGCTCTCTTTTGGTTTATTTTATAGCATGTTTAGAAAGTCTAAGTTAGCTTCCTTTTGCTCTATTTTATAGCATGTTTAGTAAGTCTGAGTTAGCTTTCTTTTGCTCTATTTTACAGTATATTTAGAAAGTCCAAATTAGCTTTCTTTTGCTCTATTTTCTAGCATGATTAGTAAGTTCAGATTTGCTTTCCTGTGCCTTGTTTTATAACGTGCTTAGAGAGTTCAGATCGGCTTCCCTTGTGTTATTTTCATGAAGCATGCTTGGTTAGTTGTAATCCTACACTTATTAGATATATCTACAGGATTCTAATTGGCTCCAATAAAGGATTATAAGAAGCATGAGTAAAGAAAAAGACTAAAGTCTAGTTAAAAAGAGATAACAAGTAAATTAAAGTAAGAGGCTAGTACCCGACTTCCGAGGTTGTCATTAAACAAATCCAGGTGACCAATTCCGAGGTCTTGGCCCTGGTAAGACCGAGGTCTTTATCCTCATAGGGCTGGAGGCTCGCTACCCCAGTCACTATTAGAGAGCGTGCAAAACAAAGATGGTACTTAGCCTGGGCCCAAAGAAGAAAAGCAAAGAAAAGAAGAACAAGAAGAAGAAAGTGAAAGAGAAATTAAAAGATTAATTTCTAGTATAAGAAAAGTAAGAAGAACAAGAAGAAGAAAGTGAAAGAGAAATTAAAAAGATTAATTTCTGGTATAAAGATATAAGAAAATGAAACAAATTTATGCTTAGAATCAATAAAAGTTTAGTTCTTTAATTCTAAGCTTACAGTAGTTGTTTCGTTACTTTCCTGTCAGTTAGTGAGCATGTTTAGTATTCAGTTTTATTTCTGTATACCATGAGTACATGTAGCTTTGCTTTTAGCATTTTAGTTTTAGTATTGTTGCATTCTTTTTATGCACTTCGAGTTTTTGTGAGATAGATTAGTACTTACTAAGCGTTTTCGCTTATAGATCTTTTGTTTTCTTTCCTCCTACCGCAGATAAAGGAAAAGCTAAGATATGAAAAGGAGGCGACAGGGTGGTGGTGGTGATGAAGATGTGTGATGTTTGGACTGTGGAGAGATCCAGAGAGTGCTAGCAAACTTGCAGGACCTAATGATTAGAATTTATGCTTTAGTTCTTTTCTTTAAATACTGTTATGAAGTTTATGTGATTGTGATTGAGTTTGATTCATATTGTAGCTTATTTATGTCTTATTCTGGGAGTTGTGTTTAGTTCTTGTTGCTAGTCTAGTCTTTTGGTTATAGTATGAATTTATTACTGCGTGGTTGTGAATAAAATGTGTTCTAGCCGCATGTGGCTGCGTATATATCTTGTGTATTATAGATTTGGTCACCGGTACAGGGGAGATTCTGTCGAAAATTTTCGGTAGGGTTTCCATGTGATATTTAATCATACCGGTTAAGTAGAGTTAGTAGTTAAGTAACGGTCATCCTTAGAGTGTAGTAGTAGTAAGAAGGGTGGGTCGTTATACTATTAAAACTATTTTAAATTAAAAGTTAATTAAAATTATTTTAACACTTATTTCAAAATTAATTAAACTTAATTAAAATTATTTTAGCACTTATTAAAAAATTATTTTAAACTTATTTAAAATTGTTTTAAAATTATTAAAAATTATTTTAAACTTATTAAAAATTGTTTCAAAAATTATAAAAAAATTATTTTAAACTTATTAAAAATTTTATTTTAAACTTATTAAAAATTGTTTTAAATTTTTTAAAATTTATTTTAAACTTATTAAAAATTGTTTTAAAATTATTAAAAATTATTTTAAACTTATTAAAAATTATTTTAAACTTATTAAAAATTGTTTTAAAATTATTAAAATTTATTTTAAACTTTTTAAAAATTGTTTTAAACTTATTAAAAATTATTTTAGACTTAATTAAAAAAAATATTTTAAACTTATTAAAAATTATTTTAAACTTAGTTAAAAAATTATTTTAAAATTGTTAAAGATTATTTTAAACTTATTAAAAATTATTTTAAACTTATTAAAAAATTATTTTAATCTTTATTAAAAATTATTTTAAACATAATTAAAATTATTTTAAACTTAATTAAAAATTATTTTAAAAATTATTTTAAACATAATTAATATTATTTTATACTTATTAAAAATTATTTTTACATATTAAAACTTATTAATTTTAAAAAAATAATAATAATATAAATAATTAAATAAATAAATAAATAAAGGTTCCATCGACCGAACAAATGGTTCGATCGACCGAACACTTTTAATGACTGATTAAATTATTCGGTCGACCGAATCGGTTTATCGGTCTACCGAAAACATAAAATCTCATCCGTTCAACTACTCTCCACCCACCTTGTATCTGTGCCAAAATAAAATTATCGGTCAACCGAACAGTTTTATTGGTCAACCGAACGTCTACTCATCGATCAAAAGGACGAGAAATTTAAGGGATCGGTCGACCGAACCCCTTATCGATCGACCGATCACCCTCTATATAAACAGAATCGGGCAACCTTTAGTACTAATCAACAAATTCATTCTCCTCTCTTCTAATCTGACTCGCCGATTCTAGCCTCACCTCACCTCCGAAAATGCCTTAGTAATTATCTAGTCCTTTCTCAATTAATTATATTCTCCAATATTAATTTTTCATTATCTTTATATAGTGAGAAAAGTAGAGCTATTGCACAACGAGAGGCTAGCTCTCTTAATCCCAGCCAAGACCCTAGGTTCTCTTCCGAAGAATTGTGTCAATCTTTTCCTAATAAGAAATTTAAGGTGTTAGGAACGCGTTGTCTTGATCTTCAATTCTATCAAACTTTCTGTCCTGAGGTCATAGACATCACACAGCACTTTCAACTAGACAGTATTGTCTTTTGTCATCATGCATATAATCCTATTTTGTGTTCTGAATTTTATCACAATCTGTGTGAACTTGATCCCCATTATTATAGGACTAGAGTTGCTACTCGAGATATGTTGTTTGATCTTAACATGTTTATTCGTTTTCTATGGATACGACCTTCAGTTAATCGTATCTTTTTTAGTAAGTCTCTTCCCGATCCATTACCTGCTCCTTTCTCTCATCTGACCCTTGACATCATGTATGCCGACTTCTTTGAGGGACCTCGTCCTAAAAAGATGTCAACTGTACCCCTTAGTCCAAAAGATAATGCTTTTTATAAGATGATCATGTCTTGCATTTATCCATTATCATCTGGTGATCAGGGTGTCTTACATCCTATTCATCTCTTTCTGATGTATGCTCTTAGACATAGACTAGACTTTGACTTAGGATACTAGGTATACAGATCTATCATTTACTATTCAGGGTACAGTACTTCATATAAGGTTCATATGGTTTAGTGTCATGTTCTTACTGCCTACATTGCTTCTCTGGGTGTGGGAGTTCATCGGGGAAAGTTGATTGAGCTATCAGATTTTGATCTTGTCGGGATTAGGCAGTTGTCCTTGGCTGGGATTAAGACTAGCGTCGAGGGGCTTGTGTACAAGCGAACTCATCCACACTACATCCCACCGGCTGTCGACGACCCTATTGCTGAGGATGATCCGATCCCAGTTACTGCGCCTCCTCCTGTGTTTATTGATCCTAGATTTGCCATGACACCCTACTTTGATTTTTCTCAAAGCAGTTCATATGCTCCTCCTCCTCCTCCAACTAGTGACTTTTTTACCCGTCTACGAGATGATATTTTTAGTCGCTTTGACTCCTTGGAAACAAAAATAGATGATCAGTACAGCTCTCTTCAGGAACAAATTGCAGATTTTCGTCAAGAGATGATAGAGCGTACTGATGCTTTAGAGAAGGAGTAGCGGAGGATGTTTGATTATTATCGAGATGATGAGGATGAGGATGAGTGATTCTGGGGATCTGTTGTTTGTGACTTATTATATCTATTAACTTGAATTATGACTATGTTTAATCTTAAGGAATTTCTAGTTAGTCATGTTTTTTTTTAAAGTAATTCTTTGCTAAATTTTATAGAATAGGTTTTTTGTTTTGAAATTTTTACTTAGTTTATTTTTCAAAATTATTTTTCTAAAAATCCCCTTTCAAATTTTTGGTTTTCAAATTTTTTAATTTTCTGGAGTAGCTTAGGATCTACCATAGATTGCATGATCCTATAGTTCTAGGAGCCAACATCTCACAAGTACAGTAGGATTCCTTGTTTGATAACTTAGAATTGGTGAGATGCTTAGGTCTTAGCCCTAAATTTCAGATGTTTATTTCTGTGCATCGTCATAAATCTGGGCTTTAAACAATATACATGAATCAATTTGGGTTAACAAACTAGTAAAAACCTAGTTAGTACTAAATATTCAAATTAACCAACCTGAGTCATCAGCTACTATCTTATGGTAGTTAGCCTTGAACAAAGGTTGGACATTTCATCATAAGGACAAATTTTCCTTAGTTTTCCTACTCATGCTTGGACTTTAAGAATTTGTCAATTTTAGGGGGAGCTTCAATACAAGATTTTTTAAGCTTATATTATTGATCAAATTATTTTCAAAATATATATCTTTTTCAATTTTCAAAAGATTATTTCTCAAAATTCATTCTTTTCAAAATATTTTTTATTCTTTTCAAAATATTACTTTAAAAAAATCATTCTTTTCAAAATATTATTTTTCAAAATTCATTCTTTTCAAAATATTTTTAATTCGTTTTCAAAAGTCATTCTTTTTCAAAATTCAAAATATAATTTTTCAAAATGTTGTTCAAAATTTTTTCTTTTCAAAATAAAATTTTCAAATGTTTTAATTTTTAAAATCTCTTTCAAATTTTATTCTTTTCAACATATAATTTTCAGATATTAAAAAAAAACTTAGTATTTTTTTTAGTAATCAAACTTAGTATTATGTTTAAATTCTTTGATAATTCTATTCATAATTTACTTTACTTAGTTAAAATTTTCATATTTTAATCATTTATATTTAGTAAATGTTATGGTTAAATCTTACTTGGTTTTTAGTTCTGCCCCTATTTTTTATGTGTGTCAAAGGGAGAGAGATAGTGAATTCAGGGGAAGTTATTTAACTCAGGGAGGGGGGGGATTGCTTGTTTATTTACTTGTTGCATATTTTAAATTAACTTTGAATCTTGGTTGCCAAACATCAAAAAGGGAGAGATTTTTGGTGCAAGTTGCACCAGAATCAAACCTGATTTTTGATGTTGTCAAAGGTTCAAGTTAAGTCTTGTTATGATCTAACAAGTTGATTGAGTGTGCAGGATGTTTACTCAACCAAGAAAGACCTAGTTGGATGCTAGGCAGGAGAAATCTTAGCAGATCGTGGAACCCAGGTGCAAGTCCAAGGAGGTCGAGAGGACCTGAAGCTTGGCAGTATGATCGAGTGGTCTGGAGGACCTAAGATCAAGGGAAAAGTCCTGGCGAGCCGATCAGAGCTAAGTGAAAAGTCCAAACTAGATCTGGAGGATCTAAGTTTGGTGGGTAGGTTGAGGTAAACAACTGGAGGAGCGACAGTGAGGTCGAGTTCCAGAAGGGAACAACCCTAGGTCGCTGATCCAACTGAAGAAATCGGGAAGGTTTCCAAGTTGAGATCAAGAATAATTCTACTGTTCTTTTATTATTCATTCATTATTATGCTGTGTGCTAACATCTATGTTGCAGGAAGTTTTTGTTCTAACACTGTGCTGCAGGTCAGACTGGATCGGTCAACCGAACCAGCGGTTCAGTCGACCGAAGAAAGCATAACAGACAAAATCAGAAAGCAAACAGCTCAGACCAGATCAAAGTCAAAGTCCGATCAAAGCTTGATCGGTCGACCAAACAGTAAGATCGATCGACCGATCCCTGGTGACTCAGGACAGACCAAGTTAACAAACATCGCTCAGCAGAAAAGGGAAAAGGCTTATCGGTCGACTGAACCGGATGACCGGTCGACCGATCAAATCAAAATTAATTGCAGCATTAATGAGGATCTCGGTAGATTTCACGAACAGGGAAATAGACTGTTCGGTCGATCGAAAAATGGGTTCGGTCGACCGAACCATTCATGAGCATTTATTGCGACAGATCGAGCCAGCTGTAATCTTCAGCGAGGAAGGAATGGAGCTAGTTCAGTCGATCGAAAAGAGGGATCGGTCGACCAAACCTCCAGTACTCTTATAAATTGAGGCTCGAAGTCAGAGGCAGGATACAACTTTCTAATCAATACTGGTGCTCTACAAGCTGCTCACGCCTACGATTTCAGCAAGCAACTTCATTCGTGCCAACCAAGCTTCGTCTTTTAAATCTTATTGTCGGTATACTTATTTTATATTGCACTTAATTTACATAAGATAGTAGGTGTGCTACTATCTTAACATTCTTGTAACTCTACGATTCACTTCTTTCCAAACATTTTAGAAAGAAGGATTTTAGTGGTTTGCCCATCGGTGCGGTCAAGGACTGTGGGCCTTCGAGTAGTAGTCGAGTTAGACTCCAAACGAAGTAAAATACTTTGTCTCCTTTTTATTTCCACTGCACGACTTTGATTTGAAAGAAAAGAATAGTTTTAAAAAATGTGATATTCACCCCCCCGCCTCTATCACTCCAAACGATCTATCAGTCTGCAGTCTGTCCAAATTCATCACTGTCCTATTTTCGGCACAACACTATCCCTTATTTTGGGAGACACGACCGTGTGGAATCCACACGACCGGAGTCTACCTTAGCTCTGGTCTAGTGGCATGGCCGTGTGGATTCCACATGGCCATGTGCTACTTAGCTTTGGAAATTGACACGATCATGCGGATTCCACATGGTTGTTAGGTTGTTTGCTCTACTTTGTGGCACAATTGTGTAGGTTCACACAACCACGTGGTTGACCGATCATCCCAAGTTTCCTTTTCCTTCTGATTGACACCGATGATCTGTTCTGTGCTAAGTCATCATGGTTCGGTTGACGGATAGTCTGGTTCGGTCGACCGATCAAGTTTTGACTGGACTCTGGTCTGATCTGTTCTGAACTGATAACTGCTTTGAATTGACCTAGTTCGGTCGACCGATCCTCCTGTTCGGTCGAACGATCCTTCTGTTCGGTAGACTGATCCTCCTGTTCGGTCGACGGGCTAGACCTGCAAAATAGTGTTAAGTAAAACATCCTGGAAAACAAATGTTATCACAATAATATTATAATGCATGAGTAATATAAAAGAGAGTAGAACTGTCTTGATCTCAACTTGAAAACCTTCCCAGTTTCTTCAGTTGGATCAACGACCTAAGGTTGTTCCCTTCTGGAACCCAACCTCACTGTCGCTCCTCCAGTTGTTTACCTCAACCTACCTGCCAAACTTAGATCCTCCAGATCTAGTTTGGACTTTTAACTTAGCTTTGATCGGCTCGCCAGGACTTTTTCCTTGATCTCTGGTCCTACAGACCTCTCGATCGCACCGCCAAGCTTTGAGTCTCCTCTACCTACTTGGACTTGCACCTAGGTTCCACGATCTGCTAAGATTTCTCCTACCTAGCCTCCAACTAGGTCTTTCTTGGTTGAGTAAATAGCCTGCACACTCAATCAACTTGTTAGATCACAACAAAACTTAACTTGAACCTTTGACTACATCAAAACTTAGGTCTGATTCTGGTGCAACTTGCACCAAAAATCTCCCCCTTTTTGATGTTTGGCAATCAAGATTCAAAGTTAAGTTAAAATATGTAGAACTTAAATAAACAAGCAATTTATCTTTTAATTCTCCCCTGAGTTAAACAACTCCCCCTGAGTTAAACAACTCCCCATGAATTCACTATCTCTCCCCCTTTGACACACATAAAAAAAATGGGGAAAACCATAAAAGCAAGTAAAAGAAACATGCTCAAAAAAACAACTTAGTTCAGTGTGAACCTAGTAGTAATAAACATGTAAAAAATTATAACAAGTTTTTTAGAAACATAGAAAAATTCTAATCATAAAAATATGTATAACACTTTGAAAATATCTTTTACTTGAATGAAGGATAGAATTTGAAAGCAAGAAGAATAAGGAAGTAAAAATTTGAGATCTTTTGCCAAGTTAAAAAAATAGTGATGTTAAAAATTTCAAAACAAAGTAAAGTAAAAAAAATAGACAATTTGAAAATTTTCACCAAGTTAAAATTTTTGAAAAAGATTTTTAAAATGAATTTTGAAAAGTTTGAAAAATTTTATTAAAAAGATTGATTTTGAATTTTATTTTGAAAACTTTTGAAAAAGAATATGAAAACAAAGTAAGATATATAATTTTGAGAGTATGAAAATTTTGACTAAGTAGAATATTTTGAAATATTTCAAAAATTGTCAAAAATTGATTTTTTAAGACTTGAAAAATAGCCTTAAAAAAATAGCTCAATGCTCCCCCTAAAAGTGATGACAACCTAAAAGTCCAAGCATGGTTAGAAAGACTAAGGAAAGATTGTACTTATGATGAAATGTTCAACCGTTGTACAAGGCTAACTACCACAAGATAGTAGCTATTGACTCAGGTTGGTCAATTTGAGTGTTTAGGACTAACTAGGTTTTTACTAGCTAGTTAACTCAAAATGATTCATGTATGTTGTTTAAAGCCCAGATTTATAGCGATGCACTGACATAAGAATTTGAAATCTTAGGTCATGTCCTAAGCATCTCACCCATTCTAAGTTATCAAGTAAGGGAACCTACTGTGCTTGTGAGATACTGGCTCCTAGAACTATAGGAATATGCAGTTCTACGGTAGAACCTAGGCTACTCCAGAAAATTAAAATATTTTGAAAGAGTTTTGAAAAATAAAATTTTGAAAGGGGGATTTTTTACAAAAATAATTTGGAAAAATAAACTAAGTAATAATTTTCAAAATTAAAAGAACTTATTCTATAAAACACATCTCTAATTGCCTTCTTAAGTTACTAAACTCTGCTTCAGGTAATGGTTTAGTGAAGATATCCGCTAAGTTAGATTTAGATTCAATATAGTTAAGTTCAATGCCCACTTTTGAAACATGATCCCTAATGAAATGATGTTTTACTT
Organism: Zingiber officinale; assembly: GCF_018446385.1. Classification (NCBI taxonomy): domain Eukaryota; kingdom Viridiplantae; phylum Streptophyta; class Magnoliopsida; order Zingiberales; family Zingiberaceae; genus Zingiber; species Zingiber officinale. Next base: position 55,635,103 of record NC_056006.1, on the reverse strand, counting down.
CTATATGTTTCGTTCTAGAGTGATGAATTGGATTTTTAGTTAGATTTATAGAGCTAATATTATCAATGTAGGTTTTTACATTTTTATAATCTAGATTAAAGTCTTTTAAGGTATGTGACATCCATAGCAATTGGGCTACACATTCGCCCATCGCAATGTATTCGACATCGGTGGTTGATAATGTAACACATTGTTGCTTACGACTAAACCAACTAACTAAAGATGATCCTAGTAATTGACATCCTCCACTAGTACTCTTTCTATCTAACTTACACCCGGCATAATCAGAATAAGAATATCCGATCAAGTCAAATTGCGAAGTTCTAGGGTACCATATTCCTACATTAATAGTTTCTTTTAAATATTTAATAATTCTTTTAACCAATGATAAATGGGACTCTTTCACACAAGTTTGGTATCGGGAGCACATACTGACGGCAAATAAAATGTCGGGTCTGCTTGCCATTAGATAAAGTAAACTTCCTATCATGCTTCTGTACAATTTTAAGTCAATAGATTTTCCATTTTCTTCACTATCAAGATTTATGTTACTTGCCATAGGTGTTTTAATTTCTTTGGAATTTTCCATACCAAATTTTTTAATAAGGTCTTTTGTGTATTTAGTTTGATGTACATAGTTATCATCTTTAGTTTGTATAATTTGAAGACATAAGAAATAGTTTAATTCACCAACTAAACTCATTTCAAATTCATTTTCCATTAAAGTGACAAATTCATTTAAGAATTTTGAGTTGGTTGATCCAAATACAATATCGTCAACATAGACTTGAACTAAGAAAATGTATAAATTAAAAGTTTTAATAAAAAGTGTAGGATCAATTTGTCCTTCTTTAAACCCTTTTGATTTAAGAAAACTAGATAGTCTTTCATACCAAGCCCTAGGTGCTTGTTTTAGTCCATATAAAGCCTTTTTTAGCTTAAAGACATGGGTTGGTTTTTCTACATCCTCAAATCCGGGTGGTTGACTTATGTAGACTTCTTCCTTAATATATCCATTTAGGAAAGCCAATTTAACATCCATTTGGTATAACTTGAAACCTTTAAATGCTGCATAGGCTAGCAACATTCTAATTGATTCAAGTCTGGCTATCGGGGCATAAGTCTCATCGTAATAGAGTCCTTCGACTTGACTTAACCCTTTCACTACCAGACGGCTTTATTTCTTAATATTTCTCCTTGATCGTCTAATTTATTTCTAAAACCCAATTTAGTATTAATGATTGACCTATCTATTGGTGGAGAACTAAATCCCAAACCTGATTTCGTTCAAATTGGTTTAACTCTTCTTGCATTGCAATTACCCAGTCAGGTTCTGCCAGTGCAGCAGTTATGTTTTTAGGTTCGATTTTGGATATTAGGGCTATTTGACTTAAGTTCCTAAAGGCAGATCTTGTTTGAACTCATAATTCAGGATTTCCTATGATTTGATCAATTGGATGATTAGGGTTAGATTTTACTATTCTTGAAGTAGACTTTTCAAGTTGATTGGTTTGTGTAAATTTGTCTTCATCGTCGTTATCAACTGAACCATGTTTAGACATGTCATCGTATTCGTTAAAGGTTACATTAGTGATTTCTTCAATTTTTAAAGTAGACTTATTATAAACCCTATAGGCTCTACTTGTAGATGAATAACCTAGAAATATTCCTTGTCGAGTCTTTGAAGTAAATTTACCTAAGTAATCTTTAAGATTTAATATATGTACATTACATCCAAATACTTTAAAATATTTTATGTTTGGAATTTTATTAAAATAAATTTCATAAGATGTTTTATTTATATATTTATTAATTGTAATTTTATTTTGGACATAACAAGTTGTATTAACAGCTTCAGCCCAGAAATACTTTGGTAAATAATATTCATTTAACATTACCCGTGAGGCTTCTTGTAAAGTTCTATTTTTACGTTCTACTTGTTGGTGCAAGTTGCACCAGAATCAAACCTGAGTTTTGATGTTGTCAAAGGTTCCAAGTTAAGTCTTGTTGTGATCAAACAAGTTGATTGAGTGTGCAGGATGACTACTCAACTGGAAAAGTCCTAGCTGGAGGCTAGGCAGAAAAGTCTTAGTAGATCGTGGAACCCAGGTGCAAGTCCAAGCAGGTCAAGGGGACCCAATGCTTGGCGGTGTGATCAAGAAGTCTGGAGGACTGAAGATCAAAAGAAATGTCCTAGGGAGCCGATCAAGGCTGAGTGAAAAGTCCAAACTGGATCTGGAGGATCAAAGTTTGGCAAGTAGGTTGAGGTAAGTAAACTGGAGGAGCGACAGTGAGGTCGGGTTCCCAGAGGGAACAACCTTAAGTCGCTGATCCAACTGAAGAAACCGGGAAGGTTTCAAAGTTGAGATCAAGACAGTTCTACTGTCTTTTATATTACTCATGCATTATAATATTATTGTGCTAACCTTTATATTGTAGGATGTTTTTGTTCTAACACTGTTTTGCAGGTCAGGCTTGATTGGTCGACCGAACCAGAGGATCGGTCGACCGAAACAGAAGTTATCAAAGCAGTGTTTCAGATCAGACCAAAACAGACTGAGTCCGATCAAATCTTGATCGATCGACCGAACCTTGGTGATTCAGCACAGCCAGTACATCAGACACGATCAGCAAGCAAAGGAAAGAAGGGATGATTGATCGACCAAACAAGAGGATTGGTCGATCGATCCAATCAACATTAAACGCGCATTAATTCAAGATTCTAGCAGACTTCGACGAACAAGGTAAAAGCTTGTTCGGTCGACCGATAAAAGGGTTCGGTCGACCGAACCATTGAAGGCCAGTTAATGAAGAATTTATGAGCCAGCGTCAGACTCCAACTGTGGGTGATCGGAGCTGGTTCAGTCGACCGAAAAGAGGGATCAGTCGACTGAACCTCAGTGCACCTATAAATTAAGGCTCGAGGTGAGAGGCCAACAACAACTTTACTGATAAAAAAATTGATGTTCTACAAGTTGCTCGAAGCAACAAGTCTCCATCAATCTCTGCATTCGCGCCGACCACAAGCTTCGACTTTCAAATTCATTTGTCGGTAAATTTATTATTGTTGCACTTAAATTATATAAGATAGTAGAGCTGTTACTATCTTATATCTCTTGTACTTGTACGATCTGCTTCTCTCCGAGGAGTTCGGAGAGAAGAGTTTTAGTGCTTTGCCCATCGGTGCGATCAAGGACTGCGGACCTTCGAGTAGGAGTCGAGCTAGGCTCCGAACGAAGTAAAATACCTTGTCTCTCTTTATTTTCCGTTGCACGACTTTGGTTTCAAAAGAAAAGAATAATTTTAAAGCGCGTGATATTCACCCCCCCCTCTATCGCTTCAAACGATCTATCAATTGGTATCAAAGCAAGTTAGCTCTGAAATTTCTTAATCGATTTTCAAAGCAACTTTTAAAATCTTTTCTTTTCATTTTTTTTCTGAATAATTTTTATTTTTCAAGCACTACTAATCCCAAGACAAAAGTCTTGGAAATACTTTTTCTTTTTGATCTCTGTTTTGCAAGGAGGTCGAACTCATATCAAGAAGGCTATAGCACGGTTCGACCTCCACTATTCAAGGGAGAGAATTTTAGTTACTGGAAGAATAGAATGGAGTGTTACTTGAAGTCCGACATCGAGCTCTGGTTCATAATTTTGAAAGGATATACTCCCCCAACGAAGGATGGAACATCAATAGAACCAGAAGAATGGACTCCCTAAATGATCAAGAAGGCACAATTGAACTACAAGGCTATCAACACCATTCAATGTGGACTTACAATGGAGGAGTTGAACCGAGTTGGTCCCTACGACAATGCCAAAGACTTGTGGGACTCACTAGTCAAGTTACACGAAGGAACCAACGACTCGAAGGTAAACAAACGAGATCTTCTTTTAAATATTTACTTAATATAAAAATGTTTCCTAGAGAGACGACCTCGCAAATACACGCCCGACTAAAGGACATCCTCAACGGTCTTCACCTGATCGGACACGAACTCAAAAATCGCGATACAATAAGGTACGCTCTAAACGCTTTTCCGAGGAATGCTTTGTGGGCATCAATTGTAGATGCATACAAAGTTTCCAAAGATCTTTCAATTCTTAAGTTAGATGAATTGTTTTGCGAGTAGGAATTACACGAGCAATCTAACATGAGCCATGTCGAGAAAGGAGTTGCTTTGTATGCAGGTTCAAGCAAAGAGACAAAATCAAAAATGAAGATCGAGTCTGAAAGCAAGTCAGACTCAACAAACGAAGAAGAACTAGTCAACATGGTCCGAAGATTGTTGACTAAGAAAAAGTTCAGAAGAAATACCAAAAAGACTCCACCGAACCAGATCCAAAACAAATCAGAAATGATTTGTTATGGATGCTACAAAAAGGGGCATTTCAAAAATGAATGCCCAAATCGGAAAGAAGAACGACCCAAATCGACAAGACGGAAGAAGGCACTTCAAGCAACTTGGGACGAAACCTCTTCCGACGAATCCGACACGGAACAAACAAAGCACTCAAGCCATCTTGCATTTATGGCAAGAAATGAAGATTCCGACTCCGAGTCCGAGGACGAGTACGAGTCCGAGATCGACATCAAAGGCAATGGATCGGAAGATCCAAATACGGTAACAATTTATTCAAAGTCAAATTTACTTAAAGTAGTTAAATGCTTGTTTAAAAAATTAGCAAAATCGGGAAAACAAAATAACTTGTTACTTAAGGAAATATACCACCTTAAGCATTTTTTATAATTTTAAAATAATTTTTAATAAGTTTAAAATAATTTTTAATAAGTTAAAATAATTTTTAATAATAAAATAATTTTTAATAAGTTTAAAATAATTTTTAATAAGTTTAAAATAATTTTTAATAAGTTTAAAATAATTTTTAATAAGTTTAAAATAATTTTTAATAAGTTTAAAATAATTTTTAATAATAAAATAAATTTTAATAAGTTTAAATAATTTTTAATAAGTTTAGTTTGAAACAGATTTGAATTAATTAGAATTAATTTTAGTTTCAATTTGTAACGACCCGGCCCTTTGGCCTCTTGGGCGGCCCTTGTGGCGGCCCAACTGGTGGCCCTTATGTCATCGGCCCATTTGGCGACCTCTCATGTCGTCGACCGACGACCCTTGGCCGTGCCGTTATTCACTATGACTTTCCACCCCTGGCCAGTGGATTTTTGCCTCCCCCAGGATTCGAACTCTAAACCTCCAGGCTTAAGTATTAGAGTTTATGAATCCTGGTAACCATGTGAGATCATCTCACTTGGTTACCAGGATTCATAAACTCTACTACTTAGCTTGGAGGTTTAGAGTTCGAATCCTGAGGGGGTCGCCCAAGAGGCCAAAGGGCCGGGTCGTTACAATAAAAAGGTACCTTTTTATTGTAACGACCCAACCCTTTGGCCTCTTGGGTAGCCCTTGTGGTGGCCTAACTGGCGGCCCTTATGTCGTCGGCCCATTTAGAGACATCTCATGTCGTCGACCGACGGCCCTTTGGCCGTGTCGTTACTCACTAGGACTTTCCATCCCTGGCAGTGGATTTTTGCCTCCCCCAGGATTCGAACTCTAAACCTCTAGGCTTAAGTATTAGAGTTTATGAATCCTGGTAACCAAGTGAGATCAAGAACAAGTAACCCCTTCTCAGGATCAACGACTTATTTGATCAGTTAAGAGGGGTAACAGTGTTCTCAAAGATAGACCTGCGCTCTGGGTACCATCAGCTGAAGGTGAAAAAAAAGTGGATATACCCAGAACGACGTTCAGGACCAGATTCGGACACTACGAGTTTGTAGTCATGCATTTTGGTGTGACTAATGCACCAGCGGTCTTCATGGACTTGATGAATAGGGTGTTCAGAGAATTCCTTGACAAATTGTCATTGTGTTCATCGACGACATTCTAGTCTATTCCAGAACCCCAGAGGAGCATGACACGCACTTGAGAATAGTTCTGCATATCCTACAGCAGAAACAACTCTATGCTAAATTCTCAAAGTGCGAGTTTTGGTTAAAGCAGGTGGCGTTTCTAGGTCACATTATTTCTAAAGAAGGTATTCAAGTGGATCCAGTCAAAATAGAAGCGGTCAACAACTGGAGTAGACCCAAGAATGCCAGGGAGATCAGAAGCTTCCTTGGTTTAGCTGGGTACTACAGGAAATTCGTAGAGAACTTTTTCCAGGATAGCCTCTCCACTAACAGCTCTCACCAGAAAGAACAAGAGGTTTGAATGGTCAGACAAATATGAGCCGAGTTTCCAAGAACTCAAGAGGAGACTGACCAAAGCTCCCATTCTGACCGTTCCAGAGAGTGACAAGAGTTTTGACATCTACAGTGATGCTTTCAAGATGGGCTTAGGAGCTGTACTCATGCAAGAAGAAAAAGTCATAGCCTATGTATTCTAGACAACTCAAAGACTACGAGAAGAACTATCCCATTCATGATCTTGAGCTGGCAGCTGTGGTTTTTGCACTGAAACTCTGGCGACATTATTTGTATGAAGTTCAGTGTAGAATCTTCACAGATCATCGGAGTCTTAAGTACTTCTTCCCTCAGAAGGACTTAAACATGAGACAGCGCAGGTGGCTAGAGTTGGTCAAAGATTACGACTGTGAAATCCTCTACCACCCAGTCAAAGCTAACAAAGTGGCAGATGCACTAAGCAGAAAGTCCAGTGCATCCCTGATGTTCCTGTCATCATTAGCCCTACCACTGCAGAAGGAGTTGTCAGACTTTGGAATGAAAATTATTTATGGGCAACTCTCTACATTGACCTTAGAGTCTACCTTGCTTGAGGATATACAGAGAAAGTAAAGTGAAGATCCAGATATCCAGAAGATCAAGCAAGGGATACAGAAAGAAGAAAATTCGGAGTTTCGAGTATCAGACAGTGGAATTCTTTATCAGGGGAGCCGCCTGTGCGTCCCCAATGATGAAGAACTGAGAAAGAAAATTTTAGAAGAAGCTCATAGTACACCTTACTCCATGCATCCTGGTTCTACCAAGATGTACCAAGACATGAAACAAAGAATTGAGACTGCCCAGAGTAGACAGAAGAGTTATGCTGACACACGTCGTAAGCCACTTGAAGTCCAAATAGGGGATTCAGTCTTTCTCAAGGTTACTCCTATGAAGGGAGTGATGAGATTTGGCAAGGAGGGCAAATTAAGTCCTCCTACGTAGGACCTTACCTGATCATAGAGAGGGTTGGGAAAGTAGCTTACAAGCTGGACTTACCATAGGACATGTCAGCAATACATGATGTATTTCATGTCTCCATGCTAAAGAAGTGTCTCTACGACCCTAGACAAGTGATTGAGCCTCAGTCATTGCAGATCCAAGAAGATCTTACCTATGAGAGCAGACCTACACAGATAGTAGATAGAGCAGTCAAGAGACTAAGAAATAAAGAGGTACCACTAGTGAAGGTCATCTGGCAGGACCAAAAGCACGAGGAAATCACTTGGGAGCGGGAGGACAGCATGAGACAGAAGTATCCAGAACTATTCTAAGTTCGAGGACGAACTTTTTATAAGGTATGGGGGATTGTAACGACCCGATTTTCCCTATTTCGAGTTCCAAATGTCCATAAAAATATTTGGAAATGCTTTTAAAATATTCTAGAGATTTTTAGAAATTTTTAGAGTATTTTTACGCAATTTTTGGAGGTCGTTTAGTATGTTTACAAAAAAAGAAAGAAATTTTGACAAAAATCATTGAAGGCGAGGTTCGAACCTATGACCTCGGGTCGGACTGACCCAACTAAACCCAGCCCAACCAGCTGAGCTACACGGACTTTGTCAATCCAATATGGAGAAAATTGATATTAAAGCATAGTTGTGATTAAACCCGAATATAAGAAAGGAAATTAGGTTTTCATTTCCGAAAAACCAAAACAATTTCTCTCAAAAATCCCTCTCCTTGGCGCCTCCTCTTCCTCGGGAGAAAACCGCAGGCACACCTAGGTGATTCCGGCGGCCGGCCAAAGCTTCCCGAGGGGCTCTCTTCAACTCCTTAAGGTCGCCTTGTCAGGGGAAGCACGCGAGCACAAAGGAAGCACCGCGAGCTCGGGTTTTCTCCGAACCCTAGAATCTCTTCCACCCTTCGGTTGTAAGTCCAAGAACCGGCAGTAAGTACTACTCACCTGCGGTAGGAGTTGTTTCGGGTTCCTTTATTTTCCTTTTTGATTCTTCCTTTGCTTCCGAGGCCTAGCATGAACCCTAGACTCTTAGTATTTGGCTGCACAGCAAGATCGACCTCTTCTTTATACGAGCACAGCATGTTAAGATTTAGAAATCGGGTTCTATGTTCAGTTTGAATTCAAAGCATGTTGTAAAGATTTTTGGTTTCTTTTAGTTCTCTGCCGTGAGTCTTAAAGGAAGAAGATGAATGATGGGTTCCCTTGTAGTTTAACAAGCCTGTACAGTTGGTGATTTGGAAGTGCAGTTTCAAAATTCGGTTGTTTGTTTTTTAGATAGCTGTGAGTTATGCCTCCTCCATTATTTAGCCATGACCATTAGTGTTTAAAGCTTGAAACATTGATGTTTTGTGCTTCTGTGCTTGCTGCCGTGGGCTTTGAAGGAAGGAGAAGAAGGGATAGGTTGTGGTCACTGGAATGGATAGTCATGGGTAGCATTTTTGGTCTCTTTTGCGTGTTACCAGGGTGCTGAATAGTGGCAGGAGTAGCCTATATAAGTAGAAGAAGTATTGCAGATTTGGTTTAGCTTATGTGGCTTGCATTATCTCGGATTAATAGGGCTGGTAGTTAACTTTCCTTTGCTCTATTTTACAGCATGTTTAGAAAGCTCAAAGTTGCATTCTTTTGCCCTATTTTACAACATGTTTAGAAAGCTCAAAGTTGCATTCTTTTGCCCTATTTTACAGCATGTATAGAAAGCTCAAAGTTGCATTCTTTTGCCCTATTTTATAGCATGTTTAGAAAGCTCAAAGTTGCATTCTTTTGCCCTATTTTACAGCATGTATAGAAAGCTCAAAGTTGCTTTCTTTGCTCTATTTTATAGCATGATATAATTAGTAAGCTTAAAGTTGCTTTCTTTGCTCTATTTTATAGCATGATTAGTAAGCTTGAAGTTATTTTCTTTGCTCTATTTTATAGCATGATTAGTAAGTTCAGATTTGCTTTCCTTTGCCTTGTTTTATAACATGCTTAGAGAGTTCAGATCTGCTTCCCTTATGTTATTTTTATATAGCATGCTTGGTTAGTTGTAATCCTATACTTGTTAGATATATCTACAGGATTCTAATAGGCTCCAATAAAGGATTAGAAGAAGCATGAGTAAAGAAAAAGATTAAAGTCTAGTTAAAAAGAGATAACAAGTAAATTAAAGTAAGAGGCTAGTACCCGACTTCCGAGGTTGTCGTTAAACAAATCCAGGTGACCAATTCCGAGGTTTTGGCCCTGGTAAGACCGAGGTCTTTATCCTCATAGGGCTGGAGGCTCGCTACCCCAGTCACTATTAGAGAGCGCGCAAAACAAAGATGGTACTAAGCCTGGGCCCAAAGAAGAAAAGAAAAGAAAAGCAAAGAAAAAGAAGAAAAAAAAGAAAAAGAAGAAGAAAGTGAAAGAGAAATTAAAAGATTAATTTCTGGAATAAAGATATAAGAAAATGAAACAAGTTTTATGCTTAGAATCAATAAAAGTTTAGTTCTTTAATTCTAAGCCTACAGTAGTAGTTTCCTTATTTTCCTGTCAGTTAGTGAGCATGTTTAGTATTCAGTTTTATTTCTGTATACCATGAGTACATGCAGCTTTGCTTTAGCATTTCAGTTTCAGTATTATTGCATTACTTTTATGCACTTCGAGTTTTTGTGAGATAGATTAGTACTTACTAAGCATTTTCGCTTATAGTTTTGTTTTCTTTCCTCCTACTGCAGATAAAGGAAAAGCTAAGATATGAAGGGGAGGCGACAGGATGGTGGTGGTGATGAAGGTGTGTGATGTCTGGACTATGGAGAGATCCAGAATTAGCTGGCAAAAATAGTCAAGACTCTGCTTTTAGTTTTCTCCTAATGTTATATTAAATTTGGGATTGTAGTTGAGTTTATTTCCTCATATGTAATTAGTCACTTTCATTATTTGTGGAGTGTTGTAGTCGTTGCTATTGCTAGAGTAGTTTCTTTGTTTTTATTGTGATTTTATTACTGCGTGGTTGTGGAAAATATGTTCCAGCCGTCTGTGGCTGCGTATACTTTGTTTGTATTATAGATTTGGTCACCGGTACAGGGGAGACTCTGTCGAAATTTTTCGGTAGGAATTCCTCTGGGCCGTGATAAACCTAACTGATGCTAATAACAGCATCAGTGACATTAGTAAGTAGAGTAGTAGTTAGGTAACGGTCGCCCTTAGAGAGTAGTAGTAAGAAGGGTGGGTCGTTACAGTTGGTATCAGAGCAGTGTTCTATTCTCCAGCATCACACACACATCAGCATCATCCTTGCCGTCTCCAAGTAAGAAAGTATTTAAATTCTTTCTTTATTTTGCTTTCCTTATTATTAACTGCAGTATAGAGTATTTGTTTTTGAATGCTTAAGTAAGATAGAAGATTTTGTTTCCCTTTTCTATATTCATATATAAGTATGATTAGAAGGGTTAGAGAAGCTATCAAGACTTTTCCTCTGCATAATTAGATGTCAAGAAGAGGACGTCCCCGTACCGTTCATACTGAGGACCAAGTTCAGGAGAACGAAGAGCCCAGAACCCCTGGACCTATTCTCTCTGAAGTTGTTGCTCAACTTCAGAGACAAGTAGCTAGCAGCAGCAAGTGATTGCCAATCTAATGGCCAATCAGAAGCCAGCTCCTCCCACTCCCCCAACCATTAATGTGGAGACCCCAGTGGTGACTGAAGTCCTATCGGTTGCCCTAGAAGTCGCCACAACATCTAGAAGACAAGAAGCATACCTCATCCAGTGGCTGAAGCTGAAACCAGATAGATTCTCAGGCACGACTGAGCCCTGGGATGCCCAGGCTTGGTTCAAGACACTTGAGAGCACAATGGAGCTTCTTGACTGACCAGAAGTCGAGAAGGGTAAGTGTGCCTCTTTCTGCCTATCTAGAGTTGCTTGTATGTGGTGGGAGCGAGTTAAGAGAAAGAGAGCAGTCAACCAGATGAGCTGGGTTGACTTCGAGACAGAGTCTTACGAAGAAGTCTTCCATCAACGGATCACCAATAAACAGTATGAGGAGCTTATGGAATTCAGAAAAGGTGACCTACCAGTAGAAGAAGCGGTTAAAAGATTTAACAGGCTAGCTCACCTTTGCCTAGAGTTAGTAAGTACAGTGAAAGAATGAGTCAGACTGATGCTCCTAATGCTGAGACCAGAAATAACACCTAATGTGAGTAGTGAAACTCACCGACCATAGATTGGTGAAGAGCTGGTCAGCAGGGCATTAGTGAGCACTATCTGAACAAAAACAAGGCACAACAAATGCAACACAAGCCTGTCAAGATAGAAGACAAGACAGTGGGGAAACAGAGAACCCAGTCAAGTAATAAAAACGGGAAGGACAAAGATAACAAGAAAGACCCAAGCAGGAAGATGTTCGGGTAGTCTATGAGTATCCAAAGGTATTTCCAGAAGGGCTACCTGGACTACCTCCCAACAAAGAAGTGGAGTTTGAGATTGAATTGGTTCCTAGTACCGGTCCAATTTCAAAAGCTCCGTATCGCATGTCTCCAGCAGAGTTGAAAGAGTTACAAGCACAACTACAGGAGTTACTTGACAAAGGTTCCATTCACCCTAGTCATTCACCCCGGGGAGCTCCAGAGTTGTTCGTTAAGAAGAAAGATGGATCTATGCGGATGTGCATAGATTACAGAGCTCTGAACCAAGTGAGATCATCTCACTTGGTTACCAGGATTCATAAACTCTAATACTTAAGCTTGGAGGTTTAGAGTTCGAATCCTGGGGGAGGCAAAAATCCACTGCCAAGGGTGGAAAGTCCTAGTGAGTAACGGCACGGCCAAAGGGTCATTGGTCGACGACATGAGAGGTCGCCAAATGGGCCGACGACATAAGAGCCGCCAGTTGGGCCGCCACAAGGCCCGCCACAAGGGCCACCCAAGAGGTCAAAAGGGTCGGGTCGTTACAATAAAAAGGCGTCTTTTTATTGTAATGACCCGACCCTCTTGGCCCATTTGGCAACCCTCGGGTCGTCGACCGTCGGCCCTTATGTCGTCGGCCCATTTAGCAACCTCTCATGTCGTCGACCGATGACCCTTGGTCGTGCCGTTACTCACTTGGACTTTCCACCGCTGGCCAGTGGATTTTTGCCTCCCCTAGGATTCGAACTCTAAACCTCCAGGCTTAAGTATTAGACCGACGACATAAGGGCCGACGGTCAATGACCCGAGGGTCGCCAAATGGGCCAAGAGGGTCGGGTCGTTACAGAATTAGAATTGAATTTTATTGAAAGAGGTTATTGAACCCATGTTAGATTCAAACTTAGCTTTGGGTTAATCAAACAGGCGTCCTAAGGATAAGTTTCAGTTCAGTGGCGAGGCATATAGCCTACTTGAATATCATTAGACCACTTGCTGAAGACTTTCCAAACTGTTCCTGCCCAAAAAACTTAATACTAAATTTTGGTCTAACTAGCCCATATTTGACTGGGGTAGCTTCGGTCAGATCCACTAAGTCTAGTGCACCAGGTAGAATTCCATATTCAACCTAGACATGCCTTCGACAGAGTTTCCTTGATGTACTATCATCCCAATCCATTCCGGTGCTATGTTATAGGGTTTGGTAAACCTTTTTCATCTAACCGTTCTAATAATCCTAATCCTAAGTATTGAGTTTGTTTTAATTAAGTTGGTTGGATTGTTTTTCTAGTTGCTCCTCCTGAGTCATAGCTTAGATAAGGTCTATCTAAGTAATGGACTTGACTCTTGGGGACCAAGTAGAAATTTTGTTTAATTGGTTTGATTAACTGTGTTATTTGAACCCATGCTTGGACTTGCCTTCTAGTATTTTGACTGATTAAGGATAAGTATGATTTGTTTGTTTGTTTTGGTTTGTAACCGAGTCCCAATTTGTTGTACACGGCTCGTTGCGATCTAAGTAGCATATTTAGACACTTAGATCCCATTTCGAACTTTCCCAACGTTTTCTTGTGTCGCTCGCTTGACCTTTCAAATCAGAATTTTCTTCCTCAAGTTTTTCAACTTGAGTTGAAGTTCCGACTTGAACTTGGTTATTATTTTTAAATTATTTTAAACTTATTAAAAATTATTTTAAACTTATTAAAAAGTATTTTAAAATTATTTTAAACTTATTAAAAATTATTTTAAAATTATTTTAAACTTATTAAAAATTATTTTAAACTTATTAAAAATTATTTTAAAATTATTTTAAAATTATTTTAAACTTATTAAAAATTATTTTAAACTTATTAAAAATTATTTTATTAAACTTATTTTAAACTTATTAAAAATTATTTTAAACTTATTAAAAAATATTTTAAACTTATTATAAATTATTTTAAACATATTAAAAATTATTTTAAACTTATTTTAAAAAATTATTAGAATTATTTCAAAATTATTAAAAATTATTTTAAACTTATTAAAAATTATTTTAAACTTAATTAAAAATTATTTTAAAAACTTATTTTAAACTTTTTTTTAAAAAAAAAAAATTTTGGCTCCGTCGACCGAACAATTGATTCGATCGACCGAACCTTGTTTATGACACACAAACACTATTCAATTATTCGGTCGACCGGACCTGGTTATCGGTCGACCGAAAACATAAAATCTCATCCGTTCAACTACCCTTCACCTTCCCTCTATCTGTGCCAAAATTAAAGTATCGATCGAACGAACGTTTTTATCGGTCGACCGAACGTCTGCTCCCCGGTCAAAAGGACGAGAGATTTAAGGGATCGGTCGACCGAACCCTTGATCGGTCGACCGATCATCTTCTATATAAGCAGAAGCGAGCAACCCTCACAACTCATCCAAATCCATTCTTCTACTCTTCTATCTCCCATACTATTCGCCGATTCCAGCCTCTTCCCATCCGAAAATGCCTCGGTAACTTCCTTTTATTCTATTTCTTTTAATATTTTTGCACAAGTTACTTATTGCATTTTATTTTTTTATAGTGAGAAAAGTAGAGCTATTGCACAAAGAGAGGCTAGCTCTCTTAATCCTAGCCAAGATCCTAGGTTCTCTACTGAAGAATTGTGTCTATCTTTTCCTAATAAAAAATTTAAGGTTATCGGTACTCGTTGTTTGGATCTCCAATTCTATCAAACCTTTTGTCCTAAGGTCATAGAGATCAATCAACACTATCAACTTGATAGCATCATCTTTTGTAGACATGCATACAATCCTATTCTCTGTTCAGAATTTTACCACAACTTGTGCGAACTTGATCCCCATCATTTTAGGACTAGAGTTGCTACTCGAGACATGTTTCTTTGATTTCTACGGATCTGACCGTCAGTTAACCGTATCTTTTTTAGTAAGTCTCTTCCTGATCCGTTACCTGCTCCTTTCTCTCATCTAACTCTAGACCTCATGTATGCTGACTTCTTTGAAGGACCTCATCCTAAAAAGATGTCAACTGTACCCCTTAGTCCAAGAGACAATGCTTTTTATAAGATGATCGTGTCTTGCATTTATCCTTTATCATCTGGAGATCAGGGAGTTTTGCGTCTAGTTCATCTTTTTCTGATGTACGCTCTTAGACATAGACTAGACTTTGAGGTATTCAGATTTATCATTTACTATTCAGGGTACATCACTTCATTTAAGGTTCATATGATTCAGTGTCATGTTCTCACTGCTTATATTGCCAATCTCGGAGTAGGGGTTCATCGAGGTGAGTTGATTGAGTTGTCTGACTTTGATCTTGTCGGGGTTAGGCAATTATCCTTGGCTGGGATTAAGACAAGCGGCGAAGGGCTTGTGTACAAACGAACACATCCACACTACATCCCACTAGCTGTCGACGATCCTATTGATGAGGATGATCCGGTTCCCGTTACTGCGCCTCCTCCTGTGGTCATTGATCCTGGATTTGCCATGACACCCTTCTTCGATTTTCCTCAGAGCAGTTCATATGCTCCTCCTCCTCTTCCTCCAACTAGTGACTTCTTTACCCATCTGCGAGATGATATTTTCAGTTGCTTTGACTCCTTGGAAACAAAAATGGATGATCAGTACAGCTCTCTTCAGGGACAAGTTGCTGATCTTCGTCATGACATGTTGGAGCGTACTGATGCTTTACAGAAGGAGCAGCAGAAGATTTTTGATTATCTGAGAGATGATGAGGACGAGGATGAGTGATTTAAGGATTTATCTTTTGTGACTTATTGTATCTGGAATAGCCTATGACTTATGACTATGCTTAATCTTCAGTGTTTTTCAGTTTTTAGTAGTTTTTGATAAATTTTATAGAATAGGTTCTTTTAATTTGAAAATTACTACTTAGTTTATTTTTCAAATGTATTTTTGTAAAAATTCCAATTTAAATTTCTTTTTAAAAAAAAATTCCTTGAAATTATTTTTCACTTTCTGGAATAGCCTAGATCTTACCGTAGAATTGCATGATCCTATAGTTATAGGAGCCAGCATCTCACAAGCACAGTAGGATCCCTTGCTTGTAATGGGTGAGATGCTTAGGTCCTAGCCCTAGATTTCAGATGCTTATATCAGTGCATCGCTATAAATCTGGGCTTTAAATAACAGACATTGATCAATTTGAGTTGACTAGTAAGTAAAAACCTTGCTAGTTATAAATGCTCAAATTGACCAACCTGAGTCAATAGCTACTATCTTGTGATAGATAGCCTTGACCAAAGGTTGGACATTTCATCATAAGGACCTTTTTCCTTAGTTTACTAAACCATGCTTGGACTTTTAGGATAAATATCAATTTTAGGGGGAGTTATCTTCAAAATATTTTTATAAACTTTATTAGTGTTTCAAATTGTTTTCTTTAAACATGTTTTCAAAATTTTTCACTTAGTCTATTTATTTTCAAAATTGTTTTAACATCTTTTTCAAAATTAAAAAAAATTTAAAAAAAACAAAAAAAAAAACAAAAAAAAACAAAAAACATTAATTTCAAGATTGATATTTTTAAAAGTGTTTTCTTAAACTCTTTTCAAATTATAAATCATTTTATATTATCTTTAAACTCTTTTTCAAATTTTGTTCACTTAGTAAAAATATGGTTTTAAAACTTAGAAATATTTGATATCATTTCAAAACTTAGTATATTTTTGGATAGTTAGTTTTCCTTTACTAAAAGTTTAACTTTTCTTTACTTGTTTAATCTTTCCTCATTTTCAAAATGTTAGACTTTCTTCTGTTCTATGTTTAGTTTTTGACTTCCCCTAATTTTGATGTGTGTCAAAGGGGGAGAGATAGTGAATTCAGGGGGAGATGATTATTTCAGGGGGAGAAATAAGAATTGAAATTGCTTGTTTATTTACTAGTTGCATATGTTTAACTTAACTTTGAACCTTGGTTGCCAAACATCAAAAAGGGGGAGATTGTTGGTGCAAGTTACACTAGAATCAAACCTGAGTTTTGATGTTGTCAAAGGTTCCAAGTTAAGTCTTGTTGTGATCTAACAAGTTGATTGAGTGTGCAGGATGACTACTCAACTGGAAAAGTCCTAGCTGGAGGCTAGGCAGAAAAGTCTTAGCAGATCGTGGAACCCAGGTGCAAGTCTAAGCAGGTCAAGGGGACCCAATGCTTGGCGGTGTGATCGAGAAGTCTGGAGGACTGAAGATCAAAAGAAAAGTCCTAGGGAGCCGATCAAGGTTGAGTGAAAAGTCCAAACTGGATCTGGAGGATCACAGTTTGGCAGGTAGGTTGAGGTAAGCAAACTGGAAGAGCGACAGTGAGGTCGGGTTCCCAGAGGGAACAACCTTAGATCGCTGATCCAACTGAAGAAACCGGGAAGGTTTCAAAGTTGAGATCAAGACAGTTCTACTGTCTTTTATATTACTCATGCATTATAATATTATTGTGCTAACCTTTATGTTGCAGGATGTTTTTGTTCTAACACTGTTTTGCAGGTCAGGCTTGATTGGTCAACCGAACCAGAGGATCGATCAACCGAAACAGAAGTTATCAAAGCAGTGTTTCAGATCAGACAAAAACAGACTGAGTCCGATCAAAGCTTGATCGGTCGACCGAACCTTGGTGACTCAGCACAACTAGTACATCAGACATGTTCAGCAAGCAAAGGAAAGAAGGGCTGGTCGATCGACCGAACAAGAGGATCGGTCGACCGATCCAACCAACATTAAACACGCATTAATTCAAGATTCTGGCAGACTTCGACGAACAAGGTAAAAGCTTGTTCGGTCGACCGATAAAAGGGTTCGGTCGACCGAACCATTGAAGGCCAGTTAATGCAGAATTTAGGTGATCGGAGCTGGTTCGGTCGACCGAACAGAGGGATCGGTCGACCGAACCTCAGTGCACCTATAAATTAAGGCTCGAGGTCAGAGGCCAGCAACAACTTTACTGATAAAAAAATTGCTATTCTGCAAGCTGCTCGAAGTAACAAGTCTCTATCAATCTCTGCATTCACGCTGACCACAAGCTTCGACTTTCAAATTCATTTGTCGGTAAATTTATTATTGTTGCACTTAAATTATATAAGATAGTAGAGCTGTTACTATCTTATATCTCTTGTACTTGTACGATCTGCTTCTCTCCGAGGAGTTCGGAGAGAAGAGTTTTAGTGCTTTGCCCATCGGTGCGGTCAAGGACTGCAGGCCTTCGAGTAGGAGTCGAGCTGGGCTCCGAATGAAGTAAAATACCTTGTCTCTCTTTATTTTTCGCTGCACGACTTTGGTTTCAAAAGAAAAGAATAATTTTAAAGCGCGCGATATTCACCCCCCCCCTCTATCGCTTCAAACGATCTATCACTACTAAGTCATTTTGTTGTGGAGTTCTTGGACATGAAAATTCATGGTGATAACCATTTTCTAGGTAAAAATTATTAAAATTTTGATTTTTAAATTCTCCTCCATTATCACTTCTTATTTTCTTAATTTAAATTTCTTTTTTGGTTTCTATTTGTTTACATAAATGTTTAAAAATTTCGAAGGTTTCATTTTTATTAGATAAGAATTTTACCTAAGTATATCTAGAGTAGTCATCAATAATTACTAAGCAGTAAAGACTCCCATTTAAAGATTTTATTCCATGAGAATCAAATAAATCTAAGTGCAATAGGTCTAATATTCGATTTGTTCTGTTTTGATTAGTAGGTTTATGAGTTGATTTAATTTGTTTTCCTTGTTGACAAGGAATTACAGAATTTGTTTATAAGATTCCCCAACTTTGGTAAACCCTTAACCAAACCAATTTTGTTTAATTTTAGTAAATTTCTAAAGTGGGTGTGAGCTAATCTCCTATGCCACAACCAAGTTTCACCATGATTTGTTAACAAACATTTGGGTATTGTTTCAGGTAGATGAATTGAATATATATTTTTATCTCAAAAGCCTCTTAATAATATATTAGATGAGTCATTATAACTTATCAAGCATTCAGAGGACAAAAATTTAACCTTAAATCCTGAATCACAGAGTTGACTTATACTAAACAAATTGTACTGAAAATGTTCAACAAGTAAAACCTTTTTAATTGAAATGTTAGACCATAAATGAATTTCACCTGTACCTATTACCTTTAGTTTGTCATTGTTTCCAAAGGCAACTAATCCTAAGTTTTTGAATTTTATATTGATAAATTTGTGTTGATCCCCAGTCATGTATCTAGAGCAGCTGCTGTCCAAGATTCATTTGTCCAGATCTTTGGATTCCTACAAAAATATAGGTTTTAAGCCAAAGTTTGCTTAAAAGATAAATTTATGTTTTTGTAAGTATTGTTGATTTAAGTTTAAGTTCAAAAAAAAATTAAATTTTAAATAAATTTTAAGTTAAGTTTAAAATGATTTTTAATTATGTTTTAAAATGATTTTAAGTTAATAATTTTAAGTTAAAATAGATTTTTTGTTAATTAAGTTTTAAAATAAGTTTCAAAAAGATTTTAATTAATTTTTTTTTAAAAATAATTAAGTTTTAAAAAAAAGATTTTAATTATGTTTTAAAATAAGTTTTAGAAAGATTTTAATTAAGTTTTAGAAAGATTTTAATTAAGTTTTTAAAAGATATTAATAAAGTTTTTAAAAAAATAATTAAGTTTTAAAAAGATTTTAATTAAGTTTTAAAATAGTTTTTAATTAAGTTTTAAAATGATTTTAATTATATTTTAAAAAGATTTTAATTAAGTATTAAAATAAGTTTTAAAAAGATTTTATTTAAATTTTAAAATTTTTTTTAAGTTTTAAAAAGTTTTTAATTAAGTTTTAAAATAGTTTTTAATTATGCTTTAAAATAAGTTTTAAAAAGATTTTAATAAATTTTTTTTAAAAAAAATTAATTAAGTTTAAAAAAAATTAATTAAGTTTTAAAATAATTTTTTAATTAAATTTTACAAATTTTAAATTAAGTTTTAATATAATTGTTTATTTAAATTTTAAATTAAGTTTTAAAATAATTTTTAAATAAAATTTTAAAAATTTTAAATTAAGTTTTAAAATAATTTTTTAATAAAATTTTAAACTAAGTTTTAAAATAATATTTTAATTAAATTTTAAAAAATTTAAATTAAGTTTTAAAATAATTTTTTAATTAAATTTTAAACATTTTAAATTAAGTTTTAAATAATTTTTAATTAAATTTTAAATTAAGTTTTAAAATAAATTTTTAATTTAATTTTAAAATTTTAAAAATAAGTTTTAAAATAATTTTTTAATTAAATTTTAAAAAAATTATGTTTTTTTTTATTTATAATTTTAATTAATTATTGAATTATTGAAAAAGGTTGTTGAACCCATGTTAGATTTAAACTTAGCTTTGGGTTAATCCAGCAAGCTTCCTAAGGATAAGTTTTCGGTTCAGTGGCGAGACTTATAGCCTTCTTGTCTATCAACGGTGGACCACTTGCTTGTTAGGACTGTAACGACCCACCTTCTTCACTACTACTACTCTCTAAAGGTGGACGCTACTTAACTACTGACTCTACTTAACCGGTGTGATTAAAAACCACATGGAAACCCTACCGAAAAATTTCGGCAGAATCTCCCCTGTACCAGTGACCATATTCAACAATACATGCAATATATATATACTCAGCCACAAGCGGCTGGAACACATAACATTCAACCACGCAGTATAATAATTTTAACTCAGCAACAATAAAGGAAAACTAATCCATAACCATAACTGAATAACAAATATAGTATTAAGTGTCCTTATAAACAGTTATCAAATTTCCTTAACACATAAAGACTTAATTAACTCAAAGAAATAAATCATAATTCATTTTATTCGCAAGGATCCCTAGGACTTCCATAGTGCAGACATCACACACCCATCTTGCATCTCCTTGTCGCGTTCCTTCATATTAGCTTTCCTTTTTCTTTATCTGCAGTTGGAGGAAATGCAGACTATAAGCAAAATGCTTAGTGAGCGCTATCTAACTCACAAAATCTCGATATGCATGTATATAAATAAAAACATGCTAAAACTGAATGCTAACATGTAAAGCTACTCATGCTCATAAATAGCAAAGAAATCAACTAACTGAAAAGCTAACATATAAAGCTAAACATGCTCATCAACTAGCAAATAAATAACATGTAAGAAACTAAACATGTAAAAGCTGCTAGCATAAAAGAAAGCTAAACTTGCTGATCTTTAAAACAAAGTGAAACTTACTTCATTTACCCTAATCTTATTCTTTTATTTCACTTGTTTAAAATTTATACTTTAATACTTGAAAATAATAATCAACTTCTCTTGGGCCCAGGCATAGTACCATTTTATGCGCGTTCCCTAATAGGTTGGGGTAGCGAGCCGCCAATCCTAAAAGAGCAGACCATGGTCTACCAGGGCCAAGACCTTGGAATTGGACACCTGGATTTGTTTAACGACAACCTTGGAAGTCGGGTACTAGCCTCTTCTTAAAAGTAAGTACTTATTATCTTAAATTACTTCTTCTTTAAATGCCTTGGCATTCTAATAGCATCTTGTGTGTCAAAATCCCTAAAGTCTTGACTTTGGAATTTACATAAGGCCTTGGCCTTTTCTTTCTTTTCTTTTTCTTTCTTTTTACTTGTTAATGCTTCTAAAAGAATTTGATAGAACTCTTATTTTCCCACTAGAATACATGGTTGTTCATGCTTATTAAAATAGCAAATAAAAACCAAAGAAACTGCTCATGTGTATCTAGTAATAAAGAAAACTGATCATGCTCAACTCATAGTAATTAAAAACTGCACATGCTCAATAATAGCAAATGAAAACTAGAAAATCTGCATATAAGACTAATACAAATCTGCGCTGTGAATGTTACAAAATTCTACACTACAATGCTTAACAAGATTCTGTTCTACAATGCTTAATCATTCTATTCATTCTGTAAACATTCCTACCTCGAGAGGAAACTATTGAGGCATATATGCACCTAAGAAAACTAGGCTGAATTCTATACCAAAATCATGCCTAATGAGCAAGAGAAAAATGGATATTGCTTCTACTTAAACTCGATGTTCACTAACTACTCAGCTAAATCCCTAGCAACCATTCTGCACAATAAATTGCAACATAAAGGAATCAAGCTTACTGAATTCTTGCAACAGAACACTTGGAACAGGATACTAGCAACATCAACTACGGTTTCATTCCAACATCAACAGGATACTTGGAAAAGGATACTTGAATCAAGCTTGCTGAATTCTTCCACTTAACCTGTTGG
The DNA here is from genome assembly GCF_018446385.1 of Zingiber officinale. NCBI lineage: Eukaryota > Viridiplantae > Streptophyta > Magnoliopsida > Zingiberales > Zingiberaceae > Zingiber > Zingiber officinale. The sequence continues at coordinate 55,613,285 of NC_056006.1, read as the reverse complement.
AAACTTGGAACCTATATAAAGCTTGTTTCGTTCCAAAATCAAAACCCATATCTAGCAACAGGATACTAATTCTAGCTGCCACAGAATTTAAAAGAAAGAAAACCAAGAATGCATGCTACTAAACTTCAATTAAACAGAACCCTAATCAAAAAGGGAACAACATGGCAACAACCAACACAAGCAACCCGAAACTACAACTCTTCCCCTGTTCAATGTCAACTACCCTATATCTAAAGGAACAAAAATGCCTAGTTCTTACAATTATTTCCCTTCTTTGAAGTACACGGCAGCAAACACACAAGCAATTTCACAGCATGCTTCAAAAATCAAAAGGCACAAGCATAATCTTTATAGCATGATTCGAAATCAAGAAGAACAAGTCCGAAATCCCCTCCTACTACATGCTTCAGAAATCTATCTCACGGCAAAAACCCTAAACCGACAATCATCACAAAAGAAATTCGAAACAAAAGGAAAAGAACCCGGAACTATCCTACTGCAGGTGAGTAGCGACTCACCGTGATTTGCTTGGACTTACAACCAATCGGGACGAACTCTAGGGCTTCGGAAAGATGAAGTTCTCGGCTTCCTCTTGTGCTCACGCGTGCTCCTCTCTGTCGGGATGACCACCACGGATGAGGTTGGCTGGAAAAACAGCTTCGCCGGCGCCGGAGGGAACCCTAGGAGACGCCGCAGTTTCGCCCGTGGATTTGTCACCGTCACGCAGCCGAGAAGAGAAGAGATTTTTTGAGAAAATGTTGATTTTCCGAAAAGAAACCTAAATTCCTTTTCTTATACTAGGGTTTAAACAAAACTATACCTTAAGTCTATTGATTCCCATATCTGGTTAACAAAACGAGCGTAGCTCGATTGGTCGGGCTGGTTTTGCTTGGGTCCGAGGAGCTGGGCTCGAAACCTAGCTTCTACAACTCTTTTTTTTTTAACTTTCTCCTCTCGATAAAAATACCAAACGAACTCCAAAAATTACATAAAAATACTCCAAAAATTCCTAAAAATCTCTAGAATATTTTAAAAGCATTTCCAAATATTTTTATGGACATTTGGAACTCGAAATAGGGAAAATTGGGTCGTTACAACTCCCCATACCTTATAAAAAGTTCATCCTCGAACTTAGAATAGCTCTGGATACTTCTGTCTCATACTGTCCTCCCGCTCCCAAGTGACTTCCTCGTGCTTCTGATTCTTCCAGATAACCTTCACTAGTGGCACTTCTTTACTTCTTAGTCTCTTGACTGCTCTGTCCACTATCTGTGTAGGTCTGCTCTCATAACAAAGATCCTCTTGGATCTGCACTGACTGAGGCTGAATCACTTGACTAGGGTCGTGGAGACACTTCTTTAGCAGAGAGACATGAAATACATTATGTATTGCTGACATGTCCTGTGGTAAATCCAGCTTGTAAGCTACTTTCCCAATTCTTTCTGTGATTAGGTAAGGTGCTACATAACGAGGACTTAATTTGCCCTTCTTGCCAAATCTCATCACTCCCTTCATAGGAGCGAACTTGAGGAAAACTGAATCTCCTACTTGAAATTCCAATGGCCTACGGCGTGTGTCAGCATAATTCTTTTGTCTGCTCTGGGCAGTCTCAATTCTCTGTCTGATCTTCTGGATCACCTGAGTGGTCTCGTCTATCAGCTCTGTCTAAATGCCCAGCTCTACTTCCATCTCTTTTCTCTCTCCTGCTTCTTGCCAGCATATGGGTGATCTGCATTTCCTGCCATATAGTGCCTCATAAGGTGCCATCTTGATGGTGGCCTGATAGCTATTATTATAGGCAAATTCAGCTAAGCATAGATACTTGCACCAACTTCCTTTGAAATCTAGTGCACAAGCTCTGAGCATATCTTCTAGAATTTGATTTACTCGCTCTGTCTGTCCATCAGTCTGAGGATGGAAGGCTATGCTGAACTTAAGTTTGGTGCCTAGTGCAGTCTGAACACACTCCCAAAAGTGAAAGGTGAAGCACCCATCTCTATCAGAAACAATAGATTTAGGAACTCCGTGAAGTTTGATCACCTCTTTAACATACAGCTGTGCCAACTGCTCTATAGAGTGGGACACCTTGATGGCTAGAAAATGAGCAGACTTGGTCAATCTGTCCACTATCACCCATATCACATCATATCCATTTGTGGTTCTTGGGAGACCTGTTATGAAGTCCATGGATATGTCTTCCCACTTCCACTCTGGTATAGGAAGAGGCTGTAGAACTCCTCCTGGTCTCTGGTGTTCTGCTTTGACCCTCTGACATGTCAGGCGGGTACTGACATATTTAGCTACATATCTTTTGAGTCCAGACCACCAGAATCTCTGTTTCACGTCTTGATACATCTTGGTAGAACCAGGATACATGGAGTAAGGTGTACTATGAGCTTCTTCTAAAATTTTCTTTCTCAGCTCTTCATCATTGGGGGCACACAGCCGGCTCCCATGATAAAGAATTCCACTGTCTGATACTCGAAACTCCGAATTTTCTTCTTTCTGTATCCCTTGCTTGATCTTCTGGATATCTGGATCTTCACTTTGCTTTCTCTGTATATCCTCAAGTAAGGTAGACTCTAAGGTCAATGTAGAGAGTTTCTCATAAATAATTTCCATTCCAAAATCTGACAACTCCTTCTGCAGTGGTAGGGCTAATGATGACAAAGACATCAGGGATGCACTGGATTTTTTGCTTAGTGCATCTGCCACTTTATTAGCTTTGCCTGGATGGTAGAGGATTTCACAGTCATAATCTTTGACCAACTCTAGCCACCTACGCTGTCTCATGTTTAAGTCCTTTTGAGTAAAGAAGTACTTAAGACTCTGATGGTCTGTGAAGATTCTGCACTGGACTCCATACAGGTAGTGTCGCCAGAGTTTCAGTGCAAAGACCATAGCTGCCAGCTCAAGATCCATGATTGGGGTAGTTCTTCTCGTAGTCTTTGAGTTTCCTGGAAGCATACGCTATAACTTTTCCTTCTTGCATGAGTACAGCTCCTAGGCCCATCTTGGAAGCATCACTGTAGATGTCAAAACTCTTGTCACTCTCTAGAACTGTCAGAATGGGAGCACTGGTCAGTATCTTCTTCAACTCTTGGAAACTCTGCTCACATTTATCTGACCATTCAAACTTCTTGTTCTTTCTGGCGAGGGCTGTAAGTGGAGAGGCTATTTTGGAAAAGTCTTCCACGAATTTCCTGTAGTACCCAGCTAAACCAAGGAAGCTTCTGATCTCCCTGGCATTCTTGGGTCTCTTCCAATTGCTGACCGCTTCTACTTTGGCTGGATCTACTTGAATGCCTTCTCTAGAAATGATGTGACCTAGAAACGCCACCTGCTCCAACCAGAATTCACACTTTGAGAATTTAGCATAGAGCTGCTTTTGTTGAAGGGTCTGCAGGACTATTCTCAAGTGCGTGTCATGCTCCTCTAGGGTTCTGGAATAGATTAGAATGTCGTCGATGAACACAATGACAAATTTGTCAAGGTATTCTCTTAACACTCTATTCATCAGGTCCATGAAAACTGCAGGTGCATTAGTCACACCAAAAGGCATGAATACGAACTCGTAGTGTCCGTATCTGGTCCTGAAAGCCGTTCTGGGTATGTCTCTTTCCTTCACTTTTAGCTGATGGTACCCAGAGCGCAGGTCTATCTTTGAGAATACTGTCGCCCCTCTCAACTGACCAAATAAGTCGTCGATTCTGGGAAGGGGGTACTTGTTCTTGATTGTCACTTGATTCAGAGCTCTATAATCTATGCACATCCGCATAGATCCATCCTTCTTCTTGACGAACAACACAGGGGCTCCCCATGGTGAATGGCTAGGACGGATGAAGCCTTTGTCAAGCAGCTCCTGAAGTTGTTCTTGTAGTTCTTTCAGCTCTGCTGGAGACATGCGGTATGGAGCTTTTGAAATTGGACCGGTACCAGGAACCAGTTCAATCTCAAACTCCACTTCTCTGTTGGGAGGTAATCCAGGTAGCTCTTCTGGGAATACCTCTGGATACTCACAGACTACTCGAACTTCCTCCTGCTTGGGTCTTTCTTGTTCTTCTGTAGTCACAATGTGCGCAAGAAAACCAGCACACCCTTTAGCTAACATCTGGTGAGCTGTGAGAGAAGAAAGGAACTTCTGGGTCTTCCTCTTTGGCACCCCTGTGAACTCAAAGGATGATTCACCTTCTGGACTAAAGATCACTTTCCTTTTGCGATAGTCCACTGAAGTACTGTACTTGCTGAGGAAATCTATACCCAAAATGATATCGAAATCCTGCATGGCGAAGACCACCAGATTTATACATAGCTCACGGTCTGAAATTCTGACTGGTACAGCCCGAAGCCACTGGTTGGATTCCATGACTTCCCCAGAAGGTAGGGTCATCAGGAACTTGGAGTCCATGTTTTCTGTAGGTACCTGTAATTTTTTGGCAAAGGGTACTGATACAAAAGAATGGGTTGCTCCAGTATCAAATAGTGCAGTAGCTAAATGCTGAAAAATAACTACTTAACATGTTATGACCGTCGAGGCACTAGCAGCTTCTTCTTTGGTGAGGGAGAGTACTCTGGCACTGGCTAGAACTGGTGGGGCTTCCAACCTTCCTTGACTGATTTGAGGTCCTTCCAGAGTTGCAGGCATATAATGTAGCTAAGGTTTGCCTCCATATTGTATTGGCTGTGGCTGAGCTGCTTTAAGCTTGTTAGGACATTCTTTAGCCATGTGTCCTTCCTGCCCATATGCATAGCATCCAGTCTTACCCAAAAGACAGGCTCCTTGATGTGTTCTCCCACATTTAGGACAGAGAGGGATCTTGGTCTGCTTATTTGCTGGTCCTCCTTTCTGGTTACCTCCTGAGTTCCACTGCTTTCTTTTGTTACCCTTGCCTTTCCAGTTCTGCTTATTTGCCTGAGGTTTCTGACTCCCAGCTGTCTTATCTTCGATCTTGACTGGCTTATGCTGCGCTCGTTGTGCTCTGATGCTGTCCAGATAGTGCTCAGCAACTAATGCTCTGCTGACCAGCTCTTCGCCAGTCTGAGGCTGATGAGCTCCACTACTCACATTAAGTGCTATCACTGGCCTCAGAATCCTGAGCATCAGTCTGACTCGTTCCTTTTCCGTGCTTACTAGCTCTGGGCAGAGACGAGCTAGCCTATTGAATTTCTTTACTACTTCTTCCACTGACAGGTCACCTTGTCTGAATTCCATGAACTCCTCATAATGCTTATTGGTGATCCGCTGACAGAAGAATTCTTCATAAAACTCTGCTTCAAAGTCAGCCCAGCTCATCTGATTAACTGCTCTCTTGCTTTTAACTCTCTCCCACCACATACGAGCATCTCCAGATAGACCGAATGAGGCACACTTGACCTTCTCGACTTCTGGCCAGTCAAGAAGCTCCATGGTGCTTTCCAGTGTCTTGAACCAAGCCTGAGCATCCCAGGGCTCAGTCGTGCCTGAGAAACTCTCTGGCTTCAGTTTCAGCCACTGTATCAGATATGCTTCTTGTCTTCTAGGTTCTGTGGGGACTTCCAGGACGGCTGGTGGAACCTCAGTCACCACTGGAGTCTCCACAGTGATTGTTGGAGGAGTGGGAGGGACTGGCTGCTGATTCGCCATCAGATTGACGATCAATGCTGCTGCTCTGCTACTTGTCTCTGGAGTTGAGCAACAACTTCAGCGAGAATTGGTTCAGCTGCTCTGGGCTCTTCGTTCTCCCGAGCCTGGTCCTCAGTACGAGCAGTACGGGGGCGTCCTCTTCTTGACATCTAATTATGCAAAGAAAAGAAAGACTTGATATATTCTTTATCTTTTCTAACCAAACTTAGGTATATGAATAAAAGGGAAACAAACTTCTATCTTACTAAAGCGCATACAAGCAAATACTCTATACTGCAAATAATAAAGAAAGCATAAGAAAGAAAATTGTCAAATATTAAAAAAATAGGTGAATATTAATAAGGGAATTTTCCAGAATTTTTAGAAATTTTTCGGAAATTTTTCGGAGCTCGTATGGACGAGCTTACGAGGATGGAAACTGGGCCCCGGGGAAGCCTCTTTGGGTTACCCCGTTTAAGTGAGGAAATGTTGATTTTCTTTTTTATTCTTATTTCTTTTTCCTTTTCTTTATTTTTCGTCGTTTCTTCCTCTTTGTCGTGTGCCCGAGCGGTTTCCCCCCCTCTTCTTCTTCATTTTTGTCCAACTGAAGCCGCCCTCCCGATCCTCACCTCCCACTCTTTCTCGCGGCGTTGTACCCCAGTCTTCCCTTCTCGCGTCGCCACCACAGCCGACGCCGGCAGACGTGAGAGCAATGCCGAGCCCTGTCCTCACGAATTAAAGCCGAGCAGAGCCCTTCTCTCTGCCCTAGTGACGACCGCTAACCGCCTCCTTGGTGTCGAGATCTTCTCCTCCTACCCGAGTCGCACCAGGCGCTGCCATCCCCTGAGGCCGAACGGAGCAGTCGCCTTCCTTATGCACACGTCCTCACTCCCTCTACCGCCGACGTCTGAGCTCTAGCGCCGGCCCTTCTTCTCCTTTTCCGAGTGGAGTTTGCCTCCACATTGTGCTGTTCGGTGGGTCTAGGAATTAGGGTTTGCTGTGGGTTGTTCTTGGGTCCGACAGCCACCTTCCAGCGGCTACTTTTCTCCGGCAGCAACACCCCTACTACGAATTTAGGTAAGATGAGTAAATTATTTTCTTGAATTTAGGTTGTTGGAATAATATGGTTGAATCCCAAATCTGATCCGGGGTCTTCACTCTTGCCATTACCTTTGATCCGGACAATATACTTGGAATTTGGTTGTTGTTTGGGTTGTTTCTTGAGTTCATTGATCCAGACAGTGTATCGAAGGGCGTTTCTTGATTCCAACGGCTATCTCTGTCCCGACAGCAAGTTGTCTTTGCTATGGATTTGCTGGGCTATGGATTAAGGTAAGAAGTAGGGTAATGAAATGATTAATGTATAATTAGATTGATTCTTGGAAGGAATTGAATCTTTGCTAGGGTTGATTTCAATAGAACAACGTTTGGTTGAGAGATAGGCATCTGATCGCTGTTCGCACACTAGGGTAAGTGTGTTTCTTCTAATCTGTTTTTTTAGGAATGGAACTCTAAGCTTTGGATTAGGGATAGTTAATTGTGATTAACTATTTAATTAGGGTTATTGAAGGAAAATAGTTTTGGTTAAACTATTTGAGTTATAATTAAACTTAGCTAAATTGTATGATTTATTATAGGACATTGATACAAGACGAGTATCTCGATTACCGGATTGGACCTTTCTTTTGGAGGCGGGTACTTTTGACTTATTGTCTTTGATATGCTTAGTAATGAAATTAACATGTTGCATTAATTGTGTTTCTTATTTGTTTCGGTTAATCACTGCCCAATACATGTTACCTGTTTGATTGGTTGTTTGTTTGCATCTCGTATTGATCTCGTACATGATTTTTCATGCTCATGGGTAGTGAATAACCATGTTTCACATGTTCAGGACCTAGGTTTGATACCTTATTGATCAGTATATCTTGATATGATTTATTCACTATGGTGCCCATTGTTATATGTCCAGAGGTTGGTTTAGTATATTACCATGCTTAGTGACATGCATCATTTGCATGATCGCATGCTGTGCGATAGATTGCTCCATTATTGTTGAGCACATTGCTAGTTTCATCACTGTTCAGTGCTCTGTTGTGACGCTCATGGGTAGCGTGACATAGCATGGTAGCACGTCAGTTTGGCTCTTCCGGTGCTCCGTTGGTCTGCTCATGGGTAGTGTGACGCAGCGTGTAGCACGTTAGAGATCCCTCCCCGTTATAGCGTACCGGGAGATGAGAGCATTTCGCTCCCCCATTTATGATTTGGGGTAGGAGTACGTGTGTACTCCGACAGCATCCCGTCCACTCGGTCACTCATCAGGGGTAGTGATGCAGAGTGCACGGTTGTCACAGCTCTACCCACTCGGTCCCACTTTTGTTATGAGTTGGCTGACTGGAGTCAGGGGTGACCATGACATTGGCATCATATGCATGATGCATTTATTGTTTGTGATTGTGTTTGCTGCATTTATATGCCGCATATTGTTTGGATACCTATATTTGACATACATACAGGTCTTCTATACCTTTCGGACTGTTTGTCCTTATACCAGGTCCTGGTTAGTACAAATTCTCTCCTGTCTACTTCGGTTTGGATTTATCTTTATTTTTATCAGGAGACTGTACGCATGATTAGTGCTAGGTGTTATTTCTTTACTTTGCATATCAATTGTACCTGCTGAGTGTTGGACTCACCCCGCCTCCATTGTTGTTATTTTCAGGTTGATGCTGTCGGGAGGGAGTTCCAGTCGCTAGTCCTCACTGCATGTAGTGCTAGATCCCTGCAGACCTCGATGTTTTATCTATCATTTAGTTTTGTTTTTATTTTAATTATGTGTGGACTTGGTTATTTGGATACTTGGACATTGTATGTTTTCTTTTGTGATATTGATGGATGTTCTATTCGATATGTTTTTACTACATGCCTGCCTGGACGGCAGAAGAGGTGAGTTCGTCGGATTTGAGATTTACGAGTGTAGTGGAGTAGGGTGGATTTCGAGTCAGAGTATTATTTTTTTTCTGTTTAATTATCTTAACTGTGTGGTTGTGACAGCCAGAGGCTGAATAAATTATAATAACTGCATGGTGTTTGTTTTTACTTATTGTTATTATTCCAATCGCCTGTGGCTGATGTATATGTGATATGTAGAAATTTCAGATTGTCCGCCGTACAGGGGAGATGCTGCCGAAATTTCTTCGGACATGGACTCCTCTGGGGCGTGACAATTTAGTGGTATCAGAGCCAAGTTTGGCGATACTTGTTGTTTTTCGTGTTACGGATTTTTGAGATTTAACTGATACTAGAGAGGGTTATGTTATCTGCTTTTGGTGTTCTGGATATTTGGGTTAGCCCAAGTTTGCGAGTCGAACTGGGTAGTTATTTTGGATTGCACGGATTTTCCATTATGTATATGTTATGGATTTCCGTTTCGGATTTATATGGATTTCTGGTGATTTTCATGTTCGGAATTTTGAGGTCAGAAGTTGGGGACTGGACAGCGATGGAACATCTCCAAGCGGCATATAGGTATGATGTGTAAATTTATAGTTTATGACATGTATTAGTATTCTTTATTTAGTACATGTCTGGTTGTTGTAACACATATTACATGTGATGAGTTAGCCATTGAGCATGGTCGACCTTAATAGAGATCAAGGATTATAGTCTCTGGTGATTTTTCATATCATACCATCAGTAGTTTTAGTTTCTGTTACTACTATTAGGAGATGGAGGCACATATCAGCCTCTGCTATTGTTAGCTGGGTAATGGATGATACCTATATATTCCTGTGGACTTAGCCAGTAGAGTTTTTATACTCATATCTTTTGGATATTAGGGTATCCGATACGATGAAAATTGATCATTTGGGGAGTTATCATATTTGATCATTGTTGAGAATCATTTGAGGTTGAGGGATATTGTGAGATCAGATATTGTGATGTGTTGATTTCTAATGATTTATGAGAGTAAATGTTATGTGTTTGCCTGATGATCTATTACTAGATATTTGTTTTGATGATCTATTAGTGGATAATTATTTTGATGATCTATTATTTGGGTTATTGTTGATGGTGACATAGTGAGTGTCATGTATGATATTCACATGTTTGATGATTATAGTTGGTGATCAGATATAGATGGGGTGCTAGAGAGTTTACGGTTGAGTGTGCCTATGAATTTTAATAAATCTGGTTAGTTGTGGTTAGTTAACAGGATGATAAAATTGATGTTTACTTCCTCTGATATTGGACTATGTTGATAAATAATGATTTGATGTTTAGAATGTTAACTTGCTCTCATGGGGAGTAGAGACTTATTCATCTGATATTATGTGGGCTGATATTTTTTAGGATAAAAATGAGAGTGTCTTGATGATCTTGAATTCTGACTTTTTCTTTTGGGTCGTACACATTTATACATATGATATATGTGGGTTGGAATTTTCTAGTTTGAGTTGAGATAATTGGTGTTGAATTGACCCATGAACTGATTTAGTTATTTGACAATTTATTTGGGGGTCAAGTTGTTACTTGCTCTGGAGTCTATAAAGATGGATCCCTTCGGATAGTTCTGTATGGATTATAGATCAATGAACTAGTAGGATTTTTGTTGTGCTGCCTTTGGTTGTCATAGTTGAAATTTTTCTGGGTCTGTTGAGTGGATACATGTATGGAACATGATATCCGGTTGATTATGATTGGATTGGTTTGTGAATCCTGGCAAAATTTTTAATCATATAACTCCATATGAATGATTAGTAATGGTTTCAGATATTGAGGATATAAATTTGATTGAAGTGTTAAATATAACCAATTTTTCATCAATGTCAAGGCTGGATGAAAATGGTTGAGTATTGTGTCGGATTTGGATAACATAGAAGGTAAAATAGGAATGTCAGGTTGATTGGATTAAATATGTTGATCAGGTATATCTATGTGGTGTATACTTGTCCAGTTATGATTATTGTGGGTGTCTAGTAGATTATACCCGAGTCGTTAGACATACATGTCTGATTGTTTATTGGAGGTATTTGTCAATTAAAAACTATGTTGTGGAATGTGCATATATGTTTGAGTGTTTTATTGGATGTATCTTATCGATCTAATCTGAGTTGTGATATGTGCAGATGTGTTGGGTGTAATATTTGAGGTGTATTGTTGATTATACCTATGTTGATATATGCACACGGGTTTGACAGGTATTGTTGGAGGTATCACACTGATTTATACCTGTGCTATGTGTGTGTTTGGTGTGTACAAATTGGAGGATTATGTCGATTATACATATGTTGTGTGTGCATGTGTACCAGGTGTATGGTGGGTAATATCATGATGATTCTACCTATGTTGAATGTAGAATACTGAGTGTCTACATTATGTTATTGGTTGTATAACCCTGTCAATTAATTCTCCTATTAGTGGGTGACCAACTCCCTAGGATGATGATAGAGTTGACTATGGATTTGATTTGTTTACTAGGTTGTTTATACCTTTGGCTGCCCACAGTGATATGTGGTTGAGTGATCTCGTGCAGCCTCTAGTTAGATAGTTAGGTGCCTTGGACACTTATGGATCGTTTGTGGTGGAGCAGAGTTCCCACATATACATATTTCGGATTGCTTGTAGCGGAGCATTGCTCCCATATCTATTGCAGATACATGTTATAGATTATTTGTAGTGGAGTGTTACTCCTACATATTGAGGATTTCTTGTGGTACAGCGTTGCTCCCACATATGTGGTATTTTCTGTGATGGAGCATTGCTCTCACACTGGAGGATCTATGCTTAGAGGATTTATATCGTTGGTGATCATATTTCAGACTTATTGTCAGGGATCTTATAGTTAGAAATGTTTGTGATATGGACATTATGTGTCATGATTTTACCATTAGGGTTTGGGGAGCCTTAGAAGTTTTCAGAGACTTGATGATTTTGGTATTCCCAGGATGTTTGGATCGGTTTCTATTGTCTTTGTTGACGGTGTTGTGATCTATTTCAGATCCACAGTGAGTTACGCACTTCATCTTTGTATAGTTCTAGAGATGCTTCGATGGAAACGTCTAGATGTGAAGATCAGTAGTGCATATTTTGGTTGTCTTCTGTGAGATGTTTGAGACACACGGGCATCAGTAGGAGTATACCGTGGTTCCACAGGAGATCGAGGTTGTTACCATTGGGAGTAGACGGAGTCTATAGAAGAGGCTCGCAACTTCCTTTGTTTGGCTCGATATTTCTGAAGATACGTTGAGGGTTTCTCTCGGATAGCTATGTCACTGACACGCCTGACCTGGAAAGGCTTGAAGTTCACTTTGACTGAGGATGACAAGACCAGCTTCTAGGAGCTGAAGCGGAGACTAGTGTCGGCTTCGATTTTGAATTTTTACCTTCTGGAGAGGACGGATATGTCCTCTGCACCGACACATCTATTAATGGTTTGAGCACTGTTCTGATGCAGCACGATAGAGTAGTCTCCTATGCTTCTCGTCGGTTGAAGGAGCAGGAGAAGAACTGCCCTGTACATGATCTGGGCAAGTCGCCATTATTTTTGCCATGAAGAATTGGCGACATTATTTATATGGCGTTACATTTGAGATTCTCACTGACCATAAGAGTCTCAAAGATCTGTTTACTTGGAAGGAACTTAATCTCCGACAGAGGAGATGGATGGAGTTCCTGAAGGATTTTTGATTGTACCATTAGCTATCACCCGGGGAAAGCTAATGTGGTTGCCGATGCGCTTAGCAGGAAGTCCGGAGGGACTTTAGCTTGCCACCGAGTTGTGGTCACAGACTTGATTTAAGGTTTCTCCGGTTTGGGCCTTGAGGGGTAAGGACAGACAGAGCAGGGTACTCTGGTTACCATGGGTGCTCAGTCGGTGATCAGGACGAGGATACGAGAGCTCTAGGCTGCTGATCAGTATTTACAATTTATTTGCAGCCAGATAGCTTCCGGGCAGCAGACCGAATTCACACGAGACGAGGAGGGTGTTATTCACTTCCGAGGCAGATTATGTGTACTTCAGTCTCATCCAGTCTTACAGGAGCTACTTCAGGAGGCTCATCGCTCTCGATTTGCAATCCATCCAGGCGGGACCCGTATATATCGAGACTTGAGGCGTTCCTACTGGTGGAACGGCATGAAGAAAGACGTCGCGGATTTCGTAGCTAGATGTCTTGTCTGTCAGCAGGTGAAGGCTGAACACCAGAGACCTGCAGGATTACTTCAGCGGATTCCTATTCCTGAGTGGAAATGGGAACATATTACCCTGGACTTTGTGGTGAGTCTGTCTAGGACACGACGAGGCTATGACGCGATTTGGGTTATCGTTGATCGATTAACCAAATCCGCACACTTCTTAGCGATCCGGAGGACTGATTTCCTGGATTGATTGGTAGATCTATTTTGCCGGGAGATCATCAGATCACGTGATGTTCCGTTGACTATTATTTTGGATAGAGACCCTCGGTTCACGTCCCGTTTCTGGCAGAGTCTGCAGTAGGCCTTGGGCACACAGCTCCGTTTTAGTACAGCTTTCCATCCACGGACGGATGGACAGTCAGAGCAGACCATTCAGACTTTAGAGGACCTGCTGAGGTCATGTGTTATGGATTTCGGAGGCAGTTGGGAGGACCATCTGCCGTTAGTAGAGTTTTCTTACAACAACAGCTTTCATTCGGCTATTCAGATGGCACCGTTTGAGGCGTTGTATGGTAGACCTTGTCGGACACCCGTCCTCTGGGATGAGGTTGGAGAGGCCCAGATGTTGGGACCTCATAGAGTTCAGCAGGATGCAGAGTTGGTCCGTTCTATCAGACGGAGGATGTCAGAGGCGCAGGATCGCCAGAAGAGTTATGCTGATCGGAGACGCAGACCACTAGAGTTCTCTGTTGGCGACCATGTATTTCTACGAGTTTCACCCACGAAAGAGGTGAAGAGGTTTGACTTCAGTGGTAAGCTAGCTCCGCGATACATTGGTCATTTCCAGATCATGGAGAGGATTGGAGCGGTAGCTTATCAGCTGGCACTATCGCCGTCCTTGGCAGGCGTTCTCGACGTTTGCCACGTATCTATGCTGAGGAGATACGTACCTGACCCGACACATGTGCTGACAGATGTCTTAGTTCCAGTTCAGCCTGACGTCACTTGTGAGGAGATTCCGGTACGGATTCTGGACCGGAAAGAGCGTCAGTTGAGGAACAAGACTATCCGGCTTGTAAAATCGGATGGCAGCATCATTCAGACGAGGAGACTACTTGGGAGCTCGAGGATACTATCTGAGCTCAATATCCCCATCTTTTCACTTGAGGTATGTGATTTAATATACCGTTCAGAATTCATACTTTCTGTTTGTTGTTAGTACTTGCTGATGGTAGATAACGAAATTTGGGGACCAAATTTTTGTTAGTAGGGGAGAATGTAAAATACTGAAAAAAATAGGCGAATATTAATAAGGAAATTTTCCGAAATTTTTAGAAATTTTTCGGGAATTTTTCGGAGCTCGTATGGACGAGCTTACTGGGATGGAAACTGGGCCCCGGGGAAGCCTCTTTGGGTTACCCCGTTTAAGTGAGGAAATGTTGATTTTCTTTTTTATTCTTATTTCTTTTTCCTTTTCTTTATTTTTCGCCGTTTCTTCCTCTTTGCCGTGTGCCCGAGCGGTTTCCCCCCCTCTTCTTCTTCATTTTTGTCCAACTGAAGCCGCCCTCCCGATCCTCACCTCCCACTCTTTCTCGCGGCACTGTACCCCAGTCTTCCCTTCTCGCGTCGCCACGCCCTAGTTTCTCCGCCGTCTGCCGCCGTCGAACAGAGAGTGCCGGCCAGCCTTTCCTCTGCCCTAGTGACGACCGTCGACCGCCTCCTTGGTGTCGAGATCTTCTCCTCCTACCCGAGCCGCACCAGGCGCTGCCATCCCCGAGGCCGAAGGGAGTCGCCTTCCTCTGCACGCCCTCACTCCCTCTACCGCCGACGTCTGAGCCCTAGCGCCGACCCTTCTTCTTTTTTTCCGAGTGGAGGTTGCCTCCACGTTGTGATGTTCAGTGGGTCTAGGAATTAGGGTTTGCTGTGGGTTGTTCTTGCATCCGACATCCACCTTCCAGCGGCTACTTTTCTCCGGCAGCAACACCCCTATTGCAAATTTAGGTAAGATGAGTAAATTATTTTCTTGAATTTAGGTTGTTGGAATAATATGGTTGAATCCCAAATCTGATCCGGGGTCTTTACTCTTGCCATTACCTTTGATCCGAACAGTATACTGGAATTCTGAATAGAAGTGTTTGCTGTGGGTTGTTCTTGGTCCAGCAGCCGCATTCTGGACTGTGTATCAGAAGAGGGTGTTTCTTGATTCCAACGGCTATCTCTGTCCCGACAGCAAGTTGTCTTTGCTATGGATTTGCTGGGCTATGGATTAAGGTAAGAAGTAGGGTAATGAAATGATTAATGTATAATTAGATTGATTCTTGGAAGGAATTGAATCTTTGCTAGGGTTGATTTCAACAGAACAACGTTTGGTTGAGAGATAGGCATCTGATCGCTGTTCGCACATTAGGGTAAGTGTGTTTCTTCTGATCTGTTTTGTTAGGAATGGAACTCTAAGCTTTGGATTAGGGATAGTTAATTGTGATTAACTATTTAATTAAGGTTCTTGAAGGAAAATAGTTTTGGTTTAACTATTTGAGTTATAATTAAACTTAGCTAAATTGTACGATTTATTACAAGACATTGATACAAGACCAGTATCTCGATTACCGGATTGGACCTTTCTTTTTGGAGGCGGGTACTTTTGACTTATTGTCTTTGATATGCTTAGTAATGAAATTAACATGTTGCATTAATTGTGTTTTTTATTTGTTTCAGTTAATCACTGCCCAATACATGTTACCTGTTTGATTGGTTGTTTGTTTGCATCTCGTATTGATCTCGTACCTGATTTTTCATACTCATGGGTAGTGATATAACCATGTTTCACATGTTCAGGACCTAGGTTTGATACCTTTTTGATCAGTATATCTTGATATGATTTATTCACTATGGTGCCCATTGTTATATGTCCAGAGGTTGGTTTAGTATATTACCGTGCTTAGTGACATGCACCATTTGCATGATCGCATGTTGTGCGATAGATTGCTCCATTATTGTTGGGCACATTGCCAGTTTCATCACTGTTCGGTGCTCCGTTGTGACGCTCATGGGTAGCGTGACACAGCGTGGTAGCACGTGAGTTTGGCTCTTCCGGTGCTCCGTTGGTTCGCTCATGGATAGTGTGACGCAGCGTGTAGCACGTTAGAGATCCCTCCGTCATAGCGTACCGGGAGATGAGAGCATTTCGCTCCCCCATTTATGATTTGGGGTAGGAGTACGTGTATACTCCGACAGCATCCCGTCCACTCGGTCACTCATCAGGGGTAGTGATGCAGAGTGCACGATTGTCACAACTCTACCCACTCGGTCCCACTTTTGTTATGAGTTAGCTGATTGGCGTCAGGGGTGACCATGACATTGGCATCATATGCATGATGCATTTATTGTTTGTGATTGTGTTTGCTGCATTTATATGCTGCATATTGTTTGGATACCTATGTTTGACATGCATACAGGTCTTCTATACCTTTCGGACTGTTTGTCCTTATACCGGGTCCTGGTTAGTACAGATTCTCTCCTGTCTACTTCGGTTTGCATTTATCTTTATTTTTATCAGGAGACTGTACGCATGATTAGTGCTAGGTGTTATTTCTTTACTTTGCATATCAATTGTACCTGCTGAGTGTTGGACTCACCCCGCCTCCATTGTTGTTATTTTCAGGTTGATGCTGTCGGGAGGGAGTTCCAGTCGCTAGTCCTCACTGCACGTAGTGCTAGATCCCTGCAGACCTCGATGTTTTATCTATCATTTAGTTTTTTTTTTATTTTGATTATGTGTGGACTTGGTTATTTGGATACTTGGACATTGTATGTTTTCTTTTGCGATATTGATGGATGTTCTATTCGATATGTTTTTACTACATGCCTGCCTGGACGGCAGAAGATGTGAGTTCGTCGGATTTGAGCTTTACGAGTGTAGTGGAGTAGGGTGGATTTCGCGTCAGAGTATTATTTTTTTTCTGTTTAATTATCTTAACTGCGTGGTTGTGACAGCCAGAGGCTGAATAAATTATAATAACTGCGTGGTGTTTGTTTTTACTTATTGTTATTATTCCAGCCGCCTGTGGCTGATGTATATATGATATGTAGAAATTTCAGATTGTCCGCCGTACAGGGGAGATGCTGCCGAAATTTCTTCGGACAATGACTCCTCTGGGGCATGACAAAAACTTAAATACTTTCTTACTTGAAGACGGTAAGGATGATGCTGATGTGTGATGCTGAAGAATGGAACTTGCTCTGATACCAACTGTAACGACCCACCTTCTACACTACAACTACTCTCTAAAGGTGGACGCTACTTAACTACTGACTCTACTTAACCGGTGTGATTAAAAACCACATGGAAACCCTACCGAAAAATTTCGGCAGAATCTCCCCTGTACCAGTGACCATATTCAACAATACATGCAATATATAAACTCTGCTACAAGTGGCTGGAACACATAACATTCAACCACGCAGTATAATAATTTTAACTCAGTAACAATAAATGAAAACTAATCCATAACCACAACTGAATAGCAAATATAGTATTAAGTGTCCTTATAAACAGTTATCAAATTTCCTTAACACATAAAGACTTAATTAACTCAAAGAAACAAATCATAATTCATTTTATTCGCAAGGATCCCTAGGACTTCCATAGTGCAGACATCACACACCCCTCTTGCATCTCCTTGTCGCCTTCCTTCATATTAGCTTTCCTTTTTCTTTATCTGCAGTA
Source organism: Zingiber officinale (assembly GCF_018446385.1). Classification (NCBI taxonomy): domain Eukaryota; kingdom Viridiplantae; phylum Streptophyta; class Magnoliopsida; order Zingiberales; family Zingiberaceae; genus Zingiber; species Zingiber officinale. Next base: position 55,595,817 of record NC_056006.1, on the reverse strand, counting down.
GGAGGAAATGCAGACTATAAGCAAAATGCTTAGTGAGCGCTATCTAACTCACAAAATCTCGATATGCATGTATATAAATAAAAACATGCTAAAACTGAATGCTAACATGTAAAGCTACTCATGCTCATAAATAGCAAAGAAATCAACTAACTGAAAAGCTAACATATAAAGCTAAACATGCTCATCAACTAGCAAATAAATAACATGTAAGAAACTAAACATGTAAAAGCTGCTAGCATAAAAGAAAGCTAAACTTGCTGATTTTTAAAACAAAGTGAAACTTACTTCATTTACCCTAATATTATTCTTTTATTTCACTTGTTTAAAATTTATACTTTAATACTTGAAAATAATAATCAACTTCTCTTGGGCCCAGGCATAGTGTCATTTTATGCGCGTTCCCTAATAGGTTGGGGTAGCGAGCCGCCAATCCTAAAAGAGCAGACCTTGGTCTACCAGGGCCAAGACCTTGGAATTGGACACCTGGATTTGTTTAACGACAACCTTGGAAGTCGGGTACTAGCCTCTTCTTAAAAGTAAAGTACTTATTATCTTAAATTACTTCTTCTTTAAATGCCTTGGCATTCTAATAGCATCTTGTGTGTCAAAATCCCTAAAGTCTTGACTTTGGGATTTACTTAAGGCCTTGGCCTTTTCTTTCTTTTCTTTTTCTTTCTTTTTACTTGTTAATGCTTCTAAAAGAATTTGATAGAACTCTTATTTTCCCACTAGAATACATGGTTGTTCATGCTTATTAAAATAGCAAATAAAAACCAAAGAAACTGCTCATGTGTATCTAGTAATAAAGAAAACTGATCATGCTCAACTCATAGCAATTAAAAACTGCACATGCTCAATAATAGCAAATGAAAACTAGAAAATCTGTATATAAGACTAATACAAATCTGCACTGTGAATGTTACAAAATTCTACACTACAATGCTTAACAAGATTCTGTTCTACAATGCTTAATCATTCTATTCATTCTGTAAACATTCCTACCTTGAGAGGAAACTATTGAGGCATATATACACCTAAGAAAACTAGGCTGAATTCTATACCAAAATCATGCCTAATGAGCTAGAGAAAAATGGATATTGCTTCTACTTAAACTCGATGTTCACTAACTACTCATCTAAATCCCTAGCAACCATTCTGCACAATAAATTGCAACATAAAGGAATCAAGCTTGCTGAATTCTTGCAACAGAACACTTGGAACAGGATACTAGCAACATCAACTACGGTTTCATTCCAACATTAACAGTATACATGGAACAGGATACTTGAATCAAGCTTGCTGAATTCTTCCACTAAACCTGTTGGAAACTTGGAACCTATATAAAGCTTGTTTCGTTCCAAAATCAAAACCCATATCTAGCAACAGGATACTAATTCTAGCTGCCACAGAATTTAAAAGAAAGAAAACCAAGAATGCATGCTACTAAACTTCAATTAAACAGAACCCTAATAAAAAAGGGAACAACATGGCAGCAACCAACACAAGCAACCCGAAACTACAACTCTTCCCCTGTTCAATGTCAACTACCCTATATCTAAAGGAACAAAAATGCCTAGTTCTTACAATTATTTCCCTTCTTTGAAGTACACGGCAGCAAACACACAAGCAATTTCATAGCATGCTTCAAAAATAAAAAGGCACAAGCATAATCTTTACAGCTTGATTCGAAATCAAGAACAAGTCCGAAATCCCCTCCTACTACATGCTTCAGAAATCTATCTCACGGCAAAAACCCTAAACCGACAATCATCACAAAAGAAATTCGAAACAAAAGGAAAAGAACCCGGAACTATCCTACTGCAGGTGAGTAGCGACTCACCGTGATTTGCTTGGACTTACAACCAATCGGGATGAACTCTAGGGCTTCGGAAAGATGAAGTTCTCGGCTTCCTCTTGTGCTCACGCGTGCTCCTCTCTGTCGGGATGACCACCACGCATGAGGTTGGCCGGAAAAATAGCTTCGCCGGCGCCGGAGGGAACCCTAGGAGACGCCGCGGTTTCGCCCGTGGATTTGTCGCCGTCACGCAGCCGAGAAGAGAAGAGATTTTTTTGAGAAAATGTTGATTTTCCGAAAAGAAACCTAAATTCCTTTTCTTATACTAGGGTTTAAACAAAACTATACCTTAAGTCTATTGATTCCCATATCTGGTTAACAAAACGAGCGTAGCTCGATTGGTCGGGCCGGTTTTGCTTGGGTCCGAGGAGCTGGGTTCGAAACGTAGCTTCTACAACTTTTTTTTTTTTTTAACTTTCTCCTCTCGATAAAAATACCAAACGAACTCCAAAATTTGCATAAAAATACTCTAAAAATTCCTAAAAATCTATAGAATATTTTAAAAGCATTTCCAAATATTTTTATGGACATTCGGAACTCGAAATAGGGAAAATTGGGTCGTTACAAGGACCGATTATGTAGCTAGAGGGGGGGTGAATAGCTTGGTGCGCTCGTCGTGCTCTTCGTTTCTTGTTTCTTCAAGATATGCAGTGGAAAATACCAAGAAACAAAATACACAATGCTAACAAGAGAATTTACTTGGTATCCATCTCACAAGAGGTGACTAATCCAAGGATCCACACACTCACAGACCCTCCACTATGAAAATACTCCTTTATGGTAACTACCAAAGGTGGAGAAGCCCTACAAGTTCACACTACAAGAAGAAATGGAAAGGGAACAAAATACAAGCAAAAACTTACAAGTTTGCTCAAAAAAACCCTAACCCTAGATTTCTTCTTCTCGTTGTAGATCCGCCTCTTGACTTGGAAAAACCTCCAAGAACTTCAAGAACTGATGGTGAGAACTCAATGGAAAAGCTCTATGAAGATTTGTGCTCACTGGAGAAGAAGCCGTAGAAGTTCTTTCGAGAGAACAGCTCGCCAGTAGCTAAATACGACGCCAACGGTCGGATCCCGATCGATTGAATTGCTCTCAATCGATCGAGGAGGCTTTGGATCGATCGACTGATCGATCCAGAGCGCCTCTGTGTTCTTAGGAATGGCCTGGATCGATCAGCTGATCGATCCAGGGCTTATCACGTAGAATCGCACATCCCAATCGATCCACTGATCGATTGGGGGCTCTGAATCGATCGGTTGATCAATCCAGAGTTGTTCTGTGCAATCGCGCACTTCTCCCAATTGATCACCCGATCGATTGGGAGGAGGCTTGTCGTGAAGACTCGCCCAATCGATCAGCCGATCGATTGGGCATGAGCCAATCGATCGGCTGATCGATCTATCTCATGATTTCTCCCAAAATCAAGTCTAAAGTCCCTTAAACCAACATCCTGTCAACCATGACCAGTTGGTTCATCGTGCCTAGCATCTGGTCACCCTTGACCTGCTAGGACTTGCTCACCAAGTGTCCGGTCAATCCCTTTGACCCACTTGGACTTTCCTCCTCGTGCCAAGTATCCAGTCAATCCCTTTGACCTAATTGGACTTTCCACCTCGTGTCAAGTATCCGGTCAATCCCTTTGATCTACTTGGACTTTCCACCTCGTGCCAAGTATCCGGTCAATCCCTTTGACCTACTTGGTCTTTCCAACACCAGATGTCCGATCAGCCTTGATCCATCTGGATTTCCTCGTGTCTGGCTTCACTCACCAGGACTTCCTTCTGCCTAGCTTCACTCACTAGGTCTTTCACCTGGCTTCACTCACCATGATTTCCTTCTGCCTAACTTCACTCACTAGGTCTTTCACCTGGCTTCACTCACCAGGATTTCCAATCTGCTTGGCTTCACTCACCAAGACTTTCCTTCTGCCTGGCTTCACTCACCAGGACTTTCCATCTGCCTAGCTTCACTCACTAGGTCTTTCACCTGGCTTCACTCACCAAGATTTCCAATCTGCCTGGCTTCACTCACCAGGACTTTCCTTCTGCCTGGATTCACTCACCAGGACTTTCCAGCTGCCTAGCTTCACTCACTAGGTCTTTCACCTGGCTTCACTCACCAGGATTTCCAATCTGCCTGGCTTCACTCACCAGGACTTTCCTTCTGCCTGGCTTCACTCACCAGGACTTTCCAGTCAAGTATCCAGTCACTCTTGACCTACTTGACTCTTCTTCACAATCTCATCACATGAACAATTGCACCTACAATCTCCATGTCTTGTCTCCATGTATTGTCAAACATCGAAACCCAAACATCAAGACTTGAGCTTGACTCAGTCCAAGCTCAATCAACTTGGTCAACCTTGACCTGGGAAATATTGCACCAACAATCTCTCCCTTTTTGATGTTTGACAATACCACATTTAAGTTAGGCTAAACCCATAGCCTCAACTCCCTTCATGCCACTAGGTAATGAAGGCGTAAGCTAAACCCTACATTCTCCCCCTAAGAGGGCAAACTCCCACTTAGATGATGAAGGCCTTACTTAAACCCTTTCATTCTCCCCCTATTGGCACACATCAAAATAAACAAACTCTCCCCCAGAAGAGTTACCTAACGTTGTTCACAACTTCATTCGTTGCTCACAACCCAATAACGAAGGTCTCATACCCTTCATTTTCATTAAATGCTTATCCTTGAGCAAACACTACTTGAATAACGAAGATATCCACTCTCCATTATTTTCAAATGCTCAACCTTGGCATATTCGCTAAAGAAGGTTAACCACCTTCTAAGGTATATGAAAAGTATTTTTCATGTCCTTAAAGAGTAACTCCCCCTAAAGACATGCACGAAACTTCTGTCATTGCACCAACAATGACTTGGAATCCCTAAACCTTTAGGAAACCCAAAATTAGAAGTTTTGAGGTTAATAAAGTCAATAATGAAACCAAACCTCAACCTAAACTTCGACTTAGACTTCCTTAACTAATCCATCCTTGTTTTCATCATGAAAACTCCCCTTAAATGTGTATAAATATGTTTTGAGGGGTTAGGAATGGTTACCTAGACTAAAGATGGTCCAAAGTGCTGAAATCAGACTTTACCAGCCAAAATCAGCATTCCCAATCGATTGAAATTGGGTTCCAATCGATTGAACCTTCTTGAATCGATCCACTGATCGATTCAGGAGGGTTTTATCGATCGGTGGATTGATCTAGGAAGCTTCTGTTTGTGAGAATCTTGCTCTCAATCGATTTCCCGATCGATTGAGACCCTTCAATCTATCGGGTGATCGATTGAAGCTCTGAAAAAGTTGAAATTCCATTTCAGTCAATTTCAGAAACACCTAGAAAAATCTACAAACTTCCAAAAATCATAAAAATCGTTGTAGACATTATTTAGGGCATATAGTATCATGGAAAAATAGTTTTCTAAGAAAATACTTCATATTTTTTAAGATTGACACAAACTAGAAAACTTGTAAAAAGTTTAGTGTTTTCTTCTAGTTTGTGTCTAACTTTTCAATGATGAGTACTATCAAAAGATAGTCTTCACCAAGGTTTTCCAAAAAATTTTTGAAATCATTTTCAAAACCAATTTCCAACCATGTTCTTTGGGCTCAATGCACATGACTTGTACATTAGCTTTCCCAATGATTGGAAAACACACAACAATGTGTTTTGATGAACCTAAAACTCAAAAGAATGCACTAAATCACATCTTGAGTTTTGTTCATCATCCTAACATCTCACTTGCATCTAATGTGTACAAAAAGGCATACAAGCCACCTTATAGTTCTTTGTGAGATGTAAATCTTGGTTTTGCCCTAATCTAAGGATCATGCATATCTACCTAGGCATTTTGAGGTTATGAACATCCACCAAGCATGTTACTTGTTAATAAATGTCATCAGTCCTTAATTGCAAGGAATAAACTAATGCATGATAATGTTATGGCATACATCAAAGAAAAAGAATTTTCAAAAGTAAATTTCCTATGACTATATGATGTATGTATGATATTACATGGTATTTTTCTATTTTTCATAATAAGGTATGAATGCCAGAGCAAATAAATATGATGTCATGACATATAAAAGGCAAACAATCATGGAAAGTTTTAGCATAAATAAAATACCTAGATTACCTATCTAAGTATCCTAAAACCTTAGCTAAATTAAAGTTTAACCCTAGATTACCCAAAATTTCCCAAGAAAATGGCAAAATCCAATCTTGACATTTCTTTTGATTTTTCTAATTTTGTGCCAATTTAAATTAAGCATATTCCTCAAATTTTTGACACAAATTACTCTTTAAAGAGTAACAATTTAAAATAAGGCTTAGATTTGCCTTTCACTTCCCAATAAAATGCCAACATCCCAACTTGGTATTTCTTTACACTTGATTTCTTGTGCCAATTAAAATTATATCCAAATCCTCAAATTATTGGCACATCTTACTCTTTCCAAGAGTAAGTCATTAATCCTTATCATTTTCAAAGGTTAACAATAACCTTGAAAATGCTCTTAGAGTGCCAACTTTATCATTATTGGGTTAACTACCCTTTCAATTAGAGTTGACACTCTCTAACCCATCTAAGGGGTAGAGAAAATGCTCCTAGGAACCCAAAATCTATTGGTGCTCTTTGGATGCTCTAGGTATTCACTAGGGATAACTTCCCTAGATACCTTCCTAGTGACCTTGTTAGGCTTCTTAGAAGCCTTGGTCACATTTTCTAGGTCAACTCTGGGGATTTCTTCCCTTGTGACTTTCTTTGTGACTTTCTTGGACTTCTTAGAAGTCTTAGTCACTTTTGTTGTAAAAATACTCTTAGGAATAACCTTCCTAGTATTTTTGACTTGACCATTTGACCTAGACTCGGTTCCGTAGCTATATGGAACCCTATGGTAAGAAATTACATCCTTCTTAGCTTTTGGTTTGTATCCCAAAACCAGGATTCATAAACTCTAATACTTAAGCCTAGAGGTTTAGAGTTCGAATCCTGGGGGAGGCAAAAATCCACTGCCAGGGGTGGAAAGTCCTAGTGAGTAACGGCACGGCCAAGGGTTGTCAGTCGACGACATGAGAGGTCGCCAAATGGGCCGACGACATAAGGGCCGACGGTCAACGACCCGAGGGTCGCCAAATGGGCCGCCAAATGGGCCAAGGGAGTCGGGTCGTTACATTTAGTGCCACTTGGCTCTTCTTCTTGGCCAATTTTGGACACTTGCTTTTGTAGTGCCCATGCTCCCTACACTCAAAACATATAATGTAATTTTTATTTTTAATTGAACTAGTTATACCTTCATGTGTAGGGATGGCACATGATCCTCCATTTGATGTTTCTTGATTTTTGGAGGATGCATCATCTTCTTCTTCACTTGACTCTGATGTAGAAGCTTCTCCTTCTTCCTGATCCGGTGTCAACAAAGATTGCTCCCCCTCAATGCTAGAGATAGAGGCTTCATCATCTTCATCTTGTACATGGAACAAAGAGTATGCTACCTCTTTTGCCCTTTCCATTGCATTCCTTTGAAGATGAAGCTTCTTGGACTTCTTCTTCTTTGGAAGTTGAGCATCTCTCAACTTCGGAGTCCTCTTGCTCTTGGTCTTGCTCCAATGAGTCGCCCTCTTTGGATTCTTCATTATTTTGTACAGTGGAGGGGATCTCATGAATTGTTGCCAATTTGCTCCAAGGCTCCTTGGCATCTTTGAATCCTCCGACTTGAGCCAAAATATTTCTTGGCAATAAATTGACCAAAAGCTTGGTCACTTTTTCATTTGCCTTGCTCCTTTGAATTTGCTCTTGACTCCATTTGCTCCTCTTGAGAATTTTGCCCTTGGAATTTGTTGGAGCTTCGAAACCTTCCATTAGAGTAAACCATTGCTCTATCTCCATCATCAAGAAATTTTTGATTCTTGATCTCCAAAAATCGAAGCTTGTCATTGTAAATGGTGGAGGCACCCTTGTATCGAATCCAAGTCTATCTTGGAATTCCATCTTGAAGTTGAGCCTTTTGATGAAGTCTTCGACTTGTAGAATTTTGCTCCAACTTCTTCACCCTCTAGCTTTTTGCCCCTTCCGGTGATGATTCCGGTGAAGAGCGACCTCGCTCTGATACCACTTGTTAGGATCAATTATATAGCTAGAGGGGGGGTGAATAGCTCGGTGCGCTCGTCGTGCTCTTCGTTGCTTGTTTCTTCAAGATATGCAGCGGAAAATACAAAGAAACAAAATACATAACGCTAACAAAAGGATTTACTTAGTATCCACCTCACAAGAGGTGACTAATCCAAGGATCCACACACTCACGCACCCTCCACTATGAAAACACTCCTTTATGGTAACTACCAAAGGCGGAGAAGCCCTACAAGTTCACACTACAAGAAGAAAAGGAAAGGGAACAAAATACAAGCAAAAGCTTACAAGTTTGCACAAGAAAACCCTAACCCTAGATTTCTTCTTCTCGTTGTGGATCCGCCTCTTGAGTTGGAAGAACCTCCAAGAACTTCAAGAACTGACAGTGAGAACTCTGTGGAGAAGCTCTGTGAAGATCTGTGTTCGCTAGAGAAGAAGCCGTAGAAGTTCTTGTAACGCCCGCCCTCCCTGCTAACCCTAAGGGACGGGGCTACGATACTCTATGTACAAAATTTTCTTTTTAAAACAGTGGAAGACTTAAAATAATTTTCTTAGTTTAATAAAAACTTTTCTTTTGTTTTCCTTTTCATCAAATCCGAACTACACTATCATGCCCTCAATAATATGATATCAAATTTAGTAGAAACATACCATCAAGTCACACATACGATACTACAATTCATGATACCAAAGCATAGTTCTTTAAAAGTTTTTAAAGCAGGTTCTTATTTGGTTGCCTAGCCACTGCCACACACATCTCCTTGCCTCTCCTGCTGCTCCTCTAGCTCATCCAGCCTTTTCCTTTATCTGTGGTACAAGGACAGTAAGCTGTGAGCACTCATGGCTCAGTAAGTTCCTTTCCTACTCACTAAAACCGAAAATCATAGTATAATCAAAGAATGTCTCAACATGGCATCATTTCAACTAGTCATGACATAATGTAACATACTCTTTTAAGCATATCATGCAACATGAAGAAATCATAACTAGTCATGGCATATCATAGCGTAAAGCATAGCATGAAGCATAACATAATCGTATCTAATCATGGCATATCGTCATAAGGAGTCATGGCATATCCTACACATGGACATATCATGGAACATAACATAATCATATCTAACCATGGCATATCATAAATCATCATAAGGTATATGCAATATGATTTTGAAAAACATGTATTCGAAAAACATGTGTATGTCTCATGATCTTTAAAACCATTTCTTCTTACATATATACTTGAACATAATCTCAACTTAAAGGGGATCCCGGCTATGTACCACTTACATATTGCGCGCAACCTATGTAGGTCCAAGGTAGCAAGTCTTGAACCCTACAAGGCAACATACTAGGCCCGAGTCTTACTCCATCGACCTAGGGGCACTTAGGAGCCCATCCCTAACGAGGCCCGAGTCTTATTCCATCGACCCCGGGGCGCTTATGGAGCCCACCCTTGGTACAAGCCATATAAAGTAAAGTACATGTCATACTTATACATATCATACATCATAAAAGCATGCATCACTTAGGCACACATCATATCATAAAAGTATGCATCACTTAGGCATACATCATGTCATAAAAGTATGCATCACTTAGGCATACATCATATCATAAAGGTATGCATCACTTAGGCATACATCATATCATAAAGGTATGCATCACTTAGGCATACATCATGTCATAAAGGTATGCATCACTTAGGCATACATCATACCATAAAAGTATGCATCACTTAGGCATACATCATATCATAACAATATGCATCACTTAGGCATAGATCATAAAAACATGCATATCTTAAGCATAAAGCATATCATCAAGCATGCATAATTTAACCACATAGCATATCATGAAAGCATGCATATTTTAAGCACTAAACATAGCATCAAAGCATGCATAATTTAACCACATATCATAACATAAGCATGCATATTTTCAGCTCATATCATATCATCAAAGCATGTAAAATTTACCCACATATCATAACATAAAGCATGCATATTTTGAACTCATAACATATCATAGAAATTCTCACCTTGTATAGCTCACAAGCCTACATGTCTAAGCATAAAAGTGTATCATGTGCTCATCCAATCATAAGGAACAATGTAACATGATTAATTTGGGTACTAAGCTTCCTAGTCCTTTGGGTTCTTATCTTGGCCGAAACCCTCTTAGGTGCCAATTCAGGTTTTAAACAACATCCAAGCATGTAGAACCTAATTCATCCACATATCATTTTCATAGGAAGTATTATACACAAGATTTACTTGGACTCTAAGTTCTCCAAGTCCTTAAACCTCATTTGGCCGAACCTTAACAAGTGTGAAACAAGGTTCTAAATGACATAAAGCATGGAAACCTTAACCATATTTATAGCATTTGTTTCAAGGAATATGGTAAGCACAATTGAGTTAGTTCCTAAATCCTTTAAGCCCTTAAAATTATGTCATGGCCAAAACTTACAAGTACTCATTTAGGTTTTCAAGCAAGCATACAAGCATGTGAACTTACTCTAACATCATGTATAAATTTATAAATGGCATCATACAAGTGGTCATGGCCGAAACTTCCCTTAGCATCAATTTAGGTCACTAACAACATATAGCATGTGAATTTTTAGCTTTCTACATTTCATATTCCATGGAGAGTGACATGAGCATGTTCAATGTAAGTTCTAGGGTTTCTAAGGCATGTATCCCTTCATGGCCGAGACTTTAAGGTGTCCATTTGAATCATAGTTAAATATATAAGAATGTGAACACAATCAACATGTTATCTCAATTTCATAAGAAGCATCTTTAACACATGAGGTCTAAATTTTAAGGTTTCTAGGTCTTTAAACCCTACATGGCCTAACCTCATCAAGCATGGAATTTGTTCAAATGGCATAAAAGCATAGAAAGTCATAACACATTTCATAACATGTGTAAAAGTCAAGCACTATAAGCATACATTTAAATTGTGTCTTAGGTTTCCTAGGTTTTTCCTTTCTTTATCTCATAGCATATGTTTGGCCGAAACCTTCCAAGTCTTTAAACTAGGTTTTAGGTGGCCTAAAGTATGGAAAACCTAAACAAGTTTGATGGCAAAAATATCAAAGAAACTATACATATAAGTTTGGTTCACAAACAAGCTAGGACCCTTGTGGTCATAGTTATCATATATCATGCAACCAATTTTCCTATACTCTAATTAAGCATGGGAACATCAAACAACTTTCATATCTTATTGTTATGGAGGTTTTGAGCATGTTAAAAATCTGTTTAAGCTATTCTAAACCATCCTCCTTACGATGGCCGAAACATTAAAAGTGGTGTTCATGAGTTTCTATCAACATACAAGCATGCAACTCTTTAAGAAACTCTATATTCTATCATATAAACATGGTGAGTTTAAATTCAAAGTCTTCCTAACCCTAAACCCTTCCTTGGCCGAAACTTGTGAGTGGGGTACTTTTGGTTCCAAGTAACCTTCAAGTATGAAAACAATAATGGATCCTTAACCATTTATTTAGAGGGTTTTGTGCAAGTTAGGTAAACAAATAAATTCCCTAGCCCTTATAAAACCTTTTTGGCCGAAACTCTAGGGTTAGGTACATCTCTAATCTAGCATCACATATATATAAAAATATGAGAGAAAACCTTCTTACAAAGCATAGAAAAATTATCATGAATCAAGGCTTATATTAAACATTCCTAGGATCAACAAGTCCTTTCTTTGGCCGAATTTTCACAACTTTGTTTCTAGGTTTTAAAATCCTCATAAAATCCAAAAACACATTAAAACCACTTGTACCACAGGTGAGGGGATACTTACTTCCTTTTCGCTTGTGGTTCTAAAGTGTGGTGATGGAAGAAAGGGTCTCTTCTTCTTGTTCTCCTCCTTTGATTTCCCTTGGTAGCCTTCCTTGTATCTTAGGAGGAACCTTGTTTTGGGGGCCAAAAATGGAGGAGAGGGGGCTGAGGCTCTCGGTAGTGGAGAGGAGAGAATGAGAGAAATGAGAGAAAAATAAAATCTTCTCTTTACATGCTCCCTTTTATGTTAAGGGGGAAGAGGTAGCAAAATTGGTTTTTGCTTTCCTTCTCCCTTAGCCCCTTTTTTTCCATTTTATTTTTATTTTATTTATTTATTTGTTCTCATCATTCATGATGAAACAAGGGGGAATGAATCCCCTTAATTGTCCTCTTGAAGTCTCGGCAAAGGGAGAGGAAGAGGGAGAGAAAAGAAGGAAGGCAAGTTGCCTTTCTCTTGCTCTTTTCTTGCTTTCTTTTGGCTAGCTTTTACTCTCATCCTTATCATGAGTTTCCCTCCTTTGTTATCAATATATCATTCCTATCCCAACTGGTTATTACCCATTAATCCTATCATTTACATCATGAGAGGTTCAAGGTTCAATCCTTGACCACTCCCTATTTTTATTTCTTTTTGGTTCAACATTCTACTAATATATTTCTAAGGCAAATTCATCATTCTCATATTTATCTTAAAAGCTTAGTGGGTGTTACAGTTCTTTCGAGAGAACAGCTCGCCAGCAGCTAAATACGACGCCAACGGTCAGATCCCGATCGATTGGATTGCTCCCAATCGATCGGGGAGGCTTTGGATCGATCGACTGATCGATCCAGAGCACCTCTGTGCTCTTAGGAATGGCCTGGATCGATCAGCTGATCGATCCAGGGCTTATCACGCAGAATCGCACATCCCAATCGATCCACTAATCGATTGGGGGCTCTGGATCGATCGGTTGATCGATCCAGAGCTGTTCTGTGCAATTGGGCACTTCTCCCAATCGATCCACTGATCAATTGGGAGGAGGCTTGTCGTGAAGACTCGCCCAATCTATCAGCCGATCGATTGGGCATGAGCCAATCGATCAACTGATCGATCCAGCTCATGATTTCTCCTAAAATCAAGTCTAAAGTCCCTTAAACCAACATCCGGTCAACCATGACCTGTTGGTTCATCGTGCCTGGCATCCAGTCACCCTTGACCTGCTAGGACTTGCTCACCAAGTGTCCGGCCAATCTCGTTGACCCACTTGGACTTTCCTCCTCATGCCAAGTATCCTGTTAATCCCTTTGACCTACTTGGACTTTCCACCTCGTGTCAAGTATCTGGTCAATCCCTTTGATCTACTTGGACTTTCCACCTCGTGCCAAGTATCCGGTCAATCCCTTTGACCTACTTGGTCTTTCCAGCACCAGATGTCCTGATCAGCCTTGATCTATCTGGATTTCCTCGTGCCTAGCTTCACTCACTAGGACTTCCTTCTGCCTAGCTTCACTCACTAGGTCTTTCTCCTAACTTTACTCACCAGGATTTCCTTCTGCCTAGCTTCACTCACTAGGTCTTTCACCTGGCTTCACTCACCAGGATTTCCAATCTGCCTAGCTTCACTCACCAGGACTTTTCTTCTGTCTGGCTTCACTCACTAAGACTTTCCATCTGCCTAGCTTCACTCACTAGGTCTTTCACCTGGCTTCACTCACCAGGATTTTTAATCTGCTTGGGTTCACTTACCAGGACTTTCCTTCTGCCTGGCTTCACTCACCAGGACTTTCCAGCGGCCTAGCTTCACTTACTAGGTCTTTCACCTGGCTTCACTCACCAGGATTTCCAATCTGCCAGGCTTCACTCACCAGGACTTTCCTTCTGCCTAGCTTCACTCACCAAGACTTTCCAATCAAGTATCCAGTCACTCTTGACCTACTTGACTCTTCTTCACAATCTCATCACATGAACAATTGCACCTGCAATCTCCATGTCTTGTCTCCATGTATTGTTAAACATCGAAACCCAAACATCAAGACTTGAGCTTGACTCAATCCAAGCCCAGTCAACTTGCTCAACCTTGACCTGGGGAATATTACACCAACATTGCTGAACACTTTCCAAACTGGTCCCACTCAAAAAGCTTAATATTAAATTTTGGTCTAACTAGCCCATGTTTGACTGGGGTATCTTCGGTCAGATCTACTAAGTCTAGTGCACCAGGTAGAATACACAAGATTCAGCCTAGACATGCCTTCGACAAAGTTTCCTTGACGTACTATCATCCCAATCCATTCTGATCCTATGTTGTAGGGTTTGGTAAACCTTTTTTATCAAACCATTCTAAGTAGAAAATAAACCTAATCCTAAGTGTATGAGTTTGGTTAATCAAGTTGGTTGAATTGTCTTTCTAGTTGCTCCCCCTGAGTCATAGCTTAGATAAGGTCTATCTAAGTAATGAATTTGACTCTTAGGGACCCAGTAGAGGTTTAGTTTGATTGGTTTGGTTAAATATTTTGTTTGGACCCATGCTTGGACTTGACATCTAACATTTTGACTAATTAATGACAAGTATGATTTGTTTGTTTGTTTAGGGTTGTAACCAAGTCCTGATTTGTTGTACACGGCTCGTTGCGACCCAAGTACCATATTTAGACACTTAGATCCCAATTCGAACCTTTCTAACATTTTCTTGAGTCGCTCGACTTGACCTTTCAAGTTTGAATTCTCTTCCTCAAGTTTTTCAACTTAAGTTGAGGTTCCGACTTAAACTTGGTTAGTCGAATTACTCAAGTTAACTTGTTGTTAAGGTGGTATATTTCCTAAAGTAGCAAGTTATTTTGTTTTTCAGATTTTGACAAATTTTTAAATAAGCATTTAACTACTTTAAGTAAATTTGACTTGGAATAAATTGTCACCATATTTGGATATTCGATCCGGAGCTTCTCTCATAATCGAGGTTGATCTCGAACTCGTACTCTTCATTGAACTCAGAGTCGGAAACTTCGTTTCTTGCCATAAATGCAAGATGGCTCGAATGCTTTGTTTGCTCCGTGTCGGATTCGTCGAAAGAAGTCTCGTCCCATGTCGCATGAACAACCTTCTTTCGTCTTGTCGATTTGGGCCTTTCTTCCTTCCGATTTGGACATTCATTTTTGAATTGCCCCTTCTTGTTGCATCCATAACAAATCATTTCTGATTTGTTTTGGGTCGGTTCAGTGATGTCTTCTTGGCACTTCTTCTAAATTTCTTCTTTGTCAACAGTCTCCGGACCATGTTGACTAATTCTTCTTCGTTCGTTGAGTAAGAATCTGACTCACTTTCTGACTCAATCTTTGTTCTTGTTTTAGTTTCCTTGCTTGGATCTATAAATATATGGATTTATTCAGTGTCCGGATAAGTCTTGTGTATACAAGAAGTGTGATGGAAATATGGTGGTATTTCTTGTACTATACGTAGATGACATTTTATTAGTTGGAAACAATATAAAAGTGTTGTCAGAAGTAAGGGTATGGTTGTCCAAGCAATTCGATATGAAGGACTTGGGAGAATGCGCACATATTCTTGGGATCAAAGTAATAAGGGATCGCAAGAAAAGAATGTTGTTCTTATCCTAAGCTTCATATATCAATACAATCCTAGCTCATTTTAGCATGCAAGACTCCAAGAAAGGCTTTCTACCCTTCAGGCATGGAGTATCTTTATCTAAAGAGATGTCTCCGAAGACATCAAAAGAGATAGAAGAGATGAAGGCAGTTCTTTATGCTTCAGTTGTAGGAAGCCTAATGTGTAACACCCCACCCTCCTCACTACTAGTCTGTGAGGGCGGGGTGCTACTAGACTACTAACTTATCTTAACTAACCTTGTTCACATGTTGATAGTAATTACTAAAACTCTCGGAGAACTCAAAACATATAATTAACTAGCAGCGGAAGACTAAATGACTCATCTAATACATTCTTCTCAACTCTTTGTTAATAAATTCTTATGCTAGGTCCCAAAGCTTCTATAGTCCAGGCATCACACATCCATCCGCACCTCCTTGTCGCCTTCCTTTGCTATAACTTTTCCTTTCCTTTATCTGTAGTAAGAGGAAATGCAACTATAAGCAAAATTTGCTTAGAAGCGCTATCTAACTCACAAAACTCGAATATGCATGTAACTGGAAGAAATCTAAAACTGAATGCTCAGAAAGAAATACTACTCATGCTCATCTACAAGCAAAAGAACAGTAAGCTAATCTAAATAACATGTTAGCATAAAAAAAACTCAACTTGCTGCTTTTTAAAACAAAATGAAACTTATTTCATTTGTTCTAAACTTATTCTTTTATTTCACTTGTTTAAAAACTTCTTCTTTAATACTTTTATACTTATGTAAAACTTATTTTACTTGTTCAAAAACTTATACTTATAATACTTCAAAATAATAATCAACTTTCTTCTTGGGCCCGGCAACTGTACTTGTTATGCGCGCATCCCTAACTAGACCCGAGATAGCTGGTCCCGAATCTAGTAGGGTTTACTATTGTAATGACCCGACCCATTTGGCGGCCCATTTGGCGGACCATTTGGCGACCCTCGGGTCGTCGACCGTCGACCGTCAGCCGTGTCGTTACTACTAGGTTATCTAAACCTAGGGACGACTATGGGAGCCCAACCCAAGGACAACTGAGAGTCCAGCACAGTGCCACTGATAAAAGTAAAATACTGATTTATAAGCTGATTTATCTTAATTACTTCTTCTTTAAATGCCTTGACATTTTAACGAGCACCTTGTGTGCCAAAATCCCTAAAGTCTTGACTTTGAGATCTACTTAAGGCCTTGGCCTTTTTCTTTCTTTTCTTTATCTTTCTTATACTTGTTAATACCTCTAATAAAAGAATGCTTCTTTAAAAACTGAAATGTTTAAACAAATTCTAACTTTGAAATGCATAAACAAAAATCTGCATACTATGCTAATCAAAATTCTGCATACTATATTAATCAAGATTCTGCATTCTATGCTACACTATTTCTGCATACTATGCAAACATAAATTCTGCACTATAATACTTAACCAAACTGCACTATAATCTTTTTCTTTAAAAACTGCACTATAAGTTCCACCAAAAATCTGCACTATAAACTTAATTAAAAATCTGCACTATAAGCTTAATTAAAATCTGCACTATAAGCTTACATAAAAATCTACACTATAAGCTTAATTAAAATCTGCACTATAGGCTTAATTAAAATCTGCACTATAAGCTTAAATAAAAATCTGCACTATAAGCTTAATTAAAATCTGCACTATAGGCTAAATTAAAATCTGCACCTATAAGCTTAATTAAAATCTGTACTATAAGCTTAATTAAAATCTGCACTATAGGCTTAATTAAAATGTGCACTATAATCTTACATAATGTTGGATCGAAAAGAATTTAGATATCTCCACAATTGCATGATATTGTCCACTTTGGGCCTAAACTCTCATGGTTTTGCTCTTGGGCTCTCCCCATAAGGCCTCATGCCAATGGAGATATCTTTTCTCTTATAAACCCATGATCTTTCCCATGTGTTTCCAATATGGGACTATGTTTCCAACCTTGCAACCCCAACAATCCCCCCCCCCCTCAAACAAAGGACCATAGGCTTCCCACGTCCGATCCTCGACCCACCAGGTCTTTCTGCCCCTCGGTCCACCCGACCTACTAGGACTTCCTTGCCTAGTCGCAACTAGGACTTCCTGCCTGGTGTCTGGTCCTCTTGATCTGAACATAGGAGCCCCCACTTTCTTTGTTCGAGGTCAATATTGTACCCACATGGCTCAATCAGACCATAGCTCTTGTGCACAGTTGGAGGTTAAACCTTCTGGCAGTCCGGGCTCTGATACCAATTGTTGGATCGAAAGCGCTAGAGGGGGGTGAATAGCGCTCATGGCTATTTTATCGATTAAAACACAGAGATTATAAGTGCAGTGGAAAATAAAAGCAAACACACAGAGACGCAGGTATTTTACTTTGTTCGGAACCTATAGCGACTCCTACACGAAGGCCTGCGGTCCTTGACCGCTTCCAGTAGGCAACAACTATATCACGTAAATCTTTACAAGATGAATATAGAAATTAGCTCAAAGAAAAGTTATACCGACAATACTACAAATATGAAGAATGGTAGCTGATTGTCGGAGCAGCAGAGTGTCATCGAAGCTTTCGGAGTAGTGCACGGGAGTTCTTCTGTTCGAGTTCGATGTCTAGGCTACACCCCAAAGCCTTATTTTATAGCTCTGTGAAAGCTGATCCAGATCCGATCACCTCGAGATCAGATTTGACTCACCGTCGATCGGTCGACCGATCCTCCTGATCGGTCGACCGATCCCCCTGATCCGGTCAGCATCCTCATCCAGTCAGCGAGATCCAGTCAACACCCGATCCTGTTGACACCAACGCAGGTTCGGTCGACCGATCCCCTGGCCGACCCCGGTTCAACTGTCTAGAGATCTGTCTGCTGGCTTGTGGGTTGAGTCGACCGATCCAGAGGTTCGGTCGACCGATCCTGGTCAGTTCCAACCCTGCATACAATAATTAGTTTCCTGCAAAACAGAGTAAGAACACAAGATAATATGTATGAACATAAATGTTTGACAGTCTTCGGACTGTCCGGGTCTGACTTCGGATTTTCGACAGGAAACCCTAGGTCGACCGGAAACCCTAGGTCGACCCAACGCCTACTATTCCCTCTACGGGGAACGCGTCCTCACCTACTCCGCTCAGGAGATTTACCTGATGCCAGTCTGGTCCTCCAGATCGACTGGACTTTCCGCCTAGGGTTACCACCCCCTAGGACCTAAGGTTACCGCCCCCTAGGGTTTTTCTCCACCTAGGGTTACCACCCCCTAGGACCTAAGGTTATCGCCCCTTAGGGTTTTCTTCCACCTAGGGTTACCTCCCCCTAGGACCTAAGGTTACCGCCCCTTAGGGTTTTCCTCCACCTAGGGTTACCACCCCCTAGGATTTCACCTGCCTAGCCGCAGCTAGGACTTTTGCCAAAGTATCACTTAGGACTTTCCTGTAAGCTCCATGAACCTTGTTAGATCACCAAACATCTTAACTTTAAATCCTTTACCATTATCAAAACTCAGGTTCGATCGTCGGATGCTTCCTGCACCAACAATCTCCCCCTTTTTTATTATGGCAACCAAAATTCAAAGTTAAGTAAAACAAGTGCATAATATACTTAAAAGAAAATATAAGTGAGCACGCTTAAGTAAATAAAAACCAGATACAAGCATAACTTAAGCTAACACTTAAGCTCCCCCTTAATACAAGGCTTCCTTTTTGTATTCCTTTCCTTTTTGATTTTTACTTGTGAATTTCCTACTAAATCTTAAGCTCCCCTACAAGGCTTCCTTTTTGAATTTTTTTTTACTTTTTACCTTTTTACTTGTGAATTTCTTTCCTACTCTCCCCCTTTGCCATTTATCAAAAAAAATCTTTTTGAAAGTAAGTTATAAGTTTAAAACAAAACTGATTTATGCTTTTGAGAAGGAGATAGGTGCTTTTATAATCTGGAGGGGAACTTAGAAAAATATCTTAGCAAGAATTTATAAGGTCAGGATTTAAGGTTAGCTAAGTTTAAAGAAAAATGAAAGTTACTGTATAACTCACTTAGCTAAGCCTTTTTGCTAACATTTAACTTTTGAAAGTACAGCCTGAATTAATTTTGAATAAAATAATACTTTGTTGGTCCAAGCATGAGTCCAGTTAAGTAGCAAACAATTGGTTTTGATCAGAGCTCTAAAGTACAAGCATGCTTAATATTCTCATTTCCTTCACCAACTGTCTAACATTTAGCTACTTGCTAATTGCCTAGAGGGCAGCAACTTTCGTTTGGTTAGTCAAGTTAAGTCTTTTAGTCTAGTTAGATCTGACTAAGGCTGGAAGACTTGACTTGATTACTGTTAATAAGGTATTTAACGCCCCGACTCATATTGATGCACAAAAATAAGCATTCTTGAGTCCAGGCTGTACCCTATGCATCTCACATCATTCTATGTTTGGCAAACACAAGCAAGGTATACCTAGGTGTTTTTGAGATACTCTGGCTTAAATCTAGGGGAACAAGATTTCTAGGGTAGATCCTACGCTAAGTCATATTTTTTGAAAATTCTAAGAAAATGGGATTTTAAAATCATTATTTTTCCTAGATTTTGAAAAGAATAAAAGAACGAGTTTTGAAGTGAGACAGTGAGTTTTGAAAAATTAATATCTATTCTACCCAGCACATTCCTATTTGCCTTCTAAGTGAGCTGAACTCAAGTTCAGGTAAGGGCTTTGTGAAGATGTCAGCTAGGTTTGATTTTGACTCAACATAGTTGAGTTCAATATCACCCTTAGCTACATGATCCCTTACAAAGTGGTGTTTCACTTCTATATGTTTAGTCCTTGAGTGATGAATTGGGTTTTTTGTTAGATTTATTGAGCTTATATTATCAATTGAGATTTTAGTTTTATGATACTCCAGTTGATAGTCTTTAAGGGTATGCATCATCCATAGCAACTGAGATGTGCATTCACCTAAGGCTATATATTCAGCTTCAGTGGTAGATAAAGCAACACAGTGTTGCTTTCTACTTGACCAACTTACTAGGCATTATCCTAGAAATTGACAGCTACCACTTGTGCTTTTTCTATCTAGCTTGCATCTGGCATAGTCTGAGTCAGAGTAGCCGTTTAGGTCAAGGGTGTCAGATCTAGGGTACCATAGTCCTACATTTAAGGTTCCCTTAACATACCTAAGGATTCTTTTGACAAGGGTTAAGTGAGACTCTTTTGCACAAGATTGGTATCGTGCACACATACCTACTGTAAAAATAATGTCTGGTCGACTTGCAGTTAGGTACAGTAGACTTCCTATTGCACTCCGATAGTATTTCAAGTATACTGATTTACCTTCTAAGTCTGAGTCAATTTTAGTATTTGTAGCCATTGGTGTATTGATTATTTTTGAGTTTTCCATGCCAAAATTTCTAATTAATTCCTTAGCATATTTAGTTTAATAAATGTAAATTCCTTCTTTAGTTTGCTTAATCTGTAAACCTAAGAAGAAATTAAATTCTCCTACCAGACTCATTGCGAATTCATTTTCCATAAGTTTGGTGAATTCTTTTAGAAATTTAGATTTTGTGGAACCAAAAATAATATCGTCAACGTAAATTTGGGCTATAAAAATGTCATTTTCTAAGGTTTTTATGAAAAGGGTTGGGTCTATTTGACCTTGTTTAAATCCTTTTGATATTAAGTAATTGGACAGACGTTCATACCAAACCCTAGGTGCTTGTTTTAGTCCGTAAAGGGTCTTTTTTAATTTAAAGACATAATTTGGTTGTTCTAAGTCCTCAAATCCTGGGGTTGACCTACGTATACTTCTTCTTTAATAAATCCGTTTAAAAATACGGATTTTACGTCCATTTGAAATAGCTTGAATCCTTTGTGTGCTGCATAGGCCAGCAGCATCCTGATGGATTCAAGTCTTGCTACAGGAGCATAGGTCTCATCATAGTCTAACCCTTCTACTTGACTGAATCCTTTAGCTACTAACCTAGCTTTGTTTCTAACTATTTCACCTTGATCATTTAATTTGTTTCTAAAAACCCATTTGGTGTCAATTACTGATTTATTAATGGGTTTTGGTACTAACTCCTAGACCTGATTTCTTTCAAATTGGGCTAATTCTTCTTGCATTGCTAGAGTCCAATCTGGATCTGGTAAGGCTTCTTCTATAGTTTTGGGTTCGATTTTTGAAATCAAGGCTATTTGGCTCTGATTTCTGTAAGATGATCTAGTTCTGACTCCTATAGTTGGGTCACCCAAAATTTGATCAGATGGGTGATTTGTGCTTGTTCTAGTTGGTCGAATCTCATTTGAGTTAATGATTTGTTCTTTAGATTCAATAGGTTCAGGTTGAATTTCGTCATCTTCTTTGTTTATTGGGTTAATATTTTCTGTATTTTCATTTATTGTGTTGGGTAATTCATTTTCTTCATCAAATATTATATTTATTGTTTCTTCTACTTTTAGGGTATTTTTGTTATACACTCTATATGCCCTACTGGTTGTTGAATACCCTAAAAATATTCCCGGGGTTGTTTTTGATGTAGATTTCCCTAAGTAGTCTTTAGTGTTCAAGATGAAGACTTTACACCAAAATATTTTTAATCATAGGGTGTTTTATTTTGAAATTTGTTAATTAAAATCCTATTTTGAATGTAACACGTTGTACTAACTGCTTCAACCCAGAATTGATTAGATAGTTTATATTCGTTTAACATGGTTCTAGCAGCTTCTTGTAAGGTTCTGTTTTTACGTTCTACTAAACCATTTTGTTGTGGGGTCCTAGGGCAGGAGTATTCATGTTTGTATCCATTTATTTCACAAAATTTAGTGAATTTGTGATTCTCATTTTCTGTTAATCTGCAAAAATTACTAAATATTTCAAAGGTTTCATCTTTTGTTTTTAGGAATTTTACCGAGGTAATCCTGGAGAAGTCATCTATTATAACTAAGCAATACTGGTTCTTGCTTAGAAACTTGACTCCGTGTGAATCAAATAGGTCTAGGTGAAGGAGCTCAAATAAGAAAGTAGTTCTTTCTAGATTGGTTGACTTGTGAGTTGACTTGGTTTGTTTTCCTTGTTGACACGCATTACATATTGACTTTTCAATAACTTTTAATTTGGGCAACCCTCTGACTAGTCCGTTTTGACTCATTTTTGAAATGAGTCTCATGTGAGTGTGACCCAGTCTTCTGTGCCACAACTCAGTTTCCTCTTGTTGTGTTAGAAAACACTTTATTGAGGGTGTTGGTAGATAAATGGTGTAGACATTATCTTTCCTAGTGCCCTTAAGTATGATTTTTGGATTATCAACATGTTTGACTAAACATTCAGACTTGGTAAAATTGACCGAGTAACCAGTATCGCATAATTGGCTTATACTTAATAAATTGAAATTAAAATTTTCAACTAACAATACTTTTCGAATAATAAAATCGGAGTTAAGTTCGATATTACCTTTTCTGATTACTTTCAGTTTTCCATCGTTGCCGAATGCAACTAATCCTAGGTTCTTTAGTTTTAGCTTAGTGAATTTCAACCTATCTCCAGTCATATGTCTGGAGCATCCACTGTCCAATATCCATTGATCCAATTCCTACACATAAAGTAGTTGATGGATCAAAAGACAGTTTGATTGAAGTAAGTCCTTAAGTTAATTTTAATTTGAAAAATATTTAAGTTGATTTTAATTTGAAAAATGATTAAGTTAATTTTAATTTGAATGAATGATTAAGTTAATTTTAAAAAAATGATTAAGTTAATTTTAATTTGGATGGATGATTAAGTTAATTTTAATTTGAATGAATGATTAAGTTAAAAAAATGATTAAGTTAATTTTAATTTGAATGAATGATTAAGTTTAAAAAAATGATTAAGTTAATTTTAATTTGAATGAATGATTTTAATTTTTAATTAATGAATTTAATTTTGAATTAATGAATTTAATTTTGAATTAATCATCTCACCCGATCTAAATTCTCAATCAGGGACTCCTATAATTTTTGTGAGATGAATTGAGGTTCAATTTTAGGATTATGTTTAACTTTGTGTTAGATTCAGGTTTAGCTTTGGGTTCAACAAGTAAGCATTTTTTGGATAAACTTCTGGGCTATGGTGAGTCACAAGGAACTCATTAAAGTAATCATGCCTTCGAGGTTTTCCAAATAGTCCTACCCATTGAACTTAATACTAAACCTTGGTCTAACTAGTTAGGATCCATTTAAGGGTAGCTTCTGTCAGTTCCACTTGGCCAAATGCACCAGGTCGAAGCCATATCTTCCTAGACATGCGATGCCCAAGCTTCCCTAACGTACTATCATCCAAAAACTTCACCAGTACCGTGGCTCAAGTTAAACCTAGTCCATTTTATCTAACCTTAATTACCCTGCCGGGTAGACTATTCTTGTTTACCCATTTCGGGTAGATTAAGTTTGATTATCCAGTCGGGTAGTTTAGATGCGGGTGCCAGCTATTCTGAATCCTCCTTCTATTTTCAATTAAATTTAGAATGTTTAGTTTAATTTTGAATTTTAATTTAATTTTTGATTTCGAATTTTAATTTAATTTTTGATTTTAATTTCGAATTTTTAATTTAATTTTTTATTTTTAATTTCGAATTTTTAATTTTCAATTTAATTTTAATTTTTAATTAATTTAATTTTTTATTTTAATCGTTTTAGCTCCCCCTAGATCATAGCCTCGATATGGTCTATCGAGGTAATGTATTTGATCCTTGGGAATCCAATATTGTCCCAGTCCAACTTGATTGATCAGGTTGGACTTGGCAACCCATGCTTGGACCGTTTTTCTATTTGTTCTTTGTATGAGAGATAAGTATGACTTATATTTCTTTTTTGATTTGTATCCTAGTCCAGTTCTATTGTAAATTGCCCTTTGTGTTCCTAGAATCAAGTCAAGATTCTTGGATCCCAGGGAAAATCGTTCTAGGGTTGTCTTCAAATCCTTGACTTGATTTTTCAGGTTGGAATTCTCTTCCTCAAGTCTTTGAACTTGAGTTGAGGATCCAGTCTGAGCTGGATCAGTCAAGGATTCGTTATTAGTCGTTTCTTTAAGGAGTGTTACCTCCTTTAGAAGCGACTTGATTCGAATTTTTGACTTAGCTACTTTATGCATTAAATAATTAATTAAGCTATATAAACGGTTTGTACTTACAGAGGGGTTTGGCCCTTCGGAAACGGATGTGGATCCGTAGCTTCTTTCGGACTCGGCTTCCGATTCGTCCTCGCTTTCGGATTCGTTGGTGTAGTCCCGGGCTGTCAACGCGAGAAAATTCGTCTGCTCGAGTTCTTCGTTGTCGGATTCCTCGGAGGAAGACTCGTCCCACGTTGCTTTCAAGGCCTTCTTCCTCCTTGGTTTCTTTGGATCTTTTTGGTTCGGGTAGTTTGCCTTGATGTGCCCCTTCTGATTGCACCCGTAGCAGGTCACTTCGAATTTTGCCTTCGAGCTTGATTGGGCTTCTTTGGACTGGATGGCCTTTCTCACATCCTTTTTGTTGAAGCCCTTCTTTTTGTAGAGTTTCTTTACCAGGTTGACTATTTCGGTTGTAAGCTCGTCATCGTCTTCCGAATCTGGTTCTTCTTCTTCTGACTCAGGTTCGGTTCTGCGCTTTATCTTTGATTCGCGTACTTTTCCTGTTCCTGCAAGCAAAGCCCCTTTCTCGGTCGGGCGTGCATTAGTCTGTTCATGAAGTTCGAATTTTGCAAAGAGTTCATCTAACTTAATAATAGACAAGTCCTTAGAAACCTTGTAGGCATCTACCATGAATGCTCACAAGGTGTTCCTCGGAAAGGCGTTTAGAGAATACCTTATGATGTCCCGGTTATCTACCTTTTGTCCAATTGCATGAAGACCGTTGAGCAGATCTTGAATCCGGGCATGGAGTTGGGCAGCTAGCTGTCTCACCTTCCTGCAGTTTGATATTAAACAATTTATTGAAAATTAAGTCTCTTTTACTTACTTTGGTATCAGACGTCCCTTCGTGAAGTTCAATGAGCTTCTCCCACAGCTCCTTAGCACTGCTGAAGGGGCCGACGCGGTTGAGTTCTTCTTTTGATAGACCACACAGGAGGGTGCAGGTCGCCTTGGCATTAGCTTCCACCTTCTTAATCAGAGATGCGTCCCAGTCCTCGTAGGGTAGTGGTTTGCCAGTGCTATCAGTTGGTAGTTGGAGTCCGGTTTTGACATTCATCCAGACTTCAAAATGAGTCTGGAGATATGCCTCCATCCGACCCTTCCAGTACCCGAAGTCGTCTCCGGTGAATAGAGGGGGACGGGTTGTACTGTAGCCTTCTTGAAGAGCCATTTAGATCAACTATATAAAGCCAATAAACAACAAGAAAATCCCAAGACTTGGTCCTGGATTAGTAGTGCGGTATGAAAAAAAATAGATCACGAACTCGGGTGGTGTTGCACCAACCTCGAGCAGAAAACCGATTCGAGAAAAGAATTAGAATATGACTATAAAGCCAAATGCTAATCGACTCCGAAAAATCTGAAAATACCACGAAGAAAAAAAAAATTATTTTGAATGGTGGTTGCAGCAATTCAAAATGACCAACCCCGATTCGAGTAGTGCACGGGAGTTCTTCTGTTCGAGTTCGATGTCTAGGCTGCACCCCGAAGCCTTCTTTTATAACTCTTTGAAAGTTGATCCAGATCCAATCACCTCGGGATCAGATTTGACTCACCGTCGATCGGTCGACCGATCCTCCTGATCGGTCGACCGATCCCCCTGATCCGGTCAGCATCCTCATCCAGTCAACGAGATCTGGTCGACACCCGATCCTGTTGACACCAACGCAGGTTCGGTCGACCGATCCCAGGGTTTAGTTGACCGATCCCCTGGCCGACCCCGGTTCAACCGTCTGGAGATCTGTCTGCTGGCTTGTGGGTTCAGTCGACCGATCCAGAGGTTCGGTCAACCGATCCTGGTCAGTTCCAACCCTGCATACAATAATTAGTTTCCTGCAAAACAGAGTTAGAACACAAGATAATATGTATGAACATAAATGTTTGACAGTCTTCGGACTGTCCGGGTCTGACTTCGGGTTTCGACGCCTACTGTTCCCTCTACGGGGAACGCGTCCTCACCTACTCCACTCAGGAGATTTACCTGATGCCAGTCTGGTCCTCCAGACCGACTGGACTTTCCGCATAGGGTTACCACCCCCTAGGACCTAAGGTTACCGCCCCCTAGGGTTTTTCTCCACCTAGGGTTACCACCCCCTAGGACCTAAGGTTACCGCCCCTTAGGGTTTTCCTCCACCTAGGGTTACCTCCCCCTAGGACCTAAGGTTACCGCCCCTTAGGGTTTTCCTCCACCTAGGGTTACCACCCCCTAGGATTTTCACCTACCTAGCCGCAGCTAGGACTTTTGCCTAAGTATCACTTAGAACTTTCCTGTAAGCTTCATGAACCTTGTTAGATCACCAAACATCTTAACTTTGAATCCTTTACCATTATCAAAACTCAGGTTCAATCGTCGGATGCTTCCCGCACCAACACATAAAAATCTGCATATGAGCTTGATTAAAAATCTGCAATATAGGCGCTCCTCATGCTTCGAATTCAAGAAGAACAAAGGTCTGAAACTACTCCTATTGCAGGTTAGAAGCACTTACCTTGATTCATGGACTCACAACCGAACAAAAAGGGCTTCTAGGACCTTGGCCGGCCGCTGGAGATGATGCCCTAACTCCCTTTCTTTTCCTGCCCGGGCTCCGCCATCGTACGCAGAAGAGAAGGAGAGAATGGTTTAAGTCACGGGAAAATAGAGCATCAACTTATCCCTTTTTATAACTTAATATTTCTCTTAACTCCTTAAATAAATTCGCTACCTTTTCTAAACAGACAAATCCAACATCAACTTATCCCTTTTATAATATTCTGTTAATTATCTTAAATAAATTCGCTACCTTTTCTAAACAGACAAATCCAAGATCAACTTATCCCTTTTATAATCCAATATTCTGTTAACTATCTTAAATAAATTCGTTTCCTTTTCTAAATAGAAATATCCGTTTGCCCACCTGGTCAGCTGGGTTTTGACCGAGTCAAAGGTTGTGGGTTCAATTCTCGGCTTGGACATTTTTTTGTCGAAACTTCCTTCGTTTAGTAAAAATACCAAACGACCTCCAAAAATTACATAAAAATATTCTAAAAATTTCTAAAAATCCCTAGAATATTTCTATAGCATTTTTAAATATTTTTAAATTACTTTTAGGAGTCTAATTGAGGAAATTTGGGTCGTTACATAATGTATGCTATGTTATGCACGAGATCGGATATCTATTTTGTCGTGGGCATGGTTAGCAGATATCTGTTGGGTTTTTCAGGCCGCGAAAACCGGTTTTTCGTGTTGCGGAAACCCCGAATCACCCTAGCCAACGGATCCCGTGCGAAGAAAAGATTTCAAAACAAAATTACGAGTACGAGTTTCTTCTTAGATCTACTCCTAGATCTACATGAAACGAGTTATACCTTTGAAGCGAAGCCCTTCGCGTTCCCGCTCGTCCAAACGGTGTCGGATCTCGAGACCGTCAAGTGTACGGTCCTCTAGAAGTATCCACACGGACAACTTAGGTGGAGAAGACCTAAACAAAGGTGTGCTAGCACCTTGATAGGTCACGGGAAGAAGAGGAGAGGGAGAGGAAGAGAGCTCCAAGAGGAAGAAGAAGGAATAATGCACTTGAATGAGGAAAATCAATTTTTGATTCCCATTCAAAAGTGGCCAGCCACTTCAAATTGTGTAACTCCCAAAAATTGCATCAATTAATGTGAAGCTATTAAAGAAAATGGCTTTGTAACTTCTATGAGGTGGCACCCATGATGATGTGGAGTAACATCATTGGTCCACATCAATGCCAACTCACTAATGAGGTGGCATAAAGTCAAGTCAAACTTGACTTTTAATCTTCCTCTCAAGTCAAGTCAAACTTGACCAAATCTCTTCCACGGTTGATCTAATCTAACCATTTGATTCAAGCCAACTTAATATAATGAATCTAATTCATTAAATTAAGTTGATTTAATGAGTCATAATCTAAATTAGACTCATTGAATACATGAATCCACTTGAGTCCAACTCAAGTTAGCCCAATTAGGATTACTCTTAATCCAATTTGATTCATCAAATGAATCTAATCCTCTTGGTTCATCATATGAACCTAATCTCCATCTAATTGTCCTAAGTGTGTGACCCTATAGGTTCTTATAATGTTGGCAATGCCTTAAACTCATTTAGGAGCATAAGTAATGAGCGGTATCTAGCAACACATCATTACTACCCAAGTTACAAGAATGTTGAGATCCAACATCACCTTGTGACTACTAATTGTGACTCCTCACAATATATGACAAGTGTCCTTCTATCCTAGACATCTAGATTGGTCAATGTGAGGCATAGATCGTGTCATCCTCTGACCAATCTAAATCTTGAACTCCAAGTAGACTCACTAAATCAAATGAGCTCAATATCCTATATTGACTCATTTGGGCATGGCCATGCACTTCGTGGTCTCACTCTATCAAAAATACCGATGTCTCTCCCGTCATATAGGAGGGATAGATCTCATCTACATCACTCACATCCCTCTGCATAATTTGTTATATACCCAGTAATCGCCTTTATAGTCCACCCAATTACGGGTGACGTTTGACGAAACCAAAGTACATAACTCCTTATGTAGGGATCTATGGTGACTTCAGGTCTAAGGACTAGTAGTCATACTAATAGCCACATGAGAAAGTATATGACACTCATATAACGATCCATGATACTTTCTCATGGCGGGTCATTCAGTATACATTCTCTAATGTATACCCATGTGTCAACTTGATATCTCTATATCCATGACTTGTGAGACCAAGTCATCGAGTTGACCTACATGCTAGTCTTATTGCATTAACATTGTCCCTGAATGTTAATACTCGACTAGGAATGATTAAGAGTAGTGTTCCCTATATCATCTCACTATCGGTTCAACTAACCGATTGATATAGGTGAGAACCATCTACTCAAGGACATTATTATACTTAGTTTATTTGGCACCAATACAAGTAAGTATAATAACCAAAATCCAAATGCCTTTATTTATATAGAATATGATACAATAAGTCCAAAATACAATCATCAAATGATTGGCTCTAGGGCTCTAGCTAACAATTGGACTGCTGTAAAGCATATATTGAAGTACCTGAGAAGGACTAGAAATTATATGCTAGTTTACCAAGGAGATGATTTGCTCCATGTGGGTTACACGGATTCTGACTTCCAATCAGATAGGGACAATAGTAAGTCTACATCAGGCTATGTGTTTACTTTAGGAGGTGGAGCCATTGTATGGAGGAGTGTTAAGCAAAAATGTGTTTAAGACTCAACCATGGAAGCTGAGTATGTGGCAGCCTCTGAGGCAACCAAAGAAGCTGTATGGCTTAGGAACTTCCTAATGGACTTAGATGTGATTCCTGGTTTACCCAAAATCATCACAATTTATTGTGATAATAGCAGTGCAATAGCAAACTCGAAGGAACCACGAGCCCATAAGGCGAGTAAACACATAGAGCGTAAGTACCACTTGATACGAGACATCGTAAAGTGAGGAGAAGTTATTGTCGCCAAGATTACATCAGCAGATAACCTGGAAGATCTTTTCACTAAGGCCCTTCCAGCGAAAGCTTTTGATCGACATGTTGAAGGAATGGGAATCATATGTATGGCAGCGTTTATGGCAGCATAGTCTTTTAGTATAAGTGGGAGATTGTTAGAGTGTATACTAAAAGCCTAGCTTTTTGTAAATATTTACTTTGAAATAAAGAATCACATTGGTCAAATGTCTACATTTATATGCTAAGTGTAGTTGTTCAATTAATTTATATTGTAGACAACATGGTGTGTGGTGTCACACACAAAAGATCATGTTATCAGTTCCTTATAAATTATAAATAGTAGCTCACGACTAAGATGGATAGGAACACATCATTGGAATAGTCGTAGTGTAATTTGGTATTAGTTTATCTTGATTATAAAATTACACTAGTACACTGAGTGTATTGAGCAGGACCATTTAAGGTAGTTTCTTTTTATACTAACTGCATAAAAGAACAAGACCTTTATTATTATGAAAGTGTGTGCTCTTAATCCTGATATAATAACAAGCACATATATTTAGTATTTATTTCTTTAATTTATCAGTGGGTAAGATTTAGTTCGATAAATCAAAAGGCTCGATAAGTTGGGAAATAATATTATTTATAGTGTGTGTTGTTGATTATAGAAGGAAACTATGTCCTACAATCTAGGTTGATGATGTCCCCAAAAGAAACTCATAAGGATTGTCATGTAAACCCAACAGGTGGACTTAGTCCGACATAAAAATAAGGTTGAGTGGTACTACTCTTAGAGTTATATATTAATTAAGTGAGTTATCAGTAACTCATTTAATTAGTGGACATTCGATATCTTAAACACAGGGAGATTAACACACTCATGATAAGAAGGAGCCCATATAGTAATATGGGATTTGTGCGGTAGTTCAATAATAACTCTTTAGTGGTATGAGTTATTATTGATGAACTCGAGTTGGGTGTTCGGGGCGAACACGGGAAGCTCAAGTTCATCAGGAGACCAAAACCAATTACTCCTCTCGGTCCCTGTCGTAGCCTCTTATTTATAAAGTCTTATACCCACCTAAACCCAACTTCTTACCCACCTTAAGGTTATCGACCAAGCCTAGCTTAGTGCCCAAGCTAGGGCCAGCCAAACCAAGGAGAGATGGGTTCAAGTGGTGGTCGACCCTAGCTTGGAGCCCAAGTAGGTGGTGTTAGTTAGAGCCCTAGAGCCAATCATTTGATGATTGTATGGACTCAAGTATATCATATTCTTGTATATATATTAAGGCATTTGGTTTTTGGTTATTATGATTATTTGTATTAGTGCCAGATAAAATAAGTATAGTAACGTCCTTGAGTAGAAGGTTCTTACCTATATCAATCGATTGGTTGAATTGATAGTGAGATGATATAGGGAACACTACTCTAAATCATTCCTAGTCGAGTATTAACATTCAGGGACAATATTAATACAATAAGACTAGCATGTAGGTCAGCTCGATGACTTGATCTCACAAGTCATGGATATAGAGATATCAAGCTGACACATGGGTATGCATTAGAGAATGTATACTGAATGACCCGCCATGAGAAAGTATCATGGATCGTTATATAAGTGTCATATACTTTCTCATGTGGCTATTAGTATGACTATTAGTCCTTTAACCTGAAGTCACCATGGATCCCTACATAAGGAGTTATGTACTTTGGTTTCGTCAAACGTCACCCGTAACAGGGTGGACTATAAAGGCGATTACTGGGTATGTAACAAATTATGCAGAGGGATGTGAGTGATGTAGATGGGATCTATCCCTCCCATATGACGAGAGCGACATCAATATTCTTGATAGAGTTAGACCACGAAGTGCATGGCCATTCCCAAGTGAGTAAACATGAGATGTTGAGCTCATTTGATTGAGTGAGTCTACTTGGAGTTCAAGATTTAGATTGATTAGAGGATGATGTTAGGATCTTTCGTACTCGGCTAGAGAGGGGGGGTGTGAATAGCCGACCCCAATTCGTTCGATTCTTTCTACAATGTCGAGTTAGCGCAGCGGAAATAACACAATAGAAGCGACAAAGAAAGAAATCAAACCTCAAACTCGATGGATGTAACGAGGTTCGGAGATTAGGGCTCCTACTCCTCGGCGTGTCCGTAAGGTGGACGAGTCCGGTCAATCCGTCGGTGGATGAGTCCCCGGAGAACCGGCTAATATAAACTCCTTATGGGTGGAGAAACCTCGCCACAATCTTTTGCAACAGCAAACAAAGGAGTACAACAATGGAGAAAACAAACAAGAACAATAGAAATTGTAATACACTTGCTTGCCTCTTGTTGTCGACTGGAACCTTGATGAAGCAGCAGCTTCTCGGATCCAGCAGCTAGAACACCAGCAGGAAACTCACGCAGAGCTTCGACGAGTTCAACAGAACTCAGCACAATGAGAGCTCAACCAAAGCTCAGCAGGAAGCAGAAAAGATTCAGCAGAAGAAGAGCAGAAGCCCTTGGCTCGCAGCCGTAGCCCTCCTTTTATAACCTGCGAAGAAAGCGAAGAAAACACAGAAGAAATCTAGCCGTTGCGTCGCAACGGCTAGTGCCTGGATCGGTCTGTGGACCGATCAGTCTATGGATCGGTCCACGCACCGATCCATTCCTAACTTCGCTGTTTCGCCCCGATCGGTCCATGGACCGATCGGAAGAGGGATCGGTCCACGCCGATCCTTCCTTCCTTCTCGCGATGCTCGTCTCGATCGGTCTACGCATCGATCAGATGGCCCGATCGCGGACCGATCAGTCGCTTCTTTCGCCTCTGTTTTACCGACGGTCACCGATCGAATCAACGTAAAGCGTTGGTATCTGATCGGTCACCAGACCGATCAGAGCAAACAGAGTATCACTGGATCGGTCTGGTGACCGATCCAGAGCTTGGTTTTTGCCCAAACCAAGTCCCAAGTCTTCCAAACCAATATCCGGTCAACCTTGACCTATTGGTACTTCATCCCTAGCATCTGGTCACTCCCTTGACCTGCTAGAACTCCCCGCTAAGTGTCCGGTCAATCCCTTTGACCCACTTAGACTTTCCTCAACACCAGATGTCCGATCATCCCTGATCCATCTGGATTTTCCCTTGCCTGGCTTCACTCACCAGGACTTTCACCTGGCTTCACTCACCAGGATTTCCACACTGCCTAACATCCCAGTTAGGACTTTCTCACTGCCTGGCTTCACTCACCAGGACTTTCCCACTGCCTGGCTTCACTCACCAGGACTTTCCACACTGCCTAACATCCCAGTTAGGACTTTCCCATTCACCTAGCTTCACTCACTAGGATTTTCACCTGGCTTCACTCACCAGGATTTTCCCGAATGCCTGGCTTCACTCACCAGGACTTTCACCTTCACCTAGCTTCACTCACTAGGATTTTCACCTGGATTTACTCACCAGGATTTCCCGACTGCCTGGCTTCACTCACCAGGACTTTTCCCGTGCCAAACTCCCTGTTTGGACTTTTCCAGTGCCAAGTCTCCATACTTGGACTTTTTCCCGAATCAGGTCAACCAGGTCAACCTTGACCTACGGTTGCACCTACAATCTCCCGAACACCTATTCTTGTCCCACATCAAGAATAGAACTCTCTCACGAGTGTCAAACATCAACATGCAACACAACTAGGTCAACCTTGACCTAAGGTTGCACCGACAATCTTCCCAAGTCAAACATCAAAATACAACTCGAGTCACGTCAACTCGAGTCGGGTCAACCAGGTCAACCTTGACCTAAGGTTGCACCAACAATCTCCCCCTTTTTGATGTTTGACAAAACCATAATCAAGTTAGGTTAACCCGATAACCTAACTTAGGTTTTCAATCATCTTCCAATGTCCAATGTTCTTTCCTTGAACATTCTCTGGACATTCTCCCCTTAGGTTAACCCGATAACCTAACTTGGGTTCTCCAATAATTCTCCCCCTTTTTGACACACATCAAAAAGTATTCCAATGTTCTTCCTCGAACATTACTTGACATTCTTTCCCTAGCTTAGGTTAACCCGATAACCTAACTTGGGTTCTCCAATAATTCTCCAATGAACACTCTCCCCTTTTTGACACACATCAAAAAGAACAAGGGGGGTATCAAGGTCAAGAGTTTCTTCCTAATGAAAGTCCCATACCTTTCATTGAAACTCTTAATTTCCCCCTTGATACTAAACTCAACAATCAACTTAGTGATAACCCCATATCACTAATCCTCAAAAGTCTTAAGGAGTAAAAAAATCCTCCTAAAAGTCAACTCCCCCTTGACAATTAGGTAAAACTCCCCCTAAAGGTCAACTCCCCCTTGACCATTGCACCAACAATGTCTTGGAGAGTTTCAAACCCTTAGAAACCTAAACCACAAACTTTCACAGCTGGAATTTCAGATATACAGTTGAAATTCAGCTTTTGGCACGCCCTGATCGGTCACCAGACCGATCAGGATCCCATTGGATCGGTCCCCAGACCGATCCACATTCACCAGATCGCCTCATGCTCTGGATCGGTCTCCGGACCGATCCACACTTCCCTGGATCAGTCCAGTGACCGATCCACTCCTTTCTGGATCGGTCCAGTGACCGATCCAAGATCTCTTATCAGAATTCCTGAATTTTTACCCGAAATTCAGAAACCCATAAACAATTCCAGAAAATTTCAAAAATTATGAAACTTTGAGGATACACTCCTCATAACATATACTATCAAGGAAAAATAGTTTTCTATGAAAATAACTTCCATTTTTCAATCTTGATACAAAGTTCAAAAACTTTGAAATAGTTCAAGTTTAACTCAACTTTGTATCACAATGTTCAATGATGAATGCTATCACTAGGAAAGCTTCATCAAGGTTTTTCAAATCAATTTTAAAATGCTTTTAAAACCATTTGAATTTAGGACCATAATCTTAGGGCTAGATGTACATGACTTGTACACAAGCTTTCCCTATGATCCTCCATATCTTGAATTAGGCTCATCTAGGTACAAGAGCTATGCACCTTGATCCTAATTCATGATCCTAATATCTCACACACATCTAGAGTGTATCAAGCACATCCATGTCAATTTTGATGTGAGATATGGGTTTAGGTATCTTAGGCTAAGGTCTCATGCATTTTCTAAACACAAATTTGATCTCAATATCAAAATGTGTTTTTCATCCTTAAATCAATTCAATTGATTATTAATGCAAGAGATGATGACATGGCATAAAATGGTATCATAAATGAGAACATGTGCCAATGTCATGATGTCATGGCATAAAGTTTGAAAACTTAAATAAAGCATGACATATAAACTAGCCTAAGCATTATCATGACATTTCAAATGATAATAAAACTAAACATGATGTCATGACATGTGAGGGCAAACAATCATGGCAAGTTAGCACAAATAAAATACCTAAATTCCCTATCTAAGTATCCTTAATCACTTAGCTAACTTAAGTCCTAATCCTAGATTGCCCAAAGTGCTCCAAGAAAATGTCAAAACCCAAATTGGCATTTCTTGATCTCTTGTTTGATTTATACCATTTAAAATTCTACAAGAGTAGCACTTCTAATTTAAGGCCCGGATTGCCTTGATTACCTAAGAGAATATCAAAATCCCAATTTGATATTTCTCTAGGTTTTTCAAAATTGTGTCAACTTAAAGTGAGATTAATATATTCTCACTTTGGCACACTTTACTCTTCCAAGGAGTGAATGATAAAGATTATTCCATTTCATTTTCAAAGGTTCCCAAAACCTTGAAAATGCTCCTTGAGTGTCAATTTCCTCAAAGTTGGGTTAACTACCCTTCTTATTGGAGTTGACACTCTCTAACCCATCTATGGGATAGAGAAGATGCTCCTAGGAACCCAATACCTATTAGAGCTCATTGGGTTCACTAAATATTCACTAGGGATAACTTCCCTAGCAACCCTCCTAATGACCCTCTTAGGCTTTGAAGCCTTGGTCATTTGGGTCTCATCAAGGTCAACTATAGGGGTGACTCCCCTTGTAACCTTGGTAATGGTCTTCCTAGCCCTAGGTTTTGTTCCATAATCGAATGGAACATTATGATAGGTGGGCTTGACCATTTGGGACTTAGGTTTGTGACCCAAACCTTTCTTGTCCTTGGACTTGGGTTTTTGACCCCTAGACCCTAGAGTCAAATCCTTAAAAGCCTTTTCTAGAGAGTCAAGTCTTGACCTCAAGACTTGATTTTCTTTCTCTAATACCTCAAGTTTTGGTTTGTCATTCTTTCTTGAGGTGTTCCTAGGCATGTGTCTAGTTGATTTAGGGTTTCTACCTAGGTTTTCCTTAACCTTAGAAGTGTTAAACCTAGGGTTAGCATTCCTAGTAGTATCCCTATCTAGGTTGACATGTTTAGCACCTAAGCACATGTGTTGATTTCTAGTGTTAACATGCTCATCATTATTGACTAATGCAATAAAATTACTAGCATGTATCCTACTAGAATTGCACGAATGAGCCTTAAAAGATACCTTAGGGTTTGCCTTAGCTCCCCCTATCAATGTGCCCGGTCTCTTGCCCTTGTGAGGTTGCCTCCCCTGGATATTGACACCGATAGTGTCCCCGTTGCTTGCATTGAAAGCACACGATGTGCTCCTTGCCCTTGCGTTTCGGGACTCCGGCTTCCTTGACCTTTGGCGCCGGTGGAGTCTTTCTTACCCTCTTTGGACACTTACTCTTGTAATGTCCATGTTCCCTACACTCAAAGCACATAATATGTAATTTGATTGAACTTAAATTGCTTGAGTTACCTAGGGTTGAGGGTGGATGCGAGCTCTCTTCTTCATCCCTCCCGGAGGTAGAAGCTTCTTCTTCTTGCTTCGAACTTGAAGAAGAACTCTCCTCCTCTTCTTCCTTGGATGTTGAGTAGCCCTCAACTCCCAATTCGCTTCTTCCATGATGTGAGCTACTTGACTCACTAGGCTCCTCTTCATGGCTTGAAGTGGAGCTCTCCTCATGGAGTTTGTCCAAGTTGTTCCACAACTCCTTGGCATTGTTGTACCTATCTATCTTGCACAAAACATTATTAGGTAAAGCAAATTCAATAATTTTTGTTACCTCGTCATTGATTTCGGATTGTCGGATTTGCTCTTTCGTCCACTCCTTCTTCTTGATAGGTTTTCCTTCCTCATCCATCGGAGGGGAAAACCCTTCTTGTACACAAAACCAATTTAACATATTAGTTCTAAGAAAATACATCATCCTTACCTTCCAATATGTGAAGTTGTCGTGAGACTCGTAGAAGGGTTGAATGGTGATGTCTTCTCCATAGAGATCCATCTCTAGCCCGTGCTCCCCCGGGTGTTGATCCGTCGAAGAGCGGCCTCGCTCTGATACCACTTGTTAGGATCTTTCGTACTCGGCTAGAGAGGGGGGGTGTGAATAGCCGACCCCAATTCGTTCGATTCTTTCTACAATGTCGAGTTAGCGCAGCGGAAATAACACAATAGAAGCGACAAAGAAAGAAATCAAACCTCAAACTCGATGGATGTAACGAGGTTCGGAGATTAGGGCTCCTACTCCTCGGCGTGTCCGTAAGGTGGACGAGTCCGGTCAATCCGTCGGTGGATGAGTCCCCGGAGAACCGGCTAATATAAACTCCTTATGGGTGGAGAAACCTCGCCACAATCTTTTGCAACAGCAAACAAAGGAGTACAACAATGGAGAAAACAAACAAGAACAATAGAAATTGTAATACACTTGCTTGCCTCTTGTTGTCGACTGGAACCTTGATGAAGCAGCAGCTTCTCGGATCCAGCAGCTAGAACACCAGCAGGAAACTCACGCAGAGCTTCGACGAGTTCAACAGAACTCAGCACAATGAGAGCTCAACCAAAGCTCAGCAGGAAGCAGAAAAGATTCAGCAGAAGGAGAGCAGAAGCCCTTGGCTCGCAGCCGTAGCCCTCCTTTTATAACCTGCGAAGAAAGCGAAGAAAACACAGAAGAAATCTAGCCGTTGCGTCGCATCGCTTAGTGCTCGATCGGCGTGGACCGATCAGTTTATGGATCGGTCCACGACCGATCCATTCCTAACTTCGCCCCGATCGGTCCATGGACCGATCGGAAGAGGTGATCGGTCCACGCACCGATCCCTTCCTTCCTTCTCGCGATGCTGTCTCGATCGGTCTACGCATCGATCAGATAGGCCCGATCGGCCCGTGGACCGATCAGTCGCTCTTTTCGCCTGTTTTTTCGACGGCCACCGATCGATCAAGAATCAATGTAAAGCTTCAGATCCGATCGGTCACCAGACCGATCGAGCAAACAGATCACTGGATCGGTCTGGTGACCGATCCAGAGCTTGGTTTTTGCCCAAACCAAGTCCCAAGTCTTCCAAACCAATATCCGGTCAACCTTGACCTATTGGTACTTCATCCCTAGCATCTGGTCACTCCCTTGACCTGCTAGAACTCCCCGCTAAGTGTCCGGTCAATCCCTTTGACCCACTTAGACTTTCCTCAACACCAGATGTCCGATCATCCCTGATCCATCTGGATTTTCCCTTGCCTGGCTTCACTCACCAGGACTTTCACCTGGCTTCACTCACCAGGATTTCCACACTGCCTAACATCCCAGTTAGGACTTTCTCACTGCCTGGCTTCACTCACCAGGACTTTCCCACTGCCTGGCTTCACTCACCAGGACTTTCCACACTGCCTAACATCCCAGTTAGGACTTTCCCATTCACCTAGCTTCACTCACTAGGATTTTCACCTGGCTTCACTCACCAGGATTTTCCCGAATGCCTGGCTTCACTCACCAGGACTTTCACCTTCACCTAGCTTCACTCACTAGGATTTTCACCTGGATTTACTCACCAGGATTTCCCGACTGCCTGGCTTCACTCACCAGGACTTTTCCCGTGCCAAACTCCCTGTTTGGACTTTTCCAGTGCCAAGTCTCCATACTTGGACTTTTTCCCGAATCAGGTCAACCAGGTCAACCTTGACCTACGGTTGCACCTACAATCTCCCGAACACCTATTCTTGTCCCACATCAAGAATAGAACTCTCTCACGAGTGTCAAACATCAACATGCAACACAACTAGGTCAACCTTGACCTAAGGTTGCACCGACAATCTTCCCAAGTCAAACATCAAAATACAACTCGAGTCACGTCAACTCGAGTCGGGTCAACCAGGTCAACCTTGACCTAAGGTTGCACCAACAGATGACACGGTCTATGTCTCACATTGATCAATCTAGATGTCTAGGATAGAAGGACAATGTCACATATTGTGAGGAGTCACAATTAGTAGTCACAAGGTGATGTTGGATCTCAACATTCTTGTAACTTGGGTAGTAATAATGTGTTGCTAGATACCGCTCATTACTTATGCTCCTAAATGAGTTTAGGGGCATTGCCAACGTTACAAGAACCTATAGGGTCACACACTAAGGACAATTAGATGTAGATTTGGTTCATACGATGAACCAAGAGGATTAGATTCATTTGATGAATCAAATTGGATTAAGAGTAATCCAAATTGGGCTAATTAAGTTAGACTCAAGTTGATTCATGTATTTAATGAGTCTAATTTAGATTATGACTGATTAAATCAATTTAATTTAATGAATTGGTTTCATTATATTAAATTGGCTTGAATCAAATGGTTAGATTAGATCAACCATGAGAGAGATTGAGTCAAGTTTGACTTGACTAGAGAGGAAGAGGAAGAGTCAAGTTTGACTTGACTCTTTACCACATCATGAGTGAGGTGGCAAGATGTGGACCAATAGTGTTGTTCCACATCATCTTGCTTTGCCACCTCATGGAGATTACAAGCCTCCATTGCATTTAATGTGGGTTGGCCACATTAAATGAGTGGAGGTTACTCATTTGCCACATCATTGTTAGGTGGCAAGATGTGGACCAATGGTAATGGTCCACATCTTCATGATGTGCCACATCATAGGAGTTACACAACACCTCTTAATGGCTTCACATTAATTGTGATTAATGTGGAATGGGAGTTACACTCCATGGAGTGGCCAGCCACACAAAAGTGGTGAATGAAATTTGATTTTCATTCAAGGCATTACTTCTTCTTCTTCTTCCTCAAGAGAGCTCTCTCCCTCTCCTCCTCTTGCCGTGACCACACAAGGTGCTAGCACACCTTTGTGTGAGGTCTTCTCCACCTACGTGTCCGTGTGGATACTTCTAGAGGACCGACGCTTGACGGTCTAGAGATCCGACAACTCCTTGGACGAGCGGGAACGCGAAAGGGCACGCAACAAGGGTAAAGCTCTCAACACATAGATCTAGGAGTAGATCTAAAGGTTTTTTTTTAAAACTCGTACTTGTATTTCGTTTGGTGTTCTTTGCACGGATCTACGGCTTTGGGTGATTCGGGGTTTCCGCGACAAGAAAAGCGATTTTCGCGACCCGAAAAACCCAATAGTGGTATCAGAGCCACGTGCAAGGCTTGTACGAGTTTGATTTTTGGTTTTATGAAAACTAAAGTTTCTGTAATTTTCTGTAAAATTATGTTTTTATAGTTTTTATGAGTAATTTTTCCGTATAAGCGAAGCACAAGTGTCTCAGCACTTGTAGGCTTCGGCTACCGGAAAGATTTTTCCAAAACGGCTTCGTTTTACCCCAATTCCGTTTGGGACAGCGGGCTTGGGTGCCATTAGATCTCAAAGGAGCAACTCACGATGGTTAGATCGTGGGTAGGGGTACTGCCCCTAACCCCGCAAGGGGATTTGCTCCGCGATTGCACCCGAAATCGCTAAAAACGAACCCGTCGGGAAGATTTTTCTGAAACGGCAATGTTTCGGCCCAAATCGTTTTGGGACAAC
This sequence comes from Zingiber officinale, assembly GCF_018446385.1. Taxonomy (NCBI): domain Eukaryota; kingdom Viridiplantae; phylum Streptophyta; class Magnoliopsida; order Zingiberales; family Zingiberaceae; genus Zingiber; species Zingiber officinale. Next base: position 55,554,966 of record NC_056006.1, on the reverse strand, counting down.
GGGTTTAGGCGCTGTTGGATCGCAAAGGAACCCTCGCGATGGTTAGATCGCGGTAGGGGCGCTGCCCCTGGCCCCGCAAGGAGATCCGTTCCGCGATTGCGCCCGAAACCGCTAAACGGGTCCGCCGGGAAATTTTACTCGTAAAAATTGTAAAAATTAATTTTAAAAATTACAGAAAATTATGAAAATATATAATTTTGAATTATATATTAATTTTGTTATAGTCATGGACCAAAAACCCAATGTGATTGGATTGTGTTGTAATTCATAATACGGCCTGCGTGCCGTTATGTGTTTGCGAGTGACCTGCGCGTCGTGCCTTCTCCTATATTCTTGTTGTAAATTAGATTTAGACTCGAATGTAACTCGAGTTTCAAATTGTAATGTACAAATTGGAGCGGTGGAGGGTCCACACGAGACGGAGTTCCGAGGCGGGCACGAGCAACACAAGGTGGTCAAAGGGAGGAGCTTGGAGAAGCTGTTGACCCTAGGTTGACCATTCGATCTTCTCATTGGCTTGAGAAGATCGTAGTAGGGCCATGACTAAATCACAAATAGATTAATTAGTTAATTGTTTATGTATATGATGCATGTTTAATAAGTAATTAATTAATTAGTGCCTTACGATTAGATTAGATTTAAGTCGTGCACATGATGCACCCTTGCGATTAGATTAGATCTAAGTTGTGCACAAGATGCATCCTTTTTTATTAGATTAGATCTCGATCGAACCAACTCTAAATGCCTAACCGTGCCATGATACCTATCACTACCTCGATCACATGTATTGTTGAATCTGCCAAAGCAGAGCAATACATATTATCATGGTAGAGTACGGAGGGACAATCTCGGTCCCGCCTATCAACGCATGGGTGAATACAAACTCAATTAGATTGAGTATTCCTAGTTACTCGGTTGGATCGAGTTAACTATAGGCATTATTCCAACGGTTGGAAAAGATAGGTCAAAATCACATCTATATTAACTCTCGGGCGTATTAGCCAAAGCTTACTCGAGTTTTAATATAAATGCGGATATTGATTCTATAAACAAGAGTTGCATAGAGATGTAATTGGTAATCGTTATTTACCGATCATACTTGGGCGTAATAGCCAAAGCTAACTCAAGGGTTAGTATGATGTGGATCTTGTCCCACATGAATTATAGTATTCGGTGGGAGCATCATTTAGTTAAAGGCCTAATTAAATGATTTTAAAAGAATATGATATTTATTTCGCAAATTTTCTGTTGTAGATAACCATGACGTCGAACACGAATCCCTTCTCCTGCGATCCGTCCTTGAGAAGGACAAGCTCAAGAGCGAATTTCCGGACCGGCACAGAACTTGAGAATAGTTCTCACCCGGAACGTAAACTGTACGTTCTGAGCAGCCCATTCCGGAGCCTCCTCCCGCCAATGCCTCACGCGAGCAGACAAAGATGCTTACAAGAAGCATCAAGACGACGCATTAGATGTGTCTGTCTAATGCTCACGACCATGAACTCTGAGCTGAAGCAACACGAGTTGATGGGCGCTTACGATATGGTTGAGCATCTTCGCCAACTATATCAGGGACAAGCGAGGCATGAGAGATTTGAGATCTCTAAGGCACTGTTACAGTGCAAGATGTCAGACGGGGCTCCTGTAGGTCCTTATGTACTCAAGATGATTGGGTACATAGAGAACCTACAAAGACTGGGGTTCCCACTTGGCCAAGAGCTGGCCACTGACTTGATCTTGCAGTCCTTGCCGGATAGCTATAGTCAATTCGTTCTCAACTATAACATGAACGAGATTGACAAGTCACTGCCCGAGCTACTTAGTATGTTACGAACTGCTGAGATTAACCTTAAGAAGGTTAAGCCCATTCTGATGGTCCAAAAGCATAAGGGCAAGGGCAATCCCAAAGGTAAGGGAAAGTCCCAAACCAAGGACAAAGGCAAGGCACTGAAGCCTAAAGGAGGGGTCGCCAAGGATGCCACCTACTTCCACTGCGGTCAGACCGGGCACTGGAAGAGGAACTGCAAGGTATACTTGGAGGATCTTAAGAAGAAGCGAAGTGAGACTTCCACTTCAGGTATATATGTTATAGAAGTCAATCTATCTATTTCTACATCATGGGTATTAGATACTGGATGTGCTTCTCACATTTGTACTGATGTGCAGGTGCTGAGAAATAGCAGAGCATTGGCAAAGGGCGAGGTGGACCTACGAGTAGGCAATGGAGCACGGGTTGCTACTGTTGCTATTGGAACTTATCAGCTATCTCTGCCCTCTGGGCTTGTACTAGATTTAGATGATTGTTGTTATGTGCCTGCTCTTACTAAGAACATAGGTTCAGTTTCTTGTTTAGACAAGAAAGGATACTCTTTTATAATAAAAGACAAATGTTATTCTGTTTATTTAAAAGATATGTTCTATTGTAGTGCACCACTAATAAACAGACTCTATATTCTAGACCTTGAGAGCCCTATCTATAACATTAGTACCAAGAGGTTCAAGTCAAATGACTTGAACCAAACCTATCTCTGGCAATGTCGCTTAAGTCATATAAATGACAAGCGCTTATCCCAGCTCCATAAGGATGGTTTGCTGGACTCATTTGATTTTGAATCATATGAGATATGCGAGTTATGCCTACGAGGCAAGATGACCAAGACTTCCTTTAGTGGGCACAGCGAGAGAGCGACTGATTTGTTAGGACTCGTACATAGTGATGTATGTGGCCCTTTCAATGTCGCTGCTAGAGGAGGTTATAGACACTTCATCACATTTGCTGATGACTTCAGTAGATATGGTTATGTGTACTTGATGACACGTAAGTCTGAATCCTTTGAAAAGTTCAAAGAATTCAAGAATGAAGTACAGAACCAGCTTGGCAAGAGTATTAAATACTTCGATCAGATCGAGGTGGTGAATACTTAAGTCATGAGTTCCGTGACTATCTAGCTGAGTGTGGGATTCTATCCCAACTCACTCCTCCTGGAACACCACAGTGGAATGGTGTATCCGAAAGGAGGAATCGTACCCTATTAGATATGGTACGATCTATGATGAGTCACACAGATCTTCCGACATATCTTTGGGGCTATGCTCTAGACATGGCAGCTTTTATACTCAACCGAGTTCCATCCAAGGCCGTGATAAAGACACCATATAGGATATGGACTGGGAGAGATGCCCAGGTGTCTTTCATGAGGATTTGGGGCTGTGATGCCTACGTACGACGTCAAGTCTCAGACAAATTAGGACCCAAATCCGACAAGTGCTATTTCATCGGATATCCCAAGGAAACTAAGGGATATTACTTCTACATTCTCAGTCACCACAATGTAGTTGTGGCAAAGACTGGGGTCTTTCTAGAAAGGGACTTTGTTTCTAGAAATACTAGTGGGAGCACGTTCGATCTTGGAGAAGTTCAAGATGCGAATACTAGCACTAAAGCCTCGATGGAAATTGAACTGGAACCACAAAGTGTTGTGGATGATGTTGTTCCACAAGGAGTTGAGGAACAACAACCAGTTCAAGTAGACATACCTCTTCGCAAGTCTGATAGGGTACGTCATCAGCCTGAGAGATACTCATTTCTCTTGTCTGACCATGATGACATTGTGCTCATAGAGGATGAGCCTACCACCAATCAGGAAGCTGTGATGAGACCAGATTCCGAGAAATGGCTAGAGGCCATAAGATCCGAGATGGAATCCATGTACACCAACCAAGTATGGACTTTGGTTGATCCACCTGAAGGGGTAAAACCCATTGGGTGTAAGTGGGTCTTTAAGAGAAAGACTGACATGGATGGACTTATCTATAAGGGTTTTATAGATCCACAGCATACTAGTAGAGTATGCAAGCTGCATAGGTCCATTTATGGACTAAAGCAAGCTTCTCGGAGCTGGAATCTTCGATTCGATGATGCAATCAAACAGTTTGGTTTCATCAAGAACGAAGATGAGCCTTGTGTCTACAAGAAGGTTGTAGGGGATATAGTTGTCTTCCTCATATTGTACGTGGATGATATACTACTCATTGGGAAGGACATCCCTATGCTTCAATCTGTCAAGACCTGGCTAGGGAGTTGCTTCTCAATGAAGGACTTAGGTGAGGCATCCCGCATTCTAGGGATACAGATCTATAGAGATAGATCTAAGAGATTGCTTGGCCTAAGTCAGAGTACATATATTGACAAGGTACTCCTTCGGTTTGCCATGCAGAACTCCAAGAAGGGATTTCTGCCGATGTCACATGGCGTGAGTCTTTCGAAGACTCAAGGTCCCTCTTCTAGAGAGGAGAGAGACCGCATGGATCAGATCCCTTATGCCTCAGCCATAGGATCGATCATGTACGCCATGCTATGTACTCGACCTGATGTCTCATATGCTTTGAGCATGATGATGTAGGGCGAATCTGTCACATCCGCTAATCAAATTGATAATTGTATATTTCACTGAACCCCTTAATTTTGCAATAATGTTGTAGTAACGAGCCCAGGATCGATCCGAGGAACCAACAGTATGATGTAATTTAGGATTGTCTTTTTATTCCTATTTTTGGGGTTTTCGATATAAAAATAGAGTTGGGGGGATTTAAGCTTGAATCTAAATCTAACAAAAGTGCAACACAACAGTAAAGAAATTAATCTAAAACAAGAGTGAAACCTAAACAAATGAAATCTACTTGTGTGCCAACAATCAAACCATAATGCATTGTCACTCTACATTGTGATTAAATTATTAACACACACTTAAACTAAGATTGAAATAGAAAATATCAAATTAAATCTGATCTAAAGCAAAATGTAAACCCTAACTTAAAACTCAAACACTAAACAATTAACCAAACATCAAATAAAACTTAAACTAAGCTTTAACAAGGTAATGAAATACTAAATTACTTGCTAAATCATAACAAACATCAAATGAATCTGTTCTAAGCTGTAAAAACAATAACAAAATGAAATAAACCCTAACCAATCCAACTCACAACCAATCTCACCAAACTTCACACTCAAGCCGTCACACAAGGGTGCCAAAGTCGAGACCACCCAACTCTGGACCTCAGTGGAGACTCTCTACAGCGTGTCAGCTCCAAGTATGCTCAGCAACGCCGACGGACCACCTCCAACGAGCTAGAACAACCCGGAACCCCATGAATGGCCAAAAATCTTGATTTCTGCTACCGGAGCTCTATGGATCTGATGGGAAGCTATGGAACGCGGATGAACATCGGATGAAGCTCAATAACGCCGGTGGACCACCTCCAAGCGTCACTGATGGCAATCGGAATCGCCGATTGGAAGACCACCTCCAAATCGGGCTGGAACAGAGAAACGCCAGGAGCAAATTTCCGTCGGAGAAAACACCCTCCGATGGGTCCAGAAGATCGGGATGACGCCGCCGAGAAGTCCTCCACTAAGTTTGAAGCTCGGGAAATGGATTGGAGAAGAGAAAGGGGCCGAAATCCGGAAGAAGACGCGCGCCGGGACGAAGCTGCGCTGGGGATCGACGAAGAAGAAAGAACACTGTAGCTTCTGTTTTGAATCAGATCTGGATCTGGAATGGACGATTGAGATGATTCCTGGCTAAATCAACGGTGAAAAGTCATCCAAAATCTGATCCGAAGGTACTGATGTTGATCTAGGGTCTGGATCTACCCTCCCGTAAGTCGGATCGATCAGATCATCACTGGATGGCCCAGATCTGCTGATCTTCAATGAACGGCCCAGATTAATCCGGCTGGATCAATAGCTGGATGAACTCAGATCTGGATCAAAACTTATGGATCTTCATCAATGGCTCAGATCTGCTCCCCATTAAGTTGGATCGGCCAGATCTTCAACGGATAGTCCGGATCTGTCCTATTCTTGATGAATGACCCATAATGCTCCAAAGCTTGATCTTCTTGTGTGAACTCCGATTCGAGCCCAATTTCGGTCCAAATAGATCCAAATTCAAGATCCTTTGATGCCTACAAAATAAAAATCAAATATTAGCATCAAATAACACCAAAAATACAATAATTTACAATTAGGTCCAAAATAGATACAATACACAAAATATGATGTAACCATGATTTAAACCTATAAAATCAACATCAAACCATGCATATATGAATCAAAATAATGCAGTAAAATCATGGTTATCAAATCCCCCACACTTAGTCTTGAACGTCCTGTGAAAGTAAAGAAAACTCAAAAAATCATCTCCATAGAAATTTCCCTAGCAATACCTAAAAGATAGTAAAAAGAATTTAACTAAGACCATCTAAAGATCACAAACAATCATGAATACAATCCAAACAATAATCAGTAGGTATGGTAGTTTCAATCCAATTGAAAAATTTTAGCAAGTTGCAACTCACAAGGGATTTACCTAATCTATCTCTCACACTCAAGCATGTGTATAAGTGGAGCTCACTCAATGCAACTCACAACATTTCACTACCATAAGCTTGCTTATATTCTACTTCTCTACCACTATAAAACATAGCATACATGAATCAAAAGGAATTTATCATGAATAATTGAAATGGAAGCAAAAAGAACAAGGAAAGTGAATGAAATAGGCAAAAGAAAAGTATTTAATGAAAAATTGAGAAGATTAGAGTATTGGGGGAATATACTTGATTAGTTGACCATTTTGTTGTGAAAAGAGATGAATACCATTTGTCTTTAACAATTCAAAAGACCAAGCTAAACTCCCCTTCAATTTGATGACCAACAAAGAATCTTGATACTCTATCTTCCACTTGACACTCTCTTTTCTTGTGCCATATTTCAAAAATTTTCTTTCACTATTTTTCCACTTCAAATTCTGCAATTTGAAACAAAGAAAAACAAACTCACATTAGCTAATTGAAAATAGCTCCCTCCCCCACACTTAAATTGTTGGCCGTCTCGGGCAATAAAACACCATCCAATCCAAGATGATACACTTTTAACCACTGTTTTCATTCTTTTTCTGCAGATTCTTTTCTACTTCTGTTTTTGTGGTGTATTGCAGGTACAATGCAGCAGAAAACTCTCCATAACTGAACATTTCAGCTCCTATCAGATCTCCAATAATAATGATAAGATTTCATGAGTTTGAACAAAGAAATCAGCTTCACAAAATTCTGGCGTGCCATTTCTGAATCAAAACTGAAGTGCAGCTGGAAAATTCCAGATTCTGCATATTTGCATTCTGAACTTTGGACTTAAGTTTCAAGATTCCATAATTGAATCAATTCCAGCTAGAGTTATGAAAATTTCAGAAATGGTTGGCACACAACACTTGCAAATTCTTGCTCCTGCATAATTTCTCATTGCTTCATCTTCAAGCATTCTTCATTCCAGCAGCTGCATAGAACTTTCTCAAACAGTTCTTGGACGTAGAAATCAGACTCCAGATTCGAACACAAATCTGAAACATGAAGTTTCTGAATTCTGCAATCTGCAGTATTTTCTGTTTCTTCCTTTCTCTGTTTCGGATTTTTCAGATTCAAATTCCAGTAACATCCAGCAATTTAAGCACTCAAATTATTTTTCAGCAGCATACAAACCCTTACAAGGAAGAAATTAACCACAACATTTGATTCCTCATCAGCATTTATCAATACAATTTCTCTTGCTTCACACTTGTATCACCTGTGACATCTGACACAAATCTGAAACATGAAGTTTCTGAATTCTGCAATCTGCAGTATTTTCTGTTTCTTCCTTTCTCTGTTTCAGATTTTTGACAGATTTAAGACCAAATCAAATTCCATTAACCACCCACAGCAGCTTTGATCACAAAATTCAGCATCAAACAATCACAGCTCAGGATTCTGTTTATTGCATATATGATTTATTCAAGACCACTAGCTGCAGATTTAATAACCAGATATATTAGTTCCATTCTGATTTTCTGCACGCTGCAGTTTCTGCAATATGTGAACACTCTAATATGTATTATAATCAGATACACTGCAGTTTCATGAATCCAGCCAAGATCACCTTGAATTCCAGCATCTGAAACTAGCTGTAGATTCTGATAATTGAGAATCAGAGTGCAGTTTGATCTCTGATCAAACTTGATTCTTGAACTTGGTCTTGATGTACCTTGCATTCTTTTAAATCAGAAACTAAGTTTACAATAGGAATCCAATCCAAGAAAATTGGCACATTAATAAACTCCATAGCAGCCTCAACCATTTCAGTTTACCATATTTCCATTTTAACATTTTTGTTTCTAGGATTTAAGGTAATCTCAGCTTGGTATGTTGAATTAGTGACAACAAATGGTATCATTTATTTCAGATCTAATCTGATAAGGAAAGCATCATCGTTTGGCACATAGAAACAACTCACATAGCCCCTTTGGAATCAACATCATCACCACAAGTTTGCCACTTAAAATGCAAAGAAGTCTACTCTATTACTTCTAAAATCTTCTTTCAATAGATTTGTAACTCAAACAGCTGCTATATTCTTTAGTTTCAGAAATAACTTCAGAAGTTGACTCAAGAATCAGATTCAAAGAAATGATTTCAGAAATGCAATTGCCTTTGAATTATGATTTCAGATTTCATTTTCATAGCTGGAATTCAAGGAGATGTTGAAGGTAATTAGATCTTCAAAAATCCGAGTCCATAAACCTGTCAGAAGTGATCTTCAGAATTGAATCTGATATCGAAGTTTTAGTCTTCAAACTCCAGCTGATCCTTACTGATACCATAATTTCCAGTTGCTTCTTGTATCAGAATTTCAGGAAAATTTCAGAATTTAGTGGAAACTCCTCAAGTTCTTCACAAAGAGTTCTGATCTTCAAGTAACCTGATTTCCAGCTCAACATCTTATCTCGGATTTCATATAGAATAAAGACAAACTTCCTCAGTTCAGTTTCTAAATTTAACATCCAACACTTTTCAGAATTTGCATCTCAACAATATTAAAGATGTTGTAATACCAATTGACAGTGGTAAGATAGAAACTTCTCTTGTTGCAACAATCCAGCTTCTAACTACAATTCAGCACTCCAAATATAAACCAAGATTTCAGCATTTTTCAAACTCTTCTTGCCACATAGTCTTGAATGTATCAACATAGTATCAAGCCTCCAAATTCAAAACAATTGTAACTTGCTCTTGACATGATAAAACTCAAGAAATCAATTCATTTAGCATACAATCTTAAGAGCACTCATTCATAGCAATATTTTCATCATTTACTTTCTAGAACAGTAGCATCCCAAGTTGAAAAACCTTAAGCATTTAACTCCATTTCATCTTCCCCAAACTCCATTATTAGCTTGAATTTAAATCCCGAGCATTAACAAATGAATCCAAGCATTCAAAAGCTCTATACATCTCCCCCATACTTAATCCTTTGTCATTTTGCCAAATCTAACTCATCAAGCATTCAAACAACACTCTTAATGAAATAATGACAAGCAAAGATAATCAAGGGTTTGGATGCTAGACGAAATTGCTTAAAGAAAATTGTGAGGAAAAGGAATTAGGATTTATGAGGGAAAAGAATGACAATATCCTTTATCTCCATGCACACATATGCCATTGTGACTTTGAAAAGAAACTAAGCAAGTTCTAGAGTTTCAATTGTTATGAGTGCATGTCACACAAAAGAATATAATCGTGTATAGGCTTAAAGTGGTCCTCACTAGGTAATATTATGCAATCAAGCTCAATTAATCAAATTGATATCCACTACCATTTTAACCAATATCATGTAAGTAGAGCACTCAATCATGTCAAATAACCTAAATTTGATGATCAAATTTAAAAGACTTTTACCATCTTACAAATATTACTTAGAAAATCCCCAAGGAGACTTTTATTCAACTAAAATGCTATGTATTAAACTAAATGCAAAGTATGAAAGCAAAATGCAATTGTAAGTATGGAACTAAAGAACTGTATAACTAATTTATTAGAAAAAAAAACTAATCACAAAGCATGAATTAAAATGCAAGAGCAAGCAAAATTGGAACTAACTCCCCTTTCATTCCCGGTGGTTGAAGAAGGTTTAGAAGTAGTAGCCACCCCGGAAGTGGAGTAATCATGGTTCCCCTCAAATTCTTTTTATTCATCCTTTTCCCCTTCAAAATTCTTTTCGGAGGTCTTAATCGGTTCAGTTTTAGCACCCACTCCGGAAGCTCATGTTCTCCTACAACATCAATAAAAAAACACCTCCCACACACATGTGGGATAAAAAGAAAATAGGAGAATATTAGTGTGGGTAAAATATATATCAAGAATTGCATCACAACTAATAAAATCAACAAATGGTACCTCTATAAAATTCTCTGAAAAATTACACAAAATACTCACCTTGTCATCTTGAGAGGTACCTGGAGTGGTGTTTGTTACCTCTTTCTCCTCAAATAAATGCTCAGACTCTAGTTCTGGCGAATGTTCAACCTCATGTAGTGATTCTTGGGTGCTTGGCTCCATAGAACAAGTCCCTACACTTGCATCCTCTATTCTTTGTGATTCTTGAGGTAATGCTTCCAGTAAGCATTACCCTACACTTAAATCATCTTCAAAAACAATACCTGCATCATTCACAACATCTAGAGCAACATCGTTAGTAGAATCAAAAATTTGAACAACTACATCATCATCACAAATAAAACTAGAAAATTCTTGTGAAGAAATAGAAGTAGTGTCAGGCCTGACAAGATCTCCACAATCCACCTCTTCACTGGCTCTTTGTGCTTGTAACTGATTAATTGATGATGCAATCTGATCTAATTGACTCTAAATATTCTGTATTCTTGCAAATTGTTGCTCTTGATGCTCACTCATTTGATGCATAACTTCATTGAATTTCCAAACTGACTCTGCAAATTTTTCTTGTACATCCTCATACCTATTCCGTTGCTCCATAGGTAGGTAGTACTGAGGCTGATAATAATAGCTCTCCCTCCAATCTCCAAAATGCTGATATGGATCCATGGTCAAATAAATTTCCTGTTCTTACACTAAAACACTAGCAAATAAAATTAGAAGACTCAGGAACAAATAAAATCAACACATGGATATATAATCATGAAAGCAATCAAACAACAATCCTAAAATTACCAAACATTGCATATTAACGTTTTCCCGGCAACGGCGCCAAAATTTGATGTGGGGCGCATCTGTCACATCCGCTAATCAAATTGGTAATTGTATTTATTCACTGAACCCCTTAATTTTACAATAACATTGTAGTAACAAGCCCAGGATCGATCCGAGGAACCAACGGTAGAATGTAATTTAGGATTGTCTTTTTATTCCTATTTTTGGGGTTTTCGATATAAAAATGGAGTTGGGGGGATTTAAGCTTGAATCTAAATCTAACAAAAGTGAAACACAACAGTAAAGAAATTAATCTAAAACAAGAGTGAAACCTAAACAAATGAAATCTACTTGTGTGCCAACAATCAAACCATAATGCATTGTCACTCTACATTGTGATTAAATTATTAACACACACTTAAACTAAGATTGAAATAGAAAATATCAAATTAAATCTGATCTAAAGCAAAATGTAAACCCTAACTTAAAACTCAAACACTAAACAATTAACCAAGCATCAAATAAAACTTAAACTAAGCTTTAACAAGGTAATGAAATACTAAATTACTTGCTAAATCATAACAAACATCAAATGAATCTGTTCTAAGCTGTAAAAACAATAAAATAAACGAAATAAACCCTAACCAATCCAACTCACAACCAATCTCACCAAACTTCACACTCAAGCCGTCACACAAGGGTGCCAAAGTCGAGACCACCCAACTCTGGACCTCAGTGGAGACTCTCTACAGCGTGTCAGCTCCAAGTATGCTCAGCAACGCCAACGGACCACCTCCTACGAGCTAGAACAACCCGGAACCCCATGAATGGCCAAAAATCTGGATTTCTGCTACCGGAGCTTTCTGGATCTGATGGGAAGCTATGGAACGCGGATGAACATCGGATGAAGCTCAATAACGCCGATGGACCACCTCCAAGCGTCACTGATGGGAATCGGAATCGCCGATTGGAAGACCACCTCCAAATAGGGCTGGAACAGAGAAACACCAGGAGCAAATTTCCGCCGGAGAAAACACCCTCCGATGGGTCCAGAAGATCGGGTTGAAGCCGCCGAGAAGTCCTCCACTAAGTTTGAAGCTCGGGAAATGGATTGGAGAAGAGAAAGGGGCCGAAATCCGGAAGAAGACGCGCGCCGGGACGAAGCTGCGCTGGGGATCGACGAAGAAGAAAGAACACTGTAGCTTCTGTTTTGAATCAGATTTGGATCTGGAATGGACGGTTGAGATGATTCCGGGCTAAATCAACGGTGAAAAGTCATCCAAAATCTGATCCGAAGGTACTGATGTTGATCTAGGGTCTGGATCTACCCTCCCGTAAGTCGGATCGATCAGATCATCACTGGATGGCCCAGATCTGCTGATCTTCAATGAACGGCCCAGATTAATCCGGCTGGATCAATGGCTGGATGAACTCAGATCTGGATCAAAACTTATGGATCTTCATCAATGTCTCAGATCTGCTCCCCATTAAGTTGGATCGGCCATATCTTCAACGGATGGTCCAGATCTGTCCTATTCTTGATGAACGGCCCATAATGCTCCAAAGCTTGATCTTCTTGTTTGAACTCCGATTCGAGCCCAATTTCGGTCCAAATAGATCCAAATACAAGATCCTTTGATGCCTACCAAATAAGAATCAAATATTAGCATCAAATAACACCAAAAATATAATAATTTGTAATTAGGTCCAAAATAGATACAATGCACAAAATATGATGTAACCATGATTTAAACCTATAAAATCAATATCAAACCATGCATATATGAATCAAAATAATGGAGTAAAATCATGGTTATCACATGACGAGCAGATACCAGTCAGATCCAGGTGAAAGTCACTGGATAGCGGTCAAGAATATTCTTAAGTACTTATGAAGGACTAAAGAATATTTCTTGATATATGGAGGCAATGATGAGCTAACTGTAAAGGGTTAAAGTGATGCCAGCTTCCAGACCGATCAGGATGATTAAAGATCACAGTCGAGGTTCGTGTTTTGCTTGAATGGTAGTGCTATGAGCTGGCAGAGTTCACAGCAGTTCTACAACATTTCCATCTCATTCGAGAGATTATCGATAGAGGAGATGTGAAGATTTGCAGAGTACCTACAGAGGCTAACATCGCAGATCCCTTGACCAAGGCTTTGGCACAGAGAAAGCATGATGGTCACACTAGGTCATTAGGCCTTAGAGCCTATACTTATTAGCACTAGTGCTAGTGGGAGATTGTTAGTAAGAGCCCTAGAGCCAATCATTTGATAATTGTATGGACTCATGTATATCATATTCTTGTATATATATTAAGGCATTTCGTTTTTGGTTATTATGCTTATTTGTATTAGTGCCAGATAAAATAAGTATAGTAACGTCCTTGAGTAGAAGGTTCTTACCTATATCAATCGATTGGTTGAATTGATAGTGAGATGATATAGGGAACACTACTCTAAATCATTCCTAATCGAGTATTAACATTCAGGGACAATGTTAATACAATAAGACTAGCATGTAGGTCAGCTCGATGACTTGATCTCACAAGTCATGGATATAGAGATATCAAGCTGACACATGGGTATGCATTAGAGAATGTATACTGAATGACCCGCCATGAGAAAGTATCATGGATCGTTATATGAGTATCATATACTTTCTCATGTGGCTATTAGTATGACTATTAGTCCTTTGACCTGAAGTCACCATGGATCCCTACATAAGGAGTTATGTACTTTGGTTTCGTCAAACGCCATAACGTGGTGGACTATAAAGGCGATTACTGGGTATGTAACAAATTATGCAGAGGGATGTGAGTGATGTAGATGGAATCTATCCCTCCCATATGACGGGAGCGACATCAATATTCTTGATAGAGTTAGACCACGAAGTGCATGGCCATTCCCAAGTGAGTCAACATGAGATGTTGAGCTCATTTGATTGAGTGAGTCTACTTGGAGTTCAAGATTTAGATTGATTAGAGGATGACACGGTCTATGCCTCACATTGATCAATCTAGATGTCTAGAATAGAAGGACAATGTCACATATTGTGAGGAGTCACAATTAGTAGTCACAAGGTGATGTTGGATCTCAATATTCTTGTAACTTGGGTAGTAATGATGTGTTTCTAGATACCGCTCATTACTTATGCTCCTAAATGAGTTTAGGGGCATTGCCAACGTTACAAGAACCTATAGGGTCATACACTAAGGACAATTAGATGGAGATTTGGTTCATACGATGAACCAAGAGGATTAGATTCATTTGATGAATCAAATTGGATTAAGAGTAATCCAAATTGGGCTAATTGAGTTAGACTCAAGTTGATTCATTTATTTAATGAGTCTAATTTAGATTATGACTCATTAGATCAATTTAATTTAATGAATTAGTTTCATTATATTAAGTTGGCTTGAATCAAATGGTTAGATTAGATCAACCATGAGAGAGATTGAGTCAAGTTTGACTTGACTAGAGAGGAAGAGGAAGAGTCAAGTTTGACTTGACTCTTTACCACATCATGAGTGAGGTGGCAAGATGTGGACCAATAGTGTTGTTCCACATCATCTTGCTTTGCCACCTCATGGAGATTACAAGCCTCCATTGCATTTAATGTGGGTTGGCCACATTAAATGAGTGGAGGTTACTCATTTGCCACATCATTGTTAGGTGGCAAGATGTGGACCAATGGTAATGGTCCACATCTTCATGATGTGCCACATCATAGGAGTTACACAACACCTCTTAATGGCTTCACATTAATTGTGATTAATGTGGAATGGGAGTTACACTCCATGGAGTGGCCAGCCACACAAAAGTGGTGAATGAAATTTGATTTTCATTCAAGGCATTACTTCTTCTTCTTCTTCCTCAAGAGAGCTCTCTCCCTCTCCTCCTCTTGCCGTGACCACACAAGGTGCTAGCACACCTTTGTGTGAGGTCTTCTCCACCTACGTGTCCGTGTGGATACTTCTAGAGGACCGACGCTTGACGGTCTAGAGATCCGGCAACTCCTTGGACGAGCGGGAACGCGAAAGGGCACGCAACAAGGGTAAAGCTATCAACACATAGATCTAGGAGTAGATCTAAAGGTTTTTTTTTTTTGAAACTCGTACTTGTATTTCGTTCAGTTTTCTTTGCACGGATCTACGGCTTTGGGTGATTCGGGGTTTCCGCGACGCGAAAAGCGATTTTCGCGGCCCGAAAAACCCAACAGGTGGCCGACCACAATAAAAATAAAAGGGATTTTAATTTTAAAATCTTTCCTTATGTGGAAGTCATGATTTAAAAGAGAGTTTTAAAATTAAATTTTTCCTTTTATAGTTTCTACAAAGGATTAAGAGAAATGTTTGATATCTTTCCTTATTTGTAGTTAAAAGGAAGATTTTAATTTTGGAGAAAACTTTTCTTTTGTAATCATCCACATGTTTTAATAGAGAGATTTAATTTATAAAAGTTTCCTTTTATAACCAACCATGAAGGAAATTTTAAAAGAGAAATTTTTATTTTAAAAATTTTTGGAAACAAATTAGGAAGTTTTAATTTTGTGTTTAAAAACTTTCCTTATTTGGAGGACTTGTAGGGGCCAGCCATAAGATGGATTAAGAGGAAATTTTAATTAAATTTTCCTTATTAGCCATTGGCAAGGAAAATAAGGAAGTTTTAATTATGTTTAAAACTTTCCTTATTTGCCAAGACCAAGGAATATAAAAGAGATGGTAGAGGTGCCTCACCTTACAAGATATCTATTATTCCTCTCCTCTCTTCCTTGGTGGTGGTCGGTCCTCATCCTTCCTCTCCTCCTTTTCTTCTTCTTTGGTGGCCGGCAGCATCAACTCTTGGGGAGATTTTGGTGGTCAGATTTAGCATGGAGAAGAAGTTGAGAAAGGAGGCTTGGTTTCTTAGCATCCCTTGGAGCTTAGTTGGTGGTCGAAGTTCTTCATCTCAAGGAGATTATTGGTGGCCGAAACTTGCAAGGAGTATAAGGAGGCTTGGGTGGATTCTCATCTCAGTAGATCGTCACCCACACGACGTCCGAGATAAGAAGAGGAATATGATAGAAGATCGTGAGGTCTATAAGCTACAAAAGGTATAACTAGTTATTAGTTTCCGCATAATAACTAGTTTATTCTTTTGTTTAGATCTTGAAATACCAAACACAAGAGGCTAACAATTCTAGGCTATCGAATTTATGTTTCAATTTTGTGTTTCTTTTGTTTTTCGATCTTGTGATTCGATTGTTCTTAATGGTTAAACCTAGGGTTACTATAAGGAGATTAAATATTGAATTTTATTGAAAGGCTTTGTCTAGAAAGTGGTGGATGATCCTATACTCAAGAAGGCCTAGTGCCTCGCCATGTTTAACCTAGAAGCCGATCTCTAAAATAAATATTTAATCAAATTTGTAACATGGGTGGATTTGGATTAATAATGTTAAGCATTGTTTGCGATCCAATTCTAAACCTCTAAGAACAAATAAGTTGAATTTGGAATCAATAATGTTATGTTCAGATTGCGATTCCAAATTTAATTTCTAAAGAACACAATAAGTTGTTAGGAAAAGTTCAGGACTTGTACAAAATTTTTGTACAAGAGAACCAGTACGATATTTCGAGTACCAACCAACACCTTTTTCTCTGGATCCAGATCTCAGCGCGTTCAAGTGTTCGCGCCTCTATGGTATCCACACGAACAAGACTTGTCTTTGCTTGTCTCACAAACAAAGCAAGATGGAGAAGAAATCACAAGGTTGTGCTAGCAACCACAATGGTGATTTCAGCCAAGAGGGGAAGGAGGAAGAAGAAGAATGCCAAGGGTCTCAATACTTGTTCATCTACTCAAAATTATCATCCAAAATGATATTTATAACCATCCCATGGTATACCAAGAGTCTCTACCCTTTCATCTTCTAATCTAATGGCTTAAAATCAACCATTTAATCCAATGGTTCAATTTTGACCATTCAACTTCCTTGGTGAACTCAAGTTCACCCAATGAGTCCAACCCATTGATTCTTAAGCAACTCGACTTAATCCAACAATTGGATCCCTTTGAGTCTAACTCAATGAGTCAAATTCGGATTACACTTAATCCATTGATTCATCACATGAACTCATCTTCATATCAACTTGTTCTTTTTATGTGATCGTATAGGCTCTCGTAACATTGGCAATGTACCCAAATCAACATTTGCGATACATAAACAATGAGTGGCATCTAGCAAGGCATCATTGCTACCCAAGTGACGAGAAAGTCGAGATCCGACCTAATCTATCCGTGGCTATCATCATGTATGACTTGGTCCATCTATCCGTGATATCTAGATTGATCAATGAGGCATAGATCGTGTCATCCTCTTATCAATCTTTGTGCTTTTTGATCTCCAAGTAGACACACTTAAACAAATGAACTCAATATCTCATATTGATTCATTTACGCATGGTCATACTTTCTTGTGTCCTACTAATCAAGGGGCCCACAGATATTGCTTGCGTCATATGGAAGGGATAGATTTCATCTACATCACTCACATCCCTCCACATAATTCATTGCATACCCTGTGATCGACTTTATAGTCCACCTTGTTATGGGTGACGTTTGACGATACCAAAGTATACAACTCCTTATGTAGGGAACCGTAGTGACTTCAGGTCTAAGGTGTTGGAACCCCAAGGTTGTTTTGGTGTGATCAACAAGTTAAGTTAGATATGTGTGTTTCTAACCTTGTGTCTAAGTGTGCAGAAACTTAGGAGCACAGGTAATCGAGTGGAAGACGCAGCTAGCGAGAAGGACGGCACGCGGTGCCTCCGAGGGATGAGGCGCTGCGGAAGAGTACACCGGCGGACGAGAAGGAAGCATGTGATGGTTCCAAGGGACGAAAACCGGAGCGAAAGACTGCTCGAGGAGCAAGAGACGCAGCTAGCGAGAAGGATGGCACATGTTGCATCCAAGGGACGAAGACTGCGGATGAGTACGCCGGCGGACGAGAAGGAAACACGCGGTGATTCCGAGGGATGAGAAGCTGGAGCGAAAGCCCACTCGAGAAGACCGGAAGTTGGGTTCGGGTGAGCCCTTTTCTGGATAGCTGAGATCACCCAAGCGAGAGGATCCAGAGTTGAAGACCCGAACCGAGGCGACTAGAGCCGGAGCGGAGGACCCGGATCGAAAAAGTCAACCATAGTTGACTTTTGGGACCTGGGCGCCCGGACCCCTCTGGGGCGCCCGAAACATACCGGGGCACCTGGAGTTGAATTTTTCACAGGATCGAGCTTTGGCTCGATCTGAACGTTGGGGGATAAAATTTTATCCCCCAAGGCGCCCCGACCAAGGCTATAAATATAACCTTGGTCCAGAAGCTTTTCAACAACTCAGAGAAATTCATTTCCAACGCTTGTACGCTTCAGTTTTAGATTATCTTCTTTGTTTTGCGCTTTCACTATTGTAAGAGGCTTCTCCACCCGAAGGAGATACTAGTGCGACATTCCTTGGATTAATAACCTCCTTGGTTGTAACCAAGTAAATCCTTTTACCTCTTCCTTTCTTTAGTTTCTGTTCAATTTATTTTATGCAAGTGTATTGTTGAATGTTCGAGATGGGTATTTTTGTTTTTGTTTTACAGGGCTATTCAACTCCCCCTTTTATCCGGCCACCAACGGTCCTACAAGTGGTATCAAAGTCAAGGCGCTTTAGGAGGGCTAACTGCCAATCGAAGCAAACATAATGGCCGAACCAAGCATCCACCCTTCGAAATACGAAGGGGATTTCGCTACCTGGAAAAAACTGATGCAGGTATTTTCACGACAGATTTTGAATTAATTTTAACAATGGAACTTTGCTTTGTAGCTCCAGAGGGCAAGGAAAAATGTCAATGGACATAAAAGGAGTAGGATGAATACGTGGCGAATGGCAAAGCAGAATACCATCTGTTAAGAGTTCTTCCGCCACAAGAAGTTAATCGAATCAGGAACTACACCTTCGCGAAGGAACTTTGGGCGAAGTTCCTCGAGCTGCACGAAGGAACTTCTGAAGCCAAGCTCGCCAGAAGAGATCTGCTTCGCAATTAGGTCACCAGCCTGCGACTTGGGGAAGACGAGACAGTTGCACATCTGCACCCGAGAATCAAGGAGATCATCACCGGACTCTTGAATCTCGAAGAAAAGGTAAGTAACCGAGATTCGCTAAGGTACGCTTTAAATTCCTTTCCTAGAAATACCAAATGTGCATCATTAGTAGATGCCTTTTACATTTATAAAGATTTAGAAAAGATTTCATTAGAAGAATTATTCTCGACATTTGAAGTGCACGAATCAAGATGTGCAGGTATGAAGGAGCCCAAGAACAACGTTGCCCTCAAAGCATCGAGAGACGAACCTGAGTCAGAGTCTTCTTTCAACGACGAGGAAATGGTAATGATGGTAAGGCGATTTAAGAAGTTATGCAATTCTAGAAAAACTAACCATCCACAGGGTAGAAAGAAAAGGACGATCCGCTGCTACCACTACGACGAAGAAGGGCACGTCAAGGACAACTACCCCAAGCTGAAGAACAAGGACAAGGAGAAGGGTAAGAAGCCTATCCAAAAGAGAAAGGCCCTAAGGAAGTGGTTGTTGCTCCAATAACTAAGAAAATTAGACATTGAATTTCTTTATAAGGCTTTGTCTAAGGAAGTGGTTGTTGTTCCAATAACCAAGAAGGCCTAGTGCCTCACCACGACCTAGAAGCCAAAATATTGAAATAAATGTTTAATTAACTTTTTGTCAAAGCATTAAAATTAGAATTAATTAATGCTTTTAAAGTTTTTCAAACATTTTTTTCAAAATATTTTTTCCTTAGAAAAATTCTCTTTTATACTTAGAAAAATTTTCAGAAAATATTTTTTGCCTAAGTTAAAAGTTGTTCTGAAATTGAAAATTTCTGCTTAAGTTTTTTTCGAAAAATTAAAAGTTTTTCAAAGCTGTCTAAGTTAGAATTTTTTTTCTTATAATTTCACTTAGACAAATTTTCTTAAAATTTTACTTAAAAATTTTTATAGAGACTGTTTATTATTGCAAATTTTTTTAAGGATCTCAAAATTTTCTAAGTTTTTACCCTTAGATTTTTTTCTTAGAACCCAATTTTTTATGTGAGCAAAGGGGGAGAAGGAAAAGTATAAGTGTAGGGGGAGGTAGACCAAAATTTAACTTATTTTATATTTGCACTTAATTGCAAATTTAGTTAAGTTTATATTATGTCTATTTTTACCCTAGCTTAACTTGGGTTGCTCACACCAAAAAGGGGGAGATTGTTGAAACCCCAAGGTTGTTTTGGTGTGATCAACAAGTTAAGTTAGGTCCTGTGTTTCTAACCTTGTGTCTAAGTGTGCAGGAGCTTAGGAGCACAGGTAATCGAGTGGAAGATGCAGCTAGCGAGAAGGACAGCACGCGGTGCATCCAAGGGACAAGGCGCTGCGGAAGAGTACACCGGCGAACGAGAAGGAAGCGTGCGGTGGTTCCAAGGGACGAAAACCGGAGCGGAAAACTACTCGAGGAGCAAGAGACGCAGCTAGCGAAAAGGATGGCACGTGGTGCGTCCGAGGGACGAAGACTGCGGATGAGTACGCATACAGACAAGAAGGAAACACGCGGTGATTCCGAGGGATGAGAAGCCGGAGCGGAAGCCCACTCGAGAAGACCAGAAGTTAGGTTCGGGTGAGCCCTTTTTCGGATGGCTGAGATCACCCAAGCGAGAGGATCCAGAGTTGAAGACCCAGACCGATGCGAACAGAGCCGGAGTAGAGGACCCGGACCAAAAAAGTCAACCATAGTTGATTTTTGGGTCCAGGGCGCCCGGAGTTGACCAGGGCGCCCAGACCCCTCCGGGGCGTCCGGAACGTACCGGAGCGCCCGGACGCCTCCGAGGCGCTCGGAACGTACCGAGGCGCCCAGAGTTGACTTTTCACAAGATCGAGCTTTGACTCGATTTGAACATTAGGGAATAAAGTTTTATCCCCCCCAGGGCGCCCGGAACCCTCAGGGCGCCCCGACAAAGGCTATAAATATAGCCTTGGTCCAGAAGCTTTTCAACAACTCAGAGCAATTCATTTCCAACGCTTGTACGCTTCAGTTTTAGATTAACTTCATTGTTTTGCGCTTTCATTGCTGTAAGAGGCTTCTCCTCCCGAAGGAGTTACTACTGCGACATTCCTTGGATTAACAACCTCCTTAGTTGTAACTGGTGTTAGCCATTTTACATGTCACGTGGCACATCAAATTAATAAAGATTGGAACCCATTTGTAAACTAAAATAACACGTATAGTAAGGAGTCCCAAGTCGTATTTTTCCAAGGTTAACTAGTGACTGTTCTAGAATTAATTCACATTGATTTCTCACTTCAACAAAGTTTATTAAGCATTCTCATCTATCAAGCATCATGGAATCAATTTCTTCAACAAACCATTACAATAACAATTAAACTCAAAGCTTTAACCCCATTTAATAAACCAAACTACATACAATTCTCAATTACAACCATTTCATCAGTCAAGCTCAAGAATTCAGTCCCAAAAGCATTGAACAAAGGTAGTAATCTAAACATCAAATTAAGCATCCTACTCTTAGTCAAGATCATAGTCACAAAGATTAATTTACTAACTAAATCACAAAACCCTACAAACAGTTAGTATTAGTATTACTAAATTAATCAAAAATTAGATCTAAGATTTGGGGTTTGAAAGCAAGAAATTGAAATCAGACACACAAAATCTCAAACAGAAATTCAAATTGCAAAGGAAATTATCAGATCTATAGATCTGAGCATAGACATGGCAAATTCAGTAACATTCAAAAGAAAACAAAAGCCTAAAACATTCCTCAACCAAATCCCTGATCTTATCTTCTTCACTCTGCTGTGAAAACAAAGGTGCATCGGAAACCTCCCCTCAACACCCAACAGCTATCACCAAACTTCCAACTATTACCAGTAGATGCTCGTCGTCCTTGGAAACCTGCCCTCAAACTCTTAATCGCATGATAATCCCAACAACCGAAGAAAACAGAGCTTGACTCTGTGAATGTGCAAACCAAATCAAATGGCCAATTCATCCAAGTTTTGCTCCGGAATAGAGAACGGAAACGGATCTAAGACTCAAAGAAACCTCCCTCTGAGCTCATTTGGATGCGAAAATCATTGTCTGAGAAACCTCCCTCAAACAAGATCGCGGCGGTGGAACAGAGCCGAGACGCACCGAGAAACCACCCTCAACACTCTCTGATCACCGGAAGATGGACGTCGGAAGCTCAGGATCGCCGTTGTTGAAGAAGGAGAAGATCTGGATCTGGAATCGGGAATGGGAAGCTCGGCGTCGCGGTGGAGAAGAAGCAGCTACAGTGGAAATGTCGCGAGCCGAGTCCACTGTTCCTGTAGCTTCTCGCGGCCTTTTAAATCTCCTCAGATTTGATCGGACGGCTGGAATGCTTCGGAGCTAAATCAAACGTGAAAGATTACCTAAAATCCGATCCAAGTGTACTGATCTTCATCTACAGTTCAGATTTGCTCCTCATTAGGTCTGATGGACCAGATGCTTGACGGATGGCCCAAATCTTTCCAATCTTCAATGGACGGTCCAAATCGATCTAGAGCTTGATCGCCTCGTTAAAACTCTGATCCGAGCACAACTTTGGTTCAGATTCATCCCAATCCAAGAACCTTTGATGCCTACAAAATAACAACAAATATTAGCATCAAATAAAGTCATAATAACATAATTTGTAATTAAGTCCAAAATTAATACACTGTATAAAAATGTAGTGTAAATATGGGTTCTATATTTGAAAACTATATCAAATCATGATTGTATGAATGAGAATATTACAGTAAAATCATGGTTATCAAATTCCCCCACACTTACTCTTGAACGTCCCGTGAAAGTTAAGAAAAATTAAAAATTCCTACTTAAATGGCACCCCCTAAATAAATTCCTAAACATGATTAGAGAATAAAGAAAGTAAACCATCTAAGATTATCACATTCCAAAATCTCAAGCATTCATGGACTTCAAATTTTACTCTTAGTTAACAACATAATAATTTCCATCTATCATGAGTAAATTGAAATTGATTTCACACTTAAAACCTCATTAGATAAAATTTTTGTGTGGCCCTCATCCTATCTCACATGTAATCACAAAAATAGAGAGCACTCATGCTACTTGTGCTTCTTGGACTACCATATGCTTGCTTATCTTCTACTCTCTACCATGATCATGGATACAAATCACAATATAAAGGTTAATCATGAAAGGAAAAATGTAAGAATATGAATTAAATGCACATCAAAGCATTAGTTGCAAGAAAAGATAAGAAAAGGAAGAATTAGCAACAAAGAAAAGATAAGAAAGAAAGATTAAACTTAGTGGAAGACATGGATACAAAAAAAATGTTATATAATGAATTCCGGCCATTCGTCTCTTCTTCCTTAACTTCCTTCCAATTGCATAAACATCAATCAACAATTTCAGTTCTCATTCCTTTAATTTCAATGAATGCATCTCTAAGAATTCAAACAGATTAGCAATGACTGAAAACCATTTCATTCAGTCCCAATTCCAGTAATCTTGTTTTACTTAACTTCAATTTTTAGCCTTGCAAAATTCCGGCACACAATTCCAATTCAGCACTTTGATTCATCAAGATTCTATCAAATTAGTTTAAAACAGCATTGAAAGAAATGCAACACCATTGTTTCATATAATGCAAGATTTTCATATATAGTTGCTTCTGAATTTAAACAAATCATTGATACAAAAAACTGCATTTCTGATTCCACTTCAATATCTCAGCATTTCATCATCTGCTATGGTATCAATTTGCACTTGTTGGGGTTGCAAGGTTGCAAACATAGTCCCATATTGGAAACACATGGGAAAGATCATGGGTTTATAAGAGAAAAGATATCTCCATTGGAATGAGGCATTTTGGGGAGAGCCCAAGAGCAAAGCCATGAGGGCCTAGGCCCAAAGTGGACAATATCATGCTATTGTGGAGATATCTAAATTCTTTTGGATCCTACAAGTGGTATCAGAGCAAGGCGCTTCAGGAGGACTAACCGCCGATCGAAGCAACAAGATGGCCGGACCAAGCATCGTTCCACCAAAATTTGAGGGGAACTTCGCAGACTGGAAGCGTCGTATGGAGGTATTCCTAAAAACAGATTTTGAAATTCAATTTATTATGAAATATGGTTTTGTAGCTCCAATAGATAAAGATGGAAAAGAAAAAGAAGAGAGCGATTGGACAAAGGAGCAGAATGAGTCGGTAGCAAACAGCCGTGCGGAACATCACCTGCTGAGCGTGTTACCGCCTCAAGAGGTCAACCGCATTAGAAACTATTTATCTGCTAAAGAACTTTGGGAGAAGTTCTTGGAACTCCACGAAGGCACGTCCGAAGCAAAGCTCGCTAGAAGGGACATCCTCCGCAACAAACTGATGAACATCCGTCTGGAGAAAGGTGAGAAAGTAGCTGGTTTACACGCAAAGGTAAAAGAACTAGTTACTGGTCTCAAAAACCTCGGTGAAACGGTAACAAACCGGGACACTATACGCTACGCGCTCAACGCGTTTCCAAGAACTCCGGAATGGACATCAATCGTCGACGCCTACTACATCTCAAAAGACCTGGAGGTAAGCACTTTAGAAGAGTTGTTTTCTACTCTAGAATTGCATGAAACCAGGTATGCAGGAACGACAAAGGATACAACCCAGACTATGGCGCTGAACGCAACCCAGAAGGATGAACTCGAGTCAGATTCCGAAGACGATCAAGAAGCATACATGGTAAGAAATTTTAAAAAGTTTTTTAGATCTAATAAATTTAAAATGCAGAATAAAAGGAATCAAAAAGGTGGAAGAAAGGTGCGGTGCTACCAGTGTCAGAAGGAGGGACACCTAAGAGAAGACTGCCCAGAACTCAAAAAGGCCAAAAGGAAGTCTCCCAAGAAACACAACCTAAAAGCAACTTGGGACGACACTTCTTCATCCGAATCAGAAGCTCAAGAATATGCCGGAATAGCACTAATGGCAAGCTACGATAGACAAAGTATATCAGAACCTAGCATCGATGAAGGGGGAGCGACCTCGGATGAAAGCAGTGAAGCAGGGGGAGATTCAGGCTTCAAGTCCGACATGGTAAGTGAGGTATGCCTCTTACCCCCTGATCAGCTTTACTCTGGTATCAAAGCTATGACTAAATCCATGTATAAATTAGAAAATAAAAATATCAAATTAGAAAATGAAATTTTAGAAACAAAGAGAATTTTGGCAAAATCATGTCTTATAGAGGATTTTGAAAAATTGAAAATTGAAAATGAAAAACTAAAAGAAGAAATAGAAAGATTGAAAAATCTAATGGTTCAAATATTCCTACTTTCAGAAATTTAAATTGGTATTATAGATTTCATCAAAGTCAAATTAGAAATATATCAAAAATCTATATACCTAGGAAATACTTGGTTAATCCTGTAGGTAGGAACCTTTACTGGATTCCAAAAACCTGTTTAACTTAAAATTAAAGTCAGACTTAGCATTTTCAGCAAGGAAATTAAACAACTAATTTCTTTATGAGGCTTTGTCTAAGGAAGTGGTTGTTGCTCCAATAACCAAGAAGGCCTAGTGCCTCGCCACGACCTGGAAGCCAACTATCGAAATGAAAAGTTTAATTGACTAACTGAAAAAGCATTAATTTAAATTACTTAATGCTTTAAAAGAGTTATTCAATTTGTGTTAGAAAATATTTAAAAACTTTCTAACTTAACTTAGAAATTCTTTATTATCTTAGAAATTTTCATGAAAATTGACTTAGAATTTTTTTGTAAAGTTAACTTAGATTTTTTTTTCCTTATCATTTAAAAAAAAAAATTAGAAAAATCTTTTTGGGAATGCTGAGATAAGTTTTAAACTTAAATTTTTTTTACACTTATGACTGTTCTTATCTGAAAAATATTTTTTTTCAAACGAAAAATTCTGAAGAGTGTCTTTACTAAATATTTTACACTCAAAAGTTCTTGTCTGAATTTACCTTAGACTTGTTTATAACCCCAATTTTTATGTGATCCAAGGGGGAGAAGTATGTTAAGTCTAGGGGGAGGTACTATAATTTTTCAATTGAAAAATATTTGGACTTATTTTAATATAAATTATTTTTATTGCATATGGTTACCCTAACTTAACTTGGGTTGCTCACATCAAAAAGGGGGAGATTGTTGGAACCCCAAGGTGTTTTGATGTGATCAAACAAGCTAAGTTAGGTCCTGCGTTTGTTTAACCCTTGTGTCTAAGTGTGCAGGAGCTTAGGAACACAGGAAGTCGAGCGGAAGACGCGGCTAGCGAGAAGGACGGCACGGGAGAGAGCCGACGGGCTCAGTGCGTCTGAGGGACGAGGTGTCCGCGGAAGAGTACACCGGTGGATGAGAAGAGCGTGCGCGGCGCTCAAGGGACGAGAAACCGGGAAGGAAGGCTGCTCGAGGAGAAGGTCGGAACATGGGTTCGGGTGAGCCCTATTCCGGAAGGCCGAGATCACCCAAGCTAGCAGAGCCGGAGCGAACAGACCCGGACCAAGACTGGGACTTAACGGAGAAGTCATCCCGGACAAAAAGTCAACCGCAGTTGACTTTTTGCTCCGGGGCGCCCGGAGCATGATTTTGACCAGAATCGCGATTTTCGTAATCTGACCGTTGGGGGATAAAGTTTATCCCCCCGGGGGCGCCCGGAACCACTTTCAGGCGCCCGGACCAGTACTATAAATAAAGTACTGATCTGTACATTAAAAGTAACTATTTGTAATTCAGTGCTTTCATTTGTGTTATTTCCTTCTGTGCTTTCAACGCTGTAAGAGGCTACTCCGCCCAGAGGAGAATCAATTAGTGCACCTTCTTTGCCTTGGATTAGTAATCCTCTGATTGCAAACCAAGTAATTCCTCTGTGTCTATTTTTCTGTTTTAATTAGTCTCTGCCTTTTTAATTACAAGTTCTTTTAAGTTAGTTGAATATCCGAGAAGGGTTTTTGGTTTTATTTTGTAGGGCAATTCACCCCTCCCCTCTTGCCGGCCTCCAAAGGGACCTACAAGTGGTATCAGAGCCCGGACTGCCAGAAGGTTTAACCGTCGATTGTGCACAAGAGCTATGGTCTGATTGAACCATGTAAGTACAATATTGACCTCGAACAAAGAAAGTGGGGGCTCCTATGTTCGGATCAAGAGGACCAGACACCAGGCAGGAAGTCCTAGTTGCGGCTAAGCAAGGAAAGTCCTAGTAGGTCGGGTGGACTGAGGGGCAGGAAGTCCTAGTTGCGGCTAGGCAAGGAAAGTCCTAGTAGGTCGGGTGGACCGAGGGGCAGGAAGTCCTAGTTGCGGCTAGGCAAGGAAGTCCTAGTAGGTCGGGTAGACTGAGGGGCAGGAAGACCTGGTGGGTCGAGGATCGGACATGGGAAGCCTATGATCCTTTGTTTGAGGGGGGGATTGTTGGGGTTGCAAGGTTGCAAACATAGTCCCATATTGGAAACACATGGGAAAGATCATGGGTTTATAAGAGAAAAGATATCTCCATTGGAATGAGACCTTTTGGGGAGAGCCCAAGAGCAAAGTCATGAGGGCCTAGGCCCAAAGTCGACAATATCATGCTATTGTGGAGATATCTAAATTCTTTTGGATCCTACAGCACTTTCTTGTTCTCTGATTTTGCATTCAATCCATCAATGAAACACTTGGATCAAACCTTATCTCCCCCACACTTAAATCTTTGCTCATCTCGAGCAATGAAACTCAACAAATGCTCAACCAACCCAATAATTTCAGCAATTCAGCAAATTTACAGAATTTGGCACAGAGCTAGAATCCAAAATATATGCATTTCATTACTCGTTTAATCATCAATGGATCTAGATCATGAATCTATAACAGCCAATGTACAGAATTAACATTCAAATACTTATCAAAATCCTGCCCAACAGAAATATAACATAAGTCTGCAACTTCAAATTAAGGACAGTCAATAGAATTTCACATTCCAATCTCTGATTTCATAAATCAGATTAAAACCCTTCAAAAGGCTGCTAGGAAACATTCACTAGCATTCCCACATAAACTTAGTCCTCTATCTTCAGAATTGGAATTGCAAGAAATCAAGGACAGTCAACATTTAAGACATTTCAGCTGCCTAAAGTTCAAAATTGCAGAAATAGCTAACATTGTTTCTGAATTTCTGAAATTCCAGCTTCTACACTCCACTATATTAAATTGTTTGTCAAGAACCTTTTAATAACCTCTTCCATTTCTGAAAAATACCCACATCACAACCAAATTGAAACTCACAGAACTAACTCAGCTTACATGTCTTCAACACTACATAACACTCAACAATATAAATCAGCATTACAAGGTTTTCAAGCAAATCCTTGCAGAATCTGATAACTAACAATGACGAATTGATACATCATTGACATCATGAAATGTTCATTTCTAAACTAAGTCCAGCAACCACTTCCTCTACACTGTCCAGAATTAACATAATTCAGCCTTAATTCAATTCTGAAAATGTTCAAAAGAATTTCTGGAATGAAATTTATTCAAATATTCAAGTTATGACACCATCTTAAAGTGCTCCATTAATAAAATGATGCACCACAAAAGAAATTCGAAACCTAACTCATAGTATTCAGATTCAAAATTCTGCAAATTCAATTTAAACCTGTACTTAGTATCCAGATTCAAAATTCTGCAAAATTTTTCCAAAAAATTGAGCTTTAGAAGTTGGTTCGTTTGGTATTGAATCAAAGGTCTTTAAGTTCCATTAATTTCTAATCAGAAATATTAAAGAAACTTAACCCAATCTGCCAACTTGAATTCAGAACCAACTTCCTGTGCTGATAAGATTTAGCTCCTTTCTTGTCATTAATATATCTTCTATTTCTGTAGCTTTCTTTCTACATTTAATCCACAATAAGACCTAACCAAATCCAACTCAAATTATACCTTCAATTACTGCAAAATCAGAATTTCATCTCAACTGCAGAATGGACAGATACAGATTTTCAGCTTCAACTTCCAGTACCTAGCTTTTGTCACTGTTCTGTATCAAAATCTTACTCTAAAATTCAGATAAACTATAGAGATATAAGATCTTCTTTTGTCAACAATATACAAGCAGCTAGCTTCCAGATTTTCAGTGAACAAATAGCTTTTAACTCAGTTATCACAGCAAATACAGATTTCCTGATTTTTTTGTACAATCTCTGAATTTTGTATCAACTTAACATCATCTAGCCTTCAAAAATTTCAATTTCTTACATAGCCTCTCAAGATATCTATCAAATCATCCTCCAAATATTTCAAGATTTTAACAACTCTAGCTTGTCATAACTCCTATTCCAAAATGGCACAAAATTTTGTTCAATATCCAGAATTAAACAACTTCATTTTGTCACTCAGCAGCTAGCTATTTCCAGAACTTCATTCTTCTTTCCTCTGATCAAGCCTTATCTTTAATTCCTTTAAATTTCCTCATTAAGCCTCCAAAAATTCCAGCCTTTAATTCCATCATTTTATGATCAAAACACTCAAATTGGAATAGCCACCAACATTTCAGAAATTGTATTGATTTCTGCATTACCAGATTTTGGTTTAAACTCTTGGTCTTCCTTTAACTTTTCTCATCTACACTTAGTACTCCTCTCTTGATTAGCTGAAACACACTCCCATATTTTATATTTGAAAATAACATATTTGATCCCAAGAAATTCTACACCAAACTGTCTCAACCTATTCTTTCAATTCTTCCTTCACTGTTATGGTATCAAGTAGCTGAAAATTATCCTCATTTCTTCAAAATGCATGTTCCAACTGAAGATGCTCCACAAGTGGAATGGAGCTCTACTAATGAATTTCGAATTATTTGATCCATTTTGATCAGATTTCAGTAGCTATAAAACTTCACTGTTTCAGCATTTTGCC
Organism: Zingiber officinale; assembly: GCF_018446385.1. Classification (NCBI taxonomy): domain Eukaryota; kingdom Viridiplantae; phylum Streptophyta; class Magnoliopsida; order Zingiberales; family Zingiberaceae; genus Zingiber; species Zingiber officinale. The sequence goes on along the minus strand of NC_056006.1, from coordinate 55,524,939 downwards.
TCCCTGTTTTGAGCAATGCATTTCTGTTTTCCAGCCACATCAGTTTCAACACAAAGCATTGGATCCAGCAAACATATCCAACATCAGATTCATCAAGACTAAAACTTCAAAAGAGTAAGAACATCTAATGCAATAGCTGCTAGTACAAAATTAATACCAGAATTATAGTTCTCTGATTTTTATAACTGCAGAGATCCATATCAAATTCTGTAAATTCCCAGACCTTTGTTAAGTTTTGTCTTCTACTCTTACTGCAGCTTAAAATTATTCAAAATCATAGTAGTGTTGCCAACATCAGTTATGAAGCTTCCAAATCCAATTAATCTCTTGCTCCTGATCAGCTTTCAATGGTTGCACATGCTCACTGCCACCAGCAGTTTCCTTGCTTTCAGTTTCTGCATCTGCTCCTAAATTCTGAATTTTTATCCATTAGATCAGATTACCAGCATTTGCTTTCATTGGTTCACAGCTTCATAATTCCAGATTTCAGAAGTCCAAAGTCCCTGAATTTATTCATCTAACCTGTTACCAAGAATACATTTCTAGAATACATTTGTTACTGAGAATAGAAGAGTTTCAATTAATTCACAATGATTTTAAAGGCTACTGAAAAGATTTTGGTACAAACTTGATATAACTCAACGCTGAATTCTGTTTTCAGCTTTTTACCTCATTGTTTTGAGTATCAAGACTACCCACTTCTTCCTTCTTTTCAGATTAAATGATACTAACTTCAAGTTCTTCATAAATGAAATGGTGTCTATCAATTCAATTTCAAATTCTGCTCCTTGATCAGCTTTTCAGCAACAGAACATTGTTTCACAGCTCACAAATTAACATTTCAGCAGCTATATAGGTATGTTACTTGAAGAATTTTCTTGCCAAGAGTAGAACACCACAATAACCAGATTAAACAACATTTGAAACTGAGAATACAAAATCTTTACTCAAGTTTCTCAATGAGTTGAAACCTGCTGATAAAAATTGGCGTACATTTGATACAATTCAAAAACTGAAATCTGTTATTCACCTCACTGTTTAAAGTATCAAGTTCTCCCCTTTCTTTCTTATTTTCAGATTCAATGATACCATCTTCAAGTGATTCATGAGTGGAATGGTAATAAAATTTCAAATCTTGATCCATAATGATCAATTCCAGCAGATCTACATTACTGCTTCTGCGGAGAAATTGTTTCCAGTATCAAACAACAGCTTCTAGAATCTGCTTCTTCACTATTTTCGGCACCTTGATTCCGTCCAATAGATTTGTAAAGAATTGGAAAAGAAGTACCAACATTTACTTCTGAGAATACAAGAGTTTCAATGCCCAATGATTTAAAGGCTAGTAAAGAATTATTGGTACTCATTTGATACTCAATTAAACTGAATTTTGTTTCCTTCCTTGCTGCCCTTACTGCATTCTTTTCAACTTCCAATGATTCAAATGTTTTACTTACCAAACTTATAAAGTTCCTAATCAAACTTGACATTCCGTATCTATAAGGAACTTAATTCCATTTTACTTTGATCAATCGAACATCCTTAATCTCTAAACAGATTCAACTCTTCATACAGACAGACCTCTTCTCTGTTTGTACAGATTTTCGTAGCTATTCTTTGTTACAAGTCATAATCTTTCTTGGTTAGCATGAAAAGTGTTCTTAACTTGTGTGGTTCAGAAATCATCACTTAAATTCCCACACGGCAGCTTCCTCCAAACAATTTCAGCAACTACATTTAAGCAACTTAATACCTACAAAATCTGTCCAGCATGATTGTGAAGAGATGAAAAAGAGGTAAACAACATTTTCTCATGAGAATATAATAGTTTGACTTTAATTCCCAATGATTTTAAAGGCGGGTGATGAAAGATTGATACATTCTTGATACACTTTAAAACCAAATTCTGTATCCTATTCTAAACCAATTCACAGCATCTAGATTAAGCAATCTCTTCACAAATTCAGTATTACTTTCCAAAACCACTTCTACTCCTCACTTTCCACCCATACTGCACAATAGTGATGTCCACATCCACCCATACTTTAATTCTGAACTCTTTTTAGCTTATCATTTTTGAAATTCTGCTGCACGAATTAAGCTAGCTCTAAAAAAGTTCACAATAAAATCAATTTCCAGAATTCAATGCTGTCTAAACTTGCTTCATCTTGAGCTCGTCACTGATTTGAATACTGCTAAACTTCACTTAAACTTCTCAATTATTAAATACTGCTTCTGATTTTTTTTAATACATCTTGATACAACACAGAACTGCAGTTTCCTAGCTTCAATTCAGCATGGACTTGATTAGCTCCCAATTGCAATAGATTTACTAATAGAAACTAAGCTCATAGACTCTAATTCAGCATTACTCTTCCAGAATATGAAAATTTCTGTTTGTTTCAATTTCACACAGTTGAAATTCTGAAATTCTGAATTTCTGTTTCGTCCAGATTTTTAACATTTATGGCAAAAGAGCATTGGATTTAAAAAAAGAATTATCAGGTGGCTCAAAGAAATCCTTCACAAAATCAATTCTCTAACAAATGCTCTACCCAATCTTGAGCCACTCCAATCTTTTTCATGCATCCATTAACTCCAAAACCTTTAATGTTCCCCCCACACTCCAACTTAATCCACCTTGCCAAAATATCCATCATATAACAAACCATGTATCCACATCCAAAAGATTTACACATGAGAAAACATAAATTGATATGATGATTATCAAAAAGAATAGCAAGAATTTGTGTGAAAGGACAAAACAAATAGATTTACCTTCATAAACATGATTTAATCCATTAGATTGTAGTTTTGAAAGAATCAAAGTAAGTTCTAGAGTGCAATAACACAAGTGCATCACTCAATTAAGGCCCATCCTCACTAGGCATGAAAAAGTATCAATCCAAGTTACCAATCAAGTGTCCATTATTAAATAGAAACCTTAAGAAAATTAGAAGTCCATTATTGACAATAAGCTCCAAAATAGCTTATCAAATCTAGCTCATATTCTCTACTTCTAACATGCTATAGAAAAATTGCTAGGGGTGCCATTTTCTTATTCACACTCAAAATCAAATGCAATAAGAAAACTACCAACTGTAAACATAGCTAAATGCAATAAGAAAATCAACCTTTGTATTCAAAGAATTTATTAAAGAAAAGACTAAACTTTAAGAATGAATTAAAATGCCAAAAGAAAATTAAGTTGGAACAAACTCCCCTTTTTCCCGGTGGTTGAAGTAGATTTAGAAGTAGAAGCCACCCCGGTAGTGGAGGAATTGTGATTCCAATCAAATCCTTTTTATTCTTCATTTTTCCATTGCAAATCCTTTCAGGAGGACGCAAGCGGTTCAGTTCAAGCATCCACTCCGGAAGCTTGCATTCTCCTACAACATCATTAAAAGACAACACCTCCCACATGCATGTGGGGTAAGAAGGAAATAGGAGAATATCAATTAATGAATCACAACTAATAAAGTCAACAATTGGTACCTCAATTAAATTTTCTGAAAATTCACAAGAAATACTCACCTTGTCATCTTGAAAGGTACCAAGAGTGGTGATTGTTACCTCCTCTTCATTAAATAATGGCTCAAACTGTGGTTCTGGTGATGGTTCATCCTCATGTAGTGATTCTTGGGTGCTTGGCTCCATAGCCCAAGTCCCTACACTTGCATCTTCAACTCTTGGTGATTCTTGAGGTAACGCTTCCAGTAAGCAATCCCCTACACTTAAATCATCTTCAACAATTAAATTTTCAAATCCTACATCATTCACAACATCTAGAGCAACATCATTAGTAGAATCAAAATTACATTCAACTACATCATCACAACAATAAAAAGTACTTAAAGAATCTAGTGAAGAAGTAGATGCAGTGTCAGGCCTGACAAGATCTCCACAATCCATCTTCTCACTGGTGGTTTGGGTCGGTAACTGATGAATGGATGATGCAATTAAATCCAGCTGATTCTGTATATTCTGTATCCTTGAGAATTGTTGCTCTTGGTGTTCATTCATTTGTTGCATAATCTCCTTGAGTTTCCATGTTGATTCATCCATCTGGAGATTGTTTTGTTGAAAAGATTGTGGGGTAAAATTTGTTGAAACCTCTTGGAACCCATATGAACTCTGGTAAGCTGAATATGGCTCAATAAATGGTCCTTGTGCATTTCCATACCTGAAACATGAATTATCCACCCAATTAGTATTAAAACCATTTGAAAATGACTCATACCTATTTTGTTGATCCATGTTTGGATAAAACTGATACTCAGGCTGAAAATGATAATTCTCCATTCCTTCTCCAAGATTCTGTAAATACGAATCCATGCTAAAGAAATCTCCTGTTCTTCACTACAACACTAAAAATCAAGATTAGAAGACTCAAGAGCATAAAGTTTCAAACACATGATAATATGAACATAAAAGCACTTAAAAATTCAGAATTAAATCAACATGAAAATGCAAAAATAAAAGCAATCAAATCAATCAACATGCTAACAAAGTAAAACAATCAATGTTCAATGCATAGTCTAAAATAAACACACACTACTAGTTAGTTTTTCCCCGACAACGACGCCAAAATTTGGTGTTAGCCATTTTACATGTCACGTGGCACATCAAATTAATAAAGATTAAAACCCATTTGTAAACTAAAATAACACGTGTAGTAAGGAGTCCCAAGTCGTATTTTTCCAAGGTTAACTAGTAAGTGTGTGAGTGTTCTAGAATTAATTCACATCGATTTCTCACTTCAACAAAGTTTATTAAGCATTCTCATCTATCAAGCATCATGGAATCAATTTCTTCAACTAACCATTATAGTAACAATTAAACTCAAAGCTTTGACCCTATTTAATAAACCAAACTACATACAATTCTCAATTACAACCATTTCATCAGTCAAGCTCAAGAATTCAGTCCCAAAAGCATTGAACAAAGGTAGTAATCTAAACATCAAATTGAGCATCCTACTCTTAGTCAAGATCATAGTCACAAAGATTAATTTGCTAACTAAATCACAAAACCCTACAAACAGTTAGTATAAGTATTACTAAATTAATCAGAAATTAGATCTAAGATTTGGGGTTTGAAAGCAAGAAATTGAAATCAGACACACAAAATCTCAAACAGAAATTCAAATTGCAAAGGAAATTATCAGATCTGTAGATCTGAGCATAGACATGGCAAATTCAGTAACATTCAAAAGAAAACAAAAACCCTAAAACATTCCTCAACCAAATCCCTGATCTTATCTTCTTCACTCTGCTGTGAAAACAAAGGTGCATCAGAAACCTCCCCTCAACACTCAATAGCTATCACCAAACTTCCAACTATTACCAGTAGATGCTCATCGTCCTTAGAAACCTCCCCTCAAACTCCTAATCGCCTGATAATCCCAACAACCGAAGAAAACAGAGCTTGACTCTGTGAATGTGCAAACCGGATCAAATGGCCAATTCAACCAAGTTTTGCTGCGGAATGGAGAATGGAAACAGATCTAAGACTCAAAGAAACCTCCCTCTGAGCTCATTTGGATGCGAAAATCGTTGTCCGAGAAACCTCCCTCAAACAAGATCGCAGCGGTGGAACAGAGCCGAGACGCACCGAGAAACCTCCCTCAACACTCTCTGTTCACCGGAAGATGGACGCCGGAAGCTCAGGATCGTCGTCGTTGAAGAAGAAGAAGATTTGGATCTGGAATCGGGAATGGGAAGCTCGGCGTCGCGGCGGAGAAGAAGCAGCTACAGTGGAAATGTCGCGAGCCGAGTCCACTATTCCTGTAGCTTCTCGCGGCCTTTTAAATCTCCTCAGATTTGATCGGACGGCTGGAATGCTTCGGAGCTAAATCAACCGTGAAAGATGACCTAATATCCGATCCAAGTGTACTGATCTTCATCTACGGTTCAGATCTGCTCCTCATTAGGTCTGATGGACCAGATGCTTGACGGATGGCCCAGATCTTTCCAATCTTCAATGGACGGTCCAAATCAATCCAGAGCTTGATCGCCTCGTTAAAACTCCGATCCGAGCACAACTTTGGTTCAAATTCATCCCTATCCAAGAACCTTTGATGCCTACAAAATAACAACAAATATTAGCATCAAATAAAGTCATAATAACATAATTTACAATTAAGTCCAAAATTGATACACTGTATAAAAATGTAGTGTAAATATGGATTCTATATATGAAAACTACATCAAATCATGATTGTATAAATGAGAATATTACAGTAAAATCATGGTTATCTATAACATAATTTTGCGCTTTCACTGCTGTAAGAGGCTTCTCCGTCCGAAGGAGATACTAGTGCAACATTCCTTGGATTAACAACCTCCTTAGTTGTAACCAAGTAAATTCTTTTGCCTCTTCCTTTCTTTAGTTTCTGTTTAATTTATTTTATGCAAGTGTATTGTTGAAAGTTCGAGAAGGGTATTTTTGTTTTTGTTTTACAGGGCTATTCAACCCCCCTTCTAGCCCGACCGCCAACAGTCCTACATAAGAATTATTCATACCAATAGTCACATGAGAATATTTATGATACTCATACGACGATCCATGAGACATTCTCATGGCGGGTCATTCAGTATATATTCTCTAATATATACCTATGTGTCAACCTGATATCTTATATCCATGACTTATGAGATCAAGTCATCTATTGACCTACATGCTAGTCTCAATGCATTAATATTGTCCTTGTATATTAATGCTCGACTAGGAATAGTTAAAAGTAGTGTTCTCTACAATATCTCATTATCAATTCAACCAATTGATATAGTGTAAATAAGAACCTACTACCCAAGGACATTATTATATTTATTCAATCAGCACTGAACTGCAATAAATATAATAACCAATTTTACCTTTTTATTAATAATGATATATGATACAAAATGAGCCCTTTACAATCATCTCATAATTAGTACTAGGGCTAATACTAACACCCCAGGGGTACCACAAACCTACACACACATAGATAGATCACACAAGAGTGTTAGAGCCCAAAAAACTAGGGAACAGGTCTCTGATGCAGGCCCTCTGATACTTAAGTCAACCTCCTCGATAGAGAAGATAAATAGTAGTATATGTGTGTGTATGTGCATGTACCTGGCCAACATGGAGGACCTTCACCTTTATAATGCCTCTCATAACCTCCATAATCATAAGACATCAAAGAATGTCAGGTGTCAGGGAATGTTAGATGAGGGACGAAGTACAATAAACTCCCATTGGGTAGAGAAATGTTTTGCATTACTCCCTTGTCAGAGCATTGGAATATTCTCTAGTGGATAGATGTTATTTTCTAACAAGCAGTTTGAATTCCATGACAATGTTATCTCCTAGTAGTAGGCCAACATGCTAAGGTATTGACCGGGAGTAGACTGGGTGTGATGCCCATGAGAGATGAGGGCACTTAGCCCCGATGGCCTGGTCAGCTAAGGAACCGACTGGGAGTAGATTGGGGGTGATGTTTAGGAGAGATGAGGGTACTTACCTCTGATGGCCCAGTCGACTAAGGAATTGACCAGGAGTAGACTATGGGCGATGCCTAAGAGGGATAAGGGGATTTAGCCATGATGTCCCGGTCAGCAAAGGAATCGACCGGGAGTAGACTAGGGTGATGCCTAGGAGAGATGAAGGAACTTAGCCCTAAAGGCTGAGTCGACTAAGGAACCGACTGGGAGTAGACTAGGGACGATGCCTAGGAGATATGAGGGAACTTAGTCTTATTGGTGATGGATTGAAAAGAAGTGATAGAGAGGGGGATGAATATTGCTCGTTAAAACCTTTTCTTTAATCGAAAAAAATTAATCAAAGTAAAACAGTAGAAAAAAAAAGATTAATAAAAATGACTCAGGTGGTTACTTGGTTCAAAGTCTATGTCGACTCCTACTCCAAGACCCGCGATCCTTAATCGCACCATTGGACAATTCACTATAACTCTTCTTTTCAAAACTTCAAAAAGAAGCAATTCATACAATGCAGCTAGAATATAGTAACACACTACTATCTTCTTGAAATTATAACAATGCAAGCTAATAAAAAATATACCGACAAAGAATAAGAAGCAAAGCTCATCGGCACTTCTTGATAGAGTAGCTTGCTTGTGAAGATGAAGAATAGAATAGCAAGAGCACAAATAAAAAGTTGATTCAGAATAGTTGAAAATGTTTCCTTGGCTCGGACCTCGAGCACCCCTTATATAAGTTCCGTTCGATCGACTAAAAAGTTGTTCGATCGACTAATCCTTTCAATCGATTGATTCTCCTATCGGCCAACTAAACAACTTGGTTTTCTTCTTCACTAAGATATAATCTTAGCACATTTATGAGTATTAATTGATCGATCGACGGATCACTTTGTTTGATCGACGAAAAAGTGCAGTTTCCCTATTCGCGAGATTCACCATTAATTCTACATTTAAGGCTTTAATTGTTTGATCGATTGATCCCTAGGTTCGATCGATTGATCGACTTGGCTTCCATTTTTTACTTTGGAACAATATTATCTTTCTTCTGTATCAACCTAGTTTGGTTGACCAATCTATGGTTTCAGTCGACCGATCAGGCCGGTTCCAGCAAAATAGAGTTAAATAAAATATTCTTGTAAAATAAAGTTAGGGTAATAATATATGATGCATGAGTAGTAATTCATAGTAGAACTCTCTTGACCTTAACTTGAAAACCTTTCCAGTTTCTTTAGTTGGATCAGTGACTTAGGTTTGTTCCTTTTCAGAACACGACCTCACGGTCGCTCCTCTCCAATTTCTTACCTCAACATACCTGCCAAACATTGGTCCTCCAAACCTATTTGGACTTTACCACTTAGGATCAGATCGGCTCACCAGGACTTCCTCTCGATACTAGATCCTCCATATCTAACAAGCTTCCCTGCCATGTGTCGGGTCCTCTTGACCCACTTGGGCTTCCTGCATGGCTTCTACTATCTGCTAGGACTCTTCCAGTTGAGTAAACATCCTACACACTTAGTTAACTTATTAAATCACAAAAATACTTAACTTAAACCTTTGACAATATCAAAACTCAGGTTCGATTCTGGTGCACTCTACACCAACAATCTCCCTCTTTTTGATATTTGGTAACCAAGGTTCACGGTTAAGTTTATAGCATATACAAAGATAAGTAAACAACCATTTTAACTTAATTATCCCCCTGAGTTTGTTAACTCTCCTTAAATTCACTATCTCTCCCCTTTGACACATATCAAAAATAGGGGAACTATAACAAGTTTGAAGTATTCCAAGATTTAAGTTTTGGAGAAAAATTTGAAACCAAAGATGTATGCTTTGAAAAGAGTTAGGTTTAAAAAATTAATCAAGATTTCTAATGAATATGTTTTGAAAAGTAGACTTTTGAAAATATTTCTAAGTACAAATATATGATTAATAGAATTGTTGAAAATATTTTAAGACTTTTGAAAATAAGAACCATTAACCAAAAACCAAGCGATTAAATTAGTTGTTTAGAAAACAAATTATTTTGTAAAGATAATTTTGAATAAAAAATGTGAAGAAAATTTTCTTTTAAAAACAACGAAGGAGTCTAAAAACATAAGTGTAGAATTTTAAAGTTGAAAAATTAAGTTTAAAATAAGATAAATATTAAAAAAGATAATTATACAATACAACAACTTTTAAAATATTTGGAGAAATGAAAATTTGAAATGTAAAAACATTATTGTAAATCTAAATATTTGAAATTTTTAAAATTCAAATATTTTGAAAATTTTATCAAGAGGATAAAATATGAAGTTTAGAATTTTCTTTGTCTTGAAATAAATTCGAGAATGATATTTATGCTCCCCCTTAAGTTGATATATACCTAAAAGCCCAAGCATGGTTTAAAAACTAAAAAATATCCTTATTATGAAATGTCCAACCTTTATACCTATCTGACTATCACAAGATAGTAACTATTGACTCAGGTTAGTTAATTTGAGCTTTTGATTCTAACTAGTGTGTTACTAGTCAGCTTACTCAAATTAATCAATATATTTTGTTTAAAGCTCAGATTTATAGTATTGCACTGACTTAAGTATTTGAAATCTTAGGTTAAGTCTTAAGCACCTCACACCATTATATGTTTCAAAACACACAAGCAAGGTATCCTACTGTGCTTGTGAGATGTTGCCTGCTAAAAATATAGGTGCATGCAATTCCATGGTAAGCCCTAGGATACTCCATAGAGATAAAATATTTTGAAAGTAATTTTGAAAAAAAAAATTAAAAGGGGAATTTTGAAGACAATTTTTGAAAAACTAATAATTTTCAAAAAATTATTTTGAAATAAAGACCACTACTCTATCAAGCACATTCCTAACTGTCTTCTTAAATTACTAAACTTAGATTCTGGTAAAGATTTAGTAAATATAACGTCTAGGTTAGATTTGGATTCAATGTATTGAAGTTTGATATTACCTTTTGAGACATGATCCCTAATGAAGTGGTGTTTAACTTCTATATATTTTGTTCTAGAGTGATGTATTAGATTTTTAGTTAGGGTTATAGAACTTATATTATCAATGAAGGTTTCCATATTTTTATAGTCTAAATTAAAGTCTTTTAAGGTATGGGGCATTCATAACAATTGAGCTACGCATTCGCCCATTATTATGTATTCAGCTTCAGTAATAGATAAGGCAACACAATGTTGTTTTCTACTAAACTAGCTAACTAAAGAAGATCCTAGTAGTTGACATTCTCTACTTGTACTTTTTTTGTCCAACTTACAGCCAGCATAATCTGAATCAGAATAGCCAACTAATTAAAAGTTTGATGTTTTCGAATACCACATTCCTACATTTACGATTCCTTTTAGATATTGAATTATTCTTTTAACATGTGATAGGTGGGATTCTTTAGTGCATGTTTGATATCTAGCACACATACTTACTACAAATAATATGTCAGGTCTGCTTGCAATTAAGTATAGTATGCTACCTATCATACTTTTATAGTATTTTAAGTCAACTATTTTACCATTTGGGTCACTATCTAGATTAATGTTCATTGCCATAGGTGTTTTTAGTTCTTTAGAGTTTTTCATACCAAATTTCCTAATTAGTTCAGTTCTGTATTTACTTTGATGGGCGTAGTTTCCTTCTTTAGTTTTTTTTAATTTGTGATCATAGAAAATAGTTTAACTCTCTAACTAAACTCATTTCAAATTCTTTTTTCATTAAAGTTATAAATTCTTTTAAGAATTTTGAGTTGGTTGGCCTAAATACTATGTCATCTACATAAACCTGAGCTATGAATATGTCTGAGTCAATGGTGTTTATAAAAAGTGTAGGGTCAATTTGATCTTCTTTAAACCCTTTTGAATTTAGGAAGTTAGGCAATCTTTCATACCAGGCCCTAGGTACTTGTTTTAATCTGTATAGTGACATTTTTAGTTTAAAAATATTGTTTGGGTATTCTAGATTTTCAACGCCCGAGGGTTAACTTACACAGACTTCCTTTTTAATTTGCCTATTTAGAAATACAAATTTAACATCTATTTGATATAACTTGAATCATTTGTGTGTTGCATACGCTGGCAACATCCTTATGGATTCAAGCCTAGCGACGGAGGCATAAGTCTCATCGTAGTCGAGTCCTTTGACTTGACTAATCCCTTTGACAACTTGTCGGGCTTTATTCCTAATGATTTCTCCTTTGTTGTCTAATTTATTCCTAAAGACCCACTTAGTATCAATAACCGACTTAGTTTTTGGTGGAGGTACTAGGTCTCAAACCTGATTCCTTTCAAATTGACCCAACTCTTTTTGCATTACAATTACCCAGTCAGGCTCAAACAATGCATCATTTATGATTTTGGGTTCAATTTTAGATATTACAACTATTTGGCTTAAGTTCCTAAAGACTTATCAGGTTTAAACTCTTAACTCTGGATTTCCTATTATCTGTTCAAATGGATAATCAGGGTTTAGACGTATTATTCTTGGGTTAGTTTTTACTATTTGTTCATTTTCTGATAGTTGTTCTTCTTCTTCTTAATTTATTGATTTATTGGTTTTATTAAGATTAATTATTTCATTATTGTCATTAATATTTTTTTTATCAAAAATTATGTTTGTTGTTTTTTCAATTTTAGAGTGGATTTGTTATAAACCCTATAGGCTCTACTTGTAGAAGAATATCCAAGAAAAATTTCTTGTTGGGGTTTTTATATGAATTTTTCTAAGTAATCTTTAAAATGTGTACATTGTATCCAAATACTTTTAAGTATTTTATGTTTGAGATTTTATTAAAATAAATTTCATATGATATTTTATTTAAAAATTTATTTATTATAATTCTATTTTGGACATAACAGGTCATATTAATGGCTTCAGCCTAATAATATTTGGTAAATTATATTCATTTAGTGTTGTTCTTATAGCTTCTTATAAAGGTCTATTTTTACATTATACTAATCTATTTTGTTGTGGAGTTTTGGCGCATGAATATTCATGATGATGACTATTTTCTAGACATAAGTTTATAAAATTTTGATTTTAAACTCACCTCTATTATTACTTTTAATTTTCTTAATTTTGATTTCTTTTTCATTTACTATTTGTTTGTAGAAATTATGAAATATCTCAGAAGTTTCATTTTTATGAGTTAAGAATTTTACCCAAGTATATTTGGAGTAATCATCTATTATAGCTATGCAGTAAAGAGTTCCATTTAATGATTTAACTCCATGGGAATCGAATAAGTCTAAGTATAATAATTCAAGTATTTTATTTGTTTTGTTTTGGTTAGTTAATTTATATGTTGATTTAATTTATTTTCCTTGTTGACAAGGGTTATAGATTTTATTTCTAGGAATTCCTAATTTAGGTAGACCTCTAACTAAACCATTTTTGTTTAATTTTAGTAAATTTCTAATATGGGTGTGAGCTAATCTCCTATGTCACAACCATGTTTCATCTTATTATGCCAAAAAACACTTAGGTGAGGTTTTTGGTAGATTTATTGAGTAAATATTGTTATCTCTAAATCCTTTAATAATATATTTGATGATTTGGTGTAACTTAGTGGGTATTCAGAAAATAGAAATTTTACTTTAAATCCAGAATTGTATAATTGACTTATACTAAACAAGTTATAATGAAAATATTCAACAAATAATACTTTTCTAATTGATATATTTGATTGTAATTAAATTTCTCTTATACCAATTACCTTTAGCTTGTCATTATTTCCAAAAGTAACAGATCCTAGGTTTTTGAATTTGATACTTGTGAATTTGTTTTGATCTCCGGTCATAAGCCTAAAGCAGCTGCTGTCCAAAATCTATTTGTCCAAAGCTTTAGATTCCTACACATAATGTAAGAGTTAGACCAAAGTTTGGTTAATGAAATTTTAAGTGTTTAAAATCATAACTTTAAAAAAATTTACTTGAGTTTAAATTAATTTAAAGTTTTAATTAAAATTTTAATTAATTCTTTAGTTAAGTTTAAGTATTAAATTAATTAAGTATAAATTTTGAAGTTTTAATTAATTTAAGTTTTAATTAATTTAAGTTTTAATTAAGTTAGGTTTAAATTTTAATTGATCTTGATTTAAAGTTTCAATTAACTTTGATTTAAGTTTTAATTAATTTTGAATTTAAATTTTAATTAATTTTGAAATTAAATTTTAATTGATTTAGAATTAAGTCTTAATTAATTTAGAATTAAGTTTTAATTAATTTTGAATTTATATTTTCATTAATTTTGAATTAAGTTTTAATTAATTTTAATTTTAATTTATTTTAAATTTAAATTTTAGTTGATTTTGAATTAAGTTTTAATTAATTTAGAATTTAAATTGTAATTGATTTTGAATTAAGTTTTAATTAATTTTCAATTTTAATTTTAAATTATTTTTAATTTAAATTTTAATTGATTTTGAATTAATTGTTAATTAATTTTGAATTTAAATTGTAATTGATTTTAAATTAAGTTTTAATTAATTTAGAAATAAGTTTTAATTAATTTTAAAATTATTTTTTTATATTTAAATTATTAAAAATTTTGAAAAAGGTTGTTCAACCCATGTTAGATTTAAACTTAGCTTTGGGTTAATCAAGCAAGCTTCATAAGGATATGTTTTCAGTTAGTGGCAAGGCATGCGACCTTCTTGTGTATCAACGGTGGACCTCTTTCTAAATTCTTTCTAAAATAGTTTTGTCTAAAAAACTTAATACTAGGTTTTAGTCTAACTAGCTCATATTTGACTGGGGTAGCTTCATCCATATCTACTAGGTCTAGTGCACCTGGTAGAATACACAATATTTAGTTTAGACATGCCTTCAACAAAGTTTTCCTAGCGTACTATCATCCCAATCCATTCTGATGCTATGTTATTAGGGTATGGTAAACCTTTTTAACTAACTATTCTAAGCTAAGTAGAAAAGTAAACCTAATCCTAAGCATGCATAGTTGATTATTTAAGTAGGTTGAACAGTTTTTCTATTTGCTCTCCCTGAGTCATAGTTTGAATATGGTCTATATAAGAAATGAATTTAACTCTTAGGGATCAAATATTGGTTTGGTTTGATTGGTTTGGTTAAGTATTTTTTAGAAACTCATGCTTAGACTTGATTTCTAACATTTTGATTAATTAATGATAAATATGGTTTGCTGGTTTTGTTTGGATTATAGCCAATTCTGAATTTATTGTACACAGCTCATTGTGATCCAAGTACCATTTTTAGACACTTGGGTATCAATTCAAACTTTTCCAATGTTTTCTTAAGTTGCTCCACTTGACCATTCAAGTTGGAATTTTCTTCCTTAAGTTTTACAACTTGAGTTGAAGTTCTGACTTGAACTTGGTTAGTTGAGTGACTCAAGCTAACTTGCTCCTTAAGGTGGTCAATTTCCTTAAAGAGTAAGTTATTTTTGTTGCTTAGATTTTGTCAATTTTTTAAACAAACATTTAACTATTTTAAGTAAATTTGACTTGGAATAAAAAATTACAATATTGGGACCTTCAGAAATGGATACGGATTTGGGGCTTCTCTCGGACTCGGTGTCAGTCTCAAACTTGTACCCTTCCTCGGATTCAAAATCTTTGTTTCTTTCTATAAAGGCAAGATGGCTCGAGTGCTTTAGATCTTCAGTATCGGGCTCCATGGAAGACGACTCGTCCCATGTTGCTTAGAGGGCTTTATTTCTTCTTGTCGACTTAGGCTTTTCCTCCTTTCAATTTGGGCATTCATGTTTAAAACTCCCCTTCTTGTTGCATCCGTAACAAATTATTTCTGATTTGTTTTGACTCTGGTTGATCGGTATTTTCTTGGTACTCCTCTTGAACTTCTTCCTTGTTAGTAGTCTTCAGACCATGTTGACTAGTTCTTCTTTATTTGTTGATTCCATGTCTAACTCACTTTCTAATTCTCTCTTTCTTCTTGATTTGGTCTCCTTGGTTGGTCCTGCATATAGGGTAATTTCTTTCTCAACTTAACTCAACTTAGATTGATTGCTCATGTTATTATAATTCAAAAAATAATTTGTCTAACTTTAGATTTGAAAGATCCTTGAAAACTTTGTAGGCATCTACTATTGATGCCTACAAAGCATTCCACGGGAAGGTATTTAGCATGCACCTTATTGTATCGCAGTTCTCTAGATGGTGTCCAATCAGATGAAGGTCTTTAAGGATATCTTTGAGTCGAGCGTGCAGATGGATGGCCATTTCTCTGGCAAGCATTTTAATATTAAATAAATTATTTAACAACGGATCTCTCATATTTACCTTTGATTCGTCGGTTCCCTCGTGTAATTTTACTAGGTGATCCAAAGTTCTTTTGTGTTGTCATAGGGCCCGACTCAGTTCAGTTCTTCCATGGTGAGCCTGCACTAGATGGTGTGTTGGTGCGGGAAGCATCCGACGATCGAACCTTAGTTTTGATAATGGCAAAGGATTCAAAGTTAAGTTAGTGTGTGATCTAACATGTTTGAATGAGTGTTTCAAGAAAGTCCTAGCTGCGGTTAGGCAGGTGAAAAACCCTAAGGGGAGGTAACCTTAGGTCCTAGGGGGCGGTAACCCTAGGTGGAGGAAAATCCTAAGGGGCGGTAACCTTAGGTCCTAGGGGGCGGTAACCCTAGGTGGAGAAAAACCCTAGGGGGCGGTAACCCTAGATGGAGAAAAACCCTAGGGGGCGGTAACCCTAGGTCCTAGGGGGTGGTAATCCTAGGCGGAAAGTCCAGTCGGTCTGGAGGACCGGACTGGCATCAGGTAATCTCTCCTGAGGGGAGTAGGTGAGGACGCGCTCCCCGTAGAGGGAACAGTAGGCGTAGGGTCGACCTAGGGTTTCCGGTTGGGAATCCGAAGTCAGACTCGGACAGTCCGAAAACTGTTAGCTCTTTTTCACGTATGAATTATCAGATTCTAACATTGTCTTGTAGGGTATGCAATTGCTCGGACTAACCTTGTTTTGCAGGAGAAGCGGCTCCTGGAAAAAGGAGGTCCGGGCGCCCGGAACAGGTCTGGTCGCCCGGAACAGGTCCGGGTGCCCGGGACCAACATTTATCCCCTGTGCGACTTCGCGACATGGAGCAACCTGGTTGGCTGGCCACGTCACATCCAGGCGCCCAGAAAGGTCCCAGGCGCCCGGAACCTCATATAAAAGGAGGGTTGAGGTGCAGCTGTAACGACCCACCTTCTACTACTAGGCTGTAAGGCGAATCGCTACAGTTAAATGCTAAACTATACTGTGCGGAAAGCTGGGCTAATTAAAATTTTGCTATTCTAATTACTGGGACGCTGAAACTGAACGCTCTACATGTATCTAATAATTGTACACATGCTAGGGAAGACAATCTATGCCTCCCGGATGACTTGCAAGCTGTAATCAAGCATTTCAATCGATCCATGGATCGATTGGGCTGTTGGATCGATCCAGGGATCGATCCAGCTTGATACTGGCACGGAAGGAGACTCTGGATCGGTCGGTTGACCGATCCATAGCTTCTGTATGCAGCTGGATCGGTCTACCGACCGATCCAGGGGCACGTTGATCGGTCCGCGGACCGATCAGTGAGCCGCAATCCGGCTCCTGATCTATCCACGGATCGGTCAGGGAACGAACAGAATGTCTGTTCGCAGAAACCAGATCCTTGATCGATCTACCGACCGATCAGAGACTCCCTGATCGGTTTGCTGACCGATCAGGGGTTTCTGATTTCGAGCTAAAACTCTGATTTCAGCACTTTGGCGTGCCAAAATACCACATAACAAATATCTAATGCATGATAAACTATTCTAATAACATGTAGTAACAATTCTAAACTTAAGCTAAAGCAAGGTTCATCAACTCACAACCTTTAACTATTAGAAATGCATAAAAAGCAAAGTATAAGAAAAATGTCTTAAGGAAGGACTAGTTTCTAATTTGCTAAACTCTCCAAGGTCTTTTATTCCAGTTCCTGCCACACACACCATCCTTTGCATTGTCCTCCAGCTCCCTCTGCTAGTCCATCTTTCCTTTACCTTTATCTGCAGTATAAGGAAAAATAGTATCTGTAAGCTTAAAGCTTAGTAAGAAATCATCTACCTCACTAAAACATGCAACGATGCAAATATGATTTTAAATCATGCTGTTTGAAAAGAACATACTGAATATGCAAGCATAGCATGGCATGGTATGGTATCGTACAAAGCATGGCATAATATAAGCTGAACATAAGCTATCATAAGGTATAAACAAGGAAGAGCTAAACTGAAGCTAAACTGATACTGAAATCAACCTCAACTAATATAACAAGTTTTGAGTTTTGAAAATTATTTCATAATAAGTGAAAATACATAATCATGCTGTTTGGGCCCGGCAACTGTACTTGTTGTGCACGCATCCCTAACTAGACCCGGGTTTGCAAGTCCTGAATTTAGTAGGGTTAACTAGGTTATCTAAACCTAGGGACGACTGTGGGAGTCCAACCCAATGGATATCTGATCCAGTACAGTGTCACTGAAAATAAAATACTGAAAATAGCTAACTGTTCTAACTTGCTGTTTCTAGGTTATCTGAACCTAGAGCTAGGTTGTCTAAACCTAGAGGCGACTATGGGAGACCACCCATTGGACCGTAGTCCCATATAAGCTAAAATACACTGATTTACTGTTTTAAACGCTTCTAATGCATTTAACTGAGCTATTAAACATAACTGAGGTGGTATTTAGCTACACTAACATTTTACCGAACACTTGGTGTGCTCCAACTCTCTCCTCTAATAGGGAGGTCACCTCTAGGCACCCGACAACGTCTAGAATCTCCAACTAAAGGAGAACAACGTGCCCGGCCCGTCTAGAGGTGCTCAACTAGATCCCTAATCCTCAAGGAGGGTTTAAACACACCCCAAGCGCCGGAAAAACCTGCATATAGCTAAAACTAATGCGTAGGAAATCAAACGGAGCTATTATACTGCAGGTGAGGGGTTTCTTACCTCGTACGCTAATTTTCTTACAATTCCTTTCGCTAGAAATTCCGGTGGAGACGACTTCTCGACGATTCGCTCACGTCTTCGCGTTCCTCTCGCGGAGAAGGACCTTTTTCGTGTTGGAGTCGTCGCCGGAAGATGTTCCCTTAGCCCTTGGGGGCTTGGTGTGCCGTGAGAAGGAGGAGAGGGAGAGGCGGCGGTGAGGGTTTGAGAGAAGAAGGTGGCGTGAGGTTTTGTGAGGAGAGTTGCCGAACCAACATAAAATAAACCAAACCAACTTATGTTTTCCTATTTATACTAAATAATTAATTCGGTCAAACCAATTATAAATATAATTGATCCCCTTTCCTTTCAGCACGGCCCTGCTGGGTTCAACCGGTTACTAACATTATCCCTAAACCATAGGTCTCGGGTTCGATTCCCGCCTAAGCTATTTTGCGGTTCTATTTATTTTTGCTGCTTCCGCTACTCGGAAAATTTCGGAAAAATATCTAAAAATTCCAGAAAAAATCATAGAATGTTTCTAAAAATAATTTGAGAATTTTTGGGCGTTACAACTCCCCATACCTTATAAAAAGTTCGTCCTCGAACTTAGAATAATGCTGGCTTTTGACTCCCAAGTTGCCTCTTCTGCTCTGTGACTGTGCCAAATGACTTTGACTGATGGTACCTCCTTGTTCCGCAATTTCTTAACTGCTCGGTCTATTATCTGAATAGGTCGACTATCATAGCTGAGGTCTTCGCGGATCTGTACCGACTGGGGCTCAATCACCTGGGTGGCATCTGGGGTATGCTTCTTCAGCATAGAGACATGAAATACGTTGTGGACAGCTGACAATTCCTGGGGTAGCTCTAGCTCATATGCTACCTTGCCCACTCTTCTGCTGATAAGGTATGGTCCCACATATCTAGGAGCTAGCTTGCCCTTCTTCCCAAAACGCATGACTCCCTTCATGGGAGCTACTCTGAGGAAAACTGTATCCCCAACTGAAAACTCTAGGGGTCTGCGTCATGTATCAGCATATCCTCTGGCGAATCTGCTGTATGGCTGCTGTGGTATCTGCTACTAGATCTGTCTGAAGCTCTAGTTCCTTCTGCTCACCACTCTCATACCAGCAAATTGGTGATCTGCACCTCCGCCCATAGAGAGCCTCATAAGGTACCATGCCGATAGTGGCCTGATAGCTGTTATTGTATGCAAATTCTGCTAAGCTCAGATATTTGCACCAACTTCCCTTGAAGTCTAGGGCACACGCTCGGAGCATATCTTCGAGTACCTGATTTACTCGCTCTGTCTGACCATCTGTCTACGGATGGAATGCTGTGCTGAACTTTAACTTCGTGCCCAATGCTGACTGTACACACTCCCAGAAGTGTGATGTAAATCTGTCGTGGGACTCCATGAAGTCGGACGATCTCACGGAGATACAAGCTGAGCTAGCTTCTCCATGGAGTAGGATATCTTGATAGCTAAAAAGTGGGCTGATTTAGTCAACCTGTCAACTATTACCCAGATGGCGTCAAAACCATTCGTGGTTCTGGGTAGTCCCACTATGAAATCCATGGAGATATCCTCCCACTTCCATTCTGGAATCTGTATAGGATGCAGAACTCCTCCTGGTCGCTGATGTTCTGCCTTGACCCTCTGACAGGTGAGGCAGATGCTAACATATCTGGCGATGTCTCGCTTCATCCCGGACCACCAAAAAGGTTCTTGGTCTTGATACATTTTGGTGGAACTCGGATGCATCGGGAGTCTTGTGAGCTCCTCCTGATCTGGAACACAGAGTCTGTCACCAAAATACAACACCCCGCTATCGGACACTCTGAATTCTCTACTCTCTGATTCTGCTAGCCCTTGCTTGATTTTCTGAATTTCAGGGTCCTGTTCCTGAGCTGACTGAATATCACCAAGCAAGGTAGACTCTAAGGTCATAGTAGAGAGCTGTCCAACGATGAGTTCGAGACCGAAATCTACGATCTCCTTCTGTAGGGTTGGTGACATGGTTGCTAAAGATAATAAGGCAGCACTGGATTTTCTGCTAAGTGCATCTGCTACCTTATTTGCTTTCCCTGGATGGTAGAGGATGTCTACATCATAGTCCTTGACCAGCTCAAGCCACCTGCGCTATCGCATGTTCAGATCCTGCTGAGTGAAGAAATACTGATCTGTATACACTCTGCACTGAGCTCCATATAAGTAATGTCTCCAAATTTTGAGAGCGAACACTACTGCTGCCAGCTCAAGGTCATGAGTAGGATAATTCTTCTCATAATCCTTGAGTTGTCTGGAGGCATAGGCGATCACCTTGCCATTTTGCATCAGTACTGCTCCTAGTCCCAACTTAGAGGCATCACTATAGATGTCAAAGCTGCTGGTGTCGTCTGGTAGAGCCAAAATGGGAGCACTGGTCAACCTCCTTTTTAGCTCGCTGAAGCTGTTCTCACAGTCCTCTGTCCACTGAAATTTTCTGTTCTTTCTGGTAAGAGCTGTCAGTGGGGAGGCTACCCTGGAGAAGTCCTCTACAAACTTCCTGTAATATCCTGCTAATCCCAGAAAGCTCCTGATCTCGCTGGCGTTCTTAGGTCTCTTCCAGTTACTTACTGCTTCTATCTTACTGGGGTCTACCATAATACCATCCTTTGAGATGATGTGACCCAGGAAGGACACCTGATCTAGCCAAAATTCACATTTCGTGAACTTGGCGTATAGCTGGTTCTGCTGAAGGGTCTGGTGCTCTGAGTGTTCTTCTGAGTTCTGAGTAGATAAGAATGTCATCGATAAACACAATAACAAACTTATCTAAATACTCCCGAATACTCGTTCATGAGATCCATGAATGTGGCTGGAACGCCAAAAGACATGACTACGAACTCGTAATGTCCGTATCGGGTCCTGACTGTCTTTGGTATATCACCCTCCTTGACCACGACTTGGTGATATCCCGATCGAGGTCAATCTTAGAGAATCTGCTGCCCTTTAAGCGGTCGAGCAGGTCATCTATTCGGAAGAGGATACATTCTTGATCGTGACTGATTCAAGGCTCGTAGTCTATGCATAGCCGCATGCTTCCATCTTTCTTCTTCACGAACAGGCGCTCCCCATGGTGAGTGACTAGGCCGTATGAAACCCTTGTCAAGCATGTAGTTGCTCATGAAGTTCCTTCATTCTGCTGGAGCCATGCGGTGGCGCCTTGGAAATAGGATTGGTGCTGGGAAAGCTCTATCTCAAATTCAATCTCCCTGTGCTAAGCTCTTCGGGAAGACTGCTGGGTAGTCACATACGACTCGGACCTCTGCTAGTTGTCTGGCTGGTATTAACTACATGTGCTAGGTACCCCGTACATCCCGAATCCATCAACTTCTCATTGCTGAGAGAAATTTTCTAGCTTTTCTCTTTGGTTCTCCGTGGTATTCAAACTGTATTTCTGCACTCTCTGTTTATGACACTCTATGGAAGCACCGTATCGATCGGAAAGTCCATTCCAAGGATGACGTCATAGTCGGTCATTTCTAGCAGGATCGGATCGTAAAAGAGTTCTCTGTCCCGCTCTGAGCCAGTGCGTGGATGCCATGACCTCTCCTGAAGGTAGTGCCGCCACCGAGTACCTCTGGGGGTATTTCTAATTTTTCGGAGAACATCCCGGCTATATATGAATGGGTTGCCCCAGTGTCAAATAAGTACTATACTGAAAAATGCTAATCGACCTGTGACAACTGTCGAGGCATTGGCTACATCCTCTACGGTGAGTGAGTAGATCCTCGTGTTCGCCATAGCTGGAGGGGCTTCTAATCTGCTTGGCTGATCGGTGGACCTTCTAGAGCGGACTGCATCTGATATCTGCATCTGCTGTGGCTGAGGAAGACCGGTCTTGTTCGAGCACTGCTTGGCCATGTGCCCCTCCTGTCCACATTCAAAGCATCCTCGTGTGCCCTTGCGACAAACCCCTGGGTGGAATTTCCCACAAGTGGCACACTTTGGATAACTGGGTCGCTTCTTTGGATGGTCTTCCTTTTGAGTCACTCCCGATTTGCGCTTGTTGGAGTTCCTTTCCACTTAGAGTGTGGCCTTCTTTGTTTCGGTGTGAGAGTTTCCTTGGCCTTTGGACTCGGAGAGACTTGCTTCTGCTGCTTGATACTAATCTCTGTGGTCAAGGCACTGCTCACCAACTCCTCTGTGGTTTGTGTCCTATGTATGCCACCAGCCACGTTCACTGCTATCTCTGGCCTCGGCATCTTGAGCATCAACCTTCGTTCCTTCTCTGTGCTGACCAGCTCCGGGCATAGACGAGCCAACTTGTTGAATTTCTTCACGGCTTCCTCAACTGAAAGGTTGCCCTGACGAAACTCAGTGAACTCGTCGTAGTGGCGGTTCGTAACCCGTATGTGGAAGAACTCCTTCTCGAAGTCAGCCCATGACATCTGGTTCATTGGGCGCTTCGTTCTGATTCTCTCCCACCACATGCGTGCGTCTCCTGTCAGGCAGAAGGAGGCACACTTCACCTTCTCGTGTTCTGGCCAGTCCAGAAGCTCCATCGTGCTCTCCAGTGTTTTGAACCAGGCTTGTGCATCCCATGGTTCACTAGTGCCTGAGAAGTTCTCTGGCTTGACTCGCTGCCACTGGATCAGATAGGCTTCCTTTCTTGGCTCAGCTGCTGGGGCTGCTGGTGCTGGTGCTGGTGCTGTAGGCTGAGCTGGTGGAACCTCCAAGACTACCGGAGTAGTCAAATTCGGTTCCGGGGTGACTGTGGGGGTACTCTGCTGATTAGCCTTTAAGGTGGCTATTTCCTGTTGCTGTAAGGTCTGGAGGAGGCACTGAACTGCCTGCCTCTTGCTGGGGCTCAGTAGCTAATGCCCTTCTAGCTGGGCGTCCTCGTGCCATTTCTAACGACATAGAGAACATAACATAACTAATGTAATCACAGTTATATAACTACTGATATCATGTTTAAAACTATCACATACTAACAAGCAGTAAGCATATAAACATGAACTGTAATAACAAGACAAGGAGCATAAATAAAGTAGAGGTATTCTTACTTGGAAGCTGCAGGTACAATGCTGATGTGTGTGTAGGAAGTATGGAACACTGCTCTGATACCACTCTGTAACGACCCGCCTTCTACTACTAGGCTGTAAGGCGAATCGCTACAGTTAAATGCTAAACTATACTGTGCGGAAAGTTGGGCTAATTAAAATTTTGTTATTCTAATTACTGGGACGCTGAAACTGAACGCTCTACATGTACCTAATAATTGTACACATGCTAGGGAAGACAATCTATGCCTCCCGGATGACTTGCTAGCTGTAATCAAGCATTTTAATCGATCCATGGATCGATTGGGCTGTTGGATCGATCCAGGGATCGATCCAGCTTGATACTGGCATGGAAGGAGACTCTGGATCGGTCGGCTGACCGATCCATAGCTTCTGTATGCAGCTAGATCGGTCTACCGACCGATCCAGGGGCACGTTGATCGGTCCGCGGACCGATCAGTGAGCCGCGATCCAGCTCCTGATCGATCCACGGATCGATCAGGGAACGAACAGAATGTATGTTCGCAGAAACCAGATCCCTGATCGGTCTGCTGACCGATCAGGGGTTTCTGATTTCGAGCTGAAACTCTGATTTCAGCACTCTGGCATGCCAAAATACCACATAACAAATATCTAATGCATGATAAACTATTCTAATAACATGTAGTAACAATTCTAAACTTAAGCTAAAGCAAGGTTCATCAACTCACAACCTTTAACTATTAGAAATGCATAAAAAGCAAAGTATAAGAAAAATGTCTTAAGGAAGGACTAGTTTCTAATTTGCTAAACTCTCCAAGGTCTTTTATTCCAGTTCCTGCCACACACACCATCCTTTGCATTGTCCTCCAGCTCCCTCTGCTAGTCCATCTTTCCTTTATCTTTATCTGCAGTATAAGGAAAAATAGTATCTGTAAGCTTAAAGCTTAGTAAGAAACCATCTACCTCACTAAAACATGCAACGATGCAAATATGATTTTAAATCATGCTGTTTGAAAAGAACATACTGAATATGCAAGCATGGCATGACATGGTATCGTACAAAGCATGACATAACATAAGCTGAATATAAGCTATCATAAGGTATAAACAAGGAAGAGCTAAACTGAAGCTAAACTGATACTGAAATCAACCTCAACTAATATAACAAGTTTTGAGTTTTGAAAACTATTTCATAATAAGTGAAAATACATAATCATACTGTTTGGGCCCGACAACTGTACTTGCTGTGCGCGCATCCCTAACTAGACCCGGGTTTGCAAGTCCCGAATTTAGTAGCGTTAACTAGGTTATCTAAACCTAGGGACGACTGTGGGAGTCCAACCCAATGGATATCTGATCCAGTACAGTGCCACTGAAAATAAAATACTGAAAATAGCTAACTGTTCTAACTTGTTGTTTCTAGGTTATCTGAACCTAGAGCTAGGTTGTCTGAACCTAGAGGCGACTATGGGAGCCCACCCATTGGACCGTAGTCCCATATAAGCTAAAATACACTGATTTACTGTTTTAAACGCTTCTAATGCATTTAACTGAGCTATTAAACATAACTGAGGTGGTATTTAGCTACACTAACATTTTACCGAACACTTGGTGTGCTCCAACTCTCTCCTCTAATAGGGAGGTCACCTCTAGGCACCCGACAACGTCTAGAATCTCCAACTAAAGGAGAACAACGTGTCCGGCCCGTCTAGAGGTGCTCAACTAGATCCCTAATCCTCAAGGAGGGTTTAAACACACCCCAAGCGTCGGAAAAACCTGCATATAGCTAAAACTAATGCGTAGGAAATCAAACGGAGCTATTATACTGCAGGTGAGGGGTTTCTTACCTCGTACGCTAATTTTCTTACAATTCCTTTCGCTAGAAATTCCGGTGGAGACGACTTCTCGACGATTCGCTCACGTCTTCGCGTTCCTCTCGCGGAGAAGGACCTTTTTCGTGTTGGAGTCATCGCCGGAAGATGTTCCCTTGGCCCTTGGGGGCTTGGTGTGCCGTGAGAAGGAGGAGAGGGAGAGGCGGCGGTGAGGGTTTGAGAGAAGAAGGTGGCGTGAGGTTTTGTGAGGAGAGTTGCCGAACCAACACAAAATAAACCAAACCAACTTATGTTTTCCTATTTATACTAAATAATTAATTCGGCCAAACCAATTATAAATATAATTGATCCCCTTTCCTCTCAGCACGGCTCTGCTGGGTTCAACCGGTTACTAACATTATCCCTAAACCATAGGTCTCGGGTTCGATTCCCGCCTAAGCTATTTTGCGGTTCTATTTATTTTTGCTGCTTCTGCTACTCGGAAAATTCCGGAAAAATATCTAAAAATTCTAGAAAAAATCATAGAATGTTTCTAAAAATAATTTGAGAATTTTCGGGCGTTACAGTAGCTTTACAATACAACATTCTTCTAAGCATTCTCCGTGCGACAAGCTGCTAACGTCTCGACTCAGAAGTGCTGCAACGACAACCCGGAGCTTCAGTTTTAGTCTTTTTATTGTCGGTACAATATTCTTTTCTGCTTAAATTGTACTTAGCTTGTAATAGCTTTTACGAACTATAGTTGTTGCCCACCGGAAGCGATCAAGGATCGCGGGCCTTCGAGTAGGAGTCGTCACAGGCTCCGAACGAAGTAAATTCTTCGTGTCCACTTTATTTACTTTTCGCTGCGTTATTTCTGAACAAGCTTTTACGATTTCGAAAAACGAAATAGCCACGAGCGCTATTCACCCCCCCCTCTAGCGCTTTCGATCCATCATGGTGTGTTAATCGCCTTGTAGTTCAATTGTGTCTTCTTGATCGGGGGAGTCCAATATTCTAGCTCCATTCTATTTTTTTTTAGTAGCTGAAGTTTTCCCTTTGAATAGCAGGGGGTGAACCGTGCTATAACCTTCTTGGTAGGAGTTCAACATTTTTGCAATTACAGAATTAATAAAAGGAATTTTCAAGACTCTCGTCTTAGGATTAGCAGTGCAAGATAAAAGAAATAAATGTTCTAGTAAAAAATTTCTTTAAAGAAAAAGGAAAAGTTTTTAAAATTTGCTCGATAAATTGTTAGTAATTTCATAGTGACCTGGCTCTGATACCAATTAATGGATCAAAAAGAATCAATAGAGAGGGGGGTGAATATCGCTCGTTAAAACTTTTTCTTTAATTGAAAGAAACAGATCAAAGTAAAGTGGCGGAAAAAGAAAGAGTAATAAAGATAACTCAAGCGGTTACCTGGTTCGAAGCCTATGTCGACTCATATTCCAAGACCTACGATCCTTGATCACATAGTTGGGAAATTCACTATAACTCTTCTTTCCAAAATCTTCAAAAAGAAACAATTCATATAATGCAACTAGAAAATAGTAACACACTACTATCTTCTTGAAATTAAAACAATGCAAGCTAATAAAAAATATACTGAGAAAGAATAAGAAGTGAAGCTCACCGACACTTCTTGATTGAGCAACTTACTTGTGATGATGAAGCACAGAATAGTAGGAGAATGAATAGAGAGCTGATTTAGAATAGTCTCATTCGATCGATCGAAAATTCATTCGATCAATTGATCCTTTCAGTCAACTGATTCTCCTATTGGTCGATTAAACAACTTGCTTTCCTTCTACGCTAAGATTTGATCTTTATACATTTATGAGCATTAATTGATCAGTCAACCGATCACCTTTTCGGTCGACCAAACATTACAGTATCCCTATTCATCGAGATTCACCATTAATTCTCCTTTAAGTCTGTAATTGTTGGTCGACCGATCCTTGGATTTGATCGACTGATTGGCCTGGCTTGTATTTTTGCTTTGGTGAAATCTTATCTCTATTTATATATCAGCTTAGTTCGGTGGATCGGTCCATGGGTTTGATCGATCGATCTGGTCGGTTCCTATAAAAAAGAGTTAAACAAAATATTCCTACAAAATAAAGTTAGGAAAGTAATATAAGATGCACGAGTAGTAATTGATAGTAGAACTATCTTGATCTCAATTTGGAAACCTTCTTGGTTTCTTCAATTGGATCAGCGACCTAGGATTTGTTCCTTTCCGAAACACGACTTCATTGACACTCCTCTCCAATTGCTTACCTCAATCTACTTGCCAAACATTGGTCCTCCAGACCTATTTGGACTTTGCAACTTAACATCGGATCAGCTCACCAAGGCTTTCTCTCGATACCAGATCCTCCAGACCTATCAAGCTTCCTTACCAAGTGACGAGTCCTCTCGATCTACTTAGACTTATTGCTTAGCTTCCACGATCTACTAAGACTTTTCTAGTTGAGTAAACATCCTATACACTTAGTTAACTTATTAGATCACAACAAGACTTAACTTGATCCTTTGATAGTATTAAAATTCAATTTCGATTTTGGTTCACCCTGCACCAACAAATGGTCAATTGACTAAGGAACCTATCAGGAGTAGACGGGGGGTGATGCCCAAGAGGGTTGAGGGGACTTAGCCATGATAGCCTAGTGGCCTAAGGAATCGATCGGAAGTAGACTGGGAGCGATGCCCAAGAGAGATGAGGGAACTTAGCCCTGATGGTCCGATCAACTAAGGAATCGACCGGGAGTAGATTAGGAGCAATGCCCAGGAGAGATGTTTTTTTAGGTGGGAGAGTCAAATCTCACAAGGATTTCTTGATTTTAACCATTACTTCCCTTTCGGACTAGGCCAGGAACTCCTCGGCTTGGACTGTCACCTCCTCTTAACTTTTGACCTCCACGTCTCCTTGACTATTAACTTCCTAATATCATCAAGGTCCCCTATTATGCACCATATCAGTAAAAAAAAGAGTATGATCCCCAAACTTGTTATATATACCTTATTGTTAGAATGTACTTAATTTGTTTCACTATTTTCATTTTATATTATAGTTCACATTTGAGAATTTATAATTTACCTTTCTATTTGAGTTTTTATGATTTGCAAGAACCCAAAATAAAAGTTTTCATTAATTCACACCTCCCTCCACTCCACCCATCGAACTAATGTGTTAGTATTAGCCCTAGTACTAATTATAAGATGATTGATAGGGCAATTTTGTATCATATTTTATTAATTAATAAAATATAAAGTCGGTTATTCTATTTTTTCAGTTCAGTTTCAAATAAATAATATAATAATATCCTAGGATTGTAGTTTTTAGTCTACAGCATATCAATTAGTTGAATTAATGGTGGAAGCCTGTAGATATATATATAGACACCACTCTTAACTATTCCTAGTCAAGTATTAATATACAAAGACAATATTAATGTGTTGAGACTAGCATGTAGGTCAACGGAAAACTTAATCTCACAAGTCATAGATATGAGATATCAGGTTGACATATGAGTATATATTAGAGAATATGTACTGAATGCCCCGCTATAAGAATATTTCATAGATCATTATATGAGTGTCATAAACATTATTATGTGATTATTGGTATGGATAGTCCTTACACTTGAATTCACTACGGTTCCCTACATAAGGAGTTGTGTACTTTGGTATAGGCAAATGTCACATGTAATAAGGTAGATTATAAAGTCGATCACTGGGTATGCAATAAGTTATGTGGAGGGATGTGAGTGATGTAGATATGATCTATCCCTTCTATATGACCGAAGTGATATCTATTGACCCCTTGATTAGTAGTACACAAAAATACATAGTCATGCTCAAATGAGTCAATATGAGATATTGAACTTATTTGTTTGAGTATGTCTACCTAGAGATCAATAAACACAAAGATTGATAAGAGGATGACTAGGTCTATGCCTTATTAATTAATCTAGATATCAAAGATAGAAGGATTGAATCATACAACACAATAGACACCAAAATGTTAAGTCGGATTTCGACATTCTCGTCACTTAGGTAGCAATGATGTCTTGCTAGATGTCACTCATTACTTATGTATCTAAAGTGATTTTAATTACAGTTCCAACATTGTGACAGCCTATTGAGTCACACATAAAGAACAAGTTATTTTGGAGATAAGTTCATATGATGAATCATTGGATTAATTCTAATCTGAATTAGACCCATTGAGTTAAACTCAATTATATTCAATTATTGGATTGAGTCTAATTCAAATTAGACTCAAAAAGTCAATTTGAATTGATGAAGGTCAATGTGTTAGACTCATTGGGTGAACTCGAATTCACCAAGGAAGAGGAAAGGTTTTTTACATGAATTAATCATGTAAAAGAAGAAGATGAAAAGGTTTTTCATGAAAGATGAAAAGACTCTTCATGAAAGATGACTAAAAGTCAATTTATGAAAGAAGATCAAAAGACTTTTGGTATTCCAAGAGAGTACAAAAGGTGATTTTTAGACATTAAAAGAGTGTGTGTTCATTTGTCTTCTTCTCTTCTTCTTTCCTCCACCAAGACCTTCCCTTGTGGTTGCTAGCACAACCTTGGTAGGTTATGCACTTTCTGCATATTTAGTTACTTTTTTGCTGCACTTTCTGCATATTTAGCACCCTAGATCCTATCATAATGTATATGCATCTACTAAACTAATCAATAAACCTCATTTGGCGAAAAAGTTCATGTCCTATATTATACATACATATTGTATGCAAGTCTACAATATTAGTTAGAGCATCCACAGTGGAAGCTCCTTCGGAGCTCCCATTGTGATGTGGCTCCAACAAAGGAGCTCCCTCTATGGGAAGGAGCTCCTTTGTGTAATTATGAGGAAGTGGCTCCATATTCACGAAGTCGCTTCTTCGTTGTTTTCTTTTAAACAAATTTTATTAAATATTTTTTATTTTTATTTATATTTAAAAAATAAAAATATTAAAATATTTTAAAAAATAATCTATGATTAATAATTTATGAATTTATTAAAATTTAATTATATATAATAGTAGAATAAAAAGGTGAGAGAAATATATAAAGAAAAGTGTGGGGCTTATAAATGAATTATTAGGAGGTTTTTTTAATAGTGGAAAAATGTGTGAGATTTTTTTTATTTTTAACATGGCGCATATGTGACAACTAAGGAGCTCATAGAGCAATTCCATGACTATAGATGCTCCCGTTCACATATATTTACGTCTACTAATATATATCATGCTTGTTTTAAACTTTCCATAAACTTTAGAAACAGTAGAGGTTAATAAAAATTATTAGAAAAAAGGGATGTGAGGGGAAAAAAAAAGGAAAATGTGGGAGATTTGGACTTGGGAATGAGAGGCTGGCTTGTTTTGTCGTGGCGCAGAAGGGTTGGGAAGTGACACCAAACCAGCCGAAGCAGATGGCAGCTATGCCAAGCAGCAAGCTGCAATCCAATCTCCTCCTCCTCTCCTCTTCCCGGGTCCCACCATGGCGACACCCTCGACTACGACTCCCCTCCCTCTCATAGCCCTCAGCATCTCACCTCACCTCACCTCACCTCATCAACCACTGCACCACATTCTCCTTTTATTCTTCTTCTTCTTCTTCTTCTTCTTCTTCTTCTTCCTCCTCCTCCTCCTCCTCCTCCTCCTCCTCCCTTAACTTCCTTATCATCCTCATGATCTCACATCCCTCTTATTCTTATCTTCTTACAATCGATCCTTTGTGGTGCAAATTAAAGAAGAGCATGGCCAGGAAAAAGTTCAGAGAGACTACCTCTCTTGTTGTCTTCTCCATCTTTATACTAGTCTCTTGAGTGCAACAGTTTGTTTGGATCCATCCCCTCTTCTTAATTTGTTCTGTAGCAGGAGTAGAATTCGGATCGCATGAGCTTGCGTACTTAAATTTGGGGATCTTTCACTTTTTCCTCCCTTTGCCTAGCTTTCTCGTCTTTATCCTCTTGTTGATTAAATAGGCGATTCGGAAGGAGACGGAAGGAATTAATTTTCCACCCGGCCAGGAGAAGAAACCAAAAGAAAGGTAAGAAATAGGGAGAAAAATTTGGTGTTTATTTTTTCTGCTTCCGTCCAAGCCCATGGCAGCGGCTTCTTCGTCGGTACCTTTCTTTGGAATTAGAGACGAAGACGAGCATGAGCTCAGCAAGCAACAGTCGACGACCGCCGCTGCTCCTCCGCCTGGCTCTGCTACAGCTTTGGCTCCTCCCAAGAAGAAGAGAAATCAGCCAGGAAATCCAAGTAATCGATATGGCTGCTCGTTTAATTTTGTTTTCTTTCAATTAGTGATTTGATGGAGATGATGACGGTGATGGAAGATGGTAATTGAATTAGATCCGGACGCGGAGGTGATCGCACTGTCGCCGAAGACGCTGATGGCGACGAACAGGTTCATCTGCGAGGTGTGCAACAAGGGGTTCCAGCGGGAGCAAAACCTGCAGCTGCACCGGCGGGGTCACAACCTGCCCTGGAAGCTGAAGCAGAAGAACCCCAAGGAGGCGCGGAGGCGGGTGTATCTCTGCCCCGAGCCTTCCTGCGTCCACCACGACCCCTCCCGCGCCCTCGGAGACCTCACCGGCATCAAGAAGCACTTCTGCCGCAAGCACGGCGAGAAGAAGTGGAAGTGCGACAAGTGCTCCAAGAAGTACGCCGTCCAGTCCGACTGGAAGGCCCACTCCAAGACCTGCGGTACCCGCGAGTACCGCTGC
Organism: Zingiber officinale; assembly: GCF_018446385.1. NCBI lineage: Eukaryota > Viridiplantae > Streptophyta > Magnoliopsida > Zingiberales > Zingiberaceae > Zingiber > Zingiber officinale. Next base: position 55,492,906 of record NC_056006.1, on the reverse strand, counting down.
GACTGCGGCACTCTCTTTTCCAGGTCAAGTCTCCTGCTTAACCATTCATCTGCACTAACTCACACGCAAGGGGGAAAAAAAAGGCGGGGTTTCTATATTCCGTTTCGTTATTTAGGGTTAGGGTTAGAGGATTGATATAATTGATTAGATGCCCAGCACGGGTAGGGGAAGAGAAACTATTTCTCCACCCTCGTGAATGGGAATTGAACTGGAGTACGGTCGCCATTTTCATTGAGATTTCAAAAGAAAAGGGGACGCATCCTTGCGCTGCTGCCTGTATCTATCCCTCGGAACAGACGCCCAACTCCTCATTTCTCTCTCTTCTCTCGATTCACGTGGTGATATGGAAGTAACGCTAGGTCAATTTGTTGGGTTGTGGTTTGGAGAGATGTGGGCGACTGCATCGCTCGATTGGGAGCAAACACTGCCGTCTCTGACCTCTGTCGACGAGTAAAATCTTTTGCTCTTCCGCTTGGATTTGACCGCACGTTATCCTTGTCCCCCAATCAATAATCTGAATCATTGCTCGTAGATTGCTTGAGCCGATCGGTCATTCGAAACTGATTCAGTTTAATTGATTCTTTCACGGTTTTGGTATAACATCGGCGTGCGTCCACTTGTTCGTGAGCTGGTTTTGCAGTTTAATTTTGGATCGTGCGTAGATTTAGATAGATTTATTCTTGCATTTCTGGGAGTTTCCTCTTTTCTTGTTCATGAAATCAAAGAGTATTGAATGCAGGCGCGATAGCTTCATCACTCACAGAGCCTTCTGCGACGCGCTTGCTCAAGAATCGGCCACCAGGCTTCCCAATGGCATTGCTTCCGCCGGAGTCGGCGGCGGTGGGAGACAATTTTACGGCGGCAGTGCGGGGGTTGGAGGCGGAATCAATTTGGACCTTATTTCTCCGGCGAATCCTCCACAGTTCGGCCAGTTGAGTAGTACCACTTCCTTGTTCCGGCCGTCGCAATCCTACCTTTCTGGAGCCGGCTCCGGGCACGACTTTAATAGCTTGATTCAAGACATGCACAGCAATACCACGGCTGGCGCTTCTTCGACAGGAAATCTTTACAACCTCAGCTTCTTCTCCAACAACGCTGGGGCCACCGGCGCTGGTGCCGCCGCTGCCAACATGCCCCTCCCTTCCGATCAATTTCCCAACTCGAGGTCCAGCGGCGGTGGTCTTTTCCCCAGCATCAACATCAAAAACAACGTGCCGTCACTATTCGTGGCCGATCCAACCGAACCCGCCGCTTTGTCACCAGCACTGCCACAGATGTCCGCCACCGCGCTGCTTCAGAAGGCCGCGCAAATGGGCGCCGCGGCGTCGAACAGCCGCAGCTCTCTGCTCTCCGGTTTTGTCGGCGCATACCATTCAGAGACCACCCAGAGGGCGCAATTGGTGGACAACGAGAGGAGCTTCCAAACCCTAATGAATTCACTTGGCGGTGGCGCGGGGGCGTTCGCCAATAACTTGGACGACGGCAGCCCCAAGCTCCACCACGTCGTCGGCGCGGGAACTCCGCCGCCCGACAACGGGCTCACGAGGGACTTCCTCGGCGTCGCCAACTTAAGCGTCTTAGAATCGGAGATGAAATCGGCTTTCTCGAGGAGGAGCAACAACCCATGAGAATTATTCTTCAGCTAGCATATGCACTAGATCAAGGTAGGCAGCTCCAATAATCAATCGATCAACTGTTATCGTAGCGGTGTAATATGTGCAAGACTCCTCCTAATTAACTGCTCGATCGAATTAAGATTAATTATCCAGACTTTGATTCAATTCTTCTGCTTGGATTCCACGAAATGATCCACTGCCACTCCCTGCAGCTACGTTTTGTTGTTTGCATGGCCACCGCAGCCGGTGGCGCAGGGCCGTGGCCACACTGAGAGAGGGGTGGGGGAAGGGGGCGCGTTCACGTGAGTCCGTGCATGGGAGCGTGACAAACTGACGACTCCATGCAAAGCGCACTGCATGCTTCCTTTCCTTCCTCCATGGCCACTTTTTATTTTTTTTTCACGAGAAGAATGTTTGGTCACAAACCTTCCCTTCTCACACACTCGCTTAAACTATAGTACTGATTATCTGCACGGGGCCCACTTTTGACACTTCTGTTTGTCCTGCGCCTTCTTGTCGTCGGAATCTCGAGCGCGTGGAGAGGCCCAGCCGGCGGGTGGCGCGGCCGCGCGCGGTTCGCTGGAAAATGCTGCGTATCAGTGGATTTTTTTTTTTACTGAAAGTAGATATTAACTTTTACTATGGAGGTTGCGCGCAGTAACATGTGGTTCACATGGAGAACATTGGATAGGAGTCTCACACGGGACCCAGAATATATTCCTTGAGTGTGAAATTAGGGTTTCCTGTGTGCAGTAGCTAGGCGAAGGCTTGGCTTAGTTTTACTTCTTTAGTATTATTATTATTATTATTATTATTAAAATTAACTGATCAATTATTGATGTGTGTGTAATATTTGGTTGTGTTCATCATTGAAAGAGAGATGAGATGTCTATGATCTGAAGTTGCAATGAGACAAAGGAAGCGTTGGTCCACTGGCGTGGACGATCAGTACGTGTGAGGCAAGTCGAACACCACCGTTGCATGGAGAATCCGATGCAAATTGCAGAGGGGACATCCAGTCTCGTGAAGGCAGTGTCCCACGTGAGCCCGAGTGAGAAAATTACAAGGCAAATGATGAAATTTTAGTACATCAACATAGTTGACCGTACGATATATATATATATATATATATTTTACGAAGTACATATAAATTTTGTACCGTAGCCATGATGTTGAGTTCTTGGAAGAGGATATGCAGTCAATTTTTGCAATAAAAGGTACTAAAACTTTGATAAGAGTTGAGATAGTGGTTTCATCCTTGTGGTTCAGCTTAATCATGGTTTTATAATGTGTTTTTGTAATGCGTTCTTAGTTAACTATGTATTTGATGTAGCGCATTAAATTTAGTCGTGCCATGTAGAGTTTGACATTCAGACATATTTAGTGCGTAGTGAATAATTTCATGCATTTGTTTTCACATTGATGTAATTTTAGGATATCGCCTTGGGTGTATATAATGTAATAATGTGTTGATTGCTTAGGTTGATCTTTGACTACCTAGAACTTGTGTAGTATATATATGAAATCTTGCAACTGACTCAAGTAATAAATTGTTTACAAGCTTATGACAAGATGCAAGCTTGTAGGAGGATTATGAAAATAATGTCAATTAATTACGATAGAGTTTCTAGTCGAATGGATGCAAGTTTATTATTGATAAGGGTTTTTCAATCAACTAGACAAAGAGTCAATGCAAATAAATTATTTTCTCTACGTAACAAATAATTAAAAGAATAAATAATTGACTGGCCGGAATATGATTATTCAATTAGAAGGATGTTTCATTCTACTAGAGTTATAAACATTGGAGTCAGTGATGGATCCCTGGGCTATAGCCTAACCTATTTTTTTTTATTATTATTATCTATGTAAGCTTTGTTAGTTCAATGAATGGATTTATATAAGATTTGTTAAGTATTGATTTTTTTTAAACAAAATAGATAAATAAATAAATGAATTGAATCATTGAATACAAAATGAAGGTGTTGAATTAAAATTGTATTGGGGTCAAATAAAATCCATCAAGGCATGGAAATAAAGAGTATGTTATTCAAATCGAGGTTCAATTAGACTTGATTTGGCTAAGTTATGGCCGAACCAAGTTTAATTAGTGTTGCTCCACGCGATCTCTTTTCTTTCTTCCTCTTCTTCTGCACGTTAGAGGTTGAGAGGTGTTGCCCCTTCTTTGCGCAATAATTGGTATATAGCTACGGATTTTTGGTGGATTTCTTCAACATGTTGGGAATAACTTCTGTGAAGTTTGATATGATAAAGATTGACGAAACAACAATTGTTGCGCAAAGAAGGAGCAACACCTCTCAACCTCTAACGTGTAGAAGAAGAGGAAGAGAGAAAAGAGATCGCATGGAGCAATAAGACAAAGACGCACAAAAGGAGAGCAAACACGAGGAAGGAGAAGAAGAGAAAGAAGAAGAGTTACCGTGGTTCGGCGGTGTGCCTACTCCACAAAAATGACTGAAGTTTTATTAGAATTCTCTCTACACAAGAGAATCATATTACATTATTCTTGTGATTGTTGTTCATTTTTTGTACCCAAAGAATATTCACATATCTCCATAATGGCATGATCTTGTTCACTTTAGGCCTACACCCTCTTGACTTTGCTCTTGGACTCTCCTTAAAAGTTCTCATGCCAATGGAGATATCATGCATCCTTTTAACCACATGATCTTTACCAAATCTTTCCAATGTGTGACTTTGATTGAACCCTAACAATCTTCCCCTCAAACAAAGGACCACAATTACTCTTATGGTTCGGACCTCCCCGTGAACATCTGGTCACCCTGATCTACTCTGGACCTCCCTGCAAGCATCCGCACCCAGTCACCTTGACCTACTCTAGGCCTCCCCGCGAGCATTCGATCACCTTGACCTGCTTCGGGCCTCCCTGCGAGCATCCGGTCACCCTGACCTACTCCCCCCCCCCCCCCACGAGCATCTGGTCACCCTGAATTGCTCCAGGCCTCCCCGCAAGTATCCACTCATCCTGACCTACTCTGGGGCTCCCCGCGAGTATCCGATCACCTTGACCTACTCCGGGTTCCCCGCGAATATCCGGTCACCCTGACCTACTTCAAGCCTCCCCGCAAACATTCAGTCACCCTGATATACTTCGGGCATCCTCGCAAGCATCCGGTCACCTTGACCTACTCCGAGTGTCTCCAAGAGTATCTAGTCACTCATGACTAGCTCTAGGTCTACCCTCAACTTCATTCAAGGCGACCCTACATCGCATCTGGTCTGAACTTGGCTCTAATACCATTTGTTGTACCTAAAGGATGTCCACATATCTCCACAATGGCATGATATTATCCACTTTGGGCCTATGACTTTACTCTTGGGCTCTCTCCAAAAGACCTCATGCCAATGGAGATATCATGCATCCTTTTAACCCCATGATCTTTACCAAATCTTTCCAATGTGAGACTTTAATTAAACCCCAACAATTAGGTTAAACATGTTATAACCCATGCAAGCTAGAGGGGGTGAATAGATTCGATTACATTAATAGATTTGTGCAGCAGAAACTTAATAGTAATTTGACACAATTCGACGCACCACAATGCAAACATGGCCGTTTTATTTGGTTCACCACCTCCCAGGGTGACTATGTCTAAGGTCTAATCCTAATTATTACCACCACTAGTCCTCATTCCCGGATACCTTTCAGAGGCAAAGAAACCTTTTATTAATCTGTCAATTACCAAGCAACACAAACAACACAACAATAGAAATACAAATGGATGTAAAAATACTTTACAATTGAGAAACTTTGATTTGGATGATTGTTAGTCGCTTTCGATAGTCTTTTGATGATTGTAAATACAATAACACTTCACCTTCAAACCCTCAAGAGTAAGTCAAATTCTCCTCAAAACCCTCTTTCATAGGGTTGATTTTGGGTTGTTTTCCACCTAACAATTGATTGTTGAACTCTAGTAATCGATTGTTGATTTGTGAATTCGACCGTTGCTCTAACCTATGGCTTAATGACTCAATTTTACCTTATTAATCAATTGTTAAACTCCAACAATCGATTGTTAATTCTATCAATCGATTGTTAATTTATATCAATCAATTACAATACATTTTATGTGTTGTTATAGTCCATTGATTGTTGGAACCCAACAATCGATTGGTAGCCACCAATTGAATTTGGTAGTTGAGTTGAGAGCGTTCTATTTGTTGCTATAGTGTCAATAATCATTTATTAGATTCAAGTAGTTGATTGCTAGGTTTTGAAATTGTAGGATTGAACTTGACACTAGAAGAGGGTTAATAACGTTGCGAATTTAATGAGCCGATAGTAACAAAAAATAATTGAGTCAATAGAATAATACAGTAAAAATAAAAATTACTTAGTTTGATTCAATCAAGTAAGACAAAGAAATGTAACATGCAAAGAATTTAGAAAACAATTAAGAATCCAAGCAGTTGATTAATCAAATAAGAAATATAGGCACACATATTAGTTATAAAATATGATTCTTATTTCTAATTTTCCCTTTCCACAAAGCTTCTAGAGGTAGGGAAATCTTATGAAAAAAATCTAAAAAGTTAAGTACAAATCTAAAAATATAAAAAATTTAAAAAAAAGAATGAACATGTAACTCAAGTGTTGCTGATCAGAAATGAAGTGAAAGTTATAGCGTGTCATAGCACAGAAGGTGAGAGAGCACTTAGAGCACAAGAGCAAAAGTGAATTTTGTGTAGATGAGTCATTTTAAAGCTCTGCCTTGAAGCTCTTTTATAGCCCTTCTCCGATAGCCTGGAGCCTCCCAATTGCTTCGATAGGTGCTGACGTGGCTATAACTATTATCCATTAATAATGTTAATGAAGCTCTCTGGTTGCTTGGAAGACCTTCAGTCGCCTTGAGTGTAACGCCCGAAAATTCTCAAACTTGCACTAGAATTATTCTATGATTTTTCTGGAATTTTTAGATATTTTTCCGGAATTTTTTCGAGTAGCGGAAGTAGCAAAAATAATTAGAACCGCAAAAATAGCTTAGGCGGGAATCGAACCCGAGACCTATGGTGTAAGGGATAATGCTAGTAACCAGTTGAACCCAGCAGGGCCGTGCTAAAAGAAGAGGGAATCAATTATATTTATAATTGATTTTTGGATGAATTAATTAGTAAATATAAATAAGGATTTAAGTGAGAAGTTTTAGATTATTTCTCACTGTAGTTTTTCCTCACCCGAAACCTAAAACCGCCGCACCTCTCTTCTCCTCTTCCTCACGCACGGCACACCAAGCCAAGGGGCAAGGGAACATCTTCCAGTGACGACTCCAACACGAAAAAGGTTCTTCTCCGCGAGAGGAACGCGAGGACGTAAGCGGTTCGTCGAACGGAGTAGTTTTTCGGAAAACCTAGCGGATAGAATCGTAAGAAAACCTTGCGATTGAGGTAAGAAACCCCTCACCTGCAGTATAATTGCTCTCGCTTGTTAGTTTTGGCGTTAGTTCAGTAGTTCTACAGTTTTCAGTTTTAGGGTGTGCTTTTAGTGCACACCAAGCATTCGGTAGAATGCCCAGTTCAGAAGGATGCACACTGAGGCGTCCTAACAGCATGTAAAATGTATTAGAAACATTTTATTCAGCTTATTACCAGTTATTACAGCTATATGGATCAGATATCCATTGGGTGGGCTCCCACAGTAGCCTCTAGGTTCAGATAACCTAGCTCTAGGTTTAGATAACCTAGAACAGCAAAGTAAAATAAAACAGTATTCAGTATTTTACTTTTATTCAGTTGGCACTGTACTTGGATCAGATATCCATGGGCTGGACTCCCACAGTCGTCCCTAGGTTCAGATAACCTAGTAACCCTGCTGGATTCGGAACTTGCAATCCCGGGTCTCGTAGGGATGCGCGCACAGTAAGTACAGTTGCCAGGGCCCCAGCAGCATGTCTAGTATTTTCATCTATTATTATATATAGTTTTCCAAATATGTAATCAGTGATGGAAACACTAACTTAGTTCGGTCCATTAATTATCTCAGTTAAGTTTCATGATTTGAGTTCATGACCAGTTAGATGTATATGCATGATCAGTTCAGTATTCATGCATAGTTTCAGATATAGTATGCTATGCTCAGCTTGTTTGTATGCCATGAACAGTTCAGTACTTGTTTGTATGCCATGCCATGTTGCCATGCTCAGTTCAGTTTTCAAACAGCATGTTTTAAAAACATAATCGCATCGTTGCATGTTTTTGTGAGGTAGATGGTTTCTTACTAAGCTCTTTAGCTTACAAGTACTACTTTTCTTATACTGCAGATACAGGTAAAAGAAAAGTGGACTAGCGGAGGTTGGAGGACAATGCTATGGAGGTGTGTGTGCAAGGGGTTTGGAATAAAGATCCTAGGGGTCTAAACAGCTTAATTCCAGCATTTACGTTGTTAGTTTACTTATGGTTTAGTCCTTATCTTGTTAAATGTTTTAATCCAGTAGAACTATGCACTATTCAGTTTGTCCAGTTTGGGACACATGTAGGTTAATGTTAGAATGTTTTTCATGTATCTAGAACCTATGTCTGTGAGTTGTGGCACGTTCCAGTGCCTGAAAGTTCTGAAATCAGGAACTCTGATTTCATATCAGAGTTGGATCGGTCTGCCGACCGATCCGTCGCAGTATCAGGGTCCTGGATCGGTCATTCGACCGATCCAGAGGCATACAGTATGCTACTGTATGCTATCTGATCGGTCGTCCAACCGATCCAGCATCGAACAGAGGGCATCCCAGCGTCTCCAGGTGCCTGGATCGGTCATGCCGACCGATCCAGCCTCTGCTGGATCGGTCCGCAGACCGATCCAGCAGGGCACAGAATCATAGCAAGTTTGATCGATCCGTGGATCGATCAATAGCTAGCTGGGAAGTTAGATTTGAGTTTCTAGCTCAGATGGGAGGTCAAGTATCCCCCTTAGCACATGTACACCAACCGGAAAGGGCCCTGAATCCTTCCTTATAACAGCATGGGTGTATCAGTTGTCAGATCAACAGAGTCAGTTAGTGAAATTTTTATTTTACCCAGTTTTCCTCACAGTACGGCACAGTAGCTTCAGTAGTTAAGGTAGCGATCCGGCTCACAGCTTAGTACCCGGAGTCGGGTCGTTACATTGAGAGGGGTCAACCCAAATTTTGACCCAACTCACTCTTATTCCTAATAACACCATTTCCCGACCACTTGCAACCTGCTCTAGTTGCCCATATTGTTTGATCGCCTGGACCCTTCAAATTTCTTCATCCAGATTGATCACCATCTAGTCGCTCTGGACTCCCTCTTGTCACTTAGAATTGTTGAACATTGCTTCCCTACAATTGTTACACATAATAAGTATGATACAAAATATAAAGTTACTCACACTTACTTTGAGTCTAAATGTTCAGCCCCCTGCTGACTCATTTAGACTGAGTTGCTAAACTACAACTCCTAGCTAATTGAATGAACAAACTCAATTAAATGAACACGCTTAAACCACTTGTTTAACTAATCGAACAAACTTAAATACATATATGTGTAGGACCGTGATCGTTCGATAGAGGGGGGGGTGAATATCGATTCGAAAACTCGAGTGTAAAAGTACGCAGCGGAAAAGTAAATGAACACAATTGATTTTACTTCGTTCGGAGCCTGTGACGACTCCTACTCGAAGGCCCGTGGTCCTTGACCACTTTCGTTGGGCAATCACTAGCAATTCGAATGTGATTACAAAAAGAGTACAAGAAATGCTAATGAAACAAAGCACAAAGTTGTACCGACAGAAAAGAAAACTTAAGGAGCAAGGGTGCGTTGTCGGAGCTTTGTTAGCGTCGCTGGAGCACAGAGCAGCAAAGCAATCTGGGAATTCTGAGAGATGTGTTTTTGAAGCTCCACCCCTGGGGCTTCTTTTATATGCTGCTCCGGGCGCCTGGATCCCTTCCAGGCGCACTGGTGCGACGTGGCAAGTCCAGTCAGGATGCTCCACGTGGCGAGGCGACGCAGAGGATAAAACTTGCCTCCGGGCGCCCGGATCCCTTTCGGGCACCCGGACCTCCGGGCGCCCGGATCCCTTTCGGGCACCCGGACCTCCGGGCGCCCTGATCCCCTCCGGGCGCCCGGACCACCTTTTTCCAGAGATTCCTTCTCCTGCAAAACAAGGTTAGTCCGAGGCAAAATATACCCTGCAACACAGATTGTTAGTACAATGAATTAACAGAAAAAGTATGACTTAGATTCCGTCTTTCCGAGACCGGAATCTAGTCACGATCTCGACTTAGATATCCGAAATGGATCTAAGCCGGATCGACGCCTAATGTTCCCTTCCTGGGAATGCGTCCTCACAGTCACTCCCCTCCAGTGACTTACCTCACTTACCTGCCAGACGTTCGGTCAGCCTGTCGACCCGTCTGGACTTCGTGCCAGCTATCCGGTCAGCCTGTCGACCTAGCTAGGCTTCGTGCCTAAGCGTCCGGTCAGCCCGTCGACCCGTTTGGACTTCGTGCCAGCTATCTAGTCAGCCCGTCGACCTAGCTGGGCTTCGTGCTAGACATCCGGTCAGCCCGTCGACCTGTTTGGACTTATCCTGTACACTCGATCAGAGTGTTAGATCAACAATAAACCTAACTTAACCTATTTGTCATTCATCAAAACCTGGGTTAAATCGTTAGTGCTAACCGCACCAACAATCTCCCCCTTTTTGATGGAATGACAACCTGGTTAAGTTAGTGAAGACATTTGTAAGAAAAAAAACAAATAACATCATTATGTGGAGGTTTTTTAAGTTAGTTTGTATTTTCAATTGGTTTGGCTAACTTAACCCACCTAATCCTCCCCCTTTGGCATTCATAAAAAAATAAGCATGTTTAAAGTAATTAAAAATATAGACTTCAGACAAAGTAAGGAATCATGTCAAGTTTACCTGGGGGAGTTAAACTTAGTAATTTATCTTTTGTAAAGGAGCTAAGTTTTGAGACAAGTTTAAAAGATATATTTGTCAAAACTTGGTAAAATTGAATTTCTAAAACTGAGTTGGTAAAGGATTCAACTTTCAAGACTTAAGTACATAGAAGACTTGATTTTTTTAAAGCTAGTTTTTTAAAAAATAGGTGTATATAAAAAAAATCCAGATTTAAAGGCTAAGTTTTGTGAAAAATAGCTATTTTTTCAAGTATAGCTTCTAAGGTTAAGGTTTGAGAATAAGTTCTAAATTTCAAGAATTTTTTTTTTAAAACAGGTTTCAACTCTTTTCAAACATAAGCAAAATTTCAAAAATAAGTTTTAAAATATATTTCAAGATTGATTGAAGTTTAATTTTCAAGACTAAGTTTGTAAAAAACTTCTTAAAAAAACTTAGTTTATAAACTTACGCTTAGTTTACAAAAATTAATTTTTGTAGAATTAAGTAGAATTAAGTAAGGTCAAATTCTCAGAACTAGATTTTTAAATTCAACTTTCAAAACTACGTTAAATCTAATTATGAAATTCAATAACTTAGTTTTCAAAAATAGGTTTAAGAAATTTTTAATAAAAATGTTTTGAAAAATCGAAAAAAAATTTTAATTGATTCCTCCCCCTGGACCTGACATTAAATCAAATGTCTAACCAGTTAGTTACTGACTTATCAAAAGATAGCAGCTTTCACTTGGTTAGTAAAGTTAAGGTCAATCTTAACTTGATTAATATATATTTTATTTTTAACGCCCAGACTTATGTCGATGTACTGAAATAAGCATCTTAAGTCTTAGGCAAGTGGCCTATGCATCTCACCCCATTCTATTGTTCGGAAAACACAAGCAAGGTAAGCCTAGGGTTTTGGTGAGATGCTCAAAACTAGTCCTATGGGTGCATGTTCTCTAAGGATTTTGAACTAGTCTAAGGCTAAAAGTTTAGTTAAAAATCTAAAAATAGGAAGGTTTTAAAAACTGACACATGTTTGAACCTATGAGTTAAAAACAATCATCTTTGAAAATATTTCTGAAATTCAAAATTCCTAGGCTACCAAGATAGAACATAATCAATGCAGGTCTGAAATATCACTAGATAGATCCAAAATATTTTACAGGTAGTGTAGCTACAGAAGTGAGTCATAACTAGAGCTACTGAGATGATGAAGGGCGTGGTCCAGATCCCAAGGATCGGAGAAGCGCCATCAGCTCAGTGTGTCGGGTCTCCCCGGCAGCTCGTAACTCGGCAACCTCTCGCCGTATGTCCCGATGAAAATCAGAGTTCTCTTGCTGGAGACTCGCCATAGCTCTCTCTAGTCCGGTCATACGGTCGGCTAGAGTGCGGGGAGCGTGACGTGGTGCTCGAGCTGGGGGCGGTGGTGGAGCCGGTGCGGCTTCCTTTGGAAACAGTGCAAGCATGAACTCGTCCTCCTGTGCGTCTGGATCGGGCTGGTGCTGTGCCCCCCTCCGCCAAGACATAGTCCCATCATCCCTATCTATGTGGATACCAGCTAGGGAGAAGTTCCTAGCTGCTATAACATCGAACTCGGTCATATAGGCAATGTCTCCTCTAGTGACATCAATGTGCAACGAGGACATATTGGCTGTCAGAATGTGACAGAATGGCATGTGGACTCGTCTATCAGTCACGTATCCAGCCGAGTAGATAATGGTGGAGAAGATATGTAGGCTGATGTTAATATCTAACCTATGACTCAGGGCATAGAGTAAAAATGAATGGATGGGCGCATCACAGCGATGTCCCGAGTAGTCAGTGGTAAAATGCAAAGGACTAAGACCCTATAAAGAGCGTAGTCCTGGACTCGAAGTTCTACCGACCTAAACTGGGTCACAGTGGGATCTCACTCTCCCCCAAAAAAATATGAATAGATCGTATCGAGAGTAATATGTGAGTAGGGATCTCTGAATGGTAGATCTCTGGGAGGATAGCACAAGAAAGGACAAGTAGATGGACGTAACTCTAAAAACTCTCGGATAGTCGTAAGGGAAAACGTGATATCAGTACCCGCTTGCCTAGTGGTATAGGTGAGATCGTCTACTTTCACTAGGTTATTGCAAAATTCAGCACACAGACTTATGTTTACTGGACTGGTACATTCGACAAGGTTCTTTAAGTTATAGTGGTTTATAACCTCTATAACGGAGGCACATGAACCTAGAAAGAACGATCTATCTATACAGGTAGTCCTAATGGCCTTATAAACTGTTGGGTTCTTCGGGCTGCGAAAACCGCTTTTCGCGTCACGGAAACCCCGAATCACCCAAAGCTGTAGATCCGTGCAAGGAAAACCGAACGAAATACAAATACGAGTTTCAAAAACTTTAGATCTACTCCTAGATCTATGTGTTGAGAACTTTACCCTTGTTGCGTGCCCTTTCGCGTTCCCGCTCTTCCAAGGAGTTGCCGGATCTCAAGACCGTCAAGCGTCGGTCCTCTAGAAGTATCCACACGGACACGTAGGTGGAGAAAACCTTACACAAAGGTGTGCTAGCACCTTGGTAAGATTCGGCCAAGCAAGGAGGAGAGGGAGAGGGAGAGCTTGAGGAAGAAGGAGTAATCACTTGAATGAGCAAATTGAATTTCTCATTCAATCAAAAGTGGCCGGCCACTCTCTATTGTAACTCCCCTCATTAATGCATTAAGTTGTCATCAAGAAGAGAATGTAACCTCCATGAGGTGGCACTCACTAGTAACTCCCATGAGGTGGCACACCATGATGATGTGGAACATCATCATTGGTCCACCTAATGCCAACTCACCAATGAGGTGGCAAAAGATCAAGTCAAAATTAACCTTTGGTCTTCCTTCTTAAGTCAAGTCAAACTTGACCCAATCTCTTCCATGGTTGATCTAATCTAACCATTTGATTCAAGCCAACTTAATATAATGAATCTAATTCATTTAATTAAATTGATTCAATGAGTCAAAATCTAAATTAGACTCATTGAACACATGAATCAACTTGAGTCGAACTCAAGTTAGCCCAATTAGGATTACTCTTAATCCAATTTGATTCATCAAATGAATCTAATCCTCTTGGTTCATTATATGAACCTAATCTCCATCTAATTGTCCTAAGTGTGTGACCCTATAGGTTCTTGTAACGTTGGCAATGCCCTAAACCCATTTAGGAGCATAAGTAATGAGCGGTATCTAGCAACACATCATTACTACCCAAGTTACAAGAATGCCAAGATCCGACATCACCTTGTGACTACTAATTGTGACTCCTCACAATATATGACATTGTCCTTCTATCCTAGACATCTAGATTGATCAATGTGAGGCATAGACCGTGTCATCCTCTGACCAATCTAAATCTTGAACTCCAAGTAGACTCACTAAATCAAATGAGCTCAATATCCCATATTGACTCATTTGGGCATGGCCATGCACTTCGTGGTCTCACTCTATCAAGAATACCGATGTCTCTCCCGTCATATAGGAGGGATAGATCCCATCTACATCACTCACATCCCTCTGCATAATTTGTTATATACCCAGTAATCGCCTTTATAGTCCACCAAGTTACGGGTGACGTTTGACGAAACCAAAGTACATAACTCCTTATGTAGGGATCTATGGTGACTTCAGGTCTAAGGACTAGTAGTCATACTAATAGCCACATGAGAAAGTATATGACACTCATATAACGATCCATGATACTTTCTCATGGTGGGTCATTCAGTATACATTCTCTAATGTATACTCATGTGTCAACTTGATATCTCTATATCCATGACTTGTGAGATCAAGTCATCGAGTTGACCTACATGCTAGTCTTATTGCATTAACATTGTCCCTGAATGTTAATACTCGACTAGCAATGATTTAGAGTAGTGTTCCCTATATCATCTCACTATCGATTCAACTAATCGATTGATATAGGTATGAACCTTCTACTCAAGGACGCTATTATACTTAGTCTATTTGGCACTAATACAAATAAGTATAATAACCAAACAAATACCTTTATTAATATACAAGAATATGATACAATGAGTCCATACAATCATCAAATGATTGGCTCTAGGGCTCTAACTAACATAAATGGTTGACTCAAACTTAATCCTTAGTTCATCTGTGGGAAACCTAGGGTCAGTGCTAGCATTAGAGGGTCCAGCACCAGTATTTGTTCGTTTCCTACTGTATATATAAAAGATATTTTAAGAAAAAATGAGAAGACAAATTCTAATAAATTTTCAGATAGGGGAAGAAGGTTTACCGAGAAGCCATCGACAAATATAGATCTGACGACCTCGGTTGAATCGCAGCAGCGTCTTCACCGCAAGAAAATTTTGATTTAAAATACTCTCGCACTGAGGTTCGGAGTGAACCTTGGCAAGAGTGAAGTTTTTGTGGGGCAAGGGTTGGGGGCGCCCGCTGCCCCTTATTTATAGGGAGCTCCGGGCGCCTGGAGCCATTCCGGGCGCCCGGAGTTGATTTTAGGCGGGGCGCTCGGATTCCCTCCCGGGCGCCCCGGAAGTGAATACCAGGCCCGCCAACTTTTTTTTTTTTTTTTTTTTAAAGATTTAGTGATTAGGTTTAAAATTAATTTTTAAGTTTTTTTTTAAATTAAAATTTTGAAATTAAGTTTTAAAATTAAAATTTTGAAATTAATTTTTAAGTTTAAAATTAAAAATTTGAAATTAATTTTTAAGTTTTAAAATTAAAATTTTGAAATTAATTTTTAAGTTTAAAATTAAAATTTTGAAGTTAATTTTTAAGTTTAAAATTAAAATTTTGAAATTAATTTTTAAGTTTAAAATTAAAATTTTGAAATTAATTTTTAAGTTTAAAAATAAAATTTTGAAATTAATTTTTAAGTTTGAAATTAAAAATTTTGAAATTAATCTTTAAGTTTGAAATTAAGATTTTGAAATTTATTTTTAAGTTTGAAATTGAAATTTTGAAAATTAATTTTTAAGTTTGAAATTAAAATTTTGAAATTAATTTTTAAGTTTAAAATTAAAATTTTGAAATTAATTTTTGATTAAACAAATTTAAGCCTTATTCATCTCACCCGATCTATATTGTCAATCAGGGAATCCTATGATTTTGTGAGATGAAATTGGATTTTTAATTATGGAGTTTTGGTTTAACATGTGTTAGATTCAGATTTAGCTTTGGTCTTCACAAATAGGCAATCTTCGGATAAACCTCTAAGCTTGGTGAGTCGCATAGACTTCATTAGTAGTAACCAACCTTTCGAGGTTTTCCGAATAGTCCTATCCACGGAGCTTAGTACTAAATCTTGGTCTAACTGGTTAGAATTCATTTAAGGGTAGCTTCGGTCAGTTCCACTTGGCCAAATGCACCAGATCGAAACCATATCTTTCTCGACATGCGATGCCCAAGCTTCCCTAACGTACTCTCATCCAAAAACTTCACCAGTACCATGATTCAAGTTAAACTTGGTCTCTTTTTAACTAATCCTAATTACCCTGCCGGGTTAGTTAATATTGGAGGTGCCAGCTATTCTGGAGCCTCCCCTTGAATTATTGACCTTTAATTTAAATTTTCGTTTTAGGTTTGTGTTTGTTTCTTTTATAGTTATAATTAACTTGGTGATAGTTTAAATTTTGTTGAGTTTTAAATTTTGAATTTTTCGATTTAGGTTTGTATTTTGGTTTTTTATTTGGTTTAATCGAGTTTATATAATATACTTTTTCTTTAGGTATATAATATTGATTAAGTCCTACTTGCATGGTCAGACACGCTTTTGGAACCCAAGCTTGATTAGTTGATTTGTATTGAGTTATTAATGACTTAAAAGTTTTATTTGAGTTCGACTTGTATCCGAGTCAGGTTTTATTATAACATGCTTTTTGATTGTTCAGGATTAAGTCAAGATTTTTTGATCTTGTTGTAAATTTTTCTAGCATTTCTTTTAAATTGTTAATATCATTTTTTAATGATAAATTCTCCTCCTCAAGTGTTAGATCTTGAGTTGGATTTGAATTTTTGATTTGTTTATTGAGGTTTTGATTTTCCTCAAGAAGTGATTTGTTTTCATTTTCTATTTTAATTAATTTACTATTTAAACAGGAAATAATTCTAAAAAATTTTTTGTTTAAATT
Source organism: Zingiber officinale (assembly GCF_018446385.1). Taxonomy (NCBI): domain Eukaryota; kingdom Viridiplantae; phylum Streptophyta; class Magnoliopsida; order Zingiberales; family Zingiberaceae; genus Zingiber; species Zingiber officinale. The sequence continues at coordinate 55,476,240 of NC_056006.1, read as the reverse complement.
AAAATATACCTCATTCGGGCCTTCGGAAACGAGTACGGACTCGTGGCTTGTTTCGGGTTCAGACCCGTCTTCATTTTCCGACTCGTCTTCTGTTTCAGCTTCGCGGGCCATCAGTACAAGGTGGCTTTGATGTTTCTGCTCTTCTTCCTCCGATTCGTCCGAGGAGTCGTCCCACGTTGCTTTGAGGGCCTTCTTTTTGGTTGGCTTCGGTTTGTCGAACTTCAGTTTTGGGCATTCGTTCTTGTAGTGTCCCTTTTTATTGCAGCCAAAGCAAGTCACGTTCTTTTGTTCTGAGGGAGAACTGATCTTTTGAAGGTCCTTTTTGCTGAAGCTCCTTTTTCTCCTGGTGAACATTTTTCTTACCAAGTTCACCAGGTGTTCTTCGTCTTCGGAGTCTTGGTCGGAATCTTCTTCATATTCAGGCTTGCTCTTCTTTTCTTTGGAGGAACCTGCAAATAAAGCTATACCTTTCTCGGCTCCAGCATTAGTTTGTTCATGTAATTCTAATTCACAGAAAAGCTCGTCTAATTTTAACTTAGAAAGATTTTTAGAAATTTTGTAGGCATCTACGATTGATGCCCACAAACTATTACGTGGAAAAGCATTTAATGCGTACCTTATTAAGTCTCTATTTTCCATCTGGTGGCCTATCGCATGAAGCCCGTTGAGGATGTCCTTGATCCTCGCGTGGAGCTGATTCGCCGTTTCACCTTCCTGCATTTTTATATTAAGAATTTTATTTAAAAGCAGGTCTCGTTTTGTTACCTTGGCGTCACTCGTTCCCTCGTGCAGCTCGATCAATTTGTCCCACAGCTCTTTAGCGTTTTTGTGTGGACCGACTCTATTCAGTTCTTCTCTTGTTAATCCGCACTATAGAGTGTTGATCGCTTTATTTTCTGTTGATGCCTTTTTCTTCAAATCTGCTGTCTAGTCTTCAGGATACAGTATATTCCCGGTGTTGTCCGCTGGAATTTTATAGGGTCTCGTAACGCTCATCCACTGGTCGAAGTCTGTTTTGAGGTAAACCTCCATGCACTTCTTCCAGTACGGAAAATCGTCCCCGTTGAAGAGTGGAGGTCGTACTGTGCTGAATCCTTCTGTCTAAGACATTTTAGTCCTGCGCACAGAAGAAAGAAAAGAGAAACAAAAATCCCAAGACTTGGTCTTGGATTAGTAGTGCGGAAGAAGAAAAATAATAGAAGTATCTAAATTGGTGTTGCACCAATTTAGATTTAATTGCAACGAAAAAAAAATTCAAAGCAGGTAATAATACCAGTTTGAAATTAAACATAAAACTGAAATCCAAAAAAATTTAATTATTCACCCCCTGTCTGATTGGTGGTTGCACCAAATCAGAGCGGTACCTGCTCTGATACCACTTGTAGGACCGTGATTGTTCGATAGAGGGGGGGGGTGAATATCGATTCGAAAACTCGAGTGTAAAAGTACGCAGCGGAAAAGTAAATGAACACAATTTATTTTACTTCGTTCGGAGCCTGTGACGACTCCTACTCGAAGGCCCGTGCTCCTTGACCACTTTCGTTGGGCAATCACTAGCAATTCGAATGTGATTACAAAAAGAGTACAAGAAATGCTAATGAAACAAAGCACAAAGCTGTACCGACAGAAAAGAAAACTTAAGGAGCAAGGGCGCGTTGTCGGAGCTTTGTTAGCGTCGCTGGAGCACAGAGCAGCAAAGCAATCTGGGAATTCTGAGAGATGTGTTTTTGAAGCTCCACCCCTGGGGCTTCTTTTATATGCTGCTCCGGGAGCCTGGATCCCTTCCAGGCGCCCTGGTGCGACGTGGCAAGTCCAGTCAGGATGCTCCACATGGCGAGGCGACGCAGAGGATAAAACTTGCCTCCGGGCGCCCGGATCCCCTCCGGGCGCCCGGACCACCTTTTTCCAGAGATTCCTTCTCCTGTAAAACAAGGTTAGTCCGAGGCAAAATATACCTTGCAACACAGATTGTTAGCACAATGAATTAACAGGAAAAGTATGACTTAGATTCCATCTTTCCGAGACCGGAATCTAGTCACGATCTCGACTTAGATATCCAAAATGGATCTAATCCGGACCGACGCCTAATATTCCCTTCCTGGGAACGCGTCCTCGCAGTCACTCCCCTCTAGTGACTTACCTCACTTACCTGCCAGATGTCCGGTCAGCCCGTCGACCCGTCTGGACTTCGTGCCAGCTATCCGGTCAGCCCGTCGACCTAGCTGGGCTTCGTGCCTAAGCGTCCGGTCAGCCCGTCGACCCGCTTGGACTTTGTGCCAGCTATCTGGTCAGCCTGTCGACCTAGCTGGGCTTCGTGCCAGACATCCGGTCAGCCCGTCGACCTGTCTGGATTTATCCTGCACACTCGATCAGAGTGTTAGATCAACAATAAACCTAACCTAACCTATTTGTCATTCATCAAAATCTTGGTTAAATCATTAGTGCTAACCGCACCAACAATATGTTCATCTTATTAATGTTCTTGAATAATATTTGTGAACAAAGTTTATGAACAATGCTTGTGAATAATATTCTTGAATAATATTCATGAAAAATATTCATTAACAATGTTCATGAACCATGTTCATTAATAAAATTCTATTCAACTTGTTAAATAAATAAAAAAAACTTATAAAATGAATAAATAAATTTATATTATCAAGGTCAATAACTAATCAAACAAGCTTAAAATTTAAAAGTTTCAAACAATTAAACAAGTTTGAATTGAGAGTTCGATAATATCTAAATGAACCAAGTTTGAGTTAAGCTTAAACTAAACTCAAGATCATAAAAAAAGAAACCAAGCCAAGATTGAACAATCATTTTAACAGCTTAGTTCATTTTAGGCTCGGCTCAAGCTTGGCTCGATTACCTTATTAAACAAGCTTGAACATGACAAAGCTTGGCTCACCATCGCTTGTTTACAACCCTAATCTTGTATCTTAGATTGAATCTTTCTAGTAATATTGCGTCTTCTCAGAAATTTATCAGTACCTTTCTTAGCAAAATAAAAAACTCACTTTTAGTTTCTTTCCACATTCATTTGCGAGGAAGTAACTCACATAATCAATATATTAAACCCAATGAACATATTTGACAAAGACAATATGTTATATATGGGAAATATATATATTGAAATCAGATTTTAATTCAATATCTGAGATAATAGGAATTTAAAATTGAATCTATTTAGTAAAATAATAAAAAAAATAAATTGATAATTAATAAGTAAATAAATTTATATAAATATATAATGTTTATTAGAATTTTTGGATTTTTTTTAGAATTTAAATGATTTTTTGATATTTTATAGGGATAAATTGGTTATGCTTTGAAAGATCATATTTAGAACACATATTTAAAGGAAGAGTTGATTTATGAAATTAACCTAAGTTCCCTTTAATTACCCTAAGTCCCTTTCCACCGCCTCACTCTCTCCCTCTTGCATCTTCGAAGCATGCCATGGCCCTAACATCGTCGTCAATGCTACGATCACCATCTTACTCCGTTTTCATTTAGGACAAAGGGATAGGGCTGGCCATGATGGATCATTGCCGGATGACTGAGATTCGGCCGAAGCGCTAACTCACCTTTTCTCTCGTGTGAGCAGCTACAGTTGCTACCATTGTCCAATCGTCGACACCTTCACCCTAACTCTGTAACCTTTGCCAGCCGCAGTGGGCCATCACCAAAGATGAAGAAGTCATGGGTAACAAAATCCCCTTACTCCCTAAGCTTTGTTCAATCAAATGTTATGAAAATTTATCTCAATATATGAAGATGAATCTATTAGCAATTTAGGAAGGGATTAATCATTGGGTTAATGCTCGATGATGGTTTAAAACACCAATCGATTGAGTTACCATGCTAACCTAATGAGCATAAGGCTAGAGGAACCATACTACTAAATGGGTTTGATTAATTAATAAGTTTATGATTAATTATAGATTGATTGAATCTATTGAATGTTAAATGGGCAAATAGATTAATGAAGCCATAGATCTATTAACTAAAGTACTAGCAAATAATTAGAAATGAATACGATTAATACAAAAGAATGGGAGAATAAATAGTTATTATTAGTGTTAGCTTAATACTTAAATAACCTTGTATTTTCTTATCTTTAGGATTTGAGCTTGAGAAAAAAACCTCATATTTGAAGATGACTAGAACGTTCTACACTAGATGTGGGTAGTTCTTCCTTGACCTTTATAGATCTTTGATCTTGGTACATGATTTTCTTTTATTTATATTGCTTAAGTAGAATTTACTTGCATATCTTGACTCCACTTTATTTGACCTTGAGTTTGATACTTACATTCTTGAAGTTATATGTGTTCCACTTGATATCTTGCAGTCTCATTGCTATTCTTGTTACTTAGTATCATGCGTATCTATTATTTTTATATACATTGATTTTAGTTCACACTTGAGGATATGACAGTGTTATTATTGTATAGAAATGATTATACTTGTGGACGTGATTATTTATTCTTTGCTCATCATAACATTGCATATATCCTGTCGGCCATGTCTCCCACATGTGGTAGGGCGAGTATTTTTATTTGTGGTGTAGAGTAAGACATTAGTGACATTAGTATATCTTGTTGACTATTATCTCACATTCATCATTGAGAGAGTCATCAGTGATCGTTGGTATATCTTGTCGACCATTATCTCCCATTTATGATTGCGAGAATCATTATCAATCATGATGTATTTGACTGTCCACTCGACCACTCAAGGTAATGATAGCTAAAGTTACGTATAGTCAGTAGCTAGATAACTACTTTTTAAGTTTGCTCACTCAACCACTTGGAGTAGTTGTAGTTGGAGTTGCATGCAGTTTTGTCATGTCTACCCACTCGGCCACTAGGATAGTGGTAGTTGGAGTTGCGGGTCGACAATGACCATTGCATATACATGTGATATGTTTATTTCATATGCTTGTGATATGTTTATTACATTGTGGATATATGTTGTTATCTGTTTATACTTGCTATTATACGTAATACGATTGTTGATTGTTACTAACGATTGTTCATTGTATACCATTAGTTGGATCATGTTAGTATATGCATTTGATTATTTTTACACACTTATTATGATTAGTTGATATTACCCTTGAGACTGCTTCCTTTGATCTCCCTACACTTAGTCATGCATTATCTTCTTATATCCACCGAGTTGTTGTACTCACTACCTCTTATTTTTCCTCTATTTCTAGGTTAGTAAGTAGAGGATGTGTCATTTTGCTCAGAGGTCCTATCTATTAGTCCCACTCATTTGGATTCCCTTTTTGAGTTGCTTGGTTTATTTTATATTTCTTGTATTTATAGTTTTCTTTCTATATTAATTTTGAGTTTTGTTAGAATTATACGACTTTTACCTTGTTTAATTGAGTATGTTTGCATGTACATGCATTCATACACGTATTGAAATTTATAACTTGGTGATTTTATATTGCATTGGTATTTGTGTTGTCTCTAATTAATTTGATATCGATTATTTCATATATTATCATTAGGGGGTACTTTCCTATTTGGTGGATAAATATACCCTTGGGGTGTAATAATTTTATTAGTATTAGAGCCAGGTTAGAGTATAAAGGCTTGAATTTGTGTTGTTTTGGGATTTCCATCTCTTTTTGATTTATGGAGTTTTGAGTTTTGGGATGCAAGGCAAGCCGAAGAACATATTTGAGCTATAAAAAATTGGTATGTCTTTAGTTGTTTTTATACATATTTATTTGGTACTTACTTGGTTTAGTACACTATGTGAAAATCAACAATAGAGTTTGGATATTATCCGAAATAATAAGTAGATAATTATCGAAGTAGACGCACGTGAACTAAAAGGGTCAATTTTTTAATTAACCACATAATATTGAAGTCTATCACCAGTCCAAAATTGGTTCAAAATCAGATCATTTTCAAAATAAAAAAGATCTATTACTTCTTCAAAATCAGTAAAAATACCGAAGTATTTGATGATATACTATTTCATAGGTTACGCTGTTTGACGAAGTAAAATATGTATACGACTTCATAATTTTTGAATTTTAGTGAAGTAAATGTTTAATTTTACTTCTGCATAATTTGGCTTGGTCAAAATATTTATTATTGTATTACTTCATTGTAGTATATAAGTAATAGAGTATAGTTTACTATAACAAAAAATTTAATGCAGTGGAGTAATTTATACGACCTACTTCACAAATTTGATCAATAGTGAAGTAAATAATTTCTTTAACTATGACACTATTTAAATTTATCAAAGTCTTTTGGATTATATTACTCCATCATTTATTCATAGTGTCAAAGTAATTGACTATATTTTACTACAATATAATTTTAATTGACAAAAGTGTATATTATAATATTTTACTACAACACAATATTTTTCACCACCAAAATTGAACAAATATATCACAAATATATATCAAATACAATCCAAAAGTATATTTATAAAAGACATGTTTAACCATAACCCAAAAGTTTTTGTATCCATAAATCTCTAAATACAATTCAAAATTTATATCATAGCCTATACTTAAGCACTTATATAAAAGTAGACGAATTCATTCCATTCACTTCTGACCACATTATATTGATATTGATTAAAATATTGTTTGCCTTTTGATGTTGCAAACTGAAATATTAATAGAAGTTTGAGGGTCAATCCAAAATAACTCAATATTTCATAAAGAAGAAATTCACCTTCATCTCCAATTGTGGATATTCATCCAAGACTATCTCTTTTATATACCACATTACAAAATATCCACATTCAACACCACCATTTTATTCTAGATTACCCTAATGATATTGAAAATGTCATGCAATAAGTCACAATCCAAACAATAAGAATTATTAATTGATGTCTAAATACATAGTCACAATACATACCATCAATTGTTTAAAACCAGCCTTTTGAAATATACCCCTTGATGCATTATATATCTCCCACTACATTGTAAAAAATAGAAAGCTATTTTTTCAACCTCTAATAAGTTGAATTCATTCACAATCAGTATAATCTACTACCTACTTGGTCACAATAGTTTGCCAAATATGATCTTGGTTCCTATTACTCAAAGAGCCCAATAAATATATTATATTTTTATCTTCATTTATTATAGCCAGGATCTAATGGTACCTGCCTGCACAAATAAAAAAATAACATTGACTAGTATATAGTCATAATTGATAAATAATTAAAATGTTACCCAGTGTTGTATGGGATGAAGTAGATGCAATCTCTATTTGATGCTCTCAACTGAGCAGCAATATGTTGTGACAATTTACTACCTTCTTTGCCCACACCGAATGTAGGTATGTAGCTAGGATCCATAAATGAGACATACTTAGCTCTATTTTCTTTCTTCAAGTATTTGTAAAGGTAACTTCAAAGTAATTGCAATGTAATGACAAAGTAATAGAAAATCTAAATATACCCCATGTAACCCAAAACAAAAGTATGTGAATAAATATTGTGAACAAAGCATAGTATTTGAACAAATATTGTATTTAAGACATAACATACCCCATGTAAACCAAAATTTACCTAGCACCTGTATCTTTTATCTCCATAAAGCGCAAGATATCTTCTCTTAGTAACCATACACTTGTAGGATATCCAAACATAGCTTCATCAAATTCTATGTGCATTGATAACAAGTCTGTCACACTCGTAAATCAAATTAACAATATATTATATTCCATGAACCCCTTAATTTCGCAATAACGTTGTAGTAACGAGCCCAGGATCGATCTCTCGAGGAACAAACGGTAGGATGTAATCTTAGGATCGTATTTTATTCCTATTTTTGGGGTTTTAATATGTAAATGGGGGTTTAAGTTTGAATCTAAATCTAACAAAAGTAAAGCATAGCGAATAAGAAATAATATAATGCATTAAGGAAACCTAACTATGTGCCAATGAACAAATCATTACGCATTGTCACACTACGTTGTGATAAATCCATCAACACACATCAAACTAAGAATGAAAAAATAAGACTCAAATTAAACCTAATCTAAAGCATTTAATTAAATCAAGTATGAAATAACAAGAAGAAATTAAATCTGATCTAAACAGAAATTAAACCCTAGCTTAAAACTTAAACACTAAACAATTAACCAAATATCAAATAAACACAAATTAAGCTTCAACTATGAAATGAAATGCTAGATTAGTTGCTAAACCATAACAAACATAAAGGAATATGTTCTAAGCTGTAAAAACAATAACAAAATGAAATAAACCCTAACCGATCCAACTCACAACCAATCTACCAATCTACACACTCTTGTCGTCACACAAGAGTGCCAAAGTCGAGACCACCCAACTCTGGACCTCAGTGGAGCATCTCAGCTACGTCACAGTTCAAGGAATGCTCAAAATCGCCGACAGACCACCTCCGACGAGCTAGAACACAACCCTAAACCCAATAATGGCCGAAAATTTAGATTTCTACTAACCGGAATCTTTGGATCTGGATGGAAGCTGCGGATGATGGTTTGATGTCGGATGGAGCTCAGGAACATTGGAAGACCACCTCCAAATATCGCTGATGGGAATCGAAGTCACCGATTGGAAGACCACCTCCAAATCGGGCTGGAACAGAGAAATGCTTGGAGAGAAATTCTGCCGGAGGAAACACCCAAAGACGGTTCCAGAGAATCGGGATGAAGCTGCTGAGAAGCTATCCACCGAGGTTGAAGCTTGAAAGGATTAATCGGAGAAGAAAAGGGGTCGGAATCTCAGTGATGCCGCGGGACGAAGAACAGCGTGGAGGAAGAGATCGACGAAGCCTGGAAGCTACTGTAGCTTCTGTTTTGAATCTGTTCCAGATCCGAACGGACGACTGTGATTGATTTGGCTCTTGATCAACGGTGAAAAGTCATCCAAAATCCGATCCAGAGGTATTGATCTTCATCTAGGGTCTGGATCTACTCTCCCTTAGGTTGGATCGACCAGATCTTCACTGGATGGTTCAGATCTGCCCAATCTTTGATGACTGGTCCAAATTAATTTGGGCTGGATCAATGGCTATATGAACTCAGATCTGGATCAAAACCTCTGGATCTTCATCTATGGCTGAGATCTCCTCCTCATTAGGTTGGATGGGCCAGATCTTCACTGGATGGTTCAGATCTGTCCTATTCTTGATTAACGACCCCTAATGCTCCAAAGTTTGATCTTCTCGTTTAAACTCCGATTCGAGCCCAATTTCAGTTCAAATAGATCCAAATCCAAGATACTTTGATGCCTACAAAATAAGAATCAAATATTAATATCAAATAACACCAAAAATAAGATAATTTACAACTAAGTCCAAAAATAAAGACAATGCATAAAATGTGATGTAACCATGATTTAAACCTATGAAATCAACATCAAACCATGCATATATGAATCAAAATAATACAGTAAAATCATGGTTATCAAATCCCCCACACTTAATCTTGAACGTCCCGTGCAAGTAAAGAAAACTCAAAATCATCTCCATAGAAAATTCCCTAGCAATACTTAAAAGATGGTAAAAAGAATTTAACTAAGACCATCTAAAGATCACAAACAATCATAAATACAATCCAAACAATAATCAGTAGGTATGGTAGTTTCAATCCAATTGAAAAATTAAGCAAGTTGTAATCTCACAAGGGATTTACCTATTCTAGCTCTCACACTCAAAAATATGTATAAGTGGAGCTCACTCAATGCAACTCACAACATTTCACTACCATAAGCTTACTTATTTTCTAATTCTCCACCACCATAGAATATAGCATACATGAATCAAAAGGATTTTATCAACAAGAATTGAAGTGGAAGCAAGAAGAACAATTAAAGAGAATGAAATGGCAAAAGAAAAGTATTTAATGAAGAAAATGAGAGTATTGGAGGAATATGCTTGATGAGTTGACCATTTTAATGTGAAAAGAGATGAATACCATTCGTCGTTACCAATTCAACATATCAAGCTAACCTCCCCTTCAATTTGATGGCAATCCGAAATTCTTGATACTCTATCTCCACATTTGATACACTCTTGATATGCCAAAAATTTTTTTTTCACTGTTTTTTCCACTTTAATTCCATCACTTGAAGACTAAAACAATCTCAAATCATGAAGAATAATATCCTATAATCCCCCACACTTATTCTTGGTCGTCTTGGACAATTCATCAATTCTTGCATTACAATTCAACAATTCTTGTTTTCATTCTGCAGATTTTATTCTCTCTTCTTTTTTCTTTTCCATGTTTCTGTTCTGGACATGGAATCTAGTTTTGTAATCGGACTTCCCTGTTTAATCGAAACATTTTCCAACAACATCTGAAACCAACATTGATTTACAAATGTTGTCCTGCCCCCTTCAAGCAGAAAAAAAATATAGAATTTGGAATTGACAGAATTCAAGAAAAGTTAAACTTGGAAGCTAACATCATTAAGCTCTGTATTAATAGCAATTGAAGGACATCAAATTCCTATAAGATAATAAGAGTTCCACTTGAAATCCCACTGATCAGCAAAATTCAAAGAAACTTGGTGCATAATAGATTCACTGTAATTTACTTCCAACAACTCTTGAAGAAATTTGGTGTTTCCAATTTTGATGGTCTTCCTTAGCTTTCCGTTCCTGCACAGCAGCAATCTTCATTTCTATAAAATTCAGCACTGCAGTAAAATTCAACACAGCAGTTCCCTCGTCCAGAATTTTCAAAAGTGAACTTCAGTTTTCAAATCAGATTCTGTTTACAGATTTCAATAAATAGGAATCTGTAGTTACCTGAGGTTCCAATCACCTCTTTTGTTCTTCCAAAATCTTATTAACTTGATATGAATCTCAACTGCTCAAGCATTTCAGCATATATAAACTTCAGAAAGCAGTTCCATCTCTGCAGACTAAGATGATGCAGAAATTTCCAGTTTGAATTCTGGATTCTGGAAGTCTTGATTCTGGAAATCAGAGTTTCTACAACTCACAGTTCCAGTTCCAGAAAATAATTCTCAGAGAACTTCTAGTTAAGACTTGAAGGGTATAGCTTAGGAGAGAATATTGCTTGGCAATGCAACAATTTTAAAGATCAACAGAAATTAGATTCAACATCAAAATTTGGCACAACATACAATTTAGTTTCTGAATGATTTGAGAATTTAGAGAGGAAGTTGGCACATCACAAAATTTGAACATTTCTGCATTTAAGATCTCATCTCATTACAGATTTATAACTACTTCACACCACTGCATCCACAATTCTGCACTCATTCCAGGTTCTAGTAAATCTGGATTTCCAGTTATAGAAACCATTTGGAAAGGAAATAACACCATTTTTCACTGAAAATAAAAGAGTTTTACTCGAGTGTCTCAATGATTTGAGAGTTGCTTCATAGAATTTGGTACAAAATTGATGTTCAGATTATGAAAAATTCAGAAACTGTGAACTCAATTTTCAGCTTCAAAAATTCACTTCTAGCAGAATGTTATTCAGGTTAAGTAACAACTCTTTGATTTCATGCACCTCAAAGTAATGCACATAAGCTACAATCAAAATCTGACACTTCACAAATCAATTACAGGATGCATTGCTGAATTCTGGAATTTCTAGCTCAGTTTCAGTACTAAGAATTCTAATAGATCCTAGCTGGATTCATGAAGAGTTAATCTTGGAAACATACCTCTTTTAGCACTACATTAATAACAATTGAATTCACCCTTATTCGTAATAAAAAAATGGGTCAAAAGATTGGCACAAACTTGCTATTTCAAAACTGCACTATAAATTCTGCAGTCAATTTCAGAATTGATAACTCAAAGACATCTCATTTTAAGTCATAAAAAATCTAGCTTGAGAGGAGATATCATTTGGCATTGAATTCTGGATTTAACAACATAGAGATTTTGCACTAATCATGCACTTGATGAATGTTTCTGCAATTCTTGAAGTTCTATACTCTTCAGCCTCTATTGTACAGAATCATCCAAAGCTTCCTCATTTCCTTGAAATTTTTATAAGGGTTCGAATGCATCAATGCATTTTTTTTCAGTAAACTCAGAACTTCCTTGTTCTTATTCTGCTGAAAACTGAAATGATAGAAGTTCAGATTTAGATTGCTATCCAAAAATAACTTAACATATTGGTATCAAATTTTGCCTTGACAAATTCTGCTGACCAAGTTTTTTTTTCTTGAGATATCAGCTTAGTTCCATCAAGTAACTATCATTCCGGAAATTAAAACTAGGATTCAGCTTAACCAAAACTCCCACTCAGCACAGAGATGATAGTAGATTTTTTTTTTGCTGAACAGAAATCTCAATAGAATTTGGCACCAACAGGTTTTAAATGTCAAATTACAGAACCTCTTAATTCCAATCAATTCCTGCTCCTAATTTCATTTTCTTATCAAGTTTTGGGATTTACAGAATCTTCCTAAACTTCAGCTAATCAGATATGGGCCATGCTTAATAAGGTTGATTTTAATTCTGGTTTTCATTTTGTACAAACCTTGTTAAGAGCCGCAAGGGCATCATCGGGATCAATTATCTTTGGTGGTTTGATTACCCGAATAGCTTACAATTTAGATCTTGATTTGGATGGGTTGGAAATAATTCATGGCAATGACATGATAGACATTGATGCATGTCTTGCCATGAAAATGATTGTTCGGGATGAGAATGGGTTTGCATTTCCTAGGAGGAATGGTTTTCCTCTACCTCTTCCTTGTCTTGGACGAACATCTATTCGTAACCCTGCTAATTGGGTAATCACTGATATCGATCCCGAATATGTTCCCTCTATATCTGGAGACACAGAGCCACACATTGAACCCTCGACATCTGGATACTCGCAGCCTTCCGGACATCCGGATCCTACTAGGCATTCTTTTGCATATGGTACGGGTTCCTCCAGATTTGATTTTTCTGATTTCCGTACTTCTCTAGAATCTCTCCACGAGAAGCATGATGCCCAACGAAGAATGTTGGAAGGCCATTTCTCTTTATCAGATAATCAGTTTAGAGAAGTACAAGAGCACTTTCAGTTCATAAGGAATTTTCAGGGTCAAGTGGCTGAATTTGTCCAGGATTATGATACTGATCAAGCTAGAATGAGAGAGTTTATGCAGAGCATGAGTGTCACTAGCCAACAAGTTGATGCTTTGTTTGAGTATCATGTAACCCTAAGCGAAACTCCTGGTTTTCCGAGTTTTCCCGTTGGTCAGCCACGTCGTAGACACCCTTTTCCTCGTCCACCTCCTCCACCTCCACCATATTGATTTCATCGGGATGATGAAACGTTTAAGTCTGGGGGTGAGGTGTCAAACCTGATTTCTTTTTGTTTTCTGCATGTGTAGTTTTTTGTCTTACTTGAGTTTTTGTTTTTGTTTTTGAAATAATTTTGGCAAACATCTTGAGAGCATCAAAACTTCACCTATATGCTTTCTTGTCTTCAAGATAAAATGTTAGCACGTTCATTATCTAGGTTCATGATGTTGTAAATGATGCTAGTAGTAAGCTTTATGTACCTCTTTTCTCTATCTTGGGTAGCATGAAATAAGCTAAGAACCATATGGAGATGAGCTTTAGTCTTGGCTTGACTTTAATAATCTTATTTTCACTACACTTAGACTTGATGCTTGAATGGTTGATATCATTGAAATAGTCATGATTCATCTTGTTTGCTTAGTACTTGGTTTCCATGGTGATTTTTCAAACTTCATTTTGGTTACTGGATGAGGCTCAACTCATGAAAGCTCATTTGGAAAAATCAAAATATCCCAACATTTGTGCTAAAAGTACACTTGTGAAATAGGATTTGCACAATGCAAATGCTTATGAAAAAAAATTGAAAAAAAAACAATGAAAAAAGAAGTGAATATGGGATATTAAAAAATAGTTGTCGTGAGTGGAATCTAGCAAGTCACCCCTTTGAGACCGAGTTAGGTTATTGGGGAAATGACTGCTTAGTTTCTCTTGAGATTGAGCACACCTTTGAGACCTTGGGTTGATTGGGAAATATGAACCAAGTGAGTGGCAAGTAAGTGCCTATCACTGGTTACTTGTCTCTCACCGGAAACATTAGGAATTCAAATTTGATGACGACTTGACTAGGACATAGATTGAAACTTGAAGGGTTTTTGAGTTACTTTTACACTGTGCACAGGATGCTTAAGCTTGAGTCATACTTGATTTGTTTCCATGATTAAGCTTGTTATTGAAACTCTTTGATAGAGTTAGGAAAGTACATTAGGGTTTATGAATGCGTTGTAGAACATATGAATTTAGATTGCAGCATTTTGCTTGAGGACAAGTAAAGGTTTAAGTCTGGGGGTGTGATGTGCGTAGATTTTATATACTTTTATGCATGTTTTGACACACATTTACATATTTTGAGCATGCTTGATCTATGCATTTTTGTACTTCCAGTCTTCCTTTTAGCATATTTACTCTTTTTGTTCGGAGATTTGCTTTTATGTATTTTCTGTACACAGGAGTCGAATTCAGTGAAGATTCTGCATTCTTGGATAAAACTTATGAGCTAAGCAAGCGAGAAAGCACTTGACCATGTACCAGACACGGCCCTACATTGGTAGGAAGCTATGACTGTGTGGAGTTCAGAGGCTGTGTGACAGCAACAGCAAAGGAAGAAGTCCAGGTCGTGTGAACCTCACACGGCCGTGTCAAGTTTTGAAGCAAACCAGAGTTCAATCCTTACATGGCCGTGTGGATCTACATGGCCGTGTAAGGTTTCCAGAGACTAAGAAGGCCCTGGCTGTGTGCACCACACGGCCGTACAGGGTTCCCAGAGCTTAAAAGTGTTCTGGCCGTGTGCACCACACGACCGTGCTAAGTTTCCAGAAGCTAGGGCAGTCCAGGCCGTGTGGATCTACACGGCCGTGCTTGGAGGTCTTGAAGAGAGTTTTCCATGGTCATGTACCAGGCACGGCCGTGTATAGATGGCAGAGAGGGGAAAGGCTCTAGCCGTGTGAACCTCACACGGCCATGCCTCGGGGCCGTGTGGCGCCCAAAAGCTTCCCTCTATTTAAGGCCTCCTTGGAGATTTGGAAGGGGATCTTCTCCCCTTTGGGAGAAAGCAAGATTTGGTGGATTCCTCCCATTCTTGGGAGGATTTTTGGGCGATTTAAAGGAAGATCTTGGCGAATTCGACTCCGGAAGCGAGGATTGGATATGAAGATGGAGCTATATTATAGATAAGTTTTTCTTTCTTTCCTCTTCTTGGATTAGGATTGAAGAATGCTTGTAATCTTCTTATCTTTGGTCTTCTTCCTTCGTTTTATGGAGTAGATCTTGTTGTTCTAGGATGGAGGGAGTATTTGTAAGATAAATTGATGTAAACTCTTGTGGATTTGCCATTTCTTGTTTTCTATGATGTTGCCTAGTTTGTATCAATTGGATCTTGAATGATTAATTGTGATTAGGGCTTAATTCTCATTCTTGATTGATCGTTTAGATATCTTATAGACTTAGTAGGGATAAACCCTCACTCGATTTTCTGAGGGATCCATGTGACAGGTGCAAGCCCATGTAAGGACGTTTGGGGGATAATCTTGAAGGGGAAATGAGAATATTCAAAAGGGTAGGGTAGCTTTTATGATTCAATCCTTGTATCTTTATGGGTTAAGAAGCTATGAACTTCTATGTTGATATCCGAGGGAAGCATAGTAATAGGTGCAATCCTGTGTATGGACAACGTAGGTTCATATCTAATTGATTACATTTAAGTACAATTTCAGTCCTAAGCCGGTGATCTATTGCAAGAGAGAATCGACAACCTTCTACAATTCTTAGACAATTGAGAAATAAGAATTGGTAAACCATATACATTCAAGAGATCTTACAAAGAAACCAAAACTCCTAGAACCTCCCTTTATCATAACTCAAACCCCCAAATTCTTGTTTGTTAGTCTTCCATTTTAGATTTGTTTTTCATCCTTAGCATTTGAAACCAATTGATTAGTTGTTTAGCTAATTCGTTTTGAGATATTTCTAGTGCTTATTCGAGTCCCTGTGGATACGATAATCTTTTATATTACTTGCGACATTTCCGTACACTTGCGGATCGTAACATTCACCGACAGATAGGGATCGCACACCTTATGGACAACCGTGGACTAGGAGCATGTTATCTCTGAACCACATTAATGAGTGTGTCGTGTTTGGTTTGCTTTCTTGTCTTGTCTTTCAGATTAGTTTTCTTTTTATCGTTGGTATTTTTGCTATGCACTAACATTATAGGAAGAAAGTAAGCGATTTGGGGTGACGACTATTCAACCCCACTTCTAGCCAACCACCGGTCCTCAACAGTCAAGACATATGATAAGCAAGAAACACAAAGCATGACAACTTTAGTATAAATAAAATACCTAGATTATTTATCTAAGTGTTTCTATCCTTAAACTATTTGCTAAGTTCAAAAATAATCCTTAGTTGCCCTATCACTCAAAGAAATTTGCCAAAATCCCAACTTGGCATTTCTTTAACCTCTATCTTAATTGTGCTAATTAAATTTGGTCCAAATCTTTAAATTTTAGCACATTTTACTCTTCCAAAGAGTAAACATCAACTTTTCATTTTCAAGGTGTAACAATACCTTGAAAATGTCCAAAAGTACCAACTTCTCTGAGGTCGGGTTAACTACCCTTCCAATTAGAGTTGATACTTTCTAAACCATCTAGGGTGTAGAGAACAAAATCCAAAACTTATTGGTACTCCTTGGGTGCTCTAGGTAGTCATTAGGGATAACTTCCCTTAGTACCTTTCTAATAACCTTCTAGGCTTCTTAGAAGCCTTGGTCACAGTAGACTCTTCACGGTCAACTCTAGGGATAACTTTCCTTGTGACCTTCTTAGTGATTTTCTTAGGTTTCTTAGAAGCCTTAGTCACATTGGTCTTTTAAAGGTTAATTCTAGGGACAACCTCCCTTGAAACCTTGAATTGACTCCTACATCTAGGGTTAGTTCCATAGCTATATGAAACTCTATGATAAGAAGGGACATCCTTCTTGGATTTAGGTTTGTAACTCAAACCTCTCCTACCATTTGATGGTTTTTACCTATTTTGACCTAGGATATGCACATTTGACCCCTTAAATATATTTTTCATTCTTTTTAGGGTCTTTTCCAATTTATTAAGTCTTGACCTTAAGACTCGATTTCTATCCTTAAATCCTTAGATTTGGATTTTTCTTAATTCCATTAGACACTTTTATTATTAGACATATATCTAAAGTCCTTTGAATTTTTGCCTAAATTATTTTCTACCCTCCTATCCTTGGGTGAGATAGCCCTATCATGATATGATACATATTTTTTCTTAATTCTATCATGCTTCCTATTTTCATGATAAATAGCATTAAACTGATATAAATTATTTCTAGCATGCTTTTTTATCATTAGTTAATGGAATTGTATTAATAGATGATACCTTGGGTTTGCTATTACGAGCTTTCCCTTAAGTTGAGTTTCCTCCTTTGACATTGGTCAGTTTCCTCCCCTTAGGACATTGACTCTGATAATAGCCTTTTTGGTTGCAAGAAAAGCACCCAATGTGCTCCTTGCCTTTTTATACAACAGGGGCAACCTCCTTTGACTTCTTCTTTCCCTTGGGTGCTACTTAACCCTTCTTCTTAGCCAATTTTAGATACCTGCTCTTGTAGTGTCTATTTTTCCTTCACTCAAAATATATAATATGATTTTAATTATTTATAATTGAGATTATTATACTTTTGCTTGTAGGAGTGGCACATGATATTTCATTTGATCTTTCTTGACTTGCAGAGGTGACACCATCTTCTTCATTATCATTTCTAAAAGTCGAGGCTTCTTCTTGATCCGATATCAATGAATTGTCATCTCCCTCAATCCTTGAGGTGGATTCCTTTTCAACATCCTTCTCAAACGTTGAGTATCTCTCAACCTCCGAATCCTCATGCACATGAAACAAAGAGTATCTCTTTTTGCCTTTGTCCTTGCACTCTCTTGAGGATGAATCTTCTTTTTCTTCAAATGTTGAATATCTCCAACCTCTGAATCTTCTTCTTCTTGATCCAATGAGTCTCCCTCTTTAGATTTATCTTGAGTTGGTACAGTGGTGGGATCTTCATGAATCTTTGCCAATTTACTACAAAGATTCTTAGCATCTTCATACTATCCAATTTGGCTCAATATGTTGCTAGGCACTAGATTGACCAATAATTTTGTCACTTTCTCATTTGCCTCGCTTCTCTTGATTTATTCTTCACTCCATTTTCTTTTCTTGATGAGCTTGCCTTTGTCATTTGTTGGAGCTTGAAAGTCTTCCATTAGAGTAAACTATTGCTCTATCTCCGTCATGAAGAAATTTTCAATCCTTGAGTTCCATGAATCGAAGCTTGTAGATATGAATGGTGGAGGCACCCTTGTGTCAAATCTATGTCCATCTCAGAAATCCAACTTGAAGTTGAGCTCCCTTGATGATAATCTTTAACTTGTTGAAATTAGGGTTTCAACTTCTTCTTCTTCCTCTAGCTCATTGCCTTTCTGGTGAAGAGCAACCTCACTTTGATACCACTTGTTGGGACACTCTGGAAGCTAAAGGGGAGGGTTGAATGGCTCACTAGCTTCGTTGATGATGATTTGCAGCAGAAATCATGAAGCGAAGCTCCACCAATGCTAACACAAGGATTTACTTTATCCACCACAAGAAGACGTGACTAATCCAAGGATCCACACTCGAGCACACTCTCCACTATGTAAACACTCCTTCTTGGCACAACTAGAGATGGAGAAACCTCGAATAACTCAAGAACAAGAAATACAACTATAAATAAGGAAACAAATGTAACTACAAATCAAAAATGACTTAACACTTTAAACCTTGAATCCCTTGAGCTTTTCTTGCTTTGAAAGCCTCTTAAAGGTGGAAAATGCAGCAACACTTTATCTCTCATAACTTCCAAGAACTAGTGAACAAAGTGGAGAGGAGAGGTGGAGAAGCCACTTCCGTTTGAATCTCACCAACGGCTTTATTCTTCATGATCTAGGGCTTCTAATCAATTGGGCTTACTCCCCAATCAATTTCCATGTGAGATTTGAGCATTACCAGCTGTCCAATCTCATAATCGATGCAACAATCATATCTAAATCGATTAATTGATCGATTATGGCATCTGAATTGATCAACTAATCGATTCATCTATCTTCTGTGTTCATGCAAGAGGCCCCAGAATCAATTGATCAATCGATTCTCCCTATCTCGTGACATCACATTGCCTAATTGATTGATCCAATCGATTAGCATGGCCGAAATCAATTGGCCAATCGATTCTGCCACCTTCTATTCTAGTGATAGCCTGACCAAATCTATTGGTCAATCGATTAGGCCAAGCCTAATTGATTGAACTAATCGATTCTTACCATTTCTATGTTCTCGTAAGAATCTCATAATCGATTAACCAATAGATTAGCTTAGGGCCAATCAATTACCTTAATCGATTACCCAACTCTAACTTGCTTAATCCAAGTCTAGGGTTTCCTTTCCCAACATTCGGTCAACTGTGACTTGCTAGGACTTTCTCATGCCTAGCATTTAGTCAACCTTGACTTGCTGGGACTTCGTCACCAAGTGTTCAGTCAATCCTTTGACCCACTTGGACTTTTCTCCTTGTACCAAGTGTCCAGTCAGCCTTGACCAACTTGAACTTATTGTCTTATGCCAAGTGTCTGGTCAACCGCTAACTCACATGGACTTTGAAAACACCTGATTTCTAGTCAACCTTGACCCACCTAGATTTCCACATGCATGACTTCACTCACCAGGGTTTTTCATCACCTAGCTTCACTCACTAGGATTTTTCCACTTGACTTCACTCATCAAGATTTTCATTTGCCTAGCTTCACTCACTAGGACTTCCCAACTGCATGGCTTCACTCATCATAATTTCCTTCTGCCTAGCTTCACTCACTAGGATTTTTCCACCTGACTTCACTCATCAATATTTCCATGTGCCTAGCTTTATTCACTAGGACATTCCAACTACTTGGCTTCGCTCACCAGGATTTCTATCTGCCTAACTTCACTCACTAAGATTTTTTATTGTCTGCTAACTTCACTTACTAAGGCTTCTCAACTGCCTGACTTCACTTACCAGGACTTTCCAATTGCCCGACTTCACACACCTGGACTTTCTAACTACCAAGCTTCACTCAATAGGACTTTTCAATAACAAGTGTCCAGTCAACACTGACCCACTTAGATTTTCTTCTTCTACCAATCTTCGCATTGATCTTGCCCTTGCCTAACCTCTAGTTTAAACTTTTCAATAAAGTATCTAGTCAACCTTGATCAACTATACTCTTCTAATAAACTTTTTGACATCAATCTCCCATATGGTCAATTGCACCATATATCTCTATATATTGTCAAATATCAGATCAACCATAACCTATTTGACTTCTTCCTCTCGTATTGTCAAACATCAAAACTTATGCTCAACCAACTCAACCTAAGTCAACTTGATCAACTTTGACTTAGGGGAAATTCAACCAATAGGTTTTAGTAAAGGAGGTTAGGTCGTTGAGGGTTTTGACTGAGAAGGGTTCTGGAGAAAAATAATTAGGGATTTCAGAAGGATTTAGTGAATTTAAAAAATCATTAATATTTAATGATTATTAATATTGTATGCTTTGCATGCTATTAATATTTTAATAATAAATAGTTATAGTGTACATTTTTTACATGTTGTCATTTATATAAGTGAAATAGTATTAACAGCACAATCTACAAGTCATTAATATTATATTTTAATAGCGCACTCTACACATTGTAAAAAGGATTATTGATTGTATACTTTTTTACACGCCATCGTTTGTACAAATATAATACTATATGGAGCATATGTTCTTGGGTGTGTTATTAAAACTATTATTAACGATACACCTTAACTATGCGCCATTGATGAGTCACTGTGAAAAATTACATTTTTATTACGGGATTGCGCGTTAGGGATTGGGTTTCTTTTTTGGGGAATGATTATGTATTTTAATTTGTTAAGTGTGAAATAAAAATATACAAAGGTTTGGAGAAAAACTTTGTATATAAGAACCAATATATATATATATATATATATATATATATATATATATATATATATATATATATATATATATATATATATATATATATATATATAGTTTTTTAAAAATTGTTGTCATAGATACTAAAAAAGACGCTCATAGAAAATGCTTTTCAAAAAGCATTGTCTTTGACCCCCAAAAAATACTAATAGATAACCATTATGTGAAAAGGCTATCTTTGATAAGAAAAAAAAAACATAAATAATGATTTTCACTAAAAGTATTGTAAAAAAAAGGTAATACTTGATACAAAAAACATTGTCTTTTAAGTGTTGTGTATGAATATTTTTTCTTATAGTGTAATACATTTATGTAACTAATTATGAGTCTATATGATATAATTAAATTGAATCATACTCCATAAAAGTTCCACAAGTCAATACTATGTTGGTGCTGGGAGCACCAGATGATCGAACATGTGTTTTGATAATGACGAAGTTCAAAGTTAAGGTTACTTATTGTCTAACAAGTGTGAATGAACTTGTAGGAAAATCTTAAGTGTTCTTAGGAAAACCCTAGGGGGAGGTAACCCTACATCCTAAGGGGAGGTAACCCTAGGTTATGGAAAGGTCTAGCTGTAGTTAAGCACTGAAGTCTTAGTCTAGGGGACTGGGCGAAGTCTTGGTGGGTTAAGGACTTTGGGTGAAATCTTAGAGTCAAAGACTCTAGGTGAAAATCCTAGGGGTTGCGAACCAGGTGAAAGTCTGGATGGGTTATGGAGTAGGCATTCAGCATGAAGTCCTAAAGTCTCAGACGGTAAGCAAAAGTCCAAATGATCTGGAGGACCGATCTGGCAAAAGGTAAACTTTTATTAGAGTTGGTGAGGATGCATTCCCCAAAGAGGGAACAATATGCGTCGGTCCTACCTAGAGTTTTAGTGAAACTAAAAGTTATGACCGGATAGTTTGAAGGCTATCAAAGTTGATCTTTATATATTGTTTTATCTTTGATTCTAACTCTATTTTATAAGAATACTAACATTTATGTAGGGTCGAATTATGCAGTGCTCATTCGACTAAACGTTTGGATCAGTCGACCGAATCCCTAAGCCAGAAGACCAAATTTTAGCTCATGATGAAATATAGACCGAAGGTTCAGTCGATCGAACATGGAGGTTCGATCAATCGTACAGGAAGGTTCGATCGATCGAATAGGGAGGTTTGGTTGTCCAAACATGGAGGTTCAGTTGACCAAACGAGGGGATAAACTTTAGACCGGGTTAATCAGACCAAATAAATTGAGGAGCATCAAGGGTTCGGTTGATCAAACGGCGAGATCGTTCGACCGAATGAAGGCTCTATCCGAAGCAATAAAATTTGGATGGGAAGTTAGGTAGATTCAGAAGATTCTGTTGACTGAACACTTGGATCGATTGACCGAATAGGGTCGAGTAAAAGACTAATCCCAAGATCAATGGATCTGGATTAAGTCTGGTTTGGTTATAAAATGGGGTTCGACTAGCAGCTTTGGTAACAAACATTCAGACATCATTTAGAACTACTTCAACTCTTACGCGCTACTCTCACAATTGATGAACGACTGCTAATTCTATTATTATCTGTAACTTTATTTTATTACTATTATACTTCAAGTTTGTAATAATTGTTTGTGCTTATAATGATTGTCCAACGAAAGCGATCAACAATCATGAGCCTTAGATTAGGAGTCGTTATAGGCTCTGAACCAAGTAAATCCTACTTGTGTTTTGCAATTGTGTTTTTATCTTTTGTTGCGTCTTACTATGTGATTTTAAACAAAAAATAAATGTGAAAGCCATGAGTGCTATTCACCCCCTCTAGCACACATCGATCATACATAATAGTGCACCAAATCTAAGAATTATGTTAGCATTAGGTTTATAACAAGGCAAAAGTTAACAACTTAGGCTTTATATGATAACTTAACATGACTTGAATAATTAATAGGCTTTCAAATGCTCATGTAAAGCCTAAGTTTTGTATTAGCTCTTCAGCTTCCGACGCTCCGTTCTTTTGGGTGATTGTGGCCAACCGGAATAGGGCTCACCTGAACCCAATTCCCGGCCTTCTCCTCGAGAAGTCTTCCTCCCCGGCTTAATGTCCCTCGAACGTCGTGCACGTTCTTCTCGCCCACTGGTGTACTCTTCCGCAGCTCTCTCATCCTTCGGACGCACTAAGCCCGTTGGCTCCCTTCCCGTGCCATCCTTCTCGCTAGCTGCGTCTTCCGCTCGACTTCCTGCGCTCCTAAGCTCCTGGACACTCAGACGCAGGGATCAAACACAAAGTAGGACCTAACCAACTTGGTTGATCACATCAAATCTACCACGGGGTCCAACAATCTCCCCCTTTCTGATGTGCATCAACCGAAGTTCAAGTTAGGGTAAAAACAGATACAAAAAGTAATTTTAAAGAAAAATTATTTAACTAGCATCTTAAGCATAAGTTTTGCAATAAATAAAATTGCAACACATTTTAGAAAAAATATTAAAATTTTAACCATTCTAGCATGTTAAGCATAAGTTTTGCAATAAATAAAATTGCAACACATTTTAGAAAAAATATTAAAATTTTAACCATTCTAGCATGTTAAGCATAAGTTTTGCAATAAATAAAATTGTAACACATTTTAGAAAAAATATTAAATTTTTTTACCATTCTAGCATGTTAAGCATAAGTTTTGCAATAAATAAAATTACAACATATTTTAGAAAAAAAATATTAAAATTTTAAACATTCTAATTCCCCCTTTACTTGTCCATATCTCCTTAACTTGTAACCTTTCTTTCCCCCTTTGATCATAGCAAAAACGGGGTGATAACTAAAAAATATTTTAGAAAAGAAATTATTAACCTTAGTTAAAATTTCAAAAAAATTTCGAAGTAAGAAGGAGGTTTTTGAAAAAATTTTCTAAGTCAAATAAATTTTTGAATGTTAAAAAAAATTTCAAGTCAAATGAATTTTTGGATTTTCCAAAAAAAAAAATTTCAAGGAAAAATTAATTTTTAAAAATAATTCTTAGTAAAAATAACTGAGAGTTAAAGGGAATTCTAAGAAAAAAAATCTATGACTTTTTCACAATAATTTCTAAGTCAAAATTGATTTTTTTTTGAATTTTTTCAAAAAAATGTTTGAAAAACTTTCAAAGCATTATTTAGTTCTATTTAATGCTTTTTCAGAAAGTTAATTAAACATTTTCTTTCAATATTTTAACTTCCAGGTCGTGGCGAGACACTAGGCCCTCTTGGTTATTGGAGCAACAACCACTATCTTAGACAAAGCTTCCATAAAGAATTTCAATGTTTAATTTTCTCACTGTAAGCTTTTAACTAAAAGAGAAATTTAAACTAGCAAAGATTTTGGAACCCAATAAAGGTTCCTTCCTGCAGGGTTAGTCAAAAACTTAGGGGGTACATGATTTTTGGGTACTTTTCTAAGTTGACCCTGGTGTTTTCTAATGTGCCAATTTAATTTTCCAAAAATTCTTAATTTTGATTTAGGAAATTTATTTAAGCATGCATCATGATTTTCAATTTCTCAATTTCTAATTTTAATTTATCATTTTCCAATTTTATGCTATCGTATATCTCAAGTGGACATGCTTTTGCTAATTTCATTTTCAATTCTTTATTTTCTTTTTCTAAATCGAATAAGTCTTTAGAAAGCGATTTAATAAAGCGAAAAGACTGAGTCAGGGTTAGATTTCGTACCTGACTTACCTGACTCGGTGACGCTCCCCCTTCACTGTTGCTTTCTTCTTCTGATGTTCCTCCCCCTTCATCGATGTTTATCTCTGAGCTAGACGTTTCTTCTAGCTGTTGGTTGGCCATCAGTGCTATTCCCGAGAATTCTTCGACTTTTGATTCGGAGGACGACGAATCATCCCACGTGGCCTTTAGGTTGTGTTTGGGTTGAGCTGGATTCTTGCTCCTTTCCTTACCCTTCTGTTTGCTCTTCAATTTTGGGCAGTCCTCCTTGATGTGCCCTTCTTCGTTGCAGTTGTAGTAACGAATCGTCCTTTTCTTTCGTTGATGCCTCTGCGATCTAAACTTATTGGTATTAAAAAATTTATTGAAGCGTCTTACCAGGAGTGCCGCTTCGGATTCATCGACCGAGGCTTCTGAGTCAGAACCGTTTAATTTTGCCTTAAAGGCAATGTTCTGACTGGTCTTCTCTACTCCATTGGGCTCTGAAACTCGAGATTCGTGAAGTTCAAAAGTAGAAAATAATTGTTCTAAAGTACTTACCTCGAGGCCCTTAGAGATGTAGTACGCATCTACTAAGGAAGCCCACTCTGGAGTTCTGGGGAAGGCATTGAGCGCATACCGGATAGAGTCCCGGTTCGTTACCTCTTCTCCAAGATTGGTTAGTTGCGTGATCAGCTCTTTGATCCATGCTTGGAGCTACGCTACCATCTCGCCTTGGTTCATCCGGAGGTTCGTCAACTGGTTCCGGAGGATGTCGCGCCTCGTTAGCTTCGCTTCGGAGGTACCTTCGTGGAGCTCCAGGAATTTTTCCCAGAGATCTTTTGCCGAGTCGTAGCTTCCGATCCGATTTACCTCCTGAGGCGGCAGAACGTTGAGTAGGTGGAACTCATCCTTTCCGTTGGCGAAGAAATATGCTTGCTCCTTTTTCATCCAGGTGTCTTCCTCCTTATCTTTCGGAACTGCATAGCCATATTTCATTATTAAAAGAATGTCAAATTCAGTTTTAAAAAATGCCTCCATTTTGCGCTTCCATGTGGCGAAGTCTCCGTCGAAATTCGGGGGATGGATGTTCGCTCCGGCCATCGTCTTGATCGTAGTGCTTCAGTTGGCGGTTCGTCCTTCTGAGGCGATCAGACTCTGATACCACTTGTAGGTGCAGCGGTGGCCGGCAAGAGGGGGTGAATTGCTGAAATCAAAAATAAACCATACCCTCCTCGGATTTCAACTCAGAAAAGCAATAGAAAAATAATAACGAATAAAGAAATAGAAATTAAGCAGAAGACAGGAATTTAACCTGGTTACAATCAAGAGGGTTGTTAATCTAGGGCAGTGACAAAAGCGTAGTAGATCTTCTTTTGCTGAAGGCGGAGAAGCCTTTTACACTTTGAAAGCTTAGAACTATTGCTTGGAAAGACTATACAATTGAATGCTTGAGTTGTATTCAATTCCTAGCTCCAGGGGACTTTAAATAGCCTCTGGAAATCTAATCTCGAGGGTCCAAGGTGCCTCCAATAGGGGTCTAAGGTGCCTCCAAGAGGTGAGTGGATAAAACTTTATCCGTAGCTCTAAACGGTTAGTTTGACCTGTTCAAGGCGCCTTCAACAAGGCTGAAGGCGCCTTCAAGCTGGAGGCGCCTCCAAGCCTGATGGAGGCGCCTTCAAGCTGGTAGCTCAAATTCCAGCTTGCTTTCTTTAGCTTCCGACGCTCCGTTCTTTTGGGTGATTGCGGCCAACCAGAATAGGGTTCATCCGAACCCAATTCCTGGCCTTCTCCTTGAGCATTCTTCCTCCCCGGCTTAACGTCCCTCAAACGCCGCACATGTCTTCTCGCCCACCGGTGTACTCTTCCGCAGCTCTCTCGTCCTTCGGACGCACCGAGCCCGTCAGCTCCCTTCCCGTGCCGTCCTTCTCGCTAGCTGCGTCTTCTGCTCAACTTCCTGCGCTCCTAAGCTCCCCTCAGACATAGGGATCAAACACAAAGCAGGACCTAACCAACTTGGTTGATCACATCAAAACTACCACGGGGTCCAACATCATGGATATAAGATATAAAGTTGACATATGAGTATATATTATAGGATATGTACTGAATTGATTCGCTATAAGAATGGTTCATGGATTGTTATGTGAGTGTCATAAATATTCTCATAGTTTCTATTGAAATGAATAGTCCTTAAACCTGAAGTTATTATGGTTCCCTGTATAAGGGATTGTATACTTTGGTATCGGCAAATGTCACCTTTAAGAAGGTAGACTATAAAGTTGATCATTGGATATGCAATAACTTACACAAAGGAATGTAAGTGATGTAGATGAGATATATCCCTTCCATATGATGGAAGTAATATCTGTGGGCCCCTTGATTAAGTAGGACTACCAAAATACATGACCATGCTAAAATAAGTGAATTTAAGATATTGAGCTCATTTAGAGATTGATGTGCGTAGATTATATATATACTTTTATGCATATTTTAATGCACATTCACCTACTTTCTTTACATATGTTCCATGTATTTTCACTCCACTTTATCATATTTTTAGCATAATTATTTCTTTTCTCAAAGATCTTCTCTTGTTTGGTTTTCTATTGGCAGGATGCATTTTCAGAGAAAAAATGGCGTTGAAATGTATTTTAGAGAGATAAAAGAGGAAGAGCAGAGCTTGACCGTGTGGTTTCACACGGTTGTAGCTCTTCTCCCATGGGGCAAGCAAAGCATGGTCATGCCAAAGGGCACGACGTGCCACTCAACTAGAGGAGAACAAAGCTTTGGCATTGTGGTTTCACAAGGCCATGCCACTTCACCATAGCACAATCAAGCTAGGGTCGTGTGGTTTCACATGGTTGTGCCAAATTTCAAGAGTAAATCTAGAGTATTGTCGTACCATTGGCATGACCATCCCATTTTAATAGAGCTGCCTTATGATGTGTACAATCCGGAAGTACATGAGTGTCATCAAGTAATAAAATATTGATCCCACGAGGAATGTTGATTAAGCACGAATTAACTTTACATGGTAAATTATCTAGACAATTAGAGGTGGTTTGTCATGAATGCTTGAGATGAGATTGAGAAGAGAGAAGAGGAAAGAGAGAGAAGAGAGAAGAAAGTGAAGTTGGATTTGGGGATGGATAGATGCTTGGATTTCGGTTTTAACATGATGCTAGTTAATGCCCCTATGCATTGTTCATATCCTTAACTCCATGTTTACATTCTTATAGAGATTCTAACCAAAGTCTAGCATTACCTCACAAATATCACACTAAAGAGTATACTCCAAGTTCTAATGCCATTAAGTAAAGAAGTAACTCTAGAAAGTTAGGTTAGAAGGATTTCCCTTGTTACTAGGTCTCCCCAATCATATAATTACTAGAGTTATATAATTTACTTTCTAACGATAGTACTGGAGTATCAACTCTAATTAGAATGCCCTGTTGGATCGAAAACGCTAGAGGGGGGTGGGTGGTGGGGTGAATAACGCTCATGACTTTCACACGTTTCGTATTCGAAAATTCGAGTAAAAGCAGCGGAAATTAAAACACACACAAGAAGACCAAGATTTACTTGGTTTAGAGCCTAGGGCAACTCCTACTCCAAGGCCCATGTTCTTTGAGCGTTTACTTTGGGCAACAACTATAATCATGTAAATCTTTACAATTTAGGAATACAAGTACTGAATACAGAATTACAATACCGACAATATAAAGGATGAGGAAATTTAGCCGTTAGTTGTCGGAGCAGTAGAGCGTCGTTTGAGCGTTCAGAGCAGCGTACAAGTGCACAGGGTGTTAAATTCGAGATTGATGTCGAAGCTGCTTCCCGAGGCTTCTTTTATAGGCTCTACAGGACTGATCCAGATCCTCAAGGCTCGGGATCAAGTTTGACTCGAGGCGGATCGGTTGACTGATCCCCACGGTCGATCGACCGATTGGATGATCTTCTCCTCATCTGATCCGCCCGATCCGCTCACTCCACTTCGATCTGGTCAACTCCTATCTCCGATTCAGTCGACCGATAACCAGGTTCGGTCAACTGATCCCCTGGTCGAGCCCGGTCCACTCGCTGGAAATCCGATCTGCTGCTTGGGGGTTCGGTCGACCGATCCAAGCGTTCAGTCGACAAATCCTGGTCAGTTCTACCCCTGCACAAAAATATTAGTCTCCTGTAAAATAGAATTAGAACATATAATATATAAGGAAAATATGTTTGACAGTTTTTGGACTGTCCGGTTCTGACTTCGGATTTTCGACCGGAAACCCTAGGTCAAACCGACTCCTACTATTCCCTCTGCGGGGAACGCGCCCTCACCTACTCCACTCAGGAGGGCATACCTGATGCCAGTCTGGTACTCTAGACCGACTGAACTTTCTGCCTAGGGTTACCACCCCCTAAGACCTAGGGTTACCACTCCCTAGGATTTTTCTCTACCTAGGGTTACATCCCCCTAGGACCAAAGGTTACCCCTCCTAAGGATTTTCCTCCACCTTGGGTTACCACCCCCTAGGACCTAGGGTTACCACCCCCTAGGATTTTCCTTCATCTAGGGTTACCACCCCCCAAGACCTAGGGTTACCTCCCCCTAGGGTTTTCCACCTGCCTAACTGCAGTTAGTTCTTTCCTGAAAAACCTCATTCGCACATATTAGATAACAAAACATCTTAACTTTGAATTTCTTTGCCATAATCAAAACTTGGGTTCGATCATTGGATGCTTCCCACACCAACAATCTCCCCCGTTTTTATTATGGCAACTAAAATTCAAAGTTAAGCCACAATAAAGAAGTGCTGTAAAGATAACAGTGCAAGCATAACTGAAAAAATGGCACAAGTAAAAAAAATTTAATACAAAACTACCCCTTAATAGCAGTTTACAAAAACTCTCCCTTTTTATTTTGAATTTTGAATTACCAATTTTGAATTTTGAATTTTGAATTTGAATTTTGAATTACTCTCCCCCTTTGCCATATATCAAAATAAGAAAGAAAGTAAAGAAAAGTGATCAATGACCTTAGCTAAGTATAACTTCTTTTTAAAGAAATCTTTTTAGAAAAATAGAGAATTAGAAATACTTTGATAACCACTTAGCTTTTTAGAATAAATTTCCTTGTAATACTTTTAGCTAAGTGAAGAAAAGCCTTGAAAAGTACTTAAATGAATTTGAAAGGCTTTTACAAAACATTAAAAAAACTTTTGAAAAAATACTTAGCCAAATTTTAAGTACTTAACCAAATTTGAAAACACTTTTTGAAAGGTACTTAGTCAATTTTGAAAAGCTTTTTGAAAAGCACTTAGTCAAATTTAAAGTACTTAGCCAATATTGAAAAACTTTTTGAAAGGCACTTAGTCAATTTTGAAAAACTTTTTGATAAGTACCTAGTCAAATTTAGCAAGGGGAGTTTGATAGGAACTACCTCACTTAGCTTTTAAATAGGAAATTTTTTTGTAGGAAAAATTAATTTTTGAAATAAGTTTAGCTAAGGGAAAGTTTTGATTTGAAAAGTAACTTAGCTAAATAGTTTGTAAAAAGATGATAAAAAAAATCTTTTAGTAAAGAGCTCTTTTAGGGTTAAAAGGTTTATTTAATTTTTTTTTTTGCTTTAAATAATTTTAGCTAAGGTCACCCTCACAAAAAAACATTCAAAAAAAGAACCCTATAGTCCAAGCAAGTGTAAAAACAACTTAATACATAATTTTCTTAGCCACATGTCTTACCATTAGCTACTAGCTGTTTACTTAGAGAGCAATAGTTTTCACTTGGTTAGTCAACTTAAGTTAGTGATCCAGTTATATTTGACTAAGTCTGGATAACTTAACTTGATTGATGTAAGATAGGTATTTAGAGCCCAGACTTATGTCTATGCACAGACATAAGCATACTGAAGTCCAGGCAATACCCTATGAATCTCACACCATTCTATGTGTTTTCAAACACAAGCAAGTTAACCCTAGTGTACTTGTGAGATGCTCTGGCTAAAACTAGGGGTACATGATTTCTACGGGGTAAAATCCTAGGCTAAACCAGATTTTTGAAAAAATAACAAAAGTTGGAATTTTGAAAGATGTATTTCCTAGGATTTCAAAACCAATTTAAAAATATAGTAAGTAGAAAATAAGTCCTATTCTACTAAGCACATCCAAATTTATCTTCTAAGTGAACTGAACTCAAGTTCAGGTAAGGGCTTTGTGAATATGTAAGCTAGGTTTGATTTTGACTCAACATAATTAAGTATAATATCACCCTTAGCTACATGATCCCTTACAAAATAGTACTTTACTTCTATATGTTTAGTCCTTGAGTGGTGAATTGGGTTTTTGGTTAGATTAATTAAACTTATATTATCAATTGAAATTTTAGTTTTCTGACATTCTAGTTGATAGTCTTTTAGGGTATGCATCATCCATAATAAATTGAGATGCACATTTACCTAGGGCTATATATTCAGCTTCAGTGGTAGATAAAGTAACACAGTATTGCTTTCTGCTTGATCAACTTACTAGGCACTGACCTAGAAATTGACAACTACCACTTGTGCTTTTTCTTAATTCCCTTAAGTGTGATTTCAGGATTATTTATATTCTTAATTTTACATTCAGTTTTTGAAAAAGTGACCAAGTAACCTGAGTAACATAATTGGCTAATACTAAGTAAATTAAAACTAAATTGTTCAACCAATAACACTTTTCGAATATAAAAATCAGAATTTAATTGGATGTTACCTATTCCGATTACCTTATGGGTTCCATCGTTGCCGAACGTGATAGACCCTTGGTTCTTGAGTTTCAACTTAGTGAATTTCAGTCTATCTCTAGTCATGTGTCTGGAGCATCCACTATCTAGTATCCATTGATCCAAATCTTTATGTTCCTACATAAAGTATTTGATTTGGGTCAATTTATTGGATTTAGAAGATAGTTTGACTGAAATTATTTTAATGTTCTATCTCACCCAATCTAGATGATCAACCATGGTATTCCTATGGGTGTTTCTGAGATGGTTTGTTCTATTAATTGGGTTAAGTCAATTTAATTAAGTTGAATTGGATTTTAAGTAAATTAAATCATTAAATTGATTAGTTAAATTAAATTATTAAATTGATTAGTTAAATTAAATCATTAAATTGATTAATTGAATTGAATTATTAAACTGATTAATTAAATTAAATCATTAAATTGATTAATTGAATTAAATTATTAAATTGATTAATAGAATTGAATTATTACATTGATTAATTAAATTAAATCATTAAATTGATTAATTAAATTAAATTATTAAATTGATTAGTTAAATTAAATCATTAAATTGATTAGTTAAATTAAATTATTAAATTGAATTTGACTAAGTTTAACCTAGATCCATCTCACCTGATTATAAGTTATCAATCAGGGAACCTTAAGTAGTTTTGTGAGATAGTTATCTTTGATTTAGATTATTTCTAAGGATTAATTTACATTTGAGCTAAACTTAGTTTTTCCAATTGGTTAATTAATTTCGAAGATCGGCTCCCAAGATGTGGCGAGGCACTAGGCCTTCTTGGGTATAGGATCATTCACCACTTCTAGACAAAGCCTTTCAAAGAAAATATATATTTAATTTTCCTTTTGAAACCCTAAGGTTTAACTAAACAAGTGTAAATTATGCCTAGGTCCTTAAACTATCCTAATATGAACATGCTTATTAAAAAAAATACACAAGCATCAAGCAATTTTTATATATTTGTTAAGATGGTTTTTCTATTGGCTCCCCCTAGGGCTGTAAACAAGCCGAGTCGAGCCAAGCTTTGGGGTGTTCAAGCTTGTTTGATAAGATAACTGAGCCGAGCTTAAAATGAACCAAGCTTTTGAAATGAGTGTTCAAGCTTGGCTTGGTTTATTTTTTATGAGCTTGAGCTTGTTTGAAGCTTGGCATGAGCTTGGTTCATTTAGATGTTATCAAGCTCTCAATTCAAGCTTGGCTTGAGCTTGGTTTGAGCTTGGTTTGAGCTTGGCTTGAGCTTGGTTCGTTTAGATGTTATCAAGCTCTCAATTCAAGCTTGTTTGATTGTTTGAAACTTTTAATTGTTTGATTGGTTATTAAGATTGATAATTTAAATTTATTTATTTATTTTATTTTATTTAATTATTTATTTAGGATATTGAAAAGAGTTTTATTAATAAATATGGTTTGTGAATATTGTTCATGAACGTTGTTCACGAATATTGTTAACGAACGTTGTTCACGAACGTTAACGAGATGAACACATATGTGTTCAAGCTTGTTTGTTTAGCTTAACGAGTTGTTCAATCTTATTTGTCTAATTAATCTTATGTATTGTAACGCCCGCCCTTCCCCTACTGTTAAGCAAGGGCGGTGCTACGCGAACATACATACATGCATAAGAAATCATTGCAGCAGAAGAATTTTTATTTTTCTTTACAACTTAAAACTTAATCATATAACCAAAACATGTGAACATGCTATCATTCATGTATATAAAAATTTATTTACTAACTATTACTTGCAACATGATACATGCTTGTCTAACTAAAGCATAGAGCGTAATAAGATAAGAAGAAAACTAAACATGTATACTGTTCTCTAGAGTTCATGATCACTAACAATTCTCTAAATAAACAAGTACTTAGCATTTCGAGGTATCATGGAAGCAAGAGTAAGTATAGTTCACCTTAAGTATAAAACTTCCAACAAGTTCAAGCTAATATCATCAAAAGTAGCAAGAAGGAAATAGTTCACATGCAAAATGTAAAGCCCGAAAAATTCCCAAATTTATTTTAGAAATATCCTATGATTTCTCTAGATTTTTAGGATATTTTTACATAATTTTTGGAGTACCGGAAGTAGCAAAAACAAATAAGTCGCAAAATAGCTTAGGCGGGAATCGAACCCGAGACCTATGGTTTAAGGGATAATGCTAGTAACCAGTTGAACCCAGCAGGGCCGTGCTGAAAGAGAAGGAAAACATTTATATTTATATTTGAGTTGGGCCTAGTTACCCACTTAATATAAATATAAACTTAAGTTGGGGTTGGGTTATATTATTTTGGTTCGGCACATCCTTCTCCACCGAAACCCTCCCAACACCACCGCCGCTTCTTCCTTCTTCCCCTCTTCCTCACGCACGGCACACCAAGCCAAGGGTCAAGGGAACATCTTCCGCCGACGACTCCAACACGAAAAAGGTTCTTCTCCGCGAGAGGAACGCGAAGACGCGAGCGGATCGTCGAGAAGATCATCTCCACCGGAATCCTAGCGAATAGAATCGTAAGAAATTACGAACAGGAGGTAAGAAACCCCTCACATGCAGTATAATTGCTCTCGCTTGTTATTTTTGGCGTTAGTTCAGTAGTTCTACAATTTTCAGTTTTAGGGTGTGCTTGTAGTGCACACCAAGTATTCTGTAGAATGCCCAGTTCAGAAGGATGCACCAGTAGGCGTCATAACAGCATGTAAAATGTATTAGAAACATTTTATTCAGCTTATTATCAGTTATTACAGCTGTATGGATCAGATATCCATTGGGTGGGCTCCCACAGTAGCCTCTAGGTTCAGATAACCTAGCTCTAGGTTCAGATAACCTAGCTCTAGGTTCAGATAACCTAGAACAACAAAGTAAAATAAAACAGTATTCAGTATTTTACTTTTATTCAGATGGCACTGTACTTGGATCAGATATCCATGGGCTGGACTCCCACAGTCATCCCTAGGTTCAGATAACCTAGTAACCCTGCTGGATTCGGAACTTGCAATCCCGGGTCTCGTAGGGATGCGCGCACAGTAAGCACAGTTGCCAGGGCCCCAGCAGCATGTTTAGTATTTTCATCTATTATTATATATAGTTTTCCAAATATGTAATTAGTGATGGAAACACTAAATTAGTTCAGTTTCAGTTAATTATCTCAGTTAAGTTTCATGATTTGAGTTCATGACCAGTTAGATGTATATGCATGATCAGTTCAGTTTTCATGCTTAGTTTTAGATATAGTATGCTATGCTCAGCTTGTTTGTATGCCATGAACAGTTCAGTACATGTTTGTATGCCATGTCATGTTGTCATGCTCAGTTCAGTTTTAAAACAGCATGTTTTATAAACATAATCGCATTGTTGCATGTTTTTGTGAGGTAGATGGTTTCTTACTAAGCTTATTAGCTTACAGATGCTACTTTTCTTATACTGCAGATACCGGTAAAAGAAAAGTGGACTAGCGGAGGCTGGAGGGCGATGCTACGATGATGTGTGTGTGCAAGGGGTCTGGAATAAAGATCCTTGGGATCTATACGCTTTTATCTCAGTTTTAGTACTTAACATGTCTAGTTTTATGACTTAGTCTTGTTACTAGTCGTTATAGCTTAGTAAACTATGTCTAGTTTAGTTTATCATGTTTAGAATGTTAGTACTTACGTGCTAGAGTGTTTTTCATGTATCTAGAGCTTATGTATGTGATTATGGGCACGAATCAGTGCTGGAAATCAGAAATTCTGATTTCATTTCAACTATCAGAGCCTGGATCGGTCAGCAGACCGATCCAGTGCCATTTATTCTCCTGGATCGGTCAGCCGACCGATCCAGATGGATACAGTAGTCTACTGTATCTCCCAGGATCGGTCAACCGACCGTTCCATCCGCGAACAGAGAGTTCGGGATGAAATCAGCGGTCACTGATCGGTCAGCCGACCGATCAGTGAGCAGCTGGATCGGTCGGCAGACCGATCCAGCCAGTGTTCCTGTGCGCGATCAGTGAGCCACTGATCGGTCCGCCGGCCGATCAGTGAGCAGCTAGATCGGTCGGCAGACCGATCCAGCCAGCGTTCCTGTGCGTGTTAGTGGATCGTTCCACGGACCGATCCAAAGTTCCAGTTCCCCCCCCCCCCCCCCCAGCGTAGCTATGAATATCTAGAAGGTAGTTAAGTATAAAATCACTCTCACAGTATTAATAGAGGTAACTACCATAGTTTGGTAATGTTTTATTTTACCCAGTTTTCGCTCAGTACAGCACAGTAGTTTCAGTAGTTAAGGTAGCGATCCGGCTCACAGCTTAGTACCCAGGAGTCGGGTCGTTACAGAGTGGTATCAGAGCAAGTTCCTCACTTCCTACACACACATCAGCATTGTGCCTACAGCTTCCAAGTAAGAACATCTCTCACTCAGTTTTGTTTTCAGCTTTCATATCAGTTATATGTGCTTTCATGTTTGCTCTCATGTTGGTAGTTAATTAATTCATGTTTACAGTAATAGTATTTAACATGTTACCAGTTGTTAACTATAACATGATAGCCTAGTTATATATATATGTATTCTCTGCTATTTAGAAAATGGTACGAGGACGTCCAGCTAAGAAAGCATCAGCGGCTGAGCCCCAGCAAGAGGCAGGCAGTTCAGTGCCTCCCCCAGACCTTACAGCACTAGTGGCTCAGCTGAACAGCAGCAGGAGATAGCCTCCTTAAAGGCTAACCAGCAGACTACTCCCCCAGTCACTCCAGTACCGAACCTCACGACTCCAGTAATCACAGAGGTTGTACCAGCTCAGCCTGCAGTACCAGTCCCAGTAGCCCCAGTAGCAGGGGCTAAGAGAGAAGCTTACCTTGTCCAGTGGCAGAAAATTAAGCCCGAGAACTTCTCAGGCACCAGCGAACCATGGGATGCTCAGGCATGGTTTAAAACACTAGAAAGCACGATGGAGCTTCTAGACTGGCCAGAGCATGAAAAAGTGAAGTGTGCCTCCTTCTGTTTAACAGGAGACGCACGCATGTGGTGGGAGCGGATTAAATCGAAGTGGCCAGTAAACCAGATGACATGGGCCAACTTCGAGAAAGAATTCTTCGAGGAATTCTTTCATATGCAAGTCACGAACCGACACTATGACGAGTTTACAGAATTTCGTCAGGGCAACCTATCAGTTCAGGATGTCGTGAAGAAATTCAACAGGTTGGCCCGTCTGTGTCCAGAACTAGTCAGCACAGAGAAGGAACGAGTACGGTTGATGCTGAAGATGCTCAGACCAGAGATCGCAATGAATGTGGCTGGTGGCGTTCATAGGCCACAAACCACAGAGGAGCTAGTGAGTAGTGCTTTGATCACTGAGCACTATTAGCACAGCATCACCCAGCAGAAGCAGGTTTCCACAGAGGCCAAGGGACAAACTGGCTCAGGTACTCAGCAGAAACAACAGGGACATAGCTCCAACTGGAAGGGGAAACACAAGGCAAGCAGTGACCCAAAAGGAGGGCCAGCTGGAAAACATTCCAGACATCCCAAGTGTGCTACTTGTGGGAAACACCATCCAGGAGTTTGCCGCAAGGGTACGCGAGGTTGTTTTGAATGTGGATAGGAAGGGCACATGGCTAAGTAGTGCCCGAACAAGAACAGTCTTCCTCAGCCTCAGCCGATACAGTATGGAGCTCAGCCAGCGCAGCTACACCAGATGTATGCTGCCTTAGATGGTCCACAGATCAGTCAGGGCAGATTAGAAGCCCCCACAGCTAACACGAATGCCAGGATTTTCTCACTGACCAGAGAGGACGTAGCAAATGCCTCGACAGTTGTCACAAGTCAGATCAGTATTTTACAGCATAATGCAACTATCTTATTCGATACTGGGGCAACCCACTCTTATGTATCCAGGGCGTTTGCCGAGAAATTAGCAACACCTCCAAAGTTACTCAATAGTCAGTTTCTGACAACACTACCCTCAGGAGACATTATGGCATCTACACACTGGCTCAGAGTAGTGCCAGTCATTATAGCAGACAGAGAACTTTTTGGTGATCTGATAGTGCTAGAAATGACTGACTACGATGTCATCTTTGAAATGGATTTTCTGATCAGATACGGCGCTTCTATAGAGTGCCGTAAACAGAAGGTCATATTCCAACCTGAAGCAGGAGTACAGTTAGAGTACATGGGAAAACTAAAGAGAAAAGCTAGGAAGTTTCTCTCAGCACTGAAAGCACAGCAGCTAATGGATTCAGGATGCATGGGATTTTTAGCAAATGTAGTCAACACCAGCCAGGACAAGAACCAACAACTATCAGAGGTTTGAGTCGTTTGTGACTACCCAGCAGTCTTCCCTGAAGAGCTACCAGGCTTAGCACCAGACAGGGAGATTGAATTTGAGATAGAGCTCATTCCCGGCACAAATCCAATTTCCAAGGCACCGTATCGCATGGCTCCAGCAAAATTAAAGGAACTTCAGGATCAATTACAGGAGCTTCTTGACAAGGGTTTCATACGCCCTAGTCACTCACCATGGGGAGCACCTGTGTTGTTCGTGAAGAAGAAGGATGGAAGCATGCGCCTATGCATAGACTACCGTGCCTTGAACCAGGTCACAATTAAAAACAGGTACCCTCTCTCCAGGATAGATGACCTGTTTGATCAGCTAAAGGGAGGCACAGTGTTCTCTAAAATTGACCTCAGATCAGGATATCACCAGGTTAGAGTCAAGAAAGGTGATATACCTAAAACAGCTTTCAGGACCAGATACGGACATTATGAGTTCGTAGTCATGCCTTTCGGCGTGACAAATGCTCCAGCTACTTTCATGGACCTCATGAACAGAGTATTCAGAGAATACTTAGACAAGTTTGTCATCGTGTTCATCGATGACATTCTTATCTATTCAGGCACTCAGGAGGACCATGCAGAGCATCTGAAGATAGTTTTGCAGATCCTTCAGCAGAACCAGTTGTACGCCAAATTCACGAAATGTGAATTTTGGCTAGACCAGGTAGCCTTTCTCGGTCACATCATCTCCAAGGATGGTGTTATGGTAGATCCCAGCAAGATAGAAGCAGTAAGTAACTGGAAGAGACCTAGGAACGCCAGTGAAATCAGAAGCTTTCTGGGATTAGCAGGCTACTACAGGAAATTCGTAGAGGACTTCTCCAGGATAGCCTCCCCACTGACAGCTCTCACCAGGAAGAATAAGAAATTTCAGTGGACAGAGGACTGCGAGAACAGCTTCAGCGAACTAAAACGGAGATTGACCAGTGCTCCTATTTTAGCTATACCAAAAAACACAGACAGCTTCGACATCTACAGTGACGCCTCTAAATTGGGATTAGGAGCAGTACTGATGCAGCAGGGCAAGGTGATCGCCTATGCCTCCAGACAACTCAAGGATTATGAGAGGAACTATCCTACTCACGACCTTGAGCTTGCAGCAGTGGTGTTCGCTCTCAAGATTTGGAGGCATTATTTGTACGGAGCTCAGTGCAGAGTGTATACAGATCATCAAAGTCTGAAGTATCTGAATATGCGATAGCGCAGATGGTTAGAGCTGGTCAAGGATTATGACATAGATATCCTCTACCATCCAGGAAAAGCTAATAAGGTAGCAGACGCACTCAGCAGGAAGTCCAGTGCTACCTTATTATCTTTAGCAGCTATGTCACCACCCCTAAGGAAGGAGATTACAGCTTTTAGTCTCGAGCTTATAGTCGGGCAACTTTCCACTATGTCCTTAGCATCTACCTTGCTTGATGATATCCAGACAGCTCAGGAGCAGGATCCTGAAATCCAAAAAATCAAGCAAGGGTTAGCAGAGGCAGAAAGTGGAGAGTTCAGAGTGTCCGCCAGTGGGGTAGTGTACTGTGGTGACAGACTTTGTGTTCCAGATCAGGAGGAACTACGAAAACAGATTCTAGACGAGGCTCACAGGACTCCCTATGCGATGCATCCTGGTTCCACCAAAATGTATCAGGATCTAAAGAAACGATTTTGGTGGCCTGGGATGAAGCGAGATATCGCCAGATACGTCAGCATCTGTCTAACCTGTCAGAGGGTTAAGGCAGAACATCAGCGACCAGGAGGAGTTCTGCAGCCGATCCAGATTCTAGAATGGAAGTGGGAGGATATCTCTATGGACTTCATAGTGGGATTACCCAGAACCACAAATAGTTTTGATGCCATCTGGGTAATAGTCGACAGGTTGACTAAATCAGCCCACTTCTTAGCTATCAGAATATCCTATTCCATGGAGCAGCTAGCTCAGTTGTATCTCAAGGAGATTGTCAGGCTGCATGGAGTCCCACGAACCATTATATCAGACAGAGACAGCAGATTTACATCACACTTCTGGAAGTGTGTACAGTCAGCTATGGGTACCCAGTTAAAATTCAGCACAGCCTTCCATCCTCAGACAGATGGTCAGACGGAGCGAGTAAATCAGGTACTCGAAGATATGCTCCGGGCTTGTGCCCTAGATTTCAAGGGAAGTTGGTGCAAATATCTGAGTCTAGCAGAATTTGCATACAACAACAGTTATCAGGTCACTATCGGCATGGCACCTTATGAGGCACTCTATGGGCGGAGGTGCAGATCACCAATCTGCTGGTATGAGAGTGGTGAACAGAAGGAACTAGAGCTTCAGACAGATCTAGTAGCAGATACCACAGCAGCCATACAGCAGATTCGCCAGAGGATAGAGACAGCACAGAGTCGTCAGAAGAGCTATGCTGATACACGACGCAGACCCCTAGAGTTTTCAGTTGGGGATACAGTTTTCCTTAGAGTAGCTCCCATGAAGGGAGTCATGCGTTTTGGGAAGAAGGGCAAGCTAGCTCCCAGATATGTGGGACCATACCTTATCACGAAGAGAGTGGGCAAGGTAGCATATGAGCTAGAGCTACCTCAGGAGATGTCAGCTGTCCACAACGTATTTCATGTCTCCATGCTGAAGAAGCATATTCCAGACGCCACCCAGGTGATTGAGCCCCAGTTGGTACAGGTTCGTGATGATCTCAGCTATGACAGTCGGCCTATTCAGATAATAGACCGAGCAGTAAAGAAATTACGGAACAAGAAAGTACCATTAGTCAAAGTCAGCTGGCAAAATCACACAGCAGCAGAGGCGACTTGGGAGACAGAGGCTAGCATGAGACAGAAGTACCCAGAATTGTTTTAAGTTCGGGGACGAACTTTTTATAAGGTATGGGGGATTGTAAAGCCCGAAAAATTCCCAAATTTATTTTAGAAATATCCTATGATTTCTCTAGATTTTTAGGATATTTTTACATAATTTTTGGAGTACCGGAAGTAGCAAAAACAAATAAGTCGCAAAATAGCTTAGGCGGGAATCGAACCCGAGACCTATGGTTTAAGGGATAATGCTAGTAACCAGTTGAACCCAGCAGGGCCGTGCTAAAAGAGAAGGAAAACATTTATATTTATATTTGAGTTGGGCCTAGTTACCCACTTAATATAAATATAAACTTAAGTTGGGGTTGGGTTATATTATTTTGGTTCGGCACATCCTTCTCCACCGAAACCCTCCCAACACCACCGCCGCTTCTTCCTTCTTCCCCGCTTCCTCACGCACGGCACACTAAGCCAAGGGTCAAGGGAACATCTTCCGCCGACGACTCCAACACGAAAAAGGTTCTTCTCCGCGAGTGGAACGCGAAGACGCGAGCGGATCGTCGAGAAGATCATCTCCACCGGAATCCTTGCGAATAGAATCGTAAGAAATTACGAACAGGAGGTAAGAAACCCCTCACCTGCAGTATAATTGCTCTCGCTTGTTAGTTTTGGCGTTAGTTCAGTAGTCCTACAGTTTTCAGTTTTAGGGTGTGCTTGTAGTGCACACCAAGTATTCGGTAGAATGCCCAGTTCAGAAGGATGCACCAGTAGGCGTCCTAACAGCATGTAAAATGTATTAGAAACATTTTATTCAGCTTATTATCAGTTATTACAGCTGTATGGATCAGATATCCATTGGGTGGGCTCCCACATTAGCCTCTAGGTTCAGATAACCTAGCTCTAGGTTCAGATAACCTAGAACAGCAAAGTAAAATAAAACAGTATTCAGTATTTTACTTTTATTCAGATGACACTATACTTGGATCAGATATCCATGGGATGGACTCCCACAGTCGTCCCTAGGTTCAGATAACCTAGTAACCCTGCTGGATTCGGAACTTGCAATCCCGGGTCTCGTAGGGATGCGCGCACAGTAAGCACAGTTGCCAGGGCCCCAACAGCATGTTTAGTATTTTCATCTATTATTATATATAGTTTTCCAAATATGTAATCAGTGATGGAAACACTAACTTAGTTCAGTTTCAGTTAATTATCTCAGTTAAGTTTCATGATTTGAGTTCATGACCAGTTAGATGTATATGCATGATCAGTTCAGTTTTCATGCTTAGTTTCAGATATAGTATGCTATGCTCAGCTTGTTTGTATTCCATGAACAGTTCAGTACATGTTTGTATGCCATGCCATGTTGCCATGCTCAGTTCAGTTTTCAAACAGCATGTTTTAAAAACATAATCGCATCGTTGCATGTTTTTGTGAGGTAGATGGTTTCTTACTAAGCTTATTAGCTTACAGATGCTACTTTTCTTATACTGCAGATACCGGTAAAAGAAAAGTGGACTAGCGGAGGCTGGAGGGCGATGCTACGATGATGTGTGTGTGCAAGGGGTCTGGAATAAAGATCCTTGGGATCTATACGCTTTTATCTCAGTTTTAGTACTTAACATGTCTAGTTTTATGACTTAGTCTTGTTACTAGTCGTTATAGCTTAGTAAACTATGTCTAGTTTAGTTTATCATGTTTAGAATGTTAGTACTTACGTGCTAGAGTGTTTTTCATGTATCTAGAGCTTATGTATGTGATTATGGGCACGAATCAGTGCTGGAAATCAGAAATTCTGATTTCGTTTCAACTATCAGAGCCTAGATCGGTCAGCAGACTGATCCAGTGCCATTTATTCTCCTGGATCGGTCAGCCGACCGATCCAGATGGATACAGTAGCCTACTGTATCTCCCAGGATCGGTCAGCCGACCGTTCCATCCGTGAACAGAGAGTTCGGGACGAAATCAGCGGTCACTGATCGGTCAGCCGACCGATCAGTGAGCAGCTGGATCGGTCGGCAGACCGATCCAGCCAGCGTTCCTGTGAGCGATCAGTGAGCCACTGATCGGTCCGCCGACTGATTAGTGAGCAGCTAGATCGGTCGGCAGACCGATCCAGCCAGCGTTCCTGTGCGTGTTAGTGGATCGTTCCACGGACCAATCCAAAGTTCCAGTTCACCCCCCCCAGCGTAGCTATGAATATCTAGAAGGTAGTTAAGTATAAAATCTCTCTCACAGTGTTAATAGAGGCAACTACCATAGTTTGGTAATGTTTTATTTTACCCTGTTTCCGCTCAGTACAGCACAGTAGTTTCAGTAGTTAAGGTAGCGATCCGGCTCACAGCTTAGTACCCAGGAGTCGGGTCGTTACACAAAAGCTTAAACCATATATAAGTCCTGAAACACAAAACAGATCTCTTCCACCATGCCACTACTACACACATCCTCTGCCCCTCCTACTGCTCCCTTTAGTTTAACCATGCTTTACCCTTTTCTACAGTACAAGGAAAATAAACTATAAGCACATAGGCTTAGTAAGAATCTTTCCTACTCACAAAAACATACATCATGAATCTAATCAAACAAGCATAAGCATAAGGTAGTAGCATGTTCATGTAGGCATCAAAGACATATCACACAAGATCATTTTCATGAAGCATAATAATCATGTAGCATGAGATAAGCATATGCAAGATGTTTTTTTGAAAACATATATCCTAATCATATAGCATGAAACAAACATATGCAAGATATTCTTTTGAAAACATATATCATAATCATATAGCATGAAACAAAAATATGCAAGATGTTCTTTTGAAAACATATATCATAATCATATAGCATGAAACAAACATATGCAAGATGTTCTTTTGAAAACATATATCATATAGGTACTTAAACATAAATCTCAACATGAGGGCCCGACATTCTACCACATACATGAATTGCGCATATCCTAAATAAATCCGAGGTAGCTAATCTCGAACCTACTAGGAACTAGGCCCGTTTCCTTGACCATCGACCTAGGGGCAACTTAGGAGCCCATCCCATGGACCATTCTTAGGGTCCGGTACAAGCCAATTCAAAAGTAAAATAGTATATCATGTTCTTGTCATATCATGAAACATAGCATGTTCTTGTC
Organism: Zingiber officinale; assembly: GCF_018446385.1. Taxonomy (NCBI): domain Eukaryota; kingdom Viridiplantae; phylum Streptophyta; class Magnoliopsida; order Zingiberales; family Zingiberaceae; genus Zingiber; species Zingiber officinale. The sequence goes on along the minus strand of NC_056006.1, from coordinate 55,432,422 downwards.
ATATCATGAAGCATATCATGTTCTTGTCATATCATAAAGCATATCATGTTCTTGTCATATCATGTTCTTATCATATCATGAAGCATAACATGTTCTTGTCCTATAATGAAACATATCATGTTCTTGTCATATAATGTAGCATATCATGTTCTTGTCATATCATGAAGCATAACATGTTCTTGTCATATAATGAAGCATATTATGTTCTTGTCATATAATGAAGCATATCACATAGCATAACATAGAGAGTCATTATCATGCATGGTTAGGGTTTTGAACTTTCCATAATTCCTAATCCACATCTTGGCCGAAACTTGCATGGACATGATCTTAAATTTTTAAGCAACTTTAACCAAGAAAAGCATCATACTAGCATCACATCATACATAGCATAACATGGGAGAAAACATAAGCAAGTCTAGTTGGAATTAAGCTTCCCTAAGTCCCTTCCTTTCTTCTTTGCCGAAACTTACAAGGTATGACCTTAGGTTTTAAGCACTTTTAAAACAAGGAAAGTATCATACTAGCACCACATGGTACTCATCCTAACATGGGAGACTTTTAGCAACATAAAAGGACTTCTCACCCTATTTTTCCTTGGTTGGCCGAAACTTACAAGAGGTGTCATCCTAGGTGTTAAGCAACATAAAGCATGGAAATTTTACACTAACGCCATATAATGGATTACACACCATGAGCAAGCATAGTTAGGTTTTAAAACTTTCCTAAATCCATTTTATTCCTCCTAGGCCGAAACCCTAAGAGCATGGTTCTAGGTTTTTTTAGCAACTTTAAAACATGGAAACCTATCACATACCATAAGGAATCATAAACAAGCATAGTTTAGGTTTAAAAACTTTCTTAAATTCATCTTATTCTTTCTTGGCCGAAACCTGAGAGCATGGTTCTAGGGTTTTTAGCAACTTTAAAATATGAAAACCTTAACTAACATAATATAGTAGATCACATACCATAAGGAATCATAAACAAGCATAGTTTAGGTTTAAAAAATTTCTTAAATCTATTTTATTCCTTCTTGGCCGAAACCCAAAGAGCATGGTTCTAGGGTTTTTAGCAACTTTAAAACATGAAAACCTTAACTAACATAATATAGTAGATCACATACCATAAGGAATCATAAACAAGCATAGTTTAGGTTTAAAAATTTCTTAAATCTATTTTATTCCTTCTTGGCAGAAACCCTAAGAGCATGGTTCTAGGGTTTTTAGCAACTTTAAAACATGAAAACCTTAACTAACATAATATAGTAGATCACATACCATAAGGAATCATAAACAAGCATAGTTTAGGTTTAAAAACTTTCTTAAATCTATATTATTCCTTCTTGGCCAAAACCCTAAGAGCATGGTTCTAGGTTTTTAGCAACTTTAAAACATGAAAACCTTAACTAACATCATATAGTAGATCACATACCATAAGGAATCATAAGCAAGTATAGTTTAGGTTTAAAAACTTTCTTAAATTCATCTTATTCCTTCTTGGCTGAAACCTAAGAGCATGGTTCTAGGGGTTTTAGCAACTTTTAGAACATTAAAACCTCGAAAGCTACTTGTACTATAGGTGAGGGAGATACTTACATCCTCTTGCTTGGGTTGACTAAGAGAATACCCTTGGTGAAGAAGAAGGAGAAGACCCTTTTCGCATCTAGAATTCCCTTTTCCTTATTATTTTTCTTGCAAGAAGAAGTGTGTTTTAAGGACCTCCCTTTGTGAAGTTTTTCTTAGGGAGAAAGCCCTTAACTTGAATTCGGCAATGGGAGAAATAGGAGCTTGGATTTTTCGGTGAAGGAAGGAGAAGGAGGAAGAAGGAAAAGAATAACTTTTCTTTCCCTTTCTTCTATTTATTCTCCATGAAAGGGAGAAGAGAAAATACCTTTTCATTCTTCCTTTCATTTATTCTAAATGAAGGGAGAAGGGAAAATGAACTCATCATGCTAAATGAAGGGGGAGAAAGAAAAGATAAACTTTTCTTCTAAGTGAAGGGAGAAAGGTGTCCCTTCACCATCCCTACCCCTAACTACAATTCCCCTTTCGTTCCTACCAATACTTTCTCTTGGCCTATTGGTTATCCCATACTACTTAAAACTTGCCACTTGTTAAGAGGTTCAAGGTTCAAGTCTTGACCACTCTTCTTTTTTTTTTCTTTTCTTTTTGGTTCCATTTTCTCTTATTCTTAAAAGAAATTCATATGAAATTGCTGAGCGTTACATGTATATTGAACGAACATAAACAAGCTCTTACCAAGCTAAACACCAAGCTTGTTCACAAACTCTTGGCTCATTTACAGCCCTAGCTCCTCCCCCTAGATCATAGCCTCGATATGGTTTATCAAGGTAATGTACTAGATCCTTGGGGACCCAATATTGACCAACTCCAACTTGATTAACCAAGTTGGACTTAGGTATCCATGCTTGTACTATCTTTCTATTCGGTCTGTTAACAAGCGATAAATAAGACCGATATTTCTTTTTAGTTCTAAATCCTAGTTTGGATCGATTGTATACGACTTTCTGATTTCCAAGAATCAAGTCAAGATTCTTGGAACCTAGTGTAAATCGTTCCAATGTCCCTTTCAAATCTTTGATTTGAATTTTCAAGCTGGAATTCTCTTCCTCAAGCTTTTGGACTTGAGTTGAGATTCCAGTCTGAACCGATTCAGTCAAGGATTCAAAATTAGACGCTTCTTTAAGGGAAGTTACCTCCTTTAGAAGCGACTTGATCAGAATGTTGGACATAGCTAATTTTTGCATTAAGTAATTGATTAAATTGTATAAATGACGTGTACTTACAGGGGGGTTTGGCCCTTCGAAAATGGATATGGATCCGTGGCTTCTCTCGAACTCAGCTTCCTATTCGTTCTCACTTCCGGAATCGCTGATTTGATCCCGGGTCGTCATTACGAGATAACTCATCTGTTCGAGTTCTTCATTGTTGGACTCTTCTGAGGATGACTCGTCCCAGGTCACCTTTAGGGCCTTCTTCCTTCTTGTCTTTTTTGTATTTTTCTGGTTCGAGCAGTTGGCTTTGATGTGCCCCTTCTGGTTGCATCCGTAGCATGTCACCTCAAACTTTACCTTTGAGTTTGGTTGGGCCTCTTTGGATTGGATGACCTTTTTGGCATCCTTCTTGTTAAAGCCCTTCTTTTTCTTATAGAGCTTTCTCACCAGGTTGATGAGTTCTTCCATGAGCTAATCATAGTCGTTGTTCGAATCGGGTTCTTCTTCTGACTCTGGTTCGGTTCTGCGCTTTGTTTTAGCTTCCAGGGTTCTTCCTGTACCTACAACCAAAGTTATGCCTTTCTTGGTCGGGCATGAGTTAATATGTTCATGTAATTCGAATTCCACAAATAGCTCATCTAATTTTATTAAAGAAATCTCTTTAGAAACCTTGTAAGCATCTACCATGGATACCCACAAGATATTCCTCAGAAAAGCGTTTAGAGAATACCTGATTACATCTCTGTTTTCTACCTTCTGTCCGATTGCTTGTACACCGTTGAGTAGGTCTTGTATCCAGGCGTGCAGTTGGCTAGCCCTCTCATTTTCTTGCATTTTAATATTGTATAGTTTATTGAATATTAAATCTCTCTTGCTTACCTTGGTGTCGGGCGTTCCTTCATGAAGCTCGATCAGCTTCTCCCAAAGTTCTTTGGCACTCGAGAATAGGCCGACATGGTTCAACTTCTCCTTCGATAGGCCGCACTAGAGGGTCCAGGTTGCCTTGGCATTCGCTTCAACCTTTTTGATAAGAGTCGTGTCCCAGTCCTCATATGATATTAGCTTACCGGCGCCATCAGTTGGTAGTTGAAACCCAATTTTGGAGATCATCTAGACTTCAACGTGAGTCTGGAGATATGCCTCAATCCAACCCTTCTAGTAACCAAAGTCATCTTCGGTGAAGAGTGGTGGGCGAGCGGTGCTATACCCTTCTTCAACAGCCATGTAAAAATTCTTGCATAGAAAAACAAACAGGAAACGAGCCCCAGGACTTGGTCCTAGATTTGCAGTGTGGTATTAAGTAATAAATTACGATCTTGAGTGGTGTTGCACTAGCTTCGAGAGAAATCCGATTAAGAAAGAAAACTAGATCAGAAGCCAGCAAGAATACCAATTCCGATCGACTCCGAAAAACTGAAAAACACCACGAACAAGTGCTTGATTGGTGGTTGAACCAAGTCGAAGTGCCCCCGCTCTGATATCAATTGTTGGATCGAAAGCACTATAAGGGGGGGGGGGTGAATAGCGCTCGTGACTTTCACACATTTCATATTCAGAAATTCGAGTAAAAGCAGCGGAAATTAAAACACACACAAGAAGACCGAGATTTACTTGGTTTGGAGCCTTGGGTGACTCCTACTCCAAGGTACACGCTATTTGAGCGTTTACTTTGGGCAACAACTATAATCGCGTAAATCTTTACAATTTAGGAATACAAATACTGAAAAAAGAATTACAATATAGACAATATAAAGGATGAGGAAATTTAGCCATCAGTTGTCGGAGTAGCAGGGTGTTATTTAAGCGTTCGGAGCAACGTACAAGTGTACAGGGTGTTCTGTTCGAGATTGATGTCGAAGCTACTTCCCGAGGCTTCTTTTATAGGCTTTATAGGACTGATCCAGATCCTCAAGGCTCGGGATCAGGTTTGACCCGAGGCGGATCGGTCGACCGATCCCCATGTTTGGTCGACCGATCAAACAATCTTCTCCTCATTTGATCCGCCCGATCCACTCGCTCCGCTACCGTGTTAATTCTGCATGGCCGTGCCACTTAACCAGTGCAGAAGATAGGCATGGTCGTGTCAACTTGCATGGTTGTGCCACTTAACTAGTGTAGTAGATAGGCATGGTCGTATCAACTCGCACGACCGTGCCACTTAACCAGTGTAGTAGATAGGCATGGTCGTGTCAACTCGCACGCCCGTGCCACTTAACCAGTGTAGAAGATAGGCATGGCCGTGTCAACTCACACGGTTGTGCCACTTAACCAGTATAGAAGATAGGCATGGTTGTGTCAACTCACACGACCGTGCCACTTAACCAGTGCAGAAGATAGGCATGACTGTGCGGATCTCACACGACCATGACACGGGTCGTGTGGCGCCCGTGCCCTAGCCTATAAAAGGGTCAAGAACCCTATTCTTGGTATCATCTTTGGTTCGGGACTTCGTTCCTCTCCTTGGGAAAGGGTTCTCCCCTTCGGGGGAAACCCTAGAGTTTCACCCACACCATCCCTTGACATTCCGTCCATCTCCAGAGCAAGGAGGCATCCCCAAGATATAGGAAATCTCGACAAGCATCTCGTCTTCCCCTTCTTCTCACATCAAGGGTTGTAAGTATGCTTACTTCATGTTTTGCGGTTGTTCTTCCCTCACAATGGAGTAGATCTCCTTTTCTATGGATGTAGGGAGTAGTTTTGGATAGGGTTTGATCTAAGACTCATGTTTATGCCTTTACTTATTGGATGATTTTTTTTGTTTTGTTTCTATTTGATATCCATGAGACTTGCTGACATTATCTCGCCATACTGATCGATTGTGTAGGAATTGCTAATTTCATAAAGAGAAGATCTTAGATCGTACACCCGAGGGGCCCTAGTGACAGGGGTAACTCGTTCACGGACATCTTGGATACTCCCTTGAAAAGAGAGGCAACTTCTCCATAAGGAAGTAAGAGACTGAATTAAACCCTTATCTCTATCCTTAAAGACACCGATTGGATTTGCATTCTTGTGATCTACCGAGGCGCCCTAGTGATAGGGGTTAACCGTAACAAGATTTCACAGGGATCTTCTCTGTTTAGTGATTAAGGATAGTAGCTTTAACTTTCATCAAATGCATGTCGATTGACAATGAGGAAAAGATAGAATATGATACATCAGGTTCCACCACAACGAAACTAAAATCCTAGAATCCATTTACCAAAGCTCAATTCCCTCCAAGATCGATTCTCTCATCCTTCTCTTTCTCTCTTCAATCACTCTCGTTAGTTTGCAAGCACCAAAGACAACTTTCGATCATCTAGATAACTTACTTTGTGACATCTCTAGTGCTTAATCAACAATCCCTGTGGTTCGACAATCGTTTATATTACTGATGATGAATCCATGCACTTGTAGAATCGTAACAAGTTTTTGGCGTCGTTACCGGGGACTTGGTCATATTAACTTGAGTAGGATTCAAAGGCTAATAGCCGATGGACTCTTGGGTTCAATAGTATTGGAAAACATTCCAACCTGAGAATCTTGCTTGGAAGGAAAAATGACCAAGAGACCTTTTAAGGCCAAGGGGTATAGAGGAAAAGATTTATTCAGTGTCCTAATGAGTCTTGTGCATACAAAAAGTGTGACGGAAACGTGGTGGTATTTCTTGTATTATACATAGATGACATTTTGTTAATTGGCAACAATGTCAAAGTGTTGTCAGAAGTAAGGGTATGATTGTCCAAGCAATTTGATATGAAGGACTTAGGAGAATGCAGACATATTCTTGGGATCAAAGTATTAAGGGATCGCAAGAAAAGAATGTTGTGCTTATACCAAGCCTCATATATCAATATTATCCTAGCTCGTTTTAGCATGCAAATCTCCAAGAAAGGTTTTCTACATTTTCTGCATGGAGTATCTTTATCTAAAGATATGTCTTCTAAGACATCAAAAGAGATAAAGGAAATGAAGGCAGTTCCTTATGCTTCAGCTGTAGGAAGCCTATTGTATGCAATGTTATGCAAGAGATCGGATATCTGTTTTATCGTGGGCATGGTTAGCAGATATCAAAGTAACCCAGGACAGGAACATTGGACTGTCGTAAAGCATATATTTAAGTACTTGAGAAGGACTAGAGATTATAAGCTGGTTTACCAAGCAGATGATTTGCTCCCTGTGGGTTACACGGATTCTGACTTCCAATCAGATAGGGACAATAGTATGTCTACATCAGGTTATGTGTTTACTTTAGGAGGTGGAGCCAAAGCATGGAGGAGTGTTAAGCAGAAATGCGTTTCAGACACAACCATGGAAGCTGAGTATATGGCAGCCTCTGAGGCAGCCAAAGAAGTTGTATGACTCAGGAACTTTTTGATAGACTTAGATGTGATTCCTGGTTTGCTCAAAATCATCACAATTTATTGTGATAATGGTGGTGCAGTAGCAAACTCGAAGGAATCACGAGACAATAAGGCAAGTAAACATATTGAGTGCAAGTACCACCTGATACGAGACATTATAAAGCGAGGAGAAGTTGTTGTCGCCAAGATTGCATCAGCAGATAACCTGGCAGATCCTTTCACTAAGGCCCTTTCGGCGAAAACTTTTGATCGACATGTTGAGGGGATGGGAATCAAATGTATGGCAGCATTTATGGCAGCATAGTCTTTTAGTATAAGTTGGAGATTGTTAGAATATATACTAAAAGTCTAGCTTTTTGTATAAATATTTATTTTTAAATAAGAATCACATTGGTCAAATGTCTACATTTATGCTAAATGTTGTTATTCATTTAATTTAGATTGAAGATAATATGGTGTGTAGTGTCACACAGAAGATTATGTTATTAGTTTCTTATAAATTATAAATAGTAGCTCACAACCAAGATGGAATGGGACAAGCCATTGGAGTAGTTGTAGTGTAATTTGGTATTAGTTTATCTTGACTATAAAATTACACTAGTACATTATGAATGTATTTAGCAGGACCATTTGAGATAGTTTCTTTTTATACTGACTGTAAAAAAGAACAGGACCACTGTTATTATGGATGTGTCTACTCATAATCATGATATAATAATAAGCACGTATACTTAATATTTATTTCTTTAATTTACCAAAGGGTGAGATTTATTTCGTTAAATCAATAGGCCCGATAAGTTGGGAAATGATATTACTTATATGGTGTGTTGTTGATTATAGAATGAAACTATGTCCTAATAATCTAGGTTGATGATGTCCCCTTGAGGAGCTGATAAGGATTGTCATGTAAACCCTACATGTGGACTTAGTGAGACATGACAATAAGGTTGAGTGGTACTACTCTTGGAGCTAAGATATTAATTAAGTGAGTTATCAGTAACTCATTTAATTAGTGGGCATTCGATATTTTAAACACAGGGAGACTAACACACTCATGATAAGAAGGAGCCCATATTGTAATATGGGATTGGTGCGATAGTGCAATAATAACTCATTAGTGGTATGAGCTATTATTGAAGATTTTGAGTTGGGTGTTCGGGGCGAACACGGGAAGCTCAAGCACATCGGGAGACAAAAACTGTTGGTTGCTACTCAAAAAACCTAACGGTTCCACTGTATAAAAATTTTGTACAAAGGTCTGAACCTTTTCCTAGCTACCACGTGTTCTTTTAAATTAAACTTGGATAGCCTGCGGAACTTAACACGTTTGATCCTAACTTTAATTTATTTGTTCTTTTAGGTTTAGACTTGGATCTCCTGTGGAACTTAACACGTTCGATTCAAATCACCTAGGTCACGAAGATAATTAAATATCTATTTCCAAAATCGGCTTCCAGTACTACATGGCGAGACACTTGGCCTTCTTGGATATGGGAGCAACCACCACCGACTAGACAAAGCCTTTTAAGGAAATTAAATATTTAACCTTCCCATAGTAATCCTAGGTTAACCGCTAAGAACAATCAAATCACAAGGAAAAGAAAAAAATAAAAAAACACAACTTCGAAAACTAATTAAAAAAACTAGAATCGCATGCCTCTTGTATTTGGTATTTTTACAAAGAAACAAAAATAACATGATGCGGAAAACAACTATTAGTTATACCTTTCTTTGTGAATACCTCTTGATCTTCTACCGTATTCCTCTTCTAATCTCAGACGTTGTGTGGGCAACGATCTTCCGAGACGAGAACCACCTAGCACCTTCTTCTCCTTCCTTCAAGTTTCGGCCAAGCACAAAACTTCCAAAGGATGAAGAACCTTTTCCACCAACCAAGCTCCAAGGGATGCAAGCTTTCTCTCCTTCTTCTCCAAGCTAAGATCCGGCCACCACTTGATCTCCAAGAAAGATGAGAGGTTCGGCCACACCAAGGAGAGGAGAGAATTTGAAGAAGTCGGCCACACCAAGGAAGAAAAGAGGGAGAAAATACAATAGAGGTTGTGTCCATGAAGGCACCCAAACCCCCTCTTTTATAATCCTTGGCCTTGGCAAATAAGGAATATTTAATAAAACCTTCCTTAATTCTATTGCCATTGAAAAAGAAAATTTTAATTAATTAAAATTAAAATCCTTTTCTTAATGCATATGGTCGGCCACATCAAACAAGCAAACAAGGAAATTTTTCGCTAGAAAAATTAAAACTTCCTAATTTGCATTCGGAAAAATTTTAAAATAAAATTTCTCTTTAATAATCCCTTCATGGTTGATGCTATAAAAGAAAATTTCTATAATTTTAAAATTTATCTTTTCAACATGTGGATGATTTATAAATAAGGAAAGTTTTTACCAAAATTAAAATCAACCTTTTAATCTATAAATAAGGAAAGAGATTTAACTCTTCTCTTAATCTTTTGTAGAATCTTATAAAATGAAATATTTTAATTTTTAAAATCTCTTTTAAATCATGTATTCCACGTAAGAAAAAATTTAAATTTAAAATTCCTTTTCTATTTTTATTGGCTGACCACACATAGGTTGAACCCATGCTTGGGCCGGCCACAATCAATCTTATCTAAACATGGTTTGCCCGACCCCTTGCTTGGGCTCCAAGGAAGGCTTGGCCGGCCCCCTTTATATGGGTGTGAAGGTGGGTATAGGTGGGTATAATTCTCTATAATTAAGAGGCTACGATAGGGACTGAGAAGAGGAATTGGTTTTGGTCTCCTGATAAAATTAAGCATCCCGTGTTGCCCCGAACACACAACTTAATTTTATCAATAATAATTCATTCCACTAGAGAACTATTATTGAACTACCGCACCAATCCCAAATTACATTTTTGGGCTCCTTCTTATTATGAGTGTGTTAGTCTCCCTGTGTTTAAGATAATGAATGCCCACTAATTAAATGAATTACTGACAACTCACTTAATTAATATCTTAGTCCAAGAGTAGTACCACTCAACCTTTTTATCATGTTAGACTAAGTCCACCTGCAGGGTTTAACATGAAAATCCTTATGAGCTCCTCTTGGGGACATTCTCAATTTAGATTTCTAGGACACAATTTCCTTTTATAATCAACAACACACACTATAAGTGATATCATTTCCCAACTTATCGGGCTTATTGATTTATCAAACTAAATCTCACTCATTGATAAATTAAAGAAATAAATATCAAATATATATGCTTGTTATTATATTAGGATTAAGAGCACACACTTCCATAATAACTGAGGGCTTTGTTCCTTTATAAAGTCAGTATAAAAGAAATGACCCCTAATGATCTTACTCCATACACTCTAAGTGTTCTAGTGTAATTATATAGTTAAGATAAACTAATACCTAATTACACTACGACCTTCCAATGGTTTGTTCCTTTCCATCTTGGTCGTGAGCTACTGTTTATAATTTATAAGGTACTGATAACATTATCTTCTGTATGTGACTCCACATATTATGATATCTACAATATAAATTAATTGAACAACTGTAAATAAATGTAGATAATTTGACCAAATGTGATTCTTTATTCAAAATAAATGTCTACAAAAGCTTAGGCTTTCAGTATAACTCTAACAATCTCCCACTTATACTAATGACTAAGCTGCCATATCTGCTGCCATACATCTGATTCCCATACCCTCCATATGCCGATCGAAAGCTTTTGCTGGAAGGGCCTTAATGAAAGGATCTGCCAGTTCATCTGTTGATGCAATCTTGGTGATGACAACTTCTCCTCGCTTCACGATATCTCGTATCAAGGGGTACTTGCGCTCTATATGTTTACTTGCCTTATGGGCTCGTGGTTCCATCGAGTTTACAACTGCACCGCTATTATCACAATAAATTGTGATGATTTTGGGCAAACCAGGAATCACATCTAAGTCCATTAGAAAGTTCCTGAGCCATACTACTTCTTTAGCTGCCTCAGAGGCTGCCACATACTCAGCTTCCATGGTTGAGTCTGAAACGCATTTCTACTTAACACTCCTCCATGCAATGGCTCCACCTCCTAAAGTAAACACATAGCCTGACGTAGACTTACTATTGTCCCTATCCGATTGGAAATCTGAATCCGTGTAACCCACAGGGAGCAAATCGTCTGCTTGGTAAACTAGCATATAATCTCTAGTCCTTATCAGGTACTTTAATATATGCTTTACTGCAGTCCAATGTCCTTGTCTAGGGTTACTCTGATATCTGCTAACCATGCCCACGATAAAACATATATCAGGTCTCGTATACAGCATTGCATACATAAGGCTTCCTACAGCCGAAGCATAAGGAACTACTTTCATGTCCTCTATCTCCTTTGTTGTCTTCGGAGACATCTCTTTAGATAGAGCTACTCCATGTCTAAAAGGTAAGAAACCTTTTTTGGAATTCTGCAGGCTAAAACGAGCAAGGATTATATCTATATATGAAGCTTGGGACAGACACAACATTCTTTTCTTGCGATCCCTTATAACTTTGATCCCAAGAATGTGTGCACAATCTCCTAAGTCCTTCATATCAAATTGTTTGGACAACCATACCCTTACATCTAATAATACCTTGACATTGTTGCCAATTAACAAAATATCATCTACGTATAGTACAAGAAATACCACCACGTTTCCGTTACACTTCTTGTATACACAAGACTCATCCAGACACTGAATAAATCCATATGACTGGATTACTTCATTAAACGGGATGTTCCAAGACCTTGAAGCTTGTTTCAGTCCATAAATGAACCGATTGAGCTTGCACACTAGATGCTCTTTGCCTTTTTCAATGAACCCTTCTGGTTGCTTCATATGGATGTTTTCTTCAAGACTTCCATTAAGGAAAGCTGTCTTGACATCCATTTTCCAAATCTCATAATCCATATGAGCGGCAATGGATAAGAGTATCCGGATAGACTTAAGCATGGCTACCGGTGAAAAGGTCTCCTCATAATCGATTCCCTCTTTCTGAGTGTACCCTTTCGCAACAAGCCTTGCTTTGAAGGTTTCTACCTTCCTGTCTATCCCTCTTTTCCTTTTGTAGATCGACTTGCATCTAACGGATTTTACACCATCAAGTGGTTCTACAAGCTCCCAGACCTTATTAGAGTACATAGACTCTATTTCAAAATTCATTGCCTTTTGGCAAGATACTGCATCTATATCTTGGAGTGCTTCGTTATATGTTCGGGGATCAGGTTCATGTTTACTCGGGATCAAGTCCGAAGACTATCCCAAAAACATAAATCTCTCAGGTTCCCTCACAGCTCTCCCACTATGACGAGGCATCGTCTGTGGTTGTGTATCATGTGTGACACGTGTTGCAGTCTCTTGTGGTACTTCATCTTGTACTGTTGGTACTAAAGTAGACGTGTCATCTCTAAGTTCTTCTAAAACAATTTTGCTACTGGGCTTGTGATCCATTATATAGTCTTCTTCTAAAAATTGGGCATTGGTGCTAATAATGACCTTCTGGTCTTTAGGACTATAAAATAAACCACCTTTCGTTCCTCTGGGATAACCCACAAACACGCGAACTTCTGTACGAGATTCTAACTTATCAGCATCTGGTTTCAGCACATGTACTGGACTACCCCAAATCCGAATATGTCTTAGACTGAGCTTTCGCCCATTCCACAATTCTATGACAGTAGAAGATACTAATTTAGAAGGTACTAAGTTCAGAATGTGCCTTGCCGTTTCAGAGCGTATCCCCAAAACGAATTTGGTAATTCTGATTAACTCATTATCGATCTAACCATCTCCATAAGAGTCTTATTCCTTCGTTCTGCCACACTATTCTGTTGGGGTGTACCAGGTGCGGACAATTGGGATTGAATCCCAGCCTCTGATAAGTAATTCCTAAACTCTCCTAAGAGGTATTCGCCACCACGATTGGACCGTAGTGTCTTGATACTTTTACCTAATCGTTTCTCCACATCAGCCTTGTACTCTTTGAACTTATCAAAGCACTCGGACTTGCGGCGCATTAGGTAAATGTATCCGTATCTTGAATAATCGTCTATAAAAGAGATAAAATATTCAAAACCACCTCTCGCCTGGATAGACATAGGACCACACAAATCAGAATGAACCAATTCTAACGCTTCTTTGGCTCTATACCCCTTGGCCTTAAAAGGCCTCTTGGTCATTTTACCTTCCAAGCAAGATTCACAAGTTGGAAATTTTTCCAACTCTAATGAACCCAAGAGTTCATCAGCTATAAGCCTTTGAATCCTACTTAAGTTAATATGACCAAGCCTTAGATGCCAAAGATACGCTTGGTTCATTTCCGAATGTTGTTTTCTCTTATTTGAGTTAGAAGATGTGTTATAAATTTTCATATTTTGCTTTGTGGGAGAAATTGGATTTAAAGTATATAAATTGCCAACTAATGCACCAGAACAGATAATCACTTTATTTCTCTTTATAACTATATTGTTATTAAAGGAAACAGAATATCCATCCAAATACAGTTTAGAAACTGAAATTAAATTCTTTCTAAAATTGGGTACATAAAGACAATTTCTTAAAACCAATTTTCTATTCCTATCAAAAGATAAGTAGACGTCTCCCACTACAACAGCCGCCACCTTAGTAGCATTGCCCATGTAGATGGTTATCTCTCCTTCATATAATCGTCGGGTTTCCTGGAACTCCTGCAAAGAATTGCATACATGATCAATGGCTCCCGTATCTACACACCAGGTGCTGCTAGATAACACTGCTAAACATGTTTCAACAACTAGAGCATGAGATATACCTTTGTTGTTTTGATTCCTACGAGGACAGTCCGCCTTCCAATGCCCTGACTGCTTGCAGATGAAGCACTTGCCCTTCGTCTTCTTCACTCCAGCTTTAGGTCCTGTACTCTGAGATTTATTCACTTTCTTTGCTGAGCTAACTTGTTTCTTCTTCTTCTTTCCTTTCAGTTTAGAAGTAGAACCATTTTCAGCATAGTGAATCTTAGAATTGTGACGAAACAAACTTTTGCTGCCTGAAGTTCTGTCAGTAGTTTTGCCAATGAATATAACCTTTTATTCATAGTATAATTCAAGCGGAATTGCTCAAAACTTCTAGGTAGCTTTTGGAGGATCATATCGATCTGGGTTTCCCCATCAATTTCTCTTCCAAGGATTTGTATTTCGTTTAGATAAGCCATCATCTTTAGGATATGATCCCTCATAGGAGTACCCTCTTACATGTTGGTCGTCATTAACTTTCTCAAGGCTTCTTGCTTAGAGGCCCGATCCTGGTGACCAAAGAGTTCCTTGAGATTGTTCATAATATCATAAGCTGTTGGTAAATCTTGATGCTGATGTTGCAATACATTTAACATTGAAGCTAAAATGTAACATCACGCCATCTTATATGCTTTTACCCATTTCTTATGATACTCAATCTCCTCTTGGGTAGATTCACCATTGGGTGCATCAGGCCAAGGCTCAGTTAGTACAAACTTATAACTTTCAGCAGTAAGAACAATGTCCAGGTTCCTTTTCCAATCTATGTAGTTAGGACCAGTAAGTCTGTTCTCTTTTAGTATGATAGCCAGTGGGTTGAAAGTCATCCTAAGAATCACAAATAACTTTTGGTCAGAACTCTAAATTTAGAATAATATTGATTCCTCAAACAATACTATTTTAAATTAACCAACACCTCAAAACACCATGAATTTTATATGCCACGATAGTGTGGATGTATACAAATTCAACATTTGTAAAAGGAGGGTGTAACCCATTAATTTTATTATCTTGTCAACCTAACTTTTTGACAAATAAAATTAATAGTTGATTTCCTTTGGTCACACGAATAATAACAGTGACTCCGATGGGGAGGATACTATTAGACGTGCCTAAGTGTATACCATTACTTAACACTAAGTCCATTAATAAGATTGTGCCCCTTCCGATGGGGAAGATCACACGCTCTTAATTGATTTCCTTTAGTCATCCAAAATGGAAGTTTGATCTAGTGATCCACAAACAAACTCATCCGATATGGAGGAAGGCACTCAGAGCCAACGCGCAAGTTTGTTTGCATCACTTACAAACCAGTAATGGAGACCGTGGAATTTATTTAAAATTCCACTCCCACTTAGTTATTTAAAGTGAGGAATTTTGACTATACTAGCCTACTTAACATGCATACTAACAAGCACACACAACACAGCATAAAAGCAATAAATTGAAAAACTAATTTTCAACTATTATGGCTTTTATCTATTGTTGTCCTCCGTGTGTTGCCATCCCTAGCTGCTGCCAATTTTGGCCACCGCCACTGGGTCTAGTTGTCGCACCCATCTTGCTCCTTATTTCGCTGCGCCTCTGGTACTCAAAAGGTTCCACGCCTTGCAAGATTCGGTCCGCGATATAAATAGAATTTTACATTTTTCGATCCTATATTCCTCGAAGGAATGTACATGTATATAGATAAAAAAAATAAAATCCTAATAAAACTAAATAAAGCTCCTGCTGTATTTTATAATACAATCATGCACACACAATAAAATGACCTTGACATGTCCAAGGGTCCAATCACACACACAATAACTATAAGCCATAATAGTTGGATCCTGTATCCACAAAGTTAGCACATCCTACTATTATCCTGCCTAAATTATGTATGACTTGTGTATAATTAAACTAATACCAAATACACAGAGGCAAAACCCTAACTCTGATACCAATTGTTGGTTGCTACTCGGAAAACCTAACGGTTCCACTGTACAAAAATTTTGTACAAAGGTCTGAACATTTTCCTAGCTACCATGTGTTCTTTTAAATTAAACTTGGATCGCCTGCGTAACTTAACACGTTTGATCCTAAGTTTAATTTATTTGTTCTTTTAGGTTTAGACTTGGATCTCCTGCGGAACTTAACACGTTCGATACAAATCACCTAGGTCACGAAGATAATTAAATATCTATTTCCAAAATCGGCTTCCAGTACTGCGTGGCGAGACACTTGGCCTTCTTGGATATGAGAGCAACCACCACCGACTAGACAAAGCCTTTTAAGGAATTTAAATATTTAACCTTCCTATAGTAACCCTAGGTTAACCGCTAAGAACAATCAAATCACAAGGAAAAGAAAAAAGAAAAGAACACAACTTCGAAAACTAATTTGAAAAACTAGAATCATATGCCTCTTGTATTTGGTATTTTTACAAAGAAACAAAACTAACATGATGCGGAAAATAATTATTAGTTATACCTTTCTTTGTGAATAATGACCTCTTGATCTTCTACCGTATTCCTCTTCTAATCTCGGATGTTGTGTGGGCAACGATCTTCCAAGACAAGAACCACCTAGCACCTTCTTCTCCTTCCTTCAAGTTTCGGCCAAGCACAAAACTTCCAAATGATGAAGAACCTTTTCCACCAACCAAGCTCCAAGGGATTCAAGCTTTCTCTCCTTCTTCTCCAAGCTAAGATCCAGCCACCACTTGATCTTCAAGAAAGATGAGAGGTTCGGCCACACCAAGGAGAGGAGAGAATTTGAAGAAGTCGGCCACACCAAGGAAGAAAAGAGGGAGAAAATGGAATAGAGGTTGTGTCCATGAAGGCACCCAAACCCCCTCTTTAATAATCCTTAGCCTTGGCAAATAAGGAAAATTTAATAAAACCTTCCTTAATTCTATAGCCATTGAAAAAAAATTTAATTAATGAAAATTAAAATCCTTTTCTTAATGCATATGGCCGGTCACATCAAACAAGCAAACAAGGAAATTTTTCGCTAGAAAAATTAAAGCTTCCTAATTTGCTTCCGAAAAAATTTTAAAATAAAATTTCTCTTTAATAATCCCTTCATGGTTGATGCTATAAAAGGAAAATTCTATAATTTTAAAATTTATCTTTTCAACATGTGGATGATTATAAATAAGGAAAGTTTTTACCAAAATTAAAATCAACCTTTTAATCTACAAATAAGGAAAGAGATTTAACTCTTCTCTTAATCTTTTGTTGAATCTTATAAAAGGAAATATTTTAATTTTTAAACTATCTTTTAAATCATGTATTCCACATAAGAAAAAATTTAAAATTAAAATTCCTTTTCTATTTTTATTGGCCGACCACACATAGGTTGAACCCATGCTTGGGCCGACCACAATCAATCCTATCTAAACATGGTTTGCCCGGCCCCTTGCTTAGGCTCCAAGCAAGGCTTGGTCGGCCCCCTTTAGATGGGTGTGAAGGTGGGTATAGGTGGGTATAGTACTCTATAATTAAGAGGCTACGATAGGGATCGAGAGGGGGAATTGGTTTTGGTCTCTTGATAAAATTAAGCATCCCGTGTTCGCCCCGAACATACAACTTAATTTTATCAATAATAATTCATTCCACTAGAGAACTATTATTGAACTACCGCACCAATCCCAAATTACATTTTTGGGCTCCTTCTTATTATGAGTGTGTTAGTCTCCCTGTGTTTAAGATAATGAATGCCCACTAATTAAATGAATTACTGACAACTCACTTAATTAATATCTTAGTCCAAGAGTAGTACCGCTCAACCTTATTATCATGTCGGACTAAGTCCACCTGCAGGGTTTAACATGACAATCCTTATGAGCTCCTCTTGGGGATATTCTCAACCTAGATTTTTAGGACACAGTTTCCTTTTATAATCAACAACACACACTATAAGTGATATCATTTCCCAACTTATCGGGCTTATTGATTTATCAAACTAAATCTCACCCATTGATAAATTAAAGAAATAAATATCAAATATATGTGCTTGTTATTATATTAGGATTAAGATCACACACTTCCATAATAACTGAGGTCTTTGTTACTTTATAAAGTTAGTATAAAATAAACGACCTCTAATGGTCCTATTCAATACACTCTAAGTGTGCTTGTGTAATTATATAGTTAAGATAAACTAATACCTAATTACACTACGACCTTCCAATGGTTTGTTCCTTTCCATCTTGGTCGTGAGCTAACGTTTATAATTTATAGGGTACTGATAACATTATTTTCTGTATATGATACCACATACTATGTTATTTACAATATAAATTAATTGAACAACTACAAATAAATATAGATAATTTGACCAAATGTAAATCTTTATTCAAAATAAATGTCTACAAAAGCTTAGGCTTTCAGTATACACTCTAACACAAACCAATTTCTCCCCTCGGCCCCTGTTGTACCCTCTTATTTATAAAACCTTATATCTATCCAAAGCCCAACTTCTTAACAAAGCTTAGGGGTCGGCTACATCCTTGCTTGGAGCCCAAGCAAGGAGCTAAAAGCAAGCGTTTAGTCATAAAACTTTCCTTTTTTAGAAGGTCAACAAAAGGAAATAAAAGGGAGTTTTTATTTTGTTAAAAACTTTTCTTTTATGATGTTTTCCACATGGTTTTAAAAGAGAGTTTTAAATTTTAAAATATTTCCTTTTATAGCTTTCTACAAAGGGTTAAAAGAGAGATTTGAAATCTTTCCTTATTTGTAGTTATCTATAATGTTTAAAAGAAAGATTTTAATTTTTGATAAAACATTCCTTTTTTGTAACCATGATATAAAAGGAGTTTTATTTTAAAACTTTTCGTTTATAGATATCCACAAAAGGATTTAAAAGAGAAGATTTTAATTTTATAAAA
Source organism: Zingiber officinale (assembly GCF_018446385.1). Lineage (NCBI taxonomy): Eukaryota > Viridiplantae > Streptophyta > Magnoliopsida > Zingiberales > Zingiberaceae > Zingiber > Zingiber officinale. The sequence continues at coordinate 55,413,673 of NC_056006.1, read as the reverse complement.
CATGCCTTTTATAGCTATCCATAAAAGGGATTTTAAAAGAGAGATTTTAATTTTTGTTTAAAATCTTTCCTTGTTTTACATGAAGTGGCTGTCCATGTAAAGGAATAAAAGGAAGTTTTAATTTTTTGTTTTAAAACTTTCCTTTTTTGGATTCACTAAGGATTATAAAAGAGAGGGAGCGGGTGCCTCATTAAGAACAACCTAAGCCTTGCATCCGCTCTATTGTGGTTGAAACTCTCTTCTCTTCCTTGGTGGTCAGCCTTCTTCTTTCTCTCTTCTCCTTTTGTTTTCTCTCTTGGAGGCCGACGACATAAAACTTGGTCTTCTCTTGGTGGTCAGTTGCTTAAAGGAGAAGAAGAAGAGAAGGAAGCTCTCTTCTCTAGAATCCCTTGGAGGTTAGTTGGTGGCTGAAACTTGGAAGCAAAGGAAGAAGCTTGGGCGGATTTCATCTTGGAAGATCGTCACTCACACGATGTCCAAGAGAAGGAGAGGAATACAATAGAAGATCAAGAGGTCTATAAGGTACAAAAGGTATAACTAGTTATTAGTTTCCGCATCATAACTAGTTCATCTTTTGTATAGATCTTGAAAAGCCAAACACAAGAGGTTATCGGCTTTAGGTTATCATTTTTTGTTATCGATTTTATTGTTCGATTTCATTTTTCGATATTGTGCTTCTATTGAGGTCTCTATAGTTAAACCTAGTTTACTGTAAGAAGTTAAATATCCGATTTTTTTGAAAGGCTTTGTCTAGGAAGTGGTTGATGATCCCATACTCAAGAAGGCCTAGTGCCTCACCTTGTTTAACCTGGAAACCGATCTATGAATTTGATATTTGATTAACTTCTGTAATATGGTTTAACTTAGGAAGATCACATCGGTTAAAATTGGAGTAAAAATGTTAACTATCGTTTCCAATCCAAGTTTAACTTCTGAAGGATAATTTGGATTAATAATGTTAAGCATCGTTTGCAATCCAAATTTAGCTTCAGTAGAGAACATGGGTAGCTAGGATAGTTCTATGCTTGTACAAATTTTTGTACAAGGGAACTAGTAGAGCACATGGGTAGCTAGGATAGTTCTATGCTTGTACAAATTTTTGTACAAGGAAACTAGAATGGTATTCCGAATAGCAACCAATAGCTAGGACAGACCTTAAGAAGTACAAACTATTGGTGCAATCCCAATGGTCTGCGGGACCATGTGTTTTAGTGTTTGGGAAAAGGGTTTAAGTTAGGTTTACCCTCGTTATTTGATATGTGTACTTGAGTTGTGCAGAACTGCAGGTGATACATGTGACTCAGGTTGACGGCTTCGGGTCCGGTGAAGGATGGAGCATCCGAGGGACCGTGGACAAGGCAGCAAGGACAAGGGCCGAGGGAAGCGACTTCGAGGCATACAAGAAGGATGACATTGTGGACGAGTCGTGGGCTTGGATGCATCCGAGGGATGAGAGCCAAAGGAAGTAAGTTTGAAGGCAAGAGGTCAAAGCTGCAAAGAAGAGTCAAGTGAGTCGTGAGGGTCCGAGTGCTGAGAGAAATATACTTGAGATAGGAATAGGGTTGTACCAGTCGACTGGTGGTGAGCACAGAAGCTCGTTATGCCCGAAATGGCTGGGATCAGTCGACTGGTCCTGTGACCAGTCGACTGGTAACGGACAAATCAGCAAGGCTGATTTCCTCAAGCTCTATAAGAAGGAGCTTGGGATGGCCAACACAGGTTGATGAAATTAGACTTGGTTAAAACCTAATTAGTAGTCACCAAAGTGCTCAAGGTCTCTTGTGCCCAAGTGTTCTTGGTTGGTATTGTGGTGAGGTTTCTCCACCCACAAGGAGTTGCTTGAGTAGTCGGAGTTTGCCGGGGGCTAATCCATCGAAGGATCAGGATCGTCCACCTTATGGACAATCGTGGAGTAGGAGCATCATCTCCGAACCACGTTACATCGACGTGCATTGGTTTGCTTGTTCTTTTCTTTGTCATTAGATTTTGTATTCGTAATTAGTATTTGTATTTCCGCTTGCGCACTAACGAATACGTAGGAAGCGATTAATTGGGGGCACCGTCCATTCAACCCCCATTCTAGCCGACCACTGATCCTCCTACAGTTAGTATAGAGCGAGGTCGCTCTCCATTAGACTAATCACCAAGGAATCATAGATGATCGACTTAATTGAACCGCCAAAGCTTAAAGGTAGAGGCTTATGGGGCATCACATATTGGATGATGAAGATGGAGATCTTCTTTAACATGGATTGGGACACCATGATGGTGGTCAAAGAGCCATTCGAAGTCCTGAAGGACAAGAAAGGGAAGAAGCTCCGACGACGACATTAGACGGAGGAGCAAACCTCACGGTCAAAGGCAAACGATAAGGTAATATCTATATTAATTGATATTTTGCCTAATGATGTAATGAGCCTTGTAGGTAAATACAAGAATGCTCACGATTTGTGGAGCAAGATAAAGAGGGCTCAATGGGAAGAACCTATACCTACACAAGAAGAAGAAAAATCCGAAGAAATGGATGAAGAAGCTCAAGTAGAGGAGGAGCAACCGGAAGGTGAAGATCACTCAACTTCCGAGGAGAAAGAGGAGAAGGATGAAGAAATGCCATCCACTAGTGTGGATGAGGAGACATCCTCAAAGGTTGAAGAACAATCCAAGACAAGTGAAGAAGAAGAAGAAGTCTTGGAAATCAACCTAGCAAGCACCTCCACCGAAGTGAAGTCAAAAGACCATATAATATGCTTCGGGTGCAATGAGAAGGGACACTACAAGAGTAGATGTCCTATGGGTAAGAAAGAGGTATCTCCTAAACTCAATTCAATTTCTTTAGAATCTAATTTGAGTTGTAGGAAGAAGAAGGAGAAAAAGCACATAGTGTGCTTCACGTGTGGTGAGTGGGGTCATTACCACACCAAATGCCCAAAGAAGAAAGAGATCAAAAAGTTGGCGCATTTGAAGAAGGAGGAGAAGAAGTGGAGGAAGAATGGAGGCTCATGTCAAGGGAGAGCTCCAAAGGTAAAGGGTAAGGTAAACCCTAGTTTAAATTTGAATTCAAATTTAAATTCCTCTATGCATGCTAGAAATAATTGTTATTATTTACCCATGCAAAACTTTGGATTTAGATATCATGATAGGAAAAGGGTAAATGTAGATCAAAATCCTAGGAGACCTATGCATGATAGACCTAGACATGTTAAATTCTTATTACCTAAGGAGAAGAAGGTAATGGAGAACCAAGGCATTAATCCCAAGAAGGGGAGACATATGCCTAGAAAGGGTAGGTCTTGGAATGTCCATGGTGGACATGTTGACTCTAGGGTTAGGAACCTAGAAAGGGAAAATCAAGCTTTGAGGCAAAGCTTGATAAGTTGGAGAAAACTCTAGAAAGATTCAATGTTTGATCTAAGGGTTTAGGTATGGTGTTGGGTAGTCAAAGACCCAACAATGATAGATCAGGTTTGGGATACCGATTTAGTGTCTCCAATGCTAAGGGAAAGTCTTATGCTAGGGTTACATATGACTATAGCAAGGAGAAGTCAATAAATGGCAAGGGAAATCCATTTAATGGTAAAAAGAAATTAACCAAGGACAAGGTGTCCAAGGTTGAAGGTTAGGTTTGTAGGCCAAGTGTCACCGGAGGTGCACCGATGTGGCCTAGCCATTATAGATGAGTCACCTAGGGAGGTGGCTAAGGCTAAAGGCTCTAGGGGGAGCTCAAAGAGTCAATTTGGGACCCATGGCCAATGGATCTCAAGTGGGTACTACTTGGGAGTTTAGGTTGGGTCATGGAATGTGCCAAGTGGTTTGAAGACTGACTTGAGTCTTAAACCTAGGGATTTGGCACACATGGTTTGTGTTTCATGCAAGAAATATGACATTTGGGGTCATATAGCATGATAATTAGTTTTGGATGTATAGATTCCATATAAACTAATTCTAGGGATGCATTGTGGGTTGGTATGGGCAAATACATCAAGAGGAAGCCAAAACTAGGACTTTAGGTCAAGGTTCAATTGAACCATTTAGCTAGTTTTGGATTTTGTGTCAATCTTAGGATTGGTGATAGATACATTTTGTAATGTATTTTTCCCAAGTAGACAAAGGTACAATAGACCTCTCCACAAAATTTAGGAATTTTTAGAGTTCTAGGAAATTTTTGGTGCATTTCTGAAGTTGGCCTAAAAAGGCTGATTTTTTCAGAAATAGGGTACCAGTCGACTGGTACAGATACAAGTCGACTGGTAACAATATTTTTGAGCACAGAATGTCTCTGTAAGCTGATTTTTATGAGGGAAGTCGACTGGTGCCGAGACCAGTCGACTGGTAACAGTAGATTTCGACCACAGAATGCTTCTATAAGGTTCTGTTGAAGGGGGCAGTCGACTAGCACTCTGGGTCAGTCGACTGATACCAGCCTGATATTGTTTTTTAGTGCTATTCTTAACCATGTCAACTTGTTTAGATGTATGAGATTCATGGGGGATAAATACATGAGTTTAGGGTCAGTTTGAATGATAAATTTTCAACAATTGGGACATTGTTGGAGAACTTTTTGGATGTTAGGCAAAGGGGGAGAAGTAAGGTTTAGTTGGGAAAACCTGAAAACACCTTTGCGATAGGGGGAGCCTTGGGATAGGTTCTTAAATAGCCCTGTGGGAAAATCCTAGCTCATTGGGAGCTTAGGTGTAGGGGGAGCCTTGGGATAGGTTCAAATGCATGATGCATTGTTTCGGCGGTTGCCAAGTGTGTAGCCTTGGCAACGTAAGTCCATTCGGCGGTTGCCAAGTGTGTAGCCTTGGCAACTTAAGTCCATTCGGCGATTGCCAAGTGTGTAGCCTTGGCAACGTAAGTCCATTCGGTGGTGTAAGTCCAAGTGTGTAGCCTTGGCAACGTAAGTTCATTCGGCGTTGTAAGTCCAAGTGTGTAGTCTTGGCATCGTAAGTCCATTCGGCGGTTGCCAAGTGTGTAGCCTTGGCAACTTAAGTCCATTCGGCGGTGTAAGTCTAAGTGTGTAGCCTTGGAAACGTAAGTCCATTCGGTGGTGTGAGTCTAAGTGTGTAGCCTTGGCGACGTAAGTCCATTTGTTATTAGCATGTTTATTTGTTATATGTTTTCCCTAACTTAAAGGTATTGCCAAACACCAAAAAGGGGAAAATTGTTGGAGCAATCCCAATGGTCTGCGGGACCATGTGTTTTGGTGTTTGGGCAAAGGGTTTAAGTTAGGTTTACCCTTGTTATTTGATATGTGCAGGACTGCAGGTGATACATGTGACTCAGGTTGACGGCTTCGGGTTCGGTGAAGGATGGAGCATCCGAGGGACCGTGTATAAGGCAGCAAGGACAAGGGCTGAGGGAAGCGACTTCGAGGCATATGCGAAGGATGGCATTGTGGACGAGCCACGGGCTTGGATGCATCCGAGGGACGAGAGCCAAAGAAAGTAAGCTTGAAGGAAAGAGGTCAAAGCTGCAAAAAAGAGTCAAGTGAGTCGTGAGGGACCGAGTGCTGAGAGAAATATACTCGGGATGGGAACCCTAGGTATAGGGTTATACCAGTCGACTGGTACTGGGATCAGTCGACTGGTGGTGAGCACAGAAGCTCGTTATGCCCGAAATGGCTAGGATTAATCGACTGGTCCTGTGACCAGTCGACTGGTAGATAGCCGTTGAGAGAGCCGTTGGGCTGGCACCAGTCGACTGGTGCAAGGACCAGTCGACTGGTAACGGGCAAATCAGCAAAGCTGATTTCCTTAAGCTCTATAAGAAGGAGCTTGGGATGGCCAGCACAGGTTGAAGAAATTAGACTTGGTTAAAGCCTAATTAGTAGTCACCAAAGTGCTCAAGGTTTCTTGTGTCCAAGTGTTCTTGGTTGGTGTTGTGGTGAGGTTTCTCCACCCACAAGGAGTTGCTTGAGTAGCCGGAGTTTGCCGAGGGCTAATCCACCGAAGGATCGGGATCGTTCACCTTACGGACAACCGTGGAGTAGGAGCATCATCTCCGAACCACGTTACATCGACGTGCATTGGTTTGCTTGTTCTTTTCTTTGTCATTAGCTTTTGTATTCGTAATTAGTATTAGTATTTCCGCTTGTGCACTAACGAATACGTAGGAAGCGAGTAATTGGAGGCGCCGTCCATTCAACCCCCCTTCTAGCCGGCCACCGATCCTCCTACACAAACTTGTAACCTTCAGCAGTTAAGACAATGTCCAAGTTTCGTTTCCAATCAATGTAATTAGGACCAGTAAGTTTATTTTCTTTCAATATAACAACAAGAGGATTGAAATTCATTTGAAATCCTAAGAATCACAAAATATTTGGTCAAAACTTTATAATTTAAAATAATATTAATATCTCAAACAATATCATTTAGATTCACCAATACCTCAAAACACCGTGAATTTTGTATGCCATGATAGTATGGATGTATACAAATTCAAACATTTGTAAGAGGGGGTATTACCCATTAATTTTATTATCTTGTCAACCTAACTTTATGACAAATAAAATTAATAGTTGGTTTGTCTTTGGTCACACAAATAATAGCAGTGACTCCGATAGGGAGGATACAATTAAATGCGCCTAAGTGTATACCATTACTTGATACTTAGTCCATTAATTAGAATTGTGCGCCTTCAGATGGAGAAGATCACACAAACCTAAATAATTTCCTTTAATCATCCATAGAGAAAGTTTGATCTAGTGATCCGCAAACAAGCTCATCCGATCTGGAGGAAGGCACTTAAAGCCAATGCGCAAGCTTGAATGCATCACTTACAAACCAGTAATGGAGACCATAGAATTTAAATAATTCCTCTCCCACTTAGTTTTTTAAGACAAGGAATTTTAACATGCACACACACACAACATATAAACAGCATAAAAGGCAATAAATATGAAAATTAATTTTCTAACTATTATGGCCTCATCCATAGCTGTCCTCCGTGTGCCACCACCCCTAGTCGCCACCAACGGCGTCGCATCTATCTTGCTTCCTTTTCCACTGTGCCTCTGATCCTCAAATAGCACCACAGCTCGCAAGGATATGATCCGCGACAAAAATAAAATTTTACATTTATCAATCCTATATTCCATAAGGGAATATACATGTAATCTTGATCAAACAGAATGTAAAATCCTAAAACTAATACAGCTCCCGCTGTATTTAATGATTATAATCATGCACACACATAAAATTCGCTCGACATGCCTGAGGGTCCAATCACACCAAACACAATAGGGCCATAATAGACGGAACTAGGATGCCTGCAATCACAGAGTTAATCTATTTGCACATCCTACTATTATCCTGCCTAAATTCATATATGAAAAGTACACAATTTAACTGAAAACCAAACACACAGAGGCAGAAAACTAGCTCTGATACCAATTGTTGGGTGCTACTCAGAATTTCGTTCTGTTTTCCCTGTACAAAATTTGTACAAGCATAGAACTTTTCCTAGCAACCCATGTGCTTTTCATAAGATAAACTTGGATTACAAACGAAACTTAACATTATTAATCCAAGTTCAACCCATGTGATCTTCAAAAGTTAAACTTGGATTGCAAACGAAACTTAACATTATAAATCCAAGTTCAACCCATGTGTTCATCAGAAGTTAAACCATATTATAGAAGTTGATTAAATATCTATTTCAAGGGTTGACTTTCAGGTCGTTGGAGAGGCACTCGGCCTTTTTCGTTATGGGATCATCCACCACTTCTTAGACAAATCCTTTCAAAGAAATTGAATATTTAAACTCCTCTCAGTAAACCCTAGGTTTAACTAAAGAGACCTCAATCGAAGAACAAAATTGAAACACAAAATCGAAACACAAAATTGCTAGCCTCTTGTGTTGGTATTTCAGAATCCATACAAAGAAAAACTAAACTAGTTGCGTTGTAGAAACAATTAACTAGTTATACCAATCTTTGTAGCTTAAAGGCCTCTTGATCTTCTGTTGTATTCCTCTTCTCCTCTTGGACGTTGTGTGGGCGACGATCTACCAAGACAACACCACCCGAGCCACTTCTATGCCTCCAAGACTTTCGGCCACCAAGGGATGCTAGAATAGGGAGCCTCCTTCTCTTCTTCTTCTTCTCAAAGAAACCGGCCACAAGGAGGTGAAGCCTTGATGTGCCTATAACGCCCGAAAATTCTCAAATTAATTTTAGGAATATTCTATTATTTTTCTAGAATTTTAGGATATTTTTATGGCATTTTTAGAATAGCCGAAGTAGCAAAAAAAAAATTAAATAAAAACATAAAACAGCTTAAGCGGGAATTGGACCCGCGACCTATGGACTCTATGACTTATAGGGTGACTTAGTAACCAAGGGGCCCCAGCAGGGGTGTGCTGAAAGGAAAGGAGAGCAATTATATTTAAGGTTTAGCAGGGGTGTGACTCATATGCTTTTATGGTCCTAGTTCACTTTTATGATCTTAGTGTAGCCATATGCAGAATTAGAGCACACCAGGTGCTTGATAAAATGCCTAGTACAGTTATATGTTACAGTAGGCATTTTAATAGCTCAGTTAAATGCCATAGGTGCATTTTAAATAGTATACTTAGTCTTGCTTCAGTTTATATGGGACTACAGTCCAATGGGTGGGCTTCCATAGTCGTCTCTAGGTTCAGATAACCTATCTCTAGATTCAGATAATCTAATAAAAGCAAGATAAGATAAATCAGTTTATAAATAGTATTTTACTTTTATCAGTGGCATTGTTCTGGACTCTCATTTGTCCTTGGGTTGGGCTACCGTAGTCATCCCTAGGTTTAGATAACCTAGTAACCCTACTAGATTCGGGACTTGCTACCTCGGGCCTAGTTAGGGATGCGCGCATAGCAAGTACGGTTGCCGGAGCCCATCAGCAGCATGATTAGTATTTTTATCTATTTATGGAAATAGTTTTCAAACTTCACAAACTAGAAATGTGAATATAGCTTAGCTTCAGTTTAGTTTCTTATTGATATAGCAAATAGCTTAGCTTATGTATCGGTCTAGTTAGCTTGTTGATACAATAAATAGCTTTATGTTCAGTATTTGATTAGCACGACTTGTATGCCCATATGCCATGTTTTAGTATTTTTAGCATGATCATCAGCATGTATTTCAAAAAGCATCCTTGAAAGCATGATTACTTCGAATGCATGTTTTGTGAGGTAGATGGTTCTTACTAAGCTCCCAAGCTTATAGTTTCCTTTTTCCTTATACTGCAGATAAAGGTAAAGGGAAGATGGATTAGCAGAGGCTGGAGGGCAATGCGATCAAATGTGTGTGGGAAGGAACTTGGAATAAAGATCTTTGGGAACTAGCAAACTTAAAAACTTAGTATTTTCTTATGTTGTTACTTCCCTGCACTTTTAGTATGCTAAGTATCATGAATTGGGAAACTAGGTGTTATGCCATGACCAGACTACTTATTATCCTGACATTAGCTAGCAAAGTATAAGTAATAACCTGTCTAGTGGTATTGTTTTATGTTTTAGTCGAGTTCTGAAAGTTCTGTATGAGTTCGTGGCTGATTTCAGTAAAATCAGAAACCCAATCGATCAGTTGATCGATTGAGAAGTCTGGGAGGTGATTCCCCACGAACAGTGAGCAGCTGAGTCGATCAGCTGACCAATTGAGAAGTTCTCGATCGATCAGCCGATCAATCGGGAAGCGATCTGCCACGTACAGAAAGCTGATGAATCGATCAGCTGATCGATCGGCCATGGGTCGATCAGCCGATCGATCGGGAATTTAACTTCCGCGAATAGAGAGCCTCTGAATCGATTATCGGATCGATTGGCCAGGCTGGATCGATCAGCCGATCGATCCAGAAATGACCCCCGTGCATAGTAGCACGTTGAATCGATTAGTGGATCGATCAGATATCTCCAATCGATTAGCCGATCGATTGGAATGCCTGATTTCAGCCAGAAGTGTCTAATTTCAGCTTTTTGATCAAATAGTAAGTTTAGGTTCCCTTCTGTAACATATGTGCAACTTCAGAAGTGTATTCTGAGTTTAATTTCTAGATTTTATAGTAAATAGCAGAGAGTTTTGATCAGTTCAGCTTTTCCGCACCTTAATATTCAGTGATAGCTCAAGAATAGTTTAGCATAATGTAACCCCGGCCTCACAGCCTAGACAGTAGGAGGCGGGGCGTTACAGAGTGGTATTAGAGCAAGTTTCATACTTTCTCATAGACACATCAGCATTGAACCTGCAACTTCCAAGTAAGAACACCTCTCACTTTATTTATGTTTTGCTTTCATGTTTATAGATAAGTAAAGCTTGTTTATATATGATAACATCTAACATGATAATAGTAGTTATGTACCTATGATTGTATTAGTTAGGTATGTCCTTTATTCCTCTAGAAAATGGTACGAGGACGCCCAGCTAGAAAGACACCAACTACTGAGCCCCAGCATGAGGCAGGCAGCTCAGTGCCTCCCTAGACCTTACAGAGGTAGTGGCTCAGTTACAGAAGCAACTAGCTGAATAGCAACAGGAGATAGCCACCCTAAGGGCTAATCAGCAGAACACTCCCACTGTCACTTCAGAATCCAACTTAGCAACCCCGGTAGTGATAGAGGTTCCACCAGTCTAACCTACAGCACCAGTAGCCCCAGCAGCAGAGGCAAGGAGAGAATCCTATCTGATCCAGTGGCAGAAGATCAAGCTAGAGAACTTCTCAGGCACCAGTGAACCATGGGATGCCCAAGCCTGGTTCAAAACACTGGAGAGTACGATGGAGCTTCTGGACTGGCCAGAGTATGAAAAGGTGAAATGCACCTCCTTCTGCCTGGCAGGAGACGCACGTATGTGGTGGGAGAGGATTAAAATGAAGCGTCCAGTGAACCAGATGACATGGGCCGACTTTGAGAGAGAATTCTTTGAGGAGTTCTTTCACATGCGGGTCACAAACCGCCACTACGACGAGTTCACTGAATTTCGTCAGGGCAACCTTTCAGTTGAGGAGGCCATGAAGAAATTCAACAGACTGGCTCGTCTATGACCTGAACTAGTCAGCACTGAAAGAGAACGAGTCTGGTTGATGCTCAAAATGCTAAGGCCGGAAATAGCACTGAATGTAGCTAGCGGCGTTCATAGGCTGCAAACTACAGAAGAACTAGTAAGCAGTGCTTTGACCACCGAGCATTACCAGAACAACATCAAACAGCAGAAGCAAGTCTTTTCAGAGTCTAAAGGCCAGGGAGGCTTAGGTACTTAGAAACACTAGGGCCACAGCTCTAACTGGAAAGGGAACTCCAGTCACAAACGTAAACCAGGGAGTTACCCAAAAGGAGGACCAGCTAGTAAACAGCCTAGTTATCCCAAGTGCTATACTTATGGGAAATTCCACACAAAAGTTTGTTGCAAGGGCACACGAGGATGCTTTGAATGTGGCCAAGAAGGGCATATGGCTAAGTAACGCCCGAACAAGACCAGTTTCCCTCCACTACAGCCGATTTAGTACGGAGGTAACCCAACACAGTTACATCAGATGTAGGTGGCCATAGATGGTCCACACATCAATCAGGGTAGACTAGAAGCCCCCTCAGCCACGACAAACGCGAGGATCTACTCACTCACCAGAGTGTTAGTTAGAGCCCTAGAGCCAATCATTTGATGATTGTATGGACTCATTGTATCATATTCTTGTATATTAATAAAGGCATTTGGATTTTGGTTATTATACTTACTTTTATTGGTGCCAAATAAACTAAGTATAATAATGTCCTTGAGTAGATGGTTCTCACCTATATCAATCGGTTAGTTGAACCGATAGTGAGATGATATAGGGAACACTACTCTAAATCATTCCTAGTCGAGTATTAACATTCAGGGACAATGTTAATGCAATAAGACTAGCATGTAGGTCAACTCGATGACTTGATCTCACAAGTCATGGATATGGAGATATCAAGTTGACACATGGGTATGCATTGGAGAATGTATACTGAATGACCCGCCATGAGAAAGTATCATGGATCGTTATATGAGTGTCATATACTTTCTCATGTGGCTATTAGTATGACTATTAGTCCTTAGACCTGAAGTCACCATGGATCCCTACATAAGGAGTTATGTACTTTGGTTTCGTCAAACGTCACCCGTAACTGGGTGGACTATAAAGGCGATTACTGGGTATATAACGAATTATGTAGAGGGATGTGAGTGATGTAGATGGGATCTATCCCTCCCATATGACGGGAGCGACATCGGTATTCTTGATAGAGTGAGACCACTAAGTGCATGGCCATGCCCAAATGAGTCAACATTAGATGTTGAGCTCATTTGATCGAGTGAGTCTACTTGGAGTTCAAGATTTAGATTGATTAGAGGATGACACGGTCTATGCCTCATATTGATCAATCTAGATGTCTGGGATAGAAGGACAATGTCACATATTGTGAGGAGTCAGAATTAGTAGTCACAAGGTGATGTTGGATCTCAACATTCTTGTAACTTGTGTAGTAATGATGTGTTGCTAGATACCGCTCATTACTTATGCTCCTAAATGAGTTTAGGGGCATTGCCAACGTTACAAGAACCTATAGGGTCACACACAAAGTACAATTAGATGGAGATTTGGTTCATACGATGAACCAAGAGGATTAGATTCATTTGATGAATAAAATTGGATTAAGAGTAATGCAAATTGGGCTAATTGAGTTAGACTCAAGTTGATTCATGTATTTAATGAGTCTAATTTAGATTATGACTCATTAGATCAATTTAATTTAATGAATTAGTTTTATTATATTAAGTTAGCTTCAATCAAATGGTTAGATTAGATCAACCATGAGAGAGATTGAGTCAAGTTTGACTTGACTAGAGAGGAAGAGGAAGAGTCAAGTTTGACTTGACTCTTTACCACATCATGAGTGAGGTGGCAAGATGTGGACCAATAGTGTTGTTCCACATCATCTTGCTTTGCCACCTCATGGAGGTTACAAGCCTCCATTGCATTTAATGTGGGTTGGCCACATTAAATGAGTGGAGGTTACTCACTTGCCACATCATTGTGAGGTGGCAAGATGTGGACCAATGGTAATGGTCCACATCTTCATGATGTGCCACATCATAGGAGTTACACAACACCTCTTAATGGATTCACATTAATTGTGATTAATGTGGAATGGGAGTTACACTCCATGTAGTGGCCGACCACACAAAAGTGGTGAATGAAATTTGATTTTATTCAAGGCATTACTCCCATCTTCTTCCTCAAGAGAGCTCTCTCCCTCTCCTCCGCTTGGCCGAATCTCACCAAGGTGCTAGCACACCTTTTGTGTGAGGTTTCTCCACCTACGTGTCCGTGTGGATACTTCTAGAGGACCGGCGCTTGACGGTCTTGAGATCCGGCAACTCCTTGGAAGAGCGGGAACGCGAAAGGGCACGCAACAAGGGTAAAGTTCTCTTAATATATAGATCTAGGAGTAGATCTAAAAGGTTTTTCAAACTCGTACTCGTATTTATCGTTCAGTTTTCCTTGCACGGATCCGTTGGCCTTGGGTGATTCGGGGTTTCCGCGACGCGAAAAACGTTTTTCACGGCCCGAAGAATCCAACAGTGGTATCAGAGCCACGTGCAAGGCTTGTACGAGTTTAATTTTTGGTTTTATGAAAACTAAAGTTTCTGTAATTTTATGTAAAATTATGATTTTTATAGTTTTTATGGGTAATTTTTCCGTAGAAGCGAAGCACAAGTGTCTCGGCACTTGTAGGCTTCGGCTACCGGAAAGATTTTTCCAAAACGGCTTCGTTTTGCCCCAAATCCGTTTGGGACAGCGGGCTTGGGTGCCATTAGATCGCAAAGGAGCAACTCACGATGGTTAGATCTGTTGGAGGATCGGTGGCCGGCTAGAAGGGGGGTTGAATGGACGGCACCCCCAATAACTCGCTTCCTACGTATTCGTTAGTGCGCAAGCGGAAATACAAATACTAATTACGAATACGAAAGCTAAAGACAAAGAAAAGAACTAGCAAACCAATACACGTTCGTTTAACGTGGTTCGGAGATGATGCTCCTACTCCACGGCTGTCCGTAAGGTGGACGATCCCGATCCTTCGGTGGATTAGCCCCCGGAAACTCCGGCTATCTTAAGTCGCTCCTTGTGGGTGGAGAAACCTCACCACAACACACCAAGACCTCTTGGATTCCACAAACACTTGAGCACTTGTAGACAACTAATTAGACCTTAACCAAGTCTAATTTCGTCGCCTTGGCTGGCCATACCAAGCTCATTCTTATAGAGCTAGGAACAAATCAGAACCTGATTTGCCCGTTACCAGTCCCTTCCAGTCGACTGCACTAGTCGACTGGTAAAACTAACAATCGACTGCTATAGTAACTGCTACAGTACTACTACAATACTACTACAGTAACTGCTACAGTAAACCCTAAAACTAGGATTTTACCCGAGTACAATCTCTCATGCACTCGTACCCTCACGACTCACTTGACTCTTCTTTTACAGCCTTGACCTCTTGCCTTCAAGCTTACTTCCTTTGGCTCTCGTCCCTCGGATGCATCCAAGCCCGCGGCTCGTCCCCAATGCCATCCTTCGCGTATGCCTCGAAGTTGCTTCCCTCGGCTCTTGTCCTCGCTGCCTTGTCCACGGTCCCTCGGATGCTCCATCCTTCACCTGACCCGAAGCCGTCAACCTGAGTCACATGTGTCACCTGCAGTCCTGCACAACTCAAGTACACATATCAAATAACAAGGGTAAACCTAACTTAAACCCTTTGCCCAAACACCAAAACACATGGTCCCGCGGACCATTGGGATTGCTCCAACAATCTCCCCCTTTTTGGTGTTTGGCAATACGTTTAAGTTAGGGAAATCAAATAGCAAATAAACATGCTAATACAATGGACTTACGATGCCAAGGCTACACACTTGGACTTACTCCGCCAAATGGACTTACATTGCCAAGGCTACACACTTGGCAACCACCGAAGGGACTTACGTTGCCAAGGCTACACACTTGGCAACCGCCAAAACAAGTATTGGGACCTATCACAAGGCTCCCCCTACACCTACGCTCCCCATTGAGCTAGGATTTTACCACGGGCTTTTTAAGAACCTATCCCAAGGCTCCCCCTACACCTAAACTCCCCAATGAGCTAGGATTTTACCACGGGCTTTTTAAGAACCTATCCCAAGGCTCCCCCTATACAAAGGCACTTAAGGTTTTCCCTATTTAAACCTTACTTCTCCCCCTTTGCCTAACATCCAAAAAGTTCTCCAACAATATCCCAATTGTTGAAAACTTATCATCTAACTGACCCTAAACTCATGTATTAATCCCCCTTGGATCCCATACATCTAGGTGAGTTGACATGGTCACAAACCAATGCTGAAAACAGTTTCAGACTTGTATCAGTCGAGACATAACCTTACAGAAACATTCTGTGGTCGAAAAACACTGTTACCAGTCGACTGGTATCTGTACCAGTCGACTGGTACCCTATTTCTGAAAAAATCAGCCTTTTCAGGCCAACTTCAGAAATGCACCAGAAATTCCCTAGACCTCCAAAAATTCCCAAATTTTGTGGAGAGGTCTATTGTACCAGTGTCTACTTGGGAAAAATACATTACAAAATGTATCTATCACCAATCCCAAGTTTGACACAAAATCCAAAACTAGCTAAATGGTTCAATTGAACCTTGACCTAAAGTCCTAGTTTTGCCTTCCTCTTGATGTATTTGCCCATACCAACCCACAATGCATCCCTAGCATTGGTTTATATGGCATCTATACATCCAAAACCAATTATCATGCTATATGACCCCAAATGTCATATTTCTTGCATGAAACACAATCCATGTGTGTCAAATCCCTAGGTTTGAGACTCAAATCCATCTCCAAACCATTTGACACACTCCATGGCTCCTCTAGACTCCCAAGTAGAACCCACCTGAGATCCATTGGCCATGGGTCCCAAATTGACTCTTGGAGCTCCCCCTAGAGCTCTTTACCTTAGTCACCTCCCTAGGTGACTCATCTATTGTGACCAAACCACAATGATGTCCCTTAGAAGATCTCCTTATCTTCTTGATCTTGGACACATCATCCTTGCCATAATCATATGCAACCCTAGCATATTTCTTCTCATTGGCTTTAGATGACTCTCCCTTGCCCTCATCATGTGCCACCCTAGCACATGGTCTCCTTTTGGCCTTGGAGACACTAGATCGGTATCCCAAACCCGATCTATCATTTTTGGGTTTTTGACTACCCAACACCATACTTAATCCCTTAGATCCAATAGTGAATCTCTTAAGGAATTTCTCTAAACCATCAAGCTTTGCCTTCAAAGCTTGATTCTCCCTTTCTAGGTTCCTAACCCTAGAGTCAACATGTCCACCTTGGACATTCCTAGACCTACCCTTTTTAGGCATGTGTCTCCCCTTCTTAGGATTAATGCCTTGGGCCTCCTTAGGTCTACCATTCCTAGGTTTTTCATGAATTGGCCTCCTAGGGTTATGATCTACATTAACCCTATTCCTATCATGATATTTAAATCCAAAATTTTACATGGGTAAATAATAAGAATTATTTCTAACATGCATGGAGGAGTTTAAATTTGAATTAAACTTCAAGTTAGGATATACCTCCCTTACCCTTGAAGCTCCCCCTTGACACTTGCTTCTCTCCTTCTTCTCCCATTTCTTTAGATGCGCTAGCTTCTTAATTTCTCCCTTTTGGGGGCATTTGGTGTGGTAGTGGCCCTTCTCTCCACACGTGAAGCATATGATGCGCAATCTCCTCCTTTGGGCTTCTTCACTCCTACAACCCTTGTTAGTGTTTAAATTAACTTGAATGGGTTTAGGAGATACCTCTTTCTTACCCATAGGACATCTACTTTTGTAGTGTCCCCTTTCATTGCACCCGAAGCACACAATGTGAGCTTTTGATTTTGCTTCGGTAGAGGTGCTCACTAGGTTGACCTCCAAGACCTCTTCTTCATTCGTCTTGGATTCTTCTTCAACCCTTGAGGATGTTGATGATGCTTCATCTTCCTTCTCCTCCTCTTCTTGAGCTACTAAGCTCAACTCCTTGGGCTCCACATCCGATTGGTCCTTCTTCTCCTCTTGGACCACTTCATCACTTTCTTCGGATTTTTCTTCTTCTTCTTGTGTAGACAAAAATTCCTCCCATGGAAATTTCTTCACTTTGCTCCACAAATCATGGACGTTCTTATACTCACCTACACCATTTATCACATTAGGAGGCAATAAATCAATTAAAATTGCTATTACCTTTGAGTTTGCCTCCGATCGTGAGGTTTGCTCCTCCGTCCAATGTCGTGTTCGGAGCTTCTTTCCTTTCTTGTCTCTTGGGGCTTCAAATGGTTCTTCGACGACCATCATTGTGTCCCAATCCGTGTCGAGGAAGCTCTTCATCTTCACCATCCAAAAGGTGATGTCCCTAAGGCTTCCTCCTTCAAATTTTGGAGGGACAATAAACCCGGCCATCTTATGCTTTCTTGGCGGTTAGTCCAACGGAGAGCGTCCTCGCTCTGATACCACTTGTTGGAGGATCGGTGGACGGCAAGAAGGGGGGTTGAATGGATGGCACCCCCAATAACTCGCTTCCTACGTATTCGTTAGTGCGCAAGCGGAAATACAAATACTAATTACGAATACGAAAGCTAAAGACAAAGAAAAGAACTAGCAAACCAATACACGTTCGTTTAACGTGGTTCGGAGATGATGCTCCTACTCCACGGCTGTCCGTAAGGTGGACGATCCCGATCCTTCGGTGGATTAGCCCCCGGAAACTCCGGCGATCTCAAGTCACTCCTTGTGGGTGGAGAAACCTCACCACAACACACCAAGACCTCTTGGATTCCACAAACACTTGAGCACTTGTAGACTACTAATTAGACCTTAACCAAGTCTAATTTCGTCGCCTTGGCTGGCCATACCAAGCTCATTCTTATAGAGCTAGGAACAAATCAGAACCTGATTTGCCCATTACCAGTCGACTGATGCCAGCCCAACGGCTATCTAAACAGCTCTCTGCTACAGTGCATCAGTCGACTGGTCCATACACCAGTCGACTGCTACAGTACGCTACAGTAACTGCTACAGTGCGCTACAGTAAAATCCTAAAACTAGGATTTTACTCCGAGTACAATCTCTCATGCACTCGTACCCTCACGACTCACTTGACTCTTCTTTTACAGCCTTGACCTCTTGCCTTCAAGCTTACTTCCTTTGGCTCTCGTCCCTCGGATGCATCCAAACCCGCGGCTCGTCCCCAATGCCATCCTTCGCGTATGCCTCGAAGTTGCTTCCCTCGGCTCTTGTCCTCGCTGCCTTGTCCACGGTCCCTCGGATGCTCCATCCTTCACCTGACCCGAAGCCGTCAACCTGAGTCACATGTGTCACCTGCAGTCCTGCACAACTCAAGTACACATATCAAATAACAAGGGTAAACCTAACTTAAACCCTTTGCCCAAACACCAAAACACATGGTCCCGCGGACCATTGGGATTGCTCCAACAAGATCGTGGGTAGGGGTACTGTCCCTAACCCCGCAAGGGGAATTGCTCCGCGATCGCACCGGAAATCGCTAAAAATGAACCCGCCGGGAAGATTTTTCCGAAACGGCAATGTCTCAGCCCAAATTATTTTGGGACAGCGGGTTTAGGCGCTGTTGGATCACAAAGGAACCCTCGTGATGGTTAGATCGCCGGTAGGGGTGCTGCCCCTAGCCCCGCAAGGGGATCCGTTCCGCGATTGCGCCCGAAACTGCTAAACGGGTCCGTCGGGAAATTTTACTCATAAAAATTGTAAAAATTAATTTTAAAATTACAAAAAATTATGAAAATATATAATTTTGAATTATATATTAATTTTGTGATAGTCATGGCCCAAAAACCCAATGTGATTGGATTGTGTTGTAATTCATAATACGGCCTGCGTGTCGTTATGTGTTTGCGAGTGTTGTATTATATTCGCGACCTGTGCGTCATGCCTTCTCTTATATTCTTGTTGTAAATTAGATTTAGACTCGAATGTAACTCGAGTTTCAAATTGTAATGTACAAATTGGAGCGGTGGAGGGTCCACACGAGACGGAGTTCCGAGGCGGGAACGAGCAACACAAGGTGGTCAAAGGGAGGAGCTTGGAGAAGTTGTTGACCCTAGGTTGACCAATCGATCTTCTCATTGGCTTGAGAAGATCGTAGTAGGGCCATGACTAAATCACAAATAGATTAATTAATTGCTTGTGTATGTGATGCATGTTTAATAAGTAATTAATTAATTAGTGTCTTACGATTAGATTAGATCTAAGTCGTGCACATGATGCACCCTTGCGATTAGATTAGATCTAAATTATGCACAAGATGCATCCTTTTTCGATTAGAGTAGATCTCGATCGAACCAACTCTAATGCCTAACCGTGCCGTGATACCTATCACTATCTCGATCACATGTATTGTTGAATCTGTCAAAGCAGAGCAATACATATTATCTTGGTAGGGTACGGAGGGACAATCTTAGTCCCGCCTATCAACGCATGGGTGAATACAAACTCAATTAGATTGAGTATTTCTAGTTACTCGGTTGGATCGAGTCAACTATAGGCATTCTTCCAACGGTTGGAAAAAATAGGTCAAAATCACATCTATATTAACTCTCGGGCGTATTAGCCAAAGCTAACTCGAGTTTTAATATAAATGCGGATATTGATTTTATAAACAAGAGTTGCATGGAGATGTAATTGGTAATCGTTACCTACCGATCATACTAAGCTTTGGGCGTATTAGCCAAAGCTAACTCAAGGGTTCATATGATGTGGATCTTGTCCCACAAGAATTATAGAATTCAGTGGGAGCATCATTTAATTAAAGGCCTAATTAAATGATTTTAAAAGAATATGATATTTATTTCTGCAAATTTTTTGTTGTAGATAACCATGACGTCGAATACGAAATCTTTCTCCCTGCGTTCTGTCCTTAAGAAGGACAAGCTCAATGGAGCAAATTTCCTGGACTGGTACAAGAACCTGAGAATAGTTCTAACTCAGGAACGTAAGCTGTACGTTCTGGAGCATCCCATTCCGGAGGCTCCTTCTGCCACTGCCACTCAAGCTGACCGGGATGCTTACAAGAAGCATCAAGATGACGCATTAGATGTGTCCTGTCTTATGCTCGCAACCATGAACTCTGAGCTTCAGAAGCAACATGAGTTGATGAGTGCTTACGATATGGTTGAATATCTTTGTCACCTATATCAAAGACAAGCAAGGCACTGGAAGAGGAACTCCAAAGAATACCTGGAAGATTTTACGAAGAAGAGAAATAAGATTTCTACTTCAGGTATAAATGTTATAGAAGTCAACCTCTCTATTTCTTCGTCGTGGGTATTAGATACCGGATGTGCTTCGCACATTTGTACTAATGTACAAGCACTGAGAAATAGCAGAGCATTGACAAAGGGCGAGATAGACCTACGAGTAGGCAATGGAGCACGGGTTGCTGTCGGGACTTATTTTCTATCTCTGCCCTCTGGGCTTATACTAGAGTTAGACGATTGTTGTTATGTGCCTGCATTGACAAAGAACATTATATCAGTTTCTTGTTTGGACAAGAAAGGATTCTCGTTTATAATAAAGAATAAATGTTGTTCTGTCTATTTAAACGATATGTTCTATTGTAGTGCACCTCTGATGAACGGACTCTATATTCTAGACCTTGAGAGCCCTATCTATAACGTTAGTACCAAGAGGTTCAAATCGAACGATATGAACTACACCTATCTCTGGCACTGTCGCTTAGGTCATATAAATGATAAGCGCTTATCCCAGCTCCATAAGGATGGTTTGCTGGACTCATTTGATTTTGAATCATATGCGATATGTGAGTCATGCCTACGAGGCAAGATGACCAAGACTCCCTTTAGTGGGCACAGCGAGTGAGCGACTGATTTGTTAGGACTCATACATAGTGATGTATGTGGCCCTTTCAATGTCGCTGATAGAGGCGGTTATAGGTACTTCATCACATTTACTGATGACTTCAGTAGATATGGTTATGTGTATTTGATGACACATAAATCTGAATCCTTTGAAAAGTTCAAAGAATTCAAGAATGAAGTACAGAACCAGCTTGGCAAGAGTATTAAAATACTTCGATCAGATCGAGGTGGTGAATACTTAAGCCATGAGTTCCGTGACTATCTAGCTGAGTGTGAGATTCTATCCCAACTCACTCTTCCTGGAACACCACAGTGGAATGGTGTATCCGAAAGGAGGAATCGTACCCTATTAGATATGGTACGATCTATGATAAGTCACACAGATCTTCTGACATACCTTTGGGTTATGCTCTAGACACGGAAACTTTTATACTCAACCGAGTTCCATCCAAGGCCGTGATAAAGACACCATATAGGATATGGACTGGGTGAGATGCCCAGGTGTCTTTCATGAGGATTTGGGGTTGTGAGGCTTACGTACGACGTCAAGTCTCAGATAAATTAAGACCCAAATCTGACAATTGCTATTTCATCGGATATCCCAAGGAAACTAAGGGATATTACTTCTACATTCCCAGTCAGCACAAGGTAGTTGTGGCAAAGACTGGGGTATTTCTAGAAAGGGACTTTGTTTCTAGAAAGACTAGTGGGAGCGCGTTCGATCTTGAAGAAGTTCAAGATGCGAACAATAGTACTGATGCCTCGGTGGAAATTGAACTGGAACCACAAAGTGTTGTGGATGATGTTGTTCCACAAGGAGTTGAGGAACAACAACCGGTTCAAGTAGACATACCTCTTCGCAGGTCTGATAGGGTACGTCGTCAGCCTGAGAGATACTCATTTCTCTTGTCTGACCATGATGACGTTATGCTCATAGAGGATGAGCCTACCACCTATCAGGAAGCTGTGATGAGACCAGATTCCGAGAAATGGCTTGAGGCCATGAGATCCGAACTGGAATCCATGTACACCAACCAAGTATGGACTTTGGTTGATCCACCTGAAAGGGTAAAACCCATTGGGTGTAAGTGGGTCTTTAAGAGAAAGACTGACATGGATGTGTTAGAGTGTATACTAAAAGCCTAGCTTTTGGTATAAACATTTATCTAGAAATAAGAATCACATTGGTCAAATGTCTACATTTGTGATAAATGTAGTTGTTCAATTAATTTATATTGTAGATAACATGGTGTGTGGTGTCACACACAGAGGATCATGTTATCAGTACCTTATAAATTATAAACAGTAGCTCACGACCAAAATGGAAAGGAACAAACTATTAGAAGGTCGTAGTGTAATTAGGTATCAGTTTATCTTGACTGTATAATTACACTAGTACACTTAGAGTGTATTGAGTAGGACCATTTGAGGTCGTTTCTTTTATACTGATTTTATAAAGAAACAAAGACCTCGGTTATTATGGAAGTGTGTGCTCTTAATCCTGATATAATAACAAGCACATATATTTGATATTTATTTCTTTAATTTATCAATGGGTGAGATTTAGTTCGATGAATCAATAAGCCCGATAAGTTGGGAAATGATATCACTTATAGTGTGTGTTGTTGATTATAGAAGGAAACTGTGTCCTAGAGATACTAGGTTGAGAATGTCCCCAAGAGGAGCTCATAAGGATTGTCATGTTAAACCCTGCAGGTGGACTTAGTCCGACATGACGATGAAGTTGAGTGGTACTACTCTTGGAACTAGATATTAATTAAGTGAGTTGTCAGTAACTTACTTAATTAGTGGACATTTGTTATCTTAAACACAGGGAGACTAACACACTCATAATAAGAAGGAGCCCAAAAATGTAATTTGGGATTGGTGCGGTAGTTCAATGATAATTCTCTAGTGGAATGAATTATTATTGATGAAATTAAGTTGTGTGTTCGGGGCGAACACGGGATGCTTAATTTCATCGGGAGACCAAATCCAATTCCTCCTCTCGGTCCCTATCGTAGCCTCTTAATTATAGAGTACTATACCCACCTATACCCACCTTCTTACCCATCCTATAGGGGGCTGGCCAAGCTAGCTTGGAGACCAAGCTAGGGCCAGCCATGTTTTGGTTCATGGGTGAATTCATGTGGCCGGCCCTAGCTTGAACTCAAGCTTAGGTGGCCGACCCTATTAAAATAAAAAGGAATTTTATTTTTAAAATTTTTCTCATGTGGATAACATGATTTAAAAGAGAGTTTAAAAATTTAAATCTTTCCTTTTATAAGATTCTACAAAAGATTAAGAGAAGAGTTAAATCTCTTTCCTTATTTGTAGATTAAAAGGTTGATTTTAATTTTGGTAAAAACTTTTCTTTTAATCATGTTTATGATTTAAAAGAGAGTTTAAAAATTAAATATCTCTTTTATAAAGCTTCTACAAGGATTAAGAAAAGATTAGATATCTTTCCTTATTTGTAGATTGGAAGAGATTTTAATTTTTTAAAGATAACTTTCTTTTTATCCACATGTTTAAAAGAAATATTTTAATTTATAAAATTTCCTTTTTATTGACCATCATGAAGGGAAAATTATTAGAGAAATTTTTTATAAAATTTCCGGAAACAAATTAGGAAAGTTTTAATTCTTGATTGAATTAAATTTCCTTTGCTTGGTTTAAAGTGGCCGGCCATATTATTGATGAGAAAAAAATTATTTTTAATTAAATAAATTTTCCTTATCAATGGAAAAATAATTAAGGAAATTTTTATTTAAATTTCCTTATTTGCTAAGGCCAAGGATTATAAAAGAGAGGGTAGAGGTGCCTTCATTGTGAACAACTCTATTTATTTTTCCTCTCTCTTTTTCTTCCTTGGTGTGGCCGGCCATCCTCTCCTCCTTTCTTCTCTTTGATGGCCGAACCTCATCCTTCTTGTGGAGACCCATATGGTGGTCGGATCAAGTTTAGAGAAGAAGAAGAAGAAGGAGAGAAAGAAAGCTTTGTTTCTAGCATCCCTTGGAGCATGGTGGTGGTGGCCGAACCTCTTCATCCTAGAAGAAGTTTTGATGGCCGAAATTTGCAAGGAAGAAGAAGGTGCTTGGTGGTTCTCATCTCGGAAGATCGTTGCCCACACAACGTCCGAGGTTAGAAGAGGAATACGGTAGAAGATCAAGAGGTTTTTCTAAAAGGTATAACTAGTAATTTTTTATTTCCGCATCATACTAGTTATTTTTGGAAATAATACTAAATACAAGAGGCATACGATTCTAGAGTTTCGAATTTGTTTTCGATATAGTGTTCTTTTGTTTTTTTTTTTTTGTGATTTGATTATTCTTTTCGGTTAACCTAAAGTTATTTTAGGAAATTAAATATTAGCTTTCTCTAAAAGGTTTTGTCTAGTCGGTGGTGGTTGCTCCCATATCCAAGAAGGCCATGTGCCTCACCACGTCAGTACTGGGAACCGATTATGAAAATTAATATTTAATGAAATTAATAACTTAAGGTGACTTGGGTCGAACGTGTTAAGTTCCGCAGGAGATCCAAGTCAAAACCTAAAAGAACAAATAGATTAAGTTTTGGATCAAACGTGTTAAGTTCCGCAGGCGATCCAAAATTTAATTTAAAAGAACACATGGTAGCTAGGAAAAGGTTCAGACCTTTGTACAAAATTTTTGTACAGTGGAACCTCTAGGCTTTTCGAGTAGCAACCAACAGGATGGACTTATCTATAAGGGTCGCTTGGTAGCTAAAGGTTTCAAGCAGATTCATGGTATTGAGTATGATGAAACCTTTTCTCCAGTAGCGATGTTTAAGTCCATTCGGATCATGCTTGCTATTGCAGCCTACCATGACTATGAGATATGGCAGATGGATGTCAAAACCGCGTTTCTGAATGGAAACCTACTCGAGGATGTGTACATGACACAACCTGAGGGTTTTGTAGATCCACAGCATACTAGTAAAGTATGCAAGCTGCATAGGTCCATATATGGACAAAAGCAAGCATCTCGAAGCTGGAATCTTCGTTTTGATGATGTAATCAAACAGTTTGGTTTCATCAAGAACGAAGATGAACCTTGTGTCTACAAGAAGGTTGTAGGGGACATAGTTGTCTTCCTCATATTGTATGTGGATGACATACTACTCATTGGGAATGACATCCCTATGCTTCAGTCTGTCAAGACCTGGCTAGGGAGTTGCTTCTCAATGAAGGACTTAGGTGAGACATCCCGCATTCTAGGGATACAGATCTATTGAGATAGATCTAAGAGATTTCTTAGCCTAAGTCAGAGTACATACATTGACAAGGTACTCCTACGGTTTGCCATGCAGAACTCCAAGAAGGGATTTCTGCCGATGTCACATGGCGTGAGTCTTTCGAAGACTCAAGGTCCCTCTTCTAGAGAGGAGAGAGACCGCATGGATCAGATCCCTTATGCCTCAGCCATAGGATCGATCATGTACGTCATGCTATGTACTCGACCTGATGTCTCGTATGCTATGAGCATGACGAGCAGATACCAGTTAGATCCAGGTGAAAGTCACTGGACAGCGGTCAAGAATATTCTTAAGTACTTAAGAAGGACTAAAGAATATTTCTTGATATATGGAGGCAATGATGAGCTAGCTGTAAAGGGTTACAGTGATGCTAGCTTCCAGACCGATCAGGATGACTATAGATCGCAGTCGGGGTTCGTATTTTGCATTAATGGTGGTGCTATCAGCTGGAAGAGTTCAAGTGGATCGATGAGCGATTCTACAATGAGAGTACATTCTTGCATCGAGAGGGCAAAGGAGGCGTTGATCCATGAGTTCATCACTGAACTTGGGGTGGTTCCTAGCATCGCTGACCCAGTTGAGCTCTATTGTGACAACAATGGAGCTATAGCACAGGCGAAGGAACCTCGCTCATACCAGCGGACCAAACACATACTATGGCGCTTCCATCTCATTCGAGAGATTATCGATAGAGGAGATGTGAAGATTTGCAGAGTACCTACAGAGGCTAACATCGCAGATCCCTTGACCAAGGCTTTGGCACAGAGAAAGCATGATGGTCACACTAGGTCATTAGGCCTTAGAGCCTATACTGATTGACACTAGTGCTAGTTGGAGATTGTTAGTTAGAGCCCTAGAGCCAATCATTTGATGATTGTATGGACTCATTGTATCATATTCTTGTATATTAATAAAGGCATATGGATTTTTTGGTTATTATACTTACTTGTATTGGTGTCAAATAAACTAAGTATAATAATGTCCTTGAGTAGATGGTTCTCACTTATATCAATCGGTTAGTTGAACCGATAGTGAGATGATATAGGGAACACTACTCTAAATCATTCCTAGTCGAGTATTAACATTCAGGGACAATGTTAATGCAATAAGACTAGCATGTAGGTCAACTCGATGACTTGATCTCACAAGTCATGGATATGGAGATATCAAGTTGACACATGGGTATGCATTGGAGAATGTATACTGAATGACCCGCCATGAGAAAGTATCATGGATCGTTATATGAGTGTCATATACTTTCTCATGTGGCTATTAGTATGACTATTAGTCCTTAGACCTGAAGTCACCATGGATCCCTACATAAGGAGTTATGTACTTTGGTTTCGTCAAACGTCACCCGTAACTGGGTGGACTATAAAGGCGATTACTGGGTATATAACGAATTATGTAGAGGGATGTGAGTGATGTAGATGGGATCTATCCCTCCCATATGACGGGAGCGACATCGGTATTCTTGATAGAGTGAGACCACTAAGTGCATGGCCATGCCCAAATGAGTCAACATTAGATGTTGAGCTCATTTGATCGAGTGAGTCTACTTGGAGTTCAAGATTTAGATTGATTAGAGGATGACACGGTCTATGCCTCATATTGATCAATCTAGATGTCTGGGATAGAAGGACAATGTCACATATTGTGAGGAGTCAGAATTAGTAGTCACAAGGTGATGTTGGATCTCAACATTCTTGTAACTTGGGTAGTAATGATGTGTTGCTAGATACCGCTCATTACTTATGCTCCTAAATGAGTTTAGGGGCATTTCCAACGTTAAAATAACCTATAGGGTCACACATTAAGGACAATTAGATGGAGATTTTGTTCATACGATGAACCAAGAGGATTAGATTCATATGATGAATCAAATTGGATTAAGAGTAATCCAAATTGGGCTAATTGAGTTAGACTCAAGTTGATTCATGTATTTAATGAGTCTAATTTAGATTATGACTCATTAGATCAATTTAATTTAATGAATTAGTTTCATTATATTAAGTTGGCTTGAATCAAATGGTTAGATTAGATCAACCATGAGAGAGATTGAGTCAAGTTTGACTTGAATAGAGAGGAAGAGGAAGAGTCAAGTTTGACTTGACTCTTTACCACATCATGAGTGAGGTGGCAAGATGTGGACCAATAGTGTTGTTCCACATCATCTTGCTTTGCCACCTCATGGAGGTTACAAGCCTCCATTGCATTTAATGTGGGTTGGCCACATTAAATGAGTGGAGGTTACTCACTTGCCACATCATTGTGAGGTGGCAAGATGTGGACCAATGGTAATGGTCCACATCTTCATGATGTGCCACATCATAGGAGTTACACAACACCTCTTAATGTCTTCACATTAATTGTGATTAATGTGGAATGGGAGTTACACTCCATGTAGTGGCCGGCCACACAAAAGTGGTGAATGAAATTTGATTTTATTCAAGGCATTACTCCCTTCTTCTTCCTCAAGAGAGCTCTCTCCCTCTCCTCCGCTTGGCCGAATCTCACCAAGGTGCTAGCACACCTTTTGTGTGAGGTTTCTCCACCTACGTGTCCGTGTGGATACTTCTAGAGGACCGGCGCTTGACGGTCTTGAGATCCGGAAACTCCTTGGAAGAGCGGGAACGCGAAAGGGCACGCAACAAGGGTAAAGTTCTCTTAATATGTAGATCTAGGAGTAGATCTAAAAGGTTTTTCAAACACGTACTCGTATTTATCGTTCGGTTTTCCTTGCACGGATCCGTTGGCCTTGGGTGATTCGGGGTTTCCGCGACCCGGAAAGCGGTTTTCGCGGCCCGAAGAATCCAACAGTGGTATCAGAGCCACGTGCAAGGCTTGTACGAGTTTAATTTTTGGTTTTATGAAAACTAAAGTTTCTGTAATTTTCTGTAAAATTATGATTTTTATAGTTTTTATGGGTAATTTTTCCGTAGAAGCGAAGCACAAGTGTCTCGGCACTTGTAGGCTTCGGCTACCGGAAAGATTTTTCCAAAACGGCTTTGTTTTGCCCCAAATCCGTTTGGGACAGCGGGCTTGGGTGCCATTAGATCGCAAAGGAGCAACTCACGATGGTTAGATCGTGGGTAGGGGTACTGTCCCTAACCCCGCAAGGGGATTTGCTCCGCGATCGCACCCGGAATCGCTAAAAACGAACCCGCCGGGAAGATTTTTCCGAAACGGCAATGTCTCGGCCCAAATCATTTTGGGACAGCGGGTTTAGGCGCTGTTGGATCGCAAAGGAACCCTCGCGATGGTTAGATCGCGGGTAGGGGCGCTGCCCCTATCCCCGCAAGGGGATCCGTTCCGCGATTGCGCCCGAAACCGCTAAACGGGTCCGCCGGGAAATTTTACTCGTAAAAATTGTAAAAATTAATTTTAAAATTACAGAAAATTATGAAAATATATAATTTTGAATTATATATTAATTTTGTGATTGTCATGGCCCAAAAATCCAATGTGATTGGATTGTGTTGTAATTCATAATACGGCCTGCGTGCCGTTATGTGTTTGCGAGTGTTGTATTATATTCGCGACCTGCGCATCGTGCCTTCTCTTATATTCTTGTTGTAAATTAGATTTAGATTCGAATGTAACTCGAGTTTCAAATTGTAATGTACAAATTGGAGCGGTGGAGGGTCCACACGAGACGGAGTTCCGAGGCGGGCACGTGCAACACAAGGTGGTCAAAGGGAGGAGCTTGGAGAAGCTGTTGACCCTAGGTTGACCAATCGATCTTCTCATTGGCTTGAGAAGATCGTAGTAGGGCCATGACTAAATCACAAATAGATTAATTAATTTCTTGTGTATGTGATGCATGTTTAATAAGTAATTAATTAATTAGTGTCTTACGATTAGATTAGATCTAAGTCGTGCACATGATGCACCCTTGCGATTAGATTAGATCTAAGTTGTGCACAAGATGCATCCTTTTTCGATTAGAGTAGATCTCGATCGAACCAACTCTAATACCTAACCGTGACGTGATACCTATCACTACCTCGATCACATGTATTGTTGAATATGCCAAAGCAGAGCAATACATATTATCTTGGTAGGGTACGGAGGGACAATCTTGGTCCCGCCTATCAACTCATGGGTGAATACAAACTCAATTAGATTGAGTATTTCTAGTTACTCGGTTGGATCGAGTCAACTATATGCATTCTTCCAACGGTTGGAAAAAATAGGTCAAAATCACATCTATATTAACTCTCGGGCGTACTAGCCAAAGCTAACTCGAGTTTTAATATAAATGCGGATATTGATTTTATAAACAAGAGTTGCATGGAGATGTAATTGGTAATCGTTACCTACCGATCATACTAAGCCTTGGGCGTATTAGCCAAAGCTAACTCAAGGGTTAGTATGATGTGGATCTTATCCCACAAGAATTATAGAATTCAGTGGGAGCATCATTTAATAAAAGGCCTAATTAAATGATTTTAAAAGAATATGATATTTATTTCTGCAAATTTTCTGTTGTAGATAACCATGACGTCGAATACGAAATCTTTCTCTCGCGTTACGTCCTAAGAAGGACAAACTCAACGAAGCAAATTTCTGGACGACAGGAACACGAGAATAGTTCTCACTCAGAACGTGTGAGCGTTGGGCGGCCCATTCGGGAGGCTCTTACGCCTTGCCACACGGCTGGCGGGATGCTTACAAGAAGCATCAAGATGACGCATTAGATGTGTCCTGTCTTATGCTTGCAACCATGAACTCTGAGCTTCAGAAGCAACATGAGTTGATGAGTGCTTACGATATGGTTGAATATCTTTGACACCTATATCAAGGACAAGCAAGGCACTGGAAGAGGAACTCCAAAGAATACCTGGAAGATCTTACGAAGAAGAGAAATAAGATTTCTACTTCAGGTATAAATGTTATAGAAGTCAACCTCTCTATTTCTTCGTCGTGGGTATTAGATACCGGATGTGCTTCGCACATTTGTACTAATGTACAAGCACTGAGAAATAGTAGAGCATTGACAAAGGGCGAGATAGACCTACGAGTAGGCAATGGAGCACGGGTTGCTGCTGTTGCTGTAGGAACTTATTTTCTATCTCTGCCCTCTGGGCTTATACTAGAGTTAGACGATTGTTGTTATGTGCCTGCATTGACAAAGAACATTATATCAATTTCTTGTTTGGACAAGAAAGCATTCTCGTTTATAATAAAGAACAAATGTTGTTCTGTCTATTTAAAGGATATGTTCTGTTGTAGTGCACCTCTGATGAACGGACTCTATATTCTAGACCTTGAGAGCCCTATCTATAACGTTAGTACCAAGAGGTTCAAATCGAACAATATGAACCACACCTATCTCTGGCACTGTCGCTTAGGTCATATAAATGACAAGCGCTTATCCCAGCTCCATAAGGATGGTTTGCTGGACTCATTTGATTTTGAATCATATGAGATATGCGAGTCATGCCTACGAGGCAAGATGACCAAGACTCCCTTTAGTGGGCACAGCGAGTGAGAGACTGATTTGTTAGGACTCATACATAGTGATGTATGTGGCCCTTTCAATGTCGCTGCTAGAGGCGGGTATAGTTACTTCATCACATTTACTGATGACTTCAGTAGATATGGTTATGTGTATTTGATGACACATAAATCTGAATCCTTTGGAAAGTTCAAAGAATTCAAGAATGATGTACAGAACCAGCTTGGAAAGAGTATTAAAATACTTCGATCAGATCGAGGTGGTGAATACTTAAGCCATGAGTTCCGTGACTATCTAGCTGAGTGTGAGATTCTATCCCAACTCACTCCTCCTGGAACACCACAGTGGAATGGTGTATCCGAAAGGAGGAATCGTACCCTATTAGATATGGTACGATCTATGATGAGTCACACAGATCTTCCGACATACCTTTGGGGTTATGTTCTAGACACGGCAGCTTTTATACTCAACCGAGTTCCATCCAAGGCCGTGATAAAGACACCATATAGGATATGGATGGGATGCCGTGTCTTTCATGAGGATTTGGGGTTGTGAGGCTTACGTACGACGTCAAGTCTCAGACAAATTAGGACCCAAATCCGACAAGTGTTATTTCATCGGATATCCCAAGGAAACTAAGGGATATTACTTCTACATTCCCAGTCAGCATAGGGTAGTTGTGACAAAGACTGGGGTCTTTCTAGAAAGGGACTTTGTTTCTAGAAATACTAGTGGGAGCACGTTCGATCTTGAAGAAGTTCAAGATGCGAACAATAGCACTGATGCCTCGGTGGAAATTGAACTGGAACCACAAAATGTTGTGGATGATGTTGTTCCACAAGGAGTTGAGGAACAACAACCGGTTCAAGTAGACATACCTCTTCGCAGGTCTGATAGGGTACGTCGTCAGCCTGAGAGATACTCATTTCTCTTGTCTGACCATGATGACTTTATGCTCATAGAGGATGAGCCTACCACCTATCAGGAAGCTGTGATGAGACCAGATTCCGAGAAATGACTAGAGGCCATGAGATCCGAACTGGAATCCATGTACACCAACCAAGTATGGACTTTGGTTGATCCACCTGAAGGGGTAAAACCCATTGGGTGTAAGTGGGTCTTTAAGAGAAAGACTGACATGGATGGACTTATATATAAGGGTCGCTTGGTAGCTAAAGGTTTCAAGCAGATTCATGGTATTGACTATGATGAAACCTTTTCTCTAGTAGCGATGTTTAAGTCCATTCGGATCATGCTTGCTATTGCTGCCTACCATGACTATGAGATATGGCAGATGGATGTCAAAACCACGTTTCTGAATGGAAACCTACTCGAGGATGTGTACATGACACAACCTGAGGGTTTTGTAGATCCACAGCATACTAGTAAGGTATGCAAGCTGCATAGGTCCATATATGGACTAAAGCAAGCATCTCGGAGCTGGAATCTTCATTTCGATGATGTAATCAAACAGTTTGGTTTCATCAAGAACGAAGATGAACCTTGTGTCTACAAGAAGGTTGTAGGGGACATAGTTGTCTTCCTCATATTGTATGTGGATGACATACTACTCATTGGGAAGGACATCCCTATGCTTCAGTCTGTCAAGACCTGGTTAGGGAGTTGCTTCTCAATGAAGGACTTAGGTGAGGCATCCCGCATTCTAGGGATACAGATCTATAGAGATAGATCTAAGAGATTGCTTGTCCTAAGTCAGAGTACATACATTGACAAGGTACTCCTACGATTTGCCATGCAGAACTCCAAGAAGGGATTTCTGCCGATGTCACATGGCGTGAATCTTTCGAAGACTCAAGGTCCCTCTTCTAGAGAGGAGAGAGACCGCAAGGATCCGATCCCTTATACCTCAGCCATAGGATCGATCATGTACGCCATGCTATGTACTCGACCTGATATCTCGTATGCTTTGAGCATGACGAGCAGATACCAATCAGATCCAGGTGAAAGTCACTGGATAGCGGTCAAGAATATTCTTAAGTACTTAAGAAGGACTAAAGAATATTTCTTGATATATGGAGGCAGTGATGAGCTAGCTGTAAAGGGTTACAGTGATGCTAGCTTCCAGACCGATCAGGATGACTATAGATCGCAGTCGGGTTTCGTATTTTGCATTATTGGTGGTGCTGTCAGCTGGAAGAGTTTGAAGCAGGATACAGTAGCTGATTCTACAACAGAAGCCAAGTACATTGCTGCATCAGAGGCAGCAAAGGAGGCAGTTTGGATCCGCAAGTTCATCACTGAACTTGGGGTGGTTCCTAGCATCGCTGACCCAGTTGAGCTCTATTGTGACAACAATGGAGCTATAGCACAGGCGAAGGAACCTCGCTCACACTAGCGGACCAAACACATACTACGGCGCTTCCATCTCATTCGAGAGATTATCGATAGAGGAGATGTGAAGATTTGCAGAGTACCTACAGAGGCTAACATCGCAGATCCCTTGACCAAGGCTTTGGCACAGAGAAAGCATGATGGTCACACTAGGTCATTAGGCCTTAGAGCCTATAATAATTGACAATAGTGCTAGTGGGATATTGTTAGTTAGAGCCCTAGAGCCAATCATTTGATGATTTTATGGACTCATTGTATCATATTCTTGTATATTAATAACGGCATTTGGATTTTGGTTATTATACTTACTTGTATTGGTGCCAAATAAACTAAGTATAATAATGTCCTTGAGTAGATGGTTCTCACCTATATCAATCGGTTAATTGAACCGTTAGTGAGATGATATAGGGAACACTACTCTAAATCATTCCAAGTCGAGTATTAACATTCAGGGACAATGTTAATGCAATAAGACTAGCATGTAGGTCAACTCGATGACTTGATCTCACAAGTCATGGATATGGAGATATCAAGTTGACACATGGGTATGCATTGGAGAATGTATACTGAATGACCCGCCATGAGAAAGTATCATGGATCATTATATGAGTGTCATATACTTTCTCATGTGGCTATTAGTATGACTATTAGTCCTTAGACCTGAAGTCACCATGGATCCTTACATAAGGAGTTATGTACTTTGGTTTCGTCAAACGTCACCCGTAATTGGGTGGACTATAAAGGCGATTACTGGGTATATAACGAATTATGTAGAGGGATGTGAGTGATGTAGATGGGATCTATCCCTCCCATATGACGGGAGCGACATCGGTATTCTTGATAGAGTGAGACCACTAAGTGCATGGCCATGCCCAAATGAGTCAACATTAGATATTGAGCTCATTTGATCGAGTGAGTCTACTTGGAGTTCAAGATTTAGATTGATTAGAGGATGACACGGTCTATGCCTCATATTGATCAATCTAGATGTCTGGGATAGAAGGACAATGTCATATATTGTGAGGAGTCACAATTAGTAGTCACAAGGTGATGTTGGATCTCAACATTCTTGTAACTTGGGTAGTAATGATGTGTTGCTAGATACCGCTCATTACTTATGCTCCTAAATGAGTTTAGGGGCATTGCCAACGTTACAAGAACCTATAGGGTCACACACTAAGGACAATTAGATGGAGATTTGGTTCATACGATGAACCAAGAGGATTAGATTCATTTGATGAATCAAATTGGATTAAGAGTAATCCAAATTGGGCTAATTGAGTTAGACTCAAGTTGATTCATGTATTTAATGAGTCTAATTTAGATTATGACTCATTAGATCAATTTAATTTAATGAATTAGTTTCATTATATTAAGTTGGCTTGAATCAAATGGTTAGATTAGATCAACCATGAGAGAGATTGAGTCAAGTTTGACTTGACTAGAGAGGAAGAGGAAGAGTCAAGTTTGACTTGACTCTTTACCACATCATGAGTGAGGTGGCAAGATGTGGACCAATAGTGTTGTTCCACATCATCTTGCTTTGCCACCTCATGGAGGTTACAAGCCTCCATTGCATTTAATGTGGGTTGGCCACATTAAATGAGTGGAGGTTACTCATTTGCCACATCATTGTGAGGTGGCAAGATGTGGACCAATGGTAATGGTCCACATCTTCATGATGTGCCACATCATAGGAGTTACACAACACCTCTTAATGTCTTCACATTAATTGTGATTAATGTGGAATGGGAGTTACACTCCATGTAGTGGCCGGCCACACAAAAGTGGTGAATGAAATTTGATTTTATTCAAGGCATTACTCCCTTCTTCTTCCTCAAGAGAGCTCTCTCCCTCTCCTCCGCTTGGCCGAATCTCACCAAGGTGCTAGCACACCTTTTGTGTGAGGTTTCTCCACCTACGTGTCCGTGTGGATACTTCTAGAGGACCGGCGCTTGACGGTCTTGAGATCCGGCAACTCCTTGGAAGAGCGGGAACGCGAAAGGGCACGCAACAAGGGTAAAGTTCTCTTAATATGTAGATCTAGGAGTAGATCTAAAAGGTTTTTCAAACTCGTACTCGTATTTATCGTTCGGTTTTGTTTGCACGGATCCGTTGGCCTTGGGTGATTCGGGGTTTCCGCGACGCGAAAAGCGGTTTTCGCGGCCCGAAGAATCCAACACAGAGAGGATGTAGTGAATGCCTCGATGGTTGTTACAGGTCAGATTAGTATTTTACAGAAAAATGCAACTGTCTTATTCGATACAGGGGCAACCCATTCTTATATATCCAGGACATTCGTTGAAAAGTTGGCAATATCTCCTGGGGTACTCAGTGGTCAGTTTTTGACAACACTACCTTCAGGAGGAATTATGGCATCCACGCACTGGCTCCGAGCAGTGCCAGCCATTATAGCAGACAGAGAGCTTTTTGGTGATCTGATAGTGCTAGATATGGCTGACTACATCATCTTGGGAATGGACTTTCTGATCAAGTACGGTGCCTCCATAGAGTGCCGTAAACAGAGAGTTGTATTCCAACCTGAAGCAGGAGTGCAGTTTGGATACTTCGGAGAGCCAAAGAGAAAGGCCAAGAAGTTTCTCTTAGCCCTGAAAGCACAGAAACTACTTGATTCAGGATGTACGGGATTCCTAGCATATGTAGTCAATACCAGTCAGGACAAGAACCAAAAGCTAGAGGAGGTCCGAGTTGTATGTGACTACCCAGCAGTCTTCCCTGAGGAGTTACAAGGCCTAGCACCAGACAGGGAGATCGAATTTGAGATAGAACTCATCCCCGGTACGAATCCCATCTCCAAAGCACCCTACCGCATGGCTCCAGCAGAACTAAAGGAACTTCAGGAGCAACTACAGGAGCTGCTTGACAAGAGCTTCATACGCTCTAGTCACTCACCATGGGGAGCCCCTGTATTGTTCGTGAAGAAGAAGGATGGGAGCGTGCGCCTGTGTATAGACTACCGAGCACTAAACCAAGTCACGATTAAGAATAGGTATCCTCTTCCCAAGATAGATGACCTGTTCGATCAGCTAAAGGGAGCAGCAGTGTTCTCTAAAATAGACCAAAGATCGGGATATCACCAGGTGAAAGTTAAAGAAGATGATATACCCAAGACGACTTTCAGGACCAGATACAGACATTATGAGTTTGTAGTCATGCCCTTTGGCATGATGAATGCTCCAACTACCTTCATGGACCTCATGAACAGGCTATTCAGAGAATACTTAGATAAGTTCGTTATCATGTTTATCAATGACATTCTTATCTATTCCAGGACTCAAGAAGAACACACAGAGCACCTGAAGATAGTACTGTAAACCCTTCAGCAGAACCAGCTGTATGCCAAGTTCACGAAATGTGAATTCTGGCTCGATCAGATATCCTTCCTGGTGTTAGTTAGAGCCCTAGAGCCAATCATTTGATGATTGTATGGACTCATGTATATCATATTCTTATATTAATAAAGGCAATAGTTTGGTTATTATGCTTATTTGTTTTAGTGCCAAATAAACTAAGTATAGTAACGTCCTTGAGTAGATCGTTCTTACCTATATCAATCGATTGGTTGAATCGATAGTGAGATGATATAGGGAACACTACTCTTAATCATTCCTAGTCGAGTATTAACATTCAGGGACGATGTTAATGCAATAAGACTAGCATGTAGGTCAACTCGATGACTTGATCTCACAAGTCATGGATATGGAGATATCAAGTTGACACATGGGTATATATTGGAGAATGTATACTGAATGACCCGCCATCAGAAAGTATCATGGATCGTTATATGAGTGTCATATACTTTCTCATGTGGCTATTAGTATGACTATTAGTTCTTAGACCTGAAGTCACCATGGATCCCTACATAAGGAGTTATGTACTTTAGTTTCGTCAAACGTCACCCGTAACTGGGTGGACTATAAAGGCGATTACTGGGTATGTAACGAATTATGCCGAGCGGTATGAGTGATGTAGATGGGATCTATCCCTCCCATATGACGGGAGCGACATCGCTATTCTTGATAGAGTGAGACCACGAAGTGCATGGCCATGCCCAAATGAGTCAACATTAGATGTTGAGCTCATTTGATCGAGTGAGTCTACTTAGAGTTCAAGATTTAGATTGATTAGAGGATGACACGGTCTATGCCTCACATTAATCAATCTAGATGTCTAGGATAGAAGGACACTTGTCACATATTGTGAGGAGTCACAATTAGTAGTCACAAGGTGATGTTGGATCTCAACATTCTTGTAACTTGGGTAGCAATGATGTATTGCTAGATGCCGCTCATTGCTTATGTTTCTAAAGGAGTTTAGAAACATTGCCAACGTTACAAGAACCTATTGGGTCACACACAAAGAACAAGTGGATGGAGATTAGGTTCATATGATGAACCAATTGGATTAGGTTCATGTGATGAACCAATTGGATTAGGTTCATGTGATGAACCAAATTAGATTAAGAGTAATCCAAATTGGGCTAATTGAGTTAGACTCAAGTTGATTCATGTGTTCAATGAGTCTAATTTGGATTATGACTCATTGAATCAATTTAATTAAATGAATTAGATTCATTATATTAAGTTGGCTTGAATCAAATGGTTAGATTAGATCAACCATGAGAGAGATTTGATCAAGTTTGACTTGATTTGAGAAGGAAGATCAAAGGTCAATTTTGAATTGACCATTTGCCACCTCATTTGTGAGTTGGCATAAGGTGGACCATTGATGATGCTCCACATCATCATGGTTGCACATGTGTGTGACACCTCATGGAGGTTATAAATCCCCTCTTTAATGGCCACATTAAATGGGAAGGGGGTTACACACACATGAAGGAGAGTGAATGCAATTCATTCTCATTCATTCCATCTTCTTCCTCCTTAGCTCTCTCTTGCTTTCTCCTCTCTTTTGGTCGTGGGTTCCATGAAGGGAGAGAAGGTGGTTGAGTTGTATTCCAAGAGAAGAAAGAAAGGGTGAAGGTCACAAAAGAGGAGACTACTTCTTGAGTGTAAGAGTTTCCTTTCTTCTTTCTTTTTCCCTCCATTTAAATCCTATCCAAGAGCTCTAGAAAGTGCTAGCACACTTGGGGCTCTCTTCTCCATCCTTTGAGTGTGAGAGACACTCCTTGTTCGTGTGGATATCACTAGAGAAGTATCTACCTTGATACTTTGGAGATCCGACAAGTACCTTGGACGAGCGGGATTTTGCAAGGGCACGCATCGAAGGTAAAATGATTTTTCCTTTGTAGATCTACTGTAGATCGTAGTATAAAACTCGTATTTGTGTTTTCGAAATTTTTCCTTGCACGGATCTACGGCTTTGGGTGATTCGGGGTTTCCGCGACGCGAAAAGCGGTTTTCGCGGCCCGAAAAACCCAACAGTGGTATCAGAGCCACGTGCAAGCCTTGTACGAGTTTCTTTTTGGTTTTATGAAAACTAAAGTTTCTGTAATTTTCTGTAAAATTATGATTTT
The DNA here is from genome assembly GCF_018446385.1 of Zingiber officinale. Taxonomy (NCBI): domain Eukaryota; kingdom Viridiplantae; phylum Streptophyta; class Magnoliopsida; order Zingiberales; family Zingiberaceae; genus Zingiber; species Zingiber officinale. The sequence continues at coordinate 55,375,145 of NC_056006.1, read as the reverse complement.
ATAGTTTTATGGGTAATTTTTCCGAGAAGCGGACACAATTGTCTCGGCACTGTAGCCGGCCACCGGAAAGATTTTCAAAACCGTTTTGCCCCAAATCCGTTTGGGACAGCGGGCTTGGGTGCCATTAGATCGCAAGGAGAAACTCACGATGGTTAGATCGTGGGTGAGTACTGCCCTAACCTGCAGGGGATTTGCTCATGATTGCACAAATCGCTAAAAGCGAACCACGCAGGGAAGATTTTTCCGAAACGGCAATGTCTCGGCCCAAATCGTTTTGGGACAGCGGGTTTAGGCGCTGTTGGATCGCAAAGGAACCCTCGCGATGGTTAGATCGCGGGTAGGGGCGCTGCCCCTGGGCCCCGCAAGGGGATTCGTTCCGCGATTGCGCCCGAAACCGCTAAACGGGACCGCCGGGAAATTTTACTCATAAAATTGTAAAAATTAGTTTTAAAATTATAGAAAAATTATGAAAATATATAATTTTGAATTATATATAAATTTTGTGATAGTCATGGCCCAAAACCCAATATGATTGGTTGTGTTGTAATTCATAATACGGCCTGCGTGCCGTGATGTGTTTTCGCGTGTTGTATTTATTTTATTATTCGCGACCTGCGCGTCGTGCCTCGTCTTTTATTCTTGTTGTAAATTAGATTTAGACTCGAATGTAACTCGAGTTTCAAATTGTAATGTACAAATTGGAGCGGTGGAGGGTCCACACGAGACGGAATTCCGAGGCGGGCACGAGCAACACAAGGTGGTCAAAGGGAGGAGCTTGGAGAAGCTGTTGACCCTAGGTTGACCATTCGATCTTCTCATTGGCTTGAGAAGATCGTAGTAGGGCCATGACTAAATCACAAATAGATTAATTAATTAATTATTATGTATCTGATGCATGTTTAATAGTTAATTAATTAATTAGTGCCTTAACGATTAGATTAGATCTAAGTCGTGCACATGATGCACCCTTGTGATTAGATTAGATCTAAGTCGTGCACAAGATGCATCCTTCTCGATTAGATTAGATCTAGATCGAACCAACTCTAAATGCCTAACCGTGCCGTGATACCTATCACTACCTCGATCACATGTATTGTTGAATCTGCCAAAGCAGAGCAATACATATTATCTTGGTAGGGTACGGAGGGACAATCTTGGTCCCGCCTATCAACGCATGGGTGAATACAAACTCAATTAGATTGAGTATTCATAGTTACTCGGTTGGATCGAGTCAACTATAGGCATTATTCCAACGGTTGGAAAAGATAGGTCAAAATCACATCTATATTAACTCTCGGGCGTATTAGCCAAAGCTAACTCGAGTTTTAATATAAATGCGGATATTGATTTTATAAACAAGAGTTGCATAGAGATGTAATTGGTAATCGTTACCTACCGATCATACTAAGCCTTGGGCGTATTAGCCAAAGCTAACTCAAGGGTTAGTATGATGTGGATCTTGTCCCACAAGAATTATAGAATTCAGTGGGAGCATCATTTAATTAAAGGCCTAATTAGATGATTTAAAAGAATATGATATTTATTTCTGCAAATTTTCTTGTAGATAACCATGACGTCGAATCTGAACTTTTCTCTGCGTTCGTCCCTTAAGAAGGACAAGCTCAACGGAGCAAATTTCCACAGGAGCTTGAGAATAGTTCTCACCCAGAAGCGTAAACCGACGCTCAACATTCAGGAGGCTCCTCCCGCCTCGCCACGCTTGGAAGGCCGGGATGCTTACAAGAAGCATCAAGATGGCGCATTAGATGTGTCCTGTCTTATGCTCGCGACCATGAACTCTGAGCTTGAAGCAACATGAGTTGATGGGCGCTACGATATGGTTAAGCATCTTTGTCACCTATATCAAGGACAAGCAAGGCAAGAGAGAATTGAGAATCTTAAGAAGAAGAGAAATAAGATTTCTACTTCAGGTATACATGTTATAGAAGTCAACCTCTCTATTTCTTCATCGTGGGTATTAGATACCGGATGTGCTTCGCACATTACTGTGCATGCGCTGAGGAATAGCGGGGCATTGACGAAGGGTGATAGACCTACGGTAGGCAATGGAGCACGAGTTGTTGCTATTCTTGTAGGAACTTATCATCTATCTCTTTCTTCCGGGCTTGTACTAGAATTAGATGATTGTTGTTATGTGCCTTGACTAAGAACATTATATCGGTTTCTTGTTTGGACAAGAAAGATTCTCTTATAATAAAGAACAAATGTTGTTCCTCTATTTAAACGATATGTTCTATTGTAGTGCACCTCTGATAAACGGACTCTATATTCTAGACCTTGAGAGCCCTATCTATAACGTAAATACCAAGAGGTTCAAGTCTAATGACATGAACCAAACCTACCTTTGGCACTGTCGCTAGGTCATATAAACAAGCGCTTATCCCAACTCCATAAGGATGGTTTGTTGGACTCATTTGATTTTGAATCATATGAGATATGCGAGTCATGCCTACGAGGCAAGATGACCAAGACTCCCTTTAGTGGGCACAGTGAGAGAGCGACTGATTTGTTAGGACTCATACATAGTGATGTATGTGGCCCTTTCAATGTCATTGTTAGAGGTGGTTATAGGTACTTCATCACATTTACTGATGACTTCAGTAGATACGGTTATGTGTACTTGATGACACATAAGTCCGAATCCTTTGAAAAGTTCAAAGAATTCAAGAATGAAGTACAGAACCAACTTGGCAAGAGTATTAAGATACTTGGATCGAGGTGGTGAATACTTAAGCCATGAGTTTCGTGACTACTTAGCCTGAGTGTGGGATTTTATCTCAACTCACTCCTCCTGGAACACCACGGTGGATTGGTGTATCTGAAAGGAGGAATCGTACCTTATTAGATATGGTACGGTCTATGATGAGTCACACGGATCTTCCGACATACCTCGGGGTTATGCTCTAGACACGGCAATTTTCATTCTCAACCGAGTTCCATCCAAGGCCGTGATAAAGACACCATATAGGATATGGACTGGGAGATGCCCAGGTGTCTTTCATGAGGATTTGGGGCTGTGAGGCTTACGTAGACGTCAAGTCTCGGACAAATTAGGACCCAAATCCAACAAGTGCTATTTCATCGGATATCCCAAGGAAACTAAGGGATATTACTTCTACATTCCCAGTCAGTAGTTGTGGCAAAGATTGGGGTCTTTCTAGAAAGGGACTTTGTTTCTAGAAAGACTAGTGGGAGCGCGTTCGATCTTGAAGAAGTTCAAGATGTGAACAATAGCACTGATGCCTCGACGGAAGTTGAACTGGAACCACAAAATGTTGTGGATGATGTTGTTCCACAAAGAGTTGAGGAACAACAACCAGTTCAAGTGGACATACCTCTTGGGTACGTCGTCAGGCTGAGAGATACTCATTTCTCTTGTCGACCATGATGACATTGTGTTCATAGAGGATGAGCCTACCACCTATCAAGAAGCTGTGATGAGACCAGTTCAAGAAATGGCTAGAAGCCATGAGATCCGAGATAGAATCCATGTACACCAACCAAGTATGGACTTTGGTTGATCCACGAAGGTAAAACCCATTGGGTGCAAGTGGGTCTTTAAGAGAAAGATGACATGGATGGACTTATCTATAAGGGTCGCTTGGTAGCTAAAGGTTTCAAGCAAATTCATGGTATTGACTATGATGAAACCTTTTCTCCGGTGCGATGTTTAAGTCTATTCGGATCATGCTTGCTATTGCAACCTACCATGACTATGAGATATGGCGGATGGATGTCAAAACCGCGTTTATGAATGGCTACTGAGGATGTGTACATGACACAACCTGAGGGTTTTGTAGATCCACATACTAGCAGAGTATGCAAGGTGCATAGGTCCATTTATGGACTAAAGCAAGCTTCTGAGCTGGAATCTTCGATTCGATGATGCAATCAAGCAGTTTGGTTTCATCAAGCGAAGATGAGCCTTGTGTCTACAAGAAGGTTGTAGGGGATATTGTCTATCTCATATTGTATGTGGATGACATACTACTCATTGGGAAGGACATCCCTATGCTTGATCTGTCAAGACCTGGCTAGGGAGTTGTTTCTCAATGAAGGACTTAGGTGAGGCATCCCGCATTCTAGGGATCAGATCTATAGAGATAGATCTAAGAGATTGCTTGGCCTAAGTCGAGTACATATATTGACAAGGTACTCCTTGGTTTGCCATGTAGAACTCGAAGGATTTTACCGATGTCACATGGCGTGAGTCTTCAAGACTCAAGGTCCCTCTTCTAGAGAGGTGAGAGACCGCATGGATCAGATCCCTTATGCCTCAGCTATAGGATCGATCATGTACGCCATGTTATGTACTCGACCTGATGTCTCGTATGCTTTGAGCATGACGAGCAGATACCAGTCAGATCCAGGTGAAAGTCACTGGATAGCGGTCAAGAATATTCTTAAGTACTTAAGAAGGACTAAAGAATATTTTTTGATATATGGAGGCAATGATGAGCTAGCTGTAAAGGGTTACAGTGATGCTAGCTTCCAGACCGACCAGGATGACTATAGATCGCAGTCGGGGTTCGTATTTTCCATTAATGGTGGTGTCCACCTGGAAGAGTTGAGCGGGATATAGTAGCTGATTCTACAACAAGCAGTACATTCTTGCATCGGAGGGCAAAGGAAGGCGATTTGGATCAAGTTCATCATCGAACTTGGGGTGGTTCCTAACATCGCTGACCCAGTTGAGCTCTATTGTGACAACAATGGAGCTATAGCACGTGAAGGAACCTCGCTCACACCAGCGGACCAAGCATATACTACTGCGCTTCCATCTCATTCGAGAGATTATCGATAGAGGAGATGTGAAGATTTCCAGACCTACAGAGGCTAACATCGCAGATCCCTTGACCAAGGCTTTGGCACAGAGGAAGCATGACGGTCACACTAGGTCTTTAGGCCTTAGAGGCTATACTGATTGGCACTAGTGCTAGTGGGAGATTGTTAGTTAGAGCCCTAGATCCAATCATTTGATGATTGTATGGACTCATGTATTTCATATTCTTATATTAATAAAGGCAATAGTTTGGTTATTATGCTTATTTGTTTTAGTGCCAAATAAACTAAGTATAGTAACGTCCTTGAGTAGATCGTTCTTACCTATATCAATCGATTGGTTGAATCGATAGTGAGATGATATAGGGAACACTACTCTTAATCATTCCTAGTCGAGTATTAACATTTAGGGACGATGTTAATGCAATAAGACTAGCATGTAGGTCAACTCGATGACTTGATCTCACAAGTAATGGATATGGAGATAACAAGTTGACACATGGGTATATATTGGAGAATGTATACTGAATGACCCGCCATGAGAAAGTATCATGGATCGTTATATGAGTGTCATATACTTTCTCATGTGGCTATTAGTATGACTATTAGTTCTTAGACCTGAAATCACCATGGATCCCTACATAAGGAGTTATGTACTTTAGTTTCGTCAAACGTCACCCGTAACTGGGTGGACTATAAAGGCGATTACTGGGTATGTAACGAATTATGCAGAGGGATGTGAGTGATGTAGATGGGATCTATCCCTCCCATATGACGGGAGCGACATCGCTATTCTTGATAGAGTGGGACCACGAAGTGCATGGCCATGCCCAAATGAGTCAACATTAGATGTTGAGCTCATTTGATCGAGTGAGTCTACTTGGAGTTCAAGATTTAGATTGATTAGAGGATGACACGGTCTATGCCTCACATTAATCAATCTAGATGTCTAGGATAGAAGGACACTTGTCACATATTGTGAGGAGTCACAATTAGTAGTCACAAGGTGATGTTGGATCTCAACATTCTTGTAACTTGGGTAGCAATGATGTATTGCTAGATGCCGCTCATTGCTTATGTTTCTAAAGGAGTTTAGAAACATTGCCAACGTTACAAGAACCTATTGGGTCACACACAAAGAACAAGTGGATGGAGATTAGGTTCATATGATGAACCAATTGGATTAGGTTCATGTGATGAACCAATTGGATTAGGTTCATGTGATGAACCAAATTAGATTAAGAGTAATCCAAATTGGGCTAATTGAGTTAGACTCAAGTTGATTCATGTGTTCAATGAGTCTAATTTGGATTATGACTCATTGAATCAATTTAATTAAATGAATTAGATTCATTATATTAAGTTGGCTTGAATCAAATGGTTAGATTAGATCAACCATGAGAGAGATTTGATCAAGTTTGACTTGATTTGAGAAGGAAGATCAAAGGTCAATTTTGAATTGACCATTTGCCACCTCATTTGTGAGTTGGCATAAGGTGGACCATTGATGATGCTCCACATCATCATGGTTGCACATGTGTGTGACACCTCATGGAGGTTACAAATCCCCTCTTTAATGGCCACATTAAATGGGAAGGGGGTTACACACACATGAAGGAGAGTGAATGCAATTCATTCTCATTCATTCCATCTTCTTCCTCCTTAGCTCTCTCTTGCTTTCTCCTCTCTTTTGGTCGTGGGTTCCATGAAGGGAGAGAAGGTGGTTGAGTTGTATTCCAAGAGAAGAAAGAAAGGGTGAAGGTCACAAAAGAGGAGACTACTTCTTGAGTGTAAGAGTTTCCTTTCTTCTTTCTTTTTCCCTCCATTTAAATCCTATCCGAGAGCTCTAGAAAGTGCTAGCACACTTGGGGCTCTCTTCTCCATCCTTTGAGTGTGAGAGACACTCCTTGTTCGTGTGGATATCACTAGAGAAGTATCTACCTTGATACTTTGGAGATCCGACAAGTACCTTGGACGAGCGGGATTTTGCAAGGGCACGCATCGAAGGTAAAATGGTTTTTCCTTTGTAGATCTACTGTAGATCGTAGTATAAAACTCGTATTTGTGTTTTCAAAATTTTTTCCTTGCACGGATCTACGGCTTTGGGTGATTCGGGGTTTCCGCGACGCGAAAAGCGGTTTTCGCGGCCCGAAAAACCCAACACCTGGGTCACATCATCTCCAAGGATGGTATCATAGTAGACCCCAGTAAGATAGAAGCTGTGAGTAACTGGAAGAGACCTAAGAACGCCAGTGAAATCAGAAGCTTTCTGGGACTAGCAGGCTATTACAAAAAATTTGTAGAGGATTTCTCTATGATAGCCTCCCCACTGACAGCTCTCACCAGGAAGAATAGAAAATTTCAGTGGACAGCAGACTGTGAGAACAGCTTCATGGAGCTCAAAAGAAGATTGACCAGTGCACCTATTCTAACTCTGCCAGAAAACACAAACAGCTTTGATATTTACACTGATGCCTCTAAATTGGGACTAGGAGCAGTACTGATGCAAGATGGCAAGGTGATCGCCTATGCCTCCAGACAACTCGAGGATTATGAGAGGAACTACCCTACTCATGACCTTGAGCTTGCAGTAGTTGTCTTCGCCCTCAAAATTTGGAGACATTACCTATATGGAGCTCAGTGTAGAGTGTATACAGATCATCAGAGTCTGAAGTACTTCTTCAGTCAGAAGGATTTGAATATGCGACAACGCAGATGGCTCGAGCTGGTCAAAGACTATGACATAGACATCCTCTATCACCTAGGAAAAGCCATTAATGTGGCAGATGCACTTAGCAGGAAGTTCAGTGCCATCTTATTATCCATAACTGCCATGCCACCGCCCCTACAAAAAGAGATTACAGATTTCAGTCTCGAACTTATAGTGTGGCAGCTCTCTACTATGACCTTAGCAGCTACCCTGCTTGGTGACATCCAGACAGCTCAGGATCAGGACCTTGAAATTCAGAAAATCAAGCAAGGATTAACAGAATCAAAAAGTGGAGAGTTCAGAGTATCTGATAGTGGGGTATTGTATTTTGGTGACAGACTATGTGTTCTAGATCAGGAGGAACTACGGAGGAAGGTCCTAGATAAGGCTCACAGGACTCCTTATGCGATGCATCTTGGCTCCACCAAGATGTACCAATACCTAAGGAGACGTTTTTGGTGGCCTGGGATGAAAAGAGACATCGCTAGATATGTCAGTACCTGTCTGACCTGCCAGAGGGTCAAGGCAGAACACCAGAGACCAAGAGGAGTTCTGCAACCTATTCAGATCCTAGAATGGAAGTGGGAGGATGTTTCTATGGATTTCATAGTCGGACTACCCAGAACCACGAATGGTTTTGATGCCATCTGGGTGATAGTCGACAGATTGACTAAATCAGCCCACTTCTTAGCTATCAGGATATCCTCCTCCATGGAGCAGCTAGCTCAGTTGTATCTTAAGGAGATTGTCAGACTGCATGGAGTTCCACAGACCATTATTTTAGATAGAGACAGTAGATTCACATCACACTTCTAGGAGTGAGTACAGTCAGCACTGGGCACCAGGTTAAAGTTTAGCACAACCTTCCATCCTCAGACAGATGGTCAGACGGAGCGAGTAAATCAGATACTCGAAGATATGCTCCGATCATGTGCCCTAGACTTCAAGGGAAGTTGGTGCAAATATCTGTGTTTAATAGAATTTGCATACAACAATAGCTATCAGGCCACTATCGGCATGGCACCCTACGAGGCTCTTTATGGGCGGAGGTGTAGATCTCCAATCTGCTGGTATGAAAGTGGTGAACAGAAAGAACTAGAACTTCAGACAGATCTAGTAGCAGATACCACGGCAGCTATACAGTAGATCCGCCAGAGGATAGAGACAGCTCAGAGCTGCCAGAAAAGCTATGTTGATACACGGCGCCGACCCTTAGAGTTTTCAGTTAGGGATACAGTATTCCTCCTAGTGGCTCCCATGAAGGGAGTAATGCGTTTTGCGAAGAAGGGCAAATTAAGTCCTAGATATGTGGGACCATACCTTATTACTTGAAGAGTTGGCAAGGCAACATATGAGCTAGTGCTACCCCAGGAGATGTCAGCTATTCATAACGTATTTCACGTCTCTATGCTAAAGAAGCATATCCCAGATGCCACCCAGGTGATTGAGCCCCAGGCGGTACAAGTCCGCGAAGACCTCAGCTATGACAGTCGGCCTATTGATATAATAGACCGAGCAGTTAAGAAATTGCAGAAAAAGGAGGTACCATTAGTAAAAGTTATTTGGAAAAATCACACAACAGAAGAGGCAACTTGGGAGACAGAAGCTAGTATGAGACAGAAGTACCCAGAGCTATTCTAAGTTCGAGGATGAACTTTTTATAAGGTATGGGGGATTATAACGCCCGAAAATTCTCAAATTAATTTTAGGAATATTCTATTATTTTTCTAGAATTTTAGGATATTTTAATGGAATTTTTAGAATAGCCGAAGTAGCAAAAAAAAAATTAAATAAAAACATAAAACAGCTTAAGCGGGAATTGAACCCGTGACCTATGGACTCTATGACTTATAGGGTGACTTAGTAACCAAGGGGCCCCAGTAGGGGTGTGCTGAAAGGAAAGGAGAGCAATTATATTTAAGGTTTAGTTGGGGTGCATTAATCACTTAATATAAATAGGGAAATTAAGTGGAGAGTTATTATTTTGGATCGGTAACTCTCTTTTCCCTCACCCTCACACGCCGCCCTCTCTCTTCTCCCGCACCTTCTTCTTCATGCCAAGCCCAAGAGACCTAGGGTTCCATCCCTAGGGTCGTAGGAGCATCTCCCGACGACGTCTCCGATACGAGGACGCTCCTCTCCGCGAGAAGAACACATAGACGTAAGAAGATCGTCGAAGAGATCTTCTTCTTCAGAAACCTAGCGATCGGATTGTAAGAAAATTTAGCGCAGGATGTAAGTAACCCCTCACCTGCAGTATAAGTAGCTAATCGTATGCTTTTATGGTCCTAGTTCGCTTTTATGATCTTAGTGTAGCCATATGTAGAATTAGAGCACACCAGGTGCTTGATAAAATGCCTAGTACAGTTATATGTTACAGTAGGCGTTTTAATAGCTCCGTTAAATGCCATAGGTGCATTTTAAATAGTATACTTAGTCTTGCTTCAGTATATAGGGACTACGGTCCAATGGGTGGGCTTCCATAGTCGCCTCTAGGTTCAGATAACCTAGCTCTAGATTCAGATAATCTAGTGAAAGCAAGATAAGATAAATCAGTTTATAAACAGTATTTTACTTTTATCAGTGGCACTGTACTGGACTCTCAGTTGTCCTTGGGTTGGGCTCCCATAGTCATCCCTAGGTTTAGATAACCTAGTAACCCTACTAGATTCGGGACTTGCTACCTTGGGCCTAGTTAGTGATGCGCGCATAGCAAGTACGGTTGCCGAGCCCATCAGCAACATGATTAGTATTTTTATCTATTTATGGAAATAGTTTTCAAACTTCACAAACTAGAAATGTGAATTTCAGCTTAGCTTTAGTTTAGTTTCTTATTGATATAGCAAATAGCTTAGCTTATGTATCAGTCTAGTTAGCTTGTTGATACAGTGAATAGCTTTATGTTCAATATTTGATTAGCACGACTTGTATGTCCATATGCCATGTTTTAGCATTTTCAGCATGATCATCAGCATGTATTTCAAAAAGCATCCTTGAAAGCATGATTACTTCGAATGTATGTTTTGTGAGGTAGATGGTTCTTACTAAGCTCCCAAGCTTATAGTTTTCTTTTTCCTTATACTACAGATAAAGGTAAAGGGAAGATGGATTAGCAGAGGCTGGAGGACAATGCGATCAGATGTGTGTGGGAAGGAACTTGGAATAAAGATATTCGGGAACTAGCAAACTTAAAAACTTAGTATTTTCTTATGTTGTTACTTCCCTGCAACTTTAGTATGCTAAGTATCATGAATTGGGAAACTAGGTGTTATGCCATGACCAGACTGCTTATTATCCTGACATTAGCTAGCAAAGTATAAGTAATAACCTGTCTAGTGGTATTGTTTTATGTTTTAGTTGAGTTCTGAAAGTTCTGTATGAGTTCGTGGCTGATTTCAGTGAAATTAGAAACTCATTCGATCAGTTGATCAATTGAGAAGTCTTCAATCGATCAGCCGATTGATTGGGAGGTGATTCCCTGCGAATAGTGAGCAGCTGAGTTGATCAGCTAATCGATTAAGAAGTTCTCGATCGATCAACCGATTGATTGGGAAGTGATCTACCGCGTACAGAAAGCTGATGAATCGATCAGCTGATCGATCGGCCTTGGGTCGATCAGCCGATCGATCGGGAATTTAACTTCCGTGAATAGAGAGCCTCTGAATCGATTATCGGATCGATTGGCCAGGCTGGATCGATCAGCCGATTGATCCAGAAAATGACCCCCATGCACAGTAGCACGTTGAATTGATCAGTGGATCGATCAGATATCTCCAAGCGATCAGCCGATCGATTGGAATGCATGATTTCAGCTACAAGTGTCTAATTACAGCTTTTTGATCAAATAGTAAGTTTAGGATCCCTTCTGTAACATATGTGCAACTTCAGAAGTGTATTCTGAGTTTAATTTCCAGATTTTATAGTAAATAGCTATTGGTTGCTACTCGGAAAACCCAAAGGCTCCACTGTACAAAAATTTTATACGTGATCTGAACCTTTCCTAGCTACCATGTGTTCTTTTAAGTTAAACTTGTATCTCCTGCGGAACTTAACACGTTTGATTCCAAGTTTAACTTATATGTTCCTTTACATTTAGATTTGGATCTCCTACGGAACTTAACACGTTTGATCCAAATCACCTAGGTTATAAATTCAATTAAATATTAGTTTCCAAAATTGGCTTCCAGTACTGCATGGCGAGGCACTTGGCCTTCTTGGATATGGGAGCAACCACCACTGACTAGACAAAGCCTTTTAAGGAAAGTTAATATTTAATTTCCTTATATAACTCTAGGTTAACCAAAAGGAACAATCAAATCACAAGGAAAAAAGAAAAAGAGCACAACATTGAAATTAAATTCGAAAAACAAGAATCGAATGCCCCTTGTATTTGATATTTATACAAAGAAAAATTAACTAGTATGATGCGGAAATTAAATACTAGTTATACCTCTTCCTTGTATGCTAAAACCTCAAGATCTTTTGCTGTATCCCTCGCCTCCTCTTGGACATCGTGTGGGTGACGATCCTCCAAGACGAACACCACCCGGAGAGCTTCTCCTACTTCTCTAGAATTCGGCCACCACCACCACAAAGGGGCAAAAGAGAGCAAAGGGAAGAGAGGGAGAGGGGTCGGCCACTTGATGATCTCCAACAACACAATATCAATTGTTATGTTTTTCAAGGCCTCCCCTTCCCCCCTTTTATATTAGTTTCCCAACGAAAAATTATGGAAAGAGTTTTATAAAAAATTAGACTCATTCCTATTTCCTTTTAATTTTTTATTTTTATTTCCTTTTAATTAATCAATCCTAGATTGATTTATTAATTAAACAACTATTTGTTGATGTTTAATTATTTGACCGGCCCCTTGCTTGGGCACCAAGCAAGGTGGTCGGCCACTAATTAAAAGGGAAAGAAAGAATTTTTTTTTTTATAAAATTTTAAAAGAAGAAAACTTCTAATAAAATTTTACAAACTCTCTTTTTTTTTTCTAATGTGGATATTAAAAGGAAAGGTTTAAAATTTAAAACCAAGATTTCTTTTTAAAAGAAAGTTTTATAAATTTTACAACTCTCTTTTAAAACCTTGTGGCCTAATTTAAATTAGGAAAATTTTAAAATCTCTCTTTTTACAAATTGTAAATATCTGAGGAAATTTTAAAATTCAAAAACAACCTTCCTAATTTAAATATTGCGGCCGACCCCTTTGCCCAAGGCAAGGGCCGGCCACTTTTAGAGAATATGTGGCCGGCCATTGCTTGGTCACCAAGCAATGAACTGGCCCCTTCTTGGACACCAAGATAGACTTTTCTTTGGATGGACTTGAGGCTTTATTGAGGCTACAACAGGGACCTAGAGGAGAAATTGGCTTTTGCCTTCCGATGAGCTTGAGTATCCCATGCTCGCCCCGAACACACAACTCAAGTTCATCGATAATAACTCATTCCACTAGAGAGTTATTACCGCACTACCGCACCAATCCCAAATTACATTATGGGCTCCTTCTTATCATGAGTGTGTTAGTCTCCCTGTGTTTAAGATTACGAATGTCCACTAATTAAGTGAGTTACTGACAACTCATTTAATTAATATCTAGATCTAAGAGTAGTACCACTCAACTTTATTGTCATGTTGGACTAGGTCCACCTGCAGGGTTTAACATGGCAATCCTTATGAGCTCCTCTTGGGGACATTCTCAACCTAGATAACTAGGACACAGATTCCTTCTATAATCAACAACATATACTATAAGTAATATCATTTCCCAACTTATCGGGCATATTGATTTATCGAGTTAAACCTCACCCTTTGATAAGTCAAAGAAATAAATATTAAATATACATGCTTGTTATTATATTAGGATTATGAGCACACACTTCCATAATAACTAAGGTCTAGTTCTTTTACTAAGTCAGTACAAAAAAAACTTACCTTAATGATCCTACTCAATACACTTAAAGTGTATCAGTGTAATTTATTAGTCAAGATAAACTAATACTTAATTACACTACGTCTATTCTGATGGTTTGTTCCTTTCCATCTTAGTCGTGAGCAACTGTTTATAATTTATAGAGAACCGACAACATGATCTTCTAAGTGTGACTCCACACTTCATGTTATCTACTATATAAATTAATTGAACAATTACATTTAACAAATAAATGTAAACATTTGACCAATGTGATTCTTTATTTCAAAATAAATGTGTAGAAAAGCTAAACTTTTAAGTATACACTCCAACAATCTCCCACTTATACTAAAAGTCTAAGCTGCCATATCTGTTGCCATACATCTGATCCCCATCCCCTCCACGTGCCGATCAAAAGCTTTCGCCGGAAGGGCCTTAGTGAAAGGATCTGCCAGGTTATCTGCTGATGCTATCTTGGCGACGACAACTTCTCCTTACTTGACGATGTCTCGTATCAGTGGTACTTGCGCTCTATATGTTTACTTGCCTTATGGGCTCGTGGTTCCTTCGAGTTTGCAACTGTTCCACTATTATCACAATAAATTGTGACGATCTTGGGCAAACCAGGAATCACATCTAAGTCTATTAGAAAGTTCCTGAGCCATACAGCTTCTTTGGCTGCCTCAAAGGCTGCCACATACTCAGCTTCCATGGTTGAGTCTGAGATGCATTTCTGCTTAACACTCCTCCATGCAATGACTCCACCTCCTAAAGTAAACACATAGCCTGATGTAGACTTACTGTTGTCCCTATTTGATTGGAAGTTCGAATCCGTGTAACCCACAGGGAGTAAATTGTCTGCTTGGTAAACTAGCATATAATCTCTAGTCCTTCTCAGGTACTTTAATATATGCTTCACTGCAGTCCAATGCCTTGTCCAGGGTTACTTTGATATCTGCTAACCATGCCCACGACAAAACAGATATCAGGTCTCGTACACAACATTGCATACATAAGGCTTCCTACAGCCGAAGCATAAGGAACTGCCTTCATGTCCTCAATCTCCTTTGATGTTTTTGGAGACATCTCTTTAGATAAGGCTACTCCATGCCTAAAAGGTAAGAAACCTTTCTTGGAGTTTTGCTTGCTAAAACGAGCAAGGATTGTATCTATATATAAAGCTTGGGATAGACACAACATTCTTTTCTTGCGATCCCTTATAACTTTGATCCCAAGGATGTGTGCACATTCTCCTAAGTCCTTCATATCAAATTGTTTGGACAACCATACCCTTACGTCTGATAATACCTTGACATTGTTGCCAATTAACAAAATATCATCTACATATAGTACAAGAAATACCACCATGTTTTCGTTATACTTCTTGTATACTCAAGACTCATCCGGACACTGAATAAATCCATTTGACTGGATTACTTCATTAAACCGAATGTTCCAAGATCTTGAAGCTTGCTTCAGTCCATAAATGGACCAATTAAGCTTGCACACTAGATGCTCTTTGCCCTTTTCAATGAACCCTTCTGGTTGCTTCATATGGATGTTTTCTTCAAGACTTCCATTAAGGAAAGCTGTCTTGACATCCATTTGCCAAATCTCATAATCCATATGAGCGGCAATGGATAAGAGTATCCGGATAGACTTAAGCATAGCTACCGGTGAAAAGGTATCCTCATAATCGATTCCCTCTTTCTGAGTGTACCCCTTCGCAACAAGCCTTGCTTTGAAGGTTTCTACCTTCCCATCTGTCCCTCTTTTCCTTTTATAGATCCAATTGCATCCAATGACTTTTACACCATCAGGTGGTTCTACAAGCTCCCAGACCTTATTAGAATACATAGATTCTATTTCGGAATTCATTGCCTTTTGCCAAGATACTGCATCTATATCTTGGAGTGCTTCATCATATGTCCGGGGATCTGTTTCATGTTTGCCTAGGATCATGTCCGAAGACTCACCCAAAAACATGAATCTCTCGTGCTGCCTTACAACCCTCCCACTACGACGAGGCACCGTCTGTGGTTGTGTATCATGTGTGACACGTGTTGCAGTCTCTTGTGGTACTTCATCTTGTATTGTTGGTAGTGAAGTAAACGTGTCCTCTCTAAGTTCTTCTAGAACAATTTTACTACTGGGCTTGTGATCCATTATATATTCTTCTTCTAAAAACTGGGCATTAGTGCTAACAATGATATTCTGATCTTTAGGACTATAAAATAAACCGCCTTTCGTTCCTCTGGGATACCCCACAAGCATATGAACTTCTGTACGAGATTTTAACTTATCAGCATCTTGTTTCAGCACATGTGCTGGACTACCCCAAATCCGAATATGTCTTAGATTCGGCTTCCGCCCATTCCATAATTCTGTGGGAGTAGAAGATACTGATTTAGAAGGTACTAAGTTCAGAATATGCGCTACGGTTTCCAGAGCGTATCCCCAAAACGAATTTGGTAATTCTAAATAACTCATCATCGATCTAACCATCTCCATAAGAGTCCTATTCCTTCGTTCTGCCACACCATTCTGTTGGGGTGTACCAGGTGCGGACAATTGAGATTAAATCCCGGCCTCTGATAAATAATTCCTAAACTCTCCTAAGAGGTATTCGCCACCACGATCAAACCGTAGTGTCTTGATACTTTTACCTAGACGTTTCTCCACATCAGCCTTGTACTCTTTGAACTTATCAAAGCTCTCAGACTTGCGGCGCATTAGGTAAATGTATCCATATCTTGAATAATCGTCTATAAAAGAGACAAAATATTTAAAGCCACCTCTAGCTTGGATAGACATAGGACCACACAAATCAGAATGAACTAATTCTAATGCTTCTTTGGCTCTATACCCCTTGGCCTTAAAAGGTCTCTTGGTCATCTTACCTTCCAAGCTTGATTCACACGTTGGAATGTTTTCCAACTCTAATGGACCCAAGAGTCCATCGGCTACAAGCCTTTGAATCCTACTTAAGTTAATATCACCAAGCCTTAGATGCCAAAGATGTGTTTGGTTCATTTCCGAAGGTTCTTTTCTCTTATTAGAGTTAGAAGATGTGTTATTAATTTCCATATTTTGCTTTGTGGGAGAAATTGGATTTAAAGTATATAAATTGCCAACCAATGCACCAGAACAGATAATCACTTTATTTCTCTTTATAACCACATTGTTACTAAAGGAAACTGAATATCCATCCAGATACAGTTTAGAAACTGAAATTAAATTCTTTCTAAAACTGGGTACATAAAGACAATTCCTTAAAACCAATTTCCTATTCCTATCAAATGATAAGTAGACGTCTCCCACTGCAACAGCTGCCACCTTAGTAGCATTGCCCATGTAGACAGTTATCTCTCTATCAAATAGTCGCCGGGTTTCCTGGAACCCCTGCAAAGAATTGCAGACATAATCAGTGGCTCCCGTATCTACACACCAGGTGCTGGTAGATAACACTGCTAAACATGTTTCAACTACTAGAGTATGAGATATACCTTTATTGTTCTGTTTCCTACGAGGACAGTTCGCCTTCCAATGTCCAATTTGCTTGCAAATAAAGCACTTGCCCTTCGACTTCTTTATTCCAGCTTTTTATCCTGCACCTTGAGGTTTATTCACCTTCTTTGCTGAGCCATTTTGTTTCTTCTTCTTTGTAACACCCTAAATTTCCTCAATTAGAGTCCTAAAAGTAATTTAAAAATATTTTAAAATGCTATAGAAATATTCTAGGGATTTTTAGAAATTTTTAGAGTATTTTTATGTAATTTTTGGAGGTCGTTTGGTATTTTTACAAAACGAAGGAAGTTTCGACAAAAAAATGTCCAAGCCGAGAATTGAACCCATGACCTTTGACTCGGTCAAAACCCAATTGACTTGGTGTGCAAACGGATTTTTCTATTTAGAAAAGGTAGAGAATTTATTTAAGATAGTTAACAGAATATTGGATTATAAAAGGGATAAGTTGATCTTGGATTTGTTTGTTTAGAAAAGGTAGCGAATTTATTTAAGATAGTTAACAGAATATTATAAAAGGGATAAGTTGATGTTGGATTTGTTTGTTTAGAAAAAGTAGCGAATTTATTTAAGATAATTAACAGAATATTGAATTATAAAAGGGATAAGTTGATGTTGGATTTGTTTGTTTAGAAAAGATAGCGAATTTATTTAAGGAGTTAACAGAAATATTAAGTTATAAAAAGGGATAAGTTGATGCTCTGTTTTCCCCTGACTTAAACCATTCTCTCCTTCTCTTCTGCATACGATGGCAGAGCTCGGGCAGAAAATGAAAGGGAGTTAGGGCATCATCTCCGGTGGCCGGCCAAGGTCCTAGAAGCCCTTTTTGTTCGGTTGTGAGTCCAAGAAGCAAGGTTAGTGCTTCTCACCTGCAGTAGGAGTAGTTTCGGACCTTTGTTCTTCTTGAATTCGAAACATGAGAAGCGCTTATAGTGCAGATTTTAAATTAAGCCTATAGTGCAAAATTTTAATTAAGCTTATAGTGCAGATTTTTATATAGGCTTATAGTGCAGATTTTAATTAAGCTTGTAGTGCAGATTTTTAATTAAGCGTTTAGTGCAGATTTTAATTAAGCTTATAGTGCAGATTTTTATGTAGGCTTATAGTGCAGATTTTAATTAAGCCTATAGTGCAGATTTTTAATTAAGCTTATAATGCAGATTTTTATTTAAGCTTATAATGCAGATTTTAATTAAGCCTATAGTGCAGATTTCAATTAAGCTTATAGTGCAGATTTTTATGTAAGCTTATAGTGCAGATTTTATTTAAGCTTGTAGTGTAGATTTCTTAGAGCTTAAAATGCAGATTTCTTTAGAGCAGATTTCTTTAGAGCTTGTAGTGCAGATTTCTTAAGAGCTTATGATACAGATTTCTTTAAAGTTTATAGTGCAGATTTTTGGTGAAACTTGTAGTGCAGATTTTTTGTTGAACTTGTAGTGCAGATTTTTTGTGGAACTTGTAGTGGAGATTTTTTTGTGGAACTTATAGTGCAGATTTTTGGTGGAATTTATAGTGCAGATTTTTTGTGGAACTTGTAGTGCAGATTTTTGGTGGAACTTATAGTGCAGTTTTTAAAGAAAAAGATTATAGTGCAGTTTGGTTAAGTATTATAGTGCTGAATTTATGTTTGTATAGTATGCAGAAATAGTGTAGCATAGAATGCAGAATCTTGATTAGTATAGTATGCAGAATTTTGATTAGCATAGTATGCAGATTTTTGTTTATGCATTTCAAAGTTAGAATTTGTTTAAACATTTCAGTTTTTAAAGAAGCATTCTTTTATTAGAAGTATTAACAAGTGTAAGAAAGAGAAAGGCCAAGGCCTTAAGTAGATCCCAAAGTCAAGACTTTAGGAGTAGTTTTCCTAAAGTCAAGGCACACAAGGTGCTTAAAAAAAATGCCGAGGCATTATATATTATAACTAATACAAGATAACAAGTATTTTACTTTATTTAAGAGGCTAGTACCCGACTTCCGAGGTTGTCGTTAAACAAATCCAGGTGTCCAATTTCGAGGTCTTTGCCCTGGTAGACCGAGGTCTGCTCCTTTAGGATTGGTGGCTCGCTACCCCAACCTATTAGGGAACGCGCATAAGATGGTACTACGCCTGGGCCCAAGAAGAAAGTTGATTATTATTTTGAAGTATTAAAGTATAAGTTTTTAAACAAGTGAAATAAGATTCAGAAAGTGTTTAAAATTCAGCAAGATTATGCTAGCATGATTGTATAGATTTGTTTTACACGTTTAGCATTTCAGTATGTTTCTTTTGCTTGTAGATGAGCATGAGTAGTTTTCCTTTTGAGCATTCAGCTTTTAGATTTCAGTATATTCACATGCATATTCGAGTTTTGTGAGTTAGATAGCGCTTACTAAGCAATTTTGCATATAGTTGCATTTCCCTTACTGCAGATAAAGGAAAGGAAAAGTTATAGCAAAGGAAGGCGACAAGGAGGTGCGGATGGATGTGTGATTCCTGGACTATAGAAGCCTTGCGACCTAGCATAAGAATTTATTAAGATTACCATTTATTAAGAATGTATTAGATGAGTCATTTAGTCTTCCGCTGCTAGTTAATTGTAAGTTTTGAGTTCTCCAAGAGTTTTAGGAATTACTATCAACATGTGAACAAGGATAGTTAAGTAAAGTTAGTAGTCCAGTAGCGCTCCGCCCTCACAGTCCAGTAGCGAGGAGGGTGGGGTGTTACATTCTTCTTGCCTTTCGGTTTAGAAGTAGAACCATTTTCAGCATAGTGAATTTGAGAATGTTGACAAAACAACCCTTCGGCTGCCTGAAGTTCTGTCAGAAGTTCCGCCAATGAATACATCCTTTTATTCATATTATAGTTCAGGTGAAAATGCTCAAAACTTCTGGGCAACGTTTGGAGGATGATATCGACCTGGGTTTCTCCATCAATTTCCCCTCCAAGAGCTTGTATTTCATTTAAGTAAGCCATCATCTTGAGAATATGATCCCTCACGGGAGTCCCCTCAGTCATGGTGGCTGTCATCAGTTTCTCATTGCCTCTTGCCTAGCAGCCCGATTCTGATGTCCGAAGAGTTCCATGAGATTGTTCATTATATCATAGGCTGTTGGTAAGTCCTGATGCTGATGTTGCAATACATTTGACATCGAAGCCAAGATGTAACACCGCGCCATCTCATCAGCTTTTACCCATTTACTATGATATTGAATCTTCTCTGGGGTAGAATCATTGCTAGGTGTTTCTGGGCATTCCTCTGACAGTACAAACTTATAGCCCTCAGCAGTTAAAATAATGTCCAGGTTTCTTTTCCAATCTATATAGTTGGGACCAGTAAGTTTGTTTTCTTTTAGAATAATGGCCAGTGGGTTGAAAGTCATCCTAAGAATCACAAAATAAATTTTGGTCAGAACTCTAAATTTAGAATAATATTAATTCCTCAAACAATACTATTTTAAATTAACCAACACCTTAAAACACCGTGAATTTTGTATGCCACGATAGTGTGGACGTATACAAATTCAACATTTGTAAAAGGAGGGTATATCCCATTAATTTTATTATCTTGTCAACCTAACTTTTTGACAAATAAAATTAATAGTTGGTTTCCTTCGGTCACACAAATAATAGCAGTGACTCCGATGGGGAGGATACTAGTAGACGTGCCTAAGTGTTATACCATTACTTGACACTAAGTCCATTAATAAGATTGTGCCCCTTCCGATGGGGAAGATCACACGCTCTTAATTAATTTCCTATAGTCATCCAAAATGGAAGTTTGGTCTAGTGATCCGTAAACAAGCTCATCCGATATGGAGGAAGGCACTCAGAGCCAACGCGCAAGTTTGTTTGCATCACTTACAAACCAGTAATGGAGACCGCGGAATTCACTAAAACAAATCCCTCTCCCACTTAGTTATTTAAAGTGAGGAATTTTGATGATGCTAGCCTACTAAATATGTACACTAACATTCACACACAGCACAATATAAAAGCAATAAATAGAAAAACTAATTTTCAACTATTATGGCTTTTATCTATTGTTGTCGTCAGTGTGTCGTCATCCCTAGCTGCTGTCATCTTTGGCCACCTTGCTTCTTATTCCGCTGCGCCACTCTGGTCCTCAAAAGGTTCCACGCCTTGCAAGATTTGATCCGCGACATAAATAGAATTTTACATTTTTCGATCCTATATTCCTCGAAGGAATGTACATGTAAACTAGATCGAACATAAAATAAAATTTACATCCATCGATCCTATATTCCATAGAAAGAATGTACATGTATCTAGATCAAAAAATAAAATTCGAATAAAACTAAATACAGCACCTGCTGTATTTTATAATACAATCATGCACACATAATAAATGCCCTTGACATGTCTAAGGGTCCAATCACACACATAATAACTATAAGCCATAATAGTTGGATCCTGCATCCACAAAATTAGCACATCTTACTATTAACCTGCCTAAATTATATATGACATGTGCATAATTAAACTAATACCAAATACACAGAGGCAAAACCCTAGCTCTGATACCAATTGTTGGTTGCTACTCGGAAAACCCAATGGCTCCACTGTACAAAAATTTTGTACGTGATCTGAACCTTTCCTAGCTACCATGTGTTCTTTTAAGTTAAACTTGTATCTCCTGCGGAACTTAACACGTTTGATTCCAAGTTTAACTTATATGTTCCTTTAGGTTTAGATTTGGATCTCCTGCGGAACTTAACATGTTTGATCCAAATCACCTAGGTTATAAATTCAATTAAATATTAGTTTCCAAAATTGGCTTCCAGTACTGCATGGCGAGGCACTTGGCCTTCTTGGATATGGGAGCAACCACCACTGACTAGACAAAGCCTTTTAAGGAAAGTTAATATTTAATTTCCTTATATAACTCTAGGTTAACCAAAAGGAACAATCAAATCACAAGGAAAAAAGAAAAAGAGCACAACATCGAAATTAAATTCGAAAAACAAGAATCGAATGCCCCTTGTATTTGGTATTTATACAAAGAAAAATTAACTAGTATATTGCGGAAATTAAATACTAGTTATACCTCTTCCTTGTATGCTAAAACCTCGAGATCTTTTGCCGTATCCCTCGCCTCCTCTTGGACGTCGTGTGGGTGACGATCCTCCAAGACGAACACCACCCGGAGAGCTTCTCCTCCTTCTCTAGAATTCGGCCACCACCACCACAAAGGAGCAAAAGAGAGCAAAGGGAAGAGAGGGAGAGGGGCCGGCCACTTGATGATCTCCAACAACACAATATCAATTGTTATGTTTTTCAAGGCTTCCCCTTCCCCCCTTTTATATTAGTTTCCCAACGGAAAATTATGGAAAGAGTTTTATAAAAAATTAGACTCATTCCTATTTCCTTTTAATTTTTTATTTTTATTTCCTTTTAATTAATCAATCCTAGATTGATTTATTAATTAAACAACTATTTGTTGATGTTTAATTATTTGACCGACCCCTTGCTTGGGCACCAAGCAAGGTGGCCAGCCACTAATTAAAAGGGAAAGAAAGAAATTTTTTTTTTTATATAAAATTTTAAAAGAAGAAAACTTCTAATAAAATTTTACAAACTCTCTTTTTTTTTCTAATGTGGATATTAAAAGGAAAGGTTTAAAATTTAAAACCAAGTTTTAAAATTTAAAACATCTCTAATAATATTTCTTTTTAAAAGAAAGTTTTATAAATTTTACACTCTCTGTTTTAAAACCTTGTGGCCTAATTTAAATTAGGAAAATTTTAAAATCTCTCTTTTTACAAATTGTAAATATCTGAGGAAATTTTAAAATTCAAAAACAACCTTCCTAATTTAAATATTGTGGCCGACCCCTTTGCCCAAGGCAAGGGCCGGCCACTTTTAGAGAATATGTCGCCGGCCATTGCTTGGTCACCAAGCAATGAACTGGCCCCTTCTTGGACACCAAGATAGACTTTTCTTTGGATGGATTTGAGGCTTTATTGAGGCTACAACAGGGACCTAGAGGAGAAATTGGTTTTTGCCTTCCGATGAGCTTAAGTATCCCGTGCTCACCCCGAACACACAACTCAAGTTCATCGATAATAACTCATTCCACTAGAGAGTTATTACCGCACTACCGCACCAATCCCAAATTACATTATGGGCTCCTTCTTATCATGAGTGTGTTAGTCTCCCTGTGTTTAAGATTACGAATGTCCACTAATTAAGTGAGTTACTGATAACTCATTTAATTAATATCTAGATCTATGAGTAGTATCACTCAACTTTATTGTCATGTTGGACTAGGTCCACCTGCAGGGTTTAACATGACAATCCTTATGAGCTCCTCTTGGGGACATTCTCAACCTAGATAACTAGGACACAGATTCCTTCTATAATCAACAACATATACTATAAGTAATATCATTTCCCAACTTATCGGGCATATTGATTTATCGAGTTAAACCCTACCCTTTGATAAGTCAAAGAAATAAATATTAAATATACATGCTTGTTATTATATTAGGATTAAGAGCACACACTTCCATAATAACTAAGGTCTAGTTCTTTTACTAAGTCAGTACAAAAAGAACTTACCTAAATGATCCTACTCAATACACTTAAAGTGTATCAGTGTAATTTATTAGTCAAGATAAACTAATACTTAATTACACTACGTCTATTCTGATGGTTTATTCCTTTCCATCTTAGTCGTGAGCAACTGTTTATAATTTATAGAGAACCGACAACATGATCTTCTAAGTGTGACTCCACACTTCATGTTATCTACTATATAAATTAATTGAACAATTACATTTAACAAATAAATATAAACATTTGACCAATGTGATTCTTTATTTCAAAATAAATGTGTACAAAAGCTAAACTTTTAAGTATACACTCCAACAATAGCATAGAGTTTTGATTAGTTCAGCTTTTTCGCACCTTAATATTCAGTGATAGCCCAAGAATTGTTTAGCATAATGTAACCCCGGCCTCGCAGCCTAGACAGTAGGAGTCGGGGTGTTACAGTGCCTCCGACCTTAAGAGAAGAAAGCAAAGGGAGAAGAGGAGAAAGGGGGCCGGCCACCAAGGAAAATAGAAGAGGGAACTTTAGGTTGTGTTCTACCATTAGGCACCATCTACCTTTCTTTTATAATCCTTGGTGAATGCTAAAAAGAAAAGTTTTAAACATAATTAAAACTTCCTTTTAATTCCAACCATGGCTGGCCATAGATTGGGCAACAAAAAAGGAAAAACTTGAAAATTAAAATCTCTCTTTTAAATCCCTTTGTGGATGGCTATAAAAGGAAATTTTTAAAATTAAAATCTCTGTTTTAAACAATTGTAGATGACTAAAAAAAGAAAAGATTTTAAAATTAAAACTCTCTTTTTATTCCCTTGTGGATGGCTATAAAAGAAAAGTTTTAAAATTAAAATCTCTCTTTTAAACAATTGTAGATGACTACAAAAAAGGAAAGCTTTTAAAATTAAAACTCTTTTTAATTAACACCCTAATACATCAGTTAATTAAAACCCTATTTTAGGCCAAACTATATTTATAAACCCAAATTTAGGAATGCACCAGAAATTCCACTGACCTCAAAAATTCTCAAATTTTATGGAGAGCTCTATTTTACCATTATCTTCCTGGAAAAAATATATTCAAAAATATATTTATCATGATTCCCATGATTGACATGAAACCTAAAATTATTTAAATGATTCAATTAAACCTTGACCAAAAGTCCTAGGTTTAGCTTCCTTTTGATGTATCTACCCATACTAAACCATAATGCATCCCTAACATTAGTTTATATTGAATTTATACATCTAAAACCAATTCTCATATAATATGAATCTCATTTCATATTTCTTACATGACAACTCATATCAATTGTACCAATTCCTTGGATTTGAGACTCAAGTAGGTTTCCAAACCACTTGGCACACTTCATGACCCTTCTAGAATCCCAAGCAAGGTCCACTTGTGATCTATTGACCATGGGTCCCCACCTCTAGTGACTCATCTACTATAGTTATGCCACACCAATTTAGCTCAAGTGACACTTGGTCTACGAACTTAACTTTAGACACCTTATCTTTAGTTAATTTCTCCTTGTCCTTACATGGATTTCCCTTACCATTTCTTGACCTCTCCTTGCTATAGTCATATATCACCCTCACATATGACTTTTCTCTAGTCTTGGAGGATTACCCTATTCCATTTGTACTTGCAATCATTGCATGTGACTTTTCACCTTATGGATTTCTACAATGGCATACCCGCCAAAGTACTCCATGGGTAACTTTTCCTTACCCTTGTTTGATGAAGACTGATATCCCAAAGCAAATTTATCACCATGGGATCTTTAACTACCCAACATCTTTCCAAGTTCTCTAGATCCAACAATGAATCTATCTAGTACTTTTTCTACCCTATCAAGCTTTTCCCTTAAAGATTGATTTTCCAATTCTAGATTTCTAATCCTAGAATCAACTTGTCCACCATGGACACTTTTACAGTTACCTACCTTTCTAGGCATGTGTCATTCCTTATTGGGATTAATGCCTAGATCCTTCACTACATTCCTCTCCGTAGGCATGGTCGTTTGGTTCTTGTTAGGTGAACCTTTGCATATGATTTCCTAGGGTTATTAACTATGTTAATCATATTCCTATCATTATACCTAAATCCATAATTTTGTATGGGTAAATAATCTACATTATTTCTAGCATTCATAAACCTAGATCTTGAATTAATGTACAAATTAAACTTCAAGTTAGGGTTTGCCTTCCTACTTACCATTGGAGCTCCCCTTGGAGCTCCCCCATGACATGAGCATCCACATGGCTTTCTCCACTTCCTCATTACTACTCTTCTTCCTACAATCTACATTAGATTCTACAAGATTTTTAGTGGGTTTAGGAATTACCTCCTTCATCTTTTGAAGCAAAGGACACCTACTCTTGTAGTGTCCCATTTTCCCACACTCAAAGCGCTTGATGTGGTTCTTCCCTCTCTTCTCGGTAGATGAGGTTGAGGGATGAATGTCCAAGACTTCTTCCTCACTTGTCTTGAACTCTTTTTCATTACATGAATATATGGACAGTTCCCCCTCCTCCTCCTCTACAGATGTTGAGCTTGTCTCCACATCTAATTGGCCCTTCTCCTCCACTTAGACCAATGAGCCCCTCTCCTTGGGCTCCTTTATAACAGCCCAATTTTGTCGCGAATTGGACATCAAATGATGAATACCAAACCCCTCCTACACTAATGTAGCATAGGAATGACTCGGGTCGTCCGCCAACGAAAGTAACGATAGGATGGTAATCTAGGATCGTATGTTATTTCTATTTTTGGGATTTTCAATATTAAAATGGGGTTTTGATTTTTGATTCTAAATCTAACAAATAAAAAGCAAGACAAGTATGAAATTACTCTAATGCGGAATGAAATCTAACTAAGTGCGAATAATTAATCCACAATGCATTGTCACACTACACTATGGATTAATCATCAACACGATTAAACTAAGAAATGAAATAGCGAAGCATCAAATGAAATCTAATCTAAATAATGAAAGACAATGCAAATAAAGAAATTATATCTATCCTAACTAACCATTGAAGATTTTCCTACATCGCATTGTCACACTATGATACAAGATTATCTATCAATGGAAATAACATGAAACAAAGTATCAATGAAACTAAGCATAGAACGAAAGCTAGGGCATTAAAGAAATCTAAGCTAATTTATCCTAATTGCATTCGAATAAAAATTAGAACTTAACTAAATTACAAGAACAAGACAAAGCAAGTATTAAACAAACTAAAATGCATTAAATTGAACCTAACTATTGGTTGAAGCATTTCATCGAACACATTGTATGCATGTAACTAATTAAGCATAGTAAGTACAATTTAAACATGAAAGGTCAAATTAGCTACAAGCATTTAACAATAGAACTTCAACACAAGCAAATTAACAAAATTAACAGAATTAAACTAAGAAAATCTAAAGTAATCCAACAACAATCCACACTTCCGCTTCCGATTACCAATGACTACCCTTGCCGTCACACAAGGATCCGGCTCGGAACCCCGAAAGCCGGTGGACAGTTGCCCACTGCCGAAATTGCTGCTAGCTTCTACGACGATGATGGGATGAACGAATCTTCCACCAAGGAACCCCCTCGAATGGAAGTGGCTGGAAATGAAGGTGCTGTGAATGGGCTGCCGGTGTTGCCTTCTTCTTGCTGCCAACTGAACCCCAGGTGGTGAAGAACTGAAGGAAGAACGCCGGAAGGTGGAGGTCTCACCGGAGAACCCCTCCGGTGAGGTGGAATCGTCGCCGTCGCTTGCAACCGCCTGGAAGAGTGCCGCTGCCGTCGCCGATTGGGATCTAGAAGATGAGGTGATGGGCTGTGGATGGCCGGCCGCAAGGGAAGACAAGAGAGCCGCCGGCCGGAGAAAGAAAGGAAGAAGAAGGCCGGCGGTGTGGAGAAGTCGCGCGTGCCCTAGCTGCCCTGGAAAAATCGCGAACAGAATAGGTTCTCCCCCCACTGTGCCGTGCGTGAGGAGAAGAAGAAGGGTAAGTTTCTTAATGGGTTTGGGTTTCAGGTTTGGAATCCGAATCCAATAACCCATAGGATTAAAAGTGGACTTTTGGATTTTGGATATTGGGTTGAGAAGTTGAGGTTTTGGGTTAATGGGATCCGGATCCATTAAGAGGATGAAATTGGGTTTTTGAAATTGGGCTTGAAGAGTGGACTTTTGGATTGGGTTTGAATTGGAGCTCCACTTCTTGGATGAACCCTTGAATGCCTTAAGCTTAGATCTTGATCAACGGTCCATATTAATTCAGTTTGATCTCCTCCGTTTGACCTCCAAATTAAGCTCAATTCGATCCAGCTCGACCTAATCCATGGCTCTTTGAATTTCCTACAAAATCACATAAAAATATGAAATTAAATTCTATAAATTGCAAGAAATTTACAATTCAGTCCAAACTGAATCTCTATTCCTAAATCATGATATAAACACAATATTAAGTATGCGAAAAGGTATAAAATACTAAGTATAAGAGTGAAAATAATATACAAAAATACCCATTATCACTCCTCCACTTCTTGTGCTTGCGTAGGATCTTCATGAAAAGAAATCACTTTGCTTCATGGCTCATGAGCACAATTGTACTCACCTATTCCTAACATAATATTAGAAGATAATAAATTCAATACAATTCTAGTTACCTCCTTATCCATCTCTGATTGTTACCTTTGCTCTTCAGTCCAATACTGAGGTTGGAGATACTCCCCTTTCTTGTCAATTGGAGCTTTGAAAGGACCTTCCAGCATGGTCCAATGATCTGAATCCCTTTGGAACCAAGTCTCCAAATACTTCCTCCAATACTTGAAGTCTTCTCGATCGTGTGGTGGTGGGATCCAGATATCCCATCCTAATGGTCTTTCTAATAACATCTTATTTCTCTAGCACTTGCACATCCCGGCAATTAGTTTAATGAAGATTGACCTTGTTCTAATAATAATTGTTAGTACCTTTGACATCGGCTATAGGGGGTGGATAGACGGTCACTCTCAATGTTTGCTTCCTATACTTGTTTGCACAGTGAAATACAAAACAAACTATAAGTACTAATGAAAGCTAATCCTAAAAGACAATACACGATAAGCAAAACAAACACAAACCCAAACGCATTCATTTAACATGGTTCAGAGATGATGCTACTACTCAACAGCTATTCGTAAGGTGGATGATCCCTATATGTCGATGGATGATTCCCTAGCAAACTCTAGCTAGCTCAAACCTCCTTGTTGTTAGAGTGTATACTAAAAGCCTAGCTTTTGGTATAAACATTTATCTAGAAATAAGAATCACATTGGTCAAATGTCTTCATTTATGATAAATGAAGTTGTTCAATTAATTTATATTGTAGATAACATGGTGTGTGGTGTCACACACAGAGGATCATGTTATCAGTACCTTATAAATTATAAACAGTAGCTCACGACCATAATGGAAAGGAACAAACCATTGGAAGGTCGTAGTGTAATTAGGTATTAGTTTATCTTAACTATATAATTACACTAGTACACTTGGAGTGTATTGAGTAGGACCATTAGAGGTCGTTTCTTTTATACTGACTTTATAAAGAAACAAAGACCTCAGTTATTATGGAAGTGTGTGCTCTTAATCCTAATATAATAACAAGCACATATATTTGATATTTATTTCTTTAATTTATCAATGGGTGAGATTTAGTTCGATGAATCAATAAGCCCGATAAGTTGGGAAATGATATCACTTATAGTGTGTGTTGTTGATTATAGAAGGAACCGTGTCCTAGTGATCTAGGTTGAGAATGTCCCCAAGAGGAGCTCATAAGGATTGTCATGTTAAACCTGCAGGTGGACATAGTCCGACATGACGATGAAGTTGAGTGGTACTACTCTTGGAGCTAGATATTAATTAAGTAAGTTGTCAGTAACTTACTTAATTAGTGGACATTTGTTATCTTAAACACAGGGAGACTAACACACTCATAATAAGAAGGAGCCCAAAATGTAATTTGGGATTGGTGCGTAGTTCAATAATAGTTCTTTAGTGGAATGAATTATTATTGATGAAATTAAGTTGTGTGTTCGGGCGAACACGGGATGCTTAATTTCATCGGGAGACCAAATCCAATTCCTCCTCTCGGTCCCTATCGTAGCCTCTAGTATATAGAGATTTATACCCACCGATACCACCTTCTTACCCATCCAATGGGTTGGCCAAGCTAGCTTGGAACCCAAGCTAGGCCGCCAAGACCAAGTGGATGAGTCATGTAGGCCAAAGCTTGGGTCCCAGCTTAGGTGGGCCACTAGAATATTAAAAGGATTTTATTAAAATTATTTCATGTGGATATCATGATTTTAAAGAGAGTTTAAAATTAAAATTTCCTTTTATAACTTTCTACAAAAGATTAAGAGAAGAGATTAATCTCTTTCCTTATTTGTAAATTAAAAGGATGGTTTTAATTTTTGGTAAAAACTTTCCTTATTTGTAAATCATCTATATGTTTAAAATAGAGTTTAAAATTTGAAATCTTTCCTTATTTGTTGATTAAAGGAGGATTTTAAATTTTAAGAAAACTTTCCTTTTTAACCATGTTCATGATTTAAAAGAAAGTTTAAAAATTAATAATTCTCTTTTATTAGTTTCTACAAAAGATTAAGAAAAGATTTGATATCTTTCCTTATTTGTAGATTAAAAGAGATTTTAATTTTTAGAGATAACTTTCTTTTTATCCACATGTTTAAAATAAAGATTTTAATTTATTAAATTTCCTTTTTATAAACCAATCATGAAGGGATTAAATTATTGAAGAAATTTTATAAATTTCTGGAGACAAATTAGGAAGTTTTAATTAATTAAAACTCTCCTTGTTTGTAGCTTTGGTGTGGCCGGCCATGTAAATTGAGAAAAGGAAAATTGTTTTAATTAAATAAATTTTTCCTTTTCATGGCAAAAGAATTAAGGAAGTTTTTAATTAAATTTCCTTATTTGCTAAGACCAAGGATTATAAAAGAGGGGGTAGAGAAGGCTTCATGGTGAACAACCTCTATTATTTCTCTCCCTCTTTTCCTTGGTGTTGTGGCCGGCCAACCTCTCTTCCTCTTGGTGGTGGCCGAACCTTCTCTATTGGCTTGGAGCTCTTGTGGTGGCCGGATACTACTTGGAGAAGAAGAAGAAGAAGGAGAGAAAGCTTGTATCCCTTGGAGCTTGGTTGGTGTTTTGTTCTTCATCCTTGGTGAAGCTTCTTTGTGTTGGCCGAACCTAGCTAGGAGGGGAAGAAGGTGCTTGGTGGTTTCTCATCTCGGAAGATCGTTGCCCACACAACGTCCAAGGTTAGAAGAGGAATACGGTAAAAGATCAAGAGGTTTTTCTACAAGGTATAACTAGTAATTTTTCTTTCCGCATCATACTAGTTATTTATGGAAATAATACCAAATACAAGAGGCTTACGATTCTAGTATTTCGAATATGTTTTTCGATGTTGTGTTCTTTTGTTTTTTTTTCTTGTGATTTGATTGTTCTTTTCGGTTAACCTAAAGTTATTTTAGGAAATTAAATATTAGCTTTCCATAAAAGGTTTTGTCTAGTCGGTGGTGGTTGCTCCCATATCCAAGAAGGCCATGTGCCTCGCCACGTCAGTACTGGGAACCAATTATGGAAATTAATATTTAATGGAATTAATAACTTAAGGTGATTTGGGTCGAACGTGTTAAGTTCCGCAGGAGACCCAAGTCAAAACCTAAAAGAACGAATAGATTAAGTTTTGGATCAAACGTGTTAAGTTCCGCAGGCGATCCAAAATTTAATTTAAAAGAACACATGGTAGCTAGGAAAAGGTTCAGACCTTTGTACAAAATTTTTGTACAGTGGAACCTTTAGGTTTTCCGAGTAGCAACCAACAATTGGTATCAGAGCTAGGGTTTTGCCTCTGTGTATTTGGTATTAGTTTAATTATGCACATGCCATACATAATTTAGGCAGGATAATAGTAGGATGTGCTAACTTTGTGGATGCAGGATCCAACTATTATGGCTTTTAGTTATTATGTGTGTTATTGGACCCTTGGACATGTCAAGGGCATTTATATGTGTGTGCATGATTGTATTAAAAATACAGCAGGAGCTGTATTTAGTTTTATTAGGATTTTATTTTTGATCTAGATACATGTCCATTCCTTTTATGGAATATAGGATCGATGGATGTAAATTTTATTTTATGTTCGATCTAGTTTACATGTACATTCCTTCGAGGAATATAGGATCGAAAAATGTAAAATTCTATTTATGTCGCGGATCGAATCTTGCAAGGCGTGGAACCTTTTGAGGACCAGAGGCGCAGCGGAACAAGGAGCAAGATGGATGCCCGGTGGCAGTGGCCAAATATGGCAGCAGCTTGGGATGACAACACACGGAGGACAACAAGAGATAAAAGCCATAATAGTTGAAAATTAGATTTTCTATTTATTGCTTTTATATTGTGTTGTGTGTGCATGTTAGTTTACATATTTAGTAGGCTAGCATAGTTAAAATTCCTCATTTATAAATAACTAAGTGGGAGAGGGATTTTTAAGTAAATCCCATGGTCTCCATTACTGGTTTGTAAGTGATGCAAACAAGCTTGCGCGTTGGCTCTGAGTGCCTTCCTCCATAACGGATGAGCTTGTTTGTGGATCACTAGAACAGACTTCCATTTTTGGATGACTATAGGAAGTTAATTAAGAGCGTGTGATCTTCCCCAACGGAAGGGCATAATCTTATTAATGGACTTAGTGTCAAGTAATGGTATACACTTAGACACATTTAATAGTATCCTCCCCAACGGAGTCACTACTATCACTTGTGTGACCAAAGGGAAACCAACTATTGATTTGTCATAAAACTAGATTGGCAATATAATAAAATTAATAAACCCCTCTTACAAATGTTGAATTTGTATACGTCCACACTAACGTGGCATACAAGATTCATGGTGTTTGAGGTAATTTTATTTGTCAAAAGTTATATTGACAAGATAGTCAATGGGTAAAACCCTCCTCTTACAAATGATGAATTTGTATACGTCCACACTAACGTGGCATGCAAAATTCACGGTGTTTGAGGTGTTGGTGAATTTAAATAATATTGTTTGAGGAATCAATGTTATTTTAAATTCAAAGAGTTTTGACCAAATATTTGATCAAAGATAGATCAACTATTAATTTTATTCGTCATAAAGTAAAGTTGACGAGATAATAAAATTAATGAATAAAATCTCCTCTTCGATTTTGTATACACAAAATTCATGGAGATTTTAAGGAGTTGATCTTGACCAAATATTTTTGTGATTCTTAGGATGTTTGTCAATCCCTAGTAGTCATACTATAGAAAAAGACTTAGTAGTCCAAATTGTAATGATTGGAAATAGGACTTGGACATTAAGGTAGACTGTCTTCTTAGAACTAAGAACAATTTAGGTGTATTTAATTCATTAGTTGAAACATGTCTAGTGGTGTTATCTACCAGAACCTGGAGTGTAGATACAAGATGCCATTAATCATGTCTGCAATTCATTGCAGGGTTCCAGGAAACGCGACAACTAAATGAAAGGTAAATCACCATCCACATGGGCACTACTGTAATAGTGGTAGTTGTTGCAGTGGGAGATGTTTATCTTTTGATAAGAATAAAATTTGGATTTTAAGTAATTGTCTTTACGTACCAAGTTTAGAAAGAACCTGATTTCAGTTTCTAAACTATTATAGATATTGTGTCTATTTTGATAACAAAGTTGTTATCAAGAAAAATAGGGAAGTAATCTATTCTGGTATGATGGTTGACAATTTATAATCCAATAACTCCCACGATGCAACAAATGGAAATTAGTAACACATCTTCTAATTTTAAGAGAAAGCAACCTTCAGAAAAGAACCAATTATATCTTTGGCGTCTAAAAGCTAGGATTCATTGGTAGCTGATGAACTTTTGGGTTCATTGGTAGTGGAAATCTTTCCAACCTGCGAGTCTTACTTAGAAAGAAAATAACCAAGAAGCTTTTAAGGGGTATGGAGTCAAATATATGTTGAAATTGGTTCATTCTGATTTGTGTGATCCTATGACTATCCAGACAAGAGGTAGTATTGAATATTTTGTCTATTTTATAGACAACTATTCAAGATACAAATAAATTTACTTAATGTGCCGCAAGACTAAGTACTTTGATTAGTTCAAAGAGTGCAAGGCTAATGCGGAGAAATGTTAAAGTAAAAGTCACTATGGTAAGATCGTAGTGGCAAGTACCTCTTGGGAGAATTTAGGAGTCACTTATCAGAAGTTGGATTTCAATCCCAACTAACTGCATCTGGTACACCCCAACAGAATGATGTAGTAGTAAGAAGGTAAAGGACTCTTATGGAATAATTAGATAGATGATGAGTTATTCAGAAAATTACCAAATTAGTTTTAAGGATAAACTCTGAAAACGAAAGTGAACATAGTACCTTCCAAGTTAGAACTCTCTACTAGAATTGCTGAATAGGTGAAAACCTATTTTGAAGCATATTCGGATTCGGGTAATCCTGCACATATGTTAAAGAGAGACAATGATAAGTTGGATAGGAGTTCACTTGTTTGTAAGTTATCCTAGATAAACAAAAGTAGGTTTATAGTATTAAAAATCAGGAGGTCATTGTTAGCATCAATGACTGATTTTTTAGAAAATGACTATATAATGAACCACGTGCTCATAAGTAAATTTGTTCTTAAGGAAATAATAAAGGACATGTCTAACCTAGTACCAACTGTACAAGATGAGATACCACAAGAAAACTGCAACACGTATCATAAATTGATACACAATTACAGAAAGTGTCTTGTTGTAGTGGGAGGGTTGTTATGCAACCTAAATAGGTTCATGTTTTGGGAGAGTTTTTGTACTCGATCCCTGGAGGACAAGAACCTGATCTCCGGTCATATGATAAAGCACTCCAAGATAAAGATGCAGCATCTTGGCAAAAAGTAATGAATAAAAGAATTAGAATATATGTATTCTAATAAAATCTGGAAGCTTGTAGAATCACCAAATGGTGTAAAAGCCGTTGGGTGTAAAAAGGTCTATAATAGGAAAAGAGGGATAGACAGGAAGGTAGTAACTTTCAAAGCAAGAGGAAACTTTTTCACTGGTAGCCATGCTTAAGTTTATCCGGATTCTTTTATCTATTTGGCAAGTGGATGTCAAGACATCATTCCTTAATGGAAGTCTTGAAGAAAGCATCCATATAAAGCAACCAGAAGGGTTCATTACAAAAGGCTAAGAGCATCTTGTGTGCAAGCTCAATCAGTCTATGGACTGTGGCAAAGCTTCAAGGTCTTGGAACATCCGGTTTGTCAAAGTAATCCAGATCTATGGATTTAGTAACCGGATAAGTCTTGTGTATACAAAAGGTGTGATGGAAGCGTGGTGGTATTTCTTGTACTATACGTAGATAACATTTTTGGTAGTTGGAAACAATATCAAAATGTTGTCAGAAGTAAGGGTATGGTTGTTCAAACAATTCGATATAAAGGACTTGGAAGAATGTATATATTCTTAAGATCAAAGTAATAAGTGATCGCAAGAAAAGAATATTTTACTTATCCCAAGCTTCATCAGAAAAATCCTTGCTCGTTTTAAGCATGCAAAACTCCAAGAAAGGTTTCTTACCTTTTCAGGATGGAGTAACTTTATCTAAAGATATGTCTCTATAGACATCAAAGGAGATAAAGGAAATAAAGGCAGTTCTTTATGCTTCGGCTGTCGGAAGCCTAATGTATGCTATGCACGAGATCAGAAATCTGTTTTGCCAAGGGCATAGTTAGCAGATATCAAAGTAACCCTGGACAAGGACAGTGGATTGCAGTAAAGCATATATTGAAGTACCTTAGAGGCACTAGAGAATATATGCTAGCTTACAAGGCAGTTAATTTGGTCCTTGTGGGTTGCATGGATTTTGACTTCCAATCGGATAGGGACAATAATAAGTCAACCTCGGGGTTTTGTGTTTACTTTAGGAGGTAAAGTCATAACTATGGAAGAGTGATAAGCATAGGTGTTTTTTTTTGACTCCACCATAGAAGTTTAGTATATGGCAAGCCTCTGAGGTAGCCATAAAAGCTGAATGACTCAATAACCTCAAGATAGACTTAGATATGATTTCTGGTTTGTCCAAATATTATTACAATTTATTGTAATAATGTTGGTGCAGTAGCAAACTCGAAGAAACCATAAGTCTATAAGGCAAGTAAACACAATATAGCGCAAGTACCACCCAATACGAGGAATCGTATAAACGAGGAGAAGTTGTTGCCGCCTAGATTGCATCAGGTGATGACCTATAGATCCTTTCACTAAGGTCCTTAAGGAAAGAGCTTTTGATGGGTTTGTTGAAGGGATGGGAATCAGATGTATGACAGCAGATATAGCAGCTTAGTCTTTTAGTATAAGTGGGAGATTGTTAGAGTGTATACTAAAAGCCTAGCTTTTGGTATAAACATTTATCTAGAAATAAGAATCACATTGGTCAAATGTCTTCATTTATGATAAATAAAGTTGTTCAATTAATTTATATTGTAGATAACATGGTGTGTGGTGTCACACACAGAGGATCATGTTATCAATACCTTATAAATTATAAACAGTAGCTCACGACCATAATGGAAAGGAACAAACCATTGGAATGTCGTAGTGTAATTAGGTATTAGTTTATCTTAACTATATAATTACACTAGTACACTTGGAGTGTATTGAGTAGGACCATTAGAGGTCGTTTCTTTTATACTGACTTTATAAAGAAACAAAGACCTCAGTTATTATGGAAGTGTGTGCTCTTAATCCTAATATAATAACAAGCACATATATTTGATATTTATTTCTTTAATTTATCAATGGGTGAGATTTAGTTCGATGAATCAATAAGCCCGATAAGTTGGGAAATGATATCACTTATAGTGTGTGTTGTTGATTATAGAAGGAAACTGTGTCCTAGTGATCTAGGTTGAGAATGTCCCCAAGAGGAGCTCATAAGGATTGTCATGTTAAACCCTGCAGGTGGACTTAGTCCGACATGACGATGAAGTTGAGTGGTACTACTCTTGGAGCTAGATATTAATTAAGTGAGTTGTCAGTAACTTACTTAATTAGTGGACATTTGTTATCTTAAACACAGGGAGACTAACACACTCATAATAAGAAGGAGCCCAAAATATAATTTGGGATTGGTGCGGTAGTTCAATAATAGTTCTTTAGTGGAATGAATTATTATTGATGAAATTAAGTTGTGTGTTCGGGGCGAACACGGGATGCTTAATTTCATCGGGAGACCAAAACCAATTCCTCCTCTCGGTCCCTATCGTAGCCTCTAGTATATAGAGATTTATACCCACCGCATACCCACCTTCTTACCCATCCAATGGGGCCGGCCAAGCTAGCTTGGAACCCAAGCTAGGGCCGGCCAAGACCAAGTGGATGAGCCAAGTTGGTGGCCGGCCAAAGCTTGGGTCCCAAGCTTAGGTGGCCGACCACTAGAATATTAAAAGGATTTTTATTAAAATTATTTCTTATGTGGATATCATGATTTTAAAAGAGAGTTTAAAAATTAAAAATTTCCTTTTATAGCTTTCTACAAAAGATTAAGAGAAGAGATTAATCTCTTTCCTTATTTGTAGATTAAAAGGATGGTTTTAATTTTTGGTAAAACTTTCCTTATTTGTAAATCATCTATTTGTTTAAAGAGAGTTTAAAATTTGAAATCTTTCCTTATTTGTTGATTAAAGGAGGATTTTAAATTTTAAGAAAACTTTCCTTTTAACCATGTTCATGATTTAAAGAAAGTTTAAAATTAATAATTCTCTTTTATTAGTTTCTACAAAGATTGAGAAAAGATTTGATATCTTTCCTTATTTGTAGATTAAAAGAGATTTTAATTTTAGAGATAACTTTCTTTTATCCACATGTTTAAAATAAAGATTTTAATTTATTAAATTTCCTTTTTATAAACCAATCATGAAGGATTAAATTATTGAAGGAATTTTATAAATTTCTGAGACAAATTAGGAAGTTTTA
The DNA here is from genome assembly GCF_018446385.1 of Zingiber officinale. Classification (NCBI taxonomy): domain Eukaryota; kingdom Viridiplantae; phylum Streptophyta; class Magnoliopsida; order Zingiberales; family Zingiberaceae; genus Zingiber; species Zingiber officinale. The sequence continues at coordinate 55,337,577 of NC_056006.1, read as the reverse complement.
ATTAATTAAAACTCTCCTTGTTTGTAACTTTGGTGTGGCCATGTAAATTGAGAAAAGAAAATTGTTTTAATTAAATAAATTTTTCCTTTTCATGGCAAAAGAATTAAGGAAGTTTTAATTAAATTTCCTTATTTGCCAAGACCAAGGATTATAAAAGAGGGGTAGAGAAGGCTTCATGGTGAACTACCTCTATTATTTCTCTCCCTCTTTTGTGTTGTGGCCGGCCAGCCTCTCTTCCCCTCTTCCTCTTGGTGGTGGCCGAACCTTCTCTATTGGCTTGGAGCTCTTGTGGTGGCCGGATACTACTTGGAGAAGAAGAAGAAGAAGGAGAGAAAGCTTGTATCCCTTGGAGCTTGGTTGGTGTTTTGTTCTTCGTCCTTGGTGAAGCTTCTTTGTGTTGGCCGAACCTAGCTAGGAGGAAAAGAAGGTGCTTGGTGGTTTCTCATCTCGGAAGATCGTTGCCCACACAACGTCCGAGGTTAGAAGAGGAATACGGTAGAAGATCAAGAGGTTTTTCTACAAGGTATAACTAGTAATTTTTCTTTCCGCATCATACTAGTTATTTATGGAAATAATACCAAATACAAGAGGCTTACGATTCTAGTATTTCGAATATGTTTTTCGTTGTTGTGTTCTTTTATTTTTTTTTCTTGTGATTTGATTGTTCTTTTCGGTTAACCTAAAGTTATTTTAGGAAATTAAATATTAGCTTTCCATAAAAGGTTTTGTCTAGTCGGTGGTGGTTGCTCCCATATCCAAGAAGGCCATGTGCCTCGCCACGTCAGTACTGGGAACCAATTATGGAAATTAATATTTAATGGAATTAATAACTTAAGGTGATTTGGGTCGAACGTGTTAAGTTCCGCAGGAGACCCAAGTCAAAACCTAAAAGAACGAATAGATTAAGTTTTGGATCAAACGTGTTAAGTTCCGCAGGCGATCCAAAATTTAATTTAAAAGAACACATGGTAGCTAGGAAAATGTTCAGACCTTTGTACAAAATTTTTGTACAGTGGAACCTCTAGGTTTTCCGAGTAGCAACCAACACTTGTCGGTGGAGAAACCTCACCACAACTCGATCAAGAGCACAAGGATCACACTAGAGGTTGGTGACTCTAATTAAGGGTTAACCACATCTAATTTTATCATCAAAGCTTGCCACCCCAAGCTCCATTATCTAGAGCTTGGGAAAATTACCAATCAACTGGTCCTTGCACTAGTCGATTGGTGGTAGCCAACAACACTCCATAGAATAAACAATTCTACCAATGGCTCTTTACCATTCAACTTCTATAGTATTCCAATCAACTAGCTACAGTACCAATTGACTGGCTATAGTATCAGTTGACTAGCTATAGTGTAATAGCCGACTGGCTTTAATACCAGTCAATTGGCTATAGTGTACTAGTAGACTAGTTTTCATAGCCGTCGGGTACAAAAATATTTTGTTCCCTGCTCTAGTCAACTGGTCTAGATGCCAGTCAATTAGTAAAAACCTAGCCCTAAGATTTTACCTCAAGTATAATCTCTTATGCACTTGTTCTCGCCCACACAACCATGACCTTGCCTTCTAGCCATCTTCCATCAGCCTTGCATCCCTCGGATGCTTCCCCATCCTTCACGTCTTACCTTCAAGATGCTTCCTTCAGCCTTATCCTTGTTGTCAAGTCTTCTCATGACCTTGCCTTCTAATATCCTCCATCATCTTTGTGTCCCTCAAATAATTTCTCATTTTTTACGACTTACTTTCAAGAGCTTCCTTCAACCTCGGTCTTCATCCTTACTAAGGCACACTTAGACTTACGTTGTCAAAGACTACACACTTGGACTTACACCACCAAGACTCACCGTTGGACTTGCCTTTGTCAAGATCCCACTTGGACTTTCCTTAATGTACCTGCATCTTTCATACTCACAAGCGCATATCAAATACAACAATAAACCTAATTTAAACCTTTACCCAAAAATTATAATCTAGGATCATATTGATTACTCAACAGTGGGTGGTTGTATCATACCCACCGATTTTGTCATGTTAGACATGGACAAGGATCCTTAGATCCCATTAATTTTAGGAAGGTCATTCCTAGCCATTGTAGGAGATATCATTGATGTTAAAAATCATAAACTATCTCTAATGATATGTGAGGAAAGGTTGGAATATGATCTATCTAAATCTCCTAACCACGTCTCTCTTCTCTTAAGTGGTTGTAGTAGGATAGATGCATACCAAATAGAGGAATGGAATTTCCATCCTCCAAGGAGGCCATCGAACTTTTACATAATCCAACAAGGATTGACAGAAGGCCCCTCTAAAAAAATGAAAAATATATCTGCCTAGCAAGAGGTCAGATAAAGGAGGGACCTTAACCATCCACCATTAGAGGGAAAATCCATCCCTCTAATTACATAGCTCTGAGATGAGCTTAGATGGGGTCAAACTAAAGACCTAAAACAAGTGCTGCTTGGGAGGCAACCCAAGGATTTAATTTTCATTTCCTTTTATTCTTATTTCTTTATCAGTTGATCTATTGTACATTACTTTTGTTTTTAGGTTTATTATAGCCTCCACGAGCTGGCCATGACTCTCCCATGGGCGCGGAGGCAACGGTGAAGACAGAAAGGAGGAAGACCATGGAAAAACTTAACCACACACATCTCAAGAACTGGCTGTGTCTCATAGACATTATCGTGTCTACTCTCTGGGGAAGAATAGAGCATGGTCGTGTCATTTAATACGGTCGTGTGAAGTTGGCCGAAAGGATTCAAGCCATGACCATGTCATTTGACAAGGCCGTGTCAACTTAGCCAAAAGTAACTTAGGTACGAACATGTCATTTGACACAGCCTTGTGACTTTGATAGTGTAATAAAGATGTGATTGTGTCATTTGAAATAGTCGTGTGTAAGCCATGGTTTAAAAAAATATAAAAAACTAAAGCATGCCATGGCTGTGTGATTTCACATGGCTGTGCTAAACTAGCAAAGCCCACACGGCTTGGTCATGCCTATATGGCACGGTCATGGGTGGTGGCCGTGTCTACCCCCTCCCCCCCCTCCTTCCTTTCTTCTTCCTCAATTCTCTCTTCCTCTTTCACACCCCAACTTCCCTCCCTCCTCAAGCCTAAGCAAAAGCCAATGATCCTCCTCCTCTTGTTCATCACCATCTCAAATTTCTCCTCCAAAGATTCTTAGACCACTTCTCTCTAAGACCTAGATCTAGATCTAGATCTACAAGCCCTCTACTTCTTCTTCCCCAAGATTTCTTTCCTTCTCCATGTTTTCTTCTCTCTCTAAAGATCCCTTTTCATTTCTTAAAGAACACCCCTTATCCTCTTCAATAATCACTCTTCCCTACTTGTCTTTTAATTATGTTTAACATTTTGAAAAGGATCTGATGTGGAAGCAAAGGATCTAGTGGAGGATCTAGTGGAGGAAACAATCTAGGGAATGAGAAAGGCAAAGAGAAGGCTTCTTCTAAAGATAAAGACAAATGGATCTCACATGACGAAGGTAACAATAACGAGATTGGTATTATTTTTAGAAATAATGAGCAAAAGTCTAGATTGGATTCTCTCAATACCTGGAAATTAGTTTGCACTAGATACTTGGATCCTAATACTATGGAATTCTTATGATGTATTCATACCAACTAACTTACCCCCCGCCATACCCTAGAGTTTTTGAGTTCAATAGAGACCCATTTTTCCTTTGATGATGACCATATTGGTATAATTAGTTTTAGATTGATGAATCAAGAATTTGAGTGGAATTTAAGTGATTTTAATAATTATTTTAGCCTACCTACAAGGGGATCTCGCAAGTTTCATTATAATTTCAATAGCAATTTTTTCTAGAATTCAATTAATGGCTTAATTGAACCTTGCGACCCATTTAGATCTAAAGCTTCTCATATGTAAATCCCCCTATTTTGATACCTTCACCATGGAATGAGCAAGACTACTTTTGGTAGAGGTGAAAGTGATATACCTCCCGAGTTTATCCCCACCCCTCTAGATTTTACCGAGTCCACATCATCTGGACACCCACAGTCGTCAGGACATCAGGAACAAGCTACACATTCTTTTGCCTATGGCACATATCTTTCTAGATTTGATTTCTTAGATTTTCATTCCTCTTTAGATTTTCTTCATGAGAAGCAAAGTGCCCAACAACACATGTTAGAGGGTCGCTTCAAATTGTCTGATGACCAATTCCAAGAGTACGTGACCACTTCTAGTTCATGAGGAACATCTAAGGCTAGTGAAACGCCCCTAGTTTTTTTTTCCTTTTCTAATTTTTGAATAATACATAAACTATGGATGCCACATACTCATACTTTCATAGTGGGCCTTGGTTCAAATAATATTACATAAACGACTTGAAGAAAAATAAACATAACTAGATGGAGAATTAATCTAGAAGGCCTTCAGGCTGTACTGCCCTTGTTCTGAGATGACTCATTGGTCAATGTCTCCTATCTCATTCATCACATTGTCTGGAAAAAATCATATGAATTGTGAGTCGAGAGACTCAGCATGTTTAAAACAATGTTATGCATTAGTTAGCATCTATAATCAAATGTACTAAGGGAAACCATATCAAAGGTAACTTAAGACCTCAATACTTACATACTATGAATATAAGCATAGGTAGTGACATAAGAATGACAACATGAAGGTAAGAATGGTAGATGAACTAAGCATAATGACAGACTAGATCATGAGCAAGTCCATAGGCATACACATAAGCATAACATGAACATAATAATAAATATTATCATAAACATAGACCAAAACATAAATATAACATAAACATAAAGATAAACATAACATAAACATAAGCATAACGTAAACATAAACATAATGTAAACATAAACAAAAACATTGGCATAAGCATAAACATAGCTTGAACATATCTGCATGCGTACTTATAAACATATCATGGTGCTGGCTTGGTTGCACATAGCAGTACTGTAACAAAAGTTGTTGATCAGACAACTACCCTAGCGCTAGGTTGGTAGGGGTCTGAACTTAGGACCAGACTCGCCCTTTATTCTGGCGCGCTCACCGGGTTTAGGTCCCCGGATCATACCACCATCCTAGAACACATCTTGGTTGATTCTAGCGCACTCACCGGGCATAGTCCCCGGATCATACCGCCATCCCAAAACATATCTTGTTTGATTCTGGCGCGCTCACTGGGCTTAGGTCCTCGGATCATACCACCATCCCAGAACATGATTTGGCAAGCTCCCCAAGCTTAGGTCCCCGATTCATGACTTAACCCATAACAAGATTTGGTACGCTTTCCCAAGCATGGGTCCCCGGTTACAACCACTTTATTCCATAAACATAGACATAAGCATAAGCACAATCATAATCACGATCACTACAAAGTCATGAATATAAGCAAGTACATAAACATAAACATAAACATAATCCTTACATAGGCATGCACTCAAACCTATATATCTAAGCATGATTACTACATAAGCATGAAATACAATTATTAACAGGTGCATCACCGTAGGTGGGTTTATTTCATAAGCATTCAAGTTATCAAAATGAGAAGCAAAGAATAACAATATGAACTTACCTATCCTAGAGATCTGAAATCTAGATATAGCAATTAAAGCCCACTAAATTACCATGATGTGAGGAGCAAGAGTAACTCAAACATTCATACCAAATTCCAAAGGTTACAAGTTCTAGTAGCTAGCATGGTATTGACTTCCAAATAACAAAAGAGCATAGGAAACTATAAACTCCGAACCTTACAAATCTAAAGAAGCTAACATGGTATCATTTCCTCATACATACAACCAAAATCAAAACTAGAATCGGAATCCTTCTCAAGGTATATAAGATTATCTTGATTAGAAAACAAGTAGCAAACATAAACAACATATTATCATAAAATTCATAACATACATAATCATTAATTATCATGAAATCCACATTAAGTAGAATCATTAATTATCATAAAATTCATAACATGCATAATCATTAAAACATGATTATCCATATTCATATAATCACCGTGTTGGAGTTTGATATATACATCCTATTTCTACATGCATGCAATGGTTTCGTACAAATTTCATAACATACATGGTTATTAATCAAGATTGTCCATATTCTTATAACCAAGGTTCTAGAGGCTATAATTATACTTCACACCTTCATACATGCAAACCTATATTTTTTGTTCATGTTGACATTTTCTAGCAAGAGGAAATCATGGTATCTATTTTTAAATCCATAACATGCATGCACTACAAGAAAAATGATCTATTAGGACATTTTCTTTACGACACTTATTATAAAACATCATTATAAACCCTTTATAATGACATTTATTAAAACTAATTAATTTTAAAAATATAATATCTCATTAGATCTTTTATCTTGACACATTTTAAAAATGTCATCATCAATAATAAATATATTAATCTAATTTATATCATAACCTAGAGATCAACTTTTCCCAAACGCACTCGTGCCCCGTCTCCACCGCCGCGCTAGGTACTCAATTTTTCCCAAACGTGTGTGCCCTGTCTCCACCGGCGCCGTTGCTCCTCAATCATCTCTGCTGCTACACCTTGATCGTCTCCGCCGCTGTGCCTCGATCGTCTTTGTCGCTGCGCCTCGTCTCCACATCTGCGGCCAGTCTCCACCACCGTGCCCCATCTTCCTATATATCCTTTGTCGCTTCCCTCACTGCAGTGAAATCATAGTTTAGGGTTGCGCCTCATCTCTGTCGCGGTGCCTCGTCTCCTCTGCCGTGCCCTATCTCTGCCACTGTCGCGTACAATCCCTAACTTTCACCGTCGCCGCTCAGATCACAACGCTCAAGCGCCGCTACCTCCTCTCCCTTTTTCCTCTCTAACATGCTCTTGCCGTCGCCACTCCTCTCCCCCACGCTCATCATCATTGTCGATGCTGCTCCTCACCCTTTTTCCTCCCTAACCCATTCTCGCTGTCACCGCTCCTCTCACCCACGTTCACGCATCCTTGTCGTCGTCGCCGCCGGCCTCCATCGCTTGTCTCCACCACGATTCCTCCACAACACTGCCTCCTCTGTGATTCCTTAGGTTTACGGAAGGAAGTAGTGAGTGGAGGTTTTGGTCTAAGAAATTTGAAGCTTTCAAGGTATTTCAATCTAAACCCTACCTCCATGAAAGTAAGACTGATTGATTCCCCCACCATACAAGAATCCCTTGAATCGTTATTCCCAAGATGAAGTCTAGCCCATTGTTGTGGCTTTCCAAGCAAAGTTCGGTGATTATCAATGGTGAAATTCTTACTATATTCTTCTTCAGCAAAGCACTTCGGCCAAATTTCAGCAAAGCCTCTTTGTTTCTCTGTTGTGTGCTTGATAAACTGACTATGCAAGTCTATTGAATTTTGAGTTCTTTTAGTTGTTAGAATGTTTAATTGTTATTGCCACTGCAATTCTCCTCTAATTTAGATATTTATAAGATTAATTTCTCTATTGTTTCATAATTATAGTTATCATCTTTTCTATTTGCTCTTTGTTTGGTGAATGAAAATGACTAGAAAAACTTTGATGTAGCAATAATGCAATGGTAATTTGGTCACAATTGAAGGGGAAAACAACCTAGTTCAAGAATCCCAGTTCTATTGGCCAGGTACCACATAATTCCCATTAGCATCAGTTCCTACATAATGTTTGCAAAGTCAAAAATTCACAGCCAATTAGGTGTCGCCATATTACATTGTTCTGATACTCATGGTGGTTTGTATCATTTTTTTTTCTCTAAAACGATATTGATATGATAGTTTATACAGGCAATTGCCAAAAATCTTCCTGAATCTAAGATGATTGAATCTACCTCTGTTGCTAGACCTGGATTTGTGAATATAAAATTTTCAAACAAGTGGATATCTAAGGTAAAGAAACATTGATCTGTTTCCTCAGTCATATCTTTCTTTCTTCTATCTGTTATGCAGAAATTTAAATATGACACAGCATATCCAAAACATGTTGGTAAATGGGATTGAGCAATGGGCACCAATACTTTCAGTTAGAAAGGCAGTGGTAGATTTCTCATCACCTAATATTGCAAAGGAAATGCATGTTGGTCACTTGAGATCCACCATTATGGGTGACACTTTAGCTCGCATGTTGGAGTTTTTAAACGTGGAAGTCCTTTGAAGGAATCATGTTGGTGATTGGGGTACACAGGTAACATTTGTGGTTCTTTTTGTCTTTTCTGTAAGGGTCTTCCTAAATTAAGTTACTGAAGAATCAATCTTGCTGTTATTTTATTTCGTGTTTCCTTTAAAAGTCAGATCTTTTTTTTACTATTAGTCTAATGTACTGAGATTGGTTACTTCCTGCATAACATTTATACATTATCTGTCTTATGTTCTAAGTTTGATACCTAGTTCTCTATCTCCTGGCTTTGCCTTTGGTATCTCGTGATCAATTTATACACTGGTGCAGTTCTTGCAAGTATCTCATCATACAAAAAGGGGCCTGATCAACTATGTTTTGTAAAACAACCCATGGTAAATTGCTTTTAAACTTTTAAGAGAAACAGTTCTTTTACAGACAAAATAAAGTTATGAATTACAATCACAGACATACATGTTGACATGAAATTTTTTAACATGTAAATCCGATATATTCCCCTGTTTGATATCCTAGTTTGGAATGTGATTATGCTTGATAAGTTAAAAAAGATAATATAAATGGTAAACAGTATTTATTTGTCCACTAATCCACCATATAAGCTCCTGTTCTCCTCCCCTCCCTTTGCTTGTAGTAGGGAATGCCACCCCTACTACGTCTTCTACAGCCCTTATACAAAGCATCCTTGTAAAATTTCCTTTGCATTTTGTTTTATTATGCTTTCCACCAAGTAACTAAATGCAATCGGTATATCACCTCTGAAGTGGCACACTTAGTATTACCTATGGATATCTACTATAGTATATTATATTAATATAGGATATATTCCATATTAAGTTGTATTATATTAATATAATATAGAAAAGGGTGTAAGTTTAGTGTCATTATTTTAGTGAGAGCCATAGTTTCATGGCACTTGGGAACGTGATTCCCATTACAACAACTTAACCAGAACTGTTATGGTGGTACCTTGACTTAATGCATTGTATATCTATATAAACTTTGAATAAGGTGGTTCTGTGTATGACACTACCTTTTAATTGTTGACTATTGTTGTTCTATCAGGGATGCCATGTAGTTTTGTTAATTTTATATTTTAATTACTCATTAATTAAACTTTATATTTTATATACTTATTGTTGCCTCATGTAAATTGTTGTTGAATAAATTTATTTTATTCTTCTGCAGTTTGGCATGTTAATCGAGTATTTGTTTGAACAATTTCCAAATTGGGAGGATGCTGGGGATCAAGCTATTGGTGACTTTCAGGTGTGATATGACATTGCTAAGTTTTTGTGGATTTATCATGTTTTAGAATGTGATCATGCCTTAGTGGTAAGGTTTGTCGTGGAACCATGCTCTATAAACATACAATTCATAATATATTCAAAAGAAGTACTATAATCCTGAATTATCAATTCAAGTCCTTTTAGAACAGAGAGATGAAAGAGCTCATGTCAAACAGTATATGGGACTAATTACTTTTTGGAACAAAGAAAAATCAAAGATAGATAATATTTTTTTATTTAGAATATAATTTGATTCTAATCGCATATAGATTTTTATTTTGAGTAACATGTGTGTATTTCAATATATTAGGAAATGTGCAAAAAAAATAAAGCTACCAGAAAGCACAAGATAATGCATCAAACCACTAGGACATCTTTTGCTCAAGTGCAACACAAATTGATAATTTTTCTTATTCATATTATAATTCTATACGAGTTTTAGTATCCCTACTAGAATGTTCAAGCATAATAATTGCATTCATTGGTCACTTTTTACTAAAGAAAGATAGATAATTTAGTAAGCAAATCATGACCAACTAGCTCAAATAAGCAAATCAGATAGATAGTTTAGGGCTGCGCTTTAACAGTAAACGAAGATTACTATTAGGTGAATATGAAATGATATTTTACATTTTCTCGTTTGGTATGATATTTAATCTTTATCATTATTTTTATTAACTTTTTGTCTTCATTGTTTTATTTCACTAATACAAATTTATTCATTGTATTTGTAGGTGATAGGTACTTGAATTTTTGTGAAGCAATACGATGGTTGAAGATTGTCTGCCTAGTTAGTTTTTATTTTATAAGACTCTGTTCCAAAACTTAATATTTTGAGTGTAGTGTGTTGTTAGTTTTGGATGTATAGAACTTGTCGTTAGTTTGCATTTGTAACTTTGACTCAAATATTTGTTGGATGAATTTAGATTATCTATTTGCACTTTAAATTATATTTTATGATTTTTTTTTCTATTCTAAATGATAGATGGATTGTGATGATGTACAAATATTGAATTCATGTTATATATTCTATATAAATATTAATGATCATTTTAAATATATTTATAAATTATTATAATGACATTTGTTAATGTCATAATAGATTAGTTAAGGTGACATTTAAAATGATTTTATAAATTATCTTTACTGACATTTTTTATTGTCCTTATAAAAAATATAAATATCATAATAAATGAGTTTTGGTGACATTTAGTTTTATCACTGTTATGATGATAACACGACATATGAAAATGTCCTTAGAAAAAGACTTTTCTTGACATTTTAAAGTGTCGTTATATTTTTAAATTAGGACACTTTTGATGTTAGCATTGATATTGTATAATGACATTATAAAATGTCAGGAAATTGAGGAGGGTCTAAGACGACATCACTTTATAGGGCGTTTTTGATAGATGTCACCAAAAAGTTAATGTCACCATAAATATGTTATAAGGACATTTATGTGTGTCATGATAGACCATTTTTCTTGTAGTGATGGATATAAGCATCATTGTCTGTATAAAGGGATGTGTCAAACATAAGTGGTCTCATAGCATTTTAAACCCTATAAACCGTATCCTATATTAAACATGAAGTTATCTAGACATTCTTTTTTTAAAATTCACACATTCTAAACCAAGAATCAAATCTAGCATACAATATAAAACAATCCTAAACATCGTTATGGTCATAGCATCTTAAACCAAAACTTAGTATATTTCATGTGTTTGGTTTTTCAAGATCTATACAAAGAACATGAACTAGTTATGATGCGGAAATAAATAACTAGTTATACCTTTCTTTGTAGCTTATAGATCTCTTGATCTTCTGTTGTATTCCTCTCCTCCTCTTGGACGTCATGTAGGCGATGATCTACCAAGATGAAATCCACCCAAGCTCCTTCTTTTCCTCTAAGACTCTTGAACCACCAAGGGATGCCAAAATAGGAAACTTTCTTCCTTTCTTCTCCTTCTAGTAACCGACCACATATGTAGAGTCTTCTCCTTTTTCCTTCAAGTTTTGGCCACCAAGAAATATGGATGCTGACCTTAGAAAGAAGAAAAGAAGAGAAGAAGAAAGGTGTCGCTGGCCCTAGGAAGAAGAAAAGGAGAGGGGAGAGGGTCGGCCACAGCAAGGAAAAGAGAGAGGGCTCTAGGTTGTGTCCCTCATGAGACACCCTCTCCTTCTCTTTTTTAATCCTTGGTCATGGAAAAAAAGGAAAGTTTTAAACATAATTAAAACTTCCTTATTTTTGACCTCCCTTTTAAAAAAGGAAATTTTAACAACAATTAAAATCTATCTTTTCTAAATTTCCTATTGTACATGGTAATAAAGGAAAGTTTTAAAATTAATCTCTCTCTTTTAAAACATGTAGACAACTAAAAAAAAAGATTATTTAAAACTTCTTCTTTTAAATCATGGATACAAAAAGAAAAGTTTTATCAAAAATTAAAATCTCTCTTTTAAACATTATAAACAACTACAAATAAGGAAAGATTTTAACAAAATTAAAATCTCTCTTTAATCCTTTGTTGAAAGCTATAAAAGGAATGATTTTAAAATTTTAAAACTCACTTTTAAAACCATGTCGATGTCTATAAAAGGAAATTTTAAAAATAAAAGTTTACTTTTAAATCCCTTCATGAATGCCTATAAAAGGAAACATTTTATCAAAAATTTATTTTTAATAAAATCTCCTTTTCTCCTTTTATCATGGTCGACCCCATGCTTGGTCATCAAGCATGGCTTGGCCGATCCAAGTCTTGGTCTCCAAGCTTGGCTTGGCCGGCCACTAAGCTTGGACTTCAAGCTTGGCTTGGCCAGCCCCTAAGCTTATGTAAGAAGCTGGGCTTTGAGTGGATAAACAACTTTATAAATAAGAGGGTACAATAGGGACTGAGAGGAGGAATTAGTTTTGGTCTCCCGATGAGCTTGAGCTTCCTGTGTTCGCCCCAAACACCCAACACAAGTTCATCAATAATAACTCATACCACTAAAGAGTTATTATTGCACTATCGCACCAATCCCATATTATAATATGGGCTCTTTCTTATCATGAGTGCACTAATCTCCCTATGTTTAAGATATCAAATGTCTATTAATTAAATGAGTTTCTGACAACTCACTTAATTAATATCTAGCTCCAAGAGTAGTACCACTCAACTTCATTGTCATGTCGGACAAAGTCCACCTGCAGGGTTTACATGACAATCCTTATGAGTTCCTCTTGGGGACATTTTCAACCTAGATCACTAGGACATAGTTTCCTTTTATAATCAACAACACACCATATAAATGATATCATTTCCCAACTTATCGGGCCTATTTATTTAACGGACTAAATCTCACCCTGTGATAAGTTAAAGAAATAAATACTAAGTATACGTGCTTGTTATTATATCAGATTAAGAGTACGACCATCCATAATAACTCAGGTTTTGTTCTTTTATTAAATCAGTATAAAAAGAACTACCTCAAATGGTCCTACTCATTACACACATAATGTACTAGTGTAATTTTATAGTCAAGATAAACTAATACCAAATTACACTACAACTAGTTCAATGGTTTGTCACATTCCATCTTGGTTGTGAGCTACTATTTATAATTTATAAGGAAGTGATAAGATGATCTTCTATGTGACACCACACACCATGTTATCTATAATATAAATTAAATAGACAACTACACTTAAACATAAATGTAGACATTTGACCAATGTAATTTTTATTTCTAAATAAATGTTTATGTAAAAATCTAGGCTTTTAGTAAGCATCCTAATAATCTCCCACTTATACTAAAAGACTATGCTGCCATATGTACTGTCATACATCTGATTTCCATCCTCTCAACATGTCCATCAAATACTCTCGCTGGAAAGGCCTTAGAGAAAGGATCTGCCAAGTTATCTACCAATGTAATTTTGGCTACAACAACCTCTCCTCGTATTAGGTGGTACTTGCTCTCTATGTGTTTACTTGCCTTATGGACTTGTGGTTCCTTTGAGTTTGCTACTGCACTACTATTATCACAATAAACTATAATAATTTTGGGCAAACCAGGTAGTACATCTAAGTCCATCATGAAGTTTCTGAGTCATACAACTTCTATGGCTGCCTCAAAGGTTGCCACATACTCAGCTTCCATGGTGGAGTCCGAGACGTATTTCTGCTTAACACTCCTCCATTGTTATGGCTCTACCTTCTAAAGTAAACACAACATCCAGAGGTCGACTTACTATTATCCCATTCAGTCTGAATCCGTGTAACCCACAGAGAGCAAATTATCTGCCTTATAAACTAGCATATAATCTTTTGTCCTTATATGCTTTTACGGCAGGCCAATGTCCTGGTCCTGAGTTACTTTGATAACTGCTAACCATGTCCACGGCAAAATAGATATTCGGTCTCGTACATAGCATTGCATACATTAGGTTCCCTACAGTCGAAGCATAAGGAACTGCCTTCATGTCCTTTATCTCCTTTGATGTCATAGGAGGCATCTCTTTAGATAAAGGTATTCCATGCCGAAAAGGTAAGAAACCTTTTTTGGAGTATTGCATGCTAAAATGAGTTAGGATAGTATCGATGTATGAAGCTTGGGACAAGGACAACATTCTTTGCTTGCGATCCCTTATTACTTTGATCCCAAGAATATGTCCACATTCTCCCAAGTCCTTCATATCAAATTGCTTGGACAATCATACCCTTATGTCTGACAATACTTTAACATTGTTGCTAATGAGCAAAATATTATCTCCGTATAGTACAAGAAATACCACCACGTTTTCGTCACTCTTCTTGTATACATAAGATTCATCTGGACACTGAATAAATCCATAAGACTGGATTACATTATTAAACCAGATGTTCCATGACCTTGAAGCTTGCTTTAGACCATAAATAGACCAATTGAGCTTACATACGAGATGCTCTTTGCCCTTTTGCAATGAATCCCTCTAGTTTCTTCATATGGATATTTTATCTTCAATACTTCCATTAAGGAAAGTTGTCTTAACATCCATTTGCCAAACCTCATAATCCATATAAATAGCAATGGATAAAAGGATCCGGATAGACTTAAACATGGCTATTGATGAAAATATTTCCTCATAATTGATTCCCTCTGTCTGACTATACCCCTTCGCAACAAGCCTTACTTTAAAGGTTTCCTCCTTCCCGTCTGTCCCTCTTTTTCTTTTTGTAGATTCATTTACATCCAATGACTTTTACACCATTTGGTGGTTCTATAAGCTCCCAGACTTTATTAGAATACATAGATTCTATTTCTGTGTTCATTGCTCTTTTCCAAGATGCTGCATCTTTATCTTTGGGTGCTTCGTCATATGTCCAGGGATCAGGTTCATGTTCACCAAGGATCAAGTTCGAAGACTCTCCCAAAACATGAATCTTTCAGGTTGCCTAATAACCCTCCCACTACGACGAGGCACTGTCTGTAATTGTGCATTATTTGTGAAACGTGTTGTAATTTCTTGTGGTATCTCATCTTGTACTGTTGGTACTAGATTAGACGTGTCCTCTCTTATTTCCTCAAAAATAATTTTACTCATGGGCTTGTGGTTCATTACATAGTCTTCTAAAAATTAAGCATTGGTGCTAACAATGACCTTCTGAACTTTAGGACTATAAAATAAACGAGAAAATTATATTTTCAGTCTCATAACTTGCATATTTTTCAATTTTAGTCCTTTTATGAGTTAATTTTTGTTCTTAGTCCTGTAACTTGTAATATTTTCCAATTCCAGTCCTTTTTCCTCCAAAATTAAAATTTTTTAATGAAAAATGTCTAGTTTGTGGTTGGAATATAAAAAGCACATGGGTCATAAAAAATCAAAATCCCCAAATTCAATTTACAACTCATCATTTTCCGTTGAAAATTTTCAATTTTAGAGGAAAATGGCTGAAATTAGAAAATATTACAAGTTATAGGACTAAAAATATAAATTGACTCATAACAGGACTAAAATTGGAAAAATGTAAGTTACAGGACTAAAAACATAATTTTCTCTAAAATAAACCACCTTTCGTTCCTTAAGGATAACCCACAAACTAGCGAACTTCTGTTCGTGATTCCAACTTATCAGTGTCTCCATTAAGCACATGTGATGGACTACCCCAAATCAAAATTTTTATTTTTAATAAAATTTCCTTTTCTCTTCTTATCATGGTCGGCCCCATGCTTGGTCATCAAGCATGGCTTGGCCGGCCCTAGTCTTGGGCTCCAAGCTTGGCTTGGCCCACCACTAAGCTTGGACTTCAAGCTTGGCTTGGCCGGCCCCTAAGCTTGTGTAAAAGGCAGGGCTTTGAGTGGATAAAAAACTTTATAAATAAGAGGATACAATAGGGACCGAGAGGAGGAATTGGTTTTGATCTCCCGACGAGCTTGACCTTCCCGTGTTCGCCCCGAACACCCAACTCAAGTTCATCAATAATAACTCATACCACTAAAGAGTTATTATTGCACTATCGCACCAATCTCATATTAGAATATGGGCTCCTTCTTATCATGAGTGCGCTAATCTCCCTGTGTTTAAGATATCGAATGTCCATTAATTAAATGAGTTACTAACAACTCACTTAATTAATATCTAGCTCCAAGAGTAGTACGACTCAACTTCATTGTCATGTCAAACAAAGTACACCTGCAGAGTTTACATGACAATCCTTATGAGTTCCACTTGGGGACATTATCAACCTAAATTACTAGGACACAGTTTCCTTTTATAATCAACAACACACCATATAAATAATATCATTTCCCAACTTATTGGGCCTATTAATTTAACGGACTAAATCTCACCCTTTGTAAGTTAAAGAAATAAATACTAAGTATACGTGCTTGTTATTATATCAGGATTAAGAGTACGCATATCCATAATAACTCAGGTTTTGTTTTTTTATTAAATCAGTATAAAAAGAACTACCTCAAATGGTCCTGTTCAATACACACATAGTGTACTAGTGAAATTTTATAGTCAAGATAAACTAATACCAAATTACACTACAACCACTTCAATGGTTTGTCCCATTCCATCTTGGTTGTGAGCTACTATATATAATTTATAAGAAACTGATAACATGATCTTCTATGTGACACCACATACCATGTTATGTACAATATAAATTAAATGGACAACTACACTTAAAAATAAATATAGACATTTGACAATATGATTTTTATTTTTAAATAAATGTTTATACAAAAACCTAGGTTTTTAGTATACATCATAATACTTATAGCCAAGGTTCTAGAGGCTATAATTATACTTCACACCTTAATACATGCAAACCTATTTTTTTTGTTTGTGTTGACATTTTCTAGCAATTGGAAATCATGGTATATATTTTAAATCCATAACATGCATGGATATAAGCATCATTGTCTGTTTAAAGGGATGTGTCAAACATAAGTGGTCTCATAGCATTTTAAACCCTATAAACCGTATCCTATATTAATCATGAAGTTATGAAGACATTCTTTTTTTTTTTAAATTCACACATTCTAAACCAAGAATCAAACCTAGCATACACAATAAAACAATCCTAAAGATCGTTATGGTCAAAGCATCTTAAACCGAAATTTAGTACGTTTCATCTAATAATATCATGATAAGGAAGGAGGAGAAATATTATTGTAACTAACCAACCCGAGCTTAACACTTCTACCAAGGAAATCTGACATCCATAGTTAATAGGAACTAATAAATTTGTAAGATGAGAAGAACATGCACAACCTTTCTAAAGGAAGAGCGTGATAGGTAACCATTATAATTTAGTGAGGAAACTATTCTCCTCAAGAAATCTAAAATACACCATAAACGTAAACCTTTAAAAACTTAAGAAGGGAACTTAAACTAGAACATCATACCTCAATCCATAGTACGCGAAGACACAAACCATAGAAACTAGCTAAAACATTACAAGTTTGGGAACATGCCTTGAGTATTTTGCTCCTAAATCCTTGTCTTCCATTGAAGCTCTAGCACCGGTGGAGAAAAAAAAGGGGATAGGAAAGCTTCTTAGGGCCGGTGGCAACATCCCCGGTGAGGCTTTTGAGGGTAAGGTTAAAATAGAAGTGGGAGCTTAGGACCTTGTCTTCCTTCTTTTATGCTAAGTCATTAATTGCATTAATTTTATATATATTTATATTTATATACTAATTTCATATATATATATATATATATATATATATATATATATATATATATCACATATATATGGTAATATATTTAATTCAGGTTATAGTTTCTTAATACTAAGTCATTAATTTGATTTTTGAATCAAATCATATATTTCCATATACTAATTTCATATATATAAATATCTATGTATATATCACATATACATGATATTATATTTAATTCATTAATACTAAGTCATTAATTTGATATTGACTCAATTATATATTTCAATATATATATATATCATTTTAAAATAAACATATTATATTTAATTCATATATATTATCTTCAATTAAAATCTCCTATATATATATATATCTTATAAATTTCTTATTTCCATTATTTATGCTATATAATTTATATTTCCTATATTATTTACATTGATCAAATTTTCCAATATATATATCCATATATACACATAGTAATATAATTCTCATATTAAATATTTTAGTTATTATCTACACGTTGCTTATAAACATATTATATTACATACTACATTAAATATTTATAATTCCTATATTATAATTTCTTATATACATGTTTTATATCATATATTTTATATTATACATTTATATTTTATATACATATATTATATATTAATTATATATATATATATATATATATATATATATATATATATATAATATATATAATTGATTAATCCATAATTTTATGTTAACTTAATTAATTTAAATCTATCTATATTAAGAAATTCTTAATTCAATTCAACGAACCCTCCTAATTAACCATTGCTTTGTGAATATTACAATTACTCCCTACTTAAATAAACTTTCGTCCTCGAAATTAACACTTACCAATCAATTTTGAGTAGCGCCTCCTTATGTCTCCCAAACTTAAGAAAATTCAAAATTTCTATGACATGTTATTATCGAAGATTTGACTATGAACATTGCGGTTCTAAGGTTTCAAAAAAAATGAATTGTTCTAGATTCAAAAATTAACTATACTATCAAACCTCTAACATGACACTTTAACATTCTAAAAAACATCACATAAGATACAATGCGTTAAACTTACAGACTTGAGGCTTGACACCGTGAGCTTCTCAGAACTGACAATAGGCACAACCCTTCCAAGAACTTTTACTCTGATACCAACTAAAACACCCCTAGTTTTTTTTCCTTTTCCTATTTTTTTTATAATACATAAACTGTGGATGCCACATACTCATACTTTCATAGAGGTTCTTGGTTCAAATAATATTACATAAATAACTTGAAGAAAAATAAATATAACTAGATGCAGAATTAATCTAGAAGGCCTTCGGGTTGTACTGCCCTTGTTCTGAGCAAGCTCATTGGTCAATATCTCCTATCTCATTCATCACATTGTCTGGAAAAAAATGATATGAACTATGAGTCGAGAGACTCAGCATGTTCAAAAAATGTTATGCATTAGTTAGCGTCTATAATCTAATGTACTAAGGGAAACCACATCAAAGGTAACTTAGGACCTCTCTACTTACATACTATGAACATAAGCATAGACAGTGACATAACCATAACAACATGAAGGTAAGCATGGTAGATGAACTAAGCATAATGACAGACTAGATCATGAGCAAGTCCATAGGCATAGGCATAAGCATAACATGAACATAATAATAAACATTATCATAAACGTATACCAAAACATAAATATAACATAAACATAAAGATAAACATAACATAAACATAAGAATAACGTAAACATAAATATAATGTAAACATAAACATTGGCGTAAGCATAAACATAGCTTGAACATATCTGCATGCATACTTATAAACATATCATGGAGTTGGCTTGGTTGCATACAGCAGTACCGTAACATAAGTTGTTGATCAGACAACTACTCTAGCGCTAGTTGGTAGGGGTCTGAACTTAGGACCGGACTCACCCTTTATTCTGGCGCGCTCACCGGGCTTAGGTCCCCGGATCATACCACCATCCTAGAATACATCTTGGTTGATTCTAGCGCACTCACCGGGCATAGTCCCCGGATCATACCGCCATCCCAAAACACATCTTGGTTGATTCTGGCGTGCTCACCGGGCTTAGGTCCTCGGATCATACCACCATCCCAGAACATATCTTGTTTGATTCTAGCGCGCTCACCGGGCTTAGGTCCCCAGATCCCACCATCCAAGAACATGATTTGGCAAGCTCCCCAAGCTTAGGCCCCCGATTCATGATTTAACCCATAACAAGATTTGGTACGCTTTCCCGTGCTTGGGTCCCCGGTTATAACCAACCACTTTATTCCATAAACATAGACATAAGCATAAGCACAATCATAATCACGATCACTACAAAGTCATGAATATAAGCAAGTACATAAACCTAAACATAATCCTTACATAGGCATGTTCTCAAACCTACATATCTAAGCATGATACTACATAAGCATGAAATACAATTATTAACAGGTGCATCACCGTAGGTGGGTTTATTTCATAAGCATTCAAGGTTATCAAAATGAGAAGCAAAGAATAACAACATGAACTTACCTAACCTAGAGATCTGAAATCTATGTATAGAAATTAAAGTCCACTAAATTATCATGATGTGAGGAGCAAGAGTAACTCAAACATTCATACCAAATTCCAAAGGTTACAAATTCTAGTAGCTAGCATGGTATTGACTTCCAAATAACAAAAGAGCATAGGAAACTATAAAATCTGAACCTTACAAATTTAAAGAAGCTAACATGGTATCATTTCCTCATACATATAACCGAAACCAAAACTAGAATCCGAATCCTTCTCAAGGTGTATAAGATTAACTTGATTTGAAAATTAGTAAGAAACATAAACACCATATTATCATAAAATTCATAACATGCATGGTCATTAAAACATGATTATCCATATTCATATAATCACCATGTTGGAGTTTGATATTTACATCCTATTTCTACATGCATGCAATGGTTTCGTATAAATTTCATAACATACATGGTTATTAATCAAGATTGTCCATATTCTTATAACCAAGGTTCTAGAGGCTATAATTATACTTCACACCTTCATACATGCAAACCTATTTATTTTGTTCTAGTTGACATTTTCTAGCAAGAGGAAATCATGGTATCTATTTTTAAATCCATAACATACATGGATATAAGGATCGTTGTCCATATAAAGGGATGTATCAAACATAAGTGGTCTCATAGCATTTTAAACCCTATAAACCATATCCTATATTAATCATGAAGTTATCTAGACATTCTTTTTTTTTTTTAAATTCACACATTCTAAACCAAGAATTAAATCTAGCATACACTATAAAACAATCCTAAACATCGTTATGGTCATAGCATCTTAAACCGAAACTTAGTACGTTTCATCTAATAATATCATGATAAGGAAGGAGGAGAAATATTATTATAACTAACCAACTCGAGCTTAACACTTCTACCAAGGAAATCTGACATCCATAGTTAATATGAACCAATAAATTCATAAGATGAGAAGAACATGCACAATCTTACTAAAGCAAGAACATGATACGCAACCATTACAATTTCGTTAGGGAACTATTCTCCTCAAGAAATCCGAAATACTCCATCTACGCAAACCTTTAAAAACTTAAGAAGTGAACTTAAACTAGAACATCATACCTCAATCCATGGTACCCAAAGTCACAAACCATAGGAACTAACTAAACCATTAAAAGTTAGGGAACATACCTTAAGTATTTAGCTCCTAAATCCTTGTCTTCCGTTGAAGCTCTAGTACCGGTGGAGACAAAAAAGAGGATAGGAAACCTTCTTAGGGCCGGTGGCAACATCCCTGGTGAGGCTTTTGAGGGTAAGGTTTAAATAGAAGTGAGAGCTTAGGACCTTGTCTTCCTTCTTTTATGCTATGTCATTAATTGCATTAATTTTATACATATTTATATTCATATACTAATTTCATATTTAGTTATATCCATATATATATATATATCACATATATATGATAATATATTTAATTCATATAATAGTTTCGTAATACTAAGTCATTAATTTGATTTTTGAATCAAATTATATATTTCCATATACTAATTTCATATATATAAATATCCATGTATATATCACATTTACATGGTATTATATTTAATTCATTAATATTAAGTCATTAATTTGATATTGAATCAATTATATATTTCAAAATATATATATATATATATAATAATAATAATTAACATATTATAGTTTTCTTAAAAAATACTTGCCCATTACATTTACTTTATATATATAATATATTATTTATATTAGTCATTAATTTAATATTGAATCATATCTCTTATATCTATCCATATATATCATATATATAATTTCACGTTAAAGATATATCCATATCTTCAATTAAAATCTCCTATATATATATATATATATATATATATATATATCTTATAAATTTCTTATTTTCATTATTTATGCTATATACTTTATATTTCCTATATTATTTATATGTATCAAATTTTCCAATATATATCCATATATACACATAGTAATATAATTCTCATGTTAAATATTTTAGTTATTATCTGTTGGTGCGGGTAGCACTAACGGTCTAACCCAGGTTTTGATAAATGACAAATAGGTTAAGTTAGTTGTGTTGTTGTCTGACACTTTGATCAAGTGTGCAGGAAAAGTCCAGCTAGGTCGACGGGCTGACCGGATAGCTGGCGAGAAGTCCAAGCGGGTCGACGGGCTGACCGGACGCTTGGCAAGAAGTCCAGCTAGGTCGACGGGCTGACCGGATAGCTGAAGTCCAAGCGGGTCGACGGCTGACCGGACGCTTAGCGAGAAGTCCAGCTAGGTCGACCGGATAGCTGGCGAGAAGTCCAAGCGGTCGACGGCCGACCGGACGCTGGCGAGAAGTCCGACGGTCGACGGGCCTGGACCGGACGTCCGCGATAAGTGAGGTAAGTCCGAGGGGAGGACTGTGAGGACGCGTTCCGGAAGGGACATTAGGCGTCGATCCGGCTTAGAACCATTTCGGATGTCTAAGTCGAGATCGTGACTATATTCCGGTCTCGGAAAGACGGAATCTAAGTCATACTCTCTTTATCTATCTGTTGAACTTTAACTGTGCTAACCATTTGTTTTACAGGATATATATTTGCCTCGGACTAACCTTGTTTTGCAGGAAAAAGGAGTCTTTCTGGAACATGGTGGTACGGGCGCTCGGAGGTCCGGGCGCCTGATTTGAGCAGTTACATCACACACCAAGCGCCCGGAAGGGATCCAGGCGCCCGGAACAGCATATAAAAGAAGCCCCAGACAGGAGCTTCAGAATCAACTTTGACTGAGAACTCTTCTGCTGATCTTGCTGCTCGACGTTCAAGTGCGACGCCAACAACGCTCCGACAAAAGTGCTCTTCCGGTTTTTGTTTAATTTTCTTTTTGTCGGTATTGCTTTATTATTACTAGCATCTCCTGTACTTTTTCTGTAATCATATTTCGACTTGCTAGTGATTGCCCAACGAAAGTGGTCAAGGACCACGGGCCTTCGAGTAGGAGTCGTCACAGGCTCCGAACGAAGTAAAAATATTTGTGTCTACTTTATCTTTTTCCGCTGCGCTTAAACTCTTGTTTTGCGAATCGATATTCACCCCCCCTCTATCGAATCTAACGGTCCTACAAGTGGTATCAGAGCAGGTACCGCTCTGATTTGGTGCAACCACCAATCAGACAGGGGTGAATTTTTTTAATTAATTTTAAAACTGGTGTTTCGATAACTTAATATTTAACTAATCAATTTAAATTAGTGCAACACGAATCTAGTTTTTTTATCTTTTTCTTCCCGCACTACTAATCCAAGACCAAGTCTTGGGATATTTTTTCTTGGTTATTTATCTGTGCACAGAATGTCCCAACAAGAAGGATTCAGCACAGTGCGACCTCCACTCTTCAACGGGGATGACTTCCCTTACTGGAAGAAGCGCATGGAGGTCTACCTCAAGACAGACTTCGACCAGTGGATGAGCATTACGAAACCTTACAAAATTCCAGTGGACAACGCCGGGAATCTAGTGGATCCTGAAGACTGGACAGCAGATCTCAAGAAAAAAGCGTCAACAGAAAATAAAGCGATCAACACTCTACAGTGCGGATTGACAAGAGAAGAACTGAACAGAGTCGGTCCACACAAAAACGCTAAAGAGCTATGGGACAAGCTGATCGAACTGCACGAGGGAACGAGCGACGCTAAGGTAACAAAACGAGACCTGCTTCTAAATAAAATTTTTAATATAAAAATGCAGGAAGGAGAAACAGCGAATCAACTACACGCGAGGATCAAGGACATCCTCAACGGGCTTCATGCAATAGGCCATCAAATGGAGAACAGAGACTTAATAAGGTACGCTCTAAACGCTTTTCCACGTAATAGTTTGTGGCCATCAATAGTGGATGCCTACAAAATTTCTAAGAATCTCTCTAACTTAAAATTAGACGAGCTGTTTTGTGAATTAGAATTACACGAACAAACTAATGCTGGAGCCGAGAAAGGTATAGCACTATTTGCAGGTTCCTCCAAAGAAAAGAAAGGCAAGCCTGAACTTGAAGAAGACTCCGACCAAGACTCCGAAAACGAAGAACACCTGGTGAACTTGGTAAGAAAAATGTTCACCAGGAAAAAGAGGAGCTTCAGCAAAAAGGATCTTCAAAAGATCAGCTCTCCTTCAGAACAAAAGAACGTGACTTGCTACGGTTGCAACAAAAAGGGATATTACAAGAACGAATGTCCAAAACTAAAGTTCGACAAACCAAAGCCAACCAAAAAGAAGGCACTCAAAGCAACGTGGGACGAATCGGAGGAAGAAGAGCAGAAACATCAAAGCCACCTCGCACTGATGGCCCGCGAAGCCGAAACAGATAACGAGTCGGAAGATGACGACGGGTTTGAACCCGAAACAAGCCACGAGTCCGTACTCGTTTCCGAAGGCCCGAATGAGGTATACTTAAATTTAAACAAAAAATTTTTAGAATTATTTCCTGTCTAAATAGTAAATTAACTAAATTAGAAAATGAAAACAAATCACTTCTTGAGGAAAATCAAAACCTCAAGGAACAATTAAAGAATTCAAATCCAACTCAAAATCTAACACTTGAGGAGGAGAATTTATCATTAAAAAATGAAATAAACAACTTAAAAGAGATGTTAGAAAAATTTACAACAAGATCAAAAAATTTAGATTTAATCCTAAATAATCAAAAAGCATGTTATAATAAAACCGGACTAGGATATAAGTCAAATTCAAATAAAACCTTCAAATCATTAATAACCCAATACAAGTCAACCAATCTAGCTTGGGTCCCGAAAGCGTGTCTGACCACGCAAGTAGGACTTAATCAATATTATATACCTAAAGAAAAAATACATTATATAAAATTAAATAAACCAAACCAAAATCCAAAATACAAACCTAAATCAAATTCAAAATCTAAACAGAATTATCACCAAGTTAACTATAACTATAAAAAGAATCGACACAAGCCTAAAATCAAAACTTAAATTAATGGCCAATAATTCAGGGGGAGGCTCCAGAATAGCTGGCACCTCCAAAACTAACTTACCCGATAGGGTAACCCAAAATTTACCAACCCGACAGGGTAATTAGGATTAGTTAAAAAGAGACCAAGTTTAACTTGAAACATGGTACTGGTGAAATTTTTGGATGATAGTACGTTAGGGAAACTTGGGCATCGCATGTCTAGAAAGATATGGTTTCGATCTGGTGCATTTGGCCAAGTGGAACTGACCGAAGCTACCCTTAAACGAATCCTAACCAGTTAGACCAAGATGTAGTACTAAGTTCCGTGGATAGGACTATTCGGAAAACCTCGAAAGGTTGGTTACTTCTAATGATGTCCTTGTGACTCACCAAGCTTAGAAGTTTATTCGAAGAATGCCTACTTGTGGAAACCAAAGCTAAGTCTGAATCTAACACAAGTTAAAACAAAACTCTGTAATCAAACCAATTTCATCTCACAAAATCATAGGATTCCTTGATTGATAATATAGATCGGGTGAGATGAATAAGGCTTAAAAATTAATTTCAAAATTCTAATTTTAAACTTAAAAATAAATTTCAAAAATTTTAATTTTAAACTTAAAAATTAATTTCAAAATTTTAATTTTAAAATTAAACATTAATTTCAAAATATTAATTTTAAACTTAAAAATAAATTTCAAAAATTTTAATTTTAAACTCAAAAAATTAATTTCAAAAATTTTAATTTTAAACTCAAAAAATTAATTTCAAAATATTAATTTTAAACTTAAAAATTAATTTCAAAATATTAATTTTAAACTTAAAAAATTAATTTCAAAATTTTAATTTTAAACTCAAAAATTAATTTCAAAATTTTAATTTTAAACTTAAAAATTAATTTCAAAATTTTAATTTTAAACTTAAAAATTAATGTTCAAAATTTTAATTTTAAACTTAAAAATTATTTTCAAAATTTTAATTTTTTTCAAAATTTTAATTTTAAAACTTAAAAATTATTTTCAAAATTTTAATTTTAAACTTAAAAATTATTTTCAAAATTATAAACTTAAAAATTATTTTCAAAATTTTAATTTTTTTCAAAATTTTAATTTTAAAACTTAAAAATTAATTTCAAAATTTCAATTTTAAAACTTAAATTAATTTCAAAATTTTAATTTTAAACTTAAATTAATTTTAAAACTTAAAAAATTAATTTCAAAATTTTAATTTTAAAAACTTAAATTAATTTTAAAACTTGATTTTAATTAATTTCAAAATTTTAATTTTAAAACTTAAATTAATCTCAAAATTTTAATTTTAAAACTTAAATTAATCTCAAAATCTTAAAACTTAAATTAATGCATGCTCGAAAGACTAACTTCAAAATCCTACTTACTGTAGGAAACCAAGTGGATTTTGGACAGTGGTTGCTCCAAACATATGACTGGAGATCACATCAAGTTCACTCAACTCATTTACAAAAGCCTAGGAACAGTTGCCTTTGGAAACAACGGCAAACTCAAGGTAATTGGTATAGGTAATATTGAATTAAAATCAGACTTTATAATTACAAATGTCTTACTTGTTGAAAACTTTAAATAT
The DNA here is from genome assembly GCF_018446385.1 of Zingiber officinale. Taxonomy (NCBI): domain Eukaryota; kingdom Viridiplantae; phylum Streptophyta; class Magnoliopsida; order Zingiberales; family Zingiberaceae; genus Zingiber; species Zingiber officinale. Next base: position 55,310,842 of record NC_056006.1, on the reverse strand, counting down.
AATCTTCTAAGTATAAGTCAATTGTGTGATACTAGGTATAAGGTCAAGTTTCTATCTACAGAATGCTCAATCAAAGATCTAGATAATCCTACCATAAGCCTAAAAGGTTTTAGAAAAGACAACATCTATGTCATCAACTTAACCATTTCTTCCATTAAGTGTTATTTAACACAAAAAGAAGAAACTTGGTTATGGCATAGGAGAATGTCTCACACCAACTTTAGAAATATAAGTAAACTAAATGGACTTGTAAAAGGCTTACCGAAGTTACCTAACTTAGATTCAACTATATGTAATGCTTGTCAACAAGGAAAACAAACTAAGTCAACCCACAAACAAACAAATCAACCACAAACTAACTCAATCTTAGAACTTCTACATTTAGATCTTTTTGACTCCCATGGAGTCAAATCCATTAATGGAAACTTATATTGTTTAGTAATTATAGACGATTACTCTAGGTTTACTTGGGTAAAATTCTTAAAACATAAAGATGAAACTTTTGAAATTTTTACAAATTTTTGCAAACAGATTGAAAACGAAAAAGATATTAAAATTAAAAGAATTAGGAGTGACAATGGGGGAGAATTTAAAAATCACAACTTTAACAGTTTTTGTCTAGAAAACGGTTACCATCATGAGTTCTCATGCCCTAAAACCCCCCAACAAAATGGAATTGTAGAAAGAAAAAATAGAACCTTACTTGAAGCTTCTAGAACAATGTTAAATGAGTATAACCTACCTAAATACTTTTGGGCAGAAGCCGTTAGTACAACCTGCTATGTACAGAACAGAACAACAATAAATAAAACTCATAACAAAACTTTCTTCGAAATATTTTATAATAAACAACCAAACATAAAATACTTTAAGGTATTTGGGTGCCCAGTTTTTATCTTAAATACAAGAGAACACTTAGGAAAATTCACCTCTAAAATTGAAAATGGAATTTTTGTAGGATATTCCCTAAACAGTAGAGGCTACAGAATTTATAATAAAGTTACCTTAAAAATTGAAGAAACTACTAATGTAAAATTTAAAGAAACTAAACAAGACATAGAACCTACACAACCCCCAGAGTTTGTTCCAGAAACCAACCAAACTCTAAATCATGAAGACGAGGAACAACATCAAGAGAATCAACCTCCTAAAACAATAAGGGTAAACCCAAATCATCCAACTGATCAAATAATTGGTGACCCAGACTTAAGAGTTCAAACCAGATCATCCTTTAGAAACCTAAGTCAAATCTCATTAATTTCAAAAATTGAACCTAAAACTGTGGATGAATCCCTACTAGACCCAGATTGGATTATAGCTATGCAAGAAGAACTAGCCCAATTTGAGCGTAATGAGGTCTGGGACCTAGTCCCACCACCTAAGAATAAGAAAATAATAGAAACAAAATGGGTATTCAGAAACAAACTAAGTGAAACTGGGGAAATTACTAGAAATAAGGCTAGACTGGTTGCCAAAGGATTTAGTCAAGTTGAAGGACTTGACTATGACGAAACATATGCCCCAGTAGCCAGATTAGAATCCATTAGAATGTTACTAAGTTATGCAGCCCATAAGGGATTTAAACTATACCAAATGGATGTTAAGTCTGCCTTTCTTAATGGACTAATCAGAGAAGAAGTTTATGTAGGTCAGCCTCCTGGTTTTGAAAGCTTAGAACACCCTGATTATGTTTTTAAATTAAAGAAAGCCCTATATGGACTTAAACAAGCACCCAGGGCGTGGTATGAGAGGCTAACATCTTACCTAACATCTAAAGGATTCAAACAAGGTCAAATTGACCCAACCTTGTTTGTCAAATCATTAAATACAAACATATTTATTGCACAAATATACGTGGATGACATAATATTTGGCTCAACAAATTCAGAATTTTTAGAAGAATTTATTAATCTAATGGAAAAAGAGTTTGAAATGAGCTTAGTGGGAAAACTAACCTATTTCTTAGGATTATAAATCAAACAGACAAATGAAGGAAACTATATCTCTCAACATAAATACACCAAAGAATTACTTAAAAAATTCGGAATGGAAAATACAAAAGAAATAAAAACACCGATGGCTGTAAACACAATCTTAGATAGTGACCCAAATGGAAAACCAGTTGACTTAAAATATTATAGAAGTGCAATAGGTAGCCTACTGTACCTAACTGCAAGCCGACCTGATATTTTATTTGCAGTTAGTATGTGTGCTAGATACCAAACTTGTGCTAAGGAATCCCATTTGACACAGGTTAAAAGAATTTTTAGATATCTTAAAGGAACAACAAATGTAGGAATCTGGTATCCTAGGACAAGTAATTTTGAACTAATAGGGTATTCTGACTCAAATTATGCTGGATGCAAATTAGACCGCAAAAGCACAAGTGGTGGATGCCAATTATTAGGTTCATCACTTGTTAGCTGGTTTAGTAGAAAGCAACATTGTGTTGCTCTGTCTACAACTGAGTCAGAATACATAGCTATAGGCGAATGTGTTGCACAAATATTATGGATGATGCATACTCTAAAAGATTTCAACTTAAATATCACAAATGTAAAAGTATTAATTGACAATATAAGTTCAATTAACTTAACCAAGAATCCTATGCATCATTCAAGAACCAAACATATTGAAATTAGACACCACTTCATCAGGGATCATGTTACTAAAGGCGACATTGAACTCAAGTACATTGAGTCCAAATCAAATTTAGCTGACATTTTTACAAAACCTCTCCCTGAAAGTGAATTTAGCAACTTACGACGAAAATTAGGGATGTGCTTAATAGACTAGGATCTTTCAAAAATACTTTCAAAAATGATTTTACCAACTTATAGGTTAAACTTGTTTGTTTTCAAACTTTCCATTTTTAGACTTTCGAAAACAGTTTTGGCCTTAGACTAGTTTTACATCCTTAGAAAGCATGTACCCATAGGACTAGTTTTTTGAGCATCTCACCAACACCTTAGGTTTACCTTGCTTGTGTTTGATAAACATAGAAAGGGGTGAGATGCATAGGCCAACTGTCTGGACTTAAGATGCTTATTTCAGTGCATCAGCATAAGTCTGGACGTTAAATACAATTCAGATATTAATCAGATTAAAGTTCATCAGTCAAGTCAAACACTGATTGATTATAATTAACTTAATCTGACTAACCAAGTGAAAGCTACTATCTTTTGATAGTTAGTTAGTACCTAATTGGTTAGACAGCTGGTTAAAGTTAAGTATCAAATTCAGGGGGAGAAATAAAACTACTTTAGTTTTCCAAATTGAATTTTAAACTTAATTTTGAAAATCAAAGTTTAAAAACACCTTGTTTAAAAATTGTGAAATTTTTTACAAAAATTTAAAAGTTTGAAAGGTTTTGAACTTTGAAAATTTGATTTTGAAAAACAAATTTTACAAAAACATTCTAAAAATATGATCTTACTTTTACCAATATCCTTTGAAAACTAAAAGTAAAGATTTAAATTTAATTTAACTTTACTTTGAATATTGTCCTGAATCTAGTTCTTAAAATTTGATATTTTGATTTCAAGATTAAATTTTACGAAAAAAAAATTAGTTTACAAACTAAGCTTCTCAAACTCATTTTCCTTGATTTTGAAAATTGAATCTTTTACAAACTTAGTGTTGAAAAGTAAATTTCAATTAGTTTTTAAAAAATAGGTTTTTCAAACTTAGTTTTGGAATTTTTGGTTTTGAAAACTTATGTTTGAAAAAGCGTTTCAAAGTTGAAACTTGTTTTGAATATTTAAATATTGAAATTTAGACCTTATACACTTATGTTTGTAAATTTAAATCTTGAAAATTTTCTAAAAGCTAAAAACTACTGCTTTATACAAGTTTTCAAAACTTTATACTCCCCCATGTCAACTTGATCTTTTCTTGGATTGAAAAATTATACTTTTGTCCTTAAATTCTGAACTATGATTGTTTAAGTGTTATTCAGTAACTCTACACTATGATTGTTTACCCTTGTTTTTTTTTTATGAATGCCAAAGGGGGAGGAGGGTTAGGTGGTTAAGTTAGCTAAACCAATTTGAAAACACAAACTGACTTTAAAACCACACAAATGCATGTTGTTTCGTACATATGCTTTCACTAACTTAACCAGGTTGTCATTCCATCAAAAAGGGGGAGATTGTTGGTGCGGGTAGCACTAACGGTCTAACCCAGGTTTTGATGAATGACAAATAGGTTAAGTTAGTTGTGTTGTTGTCTGACACTTTGATCAAGTGTGCAGGAAAAGTCCAGCTAGGTCGACGGGTTGACCGGATAGCTGGCGAGAAGTCCAAGCGGGTCGACGGGCTGACCGGACGCTTGGCAAGAAGTTCAGCTAGGTCGATGGGCTGACCGGATAGCTGGCGAGAAGTCCAAGCGGGTCGACGGGCTGACCGGACGCTTGGCGAGAAGTCCAGCTAGGTCGACGGGCTGACCGGATAGCTGGCGAGAAGTCCAAGTGGGTCGACGGGCTGACCGGACGCTTGGCGAGAAGTCCAGACGGGTCGACGGGCTGACCGGACGTCTGGCAGGTAAGTGAGGTAAGTCACTGGAGGGGAGTGACTGTGAGGACGCGTTCCCGGGAAGGGGACATTAGGCGTCGATCCGGCTTAGATCTATTTCGGATGTCTAAGTCGAGATCGTGACTAGATTCCGGTCTCGGAAAGACGGAATCTAAGTCATACTCTCTTTATCTATCTGTTGAACTTTAACTGTGCTAACCATTTGTTTTACAGGATATATATTTGCCTCGGACTAACCTTGTTTTGCAGGAAAAAGGAGTCTTTCTAGAACAAGGTGGTCCGGGCGCCCGGAAGGGATATGGGTGCCCGGAAGGCGAATTTTATCCAAACACCTCGTCGCTACGTGGAGCATCTTGATTTGAGCAGTTACGTCACACTCCAGGCGCCCGGAAGGGATCCAGGCGCCCGGAACAGCATATAAAAGAAGCCCCAGATAGGAGCTTCAGAATCAACTTTGACTGAGAACTCTTCTGCTGATCTTGCTGCTCGACGTTCAAGTGCGACGCCAACAACGCTCCGACAAAAGTGCTCTTCCGGTTTTTGTTTAATTTTCTTTTTGTCGGTATTGCTTTATTATTACTAGCATCTCCTGTACTTTTTCTGTAATCATATTTCGACTTGCTAGTGATTGCCCAACGAAAGTGGTCAAGGACCACGGGCTTTCGAGTAGGAGTCGTCACAGGCTCCGAACGAAGTAAAAATATTTGTGTCTACTTTATCTTTTTCCGCTGCGCTTAAACTCTTGTTTTTTCGAATCGATATTCACCCCCCCCCCCCCTCTATCGAATCTAATGGTCCTACATTATCTACATGTTTCTTATATACATATTATATTACATACTATATTAAATATTTATAATACCTATATTATAATTTCTTATATACACGTTTTATATCATATATTTTATATTATACATAATATATTATTTATATTTTATTTTACTACATGTTACATACATAATATATTAATTATTTATATTAATTATATATATATATATATATATAATATAATTGATTAATCCATAATTATATGTTAACTTAATTAATTTAAATCAATCTATATTAAGAAATTCTTAATTTAATTGAATGAACCCTCTTAATTAACCATTGGTTTGCGGATATTACAGCAAGGTGGTCAAATTTATTTGTGATTATAACATAGATCAGGAGGATGGATAATTTTAGGTGTTCCATGGACATCACAAGATAGCAGATGGCTACTATTTTTCAATACCATGAGCACATTGGCCATCTTCTCCTGGACCATGCTTTGTTCGACCTGGAGATCCATCTCCTTAACCCTACCCTCCCCTTGCCCCACATGGTCTTCCATTTCCTCGTCCTCCACCATATTGATTTCATCGAGATGATGAAAGGTTTATATTTCGGGGAGAGTTATGAATAGTATTATTTTCTTTGTAGTTCAGTTTTTTTAGTTGCATTTTGCTTATCTTCATGTTAGTTTTTTACTTTGAGTGTAGATTTTCTTTAGTTGTCTTGCTTGTAATTTTTGTTGTATTTTGAGGACATCAATCTTCACCTTACTACTGACTTGTCCAATTGTAAAGTTTTTAGCATATTTATTTCTTGATTTATACTATTGTGGGAGATAATACTAGTATATTTGGGGAACTTCTTTTCTTTATCTCCAGTAGCACGAAGTAAGCATTGTATTATAATGAGACATATTTGAGTGTTGGCTTTATCTTAAAGATCTTATTTTCACTCTACTTAAGCTTGATGGTAGATAACTCTGAAGTAGTCATGATTCATCTGATCTATTAGTAATTGGGGGGGTCCATGGTGATTTCTGAGACCACATATTGCTTATTGGATAATGCTCATATCATGTAAGCTTGTTTGAAAAAATTAAAATATTCCTATAGTTGTTAGTGCTACATCTAAAGCACCATAAAATAAAATAAAAAAAATGATGATAAATTCAAGTATTGCACAATGTAATCACTTTGAAAAAAAAGAAGAGAATAAGGGATATAAAAAATAGTTTCACAAGTGGAAAATAGCAAGTTACTCCTTTAAGATCGAGTTAGGTTAATGGAAAAATAACTACTAGGTTTCTCTTGTTATCAAGCATGCCTTTGAGACCTTGCGTAGACTAAGAAATATGAACCAAGTGTGTTTCTGATATGTGTCTATCATCGGAAACAAAATAAATTCATTTGGATGATGACTTGACTATGATTAGAGATTGAAACTTAAAGAACTTGGGTCACTTATTCCATTACACACAAGAACTTAAGTTTAGGCCACGCTTAAGTTACTCTTTAATCATGCTCACCAATGAAACTAGTTAATAGAGTTTAATTAATGTACTAGAGATTATGCATTATATGAGCACATGGATCTAGATTGCGTCATTTTCCTTGAGGACAAATAAAGGTTCAAATCTGTGGGTGTCATGTGTACAGATTATATATAATTTTATACATTCACTTGCTTTCTTTGCATATGTTCTATGCATTTTCACGCCTCTTTACCAAATTTTTAGCATAAAGATTTTCTTTATCAGTGATCTACTCTTGTTTGATTTTCTATTGTTAGGATGCATTTTGGGACCAAAAATAGTGTTGGAATTTATTTCAGAGAGACAAAAGAAGAGTAGAGCCCGCCTGTGTCATTTCACACGGTCGTGGCTCTACACTTGTGGGCAAGCAAAGCATGGTCGTGCTAAAGGGCATGGTAGTGCCAGTCATTAGGGGAGAACTAAGATTCAACCGTGTGGTTTCACACAGTCGTGCCAAATTTCTAGAGCCAATCCAGGGTATAGTCATGCTAATTGGCACGACCGTGCCATTTCATCAGACCGGCTTCACACTTTGGTCGTGCCATTTCAGAAGATCACCTTCACACTTTGTCTATATCAAATGACATCTTGTCGGAGTAGTAGCTTGCTTGAAGATGTGTTGTAGAGCAATAGTACGAATAGAGAATTTGCACAGAGATGAACAGAGAACTTTGTTATTGCCTCAGACCTTGAGCTCCACTTTTATAAGCATGGTTCGGTCGACTGATAAACCCTTCAGTTGACAGATCCGTTCAATTGACTGAACCTCCTATCGGTTGACTGAACTCTTTACTTTCCTTCTTCACTGAGATCCGATCTTTAGGTATGTATGATCTTTCATGGTTCGGTCAATCGATCACTATGTTCGGTCGATCGAACAGTGAACATTCCCTATTTGCAAAGATTTGAATTTAATTCTTCATTAATGATGTGATTGTTCAGTCGACGGATCCCTATGTTCGGTCGATCGATCAACCTGGCTTCCTTCTTTTCTTCAGCTTGATATGATCTCTATCATGTCATCATAGTTTGGTTGACCGATCAGCCTTTGATCAAACCCTGTTATGCTCTAGTCTGAGTCAATTTGGTCTGGTCGACCAATCCCTAGTTTCAGTCTACCGATCAGGCCAGTTCCTACAAAATAGAGTTAAACAATATATCCCTGCAAAACAAAGTTAGGATAATAATATATGAGTTCCCTGCAAAACAAAGTTAGGATAATAATATATGAGTAGTAAGATGCATGAGCAGTATTTGATAGTAGAAATATCTTGATCTCAACTTGGAAACCTTTCCGATTTCTTCAGTTGGATCAGCGACGTAGGGTTTATTTCTTTCTAGAACACGACCTCACTGTCACTTCTCCAGTTTCATACCTCAACTTACATGCCAAATATTGGTCCTCCAGGCTTGTTTGGACTTTCTATGCTCTGTGTTTGTGTAACGCCCGAAAATTCTCAAAACTATTTTAGAAATATTCTACGATTATTCTGGAATTTTTAGATATTTTTCCGGAATTTTTAGAGTAGCAGAAGTAGCAAAAATAAATAGAAAACGAAAACTGCATAAGCGGGGATTGAACCCGAGACCTATGACTTAGGGATAATGCTAGTAACCAGTTGAACCCAGCAGGGTCGTGCTGAAAGGAAAGGGAGGCAATTAAATTTATATTAGAGTTGAGCTGAAATTACCCACTTAATATAAATAGAGAAAAATAATTAGGTGAAGAGTTATTTGGGTATTAATGTGATCTCTTCTCCTCACCCTAGCCTCACGCCGAACCCTTTCTCTCTTCCTTCTCTCGGCGCCAACCACCAGCACACTTAGGGTTTCATCCCTAGGGTCCCAAGGATACTTTTCGGTGACGACTTCGACACGAGGACGCTCCCCTCCATGAGAGGAATGCTTAGACGCGAGAAGATAGTCGAAAGGATCGTCTCCTCCGGAAACCTAGCGATTAGAATCGTAAGAAATTACGAATAGGAGGTAAGAAACCCCTCACCTACAGTATAAGTAGCTTCCGTTTGGTTTTCTATGCATTAGTTTAGTTATATGCAGATTTTTCGACATATGGGGTGCATTTAACCCTCCTCGCAGGTTTAGGGATTTAGTGAGTACCTTTAGATGGGTCGGACACGTCTTTCCCCCTTCAGTTGGAGGTTTAGATGCTGTTGGGTGCCTAAAGGTAGTCTCCCTAATAGAGAAGGGAGTTAAAGCACACTAGGTGTTCGATAAAATAGCTAGTTAAGTAAAAATGCAAATTAGGCATTTTAACAGCTCAGTTGAATGCATTAGAAGCATCTAAATCAGTTTATTCTAGCTTATATGGGACTACGGTCCAATGGGTGAGCTCCCACAGTCGCCTCTGGGTTCAGACAACCTAGCTCTAGGTTCAAATAACCTAGAAACAGTAATTTAGAACAGTTTAGCTATACTCAGTATTTTACTTTTCAGTTGGCACTGTACCGGATTAGATATCCATTGGGTTGGACTCCCACAGTCGTCCCTAGGTTCAGATAACCTAGTAAACCCTACTAAATTCGGGACTTACAAACCCGGGTTTAGTTAGGGATGCGCACACAGTAAATACAGTTGCCGGGCCCAATAGAACATGATTATTATTTTGATCTATTATGTATATAGTTTTCAAAACCTCCCAATCAGTTATGTGAATATGGTTTAAAATCAGAAATTAGCTCAGTTCAGCTTAGTTCATGTTTTTAGCTCAATTTCTTCCTATGATGTTATATGGTAGCCCTATGTTTCAGTTTTTGGTTATACATGCTGTAGATGTTAGTATGCCATGACTATCTTTGCTTATATGTATGTACGCCATGCCATGTTTGACATGTTCAGCATATGTTTTAAATAGCATGTTTTAAAAACATTATTAGCACCGTATGCATGTTTTTGTGAGGTAGATGGTTTCTTACTAAGCTTTAAGCTTACAGATTCTACTTTCCTTATACTGCAGATAAAGGTAAAGGAAAGATGGACTAGCAGAGGAAGCTGGAGGGCAATGCAGAGATGATGTGTGTGGCAGGAACTTGGAATAAAAGATTCTTAGGGGATTTAGCAAATTCCAACAATTGAACTCTCAGTATTTCTATTGCCATGCACTTTTAATTTGTTAAATGCCACGAACTAGTAAACCCTGTTTTATTTCAAGTTTAGAATGCTAGCTTTATGTTATTAGGGTATGTTCTGTGTATAGCATGAGTGAAATGTGAGATTTTGGCACGCATAAGTGCTGAAATCAGGGGTTCTGATTCGAAATCAGAAACCCGGATCGGTCTACAGACCGATCAGAGATGGGCTGTGCCACTGGATTGGTCAGCTGACCGATCTAGTCGCGAACAGAGAGTTGGCCCCTGTTATGGATCGGTCACTCACTGATCGGTCAGCCGACCGATCAGTGAGCCACTGGATCGGTCAAGCCGACCAATCAGGGTGCTCCTGGATCGGTCGGTAGACCGATCCAGCCGCATACAGAAGCGTTGTAGCCTATGGATCGGTCAGCCGACCGATCCAGAGTTTCCCTCCGTGCCAGTATCAAGCTGGATCGATCACTGGATCGATCCGACAGCCCCAATCGGTCCATGGATAGTTTGAAATGCCTGATTATAGTTAGTAGGACATCCGAGAGACATAGGTTGTCTTCCCTAGCATGTGTACAACTCCTAGGTACACCTAGAATATTAAGATCAGAGTTTACAGTAATCAGTTTAGCAAAATTTTAATAGATCCAGATTTCTGCAATAGTAGTTTAGCACAGCATAACGTAACGGTCCGGCTTCGCAGCCTAGTCAGTAGGAGGTGGGTCATTATAGCGTGGTATCAGAGCAGTGTTCCATACTTCCTACACACACATCAGCATTGAACCTGCAGCTTCCAAGTAAGAATACCTCTGCTTTATTTATGTTTCTTGCTTTCTTGTTATAGCTCATGTTTATAAATAATTGATGCATGTTAGTATGTGATAGTAGATAACATGATAGCAATAGTTATACAATTATAATTGTATTAGTTATGCATGTCCTGTCCTCCATGTCTTTAGAAATGGCATGAGGACATCCAGCTAGAAGGACACCAGCTAGTGGCTCAGTTACAGAGCAACTAGCCGAACAGCAACAGGAGATAGCCACCCTCAGGGCTAATCAGCAGAATACCCCCACAGTCACCCCGGAACCAAATCTGACGACTCCAGTGGTCTTTAGAGGTTCCACCAGTCCAGCCTACAGTACCAGTAGCCCCAGCAACAGAGACAAGGAGAGAAGCCTATCTGATCCAGTGGCAGAGAGTCAAGCCAGAGAACTTCTCAGGCACTAGTGAACCATGGGATGCACAAGCCTGGTTCAAAACACTGGAGAGTACGATGGAGCTTCTGGACTGGCCAGAACACGAGAAGGTGAAGTGTGCCTCCTTCTGCCTGACAGGGGATGCACGCATGTGGTGGGAGAGAATCAGAGCGAAGCGCCCAGTGAACCAGATGTTGTGGGCTGACTTCGAGAAGGAGTTCTTTGAGGAATTCTTTCACATGCGGGTCACGAACCGCCACTACGACGAGTTCACAGAGTTTCGTCAGGGCAACCTTTCAGTGGAGGAAGCCGTGAAGAAATTCAACAGGTTGGCTCGTTTATGCCCAGAACTAGTCAGCACAGAAAAAGAACGAGTCCGGTTGATGCTCAAGATGCTGAGGCCGGAAATAGCAATGAACGTGGCTGGCGGCATCCACAGGCCGCAAACCACCGAAGAACTAGTCAGCAGCGCCTTGACCACTGAGCACTACCAGAATAGTATCAAGCAGCAGAAGCAAATCCCCTCAGAACCTAAGGGTCAAGGAGGCTCAGGTACCCAGAAGCAGCAGGGCCACAACTCTCATGGCTCTAACTGGAAAGGGAACTCCAGTAACAAGCGCAAACCAGGGAGTTACCCAAAAGGAGGACCAGCCAGCAAGCAGCCCAGTTATCCAAAGTGTGCTACTTGTGGGAAATTCCATCCTGGAGTTTGTCGTAAGGGCACACGAGGATGCTTTGAATGTGGACAAGAAGGGCACATGGCTAGTCCAAACAAGACCAGTCTTCCTCACCACAGCCAATACAGTTACATCAGATGCAGGCCGCTTTAGATGGTCCACACATTAGCCAGGGCAGATTAAAGCCCCTCCAGCTATGACCAATGCGAGGATCTACCCACTCACTAGAGAGGACGAGCAAATACCTCGGTTGTTCTCGATTTGTATCAAATAGCAACTGCCTTATTCGATACGGGCAACCCATTCTTATATAGCCAGGCATTCGTAAACAAGTTAGCAATACCTCCAGAGGTACTCAGTAGACACCGCCTTCAGGAGAAATTATGGCATCCACGCATCGGCACAGAGCAGTATCAGTCATGAGAACTCTTCTGTGATCTGATCGTGCTAAATATGACTGACTACGATGTCATTTTTGGAATGGACTTCTTGATTAGATACGGTGCTTCCATTGAGTGCCGTAAGCAGAAAGTCATATTCCAACCTGAAGCAGAAGCATAATTCGAGTTCGTCGGAGAACCCAAAAGAAAGGCCAAGAGGTTTCTCTCAGCTATGAAGGCACAGAGATTAATGGATTCAGGGTGTACGGGATTTTTAGCACACGTAGTCAGTACCAGTTAGGACAAGGACCAACAGCTAGCAGAGGTCCGAGTCGTACGTGACTACCCAGCAGTCTTCCCTGAAGAGTTACCAGGATTAGTACCAGACAGGGAGATTGAATTTGAAATAGAGCTCGTTCCCGGTACCAACCCTATTTCCAAAACACCCTACCGCATGGCTCCAGCAGAATTGAAGGAACTTCATGAGCAATTACAGGAGCTGCTTGACAAAGGCTTCATACGCCCTAGTCACTCACCATGGGGAGCATCGGTATTGTTCGTGAAGAAGAAGGACGGGATCATGCGCCTGTGTATAGACTACCGGGCACTGAACCAAGTCACAATCAAGAACAGGTATCCTCTTCCCAGAATAGATGACCTGTTCGATCAGCTAAAGGGAGCAGCAGTGTTTTCTAAGATAGACCTCAGGTCAGGTTATCATCTGGTGAAGGTCAAAGAAGGGACATACCGAAGACAACATTCAGGACCAGATACGGACATTATGAGTTTGTAGTCATGCCCTTTGGCGTGACAAATGCTCCAGCTACTTTCATGGACCTCATGAATAGGGTATTCAGAGACTACTTAGATAAGTTTGTTATCGTGTTCATCGACGACATTCTTATGTATTCCAGAACTCTGGAAGAACACGCAGAGCACCTGAAAACAGTATTGCAGACCCTTCAGCAGAATCAGTTGTACGCCAAGTTCACGAAATGTGAATTTTGGTTAGATCAAGTGTCCTTCCTGGGTCATATCATCTCAAAGGATGGTATCATGGTATACCCCAGTAAGATAGAAGCTGTGAGCAACTGGAAAAGACCCAAGAACGCCAGTGAGATAGAAGCTTTCTGGGATTAGCAGGCTATTACACCACTGACAGCTCTTACCAGAAAGAACAGAAAATTTCAGTGGACAGAGGACTGCGAGAACAGTTTCAGCGAGCTAAAAAGGAGATTGACCAGTGCACCTATTCTGACTCTACCAGAAAATACAGACAGCTTTAATATATATAGTGATGCCTCTAAATTGGGATTAGGAGCAGTACTGATGCAAAATGGCAAGGTGATAGCCTATGCCTCCAGACAACTCAAGAATTATGAGAAGAACTATCCTACTCATGACCTTGAGCTTGCAGCAGTGGTATTCGTTCTCAAAATTTGGAGACATTACTTGTATGGAGCTCAGTGCAGAGTGTATACAGATCATCAGAGTCTGAAGTACTTCTTCACTCAGAAGGATCTGAATATGCGACAGCGCAGATGGCTAGAACTGGTCAAAGACTACAACATAGATATCCTCTACCACCCAGGGAAAGCAAATAGGGTAGCAGATGCACTTAGCAGAAAGTCCAGCGCTACCCTATTATCTCTAGCAGCCATGGCACCACCCCTACAGAAAGAGATCACAGATTTCGGTCTCGAACTCATAGTTGGACAGCTCTCTACTATGACCTTAGAGTCGACATTGCTTGGTGACATCCAGACAGCTCAGGAACAGGATCCTGAAATTCAGAAAATCAAACAAGGATTAGCAGAAACAGAAAGTGGAGAGTTTAGAGTGTCAAATAGCGGGGTGTTGTATTTTGGCGACATATTATGTGTTCCAGATCAGGAGGAACTACAGAGGAAAATCCTAGATGAGGCTCACAAGACTCCCTACGCGATGCATCCTGGCTCCACCAAAATGTATCAGGACTTGAAGAAACGTTTTTGGTGGCCTGGGATGAAGAGAGACATCGCTCGATATGTCAGCACCTGCCTAACCTGTCAGAGGGTTAAGACAGAACACCAGCGACCAGGAGGAGTCTTGCAGCCTATTCAGATTCCAGAGTGGAAGTAGGAAGACATTTCGATGGACTTCATAGTGGGATTACCCAGAACCACGAATGGTTTTGATACCATTTGGGTAATAGTCGACAGGTTGACCAAATCAGCCCACTTCTTAGCTATCAGGATATCCTACTCCATGGAACAGCTAGCTCAGTTGTATCTCAAGGAGATCGTTAGATTACATGGAGTCCCACGAACCATTATTTCAGACAGAGACAGTAGGTTCACGTCACACTTCTGGGAGTGTGTACAGTCAGCTTTGGGCACGAAGTTAAAGTTTAGCACAGCCTTCCATCCTCAGACAGATGAACAGACAGAGAGAGTAAATCAGGTACTCGAAGATATGCTCCGAGCATGTGCCCTAGATTTCAAAGGAAGTTGGTGCAAATATCTGAGTCTAGCAGAATTTGCATACAACAACAGCTATCAGGCCACTATCGGTATGGCACCTTACGAGGCTCTCTATGGGCGGAGGTGTAGATCTCCAATCTGCTGGTATGAGAGTGGTGAACAGAAAGAACTAGAGCTTCACACAGATCTAATAGCAGATACCACAGCAGCTATACAGCAGATCCGCCAGAGGATAGAGACAACTCAGAGCCGCCAGAAGAGCTATGCTGATACACAATGCAGACCCTTAGAGTTTTCAGTTGGGGATTCAGTGTTTCTCAGAGTAGCTCCCATGAAGGGAGTAATGCGTTTTGGGAAGAAGGGCAAGCTAAGTCTCAGATATGTGGGACCATACCTTATCAGCAGAAGAGTGGGCAAGGTAGCATATGAGCTAGAGCTACCCCAGGAAATGTCAATTGGTGCAATTATCCTCGGATCAAGATTAACACAATTGACTAAGCTCAGATTAACTCGAGCTTGAGTTTAGATGTTTGACAATATGGGAGAGAGAAGTCAAATAAGTCAATGAAGGACCAAATATTTGACTAAGAAGTTCTAACTATAGGTTAGGCAATGAAAAGTTCTAATTGGATGTTAGGTAACTAAAAGTGTAACGCACAAAAATTCTCAAAACTATTTTAGAAATATAGTATGATTTTTCTGGAATTTTAAGATATTTTTCCGGAATTTTCCGAGTAGCGGAAGCAGCAAAAATAATTAGAACCGTAAAATGGCCTAAGCGGGGATTGAACCCGAGACCTATGGCTTAGGGATAATGCTAGTAACCAGTTGAACCCAGCAGGGCCGTGCTGAAAGGAAAGGGAGGCAATTAAATTTATATTAGAGTTGGGATGAAATTACCCACTTAATATAAATAGAGAAAAATAATTAGGTGAAGAGTTATTTGGGTTTTAACGTGATCTCTTCTCCTCAACCTAGCCTCACGCCGAACCCTTTCTCTCTTCCTTCTCTCGGCGCCAACCACCAGCACACTTAGGGTTTCATCCCTAGGGTCCCAAGGGTACTTTCTGGCGATGACTTCGACACGAGGACGCTCCCCTCCGTGAGAGGAACGCTTAGACGCGAGAAGATCGTCGAAAGGATCGTCTCCTCCGGAAACCTAGCGATTATAATAGTAAGAAATTACGAATAGGAGGTAAGAAAACCCTCACCTACAGTATAAGTAGCTTCCGTTTGGTTTTCTATGCATTAGTTTAGTTATATGCAGATTTTTCGACATATGGGGTGTATTTAACCCTCCTCGCAGGTTTAGGGATTTAGTGAGTACCTTTAGATGGGCCGGACACGTCTTTCCCCCTTCAGTTGGAGGTTTAGATGATGTTGGGTGCCTAAAGGTAGTCTCCCTAATACAGAGGGGAGTTAAAGTACACTAGGTGTTCGATAAAATAGCTAGTTAAGTAAAAATGTAAATTAGGTATTTTAACAGCTCAGTTGAATGCATTAGAAGCATCTAAATCAGTTTATTCTAGCTTATATGGGGCTACGGTCCAATGGGTGGGCTCCCACAGTCGCCTCTGGGTTCAGACAACCTAGCTCTAGGTTCAGATAACCTAGAAACAGTAATTTAGAACAGTTTAGCTATACTCAGTATTTTACTTTTCAGTTGGCACTGTACCGGATTAGATATCCATTGGGTTGGACTCCCACAGTCATCCCTAAGTTCAGATAACCTAGTAAACCCTACTAAATTCGGGACTTGCAAATCCGGGTTTAGTTAGGGATGCGCGCACAGTAAGTACAGTTGTCGGGCCCAACAACACATGATTATTATTTTGATCTATTATGTATATAGTTTTCAAAACCTCCCAATCAGTTATGTGAATATGGTTTAAAATAAAAAATTAGCTCAGTTCAGCTTAGTTCATGTTTTTAGCTCAATTTCTTCCTATGATGTTATATGGTAGCCCTATGTTTCAGTTTTTGGTTATACATGCTGTAGATGTTAGTATGCCATGACTAGCTTTGCTTCTATGTATGTACGCCATGCCATGTTTGACATGTTCAGCATATGTTTTAAATAGCATGTTTTAAAAATATTATTTGCACCGTATGCATGTTTTTGTGAGGTAGATGGTTTCTTACTAAGCTTTAAGCTTACAGATTCTACTTTCCTTATACTGCAGATAAAGGTAAAGGAAAGATGGACTAGCAGAGG
This sequence comes from Zingiber officinale, assembly GCF_018446385.1. Taxonomy (NCBI): domain Eukaryota; kingdom Viridiplantae; phylum Streptophyta; class Magnoliopsida; order Zingiberales; family Zingiberaceae; genus Zingiber; species Zingiber officinale. Next base: position 55,293,973 of record NC_056006.1, on the reverse strand, counting down.
AAGCTGGAGGGCAATGCAGAGATGATGTGTGTGGCAGGAACTTGGAATAAAAGATTCTTAGGGGATTTAGCAAATTCCAACAATTGAACTCTCAGTATTTCTATTTCCATGCACTTTTAATTTGTTAAATGCCACGAACTAGTAAACCCTGTTTTATTTCAAGTTTAGAATGCTAGCTTTATGTTATTAGGGTATGTTCTGTGTATAGCATGAGTGAAATGTGAGATTTTGGCACGCACAAGTGCTGAAATCAGGGGTTCTAATTCGAAATCAGAAACCCAGATCGGTCTACAGACCGATCAGAGATGGGCTGTGTCACTGGATCGATCAGCTGACCGATCCAGTCGCGAACAGAGAGTTGGCCTCTGTTATGGATCGGTCAGCCGATCGATCCATATGCGAACAGCGAGCACAGAAGCTCACTGATCGGTCAGCTGGATCGGTCGGTAGACCGATCCAGACGCATACCGAAGCATTGAGTTCAGATCGAAATGCTCCGTGCCTATGGATCGGTCAGCCGACCGATCCAGAGTTTCCCTCCGTGCCAGTATCAAGTTGGATCGATCACTGGATCGATCCGACAGCCCCAATCGATCCACGGATCGATTGAAATGCCTGATTATAGCTAGTAGGACATCCGAGAGGCATAGGTTGTCTTCCCTAGCATGTGTACAACTCCTAGGTACACCTAGAATATTAAGATCAGAGTTTACAGTAATCAGTTTAGCAAAATTTTAATAGATCCAGATTTCCGCAATAGTAGTTTAGCACATCATAACATAACGGTCCTGCCTCGCAGCCTAGTCAGTAGGAGGTGGGTCATTACAGTTTGATCCCTAATCAACTATTCATACAATACTACATTAGGTAATAGCAATTATAGTAATACAAAACCATATGGTAAAACTAAACTTAAAATTATCAAGATTCGCTAGTCTGATCGATAATGTAAACCATCCGATCAACCATGTAAACCATCCGATCAACCTTGCTTGGAGTTCACTCATCCAAGAATTCTTGTTACCTAAGGTTACCTCCTCCTAGGATTGTCTCCATCTAGCTTCACTCACTAAAACCTAGAGTTACCTCCCTCTAGGGTTTTCTCCACCAGACTTCACTCACCGGGACCTAAGGTTACCTCCCTTAGGGGTTTTTCCACCTGGCTTCACTCACCAAGACTCAGTATTGGATTGTCCCACCAGGGATTCAATATTGGGTCCTCCAGACCTATCAAATCCACTTGGCTTCCATGATCTACCGAGATTTCCCTTGCCTAGTTGCAACTAGGACTTCCCTTTCCTAACTGCAGTTTGGACTAGTCACTTAGTTGACTTCTCACACTTGCCTAGTCGTGACTAGGACTTCCCTTGATCAAGCTCATCTAAACATATTTTTTGAACATTAAAACCTTTGAGATTGATTGCACCAACGTTAGATTTCCTAGGGTCACTTCCATTTGGTAGAATTAGATACTAAAAGGGATAGCACTCCGTCACAACTGTTGTGGGGAAGTATTGATATTGAATTAAACTTTCTATATGTGGATAGGGATAGAGGATGGGCAATAGGTAATTTTAATTATATCAATTAGTATCACAACTGTTAGGATGTATACTAAAAACTTAACTTTTGTATAAACATTTATTTTGAAATAAGAATCACATTGGTCAAATGTCTGTATTTATGTTAAATATAGTTGTCCATTTAATTTATATTGTAGATAACATGGTGTGTGGTGTCAGACAGAAGATCATGTTATCAGTTCCTTATAAATTATAAATAGTAGCTCACATCTAAGATGGAATGGGACAAACCATTGGAATGGTTGTAGTGTAATTTGATATTAGATTATCTTGACTATAAAATTACACTAGTACACTCTGAGTGTATTGAGCAGGACCATTTGAGGTAGTTCTTTTTATACTGACTTAATAAAAGAACAAAACCTCAATTATTATGGATGTGCGTACTCTTAATCTTGATATAATAACAAGCACGTATACTTAGTATTTATTTCTTTAACTTATCAAAGGGTGATATTTAGTTTGATAAATCAATAGGTCCAATAAGTTGGGAAATAATATTATTTAGATGGTGTGTTGTTGATTATAGAAGGAAACTATGTCTTTGTAATCAAGGTTGATGATATCCCCTTGAGGAGCTCAAAACGATTGTCATGTAAACCCTGCAGGTGGACTTAGTCCGGCACGACAATGAAGTTGAGTGGTACTACTCTTGGTGCTAGATATTAATTAAGTGAGTTATCAGTAACTCATTTAATTAATGGACATTCGATATCCTAAACACAGGGAGATTAGCGCACTCATGATAAGAAGGAGCTCATATTGTAATATGGGATTGGTGCGGTAGTGCAATAATAACTCTTTAGTATTATGAGTTATTATTGATGAACTTGAGTTGGACATTAAAGGTGAACACGGGAAGCTCAAGCTCATCGGGAGACCAAAACCAATTTCTCCTCTCGGTCCCAGTTGTAGCCTCTTATTTATAATTCTTTTTATCCACCCAAAGCCCAGCCTCTTACACAAGCTTAAGAGATGACCAAGACAAGCTTGAAGTCCAAGCTTAGTGGCTGGCCAAGCCAAGCTTGGAGCCCAAGAATAGGGCCAGCCAAGCATGGGGCTAGCCATGATAAAAAGAGAAAAGGAGATTTTATTAAAAATAAATTTTTGATAAAATCTTTCCTTTTATAGCCATCCATGAAGGGATTTTAAAGAGAAATTTTATTTTTAAAATTTCCTTTTATAGACATCCACATGGTTTTAAAAGCGAGTTTTAAATTTTTAAAATCTTTCCTTTTATAGCTTTCTACGAAGGATTACAGAGAGATTTTAATTTTGTTAAAATCTTTCCTGATTTGTAGTTGTCTATAATGTTTAAAAGAAAGATTTTAATTTTTGATAAAACTTTCCTTTTTGTAACCATGATTTAAAATAAGAAGTTTTAATTAATCTTTTCCTTTTTTGTAGTTGTCTACATGTTTTAAAAGAAAGAGATTAATTTAAAAACTTTACTTTATTGCCATGTACAATAGGAAATTTAGAAAAGAGAGATTTTAAATGTTGCTAAAATTTCCTTTTTTAAGGGGAGGTCACAAATAAGGAAGTTTTAATTATGTTTAAAACTTTCCTTTTTTGCCATGACCAAGGATTATAAAAGAGGAGGAGAGGGTGCCTCATGAGACACACAATCCTATTTTCTCCTCTCTTTTCCTTGGTGTGGCCGGCCCTTCCTCCCTCTCTCTTCTTTCTTCCTTAGGTCGGCGGCACACCATCCTTTCTTCTCTTCCTTTCTTCTTTCTAAGGTTGGCACTCATCTCTTCTTGGTGGCCAAAACTTGAAAGAATTGGAGAAGACTCTATCTTGGTAGCTGGTTACTTGGAGAGGAAGAAGAAGATAGAATGTTTCCTATTTTGGCATCCCTTGGTGGCTCAAGAGTCTTGGAGGAAAAGAAGGAGCTTGGGTGGATTTCATCTTGGTAGATCGTCACCCACACGATGTCCAAGAGGAGGAGAGGAATACAATAGAAGATCAAGAGGTCTATAAGCTACAAAGAAAGGTATAACCAGTTATTTGTTTCCGCATCATAACTAGTTCATGTTCTTTGTATAGATCTTGAAAAACCAAACACAAAAGGCTATCAATTTTATTCAATCATTTTCGTTATTGATTTTGAGTTTCGATTTTATGTTTCAATATTGTGCATCTATTGTGGTCTCTGTAGTTAAAACTAGTTTACTGTAAGAAGTTAAATATCTGATTTCTTTAGAAGGCTTTGTCTAGGAAGTGGTGGATGATCACATACCCAAGAAGGCCTAGTGCCTTGCCATATTTAACCTGGAAGCCAATCTTTGAATAGATATTTAATCAACTTCTATAATATGGTTTAACTTTGGAAGATCACATCGGTTAAACTTGGAGTAAAAATAATAAGTATCGTTTCCAATCCAAGTTTAACTTCTGAAGAGAAACTTGGATTAATAATGTTAAGCATCGTTTGTAATCCAAGTTTAACTTTAGTATAACACATGGGTAGCTAGGTTAAGTTCTGTGCTTGTACAAATTTTTATACAGGGAAACTAGAACGGTATTCCGAGTAGCAACTAACAATTGGTATCAGAGCTAGGTTTTAGTCTCTGTGTGTTTGGTTTTTAGTTTAATTATGCACATGTCATACATAATTTAGGCATGATAATAGTAGGTTGTGCAAATAGTTTAACTCTATGATTGCAGACGTCCTAGATCCAACTAGTATGGCCATGTCGTGTTTGTGTGTGATTGGACCCTCGGACATGTCGAGGGCATTTTATGTGTGTGCATGATTGTAATATTAAATACAGTAGGAGCTGTATTAGTTATTAGGATTTTACATTTTGTTCGATCTAGATTATATGTACATTCCTTCATGGAATATAGGATCGATAAATGTAAAATTTTATTTTTGTCGCGGATCGTATCCTTGCGAGGCGTGGGACAATTTGAGGATTAGAAGCATAACAGAAAAAGAAGTAAGATAGATGCGATGACTAGACCCGATGGTGGTACCTAAAGATGGTAGCAGCTAGGGTTGATGACACATGGAGGATAGCTATGGATAAAGGCCATAATAGTTGGAAAATTATTTTTCTTATTTATTTCCTTTTATGTTGTGTGTGCTTGTGTTTGTGAGCTTGTGTGCATGTTAAAATTCCTCGTTCTAAATAACTAAGTGGGAGAGGAATTTAATTAAATTACACAGTCTCCATTACTGGTTTGTAAGTGATGCATTCAAACTTGCGCATTGGCTCTTGTTGACCTCCGCAAGTGTACGAAAATATCGCAAGTAATATAAAAGATTATCATATTCACAGGGACTGGAATAAGCACTAAGAATATCTCAACGTGAATTAGCTAGACAACAAATCAATGGATTGACAAAGTCTAAGTGTAACTATGAAAAGTAAACAAAAGAATGAAAGAATAGACAACAAGAATAAAGACAATGATAAGGGAAATTCTAGGAGTTTTGGTTTCTTTGTAAAATTGTTCAATGTAAATGATCTACTAAATCCTTTTTCTTAATCGTCCATCATTTGTAGAAGGTTGTTGGTTCTATCTTGCAATAGAGAACCGACCTAGGACTGAAATCCATACCAAGATTGATCAATTAGGAATGAATCTATGTTGTCCTTACACGGGGTTGCCTGTCACGTGCGTCCCTCGGAAAATCAACATAAGAATCCATCGCTCATCAACCCATCAAGATATAAAGATTAATACATAAATCTATCCTACCCTCTTGAAATACCTCATTTCCCTTTCAAGATAATCCCTCAAACATCCTTACACGGGCATGTTCCTGTCACGAGGATCCCTCGAAAAATCGAATGAAGAATTACCTCTACAAGATCCACAAGATATCCAAACTCTCAATCAAGCATGGTAATTAGGCACAATCACAACATTCCACACAAGATCTAATAGATACAAAATAGGGAAAAAATTATAGAAATGGGAAATTGACATATCCACAAGAGTTTTCATCAAGATTTCCTTACAAATACTCTCTCCATCATAGAACAAGAGATCTACTCCATAAATTGAAGAAAGAATCCAAAAGAAACAAAGATTACAAGCATTTCTAATCCCTCAAATCCAAGAAAGGAGAGAAAGAAAATTATCTATGGAGAAGAATGGTCTTCGGATCCAATCCTTCGATCTTGGAGTCGAATCGGTGAAGATCTTCCCTTAGATCACCCAGAAAATCTTCCTTTCAGGGAGAAGATCCCCTTTCAAATCTTGTAGGAAGCCTTATATAGAAGAGGGGTTTGGGCAACACACGACCCCGAAGCACGACCGTGTGAGGTTCACACGGCCTGCTCCCTTCTCTTCTCTGCTAACCTCACACGGTCATGTGAGGTACACGGGCGTGGCTCGCCTCTACCAATGCCCCCCTTGCACGGCATTGTAGATCTACACGGCCTGTACTGCCTTCACCTCTGGAAACCTGGCACGGTCGTGTGGTGCACACGGTCAGCACTCTCTTGCTCACTGGAAACCTCACACGGTCATGTAGCATACACGGGTGAGGCTTCTCTGGTCTATGGAAATCTGACATGGTCGTGTGGTGTACACGGCCTAGGCTTCATTGGGCTTTAAAACTTGGCACTGCCGTGTGAGGTTCACACGGCCAAGCAATCTTCTTTCTCTGCTGCAACTACATGGCCTCTCATCTCCACACAGCTTGGGCAAACCCCCATGGCAGGGCCTTGTGGGGTTCATGTATCATGGCTTCCTCCATCGCTTTGCTTGCAGATTTGGCCTTGAACACGTATCCTTCAGCAAATTCGACTCCTGCGTATAGAAAATGCACAAAAGCAGATCTCCGAACATAGAGAGTAAATATGCTAAAATGAAAAGCTAGAAGTACGAAAATGCATAGATCAAGCATGCCCAAAATATGTGAATGTGCGTTAAAACATGCTAGCAAGTGTATACAATGTACGTACATCACACCTCCAGACTTAAACCTTTGCTTGTCCTTAAGCAAAATGTTGTAATATAAATTCATATGCTCTACAATACTCTCATATCCCTAATGCATTCTCCTAACTCTATCAAAAGGTTTCATTAGTAAGCATGATCATGAAAACAAGTTAAGTTTGGCTCAAGCATAAGTACCCTGTTCACAGTGCAAAAACAACTTAAAACTCTTCAAGTTTCAATCTATGTCCTAGTCAAGTTGTCATCAAGTTTGAATTCCTAATGTTTCCGGTGATAGACAAGTAACCAGTGATAAGCACTTACTTGCCACACACTTGGTTCATATTTGTCAATCAACCCAAGGTCTCAAAGGCGTGCGCAATCTCAAGAGAAGCTATGCAGTCATTTCCCCAATAACCTAACTTGGTCTCAAAGGGGTGACTAGCTAGATTCCACTCATGACAACTATTTTTTTATATCCCTTATTCACTTTTTTTCTTTGCTTTTTTCACATTTTTTTTGAAGTATTTGCATTGTGCAAATCTTATTTCACAAGTGTACTTTTAGCACAAATATTGGGATATTTTGATTTTTCCAAATGAGCTTACATGATTTGAGCCTCATCCAGTAACCAAAATGAAGTTTGAGAAATCACCATGGAAACCAAGTACTAAACAAACAAGATGAATCATAACTATTTCAATGATATCAACCATTCAAGTATTATGTCAAAGTGTAGTGAAAATAAGATCCTTAAGGTCAAGCCAAGACTAAAACTCATCTCCACAAGATACTTAGCTTATTTCATGCTACCCAAGATAGAGAAAAGAGGTACATTAAGCATACTACTAACATCATTTGAGCATCATGAATCAAGATAATGGACGTGCTAACATTTAATCTTGAAGACAAGAAAACATATAAGTGAAGTTTTGATGTTCTCAAGATGTATGCAACAAGATTTCAAATGATAGTCAAGTGACTATCAAAACAAGCAATCTAAGCAAGACAATCGAAATAAAGTGCAAAACAAAAACTTGACATGCAGAAAACAAGCAAAAACTGAAAACTAGAATGTAAAAAGAAAGGAAAATCAGGTTCGACACCCCCCCAGACTTAAACTTTTCATCGTCCCGATGAAATCAATATGGTGGAGAAGATGGCGGTGGAGGAGGACGAGGACGAGGAAAAGGATGCCTACGACGTGGTTGGCCAATGGGAAAACTAGGGAAACCTGGAGTTTCGCTCAGGATTATATGATACATAAACAAAGCATCTACTTGTTGGCTAGTGACACTCATGCTTTGCATAAAATCTCTCATTCTTGCTTGATCCGTATCAAAATCCTGGACAAATTCAGCCACTTGACCTTGAAAATTCCTCGTGGATTGAAAGTTCTCTTGTACTTCTCTAAACTGACTATCTGATAAGGAGAAGTGACCTTCCAACATTCTTCGTTGGGCATCATGCTTCTCATGAAGCGATTATAGAGAAGTACGAAAATCAGAAAAAACAAATCTGGAGGGACCCGTACCATAAGCAAAAGAATGCCTAGCAGGATCCGGGTGTCCAAAAGGCTGCGGGTATCCAAATGTCGAGGGCTCAATGTGTGGCTCTGTGTCTCCAGATATGGAGGGGACATTCTCGAGGTCTACATCAGTGATTACCCAATTAGCTGGGTTGCGAATGGAAGTTTGTTCGGGACAAGGAAGAAGTAGAGGAAAACCATTCCTCCTAGGAAATGCAAAACCATTCTCATCCCGAATAATCATCTTCATGGCAAGACATGCGTCCATGTCGATCATATCATTGCCATGAATGACTTCCAACCCATCTAAATCAAGTTCCAAGTTAATTGCTACTTGAGTAATCAACCCACCAAGAATTATTGATCCCGAAGACGCCCTTGCAGTGTAACGCCCCGCCCCTCCTGCTAAGGCGACGGGGGTTACTTACTCATACATATACATACCTACTTACTACAGCGGAAGTCTTATTTATCGAAATTAAAAACTTTTCTTTTCTTTAAAATCAACATGACTAATCACCTGGACATATAACACCACATTACATACTTAACATGATTTTTAAGTCAAAATGCCCAAACACAAAATTAAATGTCAGGGAGTCATAAAGCAGTAACATAACTAGGCATAGTTCTTATTAAACAAAAGCAGGTCTTTCTCCTTTAGCCAAGGCACCACCACACACATCCTTCTAGCCCCTCCTATTGCTCCCCTAGTTCATCCATTCCTTGCCTTTATCTGTGGTACAAGAAAGTAAGCTGTGAGCACTCATGGCTCAGTAAGTTCCTTTCCTACTCACAAAACCGTATAACATATTAAAATCACAAGACATAACACATGGAGGAAATTCATTATATCATGCAGCATATCATGGCATATCATAACATAAGCGTAAGGTATCATGGCATAACATAACATAATCATCAATTGCACCCTGACATATCATAACATCATCATAAATATCATGGCATAATCATAAGGTATATGCAAGGTGAATTCATAAACATGTATCATAAAAACATATGCAATATGTCCTTTGAAAACTTATAATATACATACTTAAACATAATCTTAATATGATTGGGGCCCCGGCTTGTACCACATACATAAATGCGCGCGTCCTATGTAGGCCAAGGTAGCAAGTCTTGAACCCTACAAGGCATACATACTAGGCCCGTTTCTTAGTCCATCGACCTAGGGGCACTTAGGAGCCCATCCCTAACAAGGCTCGTTTCTTAGTCCATCGACCCCGGGGCGCTTATGGAGCCCACCCTTGGTACAAGCCATACATAAAGTAAAATAGCATGTTTTTACATATCATGGTTCTTATCTTTTCTTGTACATCGTGTCACTTATCATATCATACCATATAGACTTTTGGGCACACAACTCATCATAAGGGTATGTAAAGATTTGGGCACACAACACATCATATATTTTATGCATAAATTGGGCACACAGCACATCATATGTTTCATGCATAAATTGGACACACAGCTTATCACATATATCATGAATAATTTGCACATAGCTTCATCATAAATAATACACACCATAGCATAAGGGTTTCCATCATGTATAGATCATAAGTGTACATAATTAAACATAGAAGCATAGAAATCTCAAAATCATGGCATATAAGATACATGGAAAACATAATTCGATCTCTAACCCTAATGTCTTTTAGTGGCCTAACCATATAGGTTGGGTTTTTGGTAAAACTTCATCCCAACATGTGAACCCTAAGTAAGCATCATTTCTTATACCATAAGAACTATCATGAGCAAGTTTAGGTAGAGTTCTAGGTTACTTAAACTTACAACTTATCATGGCCAAAACTTATCAAGCATACATTGGGTTAAAAACTATCATTCAACCTTGTGAACCCTAAACAACCTTCATAGCAAACATTGCAAGGAATAACATGAGCATGGTTGAGTTAGGTTCTAAGTTTCCTAAGCCCTAAATCATGAAGTGGCCGAAACTTGTAGGGCTTCAAATTAGGGTTCAAGTGCCCTAAAAGCATGAGAACCTTAAGCAACTTTCATAGCAAATATATCAAGGAATAACATGAGCATGGTTGAGTTAGGTTCTATGTTTCCTAAGTCCTTCATCATGTAATGGCCGAATGTTATAGGACTTACAATTTAGGTTCAAGTGTCCTAAAAGCATGAGAACCTTAAACAACTTTCATAGCAAATATATCAAGGAATAACATGAGCATAGTTGAGTTAAGTTCTAAGTTTCCTACGTCCTTCATCATGTAATGGCCGAATGTTATAGGACTTAAAATTTAGGTTCAAGTGTCCTAAAAGCATGAGAACCTTAAGCAACTTTCATAGCAAATATATCAAGGAATAACATGAGCATGGTTGAGTTAGGTTCTATGTTTCCTAAGCCCTAAATCATGAAGTGGCCGAAATTTGTAGGGCTTCAAATTAGGGTTCAAGTGCCCTAAAAGCATGAGAACCTTAAGCAACTTTCAAAGCCAATAAATCAAGGAATAACATGAGCATGGTTGAGTTAGGTTGTAAGTTCCCTGAGCCCTAAATCATGAAGTGGCCGAATGATATAGAGCATGAATTTAATTTCCATACAACAATAAACATAAGCACATTAGATTAGCTACATAACATTTCATCAAGGAGATCATGAGCATCTTAGATTTGTTTTAAATTCTCCTAGGCTTTAAAAAAAATCCAAACCTAACCGAACCTTCATGGACATGAAATAGAGTTTAACTTAGCATATAATCATGGGCATATCGTAATAGTTTCATATCTTATCTTAAGGAGATCTTTGCATACTTAGTTTTAAATTAAAGCTCTCCTAGGCCCTTAGTTCTATCATGGCCGAATACTCATGAATCTAAGTTCTACTAAACATTTTAACATAGATAAATCCTTACCATAAAATACATGCTACAAGAGAAATATCAAGTATATAAATTTTAGATCCTTTCATTCTCTAGGTCCTTCCTTTGGTCTTATCTTGGTTAGAATTTCTTCATGATGTTTTCTTAGCTTTTTATGTGACCGAATCTACATAGAAAAATAAGAGCTATTGTACCACAGGTGAGGGGAACTTACATCCTTTCGCTTGTGGTTTTCCTTAGAGAGAAAAGTGTTCTAGGTGATAAGGAAGGTGGAAGCTTCTTCTTCTTGTACCTCCTTTTGTTTCCTTTGCTTGTAAGGGCTAGAACTTGAAGGTCTCCTCTCTAAACTTTATTTTTCTTGAAGAGAAGCTTAGCTTAGCTCTCGGACAAAGGAGAGGGAGAGAGTTCTTGGTTCGGTGAGGAATGAAGAAGCAAGACAAAGGAGGAAAAATGATTTAATCCCTTATTTTTTTCTTCTCCCAATCTATTTATTCCCTTGCCCATGAAACATGTCGTCATTCACTCCCTCAACTCCTCTTTTCCCCCACTCCATTAATTCCCACGAAAATAGAGAGAGGAAGGGAAGTAGTAAATCCTTCTTTTGCTTGCTCCTTTTCTTAACCAAGTGGGAAAAGAAGGTAAGCAACTTGGTTTTCTCTTGTTCTTTTTGCTTAGTTTTCTTTTCTCCTTTAACTAAATTTTTCATTCCTTTCTATCCAATCATTTCTCCTTATCCTAATGGTTATCATTCATAAATTTATCTCCATTTATTGTGGGAGGTTCAAGGTTCAATCCTTGACCTCACCTCTTCTTATTCTATATTTTCTTTTGTTTTGATTTTCCCTTTTTTTTTCTCCTATTCTTTTCATCTCTATGCTTTAAGGAAAATAATATTCATATACCTATAATTTCGTGGGTGTTACAGTACCCCATACCTCATAAAAAGTTCATCCTCGAACTTAAAATAGTGATGGGTACTTCTGTCTCATATCATCTTCTCGTTCCCACGTGGCTTCTTCGTATCGTTGGTTTTGCCATAGAACCTTTACTCAGGGTACTTCCTTGTTCCTTAGTCTTTTGACGTCTCGATCCAATATCTGAATTGGTCGGCTCTCGTAAGTTAGGTCCTCTTGCACTTGTACTGCCCGTGGTTCAATTACTTGATCTGTGTTCGGAATGCATTTCTTTAGCATCGAGACGTGGAACACGTTGTGGATGGCTGACATCTCCTGAGGCAGCTCTATTTCATAAGCTACTTTGCCGATTCTTTTCAGAACTCGGTATGGTCCCACATAACGTGGGATTAGCTTTCCCATCTTACCAAACCTCATTACCCCTTTCATAGGAGCTACCTCGATAAATACCGAGTCTCCGACACTGAATTTCAATGGCCTTCGTCGCTTATCCGCATAATTCTTTTGTCGACTCTGAGTAGTTTCTATTCGTTGGCGGATGTTCTGTATAGCCTGAGTGGTGTTATCGATGAATTCGGTCCGGATTCCTATCTCCTTCTTTTCGCCGCCTTCGTACCAACATATAGGGGATCTGCATTTCCTCCCGTACAGAGCCTCGTAAGGTTCCATCCCAATAGTAGCCTGGTAACTATTGTTGTAGGCAAATTCCGCCAGGCATAAATATCGGCTCCAGCTTCCCATGAAGTCCAATGTGCATGCCCGTAACATATCTTCTAGCACTTGATTAACCCTTTCTGTTTGTCCATCGGTCTGAGGGTGAAAGGTAGTACTGAACAATAGCTTCGTACCGAGAGTCTTCTGAATGCATTCCCAGAAATGTGAAACGAAACGACCATCTCTGTCTGAAAGAATGGTCTTCGGGATCCCATGTAGTCTGACAATTTCCTTGACATATAATTGAGCCAGTCGCTCAATCGAATAAGTCATTTTGATTGCTAGAAAATGGGCGGATTTAGTTAATCTATCCACAATTACCCATATGGCGTCATAGCCGTTTGTTGTCTTGGGTAACCCTGCTATAAAATCCATAGAGATATCTTCCCATTTCCATTCTGGAATTTGGACAGGCTGCAGTAATCCTCCCGGTCTTTGATGTTCTGCTTTAACCCTCTGACAGGTCAGGCAAGTACCGATATACTGAGCCACATCTCTTTTCATACCGGACCACCAAAATTTCTTTTTCAAATCTTGGTACATTTTGGTGGATCCTGGGTGCATTGCATAGGGTGTTGAATGAGCTTCCTCTAGTATCCTTCTTCGCAACTCTGGATCCTCGGGAATACATAATCGATCCCTGAGGTATAATATTCCATTGTCCGCAATCCGGAATCCGTCATTCTTTCCTTCTAGGGTTTCTTGTTTAATCCTTTGGAGACTGTGGTCACTGGTTTGTTTCTCTAATAGATTATCGAATAATGTGGGTACTATGGTCATGGTAGAGAGCTGCCCAGACATATTTTCGATCCATTGACTAGTAATATCTCTCGGTTTCCCAATAATTTCGATCATTGGTTCGCCTTTAGCATCAGATATAGCTTTGGTAATTTGACTAAAAGTAGGTAACTGACCTGTAACGACAGTAGAGGCACTTGCCACATCCTCCCTAGTAAGCGAGAAAACCCTGGCGTTCGTTGTAGTTGGTGGAGCTTCCAATCTCCCTTGGCTGATCAATGTTCCTTCAATATTAGTTTGCATCTGATGTGGTTGTGAGGGTGTATTCTTGTTTTGGTTGTTCTGCTGGGGTGGTGCCTGGAACTAGTTGGTGCAGTCTCTGGCAAGATGTCCTTCTCCTCCGCAACTATAGCACCTTCTGGTACCCTTATGACATACTCCGGAATGTAGCTTTCCGCAAATTGTGTACTGTGGGTACTTCAGTTGCTTATTCACTGAGCCACCTTTTGCATTGTCCCATTGTTTCCTTTTTCCAGTGGAGGTCCCTTTCCAGCTTGTCTTATTACTTGAAGATTTCTGTCCTTCTGTTCGGACCTGACTCTTATTTCCGTTCATTACATTCTGATAATGTTCTGTGATGAGGGCACTGCTGACCAATTCCTCTGTAGTCTGAGGTCTATTAACTCCGCCGGCCACGTTCAGTGTTATTTCGGGTCGAAGCATCTTTAACATCAGTCTGACCCTTTCTCTTTCTATGCGCACCAATTCTGGACATAATCGTGCCAAACGGTTGAAGCGTTTTACTGCTTCGTTTACTGATAGATCACCTTGCCGAAACTCGGTGAACTCGTCATAGTGTCGGTTCGTCACTTGCATATGGAAGAACTCTTCGAAGAACTCTGTCTCGAAGTCCGTCCAATTCATCAGATTAATCTGTCTCTTTGCTTTCACTCTTTCCCACCACATTCTCGCGTCTCCGGAAAAACAAAAAGATACACACTTGATCTTCTCCGATTTGGGCCAGTCCAGCAGTTCCAGTACGCTTTCTACTGTCTTGAACCAGGCCTGGGCATCCCATGGCTCGCAAGTACCCGAGAAGTTTTCCGGCTTCAGGCTCAGCCACTATATCAAGTAGGTTTCCTGTATAGCCACTGGGGCAGGGGCAACCGGTGGTACTGGTGCAACTATTGGCACGACGGGCACCGCATTCTGATTTACTGGCGGGGTAGTAGGAGTTCCTTGTTGACCCATTAGCGTAGTGATCAGCTGTTGTTGCTCCGTGATCTGACGCTGGAGATCGGTGACTACCTGGGTCAGATCTGGTGGAGTCGATGTCTCGTCTGCTCGGGTAGTACGTCTCCTAGCCATGCTTATCTTCATTAAATAACAATAAATTATCGTTACTCCTATTCAGTTGCAAAAAGGTTAGTTCTATTCCTATCCTACCATCATGCATACCTAAACTAAATAACGAACATAAATAAACATGCATAATATTAAAGCATCATAAAACAAACAGCAACAAATTAAATTAAGCACATAGATTCTTACTTGGAGCGGCAGGATGGAGGCTTGACATGTGTGTAGTGAATTGACTAAACCTCGCTCTGATACCAAACTGTAACGCCCCGCCCCTCCTGCTAAGGCGACAGGGGTTACATACTCATACATATACATACCTACTTACTACAGCGGAAGTCTTATTTATCGAAATTAAAAACTTTTCTTTTCTTTAAAATCAACATGACTAATCACCTAGACATATAACACCACATAGCATACTTTGTTAGGACCAAAAGTAGCTAGAGGGGGGGGGGGGTGAATAGCTCGTCGCGTTCGCTCGTTGCTCGGCGTTGCTTGTTCCTTCAAAGATGTGCAGCGGAAATACAAAGAAACAATCACACAACGCTAACACGGTTGGTTTACTTGGTATCCACCTCACAAGAGGTGACTAATCCAAGGATCCACACTAACACACACACCCTCCACTAAATAAAACTCTCCTTTATGGTAACTACCAAGGGCGGAGAAGCCCTACAAGACTCAATACAAGAAGAGAGGGAAAGGATACAAGAAATACAAGCTTACAAGCTTACAATGAGTATAAACCCTAACCCTAGCTTCTCTTCTTGGCTTTGATCCGCCTCTTGACTTGGAAAACTTCCAAGATCCTTCAAGAATTGGCGATCTGAGCTTTGTGAGTGCTGTGGAGGAGCTGGCGAGAAATCTGGAGTGAATCGGAGAAGAGATGCCGAAGGAAATGAACGCCTGCGGCTTAATGACGCCAACGGCCGGATCCCGATCGATTCGAATGTTCCCAATCAATCGGGGAGGCTTTGGATCGACTCACGGATCGATCCAGAGTGCCTCCTGCAGACCGCCGATCGATCCACGGATCGATCCAACGCTTATCGCGCGAAGGCCCCCAATCGATCCACCGATCGATTGGAATCCTGGATCGATCCATGGATCGATCCGAGGCTCTGCTCGCTAGGAGCCTCGGATCGATCCACCGATCGATCCAGCCTCTGGATCGATCCATCGATCGATCCAACACTTGGTTTTTGCCCAAACCAAGTTCCAAGCCTCTCAAACCAACATCCGGTCAACCTTGACCTGTTGGTACATCATGCCCAACGGTCCCTCCTTTGACTGCTAGGACTTCCCACCAAGTGTCCGGTCAACCTTTGACCCACTTAGACTTTTCTATTCATGCCAAGTATCGGTCACCCTTGACCTACTTGGACTTCCATCGATGTCCGGTCAACCTTGACCTATCTCAGATTTTTCGCCAAGTATCCGGTCAATCCTTTGACCTACTGACTTCCCAACACCGGATGTCCGATCATCCTTGATCCATCTGGATTTTCCCTTGCCTGGCTTCACTCACCAGGACTTTCACCTAGCTTCACTCACTAGGGTTTTCCTTCTGCCTAGCTTCACTCACTAGGGCTTTCACCTGGCTTCACTCACCAGGACTTTCACCTAGCTTCACTCACTAGGGCTTTCCTTCGCCTGCTTCACTCACTGGGACTTTCACCTAGCTTCACTCACTAGGGTTTTCCATCTGCCTAGCTTCACTCACTAGGGTTTTCACCTGGTTTCACTCACCAGGACTTTCACCTAGCTTCACTCACTAGGGTTTTCACCTGGTTTCACTCACCAGGACTTTCACCTAGCTTCACTCACTAGGGTTTTCCTTCTGCCTGGCTTCACTCACCAGGACTTCCCTGTCAAGTATCCGGTCAACCTTGACCTACTTGACTCTTCTTCACTCACTAGGACTTTCACTCTGCCTCACATCCCAGGGACTTCCCTGTCAAGTATCCGGTCAACCTTGACCTACTTGACTCTTCTTCAATCAATTTCTTATTGTCAAACATCTAAACTCAAACCAAGACTCAGCTTGGTCACCCAGGTCAACCTTGACCTGAGGGATGTTGCACCAACAATCTCCCCCTTTTTGATGTTTGACAATACCACAATAACACTTACAAGACCACATGTAAGTTAGGCTAATCCTATAGCCTCAATCTTCATTCCACTAGGTAATGAACATATAAATTAAGCTCTTCATTCTCCCCCTACGAGGGCACACTCCCTCTAGGTAATGAAAGCCTAACTTACACCCATTCATAGGTCCTTTCATTCTCCCCCTATTGGCACACATCAACCCATCTTTGGGCACACATCAACCCATGCCCCAATTTTGGGTACACATCAACAAATGCCCCAATGTTGAAAACTCTCCCCCTGAAGAGTTGCTCATCGTTGTTCACAACTTCATTCGTTGTGATCAACACGATAATGAAGGTCCCATACCCTTCATTAACCTTAACCCTACATTCTCCCCCAATGTAGGCAAATGCCCACCCTTGAGCATTATCCACTTGAAGCCACTTGAACAATGAGGATATCCACTTTCCATTAAAGTTCAAACGCTCAACCTTGAGCATGTTCTTAACGGAAGGTTGACCACCTTCCAAGGTTCATGAAAAATAATTTTCATGTCTTTAAAGAGTCTCTCCCCCTAAAGACATGGTGGTAACTTCTGTCATTGCACCAACAATGACTTGGAATCCCTAAACCTTTAGGAAACCCAAATTTAGAAGTTTTGAGGTTCAAATACTCAAAATTTGAAACAAACCTCAACCTAAACTTCAATGAAGCCTTCCTTAACCAATCCATCCTTGTTTTCACATGAAAACATCCTTTGTATGTATACAAATGTATTTTAGGGGTTTGGAATGGTTACCTAGACTCAAAGAGGTTCAAAGATGCTGAAATCAAGCCTTCCCAGCCAAAATCAGCAACTTGGATCGATTGGAGTTGGGTTCCAATCGATTGAACCTTTCTGAATCGATCCACTGATCGATTCAGACCACCTGGATCGATCGACTGATCGATCCAGTGAGCTTCTGCTCGCGGGAGACTTGCCTTCTGAATCGATCCACGGATCGATTCGGGCACTCCAATCGATCCATGGATCGATCGGAGCTCTGATAGTTGCTGAAATTCCATTTCAGTCAACTTCAGAAACCCCTAGAAAATTCTACAAAAATCCAAAAATCATGAAATTTCGTGTAGACATTATTTAGGGCATACTTAATCATGGAAAAATAGCTTTTTATGAAAATACATCATATTTTCAAAGATTGACACAAACTTGAAAACTTGCAAAAACTTTAGTGTTTTTCTTCAAGTTTGTGTCTAACTATTCAATTGTGATTACTATCAAAAGATAGCCTTCACCAAGGTTTTCCAAAAATATTTTAAAAACATTTTCAAAACCAATATCCCATCATGTTCCTTGGGCATAATGCACATGACTTGTACATTAGCTTTCCCAATGATGGGAAAACACATAACTATGTGTTTTGATGAACCTAAAACTCAAAAGAATGCACTAAATCAACATTTGATTTTTGTTCATCTTCCTAACATCTCACTTGTATCTAATGTACACTAAAACATGGACAAGTCACCTTATAGTCCTTGTGAGATGTGGGATTTTGATTTTTCCCTAATCTAGGGATCATGCATATCTATCTAGGCATTCTAGAGATATTAGACATCCACCTAGGATGTCACTCGTTAATAAGTGTTGTTAAATGCCATTTGTCCTTAATTACAAGGAATTAAACTTAATGCATGATAATGTTATGACATACATCAAAATAAAATAATTTTCAAAAGAAAAATATTCTATAACTACATGATGTATGAATGTCATGACATGGTATTTTTGGATTTTTCATAATAAAACATGAATGCAAAACTAGACATGATGTCATGGCATATGATGGGCAAACAATCATGGCAAGATTTAACATAAATAAAATATACCTAGATTAACTATCTAAGTATCCTTAAAGTCTTAGCTAAACTTACAACTTAAACCTAGATTGCTCTAAAGTGCTTCAAGAGAATGCCAAAGCCTAAATTGGCATTTCTAATTTCCTTGATTTAATGTATGCCAATTGAAAATAAACATGTCCTCAAATGTTGGCATATTCCATTTGTCCTCAAGAGTGATTACATAAATCAAGGCCCGGATTGCCTTAAATTTCCAAGAGAATACCAAAATCCCAACTTGGTATTTCTCAAGGTTTTCCCAATTTGTGTCATTTTAAGATAAAATCAATTTTTCACCATTAGACACATTTTACTCTTTCAAGGAGTAATCAATAGGTCCATTTCATTTTCAAAGGTTAACTAAAACCTTGAAAATGCTCCTTGAGTGTCAATTTCCTCAAAGTTGGGTTAACTACCCTTCTAATCGGAGTTGACACTCTAACCCATCTATGGGTAGAGAAGATGCTCCTAGGAACCCAACACCTATTGGTGCTCCTTGGATGCTCTAGGTACTCACTAGGGATAACTTCCCTAGATACCTTCCTAGTGACCTTGTTGGGCTTCTTAGAAGCCTTGGTCACACTTTCTAGGTCAACTCTAGGGAAAACCTCCCTTGTGACTTTGTTTGTGACTTTCTTAGACTTCTTAGAAGTCTTAGTCACATTTATTGCAAAAATACTCTTAGGGATGACTTCCCTAGTATTTTTGGCTTGACCACTAGACCTAGGGTTTGTTCCATAACTATATAGAACTCTATGGTAAGAGGGCACATCCTTCTTAGCCTTTGGTTTGTATCCCAAACCTCTATGGCCATTGGATGACTTTTGTACCCCTAAACCTAGGTTATGCTCATTTTGCCCTAATAGGATATTTTCCATCCTTTTTAGGGTCTTTTCCATTTTATCAAGTCTTGACCTCAAGACTTGATTTTCCATCACTAAGTCCTTAGTTTTTGGTTTTCCATTAAGTTCATGAGCATTTTTGTGCCTAGGCTTATAGATACAATCCTTAGAGTTCTTGCCTAGACTTTTACTTACATTCCTAGCCTTAGGTGTAGTAGTTTTAGCATGAAAAGCTATATGTTTTTCTTTAACGCTATCATGCTTTCTATTTTCATGGTAAATAGCATTAAAATGATATAAGTTAGAACTATCATGCTTTTTACCATAATGTAAAGGGGTAGGCTCAATAAATGTTACCTTCTTCTTTACCTTGGAGGCTCCCCCTTGACGAATGCCTCCTTGAGCCTTGACCATCTTCTTCCCCTTGGGGCATTGACTTCGGTAATGCCCTTTTTAGTTGCAAGAAAAGCACACAATGTGCTCCTTGCTCTTTTTATTCGGGGATGGTCTCCTTGGGCTTCTCCTTGCCCTTTTGTGCCACTTGGCCCTTCTTCTTGGCCAAGTTGGGACACTTGCTCTTGTAGTGCCCATGTTCCCTACATTCAAAGCATATAATATGATTTTTATTATTAATTGAAATATTTATACCTTTGCTTGTAGGGGTGGCAGCTTTTCCTTTGGATCCGGAGGTAGAAGCTTCCTCTTGATCGAACCTTGATTCCCCTCCATTTGATTTTTCTTGACTTGTGGAGGTAGAAGCTTCTTCCTCCCCTTCTTCTCTTGACCCGGATGTAGAAGCTTCTCCTTCTTCTTGATCCGGTGTCACCAAGAATTGCTCCCCCTCAATCCTAGAGGTGGAGGCTTCATCATCTTGAATATGAAACAAGGAGTATGCTCCGTCCTTGTTCCCTTCGTTGCATTCCCTTGAGGATGAAGCTTCTTGGATTTCTTCTTCTTCGGAGGTTGAGCATCTCTCAACCTTGGAGTCCTCCTCTTGATCTTGCTCCAAAGAGTCACCCTCTCCGGATTCTTCATGATCTTGTACAATGGAGGGGATCTCTTCATGAAACTTGGCCAATTTGCTCCATAGTTCCTTTGCATCTTCAAATTCTCCAATTTTGCAAAGGATGGTGCTTGGCAATAAATTGACCAAGAGCTTGGTCACTTTGTCATTGGCCTCACACCTCTGGACTTGCTCTTGGTTCCACTTGCTCCTCTTGAGAACTTTACCCTTTGAATTTCTTGGAGTCTTGAAACCTTCCATTAGAGCAAACCATTGCTCTATCTCCATCATAAGAAAATTTTCGATTCTTGATTTCCAAGAATCGAAACTCGTAGAAGTGTATGGTGGAGCCACCCTTGTGTCAAATCCAAGTCCATCTTGGAATTGCATCTTGAAGTTGAGCTTGATAAAGTCTTGAACTTGAAGAATTTGCTCCAACTTCTTCACCCTCTAGCTTTTCTTGTTATGCTTGACCCTTCCGGCGATGATTCCGGTGAAGAGCGGCCTCGCTCTGATACCACTTGTTCGGACCAAAAGTAGCTAGAGGGGGGGTGAATAGCTCGTCGCGTTCGCTCGTTGCTCGGAGTTGCTTGTTTCTTCAAAGATGTGCAGCGGAAATACAAAGAAACAATCACACAACGCTAACACGGTTGGTTTACTTGGTATCCACCTCACAAGAGGTGACTAATCCAAGGATCCACACCAACACACACACCCTCCACTAAATAAAACTCTCCTTTATGGTAACTACCAAGGGCGGAGAAGCCCTACAAGACTCAATACAAGAAGAGAGGGAAAGGATACAAGAAATACAAGCTTACAAGCTTACAATGAGTATAAACCCTAACCCTAGCTTCTCTTCTTGGCTTTGATCCGCCTCTTGACTTGGAAAACTTCCAAGATCCTTCAAGAATTGGCGATCTGAGCTTTGTGAGTGCTGTGGAGGAGCTGGCGAGAAATCTGGAGTGAATCGGAGAAGAGATGCCGAAGGAAAAGAACGCCTGCGGCCTTTATCGACGCCAACGGTCGGACGGATCGATCCAGAGTGCTTCTGTGCTCTGGGAAAAACGCCTGGATCGATCCACGGATCGATCCAGCGCTTATCGCGCGAAGCAGCCGCGTCCCAATCGATCCACTGATCGATTGGAACATCTGGATCGATCTATGGATCGATCCAGAGGCTCTCTGTTCGCTTAGGAGAAGCTTGGATCGATCCACTGATCGATCCAGCTCCTGGATCGACCCACTGATCGATCCAACACTTGGTTTTTGCCCAAAACCAAGTTCCAAGCCTCTCAAACCAACATCCAGTCAACCTTGACCTGTTGGTACATCATGCCTAACATCTGGTCACTCCTTTGACCTGCTAGGACTTCCCACCAAGTGTCTGGTCAATCCCTTTGACCCACTTAGACTTTTCTATTCATGCCAAGTATCCGTCACCCTTGACCTACTTGACTTCATCTCTTGTCAATCCTTTGACCTCCATCAGATTTCCTCGTGCCAAGTATCCAATCAATCCTTTGACCTACTGGACTTCCCAACACCGGATGTCCGATCATCCTTGATCCATCTGGATTTTCCTGCCCGGCTTCACTCACCGGACTTTCACCAGCTTCACTCACTAGGGTTTTCCATCCGCCTAGCTTCACTCACTAGGGCTTTCACCTGGCTTCACTCACCAGGACTTTCACCTAGCTTCACTCACTAGGGTTTTCCTTCTGCCTGGCTTCACTCACCAGGACTTTCACCTAGCTTCACTCACTAGGGTTTTCCATCTGCCTAGCTTCACTCACTAGGGCTTTCACCTGGCTTCACTCACCAGGACTTTCACCTAGCTTCACTCACTAGGGCTTTCACCTGGCTTCACTCACCAGGACTTTCACCTAGCTTCACTCACTAGGGTTTTCCTTCTGCCTGGCTTCACTCACCAGGACTTTCACCTAGCTTCACTCACTAGGGTTTTCACCTGGTTTCACTCACCAGGACTTTCACCTAGCTTAACTCACTAGGGTTTTCACCTGGTTTCACTCACCAGGACTTCCCTGTCAAGTATCCGGTCAACCTTGACCTACTTGACTCTTCTTCAATCAATTTCTTATTGTCAAACATCTAAACTCAAACCAAGACTCAGCTTGGTCACCCAGGTCAACCTTGACCTGAGAGATGTTGCACCAACATACTTAACATGATTTTTAAGTCAAAATGCCCAAACACAAAATTAAATGTCATGGAGTCATAAAGCAGTAACATAACTAGGCATAGTTCTTATTAAACAAAAGAACGACTTTCTCTTTTAGCCAAGGCACTACCACACACATCCTTCTAGCCCCTCCTGCTACTCCCCTAGTTCATCCATTCCTTGCCTTTATCTATGGTACAAGAAAGTAAGCTGTGAGCACTCATGGCTCAGTAAGTTCCTTTCCTACTCACAAAACCGTATAACATATTAAAATCACAAGACATAACACATGGAGGAAATTCATTATATCATGCAGCATATCATGACATATCATAACATAAGCGTAAGGTATCATGGCATAACATAACATAATCATCAATTGCACCCTGAAATATCATAACATCATCATAAATATCATGGCATAATCATAAGGTATATGCAAGGTGAATTCATAAACATGTATCATAAAAACATATGCAATATGTCCTTTGAAAACTTATAATATACATACTTAAACATAATCTTAACATGATTGGGGACCCAGCTTGTACCACATACATAAATGCACGCGTCCTATGTAGGTCCAAGGTAGCAAGTCTTGAACCCTACAAGACATACATACTAGGCCCGTTTCTTAGTCCATCGACCTAGGGGCACTTAGGAGCCCATCCCTAACGAGGCCCGTTTCTTAGTCCATCGACCCCGGGGCGCTTATGGAGCCCACCCTTGGTACAAGCCATACATAAAGTAAAATAGCATGTTTTTACATATCATGGTTCTTATCTTTTCTTGTACATCGTGTCACTTATCATATCATACCATATAGACTTTTGGGCACACAGCTCATCATAATGGTATGTAAAGATTTGGGCACACAACACATCATATATTTTATGCATAAATTGGGCATACAACACATCATATGTTTCATGCATAAATTGGGCACACAGCTCATCACATATATCATGGATAATTTGCACATAGCTTCATCATAAATAATACACACCATAGCATAAGGGTTTCCATCATGTATAGATCATAAGTGTACATAATTAAACATCGAAGCATAGAAATCTCAAAATCATGGCATATAAGATACATGGAAAACATAATTCGATCTCTAACCCTAATGTCTTTTAGTGGCCTAACCATATAGGTTGGGTTTTTGGTAAAACTTCATCCCAACATGTGAACCCTAAGTAAGCATCATTTCTTATACCATAAGAACTATCATGAGCAAGTTTAGGTAGAGTTCTAGGTTACTTAAACTTACAACTTATCATGGCCAAAACTTATCAAGCATACATTGGGTTAAAAACTATCATTCAACCTTGTGAACCCTAAACAACCTTCATAGCAAACATTTCAAGGAATAACATGAGCATGGTTGAGTTAGGTTCTAAGTTTCCTAAGCCCTAAATCATGAAGTGGCCGAAACTTGTAGGGCATCAAATAAGGGTTCAAGTGCCCTAAAAGCATGAGAACCTTAAGCAACTTTCATAGCAAATATATCAAGGAATAACATGAGCATGATTGAGTTAGGTTCTAAGTTTCCTAAGTCCTTCATCATGTAATGGCCGAATGTTATAGGACTTACAATTTAGGTTCAAGTGTCCTAAAAGCATGAGAACCTTAAACAACTTTCATAGCAAATATATCAAGGAATAACATGAGCATAGTTGAGTTAAGTTCTAAGTTTCCTAGGTCCTTCATCATGTAATGGCCGAATGTTATAGGACTTAAAATTTAGGTTCAAGTGTCCTAAAAGCATGAGAACCTTAAGCAACTTTCATAGCAAATATATCAAGGTCTAACATGAGCATGGTTGAGTTAGGTTCTAAGTTTCCTAAGCCCTAAATCATGAAGTGGTCGAAACTTGTAGGGCTTCAAATTAGGGTTCAAGTGCCCTAAAAGCATGAGAACCTCAAGCAACTTTCATAGCCAATAAATCAAGGAATAACATGAGCATGGTTGAGTTAGGTTGTAAGTTCCCTGAGCCCTAAATCATGAGGTGGCCGAATGATATAGAGCATGAATTTAATTTCCATACAACAATAAACATAAGCGCATTAGATTAGCTACATAACATTTCATCAAGGAGTTTATGAGCATCTTAGATTTGTTTTAACTTCTCCTAGGCTTTAAAAAAAATCCAAACCTAACCGAACCTTCATGGACATGAAATAGAGTTTAACTTAGCATATAATCATGGGCATATCGTAATAGTTTCATATCTTATCTTAAGGAGATCTTGGCATACTTAGTTTTAAATTAAAGCTCTCCTAGGCCCTTAGTTCTATCATGGCTGAATACTCATGAATCTAATTTCTACCAAACATTTTAACATAGATAAGTCGTTACCATAAAATACATGCTACAAGAGAAATATCAAGCATATAAATTTTAGATCCTTTCATTCTCTAGGTCCTTCCTTTGGTCTTATCTTGGTTAGAATTTCTTCATGATGTCTTCTTAGCTTTTTATGTGACCGAATCTACATAGAAAAATAAGAGCTATTGTACCACAGGTGAGGGGAACTTACATCCTTTCGCTTGTGGTTTTCCTTAGAGAGAAAAGTGTTCTAGGTGATAAGGAAGGTGGAAGCTTCTTCTTCTTGTACCTCCTTTTGTTTCCTTTGCTTGTAAGGGCTAGAACTTGAAGGTATCCTCTCTAAACTTTGTTTTTCTTGAAGAGAAGCTTAGCTTAGCTCTCGGACAAAGGAGAGGGAGAGAGTTCTTGGTTCGGTGAGGAATGAAGAAGCAAGAGGAAGGAGGAAAAATGATTTAATCCCTTATTTTTTTCTTCTCCCAATCTATTTATTCCCTTGCCCATGAAACATGTCCTCATTCACTCCCTCAACTCTTCTTTTCCCCCACTCCATTAATTCCCATGAAAATAGAGAGAGGAAGGGAAGTAGTAAATCCTTCTTTTGCTTGCTCCTTTTCTTAACCAAGAGGGAAAAGAAGGTAAGCAACTTGGTTTTCTCTTGTTCTTTTTGCTTAGTTTTCTTTTCTCCTTTAACTAAATTTTTCATTCCTTTCTATCCAATCATTTCTCCTTATCCTAATGGTTATCATTCATAAATTTATCTCCATTTATTGTGGGAGGTTCAAGGTTCAATCCTTGACCTCACCTCTTCTTATTCTATATTTTCTTTTGTTTTGATTTTCCCTTTTTTTTCTCCTATTCTTTTCATCTCTATGCTTTAAGGAAAATAATATTCATATACCTATAATTTCGTGGGTGTTACATGCAGTTCTCACTAAGGTTTGGAAAAAATGAAAATCGGAATCAAAATCAATCTTATGTAGCATAGCCCATAGAGAATAAAGTTCCACTTTTTTGACGACTCCATCACTTTCCCCCCTACCAAAAATAGTTTTGCTCATGATTCTATGTAGATATCTAAAAATAGGGTTTTGCATGTGAGAAGGCTTGGCTCTTGAGGGCTCATAAGGGTGATCTGATCCGGTGATTGAATTCCAAAAATGATTCCAATTAAACCTAGAATCAAACCTTCGAGAGCTACCGGAAGACAATCCAAAACAAGTGTTAAAGTCACTAAATGTTCATTGAAAGTCTTGATTCATCAAACTAAAAGTGATCTTGCCAACAAAATCATCTTCATTGGAAAAATGGACATCTAGAGAACTTAGAGACTCCAAAACAAGTCGAGGATAAGTTGGTAGATATGAGTACAACATATCACTCCAATCTAGGAAACCTATCATTCCAATCTAGGAACCCTATCATCCAATCTACATCATTCCTAATTCCTACCATGTCAAGGACAGTTGGATCCATATATCTTGTATACACAATCTTTCTATTGACAAGAATTGCAAATCTAGTTATTTGATCATTATTTCTAAATACAATATTGAATTCATTATCGTTACCTTCGTAGCGTGATGCCCTCTTTCCCTTGCCTTTGACTTGTTGTTTCCCCTTATCCTTGCTTGGCTCCTTCCCCTTGTCTCCACTTGATCCACCACCTCCCTTGCGTAGTTTCTTCAAAAGGTTGGACATAATGTCAAGTTTGAGTGGGGAAAGGTACTGTTTAAGGTTGGAGGAACTAGATCTTGAAGAAATAGGTCTCAAATAACAAGGTCTTTGGTTAGGGAAATGGAGATCTTAGATCTAGGAGAAGAGAAGAATCTAGATCTAGGTGAAGTTTGTGGAGAAGAAAGGGTTTTAGGTTTAGATCTGAAAAGGTTTAGGAGAAAGGTTGAGGAAGAGAGGAATTTTGGAGAGAAGAGGGTGTTGAGATGAGGTGAGTGTGTGGGGGACACGACCTGGATCTGACCGTGTATAGGAGACACGGCCTGAATAAGTTTCTCCATACGTGTCATGTAGATCTACACAGCCCCTGCCTTCTCCTTCTTGGGTATCTTTGCACGGACGTGTCTGGGACACGCCCTTATCAGTCTCCTTCTCTGGAATCAGCACACGGCCGTGTCAGATGACACGACCATTGCATGCTTCCGCACTGGTTCCTTCACACGGTCGTGTGTGAGACACGGCCAAGAAGTTCTCCTCCTTTGGATTCTTCACACGGCCGTGCGTGAGACACGGCCAAAAAATTTTCCTCTAGATTCTTCACACGGCTGTGTCTGGGACACTACCATGCACCTTTTCTTCTCTGGAGACTCCACACGGCCGTGTCATGTAGACACAACCCAACCTTCTCCCTTCTCTACACCATGAGCCTGGCCGTGTACAGCACATGGCCATGCTCTGTTTTCCTCCAATTGATGCGTCTCCACTTTTCTAGCTCTTCCAACACTTCCATGCCCATGAAGAAGTCATGGCCAGCTCATGGAAGTGAAATTTCAACCTGAAAACAAAGCAAAGTAAAAATACTACTAATGAACAACAAAAACATGGAATGAATCTAACTAAAAAGAACCCTTGGGTTGCCTCCCAAGAAGCGCTTGTTTAAGGTCTTTAGCTTGACTAATTTTGATTACTCCTCTCTTTTCCTTGCCCTACGAGGGCAGACATATTTGTCACTTTTGTTGGAAGGTCTCCTCCCAACATCTTCCACCAAATTATTTTCTTCGTTTGGTGGCCTCCCATGAGGATGGAAATTTCATTCCTCCAGTTTGTAAATGCTTGCCCTGCTACAAGAATTTAAGAGAGAAGAGACATGGTTAGAGGCTTTAGATAAATCATATTCCAACCGTTCCTTACCAATCACCAAAGAAAGTTTATGATTCTTAACATCTATGAAAGCTCCTGCTATAGCAAGGAATGGTCTTCCCAATATGATAGGGATTTTTGGGTCCTCCTCCATGTCTAACACAACAAAATCGGTGGGAATTACACTCCCATCTACTTCTACCGGCACGTCCTCAACGATACCCATAGGGTACCTGCAGGAGTGATCAGCAAGTTGTAGTGCCATGGTAGCAAGTTTAAAGGTTTTGAGACCTAATTTATTAAAATAGAATAAGGAATGAGGCTAACACTTGCCCCCAAATCACAAAAAGCTTTCTCAATAAATTCAGCTCCTATATTGCAAGTAATATAAAAGCATCCGTGGTCTTTCAACTTTGGGGAAGTCTTCTTTTCAAAAAGAGCGTTGCATTCCTCTGTAAGTGCAATGGTCTCTACATCTCCTTTCCTTCTCTTATTTGACATGATGTCCTTCAGGAATTTGGTAAACTTGGGCATTTGAAGGATTGCATCAATGAGTGGTACTTCAACACATATTTCTTTTACCCTCTCCAAGAATTTGTCAAACTCTTCATCCTTCTTTAACATAATAAGTCTTTCAGGAAAAAGGGCTGTTATACTTTGATGGTGGAGTGGAAGAGTCTCTTCAACCTTAGTGGTACTCTCCTTATCAACTTGAATCTAATTTGGTGATGGAGGAGAGAGCTCTTCTTCAGTGTGCATCCCTTTTGGAGCAGTCACTTGGGGATCTTCCAAGGTCCGTCCACTCCTAAGCTCAATTCTGATGCAGTGCTCCATGGAATTGACATCAGGCTTGCTAGGTAATTGTCCTGGTGCTCTAGAAGATGAGGAAGCTAGTTGGGCAATCTGACTTTCCAAAATCTTTTGATGTCTATCAGAATTGTCCATTCTCTGAGTAAGCTTTAAAATGCCTTGTTTCATTTCATTCTGAGTGGACATACTTTCTTCAAACATTTTCTCAATTTTAGACATAGGAAAGCCTTGAGAAGATTGTTACTGAAAATTTTGTTGCCTGGATTGAAAATTAGGCCTTGCCCCCATGCATGGTCCTTGATCTTGATTATTTCTATAGGAGAAATTTGGATGACTTTTCCATCCAGGGTTGTAGGTATTTGAGTATGTGTTGTTCTTCTTTTGATTGAAACCCATGATTGCACCACATTGCTCTAATTGATTGATTTGTACAGTGATAGGCCCCAATGGACATGAGTCATTTGAATGTTCAGAACTTCCACAAACTTCACAGTAAGAAACAATGGCATTGGCCGTAGTTAAGCTAGCTCCCATATTCTCAAACTTTTTTGTAAGAGCATCCAGTTTTGCAGCCAATAAAGTCACTGGATCAACATCAAATTTTCTTGATGGTTTTGTTGTTGGGTTCATACAAGAATAGCCACCATTTCTTTCATTAGCCCATTGATGGTGGTTTTGTGCTACACTCTCAATTATCTCCTCGGCTTCATCCAAGCTCTTATTCATAAGTGCCCCTCCAATAGTTGAATCAAGGGACACTTTTGTATGATAGTTGATGTCGTTATAAAATGTATGTAGTACTAACCACCTTTCTAAACCATGGTGTGGGCATTGTCTGAGCATACTATTGTATCTATCCCATGCTTCAAATAAAAATTCAGAGTCCGCTTGCTTGAAACTTGCAATAAGATTCCTCATATGAGCCATTTTACTTGGAGGATAGAATTTATCAAGCAATTATTGCTCACATTGTTCCCATGTGGTGATGCCATTTAGAGCCAAAGAGTTTAACCATTGCTTGGCTCTATCTCTCTAGGAGAACCCAAATAGAAGTAGGCGCATTGCCTCTAAAGGAACACCATTCATTTTCATTGTACCGCATATTTCGTAGAAGACTTCCAAATGTTGATTTGGGTCTTCATGCGGTCCTCCACCAAATTGATTTTGCTGCACCATGGATATAATTGCAGGTTTGATCTCAAAATTATTTGCTTCAACTGAAGGCCTTGAAATACTAGATCGAAAACCCCTAGTATAAGGTGCTGCATAATCCTTTAGTGGTCTATTCTCTATAATAGAATGTTCTTGTTCTTCTTGTTGTCTTTGCCGAACTTTTCTTCTATGAAATGTTCTGTCTATCTCAGGGTCTAGAGGAAGAAGTTCTCCTGCAAAGTTAAATCTTCGCATACACAAGAACAAGATAGCAAGATATGTTTACAAAAGAAAAAGAAAGAAAAAGACTAAATCAAAAGAAAACAGAGAAAAGTTAGACAAAGATGTTAGAACGAAAAATGCAGAATTAGAATTACAACAGAAAGGAATTGACAAAAATGTTATACAAGAAATGAAAAACTTATGAAAATAGAATTCTAACAATTACTTACAACTATGCAAATGAAAAGAAAAGTTATGTCTAGTCTAACTCAATTGATAATCCCTAATGTTATAGCGCAGTCCCCGGCAACGACGTAAAAAATTTGTTGACCTCTGCAAGTGTGCGAAAATATCGCAAGTAATATAAAAGATTATCATATCCACAGGGACTGGAATAAGCACTAAGAATATCTCAATGCGAATTAGCTAGACAACGAATCAATGGATTGACAAAGTCTAAGTGTAACTATGAAAAGTAAACAAAAGAATGAAAGAATAGGCAACAAGAATAAAGGCAATGATCGATAAGGGATATTCTAGGAGTTTTGATTTCTTTGTAAGGTTGTTCAATATAAATGATCTACCAAATCCTTTTTCTCAATCGTCCATCATTTGTAGAAGGTTGTCAGTTTTCTCTTGCAATAGAGAACCGACCTTGGACTGAAATCCATACCTAGATTGATCAATTAGAAATGAATCTATGTTGTCCTTACACGGGCTTGCCTGTCACGTGCGTCCCTCAAAAAATCAACATAAGAATCCATCGCTCATCAACCCATCAAGATATAAAGATTAATGCATAAATCTATGCTACCCTCTTGAAATACCTCATTTCCCTTTCAAGATAATCCCTCAAACGTCCTTACACGGGCATGTTCCTATCACGAAGATCCCTCGGAAAATCGAATGAAGAATTACCTCTACAAGATCCACAAGATATCCAAACTCTCAATCAAGCATGGTAATTAGGCACAATCACAACATTCCACACAAGATCTAATAGATACAAAACAGGACAAAATCATAGAAATGGGAAATTGGCATATCCACAAGAGTTTTACATCAAGATTTCCTTACAAATACTCCCTCCATCCTAGAACAAGAGATCTACTCCATAAATTTAAGAAAGAATCCGAAACAAACAAAGATTACAAGCATTTCTAATCCCTCAAATCCAAGAAAGGAGAGAAAGAAAACTTATCTATGGAGAAAAATGGTCTTCGGATCCAATCCTTCAATCTTGGAGTCGAATCGGTGAAGATCTTCCCTTAGATTTCCCAGAAATCCACCCAAGAATGGAAGGAATCACCCAAATCTTCCTTTCTCCCAAAGGGGAGAAGATCCCCTTTCAAATCTTGAAGGAAGTCTTATATAGAAGAGGGGTTTGTGCGCAACACGGCCTCGAAGCACGATCGTGTGAGGTTCACACGGCCTGCTCCATTCTCTTTTCTACTAACCTGACATGGTCGTGTGAGCTACATGATCGTGGCTCGCCTCTACCAATGCCCCCCTTGCACGGCCGTGTAGATCTACACGGCCTGTATTGCCTTCACCTCTGGAAACCAGGCACGGTCATGTGGTGCACACGGCCAACACTCTCTTGCTCTACTATAAAAAAATCCTCATTCAACAACACTCAAACAACAATGGTTTAATGCCAAATCATTGTTTTTTTATCTTTTAACAACGGTTTTAACAAAAATCATTGTCTTTTTGCAATTTTTTTAACTTACGACAACGGGTTTTAAAACCTGTTGTCTATTTATGCTTTTTTAGGGTTACGAAAACAGTTTTTAAAGGCTATGACAACAGTTTTTGAAAACTGTTTTCTATGTGCGCTTTTTTTGGGATTATGATAACAGTTTTTGAAAATCGTTGTCTATTAAGTGTTGTTGAATATCATTGTTTTTTTCCTTCGCCGTTTTTTCCCCTTCGCCATTTTTGCCGCCGCATTCTTTCTTTCCCTCTCCTCGAAATTTTTTGCCGCCGCATTCCCCCCCCCCTTTACAATCTCTTCATCTACTTCACATTTTTCTTTCTCCTTTCCTCTCAAAACCCTAAACCCAACCGCCCCTTCTCCTTTCCTCTCCAAGCCCTAAACCTGTCGCCCCTTCTCCATTCCTTTCCAAGCTGCGTCGCCGTCATCCTGGACCACTAGAAATAGGTCGAGAGGGTGAAATAAGTTCATGAAGTTTGGTTAGCGCTCGAGGAACAACACAAGTAGCAGAGATGAACAACACTGGCCCGCCACCTGATCTCGAGACTTTCGCCCGCAGGTTTCTGTTTCTCCTTCTGCCTACATCTTCCTCTGTTTTGTTGTGTCCTAGAGTCATCCGTCTGCTCCTTTGATCATCGCAGCTATCAGCTGGAGGTGCTAGAGAAAGCAAATAAGGAGAACATGATTATCTTCCTGGAGACGGGTTATGGGAAGACGGTCATCGCCGTTATGTTACTTCGTTCCTACGCCTTCACGATTCGGAAGCCCTCGCAGCACATTGTCGTCTTCATCGTCCTGACTATCATTTTGGTCACCCAAGTATTTGCTCCTCATATGCTTTCCTTGTATATCTTTGTTCTCTTTTGCTTGGTTATATTAGTTGTGTTTTTATTTTTTATTTTTGCTCCGGCAACAAGCCAAAGTCATTGAGATGCGCACTGCTCTTAAAGTTGGTAAATTATGGGGTCAGATGGATGTCGATTTTTGGTACGCAGACACATGGAAGGAGATCTTGGAGGAGTTTTAGGTTCACTTTCCTTTGCTGTTATGATGCTATCTGGTCTTGTTGCCCTATGTTTCTTATTCTTTAGTATTATTATGTATGTATGGCTGATGTATGGCTTAGAAAAGGGACAATATTAATATCACTGCATTAATAGTGTCCATCCCTATCCTACTCACTAATTTGTGTTGTTTGATTGTTCATTGTAGTAGGAGGATCAACTCTACTTTCAAAATACCATGTACATAAACAACAATTAATCCCATTTTGTTTGGTTGAGCATGTTCATAACCCCATGCGCTGTTGATTCCTTTACTATACCGAGAGGATATCTGATATATTATATTGTTTAGCCACACTTCCCCTCCTTTTTTACTTTTGATGATTTTCCTAACATTCATGACATAATTTTTGTCCTTGTTCAACAACATAGTTATGCATATAACACAAGATTTCTAACTAGACAATGAATTAACAGCATGAGTACAGTATTGAATGTTTAACTTGCTAAGATTTGCATGATATTTTCTTCCTTAAACTACTTTGTTTTCTTTAAGCCTTTATTGACACAAATAGATATGTGGACCATCTTGTATCTTGCTCTACGATGTTCTTCCTATTATTTCTTGTATTAATTTTAGAAGCTAAAAGTGTTTATCGTGATAAATATGATATACCATTGTCTTTTCAGTTAAAAATTCTTGATAAATATGCTAGCAATTGAACATCCTACTGTATGTCTAATTCTTAATAAATTACTGAGGTACTATGCATGAAAAAGCTCGGCATTAGACAAATAAGATATATGAAATGTTACATTCATTGCAAGCTAATAAATTAATGCATGGAACTGAACAATGCTATTTTTTATATTTTATTGTCTTCCATGATTTTTTAAAATTATTCTTCTGGTAGGTGCCGAATTCAAGATCGTTGCAAGCTGCCATCATTCCTGGGCTGCTTGGAATGCTCCAGAATATGTGTATTCTGAACTCTTTATTTTGAATATGGATTGCAATATATTATTTTAGTTACCTTAACTGTCTAGTTGTGTTATCAATTGAATGCAATAAATGCCTTTTTCCTTGAATTCTATGTGTTACATGAATTTTTAAATAATCTGGCATGCTTTTATGTTCTTTCTAGTAAATGGGTTGAGGATAAGTTTCTTCTTCCTATGATGTAATCTTAATCTTTGCACGACTTGTAAGATAGATAGATGACAATGGCGGATAATATAAAAAAGATCTTTTGAGTAATTTCACCTCTTCAATAGTGTTAGTTTATAGCTTAATCCTGATTATTATGCATCAATTAGTATAGATTTGATTGTGTGGTCTAATCATTTGCACGTATTAGTTTGTTGTCATGGCGTGTCCTTATCCTAATTTTATAGAATAATCCTTCTTTATACTTTACAGCCAATGTATTGATCCTTAAATTTAATGTTGTTTTTCTTCTATTGAAACAGGAATGGGATGCTCTGATGCTATCTAATTTTGCACTTGAGAATCAATTACACACAACTAGGTACAAGTTGAGTCATGCTCTGTATCAGGTATGAAAACTCTTAGACAAGTGCATGTTTTGTTGGCCAGCTGTTTTATGCATCAGAATATGTTGTTTTTGCCTTTTGCGCATGTAGCTATAACATATTTTTATCTTTAATTTGGTCATTTACTTTTCTCATTAAAGTTTGTTGTATGGATTAAAGCTTGAGGATATAGAAGTTTTGTCCAATTTAAACATAACGTCATACATTTTGCTAACACATTAAAATGAGTCCAACTCAAGTACAACTACATCAACAACTTCCCCTTAAGTTTCTGAAAAATGATTATACCATAACTAGAGATGATACTATCGGAAGGTTCAAATCTATCTAAGTACTCATTGGAATCCATGACCTTGCTTGCCTTTCATGTAGTCATGTTGGCTTCTAGGAGATGATACCATAACTAGAGATCTCAGCATCCATGTCATTACAAAGAAAATAACCTACAATCCAATGGAATGGACCAACAGATAGACTCCATCAATACCAATAAGTATAGTTGTATGATAAGTTATATGCATTGGCTTGTGATATGAGTAATCTATTATGTCTATCATGTTAAAGGATTATTACTTCACTTCCATAATGCAATAATTCAATTGAAATGTCTATTGTGTCGGTTAAAGGTTTGTTTTTGACCTCACATCAATTACTGTTTTCTTCTTTTTTTAAGCAAAAATGGCTAATGAATGTTGCTCTATCCAACTGATTGACGGAGATGGTGTATTCAATGTCATGAGTCTTGAACATTTTATGAAGTCAGTGAAGTTAGCAGAGCATGGATTATCCTATGGTGTAGTTTCTATCATGGGTCCACAAAGTAGTGGTATGTCTTTGAGTTTCTTGAATTCTATTTTCATATTTTATGTGCTAGAAGGCTATGTTTATTATAAGGTATCTCACATTTTGAACTTTAGAAGTATTCAACCTGAGTCAGAGGTTACCACATTTTTCAATTCTTTACCCTTATAAAGACTAGAGTAGCTAGAGATATTACTTCTTCCTTGATGTGTAATGAAGTCAATTCAATAAAAAAAATATTATTGATCAAGATAATTACCTTTTTCTATCATTGCTTTGTTTCCTATAAATCTGGAAGTATGGGGCAAGTAACAGAGAATTTTACAGGGAATAAAGTTAACTTGTGCATATGTATTATTGTTCATATTTGTTTCTATGTGATTGCTTAGGCTTTGGAATAGCAAGTGATGCTCACAAGACTAAGAATTATTCTAAAAAAATAATAAGTACTCCATTTCTCAGTCTGTCGATAACACAACTTTGAGTTGTATTTCTACTTTGTTCAAGATGATACTGCCTTTGAGAAGCAGAGTGCTCTTTTTGCTTTAGCAGTTTCTGATATAGTCCTAATAAACATGTAAGTTCATTTTCATTATGCGTCAAACGCTACCTTTATCTAGAACAAGGGTGAGCATTTGCCTCTCTGATATAGGTGGTGCCATGATATTGTTCGAGAACAAGTGGCAAACAAGCCTCTTTTAAAGATAGTCTTCCAAGTTATCGTTCATTATCTTAATCTTATTCCTATCTTACAAATGTTGGAGTGTATAGTAAAATCCTAGCTTTTGTAAACATTTTTTTTTAAATAAAAGAATCACATTGGCAATATCTACATTTATTTGTTAAATGTAAATATTCAATTAATTTATATAAGTAGATAACATGGTGTGTGGTGTCACACTCAGAAGATCATGTTGTCGGTTCTTTATAAATTATAAACAGTTACTCACGGCTAAGATGGAAAGGAACAAACCATCAGAATAGTCGTAGTGTAATTAAGTATTAGTTTATCTTGATTAATAAATTATACTGGTACACTCTAAGTGTATTGAGTAGGACCATTTAGGTAAGTTTTTTTTGTACTGACTTAATAAAAGAACTAGACCTTAGTTATTATGGAAGTATGTGCTCTTAATCCTAATATAATAACAAGCACATATATTTAATATTTATTTCTTTGACTTATCAAAGGGTGAGGTTTAGCTCGATAAATCAATATACCCGATAAGTTGGGAAATGATATTACTTATAGTGTATGTTATTGATTATAGAAGGAATCTGTGTCCTAGTTATCTAGGTTGAGAATGCCCCCAAGAGGAGCTCATAAGGATTGTCATGTTAAACCTTGCATGTGGACTTAGTCTGACATGACAATGAAGTTGAGTGGTACTACTCTTGGAGCTAGATATTAATTGAGTTGTCAGTAACTTACTTAATTAGTGGACATTCGTAATCTTAAACATAGGGAGACTAACACACTCATGATAAGAAGGAGCCCATAATGTAATTTAGGATTGATACGGTAGTGCGATAATAACTCTCTAGTGGAATAAGTTATTATCGATGAACTTAAGTTGTGGGTTCAGGGTGAACACGGGATACTCAAGCTCATCGGAAGGCCAAAACCAATTTCTCCTCTAGGTCCCTGTCGTAGCCTCATTAAAACCTCAAGTTCATCCAAATGTAAGGCTCTTCTTGGTGTACAAGAAGGGAGTTGGTCCATTTCTTGGTGACCAAGCATTGGCCGGCCACATCCTCTACTATAGGGGCCAGGCCTATTGCTTGGTGACCAAGCTAGTAGGGGCCGGCCATAATAATTCAAACAAGAAGGGTTGTTTTGAATTTTTAAAATCTTCTCTTTGTAGAAAACTATAAGTTTTAAAAGAGTGATTTTAATTTTTTAAAACTTTTCTTATTTGAATTAGGCCACATATTTTAATAGAGAGTTTTAAAAGTTTTAAAATTTTCCTTTTTTAACCATCCTCATGGTTTTAGAAAAATGGAAGAGAAGTTTTAAAAATTAAAATTTTCTATTCATGTTTACAAAGGAAATTTTTTAAGAGAAGTTTTAAATTTTAACACATGGTTTTAATTTTTAAAAGCTTTCCTTTTTAACATCCACTTTAGGAAAGAGAGCTAATAAAATTTTATAAGAGATTTTCTTCTTGTAAAATTTTATAAAATAAATAAATAAATAAATATATAAATATATTTCCTTCCTCTTATGGGGGTCGGCCACCCTTGCTTGGTGCCCAAGCAAGGTGGCCAACCAAATTGAAAAAAATAAAATCATCAATTAATTTTTGTTAATTGATTAAATCAAGAGAAAAGAAAAGGAAAAATTAAAAGGGAAAAGGAAAAATTAGAGGAAGATTTTAATTCTTCCCTTATTTGCCTTGGGCAACTAATATAAAAGAAGGGGTGAGGAGGCTTCATGAGATACAACTCTTATTCTCTTGCTTGGAGGATCTCTTGGTGTGGTTGGTCCTTTCTCTTCTCCCTTTCCCTTTGCTCTCTTCTCCTTGGTGGTGGTGGTGGCCGGATTTTAGAGGAAGAGGAAGAAAGCTTTTGGGTGGTGTTCATCTTGGAGGATCGTCACCCACATGACATCCAAGGCGAGGCAAGGAATACGGCAGAAGATCTCGAGGTCATTAGCATACAAAGAGAAGATATAATTAGTAATTGTTTTCCGCATCATGCTAGTTATTTCTTTTTATAAGAATTCCAAACAGAAGAGGCATTAGATCTAGTATTTTGAATTAGTTTTTCGAGTTTGTGTTTTCTTTGTTTTCGAATTTGTGATTCGATTGTTCTTTTGGTTAACCTAAAGTTATTTTAGGAAATTAAATATTAGCTTTCCTTAAAAGGCTTTGTCTAGGCGGTGGTGGTTGCTCCCATATCCAAGAAGGCCATTTGCCTCACCACGCAGTCCTAGAAGCCAATTTTGGAAATAAATATTTAATGGAATTAATAACATAGGTGGATTTGAATCAATAGTGTTAAGTTCCGCTTGTGAATCAAATCTAAACCATTAAGAACAGATAAGTTAAATTTGGAATTAATGATTCTAAGTTCTGTCTGTGATTCCTAATTTAATTTCTAAAGAACACAATAGGTTATTTAAGAAAAGGTTCGACACTTGTACAAAAATTTTGTATAGTGGAACCGGTACGATTTTCCTAGGACTAACCAACAATTGGTATCAGAGCTAGGGTTTGCCTCTGTGTGTTTTGGTTTTCAAATTAATTATGCACATGTCATACATAATTTAGGCAGGATAATAGTAGGATGTGTTAACTTTGTGGTTGCAAGCTCCAACTATTATGACATTTAGATATTGTGTGTGATTGACCCTTGGACATGTCAAATGCATTATTTTGTGTGCATGATTGTATGTATCAAATACAGCAGGAGCTGTATTATTTTAGAATTTTATTTTTGTTCGATCTAGAATACATGCACATTCCTTTATGGAATATAGGATCGATATATGTAAAATTCTATATTTGTCGTGGATCGTATCTTAGCGAGGTGTGGTGCTTTTGGAGGACCAGAGACGCAGCGGAATAAGAAGCAAGATAAATGTGACAACTCAACCCGATGGCGGTGGCTAAATATGGCAACAACTATGGTTGGAGCATACTGAAGACAATGATGAAAAATGCCATAATAGTTGAAAAATTAATTTCCAAATTTATTGCTTTAATTTACTGTGATGTTTATGTGCATGTGATGTATGCTAACATAAGTTAAAATCCTCATTTAAAATAACTAAGTGGGAGAGGGAGTTTAAATAAATCTCATGGTCTCCATTAATGGTTTGTAAGTGATGCAACAAACTTGCGTGTTGGCTCTGAGTGTCTCCCTCTACAACGGATGGGTTTGTTGCGGATCACTAGATCAAACTTCCTTTATAGATGATTATAGGAAATTATTTAGGAGTGTGTGATCTTCTCCAACTGAAGGGGCACAATCCTATTTAATGGACTAAGTATCAAGTAATGGTATACACTTAGACGCATTCAATAGTATCCTCCCCAACGGAGTCACTACTATTGTTTTGTGTGACAAAATAAAACCAACTATTAATTTTATTTGTCATAAAGTTTGGATGACAAGATAATAAAATTAATGGGTTACACCCTCTTCTTACTAATGTTGAATTTGTATACGTCCACACTAATGTGACATGCATTATTCACGGTGATTTGAGGTGTTGGTTAATTTAAAATAGTATTATTTGAGGAATCAATATTATTCTAAATTTAGAGTCTTAACCAAAGTTTATTTTGTGATTCTTAGGATGACTTTCAACCCACTGGCCATTATACTGAAATAGAACAAACTTACTGGTCCCAACTATATAGATTGGAAAAGGAACCTAGATATTGTTCTTACTGCTGAAAGCTATAATTTTGTACTGACTGAGGCTTGCCCTGATGCACCTGATGGTGACTCTACCCCAGAGGAGATTGAGTATCATAAGAAATGGGTAAAAGCTGATGAGATGGCGCGGTGTTATATTTTGGCATCAATGTTAAATGTATTGCAACATCAGCATCAAGATTTACCAACAACTTATGATATAATAAACAATCTCAAAGAACTCTTTGGGCACTAGAGTCGGACTGCTACACAATAGGCAATGAGAAAGTTAATGACGACCACCATGTCTTAGGGAACACCCGTAAGGGATCATATCCTCAAAATGATGGCCTATCTGAACAAAATACAAATTCTTGGAGGAGAAATCGATGGGGAAACCCAGGTCGATATAATTCTCCAAATGCTACCCAG
Source organism: Zingiber officinale (assembly GCF_018446385.1). NCBI lineage: Eukaryota > Viridiplantae > Streptophyta > Magnoliopsida > Zingiberales > Zingiberaceae > Zingiber > Zingiber officinale. The sequence continues at coordinate 55,254,143 of NC_056006.1, read as the reverse complement.
AAGTTTTGAACAGTTCCGCCTAAACTATAACATGAACAAAAGAGAGTATACGTTGGCGGAACTTCTGACAGAACTACAGGCAGCAGAAGGTAAATGCTGAAAATGGTTCTACTTCTAAGACGAAAGGCAAGAAGAAGAAGAAATAGGTCTTTTCAGCAAAGCGAGTGAATAAACCTCAGGGATAAAAAGCTGGAATGAAGAAGCCGAAGGGCAACTGCTTCATCTGCAATCAGTCAGGATATTGGAAGGTTGACTGTCCTCGTAGGAATCAGAACAATAAATGTATATCTCATGCTCTAGTAGTTGAAACATGTTTAATGGTGTTATCTACCAGCACCTGGTGTGTAGATACAGGAGCCACTTGTTAGGATGTATACTAAAAGCCTAGTTTTTGGTATAAACATTTATCTAGAAATAAGAATCACATTAGTCAAATGACTACATTTATGATAAATGTAGTGATTCAATTAATTTATATTGTAGATAATATGGTGTGTGGTGTCACACACAGAGGATCATGTTATCAGTACCTTATAAATTATAAACAGTAGCTCACGACCATGATGGAAAGGAACAAACCATTGGAAGGTCGTAGTGTAATTAGGTGTTAGTTTATCTTAACTATATAATTACACTAGTACACTAAGAGTGTATTGAGTAGGACCATTAGAGGTCGTTTCTTTTATACTGACTTTATAAAGAACAAAGACCTCAGTTATTATAGAAGTGTGTGCTCTTAATCCTAATATAATAACAAGCATATATATTTGATATTTATTTATTTAATTTATCAATGGGTGAGATTTAGTTCGATGAATAAATAAGCCCGATAAGTTGGGAAATAATATCACTTATAGTGTGTGTTGTTGATTATAGAAGGAAACTGTGTCCTAGTAATCTAGGTTGAGAATGTCCCCAAGAGGAGCTCATAAGGATTGTCATGTTAAACCCTGTAGGTGGACTTAGTCCGACATGACGATGAAGTTGAGTGGTACTACTCTTGGAGCTAGATATTAATTAAGTGAGTTGTCAGTAACTTACTAAATTAGTGGACATTTGTTATCTTAAACACAGGGAGACTAACACACTCATAATAAGAAGGAGCCCAAAATGTAATTTGGGATTGGTGCGGTAGTTCAATAATAGTTCTTTGGTGGAATGAATTATTATTGATAAAATTAAGTTGTGTGTTCGAGGCGAACACGGGATGCTTAATTTTATCGGGAGACCCAAACCAATTCCTCCTCTCGGTCCCTATCATAGCCTCTTAATTATAGAGTACTATACCCAACTATACCCACCTTCTTACCCTTCCCATAAGGGGCCGGCCAAGATAGCTTGGAGACCAAGCTAGGGCCGGCCAAAGTTTGGTTCATGGGTGCTTCAAGGTGGCCGGCCCTAGCTTGGGTTCAAGTTTGGTGTGGCCGGCCCAAATTAAAATAAAAAGGATTTTTATTTTTTAAAATTTTTCTTATGTGGATAACATGTTTTAAAAGAGAGTTTAAAAATTTAAATCTTTCCTTTTATAAGATTTTACAAAAGATTAAGAGAAGAGCTAAATCTCTTTCCTATTTGTAGATTAACAGGTTGATTTTAATTTTGGTAAAACTTTCCTTTTAACCATGTTCATGATTTAAAAGTTTAAAAAATTAATAATTCTCTTTTATTAGTTTCTACAAAAGATTATGAAAAGATTTGATATCTTTCCTTATTTGTAGATTAAAAGAAATTTTAATTTTTAGAGATAATTTTGTTTTTATCCACATGTTTAAAAGAAAGATTTTAATTTATTAAATTTCCTTTTTATAAACCAATCATGAAGGGATTAAATTATTAGAGAAATTTTTATAAATTTCCGGAAACAAATTAGGAAGGTTTTAATTCTTGATTGAATTAAATTTCCTTTGATTGGAGGTTTGTTGTGTGGCCGGCCATGTTCATTAAGAAGAGGAATTTGATTTTAATTAATTAAATTTCTTTTTCATGGCAAAGGAATTAAGAAAGTTTTTATTAAAGTTTCCTTATTTGCCAAAACCAAGGATTATAAAAGAGGAGGTAGAGGAGCCTTCATGAGATGAACTTCTATTCTTTTTCTTTCCTCTCCTCTTTGGTTTTGGTGGTCGGCCCTATTTCTCTCCTCTCCTCTTGTTGGCCGAAACTCATCTCTTGGTGGAGCTTTTGTTTGTGGCCGGATCAAGGAAGTTGAAGAAGGAGAGAAAGTGTCACGCCCCAAAGGAGTCCCTGTCAGACAAAAATCCGCAAGAATCTCCCCTGTACCAGTGACAATATGAAGCATCACTACAAGCAAAATACATCAGCCACATGCGGCTGGAATATTTATATACACAACCACGCAGTTATAATAACAGCCCACACGGCTAGAATGAAACAATCACAACCACGCAGTTATATATAAAACAGCCCACACGGCTGTACCAAAAACCAACACAGCGGAAAAACGAAAACGGAAAGCCCACACAAGACAAATAGATACAATGCATGCCGGCACGGCTTAAACACAAATACAACACCAAAAGAATAAGATAGCCACATGGCTAAACACAAATACAATGCCACGAATAAGAAACGAATATACAATAGAAAACGAACACAGTCTTCGGATGTGACGTAGGACCCGGCAGACAGGATACTCCGAGCGACACTCCAACCATCTACCTGAAAACATAAAAATATACATGCGGTGGTGAGTCTAGGTAACTCAGCGGGTAATAGAAAAGATAGTGCATGGTCCATAAACAACATGGAGATCACAAGTATACAGTCTCAGTAGGGAATAAAGAACATGATCATACTATCATAATCAATGCACCTAAACATATCTGACATAATAACCTGACATATAAATTGTACAAACCACAACTAATATAATGACAGATACATACCCAATCTGGAATCGACACAAGGTACAAAGATCAGTAAACTCACTGGATCTGTAACAGATATACCCGTGACACCTGTGCAATATAAGTACGACTCCATATACATGTAAAATAAATGACATGTATGCATCATGACAACCATATGCAACAAGCATATCTCAAACAAGTGCAACATCCACAATCACATGCAACTAGTATCTACTAGGCATGTATGCAAGTATATATCCACCGATGCACCGCGCATCCTATGCAAATGTGCATGCATGCTCCATGGTCACCCCCGACACCTCTCCAGACACCACGACCCCAGTATGGACGAGAGGCTTGGGTCCGTGACAAACCGTACAAACCTCACGCACGTAACCGCTATAAAGCGACTGAGGCGACAGTATACTATGTAGTTATCTAACTACATAGCTAAGGGTCCCTGACCACTCACAACTCAAGCCCTCTAACTACTGTACCCTCAAGATCCACTACTCCAGAGTGGTCGAGGCTGACAGAGTAAAAATACTGAGCAGCTGAGTAAGCGCGACAGGACATAGCTCCACTCCCAGCTACCACTCTCCATCAGTGGTAGAGTGGACAACTATAAAAACTGACAACCCTCTCAACTACAAAGGAGACGATAGTCGTCAGTATGCAATGAATGATGAACATGATATATATATAATCATGATACAGACACCGTCATCATCCATGCAAACTCTAACTCCACATAAGCACTCCACCACATGAATATAATCGTCATGGTAAATCCACACATCCCACCAAATACACGTACACAACTACACACGTATAATCAACCAAAACTCTCCACCGATCCCACTGGACACATATGCACAGAACACAAGTACAATCAACATGTATCCTCCAATAATAAACACATCAAACACGTGTATAAACCACAAACATACAATCAACACAACTCCTCTAATCATCACACCGGACAAATGTGTACACGACATACAAATGGACAATCATCATATGAACACTGCCAACGAACCATACACTACCATACACAAATACCACAGAGTATAGATAATCCAAAGTGTAGACTGTATAAGAATTAAATAGATCATCATAAGGGTCAAGCATAAGTATCAAGCAGGAAAATAACCAACGAACACGATATAAGGTAAAGCAGCCTAAACCATCACATAATAACCATGCATTAAGCTCAATAAAAATCTACATAGAGGCAAAGGAAGAAATACCCGCCTTAAAAAGTAGATCGAGTCAAATCATCCCATGTCGAGACGCTCGTCCCAAATCCAAGTCCTGCATCAATCAATATATATATTTTTATTTAGCTAAATTTACAAGAATTAAAATAGCTAAATAAAATCTCTACCCAATTCGGATAACTCCACTTAAACCTGATCACTATTTAATCCTCCAAATAATCCTTAATCCAACTCCTTCTAGATCCAAACAAAATCCACAATCTATTAATCAATCCAAAACTCAGTAATTAACACCTCTTGATTGCAACTCACATAATTCATCATCAAACAAATACTAATCCAAACTCATCATAAATCCTTCTAATCATAAACTAAACACCTCACATCTAATAATCAATCTAATGCTCCTAATGACAAACATGAAACCATGACATTCATCCAATCCCAATACAACTTAATCAATATATCACCTAAATGCAACCAAAACTCCATAGTTAGCTCACCTTGATCCAAAACAAAATCCACACCCTGTGAGGAAGAAATCCAAGGTTTGCTGTGGAGAAAAATGGAGCTTCTCCACCCATTTACAGCTGGTCCAACACAAATAGATACCCAAAATCAACACCTAGCATAAATCCAATACACAATCCTCAACCAATACATTCTCAATTAAGATTAAACCCAATAATTCATCCATCTCTTAGTTATCAATCCAATATATAGTCACTGCCATCCAAACAAAACACCCTCAATCAGTAGAAACCTAATCTAGCAATATACCAACGAAACCAACAGAATTACCTCATTGGAACATCACTTACCTTGAGAGGTTGTAGTTGATCCACACTCACAGCCCATAGAAATTCCAGCAACAGCATCCACTGATCAGCCAAGAAAGGGGAACAAGAAATTCAGCAACTCACCACCCAGCACCAATCCTTTCCAAGATCGGTTCAGGAAACAATTGCACAACAATGGATTTGCTGGAACTCTAACAAACCAGACCACACTTACCTCAGATGAACCTTAATTCTTCAGCCGAAACTCCAATCAACCACAAGGAGGAAGAAGGTCAAAATTTGCCCAAGGAAGATCTATCACCAGGCTGATCCAATGCATCCTCAAATCCAGATCAGGAAGAACACTAAATCAGAAACCAATTCCTAAATAATCCTTGAATCTACAGCATTTCTCAACACTGCCTTACCTCCACCGATCACCTCTAGTTGGCGTCGCGCGATCTATTTCATCTGGTGGAGATCCAGTATGCCCTCCAGAGGACCGATTGAGAAGGAAACCAAAAGGGAATCCATCAGCCGGGGCCGTCACGAATCAAATCCCTCACCGTGCCCTAGAGTCGATCTCCCATTGACCACGCACAAGAAATGGCCAAAGAGCCGACCGCTCAGTTGGAGATGATCTGGACAATGTCGGCACCGTCGAGGTCCGGCGGCTCTTCCTCAGGCAACTCGACGAGGACAAAATCGTGGGTAGAAGGAGCTCTCCGCCGGTGTCGGGTCGTCCACGCACAAGAGGGAAATCGAGAGGGAGGGAAAATGAGAGGAGAGGAAGGAAGATCCCATGCCTAAGGAGGGAGAACCGACTAAGGCACGCTGGAGGAGAAGGCCGGTGCCGGTGGTGAGCTCGCGGTGGCCGGCGATCGGGCGAGGGGAAAATCGTGAGAGGGCTCAGGAGAAAGGAAATCGCGTGAAGGAGGAGGAAATCGGGGAATGAAAAGAGAATAGAAATTAGGGCTTAATTAAATACTTAGGTTTAATTTAATTAAACTCAAAGTTTTCTCCTTAATCAACTCCCACTTAAATAGTCTTCCAAATAGACCTCCTCTATACCCGGAATCCATCCTCTCAAAACGGATCTTACGGAGCCCGTTTAAATCCCGAAAAATTTCTAAAAATTCCAGAAAAATCCAATATGATTTTTCATCCAATAACATTTATTATTTAATTTTACGGTATCTTACATTCTCCCCCACTAATAAAAATTTGGTCCCCAAATTTACTGGTCAACTTAGGGAACCCTCCTCCAAGGTAACTACCAATCCACATACTCATATGCCACTCATCCAAGTATCATAAACAAATCTCCAACCCTAGTATCATAAACATATCTCCAAACATGATAATCCACCTCCAAGTGACTAGCGACAACTCTGTGAGCTATGAACTCACCCTACTCCCGCTACTCCCACTCTGCAATCTAGCCAACTGCGGGATAAATCAACTTCCTTCTGAAAACCACAATCCACTACCAACAGATCATCCCACATCAATATAGGGCCTCAAACGATCCATCAGTCTGAGGGTGAAATCCTATACTAAAGTAAAGCTCCCAACCCAAAATCTGCTGTAACCATAATCAAAACCATGATATGAAATCACTGATCTCCATCCAAAACAAATCATACTCAATATCAATCAATCATACCAGATGATCTCCTAAACAAAGATGGAGAAAAAGGAAAGTATCCAACCTTCAACACTCACTACCAACAAACTAAATGTATCCAACAAGGTCTGTCAGATCTCATCATCTCATCCTTTCTGAAAATCGAATATCTACAGTAGAGGAATGTAAATCCAAAGTCAAAGTGTCCCACAACCTGCCGACTAAAAGTCTACCCATCAAGAGAGTATCTCCACCACCCTCATCATCATCCTATATATGTCCCTCGACAAATATCAATAAAAGGTCGAACCCTCCAATCTGAGATATAGCCTACAAGACCTGATAAAATGATCATGTGGTCAAGGTCTTGAGCCACCTAATAAAGACAATGTTAATTGAGTCGTCTAACCATTGTCTTGTACCCCAACATACTGTGATTGCTCCACCTGAGGTTCAGCAACCTCCAGCATCGAGCAATGAACACAAAGATAGAGGAACGCTACAACTAAATAGCTGATCAAAATATCCGTCAATCAACGCTCTGCACCTCAAAGATCATCATCTGAAATTATACCCAGTTACGATCGGACCTCCTAGGTATTACTCAACTAACACCATTCCTCCACACCATTGCGGGGTATACATCACTAAGTACATCGTGGGTATCTAATCATATCCAATATTTCCATGAGTCAGGATCTCCCATGGAACAACGTCAGGCGAGTCGACTGATCACCGCCTTATAATCCATCAATGTAACGAAGAAGTAGAGAACTACTCTCTCTCCAAACACCTCAAGGAAATCACTAAGTGATGACCTGATCTCCAAAAATATTCTCTGCTTCTTCCTTCACGTGGTACTGGGTCACGTAAAGGTTAAGCGGCTAACTTCAACTTTCTCACGTCAGTACAAATCGTATGTCCGAAGGTACTCTCCAACTCATACGCCCCAACTCTCATAAGTGTTAAACAGGTAGCTTAACACTTTTCCACATCAGTGGGGTATCCTATCTGAATGTACCTTCTAAGCCCCCCAACCAGGTACCGAAAATCCATAGTCAAAGTCCCCATGGAATAGGATACGTCGATCCTCTATAGATTGACTAAGCCGATAATGGTATATGGCCAATTCAGTCCTTCCTACACCGGTACAAGTCAAAATATCTAACCAAGTATGAAACATCCCAAAGATAGGAATCTCTAAAGATAGAGTAAGTCAATCCCCTACTGGTCGGACCAACAAAATAAATCGATCAACACTATCTGATCCAACAAGAGTAAATCAATCATCCATTGATGAAACTAACTAAGGTAAATCGACACCCAACCACCAAAGTCAACCTGGGTAAATCAATCCTCTACAGACAGAACTGAAAGAATCCAAATAAGTCCTACTGATCGAACTAACAAGAACACAGAACCAGCTAAAATAAGTCAAGCCCCAACTATACCAGTCAACCAGGTAAAACAATCCTCAACTAATCGAGCCAATAAGAGTAAACTGATACTCTACTAACTGAATCAATATGAGTACATAGATATCCTCCACTATCTAGCTAATAATAACAAGGACTGGTATGTGACTCTAAATCTCAACCAACTAGTCGTAGCAGTAACTAACACAAAGGGTAGTATGATATAACAAATCCCTTGAGACTGTAATCCTTGATCTCCATTAGGTCAACCGTGATCAATGATTGACCCCACACATGCAATGGATGCTACAAACAAATAGGCATGTACTAACCAAAGAGTACTAACACATGTCATAACTAACTATCATGGGCAACAATACATACACCAACAGAAATGTATGCTAACAATATGCAAACATACCTCCTATAGCCCGGGAGATGTCCTGTTGCTGCCTAGTCCCAAAACCAGAAAAGTCACATCAAGAGAAACCAAAACACGAAATCCGAAAACACGAATAACAGGCATCGTACCTGCTCTGATATCAAAAATTGATATAAGATAAATCTCGAAAAATCCAAAACAAAAACAAAACAGGCATCGTACCCGCTCTGATACCAAAAAATGTGTATCAGATAAATCTCGAAAAACCAAAACGCATAGCAAGTATCGTATACCTACTCTGATACCAAAAATTGGTATCAGATAATTCTCGAAAATCTAAAACAAAACAAAACAGGTATCGTACCCGCTCTGATACCAAAAATTGTCACGCCCCAAAGGAGTCCCTGCCAAACAAAAATCCGGCAGAATCTCCCCTGTACCAGTGACAATATGAAGCATCACTACAAGCAAAATACATCAGCCACATGCGGCTGGAATATTTATATACACAACCACGCAGTTATAATAATAGCCCACACGGCTAGAATGAAACAATCACAACCACGCAGTTATATATAAAACAGCCCACACGGCTGTACCAAAAACCAACAAAGCGGAAAAACGAAAACGGAAAGCCCACATAAGACAAATAGATACAATGCATGCCGACACGGCTTAAACACAAATACAACACCAAAAGAATAAGATAGCCACATGGCTAAACACAAATACAATGCCACGAATAAGAAACGAATATACAATAGAAAATGAACACAGTCTTCGGATGTGACGTAGGACCCGACAGACAGGATACTCCGAGCGACACTCCAACCATCTACCTGAAAACATAAAAATATACATGCGGTGGTGAGTATAGGTAACTCAGCGGGTAATAGAAAAGATAGTGCATGGTCCATAAACAACATGGAGATCACAAGTATACAGTCTCAGTAGGGAATAAAGAACATGATCATACTATCATAATCAATGCACCTAAACATATCTGACATAATAACCTGACATATAAACTGTACAAACCACAACTAATATAATGACAGATACATACCCAATCTGGAATCGACACAAGGTACAAAGATCAGTAAACTCACTGGATCTGTAACAGATATACCTGTGACACCTGTGCAATATAAGTACGACTGCATATACATGTAAAATAAATGACATGTATGCATCATGACAACCATATGCAACAAGCATATCTCAAACAAGTGCAACATCCACAATCACATGCAACTAGTATCTACTAGGCATGTATGCAAGTATATATCCACCGATGCACCGCGCATCCTATGCAAATGTGCATGCATGCTCCATGGTCACCCCCGACACCTCTCCAGACACCACGACCCCAGTATGGCCGAGAGGCTTGGGTCCGTGACAAACCGTACAAACCTCACGCACGTAACCGCTATAAAGTGACTGAGGCGACAGTATACTATGTGTTATCTAACTACATAGCTAAGGGTCCCTGACCACTCACAACTCAAGCCCTCTAACTACTGTACCCTCAAGATCCACTACTCCAGAGTGGTCGAGGCTGACAGAGTAAAAATACTGAGCAGCTGAGTAAGCGCGACAGGACATAGCTCCACTCCCAGCTACCACTCTCCATCAGTGGTAGAGTGGACAACTATAAAAACTGACAACCCTCTCAACTACAAAGGAGACGATAGTCGTCAGTATGCAATGAATGATGAACATGATATATATATAATCATGATACAGACACCGTCATCATCCATGCAAACTCTAACTCCACATAAGCACTCCACCACATGAATATAATCGTCATGGTAAATCCACACATCCCACCAAATACACGTACACAACTACACACGTATAATCAACCAAAACTCTCCACCGATCCCACTGGACACATATGCACAGAACACAAGTACAATCAACATGTATCCTCCAATAATAAACACATCAAACACGTGTATAAACCACAAACATACAATCAACACAACTCCTCTAATCATCACACCGGACAAATGTGTACACGACATACAAATGGACAATCATCATATGAACACTGCCAACGAACCATACACTACCATACACACTCTACATGTGCACAAATACCACAGAGTATAGATAATCCAAAGTGTAGACTGTATAAGAATTAAATAGATCATCATAAGGGTCAAGCATAAGTATCAAGCAGGAAAATAACCAACGAACACGATATAAGGTAAAGCAGCCTAAACCATCACATAATAACCATGCACTAAGCTCAATAAAAATCTACATAGAGGCAAAGGAAGAAATACCCGCCTTAAAAAGTAGATCGAGTCAAATCATCCCATGTCGAGACGCTCGTCCCAAATCCAAGTCCTGCATCAATCAATATATATATTTTTATTTAGCTAAATTTACAAGAATTAAAATAGCTAAATAAAATCTCTACCCAATTCGGATAACTCCACTTAAACCTGATCACTATTTAATCCTCCAAATAATCCTTAATCCAACTCCTTCTAGATCCAAACAAAATCCACAATCTATTAATCAATCCAAAACTCAGTAATCAACACCTCTTGATTCCAACTCACATAATTCATCATCAAACAAATACTAATCCAAACTCATCATAAATCCTTCTAATCATAAACTAAACACCTCACATCTAATAATCAATCTAATGCTCCTAATGACAAACATGAAACCATGATATTCATCCAATCCCAATACAACTTAATCAATATATCACCTAAATGCAACCAAAACTCCATAGTTAGCTCACCTTGATCCAAAACAAAATCCACACCCTGTGAGGAAGAAATCCAAGGTTTGCTGTGGAGAAAAATGGAGCTTCTCCACCCATTTACAGCTGGTCCAACACAAATAGATACCCAAAATCAACACCTAGCATAAATCCAATACACAATCCTCAACCAATACATTCTCAATTAAGATTAAACCCAATAATTCATCCATCTCTTTGTTATCAATCCAATATATAGTCACTGCCATCCAAACAAAACACCCTAAATCAGTAGAAACCTAATCTAGCAATATACCAACGAAACCAACAGAATTACCTCATTTGAACATCACTTACCTTGAGAGGTTGCAGTTGATCCACACTCACAGCCCATAGAAATTCCAGCAACAGCATCCACTGATCAGCCAAGAAAGGGGAACAAGAAATTCAGCAACTCACCACCCAGAACCAATCCTTTCCAAGATCGGTTCAGGAAACAATTGCACAACAATGGATTTGCTGGAACTCTAACAAACCAGACCACACTTACCTCAGATGAACCTTAATTCTTCAGCCGAAACTCCAATCAACCACAAGGAGGAAGAAGGTCAAGATTTGCTCAAGGAAGCTCTATCACCAGGCTGATCCGATGCATCCTCAAATCCAGATCAGGAAGAACACTAAATCAGAAACCAATTCCTAAATAATCCTTGAATCTACAGCATTTCTCAACATTGCCTTACCTCCACCGATCGCCTCTAGTTGGCGTCGCGCGATCTATTTCATCTGGTGGAGATCCAGTATGCCCTCCAGAGGACCGATTGAGAAGGAAACCAAAAGGGGATCCATCAGCTGGGGCCGTCACGAATCAAATCCCTCACCGTGCCCTAGAGTCGATCTCCCATTGACCACGCACAAGAAATGGCCAAAGAGCCGACCGCTCAGTTGGAGATGAACTGGACAATGTCGGCACCGTCGAGGTCCGGCGGCTCTTCCTCAGGCAACTCGACGAGGACAAAATCGTGGGTAGAAGGAGCTCTCCGCCGGTGTCGGGTCGTCCGCGCACAAGAGGGAAATCGAGAGGGAGGGAAAATGAGAGGAGAGGAAGGAAGATCCCACGCCTAAGGAGGGAGAACCGACTAAGGCACGCTGGAGGAGAAGGCCGGTGCCGGCGGTGAGCTCGCGGTGGCCGGCGATCGGGCGAGGGGAAAATCGTGAGAGGGCTCAGGAGAAAGGAAATCGCGTGAAGGAGGAGGAAATCGGGGAATGAAAAGAGAATAGAAATTAGGGCTTAATTAAATACTTAGGTTTAATTTAATTAAACTCAAAGTTTTCTCCTTAATCAACTCCCACTTAAATAGTCTTCCAAATAGACCTCCTCTATACCCGGAATCCATCCTCTCAAAACGGATCTTACGGAGTCCGTTTAAATCCCGAAAAATTTCTAAAAATTCCAGAAAAATCCAATATGATTTTTCGTCCAATAACATTTATTATTTAATTTTACGGTATCTTACAGAAAGCATGCCTCGTCTCTAGCATCCCTTGGAGCATTGGTGGTGGCCGAAATTCTTCATCCTTGGAGGAGTTTATTGTGGCCGAAATCTAGAAGAAAGAAGGAAGGTGGAAAGGTGGTTCTCATCTCGGAAGATCGTTGCCCACACAACGTCCGAGGTTAGAAGAGGAATATGGTAGAAGATCAAGAGGTCTTTCTAAAAGGTATAACTAGTATTTTTCCTTTCCGCATCATACTAGTTATTTTTGGAAATAATACCAAATACAAGAGGCATATGATTTTAGTGTTTCGAATATGTTTTTCGATGTTGTGTTCTTTTGTTTTATTTTTCCTTGTGATTTGATTGTTCTTTTCGGTTAACCTAAAGTTATTTTAGGAAATTAAATATTAGCTTTCCATAAAAGGTTTTGTCTAGTCGGTGGTGGTCGCTCACATATCCAAGAAGGCCGTGTGCCTCGCCACGTCAGTACTGGGAACCAATTATGAAAAATAATATTTAATGAAATTAATAACTTAAGGTGATTTGGGTCGAACGTGTTAAATTCCGCATGAGACCCAAGTCAAGACCTAAAAGAACAAATAGATTAAGTTTTGGATCAAACGTGTTAAGTTCCGTTGGCGTTCCAAAATTTAATTTAAAAGAACACATGGTAGCTAGGAAAATGTTTAGACCTTTGTACAAAATTTTTGTACAGTGGAACCTCTAGGCTTTCCGAGTAGCAACCAACAATTGGTATCAGAGCTAGGGTTTTGCCTCTGTGTATTTGGTATTAGTTTAATTATGCACATTTCATACATAATTTAGGCAGGTTAATAGTAGGATGTGCTAACTTTGTGGATGCAGGATCCAACTATTATGGCTTATAGTTATTATGTGTGTGATTGGACCCTTGGACATGTCAAGGGCATTTTATTGTGTGTGCATGATTGTATTATAAAATACAGCAGGAGCTGTATTTAGTTTTATTAGGATTTTATTTTTTGATCTAGTTACATGTACATTCCTTTTATGGAATATAGGATCAATGGATGTAAATTTTATTTTATGTTCGATCTAGTTTACATGTACATTCCTCTGAGGAATATAGGATTGAAAAATGTAAAATTCTATTTATGTCGTGGAACGAATCTTACAAGGCGTGGAACCTTTTGAGGACCAGCGGCGCAGCGGAACAAGGAGCAAGATGGATGCGACAACTAGACCCAGTGGCGGTGGCCAAAGATGGCAGCAGCTAGGGTTGATGACACACGGAGGATAGCAATAGATAAAAGCCATAATAGTTGAAAATTAGTTTTTATATTTATTGCTTTTTATGCTGTGTTGTGTGTGCTTGTTAGTATACATGTTAGGTAGACTAGCATAGGCAAAATTCCTCACTTTAAATAACTAAGTGGGAGAGGGATTTATTTTTAAATAAATTCCACGGTCTCCATTACTGGTTTATAAGTGATGCAACAAGCTTGCGCGTTGGCTCTGAGTGCCTTCCTCCATATCGGATGAGCTTGTTTGTGGATCACTAGCTTAAACTTCCATTTTGGATGACTATAGGAAGTTAATTAAGAGCGTGTGATCTTCCCCATCGGAAGGGGCACAATCTTATTAATGGACTTAGTGTCAAGTAATGGTATACAATTAGGCACATTTAATAGTATCCTCCCCATCGGAGTCACTGCTATTATTTGTGTGACCGAAGTAAACCAACTATTAATTTGTCAAATAAATAGGTTGACAAGATAATAAAATTAAAACCCCCTCTTACAAATGTTTGATTTTGTATACGTCCACACTATCGTGGCATACAAAATTCACGGTGTTTGAGGTAATTTTATTTGTCATAAAGATTTATTAACAAGATAATTAATGGGTAAACCCCTCCTCTTACAAATGTTTAATTTTGTATACGTCCACACTATCGTGGCATGCAAAATTCACGGTGTTTGAGGTGTTGGTGAATTTTAATAATATTGTTTGAGGAATCAATGTTATTTTAAATTCAAAAGGTTTTGACCAAATATTTGATCAAAGACAGATCAACTATTAATTTTATTCGTCATAAAGTAAAGTTGACGAGATAATAAAATTAATGGATAAAATCTCCTTTTTGATTTTGTATACGACCACACTATCGTGACATACAAAATTCATAGGGATTTTTAAGAATTGATCTTGACCAAATATTTTTGTGATTCTTAGGATTTAAAATGTTTGTCAATCCCCTAGTTGTTATACTATAGAAAAGACTTAGTAGTCCCAAATGTAATGATTGGAAATAGGACTTGGACATTAAGGTAGACTGTCTTCTTAGAACTAAGAACAATTTAGGTGTATTTAATTCATTAGTTGAAACATGTCTAGTGGTGTTATCTACCAGAACCTGGAGTGTAGATACAGATGCCATTAATCATGTCTACAATTCATTGCAGGGTTCCAGGAAACCCGACAACTAAATAAAAATAAAAAACACCGTCCACATGGGCACTACTGCAAAAGTAGCAGAGGTTTATTCTCTAATAGGAATAAAATTTGGATTATTAGAAATTGTCTTTACATACTAAGTTTAGAAAGAACCTGATTTCAGTTTCTAAACTATTATAGAATAGATATTGTGTCTATTTTGATAATAAAGTTGTTATCAAGAAAAATAGGGAAGTTATCTATTCTGGTATGTTGGTTGACAATTTATAATCCAATAACTCCCACGATGCAACAAATGGAAATTAGTAACACATCTTCTAACTTAAGAGAAAGCAACCTTCGAAAATGAATCAATATATCTTTGACATCTAAGGCTAGGTTATATTAACTTAAGTAGGATTCATTGGTAGTTGATGAACTTTTGGGTTCATTAGTAGTGGAAATCTTTCCAACCTGCGAGTCTTACTTGGAAGGAAAATAACCAAGGAGCTTTTAAGTCTAAGGGGTATGGAGCCAAAGATATATAGGAATTGGTTCATTCTGATTTGTGTGATCCTATGACTATCAAGACAAAAGGTATTTTCAAATATCTCGTCTATTTTATAGACAACTATTTGAGATACGGATACATTTACTTGATGTGCCGCAAGTCTAAGTGCTTTGATTAGTTCAAAGAGTACGAGGCTGATGTGGAGAAATGTCAAAGTAAACGTATCAAGACACTACGGTGAGATTGTAGTGGCAAGTACCTTTTTGGGAGAATTTAGGAGTCACTTATCAGAAGTAGGGATTCAATCCCAACTAACAACACCTGGTATACCCCAACATAATGGTGTAGAAAAAGGAAGGTATAAGACTCTTATAGAAATAAGTAGATTAATGATGAGTTATTTAGAAAATTACCAAATTCATTTTAAGGATATACTCTGAAAACGGAAGTGAACATAGTACCTTCCAAAGTCAGAACTCTCTAATAGAATTGCTGAATAGGCGTAAGCCTGTTTTGAAGCATATTCGGTTTCGGGTAGTCCAGCACATATGCTGAAGAGAGACAATGATAAGTTGGACAGGAATTCACTTGTTTGTGAGTTATCCTAGAGAAATGAAAGTAGGTTTATAGTCTTAAAAATCAGAAGGTCATTGATAGTATCAATGACTGATTTTTAGAAAAGGACTATGTAATAAACCAAGTGCCCATAAGTAAATTTGTTCTTACGGAAATAATAAAAGACATGTCTAATCTAATACCAACTGTACAAGATGAGATACCACAAGGAAACTGCTACACGTATCACAAATTATACACAATTGCAGAAAGTGCCTCATCATAGTGGGAGGGTTGTTAGGCAACCTAAAAAGATTCATGTTTTGGGAGAATTTTTGGACTCGATCCTAGGAGGACATGAACCTGATCTCTGGACATATGACGAAGCACTCCAAGATAAAGATGCAGCATCTTGGCAAAGAGTAATGAATAATAGAATTAGAATATATGTATTCTAATAAAGTTTGGAAGCTTGTAGAACCACCAAATGGTGTAAAAGCCTTTGGGTGTAAAAAGGTCTATAATAGGAAAAGAGGGATAGACAGGAAGGTAGAAACTTTCAAAGCAAGGCTTGATGAAAAAGGAAACTTTTTCACTGGTAGCCATGCTTAAGTCTATCCGGATTCTTTTATCTATTTGGCAAGTGGATGTCAAGACAGCATTCTTTAATGGAAGTCTTGAAGAAAGCATCCATATAAAGCAACCAGAAGGATTCATTGCAAAGGGCTAAGAGCATCTTGTGTGCAAGCTCAATCAGTCTATGGACTGAGGCAAAGTTTCAAGGTCTTGGAACATCTGGCTTATCAAAGTAATCCAAACCTATGGATTTATTTAGTAACCGGATAAGTCTTGTGTATATAAAAGGTGTGATGGAAACTTGGTGGTATTTCTTGTACTATACGTAGATAACATTTTTGGTAGTTGGAAACAATATCAAAATGTTGTCAGAAGTAAGGGTATGGTTATCCAAACAATTCGATATAAAGGACTTGGGAGAATGTATATATTCTTGAGATCAAAGTAATAAGGGATCGCAAGAAAAGAATATTTTACTTATCTCAAGCTTTATACAAAATCCTTGCTCGTTTTAAGCATGCAAAACTCCAAGAAAGGTTTCTTACCTTTTTAGTATGGGGTAACTTTATCTAAAGATATGTCTCCGTAGACATCAAAGGAGATAAAGGAAATAAAGGCAGTTCTTTATGCTTCGGCTGTCGGAAGCCTAATGTATGCTATGCACGAGATCAGAAATCTGTTTTGCCAAGGGCATAGTTAGCAGATATCAAAGTAACCCTAGACAAGGACAATAGACTGCAGTAAAGCATATATTAGTACCTTAGAGGCACTAGAGATTATATGCTAGCTTACAAGGCAGTTAATTTGGTCCCTGTGGGTTGCACGGATTTTGACTTCCAATAGGGACAATAATAAGTCAACCTCAGGGTTTTGTGTTTACTTTAGGAGGTAAAGTCATAACTATGGAAGGGTGATAAGCATAGGTGTTTTTCTAGACTCCACCATAGAAGCTTAGTATATGGCAAGCCTCTGAGGTGGCCATAAAAGTTGAATGACTCAATAACCTCAAGATAGACTTAGATATGATTTCTGATTTGTCCAAAGATTATTACAATTTATAGTAATAATATTGGTGCAGTAGCAAACTCGAAGAAACCATAAGTCTATAAGGCAAGTAAACACAATAGAGTGCAAGTACCACCCAATACGAGAAATCGTATAAACGAGGAAAAGTTGTTGCCGCCTAGATTGCATCAGGTGATGACCTATAGAGCCTTTCACTAAAGTCCTTAAGGCAAGAGCTTTTGATGGGCATGTTGAAGGGTTGGGAATCAGATGTATGGCAGCAGATATAACAGCTTAGTCTTTTAGTATAAGTGAGAGATTGTTAGGATGTATACTAAAAGCCTAGCTTTTGGTATAAACATTTATCTAGAAATAAGAATCACATTGGTCAAATGACTACATTTATGATAAATATAGTTGTTCAATTAATTTATATTGTAGATAATATGGTGTGTGGTGTCACACACAGAGGATCATGTTATCAGTACCTTATAAATTATAAACAGTAGCTCACGACCATGATGGAAAGGAACAAACCATTGGAAGGTCGTAGTGTAATTAGGTGTTAGTTTATCTTAACTATATAATTACACTAGTACACTAAGAGTGTATTGAGTAGGACCATTAGAGGTCGTTTCTTTTATACTGACTTTATAAAGGAACAAAGACCTCAGTTATTATGGAAGTGTGTGCTCTTAATCCTAATATAATAACAAGCACATATATTTGATATTTGTTTATTTAATTTATCAATGGGTGAGATTTAGTACGATGAATCAATAAGCCCGATAAGTTGGGAAATAATATCACTTATAGTGTGTGTTGTTGATTATAGAAGGAAACTGTGTCCTAGTAATCTAGGTTGAGAATGTCCCCAAGAGGAGCTCATAAGGATTGCCATGTTAAACCCTATAGGTGGACTTAGTCCGACATGACGATGAAGTTGAGTGGTACTACTCTTGGAGCTTGATATTAATTAAGTGAGTTGTTGGTAACTTACTAAATTAGTGGACATTTGTTATCTTAAACACAGGGAGACTAACACACTCATAATAAGAAGGAGCCCAAAATGTAATTTGGGATTGGTGCGGTAGTTCAATAATAGTTCTTTAGTGGAATGAATTATTATTGATAAAATTAAGTTGTGTGTTCGGGGTGAACACGGGATGCTTAATTTTATCGAGAGACCAAAACCAATTCCTCCTCTCGGTCCCTATCATAGCCTCTTAATTATAGAGTACTATACTCACCTATACCCACCTTCTTACCCATCCCATAAGGGGCCGGCCAAGCTAGCTTGGAGACCAAGCTAGGGCCGGCTAAAGTTTGGTTCATGGGTGCTTCAAGGTGGCCGGCCCTAGCTTGGGTTCAAGCTTGGTGTGGCCGACCCAAATTAAAATAAAAAAGTTTTTTATTTTTTAAAATGTTTCTTATGTGGATAACATGTTTTAAAAGAGAGTTTAAAAATTTAAATATTTCCTTTTATAAGATTCTACAAAAGATTAAGAGAAGAGCTAAATCTCTTTCCTTATTTGTAGATTAAAAGGTTGATTTTAATTTTGGTAAAAACTTTCCATTTTAACCATGTTCATGATTTAAAAGAAAGTTTAAAAAATTAATAATTCTATTTTATTAGTTTCTACAAAAGATTAAGAAAAGATTTGATATCTTTCCTTATTTGTAGATTAAAAGAGATTTTAATTTTTAGAGATAATTTTCTTTTTATCCACATGTTTAAAAGAAAGATTTTAATTTATTAAATTTCCTTTTTATAAACCAATCATGAAGGGATTAAATTATTGGAGAAATTTTTATAAATTTCCGGAAACAAATTAGGAAGGTTTTAATTCTTGATTGAATTAAATTTCCTTTGATTGGAAGTTTGTTGTGTGGCCGGCCATGTTCATTAAGAAGAGGAATTTGATTTTAATTAATTAAATTTTATTTTTCATGGCAAAGGAATAAAGGAAGTTTTTATTAAAGTTTCCTTATTTGCCAAAACCAAGGATTATAAAAGAGGAGGTAGAGGAGCCTTCATGAGATGAACTTCTATTCTTTTTCTTTCCTCTCCTCTTTGGTTTTGGTGGCTGACCCTATTTCTCTCCTCTCCTCTTGTTGGCCGAAATTCATCTCTCGGTGGAGCTTTTGTTTGTGGCCGGATCAAGGAAGGAGAAGAAGGAGAGAAAGCAAGCCTCGTCTCTAACATCCCTTGGAGCATTGGTGGTGGCCGAAATCCTACATCCTTGGAGGAGTTTATTGTGGCTGAAATCTAGAAGAAAGAAGGAAGGTGGAAAGGTGGTTCTCATCTCGGAAGATCGTTGCCCACACAACGTCCGAGGTTAGAAGAGGAATACGGTAGAAGATCAAGAGGTCTTTCTAAAAGGTATAACTAGTATTTTTCCTTTCCGCATCATACTAGTTATTTTTGGAAATAATACCAAATACAAGAGGCATATGATTTTAGTGTTTCGAATATGTTTTTCGATGTTGTGTTCTTTTGTTTTATTTTTCCTTGTGATTTGATTGTTATTTTCGGTTAACCTAAAGTTATTTTAGGAAATTAAATATTAGCTTTCCATAAAAGGTTTTGTCTTGTCGGTGGTGGTTGCTCCCATATCCAAGAAGGTCGTGTGCCTCGCCACGTCAGTACTGGGAACCAATTATAGAAAATAATATTTAATGGAATTAATAACTTAAGGTGATTTGGGTCGAATGTGTTAAGTTCCGCAGGAGACCCAAGTCAAAACCTAAAAGAACGAATAGATTAAGTTTTGGATCAAACGTGTTAAGTTCCGCAGGCGATCCAAAATTTAATTTAAAAGAACACATGGTAGCTAGGAAAAGGTTCAGACCTTTGTACAAAATTTTTGTACCGTGGAACCTCTAGGCTTTCCGAGTAGCAACCAACACCACTGATCATGTCTGCAATTCTTTGCAGGGGTTCTAGGAAACCCGACGACTATTTGAAGGAGAGATAACCGTCTAGATGGGCAATGCTACTAAGGTGGTGGCTGTTGCAGTGGTAGATGTCTACTTATCTTTTGATAGGAATAGAAATTTGATTTTAAGAAATTGTCTTTATGTACCCAGTTTTAGAAAGAATTTAATTTCAGTTTCTAAACTGTATTTGGATGGATATTCAGTTTTCATTAGTAACAATGTGGTTATAAAGAGAAATATGGTGATTATCTGTTCTGGTGCATTAGTTGGCAATTTATATACTTTAAATCCAATTTCTCCCACAAAGCAAAATATGAAAATTAATAACACATCTTCTAACTCTAATAAGAGAAAAGAACCTTCGGAAATGAACCAAACGTATCCTTGGCATCTAAGGCTTGGTCATATTAACTTAAGTAGGATTCAAAGGCTTGTAGCCGATGGACTCTTGGGTTCATTAGAGTTGGAAAACTTTCCAACATGTGAATCCTACTTGGAAGGTAAAATGACCAAGAGACCTTTTAAGGCCAAGGGGTATAGAACCAAAGATGTGTTAGAACTAGTTCATTCTGATTTGTGTGATCCTATGTCTATCTAGGCAAGATGTGGTTATTAATACTTCATCTCCTTTATAGACGATTATTCAAGATACGGATACATTTACCTTATGTGCCGCAAGTCTAAATGTTTTGACAAGTTCAAAGAATATAGGGTTGATGTGGAGAAACATCTTGGTAAAAGTATCAAGACACTACGGTCTAACCGTGGTGGCGAATACCTCTTTGGAGAGTTTAGGAATTACTTATCAGAAGTCGGAATTCAATCCCAATTGTCTGCACCTGGTACACCCCAACAGAATGGTGTGGCAGAATGAAGGAATATGACTCTTATGGAAATGGTTAGATTGATGATGAGTTATTCAGAATTACCAAATTCGTTTTGGGGATATGCTTTAGAAACAGTAGTGTACATTCTGAATATGATACCTTCTAAAACAGTTTCTTCTACTCCCATAGAATTATGGAATGGGCATAAGCCTAATTTGAATCATATCCGGATATGGGGTAGTCCAGCACATGTGCTGAAGGGATATACTGACAAGTTGGTATCACGTACAGAAGTTTATCTATTTGTGGGATATCCTAAGGGAACGAAAGGTGGTTTGTTTTATAATCCTAAAAATCAGAAGATCATTATTAGCACCAATGCTCGATTTTTAGAGGAAGATTATGTAATGAACCATAAACCCATGAGTGAAATATTTATAGAAGAAATAAGAGAGGACATGCCTACTTTAATACCAACAGTACAAGATGAAGTACCACTGGAAACTGCAACACGTGTCGCACATGATGCATAACCAGAGACAGTGGCTCATCGTAGTGGAAGGGTTGTGAGGCAACCTAAGAGATTCATGTTTTTGGGAGAGTCTTCAGACTTGTTCCCGCGTAAACATGAACCTGATCCCCGGACATATGATGAAGCACTCCAATATATAGATGCAGTATCTTGGCAAAAGACAATGAATTCAGAAATAGAATCTATGTATTCTAATAAGGTCTAGGAGCTTGTATAACCACCTGATAGTGTAAAAGCCGTTGGATGTAAGTGGATCTACAAAAGGAAAAGAGGGGCAGACGGGAAGGTAGATACCTTCAAAGCAAGGCTTATTGTGAAAGGGTACACTCAGAAAGAGGGAATCGATTATGAGGAGACTTTTTCGCCAGTAGCTATGCTAAAGTCTATCCGGATTGTAACACCCACGAATTATTTAAGCTATACATATGGGTATTCTAGTTTAGAATAAAAAGGGAAATGGAAATAGAACCAAAAAGAACTAAAAAGAGAGAGGAGTTAAGGTTTGAACCTTGAACCTCTCACAATAGATAAGGCTAAATTGGTGTATGATAACCACTAGAATTATGAATGATATATGAATAACAAGGAATGGAAATTGTAGTTAAAGGTAAGAATATGATTAAGTAAAGAAGCAATAGAAAATCAAGTAGCTTTCCTCCTCTTCCTCTTGGTTAAGAGAAGAAGCAAGCAAAAGGACAAATTGCCTTTTTCTTCTTCTTACCATTTTCATGGGAATGGAGAGAGTGAGGGAATAGAGGAGTTAAGTGGATGAATTGAGACATTCTCCTTTCTTTTTACTTCCTCATTAAGGATAAATAGGAATAAGAGAAGAGAAGGGAAAGAAATGTTGGCCACTTCTTCCTCCTTCTTCTTCCTCCTCCTTTCTCCTTGCTCCTCCACCGAGACCCAAAACTCCTCCCTCCCTTCACTAGAAGGAGACCTCAAGATCTACTCCTTACAAGCAAGAGAAGAAAAAAAAGAGAAGGAGAACTAGGAAGAGAAGCTTCTACTTCCTCTTCACAAGAGTACTTTTTCTCTTAACTAAGCAACAAGTTGTGAGTATCCCCTCACCTGTGGTACAAGTTGTTCATATGTTATGTCTTCCATGAGTTTAGATTGTGTAAAATAAAAACCTAAGGTTCTTCTTGAAACTTTCGGCCATGGTAAGATTAAAGACTTAGGAAAGCTTAAATCCAAATCTAATGTGCTCATGGTTTCCTTTATGATATGATATGAAATTCTTATGCTTATATGTTGTTAAAAACCTAGACACCTTCACTTAGGGTTTCGGCCATGGTGAGATTAAAGGCTTGGGAAAACTTAAAACTAAATCTAATATGCTCATGGTTTTCTTTATGATATGATATGAAGTTTGTTAGAGTGTATAGTAAAAGTCTAGCTTTTGGTATAAACATTTATCTAGAAATAAGAATCACATTGGTCAAATGTCTACATTTATGACAAATGTAGTTGTTCAATTAATTTATATTGTAGATAACATGGTGTGTGGTGTCACACACAGAGGATCATGTTATCAGTATCTTATAAATTATAAACAGTAGCTCACGACCATAATGGAAAGGAACAAACCATTGGAAGGTCGTAGTGTAATTAGGTATCAGTTTATCTTGACTGTATAATTACACTAGTACACTCAGAGTGTATTGAGTAGGACCATTTGAGGTCGTTTCTTTTATACTGACTTTAGAAAGAAACAAAGACCTCGGTTATTATGGAAGTGTGTGCTCTTAATCCTAATATAATAACAAGCACATATATTTGATATTTATTTCTTTAATTTATCAATGGGTGAGATTTAGTTCGATAAATCAATAAGCCTGA
Source organism: Zingiber officinale (assembly GCF_018446385.1). Classification (NCBI taxonomy): domain Eukaryota; kingdom Viridiplantae; phylum Streptophyta; class Magnoliopsida; order Zingiberales; family Zingiberaceae; genus Zingiber; species Zingiber officinale. The sequence continues at coordinate 55,230,426 of NC_056006.1, read as the reverse complement.
TAAGTTGGGAAATGGTATCACTTATAGTCTGTGTTGTTGATTATAAAAGGAAACTATGTCCTAGAGATACTAGGTTGATAATGTCCTCAAGAGGAGCTCATAAGGATTGTCATGTTAAACCCTGCAGGTGGACTTAGTCCGACATGATAATAAGGTTGAGTGGTACTACTCTTGGACTAAGTTATTAATTAAATGAGTTGTCAGTAACTCACTTAATTAGTGGACATTCGATATCTTAAACACAGGGAGACTAACACACTCATAATAAGAAGGAGCCCAAAAATATAATTTGGGATTGGTGCGGTAGTTCAATAATAGTTCTCTAGTGGAATGAATTATTATTGATAAAATTAAGTTGTGTGTTCGGGGCGAACACGGGATGCTTAATTTTATCGGGAGACCAAAACCAATTCCTCCTCTCGGTCCCTATCGTAGCCTCTTATTTATAGAGTACTATACCCACCTATACCCACCTTCATACCCATGAGAAAGGGGCCGGCCAAGCTAGCTTGTGGTTCAAGCTAGGGCCGGCCAAGCCTTGGTTCATGGGTGGCCGGCCCTAGCTTGAACCCAAGATTAGGTGGCCGGCCCCCATTAAATTAAAAAGAATTTTAATTTTAATTTTTATTATGTGGAAGATATAATTTATTATAGAGAATTAAAATTAAAATATCTCTCTTTAAAAAGATCTACAAAAAGATTAAAAGAAAGAGATTAGATCTCTTTCCTTATTTGTAGATTGGAAAGATATTTTATTTTCTCTCTGAAAAATTATTCACATGTTGAAAATTAAAATTATAGAAATTTTATTTTATCAACCATGAAGGGATTTTAAAAGGAAATTTTATTTTTTAAAATTTCCAAAGACAAAAAAGGAAGTTTTAATTGTTGATTAAAATTATCCTATTTGCTCTACATGAGGTGGCCGGTCACATACAATTAATTAGGAAAATTTATTTAATTTTTTCTTAATTAATTGTTGTCAAGGAAAGTTAAGGAAATTTTGTTATAAATAAATTTCCTTATTAGCCAAAGCCAAGGAATATAAAAGAAGGGGTAGGGGTGCCTTCATGGTGAACAACCTCTATTATTTTTTCTCCCTCTTTTCCTTGGTGTGGTGGCCGGCCCTTCTCTTTCTCTCTTCTCCTCTTGTTGGCCGAAACCTATCTTCTTGGTGGAGCTTTTGTTTGTGGCCGGATCAAGGAAGGAGAAGAAGGAGAGAAAGCAAGTCTCATCTCTAGCATCCCTTGGAGCATTGGTGGTGGCCGAAATTATTCATCCTCTTTCTTTCTTCCTCTTTTGTGGTGGCCGAAACTTATCTCTTGCTTGGAGTTCTTGTGGTGGCCGGATACTACTTGGAGAACAAGAAGAAGAAAGAGAGAAAGCTTGTATCCCTTGGAGCTTGGTTGGTGTTTTGTTCTTCGTCCTTGGTGAAGCTTCTTTGTGATTGGCCGAACCTAGCTAGGAGAAGAAGAAGGTGCTTGGTGGTTTCTCATCTCGGAAGATCGTTGCCCACACAACGTCCGAGGTTAGAAGAGGAATACGGTAGAAGATCAAGAGATTTTTCTACAAGGTATAACTAGTAATTTTTCTTTCCGCATTATACTAGTTATTTATGGAAATAATACCAAATACAAGAGGCTTACGATTCTAGAATTTCGAATATGTTTTTCGATGTTGTGTACTTTTGTTTTTTTTTTCCTTGTGATTTGATTGTTCTTTTCGGTTAACCTAAAGTTATTTTAGGAAATTAAATATTAGCTTTCTATAAAAGGTTTTGTCTAGTCGGTGGTGGTTGCTCCCATATCCAAGAAGGCCATGTGCCTCGCCACGTCAGTACTGGGAACCAATTATAGAAATTAATATTTAATGGAATTAATAACTTAAGGTGATTTGGGTCGAACGTGTTAAGTTCCGCAGGAGATCCAAGTCAAAACCTAAAAGAACAAATAGATTAAGTTTTGGATCAAACGTGTTAAGTTCCGCAGGCGATCCAAAATTTAATTTAAAAGAACACATGGTAGCTAGGAAAAGGTTCAGACCTTTGTACAAAATTTTTGTACAGTGGAACCTCTAGGTTTTCCGAGTAGCAACCAACAATTGGTATCAGAGCTAGGGTTTTGCCTCTGTGTATTTGGTATTAGTTTAATTATGCACATGTCATACATAATTTAGGCAGGTTAATAGTTGGATATGCTAACTCTGTGGATAGAGGTTCCACTGACAAAAATTTTGTACAAAGGTCTCAACCTTTTCCTAGCTACCATGTGTTCTTTTAAATTAAATTTTGGATCGCCTGTGGAACTTAACACGTTTGATCCAAAACTTAATCTATTTGTTCTTTTAGGTTTTGACTTGGATCTCCTGCGGAACTTAACACGTTCGACCCAAGTCACCTTAAGTTATTAATTCCATTAAATATTAATTTCCATAATCGGTTCGATAGACGTGGCGAGGCACATGGCCTTCTTGGATATGGGAGCAACCACCACCGACTAGACAAAACCTTTTATAGAAAGCTAATATTTAATTTCCTAAAATAACCTTAGGTTAACCGAAAAGAACAATCAAATCACAAGGAAAAGAAAAACAAAAGAACACTATATCGAAAACAAATTCGAAACTCTAGAATCGTATGCCTCTTGTATTTAGTATTATTTCCAAAAATAATTAGTATGATGCGGAAAGATAAATGACTAGTTATACCTTTTAGAAAAACCTCTTGATCTTCTACCGTATTCCTCTTCTAACCTCGGATGTTGTGTGGGCAACGATCTTCCGAGATGAGAACCACCAAGCACCTTCTTCTTCTTTGCAAGTTTCGGCCATCAAAACTTCTTATAGGATGAAGAGGTTCGACAACCACCACCATGCTCCAAGGGATGCTAGAAACAAAGCTTTCTTTCTCTCCTTCTTCTTCTTCTTCTCTAAACTTGATCCGGCCACCATATGAGTCTCCACAAGAAGGATGAGGTTCGGCCATCAAAGAGAAGAAAGGAGGAGAGGATGGCCGGCCACACCAAGGAAGAAAAAGAGAGAGGAAAAATAATAGAGTTGTTACCCATGAAGGCACCTCTACCCTCTCTTTTATAATCCTTGGCCTTGGCAAATAAGGAAATTTAAATAAAAATTTCCTTAATTCTTTTGCCATTGATAAGGAAAATTTATTTAATAATTTTTTCTCATCAACAATGTGGCCGGCCACTTTAAACCAAGCAAAGGAAATTTAATTCAATCAAGAATTAAAACTTTCCTAATTTGTTTTCGGAAATTTTATAAAAAATTTCTTTAATAATTTTCCCTTCATGATGGTCAATAAAAAGGATATTTTATAAATTAAAATATTTCTTTTAAATATGTGGATAAAAAGAAAGTTAAAATTAAAATCTTTTCCAATCTACAAATAAGCAAAGATATCTAATCTTTTCTTAATCCTTGTAGAAGCTTTATAAAAGAGATATTTAATTTTTAAACTCTCTTTTTAAATCATGAACATGATTAAAAGGAAAGTTTTTACCAAAATTAAAATCAACCTTTTAATCTACAAATAAGGAAAGAAATTTAACTCTTCTCTTAATCTTTTGTAGAATCTTATAAAAGGAAAGATTTAAATTTTTAAACTCTCTTTTAAATCATGTTATCCACATAAGAAAATTTTAAAAAATAAAATTCTTTTTTATTTTAATAGGGCCGGCCACCAAAGCTTGAGTTCAAGCTAGGGCCGGCCACATGAATTCACCCATGAACCAAAACATGGCCGGCCCTAGCTTGGTCTCCAAGCTAGCTTGGCCGGCCCCCTATAGGATGGTTAAGAATGTGGGTATAGGTGGGTATAGTACTCTATAATTAAGAGGCTACGATAGGGACCGAGAGGAGGAATTGGTTTTGGTCTCCCGATAAAATTAAGCATCCTGTGTTCGCCCCGAACACACAACTTAATTTTATCAATAATAATTCATTCCACTAGAGAATTATTATTGAACTACCGCGCCAATCCCAAATTACATTTTTTGGGCTCCTTCTTATTATGAGTGTGTTAGTCTTCCTGTGTTTAAGATAACAAATGTCCACTAATTAAGTAAGTTACTGACAACTCACTTAATTAATATATAGTTCCAAGAGTAGTACCACTCAACTTCATCGTCATGTCGGACTAAGTCCACCTGCAGGGTTTAACATGACAATCCTTATGAGCTCCTCTTAGGGACATTCTCAACCTAGTATCTCTAGGACACAGTTTCTTCTATAATCAACAACACACACTATAAGTGATACCATTTCCCAACTTATCAGGCTTATTGATTCATCGAACTAAATCTCACCCATTGATAAATTAAAGAAATAAATATCAAATATATGTGCTTGTTATTATATCAGGATTAAGAGCACACACTTCCATAATAACCGAGGTCTTTGTTTCTTTATAAAATCAGTATAAAAGAAACGACCTCAAATGGTCCTACTCAATACACTCTAAGTGTACTAGTGTAATTATACAGTCAAGATAAACTGATACCTAATTACACTACGACCTTCTAATGGTTTGTTCCTTTCCATTTTGGTCGTGAGCTACTGTTTATAATTTATAAGGTACTGATAACATGATCCTCTGTGTGTGACACCACACACCATGTTATCTACAATATAAATTAATTGAACAACTACATTTATCACAAATGTAGACATTTGACCAATGTGATTCTTATTTCTAGATAAATGTTTTTACCAAAAGCTAGGCTTTTAGTATACACTCTAACAAACTCCCACTTATACTAAAAGACTAAGCTGCCATATCTGCTGCCATACATCTGATTCCCATCCCTTCAACATGCCCATCAAAAGCTCTTGCCTTGAGGACCTTAGTGAAAGGATCTATAGGTCATCACCTGATGCAATCTAGGCGGCAACAACTTCTCCTCGTTTATACGATTCCTCGTATTGGGTGGTACTTGCGCTCTATTGTGTTTACTTGCCTTATAGACTTATGGTTTCTTCGAGTTTGCTACTGCACCAACATTATTACAATAAATTGTAATAATTTTTGGACAAACCAGAAATCATATCTAAGTCTATCTTAAGGTTATTGAGTCATTCAGCTTTTATGGCTACCTCAGAGGCTTGCCATATACTAAGCTTCTATGGTGGAGTCCAGAAAAACACCTATGCTTATCACTCTTCCATAGTTATGACTTTACCTCCTAAAGTAAACACAAAACCCCGAGGTTGACTTATTATTGTCCCTATCCGATTGGAAGTCAAAATCCATGCAACCCACAAGGACTAAATTAATTGCCTTGTAAGCTAGCATATAATCTCTAGTGCCTCTAAGGTACTACAATATATGCTCTACTGCAGTCCACTGTCCTTGTCCAGGGTTACTTTGATATCTGCTAACTATGCCCTTGGCAAAACAGATTTCTGATCTCGTGCATAGTATACATTAGGCTTCCAACACCCGTAGCATAAAGAACTGCCTTTATTTCCTTTATCTCCTTTGAAGTCTACAGAGACATATTTTTAGATAAAGTTCTCCATCCTGAAAAGGTAAGAAACCTTTCTTGGAGTTTTGTATGCTTAAAACGAGCAAGGATTTTTCCGATGTATGAAGCTTGGGATAAGTAAAATATTCTTTTCTTGCGATCCCTTATTACTTTGATCTCAAGAATATATACATTCTCCCAAGTCCTTTATATCGAATTGTTTGGACAACCATACCCTTACTTCTGATAACATTTTGATATTGCTTCCAACTACCAAAAATGTTATCTAAGTATAGTACAAGAAATACCACCACGTTTCCATCACATCTTTTGTATACACAAGACTTATCCGGTTAATAAATCCATAGATCTGGATTACTTTGATAAACCGAAAGTTCCAAGACCTTGAAGCTTTGCCTCAGTCAATAGACTGATTGAGCTTACACACAAGATGCTCTTAGCCCTTTGCAATGAACCCTTCTGGTTGCTTTATATGGATGTTTTCTTCAAGACATCCATTAAGGAATGCTGTCTTGACATCCACTTGCCAAATAGATAAAAGAATCCGGATAGACTTAAGCATGACTACCAATGAAAAAGTTTTCTTTTTCATCTAGCCTTGCTTTGAGAGTTTCTACCTTCCTGTTTATCCCTCTTTTCCTAATATAGACCTTTTTACACCCAAAGGCTTTTATACCATTTGGTGGTTCTATAAGCTTCCAGATTTTATTAGAATGCATATAATTTAATTCTGTTATTCATTACTCTTTGCCAAGATATTGCATCTTTATCTTGGAGTGCTTCGTCATATGTCCGGAGATCAGATTCATGTCCTCCAGGGATCGAGTCCAAAAAACTCTCCCAAAACATAAATCTTTTTAGGTTGCCTAACAACCCTCCCACTACGATGAGGCACTTTCTTCAATTGTGTATCATTTGTGATACGTGTTGCAGTTTCCTTGTGGTATCTCATCTTGTACAGTTGGTACTAGATTAGACATGTCTTTTATTATTTCCTTAAGAACAAATTTTCTTATGGGCATGAGGTTTATTATATAGTTCTTTTCTAAAAATCGATCATTGATACTAATAATGACCTTCTGATTTGTAAGACTATAAACCTACTTTCATTTCTCTAGGATAACCCACAAACAAGTGAATTCCTGTCCAACTTATCATTGTCTCTCTTCAGCATATGTGGTGGACTACCTGAATTCGAATATGCTTCAAAATAGGCTTACGCTTATTCAGCAATTCTATATGAGTAGAGAGTTATGAATTTGGAAGGTACTATGTTCACTTCCGTTTCCAGAGTATATCCTTAAAATGAATTTGGTAATTTTCTAAATAACTCATCATCAATCTACTTATTTCCATAAGAGTCCTATACCTTCCTTTTTCTACACCATTTTGTTGGAATATACCTAGGTGTAGTTAGTTGGGATTGAATTCCTACTTCTGATAAGTGACTCCTAAATTCTCCCAAGAGGTACTTGCCACTACGATCTCACCGTAGTGTCTTGATACTTTTACCTTGACATTTCTCCACATCAACCTCATACACTTTGAACTAATCAAAGCACTTAGACTTGTGGCACATCAAGTAAATGTATCCGTATATCAAATAGTTGTCTATAGAATAGATGAAATATTTGAAACAACCTCTTGCTTGGATAGTCATAGGATCACACAAATCAGAATGAACCAATTTCAACATATCTTTGACTCCATACCCCTTAGACTTGAAAGCTTCTTGGTTATTTTTCCTTCCAAGTAAGACTCGCAGGTTGGAAAGATTTCCACTACTAATGAACCCAAAAGTTCATCAGCTACCAATGAATCATACTCAAGTTAATATAACCTAGCCTTAGATGCCAAAGATATAATTGGTTCATTTACGAAGGTTACTTTCTCTTAAAGTTAGAAGATGTGTTACTAATTTCCATTTGTTGCATCGTGAGAGTTATTGGATTTATAAATTGCCAACCAACGTACCAGAACAGATAACTTCCCTCTTTTTCTTAATAACAACTTTGTTATTAAAAGAGACAGAATATCATGTTCTTTGAATAGTTTAGAAACTGAAAACTAGTTCTTTCTAAACTTGGTGCGTAAAGACAATTACTTAAAAATCCATGTTTTATTTTTATCAAAAGATAAACATCTCCCACTACAACAGCTGCCACTTTTACAGCAGTGCCCATGTGGATGGTGTTTTTATTTTCATTTAGTTGTCGGGTTTCCTGGAACCCTGCAATGAATTGCGGACATGATTAATGACATATGTATCTACACTCCAGGTTCTGGTAGATAACACCACTAAACATGCTTCAACTAATGAATAAAATACACCTATATTGTTCTTAGTTCTAAGAGGACAGTCTACCTTAATGTCCAAATCCTATTTCCAATCAATTATAATTGGGACCACTAAGTCTATCCTAAAGTATATCAGCTAGGGATTGACCATCATCCTAAGAATCACAAAAATATTTGGTTAAGACCAACTCCTTAAAAATCCCCATGAATTTTGTATGCCACGTTAGTGTGGACGTATACAAATTCAAAGAGGAAATTTTATCATTTAATTTTATTATCTCATCAACCTTACTTTATGACGAATAAAATTTATAGTTGGTCTATCTTTAATCAAATATTTGGTCAAGACTTCTAAATTTAAAATAACATTGATTCCTCTAACAATACTATTTAAATTTACCAACACCTCAAAACACCGTAAATTTTACATGCCACGTTAGTGTGGACGTATACAAAATCAACATTTGTAAGAGGAGGGTCTTACCCATTAACTATCTTGTCAACGTAACTTTATGACAAATAAAATTATCTCAAACACCGTTAATTTTGTATGCCACGTTAGTGTGGACGTATACAAAATCAATCATTTGTAAGAGGGGTTTTAACCCTTTAATTTTATTATCTTGTCAACCTAGTTTTATGATAAATTAATAGTTGGTTTCATTTGGTCACACAAATAATAACAGTGACTCCGATAGGGAGGATACTATTAGATGTGTCTAAGTGTATACTTGTAAAGCCCGAAAAATTCCCGAATTTATTTTAGAATTATTCTATGATTTTTCTGGAATTTTTAGATATTTTTCCGGAATTTTCCGAGTAGCGGAAGTAGCAAAAATAAATAGAATCGTAAAACGGCCTAAGCGGGAATTGAACCCGAGACCTACGGTTTACGGATAATGTTAGAAACCAGTGAACCCAGCAGGGCCGTGCTGAAAGGAAAGGGAGACAACTTAATTTATATTAGAGTTGGTTCGGGTTAACCACTTAATATAAATAGAGGGTTTAAGTGGGGTTTGGTTTATTTTGGTTCGGCAGCCCTTCCTCACAAAAACCTCACGCAACTCTCCCTCTCCAAACCCTCAACGCCGAACACCCCTCTTCCTCCTCCTCTCTCGGCGCCAAGCCCCAAGGGCTCTCGGATCACTTTCCGGCGAGGACTCCAACACGAAAAAGGTTCATCTCAGCGAGAGGAACGCGAAGACGTGAACGGATCGTCGAGAGGATCAGTTTTCCGGAAAACCTAGCGGATAGAATCGTAAGAAAACCTTACGATTGAGGTAAGAAACCCCTCACCTGCAGTATAATAGCTCCGTTTGGTTTTCTACGCATTAGTTTGGCTATATGCAGTTTTTTTCCGACACATAGGGTGGGTTTAAACCCTCCTCGAGGATTAGGGATCTAGTTGAGCACCTCTAGATGGGCCGGACGCGTTGGTCTCCTTTAGTTGGAGATTCTAGACGTTGTCGGGTGCCTAGAGGTGATCTCCCTATTAGAGGAGAGAGTTGGAGCACCCCAAGTGTTCGGTAAAATGTTAGTATAGCTAGAATACCACCTCAGTATGTTTAATAGCTCAGTTAAATGCATTAGGAGCATTTAAAACAGCACTTTAGTTTTAGTTCCGTTTATTACAGCTTATATGGATCAGATATCCAATGGGTGGGCTCCCACAGTCGCCTCTAGGTTCAGACAACCTAGCTCTAGGTTCAGATAACCTAGAAACAAAGACAAGATATAATTAGCTATGCACTGTACTGGATCAGATATCCATTGGGTTGGACTCCCACAGTCGTCCCTAGGTTTAGATAACCTAGTTAACCCTACTAAATTCGGGACTTGCAAACCCGGGTCTAGTTAGGGATGCGCGCACAGCAAGTACAGTTGCCGGGCCCAACAGCATGTTTATTATTTTCACTTACTATGTACTAGTTTTCAAAACTCAAAACAGTTATATCAGTTGAGTTGATTGCAGATTTGTTTTAGTTCAGCTTAGCTTAGCATTATGCTTCAGTTTAGTTTTCCATGTTAGCTCTATGTTCGGCTTATGTTATGCCATGCTTTGTATGATACCATGCCATGCCATGTTTGCATATTCAGTATGTTTTTGAAATAACATGATTTAAAATCATATTCGCATCGTATGCATGATTTAGTGAGGTAGATGGTTTCTTACTAAGCTTTAAGCTTACAGATACTATTTTCCTTATACTGCAGATACAGGTAAAAGGAAAGTGGACTAGTGGAGGCTGGAGGGCGATGCTACGACGATGTGTGTGTGCAAGGGGTCTGGAATAAAGATCCTTGGGATCTAAACACTTTTGTTTCAGTTTTAGCACTTAATATGTCTAGTTTTACTTTTAGACTTGTTACTAATTGTTCTAGCTGAGTAACTATGTCTTGTTTAGCTTAACATGCTTAGAACATTAGTACTTTCATGCTAGAATGTTATTACATGTTGTTAGAATAGTTTATGATGCATTAGTTAGGTGTTATGTGGAATTTTGGCACGCCAAAGTGCTGAAATCAGAATTCTCGAGTGAAATCAGACACTGATCGGTCTCCAGACCGATCAGAGTCTGAGCTGTTCCACTGGATCGGTCAGCCGACCGATCCAGCGAGATACAGTAGCCTCGAAGAGATTTCCAGGTGCCTGGGTCGGTCAGCCGACCGATCCAGCCATTCCTGGATCGGTCTGCCGACCGATCCAGCACGGGACAGTAGCGAACCCAGGATTCTACAGGTTCCTGGATCGGTCAGCCGACCGATCCAGGCATACCTGGATCGGTCTGCCGGCCGATCCAGCCACTCCTGGATCGGTCTGCCGACCGATCCAGCAGCGTACAGAGTCGCAGTATAGCTTGGGGATCGGTCGATGGAACGATCCAGCCCTGAACAGAAGTTGAGCTTTGTGGATCGGTCAGCCGACCGTTCCAGAACCCTTCTTCCGTGCCGGTAGTAAGCTGGAATGATCCTTGGATCGTTTCGATAGCCCAATCGACCCACGGGTCGATTGAAATGTCTGATTACAGTTAGTAGAATATCCGAGAGGCATAGATTGTCTTTCCTAGCACGGGTACAGTAATTAGTTAGCAAAATTTTAATTAGCCCAGCTTTCCGCATAGTATAGTTTCAGTAGTTAATGTAGCAATCCGGCTCACAGATTAGTACCCAGGAGTTGGGTCGTTACAGAGTGGTATCAGAGCAGTGTTCCTTACTTCCTACACACACATCAGCATCGTGCCTACAGCTTCCAAGTAAGAATACCTCTACTCTCTTAATTGTTCTTGTTTATAGTTACAGTCCATGTTATATGCTTATTGCCGATTAGTACATGATAGTTTAAACATGATGTCAGAAATTATATAACTGTGATAGTATTAGTTATACATATGTTCTCTATGTCATTAGAAATGGCACGAGGACGCCCAGCTAGAAGGGCACTAGCTACTGAGCCCCAGCAAGAGGCAGGCAGTTCAGTGCCTCCTCCAGACCTTACAGCATTAGTGGCTCAGTTACAGCAGCAGCTAGCTGAACAGCAACAGGAGATAGCCACCTTAAAGGCTAATCAGCAAAGTACCCCCACAGTCACCCCGGAACCGAATTTGACAACTCCGGTAGTCTTAGAGGTTCCACCAGCTCAGCCTACAGCACCAGCACCAGCAGCCCCAGCAGCTGAGCCAAGGAAGGAAGCCTATCTAATCCAGTGGCAGCGAGTCAAGCCAGAGAACTTCTCAGGCACTAGTGAACCATGGGATGCTCAAGCCTGGTTCAAAACACTGGAGAGCACGATGGAACACGAGAAGGTGAAGTGTGCCTCCTTCTGCTTGACAGGAGATGCACGCATGTGGTGGGAAAGGATCAGAACGAAGCGCCCCGTGAATCAGATGTCATGGGGGGACTTCGAGAGGGAATTCTTCGAGGAGTTCTTTCACATGCGGGTTACAAACCGCCACTACGACGAGTTCACGGAGTTTCGTCAGGGCAACCTTTCAGTGGAGGAAGCCGTGAAGAAATTCAACAGGTTGGCTCGTCTATGTCCAGAGTTAGTCAGCACCGAGAAGGAACGAGTCCGGTTGATGCTCAAGATGCTGAGGCCCGAGATCGCAGTGAACGTGGCAGGTGGCATTCATAGGCCACAGACCACGGAGGAGCTAGTGAGCAGTGCCTTGACCACAGAGCATTACCAGAACAGCATGAAGCAACAGAAGCAAGTTTCCTCAGAGTCCAAAGGCCAAGGAAGCTCTCACACTCAGAAACAGCAGGGCCACAGCTCCAACTGGAAAGGGAACTCCAACAGCAAGCGCAAATCAGGGAGTGACCCAAGAGGAGGGCCATCTAGCAAGCGACCCAGTTATCCAAAGTGTGCTACTTGTGGGGTTTGTCGCAAGGGCGCACGAGGATGCTTTGAATGTGGACAAGAAGGGCACATGGCCAAGCAGTGCCCGAACAAGGCCGGTCTTCCTCAGCCACAGCAGATTCAGTATGCAGGCCAGCCAGCTCAGTTATATCAGATGCAGGCCGCTCTAGAAGGCCCACATATCAGCCAGGGCAGATTAGAAGCCCCCCCAGCTATGGCGAATGCGAGGATCTACTCACTCACCAGAGAGGACGTAGCAAATGCCTCGACAGTCGTCACAGGTCAGATTAGCATTTTTCAGTATAGTGCTACTGTTCTATTTGATACTGGGGCAACCCATTCATATATAGCCAGGATGTTCTCCGAAAAATTAGAGGTACCCCCAGAGATACTCAGCGGTCAGTTTTTGACGGCGCTACCTTCAGGAGAGATCATGGCGTCCACGCACTGGCTCAGAGCAGTGCCGGTCATTATAGCAGACAGGGAGCTCTTTTGCGATCTGATAGTGCTAGAAATGACCGACTATGACGTTATCTTCGGAATGGACTTTTTGGTCAAATACGGTGCCTCTATCGAGTGCCGTAAACAGAAAGTCACGTTCCAACCTGAAGCGGAAGCACAGTTCGAATTCGTCGGGGAACCAAGGAGAAAGGCCAAGAGGTTTCTCTCAGCTATGAAGGCACGGAAGTTACTGGATTCAGGATGCACGGGATTCCTAGCACACGTAGTCAGCACCAGTCAGGACAGGGACCAACAGCTAGCAGAGGTCCGAGTCGTTTGTGACTACCCAGCAGTCTTCCCTGAAGAGCTACCAGGCTTAGCACCAGACAGGGAGATTGAATTTGAGATAGAGCTCATCCCCGGCACAAATCCAATTTCCAAGGCACTGTATCGCATGGCTCCAGCAGAACTGAAGGAACTTCAGGAGCTTCTTGACAAAGGGTTCATACGCCCTAGTCACTCACCATGGGGAGCGCCTGTTGTTCGTGAAGAAGAAGGATGGAAGCATGCGACTGTGCATAGACTACAGATCACTGAACCAGGTCACAATCAAAAACAGGTATCCTCTTCCCAGAATAGATGACCTATTCGATCAACTGAAGGGGGCATCAGTGTTCTCTAAGGTAGATCTCAGATCAGGTTATCATCAGGTAAAGGTTAAAGAAGGGGATATACCGAAGACAGCATTCAGAACCAGATACGGACACTACGAGTTCGTGGTCATGCCCTTTGGCGTGACCAATGCTCCAGCTACATTCATGGACCTCATGAACAGAGTATTCAGGGAGTATTTAGATAAGTTTGTTATTGTGTTTATCGATGACATTCTTATCTACTCAGAACTCGGGAAGAACATGCGAGCACCAAACTAGTATTGCAGACACTTGAGAACCGATTTTACGCCAAGTTCACGAAATGTGAATTTTGGCTAGATCAGTGTCCTTTCCGGGTCACATCATCTCAAAGGATGGTGTTATGGTGGATCCAGAAGATAGAAGCGATAAATAAGAGCGACCAAATAATGCCGGTGAAATCGTGGAGCTTCGGGATTAGCAGGATATTACGAAGTTTGTAGAGGATTTCTCGGGGTAGCCTCCCACCGATACTCTTACCGGAAAGAACAGGAAATTCCGGACAGAGGATGAGAACGACGAGCTAAAAGGAGATTGACCAGGTGCTCTATTTTGGCTCAGACGACACCAGCAGCTTTGACATCTATAGTGATGCCTCTAAGTTGGGACTAGGAGCAGTGATGATGCAGCAAGGTGATCGCCTATGCCTCCAGACAACTCAAGGATTATGAGAAGAATTACCCTACTCATGACCTTGAGCTTGCATCAGTGCTCTCTCAAAATTTGGAGACATTACTTATATGGAGCTCGGTGCAGAGTGTATACAGATCATCGAGTCTCAAGTACTTCTTCACTCGGAAGGATCTGAGACAGCGCAGATGGCTTGAGCTGGTCAAGGACTACGATATAGACATCCTCTACCATCCAGGAAAGCCAATAAGATAGCATGCACTTAGCAGGAAATCCAGTGCTACCTTATTGTCTCTTACAGCCATGTCACCGCCCCTACGAAGGAGATCGTGGATTTCGGTCTCGAACTCATCGTGGGACAGCTCTACTATGACCCTAGAGTCTACCTTGCTTGGTGATATTCATCCTCGGGATCGGGACCCCGAGATTCGAGAGAATCAAGCAAGGCCAGCGTAATCAAAGTAGAGAATTCGAGTGTCCGATAGCGGGGTGTTGTATTTTGGCGGCAGACTCTGTTCCGGATCGGGAGGAGCTACGGAGGCAGATTTTAGATGAGGCTCACAGGACTCCCTACGCGATGCATCCGGGCTCCACCAAAATGTATCAAGACCCGAAGAAACACTTTTGGTGGTCCGGGATGAAGCGAGACATCGCCAGATATGTTAGCATCCGCCTCACGCTCGAGGTCAAGGCGAACATCAGCGACTGTGAGGAGTTCTGCCTATCTGATTCCGAATGGAAGTGGGAGGATATCTCGATGGACTTCATAGTGGGGCTACCGAACCACAAATGGTTTTGATGCCATCCGGGTAATAGTTGACAGTTGACTAAATCAGCCCACTTCCTAGCTATCAAGATATCCTACTCCATGGAGAAGCTAGCTCAGTATCTCGTGAGATCGTCGACTACATGGAGTCCCACGAACCATCATTTCGAAAGAGATGAGATTTACATCACACTTACGGAAGTGTGTTCGATTAGCTATGGGCACCGCTAAAATTCAGATGCTTTCCATCCTCAGATGATGGTCGACGGAGCGAGTAAATCTGTACTCGAAGATATGCTCCGAGAGCTTGTGCCCTAGATTTCAAGGGAAGTTGGTGCAAATATCCGAGTCCAGCGAATTTGCATACAACAACAGCTATCAGAGCCACTATCGGCATGGCACCTTATGAGGCACTCTATGGGCGGAGGTGATCACCAACTGTGGTATGAGAGTGGTGAACGAAGGAACTAGAACTTGAGACAGATCTAGTAGCAGCTACCACAGCCATCATACAGCAGATTCGCGGAGGATAGAGACAAAGCAGTGAGCCGTCAAGAGCTATCGATACAGCCTTGCAGACCCCTAGAGTTCTCGTTGGGGATCGGTTTTCCTCGAGTAGCTCCCATGAGGAGTCATGCGTTTCGGGAAGAAGGGCAAGCTAGCTCCCGATATGTGGGACCATACCTTATCACGAAGAGTGGGCAAGGTAGCATATGAGCTAGAGCTACCTCGGGAGATGTCAATATCCACAACGTATTTCATGTCTCCATGTCGAAGAAGCATATCGGACGCCACCGGTGATTGAGCCCCGGTTAGTACAGTCCGTGATGATCTCAACTATATGACTCGGCCTATTCAGATAATAGACCGAGCAGAAAGAAATTACGGAACAAGGAAGTACCATTAGTTAAAGTCACTGGCAAAATCACACAGCGGCAGAGGCGAGCATGAGACAGAAGTACCCAGAATTGTTTTAAGTTCGGGGACGAACTTTTTATAAGGTATGGGGGATTGTAAAGCCCGAAAAATTCCCGAATTTATTTTAGAATTATTCTATGATTTTTCTGGAATTTTTAGATATTTTTCCGGAATTTTCCGAGTAGCGGAAGTAGCAAAAATAAATAGAATCGTAAAACGGCCTAAGCGGGAATTGAACCCGAGACCTACAGTTTACGGATAATGTTAGAAACCAGTGAACCCAGCAGGGCCGTGCTGAAAGGAAAGGGAGACAACTTAATTTATATTAGAGTTGGTTCGGGTTAACCACTTAATATAAATAGAGGGTTTAAGTGGGGTTTGGTTTATTTTGGTTCGGCAGCCCTTCCTCACAAAAACCTCACGCAACTCTCCCTCTCCAAACCCTCAACGCCGAACACCCCTCTTCCTCCTCCTCTCTCGGCGCCAAGCCCCAAGGGCTCTCGGATCACTTTCCGGCGAGGACTCCAACACGAAAAAGGTTCATCTCAGCGAGAGGAACGCGAAGACGTGAACGGATCGTCGAGAGGATCAGTTTTCCGGAAAACCTAGCGGATAGAATCGTAAGAAAACCTTACGATTGAGGTAAGAAACCCCTCACCTGCAGTATAATAGCTCCGTTTGGTTTTCTACGCATTAGTTTGGCTATATGCAGTTTTTTTCCGACACATAGGGTGGGTTTAAACCCTCCTCGAGGATTAGGGATCTAGTTGAGCACCTCTAGATGGGCCGGACGCGTTGGTCTCCTTTAGTTGGAGATTCTAGACGTTGTCGGGTGCCTAGAGGTGATCTCCCTATTAGAGGAGAGAGTTGGAGCACCCCAAGTGTTCGGTAAAATGTTAGTATAGCTAGAATACCACCTCAGTATGTTTAATAGCTCAGTTAAATGCATTAGGAGCATTTAAAACAGCACTTTAGTTTTAGTTCCGTTTATTACAGCTTATATGGATCAGATATCCAATGGGTGGGCTCCCACAGTCGCCTCTAGGTTCAGACAACCTAGCTCTAGGTTCAGATAACCTAGAAACAGCATGTTATATCAGTTAGCTATAGATATCAGTATTTTATTTTCAGTGGCACTGTACCGGATCAGATATCCATTGGGTTGGACTCCCACAGTCGTCCCTAGGTTTAGATAACCTAGTTAACCCTACTAAATTCGGGACTTGCAAACCCGGGTCTAGTTAGGGATGCGCGCACAGCAAGTACAGTTGCCGGGCCCAACAGCATGTTTATTATTTTCACTTACTATGTACTAGTTTTCAAAACTCAAAACAGTTATATCAGTTGAGTTGATTGCAGATTTGTTTTAGTTCAGCTTAGCTTAGCATTATGCTTCAGTTTAGTTTTCCATGTTAGCTCTATGTTCGGCTTATGTTATGCCATGCTTTGTATGATACCATGCCATGCCATGTTTGCATATTCAGTATGTTTTTGAAATAACATGATTTAAAATCATATTCGCATCGTATGCATGATTTAGTGAGGTAGATGGTTTCTTACTAAGCGTTAAGCTTACAGATACTATTTTCCTTATACTGCAGATACAGGTAAAAGGAAAGTGGACTAGTGGAGGCTGGAGGGCGATGCTACGACGATGTGTGTGTGCAAGGGGTCTGGAATAAAGATCCTTGGGATCTAAACACTTTTGTTTCAGTTTTAGCACTTAATATGTCTAGTTTTACTTTTAGACTTGTTACTAATTGTTCTAGCTGAGTAACTATGTCTTGTTTAGCTTAACATGCTTAGAACATTAGTACTTTCATGCTAGAATGTTATTACATGTTGTTAGAATAGTTTATGATGCATTAGTTAGGTGTTATGTGGAATTTTGGCACGCCAAAGTGCTGAAATCAGAATTCTCGAGTGAAATCAGACACTGATCGGTCTCCAGACCGATCAGAGTCTGAGCTGTTCCACTGGATCGGTCAACCGACCGAGATACAGTAGCCTCGAAGAGATTTCCAGGTGCCTGGGTCGGTCAGCCGACCGATCCAGCCATTCCTGGATCGGTCTGCCGACCGATCCAGCACGGGACAGTAGCGAACCCAGGATTCTACAGGTTCCTGGATCGGTCAGCCGACCGATCCAGGCATACCTGGATCGGTCTGCCGGCCGATCCAGCCACTCCTGGATCGGTCTGCCGACCGATCCAGCAGCGTACAGAGTCGCAGTATAGCTTGGGGATCGGTCGATGGAACGATCCAGCCCTGAACAGAAGTTGAGCTTTGTGGATCGGTCAGCCGACCGTTCCAGAACCCTTCTTCCGTGCCGGTAGTAAGCTGGAATGATCCTTGGATCGTTTCGATAGCCCAATCGACCCACGGGTCGATTGAAATGTCTGATTACAGTTAGTAGAATATCCGAGAGGCATAGATTGTCTTTCCTAGCACGGGTACAGTAATTAGTTAGCAAAATTTTAATTAGCCCAGCTTTCCGCATAGTATAGTTTCAGTAGTTAATGTAGCAATCCGGCTCACAGATTAGTACCCAGGAGTTGGGTCGTTACAATACCATTACTTGACACTAAGTCCATTAATAAGATTATGCCCCTTCCGTTGGGGAAGATCACACGCTCTTAATTAACTTCCTATAGTAATCCAAAAATGGAAGTCTGTTCTAGTGATCTGCAAACTAGCTCATCCGTTATGGAGGAAGGCACTCAGAGCCAACGCACAAGCTTGTTTGCATCACTTACAAACTAGTAATGGAGACCATGGGATTTACTTAAAAATCCCTCTCCCACTTAGTTATTTATTAATGAGGAATTTTAACTATGCTAGCCTACTAAACTTGTAAACTAACATGCACACACAACACAATATAAAAGCAATAAATAGAAAATCTAATTTTCAACTATTATGGCTTTTATCTCTAGTTGTCCTCCATGTGTTGTCATCCCAAGCTGTTGCCATATTTGGCCACCATCACCGGGTCTAGCTGTCGCATCCATCTTGCTCCTTGTTCCGCTGCGCCTCTGGTCCTTAGAAGGTTCCACGCTTTGCAAGATTCGATCCGCGACATAAATAGAATTTTACAATTTTGATCCTATATTCCATAAAAGGAATGTACATGTATCTAGATCAAAAATAAAATCCTAATAAAACTAAATACAGCTCCTGCTGTATTTTATAATACAATCATGCACACACATATAAATGCCCTTGACATGTCCAAGGGTCCAATCACACATATAAAACTATAAGCCATAATAGTTGGATCCTGCATCCACAAAGTTAGCACATCCTACTATTATCCTGCCTAAATTATGTATGACATGTGCATAATTAAACTAATACCAAATACACAGAGGCAAAACCCTAGCTCGATGTTGGTTGCTACTCGGAAAGCCTAGAGGTTCCACTGTACAAAATTTTGTACAAAGGTCTGAACCTTTTCCTAGCTACCATGTGTTCTTTTAAATTAAATTTTGGATCGCCTGCGGAACTTAACACGTTTGATCCAAAACTTAATCTATTTGTTCTTTTAGGTTTTGACTTGGATCTCCTGCGGAACTTAACACGTTCGACCCAAGTCACCTTAAGTTATTAATTCCATTAAATATTAATTTCCATAATCGGTTCCCAGTACTGACGTGGCGAGGCACATGGCCTTCTTGGATATGGGAGCAACCACCACAGACTAGACAAAACCTTTTATAGAAAGCTAATATTTAATTTCCTAAAATAACCTTAGGTTAACCGAAAAGAACAATCAAATCACAAGGAAAAGAAAAACAAAAGAACACTATATCGAAAACAAATTCGAAACTCTAGAATTGTATGCCTCTTGTATTTAGTATTATTTCCAAAAATAATTAGTATGATGTGGAAAGAAAAATTACTAGTTATACCTTTTAGAAAAACCTCTTGATCTTCTACCGTATTCCTCTTCTAACCTCGGCGTTGTGTGGGCAACGATCTTCCGAGATGAGAGCCACCAAGCACCTTCTTCTTCTTTGCAAGTTTCGGCCATCAAAACTTCTTATAGGATGAAGAGGTTCGGCCACCACCACCATGCTCCAAGGGATGCTAGAAACAAAACTTTCTTTCTCTCCTTCTTCTTCTTCTTCTCTAAACTTGATCCGGCCACCATATGAGTCTCCACAAGAAGGATGAGGTTCGGCCATCAAAGAGAAGAAAGGAGGAGAGGATGGCCGGCCACACCAAGGAAGAAAAAGAGAGAGGAAAAATAATAGAGTTGTTACCCATGAAGGCACCTCTACCCTCTCTTTTATAATCCTTGGCCTTGGCAAATAAGGAAATTTAAATAAAAATTTCCTTAATTCTTTTGCCATTGATAAGGAAAATTTATTTAATAATTTTTTCTCATCAACAATGTGGCCGGCCACTTTAAACCAAGCAAAGGAAATTTAATTCAATCAAGAATTAAAACTTTCCTAATTTGTTTCCGGAAATTTTATAAAAAATTTATCTAATAATTTTCCCTTCATGATGGTCAATAAAAAGGAAATTTTATAAATTAAAATATTTCTTTCAAACATGTGGATAAAAAGAAAGTTAAAATTAAAATCTTTTCAAATCTACAAATAAGGAAAGATATCTAATCTTTTCTTAATCCTTGTAGAAGCTTTATAAAAGAGATATTTAATTTTTAAACTCTCTTTTTAAATCATGAACATGATTAAAAGGAAAGTTTTTACCAAAATTAAAATCAACCTTTTAATCTACAAATAAGGAAAGAAATTTAACTCTTCTCTTAATCTTTTGTAGAATCTTATAAAAGGAAAGATTTAAATTTTTAAACTCTCTTTTAAATCATGTTATCCACATAAGAAAATTTTAAAAATTAAAAATCCTTTTATTTTAATTTGGGCCGGCCACACCAAGCTTGAACCCAAGCTAGGGCCGGCCACCTTGAAGCACCCCTGAACCAAACTTTGGCCGGCCCTAGCTTGGTCTCCAAGCTAGCTTGGTCGGCCCCTATGGGATGGGTAAGAAGGTGGGTATAGGTGGGTATAGTACTCTATAATTAAGAGGCTACGATAGGGACCGAGAGGAGGAATTGGTTTTGGTCTCCCGATAAAATTAAGCATCCCGTGTTCGCCCCGAACACACAACTTAATTTTATCAATAATAATTCATTCCACTAGAGAATTATTATTGAACTACCGCGCCAATCCCAAATTACATTTTTGGGCTCCTTCTTATTATGAGTGTGTTAGTCTTCATGTGTTTAAGATAACAAATGTCCACTAATTAAGTAAGTTACTGACAACTCACTTAATTAATATATAGTTCCAAGAGTAGTACCACTCAACTTCATCGTCATGTCGGACTAAGTCCACCTGCAGGGTTTAACATGACAATCCTTATGAGCTCCTCTTGGGGACATTCTCAACCTAGTATCTCTAGGACACAGTTTCCTTCTATAATCAACAACACACACTATAAGTGATATCATTTCCCAACTTATCGGGCTTATTGATTCATCGAACTAAATCTCACCCATTGATAAATTAAAGAAATAAATATCAAATATATGTGCTTGTTATTATATCAGGATTAAGAGCACACACTTCCATAATAACCGAGGTCTTTGTTTCTTTATAAAATCAGTATAAAAGAAACGACCTCAAATGGTCCTACTCAATACACTCTAAGTGTACTAGTGTAATTATACAGTCAAGATAAACTAATACCTAATTACACTACGACCTTCTAATGGTTTGTTCCTTTCCATTTTGGTCATGAGCTACTATTTATAATTTATGAGGTACTGATAACCTGATCCTCTGTGTGTGACACCACACACCATGTTATCTACAATATAAATTAATGGAACAACTACATTTATCACAAATGTAGACATTTGACCAATGTGATTCTTATTTCTAGATAAATGTTTATACCAAAAGCTAGGCTTTTATTATACACTCTAACAGTTAATAGTAGGATGTGCTAACTTTGTGGATGCAAGATCTAACTATTATGGCTTTTAGTTATTATGTGTGTGATTGAACCCTTGGACATGTCAAGGGCATTTATATGTGTGTGCATGATTGTATTAAAATACAGCAGGAGCTGTATTTAGTTTTATTAGGATTTTATTTTTGATCTAGATACATGTACATTCCTTTTATGGAATATAGGATCAAAAATGTAAAATTCTATTTATGTCGCGGATCGAATCTTGCAAAGCGTGGAACCTTCTAAGGACCAGAGGCGCAGCGGAACTAGGAGCAAGATGGATGCGACAGCTAGACCCGGTGGCGTTGGCCAAATATGGCAGCAGCTTGGGATGACAACACACGGAGGACAACCAGAGATAAAAGCCACAATAGTTGAAAATTAGATTTTTCTATTTATTGGTTTTATATTGTGCTGTGTGTGCATGTTAGTTTACAAGTTTAGTAGGCTAGCATAGTTAAAATTCCTCATTTATAAATAACTAAATGGGAGAGGGATTTTTAAGTAAACCCCATGGTCTCCATTACTAGTTTGTAAGTGATGCAAACAAGCTTGCGCGTTGGCTCTGAGTGCCTTCCTCCATAACGGATGAGCTTGTTTGTGGATCACAAGAACAGACTTCCATTTTTGGATGACTATAGGAAGTTAATTAAGAGTGTGTGATCTTCCCCAACGGAAGGGGCATAATCTTATTAATGGACTTAGTGTCAAGTAATGGTATACACTTAGACACATTTAATAGTATCCTCCCCAACGGAGTCACTACTATCACTTGTGTGACCAAAGGGAAACCAACTATTGATTTGTCATAAAGCTAGATTGGAAATATAATAAAATTAATAGACCCCTCTTACAAATGTTTGAATTTGTATACGTCCACACTAACGTGGCATACAAGATTCATGCTGTTTGAGGTAATTTTATTTTTCAAAAGGTTATATTGACTAGATAGTCAATGGGTAAAACCCTCCTCTTACAAATGATGAATTTGTATACGTCCACACTAACGTGGCATGCAAAATTCACGGTATTTGAGGTGTTGGTGAATTTAAATAATATTGTTTGAGGAATCAATGTTATTTTAAATTCAAAGAGTTTTGACCAAATATTTGATCAAAGACAGATCAACTATTAATTTTATTCGTCATAAAGTAAAGTTGACGAGATAATAAAATTAATGAATAAAATCTCCTCTTCGATTTTGTATACGCAAAATTTATGGAGATTTTAAGGAGTTGATCTTGACCAAATATTTTTGTGATTCTTAGGATGTTTGTCAATCCCTAGTAGTCATACTATAGAAAAAGACTTAGTAGTCCCAATTGTAATGATTGGAAATAGGACTTGGACATTAAGGTAGACTGTCTTCTTAGAACTAAGAACAATTTAGGTATATTTAATTCATTAGTTGAAACATGTCTAGTGGTGTTATCTACAAGAACCTGGAGTGTAGATACAAGATGCCATTAATCATGTCTACAATTCATTGCAGGGTTCCAGGAAACCCGACAACTAAATGAAAGGTAAATCACCGTCCACATGGGCACTACTGTAAAAGTGGTAGCTATTGCAGTGGGAGATGTTTATCCTTTGATAAGAATAAAATATGGATTTTAAGTAATTGTCTTTACGTACCAAGTTTAGAAAGAACCTGATTTCAGTTTCTAAACTATTATAGATATTGTGTCTATTTTGATAACAAAGTTGTTATCAAGAAAAATAGGGAAGTTATCTATTCTGGTATGATGGTTGACAATTTATAATCCAATAACTCCCACGATGCAACAAATGGAATTAGTAACACATCTTATAATTTTAAGAGAAAGCAACCTTCGGAAATGAACCAATTATATCTTTGGCATCTAAAAGCTAGGTTATACTTGAGTAGGATTCATTGGTAGCTAATGAACTTTTGGGTTCATTGGTAGTGGAAATATTTCCAACCTGCAAGTCTTACTTGGAAGGAAAATAACCAAGAAGCTTTTAAGTCCAAGGGGTATGGAGTCAAAGATATGTTGAAATCGGTTCATTCTGATTTGTGTGATCCTATGACTATCTAGACAAGAGGTAGTATTGAATATTTTATCTATTTTATAGACAACTATTCAAGATACAAATAAATTTACTTAATGTACCGCAAGACTAAGTACTTTGATTAGTTCAAAGAGTACAAGGTTGATGCGGAGAAATGTTAAAGTAAAAAGTCACTATGGAAGATCGTAGTGGCAAGTACCTCTTGAGAGATTTAAGGAGTCACTTATCAGTAGTTGGATTTCAAATCCTAACTAACTGCATCTTATACACCCCAACAGAATGGTGTAGTAGAAAGAAGGTAAAGGACACTTATGGAATAATTAGATAGATGATGAGTTATTCAGAAAATTAGCAAATTTGTTTTAAGGATAAAACTCTGAAAACGAAAGTGAACATAGTACCTTCCAAGTTAGAACTCTCTACTTATATAGAATTGCTGAATAGGCGTAAGCATATTTTGAAGCATATTCGGATTCGGGTAATCCAGCACATATGTTAAAGAGAGATAATAATAAGTTGGATAGGAGTTCACTTGTTTGTAAGTTATCCTAGATAAACAAAAGTAGGTTTATAGTCTTAAAAATCAGAAGGTCA
This sequence comes from Zingiber officinale, assembly GCF_018446385.1. Taxonomy (NCBI): domain Eukaryota; kingdom Viridiplantae; phylum Streptophyta; class Magnoliopsida; order Zingiberales; family Zingiberaceae; genus Zingiber; species Zingiber officinale. Next base: position 55,206,208 of record NC_056006.1, on the reverse strand, counting down.
TTGTTAGCATCAATGACTGATTTTAAAAGGACTATATAATGAACCACGTGCTCATAGTAAATTTGTTCTTAAGGAAATAATAAAAGACATGTCTAATCTAGTACCAACTGTACAAGATGAGATACCACAAGAAAACTGCAACACGTATCACAAATGATACACAATTGCAGAAAATGCCTTGTCGTAGTGGGAGGGTTGTTAAGCAACCTTAAAAGATTCATGTTTTGGGAGAGTTTTTGAACTCGATCCCTGAAGGACATGAACCTGATCTCCGAACATATGACGAAGCACTCCAAGATAAATATGCAGTATCTTGGCAAAGAGTAATGAATAATAGAATTAGAATATATGTATTCTAATAAAATCTGAAAGCTTGTAGAACCACCAAGTGGTGTAAAAGCCTTTGGGTGTAAAAGGTCTATAATAGGAAAAAAGAGGGATAGACAGGGAGGTAGAAACCTTCAAAGCAAGGCTTGATGAAAAAGGAAACTTTTTTCACTGGTAGTCATGCTTAAGTCTATCCGGATTCTTTTATCTATTTGGCAAGTGGATGTCAAGACAGCATTCCTTAATGGAAGTCTTGAAGAAAGCATCCATATAAAGCAACCAGAAGGGTTCATTGCAAAGGGCTAAGAGCATCTTGTGTAAAGCTCAATCAGTCTATGGACTGAGGCAAAGCTTCAAGGTCTTGGAACATCCGGTTTATCAAAGTAATTCAGACCTATGAATTTATTTAGTAACCGGGTAAGTCTTGTGTATACAAAAGGTGTGATGGAAGCGTGGTGGTATTTCTTGTACTATACGTAGATAACATTTTTGGTAGTTGGAAACAATATCAAAATGTTGTCAGAAGTAAGGGTATGGTTGTCCAAACAATTCGATATAAAGGACTTGGGAGAATGAATATATTCTTGAGATCAAAGTAATAAGGGATCGCAAGAAAAGAATATTTTACTTATCCCAAGCTTCATACATCGGAAAAATCCTTACTCGTTTTAAAGCATGCAAAACTCCAAGAAAAGTTTCTTACATTTTTAGGATGGAGTAACTTTATCTAAAGATATGTCTCTGTAGACATCAAAGGAGATAAAGGAAATAAAGGCAGGCTTTATGCTGTCGGAAGCCTAATGAATGCTATGCACGAGATAAGAAATCTATTTTGCCAAGGGCATAGTTGGCAGATATCAAAATACATTGGACAACAGTAAAGCATATATTGAAGTACCTTAGAGGCACTAGAGATTATATGCTAGCTTACAAGGCAGTTAATTTGGTCCTTGTGGGTTGCATGGATTTTGACTTCCAATCGGATAAGGACAATAATAAGTCAACCTCGGGGTTTTTGTATTTCCTTTAGGAGGTAAAGTCATAACTATCGAAGAGTGATAAGCATAGGTGTTTTTCTGGACTCCACCATAGAAGCTTAGTATATGGCAAGCCTCTGAGGTAGCTATAAAAGCTGAATGACTCAATAATCTCAAGATAGACTTAGATATGATTTCTGGTTTGTCCAAAGATTATTACAATTTATTATAATAATATTGGTGCAGTAGCAAACTCGAATAAACCATAAGTCTATAAAGGCAAGTAAACACAATAGAGCGCAAGTACCACCCAATACGAGAAATCGTATAAACGAGGAGAAGTTGTTGCTGCCTAGATTGCATCAGGTGATGACCAATAGATCCTTCCACCGAGGTCCTTAAGGCAAGAGCTTTTGATGGACATGTTGAAGGGTTAGGAATCAGATGTATGGCAGCAGATATAGCAGCTTAGTCTTTTAGTATCAGTGGGAGATTGTTAGAGTGTATACTAAAAGCCTAGCTTTTGGTATAAACATTTATCTAGAAATAAGAATCACATTGGTCAAATGTCTACATTTATGATAAATGTAGTTGTTCAATTAATTTATATTGTAGATAACATGGTGTGTGGTGTCACACACAGAGGATCATGTTATCAGTATCTTATAAATTATAAACAGTAGCTCACGACCATAATTGAAAGGACCCACGAGCAAAAGTTAAGAAATTTATTTACGAAAATGTCTAAGATCACACAAGTGCTAACCAAGGGATAAGTTTATAATTTTTTTTTTAATAAATTTTAGAAATTGTTCAGAAATTTAAAATGAATTTGTATGATATATTTTAAGAGGATATAACTATTAAGATGAATGAACCTATTCTAATACCCAATTAAGTTAGGAGTTTATTGGTCTAATTAACCTAAGTTGGATATTAGTAACCTAGGTATAAAACCCTATTTATGTCGATTCACTCCACTGTACACAGAAACGCCGTCTCTTTCACTCTGCCCAGCTTCGCCACTTTGACCAAGTTCTTCCCGGCGACTTGAGTTCCGGCCAAGCATCATCCGATGCCGACGATCTCATGGCGGATGTTGTGACCGGACGCAGAGGTCTCCATCCACCACACCTGGTGCGGGAGTGGGCGAGCGTTTTCGATAGTGGCAAGAGGCGGAGAAAGGCAAGTACACTTCCTTATGAAGCGGTGAGATCTGTGAGGTATAGGATAGCACCTAGGAGATGTTGGAATGACTTTATGAGCTCCGATTGTCACATTTTGTGAGGTCCTTGTCCGATTTAGGGAGGTCCTTGTCCGATTTAGGGATCTTGTGATGTTCACGGTCGGTTTTGTGGGTTCTTGATTCTTCGTTTGAGTTCTTTGCGATTTCCTGCAACGAATGATTTGAGCTAGAGTTCATGATTTCTGTTCTTCGAAGGATAATGAGGTTGTCTATTCTTGTGAATTCCCTTCGATTGCTTCTTCTCCGATAGTGTTTTGATTCGATGTGTGGTTTCCTCGAAGTTCTTGCCAGTTTGTGCTTGGTTCTGGATTTTCGCAGGGCATTCTGTGATTGAAGGTGCTCATTGTCAGTGAATTGATTTATTCATGATTCATGCAGTAGTTGCTTGGCTGTGAAAATGTTTGAACTTCGATTTCCTCGCTGCTGTTGATGTTGTGAGCTCTTTGCCGGACACCTGTTCGTTTAAATGCTTGTTTGGGATGTTAATTGTTGAATGAGTTGTATATTTTGGGATTTATGGGGATTTGGTTTCAAAATTTGGAGCAGATTTAATGGGTTATACTGTATTTGATTCATGTTTCCTGGAGGTAGTAACGTATTAGGTAGAATCGTGAGTTAGCACTGGTTTTCAATACTGTTTTCTGATTCTATGGTTCTTATTGTGTTTTCCTTAGAGGTTTCTTGTTCTTCGGGAATTCAAGATTAGCAGGATGATGTTTTGATTAAATATTGACCCTGTTTCATTGGTTTAGTTGCAATTTGATGGTGAATGGGGTTCCGTTCTGATTCGTGAATATGCTCCTGTATTTCATTGTTGCTCTATTGATATGCCGGCCAAATTTTTGATAGGATGGGATTGTACTGCTCTCTAAGTAACCATGGACTCTGTTCGGTTCCAAGTCGAGGTTTGTTCGGGTTTTTCTTTGTCGTAGGGTTGTGAATTGTCGTGTACTTCTTTTTAGGATAGTTCCGAGTTTTTTTGGTACATATCTAGAATAAGTTATGTTAAAGGAAGATGTTCTTATCTAACTCTTTAAAATGAAGTTGCCTTGTTCTTCGGTGGGATCCGTATCTGCTAGTTTTGATTTCTGAGTTTATAGTACAACTGCGTTTGGTGAGTTTATTTGATGAGTTTATCTGTAGAGTTTCAATGTGATTATAGTATTATGTGAATGGTTTTTATTCGATGGGAGTTAAATTTTGAGGTGGTTTGTATTTAGTTCAGTTGTTGTATGATTGGTATCTATTGTATTTCTTTACCATGATACAAGTTTTCAGTAGTTTTCTTTTGCATGTCTATCTGATTAGAAGATGAATATTCATGGTTTATTGCTCTCTTTTGAGGATGCATGACTACATTATTTACTTTAATATGGAAATGGTTATAGTATGAATGGAAATAAAAAAAAAACATGATCAAATGATACAGAATAATGAGAACAGATTATGTTTCCTTTACTTATGTAGCGAATAGGATGAGTATGAGTATATGTGGTAGCAGTACGGGATGGGTGACCCGGGATGAGCTCCGCGGAGGGCCCATCCAAACTTGACTGATATGATTAGCTTCGGCTATAGGACTGGATGCATGTTCTCTACGAGGTACCTCTAGGTTCATGGGACTGTTGACTGGCTCTAAATGTGGTTACCGGATATGTGACATATTCACCCTATTAGCTACATAGGATCACTATTGCATATTATATCTCTTATTTCGTACTTGGGTTGTGTTATGGTTTCTTAGAAAGGCTTCTAGTTGCTATTTTGACTACTTTACGGATATCCTCATATTCATATTGGTCTGTACTTGCTGGGTCGTAGACTCACCCCATTTATATTACAGGTGAGGATGACTTTCAGGATATGCCGGAAGGCCAACAGACGGAGTAGACGAGGAGGCGGGATGGACGCATGGTACTGTCCGTTGTTCAGGAGTGCGTAGCCTATTGGATTCACTGCAAGAGTTATTTTCATTTCATTGTCATTCGGGTGGGGAATGCTTGAGGAGTTTATGTTCATACCGATAAACATATGTTGATACGGGCATGTTCATGGGATTATGATAATTCTTTGTTGGTACTGCATTACGATCATTCAAATAGTAGTTGATGAGGGAGATTAGTAAAAAAAAAAAAAAAAAAAAAAATAGAACTGCGGATGTTTCAGTTGGTATCAGAGCACACTCCTAAGGGACAGCATGCGCAAGCCATCTCGTCAAGGACTCAACTACTCCAGCCTTCGAGTTTGTAAGATTTATTCTTGCACATACCTGTATTATTGTTGTGGTTATGTGATTAGTAATCCTACAGTATGAGATAATTCATTAGCAGAAATAGGTAGAGATGATCTAGTTAGCCTCATGTTCTGCATTTGGGATAGTTTAATAGAATCAGAGTTGGTGATGCGTACATAAATGCTCTCTCTTCGTGTACTTAGGTAATTCAGATTGATTATGCAAGGTTTGAAATTCCAGTTAGATCATTTCTACATGACAGTATATGAGCAATGCCTGATTTTTTTTTGTATGTGTTATTTGACTTGTTCACAGCTCTTTCGTACACACTAGATCCATGACTTTCCTTTCCTTGACTGCATGTCAAACGTTGTTATAAAACTGAAAATGTTTGTCCAAAACTATTCTTGCTGAATTAGGACTTGGGAGGAAATATGTTGTTTTATATTGTGCTATAATGATTGGAACAGAGCATTCTGTTTAAGGATGAGACTTGAGTACAAAGAAAAGAGGAAAATTTTGGTCGTATTTTGTGTTAAGTTTATGTAGAGCCTTATTTTCCATAGTTATCTATAATGGCCATCATCTAATATATTTACTTTGGAGGAGTTCAAGTTCCAGCTACTGGAATCCTCATTCCGATAGGCTAGATGATAGAGTAAAGTAATCTTATGCTCCCTAAAGTGGGGAACTAACTTTGTAGCAGTAATTAATTAATTCCCAAACTTCAATAGACTGTCATCACCAAGGGTTGATTCCTAGACTGTGGGACTACAATAGTATTAACAATGGAAAATAGGTTTGTCACCCAACTTCAATAGATTTGCATAACTAAACATGGATGCCTGGGCATTATGGAAAGCCCAAGAGGTAATATGAAACTAATGGCAGCATCAACTTGTATTGGTCAATGATAGACACAAGAATATTATGTTAATTGAAAACATTGAAAGACAAAACACGTGGCAGCCAGTGAACTAGGGACAAACATTTTATTGGAAGCATCTTATTCGTTATTAAATGTTATTGTGGGTAGTTTAATATCAACCATCAATTTCTTGCTCATTTATTGTATTGGCACGGGTGGTGATACATGCTAAATTAGTAAATTTACTTGATGTGTATACTCAGGTTGTAATTCACTAATTTCTATGAACATGCAGTCCTAGGATTTGACATAATTCAGGAGTAGAGATTAGGAAAATTTGTGAATTTGCTACTCTCATTTTATGCTTTTGTGTATTTGATGATTGAATTCTATTTTTATGAAAACTGCCACTTGATAACTTAGGATTTGCCTTCTTTAGGTTCAGTTGTGAAATGTTTCCTGCATGGTATATTGAAGTATGTCTCTTGAATTGCCTCATATGATACTCCCAACATGTTACATTATAGTTTTGTGGTGGAAATTACAATTTATTATTATGTGGAGGTTCTGCTCCGGATTATTAATAAGTTAAGTTCCTGTATGCTACATTGGAGCTTTATTTTCTCTACATGACCATATTAGATGCTATCTAAACACAGCTCTAGTTAGTCTTGCTCAGATGGACTTGAAGTAATGTAAGGACAGGCTCCATATTCCCTAAACCGACTATGTTTTGCTACTCATTAAATTGATCTCATTTGAACATAACTAGATTGGTTTGGCAATTTTCCCCACAATGATGGTCAACATTTGAATATTATTTTTGGGGAAGTTTATCGAATAACTATTGAACCAGAAAATAAAGTTGTGGTTCTTACACTTATGGTTATTGAATTAGTTAAAGGCCAAAACAAATAGAGCACTTACAGAACAGGAAATATATATATTGCGTTAGTCTTTGAAAGACTTAATTGGGTGTCTTTGCTAAAACCTACCTCAACTGTTCTCCCCATCTGCAATGATATATTAAAATGAGATGTAATGGAATTTTCCTTCATTTTATTTTTTTTAGTTGCTAGATGCTACTTGGTTGCATTAACATGTTAAGATAACAATTCATGAATTGTTAAAGGTTTAGCAGATGCCAAATTTGGATGGATAACATGGCATATGATGTTTGGAATTTATAATCTTAATCGAGTCATTACAAGACCATAGCTATTTTGATGTCTAGTTTTTTGGGTGTGGTTTGATCAAATAGATCTAGTGAGAGGCTGGTGAAGATTAATCTAGTAACTTAGTAAGGATGACCAAGTGTTAGTACAAGCAAATCAGGATTGGTCGGAAATTCAGGAAAGAAAAGCCCAGATAGATTAAAAAAAAAAACAAATATACAATGTACTCGTCAGTAGATAAAATTGAGAGATATAAAGGTCGTATTTTGTGCCCTTAAGGAAGACCTTACGTCAGAGGTACATACCATTCGGTACTCAGGGCATCCTAGTCCACGAATGTCTTATCTGTCAATTAGCGAGGGCTAAACATGATAAGCCAGCCGAACTCTTAGAACCCTCACAAATCCGATACTGAAATATGAAAATATGGCTATGGATTTCATGGTAGGGTTACCAATTGCACCAAGGGAATCTAATGAGATATGGGTTATTGTGAAACGACTAAAAAAAGCTAGTTCATTTCTTACCGATAAGGACAACGTTTGCAATGACATGCCGAGTTGTATGTTCGAGGAGAAGGGGAAACTTGGACCATGGTATATCGGACCTATTGAGATTTTGGACCGAATTGATACTCGAATTTATAGAGCTACTCTACCACCAAACTAAATAGGGGTTCATAATGTGCTTCACGACTCCATGTTTTAGAGGTATATTTCTAATTCCTCACATGCGATTCATTATAAGCCAATACAATCGACGCTAAATCTGTCATACAAGGAAATGCTAAATTAAATTCTTGATCGTCAAGTCTAAAAGTTGAGGGATAGGGAGATCAAAGTGGTGAAGATATTATGGGGGAATCAGCTTATGGAAGAAGTTACTCGGGGGACTAAATTAGATATGTGCAATCGCTAGCTAAATTATTTGGTAAGTCAAATTTCGAGAACGAAATTTTTATAAGGGGGAGAATTGTAAGGACCCACGAGCAAAAGTTAAGAAATTTATTTACGAAAATGTCTAAGATCACACAGGTGCTAACCAAGGGATAAGTTTATAATTTTTTTTTTTAATAAATTTTAGAAATTGTTCAGAAATTTAAAATTAATTTGTATGATATATTTTAAGAGGATATAACTATTAAGATGAATGAACCTATTCTAATACCCAATTAAGTTAGGAGTTTATTGGTCTAATTAACCTAAGTTGGATATTAGTAACCTAGGTATAAAACCCTATTTCTGTCGATTCACTCCACTGTACACGGAAACGCCGTCTCTTTCACTCTGCCCAGCTTCGCCACTTTGACCAAGTTCTTCCCGGCGACTTGAGTTCCGGCCAAGCATCATCCGATGCCGACAATCTCATGGCGGATGTTGTGACCGGACGCAGAGGTCTCCATCCACCACACCTGGTGCGGGAGTGGGCGAGCGTTTTCGATAGTGGCAAGAGGCGGAGAAAGGCAAGTACACTTCCTTATGAAGCGGTGAGATCTGTGAGGTATAGGATAGCACCTAGGAGATGTTGGAATGACTTTATGAGCTCCGATTGTCACATTTTGTGAGGTCCTTGTCCGATTTAGGGAGGTCCTTGTCCGATTTAGGGATCTCGTGATGTTCACGGTCGGTTTTGTGGGTTCTTGATTCTTCGTTTGAGTTCTCTGTGATTTCCTGCAACGAATGATTTGAGCTAGAGTTCATGATTTCTGTTCTTCGAAGGATAATGAGGTTGTCTATTCTTGTGAATTCCCTTCGATTGCTTCTACTCCGATAGTGTTTTGATTCGATGTGAGGTTTCCTCGAAGTTCTTGCCAGTTTGTGCTTGGTTCTGGATTTTCGCAGGGCATTCTGTGATTGAAGGTGCTCATTGTCAGTGAATTGATTTATTCATGATTCATGTAGTAGTTGCTTGGCTGTGAAAATGTTTGAACTTCGATTTCCTCGCTGCTGTTGATGTTGTGAGCTCTTTGCCGGACACCTGTTCGTTTAAATGCTTGTTTGGGATGTTAATTGTTGAATGAGTTGTATATTTTGAGATTTATGGGGATTTGGTTTCAAAATTTGGAGCAGATTTAATGGGTTATACTGTATTTGATTCATGTTTCCTGGAGGTAGTAACGTATTAGGTAGAATCGTGAGTTAGCACTGGTTTTCAATACTGTTTTCTGATTCTATGGTTCTTATTGTGTTTTCCTTAGAGGTTTCCTGTTCTTCGGGAATTCTAGATTAGCAGGATGATGTTTTGATTAAATGTTGACCCTGTTTCTTTGGTTTAGTTGCAATTTGATGGTGAATGGGGTTCCGTTCTGATTCGTGAATATGCTCCTGTATTTCATTGTTGCTCTGTTGATATGCCGGCCAAATTTTTGATAGGATGGGATTGTACTGCTCTCTAAGTAACCATGGACTCTGTTCGGTTCCAAGTCGAGGTTTGTTCGGGTTTTTCTTTGTCGTAGGGTTGTGAATTGTCGTGTACTTCTTTTTAGGATAGTTCCGAGATTTTTTGGTACATATCTAGAATAAGTTATGTTAAAGGAAGATGTTCTTATCTAACTCTTTAAAATGAAGTTGCCTTGTTCTTCGGTGGGATCCGTATCTGCTAGTTTTGATTTCTGAGTTTATAGTACAACTGTGTTTGGTGAGTTTATTTGATGAGTTTATCTGTAGAGTTTCAATGTGATTATAGTATTATGTGAATGGTTTTTATTCGATGGGAGTTAAATTTTGAGGTGGTTTGTATTTAGTTCAGTTGTTGTATGATTGGTATCTATTGTATTTCTTTACCATGATACAAGTTTTCAGTAGTTTTCTTTTGCATGACTATCTGATTAGAAGATGAATATTCATGGTTTATTGCTCTCTTTTGAGGATGCATGACTACATTATTTACTTCAATATGGAAATGGTTACAGTATGAATGGAAATAAAAAAAAAACATGATCAAATGATACAGAATAATGAGAACAGATTATGTTTCCTTTACTTATGTAGCGAATAGGATGAGTATGAGCATATGTGGTAGCAGTACGGGATGGGTGACCCGGGATGAGCTCCGGGGAGGGCCCATCCAAACTTGACTGATATGGTTAGCTTCGGCTATAGGACTGGATGCATGTTCTCTACGAGGTACCTCTAGGTTCATGGGACTGTTGACTGGCTCTAAATGTGGTTACCGGATATGTGAAATATTCACCCTATTAGCTACATTGGATCACTATTGCATATTATATCTCTTATTTCGTACTTGGGTTGTGTTATGGTTTCTTTGAAAGGCTTCTAGTTGCTATTTTGACTACTTTACGGATATCCTCATATTCATATTGGTCTGTACTTGCTGGGTCGTAGACTCACCCCATTTATATTACAGGTGAGGATGACTTTCAGGATATGCCGGAAGGCCAACAGACGGAGTAGACGAGGAGGCGGGATGGACGCATGGTACTGTCCGTTGTTCAGGAGTGCGTAGCCTATTGGATTCACTGCAAGAGTTATTTTCATTTCATTGTCATTCGGGTGGGGAATGTTTGAGGAGTTTATGTTCATACCGATAAACATATGTTGATACGGGCATGTTCATGGGATTATGATATTTCTTTGTTGGTACTGCATTACGATCATTCAAATAGTAGTTGATGAGGGAGATTAGTAAAAAAAAAAAAAAAGAACTGGGGATGTTTCAATAATGGAAAGGAACAAACCATTGGAAGGTCGTAGCGTAATTAGGTATCAGTTTATCTTTACTGTATAACTACACTAGTACACTCAGAGTGTATTGAGTAGGACCATTTGAGGTCGTTTCTTTTATACTGACTTTATAAAGAAACAAAGACCTCGGTTATTATGGAAGTGTGTGCTCTTAATCCTAATATAATAACAAGCACATATATTTGATATTTATTTCTTTAATTTATCAATGGGTGAGATTTAGTTCGATAAATCAATAAGCCCGATAAGTTGGGAAATGATATCACTTATAGTCTGTGTTGTTGATTATAAAAGGAAACTGTGTCCTAGAGATACTAGGTTGATAATGTCCTCAAGAGGAGCTCATAAGGATTGTCATGTTAAACCCTGCAGGTGGACTTAGTACGACATGATAATAAGGTTGAGTGGTACTACTCTTGGACTATGATATTAATTAAATGAGTTGTCAGTAACTCACTTAATTAGTGGACATTCGATATCTTAAACACAGGGAGACTAACACACTCATAATAAGAAGGAGCCCAAAAATGTAATTTGGGATTGGTGCGGTAGTTCAATAATAGTTCTCTAGTGGAATGAATTATTATTGATAAAATAAAGTTGTGTGTTCGGGGCGAACACGGGATGCTTAATTTTATCGGGAGACCAAAACCAATTCCTCCTCTCGGTCCCTATCGTAGCCTCTTATTTATAGAGTACTATACCCACCTATACCCACCTTGTATACCCACCTGAAGGGGGCCGGCCAAGCTAGCTTGGGGTTCAAGCTAGGGCCGGCCTAAGCCTTGTTCATGGGTGGCCGGCCCTAGCTTGAACCCAAGCTTAGGTGGCCGGCCCCATTAAATTAAAAGAATTTTAATTTTAATTTTTATTATGTGGAAGATATAATTTATTACAGAGAATTAAAATTAAAATATCTCTCTTAAAAAGATCTACAAAAGATTAAAGAAAGATATTAGATCTCTTTCCTTATTTGTAGATTGGAAAGATATTTTATTTTCTCTCTGAAAATTATTCACATGTTGAAAATTAAAATTATAGAAATTTCTTTTTATCAACCATGAAGTGATTTTAAAAGGAAATTTTATTTTTTAAAATTTCCAAAGACAAAAAAGGAAGTTTTAATTGTTGATTAAAATTATCCTATTTGCTCTACATGAGGTGGCCGGTCACTTACAATTAATTAGGAAAATTTATTTAATTTTTTCATAATTAATTGTTGTCAAGGAAAGTTAAGGAAATTTTGTTATAAATAAATTTCCTTATTAGCCAAAGCCAAGGAATATAAAAGAAGGGGTAGGGGTGCCTTCATGGTGAACAACCTCTATTATTTTTTCTCCCTCTTTTCCTTGGTGTGGTGGCCGGCCCTTCCCTTTCTCTCTTCTCCTCTTGTTGGCCGAAACCTATCTTCTTGGTGGAGCTTTTGTTTGTGGCCGGATCAAGGAAGGAGAAGAAGGAGAGAAAGCAAGTCTCATCTCTAGCATCCCTTGGAGCTTTGGTGGTGGCCGAAATTATTCATCCTCTTTCTTTCTTCCTCTTTTGTGGTGGCCGAAACTTATCTCTTGCTTGGAGTTCTTGTGGTGGCCGGATACTACTTGGAGAAGAAGAAGAAGAAGGAGAGAAAGCTTGTATCCCTTGGAGCTTGGTTGGTGTTTTGTTCTTCGTCCTTGGTGAAGCTTCTTTGTGATTGGCCGAACCTAGCTAGGAGAAGAAGAAGGTGCTTGGTGGTTTCTCATCTCGGAAGATCGTTGCCCACACAACGTCCGAGGTTAGAAGAGGAATACGGTAGAAGATCAAGAGATTTTTCTACAAGGTATAACTAGTAATTTTTCTTTCCGCATTATAATAGTTATTTATGGAAATAATACCAAATACAAGAGGCTTACGATTCTAGAATTTCGAATATGTTTTTCGATGTTGTGTTCTTTTGTTTTTTTTCCTTGTGATTTGATTGTTCTTTTCGGTTAACCTAAAGTTATTTTAGGAAATTAAATATTAGCTTTCTATAAAAGGTTTTGTCTAGTCGGTGGTGGTTGCTTCCATATCCAAGAAGGCCGTGTGCCTCGCCACGTCAGTACTGGGAACCGATTATGGAAATTAATATTTAATGGAATTAATAACTTAAGGTGATTTGGGTCGAACGTGTTAAGTTCCGCAGGAGATCCAAGTCAAAACCTAAAAGAACAAATAGATTAAGTTTTGGATCAAACGTGTTAAGTTCCGCAGGCGATCCAAAATTTAATTTAAAAGAACACATGGTAGCTAGGAAAAGGTTCAGACCTTTGTACAAAATTTTTGTACAGTGGAACCTCTAGGTTTTCCGAGTAGCAACCAACAAAGTTCTTATGCTTATATGTTGTTAAAACCTAGATAATATTCTCATGGTTTTCTTTATGATATGATATGAAGTTCTTATACTTACATGTTGCTTAAAAACCTAGATGTCCTTCACTTAGGGTTTCGGCCATGATGGAATTTAAGGGCCTAAGAAAGCTTGAAACCAAATCTAACATGCTTATTGATTTTTTTTATGATATGATATGATGTTCTTATGCTTATATGTTGTTAAAACCTAGATAATATTCTCATGGTTTTCTTTATGATATGATATGAAGTTCTTATACTTACATGTTGCTTAAAAACCTAGATGTCCTTCACTTAGGGTTTTGGCCATGATGGAATTTAAGGGCCTAAGAAAGCTTGAAACCAAATCTATCGTGCTTATTGATTTTCTTTATGATATGATAAGAAGTTAGCTTGGTGTCCTTATGCTTGTAGGTTTCTTAGACTTAGTTTCATGTTCCTTAAAGTTTCGGCTACAATCAATTGAAGGACCTAGGAAGCTTAGAACCTAAACTAAATATGCTCATGATGTTCCTTATGATAATTATTATGAAATTGGTTTAGGGTCCACATGCTTTTATGTTGCTTGTAACCTAGAAACATGCTTAACAAATTGCGGCCACAACAAGTTAAAAGACCTAGGAAGCTTAGAACCTAAACTAAATATGCTCATGATGTTCCGTATGATAATCATTATGAAATTGGTTTAGGGTCTACATGCTTTTATGTTGCTTGTAACCTAGAAACATGCTTAACAAGTTTCGGCCACAACAAGTTAAAAGTCCTAGGAAGCTTAGAACCTAAACTAAATATGCTCATGATGTTTCTTATGGTATATGATATGAAATTGGTTTAGGGTTTACATGCTTTTATGTTGCTTCTAATCTAGATCCATGCTTGGCAACTTTCGGCCATAATAGGATTAAAAGAACTAGGAAGCTTAGAACCTAAACTAAATATGCTCATGATGTTCCTTATGATAATCATTATGAAATTGGTTTAGGGTCTACATGCTTTTATGTTGCTTGTAACCTAGAAACATGCTTAACAAGTTTCGGCCACTACAAGTTAAAAGACCTAGGAAGCTTAGAACCTAAACTAAATATGCTCATGATGTTTCTTATGGTATATGATATGAAATTGGATTAGGTTTTACATTCTTTTATGTTGCTTGTAACCTAGATCCATGCTTGGCAAGTTTCATCCATAATAGGATTAAAAGAGCTAGGAAGCTTAGAACCTAAACTAAACATGCTTATGATGTTCTTATGATAATTATTATGAAGTTGGTTTAGGGTTATATGCTTTTATGTTGCTTGTAACCTAGGGGAAACCCTTGCATGTTTCGGCCACTCTATGGAATTAGGGTTAGAGACCCAATCATGATTCACTATATGTTTCACATGTTATGATATGAATTAAGAGGTGCTAGTCAATGATTTCCATGGATGATTATGCTTCCTTATGATATGTTTTATGCTTACTTATGTATGCTTATGAATCATGTATGATAATGACTTTATGATGGGCTATATGCTCAAGTATGCATGCTTTATGATATGACAAGTAAAGGCCTAAGAGATGATTCCCTTTTTGTTGGGACTAAGAGCACTCTTTATGATATGACAAGCAAAGGCCTAAGAGATGCTTCCCGTTTTGTTGGGACTAAGAGCACTCTTCATGATAAGATAAGTAAAGACCTAAGAGTTGCTTCCCTATTAATTGGGACTAAGAGCACTCTTCATGATATGATAAGTAACTATGACATGATATTTTACTTTGTATGGCTTGTACCAAGGGTGGGCTCCATAAGCGCCCCTAGGCCGACGGTCTATGAACGGGTCTAGTAAAAGGAATGGGCTCCTAAGTGCCCCTAGGTCGATGGTCTATTAAACGGCCTTAGTTCCTTGTAGGTTCAAGATTTGCTACCTTGGATCTATTTAGGATGCGCGCATTTATGTATGTATGTGGTACAAGCCGGGCCCTCATGTTGAGATTATGTTTAAGTATTATATGATATGTTTTCTTTAAAGGACATCTTGCACATGACATGATGCATGTTTTCGAAAGTCATCTTGCATACACTTATATGATATGATAAATTATGATATGATATGTTATGAGATGATATAGCATGATGTTTCTTTATGACATGACATGATATGATGCTCTTTTATTTTATGAGATGATATTGCATGATGTTTTTTTATGACATGATATGATATGATGCTCCCATATTTTATTAGATGATATAGCATGATGTTTTATTATGACATGATATAATATGATGCTCCTTTATTTTATGAGATGATATAGCATGATGCTTCTTTATGACATGATATGATATGATGCTATTTTACCTTATGATATGATATGTTAGGATGCTCTTTTACATGATATGATGTTTAGATGGTTATGTTTCCATGCTATATGCTTATGTGATTATGCTATGATATACGGTTTTTGTGAGTAGGAAAGAATCTCACTAAGCTTATGTGCTTATAGTTACTTTCCTTGTACCGCAGATAAAGGCAAAGGATGGGTGAACTAAGGGAGCAGTAGGAGAGGCAAGAGATGTGTGTGGTAGTGGCTCGGCTAAGGAAAAGACTTGCTTATATTTTTTTTATGCATGATATGAACCATGTCTATCTTATGTTAATGATTTGCATGATTACTTGTCACTTGTTTATGTTTATGATAGAAAATTTATTTCATGACCTCATTCACTTAGAGGTATGCAAGAATATATAAATAAGTACTTCCGCTGTTTTAGAAAAGAAATTTTAATATGCATGTATGTTCCCCATACAGTAACCCCACCCCGCCCTACTAGTAGGAAGGGCGGGCGTTACAAGTTGGTATCAGAGCCAGGTTAGCCTTCCTACTTGACACACATCATGCCTCCATCCTGCCGCTCCAAGTTAGAATCTCTACTTACTCTATTTTCTTTATGCGTAATAGGAAATGAGTTTAGTATGCATGAACGTAGGTATAACCAATATGAATTGCCTTTATGTATGATAAGCAATGTTTTAATATGTACGGATATAAGTAGGGTTGACCATGGACTTATGCTAGCCTTTTTGCCATTTATGAAGATAAATATGGCTAGATGATGCGGTAACAGGGCCGATGAGATAGTGACTCCACCAGATATGACATAGGTAACAAGTAATCACTGCTCTGATGAATCAGCAAGGAAACCCTGTCACCCCACCAACAAATCAAAATACATTGCCCGTCATACCTACAGCTACACCAGTACCACCGGTAGCCCTTGCCCCAGTGGTCCGACAGGAGACTTACTTAATACAGTTGCTAAGGCTGAAGCCGGAGAACTTCATGGGTACTTGTGAGCCATGGGACGCCTAAGCCTGGTTCAAGATGGTGAAAAGTATAGTGGAATTGTTGGACTGGCCCGTATCAGAAAAGATCAAGTGCGTGTCATTCTGCTTTTCCGGAGACGCAAGAATGTGGTGGGAAAGGGTCAAGGTTAAGAGACAAGTTAATCAGATGAACTGGGCGGACTTCGAAGCAGAGTTCTTTGAGGAGTTTTTCCACATGCGGGTAACAAACCGACATTACGACGAGTTCACCGAGTTCCGGCAAGGTGACTTATCAGTTAATGAAGCATTGAAGCGCTTCAACCATCTCGCACGCCTTGGCCTAGAGTTGGTCAGCACGGAAAGAGAAAGGGTCAGACTGATGCTAAAGATGCTTCGACCCGAGATAGCTTTGAATGTGGCCGGCGGAATTAATAGACCGTAGACTATAGAAGAACTGGTTAGCAATGCCCTGATCACCGAACATAATCAGATGTGATGAACGAGAGTAAGAATCAGGCACAGACAGAAGGACAGAAACCTCAAGCTACCAAAACAAGCTGGAAAGGAAACCCTAATGGAAAAAGAAAGCAATGGAACAACATTAAAGGAGGACCAGCGAATAAGCAACCTAAGTACCCTCAGTGTACCACTTGTGGGAAATAGCATTCCGGGGCATGCCACAAGGGTACGAGAAAGTGTTACAATTGAGGACGAGAAGGACATATGACCAGAGATTGCCCTATCCAATCCCAGACACCATCCCAGCAGTATAACCAGAACAGGAGTGCCTCCTCCCAGCTACACCTGATGTAAGCTGCCATTGAAGGGACTCCGATTGGCCAAGGGAGATTGGAAGCCCCACCAACTACTATGAATTCCAGGGTTTTCTCTCTCACCAAAGAGGATGTGGCGAGTGCTTCTACAGTTGTCACAGGTCAGCTACCTATTTTCAGTCAGTATGCTAATGTGTTATTTGATACTGGAGCGACACACTCGTTTGTCTCTACACCCTTCATGGAGAAATTAGAGATGCCACCACAAGCCTTAATTGGCAAATTCTTAACAACCCTGCCTTTGGGAGAAGTAATGCCATCTACTCATATGTTGCGAGCCGCGCCCATCAGAATCGCAGGCAGAGAACTCTACAGTGATCTGATAGTACTTGACATGTAGGATTATGATAGTATATTGGGCATGGATTTCCTGATCAAGTACAGTGCTTCAATCGATTGCCGCAAAAGAAAAGTAGTTTTCCGACCTGAAGCTGAACTGATATTCGAATTTGTTGGGGTACCAAGGAAAGAAATAGATAGATTCCTATCGGCCGTGAAAGCAAAAAGATGTTAGATAAGGGATGTACTGGACTTCTAGCACATGTGGTCAAAACAAGTCAAACCAAGGACCAGAAGTTAGAAGATGTCAGGGTGGTATGCAACTATCTGAAGGTATTTCCCGATGAGCTACCAGGGTTAGCCCCCGATAGAGAAATAAAATTTGAGATCGAATTGATTCCTGGTACTAAACCGATCTCTAAAGAACCTTATCGTATGGCGCCGGCTGAGTTGAAGGAACTTCAGGGACAACTACTAGAGTTACTCGACAAGGGACTCATTCGCCCGAGTCACTCTCCATGGGGAGCTCCAGTACTGTTTGTGAAAAAGAAGGATGGGTCCATGCGAATATGTATAGACTACCGAGCGCTGAATAATGTGACAATCAAGAACAGGTACTGTAACACCCCTAGAAAGCCTAGATAAGAAAGTAAGGATAATGAGAGTTTGAAGGTAGTGAAAAGAAGGTGTAAATATTCTAAGTTGAATATTAAGATGGGAAGGATTTAGATGATTAAAACTTTATGAAAGAAAATAAAGTTGAGAATATAAATCATCTATATTTATAATACATGGAATTAATGTAAACAAAAGGAAGGAATATGAGATAATATATATGTGTATGAAATATTTATGCATAATGCATAATATGGTGATATATGAATTATTATGTACAAAAGAATATCAATAATATGTTAGAAGAGAAATAGGATTGAACCTTGGACCTCTTGTAAGGAACATGTATAGGATATCAAAGGGGATAGGAGAATTATTGATAAGGAGAGAAAGGACTAAGTAGTTAAGAATAAGAAAGGATTCTTTTTACTTAAAAGGAAAAGGAAATAAAAAGAAGTAAAAATATACATAACCAAGTTTTGATCCTTGGTTCTCTTGTGGATGCATGCATATGTTAACCAAGTGTGATAGGAGAGGATATTGTAAGAGGAGAGATAGGAATTTTAATTAAAGGAAAGAAAAGAGAAATTAAAGGAAAGAAAAGAGAGAACTCAAGAAGCATTTCTCTAGAATATTCTTATCATTAAAGAGGAGAAATAAATAAGGAGGATGAATCAAGTCAAGTTTTCCTCCCCTCATTTTAGTATAAATAGGCATGGAGGGGTGGCTTCATCCTCAACTCACTCTCCTCCTCTTCTCCTAGAGGTGCCGAGACACTCCCTCTTTTCTTTCTTTCTTTTGTTGCCGAGCAACACAAGAGGAAGCCGCCTCTTCTTCCTCCTCCTCTCCACCAAAAGACCTAGCCACTTCTTCCTCCATTGGTGCCGAGCAAAGCAAGCAAGGAAGAAAGGTCCACAAGCAAGTTCTCAACTCTAGGAAACTTAAGCAAAGAAGGTAAGCTTCCCCTCACCTGTGGTACAAGGCTTTTATGTGATTTTCGGATTTATAAGGATTAGAAAACCTAGGAAAGAATTTAAGAAAATTCGGCTAAAGAAAAGGTTTTCAAATCTAAGATGATTTAAACAAGACCTCATTTCATGATAAGATTTTCTATGCTATGTAGAAGGATTCTTTTCCATGATTTTATACTGATATGATGTATGATCAGAGGAGTATCTAACCCTAGGATATAACCAAAAATATTTTAAAGAGGCTAGGAAGATTATCGTCTAACCAAACTAGTGCAAGGTTCCTTCTATGAAATGCTAAGGACCTTTCTATGGTTTTCTTGCTTGGAAATTAATTGGAACCAAAAGAAAACTCACTTGTATGCTTCGGACCAGAAAGGTTAAGGGTTAGAAATACCTTCAAAAAAATTTAAATAAACATGCTCCTATGATAGGATATAAAGTTTCTTAAAGGGTGTTCACATTGCCAGAAACTCATGAACTCTTTTTAGGGTTTTTCGGCCATGATAAAAGGGATAGCTTAGATTAGCCTAAACAAAAATATTAATATGCTCAAGACCTCTGTGATATTATGATATGAAAGTTGATTAATGCTCTCATGTTTAATTGGAATGTAGAAAATTAGTTACATGATATAAGACATGTAAGATCACAAGAGTCCTAGCTTGTTTATGATCCAATTTTGTGTATGATGTTCTTAGTAACTTTTGCCATGATATTTACTTAGGCTTTCCATGCTTTAGGCCACTTAAGAAACCTAGCTTAAGGACTGGTAGGTTTCGGCCATGAAGGAAAATAAAAGAAAAAAAGGAAAGAAACCTAGGAAATGCTATACATAATGAGAAGAAATGAAATTATGTTATGTAATATGCCATGATATGTTATAGCATAGGAAATGCTATACATAATGAGAAGAAATGAAATTATGTTATGTAATATGCTATGATATGTTATAGCATAGGAAATGCTATACATAATGAGAAGAAATGAAATTATGTTATGTAATATGCCATGATATGTTATAGCATAGGAAATGCTATACATAATGAGAAGAAATGAAATTATGTTATGTAATATGCTATGATATGTTATAGCATAGGAAATGCTATACATAATGAGAAGAAATGAAATTATGTTATGTAATATGCCATGATATGTTATAGCATAGGAAATGCTATACATAATGAGAAGAAATGAAATTATGTTACGTAATATGCCATGATATGTTATAGCATAGGAAATGCTATACATAATGAAAAGAAATGAAATTATGTTACGTAATATGCCATGATATGTTATAGCATAGGAAATGCTATACATAATGAGAAGAAATGAAATTATGTTACGTAATGATATTTTATAGCATAGGAAATGCTATACATAATGAAAAGAAATGAAAAAGGAAATGCATGAAAGATTGTTAGGGACATGATATGATAGTTATGCATGATAAGTTATTTTTTTTATATGGTTTGTACCAAGGGTGGGCTCCGTAAACGCCCCGGGGTCGATGGAGTAAGACTCGGGCCTCGTCAGTAATGGGCCTCTGAATGCCCTAGGTCGATGGAGTAAGACTCGGGCCTAGTATGTATGCATGGTAGGGTTCAAGACTTGCTACCTTGGACCTACCTATGAAGCGCGCGCATTATGTATGTGGTACAAACCGGGATCCCCTCTAATGATGATATTAATTTCAAGTACTTATAAGTATAAGTTTTCAAATTCATGATGCATTGCCTACATATGTGCTTGAATTATCTGATGATTAGATATAATGTCATGTGATATTATGATATGAATATGAATATGATACCCTTGTATGTCGTATGCTTATGATACCTCGCATGATATTGATATGCAATGATATGAATTCGGTTTTAGTGAGTAGGAAAGGAACTTACTGAGCCATGAGTGCTCATAGCTTACTTTCCTTGTACCACAGATATGGGGGACGGATATTCGGAACGACGGAGCAGCAGGAGGAGCAGATAGTGATGTGTGTGGTGGTGGCTCGGCAAGAACGATTCGGACAAATTAATATTTTTAGTTATATGATCAATATATGCACATTCGAACTAATCAGAATATGTGATATCATGCTTATTTAAATAAAAGGAATGATTTAAAATTTTCCGCTGTTATAGTATAACTAAAGCATGTACGTAAGTAGTATAAGATTGTAGCGCCGCCCTTGGGTAAGAAGGGTGGGCGTTTTACAGGTACCCTCTTCCATGGATCAACGACCTGTTCGACCAATTAAGGGGTGCAACTGTTTTCTCTAAGATTGACCTAAGGTTCGGCTATCATCAAGTGAAAGTGAAATAGGATGATATACCGAAGACAGCATTTCGAATGAGATACGGACACTATGAGTTCATAGTTATGCCCTTTGTAGTGACAAATGCTCCTGCTGTATTTATGAATCTGATGAATCGGGTGTTTACAACATATCTCGATAAATTTGTGATCGTCTTCATTGACGATATCCTGATCTATTCAAGAACCCAAGAAGAGCATGCTGAACACCTGAATACCGTATTACAGATTCTTTGAGAGAAACAACTATATGCAAAGTTCTCCAAATGCGAGTTCTCGCTCGATCGAGTATCATTCTTGGGTCATATTATCTCCAAGGACGGAGTAATGGTAGATCCGAACAAGATCGAAGCTGTAAGTAATTGGAGCAGGCTAAAGAATGCCAGTGAAATCAGAAGTTTTCTTGGGCTGGCAGGCTACTATAGGAAGTTTGTAGAAGAATTCTCCAAAATTGCAGCCCCTATGACCGTTCTCACCAAGAAGAACAAAAAGTATGAATGGATGGATGACTGCGAGAAGAGTTTCATAGAATTGAAAAGGAGACTGACCAGTGCTCTGATCCTTACTCTTCCGGAAAGTGACAAAGGTTTCAATATGTACAACGATGCTTCCATATTAGGACTTGGAGTTGTACTCATGCAAGATTGTAAGGTCATTGTCTACGCCTCTAGACAACTCAAAGAGCATGAAAGAAATTACCCCACTCACGACCTAGAACTAGCAGTCGTGGTCTTTGCTCTCAAAACATGGAGACATTATTTATATGGAGCCCAGTGTAAGATTTATACCGACTACCAGAGTCTAAAATATTTCTTCACACAGAAAGACCTGAATATGAGACAACGTAGATGACTTGAGCTAGTCAAGGACTATGACTGCGAGATCTTTTATCATCCAGGAAAAGTGAACAAAATGGAAGATGCACTCAGCAGGAAGACCTGTGCCACCTGGTGTCGCTATTTTAAGTTCGAGGATGAACTTTCTATGAGGTATGGGGTACTGTAACACCCAAGAATTATTTAAGCTATACATATGGGTAATCTAGTTTAGAATAAAAAGGGAAATGGAAATAGAACCAAAAAGAACTAAAAAGAGAGAAGAGTTAAGGTTTGAACCTTGAACCTCTCACAATAGATAAGGTTAAATTGGTGTATGATAACCACTAGAATTAATGATTAAGTAAGGAAGAAAGAGAAAATCAAGTAGCTTTCCTCCTCTTCCTCTTGGTTAAGAAAAGAAGCAAGCAAAAGGACAAATTGCCTTTTTCTTCCTCTTACCATTTTCGTGGGAATGGAGAGAGTGAGGGAATAGAGGAGTTAAGGGGATGAATTGAGACATTCTCCTTTCTTTTTACTTCCTCATTAAGGATAAATAGGAATAAGAGAAGAGAAGGGAAAGAAATGTTGGCCACTTCTTCCTCCTTCTTCTTCCTCCTCCTTTCTCCTTGTTCCTCCACCGAAAGCTCCTCCCTCACCCATTTTCGAATCCAAGATAAGTTTTCTCCCTAAGAAAACTAATTCACTAGAAGGAGACCTCAAGATCTACTCCTTACAAACAAGAGAAGAAAAAAAAAAAGGAGAACAAGGAAGAGAAGCTTCTTCTTCCTCTTCACAAGAGTACTTTTTGTCTTAACTAAACAACAAGTTGTGAGTAACCCCTCACCTGTGGTACAAGATGTTCCATGAGTTTAGATTGTGTAAAATAAAAACCTAAGGTTCTTCTTGAAACTTTCGGCCATGGTAAGATTAAAGACTTAGGAAAGCTTAAATCCAAATCTAATGTGCTCATGGTTTCCTTTATGATATGATATGAAATTCTTATGCTTATAGGTTGTTAAAAACCTAGACACCTTCACTTAGGGTTTTGGCCATGGTGAGATTAAAGGCTTGGGAAAACTTAAAACTAAATCTAATATGCTCTTGGTTTTCTTTATGATATGATATGAAGTTCTTATGCTTATATGTTGTTAAAACCAAGATAATATTCTCATGGTTTTCTTTATGATATGATATGAAGTTCTTATACTTACATGTTGCTTAAAAACCTAGATGTCCTTCACTTAGGGTTTCAGCCATGATGGAAATTAAGGGGCTAAGAAAGCTTGAAACCAAATCTAACATGCTTACTGATTTTCTTTATAATATGATAAGAAGTTAGCTTGGTGTCCTTATGCTTGTAGGTTGCTTAGACTTAGTTTCATGTTCCTTAAAGTTTCGGCCACAATCAATTAAAGGACCTAGGAAGCTTAGAACCTAAACTAAATATGCTCATGATGTTTCTTATGGTATATGATATGAAATTGGTTTAGGTTTTACATGCTTTTATGTTGCATGTAACCTATCTCCATGCTTGGCAAGTTTCAGCCATAATAGGATTAAAAGTCCTAGGAAGCTTAGAACCTAAACTAAATATGCTCATGATGTTCCTTATGATAATCATTATGAAATTGGTTTAGGGTCTACATGCTTTTATGTTGCTTGTAACCAAGAAACATGCTTAACAAGTTTCGGCCACAACAAGTTAAAAGACCTAGGATGCTTAGAACCTAAACTAAATATGCTCATGATGTTTCTTATGGTATATGATATGAAATTGGTTTAGGGTTTACATGCTTTTATGTTGCATGTAACCTAGATCCATGTTTGGCAAGTTTCGGCCATAATAGGATTAAAAGACCTAGGAAGCTTAGAACCTAAACTAAATATGCTCATGATGTTTTCTATGATAATCATTATGAAATTGGTTTAGGGTCTACATGCTTTTATGTTGCTTGTAACCTAGAAACATGCTTAACAAGTTTCGGCCACAACAAGTTAAAAGACCTAGGAAGCTTAGAACCTAAACTAAATATGCTCATGATGTTTCTTATGGTATATGATATGAAATTGGTTTAGGGTTTACATGCTTTTATGTTGCTTGTAACCTAGATCCATGCTTGGTAAGTTTCGGCCAAAATAGGATTAAAAGACCTAGGAAGCTTAGAACCTAAACTAAACATGCTTATGATGTTCTTATGATAATTATTATGAAGTTGGTTTAGGGTTATATGCTTTTATGTTGCTTGTAACCTAGAGGAAACCCTTGCATGTTTCGGCCACTCTATGGAATTAGGGTTAGAGACCCATTCATGATTCACTATATGTTTCACATGTTATGATATGAATTAAGAGGTGCTAGTCAATGATTTCCATGCATGATTATGCTTCCTTATGATATGTTTTATGCTTACTTATGTATGCATATGAATCATGTATGATAATGACTTTATGATGGGCTATATGCTCAAGTATGCATGCTTTATGATATGACAAGTAAAGGCCTAAGAGATGCTTCCCTTTTTGTTGGGACTAAGAGCACTCTTTATGATATGACAAGCAAAGGCCTAAGAGATACTTCCCTTTTTGTTGGGACTAAGAGCACTTTTCATGATAAGATAAGTAAAGACCTAAGAGTTGCTTCCCTATTAATTGGGACTAAGAGCACTCTTCATGATATGATAAGTAACTATGACATGCTATTTTACTTTGTATGGCTTGTACTAAGGGTGGGCTCCATAAGCGCCCCTAGGCCGACGGTCTATGAACGGGTCTAGTAAAAGGGATGGGCTCCTAAGTGCCCCTAGGTCGATGGTCTATGAAACGGGCCTAGTTCCTAGTAGGTTCAAGATTTGCTACCTTGGATCTATTTAGGATGTGCGCATTTATGTATGTATGTGGTACAAGCCGGGCCCTCATGTTGAGATTATGTTTAAGTATTATATGATATGTTTTCTTTAAAGGACATCTTGCACATGACATGATGCATGTTTTCGAAAGTCAGCTTGGATACACTTATATGATATGATAAATTATGATATGATATGTGATGATATGATATGTTATGAGATGATATAGCATGATGTTTCTTTATGACATGATATGATATGATGCTCTTTTATTTTATGAGATGATATAGCATGATGTTTCTTTATGACATGATATGATATGATGCTCCCATATTTTATGAGATGATATAGCATGATGTTTCTTTATGACATAATATGATATGATGCTCCTTTATTTTATGAGATGATATAGCATGATGCTTCTTTATGACTTGATATTATATGATGCTATTTTACCTTATGATATGATATATTAGCATGCTCTTTTACATGCTATGATGTTTAGATGATTATGTTTCCAAGCTATATGCTTATGTGATTATGCTATGATATACGGTTTTTGTGAGTAGGAAAGGATTTCACTAAGCCTATGTGCTTATAGTTACTTTCCTTGTATCGCAGATAAAGACAAAGGATGGGTGAACTATGGGAGCAGCAGGAGAGGTAAGAGATGTGTGTGGTAGTGGCTCGGCTAAGGAAAAGACCTGCTTATATTTTCTTTATGCATGATATGAACCATGTCTATTTTATGTTAATGATTTCCATGATTACTTGTCACTTGTTCATGTTTATGATAGAAAATTTATTTCATGACCTCATTCACTAAGAGGTATGCAAGAATATATAAATAAGTACTTCCGCTGTTTTAGAAAAGAAATTTTAATATGCATGTATGTTCCCCGTACAGTAACCCCGCCCTACTAGCAGGAAGGGCGGGCGTTACACGGATACTCTTATCCATTGTCGTTCATATGGATTATGAGATTTGGTAAATGGATGTCAAAATAGATTTCCTTAATGGAAGTCTTGAAGAAAACATCCATATGAAGCAACCAGAAGGGTTCATTGAAAAGAGTAAAGAGAATCTAGTGTGCAAGCTCAATCGGTCCATTTATGGACTGAAGGAAGCTTCAAGATCTTGGAACATCCGGTTTAACGAAGTAATCCAGTCATATGGATTTATTCAGTGTCCGGATGAGTCTTGTGTATACAAGAAGTGTAACGGAAATGTGGTGGTGTTTTTTGTATTATACGTAGATGATATTTTGTTAATTGGCAACAATGTCAAGGTATTATCGGACGTAAGAGTATGGTTGTCCAAACAATTTGATATGAAGGACTTAGGAGAATGTGCACACATTTTTGGGATCAAAGTTATAAGGGATCGCAAGAAAAGAATGTTGTGCCTATCCCAAGATTTATATATAGATACAATCCTTGCTCGTTTTAGCATGCAGAACTCCAAGAAAGGTTTCTTACCTTTCAGGCATGGAGTAGCCTTATCTAAAGAGATGTCTCCGAAGAAATCAAAGGAGATAGAGGACACGAAGGCAGTTCCTTATGCTTCGGCTGTAGGAAGCCTTATGTATGCAATGCTGTGTACGAGACCTGATATATGTTTTGTCGTGGGCATGACTAGCAGATATCAGAGTAACCCTGGACAAGAACATTGGACTGCTATAAAGCATATATTGAAGTACCTGAGAAGGACTAGAGATTATATGCTAGTCTACCAAGCAGATGATTTATTCCTTATGGGTTACACGGATTCGGACTTCCAATTAGATAGGGACAATAGTAATTCTACGTCAGGCTATGTGTTTACTCTAGGAGGTGGAGCCATTGCATGGAGGAGTATTAAGCAAAAATGCGTCTCGGATTCAACCATGGAAGCTGAGTATGTGGCAGCCACTGAGGCAGCCAAAGAAGCTGTATGGCTAAGGAACTTCCTAATGGACATAGATGTGATTCCTGGTTTGCCCAAAATCATCACAATTTATTGTGATAATAGCGCTGCAATTGCAAACTCGAAGGAACCACGAGCCCATAAGGCAAGTA
The DNA here is from genome assembly GCF_018446385.1 of Zingiber officinale. Classification (NCBI taxonomy): domain Eukaryota; kingdom Viridiplantae; phylum Streptophyta; class Magnoliopsida; order Zingiberales; family Zingiberaceae; genus Zingiber; species Zingiber officinale. The sequence continues at coordinate 55,179,276 of NC_056006.1, read as the reverse complement.
AACATATAGAGCGCAAGTACCACCTGATACGAGACATCGTCAAGCGAGGAGAAGTTGTTGTAGCCAAGATTACATCAGCAGATAACCTGGCAGATCCTTTCACTAAGGCCCTTCCGGCGAAAGATTTTGATTGGCATGTGGAGGGGATGGGAATCAGATGTATGGCAGCAGATATGACAGCTTAGTCTTTTAGTATAAGTGGGAGATTGTTAGAGTGTATACTAAAAGCCTAGCTTTTGTAAACATTTTTTTTTGAAATAAAAGAATCACATTGGTCAATATCTACATTTATTTATTAAATATAAATGTTCAATTAATTTATATAAGTAGATAATATGGTGTGTGGTATCATACTCAGAAGATCATGTTGTTGGTTCTTTATAAATTATAAACAGTTGCTCACGACTATGATGGAAAGGAACAAACCATCAGAATAGTCGTAGTGTAATTAATTATTAGTTTATCTTGATTAATAAATTATACTGGTACACTCTAAGTGTATTGAGTATGACCATTTAGGTAAATTCTTTTTGTGCTGACTTAATAAAAGAACTAGACCTTAGTTATTATGTAAGTGTGTGCTCTTAATCCTAATATAATAACATGCACATATATTTAATATTTATTTCTTTGACTTATCAAAGGGTGAGGTTTACCTCGATAAATCAATATGCCCGATAAGTTAGGAAATGATATTACTTATAGTATGTGTTATTGATAATAGAAGGAATCTGTGTCCTAGTTATCTAGGTTGAGAATGTCCCCAAGAGGAGCTCATAAGGATTGCCATGTTAAACCCTGTAGGTGGACTTAGTCCGACATGACAATGAAGTTGAGTAGTACTACTCTTGGAGCTCATAAGGATTGTTAGTAACTTACTTAATTAGTGGACATTCGTAATCTTAAACATAGGGAGACTAACACACTCATGATAAGAAGGATCCCATAAGGATTGTTAGTAACTTACTTAATTAGTGGACATTCGTAATCTTAAACATAGGGAGACTAACATACTCATGATAAGAAGGATCCCATAATATAATTTAGGATTGGTACGGTAGTGTGATAATAACTCTCTAGTGGAATGAGTTATTATTGATGAACTTGAGTTGTGTGTTCAGGGTGAACACGGGATACTCAAGCTCATCGGAAGGTCAAAACCAATTTCTCCTCTAGGTCCCTGTCGTAGTCTCATTATACCCTCAAGTCCATCCAAATGTAAGGCTCTTCTTGGTGTACAAGAAGGGGGCTGATCCATTGCTTAGTGACCAAGCAATGGTCGGCCACATCTTCTTCTATAGGGGTCGACCCAATTGCTTGGTGACCAAGCTGTTAGTTAGAGCCGAAGAGCCAATCATATGATGATTATTGTATGGACTCGTTATATCATATTCCTATATATTAATAAAGGTATTTTCTTTATGGTTATTATACTTACTTGTATTGGTGCCAAATAACTAAGTATAATAGCGTCCTTGAGTAGAAGGTGAATATCTATATCAATCGATTGGTTGAATCGATAGTTTGATGATATAGAGAACACTACTCTTAATCATTCCTAGTCAAGTATTAACTTTCAGGGACAATGTTAATGTGACGAGACTAGCATGTAGGTCAACTCGATGACAAGATCTCACAAGTCATGGATATAGAGATATCAAGTTGGCACATGGGTATGCATTGGAGAATGTATACTGAATGACCCGCCATGAGAAAGTATCATGGATCGTTATATGAATGTCATATACTTTCTCATGTGGCTATTAGTATGACTATTAGTCCTTGGACCTGAAGTCACCATGGTTCCCTACATAAAGAGTTGCATACTTTGGCTTTGTCAAACATCACCCGTAACAAATTATGCGGAGGGATGTGAATGATGTAGATGGGATCTATCCCTCCTATATAACGGGAGTGACATCATTATTCTTGATAGAGTGAGATCACTAAGTGCATGACCATGCCCAAATGAGTCAATATAAGATGTTGAGCTTATTTGATTGAGTGAGTCTACTTGGAGTTCAAGATTTAGATTGATTAGAGGATGACACGGTCTATGCCTCACATTGATCAATCTAGATGTCCAGGATAGAAGGACATTGTCATATATTGTGAAGAGTCACAATTAGTAGTCACAAGGTGTTGTTGGATCTCAACATTCTTGTAACTCGGGTAGTAATGATGTGTTGCTAGATACCGCTCATTACTTATGCTTCTAAATGGGTTTAGGAGCATTGTCAACGTTACAAGAACTTATAGGGTCACACACAAACGACAATTAGATGGAGATTATGTTTATATGATGGACCAAGAGGATTAGGTTCATGTGATGAACCAAATTGGATTAAGAGTAATCCAAATTAGATTAATTGAGTTGGGCTCAATTTGGTTCATGTGTTAAATGAGTCTAATTTGGACTTAGACTCATTGATCCAATTTAATTCAATGAATAGAGATTCATTAAATTAAAATTAACTTGAACCAATGGTTATATTTGATCAACCATGGGAGAGAAGTGGTCAAGTTTGACTTGACTTGAGAGGAAGATGAAAGGTTAAGTTTTACTTGACCATTGCCACCTCATTTGTGAGTTGGCGTTGAATGGGCTAATTATGATGTGCCACATCATCAAGGCTAGCACATGTGTGTGCCACCTCATGAGGGAGATCAAGAGTTGTGACTCTTGATATCCCATGGAGGTTTAAAAGCTGTCTTGAAGTGGTCGACAACTTTACTCACGGGTGAGTTTTCATTTTGGTTCTGTAACCTCCTTCTTCTTCCTCCTCTCATCTTCTTCTCCCTCTCCTCCACCTTGGCCGAACTTTCAAAGGTGCTAGCACACCTTTTTGTTTGGTTTTTCTCCACCTAATCATTCGTGTGGATACGTATAGAGGAGTATCCACTTGAACACTCTCGAGATCCGGCAAACTTGGACGAGCAAGATAAGCGAAGGGCTTCACATCAAGGGTAATCTCTGTACCATGTAGATCTAGGTTTAGAAACTCGTACACGTAAAGTTTTTGAAATTATTTTCTTCGCATGGATCCGGTGGCATGGGATTTCGAGGTTTCCACAACGCAAAAAGCGGTTTTTGCGGCTCAAAAATCCCAATAGTGGTATCAGAGCCACGTGCGAAGCGTGTATGAGTTACATTTGTATTTTTATGAAAAATTACAGATCTATAAGTTTGTGATTTTTATGTATTTTATGGGTATTTTTCTCGTAGAAGCGAAGCAACAAGTGTTTGGACACTTGTAGGCTTCGACGACCGAGAAAAACCTTCCGAAACGGCAAAGTCTCACCCAAACAAATTTATTTTTTTCTGGGACAACAACTTAAGGTGTTGTAGGATCGCTTAGGAACACTCGCGATGGTTATATCGCAAGTAGGGGTGCTGCCCCTAATCTCACAAGGGGCTTTGTTCCATGATTGCGCTCGAAAATAGCTAATCGGGACAGCCGAGAAGTTGCGACTCATAAAATCGTAAAAATATTAGAAAAATTACAGAAATTTAAGGAAATTATATAATTTAGAATTATGTATCATTTTGTGATGGTCATGTCCCAAATAACCCAATTTGATTAGAAATATGTGTTGTAATTCATAATATGGCTTGTGCGCCATTTTGTGTGTTTGTGCGTGTTGTACCTGATTCATGACCTGCGCGTCATGCCCTTCTATTTATATTCCTATTGTAAAATAGTTTTAGACTCGAATATAACTCGAGTTTCACCTTTTTGTAATGTACAAAATGAGGAGGGGGAAGGCCTACTCGAGGAGGAGTTACGAGGAGGGTACGAGCAACACATGGCGGTCAAAGGTAGGAGCTTGGAGAAGCTATTGACCATAGGTTGACCAACCGATCTTCTCATTGGCTTTAGAAGATTGTAGTAGGGCCATGACTAATCACAAAATTTAATTAATTGCTTGTGTGTGTGTATGTGATGCATGCTAGATTAGTAATTAATTAGTGCCTTAACGATTAGATTCGATCTAAATCGTGTACTTGATACACATCATTGATTAGATTAGATCTCAATCGAGTCAACTCGAAATGCCTACCATGTCGTGATACCTATCACTACCTCGATCACATGTTGTTGTTGAATCTGTCAAAGCAGAGCAACGCATATTATCTTGGTAGGGTGCGGAGGGACAATCTTGGTCCCGCCTATCAACGCATGGGTGAGTACAACTCAATTAGATTGAGTAACTAGTTAACTCAATAGGATCGAGTTTAACTATAGGCATTTTCCAATGGTTGGTAGATAGGTCAAAATCACATTTATATTAATTCTTGGGCGATTTAGCCAAAGCTAACTCAAGTTTAAATATATATGCGGATCTTGATCCTATAAACAAGAGTTGCATAGAGATGTAATTGGTAATTAGTTACCTACCGATCATACTAAGTCTTGGGTGATTTAGCCAAAGCTAACTCAGGGTGTAGTATGATGTGAATCTTGTCCCGCATAAATTATAGTTGGTTAGAATCTAGTAGGTGTGGTTTGACCACGTCCATGAGATGATTCTATAAAAGTTCTATAATTCAGTGGGAGCATCATTTAATTAAAGGCTTAATTAGATGATTAATTGGAATATGATATTTATTTTCTACATTTTTCTATTGTAGATTACCATGTCGTCAAACACGAACTCCTTCTCCCTGCGTTCTGTCCTCGATAAGGACAAGCTCAATGGAGCTAACTTCCTGGACTGGTACAGGAACCTAAGAATAGTTCTCACTCAGGAAAGAAAACTATACGTCCTAGAGCAGCCCATTCCCGAGGCACCTCCTGCCACTGCCACGCGAGCTGATCGAGATGCTTACAAGAAGCATCAAGATGACGCATTAGATGTGTCATGTCTTATGCTCGCGACCATGAACTCTGAGCTTCAGAAGCAACATGAGTTGATGGGCTCTTATGATATGGTTGAACATCTTCGTCAACTATATCAAGGACAAGCGAGGCACGAGAGATTCGAGATCTCTAAGGCACTATTTCAATGCAAGATGCAAGATGGGACTCCCGTAGGCCCATATTTACTCAAAATGATTAGGTACATAGAAAACCTACAGAGGTTGGGATTCTCATTTGGCTCAGAGCTGGCTACTGACCTGATCTTACAATCCTTGCCAGATAGCTATAGTCAATTTGTTCTAAATTACAACATGAACGAAATTGACAAGCCACTGCCTAAGCTGCTTAGCATGTTAAGAACTGCTGAGCTCAACCTTAAGAAGGTTAATCCCAACTCTATTATGATGGTTCAGAAACACAAGGGCAAGGGCAAGCCCAAAGGTAAGGGAAAGTCCCAAGCCAAAGGTAATGGCAAGGCACTGAAATCCAAAGGAGGGGTTGCCAAGGATGCTACCTGCTTCCACTGCGGTCAGACTGGGCACTGGAAGAGGAACTGAAAAGTGTACCTGGAAGATCTTAAGAAGAAGAGAAGTGAGACTTCTACTTCAGGTATATATGTTATAGAAGTCAATCTATCTATTTCTTCATCATGGGTATTAGATACCGGATGTGCTTCTCACATTTGTACTAATGTGCAGGCGCTAAGAAATAGCAGAGCATTGACGAAGGGCGAGGTGGACCTACGTGTAGGCAATGGAGCATGGGTTGCTGTTGTTGCTGTAGGAACTTATTCTCTATCTCTGGCCTCTAGGTTTGTACTAGAATTGGATGATTATTGTTATGTGCCTGCTCTTACTAAGAACATTATATCAGTTTCTTGTTTAGACAAGAAAGACTTTTCATTTATAATAAAGAACAAATGTTGTTCAGTTTATTTAAATGATATGTCCTATTGTAGTGCACCTCTTATGAACGGACTCTATATTCTAGACCTTGAGAACCCTATCTATAACATAAGTACCAAGAGGTTCAAGTCAAATGACATGAACCAAACCTATATCTGGCACTATTGCTTAGGTCATATAAATGACAAACGCTTATCCTAGCTCCATAAAGATGGTTTGCTGGACTCATTTGATTTTGAATCATATGAGACATGCAAGTCATGCCTACTGGGCAAGATGACCAAGACTCGCTTTAGTGAACACAGCGAGAGAGCGATTGACTTGTTAGGACTTATACATAGTGATGTATGTGTAACGCCCACCCTTCTTACCCAACCAAAGGCGGCGCTACGTTCTTATACTACTTACGTACATGCTTTAGTTATACTATAACAGCGGAAAATTTTAAATCATTCCTTTTATTTAAATAAGCATGATATCACATATTCTGATTAGTTCGAATGTGCATATATTGATCATATAACTAAAAATATCAATTTGTCCGAATCGTTCTTGCCGAGCCACCACCACACACATCACTATCTGCTCCTCCTGCTGCTCCGTTGTACATCCAGCTTTCTCTTTTATCTGCGGTACAAGGAAAGTAAGCTATGAGCACTCATGGCTCAGTAAATTCCTTTCCTACTCACTAAAATCGAGAATCATCGTATATCAAGAATGGATCAACATATCATCGTCTCAACTAATCATAACATAACATATCATTCTATTCAAACATATCATGCATATTTCTTATTCACATATCATTTCATAGAAGCATGAATATCATATCATAAAACAAATAAATCACAAGCATGAGACATACAAGGGCATCATATTCATATCATAATATCACATGACATTATATCATATCATCATATAATTCAAGCACATATGAATGTAGGCAATGCATCGTGAATTTGAAAACTTATACTTAATAGTACTTGAAATTAATATCATCATCATTTGGGATCCCGGTTTGTACCACATACATAATGCGTAGGTCCAAGGTAGCAAGTCTTGAGCCCTACCATACATACATACTAGGCCCGAGTCTTACTCCATCAACCTAGGGCACTCAAAGGCCCATTACTGACGAGGCCCGAGTCTTACTCCATCAACCCCAGGGCGTTTACGGAGCCCACCCTTGGTACAAACCATAAAAATAACTTATCATGCATAACTATCATATCATGTCCTTAACAATCTTTCATGCATTTATTTTTTTTCATTTCTTTTCATTATGTATAGCATTTTCTATGCTATCACATATCATAACATAACTTCATTTCTTTTCATTATGTATAGCATTTTCTATGCTATAACACATCATGGCATATTTCATAATATAACTTCATTATGCATATCATTTCGTAACTAAAGCAATCATGCATTCCAACTTATTTTCATATCATTTTCATACAGCATGGCATAGACATATTTAATTTTTGTTCTAGGGTTTCTAGGGCATCTATCCCTTCATGGCCGAACACATAATGATTCATTTAGGTCATACAAACATGTATCACATTCACACATTATCAAGTTTTCATAAGAAGTACTTTTAACCCCTTAGGTTTCATTTCCAAGGCCTCTAGGTCCTTTAAACCTTACTTGGCCGAAATTCATAGAATATAAACTTCCTTTAAGTGGCCTAAAGCATGGGAAACCTAAGTAAATTTCATAGCAAGATTTACTAAGAACATCATACACAAGGTTGGATCATAAACAAGCTAGGACTCTTGTGATCTTACATGTCATAAATCATGTAACTAATTTTCTACATTCCAATTAAACATGAGAGCATTAATCGTCTTTCATAACATAATATCACAGAGGTCATTGAGCATATTAGAATTTTGTTTAAGCTTCTCTAAACTATCACCTTACCATGGCCGAAATATTAAGAGTAAGGTTCATGAGTTTCTTTCAACATACAAGTCTACAACTCTTAAGAACTTTATATCATGTCATATAAGCATAGTTATTTTAAATTCAAGGTCCTCCTAACCCTAAATTCTTTCTTGGCCGAAACATGAGAGTGGGGTTCTTTTGGTTCCAATCAACTTCCTAGTAAGAAAACCATAGGAAGGTCCTTAGCATTTCATAGAGGGAAACTTGTACTAGTTTGGTTAGACAATAATTTTCCTAACCTATTTACAATATTTTTGATTGAAATTCTAGGGTTACATACACCTCTGATCATGCATCATATATGTATACAAACATAGGGGAAAACTTTCTTTCAAGGCATAGAAAAAGAATCCGAAAATCACATAAAAGCCTTGTACCACAGGTGAGGGGAAGCTTACCTTCTTTGCTTAAGTTTCCTAGAGTTGAGAACTTGCTTGTGGACCTTTCTTCCTTGCTTGCTTTGCTCGGCACCAATGGAGGAAGAAGTGGCTAGGTCTTTTGGTGGAGAGGAGGAGGAAGAAGAGGAGGCTTCTTCCTCTTGTGTTGCTCGGCAACAAAAAGAAAGAAAGAAGGGGGAGAGTTGTTGCTCTCGGCAACAAGAGGAAAGAGGGAGGAAGAGTGCTCGGCACAAATGGAGGAGAGGAGGAGAGTGAGTTGAGAATGAAGCCCCCCCCCCTCCATACCTATTTATACTAAAGTGAGGGGAGGAAAACTTGACTTGATTCATCCTCCTCATTTACTTCTCCTCTTAATGAGAAAGAATATGCTAGAGAAATGCTTCTTGAGTTTCTCTCTTTTCTTTCTCTTAATTTCTATCCTTTCTTTCCTTTAATTATAATTCTCATCTCTCCTTTTACAATATTCACTCCTATCACACTTGGTTAACACATGCATGCATCCACAAGAGAACCAAGGATCAAATCCTTCTCCTAACATATTTTTGTACAAAATAATTCATGTATATGCATTATGCATAAATATTTCATACATGCATATATAATATCTCATATCTCTTTTGTTTACATTAATTCCTTGCATTATAAATCATGTATAGAACTTTATATTCTCAACTTTATTTTCTTTCATAAAGTTTTTAATCATCTAAATCCTTCCCATCGTAACATTCAACGTAGACTATCTACACATTCTTTTCATTACATTCGTATTCTCATTGCCCTTACTTTATCTAGGCTTTCTAGGGGTGTTACAGTATGTGGACCTTTCAATGTCGCTGCTAGAGGTGGTTATAGGTACTTCATTACATTTACTGATGATTTCAGTAGATATGGTTATGTGTATATGATGACACATAAGTTAGAATCCTTTGAAAAGTTCAAAGAATTCAAGACTGAAGTACAAAACCAGCTTGGCAAGAGTATTAAGATACTTCGATCAGATCGAGGTGGTAAATACCTTAGCCATGAGCTTCATGACTATCTAGCTAAGTGTGAGATTCTAGCTCAACTCACTCTTCCTGAAACACCATAGTGGAATGGTGTATCCGAAAGGAGGAATCGTACCTTATTAGATATGGTACGATCTATGATGAGTCACACAGATCTTCCTATGTATCTTTAGGGCTATGCTCTGGACACATCAGCCTTTATACTCAACCGAGTTCCATCCAAGGCTGTGATAAAGACACCATACAGGATATGAACTGGAGAGATGCCCAGGTGCCTTTTATAAGGATTTGGGGTTGTGAGGCTTACATTCGACGTCAAGTCTCGGACAAACTGAGATCCAAATCTGATAAGTGCTATTTTATTGGATATCCCAAGGAAACGAAGGGATATTACTTCTACATTCCCAGTCAATACAAGGTAGTTGTGGCTAATACTGGGGTATTTCTAGAAAAGGACTTTGTTTCGAGAAAGACTAGTGGGAGTACGTTCAATCTTGAAGAAGTTTAAAATATGGACCATAGCACTGAAGCCTCGATGGAAGTTGAACTAGAACCACAAAGTGTTGTGGATGATGATGTCGTTCCACAAAGAGTTGAGGAACAACAACCAGTTCAAGTAGACCTACCTCTTCGCAGATCCAATAGGGTACGTCGTCAGCCTGAGAGATACTCATTTCTCTTGTCTGACCATGATGACGTTGTACTCATTGAGGATGAGCCTACCTCCTATCAGGAAGCTGTGATGAGCCCAGATTCTGAGAAATGACTAGAGGCCATGAGATCCGAAATGGAATCCATGTACACCAACCAAGTATGGACTTTGGTTGATCCACCTGAAGGGGTAAAACTCATTGGGTGTAAGTGGGTCTTTAAGAGAAAGACTGACATGGATGGACTTATATATAAGGGTCGTCTGGTAGCTAAAGGTTTCAAACAAATTCATGGTATTGACTATGATGAAACTTTTTCTCCAGTAGCGATGTTTAAGTCCATTCGGATTATGCTTGCTATTGCAGCGTACCATGATTATGAGATCTGGCAGATAAATGTCAAAACCATGTTTCTGAATGAAAACCTGCTCAAGGATGTGTACATGACACAATCTGAGGGTTTTGTAGATCCACAGCATACTGGCAGAGTATACAAGCTGCATAAGTCCATTTATGGACTAAAGCAAGCTTCTCAGAGCTGGAATCTTCGATTCGATGATGCAATCAAATAGTTTGGTTTCATCAAGAATGAAGATGAACCCTTTCTCTACAAGAAGGTTGTAGGGAACATAGTTGTCTTCCTTATATTGTATGTGGATGACATACTACTCATTGGGAAAGACATCCCTTTGCTGCAATCTGTCAAGACTTGGCTAGGGACTTGTTTCATAATGAAGGATTTAGGTGAAGCATCCCGCATTCTAGGCATACAGATCTATGGAGATAGATCTACGAGATTACTTGGCCTAAGTCACAGTACATACATTGACTAGGTATTACTTCGGTTTGCTATGCAGAACTCCAAGAAGGGATTTCTGCCAATGTCACATGGTGTGAGTCTTTTGAAGACTCAAAGTCCTTCTTCTAGAGAGGAGAGAGACCGCATGGATCAGATCCCTTATGCTTCAGCCAAAGGATGTATCATGTACGCCATGCTATGTACTCGTCCTGATGTCTCGTATGCTTTGAGCATGACGAGCAGATACTAGTCAGATCCAGGTGAAATTCACTGGATAGCTGTCAAGAATATTCTTAAGTACTTGAGAAAGACTAAATAATTTCTTGATATATGGAGGCAATGACGAGCTAGCTATAAAGGGTTACAGTGATGCTAGCTTCCAAACTAACCAGTATGATTATAGATCGCAGTCTAGGTTCGTGTTTTGCTTGAATGGTGGTGCTGTGAGCTAGAAGAGTTCATAGAGGCTAACGTCACTGATCCCTTGACCAAGGTTTAGGCACAGAGAAAACATGATGGTCACACTAGGTCATTAGGATTAGAGCTACATTGATTGGCACTAGTGCCAGTGGGAGATTGTTAGTTATAGCCCTAGAGCCAATCATATGATGATTGTTGTATGGACTCGTTATATCATATTCCTATATATCAATAAAGGCATTTTCGTTATGGTTATTATACTTACTTGTATTGGTGCCAAATAACTAAGTATAATAGCGTCCTTGAGTAGAAGGTTCATATCTATATCAATCGATTGGTTGAATCGATAGTGAGTGTTGGTTGCTACTCGAAAAACCTAGAGGTTCCACTGTACAAAAATTTTGTACAAAGGTCTGAACCTTTTCCTAGCTACCATGTGTTCTTTTAAATTAAATTTTGGATCGCCTGCGGAACTTAACACGTTTGATCCAAAACTTAATCTATTCGTTCTTTTAGGTTTTGGCTTGGGTCTCCTGCGGAACTTAACACGTTCGACCCAAATCACCTTAAGTTATTAATTCCATTAAATATTAATTTCCATAATTGGTTCCCAGTACTGACGTGGCGAGGCACATGGCCTTCTTGGATATGGGAGCAACCACCACCGACTAGACAAAACCTTTTATGGAAAGCTAATATTTAATTTCCTAAAATAACTTTAGGTTAACCGAAAAGAACAATCAAATCACAAGGGAAAGAAAAACAAAAGAACACTATATCGAAAACAAATTCGAAACTCTAGAATCGTATGCCTCTTGTATTTGGTATTATTTCCAAAAATAACTAGTATGATGCGGAAAGAAAAATTACTAGTTATACCTTTTAGAAAGACCTCTTGATCTTCTACCGTATTCCTCTTCTAACCTCGGACGTTGTGTGGGCAACGATCTTCCGAGATGAGAACCACCAAACACCTTCTTCTTCCTTACAAGTTTCGGCCATCAAAACTTCTCCTAGGATGAAGAGGTTCGGCCACCACCACCATGCTCCAAGGGATGCTAGAAAAGAGGCTTCTTTTCTCTCCTTCTTCTCCTTCTTAGATCCGGCCACCAAAGCTATCTCCACCATGAGAAGGTTTCGGCCACACAAAGGAGAGGAGAGGAAAGAAAGGGCCGGCCACACCCAAGGAGAAAAGAGAGGAAAAATAGAATAGAGTCGTTAGCATTGAAGCCTCCTCTACCCCCTCTTTTATAATCCTTGATCTTGGCAAATAAGGAAAATTTAATAAAAACATCCTTAATTCTTTTGCCATTGAAAAGGAAAATTTATTTAATTAAAATAATTTTCTCTTTTCAAATTATAATGGCCGGCCACTCTTCTCCCCAAAACAAGGAGAGTTTTAATTAAAACAAAAATTAAAACTTCCTAATTTGTTTCTAGAAATTTATAAAAATTTCTCCAATAATTTTAATCCCTTCATGATTGGTTAATAAAAAAAATTTTTATAAATTAAAATCTTTCTTTTAAACATGTGGATAATTTCTAAAAAGGAAAGTTATCTCTAAAAATTAAAATCTCCTTTCAATCTACAAATAAGAAAAGATATTAAATCTTTTCTTAATCTTTTGTAGAAACTAATAAAAGAGAATTTTTAATTTTTAAACTTTCTTTTAAATCATGAATATAATTAAAAGGAAAGTTTTTACCAAAATTAAAATCAACCTTTTAATCTACAAATAAGGAAAGAGATTTTAACTCTTCTCTTAATCTTTTGTAGAATCTTATAATAGGAAGGATTTAAATTTTTAAACTCTCTTTTAAATTATATTATCCACATAAGAAAAATTTTAAAATTAAAATTTCTTTTTATTTTAATAGGGCCGGCCACATGAATTTACCCATGAACATACCCATGGCTGACCCTAGCTTTGTCTCCAAGCTAGCTTGGTCGACCCCTATAGGATGGGTAAAAAGGTGGGTATAGGTGGGTATAGTACTATATAATTAAGAGGCTACGATAGGGACCGAAAGGAGGAATTGGTTTTGGTCTCTCGATGAAATTAAGCATCCCGTGTTCGCCCCGAACACACAACTTAATTTCATCAATAATAATTCATTCCACTAAAGAACTATTATTGAACTACCGCACCAATCCCAAATTATATTTTGGGCTCCTTCTTATTATGAGTGTGTTAGCCTCCCTGTGTTTAAGATAACAAATGTCCACTAATTAAGTAAGTTACTGACAACTCACTTAATTAATATCTAGCTCCAAGAGTAGTACCACTCAACTTCATCGTCATGTCGGATTAAGTCCACCTGCAGGGTTTAACATGACAATCTTTATGAGCTCCTCTTGGGGACATTCTCAACCTAGATTACTAGGACACAGTTTCCTTCTATAATCAACAACACACACTATAAGTGATATCATTTCCCAATTTATCGGGCTTATTGATTCATCGAACTAAATCTCACCCATTGATAAATTAAAGAAATAAATATCAAATATATGTGCTTGTTATTATATTAGGATTAAGAGCACACACTTCCATAATAACTGAGGCCTTTGTTTCTTTATAAAGTCAGTATAAAAGAAACGACCTCTAATGGTCCTACTCAATACACTCTAAGTGTACTAGTGTAATTATATAGTTAAGATAAATTAATACCTAATTACACTACGACCTTCCAATGGTTTGTTCCTTTCCATTATGGACGTGAGCTACTGTTTATAATTTATAAGGTACTGATAACATGATCCTCTGTGTGTGACACCACACACCATGTTATCTACAATATAAATTAATTGAACAACTACATTTATCATAAATGTAGACATTTGACCAATGTGATTCTTATTTCTAGATAAATGTTTATACCAAAAGCTAGGCTTTTAGTATACACTCTAACAATCTCCCACTTATACTAAAAGACTAAGCAGCCATATCAACTGCCATACATCTGATTCCCAACCTTTCAATATGTCCATCAAAAGCTCTCGCCTTAAGGACCTCAGTGAAAGGATCTATAGGTCATCACCTGATGCAATCTAGGCAGCAACAACTTCTCCTCGTTTATACGATTTCTCGTATTGGGTGGTACTTGCGCTCTATTGTGTTTACTTGCCTTATAGACTCATGGTTTCTTCAAGTTTGTTACTGCAGCATTATTATTACAATAAATTGTAATAATCTTTGGACAAACTATAAATCATATCTAAGTCTATCTTGAGGTAATTAAGTCATTCAGCTTTTATGGCTACCTCAGAGGCTTGCCATATACTCAGCTTCTATGGTGGAGTCCAGAAAAACACCTATGCTTATCACTCTTCCATAGTTATGACTTTTCCTCCTAAAGTAAACACAAAACCCCGAGATTGACTTATTATTGTCCTTATCCGATTGGAAGTCAAAATCCGTGTAACCCACAGGGACCAAATTAACTGCCTTGTAAGCTAGCATATAATCTCTATCCCCTCTAAGGTACTTTATTATATGCTTTACTGCAGTCCAATGTCCTTGTCTAGGGTTACTTTGATATCTGCTAACTATGCCCTTGGCAAAACAGATTTCTGATCTCGTGCATTGCATACATTAGGTTGTCTAACTGTCGAAGCATAAAGAACTGCCTACATGTCCTCAATCTCCTTTGATGTCATCGGAGACATCTCTTTAGATAAAGACACTCCATGCTTAAAAGGTAAGAAACCTGTCGAGGAGTTTTGCATGCTTAAAACGAGCAGGGATTTTCCGATGTATCAAGCTTGGGATAAGTAAAATATATTTTTTCTTTCGATCCCTTATTACTTTGATCTAAAAAATATATACATTCTCCCAAGTCCTTTATATCGAATTATTTAGACAATCATACCCTAACTTCTGACAACATTTTGATATTGTTTCCAACTACCAAAAATGTTATCTACGTATGGTACAAGAAATACCACCACGTTTCCATCACACCTTTTGTATACACAAAACTTATCCGTTTACTCAATAAATCCATAGGTCTGGATTACTTTGATAAAACAGATGTTCCAAGACCTTGAAGCTTTGCCTCAGTCCATAGACTGATTGAGCCTGCACACAAGATGCTCTTAGCCCTTTGCAATAAACCCTTCTGGTTGCTTTATATGGATGCTTTCATCAAGACTTCCATTAAGGAATGCTGTCTTGACATCCACTTGCCAAATAGATAAAAGAATCCCGATAGACTTAAGCATGACTACTAGTGAAAAAGTTTCCTTTTTCATCAAGCCTTACTTTGAAAGTTACTACCTTCCTTTCTATCCCTCTTTTCCTATTATTGACCTTTTTACATCCAAAGGGTTTTACACCATTTGGTGGTTCTACAAGCTTCCAAATTTTATTAGAATACATATATTCTAATTCTATTATTCATTACTCTTTGCCAAGATGCTTGCATCTTTATCTTGGAGTACTTTATCATATGACCGGAGATCAGGTTCATGTCCTCCAGGGATCGAAACCAAAACCTCTCCCAAAACATGAACCTATTTAGGTTGCCTAACAACCCTCCCACTACGGCAAGGCACTTTCTGCAATTGTGTATCATTTGTGATACGTGTTGCAGTTTTCTTGTGGTATCTCATCTTGTACAATTGGTACTAGGTTAGACATGTCCTTTATTATTTCCTTAAGAACAAATTTACTTATGAGCACGTGGTTCATTATATAGTCTTTTTCTAAAAATCAGTCATTGATGCTAACAATGACCTTCTGATTTTTAAGACTATAAACCTACTTTTGTTTATCTAGGATAACTTACAAACAAGTGAACTCCTATCCAACTTATCATTGTCTCTCTATAACATATGTGCTGGATTTCCTGAATCCGAATATGCTTCAAAATAGGTTTTCACCTATTCAGCAATTCTATATGAGTAGAGAGTTCTAACTTGGAAGGTACTATGTTCACTTAAGTTTTCAGAGTTTATCCATAAAACAAATTTGGTAAATTTCTGAATAACTCATCATCTATCTAATTATTCCATAAGAGTCCTTTACCTTCTTTCTACTACACCATTCTGTTGGGGTGTACCAGATGCAGTTAGTTGGGATTGAAATCCAACTACTGATAAGTGACTCCTAAAATCTCTCAAGAGGTACTTGCCACTACGATCTTCCATAGTGACTTTTTACTTTAACATTTCTCCGCATCAACCTTGTACTCTTTGAACTAATCAAAGTACTTAGTCTTGCGGTACATTAAGTAAATTTATTTGTATCTTGAATAGTTGTCTATAAAATAGACAAAATATTCAATACTACCTCTTGTCTGGATAGTCATAGGATCACACAAATCAGAATGAACCGTTTTCAACATATCTTTGACTCCATACCCCTCGGACTTAAAAGCTTCTTGGTTATTTTCCTTCCAAGTAAGACTCGCAGGTTGGAAAGATTTCCACTACTAATGAACCCAAAAGTCCATCAGCTATCAATGAATCCTACTCAAGTATAACCTAGCTTTAGATGCCAAAGATATAATTGGTTCATTTCTAAAGGTTGCTTTCTCTTAAAATTAGAAGATGTGTTACTAATTTCATTTGTTGCATCGTGGGAGTTATTGGATTATAAATTGTCAACCATCATACCAAAATAGATAACTTCCCTATTTTTCTTGATAACAACTTTGTTATCAAAATAGACACAATATCTATAATAGTTTAGAAACTGAAATCAGGTTCTTTCTAAACTTGGTACGTAAAGACAATTACTTAAAATCCATATTTTATTCTTATCAAAAGATAAACATCTCCCACTGCAACAGCTACCACTTTTACAGTAGTGCCCATGTGGACGGTGATTTACCTTTCATTTAGTTGTCGGGTTTCCTGGAACCCTGCAATGAATTGCAGACATGATTAATGGCATCTTGTATCTACACTCCAGGTTCTGGTAGAATACACCACTAGACATGTTTCATCTAATGAATTAAATACACCTAAATTGTTCTTAGTTCTAAGAAGACAGTCTACCTTAATGTCCAAGTCCTATTTCCAATCATTACAATTGGGACTACTAAGTCTTTTTCTATAGTATGACTACTAGGGATTGACAAGCATCCTAAGAATCACAAAAATATTTGGTCAAGATCAACTCCTTAAAATCTCCATGAATTTTGTGTATACAAAATCGAAGAGGAGATTTTATTCATTAATTTTATTATCTCGTCAACTTTACTTTATGACGAATAAAATTAATAGTTGATCTGTCTTTGATTAAATATTTGGTCAAAACTCTTTGAATTTAAAATAACATTGATTCCTCAAAGAATATTATTTAAATTCACCAACACCTCAAACACCGTGAATTTTGCATGCCACGTTAGTGTGGACGTATACAAATTCATCATTTGTAAGAGGAGGGTTTTACCCATTGACTATCTTGTCAATATAACTTTTTGACAAATAAAATTACCCCAAACACCATGAATCTTGTATGCCACGTTAGTGTGCACGTATACAAATTCAAACATTTATAAGAGGGGTTTATTAATTTTATTATATTGCCAATCTAGTTTTATGACAAATCAATAGTTGGTTTCCCTTTGGTCACACAAGTGATAGTAGTGACTCCGTTGGGGGGATACTATTAAATGTGTCTAAGTGTATACCATTACTTGACACTAAGTCCATTAATAAGATTATGCCCCTTCCGTTGGGGAAGATCACACGCTCTTAATTAACTTCCTATAGTCATCCAAAATTGGATGTCTGTTCTAGTGATCCACAAACAAGCTCATCCGTTATGGAGGATGGCACTCATAGCCAACGCGCAAGCTTGTTTGCATCACTTGCAAACCAGTAATGGAGACCATGGGATTTACTTAAAAATCCCTCTCCCACTTAGTTATTTATAAATGAGGAATTTTAACTATGCTAGCCTACTAAATATGTAAACCAACATGCACACACAGCACAATATAAAAGCAATAAATAGAAAATCTAATTTTCAACTATTATGGCTTTTATCTCTAGTTGTCCTCCGTGTGTTGTCATCCCAAGCTGCTGCCATATTTGGCTACCTTGTTCCGCTGCGCCTCTGGTCCTTAGAAGGTTCCACGCTTTGCAAGATTCGATCCGCGACATAAATAGAATTTTTCATTTTTTGATCCTATATTCCATAAAAGGAATGTACATGTATCTAGATCAAAAAGAAAATCCTAATAAAACTAAATACAGCTCCTGTTGTATTTTATAATACAATCATGCACACACATATAAATGCCCTTGACATGTCCAAGGGTCTAATCACACACATAATAACTAAAAGCCATAATAGTTGGATCCTGCATCCACAAAGTTAGCACATCCTACTATTATCCTGCCTAAATTATGTATGACACGTGCATAATTAAACTAATACCAAATACACAGAGGCAAAACCCTAGCTCTGATACCAATTGTTGGTTGCTACTCGGAAAACCTAGAGGTTCCACTGTACAAAAATTTTGTACAAAGGTCTGAACCTTTTCCTAGCTACCATGTGTTCTTTTAAATTAAATTTTGGATCGCCTGCGGAACTTAACACGTTTGATCCAAAACTTAATCTATTCATTCTTTTAGGTTTTGGTTTGGGTCTCCTGCGGAACTTAACACGTTCGACCCAAATCTCCTTAAGTTATTAATTCCATTAAATATTAATTTCCATAATTGGTTCCCAGTACTGACGTGGCGAGGCACATGGCCTTCTTGGATATGGGAGCAACCACCACCGACTAGACAAAACCTTTTATGGAAAGCTAATATTTAATTTCCTAAAATAACTTTAGGTTAACCAAAAAGAACAATCAAATCACAAGGGAAAGAAAAACAAAAGAACACTATATCGAAAACAAATTTGAAACTCTAGAATCGTATGCCTCTTGTATTTAGTATTATTTCCAAAAATAACTAGTATTATGCGGAAACAAAAATTACTAGTTATACCTTTTAGAAAGACCTCTTGATCTTCTACCATATTCCTCTTCTAACCTCGGACGTTGTGTGGGCAACGATCTTCCGAGATGAGAACCACCAAGCACCTTCTTCTTCCTTACAAGTTTCGGCCATCAAAACTTCTCCTAGGATGAAGAGGTTCGGCCACCACCACCATGCTCCAAGGGATGCTAGAAAAGAGGCTTCTCCTTCTTCTCCTTCTTAGATCCGGCCACCAAAGCTATCTCCACCATGAGAAGGTTTCGGCCACACAAAGGAGAGGAGAGGAAAGAAAGGGCCGGCCACACCCAAGGAGAAAAGAGAGGAAAAATAGAATAGAGTCGTTAGCATTGAAGCCTCCTCTACCCCCTCTTTTATAATCCTTGATCTTGGCAAATAAGGAAAATTTAATAAAAACATCCTTAATTCTTTTTCCATTGAAAAGGAAAATTTATTTAATTAAAATAATTTTCTCTTTTCAAATTATAATGACCACTCTTCTCCCCAAAACAAGGAGAGTTTTAATTAAAACAAAAATTAAAACTTCCTAATTTGTTTCTAGAAATTTATAAACATTTCTCCAATAATTTTAATCCCTTCATGATTGGTTAATAAAAAGAAATTTTATAAATTAAAATCTTTCTTTTAAACATGTGGATAATTTCCAAAAAGGAAAGTTATCTCTAAAAATTAAAATCTCCTTTCAATCTACAAATAAAGAAAGATATTAAATCTTTTCTTAATATTTTGTAGAAACTAATAAAAGAGAATTTTTAATTTTTAAACTTTCTTTTAAATCATGAATATAATTAAAAGGAAAGTTTTTACCAAAATTAAAATCAACCTTTTAATCTACAAATAAGGAAAGAGATTTTAACTCTTCTCTTAATCTTTTGTAGAATCTTATAAAAGGAAGGATTTAAATTTTTAAACTCTCTTTTAAATTATATTATCCACATAAGAAAAATTTTAAAATTAAAATTCCTTTTTATTTTAATAGGGCCGGCCACATGAATTCACCCATGAACATACCCATGGCCGGCCCTAGCTTGGTCTCCAAGCTAGCTTGGCCGGCCCCTATAGGATGGGTAAGAAGGTGGGTATAGGTGGGTATAGTACTCTATAATTAAGAGGCTACGATAGGGACCAAGAGGAGGAATTGGTTATGGTCTCCCGATGAAATTAAGCATCCCGTGTTCGCCCCGAACACACAACTTAATTTCATCAATAATAATTCATTCCACTAAAGAACTATTATTGAACTACCGCACCAATCCCAAATTACATTTTGGGCTCCTTCTTATTATGAGTGTGTTAGTCTCCCTGTGTTTAAGATAACAAATGTCCACTAATTAAGTAAGTTACTGACAACTCACTTAATTAATATCTAGCTCCAAGAGTAGTACCACTCAACTTCATCGTTATGTCGGACTAAGTCCACCTGCAGGGTTTAACATGACAATCCTTATGAGCTCCTCTTGGGGACATTCTCAACCTAGATTACTAGGACACAGTTTCCTTCTATAATCAACAACACACACTATAAGTGATATCATTTCCCAATTTATTGGGCTTATTGATTCATCGAACTAAATCTCACCCATTGATAAATTAAAGAAATAAATATCAAATATATGTGCTTGTTATTATATTAGGATTAAGAGCACACACTTCCATAATAACTTAGGTCTTTGTTCCCTTATAAAGTCAGTATAAAAGAAACGACCTCTAATGTTCCTACTCAATACACTCTAAGTGTACTAGTGTAATTATATAGTTAAGATAAACTAATACCTAATTACACTACGACCTTTCAATGGTTTGTTCCTTTCCATTATGGTCGTGAGCTACTGTTTATAATTTATAAGGTACTGATAACATGATCCTCTGTGTGTGACACCACACACCATGTTATCTACAATATAAATTAATTGAACAACTACATTTATCATAAATGTAGACATTTGACCAATGTGATTCTTATTTCTAGATAAATGTTTATACCAAAAACTAGGCTTTTAGTATACACTCTAACAGTGAGATGATATAGAGAACACTACTTTTAATCATTTCTAGTCAAGAATTAACATTCAGGGACAATGTTAATGTGACGAGACTAGCATGTAGGTCAACTCGATGACTAGATCTCACAAGTAATAGATATAGAGATATCAAGTTGACACATGGGTATGCATTGGAGAATGTATACTGAATGACCCGCCATGAGAAAGTATCATGGATCGTTATATGAGTGGCATATACTTTCTGATGTGGCTATTAGTATGACTATTAGTCCTTGGACCTGAAGTCACCATGGTTCTCTACATAAGGAGTTGCATACTTTGGCTTCATCAAACGTCACCCGTAATTGGGTGGACTATAAAGGCGATTACTAGGTATGTAACAAATTATGCGGAGGGATGTGAGTGATGTAGATGGGATCTATCCCTCCTATATAACGGGAGTAACATCATTATTCTTGATAGAGTGAGACCACTAAGTGCATGACCATGCCCAAATGAGTCAATATGAGATGTTGGGCTCATTTGATTGAGTGTGTCTACTTGGAATTCAAGATTTAGATTGATTAGAGGATGACACGGTCTATGCCACACAATAAGCAATCTAGATGTCTAGGATAGAAGGACATTGTCATATATTGTGAAGAGTCACAATTAGTAGTCACAAGGTGATGTTGGATCTCAACATTCTTGTAACTTGGGTAGTAATGATGTGTTGCTAGATACCGCTCAATACTTATGCTTCTAAATGGGTTTAGGAGCATTGCAATGTTATAAGAACCTATAGGGTCACACACAAAGGGCAATTAGATGGAGATTAGGTTCATTTGATGAACCAAGAGGATTATGTTCATGTGATGAACCAAATTGGATTAAGAGTAATCCAAAGTAAACTAATTGAGTTGGACACAATTTGGTTCATGAGTTAAATGAGTCTAATTTGGACTTAGACTCATTGAGCCAATTTAATACAATGAATAGAGATTCATTAAATTAAAATTGACTTGAACCAATGGTTAGATTTGATCAACCATGGCAGAGAAGTGGTCAAGTTTGACTTGACTTGAAAGGAAGATGAAAGGTCAAGTTTGACTTGACCATTGCCACCTCATTTGTGTGTTGGTATTGTGTGAGCTAATTATGATGTGCCACATCATCAAGGCTAGCACATGTGTGTGCCACCTCATGAGGGAGATCAAGAGTTGTGACTCTTGATATCCCATGGAGGTTTAAAAGATTTCTTGAAGTGGCCGGTGTTAGGATGTATACTAAAAGCCTAGCTTTTGGTATAAATATTTATCTAGAAAAAATAATCACATTGGTCAAATGTCTACATTTATGATAAATGTAGTTGTTCAATTAATTTATATTATAGATAACATGATGTGTGGTGTCACACACAGAGGATCATGTTATCAGTACCTTATAAATTATAAACAGTAGCTCACGACCATGATGGAAAGGAACAAACCATTGGAAGGTCGTAGTGTAATTAGGTATTAGTTTATCTTAACTATATAATTATACTAGTACACTTAGAGTGTATTGAGTAGGACCATTAGAGGTCGTTTCTTTTATACTGACTTTATAAAGGAACAAAGACCTCAGTTATTATGGAAGTGTGTGCTCTTAATCCTAATATAATAACAAGCACATATATTTGATATTTATTTCTTTAATTTATCAATGGGTGAGATTTAGTTCGATAAATCAATAAGCCCGATAAGTTGGGAAATGATATCACTTATAGTGTGTGTTGTTGATTATAGAAGGAAACTATGTCCTAGTGATCTAGGTTGAGAATGTCCCCAAGAGGAGCTCATAAGGATTGTCATGTTAAACCCTGCAGGTGGACTTAGTCCGACATGATGATGAAGTTGAGTGGTACTACTCTTGGAGCTAGATATTAATTAAGTGAGTTGTCAGTAACTTACTTAATTAGTGGACATTTGTTATCTTAAACACAGGGAGACTAACACACTCATAATAAGAAGGAGCCCAAAAATGTAATTTGGGATTGGTGCGGTAGTTCAATAATAATTCTTTAGTGGAATGAATTATTATTGATGAAATTAAGTTGTGTGTTCGGGGCAAACACGAGATGCTTAATTTCATCGGGAGACCAAAACCAATTCCTCCTCTCGGTCCCTATCGTAGCCTCTTAATTATAGAGTACTATACCCACCTTCTTACCCATCCCATAGGGGCCGGCCAAGCTAGCTTGGAGACCAAGCTAGGCCGGCCAAAGTTTGGTTCATGGGTGCTTCAAGGTGGCCGGCCCTAGCTTGGGGTCAAGCTTGGTGTGGCCGGGCCAAATTAAAATAAAAGGATTTTTATTTTTTAAAATTTTCTTATGTGGATAACATGATTTAAAAGAGAGTTTAAAAATTTAAATCTTTTCTTTTATACGATTCTACAAAAGATTAAGAGAAGAGCTAAATCTTTTTCCTTTTTTGTAGATTAAAAGGTTGATTTAAATTTTGGTAAAAACATTTCTTTTTAATCATGTTCATGATTTAAAAGAGAGTTTAAAAATTAAATATTCTCTTTTATAAGTTTCTACAAGAGATTAAGAAAAGATTTGATATCTTTCCTTATTTGTAGATTAAAAGAGATTTTAATTTTTTGAGATAACTTTCTTTTTATCCACATGTTTAAAAGAAATATTTTAATTTATAAAATTTGCTTTTTATTAACCAATCATGAAGGGATGAAAATTATAGGAGAAATTTTTTATAAATTTCTAGAGACAAATTAGGAAGTTTTAATTAATTAAAACTCTCCTTGTTTGTAGCTTTAATATGGCTGGGCATATGAATTGATGAGAAGAAAATTGTTTTTAATTAAATAAATTTTCTTTTTCAATGCCAAAAGAATTAAGGAAGTTTTTATTAAATTTTCCTTATTTGCTAAGACCAAGGATTATAAAAGAGGGGGTAGAGGAGGCTTCATTGTGAATAACTCTATTCTATTTTCTCCCTCTTTTTCTTCCTTGGTGTGGCCGACCATCCTCTCCTCCTCTCTTCTCTTTGATGGCCTAACCTCATCCTTCTTGTGGAGATTCATATGGTGGCCGGATCAAGATTAGAGAAGAAGAAGAAGAAAGAGGGAAAGAAAGTGTTGTTTCTAGCATCCCTTGCAGCATGGTGGTGGTGGCCGAACTTCTTCATCCTAGGAGAAGTTTTGATGGCCGAAACTTGCAAGGAAGAAGAAGGTGCTTGGTGGTTCTCATCTCGGAAGATCATTGCCCACACAACGTCCGAGGTTAGAAGAGGAATAAGGTAGAAGATCAAGAGGTCTTTGTCCTCAAAAGAAAGGTATAACTTGTAATGTTTTTCCGCATTATGCTAGTTTTATTTCTTTGTAAAAATACCAAATACAAGAGGCATGCGATTCTAGTATTTCGAATTTGTTTTCGATGTTGTGTTTTTTTTGTTTTTCTTTTCCTTGTGATTTGATTGTTCTTTTCGGTTGACCTAAAGTTATTTAAGGAAATTAAATATTAGTTTTCCTTAAAAGGCTTTGTCTAGTCGGTGGTGGTTGCTCCCATATCCAAGAAGGCCATGTGCCTCGACACGTCAGTACTAGAAGCCAATTTTGGAAACTAATATTTAATGAAATTAATAACTTAGGTGATTTGGATCGAACGTGTTAAGTTCCACAGGAGGTCCGAGTCTAAACTTAAAAGAACAAATAGATTAAACTTTGGATCAGACGTGTTAAGTTCTGCAGGCGATCCAAGTTTAATTTAAAAGAACACATGGTAGCTAGGAAAAAGGTTCAGACCTTTGTACAAAATTTTTGTACAGTGGAACCATTAGGTTTTCCGAGTAGCATCCAACAATTGGTATCAGATCTAGGGTTTTGACTCTGTGTGTTTGGTATTAGTTTAATTATGCACATGTCATACATAATTTAGGTAGGTTAGTAGTAGGATGTACTAACTTTGTGGATGTAGGATCCAACTATTATGGCTTATAGTTATTATGTGTGTGATTGGACCCTTGGACATGTCAAGGGCATTTTATTGTGTGTGCATAATTGTATTATAAAATACTGCAGGAGCTGTATTTAGTTTTATTAGGATTTTATTTTTTGATCTAGTTACATATACATTCCTTTTATGGAATATAGGATCGATAGATGTAAATTTTATTTTATGTTCGATCTAGTTTACATGTACATTTCTTCGAGGAATATAGGATAGAAAAATGTAAAATTCTATTTATGTCGCGGATCGAATCTTGCAAGGCGTGGAACCTTTTGAGGATCAGAGGCGCAGCGGAACAAGGAGCAAGATGGATGCGACAACTAGACCCGGTGGCGGTGGCCAAAGATGGCAGCAGCTAGGGTTGGAGACACACGGAGGACAACAATAGATAAAAGCCATAATAGTTGAAAATTAGTTTTTCTATTTATTGCTTTTATGCTGTGTTGTGTGTGCTTGTTAGTATGCATGCTAAGTAGGCTAGCATAGTCAAAATTCCTCACTTTAAATAACTAAGTGGGAGAGGGATTTATTTTTAAATAAATTCCATGGTCTCCATTACTGGTTTATAAGTGATGCAACAAGCTTGCGCGTTGGCTCTAAGTGCCTTTCTCCATATCGGATAAGCTTGCTTGTAGATCACTAGCTTAAACTTCCATTTTGGATAACTATAGGAAGTTAATTAAGAGCGTGTGATCTTCCCCATCGGAAGGGGCACAATCTTATTAATGGACTTAGTGTCAAGTAATGGTATACACTTAGGCACGTCTAATAGTATCCTCCCCATCGGAGTCACTGCTATTGTTTGTGTGACCGAAGAAAACCAACTATTAATTTGTCAAATAAATAGGTTGACAAGATAATAAAATTAAAAACTCCTCTTACAAATGTTTGATTTTGTATACGTCCACACTATCGTGGCATACAAAATTCATGGTGTTTGAGGTAATTTTATTTTGTCATAAAGATTTATTGACAAGATAATTAATGGGTAAAACCCTCCTCTTACAAATGTTTAAATTTTGTATACGTCCACACTATTGTGGCATGCAAAATTCACGGTGTTTGAGGTGTTGGTGAATTTAAATAATATTGTTTGAGGAATCAATGTTATTTTAAATTCAAAAAGTTTTGACCAAATATTTGATCAAAGACAGATCAACTATTAATTTTATTCCTCATAAAGTAAAGTTGACGAGATAATAAAATTAATGGATAAAATCTCCTCTTTGATTTTGTATACGTCCACACTATCGTGGCATACAAAATTCATAGGGATTTTAAAATAATTGATCTTGACCAAATATTTTTGTGATTCTTAGGATTTAAAATGTTTGTCAATCCCCTAGTTGTTATACTATAGAAAAGACTTAGTAGTCCCAATTGTAATGATTGGAAATAGGACTTGGACATTAAGGTAGACTGTCTTCTTAGAACTAAGAACAATTTAGGTATATTTAATTCATTAGTTGAAACATGTCAAGTGGTGTTATCTACCAGAACCTGGAGTGTAGATACAGATGCCATTAATCATGTCTGCATTTCATTGCAGGGTTCCAGGAAACTCGACAACTAAATGAAAATAAAAACACCGTCCACATGGGCACTACTGCAAAAGTAGCAACTGTTGCAGTGGGAGAGGTTTATTCTCTAATAGGAATAAAATATGGATTATTAGAAATTGTCTTTACATACTAAGTTTAGAAAGAACCTGATTTTAGTTTCTAAACTATTATAGAATAGATATTGTGTCTATTTTGATAACAAAGTTGTTATCAAGAAAAATAGGGAAGTTATATATTCTGGTATGTTGGTTGACAATTTATAATCTAATAACTCCCACGATGCAACAAATGGAAATTAGTAACACATCTTCTAACTTTAAGAGAAAGCAGCCTTCAGAAAAGAACCAATTATATCTTTGGCATCTAAGGCTAGGTTATATTAACTTGAGTCGGATTCATTGGTAGCTGATGAACTTTTGGGTTCATTAGTAGTGGAAATCTTTCCAACCTGCGAGTCTTACTTGGAAGGAAAAATAACCAAGAAGCTTTTAAGTCTAAGGGGTATGGAGCCAAAGATATGTTGGAATAGGTTTATTCTGATTTATGTGATCCTATGGCTATCCAGGCAAGAGGTAGTATTGAATATTTAATCTATTTTATAGATAACTATTCATGATACAAATATATTTACTTAATGTGCCGCAAGACTAAGTACTTTGATTAGTTCAAAGAGTACAAGGCTAATGCGGAGAAACATTAAAGTAAAAGTATCAAGTCACTATGGTAAGATCGTAGTGGCAAGTACCTCTTGGGAGAATTTAGGAGTCACTTATCAAAAGTAGGGATTCAATCCCAACTAACTGCACCTGGTACACCCCTACAGAATGGTGTAGAAAAAGGAAGGTATAGGACTCTTATGGAAATAAGTAGATTGATGATGAGTTATTTGAAAATTACCAAATTCATTTTAAGGATATACTCTAGAAACGGAAGTGAACATAGTACCTTCCAAAGTCAGAACTCTCTACTCATATAGAATTGCAAAATAGGCATAAACCTATTTTGAAGCATATTCGGATTCGGGTAGTCCAGCACATATGCTGAAGAGATACAATGATAAGTTGGACAGGAATTCACTTGTTTGTAAGTTATCCTAGAGAAATGAAAGTAGGTTTATAGTCTTAAAAATCAGAAGGTCATTGTTAGCATCAATGATCGATTTTTAGAAAAGGACTATGTAATAAACCACAAGCCCATAAGTAAATTTGTTCTTAAAGAAATTATAAAGGACATGTCTAATCTAGTACCAACTGTACAAGATGAAATATCAAAAAAAACTGCACAACGAATCACAATTGATACACAATTATAGACAGTACATCATCGTAGTGGGTGGGTTGTCAAACAACCAAAAGGATTCATGTTTTGGGAGAGTTTTTGGACTTGATCCCAAATGAACATGAGTTTGATCCCGGAAATATGATGAAGCACTCCAAAATAAAGATGCAGTATCTTGGCAAAGAGCAATGAATACAGAATTAGAATATATGTATTCTAATCAAATCTGGAAACTTGTAGAACCACCAGATGGTGTAAGAGCCATTGGGTGAAAATATGTCTACAATAGGAAAAGATGGATAGACAGGAAGGTGGAAACTTTCAAAGCAAGGCTTGATGAAAAAGGAAACTTTTTCACTGGAAGGCAAGCTTAAGTCTATCCGGATTCTTTTATCTATTTAGCAAGTGGATGTCAATACAGCATTCCTTAATGGAAGTCTTGAAGAAAGCATCCATACAAAGCAACCAGAAGGGTTCATTGCAAAGGGCAAAGAGCATTTTGTGTGCAAGCTCAATCAGTCTATGGATTGAGGCAAAGCTTCAAAGTCTTGGAACATCCGTTTTATCAAAGAAATCCTGACCTATGGATTTATTTAGTAATCGGATAAGTCTTGTGTATACAAAAAGTGTGATGGAAACGTGGTGGTATTTCTTGTACTATACGTAGATAACATTTTTGGTAGTTGGAAACAATATCAAAA
Source organism: Zingiber officinale (assembly GCF_018446385.1). Classification (NCBI taxonomy): domain Eukaryota; kingdom Viridiplantae; phylum Streptophyta; class Magnoliopsida; order Zingiberales; family Zingiberaceae; genus Zingiber; species Zingiber officinale. The sequence goes on along the minus strand of NC_056006.1, from coordinate 55,150,784 downwards.
TGTTGTCAGAAGTAAGGGTATGGTTATCCAAATAATTCGATATAAAGGACTTGGGAGAATATATATATTCTTGGGATCAAATTAATAAGGGATCCAAAGTCTTAGATATGACTCAAAGTAGCATAAAAGCTGAATGACTCAATAACCTCAAGATAGACTTAGATATTATTTCTGGTTTGTCCAAATATTATTACAATTTATTGTAATAATATTGGTGCAGTAGCAAACTCGAAGAAACCATAAGTCAATAAGGCAAGTAAACACAATAGAGCGCAAGTACCACCCAATACGAGAAATCATATAAACGAGGAGAAGTTGTTGCCGCCTAGATTGCATCAGGTGATGTCCTATAGATCCTTTCACTAAGGTCCTTAAGGCAAGAGCTTTTGATGGGCATGTTGAAGGGTTGGGAATCAGATGTATGGTAGCAGATATGGCAGCTTAGTCTTTTAGTATAAGTGGGAGATTGTTAGGATGTATACTAAAAGCCTAGCTTTTGGTATAAACATTTATATAGAAAAAAGAATCACATTGGTCAAATGTCTACATTTATGATAAATGTTGTTGTTCAATTAATTTATATTGTAGATAACATGGTGTGTGGTGTCACACACAGAGGATCATGTTATCAGTACCTTATAAATTATAAACAGTAGCTCACGACCATGATGGAAAGGAACAAACCATTGGAAGGTCGTAGTGTAATTAGGTATTAGTTTATCTTAACTATATAATTACACTAGTACACTTAGAGTGTATTGAGTAGGACCATTAGAGGTCGTTTCTTTTATACTGACTTTATAAAGGAACAAAGACCTCAGTTATTATGGAAGTGTGTGCTCTTAATCCTAATATAATAACAAGCACATATATTTGATATTTATTTCTTTAATTTATCAATGGGTGAGATTTAGTTCGATAAATCAATAAGCCCGATAAGTTGGGAAATGATATCACTTATAGTGTGTGTTGTTGATTATAGAAGGAAACTATGTCCTAGTGATCTAGGTTGAGAATGTCCCCAAGAGGAGCTCATAAGGATTGTCATGTTAAACCCTGCAGGTGGACTTAGTCCGACATGATGATGAAGTTGAGTGGTACTACTCTTGGAGCTAGATATTAATTAAGTGAGTTGTCAGTAACTTACTTAATTAGTGGACATTTGTTATCTTAAACACAGGGAGACTAACACACTCATAATAAGAAGGAGCCCAAAAATGTAATTTGGGATTGGTGCGGTAGTTCAATAATAATTCTTTAGTGGAATGAATTATTATTGATGAAATTAAGTTGTGTGTTCGGGGCGAACACGGGATGCTTAATTTCATCGGGAAACAAAAACCAATTCCTCCTCTCGGTCCCTATCGTAGCATCTTAATTATAGAGTACTATACCCACCTATACCCACCTTCTTATCCATCCCATAGGGGTCGGCCAAGCTAGCTTGGAGACCAAGCTAGGGCCGACCAAAGTTTGGTTCATGGGTGCTTCAAGGTGGCCAACCCTAGCTTGTGTTCAAGATTGTTGTGGCCGGCCCAAATTAAAATAAAAGGATTTTTATTTTTTAAAATTTTCTTATGTGGATAACATGATTTAAAAGAGAGTTTAAAAATTTAAATATTTTCTTTTATAAGATTCTACAAAAGATTAAGAGAAGAGCTAAATCTCTTTCCTTATTTGTAGATTAAAAGGTTGATTTAAATTTTGGTAAAAACTTTCCTTTTTAATCATGTTCATGATTTAAAGGAGAGTTTAAAAATTAAATATTCTCTTTTATAAGTTTCTACAAGAGATTAAGAAAAGATTTGATATCTTTCCTTATTTGTAGATTAAAAGAGATTTTAATTTTTAGAGATAACTTTCTTTTTATCCACATGTTTAAAAGAAATATTTTAATTTATAAAATTTGCTTTTTATTAACCAATCATGAAGGGATGAAAATTATTGGAGAAATTTTTTATAAATTTCTAGAGACAAATTAGGATGTTTTAATTAATTAAAACTCTCCTTGTTTGTAGCTTTAATATGGCCGGGCATATGAATTGATGAGAAGAAAATTGTTTTTAATTAAATAAATTTTATTTTTCAATGGCAAAAGAATTAAGGAAGTTTTTATTAAATTTTCCTTATTTGCCAAGACCAAGGATTATAAAAGACGGGGTAGAGGAGGCTTCATTGTGAATAACTCTATTCTATTTTCTCCCTCTTTTTCTTCCTTGGTGTGGCCGGCCATCCTCTCCTCCTCTCTTCTCTTTGATGGCCGAACCTCATCCTTCTTGTGGAGATTTATATGGTGGCCGGATCAAGATTTGAGAAGAAGAAGAAGAAAGAGAGAAAAAAAGCTTTGTTTCTAGCATCCCATGGAGCATGGTGGTGGTGGCCGAGCCTCTTCATCCTAGGAGAAGTTTTGATGGCCGAAACTTGCAAGGAAGAAGAAGGTGCTTGGTGGTTCTCATCTCGGAAGATCGTTGCCCACACAACGTCCGAGGTTAGAAAAGGAATACGGTAGAAGATCAAGAGGTCTTTGTCTTCAAAAGAAAGGTATAACTAGTAATGTTTTTCCGCATTATGCTAGTTTTATTTCTTTGTAAAAATACCAAATACAAGAGGCATGCGATTCTAGTATTTCGAATTTGTTTTCGATGTTGTGTTTTTTTTATTTTTCTTTTCCTTGTGATTTGATTGTTCTTTTCGGTTGACCTAAAGTTATTTAAGGAAATTAAATATTAGTTTTCCTTAAAAGGCTTTGTCTAGTTGGTGGTGGTTGCTCCCATATCCAAGAAGGCCATGTGCCTCGCCATGTCAGTACTGGAAGCCAATTTTGGAAAGTAATATTTAATGAAATTAATAACTTAGGTGATTTGGAACGAACGTGTTAAGTTCCACAGGAGATCCGAGTCTAAACCTAAAAGAACAAATAGATTAAACTTTGGATCAAACGTGTTAAGTTCCGCAGGCGATCCAAGTTTAATTTAAAAGAACACATGGTAGCTAGGAAAAAGGTTCAGACCTTTATACAAAATTTTTGTACAGTGGAACCATTAGATTTTCCGAGTAGCAACCAACAGCCGGCCACTTTACTCAAGGGTGATTTTTCATTTTGGTTTTGTAACTTCCTTTTTCTTCCACCTCTCATCTTCTTCTCCCTCTCCTCCACCTTGGCCGAACCTTCAAAGGTGTTAGCACACCTTTTTGTTTGGTTTTTCTCCACCTAATCATTCGTGTGGATACGTATAGAGGAGTGTCCACTTAAACACTCTCGAGATCCGGCAAACTTGGAAGAGCGGGATAAGCGAAGGGCTTCGCATCAAGGGTAATCTCTCTACCATGTAGATCTAGAGTAGATCTCGATTTAGAAACTCGTACACGTAAAGTTTTTGAAATTATTTTCTTCGCACGGATCCGGTGCATAGGATATCGAGGTTTCCGCAATGCAAAAAATAGTGTTTGCGCCTCGAAAATCCCAACACAAGCTAGTAGGGGCCGGCCACAATAATTCAAACAAGGAGGGTTGTTTTGAATTTTTAAAATCTTCTCTTTGTAGAAAACTATAAGTTTAAAAAGAGAGATTTTAATTTTTTAAAACTTTCCTTATTTGAATTAGGCCACATGTTTTAATAGAGAGTTTTAAAAGTTTTAAAGTTTTTCTTTTTTAACCATCCTCATTGTTTTAGAAAAAAGGAAGAGAAGTTTTAAAAATTAGAATTTTCTATTCATGTTAAAAAAGGAAATTTTTGAAGAGAAGTTTTAAATTTTAAAACATGATTTTAATTTTTAAAAGCTTTACTTTTTAACATCCACTTAGTAAAGAGAGCTTGTAAAATTTTATAAAAGATTTTCTTCTTGTAAAATTTTATAAAAAAATAATAAATAAATAAATAAATAAATTTCCTTCCTCTTATGGGGGTCGACCACCCTTGCTTGGTGACTAAGGAAGGTGGCCAGCCAAATTGAAAAAAATAAAATCATCAATTAATTTATGGTGATTGATTCAATCAAGAGGAAAGAAAAGGAAAAATTAAAAGGGAAAATAAAAAATTAGAGGATGATTTTAATTCTTCCCTTATTTGCCTTGGGCAACTAATATAAAAGAAGGGGTGAGGAGGCTTCATGAGACAACTCTTATTCTCTTACTTGGAGGATCTCTTGGTGTGGCCAGCCCTCTCACTTCTCCCTTTCCCTTTGCTCTCTTCTCCTTGGTGGTGGTGGTGGCCGGATTTTAGAGGAAGAGGAAGAGGAAGAAATCTTTTGGGTGGTGTTCATCTTGGAGGATCATCGCCCACACGACGTCCAAGGCTAGGCGAGGAATATGGCAGAAGATCTCGAGGTCATTAGCATACAAAGAGAATGTATAATTAGCAATTGTTTTCCGGATCATGCTAGTTATTTCTTTTTGTAAGAATTCCAAACACAAGAGGCATTAGATCTAGTATTTTGAATTAGTTTTTCGAGTTTGTGTTTTTTTTTTTATTCAAATTTGTCATTTGATTATTCTTTTTGGTTAACCTAGAGTTATTTTAGGAAATTAAATATTAGCTTTCCTTAAAAGGCTTTGTATAGGCGGTGGTGGTTGCTCCCATATCCAAGAAGGCCATGTGACTCGCCATGCAGTCTTGGAAGCTAATTTTGGAAATTATTATTTAATGGAATTAATAACATAGGTGGATCTGAATCAATAGTGTTAAGTTCCGCTTGCGATTCAAATCTAAACCATTAAGAATAGATAAGTTAAATTTGGAATCAATGATGTTAAGTTCCGTCTACGATTCCAAATTTAGTTTCTAAAGAAGACAATAGGTTATTTAAGGAAAGGTTTGACCTTGTACAAAAATTTTGTACAGTGGAACCGGTACGATTTTCCTAGGACTAACCAACAACAACATCTTTTTTATATCTACTTTTAATTTGAGTTTTGCTTAGTTGCTTTCGTTTACCTCATTACAGGTGATGCTGAGACTGTTTAGTCCTCGTAAGACCACTCTACTATTTGTTATACGTAAGACCACTCTACTATTTGTTATACGAGATAAAACAAGGGTGAGTATTTTCATATGTGCATTTTTTAGCTTTCGTATTGGAGACTCCTAATCCAATGAAAATGAGTATTCATGTGTATTTTTTATATGTCGAGATCTCTTGGTGCCTAATCAAAGGGGTGGAAAGATTGGACTTTTTGATGGAGCTGGTGTGGGAAGACTGGATTTATTATGGAATTGATGATCAACAATGTTGGAAAAGGTTGACATGGAAGATTCAGCAAGTGAGAAAGAGGAGTCCAATGGAATTCTACAAGTTGAAGATTGTGATGGGGCTTGGTTGACAATAATTACTTGCAATCCTACATGGCATGAACCACCATCACAAGTTTCTAATCTTTTGACTATTGTTCATTGGTTGTAAATGAAGTTTATTTGTTTATTTGTATTGGGATAAATTTTATTTGAATATTAGACATGTTTCTTCTTTTGTGATTATACTTCTTGCATAAGTAACATTTTGAATGACATTGATATGGAAAATATTCTTTCTTTTGTGATTATGATTCTTTATTATATATTTATATTGAAATATGATATATTAGTATTAAAAGATAATAATTTAAAAGACAACGATTTAAAACTGTTGTTGTTATCTATCACAATCAAAGACAACGGTTAAAAAACGTTGTCGTAGCTCCAAAAACAGTTGTAAACTGGCAATGTTAATAAAAATGCTCTAAACAACAATGGTTTTAAACCGTTGTCTTTTCATTCAAAGACAATGATTTAAAACCATTCCAAAACTGTTGTCTTTTCATTGAAAGATAATGGTTTAAAATCGTTGTTGTACCCCCCCCCCCCCCCCCACTTTTAACAACACTACTAATTACAACGGTTTTAAAGGGCTTACGAGAATGGTTTTTAACCGTTGTCTTTTAATATTTTTGTTGTAGTGCTCACTGGAAACCTCACACGGCCGTGTAGCATACACGACCGAGGCTTCTCTGGTCTCTAGAAAACTGACATGGTCGTGTGGTGTACTCGGCCTAGGCTTCATTGGGCTTCAAAACATGGCACGGTCATGTGAGGTTCACAAAGCCAAGCCATCTTCTTTCTCTGCTACAGCTACATGGCCTCTCATCTCCACACGGCCTAGGCAAACCCCGATGGCAGGGTCATGTGGGGTTCAGGTATCATGGCTTCCTCCATCGCTTTGCTTGCAGATTTGGCCTCGAACACGCATCCTTCACCAAATTCGACTCCTGCGTACAGAAAATGCACTAAAGCATATCTCCGAACAAAGAGAGTAAATATACTAAAAAGGAAAGTTGGAAGTATGAAAATGCATAGATCAAGCATGCGCAAAGTATGTGAATGTGCGTCAAAACATGCTAACAAGTGTATACAATCTACGCACATCAGCTCTAAGTGCCGTCCTCCACATCGGATGAGTTTGTTTGTGGATCAATAAATCAAACTTCCTTAATAGATGATTATACAAAATTATTTAGGATGTGTGTGATCTTCTCCATCTGAATGGACACAATCCTATTTAGTGGGCTCAGTATCAAGTAATGGTATACACTTAGGAACATTTAATAGTATTCTCCCATCAGAGTTACTGCTATTATTTATGTGATCAAAGAAAAACCAACTATTAATTTGTCAAAAAGCTAGATAAAGCCCCTCTTACAAATGATTGAATTTGTATACGTCCACACTATCGTGGCATACAAAATTCATGGTGTTTGAGGTAATTTTATTTGTCATAAAGTTAGGTTGACAAAATAAAATTAATGGGTAAAACTTTCTTTTACAAATAATTGAATTTGTATACGTCCACACTATCGTGGCATACAAAATTCACAGTGTTTGAGGTAACTTTATAGAGTTAGGTTGAGAAGATAATTAATGGATAAAACCCTCCTTTTACAAATGTTTGAATTTATATACGTCCACACTATCGTGGCATACAAAATTCACGGTGTTTGAGGTGTTGGTGAATTTAAATGATATTGTTTAAGGAATCAATATTATTTTAAATTCTAATGTTTTGACCAAATATTTGACCGAACACAGACCAACTATTAATTTTATTTGTCATAAAGTTAGGTTAGCAAGATAATAAAATTAATGGATTAAAAATCCTCTTACAAATGTTTGAATATGTATACGTCCACACTAACGTGACATACAAAATTCATGGGGTTTTGAGGTATTGCTCTTGACCAAATATTTGGTGATTCTTTGGATTTCAAATGGTTTTCAATCCCCTAGCTGTTATACTAGAGAATAGACTCACTAGTCCCAATTATAAAGATTGGAAACAAAACTTGGACACTTAGGTGAACTGCCCTCTTAGAAATGAGAACAATAAAACTGTATCTTATTCATTAGTTGTTGAAACATGTTTAGTGGTGTTATCTACTGGTACCTGGTGTGTAGATACAGGAGCCACTGATCTTGTCTACAATTCATTGCAGGGGTTCCAGGAAACCCAGACGACTACATGAACGAGAAATCACCGTTTACATGGGAAATGCTACGAAAGTGGCGGTAGTTGTAGTGAGAGATGTTTATTTATCCTTTGATAGGAATAAAACATTGATTTTGAGAAATTTCTTTTATATACCAAGTTTTAGAAAGAATTTGATTTCAATTTTTAAAATATTTGAGGATGGATATTCTGTTTCTTTTGATGATAAAGTGGTTGTCAAGAAAAATAGAGTTGTTATCTGTTCTGGTACATTAGTTGGCAGTTTGTATACTCTAAATACAATAACTCTCACAATGCATCAAATGAAAATTAATAACACATCTTTTAATTCAAATAAGAGAAAGCAGCCTTCGGAAATGAACCAAACATATCTTTAGCATCTAAGGCTAGGTCATATTAACTTGAGTAGAATTTAAAGGTTAATAGTCAATGAACTTTTGGGTTCATTGGTAGTGGAAAACTTTCCAACTTGCGAGTCTAACATGGAAGGAAAAATGACCAAGAGACCTTTTCAGGTTAAGGGGTATAGAGCCAAAGATGTGTTGGAATTGGTTCATTCTGATTTGTGTGGACCTATGACTATCTAGGCAAGAGGTGGTTTTAAAAATTTCATCTCTTTTATAGATGACTATTTGAGATAAGTTCAAAGAGTACAAGGCTGATGCGCTGCAAGTCTGAGTGCTTTGATAAGTTCAAAAAGTACAAGTCAGATGTGGAGAAACATCATGGTCAAAGTATCAAGACACTACGGTCTAATCGTGGTGGCGAGTACCTCTTAGGAGGGTTTAGGAGTCACTTATCAAAGGTTAAGATTCAATCCCAACAGTTAGCACCTGGTACACCCCAACAGAATGGTGTGGCAGAACGATGGAATAGGACTCTTATGGAAATCGTTAGATCAATGATGAGTTATTTAGAATTACTAAATTAGTTTTGGGGATATGCTCTGGAAACAGTAGTGTATATTCTGAATATGGTACCTTCTAGGTCAGTACCCTCTACTCCCATAGAATTGTGGAACGGGCGTAAGCCTAGTCAGAAGCATATTCAGATTTGGAGTAGTCCAACACATGTGCTGAAGGGAGACACTGATAAGTTGGAATCACGTACAGAAGTTTGTCTGTCTGTGGGTTTGATGTGCGTAGATTTTATATACTTTTATGCATGTTTTGACACACATTTACATACTTTGAGCATGCTTGATCTATGCATTTTTATACTTCCAGCTTTTCTTTTAGCATATTTACTCTTTTTGTTTGGAGATCTACTTTTTGTGCATTTTTTGTATACAGGAGTCAAATTTGGTGAAGATTCTACATTCTTGGACAAACTTATGAGCTATGAATTGGAGAAAGCACTTGGTCGTGTGCCACACACGACCCTGCCTGGGTGGAGTGCTCTGGACGTGTGGTCAACCAGGAGAAATAGACAAGGAACTTGGCCTGGCCGTGTGAACCTCACACGACCGTGCCAAGTTTTGAAGCAAATCAGAATTCAATCCTTACATGGCCGTGTGGATCTACATGGCCGTGTAAGGTTTCCAGAGACCAAGAAGACCCTGGTCGTGTGCACCACACGGCCGTGTCTGGTTTCCAGAAGCTGGGGCAGTCCATGCCGTGTGGATCTACACGGCCGTGCTTGGAGGTCTTGATGGGAGTTTTCCATGGCCGTGTACACCACACGGCCGTGTATGGATGGTAGAGAGGGGAAAGGCTCTGGCCGTGTGAACCTCACACGGCCATGCCTCGGGGCCTTGTGGCGCTCGAAAACCCCCCTCTATTTAAAGCCTCTTTGAAGATTTGAAAGGGGATCTTCTCCCCTTTGGGAGAAAGCAAGATTTGGTGGATTCCTCCCATTCTTGGGAAGATTTTTGTGCGATATAAAGGGAGATCTTGGCGAATTCGACTCCGGGAGCGAGGATTGGATCCGAAGATGGAGCTATATTGTAGATAAGTTTTCTTTCTCTCCTCTTCTTGGATTGGGATTGAAGAAATGCTTGTAATCTTCTTATCTTTGTTTTCTTTCTTCATTTTATGGAGTAGATCTTTTTGTTCTAGGATGGAGGGTGTATTTGTGAGATAAATTGATGTAAACTCTTGTGGATTTGCCATTTCTTTGTTTCTATGATGTTGCCTAGTTTGTATCGATTGGATCTTGAATGATTAATTGTGATTAGGGCTTAATTCTCATTCTTGATTGATTGTTTGGATATCTTATAGACTTTGTAGAGATTAACTCTCACTCGATTTTCTGAGGGATCCATGTGACAGGTGCAAGCCCGTGTAAGGACGTTTGAGGGATAACCTTGAAGGGGAAATGAGAATATTCAAGAGGGTAGGATAGATTTTATGATTCAATCATTGTATCTTTATGGGTTAAGAAGCTATAAATTTCTATGTTGATATCTGAGGGAAGCATAGTAATAGGTACAATCCTGTGTATGGACAACGTAGGTTTATATCTAATTGATCACATTTAGGTACATTTTCCAGTCCTAAGCCGGTTATCTATTGCATGAGAGAACCGATAACCTTCTACAAATATTAGACAATTGAGAAATAAGAATTGGTAAACCATACACATTCAAGAGATTTTACAACGAAATCAAAACTCCTAGAACCTCCCTTTATCATAGCTCGAACCCCAAACTCTTGTTTGTTAATCTTTCATTTTAGATTTGTTTTTCATCCTTAGTATTTGAAACCAATTGATTAGTTGTTTAGCTAATTCGCTTTGAAATTTTCTAGTGCTTATTCCAGTCCCTGTGGATACGATAATCTTTTATATTACTTGCGACATTTCCGTACACTTGCGGAACGTGACAAGTTTTTGGCGTCGTTGTCAGGGATTGCGCTATAACATTAGAGATTATCAATTGATTAGACTAAATATAACTTTTCTTTCTTTCTTTTGATTTGCATATTTATAACTAATTGTTAGAATTCTATTTTCATAAGTTTTTCCTTTCTTGAATAACATTCTTGACAATTATTTTTGTTGCAATTCTAATTCTAATTCTAACTTTGTATTCTTGATTTCTAGCACTCTAATCTAACTTTTCTCTATTTTCTCTTTTGATCTACTTTCTTTCTTCTTTTCTTTTGTAAACATATCTTGCAATTTTTAGCATATGAATTATTCTAGACATTTTTCTTTTTCCTTTTATCTTTTCTTTCTTGTTTTCATTATGCACTTTCTTTCTTGTAATTTAAATTCTGCATTTTCTTTCTTACTTTTCATATTGCATTTTTTTTCTTGTCTTTGATTCTTCATTTCTCTTGAATACCCATGAGCACTAACATGTCAAGCAGGCACATGAGAAATTTTTCTACACCCTTTTCTGTAAGATTTTTATCTCCCATTGTGTAACCTCAAATTAAAGCAGAAAGTTTCCAACTAGACCCAGAGATAATTTTCATGATACAAGGTCACAAATTTGGAGGAGAAGTATCAGAAAGTCCTTATCTGCATCTTGAAACATTTTTAGAGATTTGTGATTTGGTGAAATGTGAAGGAGTATCAGCAGATGCAGTTCGATTGATGGCATTTCCTTTTAGTATCAAGGATAAAGCAAGGACTTGGCTATATTCTCTCTGTCCTCAAAACATCACAAGTTGAGAACAATTGGAGAAGTAATTTCTGAATCATTTTTTCCCTCCAAGTAGAACAGTGTATATGAGGAATTGCATAACAAATTTTGTTTAGGCATATGGAGAATTATTATTTAAAGCATGGGATAGATTTAAGAGTCTTCAAAGGTAGTGCCCTCATTATGGTTTTGAAAAATGGTTGATTTTGCACATATTTTATGAGGGAATTTCTTTCTCAGACAAGAATTTATTGGATTCATCAGCTGGAGGTTCTTTTATGGACAAAAGTGTAGATGAAGCTTATTCATTAATTGATCAAGTGACATTGAACCTCCATGAATAGTCGAACAAAAGTTGGATGGAATTTCCCTCAGATATTCAAGAAGTGCAAGCCATAAATGTAAGAGAGCCTGTCAAACAAAATGAAATTTAACCTCCTAAAAATGTTGAAATTCACAAGTCACAGAGTGAGGAGTTCAAACATTTGGAGGCAAAGCTTGATAGTATTGTTTCAAAATGGTTTAAAGAAGATCCCCCTCCTACACAGTTAAGATCTAATGAAAAGTGTGATGATGTTGGGTTGAGAAGTGGTAAAAATCATGAAGAACTTCTGAAGAATGACATGTTTAGAATTGAGGAGAAGAATAATATAAGATCACAAGAACTCAGTTCCATTTCTCTAGGAAGTTCCCAAATGCCACAAGTACCTTTCCCTCAATGATTAATCACACCAACACTAGATAAGCAAGTTGGACCTCCTCCAAAAGCTCAAAGGGAATTTGGGAAAAAGGAAGTTCAGTCTTTCCCAGGACCTTCACTAAGGGTTCCTTTTCCACAAAGGTTAGTGGGGGTCAATGAAAATAAAGACTTTGGCAAATCCTATGACACTAATATGGTTGAGTGTAGATTTTTGAATGTATATGAAGATGAGGATTTTTCAGATGAGGATTTTATTGATAATAGAGTGGTAAATAAGTTTTCAGATCTACCTACAAATTTTATAGGGTGTTATAATGATATTGAATTTTCAGATGATGAATGTGATGTGGTAGATCAACTTAAAACTGCAAATGAAGTTATTGATCCTCTTGTTATTGATTGTCCTATTGAGGACATAGATGTTGGTTTATTTTTTGATGTATGTGTTGATGATGACGATATGGAAGAATGTGTAGGGAGCTGTGTTGTGGAAGCAGCATCTCAAGGATCACCACCTTTGTCAACACAACCCTTAGAAGTTTTAAGAATTGATCATATTGTGGAACAATGTGTAGAGACTTATGCAGAGCTAGCAGAGTCTCAAGAATCACCATCATTGATATCATCAACTCCTAAGCTAGAGCCAGAACCATCATTTGATTCAGAGGAAGTCACATCTGTTGGTTGCTACTCGGAAAACCTATAGGTTCCACTGTACAACAATTTTGTACAAAGGTCTGAACCTTTTCCTAGCTACCATGTGTTCTTTTAAATTAAATTTTGGATCGCCTGCGGAACTTAACACGTTTGATCCAAAACTTAATCTATTTGTTCTTTTAGGTTTTGACTTGGATCTCCTGCGGAACTTAACACGTTCGACCCAAGTCTCCTTAAGTTATTAATTCCATTAAATATTAATTTCCATAAAAGGTTCCCAGTACTGACGTGGCGAGGCACATGGCCTTCTTGGATATGGGAGCAACCACCACCGACTAGACAAAACCTTTAATAGAAAGCTAATATTTATTTCCTAAAATAACTTTAGGTTAACCAAAGAGAACAATCAAATCACAAGGAAAAGAAAAAAACAAAAGAACACAACTTCGAAAAAACATATTCGAAATACTAGAACGTAAGCCTCTTGTATTTGGTATTATTTCCATAAATAACTAGCATGATGCGGAAATAGAAATTACTAGTTATACCTTGTAGAAAAAACCTCTTGATCTTCTACCGTATTCCTCTTCTAACCTCGGACGTTGTGTGGGCAACGATCTTCCAAGATGAGAAACCACCAACCACCTTCTTCTCCTCCAAGCAAGGTTCGGCCACAAAAGAAAAGCTTTACCAAGGAGAAAAACCAAAATACTAACCAAGCTCCAAGAGATGCTAGCTTTCTCTCCTTCTTCTTCTTCTTCTCCGAGTAGTATCCGCCACCACAAGAGATTCGGCCACTACAAGAGGAAGAGAAGGAGATGATGGCCGGCCACACCAAGGAACAAAAGAGGGAGAGGAATAATAGATGTTGTGTCTTGTGAAGGCACCCTCACCCCTTCTTTTATATTCCTTGGCCTAGGTAAATTAGGAAATTTAATTACAATAAATTTTCCTTAATTTCCTTGAATTGATTTAATTGAGAAAAATAAAATAATATTTCCCCAATTAAACAATGATGGCCGGCCAAATCAATAGGAAGCAAATTGGACAAGTTTCAATCAACAATTAAAATTTTCCTTATTTGTTTCGGGAAATTTTAAAAAATAAAATTTCTCTTTAAAATCTCTTCATGGTTAATAAAAGGAAATATCTATAATTTTAATTTTATTAACATGTGAATAATTTTAAAGAGAAAATAAAACATCTCTCCAATCTACAAATAAGGAAAGAGATCTAATCTCTTTCTTTAATCTTTTGTAAATCTTTTACAAGAGAGATATTTTAATTTTAATTCTCTTTTAAATTAAATCTTCCACATAATAATAAACATTAAAATTAAATTTTCTTTTTAATTAATTATGGCCGGCCCTACTAGCTTGGGTTCAAGCTAGGGCCGGCCACCTTAAACCCAAGCTTGGTTCCCAAGCTAGCTTGGCCGGCCCCCTTTAGGTGGGTATAGAAGGTGGGTATATGTGGGTATAGTACTTTATAAATAAGAGGCTACGATAGGGACCGAGAGGAGGAATTGGTTTTGGTCTCCTGATAAAATTAAGCATCCCATGTTCGCCCCGAACACACAACTTAATTTTATCAATGATAATTCATTCCACTAGAGAACTATCATTGAACTACCGCACCAATCCCAAATTACATTTTTGGGCTCCTTCTTATTATGAGTGTGTTAGTCTCCCTGTGTTTAAGATATCGAATGTCCACTAATTAAGTGAGTTACTGACAACTCATTTAATTTATATCTAAGTCCAAGAGTAGTACCACTCAACCTTATTATCATGTCGGACTAAGTCCAGCTGTGGGGGGTAGCATTACAATCGTTATGGGCTCCTCTTGAGGACATTATCAACCTAGTATCACTAGGACACAGTTCCTTCTATAATCAACAACACACACTATGAGTGATACCATTTCCCAATTTATCGGGTTTATTGATTTATCGAACTAAATCTCACCCATTGATAAATTAAAGAAATAAATATCAAACATATGTGCTTGTTATTATATTAGGATTAAGAGCACACACTTCCATAATAACTGAGGTCTTTGTTCCTTTATAAAGTCAGTATAAAAGGAACGACCTCAAATGGTCCTACTCAATACACTCTGAGTGTACTAGTGTAATTATATAGTCAAGATAAACTAATACCTAATTACACTACGACCTTCTAATGGTTTGTTCCTTTCCATTCTGGTCGTGAGCTACTATTTATAATTTATAAAGTACTGATAATCATCTTCCGTATGTGACACCACATACTATGTTATCTACAATATAAATTAAATGAACAACTACAAACAAATGTAGATAATTAGACCAAATGTGATTCTTTATTCATAATGAATGTTTACAAAGCTTAGGCTTTCAGTATACACTCCAACAATCTCCCACTTATACTAATGACTAAGCTGCCATATCTTCTACCATACATCTGATTCCCATTTCCTCCACATGCCGATCGAAAGCTTTCGCCGGAAGGGCCTTAGTGAAAGGTTATCCGCTGATGCAATCTTGGCGATGACAACTTCTCCTCGCTCACGATATCTCGTATCGGTGGTACTTGCACTCTATATGTTTACTCGCCTTATGAGCTCGTGGTTCCTTCGAGTTTTTGCACCGCTATTATCACAATAAATTGTGATGATCTTGGGCAAACCAGAATCACATCTAAGTCCATTAGAAAGTTCCCGAGCCATACCGCTTCTTTAGCCGCCTCGGAGGTGCTACATACTCGACTTCCATGGTTGAGTCCGAACGCATTCGCTTAACACTCCTCCATGAAATGGCTCCATCTCCTAAAGTAAACACATAGCCGATGTAGACTTACTATTGTCCCTATCTGATTGAAAATCAGTGTAACCCACGGGTAGCAAATCATCCGCTTGGTAAACTAGCATATAATCCCTAGTCCTTCTCGGTACTTTAATATATGTTTTACCGCAGTCCAATGTCCTTGTCCGTTACTCGATATCTGCTGACCATGCCTACGGCAAAGCAGATATCGGTCTCGTACATAGCATTGCATACATTAGGCTTCCCACAGGAACTGCTTTCATGTCCTCTATCTCTTTTGATGTCTTTGGAGACATCTCTTTAGATAGAGCTACTCCATGTCTAAAGGTAAGAAACCTTTCTTGGAGTCTTGCATGCTAAAACGAGCAAGGATTGTATCTATATATGAAGCTTGGGATAGACACAACATTCTTTTCTTGCGATCCCTTATAACTTTGATCCCAAGAATGTGTGCACATTCTCCTAAGTCCTTCATATCAAATTGTTTGGACAACCATACCCTTACGATAATACCTTGACATTGTTGCCAATTAACAAAATATCATCTACGTATAGTACAAGAAATACCACCACGTTTCCGTTACACTTCTTATATACACAAGACTCATCCGGACTTTGAATAAATCCATATGACTGGATTACTTCATTAAACCGGATGTTCCAAGACCTTGAAGCTTGCTTCAGTCCATAAATGGACCGATTGAGCTTGCACACTAGATGCTCTTTGCCTTTTTCAATGAACCCTTCTGGTTGCTTCATATGGATGTTCTCTTCAAGACTTCCATTAAGGAAAGCTGTCTTGACATCCATTTGCCAAATCTCATAATCCATATGAGTAGCAATGGATAAGAGTATCCGGATAGACTTAAGCATGGCTACCGGTGAAAAGGTTTCCTCATAATCGATTCCCTCTTTCTGAGTGTACCCTTTCGCAACAAGCCTAGCTTTGAAGGTTTCTACCTTCCCGTCTGTCCCTCTTTTCCTTTTGTAGATCCACTTGCATCCAACGGCTTTTACACCATCAGGTGGTTCTACAAGCTCCCAAACCTTATTAGAGTACATGGACTCTATTTCAGAATTCATTGCCTTTTGCCAAGATGCTGCATCTATATCTTGGAGTGCTTCGTCATATGACCTGGGATCAGGTTCATGTTTACCCGGGATCAAGTCCGAAGACTCTCCCAAAAACATGAATCTTTCAGGCTGCCTCACAACCCTCCCACTACGACGAGGCACTGTCTGTGGTTGTGTATTATGTGTGACACGTGTTGCAGTCTCTTGTGGTACTTCATCTTGTACTGTTGGTACTGAAGTAGACATATCCTCTCTAAGTTCTTCTAAAACAACTTTACTACTGGGCTTGTGATCCATTATATAGTCTTCTTCTAAAAACTGGGCATTGGTGCTAACAATGACCTTCTGGTCTTTAGGACTATAAAATAAACCACCTTTTGTTCCTTTGGGATATCCTACAAACACGCGAACTTCTGTACGAGATTCTAACTTATCAGCATATGCTGGACTACCCCAAATCCGAATATGTCTTAGACTGGGTTTTCGCCCATTCCACAATTCTATGGGAGTAGAAGAAACTGATTTAGAAGGTACTAAGTTCAGAACGTATACTGCTGTTTCCAGAGCATATCCCCAAAATGAATTTGGTAATTCTGAATAACTCATCATTGATCTAACCATCTCCATAAGAGTCCTATTCCTTCGTTCTGCCACACCATTCTGTTGGGGTGTTCCAGGTGCAGACAATTGGGATTGAATCCCGCCTCGATAAGTAATTCCTAACTCCTAAGAGGTATTCGCCACCACGATCTGATCAGTAGTGTCTTGATACTTTTACCTAGTCGTTTCTCCACATCAGCCTTGTATTCTTTGAACTTATCAAAGCACTCGGACTTGCGGCGCATTAGGTAAATGTATCCATATCTTGAATAATCGTCTATGAAAGAGACGAAATATTCAAAACCTCCTCTTGCCTGGACAGACATAGGACCACACAAATCAGAGTGAACCAACTCTAACACTTCTTTGGCTCTATACCCCTTGGCCTTGAACGGCCTCTTGGTCATTTTACCTTCCAAGCAAGATTCACAAGTTGGAAAATTTTCCAACTCAAATGAACTCAAAAGTCCATCGGCTATAAGCCTCTGAATCCTACTTAAGTTAATATGTCCAAGCCTTAGATGCCAAAGATATGCTTGGTTCATTTGCGAAGGTTCTTTTCTCTTATTAGAATTAGAAGATGAGTTATAAATTTCCATGTTTTGCTTTGTGGAAGAAATTGGATTTAAAGTATACAAATTGCCAACTAATGTACCAGAACAGATAATCACTTTATTTCTTTTAATAACTACATCGTTACTGAAAGAAACTGAATATCCATCTAAAAACAGTTTAGAAACTGAAATTAAATTCTTTCTAAAACTGGGTACATAAAGACAATTTCTTAAAACCAAATTTCTATTTCTACTAAAAGATAAGTAGACGTCTCCCACTGCAACAGCTGCCACCTTAGTAGCATTGCCCATGTAGACGGTAATCTCCCCTTCAGATAGTCGTCGGGTTTCCTGGAACCCCTGCAAGGAATTGCAGATGTGACGGGGGGCTCCGGGATCTACACACCAGGTGCTGGTAGATAACACCGCTAAACATGTTTCAACAACTAGAGCATGAGATATACCTTTGTTTTGGTTCTTACGAGGACAGTCCGCCTTCCAATGTCCTGCCTGCTTGCAGATGAAGCACTTGCCCTTCGGCTTCTTCATTCCAGCTTTAAATCCCGTACGCTGATGAACCAGCTTGTTTCTTCTTCTTCTTTCCTTTCGGTTTAGAAGTAGAACCATTTTTAGCATAGTGAATTTGAGCATTGTGACGAAATAATCCTTCTGCTGCTTGAAGTTCTGTCAGTAGTTCCGCTAACCCTCTTATTCATATTATAGTTCAGGCGAAACTGCTCAAAACTTCTAGGTAGCGTTTGGAGGATCATATCGATCTGGGTTTCCCCATTAATTTCTCCTCCAAGGATCTGTATCTCGTTTAGATAAGCCATCATCTTTAGGATATGATCCCTCACAGGAGTACCCTCTTGCATGGTGGCTGTCATTATCTTTCTCATGGCTTCTTGCCTAGAAGCCCTATCCTGATGACCAAAGAGTTCCTTGAGATTGTTCATAATATCATAGGCTGTTGGTAAATCTTGATGCTGATGTTGCAATACATTTGACATTGAAGCCAAAATGTAACACCGTGCCATCTCATCTGCTTTTACCCATTTCCTATGATATTCAATCTCCTCTTGGGTAGGTGCATCAGGGCACTGCTCAGTCAGTACATATTTATAGCTTTCAGCAGTAAGAACAATGTCCAGGTTTCTTTTCCAATCTATGTAGTTTGGTCCAGTAAGTCTATTCTGTTGAAGTATGATGGACAGTGGGTTGAAAGACATCCTAAGAATCACAAATAACTTTTGGTCAGAACTCTAAATTTAGAATAATATTGATTCCTCAAACAATACTATTTTAAATTAACCAACACCTCATCACACCGTGAATTTTGTATGCCACGTTAGTGTAGACGTATACAAATTCAACATTTGTAAAGGAGGGTTTTAACCCATTAATTTTATTATCTTGTCAACCTAACTTTTTGACAAATAAAATTAATAGTTGGTATTATTTGGTCACACAAATAATAATAGTGACTCCGTTGGGGAGGATACTATTAGATGTGTCTAAGTGTATACCATTACTTGACACTAAGTCCATTAATAAGATTATGCCCCTTCCGTTGGGAAGATCACACGCTCTTAATTAATTTCCTATAGTCATCCAAAAATGGAAGTTTGTTCTAGTGATCCACAAACAAGCTCATCCGTTATGGAGGAAGGCACTCAGAGCCAACGCGCAAGCTTGTTTGCATCACTTACAAACCAGTAATGGAGACCATGGGATTTATTTAAAAATCCCTCTCCCACTTAGTTATTTATAAATGAGGAATTTTAACTATGCTAGCCTACTAAACTTGTAAACTAACATGCACACACAGCATAATATAAAAGCAATAAATAGAAAATCTAATTTTCAACTATTATGGCTTTTATCTTTAATTGTCCTCCGTGTGTTGTCATCCGAAGCTGCTGCCATATTTGGCCACCGCCACCGGGTCTAACTGTCGCATCCATCTTGCTCTGAGTTCCGCTGCGCCTCTGGTCCTTAGAAGGTTCCACGCTTTGCAAGATTCGATCCGCGACATAAATAGAATTTTACATTTTGATCCTATATTCCATAAAAGGAATGTACATGTATCTAGATCAAAAATAAAATCCTAATAAAACTAAATACAGCTCCTGCTGTATTTTAATACAATCATGCACACACATATAAATTGCCCTTGACATGTCCAAGGGTCCAATCACACACATAATTAACTAAAAACCATAATAGTTGGATCCTGCATCCACAAAGTTAGCACATCCTACTATTATCCTGCCTAAATTATGTATGACATGTGCATAATTAAACTAAATACCAAATACACAGAGGCAAAACCCTAGCTCTGATACCAATTGTTGGTTGCTACTCGGAAAACCTATAGGTTCCACTGTACAAAAATTTTGTACAAAGGTCTGAACCTTTTCCTAGCTACCATGTGTTCTTTTAAATTAAATTTTGGATCGCCTGCGGAACTTAACACGTTTGATCCAAAACTTAATCTATTTGTTCTTTTAGGTTTTGACTTGGATCTTCTGCGGAACTTAACACGTTCGACCCAAGTCTCCTTAAGTTATTAATTCCATTAAATATTAATTTCCATAAAAGGTTCCCAGTACTGACGTGGCGAGGCACATGGCCTTCTTGGATATGGGAGCAACCACCACCGACTAGACAAAACCTTTAATAGAAAGCTAATATTTATTTCCTAAAATAACTTTAGGTTAACCAAAGAGAACAATCAAATCACAAGGAAAAGAAAAAAACAAAAGAACACAACTTCGAAAAAACATATTCGAAATACTAGAACGTAAGCCTCTTGTATTTGGTATTATTTCCATAAATAACTAGCATGATGCGGAAATAGAAATTACTAGTTATACCTTGTAGAAAAAACCTCTTGATCTTCTATCGTATTCCTCTTCTAACCTCGGACGTTGTGTGGGCAACGATCTTCCAAGATGAGAAACCACCAACCACCTTCTTCTCCTCCAAGCAAGGTTCGGCCACAAAAGAAAAGCTTTACCAAGGAGAAAACCAAAATACTAACCAAGCTCCAAGAGATGCTAGCTTTCTCCTTCTTCTTCTTCTTCTCCGAGTAGTATCCGGCCACCACAAGAACTCCAAGGAGAGGGAGGTTCGGCCACCACAAGAGGAAGAGAAGGAGATGATGGCCGCCACACCAAGGAACAAAAGAGGAGAGGAATAATAGATGTTGTGTCTTGTGAAGGCACCTCACCCCTTCTTTTATATTCCTTGGCCTAGGTAAATTAGGAAATTTAATTACAATAAATTTTCCTTAATTTCCTTGACATGATTTAATTGAGAAAAATAAAATAATATTTCCCCAATTAAACAATGATGGCCGGCCAAATCAATAGGAAGCAAATTGGACAAGTTTCAATCAACAATTAAAACTTACCTTATTTGTTTCCGAAAATTTTAAAAAATAAAATTTCTCTTTAAAATCTCTTCATGGTTAATAAAAGGAAATATCTATAATTTTAATTTTATTAACATGTGAATAATTTTAAAGAGAAAATAAAACATCTCTCCAATCTACAAATAAGGAAAGAGATCTAATCTCTTTCTTTAATCTTTTGTAAATCTTTTACAAGAGAGATATTTTAATTTTAATTCTCTTTTAAATTAAATCTTCCACATAATAATAAACATTAAAATTAAATTTTCTTTTTAATTAATTATGGCCGGCCCTACTAGCTTGGGTTCAAGCTAGGGCCGCTAAACCAGCTTAGGCCGGCCCTAGCTTGGTTCCCAAGCTAGCTTGGCCGGCCCCTTTAGGTGGGTATAGAAGGTGGGTATATGTGGGTATAGTACTCTATAAATAAGAGGCTACGATAGGGACCGAGAGGAGGAATTGGTTTTGGTCTCCGATAAAATTAAGCATCCCATGCCCGAACACACTACTTAATTTTATCAATGATAATTCATTCCACTAGAGAACTATCATTGAACTACCGCACCAATCCCAAATTACATTTTTGGGCTCCTACTTATTATGAGTGTGTTAGTCTCCCTGTGTTTAAGATATCGAATGTCCACTAATTAAGTGAGTTACTGACAACTCATTTAATTAATATCTAAGTCCAAGAGTAGTACCACTCAACCTTATTATCATGTCGGACTAAGTCCACCTGCAGGGTTTAACATGACAATCTTTATGAGCTCCTCTTGAGGACATTATCAACCTAGTATCACTAGGACACAGTTTCCTTCTATAATCAACAACACACACTATGAGTGAAACCATTTCCCAATTTATCGGGTTTATTGATTCATCGAACTAAATCTCACCCATTGATAAATTAAAGAAATAAATATCAAACATATGTGCTTGTTATTATATTAGGATTAAGAGCACACACTTCCATAATAACTGAGGTCTTTGTTCCTTTATAAAGTCAGTATAAAAGGAACGACCTCAAATGGTCCTACTCAATACACTCTGAGTGTACTAGTGTAATTATATAGTCAAGATAAATTAATACCTAATTACACTACGACCTTCTAATGGTTTGTTCCTTTCCATTCTGGTCGTGAGCTACTGTTTATAATTTATAAAGTACTGATAACATCATCTTCTGTATGTGACACCACATACTATGTTATCTACAATATAAATTAAATGAACAACTACAAACAAATGTAGATAATTAGACCAAATGTGATTCTTTATTCATAATGAATGTTTACAAAGCTTAGGCTTTCAGTATACACTCCAACAACATCTACATGTTTAGAAATTTCAGGTATTTCTCAGCAAAGTGAGGTTAGTATTTCTTGTGATCTTTTGGAAAACTTTATGGAGGTACCTATAATTGACTTTGTTGGATGTGATTCAGTTTTTATTACTTATTCATCCTATCTTGATATGGTTCTAGCTCTATACTATATAACATGTTTGTGGGAGATTTGTTTTTCTTTTGGATGTGCAGATTTCACATGGGCCAATAATTGGAAGCTCAATTTGAACCGTTTTCGACCACCTGAAAAAATTTCCAAGAAGGCGAAGATGGAGAGAGTTATACTTTACTTTGTAGCTCCTTTGATGAAAGCTCTCTACATAATAAGAGCCCTTGGTAGGAGGGTTCTAAAATATCTTACCCCTCCAAGAGTGAGATTTCGATGAATCTAATGAGGTGGTCGAGCTAATGACCTTAAACAAGCGCTTCTTGAGAGGCAACCCAAGTTCATTTTCCTTATTTTCTTTTATGTCTTTAGTTCTTTCTTTATAATAAACATGTATCCTCTACTTAATCTTTCTTGTTTATCTTATTTTTTATAGAATTCAAAGTTGTGGAGGAATGTGAGCATTGGATAGAGGAGTACTTTTAAAAACATGAATGTCAACCATTTGGAGCTCATCACTTGGTAACTTCTCTAAATTTCATAAATCTTGTCCACATTGTTTTTAGTTTTCATTGGGGCAATGAAAAGTTTAAGTCTGGGGGGATGCATTAGATGCATTTGATTTTCTTTGTTTGTTTTTGTTTTTGCTTATGTCTTGCATTTTGTTTTGATTTTTTGTGGCATACATCTTGAGAACATCAAAACTTCACTTTTATGCTTTCTAGTCTTCAAGATAAAATGTTAGCATGTTCATTATCTAGATTCATGACGTTGTAAATGATGCTAGTAGTAAGCTTTATGTACTTCTTTTCTCTATCTTGGGTAGCATGAAACAAGCAAAGAATCATATGGAGATGAGGTTTAGTCTTGGCTTGACCTTAAGAATCTTACTTTTAATACACTTTGACTTGATGCTTGAATGATTGATATCATTGAAATAGTCATGATTCATCTTGTTTGCTTAGTACTTGGTTTCCATGGTGATTTTTCAAACTTCATTTTGGTTATTGGATGAGGCTTAACTCATGAAAGCTCATTTGGAAAAATAAAAATATCCCAACATTTGTGCTAAAAGTACACTTGTGAAATAAGATTAGCCCAATGCAAATACTTATGAAAAAAATTGAAAAAGAAAAGCAAAAAAAAAGGGATATAAAAAACAGTTGTCGTGAGTCGAATCTAGCAAGTCACCTCTTTGAGACCGAGTTAGGTTACTTGGGAAATGACTGCTTAGCTTCTCTTGAGATTGAGCACACCTTTGAGACCTTGGGTTGGTTGAGAAATATGAACCAAGTGAGTGGCAAGTAAGTGCCTATCACTGGTTACTTGTCTCTCACTAGAAACATTAGGAATTCAAATTTGATGACGACTTGACTAGGACATAGATTGAAACTTGAAGGGTTTTTGAGTTACTTTTACACTGTACACAAGATACTTAAGCTTGAGCCATACTTGATTTGTTTCCATGATTATGCTTGTTATTGGAACTCTTTGATAGAGTTAGGAAAGTACATTAGGGGTTATGAATGCGTTGTAGAACATATGAATTTAGATTACAGCATTTTGCTTGAGGACAAGCAAAGGTTTAAGTCTGGGGGTGTGATGTGAATAGATTTTATATACTTTTATACATGTTTTAATGCACATTTACATACTTTGAGCTTGCTTGATCTATGCATTTTTATATTTCCAGCTTTTCTTTTAGCATATTTACTCTTTTTGTTCGGAGATCTGCTTTTTGTGATTTTTTATACACAGGAGTTGAATTTGGTGAAGATTCTATTTTCTTGGAAAAACTTATGAGCTAAGCATTAGAGAAAGCACTTGGTCGTGTGCCACACACGGCCCTGCCTTGGTGGAGTGCTCTGGCCGTGTGGTCAACCAGGAGAAACAGACAAGGAACTTGGCCTAGTCATGTGAACCTCACACGGCCGTGCCAAGTTTTGAAGCAAATCAGAGTTCAATCCTTACATGTCCGTGTGGATCTACATGGCCGTGTAAGGTTTCCAGAGACCAAGAAGGCCCTGGCCGTGTGCATCACACAGCCGTGCAGGGTTCCCAACACTTAAAAGTGTTCTGACCGTGTGAACCACACGGCAGTCCAGGTTTCCAGAAGCTGGGGCAGTCCAGACCATGTGCATCTACACGGCCGTGCTTGGAGGTCTTGATGGGAGTTGTTCACGGCCATGTACACCACACGACCGTGTATGGATCGCAGAGAGGGGAAAGTCTCTGGTCGTGTGAACCTCACACGGCCATGCCTCGGGGCCGTGTGGCGCCCGAAAGCCCCCCTCTATTTAAAGCCTCTTTGAAGATTTGAAAGGGGATCTTCTCCCCTTTGGGAGAAAGCAAGATTTGGTGGATTCCTTCCATTCTTGGGAAGATTTTTGGGCGATCTAAAGGGAGATCTTAGCGAATTTGACTCAGGGAGCGAGGATTGGATCCGATGATGGTGCTATATTGTAGATAAGTTTTCTTTCTCTCCTCTTCTTGGATTGGGATTGAAATAATACTTGTATTCTTCTTATCTTTGGTTTTCTTTCTTCGTTTTATGGAGTAGATCTTTTTGTTCTAGGATGGAGGGAGTATTTGTGAGATAAATTGATGTAAACTCTTGTGGATTTGCCATTTCTTTGTTTCTATGATGTTGCCTAGTTTGTATCGATTGGATCTTGAATGATTAATTGTGATTAGGGCTTAATTCTCATTCTTGATTGATTGTTTGGATATCTTATAGGCTTTGTAGAGATTAACTCTCACTCAATTTTCCGAGGGATCCACGTGACATATGCAAGCCCGTGTAAGGACGTTTGAGGGATAACCTTGAAGGGGAAATGAGAATATTTAAGAGGGTAGGATAGATTTTATGATTCAATCCTTGTATCTTTATGGGTTAAGAAGCTATAAACTTCTATGTTGATATCCGAGGGAAGCATAGTAATAGGTGCAATCTTGTGTAAGGACAACGTAGGTTTATATTTAATTGATCACATTTAGGTACATTTTTCAGTTCTAAGCCGGTTATCTATTGCAAGAGAGAACCGACAACCTTCTACAAATATTAGACAATTGAGAAATAAGAATTGGTAAACCATATACATTCAATAGATCTTACAAAGAAACCAAAACTCCTAGAACCTCCCTTTATCATAACTCAAACCCCAAACTCTTGTTTGTTAATCTTTCATTTTAGATTTGTTTTTCATTCTTAGCATTTGAAACCAATTAATTAGTTGTTTAGCTAATTCGTTTTGAGATATTTCTAGTGCTTATTCCAGCCTATGTGAATACAATAATCTTTTATATTACTTGCGACATTTCCATACACTTGCCGAACGTGACACGGTTATCCTAAAGGAATGAAAGATGGTTTATTTTATAGTCCTAAATATCAGAAGGTCATTATTAGCATCAATCCCCATTTTTTAGAAGAAGACTATGTAATGAACCACAAGCCCATGAGTAAAATTGTTCTTAAGGAAATTAGAGAAGACACGTCTAATTTAGTACTAACTGTACAAGATGAGATATCACAAGAAACTGCAACATGTGCCACAAATGATGCACAATTACAAGAAGTGTCTCGTCGTAGTGGGAGGGTTGTTAGGCAACTTGATAGATTCATGTTTTTGAGAGAATCTTTGGACTTGATCTATGGTGAACATGAACGTGATCCCCGGACATATGATGAAGCATTCCAAGATAAAGATGCAACATCTTTGGCAAAGTGCAATGAACTCTGAAATTAAATCTATCAGGTCTGGGAGCTTGTAGAACCACCAAATGGTGTAAAAGCCATTGGGTGTAAATGGGTCTACAAAAGAAAAAGAGGGGCAGATGGGAAGGTGGAAACTTTCGATGCAAGGCTTGTTGCAAAAGGGTATACTCAGAAAGAGGGAATCGATTATGAGGAAACCTTTTCACCGGTAGCTATGCTTAAGTTTATCCGGATTCTTTTATCTATTGCTGCTCAAATGGATTATGAGATTTGGCAAATAGATATCAAGATCGCTTTCCTTAATGAAAGTCTTGAAGAAATATCCATATGAAGCAACCAGAGGGATTCATTGCAAAGGGCATAGAGTATCTTGTATGTAAGCTCAATCAGTCTATTTATGGACTGAAGCAAGCTTCAAGATCTTGGAACATCCGGTTTAATGAAGTTATCCAGTCTTATGGATTCATTCAGTTTCTGGATGAGTCTTGTGTATACAATAAGAGTGATAGAAACGTGGTGATATTTCTTGTACTATACGTAGATGATATTTTGCTCATTGGCAACAATGTCAAAATATTGTAAGAAGTAAGGGTATATTTGTCCAAGTATTTTGATATGAAGGACTTGAGAGAATGTGGATATATTCTTGGGATCAAAGTAATAAGGGATCATAAGAAAAGAATATTATCCTTATCCCAAGCTTCATACATCAATACTATCCTAGCTTGTTTTAGCATGCAAAACTTCAAGAAAGGTTTTCTATCTTTTCAGCATGGAGTACCCTTATCTAAAGAGATATCTCCTCAGAAATCAAAGGAGATAGAAGAGATGAAGGTGGTTCCTTATGCTTCGGTTGTAGGAAGCCAAATGTATGCAATGCTATGTACGAGACTGGATATCTGTTTTACCGTGGGCATGGTTAGCAGATATCAAAGTAACCCAGGATCAAGACACCGGACTGCCGTAAAGCATATATTAAAGTACTTGAGAAGGACTAGAGATTATATGCTAGTTTACAAGGTAGATGATTTGCTCCTTATAGGTTACATCGATTCGGACTGATAGGGACAATAGTTAGTTGACCTCGGGGTTTTGTGTTTACTTTAGGAGGTGGAGTCATAACAGTGGAAAAGTGTTAAGCAGAAATGTGTTTCAAACTCCACCATGGAAGCTGAGTATATGGCAGCCTTTGAGGCAGCCATAAAAGCTTTATGGCTCAGAAACTTCATTATGGACTTAGATGTGATTCCTGGTTTGCCCAAAATTATTACAGTTTATTGTGATAATAGTGGTGCAGTAGTAAACTCGAAGGAATCATGAGTCCATAAGGCAAGTAAATACATAGAGCGCAAGTACCACCTAATACGAGGAGAGATTGTTGTCACCAAGATTACATCAGTAGATAACCTGGCAGATCCTTTCTCTAAGGCCTTTCTAGCGAGAGCTTTTGATGAGCATGTTGAGAGGATGGAAATCAGATGCATGGCAGCATATATGGCAGCATAGTCTTTTAGTAAAGGTGGGAGATTGTTAGGATGTATACTAAAAGCCTTGCTTTTATATAAACATTTATTTTGAAATAAGAATCACATTGGTCAAATGTCTGCATTTATGTTAAATGTAGTTATCCATTTAATTTATATTCTAGATAACATGGTGTGTGGTGTCACACAGAAGATCATGTTATCAGTTCCTTATAAATTATAAATAGTAGCTTACAACCAAGATGGAATGGGACAAACCATTGAATGGTTGTAGTGTACTTTGGTATTAGTTTATCTTGACTATAACATTACACTAGTACACTCTGAGTGTATTGAGCAAGAGCATTTGATGTAGTTCTTTTTATACTGAATTAATAAAAGAATAAAACCTCTGTTATTATGGATGTGCGTATTCTTAATCCTGATATAATAACAAGCACGTATACTTAGTATTTATTTCTTTAACTTATCAAAGTGTGAGATTTAGTTCGATAAATCAATAGGCCTGATAAGTTGGGAAATAATATTATTTATATGGTGTGTTATTGATTATAGAAGGAAACGGTTGGGTTTTTCGGGCCGCGAAAACCGCTTTTCGCATGGCGGAAACCCCGAATCACCCAAAGCCGTAGATCCGTGCAAGGAAAATTTCCGGTAAACACGAGTACGAGTTTTAATACTTTGATCAATAGTAGATCTACAAAGAAAACATTTTACCTTCGATGCGTGCCCTCGCAAAATCCCGCTTGTCCAAGGTACGTGTCGGATCTCCAAAGGATCAAGATAGATACTTCTCTAGTGATATCCACACGAACAAGGAGTACTCTCTAACACTCAAGGATGGAGAAGAAAGACCCCAAGTGTGCTAGCACTCTCTCTAGGGCTCTCGGATGGGAATGGAAGAAGAAAGGAAAGCAAAGAAGAGAATACAATACACTCTAAAAATATTACCTTTCTTCTTGGACTTCTTGGATTAACTCACTCAACCACCTTCTCCTCACCATGGAAGTCACGGCAACCTCTAGCTAAGAGAGGGGAGAAGCAAGCAAGAAGATGATGGAATGAATGCACACATAACTCCACAAAATCAAAACCCCCCTACCATTAGTGTGGTCGGCCACACAATGTAACCCCCTTCATTAATGTGGCCGGCCACATTAAAACCAAGGGAAGAGTGTAACCCCCATGAGGTGGCTTACCTCATGAGGTGGAGGTGATGTGGCAAGGATGAGTCATCCTTATGATGTGGCAATACATCAAGTCAAACTTGATGTTTCAAATTCCATTTGGTCAAGTCAAAATTGACCAATTTCTTCCTTGTTGAGTTAAATCCAACCTTTGATTCAAGTCAATTTCAATTTAATGAATCCCAATTCATCAATATAAATTGACTCAATGAATCAAATTTAAATTAGACTCATTCAACAATTGAATCTAATTGAGTCTAACTCAATAAGTCTAATTCGAATCCAATATTTGGTGCATCATATGAACCTAATCCAATTGGTTCATCATATGAATCTAATCTCCATCCACTTGTTCTTTGTGTGTGACCCAATAGGCTCTTGTAACGTTGGCAATGTTTCTAAACTCCTTTAGAAACAGAAGCAATGAGCGGCATCTAGCAATACATCATTGCTACCCAAGTTACAAGAATGTTGAGATCCAACATCACCTTGTGACTATTAATTGTGATTTCTCACAATATATGACAAGTGTCCTTCTATCCTAGACATCTAGATTGATCAATGTGAGGCATAGACCGTGTCATCCTCTGACCAATCTAAATCTTGAACTCCAAGTAGACTCACTCAATCAAATGAGCTCAATATCTCATATTGACTCATTTGGGTATGGCCATACACTTCGTGGTCTTACTCTATCAAGAATATCGATGTCACTCCCGTCATATAGGAGGGATAGATCCCATCTACATCACTCACATCCCTCTGCATAATTCGTTACATACCCAGTAATCGCCTTTATAGTTACGGGTGACGTTTGACGAAACCAAAGTACATAACTCCTTATGTAGGGATCCATGGTGACTTCAGGTCTAAGGACTAATAGTCATACTAATAGCCACATGAGAAAGTATATGACACTCATATAACGATCCATAATACTTTCTCATGGCGGGTCATTCAATATACATTCTCTAATGCATACCCATGTGTCAGCTTGATATCTCTATATCCATGACTTGTGAGATCAAGTCATCGAGCTGACCTACATGCTAGTCTTATTGTATTAACATTGTCCCTGAATGTTAATACTCGACTAGGAATGATTTAGAGTAGTGTTCCCTATATCATCTCACTATCGATTCAACTAATCGATTGATATAGGTATGAACCTTTCTACTCAAGGACGCTATTATACTTAGTCTATTTGGTACTAATACAAATAAGTATAATAACCAAACAAATGCCTTTATTAATATACAAGAATATGATACAATGAGTCCATACAATCATCAAATGATTGGCTCTAAGGCTCTAACTAACAATCTCCCACTAGCACTAGTGCCAATCAGTATAGCCTCTAAGGCCTAATGACCTAGTGTGACCATCATGCTTTCTCTGTGCCAATGCCTTGGTCAAGGGATCTGCGATGTTAGCCTCTGTAGGTACTCTGCAAATCTTCACATCTCCTCTATCGATAATCTCTCGAATGAGATTGAAGCGCCGTAGTATGTACTTGGTCCGCTAGTGTGTGAGGGGTTCCTTCGCCTGTGCTATAGCTCCATTGTTGTCACAATAGAGCTCAACTGGGTCAGCGATGCTAGGAACCACCCCAAGTTCAGTGATGAACTTGCGGATCCAAACTGCCTCCTTTGCTGCCTCTGATGCAGCAATATACTCGGCCTCTGTTGTAGAATCAGCTATTGTGTCCTGCTTCTAACTCTTCCAGCTCACAGCACCACCATTTAAGCAAAACACGAACCCCGACTGCGATCTATAGTCATCCTGGTCGGTTTGGAAGCTAGCATCACTGTAACCCTTTACAGCTAGCTCATCATTGCCTCCATATATCAAGAAATATTCTTTAATCCTTCTTAAGTACTTAAGAATATTCTTGACCGCTATCCAGTGACTTTCACTTGGATCTGACGGGTATCTGCTCGTCATGCTCAAAGCATACGAGACATCAGGTCGAGTACATAGCATGGCGTACATGATCGATCCTATGGCTGAGGCATAAGGGATCTGATCCATACGGTCTCTCTCCTCTCTAGAAGAGAGGCCTTGAGTCTTCGAAAGAGTCACACCATGTGACATCGGCAGAAATCCCTTCTTGGAGTTCTGCATGGCAAACTGAAGGAGTACCTTGTCAATGTATGTACTCTGACTTAGACCAAGCAATCTCTTAGATCTATCCCTATAGATCTGTATCCCTAGAATGCGGGATGCCTCACCTAAGTCCTTCATTGAGAAGCAACTCCCTAGCCAGATCTTGACAGACTGAAGCATAGGGATGTCCTTCCCAATGAGTAGTATGTCATCCACATACAATATGAGGAAGACAACTATATCTCCTACAACCTTCTTGTAGACACAAGGCTCATCTTCATTCTTGATGAAACCAATCTGTTTGATTGCATCATCGAAACGAAGATTCCAGCTCCGAGAAGCTTGCTTTAGT
Source organism: Zingiber officinale (assembly GCF_018446385.1). Lineage (NCBI taxonomy): Eukaryota > Viridiplantae > Streptophyta > Magnoliopsida > Zingiberales > Zingiberaceae > Zingiber > Zingiber officinale. The sequence continues at coordinate 55,119,618 of NC_056006.1, read as the reverse complement.
CCATAAATGGACCTATGCAGCTTGCATACTCTGCTAGTATGCTGTGGATCTACAAAACCCTCAGGTTGTGTCATGTACACATCCTCGAGTAGGTTTCCATTCAAAAACGTGGTTTTGACATCCATCTGCCATATCTCATAGTCATGGTAGGCTGCAATAGCAAACATGATCCGAATAGACTTAAACATCGCTACTGGAGAAAAGGTTTCATCATAGTCAATACCATGAATCTGCTTGAAACCTTTAGCTACCAAGCGACCCTTATAGATAAGTCCATCCATGTCAGTCTTTCTCTTAAAGACCCACTTGCACCCAATGGGTTTTACCCCTTCAGGTGGATCAACCAAAGTCCATACTTGGTTGGTGTACATGGATTCCATTTCGAATCTCATGGCCTCTAGCCATTTCTCGGAATCTGGTCTCATCATAGCTTCCTGATAGGTGGTAAGCTCATCCTCTATGAGCATAACGTCATCATGGTCAGACAAAAGAAATGAGTATCTCTCAGGCTGACGACGTACCCTATCAGACCTGCGAAGAGGTATGTCTACTTGAACCGGTTGTTGTTCCTCAACTCCTTATGGAACATCATCCACAACACTTTGTGGCTCCAGTTCAACCTACATCGAGGCTTCAGTGCTAGTATTCGCATCTTGAACTTCTTCAAGATCGAACGTGCTCCCACTAGTCTTTCTAGAAACAAAGTCCCTTTCTAGAAAGACCCCAATCTTTGCCACAACTACCTTGTGCTGACTGGGAATGTAGAAGTAATATCCCTTAGTTTCCTTGGGATATCCAATGAAAAAGCACTTGTCGGATTTGGGTCCTAGTTTGTCTGAGACTTGACGTCTAACGTAAGCCTCACAACCCCAAATACTCATGAAAGACACCTGGGCATCTCTCCCAGTCCATATCCTATATGGTGTCTTTATCACGGCCTTTGATGGAACTCGGTTGAGTATGAAAGCTGCCGTGTCTAGAGCATATCCCCATAGATATGTCGGAAGATCTGTGTGACTCATCATAGATCGTACCATATCTAATAAGGTACGATTCCTCCGTTCGGATACACCATTCCACTGTGGTGTTCCAGGAGGAGTGAGTTGGGATAGAATCCCACACTCTGCTAGATAGTCACGGAACTCATGGCTAAGGTATTCTCCACCTCGATCGGATCAAAGTATCTTAATACTCTTGCCAAGCTGGTTCTGTACTTCATTCTTGAATTCTTTGAACTTTTCAAAGGATTCGGACTTATGTGTCATTAAGTACACATAACCGTATCTACTGAAGTCATCAGTAAATGTGATGAAGTACCTATAACCGCCTCTAGCAGCGACATTGAAAGGGCCACATACATCACTATGTATGAGTCCTAACAAATCAGTCGCTCTCTCTCTGTGCCCATTAAAGGGAGTCTTGGTCATCTTGCCTCGTAGGCATGACTCGCTTACCTCATATGATTCAAAATCAAATGAGTCCAGCATACCATCCTTATGGTGCTGGGATAAGCGCTTGTCATTTATATGACCTAAGCGACAGTGCCAGAGGTAGGTTTGGTTAATGTCATTTGACTTGAACCTCTTGGTATTTATGTTATAGATAGGGCTCTCAAGGTCTAGAATATAGAGTCCGTTTATTAGAGGTGCACTATAATAGAACATATCATTTAAATAGACAGAACAACATTTGTTCTTTATTATAAACGAGAATCCTTTCTTGTCCAAACAAGAAACTGAAATTATGTTCTTAGTCAAGGCAGGCACATAACAACAATCATCTAATTTTAGTACAAGCCCAGAGGGAAGAGATAGATGATAAGTTCCTACAGCAATAGCAGCAACTCGTGCTCCATTGCCTACTCGTAGGTCTATCTCACCCTTCTTTAATGCCCTGCTATTTCTCAGTGCTTGTACATTAGTACAAATGTGCGAAGCACATCCGGTATATAATACCCACGATGAAGAAATAGAGAGGTTGACTTCTATAACATGTATACCTGAAGTAGAAATCTTATTTCTCTTCTTCGTAAGATCTTCTAGGTATTCTTTGGAGTTCCTCTTCCAGTGCCTTGCTTGTCCTTGATATAGGTGACAAAGATGTTCAACCATATCGTAAGTGCTCATCAACTCATGTTGCTTCTGAAGCTCAGAGTTCATGGTTGCGAGCATAAGACAGGACACATCTAATGCGTCATCTTGATGCTTCTTGTAAGCATCTCGGTCTGCTCGCGTGGCAGTGGCAGGAGGAGCCTCCGGAATGGGCTGCTCCAGAACGTACAGTTTACGTTCCTGAGTGAGAACTATTCTCAGGTTCCTGTACCAGTCCAGGAAATTTGCTCCGTTGAGCTTGTCCTTCTTAAGGACAGAACGCAGGGAGAAAGAGTTCGTATTCGACGTCATGGTTATCTACAACAGAAAATTTGCAGAAATAAATATCATATTCTTTTAAAATCATTTAATTAGGCCTTTAATTAAATGATGCTCCCACTGAATTCTATAATTCTTGTGGGATAAGATCCACATCATACTAACCCTTGAGTTAGCTTTGGCTAATACGCCCAAGGCTTAGTATGATCGGTAGGTAACGATTACCAATTACATCTCTATGCAACTCTTGTTTATAAAATCAATATCCGCATTTATATTAAAACTCGAGTTAGCTTTGGCTAATACGCCCGAGAGTTAATATAGATGTGATTTTGACCTATCATTCCAACTATTGGAAGAATGCCTATAGTTGACTCGATCCAACCGAGTAACTAGGAATACTCAATCTAATTGAGTTTGTATTCACCCATGCGTTGATAGGCGGGACCAAGATTGTCCCTCCGTACCCTACCAAGATAATATGTATTGCTCTGCTTTGGCAGATTCAACAATACATGTGATCGAGGTAGTGATAGGTATCACGGCACGGTTAGGCATTTAGAGTTGGTTCGATCAAGATCTAATCTAATCGAAAAAGATGCATCTTGTGCATGACTTATATCTAATCTAATCGCAAGGGTGCATCATGTGCATGACTTAGATCTAATCTAATCGTAAGGCACTAATTAATTAATTACTTATTAAACATGCATCATATACATAAGCAATTAACTAATTAATATATTTGTGATTTAGTCATGGCCCTACTACGATCTTCTCAAGCCAATGAGAAGATCGAATGGTCAACCTAGGGTCAACAGCTTCTCCAAGCTCCTCCCTTTAACCACCTTGTGTTACTCGTGCCCGCCTTGGAATTCCGTCTCGTGTGGACCCTCCACCGCTCCAATTTGTACATTACAATTTGAAACTCGAGTTACATTCGAGTCTAAATCTAATTTACAATAAGAATATAAGAGAAAGGCACGACGCGCAGGTCGCGGAAAAATAAAACATACAACACGCGCAAAAACATAACGGCACGCAGGCCGTATTATGAATTACAACACAATCCAATCATATTGAGTTTTTGGGACATGACTATCACAAAATTAATATATAATTCAAAATTATATATTTTCATAATTTTCTATAATTTTAAAAATAATTTTTACAATATTTACGAGAAAAATTTCCTGGCGGTCCCGTTTAGCGGTTACGGGCGCAATCGCGGAACGGATCCCCTTCCGGGGCCAGGGGCAGCGCCCCTACCCACGATCTAACCATCGCGAGGGTTCCTTTGCGATCCAACAGCGGCCAAACTCGCTGTCCCAAAATGATTTGGGTCGAGACATTGCCGTTTCGGAAAAATCTTCCCGACAAGTTCGTTTTTAACGATTTCGGGTGCAATCGCGGAGCAAATCCCCTTGCGGGGTTAGGGGCAGTACCCCTACCCACGATCTAACCATCGTGAGTTGCTCCTTTTCGATCTAATGGCACCCAAGCCTGCTGTCCCAAACGGATTTGGGGCAAAACGAAGCCGTTTTGGAAAAATCTTTCCGGTAGCCGAAGCCTACAAGTGCCAAGACACTTGTGCTTCGCTTCTACGGAAAAATTACCCATAAAAACTATAAAAATCATAATTTCACAGAAAATTACAGAAACTTTAGTTTTCATAAAACCAAAAATTAAACTCGTATAAGTCTTGCACGTGGCTCTGATACCACTGTTGGGTTTTTCGGGCCGCGAAAACCGCTTTTTGCGTCGTGGAAACCTAGAATCACCCAAAGTCGTAGATCCGTGAAAGGAAAATTTCCGGAAAACACGAGTATGAGTTTTAATACTTTGATCTACAGTAGATCTACAAAGAAAACATTTTACCTTCGATGCGTGCCCTCGCAAAATCCCGCTTGTCCAAGGTACGTGTCGGATCTCCAAAGTATCAAGATAGATACTTCTCTAGTGATATCCACACGAACAAGGAGTACTCTCTAGCACTCAAGGATGGAGAAGAAAGACCCCAAGTGTGCTAGCACTCTCTCTAGGATCTCGGATGGGAATGGAAGAAGAAAGGAAAGCAAAGGAGAGAATACAATACACTCCTCTAAAAATATTACCTTTCTTCTTGGGCTTCTTGGATTAACTCACTCAACCACCTTCTCCTCACCATGGAAGTCACGGCAACCTCTAGCCAAGAGAGGGGAGAAGCAAGCAAGAAGATGATGAAATGAATGCACACATAACTCCACAAAATCAAAACCCCCCTACCATTAGTGTGGCCGGCCACAATATAACCTTCATTAATGTGGCCGGCCACATTAAAACCAAGGGAAGAGTGCAACCCCCATGAGGTGGCATACCTCATGAGGTGGAGGTGATGTGGCAAGGATGAGTCATCCTTATGATGTGGCAATACATCAAGTCAAACTTGATGTTTCAAATTCCATTTGGTCAAGTCAAAATTGACCAATTTCTTCCTTATTGAGTTAAATCCAACCTTTGATTCAAGTCAATTTCAATTTAATGAATCTCAATTCATTAATATAAATTGACTCAATAAATCAAATTTAAATTAGACTCATTCAACAATTGAATCTAATTGAGTCTAACTCAATAAGTCTAATTCGAATCCAATCTTTAGTGCATCATATGAACCTAATCCAATTGGTTCATCATATGAACCTAATCTCCATCCACTTGTTCTTTGTGTGTGACCCAATAGGCTCTTGTAATGTTGGCAATGTTTCTAAACTCCTTTAGAAACATAAGCAATGAGCGGCATCTAGCAATACATCATTGCTACCCAAGTTACAAGAATGTTGAGATCCAACATCACCTTGTGACTATTAATTGTGATTTCTCACAATATATGACAAGTGTCCTTCTATCCTAGACATCTAGATTGATCAATGTGAGGCATAGACCGTGTCATCCTCTGACCAATCTAAATCTTGAACTCCAAGTAGACTCACTCAATCAAATGAGCTCAATATCTCATATTGACTCATTTGGGTATGGCCATACACTTCGTGGTCTTACTCTATCAAGAATATCGATGTCACTCCCGTCATATAGGAGGGATAGATCCCATCTACATCACTCACATCCCTCTGCATAATTCGTTACATACCCAGTAATCGCCTTTATAGTCCACCCAGTTACGGGTGACGTTTGACGAAACCAAAGTACATAACTCCTTATGTAGGGATCCATGGTGACTTCAGGTCTAAGGACTAATAGTCATACTAATGGCCACATGAGAAAGTATATGACACTCATATAACGATCCATGATACTTTCTCATGGCGGGTCATTCAGTATACATTCTCTAATGCATATCCATGTGTCAGCTTGATATCTCTATATCCATGACTTGTGAGATCAAGTCATCGAGCTGACCTACATGCTAGTCTTATTGTATTAACATTGTCCCTAAATGGTAATACTCGACTAGGATTGATTTAGAGTAGTGTTCCCTATATCATCTCACTATCGATTCAACTAATCGATTGATATAGGTATGAACCTTTCTACTCAAGGACGCTATTATATTTAGTCTATTTGGCACTAATACAAATAAGTATAATAACCAAACAAATGCCTTTATTAATATACAAGAATATGATACAATGAGTCCATACAATCATCAAATGATTGACTTTAGGGCTCTAACTAACAGAAACTGTGTCCTAGTAATCTATGTTGATGATGCCCCTTGAGGGGCTCATAAGGATTGTCATGCAAACCTTGCAAGTGGACTTAGTCCAGCATGACAATGGAGTTAAGTGGTACTACTCTTTGGAGCTAGATATTAATTAAGTGAGTTGTCAGTAACTCATTTAATTAATGGACATTCGATATCCTAAACACAGGGAGATTAGCGCACTCATGATAAGAAGGAGTCCATATTGTAATATGGGATTGGTGCGGTAGTACCATAATAACTTTTTAGTGTTATGAGTTATTATTGATGAACTTGAGTTGTGGAGTTGTGTGTTCAGGGCGAACACAGGAAGCTCAAGCTCATCGGGAGACCAAAACCAATTCCTTCTCTTGGTCCCTGTTGTATCCTCTTATTTATAAAGTTTTTTATCCACCCAAAGCCCAAACTTTTACACAAGCTTAATGTTGGATTGAGACGCGCTAGAGGGGGGGGTGAATAGCGCTCGCGGCTATTTCTTTCGATTCGTAAAACTATCGGAGTTAAAATATGCATCGGAATAAAGAAACACAAAAACAGAGACACAGGGGAATTTACTTCGTTCGGACCCTTGATCGACTTCTACTCGAAGGCCCGCGATCCTTGATTGCTTTCCGTGGGCAACAACTATTAGCTCGAATAGAACTATAAGTGAAGTATAATAATCAATGAGAAATAATTAAATTATACCGATGACAATATGAATAACTGAAGATTCGGAGCTGCGGGTCGTCGGGCGGTCGTCGCAGCACTTCGAGATCGTGTCGTTAGCAGCTAGTCGCAGAAGGATTGCTTGGAGTGAGTTGTTTCAAGCTGCTGTTCGAAATGCCCTTTTATAGTGTGCTGGAGGCGCCTCTAGGCACTGAGTCTGCTGCAGTGATAAGTGCAGAACAAGTCGTGCTTTATCCTGCTTAAGGCACCTTCAAGCTGCTCCAAGGCGCCTCCAACGTCTGGTCCAAGGCGCCTCCAGCCACGTCTGAGGCACCTCCAAGTCTTCTGTGCAAACATGTGCTGGCTTGCACCCGAGGCGCCTGCAAGCCCTATGGAGGTGCCTCGGACACTGTTCAGCCGAGACTAAACTCTGAATTTTGGCCCTGTAAAACATGTTAGTCCACAACTACAAAACACGTCCTGCAAAACCAAGTTAGGACTGAGATAATATTAGATATGATAATAGAATATTATTGCAGTCTTTGGACTATCCGGGTCTGACTTCGGATTTCCTACAAGAAACCCTAGGTGGATCCTACGCCTACTGTTCCCTCTACAGGGAATGCGTCCTCACCTACTCGACTAAGGAGATTTACCTGATGCCAGCACAATCCTCCAGATCGATTGGACTTTTGCTCGGTGCTCGATGCTTCCGGACTTTCTGCTGGACTTCCGCTTCCCGGCTGGTCCAGTCTTTCACCTGTTTCGCGACACCTGGACTTTCCACATAGGGTTACTGTTGGTTGCTACTCGGAAATCCCAATGGCTCCACTGTACAAAAATTTTGTACGTGATCTGAACCTAATTCCTAGTTACCATGTGCTCTTTTAAGTTAAACTTGTATCTCCTGCGGAACTTAACACGTTTGATTCCAAGTTTAACTAATATGTTCCTTTAGGTTTAGATTTGGATCTCCTGCGGAACTTAACACGTTTGATCCAAATTGCATAGGCTATAAATTCAATTAAATATTAGTTTCCAAAATTGGTTTCCAATACTGCATGGCGAGGCACTTGGCCTTCTTGGATATGGGAGTAACCACCACCGCTAGACAAAGCCTTTTAAGGAAAGTTAATATTTAATTTTCTTATATAACTCTAGGTTAACCAAAAGGAACAATCAAATCACAAGGAAAAAAGAAAAAGAACACAACATCGAAATTAAATTCGAAAAATAAGAATCGAATGCCTCTTGTATTTGGTATTTATACAAAGAAAAATTAACTAGTATGATCCGGAAATTAAATACTAGTTATACCTCTTCCTTGTATGCTAAAAACCTCGAGATCTTCTGCCGTATCCCTCACCCCCTCTTGGACGTCGTGTGGGCGACGATCCTCCAAGATGAACACCACCCAAAGAGCTTCTCCTCCTTCTCTAGAATTCGGCCACCACCACCACAAAGGAGCAAAAGAGAGCAAAGGGAAGAGAGGGAGAGGGGCCGACCACTTGATGATCTCCAACAACACAATATCAATTGTTATGTTTTACAAGGCCTCCCCTTCCCCCTTTTTTATATTAGTTTCTCAACGGAAAATTATGGAAAGAGTTTTATAAAAAATTAGACTCATTCCTATTTCCTTTTAATTTTTTCTTTTTCATTCCTTTTAATTAATCAATCCTAGATTGATTTATTAATTAAACAACTATTTGTTGATGTTTAATTATTTGACCGGCCCCTTGCTTGGGCACCAAGCAAGGTGGCCGGCCACTTATTAAAAGGGAAAGAAAGAAAAAAAAATTTTATAAAAATTTAAAAGAAGAAAACTTCTAATAAAATTTTACAAACTCTTTTTTTTTTCTAATGTGGATATTAAAAGGAATGTTTTAAAATTTAAAACCAAGTTTTAAAATTTAAAACATCTCTAATAATATTTCTTTTTAAAAGAAAGTTTTTAAAATTTTACAACTCTCTTTAAAAATCTTGTGGCCTAATTTAAATTAGGAAAATTTTAAAATCTCTCTTTTTACAAATTGTAAATATCTGAGGAAATTTAAAAATTCAAAAACAACGTTCCTAATTTAAATATTGCGGTCGGCCCCTTTGCCCAAGGCAAGGGCCGGCCACTTCTAGAGAATATGTAGCCGGCCATTGCTTGGTCACCAAGCAATGAACCGGCCCCTTCTTGGACCCAAGATAGGCTTTTCTTTAGATGTACTTGAGGCTTTATTGAGGCTACAACAGGGACCTAGAGGAGAAATTGGTTTTGTCCTTCCGATGAGCTTGAGTATCCCATGCTCACCCTGAATACACAACTCAAGTTCATCGATAATAACTCATTCCACTAGAGAGTTATTACCGTACTACCGCACCAATCCCAAATTATATTATGGGCTCCTTCTTATCATGAGTGTGTTAGTCTCCCTGTGTTTAAGATTACGAATGTCCACTAATTAAGTGAGTTACTGACAACTCATTTAATTAATATCTAGCTCCTAGAGTAGTACCACTCAACTTTATTATCATGTTGGACTAGGTCCACCAGCAGGGTTTAACATGGAAATCCTTATGAGCTCCTCTTGGAGACATTCTCAACCTAGATAACTAGGAGATAGATTCCTTCTATAATCAACAACACATACTATAAGTAATATCATTTCCCAACTTATCGGGCATATTGATTTATCGAGCTAAACCTCACACTTTGATAAGTCAAAGAAATAAATATTAAATATACATGCTTGTTATTATATTAGGATTAAGAGCACACACTTCCATAATAACTAAGGTCTAGTTCTTTTACAAAGTTAGTACAAAAAGAACTTACCTAAATGATCCTACTCAATACACTTAAAGTGTATCAGTGTAATTTATTAGTCAAGATAAACTAATACTTAATTACACTACTTCTATTCTGATGGTTTGTTTCTTTCCATCTTAGTCTTGAGCAACTGTTTATAATTTATAGAGAACCGACAACATGATCTTCTAAGTGTGACTCCACACTTTATGTTATTTACTATATAAATTAATTGAACAATTACATTTAACAAATAAATGTAAACATTTGACCAATGTGATTCTTTATTTCAAAATAAATGTGTACAAAAGCTAAACTTTTAAGTATACATTCCAACAATCTTCCGCTTATACTAATAGTCTAAACTGCCATATCTGTTGCCATACATCTGATTCTCATCCCCTCCACATGCCGATCATAAGCTTTCGCCGGAAGGGCCTTAGTGAAAGGATCTGCCAGGTTATCTGCTGATGCTATCTTGGCGACGATAACTTCTCCTCGCTTGATGATGTCCCGTATCAGGTGGTACTTGCGCTCTATATGTTTACTTACCTTATGGGCTCGTGGTTCCTTCGAGTTTGCAACTGCTCCACTATTATCACAATAAATTGTGATGATCTTGGGCAAACCAGGAATCACATCTAAGTCCATTAGAAAGTTCCTGAGCCATACAGCTTCTTTGGCTGCCTCAGAGGCTGTCACATACTCAGCTTCCATGGTTGAGTGTGATACGCATTTATGCTTAACACTCCTCCATGCAATGGCTCCACCTCCTAAAGTAAACACATAGCCTGATGTAGACTTACTGTTGTCCCTATCTGATTGGAAGTCTGAATCCGTGTAACCCACAGGGAGTAAATCATCTGCTTGGTAAACTAGCATATAATCTCTAGTCCTTCTCAGGTACTTTAATATATACTTCACTGCAGTCCAATGTCCTTGTCCAGGGTTACTTTGATATCTGCTAACCATGCCCACGGCAAAACAGATATCAGGTCTCGTACACAACATTGCATACATAAGGCTTCCTATGGCCGAAGCATAAGGAACTGCCTTCATGTCCTCAATCTCCTTTGATGTTTTTAGAGACATCTCTTTAGATAAGGCTACTCCATGCCTAAAAGGTAAGAAACCTTTCTTGGAGTTTTGCATGCTAAAACGAGCAAGGATTGTATCTATGTATGAAGGTTGGGATAGGCACAACATTCTTTTCTTGCGATCCCTTATAACTTTGATCCCAAGGATGTGTGCACATTCTCCTAAGTCCTTCATATCAAATTGTTTGGACAACCATACCCTTACGTCTGATAATACCTTGACATTGTTGACAATTAAGAAAATATCATCTACGTATAGTACAAGGAATACCACCATGTTTCCATTACACTTCTTGTATACACAAGACTCATCCAGACACTGAATAAATCCATATGACTGGATTACTTCATTAAATCGGATGTTCCAAGATCTTGAAGCCTGCTTCAGTCCATAAATGGACCGATTAAGCTTGCACACTAGATGCTCTTTACCCTTTTCAATGAACCCTTCTGGTTGCTTCATATGGATGTTTTCTTCAAGACTTCCATTAAGGAAAACTGTCTTGACATCCATTTACCAAATCTCATAATCCATATGAGTGTCAATGGATAAGAGTATCCGGATATACTTAAGCATAGCTACCGGAGAAAAGGTCTCCTTATAATCGATTCCCTCTTTCTTAGTGTACCCCTTCGCAACAAGCCTTGCTTTGAAGGTTTCTACCTTCCCATCTGTACCTCTTTTCCTTTTATAGATCCACTTGCATTCAATGGCTTTTACACCATCAGGTGGTTCTACAAGCTCCCAGACCTTATTAGAATACATAGATTCTATTTCGGAATTCATTACCTTTTGCCAAGATACTGCATCTATACGTGGAGTGCTTCATCATATGTCCGGGGATCTAGTTCATGTTTACCTGGGATCAAGTCCGAAGACTCACCCAAAAACATGAATCTCTCGGGCTGCCTTACAACCCTCCCACTACAACAAGGCACCGTCTGTGGTTATGTATTATGTGTGTGACACGTGTTGCAGTCTCTTGTGGTACTTCATCTTGTACTGTTGGTAGTGAAGTAGACGTGTCCTCTCTAAGTTATTCTAGAACAATTTTACTACTGGGCTTGTGATCTATTATATAGTCTTCTTCTAAAAACTGGGCATTGGTGCTAACAATGACCTTCTGGTCTTTAGGACTATAAAATAAACCACCTTTCGTTCCTCTGGGATACCCCACAAACATACGAACTTTTGTACGAGATTCTAACTTATCAGCATCTTGTTTCAGCACATGTGCTGGACTACCCCAAATCTGAATATGTCTTATACTGGGTTTCCACCCATTCCATAATTCTGTGGGAGTAGAAGATACTAATTTAGAAGGTACTAAGTTCAGAATGTGTGCTGCTGTTTCCAGAGCGTATCCTCAAAACGAATTTGATAATTTTGAATAACTCATCATCGATCTAACCATCTCCATAAGAGTCCTATTCCTTCATTCTGCCACACCATTCTGTTGGGGTGTACCAGGTGCGGACAATTGGGATTGAATCTTGGCCTCTGATAAGTAATTCCTAAACTCTCCTAAGAGGTATTCGCCACCACGATCAGACCGTAGTGTCTTGATACTTTTACCTAGACGTTTCTCCACATCAGCCTTGTACTCTTTGAACTTATCAAAGCACTCAGACTTGCGGTGCATTAGGTAAATGTATCCATATCTTGATTAATCATCTATAAAAGAGACAAAATATTCAAAGCCACCTCTAGCCTGGATAGACATAGGACCACACAAATCAGAATGAACCAATTCTAACGTTTCTTTGGCTCTATACCCCTTGGCCTTAAAAGGTCTCTTGGTCATCTTACCTTCCAAGCTGGATTCACATGTTGGAAAGTTTTCCAACTCTAATGGACCCAAGAGTTCATCGGCTACAAGCCTTTGAATCCTACTTAAGTTAATATGACCAAGCCTTAGATGCCAAAGATGTGTTTGGTTCATTTCCGAAGGTTCTTTTCTCTTATTAGAGTTAGAAGATGTGTTATTAATTTCCATATTTTGCTTTGTGGGAGAAATTGGATTTAAAGTATATAAATTTCCAACCAATGCACCAGAACAGATAATCACTTTATTTATCTTTATAACCACATTGTTACTAAAGGAAACTGAATATCCATCCAAATACAGTTTAGAAACTGAAATTAAATTCTTTCTAAAACTGGGTACATAAAGACAATTCCTTAAAACCAATTTCCTATTCCTATCAAATGATAAGGAGACGTCTCCCACTGCAACAGCCGCCACCTTAGTAGCATTGCCCATGTAGACAGTTATCTCTCTATCAAATAGTCACTGGGTTTCCTGGAACCCCTGTAAAGAATTGCAGACATGATCAGTGGCTCTCGTATCTACACACCAGGTACTGGTAGATAACACCACTAAACATGTTTCAACTACTAGAGTATGAGATATACCTTTATTGTTCTGTTTCCTACAAGGACAATCCGCCTTCCAATGTCCAGTTTGCTTGCAAATAAAGCACTTGCCCTTCGGCTTCTTTATTCCAGCTTTCTGTTCTGCACCTTGAGGTTTATTCACCTTCTTTGCTGAGCCATTTTGTTTCTTCTTCTTCTTGCCTTTCGGCTTAGAAGTAGAATCATTTTCAGCATAGTGAATTTGAGAATGTTGACGAAACAACCCTTCGGCTGCCTGAAGTTCTGTCAGAAGTTCCGCCAATGAATACATCCTTTTATTCATATTATAGTTTAGGCGAAAATGCTCAAAACTTCTGGGCAGCGTTTGGAGGATGATATCGACCTAGGTTTCCCCATCAATTTCCCCTCCAAGAACTTATATTTCGTTTAAGTAAGCCATCATCTTGAGAATATGATCCCTCACGAGAGTCCCCTCAGTCATGGTGGCTGTCATCAGTTTTCTCATTGCCTCTTGCCTAGCAGCCCGATTCTAATGTCCGAAGAGTTCCTTGAGATTGTTCATTATATCATGGGCTGTTGGTAAGTCCTGATGCTGATGTTGTAATACATTTGACATCAAAGCCAAGATGCAACACCGCGCCATCTTATCAGCTTTTACCCATTTACTATGATATTGAATCTCCTCTGGGGTAGAATCATTGCTAGGTGTTTTTGGGCATTCCTCTGACAGTACAAACTTATAGCCCTCAGCAGTTAAACAATGTCCAGGTTTCTTTTCCAATCTATATAGTTGGGACCAGTAAGTCTATTTTCTTTTAGAATAATGGCCAATGGGTTGAAAGTCATCCTAAGAATCACAAAATAAATTTTGGTCAGAACTCTAAATTTAGAATAATATTGATTCCTCAAACAATACTATTTTAAATTAACCAGCACCTTAAAACACCGTGAATTTTGTATGCCACGATAATGTGGACGTATACAAATTCAACATTTGTAAAAGGAGTGTATATCCCATTAATTTTATTTTCTTGTCAACCTAACTTTTTGACAAATAAAATTAATAGTTGGTTTCCTTCGGTCACACAAATAATAGCAGTGACTCCGATGGGGAGGATACTATTAGATGTGCCTAAGTGTATACCATTACTTGACTCTAAGTCCATTAATAAGATTGTGCCTCTTCCGATGGGGAAGATCACACGCTCTTAATTAATTTCCTATAGTCATCTAAAATGGAAGTTTGGTCTAGTGATCCGCAAACAAACTCATCTGATATGGAGGAAGGCACTCAGAGCCAACGTGCAAGTTTGTTTGCATCACTTACAAACCAGTAATGAAGATCGTGGATTTCACTAAAACAAATCTCTTTCCCACTTAGTTATTTAAAGTGAGGAATTTTGATGATGCTAGCCGACTAAATATGTACACTAACATTCACACACAGCACAATATAAAAGCAATAAATAGAAACACTAATTTTCAACTATTATGGCTTTTATCTATTGTTGTCCTCCGATGTCGTCATCCCTAGCTGCTGCCATCTTTGGCCACCGCCACCGGGTCTAGTTGTCGCATCCATCTTGCTCCTTGTTCCGTTGCGCCACTCTGATCCTCAAAAGGTTCCACGCCTTGCAAGATTCGATCCGCGACATAAATAGAATTTTACATTTTTCGATCCTATATTCCTCGAAGGAATGTACATGTAAACTAGATCGAACATAAAATAAAATTTACATCCATCAATCCTATATTCCATAAAAGGAATGTACATGTATCTAGATCAAAAAATAAAATCCTAATAAAACTAAATACAGCTCCTGCTATATTTTATAATACAATCATGCACACATAATAAATGCCCTTGACATGTCCAAGGGTTCAATCACACACATAATAATTATAAGCCATAATAGTTGGATCCTGCATCCACAAAGTTAGCACATCCTACTATTAACCTACCTAAATTATGTATGTCATGTGCATAATTAAACTAATACCAAATACACAGAGGCAAAACCCTAGCTCTGATACCAATTGTTGGTTGCTACTCGGAAATCCCAATGGCTCCACTGTATAAAAATTTTGTACGTGATCTGAACCTTTCCTAGCTAACATGTGTTCTTTTAAGTTAAACTTGTATCTCCTGCGGAACTTAACACGTTTGTTCCAAGTTTAACTTATATGTTCCTTTAGGTTTAGATTTGGATCTCCTACGGAACTTAACACGTTTGATCCAAATCACCTACGTTATAAATTCAATTAAATATTAGTTTTCAAAATTAGCTTTCAGTACTGCATGGCGAGGCACTTGGCCTTCTTGGATATGGGAGCAACCACCACCGACTAAACAAAGGCTTTTAAGTAAAGTTAATATTTAATTTCCTTATATAACTCTAGGTTAACCAAAAGGAACAATCAAATCACAAGGAAAAAAGAAAAAGATCACAACATTGAAATTAAATTCGAAAAACAAGAATCGAATGCCTCTTGTATTTGGTATTTATACAAAGAAAAATTAACTAGTATGATGCAGAAATTAAATACTAGTTATACCTCTTCCTTGTATGCTAAAAACCTCGAGATCTTCTGCCGTATCCCTCGCCACCTCTTGGACGTCGTGTGGCGACGATCCTCCAAGATGAACACCACCCGGAGAGCTTCTCCTCCTTCTCTAGAATTCGGCCACCACCATCACAAAGGAGCAAAAGAGACCAAAGGGAAGAGAGGGAGAGGGGTCGGCCACTTGATGATCTCCAACAACACAATATCAATTGTTATGTTTTTCAAGGCCACCCCTTCCCCCTTTTTTATATTAGTTTCCCAACGGAAAATTATGGAAAGAGTTTTATAAAAAATTAGACTCATTCCTATTTCCTTTTAATTTTTTCTTTTTCTTTCCTTTTAAGTAATCAATCCTAGATTGATTTATTAATTAAACAACTATTTGTTGATGTTTAATTATTTGACCGGCCCCTTGCTTGGGCACCAAGCATGGTGGTCGGCCACTTATTAAAAGGGAAAGAAAGAAAAAAAATTTTTATAAAATTTTAAAAGAAGAAAACTTCTAATAAAATTTTACAAACTCACTTTTTTTTTCTAATATGGATATTAAAAGGAAAGTTTTAATATTTAAAACCATGTTTTAAAATTTAAAACATCTCTAATAATATTTCTTTTTAAAAGAAAGTTTTATAAATTTTACAACTCTCTTTTAAAACCTTGTGGCCTAATTTAAATTAGGAAAATTTTAAAATCTCTCTTTTTACAAATTGTAAATATCTGAGGAAATTTTAAAATTCAAAAACAACCTTCCGAATTTAAATATTGCGGCCGACCCCTTTGCCCAAGGCAAGGGTCGGCCACGTCTAGAGTATATGTGGCCAGTCATTGCTTGGTCACCAAGAAATGAACCGACCCCTTCTTGGACACCAAGATAGGCTTTTCTTTGGATGGACTTGAGGCTTTATTGAGGCTACAATAGGGACCTAGAGGAGAAATTGGTTTTGGCCTTCCGATGAGATTGAGTATCCCGTGCTCGCCCCGAACACACAACTCAAGTTCATCGATAATAACTCATTCCACTAGAGAGTTATTACCGCACTACCGCACCAATCCCAAATTACATTATGGGCTCCTTCTTATCATGTGTGTGTTAGTCTCCCTGTGTTTAAGATTACGAATGCCCACTAATTAAGTGAGTTACTGACAACTCATTTAATTAATATCTAGATCCAAGAGTAGTACCACTCAACTTTATTGTCATGTTGGACTAGGTCCACCTGCAGGGTTTAACATGACAATCCTTATGAGCACCTCTTGGGGACATTCTCAACCTAGATAACTAGGACACAGATTCCTTCTATAATCAACAACATATACTATAAGTAATATCATTTCTCAACTTATCGGGTATATTGATTTATCGAGCTAAACCTCACCCTTTGATATGTCAAAGAAATAAATATTAAATATATATGCTTGTTATTATATTAGGATTAAGAGCACACACTTCCATAATAACTAAGGTCTAGTTCTTTTACTAAGTCAGTACAAAAAGAACTTACCTAAATGATCCTACTCAATACACTTAAAGTGTATCAGTGTAATTTATTAGTCAAGATAAACTAATACTTAATTACACTACGTCTATTCTGATGGTTTGTTCCTTTCCATCTTAGTCGTGAGCAACTGTTTATAATTTATATAGAACCGACAACATGATCTTCTAAGTGTGACTCCACACTTCATGTTATCTACTATATAAATTAATTGAACAATTATATTTAACAAATAAATGTAAACATTTAACCAATGTAATTCTTTATTTCAAAATAAATGTGTACAAAAGCAAAACTTTTAAGTATACACTCCAACAGTTACCCCTCCCCCCCTAAGACTTTTGCCTGAAGCACTCAACCCACCAAGACTTTCCGCATAGGGTTACCACCCCCTATGACCTAGGGTTACCACCCCCTAGGGTTTTCACCTGCCTAACCACAATTAGGACTTTCCTGAAACACTTAGTCAAGCACGTTAGATCACAACACACCTTATCTTTTATTCCTTTGTCATTATCAAAACTCAGGTTCGCGCGTCGAATGCTTCCCGCACCAACAATCTCCCCCTTTTTGATTATGACAACCCAAATTCAAAGCTAAGTAATAACAAATGCATAAGTATATTAAAAGATTTTAAGTGAGCAAGCTTAAGTATATAAATTCAAAAAAAGCATAACTTAAGCTAACACTTAATCTTTGTGAAGCTCCCCCTTAATACAGGGTTTCCTTTTACTTTTGAATTAGATAGACTTTTACATTTGAATTTCCTACTCTCCCCCTTAACAATTTAACAAAAAAAATAAGTCAATTTTCAATTTTTCTTTTTGACCTAAACTTTTGAAAGTAATGAGTTAAAATTTTGTAAAACTATAATTTTCAATACTTTTGGCGAAGTAATGAATCTTAGGAAAAATATCTTAGTAAGAATTTTATGAAGTTACTTAGCTAAGCCTTTGCAAACATTGAATTTTGAAAATATAGCTTAAGTTAAAAAGGGACTTAGCTTAATTTGAATAAAACAATACTTATATTTGAAAAAATAGGAGTAAGAATTTGTTAATTTTTGGACGAAGAGGGAGTAGCTAAAAATTTAATTTAGGTTTATTTATTCAGTTGGTGCTTAGGTCCAAACATGAGTCAAGTTAAATAGTTGTTAAATTATTAATTTGTTTTGATCAGGTATCAGACTCCTAAATTACAAGCATGCTTAACTTAATATTTCCTTCATCAACTGTCTAACCTTTAGCTACTTGCTGTTTGCCTAGAGGGCAGCAACTTTCACTTAGTTAGTCGAGTTAAGTCATTTAGTCCAGTTAGATTTGACTAGAGATGGAAGACTTGACTTGATTGCTGTTAATAAAGTATTTAACGCCCAGACCCATATTGATGCACAGAAATAAGTATACTTGAGTCCAGGCTGTACCCTATGCATCTCACACCATTCTATGTTTTTCAAACACAAGCAAGGTATACCTAGGTGTTTGTGAGATGCTCTGGCTTAAATCTAGGGGAACAGGATTTCTAGGGTAGAGCCTAAACTAAGTCCAATTTTTGAAAATTCTAAGAAAAGGGGATTTTAAAATCATTATTTTTTCTAAGATTTTTAAAACAAATTTAAAAGTGATTTTGAAATTATACTCATAATTTTGAAAAAGTAACACATAAGTACTGAATTAAATATAAGACATCTAAACATCAGATAACCAACTCCAAGATACAATCCAAAAGATGAGTAAGATAGCCAAATCCAAGAAGTGAGTGACATATCCAGACAGTCTAAAAGATAGAGTCAAGCAGGTGGATCGTCAGTTGGAGGATCGGCTAGAGGCTGCTCGGGTGCCGGCTGAGGCTGTCCCAGACGCCGTATTTCACCTCGGAGAGATGCGAAACCAGCAGCCATCTCGGATCGCATAGATCGAAGGAAGCGATGGCTATCTAGCATAGCTTGTCGCGTCGGAGAGGACTGGATCTCGAGCCTAGTGAGTTTGCCCTCGACAGAGAGTGGTGCCGAAAATGAAGGCCCGGTTGATGTGGAGGGTCCGACAGAGGTGGAAGGATGTGTGAAAAAGTCATCTTCTAGGAAATCGTGCCACTCCTCATCCGCATCTGGTACGTCCTCGCCCTTTGGAGCACTAGGTGCAGCAACTGGTGGTGGTCGGCCCTTCCAGGCCAGAATCCCCTCGGCAGTGACCTCTGCCCCTGCAAATCTAAGGCTACGCTGACCTAACTCATCATAAATAGTAAGTAGGGTGAGTACCCCTCTAGTAATGTCTATCCTAGAGCCAGAGAATATCTAGGTCAGGATATGGCAGTAAGGCATATGAATCACTCCAGATGTAACTGTACTAGATGCAAGAATGATGTTATGAAACATATGGAGAGCTATGTCTATATCTAGGCGCTGGTTGAGGGCGTACAGAAAGAACGAGTGGGACGGTCGCATCTTCGAGACGTCTCGAGATGAGATGGGTAGTATGCATGCTGTCAGGACTCTGTACATAGCATAGTCCTGAACGCGAAGAAGAGTGGATCTGAACTTGGTCAGGCCCAAGGGTCTCTCCTCCCCAAAAAAATGCAAAAAATGCATGTAGATGTCATCTAAGGTAATGTGGGAATAGGGATCACCAAAAGGTAGATCCCTACTCGGGTAACATAAAAATTTACACTAGGATTCCCTAAGCTCTAAGCTGGTATAAAGTAGGGAGGGAGTAAACTGAAGGTCAGTACCACCAACTCTGGTGGAATAGGTACTATCATCAACCTTTTCAAGGTTGTGATAGAACTGGGCACACAGGTCTTGGTTGACTGTAGTGGTACAATCAACCGGTTTATCTAGATGATAGTAGTTTATCATCTGGATTGCGGGTTGACAATATTGGGATAAAAATTCTTGACCAATATATCTAGATTTAATAGACTCAAAGTTGAACCTAGCGAAATCTATCCTATGCTGTTCCGAGGGGAATCTAGGGTCCGTGGAAGGGGCCCTAGCCGGTGTGGGATCCATAATACGACGCTTCCTATTGTTGACATTATACAAGAAAAATAGCAAAACTAGCAAGAAATTTATGTAATAGACGATTGAGAAGAGTTTAGATTATACCTAGGAGGCATTGCTAGGATTAAAGGAGGAAGAG
This sequence comes from Zingiber officinale, assembly GCF_018446385.1. NCBI lineage: Eukaryota > Viridiplantae > Streptophyta > Magnoliopsida > Zingiberales > Zingiberaceae > Zingiber > Zingiber officinale. The sequence continues at coordinate 55,099,429 of NC_056006.1, read as the reverse complement.
ATGGGTTGAAGGCGCCTTGGTTGGGAAAAATCGCACTTGGTTGTGTTTTGGCAGAAAAACGAACAGAAGGAGGAGCTTCTGTTCGTGCCAAAAATGATGAGCGAAGGCGCCTTAAGAACTCCTTAAGGTGCCTTTTGAGGCGCCTTAAAGGCTCCATAAGGCGCCTTAAACAGGCCGACGGGAAATTTCCCGCCGCTGTTGAGGGCGCCTCCCTCGTGTGGGAGGCGCCTTCATTCAGGCACCACGTGTTCTTTTTGTTTTTGTTTTTGTTTTTTTTTTTTGTAAGTAATTTTGAAATTAAGTTTTTAAAAAGATTTTAAAATAATTTTGAAAAAGTTTAAAGGAATTTTCAAATTTAGTTTTGAAATTAAGTTTTAAAAGATTTTGAAATTTAGTTTAAAATAATTTTGAAATTAAGTTTTAAAAGATTTTGAAATTAAGTTTTAAAAAGATTTTGAAATATAGTTTAAAATAATTTTGAAATTTAGTTTTAAAAAGATTTTGAAATTAAGTTTTAAAAAGATTTCAAAATTAAGTTCTAAAAAGAATATGAAATTTAGTTTAAAATAATTTTGAAATTAAGTTTTAAAAGATTTTGAAATTAAGTTTTAAAAAGATTTTGAAATTTAGTTTAAAAAAATTTTGAAATTAAGTTTTAAAAGGATTTTTAAAATGATTTTGAAATTAAGTTTTAAAAAGATTTTGAAATTTTGTTTCAAATAATTTGGAAATTAAGTTTTAAAAGGATTTTTAAAATGATTTTGAAATTAAGTTTTAAAAAGATTTTGACATTAAGTTTTAAAAAGATTTTGAAATTTAGTTTAAAATATGTTTGAAATTAAGTTTTAAAAGATTTTGAAATTAAGTTTTAAAAATATTTTGAAATTTAGTTTAAAATAATTTTGAAATCATGTTTTAAAAGATTTTGAAATTAAGTTTTAAAATAATTCTAAAATTTAGTTTAAAATAATTTTGAAATTAAGTTTTAAAAAATTTTAAAATTAAGTTTTAAAAAGATTTTGAAATTTAGTGTAAAATAATTTTGAAATTAACTTTTAAAAATATTTTTAAAATGATTTTGAAATTAAGTTTTAAAAGATTTTTAAACTGATTTTGAAATTAAGTTTTTAAAAGATTTTTTAAAATAATTTTGAAAGTAATTTTGAAAAAAGTTTATAGGAATTTTGAAATTTCGTTTAAAATAATTTTGAAATTTAGTTTTAAAAGATTTTGAAATTAAGTTTTAAAAAGATTTTGACATTAAGTTTTAAAAGATTTTTTTTAAAATAATTTTGAAGGTAATTTTGAAAGTAATTTGAATTTGAATTAATTATCAGTTTGATTTTAATTACTTAGTCATCTCACCCGATCTAAATTTTCAATCAGGGAATCCTATAATTTTTGTGAGAGAATTGAGATTCAATTTAAGGGTTTGTTTAACTTTGTGTTAGATTCAGGTTTAACTTTGGGTTCAACAAGTAAGCATTCGTTGGATAAACTTCTGGGCTATGTTGAGTCACAAGGAACTCATTAAAGTAATCATGCCTTCGAGGTTTTCCAAATAGTCCTACCCATTGAACTTAATACTAATCCTTGGTCTAACTAGTTAGGATCCATTTAAGGATAGCTTCGGTCAGTTCCACTTGGCCAAATGCACCAGGTCGAAGTCATATCTTCCTAGACATGTGATGCCCAAGCTTCCCTAACGTAGTATCATAAAAAAACATCACCAGTACCGTGGGTCAAGTTAAACCTCGCTCATTTTTTCTAACCTTAATTACCCTGCCAGGTAGTCTACTCTTGTTTACCCATTTCGAGTAGATAAAGTACGGTTATCCAGCCGAGTAGTTTTAGTTTGGGGTGCCAGCTATTCTGGATCCTCCTTCTAATTTTTATTTGATTTAAGTTGAATTTTGAATTAATTTTGAATTTTGAATTTAATTTAATTTAATTTGAATTTTTTATTTTTTAATTTAATTTTAAATTTTAATTTAATTTTAAGTTTTAATTTAATTTTGAATTTTAATTTAATTGTTAATTGTTAATTTTATTTTGAATTTTAATTTAATTGTTAATTTAATTTTGAATTTTGAATTTCGTTTTATTAAGATCGTTTTCCTTTTTGCTCCCCTTGGATCATAGCCTCGATATGGTCTATCAAGGTACTGTATTTGATCCTTCGGGATCCAATATTGACCAAGTCCAACTTGATTGATCAATTTGGACTTAGGGACCCATGCTTAGACTATTTTTCTATTTGTTCTTTCTACATGCGATAAGTAGGATTTATATTTTCTTTTTGGTTTAAATCCTAGACCAGTTCTTGTAATACCCCGGTTCTGAGATTCTGATTAAGTAAGACTTAAAAGGTTAAATGGTACTATCCATATCACCAAGGTGCACCTTTCTTTTCGGAAGCCCAAACTTAAGAACTCCAAAGTTAAGCGTGCTTGGCTTGGAGAAATCTGAGGATGGGTGACCTCCTGGGAAGTTTTCCAGGGTGCGTGTGAGTGAGGACAAAGCACGCTGAAAGGACCTCCGGTGGTCTGTGGAGCTAGTCATCAAACCGATAGGTAATTCTGGTGTTGTTCCTGGTTCGGTCCGAGTGGGGCCCGCCTGGGCCGGGGCGTTACTGATGGTATCAGAGCGACCTAGCAACCGTGAGTGCGCCTGTGGTAGGAGCACCCAGGGCACCACCTAGCGAGGGAGATTCTGGGATTTGTTTGTGGTGTGATTTGTGGTTACACAACGAGGACGTTGTGTCTTTAAGTGTGGTGTGATTGTAATACCCCGGTTTAAGTGGGGGTGATTAAGTAAGACTTTAAAGGTTAGATGGTACTATCCATATCACCAAGGTGCACCTTCCTTTTCGGAAGCCCAAACTTAAGAACTCCAAAGTTAAGCATGCTTGGCTTGGAGAAATCTGAGGATGGGTGACCTCCTGGAAAGTTTTCTAGGGTGCGTGTGAGTGAGGACAAAGCACGCTGAAAGGACTTCCGGTGGTCTGTGGAGCTAGTCATCAAACCGATAGGTAATTCTGGTGTTGTTCCTGGTTCGGTCCGAGTGGGGCCCGCCTAGGCCGGGGCGTTACAGTTCTATTGTAAACGACTCTTTGTGTCCCAAGAATTAGGTCAAGATTCTTGGAACCTAAAGAAAACCGTTCTAATGTTTTCTCCAGATCCTTGACTTGAGTTTTCTGGCTGGAATTCTCTTCCTCAAGTTTTTGGACTTGAGTTGAGTTTCCAGTCTGAACTAATTCAGTCAGAGATTTGGAGTTAGTCGCTTCTTTAAGGACTTCTACTTCCTTTAGAAGGGACTTAACTCTAAGGTTCGACTTAGCTAATTTTTGCAATAAGTAATTAACTAGATTATTAAGGCGAGGGATACTTACAGAGGGGATTAGGCCCTTCGGAAATGGATGCGAATCCGTGGCTTTGCTCGGACTCGTCCTCCGACTCGGTCTCCCTCTCAGATTCATCGATCTGGTCCCAGGCCATCAGTGCGAGTAAAGTCGTCTGATCGAGTTCATTGTCGGTATCTTCTTCTGAGGATTCGTCCCACGTCACTTTTAGGGCCTTCTTCCTTCTTTGCTTCTTTGCATCCTTTTGATTAGGGTAGTTGGCCTTGATGTGCCCCTTCTGGTTGCACTCGTAGCAGATTACTTCGAACTTTACCTTAGAACTTGGTTGGGCCTCCTTGGATTGGACTGCCTTCTTTAGGTCCTTCTTGTTGAAGCCTTTCTTCTTCTTGTAGAGTCTCTTCACAAGGTTCATGAGCTCCGTTGTTAGTTCTTCATCTTCATCATTTGAGACGGGATCTTCTTCTGACTCTGGTTCAGTTCTTCGTCGTGATCTCGGTTCGCGCGTTCGACTGGTACCTGCAACCAAAGCAACCCCCTCCTCAGTTGGTTGTGCATTAGTCTGCTCATGTAATTCAAACTCACAGAATAATTCATCTAACTTTATTGAAGATAAATCCTTGGAGACTTTGTAGGCATCTACCATTGATGCCCACAATGTGCTCCTCGGAAATGAATTTAGTGCGTACCTTATGCCATCCCGATTCTCTACCTTTTGCCCTATTCCGTGGAGAGAGTTGAGGATATCTTGAATTCTTGCATGTAGAGAACTTGCTGTCTCACCTTCCTGCATTTTCAGATTATATAGTTTATTAAGTAATATATCTCTTTTACTTACCTTGGTGTCAGAGGTGCCCTCGTGGAGTTTTATCAGTTTCTCCCACAGCTCCTTTGCGGTTGAAAATGGACCGACTCTATTGAGCTCCTCCTTGGTAAGACCACACTGGAGGGTGCAAGTAGCTTTGGCGTCGGCTTTCACCTTCTTGATTAGGGATGACTCCCAGTTCTCGCAGGGTGTAGGTTTGCCGTCTTTATCCGTTGGCAGATCCAAACTAGTCTTGATTATCATCCAGATTTCGAATTGGATTTTCATGTAGGTTTCTATTCGTCCCTTCCAGTACCCGAAATCTTCTCCGGAGAAGAGGGGGGGGGGACGAACGGTGCTGAAACCCTCTTGTTGGGCCATTGAGAGAATATGCAAAAGAAATAAAAAATATGTCCCAAGACTAAGTCTTGGATTAGTAGTGCGGGAGTAAAGAATTGAAAACGAAATAACTCGAGTTGTGTTACACCAACCTCGAGCGAGATCGATACGAATGAAAAAAAAAACTGGAATATAGTAATGATACTAATTTCAGTTGACTCCGAAAAATTTAAAACACCACGAAAAAATTGCGTGATGGGTGGTTGCACCAAATCAACGCGACCCCGCTCTGATACCAATTGTTGGATCGAAACGCACTAGAGGGGGAGGGGGTGAATAGCCCTCGTGGCTATTTCGTTTGATTCGTAAAACTATCAGAGTTAAAATATGCAGCGGAATAAAGAAACACAAACACAGGGATACATGGGAATTTATTTCATTCGGAGCCTTGATCGACTCCTACTCGAAGGCCCGCGATCCTTGATCACTTTCCGTGGGCAAAAACTAATAGCTCGAATAGAATTACAAGTGAAGTACAATAATCAATGAGAAATAATTAAATTATACCGATGACAATATGAATAACTGAAGATTCGGAGCTCCGGGTCGTCGGGGGTCGTCGCAGCACTTCGGGATCGTGTCGTTAGCAGCTAATCGCAAAAGGATTGCTTGGAGTGAGTAGTTTCAAGCTGCTGTTCGAAATGCCCTTTTATAGTGTGCTGGAGGCACCTCCAAGGTTGTCCGAGGTGCCTCCAGGCACCGAGTCTGCCGCGGTGATAAGTGCAGAACAAATCGCGCTTTATCCTGCTTCAGGCACCTTCAGGCTGCTCCAAGGTGCCTCCAACATCTGGTCCAAGGTGCCTCCAGCCACGTCTGAGGCGCCTCCAAGTCTTCTACGCAGACATGTGCTGGCTTGCACCCGAGGCGCCTCCAAGCCCCATGGAGGCGCCTTGGATACTGTTCATCCGATGCTAAACTCTGAATTTTGGCCATACAAAACATGTTAGTCCACAACTACAAAACATGTCCTGCAAAACCAAGTTAACACTGAGATAATATTAGATATGATAATAGAATATTATGACAGTCTCTGGACTGTCCGGGTCTGACTTCGGATTTCCTACCGGAAATCCTAGGTCGACCCGACGCCTACTGTTCCCTCTACGGGGAACGCGTCCTCACCTACTCCACTCAGGAGATTTGCCTGATGCCAGCGCGATCCTCCAGATCGACTGGACTTTTGCTCGGTGCTCGATGCTTCCGGACTTTCTACTGGACTTCCGCTTCCCGGTTGGTCCAGTCTTTCACCTGGTTCACGACACCAGGACTTACCACCTAGGGTTACCCCCCTAGGACTTTTGCCTGAAGCACTCGACCCACCATGACTTTCCGTATAGGGTTACCACCCCCTATGACCTAGGGTTACCACCTCGTAGGGTTTTCACCTGCCTAACCACAGTTAGGACTTTCCTGAAACACTTAGTCAAGCACGTTAGATCACAACACACCTTAACTTTGAATCCTTTACCATTATCAAAACACAGGTTCGATCGTCGAATGCTTCCCGCACCAACACTTAAGAGCTGACCAAGCCAAGCTTGAAGTCCAAGCTTAGTGGTCGGACAAGCCAAGCTTGGAGCCCAATACTAGGGACCGCCAAGCCATGCTTGATGACTAAACATGGGGCCGACCATGATAAAAAGAGAAAAGGAGATTTTATTAAAAATAAATTTTTAATAAAATCATTCCTTTTATAGTCATTCATGAAGGGATTTTAAAGAGAAATTTAATTTTTAAAATTCCTTTTTATAGACATCCACATGGTTTCAAAAGTGAGTTTTAAAATTTTAAAATCTTTCCTTTTATAGCTTTCTACAAAGGATTAAAGAGTGATTTTAATTTTGTTAAAATCTTTCCTTATTTGTAGTTGTTTATAATGTTTAATAGAGAGATTTTAATTTTTGATAAAACTTTTCTTTTTGTAACCATGATTTAAAAGAAAAAGTTTTAAATAATCTTTTCTTTTTTTTGTAGTTGTCTACATGTTTTAAAAGATAGAGATTAATTTTAAATGTTTCCTTTATTGCCACGTACAATAGGAAATTTAGAAAAGAGATATTTTAATTGTTGTTAAAATTTCCTTTTTTAAGGGGAGGTCACAAATAAGGAAGTTTTAATTATGTTTAAAATTTTTCTTTTATGCCATGACCAAGGATTATAAAAGAGAAGGAGAGGGTGCCTCATGAGACACACAATCCTATTTTCTCCTCTCTTTTCCTTGGTGTGGCCGGCACTTCCTCCCACTCTCTTCTTTCTTCCTTAGGCCGGCAGCACACCATCCTTTCTTCTCTTCCTTTCTTCTTTCAAAGGTCGGCACTCATCTCTTCTTGGTGGCCGAAACTTGAAAGAATTGGAGAAGACTCTCTCTTGGTAGTCGGTATTTTGGAGAGGAAGAAGAAGAGAGAAAGTTTCCTATTTTGACATCCCTTGGTGGCTCAAGAGTTTTGGTGGCAAAGAAGGAGCTTAGGTGGATTTCATCATGGTAGATCGTCGCCCACACGACGTCCAACAGGAGGAGAGGAATACAACAGAAGATCAAGAGGTCTATAAGTTACAAAGAAAGGTATAACTAGTTATTTGTTTCCGCATCATAACTAGTTCATGTTCTTTGTATAGATCTTGAAAAACCAAACACAAGAGGCTATCGATTTTATGCTATCATTTTCGTTATTGATTTTGAGTTTCGATTTCATGTTTCGATATTGTGCTTCTATTGAGGTCTCTGTAGTTAAACCTAGTTTACTGTAAGAAGTTAAATATTTGATTTCTTTGAAAGGCTTTGTCTAGGAAGTGGTGGATGATCCCATACCCAAGAAGGCCTAGTGCCTCATCATGTTTAACCTGAAAGCTGTAATGACCCAAATTTCCTCATTTTGAGCCCCAAAAATAATTCAAAAATATTTAGAAATGCTAAAGAAAAATTCTAGAGATTTTTAGAAATTTTTAGAGTATCTTTATGCAATTTTTGGGGTTTGTTTGTTATTTTTACCAAAAGGAAGAAGTTTTAAAAAAAATGTTGAAGCTGGGTTTTGAACCCAAGACCTCGGACCCAAACCAGGTTTTAACCGAACTCAGCCAACCAACCGGTCTGCAAGAGTTTTATTAATCAAGTATGGAATAAAATGTATATAAGAAGTTTTTGGGAACAGAAATAGAAAATAAAAAGGGGGTTCGGCAGGATTCGAACCTGCGACTCCAACTACGAGCCAAGTCGCGGCTGACCCAGTGATCATGCCGTCGGTTCTGTTTAGAATAGGTAGCAAAATTCTTTAACAAGTTAACAGAACACCAAGTTATAAAAGAGGAACTTAGGGCTTGATTTACCCGAAACAAAATTCCTTCTCCTCTATCACGCGGCGACGATGGTGACTTCTCGGGAGGAGAACAAAGTCGCGGCTAGGGCATAGTTTTCCAGCGGCCGGCCAAGGTTCATCCGAGAGCTCTTCGCCTTCCCGAGATCCTCTCGTCGAGAAGAAGCTATAGGCACAAGGAGGGACCGAGAGCTCGAGTTCTCCGAAGCCCAAGAATTGATCTCGCCGACTGTAAGTCCAAGAAAAGCCTAAGGTAAGTTGCTACTCACCTGCAGTAGGATAGCTCCGAGGTTTAATTCTTGATTTTCTCCTTGTTCCCGAATCTTTGCATGAGTTTCCTTGCTTCCTCTATTTTCGGATCTTGTTCTCTTGAATTCGATGGTTTGCTTGTTTGTTTGTTTAGCTTGTGGTTGCTTGCTTCGGATTTTGCTGTTCTAGGCAATGAGCATGAGAAACAATTCAGATTTTGGGTTTCCGGTAGCAATTCCTTTTTGTTTCTGCCGTGGAATTCATCAGGGAGATGAGAGGAGGTTTTAAAAAAACTTTGAGCATGTAGTTTAGTTATTTCTGGTTGAATTGATGTGGCTGCCGTGCACCTCAAAGAGGAGAATTAAGGTGGCAAGTTTTCTGGAAGCGGTTTCTTGAGGGTTTGAACAGAACGATGGGTTTTAAGCTGTGATAAAAGATGCCTCATTCTTCTGTTGTTCATGGAAAATGTTGAATAGAATTGATCTAGTTGTGTTTCCTCTTACCAGATGTCTAGTTGCCCATAACAATTATGTGTGCAATGGAATGTCCTTTGTTTGGTAATGCTGGTAATTTGTTGTGGTTACTAAAGTTATACAGGAATTTTTATCATGACCAGGAATAGGAAGTTTCAATTAAGCTTGGTTTAACGTAGGGTACATCTAGAGGAGTATGATCAAGAACAGATATGGTGATAAATGTTTAAGGGTAGAGATTTCTCCCCATGGCTAGAAATTTACTTATTCTCGTTTAGATTTAGGCAGAGCAATCAGTTATTAAGTTCATGCTTGGTTTATGTTCTAATTGCTTGTACACGTGAAGCAGTAGGTGATGATCTGGTATGCATAGCTTTGGGGCCAGGATGTTCTTGGACATGATTTACAAAAAAACAATTTCAAGATTTAGTAACATAGTATGCAAAATTTAGTAGTATAGTGCAGAATTTTAGTACAGTTTTCTCCATTAAGTGCAGACTTTTCTTTAAGGATTTAGTACTTTAGCAGTGCAGATTTTTGATAAGCTTAGTACGCAGATTTTGTTAAGCTTAGTATGCAGATTTTAGGTAAGCTTAGTATGCAGACTTCTGTTAAGTTAGTATGCAGATTTTTATTAAGCTAGTATGCAGATTTCTGTTAAGCAAGTGCAGATTTTGTTAAGCTAGTATGCAGATTTCTATTAAGCTATTATGCAGATTTTTATTGAGCTAGTATGCAGAATTCTGTTAAGTATTAGTGCAGATTTTTGATAACTATTATATGTGCAGATTTCTTTTGTATTCTATGCATGATTATGTGTTACATAGTTAGTTTCATTCATAGATGCATACGAAAGATACCCTAACAGTATTTTGGGTTTAAGAAAGTATAAGAAAGATAAAGAAAAGTATAAGAAAGATAAAGAAGAGAAAGAAAAGGACGAGGCCTTAAGTAGATCCCAAAAGTCAAGACTTTAGGGATTTTGGCACACAAGGTGCCTATTAAAATGCCAAGGCATTTAAAGAAGAAGTAATTAAGATTATAAGTATTTTACTTTTAAGAAGAGGCTAGTACCCAACTTCTGAGGTTGTCGTTAAACAAATCCAGGTTTCCAATTCCGAGGTCTTGGCCCTGGTAGACCGAGGTCTGCTCTTTTAGGATTGGTGGCTCGCTACCCCAACCTATTAGGGAACGCGCATAAGATGGTACTATGCCTGGGCCCAAGAAGAAGTTGATTATTATTTTGAAGTATTATAAGTATAAGTTTTTGAACAAGTAAAACGAGTTTTACATAAACATAAAGTATTAAAGATTAAGTTAGAACAAATGAAATAAGTTTCATATGGTTCTAAAAATCAGTAAGTTTAGTTCCTTATTCTTCCATGTTTATCTAGTAGATGAGTAGTTTTCATGTTTACCTATTAGATGAGCAGCATGATTAACTATTAGTATTGCATGAGTAGATTCCTTAGCTTTTCTTTGCTATTAGTTTGACATGAGCAGTTATGTTTATGCTTTATTTCTTTTTAGAGCATATAGTTTCTAGTTCTTTTCGTATACATGCACATTCGTGATTTTGTGAGTTAGATAGCGCTTACTAAGCAAATTTTGCTTATAGACTACACTTCCTCTTACTGCAGATAAAGGAAAAGAAAAGATTTAGCAAGGAAGGCGACAAGGTGTGTGATGCCAGGACTATGGAAGCCTTGGGACTTAGTTTCAGAATTTATTAAGATTGCCATTTATTAAGAATGTATTAGATGAGTCATTTAGTCTTCCGCTGTTAGTTAATCGTATGTTTTTATTTTGTTTCCGCTATTCATTACTTGCATGATTTGTTTTCATTAAACTGCGTGGTGATGTTGTTCCTTTTGTGTGTTTGATATGTGTTCCAGCCGCCTGTGGCTGTGTATATTATGTTATGTATTAATGATCATGGTCACCGGTACAGGGGAGATTCTGCCGAAATTTTTCGGTAGGGTTTCCATGTGATTTTAAATCATACCGGTTAAGTAGAGTTAGTAGTTAAGTAACGGTCATCCTTAGAGTGTAGTAGTAGTAAGAAGGGTGGTCGTTACAGTTGGTATCAGAGCAGTTCCCATTCTCCTGCATCACACATCAGCACCAACCTTGCCGTCTTCAAGTAAGAAAGTATTTAATTTTCTTTTATGCTTTCTTTATTATTTGCAGTATAGAGTATCTGCTTATATGTGCTTAGGAATGAAGAAAATTCATGTTTTGATTTTCTATGTTTTGATACATATGCTTAGAAAGAATAGAGACAATTTTAGTTTTGTTTCTTGTATATTCATATATACATAAGTATGCTTAGAAAGGATAGAGAAGATATCAGGTATTATTCTTGGCATAACTAGATGTTAAGATAGAGGATAAGACAGTGGGGAGTCAGAAGCCCCAGTTAAGTAATTAGAACTAGAAGGACAATGATAACAAGAAAGACCCAAGCAGGAAGACGTTCTGGTAGTCTGTGAATATCCAGAGGTATTTCTAGAAGAGCTACTTGGACTATCTCCCAACAGAGAAGTAGAGTTTGAAATTGAGTTGTTTCCTGATACCAGTTCAATTTCAAAAGCTCTGTATCGAATTTTTCTAGCAGAGATAAGAGAGTTACAAGAACAATTTTAGGAGCTACTTGACAAGGGTTTCATTCGCCCTAGTTATTCGCCCCGGAGAGCTCCAGAGTTGTTCGTTAAGGAGAAAGATAGATCTATGCGGATGTGCATAGATTTTAGAGCGCTGAGCAAAGTAGCAGTTAAGGACAAGTACCCTCTTCCCAGAATAGATGATCTATTGGATCAGCTAAAGAGGGCAATAATGTTCTCTAAAACAGACCTGCGTTTTGGGGAACCATCAGTTGAAAGAGAAAGGAAGTGATGCACCCAGAACAGTTTCTAGGACCAGAAATGGACACTACAATTTGTAGTCATGCTATTTGGTGTGACTAATGCACTGTAACACCCACTAAGCTCTTAAGATAAATATGAGAATGATGAACTTGGCTTAGAAAAATATTAGTTGAACGTTGAACCAAAAAGAAATAAAAAAAAAAGAAATAAAAATAGGGAGTGGTCAAGGATTGAACCTTGAACCTCTCAAGATGTAAATGATAGGATTAATGGGTAATAACCAGTTGGGATAGGAATAATATATTGATAGCAAAGGAGGGAAACTCATGATAAGGGTGAGAGTAAAAGCTAGCCAAAAGAAAACAAGAAAAGAGCAAGAGAAAGGCAACTTGGCTTCCTTCTTTTCTCTCCCTCTTCTTCATCTTTTGCCGTGACTTAAAGAGGGGAATTAAGGGGATTCATTCCCCCTTGTTTCATCATGAATGATGAGAACAAATAAATAAATAAATAAATAATGGAAAAAAAGGGCTAAGGGAGAAGGAAAGCAAAAACCAATTTTGCTACCTCTTCCCCCTTAACATAAAAGAGAGTATGTAAAGAGGAGATTTTATTTTTCTCTCATTTCTCTCATTCTCTCCTCTCCATCACCGAGAACCTCAGCCCCCTCTCCTCCATTTTCGGCCCCCAAAAACAAGGTTCCTCCTAGAATACTAGGAAGGCTACCAAGGGAAATCAAAGGAGGAGAACAAGAAGAAGAGACCTCTTCTTCCATCACCACACTTTAGAACCACAAGCGAAAAGGATGTAAGCTTCCCCTCACCTGTGGTACAAGGGATTTTAATGTGTTTTTGGATTTTATGAGGATTTTAAAACCTAGAAACAAAGTTGTGAAAACTCGGCCAAAGAAAGGACTTGTTGATCCTAGAAATGTTTAATATAAGCTTTGATTCATGATAATTTTTCTATGCTTTGTAAGAAGGTTTTCTCTCATATTTTTATATATATGTGATGTTGGATTAGGGATGTATCTAACCCTAGAGTTTCGGCCAAAAAGGTTTTGTAAGGGCTAGGGAATTTAATTGTTTACCTAACTTGCACAAAACCCTCTATATAAATGGTTAAGGATCCATTATCGTTTTCATACTTGAAGGTTACTTGGAACCAAAAGTATCCCACTCACAAGTTTCGGCCAAGGAAGGGTTTAGGGTTAGGAAGACTTGAATTTAAACTCACCATGTTTATATGATAGAATATAGAGTTTCTTAAAGAGTTGCATGCTTGTATGTTTATAGAAACTCATGAACATCACTTTTAATGTTTCGGCCATGGTAAGGTGGATGCTTTAGAATAGCTTAAACAGGTTTTTAACATGCTCAAAACCTCCATGACAATAAGATATGAATGTTGTTTGATGCTCCCATGCTTAATTAGAGTATAGGAAAATTGGTTGCATGATATATGTTAATTAAGACCACAAGGGTCCTAGCTTGTTTGTGAACCAAACTTGTATGTATAGTTTCTTTGATATTTTTGCCATAAAACTTGTTTAGGTTTTCCATACTTTAGGCCACCTAAAACCTAGTTTAAAGACTTGGAAGGTTTCGGCCAAACATATGCTATGAGATAAAGAAAGGAAAAACCTAGGAAACCTAAGACACAACTTGAATGTATGCTTATAGTGCTTGACTTTTATACATGTTATGAAATGTGTTATGACTTTCTATGCTTTTATGCCATTTGAACAAATTCCATGCTTGATGAGGTTCGGCCATGTAGGGTTTAAAGACCTAGAAACCTTAAAATTTAGACCTCATGTGTTAAAGATGCCTATTATGAAATTGGGATAACATGTTGATTGTGTTCACATGCTTATATATTTAACTATGATTCAAATGGACACCTTTAAGTCTTGGCCATGAAGGGAATACATGATTTAGAAACCCTAGAACTTACATTGAATATACTCATGTCACTCTCCATGAAATATGAAATGTAGAAAGCTAAAATTTACATGCTATATGTTGTTAGTGACCTAAATTGATGCTAAGGGAAGTTTCGGCCATGACCACTTGTATGAGGCCACTTATGAATTTATACATGATGTTAGAGTAAGTTCACATGCTTGTATGCTTGCTTGAAAACCTAAATGAGTACTTGTAAATTTCGGCCATGACATAATTTTAAGGGCTTAAAGAATTTAGGAACTAACTCAATTGTGCTTACCATATTCCTTGAAATAAATGCTATAAATATGGTTAAGGTTTCCATGCTTTATGTCATTTAGAACCTTGTTTCACACTTGTTAAGGTTCGGCCAAATGAGGTTTAAGGACTTGGAGAACTTGGAGTCCAAGTAAATCTTGTTTATAACACTTCCTATGAGAATGATATGTGGATGAACTAGGTTCTACATGCTTGGATGTTGTTTAAAACCTAGATTGGCACCTAAGAGGGTTTCGGCCAAGATAAGAACCTAAGGGATTAGGAAGCTTAGTACCCAAGTCAATCATGTTACATTGTTTCTCATCATTGGATGAGCACATGATACACTTTTATGCTTAGACATGTATGCTTGTGAGCTATACAAAAATCAGAATTTCTACAATATGTTATGAGTTCAAAAGATGCATGTTTTATGTTATGATATGTGGGTAAATTTTACATGCTTTGATGATATGATATGAGCTGAAAATATGCATGCTTATGTTATGATATGTGGTTAAATTATGCATGCTTTGATGCTATGTTTAGTGCTTAAAATATGCATGCTTTCATGATATGTTATGTGGTTAAATTATGCATGCTTTGATGCTATGTTTAGTGCTTAAAATATGCATACTTGCATGATATGCTATGTGGTTAAATTATGCATGCTTGATGATATGCTTTGTGCTTGAGATATGCATGTTTTTATGATCTATGCCTAAGTGATGCATATTGTTATGATATGATGTATGCCTAAGTGATGCATATTTTTATGGTATGATGTATGCCTAAGTGATGCATACCTTTATAACATGATGTATGCCTAAGTGATGCATACCTTTATGATATGATGTATGCCTAAGGGATGCATACTTTTATGACATGATGTATGCCTAAGTGATACATACTTTTATGATATGATGTGTGCCTAAGTGATGCATGCTTTTATGATGTATGATATGTATAAGTATGACATGTACTTTACTTTATGTGGCTTGTACCAAGGGTGGGCTCCATAAGCGCCCCGGGGTCGATGGAATAAGACTCGGACCTCGTTAGGGATGAGCTCCTAAGTACCCCCAGGTCGATGGAGTAAGACTCGGGCCTAGTATGTTTGCCTTGTAGGGTTCAAGACTTGCTACCTTGGACCTACATAGGTTGCGTGCAATATGTAAGTGGTACATAGCCGGGATCCCCTTTAAGTTGAGATTATGTTCAAGTATATATGTAAGAAGAAATGATTTTAAAGGTCATGAGACATACACATGTTTTTCAGATACATGTTTTCCAAAATCATATTGCATATACCTTATGATGATTTATGATATGCCATGGTTAGATATGTTTATGTTATGTTCCATGATATGTCCATGTGTATGATATGCCATGACTCCTTATGATGATATGCCATGATTAGATAAGATTATGTTATGCTTCATGCTATGCTTACGCTATGATATGCCATGACTAGTTATGATTTCTTCATGTTGCATGATATGCTTAAAAGAGTATGTTACATTATGTCATGACTAATTGAAATGATGCCATGTTGAGACATTCTTTGATTATACTATGATTTTCGGTTTTAGTGAGTAGGAAAGGAACTTACTGAGCCATGAGTGCTCACAGCTTACTGCCCTTGTACCACAGATAAAGGAAAAAGCTGGATGAGCTAGAGGAACAGCAGGAGAGGCAAGGAGATGTGTGTGGCAGTGGCTAGGCAACCAAATAAGAACCTGCTTTAAAAAATTTAAAGAACTATGCTTTGTTATCATGAATTGTAGTACCGTATGTGTAGCTTGATGTTATGTTTCTACTAATTTTGATATCATGTTATTAAGGCCATGATAGTGTAGTTCGGATTTGATGAAAAGGAAACAAAAGAAAAGTTTTTTTATTAAACTAAGAAAATCATTTTAAGTCTTCCGCTGTTTTAAAAAGAAAAATTTGTACATAGAGTATCGTAGCCCCGTCCCTTAGGGTTAGCAGGGAGGGCGGGCATTACAGGTTGGTATTAGAGCCAAAGTTTTTGCCAGCTCACTACACACACATCAAGCCTCCCACCTGCCGCTCCAAGTAAGAATGTTTATGCTTAATTTTCTTGTTATATGACTTATGCTTTATTTTTCTTCCTTGTTATATTGCCTATGCTTTATTTTCTTTGCTATATTGCTTATGCTTTATTTCCTTATGTTATATTGTTTGTCACTCTATTCCTTATTTTTCCTTATGTTGTTTATGCCTTAGTTTCATGTTTTGCATGCTTATGTTTGATGCTTTATTCTATGCTTTTAGTTATAATTTAGATTAGGATTACATATCGGTAGGTTAGGAATAATACCAGAACAAATAGATAGAAACAAAACAGTACGTTAGATTGGCTAAAAACGATAACCACTTACACTAGTCTATTTGTCATTATTTAGATAAACATGGTTAGGACACGCAATGCCCGAACCGAGGGGACAGTGACTCCACCAGACCTGACACAGGTAGTCACAGACCTCCAGCGTCAGATCACAGAACAACAGCAGCTGATCACTACCTTAATGGGTCAGCAAGGCAACCCAGTTACCCCACCGGCAAATCAGAATACACTACCGGTTATACCTACAGCCGCGCCAGTGCCCCCGGCAGCCCCTACTCCGATGGTCCGACAAGAGGCCTATCTGATTCAGTGGCAAAGGCTTAAGCCGGAAGCCTTCTCGGGAAACTGCGAACCATGGGATGCGCAAGCCTGGCTCAAGACCGTGGAGAGCATAATGGAACTACTGGACTGGCCTGAACACGAGAAGGTCAAATGCGCATCGTTCTGCCTTACCGGAGATGCCCGGATGTGGTGGGACCGAGTAAAGGCGAAAAGACAAATAAACCAGATGCAGTGGACGGATTTTGAGACAGAGTTCTTAGAAGAATTCTTCCATATGCAAGTGACCAACAAGCACTATGACGAGTTCACTGAGTTCCGGCAAGGTGATCTGTCAGTTAACGAAGCCATCCGTACCGAAAAAGAAAGGGTCCGGTTAATGTTAAAGATGCTCCGACCCAAGATAGCTCCGAACGTAGCCGGCGGAGTTAATAGACTGCAGAAGAGCTAGTCAGCAGTGCCCTGATTACCGAGCACTATCAAAAAGCAATGAACGAGGGCAAGAACCAAGCACTGACCGGAGGACAAAAATCGCACAATACCAGAATCGGCTGGAAAGGAAACTCAAGTGGAAAGAGGAAATAGTGGAACAACACAAAAGGTGGTCCGGCCAATAAGCAAACCAAGTACCCTCAGTGTGCCACATGTGGAAAGATGCATTCTGGAGTATGTCTCCTAAGCACCAGAAAGTGCTACAACTGCGGAAAGGAAGGTCATTTGGCAAGAAATTGCCCTACTCAGTCTCAGGCACTACCTCCGCAGAACAACCAGAATAGGAGTACCCCTGCACAGCTTCACCAGATGCATACTGCCATAGAAGGGACTTCAATCAGCCAAGGAAGATTGGAGGCCCCTCCCACTATGACCAATGCCAGAGTCTACTCTCTTACCAAGGATGACGTGGTGAATGCCTCTACTGTTGTCACAGGTCAGCTACTTATTTACAATCAGTATGCTGTAGTCTTATTTGATACTGGGGCAACACACTCGTTCGTCTCAATACCTTTTATGAAGAAGCTAGATATACCACCCCGAACTCTAGAGAACACATTCTTAACAACCTTATCATCCGGGGAGATTATGCCATCGGACCATATGCTGCAAGCAGTACTCATTCGGATCGCAAACAGAGAACTCTACTGCAAGCAAACAGGTATGGGGAATTGTAATGACCTAAATTTCCTCATTTTGAGCCCCAAAAATAATTCAAAAATATTTAGAAATGCTATTGAAAAATTCTAGAGATTTTTAGAAATTTTTAGAGTATTTGTATGCAATTTTTGGAGTTCGTTTGTTATTTTTACCAAGAGGAAGAAGTTTTAAAAAAAATGTTGAAGCTGGGTTTTGAACCCAAGACCTCGGACCCAAACCAGGTTTTAACCGAACTCAGCCAACCAACCGGTCTGCAAGAGTTTTATTAATCAAGTATGGAATAAAATGTATATAAGCAGTTTTTGGGAACAGAAATAGAAAATAAAAAGGGGGTTCGGCAGGATTCAAACCTGCGACTCCAACTACGAGCCAAGTCGCGGCTGACCAAGTGATAAGTGTTGGGACCTTAGATGGCTAGAGGGGGGTGAATAGCCTCTTTGAAAAACACTAAACACAAATTACTTCAAGAACTTTGTTAGCACAGCGGAATTAGAAAACTAAAACAAGAAAGCACAGCACACTAACTCAGAGATTTACGAGGTTCGGGGATAACTTGCCCCTACTCCTCGGCGTGTCCGTAAGGTGGACGAATCCTCTTGATCTTTCGGTAGATCACACCCCGGAAGCTATCCGGCTAAAGGATTCTCCTTCTCGGTGGAGTAACCTCTCCACAAAGTCTTTAACAGCAGTAAGAAATTAAGCACAAGACTTACAGTAGTGGCTCAAGTGAAATGATCAAAGGAAGCTCACAGCCACAATCAGCGAAGAACAAGCACACTGCTTCAATCTTCCAGAGAGTTTTTCTCCACAGTGTTTTTCACAGCAAGAGCACAAAAAGCATTATCGCGAGAGCCTCTCCTCTCCACCTTCATATGCCTCTCTGCTCTGTAACGGATCTCTGCCAAACCTGCAGCAAATCCCTGCAAATCCCTGCAACCGTCCACGACGTCGCCAATCACGCTTCTTCCTTGTCTGATTGTCTCAGCTCCCACCAATGGCATCCTCGTTTCCACTGGTACCTCTGAGCTTGAACCTATCAGCACAAGTCAAGCTGATTTCGACCAAACGGCTGCCAGCAGATCGCAAACGAGACGTTGCTACCAAAACTGGTTTGTCCGCAGCGAGACACAGCAAAAGCTTTTTCGTCGCCTTCTACTAATGATCCTTAATTTGAATTCACCCAACATCAAGTAATCTGTAACCTGTAACTTCGAGAAAGCTTGCAGCAGATGGTTAGAAACGAAATAGGTAAAAGCAATTGCGAATCAGAAACAATAAGAGAAAGCGCATGCAA
Organism: Zingiber officinale; assembly: GCF_018446385.1. Taxonomy (NCBI): domain Eukaryota; kingdom Viridiplantae; phylum Streptophyta; class Magnoliopsida; order Zingiberales; family Zingiberaceae; genus Zingiber; species Zingiber officinale. The sequence continues at coordinate 55,080,670 of NC_056006.1, read as the reverse complement.
AACAAGCCATCGTGGATCGGTCGCCAGACCGATCCACGCTATTTATCGTCACCGATCGGCGGTGACCGATCAGTGCTTGTCTGATCGTCCCAAGACCGATCCACCCTTCACGCGTCGCGCGGCTTCGATCGGTGCGTGGACCGATCAGACTCACCGGATCGGTCCGTAAGACCGATCGGTATCCACTCAGCGCTACGAGGATCATCTGATCCCGGACCGATCGGTATCCACTCGATGTGCTATCGAGTGTTATCTGATCGGTTCCGGACCGATCGATACACTCGATGTGCTATCGAGTTTTACGATCGGTCCGGACCGACCGATACACTCGATGTGCTGCGAGTGTTGCCTCGATCGGTCTGCGATCGATCAGAACCGGATCGATCTCTGAACCAACAGCGTACATCAGGTATCGGATCGGTCTGCAGACCGATCCAAAGCCGTGAGTCTCGAGTCAAGCTTCCAAGCTTGCTGCCCTCACCCTGACGGTCGAGCGTGCCGAACCCTCTCCGACCATACATGCCAAGCTTCCACACTTGGACTTCCCAATTGCTGGTTTCATTCACCAGGACTTTCCAATTGCCCGCTTCACTCACGGGACTTTCCAACCGCCTAACATCCAGTTAGGACTTTCCCTCGCTTCACTCACCGGGACTTTCCAACCGCCTAACATCCCGTTAGGACTTTCCCATTGCTCGCTTCACTCACCGGGACTTTCCGTGCCAAGCTCCTCGCTTGGACTTTTCCCAATCAGGTCAATCAGGTTAACCAAGTCAACCTTGATTAGTAATTAATCTGAGTTAATTTAATATCTGATTCAAACTTAAATCAGTGTCAACATCAAAACAACATCCAGGTCAGACTGTATCAACAATCTCCCCCTTTTTGTTGTTTGACAACACAATTTAAGTTTAAATCAGAAAAACTCTCATATCCATAATTTCAGGGAAATTAAGATCTCCCCCTAAGATGGATATAACTCAGTTACCTTCTCCTCTTTTTTTTTATATTGATTCAAAGAGGTCAAATCGTCTCTAAACTTAATTATTCTCTCCCCCTTTGTCAAACACCGAAAAGGTGTAAAATAATGAATAAGACTGACAAGCACCTCCCCCTTTTAACCAATAACGCCTCAATCTTAATCCACATAAAAAAATACGGTATATGAAAAACAATGGCATATGAAACATCATAAGTGTATCATGAATAGTGAAGCATCATAAATAGCATGAATATAAGAAACACAGCTAACATCCAGTTCAGATAAATGTATCAAAGACATAGTATCAACAAAACAATCAAAACATAGAGAATGTCAGCCAACATCCTCATCAAGAGGATCATCCGCAGCATCAGCTGGAAGAGTGGAATCCTGAAGAGGCATGCTGCTGCCTGAGGAGTGCTGAGGAGGTGGATGGCCGGCCATCCATCCTAGAAATGCCTGATGTGTCGCCAACTGCTGTCTCTGTAGAGTATCGAAGCGCTGATCAATCTGGAGGCGCAGGCCATCGAACTCTGCAGCCACCATCTCCTCGTGGCGGTCAAACCGGCTCTCCAGCTCAGCGATCTGCCAGCGCAGATCTGGATCCTCCTCGCCATATGCAGCAGCAGGAGGACGAGCAACCTGTCGTGGAAGTGGTAGCTCACCCAGTGCCCTCCCATCCTTCCACCTAACCGTCCCATCCTGACTTAGGATTCCGGACTTGGAAAACGCACGTTTCCCAAGTCGACAATCCTGCCTGACCATCTTCACTATCCTCCCCCTAGAGACGTCAATACCCATGGACTCGAGCCAATCAGTAATTATATGCCCAAAAGGCATATAGATGTTGTCGCCGCTCGGTTCGCTATGGGATATGATAGACATATAGACACTCGACATAATATCAAAATCTAGACGTCGACGTAACCCATAAAGCATCAGACAGTGATATGGTCGAATTTCTGCCAACGGTTTAGAGGTGATAGGTAGAAGACATTGTGTGACAACTTTGAAAAGGATGTAGTCAGGAGCAGAGAGTCTAAGGGCTGCAAATGTAGGAAAGTCGTCATCTAACTCATCTAAACCATCCAGTCTCGGATGACCAAAGAAGTACTCATGGATTGAGTCAGAAGAGACATTAAGAGGATGAGGTACGGGTTCAGGCAAAACAGGATAGATGGAGAACACCGTCCCCGAACACAAACGACAACCTAAATACTCAAAGAAGGCAATTATGTTGAGATCAACGTTTTGCTTAGCCACTCTTGTTCTATAACTACCATCAGGAGTCCGATGAAGGTTGTTATAGAATTCAGATACTAGATCAAAGTTGATGTCCCTTTCTAGAAAAACCAAAGAATCGAGCTTGTAGTAGGCAATGATTTCTAAAATAGAGGGACAAGATTCCTGCATGAACTTCTTATCAACGGATCGACAAGGGAGTAATTTGAAAGTCCTCTCCTTAAATGATTTTTCAAATTGTTGGTTGGGGAATCTCCCCGAACTAGCCGGTTGAGGTCGGGAGGTAGCAGGAGCTTTGGACTTGGATTTGGATTTCTCGGTTGGTTCCTTAGAGGTACCCTCACCACTAGTGGGTTTCTTCCTAACCATTTGGACAATGGGAAACAAAGAGAGAGCACCGGCCATGGGCAAACCACCAAACACAAACCACAGTCACCGTAAGAAACATGATAACGTGAACTGCCAAAGACAATAACAGTAGAGATTAGAGATCGAGAGATTACCTCGGTGCCATTTTGACCTTCGGCTTTTAGAAGACGATGGGTCGAGAATACGGGAGGAAGAAAGGGGCGTCGGGGCGTTGGTCGGCTAGGGTTGTGAGAAAGAAGAAGATCGGGAAGAGAGGAGGTCAGGAGGATTTAATGAGGGGGTAGCGCACAGTGTAATCTGATCGGACGGCTGTCCGATCAGGATCGATTTTAACGCACACAAAAAGGGTCTGATCGGTCCCCGTGACCGATCAGGAAACCCTCTGATCGGTGCTCGGATCGATCAGGGGCCTTCCTGTGAATCATAGAGAGCTGATCGGTCCCTGGACCGATCATTTGTGATTGTCGCGTGCCAGAACCTCCTGATCGGTCCCTGGACCGATCAGTGAGCCAACAGAGAGCACGAAGATATCTGGAGGACCCCTGATCGGACGGTGGACCGATCAGAGAGTCTTCTGATCGGTCGTGAGACCGATCAGTGTCTGATAATTCAGATTTCTGATATATGAATTCGAGCAACTGACTTCGCAGTCGTTTCTCTCGAGAATTCTGAAAATTCAGAACTTCTCAAATTCAGAACACAGAACTTAAACATCTACGAACAAGAACATTTCCTAATTGCAAGCTCTGAAAGTCCTAACATTCTAGGTTTTTTTTATTAAGTTACAAGTTAGTTTCAGACATTTCAGAGTTTCAAAACCTGCAATATCCAACCCTGTCATGTTTAGTTTCAAATTTGTCAAAATATATCCTAAATTACTATTCTTACATTATCAACTCATCTTATCATTAAAGATACCAATCCAAAGTATCAATCAACACATCAATCATGATTAGATAATTTCTAGACAAAAGTCCAACCAAGATTCCTTGGTTGGAATATATGAGTAAGATCTAGGAGTCAAATACACATGAATTATGTAATGACCTTCCCCATACTCAATTTATGTCTCTTCAACCTACTTATTCAAGGGATGCATAGTACATTTTGAATAAATTGGTTGTTCCTAGCATCTCACCCCATTTCTAGCAAACAAAAACAATTTGTTAAACCTTATCGTTTGTGTGAGATGTCCCCAAATTGCCCAAATCAGTTTCCCAATTACTCTTGTCATTTTAATAGTCCTTATTGATCATGGTGAGGTTCTAATGACCTAAGGAGCCAAACACATCCCCAACTCCCTCCTTAAATGACTAAATTCATTTTCCGGAAGGGGTTTGGTGAAAATGTCGGCTAGGTTTGACTTTGACTCCACATATGTGAGCACAATGTCACCCCTAGCTACGTGATCTCTAATGAAGTGATGACGCACTTCAATGTGCTTGGTCCTAGAATGATGGACTGGATTTTTAGTTAGGTTGATCGTGCTAATGTTGTCACATAGCACTTGTACACCCTTATAAGAAAGTCCATAATCCTCTAGGGTGTGTATCATCCACAACAATTGCGATACACTCTCTCCCATGGCAATGTATTCAGCCTCTGTCGTGGAGAGAGCAACACAATGTTGCTTCCGACTTGACCAACTAACTAAAGATGAACCTAAAAATTGGCAACCCCCACTAGTGCTTTTCCGATCCAATTTGCACCCAGCATAATCGGAGTCGGTATAACCTATCAAGTCAAATGATTCAGTACGAGGGTACCAAAGACCTACTCTAATTGTGCCTTTAAGGTATCTCAGAATTCTCTTAACTGCAATTAAGTGAGATTCCTTGGCACAGACTTGATACCTAGCGCACATGCCCACAGCAAAGAGTATGTCCGGTCGACTAGCTGTGAGATATAGAAGACTACCGATCATGCTTCTATATTGCGTTAGATCAACTGATTTTCCACTCTCATCATTGTCAAGACGAGTGCTCGTCGCCATAGGAGTGGATACTTCCTTAGAATCACTCATTTTGAATTTCTTAAGCATCTCTTGAGTGTATTTTGCTTGATGGACATAAATGCCATCTCTAGTTTGTTTGATTTCTAGTCCAAGGAAGAATGTCAATTCTCCCACAAGACTCATTTCAAACTCACTTTCCATGTGAGTGATAAATTCATTTAAATAGCCCTTGTTATTTGAGCCACAAATTATGTCATCGACATATACTTGGGCTACAAAAATATTTTCACCATCTCGACGAAGAAATAGTGTTGGGTCTATTTAACCCCTTACAAAACCCTTTTCTAATAGATAAGTCGACAACCTTTCGTACCAAGCTCGAGGTGCTTGTTTTAGCCCATAAAGAGCTTTCTTGAGCTTGAACACGTGGTTTGGAGCTTCGGTATTCACAAACCCCGGTGGTTGTTCAACGTAGACTTCTTCTTTAATGAAACCATTTAAGAAGGCCGATTTAACGTCCATTTGATAGAGCTTGAAACCTCTATGTGCAGCAAAAGCTAGCATTGAACGAATGGACTCCAATCGTGCCACAGGAGCATAGGTCTCATCATAATCGAGGCCTTCAACTTGACTATAGCCCTTGGCTACTAGTCTTGCCTTGTTTCTTACTACCTCTCCCTTTTGGTTTAACTTATTTTTGAAGACCCATTTAGTTCCAATAATGGTGGTCTTCTTAGGTCTAGGAACCAAGTCCCACACTTGGCTTCTTTCAAATTGACCTAATTCGTCTTGCATAGCTATGATCCAATCAGGATCGTGCAATGCCTCATCAACTAATTTCGGTTCAATCTCTGAAATCAATGCGACTTCATTAGACTCATTTCTGAAGAATGACCTAGTCCTAACCCCTTGTTGAATGTCTCCCACAATTTGGTCTTGGGGATGACTAGAGGCTATCCTAGATTGTCTTGGTGTTGATGGTGCCTCATGAATGGTCTCACTAGGCACAGGCAAGGACTCAATATCTGGCAAAGGATCAGATTGAGTTCTTTGTTGCCTTTGTTCATCAACATCAGAGTCAACTTCGACTCGTTCTTCATTTTGATCATTCAAACTTAGATTTCTAAGTTCAAATTGAATTTCTCCTATAGCCCTTGATTGATCATTTGAGTTAGGGATTTCTTCAAAAGCTACATCAGAGGACTCTTCAATCAATTTAGTCCTATTGTTGTAGACTCGATAGGCTTTGCTGGTGAGCGAGTACCCAACCAGTATCCCCTCATCAGCCTTGGCCGAAAATTTTCCAAGATGGTCCTTGGTATTTAAAATAAACACCTTACAACCAAACACCCTAAGATGTTTAATTGTAGGTGGTTTCCCAAACCAAAGTTCATGGGGAGTCTTTCCTAAAAACCTATGTATTAAAACTCGATTTTGCACATAGCAAGCTGTATTCACAGCTTCAGCCCATAAGTAGCTCGGTAGTGAGTACTCATTGAGCATGCTTCGTGCAGCCTCTTGTAAGACTCGGTTCTTTCTCTCCACAACCCCATTTTGTTGTGGGGTCCTTGGAGTTGAGAACTAATGTCTATACCCTTTTTCTTGACAAAATTCTAAAAACCTATGGTTTTGAAATTCACCACCATGATCACTTCTAATGGTTTTAATTGTTGTTGATTTTTCATTTTCAGTTCTTCTACAAAAGGAAATAAAAATATCTATAGTTTGGTCCTTATGCTTCAAAAAGAAAGTCCATGTGTATCTAGTAAAATCATCAACGATTACCAAGCAATATCTACTTCCATTCAATGATATTACACTACTGCAATCAAATAGGTCCATGTGCAATAAATCTAAGGCAGTAGATGTACTTACAATGCTTTTACCTTTATGAACACCTTTTGTTTGCTTACCCATTTGACATGCATCACATAGTTTGTTCTTTTGGTACTTGATGCTTGGTAAGCCTCGTACTAGTCCTTGGTTGGCCAACTTCCGGATGTTCTTCATATTGACATGTGCCAACCTTCTATGCCAAAGCCAAGACTCTTCTTCTTTTGACATGAAACACTTAATCAAAGCATTAGTAGCACTTTTAAATGATACTTGATAAATATTATCAACCCTTGTGCCTACTAGTACCGTGTCAAGTGTGTCAATGTGTTTAACCAAACATTGACTTGAATGAAATTCAATTGTGTAACCCGTATCACACAATTGACTGACACTTAGGAGATTAAAAGCCATCCCCTTGACTAGAAGGACATTCTTGATATGAAGACATTCGGATATATGAATGTCTCCAATTCCTACAACCTTAAGGCTACCATTATTACCAAAAGACACATTACCTCTACTTTTGTTTTGAATGGTAGTAAACAGTGATTTGTTCCCAGTCATGTGCTTGGAGCATCCACTATCAACAAACCAAGTTGATAGATGCTCCCCCTCGACCAATGCCTACAATACACGAAAAATAGAGGTTTTAGGTACCCAAATCTTGGGACCTAATGCTTCTACAACGAAAGACCTAGGAACCCATGCCTTGGTCATACCTTTCCTAGTTCCATGAACTCTAGAAACATGTGATCTACTATTTTGAGTTCTAGACATTAGAGAAATGAAACTCGACTCCTTGGGTTGATACCCTAACCCGGCTTTGTTGTAAACTGCCCTTTGGGCATTTAGAATCATGTCTAGAGTCTTAGAGCTAGTTGAGAATTTCTCAAGCATTTTCTTGAGTTTCTCAACCTCACCCTTTAAGGCCTTGTTCTCATCCTCAAGGACTTCTAGATGTAGGTCATCGACCTCATCTTCCCTAAGGGTCCTTAAGGTTTTTACTTCTTCTTTCAACAATTTATTTTCTGTTTTTGACTTTTTAAGCAATGTAGATAAGTGAGTGATAGTTTTATAACACTTTTCTATATGAGAAGAGGTTACCTCTTCATCATCCGAAGATGATGAAGCCGTGGTTGAAGCGCTTGAGTCATCACTCTCGGATTCTGACTCTTCCCTTGCCATGAGTGCCAATTGCCGAGTGCTCTTTTCCATCTTCTCTTCTTCCTCCGATGAGCTTGATGAGGACTCATCCCAAGTGGCCTTGAGAGCCTTCTTCTTCTTGGCTCTTTCCTCCTTCCTTTTGGCTCGTTCCTCCTTCCTCTTTAGTTTCGGACACTCGCTCCGAATGTGTCCTTTCTTGCTACACTCATAACATGTAACATTAGATTTATCAAAATTTTGATCATTAGTTTTACCTTTTCCTTTGTATCTTCGGCCTCTTCTCATAATCCTCCTTACGAAGTTCGCCATCTCGCTTGATGATGATCCACTTTCATCATCGGATTCGGAAGAAGAGGTGGATGAGGAAATCTCCTTTTCTTTCTTCTTTTCCTTCTTCCTTCTTCCATCCTTGCTCTTTGGTCCTGCAAATAAAGCAATACCCTTCTCTTTTTGACCTTTGTTAGCAAGCTCATGAAGTTCCATCTCACAGAAAAATTCATCTAGTTTAACAATGGAAAGATCCTTGGATACCTTGTAGGCATCCACCATGGATGACCACAAGGCATTCCTAGGAAAAGCTTTTAGAGCATACCTTACGAGGTCACGGTTTTCTACTCGTTCATCCACCGAATGGAGACCATTGATGATCTCCTTGAACCTTCCATGTATCTCACTTACAGTTTCATTTTCCTTCATGACAAGGTTCTGTAGTTGGTTTAAGAACAAATCCCTCTTGGCGATCCGAGAGTCTCGAGTCCCTTCTTGGAGCTCGATGAGCTTGTTCCATAGATCCTTCGCACTTGTGAAAGGACCAACCTTGACAAGTTGATCCTTGGCTATCCCACATTGCAAAGTGACAACCGCCTTGGCATCGGCTTGTCCCTTGCGAGTTTGCTCGGTTGACCATCTCGATGAGTCAAGTTCCTTACCTTCTTCGTCCTTTGGAGGTGAGAATCCCTCCTTGACCGAGAACCACATGGAGATATCAGTCTTGAGGTAATACTCCATGCGACTCTTCCAATACTGGAAATCTGCTCCATCGAAGAACGGTGGTCTGTTGGTGCTGAATCCTTCCTTCATGGCCATCTTGTTGCTCCTTGGAATGTTAGTCCAGATGAAGAGCACCAGGCTCTGATACCACTTGTTGGGACCTTAGATGGCTAGAGGGGGGTGAATAGCCTCTTTGAAAAACACTAAACACAAATTACTTCAAGAACTTTGTTAGCACAGCGGAATTAGAAAACTAAAACAAGAAAGCACAGCACACTAACTCAGAGATTTACGAGGTTCGGGGATAACTTGCCCCTACTCCTCGGCGTGTCCGTAAGGTGGACGAATCCTCTTGATCTTTCGGTAGATCACACCCCGGAAGCTATCCGGCTAAAGGATTCTCCTTCTCGGTGGAGTAACCTCTCCACAAAGTCTTTAACAGCAGTAAGAAATTAAGCACAAGACTTACAGTAGTGGCTCAAGTGAAATGATCAAAGGAAGCTCACAGCCACAATCAGCGAAGAACAAGCACACTGCTTCAATCTTCCAGAGAGTTTTTCTCCACAGTGTTTTTCACAGCAAGAGCACCAAAAAGCATTGTCGCGAGAGCCTCTCCTCTCCACCTTCATATGCCTCTCTGCTCTGTAACGGATCTCTGCCAAACCTGCAGCAAATCCCTGCAAATCCCTGCAACCGTCCACGACGTCGCCAATCACGCTTCTTCCTTGTCTGATTGTCTCAGCTCCCACCAATGGCATCCTCGTTTCCACTGGTACCTCTGAGCTTGAACCTATCAGCACAAGTCAAGCTGATTTCGACCAAACGGCTGCCAGCAGATCGCAAACGAGACGTTGCTACCAAAACTGGTTTGTCCGCAGCGAGACACAGCAAAAGCTTTTTCGTCGCCTTCTACTAATGATCCTTAATTTGAATTCACCCAACATCAAGTAATCTGTAACCTGTAACTTCGAGAAAGCTTGCAGCAGATGGTTAGAAACGAAATAGGTAAAAGCAATTGCGAATCAGAAACAATAAGAGAAAGCGCATGCAAAACAAGCCATACTGTGGATCGGTCAGCAGACCGATCCACGCTTCTATTTATCGTCACTGATCGGTCTGGTGACCGATCAGGTGCTTGTCTGATCGGTCCCAAGACCGATCCACCCCTTCACGCGAATCTGGCACCGAAGCCTGATCGGTCTGTGGACCGATCAGGACTCAGCTGGATCGGTCCGTAAGACCGATCGGTATCCACCGCTATCGAGGATCATCGATCGGTCCCGGACCGATCGTATCCTCGATGTGCTCGAGTGTTATCGATCGATTCCCGGACCGACAAGATACACTCGATGTGCTCGAGTTTTGCTGATCGGTCCCGGACCGTCGATACACTCGATGAGTGTTGCTGATCGATGCGGTCGATCGATCAGCTGGATCGGTCCACTGATCAACGTGTGCCATCGGATCGGTCCGGACCGATCCAAAGCTGTGAGTCTCGAGTCAAGCTTCCAAGCTTGCTGCCCTCACCCCTGACGGTCCAGAGAGCGTGCTACCGAACCCTCTCCGACCATACATGCCAAGCTTCCACACTTGGACTTCCCAATTGCCTGGTTTCATTCACCAGGACTTTCCAATTGCCTGGCTTCACTCACCAGGACTTTCCAACTGCCTAACATCCCAGTTAGGACTTTCCCACTGCCTGGCTTCACTCACCAGGACTTTCCAACTACCTAACATCCCAGTTAGGACTTTCCCATTGCCTGGCTTCACTCACCAGGACTTTCCCGTGCCAAGCTCCTCGCTTGGACTTTTCCCAATCAGGTCAATCAGGTTAACCAAGTCAACCTTGATTAGTAATTAATCTGAGTTAATTTAATATCTGATTCAAACTTAAATCAGTGTCAACATTAAAACAACATCCAGGTCAGACTGTATCAACAATCAGGCCGTCGGTTCTGTTTAGAATAGGTAGCAAGATTCTTTAACAAGTTAACAGAACACCAAGTTATAAAAGAGGAACTTAGGGCTTGATTTACGCGAAACAAAATTCCTTCTCCTCTCTCACGCGACGACGATGGCGACTTCTCGGGCGGAGAACAAAGTCGCGGCTAGGGCATAGTTTTCCGGCGGCTGGCCAAGGTTCATCCGAGAGCTCTTCGCCTTCCCTAGATCCTCTCGTTGAGAAGAAGCTATAGGCACAAGGAGGGACCGAGAGCTCGAGTTCTCCGAAGCCCAAGAATTGATCTCGCCGGCTGTAAGTCAAAGAAAAGCCTAAGGTAAGTTGCTACTCACCTGCAGTAGGATAGCTCCGAGGTTTAATTCTTGATTTTCTCCTTGTTCCCGAAGCTTTGCATGAGTTTCCTTGCTTCCTCTATTTTCGGATCTTGTTCTCTTGAATTTGATGGTTTGCTTGTTTGTTTGTTTAGCTTATGGTTGCTTGCTTCGGATTTTGCTGTTCTAGGCAATGAGCATGAGAAACAATTCAGATTTTCGGTTTCCGGTAGCAATTCCTTTTTGTTTCTGCCGTGGAATTCTTCAAGGAGATGAGAGGAGGTTTTAAATAAACTTTGAGCATGTAGTTTGGTTATTTCTGGTTGAATTGATGTGGCTGCCGTGCACCTCAAAGAGGAGAATTAAGGTGGCTAGTTTTCTGGACGGGGTTTCTTGAGGGTTTGAACAGAACGATGGGTTTTAAGCTGTGATAAAAGATGCCTCATTCTTCTGTTGTTCATGGAAAATGATGAATAGAATTGATCTAGTTGTGTTTCCTCTTACCAGATGTCTAGTTGCCCATAACAATTATGTGTGCAATGGAATGCCCTTTGTTTGGTAATGCTGGTAATTTGTTGTGGTTACTAAAGTTATACAGGAATTTTTATCATGACCAGGAATAGGAAGTTTCAATTAAGCTTGGTTTAACGTAGGGTACATCTAGAGGAGTATGATCAAGAACAGATATGGTGATAAATGTTTAAGGGTAGAGATTTCTCCCCATGGCTAGAAATTTACTTATTCTCGTTTAGATTTAGGCAGAGCAATCAGTTATTAAGTTCATGCTTGGTTTATGTTCTAATTGCTTGTACACGTGAAGCAGTAGGTGATGATCTGGTATGCATAGATTTGGGGCCAGGATGTTCTTGGACATGATTTACAAAAAAACAATTTCAAGATTTAGTAACATAGTATGCAGAATTTAGTAGTATAGTGCAGAATTTTAGTACAGTTTTCTCCATTAAGTGCAGACTTTTCTTTAAGGATTTAGTACTTTAGCAGTGCAGATTTTTGATAAGCTTAGTACGCAGATTTTGTTAAGCTTAGTATGCCGATTTTAGGTAAGCTTAGTATGCAGAGTTTTGATAAGCTTAGTATGCAGACTTCTGTTCAGTTAGTATGCAGATTTTTATTAAGCTAGTATGCAGATTTCTGTTAAGCAAGTGCAGATTTTGTTAAGCTAGTATGCAGATTTCTATTAAGCTATTATGCAGATTTTTATTGAGCTAGTATCCAGAATTCTGTTAAGTTTTAGTGCAGATTTTTGATAACTATTATATGTGCATATTTCTTTTGTATTCTATGCATGATTATGTGTTACATAGTTAGTTTCATTCATAGATGCATACGAAAGATACCCTGTAACAACCACCCTTCTTACTACTACTCTCTAAGGGCGACCGTTACCTAACTCCTACTCTACTTACTAGTGTCACTTATGCTATTATTAGCGACACTTAGATTTATCATGGTTCAGAGAAATTCCTACCGAAAAATTTCGGCAGAGCCTCCCCTGTACCGGTGACCAAATCTATAATACACAAGATATATACACAGCCACATGCGGCTGGATCACAATTTATTCACAACCACGCAGTAATAAATCATATCATAATCAAAAACTAATCTAGCAACATGAACTAAACTCAAGCTCCCAGAATGAAGCATAATAAGCTACAATGCACATCAAACTCAATCATAAACTCATAATTTCATAACAGAAATAAGGAAAATAAACTAGACATAAACTCTAAATAAATAAGTCCTGCAGGTTTGATAACACTCTTTGGATCCCTCCATAGTCGCAGTCATCACACCTTCATCACCACCACCATCCTGTCGCCTCCCTTTCATATCTTAGCTTTTCCTTTATCTGCGGTAGGAGGAAAAAACCAAAAGATCTATAAGCGAAAACGCTTAGTAAGTACTAATCTATCTCACAAAACTCGAAATGCATAAATGTAATGCAATAATACTGAAACTGAAATGCTAAAGCCAATCTTCATGTGCTCATGGTATGCAGAAAATGAAACTGAATACTAAACATGCTCACTATCTAACAGGATAATAAGAAATGAACACTGTAAACTTAGAATTAAAGAAACTAACTTTTTATTTATTCTAAGCATAAAACTTATTATATTTTCTTATATCCTTGTAATAGAAATTAATCTTTTAATTTCTATCTTTTACTTTCTTCTTCTTTCTTTCTTTTACTTAACTTTTCTTTTCTTCTTACTTTTCTTTTCTTTTCTTCTTTCTTTTCTTTTCCTTTCTTCTTCTTTGGTTTTCTTTTCTTTGGGCCCAGGCTTAGTACCATCTCATGCGCGTTCCCTAATAGGTTGGGGTTGCGAGCCACCAATCCTAAAAGAGCAGACCTCGGTCTACCAGGGCCAAGACCTCAGAAATGGTCACCTGGATTTGTTTAACGACAAGCTCTTGGATGTCGGGTACTAGCCTCTTGCTTGACTTACTTGTTATCTTTCTTATTCTTTTGTCTTCCTTATTATCTTTTATTAAAGATTGTGGGAGTCCTTTAAATATACTTAACAAGTATGGGTGTATAATCAACTAACCATGCTATATAACAGAATAAAACAAGTAACTTGAAGCTTACTGATCATGCTATAAGCTAAACTAAAGAAAGCGATTTAAAGCCTTTGAATCATACGGTGAAAATATGGCAAAGGATGCTATTTTAGTGCTTCTAAACATGCTGTAAAATCAAGTATGGGATGATTCTAATCATGCTATAAATAAAGCAAAAGAAAGCTAATTCAAACTTGCTAATCATGCTATAAAATAGAGCAAAAGAAAGCTAATTCGGACTTACTAAACATGCTATAAAATAGAACAAAAGAAAGCTAACTTGGACTTACTAAACATGCTATAAAATAGAGCAAAAGAAGACTAATATGATCTTACTAATCATGCTACCAAATAGAGCAAAAGAAAACTAATTTGATCTTGCCTTGATGCATACCAGAAGCAATACTTGAAGCAATTACCAGAAGGAATAGATTGCTATTAAAATAAAACATATGTCATGCTTAAAGAATTCTGCACTTAATGAACAACAAACAACAGTGCTAAATGTATTGTTCCCTTCTAACTATCTACTGCAATTACCAAAAACAGACCCAATCCGTAAGCTCCAGATGGCTTGGTTCATGCCCGCAGAAATGCAAATGGCATGGGGCTGTTCTAAGCTCCAAATGAAGCTGTTCATATCCCTATTTTTGCAAAATTTCAAGTTGAACTTGCTGCCCATTTGAGGTACACGGCAGCTACATCAAACCAACACCGCCCAATCTAAGCATCATGCTCACAAACAAAGAGAAGCAACCAAATCTCGGAACCACTCTAGGGTTTCCAACAAGCTCCAGAAAACAGGGAACAAAACCGAAACAAGCAACTCATGGCAGCAAAAGATGTGCAGGTTAATCCGAATCAAAAAGGAAACTAAACCCTAAATCAAACCTGTCCTTCATGCCTAAACTGAACTAACTCTTCTCTTCTTCCTTTAGGGTTCACGACAGCAAACCGAAAACTAAACTTCTTCACGGCAAAATTCAAGAAAACAAGGAAACAAAACCGAAAGATCGGAGCAACTCCTACCACAGGTGAGTAGTACTTACCCCTTGTTCTTGCACTTACAACCGAGAAGGAGGAAGGGGCGATTAGGGTTCCGGGTGGAGCTCGAAATCTCGGTCTCCTCTTGTGCTCGCGGGCTCTCTTCGACTGGAGGAACTCGGGTCCGCAAGGTTCGCGGAAGAAGCCTTCGCCGGCCACCGGAAAGAAGCTCCATTTGCCTTCCGCCCGAGCCCGCCGTCGGGAGAGGGAGAAGTTGGGAAAAGACTTAAACCTTCTCTTATAATCTAGGGTTTCCATTATAACTATACTTTATATCCAATTCTCTCCATATTAGGTTGACAAAGTCCGTGTAGCTCAGCTGGTTTGGGCCGGTTTTGCTTAAAGCCCAGCTCATGGGTTCGAATCCCAGCCGCGCACTTTTATTCCCCTTTTATTCAAAACGCTCTAACTATAGCTTAAATATATTCCACCTCCTATATAATTAACAAAGCTTTTGTAGACCGGTTGGTTTGCTGCGCTTTGACTAAGTCAAGGCTCGCGGATTCGAGTCTCGGCTGCCACTATTTTCCTTCTTATTTATTCTTATTCCTAACTACTACTTATATACATATTGCTCCATATACAACTAACAAAAACTCGCTGGCTTAGTTGGTCAGGCCGGTTTTGGCTTGGGTCAGTCTGACCCGAGGTCCCGGGTTCAAACCTCACTTCCAGCGCTTTTTGCCTAAACTTCTTTGGTTTTGTAAAAATGCTAAACGACCTCCAAAAATTACGCAAAAATACTCTAAAAATCTCTAGAATATTTTAAAAGCATTTTCAAATATCTTTATGGACATTTGAAACTCAGAATAGGAAAAATTGGGTCGTTACAATCCCCCATACCTTATAAAAAGTTCGTCCTCGAACTTAGAATAGCTCTGGATACTTCTGTCTCATACTGTCCTCCCGCTTCCAAGTGATTTCCTCGTGCTTCTGGTTCTGCCAGACGACCTTCACTAGTGGTACTTCTTTGTTTCTCAATCTCTTAATTGCTCTGTCCACTATCTGTGTAGGTCTACTCTCATAACTAAGATCCTCTTGGATCTGCACTAACTGAGGCTGAATCACTTGGGTCGGGTCGTGGAGACACTTCTTTAGCATGGAGACATGAAATACATTGTGTATTGCTGACAAGTCTTGTGGCAAGTCCAACTTGTAAGCTACTTTCCCAATCCTCTCTATGATCGGGTAAGGTCCTACATAGCGAGGACTTAATTTGCCCTTCTTGCCAAATCTCATCACTCCCTTCATAGGAGCGACCTTGAGGAAAACCGAATCTCCTACTTGAAACTCCAATGGCCTACGACGTGTGTCAGCATAACTCTTCTGTCTGCTCTGGGCAGTCTCAATTCTCTGTCTGATTTTCTGGATCGCCTGAGTGGTCTCGTCTATCATCTCTGTCTGAATGCCTAGCTCCACTTCCATCTCTTTTCTCTCTCCTGCTTCTTGCCAGCATATGGGTGATTTGCATTTCCTGCCATACAGTGCCTCATAAGGTGCCATCTTGATGGTGGCCTGATAGCTATTGTTGTAGGCGAATTCAGCTAAGCACAAATACTTGCACCAACTTCCCTTGAAATCCAGCGCACAAGATCTGCGCATATCTTCTAAAATCTAATTCACTCGCTCTGTCTGTCCATCAGTCTGTGGATGGAAAACTGTGCTGAACTTGAATTTGGTGCCTAGTGCATTCTGAACGCACTCCCAAAAGTGTGAGGTGAAGCGCCCATATCTATCAGAAATAATAGATTTAGGAACTCCATGAAGTCTGACTACCTCTTTAACATATAGCTGGCTAACTGCTCTATGGAGTGGTACACCTTGATGGCTAGGAAATGAGCTGACTTGGTCAATCGGTCTACTATTACCCATATCGCATCATATCCATTGGTGGTTCTTGGAAGACCTGTTATGAAGTCCATGGAAATGTCTTCCCATTTCCATTCTGGTATTGGAAGAGACTGAAGAACTCCTCCTGGTCTTTGGTGTTCTGCTTTTGACTCTCTGGCATGTCAAGCAGGTACTGACATATTTAGCAACGTCTCTCTTGAGTCCTGCCCACCAGAACCTCTGTTTCACATCTTGGTACATCTTAGAAGAACCAGGATGTATGGAATATGGTGTACTGTGAGCTTCCTCTAAGATCTTCTTTCTCAGTTCTTCATCATTGGGCACGTAAATGCGACTCCCCTGATAAAGAATTCCGCTATCTGTCACTCTAAACTCTGAGTTGTCTTCTTTCTGTATCCCTTGCTTGATCTTCTGGATGTCCGAATCTTCACTTTGCTTTCTCTGCATCTCCACAAGCAATGTCGACTCTAAGGTCAATGCAGAGAGTTGTCCTTCAATAATTTCAGGTCTAAAATCCGACAACTCCTTCTGCAGTGGCAGAGCTAATGATGACAAAGACATCAGGGATGCACTGGATTTTCTGCTAAGTGCATCTGCCACTTTGTTAGCTTTGCTTGGGTGGTAGAGGATTTCACAGTCGTAATCTTTGACCAACTCCAGCCACCTGCGCTGTCTCATGTTTAAGTCCTTCTGAGTGAAGAAGTACTTAAGACTCTGATAATATGTGAAGATTCTACACTGAACTCCATACAAATAATGTCGCCAGAGTTTAAGTGCAAAAACCACAGCTGCCAGCTCAAGATCATGAGTAGAGTAGTTCTTCTCATAATCTTTGAGTTGTCTGGAAGCATAAGCTATGACTTTTCCTTCTTGCATGAGTACAGCTCCTAAGCCCATCTTGGAAGCATCACTGTAGATGTCAAAACTCTTGTCGCTCTGTGGAACAGTCAGAATAGGAGCACTGATCAATCTCTTCTTTAGCACTTCGAAACTTTGCTCACATTTATCTGACCATTCGAATCTCTTGTTCTTTCTGGTGAGGGTTGTTAGTGGAGAGGCTATCCTGGAAAAGTCCCCCACGAACTTCCTGTAGTACCCAGCTAAACTAAGGAAGCTTCTGATCTCTCTGACGTTCTTGGGTCTACTCCAGTTGTTGACCGCTTCCACCTTGGCTGGATCCACTTGAATACCTTTTTCCAGAAATAATGTGACTTAAAAACGCCACCTGATTTAACCAGAACTCGCACTTTGAGAATTTAGCATAAAGCTACTTTTGCTGAAGGGTCTACAATACTATTCTCAAATGCATGTCATGCTCCTTTGGGGTCCTTGAATAGACTAGAATGTCGTCGAAGAATCCGATGACAAATTTATCAAGGTATTCTCTGAACACTTTGTTCATTAAGTCCCTGAAGACTGCAGCTGCATTAGTCACTCCAAAAGGCATGACTACAAATTTTGTAGTGTCTAGATCTGGTCCTGGAAACTGTTCTGAATGTATCACTTTCTTTCACTTCTAACTAATGATACCCAGAGCGCAGGTGTATTTTTAAAAACACTATTGCCCTTTTTAGTTGATCATATAGATCATCTATTCTGGAATGAGGGTACTTGTCCTTAACTGTTACTTTGCTCAACGCTCTAAAATCTATGCACATTAGCATGGATCCGTCTTTCTTCTTAACGAACAACTCTGGAGCTTCCTGGGGTGAGTGACTAGGGCGAATGAAGCCTTTGTCAAATAACTCCTATAGTTGTTCTTGTAACTCCTTCAGCTCTGCTGGAGACATGCGATACGGAACTTTTGAAATTGGACCGGTTCCAGGAACCAATTCAATCTCAAATCCACTCATTTATTGGGAGGTAGTCCAGGTAGATCTGCTGAGAACACTTCGGGATATTCGCAAACCACCCGAACCCCCCTCTGTCTTACCTTCTTTCTGTTCTTCTACACTTACTTGACTGGGGTCTCTGTTTTCCCACTGTCTTGTCTTCTATCTTGGCTGACTTGAACTCTATAAACTCCTCTTAGTGCTTGTTGGTGATAGAACTCTTCATAGAACTCTAACTGAAAATCTGCCCAGCTCATCTGATCGGCTGCTCTCTTGGTCTTTATCCTCTCCCACCACATACGAGCATCTCCAGACAGGCAGAAAGAGGCGCACTTGACCTTCTCGACTTCTGGCCAGTCAAGAATCTCCATTGTGCTCTCAAGTGTCTTGAACCAAGCCTGGGCATCCCAAGGCTCAGTCGTGCCTGAGAATCTTTCTGGTTTCAGCTTCAGCCACTGGATAAGGTATGCTTCTGGTCTTCTAGGTGTTGTGGCGACTGCCAGGGCAACCGATAAGACTTCAGTCACCACTGGGGTTTCCACATTAATGGTTGGGGGAGTGGGAGTAGCTGGTTTCTGATTGGCCATTAGATTGGCAATCACTTGCTGTTGTTCTGCTACTTGTCTCTAGAGTTAGGCAACAACTTCAGAGAGATTAGGCTCAGTTGATCTAAGCTCTTCATTCTCCTGATCTTGGTTCTCAGTACCAGCGGTACGAGGACGTCCTCTTCTTGACATCAAGTCAGGCAGAGGAAAAGAAAACTTACAATTATCACTATACTTTCTAGATATATCTTACTTATACATGATTCTTGACTTTCAACACCTATGAGTAGGTACTTCTAAACATTTCTCTATCCTTTCTAAACATACATAAATATGAATAAAGAAAAGGGAAACTAAATCTCCTATCTTACTTTAGTACTCAAAAAAACAGTACTCTATAATGCAGTTAATAATAAGGAAAGCAGAATAAAGAAAGGATTTAAATACTTTCTTACTTGGAGACGGCGAGGATGATGCTGATGTGTGTGTGATGCTGGAGAATGGAACACTGCTCTGATACCAACTGTAACAACCACCCTTCTTACTACTACTCTCTAAGGGCGACCGTTACCTAACTCCTACTCTACTTACTAGTGTCACTTATGCTATTATTAGCGACACTTAGATTTATCATGGTTCAGAGAAATTCCTACCGAAAAATTTCGGCAGAGCCTCCCCTGTACCGGTGACCAAATATATAATACACAAGATATATACACAGCCACATGCGGCTGGATCACAATTTATTCACAACCACGCAGTAATAAATCATATCATAATCAAAAACTAATCTAGCAACATGAACTAAACTCAAGCTCCCAGAATGAAGCATAATAAGCTACAATGCACATCAAACTCAATCATAAACTCATAATTTCATAACAGAAATAAGGAAAATAAACTAGACATAAACTCTAAATAAATAAGTCCTGCAGGTTTGATAACACTCTTTGGATCCCTCCATAGTCGCAGTCATCACACACCTTCATCACCACCACCATCCTGTCGCCTCCCTTTCATATCTTAGCTTTTCCTTTATCTGCGGTAGGAGGAAAAAACCAAAAGATCTATAAGCGAAAACGCTTAGTAAGTACTAATCTATCTCACAAAACTCGAAATGCATAAATGTAATGCAATAATACTGAAACTGAAATGCTAAAGCCAATCTGCATGTGCTCATGGTATACAGAAAATGAAACTGAATACTAAACATGCTCACTATCTAACAGGATAATAAGAAATGAACACTGTAAACTTAGAATTAAAGAAACTAACTTTTTATTTATTCTAAGCATAAAACTTATTATATTTTCTTATATCCTTGTAATAGAAATTAATCTTTTAATTTCTATCTTTTACTTTCTTCTTCTTTCTTTCTTTTACTTAACTTTTCTTTTCTTCTTACTTTTCTTTTCTTTTCTTCTTTCTTTTCTTTTCCTTTCTTCTTCTTTGGTTTTCTTTTCTTTGGGCCCAGGCTTAGTACCATCTCATGCGCGTTCCCTAATAGGTTGGGGTTGCGAGCCACCAATCCTAAAAGAGCAGACCTCGGTCTACCAGGGCTAAGACCTCGGAAATGGTCACCTGGATTTGTTTAACGACAAGCTCTTGGATGTCGGGTACTAGCCTCTTGCTTGACTTACTTGTTATCTTTCTTATTCTTTTGTCTTCCTTATTATCTTTTATTAAAGATTGTGGGAGTCCTTTAAATATACTTAACAAGTATGGGTGTATAATCAACTAACCATGCTATATAACAGAATAAAACAAGTAACTTGAAGCTTACTGATCATGCTATAAGCTAAACTAAAGAAAGCGATTTAAAGCCTTTGAATCATACGGTGAAAACATGGCAAAGGATGCTATTTTAGTGCTTCTAAACATGCTGTAAAATCAAGTATGGGATGATTCTAATCATGCTATAAATAAAGCAAAAGAAAGCTAATTCAAACTTGCTAATCATGCTATAAAATAGAGCAAAAGAAAGCTAATTCGGACTTACTAAACATGCTATAAAATAGAACAAAAGAAAGCTAACTTGGACTTACTAAACATGCTATAAAATAGAGCAAAAGAAGACTAATATGATCTTACTAATCATGCTACCAAATAGAGCAAAAGAAAACTAATTTGATCTTGCCTTGATGCATACCAGAAGCAATACTTGAAGCAATTACCAGAAGGAATAGATTGCTATTAAAATAAAACATATGTCATGCTTAAAGAATTCTGCACTTAATGAACAACAAACAACAGTGCTAAATGTATTGTTCCCTTCTAACTATCTACTGCAATTACCAAAAACAGACCCAATCCGTAAGCTCCAGATGGCTTGGTTCATGCCCGCAGAAATGCAAATGGCATGGGGTTGTTCTAAGCTCCAAATGAAGCTGTTCATATCCCTGTTTTTGCAAAATTTCAAGTTGAACTTGCTGCCCATTTGAGGTACACGACAGCTACATCAAACCAACACCGCCCAATCTAAGCATCATGCTCACAAACAAAGAGAAGCAACCAAATCTCGGAACCACTCTAGGGTTTCCAACAAGCTCCAGAAAACAGGGAACAAAACCGAAACAAGCAACTCATGGCAGCAAAAGATGTGCAGGTTAATCCGAATCAAAAAGGAAACTAAACCCTAAATCAAACCTGTCCTTCATGCCTAAACTGAACTAACTCTTCTCTTCTTCCTTTAGGGTTCACGACAGCAAACCGAAAACTAAACTTCTTCACGGCAAAATTCAAGAAAACAAGGAAACAAAACCGAAAGATCGGAGCAACTCCTACCACAGGTGAGTAGTACTTACCCCTTGTTCTTGCACTTACAACCGAGAAGGAGGAAGGGGCGATTAGGGTTCCGGGTGGAGCTCGAAATCTCGGTCTCCTCTTGTGCTCGCGGGCTCTCTTCGACGGGAGGAACTCGGGTCCGCAAGGTTCGCCGGAAGAAGCCTTCGCCGGCCGCCGGAAAGAAGCTCCAAAGTGGCTGCGTTTCCGCCCGAGCACAGCGCCGTCGCGTCGGGAGAGGAGGAAAGTTAGGTTTTGGGGAAAAGAAAACTTAAACCTTCTCTTATAATTCGGGTTTTTCCATTATAACTATACTTTATATCCAATTCTCTCCATATTAGGTTGACAAAGTCCATGTAGCTCAGCTGGTTTGGGCCGGTTTTACTTAAAGCCCAGCTCATGGGTTCGAATCCCAGCCGCGCACTTTTATTCCCCTTTTATTCAAAACGCTCTAACTATAGCTTAAATATATTCCACCTCCTATATAATTAACAAAGCTTTTGTAGACTGGTTGGTTTGCTGCGCTTTGACTAAGTCAAGGCTCGCGGATTCGAGTCTCGGCTGCCACTATTTTCCTTCTTATTTATTCTTATTCCTAACTACTACTTATATACATATTGCTCCATATACAACTAACAAAAACTCGCTGGCTTAGTTGGTCAGGCTGGTTTTGGCTTGGGTCAGTCTGACCCGAGGTCCCGGGTTCAAACCTCACTTCCAACGCTTTTTGCCTAAACTTCTTTGGTTTTGTAAAAATGCTAAACGACCTCCAAAAATTACGCAAAAATACTCTAAAAATTTCTAAAAATCTCTAGAATATTTTAAAAGCATTTTCAAATATCTTTATGGACATTTGAAACTCAGAATAGGAAAAATTGGGTCGTTACATACCCTAACAGTATTTTGGGTTTAAGAAAAGTATAAGAAAGATAAAGAAAAGTATAAGAAAGATAAAGAAGAGAAAGAAAAGGCCGAGGCCTTAAGTAGATCCCAAAAGTCAAGACTTTATAGATTTTGGCACACAAGGTGCCTATTAAAATGCCAAGGCATTTAAAGAAGAAGTAATTAAGATTATAAGTATTTTACTTTTAAGAAGAGGCTAGTACCCAACTTCCGAGGTTGTCGTTAAACAAATCCAGGTGTCCAATTCCGAGGTCTTGGCCCTGGTAGACCGAGGTCTGCTCTTTTAGGATTGGTGGCTCGCTACCCCAACCTATTAGGGAACGCGCATAAGATGGTACTATGTCTGGGCCCAAGAAGAAGTTGATTATTATTTTGAAGTATTATAAGTATAAGTTTTTGAACAAGTAAAATGAGTTTTACATAAACATAAAGTATTAAAGATTAAGTTAGAACAAATGAAATAAGTTTCATATGGTTCTAAAAATCAGTAAGTTTAGTTCCTTATTCTACCATGTTTATCTAGTAGATGAGTAGTTTTCATGTTTACCTATTAGATGAGCAGCATGATTAACTATTAGTATTGCATGAGTAGATTCCTTAGCTTTTCTTTGCTATTAGTTTGACATGAGCAGTTATGTTTATGCTTTATTTATTTTTAGAGCATATAGTTTCTAGTTCTTTTCGTATACATGCACATTCATGATTTTGTGAGTTAGATAGCGCTTACTAAGCAAATTTTGCTTATAGACTACACTTCCTCTTACTGCAGATAAAGGAAAAGAAAAGATTTAGCAAGGAAGGCGACAAGGTGGCGCGGATGGTGTGTGATGCCAGGACTATGGAAGTCTTGGGACTTAGTTTCAGAATTTATTAAGATTGCCATTTATTAAGAATGTATTAGATGAGTCATTTAGACTTCCGCTGTTAGTTAATCGTATGTTTTTATTTTGTTTCCTCTATTCATTACTTGCATGATTTGTTTTCATTAAACTGCGTGGTGATGTTGTTCCTTTTGTGTGTTTGATATGTGTTCCAGCCGCCTGTGGCTGTGTATATTATGTTATGTATTAATGATCATGGTCACCGGTACAGGGGAGATTCTGTCGAAATTTTTCGGTAGGGTTTCCATGTGATTTTAAATCATACCGGTTAAGTAGAGTTAGTAGTTAAGTAACGGTCATCCTTAGAGTGTAGTAGTAGTAAGAAGGGTGGTTGTTACAAAAGCCAATCTTTGAAATAGATATTTAATCAACTTCTGTAATATGGTATAACTTAGGAAGATCACGTTGGTTAAACTTGGAGTAAACATGATAAGTATTGTTTCCAATCCAAGTTTGACTTCTGAAGAGCAACTTGGATTAATAATGTTAAGCATCATTTGCAATTCAAGTTTAACTTCAGTAGAGCATATGGGTAGCTAGGGTAAATTCTGTGCTTGTACAAATTTTTGTAAAGGGGAATTAGAACAGTATTCCAAGTAGCAACCAACATAGGGATAGAGGATAGCACTTCCATTTAGTAGAATTAGATACTAAAAGGGATAGCAATCTGTCACAACCGTTGTGGGGTAGTATTGATATTGAATTAAACTTCCTATATGTGCATAGGGATAGAGGAAGGGCAATAGGTAATTCTAATTATATCAATTAGTATCACAACGAAACCGAACTCCTAGAATACTTCTCTTGACCAAGATTCCTCAATCAACTTTCTCTCCCTTTTTAATTCACCTCTCTTTCTCTCTACTTTAAGTGCATAGATCCTTAACTCCTGATCATTTAGCTAATTCATTGTGTTTGGTCTCTAGTGCTTATATCTAGTGATTTTAGGTTCAATATCTTTTATTATTTGATGACAATTATGCACTTACGAGTTGTACACATCAGAGATTAAGAAATACAAAGATTAATAAAATGATGACACAGTCTTTGTCTCATGAATAAATCGGAAAAAGTTATACTAGATATTAGACACATAAAAGTTAGGTTAGATCTTGACATTCTCATCACTTTGATAGCAATTATGTGAAGGTACTGGAAATCTATTCTGTTTAAATTCCCAGTACAAAAATTGTACAAGTATAGAACTTTTCCTAGCAACCCACATGTTCAATTAGACATGTGTTTGATCAATCAAGTAAGTTCTTGATGGATCAAAGCACACCTTGATCGAAGTACAAGATCACTGGCCTCTTGTGTTGGTATTCAAAATCGATACGAAGAAAACAAAACTAATTACGCAGCGAAATTATAGAACTAGTTGTACCTTTTCTTTGTAGCTAAAGACCTCATGATCTTCTACCGTATTCCTATCCTCTTCTTAGACATCGTGTGGGTGATGATCTACCAAGACAACACCACCCTCCTTCTCTTCTCGGTTTCCTAACCGTCGGCTACAAAAGGAGGCTCTAGGATGGGGCACCTTCTAATCTTCTTCTTCTTCTTCTTCCTTTTCTTCAAGCTGCCGCCCACCAAGGGAGAAGGGGCGCCACCCCTAAGCAAAGAGGAGGGAGGCGCTAGCCCTAAGCAAAGAGGAAAGGGTGCCAACCCTTGTTGTGGAGGAGGAGGGGCGCCGACCACAAGAAAGAGATGTGGTCGACCCTAGGAGGAGATGTGGCTGGCCCTAGCAAGGGAAGAGGGCTCCAACCACAAGGAGGAAGGGAAATTTCGAAAAATTAGAAAGTTAAGTTTTTGGGGCCGCCACCTACTCCTTTTAATAGGCTTGCCGTCAGTTACAAAAAAAAGAAAAAATAACAGAATTTTGTTTACAAAAAATCTAAACCAAACTATGTTAAATTAAACCAAGTTTAACCAAACCATATTAAGTTAAATCAAACCAAGTTAAGTTAAATCAAACCAAGTTAAGTAAACCAAACCAAGTTAGGTTAAACCAAACCAAGTTCAGCTAAACCCAGTTAAACCAAACCAAGTTAAGTTAAACCAAACTAAGTTAAACAAAACCAAGTTAAGTTAAACCAAACCAAGTTAAGTTAAACCAAACAAAGTTGTAGAAGTGTGGATGCGAGGCTTTATATAGAGGCTACAATAGATACCTAGAGGAGGAATTGGTTTAGGCATCCTGATGGGCTTGAGCTTCCTGTGTTCGGCCCGAACACCCAACACAAGTCCCTCAATAATAACCCATACCACTAAAGGGTTAATATTAAACTAACGCACCAATCTCATATTGCAATATGGACTCCTTCTTATCATGAGTGCGTTAATCTCCCCTTGTTTAAGAAATCATATGTCCGTTAATTAAATGAGTTACTGACAACTCAATTAATTAACATCTGATTCCAAGAATAGTACCACTCAACTTTATTATAATGCTAGACTAAGTCCGCCTGCAGGGTTTACATGATAACCTTATAAGTTCCTTAAGGGGACATCATCAATCTAAATAATTAGGACATAGATTCCTTCTATAATCAACAACACGCCATATAAATAGTACTATTTCCCAACTCAACGGACCTATTAATTTAACAAATAAATCTCACCCATTGATAATTAAAAAAAATTACTACTAAATATACGTGCTTGTTATTAAATAGGGATTAAGAGGACGGACATCCATAATAACAGAGGTTCAGTTCTTTTATATAGTTAGTATAAATCGAACAACCTCAAATGGTCCTGCTCAATACACACATAGTGTACTAGTGTAATGTTATAGTCAAGACAAACTAATACCAAATTACACTATAATCGTTCCAATGGTTTGTCCCTATCTATCTTGGTTGTGAACTACTATTTATAATTTATAAGGAACCGATAATATGATCTTTTGTGTGGCACCACACACCATGTTATCTACAATATAAATTAAATGGGCAACTGCATCGACATATATATAAATATAAAATGCAAACATTTGACCAAAGTGATTCTCATTTTAAAATATTTCAAAATAGATGTTCATACAAAAGCTAGGCTTATAGTATACATCCCAGCAATCTACCACTTATACTAAAAGACTATGCTTCCATAAATGCTGCCATATATCTGATTCTCATCCCTTCAACATGTCTATCAAAAGCTCTCGCCAGAAGGGCCTTAGTGAAAGGATCTGCCAGGTTATCTGCTGATGAAATCTTGGTGACAACAACCTCTCCTCATTTTACCATGTCTCGTATCAGGTGGTACTTGCGTTCAATGTGTTTACTTGCCTTATGGGCTCGTGGTTCCTTCGATTTTTCTACTGCACCACTGTTGTCACAATAAATTGTGATTACTTTGGGCAAACCAGGAATCACATCTAAGTCCATCAAGAAGTTTCTAAGCCATACTGCTTCTTTGGCTGCCTCAGAGGCTACCACATACTTAGCTTCTATTGTGGAGTCTGAAACACATTTCTGCATAACACTCCTCCATGCTATGGCTCCACCTTCCAAAGTAAACACATACCCCGAGGTTGATTTACTGCTGTCCCCGTCTGATTGAATGTGGAATGTTCGACCCGTGTAACCCTCAAGAAGCAAATCATCTGCCTGGTAAACTAGTATATAATCTCTATTCCTTTTCAAGAACTTTAATATATGCTTTACGGCTGTTAGTCAGAGCCCTAGAGCCAATCATATGATGATTGTTGTATGAACTTGATGTATCATATTCCTATATATTTATAAAGATAATTCTTTATGGTTATTATACTTACTTGTATTGGTGCCAAATAACTAAGTATAATATCATTCTTGAGTAGAAAGTTCTTATTTATATCAATCAATTGGTTGAATTGATAGTGAGATGATGTAGAGAACACTAATCTTAATCATTCCTAGTCAAGTATTAATATTCAAGGGTAATGTTAATGCGATGAGACTAGCATGTAGGTCAACTCGATGACTTGATCTCACAAGTCATGGATATAGTGATATCAAGTTGATACATGGGTATGCATTGGAGAATGTACACTGAATGATCTGCCATGAGAAAATATCATGGATCATTATATGAGTGTCATATACTTTCTCATGTGACTATTAGTATGACTATGAGTCCTTGGACCTGAAGTCACCATGGTTCCCTACATAAGGAGTTGCATACTTTGGCTTCATCAAACGTCAGCCATAATTGGGTGGACTATAAAGGCAATTACTAGGTGTGCATCAAATTATGCGGAGGGATGTGAGTAATGTAGATGGGATCTATCCCTCCTATATGACGGGAGTGGCATCATGATTTTGATAGAGTGAGACCACTAAGTGCATGGTCATGCCCAAATAAGTTAATATGAGATATTGAGCTCAATTGTTTAGAGTGAGTCTACTTAGAGTTCAAGATATAGATTGATTATTGTATGACACGATCTATGCCTCAATTGATCAATCTAGATGTTAAGGATAGAAGGACATTGTCACATATTGTGAGAGTCACAATTAGTAGTCACAAAGGTGATGTTGGATCTCAACATTCTTGTGACTTCGGTAGTAATGATGTGTGGCTAGATACTGCTCATTACTTATGTTTCTAAATGAGTTTAGAGCATTGCCAACGTTACAAGAACCTATAGGGTCACACACAAAGGGCAATTAGATGGAGAATAGGTTCATATTATGAACCAAGAGGATTAGGTTCATGTGATGAACCAAATTGGATTAAGAGTAATCCAAATTAGATTAATTGAGTTGGACTCAATTTGATTCATGTGTCCAATGAGTCTAATTTAGATTATGACTCATTGAATCAATTTAATCTAATAGATAGAGATACATTAAATCAAATTGACTTGAATCAATGGTTAGATTTGATCAACCATGGGAGATAAATGGGTCAAGTTTGACTTGACTTGAGAGGGAAGATGAAGGGTCAAGTTTGGCTTGACCAAATGCCACCTCATTGTGACTTGGCATAGGGCCGGCCAATAATGGTGTTTCACATCATCAAGGCGACTTCATTGTGTGCCACCTCATGAGGGAGACCAAGAGTCATGACTCTTGGTATTACATGGAGGTATAAGAACCTCTAAACGTGGCTGGCCACATTAGTGATGTGAGTTACATTTTGTGTACTCATTCAAGAGTTCATCTTCTTCCTCCTCTCTTCTCTCTTCTCCCTCTCATCCTCCATTGCCGTGACCACCAAGAGTGCTAGCACACTCTAAGTGGTTCTTCTCCACCTTTTGTTCTTGTGGATACTTGTAGAGGAGTGTTCACTTCTACGAGATTCAACATCTTTTTGGACGAGCGGGATAAGCGAAGGGCTTCGCTATAAAGGTATACTCTCTTTTCATGTATATTTAAGGTAGATCTAGTGTAGAAACATGTACATGATTTAATTTTAAATATATCTTCGCAAGGATCCGTGGCTAGAATTTGGTGTTTCTGCAACGCAAAATGCAGTTTTTACGGCCCAATTTCTAACATTGGTATCAGAGTCACGTGCGAAGCATGTACTTGTTTGTATTTTGTTTTTATGAAAATATATCAGATCTGTAAGTTTTTGTAAGTCTACTATTTTTATGGATTTTATGAGTAATTTTCTCGTAGAGGTGAAACAACAAGTGCTTGGATACTTGTAGGCTTCAACAACCGAGAAAAATCTTCCGAAGGGGCATTTTCCTGCGATCGCGCCCGAAAAACGCTAATCGGGACCGCCGGGAAGTTGTAACTCATAAAATTCATAAAAACATTAGTAAAATTATAGAAATTTATGTAAAATACATAATTAGAATTATGTATGATATTGTGATGATCATGGCCCAAAAACCCCAATTTGATTAGACAAAAATTGTGTTGTAATTCATAATATGGTCTGCGCGCCATTTTTGTGTTGTGCTTGTTGTATGTGATTTACGACTTGCGCGTCGTGCCTCCTTTATTTATATTCCTATTGCAAAATAGTTTTAGGCTCGAATGTAACTTGAGTTTCAATTTTGTAATGTACAATTGAAGATGGAGTTACAAGAAGGAAGCCAACAACACAAAGCGGTGAAAGGAGATGCTTGAAGAAGCTGTTGACCCTAGATTGACCGTCCGATCTTCTCATTTGCTTGAGAAGATCGTAATAGGGCCATGACCTCATCACAATATATGTATATATCTTGATATATTTGCTTGTGTGTATGTGATGCATGCTAGTGTAGGGTAATTAGTTCCTTAATGCGTATATGATACACATTAACGATTAGATTAGATCTAAATAAAGTCAACTCGAGATGCCTACCAAGTTTTGATACCCATCACTACCTCGATCATTTGTTGTTGTTGAATCTGCTAAAGCAGAGCAACACATATTATCTTGGTAGGGTGCGGAGAGACAATCTTGGTCCCGTCTATCAAAGCTTGGGTGAGTACAAATTCAATTAGATTGAGTATAACTAGTTAACTCAATTTGATCGGGTATAACTATAGGCATTTTTTCCAACGATTGGAAGATAGGATAAAAATCATATTTATACTAAATCTTGGGATTTAGCCAAAGATAACTCAAGGTTTTTTATAAATGAGGATTTTGATCCTATAAACAAGAGTTTCATAGAGATGTAATTGATAATTCGTCATCTACCGATTATACTAAGTCTTGGGCGATTTAGCCAAAGCTAACTCAAGTCACAGTATAATGTGGATCTTGTCCCACGAAAATTATGACTAATTGGTATAAATCTAGTAGTATGGTTTGACCACATCCATGACTCGATTCTACAAAAGTCTTATAATTCAGTGGAAGCATCATTTATTTAAAGGCCTAATTAAATGATAAATGGAATATGATATTTACTTTTTTCATTATTTCTGTTCTAGATTGCCATGTCGACAAACACGAACACCTTCTCCCTGTGTTCTGCCCTTGACAAGAACAAGCTCAATGGAACTAACTTCCTGGACTGGTACAGGAATCTGAGAATCGTTCTCACACAAGAAAGAAAATTGTACGTCCTGGAGCAGCCCATTCCCGAGGCACCTCCTGCCACTGCCACGCGAGCTGACCGAGATGCTTATAAGAGCATCAAGATGATGCATTAGATGTGTCATGCCTCATGCTCACAATCATGAACTCTAAGCAATAACAATGGTTAGATTTGATCAACCATGGGAGATAAATGGGTCAAGTTTGACTTGACTTGAGAGGTGAAGGGTCAAGTTTGACTTGACCAATTGCCACCTCATTGTGACTTGGCATAGAGCCGGCCAATAATTATATTCCACATCATCAAGGCCACATCATTCTGTGCCACCTCATGAGGGAGACCAAGGGTCATGACTCTTGTTATTACATGGAGGTATAAGAACCTCTAAATGTGGCCGGCCACATTAGTGATGTGAGTTACATTTTGTGTACTCATTCAAGAGTTCATCTTCTTCCTCCTCTCTTCTCTCTTCTCCCTCTCATCCTCCATTGCCGTGACCACCAAGAGTGCTAGCACACTCTAAGTGGTTCTTCTCCACCTTTTGTCCGTGTGGATACTTGTAGATGAGTGTTCACTTGACACTCTACAAGATCGGGCATCTTTTTGGACGAGGGGGATAAGCGAAGGGCTTCGCTACAAAGGTATACTCTCTTTTTATGTAGATCTAAGGTAGATCTAGTGTAGAAACATGTACATGATTTAATTTTAAATATATCTTCGCACGGATCCATGGCTAGAGTTCGGGGTTTCCGCAACGCAAAAAGTGTTTTTTGCAGCTCGAATTTCTAACAACGACAGTCTAATGTCCCGGTCCTGGGTTACTTTGATATCTGCTAACCATGCCCACGGCAAAACGGATATCCGATCTCGTACATAACATCACATACATTAGGCTTCCTACAGCCGAAGCATAATGAACTACCTTCATCTCCTATATCTCCTTTGATGTCTTAGGACACATCCCTTTAGATAATGGTGCTCCATGCCGAAAAGGTAGAAAACTCTTCTTGGAGTTTTGCATGCTAAAATGAGCTAGGATAGTATCGATGTATGAAGCTTGGGATAAGTACAACATTCTTTTCTTGTGATCCCTTATTACTTTGATCCCAAGAATATGTCTACATTCTCCCAAGTCCTTCATATCAAACTACTTGGACAACCATACCCTTACGTCTGACAACACTTTGACATTGTTGTCAATGAGCAAAATATCATCTACGTATAGTACAAGAAATACCATCACATTTCCGTCACTTTTCTTGTATACACAAGACTCATCCGGACACTGAATGAATCCATTAGACTGGATCACTTCATTAAACTGGATGTTCCAAGATCTCGAAGCTTGCTTTAGTCCATAAATGGACCGATAAAGCTTGCTTATAAGATACTCTTTGCCCTTCACAATGAATCCCTCTAGTTGCTTCATATGGATATTTTCTTCAATATTTTCATTAAGGAAAACTGTCTTGACATCCATTTTCCAAACCTTTTAATCCATCTTAGCAAAAATAGATAAAAAAATCCAGATAGACTTAATCACGGCTATCGGCGAAAAAGTTTCCTCATAATCGATTCCCTCTTTCTAAGTATACCCCTTCGCAACAATCCTCGCTTTAAAAATTTCCACCTTCCCGTATGTTCCTCTTTTCCTTTTGTAGCCCATTTACATCCATTGGCTTTTGTACCATTTGGTGGTTCTACAAGCTCCCAGACCTGATTAGAATGCATATATTTTATTTCAGAGTTCATTGCACTTTACCAAGATACTGCATCTTTATCTTGGAGTGCTTCATCATATATCCTGGGATTAGCTTCATGTTCACCAGGGATCGAGTCTGAAGACTCTCCCAAAAACATGAATCTATCAGGTTTTCTAACAACCCTTCCACTACGACGAGACACTACCTGTAATTGTACATTATTTGTGATACGTGTTGTAGTCACTTGTGGTATCTCATCTTGTTTCATTGGTACTAAAGTAGAAGTATTATCTCTTTTTTCCTCAAGAACAATTATACTCATGGGCTTGCGGTTCACTACATAGTCCTCTTCTAAAAATCAAACATTGGCGCTAACAATGACCTTCTGATCTTTAGGACTATAAAACAAATTACCTTTTGTTCCTCTAGGATATCCCATGAATAAGCGAACTTTTGTACGTGATACCAACATATCAGCGTCTCCCTTCAGCAGATGTGCTGGACTACCCTAAATCCAAATGTGTTTCAAACTAGGCTTACGCACATTCCATAATTCCGTGGGAGTAGAGGGTACTGACTTAGAAGGTACCAAGTTCAGAATGTACACCGTCATTTCCAGAGCATATCTCCAAAACGAATTTGGTAATTCTGAATAACTCATCATTGATCTAACCATTTCCATAAGAGTCATATTCCTTCTTTCGACCATACCATTCTGTTGGGGTGAACCAGGTGCAGACAATTGGGATTGAATCCCGGCCTCTGATAAGTAACTCCTAAACTCTCCTAAGAGGTACTCTCCACCATGATTAGACCGTAGTGTCTTGATACTTTCACCATGGCACTTCTCCACATCAGCCTTGTACTCTTTAAACTTATCAAAGCACTCAGACTTACGACGCATTAAGTAAATGTACCCATATCTCAAATAGTCATCTATAAAAGGGACAAAATATTCAAAACAAGATCTTGCCTGGATAGTCATAGGCCCACACAAATCAGAATGAACCAATTCCAACACTTCTTTGGCTCATACCCCTTTGCCTTAAAAGCGCTCTTGGTCATTTTTCCTTCCAAGCAAGACTCGCAGGTCGGAAAGTTTTCGATTACTAATGAACCCAAAGGTCCATCGACAATTAACCTTTGAATCCAACTCAAGTAATATGACCCAACCTTAGATGCCAAAGATATGTTTGGTTCATTTCCGAAGGTTGCTCTCTCTTATTAGAATTAGAAGATGTGTTATTAATTTCCATTTATTGCATCGTGGGAGTTATTGGATTAAGAGTATACAAATTGCCAACCACCGTACCAGAACAAATAACCATCCTATTTTTTTTTGACAACCACTTTGTCATCAAAAGAAATAGAATATCCATCAATAAATAATTTAGAAACTGAAATCAAGTTATTTCTAAAATATGGTACGTAAAGACAATTTCTCAAAATCAAAGTTTTATTCTTATCAAAAAATAAATAAACATCTCCCACTGTAACAGCTGCCACACTCGTAGCATTTTCCATGTAGACGGTGATTTCCCCTTCATGTAGTCGTCGGGTTTCCTAGAACCCCTACAATGAATTACAGACATGATCAGTGACACCCATATCTACACACCAGGTTGTAACACACATAGGATCCCTAATGATTTTATAATAATTTATGCATAATTAGAATAGGCTTGATGTAGGTTCTTTTTCAAAAAAGAAAAAGAAAAATAGAACCAAAAAGAGGCATGACCAAGATTTGAACCTTGGACCTCTTGTTAGATGTATGTATGTGATAACCAGTAGCCCCAGCAGGGGTGTGCTGTAAGGAAGGAAAGGGACATGGTAGTTAAGGGTAAGGAAAGAGAAGGCTCCCTTCACTAAGAAGGAAAAGTTTAAGTTTTCTTCTTCTTCTTTCAATGAGAAGTTGGTTTTGCCTTCTTCCTTCAGGGAGAATAAAAAGGAAAAAAAAGGGAATGAAAACTTTATTTTTGCTTCCCTCTTCCTCCTCCTTTCTTTCCTTCACCGAACCCTAAAGCTCTTCTCTTCATGTTGTCGAATCCAAGCTAAGGGCATCCTCTTTAGGAAAACTTCACATGCTAGGTTCCTTCTCTTAGTAAATAAAGCGAGAGGATGTAAGTATTCCCCTCACCTGCAGTACAAGTAGCTTTTGTATGTTTCTATGCTAAAGATTTCTTGAAAACCTAGGATTTCCCCTTATAGATTCGGCCAAGATAAGAAAATAAGGTTAAGAGGTCACCTATGGTTGCTAAAGGTCTTCATAATTGAAAAAATTGAACTATGCTCTTGTTAGGGTTTCGGCCAAGAAGAAATAAAGACATTAGAGGAAGTTTAAGAACTTAACAACACTTGTTTATGATCCCTCATGATATGTAACCCACTATATGATATTGGTTAAAGTTTCCATGCTATAGGTTGCTTAAAAACCTAGATTCATGACTTTAGGGTTTCAGTCAAAAAGAAATAAAAACATTAGAGGAAGTTTAAGAACTTAACAATGCTTGTTTATGATTCCCCATGATATGTAACCCACTATATGATGTTGGTTTAAAGTTCTCATGCTTTAGGTTGCATAAGAACCTAGAAACATGCTTATAGGTTTCGGCCTAGGCTTGAACATTAGGGTTAGAACCTTAATTATGCTTACTAAGAACCTCATTTGCCAAGCTATGTATGTTGTGAAAGTTTCATGCTTTAAGTTGTTAAAAGAAACCTGGAAACATGCTTATAGGTTCCGGCCAAGGCTTGAACATTAGGGTTAGAACCTTAATTATGCTTACTAAGAACCTCATTTTCCATGCTTTGTATGTTGCGAAAGTTTCATACTTTAAGTTGTTAAAATAAACCTAGAAACATGCTTATAGGTTTCGTCCAAGGCTTGAACATTAGGGTTAGAACCATAATTATTCTTACTAAGTACCTCATTTGCCATGCTATGTATGTTGTGAAAGTTTCGTGCTTTAAGTTGTTAAAAGAAACCTAGAAACATGCTTATAGGTTTCGGCCAAGGCTTGAACATTAGGGTTAGAACCTTAATTATGCTTACTAAGAACCTCATTTGCTATGCTATGTATGTTGTAAGAATTTCATGCTTTAGGTTGTTAAAAGAAGCTAGGATCATGCCTACATGTTTCGGCCAAGACAAGAAAATTTGGTTAAGAAGCTACCTTGAGTTCCAAAAGGCCTCACATGTTATGCTAAGAACTATGAGAAATTAGGTTATTGATCTCATGTCTTTGTGTTGCTTAAAACCCTATGATCCATGCTTATATGTTTCGGCCAAGTAATGATTTAGGGTTTGTGGGAAGTTCAAAACCCCAACCATGCATGATAATGACTCCTCATGATATGATATGAATTTTATGTCACCATGTTATTTGTTATGTGCACCTTATGCCATCATGTTATGATTTCTATGATATGTTATATGCTATATGCACTTATGCCATCATGTTATGCTATGCTATATGATATGTGCACTTTCTGCCATCATGTTATGCATATGCAAGGCTTAAGTAAGATGAAAAGCCTAAGAGATGCTTCCCTATAAGTTGGGACTAAGAGCACTCTTCATGATATGACAAGCAACATGATATGCTATGATATGACAAGAAACATGTATGCTATTTTACTTTGTATGACTTGTACTAGAGATGGGCTCCTAAGTTGCCCCTAGGTTGATGGTCAAGGAAACATGCCCAGTAAAACGGATGGGCTCCTAAGTGCCCCTAGGTCGATGGTCAAGGAAACGGGCCTAGTTCCTAGTGGGTTCAAGATTAGCTACGTTGGATCTATTTAGGATGCGCGCATTCATGTATGCGGTACAAAGCCGGACCCTCATGATGAGATTATGTTTAAGTACCAATATGATATATGTTTTCAAAAGATCATCTTGCATTTACTCATTCCATGTCATATGATACATGTTTTCAAAAGAACATCTTTTTTCTCTACATATCTCATGCTATATGATTTCTTATGCTTTAGGTAGATGCTTTCTTGAGATGTTTCATGCTATATGATGTTTATGCTTTAAGAAGATGCTCTTTTGAGATATGTTTATGATTCCTAAATGAATATACTACTACCTTATGCTTATGCTTTCATATGCTATGATTTATGATCTTTTAAGATATGTTTATGATGCCTAGATGAATATGCTACTACCTAATGCTTAAGCTCTTATATGCTAGGTTTATGGGTTGCCCAAATAAGTATGACATGATTTTAAGACTAGCATGCTATTGTTAAATCTAGGTGTTGGGTATATGAACATGACACTACTCTACGTTTAGTTCATGATTTATGATTTTTGTGAGTAGGAAAGGATCTTACTAATCCTATGTGCTTATAGTTTTATGTTTCCTTGTACTGCAGAAAAGAATAAAGAATGGCCTAAATTAAGGGGAGCAGCAGGAAGGGCAACGATGTGTGTGGCAGTGGCTTGGTGGAATAGATCTATTGTATTTTTAAGACGTATATATGTCTAAGTTTTTGCATGTAAACTTATTATTCTACTTGATGCTTTGAGTTGAACCGTTCAGATGGTTTATATACCTATGTTTTTCTCTTGTTCCATGATAGTGTGATCCATGCTCTAGTTTAAAATATCATGTATCATGTTCAAGTAGTAGCTATTAAACCAAGTTATATGCATGAATGCTAGTATGTTCACATGATATGTTTAAAGGAGAAGCATGTCATATGTTTAATAGGCTACATGATTCCTACATGATTATCATATTGCTCACATCTCATGTCATGTTAATATGATCCTATGATTAGAAAATAGATAGATTTTCAATTCTTCCGTTGCCATGATCTTAAGTATGTACGTATGCATGTTTCAAGCAACCCCGTCCTTCCCACCCTAAGTAGAGGGGAAGGGTGGGCGGTACAGTTTGGTATCAGAGCAGGTCTGCCTTCTCACACACACACATCAAGCCTCTATCCTGCCGCTCCTAGTAAGAATTTCTATGCCTACTCTATTTCTTTTATGCATGATAAGAAATGCTTTAATCTCAGTATTCATGCCTACTCTATTCTTTTAATTAAGATAAGGAATGTTTTAGTGTAAGTATGCATGAAGGTAGGGTAGGAATGATGATAACTTATGCTAGCCTTGTTGTCATTATGAAGATAAGCATGGCTAGATGACGCAATACCAGAGCCGATGAGACGGTACCCCCGCCTGATCTGATGCACGTAGTCACTGAACTTCAGCGTCAGGTTACTGAACAGCAGCAAGTGATTAATACTCTGATGAATCAGTAGGGGAACCCTGCCACCTCACCAGGGAACCAGAATGCGATGCCAGTTATACCTATAGCTGCACCAGTACCAACCGTGGTCCCTACCCCAGTGGTTTGACAGGAGGCATACCTGATTCTGTGGCAGAGACTGAAGCCGGAAGCCTTCTCTGGTATTTGTGAACCATGGGACGCTCAAGCCTGGTTCAAGACGGTAGAGAGTATAGTAGAGCTATTGGACTGGCCTGAACATAAGAAAGTCAAGTGTGCATTGTTTTGCCTTATGGGAGATGCCAGAATGAGGTGGGACAGAGTTAAAGCAAAAAGACAAGTGAACCAAATGAGATGGATGGATTTTGAAGCTGAATTCTTTGAAGAATTCTTCCATATGCGTGTTACAAACAAGCATTATGACGAGTTCACCGAGTTCCGGCAAGGTGACCTATCTGTTAATGAAGCTGTGAAAAGGTTCAACTGACTAGCACGTCTATGCCCAGAGTTGGTCAGTACGGAAATAGAAAGGGTCAGACTCATGCTGAAGATGCTTAGATCCGAAATAGCTCTGAACGTGGCCATCGGAGTTAATAGACCGCAAACCGCAGAAGAGCTAATCAGCAGTGCCCTAATCACCGAACTTTATTTGAAGGCACTAAACGAGGGCAAGAGTCAGGCCCAGCCAGGAGGACAGAAACCTCAAAATACTAGAGCCAGCTAGAAAGGAAACCACAGTGGCAAGAGAAAGCAATGGAATGACTCTAAGGGTGGTCTAGCAAGCAAGCAACCCATGTTCCCTCAGTGTACTACATGTGGGAAGAAGCATCCAGGGATATGCCGTATAGGCACAAATAGGTGCTACAGCTGTGGATTGCAAGGGCACAGAGCCAGAGACTGCCCTACCTAGGTTCAGACACCTCCTCAGTAGTACGTCCAGAATAAGGGTGCTCCCTCACAGCTACACTAGATGCAAGCTACGATAGAAGGCCCTCAGATAAGCCAAGGGAGATTGGAAGCCCCGCCAGCTACAACGAATGCCAGGATTTTCTACCTCACTAAGGAGGACGTACCGAACGCTTCTACGGTTGTCACAGGTCAGATATTTATTTCCAATCAGCATGCTACTGTATTATTTGATGCTGGGGCAACACACTCGTTTGTCTCTACGCCTTTCACGAGAAAGATAGACATACCACCACAAACTTTAGATTGCAAGTTCTTAACGACACTGCCCTCAGGAGAAGTGATGCCATCTACTCATATGCTGCCAGCCGCATCTATCAGAATCGCAGATAGAGAACTCTATTGTGATATAATAGTGCTTGATATGCAGGATTATGATATTATATTGGGCATGGATTTACTAAGCAAGTACGGTACTTCGATCGAGTGTCATGATAGAAAGTGGTTTTTCGGCTAGAAGCAGAACCGACATTTGAATTTATCGGAGAGCCAAGGAAAGAAACTAAGAAATTCTTATCAGCCTTAAAGGCACAGAAGATGTTAGACAGCGGATGCACTGGGTTTCTAGCACATGTGGTTGATACAAGCCAAGCAGAGGACCAGAAGTTGGAAGATGTCAGAATTGTATGCAACTACCCTGAAGTATTCCCTGATGAACTACTAGGGTTAGCCCCCGATAGAGAAATTGAATCTGAGATCGAAGTGATTCCTGGTACTAAACCGATCTCTAAAGCACCCTACCGTATGGCGCCAACTGAATTGAAGGAACTTCAGGAACAGCTACGGGAGTTACTCAACAAGGGACTTATCCGCCCTAGTTACTCTCCATGGGGAGCTCCAGTACTGTTTGTGAAGAAGAAAGATGGGTCTATGCGAATGTGCATAGACTACCGAGCGCTAAATAAAGTGACAATCAAGAACCAGTACCCTCTACCACGGATTGACGACCTATTTGACCAATTAAAGGGTGCCACCGTCTTCTCTAAGATTGACCTGAGGTCTGGCTATGATCAAGTAAAAGTGAAACAGGATGATATACCGAAGATGACTTTCCGAACATGATACGGACACTTTAAGATCGTAGTTATGCCCTTCGGAGTGATGAATGCTCCTACTCTGTTTATGGACTTGATGAATCAGATTTTCTAGGCATTTCTTGACAAGTTTGTAATCGTATTCATCGATGATATCCTCATCTATTCGAGAACCCAAGAAGAGCATGCCGAACACCTAAACATAGTATTGCAGATTCTGTGGGAGAAG
Organism: Zingiber officinale; assembly: GCF_018446385.1. Lineage (NCBI taxonomy): Eukaryota > Viridiplantae > Streptophyta > Magnoliopsida > Zingiberales > Zingiberaceae > Zingiber > Zingiber officinale. The sequence goes on along the minus strand of NC_056006.1, from coordinate 55,041,285 downwards.
CAGGTGTATGCGAAATTCTACAAATGCGAGTTTTGGCTCGACCGGGTATCATTTTTGGGTCATATTATCTCCAAGGAAGGAGTAATGGTGGACCAACTAAAGATTGAAGCTGTGAGTAACTGGAACAGGCCAAAGAATGTCAATGAGATCAGAAGCTTGTTAGGATGTATACTAAAAGCCTAGCTTTTGGTATAAACATTTATCTAGAAATAAGAATCACATTGGTCAAATGTTTACATTTATGCTAAATGTAGTTGTTCAATTAATTTATATTGTAGATAACATGGTGTGTGGTGTCACACACAGAGGATCATGTTATCAGTACCTTATAAATTATAAATAGTAGCTCACGGCCAAGATGGAAAGGAACAAACCATAGGAAGGTCGTAGTGTAATTAGATATTAGTTTATCTTAACTATATAATTACACTAGTACACTTAGAGTGTATTGAGTAGGACCATTTGAGGTCGTTTCTTTTATACTGACTTTATAAAGGAACAAAGACCTCAGTTATTATGGAAGTGTGTGCTCTTAATCCTAATATAATAACAAGCACATATATTTGATATTTATTTCTTTAATTAATCAATGGGTGAGATTTAGTTCGATAAATCAATAAGCCCGATAAGTTGGGAAATGATATCACTTATAGTGTGTGTTGTTGATTATAGAAGGAAACTGTGTCCTAGTAATCTAGGTTGAGAATGTCCCCAAGAGGAGCTCATAAGGATTGTCATGTTAAACCCTGCAGGTGGACTTAGTCCGACATGACGATGAAGTTGAGTGGTACTACTCTTGGAGCTAGATATTAATTAAATGAGTTGTCAGTAACTTACTTAATTAGTGGACATTTGTTATCTTAAACACAGGGAGACTAACACACTCATAATAAGAAGGAGCCCAAATTGTAATTTGGGATTGGTGCGGTAGTTCAATACTAGTTATTTAGTGGAATGAATTATTATTGATGAAATTAAGTTTTGTGTTCGGGGCGAACACGGGATGCTTAATTTCATCGGGAGACCAAAACCAATTCCTCCTCTCAGTCCCTATCGTAGCCTCTTAATTATAGAGTACTATACCCACCTATATCCACTTTCTTACCCATCCCATAGGGGCCGGCCAAGCTAGCTTGGAGGCCAAGCTAGGGTCGGCCAAAGTTTGGTTCATGGGTGCTTCAAGGTGGCCGGCCCTAGCTTGGGTTCAAGCTTGGTGTGGCCGGCCCAAATTAAAATAAAAGGATTTTTATTTTTTAAAATTTTTTTTATGAGGATAACATGATTTAAAAGAGAGTTTAAAAATTTAAATCTTTCCTTTTATAAGATTCTACAAAAGATTAAGAGAAGAGTAAATCTCTTTCCTTATTTGTAGATTAAAAGGTTGATTTTAATTTTGGTAAAAACTTTCCTATTAATCATGTTTATTATTTAAAAGAAAGTTTAAAAATTAAAAATTCTCTTTTATTAGTTTCTACAAAAGATTAAGAAAATATTTAATATCTTTCCATATTTGTAGATTAAAAGAGATTTTAATTTTTAGAGATAACTTTCTTTTTATCCACATGTTAAAAGAAAGATTTTAATTTATAAAATTTCCTTTTTATTATCCAATCATGAAGGGAAACATTATTGGAGAAATTTTTTATAAATTTCTTGAAGCAAATAAGGAAGTTTTAATTTGTGTTTAAAATTTTATTTGCTTGGAAATTTTATGGTGTGGCCGACCATTGTAAATTGAAAAGAAAAATTATTTTTAATTAAATAAATTTTCCTTTTCAATGGCAAAAGAATTAAGGAAGTTTTTATTAAATTTTCCTTATTTGCCAAGACCAAGGATTATAAAAGAGGGGGTAGAGAAGGCTTCATGGATAATAACTCTATTATTTTCTCCCTCTTTTCTTCCTTGGTGTGGCCGGCCCTTCCCTTTCTCTTCTCTCCATCTTTGTGGCCGAAACCTTCTTTTCTCTTGGAGATCAAGTGGTGGCCGGATCTTAGCTTGGAGAAGAAGGAGAGAAAGCTTGCATCCCTTGGAGCTTGGTTGGTGGAAAAGGATCTTCTTCCTTTGAAAGTCTTGCTTGGCCGAAACTTGAAGGAAAGAAGAAGAAGGTGGTTTGCTTGTTCTCGTCTCGGAAGATCGTTGCCCACACAACGTCCGGGATTAGAAGAGGAATACGGTAGAAGATCAAGAGGTCTTTCTAAAAGGTATAACTAGTATTTTTCCTTTCCGCATCATACTAGTTATTTTTGGAAATAATACCAAATACAAGAGACATGCGATTCTAGTAATTCGAATTTGTTTTCGATGTTGTGGTCTTTGTTTTTTTTTCTTTTCCTTGTGATTTGATTGTTCCTTTCGGTTAACCTAAAGTTATTTTAGGAAATTAAATATTAGCTTTCCTTAAAAGGTTTTGTCTAGTCGGTGGTGGTTGCTCCCATATCCAAGAAGGCCATGTGCCTCGCCACGTCAGTACTGGGAACCAATTATGGAAATTAATATTTAATGGAATTAATAATTTAGGTGATTTGGATCGAACATGTAAAGTTCCGCAGGAGATCCAAGTCAAAACCTAAAAGAACAAATAGATTAAACTTTGGATCAAACGTGTTAAGTTCCGCAGGCGATCCAAGTTTAATTTAAAAGAACACATGGTAGCTAGGAAAAGGTTCAGACCTTTGTACAAAATTTTTGTACAGTGGAACCATTAGGTTTTTAATTGGTATCAGAGCTAGGGTTTTGCCTCTGTGTATTTGGTATTAGTTTAATTATGCACATGTCATATATAATTTAGGCAGGTTAATAGTAGGATGTGCTAACTTTGTGGATACAGGATCCAACTATTATGGCTTATAGTTATTATGTGTGTGATTGGACCTTTGGACATGTCAAGGGCATTTTATTGTGTGTGCATGATTGTATTATAAAATACAGCAGGAGCTGTATTTTGTTTTATTAGGATTTTATTTTTTGATCTAGTTACATGTACATTCCTTTTATGGAATATAGGATCGATGGATGTAAATTTTATTTTATGTTCGATCTAGTTTACATGTACATTCATTCGAGGAATATAGGATCGGAAAATGTAAAATTCTATTTATGTCGCGGATCGAATCTTGCAAAGCGTGGAACCTTTTGAGGACCAGAGGCGTAGTGGAACAAGGAGCAAGATGGATGCAACAACTAGACCCGGTGGCGGTGGCCAAAGATGGCAGCAGCTAGGGTTGGCGACACACGGAGGACAACAATAGATAAAAAGCCATAATAGTTGAAAATTAGTTTTTCTATTTATTGCTTTTTATGTTGTGTTGTGTGTGCTTGTTAGTATGCATGCTAAGTAGGCTAGCATAGTCAAAATTTCTCACTTTAAATAACTAAGTGGGAGAGGGATTTATTTTTAAATAAATTCCATGGTCTCCATTACTGGTTTATAAGTGATGCAACAAGCTTGCGCGTTGGCTCTAAGTGCCTTCCTCCATATCGGATGAGCTTGTTTGCGGATCACTAGCTTAAACTTCCATTTTGGATGACTATAGGAAGTTAATTAAGAGCGTGTGATCTTCTCCATCGGAAGGGACACAATCTTATTAATGGACTTAGTGTCAAGTAATGGTAAACACTTAGGCACGTCTAATAGTATCCTCCCCATCGGAGTCACTGCTATTATTTGTGTGACCGAAGAAAACCAACTATTAATTTGTCAAATAAATAGGTTGACAAGATAATAAAATAAAAAACTCCTCTTACAAATGTTTGATTTTGTATACGTCCACACTATCATGGCATACAAAATTCATGGTGTTTGAGGTAATTTTATTTGTCAAAAAGATTTATTGACAAGATAATTAATGGGTAAACCCCTCCTCTTACAAATGTTTAATTTTGTATACATCCACACTATCGTGACATGCAAAATTCACGGTGTTTGAGGTGTTGATGAATTTAAATAATATTGTTTAAGGAATCAATGTTATTTTAAATTCAAAAGTTTTGACCAAATATTTGATCAAATACAGATCAACTATTAATTTTATTCATCATAAAGAAAAGTTGATGAGATATTAAAATTAATGGATAAAATCTCCTCTTTGATTTTGTATACGTCCACACTATCGTGGCATACAAAATTCATGAGAATTTTAAGGAGTTGATCTTGACCAGATATTTTTGTGACTCTTAGGATTTAAAATGTTTGTCAATTCCCTAGTTGTTATACTATAGAAAAGACTTAGTAGTCCCAATTGTAATGATTGGAAATAAGACTTGGACATTAAGGTAGACTGTCTTCTTAGAACTAAGAACAATATAGGTGTATTTAATTCATTAGTTGAAACATGTCTAGTGTTGTTATCTACCAGAACCTGGAGTGTAGATACAGATGTCATTAATCATGTCTGTAATTCATTGCAGGGTTCCAGGAAACCCGACAACTAAATGAAAATTAAAACACCGTCCACATGGGTACTACTGCAAAAGTAGCAGCTGTTGCAGTGGGAGAGGTTTATTCTCTAATAGGAATAAAATATGGATTATTAGAAATTGTCTTTACATACTAAGTTTAGAAAGAACCTGATTTCAGTTTCTAAACTATTATAGAATAGATATTGTGTCTATTTTGATAACAAAGTTGTTATCAAGAAAAATAGGGAAGTTATCTATTCTGGTATGTTAGTTGACAAATTATAATCCAATAACTCCCACGATGCAACAAATGGAAATTAGTAACACATCTTCTAACTTTAGGATAAAGCAACCTTTGGAAATGAACCAATTATATCTTTGGCATCTAAGGCTAGGTTATATTAACTTGAGTAGGGTTCATTGGTAGCTGATGAACATTTGGGTTCATTAGTAGTGGAAATCTTTCCAACCTGCGAGTCTTACTTGGAAGGGAAAATAACCAAGAAGCTTTTAAGTCTAAGGGGTATGGAGCCAAATATATATTGAATTGGTTCATTCTGATTTGTGTGTGTCACGCCCCAGGTATTATGCCTGTCCGAAGAAATATCGACAGCATCTCCCCTGTACGGCGGACAATATGAAGCTCAGTATACATATATCTCTATACCTCGACCACACGCGGCCGGAATAATACAATACAATTAAGAAACAAACCACGCAGTTTATATCAACATTCCACACAGATATAATATATGATCAATCCACGCAGTTTAATAAGGAAAGACGATATAGAACCTCGAAGATATATGTAAACAGCCTACTCCACTACAACGAAGAAAACAAATCCACGAAGTAATGAAAATACAACCGCAGCGGAAAACAAAAGTAGCAAACCCGAATGTTCAATGTAATGTCCACAATACAAACCCACAATACAAGTATATAAGATGCAAAAGCAAAATATAATCCGACAAAGAAAATCCTCGCGATAATGGGGCTAGGGACTTGAATATCTCTCCTGACGGCCTCAACCTGAAAAATAGTAACAACGGGATGAGTTCAAAGAACTCAGCAGGTAATCCAATAGATATATAACTACCAGTAATATCCTAAGGTACAGTCTCCTAAACCATAGGACCTACAGTACAGTCTCCTAACAATATAACAGGTATGCATAGCTGAATAAATTGTAATGAGTAACCAGAAGCATGTAATACAGTTTACAGCAAGAATAATAAGAAATGCATAACTGAAATAAACTGTACTCACCTGCGAGGCTTGGGCGAATGACTGTGGACATACACAGATAAAGATAGTTAGAATAAATACGCATGTATCCTGTATGCATGTCAATCATATGCAGTCACCCAAGTGCATCATCTAATATGCAACAATCACAATAAATGCAATCTGTGCATATGATGCAATATGACATGGTCACCCCTGACGCCAGTCAGTATCTCACACACAATGGTGAGACCGCGTGGGTAGGGCTGTGACACTCTGCCGTCACTACCCCTGAAGAGTGACCGAGTGGACGGGATGCTGTCGGAGTACACCTATCCTCCTACCTCAAACATAGTGAGGAAGCGCAATGCTCTCAACTCCCGGTACGCGATGACGGGGAGGGATCCCGGCTGCAACCCCGCTGTATCGTGCTACCCATGAGCACCCCGGCGGTGCACCACCGAGCAACCTGCCATACACACCCTGAGTGCTGTGCCACTACCCATGCAGTAGACACGTTGTGTGCAGGCCCTCATGTAGCCGGCCGACGAGCTCAACAATAATGGAGTCGTCCATCGCCCAGCATGCAATCATGCGGTATGGTGCATGCGGCTACAAAATGTCATACCTGAACGTATCCTCCTCCATATACGTAGGTGCCAAAAAGGGAAACGCAGATATATAACAAAGATATAAACAACATGAATCCAACAATGTATAACAAGTATCTCCAGCATCTAATCATGGGTAGATAAGCACTATAAGTAACCATAACCACGAACACATATACACATAGCAAGAGATAAAAGTAAACCAGACAAATGTAAAGCATCTAACAGTAGAAGCATGTGACAGGTATCAACTAAGCTAAGACCAGGGAAGAAATAAATCTACCATCTATCACTAGTAACTATATATAAACTATACATATCATAAGACAGTATCAAAAGATAAGTCAAAGGGTACCCGCCTCAAATAGAAGGTACGATCAAGCAATCCAAGGTCGAGACGCCTGTCTCGAATCAGAGTCCTGTGTCAATCAAACAACATATATATTTAGCTAAATTCAAATGAAATAGCTAAATAAAATTCTAAAAATTAAATTAGGGCAAAACCCTAATCACGTCACCATTATCCTTCCTAAACTAATCTAACAACTGATTAGGGTTTATCCATTTGATTAGATACAATCACATCTACTACCACCTCTAATCAAACCTACACATAAACCCAATTCCATGCATTTACATCAAGTATCAACATCCCTTCACATACCTGAATTCACAGCACCTATTGACTGTTGGATCAAAGGTTGCTGTTAGGGATCACCTCACGATCCCACTTCCAACACCACAACAACAGAACCTCACTGCTTTGCTCAAGTTGCTGTTGAAACAAGATGTTGCTGGATCAAAGAGCAATCCACAGCACTCAAATTGAAATCCACAGAGCAGGTCCTCACTGGATTCAATTCTTCCTACTGATATGATGCAATAAGCATCTCAAAGCAATCAAGAATCAACACCACAGAATAGGACAGAACCTCACCTCAATGGATTCAATCGGATCACCAAGGAGAACGCAATGATCGGCCACAAGGACAATCCACAGAAATCCGATGCTTTCTCCTAGCCCAGAACTGGAAGTCGATCACGAATCCAACAAGGAAGATCAACCCCGAAATAGAGCCTAACCTCCAAGATTGGCAACAACCAGAAAGAGACAAGAAGGAATCAGCGACTGTGCTAGGGCACAAGTCGGAGGACAAATCAAGGGAAGGATTTAGTCGCTTACCTTCGGAGCCGTAACTGCCCCTTTCACGCCGGCGATCGGGTGGCACGACTAGGTAAATCCAAGCCGGTGATGAAGAGGAAGGGTCAAGACTAGGGCTAGGTTTCCCCTTCTTGATCGGAGACCTCTGTCATCGACGCACGCTCACGGCTTCCTCCTCAGGCGACACCGACGATCGCTGCTGCCACATGCCGTCAACGATCGGCGCAAGAAACTCCCGAAACAGAGATATCTCGGCCGAATACAGTTTGGTCTTCCTCGGCCCCGTCAAGTTCTGGTAACTTCGCTGGTTTCCGTCGAGGTCCGGTGACGAGCTCCTCTGCCCTCGGCGTCGCGTCGTCCGTGAGAGAGAGAGGCAGAGAGAGGAAGAGGGGAGATCGGGATCGCGTCGGGGCAGAGAGGGGAGGAAGAACTCGGTTAAAGGATTAAGTCGGGTTCGGGAAAAAGAAATAAGAAAGGAAATTTATAATTAACAGTTTTCCTCACTTAAGCGGGTATCCCAAACAGGCTTTAATCCGAACCCGAAATTGATCCCCTCAAAATCCGTCATACGAGCTCCGAAAAATTCCTAGAAAATTTCTAAAAATTCCGGAAAAATTCTATAAGGCTATTTTCCAAATAACCCTTTTAATTAAATTTTCCGAGATCTCACATCCTCCCCTACTAATAAAAAATTTGGTCCCCAAATTTCGCTATAACTAACAGCAAACACTAAAATATAACCAAACAGTATAAATGCTGAAAGGAACTCTAACCCACATACCTCAAGTAAAAAGATGAGGGTATCGAGCTTGGATCGTATCCTCCAGCTCCCAAGTAGCCTCCTCGTCAGAATGATGCTGCCATCCGACTTTAACCAACCGGACAATCTTGTTCCGTAGCTGACGCTCTCTGTGGTCCAGAATCCGCACCGGAACCTCCTCGTAAGTAACATCAGGCTGAATAGGAACAGATATATCTGACAGAACATGTGCCGGATCGGATACGTATCTCCTCAGCATAGATACATGGAATACCTCGTGAATGCTAGCTAGAGATGGTGGTAGCGCCAGACGGTAAGCTACTACTCCAATCCTCTCCAAGATCTGGAATGGTCCAATATATCGGGGAGCTAGCTTACCTCGGAGACCAAATCTCTTCACCCCCTTCGTGGGTGAAACTCTCAGAAATAAATGATCACCAATGGAGAACTCCAGGGATCTCCGTCTCTGATCAGCATAACTCTTCTGACGGTCCTGAGCCTCTGACATCCTCCGTCTGATAGTGCGAACTAACTCTACATCCTGCTGGGCTCTCTGAGGTCCTACCAACTGAGCCTCCCCAACCTCTTCCCAGAGGATGGGTGTCCGACAAGGCCTACCATACAACGCCTCAAACGGTGCCATCTGGATAGCAGAATGATAGCTGTTGTTGTAGGCGAACTCCACTAATGGCAGGTGGTCCTCCCAACTGCCTCCGAAGTCCATAACACAAGACCTCAGCAAGTCCTCCAATGTCTGAATAGTCCGCGCCGTACTGAAACGAAGCTGTGTGCCCAAGGCCTGCTGCAGACTCTGCCAGAATCAGGACGTGAACCGTGGGTCTCTATCAGATATAATGCTCAACGGAACTCCATGCAATCTGATAATCTCTCGACAGTATAACTCTGCTAATCGATCCAGAGAATCAGTCTTTCGGATCGCTATAAAATGTGCGGATTTGGTTAATCGGTCAACGATTACCCAAATCGCATCATGGCCTCGACGAGTCCTAGGCAAACCAACCACGAAATCCATAGTAATGTGCTCCCACTTCCACTCTGGAATAGGGATCCTCTGAAGTAATCCAGCAGGTCTCTGGTGCTCAGCCTTCACCTGCTGACAGACAAGACATCTGGCTACAAACTCTGCGATGTCTTTCTTCATACCATTCCACAAATAGGAACGCCTCAAATCACGATACATACTGGTCCCACCTGGGTGGATAGCAAATCTAGAACGATGAGCCTCCTGAAGTAACTCCTCCATGACCGGGTGAGACTGAGGTACACATAATCTGCCTCGGAAATAAACAATCCCCTCGTCGTCTCATGTAAACTCAGTCTGCTGTCCGGAAGCTATCTGGGCCTCTCGAATCCTCATCCTGATCGACGACTGAGCAACCATGGTAACAAGAATACCCTGCTCTGTCCGTCCCTGCTCCTCAAGGCCCAACTCGGCGAATCCCTGAATCAAGTCCGTGACTGTAACTCGATGACAAGCTAAAGTCCCTCTGGACTTCCTGCTCAGTGCATCAGCAACCACATTAGCTTTACCCGGATGGTAGCTAATAGTACAATCATAATCCTTCAGGAACTCCATCCATCTCCTCTGTCGGAGATTGAGTTCCTTCTGGGTAAAAATATATTTGAGACTCTTATGATCAGTAAGAATCTCAAAAGTAATGCCATAAAGATGATGTCGCCAAATCTTCAAAGCAAAGATAATAGCGGCTAGCTCTAAATCATGTACTGGGTAGTTCTTCTCATGCTCCTTCAACTGACGAGAAGCATAGGAGACTACCCTACCGTGCTGCATCAAAACAGCGCCCAAGCCCTGAAGAGATGCGTCTGTGTAAAGTACGAATCTGTCATTACCAGAACTGATACTAATCTCCGCTTCAGCTCCTGGAAGCTGGTCTCGCAAGCCTCTGACCACGTGAACTTCACGCCTTTCCTAGTCAAACGTGTCAACGACATAGCAATACTGGAGAAACCCTCAACGAATCGTCGGTAATATCCAGCCAAGCACAAGAAACTGCAAATCTCTTGGACTGACTTCGGCTGCTCCCAGCTGGTGAGAGCCTCGATCTTCTGAGGATCTACTGAAATACCTCGGCTAGAAACCACATGTCCTAGAAAACCAACTGAGGAAAGCCAAAATGCAGACTTGCTGAACTTCGCATACAGATGATGTCGTCTAAGAGTCTCCAAGACTATGCGAAGGTGCTGCGCATGTTCCTCCTCGGAACGTGAATAGATCAATATGTCATCGATAAATACAATCACAAACTGATCCAGATACTCCAAAAAGATACGGTTCATCAAATCCATAAATACTACTGGAGCATTGAAAAGCCCAAATGGCATTACCAAAAACTCGTAATGTCCGTATCTGGTGCGAAATGCTATCTTCTGAATATCAGAATCTCTAACTCTCAGCTGATGATATCCAGACCGCAGATCAATCTTAGAATACACTGATGTATCTCTGAGCTGATCAAATAAATCCTCAATCCGGGGCAAGGGGTACTTATTTCTGATAGTCACTGCATTCAGCTGCCTATAATCGATGCACAACCTCAGAGTACCATCCTTCTTCTCGACGAATAGTACTGGAGAACACTAGGGCAGAATACCGTGGGGTTCCCCACAAGGACACCGGAATGCTCCTGCCCATGCATGCCATATGCAGCTGTTGCAGGAGGAGCTATCCTCTGCTGACGATGTGAAGATTGGGCTTTCGGCCCACCTAGCTGAGTCCCGGACTGACCAAACTGTCCTCCCGGAACAGAGACCCCGGAGGCTATATGCTGAGCCTTCAGCGAACAATCTCGGCTCAAGTGCCCAGGCAGTTTGCAATAATAGCAAACTGGTTGTCCCAGAGTACACGCAGAGGTGATGTGATCTCGAGATCCACATCGGGTGCAGTGAGAGCCACCAGTGGACTGTTTCCGCTTCTGCTGAGCAAAGCGAGAACGTCCTGATGCAGAGCGTCTTGACTTCTGGGGTCGGCCAGATGACCCAGAAGTACTCTGACCCGTCTGAATGCGACTGCTCTGCTGCTGCCCAGTAGTCTGTGGCTACTGGATCTGTCCGGAAGTCCGATCAGTCTGCTTCCTCTTCTTGTCCAAATTTACTCTCTGATGAGCTAACTAAATCATAAGAGTTCTACCAGTGCCTCTATGTGTGATGAACTACCAAAACCGGCAATCTTCACCTGAAGATGCTCGTCCAATCCCTGGACAAACTGAAGTATACGAGATCTGTCATCGGCAACCAACCAGGACAGAATCCGGCAAACCGGTTAAATTCGACATTATACTCCATCACTGAGCGGTTATTCTGTCGAAGACTCAGGATATCCCGTCGACGTGTCATCTGATACGCCCGGGGAAAACACTGACTCTCGAATGCCTCTCTAAATCTCGTATATATAACGTGTTGCTCGCCTATAATCGAGCGTTGTGTGTCCCACCAGATCTCTGCCCCGTCTCGTAAGTGGTAAGCAGCCAGCTCAGCCTTCTCCCACTCGGAGCAGGCCATGTAAAAGAATGACCGCTCCATAGACTCCATCCAAGATTGAGCCATGCTCGGATCAGTCTCCCCGCGAAATAGCGTGAATTGGCTTTTCACCAACTCCGCCAAGGCTGGGATCCATGCTCGTGCCACAACCATATCCGTAGATATCGCTGCGGTACTGGGCAGAATCACTGGAGTTGATCTTATGGGTGGTACTGATGGATAGGTTGGAAGAGGTACCACTGGTGCTGCCACATAAACAGGGTAGGAACCACTAGTGGAACTACAGAGTAGGCATAAGTAGGGACGACTAAAGGTACGATAGGCGGTACCGGGTAAGATGTAACCGGTACTGCTGGTGCAGGTACCTAGTATGTAGTAACCATCACAGATGTCTGTGGTGGTACCGAGTACGCAGTAGGCACAGCTAGAGAAGGTGCCGAGTACCCTGTAGGTACTACTGGCGATACAGGCGAGGTAGGTACCTCTGAAGTCGGAACCGTCAGGATCCGACAGTCTAACGTGGTCACAATACCCTGAGGAGTCTATCCCTGACGGACAGGCCCAACCCTAACAGAACTCTCTGGAGACTCTGTCTCTAGAGAATCGATTGCCCTCATACATGTGCGACCACGTTTAAGTACTAGAACACGTATCATATATGTAAAAAATGTTATCCAGATATCACTACATGTATGAAAACTATAAAATTACCTGATTTACCTATCGCCGTCTGGAGATGTCCTGTCGCTGCATAGCCCCCAAATAGATCCAATAAAACCTCGTCAAAATGCCTCGGAATTCCGAAACGAGAAAATCGACGGAAATCCGTACAATCCGAAAATATCCAGATACGCTCACAAACTCCGGAACACAAAAATCTGAATCGGAGCCTAGCTCTGATACCAAACATATTGGTATCAGATAAACCTCAAAAATCCAAAACGAAGAGCAAGTATCGTGAGCCTAGCTCTGATACCAAATAAATTGTCACGCCCCAGGTAATATGCCTGTCCGAAGAAATTTCGGCAGCATCTCCCCTGTACGGCGGACAATATGAAGCTCAGTATACATATATCTCTATACCTCGACCACACGCGGCCGGAATAATACAATACAATTAAGAAACAAACCACGCAGTTTATATCAACATTCCACACAGATATAATATATGATCAATCCATGCAGTTTAATAAGGAAAGACGATATAGAACCTCGAAGATATATGTAAATAGCCTACTCCACTACAACGAAGAAAACAAATCCACAAAGTAATGAAAATACAACCGCAGCGGAAAACAAAAGTAGCAAACCCGAATGTTCAATGTAAAGTCCACAATACAAACCCACAATACAAGTATATAAGATGCAAAAGCAAAATATAATCCGACAAAGAAAATCCTCGCGATAATGGGGCTAGCGACTGGAATATCTCTCCTGACGACCTCAACCTGAAAAATAGTAACAACGGGATGAGTTCAAAGAACTCAGTAGGTAATCCAATAGATATGTACAGCAACATATAACTACCAGTAATATCCTAAGGTACAGTCTCCTAAATCATAGGACCTACAGTACAGTCTCCTAACAATATAACAGGTATGCATAGCTGAATAAACTGTAATGAGTAACCAGAAGCATGTAATACAGTTTACAGCAAGAATAATAAGAAATGCATAACTGAAATAAACTGTACTCACCTGTGAGGCTTGGGCGAATGACTGTTGACATACACAGATAAAGATAGTTAGAATAAATACGCATGTATCCTGTATGCATGTCAATCATATGCAGTCACCCAAGTGCATCATCTAATATGCAACAATCACAATAAATGCAATCTGTGCATATGATGCAATATGACATGGTCACCGCCAGTCGCCATCTCACACAATGGTGAGACCGCGTGGGTAGAGCTGTGACACCGTGCACCCTAAAGAGTGACCGAGTGGACGGTCGGAGTACACCTATCCTCCTACCTCAAACATAGTGAGGGAGCGCAATGCTCTCAACTCCCGGTACGCGATGACGGGGAGGGATCCCGGCTGCAACCCCGCTGTATCGTGCTACCCATGAGCACCCCGGCGGTGCACCACCGAGCAACCTGCCATACACACCCTGAGTGCTGTGCCACTACCCATGCAGTAGACACGTTGTGTGCAGGCCCTCATGTAGCCGGCCGACGAGCTCAACAATAATGGAGTCGTCCATCGCCCAGCATGCAATCATGCGGTATGGTGCATGCGGCTACAAAATGTCATACCTGAACGTATCCCCCTCCATATACGTAGGTGCCAAAAAGGTAAACGCAGATATATAACAGAGATATAAACAACATGAATCCAACAATATATAACAAGTATCTCCAGCATCTAATCATGGGTAGATAAGCACTATAAGTAACCATAACCACGAACACATATACACATGGCAAGAGATAAAAGTAAACCAGACAAATGTAAAGTATCTAACAGTAGAAGCATGTGACAGGTATCAACTAAGCTAAGACCAGGGAAGAAATAAATCTACCATCTATCACTAGTAACTATATATAAACTATACATATCATAAGACAGTATCAAAAGATAAGTCAAAGGGTACCCGCCTCAAATAGAAGGTACGATCAAGCAATCCAAGGTCGAGACGCCTGTCTCGAATCAGAGTCCTGTGTCAATCAAACAACATATATATTTAGCTAAATTCAAATGAAATAGCTAAATAAAATTCTAAAAATTAAATTAGGGCAAAACCCTAATCACGTCACCATTATCCTTCCTAAACTAATCTAACAACTGATTAGGGTTTATCCATTTGATTAGATACAATCACATCTACTACCACCTCTAATCAAACCTACACATAAACCCAATTCCATGCATTTACATCAAGTATCAACATCCCTTCACATACCTGGATTCACAGCACCTATTGACTGTTGGATCAAAGGTTGCTGTTAGGGATCACCTCACGATCCCACTTCCAACACCACAACAACAGAACCTCACTGCTTTGCTCAAGTTGCTGTTGAAACAAGATGTTGTTGGATCAAAGAGCAATCCACAGCACTCAAATTGAAATCCACAGAGCAGGTCCTCACTGGATTCAATTCTTCCTACTGATATGATGCAATAAGCATCTCAAAGCAATCAAGAATCAACACCACAGAATAGGACAGAACCTCACCTCAATGGATTCAATCGGATCACCAAGTAGAACGCAATGATCGGCCACAAGGACAATCCACAGAAATCCGATGCTTTCTCCTAGCCCAGAACTGGAAGTCGATCACGAATCCAACAAGGAAGATCAACCCCGAAATAGAGCCCTAACCTCCAAGATCGGCAACAACCAGAAAGAGACAAGAAGGAATCAGTGACTGTGCTAGGGCACAAGTCGGAGGACAAATCAAGGGAAGGATTTAGTCGCTTACCTTCGGAGCCCTAACTGCCCCTTTCACGCCGGCGATCGGGTGGCACGACTAGGTAAATCCAAGCCGGTGATGAAGAGGAAGGGTCAAGACTAGGGCTAGGTTTCCCCTTCTTGATCGGAGACCTCTGTCATCGACGCACGCTCACGGCTTCCTCCTCAGGCGACACCGACGATCGCTGCTGCCACTTGCCGTCAACGATCGGCGCAAGAAACTCTCGAAACAGAGATCTCTCGGACGAATACAGTTTGGTCTTCCTCGGCGCCGTCAAGTTCTGGTAACTTCGCTGGTTTCCGTCGAGCTCCGGTGACGAGCTCCTCTGCCCTCGGCGTCGCGTCGTCCGTGAGAGAGAGAGGCAGAGAGAGGAAGAGGGGAGATCGGGATCGCGTCGGGGCAGAGAGGGGAAGAAGAACTCGGTTAAAGGATTAAGTCGGGTTCGGGAAAAAGAAATAAGAAAGGAAATTTATAATTAACACTTTTCCTCACTTAAGCGGGTATCCCAAACAGGCTTTAATCCGAACCCGAAATTGATCCCCTCAAAATCCGTCATACGAGCTCCGAAAAATTCCTAGAAAATTTCTAAAAATTTCGAAAAAATTCTATAAGGCTATTTTCCAAATAACCCTATTAATTAAATTTTCCGGGATCTCACAGTGTGATCCTATGACTATCCAGTCAAGAGGTAGTATCGAATATTTCGTCTATTTTATAGACAACTATTTAAGATACAAATACATTTACTTAATGTGCCGCAAGACTAAGTGCTTTGATTAGTTCAAAGAGTACAAGGCTGATGCGGAGAAACGTTAAAGTAAAAGTATCAAGTCACTATGGTAAGATCGTAGTGGCAAGTACCTCTTAGGATAATTTAGGAGTTACTTATCAGAAGTAGGGATTCACTCCCAACTAACTGCACCTGGTACACCCCAACAGAATGGTGTAGTAGAAAGAAGGTATAAGACTCTTATGGAAATAATTAGATTGATGATGAGTTATTCAGAAAATTACCAAGTTTGTTTTATGGATATACTTTGGAAAAGAAAGTGAACATAGTACCTTCCAAAGTCAGAACTCTCTACTCATATAGAATTGTTGAATAGGCGTAAGCCTATTTTGAAGCATATTCGGATTCGGGTAGTCCAGCACATATGCTGAAGAGAGACAATGATAAGCTGGATAGGAATTCACTTATTTATGGGTTATCCTAGAGAAACGAAAGTAGGTTTATAGTCTTAAAAATCAGAAGGTCATTGTTAGCATCAATGACTGATTTTTAGAGGACTATATAATGAACCATAAGCCCATAAGTAATTTGTTCTTAATAAAAGACACGTCTAATCAAGTACTAACTGTACAAGATGAAATATCACAAGAAACTGCAACACGTATCACAATTGATACACAATTATAGACAGTGCATCATTGTAGTGGGAGGGTTGTCAAACAACATAAAAGATTCATGTTTTGGGAGAGTCTTTTGGATTTGATCCCAAATGAACATGAGCCTGATCCCGGACATGTGATGAAGCACTCCAAGATAAAGATGCAGCATCTTGGCAAAGAGCAATAAATGCAGAATTAGAATATATGTACTCTAATAAAATCTGGAAGCTTGTAGAACCACCAGATGGTGTAAAAGCCATTCGGTGAAAATAAGTCTACAATAGGAAAAGATGGATAGATAGGAAGGTAGAAACTTTCAAAGTAAGGCTTGATGAAAAAGGAAACTTTTTCACTGGTAGTCATGCTTAAGTCTATCCGGATTCTTTTATCTATTTGGCAAGTGGATGTCAAGACAGTATTCCTTAAATGGAAGTCTTGAAGAAAGCATCCATATAAAGCAACCAGAAGGGTTCATTGCAAAGGGCAAAGAGCATCTTGTGTGCAAGCTCAATCAGTCTATGGACTGAGGCAAAGCTTCAAGGTCTTGGAATATCCAGTTTATCAAAGTAATCCAGACCTATGGATTTATTTAGTAACCGGATAAGTCTTGAGTATACAAAAGGTGTGATGGAAATGTGGTGGTATTTCTTGTACTATACGTAGATAACATTTTTGGTAGTTGGAAACAATTTCAAAGTGTTGTCAGAAGTAAGGGTATGGTTGTCCAAACAATTCGATATGATGGACTTGGGAGAATGTATATATTCTTGGGATCAAAGGGATTGCAAGAAAAGAATATTTTACTTATCCTAAACTTCATATATCGAAATAATCCTTGCTCATTTTAAGCATGCAAAACTCCAAGAAAAGTTTCTTACCTATTAGGCATGGAGTAGCTTTATCTAAAGAGATGTCTCAAAGGACATCAAAGGAGATAAAGGAAATGAAGGCAGTTCTTTATGCTTCAGCTGTCGGAAACCTAATGTATGCTATGCATGAGATCAGAAATCTGTTTTGCCAAGGGCATTGATAGTAGATATCAAAGTAACCCTTGACAAGGACATTGGACTGCAGTAAAGCATATATTGAAGTACCTTAGAGGCACTAGAAATTATATGCTAGCTTACAAGGCAGTTGATTTGGTCCCTGTGGGTTGCACGGATTTTGACTTCCAATCGGATAGGGACAATAGTAAGTCAACCTCGGGGTTTTGTGTTTACTTTAGGAGGTAAAGTCATAACTATGGAAGGTGATAAGCATAGGTGTTTTTCTGGACTCCACCATAGAAGCTGAGTATATGGCAAGTCTCTGAGGTAGTCATAAAAGCTGAATGACTCAATAACCTTAAGATAGACTTAGATATGATTTCTAGTTTGTCCAAAGATTATTACAATTTATTGTAATAATAGTGGTGCAGTAGCAAACTCGAAGAAACCATGAGTCTATAAGGCAAGTAAACACAATAGAGCGCAAGTATCACCCAATACGAGAAATCATATAAACAAGGAGAAGTTGTTGCTGCCTAGATTGCATCAGATGATGACCTATAGATCTTTTCACTAAGGCCCTTAAGGCAAGAGCTTTTGATGGGCATGTTGTGTTGGAGTGTATACTGAAAGCCTAAGCTTCTGTAAACATTTGTCTTGAATAAAGAATCACATTTGGTCAAATTATCTACATTTGTTTGTAGTTATTCAATTAATTTATATTTTAGATAACATAGCATGTGGTGTCATATGCAGAAGATAATGTTATCAGTATCTTATAAATTATAAACAGAAGCTCACGACCAAAATGGAAAGGAACCAACCATTAGAAGGTCATAGTGTAATTAGGTATCAGTTTATCTTGACTGTATAATTACACTAAGTACACTTAGAGTGTATTGAGTAGGACCATTTGAGGTCGTTTCTTTTATACTGATTTTATAAAGAAACAAAGACCTCGGTTATTATGGAAGTGTGTGCTCTTAATCCTAATATAATAACAAGCACATATATTTGATATTTATTTCTTTAGTTTATCAATGGGTGAGATTTAGTTCGATGAATCAATAAGCCCGATAAGTTGGGAAATGATATCACTTATAGTGTGTGTTGTTGATTATAGAAGGAAACTGTGTCCTAGAGATACTAGGTTGATAATGTCCCCAAGAGGAGCTCATAAGGATTGTCATGTTAAACCCTGCAGGTGGACTTAGTCCGACATGACGATAAGGTTGAGTGGTACTACTCTTGGACTAAGATATTAATTAAATGAGTTGTCAGTAACTCACTTAATTAGTGGACATTCGATATCTTAAACACAGGGAGACTAACACACTCATAATAAGAAGGAGCCCAAAAATGTAATTTGGGATTGGTGCGGTAGTTCAATAATAGTTCTCTAGTGGAATGAATTATTATTGATAAAATTAAGTTGTGTGTTCGGGGCGAACACGGGATGCTTAATTTTATCGGGAGACCAAAACCAATTCCTCCTCTCGGTCCCTATCGTAGCCTCTTAGTCATAGAGTTCTATACCCACCTATACCCACCCAATAGGGGTCGGCCAAGCTAGCTTGGGAAACAAGCTAGAGCCGGCCTAGGTATAAAATTGGGTGGCCGGCCCTAGCTTGAACCCAAGCTAGTGGGGGCCGGCAAAATTAAATTAAAAAAATAAATTTAATTTTAATTTTTATTATGTGGAAGATATAATTTATTAAAGAGAATTAAAATTAAAATATCCCTCTTGTAAAAGATCTACAAAAGATTAAAGAAAAAGATTAGATCTCTTTCCTTATTTGTAGATTGGTGAGATATTTTATTTTCTCTTTAAAAATTATGCACATGTTGTAAAATTAAAATTATAGAAATTTCCTTTTTATCAACCATGAAGAGATTTGAAGAGAAATTTTATTTTTTAAAATTTCCGGAAACAAATTAGGAAGTTTTAATTGTTGATTGAAACTTGTCCAATTTGTTCTCCAATGATATGGCCGGCCAATGTAGATTTAATTGGGAAATTTTATTTTATTTTTCTCAATTAAATCATGTCAAGGAAATTGAGGAAATTTTATTGTAATTAAATTTCCTAATTTGCCTAGGCCAAGGAATATAAAAGAAGGGGTGAGGGTGCCTTCAAGACATAACATCTATTATTTCTCTCCCTCTTTTGTTCCTTGGTGTGGCCGGCCATCCTCTCCCTCTCTTCCTCTTGTGGTGGCCGAACCTCTCTCTCTCCCTTGGAGTTCTTGTGGTGGCCGGATACTACTTGGAGAAGAAGAAGAAGAAGAAGAGAAAGCTAGCATCTCTTGGAGCTTGGTTAGCATTTTGGTTTTTCTCCTTGGTGAAGTTTTCCTTTGTGGCCGAACCTTGCTTGGAGGAGAAGAAGGTGGTTGGTGGTTTCTCATCTCGGTAGATCGTTGCCCACACAACGTCCGAGGTTAGAAGAGGAATACGGTAGAAGATCAAGAGGTTTTTCTACAAGGTATAACTAGTGATTTTTATTTCCGCATCATGCTAGTTATTTATGGAAATAATACCAAATACAAGAGGCTTACGTTCTAGAATTTCGAATATGTTTTTTTTCGATGCTGTGTTCTTTTGTTTTTTCTTTTCCTTGTGATTTGATTGTTCTCTTTGGTCAACCTAAAGTTATTTTAGCAAATTAAATATTAGCTTTCTATAAAAGGTTTTGTCTAGTCGGTGGTGGTTGCTCCCATATCCAAGAAGGCCATGTGCCTCGCCACGTCAGTATTGGGAACCAATTATGGAAATTAATATTTAATGGAATTAATAACTTAAGGAGACTTGGGTCGAACGTGTAAAGTTCCGCAGGAGATCCAAGTCAAAACCTAAAAGAACAAATAGATTAAGTTTTGGATCAAACGTGTTAAGTTCCGCAGGCGATCCAAAATTTAATTTAAAAGAACACATGGTAGTTAGGAAAAGGTTCAGACCTTTGTACAAAATTTTTGTACAGTGGAACCTATAGGTTTTCCGAGTAGCAACCAACAAGTTGAAGGGTTAGGAATCAGATGTATGACAGTAGATATGGCTGCTTAGTATTTTAGTATAAGTGAGAGATTGTT
This sequence comes from Zingiber officinale, assembly GCF_018446385.1. Classification (NCBI taxonomy): domain Eukaryota; kingdom Viridiplantae; phylum Streptophyta; class Magnoliopsida; order Zingiberales; family Zingiberaceae; genus Zingiber; species Zingiber officinale. The sequence goes on along the minus strand of NC_056006.1, from coordinate 55,020,728 downwards.
AGGATGTATACTAAAATCCTAGCTTTTGGAATAAACATTTATCTAGAAATAAGAATCACATTGCTCAAATGTCTACATTTATGATAAATGTAGTTGTTCAATTAATTTATATTGTAGATAACATGGTGTGTGGTGTCACACACAGAGGATCATGTTATCAGTACCTTATAAATTATAAACTGTAGATCACGACCAAGATGGAAAGGAACAAACCATAGGAAGGTCGTAGTGTAATTAGGTATTAGTTTATCTTAACTATATAATTATACTAGTACACTTAGAATGTATTGAGTAGGACCATTTGAGGTCGTTTCTTTTATACTGACTTTATAAAGGAACAACGACCTCAGTTATTATGGAAGTGTGTGCTCTTAATCCTAATATAATAACTAGCACATATATTTGATATTTATTTCTTTAATTTATCAATGGGTGAGATTTAGTTCGATAAATCAATAAGCCCGATAAGTTGGAAAATGATATCACTTATAGTGTGTGTTGTTGATTATAGAAGGAAACTGTGTCCTAGTAATGTAGGTTGAGAATGTCCCCAAGAGGAGTTCATAAAGATTGTCATGTTAAACCCTGCAGGTGGACTTAGTCCGACATGATGATGAAGTTGAGTGGTACTACTCTTGGAGCTAGATATTAATTAAGTGAGTTGTCAGTAACTTACTTAATTAGTGGACATTTGTTATCTTAAACACAGGGAGACTAACACACTCATAATAAGAAGGAGCCCAAAATGTAATTTGGGATTGGTGCGGTAGTTCAATAATAGTTATTTAGTGGAATGAATTATTATTGATGAAATTAAGTTGTGTGTTCGGGGCGAACACGGGATGCTTAATTTCATCGGGAGACCAAAACCAATTCCTCCTCTCAGTCCCTATCGTAGCCTCTTAATTATAGAGTACTATACCCACCTACACCCACCTTCTTACCCATCCCATAGGGGCCAGCCAAGCTAGCTTGGAGACCAAGCTAGGGTCAGCCAAAGTTTGGTTCATGGGTGCTTCAAGGTGGCCAGCCCTAGCTTGGGTTCAAGCTTGGTTTGGTCGGCCCAAATTAAAATAAAAGGATTTTTATTTTTTAAAATTTTTCTTATGTGGATAACATGATTTAAAAGAGAGTTTAAAAATTTAAATCTTTCCTTTTATAAGATTCTACAAAAGATTAAGAGAAGAGCTAAATCTCTTTCCTTATTTGTAGATTAAAAGGTTGATTTTAATTTTGGTAAAAACTTTCCTATTAATCATGTTTATTATTTAAAAGAAAGTTTAAAAATTAAAAATTCTCTTTTATTAGTTTCTACAAAAGATTAAGAAAATATTTAATATCTTTCCTTATTTGTAGATTAAAAGAGATTTTAATTTTTAGAGATAAATTTCTTTTTATCCACATGTTAAAAGAAAGATTTAAATTTATAAAATTTCCTTTTTATTAACCAATCATGAAGGGAAAAATTATTGGAGAAAATTTTTATAAATATCCGGAAGCAAATAAGGAAGTTTTAATTTGTGTTTAAAATTTTATTTGCTTGGAAATTTTATGGTGTGGCCGACCATTGTAAATTGAAAAGAAAAATTGTTTTTAATTAATTAAATTTCCTTTTCAATGGCAAAAGAATTAAGGAAGTTTTTATTAAATTTTTCTTATTTGCCAAGACCAAGGATTATAAAAGAGGAGGTAGAGAAGGCTTCATGGATAATAACTCTATTATTTTTCTCCCTCTTTTCTTCCTTGGTGTGGCCGGCCCTTCCCTTTCTCTTCTCTCCATCTTTGTGGCCGAAACCTTCTTTTCTCTTGGAGATCAAGTGGTGGCCGGATCTTAGCTTGGAGAAGAAGGAGAGAAAGCTTGCATCCCTTGGAGCTTGGTTGGTGGAAAAGGATCTTCTTCCTTTGAAAGTCTTGCTTGGCTGAAACTTGAAGGAAACAAGAAGAAGGTGGTTTGGTGGTTCTCGTCTCGGAAGATCGTTGCCCACACAACGTTCGGGATTAGAAGAGGAATATGGTAGAAGATCAAGAGGTCTTTCTAAAAGGTATAACTAGTATTTCCTTTCCGCATCATACTAGTTATTTTTGAAAATAATACCAAATACAAGAGCCATGCGATTCTAGTAATTCGAATTTGTTTTCGATGTTGTGTTCTTTGTTTTTTTTTCTTTTCCTTGTGATTTGATTGTTCCTTTTGGTTAACCTAAAGTTATTTTAGGAAATTAAATATTAGCTTTCCTTAAAAGGTTTTGTCTAGTCGGTGGTGGTTGCTCCATATCCAAGAAGGCCATGTGCCTCGCCACATCAGTACTGGGAACCAATTATGGAAATTAATATTTAATGGAATTATTAACTTAGGTGATTTGGATCGAACGTGTTAAGTTCCGCAGGAGATCCAAGTCAAAACCTAAAAGAACAAATAGATTAAACTTTGGATCAAACGTGTTAAGTTCCGCAGGTGATCCAAGTTTAATTTAAAAGAACACATGGTAGCTAGGAAAAGGTTCAGACCTTTGTACAAAATTTTTGTACAGTGGAACCATTAGGTTTTCCGAGTAGCAACCAACAAAGCTTTCTTGGGCTAGCAGGCTACTACAGAAAGTTTGTAGAGGGCTTCTCTAGAAGTGCAGCCCCTATGACAGCTCTCACCAGGAAGAACAAGAAGTATGAATGGACAGATGACTGCGAGAAGAGTTTCATAGTGTTGAAAAGGAGACTGACCAGTGCTCCAATCCTCACTCTTCTGGAAAGTAACGAAAGTTTCGATATGTATAGTGACGCTTCCAGATTAGGACTCGGAGCTGTACTCATGCAGAATGGCAAGGTCATTGCCTATGCCTCTAGGCAACTCAAGGAACATGAAAGAAACTATCCCACTCACGATCTAGAGTTAGCAGCTGTGGTATTTGCTCTCAAAATATAGAGACATTATCTATATGGAGCTCAGTGTAGGATTTATACAGACCACCAGAGTCTGAAATATTTCTTCACGCAGAAGGACCTAAACATGAGACAACACAGATGGCTCGAACTAGTCAAGAACTATGACTGCGAGATTTTCTACCATCCGGGAAAGGCGAACAAAGTGGTCGATGCACTCAGCAGGAAGTCCTGAGCCACCCCAGTTATAAGACGATATGAAACGAAAATACCTAGAGTTATTTTAAGTTCGAGGATGAACTTTTATGAGGTATGGGGGACTGTAACACCCATAGGATCCCTTATGATTTTATATGAATTTATGCATAATTAGAATAGGCTTTATGTTGGTTCTTTTTCAAAAAAAAAAAAAAAAAATAGAACCAAAAAGAGGCATGACCAAGGTTTGAACCTTGGGCCTCTTGTTAGATGTATGTATGTGATAACCAGTAGCCCCAGCAGGGGTGTGCTGTTAGGAAGGAAAGGGACCATGGTAGTTAAGGGTAAGGAAAGAGAAGGCTCCCTTCACTAAGAAGGAAAAGTTTAAGTTTTCTTCTTCTTCTTTCAATGAGAAGTTGGTTTTGCCTTCTTCCTTCATGAAGAATAAAAAGGAAAAAAAAGGGAATGAAAACTTTATTTTTTCTTCCCTCTTCCTCCTCCTTTCTTTCCTTCACTGAACCCTAAAGCTCTTCTCTTCATGTTGTCGAATCTAAGCTAAGGGCATCCTCTTTAGGAAAACTTCACAAGCAAGGTTCCTTCTCTAAGTAAATAAAGCGAGAGGATGTAATTATTCCCCTTACCTGCAGTACATGTAGCTTTTGTATGTTTCTATGCTAAAGATTTCTTGAAAACCTAGGATTTCCCCTTGTAGATTTCGGCCAAGATAAGAAAATAAGGTTAAGAGGTCACCTATGGTTGCTAAAGGTCTTCATAATTGATGTTGCTAAAGGAAAAATTTGAACTATGCTCTTGTTAGAGTTTCAGCCAAGAAGAAATAAAGACATTAGAGGAAGTTTAAGAACTTAACAACACTTGTTTATGATCCCTCATGATATGTAACCCACTATATGATATTGGTTAAAGTTTCCATGCTTTATGTTGCTTAAAAACCTAGATTCATGACATTAGGGTTTCAGTCAACAAGAAATAAAAACATTAGAGGAAGTTTAAGAACTTAACAATGCTTGTTTATGATTCCCAATGATATGTAACCCACTATATGATGTTGGTTTAAAGTTGTCATGCTTTAGGTTGCATAAGAACCTAGAAACATGCTTATAGGTTTCGGCCAAGGCTTGAACATTAGGGTTAGAACCTTAATTATGCTTACTAAGAACCTCATTTGCCAAGCTATGTATGTTGTGAAAGTTTCATGCTTTAAGTTGATATAAGAAACCTAGAAACATGCTTATAGGTTTTGGCCAAGGCTTGAACATTAGGGTTAGAAAATTAATTATGCTTACTAAGAATCTCATTTGCCATGCTATGTATGTTGTGAAAGTTGCATGCTTTAAGTTGTTAAAAGAAACCTAGAAACATGCTTATAGGTTTCGGCCAAGGCTTGAACATTAGGGTTAGAACCTTAATTATGCTTACTAAGAACCTCATTTGCCATGCTATGTATGTTGTGAAAGTTTCATGCTTTAAGTTGTTAAAAGAAACCTAGAAACATGCTTATAGGTTTCGGCCAAGGCTTGAACATTAGGGTTAGAACCTTAATTATGCTTACTAAGAACCTCATTTGCTATGCTATGTATGTTGTAAGAATTTCATGCTTTAGGTTGTTAAAAGAAGCTAGGATCATGCCTACATGTTTCGGCCAAGACAAGAAAATTTGGTTAAGAAGCTACGTAGAGTTCCCAAAGGCCTCACATGTTATGCTAAGTACTATGAGAAATTAGGCTGTAGATTTCATGTCTTTGTGTTGCTTAAAATCCTATGATCCATGCTTATATGTTTCGGCCAAGTAATGATTTAGGGTTTGTGGGAAGTTCAAAACCCCAACCATGCATGATAATGACTCCTCATGATATGATATGGATTTTATGTCACCATGTTATTTGTTATGTGCACCTTATGCCATCATGTTATGATTTCTATGATATGTTATATGCTTTGTGCACTTATGCCATCATGTTATGATATGCTATATGATATGTGCACTTATGTCATCATGTTATGTTTTCTCTATGAGATATCATATGTTATGTGCACTTTATGCCATCATGTTATGCTTATGCAAGGCTTATGTAAGATGAAAAGCCTAAGAGATGCTTCCCTATAAGTTGGGACTAAGAGCACTCTTCATAATATGACAAGGAACATGATATGCTATGGTATGATAAGAAACATGTATGCTATTTTACTTTGTATGGCTTGTACCGGGAATGGGCTCCTAAGTTGCCCCTAGGTCGATGGTCAAGGAAACGGGCCAAGTAAAAGGGATGGGCTCCTAAGTGCCCCTAGGTTGATGGTCAAGGAAACGGGCCTAGTTCCTAATAGGTTCAAGATTAGCTACCTTGGATCTATTTATGATGCGCGCATTCATGTATGCGCTATAAAACCGGGCCCTCATGATGAGATTATGTTTAAGTACCTATATGATATATGTTTTCAAAAGATCATCTTGCATTTACTCATTCCATGCCATATGATACATGTTTTCAAAAGAACATCTTTTTTCTCTACATATTTCATGCTATATGATTTCATATGCTTTAGGTAGATACTCTCTTGAGATGTTTCATGCTATATGATGTTTATGCTTTAAGAAGATGCTCTTTTGAGATATGTTTATGATGCCTAAATGAATATGCTACTACCTTATGTTTATGCTTTCATATGCTATGATTTATGCTCTTTTAAGATATGTTTATGATGCCTAGATGAATATGCTACTACCAAATGCTTACGCTCTTATATGCTAGGTTTATGGGTTGCCCAAATAAGTATGACATGCTTTTAAGACTAGCATGCTATTGTTAAATCTAGGTGTTGGGTATATGAACATGACACTACTCTACGTTTAGTTCATGATTTATGATTTTTGTGAGTAGGAAAGGATCTTACTAAGCCTATGTGTTTATAGTTTTATGTTTCCTTGTACTGCAGAAAAGAATAAAGAATGGCTAAATTAAGGGGAGCAGCAGGAAGGGCAAGGATGTGTGTGACAGTGACATAGTGGAATAGATCTATTGTGTTTTTATGATGTATATATGTCTAAGTTTTTGCATGTAAACTTATTATGCTACTTGATGCTTTGACTTGAACCGTTCGGATGGTTTATATACCTATGTTTTTCTCTTGTTCCATGATAGTGTGATCCATGCTCTAGTTTAAAATATCATGTATCATGTTCAAGTAGTAGCTATTAAACCAAGTTATATGCATGAATGCTAGTATGTTCACATGATATGTTTAAAGGAGTAGCATGTCATATGTTTAATTGGCTGCATGATTCCTACATGATTATCATATTGCTCACATGTCATGTTATGTTAATATGATCCTATGATTAGAAAATAGATAGATTTTCAATTCTTCCGCTACCATGATCTTAAGTATGTACGTATGCATGTTTCAAGTAACCCCGTCCTTCCCTCCCTAAGTAGCGGGGAAGGTCAGGCGTTACAAAGTACCGGTAGATAACACCGCTAAACATGTTTCAACAACTAATGAATAAGATACACCTTTATTATTCTCCTACCTGGCAACCCGATTCTGGTATCCGAAGAGTTCCTTGAGATTGAGCATCATGTCATAGGCAGTGGGTAGAGCCTGATGCTGATGTTGCAGCACATTTGACATAGAAGCCAAAATGTAACACCTCGCCATCTCATCTGCCTTGACCCATTTCCTATGTCTCTCTATCTCCACTTCACTAGAATCTTTATCAGGCATGCTAGGACAGACCTCAAGAATTACGAACTTATATTCTTCAATAGTTCAGACAATGTCCAAGTTTTGTTTCCAATCAATATAATTTGAACCAGTAAGTTTGTTTTCTTTTAAAATAACAGCAAGAGGATTGAACTCCATTTTAAAATCCTGAGAATCACAAAATAAAATATTTAGCCAAAACTTTAGAATTTAAAATAATATTGATTCCTCAAACAATATAATTTAAATTTACCAACACCTCAAAACACAGAGAATTTCATATGCCACGATAATGTGGACGTATACTAATTCAAACATTTGTTAGAGGAGGTTTTACCCATTAATTTAATTATCTTGTCAACCTAGCTTTATGACAAATAAAATTAATAGTTAGTTCATCTTTAGTCACACAAATAATAGCAGTGACTCCGATGGGGAGATACTATTAAATGCGCCTAAATATATACCATTACATGATACTTAGTCCATTAATTAGGATTATGCTCCTTCAGATGGAGAAGATCACACATTCCTAAATAATTTCTTATAATCATCCATAGAGGAAGATTGATCTAGCGATCAGCAAACAAACTCATCTGATATGGAGGAAGGCACTTAAAGCCAATGCGTAAGTTTGAATACATCACTTACAAACCAGTAATGAAGACCGTGGAATTTATTAAATAATCCCTCTCCTACTAAGTTTTTTAAATCAAGGAATTTTAATCATGCATGCACATCACATCACACACATCACAACACATAAAACAGCATATAAAGGCAATAAATATGATAATAAAAGTTTCAACTATTATGGCTTCATCCATCGCTATCCTCCAACATGCCGCCAATGGATAAAGCCGTCATGTATGCCGCCAATGGATCAAGTTGTCGTGTCTATCTTGCTTCATTCTTCACCGTGCCTCTTGTCCTCAAAATAGCACCACGCATAACATGGATACAACCCGTAACAAAAAAATAAAAATTTACATTTATCGATCCAATATTCCACAAAGAAATTTACATGTAATCTAGATTGAACAGAATGAAAAAAATAATACGACAATTGGTCGTACTTTAATTATTACAATCATGCACACAAAACAACCACGACATCTCCAAGGGTTCAAATCATACACAACACACAAAGCAAAAATAGTTGGACCTAGGATGCATGCAACCACAGAGTTAATCTATCTAGCACATCCTACTATTATCCGGCCTAAACTTATGTATGAGCAGTGCATAATTTAACCGAAAAATAAACACACAGAGGCAGAAAACTCGCTCTGATACCACTTGATGGCGCTAGAATTCCGTTCTGTTTAAATTCCCTGTACAAAAATTATACAAGTACAGAACTTTTCCTAGCAGCCCGCATGTTCGATTAGACGTGTGTTTGATCAATCAAGCAAGTTCTTGATGGATCAAAGAACACCTTGATCGAAGTACAAGATCGCTAGCCTCTTGTGTTGGTATTCAAAATCGATACGAAGAAAATAAAACTAATTACACAGTGGAATTAAAGAACTAGTTGTACCTTTTCTTTGTAGCTAAAGACCTCATGATCTTCTGCCGTATTCCTATCCTCTTCTTAGACATCGTTGGGCGATGATCTACCAAGACAACACCACCCTCCTTCTCTTCTCGGTTTCCTAACCGTCGGCTACAAAAGGAGGCTCTAGGATGGGGCACCTTCTAATCTTCTTGTTCTTCTTCTTCATTTTCTTCAAGCTACCGACCACCAAGGGAGAAGGGGTGCCACCCCTAAGCAAAGAGGAGGGGGGCACCAGCCCTAAGCAAAGAGGAAGGGGCGCCGACCCTTGTTGTGGAGGAGGAGGGGCGCCGACCACAAGAAAGAGATGTGGCCGACCCTAGGTGGAGATGTGGTCGGCCCTAGCAAGGAAAGAAGGCGCCGACCATAGGGAGGAAGGGAAATTGTGAAAAATTAGAAAGTTAAGTTTTAGAGGCCATCACCTACTCCTTTTTATAGGCTTGCCGTCAGTTACAAAAAAAGGAAAAATAATAGAAATTTGTTTACAAAAAATCTAAACCAAACTATGTTAAATCAAACCAAGTTTAACCAAACCAAGTTAAGTTAAACCAAACCAAGTTAAGTTAAACAAAACCAAGTTAGGTTAAACCAAACCAAGTTCAGCCAAACCAAGTTAAACCAAACCAAGTTAAGTTAAACCAAACCAAGTTAAGTTAAATCATACCAAGTTAAGTTAAACCAAACCAAGTTAAGTTAAACCAAACCAAGTTGCGGATGGGTGGATGCGAGGCCTTATATAGAGGCTACAACAGGGACCTAGAGGAGGAATTGGTTTAGGGCACCTGATGGACTTGGCCTTCCTGTGTTCGGCCCGAACACCCAACCCAAGTCCATCAATAATAACCATTACCACTAAAGGGTTATTATTGAACTACAACACTAATCCCATATTACAATATGAGCTCCTTCTTATCATGAGTGTGTTAATCTCCTCGTGTTTAAGATATTGTATGCCCGTTAATTAAATGAGTTACTGATAACTCAAATAATTAACATTTAATTCCAAGAGTAGTACCACTCAACTTTATTATCCTGCCAGACTAAGTCCACCTTTAGGGGTTACATGGTAATCCTTATGAGCTCCTCAAGGAGACATCATCAACCTAAATAATAGGGACACAGATTCCTTCTATAATCAACAACACACCATATAAATAGTACTATTTCCCAACTCATCGGGACTATTGATTTAACGAATAAATTTCACCCATTGATAAGTTAAAAAATAAATACTAAGTATACGTGCTTGTTATTATATAGGGATTAAGAGGGCACACTGTTGGTCGCTACTCGGAATTCCGTTCTACTTCCCCTATACAAAATTTTGTAGAAGCACAAAACTTTCCTAACAACCTATGTGTTCCTCATGAGTTAAACTTGAATTAGAAACGGAACATAACATTCTTATTTCAAGTTCAACTCCTGTGTTCTTCAGCAGTTAAAACTTGGATTGCAAACGATACTTAACATTTTTAATCTAAGTTCATCCTATGTTACAGAAGTTGATTAAATATCTATTTCAAGGATTGGCTTCCAGGTTAAACATGGCACGACACTTGACCTTCTTGGGTATGGGATCATTCACCACTTCCTAGACAAAGTTTTTCAAAGAAATTGGATATTTAAACTTCTTACAGTAACCCTAGGTTTAACTACAAAGACCTCAATAGAAGCATAAGATCAAAACACTAAAACAAAACACAAAAATGAAATACCAAATCGCTAGCCTCTTGTGTTGGTATTTCAGGATCCATACAAAGAACACAAACTAATTAATTTGAAGCATAAACAATTGATTAGTTATACCTTTCTTTATAAACTAAGACCTCTTGATCTTCTGCTGTATTCCTCTCCTTCTCTTGGATGTCGTGTGGGCGATGATCTACCAAGATGAAATCCACTCGAACCACTTCTTCTCTTCCAAGAAATTTCGGCCACAAAGTAATACCAAGATAGGAAACTTTCTTCTCTTCTTCTTCCTCTCCAAGCAACCGACTACAAAGAATCCAGATGATGTGCCGACCTAAGAAAGAAGAATGGGAGAGAAGAAAATTCCGCCACCAGGAGAATATAAGGGTGATGGGGAGAAGAAGAGAGAGCCGACCACACAAGGAGAAGAAGAGGGGCTTAGAATTGTGTTATACATGAGGCACCCTTTACCTCTCTTTTATAATCCATGTTCATGGCAAAAAAAGGAAATTTTAATAACAATTAAAATCTCTCTCTTTTAAATTTCCTATTGTGATAGCTATAAAATGAAAGTTTTAAAATTAATCTCTCTCTTTTAAACAATGTAGAATGCTACAAAAAGGAAAGACTAAAATTAAAACTTCTCTTTTTAAAACATTGTTACAAAAAAGGAAAGTTTTATCAAAATTAAAATCTCTCTTTTAGACATTATAGATAGCTACAAATAAGGAAAGATTTTAACAAAAATAAAATCTCTCTTTTAAACCTTTGTAGATAGCTATAAAAGGAAAAAATTTTAAAATTTAAAACTCTCTTTTAAAACTAGGTGGATGACTATAAAAGGAAAGATTTTAACAAATAAAATCTCTCTTTTAAGCTCCATGTGGTTGGCTATAAAAGGAAAGATTTTACCAAATAAAACCTCTCTTTTTAACTCCATGTGGTTGGCTATAAAGGAAAGATTTTAACAAATAAAATCTCTTTTTAATCCTAGTGGTCGGCCCCTAGCTTGGGCACCAAGCCATGCTTTGGCCAGCCACTTCTTGGGCTCCAAGCTAATGCTTGGCCTGCCCCTTGCACCAAGCAAGGATGTGTCCGACCCATTACTTGGGTAATAAGTGGACTTTGTTGATAAAATGCTTTATAGAGGCTACAACAGGGACCGAGAGGAGGAATTGGTTTTGGTCTCCCAATGAGCTTGAGCTTCCTGTGTTCGCCTTGAACACCCAACTCAAGTTCATCAATAATAACTCATACCACTAAAGAGTTATTATTGAACTACCGCACCAGTCTCATATTATATTATGGGCTCCTTCTTATTATGAGTGTGTTAATCTCCCTGTGTTTGATATCGAATGTCCATTAATCAAATGAGTTACTGACACTCACTTAATTAACATCTAGCTCAAAGAGTACTACCACTCAACTTCATTGTCATGCTGGACTAGGTCCACCTGTAGGGTTTATATGATATTCCTTATGAGCTTCTCAAGAGGACATCATCAACCTAGATTACTAGGACACAATTTCTTTCTATAATCAACAACACACCATATAGATAATATTATTTCTCAACTTATCGGGTCTATTGATCCAACTGAATAAATCTCACCCATTGATAAATTAAAGAAATAAATACTAAGTATGGGTGCTTGTTATTATATCAGGATTAAAAGCACACTTCCATATTAATAGAGGTCCTGTTCTTTTATGCAGTGAGTATAAGAAGAACAATCTCAAATGGTCCTGCTCAATCACTCATAGTGTACTAGTGTAATTTTATAGTCAAGATAAACTAATACCAAATTACACTATAACCATTCTAATGGTTTGTCCCAATTCATCTTGGTTGTGAGCTACTATTTATAATTTATAAGGAACTGATAATATGATCTTTTATGTGACACCACAGACCATGTTATCTACAATATAAATTAAATGGACAAATACATTTAACATAAATATGGGAATTTGACCAATGTGATTCTTATTTCAAAATAAATGCTCATACAAAAAGCTAGACTTTTAGTATACATCCTAACATGGACATCCATAATAACAGAGGTTTTGTTCTTTTATATAATCAGTATAAATCGAACAACCTCAAATGGTCCTGCTCAATACACACATAGTGTACTAGTGTAATTTAATAGTCAAGACAAACTAATACCAAATTACACAACAACCGTTTCAATGGTTTGCCCCTATCCATCATAGTTGTGAGCTACTATTTATAATTTATAAGGAACCGATAACATGATCTTCTTTTTGGCACCACACACCATGTTATCTGTAATATTAATTAAATGTACAACTGCATTGACATATATATAAATATAAAATGCAAATATTTGACCAAAGTGATTCTCATTTCAAAATATTTCAAAACAGATGTTCATACAAAAGCTAGGCTTATAGTATACTTCCCAACATGATGAATAGCTAGATGCCACTAAATGTTTATGTATCTAAAATATTATTTTAGAGGCATTGCTAATGATATTAGGACCTATTAGGTCCCACATAATGAACATGTTGATTTGGAGATGGGTTTCTTTTAGTTTCACTAAAATATGATGGATCCTAAGATTATAAAGTTAAGTCTAATCCAAATTTGATTTATTAAGTTAGATTCAAATGAATTCGGATTAGACTTATTGGATAAATAGGTTAGACTCATTGGCTTATTGGGTTGATTTCTTATTGAGTTAATGGTTAATCTAATATATTATAATCCAACCCATTAAGAAGATTAATGGAGATTAATTCATCATTAATAGAAGAAGACCAAAAGACAATGACCCTTGGTATTCATTGAAGGAATATAAAAGGGCCTTTTGAGTGAAATGTTCACATTAGAATTTTTTTTTCTTCTTCTTCCCTTGGTCGAACACTTCTTTGTTGCTAGCACAACAAACGTTGTTCTTCTCTTAATCTGAGTTCGTGTTATGAATGTGAAATGTATTCGGGTGGATATCGAAGAGGCTTGACCACACTAATCGCGTTGAGATCTGAGCAATCAAAGTTACTACTAGGATTGTACCATTCATGGAATAAAGATAACTATTCTATTTTGATAGAGTAGAAAACATGTATACTATTTTCGCTTGGATCTCTAGAGGAATCATTTTTTCACTACATATGTTATTGTTTTTCACAAAAGATCTCTATAGATACAAATGTTGAGTAAACAATAATCTTAGAATTGACTCGAGTAATCTTAAATATCCACTATGTAAGTTAAAACATTATAAGCTACTCATGTAAGTTACATGTAAGCTTAATAGTCAAAATCATAATGTAATACTTGTAAGCATAAACATGAGCATCAATTTAATATGCACAAGTAAGTAAGCATTGAAAATATAATAAGTTAAACACAACTTGTTAAAACTTGTTAAGACAAGTGAACATGTAAACATGACTTTGACTTAGCATGAATACGTAATCATGTATATAAACAAATAAACTAACTATCAACATCTAAAGTTAAGTTTAACTTTAAAGTCAAAATAAGTCCACATTAGAAAAGTAAAAATAAGTCAAACTAGCTAAACCTAACAAGACAATAATCCAAGTCTAAGTAAAACTAAAAGTTAGTTCCCCCTAAATTGGAGGTTTATTTCTCTTCGTCCAAAAGTTTCTATCTTCTCCTACATTGGGGCTAGTGTTAATGTGAATTGAATCCATATAATGAACATGATATTTAGGGATCTAATATGGATTATATCCTAAATGGTCATGGCTTATTTTCATACTTTGTCCAAAAGTGTCTTCTTGTTGTGCCTTAGGACACTTGTGCGAGAAATAGGCTTGGTTAAGTGTACATATGCCAATTTTCTTAACTCCTAATAAACTTAAGTTTGGTTCTTCAATGTATTTAGTTAAAGGACATTTCATTTTATAGCTTGTATCAGACAACTTATTCTTGATGATTAAATTAGATAATGGATTTTTAACATAAAAAGTGTTCTTAATAAATAACTTCGAATTTAAAAGAATGTTACATGTCTCAATACCTTTAATTTGCTTTCATCTGATTCTAACTTGGATTTTTATTCTGACTCGATTGAGTCCTTGGAATCTAATTGAGCTACAAGAATCATGTAGCAGACTTGTTCTGATTCAACTTCTTTATTTTCAACACTTAGCTTCTCCCAAAGCTCCATCACATCTTTAAATGACTTGACTTTCTCAAGTTGAGCTTGAGTTAGACCATAAAGAATGATGGTAGTGTTGGTCACTACTCAGAATTCTATTCTGCTTCTCCTGTACAAAAATTTGTACAAGCACAAAACTTTCCTAACAACCTATGCGTTCCTCATGAGTTAAGCTTGAATTAGAAACGGAACTTAACATTCTTACTTCAAGTTCAACTCATGTGTTCTTTAGTAGTTAAAACTTGGATTGCAAATGATATTTATCATTATTAATCCAAATTCATCATATGCTACAGAAGTTGATTAAATATTCATTTCAAGGATTTCCTTTCAGGTTAAACATGGTGAGGCACTTGGCCTTTTTGGGTATGAGATCATCCACCACTTCCTAGACAATATCTTTCAAAGAAATTGTATATTTAAATTTCTTACAGTAACCCTAGGTTTAACTACAAAAACCTCGATAGAAGCACAAGATCAAAACACTAAAATGAAACACAAAAACAAAACACGAAATCACTAGCGTCTTGTGTGGGTATTTCAGGATCCATACAAAGAACACAAACTAATTAATTTGAAGCGGAAACAATTAATTAGTTATACCTTTCTTTGTAAACGAAGACCTCTTGATCTTCTACTGTATTCCTCTCCTCCTCTTGGATGTCGTGTGGGCGACGACCTACCAAGATGAAATCCACCAGAACCACTTCTTCTCCTCGAAGAAAATCCGGCCACCAAAGAATGCCAAAATAGGAAACTTCCTTCTCTTCTTCTTCTCTAATCAACCGACCACCAAGTGCTTCTTTTTTTCTTTCAAGTTTCGACCACCAATAAGAGATGAGTTCTAACCTTAGAAAGAAGAAAGGGAGAGAAGAAGATGTGTGCCGCCTGTTTGGGCAATTTCGATAGGTCAAGTTTGATCAGTTTGACTAAGCTTGAGTTGAGTCAATCTTGAGTCAGGATTTGTGTTTTGATGTTTGACAATATAAGGAGAAAGTCCTAGTAAGGAGCCATGCATTTGGAAAGTCCTGGTCAGGAGCCAGGCATTTGGAAAGTCCTAGTGAGGAGTTAGGCAGGAGAAAGTCCTGGTGAGGAGCCAGACATTTGGAAAGTGCTAGTGAGGAGCTAGGCAGGAGAAAGTCCTGGTGAGAAGCCAGGCAAGGAGAAAGTCCTAGTGAGGAGCTAGGCAGGAGAAAGTCCTAGTGAGGAGCCAGGTAAGGAGAAAGTCCTTGTGATGACCCAGGTAAGGAGAATGAGGAGCCAGGCATTTGGAAAGTCCAAGTGTGATCTTGGCAAGGAGAAAGTCCTGGTGAGGAGCCAGGTATTTGGAAAGTCCAAGTGTGATCTTGGCAAGGAGAAAGTCTTGGTGAGGAGCCAAGCAATTGGTAAGTCCAAGCATGTAGTCTTGGCAAGGTAAGTACTAGTGTGACTTGGCAAGGAGAACCTAACAAGTAGGATGAAGCCGTAGGAAGCTCCTGAAGGCAAGGCGTGAAGGATGGGGGAGATATCTGAGGGATGCAAGGCAGATGGAGGAGGCTAGAAGGCTAGGTCAAGGTTGGCCGGGTGTGGCCAGATGCTAGGCATGGAGACCCAACAGGTCACAGTTGACTGGGAGTTGGGTTGGAGACTTTGGACTTGAGATTGAGTCAAGTTCAGGCTAGTCAATCGATTGAACCAGGGCCCAATCAATCTGCCGATCGATTGGAGTGTGCTGCGAAGGAAGAAATGGCCTAATCAATTGGTGGATCGATTGGAAGCATGAGTCACGAGCACAGAGGCCTTCCCAATCGATCAGGCAATCGATTGGGAATCTCTAATCGATTAGTCAATTGATTGGAGTTGGGAGTTTTCACGCGATTGTGAGAACACAGAAAGCGTCTGAATCGATCCACCGATCGATTCAGACTGTCCCAATTGATTGGCCGATCGATTGGGATTCGACCGTTGCGCAGGATGTAGGTGATGGACGACTGGGATTGTGCGGAGCTAATGTGGAAATCGATTGGGGTTGATTTCAATTGATTGGAGGAACTGTATATAGCCTGGGCTGAGCATTTTCTTTGCCAGATCATTGCGATCTTCTCTTCCAAGCTTACAGCGATCTTCACATCAATTTCTTCAGCACTCACGCCAATTCTTAAAAGCACTTGGGGAGCATCTCCAAGGTTCAAGAGGTAACAACAAGTAACAAGAAGAAAGGTATATTCACTTGTATTCTTAGAGTTTCTTCTTGTATTTGAATTTGTGTTGTGGGTGAGTTTGTACGAGGCTTCTCCGCCTCCAGCTATGACCGAGAAGCAGTTGTTCTTAGTGGAGATAGCGTGTCGTGTGTGGATCCTTGGATTAGTCACCTCATCTTGAGGTGGATACCAAGTAAATCCTAGTTGTTAGCATTGCGAGTGTTTGTCTTCGAGTATTCCGCTGCACAACAACAAGACGAAGCAAACTGACACAAGCGCGATGAGACGCTATTCACCCCTTCTCTAGTGAGCACATCAGTCCCAACAATTAGTATCAGAGCGAGGTTGCTCTTCTACAGACTAACCGCCAAGAGAGCAGGAAGTTAGAGGAAGAAGAAGATGGAGATTGAAGGACCGCTTAGATGGGATATCTGAATTCAACCTCCGTACGACAAAGAAGACTTCAATTATTGGAGGGTGCGGTTGGAGACATGGCTTCAAATGGATTGGAACCAATGGGTTGCATTAGAGGACCCATTTGAAGCTCCTAAAGATAAAAAGGGGAAGCGCCTCTGACCTCGACATTGGAGCGAGGAGCAACGGGAACAACCGGAGGCGGATAAGGAGGTAACAAAAAAATCTTGTTAAATTTATTACCTTTTAATATCATTGTGAGTGTAGGTGAATGCACAAGTGCATGTGATCTTTGGAAAAAGATCATTGCCTATCGTGAAGACTCATTACAATTCCAAGGAGTAGAGGAGCTCAAGGAGAATGACTCATTAGTCCAAGAAGAGGAGGACCAATCGGATGTTGACACGAGTTCAACATTCAAGGAAGAAAAAAAAGAGGAGAAGAAGGAAGATGAGGAGAGATCATCCACATCTTCAAGAGAGGAGAGGTGGAAGCATCCATATCCTCAAGGGTTGAAGAGGTGGAAGCACCCACATCCTCAAAAGGAGGAGAAGAAGAAGATGATACAACCTCCACAATGCAAGATAAATCAAATGGAGGATCAAGCACCATCCCTACACATGAAGGTATAATTAGCTCAATTAAAAATAAAAATCATATCATTTTCTTTGAGTGTAGGGAACATGGACACTACAAGAGTAAATGTCCGAAATTGGCCAACAAATAAGGGCCAAGTAGCACCCAAGAGCAAGGAGAAATCCAAGGAGACCACTCTCACAACAAAGAAGAGCAAGGAACACATTGTGTGTTTCTTGTGTAATCAAAATGGACATTATTGAAGTCAATGTCCAAAGGGGAAGAAGATGGTCAAGGTCAAAGGAGGAAGCACAAGTCTAGGGGAGCTTCGAAGGTAAAAACAAAGGTATCATTTAATGAATCTATTTCTTTGATAAAAAGCATGATAGAAATAATTCTTATCATCTTAATGCTATTTATCATGAGAATAGGAAACATGATAGCGTTAAGGGAAAATACATTCCTCCTCATGCTAGAACTACCACCCCTAAGTTTAGGAAGGTAGATAGTATCTTAGGCAATAACTCTAAGGATTATGGATATATGCCAAAATATAAAAATTCTCATAGGGGTCAAGAAAAATCCAAATCTATGGATTTAATGATGGAGAACCAAGTCTTGAGGTCAAGACTTGATAATTTAGAAAGGACTTTAGCAAGAATGAAAAACATGCTTAGGAGTCAAAATGAGCATAACCTAGGAAAAGCTAGACAAGAGCCATCCAATGACTATAGAGGTTTGGGATACAAACCTAAAGTCAAGAAGGATGTGACTTCTTTTCATAAGATTCCATATAGCTATGGGACCAACCCTAGGTGTAAAGGTCAAGTCAAGGATACTAGGGAAGGAATCCCTAAAAATACTTTTGGTAAGACCAATGTGACTAAGGCTCCAAAAATGACAAACAAAGTCACAAAGAAAGTTACTAGGGAAGTTATCCCTTGGAGTGACCTAGTAGAAGTTGTAACGCCCCGCCCCTCCTGCTAAGGCGACGGGGGTTATATGCGACACATACATACTTAACACAGCGGAAGTCTTACTTAGAGAATTTAAAAAAACATTTTCTTAGTTAAAAAAATTCACCATAGATATAAAAGAACCACATAGCATACCTATCATATCTTTGAATCTTAAATACCCAAACACATACTTAAGGTCATGGAGTCATAAGGTAAAAACGTCAACATGGTAAATTTCTTAGTAAATAAAAGCAGGTCATTTCTTTTAGCCAGTCCACTACCGCACACCTCCTTCTAGCCCCTCCTGCTGCTCCCCTAGTCCATCCATTTCTTGCCTTTATCTGTGGTACAAGAAAGTAAGCTGTGAGCACTCATGGCTCAGTAAGTTCCTTTCCTACTCACAAAAACCGTAAAGCATATTAAAAACACAAGTCATAAGGCATAAAGACAAATGTATCATGTCAAAAGCATAACATGGCATATCATAACATAACATAAAGTATCATGGCATAATCATAAAGTATAAGCATGGCAAATTTCTAAACATATATCATGCAACATATGCAACATGTCTTTTGAAAACTTATACAGTACATATTTAAGCATAATCTCAACATGATTGGGGCCCCGGCTTGTACCACATACATAAATGCGCGCGTCCTATGTAGGTCCAAGGTAGCAAGTCTTGAACCCTACAAGGCATACATACTAGGCCCGTTTCTTAGTCCATCGACCTAGGGGCACTTAGGAGCCCATCCCTAACGAGGCCCGTTTCTTAGTCCATCGACCCCGGGGCGCTTATGGAGCCCACCCTTGGTACAAGCCATACATAAAGTAAAGTAGCATGCCATACATATCGTAGTTCTTATTCTTACATGCATATCATGTTTCTTGACATATCATAAAACATGCATTTTTTTGGGCACATAGCACATGCATGAATCATAGCATACATTGTAACACCCCTAGAAAGCCTAGATAAGAAAGTAAGGATAATGAGAGTTTGAAGGTAGTGAAAAGAAGGTGTAAATATTCTAAGTTGAATATTAAGATGGGAAGGATTTAGATGATTAAAACTTTATGAAAGAAGATAAAGTTGAGAATATAAAGTTCTATACATGATTTATAATGCAAGGAATTAATGTAAACAAAAGAGATATGAGATATTATATATGCATGTATGAAATATTTATGCATAATGCATATACATGAATTATTTTGTACAAAAATATGTTAGGAGATGGATTTGATCCTTGGTTCTCTTGTGGATGCATGCATGTGTTAACCAAGTGTGATAGGAGTGAATATTGTAAAAGGAGAGATGGGAATTATAATTAAAGGAAAGAAAAGAGAGAACTCAAGAATCATTTCTCTAGAATATTCTTATCATTAAAGAGGAGAAATAAATAAGGAGGATGAATCAAGTCAAGTTTTCCTCCCCTCATTTTAGTATAAATAGGCATGGAGGGGTGGCTTCATCCTCAACTCACTCTCCTCCTCTTCTCCTAGAGGTGCCGAGACACTCCCTCTTTTCTTTCTTTCTTTTTGTTGCCGAGCAACACAAGAGGAAGAAGCCTCCTCTTCTTCCTCCTCCTCTCCACCAAAAGACCTAGCCACTTCTTCCTCCATTGGTGCCGAGCAAAGCAAGCAAGGAAGAAAGGTCCACAAGCAAGTTCTCAACTCTAGGAAACTTAAGCAAAGAAGGTAAGCTTCCCCTCACCTGTGGTACAAGGCTTTTATGTGATTTTCGGATTTATAAGGATTAGAAAACCTAGGAAAGAATTTAAGAAAATTCGGCTAAAGAAAAGGTTTTCAAATCTAAGATGATTTAAACAAGACCTCATTTCATGATAAGATTTTCTATGCTATGTAGAAGGATTCTTTTCCATGATTTTATACTGATATGATGTATGATCAGAGGAGTATCTAACCCTAGGATTTAACCAAAAATATTTTAAAGAGGCTAGGAAGATTATAGTCTAACCAAACTAGTGCAAGGTTCCTTCTATGAAATGCTAAGGACCTTTCTATGGTTTTCTTGCTTGGAAATTAATTGGAACCAAAAGAAAACTCACTTGTATGCTTCGGACCAGAAAGGTTAAGGGTTAGAAAGACTAAACATGCTCCTATGATAGGATATAAAGTTTCTTAAAGGGTGTTCACATTGCTAGAAACTCATGAACTCTTTTTAGGGTTTTTCGGCCATGATAAAAGGGATAGCTTAGATTAGCCTAAACAAAAATATTAATATGCTCAAGACCTCTGTGATATTATGATATGAAAGTTGATTAATGCTCTCATGTTTAATTGGAATGTAGAAAATTAGTTACATGATATAAGACATGTAAGATCACAAGAGTCCTAGCTTGTTTATGATCCAATTTTGTGTATGATGTTCTTAGTAACTTTTGCCATGATATTTACTTAAGCTTTCCATGCTTTAGGCCACTTAAGAAACCTAGCTTAAGGACTGGTAGGTTTCGGCCATGAAGGAAAATAAAAGAAAAAGGGAAAGAAACCTAGGAAATGCTATACATAATGAGAAGAAATGAAATTATGTTACGTAACATGCCATGATATGTTATAGCATAGGAAATGCTATACATAATGAGAAGAAATGAAATTATGTTACGTAACATGCCATGATATGTTATAGCATAGGAAATGCAATTATAGCATAGGAAATGCTATACATAATGAAAAGAAATGAAAAAGGAAATGCATGAAAGATTGTTAGGGACATGATATGATAGTTATGCATGATAAGTTATTTTTGTATGGTTTGTACCAAGGGTGGGCTCCGTAAACGCCCCGGGGTCGATGGAGTAAGACTCGGGCCTCGTCAGTAATGGGCTTCTGAGTGCCCTAGGTCGATGGAGTAAGACTCGGGCCTCGTCAGTAATGGGCCTCTGAATGCCCTAGGTCGATGGAGTAAGACTCGGGCCTAGTATGTATGCATGGTAGGGTTCAAGACTTGCTACCTTGGACCTACCTATGAAGCGCGCGCATTATGTATGTGGTACAAACCGGGATCCCCTCTAATGATGATATTAATTTCAAGTACTTATAAGTATAAGTTTTCAAATTCATGATGCATTGCCTACATATGTGCTTGAATTATCTGATGATTAGATATAATGTCATGTGATATTATATGAATATGAATATGATACCCTTGTATGTCGTATGCTTATGATACCTCGCATGATATTGATATGCAATGATATGAATTCGGTTTTAGTGAGTAGGAAAGGAATTTACTGAGCCATGAGTGCTCATAGCTTACTTTCCTTGTACCGCAGATATGGGGGACGGATATTCGGAACGACGGAGCAGCAGGAGGAGCAGATAGTGATGTGTGTGGTGGTGGCTCGGCAAGAACGATTCGGACAAATTAATATTTTTAGTTATATGATCAATATATGCACATTCGAACTAATCAGAATATGTGATATCATGCATATTTAAATAAAAGGAATGATTTAAAATTTTCCGCTGTTATAGTATAATTAAAGCATGTATGTAAGTAGTATAAGATCGTAGCGCCACCCTTGAGTAAGAAGGGTGGGCGTTTTACATACATCATGAACATATCACTTAGCATATCATAAAGCATGCATATTTGGGCACACAGCACATGCATGAATCATAAGCTTGCATAATGAATATATCATTTTTATCATATCCTAAAGCATGCATGATTGAGCACATAGCACATACATGGATCATAAGCATACATAAGAGAGCATATCATTTATCATAAAAGACATAACCATTCATGGAATCATTAAATAACATCTTCTTGATTCATTCATAACATGTGAGGTACATCTAGGTCACTAAACCCATATGGCCGAAAGTCATGAATAGAGGCATGATCTCTAGACAACATACAAAAATATAAATCTCATGATATCTTCACATACTAGCATAATAAAGGTCATACGCATGTTAACCTAAATTTTTAAGCCCTCCTAGGTTTCAAATTCTTCATGGTCGAAACCTTTCATGTAGAGCAAACAAGTTCTAAATAACATGCAAACATGTAAACCCTAAGCTCATATCATATCATATTTCATAAGGAACCACTTAAGCATATTTAGTTTGGGTTCTAAGTTCCTTAAGCTCCCAAACTTATCATGGTCGAACCCTAACATGTCTCCTTCTAGGTTACAAGTAGCATGGAAGTGTTGAACCTTATGCCAATATCTTATACATTTTCATAAGAAACAACTTAAGTATATTTGTTTTAAATTCCAAACTTCCTAGACCCCTTAACTCAAGGTGGCCGAAACCTATAACTCATGGAATTAGGTTTTTAGTGGCATAAGAGCATGGTAACTATAACTACATTTCATAGCATATATCACAAGACATCATAAGCCTATATAAGTTGGGTTTTAAGTTTTCTCCAGGCTTTTAAACTTGTAATGGCCGAAACATGTAAATCATGGAACCATATTTTTAGTGACATAAGAGCATAGGAATCACAACTACATTTCATGGTACTTATCACAAAAACATCATGAACAAATGTAAGTTGGTTTCAAAATTTCTCTAGGCCTTTGCACTAGTATTGGCCGAACCCTAACAAGCATGAACTACATTTCTAGTGGCATAAGAGCATGGAACCACAACTACATTTCATAGTATTTACCACAAGGAGCATCATGAACATATATAAGTTGGGTTCTAAGTTTTCCTAGTCCTTTAATCAAATGGTGGCCGAAACATGTGAGTTAGGTTTTTGTTTTTCATATGGCCTAAAAGCATGGAAAACCCTACACAATTTTCATGACATCATAACAAGGAACACATGAGTAAACTTAGTTAAAAAAAATCTACTCATACTAGCTTTAAAACTTAGTGTGGCCGAAAGCTACATGTACTCAAAATTCTATGTAACAAGCAACCATAAAAACAACCACTAGTTTCATATTATTTTATCAAGAAAGTCATGAGCTTCCTAGCCTTGGTTTAAACTTTCCTATACTTCAAATCTCATCCTAACTGAACCTTTATAAGCATGAAATAAGATTTATAACTAACATACAATCATGGCATAAAACTTCATACCTTGTCTTAGGAAAAATCTTAGCATGCTTATCCCTAGATTTAAAACTCTCTTAAGCCTTTACTTCTTACATGGCCGAATATTCATGGGCATGAAAAATGGAGTTTCAACAATATGCAAGTAGGAGAAAAAGTTAACAACATCATTATCATAGGGTACATAACTCAAGAACAAGGAAACATGCTTAGTTTGAGTCTTAAACTTACCTAGTCTTCTTGTTCATGCTTGGCCGAGAGTTTAAAGCTCATGGATCTAAGTTTTCATCATTTATTCTAGCATGGAAACCTTAGATTTACTTTTTACATAAAATACATATCACAAGAAAGATAGTAAGCATATCTAGTTACAACTTTCTTAAACTCTTCTTCCCCATTTGGCCGAATTTTCTTAAGGCAAGTCCTAGGTTTTTAAGCCATCTAACTCCATGAAAAACCATACAAACTATTGTACCACAGGTGAGGGGAAGCTTACCTAGTAATCACTTGTTAATCTTTAAAGAAATGGTACCCTTGGTGAAGAGGAAGTAGGGGGCTTCTTCTTCTAGTACTCCTTTTGATTTTCTCTTGCTTGGAAGGGTACACCTTGAAGGCTCCTTCTTGTAGTTTAGTTTTCTCTTAGGGAGAAACCTAAACTTGGCTTGTGGAGATGAGGGAGGAGGCTTAGAGTCTCGGCAAGGGTGAGGGAGAAGGAAAAAAAAATGAAAACCTTTAGTTCCTTTCCTTTTTATGCTAAGTAGGTGGAAGTTACCAAAATGAACTTTGCTTCCCTTCCTCCTTATCTCATGCATGTATTTTCTTAATGAGAATATGTCCTCATTCCCTTCCCTAAATTCTTCTCTTTATTATCCTCTTAAATCCCACGAAAATAGAGAAGGAAAGGGAGAAGGACAACTTGTCTTTTTCTACTCTTTTTCCTTAACCAAGAGGTAAACAAGAGAAAGAAGCCACTTGATTTTCCCTTTGTTCCTTCACTAAATTTTAGCTTTACTTTTAACTACAATTCCCATCATTTCCCATTCACATATTATTCATGATAATTTTATTTCTATCATTTGTGAGAGGTTCAAGGTTCAAACCTTCACCTCTTCTTTTATTTCTCTTATTTCTTTTTCTTTTCTTTTTTTTTCTTTTTGATTCTTCAATTTTTTAGGCTCTAAAGCAAATAACACCCATATATTTATCTCATAATTTTGTGGGTGTTACAGAAGTGACCAAGGATTCTAAGAAGCCTAGAAAGGTCCTTAGAAAGGTATCTAGGGAAATTATCTCGAGTGAGTAACTAGAGCATCCAAGGAGCAGCAATAGGTATTGGGTTCCTAGGAACATATTCTCTACACCCTAGATGGGTTTAGAGAGTGTCAACTCTAATTGTAAAGGTAGTTAACCCATCCTTGGTAAAGTTGACACTTGAGAGCATTTTCAAGGTTATTGTTAACCTTTGAAAATGAAAAGGATTATTGGGTTATTCTTTGAGAGTAATATATGTGCCAAAATTTGAAGAGTTGAACTTAATCAAAATTTGCACATTTAAGAAAAGTATAAGAAAAATCAAGTTAGAATTTTGATACTTTCTTAAGGAATTAAGAGAAAACTCATGCTTTAATTAAATGTGATTAAGCCTTGAAGAGCAAAAAGGTGCCAAGTTTTGAGGATTTGAATTTAGGTTAAATTGGCACACTTGGGAAAGCAAAAGAAATGTCAAGTTATGACTTAAGATAACTTCTTTAAGAGTTAAGAGCAAATCTAAGTCTTAAATCTAAGAAGATTACTCCTTGAGAGAGTAACATGTGCCAAACAAAATTTTGAGAATTTAATTCTTAATTTCAATTGGCACAAATAAGAAAGGGTAAGTTGGGTTTTGGCATTTCTTTAAGAAATAGGCAATCTAGGTTAATTTTTGTTGGGTTCGTCAGGCCGCGAAAATCGCTTTTTCGCGTCACGGAAACCCCGAGTCACCCGAAGCCATGGATCTCGTGCAAAGATTCGTAAACAAAACTTTTCGAAAAACCTTTTCTTGTACGAGTTTGTAAAAACTTTAGATCTACACTAAAGTTAAGATCATTACCCTTGATGCGCGCCCCACGCGAATCCCGCTCGTCCAAATGGTGTCGGATCTCAAGACCGTCAAGCGTACGGTCCTCTAGAAGTATCCACACGGACACACTAGATGGAGGTGACCAAAAACCAAGGTGTGCTAGCACCTATGTGGTTCGGCCAAGGAAGGCGGAGAGGGAGAGTGCAAGAAGAACTCTAGGAGGAAGAAGAAGGAATGAATGATAGAATCAATTTTCCAAAATGAAAAATTGTTCTCCACATTCAAGTGGCCGGCCACCTTCTAAGAGGTATAACCCCCACATTAATTCCAATTAATGTGGAGACCATTAAGAGTTGTAACCCCCATGAGGTGGCACTCTAGGATGATGTGGATCAACACTATTGGTCCACATCTTGCCACCTCACTAAATGACATGGCAACAAGTGTAACCTCTTCATTTAATGTGGGCCGGCCACATTAAATGCTATGGAGGCTTGTAACCTCCATGAGGTGGCACACATTGATGATGTGGAGCAATCCTATTGGTCCACATCTTGCCAACTCACTAGTGATGTGGCAAAAAGTCAAGTCAAACATGACTTTTTCTCTTCCTCTCAAATCAAGTCAAACTTGATCAAATCTCTCTCATGGTTGATCTAATCCAACCATATGATTCAAGCCAACTTAATATAATGAATCTAATTCATTAAATTAAGTTGATTTAATGAGTCATAATCTAAATTAGACTCATTGAATACATGAATCAACTTGAGTCCAACTCAATTAGCCCAGTTTGGATTACTCTTAATCCAATATGATTCATCAAATGAATCTAATCCTCTTAGTTCATCATATGAACCAAATCTCCATCTAATTGTCCTTAGTGTGTGACCCTATAGGTTCTTGTAACATTGGCAATGCCCTAACCCCATTTAGGAGCATAAGTAATGAGCGGTATCTAGCAACATATCATTACTACCCAAGTTACAAGAATGTCGAGATCCGACATCACCTTGTGTCTACCAATTATGACTCCTCACAAAATATGTGACATTGTACTTCTATCCTAGACATCTAGATTGATCAATATGAGGCATAGACAGTGTCATCCTCTAATCAATCTAAATCTTGAACTCCAAGTAGACTCACTCGATCAAATGAGCTCAACATCTAATGTTGACTCATTTGGGCATGGCCATGCACTTCGTGGTCTAACTCTATCAAGAATATTGATGTCGCTCCAGTCATATGGGAGGGATAGATCCCATCTACATCACTCACATCCCTCTGCATAATTTGTTACATACCCAGTAATCGCCTTTATAGTCCACCCTGTTACGGGTGACGTTTGACGAAACCAAAGTACATAACTCCTTATGTAGGGATCCATGGTGACTTCAGGTCTAAGGGCTAATAGTCATAGTAATAGCCACATGAGAAAGTATATGACACTCATATAACGATCCATGATACTTTCTCATGGCGGGTCATTCAGTATACATTCTCCAATGTATACCCATGTGTCAGCTTGATATCTCTATATCCATGACTTGGTAGATCAAGTCATCGAACTGACCTACATGCTAGTCTTATTGCATTAATATTGTCCCTGAATGTTAATACTCGACTAGGAATGATTTAGAGTAGTGTTCCCTATATCATCTCACTATCGATTCAACTAATCGATTGATATAGGTATGAACCTTCTACTCAAGGATGCTATTATACTTAGTCTATTTGGCACTAATACAAATAAGTATAATAACCAAACAAATGCCTTTATTAATATACAAGAATATGATATACATGAGTCCATACAATCATCAAATGATTGGCTCTAGGGCTCTAACTAACAATCTCCCACTAGCACTAGTGCCAATCAGTATAGGCTCTAAGGCCTAATGACCTAGTGTGACCATCATGCTTCCTATGTGCCAAAGCCTTGGTCAAGGGATCTGCGATGTTAGCTTCTATAGATACTCTGCAAATCTTCACATCTCCTCTATCGATAATCTCTCGAATAAGATGGAAACGTTGTAGAACTGCTGTGAACTCTGCCAGCTCATAGCACTACCATTGAAGTAGAATACGAACCCTGACTGCGATCTATAGTCATCCTGGTCGATATGGAAGCTAGCATCACTGTAACCCTTTACAGCTAGCTTATCATTGCCTCCATATATCAAGAAATATTCTTTAGTCCTTCTTAAGTACTTAAGAATATTCTTGACCGCTATCCAGTGACTTTCACCTGGATCTGACTGGTATCTGCTCGTCATGCTCAAAGCATACGAGACATCAGGTCGAGTACATAGCATGGCATACATGATCGATCCTATAGCTGAGGCATAAGGGATCTGATCCATGCGGACTCTCTCCTCTCCAGAAGGGGGACCTTGAGTCTTCAAAAGACTCAC
The DNA here is from genome assembly GCF_018446385.1 of Zingiber officinale. Lineage (NCBI taxonomy): Eukaryota > Viridiplantae > Streptophyta > Magnoliopsida > Zingiberales > Zingiberaceae > Zingiber > Zingiber officinale. The sequence goes on along the minus strand of NC_056006.1, from coordinate 54,992,875 downwards.
GCCATGTGACATCGGCAGAAATCCCTTCTTGGAGTTCTGCATGGCAAACCGTAGGAGTACCTCGTCAATGTATGTACTCTGACTTAAGCCAAGCAATCTCTTAGATCTATCTCTATAGATCTGTATCCCAAGAATGTGGGATGCCTCACCTAAGTCCTTCATTGATAAGCAACTCCCTAGTCAGGTCTTGACAGACTGAAGCATAGGGATGTCCTTCCCAATGAGTAGTTTGTCATCCACATACAATATGAGGAAGACAACTATGTTTTCTACAACCTTCTTGTAGACACAAGGCTCATCTTCGTTCTTGATGAAACCAAACTGTTTGATCGCATCATCGAATCGAAGATTCCAGCTCCGAGAATGGCCTCTAGCCATTTCTCGGGATCTGGTCTCATCACAGCTTCCTGATAGGTGGTGGGCTCATCCTCTATGAGCATAATGTCATCATGGTCAGACAAGAGAAATGAGTATCTCTCAGGCTGACGACGTACCCTATCAGACCTGCGAAGAGGTATGTCTACTTGAACTGGTTGTTGTTCCTCAACTCTTTGTGGAACAACATCATCCACAACACTTTGTGGTTCCAGTTCAATTTCCATCGAGGCATCAGTGCTATTGTTCGCATCTTGAACTTCTTCAAGATCGAATGTGCTCCCACTAGTCTTTCTAGAAACAAAGTCCCTTTCTAGAAAGACCCCAGTCTTTGCCACAACTACCTTGTGCTGACTGGGAATGTAGAAGTAATATCCCTTAGTTTCCTTGGGATATCCGATAAAGTAGCACTTGTCGGATTTGGGTCCTAACTTGTCTGAGACTTGACGTCGAACGTAAGCCTCACAACCCCAAATCCTCATGAAAGACACCTGGGCATCTCTCCCAGTCCATATCCTATATGGTGTCTTTATCACGACCTTGGATGGAACTCGGTTGAGTATAAAAGCTGCCGTGTCTAGAGCATAACCCCAAAGGTATGTCGGAAGATCAGTGTGACTCATCATAGATCGTACCATATCTAATAAGGTACGATTCCTCCTTTCGGATACACCATTCCACTGTGGTGTTCGAGGAGGAGTGAGTTGAGATAAAATCCCACACTCAGCTAAGTAGTCACGAAACTCATGGCTTAAGTATTCACCACCTCGATCTGATCAAAGTATTTTAATACTCTTGCCAAGCTGGTTCTGTACTTCATTCTTGAATTCTTTGAACTTTTCAAAGGATTCCGACTTATGTGTCATCAAGTACACATAACCGTATCTACTGAAATCATTAGTAAATGTGATGAAGTACCTATAACCGCCTCTAGCAGCGACATTGAAAGGGCTACAAACATCACTATGTATGAGTCCTAACAGATCAGTCGCTCTCTCGCTATGCCCACTAAAGGGAGTCTTGGTCATCTTGCCTCGTAGGCATGACTCGCATATCTCATATGATTCTAAATCAAATGAGTCCAGCAAACCATACTTATGGAGCTGGGATAAGCGCTTGTCATTTATATGACCTAAGCGACAGTGCTAGAGATAGGTTTGGTTCAAGTCAGTCGACTTGATCCTCTTGGTGTTTATGTTATAGATAGGGCTCTCAAGGTCTAGAATGTAGAGTCCGTTTATCAGAGGTGCACTACAATAGAACATATCTTTTAAATAAACAGAACAACATTTGTTTTATTATAAAAGAGTATCCTTTCTTGTCTAAACAAGAAACTAAAACTATGTTCTTAGTTAATGCAGGCACATAACAAAAATCGACTAACTCTAGTACAAGCCCAGAGGGCAGAGATAGAAAGTAAATCCCTACAGCAACAGCAGCAACCCGTGCTCCATTGCCTACTCGTATGTCCACGTCGCCCTTTGTCAATGTCCTGCTATTTCTCAGCGCCTGCACATTAATACAAATGTGAGAAGCACATCCAGTATCTAATACCCAAGATGTAGAAATAGACAGATTGACTTCTATAACATATATACCTGAAGTGGAAGTCTCACTTCGCTTCTTCTTAAGATCCTCCAACTATACCTTGCAGTTCCTCTTCCAGTGCCCGGTCTGACCGCAGTGGAAGCAGGTAGCATCCTTGGCGACCCCTCCTTTAGGCTTCAGTGCCTTGCCTTTGCCCTTGGTTTGGGACTTTCCCTTACCTTTGGGCTTGCCCTTGCCCTTGTGCTTCTGTACCATCAGAATGGGCTTAACCTTCTTAAGGTTAATCTCAGCAGTTCGTAACATACTAAGTAGCTCGGGCAGTGGCTTGTCAATCTCGTTCATGTTATAGTTGAGAACGAATTGACTATAGCTATCCGGCAAGGACTACAAGATCAAGTCAGTGGCCAGCTCTTGGCCAAGTGGGAATCCCAGTCTTTGTAGGTTCTCTATGTACCCAATCATCTTGAGTACATAAGGACCTACGGGAGCCCCGTCTGACATCTTGCACTGAAACAGTGCCTTAGAGATCTCAAATCTCTCATGCCTCGCTTGTCCCTGATATAGTTGGCGAAGATGCTCAACCATATCGTAAGTGCCCATCAACTCGTGTTGCTTCTGAAGCTCAGAGTTCATGGTCGCGAACATTAGACAGGACACATCTAATGCGTCATCTTGATGCTTCTTGGAAGCATCTTTGTCAGCTCGCGGGGCATTGGCAGGAGGAGCCTCCGGAATGGGCTGCTCCAGAACGTACAGTTTACGTTCCTGGGTGAGAACTATTCTCAAGTTCCTGTACCAGTCCAGGAAATTCGCTCCGTTGAGCTTGTCCTTCTCAAGAACAGATCGCAGGGAGAAGGAATTCGTGTTCGACGTCATGGTTATCTACAACATAAAATTTGCAGAAATAAATATCATATTCTTTTAAAATCATTTAATTAGGCCTTTAACTAAATGATGCTCCCACTGAATATTATAATTCTTGTGGGACTAGATCCACATCATACTAACCCTTGAGTTAGTTTTGGCTAATACGCCCTAGGCTTAGTATGATCGATAGGTAACGATTACCAATTACATCTCTATGCAACTCTTGTTTATAGGATCAAGATCCATATTTATATTAAAACTCGAGTTAGCTTTGCCTAATACGCCCGAGAGTTAATATAAACGTGATTTTGTCCTACCTTTCCAACTATTGGAAGAATGCCTATAGTTGACTCGATCCAACCGAGTAACTAGGAATACTCAATCTAATTGAGTTTGTATTCACCCATGCGTTGATAGGCGGGACCAAGATTGTCCCTCCGTACCCTACCAAGATAATATGTATTGCTCTGCTTTGGCAGATTCAACAATACATGTGATCGAGGTAGTGATAGGTATCACGGCACGGTTAGGCATTTAGAGTTGGTTCGATCTAGATCTAATCTAATCGAGAAGGATGCATCTTGTGCATGACTTAGATCTAATCTAATCGCAAGGGTGCATCATGTGCACGACTTAGATCTAATCTAATCGTTAAGGCACTAATTAATTAATTAATTATTAAACATGCATCAGATACATAACAATTAATTAATTAATCTATTTGTGATTTAGTCATGGCCCTACTACGATCTTCTCAAGCCAATGAGAAGATCGAATGGTCAACCTAGGGTCAACAGCTTCTCCAAGCTCCTCCCTTTGACCACCTTGTGTTGCTCGTGCCCGCCTCGGAACTCCGTCTCGTGTGGACCCTCCACCGCTCCAATTTGTACATTACAATTTGAAACTCGAGTTACATTCGAGTCTAAATCTAATTTACAACCAGAATAAGAGAAAGGCATGACGCGCAGGCCGTGGAAAAAAAATAAAAATACAGAACACACAATCATATGACGGCACGCAGGCCGTATTATGAATTACAACACAAATCCAATCTTATTGGGTATTTTGGGCCATGACTATCACAAATTAATATATAATTCAAAATTATATATTTTTCATAATTTTATGTAATTTTAAAATAATTTTTACAATTTTTATGAGTAAAATTTCCCGGCGATCCCGTTTAGCGGTTTCGGGCGCAATCGCGGAACGGATCCCCTTACGGGGCCCAGGGGCAGCGCCCCTACCCGCGATCTAACCATCGCGAGGGTTCCTTTGCGATCCAACAGCGCCTAAACCCGCTGTCCCAAAACGATTTGGGTCGAGACATTGCCGTTTCAGAAAAATCTTCCCGGCGGGTTCGTTTTTAGCGATTTCGGGTGCAATCGCGGAGCAAATTCCCTTGCGGGGTTAGGGGCAATGCCCCTACCCACGATCTAACCATCGTGAGTTGCTCCTTTGCGATCTAATGGCACCCGACCCCGCTGTCCCAAACGGATTTGGGGCAAAACGAAGCCGTTTAAAAGAAAACTTTCCGGTAGCCGAAGCCTCCAAGTGCCGAGACACTTGTGCTTCGCTTCTACGGAAAGATTACTCATAAAAACTCTAAAAACTCAATTTTTATAGAAAATCACAGAAGGTATATTTTTCATAAAAATACAAACGAACTCGTACAAGTCTTTGCACGTGGCTCTGATACCACTGTTGGGTTCGTCGGGCCGCGAAAACCGCTTTTTCGCGTCGCGGAAACCCCGAGTCACCCGAAGCGATGGATCTCGTGCAAAGATTCATAATCAAAACTTTTCAAAAAACCTTTTCTTGTACGAGTTTGTAAAAACTTTAGATCTACACTAAAGTTAAGATCATTACCCTTGATGCGCACCCCACGCGAATCCCGCTCGTCCAAATGGTGCCGGATCTCAAGACCGTCAAGCGTACGGTCCTCTAGAAGTATCCACACGGACACACTAGATGGAGGTGACCAAAAACCAAGGTGTGCTAGCACCTATGTGGTTCGGCCAAGGAAGGAGGAGAGGGAGAGTGCAAGAAGAACTCTAGGAGGAAGAAGAAGGAATGAATGATAGAATCAATTTTCCAAAATGAAAAATTGTTCTCCACATTCAAGTGGCCGGCCACCTTCTAGGAGGTGTAACCCCCACATTAATTCCAATTAATGTGGAGACCATTAAGAGTTGTAACCCCCATGAGGTGGCACTCTAGGATGATGTGGATCAACACTATTGGTCCACATCTTGCCACCTCACTAAATGACATGGCAACAAGTGTAACCTCCTCATTTAATGTGGGCCGGCCACATTAAATGCTATGGAGGCTTGTAACCTCCATGAGGTGGCACACATTGATGATGTGGAGCAATCCTATTGGTCCACATCTTGCCAACTCACTAGTGATGTGGCAAAAAGTCAATTCAAACATGACTTTTTCTCTTCCTCTCAAATCAAGTCAAACTTGATCAAATCTCTCTCATGGTTGATCTAATCCAACCATATGATTCAAGCCAACTTAATATAATGAATCTAATTCATTAAATTAAGTTGATTTAATGAGTCATAATCTAAATTAGACTCATTGAATACATGAATCAACTTGAGTCCAACTCAATTAGCCCAATTTGGATTACTCTTAATCCAATATGATTCATCAAATGAATCTAATCCTCTTAGTTCATCATATGAACCAAATCTCCATCTAATTGTCCTTAGTGTGTGACCCTATAGGTTCTTGTAACGTTGGCAATGCCCTAAACCCATTTAGGAGCATAAGTAATGAGCGGTATCTAGCAACACATCATTACTACCCAAGTTACAAGAATGTCGAGATCCGACATCACCTTGTGACTACCAATTGTGACTCCTCACAAAATATGTGACATTGTCCTTCTATCCTAGACATCTAGATTGATCAATATGAGGCATAGACCGTGTCATCCTCTAATCAATCTAAATCTTGAACTCCAAGTAGACTCACTCGATCAAATGAGCTCAACATCTAATGTTGACTCATTTGGGCATGGCCATGCACTTCGTGGTCTAACTCTATCAAGAATATTGATGTCGCTCCCGTCATATAGGAGGGATAGATCCCATCTACATCACTCGCATCCCTCCGCATAATTTGTTACATATCCAGTAATCGCCTTTATAGTCCACCCAGTTACGGGTGACGTTTGACGAAACCAAAGTACATAACTCCTTATGTAGGGATCCATGGTGACTTCAGGTCCAAGGACTAATAGTCATACTAATAGCCACATGAGAAAGTATATGACACTCATATAACGATCCATGATACTTTCTCATGGCGGGTCATTCAGTATACATTCTCCAATGTATACCCATGTGTCAGCTTGATATCTCTATATCCATGACTTGGTAGATCAAGTCATCGAACTGACCTACATGCTAGTCTTATTGCATTAATATTGTCCCTGAATGTTAATACTCGACTAGGAATGATTTAGAGTAGTGTTCCCTATATCATCTCACTATCGATTCAACTAATCGATTGATATAGGTATGAACCTTCTACTCAAGGACGCTATTATACTTAGTCTATTTGGCAATAATACAAATAAGTATAATAACCAAACAAATGCCTTTATTAATATACAAGAATATGATATACATGAGTCCATACAATCATCAAATGATTGGCTCTAGGGTTCTAACTAACAATTTTATGGTCTAGCTAAGAATTAAGGATACTTAGATAGATTATCTAGGTATATTTTATCTATGCTAAAGTGCCATGATTGATTGCATATCACATGTCATGACATCATATGTTGCATTCATCTTTATTATGAGAAACACAAAAATACCATGTTATGTCATACATACATCATGTAACAGTAGCATGTCTTTCTTTTAAAAAATTGCTCATCTTGATGTATGCCATATAACATCATGCATTATTTTAATTCCCTTGCTATTAAGGACAAATGGTATCAATTATGAATGGTAAATATCACAACAAGTGGGAGTATACCAAGTGACATCCTAGGTGGATGATCATAAATTTCATAATGTCTAGATAGATGTGCATGATCCCTTAGTTTAGCGTAAAACCAAATCTACATCTCACAAAGAATCATAAGGTGACTTGTATGTATTTTGTACGCATTAGACACTAGTGTGATGTTAGGATGGTCAAAAAACTCAAGATGTTGATCTAGTGCATCTTGTGAAGTTTTAGGTTCATCAAAACATATAGTTATGTGTCTTCCAATCATTGGGAAAGCTAATGTACAAGTCATGTGCATTGAGCCCAAAGAATATGGTTGGATATTAGTTTTAAAAATGTTTTTAAAATACTTTTGAAAACCTTAGTGAAGACTATCTTTTGATAGTATTCATCATTGAAAAGGTTAGACACAAACTTGGAAGAAAACACTAAAGTTTTTACAAGGTCTCAAGTTTGTGTTAATATTTGAAAATAGGAAGTATTTTCATAGAAAACTATTTTTCCTTGATAGAGTATACCCTAAATAATGTCTACATGAGTTTTCATGATTTTTAGAGGTTTGCAGAATTTTTGGGGAGTTTCTGAAGTCTACTGAAATTGAATTTCAGAGAAATCAGAAACCCAATCAATCAGTCGATCGATTGGATGAGTTTCGATCGATCAGCCAATCGATTGGAAAGCTCATTCCTACGAACAGAAGGTTAGTGAATTGATCAGTCGATCGATTGACCTAGGATGGATCGATCAGTCGATAAATTCAGAGGGAATTTCTGGAAGCAGAAGCTTGCGGAATCGATCAATGGATCGATTGAAGTAGCTTTAATCGATGGAGTCCCAACTTCAATCGATTGGGAAGTCTGATTATGGCTGGAAAAACTTGATTTCAGCACATTAAGCTACTTCAAGTTCCAATAACCATTCTAAAACCCTTTGGAATACATTTGTATACATTTAGGGGAGTTTTCTTGATGAAAACATGTATGGATTGGTTAATATAAATCAAAGTGAAGTTTAGGATGAGGTTTAGTTTCATTATTGAATTTTGAACCACAAAACTTCAAGTTTTGGTTTTCCTAACTATTTAGGAACTCCAAGTCATTGTTGGTGCAATGACAGATGTTTGACCATGTGTTTAGGGGGGCTACTCCTTGAATGCATGAAAATTTACTTTCAAGGACCTTGGAAGGGGGTTAAACCTTCGTGATGGATAATACTCAGGGTCGAGTATTGGAGAACAATGGAAGATTGATTATCTTCATTGAAAGGATGATAAATGCTCTCGGATGAGCATTGTGAAGAAGTAGAGCTCAAGGGGGAGCTTTGGAGACAATGGAGGATATGTGCTCTTCATTGTGGGGTTGTTAACAACATATGATGTTGTAAACAATGTAGAGTTAACTCTTATGGAGAAAAGTTTATTTTCGGGTTTTGATGTGTGACAAAGGGGGAGAATTGGAGGTTATGTTTAAGCCTTCATCCCAAGAAGGGGGAGTTTGCCTTCTTGGAAAGGGAGAGGATGAAGGAAACCTTCATTCATGCTTTATCATGGAGTTAAGGCTATGAGAATTAGCCTTGGTGTAAAGAAGCGGTTAAGGCTATGGGATTTAGTCTTGTGATAAAGAAGAGGTTAAGGCTATGGGAATTAGCCTTGGTATAAAGAAGAGGTTAAGGCTATGGGATTTAGATTAACTTAGAGGTATTGTCAAACATCAAAAAGGGGAAGATTATTGGGGCAATTTTCCTAGGTCAAGTTTGACCATTTTGACTATGCTTGAGTTGAGTCAAGCTTGAGTCAGGATTTGAGTTTTGATGTTTGACAATATAAGGAGAAAGTCCTGGTGATGAGTCAGGCATTTGGAAAGTCCTAGTGAGGAGCTAAGCAGGAGAAATTCCTAGTGAGGAGCCAGACATTTGGAAAGTCCTTGTGAGGAGTTAGGCAAGAGAATGTCCTGGTGAGGAGCCAGGCATTTGGAAAATCCAAGTGTGATCTTGGCAAGGAGAATGTCCTAGTGAGGAACCAGGCATTTGGAAAGTCCAAGTGTGATCTTGGCAAGGAGAAAGTCCTGGTCAGGAGTCAGGCAATTGGTAAGTCCAAGCATGTAGTCTTGGCAATGTAAGTACTAGTGTGACTTGGCAAGGAGAACCCGACAACAAGGATAAGGTTAAAGGAAGCTCCTGAAGGCAAAGCGTGAAGGATGGGGAGATATCTGAGGGACGCAAGGCTGATGGAGGAGGCTAGAAGGCTAATTCGAGGTTAGTCTGGTGTGGCCAGATTCTAGGCATGGAGACCCAACAGGTCACGGTTGACTTGGAGTTGTGTTGGAGACTTTAGACTTGAGATTGAGTCAAGTCCAGGCTGGTCAATCGATTGGGCAATCGATTGAACCAGGGTCCAATCGATCAGCCGATCGATTGGAGTGTGCTGCGAAGGAAGAAATGGCCCAATCGATTGGTCGATCGATTAGAAACATGAGTCACGAGCACAAACACCTTCCCAATCAATTGGGTAATCAATTGGAAATCTCCAATCGATCGTTCAATCGATTGGAGTTGGGAGTTCTCGCGCGATTGTGAGAACATAAAAAGCGTTTGAATCGATCCACTAATCGATTCAGACTATCCCAATCGATTGGCCGATCGATTGGGATTCGACAGTTGTGCAGGATGCAGGTGATGGATGGCTGGGATTGTGTGGAGCTGACGTGGCAATCGATTGAGGTTGATTTCAATTGATTGGAGGCACTGTATATAGCATGGGCGGAGTGTTTTCTTCGCCAGATCATTGCGATCTTCTCTTGCAAGCTTACGGCGATCTTCACATCGATTTCTTCAGCACTCACGCCAGTTCTTAAAGGCACTTGGGGAGCATCTCCAAGGTTCAAGAGGCAACAACAAGTAGCAAGAAGGAAGGTGTATTCACTTGTATTCTTAGAGTTTCTTCTTGTATTTGTATTTGTGTTGTGGGTGAGTTTGTACGAGGCTTCTCAGCCTTCGGCTGCGACCGAGAAGTAGTTGTTCTTAGTGGAGATAGCGTGTCGTGTGTGGATCCTTGGATTATTCACCTCATCTTGAGGTGGATACCAAGTAAATCCTAGTTGTTAGCATTGTGAGTGTTTGTTTTCAAGTATTACGCTGCACAACAACAAGACGAAGCAAACCGACGCAAGCACGATGAGATGCTATTCATCCCCCATCTAGCGGGCACGATGAGAAAGCATATAAGTGAAGATTTGATGTTCTCAAAATTTTTTTTTTGCCATGATTATTTCAAAAACAAGCAAAATAAAGCAACAAGCAAAGAAAATAAGAACCAACATGAAAAACTAATCAAAAACTAAAAACTGAAAACCAAACTAAACAATACATGACACCAATACATGACACCCCCCCAGACTTAAACCTTTCATCGTCCCGATGAAATCAGTATGGTGGAGGAGGTGGAAGATCAGGAAAATCAGGGAAGGAAGATGCAAAATCCTTAACAAACCATTTAACTTCGTTTCTGAAAAAATTATGATATTCAAACAATTTATCAATATCATCCTGCACAAATCTCATACAACCTCTAAGATCTTCATGAAATTCCATTTTAGCCCTATAGGCATTCATCATTTTAGAAATCTTATCACACAATTCTCTTTCGCTCTTGAAACAATCTTGTAGCTTTTTAAATAGTTCCTCCTCCATAAACTTCTTATCTTCAAGAAATTCATTAGTTGAATCTAAATCACTATGAATATTCTTTAAAGCAGAATTAAGTTCTTGAAACATAAAACTATGAATCTCTTGGTTACCCTTAGAAACATTTTTTTGAGTAAAAGTTGACAAAGTTCTAGATTGTTGCCTAGCTAACTTTAAACACCAATTCTCTTTATTATGAATTGTAGTAAAATCATGATTGGGCAATTTTAAAGGGAAACCATTTTTAATGACTAAACTAAATCCATGCTCTTCATGTTTAATCATTTTCATTGCTAAACATGAATTGGAATCCAACGTACAAAAACTCTCCACCACCTCTAATTCACTCAAATCACATCCTAATATTAAGGTCAATTGAGTAAGTAATCCCCCCAAAATAATAGGTGTGGTAGAATTTGATTTCCCTAATTTTGCCAAATGTCTAAGAAAGAAATAACCAGAATTAATTGGAACATTTTCGACCATTGCCCACAAACAATACAAGTCTACAAGTCTTACCGATCCCTCTTTGTCCTCCCTTCCAAATATAGTGTTTTTCATGACCAAATAAGCATATTTAAAAATAGGATTGATAATTTGGCAAACTCTGGAATTATGAGGATCAAATAACGGTTGTTCAGAGATTTGTTGCCAAAAATGTGAATTCTCAAATTGGGGCAAAATCACACACACATCATTCTTTGGCAACTCAAAACAAGTATTAAAATCTCCCAACGTCCATTCATAATTTTCATTAAACAACCGGAATTTACACTTCCCCCCTCCTTGAACATTATCAACTTCTATTGAGCTTAAAAATTCAAGAACAATTCTAGGATAAGTAGGATATCTCATGTTCACTAAACCACTCCATCCTATCCATTCAAATAGCCAAACTAAATCATCCTTAAACCCCAAAGTTTCTAAAGTTTCGACATCAAGAAACCTAGTACCTAAAAGAGGTCGTTTACATAAAGACGAATATCTATACCGTTGCACATCACTAGAGAAAACAATACCAAAGTCATTAGAAATACCTTTAAAGCAAACATTCCTCTCCTTTCTTGTAACCACCTTCTCCTTCCCTTTTCTTGTGGCCGAAATATCCTCAATCACGTTTTCCATGGAAGAAAATCTAATCTCCTAAAGAAGAATGAGAAGGAAAAATTGGAAGAAGTAATTCAATCCTTTAGAAATGGGGAGATAGGGAAAAGAAGCAAGCGGCGCGCCAAAAACTTGTTACGATCCGCAAGTGTACCGAAATGTCGCAAGTAATATAAAAGATTATCGTATCCACAGGGACTGGAATAAGCACTAGAAATGTCTCAATGCGAATTAGCTAAACAACTATCCAATCGTTTCAAAAGCAAAGTAAAGGTAAACAAATCTAGTATTAGAGATCAACAAACAAGAGTTTAGTGTTTTGGGTTATGATAAAGGAAGATTCTAGGAGTTTCGGTTTCTTTGTAAGATTTCTTGGATGTAAATGGTTCACCAATTCTTATCCCTCAATTGCCAAACATGTAGAAAGTTGTCGATTCCCTCTTGCAATAGACAACCGGCTAAGGACTGAGAAATGTATCTAAATAGGATTAATTAGACATGAACCTATGTTGTCCTTACATAGAAGTGCACCTATTACTATGCCTTCCTCGGATATCAACGTAGAAGCCCACGACTCATTAATCTATCAAGATACAAGAAGCTAATCATAAAATCCATCCTACTCTCTTGAATATCCCTATTTCCTCTTCAAGATTATCTCTCAAACGTCCTTACACGGGCTTGCACCTGTCACGTGGATCCCTCGGATGATCGAGTGAGAATTTATCTTTACAAAGTCCATAAGAAATCCAAACAATCAATCAAGAATGAGAATTAAGCACAAATCACCATCAATCATTCAAGATCTAATTGATACAAGCAAGATAATGTCATTGAAACAAGAAAATGGCAAATCCATAAGAGATTACATCAATCCATCATACAAATACTCCCTTAATCCTAGAATACAAGATCTACTCCATGAATCGAGGAAGAAAATCCGAAGAAATAGAGATTACAAGCTTTCCTTGAATCCCCAATCCAAGAAAACAAGAAGAGGGGGAAAGAGAAAACTTATCTACGAAGAAGCCTTGTCTTCGGATCCAATCCTCGCTCCGGAGTCGAAATCGTCGAGATCTCCCTTAGAATCGCCCAGAAATCCTCCCAAGAATGGGAGGAAACCACCAAATCTTGCTTTCTCCCAAAGGGGGAGAGATCCCCTTTCAATTCATGAAGAAGGGTTTAAATAGAGGAGGGAATCGGGCGCCACACGGCCCCGTGACACGGCCGTGTGAGATTCACACGGCCATGTCCAGTTCCCTCTCTGCCAAACCTGCACGGCCGTGTGACTCCACACGGCCAGAACCCTTCTGCTCTCTGGAAATGCTACACGACCGTGTGGTGCACACGGCCACAGCCTGCTTGGTCTCTGGAAGTCTCACACGGCCGTGTAGATCCACACGGCCATGTAAGGCTTCTGCTCTGGTTGGCTTCAAATCTTGACACGGCCGTGCGAGGTCCACACGGCCATGTCATCTTCCTCTTCTGTTGGTGCCAAACTCCACACGGCCCGAGCTCCATCCCAGTGCATTGCCGTGTGAGGTACACGGCCCGGTGCTTTCTCCCTTCGTTTCCTCCAATGCATGCCCAAAGATGTAGATTCTTCACCAAATCGACTCCTGTGTACAGAAAATGCACAAAAAGTAGATCTCCGAACCAAAAGAGTAAATATGCTAAAAGGAAAGCTGGGAGTATAAAAATGCATAGATCAAGCATGCTCAAAGTATGTAAATGTGCGTAAAAACATGCATAAAGGAGTATATAATCTACGTACATCACACCCCCAGACTTAAACCTTTGCTTGTCCTCAAGCAAAATGTTGCAGTCTAAATTCATATGTTCTACAACACATTCATAAAACCCAGTGCACTTTCCTAATTCTATCAAAAAGTTTCATTAACAGGCATGATCATGGAAACAAGTAAAGTATGATTCAAGCATAAAAATCTTGTGCGCAGTGTAAAAGTAACTCAACACCCTTCAAGTTTCAATCCATGTCCAAGTCAAGTCGTCATCAAATTTGAATTCTAATGTTTCCAGTGAAAGACAAGTAACCAGTGATAGGCACTTACTTACCATTCACTTGGTTCATTTTTCTCAACTAACCCAAGGTCTCAAAGGTGTGCTCAATCTCAAGAGAAGCTAAACAGTCATTTCCCCAGTAACCTAACTCGGTCTCAAAGGGGTGACTTGCTAGATTCCACTCATGACAACTGTTTTTTATATCCCTTATTGTTCATTTTTTTTTTATATAAGTGTTTGCATTGTGCAAAACTTATTCACAAATGTACTTTTAGCACACATGTTGGGATATTTTGATTTTTCCAAATGAGATTTAATGATTTGAGCCTCATCCAGTAACCAAAATGAAAGTTGAGAGATCACCATGGAAACCAAGTACTAAGCAAACAAGATGAATCATGACTATTTCAATGACATCAACTATTCAAGCATCAAGCACAAGTGTAGTGAAGATAAAATCCTTAAGGTTGAACCAAAACTAAAACTCATCACCATAAGATTCTTAGCTTATTAATGCTTCCCAAGATAGAAAAAAGAACTACACAAAGTTTACTAGTAGCATCATGCGAACATCATGAATCGAGACAATAATCATGCTAACATTTCACTTGAATCCAAGAAAGCATATAAGTGAACATTTGATGTTCTCAAAATTTTTTTTTTTGCCATGATTATTTCAAAAACAAGCAAAATAAAACAACAAGCAAAGAAAATAAGAACCAACATGAAAAACTAATCAAAAACTAAAAACTGAAAACCAAACTAAACAATACATGACACCAATACATGACACCCCCCAGACTTAAACCTTTCATCGTCTCGATGAAATCAGTATGGTGGAGGAGGTGGAAGATCAGGAAAATCAGGGAAGGAAGATGCAAAATCCTTAACAAACCATTTAACTTCGTTTCTGAAAAAATTATGATATTCAAACAATTTATCAATATCATCCTGCACAAATCTCATACAACCTCTAAGATCTTCATGAAATTCCATTTTAGCCCTATAGGCATTCATCATTTTAGAAATCTTATCACACAATTCTCTTTCGCTCTTGAAACAATCTTGTAGCTTTTTAAATAGTTCCTCCTCCATAAACTTCTTATCTTCAAGAAATTCATTAGTTGAATCTAAATCACTATGAATATTCTTTAAAGCAGAATTAAGTTCTTGAAACATAAAACTATGAATCTCTTGGTTACCCTTAGAAACATTTTTTTGAGTAAAAGTTGACAAAGCTCTAGATTGTTGCCTAGCTAACTTTAAACACCAATTCTCTTTATTATGAATTGTAGTAAAATCATGATTGGGCAATTTTAAAGGGAAACCATTTTTAATGACTAAACTAAATCCATGCTCTTCATGCTTAATCATTTTCATTGCTAAACATGAATTGAAATCCAACGTACAAAAACTCTCCACCACCTCTAATTCACTCAAATCACATCCTAATATTAAGGCCAATTGAGTAAGTAATCCCCCCAAAATAATAGGTGTGGTAGAATTTGATTTCCCTAATTTTGCCAAATGTCTAAGAAAGAAATAACCAGAATTAATTGGAACATTTTCGACCATTGCCCACAAACAATACAAGTCTACAAGTCTTACCGATCCCTCTTTGTCCTCCCTTCCAAATATAGTGTTTTTCATGACCAAATAAGCATATTTAAAAATAGGATTGATAATTTGGCAAACTCTGGAATTATGAGGATCAAATAACGGTTGTTCAGAGATTTGTTGCCAAAAATGTGAATTCTCAAATTGGGGCAAAATCACACACACATCATTCTTTGGCAACTCATAACAAGTATTAAAATCTCCCAACGTCCATTCATAATTTTCATTAAACAACCGGAATTTACACTTCCCCCCTCCTTGAACATTATCAACTTCTATTGAGCATAAAAATTCAAGAACAATTCTAGGATAAGTAGGATATCTCATGTTCACTAAACCACTCCATCCTATCCTTACAAATAGCCAAACTAAATCATCCTTAAACCCCAAAGTTTCTAAAGTTTCGACATCAAGAAACCTAGTACCTAAAAGAGGTCGTTTACATAAAGACGAATATCTATACCGTTGCTCATCACTAGAGAAAACAATACCAAAGTCATTAGAAATACCTTTAAAGCAAACATTCCTCTCCTTTCTTGTAACCACCTTCTCCTTCCCTTTTCTTGTGGCCGAAATCTCCTCAATCACGTTTTCCATGGAAGAAAATCTAATCTCCTAAAGAAGAATGAGAAGGAAAAATTGGAAGAAGTAATTCAATCCTTTAGTAATGGGGAGATAGGGAAAAGGAGCAAGCGGCGCGCCAAAAACTTGTTACGATCCGCAAGTGTACGGAAATGTCGCAAGTAATATAAAAGATTATCGTATCCACAGGGACTGGAATAAGCACTAGAAATGTCTCAATGTGAATTAGCTAAACAACTATCCAATCGTTTCAAAAGAAAAGTAAAGGTAAACAAATCTAGTATTAGAGATCAACAAACAAGAGTTTAGTGTTTTGGGTTATGATAAAGGAAGATTCTAGGAGTTTCGGTTTCTTTGTAAGATTTCTTTGATGTAAATGGTTCACCAATTCTTATCCCTCAATTGCCAAACATGTAGAAAGTTGCTGGTTCCCTCTTGCAATAGACAACCGGCTAAGGACTGAGAAATGTATCTAAATAGGATTAATTAGACATGAACCTATGTTGTCCTTACATAGAAGTGCACCTATTACTATACCTTCCTCAGATATCAACGTAGAAGCCCACGACTCATTAATCTATCAAGATACAAGAAGCTAATCATAAAATCCATCCTACTCTCTTGAATATCCCTATTTCCTCTTCAAGATTATCTCTCAAACGTCCTTACATGGGCTTGCACCTGTCACGTGGATCCCTCGGATGATCGAGTGAGAGTTTATCTTTACAAAGTCCATAAGAAATCCAAACAATCAATCAAGAATGAGAATTAAGCACAAATCACCATCAATCATTCAAGATCTAATTGATACAAGCAAGATAATGTCATTGAAACAAGAAAATGGCAAATCCATAAGAGATTACATCAATCCATCATACAAATACTCCCTTAATCCTAGAATACAAGATCTACTCCATGAATCGAGGAAGAAAATCTGAAGAAATAGAGATTACAAGCTTTCCTTGAATCCCCAATCCAAGAAAACAAGAAGAGGGGGAAAGAGAAAACTTATCTACGAAGAAGCCTTGTCTTCGGATCCAATCCTTGCTCCGGAGTCGAAATCGTCGAGATCTCCCTTAGAATCGCCCAGAAATCCTCCCAAGAATGGGAGGAAACCACCAAATCTTGCTTTCTCCCAAAGGGGGAGAGATCCCCTTTCAATTCATGAAGAAGGGTTTAAATAGAGGAGGGAATCGGGCGCCACACGGCCCCGTGACACGGCCGTGTGAGATTCACACGGCCATGCCAAACCTGCACGGCCGTGTGACTCCACACGGCCAGAACCCTTCTGCTCTCTGGAAATGCTACACGGTCGTGCGGTGCACACGGCCACAGCCTGCTTGGTCTCTGGAAGTCTCACACGGCCGTGTAGATCCACACGGCCATGTAAGGCTTCTGCTCTAGTTGGCTTCAAATCTTGACACGGTCGTGCGAGGTCCACACGGCCATGTCATCTTCCTCTTCTATTGGTGCCAAACTCCACACGGCCCGAGCTCCATCCCAGTGCATGGCCGTGTGAGGTACACGGCCCGGTGCTTTCTCCCTTCGTTTCCTCCAATGCATGCCCAAAGATGTAGATTCTTCACCAAATCGACTCCTGTGTACAGAAAATGCACAAAAAGCAGATCTTCGAACCAAAAGAGTAAATATGCTAAAAGGAAAGCTGGGAGTATAAAAATGCATAGATCAAGCATGCTCAAAGTATGTAAATGTGCGTAAAAACATGCATAAAGGAGTATATAATCTACGTACATCAATGCTTACCAAGAGTCTCACTTGCTATGCTATGTATGGTGTAAAGGTTTCATGCTTTAAAAAAAAAAAAGAATAGAGTCATGCTTACATGTTTCGGCCAAGACAAGGAAACTATGTTAAGGAGCTACCTAGGGTTCCAAGGGGCCTCACATGTCATGCTAAATACTAGGAGATATTAGGATATTGATTCCATGTTGTTATGTTGCTTGAAAACCCATGATTCATGCTTATATGTTCCTTATAATATGATATGAATTTCATGTCACCATGTTAATTGATATGTGCACTTATGACATCGTGTTATGCTTACCCATGATATGTTATATGTATGGGCACTTATGCCATCATGATATGTTTTCTTATGACATGCCATATGATATGTGCACTTATGCCATCATGCTTGGTTTTCTTATGATATGCCATGTGATATGTGCACTTATGCCATCATGTTATGCTTACCTATGTTATGTTATATGTATGTGCACTTATGTTCATGTTATGTTTTCCTTATGACATGCCATATGTTATGTGCACTTTGTGCCATCATGTTATGCTTATGTAAGGCTTATGTATGATGAAAAGCCTAAGAGATGCTTCCCTTAAGTTGGGATTAAGAGCATTCTTCATGATATGACAAGAACATGATATGCTATGATATGACAAGAACATGATATGCTATGATATGACAAGAAACATGATATGTTATTTTACTTTTGTATGGCTTGTACTGGGGATGGGCTCCTAAGTTGCCCCTAGGTCGATGGTCAAGGAAACGGGCCTAGTTCCTAGTAGGTTCAAGATTAGCTACCTTGGATCTATTTAGGATACACGCAAATTCATGTATGTGGTACAAAGCCGGACCCTCATGTTGAGATTATGTTTAAGTACCTATATAATATATGTTTTCAAAAGAACATCTTGCATCTACTCATTTCATGCTATAAGTTACATGTTTTCAAAAGAACATCTTGCATCTACATGTCTCATGATATATGATTTCTTATGCTTTAGAAGAATGCTCTATGGAGAAAATTCATGTTATGTGATCTTTATGCTTTAAAAAAAAATGCTCCCTTGAGATAAGTTTATGATGCCTAGATGAATATGCTACTACCTTTTGATTATGCTCTCATATGTTATGCTAATGCTCTTTTGAGATATGCCTATGATACTTAAATGAACATGTCACTACTCTATGGCTAGTTTATGATTTATGATTTTGTGAGTAGAAAAGGAACATACTAAGCCTATGTGCTTATAGTTTTATGCTTTCCTTGTACTGTAGAAAAGGGTAAGGAATGGCTACACTAAGAGGAGCAGCAGGAAGGGCGAAAGACATGTGTGGCAGTGGCATGGTGGAATAGATCCATTTGTGTTTCAAAACTTATATATATCTAAGTTGTGCATGTGAAACATGTTTTGACTTTATGCTTATGCTTTTGATAATAACTTGAGCTCGTATGGATAATTTATGCACTTATGTTCTTCTTGTTTAATGTTAATATGCTTATGATATCATGAATCATGTCTCAAATGGTTGATATTAAATCAAGTTATATGCATGAATACAAGGATGTTCACATGTTATGTTAAAAGATTAGCTTGTTAGCATATTTAATATGTGATATGATTATATTGTTCACATATCATGTTTAGTTAATATGCATATGATCAAATTGAATTTTAAACCTCGCTTCCGCTGCCATGATTTCATATGCATATATATGTGTGTATGTATGATTCAAGTAAGTAACCCCGTCCCTCCCTTAGGGTAGTGGAGGGGTGGGCATTACAGTTTGGTACACTACAAAAAAACCTGTAAATAACGACGGCATTCCCGACTGAATTTAATTCAGTCGGTAAATACCGACTGAATATATATTTCAGTCGGTAGTTACCGATTGAATTTAATTCAGTTGGTAACTACCGACTGAATTTAATTCAGTCGGTAAATACTGACTGAATATATATTTCGGTCGGTAATATTCCGACTGAATATATATTTCAGTCAGCAATTCATTTAAAGGGTTCGGGTATTGATGCTTACCGACGGAGTTAATATTCCGTCAGTATATATCGCTAATCGGGTGATCCGATCAGGGTTAGAGTTTACCGACGGAATCACAATTCCATCGGTAATCCCCGACGGAATCATAATTCAGTCGGTAGTTACCGACTGAATTTAATTCAGTGGGTAACTACCGACTGAATTTAATTCAGTCGGTAAATACTGACTTAATATATATTTCGGTCGGTAATATTCCGACTTAATATATATTTCAGTCGGAAATTCATTTAACGGGTTCGGGTATTGATGTTTACCGACGAAGTTAATATATATTGATGTATATATCGGTAATTATCGACGGAATTGTGATTCCGTCGGTAAAACAGAGTGAAATTAGGGCACGGTGCGACTTTCCTCTCCGCGCGAACTTGATCTCCTCTCCTCTCCGCTTCCTCGGCGATCGGCAACTGACAACCGGCGATCTCGACGTCCAGCCTCGTGTCCTCTCCCGTTGTCGGCGATCAGCAACAGGCGACTTTGGTATGCTCCTCTTCTCCCTCATCTCTTTTGTTTGACACGCACGTCGGCGCTACGCCGGTGCCTGCTCCCCGGGCGTGTGCTCCACCGCCGGCTGCTCCCCAGGCACCTGCTCCCGGCAGCCGGCCGCCAATGGCGCCTACTTGATGCAGGCTGGCGCCACAGGCCGACGCCACAAGGCCTTGTTCACTGCAAGCCAGCGCCGCATGCCCCTGCTCGCGGCGGCCGGTTGCCGCAGGGCCGGCCGCCGCAGGCCGCTACTCGCGGTAGGCCGGGCGCCACAGGCCCTTGCTTGCGACAGGCAATTGCCGCAGGCCCGTGCCCATCTACACTGCTTACTGCTTTTCGATTCTAGTTTTTTTGCTTCTCGTATGAGATCGGATCTGTTAGCGACTGAGTTCGTCTCTCCAATGTGCGAGAGAGAGCCTGTATCGGTTTAAATCTCATTTACGCTGCTGATTTCTATGCTGTATAATAGGCTCTCTGCAGAGGAATCTAGAGTATTTGTAATTGTCTGTCTTTCGTTGGGTAATATTCTTTGGAGATATCTCCGGAAGATGTTAACTATGCAGAAATGTAAACTTTATAAAAAACAATTGTAGGTCTGATATAACTTTGATTAGAAAATAACACAGTCTAGCGACGACGACTTACAAACTGTTGATGTTGAGTAGAACTGTTTCCAGAGTCTAGCATTGATTACATTTTAGCATTATTGTTCATCAAGTAAGTTATGCTTCAATTCTGTTTTATTGCCTGATTATCATGTTTGTAAACTATTATGATGTGTTGTAATGTTATTTTGTAGATATTATATCTAATGGCAGATCATCCAGCACCACCACTTCGTGGATCTACAGTTCTTAGGGTTGTCGGAGAGTCGTAAGTATTTTTTAATTATTAGTAATTTATGTTCCTTTTTTAAACATATAGCTTATGTCTTAAATATTAGTGTTGTTATCTACAGTTCCTAGTTGTTATTAATTCAATATTAGTGTTGTTTGATTGTGAATCGAACATCTAGTTTACTTTCTCCATCATAAAATTTCTCATAACCACACTTTAACCATGCTACTGGAAGAAGTAGAAAAAATAAAGAAGCTAGATTATTGATATACTAATAGTGTCTTATTTGATTGATTAACCATCCTTAACACCAATAACCAAGCCCTCCACAACCTCTAGTTTGTTAAACTTTAAGTTGTTTTGCCTAGTGACAAACTCTAAGTTTGTTAAACTTTCATTTGTTGTTTTTTTTAATAATCCAAGTATCCAAACTTCACCCGATTAATTTTCGAGATAGACAACCTTTCCTTAATTCAACTATCGAGTAAATTCGGAGTGCAGCTTATGCACACTCAGAAACTAACTTGATATTCTTATTGTTCCTTTGAGTACTAGTGTTGTATTGTTCCATGGCCAGACCAACTCCAACACAACTCTGTTGACAAGCAAACTCATAGACACTAGATTTCATGCATAATCTGTCCTCTAATGGGACAAGGTTCCAAGCATAACCTAAAGGTTCAGATTTGCATGTTGTCCTCATTAGGCTTATGATACAATAACTTGAGCTACTTCAATCATAAAATGAATATTGTAGTTGTTTTTATAAGGTTTCAGATTCTTAAGTGGTTGTGGAGGTGGCTCAATTTTAGTAGTTGTATGCTTAAAGTATATTGTAGTTGTTTTTAGGTTTCAGATTCTTAAGTGGTTTTAATTTATCATACATTAATTAAGTCAAATATAATTATTCTATTTGGATATTCTTAGATATTTATCTTAAA
Source organism: Zingiber officinale (assembly GCF_018446385.1). Lineage (NCBI taxonomy): Eukaryota > Viridiplantae > Streptophyta > Magnoliopsida > Zingiberales > Zingiberaceae > Zingiber > Zingiber officinale. Next base: position 54,971,008 of record NC_056006.1, on the reverse strand, counting down.
TTGTATTGCATTTTGCAGGAGTCCATATTGATACATTCACCATTGTACAAAATTAGTTATATACATTGATACTATCATTGGATATCTACAATATAATTCAGGTATTTTATTACATGTAAAATTAGTTATATATTACAATTATATCGATTCAGTCTGATTATAATCTCTTATATTTGACTTTTACAGGATTATATTTGGATTTATGTGTAGGCGATGTATCATGGTAAGTTTGAATATTTTGTATTTGACGTTGACTTATCAGTACTTTTGGATGTTTATGATTGTCAGTACTTGATATTTGGTTATGTTTTATTTTGTATTAAATTTTGGAGATATGGTCACTTGTTATATGTTTTGTATTGTTTTTTAGACAGTTTTATTATTTGTTTGTATTGTATTGGTTGTTGATTGTGATTATGTATGATTTGTGCTTGTCTTACCATTGTTTGTGATGGTTTTTATTGTATAAAAATTGTATATATAATAAGTGGGAAATGAAAGGCAGGGATTTCAAACTTTTTACTGCATATTGCCGACGGAATTAAATTTTCCGTCGGTAATTTCCGACGGAAATCTACATTCCGTCGGTAATTTATCGAACAGCAACAAGTTTTTACGATACCATGCCGACGGAATTAACCTTTCCGTCGGTGTTCACCGACGGAATTCTACGTTCCGTCGGAGAATACCGACGGAATATTGAATTCCGTCGGTAAATCACCGACGGAAAATTGAATTTCGTCGGTGAACACCAACGGAATGTAGAATTCCGTCGGTATTTTACCGATGGAAAGGTTAATTCCGTCGGTGATTACCGACGGAAAGTTTATTTCCGTCGGTAAAAAACCGACAGAATTTGATTCAGTCGGCAACCTCCGTTACATGTCGTTTGCCCTTTACCGACGGGATAAGTTTTCTGTCGTTAATAAATACCGACGGAAGTCATACATTCCGTCGGTAATTTCCGACTGAATACAATTTCCGTCGGTAAATTAAACTCCGACCAAATTCTTCCCGATGCCAGAAATTCCGTCGGTATTCCGTCGGAAAGCTCATTTACCGACGGAATGCCGACGGAATATTCAGTCGTTAGTCGCGACTCTTTTTGTAGTGGTATCAGAGCAGGCCTGCCTTTCCACTACACACACACATCAAGCCTCTATCCTGCCGCTCCATGTAAGAATTTCTATGCCTACTCTATTTCTTTTATGCATGATAAGAAATGCTTTAATTTAAGTATGCATGACTACTCTATTCTTTTAATTATGATAAGGAATGTTTTAGTCTAAGTATGCATGAAGGTAGGATAGGAATGATGATAACTTATGCTAGCCTTGTTGTCATTTATGAAGATAAGCATGACTAGAAGATGCAATACTAGAACCGATGAGATGGTACCCCCCACCTGATCTGATACATGTAGTCACTGAACTTCAGCGTCAGGTCACGAAACAACAGAAGTGATTAATACTCTGATGAATCAGTAGGGAAACCCTGCCACCCCACCAGGGAACCAGAATGCGATTCCAGTTATACCTACAGCTGCACTAGTACCACCCGTGGGCCCTGTCCTAGTGGTTCGACAGGAGGCATACCTGATTCAGTGGCAGAGAATAAAGCCAGAAGCCTTATATGGTAATTGTGAACCATGGGACACTCAAGCTTGGTTCAAGACGGTAGACAGTATAGTAGAGCTATTGGACTTGCCTGAACATGAGAAGGTCAAGTGTGCATCGTTTTGCCTTACGGGAGATGGCAGAATGTGGTGGGACAGAGTTAAAGCAAAAAGACAAGTGAACCAAATGAGATGGACGGATTTTAAAGCTGAATTCTTTGAAGAATTCTTCCATATGCGGGTTACAAACAAGCACTACGACGAGTTCACCGAGTTCCGGCAAGGTGACCTTTCAGTTAATGAAGAAGTGAAGAGATTCAACCGACTAGCGTGCCTGTACCCAGAGCTGGTCAGTACAGAAAGAGAAAGGGTCAGACTAATGCTGAAGATGCTCAGACCCGAGATAGCTCTGAATGTGGCCGGCGGAGTTAATAGACCGCAGACTGCAGAAGAGCTAATCAGTAGTGCCCTGATCACTGAACACTACTTGAAGGCGCTGAATGCTACTTGAAGGCGCTGAACGCTACTTGAAGGCGCTGAACGAGGGCAAGAGTCAAGCCCAGTCAGGAGGCCAGAGACCTCAAAATACTAGAGCCAGCTGGAAAGGAAACCACAGTGGCAATAGAAAGCAATGAAATGACACTTAGAATGGTCCAGCGAACAAGGAACCCATGTACCCTCAGTGTACCACATGTGGAAAGAAGCACCCTGGAATATGTCGTATGGGCACAAATAGGTGCTACAACTGTGAATTGGAAGGACATAGAGGCAAAGACAACCCTACCCAGTCTCGGACACCTCCTCAACAGTATGTCCAGAACAGAGGTGCTCCCCCACAGTTACATCAGATGCAGACTGCTATAGAAGGAACTTCAATAAGCCAAGGGAGATTGGAAGCTCCACCAGTTACGACAAATGCCAGGATCTTCTCCCTCACCAAGGAAGATGTGGCGAATGATTCTACGATTATCACAGGTCAGATATTTATTTTCAGTCAGCATGCTACTGTATTATTTGATACTGGGGCAACGCATTCGTTCGTCTCTACACCTTTCACAAGGAAGATAGACATGCCACCCTAAGCCTTATATTGCAAGTTCTTAACGACCCTACCTTTGGGAGAAGTAATGTCATCTACTCATATGCTGCAAGCCGCACCTATCAGAATCGCAGACAAAGAACTCTACTATGATCTGATAGTGCTCGACATGCAAGATTATGATATTATATTGGGCATGGATTTCCTGAGCAAGTACGGCGTTTCGATAGAGTGCCGTAGGAGAAAAGTAGTTTTCCGGCTAGAAGCAGAATCGATGTTTGAATTTATTGGGAAGATAAGGGAAATTAACATGTGTTATGAGGTCGAAAATATGTCCGGACAGTTCTCTACTCTGACTTAGATGGTACCATGTTCACTGTTGTTTCGAGAGCATATCCCCAAAATAAATTTGGTAATTCTAAGAAGAATGATTAAAATCTCTTTCTTTTAAATTTCCTATTGTTGTTTCGTGGGAGTTATTACTTTTAGAGTATACAAATTGTCAACTAATGTACCAAAATAGACAATCTCCCTATTTTTCTTGACAACCACATTGTCATCAAAAGAAATAGAATATCCATCTTTAAACAATTTAGAAACTGAAATCAAGTTCTTTCAAAGCCTTGGTACATAAAGACAATTACTCAAAATCAATGTTTTATTCCTATAAACTATAGGACCATTGCGATTGGCTAGAAGGGGGGGGTTGAATAGCCCTGAAAAATAAAAAACAAAAACACCCTTCTCGAACTCTTAAACTAACATTTGTAAATTAAAGTAAGCAGAAAGTAAATCAGAAAGATGAGGCACCGGATTTGACTTGGTTACAACCAAGGAGGTTGTTAATCCAAGAAATGTCGCACTAGTATCTCCTTCGGGCGGAGAAGCCTCTTACAGCAGTGAAATCATAAAACAAGGAAGCTAATCTACAACTGAAGCGTACAAGGATTGGAAATGAATTGCTCTGAGCTGTTGAAAAGCTTCTGGACCAAGGCTATATTGATAGCCTTGGTCGGGGCAACCTGAGGGTTCCAGGCGCCCTGGGAGGGATAAAATTTTATCTCCCAATGTTTAAATCAAGTTTTGACTCGATCTATGAAAAAGTCAACTCCATGCTCCCCGATACGTTCCGGACACCCCGGAGGGGTCCGGGCGCCCCGGTATATTCCGGGCGCCTCGTTATATTCCGGGCGCCCCGGTCAGTTCCAGGTGCCCCGCACCCAAAAGTCAACTTCAGTTGACTTTTTCAATCTGGATCCTCTGCTCCGGCTCTGGTCGCCTCAGTCTGGGTCTTCAACTTCGGATCCGCTCGCTTAGGTGATCTCGGACATCCCGTAAAGGGCTCACGCCAACCCAACTTCCGGTCTTCTCGAGTGGGCTTCGGCTCCGGCTTCTCGTCCCTCAAAATTACCGCGTGTTTCCTTCTTATCCATCGACGTACTCATCCGCAATCTTTGTCCCTCGGATGCATCGCGTGCCATCCTTCTCTCTAGCTACGTCTCTTGCTCCTTAAGCAGTCTTCTGCTCCGGCTTTCGTCCCTCGGAACCACCACACGCTTCCTTCTCGTCCACTTGTATACTCTTCCGCAGCGCCTCGTCCCTCACACTCACCACGTGCCATCCTTCTCCCTAGTTGTGTCTTCCACTCGACTACCTGTGCTCCTAAGCTCCTGCACACTTAGACACAGGTTAGAAACACACAGGACCTAACTTAACTTGTTGATCACACCAAAACAACCTTGGGGTTCCAACAATCTCCCCCCTTTTTGGTGTGAGCAACCGAAGTTAAGCTAGGGTAAAAATAGACATAAAATAAACTTAACTAAGTTTGTAATTGAGTGCAAAAATAAAACAAGTTAAATTTTGGTCTACCTCCCCCTAGACTTATACTTTTCCTTCTCCCCTTTGATCACATAAAAAATGGGGTTCTAAGAAAAAATCTAAGGGTAAAAATGACAGAAAATTTTGAGATCCTTAAAAAATTTTGCAATAAAGAGTCTCTGTAAAAAAAATTTTAAGTAAAATTTTAAGAAAATATTCTATGTGAAATGATAAGAAAAAAAATTCTAACTTAGACAACTTTGCAAAAACTTTTTTTTTAAGTCTTTGCAAAAATTATTTTTGAAAAAAAATCCTAACTTAACATTTTTCTACGTAAAATTTTCTAAGTAAAAATTTCACGTAAAAGTATTTTTCTAAGTATTAAAATATTTGGAAAAAAAATGTTTGAAAAACTTTAAAGGCATTAATTAATTCTAATTTTAATGCTTTGACCGAAAGTTAATTAAACATTTATTTCAATATTTTGGCTTTCAAGTCATGGCGAGATACTAGGCCTTCTTGGTTATTGGAGCAACAACCACTTCCTTAGACAAAGCCTCATAGAGAAATGCACAGTTTAATTTTCTCACTAAAAGTGTTAATTTCATTTAAAATTTAGACTAAGCAAGATTTAGGAACCCAATATAGGTTCCAGCCTACTGGATTAACTAAATATTTCTTTGGTACATATTTTCTTGAAATATTCCAAATTTGTCCCTGGTGATATCTATAATACCAATTTAAATTTTTAAATTTTCTAAAATTAGATGAGCATGCATGGTTTTCAAATTATCTACTTGAATTTTCAGATCTTTATTTTCTGATTTCAATTTCTCATTTTCTAATTTTGATTTGTCTAATTCTTCTAAGGGACAAGATTTAGCCAAAATTATTTTTAAATTTTTAATCTCCTTTTCTAATTTGCAACAGTCTTTTGTTAATAATTTAACAAACTTAAAGAGTTTATCGGGAGGAAGTGATCGTACCTCACTTACCTTGTCAATTCCGTTATCCGTTTCTCCCCTTGAACTGCTGCTTTCTTCCGACGTGGCTCCCCGTTCATCGATGCTCTCGATGCTCATTTCGGAAGAGCTTGACTCACAGTCGTCGTCTTGATGACTTGCCATTAGAGCAAGTCCAGAGAATGCCTCGACTTCCGACTCCGACGACGTATCGTCCCACGTCGCCTTTAGGGTCTTTCACTTTTGGATAGGCTTCTTACCCTTCTCCTTGTCCTTGTTCTTCAGCTTGGGTCAGTTGTCCTTGATGTGCCCTTCTTCATCGCAGTGGTAGCAGCGGATCATCCTTTTCTTTTTCCCCTACGGATGGTTAGTAGATCTAGATTTTCAAAGTTTCTTGAATCTTCTTACCATCATTACCATTTCCTCGTCATCGAGAGAAGATTCCGACTCAGGTTCGTCTCTCGAAGCTTTGAGGGTGATGTAGTTCTTGGGCTCCTTCGAACCTGCACATCTTGATTCGTACATTTCAAAAGTCGAGAAAAATTCTTCTAACGAAATCTTTTCTAAATCTTTAGAAATATAAAAGGCATCTACTAATGATGCCCATTTGGTATTTCTACGAAAGGAATTTAAAGCGTACCATAGTGAATCTCGGTTACTTACCTTTTCTATAAGATTCGAGAGTCCGGTGATGATCTCCTTAATGCTCGAGTGCAGGTGCGCAACCATCTCGTCTTCCCCAAGTCGTAGGCTGGTGAGCTGATTGCGAAGTAGATCTCTTCGAGCGAGCTTGGCTTCGGACGTCCCTTCGTGCAGTTCGAGGAACTTCTCCCAAAGTTCCATTGTCGAGTCATAGTTCCCGATCCTGTTGACTTCTTGAGGCATAAGAACACTTAGCAGATGGTATTATGCTTTGCCGTTCGCCACAAAGTTGGCCTACTCCTTTTTCGTCCAATTGTTTTTCTCCTTACCTTCCGGTGCTGTAAAACCAAATCCATTGTAAGAATTAATTCAAAATGGGTGGTAAAGAATTCTTGCATAAGCTTTTTCCAAGTGACCAAATCCCCTTCAAATTTCGGTGGGTGGATGCGTGGTCCGACCATCTCGTTGCTTCGTTCGGCGGTTAGTCCTCCTGAAGCGCCACAGCTCAGATACCACTTGTAGGACCGTTGTGGCCAGCTAGAAGGGGGGGGGGGTTGAATAGCCCTGAAAAACTAAAAACAAAAACACCCTTCTCGAACTCTTAAACTAATACTTGTAAATTAAAGTAAGCAGAAAATAAATCAGAAAGATGAGGCACCAGATTTAACTTGGTCACAACCAAAGAGGTTGTTAATCCAAGGAATGTTGCACTAGTATCTCCTTCGGGTGGAGAAGCCTCATACAGCAGTGAAAGCGTAAAACAAGGAAGCTAATCTAAAACTGAAGCGTACAAGCATTGGAAATGAATAGCTCTAAGTTGTTGAAAAGCTACTGGATCAAGGCTATATTTATAGCCTTGGTCGGGGCGCCCTGAGGGTTCCAGGCGCCTTGGGGGATAAAATTTTTTCCCCCAACGTTCAGATCGAGTTTTGACTCGATCTGTGAAAAAATCCACTCCGGGCACCCCGGTACATTCCGGGCGCCCTAGACCCAAAAGTAAACTTCGATTGACTTTTTCGGTTTGGGTCCTCTGATCCGGCTCTGGTCGCCTCGATCCGGGTCTTCAACTCTGGATTCGCTCGCTTGGGTGGTCTCGGACATCCGAAAAAGGGCTCAACCGAACCCAACTTCTGGTCTTCTCGAGTGGGCTTCCGCTCCGGCTTCTCATCCCTCGGAATTGCCACGTGTTTCCTTCACGTCTGCCGGCGTACTCATCCGCAGTCTTCATCCCTCGGACGCATCGTGTGTCGTCCTCCTAGCTAGCTGTGTCTCTTGCTCCTTGAATAGTCTTCTGCTTCGGCTTTCGTCCCTCGGAAGCACCGAACGCTTCCTTCTAGGCCGCCGGTGTACTCTTCCGCAGCGCCTCATCCCTCAGACGCACTGCGTGCCATCCTTCTCGCTAGTTGCGTCTTCCACTAGACTACCTGTGATTCTAAGCTCCTGCACACTTAGACACAAGCTTAGAAATACACAAGACCTAACATAACTTGTTGATCACACCAAAACAACCTTGGGGTTCCAACATAAACATCTCCCACTACAACAGCCGCCACTTTTGTAGCATTGCCCATGATAATGTTAATATCCCCTTTATATAGTCGTTGAGTTTCCTGGAACTCTTGCAATGGATTGTAGACATGATTAGTGGCTCCCATATCTACACACCAGGTACCAGTAGATAACACTACTAAACATGTTTCAACCACTAGAGAATAAGATATACCTTTATTGTTCTTATTTTCCTAGGATAGTCCACTTTCAAATGTCCAGACTGCTTGCATGTAAAGCTCTTGCCCTTCGGCTTCTTCATACCTACATGTGGGGCAGTCCCTAGAGATCGATTTGTTGAACTAACTTATTTCTTTTTCTTCTTTCTCCCTTTTGGTTTAGAAGCAGAAACATTTTTAGCAATGTGAATTTGAGAACTTTGACAAGATAACCCTTCTGTTGCTTGAAGTTCTGTCAGAAGTTCCGCCAACGAATAAACCCTTTTATTCATGTTGTAGTTCAGGTGAAACTGCTCAAAACTTTTAGACAACGTTTGGAGAATGATATCGACCTGAGTTTCCCAATCGATTTTTGCTCCAAGGACTTCCATCTCATTCAAAAGAGCCATTATTTTGAGGATATGATCCCTTACAAGTGTTCCCCAATCATGGTGGTGGCCATCAAGTTTCTCATAGCCTCCTGCCTAGAAGCCCGATTTTGGTGTCCGAAGTGTTCCTTGAGATTGCGCTTCATGTCATAAGCGGTAGGCATGTCCTGATGTTGATGTTGCAGTACATTTGACATAGAAGCTAAAATGTTACACAACGCCATCTCATCTGCCTTGACCCATTTCTTATGACACTCAATCTCCTCTTCACAAGAATCACCATTAGGCAATCTTGGAAAGATCTCAAAAAGTACGAATTTATAGCCTTCAGCAGTTAAGACAATGCCTAAGTTTCGCTTCTAATCAATATAATTGGGTCCGGTAAGTTTATTTTCTTTCAATATAACAGCAAGAGGATTGAAAGCCATTTGTAATCCTAAGAATCACAAAATATTTGGTCAATACTTTAAAATTTAAAATAATAATGATTCCTCAAACAATATCATTTAAATTCACCAACACCTCAAAACACCGTGAATTTTGTATGCCAGGTTAGTGTGGACATATACAAATTCAAACATTTGTAAGAGGAGGTTTTACCCATTAATTTTATTATCTTGTTATCCTAACATTATGACAAACAAAATTAATTGTTGATTTTTCTTCGGTCGAACAAATAATAGCAGTGACTCTGATGGGGAGGATACTATTAAATGTGTCTAAGTGTATACCATTACTTAATACTTAGTAAATTAAATAGGATTGTGCCCCTTCAGTTAGAGAAGATCACACACACCCAAATAACTTCCTATAATCATCAATAAAGGAAGTTTGATCTAGTGATTCGCAAACAAACTCATCCGTTGTGGAGGAAGACACTCATAGACAACGTGCAAGCTTGAATGCATCACTTACAAACAAGTAATGGAGACCATAGAATTTAAATAATTCCTCTCCCACTTAGTTATTTAGAAACGAAGAATTTTAACATGCACACAAGCATATAAACACAGCACACACATCACAGTATAAAAGGCAATAAATATGAAAACTAATTTTCCAACTATTATGGCCTCATCCATAGCTATCCTCTGTATGTCGCCAACCCTAGCCGCAGCCAATGGGTCATGTCGTCATGTCTATCTTGCTTCCTTTTCCACTGCGCCTCTGGTCCTCAAATAGCACCACGCCTCACAAGAATACAATCCGTGACAAAAATAAAATTTTACATTTATCGATCCTATATTCCACGAAGGCATGTACATGTAATCTAGATCGAACAAAAATATAAAATCCTAAAACTAATACAGCTCCTGCTGTATTTAATAATTATAATCATGCACACACATAAAATGCCCCCGATATGCCCGAGGGTCCAATCACACACAAACACAGTAGAGCCATAATAGTTGGAACTAGGATGCTTGTAACCACAGAGTTAATCTATTTGTACATCCTTCTATTATCTTGCCTAAATTTATGTATGAAATGTGCACAATTTAACTGAAAACCAACCACACAGAGGCAGAAAACTAGTTTTGATATCAATTGTTGGTCGTTACTCAAAATTCCATTATGCTTCCCATGTACAAAAATTTGTACAAGCACAAAACTTTCCTAACAACCTATGTGTTCCTCATGAGTTAAACTCGAATTGGAAATGGAACTTAACATTCTTACTTCAAGTTCAACTCATGTATTCTTCAGTAGTTAAAACATGGATTGCAAACGATACTTATCATTATTAATCCAATTTCATCCTATGTTACAGAAGTTGATAAAATATCTATTTCAAGGGTTGACTTCAAGGTTAAACATGGAGAGGCACTTTTCCTTCTTGGGTATGGGATCATCCACCACTTCCTAGACAAAGACTTTCAAAGAAATTGGATATTTAAAATTCTTATAGTAACCCTAGGTTTAACTACAAAGACCTCAATAGAAGTACAAGATCAAAACACTAAAATGAAACACAAAAATGAAACCAAAATCGCTATGCTCTTGTGTTGGTATTTTAGGATCCATACAAAGAACACAAACTAATTAATTTGAAGCGGAAACAATTAATTAGTTATACCTTTCTTTATAAACAAAGACCTCTTGATCTTCTGCTGTATTTCTCTCCTCCACTTAGATGTCGTATGGGCGACGATCTACCAAGATGAAATCCACCCGAACCAATTTTTCTCCTCCAAGAAAATCTGGCCACCAAAGAATGCCAAAATAGGAAACTTCCTTCTCTTCTCTTTCTTCTCTAATCAACCGGCCACTAAGTGCTTCTTCTTTTCTTTCAAGTTTCGGCCACCAAGAAGAGATGAGTGTCGACCTTAGAAAGAAGAAAAGGAGAAAAGAAGATGCGTTCCGCCAACCTTAGGGAAGAAAAATAGGTGAAGGGGAGAAGATGTGAAAACCGGCCACACAAGGAGAAGAAGAGGGAGTGGTGGCAACCCTAAGGGAGCAAGGGAATTATGGAGATGTTTTTTTTTCTTAAAGACACCCTCTACCTCTCTTTTATAATCCTTGTTCATGGCAAAAATGGAAATTTAAATAACAATTAAAATCTCTCTCTTTTAAATTTCCTATTGTGATGCCTATAAAAGGAAAGTTTTAAAATTAATCTCTCTCTTTTAAACAATGTAGAAGGTTACAAAAAAAAAGGAAAGATTAAAATTAATACTTCTCTTTTAAAGCATGGTTGCAAAAAAGGAAAGTTTTATCAAAATTAAAATCTCTCTTTTAAACATTATAGATAACTACAAATAAGGAAAGATTTTAACAAAATTAAAATCTCTCTTTTAATCCTTTGTAGATAGCTATAAAAGGAAAGATTTTAAAATTTAAAACTCTCTTTTAAAACCATGAGGATGGCTTCAAAAAAGGAAAGATTTTATTAAAATTTAATTCTAAATAAAATCTCTTTTTCTATCATGCTATGGCCGGCCCCTTTCTTGGGCACCAAGCAAGGCTTGGACGCCCACTACTTGTGCTCCAAGCCAATGCTTAGTTGGCCCCCCTTGCACCAAGCAAGGATGTGTCCGACCCATTACTTGGGTAAGAAGTAGACTTTGTGGATATAAGGTTTTATAGAGGCTACAACAGGGACCAAGAGGAGGAATTGGTTTTGGTCTCCTGATCAGCTTGAGCTTTTTGTATTCGACTCGAACACCCAATTCAAGTTCATCAATAATAACTCATACCACTAAAGAGATATTATTGAACTACCGTAGCAATCCCATATTACATTTTGGGCTCCATCTTATTATGAGTGCATTAATCTCCCTTTGTTTAAGATATCGAATGCCCATTAATCAAATGAGTTACTGACACTCACTTAATTAACATCTAGCTCCAAGAGTAGTACCACTCAATTTCATTGTCATGCCAGACTAGGTCCACCTGAAGGGTTTACATGACAATCCTTATGAGCTCCTCAAGGGGACGTCATCAACCTAGATTACTAGGACACAATTTCCTTCTATAATCAACAACACACCATATAAATAATATTATTTCCCAACTTATCGGGCCTATTGATCCAACTAAATAAATCTCACATATTGATAAATTAAATAAATAAATACAAAGTATATGTGTTTGTTATTATATCGGGATTAAGAGCACACACTTCCATAATAACAGAGGTCATGTTCTTTTATGCAGTCAGTATATAAAGAACAACCTCAAATGGTCATACTCAATACACTCATAGTGTACTAGTGTAATTTTATAGTCAAGATAAACTAATACCAAATTACACTACAACCATTCCAATGGTTTGTCCCAATCCATCTTGGTTGTGAACTACTATTTATAATTAATAAGGAATTGATAACATGATCTTCTGTGTGACACCATACACCATGTTATCTATAATATAAATTAAATGGACAAATACATTTAACATAAATGCAGACATTTGACAAATGTGATTATTATTTCAAAATAAATGTTCATACAAAAAGCTAGACTTTTAGTATACATCCTAACAGGTAGTAGCTTTTTCATTTGATTGGACTGCTTTCTTCATGTTTCTTATCAATGATTCGAACCTACATAGCTCACCTTTTGTGTTTCTTGGAATGTTGGTTCCATTTTGGATACTTTCCCAGAATTTTGAGTCAATTTTAAGAATGCCTTTCATCTTTCTCCTCCAATTTGTAAAGCCATTAAAGGTAGGATGGAAGGTTGTGCTGAATCTTTCCTACATAGATATTTTTCTAGAATTTTTACAAATTTTAGGTTAGTGCAAAAATCAAATATCACACAAATTTGTTGAAGTTGTATTAGTGTCTACGACAAGATATTAGTTTGGTATGGTTATAGTTAGGGTTTGGATTGGGTTTGGGCTAGGCTTAAATTACAAATCAATTTAATTGTTTATTCCTTCTCAAAGTACAAAGTTCACACTATGTTTAATTTAAAATTTTCTTTGGGCTAATTGAGCAAGAGTTTCTGAAGTTAGTTTCCAGATGGTGGTGAGACATAGAGGTCTTCTTGATTGGAACAATGACCACTTTATAAAACAAAGATAACATAAGAATCTAGAGCTAAATCAACTTTAATATAATGTCTTAGTCTAACTGGTTTAGAGTAGGTTGAGTACACTTCAACTAGTTTCACTTGACTAGATGAACCAAGTAGGGTACTTCTTTCCAAATTAGAAATGCACTGAACTAGGCTTTCCTAGTGTACTATTAACTCAATCCACTTTGATACCAAATTGTAGGATTTAACTTGATCTTTGAGAAGGTTGAATAGTATTACAAATTTAATGAGCAGATAATAACTAAAAATAATTGAATCAACAGAGTAGCTGATGCACATATTTTATATAGGTTTTTTTTTCACATTTTGATGTGTAACTTATCCCATTTTATATGCATATCTTTCTCATTTCATCTTTTTATGCTTCATTTTAATATTTTCCTCGTTTGAAGAACTGATCTCATGTTTTTCTTTTAACAGGGTATGAAAAGGAGTAAAAATGGTGCTAAAAGCCAACTTCCGAAGCCTTGCCACTTGCCACAAGGGGTTGTGCTAGCCGGCATGACCTATGTTGAATCCCAGGTTTTTTCCTAGATCTACCACGGGAGGTCATGCCACCTAGAATGGTCCATGGCCATTGCTAGGATGTGTCACAGAGCCTACCACAAGCACCTATGCTCATTGGCACGGTCTGTGGTATCCCCTAGTGAAGTTTATATTGCTCGCCAACGACGCCCGTACCCGTCGGCATGACCCATGGTGGTGTTAGATTTTGAAGGGTGTCCTAAGGTAATTATAGATTTACTATATGAGTGCATATTATATGTTTAAATAGTCTTAAACTCATTTACTGAATGCCCACAATAGAATTCATAGCATGAGAGAATTTATGATTGGATCATAACTTGTGATTATCTATACATATACAATTATGAACGTATTAGAATTTCCCTAGTCATCAAATTGGTACATTTAGACATTATCAATTTTGTAAGACTAGCATGGGTTATACTCCATGGTTTGGCCAAGCTGTTGTTTCTCACTAGCTAAAGACATTGGGATGCCGAGAGTTAAACGTGGATACTAGTTATGGTAACTAGTTTATTAGAGTGACTTGTTGTAAGACTTCATATGGTTCTTTACATATATGGATCAGACATGTCTGTGAAGTTCTTATTGTAGCTTGAGAGCACGTTTCCTTTGACTTGAGGTATACAAGTTATCTTGGTTATGAATACTTATACTTTGACATTTTAAACAAGCATCTCTTGGAGGTATGGACCCGAGATGATTAGGTATAGATCAAAGTGCTTGAAGGTATTTGGATAACCTACAGAGGATTCACTTGCTCCTTACGATAAGACATATATCCTATGACCACTCGTTAGGATTATTACTGAAAGTCTTTGGCTAAAGCATCACAAGTTAAAAGTATGGGACTCTTGTACACATGTATGAGTAATTTGAATATACAGAACGAGAAAGTATTACTTGGGCTAGGTGTGACCTAATCAGCCTAGTGGGGGTAGACACATAGACCATGCCTTGAACCAAGTGGGTATAAGACGAGTAAAAGAAATATGGCATGACTCACTGTAACTGCTGAAAGGTTCAGAATTAGTTTTGAGATCTATTGTAATTTTTTGGTTAATTGAGAATCCTGATGTAATACTAGTGCCACTCATAATCGTTCCATAATTAAGTAGTTAATTATATATGGCTTAGATAAATTGAGAATCTATTGAGTTACACGCAATATGAGTCTCTAAAAGACATAAAATAAGTTAGAGAATAGGATTCTCATATCAAGAGATAAATGTTTGGTTAGACCACACATAAGATAAATATGAAAATATTTGTTCGAATAGAAGCATAGATTGGCCACATCTCTTATGAAAGGGTTAAACCTGTAACACCCACGAAATGATAAGCTATACCTATGAGTATTTTTCTTTTTGAATAAAAGAAAAAGAGAAATGGAAATAGGAACCAAAATGAAATAAAAAAGAAAGTGAGGTTAAGGTTTGAACCTAGAACCTCCCACAAATGATAGAGTTAAATTGGTGTATGGTAACCACTAGAGTAATGAATAAAAGATGAATAGAAAAGAATGAAAATTGTAGTTAAAAGTGAGAAGATAGTTAAGTAAAGGAACAAGAGAAAATCAAGTAGCTTACCTCCTCTTCCTCTTAGTTAAGAAAAGAAGCAAGCAAAAGACAAGTTGTCTTTTCTCCCTTCTTCTCTATTTTCGTGGGAATTAAGAGAGTGAGGAGATAGAGGAGTTAAGGGGATGAATGGGGACATGTTCATTCTCATTGGGAACAAATAGGAATGAGAGAAGAAAAGGGAAAGAAAATTAGTTAATTCTTCCTTCTTCTTCTTCTTCCTCCTCCTTCCTTCTCCTTCTTCCTTCTCCACCGAAACCTAAACCTCTTCCTCTCTCATTTCCGAAAATCCAAACTAAGTTTCTTCTTGCTAAGAAAAACAAATTCACAAGAAGGAGTCCTCAAAGATCTACTCCTTACAAGCAAGAGAAGAAAGCAGAAAAATAAGAGGAGAAGTTTCTTCTTCCTCTTCACAAGGGTACCATATTCTTTAAGAAAAACAAGCAACAAGTTGTAAGTATCCCCTCACCTGTGGTACAAGTTGTTTACGTATTTACCATGAGGTTAGAATGCTTAAAAACCTAGGATCACTTCTTTGAAGTTTCGGCCATGATTAATTCTAGGGTTCAAGGAAGCTTAACATTTAATCTAGCATGCTCATGGATCCCCTTATGATTTGATATGAATTTAGCTTGATATTCATGCTTGTATGTTGTTTAGAGCTTATTTCCCTCTACATGAAGTTTCGGCCATGATTAATGCTAGGGTTTAAGGAAGCTTAAAATTTAATATAGCATGCTCATGGATCCCCTTATGATATGATATGAAGTTAGCTTGATATTCATGCTTGTATGTTGTTTAGAGCATATTTCCCTCTTCATGAAGTTTCAGCCATGATTAATTCTAGGGTTCAAGGAATCTTAAAATTTAATCTAGCATGCTCATGGATCCCCTTATGATATGATATGAAGTTAGCTTGATATTCATACTTGTATGTTGTTTAGACCTTATTTCCCTCTTCATGAAACTTTCGTCCATGATCAATTCTTCAAGGAAGCTTAAAATTTAATCTAGCATGCTCATGGATCCCCTTATGATATGATATGAAGTTAGCTTGATATTCATGCTTGTATGTTGTTTAGAGCTTATTTCCCTCTTCATGAAACTTTCGGCCATGATCAATTCTAGGGTTATGGAAGCTTAAAATTTAATCTAGCATGCTCATGGATCCCCTTATGATATGATATGAAGTTAGCTTGATATTCATGCTTGTATGTTGTTTAGAGTTTATTTCCCTCTTCATGAAACTTTCGGCCATGATCAATTCTAGGGTTCAAGGAAGCTTAAAATTTATTTTAGCATGCTCATGGATCCCCTTATGATATGATATGAAGTTAGCTTGATATTCATGCTTGTATGTTATTAGAGCTTAATTCCCTCCTTCATGAACTTTTGGCCATGAAAGAATTAGAGACCTAGGAAAGCTTAAAAATTGGATTATCATGCTTATGACTTTCCTTATGAGGTGATATGAAGTTAGCTTGATATTTATGCTTGTATGTTGTTTAGAGCTTATTTTCCTTCTTCATGAAACTTTCGGCCATGATAGAATTCAAGACTTAGGGAAGCTTAAATATTGGTTTAACATGCTTATGACTTCCCTTATGATATGATATGAAGCTAACATGAAATTCTATGCTTGAAGGTTGTTTAGAATTTAGGTTCATACCCTTTAAACTTTCGGCCATGATGAGATTAGTAGCCTAGGAAAGTTTAAAAGTTGAATTAATATGCTCATGACTTTCCTTATGATATGATATTAAGTTAACATGATGTTTTCATGCTTGTATGTTTTTTAGAACTTAGTTTCATGCTCCTTACTATTCGGCCAAGAACAAGAACTAAATACCTAGGAAGCTTGGAACCTAAGCAAAACATACTCATCATGTTCCTTAAAGTATAGGATATGAAATTGGTTTAGGGTTGATATGCTTTTGTACCACTTGTAATCTAGGTTTATGCTTACAATGTTTCGGCCACAACTAGGTTGAAAGACCTAGGAAGCTTAGAACCTAACCAAATATGCTCATGATGTTCTTTATGATAAATGCTATGAAATTGATTTAGGGTTCAAATGCTTTTATGTTGCTTGTACCCTAGGACAATACTTTGAATGTTCTCGGCCTCCCTATAGTAATGGGTGATTGAGATCCAATTGGGAATCATTATGTGCCTCACATGCTACATTATGAATTAAATGATGTTAGTTAATGATACCATGCATGATTATGTTTTTCTATGATAACTGATGTGTTCATTTATGTATGTCTATGAACCATGCATGATAATGTCTCTTATCATGTGTTATATGCTCAAGTATGCATGCTTTATGATATGACAAGTAAAATGCTAATTTATGTACGTTTATGATCCATGCATGAAAATATCTCTTATGATGTGCTTTGTGCTCAAGTATGCATGTTTTATGATATGACAAGTAATATGCTCATTTTTGTACGTTTATGATCCATGCATGAAAATGTCTCTTATGATGTGCTATGTGCTCAAGTATGCATGCTTTATGATATGACAAGTAAAGGCCTAAGAGTTGCTTCCCTTTGTTGGGACTAAGAGCACTCTTTATGACATGACAAGTGAAGGCCTAAGAGTTGCTTCCCCTTGGGGACTAAGAGCACTCTTCATTATATGACAAGATATGATATGCTATGTTATGACATGTACCATGATATGTTATTTTACTTAGTATGGCTTGTACCAAGGGTGGGCTCCATAAGCGCCCCTAGGCCGACGGACTATGAACGAGTCTAGTAAAAAGGGATGGGCTCCTTAGTACGCCCCTAGGTCGACGGTCGTAGTACAGACCTAGTTCCCTAGTATGTTCAGGGCTAGCTACCCTGTCCTAGGGATTGCGCACATTTATGTATGTATGTGGTACAAGCCGGGCGCTCATGATGATATTATGTTCAAGTACTATATGATATGTTTTAAGACATCTTGCATATGACATGACACATGTTTTAAAAGACATATTGCATGATATGATTTATGATATGATATGCTATGCCTTATGATTTATATGACATGATGCTCTTATGATTTATGATATGATATGCTTTTATGATTTATATGACATGATGTTCTTTTATTAATGATTGACACATCATGATATTATTTTATGATATTCTATGCCCTTATGATTTATATGACATGATGCTCTTACGATTTACGATACGATATAGCATGATGATCTTTATGAGATGATATGATATGATGCTATGTTTTCACAAAATGATGTTAGATGATTATGTTTCCATTGTCATATGCATATGTGATTATGTTTTGATATATGGTTTTTGTGAGTAGGAAGGGATCTTACTAAGCCTGCGTGCTTATAGCTTACTTTCCTTGTACCACAGATAAGGGCAAAGAATGGATGAACTAGGGGAGCCGCAGGAGAGGCAGGAGATGTGTGTGGTGGTGGCTCGGCTAAGACAAAATAAGAGACCTGCTTATGTTATTTTTTTTTTATGTTGACATGAACTAAGTTTATTTATGTTAATGTTCCGCATGACTTCATGATACTTCCGCTGTTTTACTTTAGAGAGAAAGTTTAATATGCATGAATGTTTCCGCAAGTAGTAGTAAAGTAACCCCGCCCTACTAACAGGATGGGCGGTCGTTACAAGTTGGTATCAGAGCCAGGTTAGCGTTTCCGCTACACACACATCAAGCCTCCATCCTGCCGCTCCAAGTAAGACTTTCTGTACTTACTCTATTTTATTTATGCATAATAGGAAATGTTTTAGTATCCATGAACCTAAGTATGACTGATATGGATTTCCTTTATGCATGATAAGCGATATTTAATATGCACGAATATAAGTAGGGATGACTCTAGACTTATGCTGGCCTTATTATTATTTATGAAAATAGATATGGCTAGAAGACGCGGTAACAGGGCCGATGAGATAGTGACCCCACCAGATCTGACCCAGGTAGTCACAGATCACCAGCGTCAGATCTGTTGGGTTTTTCGGGCCGCGAAAACCCCTTTTCGCGTCACGGAAACCCCGAATCACCCAAAGCCGTAGGATCTGTGCAAAGAAAAATTTCGAAAACACGAGTACGAGTTATTAACTACGATCTACAGTAGATCTACAAAGAAAAATATTTTTACCTTCGATGCGTGCCCTCGCAAAATCCCGCTTGTCCAAAGTACGTGTCGGATCTCCAAAGTATCAAAATAGATACTTCTCTAGTGATATCCACACGAACAAGTAGTACTCTCTAGCACTCAAGGATGGAGAAGAAAGACCCCAAGTGTGCTAGCACTCTCTCTAGGGCTCTCGGATGGGAATGGAAGAAGAAAGAAAAACAAAGAAGAGAATACAATACACTCCTTTAAAATATTACCTTTCTTCTTGGACTTCTTGGATTAACTCACTCAACCCCCTTCTCCTCACCATGAAAGTCACGGCAACACCTAGCCAAGAGAGGGGAGAAGCAAGCAAGAAGATGAGAAAATGAATGCACACATAACTCCACAAAATCAAAAACCCCTTATTCCATTAGTGTGGCCGGCCACATAATGTAACTCCCCATTAATGTGGTCGGCCACATTAAAACCATGGAAGAGTGTAACCCCCATGAGGTGGCATGCCTCGTGAGGGGGAGGTGATGTGGCAAGGATGAGTCATCCTTATGATGTGGCAATACATCAAGTCAAACTTGATGTTTCAATTTCTACTTGGTCAAGTCAAACTTGACCAATTGTCTTCCTTGTTGAGTTAAATCCAACCTTTGACTCAAGTCAATTTTAATTTAATGAATCTCAATTCATTAATATAAATTGACTCAATGAATCAAATCTAAATTAGACTCATTCAACAATTGAATCTAATTGAGTCTAACTCAATAAGTCTAATTTGAATCCAATTGGTTCATCATATGAACCCAATCCAATTGTTTCATCATATGAACCCAATCTCCATCCACTTGTTCTTTGTGTGTGACCCAATAGGTTCTTGTAAAGTTGGCAATGTTTCTAAACTCCTTTAGAAACATAAGCAATGAGCGGCATCTAGCAATACATCATTGCTACCCAAGTTACAAGAAATGTTGAGATCCAACATCACCTTGTGACTATTAATTGTGACTCCACACAATATATGACAAGTGTCCTTCTATCCTAGACATCTAGATTGATCAATGTGAGGCATAGACCGTGTCATCCTCTGACCAATCTAAATCTTAAACTCCAAGTAGACTCACTCAATCAAATGAGCTCAATATCTCATATTGACTCATTTGGGTATAGTCATACACTTCGTGGTCTTACTCTATCAAGAATATCGATATCACTCCCGTCATATAGGAGGGATAGATCCCATCTACATCACTCACATCCCTCTGCATAATTCGTTACATACCCAGTAATTTCCTTTATAGTCCACCCAGTTACGGGTGACGTTTGACGAAACCAAAGTACATAGCTCCTTATGTAGGGATCCATGGTGACTTCAGGTCTAAGGACTAATAGTCATACTAATAGCCACATGAGAAAGTATATGACACTCATATAACGATCCATGATACTTTCTCATGGCGGGTCATTCAGTATACATTCTCTAATGCATACCCATGTGTCAGCTTGATATCCTATATCCATGACTTGTGAGATCAAGTCATCGAGCTGACCTACCTACTAGTCTTATTGTATTAACATTGTCCCTGAATGTTAATACTCGACTAGGAATGATTTAGAGTAGTGTTCCCTATATCATCTCACTATCGATTCAACTAATCGATTGATATAGGTATGAACCTTCTACTCAAGGACGCTATTATACTTAGTCTATTTGGCACTAATACAAATAAGTATAATAACCAAACAAATGCCTTGATTTTAACATACAAGAATATGATACAATGAGTCCATACAATCATCAAATGATTGGCTCTAGGGCTCTAACTAACAATCTCCCACTAGCACTAGTGCCAATCAGTATAGGCTCTAAGGCCTAATGACCTAGTGTGACCATCATGCTTTCTTTGTGCCAAAGCCTTGGTCAAGGGATCTGCGATGTTAGCCTCTGTAGGTACTCTGCAAATCTTCACATCTCCTCTATCGTTAATCTCTCGAATGAGATGGAAACACCATAGTATGTGCTTGGTCCGCTGGTGTGAGAGAGGTTCCTTCACCTGTGCTATAGCTCCATTGTTGTCACAATAGAGCTCAACTGGGTCAGCGATGCTAGGAACCACCCCAAGTTCAATGATGAACTTGCGGATCCAAACTGCCTCCTTTGCTGCCTCTGATGCAGCAATATACACGGCCTCTGTTGTAGAATCAGCTACTTTGTCCTGCTTCGAACTCTTCCAGCTCACAGCACCACCATTTAAGCAAAACACGAACCCCGACTGCGATCTATAGTCATCCTGATCGGTCTGGAAGCTAGCATCACTGTAACCCTTTACAGCTAGCTCATCATTGCCTCCATATATCAAAAAATATTCTTTAGTCCTTCTTAAGTACTTAAGAATATTCTTGACCGCTATCCAGTGACTTTCACCTGGATCTGACTGGTATCTGCTCGTCATGCTCAAATCATACGAGACATCAGGTCGAGTACATAACATGGCGTACATGATCGATCCTATGGCTGAGGCATAAGGGATCTGATCCATACGGTCTCTCTCCACTCTAGAAGAGGGACCTTGAGTCTTCGAAAGACTCACGCCATGTGACATCGGCAGAAATCCCTTCTTGGAGTTCTGCATGGCAAACCGAAGGAGTACCTTGTCAATGTATGTATGCTGACTTAGGCCAAGCAATCTCTTAGATCTATCCCTATAGATCTATATCCCTACAATGCGGGATGCCTCACCTAAGTCCTTCATTGAGAAGCTACTCCCTAGCCAGGTCTTGACAGACTGAAGCATAGGGATGTACTTCCCAATGAGTAGTATGTCATCCACATACAATATGAGGAAGACAACTATATCTCCTACAACCTTCTTGTAGACACAAGGCTCATCTTCGTTCTTGATGAAACCAAACTGTTTGATTGCATCATCGAAACGAAGATTCCAACTCCGAGAAGCTTGCTTTAGTCCATAAATGGACCTATGCAGCTTGCATACTCTGCTAGTATGCTGTGGATCTACAAAACCCTCAGGTTGTGTCATGTACACATCCTCGAGCAGGTTTCCATTCAGAAACGCGGTTTTGACATCCATCTGCCATATCTCATAGTCATGGTAGGCTGCAATAGCAAGCATGATCCGAATGGATTTAAACATCGCTACTGGAGAAAAGGTTTCATCATAGTCAATACCATGAATCTGCTTGAAACCTTTAGCTACCAAGCGACCCTTATAGATAAGTCCATCCATGTCAGTCTTTCTGTTAAAGACCCACTTGCACCCAATGGGTTTTACCCCTTCAGGTGGATCAACCAAAGTCCATACTTGGTTGGTGTACATGGATTCCATTTCGGATCTCATGACCTCTAGCCATTTCTCGGAATCTGATCTCATCACATCTTCCTGATAGGTGGTAGGCTCATCCTCTATGAGCATAACGTCATCATGGTCAGACAAGAGAAATGAGTATCTCTCAGGCTGACGACGTACCCTATCAGACCTGCAAAGAGGTATGTCTATATGAACTGGTTGTTGTTCCTCAACTCTTTGTGGAACAACATCATTCACAACACTTTGTGGTTCCAGTTCAACTTCCATCGAGGCATCAGTGCTATTGTTCGCATCTTGAACTTCTTCAAGATCGAACGCGCTCCCACTAGTCTTTCTAGAAACAAAGTCCCTTTCTAGAAAGACCCCAGTCTTTGCCACAACTACCTTGTGCTGACTGGGAATGTAGAAGTAATATCCCTTAGTTTCCTTGGGATATCCGATGAAATAGCACTTGTCAGATTTGGGTCCTAATTTGTCTGAGACTTGACGTCGTACGTAAGCCTCACAACCCCAAATCCTCATGAAAGACACCTGGGCATCTCTCCCAGTCCATATCCTATATGGTGTCTTTATCACGGCCTTTGATGGAACTCGGTTGAGTATGAAAGCTGCCATGTCTAGAGCATATCCCCATAGATATGTCGGAAGATCTGTATGACTCATCATAGATCGTACCATATCTAATAAGGTATGATTCCTCCGTTCGGATACACCATTCCACTGTGGTGTTCCAGAAGGAGTGAGTTGGGATAGAATCCCACACGCAGCTAGATAGTCACGGAACTCATGGCTAAGGTATTCTCCACCTCGATCGGATTGAAGTATCTTAATACTCTTTCCAAGCTGGTTCTGTACTTCATTCTTGAATTCTTTGAACTTTTCAAAGGATTCGGACTTATGTGTCATTAAGTACACATAACCGTATCTACTGAAGTCATCAGTAAATGTGATAAAGTACCTATAACCACCTCTAGCAGCGACATTGAAAGGGCCACATACATCATTATGTATGAGTCCTAACAAATCAGTCGCTCTCTCGCTGTGCCCACTAAAGGGAGTCTTGGTCATCTTGCCTCGTAGGCATGACTCGCATACCTCATATGATTCAAAATCAAATGAGTCCAACATACCATCCTTATGGAGCTGGGATAAGCACTTGTCATTTATATGACCTAAGCGACAATGCCAGAGGTAGGTTTGGTTCATGTCATTTGACTTGAACCTCTTGGTATTTTTGTTATAGATAGGGCTCTCAAGGTCTAGAATATAGAGTCCGTTTATTAGAGGTGCACTATAATAGAACATATCGTTTAAATAGACAGAACAACATTTGTTCTTTATTATAAACGAGAATCTTTTCTTGTCCAAACAAGAAACTGAAATTATGTTCTTAGTCAAGGCAGGCACATAACAACAATCATCTAATTCTAGTACAAGCCAGAGGGTAGAGATAGATGATAAGTTCCTATAGCAATAGCAGCAACTCGTGCTCCATTACCTACTCGTAGGTCTATCTCACCCTTCGTCAATGCCCTACTATTTCTCAGCGCTTGTACATTAGTACAAATGTGCGAAGCACATCCGGTATCTAATACCCACGATGAAGAAATAGAGAGGTTGACTTCTATAACATGTATACCTGAAGTAGAAATCTTATTTCTCTTCTTCGTAAGATCTTCCAGGTATTCTTTGGAGTTCCTCTTCCAGTGCCTTGCTTGTCCTTGATATAGGTGACAAAGATGTTCAACCATATCGTAAGCGCTCATCAACTCATGTTGCTTCTGAAGCTCAGAGTTCATGGTCGCGAGCATAAGACAGGACACATCTAATGCGTCATCTTGATGCTTCTTGTAAGCATCCCGGTCAGCTCGCGTGGTAGTGGCAGGAGGAGCCTCCAGAATGGGCTGCTCCAGAATGTATAGTTTACGTTCCTGAGTGAGAAATATTCTCAGGTTCCTGTACCAGTCCAGGAAATTTGCTCCGTTGAGCTTGTCCTTCTTAAGGACAGAATGCAGGGAGAAAGAGTTCGTATTCGACGTCATGGTTATCTACAACAGAAAATTTGAAGAAATAAATATCATATTCTTTTAAAATCATTTAATTAGGCTTTTAATTAAATGATGCTCCCACTGAATTCTATAATTCTTGTGGGACAAGATCCACATCATACTAAACCTTGAGTTAGCTTTGGCTAATACGCCCAAGGCTTAGTATGATCGGTAGGTAACGATTACCAATTACATCTCTATGCAACTCTTGTTTATAAAATCAATATCCGCATTTATATTAAAACTCGAGTTAGCTTTGGCTAATACACCCGAGAGTTAATATAGATGTGATTTTGACCTATCATTCCAACTATTGGAAGAATGCCTATAGTTGACTCGATCCAACCGAGTAACTAGGAATACTCAATCTAATTGAGTTTGTATTCACCCATGCGTTGATAGGCGGGACCAAGATTGTGGCTCTGTACCCTACTAAGATAATATGTATTGCTCTGCTTTGGCAGATTCAACAATACATGTGATCGAGGTAGTGATAGGTATCACGGCACAGTTAGGCATTTAGAGTTGGTTCGATCGAGATCTAATCTAATCGAAAAGGATGCATCTTGTGCACGACTCAGATCTAATCTAATCGCAAGGGTGCATCATGTGCACGACTTACATCTAATTTAATCGTAAGGCACTAATTAATTAATTACTTATTAAACATGCATCATATACATAAGCAATTAACTAATTAATCTATCTGTGATTTAGTCATGGCCCTACTACGATCTTCTCAAGCCAATGAGAAGATCGAATGGTCAACCTAGGGTCAACAGCTTCTCCAAGCTCCTCCCTTTGACCATCTTGTGTTGCTCGTGCCCGCCTTGGAACTCCGTCTCGTGTGGACCCTCCACCGCTCCAATTTGTACATTACAATTTGAAACTCGAGTTACATTCGAGTCTAAATCTAATTTACAACAAGAATATAAGAGAAGGCACGACGTGCAGGTCGCGAATAAATAAAAACATACAACACGCGCAAACACATAACGGCACGCAGGCCGTATTATGAATTACAACACAACCAATCATATTGGGTTTTTGGGCCATGACTATCACAAAATTAATATATAATTCAAAATTATATATTTTCATAATTTTCTATAATTTTAAAATTAATTTTTATAATTTTTACGAGTAAAATTTCCCGGCGGTCCCGTTTAGCGGTTTCGGGCGCAATCGCGGAACGGATCCCCTTGCAGGGCCCAGGGGCAGCGCCCCTACCCGTGATCTAACCATCGCGAGGGTTCCTTTTCAATCCAACAGCGCCTAAACCCGCTGTCCCAAAACGATTTGGGCTGAGACATTGCCGTTTCGGAAAAATCTTCCCGGCGGGTTCGTTTTTAGCGATTTCGGGTGCAATCGCGGAGCAAATCCCCTTGCGGGGTTAGGGGCAGTACCCCTACCCACGATCTAACCATCGTGAGTTGCTCCTTTGCGATCTAATGGAACCCAAGCCCGCTGTCCCAAACGGATTTGGGGCAAAACGAAGCCGTTTTGGAAAAATCTTTCTGGTAGCCGAAACCTACAAGTGCCGAGACACTTGTGCTTCGCTTCTACGGAAAAATTACCCATAAAAACTATAAAATCATAATTTTACAGAAAATTACAGAAACTTTAGTTTTCATAAAACCAAAAATCAAACTCGTACAAGCCTTGCACGTGGCTCTAATACCACTGTTGGGTTTTTCGCGTCGCGGAAACCCCGAATCAGCCAAAGCCGTAGGATCCGTGCAAAGAAAAATTTCGAAAACATGAGTATGAGTTATTAACTACGATCTACAGTAGATCTACAAAGAAAAACATTTTTACCTTCGATGCGTGCCCTCGC
This sequence comes from Zingiber officinale, assembly GCF_018446385.1. NCBI lineage: Eukaryota > Viridiplantae > Streptophyta > Magnoliopsida > Zingiberales > Zingiberaceae > Zingiber > Zingiber officinale. The sequence goes on along the minus strand of NC_056006.1, from coordinate 54,944,862 downwards.
AAAATCCCGCTTGTCCAAGGTACGTGTCGGATCTCCAAAGTATCAAAATAGATACTTCTCTAGTGATATCCACACGAACAAGTAGTACTCTTTAGCACTCAAGGATGGAGAAGAAAGACCCCAAGTATGCTAGCACTCTCTCTAGGGCTCTCGAATGGGAATGGAAGAAGAAAGAAAAACAAAGAAGAGAATACAATACACTCCTCTAAAATATTACCTTTCTTCTTGGACTTCTTGGATTAACTCACTCAACCCCCTTCTCCTCACCATGAAAGTCACGGCAACACCTAGCCAAGAGAGGGGAGAAGCAAGCAAGAAGATGAGAGAATGAATGCACACATAACTTCACAAAATCAAAAACCCCTTATTCCATTAGTGTGGCCGGCCACATAATGTAACTCCCCATTAATGTGGCCGGCCACATTAAAACCATGGAAGAGTGTAACCCCCATGAGGTGGCATGCCTCATGAGGTGGAGGTGATGTGGCAAGGATGAGTCATCCTTATGATGTGGCAATACATCAAGTCAAAATTGATATTTCAATTTCTACTTGGTCAAGTCAAACTTGACCAATTGTCTTCCTTGTTGAGTTAAATCCAACCTTTGACTCAAGTCAATTTTAATTTAATGAATCTCAATTCATTAATATAAATTGACTCAATGAATCAAATCTAAATTAGACTCATTCAACAATTGAATCTAATTGAGTCTAACTCAATAAGTCTAATTTGAATCCAATTGGTTCATCATATGAACTCAATCCAATTGGTTCATCATATGAACCCAATCTCCATCCACTTGATCTTTGTGTGTGACCCAATAGGTTCTTGTAATGTTGGCAATGTTTCTAAACTCCTTTAGAAACATAAGCAATGAGCGGCTTCTAGCAATACATCATTGCTACCCAAGTTACAAGAAATGTTGAGATCCAACATCACCTTGTGACTATTAATTGTGACTCCTCACAATATATGACAAGTGTCCTTCTATCCTAGACATCTAGATTGATCAATGTGAGGCATAGACCGTGTCATCCTCTGACCAATCTAAATCTTAAACTCCAAGTAGACTCACTCAATCAAATGAGCTCAATATCTCATATTGACTCATTTGGGTATGGCCATACACTTCGTGGTCTTACTCTATCAAGAATATCGATGTCACTCCCGTCATATAGGAGGGATAGATCCCATCTACATCACTCACATCCGTCTGCATAATTCGTTACATACCTAGTAATCGCCTTTATAGTCCACCCAGTTACGGGTGACGTTTGACGAAACCAAAGTACATAGCTCCTTATGTAGGGATCCATGGTGACTTCAGGTCTAAGGACTAATAGTCATACTAATAGCCACATGAGAAAGTATATGACACTCATATAACGATCCATGATACTTTCTCATGGCGGATCATTCAGTATACATTCTCTAATGCATACCCATGTGTCAGCTTGATATCTCTATATCCATGACTTGTGAGATCAAGTCATCGAGCTGACCTACATGCTAGTCTTATTGTATTAACATTGTCCCTGAATGTTAATACTCGACTAGGAATGATTTAGAGTAGTGTTCCCTATATCATCTCACTATCGATTCAACTAATCGATTGATATAGGTATGAACCTTCTACTCAAGGACGCTATTATACTTAGTCTATTTGGCACTAATACAAATAAGTATAATAACTAAACAAATGCCTTGATTTTAATATACAAGAATATGATACAATGAGTCCATACAATCATCAAATGATTGGCTCTAGGGCTCTAACTAACAAGATCACGGAACAACAACAGTTAATGATTGCTCTGATGAATCAGCAAGGAAACCCTGTCACCCCACCAGCAAATCAGAATGTAGTGCCCGTCATACCAATAGCTGCACTAGTACCACTAGTAGCCCCTGCCCCAGTGGTCCGACAGGAGACCTACTTGATATAGTGGCTAAGGCTGAAGCCGGAGAACTTCTCGGGTACTTGTGATCCATGGGACGCCCAAGCCTGGTTCAAGACGGTGGAAAGTATTGTGGAATTGCTGGACTGGCCTGTATCAGAAAAGATCAAATGAGTGTCATTCTGTTTTTCTGGAGACGCAAGAATGTGGTGGAAAAGAGTTAAGGCTAAGAGACAAGTTAATCTGATGAACTGGACGGACTTCGAGGCAGAGTTCTTCAAGGAATTCTTCCATATGCAAGTAACAAACCGGCATTACGACGAGTTCACCGAGTTCCAGCAAGGTGACTTATCAGTGAACGAAGCAGTGAAGCACTTCAACCGTCTTGCACGCCTCTGCCCAGAGTTAGTCAGCACGGAAAGAGAAAGGGTTAGACTGATGCTGAAAATGCTTCGACCCGAGATAACATTAAATATGGCCGGCGGAATTAATAGACCGCAGACTACAAAAGAACTGGTCAGCAGTGCCCTGATCACTGAACATTATCAGAAGGCGATGAACGAGATTAAGAATCAAGCACAGACGGAAGGACAGAAATCTCAGGGTACCAAAGCGAGCTAGAAAGGAAACTCTAATGGGAAAAGGAAGCAATGGAACAACACTAAAGGAGGACCAGCAAATAAGCAACCTAAGTACCCTCAGTGTACCATTTGTGGGAAGCAGCATTCCGGAGTATGCCATAAGGGTACGAGAAAGTGTTACAGTTGCGGACGGGAAGGACATATGGCCAGAGACTGCCCTACTTAGTCCCAGACACCATCCCAGCAGTATAACCAGAACAGGAGTGCGCCCTCACAGCTACACCTGATGCAAGCTACCATTGAAGGAACTCTGATTAGCCAAGGGAGATTGGAAGCCCCGCCAGCTACGACGAACGCCAGGGTTTTCTCTCTTACCAAAGATGATGTGGCGAATTCCTCTACAGTTGTCACAGGTCAGCTGCCTATTTTCAGTCATTATGCTAATGTGTTATTTGATACTGGGGCGACACACTCGTTCGTCTCTACACCCTTCATGGAGAAGTTAGAGATACCACCACAAGCCTTAAATGGCAAATTCTTAACAACCCTGCCTTCGGGAGAAGTAATGCCATCTACTCATATGGTGCGAGCCGCACCCATCAGAATGGCAGACAGAGAACTCTACTGTGATCTGATAGTGATTGACATGCAAGATTATGACAGTATATTGAGCATGGATTTCTTGAGCAAGTACGGCGCTACAATCGAGTGTCGTCAAAGAAAAGTGGTTTTCCGACCTGAAGCTGAACCGATATTTGAGATCATTGGGGAACCCAGGGAAAATTTGTACTACGGGGCTGAAGATGTGACCGGACAACTCTCTACCCTGACTATAGCACCGACGCTGTTCGATGATGTATTAGAGAAGCAAACTCGTGACCTAAGCATCCAGCGGATAAAGCAAGAAGTATTAGAGGGAATGAATGATGGATTCCGTATCGCTGACAGTGGAATATTTTACCTCAAGGATCATTTATGTGTTCCCGACGACCCGGAGTTGCGAAATAAGATACTCGAAGAAGCCCACTCAATGCCCTATGCAATACATCCGGGATCCACCAAAATGTGCCAAGATTTTAAAAAGAAATTCTGGTGGCCCGGTATAAAAAGAGATGTGGCTCAGTACGTGAGTACCTGCCTGACCTGTCAGAGGGTTAAAGCAGAACACCAGAGGCCTGGAGGATTACTGCAGCCTGTCCAAATTCCAGAATGGAAATGGGAAGATATCTCTATGGAATTTATTTCAGGATTACCTAAGACAACAAACGGCTATGACACTATATGGGTAATCGTGAATAGATTAACCAAATATGCCCATTTTCTAGCAATCAAGATGACTTATTCAATTGAGCAACTGGCTCAATTATATGTCAAGGAAATTATTATATTACATGGGATTCCTAAGACCATCATTTCTGATAGAGATGGTCGCTTTATTTCACATTTTTGGGAATGTGTTCAGAAGGCTCTTGGCACAAAGCTATTGTTCAATACTTCCTTCGACCCTCAGACCGATGGACAAACAGAAAGGGTGAACCAAGTACTAGAAGACATGTTACGGGCTTGCGCCTTAGACTTCAAAGGAAGCTGGTGCCGATATTTATGCTTAGCGGAATTCACCTACAACAATAGTTACCAGGCTACTATTGGAATGGCGCCCTACGAGGCTCTGTACGGGAGGAAATGTAGATCCCCTATATGTTGGTACGAAGGCGGTGAAAAGAAAGAGATGGGATTCCAAACTGAGTTCATCGATAACACCACCCGTGCTATACAGAACATCCATCAAAGAATAGAAACTGCTCAAAGTCGACAGAAGAATTACGCGGATAAGCGACGAAGGCCATTGGAATTCAATGTTGGAGACTCAGTATTCCTCAAGGTAGCTCCTATGAAAGGAGTAAAGAGGTTTGGTAAGAAGGGAAAGCTAAGCCCGCGCTATGTGGGACCATAACAAGTTCTGAAAAGAATTGGCAAAGTAGCTTATGAAATAGAGCTACCTTGGGAGATGTCAACCATTCACAACGTGTTCCACGTTTCGATGCTAAAGAAATGTATTCCGAGCACGGACCAAGTGATCGAACCACGGACAGTACAAGTGCAAGAGGACCTAACTTATGAGAGCCAACCGGTTCAGATATCAGATCGAGATGTCAAAAGACTGAGGAACAAAGAAGTACCCTTAGTAAAGGTCCTGTGGCAAAATCAACGGTTCAAGGAAGCCACCTGGGAACGAAAAGAAGATATGAAACGGAAGTATCCGGAGCTATATTAAGTTCAAGGACGAACTTTCTATGAGGTACGGGGTTCTGTAACACCCATGAAATGATAAGCTATACCTATGAGTATTTTTCTTTTAGAATAAAAGAAAAAGAAAAATGGAAATAGAAACCAAAATGAAATAAAAAAGAAAGTGAGGTTAAGGTTTGAACCTTGAACCTTCCACAAATGATAGACTTAAATTGGTGTACGGTAACCACTAGAGTATTGAATAATAGATGAATAGAAAAGAATGGAAATTGTAGTTAAAAGTGAGAAGATAGTTAAGTAAAGGAACAAGAGAAAATCAAGTAGTTTACCTCCTCTTCCTCTTGGTTAAGAAAAGAAGCAGCAAAAGACAAGTTGTCTTTTCTCCCTTCTTCTCTATTTTCGTGGGAATTAAGAGAGTGAGGAGATAGAGGAGTTAAGGGGATGAATGGGGACATGTTCATTCTCATTGGGAACAAATAGGAATGAGAGAAGAAAAGGGAAAGAAAATTAGTTAATTCTTCCTTCTTCTTCTTCTTCCTCCTCCTTCCTTCTCCTTCTTCCTTCTCCACCGAAACCTAAACCTCTTCCTCTCTCATTTCCGAAAATCCAAACTAAGTTTCTTCATGCTAAGAAAAACAAATTCACAAGAAGGAGTCCTCAAAGATCTACTCCTTACGAGCAAGAGAAGAAAGCAGAAAAATAAGAGGAGAAGTTTCTTCTTCCCCTTCACAAGGGTACCATATTCTTTAGGAAAAACAAGCAACAAGTTGTAAGTATCCCCTCACCTGTGGTACAAGTTGTTTACGTATTTTCCATGAGGTTAGAATGCTTAAAAACCTAGGATCACTTCTTTGAAGTTTCGGCCATGATTAATTCTAGGGTTCAAGGAAGCTTAGCATTTAATCTAGCATGCTCATGGATCCCCTTAGGATATGATATAAAGTTAGCTTGATATTCATGCTTGTATGTTCTTTAGAGCTTATTTCCCTCTACATGACGTTTCGGCCATGATTAATTCTAGGGTTCAAGGAAACTTAAAATTTAATCTAGCATGCTCATGGATCCCCTTATGATATGATATGAAGTTAGCTTGTAATTCATGCTTGTATGTTGTTTAGAGCTTATTTCCCTCTTCATGAAGTTTTGGCCATGATTAATTCTAGGGTTCAAGGAAGCAAAAAATTTAATCTAGCATGCTCATGGATCCCCTTATGATATGATATGAAGTTAGCTTGATATTCATGCTTGTATGTTGTTTAGAGCTTATTTCCCTCTTCATGAAACTTTCGGCAATGATCAATTCTAGGGTTCAAGGAAGCTTAAAATTTAATCTCGCATGCTCATGGATCCCCTTATGATATGATATGAAGTTAGCTTGATATTCATGCTTGTATGTTGTTTAGAGCTTATTTCCCTCTTCATGAAACTTTCGGCCATGATCAATTCTAGGGTTCAAGGAAGCTTAAAATTTAATCTAGCATGCTCATGGATCCCCTTATGATATGATATGAAGTTAGCTTGATATTCATGCTTGTATGTTGTTTAGAGTTTATTTCCCTCTTCATTAAACTTTCGGCCATGATCAATTCTAGGGTTCAAGGAAGCTTAAAATTTAATCTAGCATGCTCATGGATCCCCTTATGATATGATATGAAGTTCGCATGATATTCATGCTTGTATGTTGTTAGAGCTTAATTCCTTCCTTCATGAACTTTCGGCCATGAATGAATTTGAGACCTAGGAAAGCTTAAAAATTGGATTATCATGCATATGACTTTCCTTATGACGTGATATGAAGTTAGCTTGATATTTATGCTTGTATGTTGTTTAGAGCTTATTTTCCTTCTTCATGAAACTTTCGGCAATGATAGAATTCAAGACTTAGGGAAGCTTAAAAATTGGTTTAACATGCTTATCACTTCCCTTATGATATGATATGAAGCTAACATGAAATTCTATGCTTGAAGGTTGTTTAGAATTTAGGTTCATACCCTTTGAAATTTCGGCCATGATGAGATTAGTAGCCTAGGAAAGTTTAAAAGTTGAATTAACATGCTCATGACTTTCCTTATGATATGATATGAAGTTAACATGATGTTCTCATGCTTGTATGTTGTTTAGAACTTAGTTTCATGCTCCTTACTATTCGGCAAAGAACAAGAACTAAATACCTAGGAAGCTTGGAACCTAAGCAAAACATACTCATCATGTTCCTTAAAGTATAGGATATGAAATTGGTTTAGGGTTGATATGCTTTTGTACCACTTGTAATCTAGGTTTATGCTTACAATGTTTCGGCCACAACTAGGTTGAAAGACCTAGAAGCTTAGAACCTAACCAAATATGCTCATGATGTTCTTTATGATAAATTCTATGAAATTGATTTGGGGTTCATATGCTTTTATGTTGCTTGTACCCTAGGACAATACTTTGAATGTTTTCGGCCTCCCTATAGTAATGGGTGATTGAGATCCAATTGGGAATCATTATGTGCCTCACCTGCTACATTATGAATTAAGAGATGTTAGTTAATGATACCATGCATGATTATGTTTTTCTATGATAACTGATGTGTTCATTTATGTATGTCTATGAACCATGCATGATAATGTCTCTTATGATGTGCTATATGCTCAAGTATGCATGCTTTATGATATGACAAGTAATATGCTAATTTATGTACGTTTATGATCCATGCATGAAAATATCTTTTATGATGTGCTATGTGCTCAAGTATGCATGCTTTATGATATGACAAGTAATATGCTCATTTATGTACGTTTATGATCCATGCATGAAAATGTCTCTTATGATGTGCTATGTGCTCAAGTATGCATGCTTTATGATATGACAAGTAAAGGCCTAAGAGGTGCTTTCCTTTGTTGGGACTAAGAGCACTCTTTATGACATGACAAGTGAAGGCCTAAAAGTTGCTTCCCCTTGGGGACTAAGAGTACTCTTCATGATATGACAAGATATGATATGCTATGTTATGACATGTACCATGATATGTTATTTTACTTTGTATGGCTTGTACCAAGGGTGGGATCCATAAGCGACCCTAGGCCGATGGACTATGAACGGGTCTAGTAAAAAGGGATGGGCTCCTTAGTACGGCCCTAGGTCGACGGTGATAGTACGGACCTAATTCCCTAGTAGGTTTGGGGCAAGCTACCCTGTCCTAGGGATTGCGCACATTTATGTATGTATGTGGTACAAGTCGGGCCCTCATGATGATATTATGTTCAAGTACTATATGATATGTTTTAAGACATCTTGCATATGACATGACACATGTTTTAAAATACATCTTGCATGATATGATTTATGATATGATATGCTATGCCTTATGATTTATATGACATGATGCTCTTATGATTTATGATATGATATGATTTTATGATTTATATGACATGATGTTCTTTTATTAATGATATGACACATCCTGATATGACACATCAGGAGGGGCGGGCGTTACAAAACCCTTGTTGGTTTAGTCTTGAACCAACTTGATTTAGTTGTGAATCAAACCAAAGGGTTAATGGGCTAATTGTTGGTTAAGGCATAATGGGCTGGATTTGAGCTTTCTAATTCAACTCACAAAAGAGGACTATATATTGATATGGTTAAAAGAAAATTAATAGATAATTTATTATTGACTTGATTAGGTTTTGGAAACCTAAACTAAATACCTCTCTCTCCCTCTCCCTCTCTCTTTTCGTCGGCCACAACAAGAGGTGCTCCTTTTGTTGTCGTGAGCCATCCAAAAGGAAGAAGCTCTTCCTTTTGCCTCTTCTTCCTTTTCTTGATCGTTCTCCTTCACTCCTGGTTAGTACTTTCTGAAGGTGAAGCTTTTTCTCTTGGTATTGTCTTAAAGAGCTGAGCATGGATGCGAATAGATGCAAGGTTCGATAACGTCGCAAAGGGTTATTGCTCTTCTCGTTACAGGTTATCCGTAAGGTATACCTAGAATAATTGATATTCAATTTTTATTTTTATTTTATGATCTTATCTGCGTGATTGTATCTTGTATACGTGTAGTGTGTGTGATGTAATAAATTAGTTTATTTATCGTGAAGTCTTCCACTATGCATGTTTATGAAATATATTTTTAGCATACACTGCATCAAGTATATCCCAACAGTAGTATTAGAGTCCGATCGTGCTTCAACATGTTTGTAAAAATTTTTTATTGCTTGTAATTAGTATTGTAATTAATTTTTAGGATTTTATAGAATTATTAAGAAATTTTCATTTTTAGAAGTTTCATAAATTGCTAGGAAATTCCACTTTTGGAAAGTTTATGAAATAATTTTGGAAATATTTATTAATTTAGAAATTATCATTTTGGAATTTTCTTGAATTTTAAGAAATATTATATTTTTAGAAAATTTTCTAATTTGTTAGGCAATTCCAAAGTTGGAAAGATTCTCAAATTTTTAAAAATCTAGATTTGAGATATTCTTAATTAAATTATAGATATTGTCTTTCCTAGAATTTTTATATTTTTTAAAATATTTTATTTTTAGAAAATTTTCTAAATTATTAGGAAATACTAAATTTAGAAATATTTGAAAATCATAAAAAATATAGATTTAAATTATTCTTTAATAAATTAAGAAATATTAATTATTTATTTCCTAAATTATTAGGAAATTAATTTAGAAATTTATTTTTAAAATAATTAATTATTTTTTATGGATATAAAAATTTTAGATGAGATATGTTAATTAAATTTAGAAATTAGTTTTCTAATTTTATTAGATAAATCTTGAATTATTAAAATAAGATTTATAACATATTTTTATTTATAAAATAGAATTATAATATATTTAAATTTATGCCATATTCATACTATATTGTATGTCATGTAGACGCATTAATTATGACATGATTAGATTTTGTCACGTGTAAGATGTGATTAGATCTTGTTGCATGTGTGATGCGTCATTCTATGTCATGCTTGTGATGTTTCACGTTATCATCTATGCCATGCATGCGATGTATCATGTCATCATTTATGTCGTACATATAATGTCATGTAGATAGAATATTTGTATGATGTAGATGAGACCAAATCCCTTACATAATATTAAAACCTACACTTTCCGTTAATATAGTAGAACCAGAGTTTAAGTTCTTGTTTGAGTTGTTAGTCAAAGTCAGGTTCAACTTGAAATTAAATATGTTCAAACCATAAAGATGCAATCTATTGATTAACAAGTTGGTTTTAAACTTAAAGCGTTGATTTATTGTGCCAATGCCATGATCAATGTGGATAGAGGTTAAGTTGGGTGATATGCATTTGATGTATACTTGTTAATGTGCTCGATGTTTATGCAAAAATCAATTAGTTGCTAGCATAATATGATAGTTACATATAAGCGATTTGTAATTGGTAAACTTGCTACCTATCGCTATAACTAAGAATGACTTGTTGGTGAAAGTCAAGGTTCTTATCTGTGGTGGATATCTACCATCTCCCGAATTCAATATAAAGATATTTGAATTGAAAAATAAGCGGGCTTTTATTATATGTATATTGCTTACATATATAAAATCATGTCTATAATACATTCTGATTTTTATATTTTTACGTTAATCATTTAATTATGACTTCTGTTAATCTGCGTTTGATTTAACTCGAATAAATTGACTGGGCCAAACTTCTAAGATTAGTTTCAAAATTTAGGAATTGTTCTTAAAGCTGAGATACTTGATTATGCCCTTAATGAGCCTCTTCCCACAAGCCTTGATGCCAATACAACTTTGGACCATTTGTTAGCCCATCAGAAATATAAGGATCATTCTGTATTTATAAGTTGAATCATGCTAACCGTTATGACTCCTGAACTACATTAATAGTATGAGAATTTGGATGCTTATGATATTGTCTATCATTTTCATTAGCTGTTTGATGAGCAAGCTAGATCTGAAAGGTTCGAGGTCTTCAAGCTTCTCTTTTACTCAAAGATGCAGGAGGATTCGTTTGTAGTACAATTTGTACTAAAGATGAACAACTACATAGAGGGCTTAGCATCACTCGATTTTGTGATGGATCATGAGTTAAGTATTGAATTAATTCTACATAGTTTGCTAAAACGTCATTCACAATTTGTGATGATCCACTATAAGAAAAAAGCTAAAAGACAATGCTTTTTACGTGTTGTCTATGTGACTAAAAAAGCGTTCTTAAAAACACTCTTGTTAAAAGTCCATTAAAATACAACACTTAAAAAACATTGTCATTTTTTTTAAAAAGACGACACTTTTGTAATGCTTAAAAAGTATTGTCTTTTTTTTTTTTTTGCAAAGACAATGCTTTTACAATGCTTAAAATGTCATTTTTATTTTTGGCAAAGACAACATTTTTACAATGCTTAAAAAGTATTTCTTGCATTTACAAGATTTAAAAAGCATTGTCGTTTTATCATAGAGACAATGTTTTTGCAACGCTTAAAAAATGTTATTATTTTTTTATAAGAATAACATTTTTTTAATGGATAAAAAAGCATTGTCTTTTTAAAAATACAACTTTTTAACAAAGATACATATATTTATAATAGAAAATATTTGTATCCATAATATTTTTTAAAATACAACTATTTAGCAAAGGATACAACTTCATACAATTCAAACACAAAATATGTGCACATAATCCACAAATTAATTTTGTGTTGGTGCAATCGACCTCTAGAGTTTCGATATTTGACAATATGACCAAGGGTTGACCCAAACAGGACTTGATGTTTGGGAGAGAGAAGTCTGGTTAGGACTAGATGACTAGCAAAGGTAACTTTTAACCAAAGGTTAGGCAAAGTGGAAGTCCTAGTGAGTGAAAACCAAACCCTTGTGAGTGAAGCTAGGTGGTGGAAGTCCCAGTGAGTGAAGCCGTGCCCTAGTGAGTGAAGCTAGGTGGTGGAAGTCCGTTGAGTGAAGCCAGGTGAGTGAAGCTAGGTGGTGGAATTCTCAGTGAGCGAAGCCGACCCTAGTGAGTGAAGCTAGGTGATGGAAGTCCCAGTGAGTGAAGTCGAGCCCTAGTGAATGAAGCTGGGTGGTGGAAGTCTCAGTGAGTGAAGTCATATCCTAGTGAGTGAAGCTAGGTGGAGGATGTCCTAGTGAGTGAAGTTGGACAATGGAAGTCCTAGTGAGTGAAGTTAGGCAACCCTAGGAGGTAGCCCTAGGTTATATTTGAATTCTGTTAACACTGTTTTTATCTATTGTGCTAACTCAATGTTGCAGGAAAGTTCAGCTATGTTGACGGGCTGACCAGGTAGCTGACACGAAGTCCAGACGGGTTATCGTGGCTAGATTCCGGGCTCGAGGAGACTGTTGGCGTTCCACAAGTATACGGAAATGTCGTAAATAATATAATAAAAGATATCGTATGTACAGGGACTGGAATAACCACTAAAGATTTCTCAACGCGAATTAGCTAAACAACTTATCAATTGATTTTCAGAAACTAAGTGCAGCTAATGAAAAGCAAACATAGAAATAAAAGAAATAGAAACAAGAATAAGGGTTATGATAAATGGATGTTCTACGAGTTTTGATTTCTTTGTAAGGTAAATCAATGTAAATGATCAACCAAATCTTATTGCTCAATTGTCCATCATTTAATTTGTACAAGGTTGTCGGCTCTCTTTTGCAATAGACATCCGGCCTAGGACTAAAATCTATACCTAAATGTGATCAATTAGGAACGAATCTATGTTGTCCTTACACGGGCTTGCCTGTCACGTGCGTCCCACTGATAATCAACATAAGAATTCATCACTCCTCAACCGCATCAAGATATAAAATATGAACGCATACAATCTATCCTACCCCCTTGAATGACCCTATTTCACCCTCAAGATCATCCCTCAAATGTCCTTACACGGGCTTGTCTGTCACGAACGTCCCTTGGAAAATCGAATGAGAGATTATGTCTATAAGATCCACAAGGTATTCAAACATTCAATCAAGAATAGGAATTAGGTCCAAATCACAACAATCCACACAAAATTGAATAGGTTCAAACAGGACAAAATCATAGAAATATGAAATTGGCAAATCCACAAGAGTTTTACATCAATTCATCTTACAAATACTCCCTCCATCCTAGAACAAAGAGATCTAATCCTTAGAACGAGGAAAGAAATCCAAAAATAGAAAGATTACAATCATTCTTGATCCCCAAATCCAAGAAAACAGAGGGAGAAAGCTTATCTACAATGAAGAACATCTTCGGATCCAATCCTCGATTTCGGAGTTGATATGTTGAATAATCTGCCCTTGAATCTCCGGAAAATCCCTCCAAGAAGGTGGAGGAATGCCCAAATCTTGCTCTCTCTCAAAGGGGAGAAGATCCCCTTTCAAATCATGAAGAATGCTTTATATAGAAGAGGGGTTTGGAAGCCACACGGCCCCGAGACACGGCCGTGTGAAGCTCACATGGCCTGTCCTACTCCCCTCTCTGCTCAACTCACACAGTCGTGGTATGGTTTGCCACTGCTCCCCTTTGCACGACCGTGTAGATCTACATGGTCTGCTCTGCCTCCGGCTCTGGAACTCTTTCACGGTCGTGTAGTGTACACGGCCAGGGCTTGCTTGGCCTCTGGAAATTTTGCATGACCGTGTAGATCTACACGATTATGTACTGCTTCGGCTTTGGAGGGCTTGCACGACCGTGTAATGCACACGGCCATGAACTTCCTTTGCTTCAAAGCTGGCACGATCGTGTGATGCACACACGACCATGGCCACTTCCTCCTCTGCTGCAGCCACACGGGTGGTGATCACCACACGACCTGGGTAATCCCCCATGTCAGGGTCGTGTGGCACTCAAGCCTCTTCCTTCATCCATTGTAATTTTTTCCTCGGACATTAATTCCTCTCCAAAATTGATTCCTACGTACAGAAAATGCACAAAAGTAGATCTCCAAACAAAATAAAAGCAAAGTTGGAAGTACGAAAATGCATAGATAAAGAATGTGCAAAGTATGTGAATGTGCGTCAAAACATGCTAAACAAGAGTATACAATCTACGCACATCACACCCCTAGACTTAAACCTTTGCTTGTCCTCAAGCAAAATTGTCACGCCCCCAAAGGAGTCCCTGCCAAACAAAAATCCGGCAGCATCTCCCCTGTACCGCTGACAATCTGAAGCATCCATACAAGCAATATACATCAGCCACATGCGGCTGGAATATTTATATACACAACCACGCAGTTATAATAACAGCCCACTCGGCTGGAATAAAACAATCACAACCACGCAGTTATATATAAAACAGCCCACACGGCTGTACTAAAACACAGCGGAAAAACGAAGGAAAGCCCACGTAACACAAGTAAATACAATGCATGCCGGCACGGCTTAAACACAAATACAACACCAAAACCATAAGATAGTGACATGGCTACACATAAATACAATGCCAAAAATAATAAAAAGATATACAAAAGAAAACAAGCACGGTCTTCGGATGTGACGTAGGACCCGGCAGACAGGATACTCCGAGCGATACTCCAACCATCTACCTGAAAACATAAAGATATACATACGGTGGTGAGTATAGGTAACTCAGCGGGTAATAGAAAAGATAGTGCATAGTCCATAAACAACATGAAGATCACAAGTATACAGTCTCAGTAGGGAAATAAGAACATGATCATACTATCATAATCAATGCACCTAAACATATCTGACATAATAACCTGACATATAAATAATACAAACCACAACTAACATAATGATGGATACGTACCCAATCTGGAATCAACATATGGTACAATGGTTAGTAAACTCACCATATCTGCAACAGACCTACTCGTGACACCTGTGTAATATAAATACGACTGCAAATACATGTAAAACAAATGACATGTATGCAGCATGACAACCATATGCAACAATCATATCGTAAACAAATGCAACAACGACAATCACATGCAACTAGTATCTATTAGGCATGTATACAAATGCAGATGCACCGCGCATCAAATGCAAGAATAATAACTGTGTATGCATGCTCCATGGTCACCCCCGACACCTCTCCAGACAACACGACCCCAGTATGGCCGAGAGGCTTGGGTCCGTGACAACCGTACAAGCCTCATACTCCAAACTGCTATAAAGCAGCTTTGGCAGACGGAATGCTAAGTAGTTATCTAACTACATAGCATCAGGGTCCCTGACTGCTCACAACGCCGGATCTCACTAAACCTCGTGACCAGGTGGCACGACAGGACGAGCGACAAGTGCTCCAGCTACCACTACCCATGAGTGGCCGAGTGTGCGGTGCTAAACCAAACCGATGACTCTCTCAACCACAAGGGAGACAATAATCATCAGATGCAATGAATGATGAACATGATATATATATATATATATATATATATATATATATATATATATATATATATATATATATAATCATCATCCATGCAACACCTCAAACCTCATAAATACCTCCAACATGAATATAATCGTCATGATACCTCCACGTATCCCACCAAATATATGTACACACTACACATGTGTAATCAACCAAAAATCTCCAATAATCCCACCAGACACATGTACACAAAATATAAGTACAAACAACATGTATCCTCCAGTAAAAACACAATAGACATGTGTATATACCCCAAACATACAATCAACACAACTCCTCCAAAAGTACCTGACAAATATGTATGTACACTCCACATGTAAATGTACGGTCAACAAGATGACTCCTATAACACATACCCACCTATGTGCAGTCCACAACATATACTAAATCAGCATGGGAATACCAACATCCCGACAATCCCTACAAGACATACTCTACACGTGTAATCACAAAAGAGTAGATATCAAGAGTGGAGACTGTATATGAATTAAATAGATCATCACAAGGGTCAAGCATAAGTATCATGCAGGAAAAACAGCAACCAATCATGATATAAGATAAAGCAGCCTAATTCATCCAATAATAACCATGCACTAAGTACAAGAAAATATACATAGAGGCCAAGGAAGAAATACCCATCTTGATACGTAGATCACGTCCTGAAATCCCACGCCGAGACGCTCGTCCCGAATCCAAGTCCTGTGATCACATAGTACATTTAGCTAATTACATATGAAGCAAATAACTAAGCAACTTCCCCCACCTAATTAGAATAATCCTAATCATACATGATTAAGGATTATTCCTCCAACTAACCTTAATCATAATACAACCTAATTAAATTAGGTTATACATGTTACATCTCCAAAACTCCTCCAAATTTTATCCAACATCGTATCAATATCTCCCAATTCGATAATCATCCAATCAATCTATCAACCAAATCATCAAACCACAATCAACCACAAACTCCAACATGATTCATCTTTAAAATCTCACCCATATCCATAGTTTCCAATCCAAAACCCCAAATCTAAAATCAACATGAATTCAACAATACATGCTAATATATCTAAGCAAGAACAAAGTTGTACAACCCATAAAAAGACCTAATTGAGTAACATACTACTAAGAATCAGAAGTACATCAATGAAATACACTCACCTTGAGATAAGGCAACCAAAACCAGTAGCTCACAGCACCAAGATCCCTGTCCATAAGCTACAAAAGCACCCACACATCTATTCTTCCAAGAATTAATCCATAGCTCAGTTTGTACAGCAGTGTAGATGCTGAAAACGCTAATAATTCGGACCTTACCTCAGTAGAACCCTCACCTCCTCACCTGAGGCCTGCACAGCTTCAAGAAGTGGAATTGGAAATGGCCGGCAACAGGGAAGGTCCACCACATACTGATCCAATGCTTCCTCTATTCCAGAACAGAAGGAAGAACAAAAATTTGAAACAATTAGGGCAAGACCTTGAATCCATATGAAATCGGATGAAGCTTACCTTGATAGGTCACCTCTGATGATGTCGCCCGATCAAATCCAGCAGGCGTGGAGCTACAGATCAATCCCCAGCGAACAAATTGAGGAGGAGACGGTCGATCGGCTGGGGATGCGAGTCAAACTCCCTCGGCTGTGCCCTAGACGCCAGGCTGCTACCGACCGCGAGCAAGAAATCGCCGAGAAGACAACCTCTCTGTCGGAGATGGTCGGTAATTCCCGAAAACCAGCGCCATTCTCTCCGGCGACTCGACGAGGACGCGATCACAGTGGTGGATATGCACCGGCAGCGTCGGGGCATTCGTGCGAGAGGGGAAGAGAAGCAGGGGAAGCAAAACTCTACGCCTCGGGAGGGAGAGGGAGACTCGACCGAGACATGCTGGAGAAGGAGATTGTTGCCGGCAGTGTCCTCGCGGCGGCCAGCGATCGGCGCGGTGGCATCATCGCACGCGCGAGGAAGTGTTTGGGATCGAGATCGCAAAGGTTTAGGGGAAACGTCGATGGGTTCGGGAAAATAAAGGAAAAAGATTTTATAATTAAAACATCTCCTCACTTAAACGGGATATCCCAAACAGGTTTTATCCGGACCCGTCAATTCATCCCCTCAAAACCAGTCATACGAGTTCCGAAAAAATCCCAGAAAATTTCTAAAATTTTTGAAAAAATTCTATTAGGCTATTTCCTAAATAACCTTATTAATTTAATTTTTCAATATCTTACATTCTCCCCCACTAATAAAAATTTGGTCCCCAAATTTACTGGTCAATTCAGGGATCCTCATCCAAGTGTAACTACTAAGCAACAAACTCATACTCCACTCCATCCAAGTATAATGAACAAATCTCCAACCATAAAGAATGACTATGTGGGTTATAAGCTCACCCTACATCTACTACTACCAAACTGCCATCTAGCCAAATATGAATAAATCAATTACCTCGGAAATCCAAAATCCAATATCATCAGATCCTCCAACATCTGTATAGGATGCTCAAACTATCCATCAATCTGAGGTAAAAATCTATACTAGGTCAAATCTCCTAATCCAAAATCTGTTGTAACCACAGTCAAAACCAATATGTGAAATCGCTGATCTTCATCCCATACAACACTCAGAGAAGTATCATGAGATCCGATAATCTCTCTACACT
This sequence comes from Zingiber officinale, assembly GCF_018446385.1. Lineage (NCBI taxonomy): Eukaryota > Viridiplantae > Streptophyta > Magnoliopsida > Zingiberales > Zingiberaceae > Zingiber > Zingiber officinale. The sequence goes on along the minus strand of NC_056006.1, from coordinate 54,927,087 downwards.
AAAATCCTGCTACTCGATCCAAAAAAATCCGTCCTACAAATCGATAGCTAAGGAGCAAAGTCATCATCCAATCAATGATTTTGCAACACATCATATCCTCTCCATATCCTGTGTAATCTCACAACAAAGTCCATCATATCATCCTCCCAATTCCACTCCACTATCTGAATCAACGAAGACAATCCTGCTAGTCTCTAATATTCAGCCTCCACGTGCTGACATAATAAACATCAAACTACAAAATCCGCGATGTCTCCCTTCATGAAAATCCACCAATAAGAACAATCCAAATCTCTATACAACATGTATCACAAATCTAGAACGATGTGTTTCCTGCGGTCACTCCTCCCGGATAAGAAGTGGCCCAGAAACACACTAAATCTCCCACGAAACAAAGAATCCAATTCTCATTACACAAGAATTCTAACTACTGGCACGAGACTACTCTGCTCATGCTATATCGAAACTAGACCAAACCCCAGGTATGTTACCTCTGTGTAGAGTGCAAATCCGTCTACACTAGAAAGTACAACTAAGACGGTGCAGTCAACAACTTTCGTTTTAACTCCTGAAACTGATCTCGTAAGCATCTATTCAGGAAAATTCCATACTCATCCTGAACAGTCCAGTCAACGGCATAAATGCTGGAGAAAGCCCTCAACTAATCTCCGATAATATCCAGCCAGACCACGAAAGGAACATCGAATCTCCGGTATAGACTACGCCTACTCTCAACTGATAACAATCTCTATCTCCTGTGGATCCACCGATATCCCTCTACCAAAGACAACGCATCCCAGATATCTCATAAAAGACAATCACAATACGCATGACTGAACTTCCCATATGGATGCCCCCGTCGAAATATCTCTAGAATTATGCAAAGCTAGTGTACGTGATCCACCTCGGATCGAAAATAGCTCACAATATCGTCGATGGAGACAATGAAAACTGATCTAAACACCCTAATAATACCAAATACATCGAGTCCATGAAAACATAACATCTAGGGTACTATAAGCCTAAGCGATAAAACCATAGACTCATTATATCCGTACAACAGGCACACCCAACCGTAAGATCCTCGACAAACCTGTGATCTGATCATGCACTACAAATCAACAAATCCATATATATCACAGACATGCCACACTCTATGTCATTATCAACATCAAACACCAAATCATAGATCATCAAGTCAAATATCCAATAATAAATCATAAAAAGACCACCTATCACCACACCTGATCTCCCAATATCCACCAATCTCCAATCATCCTCAACATCAATCAATCATACAAGATAGTCCCCTAAACAAAGATAGAGTAAAAGAAAAACATCCAACCTTCAACACACACTACCAACAAACTAAATGTATCCAGAAAGTCTGCCAAAACTCATCATTTCATCCTTTCTGATAATCCAATATCCACAGTAAAGGAATGTCAATCCAAAGTCAAAGGGTCACCCAACCTTCTGACTAAGAGTCTACCCATCAAGAAGATATCTCTACAACTCTCATAATCATCCCATAAATGTCCCTCGACAAATATCGATAAAAGATTAAACCCTCTAATCTAAGATATAGACTACAAGATCTGGTAAAATGATCATGTGGTCAAGGTCTTAAGTCACCTGATAGAGACAATGTTAGCTGAGTCGTCTAGCCATTGCCTTGTACCCCATCATATTGTGATTGCTCCACCTGAGGTTCAGCAACCTCCAGCATCGAGCAATGAACATCAAGATAGAGGAACGCTACAACTAAATAGTTGATCAAAATATCCGTCAATCGACGCTCTACCCCTCGAAGATCATCATCTGAAACTATACCTAGTTACGATCGGACCTCCTAGGTATTACTCAACTAACACCACTTCCTCCGCACCATTGCGAGGTATATATCACTAAGTACATCATGGATATCTAATCATATCCAATAGTTCCATGAGTCAGTATCTCCCATGGAACAATGTTAGGCGAGTCGACTGATCATCGCCTTATAATCCATCATGCTAACGAAGAAGTAGAGAACTACTCTCTCTCCAAATACCTTAAGAAAATCACTAAGTAATGACCTGATCTCCAAAAACATTCTCTGCTTCTTCCTTCACGTGGTACCGGGTCACGTAAAGGTTAAGCAGCTAACTTCAACTCTCTCACGTTAGTACAAATCATATACCTGAATGCACTCTCCAAGTTATACCCTAGTAACGGTTGTATCTCAAAGTGTTAAGCAAGTAGCTTTACACTTTTCCACACCGTGCGGTATCCTATCTGAATGTACCTTCTAAGTCATCCTACCAGGTATAGACAATCCATGGTCAAAGTCCCCATGGATTAGAATACATCAATCCCCTAAAAACTGACCTAGCCGTCAATTGTATATGGCTAATTCAGTCCTTTCTACGACAGTACAAGTCATGTACTCAAATGTCTCTCGAAATATCTAACCAAGCACGATGCAACCCAAAGATAGGAATCTCTAAAAATAGAGTATGACGATACCCTAATGATCGAACTGCTAAATACATCGATCATTAACTAACTGATCTAATAAGGGTAAATCAATCCTCGTCTAATCAAACTAAGGTAAATGATACACAACTACCTAAGTCAACAAGGATAAATCGATCCTCTACCGACCGAACTAATAGGATCATGAAACCAACTAAGATAAGTCAAACCCCACTGCACAAGTCAAACAGGTAACCCAATCCTAAACAGGAGTAAATCGGTACTCTACTAACTGAGTCAACATGAGTATATAGATACCCCCCACTACCCAGCTAATAATAACAAAGACAAGTATGTGACTCTAACACTCAACCAACTAATAGTAACAAACACCAAGACTACTAGTAGTATGATATGATGAATCCCCTGAGACTGTAATCCTTGATCTCCAATAGGTCAACCGTGATCAGTGATTAACCCAACACATGCAATGCATGCTACAAATAATAAGACAGGTACTAACAGAAGAGTACTAACACATGTCATAACAACTATCATGGACAACAGTACATATACCAACATAAATGTATGATAACAATATGCATGCATACCTTCTTTAGCCTGGAGATGTCCTGCAGCTGCTTGGTCCCAAAACCTGAAAAGTCACATCAAGAGAAACCAAAACACGAAATCTGAAAACACGAATAACAGGCATCACACCTGCTCTGATACCACTAATTGGTATCAGATTAACTCAAAAATAGAACACAAAACAAAATAGGTATCGCACCTACTCTGATACCAAAAATTGTCACGCCCCCAAAGGAGTCCCTGCCAAACAAAAATCCGGCAGCATCTCCCCTGTACCGGTGATAATCTGAAGCATCCATACAAGCAAAATACATCAGCCACATGCGGCTGGAATATTTATATACACAACCACGCAGTTATAATAACAGCCCACTCGGCTGGAATGAAACAATCACAACCACGCAGTTATATATAAAACATCCCACACGGCAGTACTAAAACACAGCGGAAAAAAGAAGGAAAGCTCACGCAACACAAATAAATACAATGCATGACAGCACGGCTTAAACACAAATACAACACCAAAACCATAAGATAGTCACATGGTTACACATAAATACAATGCCAAAAATAATAAAAAGATATACAAAAGAAAACAAGCACGGTCTTCGGATGTGACGTAGGACCCGGCAGACAAGATACTCCGAGCGATACTCCAACTATCAACATGAAAACATAATGATATACATGCGGTGGTGAGTATAGGTAACTCAGCGGGTAATAGAAAAGATAGTGCATAGTCCATAAACAACATGAAGATCACAAGTATACAGTCTCAGTAGGGAAATAAGAACATGATCATACTATCATAATCAATGCACCTAAACATATCTGACATAATAACCTAACATATAAACCGTACATACCACAACTAACATAATGACGGATACGTACCCAATCTGGAATTAACATATGGTACAATGGTCAGTAAACTCACCATATCTGCAACAAACCTACTCGTGACACCTGTACAATATAAATACGACTGCAAATACATGTAAAACAAATGACATGTATGCAGCATGACAACCATATGCAACAATCATATCGCAAACAAATGCAACAACGACAATCACATGCAACTAGTATCTACTAGGCATGTATGCAAATGCAGATGCAACGCGCATCAAATGCAAGAATAATAACTGTGTATGCATGCTCCATGGTCACCCCCGACACATCTCCTGACACCACAACCCCAGTATGGCCGAGAGGCTTGGGTCTGTGACAACCGTACAAGCCTCATACTCCAAACTGCTATAAAGTAGCTGAGACAGACTGAATGCTAAATAGTTATCTAACTACATAGCATCAGGGTCTCTGACTGCTCACAACGCCGGATCTCACTAAACCTCATGACCGGGTGGCACGACAGGACGAGCGGCAACTGCTCCAGCTACCACTATCCATGAGTGGCCGAGTGTGCGGCGCTAAACCAAACCGATGACTCTCTCAACCACATGGGAGACAATAGTCATCAGATGCAATAAATGATGAACATGATATATATATATATATAATCATCATCCATGCAACACCTCAAACCTCATAAATACCTCCAACATGAATATAATCGTCATGATACCTCCACGTATCCCACCAAATATATGTACACACTACACATGTGTAATCATCTAAATGTTAGAGTGTATACTAAAAGCCTAGCTTTTGGTATGAACATTTATCTAGAAATAAAAATCACATTGGTCAAATGTCTACATTTATGATAAATGTAGTTGCTCAATTAATTTATATTGTAGATAACATGGTGTGTGGTGTCACACACAGAAAATCATGTTATCGGTTCCTTATAAATTATAAACAGTGGCTCACGACCATAATAGAAAGGAACAAACAATTGGAAGGTCGTAGTGTAATTAGGTGTTAGTTTATCTTAACTATATAATTACACTAGTACACTTAGAGTGTATTGAGTAGGACCATTTGAGGTCGTTTCTTTTATACTGACTTTATAAAGAAACAAAGACCTCGGTTATTATGGAAGTGTGTGCTCTTAATCCTAATATAATAACAAGCACATATATTTGATATTTATTTCTTTAATTTATCAATGGGTGAGATTTAGTTCGATGAATCAATAAGCTCGATAAGTTGGGAAATGATATCACTTATAGTGTGTGTTGTTGATTATAGAAGGAAATTGTGTCCTAGTAATCTAGGTTGAGAATGTCCCCAAGAGGAGCTCATAAGGATTGTCATGTTAAACCCTGCAGGTGGACTTATTCCGACATGACGATGAAGTTGAGTGGTACTACTCTTGGAGCTAGATATTAATTAAGTGAGTTGTCAGTAACTTACTTAATTAGTGGACATTTGTTATCTTAAATACAGGGAGACTAACACACTCATAATAAGAAGGAGCCCAAAATGTAATTTGGGATTGGTGCGGTAGTTCAATAATAGTTCTCTAGTGGAATGAATTATTATTGATAAAATTAAGTTGTGTGTTCGGGGCGAGCACGGGATGCTTAATTTTATCGGGAGACCAAAACCAATTTCTCCTCTCGGTCCCTATCGTAGCCTCTTAATTATAGAGTACTATACCCACCTATACCCACCTTCTTACCCATCCTATAGGGGTCGACCAAGCTAGCTTGGAGACCAAGCTAGGGCCGGCCATGGGTATCTTCATGGGTGAATTCATGTGGCCGTCCCTCTTAAAATAAAAAGGAATTTTAATTTTAAAATTTTCTTATGTGGATAATATAATTTAAAAGAGAGTTTAAAAATTTAAATCCTTCCTTTTATAAGATTCTACAAAAGATTAAGAGAAGAGTTAAAATCTCTTTCCTTATTTGTAGATTAAAAGATTGATTTTAATTTTGATAAAAACTTTCCTTTTAATTATATTCATGATTTAAAAGAAAGTTTAAAAATTAAAAATTCTCTTTTATTAGTTTCTACAAAAGATTAAGAAAAGATTTAATATCTTTCCTTATTTGTAGATTGAAAGGAGATTTTAATTTTTAGAGATAACTTTCCTTTTTGAAAATTATCCACATGTTTAAAAGAAAGATTTTAATTTATAAAATTTCTTTTTATTAACCAATCATGAAGGGATTAAAATTATTGGAGAAATTTTTATAAATTTCTAGAAACAAATTAGGAAGTTTTAATTTTTGTTTTAATTAAAACTCTCCTTGTTTTGGGGAGAAGAGTGGCCGACCATTATAATTTGAAAAGAGAAAATTATTTTAATTAAATAAATTTTCCTTTTCAATGACAAAAAAATTAAGGAAATTTTTATTAAATTTTCCTTATTTGCCAAGACCAAGGATTATAAATGAGGGGTAGAGGAGGCTTCAAGGCTAACAACTCTATTCTATTTTTCCTCTCTTTTCTCCTTGTGTGTGGCCGGCCCTTTCTTTCCTCTCCTCTCCTTTGTGTGGCCAAAACCTTCTCATGGTGGAGATAGCTTTGGTGGCCGGATCTAAGAAGGAGAAGAAGGAGAGAAAAGAAGCCTCTTTTCTAGCATCCCTTGGAGCATGGTGTTGGTGGCCGAACCTCTTCATCCTAGGAGAAGTTTTGATGGCCGAAACTTGTAAGGAAGAAGAAGGTGCTTGGTGGTTCTCATCTCGGAAGATCGTTGCCCACACAACGTCCGAGGTTAGAAGAGGAATACGGTAGAAGATCAAGAGGTCTTTCTAAAAGGTATAACTAGTAATTTTTGTTTCCGCATCATACTAGTTATTTTTGGAAATAATACTAAATACAAGAGGCATACGATTCTAGAGTTTCGAATTTGTTTTCGATATAGTGTTCTTTTGTTTTTCTTTCCCTTGTGATTTGATTGTTCTTTTCGGTTAACCTAAAGTTATTTTAGGAAATTAAATATTAGCTTTCCATAAAAGGTTTTGTCTAGTCGGTGGTGGTTGCTCCCATATCCAAGAAGGCCATGCGCCTCGCCACGTCAGTACTGGGAACCAATTATGGAAATTAATATTTAATGGAATTAATAACTTAAGGTGATTTGGGTCGAACGTGTTAAGTTCCGCAGGAGACCCAAGTCAAAACCTAAAAGAACGAATAGATTAAGTTTTGGATCAAACGTGTTAAGTTCCGCAGGCGATCCAAAATTTAATTTAAAAGAACACATGGTAGCTAGGAAAAGGTTCAGACCTTTGTACAAAATTTTTGTACAGTAGAACCTCTAGGTTTTCCGAGTAGCAACCAACAATTGGTATCAGAGCTAGGGTTTTGCCTCTGTGTATTTGGTATTAGTTTAATTATACACATGTCATACATAATTTAGGCAGGATAATAGTAGGATGTGCTAACTTTGTGGATGCAGGATCCAACTATTATGGCTTTTATTTATTATGTGTGTGATTGGACCCTTGGACATGTCAAGGGCATTTATATGTATGTGCATGATTGTATTATAAAATACAGCAGGAGCTGTATTTAGTTTTATTAGGATTTTATTTTTGATCTAGATACATGTACATTCCTTTTATGGAATATAGGATCAAAAATGTAAAATTCTATTTATGTCGCAGATCGAATCTTGCAAAGCGTGGAACCTTCTAAGGACCAGAGGCGCAGCAGAACTAGGAGCAAGATGGATGTGACAGCTAGACCCGGTAGCGGTGGCCAAATATCGCAGCAGCTTGGGATGACAACACACGGAGGACAACTAGAGATAAAAGCCATAATAGTTGAAAATTAGATTTTCTATTTATTGCTTTTATATTGTGTGCATGTTGGTTTACATATTTAGTAGGATAGCATAGTTAAAATTCCTCATTTATAAATAACTAAGTGGGAGAGGGATTTTTAAGTAAATCCCATGGTCTCCATTACTGGTTTGCAAGTGATGCAAACAAGCTTGCGCGTTGGCTCTGAGTGCCTTCCTCCATAACGGATGAGCTTGTTTGTGGATCACTAGAACAGACTTCCATTTTCGGATGACTATAGGAAGTTAATTAAGAGCGTGTGATCTTCCCCAACGGAAGGGGCATAATCTTATTAATGGACTTAGTGTCAAGTAATGGTATACACTTAGACACATTTAATAGTATCCTCCCCAACGGAGTCACTACTATCACTTGTGTGACCAAAGGGAAACCAACTATTGATTTGTCATAAAACTATATTGGCAATATAATAAAATTAATAAACCCTTCTCTTACAAATGATGAATTTGTATACGTCCACACTAATGTGGCATGCAAAATTCACGGTGTTTGAGGTGTTGGTGAATTTAAATAATATTGTATGAGGAATCAATGTTATTTTAAATTCAAAAAGTTTTGACCAAATATTTGATCAAAGACAGATCAACTATTAATTTTATTCGTCATAAAGTAAAGTTGACGAGATAATAAAATTAATGAATAAAATCTCCTCTTCGATTTTGTATACGTCCACACTAACATGGCATACAAAATTCATGGGGATTTTTAAGGAGTTGATCTTGACCAAGTATTTTTGTGATTCTTAGGATTTAAAATGTTTGTCAATCCCCTAGTAGTCATACTATAAGAAAGACTTAGTAATCCCAATTGTAATGATTGGAAATAGGACTTGGACATTAAGGTAGACTGTCTTCTTAGAACTAAGAACAATGTAGGTGTATTTAATTCATTAGTTGAAACATGTTTAGTGGTGTTATCTACCAGAAGCTGGAGTATAGATACAGATGCCATTAATCATGCCCGCAATTTATTGCAAGGTTCCAGGAAACCCGGCAACTAAATGAAAATTAAAACACCGTCTACATGGGCACTACTGTAAAAATGGTAGCTGTTGCAGTGGGAGATGTTTATCTTTTGAAAAGAATAAAACATGGATTTTTGAGTAATTGTCTTTACGCACCAAGTTTAGAAAAACTAGTTTTCAGTTTCTAAACTATTCAAAGAACTTGATATTCTGCCTCTTTTAAATAACAAAGTTGTTATTAAGAAAAAGAGGGAAGTTATCTGTTCTGGTACGTTGGTTGGCAATTTATAAATCCAATAACTCTCACGATGCAACAAATGGAAATTAGTAACACATCTTCTTAACTTAAGAGAAAGTAACCTTCGAAAATGAACCAATTATATCTTTGGCTTCTAAGGCTAGGTTATATTAACTTGAGTAGGATTCATTGGTAGCTGATGAACTTTTGGGTTCATTAGTAGTGGAAATCTTTCCAACCTATGAGTCTTACTTGGAAGGAAAAATAACCAAGAAGCTTTTAAGTCTAAGGGGTATGAAGTCAAAGATATATTGGAATTGGTTCATTCTGATTTGTGTGATCCTATGAGCATCCAGGCAAGAGGTTATTTCAAATATTTCATCTATTTTATAGACAACTATTTGAGATACGGATATATTTACTTGATGTGCCGCAAGTCTAAGTGCTTTGATTAGTTCAAAAAGTACGAGGCTGATGTGGAGAAACGACAAAGTAAAAGTATCAAGACACTACGGTAAGATTGTAGTGGCAAGTACATCTTGGGAGAATTTAGGAGTCATTTATCAGAAGTAGGGATTCAATCCCAACTAACTGCACCTGGTACACCCCAAACAGAATGGTGTAGGAAAAGGAAGGTTTAGGACTCTTATGGAAATAAGTAGATTGATGAGTTATTAAGAATATTATCAAAATCATTTTAAGGATATACTCTGGAAACGGGAGTGAATATAGTACCTTCCAAAGTCAGAACTCTCTACTCATATAGAATTGCTGAATAGGTGTAAGCCTATTTTGAAGCATATTCAGATTCGGGTAGTCCAGCACATATGCTAAAGAGAGACAATGATAAGTTGGACAGGAATTCACTTGTTTGTGGGTTATCCTAGAGAAATGAAAGTAGGTTTATAGGCTTAAAAATCAGAAGGTCATTGTAAGCATCAATGACCGATTTTTAGAAAAGGACTATGTAATAAATCATGTGCCCATAAGAAAATTTGTTCTTAAGGAAATAATAAAAGACATGTCTAATCTAGTACCAATTGTACAAGATGAGATACCACAAGGAAACTGCAACACGTATCACAAATGATACATAATTGCAGAAAGTGCCTTGTCGTAGTGGGAGGGTTGTTAGACAACCTAAACAGATTCATGTTTTGAGGAGAGTTTTTGGACTCGATCCCTGGAGGACATGAACCTGATCTCCGGACATATGACGAAGCACTCCAAGATAAAGATGCAATATCTTGGCAAAGAGTAATGAATAACAGAATTAGAATATATGTATTATAATAAAATCTGGAAGCTTGTAGAACCACCAAATGGTGTAAAAGCCTTTGGGTATAAAAAGGTCTATAATAGGAAAAGAGGGATAGACAGGAAGGTAGAAACTTTCAAAGCAAGGCTAGATGAAAAAGGAAACTTTTTCACTGGTAGCCATGCTTAAGTCTATCCGGATTCTTTTATCTATTTGGTAAGTGGATGTCAAGACAGCATTCCTTAATGGAAGTCTTGAAGAAAACATCCATATAAAGCAATCAGAAGGGTTCATTGCAAAGGGCTAAGAGCATCTTGTGTGCAAGCTCAATCAGTCTATGGACTGATACAAAGCTTCAAGGTCTTGGAACATCCAGTTTATCAAAGTAATCCAGACCTTTGGATTCATTTAGTAACTAGATAAGTCTTGTGTATACAAAAGGTGTGATGGAAGCGTGGTGGTATTTCTTGTACTATACGTAGATAACATTTTTGGTAGTTGGAAACAATATCAAAATGTTGTCAGAAGTAAGGGTATGGTTGTCCAAACAATTCGATATAAAGGACTTGGAAGAATGTATATATTCTTGAGATCAAAGTAATAAGGGATCGCAAGAAAAGAATATTTTACTTATTCCAAGCTTCATACATCGGAAAAATCCTTGCTCGTTTTAAGCATGCAAAACTCCAAGAAAGGTTTCTTACTTTTTAGGATGGAGTAACTTTATCTAAAGATATGTCTCTGTAGACATCAAAGGAGATAAAGGAAATAAAGGCAGTTCTTTATGCTTCGGCTATCGGAAGCCTAATGTATGCTATGCACGAGATCAGAAATCTGTTTTACCAAGGGCATAGTTAGCAGATATCAAAGTAACCCTAGACAAGGACATTGGACTGCAGTAAAGCATATATTAAAGTACCTTAGAGGCGCTAGAGATTATATGCTAGCTTACAAGGCAGTTAATTTGGTCCCTGTGGGTTACACGGATTTTGACTTCCAATCGGATAGGGACAATAATAAGTCGACCTCGGGGTTTTGTGTTTACTTTAGGAGGAAAAGTCATAACTATGGAAGAGTGATAAGCATAGGTGTTTTTTCTGGACTCCACCATAGAAGCTGAGTTTAAGGCAGCCATAAAAGCTGAATGACTTAATTACCTCAAGATAGACTTAGATATGATTTCTAGTTTGTCCAAAGATTATTACAATTTATTGTAATAATAATGGTGCAGTAACAAACTCGAAGAAACCATGAGTCTATAAGGCAAGAAAACACAATAGAGCGCAAGTACTACCCAATACAAGAAATTGTATAACGGGGAGAAGTTGTTGCCGCCTAGATTGCATCAGATGATAACCTAAGGTCCTTAAGGCAAGAGCTTTTTGAAAGGCATGGGAATCAGATGTATGGCAGCAGATATGGCAGCTTAGTCTTTTAGTATAAGTGGCAGATTGTTAGAGTGTATACTAAAAGCCTAGCTTTTGGTATGAACATTTATCTAGAAATAAGAATCACATTGGTCAAATGTCTACATTTATGATAAATGTAGTTGCTCAATTAATTTATATTGTAGATAACATGGTGTGTGGCGTCACACACAGAAGATCATGTTATCGGTTCCTTATAAATTATAAACAGTGGATCACGACCATAATAGAAAGGAACAAACAATTGGAAGGTCGTAGTGTAATTAGGTGTTAGTTTATCTTAACTATATAATTACACTAGTACACTTAGAGTTTATTGAGTAGGACCATTTGAGGTCGTTTCTTTTATACTGACTTTATAAAGAAACAAAGACCTCGGTTATTATGGAAGTGTGTGCTCTTAATCCTAATATAATAACAAGCACATATATTTGATATTTATTTCTTTAATTTATCAATGGGTGAGATTTAGTTCGATTATCAATAAGCTCGATAAGTTGGGAAATGATATCACTTATAGTGTGTGTTGTTGATTATAGAAGGAAACTGTGTCCTAGTAATCTAGGTTGAGAATGTCCCCAAGAGGAGCTCATAAGGATTGTCATGTTAAACCCTGCAGGTGGACTTATTCCGACATGACGATGAAGTTGAGTGGTACTACTCTTGGAGCTAGATATTAATTAAGTGAGTTGTCAGTAACTTACTTAATTAGTTGACATTTGTTATCTTAAATACAGGGAGACTAACACACTCATTATAAGAAGGAGCCCAAAATGTAATTTGGGATTGGTGCGGTAGTTCAATAATAGTTCTCTAGTGGAATGAATTATTATTGATAAAATTAAGTTGTGTGTTCGGGGCGAGCACGGGATGCTTAATTTTATCGGGAGACCAAAACCAATTTCTCCTCTCGGTCCCTATCGTAGCCTCTTAATTATAGAGTACTATACCCACCTATACCCACCTTCTTACCCATCCTATAGGGGTCGACCAAGCTAGCTTGGAGACCAAGCTAGGGCCGACCATGGGTATGTTCATGGGTTCATGTGGTCGTCCCTATTAAAATAAAAGATTAATTTTAAAATTTTCTTATGTGGATAATATAATTTAAAAGAGAGTTTAAAAATTTAAATCCTTCCTTTTATAAGATTCTACAAAAGATTAAGAGAAGAGTTAAAATCTCTTTCCTTATTTGTAGATTAAAAGATTGATTTTAATTTTGGTGAAAACTTTCCTTTTAATTATATTCATTATTTAAAAGAAAGTTTAAAAATTAAAATTCTCTTTATTAGTTTCTACAAAAGATTAAGAAAAGATTTAATATCTTTTCTTATTTGTAGATTGAAAGGAGATTTTAATTTTAGAGATAACTTTCCTTTTGGAAATTATCCACATGTTTAAAGAAAGATTTTAATTTATAAAATTTCTTTTTATTAACCAATCATGAAGGGATTAAAATTATTGGAGAAATTTTTATAAATTTCTAGAAACAAATTAGGAAGTTTTAATTTTTGTTTTAATTAAAACTCTCCTTGTTTTGGGGAGAAGAGTGGCCGACCATTATAATTTGAAAAGAGAAAATTATTTTAATTAAATAAATTTTCCTTTTCAATAATAAAAGAATTAAGGAAGTTTTTATTAAATTTTCCTTATTTGCCAAGACCAAGGATTATAAAAGAGGGGGTAGAGGAGGCTTCAAGGCTAACAACTCTATTCTATTTTTCCTCTCTTTTCTCCTTGGGTGTGGCCGGCCCTTTCTTTCCTCTCCTCTCCTTTGTGTGGCTGAAACCTTCTCATGGTGGAGATAGCTTTGGTGGCCGGATCTAAGAAGGAGAAGAAGGAGAAGCCTCTTTTCTAGCATCCCTTGGAGCATGGTGGTGGTGGCCGAACCTCTTCATCCTAGGAGAAGTTTTGATGGCCGAAACTTGTAAGGAAGAAGAAGGTGCTTGGTGGTTCTCATCTCGGAAGATCGTTGCCCACACAACGTCCGAGGTTAGAAGAGGAATACGGTAGAAGATCAAGAGGTCTTTCTAAAAGGTATAACTAGTAATTTTTGTTTCCGCATCATACTAGTTATTTTTGGAAATAATACTAAATACAAGAGGCATACGATTCTAGAGTTTCGAATTTGTTTTCGATATAGTGTTCTTTTGTTTTTCTTTCCCTTATGATTTGATTGTTCTTTTCGGTTAACCTAAAGTTATTTTAGGAAATTAAATATTAGCTTTCCATAAAAGGTTTTGTCTAGTCGGTGGTGGTTGCTCCCATATCCAAGAAGGCCATGCGCCTCGCCACGTCAGTACTGGGAACCAATTATGGAAATTAATATTTAATGGAATTAATAACTTAAGGTGATTTGGGTCGAACGTGTTAAGTTCTGCAGGAGACCCAAGTCAAAACCTAAAAGAATGAATAGATTAAGTTTTGGATCAAACGTGTTAAGTTCCGCAGGCGATCCAAAATTTAATTTAAAAGAACACATGGTAGCTAGGAAAAGGTTCAGACCTTTGTACAAAATTTTTGTACAGTGGAACCTCTAGGTTTTCCGAGTAGCAACCAACACTAAAAATCTCCAATAATCCCACCAGACACATGTACACAAAATAAAAGTACAAACAACATGTATCCTCCTGTAAAAACACAACAGACATGTGTATATACCCCAAACATACAATCAACACAACTCCTCCAAAAATACATGACAAATATGTATGTACACACCACATGTAAATGCACGGTCAACAAGATGACTCCTATAACACATACCCACCTATGTGCAGTCCACATTATATACTAAATCAGCATGGGAATACCAACATCCCGACAATCCCTACAAGACATACCCTACACATGTAATCACAACAGAGTAGATATCAAGAGTGGAGACTGTATATAAATTAAATAGATCATCACAAGGGTCAAGCATAAGTATCATGAAGGAAAGACAGCAACCGATCATGATATAAGATAAAGCAGCCTAATTCATCCAATAATAACCATGCACTAAGAACAAGAAAATCTACATAGAGGCCAATGAAGAAATACCCGCCCTGATACGTAGATCACGTCCTGAAATCCCACGCCGAGACGCTCGTCCCGAATCCAAGTCCTGTGATCACATAGTACATTTAGCTAATTACATACGAAGTAAATAACTTAGCAACTTCCCCCACCTAATTAGAATAATCCTAATCATACATGATTAAGGATTAATCCTCCAACTAACCTTAATCATAATACAACCTAATTAAATTAGGTTATACATGTTACATCTCCAAAACTCCTCCAAATCACTAACCCAATTTTATCCAACATCGTAACAATATCTCCCAATTCGATAATCATCCAATCAACCTATCAACCAAATCATCAAACCACAATCAACCACAAACTCCAACATGATTCATCTTTAAATTCTCACCCATATCCAGAGTTTCCAATCCAAAACCCCTAATCTAATATCAACATGGATTCAACAATACATGCTAATATCTCTAAGCAAGAACAAAGTCCTACAACCCATAAAAAGAACTAATTGAGTAACATACTACTAAGAATCAGAAGTACATCAATGAAATACACTCACCTTGAGATAAGGCAACCAAAACCAGTAGCTCACAGCACCAAGATCCCTGCCCATAAGCTACAAAAGCACCCACACATCTATTCTTCCAAGAATTAATCCATAGCTCAGTTTGTACAGCAGTGTAGATGCTGAAAACCCTAATAATTCGGACCTTACCTCAGTAGAACCCTCACCTCCTCACCTGAGGCCTACACAGCTTCAAGAAGTGGAATTGGAAATGGCCAACAACAGGGAAGGTCTACCACATACTGATCCAATGCTTCCTCTATTCCATAACAGAAAGAAGAACAAAACTTGGAAACAATTAGGGCAAGACCATGAATCCATATGAAACCGGATGAAGCTTACCTTGATATGTCACCTCTAATGATGTCGCCCGATCCAATCCAGCAGGCGTGGAGCTACAGATCAATCCCCAGTGAACAAATTGAGGAGGAGACGGTCGATCGGCTGGGGATGCGAGTCAAACTCCCCCGGCTGTGCCCAAGACACCGGGTTGCTGCCGACCTCGTGCAAGAAACTGTCGAGAAGACAACCTCTCAGTCGGAGATGGTCGATAATCCCCGAAAACCAACGCCATTCTCTCCGGCGACTCGACGAGGACGCGATCGTATTGGTGGATATGCACCGGCAGTGTCGGGGCATTCGTGCGAGAGGGGAAGAGAAGCAGGGGAAGGAAAAATCTATGCCTCGAGAGGGAGAGGGAGACTCGGCCGAGACATGCTGGAGAAGGAGATTGTTGCCGGCGGTGTCCTCGTGGCGGCCAGCGATCGGCGCGGTGGCATCATCGTGCGCACGAGGAAGTGTTTGGGATCGGGATCGCAAAGGTTTAGGGGAAACGGCGATGGGTTCGGGAAAATAAAGGAAAAAAATTTTATAATTAAAACATCTCCTCACTTAAACGAGATATCCAAACAGGCTTTATCCGCACCCGTCAATTCATCCCCTCAAAACCCGTCATACGAATTCCAAAAAATTCCCTGAAAATTTCTAAAATTTCCGAAAATATTCTATAAGGCTATTTCCCAAATAACCTTATTAATTTAATTTTTCAATATCTTACAAAACTGCTGCAATCTAAATTCATATGTTCTACAATACACTCATATCCCTAATGCATTTTGTAACACTATCAAAAAGTTTCATTAACAAGCATGATCTTGGAAACAAGTCAAGAATGGCTCAAGCATAAATATCTTGTGCACAGTGAAATAGGTAACTCAAAACCCTTCAAGTTTCAATCTTCGTCCTAGTCAAGTCGTCATCAAATTTGAGTTCCTAATGTTTCCGGTGATAGGCATGTAACCAGTGATAGGCACTTACATGCCACACACTTGGTTCATATTTCTCAATCAACCCAAGGTCTCAAAGGCTTGCTCAATCTCAAGAGAAGCTAAGTAGTCATTTCCCCAATAACCTAACTCGGTCTCAAAGGGGTGAGTTGCAAGATTCCACTCATGACAACTATTTTTTATATCCCTTATTCACTTTTTGTTTTCTTTTTTCACACCTTTTTTTATAAGTATTTGCATTGTGCAAATCTTATTCACAAATGTACTTTTAGCACAAATGTTGGGATATTTTGATTTTTCCAAATGAGCTTACATGATTTGAGTCTCATCCAGTAACCAAAATGAAGTTTGAGAAATCACCATGGAAACTAAGTACTAAACAAACAAAATGAATCATGACTATTTCAATGATATCAACAATTCCAGCATCAAGTAAAAGTGAAGTGAAAGTAGATTCCATAAGGTTAAGCCAAGACTAAAACTCATTTCCATATGATACTACTAGCATCATTTGCAACATCATGAACCTAGATAATGAACGTGCTAACATTTTCACTTGAAGACAAGAAAGCATATAAGTGAAGTTTGATGTTCTCAAGATGTATGCCACAAATTTTTTCAAAAGACAGCCAAGTGACTATCAAAACAAACAATCAAAGCAAAACAAGAACAAATGCAAAACAAAATAAACTGCAGAACAAAAAAGAAAAATGCAAAAAATTTCAAGTTTGCAAACCACCCCCCTAGACTTAAACTTTATATCGTCCCGATGAAATCAATATGGTGGAGGAGGTGGTGGATGAGGGAAAGGAGGTCTATGTTGTTCTCCAATAGGAAAACTAAGAAAACCAGGGATTTCACCTAGGAATCTATAATATTCATAAAGAGCATCTATTTGTTGGCTAGTAATACTCATGCCCCGCATAAAATCCCTCATCCTATCTTGATCAATATCATAGTCCTGAACAAATTCAGCCATTTGACCTTGAAAGTTCCTCGTAAACTAAAAGTGATTTTGTAATTCTCTAAACTGGTCATCTGATAAAGAGAAGCGACTTTCCAACATTCTTCGTTGGGCATTTTGCTTCTCATGAAGTGAGTCCAGAGATGCACGTAAATCAGAAAAATCAAATCTGGAAGAACTCGTACCATAGGCAAAAGAGTGCCTAGCAGGATCCGGATGTCTGGAGGGCTGCAAGTGTCCAGATGACGAGGGCTCAAGGTGTGGCTCTGTATCTCCAGATATAGAAGGGACGTTACGAATACAAGTTCATTCTGGACAAGGAAAAGGTAAAGGAAAACCATTCATCCTTGGAAATGCAAAACCATTCTTATCCCGGCAGATTATTTTCATTGCAAGACATGTATCAATGTCTATCATGTCATTGCCATGAATAACTTCCAACCCATCTAAATCAAGCTCCAAATTAATAGCTATTTGAGTAATCAAACCACCAAAAACAATTAACCCCGAGGATGCCCTCCCAGCTCTCACCAAGGTTTGCAAAAAATGAAAACCGTAATAAAAATCAACTTTATGTAACATAGCCCACAAAGCGTAAAGATCTAATTTCTTGATGACTCCATCACTTTCCCCTCTACCAAAAATAGTCTTACTCATAACTCGATGTAGGTATCTAAAAATGGGGTTTTGCATGTGAGAACCTTAGCTCTAGAGGGCTCATAAGGTTGTTCTAATCCAGTGATCGAACTCAAAAATTGATTCCAATTAAACCTAGAATCAAACCTGTGAGAGTTACCGGTAGACAATCCATAACAGTTATTGAAATCACTAAACATCCATTGAAACTCTTTATTCATAAGTCTAAAAGTAATTTTGCCAACATAATCATCTTCATTGGCAAAGTGGATGTCGAATGAACTCAAAAATTCCAGAACAATGTGAGGATACGTAGGTAGATGTGTGTACATAATGTCGCTCCAATCTAAAAACCCAATCGTCCAATCTACATCTTCTCTAATCCCTAGCATGTCTAAAACAGTTGGCTCCATATATAGTGTGCACACAATCTTTCTATTGACAAGAATTTCATATCTAGATTTATGATCTTCATTTCTAAAAATGATATTGAATTTGTTGTCATTACCTTCATCGCATGCAGTCATCTTCCCCTTGCCTTTTGCTGGTTGTTTTCCCTTATCCCTTGTCGATTCCTTTCCTCCGCTTGATCCTCCACTCCCCTTGTGAAGTCTCTTCAAAATATTGGGCATATTGTCAAGATTAAGTGGGGGAGGTACTGTCCTTGGTTGG
This sequence comes from Zingiber officinale, assembly GCF_018446385.1. Classification (NCBI taxonomy): domain Eukaryota; kingdom Viridiplantae; phylum Streptophyta; class Magnoliopsida; order Zingiberales; family Zingiberaceae; genus Zingiber; species Zingiber officinale. The sequence continues at coordinate 54,908,284 of NC_056006.1, read as the reverse complement.
AGAGGTTAGATCTTGAACGATTGGGTCTTGAAGAACAAGATCTTTGGCAGAGGAGTAGTAGATCTCTGATATAGGAGAAGAAAAAAGTCTAGATCTTGATGAAGTTTATGGAAAAGAAAGATTTTGAGATCTAGATCTGAGAAGGTTTAGGAGAAAGGTTGAAGAAGAAAGGAGTTTGGGAGAGAAAAAGGTGTGGAGGTGAAGGGGGTGTGTGGAGGACACGACCTATGTTTGGCCCTGTATAGTGGAAACGGCCAAGGGAAAAGAGTTCACATGGGCCATGTAGATCTACACGACCCTAACCTTCCTCTCCCCGGTTGGGTTCACACAGTCATGCCCATTGGCACGACCACAACCATCTCCTCCTTGGATCAGCTCGCACGACTGTGTGTGAGACACGACTTCTTCCTTCTCCTCCTCAGGAGGCTTCGCACAGGCATGTTGGATGACATGACTAATGCACATTCCTCTGCTAGATCTTCACACGGCCGTGTGTGGGACCCGGCCGTGCTTGTTTCCTCCACTAGAATCTTCACACGGTCGTGTGTGAGACACGACCGAGCATGATTTCTTCTCTGGAGATCCTACACAACCGTGTATTGAAGTCACGGCCCTAGCACCCCCCCCTTTTCTGCGGCATACTCCTGGCCATGTATGGCACATGACCAAACTTTGTTTTTCTCCAAATGATGATTTTTCTCCTTCATTGCTTCTCCAACACTTCCATGCCCATGAAGAAGTCATGACCAGCTCATGGAAGTGAAATTTCAACCTAAAATCAAAGCAAAAACAAAGTAAAAACACTATTAATGAAAAATATAAACATAAAATGCACTAACTAAAATAACCCTTGGGTTGCCTCCCAAGAAGCGCTTGTTTAATATCTTTAGCTCAACCAATCTAATTATTCTTCTCTTTTTTTTTTGCCCTAGGAGGGCAGAAATATTTTTAATTTTTATTGGGAGGCCTTCTCCCAACATCTTCCACCATATTGTTCTCTTCATTTGGTGGCCTCCTATGAGGATGGAAATTCCTGTTGGATCGAGATGCGCTAGAGGGGGGGGGTGAATAGCGCTCGCGGCTATTTCGTTCGATTATCAGAATCGTAAAATAATCGTCGAGTAATTAAAACGCAGAATAAAATAAAGAAACACAAACACAGAGGAATTTACTTCGTTCGGAGCCTAAGACGACTCTACTCAAAGGCCCGCGATCCTAGATCGCTTTCCGTGGGCAACAACTATAAGTTCGTTAAAAGTACAATAAGTGATTTACAATTATAAGCACAAAAAGAAATTATACGGACAATAACAAAATCAAAGTTGATGTTTCAGGTCATCGGTATGTCGCAACAGCACCTCGGAATGATCTTGTTAGCAGCACGTTGAAGAAAGGAAGCCTGGGAGTTGTTGTTTTGAAATGCTTCTTGAACCTTGCTTTTAAACAGTGTTCAAGGCAACTTAAACAAGCTCAAAGGCGCCTTGAAGCTAAGTTCTATCCCGATCAGTTCGCTGCGATAAGCTTTTGACTGCTGGGACCTGAAGGCGCCTTCAATTCCCTTCAAGGCGCCTTCAGTCATCTGTCCAAGGCGCCTTGGCTTCCTCCAAGGTGCCTCCAAGCTAGTTACGCAGCCAGATCAGGTTTTGCACCCGTGGCGCCTCCAAACTCCATGGAGGCGCCTCGGACACTGTTCATCCGAGGGTAATTGTGCACTTTGGTCCCTGCAAGATTTGTTAATCACAAAAACCACCCTGCAGCACAAAGTTAGCATAAAATGACAGTATAAATATGATAAAGAATATTGTGACAGTCTCCGGACTGTCCTGGTCTTACTTTAGATTTCCGACCGGAAACCCTAAGTCGACCCGACGCCTACTGTTCCCTCTACGAGGAACGCGTCCTCACCTACTCCACTCAGGAGATTTACCTGTTGCCAGTGCGATCCTTTAGATCGATTGGACTTTTGCTCAGCACTCGACGCTTCCGGACTTTCTGCTGGACATCCGCTTCCCCGCTAGTCCAGTCATTCACCTAGTTCGCGACACCAGGACTTTCCACCTAGGGTTACCACCCCCTAAGACTTTTGCCTGAAGCCATTAACCTGCCAAGACTTTCCACATAGGGTTACCGCCCCCTATGACCTAGGGTTACCACCCCCTATGGTTTTCCCTTTGCCTAACCGCAGCTAGGACTTTCCTGAAATACTCAAGAAGACATTTTAAATCATAAAACACCTTAACTTTGAATTCTTTGTTATTATCAAAACACAAGTTCGATCGTCGGATGCTTCCCGCACCATTAATCTCCCCCTTTTTGATTATGGCAACTCAAATTCAGAGTTAAGTAAGCAGATATCAAAAATGAATAGATGAACACATTTAACGCATGCTTAGCAAATTTTGCTAAGGTAAACTCTATGAATTTAAGGTATAGCGCCAAGTATAGGCTCCCCCTTAACTGTTACTCCCCCTTTAATATTCATTATTTGAAGTTGACAATCATTTATTTGACTATATGAATTTTGAATTTGCTTTGAATTGCTACAAGTGTATTTGAATTTGCTACTCTCCCCCTTTGCCATATATCAAAAATAAGCAAAGATAATCATTTATTTTTTAAAGAGGGATAACAAGATTTTGAAAACACTTAACAGTAGCTAAGTGAAAGGATGATGTTTGCTCTTGGGAAACTTGGTTGAAATTATAAAATTTTGACAGTTTTTGAAAAGCTAGTTAAAATATATACAGAGGAGTACTTGTTTGAAATTTTGTTGGAGAAAATATTTTTGAAGTCTCTTTTTAATTTTTGAAAGCAATGAGTTAAATTTTGCAAAACTGTGCTTTACTTAGGAAAACAAGAATTTACAAAGTTAGGTTTTAAAGTGAGCTAAGTTTTTAAAGTTTTGAAAATAAAGCTAAGCTCTTTGCAAATATTGGATTTTGAAAGCTATAGTTTAGAAAAAAACTTAACTTATTGTTTAAACAATACTTATTAAATTTTAGGTCAATGAGGGAGCAGAGTAGCTAACAATTTGGTTTAGGTTATTTATTCAAAGTCAGTTGGTCCTTAAGTCCAAGCATGAGTCAAGTTCAATAATTTGACTTTAAGAGGTATTAGAGCCCTAAAGTTCAAACATGCTTAACCAGAAAACTGAGTATTCTTTACTAACTGTCTAACCTTTAGCTACTTGCTGATTACCTACAGGGCAACAACTTTCACATAGTTAGTCAAGTTAAGTCAATTTGGTCCAGTTAGATTTGACTAGAGCTGGAAAACTTGACTTGATTGATGTATATTACGTGTTTAACGCCCAGACTCATATTGATGCACGGATATAAGCATTCTTGAGTCCAAGCTGTACCCTATGCATCTCACACCATTCTATGTCTTTCAAACACAATCAAGGTATACCTAGGTGTTTGTGAGATGCTCTGGCTTAAGTCTAGGGGAACATGATTTCTAGGGGGGAAGCCTAAGTTTAGTCAAATTTTTGTAAAATCTAATAAATTGGAATTTTGAAAACTATGTTTTAAAGAATTAAAAAAAAACAAGATAATTAAACAAAATGAGTCACCTACTCTACCCAACACATTCCTATTTGCCTTCTAAGAACATTGAACTCAAGTTCAGGTAAGGGTTTTGTAAAAATGTCAGCTAGGTTTGATTTGGACTCAACATGGTTGAGTGCAATTTCACCCTTAGCTACGTGATCTCTTACAAAATGGTGTTTTACCTCTATGTATTTAGTCCTAGAATGGTGAATAGGATTTTTGGTCAGATTAATTGAGTTGATATTATCAATAAAGATTTTTGTATTTTTATATTCTAGTTGATAGTCTTTTAATGTATGCATCATCCACAACAGTTGAGATGAACATTCTCCTAGAGCTATGTATTCAGCTTCTGTAGTGGATAAAGAAACACAATGTTACTTTCTGCTTGACCAACTTACTAGGCACTTACCTAGAATTTGGCAGCTACCACTTGTACTTTTTCTGTCTAATTTACACTCGGCATAGTCCGAATCAGAATAGCCATAAAGGTCAAAGGTGCAAGTTCTTGGGTACCAAAGTCCTACATTTAGAGTTCCTTTAATATACCTAAGTATTCTTTTAACATATGTTAGGTGTGACTCTTTTGCACAGGATTGGTATCTAGCGCACATACCTACTGCAAATAATATGTCGGGTCGGCTTGCAGTTTGGTAAAGTAAGCTTCCTATGGCACTCCTATAGTACTTTGGATCTACTGGTTTTCCTTCAGGGTTAGAGTCAATGTTAATGTTGGTTGCCATTGGAGTATATATAATTTTTGAGTTTTCCATTCAGAATTTTTTAATTAATTCCTTAGCATATTTAGTTTGATAAATGTAGATTCCATCTTTGGTTTGTTTTATTTGTAAGCCTAAGAAAAAGTTGAGTTCCCCAACCATACTCATTTCAAATTCATTTTCCTTTAATTTAACGAATTCTTTTAAAAACTTAGAGTTAGTTGAGCCAAAAATTATATCGTCAACATAGATCTGGGCTATAAAGATATCTTTCTCTATAGTTTTTACAAACAAGGTAGGATCTATATGTCCTTGGTTAAAGCCTTTGGATATTAAGTAGTTAGATAATCTTTCATACCATGACCTAGGGGCTTGTTTTGGTCCATATAATGCATTTTTTAGTTTAAATACATGGTTTGGGTAGTCTAGGTCTTCAAATCCTGGGGGTTGACTTACATAGACCTCTTCCTTGATGAATCCATTTAAAAAGGCTGACTTAACATCCATTTGGTATAACTTAAACCCTTTATTTGCTGCATAGGCTAATAGCATTCGAATGGATTCGAGTCTAGATACTGGTACATAGGTTTCATCATAGTCTAAGCCTTCAACTTGACTAAACCCTTTGGCTACTAGTCTGGCTTTGTTTCTTATTATATCACCCTGATCATCCAACTTGTTTCTAAAAACCCATTTGGTGTCTATTATTGATTTATCTATGGGTTTAGGTATAAGGTCCCAGACTTGGTTTCTTTCAAATTGTGCTAGTTCTTCCTGCATTGCTATGATCCAGTCTGGGTCAGGTAGGACTTCTTCTATAGTCTTAGGTTCAATTTTAGAAATAAGGGCAATCTGACTAAGATTTCTATAGGAGGATCTAGTTCTAACTCCTAGGTTTGGGTCACCCAAAATTTGGTCAGGTGGGTGAGAGGTACTTACTCTAGTTGGTCTTATCTGTGGGTCAGAAAGTGGTTCTTCTGATTCAATAAGGTTAGGTTGGATTTCATCATCTTCTATAGCTCTTGGATTGATATCAATATTTTCATTTATATTAGGTAGGTTGTTTTCTTCATCAAATATTACATTAGTTGTTTCTTCAACATTCAAGGTATTTTGATTATATACTCTAAAGGCCCTACTGGTTGAGGAGTATCCTAAAAATATTCCTTGGTTAGACTTGGGTGTAAATTTTCCTAAGTAATCTTTTGTATTTAAAATGTGAACTTTACAACCAAATACATTTAGATAGTTTAGGTTGAGAATTTTATGGTAGTAAATATCATAATGTGTTTTATTGTGAGGTTTGCTAATTAAAATTCTATTTTGAATATAATTTACAGTATTTATTGCTTCAGCCTAAAATTGATGATTTAGATTATATTCGTTTAACATAGTCCTAGCAGTTTCTTGTAGTGTTCTATTTTTACGTTCCACTAGTCCATTTTGTTGGGGGGTTCTAGGACATGAAAATTCATGTTGGTATCCATTCATTTTACAAAATTGAGTAAACCTATGATTTCAAATTCTCCCCTGTGATCACTTCTTATTCTTTTAATTTTAGTATCTTTTTCGTTTTCCGTTAATTTGCAAAAATTACTAAATGTTTCATAGGTTTCATCTTTTGTTTTTAGGAATTTTACCCATGTGTACCTAGAGTAGTCATCAATTATCACTAAGCAATATTGATTCTTGCTTAGTGATTTGGCTCCATGTGAATCAAATAGGTCAAGGTGAAGGAGCTCAAGTAAGGAGTTAGTTCTTTCTAGGTTGGTTGACTTGTGGGTTGACTTGGTTTGTTTTCCTTTTTGACACGCATCACAGATTGAGTTTTCAATAAATTTTAATTTGGGCAAACCTCTAACTAGACCATTTTGACTCATTTTTTAAATGAGTCTAGTGTGAGTGTGACCCAGTCTTCTGTGCCACAGTTAGGTTTCCTCTTGTTGTGTTATGAGACACTTTAATGAGGATATTGATAGGTCAATTGTGCAATTAGCAAAGGTATCCCTAAGATGTACAGTAGGGAATCTGATATCTGCCGATGAAAGTCTAGCTGGGGTAGGATCAACGTGACGACGCTTACTATTTTCAACGATTTTACCAAAATTGGCAGAAATAAGCAGAAATTTTATGTAAAATTTGATCGGGAAGGATTGAGAATATACCTAGGAGGCATTGCTAAGTGTTGAGGGAAGATCAACGGGTTGAAGGCGCCTTGGTTGCTAGAAATCACACGCGGAAGTTGTGCTCGGCGTCGGCAGAAAACGAACAGAAAGAATCTGTTCGTTTTCTAAAGTTGGGGATTGAAGGCGCCTTAAGCATCTTAAGGCGCCTTAAGTAGGTTTTTGGAGGCGCCTCGGATCGATCCGAGGCGCCTTAAGATGATGTGGCGGGAACTTTCCCACCGCGCTTGGGGGCGCCTTCCCGTGTGGCAGGCGCCTCCATGAGGCGTCATGTGGTTTTTTTTTTTGAAATTAAGTTTTACAATTATTTAATTAAGTTTTAAAATTATTTAATTAAGTTTTAAAAATATTTTGCAATTAAGTTTTAAAGTCATTTTGAAATTAAGTTTTAAAATCATTTTGAAATTATTAAGTTTTAAAATCATTTTGAAATTATTAAGTTTTAAAATCATTTTGAATTAAGTTTTAAAATAATTTTGAAATTAAGTTTTAAAATAATTTTGAAATTATGTTTTAAAATAATTTCGAAATTATTAAAAAATAGTTTTGAAATTAAGTTTTAATATCATTTTGAAATTATGTTTTAAAATCATTTTGAAATTATTAAGTTTTTAAAATAGTTTTGAAATTAAGTTTAAAAATAATTTTTAAGTTTTAAAATAATTTTGAAATTATGTTTTAAAATAGTTTTGAATTTAAGTTTTAAAATAGTTTTGAAATTAAGTTTTAAAATAATTTTTAAGTTTTAAAATAATTTTTAAGTTTTAAAATAATTTTGAAATTATGTTTTAAAATAGTTTTGAATTTAAGTTTTAAAATAGTTTTGAAATTAAGTTTTAAAATAATTTTTAAGTTTTAAAATAATTCTGAAATTATGTTTTAAAATAATTTTGAAATTATTAAGTTTTTAAAATAGTTTTGAAATTAAGTTATAAAATAATTTTGAAATTATGTTTTAAAATAGTTTTTGAAATTAAGTTTTAAAATCATTTTGAAATTATTAAGAGGGTGTTTGGCTGAGCTTATAAGCTCTCTAAAACAGCTTATAAGCTGTTTTGGAACTTATAAGCTCTTCAAATTTGTTTGGTAAATTTTTTTTCAAACAGCTTTTAAGCTGTCAAAATAAGCTGTTTTGGAGATTATAAGATGTTTTTAAAAAAGTATGGAAGACCCTACTTTTTAAAAAGAGATATTATTTTAATAATTTGTTTCTCTAAAATATCCTTATATAATTTCATAAATCTCCATCTTATCCTCCATAAATTTTTATAAGCCTAATATCTTTTTATCTCCGCCGACTTTTCTTCCAATGTTGTGTCATCTTCTCCACCAACGCCTCTTTTTAATTTTCTCTCCCCGGTGCAGAAATTCGCCCAAACCTTTCTATTAATAAAAATCTCAAAACCCTCTATTAATAGTATTATACCCTGTTTGGTAATTTTATTAATAAAAATATCTTATAATACCAAATACATCAATATCTTTAAGTTGATTGTAATAAGTTCACCCAAACATTTTAACAACTTATTTTTGAAATAAGACCTAACAACTTATAAGCTCATAAAACAACTTATAAGCTGTACGAACTTATAAGCTGTTTTTAATAAGTTTAGCCAAACACCCTCTAAGTTTTAAAATAGTTTTTGAAATTATTAAGTTTTAAAATAGTTTTGAAATTAAGTTATAAAATCATTTTGCAATTAAGTTTTAAAATCATTTTAAAATTATTAAGTTTTACAATCATTTTGAAATTATTAAGTTTTAAAATAGTTTTGAAATTGAGTTTTAAAATAGTTTTTAATTTGAGTTTTAAAATAGTTTTGAATTTAAGTTTTAAAATAATTTTGAATTTATTTTTTAAAATAATTTTGAAATTATTAAGTGTTTAAAATAGTTTTGAATTTAAGTTCAAGTCAATTTTAATTTCTTAGTCATCTCACCCGATCTAAATTTTCAATCAGGGAACCCTATAATTGTTGTGAGATGAATTATGGTTGAATTTTAGGGTAAGGTTTAACTTTGTGTTAGATTCAGGTTTAGCTTTGGGTTCAACAGGTAAGCATTCTTTAGATAAACTTCTGGGCTATGGTGAGTCACAAGGAACTCATTAAAGTAACCATGCCTTCGAGGTTTTCCAAATAGTTCTACCCATTAAGCTTAATACTAAACCTTGGTCTAACTAGTTATGATCCATTTAAGGGTAGCTTCGGTCAGTTCCACTTGGCCAAATGCACCAGGTCGAAGCCATATCTTCCTAGACATGTGATGCTCAAGCTTCCCTAACGTACTATCATCCAAAAATTTCACCAGTACTGTGGGTCAAGTTAAACTTAGCCCGTTTTAGTCTAACCTTAATTACTCTGTCGGGTAATCTACTCTTGTTTTACCCATTTCGGGTAGATTAGGTTCAGTTACCCTGTCGGGTAGTTCAATTGGGGGTGCCAACGAGTCTGGATCCTCCATCTATATTTTATTTGATATGAATTCGAATTATTTTGAATTTATAATTTAATTTTGAATTTTGAATTTGATTTTGAATTTTAAATTTTGAAATTATATTTTACTTTCGAATTTTTAATTTGATTTTGAATTTTAAATTTTGAAATTATATTTTAATTTCAAATTTTTAATTTGCTTTCTATTTTAATTTTGTTTTATTAAGATCGTTTTTCTTTTAACTTTCCTTAGATCATAGCCTCGATATGGTCTATCGAGGTAGTGTATTTGATCCTTCGGGACCCAGTATTGACCAAGTCCAACTTGATTGACCAATTTGGACTTTGGAACCCATGCTTGGACTGATTTACTATTTGTTTTATTTATTAAAGATAAATAAGATTTATATTTCTTTTTCGTTTTATATCCTAGCCCAATTCTATTGTAAACGGCTCTTTGTGTCCCAAGAATTAGGTCAAGATTCTTGGAACCTAAAGAAAACCTTTCTAAGGTATTTTTTAAATCCTTGACCTGATTTTTCAAACTTGAATTTTCCTCCTCAAGTTTTTGAACATGAGTAGAATTTTCAGTCTGAACTTGATCAGGTACGGATTTAGTGTTAGTCACTTCTTTAAGGACAGCTACTTCCTTTAGAAGTGATTTTATCTTAAGGTTTGACTTAGCAACTTGCGTAATAAATAATTGACTAAATTATTAAGCCTCGGAATACTTACAGTGGAGTCTGGCCCTTCAGAAACGGATCCGGATCCGTGGCTTCGCTTGGACTCGGCCTCTAACTCACTCTCGCTCTCGGACTCGGCGATCTAGTGTCACGCCCCCAGAGGAGACCGTACCGAAAAATTTCGGCAGCATCTCCCCTGTACGGGTGACAAACTGAGGCATACATACATACAATATACATCAGCCACATACGGCTGGAATATATCAACACAACCACGCAGTTATATAAGCAGCCCACTCGGCTGGAACAGAAATAAACACAACCACGCAGTTATATAGATATATAAATCAGCCCACACGGCTGTACTAAAAATCAACACAGCGGAAATCACAAACGGTCACAAAACACAAATCAATTAACTGCGAGCCGGCTCGGCTTGACACAATAATATCAAACCCAATACAAGACAATACAAATACATAAACAAGTACAAAATCCAAAATACAAATAACGTAAGAAATACCAAAATCGTAAGGTCGTCCTCGAATGTGACGTGGAACTGGCGGACAGGATCTCCAGGCGACTCCATAACTCCTTTACCTGTTACCTGGTGAAATTACCAATATGCGGGGTGGTGAGTATAAAAACTCAGCGGGTAATAGACAGATAGTGCATGAGTATCATAAAGAACTAGAGATGCAAAAAGGTATACAGTCTCGTATGGAAATAGCAGATACTACAGTGATATCATAATAAGTGTCCATACCTGAAACCATATCCTAGGCTAGTGGTAGAAGGTAAAGTGTAGCAAAGTCCTGCTACAGTACTGCTCATAACTACATGGTATCATGTGAGGTATATACATGTCGACAGTAAGTAGACCAGTGTCTAAACACATATCACAGGTATAAATCTCAACCTATGTAAGCATAACAGCATAAATAAACTACAGCAGTATAATCTAGCAACAGCAGCATAGATAAGCAACAACAGCATAAGTAAACAACCAGCAGATATAATAACAACAGCGTATGTACGGATGGTCACCCCGCCCACCTCTCTGCACCACGACCCCTGTATGGTCGAGAGGCCGGATCGATGACAACTGTACGACACTCCAGCCGCCACTACTCTCGAGTGACCGAGTGGACAGTTGCATAGTAGCTGAATAGCTACGTCTGCGATGGGGTCCCTGCTGCCGCGACTCCAGCCGCCACTACCCATGAGTGGCCGAGTGTGGCATGACAGGACAAGCGGCGCGCTCCAGCCGCCACTACCCATGAGTGGCCGAGCGTGCAGCCCTGGCCAATGACCCTCTCAACCACAAGGGAGACATGGTCGTCGGCATGCATGCAATGACATGATGCGAATAATGCAGCAGTCATTATATATATATAAACAGAAAACAGGTATGCTACATGAAGCCAGCATGCTCAGCAAGGTGTGTAAATAAACAGGCAATCAAAGCAGGTAAGCATGGTATCAGGTGTCCATATATCCAATACCTACTATCTAATGTCTGGTATCTGGTATCCAATACCTAGTACTATAGTATCTGCTAAATATCATGAATAGCAACGAGAGACTGTATAGATACAGAAACGAGTAGCTCAAAGATCGAGTGGAAGTATCAACCGCAGGAAGAATAAGAGTGGAGTCAAGATAGATACAGCAACTATCTGAACATAAAGCTCATGCACTAGGATCAAAATACTAAAGAGATAAAGCAAGAAGTACCCGCCTTAAATGTATACCACGACATGTAATCCCACGTCGAGATGCTCGTCCCGAACCTAAGTCCTGCGATCATAATAAGTATAATATAACTAGTCAACTAGGAACTAGTTAGCTAAATCCAATCATAACCCAATTAGCTAACTTAACCCTAATCCGATTATTGATTAACCACTTAAACTAGAGTTAAACTAGTTTAACCTTAGTTAATGATTAATTCTAACTAATACCAACTCCTTGATTAGTCCATATAGCAATAGATTTACCAACAAGCCAACTCAACATAAATCCAACGTACCAAATTACATTAGAGTTTACAACTATGGCTTACCTCAAAAATCTCATCCAAGTCCAAGGTGACCGCTGGTGAAACATGACTAGAGGAATTCACTACCGAAACAGGGTCGCCGGAATTGTGGATCACCAGCGAACAATCCTTGAGTGCTACAAAATCCAGACAAGCATCATATCTCCACATCCTAAACAAAATATGCAATCAAAACATACCAATCCAACGCCGAGCAAGACTTACACTACACTACATCCAAGATCCCTCAGAAAGAAAATCTGGTTGATGCGATGGCAGTGAGCCAGGGTAAGGTTAGGGCAACGATTACTTGATCTGTTGGCACAGCATAGGCAGAGGAACAAAGCAGGGATTCATGAGTTGGTTGTTGAACTCGACACCAGCAAAACCATCCGAGAGAGCTTGATGACGAGCATCAAAACACTAGAGGTGGTGCACCAGCCTAGGTAGCTGCGACGCTAACAGTTGGTCTACTCCGGCGAAGAGATGACTCGGCACTATGATGGAAAATGGAACAATAAGAGCTCAACCAACCTGTGTCGACGATGAAATGGGTTGCAGCGTACCGTGGCAGAGAGGGGATGGAGCCGATGACCTCTAAAGGTAGCGACTCCGCCCAAATCCGCAAGTGTGCGGCCTTGCTGCCCTCCCTGGTGTTCACTCCTCCCTTCCGGCATCTCTGACATAGGTATGTGGACGACGTCTAATCAGATGACTATGAGAAGTCGAGAAGAAAGGGGATTGGATCTAGGGCACTACCTCGGCAACGAAGGGAGCTTTGCAGCTCTTGCGACAGCCGCCTGTGTCGCCGATTGGTCCCGCGAGATTGTGCCGCACGAGAGAGGATAATACCTCCCTGCTCTTGGTCGAAGGTAGCCCGTGCAAGGGAGGACAACTCCGAGAGCTCGGCGGCAGATCCCTCTTCGACGATCGAAGGTGAGGAGGAGATGGTTTCTGTGGCGTTTCGAGCGAGAGGGGGAGAAAGAAAGAATCGGACGGGGAAATTAGGGAATTTAGGTTTTCAATAACACTTAAATACTTAGGTTTAAGTTAATTAAATCTAAGTAAATTCCTCAATCAACTCCTAACTAAAAGAGGTATTCCAAACAGACCTTCACTTAGCCCATAAATTCATCCCCTTAAATACGTCATACGAGCTCCGAAAAATCCTCAAAAAATTCCTAAAAACTCCTGAAAAATCCAATAAGATTATTTGTCGAATAACCTTATTATTTAATTATGTTTTGGGCACCGTATTTTACATCTAGTCCCGGGCCATCAATGCGAGTAAACTCGTCTGATCGAGTTCGTCGTCGTCGTCCTCCGAAGAAGATTCGTCCCACGTCACCTTAAGGGCCTTCTTTCTTCTTTGCTTTTTGGCTTCCTTTTGGTTGGGGCAGTAGGCTTTGATGTGCCCTTTCTGGTTGCACCCGTAGCAGGTAACTTCAAACATCACCTTAGAACTTGGTTGGGCCTCCTTGGTTTGTACCACCTTCTTCAGGTCTTTCTTGTTGAATCCCTTCTTCTTCTTGTAGAGCTTCTTCACGAGGTTCACGAGTTCGCTGGTCAGTTCGTCTTCTTCATCATCTGAGTCGGGTTCGTCTTCTGATTTCGGTTCAATTTTTCGTCGTACTCTTGGTTCCCGTGTCCGACTAGTACCTACAACCAAAGCAATACCCTTCTCGGTTGGCTATGCATTAGTTTGTTCATGAAGTTCAAATTCACTAAATAATTCATCTAATTTTAAAGAAGAGAAATCCTTGGAGACTTAGTAGGCATCTACCATTGATGCCCACAATGTACTCCTTGGAAACGAATTAAGAGAGTACCTTATTATATCCCTATTTTCTACCTTCTGCCCGATTCCGTGAAGGGAGTTAAGGATATCTTGAATTCGCGCGTGTAACTGGCTTGCCGTCTCATTTTCCTACATTTTTAAGTTATACAATTTATTAAGTAGTAAATCAGGCTTACTTACTTTGGTTTCCGAGGTGCTCTCGTGGAGTTCGATTAGCTTTTCCCAATGCTCCTTTGCTGATGAGAATGAACCGACTCTGTTGAGTTCTTCTTTAGTCAGTCCACACTGGAGGGTACATGTAGCTCTGGCGTTGGCTTCCACTTTCTTGATGAAGGATGGTTCCCAGTCTTCGTAGGGGATGGGTTTGCCATCAGTACCAGTCGGTAGATGAAATCAAGTTCGAATGATCATCCACATTTCGAACTGGATTTTTAGATATGTCTCCATTCGCCCCTTCCAATATCCAAAGTCTTCTCCGGAGAATAGTGGGGGACGAACAGTGCTATATCCTTCTTGTTGGGCCATTTAAATCTTGCAAAACAAAAAAAAATAAGAAGATCTGTTCCAAGACTGAGTCTTGGATTAGTAGGCGGGAAGAATAAAAAAAAACGAGCTCAAGTGGTATTGACCAACTTTGAGCAACACCGATTTTGAAAAGAATTACAATTTTAACTACTAAGCTAATTTCTAATTGACTCCGAAAAACCAAAAAATACTACGAAAAAATATTTTGAATGGTGGTTGCACTAATTCAAAACGACCCCACTTTGATACCAATTGTTGGATCGAGATGCGCTAGAGGGGGGTGAATAGCGCTCGCGGCTATTTCATTCGATTATCAAAATCGTAAAACAATCGTCGAGTAATTAAAATGCAGCGGAATAAAATAAAGAAACACAAACAAAGAGGAATTTACTTCGTTCGGAGCTTAAGGCGACTCCTACTCGAAGGCCCGCGATCCTTGATCGCTTTCCGTGGGCAGCAACTATAAGTTCGTTAAAAGTACAATAAGTGATTTACAATTGTAAGCACAAAAAGAAATTATACCGACAATAACAGAATCAAAGTTGATGTTCCAGGTCATCGGTATGTCGCAACATCACCTCGGAATGATCTTGTTAGTAGCACGTTAAAGAAAGGAAGCCTGGGAGTTGTTGTTTTGAAGTGCTGCTCGAACCCTGCTTTTAAACAGTGTTCAAGGTGCCTTAAACAAGCTCCAAGGCGCCTTGAAGCTAAGTTCTATCCTGATCAGTTTGCTGCGATAAGCCTTTGACTGCTAGGACCTGAAGGCACCTTCAACGCCCTTCAAGGCGCCTTCAGTCTTCTGTCCAAGGTGCCTTGGCTTCCTCCAAGGCGCCTCCAAGCTGGTTACGCAGCCAGATCAGGTTTTGCACCTGAGGCACCTCCAAACTCCATGGAGGCACCTCAGACACTGTTCATCCGAGGGTAATTGTGCACTTTGGTCCCTGCAAGATATGTTAATCACAAAAACCACCCTGCAGCACAAAGTTAGCATAAAATAACAGTATAAATATGATAAAGAATATTGTGACAGTCTCCGGACTATCCGGGTTTGACTTCGGATTTTTGACCGGAAACCCTAGGTCGACCCGACGCCTACTGTTCCCTCTACGGGGAACGCGTCCTCACATACTTCACTCAGGAAATTTACCTGTTGCCAGTGCGATCCTCCAGATCGACTGGACTTTTGCTCAGCACTCGACGCTTTCAGACTTTCTGCTGGACATCCGCTTCCCGACTAGTCTAGTCTTTCACCTAGTTCGCGACACCAGGACTTTTCACCTAGGGTTACCACCCCCTAGGACTTTTGCCTGAAGCCATCGACCTGCCAAGACATTCCACATAGGGTTACCACCCCCTATGACCTAGGGTTACCACCCCCTAGGGTTTTCCCTTTGCCTAACCGCAGCTAGGACTTTCCTGAAATAATCAAGCAGACATTTTAAATCATAAAACACCTTAACTTTGAATCCTTTGCCATTATCAAAACACGAGTTTGATCGTCGGATGCTTCCCGCACCAACAATTCCATTCCTCAGGTTTGTAAATGCTTTCCCTGCTACAAGCATTTAAAAGAGAAGAGACATGGTTAGAGGCATTGGATAGATCATATTCCAACTGTTCCTTACCAATTACCAAAGAAAGTTTATGATTTTTAACATATATAATAGCTCCAGCTGTAGCAAGGAATGATCTTTCTAATATGATAGGAATTTTTGGATCCTCCTCCATATCTAACACAACAAAATCTATAAGAATTATGCTCCCACCTACCTCTATTGGCACGTCCTCAACAATACCCATAGGGTACCTGCAGGAATGATCAGCTAGTTGTAGTGCCATAGTAGTAAGTTTAAAGTTTTTTAGACCTAATTTATTACAAATGGAATAAGGAATGAGGCTAACACTTGCCCCCAAATCATAAAAAACTTTCTCAATGAATTTAGCTCCTATGTTGCAAGGAATATAAAAGCTTCCTGATCCTTCAACTTTGGGTAAATGTTCTTCTTAAAAAGAACACTACATTCCTCCATAAGTGCTATGGTCTCTATGTCTCCTCTTCTTCTTTTGCAAGACATGACATTCTTCAAGAATTTGGAAAACTTGGGCATTTGCAAGATGACATCAATAAGAGGTACTTCAACACATATTAATTTAACTTTGTCCAAAAATATGCCAAACTCTTCATCCTTCTTGAGCATGACAAGTCTTTGAGGAAAAGGGACTACTTGACTCTGTGGATTAAGTGGAAGAGTCTCTTCAGCCTTAATGGTACTCTCCTCATTTTCTTGAATCTGATTTGGTTCAAGCGCTGGAGGAGAGAGCTCTTCTTCAGCTTTCATCCCTTTTGGAGTAGTCTCTTGAGGATCCCCCAAGGTCCGTCCACTCCTAAGTTTGATGCGATTGCAATGCTTTATTGGATTTACATTGGTTTTCCAGGAAATTGCCCTGGTGCTCTTGAAGATGATGAGGCTAGCTGGGCAATTTGGCTATTTTGGATCTTTTGATGCTTTTCAGAATTATTCATTCTCTGAGTCAACTTCAAAAGGTCTTGCTTCATTTTGTTCTGATTAGAGATAATGTCCTCAAGCATCTTTTCAATTTTAGAAAACTAATAGCCTTGAGAAGATTGTTGTTATTGGTGAATATTTTGTTGCCCGGATTGGAAACTTTGTTTGCCTCCCATGGATGGTCCCTGTTCTTGATTATTTCTATAGGAAAAATTTGGATGATTCTTCCACCCAGGGTTATATGTGTTGGAATATGGATTGTTCTGCCTTTGATTAAAACTCATGATAGGGTCACATTGCTTTAATTGATTTATCTGTGCAGATATAGCTCGCAAAGGACATGAGTCTTGTGAATGATCAGAACTACCACATGTTTCACAACAACATATTATGGCATTGATTGTCTTAGTGCTAGTCCCCATACTTTCCAGTTTCTTTGTGAGAGCATCCAACTTTGCAGACATTAGAGTGATTGCATCAACATCAAATTTCCCTGATGTTGGGTTTGAATAAGAATAGCCACCACTTCTCTCATTTGCCCATTGATGATGATTTTGTACTACACTTTCAATTATTTCCTCAGCTTCATCTAAACTTTTGTTCATGAGTGCCCCTCCAGCAGCTGAATCAAGGGACACCTTGGTATGATAATTGATGTCATTATAGAATGTGTGCAACACTAACCACCTCTCCAAACCATGATGTGGGCATTGTCTGAGCATATTGTTATATCTATCCCGAGCTTCAAATAAAGATTCTAAGTCAGCTTGTTTGAAATTTGCAATGAGATTCCTCATATGAGCAGTTTTACTAGGCCGATAGAATTTATCCAAAAATTATTGCTCGCATTGCTCTCATGTGGTGATGCTATTTGGAGCTAAAGAGTTTAACCATTGCTTAACTCTATCTCTTAAAGAAAATCCAAATAACAATAATTGCACTACTTCAGAAGGAACACCATTCATTTTCATTGTGCCGCATATCTCATAGAAGACCTCCAAGTGTTGATTCGGGTCTTCATGCGGTCCTCCAACAAACTAATTTTGCTGCACCATAGTGTTGGATCGTGAAATGTCGATAGAGGGGGGGTGAATATCGATTCAAAAAATAGCGTTAATAAGAGTTAAGTGCAGCGGAATAAAAACTTAGACAAATGAACACGGTGTTTTTACTTCGTTCGGAGCCTGTGACGACTCCTACTCGAAGGCCCGTACTCCGTGAGTACTTTCGTTGGGCAATCACTATTAATTCGAATATTACAGAGCTAAGTACAAGAATTGACAGATAATGAAAATACCTACAATAGAATTAAAACAAAACCAGCACTGAGTCGGAGAGCTTTTCGTGGCGTCGCAAGAGCACAGAGCAGCAGATCTTGGATTCTCAATTCATTTTGAAGCTCTACCCTTGCCCCTTCTTTTATATGAAGCTCAGGGTGCCCCGGATCCCTTCCAGGCACCCTGGTGATACATGGCAGGTCCAACCAGTGAGCTCCACGTGGTGACGCGCAATCAGGATAAAACTTGCCTCCCGGGCGCCCGGATCCCTTCCAGGCGCCCGGACCTCCGGGCGCCCGGACCACCTTTCTCCAGAATAGGTCCTTCTCCTGCAAGACAAGGTTAGTCCGAGGCAAGTATAATAAATTTCCTACAAAACAAAGTGTTAGCACAGTTCATGAGTTTGACATGAAAAAGTATGACTTAGATTCTGTCTTCCCGAGACCGGAATTTAGTCACGATCTCGACTTAGATATCCGAAATGAATCTAAGCCGGATCAACGCCTAATGTTCCCTTCCCGGGAACGCGTCCTCACAGTCACTCCCTTCCAGTGACTTACCTTTACTCACCTGCCAGACGTCCGGTCAGCCCTTCGACCCGTCTGGACTTCTCGCCAGCTATCCGGTCAGCCCATCGACCTAGCTGGACTTCTCGCCAAGCATCCGGTCAGCCCGTCGACCCGCTTGGACTTCTCGCCAGCTATCCGGTCAGCCCGTCGACCTAGCTGGACTTCGTGCCAGACATCCGGTCAGCCCGTCGACCTGTCTGGACTTCTCCTGCACACTCGATCAGAGTGTTAGACAACAACAGACTAACTTAACCTGATTTGTCATTTATCAAAACCTGGTAAAATCGTTAGTGCTAACCGCACCAACAATCTCCCCCTTTTTGATGGAATGACAACCTGGTTAAGTTATTGAAAACATATGGATTTATGTGGTTTTAAAGTTAGTTTGTATTTTCAGTTTGGTTTAGCTAACTTAACCACCTAACCCTCCCCCTTTGGCATTCATCAAAAATAAGCATGGATTAAGTAAGCATAGACTTCAGACAAAGAAAAATGTCAAGATAATCTGGGGGAGTTTAAACTTTTTGAAAACTTGTTTGAAGCATTAGGTTTTAGCTTTTAGAAAAACAACTTTCAAACATAAGTGTATAAGTTCTAAATTTCAAGATCAAGTTTTAAATTTTCAAGACACGTCTCAACTTTGAAACGCTTTTCAAACATAAGTTTTCAAAATAAAAATTCCAAAACTAAGTTTGAAAAATCCAGTTTTCAAAACTGATTGAAATTAATTTTTCAACACTAAGTTTGTAAAAGATTCAATTTTCAAAATTAAGGAAAATGATTTTGAACTTTACTTTTAGTTTTCAAAAATAATTTTGTAGAATTCTTTTTCCAAAATCAAAATTTCAAAGTTCAAAAGTACTAGTTTCAAAACCATGGTTTAAAATACTAGAAAGTTCAGTTTTCAAGGACTAAGTAAAAAGGATAAAAAGTTTGTGATTTAAAACAAACAATTGTGAGTTGATTTAAGAAATTTTTCACAATTTTAAACAAGTTGATTTTGAAAATTGATTTTTAAACTTTGATTTTCAAAATTAAGTTTAAAATTCAATTTAAAAACTGAATTAGTTTTATTTCTCCCCCTGAACCTGACATAAAATTTTGAAAATATTTGCTAAATATATTCAAAGTAGAAAAAAATTGAGGTAGAATTTTCTAGAGAGATTTTAAAGAGAAGATTAAAAAATAACACTTAAGGAGATAATTAGAAACCTCCCCCTGAATTTGATACTCCTTTAATTTATTAATCCTCTTTATTTATTACTCCCCCTTAATATAAAATTTTTGTAACAACCCAATTTTCCGTATTTCAAGTTCTAAAAGTCCATAAAAATATTGGTAAATACCTTTAAAATATTCTAGAGATTTTTAGGAATTTTTAGAGTATTTTTACGTAATTTTTGGAGATCGTTTGGTATTTTTACTAAATGAAAGAAGTTTCAGCAAAAATAATATTCAAGCCGAGATTCGAACCATGGACCTCGGACTTAAACCGAGCCTTAACCGAACCAAGCCAACCAACTGATCCGCGGGTATTTCGTGAAAAGATATGAAATGAAATATGTTTAAGTTATAGTAAGGATCAGAAATTAAACCTAGGTTATAAAGGGATAATTTCTTTCCCCGAGCCCTAATTCCTTTTCTTCTCGTTCCTTTCTCCCGACGCGTGCGACGGCGCTGTGCTTGGGCGAAGACGAAGCCGAGTTAGGGTGCTTCCTCCGGCGGCCGGCGAGGGGTTTTTCCGAGAATCCTTCTCATCCTCGTGACCTCCTCGACGTGAAGAGTACGTAGACGCGAAGAAGGCGCGGTGATTTCAAGTCCCGCCGAACCCTAGCAGCCCTCTCCTTCGGTTGTAAGTGCAAGCACATCGCGGTAAGTACTACTCACCTGCGGTAGGAGTTGCTCCGGGCTTCGATTTGATTTCTTTGCTTCCGGTTTTCATAGTGCCGAGTAGAACTTTGTGCTAGGGTTTTTCCTTCCTTGCTCTGTTTGTCAAGTCGAACGGTTATACCTAATTGCATTAGAGTTTTGAGTTTTGGAATGGACATGCTCCAATTGTAGCAGACCGAACATCCCTTGTTTGAGGTCTTGGTTCTCCTTGTGTTTGAATCTGCCGTGAGTTCTATGTGGAAAGAATTGGGGGACTTTGGTTTTCTTTTGAGGTTCTGCCGTGAGCTTCACAAAGGAATAAAAAAAAAATTCGTTTAGGCTAATTGAGCATGAGGCATGGTTCTGATACCTTAATTTTGGTGCCGGGTGGAATTGTATGCTAGGGTTGTTGTGTTATGCATTCTATCCTTAATTTTTGCTAGGGATTTTGCCATGCACAGTTGAGTTTCTGGTTGGTTCCTTGCTGCCCTGTTTTAGATCATACCGTACAGATTGCTATGGTTATCCCATGTCGCTACCATGAGTTCACTTAAGGATGCATTGTCTTGGCTTGCTGTTGAATGCTTTGAATTGTATGTTGTACATGAATTTCCTTGCTTTAAGGTCATGTTGTACATAGTTAAAGTTGATTAGAGATTTGTTTTTACAGCATGTTTAAGAAGTTGAGTAGCATTCTATGTCTGTTTATTTTTACAGCATGATTAGGATCACTAAAGGTAGCATCCTTTGTCTATTTTACAGCATGCTTAAGAAACCCTAAAGTAGTATTCTTTGTCTATGTTTTATAACATGATTAGAATCCCTAAAGTAGCATTTTTGCCCTATTTTACAGCATGTTTAGAAAGTCCAGATTTGCTTTCCTTTGCTCTATTTTATAACAGGCTTAGGGAGTTCAGATTTGTTCTCCTTTGTGTTATTTTTATATAGCATGCTTGGTTAGTTGTAATCCTATACTTGTTAGATATATATCTAAAGGATTCTAATAAACTCTAATAAAGGATTATGAGAAGTATGAGTAAAGAAAAAGACCAAGGTCTAATTAAAAAGAGATAACAAGTAAATTAAAGTAAGAGGCTAGTACCCGACATCCAAGAGCTTGTCGTTAAACAAATCCAGGTGACCATTTCCGAGGTCTTGGCCCTGGTAGACCGAGGTCTGCACTTTTAGGATTGGTGGCTCGCAACCTATTAGGGAACGCGCATGAGTTGGTACTAGGCCTGGGCCCAAGAAAAGAAAACCAAAGGAAAGAAAAGTTAAGTAAGAAGGAAGAAAGAAAAGAAAAGTTAAGTAAGAAGGAAGAAAGAAAGAAGAAGAAAGTAAAAGATAGAAATTAAAAGATTAATTTCTAACACAAGGATACAAGAAATGAAATAAGTTCCAAGCTTAGAATAAATAAGAATGGTTAGTTTTCTTTGATTCTAAGTTTACATTGCTAGTTTCTTGTTATCCTGCTTGATACTGAGTATGATTTGTATTCCGTTCATTTTCTGTATACCATGAGCACATGCAGATAGCTTTATTATTTCAGTTTCAGCACTTATGCATTTCATTTATGCATTTCGAGTATTGTGAGATAGATTAGTACTTACTAAGCGTTTTCGCTTATAGATCTTGTTTTCTTTCCTCCTACTGCAGATAAAGGAAAAGCTAAGATATGAAGGGAGGCGACAGGGTGGTGGTGATGATGGATGTGTGTGGTGACTGAACTATGGAGAGGTCCAGAGGGGACTAGCAAGACTCATTTATTTAGAGTTTATGTCTAGTTTATTTTCCTTATTTCTGTTATGAAATTATGAGTTTATGATTGAGTTTGATGTGCATTGTAGCTTATTATGCTTCATTCTGGGAGCTTGAGTTTAGTTCATGTTGCTAGATTAGTTTTTGATTATGATATGATTTATTACTGCGTGGTTGTGAATAAATTGTGATCCAGCCGCATGTGGCTGTGTATATATCTTGTGTATTATAGATTTGGTCACCGGTACAGGGGAGACTCTGCCGAAATTTTTCGGTAAGAATTTCTCTGAACCGTGATGAATCTAAGTGTCGCTAATAATAGCATAAGTGACACTAGTAAGTAGAGTAGGAGTTTGGTAACGGTCGCCCTTAGAGAGTAGTAGTAAGAAGGGTGGTTGTTACAGTTGGTATCAGAGCACTGTTCCATTCTCCAGCATCACACACACATCAGCATCATCCTTGCCGTCTCCAAGTAAGAAAGTATTTAAATCCTTTCTTTGTTCTGCTTTCCTTATTATTAACTGCAGTATAGAGTACTTGTTTTTTTTTATTGCTTAAGTAAGATCAAAGATTTAGTTTCCCTTTTCTTTATTCATATTTAAGTATGATTAGAAGGGTTAAAGTAAGACATCAAGCCTTTACCTTGAATAAATAGATGGCAAGAAGAGGACGTCCCCGTGCTACTCACACTGAGGAACCAGCTCAAGGGAACGAAGTGCCTAGAGCAACTGAGCCCAACCTTTCTGAAGTGGTTGCTCAGCTCCAGAGGCAAGTAGCAGAGCAACAGCAAGTGATTGCCAATCTGATGGCAAACCAGCAAGCAGTTCCTCCCCCTCCTCCAGTTGTCACTGCAGAGACCCCAGTGGTAACTGAGACTCCACCACTCGGGGAACCGCCACGGACCCCGAGACCGAGCTTACCTTATCGGTGGCTAAAGCGAAACCAGAGCTTCTCAGGCACGACTGAGCCCTGGGATGCCCAGGCTTGGTTTAAAACACTAGAGAGCACTATGGAGCTTCTTGACTGGCCAGAAGTCGAGAAGGTCAAGTGCGCCTCTTTCTGTCTGTCTGGAGATGCTCGTATGTGGTGGGAGAGGATAAAGACCAAGAGAGCAGCTGATCAGATGACCTGGGCAGATTTCCAGTCAGAGTTCTATGAAGAGTTCTTCCACCTGCAGATTACCAACAAGCACTACGAGGAGTTTATAGAGTTCAAACAAGGTGACTTGTCAGTGGAAGAAGCAGCCAAGAAGTTCAACAGGCTAGCTCGTCTCTGTCCAGAGCTAGTGAGTACAGAGAAGGAGCGAGTCAGGCTGATGCTCAGAATGCTGAGACCACAGATAGCACTGAATGTGAGCAGTGGAGCTCATCGGCCCCAGACTGGCGAAGAATTGATCAGTAGAGCATTAATCGCTGAACATTACATGAACAACATCAAAGCACAGCGAACACAACATCAGTCAGTAAAGACAGAGGACAAGACAGCAGGAAGCCAGAAGTCACAGCCAAGCAAGCAGAACTGGAAGGGCAAAGGTAAAAGGAAGCTAACCAGAAGGGAGGACCAGCAAACAAGCGGACCAAGTTCCTCCCTGTCCCAAATGTGGGAGAACACACCCAGGAGCCTGTCTTTTGGGTAAGGCTGGATGTTACTCCTGTGGTTAGGAGGGACACATGGCTAAAGAGTGTCCTAACAAATTCAAAGCACCTCAACCACAGCCATTGCAATATGGAGGCCAGCCTGCACAGTTGCACCACATGGGAGCGGCATTGGAGGGACCCTACATCAGTCAAGGAAGGTTAGAAGCCCCACCAGTTCCAGCCTTTGATGGTGCCAGAGTATTCTCCCTCACCAAAGAAGAAGTTGCTAGTGCCTCCACGGTCGTAACAGGTCAAGTAGTTATTTTCCAGCACATAGCTACTGTACTATTTGACACTGGGGCGACCCATTCTTTTGTATCGATACCTTTTGCCAGTAGTTTACAGGTGCCTACAGAAAGTATGAACTCCAAGTTCCTGACAACCCTACCTTCTGGGGAAGTCATGGAATCCAATCAGTGGCTTCGAGCTGTACTGGTTAGAATTGCAGACCGAGAGCTATATGTAAATCTAATAGTCCTCGCCATGCAGGATTTCGATATCATTTTTGGTATGGATTTCCTCAGCAAGTACAGTGCCTCAGTGGACTGCCGCAGAAAGAAAGTAATTTTTAGTCCAGAAGGTGAGTCAACTTTTGAGTTCACCGGAGTGACAAGGAGGAAGACCCAGAAGCTCCTCTCATCCCTAGCAGCACACCAGATGTTAGCTAAAGGGTGTGCAGGTTTTCTTGCATACATAGTAAAGGCAGAAGAGGAGAAGGGACTCAAGCAGGAGGAGGTCCGGGTAGTATGCGAGTATCCAGAAGTATTTCTAGAAGAGCTACCTGGACTACCTCCCAACAGAGAGGTGGAGTTTGAGATTGAATTGGTTCCTGGAACTGGTCCAATTTCGAAAGCTCCGTATCGCATGTCTCCAGCAGAGCTGAAGGAGTTATAAGAGCAACTACAGGAGTTACTGGACAAAGGCTTCATTCGCCCTAGTCACTCACCTTGGGGAGCTCCTGTGTTGTTTGTCAAGAAGAAAGATGGGACAATGCGGATGTGCATAGACTACAGAGCTTTGAATCAAGTGACAATCAAGAACAAGTACCCCCTTCCAAGGATCGATGACTTATTTGATCAGTTAAGAGGAGCGACGGTGTTCTCAAAGATAGACTTGCGCTCTGGGTACCATCAGCTGAAAGTGAAAGAAAGAGATATACCCAGAACGGCATTCAGAACCAGATATGGACACTACGAGTTTGTAGTTATGCCATTTGGAGTGACCAATGCACCTGCGGTCTTCATGGACCTAATGAACAGAGTGTTCAGAGAATATCTTGACAAATTTGTCATTGTATTCATCGATGACATTCTGGTCTATTCAAGGACCCCAGAGGAGCATGACACGCACTTGAGGATAGTACTGCAGACTCTTCAGCAGAAGCAGCTTTATGCTAAATTCTCAAAGTGCGAGTTCTGGTTAAATCAGGTGGCGTTTTTAGGTCACATTATCTCTAAAGAAGGTATTCAAGTGGATCCAGCCAAAGTGGAAGCGGTCAACAACTGGAATAGACCCAAGAACGTCAGAGAGATCAGAAGCTTCCTTGGTCTAGCAGGGTACTACAGGAAGTTCGTGGAGGATTTTTCCAGGATAGCTTCTCCGCTAACAGCCCTCACCAGAAAGAACAAGAGATTCGAATGGTCAGATAAATGTGAGCAGAGCTTCCAAGAGCTAAAGAAGAGATTGATCAGTGCTCCCATTCTGACTGTTCCACAGAGTGACAAGAGTTTCGACATCTACAGCGATGCTTCCAAGATGGGTTTAGGAGCTGTACTCATGCAAGAAGGAAAGGTCATAGCTTATGCTTCCAGATAACTCAAAGACTATGAGAAGAACTACCCTACTCATGATCTCGAGCTGGCAGCTGTAGTTTTTGCACTTAAACTCTGGCGACATTATTTGTATGGAGTCCAGTGTAGAATTTTCACAGATCATCAGAGTCTCAAGTACTTCTTCACTCAGAAGGACTTAAACATGAGACAGCGTAGGTGGCTGGAGTTGGTCAAGGATTACGACTGTGAAATTCTCTACCACCCAGGCAAAGCTAACAAAGTGGCAGATGCACTCAGTCGAAAATCTAGTGCATCCCTGATGTCCTTGTCATCACTAGCCCTGCCACTGCAGAAGGAGTTGTCAGATTTTTGACTTGAAATTATCGAAGGACAGCTCTCTACATTGACCTTAGAGTCTACACTGCTTGTGGAGATACAGAGAAAGCAAAGTGAAGATCCGGACATCCAGAAGATCAAGCAAGGGATACAGAAAGAAGACAACTCAGAGTTTAGAGTGACAGATAGCGGAATTCTTTATCAGGGGAGTCGCATTTGCGTGCCCAATGATGAGGAACTGAGAAAGAAGATCTTAGAGGAAGCTCACAGTACACCATATTCCATGCATCCTGGTTCTTCCAAGATGTACCAAGATGTGAAACAGAGGTTTTGGTGGTCAGGACTCAAAGGAGATGTAGCTAAGTATGTCAGTACCTGCTTGACATGCCAGAGAGTCAAAGCAGAACACCAGAGACCAGGAGGAGTTCTTCAGCCTCTTCCAATACCAGAATGGAAATGGGAAGACATATCCATGGACTTCATAACAGGTCTTCCAAGAACCACCAATGGATATGATGCGATATGGGTAATAGTAGACCGATTGACCAAGTCTGCTCATTTCCTAGCCATCAAGGTGTCCCACTCCATAGAGCAGTTGGCCCAGCTATATGTTAAAGAGGTAGTCAGACTTCATGGAGTTCCTAAATCTATCGTTTCTGATAGAGATGGGCGCTTCACCTCACACTTTTGGGAGTGCGTTCAGAATGCACTAGGCACCAAACTCAAGTTCAGCACAGCTTTCCATCCACAGACTGATGGACAGACAGAGCGAGTGAATCAGATTTTAGAAGACATGCTCAGAGCTTGTGCGCTAGATTTCAAAGGAAGTTGGTGCAAGTATTTGTGCTTAGCTGAATTCGCTTACAACAATAGCTATCAGGCCACCATCAAGATGGCACCTTATGAAGCACTTTATGGCAGGAAATGCAGATCACCCATATGCTGGCAAGAAACAGGAGAGAGAAAAGAGATGGAAGTAGAGCTGGGCATTCAGACAGAGGTGATAGACGAGACTACTCAAGCAATCCAGAAAATCAGACAGAGAATTGAGACTGCCCAGAGCAGACAGAAGAGTTATGCTGACACGCGCCGTAGGCCATTGGAATTCCAAGTAGGAGATTCAGTTTTCCTCAAGGTCGCTCCTATGAAGGGAGTGATGAGATTTGGCAAGAAGGGCAAATTAAGTCCTCGCTACGTAGGACCTTACCTAATCATAGAGAGGATTGGGAAAGTAGCTTACAGGCTGGACTTACCACAAGACATGTCAGCAATACACAATGTATTTCATGTCTCCATGCTAAAGAAGTGTCTCCATGACCCGAGCCAAGTGATTCAGCCTCAGTCAGTGCAGATCCAAGAGGATCTTAGTTATGAGAGCAGACCTACACAGATAGTGGACAGAGCAGTCAAGAGATTGAGAAACAAAGAAGTACCACTAGTGAAGGTCGTCTGGCAGAACCAGAAGCACGAGGAAATCACTTGGGAGCGGGAGGACAGTATGAGACAAAAGTATCCAGAGCTATTCTAAGTTCGAGGATGAACTTTTTATAAGGTATGGGGGATTGTAACAACCCAATTTTCCCTATTTCAAGTTCTGAAAGTCTATAAAAATATTGGTAAATACCTTTAAAATATTCTAGAGATTTTTAGGAATTTTTAGAGTATTTTTACGTAATTTTTGGAGATCGTTTGGTATTTTTACTAAATGAAAGAAGTTTCAGCAAAAATAATATTCAAGCCGAGATTCGAACCATGGACCTCGGACTTGAACCGAGCCTTAACCGAACCAAGCCAACCAACTGATCCGCGGGTATTTCGTGAAAAGATATGAAACGAAATATGTTTAAGTTATAGTAAGGATCAGAAATTAAACCTAGGTTATAAAGGGATAATTTCTTTCCCCGAGCCCTAATCCCTTTTCTTCTCGTTCCTTTCTCCCGACGCGTGCGACGGCGCTGTGTTTGGGCGAAGACGAAGCCGAGTTAGGGCGCTTCCTCCAGCGGCCGGCGAGGGGTTTTTCCGAGAATCCTTCTCATCCTCGTGACCTCCTCGACGTGAAGAGTACGTAGACGCGAAGAAGGCGCGGTGATTTCAAGTCCCGCCGAACCCTAGCAGCCCTCTCCTTCGGTTGTAAGTGCAAGCACATCGCGGTAAGTACTACTCACCTGCGGTAGGAGTTGCTCCGGGCTTCGATTTGATTTCTTTGCTTCCGGTTTTCATAGTGCCGAGTAGAACTTTGTGCTAGGGTTTTTCCTTCCTTGCTCTGTTTGTCAAGCTGAACGGTTATACCTAATTGCATTAGAGTTTTGAGTTTTGGAATGGACATGCTCCAATTGTAGCAGACCGAACATCCCTTGTTTGGGTCTTGCTTCTACTGGTGTTTAAATTCCTACCACAATGAGTAGTACTTACACTGCCTTTGGACAACCGAAGCAGAGCGCTGCTATGGATGGGACTTGAAATCACCGCGCCTTCTGCGTCTACTCGTCCGTCGAGGAGGTCAGCCCAAGCACAGCACCGTCGCACGCGTCGGGAGAAAGGAACGAGAAGAAAAGGGATTAGGGCTCGGGGAAAGAAATTATCCCTTTATAACCTAGGTTTAATTTCTGATCCTTACTATAACTTAAACATATTTCGTTTCATATCTTTTCATGAAATACCCGCGGATCAGTTGGTTGGCTTGGTTCGGTTAAGGCTCGGTTCAAGTCCGAGGTCCATGGTTCGAATCTCGGCTTGAATATTATTTTTGCTGAAACTTCTTTCATTTAGTAAAAATACCAAACGATCTCCAAAAATTACGTAAAAATACTCTAAAAATTCCTAAAAATCTCTAGAATATTTTAAAGGTATTTACCAATATTTTTATGGACTTTTAGAACTTGAAATAGGGAAAATTGGGTTGTTACAATCCCCCATACCTTATAAAAAGTTCGTCCTCGAACTTAGAATAGCTCTGGATACTTTTGTCTCATACTGTCCTCCCGCTCCCAAGTGATTTCCTCGTACTTCTGGTTCTGCCAGACGACCTTCACTAGACTTGGGCTCAATCACTTGGCTCGGGTCATGGAGACACTTCTTTAGCATGGAGACATGAAATACATTGTGTATTACTGACATGTCTTGTGGTAAGTCCAGTCTCTAAGCTACTTTCCCAATCCTCTCTATGATTAGGTAAGGTCCTACGTAGCGAGGACTTAATTTGCCCTTCTTGCCAAATCTCATCACTCCCTTCATAGGAGCGACCTTGAGGAAAACCGAATCTCCTACTTGGAATTCCAATGGCCTACGGCGCGTGTCCGCATAACTCTTCTGTCTGCTCTGAAAGGCCTCATGCTAATAGAGATATCTTTTCTCTTATAAGCCCATGATCTTTCCCATGTGTTTCCAATATGGGACTATGTTTGCAACCTTGCAACCCCAACAATCCCCCCCTCAAACAAAGGACCATAGGCTTCCCACGTCCGACCCTCGACCCACCAGGTCTTCCTGCCCCTCGGTCCACCCGACCTACTAGGACTTCCTTGCCTAGTCACAACTAGGACTTCCTGCCTGGTGTTTGGTCCTCTTGATCCGAACATAGGAGCCCCCACTTTTTTATTCGAGGTCAATATTTGTAACGACCCAATTTTTCCCATTTCAAGTTATAAAGGGCCATAAAAAATATTTGGAAATACCTTTAAAATATTCTAGAGATTTTTAGAAATTTTTAGAGTATTTTTACGTAATTTTTGGAGGTCGTTTAGTATTTTTACAAAATCAAAGAAGTTTAAGCAAAAAGTGTTGGAGAAGAGGTTCGAACCCGCGACCTCGGGTCGGACCAAACCAAGCCAAACCGGCTTGACCAGCTGGGATAAGAGATTTATGTTAATCTCAAATAGAGTTAAATAAGGTTATAGTATAGTTGAGTTATATCCGATTACTTATAAAAGGAAATAAGTTTTGGGATTTTAGAAAACCTAACTTCTTCTCTCTAAATTCTTCTTCTCCTTCTCCCTCGCGACGGCGCAAGAACTCTCGGCGGAAACCAGGAGCAGCTAGGGTTGGAGATTCCGACGCCGGCGAAGCTTCCCTCCAACCGTCCTTCATCCACGGTGGCTGTTCCCGACGGAGAGAAGCCCGAGAGCTCAGAGGACACGCCGGAAAAGGGATCTACCTAGCCCTAGAAGTTCCCTTCCCTTCTTCTCAGTTGTAAGTGCAAGGACAAGCAAAGGTAAGTACTACTCACCTGCGGTAGGAGTTGCTCCGAGCTTCGATTTGATTTCCTTTCTTCTGGATTTCACAGTGCCGAGTAGATGAATATGCTAGGGTTTTCTTCCTTGTTGAGACGCCATTCTCGGATTTAAGCCTGAGTAGTATTGAATTTTATTGTTATTTCTTTGCTGTAGATTTAAGCACGAGCAGTAGTTGAATTTGTTTCACTTTCATAGCTCGAACTTCACAGTATGCTTAGTTTTGCTATCACAGCATGTTTAAGTTGTTTTATTCCTTGCAGCATAGCCTAAGGAGCATGGTTGTGCTATGAAACCTTAGAATTTGTAGGTAGATGGAATGGTAAAGTGCCCCATTTAATCTGTTTAGGGGTTTATGAGAATGTTAGTACTATTATGTTGATTCGTTCCTTTAGTACAGATTAAAAATGTTAGTTGTAAGTGTTAGCAATATCATTCAGTTACCTTAGGTTGCTTTGGTAATACAGCATGCTTTAAAATTAGAAATGCATGCTATATTTACATACATGATGTATGATTAGTAAGATTAGATTTGCTTCTTTTGCTCTTATCACAGCATGTTTAGATAGTTCAAATTAGTTCTCTTCTGCTCTATTTTGTAGCATGATTAGTAAGATTAGATTTGCTTCCTTTGCTCTTATCACCGCATGTTTAGAAGGTCCAAGTTAGCTTTCTTTTGCTCTATTTTACAGCATGTTTAGAAAGTTTGAATTAGCTTTCTTTTGCTCTATTTTATAGCATGTTTAGAAAGTTTGAGTTAGCTTTCTTTTTCTCTATCTTACAGCATGTTTAGTAAGTCCAAGTTGGTTTATTTTGCCCTACTTTACATCATGTTTAGAAAGCCCAAAGTAGTTTCTTTTGCTCCATTTTGTAGCATGATTAGCAAGATCAATTAGTTTTCTTTTTTGCTCTACTTTGTAGCATGATTAGTGAGGTTGGATTAGTTTCCTTTTTGCTTTTATCACAACATGTTTTAAAAGTTCAAACTAGCTCTCTTTTGCTCTATTCTAGAGCATGATTAGTAAGTTCAGATGTGCTTTCTTTTCCTTTGTTTTACGGCATGTTTAGAAAGTTCAGATTTGCTTTTTGTTGCTTTGTTTTATATCATGCTTAGAGAGAGTTTAGATTTGTTTCCCTTGTATTGTTTTTATAGCATGCTTAGTTAATTGTAATCCTACACTTGTTAGGTATATCTAAACGATTCTAATAAGCTCTAATAAAGGATTATGAGAAGTATAAGTAAAGAAAAAGACCAAGGTCTAATTAAAAAAAAAATAACAAGTAAGTCAAGCAAGAGGCTAGTACCCGACATCCAAGAGCTTGTCGTTAAACAAATCCAGGTGACTATTTCCGAGGTCTTGGCCCTGGTAGACCGAGGTCTGCTCTTTTAGGATTGGTGGCTCGCAACCCTAACCTATTAGGGAACGCGCATGACTTGGTACTAGGCCTGGGCCCAAGAAAAGAAAACCTAAGAAAGAAAAGAAAAGTTAAGTAAGAAGGAAGAAAGAAAAGAAAAGTTAAGTAAGAAGGAAGAAAGAAAGAAGAAGAAAGTAAAAGATAGAAATTAAAAGATTAATTTCTAACACAAGGATACAAGAAATGAAATAAGTTCCAAGCTTAGAATAAATAAGAATGGTTAGTTTTCTTTGATTCTAAGTTTACATTGTTAGTTTCTTGTTATCCTGCTTGATACTGAGTATGATTTGTATTCTGTTCATTTTCTGTATACCATGAGCACATGCAGATAGCTTTATTATTTCAGTTTCAGCACTTATGCATTTCATTTATGCATTTCGAGTTTTGTGAGATAGATTAGTACTTACTAAGCGTTTTCGCTTATAGATCTTGTCTTCTTTCCTCCTACTGCAGATAAAAGAAAAGCTAAGATATGAAGGGAGGCGACAGGGTGGTGGTGATGATGGATGTGTGTGGTGACTGAACTATGGAGAGGTCCAGAGGGGACTAGCAAGACTTATTTATTTAGAGTTTATGTCTAGTTTATTTTCCTTATTTCTGTTATGAAATTATGAGTTTATGATTGAGTTTGATGTGCATTGTAGCTTATTATGCTTCATTCTGGGAGCTTGAGTTTAGTTCATGTTGCTAGATTAGTTTTTGATTATGATATGATTTATTACTGCGTGGTTGTGAATAAATTATGATCCAGCCGCATGTGGCTGTGTATATATCTTGTGTATTATAGATTTGGTCACCGGTACAGGGGAGATTCTGTCGAAATTTTTCGGTAGGAATTTCTCTGAACCGTGATAAATCTAAGTGTCGCTAATAATAGCATAAGTGACACTAGTAAGTAGAGTAGGAGTTAGGTAACGGTTGCCCTTAGAGAGTAGTAGTAAGAAGGGTGGTTGTTACAGTTGGTATCAGAGCACTGTTCCATTCTCCAGCATCACACACACATCAGCATCATCCTTGCCGTCTCCAAGTAAGAAAGTATTTAAATCCTTTCTTTATTCTGCTTTCCTTATTATTAACTGCAGTATAGAGTACTTGTTTTTTTTTAGTACTAAAGTAAGATATCAAGCTTTTACCTTGCATAATTGGATGTTAAGAAAAAGAATGTTCCTGTACCGTTTGTACTGAGAACCAAGATCAGGAGAACGAAGAGCCCAGAACCCTTGGGCCTATTCTCTCTGAAATTGTTACTCAACTTCGGAGACAAGTAGCGAGCACTGCAGCAAGTGATTGCCAATCTAATGGCCAATCAAAAACCAGCTCCTCCCACTCCCCCAACCATTAATGTGGAGACCCCAGTAGTGACTGAAGTCCTATCAGTTGCCCTAGAAGTCACCACAACACCTAGAAGACAAGAAGCATACCTCATCCAGTGGCTGAAGCTGAAACCAGAAAGCTTCTCAGGCACGACTGAGCCCTGGGATGCCCAGGCTTGGTTTAAACACTAGAGAGCACTATGGAGCTTCTTGACTGGCCAGAAGTCGAGAAGGTCAAGTGCGCTTCTTTCTGCCTGTCTGCAGATGCTCGTATGTAGTGGGAGAGGATAAAGACCAAGAGAGCAGCCGAGCAGATGAGCTGGGCAGATTTTCAGTTAGAGTTCTATGAAGAGTTCTATCACCAACAAGCACTATGAGGAGATTATAGAGTTCAAGCCAGCCAAGATAGAAGACAAGACAGTAGGGAGCCCGGAGCCCCAGTCAAGTAAGTGTCGAAGAACAGAAAGAAGGTAAGAAAGAGGGGGTTCGGGTGGTCTGTGAATATCCCGAGGTATTCCTAGCAGATCTACCTGGACTACCTCCCAATAAATGGGTAGATTTGAGATTGAATTGGTTCCTGAAACCGGTCCAATTTCAAAAGCTCCGTATCGCATGTCTCCAGCAGAGCTGAAGGAGTTATAAGAACAACTACAGGAGTTACTTGACAAAGGCTTCATTCGCCCTAGTCATTCACCCCGGGGAGCTCCAGAGTCGTTCGTTAAGAAGAAAGACGGATCCGTGCTAATGTGCATAGATCTCAAAGCGCTAAGAAAAGTAGCAGTTAAGGACAAGTACCCCTTTCCTAGGATCGATGACTTATTTGATCAGTTAAGAGGAGCGACGGTGTTCTCAAAGATAGACTAGCGCTCTGGGTACCATCAGCTGAAAGTGAAAGAAAGATATATACCCAGAACGACATTCAGAACCAGATATGGACACTACGAGTTTGTAGTTATGCCATTTGGAGTGACCAATGCACATGCGGTCTTCATGGACCTAATGAACAGAGTGTTCAGAGAATATCTTGACAAATTTGTCATTGTATTCATCGATGACATTCTGGTCTATTCAAGGACCCCAGAGGAGCATGTCACGTACTTGAGGATAGTACTGCAGACTCTTCAGCAGAAGCAGCTTTATGCTAAATTCTCAAAGTGCGAGTTCTGGTTAAATCAGGTGGTGTTTTAGGTCACATTATCTCTAAAGAAGGTATTCAAGTGGATCCAGCCAAAGTGGAAGCGGTCAACAACTGGAGTAGACCCAAGAACGTCAGAGAGATCAGAAGCTTCCTTGGTCTAGCAGGGTACTACAGGAAGTTCGTGGAGGATTTTTCCAGGATAGCTTCTCCGCTAACAGCCCTCACCAGAAAGAACAAGAGATTCGAATGGTCAGATAAATGTGAGCAGAGCTTCCAAGAGCTAAAGAAGAGATTGATCAGTGCTCCCATTCTGACTGTTCCACATAGCGACAAGAGTTTCGACATCTACAGTGATGCTTCCAAGATGGGCTTAGGAGCTGTACTCATGCAAGAAGGAAAAGTCATAACTTATGCTTCCAGACAACTCAAAGATTATGAGAAGAATTACCTTACTCATGATCTTGAGCTGGCAGCTGTGGTTTTTGCACTTAAACTCTGGCGACATTATTTGTATGGAGTTCAGTGTAGAATCTTCACAGATCATTAGAGTCTTAAGTACTTCTTCACTCAGAAGGACTTAAACATGAGACAGCGTAGGTGGCTGGAATTGGTCAAAGATTACGACTGTGAAATTCTCTACCACCCAGGCAAAGCTAACAAAGTGGCAGATGCACTCAGCAGAAAATCTAGTGCATCACTGATGTCTTTGTCATCACTAGCCCTGCCACTGCAGAAGGAGTTGTCAGATTTTGGGCTTGAAATTATCGAAGGACAGCTCTCTACATTGACCTTGGAGTCTACACTGCTTGTGGAGATACAGAGAAAGCAAAGTGAAGATCCGGACATCCAGAAGATCAAGCAAGGGATACAGAAAGAAGACAACTCAGAGTTTAGAGTGACAGATAGCGGAATTCTTTATCAGGGGAGTCGCATTTGCGTGCCCAATGATGAGGAACTGAGAAAGAAGATCTTAGAGGAAGCTCACAGTACACCATATTCCATGCATCCTGGTTCTTCCAAGATGTACCAAGATGTGAAACAGAGGTTTTGGTGGTCAGGACTCAAAAGAGATGTAGCTAAGTATGTCAGTACCTGCTTGACATGCCAGAGAGTCAAAGCAGAACACCAGAGACCAGGAGGAGTTCTTCCGCCTCTTCCAATACCAGAATGGAAATGGGAAGATATATCCATGGACTTCATAACAGGTCTTCCAAGAACCACCAATGGATATGATGCGATATGGGTAATAGTAGACCGATTGACCAAGTCTGCTCACTTCCTAGCCATCAAGGTGTCCCACTCCATAGAGCAGTTGGCCCAGCTATATGTTAAAGAGGTAGTCAGACTTCATGGAGTTCCTAAATCTATCGTTTCTGATAGAGATGGGCGCTTCACCTCACACTTTTGGGAGTGCGTTCAGAATGCACTAGGCACCAAACTCTAGTTCAGCACAGCTTTCCATCCACAGACTGATGGACAGACAGAGCGAGTGAATCAGATTTTAGAAGACATGCTTAGAGCTTGTGCACTAGATTTCAAAGGAAGTTGGTGCAAGTATTTGTGCTTAGCTGAATTCACTTACAACAATAGCTATCAGGCCACCATCAAGATGACACCTTATGAAGCACTTTATGGCAGGAAATGCAGATCACCCATATGCTGGCAAGAAGCAGGAGAGAGAAAAGAGATGGAAGCAGAGCTGGGCATTCAGACAGAGGTGATAGACGAGACTACTCAAGCAATCCAGAAAATCAGACAGAGAATTGAGACTGCCCAGAGCAGACAGAAGAGTTATGCGGACACGCGCCGTAGGCCATTGGAATTCCAAGTAGGAGATTCGGTTTTCCTCAAGGTCGCTCCTATGAAGGGAGTGATGAGATTTGGCAAGAAGGGCAAATTAAGTCCTCGCTACGTAGGACCTTACCTGATCATAGAGAGGATTGGGAAAGTAGCTTACAGGCTGGACTTACCACAAGACATGTCAGCAATACACAATGTATTTCATGTCTCCATGCTAAAGAAGTGTCTCCGTGACTTGAGCCAAGTGATTCAGCCTCAGGCAGTGCAAATCCAAGAGGATCTCAGTTATGAGAGCAGACCTACACAGATAGTGGACAGAGCAGTTAAGAGACTGAGAAACAAAGAAGTACCACTAGTGAAGGTCATCTGGCAGAACCAGAAGCACGAGGAAGTCACTTGGGAGCAGGAGGACAGCATGAGACAAAAGTATCCAGAGCTATTCTATGTTCGGGGACGAACTTTTTATAAGGTATGGGGGATTGTAACGACCCAATTTTTCCCATTTCAAGTTCTAAAGGGCCATAAAAATATTTGGAAATGCCTTTAAAATATTCTAGAGATTTTTAGGATTTTTTAGAGTATTTTTACGTAATTTTTGGAGGTCGTTTAGTATTTTTACAAAATCAAAGAAGTTTAAGCAAAAAGTGTTGGAGAAGAGGTTCGAACCCGCGACCTCGGGTCGGACCAAACCAAGCCAAACCGGCTTGACCAGCTGGGATAAGAGATTTATGTTAATCTCAAATAGAGTTAAATAAGGTTATAGTATAGTTGAGTTATATCCGATTACTTATAAATGGAAATAAGTTTTGGGATTTTAGAAAACCTAACTTCTTCTCTCTAAATTCTTCTTCGCCTTCTCCCTCGCGACAGCGCAAGAACTCTCGGCGGAAACCAGGAGCAGCTAGGGTTGGAGATTCCGACGCCGGCGAAGCTTCCCTCCAACCGTCCTTCATCCACGGTGGCTGTTCCCGACGGAGAGAAGCTCGAGAGCTCAGAGGACACGCCAGAAAAGGGATCTACCTAGCCCTAGAAGTTCCCTTCCCTTCTTCTCAGTTGTAAGTGCAAGGACAAGCAAAGGTAAGTACTACTCACCTGCGGTAGGAGTTGCTCCGAGCTTCGATTTGATTTCCTTTCTTCTGGATTTCACAGTGCCGAGTAGAAGAATATGCTAGGGTTTTCTTCCTTGTTGAGACGCCATTCTCGGATTTAAGCCTGAGCAGTATTGAATTTTATTGTTATTTCTTTGCTGTAGATTTAAGCACGAGCAGTAGTTGAATTTGTTTCACTTTCATAGCTCGAACTTCACAGTATGCTTAGTTTTGCTATCACAGCATGTTTAAGTTGTTTTATTCCTTGCAGCATAGCCTAAGGAGCATGGTTGTGCTATGAAACCTTAGAATTTGTAGGTAGATGGAATGGTAAAGTGCCCCATTTAATCTGTTTAGGGGTTTATGAGAATGTTAGTACTATTATATTGATTCGTTCCTTTAGTACAGATTAAAAATGTTAGTTGTAAGTGTTAGCAATATCATTCAGTTACCTTAGGTTGCTTTGGTAATACAGCATGCTTTAAAATTAGAAATGCATGCTATATTTACATACATGATGTATGATTAGTAAGATTAGATTTGCTTCTTTTGCTCTTATCACAGCATGTTTAGATAGTTCAAATTAGTTCTCTTCTGCTCTATTTTGTAGCATGATTAGTAAGATTAGATTTGCTTCTTTTGCTCTTATCACCGCATGTTTAGAAGGTCCAAGTTAGCTTTCTTTTGCTCTATTTTACAGCATGTTTAGAAAGTTTGGATTAGCTTTCTTTTGCTCTATTTTATAGCATGTTTAGAAAGTTTGAGTTAGCTTTCTTTTTCTCTATCTTACAGCTTGTTTAGTAAGTCCAAGTTGGTTTATTTTGCCCTACTTTACATCATGTTTAGAAAGTCCAAAGTAGTTTCTTTTGCTCCATTTTGTAGCATGATTAGCAAGATCAATTAGTTTTCTTTTTTGCTCTACTTTGTAGCATGATTAGTGAGGTTGGATTAGTTTCCTTTTTGCTTTTATCACAACATGTTTTAAAAGTTCAAACTAGCTCTCTTTTGCTCTATTCTAGAGCATGATTAGTAAGTTCAGATGTGCTTTCTTTTCCTTTGTTTTACGGCATGTTTAGAAAGTTCAGATTTGCTTTTCTGTTGCTTTGTTTTATATCATGCTTAGAGAGAGTTTAGATTTGTTTCCCTTGTATTATTTTTATAGCATGCTTAGTTAATTGTAATCCTACACTTGTTAGGTATATCTAAATGATTCTAATAAGCTCTAATAAAGGATTATGAGAAGTATGAGTAAAGAAAAAGACCAAGGTCTAATTAAAAAAAAAATAACAAGTAAGTCAAGCAAGAGGCGAGTACCCGACATCCAAGAGCTTGTCGCTAAACAAATCCAGGTGACCATTTCCGAGGTCTTGGCCCTGGTAGACCGAGGTCTGCTCTTTTAGGATTGGTGGCTCGCAACCCCAACCTATTAGGGAACGCGCATGAGTTGGTACTAGGCCTGGGCCCAAGAAAAGAAAACCTAAGAAAGAAAAGAAAAGTTAAGTAAGAAGGAAGAAAGAAAAGAAAAGTTAAGTAAGAAGGAAGAAAGAAAGAAGAAGAAAGTAAAAGATAGAAATTAAAAGATTAATTTCTAACACAAGGATACAAGAAATGAAATAAGTTCCAAGCTTAGAATAAATAAGAATGGTTAGTTTTCTTTGATTCTAAGTTTACATTGTTAGTTTCTTGTTATCCTGCTTGATACTGAGTATGATTTGTATTCCGTTCATTTTCTGTATACCATGAGCACATGCAGATAGCTTTATTATTTCAGTTTCAGCACTTATGCATTTCATTTATGCATTTCGAGTTTTGTGAGATAGATTAGTACTTACTAAGCGTTTTTGCTTATAGATCTTGTTTTCTTTCCTCCTACTGCAGATAAAGGAAAAGCTAAGATATGAAGGGAGGCGACAGGGTGGTGATGATGATGGATGTGTGTGGTGACTGAACTATGGAGAGGTCCAGAGGGGACTAGCAAGACTTATTTATTTAGAGTTTATGTCTAGTTTATTTTCCTTATTTCTGTTATGAAATTATGAGTTTATGATTGAGTTTGATGTGCATTGTAGCTTATTATGCTTCATTCTGGGAGCTTGAGTTTAGTTCATGTTGCTAGATTAGTTTTTGATTATGATATGATTTATTACTGCGTGGTTGTGAATAAATTGTGATCCAGCCGCATGTGGCTGTGTATATATCTTGTGTATTATAGATTTGGTCACCGGTACAGGGGAGATTCTGTCGAAATTTTTCGGTAGGAATTTCTCTGAACCGTGATAAATCTAAGTGTCGCTAATAATAGCATAAGTGACACTAGTAAGTAGAGTAGGAGTTAGGTAACGGTTGCCCTTAGAGAGTAGTAGTAAGAAGGGTGGTTGTTACAATATTGTACCCACATGGCTCAATCAGACCATAGCTCTCACTTGGTTACCAGGATTCATAAACTCTAATACTTAAGCCTGGAGGTTTAGAGTTCGAATCCTGGGGGAGGCAAAAATTCACTGACCAGGGGTGAAAGTCCTAGTGAGTAACGGCACGGCCAAGGGTCGTCGGTCGACGACATGAGAGGTCACCAAATGGGCCGACGACATAAGGGCCGACGGTCGACGACCCGAGGGTCGCCAAATGGGCCGCCAAATGGGCCAAGAGGGCTGGGTCGTTACAATTTTACAACCGTAACATATTTTAGTCCCTAAGTGTTTTAGGCGATTGTATAATTATCTTTATAAAATTGTTCATTTAAATTTGACTAAACATAATTAACGTTAGATTCAGTTGAAATGAGTTAACCTTTAGTGTAATGTTAAGTAAGATAAGTTGTTATTAATTAAATAATTAATCAATACTAATAATTTATTGATTAAATTTTGCTTGATTCAATAATTTAATATAATCTAAATTTTGTATTAATTGATGAAGGTGTTAGTTATAATTTAACTTTTCATTTACTTCCTTTTAAGTTGGATTAACTTAGTTTAAAGTTGGTAGTAATTTGAAGTTAAACTCGTTATTAAACAAGGTTAAGTAAGGTTCAATTTAAGTCAAACTTTAATTATGTTTTAAAAAATAATTAATATTTTAAAGGTTGATAGAAAAAAAATGACATAGAGTAATTTTAATATTTTTACTAAGGTTAAACCTAGGTTCTAATCAAATCAAGCTTAGTTCTCAAATAAAGTTAAACTTAAATAGTTAAGTTCTACTTATTAATTGCATAATTAAGTTTAAAGTTAAAGTTAACGGAATTTAAGTTTTTAAGTTAGGTGTCTAAGTTTTAAATGAATTTAAAAGAATTATAATTATTATTATTTTTAAGGGATTTCTAACAGGATTTTAAAATGATTTTTATAATTATTTAATGACAATTAATATACGTTCAATTCAGTTTTGATTTTAGATTAAAATTAATATCAGTGATTAATTTAGGTTTAAGTTTTAAGTTTAAGTTAAATTTTTAAGTTTTAATTTAAGTTTTAATTTTTAGTTAGGATAAATTAAGTTGAAAAGTAATGTTTAAATTAAGTTTTAATTAGTTTTAATTTAAGTCTAATTTTCAGTTAAGTTAAATTAAAAAATAGTTTTAAGGTTAAAATGATGTTTAAGATTAAAAATGAGTTTTAGGTCAAAATAATAATTTTTAAAGTGAAAATAGTCTATAGAAATAATTTATTATTATTACTATTTTTTTAAGTTAAAAGAATTTTATTATAGTGAAAAAATAAGAAGAATTTTTCAAAATGATACATAATTTTTAAAATAGTTTTAAAATAATTTTTAAAAGAGTTTTTAAAGGATTTTTAAAAGTTTTTAAAATAATTTTTAAAATGTTTTAAAATAATTTTTAAAAGAATTTTTTTAAAATATTTTAAAATGATTTTTAAAATAATTTTTAAAAGAATTTTTTTAAAGTTTTTAAAATGATTTTTTTTTAAAGAGTTTTTAAAATAATTTTTAAAATGTTTTAAAAGAATTTTTAAAAGAATTTTTTAAAGTTTTTAAAATGATTTTTAAAAGAGTTTTTAAAATAATTTTTAAAAGATTTTTTTAAAGTTTTTAAAATGATTTTTAAAAGAGTTTTTAAAATAATTTTTAAAATGTTTTAAAATAATTTTTAAAAGAATTTTTTAAAGTTTTTAAAATGATTTTTAAAATAGTTTTTAAAATGTTTTAAAAGAATTTTTAAAAGAATTTTTTAAAATTTTTAAAATGATTTTTTTTAAAAGAGTTTTTAAAATAATTTTTAAAATGTTTTGAAATAATTTTTTAAAAGAATTTTTTAATGGTTTTAAAATGATTTTTTAAAAAGAGTTTTTAAAATAATTTTTAAAATGTTTTAAAATAATTTTTTAAAAGAATTTTTTAAAGTTTTTAAAATGATATTTTTTTTAAAAGAGTTTTTAAAATGTTTTAAAATAATTTTTTAAAAGAATTTTTTAAAGTTTTTAAAATGTTTTTTTTTAAAAGAGTTTTTAAAATAATTTTTTAAAAGAATTTTTTTAAGTTTTTAAAATGATTTTTAAAATAGTTTTTAAAATAATTTTTAAAATAGTTTTTAAAATAATTTTTAAAATAATTTTTTAAAGTTTTTAAAATGATTTTTAAAAGAGTTTTTAAAATAATTTTTAAAAAATTTGAGAATAATTTTAAAATAAAATTTTTAAGTTAAATATAAAATTTTTAAAGTTAAATTTAAAAATATTTTTTAAAGTTAATTTTTGTTTTAAAATTTTTTTTTAAAGTTAATTTAATTTTTAAAATAATGTTTAAATTTAATTTAATATTAAATTTATTTTAAAATTAATTTAGTTTTAATTCGAAATTTAATTTTTAATTAATTCAAAATTTAATTTTAATTTGAAATTAAAAATTTAATTTTAATTAATTTTAATTTGAAAATTAATTTTAAGTTGAAAATTAATTTGATCCTTATTCATCTCACCCGATCTAGATTATCAATCAGGGAATCCTATAATTTTGTGAGATGAATTAGATTTAATTATAGAGTTTGGTTTAACTTTTGTGAGATTCAGGTTTAGCTTTGGTCTCAACAAATAGGAATTCTTCGGATAAACTTCTAAGCTTGGTGAGTTACTTGGACGTCATTAGAAGTAGCCAACCTTTCGAGGTTTCCCGATTAGTCCTATCCACGAAGCTTAGTATTAAGGGTAGCTTCGGTCAGTTCCACTTGGCTAAATGCACCAGATCGAAGCCATATCTTTCTAGACATGCGATGCCCAAGCTTCCTTAACGTATTATCATCCAAAAACTTCACCAGTACCAGAATTCAAGTTAGACGTGGTCTCTTTTTAACTAATCCTAATCACCCTGCCGGGTTAGTTTGTTTGGGTTACCCTGTCGGGTAAGTTAGTTTTGGAGGTGCCAACTATTCTGGAGCCTCCCGCTAAATCATTGGTCTTTAATTTAAGATTTTTGTATAATTAGAGTTGGTTTTAGTTAAGTTGTAATGTTTAATTTGTAATTTAAATTTAAGTTTTTAGTTTTCAATTAATTAAATTGGTCAAATTATCTTTCTTTAAGAGAGTGTATTTAATATTTGAATGTTCTTTCAATTTCAATTTTATTGGGTTAATTGAATTATCTTTCTTTAATAACTTAAAGTGTAAGTTTTTATTTATTTTTAAATTTGAATTAACTAAACTGTTTGAATTATATTTTCTTAATGGTTTATCTTTTAGCTTTTTATTAATTGTTAATTTTGAAA
Source organism: Zingiber officinale (assembly GCF_018446385.1). Taxonomy (NCBI): domain Eukaryota; kingdom Viridiplantae; phylum Streptophyta; class Magnoliopsida; order Zingiberales; family Zingiberaceae; genus Zingiber; species Zingiber officinale. Next base: position 54,865,918 of record NC_056006.1, on the reverse strand, counting down.
TTTCTAGATTATTTTTGTTTAATATATATCTTTAACATTTAATTTTAAGTTTGTTAAATTCCGTTTTGATTTTATCAAAGTGTTTGATTTTATCCTTATATTTTCTTTGCCTTTTAAATTGATATGGTTAATTAAATTTATTAGATTAGTTTTATCTTTAAAGTTTAATTTCTTATTAATTAAATTATCTTGGTTTTGGATAACATTTTCTAGATTAATATTGTCTAGATTAAATAATTTATTAATTTTATCTAGATCAATATTGACCTTGTCATCTTTTTTGTTTGAATTTTCAAATTTGTTTAGGTTTAAATTCAAATTTTTAGATTTATTAATTATTTTCAGATTTTCTGTATTTTCTAAATTAATTATATTTGTTTTATCATAAAATATCCTAGAGGTATTTTTGCAAGTATTGTCATGTACACTATTTTCACATATACTTTCAGACATATCCAAATTAACAGGCATATATTTTAAACTACCACTAGCAAGGGTGTTTTGGTAAATATTACTAACCTTGAGTGCAACCCCTAATTCAGCAGGCTTCTCCGTTGGATCTGACTCGAGTCCGAATTCGACTTTAACTTGATCTTCTAGCTCCATCGACATCTCGTGAAGCTTGATCAACTGGGTCCACAGCTCATATGCATTCTTGTACTTTTCTAATCTGCATAAAATATTATTAGGTAAAATATTACAAATAATGTTACTTACCTTTTTGTTCAGTTCTGAGTTTTGAGAAGGTTTCCTCAAAATTAGCATATAAACGATGTCTACGCTTCCTAAGAATCATTCCATTAATCGCTTCCAGTAGTTAAAGTCTTCATGATCGTAGGGTGGTGGTTCGCAGGGGTTCCGTCCTTCTAGAAGAGTCATAATTTCTTGCACACAGAGAAACAAACAAAAGATCCCAAGACTTGGTCTTGGATTAGCAGTGCAAAAAAAATAATAATATTTCACTATTTTCGAAAAAACTAATAAAATATTATTAAAATATTAATAAAAAAATATTATTTCAAATTTTTGAAAATGTAATATCTTGTCAATACTAAGCAATGGTGAAGAGATGGCGATGTATTTTTCAAAAATAGTTTTGGAGGGAAAAAAAACGAAAGGCGTATTATTTTAAAGACAAACGATATCTAATTTTTCTTTCAAAAAGTCCCCCCTTTGCCTGATTGGTGGTTGCACCAAATCAGAGTGGTACCTGCTCTGATACCACTTGTTGGATCATGAAATGTCGATAGAGGGGGGGGTGAATATCGATTCAAAAAATAGCGTTAATAAGAGTTAAGTGCAGCGGAATAAAAACTTAGACAAATGAACACGGTGTTTTTACTTCGTTCGGAGCCTGTGACGACTCCTACTCGAAGGCCCGTACTCTGTGAGTACTTTCGTTGGGCAATCACTATCAATTCGAATATTACAGAGTTAAGTACAAGAATTGACAGATAAAGAAAATACCGACAATAGAATTAAAACAAAACCAGCACTGAGTCGGAGAGCTTTTCGTGGCGTCGCAAGAGCACAGAGCAGCAGATCTTGGATTCTCAGTTCATTTTGAAGCTCTACCCTTGCCCCTTCTTTTATATGAAGCTCAGGGCGCCCCGGATCCCTTCCAGGTACCCTGGTGATACCTGGCACGTCCAACCAGTGAGCTCCACGTGGCGACGCGCAATCAGGATAAAACTTGCCTCCCGGGCGCCCGGATCCCCTCCGGGCGCCCGGACCACCTTTCTCCAGAACAGGTCCTTCTCCTGCAAGACAAGGTTAGTCCGAGGCAAGTATAATAAATTTCATGCAAAACAAAGTGTTAGCACAGTTCATGAGTTTGACATGAAAAAGTATGACTTAGATTCCGTCTTCCCGAGACCGGAATCTAGTCACGATCTCGACTTAGATATCCGAAATGGATCTAAGCCGGATCAACGCCTAATGTTCCCTTCGCGGGAACGCGTCCTCACAGTCACTCCCTTCCAGTGACTTACCTTTACTCACCTGCCAGACGTCCGGTCAGCCCTTCGACTTGTCTGAACTTCTCGCCAGCTATCCGGTCAGCCCGTCGACCCGCTTGGACTTCTCGCCAGCTATCCAGTCAGCCCGTCGACCTAGCTGGGCTTCGTGCCAGACATCCGGTTAGCCCGTCGACCTGTCTGGACTTCTCCTGCACACTCGATCAGAGTGTTAGACAACAACAGACTAACATAACATGATTTGTCATTCATCAAAACCTGGTTAAATCGTTAGTGCTAACCGCACCAACACATAGAAATAATAATCGTCTTCATCTCAAAATTATTTGCTTCAACTGAATGTCTTGAAATGCTAGATCGAAAACCCCTAGCATAGGGTGTTGCATAATCCTTTAGTGGTCTATTTGCCATGCTAGAATGTTCTTGTTCTTCTTGTTGTCTTTGCAGAATTTTCCTTCTATAAAAGGTTCTATCTATTTATGGGTTTAGAGGAAGAAGTTCTCCTACAAAGTTAGCTCTTCGCATACACAAGAACAAGATTGCAAGATATATTTATTCAAAAGGAAAATAGAAAGAGAAAAGTTAAATCAAATGGAAAACATAGACAACAAGATTAGAATGCTAGAAATCAAGAATGCAGAATTAGAATTAGAATTAGAATTACAACAAAACAAATTGTCAAAAATTAGAAAGATATGCAAGAATTATGAAAACAGAATTCTAAAAATTAGTTACAACTATGCAAATCAAAAGAAAAGTTATGTTTAGTCTAACTCAATTGATAATCTCTAATGTTATAGCGCAACCCCCGGCAACGACGCCAAAAACTTGTTGACGTTCCACAAGTGTACGGAAATGTAGTAAGTAATAATAAAAGATATCGTATCCACAGGGACTAGAATAACCACTAAATATTTCTCAACGTGAATTAGCTAAACACCTTATCAATGGGTTTTCATAAACTAAGTGCAACTAATGAAAAGCAAACATAGAAATAAAAGAAATAGAAACAAGAATAAGGGCTATGATAAATGGATGTTCTAGGAGTTTTAGTTTCTTTGTAAGGTTAATCAATATAAATGATCTACCAAATCTTATTCCTCAATTGTCCATCATTTGTAGAAGGTTGTCGGTTCTCTCTTGCAATAGACAACTGGCCTAGGACTGAAATCTATACCTAAATGTGATCAATTAGGAACGAATATATGTTGTCCTTACATGGGCTTGCCTATCACGTGCGTCCCTTAGATAATCAACATAAGAATTCATCACTCCTCAACTGCATCAAGATATAAAATATGAATGCATACAATCTATCCTACCCCCTTGAATGACCCTATTTCACCCTCAAGATCATCCCACAAACATCTGTACATGGGCTTGTCTGTCACGAACGTCTCTCGAAAAATCGAATGAGAGATTATCTCTACAAGATCCACATGGTATTCAAACATTTAATCAAGAATGGGAATTAGGTCCAAATCACAACAATCCACACAAGATTGAATAGGTACAAACAGGACAAAATCATAGAAATATGAAATTGGCAAATCCACAAGAGTTTTACATCAATTTATCTTACAAATACTCCCTCCATTCTAGAACAAAGAGATCTAATACATAGAACGAGGAAAGAAATCTGAAAAGAGAAAGATTACAAGCATTTTTGATCCCCAAATCCAAGAAAAGAGAGAGAGAAAGCTTATCTACGATGAAGAATGTCTTTAGATCCAATCCTCAATTTCGGAGTCGATACGTTAAAGAATCTGCCCTTGAATTGCCGGAAAATCCCTCCAAGAAAGTGGAGGAATGCCCAAATCTTACTCTCTCCCAAAGGGGAGAAGATCTCGTTTCATATCATGAAGAAGGCTTTATATAGAAGAGGGGTTTGGGTGCCACACGGCCCCGAGACACGACCATGTGAAGCTCACACGGCTTGTGCTACTCCCCTCTCTGCTCAACTCACACGGCCGTGGTATGCTTTGCCACTGCTCCCCTTTGCATGACCGTGTAGATCTACACGGCCTGCTCTACCTCTGGCTTTGGAACTCTTTCACGGTCGTGTAGTGTACATGGCCAGGGCTTGCTTGGCCTCTGGAAATGTTGCACGATCGTGTAGATCTACATGATCGTGTACTGCTTCATCTTTGGAGGGCTTGCACGACCGTGTAATGCACACGACCATGAACTTCCATTGCTTCAAACCTGGCATGGCTGTGTAATGCACACACGGCCATGGCCACTACCTCCTCTGCTGCAGCCACACGGGTGGTGATCACCACACGGCATGGGCAACCCCCCATGTCAAGGTCATGTGGCACTCAAGCCTCTTCCTTCATCCATTGTAATTTTTGACTCAGACATTATTTCCTCTCCAAAATGGACTCCTACGTAAAGAAAATGCACAAAAGCATATCTTCAAAAAAAAGGAGTAAATATGTTAAAAGCAAAGCTGGAAGTACGAAATTGCATAGATAAAGCATGTGCAAAGTATGTGAATGTGCGTCAAAACATGCTAAACAAGAGTATACAATCTACGCACATCAGAGACAAAATCTAATTACTGCTCTATTTTACTATAATTGTGCTAACTGCTGTTTTGCAGGGTAGTTTAGCTATTATTTTACCTCAGACTAACTCTTTCTTGCAGGAGAAGGGCTTTCTGGAGAAAGCTGGTCTGGGTGCTCGAAATGGATCTGAGCACCCGGAGTTAGTTCGGGCGCTCGAAAGGCAAATTTAATCTCCGCAAGTCGTCACAATGTGGAGCTCACTGGTTGGCTGGGCTACGTCACAGTCTAATCACTCAGAAGGGATCTAGGTGCCCGAAGCATCCTATATAAGGAGGGTGAGCCCTGGAGCAAAGAACAACGACATCTGCTCTACCGTGTTGTGCTCCGATATGGAGGAAGACACTTAAAGTCAACGCGCAAGTTTGAATGCATCACTTACAGACTAGTAATGGAGACCGTGGAATTTATTTAAATAATTCCTCTCCCACTTAGTTATTTAAATCGAGAAATTTTATTCATGCACACACATCACAACACATAAAAACAACATATAAGGCAATAAACATGAAAATAAAATTTCCAACTATTATGGCCTCATCCAACGCTGTCCTCCAATATGCCAACAATAGATCACTGTCCTCCAATGTGTCGCCGATGGATCAAGCCTTCGCGTCTATCTCACTTCCTTCTCCACTGCGCCTCTGGTCCTCAAAATAGCACCACGCATAGAAAAGATACAAGGCGCAATAAAAAATAAAATTTTACATTTATCGATCCTATATTCCATAAAGGAATTTACATGTAATCTAAATCGAACAGAATGTAAAACAACAATAATAATAATACGGCAACCGGTCGTATTTAATTATTACAATCATGCACACACAACGACCTCGACATGCCCGAGGGTTCAAATCACACACAAGCACACAAAAAGCCATAATAGTTGGATCTAGGATACCTGCAACCACAGAGTTAATCTATCTAGCACATCCTACTATTATCCGACCTAGACTTATGTATGAGCAGTGCATAATTTAATCGAAAACCAATCACACAGATGTAACGACCCAATTTTCCCTATTTCAAGTTCTAAAAGTCCATAAAAATATTTGGAAATACCTTTAAAATATTCTAGAGATTTTTAGAAATTTTTAGAGTATTTTTACGTAATTTTTGGAGTTCGTTTGGTATTTTTACCAAGAGAAAGAAGTTTTAAAAAAAAAAGAGAAGAAATATGTTGAAGCCAGGTTTTGAACCCACAACCTCGACCCGAGCCGAACCTCAGCCAAAACCAGCCCAACCAGCTGAGCTACACGATTCTTGTTAACCTTATATGGAGCGAAATATATATATGCAGTAGCTGGAACGTTTGAAATAAATTGGAGAAAAAGGGGCGCGGCTGAGAATCGAAGCACAGACCTCTGGCTTCGAGCGAAGCCCAACGGACCAACTGGGCTAGCGATCGTTGCTAATTAAATAGGCAGCGGCAAATATATAGGCTATAGTTCGAACCAAAAATAACTCTAGTTATAAGGAGAGGATTTAGGTTTCCCGAAACCTAATTTCTTTCTCACCTCTTCTCACGCGGCGTCGGCGATTCCTCTCGGGCAGAAACGAAGCCGCGGCTAGGGCTTCGTCTCCGGCGGCCGGCGAGCACTTTTCTCCAAGAGCTCTTCACACCGTTGAGATCCTCTCGTCGAGGAGAGGTTGTGGGCACGAGGAGGAGCCGAAGGTCGAGCTACCGAAACCCTAGAACCTCTCTTTCTCGGTTGTAAGTCCAAGAAAATGAAGGTGAGTTGCTACTCACCTGCAGTAGGATAGCTCCGAGGTTTATTTCTTGTTAATTTCTTTGTTTTCGAAGTTTTGCTTCCGGTTGAAGTTGCTGCCGAGAATCTCAAAGAAAGGAGATTGATTTGTTTGTTTAGCATGTGGTTTGGTTTCTTCAGGCTTTGTAGTTAGGAATTCGGATTCCTTTTTGATGTAGATCTTCCTGTTGGGATCATAATGGGCATGTTTAGTTCATGTGGAGTTTTACAGATTTCTTGAGATTTTTACTACTAGGAAAGGAACATGAGATAGTATAGATTTATCTTTTCTTTAGCATCTAGTTTGGTTATGGTTTGTAGCCATGCTCTATAAAGGTTTTGGGAGTAGTTAACATAAGTAGGTAATAATGAATTAGTTTGTTTCATGCTCTGCTTGGGTTAATAATACCATGTGCTATAGATGCCATGCTTAAACTTTTCTTTAATTTAGTTTGGAACAGATTTAATAGAATCATTAACCTCACTTTTAGTTCTCCTAGTAGCAGATATAAAGTCATGTGGTTCTTCCTTCTAAAGTTAATTCTAATTCAGTAGGAAAGGAATAAGAACAACCGGTATCTTAGCAATCCAGTTTTGACCAAGTTGTAACAGGCTTAAAGGTTACGATTTTCTTATAAAAGTGTAGCTGTGAATAAGTTTTATATTAGTATTGTTTTAGTTTTACAGTCAGTTTAAATTGGTTGTGTAGCCTTGCAAATCTTGGGTTGTAGTTTTAAGTCATTGTTTGAGTAATGTAGTTCAAATTCTAGAATTTACTTATGTCAAATTGGAGAATGAAGTTTAGATATGCAGATTCATGTTTTTTTTCTTTGGTTAAGCTTTTCAAGTTTAGAGTTGTTTAAGCATATCAGATTTAGAATCTGTTTAACCATTTTCGTTTTGTAGAAGCATTCCTTTATTGGAAATATTAATAAGCATTGTAGTGCAGAATTTTGTAACATTCACAGCGCAGATTTGTATTAGTCTTATATGCAGATTTTCTAGTTTTCATTTGCTATTATTGAGCATGTGCAGTTTTTAATTGCTATGAGTTGAGCATGATCAGTTTTCTTTATTACTAGATACACATGAGCAGTTTCTTTAGTTTTTATTTGCTATTTTAATAAGCATGAACAACCATGTATTCTAGTGGGAAAATAAGAGTTTTATCAAATTCTTTTAGAAGCATTAACAAGTAAAAAAAAGAAAAAGAAAAGAAAGAAAAGGCCAAAGCCTTAAGTAAATCCCAAAGTCAAGATTTTAGGGATTTTAGCACACAAGGTGCTTATTAATATGTCAAGGCATTTAAAGAAGAAGTAAATAAGATAATAAGTATTTTACTTTTAAAGGGCATGTACCGGACACAAGGTCCAAGGGATGGGCTCCAAGTCGCCCCTAGGCACAAGGCCTAGAAGTATCTTAGTAGTTTCGGGATTAGCTATCTCGATTCTTATTAAGAATGCGCGCAAAGTGGTACAATGCCGGGCCCAAGAGAAGTTGATTATTATTTTCAAGTATTAAAGTATAAGTTTTAAACAAGTGAAATAAAAGAATAAGATTAGAGTAAAAGAAGTAAGTTTCACTTTGTTTTAAAGATCAGCAAATTTAGCTTTCTTTTATGCTAGCAGCTTTTACATGTTTAGTTTCTTACATGTTATTTATTTGCTAGTTGATGAGCATGTTTTGCTTTATATGTTAGCATTCCAGTTAGTTTGCTTTCTTTATTAGTTTATGAACATGAGTAGTTATACATGTTATCTTTTCTGTTAGTTGATTTCTTTGCTATTTATGAGCATGAGTAGCTTTACATATTAGCATTCAGTTTTAGCATGTTTTTATTTGTATACATGCATATCGAGTTTTTGTGAGTTAGATAGCGCTCACTAAGCTTTATGCTTATAGACTGCACTTTCTCCTACTGCAGATAAAGAAAAAGGAAAGCTAATATGAAGGAAGGCGACAAGGAGATGCAAGAGGGGTGTGTGATGTCTGCACTATGGAAGTCCTAGGGATCCTTGCGAATAAAATAAATTATGATTTGTTCTTTGAGTTAATTAAGTCTTTATGTGTTAAGGAAATTTGATAACTATTTATAAGGACACTTGATACTGCGTTTGCTATTCAGTTGTGAGTATGGATTAGTTTTCCTTTATTGTTGCTGAGTTAGAATTTTTATACTGCGTGGTTGATTGTTATGTGTTCCAGCCGCTTGTGGCTGAGTATATATACTGCATTTATTGTTGAATATGGTCACCGGTACAAGGGAGACTCTGCCGATATTTTTCAGTAGGGTTTCCATGTGGTTTTTAATCACACCGGTTAAGTAGAGTTAGTAGTTAAGTAACGGTCATCCTTAGAGAGTAGTAGTAGTAAGAAGGGTGGTCGTTACAACAGAACCAGAAAACCTCGCTCTGATACCACTTGTATGATCAAAAAGAATTTAGATATCTCCATAATGGCATGATAATGTCCACTTTGAGCCTAAGCCCTCATGGTTTTGCTCTTGGGCTCTACCCAAAAGGCCTCATACCAATGAAGATATCTTTCTCTTATAAACCTATGATCTTTTCCATGTGTTTTTCAATGTGGGACTATGTTTGTAACCTTGCAACCCCAGCAATCCCCCCCTTAAACAAAGAACCACAGGCTCTCCCCACGTCCAATCCTCGACCCACCAGGTCTTCCTACCCCACCGTCCACCCGACCTATATGGACTTCCTTTCCTAACTGCAACTAGAACTTCCTGCCTAGTGTCTAGTCCTCTTTATCTGAACATAGGAGGCTCACTTTTTTTGTTCAAGGTCCATATTTTACCCACATGGCTCAATCAGACCATAACACTTATGCACAATCGGCGGTTAAACCTTCTGGCAGTTCGGGCTCTGATACCACTTGAAGGGCACTGAAATTCCGTTCCATTCTAATTTCCCTCTGCAAAAAAAAATTATACAAGAACAGAACTCTTCCTAGCAACCCGCATGTTCAATCAAAGATGTGTTCGATCAATCAAGCAAGATCTTGAATGATCAAAGCACACCTTGATCGAAATACAAGATCGCTAGCCTCTTGTGTTGGTATTCAAAATCGATACGCAAAATCAATAAAAAGAAAATATAAACTAGATATGCAGTGGAATTAAAGAACTAGTTGTACCTTTTTTTTGTAGCTAAAGACCACTTGATCTTCTGTTATATTCCTCTCCTCTTCTTGGGCGTCATGTTGGCGACGATTTACCATGAAAAAAACCACCATCCTTCTCTTCTCTTCCAAAACCGCCGACCACAAAAAGGAGTCTCTAGGATGGGGTACCTTCTAATCTTCTTCTTCTTCTTCCTCTCCTTCCTCTTCTTCCTTGCGTTCCTCTTCTTCCTTTTCTTCAAGCCACCGGCTACCAAGAAGAAGAAGTGTCGTCGGCCCCAGCTAGGAGAGGAAAGGGGGCGACCCTTGCAAGGTGAGAAAGGGGCGGCCCTTGGTGGAGGTGGCGCCGGCCCTAAGTGGGGTTGAAGGTGGCGCCGGCCACAAGGAGTAGAAGAGGTGGATGTGGCACCGACCCTAGGTGGAAGAGGGGGCACCGACCATAAGGAGAGAAGAAGATTGTGGAGAATTAGAAAGTTAGGTTTTAGGGGCCATATCCTACTTTTTATAGACTTGCCGTCGGTTACAAGGAAAGAAAAATTAACAAAATTTTGTTTAGAAAAAATCTAAATAAATTATGTTAAACCAAACCAAGTTAAGTTAAATAAAACCAAATTAAGTTAAACAAACCAAGATAAGTTAGACCAAACCAAGTTAAGTTAAACCAAACCAAGTTAAGTTAAAACAAACCAAGTTAAGTTAAACCAAACCAAGTTAAGTTAAACCAAACCAAGTTAAACCAAACCCGGTTATGGATGGGTGGATGCGAGACTTTATATATAGATGCTACAACAGGGACCTAGAGGAGGAATTGGTTTAGATCTCCCGATGGGCTTGGGTTTCCCGTGTTCGCCCCGAACACCCTACTCAAGTCCATCAATAATAACCCATACAACTAAAGGGTTATTATTGAACTACCGTACTAATCTCATATTACAATATGGGCTCCTTCTTATTATGAGTGAGTTAAACTCCCTGTGTTTATGATATCGTATGTCTGCTAATTAAATGAGTTACTGAGAACTCAATTAATTAACATTTAATTCAAAGAGTAGTACCACTCAACTTTATTATCATGTCGGACTAAGTCCACCTGCAGGATTTATATGATAATCCTTATGAGATCCTCAAGGGGGCATCATCAATCTAAATAATTAGGACACAAATTTCTTCTATAATAAAAAACACACCATATAAATAGTATTATCTCTCAAATTACCAGGCATATTGATTTAACGAATAAATCTCAGCCATTGATAAGTTAAAGAAATAAATACTAAGTATACGTGCTTGTTATTATATAGGGATTAAGAGGATGCACATCCATAATAACAGAGGTTTTGTTATTTTATATAGTCAGTACAAATTGAACAACCTCAAATGGTCCTGCTCAATACATACATAGTGTACTAGTGTAATTTTATAGTCAAGACAGAGTAATACCAAATTACAATACAACCGTTCCAATGGTTTGTCCCAATCCATCTTGGTTGTGAGCTACTATTTATTATTTATAAGGAATTGATAACATTATCTTTTGTGTGGCACCACACACCATGTTGTCTACAATATAAATTAAATGGACAACTACATTGACATATATAAAAATATAAAATGAAGACATTTGACCAAAGTGATTCTCATTTCAAAATATTTCAAAACAGATGTTCATACAAAAGCTAGGCTTATATATACATCCCAACAATCTCTCACTTATACTAAAAGATTATGCTACCATAAATGTTACCATATATTTGATTCTCATCCCTTCAACATGCCTATCAAAAGCTCCCGCCGGAAGGGCCTTAGTGAAAGGATCTGGCTGGTTATCTGTTGATGTAATCTTTGAAACAATAACCTCTCCTCGTTTTATGATGTCTCGTATCAGGTGGTGTTAGCTAGAGCCCTAGAGCAAATCATTTGATGATTGTATTTTGGACTTATTGTATCATATTCTATATAAATAAAGGCATTTGGTTTTTGGTTATAAAAGTTACTTGTATTGGTGCCAAATAAACTAAGTATAGTAACGTCCTTGAGTAGAAGGTTCTTACCTATATCAATCGGTTAGTTGAACCGATAGTGAGATGATATAGGGAACACTACTCTAAATCATTCCTAGTTGAGTATTAACATTCAGGGACAATGTTAATGCAATAAGACTAGCATGTATGTCAACTCGATGACTTGATCTCATAAGTCATGGATATAGAGATATCAAGTTGACACATGGGTATACATTAGAGAATGTATAGTGAATGACCCGCCATGAGAAAGTATCATGGATCGTTCTATGAGTGTCATATACTTTCTCATGTGGCTATTAGTATGACTACTAGTCCTTAGACCTGAAGTCACCATAGATCCCTACATTAGGAGTTATGTACTTTGGTTTCGTCAAATGTCACCCATAACAGGGTGGACTATAAAGTCGTTTACTGGGTATGTAACAAATTATGCAGAGGGATGTGAGTGATGTAGATGGGATCTATCCCTCCTATATGACGGGAGAGACATCGGTATTCTTGATAGAGTGAGACCACGAAGTGCATGGCCATGCCCAAATGAGTCAATATAGGATATTGAGCTCATTTGATTTAGTGAGTCTACTTGGAGTTCAAGATTTAGATTGGTCAGAGGATGACACGGTCTATGCCTCACATTGACCAATCTAGATGTCTAGGATAGAAGGACACTTGTCATATATTGTGAGGAGTCACAACTAGTAGTCACAAGGTGATGTTGGATCTCAACATTCTTGTAACTTGGGTAGTAATGATGTGTTGCTAGATACCGCTCATTACTTAAGCTCCTAAATGGGTTTAGGGGCATTGCCAACGTTACAAGAACCTATAGGGTCACACATTAAGGACAATTAGATGGAGATTAGGTTCATATGATGAACTAAGAGACTTGATTCATTTGATGGATCCAATTGGATTAAGAGTAATCCAAATTGGGCTAATTGAGTTAGACTCAAGTTGATTCATGTATACAATGAGTCTAATTTAGATTATGACTCATTAGATCAATTTAATAAATTAGATTCATTATATTAAGTTGGCTTGAATCAAATGGTTAGATTAGATCAACCATGGAAGAGATTTGGTCAAGTTTGACTTGACTTGAGAGGAAGATGAAAAGTCAAGTTAGACTTGACTTTATGCCACCTCATTGGTGAGTTGGCATTGATGTGGACTAATGATGTTACTCCACATCATCATTGAGTGCCACCTCATGGAAGTTACAAAGTCATTCTCTTTAATGGCTTCACATTAATGACACTTAATGCATTAATGTGGAGAGTTACACACATGATGGTGGCCGGCCACTTGAATGAGAAGAATAACTTTCATTTTGAAAATTATTCTCTCATTCATTCCTTCTTTTTCCTCCTTGAGTTCTTCTTGCTCTCTCCCTCTCCTCTTCTTGCCGTGGCCTATCAAGGTGCTAGCACACCTTTGTTTAGGTCCTCTCCATCTAAGTTGTCCGTGTGGATCCTTCTAGAGGACCGTATGCTTGACGGTCTAGAGATCCAGCATTTTGGATGAGCGGGATTCACGTAGGGCGTGCATCAAGGGTATATAACTCTTATCTACTGTAGATCTGAAGTGTGAAACTCGTATTCGTAGTTTTAGAAATTTTTCTTTGCATGGATCCATTGGCTTTGGGGCTTTCGGGATTTTCGCGACGCGAAAAGTGGTTTTCACGGTCCGAAAAATCCAACAGGTGGTACTTGCACTCAATATGTTTACTTGCCTTATGGACTTGTGGTTCCTTCGAGTTTGCTATTGAACCATTGTTGTCACAATAAATTGTGATAACTTTGGGCAAACCAAGAATCACATCTAAGTCCATCAATAAGTTTCTAAGCCATACATGTAACACCCATAGGATCCCTAGAAATTTTACATGAATTTATGCATGATTAAATTGGTTTCATGTCGATTTTTCTTTAAAAATATATATATATATATATATATATATATAATAAAAAGAACCAAAAAGAGGCATAACCAAGGATTGAACCTTGGACCTCTTAGTAAGTGGTTCCATGTTATAACCAGTAGCCCCAGCAGGGGTGTGTTGATATGAAAAGAGGGAAATTATGGTTAAAGGTAAGGAAAGTGAAGGCTCTCTTCACTAAAGAGGAGAAGTCCAAGTTTCCTTCCTCTTCTTACAATGAAAAGAGAGTTTTACTTCCTCCCTTCATTTAGGATGAGTAAAAGAAAAGGGAAGGAAAAATTCATTTTTCCTTCTTCCTTTCATTTGGAATAAAAGGAGAAAAGGAAAGAGAAAATTTCATTTTCTTCTCTTCCTCCTCCCTCCTCCTCTCCACCGAAACCAAACAAACCTCTTCTTGCTCACCATTGCCGATCCAAGCAAAGGAGTTTCTCTCTAGGAAAAGTTTCACAACCAAGGTTACTTCTCTTGGAGAATTAAGCGAGAGATGTAAGTATCCCCTCACCTGCAGTACAATAGTTTTCGTACGCTTTATGTTCAATGGTTGTTGAAAAAAAAGTTAGGGATTTCCTTGAAGTTTCGGCCAAGATAAGGAGTTGTGGTCACTTATGGTTGTCAAGTTTACAATTTATGCTTCATGTTGTAACAAAAAGTCTAGAACCTCACTCTTGAGGTTTCGGCCAAAATGGAACATAAGGTTTAGATCAAAGTATTGAAACCTAAACATGCTTGTTTATGTGTAACGCCCGCCCTTCCAGGGATACTCTGACTGCCCTTAGAGGGACGGGGTTACTTACATTCACCTAACATACTAATGCATATGAACTCATGGCAGCGGAAGACGTACTTAAAAAGTTTTATCATATGCATTTGATTGTCTTAAACATGGCATGTGAATCATAACTTATTAACATTTTACCATATCATAATTATTCTAACATGAGCAAAATCTCATAAGAGCATAACTTACTGGTTCAAACTATCATCATAAGCATAGGGTCCAAACTTAGTTCACATGCACAATTTAACCAAATATAAATTTGAACTTAATTTGATCTATCCACTATGCCACTTCCACACACATCATCATTGCCCTTCCTGCTGCTCCCCTTAATTCATCCATTCCTTGCCTTTATCTGCAGTACAAGGAACATAAAACTATAAGCCCAAAGGCTTAATGAGCTCCTTTCCTACTCAGAAAACATAGAGCACATAACACCACATAGTATGTGAAACAAAGCATATCATAACATAGCATGGAGAATCATAACATAGAACATATAAGAAACATAACATATCATAACATGGCATGAGGGAACATAATGTAAACATATCATCTCATATAAGGAGCATAACATAGCATTGCATGGCATGTGAGTGCATATCATGAACATATCATATCACGTAAGCACATATCATGAAACATATCATATTATGTAAGCATGTATCATAACTCATACCTGTTCATAATAGTGCATAAACAATAATTCATAAAATATGTGCATGTAGATGCAAGATGTATATTTTTTTTTAAAACATGTATCATGGAATGCACATATGCATCATGTCTTTTTTTTATTTTTTTAAAACATATCATATACATACTTGAACATAATATCATCATGAGGGCCCGGCTTGTACCACATACATACATAAATGCGCGCAATCCCTAGGACATGGTAGCTAGCCCCGAACCTACTAGGGATCTAGGTCCGTTTATAGTCCGTCGACTTAGGGGCGTACTAAGGAGCCCATCCCTTTTTACGAGACCCGTTTCATAGACCATCAACCTCGAGGCGCTTATGGAGCCGACCCTTGGTACAAGCCATATAAAATAAAATATCATGTCATCATGCATATCATAGCTTATCATACATGTCATAATTTCTTGTCATATCATGAAGAGAGCTCTTGAGCCCATCTCAAGGGAAGCATCTCTTTGCCATACCATGAAGAGTGCTCTTGATCCCAACTCAAGGGAAGCAACTCTTAGGCTTTTCTTCTTACATAAGCCTTTCATACATATATCATGAAACATAACATGTTCGTATCATACCATAAAGCATAACATGTTATCTTCATAACATCAAGCATGGTATATCATATCATGAAGCATAGAATATCATATCATGAGCATAGCATATCATATCATGAGCATATCATATCATATCATGAGCATAGCATATCATATCATGGAACATAGCTTATCTCATAACATAAGGCATAACATATCATATCATGAGCATAGCATATCATATCATGAGCATAGCATATCATATCATGGAACATAGCTTATCTCTTAACATAAGGCATAACATATCATATCATGAACATAGTATATCATATCATGAGCATAGCATATTATATCATGAGCATAGCATATCATATCATGGAACATAGCTTTTCTCATAACATAAGGCATAACATATCATATCATGAACATAGTATATCATATCATGAGCATAGCATATCATATCATGGAACATAGCTTATCTCATAACATAAGGCATAACATATCATATCATGAGGCATGGAACTTAAACTAATAACATATCAAAGACCATACATCATGAGAAAACATAAGCATGCTTGGTTAGATTCACTCTAGACCAATTTATCCACCTTGGCCGAAACCTTACTAATTGGATTTCCCATTTTTTTCCACTATAAGAAGCATGAAACTAAAGCCACCTATAGATAAATAACCATATATCATAAATGGGCATAAACAAGCATGGTTAGTTTGCAAGACATGGCTCTAAGTCTCTACACTTGCTTGGCCGAACCCTAAGGTGAAGTTCTAAGTTTCATTTGTGTAACATGTAGCATGAAAACTTATTTAACAATATACCAAAGATCATATATCATGTAGAAACATAACTAAGCATGATTAGGTTTCAAAACTTTACCCTAGGTTTGGCATTCCCTCTTGGCCGAAACCTACATTTAGGGTTTTAAGTTTTTCTAATGCCACATGTAACATAATGACTTAACCTATCTTCATACAAGATATCATACCTCATGAGTAAGCATAAATAAACATAATTAGATTTCAAAACTTTCCTCTAAGCTTTGCATTTCACTTTGGCCGAACCTTATAAATGGGGTTTTAAATTTTTCTAATGCAACATGTAACATAATGACTTAACCTCACCATATACAAGATATCATACCTCATGAACAAGCATAAATAAGCATGATTGGGTTTCAAATTTTGACCCTAAGCTTGGTATCATGTCTTGGCCGAAACTTTACACTAGGGTTTCCATCATTTTTGTTACCACATGAAGCATAACAATCCAAGCTATCAACATATAAAAATTCATATATCATGAAGGAGCATAAACAACATATTTCCTTTTCAAAATTTTTTCTCTAACTCTTTTAACCCATCTTGGCCGAAACTTTACATTAGGGTTTTCCTCATTTTTGTTACCACATGAAGCATAAAAACCTAAGCTATCAACATATAAAAATTCATATATCATGAAGGAGCACAACAATTAGATTTTCTTTTCAAAATCTTGCCCTAAACCCTATGATTCATCTTGGCCGAAACATTAGGTTAGGGTTTCTAATTCTTTTAATAACATATAAGGTGTTAAAACTTAAACTAACAACACATGAAAGATCCTACATCATATAAGAGCATGGGCAAGCATGATACCAAAAGAAACTTTGCTCTTAATCTTCCCTTTTTGTCTTGGCCGAAACTTCAAGATGAGGTAAATATATATTTTTTTCTACAACATAAAGCATAACTTGTAAACTTGTAAATCCTAAGTGACCACCAATCTATCTTGTCCGAAACTTTCAAGGAAATTCATAAGATTTCAAAAGCGTTTTCATACAACACAAATTGAAAACTACTTGTACTGCAGTGAGGGGATACTCACATCCTCGCTTGATTTTTCTTAGGGAAGAGACCTTGCTTGTGGAGCCTTCCTAGAGAGGAGCTTCTTGCTTGGGCTTGGCAATGGTGAGGGGAAGAAGCTCTTGGTCACGGTGAGGAGGAGGAGGAAGGGAGAAAAATGAAGATTTTCCTTCATTTCTCCTTTTATTCTAAATGAGAAGAAGAAGGAAAAATGGGTTTTTCCTTCTCTTTTCCTTTACTTCTCCTTTAATGAAAAGAGGAGGCAAGAATCCTCTTTTCTTTTGAGAGGAAGAAGGCAACTCTAACTTCTCCTTCTAAATGAAAGAAACTCTTTTCTTACTCTTAAATATATTGTCACTTCTCTTTCTAACAATATCTTCTCTTGGTCTATTGGTTAACACATACATGTATCTAGTAAGAGATCCAAGGTTCAAACCATGGTCATCTCTTTTTGGTTCTCTTATTTTTATTGTTTTTGCAATTTTACATATAAGGCCTATTTTTTTTATCCATGATAAAAATATCTAAAATCTTTCTAATTACCCTATGGGTGTTGCAGTCCCCCATACCTCATAAAAGTTCGTCCTCGAACTTAAAATAGTTCTGGGTACCTTTGTCTCATATCGTCTTCTCGTTCCCATGTGGCTTCTTCGAACCGTTGATTTTGCCATAGGACCTTTACTAAGGGTACCTCTTTGTTCCTTAGTATTTTGAAACTTCGATCCAATATCTGAACCGGTCGACTTTCATAACTTAGATCCTCTTGCAATTGTACGGTTTGTGGTTCGATCACTTGGTCCATGCTCGGAATACATTTCTTTAGCATCGAAACATGGAACACATTGTGGATAGCTGACATCTCCTGAGGGAGCGTTATTTCGTAAGCCACCTTGCCAACTCTTTTCAGAACTTGATATGGGCCTACATAGCGTGGGCTTAGTTTTCCCTTCTTTCCGAACTTCATTACTCCTTTCATAGGAGCTACTTTAAGGAATACTGCATCTCCGACACTGAATTCTAATGGCCTTCGTCTTTTATCTGCATAACTCTTTTGTCGACTCTAAGCTGTTTCTATTCTTTGGCGGATGTTCTGTATAGCACGGGTGGTGTTGTCAATGAATTCTGTTTGAACTCCCATCCCCTTCTTTTCACCACCTTCGTACCAGCATATAGGGGACCTACATTTCCTTCCGTACAGAGCCTCATAGGGTGACATTCCAATAGTAGCCTGATAACTATTGTTGTAGGCGAATTCTGCTAAACATAAATATCGGCACCAACTCCCTTTGAAATCTAAGGCGCAAGCCCGTAACATGTCTTCTAGTACTTGATTTACCCTTTCTGTTTGTCCGTCGGTCTAAGGGTGGAAGGCAGTACTGAACAATAGCTTGGTGCCAAGGGCTTTCTGAACACATTCCCAAAAATGTGAAATAAAACAACCATCTTTGTCAGAAATAATGGTCTTAGGAATCCCATGTAATCTAACAATTTCTTTGACATATAATTGAGCTAATTGCTCAATAGAGTAGGTCATCTTAATTGCCAGAAAGTGGCCAGATTTCGTCAATCTGTCCACGATTACCCATATAGCATCGTAACCGTTCATCGTCTTGGGTAATCCCGAGATGAAATCCATAGAGATATCTTCCCATTTCCATTCTAGAATTTGAATTGGCTACAGTAATCCTCCAGGTCTCTGGTGTTCTGCTTTAACCTGTTGACAGGTCAAATAGGTACTGACATACTGAGCCACATCTCTTTTCATACCGGACCACCAGAATTTCTTTTTCAGATCTTGGTACATCTTAGTGGAACTCGGATGCATCACATAGGGTATTGTATGTGCCTCTTCCAGTATCTTCTTTCGCAACTCTGGATCCCCGGGAATACATAATCGATCCCTGAGATATAATATTCCACTGTCCGCGATACGGAATCCGTCATTCTTTCCCTCTAAGGTTTCCTGCTTAATTCTTTGGAGGCTTTGGTCACTAGTTTGCTTCTCCAATATATTGTCGAATAATGTCGGTGCTAAGGTCAGGGTAGAGAGTTGCCCGGACATATTTTCGACCCAGTGACACGTAATGTTTCTCGGCTTACCGATAAATTCGACTATTTGTTCGCCTTCAGTATTAGATAACAATTCACATTCAGTATCAGATAAAACTTTAGCATATTAACTAAAATTAGGTAACTGACCTGTGACGACTGTAGAAGCACTTGCCACATCCTCCTTGGTAAGAGAAAAGATCCTGGCGTTCGTCGCTACTGGCGGAGCTTCCAGTCTCCCTTGGCTTATTTGCGGGCCTTCTATCACAGCTTGCATCAGGTGTAGCTGTGGGGGAACACCTCTATTTTGGACATGCTGTGGAGGGGGTGTCTGAATCTGAGTAGGACAGTTTCGAGCCATATGCCCTTCCATTCCACAGTTGTGGCATCTATTTGTGCCTATCCGGCATATTCCTGGGTGCTTCTTCCCGCAGGTGGTACACTGAGGAAATATGAGTTGCTTACTTGTTGGTCCACCGTTGGAGTCAGTCCATTTCTTCCGCTTGCCACTGTGATTTCCTTTCCAGTTGGTTCGGGTATTCTGAGATTTCTGTCCTCCCGGCTGAGTTTGACTCTTGCCATCGCTCATTGCCTTCGGATAGTGTTCTGTGATCAGAGCACTTCTGATTAGTTCTTCGGTGGTCTGCGATCTATTAACTCCGCCGGCTACATTCAGAGCTATCTCAGGTCTGAGCATTTTCAGCATAAGTCTAACCCTTTCTCTTTCAGTGCTAACCAATTCTGGACATAAGCGCGCTAAACGGTTGAATTTCTTGACAGCTTCATTAACTGACAGATCGCCTTGTCGGAACTTGGTAAACTCATCATAATGCCTGTTTGTCACCCTCATATGGAAGAATTCTTCGAAAAATTCCGTCTCAAAGTCTGTCCATCTCATCTGATTTATCTGTCGTTTTGCTTTGACTCGGTCCCACCACATTCTGGCATCGCCCGTAAGGCAAAACGATGCGCATTTTACTTTCTTGTGCTCAGGCCAATCCAGTAACTCCACTATGCTCTCCACAGTCTTGAACCAGGCCTGTGCATCCCATGGTTCACAGTTACCGGAGAAAGCTTCCTGCTTAAGTCTCTGCCACTGAATCAGATATGCCTTCTAACGAACCACTAGAGCTGGGCCTACCGGTGGTGCAGGTGCCAGTGGTACTGGTACAGCTGTAGGTATTATTGGTACTACGTTCTGGTGTCCTGACGGGGTAGCAGGATTCCCCTGTTGATTCAGCAGAGCAGTAATCATCTGCTGCTGTTCCGTAACCTGACGCTGGAGCTCGGTAACTACATGCATCAAATCAGGTGGAGGTGCTGTCTCATCTGCTCTGGTATTACGTCTTTTAGCCATCCTTATCTTCATTAATGACAATAGAGCTAGCGTAAGTTATTATCATTTCTAATCAGACTAACGAAAGGTTATCATCATTTCTAACTATTTGTAAGTTTGTTGTGTTATCATCCCTAACCTACCATCATGCAACCTAAACTAAAACTGTGACTTAAAAGAATAAAGTAAGCATGCATACTACTAAAGCATCATAAATAAAATAAATAAAAATAAATAAACTAAGCATAAGCATCATAAAAAGAAATATACTAAGCATAGGAATTCTTACTTGGAGCGGCAGGATGTAGGCTTGATGTGTGTGTAATGGAAGGTAAACTTGGCTCTGATACCAACCTGTAACGCCCGCCCTTCCAGGGACACTCTGACTGCCCTTAGAGGGACGGGGTTACTTACATTCACCTAACATACTAATGCATATGAACTCATGGCAGCGGAAGATATACTTAAAAAATTTTATCATATGCATTTGATTGTCTTAAACATGGCATGTGAATCATAACTTATTAACATTTTACCATATCATAATTATTCTAACATGAGCAAAATCTCATAAGAGCATAACTTACTGGTTCAAACTATCATCATAAGCATAGGGTCCAAACTTAGTTCACATGCACAATTTAACCAAATATAAATTTGAACTTAATCTGATCTATCTACCATGCCACTTCCACACAAATCATCATTGCCCTTCCTGCTGCTCCCCTTAATTCATCCATTCCTTGCCTTTATCTGCAGTACAAGGAACATAAAACTATAAGCCCAAAGGCTTAATGAGCTCCTTTCCTACTCATAAAACATAGAGCACATAACACCACATAGTATATGAAACAAAACATATCATAACATATCATGGAGAATCATAACATAAAACATATAAGAAACATAACATATCATAACATGGCATGAGGGAACATAATGTAAACATATCATCTCATATAAGGAGCATAACATAGAATAGCATGGCATGTGAGTGCATATCTGTAACGCCCGCCCTCCCTGCTGCCAACAAGGGACGGGGCTACGATACTCTACGTACGTATTACAACGGAAGACTTAAAATTATTTTTCTTAACTTAATTAAAACCGAACTACACTAACATGGTTTCATACCATGATAACAAAATAAATAAAAACTTAACATCAAGTCACCCATATTGTATTACATTTCACAAAACCAAAGCATAGTTCTTAAAGGTTTTAAAGCAGGTTCTTGATTAGTTGCCTAGCCACCGCCACACACATCTTCGTTGCCCCTCCTGCTGCTCCTTTAACTCATCCAGCTTTTTCCTTTATCTGTGGTACAAGGAAAGTAAGCTATGAGCACTCATGGCTCAGTAAGTTCCTTTCCTACTCACTAAAACCAACAATCAGTACATAATCAAATAATGTCTCAACTTAACATGATCTCAACTAGTCATGGCATAACATATCATACTCTTTAAGCATATCATGCAACATAACAAACATTATAACTAGTCATGGGATATTATCTCTTAAAGCATAGCTTGAAACATAACATAATCATGTCATGGCATATCATCTCTTAAAACATAGCATTAAACATAACATAATCATATCATGGCATATCATCTCTTAAAACATAGCATGAAACATAACATAATCATATCATGGCATATCTTAAATCATAGCCTCAACACAACATAATCATAGATTATATGCATCATGATTTTAAAAACATGTATCCGAAAAACATGTGTATGTCTCATGATCTTTTAAAACCATTTTCTTCTTACATATATATACTTGAACATAATATCAACATATTTAGGGCCCCGGCTTGTACCATACATACATAACATAGATGCGCGCGTCCTAAGTATATCCAAGGTAGCAAGTCTTGAATCATACTAGGAACTAGGTCAAGATCACAAAGCATGGCCTAGGGGCGTACTTGAAGAGTCCATCCCTTATTAGCCTAGATCACAAAGCAAGGCTTGGCCTAGATCACAAAGCAAGGCCTAGGGGTGTACTAAGGAGCCCATCCCTTATTAGCCTAGATCACAAAGCAAGGCTTAGCCTAGATCACAAAGCAAGGCCTAGGGACTGATTAGGAGTCCACCCTTGGTACAAGCCTTACAAAGTAAAATAGCATGTATAAAAATGCATCATTTAGTCACATAGCATAGCATAAAAGTATGCATCACTTAGGCATACATTATGTCATAAAAGTATGCATCACTTAGGCATACATCATATCATAAAAAGTATGCATCACTTAGGCATACATCATGTCATAAGAAAGTATGCATCACATAGGCATACATCATATCATAAAAAGTATGCATCACTTAGGCATACATCATGTCATAAGAAAGTATGCATCACTTAGGCATACATCATATCATAAAAAGTATGCATCACTTAGGCATACATCATGTCATAAGAAAAAGTAGGCATATTTTAAACACATAGCACATCATAAAAACATGCATATTCTAAGTACATAGCCTATCATTAAAGCATGCATATTTCTACTCACATAGCATATCATAAAAGCATGCATATTCTAAGCACATAGCATATCATTAAAACATGCATATCCCTATCCACATATCATCTCATAACAAAGGTATAAATCTCAAGCATACATGGTTAAGCATAAGGGTATATCATGTGATTATACCATCATAAGAAACATGGTAACATAGTTAACTTGGGTTCTAAGCTTCCTAAACCCTTGGGTTCCTATCATGGCCGAACCCCCTTAGGTCTCAATTTAGGTAAAAACAACCTCCAAGCATGTGAACCCTAAATCATCATCACATAAATTTCATAGGAAGCATTATAAGCATGATTAACTTGGTTTCTAAGTTCTCCAAGTCCTTAAACTCATGTGGCCGAACCCTATCAGTATATAAACAAGGTCCCAAATGTCATGAAAGCATGGAAACCTTAAACCATATTTATAGCATTTTTTTTCAAGTAACATAGTAAGCATATTGAGCTAGTTCCTAAGTCCTTCAAGCCCTTAACGTATGCCTTGGTCCATTAGGGCTAAAAACAAACATACAAGCATGTGAACTTGAACTAACATCATGTATAAATTCATAACAAGACATCATACAATAGGTATGGCCGAAACTTACCCTAGCCTCATTTAGGTCACTAAACAACATATAGTATGAGAACTTGGTTTTCTACTTATCATATTTCATGTAGAGTGACATAAGCATATTTAATTTTTGTTCTAGGGTTTCTAGGGCATTTATCCCTTCATGGCCGAAACACACAATGATCCATTTAGGTCATGGAAAAATTATACAAATATGTGACACAATCAACACCTTATCATATTTTCATAAGAAGCACTTTTAACACATATGGTTTCATTTCTAAGGTCTCTAGGTCTTTTAAACCCTACTTGGCTGAAACTCACAGAATATAAACATGCTTCAAATAGCCTAAAAGCATGAGAAATTATACAAGTTTCATAGCATGTATAAAGACAAGCATATTAAACATACTTGTGAATTGTGTCTTAGGCTTCCTAGGTTTCTTTCCCTTTTTCTTTTATTTTTCCTTATGGCCGAAACCTACCAATCTCTAAACTAGGTTTTAAGTGGCCTAAAGCATGGAAAACCTAAGTAAGTTTCATGGCAAAAATTACTAAGAACATCATATACAAAGTTGGTTCATAAACAAGCTAGGACCCTTGTGATCTTACATGTCATATATCATGTAACTAATTTTCTATACTCAATTTAAACATAAGAGAATTAAACAACTTTCATATCATAATATCACAGAGGTCTTGAGCATATTAGAATTTTGTTCAAGTTTTTCTAAACTATCCATCTTATCATGGCCGAAAATCTAAAATAAGAGTTCATGAATTTCTAGCAATGTACAACATGCAATTCTTTAAGAGAACTCTATATTCTATGATACAAACATGGTTATTTAAATTTAAAGGTCTTCCTAACCCTAATCCCTTTTCTTGGCCGAAACATATAAATGGATTTCTTTGGTTCCAAGTAACTTTCAAGCAAGAAAACCAATAAAAACCCTTAGTAGTTCATGGGAGAAATTTTGTACTAGTTTAGTTAAACAATATTTTTTTTCCCTAACCTCCTTAACATATTTTTGGCCGAAATTCTAGGGATAGGTACTCCTCTGATCAAGCATCATTCAAGTATAAAAACATGAAGAAAATCCTTCCTACATAGCATAGAAAGAATATCATGAAATAAAGACTTGTTTAAACCATCCTAGATTTGAAAACCCTTTCTTTAGCCGAATTTTCTTAAATTCTTTTCTAGGTTTTCTAATCCTTATAGAATCCGAAAATCACATAAAAGCCTTGTACCACAGGTGAGGGGAAGCTTACATCCTTTTCGCTTGTGGATCTAAGGTATGGTGAAGAAGAAATAGCCTCTTCTTCTAGTTCCTTTTCCTTTGATTCCTTTGCTAAGTCCTCCTTGTATCTTAGGCTTTCTTAGGAAAAAAACTTGGCTTTGGGGCCGAAGATGGAGGAGAGGGGACTGTGGTGTTCTCGGTGAGGGAGAGGATGAATGAGAGAAAATGAGAGAAAAATAGTTTTCTCTTTTTTTGCTCCCTTTTATGTTAAGGGGGAAGAAGTAGCAAAATTGATTTTTGCTTTCCTTCTCCCTTAACCCATTTTCTATTTTTTTTTACATTTATTTTATTTTCTATTTATTCTCACCATTCATGATAAAATAAGGGGGAATGAATCCCCTTAATCCCTCTTTAAGTTTTCGGCAAAATCAAAGAGGAAGAGGGAGAGAAAGGGAGGAAGGCAAGTTGCCTTTCTCTTGCTCTTTTCTTGTTTTCTTTTGGCTAGCTTTTACTCTTACCTTTATCATGAGTTTCCCTCCTTTGCTATCAATATCTTCTCTCTATCCCAATTGGTTTCTACTAATTAACTCTATGAATTATAATATAAGAGGTTCAAGGTTCAATCCTTGACCTTCACTTCTTTTTATTTCATTTTATTTCTTTTTGCTTCAACTCACTTCCTATTATTTTTCTAAGGCAAAATCGCACATTCATATATTCATCTTACAAGTTTAGTGGGTATTACAATATCATGAACATATCATATCATGTAAGCACATATCATGAAACATATCATATTATGTAAGCATGTATCATAACTCATACCTGTTCATAATAGTGCATAAACAATAATTCATAAAATATGTGCATGTAGATGCAAGATGTATATATATATTTTTTAAAACATGTATCATGGAATGCACATATGCATCATGCCTTTTTTTTGTTTAAAACATATCATATACATACTTGAACATAATATCATCATGTGGGCCCTGCTTGTACCACATACATATATAAATACGCGCAATCCCTAGGACAGGATAGCTAGCCCCGAACCTACTAGGGATCTAGGTTCGTTCATAGCCCGTCGACCTAGGGGCGTACTAAGGAGCCCATCCCTTTTTACGAAGCCCGTTTCATAGACCATCGACCTCGGGGCGCTTATGGAGCCCACCCTTGGTACAAGCCATATAAAATAAAATATCATGTCATAAATATCATGTCATCATACATATCATAGCTTATCATACATGTCATAATTTCTTGTCATATCATGATGAGAGCTCTTGATCCCATCTCAAGGGAAGAATCTCTTTTCCATACCATGAAGAGTGCTCTTGATCCCAACTTAAGGGAAGCAATTCTTAGGCTTTTCTTCCTACATAAGCCTTTCACACATATATCATGAAACATAACATGTTCGTATCATAACATAAAACATAACATGTGATCTTCATAACATCAAGCATGACATATCATATCATGAAGCATAGCATATCATATCATGAGCATAGCATATCATATCATGGAACATAGCTTATCTCATAACATAAGGCATAATATATCATATCATGAACATTGTATATCATATCATGAGCATAGCATATCATATCATGAGCATAGCATATCATATCATGGAACATAGCTTATCTCATAACATAAGGCATAACATATCATATCATGAAGCATGGAACTTAAACTAATCACATATCAAAGACCATACATCATGAGAAAACATAAGCATGCTTGGTTAGATTCACTCTAGATCCATTTATCCACCTTGGTCGAAACCTTACTAATTGGATTTCCCATTTTTTTTCCACTATAAGAAGCATGAAACTAAAGCCACCCATAGATAAATAACCATATATCATAAATGGGCATAAACAAGCATGGTTAGTTTGCAAGACATGGCTCTAAGTCTCTACACTTGCTTGGCCGAACCCTAAGGTGAAGTTCTAAGTTTCATTTGTGTAACATGTAGCATGAAAACTTATCTAACAATATACCAAAGATCATATATCATGTAGAAACATAACTAAGCATGATTAGGTTTCAAAACTTTACCCTAGGTTTGGCATTCCCTCTTGGCCGAAACCTACATTTAGGGTTTTAAGTTTTTCTAATGCCACATGTAACATAATGACTTAACCTATCTTCATACAAGATATCATACCTCATGAGTAAGCATAAATAAACATAATTAGATTTCAAAACTTTCCTCTAAGCTTTGCATTTCACTTTGGCCGAACCTTATAAATGGGGTTTTAAATTTTTCTAATGCAACATGTAACATAATGACTTAACCTCACCATATACAAGATATCATACCTCATGAACAAGCATAAATAAGCATGATTGGGTTTCAAATTTTGACCCTAAGCTTGGTATCATGTCTTGGCCGAAACTTTACACTAGGGTTTCCATCATTTTTGTTACCACATGAAGCATAACAATCTAAGCTATCAACATATAAAAATTCATATATCATGAAGTAGCATAAACAACATATTTCCTTTTCAAAATTTTTGCTCTAACTCTTATAACCCATCTTGGCCGAAACTTTACATTAGGGTTTTCCTCATTTTTGTTACCACATGAAGCATAAAAACCTAAGCTATCAACATATAAAAATTCATATATCATGAAGGAGCACAACAATTAGATTTTCTTTTCAAAATCTTGCCCTAAACCCTATGATTCATCTTGGCCGAAACATTAGGTTAGGGTTTCTAATTCTTTTAATAACATATAAGGTGTTAAAACTTAAACTAACAACACATGAAAGATCCTACATCATATAAGAGCATGGGCAAGCATGATACCAAAAGAAACTTTGCTCTAAATCTTCCCTTTTTGTCTTGGCCGAAACTTCAAGATGAGGTAAATATATATTTTTTTTCTACAACATAAAGCATAACTTGTAAACTTGTTCATCCTAAGTGACCACCAATCTATCTTGTCCGAAACTTTCAATGAAATTCATAAGATTTCAAAAGCGTTTTCATACAACACAAATCGAGAACTACTTGTACTACAGTGAGGGGATACTCACATCCTCGCTTGATTTTTCTTAGGGAAGAGACCTTGCTTGTGGAGCCTTCCTAGAGAGGAGCTTCTTGCTTGGGCTCGGCAATGGTGAGGGGAAGAAACTCTTGGTCACGGTGAGGAGGAGGTGGAAGGGAGAAGAATGAAGATTTCCCTTCATTTCTCCTTTTATTCTAAATGAGAAGAAGAAGGAAAAATGGATTTTTCCTTCTCTTTTCCTTTACTTCTCTTTTAATGAAAAGTGGAGGCAAGAATCCTCTTTTCTTTTGAGAGGAAGAAGGCAACTCTAACTTCTCCTTCTAAATGAAAGAAACTCTTTTCTTACTCTTAACTATATTGTCACTTCTCTTTCTAACAATATCTTCTCTTGGTCTATTGGTTAACACATACATGTATCTAGTAAGAGATCCAAGGTTCAAACCTTGGTCATCTCTTTTTAGTTCTCTTATTTTTATTGTTTTTGAAATTTTACATAAGGCCTATTTTTTATATTCATGATAAAAATATCTAAAATCTTTCTAATTACCCTATTGGTGTTACATTATGCTCCTTCATAATACATGATTTATTACATGTTGTTAGTTAAGTTTTCATACTACATGTTGTATAAATAAAACCTAGAACCTTACCTTAGGTTTCGGCCAAAATGGAACATAAGGTTTAGATCAAAGTGTCGAAACCTAATCATGTTTGTTTATTCTCCTTCATGATACTTGACCTATTACATGTTGTTAGTTAAGTTTTCAGGCTACATGTTGTATAAACAAAACCTACAACCTTACCTTAGGTTTCGGCCAAGATGGAACATAAGATTTAGAGCAAAGTGTTGAAACCTAAGCATGCTTGTTTATGATCCATCATGATACATGATTTATTACATGTTGTTAGTTAAGTTTTCATGCTACATGTTGTATAAACAAAACCTAGAACCTTACCTTAGGTTTTGGCCAAGATGGAACATAAGGTTTAGAGGAAAGTATTGAAACCAAAACATGCTTGTTTATTCATGAT
Source organism: Zingiber officinale (assembly GCF_018446385.1). Taxonomy (NCBI): domain Eukaryota; kingdom Viridiplantae; phylum Streptophyta; class Magnoliopsida; order Zingiberales; family Zingiberaceae; genus Zingiber; species Zingiber officinale. The sequence goes on along the minus strand of NC_056006.1, from coordinate 54,836,864 downwards.
ACATGATTTATTACATGTTGTTAGTTAAGTTTTCATGCTACATGTTGTATAAACAAAACCTAAAACATTACCTTAGGTTTCGGCCAGGATGGAACATAAGGTTTAGAGCAAAGTATTGAAACCTAAACATGCTTGTTTATGCTCCTTCATGATACATGATTTATTACATGTTGTTAGTTAAGTTTTCATGCTACATGTTGTATAAACAAAACCTAGAACCTTACCTTAGGTTTCGGCCAAGATGGAACATAAGGTTTAGAGCAAAGTATTGAAACTTAAACATGCTTGTTTATGCTCCTTCATGATACATGATTTATTACATGTTGTTAGTTAAGTTTTCATGCTACATGTTGTATAAACAAAACATAGAACCTTACCTTAGGTTTCGGCAAAGATGGAACATAAGGTTTAGAGCAAAGTATTGAAACCTAAACATGCTTGTTTATGCTCCTTCATGATACATGATCTATTACATGTTGTTAGTTAAGTTTTCATGCTACATGATGTATAAACAAAACCTAGAGTCTTACCTTAGGTTTCGGCCAAGGATGAACACAAGGTCTAGGGAAAGGTTTTGAAATCCAACCATGCTTGTTTATGCTTCTTCATGATGTATGATTTTCTATACAATGTTAGGTTAAATTTCCATGGCTTATGTTGCATGAAAAACCTAGAAACACCACCTTGAGGTTTCGGCCAAGGTTGAAGATTAGAGTTAGAACCTCACTTATCGTTACCAAAGGACTCACTTGCTTTGCTATGTAGGTTGCAAAAGTTTCATGCTTAAAATTGATTAAAGGAAAATTTAAAACATGCCTTCATGTTTCGGCCAAGATATGAAGAATGAGGTTAAGAAGCTACCTAGGGTTCCTAAGGTCTTACATGCTATGATTAATGATTATGAAGACTTAGGTAGTTGATTTCATGTATCCATGTTGTTTGAAAATCTATGATGTATGTTTATATGTTTCGGCCAAGCATGATTTAGGGCTTGTAAGAAGTTTCAAAAACCTTAACCATGTATGATGTTGACTCTCATGATATGATATGAATTTTTATGTCACCATGTTAATTGATATGTGCACTTCATGTTATCATGTTATGTTTTTATGAGATGCTATATAATGTGCACTTCATGTTATCATGTTATGTTTTTATAATATACTATATGTTCTGCACACTTGGTGCCATCATGCTATGTTTATGCAAGGCTTATGTAAGATGAAAAAGCCTAAGAGATGCTTCCCTTAAGTTGGGATCAAGAGCACTCTTCATGATATGACAAGAACATGAAATGTTATGATATGACAAGAACATGATATGTTATGATATGACATGATATGACATGCTATTTTACTTTGTATGGCTTGTACCAAGAGTGGGCTCCATAAGCTCCCCTAGGTCGATGGTCTATGAAACGGGCCTAGTAAAATGGATGAGCTCCTATGTTGCCCCTAGGTCGATGGTCTGTGAAACTGGCCTAGTTCCTAGTAGGTTCAAGATTAGCTACCTTGAATCTATTTAGGATGCACACATTTATGTATGTATGTGGTACAAGTCGGGCCCTCATGTTGAGATTATGTTTAAGTATGTATATGATATATGTTTTCAAAAGGACATCTTGCATATACTCATTTCATGATACATGTTTTCAAAAGAACATCTTGCATCTACAAGTTCATGTTATATGTTTTTCTTTATGCTTCTTAAAGATGCTCTTGAAATATGTCTATGATGTTTATATGATCATGTTACTACTTTATGTTTATGCTCTCACATGATATGATATGACTTTATGTTTATACTCTCACATGATATGATATGACTTTATGTTTATGCTCTCACATGATATGATATGACTTTATGTTATGCTCTCACATGTTATGTTATGATTTACCAGATGAACATGTTATCACTTTATGTTCATGCATGAATCATGGTTTTTATGAGTATGAAAGGGACTTACTAAGCCTATGGGCTTATAGTTTTTATGTTTCCTTGTACTGCAGAAAAAGGAAAGGAATGGCTAAACTAAGAGGAGCAGCAGGAAGGGCAAGAGTGTGTGTGGCAGTGGCACGGTGGAAGAAAACTGCTACATGTTTTTAAGTTCTAAGTTTGCATATGAACCATGTGTTGCCTTTATGCTTTGATAGTACATTAACTAGTATGGATAGTTATGCACTTATGTTCTTCATGTTTCATGCTAGTATGCTTATGATATCATGAATTATGTTTCAAGTAGTTGGTATTAATTAAGTTGTATGCATGAATACTAGTAAGTCTACTTGTTCAGTATGATAAGCATGATGATTAGTGTAGAAAAAATATTTAAATAATTGTTTCCGCTGCTATGATTTTATATATATGCACATATGTAAGTAAGTAACCCCGTCCTTCCTTAAGCAGTGGGAGGGCGAGCGTTACAATACAACTTCTTTGGCTGCCTCAGAGCCTGCCACATACTTAGCTTCCATGGTGGAGTCTAAAATGCATTTATGCTTAAGACTCATTCATGCTATGGCTCCACCTCCCAAAGTAAACACATACCCCGAGGTTGACTTACTATTGTCCCTATCTGATTGGAAGTCCGAGTCCGTGTCACCCACAATGAGTAAATCATCTGCCTGGTAAACCAGCATATAATCTCTAGTCCTTTTCAGGTACTTTAATGTATGCCTTACGACAGTCCAATGTCTCGGTCCTGGGTTACTTTGATATCTACTAACCATGCCCACGATAAAACAGATATCCGGTCTCATATATAACATCGCATACATTAGGCTTCCTATAGCCAAAGCATAATGAATTGCCTTCATCTCCTCTATCTCCTTTGATGTCTTAGGACACATCTCTTTAGATAAAGGTGTTGGCACTACTCGGAATTCCATTTTGTTTCCCCTGTACAAAAAATTTGTACAAGTACAGAACTTTTCCTAGCAACCCATGTGTTCTTTGAAAAGATAATAGATTGCAAATAAAACTTAACATTATTAATCTAAGTTCAACTCATGTGTTCTTCAGAAGTTAAACCATATTACAGAAGTTGATTAAATATCTATTTCAAGGATTAGCTTCCAGGTCCTTGGCGAGGCACTCGCCCTTCTTGGTTATGGGATCATCCACCACTTCCTAGATAATGTCTTTCAAAGAAATTGAATATTTAAACTCCTTAAAGTAAACCCTAGGTTTAACTATAGAGAACTCAATTGAAGCACAAAATTGATAGCCTCTTGTGTTGGTATCTCAAGATCCATACAAAGAAAAACTAAACTAGTTTCTCTACGTAATAAAGAACTAGTTGTACCTTTTTTCGTAGACAAAGACCTCTTGATCTTCTGCTGTATTCCTCTCCTCCTCTTGGACATCGTGTGGGCGATGATCAACCAAGAAAAAACATTCGAACCTTTTCTTCTTCTCCTCCAAGCACCGCCGGCCACAAAGATTGAAGCAAGGTGCCGCCGACCTCAAGAGAAAGAAAACAACAGAAGAGGTTGGTAACACAAGAGAATAAAAGAAAGAGAGCTTAGGTTATATTATTGGGCACCACCTTCCTCCTCTTTTATATTCTTTGCTAGCGGCTAAAAAGGAAAGTTTTAACAAAATTTTCCTTTTATTTGCTATTGTGGATGGTGACAAAAAAAAGGAAAGATTTTAACAAAATTAAAATCTCCCTTTTAAACTATTGTAAATAGCTATAAAATGAAAGATTATAACAAATTTTTTTTAACAAAATCTTCCTTTTATTCCTATAATGATTGGTTATAAAAAATGAAAGATTTTAACAAAATTAAAATCTTTCTTTTAAACCATTGTAGATAACTACAAAAAAGAAAAGATTTAATAAAATTAAATTTTTTCTTTTAATCCTTTGTAGAAAGCTATAAAAGGAAAGATTTTAATAAAATTTTATTTTAAATAAAAACTTCCTTTTCTCTTCTATTATGGATGGCCCCATGCTTGGGCACCAAGCATGGCTTGGCCAGCCCACATCTTGGGCACCAAGCAAGGCTTGGCCGGCCCATTGCTTGGGCACCAAGCAAGGATGTGGCCGGACCCTTGCTTGGGTAGGAAGGAAAATCAAAATGGGTGATTGCGAGGCTTTATAGAGGTTATAGCAGGGACCGAGAGAAGGAGTTAGTTTTGGGCCTCCTGATGAGCTTGAGCTTCCTGTGTTTAGCCCGAACATCCAACTCAAGTTCATCAATAATAACGCATACCACTAAAGAGTTATTATTGAACTACCGTACCAATCTTATATTACATTATGGGCTCCTTCTTATCAAGAGTGCGTTAATCTCCCTATGTTTAAGATATCGAATGCCCATTAATTAAATGAGTTATTGACAACTCACTTAATTAATATCTAGCTCCAAGAGTAGTACCACTCAACTTCATTGTCATGTCGGACTAAGTCCACCTACAGGGTTTACTTGACAATCCTTATGAGCTCCTCAAGGGGACATCATCAACCTAGATAACTAGGATACAATTTCCTTCTATAATCATCAACACACCATATAAATAACATCAATTCTCAACTTATCGAGCCTATTGATTTAACGAATAAATCTCACCCTTAGTTAAATTAAAGAAATAAATACTAAGTACATGTGCTTGTTATTATATCAGGATTAAGAGTATGCATATCCATAATAATAGAGATTCTGTTCTTTTATGCAGTCAGTATAAAAGGAACAACCTCAAATGGTCCTGCTCGATACACACATATTATACTAGTGTAATTTTATAGTCAAGATAAACTAATACCAAATTACACTACAACCATTCCAGTGGTTTGCCCCAATCCATCTTGGTTGTGCGCTATTATTTATAATTTATATGAAACTGATAACATGCTCTTCTGTGTGACATCACACACCATGTTATCTACAATATAAATTAAATAGACAACTACTTTTAACTAAATGCATATATTTCACCAATGTGATTCTTATTTCAAAATAAATGTTTATACAAAAATCTAGGCTGTTAGTATACATTCTAACAATCTCCCACTTATACTAAAAGGGTATGCTACTATATATGTGTTGGTGTGGGAAGCATTTGACGATCGAACTAGTGTTTTGATAATGGCAAAGGATTCAAAGTTAAGGTTATATGTGATCTAACAGTTTGAATGAGCTTGCAGGAAAGTCCTAAGTATACTTTGGCAAAAGTCATAACTGAGGTCAGGCAAGTAAAAACCCTAGGGGCGATAACCCTAGATCGTAGGGGGTGGAAACCCTATGCGGGAAGTCTTGGTGGGTCGAGGGCTTCAGGCAAAAGTCCTAGGGGGTGGTAACCCTAGGTGGAAATTCCTGATGTCGCAAACCAGGTGGAAGACTGGACGGGTTGGGGAGCGGGCATCCAGCAGAAAGTCCGGAAGCATCAAGCACTGAGCAAAAGTCCAGTCGATCTGAAGGATCGCACTGGCAACAGGTAACTCTCCTAAGAGGAGTAGGTCAGGACGCGTTCCCCGCAGAGGGAACAATAGGCGTCGAGTCGACCTAGGATTTCCAGTTAGAAATCCGAAGTCACACCCGGACAGTCCAGAGACTGTCAAACACCTTTCTTATCATATTTATGTGTTCTAACCTTGACTTGCAGGGTATATGTGTATTTTGTTGACTAACACATTGTGCAGGGGCAAAAGAGCACACTTCACCTAGGATGAACAGTGTCTGAGGCGCGCCTCCATGGACCTTGGAGGCGCCTCGGGTGCAAGCCGAAGCCAGCTGTGCAGAGGAGCTGGAGGCGCCTTCATGGGGACTGAAGGCGCCTTGGGCCGCGGCTTGGAGGCGCCATGGAGTGGCGTTGAAGGCTCCTTCAGGTGGATAATGAGCTGCGGTCAAAGCCTGATCGACAGCGGCTGAGTCGGGATAAAACCTTGGGTTGGAGGCGCCTTGGAGCTTAATGGAGGTGCCTTGAACACCCTTTATAAGGGGGGTTCGACCAGTAGTCTAGGACAACACCTTGTAAGCGATCCTTTTACAACAAGCTACAAACGAGAAGTTCCCCAAGTGTTGTAGCAACATCCCGATGACCCGGAACTCCAGATTTGATATTCTTGTTGTCGGTATTGCTTTCTTTATAGTTCAAATAGTAATTAGTTTGTAATAACTTTTCGAGCTTATAGTTGTTGCCCACCGGAAGCGATCAACGATCGTGGGCCTTGGAGTAGGCGTCGCCACAAGCTCCGAACCAAGTAACTCCTTGTGTCTTTGTGTGTGATTGTCCTTTTAATTTCCGCTTCGTTTATCACTCGTGTTTTAAATCGAAGAAAATAGCCACGAGTACTATTCACCCCCCTCCCTCTAGCGCTTCTCGATCCAACAATTGGTATTAGAGCGGGGTTGCTTCGATTTGGTGTAACCACCAATCAAGCATTTTTTATGGTTATTTTCAGTTTTACGGAGTCAATTAGAATTAGCTTAATATATACATTCTAATTCTTTTTACGAATCGATTTTTGCTCGAAATTGGTGCAACACCACTCGAGCTCGTTATTTTAACTTTTTCTCGCACTACTAATTCAAGAATTTGTCTTGGGACATTTTTTTTTGTATTTGCATATTAATTAAAAGGCCCAGCAAGAGGGATACATTACCGTTGATCCCTCGCTCTTCACCGGAGAAGATTTCGGGTACTGGAAAGGACGGATGGAAACTTTCCTAAAAATACGTAGATGATCGTCAAGACTGGATTACAACTGCCAACCGACGAAGACGGCAAGCCTCCACCCTGTGAAAACTGGGAACCAAATCTAATCAAGAAGGTGGATGCCAATACTAGAGCCACCTGCACCCTCCAATGTGGCCTGACCAAGGAGGAGCTCAACAGAGTTGGACCATTCTCCAACGTAAAAGAGCTATGGGAGAAGCTGATCGAACTCCACGAGGGCACCTCCGACACCAAGGAAAGCAAAAGAGATCTATTATTTAATAGATTATATAATCTAAAAATGCAGGAAGGACAGATAGCAAGTCAACTCCACACATGGATTCAAGACATTCTCAACTCCCTCCATGCGATCGGACAAAAGGTCGAGAACAGAGACATAATAAGGTACGCTCTCAACGCGTTTCCGAGGAGTACATTGTGGGCATCAATGGTAGATGCTTACAAAGTCTCCAAGGACTTATCTTCCATTAGACTAGATGAGTTGTTTTCTGAATTCGAACTACATGAGCAGACTAATGCACAGCCAACCGAGAAGGGCATTTCTTTGATTGTTGGTACAAGCAGAACACGTGAACCAAGAACATGGCAAAAAATAGAACTAGAGTCGGAAGAAGAACCCGACTTAGACGATGAAGACGACGAACTAACAACAGAACTTGTGAACCTTGTGAAGAAACTGTACAACAAAAAGAAGGGTTTCAACAAGAGAGACCTAAAGAAGGCAGTACAATCCAAGGAGAGTCAACCAAGCTCAAAAGTCAAGTTCGAGGTAATTTGCTACGGGTGCAATCAGAAGGGGCATATCAAGGCCAACTGCCCAAATCAAAAGGAAGCAAAGAAGCAGAGAAAGAAGAAGGTGCTAAAAGCAACTTTTGAGGAATCTTTAGAAGAAGATACTTACAACGAGCTCAACCAGACGTGCCTCCTCGGACTGATGGCCCGGGATCAAATCAACGTGTCCCAGAGCGAGAGTGAATTAGAAGCTGAATCGGAAAGAAGCCACGGATCCGTATCCGTTTCCGAAGGGCCTGACCCTACTATAAGTATTCCGCGATTAAATAATTTATTTAATTATTTATTACGCAAATTATGAAAATCAAACATTCGGGTCAAATCACTTCTAAAGGAAATAACAATCCTTAAAGAAGTGACTAACTCCAAAACCTTGCCTGACCGAGTTTAGACTGGAAATTCAACTCAAGTCCAAAAGCTTGAGGAAGAAAATTCTAGTCTGAAAACTCATGTCAAGGATTTGGAGAAGACCTTAGAACGGGTTTCTTTGGGGTCCATGAACCTTGACCTAATTCTTGGGACACAAAGAGTCGTTTATAATAGAACTGGACTAGGTTTCAAAACCAAGAAGAAATATCGATCCTATCTATCCTTAGTCAACAAACCAAATAGTAAACTAGTCCAAGCATGAGTTCCCAAGTCTAACTTGATCAATCAAGTTGGACTTGGTAAGTATTGGTCCCCAAGGATCAAGTACATTACCTTGATAAACCTTATCGAGGCTATGATCCAGGAGGAGCAAAAAGAAAAATTATTTTAATTACTATATAATTAAATAAATAAATAAAAATTATCTTAACAAATAAATTTAAAGGAATATAATTCAAAATTAAAACTTTAACAACAAGTTAAAAGGAAAATCAATAATGGAGGCTCCAAAATAGCTAGCACCTCCAAAAGGAATCTACTCGATAGGGTAACCAAATGCAACCTACCCGGCAGGGTAATTAGGGCTAGAATAAAAAGGGCTAAGTTTAACTTGAACCAAGGTACTAGTGATATATTGGATGATAGTACGTTAGGAAAGCTTAGTCTATGCATGTCTAGGAAGATATGGCTTTGACCTGGTAAGTGGAACTGACCGAAGCTACCTTTTATGGATCCTAACCAGTTAGACCAAGGTTTTGTACTAAGTCGAGTGGATAAGAATATTTAGAAAATCTCGAAGGCATGGTTACTTTAATGATGTCCAAGTGACTCACCATAGCCCATAAATTTATCCAAAGAATGCCTATTTGTTGAGCCCAAAGCTAAACCTAAATCTAACATAAAGTTAAACCAAACCCTATAATTGAACCGAATTCATCTCACAAAATTATAGGATCCCCTGATTAAAAAACTTAGATCGGGTGAGATTGTTAAGAATTAAAATTGAAATTAAATTTAAATTCATTTAAATTAAATTGAAAATAAATTAATTCAATTCAATTAAATTTAAAAATGTTTAAATTAATACTTTTTAAATTTAATTAATCTAATATTTTTTTAATTAACTTAAAACTTTTTCAAATCAACTTAAAGTTTTCAAATCAACTTAAATTAAATCAAATTTAATTAACTTAAATATTTTTCAAAATTTAATTAACTTAAATATTTTTCAAAATTTAATTAGCTAAATATTTTTCAAATTTAATTAACTTAATGTTTTTAAAATTGAATTAACTTAATATTTTCCAAATTTAATTAACTTAATATTTTCTCAAATTTAATTAACTTAATATTTTTCAAATTTAATTAACTTAATATTTTTAAAATTTAATTAATTTTATATTTTTTTAAAATTAATTAATTTTTTCAAAATTAAGTAAACTAAAAATTTTTCAAAATAAATTAACTGCATTATTATTTTCAAAAAGTTCATCATTCAAAAAAAAAAAAAAAGGTTTAAGGTCTATCAAAGGCGCCTCCCACTCAAGGGAGGCGCCCTTGACAGCGGCGGGAAAACTCCCGCCAACCCCGTTTAAGGCGCCTTAACACAAATATATGGCGCCTCGAAGAGCCTGTTTAAGGCGCCTTACCACGCATATAAGGCGCCTTAAACCCGAAGTTTTCTCACCGAACAGAAAGACTTCTGTTCATTTTTTTGCCTAATTTCTCCACTAGTTTCTCGTGCCGATTTCGCCTCTAATCCATCAACCAAGGCACCTTCAACCCAACACTTCCCTTTCTACACCTAACAATGCCTCCTAGGTATACTTTAAACTACTCTTAATCATCTCCTACATGATTGTAGTGCTAGTTTTGCTATTGTGTTTTTGTATATTGTCAAAAATAGGAAATATCACAATGTTGATCCTACTCCGGCTAGAACCCCATCGACGGATCTCAAATTCCCCTCAGAACAGCATAGGATTAACTTTGCAAGATACACATCTGAACCCATTAAACCTTGGTATCTAAGAAGATCATTTTTTGATTTGTTTTGTCACCCATCAGTCCAGATGATAGATTACTACCAACTAGGTAGACTGGTTTATTGCAGTAATGTAGTAAATCATGATTTATGTGGACAATTCTATCACAACCTTGATAAGGTTGATGATAGTACCTATTCTACCAGAGTTGGTGGGATAGACATCTAGTTTACACCCTCACTCATCCGCACTAGTTTAGACCTTAGGGCATCTACATGTCCCTTTCTATGCTACCCTAGTAGGGATCTGCCATTTGGCAATCCCTACTCCAATATTTCATTAGATAGCATCTATATGTACTTTTTCGGGGAAGAGAGACCACTTGGCTTGACTGAGTTAAAGTCAATCTCTCTTAAGGTTCAGGACTATGTTATGTATAGAGTCCTGATAGCCTATATCTTGCCGATTTCATCTCGGGACGTCCCAAAGATGCGACCCTGGCATTCATTCATTTTGTGTGCCTTGAGTCACTGTTTAGACATAGACATAGCATTACATACATTCCAGAGAATTATTCATGCATCCAATACAGTCACATCCCATGTAGTCCATATGTCCTACTGTCATGTTTTGACCTACATCTTTTCGACCCTTAGGATAGAGACGACCATAGGAACAGTTATCCCTCTTACCCTATATGACGAGTTTGGGTAGCACAATCTTAAATTAGCCCGTGTTCACGTCACCGCTAAGGGGATTCTAGCCTGGAGGGGTCGACCACAGCCAGCCGCTGCTCCGATTGATCCAGAGGCCGATGATGCACCTCCTGACATTGTCCCGGGCGAAGGAGAGGAGTGTCCCGACTTCTTCGCCGAAGAGTTATTCAGAGATCCATTACCTTCCACCTCCACCGGGACTTCCACATCAGTCGGGCCTTCGACTTCGGCACCACTCTCCGTCGAGGACAGACTCGCTCATCTCGAGATTCAGTCCATTCAGACACGACGTGATGTTCTAGATAGCCATCGCTCCCTCTGATCCCTCCGATCCGAGATAGCTATCGGATTTGCCTCTCCCTGGGATGAGATACGTCGGTAGGGACAGCCTGCACCCGAGCAGCCCCTTTCACCACCTCCAGCTGACGACCCTCCAGCTGATGATCCTACTCATTGATGCTATCATTTCATGCATTGTACCTTGGACACTTTCATTTCCTAGTCTAGTTGAACTTGTGCTTAGTAGAATTCAGTTACTCTGCTTACCAATTTTTATTTTTATTTGCTTAATTCTGCACACATAGGAATGTGTTGGGTAGAATAGATCTTGATTTTAAAACCAACTTCTTACATCTAATTTAAAAAAAAAATTTGGTGTTCAAAATTGCTTAATCTTAAGATTATCTTTTAAAATTCTAGGAAAAACAATGTTTTCAAAATCCTAATCGTATTAGTTTCTCAAAATTTAGACTTAGACTAGGATCTTCCCCTTAGATATCATGCTCCACTAGTTTCAGCCAGAGCATCTCACAAACATCTTAGGATTAACTTACTTGTGTTTGAAAGAAACTTAGAACAGCGTGAGATGTATAGGGTATAGCCTGGACTCCAGAATGCTTATTTCTATGCATCATAGTGGGTCTGGGCATTAAAAACTAACTTTACATTAATAAAGTTAAATGATCCAGCCCTAGTCAAATCTAACTAGATTACTAACTTAACTTGACTAACCAAATGAAAACTATTGCCCTCTAGGTATTCAACCAGTAGCTAAAGGTTAGGCAGTTGGTTAAGAATATTAAACTTTCAAGTTGACTCATGCTTGCACCTTAGGGTTCAGATAGCTCACTAAAGGAAATTGGTTAATTTGAAATCCACTAAACTTAACTCATGCTTGGACATAAGGTTCTTAAATAATTGCTCCTCCTTTGCCTTAAAACTCCTTATTCATCTAAATATTTTATGATTTCTATAGTCGTCTTCAAAATTAACTAAGTCAAATCAAAAGATTTTTTTATTTAATATTATTTCAAAAAAAAATTCCTTACAACTTAGCTAACTATTTTCTAAAATGTTCTATTCAAGCATTTTACAAAAAGTCTCAAGGTTACCTAAATTTTTTAAGCTTTTAGAAATTATTCGAAAAGCTTTTCAAAATCAATGTCCTTTAAAAAGGCTTTAAAAATTTAATGAAATATTTTTCAACAAAGCCTTTCGAAACTAGCTAAGTCATTTTTTCATTGCAAAACTTAAGATTACTATTTTCAAAACTTTCCTTTCAAAAATCGTTTGTTTTTATACGTTTTAAAATTTAACCTAAATTTGCACAAATTTTGGCTAAGTAAAAGGAGTTGTCCAAAACTAAAGTAATTTCAATTTAGTTATCTTTCGGTTCAAAGAAAAATCTTTTTAGCTAAATTACTAAACTTAGTTTTCTTCTGCATTAATTTGTTTACTTCAAAAACAAGTTTTTACTTAGCCAATGTTATTTTAAAAGTGTAACCATTTTCATCTTGTCTTTTTAAATAGCTAAATTACTTATTGGTTTTTCATCTTGTTTTTTCCCTACAAAAGTTTTTTGATATATGGCAAAGGGGGAGAGTAGGACAAATTCAAATTAAGGATAAGAAAAAGAGAGCTCTTATTAAGGGGGAGCCTTATACATTTAGCTTATTTAGCTTGCTTATGTTCTTACATAAACTTCTTACTTAAAAAGCTTGCTTATATTCATGGATACATCCGTTTACTTATGCCTGTTTTACTTAACTTTGAGAGATTGTTGGTGCGGGAAGCATCCGACGATCGAACTAGTGTTTTAATAATGACAAAGGATTCAAAGTTAAGGTTATGTGTGATATAATAGTTTGAATGAGTTTGTAGGAAAGTCCTAAGTATACTTAGGCAAAAGTCCTAATTGAGGTTAGGCAAGTGAAAACCCTAGGGGCGGTAACCCTAGATCATAAGGGGTGATAACCCTATGCAGAAAGTCTTGGTGGGTCGAGGGCTTCAAGAAAAAGTCATAGGGGGTGGTAACCCTAGGTGAAAAGTCCTGGTGTCGCGAACCAGGTGGAAGACTGGACGGGTCTGGGAGCGGGCGTCCAACAGTGAGTCCGAAAGCATCGAGCACTAAGCAAAAGTCCAGTCGATCAGGAGGATCGCACTGGCAACAGGTAACTCTACTGAGAGGAGTAGCTGAGGACGTGTTCCCCGCAGAGGGAACAATAGGTGTCGGGTCGACCTAGGGTTTCTGGTTGGAAATTCGAAGTGAGACTCGGACAGTCCAAATATTGTCAAACACCTTTCTTATCATATTTATGTGTGCTAACCATGTCTTGCAGGGTATATGTAACGCCCGCCCTCCCTGCTAACCCTAAGGGACGGGGCTACGATACTCCATGTACAAATTTTTCTTTTTAAAACAGCGGAAGACTTAAAATAATTTTCTTAGTTTAATAAAAACTTTTCTTTTGTTTTTCTTTTCATCAAATCTGAACTACACTATCATGGCATCAATAACATGATATCAAAATTAGTAGAAACATAACATCAAGTCACACATACGGTACTACAATTCATGATACCAAAGCATAGTTCTTTAAAAGTTTTTAAAGCAGGTTCTTATTTGGTTGCCTAGCCACTGCCACACACATCTTCTTGCCTCTCCTGCTGCTCCTTTAGCTCATCCAGCTTGCTTCCTTTATCTGTGGTACAAGGAAAGTAAGCTATGAGCACTCATGGCTCAGTAAGTTCCTTTCCGACTCACTAAAACCGAAAATCATCACATGATCAAAGAATGTCTCAACATAACATGATCTCAACTAGTCATGGCATAACATATCATACTCTTTAAGCATATCATGCAACATAACAAAATCATAACTAGTCATGACATATCATCTCTTAAAGCATAGCATGAAACATAACATAATCATATCTAATCATGGCATATCATAGTATCATCATAAGGTGGCATGGCATATCAAGCTCTTAAAGCATAGCATGAAACATAACATAATCGTATCTAATCATGGCATATCATAAATCAAAGCATCATCACAACATGATCATAAGGTATATGCAATATGATTTTGAAAACATGTATCTGAAAAACATGTGTATGTCTCATGATCTTTAAAACCATTTCTTCTTACATATATACTTGAACATAATATCCACATAATCAGGGCCCCGGCTTGTACCACACATAGATAAATCACGTAGATATACGCGCTTCCTAAGTATATCCAAGGTAGCAAGTCTTGAATCATACTAGGAACTAGGTCCGGATAACACAGCCATAGATCTAGGGGCGTACGAAGGAGCCCATCCCTTTGTTTTTACTAGCCTGGATCACACAGCCAAAGGCCTAGGGGCTGATTAGGAGCCCACCCTTGGTACAAGCCTTACAAAGTAAAGTAGCATGTATAAAAATGCATCATTTAGTCACATAGCATATCATAGAAGTATGCATCACTTAGGCATACGTTATGTCATAAAAGTATGCCTCACGTAGGCATACATCATATCATAAATAGTATGCATCACTTAGGCATACATCATGTCATAAAAAGTATGCATCACTTAGGCATACATCATGTCATAAAAAGCATGCATATTTTCACCACATAGCATATCATGAGAGCATGCATATTTTAGGCACATAGCATATCATCAATGCATGCATATTTCTATCCACATAGCATATCATGAAAGCATGCATATTTTAAGCACATAGCATATCATCCAAGCATGCATATTTCTATCCACCTAGCATATCATGAAAGCATGCATATTTTAAGCACATAGCATATCATCAAAGCATGCATATTTCTATCCACATAGCATATCATGAAAGCATGCATATTTTAAGCACATAGCATATCATCCAAGCATGCATATTTCTATCCACATAGCATATCATGAAAGCATGCATATTTTAAGCACATAGCATATCATCAAAGCATGCATATTTCTATCCACATAGCATATCATGAAAGCATGAATATTTTAAGCACGTAGCATATCATCCAAGCATGCATATTTCTATCCACATAGCATATCATGAAAGCATGCATATTTTAAGCACATAGCATATCATCAAAGCATCCATATTTCTATCCACATAGCATATCATGAAAGCATGCATATTTTAAGCACATAGCATATCATCAAAGCATGCATATTTCTAAGCACATATCATATCATGGAAAGTATAAATCACAAGCATACATGTTTAAGCATAAGGGTGTATCATGTGATTATACTATCATAAGAAACATGGTAACATAGTTAGCTTGGGTTCTAAGCTTCCTAATCCCTTGGGTTCTTATCATGGCCGAACCCCCCCTTAGATCTCAATTTAGGTAAAAACAACCTCCAAGCATGTGGAACCTAAATTATCATCACATCAATTTCATAGGAAGTATTATAAGCATGATTAACTTGGTTTCTAAGTTCTCCAAGTCCCTAAACTTCATGTGGCCGAATCCTATCAGGTGTGAAACAAGGTCCCAAATGTCATGAAAGCATGGAAACCTTAAAGCATATTTATAGCATTTTTTCCATGTAACATAGTAAGCATATTTGAGCTAGTTCCTAAGTTCTTCAAGCCCTTAACATATGTCATGGCCGAAATTTAACAAGTATTCATTAGGGCTAAAAGCAATCATACAAGCATGTGAACTTGAACTAACATCATGTATAAATTCATAATAAGGCATCATAAAATGGGTATGGCCGAAACTTACCCTTGCCTCATTTTAGGTCATTAAACAACATATAGCATGAGAACTTTGGCTTTCTACTTATCATATTTCATGTAGAGTGACATGAGCATATTTAATTTTTCTTCTAGGGTTTCTAGGGCATCTATCCCTTCATGGCCGAAACATACAATGGTCCATTTAGGTCATGGAAAAATTATACAAGCATGTGACTCAATCAACATATTATCATATTTCCATAAGAAGCATTTTTAACACAATTGGTTTCAATTCTAAGGCCTCTAGGTCATTTAAACCCTACTTGGCTGAGACTCATCAGTGTTTAAATTTGCTTCAAATAGCCTAAAAGCATAGGAAGTCATACAAGTTTCATAGCATGTATAAAGACAAGCATAATAAACATACATGTGAATTGTGTCTTAGGCTTCCTAGGTTTCTTTCCTTTTTCTTTTATTTTTCCTCATGGCCGAAACCTACCAATCTCTAAACTAGATTTTAAGTGGCCGAAGCATGGAAAACCTAAGTAAGTTTCATGGCAAAAATTACTAAGAACATCATATACAAATTTGGTTCATAAACAAGTTAGGACCCTTGTGATCTTACATGTCATATATCATGTAACTAAATTCTCTATACCCTAATTAAGCATGAGAGCATTAAACAACTTTCATATCTTAATATCACAGAGGTCTTGAGCATGTTAAAATTTTGTTTAAGCTTTTCTAAGCTATCCTTCTTATCATGGCCGAAAATCTTAATGAAGAGTTCATGAATTTCTAGCAATATTCAACATGCAATTCTTTAAGAGAACTCTATATTCTATCATATAAACATGGTTACTTAAATTTAAAGGTCTTCTTAACCCTAAGCTCTTTTCTTGGCCGAAACATATGAGTGGATTTCTTTTGGTTCCAAGTAACTTTTAAGCAAGAAAAACCAACAAAAGACCCTTAGTAATTCATGGAGGGAATCTTGTACTAGTTTGGTTAAACAATGATTGCCCTAGCCTCTTTAAAATATTTTTGGCCGAAATTCTAGGGTTAGGTACTCCTCTGACAAAGCATCATATAGGTATAAAAACATGAAGGAAAACCTTCCTACATAGCATAGAAAAATATCATGAAATGAGGACTTGTTTAAACCTTCCTAGATTTGAAAACTCTTCTTTGGCCGAATTTTTCTTAAATTCTATTCTAGGTTTTCTAATCCTCATAAAATCCGAAAAGCACATAAAACGCCTTGTACCACAGGTGAGGAGAAGCTTACTTCCTTTTCGCTTGTGGATCTAAGGTGTGGTGATGGAAGAAGTCGCCTCTTCTTCTAGTTCCCTTCCCTTGATTCCTTGCTAAGTCCTCCTTGTATCTTAGGCTTTCTTAGGAGAAAACCTTGGCTTGGGCTGAAGATGGAGGAGAGGGGACTGAGGGTTCGGTGAGGGAGAGGGAGGATGAGGGAAAATGAGAGAAAAATAGAATTTTCCCTTTACATCATTTTTTTTTTATATTAAGGGGGAAGAGGTAGCAAAATTGGTTTTTGCTTTCCTTCTCCTTTAACCCATTTTCTATTTTCTTTTATTTTTTTATATTCTAATTTATTCTCATCATTTATGATGAGAACAAGGGGGAATGAATCCCCTAGATGTTTTCAAAATCATATTGCATATACCTTATGATCATGTTGTGATGATGCTATGATTTATGATATGCCATGATTAGATACGATTATGTTATGTTTCATGCTATGCTTTAAGAGCTTGATATGCCATGCCACCTTATGATGATACTATGATATGCCATGATTAGATATGATCATGTTGTGATGATGCTATGATTTATGATATGCCATGATTAGATACGATTATGTTATGTTTCATGCTATGCTTTAAGAGCTTGATATGCCATGCCACCTTATGATGATACTATGATATGCCATGATTATATATGATTATGTTATGTTTCATGCTATGCTTTAAGAGATGATATGCCATGACTAGTTATGATTTTGTTATGTTGCATGATATGCTTAAAGAGTATGATATGTTATGCCATGACTAGTTGAGATCATGTTATGTTGAGACATTCTTTGATCATGTGATGATTTTCGATTTTAGTGAGTAGGAAAGGAACTTATTGAGCCATGAGTGCTCATAGCTTACTTTCCTTGTACCACAGATAAAGGAAAAAGCTGGATGAGCTAAAGGAGCAGCAGGAGAGGCAAGGAGATATGTGTGGCAGTGGCTAGGCAACCAAATAAGAACCTGCTTTAAAAACTTTTAAAGAACTATGCTTTGGTATCATGAATTGTAGTACCGTATGTGTGACTTGATGTTATGTTTCTACTAATTTTGATATCATGTTATTGATGCCATGATAGTGTAGTTCAGATTTGATGAAAAGAAAAACAAAAGAAAAGTTTTTATTAAACTAAGAAAATTATTTTAAGTCTTCCGCTGTTTTAAAAAGAAAAATTTGTACATGGAGTATCGTAGCCCCATCCCTTAGGGTTAGCAGGGAGGGCGGGCGTTACAGTATATGTGTATTTTGTGGACTAACACATTGTGCATGGACAAAAGAACACACTTGACCTCGGATGAACAGTGTCCGAGGCGCCTCCATGGAGCTTGGAGGTGCCTCTGGTGCAAGCCGAAGCCAGCTGTGCAGAGGAGCTAGAGGCACCTTCACGGGGACTGAAGGCGCCTTGGGCCGCGGCTTAGAGGCTCCTTGTAGTGGCGTTGAAGGCGCCTTTAGGTGGATAATGAGCAATGGCCAAAGCCTGATCGACAGCGGCTGAGTCGAGATAAAACCTTGGGTTGGAGGCGCCTTGGAGCTTAATGGAGGCACCTTGAACACCCTTTATAAGGGGATTTCGACCAGCAATCTAAGACAACACCTTCTAAGCGATCCTTTTGCAACAAGCTGCCAACGAGAAGTTCTCGAAGTGCTGTAGCAACATCCCGACGACCCGAAACTCCAGATTTGATATTCTTGTTGTCGATATTTCTTTCTTTACAATTCAAATTGTAATTAGTTTGTAATAACTTTTCGAGCTTATAATTGTTTCCCACCGGAAGCGATCAACGATCGCGGGCCTTGGAGTAGGAGTCGCCACAGGCTCCGAACCAAGTAACTCCTTGTGTCTTTGTGTGTGATTGTCCTTTTAATTTCCGCTGCATTTATCACTCATGTTTTAAATCAAAGAAAATAGCCACAAGCGCTATTCACCCCCCTCTAACGCTTCTCGATCCAACAATATGCTACCATACATCTAATCCCCATCCCCTCAACATGCCCATCAAAAGCTCTCACCGGAAGGGCCTAAGTGAAAATATCTCCCAGGTTATCTTCTAATGTAATCTTGGCAACAACAACTTCTCCTCACTTTACGATGTCTTGTATCAAGTGGTACTTGCGCTCAATGTGTTTACTTGCCTTATGGGCTCGTGGTTCCTTTGAGTTTGATATTGCACTACTATTATAACAATAAATTGTGATAATTTTGGGCGAACCAGGAATCACATCTAAGTTCATCAAAAAATTTATAAGCCATACAACTTCTTTGGCTGCCTCAGATGTTGCCACAGACTAAGCTTTCATGGTAGAGTCTGAAATCCATTTCTGCTTAACACTTCTCCATGCTATGGCTCCACCTCCTAAAGTAAACACATACCCCGAGGTCGACTTACTATTGTCCCTATCTGATTGGATGTCATAATCCGTGTAACCCGCAGGGAGCAAATAATCTGCCTGATAACCAGCATATAATCTCTAGTCCTTCTCAAGTACTTTAATATATACTTTACGGTAGTCCAAAGTCCCTATCCTGGATTACTTTGATATCTGCTAACCATGCCCACGGTAAAATAGATATCCGATCTCGTACATAGCATTGCATACATTAAGCTTCCTATAGCCGAAGCATAAGGAACTACCTTCATGTCCTCTATCTCCTTTGATATTTCAAGACACATCTATTTAGATAAAGGTACTCCATGCCTAAAAGGTAGAAAACCTTTCTTGGAGTTTTGCATGCTAAAATGAGCATGGATAGTATCGATGTGTAAAGCTTGGGATAAACACAACATTCTTTTCTTGCGATTCCTTATTACTTTGATCCCAAGAATATGTTCACATTCTCCCAAATCCTTTATATCAAATTTCTTAGACAACCATACCCTTAGGTCTGACAACACTTTGACATTGTTGCCAGAGAGAAAAATATCATCTACGTATAGTACAAGAAATACCATCATGTTTCTGTCACTCTTCTTGTATACACAAGACTCATCCGGACAATGAATAAATCCATAAAACTAGATCACTTCATTAAACTAGATGTTCCAAGATCTCGAAGCTTGCTTCAGTCCATAGATAGACCGATTCTGCATCTTTATCTTGGAGTGCTTCATCATATATCCAAGGATCAGGTTCATGTTCACCAGGGATAAAGTCTGAAGATTCTCCCAAAATCATGAATCTATCTGGTTGCCTAACAACCCTCCCACTACAACGAGGCATTACTTATAATTATTCATCATTTGTGACACGTGTTGCAGTTTCTTGTGGTATCTCATCTTGTACCGTTGGTACTAAGGTAGGCGTGTCTTCTCTTATTTCTTCAAGAACAATTTTACTCATGGGCTTGTGGTTTATTACATAGTCCTCTTCTAAAAATCGGGCATTGATGCTAAAAATGACAATCTGATCTTTAGGACTATAAAATAAACCACCTTTCGTTCCTTTAGGATAACCCACAAACAAGCGAACTTCTATACGTGATTCGAACTTATTAGTGTCTCCCTTCAGCACATGTGCTGGATTACCCTAAATTGGAATATGTTTCAGACTAAGCTTACGCCCATTCCATAATTCTGTGGGAGTAGAGGGTACTGACTTAGAAGGTACCATGTTCAGAATGTACACTGATGTTTCCAAAGCATATCCCAAAATGAATTTGGTAATTCTAAAAAGGAAAGATTAAAATCTCTTTCTTTTAAATTTCCTATTGTTGTATCATGGGAGTTATTGGATTTAGAGTATACAAATTATCAACCAACGTACCAGAATAGATAACTATCCTATTTTTCTTGATAACTACTTTGTCTTCAAAAGAAACAGAATATCCATCCATAAATAGTTTAGAAATTGGAACCAAGTTCTTTCTAAAACTTCGTACATAAACACAATTACTTAAAATCAAGATAAATAAACATCTCCCACTGCAACAGCCGCCACTTTTGTAGTATTACCCATGTTGACGGTGATTCCCCTTCATGTAGTCGTCGGGTTTCCTGGAACCCCTGCAATAAATTCCAGACATGATCAGTGGCTCCCGTATCTACACACCAGGTACCGGTAGATAACACCGCTAAACATGTTTCAACAACTAATGAATAGGATACACCTTTATCATTCTCTTTTCTGCGAGGACAGTCCATCTCATTCAAATGAGTCATCATCCTGAGGATATGATCCCTTACGAGTGCCCTCTCAATCATGGTGGTCATCATTAAGTTTCTCATGGCCTCCTGCCTAGCAGCTTGATTCTGGTGTCCAAAGAGTTCCTTGAGATTGAGCATCATGTCATAGGCAGTGGGTAAGCACATTTGACATAGAAGCCAAAATGTAACAGCGCGTCATCTCATCTGCCTTGACCCATTTCCTATGTTTCTCTATCTCCTCTTCACTAGAATCCTTATCAGGCACACTAGGACAGACCTCAAGAAGTACGAACTTGTATTCCTTAGCAATTAAGACAATGTCCAAGTTTTATTTCCAATCAATGTAATTGGGACCAATAAGTTTGTTTTCTTTCAATATAACAGCAAGAGGATTGAAAGCCATTTGAAATCCTAAGAATCACAAAATATTTGGCCAAAAATTTAGAATTTAAAATAAT
Organism: Zingiber officinale; assembly: GCF_018446385.1. Lineage (NCBI taxonomy): Eukaryota > Viridiplantae > Streptophyta > Magnoliopsida > Zingiberales > Zingiberaceae > Zingiber > Zingiber officinale. Next base: position 54,815,426 of record NC_056006.1, on the reverse strand, counting down.
ATTGATATCTCAAACAATATCATTTAAATTCACCAACACCTCAAAACGCCGTGAATTTTGTATGCCACCATAGTGTGGTCGTATATAAATTCAAACATTTGTATGAGGGGGGATTACCCATTAATTTTATTATATTGTCATCCTAACTTTATGACAAATAAAATTAATAGTTGGTTTTTCTTCGGTCACACAAATAATAGCAGTGACTCCGATGGGGAGGATACTATTAAATGCACCTAAGTATATACCATTACTTGATACTTAGTCCTTTAAATAGGATTGCGCCCCTTCAGATGGAGAAGATCACATAAACCTAAATAATTCCCTATAATTATCCATAAAGGAAGTTTGATCTAGTGATCTGCAAACAAACTCATCCAATGTGGAGGAAGGCACTCAAAGCCAATACACAAGTTTGAATGCATCACTTACAAACCAGTAATGGAGACCGTTGAATTTAAATAATTCCTCTCCCACTTAGTTATTTAAAATGAGGAATTTTAACATGCACACACATACAACACATATAAATAACATAAAAGGAAATAAATATGAAAAATAATCTTCCAACTATTATGACCTCATCCATAGTTGTCCTCCTTGTGCCACCAACCCTAGCAATTGCCAACGGGTCATGTCGTCGCGTCTATCTTGCTTCCTTTTCTGTTGCGCCTCTGGTCCTCAAATAGTACCACGCCTCGCAAGGATACGATCCGTGACAAAAATAAAATTTTACATTTATCATTCCTATATTCCACAAGGGAATATACATGTAATCAAGATGGAACACAATGTAAAATCGTAAAACTAATACAGCTCCTGTTGTATTTAATAATTACAATCATGCACACACATAAAATGCCCTCGACATGCCTGAGGGTCCAATCACACACAAACACAATAGGGCCATAATAGTTGGAACTAGGATGCCTCCAACCATAGAGTTAATCTATTTGCACATCCTACTATTATCCTGCCTAAATTTATGTATGTAAAATGCATAATTTAACTGAAAATCAAACACACAGAGGCAAAAAACTAGCTCTGATACCAATTGTTGGGTGCTACTCGAAATTCTATTTTGTTTCCCCTGTACAAAAATTTATACAAGCACTGAACTTTTCCTAGCAACCCATGTGCTTTCCATATGTTAAACTTGGATTGCAAACGAAACTTAACATTATTAATGCAAATTCAACCCATGTGATCTTCAGAAGTTAAACTTGGATTACAAACGAAACTTAACATTATTAATCCAAATTCAACCCATGTGATCTTCAGAAGTTAAAGTTGGATTGCAAACAAAACTTAACATTATTAATCCAAGTTCAACCCATGTGTTCATGAGAAGTTAAACCATATTACAAAAGTTGATTAAATATCTATTTCAAGGATTGACTTCCAGGTCGTTGGCGAGGTACTCGGTCTTCTTGGTTATGGGATCATCCACCACTTCCCAGACAAAACCTTTCAAAGAAATTGAATATTTAAACTCCTCACAATAAACCCTAGGTTTAACTAAAGAGACCTCAATCAAATCACAAAAATGAAACATAAAATCACTAGCCTCTTGTGTTGGTATTTCAGGATCCATACAAAGAAAAACTAAACTAGTACACCATAGAAACAATTAACTAGTTATACCTTTCATTGTAGCTTAAAGACCACTTGATCTTCTATTGTATTCCTCTCCTCCTCTTTGACATCGTGTGGGTGACGATCTATCAAGACAACATCACCCAAGCTCTTTCTTTGCTTACAAGTGTCAGCCACCAAGAAATCAAAGAGCCACCGACCACGAAGGAATCAAAGAGCCATAGCCCACCAAGGATTCAAAGAGCCACTGGCCACCAAGGATATATAAGGTAGAGTCCCTCCTTCTTCTTCTTCTCCTTCAAGCAACCGACCGCCAATGGGATCAAAAGTGTGCCGCCGACCCTATGCTTTAAGAAGAAAAGAGAGGATCCGACCTTTAAGAAGAAAATAAGAGAGAAATTTTGTACATCATTATTCCTCTAAAGCACTATCTATCTTCTTTTATAATCCTTGGTAATGGCTAGAAAGGAATGATTTTAACAACAATTAAAATCTCTCTTTTAAATTTTCTATTGTGGATGGATACAAAAGGAAAGTTTTAAAATTAAAATATCTCTTTTTAAAACATTGTAGATGGCTACAAAAGAAGGAAAGATTTTAAAATTAAAACATCTCTTTTAAATCCCTTTGTGGATGGCAATAAAAGGAAAGTTTTTAAAATTTAAAATCTCCCTTTTAAATCCCTTGGAGGATAGCTATAAAAGGAAATTTTTTAAAATTAAAATCTCTCTTTTAAATGCCTTGGAGGTTAGCTATAAAAGGAAATATTTTAAAATATTAAAAACCTCTTTTAATTCCCTTGTGGATGGCTATAAAAAGAGAGTTTTAAAAATTAATATCTCTCTTTTAAATCCCTTGGAGAATGGCTATAAAAGGAAAGATTTTTACAATTAAAATCTCTCTTTGAAATCCATTGGAGGATGGCTATAAAAGGAAAGATTTTAAAAATTAAAACTCTCTTTTAATTTCCTTATGGCCGACCCCTTACTTGGGCACCAAGCAAGGCTTGGCCAGCCACCCCTTGGGTTCCAAGCAAAGCTTGGTCGGTCCCTTGCTTAGGCACCAAGCAAGGATGTGGCCGGCCCATTACTTGGGTAAGAAGTGGACTTGGATGGATACGAGGCTTTATACATAGAGGCTACAACAGGGACCTGGAGGAGGAATTGGTTTTGGCCTCCTGATGAGCTTGAGCTTCCTTTGTTCGACCCGATCACCCAACTCAAATTCATCAATAATAACGCATACCACTAAAGAGTTATTATTGAACTACCGCACCAATCCCATATTACATTATGGGCTCCTTCTTATCATGAGTGTGTTAATGTCTCTGTGTTTAAGATATCGAATGGCCATTAATTAAATGAGTTACTGACAACTCACTTAATTAACATCTAGCTCCAAGAGTCGTACCACTCAACTTCATTGTCATGTCGAACTAAGTCCACCTGCAGGGTTTACATGACAATCCTTATAAACTCCTCCAGGGGACATCATCAACCTATATAACTAAGACATAGTTTCCTTCTATAATCATGAACATACCATATAAATAATATCATTTCCAAACTTATCGGGTTTATTGATTTAACGAATAAATCTCACCCTTTGATAAATTAAAGAAATAAATACTAAGTACATGTGCTTGTTATTATATCGGGATTAAGAGTACGCACATCCATAATAGCAGAGCTTTTGTTCTTTTATGTAGTCAGTATAAAAGGAACAACCTCAAATGGTCCTGCTTAATACACACATAGTGTACTAGTGTAATTTTATAGTCAAGATAAACTAATACCAAATTACACAACAACCATTCCAATGGTTTGTCCTAATCCATCTTGGTTGTTAGCTACTATTTATAATTTATAAGAAATTGATAACATGATCTTCTGTGTGACACGACACACCATGTTATCTACAATATAAATTAAATAGACAACTATATTTAATTAAATGTAGACATTTGACCAATGTGATTCTCATTTCAAAATAAATGTTTATACAAAAAAACTAGGCTTTTAGTATACATCCTAACAGTCGTATGGGTGGCGATCTACCAAGACAAAAACAACTAGCCTTCTCCTTCTTTTCCAAACTCTCGGGCATAAAGAATGCAAAGTGAAGAGGCTCCTCCTTCTTCTTCTTCTTCTCCTCCAACCAACCAGCCACCAAGTGCTTCTTCTCTTCTTCTTCTTCTCCTTCAAGTCATGACCACCAAGGTGAGATGAGTACTAACCCTAGAGGGAAGAAAGGGAGGAAGAAGGAAATAGGTGCCGCCGGCCTTAAGGAAAGAAAATAGGAGAAGAATGGACCGGCCACACAAGAAGAGAAGAGATAACTTCGGCTCTCTTTGGGCAACACCCTCTTCCTTTTTTATATTCTTTTCTAGTGGCTAAAAAGGAAAGTTTTTAATAAAATTTTCCTTTTATTTCTATTGTGGATGGTTTACAAAATAGGAAAGATTTTAACAAAATTTAAATATCTCTTTTTAAACCAGTGTAAATAGCAATAAAACGAAAGATTATAACAAAATTTTGTTATAAATAAAATTTTTCTTTTATTCCTATTATTGTTGGTTACTAAAAAAGGAAAGATTTTAACAAAATTAAAATCTCTCTTTTTAACCATTGTAGATAACCATAAAAGGAAAGATTTTAACAAAAATTTGTTTTTTTAAATAAAACTTCCTTTTTCTATTAAGTTATGGTCGGGCCCTTGCTTGGCCACCAAACAAGGATTGGCCAGCCCACATCTTGGGCATCAAGCAAGGCTTGGCCGACCCCTTGCTTGGGCACCAACAAAGGATGTGGCCGGCCCCTTTCTTGAGTATGAAGGATAATTAAAATGGGTGAATGCGAGGGTTTATAGAGGCTACAATAGGGACCTAGAGGAGGAATTGGTTTTGGCCTCTAGATGAGCTAAAGCTTCCTGTGTTCGACCTGAACACCCAACTCAAGTTCATTAATAATAACTCATACCACTAAAGAGTTATTATTGAACTACCACACCAATCCCATATTATATTATGGACTCCTTCTTATCATGAGTGCGTTAATCTCCTTATGTTTAAGATATCGAATGCCCATTAATTAAATGAGTTACTGACAACTCACTTAATTAACATCTAGCTCCAAGAATAGTACCACTCAACTTCATTGTCATGTCAGACTAAGTCCACCTGCAGGGTTTACATGACAATCCTTCTGAGCTCCTCAAGAAGACATCATCAATCTAGATAACTAGGACACAGTTTCCTTCTATAATCAACAACACACCATATAAATAATATTATTTCACAACTTATCGGGCCTATTGATTTAACGAATAAATCTCATCCTTCGATAAATTAAAGAAATAAATACTAAGTACATGTGTTTGTTATTATATCGGGATTAGGAGTATACACATCCATAATAACAGAGGTTCTATTTTATTATGCAGTCAGTATAAAAGGAACAACCTCAAATGGTCCTGCTCAACATACACATAGTGTACTAGTGTAATTTTATAGTCAAGATAAACTAATACCAAATTACACTACAACCATTCCAATGGTTTGTCTCAATCCATCTTGGTTGTGAGCTACTATTTATAATTTATAAGGAGTTGATAACATAATCTTCCGTGTGACACCACACACCATGTTATCTACAATATAAATTAAATGGATAACTACATTTATCTAAGTGCATACACTTGACCAATATGATTCTTATTTCGAAATAAATGTTTATACAAAAAGCTAGGCTTTTAGTATACATTCTAACACATCCACCACTTCCTTAACAAAGCCTTTCAAAGAAATTGAATATTTAAACTCCTTACATTAACCTTATGTTTAACTACAAAGACCACGATTGAGGCATAAGATCATTGGCTTCTTGTGTTGGTATTTCAGGATCCATACAAAAAAAAATAAATTAACTAATATGCAGTGGAATAATTAACTAGTTGTACCTTTCCTTTGTTTCAATAGACCTCTTGATCTTCTGCTATATTCCTCTCCTCCTCTTGGACATCGTGTGGGCGACGATCTTCCAAGACAACACCACCCGAGCCACTTCTTTGCCTCCAAGACTTTCGACCACCAAGGGATGCTAGAACAGGGAGCCTCCTTCTCTTATTCTTCTCCTCCATGTAACCGACCACAAGAAGATGGAGCCTCTTGATTCCGCCGACCCTTGGTAAAGGAAACAAGGAGAGAATAGAAAGGGAAGAGGGCCGACCTAAACAAGGATTAAAAGAAGAGACTTAGGTTGTGTTATACCATAAGGCACTATCATCCTCTCTTTTACAATCCTTGGTGAATGCAAAAAAGAAAAGATTTAAAATTAAAACCTTCCTTTAATTCCTATTTTGTGTGGCCGACCCTTATTTGGGCAACAATTAAGGAAAAAATTTAAATTAAAATCTCTCTTTTAAACCTTTGTGGATGGCTACAAAAATGGAAAGATTTTAAAATTAAAATATCTCTTTTAAATCTCTTTGTAGATGGCTATAAAAGGAAAATTTTGAAAATTAAAATCTCTCTTTTAAATCCCTTGGAGGATGGCTATAAACGGAAAGATTTTAAAATTATAATCTCTCTTTTAAATCCCTTGGAGGATGGCTATAAAAGGAAAAAATTTTAAAAATTAAAACTCTATTTTAATTCATCGTGGACGACCCCTTGCTTGGGCACCAAGCAAGGCTTGGCCGGCCACCTCTTGGGCTCCAAGCAAAGCTTGGTCGACCCTTGCTTGGCCACCAAGCAAGGATGTGGCCCCCCCATTACTTGGTAAGTAGTGGACTTGGTTGGATACAAGGTATTTTTTATAAAAGGCTACAACAGGGACCTAGAGGAGGAATTCGTTTTGGTCTCCCGAAGGACTTGGGCTTCCCGTGCTTAGCCCGAACACCGCACTCAAGTCCATCATTTATGACCCATACCACTAAAGGGTTATTATTGAACTACCGCACCAATCCCATATTACAATATGAGCTCCTTCTTATCATGAGCATGTTAATCTCCCTGTGTTTAAAATATCATATCTCCTTTAATTAAATGAGCTACTGATAACTCACTTAATTAACATCTAACTCCAAGAGTAGTGCCACTCAACTTCATTATCATGTCGGAACTAAGTCCACCTGCAGGGTTTACATGACAATCCTTATGAGCTCCTCAAGGAGGCATCATTATCCTAATAAATAGGACACAACTTCCTTCTATAATCAACAACACACCATATAAATAATATTATTTTCCAACTTATCAGGCCTAATGATTTAACGAATAAATCTCACCCAATGATAAATTAAAGAAATAAATTCTAAGTATATGTGATTGTTATTATATCAGGATTAAGAGTATGCACATCCATAATAACAGAGGTTCTGTTCTTATATGCAGTCAGTATAAAAGGAACAACCTCAAATGGTCCTGCTCAATACACATATAGTGTACTAGTGTAATTTTATAATCAAGATAAACTAATTCCAAATTACACTACAACCATTCCAATGGTTTGTCCCAATCCATCTTGGCTGTGATCTACTATTTATAATTTATAAGGAACTGATAACATGATCTTCTGTGTGACACCATACACCATGTTATCTATAATATAAATTAAATGGACAACTACATTTAACTAAATACAGACATTTGACCAATGTGATTCTCATTTCAAAATAAATGTTTATACTAAAAGCTAGACTTTTAGTATACATTCAAACAGACCCAGACCTGATTAGAATGCATAGATTTTATTTCAGAATTCATTGCATTTTGCCAAAATGCTGCATCTTTATCTTGTAGTGCTTCATCATATGTCTAGGGATCAGCTTCATGTTCACCAGGGATCAAGTCCGAAGACTCTCCCAAAAACATGGATCTATCAGGTTGCCTAACAACCCTCCCACTACGACGAGACACTACCTATAATTGTGCATCATTCGTGACATGTGTTGCAGTTACTTGTGGTATATCATCTTGTACCATTGGTACTAAAGTAGAAGTGTCCTCTCTTATTTTCTCAAGAATAATTTTACTCTTGGGCTTGTGGTTCATTATATAGTCCTCTTCTAAAAATCCAGCATTGGTGCTAATAATGACCTTCTGATCTTTAGGACTATAAAACAAACCACCTTTCATTCCTCTAGGATATCCCATGAACAAGAGAACTTCTGTACGTGATTCCAATTTATTAGCATCTCCCTTCAGCACATGTGTTGGACTACCCCAAATCTGAATGTGTTTCAAACTAGGCTTACACCCATTCGATAATTCTGTGGGAGTAGAGGTACTGACTTAGAAGGTACCAAGTTCAGAATATACACAGTCGTTTCCAGAGCATATCCCTAAAATTAATTTGGGAATTCTGAATGACTCATCATTGATCTAACCATTTCCCTAAGAGTCCTATTCCTTCGTTCCGCCACACCATTCTGTTGGGGTGTACCAGGTGTAGATAATTGAGATTGAATCCTGGCCTCTAATAAGTAACTCCTAAACTCTCCTAAGAGGTACTCTCCACCACGATCAGACCGTAGTATCTTGATACTTTTACCATGACGTTTCTCCACATCAGCCTTGTATTCTTTGAACTTATCAAAGCACTCAAACTTGCGATGCATCAAGTAAATGTACCCATATCTCAAATAGTTGTCTATAAAAGAGACAAAATATTCGAAACCACCTCTTTCCTGGATGGTTATAGGCCCATATAAATCAGAATAAACCAATTCCAAGACTTCTTTGCCTCTATACCCCTTTGCCTTAAAAGACCTCTTGGTCATTTTTCCTTCCAAGCAAGACTCGCAGGTCGAAAAGTTTTCCACTACCAATGAACCCAAAGGTCCATCGACTATCAACCTTTGAATCCTACTCAAGTTAATATGACCCAACCTTAGATGCCAAAGATATATTTGGTTCATTTTTGAAGGTTGCTTTCTCTTATTAGAATTAGAAGATGTGTTATTAATTTTCATTTGTTACATCGTGGAAGTAATTGGATTAAGAGTATACAAATTTCCAACCAACGTACCAGAACAGATAACCACCCTATTTTTCTTGACAATCACTTTGTCATCAAAAGAAATGGAATATCCATCTTTAAATAATTTAGAAACTGAAATCAAGTTCTTTCTAAAACATGGTACGTAAAGATAATTTCTCAAAATCAATGTTTTATTCCTATCAAAAGATAAATAAACATCTCCCACTGCAACAGCCGCCACCCTCGGGCATGTCGAGGTGGTTGTGTATGCATGATTGTAATAATTAAATACAATCAGTTGTTGTATTATTATTATTGTTGTTTTATATTCTGTTCGATCTAGATTACATGTAAATTCCTTTGTGGAATATAGGATCAATAAATTTAAAATTTTATTTTTTTGTTGCGCCTTGTATCCTTGCTATGTGTGGTGTTATTTTGAGGACCAGAGGCACGACAGAGAAGGAAGTGAGATAGACACGACGACTTTATCCATCGACGACACATTGGAGAGCAGCGATCCATTGACGACATGTTGGAGGATAGCGTTGGATGATGCCATAATAGTTGGAAATTTTATTTTCATATTTATTGCCTTTATATGCTATTTTTATGTGCTGTGATGTGTGTGTTGTGATGTGTGTGCTGTGATGTGCGTGCATATTAAAATTTCTCAATTTAAATAACTAAGTAGAATAGAGATTATTTAAATAAATTCCACAGTCTCCATTACTAATTTGTAAGTGATGCATTCAAACTTGCGCATTGGCTTTGAGTGCCTTTCTCCATATCAGATGAGTTTATTTACGGATCACTAGATTAAACTTCCTATATGGATAATTATAAGAAACTAGTTAGGTATGTGTGATCTTCTCCATCTGAAGGGGCACAATCTTAATTAATGAACTAAGTATCAAGTAATGGTATATACTTAGGCGCATTTAATAGTATCCTCCCCATCAGAGATACTGTTATTATTTGTGTGACCGAAGATGAACCAACTATTAATTTTATTTGTCATAAAGTTAGGTTGACAAGATAATTAAATTAATGGGTAAAACCTCCTCTTACAAATGTTTGAATTAGTATACGTCCACACTATTGTGGCATATGAAATTCTCTGTGTTTTGAGGTGTTGGTAAATTTAAATTATATTATTTGAGAAATCAATATTATTTTAAATTCTAAAGTTTTGATTAAATATTTTATTTTGTGATTCTCAGGATTTTAAAATGGCTTTCAATCCTCTTGCTATTATTTTAAAAGAAAACAAACTTACTGGTTCAAATTATATTGATTGGAAACGAAACTTGGACATTGTCTTAACTATTGAAGAATATAAGTTCATACTTCTTGAGGTCTGTCCTATCATGCCTGATAAAGATTCTAATGAAGGGAAGATAGAGAGACATAGGAAATGGGTCAAGGCAGATGAGATGGCGCGGTGTTATATTTTGGCTTCTATGTCAAATGTGCTGCAACATCAACATCAGGCCTTACCCACTGCCTATGACATGATGCTCAATCTCAAGGAACTCTTCGGATACCATAATTGGGCTGCCAGGTTGGAGGCCATGAGAAAGGAGAACAGTAGAGGAAGATCGTATTCATTAGTTGTTGAAACATGTTTAGCGGTGTTATCTACCGGTACCTGGTGTGTAGATACAGGAGCCACTAATCATGTCTGCAATTCATTGTAGGGTTTCCAGGAAACCAAATGACTATATGAAGGGGAGATCACCGTCTACATGGGCAATACAACGAGAGTGGCGGCTGTTACAATGGGAGATGTTTATTTATCTTTTGATAGGAATAAAATTTTGATTTTGAGAAATTGTCTTCATGTACCATGTTTTAGAAAGAACTTGATTTCAGTTTCTAAATTATTTATGGATGGATATTCTGTTTCTTTTGATGTCAAACTAGGTGTCAAGAAAAATAGGATGGTTATCTGTTCTAGTGCGTTGGTTGGCAATTTATATACTCTTAATCCAAAAATTCACACGATGCAACAAATGAAAATTAATAACACATCTTCTAATTCTAATAAGTGAAAGCAACCTTCGAAAATGAACCAAACATATCTTTGGCATCTAAGGTTAGGTCAAATTAACTTGAGTAGGATTCCAAGGTTAATAGACGATGGACCTTTGGGTTCATTGGTAGTGGAAAACTTTCTGACTTGCGAGTCTTGCTTAGAAGGAAAAAATTACCAAGAGGTTTTTTAAGGCAAAGGGTTATAGAGCCAAAGAAGTGTTGGAATTGAATCATTCTGATTGTGTGGGCCTATGACTATCCAGGCAAGAGGTGATTTTGAATATTTTATCTCTTTTATAGATGACTATTCAAGATATGGGTATATTTACTTGATGCGCTGCAAGTCTGAGTGCTTTGATTAGTTCAAAGAGTATAAGGCTGATATGGTGAAACGTCATGGTAAAAGTATCAAGACACTACGGTCTAATCGTGGTGGAGAGTACCTCATAGGAGAGTTTAGGAGTTACTTATCAGATATCGAGAATTCAATCCCAATTGTCTGTACCTGGTACATCCCAATAAAATGGTGTGGCAGAACGAAGGAATAGGACTCTTATGGAAATGGTTAGATCAATGATGAGTTATTCAGAATTACCAAATTCTTTTTGAGGATATGCTCTGGAAACGGCAGTGCACATTCTGAACATGGTATCTTCTAAGTTAGTACCCTCTACTCCCATAGAATTGTAGAGTGGGTGTAAGTCTAGTTAGAAACACATTCGGATTTGGGGTAGTCCAACACATCCGCTGAAGGGAGATGTTGATAAGTTGGAATCACGTACAAAAGTTCGCTTGTTTGTGGGATATCCTAGAGAAACGAAAGGTGGTTTCTTTTATAGTCCTAAAGATCAGAAGGTCATTGTTAGCACCAATGCCCGATTTTTAGAAGAGGACTATGTAATGAACCACAAGCTCATGAGTAAAATTGTTCTTGAGGAAATAAGAGAGGGCACTTCTACTTTAGTACCAACGGTACAAGATGAGATACCACAAGTAATTACAACACGTGTCACAAATGATGCAAAATTATAGGTAGTGTCTCGTCGTATTGGGAGGGTTATTAGGCATCCTTGTTAGTGAAAGCCCTAGAGCCAATGATGTGATGATTGTTGTATAGACTCGATGTATCATATTCCTATATTTATAAGGCATTTCTTATGGTTATTATACTTACTTGTATTGGTGCCAAATAACTAAGTATAATAGTATCCTTGAGTGGAGGTTCTTATCTATATCAATCTATTGGTTGAATTGATAGTTAGATGATATAGAGAACACTACTCTTAATCATTCCTAGTCAAGTATTAACATTCAGGGACAATGTTAATGCGATGAGACTAGCATGTAGGTCAACTCGATGACTTGATCTCACAAGTCATGGATATTAGATATCAAGTTGACATATGGGTATGCATTGGAGAATATATACTGAATGACCTGCTATGAGAAAGTATCATGGATCGTTATATGAGTGTCATATACTTTCTCATGTGACTATTAGTATGACTATCAGTCCTTCGACTTCAAGTCACCATGGTTCCCTACATAAGGAGTTGCATATTTTGGCTTCATTAAACGTCACCAAATTATGCAGAGGGATTTGAGTGATGTAGATGGGATCTATCCCTCCTATATGATAGGAGTGATATCATGATTCTTGATAGAGTGAGACAACTAAGTTCATGGTCATTCCCAAATGAGTCAATATGAGATATTGAGCTCATTTGATTAGAGTGAGTCTACTTGGAGTACAGGACATAGATTGATTAGAGGATGACATAGTCTATGCCTCAATTGATCAATCTAGATGTCTAGGATAGAAGGACATTGTCACATATTGTGAGAGTCACAATTTGTAGTCACAATGGTGATGTTGGATCTCAACATTCTTGTAGCTTGGGTAGTAATGATGTGTTGCTAGATACCGCTCATTACTTATGTTTCTAAATGAGTTTAGGAGCATTGCCAATGTTACAAGAACCTATAGGGTCACACATAAAGGGCAGTTAGATGGAGATTATGTTCATAAGATGGACCAAGAGGTTTAGGTTCATGTGGTGAACCAAATTAGATTAATAGTAATCCAAATTAGACTAATTGAGTTGGACTCAATTTGATTCATGTGTCGAATGAGTCTAGTTTAGACTATGATTCATTGATTCAATTTAAATCAATGAATAGAGATTCATTAAATTAAATTGATGTGAATCAAATGGTAGATTTGATCAACCATGGGAGATAAGAGGTCAAGTTTGACTTGACTTGAGAGGGAAGATGAAGGGTCAAGTTTGACTTGACCAAATGCCACCTCATTTGTGACTTGGCATGGGCCAGCCAATGATGGTGTTCCACATCATCAAGGCCACATCATTGTGTGCCACCTCATGAGGAAGACCAATAGCCCTGACTCTTGGTATTACATGGAGGTATAAAGCACACAATAAAGTGGTCGGCCTAATTAGTGAAGAAAATCAAGGCTAATCAAAGCTTCTTCTTCCTCTCTTCTTTCTTATTCTCCCTCTCCTCCATTACTGAAACTACTTAAGGGTGTTAGCACACTCTAAGTGGTTCTCTCCACCTTTTGTCCGTGTGGATACGTGTAGAGGAGTGTACACTTGACACTCTACGAGATCCGGCAACCATTTGGACGAGTGGGATAAGCGAAGGGCATCACTACAAGGGTATACTTCTTTTTCATGTAGATCTAAGGTAGATCTAGTGTAGACAAACATGTACATGTACAATTTTATTTATCTTTGCAAGGATCTGTGGCTACCTTCGGGGTTTTCGCAACGCAAAAAATGATTTTTGCGGCTCAAATTGCTAACAGTGGTATCAGAGCCACGTGCGAAGCATGTACATGTTTTGTATTTGTTATTATGAAAAGGTTTCAGATCTATAAGTTTCTATAATGTTTCTATTCTTATGGATTTTGTGAGTATTTTTCTCGTAGAAGCTAAGTAACGAGTGCTTGGACACTTGTACGCTTCGAATATCGAGAAAAACCTTCCGAAACGGCAAGGTCTCGCCCAAACAAAATTATTTTGTTTTGGGACAGAGGCTTAAGGTGCTATTAGATCAAGATGGGACACTCACAATATTCATTTCACGAGAAGGGGTGCTGCCCTAACCCCGCAAGGGCTATTGTCTCGCGATCGCGCCTGAAAATCGCTTAACGGGACCGTCGGGGAGTTGTGACTCATAAAATTCATAAAAATAGTAGTAAAATTATATAAATTTATGTAAAATACATAATTTAGAATTATGTATGATATTGTGATGGTCATGGCCCAAAACTCCAATTTGATTGGTTTAAAATTGTGTTGTAATTCATAATATGGCCTGCGCGCCATTTTAATGTTGTGCGTGTTGTATATGATATGCAACCTGCGCGTCGTGCCTCTTTTATTTATGTTTCTATTGTAAATAGACTTTAGACTTGAATGTAACTTGAGTTTTATATTTGTAATGTACAAAAATGAAGTGGTGGAAGGTCCACTCAAGAAGGAGATACGAGCAGGATGCTGTCAACACATGGCAGTCAAAGGAGGTGCTTGAAGAAGCCGTTATCCCTAGGTTGATCGTCCGATCTTCTCATTGGCTTGAGAAGATCATAGTAGGGTCATGACCTCATCACAATTTAATTTGCTTGTGTGTATGTGATGCATGCTAATGTAGGGTAATTAGTGCCTTAATGCGTATATGATACACATTCATGATTAAATTCGATCTTAATCAAGTCAACTCAAAATGCCTACCAAGTTTTGATACCCATCACTACCTTGATCATTTGTTGTTGTTCAATCCGCCAAAGCAGAGCAACGCATATTATCTTGGTAGGGTGTTGAGGGACAATCTTGGTCCCGCCTATCAAAGCTTGGGTGAGTACAAACTCAATTAGATTGAGTATAACTATTTAACTCAATTGGATCGAGTAAAACTATAAGAATTTTCCAATGGTTGGATAAACAAGAGTTGTATAAAGATCAATTGGTAATTAGTTATCTACCGATCATACTAAGTCTTGGGCAATTTAGCCAAAGCTAACTCAAGGCGTAGTATGATGTGGATCTTGTCCCATGAGAATTATAGCAAATTGGTATGAATCTTGTAGTGTGGTTTGACCACATCCATGACTTGATTCTACAAAAGCTCTATAATTCAGTGGGAGCAACATTTAGTTAAAGGCCTAATTAAATGATCAATGGAATATGATATTTACTTTCTACTTTATTTATGTTGTAGATTGCCATGTCGACAAATATGAACACTTTCTCCCTGCGTTCTGTCCTTGACAAGGACAAGCTCAATGGAGCTAATTTCCTGGACTAGTATAAGAATCTAAGAATCGCTCTCACACAAGAAAGAAAACTGTACGTCCTGGAGCAGCCCATTCCGGAGGCACCTCCTGCCACTGCCACGCGAGCTGACCGAGATGCTTATAAGAAGCATCAAGATGATGCATTAGATGTGTCATGTCTCATGCTCGCAATCATGAACTCTGAGCTTCAGAAGCAACATGAGTTGATGACTGCTTATGATATGGTTGAACATCTTCGTCAACTATATCAAGGACAAGAAAGGTATGAGAGATTCGAGATCTCTAAAGCACTGTTTCAGTGCAAGATGCAAGATGGGACTCCCGTAGGTCCAAGAATTGGGTACATAGGGAACCTACAAAGGTTGAGATTCCCACTTGGCCAAGAATTGGCCACAGACTTGATCTTGCAATCCTTGCCAGAAAGTTACAGTCAATTTGTCATGAATTACAACATGAACGGAATTGATAAGTCACTGCCTGAGCTACTAAGCATGTTGTGAACTGCTGAGCTCAACCTTAAGAAGGTAAAGGCCAACTCCATTTTGATGGTACAAAAGCATAAAGGCAAGGACAAGCCTAAAGGTAAGGGAAAGTCCCAAGCCAAGGGCAAAGGCAAGGTAAAGAAACCTAAAGGAGGGGTTGCCAAGGATGCTACCTGCTTCCACTACGGTCAGACCAGGCACTGGAAGAGGAACTACAAAGTATATCTGGAAGATCTTAAGAAGAAGAGAACTGAGATTTATACTTCAGGTATATATGTTATAGAAGTCAATCTTTCTATTTCTTCATCGTGGAAATTAGATACCGGATGTGCTTCTCACATTTGTACTAATGTGCAGGAGCTGAGAAATAGCAGGGCATTGACGAAGGGGGAGGTGGACCTACGAGTAGGCAATGGAGCACGGGTTGTTGCTGTTGGTGTAGGAACTTACTTTCTATCTCTACCCTCTGGGCTTGTCCTAGAATTAGATGAATGTTGTTATGTGCCTGCTCTCACAAAGAACATCATTTTAGTTTCTTGTTTCGGCAAGAAAGGTTTTTCATTTTTAATAAAGAACAAATGTTGTTCCGTTTATTTAAACGATATGTTCTATTGTAGTGCACCTCTGATTAATGGACTCTACATTCTAAACTTAGAGAACCCCATCTATAACATAAGTACCGAAAGGTTCAAGTCAAATGAAATGAACCGAACCTATCTTTGGCATTGTCGCTTAGGTCATATAAATGAGAATCGCTTATCCCAGCTCCATAAAGATGGTTCGTTGGACTCATTTGATTTTGAATCATATGAGACATGCGATTCATGCCTACTGAGCAAGATGACCAAAACTCCCTTTAGTGGACACAGCAAAAGAGCAACTGACTTGTTAGGACTTATACATGTATGTGTCCCTTTCAATGTCACTGCCAGAGGTGGTTATAGGTACTTCATTACATTTACTGATGACTTCAGTAAATATGATTATGTGTATCTGATGACACATAAGTCACAATCCTTTGAAAAGTTCAAAGAACTAGGCAAAAGTATTAAAATACTTCGATTAGATCAAGGTGGTGAATACCTTAGCCATGAGTTTCGTGACTATCTAGCTGAGTGTTGGATTCTATCCCAACTCACTTCTCCTGGAACACCACAGTGGAATGGTGTATCCGAATGGAGGAATTGTACCCTATTAGATATAGTACGATCTATGATAAGTCACACAGATCTTCCTATATCCTTTTGGGGATATACTCTAGACACAGCGGCCTTCACACTTAACCGTGTTCCATCCAAAGCTGTGATAAAGATACCATATAGGATATGGACTGGGAGAGATGCTCAGATATCTTTTATGAGGATTTGGAGTTGTGAGGCTTATGTTCGACGTCAAGTCTCAGACAAACTGGGACGCAAATTCGATAAGTGCTATTTTATAGGATATCCCAAGGAAACGAAGGGATATTACTTCTACATTCCCAGTCAACACAAGGTGTTAGTGACTAAAACTGGGGTATTTCTAGAAAAGGACTTTGTTTCTAAAAAACTAGTGGGAGTACGTTCGATCTTGAAGAAGTTCAAGACATGGACCATAACACTGAAGCCTTTATGGAAGTTGAACTGGAACCGTAAAATGTTGTGGATGATGAGATTGTTGCACAAGGAGTTGAGCAACAACAACCAGTTAAAGTAGACCTACCTCTTCGCAGGTCTGACAAGATACGTCGTCAGCCTGAGAGATACTCTTTTCTCTTGTCTGACCATGAAGACGTTATGCTCATTAAGAATGAGCCTACCTCCTATTAGGAAGTTGTGATGAGACCAGATTCTGAGAAATGGCTAGAGGTCATGAGATCCAAGATGAAATCCATGTACACCAACCAAGTATAGACTTTAGTTGATCCACCTGAAGGTATCAAACCCATTGGGTGTAAGTGGGTCTTTAAGAGAAAGACTGACATGGATGGATTTATTACCTATAAGGGTCGTTTGGTAGCTAAAGGTTTCAAGCAAACTCATGGTATTGACTATGATGAAACATTTTCTCCATTAGCGATGTTTAAGTCCATTCAGATCATGCTTGCTATTGCAGCATACCACGATTATGTGATTTGGCAGATGGATATCAAAACCACGTTTCTGAATGGTAACTTGCTCGAGGATGTGTACATAACACAACCTGAGGGTTTTGTAGATCCACTGCATATTGGCAGAGTATGCAAGCTACATAAGTTTATTTATGGACTAAAGCAAGCTTCTAAGAGTTGGAATCTTTGGTTTGATGATGCAATCAAACAGTTTGGTTTCATCAAGAATGAAGATGAACCCTGTGCCTACAAGAAGGTTGTTGGGAACACAGTTGTATTCCTTGTATTTTATGTGGATGACATACTACTCATTGGAAATGACATCCCTTTGCTGCAGTCTGTAAAGACATGGCTGGGGAATTGTTTCTCAATGAAGGAATTAGGTGAAGCATCCTGTATTCTAGGCATAAAGATGTATAGAGATAGATCTAAGAGATTGCTTGGCCTAAGTCAAAGTACATATATTGACACGGTATTACTACGGTTTGCCATGCAGAATTCCAAGAAAGGATTTCTGCCGATGCCACATGGTGTGAGTCTTTCGAAGACTCAAAGTCCCTCTTCTAGAGAGGAGAGAGACTGCATCGATAAGATCCCTTATGCTTCAGCCATAGGATCTATCATGTACGCCATGCTATGTACTCGTCCTAATGTATCGTATGCTTTGAGCATGCCGAACAGATACCAGTCAGATCTAGGTGAATGTCACTGATAGCAGTCAAGAATATTCTTATGTACTTGAGAAGGACTAAAGAATATTTCTTGATATATGGAGGTGATGGCAAGCTAGCTGTAAAGGGTTACAGTGATGCCAGCTTCCAAACTGACCAGGATGACTATAGATCACAGTCTGGGTTCGTGTTTTGCTTGAATGGTGGTGCTGTGAGCTGGAAGAGATCAAAGTAGGACACAGTTACTGATTCTACAACAGAGGCCGAGTATATTGCTGCATCAGAAGTAGCAAAGGAGGAAGTTTGGATCCGTAAGTTCATTATTGAGCTTGGGGTGGTTCCTAGCATAGCCGATCCTATAGAGCTCTATTGTGACAACAATGGAGCAATTGTGCAGGCTAAGGAACCTCGCTCACACCAGCAGACCAAACACATACTACGGCGTTTCCATCTCATTCGAGAGATCATCGATAGAGGAGATGTGAAAATTTACAGAGTACCCACAGAGGCTAACATAGCTGATCCCTTGACCAAGGCTTTGGCATAGAGAAAGCATGATGGTCACACTAGGTCATTGGGCCTTAGAGCCTACACTGATTGGCACTAGTGCTAGTGGGAGATTGATAGTGAGAGCCCTAGAGCCAATCATGTGATATTGATGTATGGACTTGATGTATCATATTCCTATATTTATAAGGCATTTCTTATGGTTATTATACTTACTTGTATTGGTGCCAAATAAGTAAGTATAATAGTGTCCTTGAGCGGAAGGTTCTTATCTATATCAATCGATTCGTTGAATTGATAGTGAGATGATATAGAGAACACTACTCTTAATCATTCCTAGTCAAGTATTAACATTCAGGGACAATGTTAATGCGATGAGACTAGCATGTAGGTCAACTTGATGACTTGATCTCACAAGTCATGGATATAAGATATCAAGTTGACACATGGGTATGCATTGGAGAATGTATACTGAATGACCCGCTATAAGAAAGTATCATGGATAGTTATATGAGTGTCATATACTTTCTCATATGACTATTAGTATGACTATTAGTCCTTGGACCATAAGTCACCATGGTTCCCTACATAAGGAGTTGCATACTTTGACTTCGTCAAACGTAACCCGTAAATGGGTGGACTATAAAGGCGGTTACTGGGTATGTAACAAATTATGCGGAGGGATGTGAGTGATGTAGATGGGATCTATCCCTCCTATATGACAGGAATGTTATCATGATTCATGATAGAGTGAGACCACTAAGTGCATGGCCATACCCAAATGAGTAAATATGAGATATTGAGCTCATTTGATTAGAGTGAGTCTACTTGGAGTTCAAGACATAGATTGATTAGATGATGACACGGTCTATGCCTCAATTGATCAATCTAGATGTCTAGGATAGAAGGACATTATCACATATTGTGAGAGTCACAATTAGTAGACAATGGTGATGTTGGATCACAACAATCTTGTAGCTTGGGTAGTAATGATGTGTTGCTAGATACCGCTCATTACTTATCTTTCTAAATGTGTTTAGGAGCATTGCCAACGTTACAAGAACCTATAGAGTCACACACAATGGGCAGTTAGATGGAGATTACGTTCATATGATTGACCAAGAGGTTTAGGTTCATGTGATGAACTAAATTCGATTAAGAGTAATCCAAATTAGACTAATTGAGTTGGACTCAATTTGATTCATGTGTCGAATGAGTCTAGTATAGACTATGATTCATTGGGTCAATTTAAACCAATGAATAGAGATTCATTAAATTAAATTGATTTGATCAACCATAGGAGATAAGAGGTCATATTTGACTTGACTTAAGAGGGAAGATGAAGGGTCAAGTTTGACTTGACCAAATGCTACCTCATTTGTGACTTGGCATGGGTCCGCCAAAGATGGTCTTCCACATCATCAAGGCCACATCATTGTGTGCCACCTCATGAGGAAGACCAAGAGCCATGACTCTTGGTATTACATGGAGGTATAAATGTAACACCCCTAGAAAGCCTAGATAAAGTAAGGGCAATGAGAGTACGAATGTAATGAAAAGAATGTGTAGATAGTCTACGTTGAATGTTACGATGGGAAGGATTTAGATGATTAAAAACTTTATTAAAGAAAATAAAGTTGAGAATATAAAGTTCTATACATGATTTATAATGCAAGGAATTAATGTAAACAAAAGAGATATGAGATATTATATATGCATGTATGAAATATTTATGCATAATGCATATACATGAATTATTTTGTACAAAAATATGTTAGGAGAAGGATTTGATCCTTGGTTCTCTTGTGGATGCATGCATGTGTTAACCAAGTGTGATAGGAGTGAATATTGTAAAAGGAGAGATGGGAATTATAATTAAAGGAAAGAAAGGAGAGAAATTAAGAGAAAGAAAAGAGAGAAACTCAAGAAGCATTTCTCTAGCATATTCTTTCTCATTAAGAGGAGAAGTAAATGAGGAGGATGAATCAAGTCAAGTTTTCCTCCCCTCACTTTAGTATAAATAGGCATGGAGGGCTTCATCCTCAACTCACTCTCCTCCTCTCCTCAATTTGTGCCGAGCACTCTCCCTCCCTCTTTCCTCTTGTTGCCGAGAGCAACAACTCTCCCCCTTCTTTCTTTCTTTTTGTTGCCGAGCAACACAAGAGGAAGAAGCCTCCTCTTCTTCCTCCTCCTCTCCACCAAAAGACCTAGCCACTTCTTCCTCCATTGGTGCTGAGCAAAGCAAGCAAGGAAGAAAGGTCCACAAGCAAGTTCTCAACTCTAGGAAACTTAAGCAAAGAAGGTAAGCTTCCCCTCACCTGCGGTACAAGGCTTTCATGTGATTTTCGGATTCTTTTCTATACCTTGAAAGAAAGTTTTCCCTATGTTTGTATACATATATGATGCATGATCAGAGGTGTATGTAACCCTAGAATTTCAATCAAAAATATTGTAAATAGGTTAGGAAAATTATTGTCTAACCAAACTAGTGCAAGTTTCCCTCTATGAAATGCTAAGGACCTTCCTATGGTTTTCTTGCTTGGAAGTTGATTGGAACCAAAAGAACCCCACTCTCATGTTTCGGCCAAGAAAGAATTTAGGGTTAGGAGGACCTTGAATTTAAAATAACTATGCTTATATGACATGATATAAAGTTCTTAAGAGTTGTATACTTGTATGTTGAAAGAAACTCATGAACCTTACTCTTAATATTTCGGCCATGGTAAGGTGATAGTTTAGAGAAGCTTAAACAAAATTCTAATATGCTCAATGACCTCTGTGATATTATGTTATGAAAGATGATTAATGCTCTCATGTTTAATTGGAATGTAGAAAATTAGTTACATGATTTATGACATGTAAGATCAAAAGAGTCCTAGCTTGTTTATGATCCAACCTTGTGTATGATGTTCTTAGTAAATCTTGCTATGAAATTTACTTAGGTTTCCCATGCTTTAGGCCACTTAAAGGAAGTTTATATTCTATGAATTTCGGCCAAGTAAGGTTTAAAGGACCTAGAGGCCTTGGAAATGAAACCTAAGGGGTTAAAAGTACTTCTTATGAAAACTTGATAATGTGTGAATGTGATACATGTTTGTATGACCTAAATGAATCATTATGTGTTCGTCCATGAAGGGATAGATGCCCTAGAAACCCTAGAACAAAAATTAAATATGTCTATGCCATGCTGTATGAAAATGATATGATAATAAGTTGGAATGCATGATTGCTTTAGTTACGAAATGATATGCATAATGAAGTTATATTATGAAATATGCCATGATGTGTTATAGCATAGAAAATGCTATACATAATGAAAAGAAATGAAGTTATGTTATGATATGTGATAGCATAGAAAATGCTATACATAATGAAAAGAAATGAAAAGAATAAATGCATGAAAGATTGTTAAGGACATGATATGATAGTTATGCATGATAAGTTATTTTTATGGTTTGTACCAAGGGTGGGCTCCGTAAACACCCCGGGGTCGATGGAGTAAGACTCGGGCCTCGTCAGTAATGGGCCTTTGAGTGCCCTAGGTCGATGGAGTAAGACTCGGGCCTAGTATGTATGCATGGTAGGGCTCAAGACTTGCTACCTTGGACCTACGCATTATGTATGTGGTACAAACCGGGATCCCAAATGATGATGATATTAATTTCAAGTACTATTAAGTATAAGTTTTCAAATTCACGATGCATTGCCTACATTCATATGTGCTTGAATTATATGATGATATGATATAATGTCATGTGATATTATGATATGAATATGATGCCCTTGTATGTCTCATGCTTGTGATTTATTTGTTTTATGATATGATATTCATGCTTCTATGAAATGATATGTGAATAAGAAATATGCATGATATGTTTGAATAGAATGATATGTTATGTTATGATTAGTTGAGATGATGATATGTTGATCCATTCTTGATAATTCTCGGTTTTAGTGAGTAGGAAAGGAACTTACTGAGCCATGAGTGCTCATAGCTTACTTTCCTTGTACCGCAGATAAAAGAGAAAGCTGGATGTACAACGGAGCAGCAGGAGGAGCAGATAGTGATGTGTGTGGTGGTGGCTCGGCTAGGACGATTCGGACAAATTAATATTTTTAGTTATAAGTTCAATATATACACATTTGAACAAATCAGAATATGTGATATTATGCTTAATAAATTAAATTCTTTAAAGTTTTTATTCTTCCGCTGTTATAACTAAAGCATGTACGTAAGTAGTATAAGAACGTAGCGCCACCTTTGGTTGGGTAAGAAGGGTGGGCGTTACAATAAAAGACACATTAAACTGGTCGGCCACATTAGTGAAGAAAATCAAGGCTAATCAAAGCTTCTTCTTCCTCCTCTCTTCTTTATTGTTCTCCCTCTCCTCCATTGTCGAAACCACTTAAGGGTGCTAGCACACTCTAAGTGGTTCTCTCCACCTTTTGTCCGTGTGGATACGTGTAGAGGAGTGTACACTTGACACTCTACGAGATCCGACAACCATTTGGACGAGCGGGATAAGCGAAGGGCATCGCTACAAGGGTATACTTCTTTTTCATGTAGATCTAAGGTAGATCTAGTGTAGATAAACATGTACATGTACAAGTTTATTTATCTTCGCACGGATTCGTGGCTACCTTCGTGGTTTCCGCAACGCAAAAAGCAGTTTTTGTGGATCAAATTGCTAACAAACCTGATAGATTCATATTTTTGGGAGAGTCTTCAGACTTGATCCCTGGTGAACATGAAGCTGATCCCGACACATATGATGAAGTACTCCAAGATAAAGATGCAACATCTTGGTAAAGTGCAATGAACTCTGAAATAGAATCTATGCATTCTAATCAGGTCTGGGAGCTTGTAGAACCACCAAATGGTGTAAGATCCATTGGATGTAAATGGGTCTACAAAAGGAAAAGGGAATATACGGGATGGTGGAAACCTTTAAAGCAAGGCTTGTTGCGAAGGGGTATACTCAGAAAGAGGGAATCGATTATAAAGAAACTTTTTCGTCGGTAGCCATGCTTAAGTCTATCCAGATTCTTTTATCTATTGCTACTCATATGTATTATGATGTTTGGCAAATGGATGTCAAGACAGCTTTCCTTAACGGAAGTCTTGAAGAAAACATCTATATGAAGCAACCAAAGGGATTCATTGCGAAGGGCAAAGAGTATCTTCTATGTAAGCTCAATCAGTCCATTTATGGAATGAAGCAAGCTTCAAGATCATGGAACATCCAGTTTAATGAAGTGATCCAGTCTTATGGATTCATTCAATGTCCGGATGAGTCTTGTGTATACAAGAAAAGTGACAGAAACATGGTGGTATTTCTTGTACTATATGTAGATGATGTTTTGCTCATTGGCAACAATGTCATAGTGTTGTCAGACGTAAGGGTATGGTTGTCTAAACAGTTTGATATGAAGGACTTGGGAGAATGTGGACATATTCCTGGGATCAAAGTAATAAGCAACCTCAAAAAAATGATGTTGTGCTTATCCCAATCTTCATACATTGATACTATCCTAGCTTGTTTTAGCATGCAAAATTCCAAGAAAGGTTTTCTACCTTTTCGGCATGGAGTACCTTTATCTAAAGAGATGTGTCCTAAGACATCAAAGGAGATAGAGGAGATGAAGGAAGTGTTGGTTGCTACTCGGAAAGCCTAGGGGTTCCACTGTACAAAAATTTTGTACAAAGGTCTGAACCTTTTCCTAGCTACCATGTGTTCTTTTAAATTAAATTTTGGATCGCCTGCGGAACTTAACACGTTTGATCCAAAACTTAATCTATTTGTTCTTTTAGGTTTTGACTTGGATCTCCTGCGGAACTTAACACGTTCGACCCAAGTCACCTTAAGTTATTAATTCCATTAAATATTAATTTCCATAATCGGTTCCCAGTACTAACGTGGCGAGGCACATGACCTTCTTGGATATGGGAGCAACCACCACCGACTAGACAAAACCTTTTATAGAAAGCTAATATTCAATTTCCTAAAATAACTTTAGGTTAACCGAAAAGAACAATCAAATCACAAGGAAAAGAAAAATAAAAGAACACTATATCGAAAACGAATTCGAAACTCTAGAATCGTATGCCTCTTGTATTTAGTATTATTGCCATAAATAACTAGCATGATGCGGAAAGGAAAAAATTACTAGTTATACCTTCTAAAAGACCTCTTGATCTTCTACCGTATTCCTCTTCTAACCTCGGACGTTGTGTGGGCAACGATCTTCCGAGATGAGAACCACCAAGCACCTTCTTCTTCCTTACAAGTTTCGGCCACCACAATTCTCCAAGAGAAGTAGAGGTCCGGCCACCACCACCACGCTCCAAGGGATGCAAGAAACAAAACCACCTTTCTCTCCTTCTTCTCCTAGCTAGAACCGGCCACCATCAAGAGCTCCAAGAGAGGTTGCCGCTGGCCATAAGAAGAAGAGAAGAGGAAGAAGCTAGGGCCGGCCACCAAGGAGGAAAAGAGAGGAGAAGAATAATAGAGTTGATCACCCATGAAGGCACCTCTACCCCCTCTTTTATAATCCTTGGTCTTGGAAAATAAGAAAATTTAATTAAAAACTTCCTTAATTCTTTTGCCATGAAAAAGAAAAAATTATTTAATTAAAAACAATTTTCCTATTCTCAATTTACATGGCCGGCCACCATCAAGCTATAAACAAGGAGAGTTTTAATTAATTAAAACTTCCTAATTTGTCTCCAGAAATTTATAAAAAATTTCTCCAATAATTTTCCCTTCATGGTGGTTAATAAAAAGAAAATTTTATAAATTAAAATTCTTCTTTTAAACATGTGGATAATTTCCAAAAGGAAAGTTATCTCTTAAAAATTAAAATCTCTTTTCAATCTACAAATAAGGAAAGATATCAAATCTTTTCTTAATCTTTTGTAGAAACTAATAAAAGAGAATATTTAATTTTTAAACTACTCTTTTAAATTATTATCATGGTTAAAAGGGAAAGTTTTCTTAAAAATAAAATCTCCTTTCAATCTACAAATAAGGAAAGATTTCAAATCTTTTCTTAATCTTTTGTAGAAAGCTTTTAAAAGGAAAGATTTAATTTTTAAACTTTCTTTTAAAACTATGATATCCACATAAGAAATAATTTTAATAAAAAATCCTTTTTAATATGATGTGGCCGGCCACCTAAGCTTGGGCTCCAAGCTATTGGCCGGCCACCTTAAGGCCAACCTTTAGGCTTGGCCGGCCCTAAGCTTGAGCTTCAAGCTTAGCTTGGCCGGCCCCTATTGGTTGAGTAAGAAGGTGGGTATGTGGTGGGTATAAATCTCTATATACAAGAGGCTACGATAGGGACCGAGAGGAGGAATTGGTTTTGGTCTCCCGATAAAATTAAGCATCCCGTGCTCGCCCCGAACACACAACTTAATTTTATCAATAATAATTCATTCCACTAGAGAACTATTATTAAACTACCGCACCAATCCCAAATTACATTTTGGGCTCCTTCTTATCATGAGTGTGTTAGTCTCCCTGTGTTTAAGATATCGAATGTCCACTAATTAAGTGAGTTACTGACAACTCATTTAATTAATATCTTAGTCCAAGAGTAGTACCACTCAACCTTATCATCATGTCGGACTAGGTCCACCTGCAGGGTTTAACATGACAATCCTTATGAGCTCATCTTGAGGACATTATCAACCTAGTATCTCTAGGACACAGTTTCCTTCTATAATCAACAACACACACTATAAGTGATATCATTTCCCAACTTATCGAGCTTATTAATTCATTGAACTAAATCTCACCCATTGATAAATTAAAGAAATAAATATCAAATATATATGCTTGTTATTATATTAGGATTAAGAGCACACACTTCCATAATAACCGAGGTCTTTGTTTCTTTATAAAATCAGTATAAAAGAAACGACCTCAAATGGTCCTACTCAATACACTCTAAGTGTACTAGTGTAATTATACAGTCAAAATAAACTGATACCTAATTACACTACGACCTTCTAATGGTTTGTTGCTTTCCATTTTGGTCGTGAGCTACTGTTTATAATTTATAAGGTACTGATAACATGATCCTCTGTGTGTGACACCACACACCATGTTATCTACAATATAAATTAATTGAACAACTATATTTATCATAAATGTAGACATTTGACCAATGTGATTCTTATTACTAGATAAATGTTTATACCAAAAGCTAGGCTTTTAGTATACACCCTAACAATCTCCCACTTATACTAAAAGACTAAGCTGCCATATCTGCTGCCATACATCTGATTCCTAACCCTTCAACATGTCCATAAAAAGCTCTTGCCATAAGGACCTCTGTGGAAGGATCTATAGATCATCACCTGATGCAATCTAGGCAGCAACAACTTCTCCTCGTTTATACGATTTCTCGTATTGGGTGGTACTTGCGCTCTTTTGTGTTTACTTGCCTTTATAGACTTATGGTTTCTTCGAGTTTGCTACTGCACCAATATTATTACAATAAATTGTAATAATCTTTGGACAAACCATAAATCATATCTAAGTCTATCTTGAGATTATTGAGTCATTCAGCTTTTATAGCTACCTCAGAGGCTTCCCATATACTAAGCTTCTATGGTGGAGTCCAGAAAAACACCTATGCTTATCACTCTTCCATAGTTATGACTTTACCTCCTAAAGTAAACACAAAACCCCGAGGTTGACTTATTATTGTCCCTATCCGATTGGAAGTCAAAATCCATGCAACCCACAAGGACCAAATTAACTGTCTTGTAAGCTAGCATATAATCTCTAGTGCCTCTAAGGTACTACAATATATGCTTTACTGCAGTCCACTGTCCTTGTCCAGGGTTACTTTGATATCTGCTAACTATGCCTTTGGCAAAATAGATTTCTGATCTCGTACATAGCATACATTAGGCTTCCAACAGCCGTAGCATAAAGAACTACCTTTATTTCCTTTATCTCCTTTGATGTCTACAGAGACATATCTTTAGATAAAGTTACTCCATCCTTAAAAAGTAAGAAACCTTTCGAGGAGTTTTGCATGCTTAAAACGAGCAAGGATTTTCCGATGTATCAAGCTTGGGATAAGTAAAATATATTTTTCTTTCGATCCCTTATTATTTTGATCTCAAAAATATATACATTCTCCCAAGTCCTTTATATCGAATTATTTGGACAACCATACCCTTACTTCTGACAACATTTTGATATTGTTTCAAACTACCAAAAATGTTATCTACGTATAGTACAATAAATACCACCATGCTTCCATCACACCTTTTGTATACACAAGACTTATCCAGTTACTAAATAAATCCATAGATCTGGATTACTTTGATAAACCGGATGTTCCAAGACCTTGAAGCTTTGCCTCAGTCCATAGACTGATTGAGCTTACACAAGATGCTCTTAGCCCTTTGCAATGAACCCTTCTGGTTGCTTTATATGGATGCTTTCTTCAAAACTTCCATTAAGGAATGCTGTCTTGACAACCTCTTGCCAAATAGATAGAAGAATCCGGATAGACTTAAGCATGACTACCAGTGAAAAAGTTTCCTTTTTCATCAAGTCTTGCTTTGATAGTTACTACCTTCCTGTCTATCCCTCTTTTCCTATTATAGACATTTTTATACCCAACGGCTTTTACACCATTTGGTGATTCTACAAGCTTCCAGATTTTATTAGAATACATATATTCTAATTCTTTTATTCATTACTCTTTGCCAAGATGCTGCATCTTTATCTTGGAGTGCTTCATCATATGACCGGAGATCAGGTTCATGCCCTCCAGGGATCGAGTCCAAAAACTCTCCCAAAACATGAACCTATTTAGGTTGCATAACAACCCTCCCACTACAATAAGACACTTTCTGTAATTGTGTATTAATTTGTGATACGTGTTGCAGTTTTCTTGTGGTATCTCATCTTGTACAGTTGGTACTAGGTTAGACATGTCCTTTATTATTTCCTTAAGAACAAATTTACTTATGAGCACGTGGTTCATTATATAGTCATTTTCTAAAAAATCAGTCATTGATGCTAACAATTACCTTCTGATTTTTAAGACTATAAACCTACTTTTGTTTATCTAGGATAACTTACAAACAAGTGAACTCCTATCCAACTTATCATTGTCTCTCTTTAACATATGTGCTGGATTACCCGAATCCGAATATGCTTCAAAATAGGTTTTCACCTATTCAGCAATTCTATATGAGTAGAGAGTTCTAACTTGGAAGGTACTATGTTCACTTTAGTTATCAGAGTTTATCCTTAAAACAAATTTGGTAATTTTCTAAATAACTCATCATCTATCTAATTATTTCATAAGAGTCCTTTACCTTCTTTCTACTACACTATTCTGTTGGGGTGTACCAGGTGCAGTTAGTTGGGATTGAATCCCTACTTTTGATAAGTGACTCCTAAATTCTCCCAAGAGGTACTTGCCACTACGATCTTACCATAGTGACATTTACTTTAACATTTCTCCGCATCAGCCTTGTACTCTTTGAACTAATCAAAGTACTTAGTCTTGCGGTACATTAAGTAAAGTTATTTGTATCTTGAATAGTTGTCTATAAAATAGATGAAATATTCAATACTACCTCTTGTCTGGATAGTCATAGGATCACACAAATCAGAATGAACCGATTTCAACATATCTTTGACTCCATACCCCTTGGACTTAAAAGCTTCTTGGTTATTTTCCTTCCAAGTAAGACTCGCAGGAAGGAAAGATTTCCACTACTAATGAACCCAAAAGTTCATCAGCTAACAATGAATCCTACTTAAGTTAATATAACCTAGCCTTAGATGTCAAAGATATAATTGGTTCATTTTCGAAGGTTGCTTTCTCTTAAGTTTGAAGATGTGTTATTAATTTCCATTTGTTGCATCATGGGAGTTATTGGATTATAAATTGTCAACCAACATACCAGAATAGATAACTTGCCTATTTTTCTTGATAACAACTTTGTTATCAAAATAGACACAATATCTATTCTATAATAGTTTAGAAACTGAAATCAGGTTCTTTCTAAACTTAGTATGTAAAGACAATTCCTAATAATCCAAATTTTATTCCTATTAGAGAATAAACCTCTCCCACTGCAACAGCTGCTACTTTTGCAGTAGTGCCCATATGGACGGTGTTTTTTATTTTCATTTAGTTGTCGGGTTTCCTGGAACCCTGCAATGAATTGCAGACATGATCAGTGGCTCCCATATCTACACACCAGGTACCGGTAGATAACTCCACTAAACATGTATCAACTAATGAATAAAATACACCTATATTGTTCTTAGTTCTAAGAGGACAGTCTACCTTAATGTCCAAATTCTATTTCCAATCAATTATAATTGGGATCACTAAGTCTATCCTAAAGTATATCAGCTAGGGATTGACCATCTTCCTAAGAATCACAAAAATATTTGGTTAAGACCAACTCCTTAAAAATCCCCATGAATTTTGTATGCCATGTTAGTGTGGACGTATACAAATTCAAAGAGGAAATTTTATAATTTAATTTTATTATCTCGTCAACCTTACTTTATGACGAATAAAATTAATAGTTGGTCTATCTTTAATCAAATATTTGGTCAAGACTCTAAATTTAAAATAATATTGATTCCTCTAACAATACTATTTAAATTTATCAAAACCTCAAAACACCGTGAATTTTGCATGCCATGTTAGTGTGGACGTATACAAAATCAACATTTGTAAGAGGAGGGTTTTACCCATTAACTATCTTGTCAACGTAACTTTATGACAAATAAAATTATCTCAAACACCGTTAATTTTGTATGCCACGTTAGTGTGGACGTATACAAAATCAATCATTTGTAAGAGGGGTTTTAACCCTTTAATTTTATTATCTTGTCAACCTAGTTTTATGACAAATTAATAGTTGTATCATTTGGTCACACAAATAATAGCAGTGACTCCGATGGGGAGGATACTATTAGATGTGTCTAAGTGTATACCATTACTTGACACTAAGTCCATTAATAAGATTATGCCCCTTCCGTTGGGGAAGATCACACGCTCTTAATTAACTTCCTATAGTCATCCAAAAATGGAAGTCTGTTCTAGTGATCCGCAAACAAGCTCATCCGTTATGGAGGAAGGCACTCAGAGCCAACGCGCAAGCTTGTTTGCATCACTTACAAACCAGTAATGGAGACCATGGGATTTACTTAAAAATCCCTCTCCCACTTAGTTATTTATTATTGAGGAATTTTAACTATGCTAGTATACTAAACTTGTAAACTAACATGCACACACAGCACAATATAAAAGCAATAAATAGAAAATCTAATTTTCAACTATTATGGCTTTTATCTCTAGTTGTCCTCCGTGTGTTGTCATCCCAAGCTGCTGCCATATTTGGCCACCGCCACCGGGTCTAGCTGTCGCATCCATCTTGCTCCTAGTTCCGCTGCGCCTCTGGTCCTTAGAAGGTTCCACGCTTTGCAAGATTCGATCCGCGACATAAATAGAATTTTACAATTTTGATCCTATATTCCATAAAAGGAATGTACATGTATCTAGATCAAAAATAAAATCCTAATAAAACTAAATACAGCTCCTGCTGTATTTTATAATACAATCATGCACACACATATAAATGCCCTTGACATGTCCAAGGGTCCAATCACACACATAAAACTATAAGCCATAATAGTTGGATCCTGCATCCACAAAGTTAGCACATCCTACTATTATCCTGCCTAAATTATGTATGACATGTGCATAATTAAACTAATACCAAATACACAGAGGCAAAACCCTAGCTCTGATACCAATTGTTGGTTGCTACTCGGAAAGCCTAGAGGTTCCACTGTACAAAAATTTTGTACAAAGGTCTGAACCTTTTCCTAGCTACCATGTGTTCTTTTAAATTAAATTTTGGATCGCCTGCGGAACTTAACACGTTTGATCCAAAACTTAATCTATTTGTTCTTTTAGGTTTTGACTTGGATCTCCTGCGGAACTTAACACGTTCGACCCAAGTCACCTTAAGTTATTAATTCCATTAAATATTAATTTCCATAATCGGTTCCCAGTACTGACGTGGCGAGGCACATGGCCTTCTTGGATATGGGAGCAACCACCACCGACTAGACAAAACCTTTTATAGAAAGCTAATATTTAATTTCCTAAAATAACTTTAGGTTAACCGAAAAAAACAATCAAATCACAAGGAAAAGAAAAACAAAAGAACACTATATCGAAAACGAATTCGAAACTCTAGAATCGTATGCCTCTTGTATTTAGTATTATTTCCATAAATAACTAGCATGATGCGGAAAGGAAAAATTACTAGTTATACCTTCTAAAAGACCTCTTGATCTTCTACCGTATTCCTCTTCTAACCTCGGACGTTGTGTGGGCAACGATCTTCCGAGATGAGAACCACCAAGCACCTTCTTCTTCCTTACAAGTTTCGGCCACCACAATTCTCCAAGAGAAGTAGAGGTCCGGCCACCACCACCACGCTCCAAGGGATGCAAGAAACAAAACCACCTTTCTCTCCTTCTTCTCCTAGCTAGAACCGGCCACCATCAAGAGCTCCAAGAGAGGTTGCCGCCGGCCATAAGAAGAAGAGAAGAGGAAGAAGCTAGGGTCGGCCACCAAGGAGGAAAAGAGAGGAGAAGAATAATAGAGTTGATCACCCATGAAGGCACCTCTACCCCCTCTTTTATAATCCTTGGTGTTGGCAAATAAGGAAATTTAATTAAAAACTTCCTTAATTCTTTTTCCATGAAAAATAAAAATTTATTTAATTAAAAACAATTTTCCTATTCTCAATTTACATGGCCGGCCACCATCAAGCTATAAACAAGGAGAGTTTTAATTAATTAAAACTTCCTAATTTGTCTCCAGAAATTTATAAAAATTTCTCCAATAATTTTCCCTTCATGGTGGTTAATAAAAAGGAAATTTTATAAATTAAAATTCTTCTTTTAAACATGTGGATAATTTCCAAAAGGAAAGTTATCTCTTAAAAATTAAAATCTCTTTTCAATCTACAAATAAGGAAAGATATCAAATCTTTTCTTAATCTTTTGTAGAAACTAATAAAAGAGAATATTTAATTTTTAAACTTCTCTTTTAAATTATTATCATGGTTAAAAAGGAAAGTTTTTCTTAAAAATAAAATCTCCTTTCAATCTACAAATAAGGAAAGATTTCAAATCTTTTCTTAATCTTTTGTAGAAAGCTTTTAAAAGGAAAGATTTAATTTTTAAACTCTCTTTTAAAACTATGATATCCACATAAGAAATAATTTTAATAAAAAATCCTTTTTAATATGATGCGGCCGGCCACCTAAGCTTGGGCAACAAGCTATTGGCCGGCCACCTTAAGGCCAACCTTTAGGCTTGGCCGGCCCTAAGCTTGAGCTTCAAGCTTAGCTTGGCCGGCCCCTATTGGTTGGGTAAGAAGGTGGGTATGTGGTGGGTATAAATCTCTATATACAAGAGGCTACGATAGGGACCGAGAGGAGGAATTGGTTTTGGTCTCCCGATAAAATTAAGCATCCCGTGCTCTCGAACACACAACTTAATTTTATCAATAATAATTCATTCCACTAGAGAACTATTATTGAACTACCGCACCAATCCCAAATTACATTTTGGGCTCCTTCTTATCATGAGTGTGTTAGTCTCCCTGTGTTTAAGATATCGAATGTCCACTAATTAAGTGAGTTACTGACAACTCATTTAATTAATATCTTAGTCCAAGAGTAGTACCACTCAACCTTATCATCATGTCGGACTAGGTCCACCTGCAGGGTTTAACATGACAATCCTTATGAGCTCCTCTTGAGGACATTATCAACCTAGTATCTCTAAGACACAGTTTCCTTCTATAATCAACAACACACACTATAAGTGATATCATTTCCCAACTTATCGAGCTTATTAATTCATTGAACTAAATCTCACCCATTGATAAATTAAAGAAATAAATATCAAATATATATGCTTGTTATTATATTAGGATTAAGAGCACACACTTCCATAATAACCGAGGTCTTTGTTTCTTTATAAAATCAGTATAAAAGAAACGACCTCAAATGGTCCTACTCAATACACTCTAAGTGTACTAGTGTAATTATACAGTCAAAATAAACTAATACCTAATTACACTACGACCTTCTAATGGTTTGTTCCTTTCCATTTTGGTCGTGAGCTACTGTTTATAATTTATAAGGTACTGATAACATGATCCTCTGTGTGTGACACCACACACCATGTTATCTACAGTATAAATTAATTGAACAACTACATTTATCATAAATGTAGACATTTGACCAATGTGATTCTTATTACTAGATAAATGTTTATACCAAAAGCTAGGCTTTTAGTATACACCCTAACAGGAAGTTCCTTATGCTTCGGCTGTAGTAAGCCTAATGTATGCAATGCTATGTACGAGACCGGATATCTATTTTACCGTGGGCATGGTTAGCAGATATCAAAGTAATCCAGGACAGGGACATTGGGCTACCGTAAAACATATATTAATGTACCTGAGAAGGACTAGAGATTATATGCTGGTTTACCAAGCAAATGATTTACTCCTTGTGGGTTACACGGATTCGGATTTCCAATTAGATAGGGATAATAGTAAGTCCACCTCAGGGTATGTGTTTACTTTGGGAGGTGGAGCCATAACATGGAGGAGTGTTAAGAAGAAATGTGTTTCTGACTCCACCGTGGAAGCTAAGTATGTGGCTGCCTCTGAGGCAGCCAAAGAAGCTGTATGTCTCAGAAACTTCTTGATGGACTTATATGTGATTCCTGGTTTGCCCAAAGTTATCATAATTTATTATGACAACAGTGGTGTAGTAGCAAACTCGAAGGAACCACGAACCCATAAGGCAAGTAAACACATTTAGCACAAGTACCACCTGATATGAGACATCGTAAAACGAGGAGAAGTTGTCGCCAAGATTACATTAGCAGATAACCTGGCAGATCCATTCACTAAGGCCCTTCCGACGAGAGCTTTTAATAGTCATGTTAAGGGGATGAGAATCAAATGTATGGTAGCATTTATGGCAGCATAATCTTTTAGTATAAGTGGGAGATTGTCAGGATGTATACTATAAGTCTAGCTTTTGTATGAACATCTATTTTGAAATATTTTGAAATGAGAATCGCTTTGGTCAAATGTTTGCATTTTATATTTATATATATGTCGATGCAGTTGTCCATTTAATTTATATTATAGATAACATGGTGTTTGGTGTCACACAGAAGATTATGTTATTGGTTCCTTATAAATTATAAATAGTAGCTCACAACCAAGATGGATAGAGACAAACCATTGGAACCATTGTAGTATAATTTGGTATTAGTTTGTCTTGACTATAAAATTACACTAGTATACTATGTGTGTATTGAGCAGGACTATTTGAGGTTGTTCGATTTATACTAACTATATAAAAGAACAGAACATCAATTTTTATGGATGTGCATCCTCTTAATCCCTATATAATAACAAGCATGTATACTTAATATTTATTTCTTTAACTTATTAATGGGTGAGATTTATTCGTTAAATCAATAGGCTCGATAAGTTGGAAATAGTACTATTTATATTGCGTGTTGTTGATTATAAAAGGAATCTGTGTAACGCCCGCCCCTCCTACTAGTGGAGGTGGGGTTACTTTCTACATATATAACATACGTACATGAATTTCAAAAACAGCGGAAGTAATAATTTTTCATTTAAATCACAACTAATCATACGAGCATGCTTAGCATAGTTATGAACTTAAAGAGTCATAATATCCATTCCTAACATAAGCATAAGTAAAGTGATCATGCAAGACATTAACATAAATTAAGCATAGTTCATATCAATCCTAAATCAACGTAAGCAAGTCTTTCTTTCTTAGCCAAGCCACCACCACACACATCTCCTGTCTCTCAAGCTGCTCCTTCAGTTTATCCATCCTTTACCTTTATCTGTGGTACAAGGAAAGTAATAATAAGCACACAAGGCTTAGTGATATTCTTTCCTACTCATAAAAAAGAAAACACATGTCATAGCAAATTCATACAACATATAGCATGGACACATAAAACATCTACCAACATATCATGCAAGAGTATCATATCTCATTTTAACATAGCATAAAAGAGAACAACATATCATACCATATCATAGCATAAAAGAACATCATGTCATAACATATCATACATAAAAGAAACATCATGTCATAACATAATTGAAAGCATCATGTCATATCATATCATAACGTAAAAGTAAGCATCATGACGTATCATATCATAGCATAATCATATATACAATATAAGATGTCCTTTAAAACATGGGTAATATCATGTGCAAGATGCTTTTAAAAAAAACATATCATATAATACTTGAACATAATATCATCATGAGGGCCCGGCTTGTACCACATACATACATAAATGCGTGCAATCCCTATGACAGGGTAGCTAGCCCCGAACCTACTAGGGATCTAGGTCCGTACTACGACCGTCGACCTAGGGGCGTACTAAGGAGCCCATCCCTTTACTAGACCCGTTCATAGTCCGTCGGCCTAGGGGCGCTTATGGAGCCCACCCTTGGTACAAGCAATACAAAGTAAAATAACATGTCATATAATCATAGTGTATCATGTTAATGTCATTCATAGCATATAATGTTCATGTCATTCATCATTCATCATGTTCATGTCATTCATAACTTAACTTAGCATGAAGAGTGCTCTTAGTCCCACTTGATAGGGAAGCAACTCTTAGGCCTTTCACTTAGCATATCATAAAGAGTGATCTTAGTCCCAACAAGTAGGGAAGCAACTCTTAGGCCTTTCACTTAGCATATCATAAACATACGTACTTGAGCATATAGCACGTCATAGGAGACATTTTAAATGCATGATTCATAAGCATACATAGATGAACATATATCATATCATGGGAACATAATCATGCATGGAACATAAGTTAACATCTCCTAATTCATATCATGGCATGTGAAGCACATAAAGAGTCGTAATTGGGTCTCAATCATCAACCTATCATAGGTGGCGGAAACATGCAAGGAATCACCTAGGTTGAAAGCAACATACAAGCATATGAACCCTAAACCAATTTCATATCATTTATCATAAGGAACATCATGAGCGTATTTAGTTTAAGTTCTAAACTTCCTAGGTCTACAAATCATGTTGTGGCCGAAACATACAAAGCTAAACCTAGGTTACAAATAGCATATAAACATGTTAACCCTAAACCAATTCCATATTATTTATCATAAGGAACATCATGAGCATATTTGGTTTAGGTTATAAGCTTCCTAGGTCTACAAATCATGTTGTGGCCAAAACATACAAAGCCTAAACCTTGGTTACAAATAGCATATAAACATGTGAACCCTAAACCTATTCCATATTATTTATCATAAGGAACATCATGAGCATATTTGGTTTAGGTTCTAAGCTTCCTATGTCTACAAATCATGATGTGGCCGAAAGTCATGAAGTGTGAAACTAAGTTCTAAACCAAAGACAAGCATAAGAATATAATGTTATCTTCATATCATATCATAGGGAAAAACATGAGCATGTTAGGGTTGAGTTTAAGCTTGCCTAGACCTTTTAATCCTAACTTGGCCGAAAGTTCTAAGCATGAATACCTAGTTCTAACCAACATGAAATCATAAGTACATCAAGTTATCTTCATACCATATCATGAGGAAGATCATAAGTAAGTTGGATTTGTGTTTAAATTTTCCTAGGCTTTTTAAACTTGTCATGGCCGAAACCCTAAGGTGGGGTTCATCTAATTCTAAGTAACATACTAGCATGAAACACCAAGGAAATATTCATATCATGTCATAAGAAAGATCATATACATGTTAGATTTGAGTTTAAGCTTTCCTAGGCATTTAGTCTCCTCATGGCCGAAACCCTAAGGTAGAGTTCATCTCATTCTAAGTAACATCCAAGCATGAAACACCAAGGAAATATTCTTATCATGTCATAAGAAAAATCATAAGCATGTTAGATTTGAGTTTAAACTTTCCTAGGCTTTTAAACTTGTCATGGCCGAAAGTTGCAAGAAACTTCCTAGGTTTTTAAGCCACTTAAATCTATGGAAAAGAAAACCATGAGCTGCTTGTACCAAAGGTGAGGGAATACTCACTTCTTTTCGCTTGTGGTTCCTAAAGAAAATGGTACCCTTGTGAGGAGGAAGAAGAGAGCTTCTCCTTCTAGCACTCCCTTTTTCTTCTCTTGCTTGGAAGGGGTAGCTCTTGAAGGCTCCTTCTTGTGGGTTTGTATTCTTAGGAAGAAAAACCTTAGGTGGATTTCGAAATTAGGAGAGGGAGAGCTTTAGGTTTCGGCAATGGTGAGGAAGAGGAAAAGAAGGAAGAAAAATGAAATCCCTTTCTTTCTTTCCTCTTTATGCTAAGTGGGAGGAAGAAACAAAGATGAACTTTGCCTTCCCTTTCTCTTAACCCATTTATATCATTCCCTAATGAGAATATGTCCCCATTTATCCCCTTAATTCTTCTAATCCTATCTCCTCCTTCATCCTCACGAAAATGGAAGGAAGAAGAAGAGAAAGACATTTGTCTTTTTGCTTGTTCTTAATCAAGAGAAGGAGGAAGAAAGCTACTTGATATTTTCTTGTTTCCTTCTCTTAACCATACTCTTATTTTATCTAAAATTTTCATCCCCCTTTCAACAATAATTCATGATGGCCTAGTGGTCATTCCATAACTCCTAAAGGTTACCATTTAATAAAAAGGTTCAAGGTTCAATCCTTGACTTCACCTCTTTTCTTTTTATATCTTTTTGGTTCTATCTCCCTTTTTTATTCTACAAAAACCAAGGATACTCACATATGTATAACTACTAGTTTTTGTGGGTGTTACAATCTGTGCCCTAATTATTTAGGCTGATGATGTCCCCTTGAGGAGCTCATAAGGATTATCATGTAAACCCTACAGGTGACTTAGTCCGGCATGATAATAAAGTTGAATGGTACTACTCTTGAAATCAGATGTTAATTAATTGAGTTGTCAGTAACTCATTTAATTAATGGTCATTCAATATCTTAAACATAGGGAGATTAACGCATTCATGATAAGAAGAAGCCCATATTGTAATATGGGATTGGTGTGGTAGTTCAATAATTTCCTTTTAGAGGTATGAGTTATTATTGATGGACTTGGATTGGGTGTTCGGGCCGAACACAAGAAGCCGAAGTCCATCAGGAGGCCTAAATCAATTCCTCTTCTAGGTCCCTGTTGTAGCCT
Source organism: Zingiber officinale (assembly GCF_018446385.1). Taxonomy (NCBI): domain Eukaryota; kingdom Viridiplantae; phylum Streptophyta; class Magnoliopsida; order Zingiberales; family Zingiberaceae; genus Zingiber; species Zingiber officinale. The sequence continues at coordinate 54,776,430 of NC_056006.1, read as the reverse complement.
CTATATAAATCCTCGCATCCACCCATCCACAACTTGGTTTGGTTTAACTTAACTTGGTTTGGTTTAACTTAATTTGGTTTAGTTTAACTTGGTTTGGTTTATGTTGGTTATAGAAAGAGAGATTTTTTCTTAACAGAATTCTATTAATTTTTTTTCTTTGTAATCGACGGTAAGCCTATAAAAAGGAGTAGGTGGTGTCCCCTAAAACCTAATTTTCTAATTTTCTCTCTTCTCCCCCTTGTGACCTGTGCCCCTCCCTTTCCTCCTCACCTTGGGTCACCGCCCCTCCTCACCTTGCTAGGGTCACCCCTTCCTCACCTTGCAAGGGCTGCCCCCCTCCTCTCCTTTCTTAGGCTCGGCACCCCCTTCCTCTCCTAGCTAGGGCAAGCGCCCCTTTCTAGCAATCCATTGGTGGTCGACGGCAAGAAGAAGAGGAAGAAGATTAGAAGGTGCCCCATCCTAGAACCTCCCTTTGTAGTCGGCGGTTTGGAAATCGATAAGAGAAGGAGGGTGGTGTTGTCTTGGTAGATCATCACCCACACGACGTCCAAGAAGAAGAGAGGAATACGGCAGAAGATCAAGAGGTATTTAGCTACAAAGAAAAGGTACAACTAATTTTTTAATTATGCTGCGTAATTAGTTTGATTTTCTTTGTATCAATTTTGAATACCAACACAAGTGGCCAGTGATCTTGTACTTTGATCAAGGTGTGCTTTGATCATTCAAGAACTCTCTTGATTGATCAAACACATGTTTGATCAAACATGCAGGTTGCTAGGAAAAGTTCAGTTCTTATACAATTTTTTTGTACAAGGAAATTTAAACAGAACGGATTTCCAGCGCCTTCACTTTCATTATTGTAAAGAGGCTTCCCCACTTGAAAGAGAAAGTAGTGCACTTCATTTCCTTGGATTAACAATCTTCCCGATTGTAACCAAGTAAAAACTCTCTGAGCCTCTCTCTGTTTGATTTCTTTATTTAATGCAAGTGTTCGTTATTTAAGTTAGTTGTCCGAGAAGGGTTCGTTTATTTTATTTATTTGTGCAGGGTTATTCAACCCCCATTCTAGCCGGCCAACGGGTCCTAACAATACCTTTACTTACCAGTTTGTTAGATATCTAGTCAGCCCGTCGACCTATCTAGATTTCCTACCAGATATTCGATCATCTCATCGACCTATCTAAAATTCTCGCTAAATATTCGGTCGGCCCGTCGACCTATATGGACTTCCCGCTAGATATTTGATCGGTCCGACGACCTATCTGGACTTCTCCTGCACACTTGGCAAAGTGGTTAGATCACAACAACACCTAACTTAACTCACTTGTCATTCATCAAAACCTGAGTTAAACCGTTAGTGTAAATTACACCCAAAATCTCCTCCTTTTTTATTCAAGACAACCTGAGTTAAGTTAAGGAAAAAATATATAATAAATACATACAAAAATGATTCTAAGAGAAGCAATAAAAAAAAAGTTAAGTTGGTTAGTTTCATTCTCTTTCATCATTTTTAGGGTTAAGTTATTTTGATTTTTATTTTTTTTTCTAACTTAACCCCTAACTCTCCCACTTTGACATTTATCAAAAAAATATGAGTAGAAAGATGAGTTAACAGATGAAAAATATGTTCTAAGAAAAGTAATAAGTGAAAATAATAATATTTTGACAATGCAAAAAAACTTTCAGGATTACTAGGGGGAAGAGATAAAGAATTTTTAACTTTTTCAAACATAAATTATTCAAAAAAACTAGATTTGTAAAGTAGTCTAAAAGAATTTGCTAAGTAAAAGAAGAATATTTTTTAACACAATTGTAAAAGGTTTTGAAAAAAACTCCAAAGCATTTTTGAAAAGCATTTTGCAAAGTATACTCAGTGTTAAACAATTTTTCAAAATTTTGAAATTTGATACTAGGTTTTAAAAGTTAAATTTTAATACAGTTTTAAAGTTGAAATAACTTTTAAAAAACTTTTCAAAAATAGTGTAATAGTGGTTTGGAAAGTATTTTACAAAATATATTTCAAAAATAATAAGCTTTAATGATTTTCATAATAAGGAAATTCAAAGTATAATATGAAAACATTTTCAAAATTAAATTTTTTTTTATAGAATTATTTTTATCCATAGTTTTAAAAGGTTTGGAAAAAAACTGTTCAAAACCTTTTCAAGGTATCTGGGGTTTTAGCAAGCTAAAGATTTTTCAAAGATCCTTTTTAAGATAACTTTGAGGTTTATAGTTTTAAAGTTTCATAGAATTTTGAAGTAATGCAAAACCTTAAGATTTCCAAAATAAGAATTTTGAACACTGTTTTAAGTTTAAAAATGGAGTTGAAATTATTTTTTAAATATCTTCCCCATGGACCTTATATTATTCAAAAAATATAAACATCTAGAAATTGTCCTTACATGTCTAACTTATAGTTACTAACTAACTATCAGAAGATAGTGGTGTTCCCGTAGTTAGTCAAGTTAAGTAACTTTATCTAGTTAATGTTTGACTAAAGTGGATTACTTAACCTGATCACTGTTCTATTTGGTATTTTACACCCAGACTTATGTTGATGCACTGATATAAGCATCTTAAGTCCAGGCAAAGGGTCTATGCATCTCACGCCGTTCTAACTTTTGGAATACACAATCAAGGGAATCTTAATGTGTTTGTAAAATACTCAAGTCCTAAATCTATAGGAACATGTTTTATGTGGATTTTGATCAAGACTAAGGCTAAAATCAATTTGGAAGATAAGAAATTAGGAATTTTAAAAAATAAGAGTAAAGATTTTTCCTTAGAATTTTTAAAATTTTCAAAGAAAGTAAAAGAAAACATAGTAGTCCTATTCTATCAAACATATTCCTAGTTTTGGCTCTACTTGTAATTCCATTCTGTTTCCCCTGCACAAAAATTTGTACAATCACAGAACTTTTCCTAGAAACCCATGTGCTTTTCAGAAGTTAAACTTGGATTGTAAATGAAACTTAACTTTATTAATACAAGTTCAACTCATGTGTTCATCAGAAGTTAAAACATATTACAAAAATTGATTAAATATCTATTTCAAGGATTGACTTCCAAGTCGTTGGTGAGGCACTCAGTCTTCTTGGGTATGAGATCATCTACCACTTCCTAGTCCAAGCCTTTCAAAGAAATTATATATTTAAACTCCTTACAGTAAACCCTAGGTTAAACTACAGAGACCTCAATCAAAGCACAAGATCGCTAGTCTCTTGTGTTGGTACTTCAGGATCCATACAAAGGAAATATAAACTAGTACACAGCGGAAACAATTAACTAGTTATACCTTTCTTTATAGCTTAAAGACCTCTTGATCTTTTGTTGTATTCCTCTCCTTCTATTGGACATCATGTGGGCGACGATCTACCAAGACTCAAAAATCACCCAAGTCCTTTCTTCCAAGATTTTCGGCCACCAAGGGATCAAAGCTAGGAACACCACCTCTTGTTCTTCTTTCTTCCTTGCAACCCGCTGGCCATATGATGGTTGAATCCTCTTGATGTCGCTGACCATAGGTGAGAAAACAAGGGGATAATAAGAATATGAGGGGGCTAGCCACAAGGAGAATAGAAGAGGAATAAAAATTGTGTAAATGATTATTTTTTCTAAGGCACCATTTGTCCTCTTTTATAATCCTTGGTAATAGCTAAAAAGGAAAGATTTTAACAAAAATTAAAATCTCTCTTTTAAATTTCCTATTGTGGATGACTACAAAAGGAAAGTTTTAAAATTAAAAATTCCTCTTTCAAACATTGTAGATGGCTACAAAAAAGATAGATTTTTAAAATTAAAATCTCTCTTTTAAATCATGATTACAAAAAGGAAAGTTTTAAATAAAATTAAATCTCTCTTTTAAACCATTGTAGATGGTTACGAAAGAAAAGATTTTTTTAAATTTAAAACCCTCTTTTAAAACCATGTGGATGGCTTCAAAAAATGAAAGTTTTTAAAATCACTCTTTTAAAACATTGTAGATGGCTACAAAAAGAAAGATTTAAAAAATTAAAAATCCAATTTTAAACCCATCTTGGTCGACCCCTTACTTGGGCACCAAGCAAGGATGTAGCCGGCCATAAGGATGACTTGGGTGGATGCGAGGCTTTATACATAAAGGCTAGAACAGGGGACCTAGAGGAGGAATTGGTTTTGGCCTCCAGATGAGCTTGAGCTTCCTATGTTCAACCCGAACACCCAACTCAAGTTCATCAATAATAACTCATACCACTAAAGAGTTATTATTGAATTACTGTACCAATCCCATATTACATTATGGGCATCTTCTTATCATGAGTGCGTTAATCTCCCTGTGTTTTAGATATCGAATGTCCATTAATTAAATGAGTCACTGACAACTCACATAATTAACATCTAGCTCCAAGAGTAGTACCACTGAACTTTATTGTCATGTCAGAACTAAGTCCACCAGCAGAGTTTACATGACAATCCTTTTGAGCTCCTCGAGGGGACATCATCATCCTAATAAATAGGACACAGTTTCCTTCAATAATCAACAACACACCATATAAATAATATTATTTTCCAACTTATCAAGCCTATTGATTTAACAAATAAATCTCACCCTTTAATAAATTAAAGAAATAAATACTAAGTACATGTGCTTGTTATTATATCGGGATTAAGAGTACGCACATCTATAATAATAGAGGTTTTGTTATTTTATACAGTCAGTATAAAAGGAACAACCTCAAATGGTCCTGCTCTATACACACATAGTGTACTAGTGTAATTTTATAGTCAAGATAAATTAGTATCAAATTATACACAAATCATTCCAATGGTTTGCCCCAATCCATCTTGGTTGTGAGCGTCTATTTATAATTAATAAGGAACTGATAACATGATATTCTATGTGGCACCACATATCATGTTATCTATAATATAAATTAAATGGACAACTTCATTTAACTAAATGAAGACATTTGACCAATGTGATTCTCAATTCAAAATAAATATTTATACAAAAAGCTAGGCTTTTAGTATACATTCTAACAATCTCTCACTTATACTAAAAGACTATACTGTCATATCTGCTGCCAAACATCTAATCCCCATCCCATCAACATGCCCATCAAAAGCTCTCACCGAAGGGCCTTAGTGAATGGATCTGCCAGGTTATCTTCTGATGCAATCTTGACGATAACAAGTTCTCCTCACTTTACGATGTCTCGTATCAGGTGGTACTTGCGCTTAATGTGTTTACTTGCCTTATGGACTCATGGTTCCTTCGAGTTTGCTACTGCACCACTATTATAATAATAAATTGTGATAATTTTGTGCAAACTAGGAATCACATCTAAGTCCATCAATTTGTTTCTGAGCCATACAACTTCTTTGGCTGGCTCAGAGACTGCCACATATTCAGCTTCCATGGTGGATAATGAAACACATTTCTGCTTAACATTTCTCCATACTATAGCTCCACCTCCCAAAGTAAACACATACCATGAGGTCGACTTACTATTGTCCCTATCTGATTGGAAGTCCGAATCCGTTAAACCCACAGGGAGCAAATCATTTACCTAGTAAACCAGCATATAATCTCTAGTCCTTCTCAGGTTGATTAATATATACTTTATGGCAATCCAATGTCCCTGTCCTTGATTGCTTTGATATCTGCTAACCATGCCCATGATAAAATAGATATCCGGTCTCGTACATAGAATTGCATGCATTTGGCTTCCTACAGCCGAAGCATAAGGAATTGCCTTCATCTCCTCTATCTCCTTTGATGTCTTAGGACACATCTCTTTAGATAAAGGTACTCCATGCCAAAAAGGTAGAAAACCTTTCTTGAAGTTTTACATGCAAAAATGAGCTAGGATAGTATCGATGCATGAAGCTTGGGATATGAACAACATCATTTCTTATGATTGCTTATTACTTTGATCCTAGGAATATGTCCACATTCTCCCAAGTCCTTCATATCAAACTGTTTGGACAACCATACCCTTACGTCTGACAACACTATGACGTTGTTGCCAATGAGCAAAACATCATCTACATATAGTACAAGAAATACCACCACGTTTCCGTCACTCTTCTTGTATACACAAGACTCATCCGGACATTAAATAAATCCATAAGACTGGATTACTTCATTAAACTGGATGTTCCAAGATCTCAAAGCTTGCTTCAGTCCATAGATAGACCGATTGAGCTTACATACAAGATGTTATTTTCCCTTCGCAATGAATCCCTCTGGTTGCTTCATATGGATATTTTCTTCAAGACTTCCATTAAGGAAAGTTGTCTTGACATCCATTTGCCAAATATTATAATCCATATGAGCGGCAATAGATAAAAGAATCTGAATAGACTTAAGCATGGCTACCGGTAAAAAGGTTTCCTCATAATCAATTCCCTCTTTCTGAGTATACCCTTTTGCAACAAGCCTTGCTTTGAAGGTTTCCATCTTCCCATCTGCCCCTCTTTTTCTTTTGTAGACCCATTTACATCCAATAACTTTTACACCATTTGGAGGTTCTACAAGCTCTCAGACTTGATTAGAATACATAGATTCTATTTCAGAGTTCATTGCACTTTGCCAAAATGCTGCATCTTTATCTTGGAGTGCTTCATCATATGTCTAGGGATCAGGTGATGGATCGAAAGCGCTAGAGGGGGGGTGAATAGCGCTCGTGGCTATTTCATTTTTCGAAATCCGTAAATCGTACGTGAAACTAATAGAGTAATAAGCAGCGGAATAAAGACAGTCAAACACAGAGACACAGGGAATTACTTCGTTCGGAGCCTAAGGCGACTCCTACTCGAAGGCCCGCGATCCTTGATCGCTTCCGGTGGGCAACAACTATAATATCGTGAATAAGTACAAGGAAATAAGTACAACTGGAATTGAAATAATACCGACTACAAAATAATAACTGAAGCTTTAGGTCGTCGGCGACTGTAACGGCACTTTAGAGTCGTTTCTTGAGCAGCACATAGCAGAAGGAAAGCTTGTTGAATCGTTGTTCTTGAAGCTGCACCTCAACCCTCTTTTTATATGATATTCAGGGCACCTGGATCCTTTCCGGGCGCCTGGAGTGTGACGTGGCCAACCAACCAGGATGTTCCACGTGGCGAAGTCACGCAGAGGATAAAAGTTGGTCCTGGGCGCCCGGATCCATCCCGGGCGCCCGGACCACCTTTTTCCAGCAGGTTCCTCACCTACAAACAAAGGTTAGTCCGAGCAAAATACCCTGCAAGACAGTGTTAGAATCTGATAAAACACAGTAAGGAATAACTGACAGTCTTCAGACTGTCCGAGTCTGACTTCGGATTCCCTACCAGAAACCCTAGGTCGACCCGACGCCTACTGTTCCCTCTACGGGGAGCGCGTCCTCACCTACTCCCCTCAGGAGAGATTACCTGATGCCAGTCTGGTCCTCCAGACTGACTGGACTTTCCGCCTAGGGTTACCACCCCCTAGGACCTAGGGTTGCCGCCCCCTAGGGTTTTTCTCCACCTAGGGTTACCACCCCCTAGGACCTAAGGTTACCGCCCCTTAGGGTTTTCCTCCACCTAGGGTTACCGGCCCCTAGGACCTAAGGTTACCACCCCTTAGGGTTTTACACCTGCCTAACCGCAGCTAGGACTTTCCTGAAACACTCATTCAAACATGTAGATCACACACTAACTTAACTTTGAATCCTTTGCCATTATCAAAACTAAGGTTCGATCGTCGGATGCTTCCCGCACCAACAATCTCCCCCTTTTTGATAATGGCAACCGAAATTCAATGTTAAGTACAAGAAATATGCTATTATGTATAAGCACAAGACACAGGATAAGCGTGATAGCAAGATAAACATAGCTCCCCCTTAATACAAGCTCCCTTTAAACTATTTTCTTTGAATTTCTCTAAATTTCTATTTGAATTTCTATTTTTATTTCTTTCTTTGAATTTCTCTACTCTCCCCCTTTGCCATATATCAAAAATGAGCTAGTTTTGAAAAACTTAATTTTTCATGACAAAATTTAGCAGAAACCATTTAACTTAGGCAAGGAGCAAGTGAAAGACAACACCTTAAAATAGCAATATTTTTCAAAATTTTATCAATTGATTTTGTTTGAAGAGATTAGCAACAAGGAGCTCTTTTTAACTTAGTGTATTTTGAGGAGCTTTCAAAATTTGAACAGAAAAGTTTTCAAACAAAATTTTTAACTTCAAAAATTTTCAAAAAAAATTTTTCAACATCAGAAATTTTCTAACAAAATTTTCAGCTTCAGAAATTTTCAAACAACATTTTCAGCTTTAGAAATTTTTTAACAAAATTTTCAGCTTCAGAAATTTTCAAACAAGATTTTCATCTTCAAAAATTTTCAAAAAATATTCAGGTGTTTAAGGAAAATTTCCAAGGAAAAATTTTTAACTTAAAAATTTCAAAGTTTTAAATAATACTGCTTTAAAAAATTTTTAACTTAAAAATTGTTTAAAAGTTTTAAAGAAAATAATACTTAAAAGAATTTAAAGTTTTAAAGTAGAGAACACTTGAAAGTTTTAAATTTGGAGAAAGTTTTTGGGAAAGCTGCTTATGGCATGTTTTTGAAATGTATTTCAAGAATACTTAAGGCAAAGGAGAAGCGATGACCTTATTTTTAAATAGCTTGCCATTTGTTTTGGTAAGGTATCAGAGCCCTAAAGTCCAAGCATGAGTCAAGATTTGTTTTGATCATGTATCATATCTTTTAAGTACAGACATGCTTAAACTTATTATTTCCTTCACCAACTGTCTAACCGTTTAGCTACTTGCTGATTGCCTAGAGAGCAACAGTGTTCATTTGGTTAGTCAAGTCAAGTCAATAGATCCAGTTAGATTTGACTAAGGCTGGAAGACTTGATTTGATTACTTTTAATCACGTATTTAACGCCCAGACTCATATTGATGCACAGAAATAAGCATTCTCGAGTCCAGGCTGTACCCTATGCATCTCACACCGTTCTATGTTTTACAAACACAAGCAAGGTATACCTAGGTGTTTGTGAGATGCTCTGGCTGAGTCCTGGGGGAACATTATTTCTAGGGGGAAATCCTAGGCTAAATCCAACTTTTCAAAGTTTAGTAAAGTAGGGATTTTGAAAAATCAAGTTTTGCCTAGAATTTTGAAAATGTTATTAAAAGACTGATCTATTAGATTAAGGTATAGTCAATCAAGTCTGAAGTAAAACAGTCTATTAGATTAAATAGTCGACATAGATAACAGAGTCATAATAGAGCTGCTACATGCTGTACTAGAGTCATAAAAGAGCTACAGTCAGAGCTACTGAGATGATGAGGGAGGTGGTCCGGAACCCAGCGACCGGAGTAGTGTTAGGAGCTCAGTGTGACGAGCCCGATCGTCCTCTCGTAGATCTCGGCGCAGGTCGGAGAGCTCCTGCCGTATGTCTCGTCGTAAGTCGGAGACCTCCTGTCGGACCTCTCGTCGAAGATCGGAGACCTCTCGCCGCATGGACTGATGAAACTCGGAGCTCTCGTGCTGGAGACTCGACATAGCCCTCTCTAGTCCGGAAACTCGATCAGCTAGAGTGCGGGGAGCTGGGTGTGGTGCTCGAGGTGGTGGTGGGGCAGGAGCAGCCTCCTCAGGAAATAGTGCCAACATGAACTCATCTTGCTCTGCCTCCCCGGCCTGCTGGTGCTGTGCCCCCCTACGCCAGGACATGGTACCCTCATCGTCTATATGGATATTTGCTAGGGAAAAGTTCCTAGCTCCTATGATGTCAAACTCAGTCATGTGGCGGATGTCACCTCCGGTGACATCAATGTGTAATGAGGACATGTAAGCTGTCAGAATGTGACAGTAAGGCATATGTACTCGTCTGCTGGTCACGTATCCAGCTGCGTAAATAATAGTGGAAAAGATGTGTAGGCTGATGTCTATGTCTAACCTATGACACAGGGCATAGAGAAGAAAGGAGTGAAATGGACGCATCACCGCAATGTAGTGAGTGGTCAGCGGTAGAATACAAAGCACTAGAACCCTATAAAGGGCGTAGTCCTGAATTCTAAGGTTAAGTGACCTAAACTGGGTCTTAGTGGGATCACACTGGTCCTCAAAGAAATACGAATAGATCGTATCGGGGTAATATGTGAGTAGGGATCTCCAAAATGTAGCTCCCTAGGAGGATAGCATAAAAAGGTGCAGGGTGACTCTTGTAACCCTAGAAACTCACGAATGGTAGTGGGAGATAATGTGATATCCGTGCCATCTGCCCTCGTGGTATAGGAGTAGTCGTCTACTTTCACTAGGTTGTTGTAAAATTCGGCACATAAACTTATGTTTACTGGGCTGGTGCACTCAACAAGGTTTCGCAACCTATAGTGGTTTATAGGCTCGGAGACTGGAATACAAGAGCGTAGGAAGAACGATCTATCTATACATTTGGTTCTAATAGCCATGTAATTTGTTGACATAAACTTAATCCTAAGTTCGTCGGTGGGAAACCTAGGGTCAATGCTAGGTGTAGAGGGCCCAGCACCAGATTTAGTACGCTTCCTAAATTTCAAACTAATATTACACTAAGAAAGAAACAAACATTATATGAAATATAGTTTAGGAGGGGATAGACATTTTACCGAGGAGCCATTGTAAGAAATTTTAGAACTGACGACCTCGGTTGAGACACGACTTCGTATCAACCGCAGAAGAATTTAAATTTTGAAAGTCTTCGCAGGGAAGCTAAGAAGCTTTAAGGAAGACTTGGGTGCAAGAGTAGGGGGCGCCCCCTGCCCCCTATATATAAGGGAGTCCGGGCGCCCGGGGTCGTGTGAGGCGAGGCGCCCGGGGTGTTTGCGGGCGCCCTGAGGCTGAATACCAGGGGCGCCCGCCCCCGGTTTTTTACCCTCGTTTTGTTCGTTTCCCTTTTTTTTTTTAAATTAAAAAAAAACGTTTAAGTTAATTTGATTTTAAATATGTTTAATTGAGAATTAAATTAATTCAATTTTGAAATTGTTTAAGTTAATTTGATTTGAAGATGTTTAGGTTAAGTAATTTGGAGGAATATTTAAATTTTAATTTGCTTAGTCATCTCACTCGATGTATGTTTTCAATCAGGGGATCCTATTATTTTGTGAGATGAATTAGTTCAATTTATAGGATTTTGTTTAACTTTATGTTAGATTCGGGTTTAGCTTTGGGTTCAACAAGTAAGCATTCTTTGGATAAACTTCTGGGCTATGTGTGAGTCACAAGTGTTAGGATCTTAGATGGCTAGAGGGGGGGTGAATAGCCTCTTAAAAACTTAAACACAAATTTCTACAAAGAAACTTGTTAGCACAGCGGAATTAGGAAACTAAAACAAGGGGGAAACAAGCACACTAACACAAGCATTTACGAGGTTCGGGGATAACTTGCCCCTACTCCTCGGCGTGTCCGTAAGGTGGACGACCCATCGATCTTCGGTAGATCGCACCCCGGAAAAATTCCTGCTAAAGATCCTCCTTCTCGGTGGAGTAACCTCTCCACAAAGTCTCAAGAAATATATATATGTTAAAGCACAAGACTTACAGAGCTCGGTGGCAAAGAAGAATGAACTAACGCTTACAACCACGCGAGGATCAATGAAAACAAAGAATCACACCCGAGAGCTCAAGAACTTAGCACACCTCAACGATCAACAGAACTTTCTTTCACTTTCTTGCTTGTTTCTTCTTTCCTCTCGTTTTTACTGCTTCTTAAGCCCCTGTCCTCTGCTGTCACGGATCGTGGTCAATCTGCACAGAATCATCGCTGCAGCCAATCCCTCTTCCTCCTTACTGGTTCTCTGAACTCACACCAATGAAATCACAGTCTTCACTGGTGTCTTTTGAGCTCGAACCAATCACCAGGAGTCAAGCGGATCGCAGCCAGATCACACCAGTAGCCGTTGATGCCTCAAATGCACCATGCGCCGCGAATCATAGCAGAAAGGCCATTTGTCGTATTCCTTTTATGGACTTAATTTGAAATTAGGCTTGGAATGATACCTGTGATCCTGCAAACTCAAAAGCTAACGATGAGGGTTATATGAATCGGGAAGATCAAATGCGTGGAGGAATTGCGAAACAAATCGATTGTATGTGGATCGGTCACGGACCGATCCATGGACCGATCAGACATATCTGATCGGTCCACGGCTTGTCCGATCGGTCGTGGAGACGGATCGTGCAGTGGATCGGTCTCACGACCGATCCCTACCTTCTTCTCTTCGCAATACCATCTCCGATCGGTCCTACCGATCGATTACCTTCGATGTGCTCGAGTGTTTCTCGATCGGTCTACGCATCGATCAGATTACTCGATGTGCTCGAGTGTTTCCTGATCGGTCTGACCGATCAGCACTTATTGTGCTACTGAGTGATCCATGGAAACTTAGTTTCACTGGATCGGTCTGCCGACCGATCCAATGTACCATGGAATCATTCTGACCTAATCCGGAGAACAAACTACCGAGCCCTCTCCGACTTCGTCCGGTCCAGAGAACGAGCTACCGAGCCCTCTCTGACCTAGTCCGGAGAATGAGCTACCGAACCCTCTCCTACTTCGTCAGGTCCAGAGAACGAGCTACCGAGCCCTCTCTGACCTAGTCCGGAGAACGAGCTACCGAGCCCTCTCCGACTTCGCGTGCCAAGTTTCCAACTTGGACTTTTCCCTTCCACTTGATCAACCTTGATCATTAATCAAACCGAGTTTAATTAACATCTGATACAAACTTAAATCCGTGTCAACATCAAAACAACAGCCAGGTCAGACTGTATCAACAATCTCCCTCTTTTTGTTGTTTGACAACATGATTTAAGTTTAGATCAGAAATGTTCTTATTTTCATAATTTTAGGGGAATCAAGATCCTCCCCCTAAGATGGATATACCACTAAGTCGATAACGGGAATCAAGATCCTTCCCGTTATCTTCTCCCTAAAATCAAGCCTTCATACATCTCTAAACTTAGGTGTCCTCTCCCCCTTTGTCAAAAATCGAAAAGGTGCAAATGAGGTGACAAAAACTCAAAAAGCTCCCCCTTAACCCATACTGTCTTTTTCTTAATGCACCTAGAGTTCCCTCTAAGTGTATTATATGACAGTAAGAAAGAGATAAGGTACAATCAAATCATGGCATAGGAACAGCATATTAATATGAACTGAAGCATAAGGAAAAGCAAGAAATAGACAAATGAATAGAAAAAACATATGAGTAGCATAAGTATCCAGGTCAGACAAAGATATCCAACAAATAGCAACCAAAATACAGACAGGCAAAGTGACACACAGAATGTATCAATCAATATCCTCAACAGGAGGAACCTCATCATCATCTGCAGGAGGCACGTAACCCTGAGGCGGCATGCTGGAGCTCGAAGGTGGATGGCCCGAGAAATGCTGCGGAGGTGGGTAGTTGGCCATCCAGCCCAGAAGCAGCTGCTGCATCACCAACTGCTGACTGCGTAGATCATCATAGCGTTGGTCGATCCGAACGCGCAGTCCATGGAGCTCAGCAGCCAGTAGCTCATCGTGCTGATCGAAGCGGCTCTCTAGCTCAGCGATCTGCCAGCGCAGATTAGGATCGGCCTCATCAGCAGCAGGAGGAGGAGCAGCAACCTGTCGAGGAAGTGCCCGTTGTAACTCTCCCAGACCTCTCCCATCCTTCCACCGAACAACCCCATTCTGTCCCAAAATACTGGACTTGAAAAATGCCCGTTTCCCAAGACGGCAATCCTGTCTGACCATCTTCACTATCCTACCCTTAGACACATCTATCTGAAGGGTCTCGAGCCAATCTGTAATTATATGCCCATAAGGCATATAAATGGTGGAGCTGCTAGGCTGAGAATATGAGATGATCGAAGAATAGATGCTGGACATAATGTCAAAATCGAGACGCCGACGCAAACCATAAAGCATCAGGCAGTGGTATGGTCAGATCTCTGCTAGAGGTTTGGATGTGATTGGAAAAAGACAGTTTGTGACTATCTTAAAAAGAATATAGTCAGGTGGAGATAGTCTCAAAGCCGCAAAAGTAGGAAACTCGACATCCAACTCATCCAGTCCATCCGGTCTAGGATGACCGAAGAAGTACTCATAGATGGAATCAGGTGAGACATCAAATGGAGGAGGTAAAGGATGGGGTAAATCATGATAAATGGAAAAAAGATCTCTTGAACACATTCGGCAACCTAGATACCCAAAGAATTCTACGATGGAGAAATCGATAGTTCTTTTAGCAACTCTGGTTCTATAAGCACCATCACTGCCCTGATGAAGATTATTGTGGAATTCAGATACTAGGTCATGGTTGATGTCCCTTTCTAAGTAGATTAACGAGTCAAGTTTGTAATATGCCAGGGTTTTGGATACAGAGGGACAAAACTCATCCATGTACTTTCGATCCACAGATCGACATGGGAGCAGTTTGAATGTCCTCTGTTGAAATGCTTGTTCAAACTGTCGGTTTGGGAATCTTGAAGAAGAGGAAGGTTGAGGTCGGGAGGGTGCCTGGGACTTGGACTTCTCAGCAGATGACTTAGACGTACCCACACCGGCTGATTTCTTCCTAAATAGGTGAAAAATGGGACATGGTCGGGGTAAATGGGAGTCCACAGGAGCCACAGAGTCGAGAACCGAGACAACACACACAACACACAGAGATACGCTATGAAAAGAAGCTAAAATGCCAAAAATGAACAGATTTCGGGGAGAAAGGAAGTTACCTAGGCGCCATTTGAAGCTTTCGGAGAAGATGGAGAGAAGAGTCGGGACTGAGGAGTGGTTCGGCTAGGGTTTTCGACGTGAAATGAGAGGAGGAAGGATTGGGGGAAGTTAAAGGGGGTGATCAGATCATAAGATCGGACGGCTGTCCGATCAGGAGAAATCCTGACCGATCAGGGAACGTCCTGATCGGTCAGGGAGGGTCCTGGTCGATCGTGGAGACCGATCAGGGAACCTCCTGATCGGTCCCCAGACCGATCAGAGGTGGATCAGAGGTAGGAGGCTCCTGATCGGTCGTGAAGACTGATCAGAGAACCTCCTGATCGGTCCCTGGACCGATCAGGGGTCGATCAGAGGTCAGAGCCTCCTGATCGGTCGTGGGGACCGATCAGGGAACCTCCTGATCGGTCCCCGGACCGATCAGAGGTCGATCAGTAAGAACAGAGAGGTGGAACTCTCCTAATCGGTCGTAGAGACCGATAAGATATCATCCTGACCAGTCCCTGGACCGATCAGTGTCTGATAATCAGTGATTTTAGTCTCTGAAATTCGTATCGAAAGCTCTGAAACTTGGTTCAACAACTTCCAAGTTCAGAACTTAGGATCTGAAGAGCCCACAGATTATATTCAGTGATACCAATGAATATTTCCTAATGATGAGATCTAATGATTTGGAATTATTTAGGGTTCGAAAGTTTCAGACACTTCATAACAAATGTGTTGAATCTCAAGGTTTCAAAACCAGAGAAGTTTGTTTTGTTTGTTTGCTAAAACTATGATCTATAGTAAACCAAGGTAATAAATCTTACTCAGGCTATCGTTTCAAAATATATCCTTGCTATGAGTAGTTATAAGTTTGTCAAAATATGTCAAGGTTTCTTCTCCAACTTGTCCTATTTTCAATCAAAATCAGGAAGATATCAATCAAGGGTATCAATCAACACATAAACAAGGTTAGATGATTTCTAGACAAAGGTCCAACCAAGATTCCTTGGTTGGAATATATGAGTAAGATCTAGGAGCCAAATACACATGAATTATGTAATGACCTTCCCCATACTCAATTTATGTCTCTTCAACCTAATTATTCAAGGGATGCATGATACATTTTGAATAATTTGGTTGATCCTAGCATCTCACCCCATATCTAGCAAACAAAAATATTTTGTTAAACTTTATAGTTTGTGTGAGATGTTCCCAAGTTGCCCAAATTAATTTCCCAATTTCTCTTATCATTTTAATGGTCCTTATTGATCATGATGTGGTCAAAATGACTTATTGAGCCAAACACATTCCCAATTCCCTCCTTAAATGACTAAATTCATTTTCCGGAAGGGGTTTGGTGAAAATGTCGGCTAAGTTTGACTTTGACTCAACATATGTGAGTGCAATATCTCCCCTAGTCACGTGATCTCTAATGAAGTGATGACGCACTTCAATGTGTTTGGTCCTAGAATGATGGACTGGATTTTTCGTTAGGTTTATTGTGCTAATGTTGTCACACAACACTTTCACTCCTTTATATGAAAGTCCATAATCTTTTAGAGTGTGAATCATCCACAACAATTGTGATACACTCTCTCCCATGGCAATGTATTCAGCCTCGGTCGTGGAGAGAGCAACACAATGTTGCTTCCGACTTGACCAACTAATCAACGATGAACCTAAAAATTGGTAACCCCCACTAGTGCTTTTCTGATCCAATTTGCATCTAGCATAATCGGAATCGGTATGGCCTATCAAATCAAAAGACTCCGTACGAGGGTACCACAGTCCTACTCTAATTATGCCCTTGAGATATCTTAGAATTCTCTTAACTGTAGTTAAATGAGATTCCTTGGCACAAACTTGATATCTAGCGCACATGCTCACAGCAAAAAGTATGTCCAGTCGACTAGCTGTGAGATATAGAAGACTACCGATCATGCTTCTATATTGCGTTAGATCAACTGGTTTCCCACTCTCATCATTGTCAAGATGAGTGTTTGTCGCCATTGGAGTGGATACTTCCTTAGAGTCACTCATTTTGAATTTTCTGAGCATCTCTTGAGTGTATTTCGTCTGATGGACATAAATTCCATCGCGAGTTTGTTTGATTTCAAGTCCAAGGAAGAATGTCAATTCTCCTACTAGACTCATCTCAAACTCACTTTCCATGTGAGAAATAAATTCATTCAAATAGCCCTTGTTATTTGAGCCACAAATTATGTCATCGACATACACTTGGGCTACAAAAATATTTTCACTATCTCTACGCAGAAATAGTGTTGGGTCTATTTGGCCACTTACAAAACCCTTTTCTAGTAAATATGTTGACAACCTTTCGTACCAAGCTCGTGGTGCTTGTTTAAGCCCATAAAGTGCTTTCTTGAGCTTGTACACGTGGTTTGGAGCTTCGGTATTCACAAACCCCGGTGGTTGTTCAACATAGACTTCTTCTTTAATAAAGCCATTTAAGAAGGCAGATTTAACATCCATTTGATAGAGCTTGAAACCTCTATGTGCAGCAAAAGCTAGCATCAAACGAATGGACTCTAATCGGGCCACGGGAGCATAAGTCTCATCATAATCGAGACCTTCGACTTGACTATAGCCCTTGGCTACAAGTCTTGCCTTGTTTCTTACAACTTCTCCCTTTTGATTTAACTTATTTTTGAAGACCCATTTAGTTCCAATAATGGTGGTCTTCTTAGGTCTAGGAACTAAGTCTCACACTTGGCTCCTTTCAAATTGACCTAACTCATCTTGCATAGCTATGATCCAATCAGGATCGCGCAATGCCTCATCAACTAATTTTGGTTCAATCTCTGAAATCAATGCGACTTCATTAGACTCATTTCTAAAGAATGACCTAGTCCTAACCCCTTGTTGGATGTCTCCCACAATTTGGTCTTGGGGATGACTAGTGGCTATCCTAGATTGTCTTGGTGTTGGTGGTGCCTCATGAATGGTCTCACTAGGCACAGGCAAGGACTCAATATCAGGCAATGTATCAGATTGAGTTCTTTATTGCCTTTGCTCATCATCATCAGAGTCAACTTCGACTCTTTCTATGTTTTGATCATTCAAACTTAGCCTTCTAAGTTCAAATTGAATTTCTCCTACATCCCTTGATTGATTATTTAAGTTAGGGATTTCTTCAAAAGCTACATCAGAGGACTCTTCAATCAATTTAGTCCTATTGTTGTAGACTCGATAGGCTTTGCTGGTGAGTGAGTACCCGACCAGTATCCCTTCATCAGCCTTGGCCGAAAATTTTCCAAGATGGTCCTTGGTGTTCAAAATAAACACCTTACAACCAAACACCCTAAGATGTTTAATTGTAGGGGGTTTTCCAAACCAAAGTTCATGGGGAGTCTTTCCTAAAAATCTATGTATCAGGATTCGGTTTTGCACATAGCAAGCTGTATTTACAGCTTCTGCCCATAAGTAACTCGGTAGTGAGTACTCATTGAGCATACTTCGTGCAGCCTCTTGTAAGACTCGGTTCTTTCTCTCCATAACCTCATTTTGCTGTGGGGTCCTTGGAGTAGAGAACTCATGCCTATATCCCTTTTCTTGACAGAATTCTAAAAACCTATGATTTTGAAATTCCCCACCATGATCACTTCTAATGGTTTTAATTGTTGTTGATTTTTCATTTTCAGTTCTTCTACAAAAGGAAATAAAAATATCTATGGTTTGATCCTTAGTTTTCAAAAAGAAGGTCCTTGTATACCTAGTAAAGTCATCAATAATCACAAAACAGTATCTACTTTCATTTAATGAAATAACACTACTGCAATCAAACAAATCCATATGTAATAAATCTAAGACAGTGGTTGTACTTACAGCGCTTTTACCTTTATGAGGCGCTTTAGTTTGCTTACCCTTCTGACATGCATCACACAATTTGGTCTTTTGGTACTTGATGCTTGGTAAGCCTCGCACTAACCCTTTGTTGACCAGCTTCCGGATATTCTTCATGTTCACATGAGCCAACCTCCTATGCCAAAGCCACGATTCTTCTTCTTTTGACATGAAACACTTAGCAAGAGCATTAGTAGCACTTTTAAAAGAAACTTGATAAATGTTATCTACCCTTGTGCCTACTAGTACCGTGTCAAGTGTGTCAATGTTTTTGACTAGACATTGACTCGAATGAAACTCAATTGTGTAACCCGTATCACACAATTGACTAACACTTAGGAGATTAAAAGTCATCCCCTTGACTAGAAGGACATTCTTGATTTGGAGATATTCGGATATATGAATGTCTCCAACCCCTATAACCTTAAGGCTACCATTATTACCAAATGACACATTACTTCTATTTTTGTTTTGAATGGTAGAAAATAGTGACTTGTCCCCGGTCATGTGCTTGGAGCATCCACTATCAACAAACCAAGTTGATAGACGCTCCCCCTTTACCAATGCCTACAAGACACGAAAGATAGATGTTTTAGGTACCCAAATCTTGGGACCTAATGCATCTACAATGAAAGACTTAGGCACCCATGCCTTTGTTACCTTCTTCCTAGTCTCATGAACCCTAGAAACATGCGATCTATGAAATTGGGTTCTTGACACTAAAGAAATAAAGCTAGACTCCTTAGGTTGGTATCCTAATCCAGCCTTGTTGTAGACCGCCCTTTGGGCATTTAGAATCATGTCTAGGGTCTTAGAGCTAGTTGAGAATTTTTCAAGCATTTTCTTGAGTTTCTCAACCTCACCCTTCAAAGCCTTGTTCTCATCCTCAAGGACCTCTAGATGTAGGTGATCAACCTCATCTTCCCTAAGGGCCCTCAAGTTTTCTACTTCTTCTTTTAATGATTTATTTTCTGTTTTTTATTTTTTAAGCATGGTAGACAAATGTGTTATAGTCTTATAACATTTTTCTAAGTGAGAAGAGGTTACCTCTTCATCATCCGAAGATGATGAAGCCGCGGCTGAAGTGCTTGAGTCATCACTCTTGGACTCGGACTCCTCCCTTGCCATGAGTGTCAATTGCCGAGTACTCTTCTCCTTCTTCTCTTCCTCCTCCGAAGAACTTGAGGAAGATTCATCCCAAGTGGCTTTGAGAGCTTTCTTCTTCTTGGCTCTTTCCTCCTTATTTTTGGCCCGTTCCTCCTTCTTGAGTTTTGGACACTCACTCCGGTAGTGGCCTTTCTTGCTACACTCATAACATGTAACATTAGCCTTATCGATATTTTGATCATTAGGTTTACCTTTTCCTTTGTAGCTTCGGCTTCTTCTCATAATTCTCCTCACAAAATTTGCCATCTCGCTTGATGATGATCCACCTTCATCGTCGGACTCGGAGGAGGATGTAGATGAATAAATCTCTTTCTCCTTCTTCTTTTCCCTCTTTCTTCTTCCATCCTTGTTCTTTGGTCCTGCAACTAAGGCAATACCTTTCTCTCTTTGACCTTTGTTAGCGAGTTCATGCAGTTCCATTTCACAAAAGAATTCGTCTAATTTAACAATGGAAAGATCCTTGGAAACCTTGTAGGCATCTACCATAGATGACCACAAGGCATTCCTTGGAAAGGATTTAAGAGCGTACCTTACTAGATCGCGATTCTCCACGCGTTCATCCATGGAATGTAGACCATTGATGATTTCCTTGAACCTCCCATGTAGTTCACTTACCGTGTCGTTTTCCTTCATGGTGAGATTTTATAGTTGATTCAAGAATAGGTCCCTCTTGGCTATCCGAGAATCACGACTTCTTTCTTGGAGCTCGATAAGCTTGTTCCATAAATCTTTTGCACTCGAGAATGGACCTACCTTGACGAGTTGGTCCTTGGCAATCCCACATTGTAAGGTGACTACCGCCTTGGCATCGGCTTGCCCTTTACGAGTTTGTTCGGTAGACCACCATGATGAATCGAGTTCCTTACCTTCTTCATCCTTCGGTGGTGTGAATCCTTCCTTGATCGAGAACCACATGGAGATATCAGTCTTGAGGTAATACTCCATGCGGCTCTTCCAATACTGGAAATCTGCTCCATCGAAGAAGGGTGGTCTGTTGGTCCTGAATCCTTCCTTCATGGTCATCTTCTTGCTCCTTTGGATGTTAGTCCAGATGAAGAGCACCAGGCTCTGATACCACTTGTTAGGATCTTAGATGGCTAGAGGGGGGGTGAATAGCCTCTTAAAAACTTAAACACAAATTTCTACAAAGAAACTTGTTAGCACAGCGGAATTAGGAAACTAAAACAAGGGGGAAACAAGCACACTAACACAAGGATTTACGAGGTTCGGGGATAACTTGCCCCTACTCCTCGGCGTGTTCGTACGGTGGACGACCCCTCGATCTTCGGTAGATCGCACCCCGGAAAAATTCCGGCTAAAGATCCTCCTTTTCGGTGGAGTAACCTCTCCACAAAGTCTCAAGAAATATATATATGTTAAAGCACAAGACTTACAGAGCTCGGTGGCAAAGAAGAATGAACTAACGCTTACAACCACGCGAGGATCAGTGAAAACAAAGAACTCACAGACAGCAGTATCACACCCGAGAGCTCAAGAACTTAGCACACCTCAACGATCAACAGAACTTTCTTTCACTTTCTTGCTTGTTTCTTCTTTCCTCTCGCTTTTTACTGCTTCTTAAGCCCCTGTCCTCTACTGTCACGGATTGTGGTCAATCTGCACAGAATCATCGCTGCAGCCAATCCCTCTTCCTCCTTACTGGTTCTCTGAACTCACACCAATGAAATCACAGTCTTCACTGGTGTCTTCTGAGCTCGAACCAATCACCAGGAGTCAAGCGGATCGCAGCCAGATCACACCAGTAGCCGTTGATGCCTCAAATGCACCATGCGCCGCGAATCACAGCAGAAAGGCCATTTGTCGTATTCCTCTTATGGACTTAATTTGAAATTAGGCTTGGAATGATACCTGTGATCCTGCAAACTCAAAAGCTAACAGCACAGAGGGTTATATGAATCAGGCAGATCAAATGCAGTGGAGGAATCGCAGAAACAAAACTGATTGTGTGTGTGGATCGGTCACCAGACCGATCCATGGACCGATCAGGACATATCGGATCGGTCCACGATTGTCCGATCGTCGTGGAGACCGATCAGTGCAGTGGATCGGTCTCCGACCGATCCCCGCCTTCTTCTCTTCGCATACCATCTCCCGATCGGTCGAAGACCGATCGGATCGTCTCGATGTGCTCGGTGTTTCTGATCGGTCTGCATCGATCAGATTGCACTCGATGTGCTCGAGTGATCCATGGAAACTTAGTTTCCTTTGGATCGGTCTGCCGACCGATCCATCATGTGTCACTGGATCGGTCTGTCGACCAATCCAATGTACCATGGAATCATTCTGACCTAATCCGGAGAACAAACTATCGAGCCCTCTCCGACTTCGTCCGGTCCAGAGAACGAGCTACCGAGCCCTCTCTGACCTAGTCCGGAGAACGAGCTACCGAACCCTCTCCGACTTCGTCAAGTCCAGAGAACGAGCTACCGAGCCCTCTCTTACCTAGTCCGGAGAACGAGGTACCGAGCCCTCTCCGACTTCGTCAGGTCCAGAGAACGAGCTACCGAGCCCTCTCTGACCTAGTCCGCAGAACGAGCTACCGAGCCCTCTCCGACTTCGCGTGCCAAGTTTCCAACTTGGACTTTTCCCTTCCACTTGATCAACCTTGATCATTATTCAAACCGAGTTTAATTAATATCTGATACAAACTTAAATCCGTGTCAACATCAAAACAACAGTCAGGTCAGACTGTATCAATAACAAGGAGCTCATTAAAGTAACCATGCCTTCGAGGTTTCCCAAATAGTCCTACCCATTGAGCTTAATACTAAACCTTGGTCTAACTAGTTAGGATCCATTTAAGGGTAGCTTTGGTTAGTTCCACTTGGCCAAATGCACCAGGTCGAAGCCATATCTTCCTAGACATGCGATGCCCATGTTTTCCCAACGTACTATCATCCAAAAACTTCACCAGTACTGTGCTTCAAGTTAAAATTTAACCCTTTTTAATCTATCGTTATTTACCCATCCGGGTAATCTACTCTTGTTTACCCATTTCGGGTAGATTAAGTTCGGTTACCCTGTCGGGTAAATAGATTTCAGAGTTGCCAGCTATTCTGGACCCTCCTTCTATTTGAGTTTTAAATTTATTTTGAATTTTGAATTTTGAGTTTGAATTTTAAGCTTTAGATTTATCTTGAATTTTGAATTTTGAGTTTTATTTTGAATTTTGAATTTTAAGTTTTATTTTGAATTTTGAATTTTAAGTTTTATTTTGAATTTTGAATTTTTAGATTTGAATTTTGAGTTTTAAATTTATTTTGAATTTTTAAATTTGAGTTTTTAGATTAATTTTGAATTTTTAAATTTGAGTTTTAGATTAATTTCAAATTTTAAAATTTGAGTTTTAGATTAATTTCGAATTTTTATAGTTTTTAGATTAATTTCAAATTTTTAGGTTTGAGTTTTTAGATTAATTTCGAATTTTTATATTTGAGTTTTTAGATTAACTTCGAATTTTTAAGTTTGAGTTTTTAGATTAATTTCGAATTTTTTAGTTTGAGTTTTTAGATTAATTTCGAATTTTTATAGTTTTAGTTTTTAGATTAATTTTGAATTTTTAAGTTTGAGTTTTTAGATTAATTTCAAATTTTTATAGTTTTGGCTCCCCCTGGATCATAGCCTCGATAAGGTTTATTGAGGTAATGTATTTGATCCTTAAGAACCCAATAATGTCCAAGTCCAACTTGATTGATCAGGTTGGACTTGGCAACCCATGCTTGGACCACTTTTCTATTTGGTTTGTTTATTAAGGATAGGTAAGATTTATATTTCTTTTTATATCCAAGTCCAGTTCGATTGTAGATTGCCCTTTGTGTTCCAAGAATCAAGTCAAGATTCTTGGATCCCAAGGAGAATCATTCTAGGGTAGTTTTCAAATCCTTTACCTGACTTTTCAGATTGGAATTCTCTTCCTCAAGTTTTTAAACTTGAGTTGAGGTTCCAGTCTGAACTTGATCAGTTAAAGATTCGTTGTTTGGCGTTTCTTTAAGGAGTGTTACCTCCTTTAGAAGCGTTTTGATTCGAATCTTGGACTTAGCTACTTTATGGATTAAGTAATTAATTAAGCTATATAAACGATTTTTACTTACAGAGATGTTCGGTCCTTCGGAAACGGATGCGGATCTGTGGCTTCTCTCGGACTCGATTTCTGATTCGTCCTCACTTCCGGATCCGTTGGTGTAGTCCCGGGCTGTCAAAGCGAGAAAGTTCGTCTGTTCTAGTTCTTCGTCGTCGGATTCCTCGGAAGAAGACTCGTCCCATGTTGCCTTCAATGCCTTCTTTCTTTTGGGTTTCTTTGGATCCTTCTGGTTCGGGCAATTTGCCTTGATGTGACCCTTCTGATTGCATCCGTAGCAGGTCACTTCGAATTTAACCTTCGAGCTTGGTTGGGCTTCTTTAGACTGGATGGCCTTTCTGAGATCCTTTTTGTTGAAGCCCTTCTTTTTGCAGAGCTTCTTTACTAAGTTGATGAACTCGGTGGTAAGTTCATCGTCGTCTTCTGAATCTTGTTCTTCTTCTGATTCAGGTTCGATTCTTCGCTTGATTTTTGACTCACGCGATCTCCCTGTTCCTGCAACCAAAGCCAATCCTTTCTCGGTCGGGTGTGCATTAGTCTGTTCATGAAGTTCGAGTTCTACAAACAGTTCATCTAATTTAATGGTAGATAAGTCCTTGGAGACCTTGTAGGCATCTACCATGGATGCCCACAAGGTGTTCCTTGGAAATGCGTTTAGAGAGTACCTTATGATGTCCCGGTTGTCTACCTTCTGTCCAATTGCATGAAGCCCATTGAGCAGGTCTTGAATCCGGGCATGGAGTTGGGCAGCTGTTTCACCTTCTTGCAATTTGATGTTAAATAATTTATTAAAAATTAGGTCTCTTTTACTTACCTTGGTGTCGGATGTCCCTTCGTGAAGTTCAATTAGTTTCTCCCACAATTATTTGGCACTGTTAAAGGGGCCGACGCGGTTGAGTTCTTCTTTTAATAGGCCACATTGGAGGGTGCAGGTTGCCTTGGCATTAGCTTCCACTTTCTTGATCAAAGATGCATCCCAGTCCTCGTACGGTAGTGGTTTGCCGGCGTTGTCAGATGGTAGTTCGAGTCCGGTTTTAACAATCATCCAGACTTCAAAGTGAGTCTGGAGATATGCCTCCATCTGACCTTTCCAGTACCCGAAGTCATCTCCGGTGAATAGCGGAGGGCGGGCAGTACTGTAGCCTTCTTGAAGGGCCATTTCAGTTTTACCTAAAGAGAAAAAACAACCAAAAAAAAATGTCCCAGGACTTGGTCCTGGCTTAGTAGTGTGGTAAGAAAAAAAATGGACCACGAACTCGGGTAGTGTTGCACCAATTCCGAGAAAAACTGATTCGAGCGAAAAAGAATTAGAATATAGCTATAAGGAAAAATTCTAATCGACTCCGAAAAAAGATAAATACCACAAAAAATTATTTTGAATGGTGGTTGCACCGATTCAAAATGACCCCGCTCTGATACCAATTGATGGATCGAAAGCGCTAGAGGGGGGGTGAATAGTGCTCGTGGCTATTTCGTTTTTCGAAATCCGTAAATCGTACGTGAAACTAAAAGAGTAATAAGCAGCGGAATAAAGACAATCAAACACAGAGACACAGGGAATTACTTCGTTCGGAGCCTAAGGCGACTCCTACTCGAAGGCCCGCGATCCTTGATCACTTCCGGTGGGCAACAACTATAATATCATGAATAAGTACAAGGAAATAAGTACAACTGGAATTGAAATAATACCGACAACAAAATAATAACTGAAGCTTTAGGTCGTCGGCGACTGTAACGGCACTTTAGAGTCATTTCTTGCGCAGCACACAGCAGAAGGAAAGCTTGGTGAATCGTTGTTCTTGAAGCTGCACCTCAACCCTCTTTTTATATGACATTCAGGGCGCCTAGATCCTTTCCGGGTGCCTGGAGTGTGACGTAGCCAACCAACCAAGATGCTCCACGTGGCGAAGTCGCGCAGGGGATAAAAGTTGGTCCCGGGCGCCCGGACTGTTAGTTAGAGCCCTAGAGCCAATCATTTGATAATTGTATGGAATCATTGTATCATATTCTTGTATATTAATAAAGGCATTTTTTTGGTTATTATACTTATTTGTATTAGTGCCAAATAGACTAGGTATAATAGCGTCCTT
Source organism: Zingiber officinale (assembly GCF_018446385.1). Lineage (NCBI taxonomy): Eukaryota > Viridiplantae > Streptophyta > Magnoliopsida > Zingiberales > Zingiberaceae > Zingiber > Zingiber officinale. The sequence continues at coordinate 54,750,513 of NC_056006.1, read as the reverse complement.
GAGTAGAAGGTTCATACCTATATCAATCGATTAGTTGAATCGATAGTGAGATGATATAGGGAACACTACTCTAAATCATTCTTAGTCGAGTATTAACATTCAGGGACAATGTTAATACAATAAGACTAGCATGTAGGTCAGCTCGATGACTTGATCTCACAAGTCATGGATATAGAGATATTAAGCTGACACATGGGTATGCATTAGAGAATGTATACTGAATGACCCGCCATGAGAAAGTATCATGGATCGTTATATGAGTGTCATATACTTTCTCATGTGGCTATTAGTATGACTATTAGTCCATAGACCTGAAGTCACCATGGATCCCTAATAAGGAGTTATGTACTTTGGTTTCATCAAACGTCACCCGTAACTGGTGTTGGAGTGTATACTGAAAGCCTAATCTTAGTAAACATTCATTATGAATAAAGAATCACATTTGGTCAAATTTTCTACATTTAGTTGTAGTTGTTCAATTAATTTATATTGTAGATAATATCGTATGTGGTGTCACATATAGAAGATGATATTATCAGTACCTTATAAATTATAAACAGTAGCTCACGACCAAAATGGAAAGGAACAAACTATTAGAAGGTCGTAGTGTAATTAGGTATCAGTTTATCTTGACTGTATAATTACACTAGTACACTCAGAGTGTATTGAGTAGGACCATTTGAGGTCGTTTCTTTTATACTGACTTTATAAAGAAACAAAGACCTCGGTTATTATGGAAGTGTGTGCTCTTAATCCTAATATAATAACAAGCACATATATTTGATATTTATTTCTTTAATTTATCAATGGGTGAGATTTAGTTCGATAAATCAATAAGCCCGATAAATTGGGAAATGATATCACTTATAGTGTGTGTTGTTGATTATAGAAGGAAACTGTGTCCTAGAGATACTAGGTTGATAATGTCCTCAAGAGGAGCTCATAAGGATTGTCATGTTAAACCCTGCAGGTAGACTTAGTCTGACATGACAATAAGGTTGAGTGGTACTACTCTTGAAATAAGATATTAATTAAATGAGTTATCAGTAACTCACTTAATTAGTGGACATTCGATATCTTAAACACAGGGAGACTAACACACTCATAATAAGAAGGAGTCCAAAATGTAATTTGGGATTGGTGCGGTAGTTCAATAATAGTTCTCTAGTGAAATGAATTATTATTGATAAAATTAAGTTGTGTGTTTGGGGCGAACACGAGATGCTTAATTTTATCGGGAGACCAAAACCAATTCCTCCTCTCGGTCCCTATGGTAGCCTCTTATTTATAGAGTTCTATACCCACCTATACCCACCTTCTATACCCACCCAATAGGGGCCGGCCAAGCTAGCTTGGGAACAAGCTAGGGCCGGCCTAGGTATAAGATTGGGTGGCCGGCCCTAGCTTGAACCCAAGCTATTAGGGCCGGCCAAAATAAATTAAAAAGAATTTTAATTTTAATTTTTATTATGTGGAAGAAATAATTTATTAAAGAGAATTTAAATTAAATTATCTCTCTTGTAAAATTTACAAAAGATTAAAGAAAGAGATTAGATCTCTTTCCTTATTTGTAGATTGGTGAGATATTTTATTTTCTCTTTAAAAATTATTCACATGTTGTAAAATTAAAATTATAGAAATTTCTTTTTATTAACCATGAAGAGATTTTTTGAAGAGAAATTTTATTTTAAAATTTCTGGAAACAAATAAGGAAAGTTTTAATTGTTGATTGAAACTTGTCCAATTTGCTTCCTCTTGATGTGGCCGGCCATTAGAGATTAATTGGGGAAATATTATTTTATTTTTATCAATTAAATCATGTCAAGGAAATTAAGGAAATTTTATTGTAATTAAATTTCCTAATTTGCCTAGGCCAAGGAATATAAAAGAAGGGGTGAGAGTGCCTTCAAGAGACACAACATCTATTATTTCTCTCCCTCTTTTTGTTCCTTGGTGTGGCCGGCCATCCTCTCCCTCTCTTCCTCTTGTGGTGGCCGAACCTCTCTCTCTCCCTTGGAGCTCTTGTGGTGGTCGGATACTACTTGGAGAAGAAGAAGAAGAAGGAGAGAAAGCTAGCATCTCTTGGAGCTTGGTTAGTATTTTGGTTTTTCTCCTTGGTGAAGTTTTCCTTTGTGGCCGAACCTTGCTTGGAGGAGAAGAAGGTGGTTGGTGGTTTCTCATCTAGGTAGATCGTTGCCCACACAACGTCCGAGGTTAGAAAAGGAATACGGTAGAAGATCAAGAGGTTTTTCTACAAGGTATAACTAGTAATTTTTATTTCCGCATCATGCTAGTTATTTATGGAAATAATACCAAATACAAGAGGCTTACGTTCTAGAATTTCGAATATGTTTTTCGATGCTGTGTTCTTTTGTTTTTTCTTTTCCTTGTGATTTGATTGTTCTCTTTGGTTAACCTAAAGTTATTTTAGGAAATTAAATATTAGCTTTCTATAAAAGGTTTTGTCTAGTCGGTGGTGGTTGCTCCCATATCCAAGAAGGCCATGTGCCTCGCCACGTCAGTACTGGGAACCAATTATGGAAATTAATACTTAATGGAATTAATAACTTAAGGAGACTTGGGTCGAACGTGTAAAGTTCCGCAAGAGATCCAAGTCAAAACCTAAAAGAACAAATAGATTAAGTTTTGGATCAAACGTGTTAAGTTCCGCAGGCGATCCAAAATTTAATTTAAAAGAACACATGGTAGCTAGGAAAAGGTTCAGACCTTTGTACAAAATTTTTGTACAGTGGAACCTATAGGTTTTCCGAGTAGCAACGAACAATTGGTATCAGAGCTAGGGTTTTGCCTCTGTGTATTTGGTATTTAGTTTAATTATGCACATGTCATACATAATTTAGGCAGGATAATAGTAGGATGTGCTAACTTTGTGGATGCAGGATCCAACTATTATGGCTTTTAGTTATTATGTGTGTGATTGGACCCTTGGACATGTCAAGGGCATTTATCTGTGTGTGCATGATTGTATTAAAATATAGCAGGAGCTGTATTTAGTTTTATTAGGATTTTATTTTTTGATCTAGATACATGTACATTCCTTTTATGGAATATAGGATCAAAATGTAAAATTCTATTTATGTCACGGATCGAATCTTGCAAAGCGTGGAACCTTCTAAGGACCAGAGGCGGATGCGACAGCTAGACCCGGTGGCGGTGGCCAAATATGGCAGCAGCTTGGGATGACAACACACGGAGAACAATTAGAGATAAAAGTCATAGTAGTTGAAAATTAAATTTTCTATTTATTGCTTTTATATAATGCTGTGTGTGCATGTTAGTTTACAAGTTTTAGTAGGCTAGAATAGTTAAAATTCCTCATTTATAAATAACTAAGTGGGAGAGGGATTTTTAAATAAATCCCATGGTCTCCATTACTGGTTTGTAAGTGATGCAAACAAGCTTGCGCGTTGGCTCTGAGTGCCTTCCTCCATAACGGATGAGCTTGTTTGCGGATCACTAGAACAGACTTTCATTTTTGGATGACTATAGGAAGTTAATTAAGAGCGTGTGATCTTCCCCAACGGAAGAGGCATAATCTTATTAATGGACTTAGTGTCAAGTAATGGTATACACTTAGACACATCTAATAGTATCCTCCCCATCGGAGTCACTGCTATTATTTGTGTGACCAAAAGATACCAACTATTAATTTTATTTGTCAAAAAGTTAGGTTGACAAGATAATAAAATTAATGGGATAAAACCCTCCTTTTACAATTGTTGAATTTGTATACGTCCACACTAACGTGGCATATAAAATTCACGGTGTTTTAAGGTGTTGGTTAATTTAAAATAGTATTGTTTGAGGAATCAATATTATTCTAAATTTAGAGTTCTGACCAAAAGTTATTTGTGATTCTTAGGATGACTTTCAACCCACTGTCCATCATACTTCAACAGAATAGACTTACTGGACCTAATTACATAGATTGGAAAAGGAACCTGGACATTGTTCTTACTGCTGAAAGCTATAAATTTGTACTGACTGAGCAGTGCCCTGATGCACCTACTGGTGAATCTACCCAAGAGGAAATGGGTAAAAGCAGATGAGATGGCGCGGTGTTACATTTTGGCTTCAATGTCAAATGTATTGCAACATCAGCATCAGGATTTACCAACAGCTTATGATATTATGAACAATCTCAAGGAACTCTTTGGTCATCAGGATAGGGCTTCTAGGCAAGAAGCCATGAGAAAGATAATGACAACCACCATGCAAGAGGGTACTCCTGTAAAGGATCATATCCTAAAGATGATGGCTTATCTGAACGAGATACAAATCCTTGGAGGAGAAATTGATGGGGAAACCCAGACGATATGATCCTCCAAACGCTACCTAGAAGTTTTGAGCAGTTCCGCCTGAACTATAATATGAATAAGAGGATTTATTCATTAGGGGAACTACTGACAGAACTTCAAGCAGCAGAAGGATTATTTCGTCACAATTATCAAATTCACTATGCTGAAAATGGTTCTACATCTAAACCGAGAGGAAAGAAGAAGAAGAAACAAGCTGGCTCAGCAAAGAAAGTGAATAAATCTCAGAGTACGGGATTTAAAGCTGGAGTGAAGAAGCTGAAGGGCAAGTGCTTCATCTGCAAGCAGTCAGGGCATTGGAATGCGGACTATCCTCGTAGGAACCAAAACAAAGGTATATCTCATGCTCTAGTTGTTGAAATATGTTTAGCGGTGTTATCTACCAGCACCTGGTGTGTAGATACCGGAGCCACTGATCATGTCTGCAATTCCTTGCAGGGGTTCCAGGAAACCCGACGACTATCTGAAGGAGAAATTACCGTCTATATGAGCAATGCTACTAAGGTGGCAGCTGTTGCAGTGGGAGACGTCTACTTATCTTTTAGTAGAAATAGGAATTTGGTTTTAAGAAATTGTCTTTATGTAACCAGTTTTAGAAAGAATTTAATTTCAGTTTCTAAACTGTTTTTAGATGGATATTCAGTTTCCTTTAGTAACGATGTAGTTATTAAAAGAAATAAAGTGATTATCTGTTCTGGTGCATTAGTTGGCAATTTGTATACTTTAAACCCAATTTCTTCCACAAAGCAAAACATGGAAATTTATAACTCATCTTCTAATTCTAATAAGAGAAAAGAACCTTCGGAAATGAACCAAGCATATCTTTGGCATCTAAGGCTTGGTCATATTAACTTAAGTAGGATTCAGAGGCTTATAGTCGATGGACTTTTGGGTTCATTAGAGTTGGAAAATTTTCCAACTTGTGAATCCTGCTTGGAAGGTAAAATGACCAAGAGGCCGTTCAAGGCCAAGGGGTATAGAGCCAAAGAAGTGTTAGAGTTGGTTCACTATGATTTGTGTGGTCCTATGTCTGTCCAGGCAAGAGGAGGTTTTGAATATTTTGTCTCTTTCATAGATGATTATTCAAGATATGGATACATTTACCTAATGCACCGCAAGTCCGAGTGCTTTGATAAGTTCAAAGAATACAAGGCTGATGTGGAAAAACGACTAGGTAAATGTATCAAGACACTACAGTCAGATCGTGGTGGCAAATACCTCTTAGGAGAGTTTAGGAATTACTTATCAGAGGCCGGGATTCAATCCCAATTGTCTGCACCTGGAACACCCCAACAGAATGGTGTAGCAGAACGAAGGAATATGACTCTTATGGAGATGGTTAGATCGATGATGAGTTATTCAGAATTACCAAATTCGTTTTGGGGATATGCTATGGAAACAACAGTATACGTTTTGAATTTAGTACCTTCTAAATCAGTTTCTTCTACTCCCATAGAATTGTGGAATGGGCGAAAACCCAGTCTAAGACATATTCGGATTTGGGGTAGTCCAGCACATGTGCTGAAACCAGATGCTGATAAGTTAGAATCCCGTACAGAAGTTCGCGTGTTTGTAGGATATCCCAAAGGAACGAAAGGTGGTTTATTTTATAGTCCTAAAGACCAGAAGGTCATTGTTAGCACCAATGCCCAGTTTTTAGAAGAAGACTATATAATGGATCACAAGCCCAGTAGTAAAGTTGTTTTAGAAGAACTAAGAGAGGACACGTCTACTTTAGTACCAACAGTACAAGATGAAGTACCACAAGAGACTGCAACACGTGTCACACATGATACACAACCACGGATGTGCCTCGTCGTAGTGGGAGGGTTGTGAGGCAACCTGAGAGATTCATGTTTTGGGAGAGTCTTGGTTTGATCCGGGTAAACATGAACCGAGATATGATGAAGCACTCCAAGATATAGATGCAGCATCTTGGCAAAAGGCGATGAATTCTGAAATAGAGTCTATGTACTCTAATAAGGTCTGGGAGCTTGTAGAACCACCTGATGGTGTAAAAGCCGTTGGATGTAAGTGGATCTACAAAAGGAAAAGAGGGACAGACGGGAAGGTAGAAACTTTCAAAGCTAGGCTTGTTGCGAAAGGGTATACTCAGAAAGAGGGAATCGATTATGAGGAAACCTTTTCACCGGTAGCCATGCTTAAGTCTATCCGGATACTCTTATCCATTGCTGCTCATATGGATTATGAGATTTGGCAAATGGATGTCAAGACAGCTTTCCTTAATGGAAGTCTTGAAGAAAACATCCATATGAAGCAACCAGAAGGGTTCATTGAAAAAGGCAAAGAGCATCTAGTGTGTAAGCTCAATCGGTCCATTTATGGATGCAAGCTTCAAGATCTTGGAACATCAGGTTTAATGAAGTAATCCATATGGATTTATTCAAAGTCCGGATGAGTCTTGTGTATATAAAAAGTGATGAAAGCGTGGTGGTATTTCTTGTACTATACGTAGATGATATTTTGTTAATTGGCAACAATGTCAAGGTATTATCAGACGTAAGGGTATGGCTGTCCAAACAATTTGATATGAAGGACTTAGGAGATTGTGCACACATTCTTGGGATCAAAGTTATAAGGGATCGTAAGAAAAAAATGTTGTGTCTGTCCCAAGCTTCATATATAGATACAATCCTTGCTCGTTTTAGCATGCAGGATTCCAAGAAAGGTTTCCTACCTTTTAGACATGGAGTAGCTCTATCTAAAGAGATGTCTCCAAAGACATCGAAAGAGATAGAGGACATGAAAGCAGTTCCTTATGCTTCGGCTGTAGGAAGCCTAATGTATGCAATGCTATGTACGAGACCTGATATCTGTTTTGCCATGGTCAGCAGATATCAGAGTAACCCTGGACAAGGACATTGGACTGCGGTAAAGCATATATTAAAGTACCTAAGAAGGATTAGAGATTATATGCTAGTTTACCAAGCAGACGATCTGCTCCCTGTGGGTTACACGGATTCAGAATTTCAATCAGATAGGGATAACAGTAAGTCTACATCATGCTATGTGTTTACTTTAGGAGGTGGAGCCATTTCATGGAGGAGTGTTAAGCAGAAATGCGTTTCGAACTCAACCATGGAAGCTGAGTATGTAGCAGCCTCTGAGGCAGCTAAAGAAGCAGTATGGCTCAGGAACATTCTAATGGACTTAGATGTGATTCCTGGTTTGCCCAAAATCATCACAATTTATTGTGATAATAGCGGTGCAGTTGCAAACTCGAAGGAACCACGAGCTCATAAGGCAAGTAAACATATAGAGCGCAAGTACCACCTGATACGAGATATCGTGAAGCGAGGAGAAGTTGTCATTGCCAAGATTACATCAGCGGATAACCTGGCAGATCCTTTCACTAAGGCCCTTCCGGCGAAACCTTTCGATCGGCATGTGGAGGGAATGGGAATCAGATGTATGGTAGAAGATATGGCAGCTTAGTCATTAGTATAAGTGAGAGATTGTTGGAGTGTATACTGAAAGCCTAAGCTTTGTAAACATTCATTATGAATAAAGAATCACATTTGGTCAAATTTTCTACATTTAGTTGTAGTTGTTCAATTAATTTATATTGTAGATAATATAGTATGTGGTGTCACAACCAGAAGATGATATTATTAGTACCTTATAAATTATAAACAGTAGCTCACGACCAAAATGGAAAGGAACAAACCATTAGAATGTCGTAGTGTAATTAGGTATCAGTTTATCTTGACTGTATAATTACACTAGTACACTCAGAGTGTATTGAGTAGGACCATTTGAGGTCGTTTCTTTTATACTGACTTTATAAAGAAACAAAGACCTCGGTTATTATGGAAGTGTGTGCTCTTAATCCTAATATAATAACAAGCACATATATTTGATATTTATTTCTTTAATTTATCTATGGGTGAGATTTAGTTCGATAAATCAATAAGCCCGATAAATTGGGAAATGATATCACTTATAGTGTGTGTTGTTGATTATAGAAGGAAACTGTGTCCTAGAGATACTAGGTTGATAATGTCCTCAAGAGGAGCTCATAAGGATTGTCATGTTAAACCCTGCAGGTGGACTTAGTCCGACATGACGATAAGGTTGAGTGGTACTACTCTTGGACTAAGATATTAATTAAATGAGTTGTCAGTAACTCACTTAATTAGTGGACATTCGATATCTTAAACACAGGGAGACTAACACACTCATAATAAGAAGGAGCCCAAAATGTAATTTGGGATTGGTGCGGTAGTTCAATAATAGTTCTCTAGTGAAATGAATTATTATTGATAAAATTAAGTTGTGTGTTCGGGGCGAACACGGGATGCTTAATTTTATCGGGAGACCAAAACCAATTCCTCCTCTCGGTCCCTATCGTAGCCTCTTATTTATAGAGTTCTATACCCACCTATACCCACCTTCTATACCCACCCAATAGGGGCCGACCAAGCTAGCTTGGGAACAAGCTAGGGCCGGCCTAGGTATAAGATTGGGTGGCCGGCCCTAGCTTGAACCCAAGCTAGTAGGGCCGGCCAAAATAAATTAAAAAGAATTTTAATTTTTATTTTTATTATGTGGAAGAAATAATTTATTAAAGAGAATTTAAATTAAATTATCTCTCTTGTAAAATTTACAAAAGATCAAAGAAAGAGATTAGATCTCTTTCCTTATTTGTAGATTGGTGAGATATTTTATTTTCTCTTTAAAAATTATTCACATGTTGTAAAATTAAAATTATGCAAATTTCTTTTAATTAACCATGAAGAGATTTTTTGAAGAGAAATTTTATTTTAAAATTTCCGGAAACAAATAAGGAAAGTTTTAATTGTTGATTGAAACTTGTCCAATTTGCTTCCTCTTGATGTGGCCGGCCATTAGAGATTAATTGGGGAAATATTATTTTATTTTTCTCAATTAAATCATGTCAAGGAAATTAAGGAAATTTTATTGTAATTAAATTTCCTAATTTGCCTAGGCCAAGGAATATAAAAGAAGGGGTGAGGGTGCCTTCAAGAGACACAATATCTATTATTTCTCTCCCTCTTTTTGTTCCTTGGTGTGGCCGGCCATCCTCTCCCTCTCTTCCTCTTGTGGTGGCCGAACCTCTCTCTCTTCCTTGGAGCTCTTGTGGTGGCCGGATACTACTTGGAGAATAAGAAGAAGAAGGAGAGAAAGCTAGCATCTCTTGGAGCTTGGTTAGTATTTTGGTTTTTCTCCTTGGTGAAGTTTTCCTTTGTGGCCGAACCTTGCTTGGAGGAGAAGAAGGTGGTTGGTGGTTTCTCATCTCGGTAGATCGTTGCCCACACAACGTCCGAGGTTAGAAGAGGAATACGGTAGAAGATCAAGAGGTTTTTCTACAAGGTATAACTAGTAATTTTTATTTCCACATCATGCTAGTTATTTATGGAAATAATATCAAATACAAGAGGCTTACGTTCTAGAATTTCGAATATGTTTTTTCGATGCTGTGTTCTTTTGTTTTTTTCTTTTCCTTGTGATTTGATTGTTCTCTTTGGTTAACCTAAAGTTATTTTAGGAAATTAAATATTAGCTTTCTATAAAAGGTTTTGTCTAGTCGGTGGTGGTTGCTCCCATATCCAAGAAGGCCATGTGCCTCGCCACGTCAGTACTGGGAACCAATTATGGAAATTAATATTTAATGGAATTAATAACTTCAGGAGACTTGGGTCGAACGTGTAAAGTTCCGCAGGAGATCCAAGTCAAAACCTAAAAGAACAAATAGATTAAGTTTTGGATCAAACGTGTTAAGTTCCGCAGGCGATCCAAAATTTAATTTAAAAGAACACATGGTAGCTAGGAAAAGGTTCAGACCTTTGTACAAAATTTTTGTACAGTGGAACCAATAGGTTTTCCGAGTAGCAACCGACAACTGGGTGGACTATAAATGCGATTACTGGGTATGTAACGAACTATGCAGAGGGATGTGAGTGATGTAGATGGGATCTATCCCTCCTATATGACGGGAGTGACATCGATATTCTTGATAGAGTAAGACCACGAAGTGTATGGCCATACCCAAATGAGTCAATATGAGATATTGTGCTCATTTGATTGAGTGAGTCTACTTGGAGTTCAAGATTTAGATTGGTCAGAGGATGACATGGTTTATGCCTCACATTGATCAATCTAGATGTCTAGGATAGAAGGACACTTGTCATATATTGTGAGGAGTCACAATTAATAGTCACAAGGTGATGTTGGATCTCAACATTTCTTGTAACTTGGGAAGCAATGATGTATTGCTAGATGCCGCTCATTGCTTATGTTTCTAAAGGAGTTTAGAAATATTGCCAACGTTACAAGAACCTATTGGGTCACACACAAAGAATAAGTGGATGGAGATTGGGTTCATATGATGAACCAATTGGATTGGGTTCATATGATGAACCAATTGGATTCAAATTAGACTTATTGAGTTAGACTCAATTAGATTCAATTGTTAAATGAGTCTAATTTAGATTTGATTCATTGAGTCAATTTATATTAATGATTTGAGATTCATTAAATTAAAATTGACTTGAGTCAAAGGTTGGATTTAACTCAACAAGGAAGACAATTGGTCAAGTTTGACTTGACCAAGTAGAAGTTGAAACATCAAGTTTGACTTGATGTATTGCCACATCATAAGGTTGACTCATCCTACATGGCATGACTAACCTTGCCACATCATCTCCACCTCATGAGGTGTGCCACCTCATGAGGTGTGCCACCTCCCATTCCATTTAATGTGGCCGGCCACATTAAATGAGGGAGTTATGAGTTTGTGGCCAGCCACACTAAAGGATGAGAAGGTTTTTATTTAGTGTAATTGATGTGTGGTAATTATTCCATCTTCTTCCTAGCTTCTTCCTCCTCTTCTCTTGTGGTTGCCGTGGGTTCCAAGGGAAGATGAAGGTGGTTGAGTGAGTTCCAAGAGCGAAGGAAGAGTGAAGGTCACAAAGGAGGGATACTACTTCTTGAGTGTAAGACATTCCTTTTGCATCCTTTCTTTTCTTCCTTTTAAATCCTACCTGAGAGCCCTAGAAAGTGCTAGCACACTTGGGGCTCTCTTCTCCATCCTTTGAGTGTGAGAGACACTCCTTGTTCGTGTGGATATCACAAGAGAAGTATCTATCTTGATACTTTGGAGATCCGACACATACCTTGGACGAGCGGGAATTTTGCGAGGGCACGCATCAAAGGTATAAAGTGTTTTCCTTTGTAGATCTACTGTAGATCATAGTTTATAACTCGTACTCGTGTTTTCGAAATTTTTTTCTTGCACGGATCCTACGGCTATGGGTGATTCGGGGTTTCCGCGATGCGAAAAGCGGTTTTCGCGGCCCGAAAAACCCAACAGTGGTATCAGAGCCACGTGCAAGGCGAGTACGAGTTTTTTTTTTGGTTTTATGAAAACTAAAGTTTCTGTAATTTTCTGTAAAATTATAATTTTTGGGTTTTTATGAGTATTTTTCTCGAGTAATCGAAGCACAAGTGTTTAGACGCTTGTAGGCTTCAAAACGGCTTCGTTTCGCCCCAAAATTTTTTGGGACAGCAGGCTTGGGTGCCATTAGATCGCTTAGGAGCAACTCGCGATGGTTAGATCGCGGGTAGGGGTACTGCCCCTAACCCCGCAAGGGGATTTGCTTCGCGATTGCACCCGAAATCGCTAAAACGAACCCGCCGGGAAGATTTTTCCGAAACGGCAATGTCTCGGCCCAAATCGTTTTGGGATAGCGGGTTTAGGCGCTGTTGGATCGCAAAGGAACCCTCGCGATGGTTAGATCGCGGGTAGGGGTGTTGCCCCTGGCCCCGCAAGGGGATCCGTTCCGCGATTGCGCCCGAAACCGCTAAACGGGACCGCCGGGAAATTTTACTCGTAAAAATTGTAAAAATTATTTTAAAATTATAGAAAATTATGAAAATATATAATTTTGAATTATATATTAATTTTGTGATAGTCATGGCCCAAAAACCCAATATGATTGGATTGTGTTGTAATTCATAATACGGCCTGCGTGTCGTTATGTGTTTGCGCGTGTTGTATGTTTTATTTTTCCGCGACCTGCACGTCGTGCCTTTCTCTTATATTCTTGTTGTAAATTAGATTTAGACTCGAATGTAACTCGAGTTTCAAATTATAATGTACAAATTGGAGCGGTGGAGGGTCCACACGAGACGGAGTTCTGAGGCGGGCACGAGCAACACAAGGTGGTCAAAGGGAGGAGCTTGGAGAAGCTATTGACCCTAGGTTGACCATTCGATCTTCTCATTGGCATGAGAAGATCGTAGTAGGGCCATGACTAAATCACAAATATATTAATTAGTTAATTGCTTATGTATATGATGCATGTTTAATAAGTAATTAATTAATTAGTGCCTTACGATTAGATTAGATCTAAGTCGTGCACATGATGCACCCTTGCGATTAGATTAGATCTAAGTCGTGCACAAGATGCATCCTTTTCGATTAGATTAGATCTCAATCGAACCAACTCTAAATGCCTAACCGTGTCGTGATACCTATCACTACCTCGATCACATGTATTGTTGAATCTGCCAAAGCAGAGCAATACATATTATCTTGGTAGGGTACGGAGGGACAATCTTGGTCACGCCTATCAACGCATGGGTGAATACAAACTCAATTAGATTGAGTATTCCTATTTACTCGGTTGGATCGAGTCAACTATAGGCATTCTTCCAATAGTTGGAATGATAGGTCAAAATCACATCTATATTAACTCTCGGGCGTATTAGCCAAAGGTAACTCGAGTTTTAATATAAATGCGGATATTGATTTTATAAACAAGAGTTGCATAGAGATGTAATTGGTAATCGTTACCTATCGATCATACTAAGCCTTGGGCGTATTAGCCAAAGCTAACTCAAGGGTTAGTATGATGTGGATCTTGTCCCACAAGAATTATAGAATTCAGTGGGAGCATAATTTAATTAAAGGCCTAATTAAATGATTTTAAAAGAATATGATATTTATTTCTGCAAATTTTATGTTGTAGATAACCATGACATTGAATACGAACTCTTTCTCCCTGCGTTCTGTCCTTAAGAAGGACAAGCTCAACGGAGCAAATTTCCTGGACTGGTACAGGAACCTGAGAATAGTTCTCACTCAGGAACGTAAACTGTATGTTCTGGAGCAGCCCATTCCGGAGGCTTCTCCTGCCACTGCCACGCGTGCTGACCGGGATGCTTACAAGAAGTATCAAGATGACGCATTAGATGTGTCCTGTCTTATGCTCGTAACCATGAACTCTGAGCTTCAGAAGAAACATGAGTTGATGAGCGCTTACGATATAGTTGAACATCTTTGTCACCTATATCAAGCAAGGCACTGGAAGAGGAACTCCAAAGAATACCTGGAAGATCTTACGAAGAAGAGAAATAAGATTTCTACTTCAGGTATACATGTTATAGAAGTCAACCTCTCTATTTCTTCATCGTGGGTATTAGATACCGGATGTACTTCGCACATTTGTACTAATGTACAAGCGCTGAGAAATAGCAGGGCATTGACGAAGGGTGAGATAGACCTACGAGTAGGCAATGGAGCACGAGTTGCTGCTATTGCTGTAGGAACTTTTCATCTATCTCTTCCCTCTGAGCTTGTACTAGAATTAGATGATTGTTGTTATGTGCCTGCCTTGACTAAGAACATAATTTCAGTTTCTTGTTTGGACAAGAATGGATTCTCGTTTATAATAAAGAACAAATGTTGTTCTGTCTATTTAAACGATATGTTCTATTGTAGTGCACTTCTAATTAACGGACTCTATATTCTAGACCTTGAGAGCCCTATCTATAACATAAATACCAAGAGGTTCAAGTCAAATGACATGAACCAAACCTACCTCTGGCACTGTCGCTTAGGTCATATAAATGACAAGCGCTTATCCCAGCTCCATAAGGATGGTATGCTGGACTCATTTGATTTTGAATCATATGAGGTATGCGAGTCATGCCTACGAGGCAAGATGACCAAGACTCCCTTTAGTGGGCACAGCGAGAGAGCGACTGATTTGTTAGGACTCATACATAGTGATGTATGTGGCCCTTTCAATGTCGCTGCTAGAGGCGGTTATAGGTACTTCATCACATTTACTGATGACTTCAGTAAATACGGTTATGTGTACTTAATGACACATAAGTCCGAATCCTTTGAAAAGTTCAAAGAATTCAAGAATGAAGTACAGAACCAGCTTGGCAAGAGTATTAAGATACTTCGATCCGATCGAGGTGGAGAATACCTTAGCCATGAATTCCATGACTATCTAGCCGAGTGTGGGATTCTATCCCAACTCACTCCTCTCGGAACACCACAGTGGAATGGTGTATCCGAACGGAGGAATCGTACCTTATTAGATATGGTACGATTTATGATGAGTCACACAGATCTTCCGACATATCTATGGGGATATGCTCTAGACACGGCAGCTTTCATACTCAACCGAGTTCCATCAAAGGCCGTGATAAAGACACCATATAGGATATGGACTGGGAGAGATGCCCAGGTGTCTTTCATGAGGATTTGGGGTTGTGAGGCTTACGTTAGACGTCAAGTCTCAGACAAATTAGGACCCAAATCCGACAAGTGCTTTTTCATTGGATATTCCAAGGAAACTAAGGGATATTACTTCTACATTCCCAGTCAGCACAACGTAGTTGTGGCAAAGACTGGGGTCTTTCTAGAAAGGGACTTTGTTTCTAGAAAGACTAGTGGGAGCACATTCGATCTTGAAGATGTTCAAGATGCGAATACTAGCACTGAAGCCTCGATGGAAGTTGATGTGGAGCCACAAAGTGTTGTGGATGATGTTCCACAAGGTGTTGAGGAACAACAATCGGTTCAAGTAGACATACCTCTTCGCAGGTCTGATAGGGTACGTCGTCAGCCTGAGAGATACTCATTTCTCTTGTCTGACCACGATGACGTTATGCTCATAGAGGATGAGCCTACCACCTATCAAGAAGCTGTGATGAGACCAGATTCCGAGAAATGGCTAGAGGCCATGAGATCCGAAATGGAATCCATGTACACCAACCAAGTATGGACTTTGGTTGATCCACCTGAAGGGGTAAAACCCATTGGGTGCAAGTGGGTCTTTAAGAGAAAGACTGACATGGATGGACTTATCTATAAGGGTCGCTTGGTAGCTAAAGGTTTCAAGCAGATTCATGGTATTGACTATGATGAAACCTTTTCTCCAGTAGCGATGTTTAAGTCCATTCGGATCATGCTAGCTATTGCAGCATACCATAACTATGAGATATGGCAGATGGATGTCAAAACCGCGTTTCTGAATGGAAACCTGCTCGAGGATGTGTACATGACACAACCTGAGGGTTTTGTAGATCCACAGCATACTAGCAGAGTATGCAAGCTGCATAGGTCCATTTATGGACTAAAGCAAGCTTCTCGGAGCTGGAATCTTTGTTTCGATGATGCAATCAAACAGTTTGGTTTCATAAAGAACGAAGATGAGCCTTGTGTCTACAAGAAGGTTGTAGGAGATATAGTTGTCTTCCTCATATTGTATGTGGATGACATACTACTCATTGGGAAGGACATCCATATGCTTCAGTCTGTCAAGACCTGGCTAGGGAGTTGCTTCTCAATGAAGGACTTAGGTGAGGCATCCCGCATTCTAGGGATACAGATCTATAGGGATAGATCTAAGAGATTGCTTGGCCTAAGTCAGAGTACATACATTGACAAGGTACTCCTTCGGTTTGCCATGCAGAACTCCAAGAAGGGATTTCTGCCGATGTCACATGGCGTGAGTCTTTCGAACACTCAAGGTCCCTTTTCTAGAGAGGAGAGAGATTGTATGGATCAGATCCCTTATGCCTCGGCCATAGGATCGATCATGTACGCCATGCTATGTACTCGACCTGATGTCTCATATGCTTTGAGCATGACGAGCAGATACCAGTCAGATCCAGGTGAAAGTCACTGGATGGCGGTTAAGAATATTCTTAAGAACTTAAGAAGGACTAAAGAATATTTCTTGATATATGGAGGCAATGATGAGCTAGCAGTAAAGGGTTACAGTGATGCTAGCTTCCAGACCGACCAGGATGACTATAGATCACAATCAGGGTTCGTGTTTTGCTTAAATGGTGGTGCTGTGAGCTGGAAGAGTTCGAAGCAGGACACAGTAGCTGATTCTACAATAGAGGCCGAGTATATTGCTGCATCAGAGGCAGCAAAGGAGGTAGTTTGGATCCGAAAGTTCATCACTGAACTTGGGGTGGTTCCTAGCATCGCTGACCCAGTTGAGCTCTATTGTGACAACAATGGAGCTATAGCACAGGCGAAGGAACCTCGCTCACACCAGCGGACCAAGCACATACTACGGCGCTTCCATCTCATTCGAGAGGTTATCGATAGAGGAGATGTGAAGATTTCCAGAGTACCTACAGAGGCTAACATCGTAGATCCCTTGACCAAGGCTTTGGCACAGAGAAAACATGATGGTCACACTAGGTCATTAGGCCTTAGAGCCTATACTGATTGGCACTAGTGCTAGTGGGAGATTGTTAGTTAGAGCCCTTGAGCCAATCATTTGATGATTGTTTGGACTCATTGTATCATATTCTTGTATATTAATATAGGCATTTGTTTGGTTGTTATACTTATTTATATTAGTACCAAATAGACTAAGTATAATAGCGTCCTTGAGTAGAAGGTTCATACCTATATCAATCGATTAGTTGAATCGATAGTGAGATGATATAGGGAACACTACTCTAAATCATTCCTAGTCGAGTATTAACATTCAGGGATAATGTTAATACAATAAGACTAGCATGTAGGTCAGTTCGATGACTTGATTTCACAAGTCATGGATATAGAGATATCAAGCTGACACATGGGTATGCATTAGAGAATGTATACTGAATGACCCGCCATGAGAAAGTATCATGGATCGTTATATGAGTGTCATATACTTTCTCATGTGGCTATTAGTATGACTATTAGTCCTTAGACTTGAAGTCACCATGGATCCCTACATAAGGAGTTATGTACTTTGCTTTCGTCAAACGTCACCCGTAACTGGGTGGACTATAAAGGTGATTATTGGGTATGTAACGAATTATACAGAGGGACGTGAGTGATGTAGATTGGATCTATCCCTCTTATATGACGGGAGTGACATCGATATTCTTGATAGAGTAAGACCATGAAGTGTATGACCATACCCAAATGAGTCAATATGAGATATTGAGCTCATTTGATTGAGTGAGTCTACTTGGAGTTCAAGATTTAGATTGGTCAGAGGATGACACGGTCTATGCCTCACATTGATCAATCTAGATGTCTAGGATAGAAGGACACTTGTCATATATTGTGAGGAGTCACAATTAATAGTCACAAGGTGATGTTGGATCTCAACATTTCTTGTAACTTGGGTAGCAATGATGTATTGCTAGATGCCGCTCATTGCTTATGTTTATAAAGGAGTTTAGAAACATTGTCAACGTTACAAGAACCTATTGGGTCACACACAAAGAACAAGTGGATGGAGATTGGGTTCATATGATGAACCAATTGGATTTGGTTCATATGATGAACCAATTGGATTCAAATTAGACTTATTGAGTTAGACTCAATTAGATTCAATTGTTGAATGAGTCTAATTTAGATTTGATTCATTGAGTCAATTTATATTAATGAATTGAGATTCATTAAATTAAAATTGACTTGAGTCAAAGGTTGGATTTAACTCAACAAGGAAGACAATTGGTCAAGTTTGACTTGACCAAGTAGAAGTTGAAACATCAAGTTTGACTTCATGTATTGCCACATCATAAGGTTGACTCATCCTACATGGCATGACTAACCTTGCCACATCATCTCCACCTCATGAGGTGTGCCACCTCATGGAGGTTACAACACCTCCCATTCCATTTAATGTGGCCGGCCACATTAAATGAGGGAGTTATGAGTGTGTGGCCGGCCACACTAAAGGATGAGAAGGTTTTCATTTAGTGTAATTGATGTGTGGTAATTATTCCATCTTCTTCCTAGCTTCTTCCTCCTCTTCTCTTGTGGTTGCCGTGGGTTCCAAGGGAAGATGAAGGTGGTTGAGTGAGTTCCAAGAGCAAAGGAAGAGTGAAGGTCACAAAGGAGGGATACTACTTCTTGAGTGTAAGACATTCCTTTTGCATCCTTTCTTTTCTTCCTTTTAAATCCTACCCGAGAGCCCTAGAAAGTGCTAGCACACTTGGGGCTCTCTTCTCCATCCTTTGAGTGTGATTGACACTCCTTGTTCGTGTGGATATCACTAGAGAAGTATCTATCTTGATAATTTGGAGATCCGACACATACCTTGGACGAGCGGGAATTTTGTGAGGGCACGCATGAAAGGTATAAAGTGTTTTCCTTTGTAGATCTACTGTAGATCGTAGTTTATGACTCGTACTCGTGTTTTCAAAATTTTTTTCTTGCACGGATCCTACGGCTATGCGTGATTCGGGGTTTCCGCGACACAAAAAGCGGTTTTCGCAGCCCGAAAAACCCAACACGGACCTGTTCCGGGCGCCCGGACCACCTTTTTCCAGCAGGTTCCTCACCTGCAAACAAAGGTTAGTCCGAGCAAAATATCCTGCAAGACAGAGTTAGAATCTGATAAATCACAGTAAGGAATAACTGACAGTCTTCGGACTGTCCGAGTCTGACTTCGGATTCCCTACCGGAAACCCTAGGTCGACCCGACGCCTACTGTTCCCTTTACGGGGAACGCGTCCTCACCTACTCCCCTCAGGAGAGATTACCTGATGCTAGTCCGGTCCTCCAGACTGACTGGACTTTCCGCCTAGGGTTACCACCCCCTAGGACCTAGGGTTGCCACCCCCTAGGGTTTTTCTCCACCTTGGATTACCACCCCCTAGGACCTAAGGTTACCGCCCCTTAGGGTTTTCCTCCACCTAGGGTTACCGCCCCCTAGGACCTAAGGTTACCACCCCTTAGGGGTTTTCACCTGTCTAACCGCAACTAGGACTTTCCTGAAACACTCATTCAAACATGTTAGATCACACACTAACTTAACTTTGAATCCTTTGCCATTATCAAAACTAAGGTTCGATCGTCGGATGCTTCCCGCACCAACATCAGGTTCATGTTCACCAGGGATGAAGTCTGAAGATTCTCCCAAAAACATGAATCTTTCAGGTTTCCTAACAACCCTTCCTCTACGACGAGACACTACTTGTAATTGTGCATCATTTGTGACACTTGTTACAGTTTCTTGTGGTATCTCATCTTATACCGTTGGTACTAAAGTAGACGTGTCTTCTCTTATTTCCTCAAGAAAAATTTTACTCATGGGCTTGTGGTTCATTAAATAAACCTCTAATAAAAATTAGGCATTGGTGCTTGATAACATGTATTTTTGTGTATTATTTTGGCTCTTATTACTTAGCATTTTTTATCTTCTCACATGCTAATTTGGTGTTTATATTATATTTTGTGAGTTGAATATATTTTGGACTTAATTGTAAATTTCCTACAAATTATGGAATTTAATTTCTTATTTTATGTGATTTTGTAGGAAATTCAAAGAGTCATGGATTAGGGTCGAAACGGATCGAATTTGGCTTGATTTGAAGGCCAAATGAGGAAAATCAAGCTGAATTAACATGGACTGTTGATTAAGATCCAGTGAGGTCCTACCCCTTCAGTTAGATCAAGTGATCCAGCCCTTCATCATGATTTAAAGCAATTTGCACCGTTGATTTAGAGCTCAAGTCATCCAAGGTTCATTTAGAGCTCCAATTCAAATTTGATCCAAAAGTCTACTCTTCAAACCCAATCTTCAAGCCCAATCTAAAAGCCCAATCCATTAACCCAATTTCAATCCTTATTGATTATTTGATGCGGATCTCACTTAAATCTCTCAACCTTTCCTTAACCCAAACCCGATCCACTAAGAAAACCTCCCCTTTTCCCTCACACGTGGATGAACAGCACCGAAGCATCCATTTCTGTTCGTGATTTCTTCTCGCGAGCTAGGGCTCACGATCCACACTAGTGTTCCCCATTCCTCTTCTTCCTTCTCACCACCGGCCGACGGCGTCTCTTCTCTTTCCTTGTCGCCAGCCGGATCTCCACAACACACTTCTTCTTCTTGATTTCCAGCGGCGATGACAGCAAGCACACTTGGTGGGGGCAGCAAGCGACAATGACGATTCCGATTATCTTCACCTCACCGGAGGGGTTCTCCAGTGTGATCTCCACTGTCCGGCTACTTTCTGGTAGCTCCGCTTTTTGGGGTTTAGGCAGTGGAGCAAGGAGGTCGGCGGCGGTTCATTCCGGCAGTCCATCACAATCCAGCCACTTCCATCAGAGGGTTCTTCATTGGAAGATTGCATTCATCTTCATTGTCGCAACGAGCAACAACTAGCAGAGTGAGCTACTATCCACCGGTTTTGGGGGTTCCGAGCTGGGCCTTTCGTGTGACGGCGAAGGGTAGTCTTTGGTATCGGAAGTGGATGTCTGGATTGTGGTTGGGATTCTTAGCTTCTTTTATGTTCAAGTTGATTGTTAATTTGTGATGAATTGTAGTTATTAATTCTCCATGCTTAAATTGCACACATTTTGCTTAGTTTAATTCATGTTCATCAAGTGTTTGTTAAAATGGTTCTTCCATTAGTTAGGTTTTAATCTTGCATTTTCTTGAGTTTAGATAGTTGCAATGTTTTGTTAGTTTCATGCTTTGTATCTCTTATGGTTACGCCTTTTACTTGAATTCAATTAGGTTAAGTTAGATTAAATTCCATTACGTGGATTGTCTTTCATTTGTTAGATTAAGTTTCATTTAATGCTTTGTCATTTCATTCCATAGGTTAATTGTGTTGATAGTTAAACCATAGCGTAGAGTGACAATGCGTTGTCGATTAATTGTTGGCACTTAGTTTGATTTCATTCCAGCATTAGATTAGTTTCCTACATGTTGTGCTTTTAATTTGTTAGATTTAGAATTAAAATCCAAAACCCCAATTCCATATTAAAAATCCCAAAAATATAAATAACATACGATCCTAAGTTTACCATCCTATCGTTGCTTTCGTTGGTGGACGACCCAAGTGTTGGATCGAAAGCGCTAGAGGGGGGTGAATAGCGCTCGTGGCTATTTCACTGGTTTTGGAATCGTAAAAAGCGTATCGAGTTAAAGCAGTGGAAAGATAAAAGGAATAAGCATAAACACACAGAAGACAGAGGAAACCAAGAATTTACTTGGTTCGGAGCCTAGGGCGAGTCATACTCCAAGGCCCGCGATCGTTGATCACTTTCGGTGGGAAACAACTATAATATCGAAGAAGATAATTACAATTTGAATTACAGTTAAGTGCAATAAAAAAACTATACCAACGGAACAAGAACAAAGAACTTTGGAGCTTTAATTCATTGGAGTAGCAAAGCGTTGTTGGAGCGTTTGTAGCAGCACACGGAAGAGCACAAGTTGTTCTGTTTGAGATGCTTTTCGGCTGCTTCCGAGGCTCCTTTTTATAGCTTTTGTGAAGCTAATCCAGATCCCCATGCTTTGGGATCAGGCTTGACCCGAGGCGGATCGGTCGACCGATCCCTGCGTTCGGTCTACTGATCAGACAGTCTTCTCCCATCTGATCCGCTCACTCCGCTTCGATCTGGTCAAGTCTCATCCTCGGTTCTGTCGACTGATCCCCTCGTTCGGTCGACCGATCAGCTCTGACCCGATCAACCTGGCCTGATCCAATCGACGCTGATCCTTGGTTCGGTCGACCGATCCCAAGGTTTGGTCGACCGATCCTCTAGTCGAGCCTGGTCCAATCTCTGGAAATTTGATCTGCTGGCTTGGGGATTCAGTTGACCGATCCCAATGTTCGGTCGACTGATCCTGGTCTGACCTAACCTTGCATAAAAATATTAGTTTCCTGCAAAACAGAGTTAGAACACAAATGATAATATTTAGAAATAAATTTGACAGTCTCCAGACTGTCCGGGTCTGACTTTTGGATTTTCGACCGAAAAACCCTAGGTCGACTCGATGCCTACTGTTCCCTCTGCGGGGAACGCGTCCTCACCTACTCCTCTCAGGAGAGTTACCTGATGCCAGCTCGATCCTCCAGATCGACTAGACTTTTGCTCGTCACTCGATGCTTCCGGACTTTCTGCTGGACTCTCACTTCCCGGCTCGTCTAGTCTTCCACCTAATTCGTGACACCAGGACTTTCTACCTACGGTTACCACCCCCTAGGACTTTTGCCTGAAGATCTCGACCCACCAAGACTTTCCGCATAGGGTTACCACCCTCTATGACCTAGGGTTACCACCACCTAGGGTTTTCCACCTGCCTAACCGCAGCTAGGACTTTTGCCTAACTACCACTTAGGACTTTCCTACAAGCTCCATGAACCTTGTTAGATAACAACGTAACCTTAACTTTGAATTTCTTTGCCATTATCAAAACATCGGTTCGATCGTCGGATGCTTCCCGCACCAACAATCTCCCCCTTTTGATTATGGCAACTGAAATTCAGAGTTAAGTAAAATAGCTAAAAATTTAAAGTTTAAGTAAGTTAAAAGGAATGCAAGCATAGTTAAGCTAAAACAAACTTAAACTTTGGAAGGCTAAGGCTCCCCCTTAATAAACTAACTTAAACTTTGTAAAGCTCCCCCTTAATAAAGGCTCTTTTTATAGAGTTGAATTTTCCTACTTTGAATTTCTCTATTCTCCCCCCTTTATCATTTATCAAAAATGAGTAAGATTGAATAATTCCAACTTTTAAAATAGATTTTATAGTTAAAAACAATAATTAGGAAAGAGAGAAAATATTTAGCCGAATAAAGTGTTCAAAGATACTTTAGGGCAGAGGAGGATAAGTTAAAAACCTTAATGTCCAAGCATGAGCTAAATAAATGAGTTTGTAAATTAATTTCTTTTAGTAAAGTATCAGAGCCCTAATGTCTAAGCATAAGAAAATTTAAAATCAAGCACTTAAGTTCTTGGCCACATGTCTAACCATCTAGCTACTCGTTGTTTACCTAGAGGGCGACAGTTTTCACTTAGTAAGTCAAGTTAAGTTAGTGATCCAGTTAGATTTGTCTAAGACAGGATTACTTAACTTGATTGATATATTTTTGGTATTTAACACCCAGACTTATGTCGATGCACTGACATAAGCATTCTTAAGTCCAAGCAGTAGTATCCTATGCACCTCACACCGTTCTAAGTATTTTCACACATAAGCAAGGTAGTCCTAGTGTGCTTGTGAGATGCTCTGGATGAAACTAGGGGTACAAGATTTCTAGGGGGGAAATCCTATGCTAAACCAGATTTTGATAAACTAACAAAATTTGGAACTTTAAAAATCATTTTTCCCTAAGATTTTAAAGGCAAACTAATTTAAAGACAAAATTTTCAAGAAAAGATAAGTTCTATTCTACTAAGTGTAACGCCCCGCCCCTTCCT
Source organism: Zingiber officinale (assembly GCF_018446385.1). Classification (NCBI taxonomy): domain Eukaryota; kingdom Viridiplantae; phylum Streptophyta; class Magnoliopsida; order Zingiberales; family Zingiberaceae; genus Zingiber; species Zingiber officinale. The sequence goes on along the minus strand of NC_056006.1, from coordinate 54,726,707 downwards.
GCTTAAGCTGACAGGGGTTACTTATCTTTTCTTCTTAAAACAGCGGAAGTCTTATCTATAGCATATATATATATATATATATTTTTTTTTTCTTTAAAACTTTCTTTTATTTTCTTTTTAACACATCATCATCAACTACCTATCATATGAGTCACATAATATGCTTAACATAACTAAACCATTATACTAAAGAGCATGATGAAGTGTCATAGAGTTATAAAGGAAACAACATGAACATAATTCTTATTAATTAAAAGCATGTTTTCCTCTTTAGCCAAGTCACTACTACACACGTCCTTCTTGCCCCCTCCTGCTGCTCCCTTAGTACATCCATTCTTTGCCCTTATCTGTGGTACAAGGAAAGTAAGCTGTGAGCACTCAAGGCTCAGTAAGATCCTTTCCTACTCACAAAAACCGTATAGCATAAATAAAGCTTCAATGCATAAAGCGTAAATACAACTCATCATATCATGTATAGAAGCATCATATCATAACATAATCATATGGTATCATGGCATATCCTCATAAAGTCATAAAGTGCATTCTATCATAACATGATCATGATCATAACATATCAAAATATAATCATAAGGTTCATCCTAATATAGCATAACATAATCATAGGCATCATGGTATATCGTAACATAATCATAATGTGTTATACAAGATGACTTTCAAAAACATGATTCATGCAATAGTATATGCAACATGTCCTTTGAAAACTTATTTCATACATACTTAAACATAATCATAACATAGTTAGGGCCCCGGCTTGTACCACATACATAAATGCGCGCGTCCTATGTAGGTCCAAGGTAGCAAGTCTTGAACCCTACAAGGCATACATACTAGGCCCGTTTCTTAGTCCATCGACCTAGGGGCACTTAGGAGCCCATCCCTAACGAGGCCTGTTTCTTAGTCCATCGACCCCGGGGCGCTTATGGAGCCCACCCTTGGTACAAGCCATATAAAGTAAAGTAGCATGTCATACATATCATGGTTCTTATCATTTCTTGCACATCGTATTTCTTATCATATCATACCATATAGAATTTTGGGCACACAGCTCATCATAATGGTATGTAAAATTTGGGCACACAGCACATCATAAATACATGCATAGTTTGGGCACACATCCCATCATAAATAGCATGTAAACTTGGGCACACAGCTCATCACATATATCATGCATAAATTGGGCACACAGCTCATCATAAATAACACACAGCATAGCATAAGAGTTTCCATCATGTATAGATCATAAGTGTGCATAATTAAACATAGAAGCATAGCAATCTCATAAACATGGTATATAAGGTACATGGGAAACATAATTAGATTTCAAACCCTAATGTCTTATAATGGCCGAAACCTATAAATTAGGTTTTAGGTAAAAAACTCCAACATGCGAACCCTAAACAAGTATTATTCCATATACCATAAGAAAACATCATGAGCATGTTTAGGTAGAGTTCTAGGTTTCTTAAGCTTACAACTTATCATGGCCGAATCTTATCAAGCATACATTGGGTTAAAAATTATCCTTCAAGCTTGTGAACCCTAAACAACTTCAATAGCAAACATTTCAAGGAAATAACATGAGCATAGTTGAGTTAGGTTCTAAGTTTCCTAGGCCCTTAAGCATGATATGGCCGAAACTTGTAGGACTTAAAGCTAGGGTTCAAGTGTCCTAAAAGCATGAGAACCTTAAACAACTTTCATAGCAAATATTTCAAGGAATAACATGAGCATAGTTGAGTTAGGTTCTAAGTTTCCTAGGCCCTTAAACATGATGTGGCCGAAACTTGTAGGACTTAAAGCTAGGGTTCAAGTGTCCTAAAAGCATGAGAACCTTAAACAACTTTCATAGCAAATATTTCAAGGAATAACATGAGCATAGTTGAGTTTGGTTCTACGTTTCCTAAGCCCTTAAACATGATGTGGCCGAAGCTTGTAGGACTTAAAGCTAGGGTTCAAGTGTCCTAAAAGCATGAGAACCTTAAACAACTTTCATAGCAAATATTTCAAGGAATAACATGAGCATAGTTGAGTTAGGTTCTAAGTTTCCTAGGCCCTAAATCATGATGTGGCTGAAACTTATCCAGCATATAACCAAATTTCCATGCAACAAATAAACATAAAACATTAAGTTAGTTTCATATCATTTCATCAAGAAGGTCATGAGTATCTTAGACTTGTTTTAAACTCTCCTAGGTTTCAAATCTAAACATGGCCGAACCTTCATAGACATGAAATAGAGTTCAACTTAACATACAATCATGGGCATATCATAATAGCTTCATATCTTATCTTAGGGAAAACATGGCATGCTTAGTTTTAAGTTAAAACTCTCCTAGGCCCTTAGTTCTATCATGGCCGAATATTCATGAGCTTGAGATGAAGTTCCAATCCACATAACAAGTAGGAGAAAATGTTAACAATACCATTATCATAGGGCATCTATCATAAGAACAAAGGAGCATGTTTTAGTTTGAGGCTTAAACTTACCTAATCCTTTTATTCTTGCTTGGCCGAAAATCTAGGACCATGGATCTAAGTTCTACTAAACATTCTAGCATAGAAACATGGGATAAATCCCTACCATAAATTACATGTTTCAAGAAACATATCGAGCATGTCAAAAATTTAGATCTTTACATTCCCTAGGTCTTTCCCTTGGTCTTATATTGATTGAAATTCTTCATGAGGTTTTCTTAGATTTTTTTCTTTTAATGTAACCGAATCTTCATAGAACAAACAAGAGCTATTGTACCACAGGTGAGGGAAACTTACCTCCTTTCGCTTGTGGTTTTCCTTAGAGAGAAAAGTGTTATAGGTGCCAAGGAAGGAGGAAGCTTCTTCTTCTTGTACCTCCTTTTGTTTCCTTTGCTTGGAAGGGCTAGAACTTGAAGGTTTCATCTCGGAAATTAGATTTCTTGGAGAAGAACTTAACTTAGCTATTGGAATGAGGAGAGGGAAGGGTTTCTTGGTTCGGTGAAGAATGAAGAAGGGAGAAGGAGGAAGAAGAAAAAGAATTTAATCCCTTGTTTTTCTTCTCTAAACCTATTTATCCCTTTGCCAAATGAAACATATCTTCATTCACTCCCTCAACTCCTCTTTTCCCCCACTCCTTTAATTCCCACGAAAATAGAGAGAGGGAGGGAAGTAGACAATTCTTCTTTTGCTTGCTCCTTTTCTTAACCAAGAGGGAAAAGAAGGTAAGTAACTTGGTTTTCTCTTGCTCTTTTTGCTTAGTTTTCTTTTCTTCTTTAACCAAATTTTTCATTCCTTTCTATCCAAATATTTCTCCTTATCCTAGTGGTTATCATTCATCAATTTATCTCCATCATTTGTGGGAGGTTCAAGGTTCAATCCTTGACCTGACCTCTTCTTATTCTATATTTTTGTTTTTTATTTTCCCTTTTCTCTTATTCTTTTCATTTCTATGCTCTAAGGAAAAATAATATTCATATACATATCCTATAATTTCGTGGGTGTTACACTAAGCACATCCCTATTTGCCTTCTAAGTGAGCTGAACTCAAATTCAGGTAAGGGCTTTGTGAAGATGTCAGCTAGGTTTGATTTTGACTCAACATAGTTGAGTACAATATCACCCTTAGCTATGTGATCTCTTACAAAATGGTGCTTCACTTCTATATGTTTAGTCCTTCAGTGATGAATTGGGTTTTTTGTTAGATTTATTGGACTTATATTATCAATTGAGATTTTTGTTTTCTGATATTCCAGTTGATAGTCTTTAAGGGTATGCATCATCCATAGTAACTGAGATGTGCATTCACCTAAGGCTATATATTCAGCTTCAGTGGTAGATAAAGCAACACAGTGTTGTTTTCTACTTGACCAACTTACTAGGCATTGTCCTACAAATTGACAGCTACCACTTGTGCTTTTTCTATCTAGCTTCCACTCGGCATAGTCTGAGTTGGAGTAGCCGGTTAGGTCAAGGGTGCCAGATCTAGGGTACCATAGTCCTACATTTAGGGTTCCCTTAACATACCTAAGGATTCTTTTGATAAGGGTTAAGTGAGACTCTTTTGCACAAGATTGGTATCATGCACACATACCTACTACGAAAATAATGTCTGGTCAGCTCACAATTAGGTACAGTAGACTTCCTATCGTACTTCGATAGTATTTCAAGTCTACTGGTTTACCTTCTAAGTCTGAGTCCATTTTAACATTAGTAGTCATTGGTGTATTAATGATTTTTGAGTTCTCCATTCCAAATTTTCTAATTAATTCCTTAGCATATTTAGTTTGATAAATATAAATTCCATCTTTAGTTTGCTTAATTTGTAAGCCTAAGAAGAAGTTAAGTTCACCTACCAGACTCATTTCAAATTCATTTTTCATTAGTTTGGTGAATTCTTTTAGAAATTTAGAGTTGGTTGATCCAAAAATAATATAGTCGACGTAAATTTGGATTATAAAAATGTCATTTTCTTAGGTTTTTATGAAAAGGGTTGGATCTATTTGACCTTGGTTGAATCCTTTTGATATTAGATAGTTGGACAGACGTTCATACCAAGCCCTAGGTGCTTGTTTTATTCCGTAAAGGGCCTTTTTTAGTCTAAAGACATAATTTGGTTGTTCTAAGTCCTCAAATCCTAGAGGTTGACCTACATATACCTCTTCTTTAATAAATCCATTTAAAAATATGGATTTTACATCCATTTGAAATAGCTTGAATCCCTTGTGTGCTACATAGGCCAGCAACATCCTAATGGATTCAAGTATTGCTACAGGGGCATAGGTCTCATCATTGTAAAATACCGGAAATAGGCGAATATGAATAAGGGAATTTTCCAGAATATTTGGATATTTTTCGGGAATTTTTCGGAGCTCGTATGGACGAGTTAACGGGGATGAAAACGGGGCCCGGAGAAAAACCTATTTAGGTTACCCAATTAAGCGAGGAATTGTTTCTTTTATAATTCCTTTTTACTTTTTCTTATTTCTTTTCCTTATTTCTCTTCCTCGCCAAAAAACCGCTACCCTCTTCCCTTCTTCTTCCCGACGCCGAGCCCTAACCGCCGGCCCGACGGTTTCTTCCTTGCCGAAGCCTTAAACCCCTCGGCCACCTCCTTTTCTTCTTCTTCTCATCTTCTTTGCGCCGATCGCCCTCACCCCGCGACACCGAAGTCACCACCGCCGACTCCTTCTTTCCTGCGCGCCGACGTAGATCGCCGGCTACTGCGAGCCCTAGCACCGACAGCGCCTCCAGATTTCTCTCCCCTCCTCTAGTCCGACCAGACATCGCCGACCCCTCTTCTGTGCCGGTGCCCTAGCAAACCGTCAGCGTCGCCCGGAGCAGTGCCGCTTCTCACTGTGCCTTAGGTTTTGCTCGGGTTGTTTTCGGCCAGGAGCAAGGAGGATTCAAGTTATTGCTTCTTCCTTTCTGCCACATCTCGGCACAGCGCCGCCGGCCACAGGAAACCCTAGTTGAGGTGGGGTGTGGAATTAGGTCACGGTTGAGGTAAGATTGGATTCTTGGTTTTGGATTTCTGTTTTTGATAAGGATAGTGTATCTGGTTTTCGGTAGTAATTAATTAATTGTTGGCAGCAACAACTCTAAGTTGGGCAGCAATGTGGTGAATCCCGCAGTGGGAACTTGCTGTGGGGTTGTGCTGTGGCTGAGTAGTCACTCAATTTGGTGGCTATTGGTTCTTGTAACGACTGTGAATTGAGGTAAGGTGTAGTGCAGTTGTTTCTTTTGCTATAGTATGCACCGAATTGAAGGAAGGTTAGGAAAATGAAATTGGATTTGAAATTATTATGTTAGGTCGGATATATATATATATATATATATATATAGACCTTGATCAATAGAAGGGTGGATAGGGTTAGGGTTAATGAGTTTAACTCTAATTGATTAATGAAATTATGATTTGGTTTAGTTAATGGAGGCATGATAGAATTAACTAAATTAAATATTGTGACACAGGACTTTGACGCGAGACGAGTATCTCGAAGTCAGATTGGACATTCCTATTGGAGGCGGGTACTTTTGACTTATGTCATTTGATATACATAGTATTGAATTTAACAAGTTGCATTAATTATGTCGTTTATTTGTTTCGGTTAGTCACTACCCAATATCTGATATATGATTGATTGATTGCTTGATTTGCATCCCATGTATACTTTATTTGTTTATACATGCGTATAGGGGATAGTGATATACCATGCTTCACCATGTTCAGGACCTAGGTTTTTATACCTTCTGTGTACCTTTGATTCGATATGATTCATTGACCTAGGGTGAACTTTTCTATATATATGGATTAGGTCAGGATGTTTTTATGGTTATTGCCATGCACCATTTGCATGATTGCATGCTGTGCGATAGTCCGCTCCATTATTGTTGAGCACATTGCTAGTTACATGGATCTGCACACACCACCACTCATGGGTTAGTGGTCGATTCAGGCAGAGTGTGTTGCAGCAGGGACTTTGTTAGGCACCGTTGGTCCGCTCATGGGTAGTGTTACACAACGTGTTATCCGGCAGGGATTCCTCCCCGTCATCGTGTACCGGGAGTTGAGAGCATTGTGCTCCCCCATTTATGATTTGGGGTAGGAGGATAGGTGTACTCCGACAGCATCCCGTCCACTCGGTCACTTATCAGGAGTAGTGACGAAGAGTGCACGGTTGTCACAGCCCTACCCACTCGGCCTCACTATTGTGTGAGATGATCGACTGGCGTCAGGGGTGACCAGGACGCATCATTGGCATCATATGCATGATGCATTTATTGCTTGTGTTTGTGTTTGCTGCATTTATATGCTGCATATTGTTTGGATACCTATGTTTGACATGCATACATGATTTCCCTATCCCTCGGACTGTTTGACCTTATACTCAGGTCCTGGTTAGTACAGTTTCTCTCCTATTTACTTCAGATGCATTTTTATCTTTCCTATCAGGAGACTATACGCATGATTAGTGCTAGGTGTTATTTCCCTACTTTGTATATCAATTGGACCTGCTGAGTGTTGGACTCACCCCGCCTCCATTGTTGTTATATTTCAGGATGATGCTGTCAGGAGAGAGTTCCAGTTGCTAGTCCCCTGTAGACCACCAGCTGTAGTTGTCTTTTGGTTTTGTTTTGTTTCTTATTTGACTATGTTTGGACTTAGTCTTGTGTTGGTTTTACTTATGGATTTTGTATGGATTCTTATCGTTGATGGTTTTGGTATGATTTGGTTTTATTCTACTACATGCCTGCCTGGACGGCAGAAGAGGTGAGTTCATCGGATTTGAGCGTTACGAGTGTAGTGGAGTAGGGTGGATTTGAGTCAGAGTACTATTGTTTTTGGTTTACTATTATTAACTGCATGGTTGTGACAGCCAGAGGCTGATTAAATTATATTAACTGCGTGGTGTTTGCTTTTATTTATTGTTATGATTCCATCCGCCTGAGGCTGAGGTATATGTGTTATGTAGAAGTTTCAGATTGTCCGCCGTACAGGGGAGATGCTGTCGAAATTTCTTCAGACAGCGACTTCTCCGGGGCGTGATAATCATTGTCTAACCCATCTACTTGATTAAATTCTTTAGCTACTAACCTAGCTTTGTTTCTAACTATTTCCCCTTGATCATTTAATTTGTTTCTAAAAACCCATTTGGTGTCAATTATGGTCTTGTTAACGGGTTAAGGTACTAATTCCCAGACCTGATTTCTTTCAAATTGGGCCAATTCTTCTTCCATTGTAAGTGTCCAATCTGGGTCTGGTAGGACTTCTTCTATAGTTTTGGGTTCCATTTTTGAAATCAGGGCTATTTGGCTCCGGTTCCTATAAGATGACCTAGTTCTGACTCCTAAAGTTGGATCACCCAAAATTTGGTCAGATGAGTGATTTGTGCTTGTTCTTGTTGGTCTTATACCATTTGAGTTAGTGATTTGTTCTTCAGATTCAAGAGGTTCAAGTTGAATTTCGTCATCTTCCCTATTTATTGAGTTAGCATTTTCTATATTTTCATTTTCATTTATTGTGTTGGGTAATTGATTTTCTTTATCAAATATTATATTTGTTGTTTCTTCTACTTTTAGGATATTTTTATTATACACTCTATATGCCCTACTGGTTGTTGAATACCCTAAAAATATTCCTAGGGTTGTTTTTGATGTAAATTTCCCTAAGTAGTCTTTAGTGTTCAAAATGAAGACTTTACACCCAAATACGTTTAAATAGATTAAGTTGGGAATTTTATTATAACAAATTTTATAGGGTGTTTTATTTTGAAATTTGTTAATTAAAATCCTATTTTGAATGTAACAGGCTGTATTAACTGCTTCAGCCTAGAATTCATTAGATAGTTTATATTCGTTTAACATGGTTCTAGTAGAGGGTTCTGTTTTTACGTTCTACTAGACCATTTTGTTGAGGGGTTCTAGGGCAGAAGTATTCATGTTTGTACCCATTTATTTCACAAAATTCAGTTAAGTTGTGATTCTCAAATTCTCCCCCATGGTCGTTTCTGATTCTTTTTATTTGAGTGTCTTTTTCATTTTCTATTAATTTTCAAAAGATTTTAAATGTTTCAAAGGTTTCATCTTTAGTTTTTAAAAATTTACCCAAGTATATCTTGAGTAGTTATCGATTATTACTAAGCAATATTAGTTTTTGCTTAGTGACTTGGCTCCATGTGAATCAAACAAGTCTAGGTGAAGGAGCTCAAGTATTGAAGTTGTTCTATTTATGTTGGTTGATTTGGTTTGTTTACCCTGTTGACAAGCATTGCAAATTGAATTTTCAACAAATTTTAATTTGGGCAGACCTTTAACTAGATCATTTTGACTTATTTTTGAAATCAGTCTTGTAAGATACCGTAAAAAAATTAAATAATAAATGTTATTGGACGAAAAATCTTATTGGAGTTTTTAAGAATTTTTAAAATTTTTTTGGGATTTAAACGGAGTCCCTATGACCCGTTTTGAGGGGATGAATTCGGGGTACAGTGAAAGCCTGTTTGGAATACCCCTTAAGTGGGAATGGATTAATTTCATTAAATCTAATTTACCTAAGTATAAACACTTAGACCCAGGTTTAATCGGCGAACCACTTGTGCTTCTCCCGATTTCTTCTCCCTTCGCGTGAGCCTTCTTCTTCCCGACCCTCAATAGCGACAGCGATCTTTCTCCTCTCTCTCGGCGTTGCCGGCGCAGTGCACACCAGAGCTTCGAGGAGGAAGCGAGTTGTTGATCCTTCTTCCTCTCCCTCTCGATTTCTCTCTCACGGACAATCCGACGCACCCGACGCCGATGAAGGGCAACTTGTTTCCCCGATAGTCTCGGCCTCGCCGCGCCGCCTGACAACCATCGCCAGAATCTTGAAGGGCTGATGCTAACCAAGTTTTCTCCGATGGAGCGATCTCTTGATCTGTCGTTTCTTGCTCCCGATCGACGGGGGATCGGCTTTAGTGCACGGTGAGGGATTTGGGATCGCGTCGCCTCCCTAGCCGGTTGATCTCCTTGTTCCTCCTCTGTGATCTGGTCACTGGAGAGTGACCCGTATCTCCACACCAGCTGGATTGGATCGGGCAATACCACCTAGAGGTGAGCAATTGAGGTATGTTTCATCTGGATTCATACAACTTCAAGAATCTTGTCTATTGGATCTCCATTGTGACATTTTTTTTTATCTAGAGTAATGGGTGGCATCAAATATGCTAGTTGGTGGATTTCTCCTCTGCCGAGCTTTGCTTCTCCACTTCTTGTAGCTATTGAAGTCTCGGTGAAGAGGTGAGGGTCTATTTGAGATAAGTAGAGTTTTGTTTGTTGGGGTTTCAGTAATTCATTATTGTACAATTGGTTCTAGATAGATGTTAGAAGGATTGATGTATGGATGTTTCTTTGGTAGCTGTTAGCAGGGGTTCTTGTTGGCTGTGAGCTCTTGATTATGGTCATACCTCAAGGTAAGTGTTCTACAGTGGTATTTTGGTTCTTATCAGTAGTGTGTTACGTAATTAGGTTTTCTATGGGTTGTGTGGGGTTTTGTATTGCTTAGATTTATGAGTTGTGTGATGTGGATTGGGTGAATTATTGTGGATTAAGGATTAAGGTTTTGCCTCTAGTGGTAAGTATTGTTTTGGTTGATATAGATTATTATGTGTATCATTTTTAGGATCAATGGATTGGTTATTGATTGGATTATCAGATGAGGTAGGTTGATGATTTGGTTGTTTGGTTGATGTGGATTTATGATAGAGATTTGAGCTTATGATAGGTTTTGTGGTTGATATCATTATGTGGTGGGTTGGTAATTAAGAGAATAGATTTATTATTGGATTAAATGTGTTGTTTTAGAGGAGTTTTGGAGATGTATCATGTATAATCTAATCTAATTAGGTTGTATTATGGTTAAGGTTAGTTGGGGGATCAATCCATAATCATGTTTGATTAGGGTTATTCTAATTAGGTGGGGGAAAGTAGTTTAGTTAATTACTTTCTATGTAATTAGCTAAATATACTATGTAATCGCAGGACTTGGATTCAGGATGAGTGTCTCGACGTGGGATTTTCGGACAAGATCTACGTAGTAAGGTGGGTATTTCTTCCTTGACATCTATGTAGATTTTCTTGTACTTAGTGCATGGTTATTATTGGATGAATTAGGCTACTTTATCTTATACCATGATCGATTGCTATTTTTCCTGCACGATACTTATGCTTGACCCTTGTGATGATCTATTTAATTCATATACAGTCTCCACTCTTGATATCTACTCTGTTGTGATTACACGTGTAGAGTATGTCTTGTAGGGATTGTCGGGTTGTTGGTATTACCATGCTAATTGGGTATATGATGTGGACTGTACATAGTTGGGTATGTGTTATAGGAGTCATCTTGTTGACAGTGCATTTACATATGGTGTGTACATATGTATTTGTCATGTACTTTTGGAGGAGTTGTGTTGATTGTATGTTTAGGGTATATACACATGTCTGTTGTGTTTTTACTAGAGGATACATGTTAATTGTACTTATATTTTTGTGCACATGTGTCTGGTGGGATTATTGGAGATTTTTAGTTGATTATACATGTGTAGTTGTATACATATGTTTGATGGGATATGTTCATGACGATTATATTCTAGTTGTACAGTGCTTATATGGTATAGAGGTTGCATGGATGATGACGGTGTTTGTATCATGATTATATATATATATATATCATGTTCATCATTAATTGCATCTGACGACTAGTCTCCCTTGTGGTTGAGAGGGTCGTTAGTCTTTTATAGCTGTCCACTCTACCACTGATGGAGAGTGGTAGTTGGGAGTGGAGCTATGTCCTATCGCGCTTACTCAGCTGCTCAGTGTTGTTACTCTGTTAGCCTCGACCACTCTGGAGTAGTGGGTCTTGAGGGTACAGTAGTCAGGGGGCTTAAGTTGTGAGTGGTCAGGGACCCTTAGCTATGTAGTTAGATAACTACATAGTATACTGTCGCCTTAGTCTCTTTATAGCGGTTACGTGTGTGAGGCTTGTACGGTTTGTCACGGACCCAAGCCTCTCGGCCATACCGGGGTTGTGGTGTTTGGAGAGGTGTCGGGGGTGACCATGGAGCATGCATGCACATTTGCATATGATCTGCGGTGCATCTGTGGATATATATTTGCATACATGCCTAGTAGATACTAGTTGCATGTGATTGTGGTTATTGCACTTGTTTGAGATATGCTTGTTGCATATGGTTGTCATGCTACATACATGTCATTTATTTTACATGTATATGTAATCGTATTTATATTGCACAGGTTTCATGGGTATGTCTGTTGCAGATCCGGTGAGTTTACTGATCAATGTACCATGTGTCGATTCTAGATTGGGTATGTATTTGTCATTATGTTAGTTGTGGTTTGTACAGTTTATGTCAGGTTATTATGTCAGATATGTTTATGTGCATGGATTATGATAGTATGATCATGTTCTTTATCCCTACTGAGACTGTATACTTGTGATCTCCATGTTTGTTTATGAACCATGCACTATCTTGTCTATTACCCGCTGAGTTACCTATACTCACCACCGCATGTATACATTTATGTTTTCAGGTAGCTTGTAGATGGTTGGTGTGTCACTCGGAGTATCCTGTCTGCCGGGTCCTACGTCACATCCGAAGATGATTTCACCTAGTGTTTGTTTTCTTTTGTATATTCTTTTCTTATTTTTGGCATTGTATTTGTGTTTAGCCATGTGGCTATCTTATTCTTTTGGTGTTGTATTTGTGTTTAAGCCGTGCCGGCATGCATTGTATTTATTTGGTTTGTGTGGGCTTTCCTTCATTTTTCCGCTGTGCTTTTATTATAGCCGTGTGGGTTGTTTTATATATAACTACGTGATTGTGATTGTTTCATTCCAGCCGAGTGGGTTGTGATTATAACAGCGTGGTTGTATATATAAATATTCCAGCTACATGTGGTTGATGTATTTTGTTTGTATTGATGCTTCAGATTGTCACCAGTACAGGGGAGATGCTGCCGGATTTTTGTCTAGCAGAGACTCCTTTGGGGGCGTGACAAATCTAGTGTGAGTGTGACACAGTCTCCTGTGCCATAGCTCAGTTTTCTCTTGTTGTGTCAGGAAACACTTTGTTGAGAAAGTTGGTAGGTTAATTGTGTATACATTATTTCTTCTAATGCCCTTAAGTATAATTTCATGGTTATAAGCATTTTTAATTGTACACCCAGATTTGGTAAAGTTAACTAAGTACCCACTATCATATAATTGGCTAATGCTGAGTAAATTAAAGTTAAAGTTTTCAACTAATAAGACTTTTCGAATAATAAAGTCTGAGTTGAGTTCGATGTTACCTCTTCCGATTACCTTAAGTTTATCGTCGTTGCCGAATGCAATTGAGCCTAGATTCTTTAACTTGAGCTTTGTGAACTTCAATCTGTCTCCAGTCATGTGTCTGGAGCATCCACTATCCAACATCCATTGATCCAAATCCTACACATAAAGTATCTGAATTGTAATCATTTTGATGAAAAGATAGTTCAATTGAAGTTAGCTCCATTAAAGTGAGATGATTGGTTTAATCTAATTGGTTAAGGTAAATTAAAAATTAAAATAAATTTTAAATAAATTTTTTAAAAAGTTTTTAAAATAAGTTTTTAAAATAATTTTTAAATAATTTTTTTTTAAAAAAAAAATAAATAAGGTTTAAAAGAACTTTTAGATAAGTTTTTTTAAAAGATTTTAAATAAGTTTTCAAATAAGAATTTTTAAATATGTTTTTAAAAAGAATTTTTTAAATAGTTTTTAAAAAGAATTTTTTAAATACGTTTTTAAAAGAATTTTTAAATAAGTTTTAAATAAGTTTTTAAAAGAATTTTTTAAATAAGTTTTAAAAAGAATTTTTAAATAAGTTTTTAAAAAGGTTTATAAATAAGAATTTGTTATATAACTTTTTAAATAAGAATTTTTAAATAAGTTTTAAATAAGAATTTTTAAATAATTTTTAACAGAATTTTTTTTTAAAAATAAGTTTTTAAAAGAATTTTTAAATAAGTTTTAAACAAGTTTTAACAGATTTTTTTAAAATAAATTTTTAAAATAATTTTTAAATAAGTTTTAAAAAGAATTTTTAAATAAGTTTTAAATTCAATTAATTTAATTTTAATTTAATTTGATTTTAATTTAATTAATTTAATTTTAATTTGATTTTAATTTAAATTTAATTAATTTAATTTTAACTTAATTTGATTTTAATTTAATTTTAATTTAATTTATTTAATTTTAATATAATTTGATTTTAATTTAATTTAATTTGATTTTAATTTAATTTGATTTTAATTTAAATAATTTAATTTTAATTTTGTCCTTAGTCATCTCACCCGGTCTAGATTTTTCAATCAGGGGATCCTACAATTTTGTGAGATGAATTAAGTTCAATTATTTATTTGATTTAACTTTATTTTAGATTCAGGTTTAGCTTTGGGCTCAGCAAATAGGCATTCTTTGGATAAACCTCTGGACTATGGTGAGTCACTTGGACATCATTAAAGTAATCATGCCTTCAAAGTTTTCCAATTAGTCCTATCCACTGAACTTAGTACAAAATCTTGGTCTAACTGGTTATAATCCATAAAGGGTAGCTTCAGTCAGTTCCACTTAGCCAAATGCACTAAGTCGAAGCCATATCTTCCTAGACATGCATAGACTAAGCTTCCCTAACGTACTATCATCCAATACTTCACCAGTATCGTGAGTCAAGTTAAACTTAGCCCTTTTTATTCTAGTCCTAATTACCCTATCGGGTTGGTTGCGTTAGGTTATCCTGTCGGGTAAACTCCTTTTGGAGGTGGCAGCTATTCTGGAGCCTCCATTATTGATTTTCCTTTAATTATGTTCCTTTAAGATACTTTTTATTAAAATAACTTTAATTTAACTAATTATTTAAAATAATTTAATTTAATTGTTTGTTTATTAAGATAATTTTAAAATAATTATTTATTTAATTTATTTGTTTGTTAAGATAATTTTTCTTTTTGCTTCCCCTAGATCATAGCCTCGATAAGGTCTATCAAGGTAATTGACTTGATCCTTGGGGACCCAATATTGACCAAGTCTAACTTGATTAACCAAGTTGGACTTAGGTACCCATGCTTGGACTACCTTTTTATTTGATCTATTGACTAAGGTTAGATAGGATCGATATTTCCTTTTGGTCTTAAAACCTAATCCAGATTTGTTGTAAACGATTCTTTGTGTTCCAAGAATTAGGTCAAGATTCTTGGAGCCTAAAGAAAACCTTTCCAACATTTTCTTCAAATCCTTAACCTGAGTTTTCTTCCTCAAGCTTTTGGACTTGAGTTGAGTTTCCAGTCTTAACTGGGTCAGGTAAGGATTCGAAGTTGGTCACTTCTTTAAGGGTTGTTACCTCCTTTAGAAGTGACTTGATCCTAATGTTCAATTTTGCTAATTTTCACATTAAGTAATTTACTAAATTGTGTAAACGCGGGATACTTACAGTGGGGTCTGGCCCTTTGGAAACGGATACGAATCCGTGGCTTCTCTCAGACTCAGCTTCCGATTCATCCTCGCTTCCAGATTCTTGAATGTACTCCCGGCTGTCATCGCGAGAAAACTCGTCTGTTCGAGTTCTTCGTCGTCGGACTCTTCCGAGGATGACTCGTCCCAGGTCGCCTTTAGAGCCTTCTTTTTCTGTTGCTGCTTCTTTGCGTCCTTTTGATTTGGACAGTTGGATTTGATTTACCCCTTCCGATTGCAGCCGTAGCATGTCACTTCGAATTTTACTTTTGACTTTGGTTGAGCCTCCTTGGATTGAATTGCCTACTTGAGATCCTTCATGGTGAAGCCTTTCTTTCTCATGTAGAGTTTCCTTACTAGGTTGAGGATCTCAGTCGTAAGTTCGTCGTCTTCATCGTCAGAGTCAAGTTCTTCTTCTGACTCTTGTTCGATTCTGCGCCTCGATCTCGGTTCTTGCGTTCTGCTAGTACCTACAACGAGAGCTATACCCTTCTCGATCGAGCGTGCATTAGTCTGCTCATGTAATTCAAATTCAGAGAAAAGTTCATCTAATTTAATGGAAGACAAATCTTTAGAAACCTTGTAGGCATCTACCATGGATGCCCACAAGGCATTTCTCGGGAAGGTGTTTAAAGCATACCTCAATATATCGCAGTTCTCCACTTTCTGTGCGATCGCGTGAAGCCCGTTGAGTAGATCTTGAATCCGGCCGTGGAGTTGACTCGCCGTCTCATTTTCCTCCATTTTAATGTTATATAATTTATTGAAAAGCAGATCTCGCTTACTTACCTTGGTTTCTGATGTACCCTCATGTAGCTCGATTAGCTTTTCCCATAGCTCCTTTGCACTTGAAAACGGTCCTATTCTGTTAAGTTACTCCTTTCTCAGACAACACTGGAGTATGCAGGTAGCCTTTGCGTTTGCTTATACTTTCTTTATCAGTGTTGCGTCCCAGTCCTCATATGGTAGTTGTTTGCCGGCGCTGTCAGTTGGTAGTTGGAGCCCGATTTTGACAATCATCCAGACTTCAAAATGAGTTTGGAGATATGCCTCCATCCGACCCTTCTAGTATCCGAAGTCATCTCTGGTGAAGAGCGGTGGCCCAGCGGTGCTATAACCTTCTTGAAGTCGTCTCATATGGTAGTTGTTTGCCGGCGCTGTCAGTTGGTAGTTGGAGCCCGATTTTGACAATCATCCAGACTTCAAAATGAGTCTGGAGATATGCCTCCATCCGACCCTTCTAGTATCCGAAGTCGTCTCCGATGAAGAGCGGTGGTCGAGCGGTGCTATAACCTTCTTGAAGTGCCATTTAAAACCTGCGCACAAAGATAGGAAATCTGTTTCAAGACTGAGTCTTGGATTAGTAGTGCGGGATGTATAAAGAAAAAAATGAACTCGAGTGATGTTGCACTAACTTCGAGAAAAAAAATTGATTCGAACGAGAAATAGATCAGAATTTAGTAATTATACTAATTTCGGTCGACTCCGAAAAATAGAAAATACCATGAAAAATGCTTGATTGGTGGTTGCACCAAATCAAAGCTACCCCGCTCTGATTTCAATTATTGGATCGAAAGCGCTAGAGGGGGGGTGAATAGCGCTCGTGGCTATTTCACACGTTTCGGAATCGTAAAAAGCGTATCGAGTTAAAGCAGCGGAATGATAAAAGGAATAAGCACAAACACATAGAAGACAGAGGACACCAAGGATTTACATAGTTCGGAGCCTAGGGTGACTCCTACTCCAAGGCCCGCGATCGTTGATCGCTTTTGGTGGGCAACAACTATAATATCGAAGAAGATAATTACAATTTGAATTACAATTAAGTGCAATAAAGAAACTATACCAACGAAATGAGAACAAAGTGTTAGTTAGAGCCCTAGAGTCAATCATTTGATGATTGTAGTATGCACTCGTTGTATCATATTGATATGTATATATAAAGGCATTTGTTTATGGTTATTATGCTTACTTGTATTGGTGCCAAATAACTAAGTATAATAGCATCCTTGAGTAGAAGGTTCTTGCCTATATCAATCGATTGGTTGAATCGATAGTGAGATGATATAGGGAACACTACTCTTAATCATTCCTAGTCAAGTATTAACATTCAGGGATAATGTTAATGCGACGAGACTAGCATATAGGTCAACTCGATGACTTGATCTCACAAGTCATGGATATAGAGATATCAAGTTGACACATGGGTATGCATTGGAGAATGTATACTGAATGACCCGCCATGAGAAAGTATCATGGATCGTTATATGGGTGTCATATACTTTCACATGTGGCTATTAATATGACTATTAGTCCTTGGACCTGAAGTCACCATGGTTCCCTACATAAGGAGTTATATACTTTGGCTTCGTCAAACGTCACCCATAACTGGGTGGACTATAAAGGCGATTACTGGGTATGTAACAAATTATGCGGAGGGATGTGAGTGATGTAAATGGGATCTATCCCTCCTATATGGCGGGAGTGACATCATTATTCTTGATAGAGTGAGATCACTAAGTGCATGGTCATGCCCAAATGAGTCAATATAAGATGTTGAGCTCATTTGATTGAGTGAGTCTACTTGGGATTCAAGATTTAGATTGATTAGAGGATGACACGGTCTATGCCTCATATTGATCAATCTGCATGTCAAGGATAGAAGGACACTTGTCATATATTGTGAAGGGTCACAACTAGTAGTCACAAGGTGATGTTGGATCTCAACATTCTTGTAACTTGGTTAGTAATGATGTGTTGCTAGATACCGCTCATTACTTGTGCTTCTAAATGGGTTTAGGAGCATTGCCAATGTTGTAAGAATCTATAGGGTCACACACAATGGGCAATTAGATGGAGATTAGGTTCATATGATGAACCAAGAGGATTAGGTTCATGTGATGAACCAAATTGGATTAAGAGCAATCCAAAGTAAACTAATTGAGTTGGACTCAATTTGGCTCATGTGTTAAATGAGTCTAATTTAGACTTAGACTCATTGAGCCAATTTAATTCAATGAATTGAGATTCATTAAATTAAAAATTGACTTGAACTAATGGTTAAATTTGATCAACTATGGGAGAGAAGTGGTTAAGTTTGACTTGACTTGAGAGGAAGATGAAAGGTCAAGTTTTACTTGACCATTGCCACCTCATTTGTGAGTTGGCATTGAGTGGGCTAATTATGATGTGCAACATCATCAAGGCTTGCACATGTTAGTTTGAGCCCTAGAGCCAATCATTTGATGATTGTATGGACTCATTGTATCATATTCTTGTATATTAATAAAGGTATTTGTTTGGTTATTATACTTATTTGTATTAGTGCCAAATAGACTAAGTATAATAGCGTCCTTGAGTAGAAGGTTCATACCTATATCAATCGATTAGTTGAATCGATAGTGAGATGATATAGAGAACACTACTCTAAATCATTCCTAGTCGAGTATTAACATTCAGGGACAATGTTAATGCAATAAGACTAGCATGTAGGTCAGCTCGATGACTTGATCTCACAAGTCATGGATATAGAGATATCAAGCTGACACATGGGTATACATTGGAGAATGTATACTGAATGACCCGCTATGAGAAAGTATCATAGATCGTTATATGAGTGTCATATACTTTCTCATGTGGCTATTAGTATGACTATTAGTCCTTAGACCTGAAGTCACCATGGATCCCTACATAAGGAGTTATATACTTTGGTTTCGTCAAACGTCACCCGTAACAGGGTGGACTATAAAGGCGATGTAACAAATTATGCAGAGGGATGTGAGTGATGTAGATGGGATCTATCCCTCCCATATGACGGGAGCGACATCAATATTCTTGATAGAGTTAGACCACGAAGTGCATGGCCATGCCCAAATGAGTCAACATTAGATGTTGAGCTCATTTGATCGAGTGAGTCTACTTGGAGTTCAGGATTTAGATTGATTAGAGGATGACACGGTCTATGCCTCATATTGATCAATCTAGATGTCTAGGATAGAAGGACAATGACATATTTTGTGAGGAGTCACAATTGGTAGTCACAAGGTGATGTCGGATCTCGACATTCTTGTAACTTGGGTAGTAATGATGTGTTGCTAGATACCGCTCATTACTTATGCTCCTAAATGGGTTTAGGGCATTGCCAACATTACAAGAACCTATAGGGTCACACACTAAGGACAATTAGATGGAGATTTGGTTCATATGATGAACTAAGAGGATTAGATTCATTTGATGAAACGTATTGGATTAAGAGTAATCCAAATTGGGCTAATTGAGTTGGACTCAAGTTGATTCATGTATTCAATGAGTCTAATTTAGATTATGACTCATTAAATCAACTTAATTTAATGAATTAGATTCATTATATTAAGTTGGCTTGAATCATATGGTTGGATTAGATCAACCATGAGAGAGATTTGATCAAGTTTGACTTGATTTGAGAGGAAGAGAAAAAGTCATGTTTGACTTGACTTTTTGCCACATCACTAGTGAGTTGGCAAGATGTGGACCAATAGGATTGCTCCACTTCATCAATGTGTGCCACCTCATGGAGGTTACAAGCCTCCATAGCATTTAATGTGGCCGACCCACATTAAATGAGGAGGTTACACTTTTTGCCATGTCATTTAGTGAGGTGGCAAGATGTGGACCAATAGTGTTGATCCACATCATCCTAGAGTGCCACCTCATGAGGGTTACAACTCTTAATGGTCTCCACATTAATTGGAATTAATGTGGGGGTTACACCTCCTTGAGTGGCCGGCCACTTGATGGCTAAGGGGTTGCTTGAATTTCCTCTCATTGATTTCATTCACTCTTCTTCTCCCTTGGGTGCTCTCTCTTCTCCTTCTCCCATTCCTTGGCCGAACACTCCATTGGTGCTAGCACACCTTGTGTTTTGGTCATCTCCTTCTACTTGTGTCCGTGTGGATACATATAGAGGTTGTCTACTTTGACAACTAGAGATCCGGCGACATCTTGGACAAGCGGGAACGCGAAGGGCTTCGCTACAAGGGTAATGATCTTAACTTTAGTGTAGATCTAAAGTTTTTACAAACTCATACAAGAAAAAAGGTTTTTCGATAATTTTGTTTACGAATCTTTGCATAAGATCCATGGCTTTGGGTGACTCGGGATTTCTGCGATGCGAAAAAGCGGTTTTCGCGGCCCGAAGAACGCAACAGCACATGTGTGTGCCACCTCATGAGGGAGATCAAGAGTTGTGACTCTTGATATCCCATGGAGGTTTAAAAGTGTAACGACCCAATTTTTCCTATTTCGAGTTATAAAAGTCCTTATAAAAATCTAGAAATGCTTTAGAAAAATTCTAGAGATTTTTAGAAATTTTTAAAGTATTTTTATGGAATTTTTGGAGTTCGTTTGGTATTTTTACTGAACGAAAGAAGTTTCGACAAAAAAATGTCCAAGCCGAGATTCGAACCGTGGACCTTGGGTTAAGCCAAGCCTTAAGCGAACCAAGTCAACCAACTGTTCCGCGGCTGTTTTGTGAATAAATAGAGAACGAAATAAATTTAAGTAGTGGTTATAGATAATAGAAATAAAAGGTTGCAGAAAAAGGGCCGAGCCGAGGCTCGACCCGAAGACCTCCGACCTCAGCAAAGCTTTAAGCGGAGCGACCAACCAACTGGTCTGCGAGTGTTTTGTTAATCATATATGGAGTGATATACATTTAAGCAGAAGTTGGAACATTTAAAATAAATTGGAAAAAGGTGCGCGGCGAAGGGATTCGAAACCCAGACCTTTGATTTGGTCAAAACCTGGCTAACCAAGTGTGCTGCGGGCGGTTTTGTTTAAGAATAGATAGTAAATTTATTTAAGGTATAGTTAATAACAGAAATAACCCTAGGTTATAAAAAGGGATAAGTTAAGAGAGAAATTAATTTTTCTCCCGAAACCCTTTCTCTCCTCGCAACGGCATTGCGGGCGAAAACGCAGAAGTCGAGCTTAGGGCTCAACTCCGACGCCGGCTTGAGGTTTCTCTGAGGGGTTTCTTCACCTCCTTAAGCTTTTCTCGTTGAGGAGAAACAGAGAGCACGAAGAGGAGCAAGAAATTTCAATCTTCCGAGCCTTAGAAGCACTAGAAGGTTTCCCCTTCGGCTGTGAGTCAAGGGAACGAAGGTGAGTTGCTACTCACCTGCAGTAGGAGTAGTTCCGCGATTTTGTCTTTCTTCTTTGCTTTGCTTTCGGATTCTTGTTTCCTTCTTTGTTTCCGGAGCACGCATGAAACCCTAGAAGTTTAGTTTCAGCAAGTTTTGGTTTTAGAACACCCCCAGAGATTCGGCTTAGATCTTTCTTTTGCTAATCATGGGGCAAGATCAGCCCTAACATTAAGTACTTTAGGTTCTTTAGCTTCAGTTTGAGTCCCTTGCTAATTACCATAACTTGTCAACTTTCACCTTTGTTTTGTAGTTCATTACAGTAGGTCTTTAGTTGATGATTAATTGCCATGATTTGTCAGAGTTCACCTTTGATTCGTAGTTCATATCAGTAGGAATTAGTTGATGTTAATTGCCATGTATTGATTCTTATTTCTATTTCTTAGCTATTGAATATGCATGAGCAGACTTAATTCCTAGATTTATTTGCTATTAATTGGGCACGCACAGTTCTCATTGCTATTAGTTAAGCACCAGTAGCTTTTATTTGCAGATTTTATTTGCTGTTCCTTAGGTCTTGTTTTGCTGGAAACAATTCGTAATGTTAGGTTCCATTAAGTGCAGATTTTATTTGCTGCAGAATTTATTTTTCTCCCATACTATCCAATGAGTATGAGCAGTTTTATTTATGAGCATGCACAATTTGGAACGCTAGTATGTTTGGATAGATCTTTTGTGCATATTCATGGGCAAGAACAGCCACCAATTCATAGTGGTTTAGATCCTTTTGTGTTGATTTAGTAAGCATGATATTCTGTTAATTCCATGCTGCAATGATTCCTTTATTTTCTAAGATTCCTTTGTTATTAGAATAACATGAGCAGATTTTCTAGATTCTATTGAATGCCTAGTAGTTGAATTTGTTTTACTTTCACAGCATGCTTAAGTTGTTCTAGTTCCCTATTTGCTAATGGAATAACATGAGCAGTTCCATTTTTATAGCATGCAGATTTTTATAAGTAAAGTATGCAGATTTTTAATAAGCAGATTTTCATAAGTATTGCATGCAAATTTTAGATAAGCTTAGTATGCAGATTTTGATAAACTTAATATGCAAATTTTTGTTAAGCTTTACATGCAGATTTATGTTAAGCTTTGTATACAGATTTTCAGTACGTAGAGTGTGTTCTAGTGCACCCCAAGTGCTTTATAAAATGCTTAGCTCAATATAATGCTACAGTAGGCATTTTAATAGCTCAGTAAATGCAGTAGAAGCATTTAAAATAACTTATTTAGTCTTGCTTCAGCTTATATGGGACTACGGTCCAATGGGTGGGCTCCCACAGTCGCCTCTAGGTTCAGATAACCTAGTTCTAGGTTCAGATAACCTAGTTAAAGCAAGGTAAGAAAATTAGCTATGAAATCAGTATTTTATTTTCAGCAGTGGCACTGTACTGGATTAGATATCCATTGGGTTGAGCTCCCACAGTCGTCCCTAGGTTTAGATAACCTAGTAAACCCTACTAGACTCGGAACTTGCAATCCCGGGTTTAGTTAGGGATGCGCGCACAGCAAGTACAGTTGCCGGGCCCATCAACAGCATGATTATTATTTTAATCTATTATGTAAATAGTTTTCAAAACTTCACAAATTAGTTATGTGAATACAAGTTAGACTCAGTTTAGCATTAATTAGTTTAGCTTAGGTATCAATTCAGTTTCTTATTGATACACATGATAGTTCTATGATTAGCTTTACATGTTAGCTTTTCAGTTAGTTTCTTCGCTATTTATGAGCATGATTAGTTGTACATGTTTAGTTTTTCAGTTAGTATGATTCCTTTATTGGTTTATGAGAATGATTAGCTATACATGTTTAGTATTTCAGTTAGCATGATTCCTTTGCTATTTATGAGCATGATTAGCTATACATGTTTAGTATTTTAGTTAGCATGATTCCTTTGCTATTTATGAGCATGAGTAGCTATACATGTTAGCTTTTCAGTTAGTTTCTTTGCTATTTATGAGCATGAGTAGCTTTACATGTTAGCATTCAGTTTTAACATGTTTTTATTTATATACATGCATATCGAGTTTTTGTGAGTAGGATAGCGCTCACTAAGCTTTTAGCTTATAGATACTATTTTCCTCCTACTGTAGATAAAGGAAAAGCTAAAGTATAAGGAAGAAGGCGACAAGGAGATGCTGTGACGGTGTGTGATGTGTGGACTATGGAGATCCTTGAGACTTAGCTAAAGAACTCACTTAGTTTAAGAATTTGTTTAGCTTAATTTCTTATTAAGTTGATAAGAAAACTTTGTAGTAGGAAGTTATGTTTCCGCTTTTCATTACTTACATGATTTGATTTATTAAACTGCGTGGTTGTGAAAATATATGTTCCAGCCGCCTGTGGCTGAGTATACTCTGTATGTATTTACGGATATGGTCACCGGTACAGGGGAGACTCTGCCGAAATTTTTCGGTAGGGTTTCCATGTGATTTTTTTAATCATACCGGTTAAGTAGAGTTAGTAGTAAGTAACGGTCATCCTTAGAGAGTAGTAATAGTAAGAAGGGTGGTCGTTACAAAAAGCCTTCTTGAAGTGGTCGACCACTTAACTCAATGGTGAGTTTCATTTTGGTTTTGTAACCTCCTTCTTCTTCCTACTCTCATCTTCTTCTCCCTCCCCTCCACCTTGGTCGAACCTTCAAAGGTGCTAGCACTCCTTTTGTTTGAATTTTTCTCCACCTAATCGTTCGTGTGGATACATATAGAGGAGTGTCCACTTGAACACTCTCGAGATCCGGCAAACTTGGATGAGCGGGATAAGCGAAGGGCTTCACATCAAGGGTAATCTCTTTACCATGTAGATCTAGAGTAGATCTAGGTTTATAAACTCATACATGTAAAGTTTTTGAAATTATTTTCTTCGTACGGATCCAGTGGCATGGGATTTCGAGGTTTCTGCAAAGCAAAAAAGAGGTTTTTGCGGCTCGAAAATCCCAACAGTGGTATCAGAGCCACGTGCGAAGCGTGTATGAGTTTCGTTTGTATTTTTATGAAAAATTATAGATCTATAACTTTCTGTAAGTCTGTAATTTTTATGTATTTTATGGGTATTTTTCTCGTAGAAGCGAAGAAACAAGTGTTTGGACACTTGTAGGCTTCGACGACCGAGAAAAACCTTCCGAAACGGCAAGGTCTCGCCCAAACAAATTTATTTGGGACAACGACTTAAGGTGCTGTAGGATTGCTTAGGAACACTCCCGATGGTTATATCGCAAGTAGGGGTGCTGCCCCTAACCCCGCAAGGGGCTTTGTTCCACGATTGCGCCTGAAAATCGCTAATCGGGACCGCCCGGAAGTTGCGACTCATAAAATCATAAAAATATTAGAAAATTTACAGAAATTTATGGAAATCACATAATTTAGAATTATGTATCATTTTTGATGGTCATGGCCCAAAGAACCCAATTTGATTGGTAATATGTGTTGTAATTCATAATATGGTCTACGCGCCATTTTGTGTGTTTGTGCGTGTTGTAATTGATTCGCGACCTGCGCATTGTGCCCTTCTATTTATATTCCTATTGTAAAATAGTTTTAGACTTGAATGTAACTCAAGTTTCACCTTTTTGTAATGTACAAAATGAGGCGATGGAAGGTCCACTCGAGGAG
The DNA here is from genome assembly GCF_018446385.1 of Zingiber officinale. Taxonomy (NCBI): domain Eukaryota; kingdom Viridiplantae; phylum Streptophyta; class Magnoliopsida; order Zingiberales; family Zingiberaceae; genus Zingiber; species Zingiber officinale. The sequence goes on along the minus strand of NC_056006.1, from coordinate 54,701,889 downwards.
GGTACGAGCAACACATGGCGGTCAAAGGGAGGAGCTTGGAGAAGCTATTGACCCTAGGTTGACCAACCGAGCTTCTCATTGGCTTGAGAAGATTGTAGTAGGGCCATGACTAATCACAAAATTTAATTAATTGCTTGTGTGTGTATGTGATGCATGCTAGATTAGTAATCAATTAGTGCCTTAACGATTAGATTCGATCTAAATTGCGTACTTGATACACATCGTCGATTAGATTAGATCTCAATCGCGTCAACTCGAAATGCTTACCATGCCGTGATACCCATCACTACCTCAATCACATGTTGTTGAATCTGCCAAAGCAGAGCAACGCATATTATCTTGGTAGGGTGCGGAGGGACAATCTTGGTCCCGCCTATCAACGCATGGGTGAGTACAACTCAATTAGATTGAGTAACTAATTAACTCAATTGGATCGAGTTTAACTATAGGCATTTTCCAATGGTTGGTAGATAGGTCAAAATTACATTTATATTAATTCTTGTGCGATTTAGCCAAAGCTAACTCAAGTTTTAATATATATGCGGATCTTGATCCTATAAACAAGAGTTGCATAGAGATGTAATTGATAATTAGTTACCTACCGATCATACTAAGTCTTGGGCGATTTAGCCAAAGCTAACTCAGGGCGTAGTATGATGTGGATCTTGTCCCGTATGAATTATAGTTGGTTAGAATCTAGTAGGTGTGGTTTGACCACGTCCATGACTTGATTCTACAAAAGTTCTATAATTCAGTGGGAGCATCATTTAATTAAAGGCCTAATTAAATAATTAATTGGAGTATGATATTTATTTTCTGCATTTTTTTGTTGTAGATTACCATGTCGTCAAACACGAACTCTTTCTACCTACGTTCTGTCCTCGATAAGGACAAGCTTAATGGAGCTAACTTCTTGGACTGGTACAGGAACCTGAGAATAGTTCTCACTTAGGAAAGAAAACTATACGTCCTGGAGCAGCCCATTCCCAAGGCACCTCCTGCCAGTACTGCCACGCGAGCTGATCAAGATGCTTACAAGAAGCATCAAGATGGCGCAATAGATGTGTCATGTCTTATGCTCACGACCATGAACTTTGACCTTCAGAACCAACACGAGTTGATGGGCGCTTATGATATGGTTGAACATCTTCGTCAACTATATCAAGGACAAGCAAGGCACGAGAGATTCGAGATCTCTAAGGCACTATTTCAGTGCAAGATGCAAGATATGACTCCCGTAGGCCCATATGTACTCAAAATGATTGGGTACATAGAAAACCTACAAAGGTTGGAATTCCCACTTGGCCAAGAGTTGGCCACTGACCTGATCTTGCAATCCTTGCCAGATAGCTATAGTCAATTCGTTCTAAATTATAATATGAACGAAATTGACAAGCCACTGCCCGAGCTACTTAGCATGTTAAGAACTGTTGAGCTCAACCTTAAGAAGGTTAAGCCCAATTCCATTCTGATGGTACAAAAGCATAAGGGCAAGGGCAAGGACAAAGGTAAGGGAAAGTCTCAAGCCAAGGGCAAAGGCAAGGCACTGAAACCCAAAGGAGGGGTTGCCAAGGATGCTACCTGTCACGCCCCGGAGGAGTCCCTATCCAAAGAAATTTTGGCAGCATCTCCCCTGTACGACGGACAATCTGAAACTTTCTACACCACCATATACCTCAGCCACATGCGACTGGAATAATAATAATAATAAAATACATCACCTAGCCATCCACGCAGTTAAATAGATAACAAACTAGAACAAGGATAATATGACTCAAAAATTACCCTACTCAACTACACTCGTAAAGCTCAAATCTGACGATAAAACCAACTTACCTCTTCTGCCATCTAGGAAGGCATGTAGTAAAAGCAAATCCAAAACCAAATCCATCGACATCACAAAATCCATACATTGTCCATACCATCAAACAGAATAAGTTCAGCATAATCTAAATAAGAAAACCAAAAGACCAACAATATCCTCGTGGTCTGCAGGGGACTAGCGACTGGAACTCTCTGGACAACATCAACCTGAAAATAACAACAGAGGAGGGTGTGAGTCCAACACTCAGCGGGTAACAACTAATTTACATAGTAAGGAAATAACATCTAGCACTAATCATGTGTACAGTCTCCTAACGTAATAAAGGTAAATGAAATCTGAAATAAACAGGAGAATACTGTACTAACCAGGACCTGGTACAAGGATAAATAGTCCGAGAGGTATAGAAATCCTGTATGCATGTCAAGCATGTGCATCCAACCAATATGCAGCAAACACAATCACAAGAAATAAATGCATCAATGCGTATGATGCCAATGTAGTCATGGTCACCCCTGACGCCAGTCAACCATCTCACACCCAATGGTGGGACCGAGTGGGTAGGGCTATGACAACTGTGTACTCTGCATCACTACTCCTGATGAGTGACCGAGTGGACGGGATGCTGTCGGAGTACACACATACTCCTACCCCAAATCATCAATGGGGGAGCGCAATGCTCTCATCTCCCGGTACACCGTGACGGGGAGGGATCTCGACGTACTACAACGCTGCAATCACACTACCCATGAGCGGACCAACGGAGCACCGAATGAGCAAACTGACGTGCTACCACGCTGCGTCACGCTACCCATGAGCGTCACAACGGAGCACCGAACAGTGATGAAACTGGTGATGTGGTCGACAATAATGGAGCAATCTATCACACAGCATGCAATCATGCGAATAGTGCATGACACTAAATATGGTAATATACTGAACCAATCTATATACATATATGATGTGCACCATAGTCAATAAATCATATCAAGGATACACAGATCAGATAAGGTACACACCTAGGTCCTGAACATGGTGAAGCAAGGTTATATCACTACCCCTAAGCATGTATAATCAGGTAAGTAATAACATGAGATGCAAAACAAGCAATCAACCAAACATGTAACAGGTATCGGGTAGTGACTAACCGAAACAATTAAGAAACTTAATTGTTGCTATTTGTTAAGTTCACTACTATGCATATCAAAGACATAAAGTCAAAAGTACCCGCCTTCCGATAAGAGGAAAATATCCGAAATAGATCTCTCGTCGAGACACCGTCTCGAATTAATGTCCTGTAATACCAAACATATAATTTTAGCTAATTCCAATATGTATCCAGTAGCTAAATCAAATTCCTATTAAACCAAGAACCCTAATCCACATCAACTTAAACCTAATTCACACTTAACTAATTTGTATCAAATTTCCCCTACACCTTACCTCAATACCTAGCCACTGTTGACACTGAAACAAGAGGATTATTGTTGTCGGAACCAAGATCAACCCCACAGCAAGTCCTACTGTCGTTCCAAACCAAATAACCCATATCAGAAGTAAGATATGTCAACAAAGCTTGTATCAAAGAACTCGTTACCCAATTGGCTTCCTTCTTCTGTGGTAATAGCACACTGTTGCAAGTGGTGATCGGGTGGAGACAACAACTACGGCGTCGATCACATGGCCAACGGTTGGATCCAGTGATGGGAGCGCGATCAGGCGGCACCGGTATGATCAAACTGTGAAGAAGATCGTGAGGAAGAGGAATCAGTATCCTCACTCCGAAGTGGGCGGCGGACCAGGGCTAGGGTACAGGAGAACAGAAATCTCCGAAGATGATCGGCTCTACTCCGTGCGGCGACGCCCATGAATCAGGAACTAGGGCTCAGGTGGAGAAGGTCGGTGCTGTCCCATGCGGCGGCGGCGCTAGGGCACAGGCGACTGGTGCCGGACCTGGTGGCCGGCGCTCGGCCTCGTCTCGTCGCTGTAACAGAACTCGAGAGAAGGTGGCGGTGTGCAACGGTGAAGAGGCTAGGGCAGAGGTGGCCGATTAGTGATCTAGGGCATGGCTTGGAGGTGTCTTCCGACCGAGAGGGGCGACGGCGCGTCCCGATCTCAATGGTGGAGACAGGGAAAAATAAAGGAAGAGGGGGAGAGGAGATGCTCAGCCGCCGGCTCTCTGTTCCCTGGCGTCGTCAACATCGGCAGAGAAGAGGAAGCCGGCGCTAGGAAGAAGGAGAAACGGAACGGCGGAGAAGGGAGAGGGCTCTGTGTCGCGGGGAATCGAGAGGAGAAAGAAAATAAAGAGAAAAAGAAAAAGGAAAAGTAATAAAACTTTCCTCGCTTAAGTGGGTAGCCTAAATAGGCCTTTTTGGGACCCACTTTTATCCTCGTAAACTCGTCCATACGAGCTCCGAAAAATTCCTTTTTTTTTGGAAAATTCCCTTGTTATTATTCTCTATTTTTCGGTATTTTACACTACCTTCTTCCAGTACGGTCAGACCAGGCACTGGAAGAGGAACTGCAAAGTGTACCTGGAAGTTCTTAAGAAGAAGAGAAGTGAGACTTCCACTTCAGGTATATATTGATAGATCGATTTAAGCGATAGAGGGGGGGTGAATATCGCGCTCTTTTAAAAACTATTCTTTTAGTATTTCAAAATAATTCGAGTAAGCAGCGGAAAAATATAAAGAGACAAGGTTGTTTTACTTCGTTCGGAGCCTAGCTCGACTCCTACTCGAAGGCCCACGGTCCTTGTAACACCCACGAATTATATATGCTATACATATGGGTATTCTAGTTTAGAATAAAAAGGGAAATGGAAATAGAACCAAAAAGAACAAAAAAGAGAGAGAAGTTAAGATTTGAACCTTGAACCTCTCACAATAGATTAAGCTAAATTGGAGTATGATAACCAATAGAATTATGAATGATATATGAATAACAAGGAATGGAAATTGTAGTTAAATGTAAGAGTATGATTAAGTAAGGGAGCAAGGGAAAATCAAGTAGCTTTCCTCCTCTTCCTATTGGTTAAGAGAAGAAGTAAACAAAAGGACAAATTGCCTTTTTCTTCCTCTTACCATTTTCGTGGGAATGGAGAGAGTGAGGGAATAGAGGAGTCAAGGGGATGAATTGAGAAATTCTCCTTTCTTTTTACTTCCTCATTAAGGATAAATAGGAATAAGAGAAAAGAAGGGAAAGAAATGTTGGCCACTTCTTCCTCCTCCTTCTTTCTCCTTGTTCCTCCACCGAGACCCAAAGCTCCTCCCTCTCCCATTTTCGAATCCAAGATAAGTTTTCTCCCTAAGAAAACTAATTCACTAGAAGGAGACCTCAAGATCTACTCCTTACAAGCAAGAGAAGAAAAAAAAAAGGAGAACTAGGAAGAGAAGCTTCTTCTTCCTCTTCACAAAAGTACTTTTTCTCTTAACTAAGCAACAAGTTGTGAGTATCCCCTCACCTGTGGTACAAGTTGTTCATATGTTATGTCTTCCATGAGTTTAGATTGTGTAAAATAAAAACCTAAGGCTCTTCTTGAAACTTTCGGCCATGGTAAGATTAAAGACTTAGGAAAGCTTAAATCCAAATCTAATGTGCTCATGGTTTCCTTTATGATATGATATGAAATTCTTATGCTTATATGTTGTTAAAAACCTAGACACCTTCACTTAGGGTTTCGGCCATGGTGAGATTAAAGGCTTGGGAAAACTTAAAACTAAATCTAATATGCTCATGGTTTTCTTTATGATATGATATGAAGTTCTTATGGTTATATGTTGTTAAAACCTAGATAATATTCTCATGGTTTTCTTTATGATATGATATGAAGTTCTTATACTTACATGTTGCTTAAAAACCTAGATGTCCTTCACTTAGGGTTTCGGCCATGATGGAATTTAAGGGCCTAAGAAAGCTTGAAACCAAATCTAACATGCTTATTGATTTTCTTTATGATATGATAAGAAGTTAGCTTGGTGTCCTTATGCTTGTAGGTTTCTTAGACTTAGTTTCAGGTTCCTTAAAGTTTCGGCCACAATCAATTAAAGGACCTAGGAATCTTAGAACCTAAACTAAATATGCTCATGATGTTCCTTATGATAATTATTATGAAATTGGTTTAGGGTCCACATGCTTTTATGTTGCTTGTAACCTAGAAACATGCTTAACAAGTTGCGGCCACAAAAAGTTAAAAGACCTAAGAAGCTTAGAACCTAAACTAAATATGCTAATGATGGTCCTTATGATAATCATTATGAAATTGGTTTAGGGTCTACATGCTTTTATGTTGCTTGTAACCTAGAAACATGCTTAACAAGTTTTGGCCACAACAAGTTAAAAGACCTAGGAAGCTTAGAACCTAAACTAAATATGCTCATGATGTTTCTTATGGTAATGATATGAAATTGGTTTAGGGTTTACATGCTTTTATGTTGCTTGTAACCTAGATCCATGCTTGGCAAGTTTCGGCCATAATTGGATTAAAAGACCTAGGAAGCTTAGAACCAAAACTAAATATGCTCATGATGTTCCTTATAATAATCATTATGAAATTGGTTTAGGGTCTACATGCTTTTATGTTGCTTGTAACCTAGAAACATTGTTAACAAGTTTCGGCCACAACAAGTTAAAAGACCTAGGAAGCTTAGAACCTAAACCAAATATGCTCATGATGTTTCTTATGGTATATGATATGAAATTGGTTTAGGGTTTACATGCTTTTATGTTGCTTGTAACCTAGATCCATGCTTGGCAAGTTTCGGCCATAATAGGATTAAAAGACCTAGGAAACTTAGAACCTAAACTAAACATGCTTATGATGTTCTTATGATAATTATTATGAAGTTGGTTTAAGGTTATATGCTTTTATGTTGCTTGTAACCTAGGGGAAACCCTTGCATGTTTCGGCCACTCTATGGAATTAGGGTTAGAGACCCAATCATGATTTACTATATGTTTCACATGTTATGATATGAATTAAGAGGTGCTAGTCAATGATTTACATGCATGATTATGCTTCCTTATGATATGTTTTATGCTTACTTATGTATGCTTATGAATCATGTATGATAATGACTTTATGATGGGCTATATGCTCAAGTATGCATGCTTTATGATATGACAAGTAAAGGCCTAAGAGATGCTTCCCTTTTTGTTGGGACTAAGAGCACTCTTTATGATATGACAAGCAAAGGCCTAAGAGATGCTTCCCTTTTTGTTGGGACTAAGAGCACTATTCATGATAAGATAAGTAAAGACCTAAGAGTTGCTTTCCTATTAATTGGGACTAAGAGCACTCTTCATGATATGATAAGTAACTATGACATGCTATTTTACTTTGTATGGCTTGTACCAAGGGTGGGCTCCATAAGCGCCCCTAGGCCGACGGTCTACGAATGGGTCTAGTAAAAGGGATGGGCTCCTAAGTGTCCCTAGGTCGATGGTCTATGAAACGGGTCTAGTTCCTAGTAGGTTCAAGATTTGCTACCTTGGATCTATTTAGGATGCGTGCATTTATGTATGTATGTGGTACAAGCTGGGCCCTCATGTTGAGATTATGTTTAAGTATTATATGATATGTTTTCTTTAAAGGATATCTTGCACATGACATGATGCATGTTTTTGAAAGTCATCTTGCATACACTTATATGATATGATAAATTATGATATGATATTTGATGATATGATATGTTATGAGATGATATAGCATGATGTTTCTTTATGACATGATATGATATGACGCTCTTTTATTTTATGACATGATATGATATGATGCTCCCATATTTTATGAGATGATATAGCATTATATTTCTTTATGACATGATATAATATGATGCTCCTTTATTTTATGAGATGATATAGCATGATGCTTCTTTATGACATGATATGATATGATGCTATTTTACCTTATGATATGATATGTTAGGATGCTCTTTTACATGATATGATGTTTAGATGATTATGTTTCCATGCTATATGCTTATGTGATTATACTATGATATACGGTTTTTGTGAGTAGGAAAGGATCTCACTAAGCCTATGTGCTTATAGTTACTTTTCTTGTACCGCAGATAAAGGCAAAGGATGGGTGAACTAAGGGAGTAGAAGGAGAGGCAAGAGATGTGTGTGGTAGTGGCTCGGCTAAGGAAAAGACCTGCTTATATTTTCTTTATGCATGATATGAACCATGTCTATCTTATGTTAATGATTTGCATGATTACTTGTCACTTGTTCATGTTTATGATAGAAAATTTATTTCATGACCTCATTCACTTATAGGTATGCAAGAATATATAAATAAGTACTTCCGCTGTTTTAGAAAAGAAATTTTAATATGCATGTATGTTCCCCGTACAGTAACCTCGCCCTACTAGCAGGAAGGGCGAGCATTACAGTCCTTAATAGCACCGATGAGCACAACACTATAATCCTTCATTCCGAATTCCTCGGAAAGAAGTGAATCGTACAAGTATAGATGTATAAGATAATAACACTTCTACTATCTTACAGAATTAAAGTGCAGTGCAAAAAGTAAAGCTATACCGACAAAAAGTAGTAGTAAATTGTTGCTCGGTCGGTAATCGTATGAAGTTGCTTGCAAAGTTGATGATGACTTGTCGCGTGAGCAGCTTGCAGAAGTACACAGGAGTCGTTCAGAAAAGTTCTACTTGCTTATGACTTCGAGCCTTAATTTATAGGAGTATGAAGGTTCGGTCGACCGATCCTTCTTTACGGTCGACCGAACCAGCTTCGATCCCCTCCAGCTGGAATGTGACGTTGGCTCGAATCTCTGGCATTAATTTGTATTTAAGTATTCGGTCGACCGATCATGCCTTTCGGTCGACCGAACAGCTTCCATCCCTGTTCATCATGATTCTGCCGAGATCATCCTTTAATGCTGAATAAATGTGATTGGATCGGTCGACCGATCCCCAAGTTCGGTCAACCGATCAGCCCTTTTTCCCTTTTCTGCTGATCGCTTCTGATGAGCTGTCTAGTGCTGAGTCTTTATGGTTCGGTCGACTGATCTTACTGTTTGATCGACCGATCAGTCTTTGATCGGACTCTGATCTGATTTGTTCTGAGATGTTAGCTGCTTTGTATTTATCTTGTTCGGTCAACCGAACCACAGGTTTGGTCGACTAATCCAGTCGGTCCTGCAACAAAAAGTTAAGCAAAAACTATTTCCTACAAAAAAGATATTAGAACAGTAGTAATATAATGCAAGATTAATAATATGAAAGATAGTATAACTGTCTTGATGTCAACTTGAAAACCTTCTCGGTTTCTTCAGTTGGATCAGCGACCTAAGGTTATTCCCTTCGGGAACCCGACCTCACTACCGCTCTTCCAGTTGTTTACCTCAACCTACCCACCAAACTTAGATCCTCCAGTTCTAGTTTGGACTTTTCACTTAGCTCTGATCGGCTCGCCAGGACTTTTCCCTTGATCTTAAGTCCTCCAGACCTCTCGATCATACTACCAAGCTTCAGGTCCTCTAGACCTCCTTGGACTTGCACCTGGGTTCCACGATCTGCTAAGATTTCTCCTGCCTAGCCTCCAACTAGGTCTTTCTTGGTTGAGTAAACATCCTGCACACTCAGTCAACTTGTTAGATCATAACAAGACTTAACTTGAACCTTTGACAACATCAAAACTCAGGTTTGCTTCTGGTGCAACTTGCACCAACAATCTCCCCCTTTTTGATGTTTGGCAACGAAGGTTCAAAGTTAAGTTCAAATATGCAACAAATAAATAAACAAGCAATTTTTCTCCCCCCTGAGTTAAATAACTCCCCCTAAATTCACTATCTCTCCCCCTTTGACACACATCAAAAATAGGGGCAGAACCAAAAACCAAGTAAGATTTAACCATAACATTTTCTAAATATAAATGATTAAAATATGAAAATATTAACTAAGTAAAGTAAATTTTGAATAGAATTATCAAAGAATTTAAACATAATACTATGTTTGAATACTAAAAAACTTACTAAGTTAAGATTTTTTTTTTAATATCTAAAAATTATATGTTGAAAAGAATAAAATTTGAAAGAGATTTTGAAAATTAAAACATTTGAAATTTTATATTTTGAAAAGAATAAATTTTGAAGAACATTTTGAAAAATTATATTTTGAATTTTGAAAAACATTTTAAAAAAAATATTTTGAAAAAGAATGAATTTTGAAAAATAATATTTTGAAAAGAATAAAATAAAAAATATTTTGAAAAATAATCTTTTGAGAAATAATCTTTTGAAAATTGAAAAAATATATTTTGAAAATAATTTCATCAATAATATAAGCTTAAAAAATCTTGTTTTGAAGCTCCCCCTATAATTGACAAATTTCTAAAAGTCCAAGCATGAGTAGGAAAACTAAGGAAAATTTGTCCTTATGATGAAATGTCCAACCTTTGTTCAAGGTTAACTACCACAAGATAGTAGCTGATGACTCAGGTTGGTCAATTTGAGTATTTAGTACTAACTAGATTACTAGTTAGTTAACCCAAATTGATTCATGTATGTTGTTTAAAGCCAAGATTTATGGCGATGCAAAGACAAAAGCATCTGAAATCTAGGGCTAAGACCTAAACATCTCACCAAGTCTAAGTTATCAAACAAGGAATCCTACTGTGCTTGTGAGATGTTGGCTCCTAGAACTATAGGATCATGCAATCTATGGTAGATCCTAAGCTACTCCAGAAAATTAAAAAAATTTTGAAAGGGGATTTTTACAAAAATAATTTTGAAAAATAAACTAAGTAAAAATTCCAAAACAAAAGAACCTACTCTATAAAATTTAGCAAAAGATGTTACTAACTAGAAATTACTTAAGATTAAACTTAATCATAATCTAAGTCAATAGTTACAATAAGTCAAAAGCAACAGATCCTAATCACTCATCCTCATCCTCATCCTCATCATCTCGATAAAAATCAAACATCCTTCGTTGCTCCCTCTCTAAAGCATCAGTATGATCTAGCATCTCTTGACGAAAATCTGTAATTTGTCCCTGAAGAGAGTTGTACTGATCATCCATTTTTGTTTCCAAGGAGTCAAAGCGACTAAAAATATCATCTCGCAGACGGGTAAAGAAGTCACTAGTTGGAGGAGGAGGAGTAGCATATGAACTGCTTTGAGGAAGATCAAAGTAGGGTGTCATGGAAAATCTAGGATCAATAAACACAGGAAGAGGCGCAATAACTCGGATCGGATCATCCTCAGCAATAGGGTCATCGACAGTCGGTGGGATGTAGTGTGGATGAGTTTGTTTGTACACAAGCCCCTCCCGATGACAAGGACAACTGCCTAATCCCGACAAGATAAAAATCCGATAGCTCAATCAACTCACCCCGATGAACTCCCACACCCAGAGAAGCAATGTAGGCAGTAAGAACATGACACTAAACCATATGAACCTTATATGAAGTACTGTACCCTGAATAGTAAATGATAGATCTGTATACCCAGTATCCTAAGTCAAAGTCTAGTCTATGTCTAAGCGCATACATCAGAAAAAGATGAACTAGACGCAAGACACCCTGATCACCAGATGATAATGGATAAATGCAGGACACGACCATCTTATAAAAAAGCATTATCTTTTGGGTTAAGGGGTATAGTTGACATCTTTTTAGTACGAGGTCCCTCAAAGAAGTCGGCATATATGATGTCAAGGGTCAGATGAGAGAAAGGAGCAGGTAATGGATCGAGAAGAGACTTACTAAAAAAGATACAATTAACTGAAGGTCGTATCTGTAGAAAACGAATAAACATGTCAAGATCAAACAACATATCTCGAGTAGCAACTCTAGTACTATAATGATGAGGATCAAGTTCACACAGATTGTGATAAAATTCAGAACACAAAATAGGATTATATGCATGATGACAAAAGACAATACTGTCTAGTTGAAAGTGTTGTTTGATGTCTATGACCTCAGGACAGAAAGTTTGATAGAATTGAAGATCTAGACAACGCGTTCCTAATACCTTAAATTTCTTTTTAGGAAAAGATTGACGCAATTCTTCGAAAGAAAACCTAGGGTCTTGGCTGGGATTAAGAGAGCTAGCCTCTCATTGTGCAATAGCTCTACTTTTCTTACTATAAAGATAATAATGAAAAATTAATATTGCAGAATATAATTAATTGAGCAAGGACTAGATAATTACCGAGGCATTTTCAGAGGTGAGGTGAGGCTAGAATCAGCAAGTTAGATTAGAAGAGAGGAGAATGGATTTGTTGGTGAGTTCTAAAGGTTGCCCGATTTTGTTTATATAGAGGGTGATCGGTCGACCGATAAGGGGTTCGGTCGACTGAGCCCTTAAATTTCTCGTCCTTTTGATTGGTGAGCAGACGTTCGGTCGACCGATAAAACGATTCGGTGGACCGATATTTTTATTTTGGCACAGATACAGGGTGGGTGGAGAGTAGTTGAACGGATGAGATTTTATGTTTTCACTCGACCGATAAACCGGTTCGGCCGAACGAATAATTGAATCAGTCTTTAAGTGGGATTAAAAATGTTCGGTCGATGGAACCATTCGTTCGATCGACGGAACTTTTAATATTTTTTTTATTAATTTATTTATATTATTATTTAAATAATTTTAATAATAATAATGTTAAAATAAAGTTAAATAATTTTAATAAGGTTTAAAATAAGTTTTTAGTAAGTATTAAAATAATTTTTAATAAGTTTAAAACAATCTTAATATGTTTAAAATAATTTTTAATAATTTTAAAATAATTTTTAATAAGTTTAAAATAATTTTTTTAATAAGTTCTAAAATAATTTTAATTAAGTTTTAATTAATTTTAAAATAGTTTTAATTAAGTTTTAATAATTTTAAATAAGTTTTAATTAATTTTAAAATAGTTTTAAATAATTTTAATTAAGTTTTGAAATAATTTTAAAATAGTTTTACATAATTTTTAATTAATTTTAAATATGTTTTAATTAATTTTAAAATAGTTTTTAATAATTTTTATTAAGTTTTGAAATAATTTTTAATTAAGTTTTGAAATAATTTTAAAATAGTTTTAAATAATTTTAATTAAGTTTTTAGAATTTAAAATAGTTTTAAGTAATTTTAATTTAATTATTTTAATAAATTATTATTTTAAATTTAGTATTGATTAAAATTTTAATTAAGTTTTTAAAATATTTTTAAATAATTTTAATTAAGTTTTAAAAATATTTTTAAATAATTTTAAATAATTTTAATTAAGTTTTTAGAATTTTAAAATAATTTTAAGTAATTTTAATTATGTTATAAAATAATTTTAAAAAAATTTTAAAATAATTTTAATTAAGTTTTTAGAATTTTAAAATAGTTTTAAGTAATTTTAATTAAGTTTTTAAAATAATTTTTAAATAGTTTTAAATAATTTTAATTAAGTTTTTAAAATAGTTTTAAAATAGTTTTAAATAATTTTAATTTGAATTAATTTCGAATTAGATTTGAATTAGATTTTAATTAATTTTGAATTTATTGAAAAAGGTTATTGAACCCATGTAAGATTCAAACTTAGCTTTCGGTTAATCAAGCAAGCATCCTAAGGATAAGCTTTCAGTTCAGCGGCGAGGCATACGACCTAATTGAATATCATTAGACCACTTGCTGAAGGCTTTCCAAATTGTTCCCGCTCAAAAAACTTAATACTAAATTTTGGTCTAACTAGCCCATGTTTGACTGGGGTAGCTTCGGTTAGATCCACTAAGTCTAGTGCACCAGGTAGAATTCCATATTCAGCCTAGACACGCCTTTGAGAAAGTTTCCTTGACGTACTATCATCCCAATCCATTCCGGTGCTATGTTGTAGGGTTTGGTAAACTTTTTTCATCTAACCGTTCTAAGCAAAAAAATAATCCTAAGTCTAAGTAGTGAGTTTGGTTTAATCAAGTTGGTTGGATTATTTTTCTATTTGCTCCCCCTGAGTCATAGCTTAGATAAGGTCTATCTAAGTAATGGATTTGACTCTTAGGGACCAAGTAGTTGTTTGGTTCAATTTGTTTGGTTAAAAATTTTGTTTAAACCCATGCTTGGACCTGACTTCTAGTATTTTGACTGATTAAGGATAAGTATGGTTTGTTTGTTTGGGTTTGTAACGAAGTCCAGATTTGTTGTACACGGCTTGTTGCGATCCAAGTACCATATTTAGACACTTGGATCCCATTTCGAACCTTTCCAACGTTTTCTTGAGTCGCTCGACTTGATCTTTCAAATTAGAATTTTCTTCCTCAAGTTTTTCAACTTGAGTTGAAGTTCCGAGTTGAACTCAGTTAGTTGAGTCACTCAAGTTAACTTGTTGCTTAAGGTGGTCTATTTCCTTAAGTAACAAGTTATTTTGTTTTTCAGATTTTGACAATTTTTTAAACAAACATTATTTAACTATTTTAAGCAAGTTAGACTTTGAATAAATCATTACCATATTTGGATCTTCCGATCTGGGCCTTCTATCGGACTCGATGTCGATCTCAGATTCATACTCTTCGTCGGACTCGGACCCATAATCTTCGTTTCTTGCCATAAATGCAAGGTGGCTCGAGTGCTTTGTTTGCTTCGCGTCGGATTCGTCGGAATAAGTTTCGTCCCATGTCGCTTGAAGAGCCTTCTTTCGTCTTGTTGATTTGGGTCCATCTTCTTTCTGATTTGGACATTCATTTTTGAAATGCCCCTTCTTGTTGTAGCCATAACAGGTCACTTCTGATTTGTTTTCGATCTGATTTGGTGGGGTCTTTTTGGTGCTTCTTCTAAACTTCTTTTTAGTCAACAACCTTCGGACCATGTTGACTAATTCTTCTTTGTTTGTTGAGTCCGAGTCTGGTTCGCTTTCTGACTCGATCTTCTTTTTTGATTTTGTTTCCTTGCTTGATCCTGCATATAAAGCTACACCTTTCTCGACATGGCTTGTGTTAGACTGTTCGTGTAATTCCAATTCACAAAATAACTTGTCTAACTTAAGAATTGAAAGATCCTTGGAAACTTTGTACGCATCTACAATTGATGTCCATAAAGCATTCCTCGGAAAAGCGTTCAGAGCATACCTTATCGTGTCGCGATTTTCAAGACTATGCACGATCAAGTGGAGGCCGTTTAAGATGTCCTTCAGTAGAGCGTGTAGTTGCGAGTCTGTCTCTCCGGGAAACATTTTTATATTTAATAAATTATTTAAAAGTAAATCTCATTTATTTACCTTTGAATCATCAGTTCCTTCATGTAGCTTGACTAGCGAGTCCCACAATTCTTTGGCGTCGTTGTAGGGACCGATTCGGTTCAACTCCTCCATAGTAAGCCCGCACTGAATGGTGTTGATCGCCTTGTAGTTCAATTGTGCCTTCTTGATCATTTGGGGAGTCCATTCTTCTGGTTCTAGTGTTGTTCCGTCCTTTGTTGGGGGAGTATATCCTTTCAAAACAGTGAACCAGAGCTCGATATCGGACTTCAAGTAACACTCTATCCTATTCTTCCAATAACTAAAATTTTCTCCTATGAAAAGTGGAGGTCGGACAGTACTATATCCTTCTTGATACGAGTTCGTCATCCTTGCAAAACAAAAATTAAAAAAAAATATTTCCAAGACTTTCATCTTGGGATTAGTAGTGCCTGAAGAATAAATAATAAAAATATTCTAAAGGAAAAGAAAAGAATATTTTTAAAAGGTGGTTTGAAAATCGGTTAAGAAATTTCATAGCTAACCAGCTCTGATACCAATTGATAGATCGACTTAAGTGATAGGGGGGGGGGGCGGTGAATATCGCGCTCTTTTAAAAACTATTCTTTTCATATTTCAAAACAATTCAAGTAAGCAGCGGAAAAATATAAAGAGATAAGGTTATTTTACTTCGTTCGGAGCCTAGCTCGACTCCTACTCGAAGGCCCACGGTCCTTGACCCCA
Source organism: Zingiber officinale (assembly GCF_018446385.1). Lineage (NCBI taxonomy): Eukaryota > Viridiplantae > Streptophyta > Magnoliopsida > Zingiberales > Zingiberaceae > Zingiber > Zingiber officinale. The sequence goes on along the minus strand of NC_056006.1, from coordinate 54,686,163 downwards.
CCGATGGGCAAAACACTATAATCCTTCTTTCCGAATTCCTCGGAAAGAAGTGAATCGTACAAGTACAGATGTATAAGATAGTAACACTTCTACTATGTTATAGAATTAAAGTGCAGTGCAAAAAGTAAAGCTATACCGACAAAAAGTAGTAGTAAATTGTAGCTCGGTGGGCAATCGTATGAAGTTGCTTGCAAAGTTAATGATGACTTGTCGTGTGAGTAGCTTGCAGAAGTACACAGGAGTCATTCAGAAAAGTTCTACTTGCTTCTGACTTCGAGCCTTAATTTATAGAAGTATGAAGTTTCGGTCGACCGATCCTTCTTTTCGGTCGACCGAACCAGCTTCGATCCCCTCCAGCTAGAATGTGACGTTGGCTCGAATCTCTGTCATTAATTTGTATTTAAGTATTCGGTCGACCGATCATGCCTTTCGGTCGATAGAACAGCTTCCTTCCCTGTTCGTCGTGATTCTGCCGAGATCATCCTTTAATGCTAAATAAAAGTGATTGGATCGGTCGACCGATCCCCAGGTTCGATCGACCGATCAGCCCTTTTGCCTTCTCTGCTGATCGCTTCTGATGAGCTGTCCAATGCTGAGTCTTCATGGTTCGGTCGACCGATCTTACTGTTCGGTCGACCGATCAGTCTTTGATCGGACTCTGATCTGTTTTGAGATGTTAGCTGCTTTGTATTGATCTTGTTCGGTTGACTGTGTTAGGATATATACTAAAAGCCTAGCTTTTGGTATAAACAATTATCTAGAAATAAGAATCACATTGGTCAAATGTCTACATTTATGATAAATGTAGTTTTTCAATTAATTTATATTTTAGATAACATGGTGCGTGGTGTCACACACAGAGGATCATGTTATCAGTACCTTATAAATTATAAATAGTAGCTCACGACCAATATGGAAAGGAACAAACCATTGGAAGGTCATAGTGTAATTAGGTATTAGTTTATCTTAACTATATAATTACACTAGTACACTTAGAGTGTATTGAGTAGGACCATTAGAGGTCGTTTCTTTTATACTGACTTTATAAAGGAACAAAGACCTCAGTTACTATGGAAGTGTGTGCTCTTAATCCTAATATAATAACAAGCACATATATTTGATATTTATTTCTTTAATTTATCAATGGGAGAGATTTAGTTCGATAAATCAATAAGCCCGATAAGTTGGGAAATGATATCACTTATAGTGTGTGTTGTTGATTATAGAAGGAAACTGTGTCCTAGTAATCTAGGTTGAGAATGTCCCCAAGAGGGGTTCATAAGGATTGTCATGTTAAACCCTGCAGGTGGACTTAGTCCGACATGACGATAAGGTTGAGTGGTACTACTCTTGGACTAAGATATTAATTAAATGAGTTGTCAGTAACTCACTTAATTAGTGGACATTTGACATCTTAAACACAGGGAGACTAACACAGTCATAATAAGAAGACGCCCAAAATGTAATTTGGGATTGATGCGGTAGTATAATAATAGTTCTCTAGTGGAATGAATTGTAACGACCACCCTTCTTACTACTACTACTCTCTAAGGATGACCGTTACTTAACTACTAACTCTACTTATCCGGTATGATTAAAAATCACATGGAAACCCTACCGAAAAATTTTGACAGAGTCTCCCCTGTACCGGTGACCATATTCAACAATACATGCAATATATACTCAGCCACAAGCGGCTGAAACACATATCAATAAACCACGCAGTTAAATAAGTATCAAACACACAAATATCTACTTACTAAATTGAACTCATCCTACATGCAATCTAAACAGAATAATCTCAAATGACATGAACTTATAATACAACTCAAATGTTTACAATAACTAAAATGCAGAAACTAAAATTAAAACTTCTTTCCTAGTCCCAAGGCTTCCATAGTCCTGACATCACACATCCTTCGGACACCTCCTTGTCGCCTTCCTTTCTATATCTTTTCCTTTCCTATATCTGCAGTAAGAGGAAGTGCAATCTATATGCAAAATTTGCTTAGTAAGCGCTATCTAACTCACAAAATCACGAATGTGCTTGTATACGAAAAGAACTAGAAAGTGTATGCTCTAAAAAGAAATAAAGCATAAACATAACTGCTCATGTCAAACTAATAGCAAAGAAAAGCTAAAGAATCTACTCATGTAATTCTAATAGCTAATCATGCTACTCATCTAATAGGTAAACATGAAAACTACTCATCCACTAGATAAATATGGTAGAATAAAAAACTAAACTTACTGATTTTTAGAACTATATGAAACTTATTTCATTTGTTCTAAACTTAATTTTATCACTTGTTTAAAAACTTCTTCTTTAATACTTTTATACTTATGTAAAACTCGTTTTACTTGTTCAAAAACTTATACCTAAAATACTTCAAAATAATAATCAACTTCTTCTTGGGCCCGGCAACTGTACTTGCTTTTACTTTCGTAACGACCCGACCCATTTGGCGGCCCATTTGGCGACCCTTGGGTCGTCGACCGTCGACCGTCGGCCGTGCCGTTACTACTAGGTTATCTAAACCTAGGGATGACTATGGGAGCCCAACTCAAGGACAACTAAGAGTCCAGCACAGTGCCACTGATAAAAGTAAAATACTTGTTATCTTTTAATACTTCTATATAATGCCTCGGCATTTTCTTTAGCACCTTGTGTGCCAAAATTCCTAAAGTCTTGACTTTGGGATCTACTTAAGGCCTTGGCCTTTTTCATTCTTCTCTTTATCTTTCTTATACTTGTTAACACCTCTAATAAAGAAATATCTCATACAAAACTGCACTAAAATGCTTATTAACATTTCACTAAATACATGGCTGCTCATGTTTGTTAAAATAACAAATGAAAACTAAAGAAACTGCTCATGTATATCTAGTAGTAAACAAAATTGGCCATGCTCAACTTATGACATATAAAAACTGCACGTGCTCAATAATAGAAATGAAAAATCTGGAATGCTAGATTAAACTTCTATGTGATAAAAAAAACTGTACTGTTACATGGATTAAACTTCTATGTGATTCACACCTACTGCATAATCAAAGAAGTATGTGCTTAATGAAATAAAATTCTGTACTTAATAGATCTACCCATTCTAATTTACATCCAACAAAGCAAAGCACATGGACAAGGTACCGCTGCTGCCAAAAATTGATATAGGATATACTAATCTTGAACTTAATGGATAAGAATTTGTATCTTCTACATTAATTCCAATCAAGCAAAACGTAGGGAAAGGATACAGTAAATGCTAACAAAACTGTGATGCTAATTAAGATAACAAGGAAATCTAAGTTTGATACCCATGTAAAACTTAAGCAAAGCTTACACTTTTATAGAGTAGAAGAGATCTAAATTGTCTCTAACAGCATACTGCTCATAGCCCTAATCCATGAAACCAATAGCATACACTTGATACACTTACACATTCTAAATTAATACTTACCAAGACGAGCATAAGGAAAATTGCTACTGTTAACACAAAAGTTAACACGTGATGTGCTAAAATATGCACCCAATGGATCTACACAATCTAATTCTTCCCAACTAAGCATAGCATAAAGAAAAGTTGCTCATATAGCTATCCATTGTAGTGTCCACAAAGAAACTACGTACTAGTTATGCACTTCTTCGTGCTCACTGTCTGCCCACAGAAAACAAATGGACAGCAATTATCTAAAATGACAATTCACAGTAGAAAACATGGCAGCAAGCTTCACAAGCAACTTCACAGCAGCAATCATCCAAAACAAGGAAGCTCACGGCAGATTTCTCCTTAAAACCATTCCTCTTCACGACATACCCAAAAAAACACACAAGGAAGACACAAGAAAACACCAAACTGAACTAAAACAACTCTTACAGCAGGTGAGTAGCGACTTACTTCGGTTCCTTGGACTTACAGCCGGCGAGAACAATTCTAGGGCTTAGGAGAACTCGAGCTTTCGGTCCCTCCTTGTGCTCACGGATCCTCCTCGACGAGAGGATCGCAAGGAGATGAAGAAGCCTTTGAATGAGTCTTTGGCCGGCCACCGGAGATGCCCTAAAGCTCGGCTGCGTTTTTCGCCCGAGAGAAAACGTCGTCGCCGAGAGAAAGGGGAGGAAAGAATTTAGGTTTCGTGATTAATCCCTAAGTTCTTCCTTTTAATACCCTAAGGTTTCTGTTAACTAGTACTACTTAAATATATTTCGATATAGATTTAGTTAAGAAAAGTTAAGCTGGTTTGTTGGTGGGCTGCGTTCTGCTTAAGGCTCGGCTCGTGGGTTCGAATCCCGGCTGTAACCTATTTTCTTCTTATTATTTCTTGTTATTAACTTCTATTACTTAAATAAAATTATTCCTTTACTTGATCAAGTAACAACTGCTAGCCCAGTTGGTTAGTCGGGTTTTGCTCGGGTAAAGGGTTGCCGGTTCGAGCCTCGGCTTGGACATTTTTTGTCAAAACTTCTTTCTTTTGGTAAAAATACCAAATGACCTCCAAAAATTACATAAAAATATTCTATAAATTCCAAAAAATCTCTAGAATTTTTCTAAAGCATTTCTAGATTTTAATAAGGTCTTTTAGGACTCCAAATCATGAAATTTGGGGTGTTACAATCCTCCCTACCTTATAAAAAGTTCGTCCTCGAACTTAGAATAATTCCGTATATTTCTGTGTCATACTGTCCTCACGCTCCTAAGTAACTTCCTCGTGCTTCTGGTTCTAAATGACTTTCACTAATGGTACTCTTTGTTCCTTAGTCTCTTAACTTCTCGGTCCTCTATTATTTATCTCGCATCGTACCCATTAGTGGTCTTTGGAAGACTTGATATCTTCTCTATCCTTTATAAACATACTTATGTATATGAATATAAGAGAAACAAAGCTTCTATCTTACTAAAGCACATATAAGCAATTACTCCATACTGCAAATAATATAGAAAATATAAAAGGAAACTTAAATACTTTCTTACTTGAAGACGGCAAGGATGGTGCTGATGTGTGATGCTGGAGAATGGGAACTGCACTGATACCAACTGTAACGACCACCCTTCTTACTACTACTACTCTCTAAGGATGACCGTTACTTAACAACTAACTCTACTTATCCGGTATGATTAAAAATCACATGGAAACCCTACCGAAAAATTTTGGCAGAGTCTCCCTTGTACCGGTGACCATATTCAACAATACATGCAATATATACTCAGCCACAAGCGGCTGGAACACATATCAATCAACCACGCAGTTAAATAAGTATCAAACACACAAATATCTACTTACTAAACTGAACTCATCCTACATGCAATCTAAACAGAATAATCTCAAATGACATGAACATAAAATACAACTCAAATGTTTACAATAACTAAAATGCGGAAACTAAAATTAAAACTTCTTTCCTAGTCCCAAGGCTTCCATAGTCCTGGCATCACACATCCTTCGGACACCTCCTTGTCGCCTTCCTTTCTATATCTTTTCCTTTCCTATATCTGCAGTAAGAGGAAGTGCAATCTATAAGAAAAATTTGCTTAGTAAGCGCTATCTAACTCACAAAATCATGAATGTGCATGTATACGAAAAGAACTAGAAACTATATGCTCTAAAAAGAAATAAAGCATAAACATAACTGCTCATGTCAAACTAATAGCAAAGAAAAGCTAAGGAATCTACTCATGTAATTCTAATAGCTAATCATGCTACTAATCTAATAGGTAAACATGAAAACTACTCATCCACTAGATAAACATGGTAGAATAAAGAACCAAACTTACTGATTTTTAGAACTATATGAAACTTATTTCATTTGTTCTAAACTTAATTTTATCACTTGTTTAAAAACTTCTTCTTTAATACTTTTATACTTATGTAAAACTCGTTTTACTTGTACAAAAACTTATACTTATAATACTTCAAAATAATAATCAATTTCTTCTTGGGCCCGGCAACTGTACTTGCTTTTACTTTCGTAACGACCCGACCCGTTTGCCGACCCATTTGACGGCCCATTTGGCGACCCTCGGGTCATCGACCTTCGGCCGTGCCGTTACTACTAGGTTATCTAAACCTAGGGACGACTATGGGAGCACAACCCAAGGACAACTAAGAGTCCAGCACAGTGCCACTAATAAAAGTTAAATACTCGTTATCTTTTAATACTTCTATATAATGCCTCGGCATTTTCTTTAGCACCTTGTGTGCCAAAATCCCTAAAGTCTTGACTTTGGGATCTACTTAACGCCTTGGCATTTTTCTTTCTTCTCTTTATCTTTCTTATACTTGTTAACACCTCTAATAAAGAAATATCTCATACAAAACTGCTCTAAAATGCTTATTAACATTTCACTAAAATACATGGCTTTTCATGTTTGTAAAAATAACAAATGAAAACTAAAGAAACTGCTTATGTATATCTAGTAGTAAAGAAAATTGGCCATGCTCAACTTATGACATATAAAAATTGCACGTGCTCAATAATAGAAATGAAAAATCTGGAATGCTGGATTAAACTTCTATGTGATAAAAAAAATTGTACTGTTACATGGATTAAACTTCTATGTGATTCACACCTACTGCATAATCAAAGAAGTATGTGCTTAATGAAATAAAATTCTGTACTTAATAGATCTACCCATTCTAATTTACTTCCCACAAAGCAAAGCACATGGACAAGGTACCGCTGTTGCCAAAAATTGATACAGGATATACTAATCTTGAACTTAATGGATAAGAATCTGTATCTTCTACATTAATTCCAATCAAGCAAAACGTAGGGAAAGGATGCAATAAATGCTAACAAAACTGTGATGCTAATTAAGATAACAAGGAAATCTAAGTTTGATACCCATGTAAAACCTAAGCAAAGCTTACACTTTTATAGAGTAGAAGAGATCTAAATTGTCTCTAACAGCATACTGCTCATAGCCCTAATCCATGAAACCAATAGCATACACTTGATACACTTACCCATTCTAAATTAATCCTTACCAAGCCGAGCATAAGGAAAATTGCTGCTGCTAACACAAAAGTTAACACGTGATGTGCTTAAACATGCACCCAATGGATCTACACAATCTAATTCTTCCCAACTAAGCATAGCATAAAGAAAAGTTGCTCATATAGCTATCCATTGTAGTGTCCACAAAGAAACTACGTACTAGTTATGCACTTCTTCGTGCTCACTGTCTGCCCACAGAAAACAAATGGACAGCAATTATCTAAAATGACAATTCACAGTAGAAAACATGGCAGCAAGCTTCACAAGCAACATCACAGCAGCAATCATCCAAAACAAGGAAGCTCACGGCAGATTTCTCCTTAAAACCATTCCTCTTCACGACATACCCAAAAAAACACACAAGGAAGACACAAGAAAACACCAAACTGAACTCAAACAACTCTTACCGCAGGTGAGTAGCGACTTACTTCGGTTCCTTGGACTTATAGCCGGCGAGAACAATTCTAGGGCTTCGGAGAACTCGAGCTTTCGGTCCCTCCTTGTGCTCACGGCTCCTCCTCGACGAGAGGATCGTAAGGAGATGAAGAAGCCTTTGAATGAGTCTGTGGCCGGCCACCGGAGACGCCCTAAAGCTCTGCTGCATTTATCGCCCGAGAGAAAACGTCGTTGCCGAGAGAAAGGGGAGGAAAGAATTTAGGTTTCGTGATTAATCCCTAAGTTCTTCCTTTTAATACCCAAAGGTTTCTGTTAACTAGTACTACTTAAATATATTTCGATATAGATTTAGTTAAGAAAAGTTCAGTTGGCCTGTTGGTGGGCTGCGTTTTGCTTAAGGCTCGGCTCGTGGGTTCGAATCCCGGCTGCAACCTATTTTCTTCTTATTATTTCTTGCTATTAACTTCTATTACTTAAATAAAATTCTTCCTTTACTTGAACAAGTAACAACTGCTAGCCCAGTAGGTTAGTCAGGTTTTGCTCGGGTCAAGGGTTGCCGGTTCGAGCCTCGACTTGAATATTTTTTGTCAAAACTTCTTTCTTTTGGTAAAAATACCAAACGACCTCCAAAAATTTCTTAAAAATATTCTATAAATTCCTAAATTCTCTAGAATTTTTCTAAAGCATTTCTAGATTTTAATAAGGTCTTTTAGACTCCAAATCATGAAATTTGGGGTGTTACATGAATTATTATTTCTAAAATTAAGTTGTGTGTTCGGGGCGAACACGGGATGCTTAATTTTATCGGGAGACCAAAATCAATTCCTCCTTTTGGTCCCTATCGTAGCCTCTTAATTATAAAGTACTATACCCACCAATACCCACCTTCTTACCCATCCTATAGGGGCCAGCCAAGCTAGCTTGGAGACCAAGCTAGGACTGGCCATGGGTAGGTTCATGGGTGAATTCATGTGGCCGGCCCTAGCTTGAACTCAAGCTTAGGTGGCCGGCCCTATTAAAATTAAAAGGAATTTTAATTTAAAATTTTTTTCTTATGTGGATAACATGATTTAAAAGAGAGTTTAAAATTTTAAATATTTCCTTTTATAAGATTTACAAAAGATTAAGAGAAGAGCTAAATCTCTTTCCTTATTTGTAGATTAAAAGGTTGATTTTAATTTTGGTAAAAACTTTTCTTTTAATCATGTTTATGATTTAAAAGAAATTTTAAAAATTAAAAATTCTCTTTTATTAGTTTCTACAAAAGATTAAGAAAAGATTTAATATCTTTCCTTATTTGTAGATTGAAATTAGATTTTAATTTTTAGAAATAACTTTCCTTTTTGGAAATTATCCACATGTTTAAAAGAAAGATTTTAATTTATAAAATTTCCTTTTTATTAACCAATCATAAAAGGATAAAAATTATTGGAGAAATTTTTTATAAATTTCTGGAAACAAATTATGAAGTTTTAATTTTTGTTTTAATTAAAACTCTCCTTGTTTTGGGGAAAGGGGTGACCGACCATTGTAATTGAAAAAAGAATATTATTTTAATTAAAATATTTTTTTCTTTTTCATGGTAAAGGAATTATGAAAATTTTTATTTAAATTTCCTTATTTGCCAAGACCAAGGATTATAAAAGAGGGGGAAGAGGTGCCTTCATGGCGAACAACTCTATTCTTTTTCTTCCTCTCTTTTCTTCCTAGGTGTGGCCGACCCCTAGAGGTTTCCCTTCCCCTTCTCTCTTCTCCTTCTTGTGGCCGAGACTTCATCACCTCTTGGAGACATAGAAGTGGCCAGATCTAGCTTGGAGAAAAGGAGAGAAAGGAGGCTTGTTTCTTGCATCCCTTGGAGCTTGGTTGGTGGAAAAAGTTCTTCATCCTTTGGAAGTTTTTGCTTGGCCGAAACTTGAAGGAAGGAAGAAGAAGGTGCCTTGGTGGTTCTCATCTCGGAAGATCATTGCCCACACAATGTCCGAGGTTAGAAGAGGAATACGGTAGAAGATCAAGAGGCCATTAAAAGTTCACAAAGAAAGGTATAACAAGTAATTGTTTTCCGCATCATACTAGTTTTATTTCATTGTAAAAATACCAAATACAAGAGGCATGTGATTCTACGTTTCGAATTAGTTTTCGATGTTGTGTTCTTTTGTTTTCTTTTCGAACTTGTGTTTCGATTGTTCTTTTTGGTTAACCTAGAGTTATTTAAGGAAATTAAATATTAACTTTCCTTAAGAGGCTTTGTCTAGGTGGTGGTGGTTGCTCCCATATCCAAGAAGGCCATGTGCCTCGCCATGCAGTCCTGGAAGCCAAATTTGAAAATTAATATTTAATCTACTTTGTGACCTAGGTGATTTGGATCGAACGTGTTAAGTTCCGTAGAAGATCCAAGTCTAAACCTAAAAGAACAAATAAATTAAACTTAGGATCAAACGTGCTAAGTTTCGCAGGCGATCCAAGTTTAATTTAAAAGAACACATGGTAGTTAGGAAAAGGTTTAGACCTTTGTACAAAATTTTTGTACAATGGAACCGATAGGTTTTCCGAGTAGCAACCAACAATTGGTATCAGAGCTAGGGTTTTGCCTCTGTGTATTTGGTATTAGTTTAATTATGCACATGTCATACATAATTTAGGCAGGATAATAGTAGGATGTGCTAACTTTGTGGATGTAGGATCCAACTATTATGGCTTATAGATATTGTGTGTGTGATTGGACCCTTGGACATGTCAAGGGCATTTTATTGTGTGTGCATGATTGTATTATAAAATACAGCAGGAGCTGTATTTAGTTTTATTAGGATTTTATTTTTTGATCTAGTTACATGTACATTCCTTTTATGGAATATAGGATCGATGGATGTAAATTTTATTTTATGTTCGATCTAGTTTACATGTACATTCCTTCGAGGAATATAGGATCGAAAAATGTAAAATTCTATTTATGTCGCGGATCAAATCTTGCAAGGTTGTCAACCTTTTGAGGACCAGAGACGCAGCGGAACAAGGAGCAAGATGGATGCTACAACTAGACCCGGTGGTGGTGGCCAAAGATGGCAGCAGCTAGCGTTGGCGACACACGGAGGACAACAATAGATAAAAGTCATAATAGTTGAAAATTAGTTTTTCTATTTATTGCTTTTTATGCTGTGTTGTGTGTGCTTGTTAGTATGCATGCTAAGTAGGCTAGCATAGTCAAAATTCCTCACTTTAAATAACTGAGTGGGAGAGGGATTTATTTTTTTTAAATAAATTCCACGGTCTCCATTACTGGTTTATAAGTGATGCAACAAGCTTGCGCGTTGGCTCTGAGTGCCTTCCTCCATATCAGATGAGCTTGTTTGTGGATCACTAGCTTAAATTTCCATTTTGGATGACTATAGGATGTTAATTAAGAGCGTGTGATCTTCACCATCGAAAGGGACACAATCTTATTAATGGATTTAGTGTCAAGTAATGGTATACACTTAGCCACGTCTAATAGTATCCTCCCCATCGGAGTCACTGCTATTATTTGTGTGACCGAAGAAAACCAACTATTAATTTGTCAAATAAATAGGTTGACAAGATAATAAAATTAAAAACTCCTCTTACAAATGTTTGATTTTGTATACGTCCACACTATCGTGGCATACAAAATTCACAGTGTTTGAGGTAATTTTATATTGTCATAAAGATTTATTGATAAGATAATTAATGGGTAAAACCCTTTTCTTACAAATGTTTAAATTTTGTATACGTCCTCACTATCGTGGCATGCAAAATTCACGGTGTTTGAGGTGTTGGTGAATTTAAATAATATTGTTTGAGGAATCAATCTTATTTTAAATTCAAAAAGTTTTGACCAAATATTTGATCAAAGACAGATCAACTATTAATTTTATTCGTCATAAAGTAAAGTTGAAGAGATAATAAAATTAATGGATAAAATCTCCTCTTTGATTTTGTATACGTCGACACTATCGTGGCATACAAAATTCATGGGGTTTTTAAAGAATTGATCTTGACCAAATATTTTTGTGATTCTTAGGATTTAAAATGTTTGTCAATTCCCTAGTTGCTATACTATAGAAAAGACTTAGTAGTCCCAATTGTAATGATTGGAAATAGGACTTGAACATTAAGGTAGACTGTCTTCTTAGAACTAAGAGCAATATGAGTGTATTTAATTCATTTGTTGTTGAAACATATTTAGTGGTGTTATTTACAAGTACCTGGAGTGTAGATACAGATACCACTAATCATGTCTGCAATTCATTGCAAGGTTCCAGAAAACTCGACAACTATATGAAAAGGAAAACACTGTCTGCATGGGCACTACTGCAAAAGTAGCAACTGTTGTAGTGGGAGAGGTTTATTCTCTAATAGGAATAAAATATGGATTTTAGAAATTGTCTTTACGAACTAAGTTTAGAAAGAACTTGTTTTCAGTTTCTAAACTATTAAAGAATAGATATTGTGTCTATTTTTGAAAATATAGTTGTTATCAAGAAAATAGAAAAGATATCTATTCTGGTACGTTAGTTGACAATTTATAATCCAATAACTCCCACGATGCAATAAATGGAAATAGATAACACATCCTCTAACTTTAATAAGAGAAGCAACCTTTGGAAATGAACCAATTATATCTTTGGCATCTAAGGCTAGGTTATATTAACTTGAGTAGGATTCATTGGTAGCTGATGAACTTTTGGGTTCATTAGCAGAGGAAATCTTTCCAACCTGCGAGTCTTACTTGGAAGGAAAAATAACCAAGAAGCTTTTAAGTCTAAGGGGTATGGAGCCAAAGATATGTTGGAATTGGTTCATTGTGATTTGTGTGATTCTATGATGATCCAGACAAGAGGTAGTATCGAATATTTCGTCTATTTTATAGACAACTATTCATGATACAAATACATTTACTTAATGTACCGTAAGACTAAGTGCTTTGATTAGTTCAAAGAGTACAAGGCTGATGTGAAGAAACGTTAAAGTAAAAGTATCAAGTCACTATGGTAAGATCGTAGTTGCAAGTACCTCTTGGGACAATTTAGGAGTCACTTATCAAAAGTAGGGATTCAATCCCAACTAACTGTACCTGGTACATCCCAATAGAATGGTGTAGCAGAAAGAAGGTATAGGACTCTTGTGGAAATAATTAGATTGATGATGAGTTATTCAGAAAATTACCAAGTTCATTTTAAGGATATACTATGAAAAAGAAAGTGAACATAGTACCTTCCAAAGTCAGAACTCTCTACTCATATAGAATTGTTGAATAGGCGTAAGCCTATTTTGAAACATATTTGGATTCCGGTAGTCCAGCACATATGCTGAAGAGAGACAATGATAAGTTGGATAGGAATTCACTTGTTTATGGGTTATCCTAGAGAAACGAAAGTAGGTTTATAGTCTTAAAAATCAGAAGGTCATTGTTAACATCAATGACTGATTTTTAGAAGAGGACTATATAATGAATCACAAGCCCATAAGTAAATTTGTTCTTAATAAAAGACACGTCTAATCTAGTACCAACTGTACAAGATGAAATATCACAAGAAACTGCAAAACGTATCACAATTGATACACAATGCATGATCGTAGTGGGAGGGTTTTCAAACAACCTAAAAGATTCATGTTTTGGAAAAATCTTTGGACTTGATCCCAAATGAACATGAGCCTGATCCCGGACATATGACGAAGCACTCCAAGACAAAGATGCAACATCTTGGCAAAGAGCAATGAATACAGAATTAGAATATATGTATTCTAATCAAATCTGGAAGCTTGTAGAACCACCAGATGGTGTAAAAGTCATTGGGTGAAAATAGGTCTACAATAGGAAAAGATGGATAGACAGGAAGGTGGAAACTTTCAAAGCAAGGCTTGATGAAAAAAGGAAACTTTTTCACTGGTAGCCATGCTTAAGTCTATCCGGATTCTTTTATCTATTTGGTAAGTGGATGTCAAGACAGCATTCCTTAATGGAAGTCTTGAAGAAAGCATCCATATAAAGCAACCAGAAGGGTTCATTGCAAAGGGCAAAGAGCATCTTGTGTGCAAGCTCAATTAGTCTATGGACTGAGGCAAAGCTTCAAGGTCTTGGAACATCCAGTTTATCATAAGTAATCCAGACCTATGGATTTATTTAGTAACCGGATAAGTCTTGGGTATACAAAAAGTGTGATGAAAACGTGGTGGTATTTCTTGTACTATACGTAGATAACATTTTTGGTAGTTGGAAACAATATCAAAGTGTTGTCAGAAGTAAGGGTATGGTTGTCCAAACAATTCGATATGAAGGACTTGGGAGAATGTATATATTCTTGGGATCAAAGTAATAAGGGATCGCAATAAAAGAATATTTTACTTATCCCAAGCTTCATATATCGAAAAAATCCTTACTCATTGTAAGCATGCAAAACTCCAAGAAAGGTTTCTTACCTTTTTGGCATGGAGTAACTTTATCTAAAGAGATGTCTCCGTAGACATCAAAGGAGATAGAGGAATGAAGGTAGGTCTTTATGCTTCGGCTGTCGGAAGCTTAATGTATGCTATGTACGAGATCAGAAATCTGTTTTGCCAAGGGCATAGTTAGTAGATATCGAAGTAACCCTGGACAAGGACATTGGACTACAGTAAAGCAAATATTGAAGTACCTTAGAGGCACTAGAGATTATATGCTAGCTTATAAGGCAGTTAATTTGGTCCTTGTGGGTTGCACAGATTTTGACTTCCAATCGAATAGGGACAATAGTAAGTCAACCTCGGGGTTTTGTGTTTACTTTAGGAGGTAAAGTTATAACTATGGAAGAGTGATAAACATAGGTGTTTTATAGACTCCACCATAGAAGCGGAGTATATGGCAAGCCTCTGAGGTAGTCATAAAAGCTGAATGACTCAATAACCTCAAGATAGACTTAGATATAATTTCTGGTTTGTCCAAAGATTATTACAATTTATTGTAATAATAATGGTGCAGTAGCAAACTCGAAGAAATAATGAGTCTATAAGGCAAGTAAACACAATAGAGCGCAAGTACCACCCAATACGAGAAATCGTATAAACGAGGAGAAGTTGTTGCTGCCTAGATTGCATCACATGATGACCTATAGATCTTTTCACTAAGGCCCTTAAGGCAAGAGCTTTTGATGGGCATGTTGAAGGGTTGGGAATCAGATGTATGGCAGCAAATATAGCAGCTTAGTCTTTTAGTATAAGTGGGAGATTATTAGGATGTATACTAAAAGCCTAGCTTTTGGTATAAACATTTATCTAGAAATAAGAATCACATTGGTCAAATGTCTACATTTATGATAAATATAGTTGTTCAATTAATTTATATTGTAGATAACAAGGTGTGTGGTGTCACACACAGAGGATCATATTATCAGTACCTTATAAATTATAAACAGTAGCTCACGACCAAGATGGAAAGGAACAAACCATTGGAAGGTCGTAGTGTAATTAGGTATTAGTTTATCTTGACTATATAATTACACTAGTACTCTTAGAGTGTATTGAGTAGTACCATTAGAGGTCGTTTCTTTTATACTGACTTTATAAAGGAACAAAGACCTCAGTTATTATGGAAGTGTGTGCTCTTAATCCTAATATAATAACAAGCACATATATTTGATATTTATTTCTTTAATTTATCAATGGGTGAGATTTAGTTCGATAAATCAATAAGCCCGATAAGTTGGGAAATGATATCACATATAGTGTGTGTTGTTGATTATAGAAGGAAACTCTGTCCTAGTAATCTAGGTTGAGAATGTCCCCAAGAGGAGCTCATAATGATTGTCATGTTAAACCCTACAGGTGGACTTAGTCCGACATGACGATAAGGTTGAGTAGTACTAATCTTGGACTAAGATATTAATTAAATGAGTTGTCAGTAACTCACTTAATTAGTGGACATTCGACATCTTAAACACAGGGAGACTAACACACTCATAATAAGGAGCCCAAAATGTAATTTGGGATTGATGCGGTAGTTCAATAATAGTCTCTAGTGGAATGAATTATTATTGATAAAATTAAGTTGTGTGTTCGGGGCGAACATGGGATGCTTAATTTTATCGAGAGACCAAAACCAATTCCTCCTCTCGGTCCCTATCGTAGCCTCTTAATTATAAAGTACTATACCCACCTATACCCACCTTCTTACCCATCCTATAGGGGCCGGCCAAGCTAGCTTGGAGACCAATCTAGGGCCAGCCATGGGTAGGTTCATGGGTGAATTCATGTGGCTGGCCCTAGCTTGAACTCAAGCTTAGGTGGCCGACCCTATTAAAATTAAAAGGAATTTTAATTTAAAATTTTTTTCTTATGTGGATAACATGATTTAAAAGAGAGTTTAAAAATTTAAATCTTTTCTTTTATAAGATTCTACAAAAGATTAAGAGAAGAGCTAAATCTCTTTCCTTATTTGTAGATTAAAAGGTTGCTTTTAATTATGGTAAAAACTTTCCTTTTAATCATGTTTATGATTTAAAAGAAAGTTTAAAAATTAAAAATTCTCTTTTATTAGTTTCTACAAAAGATTAAGAAAAAATTTAATATCTTTCCTTATTTGTTGATTGAAAGGAGATTTTAATTTTTAGAGATAACTTTCCTTTTTGGAAATTATCCACATGTTTAAAAGAAAGATATTAATTTATAAAATTTCCTTTTTATTAACCAATCATGAAGGGATAAAAATTATTGGAGAAATTTTTTATAAATTTCTGGAAACAAATTAGGAAGTTTTAATTTTTGTTTTAATTAAAACTCTCATTGTTTTGGGGAAAGAGGTGTCCGGCCATTGTAATTGAAAAAAGAAAATTATTTTAATTAAAATAATTTTTTATTTTTCATGGCAAAGGAATTAAGGAAATTTTTATTTAAATTTCCTTATTTGCCAAGACCAAGGATTATAAAAGAGGGGGTAGAGGTGCCTTCATGGCGAACAACTCTATTCTTTTTCTTCCTCTCTTTTCTTACTAGGTGTGGCCGGCCCCTAGAGGTTTCCCTTCCCCTTCTTGTGGCCGAGACTTCATCACCTTTTGGAGACATAGAAGTGGCCGGATCTAGCTTGGAGAAAAGGAGAGAAAGGAGGCTTGTTTCTTGCATCCCTTGGAGCTTGGTTGGTGGAAAAAGTTCTTCATCCTTTGGAAGTTTTTGCTTGGCCGAAACTTGAAGGAAGGTGCCTTGGTTGTTCTCATCTCGGAAGATCATTGCCCACTCAATGTCCGAGGTTATAAGAGAAATACGGTAGAAGATCAAGAGGTCATTAAAAGTTCACAAAGAAAGGTTTAACTAGTGATTCTTTTCTGCATCATACTAGTTCTATTTCTTTGTAAAAATACCAAATACAAGAGGCATGTGATTCTAGGTTTCGAATTAGTTTTCGATGTTGTGTTCTTTTGTTTTCTTTTCGAACTTGTGTTTCGATTGTTGTTTTTTGTTAACCTAGAGTTATTTAAGGAAATTAAATATTAACTTTCCTTAAGAGGCTTTGTCTAGGCGGTGGTGGTTGCTCCCATATCCAAGAAGGCCATGTGCCTCGCCATGCAGTCCTGGAAGCCAAATTTGGAAATTAATATTTAATCAACTTTGTGACCTAGGTGATTTGGATCGAACGTGTTAAGTTTCGTAGGAGATCCAAGTCTAAACCTAAAAGAACAAATAAATTAAACTTAAGATCAAACGTGTTAAGTTCCGCAGGTGATCCAAGTTTAATTTAAAAGAACACATGGTAGCCAGGAAAAGGTTCAGACCTTTGTACAAAATTTTTGTACAGTGGAACCGATAGGTTTTTCAAGTAGCAACCAACAAACTGAACCGCAGGTTCGGTCGACTGATCCATTCGGTCATGCAACAGAAATTTAAGCAAAAACTACTTCCTATAAAAAAAGATGTTAGAACAGTAGTAATATAATGCAAGATTAATAATATGAATGACAGTATAACTATCTTGATCTCAACATGGAAACCTTCCCGGTTTCTTCAGTTGGATCAGCGACCTAAGGTTGTTCCCTTCGGGAACCCGACCTCACTGCTGCTCCTCCAGTTGTTTACCTCAACCTACCCTCCAAACTTAGATCCTCCAGATCTAGTTTGGACTTTTCACTTAGCTCTGATCGGCTCGCTAGGACTTTTCCCGTGATCTTAGATCCTCCAGACCTCTCGATCATACTGCTAAGCTTCAGGTCCTCTTGACCTCCTTAGACTTGCACCTGTGTTCCACGATCTGCTAAGATTTCTCCTGCCTAGCCTCCAACTAGGTCTTTCTTGGTTGAGTAAACATCCTGCACACTCAGTCAACTTGTTAGATCGTAACAAGACTTAACTTGAACCTTTGATAACATCAAAACTCAGGTTTGATTCTGGTACAACTTACACCAACATTTATGTTATAGAAGTCAATCTATCTATTTCTTCATCATGGGTTTTAGATACCGGATCCGCTTCTCACATTTGTACTAATGTGCAGGCTCTGAGAAATAGCAGGGCATTGACGAAGGGCAAGGTGGACCTACGAGCAGGCAATGGAGCACGGGTTGCTGCTGTTGCTGTAGGAACTTATTCTCTATCTCTGCCCTCTGGGCTTGTACTAGAATTGGATGATTGTTGTTATGTGCCTGCTTTGACTAAGAATATTATATCAGTTTCTTGTTTAGACAAGAAAGGCTTTTCATTTATAATAAAAAATAAATATTGTTCAGTTTATTTAAATGATATGTTCTATTATCGTGCACCTCTGATGAATGGAGTCTATATTCTAGACCCTGAGAACCCTATTTATAACATAAGTACCAAGAGGTTCAAGTCAAATGACATGAACCAAACCTATATCTGCCACTATCACTTTGGTCATATAAATGATAAACACTTATCCCAACTCCATAAAGATGGTTTGCTGGACTCATTTGATTTTGAATCATATGAGACATGCGAGTCATGCCTACTGGGCAAGATGACCAAGACTCCCTTTAGTGGACATAGCGAGAGAGCGACTAACTTGTTAGGACTTATACATAGTGATGTATGTGGACCTTTCAATTTCGCTGCTAGGGGTGGTTATAGGTACTTCATTATATTTACTGATGATTTCAGTAGATATGGTTATGTGTATATGATGACACATAAGTCAGAATCCTTTGAAAAGTTCAAAGAATTCAAGAATGAAGTACAAAACCAGCTTGACAAGAGTATTAAGATACTTCAATTAGAACGAGGTAGTGAATACCTTAGCCATGAGTTTCGTGACTATCTAGCTGAGTGTGGGATTCTATCTCAACTCACTCCTTCTGGACCACCACAGTGGAATAGTGTATCAGAAAGTTGGAATCTTACCTTATTAGATATGGTACGGTCTATGATGAGTCACATAGATCTTCCCATGTATCTTTGGGGCTATGCTCCAGACACAGCAACCTTCATTCTCAACCGAGTTCCATCTAAGGCTGTAATAAAGATACTATATAGGATATGGACTGGGAGAGATGCCCAGGTGTCTTTTATGAGGATTTGGGGTTGTGAGGCTTACGTTCGACGTCAAGTCTCGAACAAATTAGGACCCAAATCCGATAAGTGTTATTTTATTGGATATCCCAAGGAAATGAAGGGATATTATTTTTACATTCCCAGTCAACACAAGATAGTTGTGGCTAAGAATAGGGTATTTCTAGAAAGGTATTTTGTTTCTAGAAAGACTAGTGGGAGTACGTTTGTTACCCTCCGCAAGTGTACGGAAATGTCGCAAGTAATATGTAACGGCCACCCTTCTTAAAACTACTATTCTAAGGGCAACCGCTACCTCACTACTAACTATACTAAGGTTGTTCAAACCAATAAAAGCACTACTTGAAATTTCTGGAAAGGAACTCTGAATTTAAATTAACTTCCTACTAAACATGCACGGTATACGACACAAGTGAAGCATGGCATATTACTAAATTCATACATTGCTAACTGTAATTGCAAGCTAAGGACTTGTGTAGGAATTTAAACTGAATAATGAACATGGCATGCTACGGCTTCCAGCAACCAAAAAGAGAAAACTTCAATCATATCAAAAGCATATAAGCAAAAGAAACCACCTACTAATAAACTTGTATGCATGTATATACTTTTTGCATAATTCGGTCATGGATGTCCCTACTAATACTGCATGCATAACAATTCACTAACAGCCAAACCTTTAACCATTAATAAGGAAACATTAAACCGCCTTTGTTGGTCTTTTTCCCAAGCATCAATTTAGCATAATGTCAACATTAATAAAGGTAGCCCATTCCAGCAGAATCAAAAAAACTATAAATCCAGCAACCAAAAATAGATCAATTTCACAATTCATGGCACCAATTAGAGTATTAAACAGATTATGGAACATGTAAGAAGGAATTAAACTAACAGGTGCAATTGGGAGGTACAAAACTGAGCAAAAACCAATTCTGTATCTGCTTAAGGAAATTGAACTAAATCTGCACTTACTAATAGAAAAAAAATAGGACTAAATCAAATCCAGCAATATAAAATAACATGTGCGGTCCTCTAATCTCTTTAGCAATTAAAAGAAAGCTTCTATTAAATTCTTATCAGATTCTTAACAAAAATTCATTTAAATCCTCTAGTAAGGTCCCAAGCTTCCATGGTTCCAAACATCACACACATCCATCATACATCCTCCTTGTCGCCTTCCTTTCATATTTTAGCTTTTCCTTTATCTGCAGTAGGAGGGAAGAAAAAAAAGATCTATAAGCGAAAACGCTTAGTAAGTACTAATCTATCTCACAAAACTCGCAATGCATAAATGTAATGCAAAAGCACTGTAACTGAAATACTAAAGCAATCTGCATGTGCTCATGGTATACAGAAAATAAACTAGATACAAGTCATACTCGCTAACTAGCAAGATAACAAGAAATTTATACTATAAGCTTAGAATTTCAGCAACTAACTTTTTATTTATTCTAAGCATGTAAGTTGTTTCATTTCTTATATCCTTGTGTTAGAAATTAGTCTTTTAATTCCTATCTTTCACTCACTTCTTCTTTCTTTCTTCTTTCTTAACTTTTCTTTTCTTTGGGCCCAGGCTTAGTACCATCTCATGCGCGTTCCCTAATAGGTTGGGGTTGCGAGCCACCAATCCTAAAAGAGCAGACCTCGGTCTACCAGGGCCAAGACCTCGGAAATGGTCACCTGGATTTGTTTAACGACAAGCTCTTGGATGTCGGGTACTAGCCTCTTGCTTTACTTACTTGTTATCTTTCTTATTCTGATATTAAAAATGCCTTGGCATTTAATTAAGTTTTTGGTGAGCTTTTAATCCTAAACTATCTCCAAAAGAAAATGGTTTCAGAAATTCTAAAACATGATAGTAGCATGGGAGGAAACCAATTCCAGCAACCTAAATCATGGTAACTCAGCTGAAATACGCAGAAATAGCATGGCAACAACATAGAATTTCTACACAGCAAGTTTTAAAGGAAACTTAGCATATTGTTCTACACATTACAGTAACTAGCATGCATATTCAAACAAAGAAGCAGAGCATGTCAAATTCTAAAGGAAAGCTAACATAGAGTGTCTCTTGGTGCAGGAAATTCTAAAAACCTGCTAATCCGAAACCATATGAATCTTAGAAGATGTTTATATGCAAACTCAGCAAAGGGCCTATAACACAAAGCTAACTTGGAGCTTATCCGAAAGTTTTGGCACAGCTAAAGACCCAAAACAAGGAAACAACCCTTAACATAACAATTCAGCATCCTAATGCCTTAGAGGGGGTTTGGCATAGACACTTTGGCACAACTCAGGGGTCCAAACAGTCACCTTAAAACCCTAATTCATTCTCCCAATTCGGCACAGCATGGGATACAATCCAGCCCTAGCATGAATCAAGTTTCGGCACAACGGAGCCCTAGAGTAAAACTCAACAAGGAAATCAAGCGTACGGAGCAACTCCTACCGCAGGTGAGTAGTACTTACTTGCTTTCTTGGACTTACAATCGGACAAGAGGCCTCTAGGGTTTCGGCTAGCTTCAAATCTCGGCGTTCCTTTGTGTCCGCGTGCTCCCTTCGACGAGAGAAGCTCGGCTCCAAGAGGAGCTCACGGCAGTGTCCTTGTCCGACCGCCGGAGGCGAAGCCCGAGCTGCGGCTGTGATTTCGCCCGAGAGGAAGCCGACGCCGCGAGAGAGGAAGGGATCGCGAGATTAGGTCATGGGAATAATTCCCTTCTCCCCTTCACTTATCCCTTTTATAACCTAGGTCTAACTTTTCCCTTTACTATGACTTATATATGTCCTGCTTCATACTTATTAACAAACCGCGCGTAGCCCAGTTGGTTGGCTGCGTCCGGTTAGGTCGGGTTCGGCCGGAGGTCTTGGGTTCGAGTCTCACCTTCAACGGTTTTTGTCCAAACTTCTTCCTTTTTGTAACCCTACCAAACGACCTCCAAAAATTACGTAAAAATACTCTAAAAATTCCAAAAAATCTCTAGAATATTTTAAAAGTATTTCCAAATATTTTTATGGACTTTTAGAACTTGAAATAGGGAAAATTGGGTCGTTATAATCCCCCATACCTTATAAAAAGTTCGTCCTCGAACTTAAAATAGCTCTGGATACTTCTGTCTCATACTGTCCTCCCGCTCCCAAGTGACTTCCTCGTGCTTCTGGTTCTGCCAGATGACCTTCACTAGTGGTACTTCTTTATTTCCTAATCTCTTAACTGCTCTATCCACTATCCGTGTACGTCTGCTCTCATAGCTAAGATCCTCTTGGATCTGCACTGACTGAGGCTGAATCACTTGGCTCGAGTCGTGAAGACACTTCTTTAGCATAGAGACATGAAATACATTGTGTATTGCTGACATGTCTTGTGGTAAGTCCAGCCTGTATGCTACTTTCCCAATCCTCTCTATGATCAGGTAAGGTTCTACGTAGCGAGGACTTAATTTGCCCTTCTTGCCAAATCTCATCACTCCCTTCATAGGAGCGACCTTGTGAAAAACCGAATCTCCTACTTGGAATTCCAATGGCCTACGGCGTGTGTCAGTATAACTCTTCTGTCTGCTCTGGGCAGTCTCAATTCTCTGTCTGATTTTCTGGATTGCTTGAGTAATCTCGTCTATCACCTCGGTCTGAATGCCCAACTCTACTTCCATCTCTTTTCTCTCTCCTGCTTCTTACCAGCATATGGGTGATCTGCATTTCCTGCCATAAAGTGCTTCATAAGGTGCCATTTTGATGGTGGCCTGATAGCTATTGTTGTAAGCGAATTCAGCTAAGCACAAATACTTGCACCAACTTCCTTTGAAATCTAGCGCACAAGCTCTGAGCATATCTTCTAAAATCTGATTCACTCGCTCTGTCTGTCCATCAGTCTGTGGATGGAAAGCTGTGCTGAACTTGAGTTTGGTTCCTAGTGCATTCTTAACGCACTCCCAAAAGTGTGAGGTGAAGCGCCCATCTCTATCAGAAATGATAAATTTAGGAACTCCATGAAGTCTGACTACCTCTTTAACATATAGCTGGGCCAACTACTCTATGGAGTGGGACACCTTGATGGCTAGGAAGTGAGCAGACTTGGTCAATTGGTCTACTATTACCCATATCGCATCATATCCATTAGTGGTTCTTGGAAGACCTGTTATGAAGTCCATGGATATATCTTCCCATTTCCATTCTGGTATTGGAAGAGGCTGAAGAACTCCTCCTGGTCTCTGGTGTTCTGCTTTGACTCTCTGGCATGTCAAGTAGGTACTGACATACTTAGCTACATCTCTTTTTAGTCCTGACCACCAAAACCTCTGTTTCATGTCTTGGTACATCTTGGAAGAACCAGGATGCATGGAATATGGTGTACTGTGAGCTTCCTCTAAGATCTTCTTCCTCAGTTCCTCATCATTAGGCACGCAAATGCAACTCCCCTGATAAAGAATTCCGCTATCTATTACTCTAAACTCTGAGTTGTCTTCTTTCTGTATCCCCTGCTTGATCTTCTGGATGTCCGGATCTTCACTTTGCTTTCTCTGTATCTCCACAAGCAATGTAGACTCTAAGGTCAATGCAGAGAACTGTCCTTCGATAATTTCAAGTCCAAAATCTGACAACTCCTTCTGCAGTGGCAGGGCTAGTGATGGCAAAGACATCAGTGATGCACTAGATTTTCTGCTGAGTGCATCTGCCACTTTGTTAGCTTTGCCTGGGTGATAGAGAATTTCACAGTCGTAATCTTTGACCAACTTCAGCCACCTACGCTGTCTCATGTTTAAGTCCTTCTGAGTGAAGAAGTACTTAAGACTCTGATGATCTGTGAAAATTCTACACTGAACTCCATACAAATAACGTCGCCAGAGTTTAAGTGCGAAAACCACAGCTGCCAGCTCAAGATCATGAGTAGGGTAGTTCTTCTCATAGTCTTTGAGTTGTCTGGAAGCATAAGCTATGACTTTTCCTTCTTGCATGAGTACAGCTCCTAAGCCCATCTTGGAAGCATCACTGTAGATGTCGAAACTCTTGTCGCTCTGTGGAACAGTCAGAATGGGAGCACTGATCAATCTCTTCTTTAGCTCTTGGAAGCTCTGTTCACATTTATCTGACCATTCGAATTTCTTGTTCTTTCTGGTGACGGCTGTTAGTGGAGAAGCTATCCTGGAAAAATCTTCCACGAACTTCCTGTAGTACCCTGCTAAACCAAAGAAGCTTCTGATCTCTCTAACGTTCTTGGGTCTACTCCAGTTGTTGACCGCTTCAACTTTGGCTGGATCCACTTGAATGCCATCTTTAGAAATTATGTGACCTAAAAACGCCACCTGATTTAACCAGAACTCGCACTTGGAGAATTTAGCATAAAGCTGCTTCTGCTGAAGGGTCTGCAGTACTATTCTCAAGTGTGTGTCATGCTCCTCTGGGGTCCTTGAATAGACCAGAATATCATCGATGAATACAATGACAAATTTGTCAAGATATTCTCTGAACACTCTGTTCATTAAGTCCATGAAGACCGCAGGTGCATTAGTCACTCCAAAAGGCATGACTACGAACTCGTAGTGTCCATATCTAGTCCTGAACGTCGTTCTGGGTATATCTCTTTCTTTCACCTTTAGCTGATGGTACCCAGAGCGCAGGTCTATCTTTGAGAACATTGTTGCTCCTCTTAACTGATCAAATAAATCATCGATCCTGGGGAGGGGGTACTTGTTCTTGATTGTCACTTGATTCAAAGCTCTGTAGTCTATGCACATCCGCATAGATCCATCTTTCTTCTTGACAAACAACACAGGAGCTCCCCAAGGTGAGTGACTGGGGCGAATGAAGCCTTTGTCAAGTAACTCCTGTAGTTGTTCTTGTAACTCCTTCAGCTCTGCTGGAGACATGCAATACAGAGCTTTTGAAATTGGACTGGTTCCAGGAACCAATTCAATCTCAAATTCCACCTCTCTGTTGGGAGGTAGTCCAGGCAGCTCTTCTGGAAATACTTCTGGATACTCGCATACTACCCGGACCTCCTCCTGCTTGGGTTCCTTCTGCTCTGCTGTCTTTACTATGTATGCAAGAAAACCTGCACAACCTTTAGCTAACATCTGGTGTGCTGCTAGAGATGAGAGGAGCTTCTGGGTCTTCTTCCTTAGTACTCCTGTGAACTCAAAAGTTGGCTCACCTTCTGGACTAAAAATTACTTTCTTTCTGCGGCAGTCCACTGAGGCACTGTACTTGCTGAGGAAATCCATACCAAAAATGATATCGAAATCCTGCATGGCGAGAACTATCAGATTTACATATAGTTCTCGGTCTGCAATTCTAACCAGTACAGCTCGGAGCCACTGATTGGATTCCATGACTTCCCCAGAAGGTAGGGTTGTTAGAAACTTGGAGTTCATACTTTCTGTAGGCACCTGTAATCTGCTAGCAAAGGGTACTGATACGAAAGAATGGGTCGCCCCAGTATCAAATAGTACAGTAGCTAAATGCTGAAAAATAACTACTTGACCTGTTACGACCGTGGAGGCACTAGCAGCTTCTACTTTGGTGAGGGAGAATACTCTGGCACCATCCAAGGCTGGAACTGGAGGAGCTTCTAACCTTCCTTGACTGATATAGGGTCCCTCCAATGCTGCTTCCATGTGGTGCAACTGTGCAGGCTGGCCTCCATATTGCAATGGCTGTGGCTGAGGTGCTTTGAATTTGTTAGGACACTCTTTAGCCATGTGTCCCTCTTGACCACAGGAGTAGCATCCAGTCTTACCCACAAGACAGGCTCCTGGATGTGTCCTCCCACATTTGGGATAGGGAGGGAACTTGCTCTGCTTGGTTGTCGGTCCTCCCCTCTGGCCACCTCCTGTGTTCCACTGCTTCCTTTTACCTTTGCCTTTCCAGTTCTGCTTACTTGACTGTGACTTCTGGCTTCCTGCTATCTTGTCCTCTGTCTTCACTGGCTGATGTTGTGCTCGGTGTGCTTTGATGTTGTTCAGGTAATGTTCAGCAATTAGTGCTCTACTGATCAACTCTTCGCCAGTCTGGGGCCGGTGAGCTCCACTGCTCACATTCAGTGCTATCTGTGGTCTCAGCATTCTGAGCATCAGCCTAACCCACTCCTTCTTTGTACTCACTAGCTCTGGACAGAGACGAGCTAGTCTGTTGAACTTCTTGGCTGCTTCTTCCACTGACAAGTCACCTTGTTTGAACTCTATAAACTCCTCGTAGTGCTTGATGGTAATCTGCAGGTGGAAGAATTCTTCATAGAACTCTGACTGAAAATCTGCCCAGGTCATCTGATCGGCTGCTCTCTTGGTCTTTATCCTCTCCCACCACATACGAGCGTCTCCAGATAGGCAGAAAGAGGCGCACTTGACCTTCTCGACTTCTGGCCAGTCAAAAAGCTCCATAGTGCTCTCTAGTGTTTTAAACCAAGCCTGGGCATCCCAGGGCTCAGTCGTGCCTGAGAAGCTCTCTGGTTTCAGCTTTAGCCACTGTATAAGGTAAGCTTCTGGTCTCTGGGTGCTGTGACGGCTCCCTGCGTAACTGGTGGAGTCTCAGTTACCACTGGGGCCTCTATAGTGACAGCTGGAGGAGGGGGAGGAACTGCTGGTTGATTTGCCATCAGATTGGCTATCACCTGTTGCTGCTCTGCTACTTGTCTCTGAAGCTGAGCAACCACTTCAGAAAGGTTGGGCTCAGTTGTCCCAGGCACTTCGTTCCCTTGAGCTGGTTCCTTAGTGTGAGTAGCACGGGGACGTCCTCTTCTTGCCATCTATTTATCCAAGGTAAAGGCTTGATATCTTACTTTAACCCTTCTAATCATACTTAAATATGAATAAAGAAAAGGGAAACTAAATATTTTATTATACTTTAGTACTCAAAATGGAAAGTACTCTATATTGCAGTAAAAATAAGGAAAGCAGAAATAAGAAAGGGATTTAAATACTTTCTTACTTGGAGACGGCGAGGATGATGCTGATGAGTGTGTGATGCTGAAGAATGGGAACTGCCCTAATACCAACTGTAACGGCCACCCTTCTTAAAACAACTATTCTAAGGGCGACCGCTACCTCACTACTAACTATACTAAGGTTGTTCAAACCAATAAAAGCACTACTTGAAATTTCTGGAAAGGAATTCTGAATTTAAATTAACTTCCTACTAAACATGCACGGTATACGACACAAGTGAAGCATGGCATATTACTAAATTCATACATTGCTAACTGTAATTGCAAGCTAAGGACTTGTGTAGGAATTTAAACTGAATAATGAACATGGCATGCTACGGCTTCCAGCAACCAAAAAGAGAAAACTTCAACCATATCAAAAGCATATAAGCAAAAGAAACCGCCTACTAATAAACTTGTATGCATGTATATACTTTTTGCATAATTCGGTCATGGCTGTCCCTACTAATACTGCATGCATAACAATTCACTAACAGCCAAACCTTTAACCATTAATAAGGAAACATTAAACCGCCTTTGTTGGTCTTTTTCCCAAGCATCAATTTAGCATAATGTCAACATTAATAAAGGTAGCCCATTCCAGCAGAATCGAAAAAACTATAAATCCAGCAACCAAAAATAGATCAATTTCACAATTCATGGCACCAATTAGAGTATTAAACAGATTATGGAACATGTAAGAAGGAATTAAACTAACAGGTGCAATTGGGAGGTACAAAACTGAGCAAAATCCAATTCTGTATCTGCTTAAGGAAATTGAACTAAATCTGCACTTACTAATAGAAAAAAAAATAGGACTAAATCAAATCCAGCAATATAAAATAACATGTGCGGTCCTCTAATTTCTTTAGCAATTAAAAGAAAGCTTCTATTAAATTCTTATCAGATTCTTAACAAAAATTCATTTAAATCCTCTAGCAAGGTCCCAAGCTTCCATGGTTCCAAACATCACACACATCCATCATGCATCCTCCTTGTCGCCTTCCTTTCATATTTTAGCTTTTCCTTTATCTGCAGTAGGAGGGAAGAAAAAAAAGATCTATAAGCGAAAACGCTTAGTAAGTACTAATCTATCTCACAAAACACCCAATGCATAAATGTAATGCAAAAGCACTGTAACTGAAATACTAAAGCAATCTGCATATGCTCATGATATATAGAAAATAAACTAGATACAAGTCATACTCGCTAACTAGCAGGATAACAAGAAATTTATACTATAAGCTTAGAATTTCAGCAACTAACTTTTTATTTATTCTAAGCATGTAACTTGTTTCATTTCTTATATCCTTGTGTTAGAAATTAGTCTTTTAATTCCTATCTTTCACTCACTTCTTTCTTTCTTCTTTCTTAACTTTTCTTTTCTTTTCTTTGGGCTCAAGCTTAGTACCATCTCATGCGTGTTCCCTAATAGGTTGGGGTTGCGAGCCACCAATCCTAAAAGAGCAGACCTCGGTCTACCAGGGCCAAGACCTCGGAAATGGTCACCTGGATTTGTTTAACGACAAGCTCTTGGATGTCGGGTACTAGCCTCTTGCTTTACTTACTTGTTATCTTTCTTATTCTGATATTAAAAATGCCTTGGCATTTAATTAAGCTTTTGGTGAGCTTTTAATCCTAAACTATCTCCAAAAGAAAATGATTTCAGAAATTCTAAAACATGATAGTAGCATGGGAGGAAACTAATTCCAGCAACCTAAATCATGGTAACTCAGCTGAAATACGCAGAAATAGCATGGCAACAGCATAGAATTTCTACACAGCAAGTTTTAAAGGAAACTTAGCATATTGTTCTGCACATTACAGTAACTAGCATGCATATTCAAACAAAGAAGCTGAGCATGTCAAATTCTAAAGGAAAGCTAACATAGAGTGTCTCTTGGTGCAGGAAATTCCAAAAACCTGCTAATCTGAAACCACATGAATCTCAGAAGATGTTTATATGCAAACTCAGCAAAGGGCCTATAACACAAAACTAACTTGGAGCTAATCCGAAAGTTTTGGCACAGCTAAAGACCCAAAACAAGGAAACAACCCTTAACATAACAATTCAACATCCTAATGCCTTAGAGGGGGTTTGGCATAGACACTTTGGCACAACTCAGGGGTCCAAACAGCCACCTTAAAACCCTAATTCATTCTCCCAATTCGGCACAGCATGGGATACAATCCATCCCTAGCATGAATCAAGTTTCGGCACAAGGGAGCCCTAGAGTAAAACTCAACAAGGAAATCAAGCGTACGGAGCAACTCCTACCACAGGTGAGTAGTACTTACTTGCTTTCTTGGACTTACAATCGGAGAAGAGGCCTCTAGGGTTTCGGCTAGCTTCAAATCTCGACGTTCCTTTGTGTCCGCATGCTCCCTTCGACGAGAGAAGCTCGGGTCCAAGAGGAGCTCACGGCAGTGTCCTTGTCCGACCGCCGGAGGCGAAGCCCGAGCCGCGGCTGCGATTTCGCCCGAGAGGAAGCCGACGCCGCGAGAGAGGAAGGGATCGCGAGATTAGGTCACGGGAATAATTCCCTTCTCCCCTTCACTTATCCCTTTTATAACCTAGGTCTAACTTTTCCCTTTACTATGACTTATATATGTCCTGCTTCATACTTATTAACAAACCGCGCGTAGCCCAGTTAGTTGGCTGCGTCCGGTTAGGTCGGGTTCGGCCGGAGGTCTTGGGTTCGAGTCTCACCTTCAACGGTTTTTGTCCAAACTTCTTCCTTTTTGTAACCCTACCAAACGACCTCCAAAAATTACGTAAAAATACTCTAAAAATTCCTAAAAATCTTTAGAATATTTTAAAAGTATTTCCAAATATTTTTATGGACTTTTAGAACTTGAAATAGGGAAAATTGGGTCGTTACATAATATAAAAGATTATCGTATCCACAGGGACTGGAATAAGCACTAGAAATGTCTCAATGCGAATTAGCTAAACAACTATCCAATTGTTTCAAATGCAAAGTGAAGGTAAACAAATCTAATATTAAAGATCAACAAACAAGAGTTTAGTGTTTTGGGTTATGATAAAGGGAGATTCTAGGAGTTTCGGTTTCTTTGTAAGATTTCTTGAATGTAAATGGTTCACCAATTCTTATCCCTCAATTGCCAAACACTTGTAGAAAGTTGTCGGTTCTCTCTTGCAATAGATAACCGGCTAAGGACTGAGAAATGTATCTAAATATGATCAATTAGACGTGAACCTACGTTGTCCTTACACAGAAGCGCACCTATTACTATGCCTTCCTCGGATATCAACATAGAAGCCCACAACTTATTAATCTATCAAGATACAAGAAACTAATCACAAGATCCATCCTACTCTCTTGAATATTCCTATTTCCTCTTCAAGATTATCTCTCAAACGTCCTTACACGGGCTTGCACCTGTCACGTGGATCCCTCGGATGATCAAGTGAGAGTTTATCTTTACAAAGTCCACAAGAAATCCAAACAATCAATCAAGAATGAGAATTAAGCACAAATCACCATTAATCATTCAAGATCTAATTGATACAAGCAAGACAATGTCATTGAAACAAGAAAATGGCAAATCCATAAGAGATTACCTCAATCCATCATACAAATACTCCCTTAATCCTAGAATACAAGATCTACTCCATGAATCGACGAAGAATACCCGAAGAAATAAAGATTACATGCATTTCTTAAATCCCCAATCCAAGAAACCAAGAAAAGGGGGAAAGAGAAAACTTATCTACGAAGAAGCCTCGTCTTCGGATCCAATCCTCGCTCCGGAGTCGAAATCGTCAAGAACTCCCCTCGAATCGCCCAGAAATCCTCCCAAGAATGGGAGGATACCACCAAATCTTGCCTTCTCCCAAAGGGGGAGAGATCCCCTTTCAATTCATGAAGGAGGGTTTAAATAGAGGAGGAAATCGGGCGCCACACGGCCCCGTGACATGGCCGTGTGAGATTCACACGACCATGTCCTTTTCCTTCTTTGCCAAAGCTGCATGGCCGTGTGACTCCACACGGCCAGGACCCTTCTGTTCTCTGGAAATGCTACACGGCCGTGTGGTGCACACGGCCACCACCTGCTTGGCCTCTGGAAACCTCACACGGCCGTGTAGATCTACACGGCCATGTAAGGCATCTGCTCTAATTTCTTCAAATCAAGACACGGCCGTGTGAGATTCACACGGCCATGTCCTCTTCCCTTCCTGTTAAAACTACACGGCCGTGTGTGGTACACGGCCTGATGCTCTCTCCCTTCAATTCCTTCCAAGCTTGCCCGAGGACGCATAATCTTCACCAATTTCGACTCCTGTGTACAGAAAATGCACAAAAAGCAGATCTCCGAACCAAAAGAGTAAATATGCTAAAAGGAAAGCTGGAAGTATAAAAATGCATGGATCAAGCATGCTCAAAGTATGTAAATGTGCGTAAAAACATGCATAAAAGAGTATATAATCTACGCACATCAACGTTCGATCTTGAAGAAGTTCAAGATGTGGACCTTAGCACTAAAGCCTCGATGGAAGTTGAACTGGAACCACAAAGTGTTGTGGATGATGTTGTTCCACAAGGAGTTGAGGAACCACAACCAGTTCGAGTAGATCTACCTCTTCGCAGATCTGATAGGGTACGTCATCAGCCTGAGAGATACTCATTTCTCTTGTCTGACCATAATGACATTATGCTCATTGAGGATGAGCCTACCTCCTATCAGGAAGCTGTGATGAGACCAGATTCCAAGAAATGGCTAGAGGCCATGAGATCCGAGATGGAATCCATATACACTAACCAAGTATGGATTTTGGTTGATCCACCTGAAGGGGTCAAACCCATTGGGTGTAAGTGGGTCTTTAAGAGAAAGACTGACATGGATGGACTTATTTATAAGGGTCGCTTGGTAGCTAAAGGTTTCAAGCAAATTCATGGTATTGACTATGATGAAACCTTTTCTCCAGTAGTGATGTTTATGTCCATTCGGATCATGCTTGCTATTGCAACGTACCACGATTATGAGATCTGGCAGATGGATGTCAAAACCGCGTTTTTGAATAGAAACCTGCTCGAGGATGTGTACCTGACACAACGTGAGGGTTTTGTAGATCCACAACATACTGGCAGAGTATGCAAGCTGCATAGGTCCATTTATGGACTAAAGCAAGCTTCTCGGAGCTGAAATCTTCGATTCGATGATGCAATCAAAGAGTTTGATTTCATCAAGAATGAAGATGAACCTTGTGTCTACAAGAAAATTGTAGGGAACACAGTTGTCTTCCTTATATTGTATGTGGATGACATACTACTCATTGGGAAAGACATCCATATGTTGCAGTCTGTCAAGACTTGGTTAGGGACTTGTTTCTCAATGAAGGACTTAGGTGAAGCATCCCGTATTCTAGGCATACAGATCTATAGAGATAGATCTACGAGATTGCTTGGCCTATGTTAGAGTACATACATTGACAAGGTATTACTTCGGTTTGCCATGCAGAACTCCAAGAAGGGATTTCTGCCGATGTCACATGGTGTGAGTCTTTCAAAGACTCAAAGTCCTTCTTCTAGAGAGGAGAGACACTGCATGGATCAGATCCCTTATGCTTTAGCCATAGGATCTATCATGTACGTCATGTTATGTACTCGTCCTGATGTCTCGTATACTTTGAGCATGACGAGCAGATACCAGTCAGATCCAGGTGAAAGTCACTGGATAGCGGTCAAGAATATCTTAAGTACTTGAGAAGGACTAAAGAATATTTCTTGATATATGGAGGCAATGACGAGCTACCTACAAAGGGTTACAGTGATGCTAGCTTCCAAACTAATCAGGATGATTATCGATCACAGTCTGGGTTCATGTTTTGCATAAATGGTGGTGCTGTGAGCTGGAAGAGTTCGAAACAGGACACAGTTGCTGATTCTACAATAGAGGCTGAGTATATTGCTGCATCAGAAGCAGCAAAGGAGGCAGTTTGGATCCGCAAGTTCATTACTGAGCTTGGGGTGGTTCCTAGCATAGGTGATCCCATAGATCTCTATTGTGACAACAATGGAGCAATAGCACAGGCTAAGTAACCTCGCTCACACCAACGGACCAAACACATACTACGGCGCTTCCATCTTATTCGAGAGATCATCGATAGAGGAGATGTGAAGATTTGCAGAGTACCCACTGAGGATAACATCGCAGATCCCTTGCCCAAGGCTTTGGCACAGAGAAAGCATGATGGTCACACTAGGTCATTGGGCCTTAGAGCCTATACTGATTGGCACTAGTGCTAGTGGGAGATTATTAGTTAGAGCCCTAGAGCCAATCATTTGATGATTGTAGTATGGACTCGTTGTATCATATTCTTATGTATATATAAAGGCATTTGTTTATAGTTATTATGCTTACTTGTATTGGTGCCAAATAACTAAGCATAATAGCGTCCTTGAGTAGAAGGTTCTTACCTATATCAATCGATTAATTGAATCGATAGTGAGATGATATAGGGAACACTACTCTTAATCATTCCTAGTCAAGTATTAACATACAGGGACAATGTTAATGCGACGAGACTAGCATGTAGGTCAACTCCATGACTTGATCTCACAAGTCATGGATATGGAGATATCAAGTTGACACATGGGTATGCATTGGAGAATGTATACTGAATGACCCGCCATGAGAAAGTATCATGGATCGTGATATGAGTGTCATATACTTTTTCATGTGGCTATTAGTATGACTATTAGTCCTTGGACCTGAAGTCACCATGGTTCCCTACATAAGGAGTTACATACTTTGGCTTCGTCAAACGTCACCCGTAACTTGGTGGACTATAAAGGTGATTACTGGGTATGTAACAAATTATGCGGAGGGATGTGAGTAATGTAGATGGGATATATCCCTCCTATATGATGGGAGTGAGATCATTATTCTTGATAGAGTAAGACCACTAAGTGCATGGTCATGCCCAAATGAATAAATATGAGATGTTGAGATCATTTGATTGAGTGAGTCTACTTGGGATTTAAGATTTAGATTGATTAGAGGATGACACGATCTATGCCTCATATTGATCAATCTAGATGTCAAGGATAGAAGGACACTTGTCATATATTGTGAAGGGTCACAACTAGTAGTCACAAGGTGATGTTGGATCTCAACATTCTTGTAACTTGGGTAGTAATGATGTGTTGCTAGATACTGCTCATTACTTATGCTTCTAAATGGGTTTAGGAGCATTGCCAACATTGCAAGAACCTATAGGGTCACACACAAAGGGCAATTAGATGGAGATTAGGTTCATATGATGAACCAAGAAGATTAGGTTCATGTGATGACCCAAATTGGATTAAGAGTAATCTAAAGTAAACTAATTGAGTTGGACTCAATTTTGTTCATGTGTTAAATGAGTCTAATTTGGACTTAGACTCATTGAGCCAATTTAATTCAATGAATAGAGATTCATTAAATTAAAAATTGACATGAACCAATGGTTAGATTTGATCAACCATGAGAGAAAGTGGTCAAGTTTGACTTGACTTGAGAGGAAGATGAAAGGACAAGTTTGACTTGACCATTGCCACCTCATTTGTGAGTTGGCATTGAGTGGACTAATTATGATGTGCCACATCATCAAGGCTAGCACATGTGTGTGTCACCTCATGAGGGAGATCAAGAGTTGTGACTCTTGATATCCCATGGAGGTTTAAAAGCCTTCTTGAAGTGGCCGACCACTTAACTCAATGGTGAGTTTCATTTTGATTTTGTAACCTCCTTCTTCTTCCTCCTCTCATCTTCTTCTCCCTCTCCTTCACCTTGGCCGAACCTTCAAAGGTGCTAGCACACCTTTTGTTTAGTTTTTTCTCCACCTAATCGTTCATGTGGATACGTATAGAGGAGTGTCCACTTGAACACTCTCGAGATCCGACAAACTTGGACGAGCGGGATAAGCGAAGGGCTTCGCATCAAGGGTAATCTCTCTACAATGTAGATCTAGAGTAGATCTAGGTTTAGAAACTTGTACACGTAAAGTTTTTGAAATTATTTTCTTCGCACGGATCTGGTGGCATGGGATTTCGAGGTTTCCGCAACACAAAAAGCAGTTTTTACGGCTCGAAAATCCCAACACAAAGAACTTTGGAGCTTTAATTCGTTAGAGTAGCAGAGCGTTGTTGTAGCGTTTGTAGCAGCACACGGAAGAGCACAGGTTGTTCTGTTCGAGATGCTTTTCGACTGCTTCCGAGGCTCCTTTTTATAGCTTCTGTGAAGCTGATCCAGATCCCCAAGCTTCGGGATCAGGCTTGACCCGAGGCGGATCGGTCGACCGATCCCTACGATCGGTCGACCGATCCCTACGATCGGTCGACCGATCAGATGGTCTTCTCCCATCCGATCTGCTCGCTCCGCTTTGATCTGGTCAAGTCTCATCCTCGGTTCGGTCGACTGATCCCCTCGTTCGGTCAACCGATCAGCTCCTCTAACCCGATCAACCTAGCCTGATCCAGTCGATGCTGGTCCTTGGTTGGGTCGACCGATCCTCTGGTCGAGCCTGGTCCAATCTCTGGAAGTTTGATATGCTGGCTTGGTGGTTCAGTCGACCGATCCCAATGTTTGGTCGACCGATCCCGGCCAGACCTAACCCTACATAAAAATTTTAGTTCCTGCAAAATAGAGTTAGAACACAACGATAATATTTAGAAATAAATTTGATAGTCTCCAGACTGTCTGGGTCTGAATTCGGATTTCCGATCCGAAAACCCTAGGTCAACCCGATGCCTACTGTTCCCTCTGTGGGGAACGTGTCCTCACCTTGTAACAGCCCGCCCCCTCCTACTAGTGGAGACGGTGTTACTTTCTTCATACATAACGTACGTACATAAATTTCTAAACAGCGGAAGTAATCGTTCATTTTTTTTTCATCACAACTGATCATACTAGCATGCTCAACATAGTTACAAACTTAAAGAGTCATAATATCCATATCTTAACATAAGCATAAGTAAAGTGATCTTGCAAGTCATCAACATAAAATAAGCATAGTTCATATCAATCCTAAATCAACATAAGCAGGTCTTTCTTTTTTTAGCCAAGCCACCACCACACACATCTCCTGCCCCTCCTGCTGCTCCTTTAGTTTATCCATCTTTTGCCTTTATCTGTGGTACAAGGAAAGTAATTATAAGCACACAAGGCTTAGTGAGATCCTTTCCTACACACAAAAACCATATGTCATAACATAATCATTCAACATAATACAGATAGCATGGACATACAGAACATCTAAACCACATATTTTGTAAGAGTAATCATTTCACATATCATAGCATACATGAACATCATATCATAGCATGGATGTAAATGGAACTCATACCATAGCAAAAATGGAAATCATATCATGGCATAAATGAAAAATCATATCATAGCATAAAGGAAACATCATAGCATGAAGGAGCATCATAGCATGACATATGAAAGCATCAGGTCATATCATATCATATCATAAAAGGAAATAAGCATCATGACATATCCTATCATAGCATAAAGAATATCATATCATAGCATAAATGTAAGCATCATATCATATCATTTCATAACCATACATGCAAGATGTCCTTTAAAACATGGGTAATGTCATGTGCAAGATGCTTTTCAAAAACATGCTTCATGTCATGGTGCTAGATGTCTTAAAAACAATATAATATAGTAATTGATAATAATCTCAACATGAGGGGCCCGGCTTAGTACCACATACATACATAAATGCGCGCATCCTAAGTAGACCCAAGGTAGCTAGTCTTGAACCTACTAGGAAACTAGGCCCGTAGCCCGACCTAGGGGCACGTAAGGAGCCCACTCTTTACTAGGCCCGTACTTCGACCTAGGGGCACATAAGGAGCCCACCCTTTTGGTACAAGCCATATAAAGTAAAATAACATGTCATATAATCATAGTATATCATGTTCATGTCATTCATAGCATATCATGTACATGTCATCCATAGCATATCATGTTCAAGTCATTCATAATTCATCATGTTCATGTCATTCATAACTTAACTTAGGATGAAGAGTGCTCTTAGTCCCACTTGATAGGGAAGCAACTCTTAGGCCTTTCACTTAACATATCATAAAAAGTGCTCTTAGTCCCACTTGATAGGGAAGCAACTCTTAGGCCTTTATATTGTCATTTCATAAGCATACATACTTGAGCATATAGCACATCATAGGAGATCTTTTAAATGCATGATTCATAAGCATACATAAATGAGCATATATCATATCATGGGAACATAATCATGCATGACACATAAGTTAACATCTCCTAAATCATATCATGGCATGTGAAGCACACAAAGGGTCATAATTGCGTCTCAATCATCAATCCCTCATTGGTGGCCGAACCATGCAAGGGATCACCTAAGTTGCAAGCAATCATATAAACATATGAACCTAAACCAATTTCATAACATTTATCATAAGGAACATCATAAGCATATTTAGTTTAGGTTCTAAGCTTCCTAGGTTCACAATTTATGATGTGGCCGAAACATGCAAAGGTCTAAACCTAGGTTACAAGGAATCATATAAACATATGAACCCTAAACCAATTTCATAACATTTATCATAAGGAACATCGTAAGCATATTTAATTTAGGTACTAAGTTTCCTAAGTCTAAACTCATGATGTGGCCGAAAGTCATGAAGAGTGGAATTAAATTCTAAACCAACCACAAGCATAAGAAGATCATGGTAACTTCATATTGTAACGCCCCGCCCCTTCCTGCTTAAGCTGACGGGGGTTACTTATCTTTTCTTCTTAAAACAGCGGAAGTCTTATCTATAGTATATTTTTTTTTTCTTTAAACTTTTCTTTTACTTTTCAAATCATCATCACTAACTACCTATCATATGAGTCACATAACATGCTTAACATAAATTTAAAGCATAATACTAAAGAGCATGATGAAGTGCCATAGAGTCATAAAAGAACAACATGAACATAATTCTTATTAACTAGAAGCAGGTCATTCTCTTTAGCCAAGTCACTACTACACACGTCCTTCTTGCCCCCTCCTGCTGCTCCCTTAGTACATCCATTCTTTGCCCTTATCTGTGGTACAAGGAAAGTAAGCTGTGAGCACTCAAGGCTCAGTAAGATCCTTTCCTACTCACAAAAACCGTATAGCATAAATAAAACTTCAAGGCATAAAGCATAAAGACAACTCATCATATCATGTATAGAAGCATCATATCATAACATAATCGTAAGGTATCATGGCATATCCTAATAAAGTCATAAAGTGCATTCTAGCATAACATAATCATGATCATAACATATCATAACATAATCATAAAGTTCATCCTAACATAACATAACGTAATCATAAGCATCATGGTATATCGTAACATAATCATAAGGTGTTATGTGAGATGACTTTCAAAAACATGATTCATGCAATAATATATGTAACATGTCCTTTGAAAACTTATTACTTACATACTTAAACATAATCATAATCATAACATGGTTAGGGCCCCGGCTTGTACCACATACATAAATGCGCGCGTCCTATGTAGGTCCAAGGTAGCAAATCTTGAACCCTACAAGGCAGACATATTAGGCCCGTTTCTTAGTCCATCGACCTAGGGGCACTTAGGAGCTCATCCCTAACGAGGCCCGTTTCTTAGTCCATCCACCCCGGGACGCTTATGGAGCCCACCCTTGGTACAAGCCATATAAAGTAAGTAGCATGTCATACATATCATGGTTCTTATCATTTCATGCACGTCGTATTTCTTATCATATCATACCATATAGAATTTGGGCACACAGCTCATCATAATGGTATGTGAAATTTGGGCACACAGCACATCATAAATACATGCATAGTTTGGGCACACAGCTCATCATAAATAGCATGCAAACTTGGGCACACAGCTCATCATAAATATCATGCATAAATTGGGCACACAGCTCATCATAAACAACACACAGCATAGCATAAGGGTTACCGGCATGTATAGATTATAAGTGTGCATAATTAAACATAGGAGCATAGCAAGCTCAAAAAACATGGCATATAAGATACATGCGAAACATATTTAGATTTCTAACCCTAATGTCTTATAGTGGCCGAAACATATAGTTGGGTTTTAGGTAAAAACCCCATACCAACATGCGAACCCTAAACAAGTATCATTTAATATACCATAAGAAAACACCATGAGCAAGTTTAGGTAGAGTTCTAGGTTTCTTAAGCTTACAACTTATCATGGTCGAACCTTATCAAGCATACATTGGGTTAAAAATTATCATTCAAGCTTGTGATATCTAAACAAATTCCGTAGTAAATATTACAAGGAACATCATGAGCATAATTAGGTTAGGTTCCAAGTTTTCTAGACCTTTAGACTTGTTGTGGCCGAAACCTATAGGGTTTGGAACTAGGTTTCAAGTGTCATAAAAACATGAGAACCTTAAACAACTTTCATAGCAATTATTTCTAGGAACAACATGAGCATAGTTGAGTTAGGTTCTATGTTTCCTAGGCCCTTAAACATAATGTGGCTGAAACTTGTAGGGCTTAAAGCTAGGGTTCAAGTGTCATAAAAGCATGAGAACCTTAAACAACTTTCATAGCAATTTTTTCAAGGAACAACATGAGCATAGTTGAGTTAGGTTCTAAGTTTCCTAGGCCCTTAAACATAATGTGGCCGAAACTTGTAGGGCTTAAAGCTAGGGTTCTAGTGTCATAAAAGCATGAGAACCTTAAACAACTTTCATAGCAATTATTTCAAGGAACAACATGACCATAGTTGAGTCAGGTTCTAAGTTTCCTAGGCCCTTAAACATAGTGTGGCCGAAACTTGTAGGGCTTAAAGCTAGGGTTCAAGTGTCATAAAAGCATGAGAACCTTAAACAACTTTCATAGCAATTATCTCAAGGAACAACATGAGCATAGTTGAGTTAGGTTCTAAGTTTCTTAGGCCCTTAAACATAATGTGGCCGAAACTTGTAGGGCTTAAAGCTAGGGTTCAAGTGTCATAAAAACATGAGAACCTTAAACAACTTTCATAGCAATTATTTCAAGGAACAACATGAGCATAGTTGTGTTAGGTTTTAAGTTTCCTAGGCCCTTAAACATAATGTGGCTGAATACATATGAGCATGGAATGAAGTTAAATCATCATATGAGCATAACAAGCTAACAACTTCCTCATCATGAGGCACCTATCATAAATCAATAATAAAAGACATGCTTGGTTTGAGTCTTAGCTTACCTATTTTTTTTTTTATTCATGTTTATCTGAGAGTCTTAGGGGTGAGATTCTAAGTTCTAATCAACATTCTAGCATATGAACATGAGATAAATCCCTACCATAAAATACATTTCACAAGGAACATATTGAGCATGTCAAAATTTAGATCTTTACGTTTCCTAGGTCCTTCTTTTTGGTCTTATCTTGGCTGAAATTCTTCATGAGGTTTTTCTTAGATTTTTATGTAACCAAATCTCATAGAGCACACAAAAGTTATTGTACCACAGGTGAGGGAAACTTACAACCTTTCGCTTGTGGTTTTTCTTAAGAAGAAAAGTATCCTAAGTGCCAAGGAAGGAGAAAGCTTCTTCTTCTTGTACCTCCTTTTGCTTCTTTTTGCTTGGAAGGGATAGAACTTGGAGGCTTCTTCTCGGAAATTAGTTTTCTTGGAGAAGAACTTAACTTAGCTATTGGAATGAGGAGAGGGAAGGGGTTCTTGGTTCGGTGAAGAATGAAGAAGGAGGAAGGCGGAAGAAAGAAAAGTACTTAATCTCTTGTTTTTCTTCTCCCAATCTATTTATTCCTTTTGCAATGAAACATGTCTTCATTCATTCCCTCAACTCCTCTTTTCCCTCATTCCTTTAATTCCCATGAAAATAGAGAGAGAGGGAGGGAAGTAGGCAATTCATCTTTTGCTTGCTCCTTTTCTTAACCAAGAGGAAAAGAAGGTAAGCAACTTGGTTTTCTCTTGCTCTTTTGCTTAGTTTTATTGTTATTTTCTTCTCACTTTCAACTAAAATTCCATTCTTTTCTATCCATATATTATTCATTATCCTAGTGGTTATCATACAATCAATTTATATCCATTATTTGTGGGAGGTTCAAGGTTCAATCCTTGATTTTGCCACAAAACCTTTACTAAGGGTACTTCTTTGTTCCTTAATCTTTTGACGTCTTGATCCAATATCTGAATTGGTCGGCTCTCGTTGGTTAGGTCCTCTTGTACTTGTACTGCCCGTGGTTCAATCACTTGGTCGGTGTTCGGAATGCATTTCTTCAGCATCGAAACGTGGAACACGTTGTGAATAGCTGGCATCTCTTGAGGCAGCTCTATTTCGTAAGCTACTTTGCCGATTCTTTTCAAAACTCGGTATGGTCCCACATAATGCGGGCTTAGCTTACCCTTTTTACCAAACCTCATTGCTCCTTTCATAGGAGCTACTTTGAGAAATATTGAGTCCCGACACTGAATTCCAATGGCCTTCGTCGCTTATCCGCATAGTTCTTTTGTCGACTCTAAGCAGTTTCTATTCGTTGGCGGATGTTCTGTATAGCACGGGTGGTGTTATCAATGAACTCGGTTTGAAATCCCGTCTCTTTCTTTTCACCGCCTTCGTACCAACATATAGGGGATCTACATTTCCTCCCGTACAGAGCCTTGTAAGGTGTCAT
This sequence comes from Zingiber officinale, assembly GCF_018446385.1. Classification (NCBI taxonomy): domain Eukaryota; kingdom Viridiplantae; phylum Streptophyta; class Magnoliopsida; order Zingiberales; family Zingiberaceae; genus Zingiber; species Zingiber officinale. Next base: position 54,644,672 of record NC_056006.1, on the reverse strand, counting down.
CCCAATAGTAGCCTGGTAACTATTGTTGTAGGTGAATTCTGCCAGGCATAAATATCGGTTCCAGCTCCCCTTGAAGTCTAATGCGCATGCCCATAACATATCTTCTAACACTTGATTAACCCTTTTCTGTTTGTCCGTCGGTCTGAGGGTGAAATGCAGTACTGAATAATAGCTTCGTACCAAGAGCCTTCTGGATGCATTCCCAGAAATGTGAAACGAAACGACCATCTCTGTCTGAAATGATGGTCTTAGGAATCCCATGTAGCCTAACGATTTCCTTGACATATAATTGAGCCAATTGCTCAATCGAATAAGTCATTTTGATTGCTAGAAAATGGGCGGATTTGGTTAATCTATCCATAATTACCCATATGGTGTCATAGCCGTTGGTTGTCTTGGGTAATCCTACTATAAAGTCCATAGAGATATCTTCCCATTTCCATTCTAGAATTTGGACATGCTACAGTAATCCTCCCGGTCTCTGATGTTCTGCTTTAACCCTCTAACAGGTCAGGCAGGTACCGACATACTGAGCCACATCTCTTTTCATACCCGATCACCAAAATTTCTTTTTCCAAATCTTGGTACATTTTGGTGGATCCAGGGTGCATTGCATAGGGCGTTGAATGAGCTTTCTCTAGTATCCTTCTTCACAACTCTGGAGCCCCGGGAATACATAATCGATCCCTGAGGTGTAATATTCCATTGTTCGCGATCCGGAATCCGTCATTCTTTCCTTCTAGGGTTTCTTGTTTAATCCTTTGGAGACTTTGGTCACTGGTTTGTTTCTCTAGTAGATTATCGAATAATGTGGGTGTTATGGTCATGGTAGAGAGCTGCTCGGACATATTTTCAATCAATTGACTCGTAATATCTCTCGGTTTCCCAATAATTTCGAACACTGGTTCGCCTTCAGCATCAGATATAACTTTAGCATATTGACTACAAGTAGGTAACTGACCTGTGACGACAGTCGAGGCGCCCGCTACATCTTCTTTAGTAAGCGAGAAAACCCTGGCGTTTGTTGTAGTTGGCGGGGCTTCCAATCTCCCTTGGCTAATCGGTGTTCCTTCAATAGTAGCTTGCATCTGATGTAGTTGTGAGGGGGTACTCTTGTTCTGGTTGTTCTGCTGGGGTGGTACCTGAAATCGGTTAGTGCAGTCTCTGGCAAGATGTCCTTCCCCTCCGCAATTATAGCACCTTCTTGTACCCTTGTGACAAACTTCGGAATGTAGCTTTCCACAAATAGGGCACTGGGGGTATTTCGGTTGCTTATTCACTGAGTCATCTTTTGCATTGTCCCATTGTTTCCTTTTTCCGGTAGAGGTCCCTTTCTAGCTTGTTTTGCTACCTGAGGGTCTCTGTCCTTCTGTTCGGGCATGACTCTTATTCTCGTTCATCGCTTTCTGATAATGTTCTGTGATCAGGGCACTGCTGACCAATTCCTCTGTAGTCTGCTATTTATTAACTCCGCCGGCCACGTTCAGTGCTATCTCGGGTTGAAGCGTCTTCAGTATCAGTTTGACCCTTTCTCTTTCCGTGCGAACCAAATCTGGACATAGGCGTGCCAAACGGTTGAAGCGTTTTACTGCTTCATTCACTGATAGGTCACCTTGCCGAAACTCGGTGAATTCGTCGTAGTGCCGATTCGTCACTTGCATATGGAAGAACTCCTCGAAGAACTCTGTCTCGAAGTCCATCCAGTTCATCAGATTAATCTGTCTCTTTGCCTTTACTCTTTCCCACCACATCCTTGCGTCTCAGAAAAAACAGAATGATACACATTTGATCTTTTCCACTACGGGCCAGTCCAGTAATTCCACTATGTTTTCCACTGTCTTGAACCAGGCCTGAGAGTCCCATGGCTCGCAAGTACCTGAGAAATTTTTCGGCTTCAGCCTTAGCCACTGTATCAAGTAGGTCTCCTGTCTGACCACTTGGGCAGGGGCTATCGGTGGTACTGGTGCAACTACTGGGATGATGGGCACGACATTTTGATTTACTAGCGAGGTGGCAGGATTTTCTTGCTGACCCATCAAAGTCGTGATCAGCTGTTGTTGCTCCGTGATCTGACACTGGAGGTCGGTAATTACCTGAGTCAGATCTGGTGGAGTTACTGTCTCGTCTGCACGGGTAGTACGTCTCCTAGCCATGCTTATCTTCATTCAATAACAATAAATTATCGTTATTTCTATCCAGGCTAAAATAAGATCGTTATTATTCCTATCCTGCCATCATGCATACCTAAACTAGAATTGTGACTTAACATCATAAAAAAAAAAACAAAATAAGAAATCATGCATAATCTTAAAGCATCATAGAAGAATTAATTTAAGCATATAGATTCTTACTTGGAGTGTCAGGATGGAGGCTTGACATGTGTGTAGTGAAAAGGCTAAACCTGGCTCTGATACCAAACTGTAACGCCCCGCCCCTTCCTGCTTAAGCTGACAGGGGTTACTTATCTTTTCTTCTTAAAACAGTGGAAGTCTTATCTATAGTATATATTTTTTTTTCTTTAAACTTTTCTTTTACTTTTCAAATCATTTTCACTAACTACCTATCATATGAGTCACATAACATGCTTAACATAAATTTAAAGCATAATACTAAAGAGCATGATGAAGTGTCATAGAGTCATAAAAGAACAACATGAACATAATTCTTATTAACTAGAAGCAGGTCTTTCTCTTTAGCCAAGTCACGACTACACACGTCCTTCTTGCCCCCTCCTGCTGCTCCCTTAGTACATCCATTCTTTGCCCTTATCTGTGGCACAAGGAAAGTAAGCTGTGAGCACTGAAGGCTCAGTAAGATCCTTTCCTACTCACAAAAACCGTATAGCATAAATAAAACTTCAAGGCATAAAGCATAAAGACAACTCATCATATCATGTATAGAAGCATCATATCATAACATAATCGTAAGGTATCATGGCATATCCTAATAAAGTCATAAAGTGCATTCTAGCATAACATAATCATGATCATAACATATCATAACATAATCATAAAGTTCATCCTAACATAACATAACGTAATCATAAGCATCATGGTATATCGTAACATAATCATAAGGTGTTATGTGAGATGACTTTCAAAAACATGATTCATGCAATAATATATGTAACATGTCCTTTGAAAACTTATTACTTACATACTTAAACATAATCATAATCATAACATGGTTAGGGCCCCGGCTTGTACCACATACATAAATGCGCGCGTCCTATGTAGGTCCAAGGTATCAAGTCTTGAACCTTATAAGGCATACATACTAGGCCCGTTTCTTAGTCCATCGACCTAGGGGCACTTAGGAGCTCATCCCTAACGAGGCCCGTTTCTTAGTCCATCGACCCCGGGACGCTTATGGAGCCCACCCTTGGTACAAGCCATATAAAGTAAAGTAGCATGTCATACATATCATGGTTCTTATCATTTCATGCACGTCGTATTTCTTATCATATCATACCATATAGAATTTGGGCACACAGCTCATCATAATGGTATGTGAAATTTGGGCACACAGCACATCATAAATACATGCATAGTTTGGGCACACAGCTCATCATAAATAGCATGCAAACTTGGGCACACAGCTCATCATAAATATCATGCATAAATTGGGCACACAGCTCATCATAAACAACACACAGCATAGCATAAGGGTTACCAGCATGTATAGATCATAAGTGTGCATAATTAAACATAGAAGCATAGCAAGCTCAAAAAACATGGCATATAAGATACATGGGAAACATACTTAGATTTCTAACCCTAATGTCTTATAGTGGCCGAAACAAATTGTTGGGTTTTAGGTAAAAACCTCATACCAACATGCGAACCCTAAACAAGTATCATTTCATATACCATAAGAAAACACCATGAGCAAGTTTAGGTAGAGTTCTAGGTTTCTTAAGCTTACAACTAATCATGGCCGAACCTTATCAAGCATACATTGGGTTAAAAATTATCATTCAAGCTTGTGAACTCTAAACAAATTCCATAGTAAATATTACAAGGAACATCATGAGCATAATTAGGTTAGGTTCCATGTTTTCTAGACCTTTAGACTTGTTGTGGCCGAAACCTATAGGGTTTGGAACTAGGTTTCAAGTGTCATAAAAACATGAGAACCATAAACCACTTTCATAGCAATTATTTCAAGGAACAACATGAGCATAGTTGATTTAGGTTCTAAGTTTTCTAGGCCCTTAAACATAATGTGGCTGAAACTTGTAGGGCTTAAAGCTTGGGTTCAAGTGTCATAAAAGCATGAGAACCTTAAACAACTTTCATAGCAATTATTTCAAGGAACAACATGAGCATAGTTGTGTTAGGTTCTAAGTTTTCTAGGCCCTTAAACAAAATGTGGCCGAAACTTGTAGGGCTTAAAGCTAGGGTTCAAGTGTCATAAAAGCATGAGAACCTTAAACAACTTTCATAGCAATTATTTCAAGGAACAACATGAGCATAGTTGAGTTAGGTTCTAAGTTTCCTAGGCCCTTAAACATAGTGTGGCCGAAACTTGTAGGGCTTAAAGCTAGGGTTCAAGTGTCATAAAAGCATGAGAACCTTAAACAACTTTCATAACAATTATCTCAAGGAACAATATGAGCATAGTTGAGTTAGGTTCTAAGTTTCCTAGGCCCTTAAACATAATGTTGCCGAAACTTGTAGGGCATAAAGCTAGGGTTCAAGTGTCATAAAAACATGAGAACCTTAAACAACTTTCATAGCAATTATTTCAAGGAACAACATGAGCATAGTTGGGTTAGGTTTTAAGTTTCCTAGGCCCTTAAACATAATGTGGCCGAATACATATGAGCATGGAATGAAGTTAAATCATCATATGAGCATAACAAGTTAACAACTTCCTCATCATGAGGCACCTATCATAAATCAATAATAAAAGACATGCTTGGTTTGAGTCTTAGCTTACCTATTCTTTTTTTTTTATTCATGTTTATCTGAGAGTCTTAGGGGTGAGATTCTAAGTTCTAATCAACATTCTAGCATATGAACATGAGATAAATCCCTACCATAAAGTACATGTCACAAGGAACATATTGAGCATGCCAAAATTTAGATCTTTACATTTCCTAGGTCCTTCTTTTTGGTCTTATCTTGGCTGAAATTCTTCATGAGGTTTTTCTTAGATTTTTATGTAACCAAATCTCATAGAACACACAAAAGCTATTGTACCACAGGTGATGGAAACTTACATCCTTTCGCTTGTGGTTTTTCTTAAGAAGAAAAGTATCCTAAGTGCCAAGGAAGGAGAAAGCTTCTTCTTCTTGTACCTCCTTTTGCTTCTTTTTGCTTGGAAGGGATAGAACATGGAGGCTTCTTCTCGGAAATTAGTTTTCTTGGAGAAGAACTTAACTTAGCTATTGGAATGAGGAGAGTGAAGGGGTTCTTGGTTCGGTGAAGAATGAAGAAGGAGGAAGGAGGAAGAAAGAAAAGGACTTAATCTCTTGTTTTTCTTCTCCCAATCTATTTATTCCTTTTGCCAATGAGACATGTCTTCATTCATTCCCTCAAATCCTCTTTTCCCTCATTCCTTTAATTCCCACAAAAATAGAGAGAGGGAGGGAAGTAGGCAATTCATCTTCTACTTGCTCCTTTTCTAAACCAAGAGGAAAAGATGGTAAGCAACTTGGTTTTCTCTTGCTCTTTTGCTTAGTTTTCTTTTTATTTTCTTCTCACTTTCAACTAAAATTCCATTCTTTTCTCTCCATATATTATTCATTATCCTAGTGGTTATCATACAATCAATTTATCTCCATTATTTGTGGGAGGTTCAAGGTTCAATCCTTGACCTCACCTCTTCTTGTTCTATTTTTGGGTTTCTATTTTCCCTTTTCTCTTATCCTTTTTATTTCTATACTCTAAAGAAAATAATATCCATATACCTATCTTATAATTTCATGGGTGTTACACATATCATATCATAGGGAAGAACATTAGCATGTTAGAGTTGAGTTTAAGCTTGCCTAGGCCTTCAAACCTATCTTGGCCGAAAGTTCAAACATGAAAACCTAGTTCTAAACAACAATAAATCATAAGTACATCAAGTTATCTTCTTATCATTGTTGGTTGCTACTCAGAAATCCCAATGGCTCCACTGCACAAAAATTTTGTACGTGATCTGAACCATTCCTAGCAACCATGTGTTCTTTTAAGTTAAACTTGTATCTCCTGCGGAACTTAACACGTTTGATTCCAAGTTTAACTTATATGTTCCTTTAGGTTTAGATTTGGATCTCCTGCGAAACTTAACACGTTTGATCGAAATCACTTAGGTTATAAATTCAATTAAATATTAGTTTCCAAAATTGGCTTCCAGTACTGCAAGGCGAGGCACTTGGCCTTCTTGGATATGGGAGCAACCACTACCGACTAGACAAAGCCTTTTAAGGAAAGTTAATATTTAATTTCCTTATATAACTCTAGGTTAACCAAAAGGAACAATCAAATCATAAGGAAAAAAGAAAAAGAACACAACATCGAAATTAAATTTGAAAAATAAGAATCGAATGCCTCTTGTATTTGTATTTATAAAAAGAAAAATTAACTAGTATGATGCGGAAATTAATACTAGTTATACCTCTTCCATATATGCTAAAAACCTCGAGATCTTCTGTCGTATCCCTCGCCTCCTCTTGGACGCCGTGTGGGCGACGATCCTCCAAGACGAACACCACCCGGAGAGCTTCTCCTCCTTCTCTAGAATTCGGCCACCACCAGCACAAAGGAGCAAAAGAGAACAAAGGGAAGAGAGGGAGAGGGGCCGGCCACTTGATGCTAACAACACAATATCAATTGTTATGTTTTTCAAGGCCTCCCCTTCCCCCCTTTTTATATTAGTTTCCCAACGGAAAATTGTGGAAAGAGTTTTATAAAAAATTAGACTCATTCCTATTTCCTTTTAATTTTTTTTCTTTTTCTTTCCTTTTAATTAATCAAACCTAGATTGATTTATTAATTAAACTACTATTTGTTGATGTTTTGACCGGCCCCTGCTTGGGCACCAAGCAAGGTGGCCGGCCACTTATTAAAAGGGAAAGAAAGAAAAAAAAATTATAAAATTTTAAAACAAGAAAACTTCTAATAAAATTTTACAAACTCTCTTTTTTTCTAATATAGATATTAAAAGGAAAGTTTTAAAATTTAAAACCAAGTTTTAAAATTTAAAACATCTCTAATAATATTTATTTTTAAAAGAAAGTTTTATAAATTTTACAACTCTCTTTTAAAACCTTGTGGCCTAATTTAAATTAGGAAAATTTTAAAATCTCTCTTTTTACAAATTATAAATATTTGAGGAAATTTTAAAAATTCAAAAACAACATTCCTAATTTAAATATTACGGCTGGCCCCTTTGCCCAAGGCAAGGGCCGGCCACTTCTAAAGAATACGTGGTCGGCCATTGCTTGGTCACCAAGCAATGAACCGGCCCCTTCTTGGACACCAAGATAGGATTTTCTTTGGATGGACTTGAGGCTTTATTGAGGCTACAACAGGGACCTACAATAGAAATTGGTTTTGGCCTTCCGATGAGCTTGAGTATCCCATGCTCGCCCCGAACAAACAACTCAAGTTCATCGATAATAACTCATTCCACTAGAGAGTTATTACCGCACTACTGCACCAATCCCAAATTACATTATGGGCTCCTTCTTATCATGAGTGTGTTAGTCTCCCTGTATTTAAGATTACGAATGCCCACTAATTAAGTGAGTTACTAACAACTCATTTAATTAATATCTAGCTCCAAGAGTAGTACCACTCAACTTTATTGTCATGTTGGACTAGGTCCACCTGCAGGGTTTAACATGGCAATCCTTATGAGCTCCTCTTGGGGACATTCTCAACCTAGATAACTAGGACACAGATTCCTTCTATAATCAACAACACATACTATAAGTAATATCATTTCCCAACTTATCGGGTATATTGATTTATCGAGCTAAACCTCACCCTTTGATAAGTCAAAGAAATAAATATTAAATATACATGCTTGTTATTATATTAGGATTAAGAGCACACACTTCCATAATAACGAAGGTCTAGTTCTTTTACTAAGTCAGTACAAAAAGAACTTACCTAAATGATCCTACTCAATACACTTAAAGTGTATCAGTGTAATTTATTAGTCAAGATAAACTAATACTTAATTACACTACGTCTATTCTGATAGTTTGTTCCTTTCTATCTTAGTCGTGAGCAACTGTTTACAATTTATAGAGAACCGATAACATGATCTTCTAAGTGTGACTCCACACTTCATGTTATCTACTATATAAATTAATTGAACAATTACATTTAACAAATAAATGTAAACATTTGACCAATGTAATTCTTTATTTCAAAATAAATGTGTACAAAAGCTAAACTTTTAAGTATACACTCCAACAATCATATCATAAGGAAGAACATGAGCATGTTAGAGTTGAGTTTAAACTTGCCTAGGCCTTCAAACCTATCTTGGCCGAAAGTTCAAACATGAAAACCTAGTTCTAAACAACATGAAATCATAAGTACATCAAGTTATCTTCTTATCATATCATAAGGAAGAACATGAGCATGTTAGAGTTGAGTTTAAGCTTGCCTAGGCCTTCAAACCTATCTTGTCCGAAAGTTCAAACATGAAAACCTAGTTCTAAACAACATGAAATCATAAGTACATCAAGTTATCTTCTTATCATATCATAAGGGAGAACATGAGCATGTTAGAGTTGAGTTTAAGCTTTCCTAGGCCTTCAAACCTATCTTGGCCGAAACCTAAGATGGGGTTTATCTAATTCCAAGCAACATACAAGCATGAACTCTAAGGAAATATTCATATCTTATCATAAGAAAAATCATAAGCATGTTAGTTTTGAGTTTAAACTTTCCTATACCATTAAACTTTTGATGGTCGAAACCCTAAGGTGGGTTTTATCTAATTCCAAGCAACATACAAGTATGAAACACCAAGGAAATATGCATATCGTATCATAAGAAAATTCATAAGCAAGTTAGTTTTGAGTTTAAGCTTTCCTATGCTTTCAAACTTCTCATAGCAGAATCCTACCAGGACATCCCTAAGGTTTTTTTTTTCTAACCATTCAAGTTTATAGAAAAATCATAAACCAATTGTATCACAGGTGAGGGGATACTCACTTCCTTTTGCTTGGTCTATTCTAAAGAGAAGGTACCCTTGTGGAGAAGAAGAAGAGAGCTCCTCCTTCTAGTATTCCTTTTTGCCCTTCTTGCTTGTAAGAAGTAGATCTTGAGGACTTCTTCTTGTGGTTTAGTTTTCTTAGGGAGAAAACTTAGTTGGATTTTGGAATTTGGGAGAGGGGAGGCTCTAGGTTTCTGCAATGGTGAGGAAGGAGGAAGAAGAAAGGAATAAAAATGGTACTCTCCTTTCTTATTTATCCTTAATGATAAAATAAAGGGAAAATGTCCCTATACATCCCCCTTGATTTCTCAAATCCCTCTCCTCATTAACTCCCATGAAAATTGAAGAAAGAAAGAAAAGAAAAGAAAAGAACACAAGGAGAAGGTAACTTGTCTTTTGCTTATTCTTTTCTTAATCAAGAGAAGAGGAGGTAAGCTACTTGGTTTTCTCTTGTTCCTTTACTTAACTATCTTCTCACTGTTAACTAACATTTCCATTCCTTTCTATTCACATATTATTCATTACTCTAGTGGTTACCATACACCAACTTAATTCAATCATTTGTGGAAGGTTCAAGGTTCAATCCTTGACCTCACCCTTTCTTTCCATTTTTTTTTGGTTTCTATTTCCATTTCTCTTTTTCTTTTATTCTAAAAGAAAAAATACTCATAGGTATAGCTTATCATTTCGTGGGTGTTACAGTACCCCATACCTCATAGAAAGTTCATCCTCAAACTTAAAATAGCGACATCAGGTGGCACAGGACTTCCTGCTGAGGGCATCAACCACTTTGTTCGCCTTTCCTGGATGATAAAAGATCTCGTAGTCATAGTCTTTGACTAGCTCGTGCCATCTACGTTGTCTCATATTCAAGTCTTTCTGTGTGAAGAAATATTTCAGACTCTGGTGGTCGGTATAAATTTTACACTGAGCTCCATATAAATAATGTCTCTTTGTTTTGAGAGCAAAGACCACGGCTACTAGTTCTAGGTCATGAGTGGGGTAATTCTTTTCATGCTCTTTAAGTTGTCTAGAGGCGTGGGCAATGACCTTGCCGCCTTGCATGAGTACAGCTCCCAGTCCTAATATGGAGGCATCGCTGTACATATCGAAGCCTTTCCTACTCTCTGGAAGAGTAAGGATCGGAGCACTAGTCAGTCTCCTTTTCAATTCTGTGAAACTCTTCTCACAGTCATCTGTCCATTCATACTTTTTGTTCTTTTTGGTGAGAACTATCATAGGGGCTGCAATTTTGGAAAAGTCTTCTACAAATTTCCTGCAGTAGCCTGCTAGCTCGAGAAAACTTCTGACTTCACTGGCATTCTTTGGCCTGTTCCAGTTACTTACAGCTTCGATCTTGCTCGGATCTACCATACTCCATCCTTGGAGATAACATGACCCAAGAATGATATTCGATCGAGCCATAACTCGCATTTGGAAAACTTTGCATATAGTTGTTTCTCTTGAAGGATCTGCAGCACTAGGTTCAGGTGTTTGGCATGCTCTTCTTGGGTTCTTGAATAGATGAGAATATTGTCAATGAAGACGATCACAAATTTGTCGAGATATGCCGTAAATACCCGATTCATCAGATCCATAAATGTAGCAGGAGGATTGGTTACTCTGAAGGCATAACTATAAACTTATAGTGTCCGTATCTTGTTCGAAATGTCGTCTTCGGAATATCATCTTGTTTCACTTTCATTTGATCATAGCCAGACCTTAGATCAATCTTTGCGAAGACGGTTGCACCCTTTAGTTGGTCGAACAGGTCGTCGATCCGTGGGAGAGGGTACCGGTTCTTGACTGTCACATTATTTAGCGCTCGGTAGTCTATACACATTCGTATAGACCCATCCTTCTTTTTCACGAACAATACCAGAGCTCCCCTTGGAGAGTGACTAGGGCGGATAAGTCCCTTGTCGAGTAACTCTGATAGCTATCCCTGAAGTTCCTTCAACTCAGCCGGCGCCATACGATAGGGTGCTTTAGAGATTGATTTAGTACCATGAGTCAATTCGATCTCGAATTCTATTTCTCTATCAGGGGCTAATCCTGGTAGTTCATCGAGAAATACCTCTGGATAGTTGCATACCACCCGGATATCTTCTAGCTTCTGGTCCTCGGTTTGACTTGTGTCAACCATATGTATTAGAAAGCCAGTACATCCTTTATTTAACATCTTCTGTGCCTTTATGGCTGATAAGGATCCCTCAATTTCTTTCCTTGGTTCTCCAATAAATTCGAACTTCAGTCCGGCTTCCGGTCGGAAGACTACTTTTCTTTTACGACACTCGATTGAAGCATCGTACTTGCTCAGGAAATCCATGCCCAGTATAATGTCAAAATCCTGCATGTCGAGTACAATCAGATCGCAGTAGAGTTCTCTGTCTGCGATTCAGATAGGCACGGCTCGCAGCATCTGATCGGATGGCATCATTTCTCTCGAAGGTAGGGTCATCAAAAATTTGCCATTTAAGACTTGTGGTGGCATCTCTAACTTCTTCATGAAAGGCATGGAGACAAACGAGTGTGTCGTCCCAGTATCAAATAACACAGTAGCATACTGACTGAAAATAGGTAGCTGACCTGTGATAACTATAGAAGCTCTCGCCACGTCTTCCTTGGTGAGAGAGAAAACCCTGGCATTTGTCGTCTCTGGTGGGGCTTCTAATCTCCCTTGGCTAATCAGAGTCCCTTCTAGAGCTGCTTGCATCTGATGTAGCTGTGCGGGGGTACTGCTGTTCTTGTCATACTGCTGAGATGGTACCTGGAGCTGGGTAGGGAAGTCTCTGACCATATGTCCTTCCTGTCCACAATTGTAGCACTTTCTCGTACCCTGACGGCATACTCCGGAATGTTGCTTTTCACAAGTGATACACTGAGAGTACTTAGGTTGCTTATTTGCTGGACCACTTTTAGTGTTGCTCCATTGCTTTCTCTTTCTAGTGGAGTTTCCTTTCCAGTTCATCTTGGTACTCTGCATTTTCTGTCCTTCTGTCTGTGCCGGGTTCTTTTCCTCGTTCATCGCCTTCTGATAATGTTCGGTGATCAAGGCACTGCTGACTAGCTCTTCCGTGGTTTGCGGTCTATTAACTCCGCCGGCCACATTCAAAGCTATCTCAGGTCGGAACATCTTCAACATTAGTCTGACCCGTTCTCTTTCCGTGCTGACCAACTCTAGACATAGGCGTGCGAGGCGGTTGAAGCACTTCACTGCTTCGTTGACAGATAAGTCACCTTGCCGGAACTCGATGAACTCATCGTAATGTCGATTCGTCACTCGCATATAGAAATACTCCTCTAAGAACTCTGCTTCAAAGTCTGCCCAATTCATCAGGTTGACTTGTCTTTTGGTCTTAACTCTTTCCCACCACATTCTTGCGTCTCCGAAAAAACAAAATGACACGCACTTGATCTTTTCTGGTACGGGCCAATCCAGCAGTTCTACAATACTTTCCACTGTCTTGAACCAGGCCTGAGCGTCCCATGGCTTGCAAGTACCTGAGAAGTTCTCCGGCTTCAGCCTTAGCCACATTTATTAAATAGGTCTCCTATCGGACCACTGGGCAAGGGGCTACCGGTGGTATTGGTGCAGCTATTGGTATGACGGGCACTACATTCTGATTTACTGGCGGGGTGGTAGGGTTTCCTTGCTGATTCATCAGGGCAGTGATCACTTGTTGTTGTTCCGTGATCTGACGTTGGAGGTCTGTAACCACTTGGGTCAGATCTGGTGGAGTCACTGTCTCCTCGGTCTTGTTCCCCCGTCTTCTAATAGCCATGTTTATCTTCATAAATGACAACAAGGCTAGCATAAGTCATCATTGTTCCTAACCAGCCTAACATAAGGTGATTATCATTCCTAATAAGTCCTAGCATACGTTATCCTATCCTACCATCATGCATCCCTAGACTAAAACTGTGAATCATAAAAAAATATAGACATGCATACTAGATTAAAAACACTACTTATCATGCATAAAATAAATAAGGTAATCATAGAAATTCTTACATGAAGCGGCAGAGTATAGGCTTGATGTGTGGGTAGCGGGAAGGCTAACCTGGCTCTGATACCAATTTGTAACAGCACGCCCCCTCTTGCTAGTGGAGGCGGTGTTACTTTCTACATACATAACGTACATACATGAATTTCTAAACAGCGGAAGTAATCGTTCATTTTTTTTTCATCACAACTGATCATACTAGCATGCTCAGCATAGTTACAAACTTAAAGAGTCATAATATCCATATCTTAACATAAGCATAAGTAAAGTGATCTTGCAAGTCATCAACATAAAATAAGCATAGTTCATATCAATCCTAAATCAACATAAGCAGGTCTTTCTTTCTTAGCCAAGCCACCACCACACACATCTCCTGCCCCTCCTGCTGCTCCTTTAGTTTATCCATCCTTTGCCTTTATCTGTGGCACAAGGAAAGTAACTATAAGCACACAAGACTTAGTGAGATCCTTTCCTACTCACAAAAATCATATGTCATAACATAATCATTCAACATAATACAGATAGCATGGACATACAGAACATCTAAACCACATATTTTGTAAGAGTAATCATATCACATATCATAGCATACATGAACATCATATCATAGCATGGATGTAAATGGAACTCATACCATAGCAAAAATGGAAATCATATCATGGCATAAATGAAAAATCATATCATAGCATAAAGGAAACATCATAGCATAAAGGAGCATCATAGCATGACATATGAAAGCATCAGGTCATATCATATCATATCATAAAAGGAAATAAGCATCATGACATATCCTATCATAGCATAAAGAACATCATATCATAGCATAAATGTAAGCATCATATCATATCATTTCATAACCATACATGCAAGATGTCCTTTAAAACATGGGTAATGTCATGTGCAAGATGCTTTTCAAAAACATGCTTTATGTCATGGTGCAAGATATCTTAAAAACAATATAATATAGTACTTGAAAATAATCTCAACATGAGGGGACCCGGCTTAGTACCACATACATACATAAATGCGTCCATCCTAAGTAGACCAAGGTAGCTAGTCTTGAACCTACTAGGAAACTAGGCCCGTAGCTCGACCTAGGGGCACGTAAGGAGCCCACCCTTTACTAGGCCCGTACTTCGACCTAGGGGCGCATAAGGAGCTCACCCTTTTGGTACAAGCCATACAAAGTAAAATAACATGTCATATAATCATAGCATATCATGTTCATGTCATTCATAGCATATCATGTACATGTCATCCATAGCATATCATGTTCAAGTCATTCATAACTCATCATGCTCATGTCATTCATAACTTAACTTAGCATGAAGAGTGCTCTTAGTCCCACTTGATAGGGAAGCAACTCTTAGGCCTTTCACTTAGCATATCATAAAGAGTGCTCTTAGTCCCACTTGATAGGGAAGCAACTCTTAGGCCTTTACATTGTCATTTTATAAGCATACATACTTGAGCATATAGCACATCATAGGAGATCTTTTAAATGCATGATTCATAAGCATACATAAACGAGCATATATCATATCATGGGAACATAATCATGCATGACACATAAGTTAACATCTCCTAAATCATATCATGGCATGTGAAGCACATAAAGGGTCATAATTGGGTCTCAATCATCAATCTCTCATTGGTGGCTGAAACATGCAAGTGATCACCTAAGTTGCAAGCAATCATATAAATATATGAACCCTAATCCAATTTAATAACATTTATCATAAGGAACATCATAAGCATATTTAGTTTAGGTTCTAAGCTTCCTAGGTTCACAATTTATGATGTGGCCGAAACATGCAAAGGTCTAAACCTAGGTTACAAGCAATCATATAAACATATGAACCCTAAACCAATTTCATAACATTTATCATAAGGAACATCATAAGCATATTTAATTTAGGTACTAAGTTTCCTAAGTCTAAACTCATGATGTGGCCGAAAGTCATGAAGAGTGGAAGTAAATTCTAAACCAACCACAAGCATAAGAAGATCATGGTAACTTCATATCATATCATAGGGAAGAACATGAGCATGTTAGAGTTGAGTTTAAGCTTTCCTAGGCCTTCAAACCTATCTTGGCCGAAAGTTCAAACATGAAAACCTAGTTCTAAACAACATGAAATGATAAGTACATCAAGTTATCTAATTATCATATCATAAGGAAGAACATGAGCATGTTAGAGTTGAGTTTAAACTTGCCTAGGCCTTCAAACCTATCTTGGCCGAAAGTTCAAACATGAAAACCTAGTTCTAAATAACATGAAATCATAAGTACATCAAGTTATCTTCTTATCTTATCATAAGGAAGAACATGAGCATGTTAGAGTTGAGTTTAAGCTTGCCTAGGCCTTCAAACCTATCTTGGCCGAAAGTTCAAACATGAAAACCTAGTTCTAAACGACATGAAATCATAAGTACATCAAGTTATCTTCTTATCATATCATAAAGAAGAACATGAGCATGTTAGAGTTGAGTTTAAGCATGCCTAGGCCTTCAAACCTATCTTGGCCGAGTCCCTAAGATGGGGTTTATCTAATTCCAAGCAACATACAAGCATGAACTCTAAGGAAATATTCATATCATATCATAAGAAAAATCATAAGCATGTTAGTTTTGAGTTTAAACTTTCCTATACATTTAAACTTGTGATGGCCGAAACCCTAAGGTGGGGTTTATCTAATTCCAAGCAAAATACAAGTATGAAACACCAAGGAAATATGCATATCGTATCATAAGAAAATTCATAAGCAAGTTAGTTTTGAGTTTAAGCTTTCCTATGCTTTAAAACTTCTCATAGCCGAATCCTACCAGGACATCCCTAAGGTTTTTTTTTTCTAACCATTCAAGTTTATAGGAAAACGATAAACCACTTGTACCACAGGTGAGGCGATACTCACTTCCTTTTTGCTTGGTCTTTTCTTAAGAGAAGGTACCCTTGTGGAGAAGAAGAAGATAGCTCCTCCTTCTAGTATTCCTTTTTGCCCTTCTTGCTTGTAAGAAGTAGATTTTGAGGACTTCTTCTTGTCGTTTAGTTTTCTTAGGGAGAAATTTTAGTTGGATTTTGGAATTTGGGAGAGGGGAGGCTCTAGGTTTCGGCAATGGTGAGGAAGGAGGAAGAAGAAAGGAATAAAAATGGTACTCTCCTTTCTTATTTATCCTTAATGATAAAATAAAGGGAAAATGTCCCTATACATCCCCCTTGATTTCTCAAATCCCTCTCCTCATTAACTCCCACAAAAATAGAAGAAAGAAAGAAAAGAAAAGAAAATAACACAAGGAGAAGGCAACTTGTCTTTTGCTTATTCTTTTCTTAATCAAGAGAAGAGGAGGTAAGCTACTTGGTTTTCTCTTGTTCCTTTACTTAACTATATTCTCACTCTTAACTAACATTTCCATTCTTTTCTATTCACATATTATTCATTACTCTAGTGGTTACCATACACCAGCTTAATTCTATCATTTGTGGAAGGTTCAAGGTTCAATCCTTGACCTCACCCTTTCTTTCCATTTTTTTTTTTGTTTCTATTTCTATTTCTCTTTTTCTTTTATTCTAAAAGAAAAAATACTCATAGGTATAGCTTATCATTTCGTGGGTGTTACACACCTACTCCTCTCAAGAGAGTTACCTGATGTCAGCTCGATCCTCCAGATCGACTGGACTTTTGCTCGGCACTCGATGCTTACGGACTTTCTGCTGGACTTCCGGTTCCCAACTCATCCAGTCTTCCGCCTGGTTCACGACACCTGGACTTTCCACCTAGGGTCACCACCCCTAGGACTTTTTCCTAAAGCCCTCGACCCGCCAAGACTTTTCGCATAGGGTTACCGCCCCCTATGACCTAGGGTTACCACCACCCCTAGGGTTTTCCACCTGCCTAACCGCAGCTAGGACTTTTGCCTAAGAACCACTTAGGACTTTGCTGCAAGCTCCATGAACCTTGTTAGATAACAACATAACCTTAACTTTGAATTCCTTTGCCATTATCAAAACATCTGTTCGATCGTTGGATGCTTCCCGCACCAACACCAAGTCATTCCTATGCTACATTAGCGTAGGAGGGGTTTGGTACTTCATTGTTTGATGCCCAATTCACGACAAAATTGGGTCATAATCAAATTGGCGCTGTTGCCGGGGACAAGTAGCGATGTTTCATAATCTTAGGATTGTTTTTATATTTTCTCTTTCTTTCTTGTTTCTATTTTTTTTTGTGGTTGTAAAAATTCAAA
The DNA here is from genome assembly GCF_018446385.1 of Zingiber officinale. Taxonomy (NCBI): domain Eukaryota; kingdom Viridiplantae; phylum Streptophyta; class Magnoliopsida; order Zingiberales; family Zingiberaceae; genus Zingiber; species Zingiber officinale. The sequence goes on along the minus strand of NC_056006.1, from coordinate 54,627,252 downwards.
AACACTGTTAGGGGCTTAATTATTTCATACCTTATATGCATGTATTCTGTCTTGTATATTCTTTTGTGTCTTTTGATTTTATTTGCGTGAGTGTTTCAGGTAAGACCAAGAAATCTATGTGTTATCAGCAGTTTTAGAATTCCAGTGTATTCAGAACCTCAGACTTGATGAGCAACATAGAGAAGGACATTGAAAAGACTCTCATAGAGTTTTGGGCGCCAGATTTGTCAGTTGATTCATTTTGCATCAGATATTCTAATTTAGAGGTAGACTTCGAGTTATGGACTATTGTACTTCTTTTACCGAAGTTTCATGGACTTTCTGGTGAAGATCCCAACAGACATCTATATGATTTGGAGATGGTTTGTTCTTCATGGAATCCACTTGTCATATCAGAAGAAGATGTTAGACTTAGAGCATTTCCATTTTCAGTAGCAGATTCAGCAAAAGATTGGCTGTACTGTCTCCCACCCAATTCAATTTCCAGTTGGACCGAGATGAAGAAATTATTTTTGGCGAGGTTCTTTCCTGCTTCTAGGATTGCAACTAGTTAGAGGAGTATTTGGGGAATCCAATAATTTATAGGAGAATCGTTTCAAGATTATTGGGATAGATTTAAAAGACTTGTTGATAGTTGCCCTGAGCACCAGATAAGCGATCAACTATTGATTGTATACTTCTATGAGGGATTGCTTTCCATGAACAGGAGTATGGTTGATGCGGCTAGTGGAGGGGCTTTAGTTAACAATACATCTACTAAGGCTAGAGAACTTATCGAGATTATGGTTGCAAATTATTAGCAGTATGGGACTAGACTGATGATTACCGAAGATGTTCATTCCTTTGCCAATGTATTCCTGACTAGAATCCAGTATTACCAGCCTGATCGTCAGTATTATCAGACCCATCAGTAGGATAGGTATAATTTAATTGAAGGATTTAGGTATGGGAATTTACAACAAGGGACTTCTGAGTGGCCTCAGTCTTACTAGCCTTACTTTCAGCACCATCAGCTTGAGCAGGATTTTAGGGAGCAGTCACAATGATGTTGGCAACAACAAGAAATGCAAGTTCATAAAAGAACACATTAATCGACACAGTTACAGTTGCATTCAGATCAACCTATCGCATCAATTCCTAAGGAGATGGATTGTAGAGTTTGTGATATTCTTGACTTTGATTCTGCAACTCTACATGCTTCTTCTAGTATTTTGTATCGTGATGTTGTAGTTGATTCTGATTATGTTGTTGTAGATGATATTGTTGTTTCAGATGTTCTTGATATTACAGGTGATATTGATGATGATGGAAGTGTAGGGGAGACCCAAGAATCACTTCCAATGATTATTCTACCACTGGTTTGTTGGGTTTTTCGGGCCGCGAAAACCGCTTTTTCGTATCGCGGAAACCCCGAAAGTCCCTAGCCAACGGATCCGTGCGAAGAGTATAAAAACAAAATTTTACATGTACGAGTTTACTAACTAGATGTACACTTAGATCTACATGTTTAGAAGGTTACCCTTGTTGCGTGCCCTTTGCGAATCCCGCTCGTCCAAGGAAGTGCCGGATCTCAAGATTGTCAACGTAGACAATCCTCTAGAAGTATCCACACGAACAAGATGTGTTCTCTAACACACAAGGATGGAGAAGAGAACACCACAAGTGTGCTAGCACTTCTTGATACTCTCGGATGGGATTGGAAGAAGAAGAAAGGAAAAGAAGAGAACACACTCCTCTAAAAAATTTCTATGTGACTTTCACTAACCTTTCTTCTTGGATTAAACTCACTCTCCTTTCTTCTCCCTTGCTTGAAACCCACGATCAAGAGAAGAGAAGGAGCAAAAAGAGAGCTTGAGGAAGAAGATGATGTGTATGTGAGTGAATGAAAAATTCATTCTCATTCAAAACCAAAAAGGTAACCCCATTCTCATTAAATGTGGCCATTAAAGAGAATAGATTTGTAACCCCCATGAGGTGGCACACTTTGATGATGTGGCACATCATCATTAGTCCTCCTAATTCCAAATCACTAATGATGTGGCAAATAGTCAAGTCAAACTTGACTCTTCCTCTTACTCTCAAGTCAAGTCAAACTTGACTTAATCTCTCTCATGGTTGATCTAATCCAACCATTTAATTTAAGTCAATTTAATATAATGAATCTAATTCATTTAATTAAATTGATTCAATGAGTCATAATCTAAATTAGACTCATTGAACACATGAATCAACTTGAGTCCAACTCAATTAGCCCAATTAGGATTACACTTAATCCAATTTGATTCACCACATGAATCTAATCCTCTTGGTTCATCATATGAACCTAATCTCCATCCACTTGTTCTTTGTGTGTGACCCAATAGGTTCTTATAATGTTGGCAATGCCCCTAAACTCATTTAGAAACATAAGTAATGAGCAGTATCTAGCAATATATCATTACTACCCAAGTTACAAGAATGTTGAGATCCAACATCACCTTGTGACTACTAATTGCGACTCCTCACAATATATGACAAGTGCCCTTTTATCCTAGACATCTAGATTGATCAATGTGAGGCATAGACCGTGTCATCCTCTGATCAATCTAAATCCTGAACTCCAAGTAGACTCACTAAATCAAATGAGCTCAATATCTCATATTGACTCATTTGGGCATGGCCATGCACTTTGTGGTCTCACTCTATCAAGAATACCGATGTCTCTCCCGTCATATAGGAGGGATAGATCCCATCTACATCACTCACATCCCTCCGCATAATTTGTTACATACCCAGTAATCGCCTTTATAGTCCACCCAGTTACGGGTGACATTTGACGAAACCAAAGTACATAACTCCTTATGTAGGGAACCATGGTGACTTCAGGTCTAAGGACTAGTAGTCAAACTAATAGCCACATGAGAAAGTATATGACACTCATATAATGATCCATGATACTTTCTCATGGCGGGTCATTCAGTATACATTCTCTAATGCATACCCATGTGTCAACTTGACATCTCTATATCCATGACTTGTAAGATCAAGACATCGAGTTGACCTACATGCTAGTCTTATTGCATTAACATTGTCCCTGAATGTTAATACTCGACTAGGAATGATTAAGAGTAGTGTTCCCTATATCATCTCACTATCGATTCAACCAATCGATTGATATAGGTAAGAACCTTCTACTCAAGGACGTTATTATACTTAGTTTATTTGGCACCAATACAAGTAAGTATAATAACCAAAAAACCAAATGCCTTTATTTATATAGAATATGATACAACAAGTCCAAAATACAATCATCAAATGATTGGCTCTAGGGCTCTAGCTAACAATCTTCCACTAGCACTAGTGCTAATCAGTGTAGGCTCTAAGCCCCCATAACCTAGTGTGACCATCATGCTTCCTCTGTGCCAAAGCCTTGGTCAAGGGATCTGCGATGTTAGCCTCTGTAGGTACTCTGCAAATCTTCACATCTCCTCTCTCGATGATATCCTGAATGAGATGGAAGCGCCGTAGTATGTGTTTGGTCCGCTGGTGTGAGCGAGGTTCCTTCGCTTGTGCTATAGCTCCATTGTTGTCACATTAGAGCTCAATATGGTCAGCAATGCCAGGAACCACCCCAAGTTCAGTGATGAACTTGCGAATCCAAACTGCCTCCTTTGCTGCCTCTGATGCAGCAATATACTCGGCCTCTGTCGTAGAATCAGCTACTGTGTCCTGCGTCGAACTCTTCCAGCTCACAACACCACCATTAATGCAATACACGAACCCCAACTACGACCTATAGTCATCCTGGTAGGTCTGGAAGCTAGCATCACTGTAACCCTTTATAGCTAGCTCATCATTGCCTCCATATATGAAGAAATATTCTTTAGTCCTTCTCAAGTACTTAATAATATTCTTGACTGCTATCCAGTGACTTTCACCTGGATCTGACTGGTATCTGCTCGTCATGCTCAAAGCATACGAGACATCAGGTTGAGTACATAGCATGGCGTACATGATAGATCCTATGGTTGAGGCATAAGTGTTGGGTTTTTCGGGCCGCGAAAACCGCTTTTCGCGTCGCGGAAACCCCGAATCACCCAAAGCCGTAGATCCGTGCAAGGAAAAAACCGAATGAAATACAAGTACGAGTTTCAAAAGTTTAGATCTACTCCTAGATCTACATGTTAAGAATTTTACCCTTGAAGTGTGCCCTCGCAAATCCCGCTCGTCCAACGGTACACCGGATCTCGAGAGTGTCAACGTAGACACTCCTCTAATGATATCCACACGAACAAGGAGTGTCTCTCACACTCAAAGGATGGAGAAGAGAGCCCCAAGTGTGCTAGCACTTTCTAGAGCTCTCGGATGGGATTTGAAAGGAAGAAATAGAGAGGATGCAAAGGAATCTCTTACACTCAAGAAGTAGTATCCTCCTTTGTGACCTTCACCCTTCCTTTGTGTTGGAACCCACTCAACCACCTTCTCTTTTCATCAAAAGCTCTCGGCAACCACAAGAGAAGAGAAGGAAGAAGCAAGGAAGAAGATGATACAATTACGACACATCAATACACACTAAATGAAAACCATTTCACCCTTTAGTGTGGCCGACCACACACATAACTCCCTCATTTAATGTGGCCGTCCGCATTAAATGGAATGGGAGGTGTTGTAACCTCCATGAGGTGGCACACCTCATGAGGTGGAGATGATGTGGCAAGGTTAGTCATGCCATATAGGATAATTCAACCTTCATGATGTGGCAATGTATCAAGTCAAACTTGATGTTTCAACTTGCATTTGATCAAGTCAAATTGACCAATTATCTTCCTTGTTGAGTCAAATCCAACCTTTGATTCAAGTCCATTTCAATTTAATGAATCTCAATTCATTAATATAAATTGACTCAATGAATCAAATTTAAATTAGACTCATTCAACAATTGAATCTAATTGAGTCTAACTCAATAAGTCTAATTTGAATTAATCCTGTAACACCCCTAGAAAGCCTAGATAAAGTAAGGGCAATGAGAGTACGAATGTAATGAAAAGAATGTATAGATAGTCTACGTTGAATGTTACGATGGGAAGGATTTAGATGATTAAAAACTTTATGAAAGAAAATAAAGTTGAGAATATAAAGTTCTATACATGATTTATAATGCAAGGAATTAATGTAAACAAAAGAGATATGAGATATTATATATGCATGTATGAAATATTTGTGCATAATGCATATACATGAATTATTTTGTACAAAAATATGTTAGGAGAAGGATTTGATCCTTGGTTCTCTTGTGGATGCATGCATGTGTTAACCAAGTGTGATAGGAGTGAATATTGTAAAAGGAGAGATGGGAATTATAATTAAAGGAAAGAAAGGAGAGAAATTAAGAGAAAGAAAAGAGAGAAACTCAAGAAGCATTTCTCTAGCATATTCTTTCTCATTAAGAGGAGAAGTAAATGGGGAGGATGAATCAAGTCAAGTTTTCCTCCCCTCACTTTAGTATAAATAGGCATGGGGGGGGGGGGCTTCATCCTCAACTCACTCTCCTCCTCTCCTCCATTTGTGCCGAGCACTCTTCCTCCCTCTTTCCTCTTGTTGCCGAGAGCAACAACTCTCCCCCTTCTTTCTTTCTTTTTGTTGCCGAGCAACACAAGAGGAAGAAGCCTACTCTTCTTCCTCCTCCTCTCCACCAAAAGACCTAGCCACTTCTTCCTCCATTGGTGCCGAGCAAAGCAAGCAAGGAAGAAAGGTCCACAAGCAAGTTCTCAACTCTAGGAAACTTAAGCAAAGAAGGTAAGCTTCCCCTCACCTGCGGTACAAGGCTTTCATGTGATTTTCGGATTCTTTTTCTATGCCTTGAAAGAAAGTTTTCCCCTATGTTTGTATACATATATGATGCATGATCAGAGGTGTATGTAACCCTAGAATTTCAATCAAAAATATTGTAAATAGGTTAGGAAAATTATTGTCTAACCAAACTAGTGCAAGTTTCCCTCTATGAAATGCTAAGGACCTTCCTATGGTTTTCTTGCTTGGAAGTTGATTGGAACCAAAAGAACCCCACTCTCATGTTTCGGCCAAGAAATAATTTAGGGTTAGGAGGACCTTGAATTTAAAATAACTATGCTTATATGACATGATATAAAGTTCTTAAGAGTTGTATACTTGTATGTTGAAAGAAACTCATGAACCTTACTCTTAATATTTCAGCCATGGTAAGGTGATAGTTTAGAGAAGCTTAAACAAAATTCTAATATGCTCAATGACCTCTGTGATATTATGTTATGAAAGACGATTAATGCTCTCATGTTTAATTGGAATGTAGAAAATTAGTTACATGATTTATGACATGTAAGATCACAAGAGTCTTAGCTTGTTTATGATCCAACCTTGTGTATGATGTTCTTAGTAAATCTTGCTATGAAATTTACTTAGGTTTCCCATGCTTTAGGCCACTTAAAGGAAGTTTATATTCTATGAATTTCGGCCAAGTAAGGTTTGAAGGACCTAGAGGCCTTGGAAATGAAACCTAAGGGGTTAAAAGTACTTCTTATGAAAACTTGATAATGTGTGAATGTGATACATGTTTGTATGACCTAAATGAATCATTATGTGTTCGGCCATGAAGGGATAGATGCCCTAGAAACCCTAGAACAAAAATTAAATATGTCTATGCCATGCTGTATGAAAATGATATGATAATAAGTTGGAATGCATGATTGCTTTAGTTACGAAATGATATGCATAATGAAGTTATATTATGAAATATGCCATGATGTGTTATAGCATAGAAAATGCTATACATAATGAAAAGAAATGAAGTTATGTTATGATATGTGATAGCATAGAAAATGCTATACATAATGAAAAGAAATGAAGTTATGTTATGATATGTGATAGCATAGAAAATGCTATACATAATGAAAAGAAATGAAAAAGAATAAATGCATGAAAGATTGTTAAGGATATGATATGATAGTTATGCATGATAAGTTATTTTTATGGTTTGTACCAAGGGTGGGCTCCGTAAACGCCCCGGGGTCGATGGAGTAAGACTCGGGCCTCGTCAGTAATGGGCCTTTGAGTGCCCTATGTCGATGGAGTAAGACTCGGGCCTAGTATGTATGCATGGTAGGGCTCAAGACTTGCTACCTTGGACCTACGCATTAATGTATGTGGTACAAACCGGGATCCCAAATGATGATGATATTAATTTCAAGTACTATTAAGTATAAGTTTTCAAATTCACGATGCATTGCCTACATTCATATGTGCTTGAATTATATGATGATATGATATAATGTCATGTGATATTATGATATGAATATGATGCCCTTGTATGTCTCATGCTTGTGATTTATTTGTTTTATGATATGATATTCATGCTTCTATGAAATGATATGTGAATAAGAAATATGCATGATATGTTTGAATAGAATGATATGTTATGTTATGATTAGTTGAGACGATGATATGTTGATCCATTCTTGATATACGATGATTCTCGGTTTTAGTGAGTAGGAAAGGAACTTACTGAGCTATGAGTGCTCATAGCTTACTTTCCTTGTACCGCAGATAAAAGAGAAAGCTGGATGTATAACGGAGCAGCAGGAGGAGCAGATAGTGATGTGTGTGGTGGTGGCTCGGCAAGAACGATTCGGACAAATTTATATTTTTAGTTATAAGTTCAATATATGCACATTTGAACAAATCAGAATATGTGATATTATGCTTAATAAATTAAATTCTTTAAAGTTTTTATTCTTCCGCTGTTATAACTAAAGCATGTACGTAAGTAGTATAAGAACGTAGCGCCACCTTTGGTTGGGTAAGAAGGGTGGGCGTTTACAGGTGGTATCAGAGCGAAGTTTTGCCAGCTCACTACACACACATCAAGCTCCTTCCTGTCGCTCCAAGTAAGTACAGTTGCTTAATTTATTTAATATGCAAAAATTAGTATGATACTCTAGGATACATGAATAATAGCCTAGGAAGGATACCTTAAGCTATACCCTAGAGAAGGGTGCATGATGACAAGTATGTGTTAAAAATAGTATGATACTCTAGGATGCATGAATGGTAGCCTAGGAAGGATAGCTTAAGTTATACCCTAGAAAATGGTGCATGATGATAAGTAGGTGATATTCTAGGATGCATGAATGGTAGCCTAGATACAAGAACCTTAGGCTATAACATAAGAAGGAATCTGAGCAGAAATTGTCATTCTAAGTTTGGGGACGAACTTTCAATAAGTAGGGGAGTTTGTAACACACCTAGAAAGCCTAGATAAAGTAAGGGCAATGAGAGTACGAATGTAATGAAAAGAATGTATAGATAGTCTACGTTGAATGTTACGATGGGAAGGATTTAGATGATTAAAAACTTTATGAAAGAAAATAAAGTTGAGAATATAAAGTTCTATACATGATTTATAATGCAAGGAATTAATGTAAACAAAAGAGATATGAGATATTATATATGCATGTATGAAATATTTGTGCATAATGCATATACATGAATTATTTTGTACAAAAATATGTTAGGAGAAGGATTTGATCCTTGGTTCTCTTGTGGATGCATGCATGTGTTAACCAAGTGTGATAGGAGTGAATATTGTAAAAGGAGAGATGGGAATTATAATTAAAGGAAAGAAAGGAGAGAAATAAGAGAAAGAAAAGAGAGAAACTCAAGAAGCATTTCTCTAGCATATTCTTTCTCATTAAGAGGAGAAGTAAATGGGGAGGATGAATCAAGTCAAGTTTTCCTCCCCTCACTTTAGTATAAATAGGCATGGAGGGGGGGGCTTCATCCTCAACTCACTCTCCTCCTCTCCTCCATTTATGCCGAGCACTCTCCCTCCCTCTTTCCTCTTGTTGCCGAGAGAAACAACTCTCCCCCTTCTTTCTTTCTTTTTGTTGCCGAGCAACACAAGAGGAAGAAGCCTCCTCTTCTTCCTCCTCCTCTCCACCAAAAGACCTAGCCACTTCTTCCTCCATTGGTGCCGAGCAAAGCAAGCAAGGAAGAAAGGTCCACAAGCAAGTTCTCAACTCTAGGAAACTTAAGCAAAGAAGGTAAGCTTCCCCTCACCTGCGGTACAAGGCTTTCATGTGATTTTCGGATTCTTTTTCTATGCCTTGAAAGAAAGTTTTCCCCTATGTTTGTATACATATATGATGCATGATCAGAGGTGTATGTAACCCTAGAATTTCAATCAAAAATATTGTAAATAGGTTAGGAAAATTATTGTCTAACCAAACTAGTGCAAGTTTCCCTCTATGAAATGCTAAGGACCTTCCTATGGTTTTCTTGCTTGGAAGTTGATTGGAACCAAAAGAGCCCCACTCTCATGTTTCGGCCAAGAAATAATTTAGGGTTAGGAGGACCTTGAATTTAAAATAACTATGCTTATATGACATGCTATACAGTTCTTAAGAGTTGTATACTTGTATGTTGAAAGAAACTCATGAACCTTACTCTTAATATTTCAGCCATGGTAAGGTGATAGTTTAGAGAAGCTTAAACAAAATTCTAATATGCTCAATGACCTCTGTGATATTATGTTATGAAAGACGATTAATGCTCTCATGTTTAATTGGAATGTAGAAAATTAGTTACATGATTTATGACATGTAAGATCACAAGAGTCTTAGCTTGTTTATGATCCAACCTTGTGTATGATGTTCTTAGTAAATCTTGCTATGAAATTTACTTAGGTTTCCCATGCTTTAGGCCACTTAAAGGAAGTTTATATTCTATGAATTTCGGCCAAGTAAGGTTTGAAGGACCTAGAGGCCTTGGAAATGAAACCTAAGGGGTTAAAAGTACTTCTTATGAAAACTTGATAATGTGTGAATGTGATACATGTTTGTATGACCTAAATGAATCATTATGTGTTCGGCCATGAAGGGATAGATGCCCTAGAAATCCTAGAACAAAAATTAAATATGTCTATGCCATGCTGTATGAAAATGATATGATAATAAGTTGGAATGCATGATTGCTTTAGTTACGAAATGATATGCATAATGAAGTTATATTATGAAATATGCCATGATGTGTTATAGCATAGAAAATGCTATACATAATGAAAAGAAATGAAGTTATGTTATGATATGTGATAGCATAGAAAATGCTATACATAATGAAAAGAAATGAAGTTATGTTATGATATGTGATAGCATAGAAAATGGTATACATAATGAAAAGAAATGAAGTTATGTTATGATATGTGATAGCATAGAAAATGCTATACATAATGAAAAGAAATGAAAAGAATAAATGCATGAAAGATTGTTAAGGATATGATATGATAGTTATGCATGATAAGTTATTTTATGGTTTGTACCAAGGGTGGGCTCCGTAAACGCCCCGGGGTCGATGGAGTAAGACTCGGGCCTCGTCAGTAATGGGCCTTTGAGTGCCCTAGGTCGATGGAGTAAGACTCGGGCCTAGTATGTATGCATGGTAGGGCTCAAGACTTGCTACCTTGGACCTACGCATTAAGTATGTGGTACAAACCGGGATCCCAAATGATGATGATATTAATTTCAAGTACTATTAAGTATAAGTTTTCAAATTCACGATGCATTGCCTACATTCATATGTGCTTGAATTATATGATGATATGATATAATGTCATGTGATATTATGATATGAATATGATGCCCTTGTATGTCTCATGCTTGTGATTTATTTGTTTTATGATATGATATTCATGCTTCTATGAAATGATATGTGAATAAGAAATATGCATGATATGTTTGAATAGAATGATATGTTATGTTATGATTAGTTGAGACGATGATATGTTGATCCATTCTTGATATACGATGATTCTCGGTTTTAGTGAGTAGGAAAGGAACTTACTGAGCCATGAGTGCTCATAGCTTACTTTCCTTGTACCGCAGATAAAAGAGAAAGCTGGATGTACAACGGAGCAGCAGGAGGAGCAGATAGTGATGTGTGTGGTGGTGGCTCGGCAAGAACGATTCGGACAAATTAATATTTTTAGTTATAAGTTCAATATATGCATATTTGAACAAATCAGAATATGTGATATTATGCTTAATAAATTAAATTCTTTAAAGTTTTTATTCTTCCGCTGTTATAACTAAAGCATGTACGTAAGTAGTATAAGAACGTAGCGCCACCTTTGGTTGGGTAAGAAGGGTGGGCGTTTACAAATCCGAATCTAATCCTTGGTGCATCATATGAACCTAATCCAATTGGTTCATCATATGAACCTAGTCTCCATCCACTTGTTCTTTGTGTGTGACCCAATAGGTTCTTGTAACGTTGGCAATGTTTCTAAACTCCTTTAGAAACATAAGCAATGAGCGGCATCTAGCAATACATCATTGCTACCCAAGTTACAAGAATGTTGAGATCCAACATCACCTTGTGACTATTAATTGTGACTCCTCACAATATATGACAAGTGTCCTTCTATCCTAGACATGTAGATTGATCAATGTGAGGCATATACCGTGTCATCCTCTGACCAATCTAAATCTTGAACTCCAAGTAGACTCACTCAATCAAATGAGCTCAATATCTCATATTGACTCATTTGGGTATGGCCATAAACTTCGTGGTCTTACTCTATCAAGAATATCGATGTCACTCCTGTCATATAGGAGTGATAGATCCCATCTACATCACTCACATCCCTCTGCATAATTCGTTACATACCCAGTAATCGCCTTTATAGTCCACCCAGTTACGGGTGACGTTTGACGAAACCAAAGTACATAACTCCTTATGTAGGGATCCATGGTGACTTCAGGTCTAAGGACTAATAGTCATACTAATAGCCACATGAGAAAGTATATGACACTCATATAACGATCCATGATACTTTCTCATGGCGGGTCATTCAGTATACATTCTCCAATGCATACCCATGTGTCAACTTGATATCTCCATATCCATGACTTGTGAGATCAAGTCATCGAGTTGACCAACATGCTAGTCTTTTTGCATTAACATTGTCCCTGAATGTTAATACTCGACTAGGAATAATTTAGAGTAGTGTTCCCTATATCATCTCACTATCGGTTTAACTAACCGATTGATATTGGTGAGAATCATCTACTCAAGGACATTATTATACTTAGTTTATTTAGCACCAATACAAGTAAGTATAATAACCAAAATCCAAATGCCTTTATTTATATAGAATATAATACAATAAGTCCAAAATACAATCATCAAATGATTGGCTCTAGGCCTCTAGCTAACAATCTCCCACTAACACTAGTGCCAATCAGTGTAGGCTCTAAGCCCAAATGACCTAGTGTGACCATCATGCTTCTTCTGTGCCAAAGCCTTGGTCAAGGGATCTGCGATGTTAGCCTCTGTAGGTACTCTGCAAATCTTCACATCTCCTCTCTCGATGATCTCTCGAATGAGATGGAAGCGCCGTAGTATGTGTTTGGTCCGCTGGTGTGAGCGAGGTTCCTTCGCCTGTGCTATTGCTCCATTGTTGTCACAATATAGCTCAATGGGGTCAGCAATGCTAGGAACCACCCCAAGTTCAGTGCTGAACTTGCGGATCCAAACTGCCTCCTTTGCTGCCTCTGATGCAGCAATGTACTCGGCTTCTGTTGTAGAATCAGCTACTGTGTCCTGCTTCGAACTCTTCCAGCTGACAGCACCACCATTAATGCAAAATACGAACCCTGACTGTGATCTATAGTCATCCTGGTCGGTCTGGAAGCTGGCATCACTGTAACCCTTTAGAGCTAGCTCATCACTACCTCCATATATCAAGAAATATTCTTTAATCCTTTTTAAGTACTTAAGAATATTCTTGACCGCTATCCAGTGACTTTCACCAGGATCTGACTGGTATCTGCTCGTCATGCTCAAAGCATACGAGACATCAGGTCGAGTACATAGCATGGCGTACATGATCGATCCTATAGCTGAGGCATAAGGGATCTGATCCATGCGGTCTCTCTCCTCTCTAGAAGAGGGACCTTGAGTCTTAGAAAGACTCACGCCATGTGACATCGGCAGAAATCCCTTCTTGGAGTTCTGCATGGCAAACCGATGGAGTACCTTGTCAATGTATGTACTCTGACTTAGGCCAAGCAATCTCTTAGATCTATCTCTATAGATCTGAATCCCTAGAATGTGGGATGCCTCACCTAAGTCCTTCATTGAGAAGCAACTCCCGAGCCAGGTCTTGACAAACTGAAGCATAGGGATGTCCTTCCCAATGAGCAGTATGTCATCCACATACAATATGAGGAAGACAACTATGTCCCCTATAACCTTCTTGTAGACACAAGGTTCATCTTCGTTCTTGATGAAACCAAACTGTTTGATTGTATCATCGAATCAAAGATTCCAGCTCCGAGAAGCTTGCTTTAGTCCATAAATGGACCTATGCAGCTTGCATACTCTACTAATATGCTGTGGATCGACAAAACCCTCAGGCTGTGTCATGTACACATCCTCGAGTAGGTTTCCATTCAGAAACGCAGTTTTGACGTCCATCTGCCAGATCTCGTAATCGTGGTAAGCTGCATTAGCAAGCATGATCCGAATGGACTTAAACATCGCTACGAGAGAAAAGGTCTCATCATAGTCAATACCATGAATCTGCTTGAAACCTTTAGCTACCAAGCGACCCTTATAGATAAGTCCATCTATGTCAGTCTTTCTCTTAAAGACCCACTTACTCCCTATGGGTTTTACCCCTTCAGGTGGATCAACCAAAGTCCATACTTGGTTGGTGTACATGGATTCCATCTCGGATCTCATGGCTTCTAGCCATTTCTCGCAATCTGGTCTCATCACAGCTTCTTGATAGGTGGTAGGCTCATCCTCTATGAACACAACGTCATCATGGTCAGACAAGAGAAATGAGTATCTCTCAGGCTGACGACGTACCCTATCAGACCTGCGAAGAGGTATGTCTACTCGAACTGGTTATTGTTCCTCAACTCTTTGTGGAACAACATCATCCACAACACTTTGTGGTTCCAGTTCAATTTCCATCGAGGCATCAGTGCTATTGTTCGTATCTTGAACTTCTTCAAGATCGAACGCGCTCCCACTAGTCTTTCTAGAAACAAGGTCCCTTTCTAGAAAGATCCCAATCTTTTCCACAACTACCTTGTGCTGACTGGGAATGTAGAAGTAATATCCCTTAGTTTCCTTGGGATATCCAATAAAATATCACTTGTCGGATTTGGGTCCTAATTTGTCTGAGACTTGACGTCTAACGTAAGACTCACAACCCCAAATCCTCATGAAAGACACCTGGACATCTCTCCCAGTCCATATCCTATATGGTGTCTTTATCACGGCCTTGGATGGAACTCGGTTGAGAATGAAAGCTGCCGTGTCTAGAGCATATCCCCATAGACATGTCGGAAGATATGTGTGACTCATCATAGATCGTACCATATCTAATAAGGTACGATTCCTCCGTTCGGATACACCATTCCACTGTGGTGTTCCAGGAGGAGTGAGTTGGGATAGAATCCCACACTCAGCTAGATAGTCACGGAACTCATGGCTAAGGTATTCTCCACCTCGATCGGATCGAAGTATCTTAATACTCTTGCCAAGCTGGTTCTGTACTTCATTCTTGAATCTTTGAACTTTTGAAAGGATTCAGACTTATGTGTCATCAAATACACATAACCATATCTACTGAAGTCATCAGTAAACGTGATGAAGAATCTATAACCGCCTCTAGCAGCGACATTGAAAGGGCCACATACATCACTATGTATGAGTCCTAACAAATCAATCGCTCTCTCGCTGTGCCCACTAAAGGGAGTCTTGGTCATCTTGCCTCGTAGTCATGACTCGCATATCTCATATGATTCAAAATCAAATGAGTCCAGCAAACCATCCTTATGGAGCTGGGATAAGCGCTTGTCATTTATATGACCTAAGAGACAGTGCCAGAGATAGGTGTGGTTCATATCGTTCGATTTGAACCTCTTGGTACTAACGTTATAGATAGAGCTCTCAAGGTCTAGAATATAGAGTCCGTTCATCAGAGTTGCACTACAATAGAACATATCGTTTAAATTGACAGAACAACATTTGTTCTTTATTATAAACGATAATCCTTTCTTGTCTAAACAAGAAACTGATATAATGTTCTTAGTCAATGCAAGCACATAACAACAATCGTCTAACTCTAGTATAAGCCCAGAGGGCAGAGATAGAAAATATGTCCCTACAGCAACAGCAGCAACCCGTGCTCCATTGCCTACTCGTAGGTCTATCTCGCCCTTTGTCAATGCTCTGCTATTTCTCAGTGCTTGTACATTAGTACAAATGTGCGAAGCACATCCGGTATCTAATACCCACGACGAAGAAATAGAGAGGTTGACTTCTATAACATTTATACCTGAAGTAGAAATCTTATTTCTCTTCTTGTTAAGATCTTCCAGGTATCCTGTGAAGTTCCTCTTCCAGTGCCCTGCTTGTCCTTGATATAGTTGACGAAGATGTTCAACCATATAGTAAGCACACATCAACTCATGTTGCTTCTGAAGCTCAGAGTTCATGGTTGCGAGCATTAGACAGGACACATCTAATGCGTCATCTTAATGCTTCTTGTAAGCATCCCGGTCAGCTCGCGTGGCAGTGGCAGGAGGAGCCTCCAGATCGTACAGTTTACGTTCCTGAGTGAGAACTATTCTCAGGTTCCTGTACCAGTCCAGGAAATTTGCTCCGTTGAGCTTGTCCTTCTTAAGGACAGAACGCAGGGAGAAAAAGTTTGTATTCGACGTCATGGTTATCTACAACAGAAAAATTTGCAGAAATAAATATCATATTCTTTTAAAATCATTTAATTAGGCCTTTAATTAAATGATGCTCCCACTGAATTCTATAATTCTTGTGGGACAAGATCCACATCATACTAACCCTTGAGTTAGCTTTGGCTAATACACCCAAGGCTTAGTATGATCGGTAGGTAACGATTACCAATTACATCTCTATGCAACTCTTGTTTATAAAATCAATATCCGAATTTTTATTAAAACTCGAGTTAGCTTTGGCTAATACGCCCGAGAGTTAATATAGATGTGATTTTGACCTATCTTTTCCAACCGTTGGAAGAATGCCTATAGTTGACTCAATCTAACCGAGCAACTAGGAATACTCAATCTAATTGAGTTTGTATTCACCCATGCGTTGATAGGCGGGACCTAGATTGTCCCTCTGTACCCTACCAAGATAATATGTATTGCTCTGCTTTGGCAGATTCAACAATACATGTGATCGAGGTAGTGATAGGTATCACGGCACGGTTAGGCATTTAGAGTTGGTTCGATCGAGATCTAATCTAATCGAAAAGGATGCATCTTGTGCACGACTTAGATCTAATCTAATCGCAAGGGTGCATCATGTGCACGACTTAGATCTAATCTAATCGTAAGGCACTAATTAATTAATTACTTATTAAACATGCATCATATACATAAGCAATTAACTAATTAATCTATTTGTGATTTAGTCATGGCCCTACTACGATCCTCTCAAGTCAATGAGAAGATCGAATGGTCAACCTCGGGTCAACAGCTTCTCCAAGCTCCTCCCTTTGACCACCTTATGTTGCTCGTGCCCGCCTCGGAACTCCGTCTCGTGTGGACCCTCCACCGCTCTAATTTGTACATTACAATTTGAAACTCGAGTTACATTCGAGTCTAAATCTAATTTACAACCAGAATATATGAGAAAGGCACGACGCACAGGTCGCGAAAAATAAAAACATACAACACGCGCAAACACATAACGGCACGCAGGCCGTATTATGAATTACAACACAATCCAATCATATTGGGTTTTTGGGCCATGACTATCACAAAATTAATATATAATTCAAAATTACATATTTTTCATAATTTTCTATAATTTTAAAATTAATTTTTTACAATTTTTACGAGTAAAATATCCCGGCGGTCCTGTTTAGCGGTTTCGGGCGCAATCGCGGAACGGATCCCCTTGCGGGGCCAGGGGCAGCGCCCCTACCCGCGATCTAACCATCGCGAGGATTCCTTTGCGATCCAACAGTGCCTAAACTCGCTGTCCCAAAACGATTTGGGTCGAGACATTGCCGTTTCGGAAAAATCTTTCCGGCAGGTTCGTTTTTAGCGATTTCGGGTGCAATCGCGGAGCAAATCCCCTTGCGGGGGTAGGGGCAGTACCCCTACCCACGATCTAACCATCGTGAGTTGCTCCTTTGCGACCTAATGGCACCCAAGCCCGCTGTCCCAAACGGATTTGGGGCAAAACGAAGCCGTTTAAGGAAAAACTTCCCGGTAGCCGAAGCCTACAAGTGCCGAGATACTTGTGCTTCGCTTCTACGGAAAAATTACCCATAAAAACATAAAAAACTAAATTTTATAGAAAATCACAGAAGGTTTAGTTTTCATAAAACCAAAAAATTAAACTCGTACAAGCCTTGCACGTGGCTCTGATACCACTTTTGGGTTTTTCGGGCCGCGAAAACCGCTTTTCGCGTCGCGGAAACCCCGAATCACCCAAAGCCGTAGATCCGTGCAAGGAAAAAACCGAATGAAATACAAGTACGAGTTTCAAAACTTTAGATCTACTCCTAGATCTAGATGTTAAGAATTTTAACCTTGAAGCGTGCCCTCGCAAATCCCGCTCGTCCAATGGTACGCCGGATTTCGAGAGTGTCAACGTAGACACTCCTCTAATGATATCCACACGAACAAGGAGTGTCTCTCACACTCAAAGGATGGAGAAGAGAGCTCTAAGTGTGCTAGCACTTTCTAGAGCTCTCGGATGGGATTTGAAAGGAATAAATAGAGAGGATGCAAAGGAATCTCTTACACTCAAGAAGTAGTATCCTCCTTTGTGACCTTCACCCTTCCTTTGTGTTGGAACCCACTCAACCACCTTCTCTTTTCATCAAAAGCTCTCGGCAACCACAAGAGAAGAGAAGGAAGAAGCAAGGAAGAAGATGATACAATTACCACACATCAATACACACTAAATGAAAACCATTTCACCCTTTAGTGTGGCCGGCCACACACATAACTCCCTCATTTAAGGTGTCCGGCCACATTAAATGGAATGGGAGGTGTTGTAACCTCCATGAGGTGGAGATGATGTGGCAAGGTTAGTCATGCCATGTAGGATGATTCAACCTTCATGATGTGGCAATGCATCAAGTCAAACTTGATGTTTCAACTTGCATTTGATCAAGTCAAATTGACCAATTCTCTTCCTTGTTGAGTCAAATCCAACCTTTGATTCAAGTCCATTTCAATTTAATGAATCTCAATTCATTAATATAAATTGACTCAATGAATCAAATTTAAATTAGACTCATTCAACAATTGAATCTAATTGAGTCTAACTCAATAAGTCTAATTTGAATTAATCCGAATCTAATCCTTGGTGCATCATATGAACCTAATCCAATTGGTTCATCATATGAACCTAGTCTCCATCCACTTGTTCTTTATGTGTGACCCAATAGGTTCTTGTAACGTTGGCAATGTTTCTAAACTCCTTTAGAAACATAAGCAATGAGCGACATCTAGCAATACATCATTGCTACCCAAGTTACAAGAATGTTGAGATCCAACATCACCTTGTGACTATTAATTGTGACTCCTCACAATATATGACAAGTGTCCTTCTATCCTAGACATCTAGATTGATCAATGTGAGGCATAGACCGTGTCATCCTCTGACCAATCTAAATCTTGAACTCCAAGTAGACTCACACAATCAAATGAGCTCAATATCTCATATTGACTCATTTGGGTATGGCCATACACTTCGTGGTCTTACTCTATCAAGAATATCGATGTCACTCCCATCATATAGGAGGGATAGATCCCATCTACATCACTCACATCCCTCTGCATAATTCGTTACGTACCCAGTAATCGCCTTTATAGTCCACCCAGTTACAGGTGACGTTTGACGAAACCAAAGTACATAACTCCTTATATAGGGATCCATGGTGACTTCAGGTCTAAGGACTAATAGTCATACTAATAGCCACATGAGAAAGTATATGACACTCATATAATGATCCATGATACTTTCTCATGGCGGGTCATTCAGTATACATTCTCCAATGCATACCCATGTGTCAACTTGATATCTCCATATCCATGACTTATGAGATCAAGTCATCGAGTTGACCTACATGCTAGTCTTTTTGCATTAACATTGTTCCTGAATGTTAATACTCAACTAGGAATGATTTAGAGTAGTGTTCCCTATATCATCTCACTATTGGTTTAACTAACCGATTGATATAGGTGAGAACCATCTACTCAAGGATATTATTATACTTAGTTTATTTGGCACCAATACAAGTAAGTATAATAACCAAAATCCAAATGCCTTTATTTATATAGAATATGATACAATAAGTCCAAAATACAATCATCAAATGATTGGCTCTAGGGCTCTAGCTAACAATAAGGGATCTGATCCATGCGGTCTCTCTTCTCTCTAGAAGAGGGACCTTGAGTCTTCGAAAGACTCACGCCATGTGACATTTGCAGAAATCCCTTCTTGGAGATCTGCATGGCAAACCAAAGGAGTACCTTGTCAATATATGTACTCTGACTTAGGCTAAGCAATCTCTTAGATCTATCTCTATAGATCCGTATCCCTAGAATGCGGGATGCTTCACCTATGTCCTTCATTGAGAAACATGTCCCTAGCCAAGTCTTGACAGACTGTAGCAAAGGGATGTCTTTCCCAATGAGCAGTATGTCATCCACATACAATATGAGGAAGACAACTATGCACCCAACAACCTTCTTGTAGACACAAGGTTCATCTTCATTATTGATGAAACCAAACTGTTTGATTGCTTCATCGAATCGAAGATTCCAGCTCCGAGAAGCTTGCTTTAGTCCATAAATGGACCTATGCAGCTTGCATACTCTGCTAGTATGCTTTGGATCTACAAAACCCTCAGGTTGTGTCATGTACACATCCTCGAGTAGGTTTCCATTTAGAAACGCGGTTTTGACATCCATCTGCCAGATCTCGTAATCGTGGTAAGCTGCAATAGCAAGCATGATCTGAATGGACTTAAACATCGCTACTGGTGAAAAGGTTTCATCATAGTCAATACCATGAATCTGCTTGAAACCTTTAACTACCATGCGACCCTAATAGATAAGTCCATCCATGTCAGTCTTTCTCTTAAAGACCTGTTGGATCGAGACCGCGCTAGAGAAGGGGGGGGGGGGGGGGGGAATAGCGCTTGTGGCTAAATCGGAATAGTAAAACGTTCGTCAAGTAATTAAAGCAGCGGAATAAAGGAAACAAACACAAGAACACGGTCGTTTACTTCGTTCGGAGCCTAGGTCGACTCATACTCGAAGGCCCGCGATCCTTGATCGCTTTCCGTGGGCAACAACTATAAGCTCATATGAATATTACAAACTAATTACAAATGTAACTATAATTAAAATTATACCGACAACAGTAGTAGAAAAGAAATCTGAGCTCCGGGTCATCGGAATGTTGCAACAGCACTTCGGAAGCAATACTTGAGCAGGACACAACAGAATGGAAGCTTGGAAGTTGTCGTTCTTCAATGCTGCTCGAAGTCCCCTTATAAAGGGCATCCAAGGCGCCTTGGAAGCCTCCGAAGGCGCCTTCATAGCTCCGAGTCCATCGTGCAGATGAGCGCTGACCAGTTTGCACTTATCACCTTTGAGGGTGCCTTCATGGGTCTTCAAGGCGCCTTCCAAGGCGCCTACATAGCCAGCTGAGGCGCCTTCAAGCCTGTTTCGCGACCAGGTCAGCTTTTGCACCCGAGGCGCCTCCAAGCTCCATGGAGGCGCCTCGGACACTGTTCATCCGAGGAGAACTTCATTTCTTTGTACCTGCAAGATTTGTTAGTCCAAAACAATATCCTGCAACACAAAGTTAGCATAAACAACAGTATGAATATGATAATAATATTCTGACAGTCTCCGGACTGTCTAGGTCCCTAGGTCGACCCGACGCCTACTGTTCCCTCTACGGGGAACGCGTCCTCACCTACTCCACTCAGGAGATTTACCTGCTGCCAGTGCGATCCTCCAGATCGACTGGACTTTTGCTCAGCACTCGACGCTTACGGACTTTCTGCTGGACATCCGCTTCCCGGCCAGTCCAGTCTTTTACCTGGTTCGCGACACCAGGACTTTTCACCTAGGGTTACCACCCCCTAGGACTTTTGCCTGAAGCCATCGACCTGCCAAGACTTTCCGCATAGGGTTACCACCCCCTATGACCTAGGGTTACCACCCCCTAGGGTTTTCCCTTTGCCTAACCGCAGCTAGGACTTTCCTGAAAAGCTCAAGCAGACTTGTTAGATCACAAAGACACCTTAACTTTGAATCCTTTGTCATTATCAAAACACGAGTTCAATCGTCGGATGCTTCCCGCATCAACAATCTCCCCCTTTTTGATTATGACAACTCGAATTCAAAGTCAAGTAAACTGATATCACAAACGAATAGATTAACACCTTTAACATAAGCTTAGCAATTTTGCTAAATTAAATTCTATGAATTTAACACATCTAACACAAGCTTAGCAATTTTGCTAAATTAAATTCTTTGAATTTAAAGTATAGGCTCCCCCTTAACTGTTGCTCCCTCTTTAATATTCATTATTCATTAAGTATTTTGAATTTGCTACTTTTGAATTTGCTATTCTCCCCCTTTGCCATATATCAAAAAATAAGTAAAAATAGTCTTTTGATTTAACAAGATTTTGAAAAATATTTAACAGTTTAGCTAAGTGAGAAAATGATGTTATCTTTTTGGAAACTTAGAAAAAGTTTCTAGAAAGTGGATCTTTTTGATAGTTTAAAAAGCTAGTAAAACAATAATCTTTATTAGGAAATCTTTGAAGTAGCTTTTAAATCTTTGGTCTACTTAAGAAAACAAGAATTTGTAAAGTTAGATTTCAAAGTGAGCTAAGTTTTAAAGTTTTGAAAATAAAGATTGGTACTTAATTTTAAACAATACTTATAAAATTTTATGGCTAGGAGGGAGCAAAGTAGTTAAAAAATTTGGTTTAGGAAGTCAGTTGGTCCTTAAGTCCAAGCATGAGTCAAGTATAATGGATTGACTTTACGAGGTATCAAAGCCCTAAGGATCAAAACATGCTTAACCAGGAAATTGAGTGTCCTTTACCAACTGTCTAACCTTTATCTACTTGCTAATTGCCTATAGGGCAACAGCTTTCACATGGTTAGTCAAGTTAAGTCAATTTGGTCCAGTTAGATTTGACTAGAACTGGAAGACTTGACTTGATTAATGTATATTGCGTGTTTAACGCCTAGACTCATATTGATGCACTGATATAAGAATTCTTGAGTCCAGGCTGTACCCTATGCATCTCACACCGTTCTATGTCTTTCAAACACAATCAAAGTATACCTAGGTGCTTGTGAGATGCTCTGGCTTAAGTCTAGGGGAACATGATTTCTAAGGGAAAGCCTAGGCTAATTCCATTTTTAAAAAAATCTAAAAAAAGTGGAATTTTTTGAAATTTATTTTTCCTAGAATTTGAAAAACAATAATTAAAACAAAATGAGACAACTACTTTAAAAAAACAACACATAAGTACTCAATAACATGTCCAGACAGTTTAAAAAATCTAGGATACAATCCAAAATGATGAGTAAGATAGGCAGATCAATCCAAAAAGATGAGTAAGTGTCCAGAATAGAATCAAGCAGGTGGATCGTCAGCTGGAGGATAGGCTAGAGGCTGCTTAGGTGGCGGTTGAGGCTGTCCCTGACGCCGAATCTCGCCTCGGAGAGATGCGAAACAAGCAACCATCTCGGCTCGCATAGATCGAAGAAAGCGATGGCTATCTAGCACAGCTCGTCGCGTCTGAGTGGTCCGGACCTCGAGTCGAGTGAGTCTATCCTCGACAGAGATTGGTGCTAAAGATGAAGGCCCGGCTGAGGTGGAGGGTCCGGCAGAGGTGGAAGGATCTGTGAAAAAGTCCTCTGCCAGAAAATCAGGCCACTCCTCATCTGCATCTGGTGTGTCCTCGGCCTCTGGAGCACCAGGGGCAGTAACTGGTGGTGGTCGGCCCTTCCAGGCCAGAATCCCCTCGGCAATGATCTCTGCCCCTGCTAATCTAAGGCTACGCTGACCGAACTCATCATAAATAGTAAGTGGGATGAGTACCCCTCTAGTGATGTCTATACTAGAGCTGGAGAATATCTGGGTCAGGATATGACAGTAAGACATATGAACCTCTCCAGATGTAACTGTACTAGATGCAAGGACAATGTTATGAAACATATAGAGGGCTATGTCTATATCTAGGCGTTGGCTGAGGGCGTACAAGAAGAACGAGTGGGACGGTCGCATCTTCAAGACGTCTCGAGATGAGATGGGTAGTATGCAGGCTGTCAGAACTCTGCACATAGCATAATCCTGAATACGAAGAAGAGTGGATCTGAACTCGGTCAGGCCCAAGGGTCTCTCTTCCCCTAAGAAATGCATGTAGATATCATCTAAAGTAATGTGGGAATAGGGATCACCAAAGGGTAGGTCCCGACAAGGGTAACATAAGAATGTACACTCAGACTCCCTAAGCTCTAGGCTGGTGCGAAGTAGGAAGGGAGTAAACTGAAGGTCAATACCACCAACTCTGGTGGTATAGGTAATATCATCAACCTTTTCAAGGTTGTGATAGAACTGGGCACACAAATCTTGGTTGACTGTAGTTGTACAGTCAACCAGTCTATCTAGATGATAGTGGTTTATCATCTGGATAGTGGGTTGACAGTATTGGGACAAATATTCCCGACCAATATATCTAGGTTTAATTGACTCAAACGTAAACCTAGTGAAATCTATCCTATGCTGTTCTGAGGGGAATCTAGGGTCCGTGGAAGGGGCCCTAGCTTGTGTGGTATCCACAATACGACGCTTCCTATTGTTGACATTTTTCAAGAAAAAATTGCAAAACTAGCAAAGAATGTAGGAAATAAATGATGAAAAAGAATTTAGGTTATACCTAGGAGGCATAGCTAGGAATGAAAGGGAAGGAGACGGGTAGAGGGCGCCTTGGATGGGAAGAATCGGAAGAAGTTCGCTTGCGGCAGAACACGAACACAAACAGAGGATAACGATTCTGTTTGTGGCAAAAGGAAAGGCTTAAGGTGCCTTAAGTACTCTTTAGGGCGCCTTTGAAGGCGCCTTAAGTAGGCGGCGAGAAATTTCCCGTCGCTGCTTGAGGGCACCTCCTTCTTGAGGGAGGCGCCTTCATGTGCCACGTGTCCCTATATTTTTTTTTTATTGAATTAGTTTTAAATTAGCACATATTTTACATGATTTAGGTTAATTAAAATTATTTTGAAATTGAGGTTTTAAAATAATTTTGAAATTGAAGTTTTAAAATAATTTTGAAATTGAGTTTTGAAATAATTTTGAAATTGAGTTTTCAAATTATTTTGAAATTGAAGTTTTGAAATAATTTTGAAATTGAAGTTTTGAAATAATTTTGCAATTGAGGTTTTAAAATAATTTTGAAATTGAGTTTCGAAATAATTTTGAAATTTAAGTTTTAAAATAATTTTGAAATTGAAGTTTTAAAATAATTTTGAAATTGAAGTTTTAAAATAATTTTGAAATTGAAGTTTTAAAATAATTTTGAAATTGAAGTTTTGAAATAATTTTGAAATTGAATTTTAAAATAATTTTGAAATTGAAGTTTTAAAATAATTTTGAAATTGAAGTTTTGAAATAATTTTGAAATTGAAGTTTTGAAATAATTTTGAAATTGAGTTTTAAAATAATTTTGAAATTGAAGTTTTAAAATAATTTTGAAATTGAGGTTTTGAAATAATTTTGAAATTGAGTTTTAAAATACTTTTGAAATTGAAGTTTTGAAATAATTTTGAAATTGGGTTTTGAAATAATTTTGAAATTGAGTTTTAAAATAATTTTGAAATTGAAGTTTTGAAATAATTTTGAAATTGAAGTTTTGAAATAATTTTGAAATTGAGTTTTAAAATAATTTTGAAATTGAAGTTTTGAAATAATTTTGAAATTTAGTTTTAAAATAATTTTGAAATTGAAGTTTTGAAATAATTTTAAAATTGAAGTTTTGAAATAATTTTGAAATTGAAGTTTTGAAATAATTTTGAAATTGAAGTTTTGAAATAATTTTGAAATTGAGTTTTAAAATAATTTTGAAATTGAGTTTTGAAATTGAATTTTAATTGTTAATTACCTTGATTCAAGTCAATTTTAATATTTTAATATCTTAGTCATCTCACCCGTTCTAAATTGTCAATCAGGAAAACCTATATTTGTTGTGAGATGGATTATTGTTGAATTTAAGAGTCTAGTTTAACTTTATGTTAGATTCAGGTTTAGCTTTGTGTTCAACAAGTAAGAATTATTTGGATAAACTTCTGGGTTATGGTGAGTCACAAGGAGCTCATTAAAGTAACCATGCCTTCGATATTTCCCAAATAGTCCTACCCATTGAACTTAATACTAATCCTTGGTCTAACTAGTTAGGATCCATTTAAGGGTAGCTTCGGTCAGTTTCACTTGGCCAAATGCACCAGGTCGAAGCCATATCATCCTAGACATGCGATGCCCAAGCTTCCCTAACGTACTATCATCCAAAAACTTCACCAGTACTGTGGGTCAAGTTCAACCTAGCCTGTTTTAATCTAACCTTAATTACCCTGCAGGGTAATCTACTCTTGTTTTACCCATTTCGGGTAGATTAGGTTCAGTTACCCTGTCGGGTAGTTCAGTTGGGGGTGCCAGCTAGTCTGGATCCTCCATTTATATTTGATTTTGAATTTATAATTTTGGATTTATTTTGAATTTTTAATTTGATTTTGAATTTTAAATTTTGGATTTATTTCAAATTTTTAATTTGATTTTAAATTTTAAATTTTGGATTTATAATTTAATTTCAAATTTTTAATTTGATTTTGAATTTTAAATTTTGGATTTATAATTTAATTTTGAATTTTTAATTTGATTTTAAATTTTAAATTTTGATTTTGAACTTTAAATTTTGGATTTAATTTTGAAGATAATTTTTCTTTTTGCACCCCCTGGATCATAGCCTCGATATGGTCTATCGAGGTAGTATATTTGATCCTTCGGGACCTAGTATTGGCCAAGTCCAACTTGATTGATCAATTTGGACTTGGGGACCCATGCTTAGACTGATTTACTACTTTGTTTGTTAATTAAGGATAAATAAGATTTATATTTCTTTTTACTTTTATATCCTAGACCAGTTCTATTGTAAACGGCTCTTTGTGTCCGAAGAATTAGGTCCAGATTCTTGGAGCACAAAGAAAACCGTTCTAAGGTATTTTTTAAATCTTTTACCTGATTTTTCAAACTAGAATTTTCTTCCTCAAGTTTTTGAACTTGAGTTGAATTTCCAGTCTAAACTTGATCAGGTAAGGATTTAGTGTTAGTCACTTCTTTAAAGACAACTACTTCCTTTAAAAGTGATTTAATTCTAAGGTTTGACTTAGCTAACTTGCGTAATAAATAATTGACTAAGTTATTAAGCCTCAGAATACTTACAGTGGGGTCTTGCCCTTCAGAAACAGATGCAGATCCGTGGCTTTGCTCGGACTCGGCCTCTGACTCGCTCTCGCTTTCGACAATCTGGTCCCGGGCCATCAGTGCGAGTAAACTCGTTTGATCAAGTTCGTCGTCGTCGTCTTCCGAAGAAGATTCGTCCCAGGTTGCCTTCAGGGTCTTCTTTCTTCTTTACTTTTTGATTTCGTTTTGGTTGGGCAGTTGGCTTTGATGTGTCCCTTCTGGTTGCACCCGTAGCAGGTAACTTCAAATTTTACCTTTGAACTCGGTTGGGCCTCCTTAGATTGTACTGCCTTTTTCAGGTCCTTCTTGTTGAAGCCCTTTTTCTTCTTGCAGAGCTTCTTCACGAGGTTCACGAGTTCACTGGTCAGTTCATCTTCTGAATCTTCTGAGTCGGGTTCGTCTTCTGATTCCAGTTCTATTTTTCGTCGGGATCTTGGTTCGCGTGTTCGACTATTACCTACAAGCAAAGCTATACCTTTCTCGGATTGTTGTGCATTAGTTTGTTCATGAAGTTCAAATTCACTAAATAATTCATGTAATTTTAAAGAAGACAAATCCTTGGAGACTTTGTAGGCATCTACCATTGATGCCCACAATGTGCTCCTAGGAAATGAATTAAGAGCATACCTTATGATATCCCCGTTTTCTACCTTCTGCCCGATTCCGTGAAGGGAGTTAAGGATATCTTGGATTCTTGCGTGTAGGGAACTCACCGTCTCGCCTTCCTGCATTTTTAAATTGTATAGTTTATTAAGTAACAAATCACGCTTACTTACCTTGGTTTCCGAGGTGCCCTCGTGAAGTTCGATCAGTTTCTCCCACAGCTCCTTTGCGGAAGAGAACGGACCGACTCTGTTGAGCTCTTCCTTGGTAAGACCGCACTGGAGGGTGCAGGTCGCTTTGGCATCGGCTTCCACTTTTTTCATAAGAGATGGCTCCCACTTTTCGCAAGAGATAGGCTTGCCATCTTCATCAGTTGGTAATTGTAGTCCCGTCTTGACTATCATCCAGGTGTCAAACTGCGTTTTAAGATATATTTCCATTTGCCCCTTCCAATACCCGAAGTCTTCTCCGGAGAATAGTGGGGGGCGAACAGTGCAATATCCTTCTTGTTGGGCCATTTAGATCTGGCAAAACAAAAAAACAAGAAGATCTATTCCAAGACTGAGTCTTGGATTAGTAGTGCGGGATGAAAGGAAAAAAAAAACAAGCTCAAGTCGTATTGACCAACTTTGAGCAACACCAATTTTGAAAAGAATTAGAATTTATCTATTAAGCTAATTTTTAATTGACTCCGAAAAACAAATGCCACAAAAATGTTTTGAATGGTGGTTACACCAATTCAAAATAACCCCGCTTTGATACCAATTGTTGGATCGAGATCGCGCTAGAGGGGGGGGTGAATAGCGCTCGTGGCTAAATCAGAATCGTAAAACGTTCATCGAGTAATTAAAGCAGCGGAATAAAGGAAACAAACACAAGAACACGGTCGTTTACTTCGTTCGGAGCCTAGGTTGACTCTTACTCGAAGGCCCGCGATCCTTGATCGCTTTTCCCGGGCAACAACTATAGGTTCGTATGAATATTACAAACTAATTACAAATGTAACTGCAATTAAAATTATACCGACAACAGTAGTAGAAAAGAAATCTGAGCTCCGGGTCATCGGAATGTTGCAACAGCACTTCGGAAGTAATACTTGAGCAGGACACAATAGAATGGAAGCTTGGAAGTTGTTGTTCTTCAATGCTGCTCGAAGTCCCCTTATAAAGGGCATCCAAGGCGCCTTGGAAGCTTCCGAAGGCGCCTTCATAGCTCCGAGTCCACCTTGCAGATGAGCGCTGATCAGTTTGAGCTTATCACCTTTGAGGGCTCCTTCATGGGTCTTCAAGGCGCCTTCCAAGGCGCCTCCAGAGCCAGCTGAGGCGCCTTCAACCCTATTTCACTGCCAGGTCAGCTTTTGCACCTGAGGCGCCTCCAAGCTCCATGGAGGCACCTCGGACACTGTTCATCGGAGGAGAACTTCATTTCTTTGTACCTGCAAGATATGTTAGTCCCAAACAATATACTGCAACACAAAGTTAGCATAAACAACAGTATGAATATGATAATAATATTCTGACAGTCTCCGGACTGTCCGGGTCTGACTTCAGATTTCCATCCGGAAACCCTAGGTCTACCCGACGCCTACTGTTCCCTCTACGGGGAACGCGTCCTCACCTACTCCACTCAGGAGATTTACCTGCTGCTAATGCGATCCTCCAGATCGACTGGACTTTTGCTCAGCACTCGACACTTCCGGACTTTCTGCTGAACATCCGCTTCCCGGCTAGTCTAGTCTTTTACCAGGTTCACAACACCAGGACTTTTCACCTTGGGTTACCACCCCCTAGGACTTTTGCCTGAAGCCATCGACCTGCCAAGACTTTCCGCATAGGGTTACCACCCCCTATGACCTAGGGTTACCACCCCCTAGGGTTTTCCCTTTGCCTAACCGTAGCTAGGACTTTCCTGAAATGCTCAAGCAGACTTGTTAGATCACAAAGACACCTTAACTTTGAATCCTTTGTCATTATCAAGACACGAGTTCGATCATCAGATGCTTCCCGCATCAACAAGATCCACTTACACCCTATGGGTTTTACCCCTTCAGGTGGATCAACCAAAGTCCATACTTGATTGGTGTACATGGATTCCATTTTGGATCTCATGGCTTCTAGCCTTTTCTCAGAATCTGGTCTCATCACAGCTTCCTGATAGGTGGTAGGCTCATCCTCTATGAGCACAACGTTATCATGGTTAGACAAGAGAAATGAGTATCTCTCAGGCTGACAACGTACCCTATCAGACCTACGAAGAGGTATGTCTACTTGAACTGATTGTTGTTCCTCAACTCTTTGTGGAACAACATCATCCACAACATTTTGTGGTTCCAGTTCAACTTCCATCGAGGCTTCAGTGCTAGGGTCCGCATCTTGAACTTCTTCAAGATCGAACGTACTCCCACTAGTCTTTCTAGAAACAAAGTCCCTTTCTAGAAAGACCCCAGTCTTTGCCACAACTACCTTGTGCTGACTGGGAATGTAGAAGTAATATCCCTTAGTTTCCTTAGGATATCCAATGAAATAGCACTTGTCGGATTTGGGTCCTAATTTGTCTGAGACTTGACATCTAATGTAAGCCTCACAACCCCAATTCCTCATGAAAGACACCTGGGCATCTCTCCCAGTCCATATCCTATATGGTGTCTTTATCACGGCCTTGGATGGAACTCGGTTAAGTATAAAAGCTGCCGTGTCTAGAGCATAGCCCCAAAGGAATGTCGGAAGATCTATGTGACTCATCATAGACCGTACCATATCTAATAGGGTACGATTCCTCCTTTCGGATATACGATTCCACTATGATGTTCTAGGAGGAGTGAGTTGGGATAGAATCCTACACTCAACTAGATAGTCACGAAACTCATGGCTAAGGTATTCTCCACCTCGATCTGATCGAAGTATCTTAATACTCTTGCCAAGCTGGTTCTGTACTTTATTCTTGAATTCTTTAAACTTTTCAAAGGATTCAGACTTATGTGTCATCAAGTACACATAACCATATCTACTGAAGTCATCAGTAAATGTGATGAAGTACCTATAACCTCCTCTAGCAGCGACATTGAAAGGGTCACATACATCACTATGTATAAGTCCTAACAAATCAGTCGCTCTCTCGCTGTGCCCACTAAAGGGAGTCTTGGTCGTCTTGCCTCGTAGACATGACTCGCATATCTCATATGATTCAAAATCAAATGAGTCCAGCAAACCATCCTTATGGAGCTGGGATAAGCGCTTGTCATTTATATGACCTAAGCGACAGTGCCAGAGATAGGTTTGGTTCAGGTCATTTGACTTGAACCTCTTGGTATTTATGTTATAGATAGGGCTCTCAAGGTCTAGAATATAGAGTCCGTTCATCAGAGGTGCACTACAATAGAACATATCTTTTAAATAAACAGAACAACATTTGTCCTTTATAATAAAAGAGAAACCTTTCTTGTCCAAACAAGAAACCGAAATTATGTTCTTAGTTAATGCAGGCACATAACAACATTCATCTAATTCTAATACAAGCCCAAAGGGTAGTGATAGATAGTAAGTTCCTACAACAATAGCAAAAACCCGTGCTCCATTGCCTACTCGTAGGTCTACCTCACCCTTCGTCAATGCCCTACTATTTCTCAGTGCTTGTACATTAGTACAAATGTGCGAAGCACATCTGGTATCTAATACCCATGATAAAGAAATAGAGAGGTTGACTTCTATAACATGTATACCTGAAGTAGAAATCTTATTTCTCTTCTTCTTAAGATCTTCCAGGTATTCTTTAGAGTTCCTCTTCCAGTGCCTTGTTTGTCCTTGATATAGGTGACAAAGATGTTTGACCATATCGTAAGCGCCCATCAACTCATGTTGCTTCTGAAGCTCAGAGTTCATGGTCACGAGCATAAGATAGGACACATCTAATGCATCATCCTGATGTTTCTTATAAGCATCTTTGTCAGCTCGCGTGGCAGTGGTAGGAGGTGCCTCCGGAATGGACAGCTCCAGAACGTATAGTTTACGTTCCTGAGTGAGAACTATTCTCAGATTCCTGTACCAGTCCAGGAAATTTGCTCCGTTGAGCTTGTCCTTCTTAACGACTGAACGTAGAGAGAAGAAGTTCGTGTTTGACGTCATGGCAATTCTACAACAGAAAAATGCAGAAAATAAATATCATATTCTTTTTAAATCATTTAATTAGGTCTTTAACTAAATGATGCTCCCATTGAATTCTATAATTCATGTGGGACAAGATCCACATCATACTAATCCTTGAGTTAGCTTTAGCTAATACGCCCAAGATTTAGTATGATCGGTTGGTAACGATTTACCAATTACATCTCTATGCAACTCTTGTTTATAGGATCATTATCGACAGTTATATTAAAACTTGAGTTAGCTTTGGCTAATACGCCAAAGAATTAATATAAATGGGATCTATGTCTTATCTTTCCAACCGTTGGAAGAATGCCTATAGTTGTACTCGATCCAATTGAGTTAACTAGTTACTCAATCTAATTGAGTTGTACTCACCCATGCGTTGATAGGCGGGACCAAGATTGTCCCTCCGTACCCTACCAAGATAATATGTGTTGCTCTGCTTTAGCAGATTCAACAACGACATGTGATCGAGGTAGTAGTAGGTATCACGGCACGGTAGGCATTTTGAGTTGTCGTGATTTAGATCTAATCTAAATGTCGATGTTGTATCATATACTCGATATAGATCTAATCTAATCAATAGGGTGCATCTTGTACACGATGTAGATCTAATCTAATCGTAAGGGTGCATCTTGTGCACGATTTAGATCTAATCTAATCGTTAGGAACTAATTAATTACTATTTTACTAGCATGCATCACATACACACATAAGCAATTAATTAAATAATTTTGTGATTATGTCATGGCCCTACCACGATCTTCTCAAGCCAATGAGAAGATCAGATGGTCAACCTTAGGTCAACAGCTTCTCAAGCGCCTTCCTTTTCACCACCTTGTGTTGCTCGCGCCTTCCTCGTAACTCCGTTTTGAGTGGACCTTCCACCGCTTCAAAATTTACATTACAATTTTGAAACTTGAGTTACATTCGAGTCTAAATCTAATTTACAACCAGAATATAAATAGGGAGGCATGACGCGCAGGTCGCGTATCAAATACAACACACACAAACACATGACGGCACGCAGGCCGTATTATAAATTACAACACAAATCTAATCATATTGGGTCTTTTTGGGCCATGACTATCATAAAAATAATATATAATTCTAAATTATATATTTTCATAATTTTCTGAAATTTTTCATAATTTTTACAATTTTATGAGTAAATTTTTCCCGGCGGTCCCGATTAGCGATTTCGGGCGCAATCACGGAGCAAATCCCCATGCGGAGTTAGGGGCAGTACCCCTACCTGCAATCTAACCATCACGAGTTGATCCTAAGCAATCCTACAGCACCTTGGCCCGCTGTCCCAAAAGGTTTTGGGTCGAAACATTGCCATTACGGAAAAATCTTCTCGGTAGTCGAAGCCTACAAGTGTCTAAGCACTTGTGCTTCGCTTCTACGAGAAAAATACCCATTAAAACTATAAAAATCATGAAATTACAGATATTCACAGAATGTTTATTTTTCATAAAAATACAAAATAAATTTGTACATGTCTTCGCACGTGGCTCTGATACCATTGTTGGGTTTTTCGGGCCGCGAAAACCGCTTTTTCGCGTCGCGGAAACCCCGAAAGTCCCTAGCCAACGGATCCGTGCGAAGAGTATAAAAACAAAATTTTACATGTACGAGTTGACTAACTAGATCTACACTTAGATCTACATGTTTAGAAGGTTACCCTTGCTGTGTGCCCTTTGCGAATCCCGCTCGTCCAAGGAAGTGCTGAATCTCAAGATTGTCAACGTAGACAATCCTCTAAAAGTATCCACACGAACAAGTTGTGTTCTCTAACACACAAGGATGGAGAAGAGAACACCACAAGTGTGCTAGCACTTCTTGATGCTCTCGGATGGAATTGGAAGAAGAAGAAAGGAAAAGAAGAGAACACACTCCTCTAAAAAATTTCTATGTGACTTTCACTAACCTTTCTTCTTGGATTAGACTCACTCTCCTTTCTTCTCCCTTGCTTGAAACCCACGACCAAGAGAAGAGAAGGAGCAAAAAGAGAGCTTGAGGAAGAAGATGATGTGTATGTGAGTGAATGAAAAATTCATTCTCATTCAAAACCAAAAAGGTAACCCCTATTCTCACTAAATGTGGCCATTAAAGAGAATAGATTTGTAACCCCCATGAGGTGGAACACTTTGATGATGTGGCACATCATCATTAGTCCTCCAAATGCCAAATCTCTAATGATGTGGCAATTAGTCAAGTCAAACTTGACTCTTCGTCTTCCTCTTAAGTCAAGACAAACTTGACTTAATCTCTCTCATGGTTGATCTAATCCAACCATTTAATTCAAGCCAATTTAATATAATGAATCTAATTCATTTAATTAAATTGATTCAATGAGTCATAATCTAAATTAGACTCATTGAACACATGAATCAACTTGAGTCCAACTCAATTAGCCCAATTACGATTACTCTTAATCCAATTTGATTCACCTCATGAATTTAATCCTCTTGGTTCATCATATGAACCTAATCTCCATCCACTTGTTCTTTGCGTGTGACCCAATAGATTCTTGTAACGTTGGCA
Organism: Zingiber officinale; assembly: GCF_018446385.1. Lineage (NCBI taxonomy): Eukaryota > Viridiplantae > Streptophyta > Magnoliopsida > Zingiberales > Zingiberaceae > Zingiber > Zingiber officinale. The sequence continues at coordinate 54,593,381 of NC_056006.1, read as the reverse complement.
ATGCCCCTAAACTCATTTAGAAGCATAAGTAATAAGCGGTATCTAGCAATACATCATTACTACCCAAGTTACAAGAATGTTGAGATCCAACATCACCTTGTGACTACTAATTGTGACTCCTCACAATATATGACAAGTGTCCTTCTATCCTAGACATCTAAATTGATCAATGTGAGGCATAGATTGTGTCATCCTCTGATCAATCTAAATCCTGAATTCCAAGTAGACTCACTAAATCAAATGAGCTCAATATCTCATATTGACTCATTTGGGCATGGCCATGCACTTCGTGGTCTCACTCTATCAAGAATACCGATGTCTCTCCCATCATATAGGAGGGATAGATCCCATCTACATCACTCACATCCCTCCGCATAATTTGTTACATACCCAGTAATCGCCTTTATAGTCCACCCAGTTACGGGTGACGTTTGACGAAACCAAAGTACATAACTCCTTATGTAGGGAACCATGGTGACTTCAGGTCTAAGGACTAGTAGTCATACTAATAGCCACATGAGAAAGTATATGACACTCATATAACGATCCATGATACTTTCTCATGGCGGGTCATTTAGTATACATTCTCTAATGCATACTCATGTGTCAACTTGATATCTCTATATCCATGACTTGTGAGATCAAGTCATCGAGTTGACCTACATGCTAGTCTTATTACATTAACATTGTCCCTAAATGTTAATACTCAACTAGGAATGATTCAGAGTAGTGTTCCCTATATCATCTCACTATCGATTTAACCAATCGATTGATATAGGTAAGAACCTTTACTCAAGGACGTTATTATACTTAGTTTATTTGGCACCAATACAAGTAAGTATAATAACCAAAAAACCAAATGCCTTTATTTATATAGAATATGATACAACAAGCCCAAAATATAATCATCAAATGATTGGCTCTAGGGCTCTAGCTAACACGGTTGAGCCTTTTATTATACTTAGTGATGATGGAAGTGTAGAGGAAACTCAATAATCATTTCCATTGATTGTACCTGATCCAGAGCCAGTTCTTTCACTTGACCAAGATAATGTCACATTCACTGTTTTAGACCCTCTAGGTACCTTTCAGGATAGCAAGGATGATATTTCTTCTGAATCTTTAGCAAATTCCATGGAGGTAATTCATTTTGATTGTAGTAGATGTGACATATCTTTTGATTCATGCTCTGTATATTTTGATATTATTTATAGTACTTCTCAAACAACATGCGTGTAGGGAATGCATTCTTTTCTTTTTAGTGTGCGGGATTTCTACAGATATTTCATTGGCAGTCTATCACGCAAGGATGCATTCCATCATTTGAAGAAAGCCCTAACCTTTTATGCAATAATGGAGCTCTTGGAGTGGACACTCCATCTGAACCATCTTCGCCCATCAGAGAAAATTTTTGAGGAGTCGAAGGTGGAGGGAGCATTCTTCATTTCACCTACAACCATTCCACTTCCAGATTAACTTCTCGACCTGAATCGACTTCGGCCGCCAGAAATTCAGGGGAGTATGTTGCATCTTATTTCTTCTTTCCCTTTTTGCTTGTTTATATGTCTTTACTTTCTTTGCTTGGGTTGCATTGTTTGTTTTTATTTGGTAGTTCATTTTTAATTTGTCTAGTCGGGTTCTTCATAATAAATTTCCTATGCATTCTTTTTATCATCTTAGAAAATTTGAAAGTCAGTTAAATTTGATTGTCTAATTTGATGATTTATTGTCATGATTGAATTCTTGGATTGCATGTGATTACAACTTGATGATGGATTCTATGTCGGTAGATTGAAATGATAATTTTGATAAACCTAGTGAGGATATTTTTGAGCCTATTATTCCTATTGATGTGTGATGCACTTGTGGTTAATACTACTCTAGAACTTGCTTAATTCTTTCGAGACCACATTATAATAGGTTTGCATGATTTTTATGAAGGCTATCTCACTTCCTTTTATTCATTCCTTTTGTTATCACATGTTATTTGAATAATTCCCTTATCTTTGAGCATTTCATTCTTTTCTCTCTTCCATTTTCTTCCATTTATTTTCCTCTTTTGCTTTCTTCTCATGGATGTGGATATCTTGGAAGTACATGGTGAGTGTTTTTCCCGAGATAGATAAAAATTTAAGTGTGGGAGGGAGAGAAATAACTTGGTGGAATTTAGGAGAAGCATAGGTGAACCATGCTTGATCACCATAGGTAAACCATGCTATTTATTTTATTATTTCAGCTATTGATGATGTTGTATAGTGATGCACAACATGTTGAAAAAAAAAAGTTCAAAAAAAACAAAAAAAACAAAAGAAAAAAAAAGTGAAATCAGGGAAAAAAAGAGAAAAAAGCAGCAAATGAAAAAAAAAAGAGAAAAAAAACAAAAACAGCAAAGAAAAAAATATAAAAGGAAAAAAAATATTTTGACATGTTGTGTCAATTTATATTCATTTGTGATAGAATTTTTGTGAGTGGCAATTTTTACTTTAGCAATATTGAGGTATTATCATATATCATGTGTAAATTTTAGGTGTGAAATGCTGGAGTAGGAGTTGTTCACGTTTTTATTGTATTGTTGAAAGGTGGTAGAACTTTTTGTTAATGACAATCTTTATTGTAGCAAAATTTATATTTTTATTGTATATCATGAGTGAATGCTTATTGAAAAGCTATCGTAGAGATTGTTCACATTTTTATTGAGTTTTTAGAGCTAGCTTGGAAGTTGGATGTGATACTTTTTGGGCATTATTTTCTTGTACTCATCTATGTAACATTCCAATATATCCATGTCTTCCACCATTACCTTGCTTTACCTTTCTTATTTCTTCTCTTTTACTATCATTTGCTTGATTCATGTTTCCCTTATATTTCAAATAATGCCTTCATTATTTTATCGTGCACTCTTATGTATATAGTGGCGGAGATTAGAAGCAAAACAAGCCTATGGTAGTGCATAATCCATGAGTAGCTTGAGTGAGCTCCACTATTGCATTTATATAAGAGGAGAGCCACTATCACTTACCTTGTGAGGCTATTTTGTTATCATTCTCAATTTATTGATTATAGATTGAAATTGTCGTGTTTGTTAATTAATGTATGAATTGAATCCATGAATGCTTTGGTCATTTGAATTGGACAATCCTAGATAACTCTCTATTCACTATGTTCTATGTATGATTAAGAATTGTTATGGGAATACATTTTAGTTATCTTTCTTGTTTTATTTACTTGCTCAAGACGAGCAAGAATAAGTGTGGGGGAGTTGATAACATGTATTTTTGTACATTATTTTGGCTCTTATTACTTGGCATTTTTATCTTCTCAAATGCTAATTTGGTGTTTATATTACATTTTGTGAGTTGAATAGATTTTGGACTTAATTGTAAATTTCCTATGAATTATGGAATTTAATTCCATATTTTATGTGATTTTGTAGGAAATTCAAAGAGTCATATATTAGGGTCAAACCGGACCGAATTTGGCTTGATTTGGAGGCCAAATGAGGAAGATCAAGCTGAATTAATGTGGACCGTTGATCAAGATCCAGTGAGATCATACCCCTTCATTTAGATCAAGTGATCCAGCCCTTCATAATGATTTAAAGCGATCTGGATCATTGATTTAGAGCTCAAGTCATCCAAGGTTCATTTAGAGCTCCAATTCAAATTTGATCCAAAAGCCTACTCTTCAAACCCAATCTTCAAGCCCAATCTAAAAGCCTAATCCATTAACCCAATTTCAATCCTTATTGATTATTGGATCCGGATCTCACTTAAATCTCTCAACCTTTCCTTAACCCAAACCCGATCCACTAAGAAAACCTCCCCTTTTCCCTCACACCTAGATGATCAACGCCAAAGCATCCATTTCTATTCGTGATTTCTTCCCGCGAGCTAGGGCTCGCGATCCACACCAGCATTCCCTGTTCCTCTTTTTCCTTCTCACCACCGGCCGACGGCGTCTCTTCTCTTTCCTTGCTACCGGCCGGATCTCCATAGCACACTTCTTCTTCTTGAGTTCCAGCGGCGATGATAGGAAGCACACTTGGTGGGGATAGCGAACGACGACGACGATTCCGATCATCTTCACCTCACCGGAGGGGTTCTCCGGTGTGATCTCCAATGTCCGGCTACTTTCTAGCAGCTTCGCTTCTTAGGGTTCAGGCGGTGGAGCAAGGAGGAGCGGCAGCAGATCATTCCGGCAGTCCATCACAGTCCAGCCACTTCCATCGAAGGGTTCTTCATTGGAAGATTGCATTTATCTTCGTTGTCGCAGCTAGCAGCAACTAGCAAAGTGAGCTACTGTCCATCGGTTTTGGGGGTTCCGAGCCGGGCCTTTCGTGTGACGGCGAAGGGTAGTCTTTGGTATCAGAATTGGATGTGTGGATTGTGGTTTCTTAGATTCTTTTATGTTCATGTTGATTGTTAATTTGTGATGAATTGTAGTTATTAATTCTCCATGCTTAAATTGCACACATTTTGCTTAGTTTAATTCATGTTCATCAAGTGTTTGTTAAAATGTTTCTTCCATTAGTTAGGTTTTAATCTTGCATTTTCTTGAGTTTAGATAGTTGCAATGTTTTGTTAGTCTCATGCTTTGTATCTCTTATGTTTACGCCTTTTACTTGAATTCAATTAGGTTAAGTTAGATTAGATTCCATTACGTGCATTGTCTTTCATTTATTAGATTAAGTTTCATTTAATACTTTATCATTTCATTCCATAGTTTAATTGTGTTGATAGTTAAACCATAGCGTAGAGAGACAATGCGTTGTGGATTAATTGTTGACACTTAGTTAGATTTCATTCCATCATTAGGTTAGCTTCCTACTTGTTGTGCTTTTAATTTGTTAGATTTAGAATTAAAATCCAAAACCCCAATTCCATATTAAAAATCACAAAAATATAAATAATATATGATCCTAACTTTACCATCCTATCGTTGCTTTCGTTGGCGGATAATTTGAGTCATTCCTATGCTACATTAGCATATGAGCGGTTTGGTACATCATTGTTTGATGCCCAATTAATACAAAATTGGGTCGTAATCAGTGCTAACAATAACCTTCTAATCTTAAGGACTATAAAATAAACCACCTTTCATTCCTTTAGGATAACCCACAAACAAATGAACTTCTGTACGTGAATCCAACTTATCATCGTCTCCCGTTAGCACATGTGCTGGATGTAACACCTGTAAATTTCCTTTCTTCCAAAAAAAAAGAGCCAAAAAGGAATAGAAGAAGAGAAAAGAAACAAAAATATATTCATAAATGGCCCGTGCTTGGATTTGAACCCGAGACCTCTTAGTTGAGATTGGTTTAAGTAGCCATTAGGTGGTGGTAAAGCATATATGAGCAATATGAAACAATTCATTATATGTAGATTATATGTGAAGAGATACTCAACTTCCACTTAGTATAAAAGGGCTTGGATGAGAGCAAAACCTAATCTTCCTCTTCCTTTCCTCTCTAGCCAAATCCTCTCTTGTTCCTTTTGTGGTTTCGGCGAAGATCAAGAAACCTAGGTCCAAGCTTCTAAGTTCTTCAAGTGGAGGATCTAAGAGGAGAGTTTTTATAAGGATTGGTACGTCGGTGAAGGGCAACTCGGAGATTAAGGCATACGAGGGAGGATTTTGTCTTCCCTACACCTTATAATAGTAAGATCTAGCGAAAGGATGTAAGTACTACTCACCTACAATATAAGTAGTTTTGATAATGTATGCGGTGTTATGGTTTTTATGCCTGAAGATACATGTTGGGTTAAGTTAATGCATGGTAAGGAAGATACATTTTATGGTTGTATGATGTCCTCCTAATTTTGGGGATTAAGAACATGTTAGAGAACCTTGAATTGCTTCCCATTTAGTTTGGGGGCTAAGAAGCATAATCAAGTACTCTAAAGTGCTTCCCTATAAGTAAGGGGGAACTAAGCACACATAAGGTGTTTGCTTAAATGACAATCAAGTGCAACTATAAGAAATCAATAGTTAAAAGCAAGTATTTTACTTTAGAAAGGCATGTACTGGACACCAGGTTCACGGGTGGACTCCTAGATCGCCCCTAGGCTCCTAGACAGCCTAATAGTACCTTAATGGGTTCGGGATTAGCTACCTCAGATTTTATTAAGGATGCGCGCCAAGTGGTACAATGTCGGGCCCAAAGCAAGTTGTATACTATTTTCACTAGTTATGTAACATAAAGATTTCAAAATTCATTGGTTGTCTTAGTGGAAGTTTCCTAAGTTCGAGAACTTGAGTTAAAAGAGCAGCATTGATGAACTCTATAATATGCCAAGATTCCTATTTTCTTTATATTACTAGCATGGTTTGAGTTGATGTTTTGCATGATCCATCTATTTAAAAATGCTTGTCTTGTATCTAATTCTAATTTATGTGTTTTAGCGTGAATTACGGTCAAGTGTAAGTTTTGTGCTTTCCGCAATTAGTTTTTAAAAAGAAAACATGTTCTCGTTAAATGCATCATTTTGTGAGTAGATGGTACATACTAAGCATTCGATTATAGATTTGCATTTCCTTATACTGTAGATAAAGGTAAACGAAAGCTCAAGTAGGAGGAGGTAGCAGGAGTAGTGTTTTGTGTGTGTGTGCGACGGAACAGTGGAAGAAGATCTTGGAATTTGCTATGTTAAACCTTGGTGCTAATGTATTTCTTATTTCCGCTCCACCTCAAACACTAGTAATGGTTATTATGATGAATTTACCGTTTGGTAGTAATTGGTGTGTCAAAGACTCCTCCTCAAGTAATGGGTTAGAATGGTAAGCCAAAGATGAGTACTTAGGGGAGAAAAACCTCTCTTATGGAGCAAGGGGTGACCTCCGCACGGCCCGTGTCACGACCATATGGACTCACACGGTCCCCTACCCCCTGCTCTCGGCCTAGGTAACACAGTCGTGTGGATTTACACGACCATGCACCTCTTCTTCTCGGCCCAAGGTGACACAGTCATGTGGATTCACACGGTCGTGCACCCCTTCCTCTCTGTCAAGGTGACACGGTCGTGTGGATTCACACGGCCGTGTTAGACCCCGTGGTTGTTTTGATGTGATCAACCAAGTTAGGTTAAATCCTGCTTGTTATTTGATCCCTGTGTCTAAGTGTGCAAAAGCATAGGAGCGCAGGAAGTCGAGCGGAAGACGCGGCTATAGAGAAGGACGGCATGGAGAGAGAGCTGACGAGCTCAGTGTGTCCGAGGGACGAGGTGACCGGGGAAGAGTACATCGGTGGACGAGAAGAACGTACACGGCATTCGAGGGACGAGAAACTAGGAAGGAAGGTTGCTCAAGGAGAAGACCGAAAGTTGGGTTCGGGTGAACCCTATTCTAGATAGCGGAGATCATCCAAGCAAACGGAGCCAGAGCAGAAGAGACCTAGACCAAGCTGAGCTGAAATGGAGAAGAAGGCCCAGATGAAAAGTTAACCTGGTTGACTTCACAGTCCGGATGCTCGAAACAATTCCGGGTGCCCGAGATGCCTTCTTATCTTGATCGTGGTCAAACCACGATCTATTCGTTGGGGGATAAAATTTTATCCCCCCAGGGTGCCTGGAATCCTTCAGGGCGCCCCGACCAAGGCTATAAATATAGCCTTGGTCCAGATCTAATCATTCAATTGAGAAAACAACTCTGTATTCCTTTCTTATGATAGTTTTGAGCTTCTTGTGTGTACAAGGCTTCTCTGCCTTCAGAGAAGAAGATTCTTCAGAGCTTTTTCTACTGCCTTGGATTAACAACCTTCTTGGTTGTAGCCAAGTAAAAAGCTGAGTCTTTCTTTTCCTTATGTTAGTTAACTTTTATTACTAATGCATATTTTGGAGTTGAAAGAATCGAGGAGGGTGTACTTTTATTTTGGTAGGCAATTCAACCCCCCTCTTGCCGGCCCCAGCTGCGCCAACAATTGGTATGAGAGCCCGATAGCCTCAGAAGGACTAACCGCCGACTGAAGAACAAAGATGAGGACGATAGCCGGCACGAACATTCATCCCCCGAAGATCGACGGAGACTTTGCTACTTGGAAGCAAATAATGGAGGTATTTTTTAAAACTGAATTTGATATTCTTTTAATAATGAAGTATGGATATGCAGCGCCAAAAGATAAAGAAGAGTGCAATTGGACGAAGAAGGAGCAGGTCGATTGCATGGCCAATGGAAAGGTCGAATTTCACCTGCTCAGTGTGCTGCCGCCCCAGGCGATAAGTCGGATCGGAAGCTACGACTCCACCAAAGACCTCTGGGATAATTTCCTGGAGCTCCACGAGGGCACCTCAGAAGCAAAGCTAGTAAGGCGCGATGTCCTCTGGACACAACTAACAAATCTTCGGATGAACAATGGCGAGATGGTTGCGCAACTCCAAGCAAGGATCAAGGAGCTGATAACGTAACTGACGAATCTTGGTGAAACGGTAACAAACTAAGATTCCATTCGGTATACACTTAACATCTACCACAGAACTCCGGAATGGGCCTCCTTAGTAGATGCGTACTACATCTCTAAGGACCTTGAGGTAAGTACTTTAGAAAACTTATTCTCTACATTTGAACTTCACGAGTCCCGAATCACAGAACCTAAGCAAATGGAGAAGACGAACCTCAATATTGCCCTACAAGCCGAAAAGGACAATCCTGATTATGAAGCATCGATCGACGAAACCGAAGCGGTGCTACTGGTAAGAAAGTTAAATAAATTTGTTAATACTAATAAATTTAAATCGCAGTCAAGGAAGCATCAACACAATAGAAGGACGGTCCGATGCTACAACTGCAATGAGGAAGGGCACATCAAGGTTGATTGCCCCAAGTTGAAGAAAAGACACAAGGAGAAGCCTCAGAGACCCACGTCCTCTACACGCAAGAGTCTGAAGGCTTATATAGGACGACTCTTCATCCTCTGAGTCAGAAATCAAAGCCTTCTCAGGAAGAGCACTGATGGCCAACCATCTCGTTGAAGATAACTCGGACTTAGAGATGAGCATAGATGAAGGGGAAGGATCCTCAGAAGAAGAAGAAAGATGCGACAAAGGGAGAGCGTCACCAAGTAAGGTAAGTAAGGTACATGATCTTACCCCTACTCAATCCTTTAATTTTATCAAAATGCTTACGAAGAATCTAGCAATCTTAGAAAAAGAAAATACTGAATTAAAATTGAACTTAGCAAAAGCATGTCCACTAGAAATGTATGATAATTTAAAATTAGAAAAAGAAAAAATAAAAATTGAAATTGAGAATTTAAAAGATAATCATCCATGTTTAAATAAATTTCCAAAATCAAATCTAAGGATTTATGGAAAATTAAACTGGTATAAAAGAAAACATCAGGGGCAACTTAGGAGAGTTCCTAGAAACTATATACCCCCTAAGTTTATGATTAATCAAGTAGGAAGGAATCTTTACTAGATTCCAAAATCATTGCTAGATTAAATTTAAAAGTTAAAGACTTTCAGAGAAGAAAATTAAACAGTAAATTTCCTTATGAGGCTTTGACTAGAAAGTGGTTGTTGCTCCGATAACCAAGAAGGCCTAGTGCCTCGCCACTGCCTAAAAGCCAAATATAGAAATGAAATGTTTAATTAAACTTTCTTGAAAAGCAAAATTAAATAATGCTTGTAAAAGTTCTTCAATTTTTGTTGGATTAGAAAATTATTTTTAGCATAAAATTTTCACTTATAAAAATTTTCAGAAGATATTTTTGTTTAAGTTAATTTTTTTTTGAGAAATTATCTTTCAAAAATTCATTTAAAATTTTTTTTAAGGTTAGCTTTTTTTTTAGAATTCTTGCAAAATCACCTCTTAAATTCGATATTTTAACTTCGAAATTTTTTAAACCCCATTGTTTTTGCTGTGATCAAAGGGGGAGAGAAGTAAAAGTTAAGGGGGAGTTAGATTTTAAAGTTTTTTTTTTTGGTATTGCAACTCATTATTGCAATCTTTTATGCTTAAACTGTTAGTGAGTAATTTCTTTAAAATGACTATTTGTCAGTTAGTAATTTTTACTATTTATTTTTATACCCTAACTTGAACTTGGGTTGATGCACATCAAAAAGGAGAAGATTGTTGGACCCCGTGGTTTTTTTGATGTGATCAACCAAGTTAGGTTAGGTCCTGCTTGTTATTAGTGTGCAGTAACTTAGGAGCACAGGAAGTCGAGCAGAAGACACGGCTAGTGAGAAGGACTGCACGGAGAGAGAACTGATGAGCTCGGTGCGTCCGAGGGACAAGGTGACCGCGAAAGAGTACACCGGTGGACGAAAAGAACGTACGCGGCGTTCGAGGGATGAGAAATCGGAAAGGCTGCTCGAGGAGACCGGAAGTTGGGTTCGGGTGAGCCCTATTCCGGATAATGGAGATCAACCAGGCAAACGGTGCAGAAGAGACCCAGACCAAGCCGAGCTGAAATGGAGCAGAAGGCCCGGACGAAAAGTCAACCTAGTTGACTTCACAGTCCGGGCGCCCGGGATGCCTTCTTATCTTGATCGCGGTCAAACCGCGACTATTCATTCGGGGATAAAATTTTATCCCCCCAGGGTGCCTGGAATCCTTCAGGGCACCCCGACCAAGGCTATAAATATAGCCTTGGTCCAGATCTAATCATTCAATTAAGAAAACAATTCTGTATTCCTTTCTTGCAATAGTTTTGAGCTTCTTGTGTGTAAAAGGCTTCTCCGCTTTCAGAGAAGGTGATTCTTCAGAGATTTTTCTACTGCCTTGGATTAACAACTTTCTTGGTTGTAACTAACTAAATAGCTGAGTCTTTCTTTTCCTTATGTTAGTTTACTTTTATTACTATTGCATATTTTGGAGTTGAAAGATCGAGGAGGGTGTACTTTTATTTTGGTAGGCAATTCACCCCCCCCTCTTGCCGGCCCTAGTTGCGCCAACAGGTCGTGCACCTCTTCTTCTCGGCCCAAGGTGACACGGCCGTGCACCCCTTCCTCTCTATCAAGGTGACACATGTTATGATTCCGCAAGTGCTCGGATTCGTCGTCAGTAATATATAAGATTGTCGAATCACAGGAACTGTTGATTAAGCATTAGAGATATCTCACAGTAAGTTATCTAGACGGTAAAAAGTTGACTTTGGTGCTTGTAAACTAACGAGAGTGATTGAAAAGAGAAAGAGATGGAGAAGAGAATCAATCTTGGAGGAAATTGAGCTTTGGGAAATGGATTATAGGATTTCAGTTTCGTTGTGGTGGAACCTGATGCATCATGTTCTATCTTTTACTCATCGTCAATCAACATACCTTCACCGGAAGTTAAAGCTACTTTCCTTAAGTACCAATCAGAGAAGATCCATGTGAAATCCTGTAACGGTTAACCCCTGTCACTAGGGCGTCTTGATAAATCACAAGAATACAAATCTAATCGGTAACATTAGGGACAGAGATAGGGGTTTGGTTTGGTCTTTTACTTTCTTATGGAGAAGTTGCCTCTCCTTTCAAGGGAATATCCTAGATGTCCGTGAACATGTTACCCCTATCACTAGGGCCCCTCGGCTGTACAAGCTAAGATCCTCTCTTTACTAAATTAGCAATTCCTACACAATCAATTAACATGACAAGGCAACAAGTCTCATGCATATCAAATAGAAACGAAGCAAGAGAAATCATCCAACGAGTGAAGGTACAAACATGAGTCTTACATCAAACTCTATCCAAAAATACTCCCTACATCCATAGAAAATGAGATCTACTCCATTGCAAGAGAAGAACAACCCCAAAACATAAAGTAAAGCACACTTACAACCCTTGATGTGAGAAAAAAAGGGAAGAAGAGATGCTTGCCGAGGTTTCCGATGTCTTGGTGATGCCTCCTTTCTCTGGAGATGGACGGAACGTCAAGAGATGGCGGCGGATGAAGCTCTAGGGTTTCCCCTGAAGGGGAGAACCCTTTCCCAAGGAGAGGAGGCGAAATCCCCAAACCAAAGATGATAGAAGAATAGGGTTCTTGACCCTTTTATACCTCCTCCAAGCTGTCCAGGAAAACCAGGATTATAGGGGTCTGGTAAACTGAGATTTTCACCCATTAAACCAAGTTTTATCATGATTTACCCTAAACTAAAGTTGTAGCTCTTGAATTTATCTTCAATTTTATACTTGGATCGAGCCCTAGATCCAACCGAGCCGAAAGTTATGGCGGTTCGAAGTTTGGTCTATGGTCGGGACGGAGGTCCAGTTGAACCCACGGTTGGGAGGCACGGCCGTGCCATTTTGCATGGGCAAACAATGCTTTCTCTCTGTTGGATCTAACGAAAGATTGTAGATCATGAAGTCAGCTACATTTTGGTATAAAGAACATCCCAAAACTCCAATGGAACGCAAAGTTATGGCCAAATTACGAACGGTCTGTAATCTGCCCAGAATTCAGCACAACCCTGTTTTGACATGACACGACCCGTGTTCTTCATCACACGACCGTGTGGAATCCAAACAGCCTCATACGACTTCTTCTCAGGTTGAGTCACATGGCCATGTGGCACTCACATGGCCGTGGCCTTTTTCTTCTCTGCCGAGGTCACACGGCCGTGTGGATTCACACAACCGTGACCTTATCTACCTCTGGAATGTTGGCACGGCCGTGTCATTTGGCACGACCGTGTGTTGCTTGGCCACAGGATGATTGGCATGGCCGTGCCATTCGACACAGCCAAGGCCTTCGTCAAATCTGGATTACAAGCACGGTCGTGCCATTTGGCACGGCCGGAACATACTATGGACACACGGTCGTGTGGCCTACACGGCCCAAGCGCTTTTGCTCCATTTTCGCTCCAAATAATGTCTTGTCAACAAGAAAAAACACAAAAGAGAAGATCTCAGAACAAAAGAGTATTTATGCTGAATATATGCTAAGAGAGGTGAATATGCACAGAATATACGTGAATAAAATAAGTGAATGTGTGTCAAAACATGTATAAATAATCATAAGATCAACGCATATCAACACGGTCGTGTAGATTCACACAGCCGTGCACTTCTTCCCCTTGGACAAGGGGACACGGTCATGTGGATTCACACGGCCGTGCAGCTTTGCTTGGCTCCAAGTCATGTCCTAACAATCGAACAAATGAAAGTAGACCTACAGGCTGAACCGTACATAATGTGTAAGAATGCCAAAAAATTTAGATATAGGGAAAGGGTAATGTTTGTCCAATTGTCCTGTAAGTTAAGGTTAAGTTGAAGGGTGGGCGTTACAACTAGGTATCAGAGCCAAGTTCTCCCCTTCCGCCACACACACATCAAGCATTGATCCTGCAACGTCCAAGTAAGAAAGTACCTTCTTATAACTTTTACGCATTTACTTCTGTTATTATTAGTAAGAACTGTTGTTAAGATTAAGCATGCATATACATAAAAGTGCTAATAATAGCAAGAATGATGATGGGTGGATGCATGGTCTCACTGGTTTGGCTTATGATATGTAGAATGGCTAAACGATGACCGGCTAGACCGCGGAGAGTTAATGAACTTCAACCAGTGGAAAATGAGTCTGTACCCTAGCCCAACCTTCTAGAAGTAGTAGCTCAACTGCAGAGACAATTGGCAGAGCAGCAACAGGTTATTGCCGCCCTGACTGCTAACTAGCAAGCTCCTCCTGTAGTCCCACCAGAAGCCAATATGGTGGCACCTATTACGGCAGAAGTTCCATCAGTTACACCTGTATCCCCAGCAAAGGAAGTGAGGAAAGAAGCATACCTCATCCAATGGTAGAAACTAAAACCAGAGAATTTCTCTGGCACCAATGAACCATGGGATGCTCAGGCATGGTTCAAACCCCTGGAGAACATAATGGAGCTACTGGAGTGGCCGGAGGTAGAAAAGATTAAGTGTGCTTCCTTCTGCTTTACTGGTGATCCAAGAATGTGGTGGGAACGGGTCAAGACAAAATGAAAAGTGGATCAAATGACCAAGTCTGACTTTGAGACTGAGTTCTTCGAAGAGTTCTTCCATATGAAAGTCACGAATAAACATTATGACAAATTCACATAATTTCGACAAGGAAATTTATCAGTGGACGAAGCCGTGAAGAAATTCAATAGACTAGCTCGCTTATGCCCCGAGCTGGTCAGCACAAAACGAGAAAGGGTGAGGCTAATTCTCAAGATGTTGACGCCAGAGGTAGCTCTGAATGTTGCTGGCGGAATAAATAGACCGCAAACTGCAGAAGAGCTGATTAGTAGTGCTCTGATCATAGAGCATTACCTAAACAGCAACAAGTCGCACAAGCCAGTACAGATTGAGAACAAAGGTCAAGGGAGTTCTGGCACTCAGAAAACTCAGGGCCAAGGTTCAACCTGGAAGTGGAGCTCTAAGAGAAAGCAGTGGAGTAATAAGAAGGGAGGATCCATAGGCAAGCAGCCTAAGTATGCCACGTGTTCCATGTGAGGAAAGATGCATCCTGGAATCTGTCGCAAGGGCACTAGTGGTTGTTATACGTGCGGTAAAGAGGGGCATATAGCCAAGTATTGTCCAACCAAGATCCACCTGCCTCCAGCACAACCTGTTCAGTATGGAGACAAGCAGGCACAGTTACACCAGATGCAGGTCGCGTTTGAGGGTCCTTATATTAGTCAAGGCAGACTGGAGGCTCCACCAAGTGCTACAAATGCTCGAGTTTTCTCCCTTACCAGAGAGGAGGTAGCAAACACCTCCACTATTGTCACAGATCAGATACGCATTTTTAGTCTATATGCAACTATGTTATTTGATACTGGGGCAACCCATTCGTTTGTCTCCATGGCATTTACTGAAAGAATAGGTATACCCCCGGAGGTCCTACGCGGAAAATTCTTAACGACACTACCCTCGGAAGAAATAATGACATCTACGCACTAGCTACGTGGTGTGCCATTCAAAATTTCAGACAGAGAATTGTATAGTGATCTGATATTGCTGAACATGTCAGACTATGATGTTATTTTTGGGATGGACTTTCTGAGCAAATATGGTGCTTCCATCGAGTGCCGTAAGCGAAGAGTCATATTCCAACTTGAGACAAAGTCTATGTTTGAGTTCATCGGAGAATCAAGGAAGAGACCCCAGAAATTTTTATCGGCCATAAAAGCTCAGAAAATGATATCCGATGGATGTGCCGGGGTTCTAGCACGTGTGATTAATACCCAGCAAGAATGAGACCAAAAGTTAGAGGAGTTAGAGTCGTATGTGACTACCCAGAAGTGTTTCCGGAAGAGTTGTCAGGCCTAGGTCCAGATAGGGAAATTGAATTTGAGATTGAACTCATCCCTGCTACCCATCCAATCTCAAAAGCACCGTACCGTATGGCTCCGGCAGAATTGAAAGAACTTCAGAGATAGCTACAGGAGCTACTCAACAAGGGTTTTATTTGCCCTAGTAACTCACCATGGGGAGCTTTGGTGTTGTTCGTAAAGAAGAAGGACGGGTCTATGCGAATGTGTGTAGACTACCAAGCGCTGAACAAAGTAACAATTAAGAATAGGTATCCCCTGCCTAGAATTGATGATCTATTTGATCAGTTAAAGGGAGCCACAGTCTTTTCTAAGATAGACTTACGGTCAAGATATCATCAAGTGAAAGTGAAAGGGGATGATGTACCGAAGACGGCATTCTGAACAAGGTATGGGCATTACGAGTTTGTAGTTATGCCTTTTGGAGTGACGAACGCTCCTGCTACATTTATGGATATGATAACAGAGTAGTCAAAGCATATTTGGACAAGTTTGTAATCGTCTTTATAGACGATATCCTGGTATACTCTAGAACCCAGGGAGAACACGTAGAACATCTGAGGACAGTATTAAAGATTCATCAGCAGAGCCAGTTATACGCAAAGTTTTCCAAGTACGAGTTCTGGCTCGATCAAGTGTCCTTCTTAGGTCACATTATTTCCAAAGATGGGGTTATGGTTGACCCAACAAAAATAGAAGCTATGAGTAACTGGAATAGACCCAAGAATGTCAGTGAAATCAGGAGTTTCCTTGGGTTAGCAGGCTACAACAGGAAATTTGTAGAGAACTTCTCCAGGATCACCTCACCACTGATAGCACTTATCAGAAAGAACCAAAAATTTGAGTGGGCAGAGGATTGTGAGAAGAGTTTCACTGAACTAAAAAGGAGACAGACCAGTGCTCCAATCCTGACTCTCCTAGAGACTAACGAAGGCTTCGATATTTACAGTGATGTTTCTAAATTGGGGCTTGGGGCTGTACTAATGCAGAATGGCAAGGTCATTGCTTATGCCTCAAGACAACTCAAGGATTATGAGAAGAACTATCCTACTCATGACCTTGAGTTAGCAGCGGTAGTCTTTGCTCTCAATATTTGGAGGCATTACTTATACGGAGCTCAGTGCAAGATTTACATATATAACTAGAGTCTTAGGTATTTCTTCACTCAGAAAGACCTGAACATGAGATAGTGGAGATAGTTGGAGCTGGTCAAACACTATGCCTATGAAATTCTCTACCATCCAGGGAAACCGAACAAAGTGGCAGATGCACTAAGTAGGAAATCTTGTGTAACGTTATTATCTATATCTGCTTTGTCCCATCCCCTACAGAAAGAAATAGTAAATTATGGGATTGAAATTATTACCGGGCAGCTCTCCACTTTGACACTAGTGTCAACCCTATTTGATGAGATACAGAAAGGGCAAGATGAAGATTCTAATATTCAGAAGATCAAATAGGGAATACAGGAAGGAGAAAATGGAGAGTTCCGAGTATCAGACGGTGGGATACTATATTATGGTGATAGCCTCTGTGTCCCTAATCAGGAAGAACTATGAAAGAAAATTCTAGATGATGCTCATGGTGCACCATATGCAATGCATCCTGGTTCCACTAAGATGTACCAAGATTTAAAGGAACGCTTCTAGTGGGCTGGAATAAAAAGAGACATTGCAAGATATGTCAGTACCTGCCAGAAATGTCAACGGGTTAAAGCAAAACATCAGAGACTGGGCAAAGTTCTGCAGCCTATCCAGATCCTAGAGTGAAAGTGGGAGGATATATCTATGGACTTCATAGTAGGACTACTCAGAACCACGAACGGTTATGATGTTATTTGGGTAATAGTGGATAGATTGACCAAGTCTGCTCATTTTCTATCTATCAGAACATCCTACTCCATTGAACAGCTAGTGCAAATATATGTTAAAGAGGTTATCAGATTGCATGGAGTTCCCAAAATCATAATTTCTGATAGAGATGGTCGCTTCACTTCACACTTCTGGAGTGTGTTCAGAGAGCTCTTGGCACTAAGCTGCGGCTTAGCACAGTATTTCATCCTCAAACAGATGGGCAAATAGAACGAGTAAATCAAGTTCTGGAGGATATGCTATGGGCTTGTGCCTTAGATTTCAAAGGGAGCTGGTACCGATACCTATGCTTAGCAGAATTAGCATATAATAATAGCTATCAAGCTACTATCGGAATGGCACCCTACGAGGCTCTATATGGGAGGAGATGTAGATCCTCTATCTGTTGTTATGAAGGTGGTGAAAAGAAAGACATGGGACCCTAGACAGATATTATCGAGAACACCACCAAAGCCATTCAGAACATTTGCCAAAGGATAGAAACTGCTCAAAGCCAGCAGAAGAGCTATGCGGATGTGCGCCGTAGACCACTAGTATTTGATGTTGGGGACTTAGTGTTTCTCAAAGTAACTCCTATGAAAGGAGTGATGAGGTTTGGAAAGAAAGGAAAGTTGAGTCCACGTTATGTAGGGCCATACCATATCACTAGAAGGGTTGGCAAGGTAGCTTACGAGCTAGAACTACCGTAGGAAATGTCAGCCATTCATAATGTATTCCATATCTCAATGCTGAAGAAGCATGTTTCCGAATTAAACCAAGTGATTGAGCCACATACAATACAAGTTCAAGAGGATCTCAGTTATGAAAGTTGATCTATTCAGATAATAGATCGAGAAGTTAAGAAGCTGAGGAACAAAGAGATACCATTAGTAAAAGTGATGTGGCAAAGTCAACGGTATGAAGAGGCAACATGGGAATACGAGAACGATATGAGGTAGAAGTATCCACAATTGTTCTAAGTTCAAGGATGAACATTTTATAAGGTATGATGATTGTAACACCCGTAAATTTCCTTTCTTCAAAAAAAAAAGAGGCAAAAAGAAATAAAAGAAGAGAAAAGAAACAAAAATATATTCATAAATGATCCGGGTTAGGATTTGAACCTAAGACCTCTTAGTTGAGATTGGTTTAAGTAGCCATTAGGTAGTGGTAAAGCATCAGATGAGCAATATAAAACAATTCATTATATGTAGATTATATGTGAAGAGATGCTTCAACTTCAACTTAGTATAAAAGGACTTGGATGTGATCAAAACCTAATCTTCCTCTTCCTTTCCACTCTAGCTGAATCCTCTCTTGTTCCCTTTGTGGTTTCAGCCAAGATCAAGAAACCTAGGTCCAAGCTTCTAAGTTCTTCAAGTGGAGGATCTAAGAGGAGAGTTTTTTGCAAGGATTGGTACGCGAGTGAAGGGCGACTCAGAGATTAAGGCATACGAGGGAGGATTTTGTCTTCCCAACACCTTATAATAGTAAGATCTAGCGAAAGGATGTAAGTACTACTCACCTGCAGTATAAGTTGTTTCGATAATATATGCAGTGTTATGGTTTTTATTCCTGAAGATACATGTGGGTTATGTTAATGCATGGTAAGGAAGATACATGTTATGGTTGTATGATGTCCTCCTATGTTTTTGGGATTAAGAGCATGTTAGAGTACGTTGAATCGCTTCCCATTTAGTTTGGGGGCTAAGAAGTATAATCAAGTACTCTAAAGTGCTTCCCTATAAGTAAGGGGGAACTAAGCGCACATAAGGTGTTTATTTAAATGACAAGCAAGTGCAAGTACAAGAAATCAATAGTTAAAAGAAAGTATTTTACTTTAGAAAAGCATGTACTGGACACAAGGTCCACGGGTGGGCTCCTAGATCGCCCCTAGGTTCCTAGACCGCCTAGTAGTACCTTAATGGGTTCGGGATTAGCTACCTTGGATTTTATAAAGGATGCGCGCCAAGTGGTACAATACCGGGCCCAAAGCAAGTTGTATACTATTTTCACTAGTTATGTAACATAAAGATTTCAAAATTCATTGGTTGTCTTAGTGGAAGCTTCCTAAGTTCGAGAACTTGAGTTAAAAGGGCAGCATTGATGAACTCTATAATATGCCAAGATTCTTGTTTTCTTTATATTACTAGCATGGTTTGAGTTGATGTTTTGCATGATCCATCTATTTAAAAATGCTTGCCGTGTATCTAATTCTAATTTATGTGTTTTAGCGTGAATTACGGTCAAGTGTAAGTTTTGTGCTTTCCGTAATCAGTTTTTAAAAAGAAAACATGTGCTCGTTAAATGCATTGTTTTGTGAGTAGATGGTACTTACTAAGAGCATCGCTTGTAGATTTGCATTTCCTTATACTGCAAATAAAAGTAAAGGAAAGCTCGAGTAGGAGGAGGCAGCAGGAGCTGTGTTTTATGTGTCTGCGCGACGGAACAACGGAAGAAGATCTTGGAATTTGCTATGTTAAACCTTGGTGCTAATGTATTTCTTATTTCTGCCCCACCTGAAACACTAGTAATGGTTATTATGATGAATTTACCGTTTGGTAGTAATTGATGTGTCAAAGACTCCTCCTCAAGTAATGGGTTAGAAAGGTAAGCCAAGGATGAGTACTTAGGGGAGAAAAACCTCTCTTATGGAGCAAGGGGTGACCTCCGCACGACCCGTGTAACAGTCGTGCGAACTCACATGATCCCCTACCCCTTGCTCTCAGCCAAGGTGACATGGTCGTCTAGATTCACACGGTCATGCACCTCTTCTTCTCAGCCCAAGGTGACACGGCCGTGTGGATTAACACGACCGTGTACCCCTTCCTCTCTGTCAAGGTGACACAGCCGTGTGGATTCACACGGCCATGCACCTCTTCTTCACGGCGCAAGATGAAATGGTCGTGTGGATTCACATGACCGTACACCCCTTTCTCTTCGTCAAGGTGACACGGCCGTGTGGATTCACACAGCCGTGCACTTCTTCCCCTCGGCCAAGGGGACACGGCCGTGTAGATTCACACGGCCAAGGGTAACATCTGTCCAGTTGTCCTGTAAGTTAAGGTTAAGTTGAAGGGCGGGCGTTATACTGGACTACCCCAAATCCGAATATGTTTCAGACTAGGCTTACGCTCATTCCATAATTCTATTCGAGTAGTGTCACGCCCCAGAGGAGTCCCTGTCCGAAGAAATTTCGGCAACATCTCCCCTGTACGGGTGACAATCTGAAGCATTACTACATACAAAATATACCTCAGCCACACTCGGCAGGAATATATAAATACAACCACGCAGTTTAATATGTTGGGTTTTTCGGGCCGCGAAAACCGCTTTTCGCGTCGCGGAAACCCCGAATCACCCAAAGCCGTAGATCTGTGCAAGGAAAAATCGAATGAACTTACGAGTACGAGTTTCAAAATTTTTAGATCTACACTAGATGAGAGTTATACCTTCGAAGCGAGCCCTTTCGCGTTCCCGCTCGTCCAAGGAGTTGCCGGATCTCGAGAGTGTCAACGTAGACACTCCTCTAATGATATCCACACGAACAAGGAGTGTCTCCCACACTCAAAGGATGGAGAAGAAAGCCCCAAGTGTGCTAGTACTTTCTAGAGCTCTCAAATGGGATTGGAAAGGAAAAAAAAAGAAGAAGGTATAAAAGAAATCTTATACACTCACTAGTAGTATCCTTCCTTTGTGACCTTCACTCTTCCTTTGCTCTTGGATTCACTCAACCATCTTCTCCTCACCATGGAAGTCCACGGCAACAGCAGCAAGGAGGAGGAAGAAAGCTTGGAAGAAGATAGAATAATTACCACACATCAATTGCCACAAAACCAAAACCTCCTTTGCATTAGTATGGCCGGCCACCACATTGTAACCCCCTCATTAATGTGGCCGGCCACATTAAAACCAAGGGGAGAGTGTAACCCCCATGAGGTGGAATACCTCATGAGGTGGAGGTGATGTGGCAAGGATGAGTCATCCTTATGATGTGGCATCAAGTCATACTTGATGTTTCAAATTCCATTTGGTCAAGTCAAAAATTGACCAATTTCTTCCTTGTTGAGTTAAATCCAATCTTTGATTCAAGTCAATTTAAGTTTAATGAATCTCAATTCATTAATATAAATTGACTCAATGAATCAAATCTAAATTAGACTCATTCAACAATTGAATATAATTGAGTCTAACTCAATAAGTCTAATTTGAATCCAATTGGTTCATCATATGAACCCAATCCAATTGGTTCATCATATGAACCCAATCTCCATCCACTTGTTCTTTGTGTGTGACCCAATAGGTTCTTGTAATGTTGGTAATGTTTCTAAACTCCTTTAGAAATATAAGCAATGAGCGGCATCTAGCAATACATCATTGCTACCCAAGTTACAAGAAATGTTGAGATCCAACATCACCTTGTGACTATTAATTGTGACTCCTCACAATATATGACAAGTGTCCTTCTATCCTAGACATCTAGATTGATCAATGTGAGGCATAGACCATGTCATCCTCTGACCAATCTAAATCTTGAACTCCAAGTAGACTCACTCAATCAAATGAGCTCAATATCTCATATTGACTCATTTGGGTATGGTCATACACTTCGTGGTCTTACTCTATCAAGAATATCGATGTCGCTCCCGTCATATGGGAGGGATAGATCCCATCTACATCACTCACATCCCTCTGCATAATTCGTTTCATACCCAGTAATCGCCTTTATAGTCCACCCAGTTACGGGTGACGTTTGACGAAACCAAAGTACATAACTCCTTATGTAGGGATCCATGGTGACTACAGGTCTAAGGACTAATAGTCATACTAATAGCCACATGAGAAAGTATATGACACTCATATAACGATCCATGATACTTTCTCATGGCGGGTCATTCAGTATACATTCTCTAATGCATACCCATGTGTCAGCTTGATATCTCTATATCCATGACTTGTGAGATCAAGTCATCGAGCTGACCTACATGCTAGTCTTATTGTATTAACATTGTCCCTGAATGTTAATACTCGACTAGGAATGATTTAGAGTAGTGTTCCCTATATCATCTCACTATCGATTCAACTAATCGATTGATATAGGTATGAACCTTCTACTCAAGGACGCTATTATACTTAGTCTATTTGACACTAATCCAAATAAGTATAATAACCAAACAAATGCCTTTATTAATGTACAAGAATATGATACAATGAGTCCATACAATCATCAAATGATTGGCTCTAGGGCTCAAACTAACAATCTACCACTAGCACTAGTGCCAATCAGTATAGGCTCTAAGGCCTAATGACCTAGTGTGACCATCATGCTTCCTCTGTGCCAAAGCCTTGGTCAAGGGATCTGCGATGTTAGCCTCTGTAGGTACTCTGCAAATCTTCACATCTCCTCTATCGATACTCTCTCGAATGAGATGGAAGCGCCGTAGTATATGCTTGGTCCGCTGGTGTGAGCGAGGTTCCTTCGCCTGTGCTATAGCTCTATTGTTGTCACAATAGAGCTCAATTGGGTCAGTGATGCTAGGAACCACCCCAAGTTCAGTGATGAACTTGCGGATCCAAAATGCCTCCTTTGTTGCCTCTGATGCAGCAATATACTCGGCCTCTGTTGTAGAATCAGCTACTGTGTCCTGCTTCGAACTCTTCCAGCTCACAGCACCACCATTTAAGAAAAACACGAACCCCGACTGCGATCTATAGTCATCCTGGTCGGTCTGGAAGCTAGCATCACTGTAACCCTTTACAGATAGCTCATCATTGCATCCATATATCAAGAAATATTCTTTAGTCCTTCTTAAGTACTTAAGAATATTCTTGACCGCTATCCAGTGACTTTCACCTGGATCTGACTGGTATCTGCTCGTCATGCTCAAAGCATACGAGACATCAGGTCGAGTACATAGCATGGCGTACATGATCGATCCTATGGCTGAGGCATAAGGGATCTGATCCATACGGTTTCTCTCCTCTCTAGAAGAGGGACCTTGAGTCTTCGAAAGACTCACGCCATGTGACATCGGCAGAAATCCCTTCTTGGAGTTCTGCATGGCAAACCGAAGGAGTACCTTGTCAATGTATGTACTCTGACTTAGGCCAAGCAATCTCTTAGATCTATCCCTATAGATCTGTATCCCTAGAATATGGGATGCCTCACCTAAGTCCTTCATTGAGAAGCAACTCCCTAGCCAGGTCTTGACAGACTGAAGCATAGAGGTGTCCTTCCCAATGAGTAGTATGTCATCCACATACAATATGAGGAAGACAACTATATCTCCTACAACCTTCTTGTAGACACAAGGCTCATCTTCGTTCTTGATGAAACTAAACTGTTTGATTGCATCATCGAAATGAAGATTCCAGCTCCGAGAAGCTTGCTTTATTCCATAAATGGACCTATGCAGCTTGCATACTCTGCTAGTATGCTGTGGATCTACAAAACCCTCAGGTTGTGTCATGTACACATCCTCGAGCAGGTTTCCATTCAGAAACGCGGTTTTGACATCCATCTGCCATATCTCATAGTCATGGTAGGCTGCAATAGCAAGCATGATCCGAATGGACTTAAACATCGCTACTGGAGAAAAGGTTTCATCATAGTCAATACAATGAATCTGCTTGAAACCTTTAGCTACCAAGCGACCCTTATAGATAAGTCCATCCATGTCAGTCTTTCTCTTAAAGACCCACTTGCACCCAATGGGTTTTATCCCTTCAGGTGGATCAACCAAAGTCCATACTTGGTTGGTGTACATGGATTCCATTTCGGATCTCATGGCCTCTAGCCATTTCTCGGAATCTGGTCTCATCACAGCTTCCTGATAGGTGGTAGGCTCATCCTCTATGAGCATAACGTCATCATGGTCAGACAAGAGAAATGAGTATCTCTCAGACTGACTACGTACCCTATCAGACCTGCGAAGAGGTATGTCTTCTTGAACCGGTTGTTGTTCCTCAACTCCTTGTGGAACATCATCCACAACACTTTGTGGCTCCAGTTCAACTTCCATCGAGGCTTCAGTGCTAGTATTCGCATATTGAACTTCTTCAAGATCGAACGTGCTCCCACTAGTCTTTCTAGAAACAAAATCCCTTTCTAAAAAGACCCCAGTTTTTGCCACAACTACCTTGTGCTGACTGGGAATGTAGAAGTAATATCCCAAAGTTTCCTTGGGATATCCAATGAAAAAGCACTTGTCGGATTTGGATCCTAATTTGTCTAAGACTTGACATCTAACTTAAGCCTCACAACCCCAAATCCTCATGAAAGACACCTGGGCATCTCTCCCAGTCCATATCCTATATGGTGTCTTTATCACGGCCTTTGATGGAACTCGGTTGAGTATGAAAACTGCCGTGTCTAGAGCATATCCCCATAGATATGTCGGAAGATCTGTGTGACTCATCATAGATCGTACCATATCTAATAAGGTACGATTCCTCCGTTCGGAGACACCATTCCACTGTGGTGTTCCAGGAGGAGTGAGTTGGGATAGAATCCCACACTCAGCCAGATAGTCACGGAACTCATGGCTAACATATTCTCCACCTCGATCGGATCGAAGTATCTTAATACTCTTGCCAAGCTGGTTCTGTACTTCATTCTTGAATTCTTTGAACTTTTCAAAGGATTCGGACTTATGTGTCATTAAGTACACATAACCGTATCTACTGAAGTCATCAGTAAATGTGATGAAGTACCTATAACCGCCTCTAGCAGCGACATTGAAAGGGCCACATACATCACTATGTATAAGTCCTAACAAATCAGTCGCTCTCTCGCTGTGCCCACTAAAGGGAGTCTTGGTCATCTTGCCTCGTAGGCATGACTCGCATACCTCATATGATTCAAAATCAATTGAGTCCAGCATACCATCCTTATGGAGCTGGGATAAGCGCTTGTCATTTATATGACCTAAGCGACAGTGCCAGAGGTAGGTTTGGTTCATGTCATTTGACTTGAACCTCTTGGTATTTATGTTATAGATAGGGCTCTCAAGGTCTAGAATATAGAGTCCGTTTATTAGAGGTGCACTACAATAGAACATATCGTTTAAATAGACAGAACAACATTTGTTCTTTATTATAAATGAGAATCCTTTCATGTCCAAACAAGAAACTGAAATTATGTTCTTAGTCAAGGCAGGCACATAACAACAATCATCTAATTCTAGTACAAGCCCAGAGGGAAGAGATAGATGATAAGTTCCTACAACAATAGCAGCAACTCGTGCTCCATTGCCTACTCGTAGGTCTATCTCACCCTTGCTATTCCTCAGCGCTTGTACATTAGTACAAATGTACGAAGCACATCCGGTATCTAATACCCACGATGAAGAAATAGAGAGGTTGACTTCTATAACATGTATACCTGAAGTAGAAATCTTATTTCTCTTAAGATCTTCCAGGTATTCTTTGGAGTTCCTCTTCCAGTGCCTTGCTTGTCCTTGATATAGGTGACAAAGATGTTCAACCATATCGTAAGCGCTCATCAACTCATGTTGCTTCTGAAGCTCAGAGTTCATGGTTGCGAGCATAAGGCAAGACACAACTAATGCGTCACCTTGATGCTTCTTGTAAGCATCTCGGTCTGCTCGCGAGGCAGTGGAAGGAGGAGCCTCCGGAATGGGCTGCTCCAGAACGTACAGTTTACGTTCTTGGGTGAGAACTATTCTCAGGTTCCTGTACCAGTCCAGGAAATTTGCTCCGTTGAGCTTGTCCTTCTTAAGGACAGAACGCAGGGAGAAAGAGTTCGTATTCGACGTCATGGTTATCTACAACAGAATATTTGCAGAAATAAATATCATATTCTTTAAAAATCATTTAATTAGGCCTTTAATTAAATGATGCTCCCACTGAATTCTATAATTGTTGTGGGACAAGATCCACATCATACTAACCCTTGAGTTAGCTTTGGCTAATACGCCCAAGGCTTAGTATGATCGGTAGGTAACGATTACCAATTACATCTCTATGCAACTCTTGTTTATAGAATCAATATCCGCATTTATATTAAAACTCGAGTTAGCTTTGGCTAATACGCCCGAGAGTTAATATAGATGTGATTTTGACCTGTCTTTTCCAACCGTTGGAATAATGCCTATAGTTGACTCGATCCAACCGAGTAACTAGGAATACTCAATCTAATTGAGTTTGTATTCACCCATGCGTTGATAGGCGGGACCAAGATTGTCCCTCCGTACCCTACCAAGATAATATGTATTGCTCTGCTTTGGCAGATTCAACAATACATGTGATCGAGGTAGTGATAGGTATCACGACACGGTTAGGCATTTAGAGTTGGTTCGATCGAGATCTAATCTAATCGAAAAGGATGCATCTTGTGCACGACTTAGATCTAATCTAATCGCAAGGGTGCATCATGTGCACGACTTAGATCTAATCTAATCGTAAGGCACTAATTAATTAATTACTTATTAAACATGCATCATATACATAAGCAATTAACTAATTAATATATATTTGTGATTTAGTCATGGCCCTACTACGATCTTCTCAAGCCAATGAGAAGATCAAATGGTCAACCTAGGGTCAACAGCTTCTCCAAGCTCCTCCCTTTGACCACCTTGTGTTGCTCGTGCCCGCCTCGGAACTCCGTCTCGTGTGGACCCTCCACCGCTCCAATTTGTACATTACAATTTGAAACTCGAGTTACATTCGAGTCTAAATCTAATTTACAACAAGAATATAAGAGAAGGCACGACGCGCAGGTCGCGAATAAATAAAAACATACAACACGCAGGCCGTATTATGAATTACAACACAACCAATCATATTGGGTTTTTGGGCCATGACTATCACAAAATTAATATATAATTCAAAATTATATATTTTTTTTCATAATTTTCTATAATTTTAAAATTAATTTTTACAATTTTTACGAGTAAAATTTCCCGGCGGTCCCGTTTAGCGGTTTCGGGCGCAATCGAGGAACGGATCCCCTTGCGGGGCCCAGGGGCAGCGCCCCTACCCACGATCTAACCATCGCGAGGGTTCCTTTGCGATCCAACAGCGCCTAAACCCGCTGTCCCAAAACGATTTGGGCCGAGACATTGCCGATTCGGAAAAATCTTCCCGGCGGGTTCGTTTTAGCGATTTCGGGTGCAATCACGGAGCAAATCCCCTTGCGGGGTTAGGGGCAGTACCCCTACCCACGATCTAACCATCGTGAGTTGCTCCTTTGCGATCTAATGGCACCCAAGCCCGCTGTCCCAAACGGATTTGGGGCAAAACGAAGCCGTTTTGGAAAAATCTTTCCGGTTGCCGAAGCCTACAAGTGCCGAGACACTTGTGCTTCGCTTCTATGGAAAAATTACCCATAAAAACTATGAAATCATAATTTTTACAGAAAATTACAGAAACTTTAGTTTTCATAAAACCAAAAATCAAACTCGTACAAGCCTTGCACGTGGCTCTGATACCAATGTTGGATTTTTCGGGCCGCGAAAACCGCTTTTCGCGTCGCGGAAACACCGAATCACCCAAAGCCGTAGATCCGTGCAAGGAAAAACCGAATGAACTTACGAGTACGAGTTTCAAAATTTTTAGATCTACACTAGATGAGAGTTATACCTTCGAAGTGAGCCCTTTCGCGTTCCCGCTCGTCCAAGGAGTTGCCAGATCTCGAGAGTGTCAACGTAGACACTCCTCTAATGATATCCACACGAACAAGGAGTGTCTCCCACACTCAAAGGATGGAGAAGAAAGCCCCAAGTGTGCTAGCACTTTCTAGAGCTCTCGAATGGGATTGGAAAGGAAAAAAAAAGAAGTAGGTATAAAAGAAATCTTATACACTCACTAGTAGTATCTTTCCTTTGTGACCTTCACTCTTCCTTTGCTTTTGGATTCACTCAACCATCTTCTCCTCACCATGGAAGTCCACGGCAACAGCAGCAAGGAGGAGGAAGAAAGCTTGGAAGAAGATAGAATAATAACCACACATCAATTGCCACAAAACCAAAACCTCCTTTGCATTAGTGTGGTCGGCCACCACATTGTAACCCCCTCATTAATGTGGCCGGCCACATTAAAACCAAGCGGAGAGTGTAACCCCCATGAGGTGGCATACCTCATGAGGTGGAGGTGATGTGGCAAGGATGAGTCATCCTTATGATGTGGTATCAAGTCATACTTGATGTTTCAAATTCCATTTGGTCAAGTCAAAAATTGACCAATTTCTTCCTTGTTGAGTTAAATCCAATCTTTGATTCAAGTCAATTTAAGTTTAATGAATCTCAATTCATTAATATAAATTGACTCAATGAATCAAATCTAAATTAGACTCATTCAACAATTGAATCTAATTGAGTCTAACTCAATAAGTCTAATTTGAATCCAATTGGTTCATCATATGAACCCAATCCAATTGGTTCATCATATGAACCCAATCTCCATCCACTTGTTCTTTGTGTGTGACCCAATAGGTTCTTGTAACGTTGGTAATGTTTCTAAACTCCTTTAGAAACATAAGCAATGAGCGGCATCTAGCAATACATCATTGCTACCCAAGTTACAAGAAATGTTGAGATCCAACATCACCTTGTGACTATTAATTGTGACTCCTCACAATATATGACAAGTGTCCTTCTATCCTAGACATCTAGATTGATCAATGTGAGGCATAGACCGTGTCATCCTCTGACCAATCTAAATCTTGAACTCCAAGTACACTCACTCAATCAAATGAGCTCAATATCTCATATTGACTCATTTGGGTATGGCCATACACTTCGTGGTCTTACTCTATCAAGAATATCGATGTCGCTCCCGTCATATGGGAGGGATAGATCCCATCTACATCACTCACATCCCTCTGCATAATTCGTTACATACCCAGTAATCGCCTTTATAGTCCACCCAGATACGGGTGACGTTTGACGAAACCAAAGTACATAACTCCTTATGTAGGGATCCATGGTGACTTCAGGTCTAAGGACTAATAGTCATACTAATATCCACATGAGAAAGTATATGACACTCATATAACGATCCATGATACTTTCTCATGGCGGGTCATTCAGTATACATTCTCTAATGCATACCCATGTGTCAGCTTGATATCTCTATATCCATGACTTGTGAGATCAAGTCATCGAGCTGACCTACATGCTAGTCTTATTGTATTAACATTGTCCCTGAATGTTAATACTCGACTAGGAATGATTTAGAGTAGTGTTCCCTATATCATCTCACTATCGATTCAACTAATCGATTGATATAGGTATGAACCTTCTACTCAAGGACGCTATTATACTTAGTCTATTTGGCACTAATACAAATAAGTATAATAACCAAACAAATGCCTTTATTAATATACAAGAATATGATACAATGAGTCTATACAATCATCAAATGATTGGCTCTAGGGCTCTAACTAACATAATAAGCCTACACGGCTGAACATAAACACACGACAGCGGAAGACATAAAATGAAGCAAACGTAAAACTAACAAAGACACTAACAAAAATACCTGTCATCACAGACTTGACCCAAAATTCACATCGACTTATTGAAAAACAAAATACACAAAATCAATTACCACCCCAAACGATAACAAAACCAAAACGAAAACTATCCTCGAGTTTGACGTAGGACCCAGGACTGGCAGCCGACATCTCTCCAAGCATCCATGACTCATCTACCTGATACCTGGCGAAAGAAAACCATTTTGTGGTGTGGTGAGTATTGGAACTCAGCGGGTAAAGAAAGAGATAGTGCATGAACATAACATATAAGTAGAGAGTGTCAACAGTATACAACCTCATAAGGAGAATAGCAGATACTATAATAGAACCAAAATAAATGCTCATACCTGAAACCATATCCTATGCTAGGTATAGTAGGTCAGAACTGGTACGAATCTGCTACAGTACTGCTCATACTACAGAGGTAATAAGCAAGGTATATACAAATTTCCAATGACTAAACATCTACAATGAGAATATATCTCAACCTAAGCAAGTATATCAGCATATGTGAACAACAATAGTAAGCAATAACAGCATATATAGACAGCAGCACCCAAAGCAAATATAATAACAGCGTATACACGGATGGTCACTACCGCCCCACCTCTCCGAACCATGACCCCTGTATGGTCGAGAGGCCGGGTCAGTGATAGACTGTACACCACTCCAGCTACCACTCACACGAGTGGCCGAGGGAACACTTGCATAGTAGCTAACTAGCTACATCTACGATGGGGCCCCTGCTGTTCGTAACTCTAGCTACTACTCTCACGAGTCGCCGAATGCGGCACGACAGGACAAGCGACATCAACTCCAGCTACCACTTTCTCGAGTGGCCGAGGATGCGACATGCATGCAATGACATGATGCGAGCAATGCAACAGTCATCATATATATATATATATATATAGACAAAAACTGGTATGCTACAAGAAGCCAGCATGCTCAATATCGTACATAAATAAACAACAGTCAAAGCATACAAACATGGTATCTAGTATCTGCTACTAATCATGGACAACAACAAGAGACTGTATAGATATGGAAACGAATATCTCAAAGATCACGTAGAAGTATCAAGCGCAGGAAAAATAAGAGTCGAGTGAAGGTAAACAGTCCTTATCCAAAATAATTCATGCACTAAGGTCAAAGTATTAAAAGAAAACAAAGCAAGAAGTACCCGCCTTAAATGTAGGTCAAGTTAAACAATCTCCACGTCGAAGTGCTCATCTCAAATTACAGCCCTGTAAATCACATAAGGTACAGTTTAACTAATTGCATAAACCACAACTAGCTAAACCCAAACCCAATTTAATAATAGCACCACAAGTGCACATAATTAACTAGTCATTCGTATTGGGTAGGCATGACTCCGTTCATGAACCCGAGAACATCATGGAAAAACATAACATCATAACCATTCACAAATCTACAGCCAATTCTAAAGAAATTCGCAAATCAGCACCTAAAATTGAACAACAGGAATCTTACCAACTTTTTAGATATGAATTTCTAGCAGCAACATAAGGAAATATGGCCAACCACAATCCGTGGACGATATCAGACAACAGAATAACATTCCAAGCAACTTCACAAAAGTTTCGAACCAAACCTCATGGAAATCACGAATTCAACCCTATGATATCACTAAGACCTCAAACCAAAATTTAGAACTTCTTAGAAAGAAACCCAAATCAGAACACGATCCACCAATCGGTATCTCTAACAAGCATTTAAACAAGCAAGTCTTACACAGAAACACGACACATCAATTCTCATGAAAGAAAATCAATGCGAGCTCATCCGTAGCCAATTGATCACCACAAAACCACGAGGAAACCCCCAAAGAAAATCGAACTCCATCCTATTGTACGTACTAGCAAAATTTCACAACTAAGCGAACCAAGATTTAATTCCTCAAGCACTCGAATAGAAAGCAAAATCAATCACCATCACATGGAAAACCGAAGGATGATAACACGAGCTGGAGTCAGAACTTTGCGAAGAACAACACAGAAAACCTAAATCGGACAAGAACATCTCGGAAAGAAACAATCGGGCTCACATAAGGCATACCAACATCTCCTAGGTTCCAATCCTCTACTTCACAAATCTCACAGTTGCATAAGGTAAGGTACTTGCCGGATCAATTAGGGCACAGCGCGAAGGGAGGAGGTCGGCTGCCGCTGTGGTGGTGCTCGAGCGAGGGAAGGAAGGAGAGGCCGCCGGTGAAGATGGTGCTTGCGCGTGAGGAGGAGACCAGCGGTTGTGGCATTTGCGGGAGGAAGAGAGGCCAACACCCATAGCTCGAGAGAGCATAGGATCGACGGTGTCGCAAGGGGCTCGGGAGAAGAGGCTTGGCGGTGGTTCGGCGCGAATAGATGTCGGGTAGGAAATCTAGGGCTGGCGGGTTTTTATAAAAACAAACTTAGGTTTAGTGCAATTAAACCCTAAGTTTATTCCTTAATCAACTCCTACTTCTGGGTATTCCTAACAGGCATTTATCGAGCCCATTAGTGCATTCCCATCCAAATGCATCATACGAGTTCCAATTAAATCCCAGAAAATTTTTAAAAATTCTTAAAAATTCCATTAAGGTTTTCGTCGATTAAACCTTATTATTTGTTGTCGTATTTTACATTCTCCCCCACTAATAAAAATTTGGTTCCCAAATTTATGACCTAACCACGTTAAACTACAAATGGCATATTTTATAGCAGTCCACTCTAAGCTTAGGATGAGGTCAAACCCCACCTTTTTCCCACACCTGTAGATCCAACACAAGTGTCTGACCATCCAAGACTAAAGATCATTCTTGACTTCTTGACGAATAATAAATACCCCTTTAGATGGTACAGATACGGTTAACTCATGCGTCCGACGTGTAGGTAACCCCCGATCTTATCCAAAGATACCCGAGAGAAGAACGAATGAGAAATACCAGTATCTATCAATATATCTACACTAAATGTATAAAGTGGTTAATACCTCGGAAGTCCAATCCCTCAGCCCGTTGCGCTTCCTCCCGTGTGACGGCATAACTATGTCCCACCTCTGCACTCAATGGTAGCATCCCTGAAGTAGACTGACGTGGAATTGGAGGAGCGACACCCTGCTGCTGCTGCTGGTACTGAGGCTGAGGCTGCGGCTAGAATGCCTGATAAGGCTGGGATGGAAGTGCAGGGTCTTGTTGTACCAGATATGTCTGATAAGGGGACGTTGTAGTGGAGAACTGCGTGGTCGCTGGCATCACTGGATACTCCTGACTCTGGATATGGTATACTTTTCTCTGGGGCCCCGGCAGTTGCGGTTGACATGAAGCGTTCTGAGTCCTTCGAGGTCCTTTGTACTGTCGTGGCTGGGCTGGTCACCCTCCCTGAGTGATATCTTGAGTCGTCTCCAACTGAGCCTTTAGAGGGCAATTCCGACTCTCGTGCCCTGGAAGCTTACAATGGAAGCATATAGTGTGATCCAACGGGCAATCGTTTTTGGTATGACTTTTGGAGCCACACTGAAAACACATGATCCCTCCAAAGTTGTTCTTCCGGTCTCATTGAGAGGAACGAGAACCCCCATCCGAGGTTTGCCTTGTCTTCTGAGGTGGAGAGGATCCTCCATAGGTAACCTGTGAGCTCTGTCCTCTTTTCTCCTTCTTCTGCATCACTTGTTTATTATTACTTTTTTCCAGATTCACCTGTTGCAGAGTCATCTCAATGAATAACGCCCGATCTAAAACCTCTCGATAAGAACTACCGGGAAATCCGGACATCTTGAGTGGTATGTATGCCGCAAGTCCCTGAGTTAACTGATGAATCCGATCATAATCCTGAGCCACCAGATGAGGACAAAACTCAGCCAATCTCCTGAATTCTGCATTATTCTCCATCACAGAACGATTGCCTTGCTTGAGGTTCAGAAACTCCTGACGACGGGCTAGACAAAATGTAACCGAAAAATACTGTCTCTCAAATGCCTCCCGGTACATCTGCCACGTGATGTGTTGTTCCCCAAAGATCGTCTTCTGCATGTCCCACCAAGTGACGGCTTGATCCCGAAGATGATATGCAGCCAACTCCACCTTCTCTTCATCTATACACTTCATGTACCAAAATGTGCCCTCCAAGTTCTTCAACCAGCTACGAGCCGCCCAAGGATCAACACCCCCATGGAACAGAGTAGTTCGATCTTTTACAGACTTCGCCAACAAGGGTATTCGAGCTCTATCCATCACCCAACCTGTAGTGTCTGGAGCAGGTACAGAAGATGGTACTCCCGACGTCCGTAACCCATGCTCCCTAGTAGAGGTTAGAGGATTCCGATCATTGCTACCTGAATCAACCTCATTCGGGTTTCTTGTAAACTCCGTCTCTTGGCCAGTAGGTTCGGGACCCATCGATACCGTGGGTTGTTTTCGTGTCGACCTTGTCCATGGTGATGCATAGCAGTTGACCTTTTTCGTGCCATTCCTGTTAATAATAAGTGTGTAAGGAAAATGATTTAGCAGTAGACCACTTACATCCTATAGCTCGGAGATATCCTGCCGCTACCTGGTCCCAAAACTCAAGAGTCACATCAAGGGGTCAACTTACAAAGGGAGAATAAAACAATCGGAACACCGAAAATCATAAATCGAACACGATCAAAATCCGAAAAAACACAACCCAACATTCAAAAATCCAAAATACGAAATCCAAAACACAGAAAATAAGACTCGTAAACCTATGACTCTGATACCACTAAATTGGTATCAGATTAACTCAAAAATCATAAATCAAAACAAGATCGAAGTCCCAAAACACAAAACACAGCATTTAACTCGAACCATGCTCTGATACCATAAAATTGTCACGCCCCAGAGGAGTCCCTGTCTGAAGAAATTTCGGCAGCATCTCCCCTGTACGGGTGACAATCTGAAGCATTACTACATACAAAATATACCTCAGGCACACTCGACTAGAATATATAAATACAACCACGCAGTTTAATAAGCCTACACGGCTGAACGTAAACACACGGCAGTGGAAGACATAAAACGAAGCGAACGTAAAACTAACAACGACACTAACAAAAATACCTGTCATCACAGACTTGACCCAAAATTCACATCGACTTATTAAAAAACAAAATACACAAAATCAATATACCACCACAAACGATAACAAAACCAAAACGAAAGCTATCCTCGAGTTTGACGTAGGACCCAGGACTGGCAGCTGACATCTCTCCAAGCAACCATGACTCATCTACCTGTTACCTGGCGAAAGAAAACCATTTTGTGGTGTGGTGAGTATTGGAACTCTGCGGGGAAGGAAAGAGATAGTGCAAGAACATAACATATAAGTAAAGAGTGTCAACAGTATACAACCTCATAAGGAGAATAACAGATACTATAATAGAACCAAAATAAATGCTCATACCTGAAACCATATCCTATGCTAGGTATAGTAGGTCAGAACTGGTACTAATCTGCTACAGTACTGCTCATTCTACAGAGGTAATAAGCAAGGTATATACAAATTTCCAATGACTAAACATCTACAATGAGAATATATCTCAACCTAAGCATGCATATCAGCATATGTGAACAACAACAGTAAGCAATAGCAGCATATATAGACAGTAGCAGCCAAAGCAAATATAATAACAGCATATGTACAGATGGTCACTCCTGCCCACCTCTCCGCACCATGACCCCTATATGATCGAGAGGTCGGGTTAGTGACAGACTGTACACCACTCCAGCTACCATTCACACGAGTGGCCGAGGGGACAGTTGCATAGTAGCTAACTAGCTACATCTGCGATGGGGTCCCTGCTGCTCGTAACTCCAACTACCACTCTCACGAGTGGCCGAGTGCGGCACGACAGGACAAGCGGCATCAACTCCAGCTACCTCTTTCTCGAGTGGCCAAGGATGCGACATGCATGCAATGACATGATGCGAACAATGCAACAGTCATCATATATATATATATATATATATATATATATATATATATAGACAGAAATAGGTATGCTACATGAAGCCAGCATGCTCAATATCGTACATAAATAAACAACAGTCAAAGCATACAAACATGGTATCTAGTATCTGCTACTAATCATGGACAACAACAAGAGACTGTATAGATATGGAAATGAATATCTCAAAGATCACGTAGAAGTGTCAAGCGCAGGAAAAATAAGAGTGGAGTCAAGGTAAACAGTCCTTATCCAAAATAATTCATGCACTAAGGTCAAAGTATTAAAAGAAAACAAAGCAAGAAGTACCCGCCTTAAATGTAGGCCGAGCTAAACAATCTCCATACAACCCTGTAAATCACATAAGGTACAGTATAACTAATTACGTAAACCACAACTAGCTAATCCCAAACCCAATTTAATAATAGCACCACAAGTGCACATCATTAACTAGTCATTCGTATTGGGTAGGCATGACTCTGTTCATGAACCCGAGAACATCAAGGAAAAACAGAACATCATAACCATTCACAAATCTACAGCCAATTCTAAAGGAATTCACAAATCAGCACCTAAAATCGAACAACAGGAATCATACAAACTTTTTAGATCTGGATTTCTAGCAGCATCATAAGGAAATAAGGTCAACCACAATCCGTGGACGATATCAGACAGCAGAATAACATTCCAAGCAACTTCACAAAAGTTTCGAACCAAACCTCATGGAAATCACGAATTCAACCCGATGATATCACTAAGACCTCAAACCAAAATTTAGAACTTCTTAGAAAGAAACCCAAATCGCAACACGATCCACCAATCGGCATCTCTAATAAGCATTTAAACAAGCAAGTCTTACACAGAAACACAACACATCAATTCTCATGAAAGAAAATCAATTTGAGATCATCCGTAGCCAATTGATCACCACAAAACCACGAGGAAACCCCCAAAGAAAATTGAACTCCATCCTACTGTACGCACTAGCAAAATTTCACAACCAAGCGAACCAAGATTTGATTCCTCAAGCACTCGAATAGAAAGCAAAATCAATCACCATCACACGAAAAATCGAAAGATGATAACATGAGCTGGAGTCAGAACTTTGCGAAGAACAACACAGAAAACCCTAAATCAGATAAGAACATCTCGGAAAGAAACAATCGGGCTCATATAAGGCATACCAACATCTCCTAGGTTCCAATCCTCTACTTCAGAAATCTCATAGTTGCATAAGGTAAGGTACTTGCCGGATCAATTAGGGCACAACGCGAAGGGAGGAGGTCAGCGGCTGCTATGGTGGTGCTCGAACGAGGGAAGGAAGGAGAGGTCGCCGGTGAAGATGGTGCCTGCGCGTGAGGAGGAGACCAGCGGCTGTGGCGTTTGTGGGAGGAAGAGAGGCCAGCGCCCGTAGCTCGAGGAGCAGAGGATCGACGGTGTCACAAGGGGCTCGGGAGAAGAGGCTTGGCGGTGGTTCGGCGCGAAGAGATGTCGGGTAGGAAATCTATGGCTAGGGGGTTTTTATAAAAACAAACTTAGGTTTAGTGCAATTAAAACCTAAGTTTATTCCATAATCAACTCCTACTTCCGGGTATTCCTAACAGGCATTTATCGGGCACATTAGTGCATCCCCATCCAAATGCATCATACGAGTTCCAATTAAACCCTAGAAAATTTCTAAAAATTCCTAAAAATTCCATTAAGGTTTTTCATCTATTAAACCTTATTATTTAATTATTATTTTTTGTCGTATTTTACAAGTAGAGGTTATTGACTTAAATGGTACCAAGTTCTGAATGTACACTGTCGTTTCCAAAGAATATTCCCAAAATAAATTTGGTAATTCTGAATAACTCATCATTGATCTAACCATTTCAATAAGAGTCCTATTCCTTCGTTCTGCCACACCATTTTGTTGGGGTGTATCAGGTGCACACAGTTGGGATTGAATCCCGACCTCTGATAAGTAACTCTTAAACTCTCCTATGAGGTACTCGCCACCACGATCAGACTGTAGTGTCTTGATACCTTTACCATGACGTTTCTCTACATCAACCTTGTATTCTTTAAAATTATCAAAGCTCTCAGACTTGTGGTGCATTAAGTAAATATACCTGTATCTCGAATAGTCATCTATAAAAGAGACAAAATATTTAAAACCACCTCTTGCCTGGATAGTCATAGGCCCACACAAATCAGAATGAACCAATTCCAATACATCTTTGGCTCTATCCATCGACTATTAGCCTTTGAATCCTACTCAAGTTAATATGACCAATCCTTAGATGCCAAAGATATGTTTGGTTTATTTCTGAAAGTTGCTTTCTCTTATTAGAAGTAGAAGATGTGTTATTAATTTCCATTTATTGTATCATGGGAGTTATTGGATTTAGAGTATACAGATTGCCAACCAACGTACCAGAATAGATAACTACCCTATTTTTCTTGACAACTACTTTGTTATCAAAAGAAACAGAATATCCATTCATAAATAGTTTAGAAACTGAAATCAAGTTCTTTCTAAAACATGATACATAAAGATAATTTCTCAAAATCAATATTTTATTTCTATCAAAAGATAAATAAACATCTCCCACTGCAACAGCTGCCACTTTTGTAGAATTGTCCACGTAGACAATAATCTCCCCATTATGTAGTCGTCGTGTTTCCTAGAACCCATGCAATGAATTGTAGACATGATCAGTGGCTCTCATATCTATACACCAGGTATCGGTAGATAACACCACTAAACATGTTTTAACCACTAGAGAATAAGATATACCTTTATTGTTCTCCTTTCTACGAGGATAGTCCACTTTCCAATGTTCAGACTGCTTGCATGTGAAGCACTTGCCCTTCGACTTCTTCACACTTGCATACGGCCCAGTCCTTAGAGATCAATTCACTTTCTTTGCTGAACCAACTTGTTTCATTTTCCTTCTTTCTGCCTTTCCGCTTAGAAGCAGAAACATTTTCAGCAATGTGAATTTGAGAACTTTGATGAAATATCCCTTCTGCTGCTTGAAGTTCTATCAGAAGTTCCGCCAATGAATAAACCCTTTTGTTCATGTTGTAGTTCAGGTGAAACTACTCAAAACTTTTAGGCAGTGTTTGGAGTGTTGGATTCTTCGGGCCGCGAAAACCGTTTTTTCGCGTCGCGGAAACCCCGAGTCACCCAAAGCCATGGATCTCGTGCAAAGATTCGTAAATAAAATTTTTGAAAAACCTTTTTCTTGTACGAGTTTGTAAAACCTTTAGATCTACACTAGATGAGGGTTATACCTTCGAAGCGTGCCCTTTGCTT
Source organism: Zingiber officinale (assembly GCF_018446385.1). Taxonomy (NCBI): domain Eukaryota; kingdom Viridiplantae; phylum Streptophyta; class Magnoliopsida; order Zingiberales; family Zingiberaceae; genus Zingiber; species Zingiber officinale. The sequence continues at coordinate 54,554,550 of NC_056006.1, read as the reverse complement.
ATCCCGCTCGTCCAAGGTACACGTCGGATCTCCAAAGTATCAAAGTAGATACTTCTCTAGTGATATCCACACGAACAAGGAGTGCTCTCTAGCACTCAAGGATGGAGAAGAGAGACCCCAAGTGTGCTAGCACTTTCTAGGGCTCTCGGATGGGAATGGAAGAAGAAAGGAAAGCAAGGAAGAGAATACAATACACTCCTCTAAAGTATTACCTTTCTTCTTGGACTTCTTGGATTAACTCAAATCACCCTCTCCACTCTTGGAACCTCACGGCAACCACCATGGAGAGAAGAGACAGCACTCAAGGGAGAAGAAGAGTGAATACACCACATGAATGAAAAATGAATTCCCATTCATTCACAAAGTGGTCGGCCACTCTAGGAGGTGTAACCTCCACATTAATTCCAATTAATGTGGAGACCATTAAGAGTTGTAACCCCCATGAGGTGGCACTCTAGGATGATGTGGATCAACACCATTAGTCCACATCTTGCCACCTCACTAAATGACATGGCAATAAGTGTAACCTCCTCATTTAATGTGGGTCGGCCACATTAAATGCTATGGAGGCTTGTAACCTCCATGAGGTGGCACACATTGATGATGTGGAGCAATCCTATTGGTCCACATCTTGCCAACTCACTAGTGATGTGGCAAAAAGTCAAGTCAAACATGACTTTTTCTCTTCCTCTCAAATCAAGTCAAACTTGATCAAATCTCTCTCATGGTTGATCTAATCCAACCATATGATTCAAGCCAACTTAATATAATGAATCTAATTCATTAAATTAAGTTGATTTAATGAGTCATAATCTAAATTAGACTCATTGAATACATGAATCAACTTGAGTCCAACTCAATTAGCCCAATTTGGATTACTCTTAATCCAATTTGATTCATCAAATGAATCTAATCCTCTTGGTTCATCATATGAATCTAATCTCCATCCACATGTTCTTTGTGTGTGACCCAATAGGTTCTTGTAACGTTGGCAATGCCCCTAAACTCATTTAGAAGCATAAGTAATGAGTGGTATCTAGCAATACATCATTACTACCCAAGTTACAAGAATGTTGAGATCCAACATCACCTTATGACTACTAATTGTGACTCCTCATAATATGTGACAATGTCCTTCTATCCTAGACATCTAGATTGATCAATGTGAGGCATAGACCGTGTCATCCTCTAATCAATCTAAATCTTGAACTCCAAGTAGACTCACTCGATCAAATGAGCTCAACATCTAATGTTCACTCATTTGGGCATGGCCATGCACTTCGTGGTCTACTTTATCAAGAATATTGATGTCGCTCCCATCATATGGGAGGGATAGAACCCATCTACATCAATCACATCCCTCTGCATAATTTGTTACATACCCAGTAATCGCCTTTATAGTCCACCCTGTTACGGGTGACGTTTGACGAAACCAAAGTACATAACTCCTTATGTAGGGATCCATGGTGACTTCAGGTCAAAGGACTAATAGTCATACTAATAGCCACATGAGAAAGTATATGACACTCATATAACGATCCATGATACTTTCTCATGGCGGGTCATTTAGTATACATTCTCTAATGCATACCCATGTGTCAGCTTGATATCTCTATATCCATGACTTATGAGATCAAGTCATCGAGCTGACCTACATGCTAGTCTTATTGTATTAACATTGTCCCTGAATGTTAATACTCGACTAGGAATAATTTAGAGATGTGTTCCCTATATCATCTCACTATCGATTCAACTAATCGATTGATATAGGTAAGAACCTTCTACTCAAGGACGTTACTATACTTATTTTATCTGGCACTAATACAAATAAGCATAATAACAAAAAACCAAATGCCTTAATATATATACAAGAATATGATATACATGAGTCCATACAATCATCAAATGATTGACTCTAGGGCTCTAACTAACAATCTCCCACTAGCACTAGTGCCAATCAGTATAGGCTCTAAGGCCTAATGACCTAGTGTGACCATCATGCTTTCACTGTGCCAAAGCCTTGGTCAAGGGATCTGCGATGTTAGCCTCTGTAGTTACTCTGCAAATCTTCACATATCTTCTATCTATAATCTCTCGAATGAGATGGAAACGTTGTAGAACTGCTGTGAACTCTGCCAGCTCATAGCACTACCATTCAAGCAAAACACGAACCTCGACTGTGATTTTTAATCATCCTGATCGGTCTAGAAGCTGGCATCACTGTAGTCCTTTACAGTTAGCTCATCATTGCCTCCATATATCAAGAAATATTCTTTAGTCCTTCTTAAGTACTTAAGAATATTCTTGACCGCTATTCAGTGACTTTCACCTGGATCTGACTGGTATCTACTCATCATGCTCAAAGCATACGAGACATCAGTTTGAGTACATAGCATGGCGTACATGATCGATCCTATGGCTGAGGCATAAGGGATCTGATCCATGCGGTCTCTCTCCTCTCTAGAAGAGGGACCTTGAGTCTTCGAAAGACTCACGCCATGTGACATCGGCAAAAATCCCTTCTTGGAGTTCTGCATGGCAAACCGAAGTAGTACCTTGTTAATGTATGTACTCTGACTTAGGCCAAGCAATCTCCTAGATCTATCCCTATAGATCTGTATTCCTAGAATACGAGATACTTCACCTAAGTCCTTCATTGAGAAGCAACTCCCTAGCCAGGTCTTGACAGACTGAAGCATTGGGATGTCCTTCCCAATGAGCAGTATGTCATCCACATACAATATGAGGAAGACAACTACATCCCCTATAACCTTCTTGTAGACACAAGGTTCATCTTCGTTCTTGATGAAACCAAACTGTTTGATTGCATCATCGAAACGAAGATTCCAGCTCTGAGAAGCTTGCTTTAGTCCATAAATGGACCTATGCAGTTTGCATACTCTACTAGTATGCTGTGGATCTACAAAACCCTCAGGTTGTGTCATGTACACATCCTCGAGTAGGTTTCCATTCAGAAACGCGGTTTTGACATCCATCTGCTATCTCTCAGAATCTGGTCTCATCACAGCTTCCTGGTAGGTGGTAGGCTCATCCTCTATGTGCATAACGTCATCATGGTCAGATAAGAGAAATGAGTATCTCTCAGGCTGATGACGTACCCTATCAAACCTGCGAAGAGGTATGTCTACTTGAACTGGTTGTTGTTCCTCAACTCTTTGTGGAACAACATCATCCACAACACTTTGTGGTTCCAGTTCAATTTCCATCGAGGCATCAGTACTATTGTTCGCATCTTGAACTTCTTCAAGATCGAACATGCTCCCACTAGTCTTTCTAGAAACAAAATCCCTTTCTAGAAAGACCCCAGTCTTTGCCACAACTACCTTGTGCTGACAGGGAATGTAGAAGTAATATCCCTTAGTTTCCTTGGGATATCCAATAAAATAGCACTTGTCGGATTTGGGTCCTAATTTGTCTGAGACTTGACGTCGTACGTAAGCCTCACAACCCCAAATCCTCTTGAAAGACACCTGGGCATCTCTCCCAGTCCATATCCTATATGGTGTCTTTATCACGGCCTTGGATGGAACTCAGTTGAGAATGAAAGTTGTCGTGTCTAGAGCATATCCCCATAGATATGTCGGAAGATCTGTGTGACTCATCATAGATCGTACCATATCTAATTAAGGTACGATTCCTCCTTTCGGACACACCATTCCACTGTGGTGTTCCAGGAGGAGTGAGTTGGGATAGAATCTCACACTCAGCTAAATTGTCACAAAACTCATGGCTTAAGTATTCACCACCTCGATCTGATTGAAGTATTTTAATACTCTTGCCAAGCTGGTTCTGTACTTCATTCTTAAATTCTTTGAACTTTTCAAAGGATTCGGACTTATGTGTCATCAAGTACACATAACCGTATCTACTGAAGTCATCAGTAAACGTGATGAAGTACCTATAACCGCCTCTAGCAGCGACATTGAAAGGGCCACATACATCACTATGTATGAGTCCTAACAAATCAGTCGCTCTCTCGCTGTGCCCACTAAAAGGAGTCTTGGTCATCTTACCTCGTAGGCATGACTCGCATATCTCATATGATTCAAAATCAAATGAGTCCAGCAAACCATCCTTATGGAGCTGGGATAAGCGCTTGTCATTTATATGACCTAAGTGACAGTGCCAGAGATAGGTGTGGTTCATATCGTTCGATTTGAACCTCTTGGTACTAACGTTATAGATAGGGCTCTCTAGATCTAGAATATAGAGTCCGTTTATCAGAGGTGCACTACAATAGAACATATCGTTTAAATAGACAGAACAACATTTGTTCTTTATTATAAACGAGAATCCTTTCTTGTCCAAACAAGAAACTGATATAATGTTCTTAGTCAAGCCAGGCACATAACAACAATAATCTAATTCTAGTATAATCCCAGAGGGAAGAGATAGATGATAAGTTCCTACAGCAATAGTAGCAACTCGTGCTCCATTGCCTACTCGTAGGTCTATCTCACCCTTCATCAATGGCCTGCTATTCCTCAGCGCTTGTACATTAGTACAAATATGCGAAGCACATCCGGTATCTAATACCCACGATGAAGAAATAGAGAGGTTGACTTCTATAGCATGTATACCTGAACTAGAAATCTTATTTCTCTTCTTCTTAAGATCTTCCAGGTATTCTTTGGAGTTCCTCTTCCAGTGCCTTGCTTGTCCTTGACAAAGATGCTCAACCATATCGTAAGCGCCCATCAACTCATGTTGCTTCTGAAGCTCAGAGTTCATGGTCACGAGCATAAGACAGGACACATCTAATGCGTCATCTTGATGCTTCTTGTAAGCATCTCGGTCTGCTCGCGTGGCAGTGGCAGGAGGAGCCTCCGGAATGGGCTGCTCCAGAACTACAGTTTACGTTCCTGAGTGAGAACAATTCTCAGGTTCCTGTACCAGTCCAGGAAATTTGCTCCGTTGAGCTTGTCCTTCTTAAGGACAGAACGCAGGGAGAAAGAGTTCGTATTCGACGTCATGGTTATCTACAACATAAAATTTGCAGAAATAAATATCATATTCTTTTAAAATCATTTAATTAGCCCTTTAACTAAATGATGCTCCCACTGAATACTATAATTCTTGTGGGACAAGATCCACATCATACTAACCCTTGAGTTAGCTTTGGCTAATACGCCCAAGGTTTAGTATGATCGGTAGGTAACGATTACCAATTACATCTCTATGCAACTCTTGTTTATAGGATCAAGATCCATATTTATATTAAAACTCGAGTTAGCTTTGGCTAATACGCCCAATAAACGTGATTTTGTCCTACCTTTCCAACTATTGGAAGAATGCCTATAGTTGACTCGATCCAACCGAGTAACTAGGAATACTCAATCTAATTGAGTTTGTATTCACCCATGCGTTGATAGGCGGGACCAAGATTGTCCCTCCGTACCCTACCAAGATAATATGTATTGCTCTGCTTTGGCAGATTCAACAATACATGTGATCGAGGTAGTGATAGGTATCACGGCACGGTTAGGCATTTAGAGTTGGTTCGATCTAGATCTAATCTAATCGAGAAGGATGCATCTTGTGCACACCTTAGATCTAATCTAATCGCAAGGGTGCATCATGTGCACGACTTTGATCTAATCTAATCGTTAAGGCACTAATTAATTAATTAATTATTAAACATGCATCAGATACATAACAATTAATTAATTAATCTATTTGTGATTTAGTCATGGCCCTACTACGATCTTCTCAAGCTAATGAGAAGATCGAATGGTCAACCTAGGGTCAACAGCTTCTCCAAGCTCCTCCCTTCGACCACCTTGTGTTGCTCGTGCCCGCCTCGGAACTCCGTCTCGTGTGGACCCTCCACCGCTCCAATTTGTACATTACAATTTGAAACTCGAGTTACATTCGAGTCTAAATCTAATTTACAACTAGAATAAGAGAAAGGCACGATGCGCAGGCCGTGGAAAAAAATAAAAATACAGCACACACAATCATATGACGGCACGCAGGCCGTATTATGAATTACAACACAAATCCAATCTTATTGGGTATTTTGGGCCATGACTATCACAAATTAATATATAATTCAAAATTATATATTTTTCCTAATTTTTATATAATTTTAAAAATAATTTTTACAATTTTTATGAATAAAATTTCCCGGTGGTCCCGTTTAGCGGTTTCGGGCGCAATCGCGGAACGGATCCCCTTGCGGGGCCCAGGGGCAGCGCCCCTACCCGCGATCTAACTATCGCGAGGGTTCCTATGCGATCCAACAGCGCCTAAACCCGCTGTCCCAAAACGATTTGGGTCGAGACATTGCCGTTTCGGAAAAATCTTCCCGGCGGGTTCGTTTTTAGCGATTTCGGGTGAAATCGCGAAGCAAATTCCCTTGCGGGGTTAGGGGCAATGCCCCTACCCACGATCTAACCATCGTGAGTTGCTCCTTTGCGATCTAATGGCACCCGACCCCGCTGTCCCAAACGGATTTGGGGCAAAACGAAGTCGTTTAAAAGAAAACTTTCCGGTAGCCGAAGCCTACAAGTGCCGAGACACTTGTGCTTCGCTTCTACGGAAAAATTACTCATAAAAACTCTAAAAACTCAATTTTTAAAGAAAATCACAGAAGGTATATTTTTCATAAAAATACAAACGAACTCATGCAAGTCTTTGCACGTGGCTCTGATACCACTGTTGGATTCTTCGGGCCGCGAAAACTGCTTTTTCGCGTCGCGGAAACCCCGAGTCACCCAAAGCCATGGATCTCGTGCAAAGATTCGTAAACAAAATTTTTGAAAAACCTTTTTCTTGTACGAGTTTATAAAACCGTTAGATCTACACTAGATGAGGGTTATACCTTCGAAGCGTGCCCTTCGCTTATCCCGCTCGTCCAAGGTACACGTCGGATCTCCAAAGTATCAAAGTAGATACTTCTCTAGTGATATCCACACGAACAAGGAGTGCTCTCTAGCACTCAAGGATGGAGAAGAGAGACCCCAAGTGTGCTAGCACTTTCTAGGGCTCTCGGATGGGAATGGAAGAAGAAAGGAAAGCAAGGAAGAGAATACAATACACTCCTCTAAAGTATTACCTTTCTTCTTGGACTTCTTGGATTAACTCAAATCACCCTCTCCACTCTTGGAACCTCACGGCAACCACCATGGAGAGAAGAGACAGCACTCAAGGGAGAAGAAGAGTGAATACACCACATGAATGAAAAATGAATTCCCATTCATTCACAAAGTGGCCGGCCACTCTAGGAGGTGTAACCTCCACATTAATTCCAATTAATGTGGAGACCATTAAGAGTTGTAACCCCCATGAGGTGGCACTCTAGGATGATGTGGATCAACACCATTAGTCCACATCTTGCCACCTCACTAAATGACATGGCAATAAGTGTAACCTCCTCATTTAATGTGGGTCGGCCACATTAAATGCTATGGAGGCTTGTAACCTCGATGAGGTGGCACACATTGATAATGTGGAGCAATCCTATTGGTCCACATCTTGCCAACTCACTAGTGATGTGGCAAAAAGTCAAGTCAAACATGACTTTTTCTCTTCCTCTCAAATCAAGTCAAACTTGATCAAATCTCTCTCATGGTTGATCTAATCCAACCATATGATTCAAGCCAACTTAATATAATGAATCTAATTCATTAAATTAAGTTGATTTAATGAGTCATAATCTAAATTAGACTCATTGAATACATGAATCAACTTGAGTCCAACTCAATTAGCCCAATTTGGATTACTCTTAATCCAATTTGATTCATCAAATGAATCTAATCCTCTTGGTCCATCATATGAATCTAATCTCCATCCACATGTTCTTTGTGTGTGACCCAATAGGTTCTTGTAACGTTGGCAATGCCCCTAAACTCATTTAGAAGCATAAGTAATGAGCGGTATCTAGCAATACATCATTACTACCCAAGTTACAAGAATGTTGAGATCCAACATCACCTTATGACTACTAATTGTGACTCCTCACAATATGTGACATTGTCCTTCTATCCTAGACATCTAGATTGATCAATGTGAGGCATAGACCGTGTTATCCTCTAATCAATCTAAATCTTGAACTCCAAGTAGACTCACTCGATCAAATGAGCTCAACATCTAATGTTGACTCATTTGGGCATGGCCATGCACTTCGTGGTCTACTTTATCAAGAATATTGATGTCGCTCCCGTCATATGGGAGGGATAGATCCCATCTACATCACTCACATCTCTCTGCATAATTTGTTACATACCCAGTAATCGCCTTTATAGTCCACCCTGTTACGGGTGACGTTTGACGAAACCAAAGTACATAACTCCTTATGTAGGGATCCATGGTGACTTCAGGTCAAAGGACTAATAGTCATACTAATAGCCACATGAGAAAGTATATGACACTCATATAACGATCCATGATACTTTCTCATGGCGGGTCATTCAGTATACATTCTCTAATGCATACTCATGTGTCAGCTTGATATCTCTATATCCATGACTTGTGAGATCAAGTCATCGAGCTGACCTACATGCTAGTCTTATTGTATTAACATTGTCCCTGAATGTTAATACTCGACTAGGAATAATTTAGAGTAGTGTTCCCTATATCATCTCACTATCGATTCAACTAATCAATTGATATAGGTAAGAACCTTCTACTCAAGGACGTTACTATACTTATTTTATCTGGCACTAATACAAATAAGCATAATAACCAAAAACCAAATGCCTTAATATATATACAAGAATATGATATACATGAGTCCATACAATCATCAAATGATTGGCTCTAGGGCTCTAACTAACATGGAGAATGATATCGACCTGGGTTTCCCCATCGATTTCTGCTCCAAGGACTTCCATCTCATTCAAATGAGTCATCATTTTGAGGATATGATCCCTTACGGGTGTCCCCTCAGTCATGGTGGTCGTCATCAAGTTTCACATAGCCTCCTGCCTAGCAGCCCGATTCTGGTGTCCGAAGAGTTCCTTGAGATTGCACATCATGTCATAAGCGGCAGGCATGGCCTGATGTTGATGTTGCAGCACATTTGACATAGAAGTCAAAATGTAACACCGCGCCATCTCATCTGCTATGACCCATTTCTTATGATACTCAATCTCCTCTTCGCTAGAATTGCTATTAGGCAGGCTTCGACAGATCTCAAAAAGTACGAACTTGTAACCTTCAGCAGTTAAGACAATGTCCAAGTTTTGTTTCCAATCAATGTAATTGGGACTAGTAAGTTTATTTTCTTTCGATATAACAGCAAGAGGATTGAAAGCCATTTGAAATCCTAAGAATCACAAAATATTTGGTCAAAACTTTAGAATTTAAAATAATATTGATTCCTCAAAAAATACCATTTAAATTCACCAACACCTCAAAACATCATGAATTTTGTATGTCACGATAGTGTGGACGTATACAAATTCAAACATTTGTAAGAGGGGCTATTTCCCATTAATTTTATTATCTCGTCAACCTAACTTTATGACAAATAAAATTAATAGTTGATTTTTCTTCGGTCACACAAATAATAACAATGACTCTGATGGGGAGGATACTATTAAATACGCCTAAGTGTATACCATTACTTGATACTTAGTCCATTAAATAGGATTGTGCCCCTTCAGATGGAGAAGATCACACAAACCTAAATAATTTCCTATAATCATCTGTAAAGGGAGTTTTATCTAGTGATCCGTAAACAAACTCATCCGATGTGGAGGAAGACACTCAAAGCCAACGCGCAAGTTTGAATGCATCACTTACAAACCAATAATGGACACAGTGGAATTTAAATAATTCCTCTCCCACTTAGTTATTTAAAATGAAGAATTTTAACATGCACACACACACAACACATATAAATAGCATAAAAGGCAATAAATATGAAAAATAATTTTCCAACTATTATGGCCTCATCCATAGTTGGCCTCCGTGTGCCACTAACCCTAGCCACCGCCAACGGGTCATGTCGTCACGTCTATCTTACTTCCTTTGCCGTTGCACCTCTGGCCCTCAAATAGCACCACACCTCGTAAGGATACGATCCGCGATAAAATAAAATTTTACATTTATCGATCCTATATTCCATAAAAGAATGTACATATAATCTAGATCAAACAGAATGTAAAATCCCAAAACTAATACAGCTCTTACTATATTTAATAATTACAATCATGCACACACATAAAATTCCATCAACATGCTCGAGGGTCCAAATCACACACAAACACAATAGGGTCATAATAGTTGGAACTAGGATGCCTGTAACCACAGAGTTAATCTATTTGCACATCCTACTATTTCCTACCAAGTGCATAATTTAACCGAAAACCAAAAACACAGAGGTCAAAAACTAGCTCTGATACCAATTGTTGGCGCTACTCAGAATTTCGTTCTGTTTCCCCTGTACAAAAATTTGTACAAGCACAGAATTTTTCCTAGCAACTCATGTGCTTTTCAGAAGTTAAACTTGGATTGCAAGTGAAACTTAACATTATTAATCCAAGTTCAACCCATGTGTCGATCAGAAGTTAAACCATATTACAGAAGTTGATTAAATATCTATTTCAATGATTGGCTTCCAAGTCATTGGCGAGGCACTCGGCCTTCTTGGATATGGGATCATCCACCACTTCTTAGTCAAAGCCTTTCAAAGAAATTGAATATTTAAATTCCTTACAGTAAACCCTTGGTTAAACTATAGAGACCTCAATCAAAACACAAGATCGCTAGCCTCTTGTGTTGGTATTTCATGATCCATACAAAGGAAAAATAAACTAGTACACAGCGAAAACAATTAACTAGTTGTAACTTTCTATGCAGCTTAAAGATCTCTTGATCTTCTGCTGTATTCTTCTCTTCCTCTTGGACATTGTGTGGTCGACGATCTACCAAGATGCAAAAATCACCCAAGTCCTTCTTTCTTCCAAGATTTTTGGCCACCAAGGGATCAAAGCTAGGAACACCACCTCTTGTTCTTCTTTCTTCCTTGCAACCCGCCGGCCACAAGATGGTTGAAGCCTCTTGATGTCGCTGGCCTTAGGTGAGAAAGAAAGGGGAGAATAAGTGAAACATCCCAAGTTTTTTTTTTTTTTTTTTTACCAAACTCTCTCAACAACTACGATTTGAATGATCACATTGCCAAACCATAAAGGAACTATCATAACCAATAGACAAGATTGTATCAACAAATGTTTATCGATAAGAACAATAACTCCTCAACATTCCCCACCCGAGTGACTAAGAAACGAAAATCTCTCTTGGTAGATCCAGTATGCACTGCCCTCCCGGACAACGGACAGTACCATGCGTCCATCCCGCCTCCTCGTCTACTTCGTCCGTGGGCCTTCTGGCATATCCTGGAAGTCATCCTCACCTGTAATATAAATGTGGTGAGTCTACGACCCAGCAAGTACAGACCAATATGAGTATGAAGATATCCATAAAGTAGTAGAAATAGAAACTAGAAGCCTTTTAAAGAAAACATAGCACAACCAAGTACGACATAAGAAAGATATATCATGCAACAGTGTTCCTACGTAGCTAATAAGGTGAATATGTCACATATCCGGTAACCACAATTAGAGCCAGTCAACAGTCCCATGAACCTAGAGGTACCTCATAGAGAACATGCATCCAGTTATATAGCCGAAGCTAACCATATCAGTCAAGTTTGGATGGGCCCTCCCTGGAGCTCATCCCGGGTCACCCATCCCGTACTGCTACCACATATGCTCATACACATCCAATTAGCTACATAGTTAATATATCATAGTCAATTCCAGTCATTCATTTCATAGCATATTCCAGTCATTCTTTCTATATTCGTTTCATAACAGTTGTATACTTCATTCATTCCTTAAACATATCACTTCCCAGAAACCTTAACGGAGCCAAATTCATGCATAGGTAAACAAGCTACTGAAACAAAATTCATCTTTTGTATAACCAAAAACTTGAGTATATCTCAAAGTATTAAAACCAGCCGGAAAACTTGAACTACAGCAACCTAAAATAATTAGAAAGAAACCAAATAAATCCAAATTCAGAATTCTAAAGTCATCGGAACCACATAAGAACAACTCAAAATCGACACATCACACTCTATATTTATCTAGAATTCGATCAACCACCAAGGCATCATAGTCAACTCTAGTTCAGTTCATAGCATTTAGCATAGTTTTTCCACAGGTAGTGCATACTATCCTCCATATTTTTTTAGTTCTGTTCCTAGAATTCAACACACAACATTTCTACTGTCGAGAATAATAAATTCATAACACCTACAGTCCATACTTGTCTATTCTTCTAGCAACAAAGCAACAAAATAAAAATAGAAAAAAAACTCGAATCAATACCTTTAAAGAATCTTATATGGAATTCCAGCACACCAATGAAAACATCAGAAGAAAGAAGAACCAACTTTGAATCCGTGTTTACACCTACCAAACCCAATAGAAAATCCCAAAGCCATCGCCCATTTCAAAAGACCGCTGTAAAACACAATTTTCTCACAGCAACAGGAACAACCACAGCACAAATCCACGTTCAAACCTCCAAATAAAACTCATAGTCTACTAAATCCTTCCATAAAAATCGCAACTGACTCGTAAGAAACTGAAATCACAATCAAAATTAACTCCCCACGAATCAAAACAACACCAAAGTTAACTCCCAACAAATCAACCTTATCTGCATAACAAAACAAATCTCATTGAATTCCATGGTCATCTAATAACCTCACGAATCAAAACTGTACAATAACAGAAAGAATAAACAAATAGATACAACCTAAACAAAATTCACTATCCTCGGAACAATCTCGAGAGATAAAATTCCATATCAAATTCTAGATCCAAACAATGTTCACTGAATCCAAACGGAATATAGCTAGGTCATCAACTAACTCTACAGAAATCCAAACGAATTGTTCCAAAGCTTCCAGTGGCATAAAGAAAACTAACCAAGGCTACCAGAAACCGGATCGCAGGATCAGATCGACAAGAGGAAACCAATTTGAAACTCATGTCAATCACAAATCATAGCAAAACTTTGTGACAACTCACTTTCAAAACCAGAATCTCACCGAATTCTTAAGCGGAGACATGAGCACCATCGGAAGAACCAATTCGCAACTCAAACCCAAAGAACTCAAATCAGAACTCAATTCACGAGAGGAAAAACCAGTACAACTCAAATCCCATCAAAAATGTTCTCATCTTTTGCAGAAATCATGAAAATCACGAGGTGAAATTGAGATAACACAGAAGCACCAAATCGCATCTCAATCAACCTGCTGAACATAATCGGTGAGCATATCAACTCTTCCAAGCTCCTATCCTCTACCTTGCGGATCTCATACCATCATATTGCAGAGTACTTGCCTTCCTTTCCTCGTTCCTCTGTCGGAGCCCTCGCCCTAGCTGTAGTTGTGCCGCCGGTGTGGTGGTCAAGGGACTCCACATCCAATCACAACTCCACCGAGATCTTTTTGTGCTTGATCGGAAACCTGAGCTTGGTCGAGAGCCGATCGACACCAGCGAAGGTGATGAGTAGAGATGGAACGGCGATTCGATTCACAATCAACCGGAAATCAGGAGGTATAGGTATAATACCTAGGTCTTTTATTCCAAACCCTAAGTTACTTAAGTTAACCAACTTCCAACCTAACAAAATATCATATGTTTCCCCTGAATTTAATAATTCTATCCCTTTAAAATATGTCATATAAGTTTAATTAAAATTCCAAAAAAATTTCTAAAATTCGTAGAATATTTTATAAGTTAATCATTTAGTTAAAGTTTGCATGACCTTAGACATTTTCGTAAATAAATTCCTTAATTTCGCTCGTGGGTCCTTACAATAAGAATATGAGGGGGGGCGTCCACAAGGAGAATAGAAGAGGAATATAAATTGTGTAGATGATTATTTTTTCTAAAGCACCATTTATCCTCTTTTATAATCCTTGGTAATGGCTAAAAAGGAAAGATTTTAACAACAATTAAAATCTCTCTTTTAAATTTCCTATTGTGGATGGCTACAAAAAGGAAAGATTTTTAAAATTAAAACCGCTCTTTTAAATCATGGTTACAAAAAAGAAAAGTTTTTATAAAAAAAAAATCTCTCTTTTATACCATTGTAGATGGTTACAAAATGAAAGATTTTTTTAAAATTTAAAACACTCTTTTAAAACCATGTAGATGGCTTCAAAAAAGGAAACTTTTTAAAATTTAAAATCTCTCTTTTAAAACATTGTAGATGGCTACAAAAAGAAAGATTTTAAAAATTAAAAATTCACTTTTAAACCCATCTTGGTCGGCCCCTTGCTTGGGCACCAAGAAAGGGGTGGACGACCCCTTGCTTGGGCACCAAGCACGGATGTGACCGACCATAAGAATGACTTGGGTGGATGTGAGGCTTTATACATAGAGGCTACAACAGGGACCTAGAGGAGGAATTGGTTTTGCCTCCTGATGAGCTTGTGCTTCCTGTGTTCGACCCGAAGACCCAACTCAAGTTCATCAATAATAACTCATACCACTAAAACGTTATTATTGAACTACTGCACTAATCCCATATTACATTATGGGCTCCTTCTTATCATGAGTGCGTTAATCTCCTTGTGTTTAAGATATCGAATGTCCATTAATTAAATAAGTTACTGACAACTCATTTAATTAACATCTAGCTCTAAGAGTAGTACCACTCAACTTCATTATCATGTCGGAACTAAGTCCACCTGCAGGGTTTACATGACAATCCTTATGAGCTCCTCAAGGGGGCATCATCATCTTAATAAATAGGACACAATTTCCTTCTATAATCAACAACACACCATATAAATAATCTTATTTCCCAACTTATCAGGCCTATTGATTTAATGAATAAATCTCACCCTTTGATAAATTAAAGAAATAAATACTAAATACATGTGCTTGTTATTATATCGGGATTAAGAGTACACACATCCATAATAATAGAGGTTATGTTCTTTTATGCAGTCAGTATAAAAGGAACAACCTCAAATGGTCCTGCTCTATACACACATAGTGTGCTAGTGTAATTTTATAGTCAAGATAAATTAGTATCAAATTACACTACAACCATTCCAATGGTTTGTCCCAATCCATCTTGGTTGTGAGCTTCTATTTATAATTTATAAGAAACTGATAACATGATCTTCTGTGTAACACCACACACCATGTTATCTACAATATAAATTAAATAGATAACTAGATTTAACTAAATGCAGACATTTGACCAATGTGATTCAGATATCAAAATTAATGTTTATACAAAAAGCTAAGATTTTAATATACATTCTAACACCTAGATGTCATCATAAGTTGCTAAATTCATTTTTAGGAAGTGGTTTGGTGAAAATCTCAACTAAATTTGACTTGGACTCAACATAGTTGAGTTCAATGTCTCCTTTGGAGACGTGATCTCTAATAAAGTGATGTTTTATTTCAGTATGTTTTGTTCTTGCATAATGCACTCGATTTTTGGTTAAGTTAATTAAACTGGTATTATCAATATAGATTTTTACATTTTTATATTCTATGTTAAAGTCTTTTAATGGTGCATCATCCATAATAGTTGTGTTACACAATCACCCATTGCTATATACTTGGTTTCAGCAGTAGATAACGCAACACAGTGTTGTTTTCTACTAAACCAGATAATAAGTGATGGACCAAGTAAGTGGCATTCACCACTTGTATTTTTACTATCAAGTTTACAGTCGACATAATCAGAGTCTAAGTAGCCTACTATTTCAAAATTAGGTGTCATCGGATACCAGATTCTTACATTTGGTGTTCCTTTTAAATACCTAAAAAATTCTTTTTACACTAGTTAAGTGGGTCTTTAACACATGTTTGGTATCTAGGACACATACTAACTACAAACAAGATATCATGTCGACTTGTAGTTATATATAAGAGACTACCTATGTAACACCCGCGAAATTTTTAGCTATACATATGGGGTATTCTCTTCTAGAATAAAAGGAAAAGGGAAATAGAACAAAAAAAAAAGAGAGAAGTTAAGGCTTGAACCTTGAACTCCTCACAATAGATAAAGCTAAATTGGTGTATGATAACCAATAGAATAATGAATGATATATGATTAGCAAAGAATGGAAATTATAGTTAAAAGTAAGAGTATGATTAAGTAAGGAAGCAAGAAAATGTCAAGTAGTTTTCCTCCTCTTTTGCTTGGTTAAGAGAAGAAGCAAGCAAAAGACAAAGACAAGTTGTTTTTTTTCTTTCTTCTTTCTATTTTCGTGAGAATGAATGAGGGTGAGGGAATAGAGGAATCAACGGGATGAATTGGGACATGTTTCTGTAGGACCGTTAGATTCGATAGAGGGGGGTGAATATCGATTCGAAATTTGTGAGTATAAGCGCAGCGGAAAAGTAAATGAACACAATTGTTTTTTACTTCGTTCGGAGCCTGTGACGACTCTTACTCGAAGGCCCGTGGTCCTTGACCACTTTCGTTGGGCAATCACTAGAAATTCGAATATAATTACAAAAGGACTGTAGAGTGAATGCTAATGAAAAATGAAAACAAGTACCGACAAGAAAGGAAAAGAAAGGAGCGTAGTGTCGGAGCTTTGTTGGCGTCGCAGAAGCGCAGAGCAGTGGAAGACTTTTCTTTTTCCGTTGTTGTACTGAAGCTCCCCTCTGACCCTTCTTTATAGCTTCCGGGCGCCCTGGTGAGACGTGGCAAGTCCAACCAGCGAGCTCCACGTGGCGACGCGCGATCAGGATGAAATTTCCCTCCCGGGCGCCCGGATCCCTTCCGGGTGCCCGGACCTCCGGGCGCCCGGACCCTGTTTTCCCGCAGAATCCATCCTGCAAGACAAACGTTAGTCCGGAGGCAAATTTACCCTGCAGCAAAGATTGTTAGCACAGTTTTATAGATAAGCAAAGTATGACTTAGATTCCGTCTTTCCGAGATCGGAATCTAGTCACGATCTCGACTTAGATATCCGAAATGGATCTAAGCCGGATCGACGCCTATTGTTCCCTTCCCAGGAACGCGTCCTCGCAGTCACTCCCCTCCAGTGACTTACCTCACTTACCTGCCAGACGTCCGGTCAGCCCGTTGACCCGTCTGGACTTCTCACCAAGCGTCCGGTCAGCCCGTCGACCAGCTTGGACTTCTCGCCAAGCGTCCGGTCAGCCCGTCGACCCGCTTGGACTTCTCGCCAGCTATCCGGTCAGCCCATCGACCTAGCTGGACTTCGTGCCAAGCGTCCGGTCAGCCCGTCGACCCTATCCGGTCAGCCCGTCGACCTAGCTGGACTTCGTGCCAGACATCCGGTCAGCCCGTCGACCTGTCTGGACTTCTCCTGCACACTCGATCAGAGTGTTAGATCAACAATAGACTAACTTAACCTGATTTGTCATTCATCAAAACCTGGGTTAAATCGTTAGTGCTAACCACACCAACAGTTTCCTTTTTTTTCCCTCATTGAGAATAAATAGGAATGGAGAAGAGAAGGGAAAGAAAGGTTGGCTACTTCTTCCTCCTTCTTCTTCCTCCTCCTTCTTTCTCCTTTTTCCTCCTCCACCGAGACCTAAAACTCTCCCCTCTCCCATTTCCGAATCCAAGCTAAGGTTTTCTCCCTAAGAAAACTAATTCACAAGAAGGAGTCTACAAGATCTACTCCTTACAAGCAAGAGAAGCAAAAGGGAAAATTAGAAGGAGAAGCTTCTTTCTTCCTCTTCACAAGGGTACCTTCTTTTAAGAAAAACCAAGCAAGAGGAGGTAAGTATCCCCTCAGCTGTGGTACAAGTAGTTCATGCGTATTTCCATGAGTTTAGATTGCTTAAAAAATCTAGGATTGCTTCTTGAAACTTTCGGACACCAAAGTATATAAAAAAACTTAAGGAAGCTTAAGACCTAAACTAAACATGCTCACTATGTTTCTTATGATATGTACCCTATGATAGGAGATTAGTTTAGTGTTCTTATACTTAGAACTTAGGTTCATGTTCTTTAAACTTTTGGCCAAGGCATGAAAAGAAGACTAGGAAAGCTTAAAACCTATCTAAACATGCTCACGATGTCCCTTATGATATGTAACTTAGGATATGAGTTCTGTTTAGAATTCTAATTTTTTTTTCTTCTTTATGTTGCTTGTAACCTAGATCTATGCCTAGTAGGTTTCGGCCATGATAGAAATGAAGGCCTAGGAGAGTTTAAAATTTAATCTATCATGCTCATGACTTTCTTTATGATATGGTATGAAGATTTCTTAGTGTTTTCATACTTGTATGTTGCTTGGAACCTAAATCCATGCCACTTTAGGGTTTTAGGGTTTCGGCCATGATAGAAATGAAGGCCTAGGAGAGTGTAAAATTTAATCTATCATGCTCATGACTTTCCTTATGATATGGTATGAAGATTTCTTAGTGTTTTCATGCTTGCATGTTGCATGGAACCTAGATGCATCCCACTTTAGGGTTTCGGCCATGATGAGATTAAGGGTCTAAGAAAGCTTAAAAATCAAATCTAACATGCTCATGGTTTTCCTTATGATATGATATGAAGTTAGCTTGATATTCTTATGCTTGTATGTTGCTTAGACTTAGTTTCATGCTCCTTAAACATTCGGCCATAACATGATTAAAATACCTAGGAAGCATAGAACCTAAACTAAACATGCTCATAATGTTCCTTATGATATATGATATGAAATTGGTTTAGGGTTCACATGTTTTTATGTTGTTTGTAACCTAGATTCATGCTTGGCAAGTTTTGGCCATAGCAACATTTAAAGAACTAGGAAGCTTAGAACCTAAACTAAACATGTTCATGATGTTCTTTATGATAAGTGTTATGAAGTTGGTTTAGGGTTCATATGCTTTCATGTTGTTTGTAACCTAGATTTATGCTTGGCAAGTTTCGGCCATAACAAGATTAAAGGACCTAGGAAGCTTAGAACCTAAACTAAACATGCTCATGATGTTCTTTATGATAAGTGTTATGAAGTTGGTTTAGGGTTCAAATGCTTTTATCTTACTTGTAACCTAGGACAATACCTTGCATGTTTCGGCCACTCCATGGAATTAGGGTTAGAGACCCAATTATGATTTACTATGTGTCTCACATGCTTGATATGAATTAGGAGATGCTAGTTAATGTTTTCCATGCATGATTATGTTTCCCTATGATATGTCATATACTCATTTATATATGCTTATGAATCATGCATGATAATGACTCTTATGATGGGCTATATGCTCAAGTATGCATGCTTTATGATATGACAAGTAAAGGCCTAAGAGATGCTTCCCTATTAGTTGGGACTAAGAGCACTCTTTATGATATGACAAGTAAAGGCCTAAGAGTTGCTTCCCTATTAGTTGGGACTAAGAGCACTCTTCATGATATGATAAGTAAATATGACATGCTACTTTACTTTTTATGTGGCTTGTACCAGACCTTAGTGTCCAAGGGATGAGCTCCTTAGTTCACCGGGCCCTCATGTTGAGATTATATTTAAGTATTATATGATATTTTTTTAAAAAAAGACATCTTGCACATGACATGACGCATGTTTTTGAAAGACATCTTGCATATACTTTTATGATATGAGAGGTTATGATATGATATGACACGATGCTCTTTTTATGATATGATATGACATGATGCTCTTTTATGATATGATATGATATGACATGATGCTCTTCCATGATATGATAGGTATGGCATGATGCTTTTATATAGAATGATATGATATGATATGTTATGATGCTCTTTTACATGATATGATGTTTTAGATGATTATGTCTCCATGCTATATGCTTATATGATTATGCTATGATATATGGTTTTTGTGAGTAGGAAAGGATCTTACTAAGCATGTGTGCTTATAGTTTACTTTCCTTGTACCGTAGATAAAAGTAAAGGATGGATAAACTAATGGAGCAGCAGGAGGGGCAAGAGATGTGTGTGGTGGTGGCTCAGCTAAGGAAAAAGACCTGCTTATGTTAATTTATGCTTGATATGAACTATTCCTATCTTATGTTAATGTCTTGCATGATTACTTAATGCTTATTCATGCTTATGTTGGAAATTGATATCATAACTTTTTAAATTTAAAAATTATGCTTAACATGCTCATATGATTATAAATGTTTAGATAATTAGTTATTGGTGTTTAAAAGAAAAGTAAAGTAAAAACATAAAAGAATATATAAATAAATACTCCCGCTGCTTTAGAAATAGATTAATATACATGTATGTTCCCGTAACCCCGTCATACCTGAAGGTCGGACGTTACAAGTTGGTATCAGAGCCAGGTTAGCCTTCCAACTACACACACGTCAAGCCTCCATCCTGCCGCTCCAAGTAAGAATCTCTGTACTTACTCTATTTCTTTATGCATGATAAGAAATGCTTTTAGTATGCATGAACATAAGTATAACTGATATGAATTGTCTTTATGTATGATAAGCGATGTTTTAATATGCACGGATATAAGTAGCGATGACCATGGACTTATGCTAGCCTTATTGTCATTTACGAAGATAGATATGGTTAGAAGACGCGGTAATAGGACCGATGAGACAGTGACTCCACCAGATCTGACACATGTAGTCACAGACCTCCAGCGTTAGATCACGGAACAACAAGTAATCACTGCTTTGATGAATCAGCAAGGAAACCCTGTCACCCCACCAGCAAATCAGAATACATTGCCCGTCATACCTACAGCTGCACCAGTACCACCGGTAGCCCCTGCCCCAGTGGTCCGACAGGAGACTTACTTAATACAGTGGCTAAGGCTGAAGCCAGAGAACTTCTCGGGTACTTGTGAGCCATGGGACGCCCAAGCCTGGTTCAAGACGGTGGAAAGTATAGTGGAACTGCTGGACTGGCCCGTACCAGAAAAGATCAAGTGCGTGTCATTTTGCTTTTCTGGGGACGAAAGAATGTGGTGGGAAAGGGTTAAGATCAAGAGACAAGTTAATCAGATGAACTGGGTGGACTTCGAAGCAGAGTTCTTCGAGGAGTTTTCCATATGCGGGTAACAAACCGGCATTACGACGAGTTCACAGAGTTCCGGCAAGGTGACTTATCAGTTAACGAAGCAGTGAAGCGCTTCAACCGTCTGGCACGCCTCTGCTCAGAGTTGGTCAGCACGGAAAGAGAAAGGGTCAGACTGATGCTGAAGATGCTCCAACCTGAGATAGCTTTGAATGTTGCCAGCGGAATTAATAGACTGCAGACTACAGAAGAGCTGGTCAGGAGTGCCCTGATCACCAAACACTATCAGAAGGCGATGAACGAGAGTAAGAATCAAGAACAGACAAAAGGACAGAAACCTCAAGGTACTAGAGCAAGTTGGAAAGGAACCCCTAATGGAAAAAGAAAGCAATGGAACAACACTAAAGGAGGTCCAGCGAATAAGCAACCTAAGTTCCCTCAGTATACCACTTGTGGGAAGCAGCATTTCGGGGTATGCCACAAGGGTACGAAAAAGTGTTACAATTGCGGACGGGAAGGACATATGGCCAGAGACTGCCCTATCGAGTTCCAGGCACCATCCCAGCAGTATAACCAGAACAGGAGTGCCCCCTCACAGCTACACCAGATGCAAGCTGCCATAGAAGGGACTCCGATTAGCCAAGGGAGATTGGAAGCCCCGCCAGTTACGACGAATGCCAGGGTTTTCTCTCTCACCAAAGAGGATGTGGCGAGTGCTTCTACAGTTATCAATGGTCAGCTACCTATTTTTAGTCAGTATGCTATTGTGTTATTTGATACTGGGGCGACACACTCGTTTGTCTCTATACCCTTCATGAAGAAGTTAGAGATGCCACCACAAGCCTTAAATGGCAAATTCTTAATGACCCTGCCTTCGGGAGAAGTAATGCCATCTACTCATATGTTGCGAGTCGCGCCCATCAGAATCGTAGGCAGAGAACTCTACTGTGATCTAATAGTGCTTGACATGCAGGATTATGACAGTATACTGGGCATGGATTTCCTAAGTAAGTACGGCGCTTCGATCGAGTGCCGTAAAAGAAAAGTAGTCTTCCGACCTGAAGCTGAACCGATGTTCGAATTTGTTGGAGAACCAAGGAAAGAAACTGAGAGATTCTTATCAGTCATAAAGTCACAAAAGATGTTAGATAAGGGATGTACTGGGTTTCTGCCACACGTGGTCGATACAAGTTAAACCGAGGACCAGAAGCTAGAAGATGTCAGGGTGGTATGCAACTATCCGGAGGTGTTTCCCGATGAGCTACCAGGGTTAGCCCCCAATAGAGAAATAGAATTCGAGATCGAATTGATTCCTGGTACTAAACCAATCTCTAAAGCACCTTATCGTATGGCGCCGGCTGAGTTGAAGGAACTACAGGGACAGCTACTAGAGTTACTCGACAAGGGACTTATTCGCCCTAGTCACTCTCCATGGGGAGCTCCGGTACTGTTTGTGAAAAAGAAGGATGGGTCTATGTGAATGTGTATAGACTACCGAGCGCTGAATAATGTGACAATCAAGAATAGGTACCCTCTTCCAAGGATCGACAACCTGTTTGACCAGTTAAAGGGTGCAACCGTCTTCTCTAAGATTGACCTAAGGTCCGGCTATCATCAAGTGAAAGTGAAACAGGATGATATACCGAAGATGACATTTCGAACAAGATACGGATACTATGAGTTCGTAGTTATGCCCTTCGGAGTGACAAATGCTCCTGCTGTATTTATGGATCTGGTGAATCAGGTGTTTACGGCATATCTCGATAAATTTGTGATCATCTTCATTGATGATATTCTCATCTATTGAAGAACCCAAGAACAGCATGCTGAACACCTGAATACCGTACTACAGATTCTTCGAGAGAAACAACTATATGCAAAGTTCTCCAAATGCGAGTTCTGGCTCGATCGAGTATCATTCTTGGGTCATATTATCTCCAAGGATGGAGTAATGGTAGATCCGAACAAGATCGAAGCTGTAAGTAACTAGAACAGGCCAAAGAATGCCAGTGAAATCAGAAGTTTTCTCAGGCTAGCAGGCTACTACAGGAAGTTTATAGAGGACTTCTCCAAAATTGCAGCCCCTATGACAGTTCTCACCAGGAAGAACAAAAAGTATGAATGGACGGATGACTGCGAGAAGAGTTTCACAGAATTGAAAAGGAGACTGACCAGTGCTCCGATCCTTACTCTTTCGGAAAGTAACAAAGGCTTCGATATGTACAGCGATGCTTCCATATTAGGACTTGGAGCTGTACTCATGCAAGACGGCAAGGTCATTGCCTACACCTCTAGACAACTCAAAGAGCATGAAAGGAATTACCCCACTCATGACCTAGAACTAGCAGCCGTGATCTTTGCTCTCAAAACATGGAGATAATATTTATATGGAGCCCAGTGTAAGATTTATACCGAACACCAGAATCTGAAATATTTCTTCACACAGAAAGACCTGAATATGAGACAACGCAGATGGCTCGAGCTAGTCAAGGACTATGACTGCGAGATCTTTTATCATCCAGGAAAAGTGAACAAAGTGGCCGATGCACTCAGCAGGAAGACCTGTGGCACCTGATGTCGCTATTCTAAGTTCGAGGACGAACTTTCTAT
Source organism: Zingiber officinale (assembly GCF_018446385.1). Lineage (NCBI taxonomy): Eukaryota > Viridiplantae > Streptophyta > Magnoliopsida > Zingiberales > Zingiberaceae > Zingiber > Zingiber officinale. The sequence goes on along the minus strand of NC_056006.1, from coordinate 54,530,928 downwards.
GAGGTATGGGGTACTGTAACACCCGCGAAATTTTTAGCTATACATATGGGGTATTCTCTTCTAGAATAAAAGGAAAAGGGAAATAGAACCAAAAAAAAAAAAGAAATAAAAAGAGAGAGAAGTTAAGGCTTGAACCTTGAACTCCTCACAATAGATAAAGCTAAATTGTTGTATGATAACCAATAGAGTCATGAATGATATATGATTAGTAAAGAATGGAAATTGTAGTTAAAAGTAAGAGTATGATTAAGTAAGGAAGCAAGAAAATGTCAAGTAGCTTTCCTCCTCTTTCTCTTGGTTAAGAGAAGAAACAAGCAAAAGACAAAGACAAGTTGTTTTTTACTTTCCTCTTTCTATTTTCATTAGAATGAATGAGGGTGAGGGAATAGAGGAATCAAGAGGATGAATTGGGACATGTTTCCTTTTTTTTCCCCCTCATTGAGAATAAATAGGAATGGAGAAGAGAAGGGAAAGAAAGGTTGCCTACTTCTTCCTCCTTCTTCTTCCTCCTCCTTCTTTCTCCTTTTTCCTCCTCCACCGAGACCTAAAACTCTCCCCTCTCCCATTTCCAAATCCAAGCTAAGGTTTTCTCCCTAAGAAAACTAATTCACAAGAAGGAGTCCTCAAGATCTACTCCTTACAAGCAAGAGAAGCAAAAGGGAAAATTAGAAGGAGAAGCTTCCTTCTTCCTCTTCACAAGGGTACCTTCTTTTAAGAAAAACCAAGCAAGAGGAGGTAAGTATCCCCTCACCTGTGGTACAAGTGGTTCATGCATTTTTCCATGAGTTTAGATTGCTTAAAAAATCTAGGGTAGCTTCTTGAAACTTTCGGCCATCAAAGTATAAAAAAAAAACTTAAGGAAGCTTAAGACCTAAACTAAACATGCTCACTATGTTTCTTATGATATGTACCCTATGATAGGAGATTATTTTAGTGTTCTTATGCTTGTACGTTGCTTAGAACTTAGGTTCATGTTCTTTAAACTTTCGGCCAAGGCATGAAAAGAAGACTAGGAAAGCTTAAAACCTATCTAAACATGCTCACGATGTCCCTTATGATATGTAACATAGGATATGAGTTCTGTTTAGAATTCTAATGTTTTTTTTCTTCTTTATGTTGCTTGTAACCTAGATCTATGCCTAGTAGGTTTCGACCATGATAGAAATGAAGGCCTAGGAGAATTTAAAATTTAATCTATCATGCTCATGACTTTCTTTATGATATCGTATGAAGATTTCTTAGTGTTTTCATACTTGTATGTTGCTTGGAACCTAAATCCATGCAACTTTAGGGTTATACGGTTTCGGCCATGATAGAAATGAAGGCCTAGGAGAGTGTAAAATTTAATCTATCATGCTCATGACTTTCCTTATGATATGGTATGAAGATTTCTTAGTGGTTTCATGCTTGCATGTTGTTTGGAACCTAGATGCATCCCACTTTAGGGTTTCGGCCATGATGAGATTAAGGGTAAAAGAAAGCTTAAAATTCAAATCTAACATGCTCATGGTTTTCCTTATGATATGATATGAAGTTAGCTTGATATTCTTATGCTTGTATGTTGCTTAGACTTAGTTTAATGGTCCTTAAACATTCAGCCATAACATGATTAAAATACCTAGGAAGCATAGAACCTAAACTAAACATGCTCATAATGTTCCTTATGATATATGATATGAAATTGGTTTAGGGTTCACATGTTTTTATGTTGTTTGTAACCTAGATTCATGCTTGGCAAGTTTCGGCCATAGCAGGATTTAAAGACCTAGGAAGCTTAGAACCTAAACTAAACATGTTCATGATGTTCTTTATGATAAGTGTTATGAAGTTTGTTTAGGGTTCATATGCTTTCATGTTGTTTGTAACCTAGATTTATGCTTGGCAAGTTTCGGCCATAACAAGATTAAAGGACCTAGGAAGCTTAGAACCTAAACTAAACATGCTCATGATGTTCTTTATGATAAGTGTTATGAAGTTGGTTTAGGGTTCAAATTCTTTTATGTTACTTGTAACCTAGGACAATACCTTGCATGTTTCGGCCACTCCATGGAATTAGGGTTAGAGACCCAATTATGATTTACTATGTGTCTCACATGCTATGATATGAATTAGGAGATGCTAGTTAATGTTTTCCATGCATGATTATGTTTCCCTATTTATGAATGCTTATGAATCATGCATGATAATGACTCTTATGATGGGCTATATGCTCAAGTATGCATGCTTTATGATATGACAAGTAAAGGCCTAAGAGATGCTTTCCCTATTAGTTGGGACTAAGAGCACTCTTTATGTTATGACAAGTAAAGGCCTAAGAGTTGCTTCCCTATTAGTTGGGACTAAGAGCACTCTTCATGATATGATAAGTAAATATGACATGCTACTTTACTTTATATTTGGTTTGTACCGGATCTTAGTATCCAAGGGATGGGCTCCTTAGTTCACCCCTAGGTCGACGGACGTAGTACTGACCTAGTTCCCTAGTAGGTTCGGGACTAGCTACCTCGTCCTATGGATTGCGCGCATTTATGTTATGTGGTACATAGCCGGGCACTCATGTTGAGATTATATTTAAGTATTATATGATATTTTTTTAAAAAAGACATCTTGCACATGACATGACACATGTTTTTGAAAGACATCTTGCATATACTTTTATGATATGATAGGTTATGATATGATATGATACGACACGATGCTCTTTTTATGATATGATATGACATGATGCTCTTTTATGATATGATATAATATGACATGATACTCTTCCATGATATGATAGGTATGACATGATGCTTTTATATAGAATGATATGATATGATATGTTATGATGCTCTTTTACATGATATGATGTTTTAGATGATTATGTCTCCATGCTATATGCTTATGTGAGTATGCTATGATATATGATTTTTGTGAGTAGGAAAGGATCTTACTAAGCCTGTGTGCTTATAGTTTACTTTTCTTTTACCGTAGATAAAGGTAAAGGATGGATAAACTAAGGGAGCAGCAGGAGGGGCAAGAGATGTGTGTGGTGGTGGCTCGGCTAAGGAAAAAGACCTGCTTATGTTAATTTATGCTTGATATGAACTATGCCTATCTTATGTTAATGTCTTGCATGATTACTTAATGATTATTCATGCTTATGTTGGCAATTGATATCATGACTTTTTAAATTTAAAAATTATGCTTAACATGCTCATATGATTATAAATGTTTAGATAATTAGTTATTGGTGTTTAAAAGAAAAGTAAATTAAAAACATTAAAGAATATATAAATAAATACTTTCGCTGCTTTAGAAATAGATTAATTTGCATGTATGTTCCCGTTACCCCGTCATACTTGAAGGGCGGGCGTTACAACCTATAACACTCCTATAGTATTTTAGGTCTATGAGTTTTCCATTTGGGTCACTTCTAACTTTGTGTTAGTTGCCATTGGAATTTTAACTTCTTTGGTATTTTCCATTCCAAATTTATTATATAATTTCTTAATGTATTTTTATTGATAAACATAATTTCCTTCATTAGTTTGTTTAATCTGTAACCCTAAAAAGTAAGTTAGTTTATCTACTAGGCTCATTTCAAACTCTTGTTCCATTAAGGTTACGAACTCATGTAAGAATTCTGAGTTGGTTAAACCAAAGAGTATGTCATCAACATATACTTGGGCTATAAAGATATCTTGTTTGATTGATTTTACAAATAGAGTTGGGTCAATTTGGCCTTGACTGAACCCTTTAGAAATTATATAGGAAGACAACCTTTTATATCAGGTCCTAGGTGCTTGTTTAAGATCATACAAGGCTTTCTTAAGTTTAAAGTCGTGGTCAGGATGATCTATACTCTCAAATCCAGGTGGTTGACCTACATAAACCTCTTCTTTTATTAACCCATTTAAGAAGGCAGATGTAACATCCATTTGATAAAGCTTAAATCCTTTATGGGTTGCATAGCTCAGTAGCATTCTAATAGACTCAAGTCTAGCCACTGGAGCAAATGTTTCATCATAGTCAAGTCCCTCTACTTGACTAAACCCTTTATCTACTAGTCTAGCCTTATTTCTAATAATTTCTCAATTTCACTCAGTTTATTTCTGAATACCTATTTTGTTTCTATTACCTTTTTATTTTCAAGTAGTGGTACTACGTCCTAGACTTCATTTCTCTCAAATTGGGCCAATTCTTCTTGCATGGCTATGATCCAGTCTAGGTCGAGTAGGGATTCTTCTATTGTTTTGAATTCAATTTTAGAAATTAGAGATATTTGATTTAGGTGTCTAAAAATTGATCTAGTTTGGACTCTTTGGTCTGGGTCACCAATTATTTGTTCAAATGGATGGTTTGGGTTAACCCTTATTGTTCTACTAGGTTCATTTTCATGTTGTTGATGTTCCTCTTCATATTCTTGACTTAGTTTTTCACTTGCTCCTTCTTGGCTTGTACTACCTCTTATAAATTTAATTGGTTGAGTTTGAGTTGGTTCTAAGTTTAAGGTAGATTCTTCAAACTTTACATTTGTGGTTTTTTCAATTTTCAGTATAACTTTATTATATACTCTATAACCTCTACTTTTAATTAGTAGCCTACAAATATTCCATCTTCTACTTTTAAGGTAAATTTTTTTAAGTATTCTCTAGTGTTTAGTATGTAGTCTAGGCATCCAAATACTTTAAAGTATTTAATATTAGGTTGTTTATTATAATAGAGTTTAAATGAGGTTTTATTATAAGTTTTATTTATTGTTGTTCTATTTTATACATAGCAGGTTATGCTAACAATTAGGTTATGCTAACAATTTCTGTTCACAAATATTTTGGAAGCTTATACTCATTTAGCATTGTCCTAGAGGCTTCAAGAAGAGTTCTATTCTTTCTTTCTACTATTCCATTTTGTTGGGGTATTTTAGGGCATGAAAATTCATAATGATAACCATTTTCAAGACAAAATTGATTAAAGTTGTGATTTTTAAATTCACCTCTATTATCACTTCTGATTCTTTTGATTTTTTTAATCTTTTTCATTTTTAGTTTGTTTGCAGAATTTACTAAATACTTCAAATGTTTCATCTTTACTCTTTAGGAATTATACCCAGGTAAATCTTGAGTAATCATCATTATTACTAGGCAGTATAGACTCTCATTTGTGGATTTGATTCCATGGGAGTCAAATAGGTCTAAGTGCAATAATTCTAGTATTGAGTTTGTTTGAGCTTGATTAGTTGATTTGTGGGTAGATTTGGTTTGCTTTCCTTATTGACAAGCATTGTAAATTGTTGCATCTAAGTTGGGTAGCTTTGGTAAGCCTCTAACTAGATCATTTAATTTTGTTAAGTTTCTAAAGTTTGTGTGGGATATTCTTCTATGCCATAACCAAGTTTCTTCTTTTTGTGTCAGGTGACACTTGAGTGAAGAGATAGTTAGATTGATTGCATAGATGTTGTCCTTCCTAAACTCTTTTAGGTTTATCTTAGGGTTATCTAAGTACTTGATTAAGCATTCAGAAGATAAGAACCTAAGCTTATATCTAGATCACACAGTTGACTAATGCTAAGTAGATTATATTTGAAGTTATCAACCAATAACACCTTTTTTACAATAAAATCAGTTTTGAGTTTGATATTACCTATCCCAATTACATTGAGTTTGTCGTTATTCCTAAAGACAACTGTTCCTAAGCTTTTGTACGTTAGTCGACTGAACTTGGTGTGATCTCCAGTTACATGTTTGGAACATCCATTATCCAATATCACCTTTATTTCCTACAAAAGGAAGGAATCAATTGGATAGATTAAGTTGAATTTAAATTTTAATTTTAATTTTAAGTTAATTTAAGTTAAATTTATTTTTAATTTAAGTTTATTTTATTTTATTTTATTTTTAATTTAATTTAATTTAATTTTAATTTTAATTTTATTTTAATTTTAATTTTAATTTAATTTATATTATATTAAGTTAATTTTAATGTTAAGATTAATTTTAATTTAATTTTAATTTAAGTTCATTTTAATTTTAAGTTAGTTTTAATGTTAAGATTAATTTTAATTTAATTTTAATTTTAAGTTAGTTTTAATATTAAGATTAATTTTAATTTAATTTCAATTTAAATTGATTTAATTTAATTTAATTTTGAAGTTAAAACCTTAGTCATGTCACCTGATCTATATCTTCAATCAGGGAATCCTATAATTTTGTAAGATGAGTTAAGTTAAAAATTAGGGTTGGGTTTAACTTTGTCTTAGATTCAAGTTTAGCTTTGGGCTCAACAAATAGATATTCTTTGGATAAACTTCTGGGGTATGGTGTGTCATGCCCCGAGAGTAAGGTTGTCCGACGAAAATTGGACAGCACCTCCCCTGTAGCAGTGACAAATGAAACCGGTATACATCACCAACAGATAATACATATACAAATAAAATCACAACCACGCAGATAATATGCAGCCCACATGGCTGAAAAATCAAACATAGCGGAAAACAAAAATAACAAGTATAAAGTAACAAAAAACTCACTGCGGGCCGGCCCGGCTTGACTCCTCGACAAAACAACCAAACACAAAACAACAAGTCCACAACCCAATTATTACAACGCTAAATTCAAAGGTTTAACTCACAATAAAATGGAAACCAAAATCATAAAACCGTCCTCGGAAGCGACGTGGGACCGGCAGTCGAGATCCTCCTCCAAGTGTACTAGGATCGCTATCAGCTACCTGGTGAAATTACCAATATATGGGGTGGTGAGTATAAAAACTCAGCGGGTAATAGAATAGACAGTGCATGAGTATCATAAACAGCTAAGAGTACAACAGGATACAGTCTCGTGAAAGATAAATAGCAGATACTACTGGGTAAACAAAGTATATACCCATACCTGAAACCATATCCTAGGCTAACAGTGTAAGGTCTGAGATAACATAAACTGCTACAGTACTGCTCATAACTACATGGTATCGTGTGAGGTATATACATGTCAACAGTAAGTAAGTCAGTGTCTAAACACATATCACAGGTATAAATCTCAACCTATGTAAGCATAACAACATAAATAAACAACAGCAGCATAATCTAGTAACAGTAGCATAGATAAGCAACAACAGCATAACAAATCAACCAGCAGATATAATAACAACAACGTATGTACGGATGGTCACCCCGCCCACCTCTCTGCACCACGACCCCTGTATGGTCGAGAGGCCGGATCGATGACAAACTGTACCACCCAAAGGCCGCCACTACTCTCGAGTGACCAGATGGACAGGTGCATAGTAGCTGAATAGCTACGTCTGCGACAGGGTCCCTGCTGCCGCAACTCCAGCCGCCACTACCCATGAGTGGCCGAGTGTGGCACGACAGGACAAGCGACATGCTTCAGCTACCACTACCCATGAGTGGCCGAGCGTGCGGCCCAGGCCAACGACCGCCTCAACCACAAGGGAGACAGGATCGTCGGCAATGCATGAAATGACATGATGCGAACAATGCAATAGTCATCATATATATATAAACAGAAACAGGTATGCTACATGAAGCCAGCATGCTCAGTAACGTGTGTAAATAAACAGAAATCAAAACATGTAAACATGGTATCAGGTGTCTATATATATCCAATACCTAATATCTAATGTCTGGCATCTGGTATCTGGTATCTGATATCTGATACCTAGCGATATAGTATCTGCTAAATATCATCGATAACAACAAGAGACTGTATAGATACAGAAACGAGTAGCTCAAAGATTGAGTGGATAAAGTATCAAGCACAAGAAATAAGACGAGTGGAGTCAAGATAAATACCACGTATATGAAACTAACTCATGCACTAAGATCGATATCTAAAGAAGCAAGTCAAGAAGTACCCGCCTCTAAGTGTCGGCTGAATCCAATGCCAATCTCGTCACGACGCTCGTCCTGATCAATGTCCTACATCAACGTATCGATTTTAACCATATACGTATAGAACCAAATAGTTAAGCCAATACTTAAAATAGGCATGCTAATCTGGGCTCCTTCATTATCTAAATAAACCCTACACTGATCTACTCCAAAACAATTCCCAAACCCTAATCTATGTCTTCACACCTCAAGATTTCCAGCAGGATCTTAACACTAAACCCAAACCTTAATCTGTCTGTGCCCTCAGATCCCACAATTCTAGCTGAAACCAATCAACAAGAGGAATTCTAAACATACATGGATTCCATATGAACTGATACAGTACATGAAATGGTCACATTCTTTAACCACATCTACCGCTATCAATCTTCTGAGAACAATACTAACATAATCCCAAACTTCCAATAGGATCACTGTAATTATTACCTGAACAAAACATACCTTAATCACCTCCCACAATCTCAGATCTGATCCCCACTCTCAACGTAGGATTCGTTATCGAACCTGCAATCCAACGTTTCCACAAGGCTACAATTGATACAATCACATTAATCAACACCCAATTCTCACCGAATTCATCACCTAGATCTACAAATCGAACTTCCGGAGTGGTGCAGACCTTACCTGAAGTTTCCCGGGTGAAGAACAGCTGCTGAGAGTTGTGGCCGAGCCCCTCAACGCAAGCCACTGCCCAAAACCAACCCACAAAATCTGTTCACCCTCTCATCTGGCAACAAATCGCAGTTTCTATAGCTAATAGAAAAACCCTAATCAAACAAACCATACCTCAATACCTTGCTGCAGAAGACCTCCACAATCGGCGGAGAGAAACCCGACCCGATCCACTCGGCTCCAGCCTCGGGAAGATGAGGAAACTGCCTGAGGTATACGTCCTCGTCCCTATCAAGCTCTGGAACGGGCGTTACCACCCTCAGAGTCACCGGAGCTCAGATTTGCTCCTCTCGACTGAAGATTCTCCGTGTGCAGCTGAAATCCGAGGAGAGGAAGAAGCTCTGGTGACGCTGTCATCGAGGGTTAGAGGCCTAGGAGGTTTTGCCGACCGCCGGATTCATCGTCGCCACGAGCTCGGGTGTGGAGGCGCCGTCGCGACGCTGGGTCGGCGGTTTCGGGAGAAGAAGACACGAAGAAAAGAGGGTCGGCTCTTTTAGGGCTTCGGTGGGGGTACTGTAGCTTCTTATGAATGTAGGGTTTAAGTTCTTCCCAACTCTTAATTAGCCCTCCTCTAATGATGATTTCCAATACCATCTTAAGCCCAATAATTTATCCCCTTAAATATAATCATACGTCCTCCAAATAAATCTAGAAAAATATCTAAATATTCCCAATAATCATTATAGGCTATTTTATTTTGCCGTATCTCACATTCTCCCCCTCTAATAAAAATTTGGTCCCCAAATTTACAACCTAAATGCGTTATACACGAATGACACGTTTCCCGGCCATCCATTCAAGGCCCAAGGAAATGTCAAGTCCCACCACTTCCAACACTTATAGATCCACCACCAGTGTCTAACCATCGAAATCCACATAACAACCTCTGACTTCTTGACGTACAACAAGTACCTCTCCAGACGGTAAAGATACCGCTATGTCACGTGTCTAGCGTATAGATAACACCCCTCGAAAAGATGCTTGAGAGATGAACAAATGGGTTCCACTAGCATTTATTAATAGTCCTATAATAAATGTATAAAGTAAAATAATACCTCGGAAGACCGATCTCTCGGCTCCCTATGCCTCCTCTCGTGTGACAGCATAAACGCGACCCTCCTCTAAGCTCAGCTGAGACATGCTTGGGGTGGTCAGTGCTGGAATCGAAGGTGCAGGAATCGGCTGCTGATACTGTGACTGAAACTGCTGCTGGAACGCTGAGTAGGGCTGAGGTGGATGGAAAACCTGCTGTACAGGAAATGCCTGATGAGAAGATACTGCGGCAGAATACTGTGTAGTCGCTGGTTTCTGACCTTGCACATGATATATATGTCCCTGAGAAGGCTGTGGTCCCTGCTGACGAGGAGCACTCTAATTCGTTTGAGATTCTCCCTGCTGCCATGGCTGGGTGGGTCAATCTCCCTGAAAGGTAACTTTAGTAGTATCTAACTGAGCCTTCAAGGAACACTCCCGACTCTCATGGCCCGGAAGCTTACTGTAGAAGCATATCGAATGATCCAACTGACAATCGGGTTTGAGGTGACTTTTCGAGCCGCACTGGAAACACCTAGTTCCACCACTGTCCTTCCGATCTCTCTTAGGGAAACAAGTAGACTCGTCCGTGGTTCGCCCTGATTTCTGTGGCCGTGAAGATCCTTCGGAGGTAACTTGCAAGTCTTGACCCTTATTCCCTCTCTTCTGCGACAGCTGCTTGTCATTACTTTTCTCCTGAGCCACTTGTTACTGAGTCATCTCAATGAACAATGCTCGATCCAACACCTCCCGGTAAGAACTACCTGGAAAACCTGACATCCAGATCCGAATGTATGCAGCAAGGCCCTGAGTAAACTGATGCATCCGGTCGTAATCCTGTGCCACTAGCTGAGGACAAAATTCAGCCAACCTACTGAACTCTGCATTGTACTCCAATATTGAACGATCGCCCTGCTTGAGATTCAGAAACTCCTGACGATGAGCCAGACAAAAAGTAGTAGGGAAGTACTGTCTCTCGAAGGCATCACGAAACATCTTCCATGTGATGTGTTGCTCCCCAAAGATCGTCTTCTGCATATCCCACCATGTGTCCGCCTGATCTCGGAGGTGATACGCAGCCAATTCCACCTTCTCTTCATCTATACAGCTCATGTACACGAAAGTGCTTTCTAAATTCCTCAACCAACTACGCGCAGCCCAAGGGTCAGCTCCGCCCGAGTATAAAGTCACTCTATCCTTGACGGACCTCGCCAGCAATGGTATACGAGCTCTATCCCGCATCCAATCTGTTGTAGCAGGTGCAGGTACCCCTGATGGTATCACAGAAGGAATCCCCTGTGTCTGAAATCCCTGATCTCCCACAGGTGGTACTACCAAAGGGATCTCCTGAGGCTGACGTCCCTGATCTCTATGAGTCTGATGGCCTGTCCTCGACTAACCGTCTCAACATCAGTTGGATCCCTAGAAGAATTCGCCTCCTGAGTCACTGGTTCTGGTTCCTCAGCCTCAATGGGTTGTTTCCGTGGTCGTCCCGGACCACGACGAGAACCGACTGCCGCCCGACCTCGTCTCATACCTAATGGCAACAATTAATAAGTACTACCAACAATTAATAATTATACTTATAAAACTTACAGCCTATAACTTGGAGGTGTTTCGCCGCTGCCTGGTCCCAAATCCCAAAAAGTCACTTCGAGGAAAAAAATCACGAAAAATCCAAAACGTACGAATCTGACATCGTAAACCTGTAGCTCTGATACCAATAAATTGTCACGCCCCGAGAGTAAGGTTGTCCGACGAAAATCGGACAGCACCTCCCCTGTAGCAGTGACAAATGAAACTGGTATACATCACCAACAGATAATACATATACAAATAAAATCACAACCACGCAGATAATATGCAGCCCACACGGCTAAAAAATCAAACACAGCGGAAAACAAAAATAACAAGTATAAAGTAACAAAAAACTCACTGCGGGCCGGCCCGGCTTGACTCCTCGACAAAACAACCAAACACAAAACAACAAGTCCACAACCCAATTATTACAACGCTAAATTCAAAGGTTTAACTCACAATAAAATGGAAACCAAAATCATAAAACCGTCCTCGGAAGCGACGTGGGACCGGCAGTCGAGATCCTCCTCCAAGTGTACTAGGATCGCTATCAGCTACCTGGTGAAATTACCAATATACGGGGTGGTGAGTATAAAAACTCAGCGGGTAATAGAATAGACAGTGCATGAGTATCATAAACAGCTAAGAGTACAACAGGATACAGTCTCGTGAAAGATAAATAGCAGATACTACTGGATAAACAAAGTATATATCCATACCTGAAACCATATCCTAGGCTAACAGTGTAAGGTCTGAGATAACATAAACTGCTACAGTACTGCTCATAACTACATGGTATCGTGTGAGGTATATACATGTCAACAGTAAGTAAGTCAGTGTCTAAACACATATCACAGGTATAAATCTCAACCTATGTAAGCATAACAGCAAAAATAAACAACAGCAGCATAATCTAGTAACAGTAGCATAGATAAGCAACAACAGCATAACAAAGCAACCAGCAGATATAATAACAACAACGTATGTACGGATGGTCACCCCGCCCACCTCTCTGCACCACGACCCCTGTATGGTCGAGAGGCCGGATCGATGACAAACTGTACCACCCAAAGGCCGCCACTACTCTCGAGTGACCGGATGGACTGGTGCATAGTAGCTGAATAGCTACGTCTGCGACGGGGTCCCTGCTGCCGCCACTACCCATGAGTGGCCGAGTGTGGCACGACAGGATAAGCGGCACGCTCCAGCTACCACTACCCATGAGTGGCCGAGCGTGCGGCCCAGGCCAACGACCGCCTCAACCACAAGGGAGACAGGATCGTCGGCAATGCATGAAATGACATGATGCGAACAATGCAACAGTCATCATATATATATAAACAGAAACAGGTATGCTACATGAAGCCAGCATGCTCAGTAAGGTGTGTAAATAAACAGAAATCAAAACATGTAAACATGGTATCAGGTGTCTATATATATCCAATACCTAATATCTAATGTCTGGCATCTGGTATCGGGTATCTGATATTTGATACCTAGTAATATAGTATCTGCTAAATATCATCGATAACAAAAAGAGACTGTATAGATATAGAAACAAATAGTTCAAAGATTGAGTGGATAAAGTATCAAGCACAAGAAATAAGACGAGTGGAGTCAAGATAAATACCACGTATATGAAACTAACTCATGCACTAAGATCGATATCTAAAGAAGCAAGTCAAGAAGTACACGCCTCTAAGTGTCGGCTGAATCCAATGCCAATCTCGTCACGACGCTCGTCCTGATTAATGTCTTGCATCAACGTATCGATTTTAACCATATACGTATAGAACCAAATAGTTAAGCCAATACTTAAAACAGGCATGCTAATCTGGGCTCCTTCATTATCTAAATAAACCCTACACTGATCTACTCCAAAACAATTCCCAAACCCTAATTTATGTCTTCACACCACAAGATTTCCAGCAGGATCTTAACACTAAACCCAAACCTTAATCTGTCTGTGCCCTCAGATCCCACAATTCTAGCTGAAACCGATCAACAAGAGGAATTCTAAACATACATGGATTCCATATGAACTGATACAGTACATGAAATGGTCACATTCTTTAACCACATCTACCGCTATCAATCTTCTGAGAACAATACTAACATAATTCCAAACTTCTAATAGGATCACTATAATTATTACCTGAACAAAGCATACCTTAATCACCTCCCACAATCTCAGATCTGATCCCCACTCTCAACGTAGGATTCGTTATCGAACCTGCTATCCAACGTTTCCACAAGGCTACAATTGATACAATCACATTAATCAACACCCAATTCTCACCGAATTCATCACCTAGATCTACAAATCGAACTTCCGGAGTGGTGCAGACCTTACCTGATGTTTCCCGGGTGAAGAACAGCTGTTGAGAGTTGTGGCCGAGCCCCACAATGCAAGCCACTGCCCAAAACCAACCCACAAAATCCGTTCACCCTCTCATCTGGCAACAAATCGCAGTTTCTATAGTTAATAGAAAAACCCTAATCAAACAAACCATACCTCAATACCTTGCTGCCGAAGACCTCCACAATCGGCGGAGAGAAACCCGACCCGATCCACTCGGCTCCAGCCTCGGGAAGATGAGGAAACTGCCTGAGGTATACGTCCTCGTCCCTATCAAGCTCTGGAACAGGCGTTACCACCCTTAGAGTCACCGGAGCTCAGATTTGCTCCTCTCGACTGAAGATTCCCCGTGTGCAGCTGAAATCCGAGGAGAGGAAGAAGCTCTGGAGACGCTGTCGTCGAGGGTTAGAGGCCTAGGTGGTTTTGCCGACCGTCGGATTCATCGTCGCCACGAGCTTAGGTGTGGAGGCGCCGTTGCGATGCTGGGTGGGCGGTTTCGGGAGAAGAAGACACGAAGAAAAGTGGGTCGGCGCTTTTAGGGCTTCGGTGGGGGTACTGTAGCTTCTTATGAATGTAGGGTTTAAGTTCTTCCCAACTCTTAATTAGCCCTCCTCTAATGATGATTTCTAATACCATCTTAAGCCCAATAATTTATCCCCTTAAATATAGTCATACGTCCTCCAAATAACTCCAGAAAAATATCTAAATATTCCCAATAATCATTATAGGCTATTTTATTTTGTCGTATCTCACATTCTCCCCCTCTAATAAAAATTTGGTCCCCAAATTTACAACCTAAATGCGTTATACACGAATGACACGTTTCCCGACCATCCATTCAAGGCCCAAGGAAATGTCAAGTCCCACCACTTCCAACACTTATAGATCCACCACCAGTGTCTAACCATCGAAATCCACATAACAACCTCTGACTTCTTGACGTACAACAAGTACCTCTCCAGACGGTAAAGATACTGCTATGTCACGTGTCTAGCGTATAGATAACACCCCTCGAAAAGATGCTTGAGAGATGAACAAATGGGTTCCACTAGCATTTATTAATAGTCCTATAATAAATGTATAAAGTAAAATAATACCTCGGAAGACCGATCTCTCAGCTCCCTATGCCTCCTCTCGTGTGACAGCATAAACGCGACCCCCCTCTAAGCTCAGCTGAGGCATGCTTGGGGTGGTCTGTGCTGGAATCGAAGGTGCAAGAATCGGCTGCTGATACTGTGACTGAAACTACTGCTGGAACGCTGAGTAGGGCTGAGGTGGATGGAAAACCTGTTGTACAGGAAATGCCTGATGAGAAGATACTGCGGCAGAATACTGTGTAGTCGCTGGTTCCTGACCTTGCACATGATATATATGTCCCTGAGAAGGCTGTGGTCCCTAAGAAGGCTGTGGTCCCTCCAAGACCCAGGTCCCGCTGACCTATCAAAGGGTAATCCACTAAAAACCTCTTCTAACCTCTAAAAGAGAGCATCAAGTGCAAAGATGATCGGAGAAGTGCAACAGACTACACTTTCCATTTGCAGAATTTAAGTACAAAAAATGTTACTGACACTTAGGGAATGAAGTAGCTTGTTCATGTGTAGATGTCGGTCTGCTGGCCGTGATCAAGAGTCCTTAGAGCAGTCGTCAGGCAAAGTAGCATCGTAGAAGAGTCATAGCTAGAGCATACAGTAGTCGGAACCTCAAATGGATGTGTAGTAGCTCGTATATGTGTTATATTTTGAAGCCTTTTTTAGACTACCTAATATAAGGCATGGAAGGCACCTTCCATAGGCATGGAAGATGCCTCCCGTTAGGATGTATACTAAAAGCCTAGCTTTTTATATGAACATTTATTGTATAAACATTTATTTTGTAATAAGAATCACATTGGTCAAATGTCTGCATTTAGTTAAATGCAGTTTTTCATTTAATTTATATTGTAGATAACATGGTGGTGGTGTCACACAGAAGATCATGTTATCAGTTCCTTATAAATTATAAATAGTAGCTCATAACCAAAATGGATTGGGACAACCCATTGGAATGGTTGTACTGTAATTTGGTACTAGTTTATCTTTACTATAAAATTACACTAGTACACTATGTGTGTATTGAGCAGGACCATTCGAGATTGTTCCTTTTATATTGATTGCATAAAAGAATATAACCTCTATTATTATAGATGTGTGTACTCTTAATCCCAATATAATAACAAGCATATATACTTAGTATTTATTTCTTTAATTTATCAATGAGTGAGATTTATTCGTTAAATCAATAGACCCGATAAGTTGGGAAATAATATTATTTATATGGTATGTTATTGATTATAGAAGGAAACTATGTCCTACTTATCTAGGTTGATGATATCTCCTTGAGGAGCTCATAAGAATTGTCATGTAAATCCTGCAGGTGGACTTAGTCCGACATGACATTGAAGTTGAGTGGTACTACTCTTGGAGCAAGATATTAATTATGTGAGTTATCAGTAACTCATTTAATTAATGGACATTCGATATCTTAAACACAGGGAGACTAATGCACTAATGATAAGAAAGAGCTCATAATGTAATATGGGATTGGTGCGGTAGTTCAATAATGACTCTTTAGTTGTATGAGTTATTATTGATGAACTTTAGTTTGGTGTTCATGTCGAACACAGGAAGCTCAAGTCCATCAGGAGGCCAAAACCAATTCCTCCTCTAGGTCCCTGTTGTAGCCTCTTATTAAAAGCCTTTTTATCCACCGAAAGTCTAGCTTCTTACCCAAGTTAGGGGTCGTCCACATCCTTGCTTGGTCCCCAAGCAAGGGCCGGCCAAGCCCATCTTGGTGTCCAAGATTGTAACGCTCGCCCTCCCCTCCTGCTAAGTAGAGGCGGGGTTACCTTCTATTATACATAATGTACGTACAAAATAGTTTTTATGAATTTTCATTTTAAAACAGCGGAAGTAATTGTTCATTTAAATCACAACTAATTATACCAATATGCCCAACATAGTTATAAACTTAAAGAAACATAATTATCCATTTATAACATAAGCGTAAGTAAAAGTGGTCATGCAAGTCATCAACATAAAATAAACATATTTCATATCATTCTTAAGTTCACATAAGCAGGTCATTTATTTTCAGCCAAGCCACCACCACACACATCTCTTGCCCCTCCTGCTGCTCCTTTAGTTTATCCATCCTTTACCTTTATCTGTGGTACAAGGAAAGTAAGCTATGAGCACACAAGGCTCAGTAAGATCCTTTCCTACTCACAAAAACTGTACATATCATATAAGAGTAATCATATCACATATCATAGCATAAATGAAACTCATATTATATCATAAATGAAAATCATATCATGGTATAAAATAACAATCATATCATAGCATAAAGTGAGCATCATATCGTGGCATAAACTTATCATATCATAGCATAAATAAGCATCATATCATGGCATAAATGACAATCATATCATAACGTAAAGTAAGCGTCATAACATATCATGTCATATCGTAAAAATAAGAATCATGACATATCATATCATAGAATAAAGAACATCCTATCATAGCATGTGAGTAAGAGTCATATTATATCATTCCATATTATAAACATATATGCAAGATGTCCTTTAAATCATGGGTTATGTCATGTGCAAGATGCTTTTCAAAACATGCTTCATGTCATGTGCAAAATGTCTTAAAAACAATATCATATAGTACTTAAAAATAATCTCAACATGAGGGGGTCCGGCTTAGTACCACATACATACATAAATGCGCGCATCCTAAGTAGACTCAAGGTAGCTAGTCTTGAACCTACTAGGAAACTAGGCCCATAGCTCGACCTAGGGGCACGTAAGGAGCCCACCCTTTACTAGGCTCGTTTCTTAGTCCATCGACCTAGGGGCGCATAAGGAGCCCACCCTTTTGGTACAAGCCATACAAAGTAAAATATTATGTCATATACATATCATAGCATATCATGTTCATGTCATTCATAGCATATCATATACATGTCATTCATAGCATATCATATTCATGTCATTCATAGCATATCATATACATGTCATTCATAGCATATCATATTCATGTCATTCATAGCATATCATGTACATGTCATTCATAGCATATCATATTCATGTCATTCATAGCATATCATGTACATGTCATTCATAGCATATCATATTCATGTCATTCATAGCATATCATGTACATGTCATTCATAACTTTTCATAACATAGAGAGTGCTCTTAGTCCCACTTGATAGGGAAGCAACTCTTAGGCCTTTCACTTAGCTTGTCATAAAGAGTGCTCTTAGTCCCAACAATAGGGAAGCATCTCTTAGGCCTTTTCTTTTCATTTCATAAAGCATACATATTTGAGCATTTAGCACATCATAGAAGACATTTTCATGCATAATTCATAACCATACATAAAATGAGCATTTAACATATCATGGAAAACATAAGAATGCATGGAACATAAGTTAGCATCTCCTAATTCATATCATGGTAAAGTGAAGCACATAAAGAGTCATAATTTGGGTCTCAAACATCAACCTACTAAGGGTGGCCGAAACATGCAAGGGATCTTCTAGATTGCAAGAAATCATAAAAGCATATGAACCTTAAATCAATTCATAACATTTATCATAAGGAACATCATAAGCATATTAAATTTAGGTTCTAAGCTTCCTAGGTCTAAACTTCACAATGTGGCCGAAACATGCAAGGCCTAGATCTAGGTTACAATTAGCATATCAACATGTGAACCCTAAACAATTTTCATAACATTTATTATAAGCAACAACATGAGCATATTGAGTTTAGGTTTCAAGCTTCCTAGGTCTACAAACTATAAGTGGCCGAATGTCATAAGGTGTGGAGCTAAGTTCTCAACCAAATACAAGCATGAGAATATCATGTTAATTTCATATCATATCATAGGGAAAAACATGAGCATGTTAGAGTTGAGTTTAAGCTTGCCTAAGCCTTAAATTCTATCTTGGCCGAAAGTTTTCAATGTGGAAACCTAGTTCTAAACAACATGAAATCTTAAGTACATCAAGTCATCTTCATATCATATCATGGGAAAGATCATAAGCAAGTTAGATTTGAGTTTGAGCTTTCCTAGGGTTTTTAATCTCTTCATGGCCGAACCCTAAGGTGAGGATTCACCTAGTTCCAAGCAACATACAAGAATGAAATATCAAGGAAATATTCATATCATATCATGAGAAAAATCATAAGCATGTTAGTTTGAGTTTTAAGCTTCTCTAGGATTCTTATTCCTTTCATGGTCGAAACTCTAAAGGTTCACCTAGTTCCAAACAACATACAAGCATGAAACATCAAAGAAACATTCATAACATATCATGAGAAAGATCATAAGCATGTTAGTTTGAGTGTTAAGCTTCTCTAGGGTTTTTAATCTCTTCATGGCCGAAACCCTAAGGTGGGGTTCACCTAGTTCCAAGCAACATACAAGCATGAAACAACAAGAAAATATTCGTATCATGTTATAAGAAAGATCATAAGCATGTTAGTTTTGAGTTTGAGCTTTCCTAGGATTTTTTTTTTTAATCTATTCATGGCCGAACCCTAAGGTGAGGATTCACCTAGTTCCAAGCAACATACAAGCATGAAATATCAAGGAAATATTCATATCATATCATGATAAAAACCCTAAGCATGTTGGTTTTGGTTTTAAGCTTTCATAGGTCTTACAACTCATCATGGCCGAAAGTTTCAAGGGAAACCCTAGGTTTTTAAGCCATCTAAACTTGAAGAAAAACCACATAACTACTTGTACCACAAGTGAGGGAATGCTTACCTCCTCTTGCTTGGTCTTTTTCTTAAGAAATATACCCTTGTGAAGAAGAAGAAGAGAGCTCCTCCTTCTAGTATTTCCTTCGCTTCTCTTACTTGTAAGAAGTAGGTCTTGAGGCTTTCTTCTTGAGGTTTAGTTTTCTTAGGGAGAAAACTTAGTTGAATCTCGAAAACTTGGGAGAGGGATGGCTCAAGGTCTCAGCAATGGTGAGGAAAGGGAGGAGGAAAATGAAACTCTTTTTTTCTATTTTCCTTCTTATGCCAAGTGGGAGGAAGAAGCAAAGATGAATTTTTGCCTTCCCTTTCTCATTAACTCCTTCCTAATTATCCTTAATGAGGAAAAGTGTCCCCATTCATCCCCTTAATTCCTCTCATTTCATTCCCTCATGCATCTCCACGAAAATGGAAGAGAAGGAAGAAGGAAAAGACAACTTGTCTTTTGCTAGCTTTCTTCTTAATCATGAGAAGGAGGAAGAAAGCTACTTGAGATTTTCTTACTTCCTTACTCTTACTTTTTATCTAAATTTTCCACTCTCTATTCAACAATAATTTATGATGGCCTAGTGGTCAATCCAAAATCCTTAAAGATTAAAAAGGTTCAAGGTTCAATCCTTGACCAATTCCTTTTTTTTAGATATTTTTGGTTCTATCTTATCTTTTTATTCTAAAAGAGAATCTTCACATACTTAGCTTAAGAAATTCGTGGGTGTTACAAAGATGTGGCCGGCCAAGCCTTGCTTGGTGACCAAGCAAGGGGTCGGCCACTAAAGAAATATAAGAGAGATTTTAATTTTTGTTAAAATATTTCCTTTTATAGCAATCTACAAAGGATTAAAAGATAGATTTTAATTTTAAAATCTTTCCTTTTTTGAAGCCATCCACATGGTTTTAATAGAGAGTTTTAAATTTTAAAATCTTTCCTTTTTTGTTGCTATCTATATTGGCTTAAAAAAGAGAAATTTTAATTTTCATAAAACTTTCCTTTTTTATAACCATGATTTAAAAGAGAAGTTTATTTTTAAACTTTCCTTTTGTAGCCATCACAATAGCAAATTTAAAAAAGAGATATTTTAATTATTATTAAAACTTCCTTTTTTCCATGATTGGAATTAAAAGGAAGTTTTAATTATGTTTAAAACTTTCCTTTTTAGCATTCACCAAGGATTATAAAAGAGAGGTAGATGGTGCATTATGTTACAACACAACCTAAAGTTCCCTCTTCTATTTTCCTTGGTGACCGGCCCTTCTCTCTTTCCCTTTTCCCTTTGTTTTCTTCTCTTAATGCCGGCTGCACATCAAGCTCCATCTTCTTGTGGCCGGTTTGCTTGGAGGGAAAGAAGAAGAGAAGGAAGTTTCCTATTTTGGCATTCCTTGGGTGGCCGAAACTTGTAGGCAAAGAAGAAGGTTCGGATGGATTTCATCTTGGTAGATCGTCACCCACACGACGCCTAAGACGAGAAGAGGAATACAACAGAAGATCAAGAGGTCTTTAAAATACAAAAAAGGTATAACTAGTTAATTGTTTCCGCAGTGAACTAGTTTAGTTTTTTTTTTGTATTGATGCTGAAATACCAACACAGGAGGCTATCGATTTTGTATTTCGATTTTGTGTTTCGATTTTGTGTTTCTATTGTGGTCTCTATAGTTAAAACTAAGGTTACTGTAAGAAGTTTAAATATTCAATTTCTTTGAAAGGCTTTGTCTAGGAAGTGGTGGATGATCCCATACCCAAGAAGGCCAAGTGCCTCGCCATGTTTAACCTGGAAGCCAATCTTTGAAATAGATATTTAATCAACTTCTGTAATATGGTTTAACTTCTTAAGAACACATGGGCTAAACTTGGAGTAAAAATATTAAGTTCCATTTCCAATCCAAGTTTAACGTCTGAAGGACAACATGGATTAATAATGTTAAGTTTCATTTACAATCTAAGTTTAACTTCTGTAGAGCACATGGGCTGCTAGGAAAAGTTCTGTTCTTGTATAAATTTTTGAACAAGTGAAACAGAGCGGAATTCCAAGTAGCTCCCAACAATTGGTATCAGAGTGAGTTTTCTGCCTCTTTGTGTTTGGTTTTCAGTTAAATTATGCACTTTTCATACATAAATTTAGGCAGGATAATAGTAGGATATGCAAATAGATTAACTCTGTGGTTGCAGGCATCCTAGTTCCAACTATTATAGCCCTATTGTGTTTGTGTGTGATTGCAGTCTCGAGCATGTCGAGGGCATTTTATGTGTGTGCATGATTGTAATTATTAAATATAGCAAGAGCTGTATTAGTTTTAGGATTTTACATTTTGTTCAATCTAGATTACATGTGCATTCCCTTGTGGAATATAGGATCGATAAATATAAAATTTTATTTTTGTCGCGGATCGTATCATTGCGAGGTGTGGTGCTATTTGAGGATCAGAGATGCGGCGGAAAAAGAAGTAAGATAGACGCAACGACATGACCCGTTGGCGGCGGCTAGGGTTGGTGGTACATGGAGTATAGCTATGGATGAGGCCATAATAGTTAGAAAATTATTTTTCATATTTATTGCCTTTTATACTGTTTATATGTGTTATGTGTGTGCATGTTAAAATTCCACTTTTTAAATAACTAAGTGGGAGAGAAATTATTTAAATTCCACGGTCACCATTATTGGTTTGTAAGTGATGCATTCAAACTTGCGCGTTGGCTTTGAGTGCCTCCCTCCACATCGAATGAGTTTGTTTGCGGATCACTAGATCAAACTTCCTTTATGGATGATTATAGAAAATTATTTAGGTTTGTGTGATCTTCTCCATCTGAAAGGCACAATCTTATTTAATGGACTAAGTATCAAGTAATGATATACACTTAGACACATTTAATAGTATCCTCCCCATCGGAGTCACTGCTATTATTTGTGTGACCAAAGCTAAACCAACTATTAATTCATAAAGTTAGGTTGACGAGATAATAAAATTAATGGGGAATAGCCCCTCTTACAAATGTTTGAATTTGTATACGTCCACACTATCGTGACATACAAAATTCATGATGTTTTGAGGTGTTGTGAATTTAAATGGTATTTTTTGAGGAATCAATATTATTTTAAATTCTAAAGTTTTGACCAAATATTTTGTGATTCTTAGGATTTCAATTGGCTTTCAATCCTCTTGCTATTATATTGTAAGAAAACAAACTTACTGGCCCCAATCATATTGATTGGGAACAAAACTTAGGCATTGTCTTAACTGCTGAAAGATACATGTTCATACTTCTTGAGGTTTGTCCTAGCGTGCCTGATAAGGATTCTAGTGCAGAGGAGATTGAGTGTCATAAGAAATGGGTCAGGGTAGATGAGATGGTGCGGTGTTACATTTTGGCTTCTATGTCAAATGTACTGCAACATCAACATCAGGCCATGCCTACTGCTTATGACATGATGCGCAATCTCAAGGAACTCTTCGGACACCAGAATCGGGTTGCTAGGCAAGAGGCTATGAGAAACTTGATGATAATCACCATGATTGAGGGGACACCCGTAAGGGATCATATCGTTAAAATGATGGCTCATTTAAATGAGATAGAAATCCTTGGGGCTGAAATCAATGGGAAACCCAGGTCAATATCATTCTCCAAATACTGCCTAAAAGTTTTGAGCAATTTCGCTTGAATTACAACATGAACAAAAGAGTTTATTCGTTAGCAGAACTTTTGATAGAACTTCAAGCAGTAGAAGGGCTATTTCATCAAAGCTCACAAATTCGCATTGCTGAAAATGTTTCTGTTTCTAAACCGAAAGGTAGAAAGAAGAAAAAGAAACAAGTTGGTTCAGCAAAGGAAGTGAATCGATCTCTAGGAACTGGACCGAAAGCATGTGTGAAGAAGCCGAAGGGCAAGTGCTTCACATGCAAGCAGTCTGGACATTGGAAGGTGGAGTGTCCTCGTAGAAAGAAGAACAATAAAGGTATATCTTATTCTCTAGTAGTTGAAACATGTTTAGTAGTGCTATCTACCGGTACCTAGTGTGTAGATACGGGAGCCACTAATCATGTCTGCATTTCATTGCAGTGGTTCCAGGAACTCGACGACTACCTGAAGGGGAGATTACCGTCAACATGGGCAATGCTACAAAAGTGGCAACTATTGTAGTGGGAGATGTTTATTTATCTTTTGATAGGAATAAATATTGATTTTGAGTAATTGTCTTTATGTACCAAGTTTTAGAAAAAACTTGATTTCAGTTTCTAAACTATTTATGGATGGATATTCTGTTTCTTTTGATGACAAAGTAGTTGTCAAGAAAAATAGGGTAGTTATCTGTTCTGGTACGTTGGTTGATAATTTATAAACTCTAAATCCAATAACTCCCATGATAAAACAATAGGAAATTTAAAAGAATGAGATTTTAATCTTTCCTTTTTAGAATTACCAAATTTGTTTTGGGAATATGCTCTGGAAACAGCAGTGTACATTCTAAACTTGGTACCTTCTAAGTCAGTACCCTCTACTCTCACAGAATTATGGAATGGGCGTAAGCCTAGTCTGAAACATATTCAAATTTGGGGTAGTCCAGCACATGTGCTGAAGGGAGACACTAATAAGTTCGAATCACGTACAGAAGTTTGCTTGTTTACGGGTTATCCTAAAAGAACGAAAGGTGGTTTATTTTATAGACCTAAAGATCAGAAGGTCATTGTGAGCATCAATGCCCGATTTCTAGAAGAGGACTATGCAATGGACCACAAGCCCATGAGTAAAACTGTTCTTGAAGAAATAAGAGAAGACACGTCTACTTTAGTACCAACGGTACAAGATGAGATACCATAAGAAACTGCAACACGTGTCACAAATAATGCACAATTACAGGTAGTGCCTCGTCGTAGTGGGAGGGTTGTTCGGCAACCTGATAGATTCATGTTTTTGGAAGAGTCTTCAAATTTGGTCCCTAGTAAACATGAACTTGATCCCTGCACATATGACGAAGCACTCCAAGATAAAGATGCAGCATCTTAGCAAAGTGCAATGAACTCTAAAATAGAATCTATATATTCTAATCAGGTTTGAGAGCATGTAGAACCACCAAATGGTGTAAAAGTCATTGGGTGTAAATGGGTCTACAAAAGAAAAAGAGGGACAAATGGGAAGGTGGAAACTTTTAAAGCAAGGCTTATTGCAAAAAGGTATACTCAGATACAGGGAATTGATTATGACGAACCTTTTTCGTCGATAGCCATGCTTAAGTCTATCTAGATTCTTTTATCTATTGCCGCTCATATGGATTATGAGATTTGGCAAATGGATGTCAAAACAGCTTTCCTTAATGGAAGTTTTAAAGAAAACATCCATATGAAGCAACCAGAGGGATTCGTTGCGAAGGGCAAAGAGCATCTTGTATGTAAGCTCAATTAGTCTATTTATGGATTAAAGCAAGCTTCGAGATCTTGGAACATCCGATTTAATGAAGTGATCCAGTCTTATGGATTCATTCAATATCCGGATGAGTCTCGTGTATACAAGAAGAGTGACGAAAATATTGTGGTATTTCTTGTACTATACGTAGATGACATTTTGCTCATTGGCAGCAATGTCAAAGTGTTGTCAGACGTAAGGGTATGGTTGTCCAAACAGTTTGATATGAAGGATTTGGGAGAATGTGGACATATTCTTAGGATCAAAGTAATAAGGGATCGCAATAATAGAATATTGTTCTTTTCCCAAGCTTCATACATCGATACTATCCTAGCTCATTTTAGCATGCAAAACTCCAAGAAAGGTTTTCTACCTTTTTGGCATGGAGTACCTTTATCTAAAGAAATGTGTCCTAAAACATCAAAGGAGATAGAGGACATGAAGGCAGTTCCTTATGCTTTGGTTGTAGGAAGCCTAATGTATGTGATACTATGTACGAGACCGGATATCTGTTTTGCCGTGGGCATGGTAAGGAAATATCAAAGTAATCGAGGATAGAGACATTAGACTGCTGTAAAGCATATATTAAAGTACCTAAGAAGGACTAGAGATTATATGCTGGTTTACCAGGCAGATGATTTGCTCTCTGTGGGTTATACAGATTCAGACTTCCAATCAGATAGGGACAATAGTAAGTCAACCTCAGGGTATGTGTTTACTTTGGGAGGTGGAGCCATTACATGGAGGAGTGTTAAGCAGAAATACATTTCGAACTCCACCATGGAAGCTGAGTATGTGGCAGCCTCTAAGGCAGCTAAAGAAGTTGTATGGCTCAGAAACTTCTTGATGGACTTAGATGTGATTCTTGGTTTGCCCAAAATTATCATAATTTATTTTGACAACAGTGGTGCAATTGTAAACTCGAATGAACCATGAGCCTATAAGGCAAGTAAACACATTGAGCGCAAGTACCACCTGATACGAGACATCGTAAAGCGAGGAGAAGTTGTTGTCGCCAAGATTGCATCAGAAGATAACCTGGCAGATCCTTTCACTAAGGCCCTTCCGGTGAGAGCTTTTGATGGGCATGTTGAGGTGATGGGAATCAGATGTATGGCAGCATAGTCTTTTAGTATAAGTGAGAGATTGTTAGGATGTATACTAAAAACCTAGGTTTTTGAATGAACATTTATTGTATGAATATTTATTTTGTAATAAGAATCACATTGGTCAAATATTTGCATTTAGTTAAATGCAGTTGTCCATTTAGTTTATATTGTAGATAACATGATGTGTGGTGTCACATAGAAAATCATGTTATCAGTTCCTTATAAATTATAAATAGTAGCTCACAACCAAGATGGATTGGGACAAACCATTGGAATGGTTGTACTGTAATTTGGTACTAGTTTATCTTGACTATAAAATTACACTAGTACCCTATGTGTGTATTGAGCAAGACCATTTGAGGTTGTTCCTTTTATACTGACTACATAAAAGAACATAACCTCTGTTATTATGGATGTATGCACTCTTAATCCTGATACAATAACAAGCACATATATTCAGTATTTATTTCTTTAATTTATCAATGGGTGAGATTTATTCGTTAAATCAATAGACCCGATAAGTTGGGAAATAATATTATTTATATGGTATGTTGTTGATTATAGAAGGAAACTGTGTCCTAGTTATCTAGGTTGATGATGTCGCCTTGAGGAGCTCATAAGGATTGTCATGTAAACCCTGCACGTGGACTTAGTCTGACATGATAATGAAATTGAGTGGTACTACTCTTGGAGCAAGATATTAATTAAGTGAGTTGTCAATAACTCATTTAATTATTGGATATTCGATATCTTAAACACAGGGAGACTAATGCACTCATGATAAGAAAGAGCCCATAATGTAAAATGGGATTGGTGCGGTAGTTCAATAATGACTCTTTAGAGATATAAGTTATTATTGATGAACTCGAGTTGGTTGTTCGGGTCGAACACAGGAAGCTCAAGTCCATCAGGAGGTCAAAACCAATTTCTCCTCTAGGTCCCTATTGTAGCCTCTTATTTAAAGTCTTTTTATCCACCCAAAGCCTAGCTTCTTACCCAAGCTAGAGGCCGGTCACATCCTTGCTTGGTGCCTAAGCAAGGGGCCGCCCAAGCCCATCTTGGTGTCCAAGATGTGGCCGGCCAAGCCTTGCTTGGTGATCAAGCAAGGGGTCGGCCACTAAAAATATAAAAGAGAGATTTTAATTTTTGTTAAAATCTTTCCTTTCATAGCAATCTACAAAGATTAAAAGAGATATTTTAATTCTAAAATCTTTCCTTGTTTGAAACCATCCACATGGTTTTAAAAGAGAGTTTTAAATTTTAAAATCTTTCCTTTTTGTTGCCATCTATATTGGTTTATAAAGAGAGATTTTAATTTTGATAAAACTTTCTTTTTTTTTGTAACCATGATTTAAAAGAGAAGTTTATTTTAAAACTTTCCTTTTGTAACCATCACAATAGGAAATTTAAAAGAAAGATATTTTAGTTATTATTATTAAAATTTCCTTTTTTGCCATGATTGAAATTAAAAGGAAGTTTTAATTATGTTTAAAACTGTCCTTTTTAGCATTCACCATGGATTATAAAAGATAGGTAGATGGTGCCTTATGGTACAACACAACCTAAAGTTCCCTCTTCTATTTTCCTTGGTGGCTGGCCCTTCTCTCTTTCGCTTCTCCTTTTGTTTTCTTCTCTTAAGGCCGGCGGGACATCAAGCTCCATCTTCTTGTGGCCGGTTTGCTTGGAGGGGAAGAAGAAGAGATGGAAGTTTCTAATTTTGGCATTCCTTGGGTGGCCGAAACTTGTAGGCAAAGTTGAAGGTTCGGGTGGATTTCATCTTGGTAGATCGTCGCCCACACGACGTCCAAGAGGAGGAGAGGAATACAACAGAAGATAAAGAAGTCTTTAAAATATAAAGAAAGGTATAACTAGTTAATTGTTTCCGCGGTGAACTAGTTTAGTTTTTTTTTGTATGGATCCTGAAATACCAACACAAGATGCTATCGATTTTGTGTTTTGATTTTGTGTTTCTATTGTGGTCTTTATAGTTAAAACTAAGGTTATTGTAAGAAGTTTAAATATTTAATTTCTTTGAAAGGCTTTGTCTAGAAAGTGGTGGATGATCTCATACCCAAGAAGGTCGAGTGCCTCACCATGTTTAACCTGGAAGCCAATCTTTGAAATAGATATTTAATCAACTTCTGTAATATGATTTAACTTTTGAAGAACACATGGGTTGAACTTGGAGTAAAAATGTTAAGTTTCGTTTCCAATCCAAGTTTAACATCTAAAGAACAACTTGGATTAACAATGTTATGTTTCGTTTGCAATCTAAGTTTAACATCTGTAGAGAACATGGGCTGCTAGGTAAAGTTCTGTTCTTGTACAAAATTTTGAACAAGGGAAACATAACGGAATTCCAAGTAGCTCCCAACACCTCCTATGGGTTAAACTTTATCCCAAAGTTTTCTGCAGCCTATTGTCGAAGCGGTCAAGTTTTATCCCTTGGAAGGAGCCTTCCATGAACAATACAAATGCACCTTCACTGCTTGAAGGCGCTTTTGAACACTGTTCATCCGAAGGCTTTTGCTCCTTTTTGCCCTACCAAATGTGTTAATCTAATAACTAAAACATCTACTTGCAAAACAAATTTAGTACAATTATAATAAGTGGTAGTAATTAGTTTCTATCCTCTAGGACCTAGAACTAGTCAAGGTCTCAGATTAGGGATCTGAAATGGACCTAACCTGGACTGACGCTTACTGTCCCCTCAACCGAGTCACGTCCTCACTTAGTCACTCTCCTCTAGTGACTTACCTTTATTTACAAGTTTTTCAGATATCTGGTCAACCTGTCGACTTATCTGGATTTCTTGCCAGATATCCGGTCAGCCCGTCGACCTATCTAGACTTATCACCAGATATCCGGTCGGCTTGTCGACCTATCTGGACTTCCCGCTAGATATTCGATTGGCCCATCGACCTATCTGGACTTCCCTTGTATACTTGACAAAGTGGTTAGATCACTACAACATCTAACTTAACTCACTTGTCATTCATCAAAACCTAAGTTAGACCGTTAATGTAAATTGTACCAACACATACTTGATTTCTATTTATATATATGATGATTGTTGCATCTTACTTATCATGTCATTGCATGCACACCAACGACTATGTATCCCTTGTGGTTGATTGATTCATTGGTCAACGTTGCACATTCGACCACTCATGAGTAGTGGTAGCTGGAGCAGATGTCGCTTGCCCTGTTGTGCCCCCACTCGGCCACTCATGGGTAGTGGTAGCTAGAGTTATGAGCAACAGGGACCCCATTGCTACATAGCTAGTTAGATACTATACACTTGTCCACTTGACCACTCGAGAGCAGTGGTAGCTGGGGTGTGTACAATTGTCATTATCCCAACCTCTTGACCATACAGGGATCGTGGTACGGAGGGATGAGCGGGAGTGACCATCTATGCATATGTTTTAGTTATTATATTTGCTTTTGTTATTGTTTGATTACTTATGCTTTTGTTTTATTATATCCATATGATATGCTTACATATGTTGAGTTATATACCTATTGCATGTAGTTCGACACTAGCTTACTTATTGGTAGTATATATATATCTCACATGCTACATTTATAGTTATGAGTAGTACTACTGCAAATCCTCACTACCCCTGACTTCTATTACTATCTTAGAATATAGATTCAAAAATGGACATTCATTATGATACCTCTGTAGTTCATGATACTTTTTCCTATAAGATTGTATACTTTTGGCTCTCTAGATATATATTATGGTCATGCACTATCTATCTATTACTCGATGAGTCGTTAGCAATCACCACCTCTTGAACTATTTTTTCTTTCACCAGGGAATAGGTAGGCGATACAAAGACACTTGGAGGATCCTAATTGCCGATCCCATATCACATCCAAGGACAGTTTTCTAGTTTTATTTCCTACATTATTTGTGTTTTAAATTTGTAAACTTGGTATTGTAATAACTCGATGTAGACTTGGAGTTTAGGTTTACGGTTTCTTGTATTTGGTTTGATGTTATTGTGTCAAGCCGAGCTGGCTTGCAGTTATTTATTTTGTGATTTTGTGTTCATTATTTTATGACTTTCGCT
Source organism: Zingiber officinale (assembly GCF_018446385.1). Classification (NCBI taxonomy): domain Eukaryota; kingdom Viridiplantae; phylum Streptophyta; class Magnoliopsida; order Zingiberales; family Zingiberaceae; genus Zingiber; species Zingiber officinale. The sequence goes on along the minus strand of NC_056006.1, from coordinate 54,500,998 downwards.
GTGTTTTGTTACAACCATGTGAGTTGTGTATATAACTGCATGGTTGTTTATGTTCCAGCATGTGACCTATTATTGATAACTTATGAGTAGCCTTGTGGTATTGTATACATGTTTTATTTATCAATGCTACAGGGGAAGTGTTGTCCGATTTTTGTTTGACAGCCTTACCCTCGAGGCGTGACAAATCCTTTAACCTTTAAACATAAGAATTTAAAAATAAATTTTTGACTTATAGAAATCAAAATTCTACCACGAAAATAAATAACAGATAAAATAATTTTTCTAAATTTAAAAATACAAATTCAAATTTTAGAAAACTAAAAAATTAAAATAATCTCTTAAAAAATAAAATTAATAAATTAGAAAAGTTAATTAATAATTTTACTAACTCACAAAATTTAGACTTTGATTACAAGTCTAATTCAAACCTAAATCAAAACCTTAAACTTTACAAATCATTTTATAATCAAGTAAATTTTAACTATGAAACTAATCAATACTAATAATGATAATGATAATAATAATAATAATAATAACAACAACAACAACAACAATAACAATAATAATAATATGACTTGTTTGAATTAGATAATGCATACTTTAAATTACCTGTTATATATCATATCATGCATTTTATCCTTATGCTATTAGTTTAAAATGGTTAGTTACTAAAGGTTTAACAAATCCAAATAATATAGTGTAGGTGTAAAAAATGACGCCCAAATGATAATTAAATCATAAGGTTATTTGAGAAATAATCTTGTAGGAATTTTTATAGATTTTTAGAATTTTTTCTTGATTTAATCGGAGTTCGGAGGATACATTTTAAGGAGTAGATTTATTAGATTTAGAGGAAGCCCGTTTAGAATACCCATTTAAGTTGGAGTTTGATTGAGTTGATTAAACCTTAATTAACCTAGGTTATATAATTAACCTAGGTTATATAATTAACCTAAGTATAAATGATTGAAACCTAAGTTCATTCCTTTATTTCCTCCTCACTCTGCCCGATCTCCCTATTCTCCCGACTCTCCTCTTCATCACCTGATGCCACCGCCGATGTCGCACCACTTGTTGTTATCGTCGGTGAAGCCTCAATGTCGCAGCTACCTCGTGAGCGCCTTCCTCTTCCTCGATTTGTCATCGACACCAAACACCGACTAGCGACGTGCCCTAATGTCGACACGGATTCTTCATCTTTGACCTCGATTGGTGCCCTAGCACTGATCGACGTCGCCAAGCCCTAACCTTGGTCTCCTCCTGATCCACTGCTTCCGATGGTCAAGCAATGTCGTCGCCCTCTTCCTCATGCACCTCTACCCTAGATCGTCGGATCGTTGAGCCACCGTTGTCGGCATAGATCCTGCACCTTCTATAAGCTATTTGCTAATCTCTCCGTCCATGAGTAGGGAGTCGTCGATTCATCATCATGCCCTTCTTCCCAATTGCGTTGCTTATGCCGATCCACTGCCCACTTGGCAACATTGCAACCCCCAGCCATGAGAGAGAGTGCAATAACTCTTCTTCAACCTAATCTAGCCGTTGGTCGCCAGCCCTCTCCTCTGCCCAACTCGACACCATAGCAGCCACCAGCGGACCTTCTTCTTTCCAATTCATCACTACCCTCTTCTCTCGCTACTGTGCCCTAGAGCCCCATCCATGATCTATCTAGATTTAGAAGGGAGGATGATCGATAGAGACAACATCTCCTCTTCAAATCTGAAGAGGAGAGCTTTAATTTCACCACAGCATCAGTTGGATTTTATCCTAGAGTAATTTTGAATTCTGATTTGTAGTAAGTTGTTAGTTTAAATGTTGTTGATTAAGAATCAGAGTTTAATGCTTAGTTGTGGATGTGTTGATTATGTTTTAGAATTTATTTGGAGATCCGCGGCTGCACTGTAGCTCTAGCCATGAATCCCTAGCAGTAAGCTTCTCCAGTTGAGTCAACATTGAAGTCTTTGGATTTGGGTAAGTTTAGTTGATGGTTTATGCATAAACCTAATGTAATTTGATTTTGGAAGAATTATGGATAACTATTCTAATGTTGTTGTGATGAATTATGAATGAGGTTAATTAATTCTTATTGAAATGAATTTAGTATGGTTGATTCATGAGGGGTTTGATTTAATCATTTGATTAATTAGAGATGATAAGATGACTAATCCTAAGTTGATCAATAAGAGATTAATTGATTCATGATGCCTAATTGATTTAAGACATGGATTAAATGATGTGTTGATTTGGGTGAGTTTTAGAGATAAATCATGTATAAACCTAATCTAATTAGGTTGTAGTATGGTTAATGTTAATTAGGGTATTAATCCATAATCATGTTCAATTAGAGTTATTCTAATTAGGTGAGGGAACTATTTAGTTATTTACTTCATATGTAATTAGCTAAATACATTATGTGATCATAGGACTTGGATTCCAAATGAACGTCTCAGCGTGAGATTGTTTAGCATGATCGACATATAAAAGCGGGTATTTCTTACCTTGATTCTTTAGTTCTTTGACCTTAATGCACGAGCTATATTTGGATAATAATTGTGTTTACCTTGACTCCACTCGTATTTTTTTTTTAGCTTGATACTTATCCACTCGATCTTTGAGCTAATCGATTTGATGTCTATACAGTCTCTCGTTGTCATCCATGATATTTAGCAGATATTAGATACCATGTTTACTTGCTTTGATTGTTGTTTATTTACATACCTTAGTGAGCATGTTGGCTTCCAATAGTATACCTGATTTTTGTTTATATATATATATATATCTATGTGTGTGTGTGTGTGATAATTGTTGCATCTTATGCATCATATCATTGCATATATGTCAACGACAAATTCTCCCTTGTGGTTGAGAGAGTCATTGACCATAGCCGCATGCTCAACCACTCATGGGTAGTAGTAGCTGTAGCAGATGCCGCTTGTCATGTTGTGCTCCCACTCGATCACTCATGGGTAGTGATAGCCGAAAATGCGAGCAGCTGGGACCCGATTGCTACATAGCTAGTTAGCAACTCTACAGCTATCCACTCGGCCACTCTAGAGTATTGGTAGCTGGAGTGAGTATAATTGTCATTGTCCCAGCCTCTCGACCATACAGGGGTCGTGTAACACCCATAGGGTACTTAGCAAGATTTTAGATATTTTTATCATGAATAAAAATAAATAGGCCTTATATGTAAAATTTCAAAAACAATAAAATAAGAGAACCAAAAAAAAAAAGATAACCAAGGTTTGAACCTTGGATCTCTTACTAGATACATGTATGTGTTAACCAATAGACCAAGAGTAATTATTGTTAGAAAGGAGAGGGAAATCATAGTTAAAGGTAAGGAAGTGAAGGCTCTCTTCACTTAGAAGGAGAAATTGGAGTTGCCTTCTTCCTCTCAAATGAAAAGAGGAGCCTTGCTTCTTCTTTTCATTTAGAGTGAGTAAAAGAAAGGAGAAGGAAAAATGTAATTTCCCTTCCTCCTCTCATGTAGAATAAAAGGAGAAATTAAAGAAGAGAGTTCATTTTTTTCTCTTCCTCCCTTCCTCCTCCTCTTCACCGTGACCAAGAGTTTTCCCCTCACCATTGCCGAGCCCAAGCAAGAAGCTCCTCTCTAGGAAGGCTCCACAAGCAAGGTCTCTTCCCTAAGAAAAAAAAATCAAGCGAGGATGTGAGTATCCCCTCACTGCAGTACAAGTAGTTTCGATTTGTGTTGTATGAAAATGCTTTTGAGATCTTATGAAATTCCTTGAAAGTTTTGGACAAGATAGATTGGTGGTCACCTAGGATTTACAAGTTACAAGTTATGCTTTATGTTGTAGAAAATATATATATATATTTACCTCATCTTGAAGTTTCAGCCAAGACAAAAAGGGAAGATCTAGAGCAAAGTTTCTTTTGGTATCATGCTTATCCATGCTCTTATATGATGTAGGATCTTTCATGTGTTGATAGTTTAAGTTTTAAGACCTTATATGTCATTAAAAGAATTAGAAACCCTAACCTAATGGTTCGGCCAAGATGAATCATAGAGTTTAGGGCAAGATTTTGAAAAGAAAGTATAATTGTTGTGCTCCTTCATGATATATGAAATTTTATATGTTGATAGCTTAAGGTTTTTATGCTCCATGTGGTAACAAAAATGAGGAAAACCCTAATGTAAAGTTTCGGCCAAGATGGGTTATAAGAGTTAGAGAAAAAATTTTGAAAAGGAAATATGTTGTTATGCTCCTTCATGATATATGAATTTTTTTTATATGTTGATAGCTTAGGTTTTATGCTTCATGTGGTAACAAAAATGATGGAAACCTTAGTGTAAAGATTCGGCCAAGACATGATACCAAGCTTAGGGTCAAAATTTGAAACCCAATCATGCTTATTTATGCTTGTTCATGAGGTATGATATCTTGTATATGGGGAGGTTAAATCATTATGTTACATGTTGCATTAGAAAAATTTTAAACCCTAAATATAGGTTCGGCCAAGAGGGAATGCCAAACCTAGGGTAGAGTTTTGAAACCCAATCATGCTTATTTATGCTTGTTCATGAGGTATGATATCTTGTATATGGTGAGGTTAAGTCATTATCTTACATGTTGCATTAGGAAAATTTTAAAACCCTAAATGTAGGTTCGGCCAAGAGGGAATGCCAAACCTAGGGTAAAGTTTTGGAAACCCAATCATGCTTAGTTATGTTTCTACATGATATATGATCTTTGGTATAATGTTAGATAAGTTTCATGCTACATGTTACATAGATAACTACACCTTAGGGTTCGGCCAAGCAAGTGTAGAGACTTAGAGCCATGTCTTGCAAACTAACCATGCTTGTTTATGCCCATTTATGATATATGGTTATTTATCTATAGGTGGCTTTAGTTTCATGCTTCTTATAGTGGAAAAAAATGGGAATTCGGCCAAGGTGGATAAATGGGTCTAGAGTGAATCTAACCAAGCATGCTTATGTTTTCTCATGATGTATGGTCTTTGATAAGTGATTAGTTTAAGTTTCATGTTCATGATATGATATGTTATGCCTTATGTTATGAGATAAGCTATGTTCCATGATATGATATGCTATGCTCATGATATGATATGCTATGTTCATGATATGATATGATATGTTATGTCTTATGTTATGAGATAAGCTATGTTCCATGATATGATATGCTATACTCATGATATGATATGTTATGCTTATGATATGATATGTTATGCCTTATGTTATGAGATAAGCTATGTTCCATGATATGATATGCTATACTCATGATATGATATGCTATGCTTATGATATGATATGACATGCTCATGATATGATATGCTATGCTTCATGATATGATATGCCATGCTTAATGTTATGAAGATCACATGTTATGTTTTATGTTATGATACGAACATGTTATGTTTCATGATATATGTATGAAAGGCTTATGTAAGAAGAAAAGCCTAAGAGTTGCTTCCCTTAAGTTGGGATCAAGAGCACTCTTCATGGTATGGCAAAGAGATGCATCCCTTAAGATGGGATCAAGAGCTCTCTTCATGATATGACAAGAAATTATGACATGTATGATAAGCTATGATATGCATGATGACATGATATGTATGACATGATATTTTATTTTATATGGCTTGTACCAAGGGTGGGCTCCATAAGCGCCCCGAGGTCGATGGTCTATGAAACGGCCCTCGTAAAAAGGGATGGGCTCCTTAGTACGCCCCTAGGTCGACGGACTATGAACGGACCTAGATCCCTAGTAGGTTCGGGGCTAGCTACCCTGTCCTAGGGATTGCGCGTATTTATGTATGTATGTGGTACAAGCCGGGCCCTCATGATGATATTATGTTCAAGTATGTATATGATATGTTTTAAAAAAAAAAGGACATGATGCATATGTGCATTCCATGATACATGTTTTAAAAAAAATATATACATCTTGCATCTACATGCATATATGTTTATGAATTATTGTTTATGCATTATTATTATGAACAGGTATGAGTTATGATACATGCTCACATGATATGATATGTCTATTGATATATGCTTATATGATATGCTTATAGGATATGATATGTTCCATGATATGCACTCACATGCTATGTTATGTTATGCTATGTTTTACATGCTATGTTGTGTTATGTGCTTTATGTTTTATGAGTAGGAAAGGAGCTCATTAAGCCTTTGGGCTTATAGTTTTATGTTCCTTGTACTACAGATAAAGGCAAGGAATGGATAAATTAAGGGGAGCAACAGGAAGGGCAATGATGATGTGTGTGGAAGTGGCATGGTGGATAGATCAAATAAATTTTTAAATCTCTAGTTGTTTAAATTGTGCATGTGACTAAGTTGGACCCTATGCTTATGATGATAGTTTGAGCCAGTATGTTATGCTCTTATGAGATTTTGCTCATGTCAGAATAATTATGATATGGTAAAATGTTAATAAGTTATGATTCACATGCCATGTTTGAGACAATCAAATGCATATAATAAAAATTTTTTAAGTATGTCTTCCGCTGCCATGAGTTCATATGCATTAGTATGTTAGGTGAATGTAAGTAACCCCGTCCCTCTAAGGGCAGTCAGAGTGTCCCTGGAAGGGCGAGCGTTACAGGTCGTAGTGCAGAGGGGTGGGCGGGAGCGACTATCTGTGCATACACTGTTATTATTATAGTTGCTGATGATGTTGATTGCTTACTTATGCATTTGTGTTATATATCCATGTGATATGCTTACATATGTTGAGTAATATACTTATTACATGTGCTTAGACACTAGCTTACTTATTAGTAGTATGTATATATCTCACATGTTATCCTTGTAGTTATGAGTAGTACTATAGCAGATCTTTACTACTCCTGACCTTCTATTACTAGCCAAGGATATGGTTTTAAGTATGGACATTTATTTTAATATCATTGTAGTATCTGCTATTTTTTTTACGTGATTGTATACCTTTATATCTCTAGTTTTTTATTATGTTCATGCACTATCTATCTATTACCCACTAAATCCCGGCACTCACCACCCCATAAATTGGTTTTCTTTCTCTAGGTAGTAGGTAAAGAATTTATGAAGCCACCTGGAGATCCTGTCTGCTAGTCCCATGTTACATAGAGTGACATTTTTCTTTTATTGCTTCCATTCACATTATTGGCTTTGGATTTGTTCGTGTACATGTATCTTTTGTATGAAGTTTAGCTTTGTAGTTTCTTGTATTTGGTTTGATGTAGTTGTCATGTCAAGCCGAGCGCCTCACAGTTAGTTGTTTTGTAATTTTGCATTGGTTATTTTATGGCTTCCGCTGTGTTTTGTTAAGCCGTATGGGTGGTTATTATACAACTGTGTGGTTATGTTCTTTTTGTTCCAGCCGTGTAGGTTGTGTATATAACTGTGTGGTTGTATTTCATATCCAAGGGTTGTTGATGGCTTGTGAGGAGCCTTGGGGCAATGTATACTGGTTTCATTTATCACTACTATAGTAGAGGTGCTGTCTGATTTTTGTTGGGCAACCTTACCCTTGGGGAGTCATAATAGGTCCCCTGGTGGTTGGCTAGGGGTGAATATCCCTGCACAAGTAAACTCAAACCTTTCTCGACGTTTCAAATTAAATTAAGAAAACACTAGTTTAATAACAAAATGTAAAAGCATAAACTAAAAACAAAGTCAAGAAAATCTACTAAGTTTACAATCAAAGGATTGCTAATCTTAGACAAATGAAGTTCACTCAAATCTCCTTTAGGCGAAGTAGTCTCTTTTACAACGTTGGCAGCTTATAAAAGTAGTAGAAGAGAAAGAAGTCATTTGAAAGTGTTGTTCTCTAACTACTGAAATCAGGGCTATATTTATAGCGTTAATCCGGGTGCTTGGAAGTGTTCCAGGCGCCTGAGGTGGATAAAATTTTATCCATGACACAACGAATCACAACAGCTTGGCAAAAGATAAGTTTTCTAGTCTGGGCGCCTAGATCGAGCGGAACTAGTCCTCAACTAGGGTGCACACTCGGGGCGCCCTGGCTACCCCGGGTGATCTGGGCCCCTGGACCACGTCTGGGCACCAGGAGTAGAGTTAACTTCCAATTTACTTTTTGTTCGGGGCTTCCGCTCTAGTTCCGCTCGCTTGGGTGATTTGGTTCATCCGGAATAGGACTTACTCGAACCTATTTTTTGTCCTTCTCGAGAAACCTTCAACTCTAGCTTCTCATCTCTTGAAAATGTCACATCCCTCCTTTTCATCTGCCAATGTACTCTTCCGCAGAACCTCGTCCCTCGGACACACCGAGCCCGTCAACTCTCTCCCATGCCATCCTTCTCGCTAGCTATGTCTTTCACTCGACTTTCTATGCTTCTAAATTCCTGCACACTTAGACACAAGGCATCAAAAGACAATAGGACCTAACTTTGACTTGGTTGATTACATCAAAACTACCACATGGTACTTACAATCTTCTCCTTTTTGATAGTAATAACTCAAGTTAAGTAAAGGTAAAAATAAGACATTTGAAATAAATGAATATGCAAGTTTAAAACATTAGATATGTAATATTTTGAAAAAATATATATATCTCCCCTTTAAACTTAACTTCTAACTCTCCCTCTTTGATCACTTTAAAAATTATAATTTGGATAAATAATTCATAGAATATTAAATATTAGTCAAAATATTTTTAAAATATTTTATTGGGCAGAGAATATTATAAGTTTTTACCTAAAAAATTAATTTTTTTAAAATAACTTTGAGAGATATTTTTAAATTGAAAACTATAATATTTGAAAAATTAATCATAAAAAATAATACAATGATAAAAAAAATTGAAAATTTTTCTACAGATACTAAACAATATCCTATTTTTTGAAAAAATTAATAACTAATTAATTATAAACAAAACTTATACAAAGAACTTTATTTTAGCACAATATGCAATTAAAAGGCAAATATTAAACCAAATTAAAATTAGAAATACGCACAAATTAAACTAAGCATGACTTTGGAACCCAATATATGTTCTTTTCTACTGGATTAATCAAGTATTTTCTAGAGATATATGTTTTTATCACTTTTTTAATTTGACCCTTGTGAAATCTATAATACAAATTTAATTTTTGAGAATATCTAAAATTTGAGCATGTAGTATTTTTTAAATTTAACAAGATTTTACCAAGATTCTTTTTATTTCTAAGTTTTCCTATTTTAAAATTTTCATTTTTGGTTTTTAATTTACACATTTATTTAGACATTGATTTACTATCATAATATAGTTGATTATGAGGTAAAAGGCATACCTCACTTATCATATCAAATCTGAAGCTTGATTCTCCCCCTGCTTCGCTGTATTCATCTGAAATCACTCCCCCTTCATTGATGTTGTCATCTGAGGTGCTTTGTTCTTCGAGGCTAGCCATCTGTACTAGTCCAGCGTATGCTTATATTTCTGACTCGGATGATAAGCTTTCATCCCAAGTGGCCTTGAGATTCTTGTACTTGTTTTGCTTGGGTCTCTTATCTTTTTCTATTTTAAGTTCCGGGCAGTCCTCTTTTATATATCCTTTTTTTTTTTTACACTGATAGCATCGAACCTTTCTCCGATTTCTTGGATTTTTCCTGTCTGCATTTCTTTAAATTTATTAGATCTATTTTTTTTAACTTTCTTACCATGTAGGCCTCTTGGTCTCATTTTAGATCTGAGTCTGATTTGGGTTCATCCTTCTTGATGGGTTTTAGTGCTAGATTCTGGCTAGACTCTTTTATTGTACATGCACATCAAGTTTTATGTAATTCCAAAGTTGAAAAAAAAATTTCTCTAGGGTACTTACCTCCAGATTCTTCGAGATGTAGTAGGCATCTATGATCAAAATTTATTTTGGAGTTCTGGGAAAGGTGCTGAGTGCATAGAGTATCGAGTCCCGGTTGGTTACCGTTTCACTGAGATTTACCACTCTGATGATCAACTCCTTAATCTTTGCGTGTAGTTCGGCTATCTTCTCACCTTTTTCCAGACAGATATTCGTCAGCTTGTTCCGAAGAATGACCCGTCATGCGAGCTTTGCTTTGGATGTACCTTCGTGGAGTTCTAGAAATTTTTCCCAGGGCTTTGCTTTGGATGTACCTTCATGAAGTTCCGAAGAAATTTGTCCCGTCATCCGATGAGTAGCTTCCGATGCGATTTACTTCTCGAGGCAGTAATACACTTAATAAGTGATATTCCGCTCTACTATTGGCCATGAAATCGCTTTGCTCCTTCTTTGTCCAGAGGTACTCTTCTTTCTTTATGCCTTGCTGATCATTGGGAACTACAAAATCATACTTAAGTATTAAAAGAATTTTAAAGTCGATTCTTAGGAAGACCTCCATTCGGCATTTTCAGTGTACGAACTCCACCTCGAACGTTGGTGGGATGAGGCTTGGTCTAGCCATTGATTTTTCTTCGGTCGACGGTTAGTCCTTCTAAAGCATCCTCACTCTGATACCAATTATAGGTCTCCTAACGACCGGCTAGAGGGGGTGAATAACCCTATAAAATACGGTGCCCAAATAATAATAAAATAATAAGATTATTGGGCAAATAATCATATTGGATTTTTTCAGGAATTTTTAGGAATTTTCTGGGATTTAATCGGAGGTCGTATGACGTATTTTGAGGGGATCAATTATTGGGTTTAGAGAAAGCCTGTTAGGAATACCCTTTAATGGGAGTTGATTGAGGAATTAAACTTAAGGTTTAATTAAATACCTAAGTTTATATTTTAATTATTTGTGTTCTTTTCGTTCTCCTTTTCTTCCGTTTCTCACCCGACCTAAGCCACGCCGCCCTTTCTTCTTCCCCATCTCGCCGATTCCCTTTCTCCCCTTCGCTTCCTCGCGCCGCCCTCCGAAGCCCGCAACGGCGCCGGTCGATCGCCGGTGTCGCTTACCCTGCACCGACCGAGCCTTCCTCCTCCTTTCCTTCGAGGTGTGGAGTCTTGTTCCTTCCTCGCGTTTGAGTCCACCATCGGCTGTTGAATCCGAACGAAGCAACAACGAGTTCGTCAAGGAGGTTCGTCACCTAACCCTCTCCACCAGGTCTCGATTCTTTGTCTTCGTCAGCATGGATCCGTGGCCGATCCTCTTGATTTCCTCCGCCCGAGCCCTAGCTGCCTCCTCACCACCGAATTTTGGATCAAGGATATCCATTTGCCCTAGCTTGGGTTAACACAACGTTGCTCTATATGGCGGTCACCCTACCTTCTTCTTTACTCATGATCACAGCAGTAGTGTTCATCCGGGAGGAGTTTGTGGAACTGGATTGATCTTGAAGGTAATTGGTTATACTCTAGCTCTTGATTTAGGTATTAAGCCTTTTCATGGTATTGATTTGGAGAGTTCTCTTTTGGAAGGTAGCAATGTTGCTTGGTATTGAGCATTTCTTGGCGCTAGTCACCACATCACCAAGTCAACAGTAACTTTGCGGTGATGTGCCACCAGTAGCATTTGGAAAAGAGGAGGTAAGGAAATATGTAGGATATATGTTTTGGGGATTTTACTTTGATAGTTGTTGATATAGATTGAGGATTGTTGGAGTTTGTGGTTGATTATGGTGTTAAATGAATTAATTGATTTGAATTTGGGATTTGGTTGTGATAAGTTGATTTGTGATGGTTATTTGGTGTATGATTTATGTAAATGGATACATGATCATTATTGGCATGTGTTGGATTGCTTGTTGGTTGGATTATCAGATGTGGTGGTTTGGTTAGTTGTAGACGATGATGTAGGTTGTTGTGGATTTATGATGAGATTGGATTAGTGAGTTTTGGATTGATTAATAGATTGTGGATTATGTTTGGATCTAGAAGGAGTTGAATTAAGGAATTAGGTAAGTTACTTCGATTAGGGTTTTTCCTAATTAGATTGGGGAGTTTATTTAGCTATTTGCTACCTATGTAATTAGCTAAAAATATATTCTGTGATCGCAGGACTTGGATTCGGGACGAGCGTCTCGACACAGGATTACTTGACACGATCTGCACTTTAAGGCGGGTACTTCTTGCTTTATCTCTTTAGTATTTTGATCCTAGTGCATGAGCTTATTGTTCAGATAGTTGCTGTATCTATCTTGACTCCACTCTTATTTTTCCTACGTTTGATACTTCCACTCAATCTTTGAGCTGCTCGTTTCTGTATCTATATAGTCTCTCGTTGCCATCGTTGATATTTAGCAGATACTATAGTACTAGGTATTGGATACCAGATACCAGACATTAGATAGTAGGCATTGGATATATACACTTGATACCATGTTTACATGCTTTGATTGCTGTTTATTTACACACCTTGCTGAGCATGCTGGCTTCATGTAGCATACCTGTTTCTGTTTATATATATATGATGACTGCTGCATTTTCGCATCATGTCATTGCATGCATAGCCGACGACTTTGGCTCCCTTGTGGTTGAGACGGTCGTTGGCCTGGGCGGTAGCTGGAGCGTGCCGCTTGTCCTGTCGTGCCACACTCGGCCACTCATGGGTAGTGGCGGCTGGAGTTGCGGCAGCAGGGACCCCGTCGCAGACGTAGCTATTCAGCTACTATGCACCTGTCCATCCGGTCACTCGAGAGTAGTGGCGGCCTTTGGGTGGTACAGTTTGTCATCGATCCGGCCTCTCGACCATACAGGGGTCGTGGTGCAGAGAGGTGGGCGGGGTGACCATCCGTACATACGCTGTTGTTATTATATCTGCTGGTTGTTTACTTATGCTGTTGTTGCTTATCTATGCTGCTGTTGCTAGATTATGCTGCTGTTGTTTATTTATGCTGTTATGCTTACATAGGTTGAGATTTATACCTGTGATATGTGTTTAGACACTGGCCTACTTACTGTTGACATGTATATACCTCACATGATACCATGTAGTTATGAGCAGTACTGTAGCAGGACTTTGCTACACTTTACCTTCTACCACTAGCCTAGGGTATGGTTTCAGGTATGGACACTTGTTATGATATCACTGTAGTATCTGTTATTTCCATACGAGACTGTATACCTTTGCATCTCTAGTTCTTTACCATACTCATGTACTATCTGTCTATTACCCGCTGAATTTTTATACTCACCACCCCGCATATTGGTAATTTCACCAGGTAACAGGTAAAGGAGTTATGGAGTCGCCTGGAGATCCTGTCCGCCAGTTCCACGTCACATTCGATGACGACCTTACGATTTTGGTATTTCTTACGTTATTTGTATTTTGGGTTTTGTACTTGTTTATATGTTTGTATTCTCTTGTATTTGGTTTGATATTATTGTGTCAAGCCGAGCCGGCTCGCAGTTAGTTACTTTATGTTTTGTGATCGATGTTGTGATTTCCGCTGTGTTGATTTAGTACAGTCGTGTGGGCTGATTCATATATTTATATAATTGTGTGGTTGTGTAGATATTTTCCAGCCGTATGTGGCTGATGTATATTGTATGTATGTATGCCTCAGATTGTCACCCGTACAGGGGAGATGCTGCCGAAATTTTTCGGTACGGTCTCCTCTGGGGGCATGACAAACCCTACACAAGTAAACTCAAACCTTTCTCAATGTTTCAAAATAAATTAAGAAAACACTAGTTTAATAACAAAAAGTAAAAGCATAAATTAAAAACAGAGGCAATAGAATTTACTAGGTTTGCAATCATAGGATTACTAATTTTAGACAAATGAAGTTCACTCAAATTTCCTTTGGGCGGAGTAGCCTCTTTTACAATGTTGGCGGCTTACAAAAGTATTAGAACAGAAAGAAGTCATTTGAAAGTGTTGTTCTCTAACTACTGAAATCATGGCTATATTTATAGCATTGATCTGGGTGCTTAAAAGTGTTTCGGGCACCTAAGGTGGATAAAATTTTATCCATGATGCAACGGATTACGACATCTTGGCAAAAAATAAGTTTTCTGGTTCAGGTGCCTGGACCAGATCCGGGTGCCCGGATCGGGCTGAACCAGCCCTCGGCCAGGGAGCACACTCAGGGCACCCTGGCTGCCTCGGGTGATCTGGGCCCTCGGACCCGGAGTAGAGTCAACTTCCAATTGACTTTCTATCCAGGTCTTCCTCTCTAGTTCCCCTCGCTTGGGTGATTTTGCCCATTCAAAATAGGGCTCACCCGAACCCCATTTTCTGGCCTTCTCAAGCAACTTTCCACTCTGGCTTCTCGTCCCTCAGAAATGTCGCGTGCCTCCTTTTCGTCTGCCAGCATACTCTTCCGCATCACCTCATCTCTCAAATGCACCAAGCCCGTCGACTCTCTCCAATGCCATCCTTCTCGTTAGCTGCGTCATTCGCTCAACTTTCTGTGCTCCTAACTTTTTATACACTTAGAAACAAGGCATTAAAAGACAACAAGAGCTCTGACTTTGTTGATCACATCAAAACTATCATGAGGTACTTACACATAGTATCAGAATGGATTAGAATGATAGTATGCCAAGAAAGCTTTCTTGAAGGCATGTCTAGGCTGATTCATATGTGTTCTACCTGGTGCAATATACCTAGTGGATCTGGTCAAAGCTACCCCAATCAAACATGAGCTAGTTAGACCAAAACTTAGTATTAAGTTCTTTTAGTTGGTCATTTTTGGGAAGTTATCTCAGATGTGGTTTCTTTAATAATGTCAATTGTGACTCACCACAATCTAGAAACTTACCAACTTCTTTTTATGAACTAAAAACTATATTTGAATCTAACAAGGGTCAAACTGTTGGGTTCTTTGGGCCGCGAAAACCGCTTTTTCACGTCGCGGAAACCCCGAGTCACCCATAGCCGTAGATCCGTGCAAAGATTCGTAAACAAAAACTTTTCGAAAAACCTTTTCTTGTACGAGTTTGTAAAACCTTTAGATCTACACTAGATAAGGGTTATACCTTCGAAGCGTGCCTTTCGCTTATCCCGCTCGTCCAAGGAGTTGCCGGATCTCTAGACCGTCAAGCGCCGGTCCTCTAGAAGTATCCACACGGACACGTAGGTGGAGAAAACCTCACACAAAGGTGTGCTAGCACCTTGGTGAGATTCGGCCAAGCAAGGAGGAGAGGGAGAGGGAGAGCTTGAGAGGAAGAAGGAGAAAGATTCACCACACTTGAATGAATTGAATGAAAAATCAATTACAATTCAAAAGTGGCCGGCCACTTCTCATCAAGTGTAACTCCCCATTAAATGCAATTAATGTGAAGTTAATAAGAAAATGGCTTTGTAACTTCCATGAGGTGGCACACCATGATGATGTGGAACATCATCATTGGTCCACCTAATGCCAACTCACCAATGAGGTGGCAAAAGGTCAAGTCAAAATTGACCTTTGGTCTTCCTTCTCTAGTCAAGTCAAACTTGACCCAATCTCTACCATGGTTGATCTAATCCAACCATTTGATTCGAGCCAACTTAATATAATGAATCTAATTCATTAAATTAAATTGATTTAATAAGTCATAATCTAAATTAGACTCATTAAATACATGAATCAACTTGAGTCAAACTCAAGTTAGCCCAATTAGGATTACTCTTAATCCAATTTGATTCATCAAATGAATCTAATCCTCTTGGTTCATCATATGAACCTAATCTCCATCTAATTGTCCTAAGTGTGTGACCCTATAGGTTCTTGTAACGTTGGCAATGCCCTAAACCCATTTAGGAGCATAAGTAATGAGCGGTATCTAGCAACACATCATTACTACCCAAGTTACAAGAATGTCGAGATCCGACATCACCTTATGACTACTAATTGTGACTCCTCACAATATGTGACATTGTCCTTCTCTCCTAGACATCTAGATTGATCAATGTGAGGCATAGACCGTGTCATCCTCTAATCAATCTAAATCTTGAACTTCAAGTAGACTCACTCGATCAAATGAGCTCAACATCTAATGTTGACTCATTTGGGCATGGCCATGCACTTAGTGGTCTCACTCTATCAAGAATACCGATGTCGCTCCCGTCAAATGGGAGGGATAGATTCCATCTACATCACTCATATCCCTCCGCATTATTTGTTACATACCCAGTAATCGCCTTTATAGTCCACCCAGTTACGGGTGACGTTTGACGAAACTAAAGTACATAACTCCTTATGTAGGGATCCATGGTGACTTCAGGTCTAAGGACTAATAGTCATACTAATAGTCACATGAGAAAGTATATGACACTCATATAACGATCCATGATACTTTCTCATGGCGGGTCATTCAGTATACATTCTCCACTGTATACCCATGCGTCAGCTTGATATCTCTATATCCATGACTTGTGAGATCAAGTCATCGAACTGACCTACATGCTAGTCTTATTGCATTAACATTGTCCCTGAATGTTAATACTCGACTAGGAATGATTTAGAGTAGTGTTCCCTATATCATCTCACTATCGATTCAACTAATCGATTGATATAGGTATGAACCTTCTACTCAAGGACGCTATTATACTTAGTCTATTTGACACTAATACAAATAAGTATAATAACCAAATAAATGCCTTTATTAATATACAAGAATATGATATACATGAGTTCATACAATCATCAAATGATTGGCTCTAGGGCTCTAACTAACACAAACAACCTTTTTTAGAATTTTTTAATAGTTCAAAATAATTATTTTTAAATTGAAAATGATGAAGCAAAGATATTTTCGTTTATCTTTTGGATAGGATAATCCATTTCCAAACCTTCCTCCATTTCCATATGGGCAATCATCTATTCATCAAAAATTTCTGGTTCAGCCGAAAAAAAAGAAGTTGAAGAGTTACACCCACCACATTCCATGAAGAATGGATTAATCCTTTCATCTTCAGACACATCCATTGTGAGGACGTGTAATTGTTGATGAGTACTTGATGCTGAGGTGTCATTAATTTGTGCCTGTATTGTTGGTAGGATTTTAGTTCATCAGATTTTCCCATTCTGGGGTAGCTCCTTGGACCGTTGGAGGAACCGTAATAAGGGAGAATTAATCAACTTCAATTGAAATAATCTTAATCAATACTCAAAATATTAATAAACTTTAATTAAAATTAGATAATTAATAAAAAAAATACATTAATTAATTAAATTTGAATCTAAGAAGTGACCCTAATTAATTAAACAAAATAATGATTAATTCCAATAATAATAAAATTATAAAATATTTATTTAAAAAATTCAACTAATTTTAAGCAAACAAAATATTTTTAAAATAATTAATTACATTAATTAACTTAATTTAAAATTAATTAATAAAATGCTTAACATTAGCTTAAAATTAAATAATTAATTAATTTAATTTGAAATTAATTAATAATATTAAATTAATCAATCCTTAAATCATTCTCATTAACTCAAGAAAATAATAAACTAATCAACTTTAAATAATTAAAAATGAAATATTAATTTAATCTTTAATTCTTAATTAATTTAAATCTAATTAATTTTCACTTATTAATTAATCTTAAATTTTTTCCTAATTATTTCTTAAATTAATTTTAACTTAAAACAATTTAATTAAATTAATTTTTAATTAATAATAATTCATAATCAAATAATCCTCAACTTATTAATTGTGAAATCAATCATTAAAATAAAATTTGGACTTCAATTAACCCTAAATTAATTTTAAAATTAATCAATTTAACTTAATTAACCCTAATAATTAATATAAAAGTAATAAAAATAATAACAAATTTACTGAATTAATTAAATAATAATCAATTGAAATTAATCACCTTAATTAATTAAATTTACTTTAATTAACTAAAAATTATGTTTAATTAGCTTATTAAAATTGATTTTAACTTAATAATCCATGTTCAACTAAAATTTAAACTCAATTTAAACTCAATTCGAATTACAACAAACTCAAAATCAATAAAGTCATCTCACACAACTATAGGATTACCATATTTAAAAATTTAAAAAGGGTGAGATGCTAAGAAACGTAAATTGAAAATATTTTTAAAAATATTTTTAAAAATTTATACATCTATTTTCTTAAATGTATTTTTAAAATTTTTATTGATGATTGATTGAGCATGTTATATATAAAAAAAAATTATTGATCATGACCTAAATCTTTAGATTTTTAAGTTAACCATTACTCTTTGACACATATAGGAATATCTTTCTTATGGATAATAAGAATATCCAAAAGAATGTATGATTAAGAGAGAGACTTTACTGAAAGACATACTTTTAAAAGAGGTTCAAAATTAAATATTTTTGAAATACATCTTCAAAATGGGTTTTAAAAGTTTTGAGTTTAAAAATGCTCTTTTAAAGACATATTGTCATTATTCTTTTAAAATATTCTTTAAAATCATACTTTAGAAAATATTCGGAAATGTTAGTTAGAGCTCTATAGCCAATCATTTGATGATTGTTGTATGAACTCATTGTATCATATTCTTGTATATAAATAAAGGCATTTGTTTTTGGTTATTATACTTACTTGTATTGGTGCCAAATAACTAAGTATAATAGCGTCCTTGAGTAGAGGGTTCTTACCTATATCAATCGGTTAGTTGAACCGATAGTGAGATGATTTAGGGAACACTATTCTTAATCATTCCTAGTCAAGTATTAACATTCAGGGACAATGTTAATGCGACGAGACTAGCATGTAGGTCAACTAGATGACTTGATCTCACAAGTCATGGATATAGAGATATCAAGCGGACGCATGGGTATACAGTGGAGAATGTATACTGAATGACCCGCCATGAGAAAGTATCATGGATCGTTATATGAGTGTCATATACTTTCTCATGTGACTATTAGTATGACTACTAGTCCGTGGACCTGAAGTCACCATGGATCCCTACATAAGGAGTTACATACTTTGGCTTCGTCAAACGTCACCCGTAACTGGGTGGACTATAAAGGCGATTACTGGGTATGTAACAAATTATGCGGAGGGATGTGAGTGATGTAGATGGGATCTATCCCTCCTATATGACGGGAGAAACATCGATATTCTTGATAGAGTGAGACCACTAAGTGCATGGTCATGCCCAAATGAGTCAATATAAGATATTGAGCTCATTTGATCGAGTGAGTATACTTGGAGTTCAAGATTTAGATTGATTAGAGGATGACACGGTCTATGCCTCATATTGATCAATCTAGATGTATAGGATAGAAGGACAATGTTATATATTGTGAGCAGTCACAATTAGTAGTCACAAGGTGATGTTGGATCTCAACATTCTTGTAACTTGGGTAGTAATGATGTGTTGCTAGATACCGCTCATTACTTATTCTTCTAAATGGGTTTAGGAGCATTGCCAACGTTACAAGAACCTATAGGGTCACACACAAAGGGCAATTAGATGGAGATTAGGTTCATTTGATGAACCTAAATGATTAGGTTCATATGATGAACCAAATTGGATTAAGAGTAATCCAAAGTAGGCTAATTGAGTTGGACTCAATTTGGTTCATGTATTAAATGAGTCTAATTTGGACTTAGACTCATTGAATCAATTTAATTTAATGAATAGGGATTCATTAAATTAAAATTGACTTGAACCAATGGTTAGATTAGATCAACCAAGGGAGAAAGTGGTCAAGTTTGACTTGACTTGAGAGGAAGATGAAGGATCAATTTTGACTTGACCATTTGCCACCTCATTGGTGAGTTGGCATTAAGTGGTCCAATGATGATGCTCCACATCATCATGGTTGCTTAAGTGGAATGACACCTCATGGGAGTTACCAAGAGTTGTGACTCTTGGCATCCCATGGAGGTTACATTCTCCCTTAAAGTGGCCGGCCACTTTTGATGAGGAGGTAGTGCATTTTGTGTGCTTGTGTGAGTAACTCCATCATCTTCTTCCTCTCTAGTTTTCTTCTTGCTCTCCCTCTCCTCCATTACTGATCTCTAAGGTTGCTTGCACATCCTTAGAGGTTCTTCTCCATCTCTTGCTTGTGTGGATACACATAGAGAAGTGTCTACTTTGACACTTTCGAGATCCGGCGAACCGAGGACGAGCGGGATTGCGAAGGGCTTCGCATCAAGGGTAAATTCCTTCTCCTTGTAGATCTAGTTTAGAATTAGTGTAAGAAACACGTACTCGTAATGTTTTTCGAAATTTTAATCTTCGCATGGATCCGGTGGCTGGGGTTTCGGGGTTTCCGCAACGCAAAAAGCGGTTTTTGCGGTCCGAAAAACCCAACAGGAAATATTATGTTTTCAAAAATATTTTAAAAATTCCTTTGAAAAACTATATTTGTTATATTAAAAAACTCATTGAAATGATGTTTGATATAATTACTTTGCAAATATTTTTTGAAATTTTAATGTTTGTCAAATATTTTTGAAAATCACTCTTACAAAATTACTTGACAAATTATTTTGGAAGAACTAATTCTTGTATGAAAAATATCTTGGTTTTACAAAAATCTTGAAAAATATTTTTAATAAATATTTTACTTCGTAAATTCTTTGAAAATGTCTTGAAAATATTTTTGAAAGTATCTTGGAAATATTTTTGAAAATTGCATTGGAAAGTATCTTGAAAATATTTAAAAATAAATTTGCAGAATGTTCAAAAATTCCTTTAAAAATTCCTTCAAAAGAATTTTGAAATTATGAAAATAGATTTCTCATAATTTGATTCATGTTCATTTTGAAACCCCTAAATACATCTTATTATTGTCTTTAAGAGGGTAAACAAAATGTGTATTAAATGATTGTTGGTGCAAAACCTAAGGATTCTTTAGAAATCATGCTAAAAGGGGAGAAGAAAGGTTTAAGTTAGAACCCTATTTATTTTTGGGCATAAGACTTGATAAGTTGGGTTAAGTAGCCTAACTTAATCATATTGTCAAAATCAAAAATGGGGAGATTGTTGGTACAATATGTTGGGACCCCAGAGTTATTTTGATGTGATCAACAAGTTAAGTTAGGTCCTGTGGTGTTTTAACCCTGTCTAAGTATGCAGAAACTTAGGACCACAGGAAGTCGAGCGAAAAATGTGGCTAGTGGGAAGGACGACACGGGGAGAGAGCCGGTGGGCTCAGTGCATCCAAGGGACGAGGTGCCGCAGAAGAGTACCTCGACGGACGAGAAGGGAGCGTGCGCTGATTCCGAGGGACGAGAAGCCAGAGCGGAAGATTGTGCGGGGAGAAAGAGATGCAGCTAGCGAGAAGGTTGACACGAGAGAGAGCTGACAGGCTCTAAGCGACCGAGGGACGAAGAGCTGCAGATGAGTACGCTAGTGAACGAGAAGGAAGCACGCGACGATCCTAAGGGATGAGAAATCAGAGCAAAAGTTTGCTCGAGAAGGTCAGAAGTTGGGTTCGAGTGAGCCCTATTCCGGATGGCCGAGATCACTCAAGTGAGCGGAAGACCTAGACCGAGGCGAACTGAGCCGAAGCAGAAGACCCGGGTTGAAAAAGTCAACGAGGTTGACTTTCCCCACCCGGGGCGCCCAGAACAGTCCGGGGCACCTGAAATATTCTGAGCGCCCGGAATGCTGATTCTATTTATAATGACATGGACGCTGACCGTTGCGTTGGGGATAAAGTTTTATCCCCTCCCAGGCACCTGGAACCCTTCCAAGCACCCCGACCAAGGCTATAAATATAGCTTTGGTCCAAAAGCTAGAGAACAGACAAGCAATTAGCATTTTCAACACTTGTGCGCTTCATTTGTAGTTTAGCTTCTTTATTTCCTGTGCTTAAATGCTGTAAGAGGCTTCTCCGCCTGAATGAGATAGTTAGTGCGCTTCAACTTTCTTGGATTAACAACATCCCCGGTTGTAACCAAGTAAAACCCCTTTACCTCTTCTTTCCTATTTTATTTATTTACTTTATTTATGCAAGTGTTTATTTGAAAGTTCGAGGAGGGTTTGTTTTTAATTTTTGTAGGGTTATTCAACCCTTCTTCTAGCCGGCCAACGCGGTCCAACACAATCGACTTCAGGGTTTTAATGTTTGGTTAACAATATGTTTAATGAAGTCTAATCAGGTCAAAATTGACTTAATAATTAGCAAGGGTAGGGTGAGAAATCTACCGAGTGACTAGTCCTAATTACGGTTATGCAAGGAAAGTTCTAACTATGATTAGGCAATGAAAGTCTTAGACATAGCTAAGCAAGGGAAATCTCGACAGATCATAGAAATTAGGTAGGATTTGATAGTTGAAGGACCCGATATTGAATTCCTAGAGGGTCGATCTGATGCTGAGTCTTGGTGAGTGAAGCTAGGTAGTGAAAACCCTAAAGGAAGGTAATCCTAGGTCTTGATGAGTGAAGCTAGATGATGAAACCCCTAGGAGAGGTAACCTTAGGTAACGAGAAGTCTTGGAGGAGTGAACTCCAAGAAAGGTTGATCGAAGCAGTCGACCAAACCAGCAGATCTTAGTAAATCTAAGTTTAGTTTTACCATAATATTTTGTATTATTATTATTGTTGTTGGCTAATTTAGTATTGCAATAAAAATCTTAGTGGATAAGGTGATCAAACACTGAGCAAAGAAAGTCCAAACACTAGAGGACTAAATATTTTGAAGGTAAGTTGAAGTAAGAAATTGGAGTGCAGTGATGGGGAGGTCAGGGCACAGGATGGGACAAACCTTAGGTCAGTGATCTAACTAAAAAAACTGGGAGGTTTGTAAGTTGAGATCAAGACAGATCTTACTGTCTTACTCATGCATCATTATACTATTGTACTAACTTTATATTGTAGGGATATTAATTTTATACCGTCGAACTAACTCTGTTTTACAGAAATCAGAAGGATAAGTCAATCAAACCTAGGGATTGGTCAACCAAACCAGGCTGACATAGCATAAAGTTTAGATTAGGAAGAACAGACTTGGCAGGAAGGTTGATCGGTTGATCGAACCTATGGATCAGTTGACCGAACTAGATATAGCAAGCACAGTGGCAGATTCGATCTTGATAAAAGTTGGAAACTGTAAGGATCGATTGATCGATCAAGGTGATTAGTTGATCAATTAGTTAATGCTCTTAATTATGCGAAGATTGGATCTCGGTGAAGAAGGTTGGATGATCAGTCAATGGATACGGTGATCGGTCAAACAAAAGTATCAGTCGACCGAAGCCTTTTATAGTTGATCGAATGTGTCTTATAAAAGAACCTCGAGATCAGCATCAGCAATAAATTCTTCAATGCAATCCTCTAATTGTGCTTTAACTATTCTATGCTTTAAACTACACGTGCAAGCTGTTATGCCAAGAAGTGTCAGCGAGCTTCATCTTTTACTCTTTGTTGGTATACTTTACATTTCAGTTTACATTATTTAGAAGAAGATAGTAGTGTGTTACTATCATTATTTTCATTATATGAATTTCTTCTTCTGATGTTTTCGAAAAGAGGAATTATAGTGAATTGTCTAATAGTGTGATCAAGGATCACAATTCTTGGAGTAGGAGTCGACATAGGCTACGAACCAAGTAACCAAATGAGTCATTTACATTGCTTTTACTTTTCTATTATGTTGCTTACTTTGAAAAAACAAAAGTGTTTTTAAATGAACTACTCCATCCCCATCATTGTTTTCAATCATTCAAAAGGTAGGCAAGTTTCTAATCCAACACGAGAAGGAAGAAGAAAACAAAGCCATTGAGAGAAATCTGAGACTTCAAGATCCAATCTCTTACTTTGGAGAGGATGGAGATGTAGAGCATGGCTTCAGATCATTGATAGATGGCCAGAAAAATGGTAGATCTAGACATCTTGTGTCTCTTCCAAAAGAAGGGCCCTCCTCCTTCTTGAATTGTGATAGAAGACCTCCTTTTATAGGATAAAGCATGGTCTGTCACACAAACCATGTCATCTAGGCAATACCAAAGGGGGGCGAAGGATGAGAAGGAAAGAAATAAATATGCTAGGGATTAGTTAGCAGCTTGAAATAGAAAAGATAAGGAACTTATTTCACAAACTTTCGCTACTTCAAACTATTAAAATTTCTCCCCTGAGTAGAGCTCAAGTGTTGCTTGATGTCTCTACAAAGGGATGAGTCCCTTCTTATATAGACGGAGGGAAGAGACAACAGGTGCACTATGGGACCCATCATCATGTTCTCTTGTCATCTCTTGATAAGAAGGAATCTTATCACGAGGCTTCTGCCTGTATATGACAAGATATAAAGTGATGGCTTTACAAGTCATAGCCTATCACTTTTGACTTTTAGTACAATAATGCATAACCTTTTCAGTCATCGCTCAATTATTGGCCTATTTTATAGTACAGACAGGAGGTAGTGACTAAGTCATTTGGTTCTTCATGGGTCCACCACTTCCGCAAAGTTCTCTAGAGTTGAAAGGAGTCAATCCGTCTAAAGGCATCATGTAATACTTTTGCAGTTGCTTCCAATTGTTCATCTATCTGTTTAATAGCAAGGTACCAGTCCGCCCACCAGTTGTCGGAGGTGCTCCTTCACTACCACTCAGCTTTCTTTAGGCAATGTAGTAGCCTAAGCTACTGGAGGGAATTGGTCGCTTGCACTACAGCCTACTGCTGTAACTTGTGGAGTTGCAGGCCGATCCTTGTATAATCAGCAAGGGAGATTGAATGTTGTTGGAGGGACTATAATAGTTGCAGCTATTATCTAGCGAGGCTGATAGGGTCAAGAGGGCCTAGACCAATTGGGCTTGAATTTTCATGTTGGGCTTCTCCTTGACTTCTTGGAGGGCTGGGGCTACTAGTTCTAACTTGTTGAGAGCTTCTTCTCCCAGCCATTCTGAAATAAGATAATTAATTAAACGAGATAAAGCATCAGCTAATAAATTGTCCTTGCCCTCAATATGCTTAAAGTGAATGGGTATCCTGATGTCGATTATGTAATCGGTGAAGGCGAGCCATCTAACTCACGAAGGCTTGTTGTTGGCTGATTTGTCGAAGAATCTAATTATAGCTTGGCAGTCAGTTCTGATAATCAACTCCTCTTTGTCCAAATAATAAATTTTTAGGGCTGTTAGGGAGTTCATGACCGCATGTATTTCTGCGTCTATGGTTGAATTGATTGGGGAAAATTTGCCACTGGCATAAGCACAGATCTTTTCAGTGGACTTGGGGTCATACTTGCTCTTCTTCCATTTGCAAACCCTACCCCATCCTTCCATACATCTGTCAACTTAAAGGATAATAAAGCATTTTTCTGAAGGAATTTCAAGGTCTGGTAACTATTGAACTATCTTCTTTATCTGCCTGACCAAAGACTAGTCTTGTGAATTCATTCGCTTATCCCCAGTGGGGTTGGTTTTTGCATATAGAGGACTTAATAATTTCCCCATATTAGGGATATATGCCCTTGCGTAGTTTAGAAGGCCAAGCCAAGAGTGAAGTTCTTGTTTTGTCTTCAAATCCTCCTCCTTGAAGTCCGAGATATTTGAAATAATATAGGGTTGTAGTTTAATTTTTTTGTTCCCCAGAACTACTCCCAAAAATTCAATTTCAGGGACTACTAGTTTTATTTTGGTTGGGGTCAGGATCAGTCTGTTTTGCTGACATATCTTTAGCATAGTATTCAAGTGTTGGATATGCTCCTCTTCAGTTTGAGAGAAGATCAGGATGTTATCTATGTATACGGCAATAAATTCTTCTATCCCACCGAAATAGTTATCCATCTTTCTTTGAAAAATAACCGAGGCATTCTTTAAATAGAATGGCATAACTAGCCATTAATATAGGCTGCCCAGAACCTAGAACGTTGCCCATTCTTCAGAGTCTAGATGCATGGCAACCTAGTGAAAGCCACTCTTTAGGTCAAACTTTGAATAAATGTTACTTTTACTTACCTTTTGTAGAATGGTATTGATCCCCGATAGGCTATACTGATCTTTATTGGTTAAATTATTCAGGTGCTTGTAATTAATAACCATACATTCCTTCCCTTTTACTTCCTTTTCAGTTTTAGAGTCGATGGTTGTGCCAGAATTGACAATAATAGTCGTGGTTCGGTGCCTGCTGGTGCTAGGCCTTATCACTCCCAATGCCAATAAGGCTTGTATATGGTCTGGTGAAGGCTTCCTTTTGTAGTGGAGTGAGATGCTTTAATTGTCGGTCTTCAATAGTAAAGTCTGGATTTTTAATGTCCAACTGCCATAAAATTTTATTCTTCGACCAATGTAGAAGAAGATTCCCCCAATATACCCTTGGTTCTTTAATTCTTAAAGCTGGGGCTGAAACTCCTTTTTCAACCTTTGTGTTGATTGCCCTGAGCAATATACCATTTCCTTGATATGGATATATTCTTCTTCTTCCAGGTCTAATTCTTTAATTACTGCAGTTGTAGTTATAGAGGGTAAAGTATTGATAATAGATAGATTTTTGTAGAAAGTTACCACATTGCCTTCTATCCGTACTCCTCCATGCATGGCTCATATAAAGTTGCAGCCAATAATCATCTGAATTTTATCCCCTAACACCATTGGGAAGTTGTAGGTGTATGAGATTCAGAAAATATTTTCTACGATGAACATGTGCCCTTGTTTCAGTTTCATCCGGGCCATCTATTGTGAATTGATCCCAATAAAGTGGACTAAGAAAGTATTGGCTTTAAGTGCTTCCTTTGAGACTGAGTTTTGGTCTACACCACACATAGTCGCACCAATATCCAAGATTTCTTTTAGCGAGAACTTCCTTACTCCAGAGATTTCCATTTCTACTTGAAGTTTATATAGCATATTCTTCACTAGTCTTGGCCCTTGTAGTTCTTGTGCTACTGTAATGCGCTGAGTTGTTTCTTTATATAGCATGTAAGCAACTTCAACATCCTCAGCTTCTTTGCTTTCAATAATCATTTATTTTCCTTTTTCCATGGTTGATAAATCTTTTGTTAAATCCCTTTTGAGTAGTAGTTCTTCATATTGAGCTTTGTAGTATGCCACTTCTTTCCTTAATCTCTCAATTTCCCCGTTGCACCATGAGATGTAATATTGTTGTTCCTACAGGGGCAGATGGTGCTACTGGTACTCATTTTGGAAATAGTATGAGCCACAGAGATTACATGCTGTTATGAGGTACTTAGGGCAATGAATCCTAACCCTTTTTATTGTAGTGCACTTGCAACAAATACATTGTTTTGATTGAGGTGGGTAGGTGTCCTCGTTGAGATGCCAATCATGTAGACAGTTGAATTGTTCATTAGTGACTTTGATTTGAGGGTGATACCCTCCATCCACCTGTCCTAGCATAAAAATATTTTCATTAATAGAAAGGGCTTGAATAGACCTATATAGATTTTTAGTGCCCTTCCCTCCTTCAGATATACTGAAGATGGCGTCACTTTGTGCCTTGCCCTCTTGGACTGACAGGATATCACAATCATCTGGGATATCGAGTTGCCCGAATATTGCAACTCTCTTGATACTTCTTTTGTCGTTAGGGTACTCTCTGGCGAAGTGGCCTTCTTGTTCGCAAAGATAGCATTTACACTTTTTATTCTTCACTAAGTGCTTTCTCTTCTCGAATCTTGCGTGGGAATCATGTGACTTTCCTTTATAAGTTTTACTTCATCGAACACCATATTTCTTCTGCCTTGAACTTGGATTTTTGTAGTAGCCTGGTAGGGGGATTTGGCTACAGAAAGATAGATCTTTTAATGATCTCTTGAAGGTCGCATCCTTGCATTCATTTTCTATAAATTTGTAGGTGAAGAGGATTCTTGGGATTATGCCTATGGTTAGTCCCGCATATTTTTCTCCAAAGACAGCTTTGATTCTGCTGCCTAGGAATCCGAGCATTTTGAACCAGAATTTTTCAGAGAGTAATGGTCCCATGAATAACCTTCCGGTCTTAGAGGCAAGCCTCATGTAGTCATTCATGTATTGTAGAATATTTTTGATATTTTCACATGATAATTTTTCAAGGTCCCTGTATGCGTCATCCTGGATAACTATTGATCCTTGAGTTGGGTCCTCCAATGAGAATACTCACCTCATTTGTGATAAAACATTTTGAGTACCCCTCCTTCCCTTAGCTATATTTACTAAGGCTATTCTGTGGGGTATGTCATTCTCCATTTGGATCCATATTAACTTCTCAATCTCCCTAAGAAGATTTTCCATATATTCAACTTTATCTCTTGGATCCGTGAATCCTTGGGTTGCAACGTGATTTAGGGTAATATATTCCCATCTAGAGAATATGTTATGAAATAGGCCCAATTATTTTGGTATGATAAATAGAGCTCCTCCTTGCTGCTAGGCTAAGGGGAGCGTCCATATTTCATTATTAAGTCCTCCTCAAAACTTTGCCCTTGGGTTGTCAAATGTGGGTTGTACTGGTTGAGAGGGCCTCGACCCATCTCTTATGGCTGGAGGATAGCCAGGTAGTTCCATAGTTGTATCTTATGGTGGGTTATATGGTGAAATTACTATGCTAGTGGAATATATTTGGCGCGGGCTTGGGCTTTGGTTCCCAGTGGTGTCTTGGACAAGTGTTCTGAAATTTGGGTAGTCCATTTCAAAACCGGTGGTAAGTAACTTGTTTCCACACACCACCTTCTGATGCAAAGGGATTGACCCAATCAGAGTCGTTTGCATAAGTGTCCCATATTGGTGCATCGGGCTTAGAGTGAGGTGTTGGTTGAGTACAGGCTGCCAAATATTGGATGTGCTCAAGGTAGTCATCCTCAGGCTCTGAAGTATCTAGGGATAGATTCGTGGACTGGAGTATAGAGGACCATGGGCTTGTAGTTCCTACACAATTGCCATCTAGATCATCCAGAGGAGGTTCCTCCTCATAAAGCACTACAGCAACCTCTCTTGGTAGTAACTTATCAAAAATTATAGGTGTTTTGCTTGTCAAGCCAAAACCACCTGTTCCTCTCTGAGTTTCTAATAGTCGTGGGACTAGAAATACATCGCGATAGTCAGAATCAATAACTCCCGCTCCTACATCAAGATCGTATTTGAGAGTGGCACAAGATCATGTGGCGATTCATCCATATGTTCCCCAGGAAATTTCTAGGCTAAGCCTTGTTGAGGCTAGGGCTCGCCCTTTAGGCTCTATGACACAAAATGTGTTAATCTCCAAATCAAAACTAGCTGCACCGGAAGAATTCCTAGTTATCATGGTGGCAATCTTAGAAAGCTGGTGCACCAAAATAAATGGATAGTTTTCTTCTGATGGTGCAGATGTTCCGTCCTGCATGTTATTTTCTTCTTCTGCATATACAAACACTCTTGGTTGTTGTTCAATTAACACGGCCAGGGTATGGAAAGACTTAATTTCTTCTTCATCGCTTTGTATTTCCTCATCCTTATCATTATACTGAGGCGGGCAACTTGTTGATGCTACACCATAGTTAGTGGAACTAATAGATACTCATCCGTCCAAAAGGTTATTGTTATTTACCTCGGATGGCTGCATAGGTAATGTGACCTCTATTAGTTTGATGAACCAGTTCAGTCCTTGTAATGCTGCCGTTGAATAACGCCTTCTAGGGAGGGCTCTTACCCCATGACTGGTAAGAAAATCAACAACTCCCTGGACTTCGTAGGCAAATCCTACGTTAGGAGTGTTGGAAAGCCTCCCAACAATGCTTCTTGTGATAAGGAGGTTGGCTTCACCGTTCCTCCACTGTTCATATCCTCTTGTCAGAAATGAAACCTGTATATTATGATAGAAATCTCTAATAGTAAGCATAATATCTGGAATAATATAAACAAGTTGGCTTCCTTTGGTAAGGTCAACTTCCATGGTGGCCAGGATTGCTTGGTCACCGAGCCAACAGTTATCCCGAAATACAATTAGAGCCATAACTTCT
Source organism: Zingiber officinale (assembly GCF_018446385.1). NCBI lineage: Eukaryota > Viridiplantae > Streptophyta > Magnoliopsida > Zingiberales > Zingiberaceae > Zingiber > Zingiber officinale. Next base: position 54,471,278 of record NC_056006.1, on the reverse strand, counting down.
TCCTCTTGTCGGTGGAGTGTTTGGATGCGAACTTGGAGAATACCGAGGTGTAGGTACTGCTTCCTACTTCTTTGAAGATGATTAAAGCTTTCTTCTTGGATGAAGCTTCGGTCTACTTGGTACCCTTCTGTTACTAACAAGGGTTCTTCAGATCTATGGACATAAACCCTATGGTGTGCATCATACCTTCTAGAATGATATAGAACTTTAGTTGGGACAATAGATGCTCTTTCTTGCATTGAGAGCCTGAGTTGAGCTTGGGGATCTATTTGTTGTTCCAGTGTTTGTACTGGTGATGATGCCTTAGTAATCCTTTGTCCCAAGCATTGAGCAGCTCGCTGAGTGGTATGTAGCCTTCTCTGGTTTCTTTGATATTCTCTAATCTGGTCATCGAACAATGGGGTTGTGGAAGTATAATGCTGCTCAATTGTTGTTCTAATATTCGCCATTAGGTCTTCAACTTCTCTTGTTCTTCCTTTAGGATTTCATATGGATTTTTGAAGATCCTCAGGGTGCCTTTGCCTTCTTTTAGCCCTAAAGACAAATTTTGTAGTTTAGAAATTAACTCCTCAGGAATAGTAGTTGGAGAAATAGCTCCTTTTGTTTGCTCAAGAAGGGTTTTAAGTCTGCCTGGATATCCTTCAAGCTTTCATCTATCTGAATTAATATTTGTATCAGTGTATTATTTTGCTTGAGGATAGCTGTATTTCTTGATGTCGGACCCTGATAATCACTTGGCTTTGCAAAGCCAACGACTGGTGATTCTATAGGATTTGTTGCTCGAACCACTTCTTGATATGACTGTGTATTTCTGGTGATGACATAGTTGCTCTTGAAATAGTCCAACCTTCGAGATGGCAGAGTAGAATCTTTACTCGTTCAAGCTTGTTTAGCCCTTCAACTAGTGTGAGGGCTTCCTTCTCCATTAATCTGGGTTGTCTTGAGATTTTTGTACTAGACTACAGACTTCTTGCCTTGTTAGAGGTTTGTTTCGGTATAGAATATGGTCAAGTTTCTTACTATTATTTTTAGGCTTCTAACCTCTTATTCTTGGCTTTCACACCTTTCAAGGTTTTATTTATGGCGCTAGCTTAAACTACTAGGATAAGGTATTCTCGAAAAAGCAATTTAGAGTAATTTTACCTTCCTGTTAAGCCAATCCTTACCTTACCTTCCAATTAGAAGAAGTTGTTGGTATTATGCAAACCACTAAAAAGCAAAAGAACAAGTCCTTAACTTGGTAAAAGGCAGGAGGTCGTGTAAATCCAAGGGAACACTTGTGTGAGCTTACTTGGAGAGGAACTGCCCCACTCCTTCTAATTATATGTCGGAAGTTTGGGAAAAGTCAATACAAGAGTGGTATAAGAACTCTAGAACGCCTGACCTAGAATACCTTAACCTTACCTCATCATCCGAAATTTCCAATACCCAAATAGCCCATAACCTTGTAGCAATCCATGATAGAATTTGTATGTCATCATGAGTACACCTCAAAAACTATGACACTGCTGTGTAAATCTCTAAAAGGAGGAACGGGTCGTGCCACTAGGGCACGACATGGCCATATGTTCCCTCGGTGAAGGATACATGGCACGATCATGTCTGGTGCACATGGGTTGTGCCTCAAAACAATGAGCTCTAGAATTCTTGTATTTCTTCTTGTCCGAAGTCGCTTCAATGGATTTTCTATCCATTTAAGCTCCCAGACCTGCCCTAAAAGTGAAAACCAAGAAAGAACATATCTCCTAATAAACAAGACTAATTATGTCAATAAATGATTGAAAGGAGTGAAGTAACATAAGTCATACACAGGAAATGCATGTGAATGTGCGTCAAATAGTATTTAAAAACACATATAACCTAGCTCATCAGTACATCCTTCCTCCAACCAACAGCAAGTCTGGCATCTTCCCAGCAACCTCCCTTCCTCAATTCCAACACCAAAAAAGTATAAAATTTCTACAATAGAAATAACTGCTTCCATCTTCATTATCAACGACCATGATTCAAATTGAGTTTGTCATGAACTTTGTTTTAAAACAAAATGTCTAATATGTCTTCCTCAAATCTATAGAGATCTTTTCTACATCCCAGAATACTTCTTTTCCATTTCATATGATTCTTTTCTTTATCCGTTAAACTTGATCGGGATAAGTATTTACCTTGGAAATTATAATTTCTTCCTTTGCTATGTGTTCATGACTTACTTGATAATGTTGATGGTACTTCATCCCAACCTCAAAAAGATGGTCCATCTTATGCTATGTGATTTAGGAAGGATTAATTAATATTAACTTAGTTAATCTCATCAATTAGTCAATCTATACTCCCTATGCTCGTGGGGCTCAACACCTCTTGTCAAGTTTGGGAATCTTTGGAACACTCTTTTGCATCCCACTCTCAAGCACGAGTTCTTCACCTTCGTCTATAATTACAGTTTGTGCAATGATGAGATATCTCAATTAATAATTATATGCAATCAGTCAAGACAATTGCCAATAACTTAGCTACAATTTATCCGGTCTTCGATCCAGAACTATTAATGCATGTTCTTGTAGATTCGACTCTCAATATGATAATTTTCTTTTTAGTGTCACAACTTGCATGGATCAAGTGTCACTTGAAACACTTCACAGTATGTTATCCTCTCATGAAAGACTTCTATAGATACAATATCAAAGGATGTCAGATTCTCTTTTATTTTCGGCACATATGACTAGCAAAACTCCATAATATGATCATCACAATCAGTCTTATCCGCAACATGATTATCAATATCATAATGGAGGAGGTAGAGGGCGTTGCCAGATTTACTTCAACTATGGGCATTATGCTTAAAAGTGTTATAAGAGATTTGATTGAAATTTTCCAAGAGGTCCTACATTATCAAATCAATCTTCACCCTCCTCATGGTAATCTACATTCCAATCATCTCAATCAGAAGCATTCTCTCTTTCCATTCCCCCTCATACAATTTCATCTATTTTTGGAACCCAAGGATGGCACCTGGACTCTGGAGTGATTGATCATATTTTACCAAAGTATGATATTTGCACGGAAGATTCACCAAATCATGGACCTAAAATGGTGCAAAACGACAATAGCTCGGGATCCCATTCTACTTCGAGTAAATATTAAAGTCAGATCCTTCTTATCTCTTGTTTTGTTTTCCCCTTTTGTTTTCAAAAAAAAAAGGTCGACCCTTCAATTAGATCCTTTCCTCGATGCTGGTCTCTTCTCTTTCTCGGAGAAACTCCCTCAAGAAGAGCATAGCACTTTCTTCTCAAGAGAAGCACCTTGCTGTTTTTGTTTCCCTTCCTTTGTTGTTTCAGCTTCCGGTAATTATTTCTCTTTCCTTTTCTCATTCCCCTTCTCCATCCCTGCTCTCTTGTTTTCTTCCTTCGCCTTTTATTCTCCTATTTTTCTAGACATCTTTTTCTTCTAACCAAGAGAAGTACCTCTTCTTCTTCAACATTGCCAACGTTCGTCTCCCTCCAAATCAATTAAATTTGCTTCTTCATCAACGAAAAGCTTCAATCCATGGTTTCTTTTCCCTCTCTAAACCTTCACCATTCTCTCTCTTTGTTTTTACGAAAATCTTCTACTAGAAAATTTCTTCTTAATATCTTTCTCTCAAAATTAGCAACAAGTTTTTCATCTCATTCTTCTCTTCTCTCCTCTTTATCTCCCTTTTTTCTCCCTCTCTTTCTTCTCCTACCCTATTTTACAATAGCAGGTTCATTATGGCTACCTTTCCTCCTTAACTATTGTTTATTTTTAGCCCTCTTTTGACAGCTAAATAACAAGTGTTTTCTAGATTTTGCTCAGTACTATTTTGCTCAATACGCAATAGCATATTTTATTCCTCTGCTTTAACATATTCAGACACCAAAATACAGCCTTCTATCTCTGCTACTCTTATTTCGATGACAGATCAAATTTTAGCCTTCAAACAACAACTTCTCATCCCCTAGTCGTTGTCTTCTTTCATCAAAGGTAAAGTTCAACAAATCTATCAAATAGTTGATTGTACTAGTGGTTTTTGCTCTAGAAGATTTGATTAGCTATTGATAATTAAACACAATGTTCAATATCTCTCATTAGTTTGTTGGGGGTAATGACTGTAAAAGTAGCAGTTCAATAGATTCATAGATTAATTTTAATTATTAATAATTTATTATGTTTGGGCTATAATTCAAACTATATTTATCATTATTTTTATAATTATTATTATCATAGTTATCGTAATATATTATCATATTTATCATAATATTTTTTATATATTATTTTAACTATTTGTATAAATAAACTACTTAATTTAGTAGTTTATGATAATTAATCAATAATAATAATAATAATTATCTTTTATTTATTCATTTCTCCATTCTTTCTTATGTTTAGCTATTTTCACATTATGTAATTCAACATTAGTATGAAAATATTCAATACTATAGCAAACTGTTTCTCAAATGTGTATTAATTAAAAAAGGAAAAAAACATAAATTATTAAAAAAACTAATTAATCTCAAATCAAAATATATAAAATATCTGAAACATAATTTTTTTTTTGGTACTCCAAGTACGACACGCATATCCATGGTATGCCTAGTAATTTTAATGTGCATGCACGGGTTTTGTCAACCGACCACGTAACCTCCTCCTTGTCATTTTCTCTTACCAAAACTGGATCACTTCTTTTTTTTTTTTTTTTTTCAGCTGTCTGTGACTGTGACAGTCACAGACAATTCATTTTCTCCTCCATTAATATTTCACAATTCCAACTTTATTCCCATTCACCCAATGCCAAAAATTTCACCCAAAACCCTAATCTCTTTCTTACTTAAGAATGAAGTGATCCAGTGACCTCAATATATACAGTCCTATTGAAGTGCATGCATCTGTTGAAAAAGGACCACTTTTATACCTTCTCATTACAAAAATTCTTCTCCTTCCTTCCAAAAAGGTGTTTATGTTTTGTTAAAGAAAAGGCCAGAAAAAAGGAAGAAATCTTACCTGTTCTCGCTTGGTTTATTCATCTATTTGGCAACCTTGCCAGGAAGACTGAACCAGCACTCAACTCTTCCTCACCACTCCAGATGTGTCTGTAAAAGCTTCCTTGTCTCCGGCATCCCTGCAACAAGCTCTAAAGATTTCAATCTCGCCGAAAGGATTGCGATCTTCAGCAGTAAAATTTGGTATATTGTTTGGATCTCAAGAGAAGAGATCAAGAAGATACCTCGTGTGGTGATAAATGGCAGCTTCGTGGAGCTTCTCTGAGGACAAGGAGTTTGAGAACTTGATTGCGGTGCTGGACCATGATGGCGAGAATTGGCTCGAGGAGCTCGCCGCAGGTGTCCCGACTAAAAGCGTCGAGGAGGTGCGAGACCACTACCTTGACCTTGTCTCGGACGTCGTCCTTATTGACTCCGGCCTCTACGAGGGTCATCACTACTTTGCGGAGGGGGAATTAGGGTTTCCCAAAGATGTTAATAGCAATAGCTCGGCTCCAGCGGAGGTGGTGGCGGCGGAGGAGGAAGTGATGATTGACGTCGAGACTGGGTTTACTCTGGCGGAGTTGAAAGAGGTGATGGCGCTGCTGGGAGATGAAGAAGAAGGTGCAGAGAAGGAGGTAGGAGGGACGTCATCATCAGAGGCAGGAGCGGATGTGGCGGCTGTGTCAGAGGTGGAGGCAAGGAAGAGGGTGGTTAAGGCGGCGGCGTCCGTGACGAAGGGGAAGAGTTGGACTGAGGAAGAGCACAGGTTGGTTGAATTTGCCTGGTGCAACTCTTTTTACATATTCTAGGATCTATTCAAAAAATTAGTGTTTATATCGATAGATCTTTTGTGGATCTGCTTGCTTATTTTTGCTAATTTTGGAAGGCAGCAGCGCTAAATCTGCTGAAGATCTTCCTCCTGCTTTCCTTTAAAGGATACCTTACATGAACTCATCTATATTTAACCATGATTCTTAAATTTAATTTAGTTTATCTTTAAATTAATTGTTCAGAAACTTTTTTTTTTATGCGATTGATAATCATGCATGCAAATATCTATCTACTAGTTAGGAATTCACTAAAAATAATATCCACATGCCTGAATTAAATAGAAAATCTTTAATAGATTTACCAAGCGATTTTTTCTAAGACATGATGCAACTACCTGATTAATTATATCTCTTTTTATTAATTCTGGTAGCAAATAGTGAATACGTTATCTGTCACAGGGTCAATACGGAGGAGGTAAATCACGGGTGACTACTAGCTTTTGGAATAATGACTAGCACATAAGTGAAGCATTTATCTCGACTTTGTCAAGATTCGAACCCCAGACCTCATGGTGCTAAAACCTCATGTACTAGTCATTAGACTGTCCCGAGGAGACACTCTTTGTTAACTCTGGCTACAATAGTTTGTTGTCTAGACATGTAGAGAAATTAAGAGAGATAGTTATGCTTCATTTGTTTTGGAAGCAAAAAGGATTGGTTGAATCACTCTAGTATTTAGCTTAATTCTTGTTCAAATAGTGAAAAGCGACAACACAGAGATTAGTTTATAGACGACAATTATTTGTCTATCTTATGATCTCGGTTGATATTCTTCAAAGATTAGTTTGTAAATGACAATTTTATTTGTTTATCTTCAATTTGATCTTTCAATATTCTTCCATTGATGAGGTTAGAAGTTAAAATTTTAGTCTACACGGGTACATTTCTTCAATGTTGAGTTGCTTTAGCTTATAGTAATTTACTCCATTTCATGAATTAGTTTATATTCTACTTCAAAGACAACAATACAAAGATTTTCTTCCCTTTATAAGAGCACTTGATGATGTTCATATATGATAATTTATCTGATTAACTTTTGTGATGATAGAAGATTAGCATCCTAAATCTAGCTGCTTGTTTAAATACATTTCATATGTTTTTCATAACATCAAAATACACCATTCTATAATTTTTTCCCATAATTTATGGTCAAAATAAAGGATAGGTAAACAAAAATATGGGTATAATAATACTAAATCTTAAAACTTCAGAAAATTAAAATAAAATATAAAAAATAAAGTAAAACATTTGAAAAGTGTATGGGTAGATATTTTTGATCATTTTTTTTACTTAATTGTTGTTTTGGAATGCATTTAGTATAGAATTAGAGCAAGTTTCTAATTGTTATGTTTCCCTTTTTTATCACCGAGAATTCATTTATTGTCAACCCTTCTTGTAAACTAAGGTGTTAAATGGGTCAATCCCCTATGATTCTGCTTGATATTGTACTATATGGGTCATGCTTGGTACAACTCATCAAAAATTCGATTGTATTCAGTAGACCTTATACAATTTGTTCATTTAGCTTTTGATATATGATTCATTTTCTTCCATTCATATATGATGCTACACAAGCTTAAGATCATAAATATCTACTTGCTCAAGCATATTTTAGTAGTTTTCATAACATACAGAATATGGTTTCATATGTATACAACTCATAGTGCAACAATAAATTAAATTTGAAATCCTTCTCTTTCAAGAATGTTCCTGATGGGTCTAAGTGTCTACGGGCGTGGAGATTGGCGGAACATTGCCAAGTACTTTGTCACCACAAGAACTCCAACTCAAGTGGCTAGTCATGCTCAAAAGTACTACAACCGAATGGAACGCAGCTCCAAGGGGATCAAGCGCCGAGCAAGCATACACGACATCAGGAGCATCACACCTCTACAGAAGTTAGCACATATGAGGAGCCTATTCTCGGCAATGAAAAGGAACAAACTTTGCAATAAGACCAACAATGTTCTAGATCAGGCAAGTGCATGCAACTTACAGGAGAGTAGGGAAGGTGCTTCTTCATCTCTAGCCAATGCTGAAGAGGCATCATCAGCATGAATCACTGCAACCTGACATATACTAATTACAAAGAAACATGTGAGAGGGCGGCAGTAGAGTTTGACATTAAAATAGTTGTCTGCATGTAAAATACTCTATGTATTGAGGACAATAGTATAATTTGGCATGTAACATATCGATATATAATGAACATAATGCTGGTAGTTTTATTAGTTTGGTATGGTACTCAGTATGCCCACATACGGTTTAAAGAGAAGTTCCAACTAAGAGGATACTGTAGTTGAATATTTGCAGCCATTTCACAGTGAAGAACTCTTTTGATCTATTTGTATTCAACTAAGAGGAGACTGTAGTTGAATCTTACAGTAACAACCACTTCAATGGAGGATGAAAAAGTAGATAGCATTCATATTTGATCCTTCAGATTCAAGGAGCAAGAAAGTTTTTGGCTTGCTGGATGATTAAGGAGTTGCAGTATCAGGAGAGTAGGTTAAGGTTTGTTCAGAATAAATATAAAATGGTTGATTAATCAGTAATTGAAGGGGCTTTCCTATTTGACATATCTGGAACTGGAAAGAGTCTTTTGGGTTGAATGGTTCTTCGCAACTTCCATTCTTGGTTTCCAGAGATCGGCTACCACATTATAAATTCACAGCTATTTATTGAAGTTGCAATTTCAGTTGACTTTTTTTCTCACAAAATATGCTGGATGAGATTATAAATGGCATTGCAGGTGGTTTAAATTGTTAGTATTAGCCCTAGTATAAATTATGAGATGATTGTAAAGGGTTCATTTTGTATCATATATCATTATTACTAAAAGGTAAAGTTAGTTATTATATTTATTTCAGTTCAGTGTCGGTTGAATAAGTATAATAATGTCCTTGGGTAGTAGGTTCATATCTATAGTATATCAATTAGTTTAATTGATAGTGAGATATTGTAGAGAACACTACACTTAATTATTTCTAGTCGAGCAATAATATACAAGGACAATATTAATAAATTGAGACTAGCATGTAGGTCAACGGATGACTTAATCTCACAAGTTATGGATATGAGATATCAGGTTGACACATGAGTATATATTAGAGAATATATACTGAATGACCCGCCATGAGAATGTTTGATGTATCGTTATAAGTCAAAAACATTTTCATGTGACTATTGATATGAATAGTCCTAAGACCTGAAGTCACTACGGTTCCTTACATAAGAAGTTGTATACTTTGGTATCGTCAAACGTCACCTGTAACAGGGTGGACTATAAAGTCGATCACTGGGTATGCAATGAATTATGCGGAGGGATGTGAGTGATGTAGATGAGATCTATCCATTCCATATGATAGAAGCGATATCTGTGGGCCCCTTGATTAGTAGGACATAAGAAAGCATGGTCATGTGCAAATGAGTTAATATGAGATATTGAGCTTATTTAATTGAGTGTGTCTACTTAGAGATTAAGAAACACAAAGGTTGATAAGAGGATGACACGATCTATTCCTCATTGATTAATCTGGATATCAAGGATAGAGGGACCAAGTCATACAAGATAATAGCCACGGAAAGGTTAAGTCAGATCTCAACTTTCTCATCACTTGGGTATCAATGATGTATTGCTAGATGTCACTCATTACTTATGTATCTAAATATTGATTTGGGTACATTGCCAATGTTACGAGAACCTATAGGGTCACACACAAAAAACAAGTTGATATAGAGATGAGTTCATGTGATAAATCATTAGATTAAGTGTAATCCGAATTGGACTCATTGAGTTAGACTCAAATAAATCAATTATTGGATTGAGTTCAATTCAAACTAGATTCGTTTAATTTGAATTAGATGAGAATCAATGAGTTAGACTCATTGGGTGAAGTCAATTTCACTAAGGATTTAAATAGTCAAAATTGAACCATTGGATTGAATGGTTAATTTTGAGCCATTGGATTAGAATATGGAAGGGCAAAACCTTTGGTATTCATGGGATGGATATATATTGTTGGTTGCTACTCGGAATACTGTCCTAGTTCCCCTGTATAAAAATTTGTACAAGCATAGAACTATCCTAATTACCCATGTGCTCTACTAAAGTTAAATTTGGATTGCAAATGATGCTTAACATTATTAATCGAAATTTCCCTTTAGAAGTTAAACTTGGATTGGGAACGAAACTTAACATTCCTACTCCAAGTTCAACCGATGTGATATTCCTAAATTAAACCATATTTGTTGCGCCCAAAGGATGTCCACATATCTCCACAATGGCATGATATTGTCCTCTTTGGGCCTAAGCCCTCATGGCTTTGCACTTAGGCTCTACCCAAAAGGTCTCATGCCAATGGAGATATCATGCATCCTTTTAACCCCATAATCTTTTACCAAATCTTTCCAATGTGGGACTCTGATTTAACCCCAACAATCCTCCCCTCAAACGAAGGACCGTAATTACTCTCATGGTCTGGGCCTCCCCGCGAGCATCTGGTCACTCTGACCTGCTCTGGGCCTCCCCGCAAGCATCCGCACCTGGTCACCTTGACCTACTTCGGGCCTCCTCGCGAGCATTCGGTCACCTTGACCTACTCTGGGCCTCCCCGCGAGCATTCAGTCACCTTGACCTGCTTCGGGCCTCATTGCGAGCATCCGGTCACCCTGACCTTACTCGCCTCCCCGCGAGTATCTGGTCACCTTGACCTGCTCCAGGTCTCCCCAAGCATCCAGTCATCCTGACCTGCTCTATGCCTCCCCGCAAGTATCCGGTCACCTTGACCTGCTTCGGGCCTCCCTGCGAGCATCTGGTCACCCTGACCTACTCCAGGCCTCCCACGAACATCCAGTCACCCGACCTACTCCGGGCCCATCCTCAACTTCGTTCAAGGTCGCTCCACTTAGCATCTAGTCTGGACCATGGCTCTGATACCATTTGTTGCGCCCAAAGGATGTCCACATATCTCCACAATGGCATGATATTGTCCACTTTGGGCATAAGCCCTCATGACTTTGCTCTTGGGCTCTACCCAAAAGGCCTTATGCCAATGGAGATATCATGCATCCTTTTAACCCCATGATCTTTTACCAAATCTTTCCAATGTGGGACTTTGATTGAACCCCAACAATCTCTTAAGGAAAACCATAAAATAATACGAATGTAAAACCAACAAAGTCACTAACCAAAGATACTTGCGACTACCACACTAGACTCCAAAATTCACATCGACTTTTTGAAAGGCAAAATGCACAAAATCACTATACTAACAAATAGCAATAAGATTGAAGAGTAATTGTCCTCGAGTGTGACGTGGAACTGGCAGCCGGGACTCTCCAAGCATTCATGACTCATCTACCTGCTACTTGGAGAAAGAAAAACCATTTTGGGGGGTGGTGAGTGTGTGGTTTATGTTTATATGCTATTTCTATTGTGTATATATTCCAGCCGAGTGTGGCTGATGTAGATTTTGTATGTAGTAATGTTTCAGATTGTCACCCGTACAGGGGAGATGCTGTCGAAATTTCTTTGGGCATGGATGTTGGGTTCTTCGAGCCGCGAAAACCGCTTTTTCGCGTCGCGGAAACCCCGAAGGACCCAAAGCCGTAGATCCGTGCAAAGATTCGTATAAAAATTCGAAAAACTATTTCTTGTACGAGTTCAAAAAATTGATCTACTACTTAGATCTATGAGGAAAAAGTGTTTACCCTTGATGCGATGCCCTTCGCGTTCCCGCTCGTCCAAATGATGCCGGATCTCAAGACCGTCAAGCGCCGGTCCTCTAGAAGTATCCACACGGACACACTAGATGGAGATGACCAAAAAACCAAGGTGTGCTAGCACCTATGTGGTTCGGCCAAGGGAGGAGAGGGAGAGGGAGAGCTTGAGAGAGAGAAGGAGGAAGATGCACACAAGTGAATGAAAAATGAATTTTTCCACCCAAAAACCAAGTGGTCGGCCACATTTCAAAATTCACATTAATTGCATTAATTGCAATTAATATGAAATCATAAAATCACATTAATTGCATTAATTGCAATTAATATGAAACCATTAAGAGAGTGGCTTTGTTACTTCCATGAGGTGGCACCCATGATGATGTGAAACATCATTATTGGTCCACCTAATGCCAACTCACCAATGAGGTGGCAAAAAGGTCAAGTCAAAATTGACCTTTGGTCTTCCTTCTCAAGTCAAGTCAAACTTGACTCCATCTCTACCATGGTGAATCTAATCCAACCATTTGATTCGAGCCAACTTAATATAATGAATCTAATTCATTAAATTAAATTGATTCAATGAGTCAAAATCTAAATTAGACTCATTTAACACATGAATCAACTTGAGTCGAACTCAAGTTAGCCCAATTAGGATTACTCTTAATCCAATTTGATTCATCAAATGAATCTAATCCTCTTGGTTCATCATATGAACCTAATCTCCACCTAATTGTCCTAAGTGTGTGACCCTATAGGTTCTTGTAACGTTGGCAATGCCCTAAACCCATTTAGGAGCATAAGTAATGAGCGGTATCTAGCAACACATCATTACTACCCAAGTTACAAGAATGTCGAGATCCGACATCACCTTGTGACTACCAATTGTGACTACTCACAAAATAATGACAAGTGTCCTTCTATCCTAGACATCTAGATTGATCAATATGAGGCATAGACCGTGTCATCCTCTAATCAATCTAAATCTTGAACTCCAAGTTAGACTCACTCGATCAAATGAGCTCAACATCTAATGTTGACTCATTTGGGCATGGCCATGCACTTAGTGGTCTCACTCTATCAAGAATACCGATGTCGCTCCCGTCATATGGGAGGGATAGATCCCATCTACATCACTCACATCCCTCTACATAATTCGTTATATACCCAGTAATCGCCTTTATAGTCCACCCAGTTACGGGTGACGTTTGACGAAACTAAAGTACATAACTCCTTATGTAGGGATCCATGGTGACTTCAGGTCTAAGGACTAATAGTCATACTAATAGCCACATGAGAAAGTATATGACACTCATATAACGATCCATGATACTTTCTCATGGCGGGTCATTCAATATACATTCTCTAATGCATACCCATGTGTCAGCTTGATATCTCTATATCCATGACTTGTGAGATCAAGTCATCGAGCTGACCTACATGCTAGTCTTATTGTATTAACATTATCCCTGAATGCTAATACTCGACTAGGAATGATTTAGAGTAGTGTTCCCTATATCATCTCACTATCGATTCAACTAATCGATTGATATAGGTATGAACCTTCTACTCAAGGATGCTATTATACTTAGTCTATTTGGCACTAATATAAATAAGTATAATAACCAAACAAATGCCTTTATTAATATACAAGAATATGATATACATGTGTCCATACAATCATCAAATGATTGGCTCTAGGGCTCTAACTAACAATCTCCTACTAGCACTAGTGCCAATCAGTATAGGCTCTAAGGCCTAAAGACCTAGTGTGACCATCATGCTTCCTTTGTGCCAAAGCCTTGGTCAAGGGATCTGTGATGTTAGCCTCTGTAGGTACTCTGCAAATCTTCACATCTCCTCTATCGATAATCTCTCGAATGAGATGGAAGCGCCGTAGTATGTGCTTGGTCCGCTGGTGTGAGCGAGGTTCCTTCGCCTGTGCTATAGCTCCATTGTTGTCACAATAGAGCTCAACTGGGTCAGCGATGCTAGGAACCACCCCAAGTTCAGTGATGAACTTGCTGATGCAGCAATATACTCGGCTTCTGTTGTAGAATCAGCTACTGTATCCTGCTTCGAACTCTTCCAGCTGACAGCACCACCATTAATGCAAAATACGAACCCTGACTGCGATCGGTAATCATCCTGATCGGTCTGAAAGCTGGCATCACTGTAACCCTTTACAGTTAGCTCATCATTGCCTCCATATATCAAGAAATATTCTTTAGTCCTTCGTAAGTACTTAAGAATATTCTTGACCGCTATCCAGTGACTTTCACCTGGATCTGACTGGTATCTGCTCGTCATGCTCAAAGCATACGAGACATCAGGTCGAGTACATAGCATGGCGTACATGATCGATCCTATGGCTGAGGCATAAGGGATCTGATCCATGCGGTCTCTCTCCTCTCTAGAAGAGGGACCTTGAGTCTTCGAAAGACTCACGCCATGTGACATCGGCAGAAATCCCTTCTTGGAATTCTGCATGGCAAACCGAAGGAGTACCTTGTCAATATATGTACTCTGACTTAGGCCAAGCAATCTCTTAGATCTATCTCTATAGATCTGTATCCCAAGAATACGAGATGCCTCACCTAAGTCCTTCATTGAGAAGCAACTCCCTAGCCATGTCTTGACAGACTGAAGCATAGGGATGTCCTTCCCAATGAGTAGTATGTCATCCACATACAGTATGAGGAAGACAACTATGTCCCCTACAACCTTCTTGTAGACACAAGGCTCATCTTCATTCTTGATGAAACCAAACTGTTTGATCGCATCATCGAATCGAAGATTCCATCTCCGAGAAGCTTGCTTTAGTCCATAAATGGACCTATGCAACTTGCATACTCTACTAGTATGTCGTGGATCTATCAGGTTGTGTCATGTACACATCCTCGAATAGGTTTCCATTCAGAAACACGGTTTTGACATCCATCTGCCATATCTCATAGTCATGGTAGGCTGCAATAGCAAGCATGATCCGAATGGACTTAAACATCGCTACTGGAGAAAAGGTTTCATCATAGTCAATACCATGAATCTGCTTGAAACCTTTAGCTACCAAGCGACCCTTATAGATAAGTCCATCCATGTCAGTCTTTCTCTTAAAGACCCACTTGCACCCAATGGGTTTTACCCCTTCAGGTGGATCAACCAAAGTCCATACTTGGTTGGTGTACATGGATTCTATTTCGGATCTCATGGCTTCTAGCCATTTCTCAGAATCTGGTCTCATCACAGCTTCTTGATAGGTGGTAGGCTCATCCTCTATGAGCACAATGTCATCATGGTCAGACAAGAGAAATGAGTATCTCTCAGGCTGACGACGTACCCTATCAGACCTGCGAAGAGGTATGTCTACTTGAACCGGTTGTTGTTCCTCAACTCCTTGTGGAACAACATCATCCACAACACTTTGTGGTTCCAGTTCAATTTCCATCGAGGCATCAGTGCTATTGTTCGCATCTTGAACTTCTTCAAGATCGAACGCACTCCCACTAGTCTTTCTAGAAACAAAATCCCTTTCTAGAAACTACCTTGTGCTGACTGGGAATGTAGAAGTAATATCCCTTAGTTTCCTTGGGATATCCGATGAAATAGCACTTGTCGGATTTGGGTCCTAACTTGTCTGAGACTTGACGTCGAACGTAAGCCTCACAACCCCAAATCCTCATGAAAGACACCTGGGCATCTCTCCCAGTCCATATCCTATATGGTGTCTTTATCACGGCCTTGGATGGAACTCGGTTGAGTATGAAAGTTGTCGTGTCTAGAGCATATCCCCATAGATATGTCGGAAGATCTGTGTGACTCATCATAGATCGTACCATATCTAATAAGGTACGATTCCTCCTTTCGGATACACCATTCCACTGTGGTGTTCCAGGAGGAGTGAGTTGAGATAAAATCCCACACTCAGCTAAGTAGTCACGAAACTCATGGCTTAAGTATTCACCACCTCGATCCGATCGAAGTACCTTAATACTCTTGCCAAGCTGGTTCTTCATTCTTGAATTCTTTGAACTTTTCAAAGGATTCAGACTTATGTGTCATCAAGTACACATAACCGTATCTACTAAAATCATCAGTAAATGTGATGAAGTATCTATAACCGCCTCTAGCAGCAACATTGAAAGGGCCACATACATCACTATGTATGAGTCCTAACAAATCAGTTGCTCTCTCGCTATGCCCACTAAAGGGGGTCTTGGTCATCTTGCCTCGTAGGCATGACTCGCATATCTCATATGATTCTAAATCAAATGAGTCCAGCAAACCATCCTTATGGAGCTGGGATAAGCGCTTGTCATTTATATGACCTAAGCGACAGTGCTAGAGGTATGTTTGGTTCATGTCATTTGACTTGAACCTCTTGGTACTAATGTTATAGATAGGGCTCTCAAGGTCTAGAATATAGAGTCCGTTTATTAGTGGTGCACTACAATAGAACATATCTTTCAAATAAATAGAACAACATTTGTCTTTTATTATAAAAGAGTATCCTTTCTTGTCTAAACAAGAAACTGAAACTATGTTCTTAGTAAGAGCAGGCACATAACAACAATCATCTAAATCTAGTACAAGCCCAGAGGGCAGAGATAGTTCCTAGCAGCAGCAACCCGTGCTCCATTGCCTACTCGTAGATCTATCTCACCCTTCGTCAATGCCCTGCTATTCCTCAGCGCTTGTACATTAGTACAAATGTGCGAAGCACATCCCATATCTAATACCCACGATGAAGAAATAGAGAGGTTGACTTCTATAACATTTATACCTGAAGTAGAAATCTTATTTCTCTTCTTCTTAAGATCTTCTAGGTATTCTTTGGAGTTCCTCTTCCAGTGCCTTGCTTGTCCTTGATATAGGTGACAAAGATGTTCAACCATATCGTAAGCGCTCATCAACTCATGTTGCTTCAAGCTCGAGTTCATGGTTGCGAGCATAAGACAAGACACATCTAATGCGTCATCTTGATGCTTCTTGTAAGCTTCTCGGTCTGCTCGCGTGGCAGGAGCAGGCTGCTCCAGAACGTACAGCTTACGTTCTTGGGTGAGAACTATTCTCGTGTTCCTTCCAGGAAATTTGCTCCGTTGAGCTTGTCCTTCTTAAGGGCGGATCGCAGAGAGAAAATGTTCGTTTGACGTCATGGTTATCTACAACAGAAAATGCGAAATAAATATCATATTCTTTTAAAAATCATTTAATTAGGCCTTTTAATTAAATGATGCTCCCACTGAATTCTATAATTCTTGTGGGACAAGATCCACATCATACTAACCCTTGAGTTAGCTTTGGCTAATACGCCCAAGGCTTAGTATGATCGGTAGGTAACGATTACCAATTACATCTCTATGCAACTCTTGTTTATAGAATCAATATCCGCATTTATATTAAAACTCGAGTTTGCTTTGGCTAATACGCCCGAGAGTTAATATAGATGTGATTTTGACCTATCTTTCCAACTATTGGAAGAATGCCTATAGTTGACTCGATCCAACCAAGTAACTATGAATACTCAATCTAATTGAGTTTTTATTCACCCATGCGTTGATAGACGGGACCAAGATTGTCCCTCTGTACCCTACCAAGATAATATGTATTGCTCTGCTTTGGCAGATTCAACAATACATGTGATCGAGGTAGTGATAGGTATCACGGCACGGTTAGGCATTTTAGAGTTGGTTCGATCTAGATCTAATCTAATCGAGAAGAATGCATCTTGTGCACGACTTAGATCTAATCTAATCGCAAGGGTGCATCATGTGCACGACTTAGATCTAATCTAATCGTTAAGGCACTAATTAATTAATTAATTATTAAATATGCATCAGATACATAATAATTAATTAATTAATCTATTTGTGATTTAGTCATGGCCCTACTACGATCTTCTCAAGCCAATGAGAAGATTGATTGGTCAACCTAGGGTCAACAGCTTCTCCAAGCGCCTCCCTTTGACCACCTTGTGTTGCTCGTGTCTGCCTCGGAACTCCGTCTCGTGTGGACCCTCCACCGCTCCAATTTGTACATTACAATTTGAAACTCGAGTTACATTCGAGTCTAAATCTAATTTACAACAAGAATAAAAGACGAGGCACGACGCGCAGGTCGCGAATAATAAAATAAATACAACACGCGAAAACACATCACAGCACGCAGGCCGTATTATGAATTACAATACAACCAATCATATTAGGCTTTGGGCCATGACTATCACAAATTAATATATATAATTCAAAATTATATATTTTCATAATTTTCTATAATTTTAAAATTAATTTTTACAATTTTACAAGTAAAATTTCCCGGCGGTCCCGTTTAGCGGTTTCGGGCGCAATCGCGGAACGGATCCCCTTGCGGGGCCCAGGGGCAGCGCCCCTACCCGCGATCTAACCATCGCGAGGGTTCCTTTGCGATCCAACAGCGCCTAAACCCGCTGTCCCAAAACGATTTGGGCCGAGACATTACCGTTTCGGAAAAATCTTCCCGACGGGTTCGTTTTTAGCGATTTCGGGTGCGATCGCGGAGCAAATCCCCTTGCGAGGTTAGGGGCAGCACCCCTACCCACGATCTAACCATCGTGAGTTGCTCCGTTGCAATCTAAAGGCACCCGAGTCCACTGTCCCAAAAGATTTTGGGTCGAAACGAAGCCGTTTGGAAAAATTCTTCCCGATAGCCGAAGCCTACAAGTGCCGAGACACTTGTGCTTCGCCTATAAGGAAAAATTACCCATAAAAACATAAAAATTGAATTTTTACAGAAAATCACAGAAGCTTTTTGTTTTCCAAAAACCAAAAACTAACTCGTACAAGTCTTTGCACGTGGCTCTGATACCACTGTTGGGTTCTTGTTCGCGTCGCGGAAACCCCGAAGGACCCAAAGCCGTAGATCCGTGCAAAGATTCGTATAAAAATTCGAAAAACTATTTCTTGTACGAGTTCAAAAAACTGATCTACTACTTAGATCTATGAGGAAAAAGTGTTTACCCTTGATGCGATGCCCTTCGCGTTCCCGCTCGTCCAAATGATGCCGGATCTCAAGACCGTCAAGCGCCGGTCCTCTAGAAGTATCCACACGGAGACACTAGATGGAGATGACCAAAAAACCAAGGTGTGCTAGTACCTATGTGGTTCGGCCAAGGGAGGAGAGGGAGAGGGAGAGCTTGAGAGAGAGAAGGAGGAAGATGCACACAAGTGAATGAAAAATGAATTTTTCCACCCAAAAACCAAGTGGCCGGCCACATTTCAAAATTCACATTAATTGCATTAATTGCAATTAATATGAAACCATAAAATCAAATTAATTGCATTAATTGCAATTAATATGAAACCATTAAGAGAGTGGCTTTGTTACTTCCATGAGATGGCACCCATGATGATGTGGAACATCATTATTGGTCCACCTAATGCCAACTCACCAATGAGGTGGCAAAAAGGTCAAGTCAAAATTGACCTTTGGTCTTTCTTCTCAAGTCAAGTCAAACTTGACTCCATCTCTACCATGGTGGATCTAATCCAACCATTTGATTCGAGCCAACTTAATATAATGAATCTAATTCATTAAATTAAATTGATTCAATGAGTCAAAATCTAAATTAGACTCATTTAACACATGAATCAACTTGAGTCGAACTCAAGTTAGCCCAATTAGGATTACTCTTAATCCAATTTGATTCATCAAATGAATCTAATCCTCTTGGTTCATCATATGAACCTAATCTCCACCTAATTGTCCTAAGTGTGTGACCCTATAGGTTCTTGTAACGTTGGCAATGCCCTAAACCCATTTAGGAGCATAAGTAATGAGCGGTATCTAGCAACACATCATTACTACCCAAGTTACAAGAATGTCGAGACCCGACATCACCTTGTGACTACCAATTGTGACTACTCACAAAATAATGACAAGTGTCCTTCTATCCTAGACATCTAGATTGATCAATATGAGGCATAGACCGTGTCATCCTCTAATCAATCTAAATCTTGAACTCCAAGTAGACTCACTCGATCAAATGAGCTCAACATCTAATGTTGACTCATTTGGGCATGGCCATGCGCTTAGTGGTCTTACTCTATCAAGAATAGCGATGTCGCTCCCGTCATATGGGAGGGATAGATCCCATCTACATCACTCACATCCCTCTGCATAATTCATTACATACCCAGTAATCGCCTTTATAGTCCACCCAGTTACGGGTGACGTTTGACGAAACTAAAGTACATAACTCCTTATGTAGGGATCCATGGTGACTTCAGGTCTAAGGACTAATAGTCATACCAATAGCCACATGAGAAAGTATATGACACTCATATAACGATCCATGATACTTTCTCATGGCGGGTCATTCAATATACATTCTCTAATGCATACCCATGTGTCAGCTTGATATCTCTATATCCATGACTTGTGAGATCAAGTCATTGAGCTAGTCTTATTGTATTAACATTGTCCCTGAATGCTAATACTCGACTAGGAATAATTTAGAGTAGTGTTCCTTATATCATCTCACTATCGATTCAACTAATCGATTGATATAGGTATGAACCTTCTACTCAAGGACGCTATTATACTTAGTCTATTTGGCACTAATATAAATAAGTATAATAACCAAACAAATGCCTTTATTAATATACAAGAATATGATATACATGAGTCCATACAATCATCAAATGATTGGCTCTAGGGCTCTAGCTAACAATGGACTCCTATAGGGGCTGACAATATTACAAAAGTTATCAAATATCAATTTCAAAGATCGACTTCCAGGTTAAACATGGCGATATACTAAGCCTTCTTGGGTATGAGATCATCCACCACTTCCTAGACAAATCCTCATAAAGAAATCGGATATTTAACTTCATACAGTAAACTAGGTTTAACTATAGAGACCTCAATAGAAATACATTATCGAAACATGAAATCAAAAAATAAAATCGATAACAAAAACGATAACTAAAATCGATAACCTCTTGTGTTTGGTTTTCCAAGATCTATACAAAAGATGAACTAGTTATGATGCGGAAACTAATAACTAGTTATACCTTTTGTACCTTATAGACCTCTTGATCTTTGTTAGTTAGAGCACTAGAGCCAATCATTTGATGATTGTTGTATGGATTCATTGTATCATATTCTTGTATATAAATAAAGACATTTGGTTTGGTTATTATACTTACTTGTATTGGTGCCAAATAACTAAGTATAATAGCGTCCTTGAGTAGAGGGTTCTTACCTATATCAATCGGTTAGTTGAACCGATAGTGAGATGATATAGGGAACACAACTCTTAATCATTCCTAGTTGAGTATTAACATTTAGGAACAATGTTAATGTCACGAGACTACCATGTAGGTCAACTAGATGACTTGATCTCACAAGTCATGGATATGGAGATATCAAGTTGACACATGGGTATGCATTGGAGAATGTATACTGAATGACCCGCCATGAGAAAGTTGTTGGTTGCTACTCGGAAATCCCAATGGCTCCATTGTACAAAAATTTTGTACGTGATCTGAACCTTTCCGAGCTACCATGTGTTCTTTTAAGTTAAACTTGTATCTCCTACGGAACTTAACACGTTTGATTCCAAGTTTAACTTATATGTTACTTTAGGTTTAGATTTGGATCTCCTGCGAAACTTAACATGTTTGATCCAAATCACCTAGGTTATAAATTCAATTAAATATTAGTTTCCCAACAGAAAATTATGGAAAGAGTTTTATAAAAAATTAGACTCATTCCTATTTCCTTTTAATTTTTTCTTTTTCTTTCCTTTTAATTAATCAATCCGAGATTGATTTATTAATTAAACAACTATTTGTTGATGTTTAATTATTTGACCGGCTCCTTGCTTGGGCACCAAGCAAGGTGGCCGACCACTTATTAAAAGGGAAAGAAAAATTTTTTTTATAAAATTTTAAAAGAAGAAAACTTCTAATAAAATTTTACAAACTCTTTTTTTTTTCTAATGTGGATATTAAAAGGAAAGTTTTAAAATTTAAAACCAAGTTTTAAAATTTAAAACATCTCTAATAATATTTTTTTTTAAAAGAAAGTTTTATAAATTTTACAACTCTCTTTTAAAACCTTGTGGCCTAATTTAAATTAGGAAAATTTTAAAATCTCTCTTTTTACAAATTGTAAATATATGAGAAAATTTTAAAATTCAAAAACAACCTTCCTAATTTAAATATTACGGCCGGCCCCTTTGCCCAAGGCAAGGGCCGACCACTTCTAGAGAATACATGGCCAGTCATTGCTTGGTCACCAAGCAATGAACCGACCCCTTCTTGGACACCAAGATAGGCTTTTCTTTGGATGGACTTGAGGTTTTATTAAGGCTACAACAGGGACCTAGAGGAGAAATTGGTTTTGACCTTCCGATGAGCTTGAGTATCCCGTGCTCGCCTTGAACACACAACTCAAGTTCATCGATAATAACTCATTCCACTAGAGAGTTATTACCGCACTACCGCACCAATCACAAATTACATTATGGGCTCCTTCTTATCATGAGTGTGTTAGTCTCCCTGTGTTTAAGATTACGAATGTCCACTAATTAAGTGAGTTACTGACAATTCATTTAATTAATATCTAGTTCCAAAAGTAGTACCACTCAACTTTATTATCATGTTGGACTAGGTCCACCTGCAGGGTTTAATATGGCAATCCTTATGAGCTCCTCTTGGGGACATTCTCAACCTAGATAACTAGGATACAGATTTCTTCTATAATCAACAACACATATATAAGTAATATCATTTCCCAACTTATCGGCCATATTGATTTATCGAACTAAACCTCACCCTCTGATAAGTCAAAGAAATAAATATTAAATATACATGCTCATTATTATATTAGGATTAAGAGCACACACTTCCATAATAACTAAGATCTAGTTCTTTTACTAAGTCAGTACAAAAAGAACTTACCTAAATGATCCTACTCAATACACTTAAACTGTATCAGTGTAATTTATTAGTCAAGATAAACTAATACTTAATTACACTACGTCTATTCTGATGGTTTGTGTAGGACCGTTGCGGCCGGCTAGGAGGGGTTTGGATAGCCTGTAAAACTCAAAAACAAACCCTCCTCGAACTCTTTAAACTAACACTTGCATATATAAAGTAAGTCGATAAATTAAAAGCATAAAGAGAAAGCGAGGAACAAAAGGTTTACTTTGTTACAACCGATGTGGTTGTTAATCCAAGGAAGATTAAGCTCACTAAAAATCTCCTTCAGGCGGAGAAGTCTCGTACAACAATGTAGCGTAGAAAACAGAAGCTAAACTAGAACAGAAGCGCACAAGTGTTTGGAATTACAATTTAGAGTTCGTTGAAAAGCTTCTGGACCAAGACTATATTTATAGCCTTGGTCGGGGCGCCTGGAAGGGTTCTGGGCGCTCTGGGGGGATAAAACTTATCCCCCAATGTTCAGATCGAGATAAATCTCGATTTGGTCAGCTTTACTGGTCCGGGCGCCCCGGAGCCCAAAGTCAACAGGAGTTGACTTTTTCATCCGGGACCTCTTCTCCGTTTCAGTCCCGCCTCGGTCCGGGTCTTCCGCTCCAGATCCGCTTACTTGGGTGATCTCTGCCATCCGGAATAGGGCTCACCCGAACCCAACTTCCGGTCTTCTCAAGCGTGCTTCCCTCCGGCTTCTCGTCCCTCGGAATTGCCGCGTGTTTCCTTCTCGTCCGTCGGTGTACTCTTCCACTGTGCCTCGTCCCTCGGATGCACAGCGTGCCATCCTTCTCGCTAGCTGCGTCTTCCGCTCGAGTACCTGTGCTCCTAAGCTCCTGCACACTTAGACACAAGGTTAGAAACAACGCAGGACCTAACTTAACTTGTTGATCACACCAAAACAACCTTGGGGTTCCAACAATCTCCCCCTTTTTGGTGTGATCAACCCAAGTTAAGCTAGGGTCAAAACTAGACATAAAATTAAAACAAGTTATTGCAATAATGTGTAACAAGATAGAAAAAATTAAATTTCAAAAAAAATTTTAATTTTTAATTTGTACCTCCCCCTAGACTTATACTTTCCTTCTCCCCCTTTGATCACAAAAAAATGGGGTTCAAAGCAAGATCTAAAGGTTAATATAATGAAAATATATCTCAATGATTTTCAAGGAAAATATTTCCAAGTCAAGGAAAATTTCTAAGTCAAGAAATAACTTTTGAAAAAAACTTCTAAGTATTCATCATCAATAATTAAAAACTTTCTAAGACGAAAAATTTATGCAAGAAAATTTAAGAGAATTGATAACATTAAAAGAAATTTTCTATGCATTTATTTATTTACATATTCTAATGCTTTTATAGAAAATTTTAAATTTCCATTTTAATTTATCATAATTTCTTAACATTGAAGCAAGAAATTTTGAGCATGTAGAAATTTGTGCAAATTGTAACATGTCATTTTCTATTATATTTTGAATTCCTAATTTGTAAAGATATTTCGATAATATAAACTTGATAAAGTTTTTCGACAATACTTCTGATTTGCAAGCTTCGTTCGACAAAATATTTTGTAATTTGCAAAAGTATTTTGACAACATAAATGTGCAACAATCTGTAGATAATAGATTTACTACTCCGAAAAACTCTTTCGATAATATCTCTAATTTGTAAACTTTGTTCGAAAAAATATTTCATAATTTGCAAGATTCTTTTGTCAAATCATTTTACGATTCGAAAAACTCTTTGAACGAGATAATTTATACTTCGGAAAAATTTTTAGATCCGGAAAAAGTTTTTGAAAAATTACTTTGTGATTCGCAAGAATCTTTCGTCAAAACATTTTGTAATTCGAAAAATTCTTTCGATGATTCAATTATTGATTCGCAAAAATCTTCAGGTAATTTGATTAATTGAACCAGTTGTTCAGAGGTTCGAGTCCATATCTTACTTACCTTGTCGGTCGTTGGTTCTCCCCCTGTTGAAATTACTTTCTTCCGAAGATTCTCCCCCTTCATTGATCTCGGGATGTACTTCGGCTGTTGGGGCTGTCTCGGTAATTTCTTCCATCTCGGATTCTGATGATGGCTCGATGTCTATTGAGGGGACGACTTCAATCAGTTTTTCGTAGAGTTTTGAGAACTTTTCCCAAAGTTCTTTTGAGTTGTTGTATTCGCTGATTCTTTTGAGATCTTCATTTGGTATCATGATTAGGAGATGAAATTCTGCCCGTCTGTTTGCCTTCGATTCGTTACGTTGCTTTTTGTTCCAGAGACGTAGATCGAGTCTTTCTCCGTTCGTGTTCTTTGGTTCTTCATAACCAGATTTTAAAATTAAAGAAATACCAAGGTCTGAGTTAAGGTATACCTCCATTTGTTTCTTCCATGAAGAAAACTCCCCCTCGAATGCTGGTGGATATTCGCTAGCTCCGACCATCGTTTTGTTGCTTCAGACGGCGGTTAGTCCTTCTGAGGCGTCTCAGCTCTTATACCACTTGTAGGACCGTTGCGGCCGACTAGGAGGGGGTTGGATAGCTTGTAAAACTCAAAAATAAACCCTCCTCGAACTCTTTAAACTAACACTTGCATATATAAAGTAAGCCGATAAATTAAAAGCATAAAGAGAAAGCGAGGAACAAAAGGTTTACTTGGTTACAACCGATAAGGTTGTTAATCCAAGGAAGATTAAGCTCACTAAAAATCTCCTTCAGGCGGAGAAGCCTCATACATCAATGTAGCGCAGAAAACAGAAGCTAAACTAGAACAGAAGCGCACAAGTGTTTGGAATTACAATTTAGAGTTCGTTGAAAAGCTTCTGGACCAAGACTATATTTATAGCTTTGGTCGGGGCGCCTGGAAGGGTTCCAGGCGCCCTAAGGGGATAAAACTTATCCCCCAACGTTCAGATCGAGATAAATCTTGATCTGGTCAGCTTTACTGGTCCGGGCACCCCGGACCCCGAAAGTCAACATAGTTGACTTTTTCGTCTGGGACCTCTGCTCCGTTTCAGTCCCGCCTCGGTCCGGGTCTTCTGCTCTGGATCCGCTTACTTGCGTGATCTCTGCCATCCGGAATAGGGCTCACCTGAACCCAACTTCCGGTCATCTCGAGCGTGCTTCCCTCCGGCTTCTCGTCCCTCGGAATTGCCGTGTGTTTCCTTCTCGTCCGCCAGCGTACTCATTCGCAGTCTTCGTCCCTCGGTCGTCGACCTTCTTGCTAGCTGTGTCTCTTGCTCCCAGAGCAATCTTTCCGCTCTGGCTTTCATCCCTCGGAACCACCGCGTGCTTCCTTCTCGTCCGCCGGTGTACTCTTCCGCAGCGCCTCGTCCCTCAGATGCACAACGTGCCGTCCTTCTCGCTAGCTGCGTCTTCCGCTCGAGTACCTGTGCTTCTAAGCTCCTGCACACTTAGACACAAGGTTAGAAACAACGCAGGACCTAACTTAACTTCTTGATCACACCAAAACAACCTTGGGGTTCCAACAGTTTGTTCCTTTCCATCTTAGTCGTGAGCAACTGTTTATAATTTATAGAGAACCGACAACATGATCTTCTAAGTGTGACTGCACACTTCATGTTATCTACTATATAAATTAATTGAACAATTCTGCCAGGTTATCTGCTGATGCTATCTTGGCGACGACAACTTCTCCTCGCTTGACGATGTCTCATATCAGGTGGTACTTACGCTCTATATGTTTACTTGCCTTATGGGCTCGTGGTTTCTTTGAGTTTGCAACTGCTCCACTCTTATCACAATAAATTGTGACGATCTTGGGCAAATCAGGAATCACATCTAAGTCCATTAGAAAGTTCCTGAGCCATACAACTTCTTTGGCTGCCTCAGAGGCTGCCACATAATCAGCTTCCATGGTTGAGTCTGAGACGCATTTATGCTTAACACTCCTCCATGCAATGGCTCCACCTCCTAAAGTAAACACATAGCCTGATGTAGACTTACTGTTGTCCCTATCTGATTGGAAGTCCAAATCCGTGTAACCCACAGGGAGTAAATCGTCTGCTTGGTAAACTAACATATAATCTCTAGTCCTTCTCAGGTACTTTAATATATGCTTCACTGTAGTCCAATGTCCTTGTCCAGGGTTACTTTGATATCTGCTAACCATGCCCACGGCAAAATAGATATCAGGTCTCGTACACAATATTGCATATATAAGGCTTCCTACAGCCGAAGCATAAGGAACTGCCTTCATGTCCTCAATCTCCTTTGATATTTTTTGGAGACATCTCTTTAGATAAGGCTACTCCATGCCTAAAAGGTAAGAAACCTTTCTTGGAGTTTTGCATGCTAAAACGAGCAAGGATTGTATCTATATATAAAGCTTGGGATAGGCACAACATTCTTTTCTTGCGATCCCTTATAACTTTGATCCCAAGGATGTGTGCACATTCTCCTAAGTCCTTCATATCAAATTGTTTGGACAACCATACCCTTACGTCTGATAATACCTTGACATTATTGCCAATTAACAAAATATCATCTATGTATAGTACAAGAAATACCACCATGTTTCCATTACACTTCTTGTATACACAAGACTCATCCGGACACTGAATAAATCCATATGAGTGGATTACTTCATTAAACCGGATGTTCCAAGATCTTGAAGCTTGCTTCAGTCCATAAATGGACCGATTAAGCTTGCACACTAGATGCTCTTTGCCCTTTTCAATGAATCCTTCTGGTTACTTCATATGAATGTTTTCTTCAAGACTTCCATTAAGGAAAGCTGTCTTGACATCCATTTGCCAAATCTCATAATCCATATGAGCGGCATGGATAAGAGTATCCGGATAGACTTAAGCATAGCTACCGGCGAAAAGGTCTCCTCATAATCAATTCCCTGTTTCTGAGTGTACCCCTTCGCAACAAGCCTTGCTTTGAAGGTTTCTACCTTTCCATCTGTCCCTCTTTTCCTTTTATAGATCCACTTGCATCCAATGGCTTTTATACCATCAGGTGGTTCTATAAGCTCCTAGACGTTATTAGAATACATAAATTCTATTTCGGAATTCATTGCCTTTTGCCAAGATACTGCATCTATATCTTGGAGTGCTTCATCATATGTCCGGGGATCTGGTTCATGTTTGCTTGGGATCAAGTCCGAAGACTCACCCAAAAACATGAAACTCTCGGGCTGCTTACAACCCTCCCACTACGACGAGGCACTGTCTGTGGTTGTGTATTATGTGTGACACGTGTTGCAGTCTCTTGTGGTACTTCATCTTGTACTGTTGGTAGTGAAGTAGACGTGTCCTCTCTAAGTTCTTCTAGAACAATTTTACTACTGGGCTTGTGATCCATTATATAGTCTTCTTCTAAAAACTGGGCATTGGTGCTAACAATGACCTTCTGGTCTTTAGGACTATAAAATAAACCGCCTTTCGTTCCTCTGGGATACCCCACAAACATACGAACTTCTGTACGAGATTCTAACTTATCAGCATCTTGTTTCAGCACATATGCTGGACTACCCAAAATCCGAATATGTCTTAGACTGTGTTTTCGCTCATTCCATAATTCTGTGGGAGTAGAAGATACTGATTTAGAAGGTACTAAGTTCAGAATGTGCACTGCCGTTTTCAGAGCGTATCCCCAAAATGAATTTGGTAATTCTGAATAACTCATCATCGATCTAACCATCTCCATAAGAGTCATATTCCTTCGTTCTGCCACACCATTCTGTTGGGGTGTATCAGGTAGCGGACAATTGGGATTGAATCCCAGCCTCTGATAAGTATTTCCTAAACTCTCCTAAGAGGTATTCGCCACCACGATCAGACCGTAGTGTCTTGATACTTTTACCTAGACGTTTCTCCACATCAGCCTTGTACTCTTTGAACTTATCAAAGCACTCAGACTTGCGGCGCATTAGGTAAATGTATCCATATCTTGAATAATCGTCTATAAAAGAGACAAAATATTCAAAGCCACCTCTAGCCTGGATAGACATAGGACCACACAAATCAGAATGAACCAATTCTAACGCTTCTTTGGCTCTATACCCCTTGGCCTTAAAAGGTCTCTTGGTCATCTTATTTTCCAAGCAGGATTCACACGTTGGAAGTTTTCCAACTCTAATGGACCCAAGAGTCCATCGGCTACAAGCCTTTGAATCCTACTTAAGTTAATATGACCAAGCCTTAGATGCCAAAGATGTGTTTGGTTCATTTCCGAAGGTTCTTTTCTCTAATTAGAGTTAGAAGATGTGTTATTAATTTCCATATTTTGCTTTATGAGAGAAATTAGATTTAAAGTATATAAATTGCCAACCAATGCACTAGAACAGATAATCACTTTATTTCTCTTT
This sequence comes from Zingiber officinale, assembly GCF_018446385.1. Taxonomy (NCBI): domain Eukaryota; kingdom Viridiplantae; phylum Streptophyta; class Magnoliopsida; order Zingiberales; family Zingiberaceae; genus Zingiber; species Zingiber officinale. The sequence continues at coordinate 54,442,434 of NC_056006.1, read as the reverse complement.
ATAACCACATTGTTACTAAAGGAAACTGAATATCCATCCAAATACAGTTTAGAAACTGAAATTAAATTCTTTCTAAAACTGGGTACATAAAGACAATTCCTTAAAACCAATTTCCTATTCCTATCAAATGATAAGTAGAAGTCTCTCACTGCAACAGCCGCCACCTTACTAGCATTGCCCATGTAGACAGTTATCTCTCTATCAAATAGTCGCCGGGTTTCCTGGAACCCCTGCAAAGAATTGCAGACATGATCAGTGGCTCCCGTATCTACACACCAGGTGCTGGTAGATAACACCGCTAAACATGTTTCAACTACTAGAGTATGAGATATACCTTCATTGTTCTGTTTCCTACGAGGACAGTCCGCCTTCCAATGTCCAGTCTGCTTGCAAATAAAGCACTTGCCCTTCGGCTTCTTTATTCCAGCTTTTTGTCCTGCACCTTGAGGTTTATTCACCTTCTTTGCTGAGCCATTTTGTTTCTTCTTCTTCTTGCCTTTCGGTTTAGAAGTAGAACCATTTTCAGCATAGTGAATTTGAGAATTTTGATGAAACAACCCTTCGGCTGTCTGAAGTTATGTCAGAAGTTCCGCCAATGAATACATCCTTTTATTCATATTATAGTTCAGGCGAAAATGGTCAAAACTTCTGGGCAGCGTTTGGAGGATGATATCGACCTGGGTTTCCCCATCAATTTCCCCTCCAAGAACTTGTATTTCGTTTAAGTAAGCCATCATCTTGAGAATATGATCCCTCATGGGAGTCCCCTCAGTCATGGTGGCTGTCATCAGTTTTCTCATTGCCTCTTGCCTAGCAGCCCGATTCTGATGTCCAAAGAGTTCCTTGAGATTGTTCATTATATCATAGGTTGTTAGTAAGTCCTGATCCTGATGTTGCAATACATTTGACATCGAAGCCAAGATGTAACACCGCACCATCTCATCAGCTTTTACCCATTTACTATGATACTGAATCTCCTCTAGGGTAGAATCATTGCTAGGTGTTTCTGGGCATTCCTCTGACAGTACAAACTTATAGCCTTCAGCAGTTAAAACAATGCCCAGGTTTCTTTTCCAATCTATATAGTTGAGACTAGTAAGTCTGTTTTCTTTTAGAATAATGGCCAGTGGGTTGAAAGTCATCCTAAGAATCACAAAATAAATTTTGGTCAGAACTCTAAATTTAGAATAATATTGATTCCTCAATCAATACTATTTTAAATTAACCAACACCTTAAAACACCATGAATTTTGTATGCCATGATAGTGTGGACGTATACAAATTCAACATTTGTAAAAGGAGGGTATATCCCATTAATTTTATTATCTTGTCAACCTAACTTTTTGACAAATAAAATTAATAGTTGGTTTCCTTCGGTCACACAAATAATAGTAGTGACTCCGATGGGGAGGATACTATTAGACGTGCCTAAGTGTATACCATTACTTGACACTAAGTCCATTAATAAGATTGTGCCCCTTCCGATGGGGAAGATCACACGCTCTTAATTAATTTCCTATAGTCATCCAAAATGAAAGTTTGGTCTAGTGATCCGCAAACAAACTCATCCGATATGGAGGAAGACACTTAGAGCCAACGCGAAAGTTTGTTTGCATCACTTACAAACCAGTAATGGAGATCGTGGAATTCACTAAAATAAATCCCTCTCCCACTTAGTTATTTAAAGTGAGGAATTTTGATGATGCTAGCCTACTAAATATGTACACTAACATTCACACACAGCACAATATAAAAGCAATAAATAGAAAAACTAATTTTCAACTATTATGGCTTTTATCTATTGTTGTCCTCCGTGTGTCTTCATCCCTAGCTACTGCCATCTTTGGCCACCGCCACCGGGTCTAGTTGTCGCATCCATCTTGCTCCTTGTTCCGCTGCGCCACTCTGATCCTCAAAAGGTTCCACGCCTTGCAAGATTTGATTCGCGACATAAATAGAATTTTACATTTTTCGATCCTATATTCCTCAAAGGAATGTACATGTAAGCTAGATCGAACATAAAATAAAATTTACATCCATCGATCCTATATTCCATAAAAGGAATGTATATGTATCTAGATCAAAAAATAAAATTCTAATAAAACTAAATACAGCTCCTACTGTATTTTATAATATAATCATGCACACATAATAAATGCCCTTGACATGTCCAAGGGTCCAATCACACACATAATAACTATAAGCCATAATAGTTGGATCCAACATCCACAAAGTTAACACATCCTACTATTAACCTGCCTAAATTATGTATGACATGTGCATAATTAAACTAATACCAAATACAAAGAGGCAAAACCCTAGCTCTGATACCAATTGTTGGTTGCTACTCGAAAATCCCAATGGCTCCACTGTACAAAAATTTTGTACGTGATCTAAACCTTTCCTAGCTACCATGTGTTCTTTTAAGTTAAACTTGTATCTCTTGCGGAACTTAACACGTTTGATTCCAAGTTTAACTTATATGTTCCTTTAGGTTTAGATTTGGATCTCCTGCAGAACTTAACACGTTTGATCCAAATCACCTAGGTTATAAATCAATTAAATATTAGTTTCCCAACGGAAAATTATGGAAAGAGTTTTATAAAAAATTAGACTCATTCCTATTTCCTTTTAATTTTTTCTTTTTCTTTCCTTTTAATTAATCAATCCTAGATTGATTTATTAATTAAACAACTATTTATTGATGTTTAATTATTTGACCGGCCCCTTGCTTGGGCACCAAGCAAGGTGGTCGGCCACTTATTAAAAGGGAAAGAAATTTTTTTTATAAAATTTTAAAAGAAGAAAACTTCTAATAAAATTTTACAAACTCTTTTTTTTTTCTAATGTGGATATTAAAAGGAAAGTTTTAAAATTTAAAACCAAGTTTTAAAATTTAAAACATCTCTAATAATATTTCTTTTTAAAAGAAAGTTTTATAAATTTTACAACTCTCTTTTAAAACCTTGTGCCCTAATTTAAATTAAGAAAATTTTAAAATCTTTCTTTTTACAAATTGTAAATATCTGAGGAAATTTTAAAATTCAAAAACAACCTTCCTAATTTAAATATTGCGGCTGGCCCCCTTGTCAAAGGCAAGGGTCGGCCACTTCTAGAGAATACGTGGCCGGCCATTGCTTGGTCACCAAGCAATGAACCGGGCCCTTCTTGGACACCAAGATAGGCTTTTCTTTGGATGGACTTGAGGCTTTATTGAGGCTACAACAAGGACCTAGAGGAGAAATTGGTTTTGGCCTTCCGATGAGCTTGAGTATCCAGTGCTCGCCCCGAACACACAACTCAAGTTCATCGATAATAACTCATTCCACTAGAGAGTTATTACCGCACTACCGCACCAATCCCAAATTACATTATGGGTTCCTTCTTATCATGAGTGTGTTAGTCTCCCAGTGTTTAAGATTACGAATGTCCACTAATTAAGTGAGTTACTGACAAATCATTTAATTAATATCTAGCTCCAAGAGTAGTACCACTCAACTTTATTGTCATGTTGGACTAGGTCCACCTGCAGGGTTTAACATGGTAATCCTTATGAGCTCCTCTTGGGGACATTCTCAACCTAGATAACTAGGACACAGGTTCCTTCTATAATCAACAACACATATATAAGTAATATCATTTCCTAACTTATCGGGCATATTGATTTATCGAGCTAAACCTCACCCTTTGATAAGTCAAAGAAATAAATATTAAATATACATGTTATTATATTAGGATTAAGAGCACACACTTCCATAATAACTAAGGTCTACTTCTTTTACTAAGTCTGTAGAAAAAGAACTTACCTAAATGATCCTACTCAATACACTTAAAGTGAATCAGTGTAATTTATTAGTCAAGATAAACTAATACTTAATTACACTACGTCTATTCTGATGGTTTGTTCCTTTCCATTTTAGTCGTGAGCAACTGTTTATAATTTATAGAGAACCAACAACATGATCTTCTAAGTGTGACTCCACACTTCATGTTATCTACTATATAAATTAATTGAATAATTACATTTAACAAATAAATGTAAACATTTGACCAATGTGATTCTTTATTTCAAAATAAATGTGTACAAAAGCTAAACTTTTAAGTATACACTCCAACAAAAGTATCATGGATCGTTATATGAGTATTATATACTTTCTCATGTGGCTATTAGTATGATTACTAGTCCTTGGACCTGAAGTCACCACGGTTCCCTACATAAGGAGTTGCGTACTTTGGCTTCGTCAAACGTCACCCGTAACTGGGTGGACTATAAAGGCGATTACTGGGTATGTAACAAATTATGCGGAGGGATGTGAGTGATGTAGATGGGATCTATCCCTCCTATATGACGGGAGTGCCATCGATATTCTTGATAGAGTGAGACCACTAAGTGCATGGCCATGCCCAAATGAGTCAATTTGAGATATTGGGCTCATTTGATTGAGTGAGTCTACTTGGAGTTCAAGATTTAGATTGATTAGAGGATGACATGGTCTATGCCTCATATTGATCAATCTAGATGTCAAGAATAGAAGGACAATTTCATATATTGTGAGCAGTCGCAATTAGTAGTCACAAGTTGATGTTGGATCTCAACATTCTTGTAACTTGGGTAGTAATGATGTGTTGCTAGATACCGCTCATTACTTATTCTTCTAAATTGGTTTAGGAGCATTGCCAATGTTACAAGAACCTATAGGATCACACACAAAGGACAATTAGATGGAGATTAGGTTCATGTGATGAACCAAATTGGATTAAGAGTAATCCAAATTGTGCTACTTGAGTTGGACTCAATTTGGTTCATGTATTAAGTGAGTCTAATTTGGACATAGACTCATTTAATTAATTTAATTCAATGAATAGAGATTCGTTAAATTAAAATTGACTTGAACCAATGGTTAGATTATATCAACCAAGGGAGAGAAGTGTTCAAGTTTGACTTAACATAAGTAGGAAGATGAAGGGTTAAGTTTTGACTTGACTTTGACTTGACTAATGCCATATCATCAAGGCTTCTTCATTTGGTCAAGTTTGACTTGACCAAATGGCACCTCATGGGAGTTACCAAGAGTGGTGACTCTTGATATTCCATGTGGGTTACAAGCCTTGAAGTGGCCGGCCACTTAAAGGGGAAATTTAGTGCATTTTGTGTGCTAATTGATTTCATCTTCTTCCTCCTCTCAAGCTCTCATCTTCTTATCCCTCTCCTCCACCTCCTTGGCCGAAACTTCTAAGGGTGCTAGCACACCTTTTAGTTGTTTTTTTCCATCATTTGTTCGTGTGGATACACATAGAGGAGTATCTACTTTGATACTCTCGAGATCCGGCGAACCTTGGACGAGCGGGATACGCGAAGGGCATCGCATCAAGGGTAAACTCTTTTCCTTTGTAGATCTAGTGTAGATCTAGGTTAGAAAACTCATACTTGAAGTTTTATGAAATTTTATCCTTCGCACGGATCCGGTGGCGGGGGTTTCGGGGTTTCCGCAACGCAAAAAGCGATTTTTGCGACCCGAAAAATCCAACAGTGGTATCAGAGCTACGTGCGAAGCGAGTATGAGTTTTAATTTGCATTTTTATGAAAATTACAGATCTGTAACTTTCTATAAAATTATGATTTTTGGTATTTTTATGGGTATTTTTCTCGTTAAAGCGAAGCACAAGTGTTTAGACACTTGTAGGCTTCGACTACCGAGAAGATTTTTCCAAAACGGCAAGGTTTCACCCAAAATCATTTTGGGACAGAGGACTAAGGTGCTGTAGGATCACTTAGGAACACTCGCGATGGTTATATCGCGGGTAGGGGCGCTGCCCCTGACCCTGCAAGGGGCTTCGTTCCGCGATTGCGCCCGAAAATCGCTAAACGGAACCGTCGGGAATTTTTACTCATAAAAATTATAATAAAAAAATACCAAAATTTATAGAAATTGCATAATTTAGAATTATGTATTATTTTGTTATGGTCATGACCCAAAAGACCCAATTAGATTGAAAAATTGTGTTGTAATTCATAATATGGCCTGCATGCCATTTTGTGTTTGTGCGTGTTGTACTTGATTCATGACCAGCCCGTCGTGCCTTCCTCTATTTTATATTTCATGTTGTAAATTACTTTAGACTCGAATGTAACTCGAGTTTCACTTTTGTAATGTACAAAATGGAGCGGTGGAAGGTCCACTCGAGACAGAGTTACGAAAAGGGCGCGAGCAACATAAGGTGGTCAAAGGGAGGAGCTTGAGAAGCTGTTAACCTTAGGTTGACCATCCGATCTTCTCATTGGCTTGAGAATATTATAGTAGGGCCATTTAAAATACCGAAAATAGGCGAATATTAGTAAGGGAATTTTCCGGAATTTTTGGAGATTTTTTGGGAATTTTTCGAAACTCGTATGGACGAGTTTACGGGGATAAAAACGAGGCCCCGGGAAAGCCTATTTAGGCTACCCATTTAAGTGAGGAAATGTTTTTTTTCTTAATTCCTTTTTCCTTTTATTTTACTTTCTTTTCTTATTTTCTTTCCTCCCTTTTTCTCCTCCGCGTGTTTGAGTTCCTCCCCCAACCCCCGACGTCGATTCCCCTCATCCTTCTTCTTTGCCCTAACCACTCTTCCCAATCGGCGTTGCAAAACCGCCACACTCCTCGCGATTAAACCCATCTACCAAGCTTCTCCCTCACGCGAACTCTTGTTTCTTCTCTCGATTTCTGCTCTGAGTTTTTCCTCATCGCGCTGATCAGTGACCATTGGACTCGACGCCGACGATTGCCAAGGGTTCCCTCACCAAGCCGTCGCCCCTCGCTGTAGGGATTCCACGACCGACGCCGCTCCGATCTCCAGCGCCATTGATAGCCGGTTGCCGCATCTCCTCTGCCCTAGCATCGGTGATCGAGCCTCCTTTCCTCTCCTCGCGGACACCTGGAGCCGTCGGAAATCGAGCATCCGAACCCTAGGTTGGGTCCCTGTGCGCCGGCCGAAGTTTCCCTTCCTCGTGCCTCTGATATGAAGCGATTATTGCCTTGTTTCTGCTCTGTGCGCCGCCGCGGTTTCCTCAGCCCTAGTGCCGACACAAGGAATTGGGTAAGACATTTCAATTTTGGTAATAGGTTTGTTGAGGTTTGGATGCGAAGTGTGTTCATTAATTGAGGATTTAGATTACACTCTAGTAATTGGAAACTAGTGAGAGTAATTGATGGAGAGCTTCTCTTCAATTCAGCAGCCTCTAGTTTCTTCACTGAACGATTACAGTGTTGCATTGAGGTGAGAAGTGTATAAATTTGGATTCGTACTAAATTAAATCCATTGTTTCGTTTGCTGCATTGGATTGATTATGGTTCTAAGATTTAAAGTGTTAATTGTGAACAGGGGGTTCACTCATTTACAGGATTGAGGCTGTTAATCTGTGCAGCTTGAGTGGTGAGTGATTTGTTGTTTAGTTTCAGGTGATGGATCAGGATTTGAGTCCTATGCTCAAAGGTTAATGTGTTGATTTTGATGCAAGGTGCGGATTTGGGAAATCAACAACTTCACCCAGCCAGGTTGCAATGATCGACATCATACTTTTCGGCTGTGAGTCATCAGTGGTGGTGTGAATTAGGGTAAGGATTAGGTGTTTTTAAATACTTGTTGTAGATCATGTTCCGAATTGGAGGATTTGGTTAGACGATCATGTGTATGTTCATTAGGTTTATGTGTTTTTGAAATTAGGGTTTTGCCCTAATTTAGGGTTAAAGAATTTATTTAGCTATTTATAGGAATTTAGCTAAATAATCATATATCTATTGGATACAGGACTTTGACGCGAGACGAGTATCTCGATGTCGGATTTGGACATTTCAATTGGAGGCGGGTACTTCTGACTTTATGTCGTTTGATATGCATAGTAGTGAATTTAACAAATTGCAATAATTATGTTTCTTATCTGTTTCAGTTAGTCACTACCCAATACTTGTTACATGCTTGGTTGATACTTGTTTTGCATCTAATGTTATTCCTTACCTGCTTATACATGATTATAGGGGGTAGTGATATACCAAGATTCATCATGTTCAGGACCTAGGTTTTATACCTTGTCTTATCTGTGTACCTTTGATTTGATTCATTGACCTAAGGTGCACCTTCTATATATATATGGATTAGCTCAGGATATTTCCATGGTTAGTCTCATGCACTATTCGCATGATTGCATGCTGTGCGATAGTTCGCTTCATTATTGTTGAGCACATCGCCAGTTATATGGATCTGCACACACCACCACTCATGGGTTAGTGGTCGATACAGGCAGAGTGTGTTGTAGCAGGGACTTTGTTTGGTTTCATTGGTCCGCTCATGGGTAGTGTGACACAGCGTGGTAGCCGGCAAAGATTCCTCCCCGTCATCGTGTACCGGGAGTTGAGAGCATTGCGCTCCCCCATTTATGATTTGGGGTAGGAGGATAGGTGTACTCTGACAGCATTCCGTCCACTCGGTCACTCATCAAGAGCAGTGACGACAGAGTGCACGGTTGTCACAGCCCTACCATCTCTGTCTCACTATTGTGTGTGAGATGGTTGACTGGTGTCAGGGGTGACCAGGACGCATCATTGGCATCATACGCATTGATGCATCTATTTCTTGTGATTATGTTTGCTGCATTTATTTGCTACATTATGGTTGGATGGTCATGCTTGACATGCATACAGGATTTCTATACCTCTCGGACTGTTTATCCTTGTACCAGGTCCTGGTTAGTACAGTTTTCTCCTGTTTACTACAATTGCATTTTATCCTCTTATATCAGGAGTCTGTACGCATGATTAGTGCTAGATGTTATTTCTCTACTATGTATATCAGTTGTTACCCGCTGAGGAGTTGACTCACCCCGTGGATATTGACTATTTTTAGGTTGATTCTGTCAGGAGAGAGTTCCAGTTGCTAGTCCCCTGCAGCCACGAGGCTGTTTATTTATCTTTTGGCTTTATGTGCTAGACTATGTTTTGAACTTGTTATGTTTTGAATACTTTAGATTTCTGTATGGATTGCTTTATTTAGTCGATGACTTTCATTCGGATTTGTTTTACTACATGCCTGCCTAGACGGCAGAAGAGGTGAGTGGATTTATTCCGTTGGATTTGTGCTTTATGGATCTAGTGGAGTAGGGTTGTTTTCGAGTCATCGTATTTATGTTCTGTTTGTTTACTACTAAACTGCGTGGTTGTGTCAGCTAGAGGTTGAAAATTTTATATAAACTGCGTGGATGGTGTGCTTGTTTGCTTATTATTATTGTTATTATTCCAGCCGTATGTGGCTGAGGTATATGGTGATGTAGTAAAGTTTCAGATTGTCAGCTGTACAGGGGAGATGTTGTCGAAATTTCTTCGGACAGGGACTCCTCCGGGGCGTGACAATTTAGTGGTATCAGAGCAGGTTTACGATACTTGCTATGTGTTCTGGATTTTCAAGATTTATCTGATAACAATTTATTTTGTATCAGAGCACAGTTATATGATTCTTTGTTTTCGTATTTTGGATATTTGGGATAACCTGAGACCAATTTATTGGTATCAGAGCGCCAAGTTTGGCGATACTTGTTTTGATTTTCGTGTTACGGATTTTCGAGATTTAACTGATACCAATTTAATGGTATCAGAGCGGGTTAAGATACCTGCTTTTGGTGTTCTGGATATTTGGATATCTATTTCAGTTTGTACGGATTTTCGTTATGGTTATATTTCAGACTTCCGTTTCGGATTGGTATCGATTCTTGGTGATTTACTCGTTCAGAATTTCGAGGTCAGTATGGGGACTGGACAGCGATAGAACTGTAGGACCGTTAGATTCGATAGAGGGGGGGGGTGAATATCGATTCGAAAAAGACGAGTATAAACGCAGCGGAAAAATAAAGTAGACACAGATGTTTTTACTTCGTTCGGAGCCTGTGACGACTCCTACTCGAAGGCCCGTGGTCCTTGACCACTTTCGTTGGGCAATCACTAACAAGTCGAAATATGATTACAGAATAAGTACAGGAAATGCTAGTAATAATAAAGTAATACCGACAAAGAAAAATTAAATAAACACCGGAGGAGCACTTTTGTTGGAGCGTTGTTGACGTCGCACTTGAACGTCGAGCAGCAAGACCAGCAGTAGAAGAGTTCTCAGTAAAAATTGATTTCTGAAGCTCCTGCCTGGGGCTTCTTTTATATGCTGTTCCGGACGCCAGTGTGACGTAATCGCTCAAACCAAGATGCTCCACGTAGCGATGACTTGGTGGATAAAATTCGCGGATCCCCGGGCTCCGGACCTCTGGCGCCGGATCCTCGGGCGCCGGACCCTTGTTCCGAAAGACTCCTTTTCGCAAAACAAAGTTAGTCCGAGGCAAATATACATCTTGTAAATTAAAGTTCAACAGATGGATAAAGAGAGTATGACTTAGATTCCGTCTTTCCGAGACCGAATCTAGTCACGATCTCGACTTAGACATCCGAAATGGATCTAAGCCGGATCGACGCCTAATGTCCCCTTCCCTCACAGTCACTCCCCTCCGTGACTTACCTCACTTACCGCCGGTCGGCCCGGCCGTCTAGACTTCTCAAGCATCCGGTCGGCCGTCGACCGCTTGGACTTCTCGCCAGTATCCACCTAGCTGGACTTCTCGCCAGCGTCCGGTCAGCCCGTCGACCGCTTGGTCTTCTCGCCCGATCAGCCCGTCGACCTAGCTGGACTTCTCCTGCACACTCGATCAAAGTGTCAGACAACAACAAGACTAACTTAACCTATTTGTCATTCATCAAAACCTAGGTTAAATCGTTAGTGCTAACCGCACCAACAATCTCTCCCTTTTTGATGGAATGACAACCTGGTTAAGTTAGTGAAAGCATATGCAAGAAACAACATGCATTTGTGTGGTTTTAAAGTTAGTTTGTGTTTTCAAATTGGTTTAGCTAACTTAACCACCTAACCCTCCTCCCCCTTTGGCATTCATCAAAAAATGAACAAAGGTAAATAATCATAGTGAAGAGTTACTGTAACAGGTAATCAAATTTTGAAAGATATCTAAGTTTGGTTCAAAATTTGAAAGATAAAAGTGCAATTTTTAACACCAAGTCAAAAAATAGTCAAGTTGACTTGGGGGAGACAGGTTGAGTTTTGAAAAGTATAAATTTAAGGTTAATCAAGTTTAACTCTCAAGCGTGTGGAAATTTTCAAAATAGGTTTTTCAAATTTACTTTTTATGTTTAAGTAACATCTACTTTTCAAAAAGGTAAATTTTTCAACTTCGATTTTTCAAAACAAAGCAAAAATTAAATAATTTTTCAAGAAATAAAATTTTTGCCAAAATTAATTTTTAAGGCTAATTTGATAAAGGCTAAATTTGGAAATAGTTAATTTTTCAAATCAGGTTTGAAAATTGGGTGGGATTAAACTTTCACATTTTTCAAATACTTAGTTAAATTTAAATTTTGTAAATCAATGTTCAAACATAGGTTAGGTTTTAAAAGGCATTTTTCAAACACACAAAATTTGAGTTAATTCTCCCCCTGAACTTGATATTTAACTTTAACCAGCTGTCTAACCAATTAGGTACTAACTAGCTATCAGAAGATAGTAGCTTTCACATGGTTAGTCAGATTAAGTTGATTACAAGCAGTCAGTTTTTTTGACTTGACTGATTAACTTTAATCTGATTAATATCTGAGTTGTATTTAACGTCCAGACTTATGTTGATGCACTGAAATAAGCATCTTAAGTCCAGACAGTTGGCCTATGCATCTCACCCCTTTCTATGTTTGTCAAACACAAGCAAGGTAAACCTAGGGTGTTGGTGAGATGCTCAAAAACTAGTCCTATGGGTACATGCTTTCTAAGGATTCAAAACTAGTCTAAGGCAAAAACTGTTTTTGAAAATCTAAAAATGGAAGGTTTGAAAACAAATAAATTTGACTTATAATTTGGTAAAATCATTTTTGAAAGATCCTAGTCTATTAAGCACATCCCTAATTTTCGTCGTAAGTTGCTAAATTCACTTTCAGGGAGAGGTTTTGTAAAAATGTCAGCTAAATTTGATTTGGACTCAATGTACTTGAGTTCAATATCGCCTTTAGTAACATGATCCCTGATGAAGTGATGTCTAATTTCAATATGTTTGGTTCTTGAATGATGCACAGGATTCTTGGTTAAGTTAATTGAACTTATATTGTCAATTAATACTTTTACATTTGTGATATTTAAGTTGAAATCTTTTAGAGTATGCATCATCCATAATATTTGTGCAACACATTCGCCTATAGCTATGTATTCTGACTCAGTTGTAGACAGAGCAACACAATGTTGCTTTCTACTAAACCAGCTAACAAGTGATGCACCTAATAATTGGCATCCACCACTTGTGCTTTTGCGGTCTAATTTGCATCCAGCATAATCTGAGTCAGAATACCCTATTAGTTCAAAATTATTTGTCCTAGGATACCAGATTCCTACATTTGTTGTTCCTTTAAGATATCTAAAAATTCTTTTAACCTGTGTCAAATGAGATTCCTTAGCACAAGTTTGGTATCTAGCACACATACTAACTGCAAATAAAATATCAAGTACAGTAGGCTACCTATTGCACTTCTATAATATTTTAAATCAATTGGTTTTCCATTTGGGTCACTATCTAAGATTGTGTTTACAGCAATCGGTGTTTTTATTTCTTTTGTATTTTCCATTCCGAATTTTTTAAGTAATTCTTTGGTGTACTTATGTTGAGAAATATAGTTTTCTTCATTTGTCTGTTTGATTTGTAATCCTAAGAAATAGGTTAGTTTTCCCACTAAGCTCATTTCAAATTCTTTTTCCATTAGATTAATAAATTCTTCTAAAAATTCTGAATTTGTTGAGCCTGCATTAATTTAATTTTTAAGTTTAAAATTAAAATTTTGAAAATAATTTTTAAGTTTAAAATTAATTTAAGTTTAAAATTAATTTAAGTTTAAAATTTTAAAATTAATTTTTAAGCCTTATTCATCTCACCCGATCTATATTATCAATCAGGGAATCCTATGATTTTGTGAGATGAAATTGGTTTGATTACAGAGTTTTGGTTTAACTTGTGTTAGATTCAGACTTAGCTTTGGTTTCCACAAATAGGCATTCTTCGGATAAACTTCTAAGCTTGGTGAGTCACAAGGACATCATTAGAAGTAACCAACCTTTCGAGGTTTTCCGAATAGTCCTATCCACGGAACTTAGTACTAAATCTTGGTCTAATTGGTTAGGATTCGTTTAAGGGTAGCTTCGGTCAGTTCCACTTGGCCAAATGCACCAGATCGAAACCATATCTTTCTAGACATGCGATGCCCAAGTTTCCCTAATGTACTATCATCCAAAAATTTTACCAATACCATGATTCAAGTTAAACTTGGTCTCTTTTTAACTAATCCTAATTACCCTGCCGGGTTGGTAAATTTTGGGTTACCCAATCGGGTAAGTTAGTTTTGGAGGTGCCAGCTATTCTGGAGCCTCCCCCTGAATTATTGACTTTTAATAAATTTTGATTTTAGGCTTGTGTCGATTCTTTTTATAGTTATGATTAACTTGTTGATAATTTTGTTGATTTTCAAACTGTTTAGATTTTGAATTTGATTTAGGTTTGTATTTTGGATTTTGGTTTGGTTTATTCGATTTTATATAATGTATTTTTTCTTTAGGTATATAATATTGATTAAGTCCTACTTGCGTGGTCAGACACGCTTTCGGAACCCAAGCTAAATTGGTTGATTTGTATTGGGTTATTAATGAGTTGAAAGTTTTATTTGAATTCGACTTATATCCTAGTCCGGTTTTATTATAACATGCTTTTTGATTATTTAGGATTAAGTCTAGATTTTTTGATCTTGTTCTAAATTTTTCTAGCATTTCTTTTAAATTTTTAACATCATTTTTTAACGATAAATTCTCCTCCTCAAGTGTTAGATCTTGAGTTGGATTTGAATTTTTTAATTGTTCCTTGAGGTTTTGATTTTCCTCAAGAAGTAATTTGTTTTCATTTTCTACTTTGGTTAATTTACTATTTAAACAAGAAATGATTCTAAAAAACTTTTTGTTTAAATTAAAATATACCTCATTCGAGCCTTCGGAAATGAGTACGGACTCGTGGCTTGTTTCGGGTTCAGACCTGTCTTCATCTGCCGACTCATTTTCAGTTTCGGCTCGTGGGCCATCAGTGGCTGCTCTTCTTCCTCTGATTCGTCCGAGGAGTCGTCCCACGTTGCTTTGAGTGCTTTCTTTTTGTTGGCTTTGGTTTGTCGAACTTTAGTTTTGGGCATTCGTTCTTGTAATGTTCCTTTTTGTTGCAGCCGTAGCAAGTCACGTTCTTTTGTTCTGAGGGAGAGCTGATCTTTTGAAGATCCTTTTTGCTGAAGCTCCTCTTTCTCCTGGTGAACATTTTTCTTACCAAGTTCACCAGGCGTTCTTCGTTTTCGGAGTCTTGGTCAGATTCTTCTTCAAATTCAGGCTTGCTTTTCTTTTCTTTGGAGGACCCTGCAAATAGAGCTATACCTTTCTCGGCTCCAGCATTAGTTTGTTCGTGTAATTCTAATTCACAGAAAAGCTCATCTAATTTTAAGTTAGAAAGATTCTTAGAAATTTTGTAGGCATCCACTATTGATGCCCACAAACTATTACGTGGAAAGGCGTTTAATGCGTACCTTATTAAGTCTCTGTTCTCCATCTAGTGGCCTATCGCATGGAGCCCGTTGAGGATGTCCTTGATCCTCGCGTGTAGTTGATTCGCCGTTTCACCTTCCTGTATTTTTATATTAAAAATTTTATTTAAGAGAAGGTCTCGTTTTGTTACCTTGGTGTCGCTCGTTCCCTCGTGCAGCTCGATCAACTTGTCCCATAGCTCTTTAGCGTTTTTGTGTGGACCGACTCTGTTCAGTTCTTCTCTTGTCAATCCGCATTGTAGAGTGTTGATCGCCTTATTTTCTGTTGATGCTTTTTTCTTGAGATCTGCTGTCCAGTCTTCAGGATCCACTAGATTCCCGGCGTTGTCCACTGGAATTTTGTAGGGTCTCGTGATGCTCATCTACTGGTCGAAGTTTGTTTTGAGGTAGACCTCCATGCGCTTCTTCCAGTAAGGGAAGTCGTCCCCGTTGAAGAGTGGAGGTCGCACTGTGCTGAATCCTTCTTGTTGGGACATTCTGTGCACAGGTAAATAACCAAAAAAAAACCCAAGACTTGGTCTTGGATTAGTAGTGCGGGAAGAGAAAAATAGAAAGGAATCTAGATTCGTGTTGCACTAATTTAAATTGATTAGAGAAATATTAAGTTAATGAAACAACAGTTTTAAAGTTAATTTAAAAAAAATTCACCCCCTGTCTGATTGGTGGTTGCACCAAATCAGAGCGGTACCTGCTCTGATACCACTTGTAGGACCGTTAGATTCGATAGAGGGGGGGGTGAATATCGATTCGAAAAAGACGAGTATAAACGCAGCGGAAAAATAAAGTAGACACGGATGTTTTTACTTCGTTCGGAGCCTGTGATACTCGAAGGCCCGTGGTCCTTGACCACTTCGTTGGGCAATCACTAACAAGTCGAAATATGATTACAGAATAAGTACAGGAAATGCTAGTAATAATAAAGCAATACCGACAAAGAAAAATTAAATAAACACCGAGGAGCACTTTTGTCGGAGCGTTGTTGACGTCGCACTTGAGCGTCGGCGGCAAGACTAGCGATGAAGAGTTCTCAAAATTGATTTACGAAGCTCCTGGGCTTCTTTTATATCGGCGCTGGATCCCTTCGGGCACACGAGTGTGACGAACTGATCAAACCAAGATGCTCACGTGGCGATGACTTGGCTGGATAAAATTCGCCTTCCGGGCGCCCGGACCTCCGGGCCCCCGGATCCCCTCCCACCTTGTTCCAGAAAGACTCCTTTTTCCTGCAAAACAAAGTTAGTCCGAGGCAAATATACATCTTGTAAAACAAATTGTTAGCACAGTTAAAGTTCAACAGATGGATAAAGAGAGTATGACTTAGATTCCGTCTTTCCGAGACCGGAATCTAGTCACGATCTCGACTTACCTTCCCGGGAACGCGTCCTCACAGTCACTCCCCTCCAGTGACTTACCTCACTTACCTGCCAGACGTCCGGTCAGCCCGTCGACCCGTCTGGACTTCTCGCCAAGCGTCCGGTCAGCCCGTCGACCCGCTTGGACTTCTCGCCAGCT
Organism: Zingiber officinale; assembly: GCF_018446385.1. Classification (NCBI taxonomy): domain Eukaryota; kingdom Viridiplantae; phylum Streptophyta; class Magnoliopsida; order Zingiberales; family Zingiberaceae; genus Zingiber; species Zingiber officinale. The sequence continues at coordinate 54,426,238 of NC_056006.1, read as the reverse complement.
ATCCGGTCAGCCCGTCGACCTAGCTGGACTTCTCGCCAGGCGTCCGGTCATCCCGTCGACCCGCTTGGACTTCTCGCCAGCTATCCGGTCAGCCCGTCGACCTAGCTGGACTTCTCCTGCACACTCGATCAAAGTGTCAGACAACAACAAGACTAACTTAACCTATTTGTCATTCATCAAAACCTAGGTTAAATTGTTAGTGCTAGCCGCACCAACAAGAACATCTCCAGACAGCAATTAGGTATGATGTTATTTTGTAATTGTTTATACTTATAGTAATATCTGTGATATAATTTAATAGATATGAGGAGATCTACACGTATTGCTGCGAGACGTGGTGCTGGATGACCACGTACGAGGACTTTGGGATCTCAGGATTCCCCAGAGATGCCTACTTGGGCTGAGCCTATCAGTCAGGGACAGACTTAGCATATCGCGGGTGCGTCGGGCTCTCAGACCCCGATGGCTCCTATAGAGGTACCTACCTCGGGTGTGCCGAGTGCACCTATCCCTACGGTATTTCCGGTACCACCAGGGGTACTACCGGCATACCCCGCACCTGCTCCGGCCCAGTACCTACAGTGTACCCAGCAGCACCTACACCAGCGATACCGGCTGCTCCACATCCGGTACCATTACTTACCGTACCTCCAGCCGCGACCACCTATGTTCATCCTACAGTTCCACCGACGGCTTATGCTCCAGTTTATACAACAACACCGGGAGTACCTCCTATGGTTTATTCAGCGATACCATCTGTAGCACCAGCTCTAGTAGTTCCGCCAGTTCCTGCAGCCGTCCCGACACACCTCACTGACATTGGCGCGGCACGAGCTAGGATTCCAGTATTAGCATAGTCGATGAAGAGTCGATTCACACTCTTCCGAGGAGACCTTGACCCGAGTATGGCTCTATCATGGATAGAGACTATGGAGCAGACCTTCTTCTATATGGCTTGCTCCGAGTGGGAGAAAGCAGAGCTGGCTGCTTTTCATTTACGGGATGAGGCTAACGCCTGGTGGATTACTCAACGTTCCATCATCGGCGAGCGGAACATTACTTGGGCCAGGTTCAGAGAGGCTTTTGAGAGCCGTTTCTTTCCAGTAGCATATCAAATGGCTCGCCGGCAGGATTTCATGAGTCTGTGGCAGAACAATCGCTCGGTGACAGAGTATAATACTGAATTCAACCGGTTGGCTAGGTTTTGTCCAGAGTTAGTTGCGGAGGATAGATCCCGCATGATGCAGTTTATTTAGGGACTGGACAGTCATCTGCAATTAAGGCTTGCCGGTTTAGGGATCGCATCTACTCAGATGCACTTGATCGAGCCTTGATGATAGAGTTAGCTCAGTAGAGAGCATTTCTGGACAGGAAGAGGAAGCATACGGGTCAGACATCTAGACAGATCCAGCAGCCACCGGCTACACAGCAGCAGAACTGGAAACGACCCGACAGCGACATTCACTATTTCAGATGTGGATCCAGAGATCACATCACCCCAGCCTGCTCTCTGGGACAGCCAGTTTGCTTTTATTGCAAACTGCCTGGGCACCAGAGCCGAGATTGTCAGCTGAAGGCTCAGCACACGGCTTCCGGAGGGTCGGGTCAGAGGGGACAGTCTAGTCAGATGGGGGCATATCGAGGAGGGCAGAAAGCCCAATCTTCACATCGTCAGCAGGGGATAGCTTCACCTGCAGCAGCGGCATTTGGCATGCTTGGACAGGAGTACTCCAGTGCTTCCATAGCACCCCAGAGTTCTATTCCAGGACCTTATTATCCGACGCAGGAGCAGTATCAGATGCAGCCTCAGCCTCTAGGCCAGTACTAGACTCAGTCCCAGCCATCGACACAGTATCAGTCACCGCCCTCTAAGTCTTTTCTGGCACATTATCCAGCACGGCCTCAGTGGCAGGCTTCTACCTAGCCGCAGCAGCCGTTGGCAGCGTTACCACCTCTTACTCCACCAGAGACTGGGCGTATTCATGTGATGACAAGAGAGGATGCGCAGCGAGCCGACGGATCCGTTTTCCGTGGTACGATTTCTATTTATGCCTTATCTGCAGATATACTGATAGATACTGGTAGCTCACAATCTTTTATATCTTGTACTTTTATGCGGGAGATTGGTAGATTACCCACTTGCAGACCCCAGCGATTGACTGTCTCTCTACCGTCCGGTGATACTTTGTGCGTCACTCAAGAGGTCAGAGGTTGTCCGTTAGATTTTGGCAGTCTAATACTCACGGTAGATCTGTTAGTATTGGAAATGGTCGACCTTGATATTATTCTTGGCATATATTGTTTGTCCGCATATCATGCCACTGTTGATTGCTAGACGAGGGTGGTCACATTCCGACCATTATGAGTTTTTGGTAATGCCATTTGGGCTTACCAATGCTCTAGCGGTGTTTATGGATTGCTGTGGTGGAGCATTGCTCTCACATGTTATGGATTGTTGTGTGGAGCGTTGCTCCCACATATTGTAGATTGCTCGTAGAGGAGCGCTGCTCCCATATAGGTTACATTGATGGTGGTAGAGCGTTGCTCCCACATATGTAGTATTTCTTGTGATGGAGCGTTGCTCTCACATTCGATGATCTATTTCCCTAGTGATTTGTAGCTAGTGATCAGATTTCAGACTTGTTGTCTGGGATTTTATAGTTGAGTATGTCTGTTGTACGGGCATTATGAGTTCTAGGTTTTACTATTTAGGCTTACAAAGCCCTAGATGTTTTTCATGGACTCGATGATTTCGGTATTCCTAGGTTGTTTGGATCGGTTTCCATTGTCCTTGTTGACAATGTTGTAATCTATTTTTGATCCGAGCTTAATACCCCCATCTTTTCACTTGAGGTATGTGATTTAATTTACCATTCAGCATTTATACTCTATATCTGTTGTTAGTACTTGCCGATGGTAGATAACGAAATTTGGGGACCAAATTTTTATTAGTGGGGGAGAATATAAAATATCGAAAATAGGCGAATATTAGTAAGGAAATTTTCCAGAATTTTTGGAGATTTTTCGGGAATTTTTCGGAACTCGTATGGACGAGTTTACGGGGATAAAAACGGGGCCCCGGGAAAGCCTGTTTAGGCTACCCATTTAAGTGAGGAAATGCTTTTTTTTCTTAATTCCTTTTTCCTTTTATTTTACTTTCTTTTCTTATTTTCTTTCCTCCCTTTTTCTCCTCCGCGTGTTTGAGTTCCTCCCCCAACCCCCGACGCCGATTCCCCTCATCCTTCTTCTTTGCCCTAACCACTCTTCCCAACCGGCGCCGCAAAACCACCGCACTCCTCGCGATTAAACCAATCTACCAAGCTTCTCCCTCACCCGAACTCTTGTTTCTTCTCTCGATTTCTGCTCTCAGTTTTTCCTCATCGCGCGGATCAGTGACCATTGGACTCGACGCCGACGATTGCCAAGGGTTCCCTCACCAAGCCGTCGCCCCTCGCTGTAGGGATTCCACGGCCGACGCCGCTCCGATCTCTGGCGCCATTAATAGCCGGTTGCCGCATCTCCTCTGCCCTAGCATCGACGACCAAGCCTCCTTTCCTCTCCTTGCGAACACCTGGAGCCGTCGATAATCGAGCATCCGAACCCTAGGTCGGGTCCCTGTGCGCCGGCCGAAGTTTCCCTTCCTCGTGCCTCTGATCTGAAGCGATTATTGCCTTGTTTATACTCTGTGCGCTGCCGCGGTTTCCTCAGCCCTAGTGCCTACACAAGGAATTGGGTAAGACATTTCAATTTTGGTTATAGGTTTGTTGAGGTTTGGATGCGAAGTGTGTTCATTAATTGAGGATTTAGATTACACTCTAGTAATTGGAAACTAGTGAGAGTAATTGATGGAGAGCTTCTCTTCAATTCAGCAGCCTCTAGTTTCTTCACTGAACGATTACAGTGTTGCATTGAGGTGAGAAGTGTATAAATTTGGATTCGTACTAAATTAAATCCATTGTTTCGTTTGCTGCATTGGATTGATTATGGCTCTAAGATTTAAAGTGTTAATTGTGAATAGGGCATTGACTCATTTATAGGATTGAGGCTGTTAATCTATGCAGCTTGAGTGGTGAGTGATTTGTTGTTTAGTTTCAGGTGATGGATCAGGATTTGAGTCCTATGCTCAAAGGTTAATGTGTTGTTTTTGATCCACGGTGCGGATTTGGGAAATCAACAACTTCACCTAGCTAGGTTGCAACGACCGACATCATACTTTTCGACTGTGAGTCATCAGTGGTGGTGTGAATTAGGGTAAGGATTAGGTGTATTTAAATACTTGTTGTAGATCATGTTCCGAATTGGAGGATTTGGTTAGACGATCATGTGTATGCTGATTAGGTTTATGTGTTTTTGAAATTAGGGTTTTGCCTTAATTTAGGGTTAAAGAATTTATTTAGCTATTTATAGGAATTTAGCTAAATAATCGTATATCTATTGGATACAGGACTTTGATGCGAGACGAGTATCTCGATGTCGGATTTGGACATTTCTATTGGAGGCGGGTACTTCTGACTTTATGTCGTTTGATATGCATAGTAGTGAATTTAACAAATTGCAATAATTATGTTTCTTATCTGTTTCGGTTAGTCACTACCCGATACTTGTTACATGTTTGGTTGATACTTGTTTTGCATCTAATGTTATTCCTTACCTGCTTATACATGATTATAGGGGGTAGTGATATACCATGCTTCACCATGTTCAGGACCAAGGTTTTATACCTTGTCTTACCTGTGTATCTTTGATTTGATTCATTGACCTAAGGTGCACCTTCTATATATATATGGATTAGCTCAGGATATTTCCATGGTTAGTGCCATGCACCATTTGCATGATTGCATGCTGTGCGATAGTCCGCTCCATTATTGTTGAGCACATCGCCAGTTACATGGATCTGCACACACCACCACTCATGGGTTAGTGGTCGATACAGGCAGAGTGTGTTGCAGCAGGGACTATGTTTGGCTTCGTTGGTCCGGTAGGGATTCCTCCCCGTCATCGTGTACCGGGAGTTGAGAGCATTGCACTCCCCCATTTATGATTTGGGGTAGGAGGATAGGTGTACTCCGACAGCATCCCGTCCACTCGGTCACTCATCAGGAGCAGTGACGACAGAGTGCACGGTTGTCACAGCCCTATCCACTCTGTCTCACTATTGTATGTGAGATGGTTGACTGGCGTCAGGGGTGACCAGGACGCATCATTGACATCATACGTATTGATGCATTTATTTCTTGTGATTGTGTTTGCTATATTTATTTGCTGCATTTTAGTTGGATGGCCATGCTTGACATGCATACAGGATTTCTATACCTCTCAGACTGTTAATCCTTGTACCAGGTCCTGGTTAGTACAGTTTTCTCCTGTTTACTACAGTTGCATTTTATCCTTCTTATATCAGGAGTCTGTACTCATGATTAGTGCTAGATGTTATTTCTCTACTATGTATATCAGTTGTTACCCGCTGAGGAGTTGACTCATCCTGTGGATATTTACTATTTTCAGGTTGATGCTGTCAGGAGAGAGTTCCAGTTGCTAGTCCCCTGCAGCCATGAGGCTGTTTATTTATCTTTTGGCTTTATGTGCTAGACTATGTTTTGAACTTGTTATGTTTTGAATACTTTAGATTCCTGTATGGATTGCTTTATTTAGTCAATGACTTTCAATCGGATTTGTTTTACTACATGTCTGCCTAGACGGCAGAAGAGGTGAGTGGATTTATTCCGTCGGATTTGTGCTTTATGGGTGTAGTGGAGTAGGGTTGTTTTCAAGTCATCGTATTTCTGTTCTGTTTGTTTACTACTAAACTGCGTGGTTGTGTCAGCCAGAGGCTGAAATTTTTATATAAACTGCGTGGATGGTGTGCTTGTTTGCTTATTATTATTGTTATTATTCCAGCCGCATGTGGCTAAGGTATATGATGATGTAGTAAAGTTTCAGATTGTCCGCCGTACAGGGGAGATGCTGCCGAAATTTTTTCGGACAGGGACTCCTCCAGGGCGTGACAGGCCATGACTAATCACAAAACATTTAATTAATTTCTTGTGTGTGTATATGTGATGTATGCTAGAATAAGTAATTAATTAGCGCCTTAACGATTCGATTCGATCAATCGCATATATGATACACCTCGACGATTAGATTAGATCTAAATCGCATACATGATGTGCCCTAACGATTAGATTAGATCTAAATCGAGTATATGATACACCTCGTCGATTAGATTAGATCTTAATGGCGACAACTCGTAATGCCCTCGATCACATGTAGTTGTTGAATCTGCCAAAGCAGAGCAACACATATTATCTTGGTAGGGTACGGAGGGACAATCTTGGTCCCGCCTATCAACCCATGGGTGATTAAAACTCAATTAGATTGAGTATAACTAGTTAAATCAAGTTTAACTGTAGGCATTTTTCCAATTGTTGGTAGATAGGACAAAATCACGTTTATATTAACTCTTGGGAGTATTAGCCAAAGTTAACTCGAGTTTTAATATAAATGCGGATCTTGATCCTATAAACAAGAGTTGCATAGAGATGTAATTGGTAATTAGTTATCTACCGATCATACTAAGTCTTGGGCGATTTAGCCAAAGCTAACTCAGGGTATAGTATGATGTGGATCTTGTCCCACATGAATTATAGAATTCAGTGGGAGCATCATTTAATTAAAAGGCCTAATTAAATGATTAATAGAATATGATATATATTTTTCTGCATTTCTATTGTAGATAACCATGACATCAAATACGAACTCTTTCTCCCTACGTTCCGTCCTTGAGAAGGACAAGCTCAATGGAGCAAATTTCCTGGACTGGTACAGGAAACTGAGAATAGTTCTCACACAAGAACTTAAACTGTACATTCTGGAGCATCCCATTCCGGAGACACCTCCTACCACTGCCACGCGAGCTGACCGAGATGCTTACAAGAAGCATCAAGATGACGCATTAGATGTGTCTTGTCTCATGCTCGCAACCATGAACTCTGAGCTTCAGAAGCAACACGAGTTGATGGGTGCTTATGATATGGTTGAACATCTTCGTCAACTGTATCAAGGACAAGCAGGGCACTATAAGAGGAACTAAACAGGATACCTGGAAGATCTTAAGAAGAAGAGAAATAAGATTTCTACTTCAGGTATACATGTTATAGAAGTCAACATCTCTATTTCTTCATCGTGGGTATTAGATACCGGATGTGCTTGTCACATTTGTACTAATGTCCAAGCGCTGAGAAATAGCAGAGCATTGACAAAGGACGAGATAGACCTACGAGTAGGCAATGGAGCACGGGTTGCTGCTGTTGCTGTAGGAACTTACTATCTATCTCTACCCTCTGGCTTGTACTAGAATTAGATGAATGTTGTTATGTGCCTTCCTTGACTTAGAACATAATTTCAGTTTCTTGTTTGGACAAGAAAGGTTTTTCATTTATAATAAAGAACAAATGTTGTTCAGTTTATTTAAATGATATGTTCTATTGTAGTGCACCTCTGATGAACGGACTCTATATTCTAGACCTTGAGGACCCTATCTATGACATAAGTACCAAGAGGTTCAAGTCAAATGACATGAACCAAACCTATCTCTGTCATTGTCGCTTAGGTCATATAAATGACAAACGCTTGACCCAGCTGCATAAAGATGGTTTGCTGGACTCATTTGATTTTAAATCATATGAGACATGTGAGTTATGCCTTCTAGGCAAGATGACCAAAACTCTCCTTAGTGGACACAGTGAGAGATCGACTGACTTGTTAGATCTTATACATAGTGATGTATATGACCCTTTCAATGTTACTACTAGAGGTGGTTATAGGTAGTTCATTACATTTACTGATGACTTCAGTAGATATGGCTATGTGTATTTGATGACACATAAGTCAGAATCCTTTGAAAAGTTCAAAGAATTCAAGAATGAAGTACAAAACTAGCTTGGCAAAAGTATTAAGATACTTTGATCAGATCGAGGTGGTAAATACCTTAGCCATGAGTTTCGTGACTATGTAGCTGAGTGTGAGATTCTATCTCAACTCACTCCTCCTGGAACACCACAGTGGAATGGTGTATCCGAAAGGAGAATCGTACCTTATTAGATATGGTACGATCTATGATTAGTCACACAGATCTTCCTATGTATCTTTGGGGCTATGCTCTAGACACGGCAGCCTTTATACTCAACCGAGTTCCATCCAAGGCTGTAATAAAGACACTATATAGGATATGGACTAGGAGAGATGCCCAGGTATCTTTTATGAGGATTTGGGATTGTAAGGCTTACGTTCGACGTCAAGTCTCAAACAAATTGGGACCCAAATCCAATAAGTGCTATTTTATTGGATATCCCAAGGAAATGAAGGGATATTACTTCTACATTCCCAGTCAACACAAGATAGTTGTGGCTAAGACTGGGGAAAGGGATTTTGTTTCTAGAAAGACTAGTGGGAGTACGTTCGATCTTGAAGAAGTTCAAGATGTGAACAATAGCACTGAAGCCTTGATGGAAGGTGAACTGGAACCACAAAGTGTTGTGGATGATATTGTTCCACAAGGAGTTAAGGAACCACAACCAGTTCAAGTAGACATATCTCTTCGTAGGTCTGATAGGGTACGTCGTCAGCCTAAGAGATATTCATTTCTCTTGTCTGACCATGATGACATTGTACTCATAGAGGATGAGCCTACCTCCTATCAGGAAGCTGTGCTGAGCCCAGATTCTGAGAAATGGCTAGAAGCCATGAGATCCGAGATAGAATCCATGCACACCAACCAAGTATGGACTTTGGTTGATCCACCTGAGGGCGTTAAACCCATTGGGTGTAAGTGGGTCTTTAAGAGAAAGACCGACATGGATGGACTTATCTATAAGGGTCGCTTGGTAGCTAAAGGTTTCAAGCAGATTCATGGTATTGACTATGATGAAACCTTTTCTCCAGTAGCGATATTTAAGTCCATTCAGATCATGATTGCTATTGCAGCATACCATGACTATGAGATATGGCAGATGGATGTTAAAACCGTGTTTCTGAATGGAAACCTGCTCGAGGATGTGTACATGACACAACCTGAGGGTTTTGTAGATCCACAGCATACTAGCAGAGTATGCAAGCTGCATAGGTCCATTTATGGACTAAAGCAAGCTTCTCGGAGCTGGAATCTTCGATTCGATGATGCAATCAAACAGTTTGGTTTCATCAAGAATGAAGATGAACCTTGTGTCTACAAGAAGGTTGTTGGGAGCGCAGTTGTCTTCCTTATATTGTATGTGGATGACATACTACTCATTGGGAAAGACATCCCTTTGCTGAAGTCTGTCAAGACTTGGCTAGGGACTTGTTTATCAATGAAGGACTTAGGTGAAGCATCCCGCATTCTAGGCATACAGATCTATAGAGATAGATCTAAGAGGTTGCTTGGCCTAAGTCAGAGTACATATATTGACAAGGTACTCCTACGGTTTGCCATGGAGAACTACAAGACGGGATTTCTGCCGTTGTCACATAGCGTGAGTCTTTCGAAATCTCAAGGTCCCTCTTCCAGATAGGAGAGAGACAGCATGGATCAGATCCCTTATGTCTCAACTATAGGATCTATCATGTATGCCATGCTATGCACTCGTCCTGATGTCTCGTATGCTTTGAGCATGACGAGTAGATACCAGTCAGATCCAGGTGAAAGTTGTTAGCTAGAGTCCTAGAGCCAATCATTTGATGATTGTATTTTGGACTTGTTGTATCATATTCTATATAAATAAAGGCATTTAGTTTTTGGTTATTATACTTACTTGTATTGGTGCCAAATAAACTAAGTATAATAACATCCTTGAGTAGAAGGTTCTTACCTATATCAATCGATTGGTTGAATCAATAGTGAGATGATATAGGGAACACTACTCTAAATCATTCCTAGTCGAGTATTAACATTCAGGGACAATGTTAATGCAATAAGACTATCATGTAGGTCAACTCGATGACTTGATCTCACAAGTCATGGATATAGAGATATCAAGTTGACACATGGGTATGCATTAGAGAATGTATACTGAATGACCCGCCATGAGAAAGTATCATGGATCGTTATATGAGTGTCATATACTTTCTCATGTTGCTATTAGTATGACTACTAGTCCTTAGACCTGAAGTCACCATGGTTCCCTACATAAGGAGTTATGTACTTTGGTTTCGTCAAACGTCACCCGTAACTGGGTGGACTATAAAGGCGATTACTGGGTATGTAACGAATTATGCAGAGAGATGTGAGTGATGTAGATGGGATCTATCCCTCCTATATGACGGGAGATACATCGGTATTCTTGATAGAGTGAGACCACGAATTGCATGGCCTTGCACAAATGAGTCAATATAGGATATTGAGCTCATTTGATTTAGTGAGTCTACTTGGAGTTCAAGATTTAGATTGGTCAGAGGATGACACGGTCTATGCCTCATATTGATCAATCTAGATGTCTATGATAGAAGGACACTTGTCATATATTGTGAGGAGTCACAATTAGTAGTCACAAGGTGATGTTGGATCTCAACATTTCTTGTAACTTGGGTAGCAATGATGTATTGCTAGATGCCGCTCATTGCTTATGTTTTTAAAGGAGTTTAGAAACATTGCCAACGTTACAAGAACCTATTGGGTCACATACAAAGAACAAGTGGATGGAGATTAGGTTCATAGGATGAACCAATTGGATTAGGTTCATATGATGCACCAAGGATTGGATTAGGAAATTAGACTTATTGAGTTAGACTCAATTAGATTCAATTGTTGAATAAGTCTAATTTAAATTTGATTCATTAAGTTAATTTATATTAATGAATTGAGATTCATTAGATTGAAATTGGCTTGAATCAAAGAATGAATTCAACTCAACATGGAAGAGATTTGGTCAATTTTGACTTGACCAAAATGGGAAGTTGAAACATCAAGTTTGACTTGATGAATTGCCACTTCATGGAGGATGACTCATCCTACATGGTAGCCACATCATCTCCTAGTTGTCAAGGAGGTTACAATCCTCCATTTAATGTGGCCGACCACATTAAATGAGGGGGTTACCCATGTGTGGCCGGCCACATAATGAAAGGGGTTTTCATTTTGGTGGCATATTGATGTGGTGGTAATTATTCCATCTTCTTCCTAGCTTCTTCCTCCTCCTTTGCTGTGGTTGCCGTGATTTTTCATGGAGGGAGAAGGTGTATGAGTTGTGTTCCAAGAAAAGGGTGAAGTGAAGGTCACAAAGGAGGGTACCTAGAGGATTATGTGAGATCCCTTTTCTTTCTCTCCTTTCTCCCTTTTTAAATCCTACCCGAGAGCCCTAGAAAGTGCTAGCACACTTGGGTGCTCTCTTCTCCATCCTTGTGTGTTAGAGAACACACCTTGTTCATGTGGATATCACTAGAGAGTTGTCTACGTTGACAACTTCGAGATCCAGCGTACCGTTGGACGAGCGGGATTTGCGAGGGCACGCTTCGAAGGTAAAATGTTTTTCCTTTGTAGATCTACTGTAGATCGTAGTTTAAAACTCGTACTCGTGTTTTCGGAAAGTTTTCTTCGCACGAGATCCAATGGCTAGGTTGATTCGGGGTTTTCGCGGCCCAAAAAACCCATTAGTGGTATCAGAGCCACGTGCGAAGCGAGTACGAGTTTAGATTCATATTTTTATGAAAAATATAGATCTGTAAACATTCTGTGAATTTCCTAATTTTTATGATTTTATGGGTATTTTTCTCGTAGAAGCGAAGCACAAGTGTTTTTACACTTATAGGCTTCGACTACCGAGAAGAATTTTCCGAAACAGCAATGTTTCGACCCAAATTGTTTTGGGACAGCGGACTTAGGCGCTATAGGATCACTTAGGAGCAACTCGCGATGGTTAGATCGCAGGTAGGGGTACTGCCCCTAACCCCGCAAGGGGATTTGCTCCGCGATTGCGCCCGAAATCGCTAATCGGAACTGCCGGGAAAAATTTACTCATAAAAATCAGTAAAATTATGAAAAATTACAGAAAATTATGAAAAATATATAATTTTGAATTATATATTAATTTTGTGATAGTCATGGCCCAAAGACCCAATTTGATTGGATAATTTGTGTTGTAATTCATAATACGGCCTGCGCGCCGTGATGTGATGTGCGTGTTGTACTTTTATTTTATTTTTTTTCTCGTGACCTGCGCGTCGTGCCTTTCTTTTATTCTAGTTGTAAATTAGATTTAGACTCGAATGTAACTCGAGTTTCAAAATTATAATGTACAAAAATTGAAGCTGTGGAAGGTCCACTCAAGACGGAGTTACGAGGAAGGCGCGAGCAACACAAGGTGGTCAAAAGGAAGGCGCTTGAGAAGTTGACCTTAGGTTGACCATCCGATCTTCTCATTGGCTTGAGAAGATCGTAGTAGGGCCATGACTAATCATAAAATTTAATTAATTATTTATATGTATGTGATGCATATTTAATTAAGTAGTTAATTAGTGCCTAGCGATTAGATTAGATCTAAATCGTGCACATGATGCACCCTTCGATTAGATTGGATCTATCGAGTATATGATACGCATCATCATTTAGATTAGATCTAAAACGCGTCAACTCGTAATGCCTACCATGCCGTGATACCTACCACTACCTCGATCGCATGCTGTTGTTGAATCTGCCAAAGCAGAGCAACACATACTATCTTGGTAGGGTACGGAGGGACAATCTTGGTCCCGCCTATCAACACATGGGTGAATACAAACTCAATCAGATTAAGTATTCCTAGTTTACTCGGTTGGATCGAGTACAACTATAGGCATTCTTCCAATGGTTGGAAAGGTAGGACAAAATCATGTTTATATTAATTCTCGGGCGTATTAGACAAAACTAACTTGAGTTTTAATATAAATGTGGATTTTATCCTATAAACAAGAGTTACATAGAGATGTAATTGGTAATCATTACCTACCAATCATACTAAGTCTTGGGCGTATTAGCCAAAGTTAACTCAAGGGTTAGTATGATGTGGATCTTGTCCCACGTGAATTATAGAATTCAGTGGGTGCATCATTTAGTTAAAGGCCTAATTAAATGATTAAGAATATGATACTTATTTCTGCATTTATTTCTGTTGTAGAATTTCCATGACGTCGAATACGAACACCTTCTCTCTGCGATCTGTCCTTAAGAAGGACAAGCTCAACGGAACAAATTTCCTGGACTAGTACAGGAACCTGAGAATAGTTCTCACCCAAGAACGTAAACTGTATGTTCTGGAGCAGCCCATTCTGGAGGCTCCTCCTGCCACTGCTACGCGAGCAGACCGAGATGCTTACAAGAAGCATCAAGATGACGCATTAGATGTGTCCTGTCTTATGCTCGCAACCATGAACTCAGAGCTTCAGAAGCAACATGATTTGATGAGAGCTTACGATATGGTTGAACATCTTTGTCACCTATATCAAGGACAAGCAAGGCACTGGAAGAGGAACTCCAAAGAATACCTGGAAGATCTTATGAAGAAGAGAAATAAGATTTCTACTTCAGGTATACATGTTATAGAAGTCAACCTCTCTATTTCTTCATCGTGGGTATTAGATACCGGATGTGCTTCGCACATTTGTACTAATGTACAAGCGCTGAGAAATAGCAGGGCATTGACAAAGGGTGAGATAGACCTACGAGTAGGCAATGGAGCACGGGTTGCTGCTATTGCTGTAGGAACTTACCATCTATCTCTGCCCTCTGGGCTTGTACTAGAATTAGATGATTGTTATTATGTGCCTGCCTTGACTAAGAACATAATTTCAGTTTCTTGTTTGGACAAGAAAGGATTTTCGTTTACAATAAAGAACAAATGTTGTTCTATCTATTTAAACGATATGTTCTATTGTAGTGCACCTCTGATAAACGGACTCTATATTCTAGACCTTGAGAGCCCTATCTATAACATAAATACCAAGAGGTTCAAGTCAAATGACCTGAACCAAACCTATCTCTGGCAATGTCGCTTAGGTCATATAAATGACAAGCGCTTATCCCAGCTCCATAAGGATGGTTTGCTGGACTCATTTAATTTAGAATCATATGAGATATGCGAGTCATGCCTACGAGGCAAGATGACCAAGACTCCCTTTAGTTGGCTCGATGGAAATTGAACTGGAACCACAAAGTGTTGTGGACGATGTTGTTCCACAAAGAGTTGAGGAACAACAACCAGTTCAAGTAGACATACCTCTTCGCAGGTCTGATAGGGTACGTCGTCAGCCTGAGAGATACTCATTTCTCTTGTCTGACCATGATGACGTTATGCTCATAGAGGATGAGCCTACCACCTATCAGGAAGCTGTGATGAGACCAGATTCCGAGAAATGGCTAGAGGCCATGAGATCCGAAATGGAATCCATGTACACCAACCAAGTATGGACTTTGGTTGATCCACCTGAAGGGGTAAAACCCATTGGGTGTATGTGGGTCTTTAAGAGAAAGACTGACATGGATGAACTTATCTATAAGGGTCGCTTGGTAGCTAAAGGTTTCAAGCAGATTCATGGTATTGACTATGATGAAACCTTTTCTCCAGTAGCGATGTTTAAGTCCATTCGGATCATGCTTGCTATTGCAGCTTACCACGATAACGAGATCTGGCAGATGGACGTCAAAACCGCGTTTCTGAATGGAAAACCTACTCGAGGATGTGTACATGACACAACCTGAGGGTTTTGTAGATCCAAAGCATACTTGCAGAGTATGCAAGCTGCATAGGTCCATTTATGGACTAAAGCAAGCTTCTCGGAGCTGGAATCTTCGATTCGATGATGCAATCAAACAGTTTGGTTTCATCAAGAACGAAGATGAGCTTTGTGTCTACAAGAAGGTTGTAGGGGACATAGTTGTCTTCCTCATATTGTATGTGGATGACATACTACTCATTGGGAAGGACATCCCTATGCTTCAGTCTGTCAAGACTTGGCTAGGGAGTTGCTTCTCAATGAAGGACTTAGGTGAGGCATCCCGCATTCTAGGGATACAGATCTATAGAGATAGATCTAAGAGATTGCTTGGCCTAAGTCAGAGTACATACATTGACAAGGTACTCCTTCGGTCTGCCATGCAGAATTCCAAGAAGGGATTTCTGCCGATGTCACATGGCGTGAGTCTTTCGAAGACTCAAGGTCCTTCTTCTAGAGAGGAGAGAGACCGCATGGATCAGATCCCTTATGCCTCAGTCATAGGATCGATCATGTACGCTATGCTATGTACTCGACCTGATGTCTCGTATGCTTTGAGCATGACGAGTAGATACCAGTCAGATCCAGGTGAAAGTCACTGGATAGCGGTCAAGAATATTCTTAAGTACTTAAGAAGGACTAAAGAATATTTCTTGATATATGGAGGCAATGATGAGCTAACTGTAAAGGGTTACAGTGATGCTAGCTTCCAGACCGATCAGGATGATTACCGATCGCAGTCAGGGTTCGTGTTTTGCTTAAATGGTGGTGCTGTGAGCTGGAAGAGTTCGAAGCAGGACACAGTAGCTGATTCTACAACAGAGGCCGAGTATATTGCTGCATCAGAGGCAGCAAAGGAGGCAGTTTGGATCCGCAAGTTCATCACTGAACTTGGGGTGGTTCCTAGCATCGCTGACCCAGTTGAGCTCTATTGTGACAACAATGGAGCTATAGCACAGGCGAAGGAACCTCGCTCACACCAGCGGACCAAGCACATACTACGACGCTTCCATCTCATTCGAGAGATTATCGATAGAGGAGATGTGAAGATTTGCAGAGTACCTACAGAGGCTAACATCGCAGATCCCTTGACCAAGGCTTTGGCACAGAGGAAGCATGATGGTCACACTAGGTCTTTAGGCCTTAGAGCCTATACTGATTGGCACTAGTGCTAGTGGGAGATTGTTAGTTAGAGCCCTAGAGCTAATCATCTGATGATTGTATGGACTCATGTATATCATATTCTTGTATATTAATAAAGGTATTTGTTTGGTTATTATACTTATTTGTATTAGTGCCAAATAGACTAAGTATAATAGCGTCCTTGAGTAGAAGGTTCATACCTATATCAATCGATTAGTTGAATCGATAGTGAGATGATATAGGGAACACTACTCTAAATCATTCCTAGTCGAGTATTAACATTCAGGGACAATGTTAATGCAATAAGACTAGCATGTAGGTCAGTTCGATGACTTGATCTCACAAGTCATGGATATAGAGATATCAAGCTGACACATGGGTATACATTGGAGAATGTATACTGAATGACCCGCCATGAGAAAGTATCATGGATCGTTATATGAGTGTCATATACTTTCTCATGTGGCTATTAGTATGACTATTAGTCCTTAGACCTGAAGTCACCATGGATCCCTACATAAGGAGTTATGTACTTTGGTTTCGTCAAACGTCACCCGTAATAAGGTGGACTATAAAGACGATTACTGGGTATGTAACAAATTATGCAGAGGGATGTGAGTGATGTAGATGGGATCTATCCCTCCCATATGACGGGAGCGACATCAATATTCTTGATAGAGTTAGACCACGAAGTGCATGGCCAAGCCCTAATGAGTCAACATTAGATGTTGAGCTCATTTGATCGAGTGAGTCTACTTGGAGTTCAAGATTTAGATTGATTAGAGGATGACACGGTCTATGCCTTATATTGATCAATCTAGATGTCTAGGATAGAAGGACAATGACATATATTGTGAGGAGTCACAATTAGTAGTCACAAGGTGATGTGGGATCTCGACATTCTTGTAACTTGGGTAGTAATGAAGTGTTGCTAGATACCGCTCATTACTTATGCTCCTAAATGGGTTTAGGGCATTGCCAACGTTACAAGAACCTATAGGGTCACACACTAAGGACAATTAGATGGAGATTTGGTTCATATGATGAACCAAGAGGATTAGATTCATTTGATGAATCATATTGGATTAAGAGTAATCCAAATTGGGCTAATTGAGTTGGACTCAAGTTGATTCATGTATTCAATGAGTCTAATTTAGATTATGACTCATTAAATCAACTTAATTTAATGAATTAGATTCATTATATTAAGTTGGCTTGAATCATATGGTTGGATTAGATCAACCATGATAGAGATTTGATCAAGTTTGACTTTATTTGAGAGGAAGAGAAAAAGTCATGTTTAACTTGACTTTTTGCCACATCACTAGTGAGTTGGCAAGATGTGGACCAATAGGATTGCTCCACATCATCAATGTGTGCCACCTCATGGAGGTTACAAGCCTCCATAGCATTTAATGTGGCCGGCCCACATTAAATGAGGAGGTTACACTTATTGCCATGTCATTTAGTGAGGTGGCAAGATGTGGACCAATGGTGTTGATCCACATCATCCTAGAGTGCCACCTCATGGGGGTTACAACTCTTAATGGTCTCCACATTAATTGGAATTAATGTGGAGGTTACACCTCCTAGAGTGGCCGGCCACTTTGTGAATGAAGGGAAATTCATTTTTCATTCGTGTGGTGATTTCACTCTTCTTCTCCCTTGGGTGCTCTCTCTTCTCCCTCTCCCCTTCCTTGGCCGAACCACATAGGTGCTAGCACACCTTGGTTTTTGGTCACCTCCATCTAGTGTGTCCGTGTGGATACTTCTAGAGGACCGTACACTTGACGGTCTTGAGATCCGGCACCATTTGGACGAGCGGGATTCGCGTGGGGCGCGCATCAAGGGTAATAATCTTAACTTTAGTGTAGATCTAAAGTTTTTACAAAGTCGTACAAGAAAAAAGGTTTTTCGAAAAGTTTTGTTTACGAATCTTTGCACGAGATCCATGGCTTTGGGTTACTCGGGGTTTCCGCGACGCGAAAAAGCGGTTTTCAACAACAGTTTTAAACTATCTATGACAACGGTAAAAAATCGTTATCTTTTTTAGATAAAAAAAAAATTAATACATAATTTTTCAATATTATAAATCATTCAAAATACTAAATTTCAAAATAAAATTTAATATACAATTTTCTAACATTCAAAAATAATATCTATAACATTCTGAAGAAATTTCATAAGTAACTAACAAAATAATAATACTATTAAAACAAAGGTAGAATAATATAACACGAGATTTTCTATTTAGATGTCGGTGAAGAGGAGGGACTGCAACTCCTAGTGATCCTTAATTTGTTAAAGTCTCTCCATTTTTTTGGCTTGTCGGCATTCTTCCAGTACTCTTGAGGACACCTATTCGAATAAAGATATATATTATAAATTAGAAACTAAACTGTACGCGTGATTCTAATTGCACTGCATAAATGTTACATAACCATAAAAACCATTTGATCTAGTCATTTAACAGAAGTGCAAAAAGCGTTATCTATGTAACATAAATGGTAACCTCTTGAAACAATATGGTGGCTCTTAAAGTCATGAACACGTTAAGGTTTTCACCAACTATAGTAGGAATGGCTGTAGTAATTACCTGAAACAACATAAATCATTAGTTTTGAAGGCAGAGTACAGAGACGTCATGCAACTTTTAGAAATCAATGCAACATAATCTTAAAGAATAACATTATAGCAGGATAAAGATGCCAAAAAGAGCAGTAGATTGAAACTAAAAAAACCACCAAAGAGTCTTTAATATGTACAAAACACCTTTTAGCTTCATGTTGAATATAAAGTGAACATAATCGAATGAATCGAGATGCAAATATTGCAAATGTAAGTTAGAAAAAAAAACTAAGAAATGATAAAGTAATTTTAATTTAATCTAACTTACGATTTAATTCTAGATTTGGAGAAGTAAGAAGTGTAAGTTTTTCTAGATCACCATGTACAAAAACTGAAATATTAATAGGGCCATTACTTGTCAACACATGATGTTCCTAAGAGGAAGAAATGGACTTTAGAAATAAGACCAAAGAACAAATACATTAACTACAAGCTTAGAATATGCGTGGGTGATTACATCAAAGGTAGATTATAAATATTTTTAATTAAGAAAATGAGGAAGGAAATGAATGGAGGAAATGAATGAGATTTTCTACTTAGATGTCGATGAAGAGGCAGCACTGCAAATCCAAGAGACGACACTGCAGATATTCCAATACAACAAAAAGTAAATTTTTTTTTCTCAAACTAGTAAAGGAAAATAAAAGGACTAATGATCTATAAGTGTGAAGGTCTAATATGAGATTTAATGTTCACAGATTGCAACAATAACTTCACCTTGCTTGGTGGCTGAGGAGGGAATGGAGTATATGGTTTCTTCTCCTTAGCCTTTACTTTTCTTTGAACATTCTTCCTTAATAGTGATCTTCAAAATTATATTAATTGTCAAGATGCATGCTATAAAATTGTTCAAACAATCACTTTTTACAGATAGTTTATCTGTAAAAAAAACTAAACTCCAATAATAAAGCTAACTTAACATGGTAATTGGTACTAAAAGAATTTCTTCTATAAAAGAGCTAAACTCCAACAATAAAACTAGTATACATGGCAATTGGTATAGAAAGAATTATAGAAAAACTAAATCTCCAGCATGTTGCATTAAATACTAAAGGCAATTTTCTATTGGATCAGAATTAACTTTAGAAGGAAGAACCACATAACTTTATATTTGCTACTAAAAGAGCTAAAAGTGAGGTTGATGATTCTATCAGTACATACATTCTAATTGGTGCAAAGGAAAGATAAGTAAAACAACTAACAATTAACTCTCAATAGTAGAAAGAACAAACATTCTTCCTCCAAAAGTAAACGTTCACACTTATCAGAAGTTGGTAAAAACTCTTCTATAGGTGTAAATACCAAAACATCCTTTACTGAACCTATCCTAGCATTCAATTAGAACACAATGACAACATTATGTTATAGCATCAAAGCAACTCTTTCTTTGCACTTGTTACTTCATTTGTAAAGGTACCATTTGCCATATACTTTAGAAATCGGAGAAAAAAACAATTCCATTAATAAAGAAAAGAATTAATCCATTAACCATATCCCTAGTAGCAGAATACACCTAGCTAACAAACAATACCACCCATTCATAGTTAAGCACTAAAGCCCAGAACATTATCAACAACCCTTCCCAAATTCGGCCACAACCCCATCACCAATTCCAAACAACCATCCAGCAGAACCAATACTTTGGTAAGAAAGGAAGCCCAATACAGCAGGAGCATCAAGTAAGCCACCTAACAGAATTCGTTCAAAAAATCCGATCAGTAAAGAGTTCCATAAATGGAAAAGAAAAATAGATCTCAAAATCAGGAAGCCGATCCATCAAAACATAGTCGAGTTATCTTGCATACCACCTTCAGTTATCCAAAACCAAATCCATTGGTGTACCAATTTTCATACAAGAACTCTGCAATCCACAAACACACACAGGTACAAAGAACCCTTGCCGTAAATCACAAACTCTTCACAACAAAATTGAATAACTGTTATAAGAATTCAAAACAACCCAAAGATCCCCAATGAGCATTCACTCCTGCAAAGTAAACTTCGAAATCTACTGCAAAAATCCGAGAGAAAAGAAGTAAAGCACAAGAACAACAGATTGAACAAGAACACCTCAAACATCCCAAATCGCAGCTCAATAAAATTGAACATCCTACCAATAAACCCTAGAACCAATCTTCCCTATTATCTATCCGGTCCAACCAAATCCTATACCCATATAAGTAGAATGTACTTGCCTTTTCTCCTTCAATGTCTCTGCCGGAATTGATCTGCACCTTGCGCTGCCTAGTCGGAGCGTCAAGCGCTTGCGGATCGCCTCTTGCTCACGCTGGCGGAGACGGCGAGACGAAGCGGCGTCTTTCCAGGGTGAGCAGCGCGTGGAGAGGAATGCGGCGACACTGCCAGGCTGGGCTCGACATTGTGAACAGATGGCGATGCCCTAGCGCGAGGAGGCGGCGGTAGTCGAGTGGTGCCAGTGTGATCTGCGATGGCAGCGGTGCGACTGCAATAGGAAACTAGGGCACGGAAGAGGGGAAAGGGTGGCGGTGACTTGGAGTAACCGGCAGCACCCTCGACGGCTGGCGATGGCTGTGGCTTTAGGAATGTGAGGGCAGCAGCGGCTGCGTCGGAGGTCAGTAATGAAGAGGAGATCGCAGTGACGGTGAGATCGACAGGAGAAGAGGAGGAATGGGGAAAAAACATGAGATTGTTTAGATTTATATGTGTAGGTTATTAATAAATAAACTCCCACTTTTAGGATTCAGCAACATTCAATAGACAACAGTTTAATAAAACTGTTGTATATTATCACAGAAGCAACACTAAAAGACAAAAGTTTTTTTAAAACCGTTGTCTTTGACACACATTAGACATCAGTTTTTTGTAAAAATATTGTTATTTAAAAAAAATTATGGTGAACAACAACAGTTTTCAATAAAACTGTTGTTACATGGAAAAAGACAACAATTTCTTGAAAAACTGTTGTCTATTAGATGTGGTAAAATCCAAAATTTCTTGTAGTTGAAGTAGATTTTGTTGATTATGTAGGTTTATAAACACACAATTTCTTATTTGTTTGTTTGTGTTGAAATAAGGTTTTCTTGCAATTAACCAAGCATTGCTAGATGGAAAATTTCACATGCAAGCTGCTTTATTTAATCTTTTTATTCGTGTTTACAAAGATTTCATGATGAAGATTACTTAAATGATTATTTGTATTATATGCAATACTGGATAAACTTGAATTGGTTTGGACCTTTTGATGTGATTAACAATTCAATTTTAATTATTGTTCCTATTTTCCTGTGTTTGTAAGAATTCTATTGTAATGCTTATTCCTATTTTTCTGCATTTGGATCCTTTGTATGAGTATGTTTTCCTTCGTAAATCAGTAATCTTAACTCTTATCAGTTCACTTCTATTAATCTCTTGTTAATTCTTTGGTACTCTTTCATATTCTCCCATTTTCTGAGAAGACAATAACAGTTTTGTTTTGTAGAAGAATATGACACATTACTGGTAGATTGTTCTAATACAAGTTGCCTTATAACAGATTATTTCAAATGTGCAGATCAAAGAAGCTGAGAAAACAAGTAAAAATTACCAGCAAAAGGTTACTTATCTCATTTTCAATCTCTATTTGAGTAGAATTTATAGCATCTTTAATTTCCCTTATGTAAGCAACAAACTGCTTTATATCCATATTGATTATTTTATTCTATTTAGGTAAGAGAATTTGAGAATCAATTAAATGGTGAGAGGACAACCATGAAGGATGTTGCAAAGTTCCCAAAGCCTCCAGTGGCTTCTTTAAGATGGAGGCCTCATTTACAAAGAATCACCAATCAGTTGTCACCCTCAGGACATCAAACAAGCAAAGGTGCCCATCCAGTAATAGATAAAGAGAATTGTCTATTAACAAATAAAACTACTGGGGAAGATTTAGTTAAATCTTTGCACAGAGCAAGAAGGATAACGTTGGCACCAGTAAGAAGAAATTTTGTGTACTATCTATTACCTTTTGATGTTGTAAGAAGAATAGTTAAGTGTAATATGTGGATACTGACTTGATGTGCACAATATCTATTATCTTTTTATGTTGTAAGAAGAATATTTATGTTTTGGTTATATGGATATTGACTTGGTGTGTTTAAATACATCAGTACATTTTTATTTATGATTTTCTTAGTGAATTAATAATATTAACTTAATTTTATGATTTGCTTGGTGATAATATTGGTGTTTCACTATTTCAGAAATCAAATTTGTGTCATTAAACAATACTGATATTACATCGGTTTTTCACCGCTGCAAAACTGGTGTCCTTAACTAATATTACATCGATCGTATACCGCTGTCAAAACTGATGTTATTAACATATAATATTACATCGGTTTTACACCCGATGTCGTTAAGTGATACTACATCGGTTTTAACCCGATGTCTAAAATGGCAGACCTTTTACATCGCCTTCATAGACATCGGTCGGAAATGTAATAGACATCGGTGGAAAACCGATGTTTATGAAGATTTTTGTTGTAGTGAGCTAGGAATTTTTCCACAGGGCTTTTTAAGAACCTATCCCAAGGCTCCCCCTACACCTACGCAACCCATTGCATTAGGAATTTTCCACAGGGATTTTTAAGAACCTATCCCAAGGCTCCCATACACCTATGCTTCCTAATGAGCTAGGAATTTCATTACGCAAAGGTATTTTCAGATTTTCCCAACTAAACCTTACTTCTCCCCCTTTTTCTAACATCCAAAAAGTTCTCCAATAATATCCCAATTGTTGAAAACTTGTCATCCAAATTGACCCTAAAGTCGTGTATTCATCCTCCATGGATCTCATACAGCTCAACGAGTTGACCTGATCAAAAACCAATGTTGAAAACAGTTTCAGACTGGTATCAGTCGATTGCCCCAGTTGACTTCCCTTATTGAAACAACACACAAAATCATTCTGTGTCCAATTTTTACTGTTACTAGTTGACTGGTAACTAAACCAGTCGACTGGCACACTGTTACAGCCTTTTTCAACATTTCTGACCCAACTTCAGAAATGCGCCAATAATTCCATAGACATCCAAAAATCCCAAAATTTTATGGAGAGGTCTGTTTTACCTATGTCTACTTGAAAAAAATACATTAAAAAATGTATCTATCACCAATCCCAAGATTTACACAAAACTCAAAACTAGCTAAATGGTTCAATTGAACCTTGACCGAAAGTCCTAGTTTTGGTTTCCTTTTGATGTATTTGCCCATACTAACCCACAATGCATCCCTAGCATTGGTTTATATGGTATCTATACATCTTAAACCAATTATCATGCTATATGACCCCAATGTCATATTTTTAAGCATGAAACACAACCCATGTGTATCAATTCCCTAGGTTTGAGACTCAAGTCCATCTCCAAACCACTTGGCACATTCCATGACCCAACCTAGACTCCCAAATAAAATACACTTGAGTTCCATTGGCCATAGGCCCCAAATTGACTCATTGAGCTACCCCTAGAGCTCTTATCCTTAGCCACCTCCCTAGGTGACTCATCTACAATAGCTAGGCCACATCGGTGCACCTCCGGTGACATTTGGCCTACAAACCTAACTTTCTTAACCTTGGACACCTTGTCCTTGGTTAACTTCTTCTTACTTTTAAATGACTTTCCCTTGCCATTTATTGACTTCTCCTTACTATAGTCATATGCAACCCTAGCATAAGACTTTCCCTTAGCATTGGAGACATTAGATCGATATCCCAAACCCGATTTATCATTGGTGGGTATTTGGCTATCCAACACCATACCCAAACCCTTAGATCAACATTGAATCTTTCTAGGGTTTTCTCCAATTTATCAAATTTTGCCTTCAAAACTTGATTTTCCCTTTCTAGGTTCCTAAACCTAAAATCAACATGTCCACCATGGACATTCCTAGATCTATCCATTTTTCTAGGCATATGTCTCCCTTTCTTCGGATTAATGCCTTGGGTCTCCTTAGGTCTACCATTTCTAGAGTTATCATGAATTGATCTCCTAGGGTTATGATCTACAATTACCCTATTCTTATCTTGATATCTCAATCCAAAATTTTTTATTTCTACATAATGATAATAATTATTTTTCCTAGCATGCATGTAGGAATTTAAATTTGACTTCAAATTTAAACTAGGGTTTACCTTACCCTTTACCTTTGGAGCTCCCCCTTGACATGAGCCTCCATTCTTCCTCTACTTCTTCTCCTCCTTCTTCAAATGCGCCAACTTCTTGATTTCTTTCTTCTCTGGGCATTTGGTGTGGTAATGACCCCGCTCACCACACGTGAAGCACACTATATGCTTCTTCTCCTTCTTCATCCTACAACTCAAATTAGATTCAAAATGAATTGAATTGAGTTTAGGAGATACCTCTTTCTTACCCAATGGGCATCTACTCTTGTAGTGCCCCTTTTTATTGCACCCAAAGCATATTATGTGATCTTTTGACTTTGCTTCGGTGGAGGTGCTCACTAGGTTGACTTTTTCCAAGATTTCTTCTTCATTCATCTTTGACTCTTCTTCAACCCTTGAGGATGTAGATGCTACCTCATCTTCATCATCCACGCTTGTGGATGGCCTTTCTTCATCCTTCTCCTCCTCATAAGTTGAGCCCTCCTCACCTTCCAGTTACTCCTCCTCTACTTGAGCTACTAAGCCCATCTCCTTGGGCTCTACCTCTTCATGTGTAGGCAAAAGTTCTTCTCCTAGAACTTTCTTTACCTTGCTCCACAACTCATGGGAATTCTTGTATTCACCTAGATGACTTATCATGTTAGAAGGCAAAATATCTACCAAAATTGATATTACCTTATCGTTCGCCTTTGACCGTGTCGTTTGCTCTTCCGTCCAATATCGTGGTCGGAGTTTCATCCCTTTCTTGTCCTTCAGGACTTCGAATGGTTCTTCCATAGCCATCATCGTATCCCAATCCGTGTCGAGGAAGTTCTTCATCTTCACCATCCAAAAGGTGATGCCCCATAAGCTTCCTCCTTCGACCTTCAGCGGTTCTATTAAGCGGTCATCTTCTTGTATTTGCTCTTCTCGACGATTAGCCCGATGAAGTGCGACCTCAGCTCTGATACCACTTGTAGGGGATCGGTGGTCGGCTTGAAGGGGGGTTGGATAGACGGCGCCATCAAAAACTCGCTTTCTTCCTACACTTGTTAGTATGTGCAGCGGAAATCTAATAGTAACTACAAATATGAAATCTAAAGACAAAGAATAAGAAAGACAAGCAAACCAATTGACACGTCAATGTAACGTGGTTCGGAGGTAGCTTGCTCCTACTCTATGGCTATCTGTAGGTGGACGATCTCTCAATCCGTTGGTGGATTAGTCCCTGGCAAACTCCGACTAGCTCAACCTCCTTGTGGGTGGAGAAACCTCACCAAGACCTCTTGGACACAAGGGAAACTCTTGAGCACTTATAGACTAATAATTAGACTTTAACCAAGTCTAATTTCATCAGAGATAACCAAGCTTCCAAGCCTTAGTTATATAAGTTGCGGGTTGAAAACCCCGTCTACCAGTCGATTGTTAAAACTTGCAGTCGATTGCCCTATGTGGAAATTTGACCGTTACATCCCAACGGCTCGATACCAGTCGACTGCCAAAAGTATCAGTCGACTACTCCATACTGGTCGAGTGAATAGAATCATTCTGTTCACTTTCAGTCGACTGCCCAATCAACTACACCAGTCAACTGATGAAACCATTAGTCGACTGGTACCCGAGTACAATCATTCAACACTCGGACCCTCACACTTACGACTCATTTGACGCTTCCTTCACAGCCTCGACCTCTTGTCTTCAATCCTACTTCCTTTGGCTCTCGTTCCTCGGATGCATTCAAGCCTACGGCTCATCCCCAATGCCATCCTTCGCGTATGCCACAAAGTCGCTTCACTCGGCCCTTGTCCTTACTACCTTGTCCACGGTCCCTCGAATGCTCCATCCTTCACCAAACCCGAAGCCGTCAACCTGAGTCACATGTGTGTCTTGCAGACCTACACACTCACATACACAAATCAAATTCAAGGGTGAACCTAACTTAAACCCTTTGCCAAACACCAAAACACATGGTTGCACGACCATTGGGATTGCTCCAATAGCAATCGCAAGTAATAATGCAATCCATTCATATGATGCAAATGACATGGTCACTGTTGACGTTCTGCAAGTGTACGAAAATGTTGTAAGTAATAATAAAAGATATCATATCCACAGGGACTGGTATAACCACTAAAGATTTCTCAACACGAATTAGCTAAACAACTAATCAATTGGTCTTCAGAAACTAAGTGCAACTAATGAAAAGCAAACATAGAAATAAAAGAAATAGAAAAAAGAATAATGCCTATGATAAATGGATGTTCTAGGAGTTTTGGTTTCTTTGTATGGTTAATCAATGTAAATGATCTACCAAATCTTATTCCTCAATTTCCCATCATTTGTAGAAGGTTGCCGATTCTCTCTTGCAATAGACAACTGGCTCAGGACTGAAATCTATACCTAAATGTGATCAATTAAGAATGAATCTATGTTGTCCTTACACAGACTTGCCTGTCACGTGCATCCCTCGGATAATCAACATAAGAATTCGTCACTTCTCAACCGCATCAAGATATAAAATATGAATGCATACAATCTATCCTACCCCCTTGAATGACCCTATTTCACCCTTAAGATCATCCCTCAAACGTCCTTAAACGGGCTTGTGTGTCACGAGCGTCCCTAAAAAAAAATCAAATAAGAGATTATTTCTACTAGATCCACAAGGTATTCAAACATTCAATCAAGAATGAAAATTAGGTCCAAATCACAACAATCCACACAAGATTGAATAGGTACAAACATGACAAAATTATAGAAATAGGAAATTGGCAAATCACAAGAGTTTTACATCAATTCATCTTACAAATACTCCCTTTATCCTAGAACATAAAGATCTAATCCATAGAACGAGGAAGGAAAACCGAAAAGAGGAAGATTACAAGCATTCTTGATCCCCAAATCCAAGAAAAGAGAGAGAGAAAGCTTATCTATGATGAAGAACATCTTCGGATCCAATCCTCGATTCCAGAGTCGATACGTTGAAGAATCTGCTCTTGAATCATCGAAAAATCCCTCCAAGATGGAGAGGAATCGCCAAAATCTTGCTCTCCCCCAAATGGGAGATCACCATTCAAATCATGAAGAAGGCTTTATTTAGAAGAGGGGTTTGACACATGTGTGTGCCACCTCATGGAGGTTACATATTCCCTCTTTAATGGCCACTTAATGCAAAATGGGGGTTACATTTGTGAAAGTGGTCGGCCACTTTTGATGGGTGGAGAATGAATTTTTCATTCAATTGAATTCATTCTATCTTCTTCCTCCTTGAGTTCTCTCTTCTTGCTCTCCCTCTCCCACCTTGGCCGAACACCCTAGGTGCTAGCACACCTTGTTTGGTCCTTCTCCATCTAGTGTGTTCATGTGGATACGTGTAGAGGATTGTCTACGTTGACAATCTTGAGATCCGGCAAGCTGTTGGACAAGCGGGATACGAAAAGGGCACGCATCGAAGGTATAAAAGGTTTTCCCTTTGTAGATCTACTGTAGATCGAAGTTTTGAAACTCGTACTCATATTTTTCGAAAGATTTTTCTTTGCACGGATCTGGTGGATGGGGCTTTCGGGGTTTCCGCGACGCGAAAACGCGTGCAAAGACTTGTACGAGTTTATTTTTTATTTTTATGAAAAATATAGCTTCTGTGATTTTCTGTAAATTTAGGTTTTTATAGTTTTTATGGGTAATTTTCTCGTAGAAGCGAAGCACAAGTGTTTCGGCACTTGTAGGCTTGCGCTACCGTGAAGTTTTTTCCAAAACGTCTTGGTTTCGCCCCAAATCCTTTTGGGACAGTGGGCTAAGGCGCTGTAGGATCGCTAAGGAACCCTCACGATAGTTAGATCGCGGGTAGGGGCGCTGCCCCTGGCCCCGCAAGGGGATTCATTCCGCAATTGCGCCCGAAAACAGCTAAACGGGACCGCCGGGAATTTTACTCGTAAAAATTGTAAAAATTGGTATTAAAATTGCATAAAATTATAGAAAATACATAATTTATAATTATGTATAATTTGTGATAGTCATGGCCCAAAATACCCAATTAGATTGGAATAAATGTGTTGTAATTCATAATACGGCCTGCGTGCCGTGATGTGATGTGCGTGTTGTATTTTTATTTTTGGCGACCTGCACGTCGTGCCTTTCTCTTTTATTCTTCTTGTAAATTAGTTTAGACTCGAATGTAACTTGAGTTTCAAAAATTGTAATGTACAAAATTGGAGCTATGGAAGGTCCACACGAGACGGAGTTACGAGGAGGGCGCGAGCAACACAAGGTGGTCAAAGGGAGAAGCTTGAGAAGCTGTTGACCTTAGGTTGACCATCCGATCTTCTCATTGGATTGAGAAGATCGTAGTAGGGCCATGATTAAATCACAAATTAATTTAATTAATTTCTTGTGTATATGTGATGCATGATTAAGTAATTAATTAGTGCTTAACGATTAGATTTGATCTAAGTCGTGCACATGATGTACCCCACAATTAGATTAAATCTATATCGAGTATATGATACGCATCATCGTTTAGATTAGATCTAAATCATGTCAACTCTAATGCCTACCGTGCCGTGATACCTATCACTACCTCGATCACATGTGTTATTGAATCTGCCAAAGCAGAGCAACACATATTATCTTGGTAGGGTATGGAGGGACAATCTTGGTCCCACTTATCAACGCATGGGCGAATACAAACTCAATTAGATTGAGTATTCCTAGTTAACTCGGTTGGATTGAGTACAACTATAGGCATTTTTCCAATGGTTGGAAAGATAGGACATAAATCACATTTATATTAATTCTTGGGCGTATTAGCCAAAGCTAACTCAAGTCTTAATATAACTATAGATAATGATCCTATAAACAAGAGTTGCATAGAGATGTAATTGGTAAATCATTACCTACCGATCATACTAAATATTGGGCGCATTAGCCAAAGCTAACTCAAGGGTTAGTATGATGTGGATCTTGTCCCACATGAATTATAGAATTCAGTGGGAGCATCATTTAGTTAAAGGCCTAATTAAATGATTTAAAGAATATGATATTTATTTTCTACATTTCTCTGTTGTAGATAAACCATGATGTCGAATACGAACACCTTCTCTCTGCGTTCTGTCCTTGAGAAGGACAAGCTCAACGGAGCAAATTTCCTGGACTGGTACAGGAACTTGAGAATAGTTCTCACCCAGGAACGTAAACTGTATGTTTTGGAGCAGCCCATTCTAGAGGCTCCTCCTGCCAATGCCCCGCGAGCTGACAAAGATGCTTGCAAGAAGCATCAAGATGACGCATTAGATGTGTCCTGTCTAATGCTCGCGACCATGAACTCTGAGCTTCAGAAGCAACACGAGTTAATGGGCGCTTACGATATGGTTGAACATCTTCGTTAACTGTATCAAGGACAAGCGAGACATGAGAGATTTGAGATCTCAAGGGCACTGTTTCAGTGCAAGATGTCAGATGGGGCTCCCATAGGCCCATATGTACTCAAAATGATTGGGTACATAGAAAACCTACAGAGATTGGGATTCCCGCTTGGCCAAGAGCTGGCCATTGACCTGATCTTGCAATCCTTGCCGGATAGTTATAGTCAGTTCGTTCTAAACTACAATATGAACGAAATTGACAAGCCATTGCTCGAGCTGCTTAGCATGTTAAGAACTGCTGAGCTGAATCTTAAGAAGGCAAAGCCCCACTCTGTTCTGTTGGTTCAGAAACACAAGGGCAAGGGCAAGCCAAAAGGCAAGGGAAAGTCCCAAGCTAAGGGCAAAGGCAAGACACTGATGCCTAAAGGAGGAGTCACCAAGGATGCTACCTGCTTCCACTGCGGTCAGACCGGGCACTGGAAGAGGAACTGCAAGGTGTACCTGGAAGATCTTAAGAAGAAGCGAAGTGAGACTTCCACTTCAGGTATATATGTTATAGAAGTCAATCTATTTATTTCTTCATCATGGGTATTAGATACCGGAAGTGCATCTCACATTTGTACTAATGTGCAGGCGCTGAGAAATAGCAGGGCATTGGCGAAGGGCGAGGTGGACCTATGCGTAGGCAATGGAGCACGGGTTGCTGCTGTTGCTATAGGGACTTATCATCTATCTCTGTCCTCTGGGATTGTATTAGAATTAGATGAATGTTGTTATGTGCCTGCATTAACTAAGAACATAATTTCAGTTTCTTGTTTGGACAAGAAAGGTTTCTCTTTTATTATAAAGGACAAATGTTGTTCTGTTTATTTAAAAGATATGTTCTATTGTAATGCACCTCTGATGAACGGACTCTACATTCTAGATCTTGAAAGCCTTATCTATAACATAAATACCAAGAGGTTCAAGTCAAATGACCTAAACCAAACCTATCTCTAGCACTGTCGCTTAGGTCATATAATGACAAGTGCTTATCACAGCTCCATAAGGATGGTTTGCTGGACTCATTTGATTTTGAATCTTATGAGATGTGCGAGTCATGCCTACTAGGCAAGATGACCAAGACTCCCTTTAGTGGGCACAACGAAAGAGCGACTGATTTGTTAGGACTCATACATAGTGATGTATGTGCCCCTTTCAATGTCGCTACTAGAGGCGGTTATAGGTACTTCATCACATTTACTGATGACTTTAGTAGATATGGTTTGTGTACTTGATGACACATAAGTCAGAATCCTTTGAAAAGTTCAAAGAATTCAAGAATAAAGTACAGAACCAGCTTGGCAAGAGTATTAAGATACTTCGATCAGATTGAGGTGGAGAATACCTTAGCCATGAGTTTTGTTACTACCTAGCTGAGTGTGGGATTCTATCCCAACTCACTCCTCCTGGAACACCACAGTGGAATGGTGTATCCGAAAGGTGGAATCCTACCCTATTAGATATGGTACGATCTATGATGAGTCACACAGATCTTCCGACATACCTTTGGGGCTATGCTCTAGACACGGCAGCTTTTATACTCAACCGAGTTCCATCCAAGGCCGTGATAAAGACACCATATAGGATATGGACTGGGAGAGATGCCTTGGTGTCTTTCATGAGGATTTGGGGTTATGAGGCTTACGTTCGACGTCAAGTCTCAGACAAGTTAGGACCCAAATCCGACAAGTGCTACTTTATTGGATATCCCAAGGAAACTAAGGGATATTATTTCTACATTCCCAGTCAGAACAAGGTAGTTGTGGCAAAGACTGGGGTCTTTCTAGAAAGGGACTTTGTTTCTAGAAAGACTAGTGGGAGCATGTTCGATCTTGAAGAAGTTCAAGATGCGAACAATAGCACTAAAGCCTCAATGGAAATTGAACTGGAACCACAAAGTGTTGTGGATAATGTTGTTCCACAAGGAGTTGAGGAACAACAACTAGTTCAAGTAGACATACCTCTTCGCAGGTCTGATAGGCTACGTCGTCAGCCTGAGAGATACTCATTTCTCTTGTCTGACCATGATGACGTTGTGCTCATAGATGATGAGCCTACCACCTATCAGGAAGCTGTGATGAGACCAGATTCTGAGAAATGGTTAGAGGCCATGAGATCCGAAATTTAATCCATGTACACCAACCAAGTATGGACTTTGGTTGATCCACCTGAAGGGGTAAAACCCATTGGGTGTAAGTGGGTCTTTAAGAGAAAGACTGACATAGATGGACTTATCTATAAGGGTCACTTGGTAGCTAAAGGTTTCAAGCAGATTCACGGTATTGACTATGATGAAACCTTTTCTCCAGTAGTGATGTTTAAGACCATTCGGATCATGCTTGCTATTACAGCATACCATGACTAAGAGATATGGCAGATGGATGTCAAAACCGCGTTTCTAAATGGAAACCTGCTCGAGGATGTGTACATGACACAATCTGAGGGTTTTGTAGATCCACAGCATACTAGCAGAGTATGCAAGCTGCATAGGTCCATTTATGGACTAAAGCAAGCTTTCGGAGCTGGAATCTTCGATTCGATGATGCAATCAAACAATTTGGTTTCATCAAGAACGAAGATGAGCCTTGTGTCTGCAAGAAGGTTGTAGGGGATATAGTTGTCTTCCTCATATTGTATGTGGATGACATACTACTCATTGGGAAGGACATCCCTATGCTTTAGTCTGTCAAGACCTGGATAAGGAGTTGCTTCTCAATGAAGGACTTAGGTGAGGCATCCCGTATTCTAGGGATACAGATCTATAGAGATAAATCTAAGAGATTGCTTGGCCTAAGTCAGAGTACATACATTGACAAGGTACTCCTTCGGTTTGCCATGCCGAACTCCAAAAAGGGATTTCTGCCGATGTCACATGGCGTGAGTCTTTCGAAGACTCAAGGTCCCTCTTCTAGTAGGAGAGAGACCGCATGGATCAGATCCCTTATGCCTCAGCCATATGATCTATCATGTATGCCATGCTATGTACTCGACCTGATATCTCATATGCTTTGAGCATGACGAGCAGATACCAGTCAGATCCAGGTGAAAGTCACTGGATAGCGGTCAAGAATATTCTTAAGTACTTAAGAAGGACTAAAGAATATTTCTTGATATATGGAGGTAATGATGAGTTAGCTGTAAAGGGTTACAATGATGCCAGCTTCCAGACCGATCAGGTTGTTTACCGATCGCAATCAGGGTTTGTATTGCATTAATGGTGGTGCTGTGAGCTGGAATAGTTCGAAGCAGGACACAGTAGCTGATTCTACGACAAAGGCCGAGTATATTGCTGCATCAGAGGCAACAAAGGAGGCAGTTTGGATCCGCAAGTTCGTCACTGAACTTGGGGTGGTTCCCAGTATCGCTGACTATATTAAGCTCTATTGTGACAACAATGGAGCTATAGCACAGGTGAAGGAACCTCGCTCACACCAGCAGACCAAACATATACTACGGCGCTTCCATCTCATTCGAGAGATTATCGAGAGAGGAGATGTGAAGATATGCAGAGTACCTACAGAGGCTAACATCGCAGATCCCTTGACCAAGGCTTTGGCACAGAGGAAGCATGATGGTCACACTAGGTCATTGGGGCTTAGAGCCTACACTGATTGGCACTAGTGCTAGTGGGAGATTGTTAGTTAGAGCCCTAGAGCCAATCATTTGATGATTGTATTTGTAACGCCCCGCCATTGTATTTGATCGATTGGGAGGCCTGATATCAGCTGCAAACCCCTATTCAGATTCCTTAACCATAGGGGATGTAATAGATGACATGTATATCTTAGATTGCACCCCTTAGCACATGTCTGATACTAAAATTCCGAATTTAGTAGCAGTTAGCAAAGATTTTAATTGGCATAGCTTTTCGCACCTAGACTTAATGATGGTCATGGATATAGCTTAGCACAACATAATGTAACCCCGGCCTTACAGCTTAGCCAGTAGAATCGGGTCGTTACAGAGTGGTATCAGAGCAGTTTCCATACTTCCTACACACACATCAGCATTGAACCTGCTGCTTCCAAGTAAGAACCTCTCTCACTGTATTTATGTTTCTTGTTCTCATGTTTAGAGATAGCTAAAGCATGTTTATTTATGATAGTATCTAACATGATAACAATAGTTATGCAATTATGATTGTATTAGTTATGTATGTCCTCAATGTCTCTAGAAATGGCAGGAGGACGCCCAGCTAGAAGGGCACCAGCTACTGAGCCCCAGCATGAGGCAGGCAGTTCAGTGCCTCCCCCAGACCTTACAACAACAACTAGATGAATAGCAACAAGAGATAGCCACTTTAAGGGCTAATCAGCAGAACACCCCCACTGTCACCCCAGAACCTAACTTAGCAACTCCAGTAGTCATATAGGTTCCACCAGTCCAGCCTGCAGCACCAGTGGCCCCAGCAATAGGGGCAAGAAGAGAAGCCTATCTGATCCAGTGGCAGAAAATTAAGCCAGAGAACTTCTCGGGCACCAGTGAACCATGGGATGCTCAAGCTTGGTTCAAAACACTGGAGAGTACGATGGAGCTTCTGGACTGGCCAGAACATGAGAAGGTGAAGTGCGCCTCCTTCTGCCTAGTAGGAGATGCACGCATGTGGTGGGAGAGAATTAGAGTGAAACGCCCAGTAAACCAGATGACATGGGCTGACTTCGAGAAAAAATTCTTTGAGGAGTTCTTTCACATGAGGGTCACAAACCGTCACTACGACGAGTTCACTGAATTTCGCCAGGGGAACCTTTCAGTTGAGGAGGCCGAATTAGTCAGCACTGAAAAAGAAAGGGTCCGACTGATGCTTAAGATGCTGAGGCCGGACATAGCACTGAATGTAGCCAGTGGCGTTCATAGGCCACAAACCACGGAAGAACTAGTAAGTAGTGCTCTAATCACCGAGCATTATCAAAATAGTATCAAGCAACAGAAGTAAGTTGTCTCAGAGTCCAAAGGTCAAGGAGGCTCAGGTACTCAGAAACACCAGGGCCACAACTCCCATGGCTCCAACTGGAAAGGGAACTCCAGCAACAAACGCAAACCAGGGAGTTACCCAAAAGGAGGACCAGCCAGTAAACAGCCTAGTTATCCCAAATGTGCTACTTGTGGGAAATTCCACCCTGGAGTTTGTTGTAAGGGCACACGAGGATGATTTGAGTGTGGACAGGAAGGGCATATGGCTAAGCAATGCCCAAACAAGACCAGTCTTCCTCAACCACAGCCGATTCAGTACGGAGGCCAGCCAGCTCAGTTACATCAAATGCAGGCCGCTTTAGATGGTCCACACATCAGCTAGGGCAGACTAGAAGCCCCCTCAGCCACGACGAACGCGAGGATCTACTCACTCACCAGAGAGGACGTAGCAAACGCCTCGACAGTTGTTTCAGGTCAGATTAGCATTTTACAGCAAAGTACAACTGTCTTATTCGATACTGGGGCAACCCATTCTTATATATCCAGGGCATTTGCCGAAAAGATAGCCATACCTCCAGAGGTACTCAGTGGTCAGTTTTTGACAACACTACATTCAGGAGAAATTATGGCATCCACGCACTGGCTCAGAGCAGTGCCAGTCATTATTTCGGACAGAGAACTCTTTTGTGATCTGATAGTGCTAGACATGACTGATTATGATGTCATTTTTGGAATGGACTTCCTGATCAGATATGGTGCCTCTATAGAGTGCCGTAGACAGAAAGTCGTATTCCAACCTGAAGCAGAAGTACAGTTTGAGTACATCGGAGAACCAAAGAGAATGGCCAAGAAGTTTCTCTCAGCTCTAAAAGCACCGAAATTAATGGATCCAGGATGTACGGGATTCCTAGCACATGTAGTCAATACCAGTCAGGACAAGTACCAACAGCTAGAAGGGGTCCGAGTTGCATGTGACTACCCAGCAGTCTTCCTTGAAGAGTTACCCGGCCAAGCACTAGACAGGGAGATTGAATTCGAGATAGAACTCATTCCCGGTACGAATCCTATCTCCAAAGCGCCCTACCGCATGGCTCCAGCAGAACTGAAGGAACTTCATGAGCAACTACAGGGGCTGCTTGACAAGGGCTTCATACGTCCGAGCATGCGCCTGTGTATAGACTACCGGGCACTGAACCAAGTCACAATCAAGAACAGGTATCCTCTTCCCAGAATAGATCACCTGTTCGATCAGCTAATGGGAGCAGCAATGTTCTCTAAGATATACCTCAGATCAGGTTATCATCAGGTGAAAGTTAAAGATGGGGATATACCCAAGACAACATTTAGGACTAGATACGGACACTACGAGTTCGTAGTCATGCCCTTTGGCGTGATAAATGCTCCAGCTACTTTCATGGACCTCATGAACAGAGTATTCAGGGACTACCTAGATAGATTTGTTATTGTGTTTATCGATGACATTCTTATCTGTTCAGGAACTCAGGAAGAACACGCAGAGCACACAGAACCAGCTGTACGCCAAGTTCATGAAATGTGAATTTTGGTTAGATCAGGTGTCCTTCCTGGGTCACATCATCTCAAAGGATGGTATCATGGTAGACCCCAATAAGATAGAAGCTGTGAGTCATTGGAAAAGACCCAAGAATGCCAGTGAAGTCAGAAGCTTTCTAGGATTAGCAGGTTATTACAGAAAGTTTGTAGAGGATTTCTCCAAAATAGCCTACCCACTGATAGCTCTTACCAGAAAGAACAGAAAATTTCAGTGGACAGAGGACTGTGAGAACAACTTCAGCGAACTAAAAAGGAGATTGACCAGTGCACCCATTTTGACTATACCAGAAAACACAGACAGCTTTGATATTTATAGTGATGCCTCTAAATTGGGACTAGGAGCAGTACTGATGTAAAATGGTAAGGTGATCGCCTACGCCTCCAGACAACTCAAAGACTATGAGAGGAACTATCCTACTCATGATCTTGAGCTTGTAGCAGTCATGTTCGCTCTCAAAATTTGGAGATATTACTTGTATGGAGCTCAGTGTAGAGTTTATATAGATCATCAGAGTCTGAAGTATTTCTTCACTCAGAAGGATCTAAATATGCGACAGCGCAGATGGCTCGAGCTGGTCAAAGACTACGACATAGACATCCTCTACCACCCAGGAAAAGCTAATAAGGTGGCAGACGCACTTAGCAGAAAGTCCAGTGCTACTTTACTATCCCTAGCAGCCATGTCACCATCCCTACAGAAGGAGATCACAGATTTCAGTCTCGAACTCATAGTGGGACAAGTCTCTATGATGACATTAGAGTCTACCTTGCTTGGTGACATCCAGACAGCTCAGGGACAGGATCTTGAAATCCAGAAAATCAAGCAAGGGATAGCATAATCAGAAAGTGGAGAGTTTAGAGTGTCCACTAGCGGGGTGTTGTATTTTGGCGACAGACTTTATGTTCCAGATCAGGTGGAGCTACAGAGGAAGATTCTATGTGAGGCTCACGGAACTCCTTATGCGATGCATCCTGGTTCCACCAAGATGTACCAAGACTTGAAGAAACGTTTTTGGTGGCCGGGGATGAAAAGAGGCATCACTAGATATGTCAGCACCTGTCTAACCTGTCAGAGGGTCAAGGCAGAACATCAGAGACCAGGAGGAGTTCTGCAGCCTATCCAGATCCCAGAATGGAAGTGGGAAGATATTTCCATGGATTTCATAGTGGGATTACCCAGAACCACGAATGGTTTTGACGCCATCTAGGTAATAGTCGACAGATTGACTAAATCAGGCCACATTTTGCTATCAGGATATCCTACTCCATGGAGCAGCTAGCTTAGTTGTATCTCAAGGAGATCATCAGACTGCATGGAGTTCCATGGACTATCATCTTAGACAGAGACAGTAGGTTCACGTCACACTTCTGGGAGTGTGTAGAGTCAGCATTGGGCACTAAGTTAAAATTCAGCACAGCTTTTCATCCTCAGACACATGGTCAGACGGAGCGAGTGAATCAGGTACTCGAAGATATGCTCCGAGCATGTGCCCTAGACTTCAAGGGAAGTTGGTGCAAATATCTGAGTTTAGTAGAATTTGCATATAACAACAGCTATCAGGCCACTATCGGTATGACACCTTATGAGGCTCTCTACGGGCGGAGGTGTAGATCTCCAATCTGCTGGTATGAGAGTGGTGAGCAAAAGGAACTAGAACTCCAGACAGATATAGTAGCAGACACCACAGCAGCTATACAGCAGATCTGCCAGAGGATAGAGACAGCTCAGAGCCGCCAGAAAAGCTATGCTGATACATGGCGCAGACCCTTAGAGTTTTCAGTTGGGGATTCAATGTTCCTTAGAGTAGCTCCCATGAAGGGAGTAATGCGTTTTGGGAAGAAGGGCAAATTGAGTCCCAGATATGTGGGACCATACCTTATCAGCAGAAGAGTTGGCAAGGTAGCATATGAGCTAGAGCTACCCCAGGAGATGTCAGATATCCATAATGTATTTCATGTCTCTATGCTGAAGAAGCATATCTCAGATGCGTCCCAAATGATTGAGCCCCAGTCGGTACAAGTCCACGAAGACCTCAGCTATGATAGTCGGCCTATTCAGATAATAGACCGAGCAGTTAAGAAATTGCGGAACAAGGAAGTATCATTAGTAAAAGTTATTTGGCAAAATCACACAACAGAAGAGGCAACTTGAGAGACAGAAGCCAGTATGAGACAAAAGTACCTAGAGTTATTCTAAGTTCGAGAATGAACTTTTTATAAGGTATGAGGGATTGTAATGCCCAAAAATTCTCAAAATAATTATTAGAAATATCCTAGTATTTTTCTGGAATTTTAAGATATTTTTACAGAATTTTTAGAGTAGCAGAAGTAGCAAAAATAAATAGAATCGTAAAATAGCCTACGCGGGAATTGAACCCGACACCTATTGGGTCCTACGACTTATGGTGAACTCTAATAACCAAGTGAACCCAGCAGGGCTGTGCTGAAAGAAAAGGGAATCAATGATATTTATATTTCAATTGGGTGAATTAACCACTTAATATAAATAGGGAGGTTAAGTGAGGAGTTGTTTTTAACGCAATTTTCTTTTCTCTCCTCACCCTAGTCACGCCGCCCCCTTCTTTTCTTCCTCACTCGGTGCACCAAGCCCCAAGGGCTAGGGTTCCGTCCCAAAGGCTCCAAGAGCACCTTTCGGCGATAACTCCGGTACGAGGACGCTCCCCACCACGAGAGGAACACGTAGATGCAAGGAGATCGCCGAAGGGATTTTCTCCACCAGAAAACTAACGACTAGAATCGTAAGAAATCTAGCGCAGGAGGTAAGGAACCCCTCACCTGCAGTATAAGTAGCTTTTCCTATGATTGTATGCTTTTAAATTAGCTATATGTAGTTTTTCGGCACATAGGGTGTATTTAACCCTCCTCGCAGTTCTAGGGATTTAGTTGAGCACCTCTAGATGGGCTAGACACGTCCTTCCCCTTTAGTTGGAGGATCTAGATGCTGTCGGGTGCCTAGAGGTGGTCTCCCTAATAGAGGGGAGAGTTGGAGCACAACAAGTATTCGATAAAATGCTTAGCTTAGTAAAATGTTACAGTAGGCATTTTAATAACTCAGTAAATGCAATAGAAGTATTTAAAATAGCTTATCTAGTCTTGCTATAGCTTATATGGGACTACGGCTAATAGGTGGGCTCCCACAGTCGCCTCTAGGTTCAGACAACCTAGCTCTAGGTTCAGATAACTCAGAAATAACAAGATAAGAAAATTTAGCTATACCAGTATTTTACTTTATCAGTGGCACTGTACTGGACTAGATGTCCATTGGGTTGGGCTCCCATAGTCGTCCCTAGGTTTAGATAACCTAGTAAACTCTACTAGATTCGGAATTTGCAACCCCGGGTCTAGTTAGGGATGCGCGCATAGCAAGTACGATTGCCGGGCCCATTAGCAGCATGATTAGTATTTTGATCTATTATTATAAATAGTTTTTCAAAATCTCACAATCAGTTATGTGAACATGATTTAAATTCAGTATTAGCTTAGTTCAGTTCAGCTCAGTGTTATATCAGTTTAGCTTCTTTCCATCGATACATGTGATAGTTTCATGCTTAGCTCTTGATATTCCATGACTAGTTTTGATGCCATGTTTTAGTATACATGACTAATAACTTCAGTATTTATATTTCAGCATGTATTTCAAATAGCATGTTTTAAAAGCATGATTCCATCGTATGCATGTTTTGTGAGGTAGATGGTTTCTTATTAAGCGAAAGCTTACAGATACTTCTTTTCCTTATACTGCAGATAAGGGTAAAGGAAAGATGGACTAGCGGAGGCTGGAGGACAATACGATGAAGATGTGTGTGGAATAA
This sequence comes from Zingiber officinale, assembly GCF_018446385.1. NCBI lineage: Eukaryota > Viridiplantae > Streptophyta > Magnoliopsida > Zingiberales > Zingiberaceae > Zingiber > Zingiber officinale. The sequence goes on along the minus strand of NC_056006.1, from coordinate 54,385,916 downwards.
GGAATTTAGAATAAAGATGCTTGGAAACTAGCGAACTTAAAACTTAACATTTCTAATTTTAGTTACTTCTCTACCTTTTAGACTGTTTGAGTAGTATGAATTGTGTAGTATGCATTCAGTTTGATATTAGATAGCACTCCATGAGTAATGTCATGCCTAGTAGTTTTATCTCATGCTTATAGAGTTGATGTATGTGATTTAGGCACGAATCAGTGCTGAAATCAGAGCTTAGCTGCGAAATCAGAAACCCCCAATCGATCAGCTGATCGAGGATCGATCAGCCGACCGATTGATTCAGTTCAGTCGAACAGCCGATCGATCGGGCCTGATTCCAGTGAACAGAACCTTGCTGAATCGATCCTCCGATCGATTGGTAAGTCTGGATCGATCAGCCAATCGATCCAGAAATTCCTTCGTGCACAGTAGTGTGCTGAATCGATCACTGGATCGATCAACAAGTCTGGATCGATCAACCGATCGATCCAAATAAAGTTTTCGTATACAGTAGCCACCTGAATCGATCAGTGGATCGATCAGGCCATTCCAATCGATCTACTTATCGATTGGGAGGCCTGATATCTGCTGCAAACCCCTATTTAGATTCCTTGACCATAGGGGATGTAATTGATGACATGTATATCTTAGATTACACCCCTTAGCACATGTCTGATAATAATTTCCGAATTTAGTAGCAGTTAGCAAAGATTTTAATTGGTACAGCTTTCCACACCTAGACTTAGTGATGATCATGGATATAGCTTAGCACAGCATAATGTAACCCCGGCCTTACAGCTTAGACATGTGCTAAGGGGTGTAATCTAAGATATACATGTCATCTATTACATCCCCTATGGTCAAGGAATCTAAATAGGGGTGTGCAGCTGATATCAGGCCTCCTAATCGATCAGTGGATCGATTGGAATGGCCTGATCGATCCACTGATCGATTCAGGTGGCTACTGTATATGAAAACTTTGTTTGGATCGATCGGTTGAATGTAATGGAATGGGTGCATCACAGCGATGTCCCGAGTAGTCAGTGGTAAAATGCAAAGGACTAAGACCCTATAAAGAGCGTAGTCCTGGACTCGAAGTTCTACCGACCTAAACTGGGTCACAATGGAATCTCGCTCTCCCCCAAAAAAATACGAATAAATCGTATCGAGAGTAATATGTGAGTAGGGATCTCCGAATGGTAGATCCCTGGGAGGATAGCAAAAGAAAGGACAAGTAGATGGACGTAACTCTAAAAAAACTCTCGGATAGTCGTAGGGGAAAACATGATATCAGTACCCGCTGCTTTAGTGGTATAGGTGAGATCGTCTACTTTCATTAGGTTATTGCAAAATTCAGCACACAGACTTATGTTTACTGGACTGGTACATTCGACAAGGTTCTTTAAGTTATAGTGGTTTATAACCTCTATAACGGGGGCACATGAACCTAGAAAGAACGATCTATCTATACAGTTAGTCCTAATGGCCTTATAAACGGTTGACTCAAACTTAATCCTTAGTTCATCTGTGGGAAACCTAGGGTCAGTGCTAGCATTAGAGGGTACAGCACCAGTATTTGTTCGTTTCCTACTGTATATAAAAAAGATATTCTAAGAAGAAAAATGAGAAGACAAATTCTAAGAAATTTTCATATAGGGGAAGAAGTTTTACCGATGAGCCATCGACAAATATAGATCTGACGACCTCGGTTGAATCGCAGCAGCGTCTTCACCGCAAGAAAATTTTGATTTAAAATACTTTCGAACTGAGGTTCGGAGTGAACCTTGGCAAAAGTGAAAAGTTTGTGGGGCAAGGGTTGGGGGTGCCCACTGCCCCTTATTTATAGGGAGCTCCGGGCGCCTGGGGTTGATTTTAGGAGGGGCGCCCGGATCCCCTTCCGAGCGCCCCGGAGGAAGGTTTTTGAAATTAATTTTTAGGTTTTAAAATTTTGAAATTAATTTTTGAAAAAAATTTGAAATTAATTTTTAAGTTTAAAATTAAAATTTTGAAATTAATTTTTAAGTTTAAAATTTTGAAATTAATTTTTAAGTTTAATATTGAAATTTTGAAATTAATTTTTAAGTTTAAAATTAAAATTTTGAAATTAATTTTTAAGCTTAAAATTAAAATTTTGAAATTAATTTTTAAGTTTAAAATTAAAATTTTGAAATTAATTTTTTAAGTTTAAAATTGAAAATTTGAAATTAATTTTTGAGTTTAAAATTAAAATTTTGAAATTAATTTTTAAGTTTAAAATTGAAATTTTGAAATTAATTTTTACGTTCAAAATTAAAATTTTGAAGTTAATTTTTAAGTTTAAAATTGAAATTTTGAAATTAATTTTTAAGTTTAAAATTAAAATTTTGAATTAATTTTTAAGTTTAAAATTGAAATTTTAAAATTAATTTTTAATTTTAAAATTGAAATTTTGAAATTAATTTTTAAGTTTAAAATTGAAATTAATTTTTAAGTTTAAAATTAAAATTTAGAAATTAATTTTTAAGTTTAAAATTGAAATTTTGAAGTTAATTTTTAAGTTTAAAATTAAAATTTCGAAATTAATTTTTTAGTTTAAAATTGAAATTTTGAAATTAATTTTTAAGTTTAAAATTAAAATTTTGAAATTAATTTTTAGGTTTAAAATTGAAATTTTGAAATTAATTTTTAAGTTTAAAATTAAAATTTTGAAATTAATTTTTAAGTTTAAAATTGAAATTAATTTTTAAGTTTAAAATTAAAATTATGAAATTAATTTTTATGTTTAAAATTGAAATTTTGAAATTAATTTTAATTAAACAAATTTAAGCCTTATTCATCTCACCCGATCTATATTATCAATTAGGGAATCCTATGATTTTGTGAGATGAAATTGGATTTTTAATTATGGAGTTTTGGTTTAACTTGTGTTAGATTCAGATTTAGCTTTGGTCTCCACAAATAGGCAATCTTCGGATAAACTTCTAAGCTTGGTGAGTCACATGGATGTCATTAGAAGTAACCAACCTTTCGAGGTTTTCCGAATAGTCCTATCCACGGAGCTTAGTACTAAATCTTGGTCTAACTGGCTAGGATTCATTTGGGTACTGGCTGTAAGGCCGGTCGCTACAGTTTATGCTAAACTATACTGTGCGGAAAGCTGGGCTAATTAAAATTTTACTAATTATCTGATTAATGTTAATTCGGACACTAACATTCCGGGTGTACCTTGGAGTTGTACATATGCTAGGGGAGGTATTTATAATTGGTAACACCCTCCGGATCGATCCACAGACCGATCTACTGATACGGGTACGTCACAAGACCCTGGATCGGTCGGTTGTCCGATCCCGAAGCTACATCGCTTCTGTCCCCAGCTGGATCGGTCTACCGACCGATCCAGGTGTGGCCTGATCGGTCGGCACGACAGATCCAGTGACACAGCCAGGCTCTGATTTCAGACCCGGGAAACTCGATTTCAGCACTTTGGCGTGCCAAAACCCCACATAACATCTAACTAATGCATAATAACTATTCTAACAACATGTAATAACATTCTAACGACATAAACTAGTAATCTAACTTAACATAAGGCATAGTTTAGGAATTCATGGCAACACACACAACTAAAAGTGCCTAGAACATGTAAACCAAAACCAATAAATAAAGTGCTACAGTAAATGCTAAAGAGTCTAATGCTCAATTTGCTACGTCCCCTAAGGACCTTTGATTCCAGTTCCATACACACCCACCATCTTTGCATTGCCCCCCAGCTTCCTCTGCTAGTCCATTTTCCTTTTACCTGTATCTGCAGTATAAGGAAAATAGTATCTGTAAGCCAAAAAGCTTAGTAAGAAACCATCTACCTCACAAAAACATGCGACGATGCAAATATGCTTTGAAATCATGCCGTTTAAAACATATGCTGAATGTACTGAATAAACTAAGCATGGCATGGCATATAAGCATACAATCATAGCATATCTAAAGTTGTACATGAAATCAATGGAGATAATTGAACTAAGCATATAAAAGCTAACTGGAGCTAAACTGATACTGAATTCAAACTCAACTAGCAAGACCAATTTTGAGTTTTGAAAACTAATTCGTAATAAGTGAAAATACATAATCATACTGTTTTGGGCCCGGCAACTGTACTTGCTGTGCGCGCATCCCTAACTAGGCCCGGGATTGCAAGTTCCGAATCTAGTAGGGTTTACTAGGTTGTCTGAACCTAGGGACGACTGTGGGAGTCCAACCCAACGGATATCTGATCCTGTACAGTGCCTACTGAAAATAAAATACTGAATGTAGCTAATTACTGTGTAACTTACTGATTCTAGGTTATCTGAACCTAGAGCTAGGTTGTCTAAACCTAGAGGCGACTGTGGGAGCCCACCCATTGGACCGTAGTCCCATATAGCTAAAATTAACTGATTTACTGTTTTAAACGCTTCTAATGCATTTAACTGTACTATCAAAATGCCTAAGCTGCATTTTTACTGATCTAGTTATTTTGTCGAACACTTAGTGTGCCCCAACTCTTCTCTTTATTAGGGTGATCACCTTAAGGCACCCGACAACGTCTACAACCCCAACTGAAGAGGGTAAACGTGTCCGGCCCATCTAAAGGTGCTCAACTAAATCCCTAAATCTGAGAGGAGGGTTAAAACACCCTACATGTCCACAAAATCTGCATATTACTAATCTAATGCATAGAAAATCCAAACAGAGCTATTATACTGCAGGTGAGGGGTTTCTTACCTCTTGATCGTAATTTCTTACGATTCTATTCGCTAGAGTTCCGGTGGAGATGATCCTCTCGACGATCCGATCACGTCTTCGCGTTCTCTCGCGGAGAAGAACCTCTTTCGTGTTGGAGTCATCGCCGGAAGACGAACCTATGGACCCTTGCCTTGGTGTGCCGTGCGTGAGGAAGAGGAGAAGGAGGGAGAGGCGGCGGTGAGGTTTTGGAAGGGAAAAGTGGCGTGAGGTGAGGAGGTGCCGAACCAATCCTAAAATAACCCAACCCAACTTAAGTTCTTCTATTTATATTAAGTGGGTAACTAGGCCCAATTCTAATATAAATATAACTGATTCCTCTTTCTTTCAGCACGGCCCTGCTGCTAAACTTATCCGTAAACCATAGGTCTCGGGTTCGATTCCCGCCTAAGCTATTTTACGGTTCTAATTATTTTTGCTACTTCCGCTACTCGGAAAATTCCGGAAAATATCTAAAAATTTCAGAAAAATCATACTATATTTCTAAAACAGTTTTGAGAATTTTCGGGCTTTACAATCCCCCATACCTTATAAAAAGTTCGTCCCGAACTTAAAACAATCTGGATATCTCATGCTGGCCTCTGTCTCCCAAGTCGTCTCTGCTGCAAGTGACTTTGACTAATGGTACTTCCTTGTTCCATTTCTTTCTTGCTCGGTCTATTATCCGAATAGGCCGATCATCGAGATCATCACGACTGTACCTGGGCTCAATCACACTGGTGGTGTCTGGAATATGCTTCTTCACATGGAGACATGAAATACGTTGTGGACGGTGACATCCCCCGAGGTAGCTCTAGCTCATATGCTACCTTGCCCACTCTCTCCGTGATAAGGTATGGTCCCACATATCGAGGAGCTTGCCCTTTTTCCCAAAACGCATGACTCCCTTCATGGGAGCTACTCGAAAAACTGATCCCGAAAACTCTAGGGTCTGGGTATCGGATAGCTTTTCTAGCGGCTCAGGTCGTCTCTATCCTCCGCGAATCTGGTATGGGCTGTGGTATCCGCCACTAGATGCATCAAGCTCTAGTTCCTTCTGCTCACCACTCTCATACCAACAGATTGGTGATCCGCACCTCCGCCCATAGAGTGCCTCATAAGGTGCCATGCCGATAGTGGCCCGATAATCGTTGTTGTATGCAAATTCCGCTAGCTCGGATATTTGCACCAACTTCCTTGAAGTCTAGGGCACACGCCGGCATATCTTGAGTACCGATTTACTCGCCGTCCACCATCCGTCGAGGATGGAAGGTCATCTTGAATTTCAATTTCTTGATCTTGTTGTACACACTCCGGAAGTGTGATGAATCTGTCGTCTGAAATGATGGTTTGTGGGACTCCATGTAGTCCGACGATCTCCGAGATACAACCGGCTAGCTTCTCCATGGAGTACGATATCTTGATAGCTAAAAGTGGGTGATTTAGTCAACTGTCGACTATTACCGGATGGCATCAAAACCATTCGTGGTTCGGTAGCCCCACTATGAAGTCCATCGAGATATCCTCCCACTTCCATTCTGGAATCAGTATAGGCTGCAGAACTCCTCGTCGCTGATGTTCCGCCTTGACCCTCCGACAGGTGAGGCAGATGCTAACATATCTGGCGATGTCTCGCTTCATCCCGGCACCAAAGTTTCTTCGTGTCTTGATACATTTTGGTGGAGCCTGGATGCATCGCATAGGGAGTCCTGTGAGCCTCATCTAAAATCTGTCTCCGTAGCTCCCAGAGTCTATCACCAAAATACAACACCCGCCATCGGACACTCAATTCTCTACTTTCGATTATTGGCCTTGCTTGATTTTGAATTTGTGGTCTGGTCCTGATCAATATCACCAAGGTAGACTCTAAGGTCATAGTAGAGAGTCCGACGATGAGTTCGAGACCAAACCGCGATCTCCTTCAGGGTGGTGACATGGTCGCTAGAGATAATAAGTTAGCTGGATTTTCCGCTAAGTGCATCTGCTACCCTATTGGCTTTCCCAGGTGGTAGAGGATGTCTATGTCATAATCTTTGACTAGCTCTAGCCACCTGCGCTATTTAGATCCTTCGAGTGAAGAAGTACTTGAGACTCGATGATCTACACTCTGCACCGAGCTCCATACAAGTAATGTCTCCAAATTTTGAGAGCGAACACTACTGCTGCAAGCTCAAGATCATGAGTAGGGTATTTCTTCTCATAATCCTTGAGTTGTCTGGAGGCATAGGCAATTACCTTGCCATCTTGCATCAACACTGCTCCTAATCCCAATTTAGAGGCGCCACTATATATATCAAAGCTGTCTATTTTACGGCGATGTCGAATAGGTACTAGTCAATCTCCTCTTGAGTTTGAAGCTATTCTCAGATCCTCATCACGAAATTTCTTGTTCTTCTGGTGAGAGTCGGTGGGGAGGCTATCCTAGAGAAGTCCTCTACAAACTTTCTCAGAATATCCTGCTAATCCCGAAGCTCCCACATCTGGCCCTAGGTCTCCTCCATTTACGCTTCTATCTTGCTGGATCTACCATAATACCATCCTTTGAGATTACGTGACCCGGGAAGGACACTGATTTAGCCAAAACTCACATTTCGTGAACTTGGCATGATAAGTGATTCATCAAGGGTCCGTAATACTAGTTTCGTGTGCTCGAGTGTTCTTCCTGAGTTCACAGTAGATAAGAATGTCATCGATAAACACAATAACAAACTTATCTAAATACTCCCTAAATTCATGAGATCCATGAATGTAGCTGGAGCATTTGTCACACCAAAGGCATGACTACGAACTCGTAATGTCCGTGTCCACGAATCTTGTCTTCGATATCACCCTCCTTGACTCGACTTGGTGATATCCCGATCCGAGGTCAATTTTGAGAACACCGCTCCCTTTAATTGGTCGAACGGTCATCTATTCAGGAAGAGGATACCTTCTTGATCGTGACTGATTCGGTGCTCGTAGTCTATACATAGCCGCATGCTTCCATCCTTCTTCTTCACGAATAGCACATGGTGAGTGACTAGGGCGTATGAAGCCCTTGTCAAGTAGCTCCTGTAGCTGCTCGAAGTTCCTTCATTCTGCTGGAGCCATGCGGTAGGGCGCTTTGGATATAGGATTGGTGCCGGGAAGGAGCTCTATCTCAAATTCAATCTCCCTGACCGGTGCTAGGCCTGGTAACTCTGGGAAGACTACTGGGTAGTCACATACAACTCGGACCTCTGCTAGCTGTTGGTCCTCGTCATGGCTAGTATTGACTACATGTGCTAGGTACCCGTACATCCCGAATCCATCAACTTCCAGAAATTTTTGGCTTTTCTCTTTGGTTCTCCGATGTACTCGCTTCTGCTTCGGGTTGGAATACGACTTTCCGTTTATGGCACTCTATGGAAGCATTGTATTTAATCGTAAAGTCCATCCCAGGATGACGTCGTGGTCGATCATTCGGTAGGATCGGATCACGAAGAGTTCCCATGCTATAATGGCTTGCTGCGAGCGATGCGTGGATGCCATGACCTCTCCTGAAGGTAGTGCCGTCGACCACTGAGTACCTCGGGGTATTTCTAATTTCTCGGAGAACACCACGGCTATATATGAATGGGTTGCCCGATATCAAATAGAAGTAGCACTATCGAAAAATGCTAATCGACTGTGACGTCGAGGCATTTGCTCGTCCTCTGGTGAGTGAGTAGATCCTCGCGTTCGCCATAGGCAGTAGGGGCTTCTAATCGTACGGCGATAAGTGGACCTTCTAGGCGGCTGCATCGATGTGGTGGTGGCTGCATCTTGGATCTGTGTGGTGAGGAAGACCGGTCTTGTTCGGGCACTGCTTGGCCATGTGCCCTTCTTGTCCACATTCAAAGCATCCTCGTGTGCCCTTGCGACAAACCCCTGGGTGGAATTTCCCACAAGTGGCACACTTTGGATAACTGGGTCGCTTGCTAGATGGTCCTCCTTTTGAGTCACTCCCTGATTTGTGCTTGCTGTTGGAGTTCCCTTTCCAGTTAGAGCTGTGGCCTTGCTGTTTTTGAGTGTGAGAGTTTCCTTGGCCCTTGGACTCTGAGGAGGCTTGCTTCTGCTGCTTCATGCTGTTCTTGTAATGCTCTGTGGTCAAGGCACTGCTCACTAACTCCTCTGTGGTTTGTGGCCTATGTATGCCACCAGCCACGTTCACTGCTATCTCTGGCCTCAACATCTTGAGCATCAACCTGATCCGTTCCTTTTCTGTGCTGACTAGCTCGGGGCATAGACGAGCCAACCTGTTGAATTTCTTCACGGCTTCCTCAACTGAGAGGTTGCCCTGCCGAAACTCAGTGAACTCGTCATAGTGGCGGTTTGTAACCCGCATATGAAAGAACTCCTCAAAGAATTCCTTCTCAAAGTCAACCCATGTCATCTGGTTCACTGGGCGCTTTGTTCTGATTCTTTCCCACCACATGCGTGCGTCTCCTGTCAGGCAGAAGGAGGCACACTTCACCTTCTCGTGTTTTGGCCAGTCCAGAAGCTCCATCGTGCTCTCCAGTGTTTCGAACCAAGCTTGTGCATCCCATGGTTCACTAGCGCCTGAGAAGTTCTCTGGCTTGACTCGCTGCCACTGGATCAGATAGGCTTCCTTTCTTGGCTCAGCTGCTGGGGCTACTGGTGCTGGTGCTGTAGGCTGAGCTGGTGGGTGGGGGTACTCTGCTGATTAGCCTTTAAGGTGGCTATTTCTTGTTGCTGTTCAGCTAGTTGCTGCTGTAACAGAGCCACTAATGCTGTAAGGTCTGGAGGAGGCACTTCTAGCTGGGCGTCCTCGTGCCATTTCTAAAGACATAGAGAACATAGGTATAACTAACACTATCACAGTTATCTAACTACTGATATCATATTTAAACTATCACATACTAACAAGCAGTAGATACATAAACATGAACTGTAATAATAAACAAGAAGCATAAATAAAGTAGAGGTGTTCTTACTTGGAAGCTGCAGGTACAATGCTGATGTGTGTGTAGGAAGTATGGAACACTGCTCTGATACCACTCTGTAACGACCCACCTTCTGGGTACTGGCTGTAAGGCCGGTCGCTACAGTTTATGCTAAACTATACTGTGCGGAAAGCTGGGCTAATTAAAATTTTACTAATTATCTGATTAATGTTAATTCTGACACTAACATTCCGGGTGTACCTTGGAGTTGTACATATGCTAGGGGAGGTATTTATAACTAGTAACACCCTCCGGATCGATCCACAGACCGATCTACTGATACGGGTACGTCACAAGACCCTGGATCGGTCGGTTGTCCGATCCCGAAGCTACATCGCTTCTATCCCCAGCTAGATCGGTCTACCGACCGATCCAGGTGTGTATGGATCGGTCGGCTGACCGATCCAGGCACCTGGAAATCGGGGACTCGCCACTGTATCGCGCTGGATCGGTCGGCTGACCGATCCAGTGACACAGCCAGGCCCTGATCGGTCGGGAGACCGATCAGAGTCTGATTTCAGACCCGGGAAACTCTGATTTCAGCACTTTGGCGTGCCAAAACCCCACATAACATCTAACTAATGCATCATAACTATTCTAGCAACATGTAATAACATTCTAACGACATAAACTAGTAATCTAACTTAACATAAGGCATAGTTTAGGAATTCATGGCAACACACACAACTAAAAGTGCCTAGAACATGTAAACCAAAACCAATAAATAAAGTGCTACAGTAAATGCTAAAGAGTCTAATGCTCAATTTGCTACGTCCCCTAAGGACCTTTGATTCCAGTTCCATACACACCCACCATCTTTGCATTGCCCCCCCAGCTTCCTCTGCTAGTCCATTTTCCTTTTACCTGTATCTGCAGTATAAGGAAAATAGTATCTGTAAGCCAAAAAGCTTAGTAAGAAACCATCTACCTCACAAAAACATGCGACGATGCAAATATGCTTTGAAATCATGCTGTTTAAAACATATGCTGAATGTACTGAATAAACTAAGCATGGCATGGCATATAAGCATACAATCATAGCATATCTAAAGCTGTACATGAAATCAATGGAGATAATTGAACTAAGCATATAAAAGCTAACTGGAGCTAAACTGATACTGAATTCAAACTCAACTAGCAAGACCAATTTTGAGTTTTGAAAACTAATTCGTAATAAGTGAAAATACATAATCATACTGTTTTGGGCCCGGCAACTGTACTTGCTGTGCGCGCATCCCTAACTAGACCCGGGATTGCAAGTTCCGAATCTAGTAGGGTTTACTAGGTTGTCTGAACCTAGGGACGACTGTGGGAGTCCAACCCAACGGATATCTGATCCTGTACAGTGCCTACTGAAAATAAAATACTGAATGTAGCTAATTACTGTGTAACTTACTGATTCTAGGTTATCTGAACCTAGAGCTAGGTTGTCTAAACCTAGAGGCGACTGTGGGAGCTCACCCATTGGACCGTAGTCCCATATAGCTAAAATAAACTGATTTACTGTTTTAAACGCTTCTAATGCATTTAACTGTACTATCAAAATGCCTAAGCTGCATTTTTACTGATCTAGTTATTTTGTCGAACACTTAGTGTGCCCCAACTCTTCTCTTTATTAGGGTGATCACCTTTAGGCACCCGACAACGTCTACAACCCCAACTGAAGAGGGTAAACGTGTCCGGCCCATCTAAAGGTGCTCAACTAAATCCCTAAATCTGAGAGGAGGGTTAAAACACCCTACATGTCCACAAAATCTGCATATTACTAATCTAATGCATAGAAAATCCAAACGGAGCTATTATACTGTAGGTGAGGGGTTTCTTACCTCTTGATCGTAATTTCTTACGATTCTATTCGCTAGAGTTCCCGTGGAGATGATCCTCTCGACGATCCGATCACGTCTTCGCGTTCCTCTCGCGGAGAAGAACCTCTTTCGTGTTGGATTCATCGCCGGAAGACGAACCTATGGACCCTTGCCTTGGTGTGCCGTGCGTGAGGAAGAGGAGAAGGAGGGAGAGGCGGCGGTGAGGTTTTGGAAGGGAAAAGTGGCGTGAGGTGAGGAGGTGCCGAACCAATCCTAAAATAACCCAACCCAACTTAAGTTCTTCTATTTATATTAAGTGGGTAACTAGGCCCAATTCTAATATAAATATAACTGATTCCTCTTTCTTTCAGCACGGCCCTGCTGGGTTCACCGGTTACTAAACTTATCCGTAAACCATAGGTCTCGGGTTCGATTCCCGCCTAAGCTATTTTACGGTTCTAATTATTTTTGCTACTTCCGCTACTCGGAAAATTCCGGAAAATATCTAAAAATTCCAGAAAAATCATACTATATTTCTAAAACAGTTTTGAGAATTTTCGGGCTTTACAACATGCGATGCCCAAGTTTCTCTAACGTACTATCATCCAAAAACTTCACCAGTACCATGATTCAAGTTAAACTTGATCTCTAATCCTAATTCCCCTGCCGGGTTAGTTTGTTTTAGGTTACCCTGTCGGGTAAGTTAGTTTTGGAGGTGCCAGCTATTCTGGAGCCTCCCCCTGAATTATTGGCCATTAATTTAAATTTTGGTTTTAGGTTTGTGTCGATTCCTTTTATAGTTATGGTTAACTTGATGATAATTTTGTTGATTTTTAAAGTGTTTAGATTTTGAATTTGATTTAGGTTTGTATTTTGGATTTTGGTTTGGTTTATTCGATTTTATATAATGTATTTTTTCTTTAGGTATATAATATTGATTAAGTCCTATTTGCGTGGTTAAGCATGCTTTCGGAACCCAAGCTAGATTGGTTGATTTGTATTGGGTTATTAATGATTTGAAGGTTTTATTTGAATTCGACTTATATCCTAGTCCGGTTTTATTATAGAATGCTTTTTGATTATTTAGGATTAAGTCTAGATTTTTTGATCTTGTTGTGAATTTTTCTAACATTTCTTTTAAATTGTTAATCTCATTTTTTAATGATAAATTCTCCTCCTCAAGTGTTAGATCTTGAGTTGGATTTGAATTTTTGATTTGTTCCTTGAGGTTTTGATTTTCCTCAAGAAGTGATTTGTTTTCATTTTCTATTTTAATTAATTTACTATTTAAACAGGAAATAATTCTAAAAAAATTTTGTTTAAATTAAAATATACCTCATTCGGGCCTTCGGAAACGAGTACTGACTCGTGGCTTGTTTCGGGTTCAGACCTGTCTTAATCTTCCGACTCATTTTCAGTTATCAGTGCGAGGTGGCTCTGATGTTTCTGCTCTTCTTCCTCCGATTCGTCCGAGGAGTCGTCCCACGTTGCTTTGAGGGCCTTCTTTTTGGTTGGCTTCGGTTTGTCGAACTTCAGTTTTGGGCATTCGTTCTTGTAGTGTCCCTTTTTATTGTAACCGAAGCAAGTCACGTTCTTTTGTTCTGAGGGAGAACTGATCTTTTGAAGGTCCTTTTTGTTGAAGCTGCTTTTTCTCCTGGTGAACATTTTTCTTACCAAGTTCACCAGGTGTTCTTCGTCTTCGGAGTCTTGGTCGGAATCTTCTTCATATTCAGGCTTGCTCTTCTTTTCTTTGGAGGAACCTGCAAATAAAGCTATACCTTTCTCGGCTCCAGCATTAGTTTGTTCATGTAATTATAATTCACAGAAAAGCTCGTCTAATTTTAACTTAGAAAGATTTTTAGAAATTTTGTAGGCATCTACGATTGATGCCCACAAACTATTACGTGGAAAAGCATTTAATGCGTACCTTATTAAGTCTCTATTTTCCATTTGGTGGCCTATCGCATGAAGCCCGTTGAGGATGTCCTTGATCCTCGCATGGAGCTGATTCACCGTTTCACCTTCCTACATTTTTATATTAAGAATTTTATTCAAAAGCAGGTCTCGTTTTGTTACCTTGGCGTCGCTCGTTCCCTCGTGCAACTCGATCAATTTGTCCCACAGCTCTTTAGCATTTTTGTGTGGACCGACTCTGTTCAGTTCTTCTCTTGTTAATCCGCACTATAGAGTGTTGATCGCATTATTTTCTGTTGATGCCTTTTTCTTCAAATCTGCTGTCCAGTCTTCAGGATCCAGTATATTCCCGGAGTTGTCCGCTGGAATTTTATAGGGTCTCGTAACGCTCATCCACTGGTCGAAGTTTGTTTTGAGGTAGACCTCCATGCGCTTCTTCCAGTACGGAAAATCGTCCCCGTTGAAGAGTGGAGGTCGTACTGTGCTGAATCCATCTGTCTGAGACATTTTAGTCCAGCGCACAGAAGAAAGAAAAGAAAAAAAAAAATCCCAAGACTTGGTCCAGGATTAGTAGTGCGGAAGAAAAAAAATTATAGAAGTATCTAAATTGGTGTTACACCAATTTAGATTTAATTGCAACGGGGAAAAAAAATTCGTAAAACTGAAAACCGAAAAAAAAAAATTAATTTTTCACCCCCTGTCTGATTGGTGGTGTAAAATACAACACCCAAATAATATTTAAATAATAAGGTTATTGGACAGATAATCTTAATGGATTTTTCAAGAATTTTTAGAAATTTTCTGGGATTTAATTGGAGCTCGTATGTAATAGTTTGCGGGGATAAAATAATAGGGACGAGAAAAGCCTGTTTGGACTATCCATTTTGTGGGAGTTTATTGAGGAATTAACTTATGGTTTAATTAATCTAAACCTAAGTTGCAATTATTAAACCTATTATTTCCCTTCTTCTCGTTTCTTCCACCCGAACCCTTCCTCCCTCTCCTCTCATCGCACCGCACACACCACCGCCGCCCTGCTCCTCATCGCGGCACCTGATTGCCGAGGCCGATTCCCCCTCTTCTCTGTGCCTTAGCCGTCTCCTTCCCACTCTCAGCCCGATGTCGCGCCACACGCCACCGTCCAGCGCCGGTTCTTCCTTCTCCTTCCCTTTTCTCTTCGCGATGCTGCCGACCTTTACCTGATCTCTCTGCTCCCACCTTTGAGATCTCATCGCGGCAGCCTCATCCTTACTGTGGCTTCCTGATCAGCCGCTATCACTGCTAGGGTGGCAGATCCACCACAGGCAGCCGGTTTCCCTTTCTATTCTGTCCACCCGAGCGATATGGTTGCCAAACTATCCTCAGCAGCCAGAGGCCTACTCCCGACATGATTCAAGGTGGAATTCTACCCTCCACACTGCTACTGCTCCATCGTTGAGAATCAGATTAAGGCTAGCAATCGAAGGGAGTGGGAAGCAGTAGTAGACCTTAGTTGTCTGCCATGTACTACCATCAATCACCTCCGGACTAAGGTAAGGGATTGAAGTTAAATGGTGTTTAGTTTCATCTGATTTGATTATGAAATACTTGGGATTAGAAGTTAATTTTATGTTTGGGGTAAGAAGAGTTGGTAATTGGTCATAGATGGATTTATTTCTTAAGAGTTTCATTCAATATTCGATTTATGATAAATAAGAGTATATGGATCCGAGTTTATAATTTGGATTGATTGTTAATTAATTGTTTTCCATTGGTGACGGTTGAGTTGATGAAGTAAGAATTTCATTTATTAGATTTTAGTTTATTAACTGAGTAAAACTAATTAGATCTGTACCTATGATGTTAATTTAGGTATTGAGGGTTGGTTTGGTGGATAAGGATGAATAATTGTTGTTAGGGTTGATTTGGTAAAGCTTGTTGTGAGTTTACTCCATGAAGTCTCATTTCTGATCCGGTTTGATGGAGTGAAAGAAGTGTTGAATCAGTGAAGGGAATTAAGATGTTGATTTCTAATCGGATTAGGATTAGGATTAGCTATTTGGCTTATGATATAACTTAGCAATATTACGTATTCTGTGTTGCAGGATACCAGTTGGAGATACATCTCGACGTGGCATTATTTATCACGATCGACGTGTAAAGGCGGATACTTCTTGCTTTATCTCTTTAGCACATTGATCTTAGTGCATGAGCTATATCTTTAGATGGCTACTATGTTTATCTTGACTCCACTCTTATTTTTCCTGCACTTGATAATTCCACTCAATCTTTGAGCTACTCATGTCTGTTTCTATACAGTCTCTTGTTGGTATCGATGATATTTAGCAGATACTATATTACTAGGTATCAGATACCAGATACCAGTTACCAGATGCCAGACATTAGATATTAGGTATTGGATATATAGACACCTGATACCATGTTTACATGCTTTGGTTGCTGTTAATTTACACACCTTACTGAGCATGCTGGCTTCATGTAGCATACCTGTTTCTGTTTATATATATATGATGACTGTTGCATTGTTCGCATCATGTCATTGCATGCATTGCCGACGATCCTGTCTCCCTTGTGGTTGAGCCGGTTGTTGGCCTGGGCCGCACGCTCGACCACTCATGCGTGGTGGTAGCTGGAGCGTGCCGCTTGTCCTGTCGTGCCACACTTGTCCACTCATGGGTAGTGGTGGCTGGAGTCGCGGCGGCAGGGACCCCCGTCGCAGACGTAGCTATTCAGCTACTATGCACCTGTCCATCCGGTCACTCGAGAGTAGTGGCGGCCTTTGGATGGTACAGTTTGTCATCGATCCGGCCTCTCGACCATACAGGGGTCGTGGTGCAGAGAGGTGGGCGGGGTGACCATCCGTACATACGCTGTTGTTATTATATCTGCTGGTTGTTTACTTATGCTGTTGTTGTTTATCTATGCTGCTGTTACTAGCTTATGCTGTTGTTGCTTATTTATGCTGTTATGCCTACATAGGTTGAGATTTATACCTGTGATATGTGTTTAGACACTGACTTATTTACTGTAGACCTGTATATACCTCACACGATATCATGTAGTTATGAGCACTTCTGTAGCAGGACTTTACTACACTTGACCTTTTACTACTAGCCTAGGATACGGTTTCAGGTATGGACACTTATTATGATATCACTGTAGTATATGCTATTTCCATACGAGACTGTATACCTTTTCATCTCTAGTTCTTTACTTTACTCATGCACTATCTGTCTATTAACCGCTGAGTCTTTATACTCACCACCCCGTATATTGGTAATTTCACCAGGTAGCAGATAAAGGGTTTATGGGGTCACCTGGAGATCCTGTCCGCCAGTTCCACGTCACATTCGAGAACGACCTTACGATTTCGGTATTTCTTACGTTATTTTTATTTTGAGTTTTGTACTTGTGTATGTATTTGTATTCTCTTATATTTCGTTTGATATTATTGTGTCAAGCCGAGCCGGCTCGCAGTCAGTTGATTTGTGTTTTGTGATCGTTGTTTGTGATTTCCGCTGTGATTGTTTTTAGTACAGCCGTGTTGACTGATTAATATATTTATATAACTGCGTGGTTGTGTTTATTTCTGTTCCAGCCGAGTGGGCTGATTATATAACTGCGTGGTTTTGTAGATATATTCCAGCCGTATGTGGCTGATGTATTTTGTATGTATGTATGTCTCAGATTGTCACCCGTACAGGGGAGATGCTGCCGAAATTTTTCAGTAAGGACTCCTCTGGGGGCGTGACAATTTATTGGTATCAGAGCCAAGATTTATGAGGCCTATTTTGGTTTGGTTTTTTTCGTGATTTGGTTTCTCGATGTGACTTTTCTGGATTTGGGACCAGGCAGCGACAGGATTCTCGAAGCTATAGGAGGTATGTTTGCATATCGTTATCTTACATTTCTGTTAGTGCATGCATAGTTGTTATGTTATTTATGTTATGTATTAGTATGCTTTTGTTAGTACCTATCCAGTTGTTGGTAGCATACATCAAATGTGTTGGGTCAATCACTGATCCCGGTTGACCCTACTAGAGATCAAGGAATACAGTCTCATAGGACTTCTTTTACCATACCACTAGTGTTATTAATTTCTATTATCACTAGTTTAGTAGTGGTTAGTATCGGCTAAATATCATATTGTTTCGGTTCATCGAGGACCAATTTCCTCATATTGCTTTGGTTCATAGAGAACTGATTTACCCTTATTGACTTGGGTAGTAGAGGATTGATTTATCCTAGTTGGTTCGGTTTGTAGAGGACCAGTTTACTCTTGTTGCGGTTAGTAGAGGATCGATCTACCTTGGTTGACTTGATCAGTAAAAGTTTGATCCGTTCTTGTCGGTGTAGATAGTAGAGTACTGAGTTACTTTTATTAGTTTGGTTGTAGAAGACCGACTCACTCTATTTTATAGAGATTTTAATCCTCGGGTTATGTATGCTGGTTAGATAACCAAAAACTTACGTTTGAGTTCAGGACTTGTACAGACGGAGAATTGACTAAGTTAGCTACATTCCGTTGCTGGCTTGACTAGTCTGTAGAGGATCGATGTATCCTATTCTATGGAGACTTTAACCATAGACTGTATGTATCTGGTAGGATGACCTTAAGGGTACATTTCGATAGATGACCCTCACTAACGTGGAAAAGTGTGAAGCTAGTTGTTTAACACTTACGAGATACTTTATATCTGTGGGAGGTTAGGTGTGATCCTGAGTCACTTCTTATTCAGGAGGAGTTCCTGTAGGAAAACACCTCGATATGGATTTGTGATACATCCGGGTGACACCCGATGTATAGGGATGTAGAGCGTTTCTATTGGTTGAATGACATGAAAAAGACATCGTGGATTTTGTAGCTTGATGTCTAGTATGTCAGCAAGTAGAGGCTGAACATCAGAGGTTAGTAAGATTATTTTAGTAGATTCGGATATTGGAATGGAGTTAAGTGGATGTTATGATGGATTTTGTTGTGAGATTACCCAGGACATGGAGAGGATACGATGCGTTGGGAAATCAGTGATTGGTTGATGAATTTGCTCCCTAGTTATTGATTTGTAGGATGGATTATTTAGATCCAGTTGCATGATTATATGGTAGAGAGATTACCGGACCTCTGGGTATATCTCTGAGTTTTGAACTGGATGGAGATTAGGTTCATATGATGAACCAAGAGGATTAGATTCATTTGATGAATCAAATTGGCTTAAGAGTAATCCTAATTGGGCTAATTGAGTTGTACTCAAGTTGATTATGTGTTCAATGAGTCTAATTTAGATTATGACTCATTGAATCAATTTAATTAAATTAATTAGATTCATTATATTAAATTAGATTGAATTAATTGGTTGGATTAGATCAACCATGAGAGAGATTAATTCCAGTTTGACTTGACTTGAGAGGAAGAGTCAAGTTTGACTTGACTTTGTGCCACATCATTTGTGACTTGGCATTAAGTGGCCAATGATGATGTGCCACATCATCTTGTTTGGCACATGTGTGTGCCACCTCATGGAGGTTACATATTCCCTCTTTAATGGCCACTTAATGCAAAATGGGGGTTACATTTGTGAAAGTGGCCGGCCACTTTTGATGGGTGGAGAATGAATTTTTCATTCAATTGAATTAATTCTATCTTCTTCCTCCTTGAGTTCTCTCTTCTTGCTCTCCCTCTCCCACCTTGGCCGAACACCCTAGGTGCTAGCTGTTGGGTTTTTCGGGCCGCGAAAATCGCTTTTTTGCGTCGCGGAAACCCCGAAACCTCCTAGCCATTGGATCCGTGCGAAGAAAAATTTCAGAAATACGAGTACGAGTTTCAAACTTTGATCTACAGTAGATCTACAAAGGAAAAATATTTTATACCTTCGATGCGTGCCCCTCGCAATCCCACAAGTCCAAGGTACGCCGGATCTTGAAGTTGTCAACGTAGACAATTCTCTAGTGATATCCACACGAACAAGAAGTGTTCTCTAACACTCAAGGATAGAGAAGAGAGCACCCCAAGTGTGCTAGCACTTTCTAGGGCTCTCGGGTAGGATTTGAAAGGAAGAAAAAGAGAGGATGCAAAAAGAATCTCATACACTCAAGAAGTAGTATCCTCCTTTATGACCTTCACTCTTCCATATGCTCTTGGAATTCACTCAACCACCTTCTCCTCCTTTGAAACCCACGGCAACAGCAAGCAAAGAGGAGGAAGAAGCAAGGAAGAAGAAGAAGCAATTACCACACATGAATGCCACCAAATGAAACCCCCCTCCTCACATTAGTGTGGCCGGCCACACAATGTAACCTCCTCATTTAATGTGGCCGGCCACATTAAGTGGTATAAGATGTGTAACCTCCATGAGGTGGCACACCATTATGAGGTAGAAATGATCTGACAAGGTTAGTCATGCAATGTAGGATGAGTCAACCTTCATGATGTAGCAATACATCAAGTCAAACTTGATGTTTCAACTTCCATTTAGTCAAGTCAAAATTGACCAATTATCTTCCTTGTTGAGTTAAATCCAACCTTTGATTCAAATCAATTTTAATTTAATGAATCTCAATTCATTAATATAAATTGACTCAATGAATCAAATTTAAATTAGACTCATTCAACAATTGAATCTAATTGAGTCTAACTCAATAAGTCTAATTTGAATCCAATCTTTGGTGCATCATATGAACCTAATCCAATTGGTTCATCATATGAACCCAATCTCCATCCACTTGTTCTTTGTGTGTGACCCAATAGGTTCTTGTAACGTTGGTAATGTTTCTAAACTCCTTTAGAAACATACGCAATGAGCGGCATCTAGTAATACATCATTGCTACCCAAGTTACAAGAATGTTGAGATCCAACATCACCTTGTGACTACTAATTGTGACTCCTCACAATATGTGACATTGTCCTTCTATCCTAGACATCTAGATTGATCAATGTGAGGCATAGACCGTGTCATCCTCTAATCAATCTAAATCTTGAACTCCAAGTAGACTCACTCGATCAAATGAGCTTAACATCTCATGTTGACTCATTTGGGCATGGCCATGCACTTCATGGTCTAACTCTATCAAAAATACCGATGTCGCTCCCGTCATATGGGAGGGATAGATCCCATCTACATCACTCACATCCCTCTGCATAATTCGTTATATACCTAGTAATCGCCTTTATATTCCACCCAGTTACGGGTGACGTTTGAAGAAACCAAAGTACATAACTCTTTATGTAGGGAACCATGGTGACTTCAGGTCTAAGGACCAATAGTCATACTAATAGTCACATGAGAAAATATATGACACTCTTATAACAATCCATGATACTTTCTCATGGCGGGTCATTCAGTATACATTCTCCAATGCATACCCATGTGTCAACTTAATTTCTCTATATCCATGACTTCTGAGATCAAGTCATCGAGTTGACCTACATGCTAGCCTTATTGCATTAACATTGTCCCTGAATGTTAATACTCAACTAGGAATGATTAAGAATAGTGTTCCCTATATCATCTCACTATCGGTTCAACTAACCGATTGATATAGGTGAGAACCGTCTACTCAAGGACGTTATTATACTTAGTTTATTTGGCACCAATACAAGTAAGTATAATAACCAAAAATCAAATGCCTTTATTTATATAAGAATATGATACAATAAGTCCATAATACAATCATCAAAGGATTGGCTCTAGGGCTCTAGCTAACAATCTCCCACTAGCACTAGTGCCAATTAGTGTAGGCTCTAAGCCCCAATGACCTAGTGTGACCATCATGCTTCCTCTGTGCCAAAGCCTTGGTCAAGGGATCTGCGATGTTAGCCTCTGTAGGTACTCTGCAAATCTTCACATCTCCACTCTCGATGATATCTCAAATGAGATGGAAGCGTCGTAGTATGTGTTTGGTCCGCTGGTGTGAGCGAGGTTCCTTCGCCTGTGCTATAGCTCCATTCTTGTCACAATAGAGCTCAATAGGGTTAGCAATGCTAGGAACCACCCCAAGTTCAGTGATGAACTTGCGAATCCAAACTGCCTCCTTTGCTGCCTCTGATGCAGCAATATACTCGGCCTCTGTCGTAGAATCAACTACTGTGTCCTGCTTCAAACTCTTCCAGCTCACAGCACCACCATTAATCCAAAACACGAACCCCGACTGCGATCTATAGTCATCCTGGTCGGTTTGGAAGCTAGCATCACTGTAACCCTTTACAGCTAACTCATCATTGCCTCCATATATCAAGAAATATATTCTTTAGTCCTTCTTAAGTACTTAAGAATATTCTTGACCGCTATCTAGTGACTTTCACCTGGATCTGACTGGTATCTGCTCGTCATGCTCAAAGCATACGAGACATCAGGTCGAGTACATAGCATGACGTACATGATCGATCCTATGGCTGAGGCATAAGGGATCTGATCTATGCGGTCTCTCTCCTCTCTAGAAGAGGGACCTTGAGTCTTCGAAAGACTCACGCCATGTGACATCGGCAGAAATCCCTTCTTGGAGTTCTGCATGGCAAACCGAAGGAGTACCTTGTCAATGTATGTACTCTGATTTAGGCCAAGCAATCTCTTAGATCTATCTCTATAGATCTGTATCCCTAAAATCTGGGATGCCCCACCTAAGTCCTTCATTAAGAAGCAACTCCCTAACCAGGTCTTGACAGACTGAAGAAAAGGGATGTCCTTCCCAATAAGTAGTATGTCATCCACATACAATATGAGGAAGACAACTATGTCCCCTACAACCTTCTTGTAGACACAAGGTTCATCTTCATTCTTGATGAAACCAAACTGTTTGATTGCATCATCGAATTGAAGATTCCAGCTCCGAGAAGCTTACTTTAGTCCATAAATGGACCTATGCAGCTTGCATACTCTACTAGTATGCTGTGGAACTACAAAACCCTCAGGTTGTGTCATGTACACATCCTTGAGTAGGTTTCCATTCAGAAACGCGGTTTTGATATCCATCTGCCATATCTCATAGTCATGGTAGGCTGCAATAGCAAGCATGATCCGAATGGACTTAAACATCGCTACTGGAGAAAAGGTTTCATCATAGTCAATACCATGAATCTGCTTGAAACCTTTAGCTATCAAGCGACCCTTATAGATATGTCCATCCATGTCAGTCTTTCTCTTAAAGAACCACTTACACCCAATGGGTTTTACCCCTTCAGGTGGATCAACCAAAGTCCATACTTGGTTGGTGTACATGGATTCCATTTCGGATCTCATGGCCTTTAGCCATTTCTCGGAATTTGGTCTCATCACAGCTTCCTGATAGGTGGTAGGCTCATCCTCTATAAGCATAACTTCATCATGGTCAGACAAGAGAAATGAGTATCTCTCAGGCTGACGACGTACCCTATCAGACATGCGAAGAGGTATGTCTACTTGAACTGGTTGTTGTTCCTCAACTCCTTGTGGAACAACATCATTCACAACACTTTGTGGTTCCAGTTCAACTTCCATCGAGGCATCAATGCTATTGTTTGCATCTTGAACTTCTTCAAGATCGAACGTGCTCCCACTAGTCTTTCTAGAAACAAAGTCCCTTTCTAGAAAGACCCCAGTCTTTGCCACAACTAACTTGTGCTGACTAGGAATGTAGAAGTAATATCCCTTAGTTTCCTTGGGATATCCAATAAAATAGCACTTGTCGGATTTGGGTCCTAACTTGTCTGAGACATGACGTCGAACGTAAGCCTCACAACCCCAAATCCTTATGAAAGATACCTGGGCATCTCTCCCAGTCCATATCCTATATGGTGTCTTTATCACGGCCTTGGATGGAACTCGGTTGAGAATGAAAGCTGTCGTGTCTAGAGCATAGCCCCATAAGTATGTCGGAAGATCTGTGTGACTCATCATAGATCGTACCATATCTAATAGGGTACGATTCCTCCTTTCGGATACACCATTCCACTGTGGTGTTCCAGGAGGAGTGAGTTGGGAAAGAATCCCACACTCGGCTAGGTAGTCACGGAACTCATGGCTAAGGTATTCTCCACCTCGATCAGATCGAAGTATCTTAATACTCTTGCCAAGCTGGTTCTGTACTTCATTCTTGAATTCCTTGAACTTTTCAAAGGATTCAGACTTATGTGTCATCAAGTACACATAACCATATCTACTGAAGTCATCAGTAAATGTGATGAAGTATCTATAACCGCCTCTAGCAGCAACATTAAAAGGGCCACATACATCACTATGTATGAGTCCTAACAATTCAGTTGCTCTCTCACTATGCCCATTAAAGGGAGTCTTGGTCATCTTGCCTCGTAGGCATGACTCGCATATCTCATATGATTCAAAATCAAATGAGTCCAACAATCCATCCTTATGGAGCTGGGATAAGCGCTTGTCATTTATATGACCTAAGCGACAGTGCCAGAGGTAGGTTTGGTTCATGTCATTTGACTTGAACCTCTTGGTATTTATGTTATAGATAGGGCTCTCAAGGTATAGAATATAGAGTCCGTTTATCAAAGGTGCACTACAATAGAACATATCGTTTAAATAGATGGAACAACATTTGTTCTTTATTATAAACGAAAATCCTTTCTTGTCTAAACAAGAAATGGAAATTATGTTCTTAGTCAAGGCAGGCACATAACAACAATCATCTAATTCTAGTACAAGCCAAGAGGGAAGAGATAGATGGTAAGTTCCTACAGCAATAGCAGCAACCCGTTCTCCATTGCCTACTCGTAGGTCTATCTCACCCTTCGTCAATGCCCTGCTATTCCTCAGCGCTTGTACATTTGTACAAATGTACGAAGCACATCCAGTATCTAATACCCACGATGAAGAAATAGAGAGGTTGACTTCTATAACATGTATACCTGAAGTAGAAATCTTATTTCTTTTCTTCTTAAGATCTTCCAGGTATTTTTTGGAGTTCCTCTTCCAGAGCCTTGCTTGTCCTTGATATAGGTGACAAAGATGTTCAACCATATCGTAAGTGCCCATCAACTCATGTTGCTTCTGAAGCTCAGAGTTCATGGTCACGAGCATAAGACAGGACACATCTAATGCATCATCTTGATGCTTCTTGTAAGCATCACGGTCTGCTCG
Organism: Zingiber officinale; assembly: GCF_018446385.1. Lineage (NCBI taxonomy): Eukaryota > Viridiplantae > Streptophyta > Magnoliopsida > Zingiberales > Zingiberaceae > Zingiber > Zingiber officinale. The sequence goes on along the minus strand of NC_056006.1, from coordinate 54,361,426 downwards.
CGTGGCAGTGGCAGGAGGAGCCTCCGGAATGGGCTGCTCCAGAACGTACAGTTTACGTTCCTAAGTGAGAACTATTCTCATATTCCTATACCAGTCCAGGAAATTTGCTCCGTTGAGCTTGTCCTTCTTAAGGACAGAACGCAGAGAGAAGATGTTTGTGTTCGACGTCATGGCAATTCTACAACAGAAATAAATGCAGAAATAAGTATCATATTCTTAATCATTTAATTAGGCCTTTAACTAAATGATGCTCCCACTGAATTCTATAATTCATGTGGGACAAGATCCACATCATACTAACCCTTGAGTTAGCTTTGGCTAATACACCCAAGACTTAGTATGATCGGTAGGTAACGATTACCAATTACATCTCTATGCAACTCTTGTTTATAGGATCAAAATTCGCATTTATATTGAAACTCAAGTTAGCTTTGGCTAATACGCCCGAGAGTTAATATATATGTGATTTTGACCTATCTTTCCAACCGTTGGAAGAATGCCTATAGTTATACTCGATCCAACCGAGTTAACTAGGAATACTCAATCTAATTGAGGTGTACTCACCCATGCGTTGATAGGCGGGACCAAGATTGTCCCTCCGTACCCTACCAAGATATTATGTGTTGCTCTGCTTTGGCAGATTCAACAACAACATGCGATCGAGGTAGTGGTAGGTATCACGGCATGGTAGGGATTACGAGTTGATGTGATTTAGATCTAATCTAAACGATGATGCGTATCATATACTCGATAGATCTAATCTAATCGAATGATGCATCATGTGCACGATTTAGATCTAATCTAATCGCTAGGCACTAATTAACTACTTAATTAAACATGCATCACATACATATAAGCAATTAATTAAATTATTTTGTGATTGTGTCATGGCCCTACTACGATCTTCTCAAGCCAATGAGAAGATCGGATGGTCATCCTAAGGTCAACAGCTTCTCAAGCTTCTTCCATTGACCACCTTGTGTTGCTCGCGCCCTCCTCATAACTCCGTCTCGTGTGGACCTTCCACCGCTTCAAAATTACATTACAATTTTGAAACTCGAGTTACATTCAAGTCTAAATCTAATTTACAACCAGAATATAAGAGAAAGGCACGTAGCGCAGGCCGTGAAAATAAAAATAAAAATAAAATAAATACAACACGCACATCACATAACGGCACGCAGGCCGTATTATGAATTACAACACATTTCCAAATCCAATTTGGGTCGTTTGGGCCATGACTATTACAAAATTAATATATAATTTAAAATTATATATTTCTATAATTTTCTGTAATGTTTTTTATAATTTTACAGATTTTATGAATAAATTTTTCTCGGCAGTCCCGATTAGCGATTTCGGGCGCAATCGCGGAGCAAATCCTCTTGCGGGGTTAGGGGCAGTACCCCTACCCGCGATCTAACCATGGAGAGTTGCTCCTAAGCGATCCAAGAGCGCCTTAGCCCGCTGTCCCAAAAAATTTTTGGGGCGAAACATTGCCGTTTTGTAAAATTCTTCTCGATAGTCGAAGTCTACAAGTGCCGAAACACTTGTGCTTCGCTTCTACGAGAAAAATACCCATAAAAACTCTAAAAACCATAAAATTACAGAATGTCACAGAACTGAATTTTTGTCATAAAAACAAAAACTAAACTCGTACAAGCTTCGCATGTGGCTCTGATACCACTGTTGGGTTTTTCGGGCCGCGAAAACCGCTTTTTCGCATTGGATCTGTGCGAAGAAAAAATTTGGAAATATGAGTACGAGTTTCAAACTTTGATCTACAGTAGATCTACAAAGGAAAAACATTTTATACCTTTGATGCGTGCCCCTCGAAATCCCGCAAGTCCAAGGTACGCCGGATTTCGAAGTTGTCAACGTAGACAATTCTCTAGTGATATCCACACGAACAAGAAGTGTTCTCTAACACTCAAGGATAAAGAAGAGAGCACCCCAAGTGTGCTAGCACTTTCTAGGGCTCTCGGGTAGGATTTGAAAGGAAGAAAAAGAGAGGATGCAAAAAGAATCTCATACACTCAAGAAGTAGTATCCTCCATTGTGACATTCACTCTTCCTTATGCTCTTGGAATTCACTCAACCACCTTCTCCTCCTTTGAAACCCACGACAACAGCAAGCAAAGAGGAGGAAGAAGCAAGGAAGAAGAAGAAGCAATTACCACACATGAATGCCACCAAATGAAAACCCCCACCTCACATTAGTGTGGCCGGCCACACAATGTAACCTCCTCATTTAATGTGGTCGGCCACATTAAGTGGTATAAGATGTGTAACCTCCATGAGGTGGCACACCATTATGAGGTGGAAATGATGTGGCAAGGTTAGTCATGCCATGTAGGATGAGTCAAACTTCATGATGTGGCAATACATCAAGTCAAACTTGATGTTTCAACTTCCATTTAGTCAAGTCAAAATTGACCAATTATCTTCCTTGTTGAGTTAAATCCAACCTTTGATTCAAGTCAATTTTAATTTAATGAATCTCAATTCATTAATATAAATTGACTTAATGAATCAAATTTAAATTAGACTCATTCAACAATTGAATCTAATTGAGTCTAACTCAATAAGTCTAATTTGAATCCAATCTTTGGTGCATCATATGAACCTAATCCAATTGGTTCATCATATGAACCCAATCTCCATCCACTTGTTCTTTGTGTGTGACCCAATAGGTTCTTGTAACGTTGGCAATGTTTCTAAACTCCTTTAAAAACATAAGCAATGAGCGGCATCTAGCAATACATCATTGCTACCCAAGTTACAAGAATGTTGAGATCCAACATCACCTTGTGACTACTAATTGTGACTCCTCACAATATGTGACATTGTCCTTCTATCCTAGACATCTAGATTGATCAATGTGAGGCATAGACCGTGTCATCCTCTAATCAATCTAAATCTTGAACTCCAAGTAGACTCACTCGATCAAATGAGCTCAACATCTCATGTTGACTCATTTGGGCATGGCCATGAACTTCGTGGTCTAACTCTATCAAGAATACCGATGTCGCTCCCGTCATATGGGAGGTATAGATCCCATCTACATCACTCACATCCCTCTGCATAATTCGTTATATACCCAGTAATCGCCTTTATAGTCCACCCAGTTACGGGTGACGTTTGACAAAACCAAAGTACATAATTCCTTATGTAGGGAACCATGGTGACTTCAGTTCTAAGGACCAATAGTCATACTAATAGTCACATGAGAAAGTATATGACACTCATATAACGATCCATGATACTTTCTCATGGCGGGTCATTCATTATACATCTCCAATGCATACCCATGTGTCAACTTGATATCTCTATATCCATGACTTGTGAGATCAAGTCATCGAGTTGACCTACATGCTAGTCTTATTGCATTACATTGTCCCTGTATGTTAATACTCGACTAGGAATGATTAAGAATAGTATTTCCTATATTATCTCACTATCGGTTCAACTAACCGATTGATATAGGTGAGAACCGTCTACTCAAGGACGTTATTATACTTAGTTTATTTGGCACCAATACAAGTAAGTATAATAACCAAAAAACCAAACGCCTTTATTTATATAAGAATATGATACAATAAGTCCATAATACAATCATCAAATGATTGGCTCTAGGGCTCTGGCTAACACTAGCACACCTTGTTTGGTCCTTCTCCATCTAGTGTGTTCGTGTGGATACGTGTAGAGGATTGTCTACGTTGACAATCTTGAGATCCGGCAAGCCGTTGGACGAGCAGGATACGAAAAGGGCACACATCGAAGGTATAAAAGGTTTTCCCTTTGTAAATCTACTATAGATCGAAGTTTTGAAACTCGTACTCATATTTTTCGAAAGATTTTTCTTTGCACGGATCGGGTGGTTGGGGCTTTCGGGGTTTCTGCGACGCGAAAACACAGTTTTCGCGGCCCAAAAAACCCAACAGTGTGTGCTCTTAATCTTAATATAATAACAAGCACATATATTTGATATTTATTTCTTTAATTTATCAATGGATGAGATTTAGTTCGATAAATCAATAAGCCCGATATGTTGGGAAATGATATCACTTATAGTGTGTGTTGTTGATTATAGAAGGAAACTGTGTCCTAGTGATCTAGGTTGATAATGCCCCCAAGAAGAGTTCATAAGGATTGCCATGTTAAACCCTACAGGTGGACTTAGTCTGACATGATGATAAGGTTGAGTGTTAATACTCTTGGAACTAAGATATTAATTAAGTGAGTTGTCAGTAACTTATTTAATTAGTGGACATTCGACATCTTAAACGCAGGGAGATTAACACACTCATAATAAGAAGGAGCCAAAATGAAATTTGGGATTGGTACGGTAGTTCAATAATAATTCTTTAGTGGTATGAATTATTATTGATGAAGTTAAGTTGTGTGTTCAGGGCGTACACGGGAAGCTTAATTTCATCAGGAGACCAAAACCAATTTCTCCTCTCGGTCCTTATCGTAGCCTCTTGTATATAGAGATTTATACCCACCTATACCCACCTTTCTACCCACCTTAAGGTGTCCGACCAAGCTAGCTTGGAGCCCAAGCTAGGGCCGGCCAAAGCTAATGGTGAAGCTAAATTTAGGTGGCCAACCAAAGCTTGGGTCCCAAGCTTAGGTGGTCGGCCACTAGAAAATAAAAAAGGATTTTTATTAAAATTATTTATTATGTGGATATTATGGCTTTAAAAGAGAGGTTGAAATTTAAATCTTTCCTTTTATAGCTTTCTACAAAAGATTAAGAAAAGATTTGAAAACTTTCCTTATTTGTAGATTGAAAGGTGGATTTTAATTTTAAGAAAACTTTCCTTTTTTAACCATGTTTATGATTTAAAAGAGAGTTTAAAAATTAAATATTTCTTTTATAAGTTTCTACAAAAGATTAAGAAAAGATTTAATATCTTTCCTTATTTGTAGATTGAAAGGAGATTTTAATTTTTAGAAATAACTTTTCTTTTTGAAGATTATCCACATGTTTCAAAGAAAGATTTTAATTTATAAAAATTCCTTTTTATAATCCACCATGAAGGGAAAAATTATTGGAGAAATTTTTTATAAATTTCCGGAAATAAATTAGGATGTTTTAATTCTTGTGTTAAGTAAAACTCTTCTTGTTTTGGGGATTAAAGTGGCCGACCATTACAATTGTGAAAAGGATTTTAATTTTAATTAATTAAATTTTCCTTTTCATGACAAAGTAATATGGAAGTTTTTATTTAAATTATCCTTATTTTCCAAGACCAAGGATTATAAAAGAGGGGGTAGAGGTGCCTTCATGAGAGCTAACTCTATTCTTTTCTTCGTCTCTTTTTCTCCTTGGTGTGGCCGACCCTAGAGGTTTTTCCTTTCCTCTTCTCTTCTTCTTTAGTGGCCGGTTTTATCCACTCCTGGAGCTCTTGATGGTGGCCGGTTCTAGCTAGGAGAAGAAGGAGAGAAAGGAGGTTTTGTTTCTTACATCCCTTGGAGCTTGGTGGTGGTGGCCGGACCTCTACTTCTCTTGGAGAATTGTGGTGACCAAATCTTGCTTGGAGAAGAAGGTGGCTTAGGTGGATTCTCATCTCGGTAGATCATTGCCCACACAACGTCTGGGATAAGAAGAGGAATATGGTAGAAGATCAAGAGATTATTTGCTTACAAAGAAAGGTATAACTAGTAATTATTTTCCGCATCATATTAGTTTTCTTTATATAGTTATTTTTGGAAATACCAAACACAAGAGGCATATGATTCTAGAGTTTTCGAATTTGTGTTTCTTTTGTTTTATTTTTCAAATTTGTGATTCGATTGTTCTTTTTGGTTAAACCTAGAGTTATATAAGGAAAGTAAATATTATCTTTCCTTATAAGGCTTTGTCTAGGCGGTGGTGGATGCTCCCATATCCAAGAAGGCCATGTGCCTCGTCATGCAGTCCTGGAAGCCAATTTTGGAAATTAATATTTAATTGAATTATATAACTTAGGTGGATTTGGATCAATAGTGTTAAGTTTTGCTTGCGATCCAAGCCTAAATCATTAAGAACAGATAAGTTAAATTTGGAATCAATAATGTTAAGTTCTGTTTACGATTCCTAATTTAACTTCTAAAGAACACAATAGGTTGTTTAGGAAAGGTTTGACACTTGTACAAAATTTTTATACTGTGGAACCGGTACGATCTTCCTAGGACCAACCAACAACCTTCAGCAGTTAAGATAATATCCAAGTTTCATTTCGAATCAATGTAATTGGGACCAGTAAGTTTGTTTTCTTTCAATATAATAACAAGAGGATTGAAAGCCATTTGAAATCCTAAGAATCACAAAATATTTGGTCAAAACTTTAAAATTTAAAATAATATTGATTCCTCAAATAATATCATTTAAATTCACCAACACCTCAAAACACCGTGAATTTTGTATGCCACGATAGTGTGGACGTATACAAAATCAAACCTTTGTAAGAGGGGGTTTTACCCATTAATTTTATTATCTTGTCAACCTAACTTTATGACAAATAAAATTAATAGTCGATTTTTCGTCGGTCACACAAATTAATAGTTAGTTTTTCTTCGTTCACACAATTAATAGTTGATTATCTTGTATACGGAAGCCACTGATCATGTTTGCAATTCTTTGCAGGTGTTCCAGGAAATCCGACTACTATTTGATGGAGAGATAACCGTCTACATGGGCAATACTACTAAGGTGGCGGTTGTTGCAGTGGGAGACATCTACTTATCTTTTGATAGGAATAGAAGTTTGATTTTAAGAAATTATCTTTATGTACCCAGTTTTAGAAAGAATTTAATTTCAGTTTCTAAACTATATTTGGATGGATATTCTGTTTCCTTTAGTAACAATGTCGTTATAAAAGAGAAATAAGGTGATTATCTGTTCTGGTGCATTGGTTGGCAATTTATATACTCTAAATCCAATTTCTCCCACAAAGCAAAATATGGAAATTAATAACACATCTTCTAACTCTAATAAGAGAAAAGAACCTTTGGAAATGAACCAAATGTATCTTTGGCATCTAAGGCTTGGTCATATTAACTTAAGTAGGATTCAAAGGATTGTAGCCGATGGACTCTTGGGTTCATTAGAGTTGGAAAACTTTCCAACATGTGAATCCTGCTTGGAAGGTAAAATGACCAAGAGACCTTTTAAGACTAAGGGGTATATAGCCAAAGATGCATTAGAACCGGTTCATTCTGATTTGTGTGGTCCTATGTCTTTCTAGGCAAGAGGTGGTTATAAATACTTCATCTCCTTTATTGACGATTATTCAAGATACGGATACATTTACCTGATGCGCCGCAAGTCTGAATGCTTTGACAAGTTCAAAGAATATATGGCTGATGTGGAGAAACGTCTTGGTAAAAGTATCAAGACACTACGGTCTGACCGTGGTGGCGAATACCTCTTTGGAGAGTTTAGGAATTCTTTTCAGAAGTCGGGATTCAATCCTAATTGTCTTCACCTGGTACACCCCAACAGAATGGTGTGGCAAAACGAAGGAATATGACTCTTAAGAAAATGGTTAGATCGATGATGAGTTATTTAGAGTTACCAAATTCGTTTTGGGATATGCATTAGAACAGCAATGTACATTCTGAATATGGTACCTTCTAAAATAGTTCCTTCTACTCCTATGGAATTATGGAATGGGCGTAAGCCTAGTCTGAATCATATCCGGATATGGGGTAGTCCAGCACATGTGCTGAAGGGAGATACTGACAAGTTGGAATCACGTACAGAAGTTTGTCTGTTTGTGGGATATCCTAAGGGAACGAAAGGTGGTTTGTTTTATAATCCTAAAAATCAGAAGATCATTGTTAGCACCAATGCTTGATTTTTTGAAAAAGATTATGTAATGAACCATAAGCCCATGAGTGTAATAGTTCTAGAAGAAATAATAGAGGGCACGTCTACTTTAGTACCAACAGTACAAGATGAAGTACCACTAGAAACTGCAACACATGTCACACATGGTACACAACTAGAGGCAGTGTCTCGTCGTAGTGGGAGGGTTGTAAGGCAACTTGAGAGATTCATGTTTTTGGGAGAGTCTTCGGACTTGATCCCGGGTAAACATGAACCTGATCCCCGAACATATGACGAAGGACTCCAAGATAAAGATGCAGTATCTTGGCAAAAGGCAATGAATTCTGAAATAGAATCTATGTATTCTAATAAGGTCTGAGAGCTTGTAGAACCACCTGATGGTGTAAAAGTCGTTGGATGCAAGTGGATCTACAAAAGGAAAAGAGGGATAGATGGGAAGGTAGAAACCTTCAAAGCAAGGCTTGTTACGAAAGGGTATACTCAGAAAGAGGGAATCGATTATGAGGAGACTTTTTCGTCGGTAGCTATGCTTAAGTCTATTCGGATACTCTTATCCATTGCCGCTCATATGGATTATGAGATTTGAAAAATGGTTGTCAAGACAGCTTTCCTTAACGGAAGTCTTGAAGAAAACATCCATATGAAGCAACTAGAGGGATTCATTGAAAAAGGCAAAGAGCATCTAGTATGCAAGCTGAATCAGTCCATTTATGGACTGAAGCAAGCTTCAAGATCTTAGAACATCTGGTTTAATGAAGTAATCCTGTCATATGGATTTATTCAGTGTCTGGATGAGCCTTATGTATACAAGAAGTGTAACGGAAACGTGGTGGTATTTCTTGTACTATACATAGATGATATTTTGTTAATTGGCAACAATGTCAAGGTATTATCAGACGTAAGGGTATGGTTGTCCAAACAATTTGATATAAAGGATTTAGGAGAATGTGTACACATTCTTGGGATCAAAGTCATAAGGGATCACAAGAAAAGAATGTTGTGCCTATCTCAAGCTTCATATATAGATACGATCCTTGCTCGTTTTAGCATGTAGTACTCCAAGAAAGGTTTCTTACCTTTTATGCATGGAGTAGCCTTATCTAAAGAGATGTCGCCGAAGACATCAAAGGAGATGGAGGATATGAAGGCAGTTCCTTATGCTTCGGCTGTAGGAAGCCTTATGTATGCAATGCTGTGTATGAGAACTGATATCTGTTTTACCGTTGGCATTGTTAGCAAATATTAGAGTAACCCTAGACAAGGATATTGGACTGCTGTAAAGCATATATTGAAGTACCTGAGAAGGACTAGAGATTATATGCTAGTTTACCAAGCAGATGATTTGCTCCCTGTGGGTTACACGGATTCGAATTTCCAATCAGATAGGGACAATAGTAAGTCTACATCAGGCTATGTGTTTCCTTTAGGAGGTGGAGCCATTGCATTGAGGAGTGTTAAGTAGAAATGCGTTTCAGACACAACCATGGAAGCTGAGTATGTGGCAGCCTCTGAGGCAGCCAAAGAAGCTGTATGACCCAGGAACTTTCTAATGGACTTAGATGTGATTCCTGGTTTGCCCAAAATCATCACAATTTATTGTGATTATAGCGGTGCAGTTGCAAACTCGAAGGAACCAAGAGCCTATAAGGCGAGTAAACATATAGAGGGCAAGTACCACCTAATACAAGACATTGTCAAGCGAGGAGAAGTTGTCGTCGCCAAGATTGCATCAGCAGATAACCTGGCAGATCCTTTCACTAAGGCCCTTCCGGCGAAAGCTTTTGATCGGCATGTGGAGGGGATGGAAATCAGATGTATGGCAGCAGTTATGGAAGCTTAGTCTTTTAGTATAAGTGGGAGATTGTTAGAGTGTATACTAAAAGCCTAACTTTTGTAAACATTTATTTTTGAAATAAAAGAATCACATTGGTCAATATCTACATTTATTTGTTAAATGTAATTGCTCAATTAATTTATATAGTAGACAACATGGTGTGTGGACTCACAGATAGAAGATCATGTTGTCGGTTCTTTATAAATTATAAATAGTTGCTCACGACTAAGATGGAAAGGAATAAACCATCGGAATAGTTGTAGTTTAATTAAGTATTAGTTTATCTTCATTAATAAATTACACTGGTACACTCTAAGTGTATTGAGTAGGACTATTTTAGGTAAGTTCTTTTTGTACTGATTTAATAAAAGAACAAGACCTTAGTTGTTATGGAAGTGTGTGCTCTTAATCCTAATATAATAACAAGCACATATATTTAATATTTATTTCTTTGACTTATCAAAGGGTGAGTTTTAGCTCGATAAATCAATATGCCCAATAAGTTGGGAAATGATATTACTTATAGTGTGTGTTGTTGATTATAGAAGGAATCTGTGTCCTAGTAATCTAGGTTGAGAATGTCCCCAAGAGGAGCTCATAAGGATTGTCATGTTAAACCCTGCAGGTGGACTTAGTCCGACATGACAATGAAGTTGAGTGGTACTACTCTTGGAGCTATATATTAATTAAGTGAGTTGTCAATAACTTTCTTAATTAGTGGACATTCATTATCTTAAACACAGGGAGACTAACACACACATGATAAGAAGGAGACCATAATTTAATTTGGGATTGGTGCGGTAGTGCGATAATAACTCTCTAGTGGAATGAGTTATTATCGATGAACTTGAGTTGTGTGTTCGGAGCGAACATGGGATACTCAAGCTCATCGGAAGGCCAAAACCAATTTCTCCTCTAGGTCCCTGTCGTAGTCTCATTAAAGCCTCAAGTGTAGGTGCAGCGAAGGCCGGCAAGAGAGGGGTGGATTGCTTCTGAAAAAAAATAAAGTATACCCTTATCGGAGTTTTCAACTCGAAAGTGCAATAGTAAAAAATAAAATAACTAAAACAATAAAGCTAAATAGAAGGGCAGAGAAGACCGGGAGTTAACCTGGTTACAACAAAGAAGGTTGTTAATCCAGGGCGATGAAAAGCGCGCATTAGAAAAATCTCCTTCTCTAAAGGTGGAGAAGCCTTTTATACTCTAACAGCTCATAACTATTGCTAGGAATTGATTACAGAGTTGCTGGAACAATTGATTAATATTTTCTAGCTCCAGGGGTCATTATATAGCTCCTGGAAAGTCTATCCCGAGGGTCCAAGGCGCCTCCAATAAGGTTCAAGGCGCCTCAAAGGGGTTTGACCGGATAAACATCTATCCGATCACAAACGACTATGTTGGCCAGGTCTGAGGTGCCTTAAACAACCTTGGAGGCGCCTCGGACTGTTTGAGGCGCCTCCAATGGGTCTGAGGCACCTCCAAGCCTGGATGGCCCAATTTCTGGATGGTATAAAAGCCCAATTTCTGCATGGTTTAAATAGCTTCCAGCTTATCTTTTTCCTTCGCTTTAACTTCCGAAGCTCTGATAACTTGGGTGATTGCGGCCAACCAAAATAGGGCTCACCCGAACCCAATTTCTGGCCTTCCTTGAGCAACCTTCCTCCCTGGCTTAACGTCCCTCAAACATCGTGCACGTTCTTCTCGCCCACCGGTGTACTCTTCCGCAGCTCTCTCGTCCTTCGGACGCACCGAGCCCATCGACTCTCTTCCCGTGTCGTCCTTCTCGCTAGCTACGTCTTCTGCTTGACTTCCTGTGCTCCTAAGCTCCCACACACTCAGACACAGGGATCAAACAAAGAGTAGGACCTAACCAACTTGGTTGATCAAATCAAAGCTACCACGGGGTCCAACAATCTCCCCCATTTTGATATGCATCAACCCAAGTTCAAGTTAGGGTAAAAATAGACACAAAAAGTAATTTTAAAGAAAATTACTAAACTAATATGATAAGCATAAATTTGCAATAAATAAAATTGCAACACAGTTTAGAAAAATATTTAAAAATTATAATTTTCCTAACTCCCCCTAAATATGTACTTCTCTAAACTTGTACCTTTCTCTCCCTCTTTGATCACAACAAAAACGGGGTAACAGAAAAAAAATTTTAGCAAAAATTTTTAAGTTAGAAAAATTTCTAATTTAAGATGAAAAAATGTCTAAGTAAACTGAATTTATAGAATTTTCAAAAATAGAAATTTCAAAAAAAAATTCTAAGTAAAATGAAAATTTTGGAATTTAAAAAAATTCTAAGTAAAATTTCTAAGTGACAAAAGAATTCCAACTAAAAATGATTTGTTTGAATTTTTCAAAATAATTTCTAAGTCAAAAAATTGATTTTTAGAATTAAAAAAATTCTAAGTAAAACTTTCAAGAGACATTTTTCTAAATAATTAAAAAAATGAATTTCTAAGGAAATGTTTAAAAAAAATTTCAAATCATTATTTAATTCTTATTTTAATGCCTTTATTAGAAAGTTACTTAAACATTTTTATTTTGATATTTCGCCTTCCAAGTGGTGGTGAGACGCTAGGCATTCTTGGTTATTGGAGCAACAACCACTTAGACAAAGCTTCCATAAAGAAACTCAAAGTTTAATTTTCTCACTGTAAGCTTTTAATTAAATAAATTAATTTAGAACAGATTTCAGAACCCAATAAAGGTTCCTTCCTACAGGGTTATTCAAAAATTTAGGGGTACATAGTTCTTGGACACTCTTCTAAGTTGACACTGATGATTTCTAATGTATCAATTCAATTTTCCATAAATTCTAACTTTTGATTTTGGAAATCTATTTAAGCATGCATCAGTTTTTAAATTCTTAATTTCTAATTTTAGATTATCATTTTCTGATTTTAGATTATCGTACATCTCAAGTGGACATGCTTTTGCTAATTTCATTTTCAATTCAGTATTTTCTTTTTCTAATTTGAATAAGTCTTTAGAAAGAGACTTAATAAAGCGAAAAGACTGAGTCAGGGTTAGATTACGTACCTTACTTACCTGACTTGGTGAGGCTCCCCCTTCACTGTAGCTTTCCTCTTTTGATGTTCCTCCCCCTTCTTCTATGCTCAGCTCTGAGCTTGACTCTTCCTCTATCTGATGGTTAGCCATTAGCGCTAACCCCGAGAAAGCTTCAATGTCTGATTTGGAACACGACGAGTTTGACCAAGTGGCCTTCAAGTTCTTGTACTTGGAGGATTCTGGCTTCTTGTACTTGACCCTTTCGTTTTCTTTCTTCTTGCTCTTTAATTTCGGGTAGTCATCCTTGATGTGCCCTTCTTCGTTGCAGCTGTAGCAATAAACCGTTCTCTTTTTTGGCTCATGCTTCAGCGATCTAAATTTGTTAGATTTAAAAAACTTATTAAATCATCTTACCATTAATGCAGCTTCGGATTCATCGATTGAGGCTTCGGAGTCAGAATCGTTTATTCTTGCCTTCAAGGCAATGTTCTGACTTTCTTTCTCCACTTTAATGGGCTCTGCAATCCGTGATTCGTGAAGTTCAAATGTAGAAAACAAACTTTCTAAAGTACTTACCTCGAAGTCCTTAGAGTTGTAGTACGCATCTACTAAGGAGGCCCACTCTGGAGTTTTGGGGAAGGCGTTGAGCGCGTACCAGATAGAGTCTCGGTTCGTTACTTCTTCTCCAAGATTGGTTTGTTGCGTGATCAGTTCTTTGATCCTTGCTTGGAGTTACGCTACCTTCTCACCTTGGTTAATCCGGAGGTTCGTTAATTGGGTCTGGAGGATGTCGCGCCTCACTAGCTTGGCTTCCGAGGTACCTACGTGAAGCTCCAGGAAATTTTCCCAGAGGTCTTCCGCGAAGTCATAGCTTCCGATTCGACTTACCTCTTGTGGTGGCAGCACGCTAAGCAGGTGTAATTCTGCCTTTCCGTTGGCGACAAAATCGGCTTGCTACTTCTTGCTCCACGTATTTTCTTCTTTATCTTTTGGAACTACATAGCCATATTTCATAATTAAACAAATGTCAAATTCTGTTTTAAAAAATACCTCCATCTGGCGTTTCCACGTCGCGAAGTCTCCGTCGAACTTCGGGGGATGAATATTTGCTCCGGCCATCATCTTGATCGTTGTGCTTCTGTCGGTGGTTAGTCCTTCTGAGACGATCCATGCTCTGATACCAATTGAAGGTGCAGCGGAGGCTGGCAAGAGGGGGGGTGAATTGCTTCTGAAAAAAAATAAATTATACCCTCCTCCGAGTTTTCAACTCGAAAGTGCAATAGTAAATAATAAAATAACTAAAACAATAAAGCTAAACAGAAGGACAGAGAAGACCGGGAGTTAACCTGGTTACCACCAAGAAGGTTGTTAATCCAGGGTGATGAAAAGCGTGCACTAGAAAAATCTCCTTCTCTGAAGGCGGAGAAGCCTTTTACACTCTAACAGCTCAGAACTATTGCTAGGAATTGATTACAGAGTTGCTGGAACAATTGATTAAAATTTTCTAGCTCCAGGGGCCTTTATATAGCTCCCGGAAAGTCTATCCCGAGGGTCCAAGGCGCCTCCAACAAGGTTCAAGGTGCCTGAAAGGGGTTTGACCAGATAAACATCTATCCGATCGCAAACGGCTATGTTGGCCAGGTCTGAGGCGCCTCAAACAACCTTGGAGGTGCCTCGGACTGTTTGAGGCGCCTCCAATGGGTCTGAGGCGCCTCGGACTGTCTGAGGCACCTCCAATGGGTCTGAGGCACATCGGACTGTCTGAGGCACCTCCAATGGGTCTGAGGCGCCTCCAAGCCTGGATGGCCCAATTTTTGTATAGTATAAAAGCCCAATTTCTACATGGTATAAAAGCCCAATTTCTGCATGGTTTAAATAGCTTCCAGCTTATCTTTTTTCCTTCGCTTTGACTTCCGAAGCTCCGATAACTTGAGTGATTGCAGCCAACCGAAATAGGGCTCACCTGAACCTAATTTCTAGCCTTCCTCGAGCAACCTTCCTCCCCGGCTTAACGTCCCTCGAACGTTGCGCATGTTCTTATTGCCCACCAGTATACTCTTCCGCAGCTCTCTCATCCTTCTAACGCACTGAGCCCGTCGGCTCTCTTCCCGTGTCATCCTTCTCGCTATCTACGTCTTCCGCTTGACTTCCTATGCTCCTAAGCTCCTGCACACTCAGACACAGGGATCAAACACAGAGCAGGACCTAACTAACTTGGTTGATCACATCAAAACTACCACGGGGTCCAACAATTCACTGGAAAAGAGCGGGGGACGAGCAATGTTGTAGCCTTCTTGATGGGTCATTTGATAAATGAATCTTGCACACAAAGAAACAAGAAAGCTTGTTCCAAGACTTGGTCTTGGATTAGTAGTGCAGAATAAAGACCATCCAAAGATAGGCCCATCTTGGTTCCAAGAAGGGGGTTGGTCCATTACTTGGTGACCAAGCAATGGCCGGCCATATCTCCTCTTAAAGGGTTGGCCCTTTGCTTGGTGCCCAAGCATGTAGGAGTCGGCCACAATAAATCAAACAAGGAGGGGTGTTTTGAATTTTTAAAATCTTCTCTTTGTAAAAATCTACAAGTTGTAAAAGAAAGATTTTAAATTTAAAAACTTTCCTTATTTGAATTTGTCCACATGTTTTAATAGAGAGTTTTAAAAGTTTTAAAACTTTCGTTTTTTAACCATCCTCATGGTTTTAGAAAAAAGGAAGAGAATTTTTAAAAATTAAAATTTTCTATTCATGTTAAAAAAGGAAATTTTTGAAGAAAAGTTTTAAATTTTAAAACATGGTTTCAATTTTTAAAAGATTTCCTTTTTAACATCTACTTTAGGAAAGAGAACTTATAAAATTTTATAAGAGAATTTCTTCTTGTAAAATTTTATAAAAAAAATATATTTCCTTCCTCTTAAGGGGGCGGCCACCCTTGCTTGGTGCCCAAGCAAGGTGGCTGGCCAAATAGAAATAAAATTAAAATCATCATCCAATGATTTAGTGATTGATTCAATCAAGAGGAAAGAAAAGGAAAATAAAAAGGGAAAAGGAAAAACAAGAAGAAGATTTTAATTTTTGTAAAAATTCTTCCCTTATTTTTCTTGGGCAAGTAATATAAAAGAAGGGGTGAGGAGGCCTCATGACACACAATTCTTATTCTCTTGCTTGGAGATCATGGTGTGGCCAGCCCCTTCTCTCTCTCTTTTCCCTTGCTCTCTTTTCCATGGTGGGGGTGGTGGCCGAATATTAGAGGAGGAAGAAGAAAGCTCTTGGGTGGTGTTCATCTTGGAGGATCGTCGTCCACACGACGTCCAAGGCGAGGCGTGAAATACGGCAGAAGATCTCGAGGTCATTAGCATAGAAAGAGAAGGTATAATTAGCAATTGTTTTCCGCATCATGCTAGTTATTTTTCTTTGTATGAATTCTAAACACAAGAGGCATTAGATCTAGTTTTTCTAATTAGTTTTTCGAGTTAGTGTTTTCTTTATTTTTCAAATTTGTAATTCGATTGTTCTTTTGTGTTAACCTAGAGTTATTTAAGGAAATTAAATATTAGCTTTCCTTAAAAGGCTTTGTCTAGGCGGTGGTGGTTGCTCCCATATCCAAGAAGGCCATATGCCTCGCCATGCAGTCCTGGAAGCCAATTTTGAAAATTAAAATTTAATGAAATTAATAACATAGGTGGATTTGGATCAATAGTGTTAAGTTCCGCGTGCGATCCAAATCTAAACTTGTTGGATTTTTCGGGCCGCGAAAACTGCTTTTTCGCATCGCGAAAACCCCGAAACTCCTTAGCCAACGGATCCATGCGAAGAGTATAGAACAAAATTTTACATGTACGAGTTTAATAACTAGATCTACTCTAATATCTATACGTTTAGAAAATTACCCTTGATGCGTGCCATTTTCGAATCCCGCTCGTCCAAGGAAGTGCCGGAACTCAAGATTGTCAACGTAGACAATCCTCTAGAAGTATCCACACGAACAAGATGTGTTCTCTAACACAAAAGGATGGAGAAGAGAACACCACAAGTGTGCTAGCACTTCATGATGCTCTCGGATGGGATTAGAAGAAGAAGAAAGGAAAAGAAGAGAACACACTCCTCTAAAAATCTCTATGTGACTTTCACTAACCTTTCTTCTTGGATTAGACTCACTCTCCTTTCTTCTCCCTTGCTTGAAACCCACGACCAAGAGAAGAGAAGGAGCAAAAAGAGAGCTTGAGGAAGAAGATGATGTGAATGTGAGTGAATGAAAAATTCATTCTCATTCAAAACCAAAAAGGTAACCCCCATTCTCATTAAATGTGGCCATTAAAGAGAATAGATTTGTAACCCCCATGAGGTGGCACACTTTGATGACGTGGCACATCATCATTAGTCCTCCTAATGCCAAATCACTAATGATGTGGCAAATAGTCAAGTCAAACTTGATTCTTCCTCTTCCTCTCAAGTCAAGTCAAACTTGACTTAATCTCTCTCATGGTTGATCTAATCCAACCATTTAATTCGAGCTAATTTAATATAATGAATCTAATTCATTTAATTAAATTGATTCAATGAGTCATAATCTAAATTAGACTCATTGAACACATGAATCAACTTGAGTCCAACTCAATTAGCCCAATTAGGATTACTCTTAATCCAATTTGATTCATCACATGAATCTAATCCTCTTGGTTAATCATATGAACCTAATCTCCATCCACTTGTTCTTTGTGTGTGACCCAATAGGTTCTTGTAACGTTGGCAATGCCCCTAAACCCATTTAGTACAATAAGTAATAAGCGGTATCTAGCAATACATCATTACTACCCAAGTTACAAGAATGTTGAGATCCAACATCACCTTGTGACTACTAATTGTGACTCCTCACAATATATGATAAGTGTCCTTCTATCCTAGACATATAGATTAATTAATGTGAGGCATAGACCGTGTCATCCTCTAATCAATCTAAATCTTGAACACTAAGTAGACTCACTCAATCAAATGAGCTCAATATCTCATATTGACTCATTTGAGCATGGCCATGCACTTCGTGGTCTCACTCTATCAAGAATATCGATGTCTCTTCCATCATATAGGAGGGGTATATCCCATCTACATCACCCACATCCCTCTGCATAATTTGTTACATACCCAGTAATCGCCTTTATAGTCCACCCAGTTACGGGTGACGTTTGACGAAACCAAAGTACATAACTCCTTATGTAGGGAACCATGGTAACTTCAGGTCTAAGGACTAATAGTCAAACTAATAGCCACATGAGAAAATATATGACACTCATATAAGGATCCATGATACTTTCTCATGGCAGGTCATTTAGTATACATTCTCTAATGCATACCCATGTGTCAACTTGATATCTCTATATCCATGACTTGTGAGATCAAGTCATCGAGTTGACCTACATGATAGTCTTATTGCATTAACATTGTCCCTGAATGTTAATACTCGACTAGGAATGATTAAGAGTAGTGTTCCCTATATTATCTCACTATCGGTTCAGCTAACTGATTGATATAAGTAAGAACCTTTTACTCAATGACGTTATTATACTTAGTTTATTTAGCACCAATACAAGTATGTATAATAGCCAAAAACCAAATGTCTTTATTTATATAGAATCTGATACAACAAGTCCATAATACAATCATCAAATGATTGGCTCTAGGGCTATAGCTAACAATCTCCCACTAGCACTAGTGCCAATCAGTGTAGGCTCTAAGCCCCAATGACCTAGTGTGACCATCATGCTTCCTCTGTGCCAAAGCCTTGGTCAAGGGATCTGCGATGTTAGCCTCTGTGGGTTCTCTATAAATTTTCACATCTCCTCTCTCGATAATCTCTCGAATGAGATGGAAGCGCCGTAGTATGTGTTTGGTCCGCTGGTGTGAGCGAGGTTCCTTCGCCTGTGCTATAGCTCCATTGTTGTCACAATAGAGCTTAATAGGGTCAGCAATGCTAGGAACCACCCCAAGTTCAGTGACGAACTTACGAATCCAAACTGCCTCTTTTGCTGCCTCTAATGCAGCAATATACTCGGCCTTTGTCGTAGAATCAGCTACTGTGTCCTGCTTCGAACTCTTCCAGCTCACGGCACCACCATTTATGCAAAACACGAACCCTGACTGCGATCGATAATCATCCAGGTCAGTCTGGAAGCTAGCATCACTGTAACCATTTACAGCTAGCTCATCATCGCCTCCATATATCAAGAAATATTCTTTAGTCCTTCTTAAGTACTTAAGAATATTCTTGACCATTATCCAGTGACTTTCACCTGGATCTGACTGGTATCTGCTCGTCATGCTCAAAGCATACGAGACATCAGGTAGAGTACATAGCATGGCGTACATGATAGATCCTATGGCTGAAGCATAAAGGATCTGATCCATGCGGTCTCTCTCCTCTCTAGAAGAGGGGCCCTGAGTCTTCGAAAGACTCACACCATATGACATCGACAGAAATCCCTTCTTGGAGTTCTACATGGCAAACCGAAGGAGTACCTTGTCAATATATATACTCTGACTTAGGCCAAGCAATCTCTTAGATCTATCTCTATAGATCTGTATCCCTAGAATGCGGGATGCTTCACCTAAGTCCTTCATTGAGAAACATGTCCCTAGCCAAGTCTTGACAGACTGTAGCAAAGGGATGTCTTTCCCAATGAGCAGTATGTCATCCACATACAATATGAGGAAGACAACTATGTCCCCTACAACCTTCTTGTAGACACAAGGTTCATCTTCATTCTTGATGAAACCAAACTGTTTGATTGCATCATCGAATCGAAGATTCCAACTCCGAGAAGCTTGCTTTAGTCCATAAATGGACCTATGCAGCTAGCATACTCTGCTAGTATGCTTTGGATCTACAAAACCCTCAGGTTGTGTCATGTACACATCCTCGAGTATGTTTCTATTCAGAAATGCAGTTTTGACATCCATCTGCCAGATCTCATAATCGTGGTAAGCTACAATAGTAAGCATGATCCGAATGGACTTAAACATCGCTACTGGTGATCATAGTCAATACCATGAATCTGCTTGAAACCTTTAGCTACCAAGTGAACCTTATAGATAAGTCCATCCATGTCAGTCTTTCTCTTAAAGACCCACTTACACCCTATGGGTTTTACCCCTTCAGGTGGATCAACCAAAGTCCATACTTTGTTGGTGTACATGGATTCCATTTCGGATCTTATGGATTCTAGCCATTTCTCAAAATCTGGTCTCATCACAGCTTCCTGATAGGTGGTAGGCTCATCCTCTATGAGCACAACGTCATCATGGTCAGACAAGAGAAATGAGTATCTCTCAGGCTGACGACGTACCCTATCAGACCTACGAAGAGGTATGTCTACTTGAACTGGTTGTTGTTCATCAACTCTTTGTTGAACAACATCATCCACAAAACTTTGTGGTTCCAGTTCAACTTCCATCAAGGCTTCAGTGCTAGGATCCGCATCTTGAACTTCTTTAAGATCGAATGTACTCCCACTTGTCTTTCTAGAAACAAAGTCCCTTTCTAGAAAGACTCCAGTCTTTGCCACAACTACCTTGTGCTGACTGGGAATGTAGAAGTAATATCCCTTAGTTTCCTTGGGATATCCTATAAAGTAGCACTTGTCGGATTTGGGTCCTAATTTATCTTAGACATGACGTCTAACGTAGGCCTCACATCCCCAAATCCTCATGAAAGACACTTGGGCATCTCTCCCAGTCCATATCCTATATGGTGTCTTTATCACTGCCTTGGATGGAACTCGGTTGAGTATAAAAGCTGCTGTGTATAGAGCATAGGTCCAAAGGTATGTCAGAAGATCTGTGTGACTCATCATAGACCGTACCATATCTAATAAGGTACGATTCCTCCTTTCGGATACACCATTCCACTGTGGTGTTCCAAGAGGAGTGAGTTGGGATAGAATCCCACACTCAGCTAGATAGTCACGAAACTCATGGCTAAGGTATTCTCCACCTCGATTTGATCGAAGTATCTTAATACTCTTGCCAAGCTGGTTCTGTACTTCATTCTTGAATTCTTTGAACTTTTTAAAGGATTCAGACTTATGTGTCATCAAGTACACATAACTATATCTACTGAAGTCATCAATAAATGTGATGAAGTACCTATAACCGCCTCTAGCCGCGACATTGAAAGGGCCACATACATCACTATGTATAAGTCCTAACAAATTAGTCGCTCTTTCACTGTGCCCACTAAAGGGTGTCTTGGTCATCTTGCCTAGTAGGCATGACTCGCACGTCTCATAAGATTCAAAATCAAATGAGTCCAGGAAACCATCCTTATGGAGCTGGGATAAGCGCTTGTCATTTATATGACCTAAGCGACAGTGCCAGAGATAGGTTTGGTTCAGGTCATTTGACTTGAACCTCTTGGTATTTATGTTATAAATAGGGTTTTCAAGATCTAGAATATATAGTCCATTTATCAGAGGTGCACTGCAATAGAACATATCGTTTAAATAGACGGAACAACATTTATTTTTTATTATAAACGAGAAACCTTTCTTGTCCAAACAAAAACTGATATAATGTTCTTAGTTAATGCAGGCACATAACAACAATCATCTAATTCTAGTACAAGCCCAGAGGGCAGGGATAAATGATAAGTTCCTACAGTAATAGCAGCAACCCGTGCTCCATTGCCTACTCGTAGCTCTATCTCACGCTTCGTCAATGCCCTGCTATTTCTCAGTGTTTGTACATTAGTACAAATGTGCGAAGCATATCTGGTATCTAATACCCACGATGAAGAAATAGAGAGGTTGACTTCTATAACATGTATACCTGAAGTAGATATCTTATTTCTCTTCTTCTTAATATCTTCCAGGTATTCTTTGGAGTTCCTCTTCCAATGCCTTGCTTGTCCTTGATATAGGTGACAAAGATGTTCAACCATATCATAAGCACTCATCAACTCATGTTGCTTCTGAAGCTCAGAGTTCATGGTCGCGAGCAAAAGACAAGACACATCTAATGCGTCATCTTGATGTTTCTTATAAGCATCTTTGTCAGCTCGCGTAGCAGTGGTAGAAGGTGCCTCCGGAATGGGCTGCTCCAGAACGTACAGTTTACGTTCCTGAGTGAGAACTATTCTCAGATTCCTGTACCAGTCCAGGAAATTTGCTCCGTTGAGCTTGTCCTTCTTAAGGACAGAACGCAGAGAGAAGATGTTCGTGTTTGACGTCATGGAAATTCTACAACAGAAATAAATGTAGAAATAAATATCATATTCTTTTAAATCATTTAATTAGGCCTTCAACTAAATGATACTACCACTGAATTCTATAATTCATGTGGGACAAGATCCACATCATACTAACCCTTGAGTTAGCTTTGGCTAATACGCCCAAGATTTAGTATGATCAGTAGGTAACAATTTACACATTACATCTCTATGCAACTCTTGTTTATAGGATCATTATTGGCAGTTATATTAAAACTTGAGTTAGCTTTGGCTAATATGCCCAAGAATTAATATAAATGGGATCTATGTCCTATCTTTCCAACCGTTGGAAGAATGCCTATAGTTGTACTCGATCCAATTGAGTTAACTAGTTACTCAATCTAATTGAGTTGTACTCACCCATGCATTGATAGGCGGGACCAAGATTGTCCCTCCGTACCCTACCAAGATAATATGTGTTGCTCTGCTTTGGCAGATTCAACAATGACATGTGATCGAGGTAGTAGTAGGTATCACGGCACAGTAGGCATTTTGAGTTGTCATGATTTAGATCTAATCTAAATGTCGATGTTGTATCATATACTCGATATAGATCTAATCTAATCGATAGGGTGTATCTTGTACACGATGTAGATCTAATCTAATAGTAAGGGTGCATCTTGTGCACGATTTAGATCTAATCTAATCGTTAGACACTAATTAATTACTATTTTACTAGCATGCATCACATACACACATAAGCAATTAATTAAATAATTTTATGATTATGTCATGGCCCTACTACGATCTTCTCAAGCTAATGAGAAGATCAGATGGTCAACCTAAGGTCAACAGCTTCTCAAGCGCCTTCCTTTTGACCACCTTGTGTTGCTCACGCCTTCCTCGTAACTCCGTCTTGAGTGGATCTTCCACCACTTCAAAATTTACATTACAATTTTGAAACTTGAGTTACATTCTAGTCTAAATCTAATTTACAACCAGAATATAAATAGGGAGGCACGACGCGCAGGTCGCGTATCAAATACAGCACACACAAACACATGACGACACGTAGGCCGTATTATAAATTACAACACAAATCCAATCATATTTGGTCTTTTTGGGCCATGACTATCACAAAAATAATATATAATTCTAAATTATATATTTTTCATAATTTTTACAATTTTATGAGTAAAATTTTTTCCCGGCGGTCCCGATTAGCGATTTCAGGCGCAATCGTGGAGCAAATCCCCTTGCGGGGTAAGGGCCAGTACCCCTACCCGCGATCTAACCATCGCGAGTTGCTCCTAAGAGATCCTACAGTGCCTTAGCCCACTGTCCCAAAAGGTTTTGGGTCGAAACATTGTCGTTACGGAAAAATCTTCTCGGTAGTCGAAGCCTACAAGTGTCTAAACACTTGTGCTCCGCTTCAACGAGAAAAATACCCTTTAAAACTATAAAATTCATGAAATTACAGAAATTCACAGAAACTATATTTTTTCATAAAAATACAAAATAAATTCATACATGACTTCGCACGTGGCTCTGATACCACTGTTTGATTTTTCAGGCCGCGAAAACCGTTTTTTCACGTCGCGGAAACCCCAAAACTCCCTAGCCAACGGATCCGTGCGAAGAGTATAGAACAAAATTTTACATGTACGAGTTTACTAACTAGATCTACTCTTAGATCTATATGTTTAGAAAATTACCCTTGATGCGTGCCCTTTTCGAAGCCCGCTCGTCCAAGGAAGTGTCGGATCTCAAGATTGTCAACGTAGACAATCCTCTAGAAGTATCCACACGAACAAGATGTGTTCTCTAACACACAAGGATGGAGAAGAGAACACCACAAGTGTGCTAGCACTTCTTGATGCTCTCGGATGGGATTAGAAGAAGAAGAAAGGAAAAGAAGAGAACACACTCCTCTAAAAATCTCTATGTGACTTTCACTAACCTTTCTTCTTGGATTAGACTCACTCTCCTTTCTTCTCCCTTGCTTGAAACCCACGACCAAGAGAAGAGAAG
Source organism: Zingiber officinale (assembly GCF_018446385.1). NCBI lineage: Eukaryota > Viridiplantae > Streptophyta > Magnoliopsida > Zingiberales > Zingiberaceae > Zingiber > Zingiber officinale. The sequence continues at coordinate 54,337,504 of NC_056006.1, read as the reverse complement.
GAGCAAAAAGAGAGCTTGAGGAAGAAGATGATGTGAATGTGAGTGAATGAAAAATTCATTCTCATTCAAAACCAAAAAGGTAACCCCCATTCTCATTAAATGTGGTCATTAAAGAGAATAGATTTGTAACCCCCATGAGGTGGCACACTTTGATGATGTGGCACATCATCATTAGTCCTCCTAATGCCAAATCACTAATGATGTGGCAAATAGTCAAGTCAAACTTGATTCTTCCTCTTCCTCTCAAGTCAAGTCAAACTTGACTTAATCTCTCTCATGGTTGATCTAATCCAACCATTTAATTCGAGCTAATTTAATATAATGAATCTAATTCATTTAATTAAATTGATTCAATGAGTCATAATCTAAATTAGACTCATTGAACACATGAATCAACTTGAGTCCAACTCAATTAGCCCAATTAGGATTACTCTTAATCCAATTTGATTCATCACATGAATCCAATCCTCTTGGTTCATCATATGAACATAATCTCCATCCACTTGTTCTTTGTGTGTGACCCAATAGGTTCTTGTAACGTTGGCAATGCCCCTAAACCCATTTAGGACCATAAGTAATGAGCGGTATCAAGCAATACATCATTACTACACAAGTTACAAGAATGTTGAGATCCAACATCACCTTGTGACTACTAATTGTGACTCCTCACAATATATGATAAGTGTCCTTCTATCCTAGACATCTAGATTGATTAATGTGAGGCATAGACCGTGTCATCCTCTAATCAATCTAAATCTTGAACTCCAAGTAAACTCACTCAATCAAATGAGCTCAATATCTCATATTGACTCATTTGGGCATGGCCATGCACTTCGTGGTCTCACTCTATCAAGAATATCAATGTCTCTCCCGTCATATAGGAGGGATAGATCCCATCTACATCACTCACATCCCTCTACATAATTTGTTACATACCCAGTAATCGCCTTTATAGTCCACCGAGTTACGGGTGACGTTTGACGAAATCAAAGTACATAACTCCTTATGTAGGGAACCATGGTGACTTCAGGTCTAAGGACTAATAGTCATTATAATAGCCACATGAGAAAGTATATGACACTCATATAACGATCCATGATACTTTCTCATGGTGGGTCATTCAGTATACATTCTCTAATGCATACCTATGTGTCAACTTGATATCTCTATATCCATGACTTGTGAGATCAAGTCATCGAGTTGACCTACATGCTAGTCTTATTGTATTAACATTGTCCCTGAATGTTAATACTCGACTAGGAATGATTAAGAGTAGTGTTCCCTATACATCTCACTATCGATTCAACCAATTGATTGATATAGGTAAGAACTTCTATTCAAGGACGCTATTATACTTAGTTTATTTGGCACCAATACAAGTAAGTATAATAACCAAAAACCAAATGCCTTTATTTATATAGAATATGATACAACAAGTCCATAATACAATCATCAAATGATTGGCTCTAGGGCTCTAGCTAACAAAACCATCAAGAACAAATAAGTTAAATTTGGAATCAATGATGTTAAGTTCTGTCTGCGATTCCTAATTTAACTTCTAAAGAACACAATAGGTTATTTAAGGAAAGGTTCGACACTTGTACAAAATTTTTGTACAGTGGAACTGGTACGATTTTCCTAGGACTAACCAACAATAATAACAAGCACGTATACTTAATAGTTATTTCTTTGATTTATCAAAGGGTGCGATTTAGCTAGTTAAATCAATAGGCCTGATAAGTTGGGAAATGATATTATTTATATGGTGTGTTGTTGATTATAGAATGAAACTGTGCCCTACTAATCTAGGTTGATGATGTCTCCTTGAGGAGCTCATAAGGATTGTCATGTAAACCCTGCAGGTGGACCTAGTCCGGCTTAACAATCACGCCGAGTGGTCCACTCTAGAAGAAATTAATTAAGTCCCCTGTACGGCGGACAATATGAATCTCAGTATACATATATCTATACCTCGGCCACACTCGGCCGGAACAATACAGTACAAATAAGTAACAAACCACGCAGTTTATATCAATATTCCACACAGCTCAACATATACTCAATCCACGCAGTTTAATAAGGAAGAACGATATAAAACCAACAAAGATATACGTACACATCATACTCCACTACAACGAAGAAAACAAATCCACGAAGTAGTGTGAAAATCTGCAGCGGAAAACAAAAGCAGCAAACCCAAAGGTTCGACATAAAGTCCACAATACAAACCCACAATACCAGTATATAAGACGCAAAAGCAGAATAAATCCGACAAAGAAAATCCTCGCGCTAAAGGGGCTAGCGACTGGAATATCTCCCGACGGCCTCAACCTGAAAAAATAGTAACAACGGGGTGAGTTCAAAGAACTCAGCAGGTAAACCAATAGACATGTACAGCAATATATATCCACCAGTAATAGCCTAAGGTACAGTCTCCTAAACCATGGGATCAAGAGTACAGTTCTCTAGCCATACAATCTATATAGTACAGTCTCCTAAGTATAACAGGTATGCAAGACTAAATAAACTGCAGTAACCAACAATAAGCAAGCAATACAATCTACTGCAAGAATATAAGAAGTGCATAACTGAAATAAACTGTACTCACCTGCGAGGCTCGGGCGAATGACTGTGAGCATACACAGATAAAAATAGTCAGAGCAAAATCATATAACCTGTATGCATGTCAATCATATGCAATCACCAAAATGCATCAATCATAAATGCATCAATGCATATGATGCAAATGACATGTCCTGGTCACCCCTCTTACGCCAGTCAGCCGTCTCACACACAATGGTGAGACCGAGTGGGTGAAAGGTTGTGACAACCTGCACTGCGTCACTACCCACGATGGTGACCGAGTGGGACGGGATCCGAGTACACCTATCCTCCCGCCTCAAACATAGTGAGGGCGTAACGCTCTCATCTCGACGCAATGGGGAGGGACCCGGGTGCTACCACGCTCTGTCACGCTACCCATGGCGTCCTAGCGGAGCACTACCGGCAATCTACCCTACACACGAGTCTGTGCCACTACCCATGCAGTGAACACGTTGTGTGCGGGTCCATGTAGCCGGCCGACGAGCTCAACAATAATGGAGTCGTCAATCGCCCAGCGTGCAATCATGCAATATGGTGCATGCGGCTACAGTATGTCATACCTGAACATAGCCTCCTCCGTATATGTGTGTGCCCAAAAGGTAAACGCATATATATAACCATGATATAAAACAGCATAAATCCAAAGACCTCACATATAACAAGGATATAAGTATCATGAATCCAAGAGCATGTATCACACATGTACAACAACTAATCAGTAGAGTAGAGCACTATAGATATACATCTCTATGAACATATACACATGGCAAGCGGTAACAGTATCCAATCCTAAAGTAAAGCAACTAGCAGATGAAGCATGTGATAGGTATCAACTAGCTAAGACCAAGGGAAGAAAATAATCTACTATCTGCCACTAGTAAATATATATAAGCTACACATATCATAAGACATTATCAAAAGATAAGTCAGAGGGTACCCGCCTCAAATAAAAGGTACAACCAAGCGATCCAAGGTCGAGACGCCCGTCTCGAATCAGAGTCCTGTGTCAACAAACAATATATATATATTTTATTTAGCTAAATCCAAATGAATAGCTAAATAGAATCCCTAAACCTAAATTAGGGCAAAGCCCTAATCACAACCTCAATCTACATAATTAAATCTAATGGTTAATTAGGATTAGTTACCTAATCTCTAATTACCAATTAGATTAAAAATCCAATGATTGACTAGGGTTAATTACCTTAACCCTAATCATTCCATTAGATCAATATAAACAAATAAATCTAAACCTAATCACTAACCATCTAGTAATCATGCAATCCAAATCATATCTAAATCTACACATAAACCTAATTCAATTCTACACACGATCAAGTAATACAACCATAATCCACATGTATCAAAATCCCTACACCTTACCTCGATCGAGCTTTTGGAATGGGGTTGCTGCCGAAACAGGAACACACCACAGAACAGAACAACCTACTGGAATCAACTCCTCTGTTTGGATCAAACTTGCTGCTGGCAACAAGGAAATTTGCTGAACCATAGAATCACCACAGAGCAAGCATATCTCTGCTAGATTCCAGTATACTATTCGGTTCAAGGTGAGATCACGGATCAGATCAAGGAATAAACATCACCAGTTAAACAATAACCTAATTCCGGAACCAAATCTTACCTCCAATCTGAGACTTCAATCGGCAACCATGAAGAAGTCCATGATCTGATTAAAGGAAAACCGATTACAAGATCCTCCTTGATCCCCCTCAAATTTCCAAATGAAGTCTTACCTCAAGTCTCCAGAAGATGTCGCACAACCCGATCGAATCCGTGAAGCAACGTACCAAAGATTCCTCCGATCCTCAAATCAACAATCAACAAGGGAATCCAAGACCTGACCTAGGATCGCCAACAATCAGGGAGGCAATCAGCAAGAATCGGGAAAGAAGACTCGATCTAGGGCACAAACCATAGAACAGGAAGATTCCGTTAGGGCTAGCTTACCCACGCCGGCAAATCGAGTGGCACAAATCCAAACTAGGGCATCACTCCAAGCTTCGGTGGAATGAGACGCGAGATTTGGTCCTTCACCGTGCCCTAGCCGCAGCATCTTCGGCCATCTACCGCAAGATCCGCCGAACCGCAACTCCTCGGCCGATTACAGTCTGGAAAGGAGAAGCATCGATCGGATCTGACCTTAGGGTGTCGACGCCGGTTGAGGAAGGTCACCGGAGCTAGAGCCTCGCTCCTGTCGGCGCCGCTCGTCTGCGAGGGAGATCGGAGAGGGAAGGGAGATCGGGGAAAGAGGAGAAGTTGGGGAAAAGATATAAGAAAAAGGGAATTTATTTAATTAAACATTTCTTCTCTTAAATAGGTCTCCCAAATAGGCTTTATCCGAACCCGTCAAATCGTCCCCTCAAAACCCGTCGTACGAGCTCAGAAAAATTCCCAGAAAATTTCTAAAAATTCCGGAAAAATTCTATAAGGCTATTTCTCAAATAACCCTATTAATTAAATTTTCCGAGATCTCACATCCTCCCCTACTAATAAAAATTTGGTCCCCAAATTTCGCTATAACCAACAGCAAACACTATAATATAACCAAACAGTATAAATGCTGAAAGAAACTCCAACCCACATACCTCAAGTAAAAAGATGAGGGTATCGATCTCGGATCGTATCCTCCAGCTCCCAAGTAGCCTCCTCGTCAGAATGATGCTGCCAGCCGACTTTAACCAGTTGGACAGTCTTATTCCGCAGCTGACGCTCTCTACGGTCCAGAATCCGTACAGGAACCTCCTCGTAAGTAACATCAGGCTGAATAGGAACAGATATATCTGACAGAACATGTGCCGGATCGGATACGTATCTCCTCAGCATAGATACATGGAATACATCGTGAATGCCAGCTAGAGATGATGGTAGCGCCAGACGGTAAGCTACTGCGCCAATCCTCTCCAAGATCTGGAATGGTCCAATATATCGGGGAGCTAGCTTACCTCGGAGACCAAATCTCTTCACCCCTTTCGTGGGTGAAACTCTAAGAAATACATGATCACCGATGGAGAACTCCAGGGGTCTCCGTCTCTGATCAGATAACTCTTCGGCGGTCCCAGCTCGACATCCTCCGTCGATAGTGCGAACTAACTCGCATCTGCTGAGCTCTCGAGGTCCTATCGGTGGCCTCCCCAACCTCTTCCCAGGAGGATGGGAGTACGACAAGGCCTACCATACAACGCCTCAAACGGTGCCATCTGGATAGCCGAATGATAGGCTTGTTGTTGTGGCGAACTCCACTAATGGCGGTGGTCCTCCCAGCGCGCCTCCAAGTCCATGACACAAGACCTCAGCAAGTCTTCCAATGTCGAATAGTCGCTTTCGCCCATCCGTCATGCGGATGGAATGCCGCATCAAAGCCAGTGTGCCCAAGGCCCGCTGCAGACTCTGCCAGAACTGGGACGTGAACCGTGGGTCTCTATCTGATATGATGCTCAAAGGAACACCATGTAATCTAATAATCTCACGACAGTATAACTCTGCTAATCGATCCAGAGAATCAGTCTTCCGGATCGCTAAAAAGTGTGCGGATTTGGTTAATCGATCAACGATTACCCAAATCGCATCATGGCCTCGTCGAGTCCTAGGCAGTCCTACCACAAAATCCATAGTAATATGCTCCCACTTCCACTCTGGAATAGGGATCCTCTGAAGTAATCCAGCAGGTCTCTGGTGCTCGGCCTTCACCTGCTGACAGACAAGACATCTAGCTACAAAATCTGCGATGTCTTTCTTCATACCGTTCCACCAATAGGAACGCCTCAAATCACGATACATACGGGTCCCACCTGGGTGGATAGCAAATCTAGAACGATGAGCCTCCTGAAGTAACTCCTCCATGACCGGGTGAGACTGAGGTACACATAATCTGCCTCGGAAATAAACAATACCCCCGACATCTCGTGTAAACTCGGTCTGCTGTCCGGAAGCTATCTGGCTGCTAATGAACTGTAAATGCTGATCTCCGGCCTGGGCCTCTCGAATCCTCATCCTGATCGACGACTGAGCAACCATGGTAACAAGAATACCCTGCTCTGTCCGTCCCTGCTCCTCAAGGCCCAACTCGGCGAATCCCTGAATCAAGTCCATGACTGTAACTCGATGACAAGCTAAAGTCCCTCTGGACTTCCTGCTCAGTGCATCAGCAACCACATTAGCTTTACCCGGATGGTAGCTAATAGTACAATCATAATCCTTCAGGAACTCCATCCATCTCCTCTGTCGGAGATTGAGTTCCTTCTGGGTGAAAATATATTTGAGACTCTTATGATCAGTAAGAATCTCAAAAGTAATACCATAAAGATGATGTCGCCAAATCTTCAAAGCAAAGATAATAGCGGCTAGCTCTAAATCATGTACTGGGTAGTTCTTCTCATGCTCCTTCAACTGACGAGAAGCATAGGAGACTACCCTACCGTGCTGCATCAAAACAGCGCCCAAGCCCTGAAGAGATGCGTCTGTGTAAAGTACGAATCCGTCATCACCAGAAGGAAAAACCAAAACTGGTGCCGATACTAATCTCCGCTTCAGCTCTTGGAAGCTAGTCTCGCAAGCCTCTGACCACATGAACTTCACGCCTTTCCGGGTCAGACGTGTCAACGACATAACAATGCTGGAGAGACCCTCAACGAATCGTCGGTAATATCCAACCAAACCCAAGAAACTGCGGATCTCCTGGACTGACTAAACTGTCCTCTCGGAACAGAAACTCCGGACGCTACATGCTGAGCCTTCAGCGAATAGTTTCGGCTCAAGTGCCCAAGCAGTTTGCAATAATAGCAAACTGACTGTCCCAGGGTGCATGCAGAGGTGATGTGATCTAGGGATCCTTATCAAGTGCATTAAGAGTCACCAGTAGACTGTTTCCGGTTCTGCTGAGAAGACCGGGAACATCCTGATGAACAGCATCCTGACTTCTGGGGTCGGCCAGATGACCTAGAAGTACTCTGACCCATCTGAGGGTGATTTCTCTGCTGCTGCCCAGTAGTCTGTGGCTGCTGGATCCGTCCGGAAGTCCGATCAGTCTACTTTCTTTTCTTATCTGTATTTGCTCTCTACTGAGCTGCCTAAATCATAAGAGCTCTATCCAGAGCCTCTGTATATGATGACTGACCAAAATCGGCAATATACACCTGAAGATGCTCGTCCAGTCCCTGGACAAACTAAAGCATACGAGATCTGTCATCGCCAACCAACTCAGGACAGAATCCGGCCAACCGGTTAAATTCGGCATTATACTCCATCACTGAGCGGTTATTCTGTCGAAGACTCAGGAAATCCCGCCGACGTGTCATCTGATACGCCCGGGGAAAACACTGACTCTCGAATGCCTCTCTAAATCTCGTATATATAACAGGCTGCTCGCCTATAATCGAGCGTTGTGTGTCCCACCAGATCTCTGCCCCGTCTCGTAAGTGGTAAGCAGCCAGCTCAACCTTCTCCCACTCGGAGCAGGCCATGTAAAAGAATGTCCGCTCCATAGACTCTATCCAAGATTGAGCCACGCTCGGATCAGTCTCCCCGCGAAATGGCGTGAATTGGCTTTTCACCAACTCCGCCAAGGCTGGGATCCATGCTCGTGCCACAACCATATCCGTAGATATCGCTGCGGTACTGGGCAGAATCACTGGAGTTGATCTTATGGGTGGTACTGATGGATAGGTTGGAAGAGGTACCACTGGTGCTGCCACATAAACAGGGTAGGAACCACTAGTGGAACGACAGAGTAGGCATAAGTAGGGACGACTAAAGGTACGATGGGCGGTACCGGGTAAGATGTAACCGGTACTGCTGGTGCGGGTGCCGGGTGTGCAGTAACCGGCACAGGTATCTGGGGTGCCAAGTACGTAGTAGCAGGCGCGGCTAGAGAAGGTGCCGAGTACCCTGTAGGTACTACTGGCGGTACAGTCGAGGTAGGTACCTCGGAAGTCGGAGCTATCGGGGTCTGATAAGCACCCGTACCCACAATGACCTGAGGAGTCTGCCCCTGACGGACAGGCTCAACCCTGACAGACCTCTCTGAAGACTCTGTCTCAGGAGAATCTAACGGCCTCTTACGTGGCCGCCCACGTCTCGGTGCCGGTACACGTGTAGGTGGCATATCTGTAAAGAAAATGTTACCCAGATATCACTACAGGTATAAGAACTGAAAAATTTCCTAAATTACCTATTTGCCGTCTGGAGATGTCCTGTCGCTGCTTAGCCCCAAATAGAACCAATAAAACCGCGTCAAAATACCTCGGAATTTCGAAACGATAAAATCGACGAAAATCCGTAAAATCCGAAATACCGAGAAATGCTTACGAAAGTAAGCCTCGTAAATTCGAAACCCGACAAGTAGGTATCGCAAAACCTGCTCTGATACCAAATAAATTGGTATCAGATAAACCTCCAAAATCCAAAACAAAGAGCAAGTATCGTGAGCCTGGCTCTGATACCAAATAAATTGGTATCAGATAAAAAGAAACTACAGAGCATCGTAACCCAGGCTCTGATACCAAATAAATTGGTATCAGATAAACCTCGAAAATCCAAAACAATAAATCTCAATATACATATATAATACCTTTCACTCGGCCGGAACAATACAGTACAAATAAGTAACAAACCACGCAGTTTATATCAATATTCCACACAGCTCAACATATACTCAATCCACGCAGTTTAATAAGGAAGAACGATATAAAACCAACAAAGATATACGTACACATCATACTCCACTACAACGAAGAAAACAAATCCACGAAGTAGTGTGAAAATCTGCAGCGGAAAACAAAAGCAGCAAACCCAAAGGTTCGACATAAAGTCCACAATACAAACCCACAATACCAGTATATAAGACGCAAAAGCAGAATAAATCCGACAAAGAAAATCCTCGCGCTAAAGGGGCTAGCGACTGGAATATCTCTCGACGGCCTCAACCTGAAAAAAATAGTAACAACGGGGTGAGTTCAAAGAACTCAGCAGGTAAACCAATAGACATGTACAGCAATATATATCCACCAGTACTAGCCTAAGGTACAGTCTCCTAAACCATGGGATCAAGAGTACAGTTCTCTAGCCATACAACCTACGGTATAGTCTCCTAACAGTATAACGGTATGCAAGACTAAATAAACTGCAGTAACCAACAATAAGCAAGCAATACAATCTACTGCAAGAATATAAGAAGTGCATAATCGAATAAATCAGACTCACCTGCACAGCGAATGATCGTGAGCATACATGTATAAAAATAGTCGAGCAAAATCATATAACTGATGCATGTCAATCATATGCAATCACCAAATGCATCAATCATAAATAATGCAATTGCATATGATGCAAATGACATGTCCTGGTCACCCCTAGCCATCCCACACACAATGGTGAGACCGAGTGGGTAGGGTTGTGACAGACTCTGCCGTCACTACCCCTAATGAGTGACCGAGTGGACGGATGCTGTCGGAGTACACCTATCCTCCCGCCTCAAACATAGTGAGGAGCGAACGCCTCATCTCCCGACGCAATGACGGGAGGGACCCGTGTGCTACCACGCTGTCACGCTACCCATGAGCGTCCCAGCGGAGCACTACGGCACCCACCTACACACCGAGTGCCGTGCCACTACCCATGCAGTGAACACGTTGTGCGGGTCCATGTAGCCACGAGCTCAACAATAATGGAGTCGTCAATCGCCCAGCATGCAATCATGCAATATGGTGCATCTACAGTATGTCATACCTGAACATAGCCTCCTCCGTATATGTGTGTGCCCAAAAGGTAAACGCATATATATAACCATGATATAAAACAACATAAATCCAAAGACCTCACATATAACAAGGATATAAGTATCATGAATCCAAGAGCATGTATCACACATGTACAGCAACTAATCAGTAGAGTAGAGCACTATAGATATACATCTCTATGAACATATACACATGGCAAGCGGTAACAGTATCCAATCCTAAAGTAAAGCAACTAGCAGATGAAGCATGTGATAGGTATCAACTAGCTAAGACCAAGGGAAGAAAATAATCTACTATCTGCCACTAGTAAATATATATAAGCTACACATATCATAAGACATTATCAAAAGATAAGTCAGAGGGTACCCGCCTCAAATAAAAGGTACAACCAAGCGATCCAAGGTCGAGACGCCCGTCTGGAATCAGAGTCCTGTGTCAACAAACAATATATATATATTTTATTTAGCTAAATCCAAATGAATAGCTAAATAGAATCCCTAAACCTAAATTAGGGCAAAGCCCTAATCACAACCTCAATCTACATAATTAAATCTAATGGTTAATTAGGATTAGTTACCTAATCTCTAATTACCAATTAGATTAAAAATCCAATGATTGACTAGGGTTAATTACCTTAACCCTAATCATTCCATTAGATCAATATAAACAAATAAATCTAAACCTAATCACTAACCATCTAGTAATCATGCAATCCAAATCATATCTAAATCTACACATAAACCTAATTCAATTCTACACACGATCAAGTAATACAACCATAATCCACATGTATCAAAATCCCTACACCTTACCTCGATCGAGCTTTTGGAATGGGGTTGCTGCCGAAACAGGAACACACCACAGAACAGAACAACCTACTGGAATCAACTCCTCTGTTCGGATCAAACTTGCTGCTGGCAACAAGGAAATTTGCTGAACCATAGAATCACCACAGAGCAAGCATATCTCTGCTAGATTCCAGTATACTATTCGGTTCAAGGTGAGATCACGGATCAGATCAAGGAATAAACATCACCAGTTAAACAATAACCTAATTCCGGAACCCAATCTTACCTCCAATCTGAGACTTCAATCGGCAACCATGAAGAAGTCCATGATCTGATCAAAGGAAAACCGATTACAAGATCCTCCTTGGTCCCCCTCAAATTTCCAAATGAAGTCTTACCTCAAGTCTCCAGAAGATGTAGCACAACCCTATCGAATCCGTGAAGCAACGTACCAAAGATTCCTCCGATCCTCAAATCAACAATCAACAAGGGAATCCAAGACCTGACCTAGGATCGCCAACAATCAGGGAGGCAATCAGCAAGAATCGGGAAAGAAGACTCGATCTAGGGCACAAACCATAGAACAGGAAGATTCCATTAGGGCTAGCTTACCCACGCCGGCAAATCGACTGGCACAAATCCAAACTAGGGCATCACTCCAAGCTTCGGTGGAATGAGACGCGAGATTTGGTCCTTCACCGTGCCCTAGCCGCAGCATCTTCGGCCATCTACCGCAAGATCCGCCGAACCGCAACTCCTCGGACGATTACAGTATGGAAAGGAGAAGCATCGATCGGATCTGACCTTAGGGTGTCGACGCCGGTTGAGGAAGGTCACCGGAGCTAGAACCTCGCTCCTGTCGGCGCCGCTCGTCTGCGAGGGAGATCGGAGAGGGAAGGGAGATCGGGGAAAGAGGAGAAGTTGGGGAAGAAGGGATCGAAATCGGCGTTTGGGGAGAAAAGATATAAGAAAAAGGGAATTTATTTAATTAAACATTTCTTCTCTTAAATAGGTCTCCCAAATAGGCTTTATCCGAACCCGTCAAATCGTCCCCTCAAAACCCGTCGTACGAGCTCAGAAAAATTCCCAGAAAATTTCTAAAAATTCCGAAAAAATTCTATAAGGCTATTTCTCAAATAACCCTATTAATTAAATTTTCCGAGATCTCACATTAACAATGAAGTTGAGTGGTACTACTCTTGGAGCTAGATATTAATTAAGTGAGTTGTCAGTTACTCAATTAATTAATGGACATTTGATATCTTAAACACAGGGAGACTAACGCACTCATGATAAGAAGGAGCCCATGTAGTAATATGGGATTGGTCCAGTAGTTCAATAATAACTCTTTAGTGGTATGGTTATTATTGATGAACTCGAGTTGGGTGTTCGGGATGAACACGGGAAGCTCAGGTTCATCGGGAGACCAAAACCAATTTTCTTCTCTCTGTCCCTGTTGTAGCCTCTTATTTATAAAGTCTTATATCCACCAATACTCACTTTCTTACCCACCTTAAGGTGCCCGGCAAAGCCTTGCTTGGAGCCCAAGATAGGGCTGACCAAACCAAGGTTAGATGGGTTCAAGTTGTGGCCGGCCCTAGCTTGGAGCCCAAGCAAGGGTGGCCGGCCACATTCACATTGAAAGGGAGTTTTAAAATTATAAATTTTTCCTTTTATATCTTTCTACAAAGGATTAAGAGAAAGGTTTGATATCTTTCCTTATTTGTAGTTAAAAGGAAGATTTTAATTTTTTGATAAATTTTAAATCTTTCCTTATGTGGAAGCCATGGTTTTAAAAGAGAGTTTTAAAATTATAAATCTTTTCTTTTATACCTTTCTACAAATAATTAAGAAAAAGATTTGATATCTTTCCTTATTTGTAGTTAAAAGGAAGATTTTAATTTTGAGAGTTTTAAAATTAAATTTTTTCCTTTTATAGTTTCTACAAAGGATTAAGAGAAAGGTTTGATATCTTTCCTTATTTGTAGTTAAAAGGAAGATTTTAATTTTGAAGAAAACTTTCCTTTTTGTAATCATCCACATATTTTAATAGAGATATTTTAATTTATAAAAGTTTCTTTTATAACCAACCATGAAGGCAATTTTAAAAGAGAAATTTTTATTTTAAAAATTTCCGAAAACAAATTAGGAAGTTTTAATTTTGTGTTTAAAACTTTCCTTGTTTGGAAGACTTGTAGTGGTCGATCATTGAAAGGTTTATAAGGAAGTTTTTTATTAAATTTTCCTTCTTAAACATTGGCAAGGAAAATGTTGAAATTTTTGTTGGGTTCTTCGGGCCGCGAAAACCGCTTTTTCGCGTCGCGGAAACCCCGAAACCCCCATGCCACCGGATCCGTGCGAAGTAAAATAAAACAAAATTTACGAGTACGAGTTTCTTACATTTAGATCTACATTAGGAGAAGATCTTTACCCTTGGTGCGAAGCCCTTCGCGTATCCCGCTCTTCCAAGTGATGCCGGATCTCGTGGTTGTCAAGTGTACAACCATCTAGAAGTATCCACACAAACAAATAGGTGGAGAAACCTAACACAAAGGTGTGCTAGCACCTTGGTAAGATTCGGCCAAGAGAGGAGAGGGAGAAAGGTTGAGAGCTTGAGGAAGAAGATGATGTGAATGAGAATGAATGCCTTGAATTGCATTCACTTGCAATTCAAAAGTGGTCGGCCACATTTGGAGTTGTAACCTCCATTCCCATTTAATGTGGCCATTAAAGAGAAGGAGATTTGTAACTTCCATGAGGTGGCACACACATGTTCTAAACATGATGATGTGTAACACCATTAATGGCCACTTAATGCCAAATCACAAATGATGTCGCATAAAGTCAAGTCAAACTTGACTTTTCCTCTTCCTCTCAAGTCAAGTTAAACTTGACATAATCTCTCTCATGGTTGATCTAATCCAACCATTTAATTTAAGCCAATTTAATATAATGAATCTAATTCATTTAATTAAATTGATTCAATGAGTCATAATCTAAATTAGACTCATTGAACACATGAATCAACTTGAGTCCAACTCAAATATCCCAATTAGGATTACTCTTAATCCAATTTGATTCATCACATGAATCTAATCCTCTTGGTTCATCATATGAACCTAATCTCCATCTAATTGCCCTTAGTGTGTGACCCTATAGATTCTTGTAATGTTGCCAATGCCCCTAAACCCATTTACGAGCATAAGTAATGAGTGGTATCTAGCAACACATCATTACTACCCAAGTTACAAGAATGTTGAGATCCAACATCACCTTGTGACTACTAATTGTGACTCCTCACAATATATGACAAGTGTCCTTCTATCCTAGACATCTAGATTGATCAATGTGAGGCATAGACCGTGTCATCCTCTGACCAATCTAAATCTTGAACTCCAAGTAGACTCGCTAAATCAAATGAGCTCAATATCTCATATTGACTCATTTGGGCATGGCCATGCACTTCGTGGTCTCACTCTATCAAGAATATCGATGTCTCTCCCATCATATAGGAGGGATAGATCCCATCTACATCACTCACATCCCTCTACATAATTCGTTTTATACCCAATAATTGCCTTTATAGTCCACCCAGTTACGGGTGACGTTTGACGAAATCAAAGTACATAACTCCTTATGTAGGTGATCCTGTCCGAGCGGCTGACTCAACGGACGCTGGGCACGTGGCGCTTTCCAGTTGCTGATGTGGGTCTTCGACTGGTCGTACGAAGCTCCGGTGACCCTGCACAGAAGTCGGGCTGGGAAGGGGTTCCCGGCGGCGACCCTCCGACGCTCAAGTCAGGCAAGCAAGCGGTAAAGAAAGGGGCTCCAGAGCTTGTAGAATGCGTACCTCCGGCGAAGTCTGCGGCTCTTTATATAGAGCGGTGAAAGAGCCTCTTCACGCCCACCGAGGCGCGTACGTGTCCGCAGCCCATACCTCAGTATGTGTTTGTCAGAAAGCTTACCTGACGCCATGCTGCAACAGTCCCATCGCGCCTTCGATGGGACAACAGAACACCCTGTTGTCAGACTTAGAGTATGGCCTAGCCATAGGACTTGACGGTTGTCAGAAGATGTTCCTATCCTTCATCCACCGCCCGGCCGGGACGTCCGTCCGGACGGCCGACGCGAAGAGCGTCGTCCGGACGGCTTTAATTCCCTGCGCCGGCCGGCCGGAGCGCCCATTATGTCCTGCCTTCTCTTAGGCCTTCCGTTCGGTCATTATTTACTGTTTCATTGAGCGTCGGAACCCCGACCCCTGTCAGGGCGTCTTTTACTATCAGACGTTTACGGGCAGCGTCCGGTCAGCTCATCCTTCTTCGACGGACCACCTAGCCCTTTGACCTCCACGTGGCGTTGACCCCTCGTTAGGGGGTCCCGGGCTCTTACCACGGGATCACTTGCCTTCGCCTCGAGTCTAGTCGAAGGAGGCGAAGTCCGACTGACTGGACTGCCGATCTGACTAAGCAATGATCACTGTATTAGGCCACTCGGCCAGGCATAGGGATACTCATCCGTTCGGCGGTATCTTGTCCGTGCCTTGTGTTTTCTTGGAATCCATGTCCGATGCTCTCCCCTACTATCCATCACGTGCGCTGCGCACGGTAAGGGGAGCTCATTAAATGCGGCCAGTATCACGCTGCCACGTGGCGATCGTGCGTTTGTTAGCGTATGGCGGTGACGTCACTTCCGATGGGACAGCCGCCGTTTGAAATGAACGGCTGGATGACGACCTTGATATTGGTGACCTGAATCGAGTAGTGGAAATTGATGGCGGCCGCCCATATAAAGCTCCCGCCCCCTGCTCTTCGCCGCATTTCGACCTCCTCGTTTCCAAACATTCCGCTGCTCCTCCTTTCGCCGGCGATCCTGCGTTTCGGCTTTCCGGCGACCCTACAGCTTCTTCAGACCATCTTCTTTGCTCGTAAGACCCTTTTTCTTGCTCCCAACGTTTTCTTCTTTCTGTTAATCGTCTCCTTCAGTCGGTTTCCATCCATTCCTTGCTTGAACCTTCCCCTTTTGTCCCGCATTCCTGTCTTTCGATCATGACTAGTACTTCGCAGTCAACCGGCGGTGCTCTGGGTCTTTGGTATTCGACCATGGAAAGCCGGTTCGACGAGGAGGACGCCTTGCGCCTCACTCGAACCTATGACCTGCCGACCGATCACCAAATAGTGTTAGCCACACCGGCCGATCGGCCTCATGAACCGCCGGCCGACACCATTCTTTTCTTCCGAGACCAATTTCTGGCCGGACTGCGTTTTCTATCCCACAAGTTTTTCTTACAAGTTTGCAATTATTTTCGCATTCCGCTCGGGTAGGTAGTTCCCAACTCTATCAGGCTGCTGAGCGGAGTGATAGTTTTGTTCAAGCTGAACGGCATCCCCTTAGACCCAAAAATTTTCCACTACTTCTACTATCCCAAGCAGGCCGAGTGGGGTACTTTTGTTTTTCAATCTAGAATAGGTTTCGTCCTCTTCGATAGCATGCCGAGCTCCAACAAACATTGGAACGAGCACTTTTTCTATATACGTTTTCCCGAACCGGAGCTCGGCAAGTTTTTCTATATAACTTTTCGTACCAAGTGGCAGACGGCGATGCCTGCGCAACCGGAGCTCAGCAAATTTAGAGGCGACGCGGCCTACCTTCATGCAGCCGAACGGCTAGTTGGCCAGCGCTATCATATTGACAAGCTACTCCTCCCGGGAGTAATGCACATATTCGGCTTTTCCTCTACCACAGCCGATCTGCCCTGCAGCATGAGTAAGTTCCCTTATCTTCCCGTTTGTTTTGTTCTAACTGATTTATTTTTGCTTCTGCAGCTGAAGTCATGTGGCGCGCCAAGGCGACCGAAAAGCTCAAACTGAAAGCCGCTCAGATTAAGGCGGCGACGAACAAGGAGGTCGCCGAGCGGGGCCTTGGTCCAGCCGCTCCGACCGGCGAGTTAGGCGAGGGGACTCAGGATGCCCCTGAAGCCTTAGCAGCCACTACCTCTCAAGAGGAGGTGGCGGGCGGCACAGATCCTCCTACCCAAGCCGAGGTGGAGGGTCATTCAGCCGACAATGTTCCGCTAGACACTAGGAAGCACCGACGACCGGAATCTGCGTCTGCCTCCACTCCACTTGATGAACCACAGCCCGAGCGGGGCGCGGATGCTCCGGTGTTGTCTGGGACGGTTTCCCTTCAGAGCACTCCGACCCCACATGGCTCTCCGAGGGCCAGCTCTGAGGTGCCACCATCCAGCCCTTCTAGAACTCTGCGCCGTATCAGGCGTTTGGGCGAGCTTCCCTCCTCGTCCACCGGTAAGGCCGATGCCTCTCAGAGCGAGCCGAGCGGCTCGAATTTAATTAAGGCCGTTCTGCGCCTCCCCTTAGAGGCATACATCGCTGCTGCTGATCGGCCAGTGGTCCCCGAGCAGCAGATCACCTTGACGGGCCCTCTTGCAAAAGCTTGGGAGGACGCTCGGCGCCGCATAAAAGCGATGACTCCCGGGCAGCTCGGCGACAGCAACCTCCAACAGGCCACCGGGGTATGCTCTTCTTCTTTATTCGTGTAATTGAATTAAGTTGTTAACCTATTCACCTTTTCTCGTAGAACTGGGTGGAGCAGATTGCCATTAGCAATCGGTTGGCCGAGCTGGAGGATGAACTGAGAAAACTTAAAGCCGCCGGGGACAATCAACAATCGACGACCGCTTTGGAGAAGGCCAAAAAATCACTAGAAGCCGAACTGAAAAGGGCTTCCGATCTGGCGAGCAAGGTCGTTCGGCTTGAGGCGATGATCAAGCAATGAGATAAGGAGATCAAGACGGCGACCACCCGGAAGCGCCAGGCCATCGATGATATGGACCGGATGAAGGTGGAGATCCGAGGGCTGGAGCAACGCATCAAGGATCTAGATGCTCTGCTGGCTACCGAGAAGGAGAGCCGCTCGGTCGATCTCCAAAGATTTGATGGAGACTTGAAGGATCTCCAAGCCGCCAGCGACGCTGCCCACGCCGCGCTCAAAGATTATCAAGAGGGGGAGTCGGCCCGTTCTGACGAAGTGAGGAAGGCGTATCTCCGCTCGGAAGATTTCGGAGAGAAGTTTACCGACAAGATATCCCTCACTTTCGAAGAAGCGATCAAGGCGGCGGTGGATTACCTGAAGACCAAGGGCCACCTGCCCGCCGAGCTGGCCATCCCCCACGAGGACCTCGCGACCGTGATGGACACCATCCCTGACACTCTTTTTGACTTTGACGCATGATAAGCGTTTTTTCTTTTTTGTATTCCAGCCGTTCGGCCCAACTTATTTCTGTAGTATCTTTTTTGGTTAGCCTTGTGCTTAATAGATAATCTTTTCTTTTCCTTCAGTTTTTGTTTTGGCAAGAAATTTTCCTCCCGTCATATCTAAAGTGTTCTCAGAAACCTCCGCTCAAGACTACGCCTCCGCTGGACAAGTCGATTATCTTCAATGTCTTTCATTAGGCGATCGAGTACCGCGCCGCATTTAACGCCACTGCTCACTTGCTTGCATTTTAATTCGATTAACCATCTTTGCTTCGCGCCACCTCAAAGGGGTTTCGCTAGATTTTCGCATGCGAGCCGCCGACGCTTATAGACGCCGCTCGCCTCGATCTTTAACGCCGGAGCTCGACGGTCTGCTCGGAAGTTTATAGACGCCGGCTTGTCTCGATATTTAACGCCGGAGCTCGGACGGCCTTCCGTCGAACGCTTATAGATGTCGACTGTCTCGATATTTAATGTCGGAGCTCGGGCCTTCCGCTCGGACGCTTATAGACGCCGGCTCGCCTCTCGATTTTAACGCCTGAGCTCGACGGTCTTCCGCCGACGCTTATAAGCGCCGCCTGTCTCGATATTTAACGCCGGAGCTCGACGGTCCGATCGGACGCTTATAGACGCCGGCTCGCCTCGATATTTAACGCCGAGCTCGACGGCCTTCCGCTTCGACGCTTATAGACGCCCTGCTCTCGATTTTTAACGCCGGAGCTCGACGGTCTTCGCCGACGCTTATAGATGCGCTCGTCCTCTATATTTAACGCCGAGCTCGACGGTCTTCCGCTTCGGACGTTTATAGACGCCGCTCGTCTCGATATTTAACGCCGAGCTCAACGG
The DNA here is from genome assembly GCF_018446385.1 of Zingiber officinale. Classification (NCBI taxonomy): domain Eukaryota; kingdom Viridiplantae; phylum Streptophyta; class Magnoliopsida; order Zingiberales; family Zingiberaceae; genus Zingiber; species Zingiber officinale. The sequence continues at coordinate 54,318,238 of NC_056006.1, read as the reverse complement.
CCTTCCGCCGACATTTATAGACGCCGGCTCGTGTCTCGATTTTAACGCTCGGAGCTCGACGGTCTTCCGCCGGACGCTTATAGACACCGGCTTGTCTCTCGATATTTAACGCCGAACTCGACGGTCTTCGCTGACATTTATAGACGGCGCCTCGATATTTAACGCCGGAGCTCGACGGCCTTCCACTCGGACGCTTATAGACGCTGGCCTCGCCTCGATATTTAACGCCGAGCTCGACGGCCTCCGCCGGACGCTTATAGACGCTCGCTGTCTCGATATTTAACGCCGAGCTCGACGGCCTTCCGCTCGACGCTTATAGACGCCGCCTCGCTCTCGATATTTAACGCCGGAGCTCGACGGTCCGCAAGGACGTTTATAGACGCCGCCTCGCCTCGATATTTAACGCTCGAGCTCGCGGTCTTCCGCCGGATGTTTATAGACGCCGCTCGCCTCGATATTTAATGTCGAGTTCGATGGTCTTCCGCCGGACGCTTATAGGCCGCTCGCCTCGATATTTAACGCCGAGCTCGACGGCCTCCGCCGGACGCTTATGACGCCGACTGTCTCTCGATTTTAACGCCGGAGCTCGACGGTCTTCCGCCGGACGCTTATAGACGCCGCTCGCCTCGATATTTAACGTGAGCTCGACGGCCTTCCGCCGACATTTATAGACGCCGCTCGTGTCTCGATTTTAACTCGAGCTCGACGTTCTTCCGCTCGGACGCTTATAGACGCCGGCTTGTCTCGATATTTAACGCCGAACTCGACGGTCTTCGCCGGACGCTTTATAGACGCCACCGTCTCGACATTTAACGTCGGAGCTCGACGGCCTTCCGCTCGGACGTTTATAGACGCTGGCTCGTCTCTCGATATTTAACGTCGGAGCTCGACGGCCTTCAAGGCTAATTTTAACGCTGTCGATCAGCGGATCCATTGGCCATCCTTTGAATTAATTTTGCTTCCTGCATTACAAGGACACGGGCGACTAACATATACATAAATTATTTACATTCGTGCACCTTTCACCCCGCTCGATAAGGCTGGAGATGATTCGCGCTCCACGATCGATCCAGCTGCCACCCGTCTTCATCCTCCAAATAATAAGCTCCTGAGCGGAGTTTTTCAATAACCTTGAAGGGACCCGCCCAAGGAGCTTCAAGCTTGCCGACGTCGCCGACCGGCTTGACTTTCTTCCAGACGAGATCGCCGACCTGGAATGATCTAGGGATTACGCGGCGGTTGTAATTTTGCTTCATCCGCTGCCGGTATGCCATCAGCCGAACGGACGCCTGCTCGCTTCCTCGTCGACTAAATCCAGCCCATGTTCCTCCGTGGCGCCATCATCATTGTTCGATTCGAGAGGGACTCCATGCCAACTTCGACCGGAATGACCGCCTCGCCGCCATACACCAAATGGAACGGCGTTACGCCCGTCTCTTCCTTCGGCGTCGTTCAGATGGCCCATAAGACGCCCGGCACTTCATCCGGCCAACTTCCCCCCAAATGGTCGAGCCGAGCGCGCAGAATACGAAGAATTTCCCGATTGGCTACTTTGGCTTGACCGTTGCTCTGGGGATAAGCCACGGATGTGAAGTGTTGCTCGATGCCGTAGCTTTTGCACCACTCCTCTAGCATCTTCCCTGTGAATTGCCGCCCATTGTCGGAAACCAATCGGCGAGGGATGCCGAACCGACAGATGATGTGTTGCCAGATAAATTTTTTGACCATCTGTTCGGTGATCTTGGCTAGCGGCTCGGCCTCCACCCACTTGGAAAAATAATCGACCGCCACAAGCAAAAATTTCCGCTGCCCGGTCGCCATCGGAAATGGACCGACAATATCCATTCTCCATTGATCGAATGGACATGAAACTGTTGATGCCTTCATTTCCTCTGCCGGTCGGTGGTTGAAGTTATGGTACTTCTGACATGAAAGGCACGTCGACACGGTCCGAGCGGCGTCTGCTTGTAAAGTCGGCCAAAAGTACCCGGCCAAGAGGATCTTCTTGGCCAACGATCGTCCGCCCGGATGCCCTCCGCACGATCCTTGATGTACCTCTTGGAGGATGTAAGCCGAGTCTTCCGAGCTCACGCATTTCAACAGCGGGCGAGAGAAAGCCTTTTTGTAAAGCTGATCGCCGATGAGTGTGAACCGACCGGCCCTCCTTCTTAACAGCTGGGCTTCGTTCCGGTCGGACGGTGTGGCTCCCAAGCGGAGGAACTCTATGATGGGTGTCCTCCAGTCGCATGGAAATGTGAGGCCTTCCATCCGGTCGACGTGCGCCATCAACAGCACTTTTTCAATTGATTGCTGAATGGCGACCGGCGTTATTGAGCTCGCGAGTTTGGCTAACTCATCGGCTGCTTGATTTTCTACTCTGGGTATCTTCTGGACAATAACTTCTCTAAAATCAGCTTTGAGCTTCTCGAAGGCTTCAGCGTAGAGCCTGAGCCGAGCATTATTGATTTCGAAGGTACCAGAGAGCTGCTGAGCGACCAACTGCGAATCCGAGTGAAGAGTTACCCGACCGGCTCCCACATGCCGAGCTGCCTGCAAGCCGGCTATGAGGGCCTCATACTCTGCTTCATTGTTGGTAGCTTTATAATCCAGCCGGACGGATAAGTGCATCTTCTCTTCTTGAGGGGAGAGTAATAATATTCCAATCCCGCTTCCGAGCTGAGTGGACGACCCATCCACATATATTCTCCACATAGCTTCCGGCTCCGGCCTTTGCACCTCAGTCACAAAATCGGCCAAGGATTGCGCTTTAATCGCCGAGCAGGGCTGGTATTGGATATCAAATTCACTCAACTCCGTCATCCATTTGATGAGCCGTCCGGATGCCTCTGGATTTAGTAACACACGTCCGAGCGGGCTATTGGTTTTGACAATGATCGTATGCGCCAGGAAATATGGACGAAGGCGCCAAGCGGCGAGGACCAGAGCGAAGGCTAGCTTTTCGAGCCCAGTGTAGCGAGATTCAGCATCTTTTAAAATGTGACTAAGGAAATACACAGGCTCTTCTCCACTCGCCCTCACTAAAGCTGAGCCGATTGCATGCTCGATTGAAGACAAGTACATATGAAGTGGCTCACTCGCGGTCGGCTTGGCTAATACCGGGATAGAGTTTAGAAATGCCTTCAAATCTTCGAACGCCCGGTCGCATTCTTCATCCCTGTGAAATTTTGTAGCTTTGCGTAAGATCTTGAAAAAAGGAAGGCTCCGGTTGGCGGTTTTGGAGATGAACCTGGGCAGAGCGGTTATCCGACCGGTCAAACGTTGTACTTCCCTTGTATTTCTTGGAGGCGGCATATCTTGTAGAGCTTTCACCTTGCTGGGATTTGCTTCGATTGCCCGCTCGATCACTATGTACCCCAGAAAGCGCCCTCCTTTTGCTCCGAACAGGCACTTCTGGGGATTTAGCTTGACTCCATATTTGTGCAGCGTTCGGAAGGTTTCTTCCATATCCTTGAAGAGTTCGGCCGCTCGGACGGACTTAATGAGAATGTCGTCCACATAAACTTCTAAATTCCGCCCGATCTGCTCTCTGAATACTTTATTCATCAAGCGCTGGTATGTGGCCCCCGTATTCTTCAATCCGAACGACATCACATTATAGCAATAAGTGCCATCGGCCGTCACGAAGCTGACTTTTTCTTGATCTTCATGGGCGAGCGGCACTTGGTGATAGCCCTGGTAGGCGTCGAGCATACAGATTAATTCGCAGCCGGCCGTAGAGTCCACCAGCTGATCTATCCGGGGCAGAGGATAAAAATCTTTCGGGCAAGCTTTGTTGAGATCCCGAAAGTCTATGCACACTCTCCACTTGTTGCCTGGCTTGGAGACTAATACTACGTTAGCCAACCAGCTCGGGAACTGCACCTCGCGTGTATGGCCGGCATCCAGAAGTTTTTCCACCTCCGCTCGGATGATGGAATTCTGCTCGGCGCTGAAGTCCCTTTTTCTTTGCTTTACTGGCCGTGCGTCCGGTCGGACATGTAGCTCGTGCTGCGCTATGCTCGGCAAAATTCCGGGCAGCTCATGTGTTGAACAGACGAAGACATCATGATTTCTTCGGAGACATTGGATCAGTTCTCCTTTCTGCTTCTCATCCAGATCGGACGCTATAAAGGTTGTGGCCTCCGATCGGGTTGGGTGAATCTGCACTTCCTCTTTTTCTTCATAAATTAAAGAGGGTGGCTTTTCGGTGATGGCATTTACCTCGATCCGAGGCGCCTTCCGAGCGGAGTTGGCCTCTGGTCGGACCATCTCGATGTAGCATCGCCGAGCTGCTAGTTGATCTCCCCGTACTTCTCCCACTTTGTCCTCTACGGGGAACTTGATTTTCTGATGGAAGGTTGAGATGACCGCTCAGAATTCGCTGAGCACCGGTCGTCCCAAAATGACATTGTAGGAAGAGGGAGAGTCGACCACCACGAAGTTTGTTGTTCTTGTCCTCCTGAGCGGCTCTTCTCCCAGCGAGGTAGCTAGCCGGATCTGCCCGACCGGCTGAACTTCATTACCAGTGAACCCATATAGTGGAGTCGTCATGGGTAACAGCTCGGCTCGATCAATTTGCAACTGATCGAACGCCTTCTTGAATATGATGTTGACCGAGCTCCCTGTGTCAACAAATACGCGGTGAATAGTGTAATTGGCTATTACCGCTTTGATGAGCAGAGCATCGTCGTGAGGTACTTCAACTCCTTCCAAGTCCCCGGGCCCGAAACTAATTTCAGGTCCTTCCGCTCGTTCTCGGCTACAGCCGACCGCATGAATTTGAAGCTGCCGGACGCTCGCCTTTCTAGCTCAGTTGGAGTCTCCTCCGGTCGGCCCACCAGCAATAACGTTGATCTCGCCTCGGGAAGTATTGCTTCTATTTTCCTCTTCCCGAGCGTACGGTAGAGACCGCTCCCTGGACGCTTGGCGATTCTCCTGCCTTGGAGAACGATGCCGATCGGGAGTTTGTTGCTGTGGCCTACCAGCCCGCGTCCGATCGGCTTCATGAGTTCTCTGTCGCCTATCGACTGAAGGCAACCGTCGTCCGGCATTCCGGGGTACGGGATGAGCCACGAAGGGAAGACTTCGGCAATCCCTTGTGTTGTGCGTATCCGTCCGGTGGAAGGAGCAGAACATCGGGGTCCATTTCTTCTTTGGCTTGGGACGGCGTACCTCTTGCACATGAGACCCAGCGGGGGATCGGATTGCTTCGCCCTTGGTCCTCTAGGCGGTGATGAGCGGCGTCTTTGCTTCCGCCTACCGGGAGGAGCCCGATCGGGTGGAGTTTTTTCCTTGCCCCTGCGCTTCTTCCACGTTGATGTATTCGTTCGTCCGGTAGCATGTGATCATAGTGTCGGGCGGCTTTGATGAGCGATTGAAGAAATCCCATCCACTAGGCCTTGTGTGAAGGCATTCATCATGGTTTCCGAGGTGGCTGGAATATCCATCGCCACTTGGTTGAACAGCGGATGTAAGCTCAAGCGATTCACGGCTTCTGCTTGATGGCGAAGCAGTGCTCACGCTCGCTTTTTGATAGCGTCGCTCGCAAAATGATGGAGGAACGCCGTTCGGAATTCTTTGAAACTTGTGATAGATCCGTTCGGCAGTCTCCGGAACCACCGGTGCGCCGATCCCGAGAGAGTGGTGAGGAACACTCGGCACTTCACACCATCTGTGTATTGATGCAGAGTGGCAGTGCTGTCGAACTTACCCAGATGGTCGTCTGGGTCGGTTGTTCCATTGTACTCGCCGATCGCCGGAGGCACGTAGTGCTTGGGCAGAGGGTCTTGTAGAATGGCCTCCGAAAACTGTCGGTTGATCTGCTCGGGTGACGCGTCCGTTCGGGGCACCTTTCCTTTTCTGACGTCCCGGACGAGTGCTTCGTCCGATGAAGATCCCTTGTCTTGATTAGCTTGCGCTACCTCTAAGGGCGTCTGGAACAGAGCCCGATAAAAAGGTATCGGGGCGGGCGGCGCCCCCATCGGCCACCAGATGCTGATGTTGCTCCGGCCGCTCGGCCGTGGCTTTCTGTTTTTGCTCCACGAGCTTGGCGGCCCTCATCTCGATCAGAGCGTCGAGTTCCTCGTTCGAAAGCGTCACCATGTGTTGTCGTCCAGCCTCATCCATTGTTCCCGTTCGGATGCAGGAGCGTTCCCACAGACGGCGCCAAATTGATCCTGTCCGAACGGCTGACTCAACGGACGCTAGGCACGTGGCGCTTTCCGGTTGCTGATGTGGGACTTCGACTGGTCGTACGAAGCTCCGGCGACCCTGCACAGAAGTCGGGACGGGAAGGGGTTCCCGGCGGCGACCCTCCGACGCTCAAGTCAGGCAAGCAAGTGGTAAAGAAAGGGGCTCCAGAGCTTGTAGAATGCGTACCTCCGGCGAAGTCTGCGGCTCTTTATATAGAGCGGTGAAAGAGCCTCTACACGTCCACCGAGGCGCGTACGTGTCCGCAGCCCATACCTCGATATGTGTTTGTCAGAAAGCTTACCTGACGCCATGCTGCAACAGTCCCATCGCGCCTTCGATGGGACAACAGAACACCCTGTTGTCAGACATAGAGTATGGCCTAGACATAGGACTTGACGGCTATCAGAAGATGTTCCTATCCTTCATCCACCGCCCGGCCGGGACGTCCGTCCGGACGGCCGACGCGAAGAGCGTCGTCCGGACGGCTTTAATTCCCTGCGCTGGCCGGCCGGAGCGACCATTATGTCCTGCCTTCTCTTAGGCCTTCCGTTCGGTCATTATTTACTGTTTCATTGAGCGTCGGAACCCCGACCCCTATCAGGGCCTCTTTTACTATCAGACGTTTACGGGCAGACCGATCGGCCTGCCCTCTTCTCATGCGTCCGGTCAGCTCATCCTTCTTCGACGGACCACCTGGCCCTTTGACCTCCACGTGGCGTTGACCCCTCGTTAGGGGGTCCCGGGCTCTTACCACCGGATCAGTAGGGAACCATGGTGACTTCAGGTCTAAGGACTAGTAGTCATACTAATAGTCACATGAGAAAGTATATGACACTCATATAACGATCCATGATACTTTCTCATAGCGGGTCATTCAGTATACATTCTCCAAAGCATACCCATGTGTCAACTTGATATCTCTATATCCATGACTTGTGAGATCAAGTCATCGAGTTGACCTACATGCTAGTCGTATTGCATTAACATTGTCCCTGAATGTTAATACTCGACTAGGAATGATTAAGAGTAGTGTTCCTTATATCATCTCACTATCGATTCAACCAATCGATTGATATAGGTAAGAACCTTCTATTCAAGGACGCTATTATACTTAGTTTATTTGGCACCAATACAAGTAAGTATAATAACCAAAAACAAATGCCTTTATTTATATAAGAATATGATACAACAAGTTCATAATACAATCATCAAATGATTGGCTCTAGGGCTTTAACTAATAATCTCCCATTAGCACTAGTGCCAATCAGTGTAGGCTCTAAGCCCCAATGACCTAGTGTGACCATCATGCTTTCTCTATGCCAAAGCCTTGGTCAAGGGATCTGCGATGTTAGCCTCTGTGGGTACTCTGCAAATCTTCACATCTCCTCTCTCGATAATCTCTCGAATGAGATGGAAGCGCCATAGTATGTGTTTAGTCCGCTAGTGTGAGCGAGGTTCCTTCGCCTGTGCTATAGCTCCATTATTGTCACAATAGAGCTCAATAGGGTTAGCGATACTAGGAACCACCCCAAGTTCAGTGATGAACTTGCGGATCCAAACTGCTTCCTTTGCTACCTCTGATGCAGCAATGTACTTGGCCTCTGTTATAGAATCAGCGACTGTGTCCTGCTTCGAACTCTTCCAGCTCACAGCACCACCATTAATGCAAAACACGAACCCTGACTATTATCGATAATCATCCTGGTCGATTTGGAAGTTAGCATCACTGTAACCCTTTACAGCTAGCTCGTCATCACCTCCATATATCAAGAAATATTCTTTAGTCCTTCTTATGTACTTAAGAATATTCTTGACCGCTATCCAGTGACTTTCACCTGGATCTGACTGGTATCTACTCGTCATGCTCAAAGCATACGAGACATCAGGACGAGTACATAGCATGGCGTACATGATAGATCCTATCGCTGAGGCATAAGGGATCTGATCCATGCGGTCTCTCTCCTCTCTAGAAGAGGGACCTTGAGTCTTCGAAAGACTCAAGCCATGTGACATGGGCAGAAATCCCTTCTTGGAGTTCTACATGGCAAACCGTAGGAGTACCTTGTCAATATATGTACTCTGACTTAGGCCAAGTATCCTTTTAGATCTATCTCTATAGATCTGTATGCCTAGAATGCGAGATGCTTCACCTAATTCCTTCATTGAGAAACAACTCCCTAGACAGGTCTTGACAGACTGAAGCAAAGGGATGTCTTTCCCAATGAGTAGTATGTCATCCACATACAATATGAGGAAGACAACTATATCCCCTACAACCTTCTTGTTGACACAAGGTTCATCTTCATTCTTGATGAAACCAAATATTTGATTACATCATCGAATCGAAGATTCCAGCTCCGCGAAGCTTGCTTTAGTCCATAAATGGACCTACGTAGCTTGCATACTCTGCTAGTATGCTGTGGATCTACAAAACCCTCAGGTTGTGTCATGTACACATCCTTGTGCAGGTTTTCATTCAGAAACGCGGTTTTGACATCCATCTGCCATATCTCATAGTCATGGTATGCTGCAATAGCAAGCATGATCCGAATGGACTTAAACAACGCTATTGGAGAAAAGGATTAAACATAGTCAATACCATGAATTTGTTTGAAACCTTTAGCTACCAAGCGACCCTTATAAATAAGTCCATCCATGTCAGTCTTTCTCTTAAAGACCCACTTACACCCAATTGGTTTTACCCCTTCAATTGGATCAACCAAAGTCCATACTTGGTTGGTGTACATGGATTCCATCTAGGATCTCATGGCCTCTTGCCATTTCTCAGAATCTGGTCTCATCACAGCTTCCTGATAGGTGGTAGGCTCATCCTCTATGAGCACAACGTCATCATGGCTAGACAAGAGAAATGAGTATCTCTCAGGCTGACGACGTACCCTATCAGACCTATGAAGAGGTATGTCTACTTGAACTGGTTGTTGTTCCTCAACTCTTTGTGGAACAACATCATCCACAACACTTTGTGGTTCTAATTCAACTTCCATCAAGGCTTCAGTGCTATGGTCCGCATCTTGAACTTCTTCAAGATCGAACGTACTCCCATTAGTCTTTCTAGAAACAAAGTCCCTTTCTAGAAAGACCCCAGTCTTTGCCACAACTACCTTGTGCTAATTGGGAATGTAGAAGTAATATCCCTTAGTTTCCTTGGGATATCCAATAAATTAGCACTTGTCAGATTTGGGTCCTAATTTATCTGAGACTTGACATCAAACGTAAGCCTCACAACCCTAAATCCTTATAAAAGACACCTGGGCATCTCTCCCAGTCCATATCCTATATGGTGTCTTTATCACGGCCTTGGATGGAACTCGGTTGATTATAAAAGCTGTCGTATCAAGAGCATAGTCCCAAAGAAATGTAGGAAGATCTGTGTGACTCATGATAGATCGTACCATATCTAATAGGGTACAATTCCTCCTTTCGGATACACCATTCCACTGTGGTGTTCCAGGAAGAGTGAGTTGGGATAGAATCCCACACTCAGCTAGATAGTCACGAAACTCATGGCTAAGGTATTCTCCACCTCGATCTGATCGAAGTATCTTAATACTCTTGCCATGCTGGTTCTGTACTTCATTCTTGAATTTTTTGAACTTTTCAAAGGATTCAGACTTATGTGTCATGAAGTACACATAACCATATCTACTGAAGTCATCAGTAAATGTGATGAAGTACCTATAACTGCATCTAGCAGCGACATTGAAAGGGCCACATACATCACTATGTATAAGACCTAACAAGTCAGTCACTCTCTCACTGTGCCCACTAAAGGGAATCTTGGTCATCTTGCCTAGTAGGCATGACTCGCACGTCTCATAAGATTCAAAATCAAATGAGTCCAGCAAACCATCCTTATTGAGCTGGGATAAGCGCTTGTCATTTATATGACCTAAGCAACAGTGCCAGAGATAGGTTTGGTTCATGTCATTTGACTTGAACCTCTTGGTATTTATGTTATAGATAGGGCTTTCAAGGTCTAGAATGTAGAGTCCATTTATTAGAGGTGCACTACAATAGAACATATCTTTTAAATAAACTGAACAATATTTGTCCTTTATTATAAAAGAGAAACCTTTCTTATCCAAACAAGAAATTGAAATTATGTTCTTAGTTAAAGAAGGCACATAACAACAATCATCCAACCCTAGTACAATCCTAGAGGGCAGAGATAGAAAATAAGTCCCTACAGCAACAGCAGCAACCCGTGCTCCATTGCCTACGCGTAGGTCCACCTCGCCCTTTGTCAATGCCCTGCTATTTTCCGCGCCTGCACGTTAGTACAAATGTGAGAAGCATATCCGGTATCTAATACCCATGATGAAGAAATAGATACATTGGCTTCTATAACATATATACCTGAAGTGGAAGTCTCACTTCGCTTCTTCTTAAGATCTTCCAGGTACACCTTACAGTTCCTCTTCCAATGCCCAGTCTGACCGCAGTGGAAGCAGGTAGCGTCCTTGGCGACCCCTCCTTTAGGCTTCAGTGCCTTGCCTTTGCCCTTGGCTTGGGACTTTCCCTTGCCTTTGGGCTTGCCCTTGCCCTTATATTTCTGAACCATCAGAACAGAGTTGGGCTTAACCTTCTTAAGGTTGAGCTCAGTAGTTCTTAATATGCTAAGCAGCTCGGGCAGTGACTTGTCAATTTCGTTCATGTCGTAGTTTAGAACGAATTGACTATAGCTATCTGACAAGGATTGCAAGATCAGGTTAGTGGCCAGCTCTTTGCCAAGCGGGAACCCCAATCTCTGTAGGTTTTCTATATACCCAATCATCTTGAGTACATATGGGCCTACGGGAGCCCGATCTGACATCTTGCACTAAAATAGTGCCCTTGAGATCTCAAATCTCTCATGCCGCGCTTGTCCTTGATACAGTTGACGAAGATGTTCAACCATATCGTAAGCACCCATCAACTCGTGTTGCTTTTGAAGCTCAGAGTTCATGGTCGCGAGCATTAGATAGGACACATCTAATGCGTCATCTTGATGCTCCTTGGAAGCATCTTTGTCTGCTCGCGTGGCATTGGCAGGAGGAGCCTCTGGAATGGGCTGCTCCAGAACGTACAGTTTACATTCCTGGGTGAGAACTATTCTCAAGTTCCTATACCAGTCCAGGAAATTTGCTCCGTTGAGCTTGTCTTTCTCAAGAACAGAACGTAGGGAGAAAGTGTTTGTATTCGACGTCATGGTTATCTACAACAGAAAAATACAGAAAATAAATATCATATTCTTTTAAATCATTTAATTAGGCCTTTAACTAAATGATGCTCCCATTGAATTCTATATTTCATGTGGAACAAGATCCACATCATACTAACCCTTGAGTTAGCTTTGGCTAAAACGCCCAAGACTTAGTATGATCGGTAGGTAACAATTTACCAATTAGATCTCTATGCAACTCTTGTTTATAGGATCAAGATCCGCATTTATATTAAAACTCGAGTTAGCTTTGCTAATACACCCAAGAATTAATATAAATGTGATTTTGACCTATCTACCAACCATTGGAAAATGCCTATAGTTAAACTCGATCCAATTGAGTTAACTAGTTACTCAATCTAATTGAGTTGTACTCACCCATGCGTCGATAATCGGGACCAAGATTGTCCCTCCGTACCCTACCAAGATAATATGTGTTGCTCTACTTTGGCAGATTCAACAACACATGTGATCGATGTAACACCCCTAGAAAGCCTAGATAAAGTAAGGGCAATGAGAGTACGAATGTAATGAAAAGAATGTGTAGATAGTCTACGTTGAATGTTACGATGGGAAGGATTTAGATGATTAAAAACTTTATGAAAGAAAATAAAGTTGAGAATATAAAGTTCTATACATGATTTATAATGCAAGGAATTAATGTAAACAAAAGAGATATGAGATATTATATATGCATGTATGAAATATTTGTGCATAATGCATATACATGAATTATTTTGTACAAAAATATGTTAGGAGAAGGATTTGATCCTTGGTTCTCTTGTGGATGCATGCATGTGTTAACCAAGTGTGATAGGAGTGAATATTGTAAAAGGAGAGATGGGAATTATAATTAAAGGAAAGAAAGGAGAGAAATTAAGAGAAAGAAAAGAGAGAAACTCAAGAAGCATTTCTCTAGCATATTCTTTCTCATTAAGAGGAGAAGTAAATGGGGAGGATGAATCAAGTCAAGTTTTCCTCCCCTCACTTTAGTATAAATAGGCATGGAGGGGGGGGCTTCATCCTCAACTCACTCTCCTCTTCTCCTCCATTTGTGCCGAGCACTCTCCCTCCCTCTTTCCTCTTGTTGCCGAGAGCAACAACTCTCCCCCTTCTTTCTTTCTTTTTGTTGCCGAGCACACAAGAGGAAGAAGCCTCCTCTTCTTCCTCCTCCTCTCCACCAAAAGACCTAGCCACTTCTTCCTCCATTGGTGCCGAGCAAAGCAAGCAAGGAAGAAAGGTCCACAAGCAAGTTCTCAACTCTAGGAAACTTAAGCAAAGAAGGTAAGCTTCCCCTCACCTGCGGTACAAGGCTTTCATGTGATTTTCGGATTCTTTTTCTATGCCTTGAAAGAAAGTTTTCCCCTATGTTTGTATACATATATGATGCATGATCAGAGGTGTATGTAACCCTAGAATTTCAATCAAAAATATTGTAAATAGGTTAGGAAAATTATTGTCTAACCAAACTAGTGCAAGTTTTCCCCTATGAAATGCTAAGGACCTTCCTATGGTTTTCTTGCTTGGAAGTTGATTGGAACCAAAAGAACCCCACTCTAATGTTTCGGCCAAGAAAGAATTTAGGGTTAGGAGGACCTCGAATTTAAAATAACTATGCTTATAAAGTTCTTAAGAGTTGTATACTTGTATGTTGAAAGAAACTCATTAACCTTACTCTTAATATTTCGGCCATGGTAAGGTGATAGTTTAGAGAAGCTTAAACAAAATTCTAATATGCTCAATGACCTCTATGATATTATGTTATGAAAGATGATTAATGCTCTCATGTTTAATTGGAATGTAGAAAATTAGTTACATGATTTATGACATGTAAGATCACAAGAGTCCTAGCTTGTTTATGATCCAACCTTGTGTATGATGTTCTTAGTAAATCTTGCTATGAAATTACTTAGGTTTCCCATGCTTTAGGCCACTTAAAGGAAGTTTATATTCTATGAATTTCGGCCAAGTAAGGTTTAAAGGACCTAGAGGCCTTGGAAATGAAACCTAAGGGGTTAAAAGTACTTCTTATGAAAACTTGATAATGTGTGAATGTGATACATGTTTGTATGACCTAAATGAATCATTATGTGTTCGGCCATGAAGGGATAGATGCCCTAGAAACCCTAGAACAAAAATTAAATATGTCTATGCCATGCTGTATGAAAATGATATGATAATAAGTTAGAATGCATGATTGCTTTAGTTACGAAATGATATGCATAATGAAGTTATATTATGAAATATGCCATGATGTGTTATAGCATAGAAAATGCTATACATAATGAAAAGAAATGAAGTTATGTTATGATATGTGATAGCATAGAAAATGCTATACATAATGAAAAGAAATGAAGTTATGTTATGATATGTGATAGCATAGAAAATGCTATACATAATGAAAAGAAATGAAGTTATGTTATGATATGTGATAGCATAGAAAATGCTATACATAATGAAAAGAAATGAAAAGAATAAATGCATGAAAGATTGTTAAGGACATGATATGATAGTTATGCATGATAAGTTATTTTTATGGTTTGTACCAAGGGTGGGCTCCGTAAACGCCCCGCGGTCGATGGAGTAAGACTCGGGCCTCGTCAGTAATGGGCCTTTGAGTGCCCTAGGTCGATGGAGTAAGACTCGGGCCTAGTATGTATGCATGGTAGGGCTCAAGACTTGCTACCTTGGACCTACGCATTAAGTATGTGGTACAAACCGGGATCCCAAATGATGATGATATTAATTTCAAGTACTATTAAGTATAAGTTTTCAAATTCATGATGCATTGCCTACATTCATATGTGCTTGAATTATATGATGATTGATATAATGTCATGTGATATTATGATATGAATATGATGCCCTTGTATGTCTCATGCTTGTGATTTATTTGTTTTATGATATGATATTCATGCTTCTATGAAATGATATGTGAATAAGAAATATGCATGATATGTTTGAATAGAATGATATGTTATGTTTTGATTAGTTGAGACGATGATATGTTGATCCATTCTTGATATACGATGATTCTCAGTTTTTAGTGAGTAGGAAAGGAACTTACTGAGCCATGAGTGCTCATAGCTTACTTTCCTTGTACCGCAGATAAAAGAGAAAGCTGGATGTACAACGGAGCAGCAGGAGGAGCAGATAGTGATGTGTGTGGTGGTGGCTCGGCAAGAACGATTCGGACAAATTAATATTTTTAGTTATAAGTTCAATATATGCACATTTGAACAAATCAGAATATGTGATATTATGCTTAATAAATTAAATTCTTTAAAGTTTTTATTCTTCCGCTGTTATAACTAAAGCATGTACGTAAGTAGTATAAGAACGTAGCCCCACCTTTGGTTGGGTAAGAAGGGTGGGCGTTACAATCGAGGTAGTGATAGATATCACGGCATAGTAGGCATTTGAGTTGACGCGATAGAGATCTAATCTAATCGAGAGGGTGCATCTTGTACACGATTTAGATCTAATTTAGTCACTAGGCACTAATTCATTACTAATTATGCATCACATACACTCAAGCAATTAATTAAATTATTTGTGATTATTTGTAATTTGTGATTAAATTAGACTCATTGAACACATGAATCAACTTCAGTCCAACTCAATTAGTCCAATTAGGATTACTCTTAATCCAATTTGATTCATCACATGAATCTAATCCTCTTGGTTCATCATATGAACCTAATCTCCATCTAATTGTCCTTAGTGTGTGACCCTATAGGTTCTTGTAACGTTTCCAATGCCCCTAAACCCATTTAGGAGCATAAGTAATGAGCGTTATCTATCAACACATCATTACTACCCAAGTTACAAGAATGTTGAGATCCAACATCACCTTGTGACTACTAATTGTGACTCCTCACAATATATGACAAGTGTCTTTCTATCCTAGACATCTAGATTGATCAATGTGAGGCATAGACCGTGTCATCCTCTGACCAATCTAAATCTTGAACTCCAAGTAGACTCACTAAATCAAATGAGCTCAATATCTCATATTGACTCATTTGGGCATGGTCATACACTTCGTGGTCTCACTCTATCAAGAATATCGATGTCTCTCCCGTCATATAGGAGAGATAGATCCCATCTACATCACTCACATCCCTCTGCTTAATTCATTACATACCAGTAATTGCCTTTATAGTCCACCTTGTTACGGGTGACATTTGACGAAACCAAAGTACATAAATCCTTATGTAGGGAACCATGGTGACTTCAGGTCTAAGGACTAGTAGTCATACTAATAGTCACATGAGAAAGTATATGACACTCATATAACGATCCATGATACTTTCTCATGGCGGGTCATTCAGTATACATTCTCTAATGCATACCCATGTGTCAACTTGATATCTCTATATCCATGACTTGTGAGATCAAGTCATCGAGTTAACCTACATGCTAGTCTTATTGCATTAACATTGTCCCTGAATGTTAATACTCGACTAGGAATGATTAAGAGTAGTGTCCCCTATATCATCTCACTATCGATTCAACCAATCGATTGATATAGGTAAGAACCTTCTACTCAAGGATGCTATTATACTTAGTTTATTTGGCACCAATTCAAGTAAGTATAATAACCAAAAACAAATGCCTTTATTTATATAAGAATATGATACAACAAGTCCATAATACAATCATCAAATGATTGGCTCTATGGCTCTAACTAACAATTTTAATTATAAAACTTTCTTTATTGGCCAAGACCAAGGAATATAAAAGAGAGAGTAGAGGTGCCTCACACAACAACACATCTATTATTCCTCTCCTCTCTTCCTTGGTGGTGGTCGGCCCTCATCCTTCCTCTCATCCTTTACTTCTTCTTTGGTGGCTGGCGGCATCAATCCCTTGGAGCTTGGTTGATGGCCGGATTTAGCTTGAAGAAGAAGTAGAGAAAGGGGCTTTGTTTCTTAGCATCCCTTGGAGCTTGGTTGTGGCCAAAGTTCTTCATCTCAAGGAGATTGTTGGTGGTCGAAACTTGCAAGAAGAAGAAGGAGGCTTGGGTGGATTCTCGTCTCAGTAGATCGTCGCCCACACGACGTCCAAGATAAGAAGAGGAATACGATAGAAGATCGTGAGATCTATAAGCTACAAAAGGTATAACTAGTTATTAATTTCCGTGTCATAACTAGTTTATTCTTTTGTTTTGATCTTGAAATACCAAACACAAGAGGCTAATGATTCTAGGCTATCGATATGTTTCAATTTTGTGTTTCTTTTGTTTTTCCATCTTGTGATTCGATTGTTCTTAATGATTAAACCTAGGGTTACTACAAGGAGATTAAATATTGAATTTCGTTGAAAGGCTTTGTCTAGGAAGTGGTGGATGATCCCATACCCAAGAAGGCCTAGTGCCTCACCATGCTTAACCTGGAAGCTGATCTCTGAAATAAATATTTAATCAAATTTGTAACATAGGTGGATTTGGATTAATAATGTTAAGCATTATTTGCGATCCAAGTCTAAATCTCTAAAAACAGATAAGTTGAATTTGGAATCAATAATATTAAGTTCTGTTTGCGATTCCAAATTTAATTTCTAAAGAACAAAATAGGTTTTTAGGAAAGGTTCAAGACTTGTACAAAATGTTTGTACAGGGGAACCAGTATGATATTCCGGGTAGCAACCAACAGTTTAAATATTCAATTTCTTTGAAAGACTTTGACTAGGAAGTGGTGGTTGATCCCATACCCAAGAAGGTCGAGTGCCTCGCCAACGGCCTGGAAGCCAATCTTTAAAATAGATATTTAATGTTAAGTTTCATTTGAAATCCAAATTTAACTTCTGAAAAGGACATGTATTGCTAGAAAGAACTTGATTTTAGTTTCTAAATTATTTATGGATGGATTTTTTTTTTCTTTTGATGACAAAGTGGTTGTCAAGAGAAATACGTTGGTTATATGTTTTGGTGCATTGGTTGGTAATTTGTATACTCTTAATCCAATAACTCTCATGATGCAATAAATGAAAATTAATAACACATTTTCTAATTCAAATAAGAGAAAGCAAACTTCGGAAATGAATCAAATATATCTTTGGCATCTAAGATTGGCTCATATTAACTT
This sequence comes from Zingiber officinale, assembly GCF_018446385.1. NCBI lineage: Eukaryota > Viridiplantae > Streptophyta > Magnoliopsida > Zingiberales > Zingiberaceae > Zingiber > Zingiber officinale. The sequence continues at coordinate 54,300,736 of NC_056006.1, read as the reverse complement.
GAGTAAAATTCAAAGGTTAATAGCCGTTGGACCTTTGGGTTCATTGATAGTGGAAACCTTTCTGACCTGCGAGTCTTGTTTGGAAGGAAAAATGACCAAGAGACCTTTTAAGGTAAAGCGATATAAAGCCAAAGAAGTGTTGGAATTGGTTCATTCTGATTTGTGTGGACCTATGACTATCAAGGCAAGAGGTGGTTTCAAATATTTTGTCTCTTTTATAGACGACTATTCGAGATATGGGTACATTTACTTGACATGCCACAAGTCTGAGTAATTTGATAAGTTCAAAGAGTACAAGGCTGATGTGGAGAAGCATCATGATAAAAATCAAGACACTATAGTCTGATTGTGGTTGAGAGTACCTCTTAGGAGAGTTTAGAAGTTACTTATCAGAGGTCGGGATTCAATCCCAATTGCCTGCACCTGGTACACCCCAATAGAATTATGTGGCGGAACGAAGGAAAAGGACTCTTATGAAAATGGTTAGATCAATGATGAGTTATTCAAAATTACCAAATTCATTTTGGGGATATGCTCTGGAAACGACGGTGTACATTTTGAACTTGGTATCTTCTAAGTCAGTACCCTCTACTCCCACAGAATTATAGAATGAACATAAGCATAGTTTGAAATACATTCAAATTTGGGGTAGTCTTGCACATGTGCTGAAGGGAGATGCTGATAAGTTAGAATCATGTACAGAAGTTCCCTTGTTTGTGGGATATCCTAGAGGACCGAAAGGTGGTTTATTTTATAGTCTTAAAGATCAGAAGGTCATTATTAGCACCAATGCTTGATTTTTAGTAGAGGACTATGTAATGAATCACAGGCCCATGATTAAAATTGTTCTTGAGGAAACAAGAGAGGACACTTCTACTTTAGTACCAATGGTACAAGATGAGATACCACAAGTAACTGCAACACGTGCCACAAGTGATGCACAATTATTGGTAGTGTCTCATCGTAGTGGGAGGGTTTTTAGGCAACCTGATAGATTCATGTTTTTGGGAGAGTCTTTGGACTTGATCCTTGGTGAACATGAAGGTAATCCCTAAACATATGGTGATGCACTCTAAGATAAAGATACAACATCTTGGGAAAGTGCAATGAACTCTGAAATAGAATCTACGCATTCTAATCAGGTCTAGGAGCTTATAGAACCACCAAATGGTGTGAAAACCATTGGATGTAAATGGGTCTACAAAAGGAAAAGAGGAACAGACGGGAAGGTGGAAACCTTTAAAGCGAGCCTTGTTGCGAAGGGGTATACTCAGAAAGAGGGAATCAATTATGAGGAAACTTTTTCACCGGTAGCCATGCTTAAGTCTATCAAGATTCTTTTATCAATTGCTGCTCATATGGATTATGAGGTTTGGCAAATGGATGTCAAGATATCTTTCCTTAACGGAAGTCTTGAAGAAAACTTCTATATGAAGCAACCAGAGGGATTCATTGCGAAGGGCAAAGAGCATCTTGTATGTAAGGTCAATTAGTCCATTTATGGACCGAAGCAAACTTCGAGATCTTTGAACATCTCATTTAATGAAGTGATCCAGTCTTATGGATTCATTCAGTGTCCGGATGAGTCTTGTGAATACAAGAAAAGTGATGAAAATGTTGTGGTATTTCTTGTACTATACATAGATGATATTTTAATCATTATCAACAATGTCAAAGTATTATCAGACATAAGAGTATGGTTGTCCAAGCAGTTTGATATGAAGAACTTGGGAGAATGGGGACATATTCTTGGGATCAAAGTAATAAGGGGTCGGAAGAAAAGATGTTATGCTTATCCCAAGCTTCATACATCGATACTATCCTAGCTCGTTTTAGCATGCAAAACTCCAAGAATAGTTTTCTACCTTTTCGACATGGAGAACCTTTATCTAAAGAGATGTGTCCTAAGACAACAAAGGAGATAGAGGAGATAAAGGCAGTTCCTTATGCTTCGCCTATAGGAAGGCAAATGTATGCGATGCTATGTACGAGACCGGATATCTATTTTACCATGGGCATGGTTAACAGATATCAAAGTAATCCAGGACTGGGATATTGGATTGCCGTAAAACATATATTAAAGTATCTGAAAAGGACTAGAGATTATATGCTGGTTTACCAGGTAGATGATTTGCTCCCTGTGGGTTACCCGGATTCGGACTTCAAATCAAATAGGGACAGTAGTAAATCAACCTCGGTGTATGTGTTTACTTTGGGAGGTGGAGCCATAGCATGGAGGAGTGTTAAGCAGAAATGTGTTTCAAACTCCACCATGGAAGCTGAGTATGTGGCATCCTCTAAGGTAGAGAAAGAAGTTGTATAGCTCAGAAACTTCTTGATATACTTAGATGTGATTCCTGATTTGCCCAAAGTTATCACAATTTATTGTGACAATAGTGGTGCATTAGCAAACTCGAAGGAACCACAAGCCTATAAGGCAAGTAAACACATTGAGCGCAAGTATCACCTGATACGAGACATCGTAAAATGAGGAGAAGTTGTTGTCGGCAATATTACATCAACGGATAACCTGGCAGATCCTTTCACTAAGGCCCTTCTGATGAAAGCTTTTGATAGACATGTTGAGGGGTTGAGAATCAGATGTATGGCAGCATTTATGACAGCATAGTCTTTTTGTATAAGTGGGAGATTGTTGGGATGTATACTATAAGCCTAGCTTTTCTATGAACATCTATTTTGAAATATTATGAAATGAGAATCACTTTAGTCAAATGTTTGCATTTTATATTTATATATATGTCGATGCGGTTGTCCATTTAATTTATATTATAGATAGCATGATGTGTTGTGCCACATAGAAGATCATGTTATTGGTTCCTTATAAATTATAAATAGTAGGTCACAACTAAGATGGATAGGGAGAAACCATTGGTACAGTTGTAGTGTAATTTGGTATTAATATGTCTTGACTATAAAATTACACTAGTACACTATATGTGTATTGAGCAGGACCATTTGAGGTTGTTCGATTTGTACTGACTGTTAGCTACAGCCCTAGAGCCAATCATTTGATGATTGTATTTTAGACTTGTTGTATCATATTCTATATATAAATAAAGGCATTTTGTTTTTGGTTATTATACTTACTTGTATTGGTGCCAAATAAACTAAGTATAATAACGTCCTTGAGTAGAAGGTTCTTACCTATATCAATTGGTTAGCTGAACCGATAGTGAGATGATATAGGGAATACTACTCTTAATCATTCCTAGTCGAGTATTAACATTCAGGGACAATGTTAATGCAATAAGACTAGCATGTTGGTCAACTCGATGACTTGATCTCACAAGTCATGGATATAGAGATATCAAGTTGACACATGGGTATGTATTAGAGAATGTATACTGAATGACCCGCCATGAGAAAGTATTATGGATCGTTATATGAGTGTCATATACTTTCTCATGTGGCTATTAGTATGACTACTAGTCCTTAGACCTGAAGTCACCATGGTTCCCTAAATAAGGAATTATGTACTTTAGTTTTGTCAAACGTCACTCGTAACGGGGTGGACTATAAAGGCGATTACTGGGTATGTAACAAATTATGCGGAGGGATGTGAGTGATGTAGATGGGATCTATCCCTCCCATATGACGGGAGCGACATCGGTATTCTTGATAGAGTTAGACCACGAAGTGCATGACCATGCCCAAATGAGTCAACATGAGATGTTCAGCTCATTGATCGAGTGAGTCTACTTGGAGTTCAAGATTTAGATTGATTAGAGGATGACACGGTCTATGCCTCACATTGATCAATCTAGATGTCTAGGATAGAAGGACAATGTCATATATTGTGAGGAGTCACAATTAGTAGTTACAAGGTGATGTTGGATCTCAACATTCTTGTAACTTGGGTAGCAATGATGTATTGCTAGATGCCGATCATTGCTTATGTTTCTAAAGGAGTTTAGAAACATTGCCAACGTTACAAGAACCTATTGGGTCACACACAAAGAACAAGTGGATGGAGATTATGTTCATATGATGAACCAATTGGATTAGGTTCATATGATGCACCAAAGGTTGGATTTGGATTAGTTTAAATTAGACTTATTGAGTTAGACTCAATTAGATTCAATTGTTGAATGAGTCTAATTTAAATTTTATTCATTGAGTCAATTTATATTAATGAATTGAGATTCATTAGATTGAAATTGACTTGAATCAAAGGTTGGATTTAACTCAACAAGGAATAAAAATTGGTTAATTTTGACTTGACCAAATGGGAAGTTAAAACATCAAGTTTGACTTCATGTATTGCCACTTCATGGAGGATGACTCATCCTACATGGTAGCCACATCATCTCCAAGTTGTCAAGGAGGTTACAAATCCCATTTTCATTTAATGTGGTCGGCCACATTAAATGGAATGGGTGTTACATGTGTGGCCGGCCACATTTTGTGATGGGGGTTTTCATTTTATATGGCAATCAAGTGTGGTAATTGCTTCTCCTTCTTCCTAGCTTCTTCCTCCTTGCTGTTGTTGCCGTGAGCTTTCATGGAAGGAGAAGGTGTGTGAGTTGTGTTCCAAGAGAATAAGGGAAAGTGAAGGTCACAAAGGAGGATACTACTAGTGAGTGTATAAGATTCCTTTTTGCTTTCTCTCTTTTCTCTCTTTTAAATCCTACCCGAGAGCCCAAGAAGTGCTAGCACACTTGTGGTGCTCTCTTCTCCATCCTTGAGTATTAGAGAACACTTCTTGTTCGTGTGGATATTACTAGAGAGTTGTCTACATTGAGAACTTCGAGATCCGGCGTACCGTTGGACGAGTGGGATTTGCGAGGGCACGCTTCAAAGGTATAAAATGTTTTTCCTTTGTAGATCTACTGTAAATCATAGTTTCAAACTCGTACTTGTATTTTTGAAATCTATCCTTCGCACGAGATCCAGTGGCATGGGTGATTCAGGGTTTCCGCGACGCGAAAAGCAGTTTTCGGACTGGTATAGAAATCTGAGAATAGTTCTCACCCAAAAATGTAAACTGTACGTTTTGGAGCAGCCCATTCCGAAGGCTCCTCCTGCCACTGCCACGCGAGCAGACCGAGATGCTTACAAGAAGCATCAAGATGACGCATTAGATGTGTCCTGTCTTATGCTCGCGACCATGAACTCTTAGCTTCAGAAGCAACATGAGTTGATGGGCGCTTACGATATGGTTGAACATCTTTGTCACCTATATCAAGGACAAGCAAGGCACTGGAAGAGGAACTCCAAAGAATACCTGGAAGATCTTACAAAGAAGAGAAATAAGATTTCTACTTCAGGTATACATGTTATAGAAGTCAACCTTTCTATCGCTTCATCGTGGGTATTAGATACCGGATGTGCTTCGCACATTTGTACTAATGTACAAGCGCTGAGAAATAGCAGGCCATTGACGAAGGGTGAGGTAGACCTACGAGTAGGCAATGGAGCACGGGTTGCTGCTATTGCTGTAGGAACTTACTATCTATCTCTACCTTCTAGGCTTGTACTAGAATTAGATGATTGTTGTTATGTGCCTGCTGTTAGTTAGAGCCCTAGAGCCAATCATTTGATAATTGTATGGACTCAGTGTATCATATTCTTGTATATTAATAAAGGCATTTGTTTGGTTATTATACTTATTTGTATTAGTGCCAAATATACTAAGTATAATAGCGTCCTTGAGTAGAAGGTTCATACCTATATCAATCGATTAGTTGAATCGATAGTGAGATGATATAGGGAACACTACACTAAATCATTCCTAGTCGAGTATTAACATTCATGGACAATGTTAATGCAATAAGACTAGCATGTAGGTCAGCTCGATGACTTGATCTCACAAGTCATGGATATAGAGATATCAAGCTGACACATGGGTATACATTGGAAAATGTATACTGAATGACTCGCCATGAGAAAGTATCATGGATCGTTATATGAGTGTCATATACTTTCTCATGTGGCTATTAGTATGACTATTAGTCCTTAGACCTGAAGTCACCATGGATCCCTACATAAGAAGTTATGTACTTTGGTTTCGTCAAACGTCACCCGTAACTGGGTGGACTATAAAGGCGATTACTGGGTATTTAACGAATTATGTAGAGGGATGTGTGTGATGCAGATGGGATCTATCCCTCCCATATGACGGGAGCGACATCGGTATTCTTGATAGAGTGAGACCACTAAGTGCATGACCATGCCCAAATGAGTCAACATTAGATGTTGAGCTCATTTGATCGAGTGAGTCTACTTGGAGTTCAAGATTTAGATTGATTAGAGGATGACACGGTCTATGCCTCATATTGATTAATCTAGATGTCTAGGATAGAAGGACAATGTCACATATATTGTGAGGAGTCACAATTAGTAGTCACAAGGTGATGTCGGATCTCGACATTCTTGTAACTTGGGTAGTAATGATGTGTTGCTAGATACCGCTCATTACTTATGCTCCTAAATGGGTTTAGGGCATTGCCAACGTTACAAGAACCTATAGGGTCACACACTTAGGACAATTAGATGGAGATTAGGTTCATATGATGAACCAAGAGGATTAGATTCATTTGATGAATCAAATTGGATTAAGACTAATCCTAATTGGGCTAACTTGAGTTCGACTCAAGTTGATTCATGTGTTCAATGAATCTAATTTAGATTTTGACTCATTGAATCAATTTAATTTAATGAATTAGATTCATTATATTAAGTTGTCTCGTATCAAATGGTTAGATTAGATCAACCATGGTAGATATTGGGTCAAGTTTGGCTTGACTTGAGAAGGAAGACCAAAGTTCAATTTTGACTTGACCTTTTGCCACCTCATTGGTGAGTTGGCATTAGGTGGACCAATAATGATGTTCCACATCATCATGGATGCCACCTCATGGAGGTTACAAAGCCATTTTCATAATAACTTCACATTAATTGCATTTAATGGGGAGTTACACAATAAAGAGTGGCCGACCACTTTGGTTTGAATGGGAGAATTCATTTTTCTCATTCAAGTGGTGTAACTCCTTCTTTTTCCTTGTGTTCTCTCCTTGCTCTCCCTCCTCTTCCTTGCCGTGACCTATCAAGGTGCTAGCACACCTTTGTTTAGGTTTTCTCCATCAAGAATTGTTCGTGTGGATACTTCTAGAGGACCGACGCTTGACGGTCTAGAGATCCGGCAACTCCTTGGACGAGCGGGAACGCAAAAGGCACGCAACAAGGGTAAAGTTCTTAACATGTAGACCTAGGAGTAGATCTAAAAGGTTTTTCAAAACTCGTACTCGTATTTATTTTTGGTTTTCCTTGCACGGATCCGTTGGCCTTGGGTGATTCGGGGTTTCCGCGACGCGAAAAGCGGTTTTCGCGGCCTGAAAAATCCAACAGTGGTATCAGAGCCATGTGCAAGGCTTGTACGAGTTTGTTTTTGGTTTTATGAAAACTAAAAGTTTCTGTAATTTTCTGTAAAATTATGATTTTCGAGTTTTTATGGGTAATTTTTCCGTAGAAGCGAAGCACAAGTGTCTAGGCACTTGTAGGCTTCGGCTATTGGAAAGATTTTTGGGACAGCGGGCTTGGGTGCCATTAGATCGCTTAGGAGCAACTCGCGATGGTTAGATCGCGGGTAGGGGTACTGCCCCTAACTCCGCAAGGGGATTTGCTCCGCGATTGCACCCGAAATCGCTAAAAACGAACCCGCCGGGAAGATTTTTTCCGAAACGGCAATGTCTCGGCCCAAATCATTTTGGGACAGCGGGTTTAGGCGCTGTTGGATTGCAAAGGAACCCTCGCGATGGTTAGATCACGGGTAGGGGCGCTGCCCCTGGCCCCGCAAGGGGATCCGTTCCGCGATTGCGCCCGAAACCGCTAAACGGGTCCGCCGGGAAATTTTACTCGTAAAATTGTAAAAATTAATTTTAAAATTACAGAAAATTATGAAAAAATATATAATTTTGAATTATATATTAATTTTGTGATAGTCATGGCCCAACAAAAACCCAATATGATTGGTTGTGTTGTAATTCATAATACGGCCTGCGTGCCGTTATGTGTTTGCGCGTGTTGTATGTTTTTATTTATTCGCGACCTGCGCGTCGTGCCTTCTCTTATATTCTTGTTGTAAATTAGATTTAGACTCGAATGTAACTCAAGTTTCAAATTGTAATGTACAAATTGGAGCCGTGGAGGGTCCACACGAGACGGAGTTCTGAGGCGGGCACGAGCAACACAAGGTCGTCAAAGGGAGGAGCTTGGAGAAGCTGTTGACCCTAGGTTTCTCATTGGCTTGAGAAGATCGTAGTAGGGCCATGACTAAATCACAAATAGATTAATTAATTTCTTGTGTATGTGATGCATATTTAATAAGTAGTTAATTAATTAGTGCCTTACGATTAGATTAGATCTAAGTCGTGCACATGATGCACCCTTGCGATTAGATTAGATCTAAGTCATGCACAAGATACATCCTTTTCGATTAGATTAGATCTCGATCGAACCAACTCTAAATGCCTAACCGTGCCGTGATACCTATCACTACCTCGATCACATGTATTGTTGAATCTGCCAGAGCAGAGCAATACATATTATCTTGGTAGGATACGGAGGAATAATCTTGGTCCCGCCTATCAACGCATGGGTGAATACAAACTCAATTAGATTGAGTATTCCTAGTTACTCGGTTGGATCGAGTCAACTATAGGCATTATTCCAACAGTTGAAAAAGATAGGTCAAAATCACATCTATATTAACTCTCGGGCGTATTAGCCAAAGCTAACTCGAGTTTTAATATAAATGAGGATATTGATTCTATAAACAAGAGTTGCATAGAGATGTAATTGGTAATCGTTACCTACCGATCATGCTAAGCCTTGGGCGTATTAGCCAAAGCTAACTCAAGGATTAGTATGATGTGGATCTTGTCCCATAAGAATTATAGAATTCAGTGGGAGCATCATTTAATTAAAGGCCTAATTAAATGATTTTAAAAGAATATGATATTTATTTCTGCAAATTTTCTGTTGTAGATAACCATGACGTCGAACACGAATTCTCCCTGCGATCCGTCCTTGAGAAGGACAAGCTCAACGGAGTGAATTTGGTATAGGAACTTGAGAATAGTTCTCACCAAAGAACGTAGAGCAGCCCATTCGGAGGCTCCTCCCGCCAATGCCCCAGCGGACAAAGATGCTTACAAGAAGCATCAAGATGACGCATTAGATGTGTCCTGTCTAATGCTCGCGACCATGAACTCTGAGCTTCAGAAGCAACACGAGTTGATGGGCGCTTACGATATGGTTGAGCATCTTCGCCAACTATATCAGGGACAAGCGAGGCATGAGAGATTTTAGATCTCGAAGGCACTGTTTCAGTGCAAGATGTCAGACGGGGCTCCTGTAGGTCCTTATGTACTCAAGATGATTGGGTACATAGAGAACCTACAAAGACTGGGGTTCCCACTTGGCCATGCAGTCCTTGCCGGATAGCTATAGTCAATTTGTTCTCAACTATAACATGTACGAGATTGACAAGTCACTGCCCGAGCTACTTAGTATGTTACGAACTGCTGAGAGTAACCTTAAGAAGGTTAAGCCCATTCTGATGGTCCAGAAGCACAAGGGCAAGGGCAAGCCCAAAGGTAAGGGAAAGTCCCAAACCAAGGGCAAAGGCAAGGCACTGAAGCCTAAAGGAGGGGTCGCCAAGGATGCTACCTGCTTCCACTACGGTCAGACCGGGCACTGGAAGAGGAACTGCAAGGTATACTTGGAGGATCTTAAGAAGAAGCGAAGTGAGACTTCCACTTCAGGTATATATGTTATAGAAGTCAATCTATCTACTTCTACATCATGAGTATTAGATACTGGATGTACTTCTCACATTTGTACTGATGTGCAGGCGCTGAGAAATAGCAGAGCATTGGCAAAGGGCGAGGTGGACCTACGAGCAGCTGCTGTTGCTGTAGGAACTTATCAGCTATCTCTGCCCTCTGGGCTTGTACTAGATTTAGATGATTGTTGTTATGTGCCTGCTCTTACTAAGAACATAGTTTCAGTTTCTTGTTTAGACAAGAAAGGATACTCTTTTGTAATAAAAGATAAATGTTGTTCTGTTTATTTAAAAGATATGTTCTATTGTAGTGCACCACTAATAAACGGACTCTATATTCTAGACCTTGAAAGCCCTATCTATAACATTAGTACCAAGAGGTTTAAGTCAAATGACATGAACCAAACTTATCTCTGGCACAGTCGCTTAGGTCATATAAATGACAAGGGCTTATCCCAGCTCCATAAGGATGGTTTGCTGGACTCATTTGATTTTGAATCATATGAGAAATGCGAGTCATGCCTACGAGACAAGATGACCAAGACTCCCTTTAGTGGGCACAGCGAAAGAGCGACTGATTTGTTAGGACTCATACATAGTGATGTATGTGACCCTTTCAATGTCGCTGCTAGGGGCGGTTATAGGTACTTCATCACATTTACTGATGACTTAAGTAGATATGGTTATGTGTATTTGATGACACATAAATCTAAATCTTTTGAAAAGTTCATGGAATTCAAGAATGAAGTACAGAACCAGCTTGGCAAGAGTATTAAGATACTTCGATCAGATCGAGGTGGTGAATACTTAAGACATGAGTTTCGTGACTACTTAGCTGAGTGTGGGATTTTATCTCAACTCACTCCTCCTGGAACACCACAGTGGAATGGTGTATCCGAAAGGAGGAATCGTACCTTATTAGATATGGTACGATCTATGATGAGTCACACAGATCTTCCGACATATCTATGGGGATATGCTCTAGACACGGCAGCTTTCATTCTCAACCGAGTTCCATCCAAGGCCGTGATAAAGACGCCATATAAGATATGGACTGGGAGAGATGCTCAGGTGTCTTTCATGAGGATTTGGGGCTGTGAGGCTTACGTACGACGTCAAGTCTCAGACAAATTAGGACCCAAATCCGACAAGTGCTATTTCATTGGATAAGACTAGTGGGAGCGCGTTCGATCTTGAAGAAGTTCAAGATGCGAACAATAGCACTAATGCCTCGATGGAAATTGAACTGGAACCACAAAGTGTTGTGGATGATGTTGTTCCACAAGGAGTTGAGGAACAACAACCGGTTCAAGTAGACATACATCTTCGCAGGTCTGATAGGGTACGTCGTCAGCCTGAGAGATACTCATTTCTCTTGTCTGACCATGATGACATTGTGCTGATAGAGGATGAGCCTACCACCTATCAAGAAGCTGTGATGAGACCAGATTTCGAGAAATGGCTAGAAGCCATGAGATCCGAGATGGAATCCATGTATACCAACCAAGTATGGACTTTGGTTGATCCACCTGAAAGGGTAAAACCCATTGGGTGCAAGTGGGTCTTTAAGAGAAAGACTGACATGGATGGACTCATCTATAAGGGTCGCTTGGTAGCTAAAGGTTTCAAGCAGATTCATGGTATTGACTATGATGAAACCTTTTCTCCAGTGGCGATGTGTAAGTCCATTTGGATCATGCTTGCTATTGCAGCCTACCATGACTATTAGATATGACAGATGGATGTCAAAACTGCGTTTCTGAATGGAAACCTACTCGAGGATGTGTACATGACACAACCTTAGGGTTTTGTAGATCCACAGCATACTAGTAGAGTATGCAAGCTGCATAGGTCCATTTATGGACTAAAGCAAGCTTCTCGGAGCTGGAATCTTCGATTAGATGATGCGATCAAACAGTTTGGTTTCATCAAGAACGAAGATGAGCCTTGTGTCTACAAGAAGGTTGTAGGGGACATAGTTGTCTTCCTCATATTGTATCTGGATGACATACTACTCATTGGGAAGGACATCCCTATGCTTCAGTCTGTCAAGACCTGGCTAGGGAGTTACTTCTCAATGAAGGACTTAGGTGAGGCATCCCGCATTCTAGGGATACAGATCTATAGAGATAGATCTAAGAGATTGTTTGGCCTAAGTCAGAGTACATACATTGACAAGGTACTCCTTCGGTTTGCCATGCAGAATTCCAAGAAGGGATTTCTGTCGATGTCACATGGCGTGAGTCTTTCGAAGACTCAAGGTCCTTCTTCTAGAGAGGAGAGAGACCGCATGGATCAGATGCCTTATGCCTCAGCGATAGGATCGATCATGTACGCTATGCTATGTACTCGACCTGATGTCTCATATGCTTTGAGCATGACGAGTAGATACCAGTCAGATCCAAGAGAAAGTCACTGGATAGCGGTCAAGAATATTCTTAAGTACTTAAGAAGGACTAAAGAATATTTCTTGATATATGGAGGCAATAATGAGCTAGCTGTAAAGGGTTACAGTGATGCTAGCTTCCAGACCGACCAGGATGACTATAGATCGCAGTCGTGATGGTGCTGTCAGCTGGAAGAGTTCGAAGCAGGATACAGTAGCTGATTCTACAACAGAAGCCGAGTACATTGCTGCATCAGAGGCAGCAAAGGAGGCAGTTTGGATCCGCAAGTTCATCACTGAACTTGGGGTGGTTTCTATCATTGCTGACCCCATTGAGCTCTATTGTGACGACAATGGAGCTATAGCACAGGCAAAGGAACCTCGCTCACACCAGCGGACCAAGCACATACTACGACGCTACCATCTCATTCGAGAGATTATCGATAGAGGAGATGTGAAGATTTGCAGAGTACCTACAGAGGCTAATATCGCAGATCCCTTGACCAAGGCTTTGGCACAGAGAAAGCATGATGGACACACTAGGTCATTAGGCCTTAGAGCCTATACTGATTGGCACTAGTGCTAGTGGGAGATTGTTAGTTAGAGCCCTAGAGCCAACCATTTGATGATTGTATGGACTCAGTGTATCATATTCTTGTATATTAATAAAGGCATTTGTTTAGTTATTATACTTATTTGTATTAGTGCCATATAGACTAAGTATAATAGCGTTCTTGAGTAGAAGGTTCATACCTATATCAATCGATTAGTTGAATCGATAGTGAGATGATATAGGGAACACTACACTAAATCATTCCTAGTCGAGTATTAACATTCATGGACAATGTTAATGCAATAAGACTAGCATGTAGGTCAGCTCGATGACTTGATCTCACAAGTCATGGATATAGAGATATCAAGCTGACACATGGGTATACATTGGAGAATGTATAATGAATGACCCGCCATGAGAAAGTATCATGGATCGTTATATGAGTGTCATATACTTTCTCATGTGGCTATTAGTATGACTATTAGTCCTTAGACCTGAAGTCACCATGGATCACTACATAAGGAGTTATGTACTTTGGTTTCGTCAAACGTCACCCGTAACTGGGTGGACTATAAAGGCGATTACTGGGTATATAACGAATTATGTAGAGGGATGTGTGTGATGCAGATGGGATCTATCCCTCCCTTATGACGGGAGCGACATCGGTATTCTTGATAGAGTGAGACCACTAAGTGCATGGCCATGCCCAAATGAGTCAACATTAGATATTGAGCTCATTTGATCGAGTGAGTCTACTTGGAGTTCAAGATTTAGATTGGTTAGAGGATGACACGGTCTATGTCTCATATTGATCAATCTAGATGTCTAGGATAGAAGGACAATGTCACATATATTGTGAGAAGTCACAATTAGTAGTCACAAGGTGATGTCGGATCTCGACATTCTTGTAACTTGGGTAGTAACGATGTGTTGCTAGATACCGCTCATTACTTATGCTCCTAAATGGGTTTAGGGCATTGCCAACATTACAAGAACCTATAGGGTCACACACTTAGGACAATTAGATGGAGATTAGGTTCATATGATGAACCGAGAGGATTAGATTCATTTGATGAATCAAATTGGATTAAGAGTAATCCTAATTGGGCTAACTTGAGTTCGACTCAAGTTGATTCATGTGCTCAATGAGTCTAATTTAGATTTTGACTCATTGAATCAATTTAATTTAATGAATTAGATTCATTATATTAAGTTGGCTCTAATCAAATGGTTAGATTAGATCAACCATGGTAGAGATTGGGTCAAGTTTGACTTGACTTGAGAAGGAAGACCAAAGGTCAATTTTGACTTGACCTTTAGCCACCTCATTGGTGAGTTGGCATTAGGTGGACCAATAATGATGTTCCACATCATCATGGGTGCCACCTCATGGAAGTTACAAAGCTATTTTCATAATAACTTCACATTAATTGCATTTAATGGGGAGTTACACAATGAAGAGTGGCCGGCCACTTTGGTTTGAATGGGAGAATTCATTTTTATCATTCAAGTGGTGTAACTCCTTCTTTTTCCTTGTGTTCTCTCCTTGCTCTCCCTCCTCTTCCTTGCCGTGACCTATCAAGGTGCTAGCACACCTTTGTTTAGGTTTTCTCCATCAAGAATTGTTCGTGTGGATACTTCTAGAGGACCGACGCTTGACGGTCTAGAGATCCGGCAACTCCTTGGACGAGCGGGAACGCGAAAGGCACGCAACAAGGGTAAAGTTCTTAACATGTAGATCTAGGAGTAGATCTAAAAGGTTATTCAAAACTCGTACTCGTATTTATTTTTGGTTTTCCTTGCACGGATCCGTTGGCCTTGGGTGATTCGGGGTTTCCGCGACACGAAAAGCGGTTTTCGCGGCCCGAAAAACCCAACACCTGCCTTGACTAAGAACATAATTTCAGTTTCTTGTTTGGACAAGAAAAGATTTTCGTTTACAATAAAGAACAAATGTTGTTCCGTCTATTTAAACAATATGTTCTATTGTAGTGCACCTTTGATAAACGGACTCTATATTCTCGACCTTGAAAGCCCTATCTATAACATAAATACCAAGAGGTTCAAGTCAAATGACCTGAACCAAACCTACCTCTGGCACTGTCGCTTAGGTCATATAAATGACAAGCGCTTATCCCAGCTCCAAAAGCATGGTTTGCTGGACTCATTTGATTTTGAATCATATGAGGTATGCGAGTCATGCCTACGAGGCAAGATGACCAAGACTCCCTTTAGTGGACACAGCGAGAGAGCGACTGACTTGTTAGGGCTTATATATAGTGATGTATGTGGCCCTTTCAATGTCGCTGCTAGAGGCGGTTATAGGTACTTCATCACATTTACTGATGACTTCAGTAGATATGGTTATGTGTACTTGATGACACATAAGTCTGAATCCGTTGAAAAGTTCAAAGAATTCAACAATGAAGTACAGAACCAGCTTGGCAAGAGTATTAAGATACTTCTATCCGATCGAGGTGGAGAATACCTTAGCCATGAGTTTCGTGACTACCTAGCTGAGTGTGGGATTCCATCCCAACTCACTCCTCCTAGAACACCACAGTGGAATGGTGTATCCGAAAGGAGGAATCGTACCCTATTAGATATGGTACGATCTATGATGAGTCACACAGATCTTCCGACATACCTTTGGGGCTATGCTCTAGACATGGCAATTTTTATACTCAACCGAGTTCCATCCAAGGCCGTGATAAAGACACCATATAGGATATGGACTGGGAGAGATGCCAAGGTGTCTTTCATGAGGATTTGGGGTTGTGAGGCTTACGTTCGACGTCAAGTCTCAGACAAGTTAGGACACAAATCCGACAAGTGCTATTTTATTGGATATGCCAAGCAAACTAAGGGATATTATTTCTACATTCCCAGTCAGCACAAGGTAGTTGTAGCAAAGACTGGGGTCTTTCTAGAAAGGGACTTTGTTTCTAAAAAGACTAGTGGGAGCACGTTCGATCTTGAAGAAGTTCAAGATGTGAACAATAGCACTGAAGCCTCGATGGAAGTTGAACTGGAACCACAAAGTGTTGTGGATGATGTTGATCCACAAAGAGTTGAGGAACAACAACCAGTTCAAGTAGACATACCTCTTCGCAGGTCTGATAGGGTACGTCGTCAGCCTAAGAGATACTCATTTCTCTTGTCTGACCATGATGACGTTATGCTTATAGAGGATGAGCCTACCACCTATCAGGAAGCTGTGATGAGACCAGATTCCGAGAAATGGCTAGAAACCATGAGATGAATCCATGTACACCAACCAAGTATGGACTTTGGTTGATCCACCTGAAGGGGTAAAACCCATTGGGTGTAAGTGGGTCTTTAAGAGAAAGACTGACATGGATGGACTTATCTATAAGGGTCACTTGGTAACTAAAGGTTTCAAGCAGATTCATGGTATTGACTATGATGAAACCTTTTCTCCAGTATCGATGTTTAAGTCCATGCGGATCATTCTTGCTATTGCAACTTACCATGACTATGAGATATGACAGATGGATGTCAAAACCGCGTTTCTGAATGGAAACCTGCTCGAGGATGTGTACATGACACAACCTGAGGGTTTTGTAGATCCACAACATATTAGCAGAGTATGCAAGCTGTATAGGTCCATTTATGGACTAAAGCAAGCTTTTCGGAGCTGGAATCTTCGATTTGATGATGCAATCAAATAGTTTGGTTTCATCAAGAACGAAGATGAGCCTTGTGTCAACAAGAAGGTTGTAGGGGATATAGTTGTCTTCCTCATATTGTATGTGGATGACATACTACTCATTGGGAAGGACATCCCTATGCTTCAGTCTGTCAAGACCTGGCTAGGGAGTTGCTTCTCAATGAAGGACTTAGGTGAGGCATCCCGCATTCTAGGGATACAGATCTATAGAGATAGATCTAAGAGAATGCTTGGCCTAAGTCAGAGTACATACATTGACAAGGTACTCCTACGGTTTGCCATGCAGAACTCCAAAAAGGGATTTTTGCCGATGTCACATGGCGTGAGTCTTTTGAAGACTTAAGGTCCCTCTTCTAGAGAGGAGAGAGACCGCATTGATCAGATCCCTTATGCCTCAGCCATAGGATCGTTCATGTACGCCATGTTATGTACTCGACCTGATGTCTCGTATGCTTTGAGCATGACGAGCAGATACCAGTCAGATCCAGGTGAAAGTCACTGGATAGTGGTCAAGAATATTCTTAAGTACTTAAGAAGGACTAAAGAATATTTCTTGATATATGGAGGCGATGATGAGCTAGCTATAAAGGGTTACAGTGATGCTAGCTTCCAGACCGACCAGGATGACTATAGATCGCAGTCGGGGTTCGTATTTTGCATTAATGGTGGTGCTGTCAGCTGGAAGAGTTCGAAGCAGGATACAGTAGTTGATTCTACAACAGAAGCCGAGTACATTGCTGCATCAGAGGCAGCAAAGGAGGCAGTTTGGATCCGCAAGTTCATCACTGAACTTGGGGTGGTTCCTAGCATTGCTGACCCCATTGAGCTCTATTGTGACAACAATGGAGCTATAGCACAGGCGAAGGAACCTCGCTCACACCAGCGGACCAAACACATACTACGGCGCTTCCATCTCATTCGAGAGATCATCAAGAGAGGAGATGTGAAGATTTGCAGAGTACCTACAGAGGCTAACATCGCAGATCCCTTGACCAAGGCTTCGGCACAGAGAAAGCATGATGGTCACACTAGGTCATTGGAGCTTAGAGCCTACACTGATTGGCACTAGTGCTAGTGGGAGATTGTTAGCTAGAGCCCTAGAGCCAATCATTTGATGATTGTATTTTGGACTTGTTGTATCATATTCTATATATAAATAAAGGCATTTGGTTTTTGGTTACTATACTTACTTGTATTGGTGCCAAATAAACTAAGTATAATAACGTCCTTGAGTAGAAAGTTCTTACCTATATCAATTGGTTAGCTGAACCGATAGTGAGATGATATAGGGAACACTACTCTTAATCATTCCTAGTCGAGTATTAACATTCAGGGACAATGTTAATGTAATAAGACTAGCATGTAGGTCAACTCGATGACTTGATCTCACAAGTCATGGATACTGAGATATCAAGTTGACACATGGGTATGCATTAGAGAATGTATACTGAATGACCCGCCATGAGAAAGTATCATGGATCGTTATATGAGTGTCATATACTTTCTCATGTTGCTATTAGTATGACTACTAGTCCTTAGACCTGGAGTCACCATGGTTCCCTACATAAGGACTTATGTACTTTAGTTTCGTCAAACGTTACCCGTAACTGGGTGGACTATAAAGGCGATTACTGGGTATGTAAGAAATTATACGGAGGGATGTGAGTGATGTAGATGGGATCTATCCCTCCCATATGACGGGAGCGACATCGGTATTCTTGATAGAGTTAGACCACGAAGTGCATGACCATGCCCAAATGAGTCAACATGAGATGTTGAGCTCATTTGATCGAGTGAGTCTACTTGGAGTTTAAGATTTAGATTGATTAGAGGATGACACGGTCTATGCCTCACATTGATCAATCTAGATGTCTAGGATAGAAGGACAATGTCATATATTGTGAGGAGTCACAATTAGTAGTCACAAGGTGATGTTGGATCTCGACATTCTTGTAACTTGGGTAGCAATGATGTATTGCTAGATGCTGCTCATTGCTTATGTTTCTAAAGGAGTTTAGAAACATTGTCAATGTTACAAGAACCTATTGGGTCACACACAAAGAACAAGTGGATGGAGATTAGGTATATATGATGAACCAATTGGATTAGGTTCATATGATGCACCAAAGATTGGATTTGGATTAGTTCAAATTAGACTTATTGAGTTAGAATCAATTAGATTCAATTGTTGAATGAGTCTATTTTAAATTTAATTCATTGAGTCAATTTATATTAATGAATTGAGATTCATTAGATTGAAATTGACTTGAATCAAAGGTTGGATTTAACTCAACAAGGAAGAAAAATTGGTTAATTTTGAGTTGACCAAATGGGAAGTTAAAACATCAAGTTTGACTTGATGTATTGCCACTTCATGGAGGATGACTCATCCTACATGGCAGCCACATCATCTCCAAGTTGTCAAGGAGGTTACAAATCCCATTTTCATTTAATGTGGCCGGCCACATTAAATGGAATGTGAGTTACATGTGTGGCCGGCCACATTTTGTGATGGGGGTTTTCATTTTCCATGGCAATCAAGTGTGGTAATTGCTTCTCCTTCTTCCTAGCTTCTTCCTCCTTGTTGTTGTTGCTGTGAGCTTTCATGGAAGGAGAAGGTGTGTGAGTTGTGTTCCAAGAGAATAAGGGAAAGTGAAGGTCACAAAGGAGGATACTACTAGTGAGTGTATAAGATTCCTTTTTGCTTTCTCTCTTTTCTCTCGTTTAAATCCTACCCGAGAGCCCAAGAAGTGCTAGCACACTTGTGGTGCTCTCTTCTCCATCCTTGAGGGTTAGAGAACACTTCTTGTTCGTGTGGATATCACTAGAGAGTTGTCTACATTGACAACTTCGAGATCCAGCGTACCGTTGGACGGGCGGGATTTGCGAGGTCACGCTTCAAAGGTATAAAATGTTTTTCCTTTGTAGATCTACTGTAGATCATAGTTTGAAACTCGTACTTGTATTTTGGAAATCTAGCCTTCACACGAGATCCAGTGGCATGGGTGATTCGGGGTTTCCGCGACGCGCAAAGTGATTTTCGCGGCCCGAAAAATCCAGCACTGACTACATAAAAGAACAGAACCTCTGTTATTATGGATATTCATCCTCTTAATCCCTATATAATAACAAGCATGTATACTTAGTATTTATTGCTTTAACTTATCAATGGGTGAGATTTATTCGTTAAATCAATAGACACGCTGAGTTGGGAAATAGTACTGTTTATATGGTGTGTTGTTGATTATAGAAGGAATCTATGTCCTAATTATTTAGGCTAATGATGTCCCCTTGTGGAGTTCATAAGGATTATCATGTAAACCCTGCAAGTGGACTTAGTCCGACATGATAATAGAGTTGAGTGATACTATTCTTGGAATCATATGTTAATTAATTGAGTTGTCAGTAACTCATTTAATTAACGGACATATGATATCTTTGTAACACCCATAAATTTCTTAAGCTAAGTATGTGAATATTCTCTTTTAGAATAAAAAGATAAGATCGAACCAAAAATATCTAAAAAATAGGAATTGATCAAGGATTGAACCTTGAACCTCTTTAATCTTTAAGGATTATGGATTGACCACTAGGCCATCATAAATTCTTGTTGAATAGAGAGTGGAAATTTTAGATAAAAAGTAAGAGTAAGGAAGTAAGAAAATCTCAAGTAGGTTTATTCCTCCTTCTCATGATTAAGAAGAAAGCTAGCAAAAGACAAGTTGTCTTTTCCTTCTTCCTTCTCTTTCATTTTCGTGGAGATGCATGAGGGAATGAGATGAGAGGAATTAAGGGGATGAATGGGGACACTTTGCCTCATTAAGGATAATTAGGAAGGAGTTAATGAGAAAGGGAAGGCAAAAATTCATCTTTGCTTCTTCCACCCACTTGGCATAAGAAGAAAATAGAAAAAAAAGAGTTTCATTTTCCTCCTCTCTTTCCTCACCATTGCCGAGACCTTGAGCCATCCCTCTCGCAGGTTTTCGAGATTCAACTAAGTTTTCTCCCTAAGAAAACTAAAACTCAAGAAGAAAGCCTCAAGACCTACTTCTTACAAGCAAGAGAAGTGAAGGAAATACTAGAAGGAGGAGCTCTCTTCTTCTTCTTCACAAGGGTATATTTCTTAAGAAAAAGACCAAGAAAGAGGAAGTAAGCATCCCCTCACCTGTGGTACAAGTAGTTATGTGGTTTTTCGTCAAGTTTAGATGGCTTAAAAACCTAGGGTTTCCCTTAAAACTTTCGGCCATGATGAGTTGTAAGACCTATGAAAGCTTAAACCCAAAACCAACATGCTTAGGGTTTTTCTCATGATATGATATGAATATTTCCTTGATATTTCATGCTTGCATGTTGCTTGGTACTAGGTGAATCCTCACCTTAGGGTTCGGCCATGAAGAGATTAAAAACCCTAGGAAAGCTCAAACTCAAAACTAACATGCTTATGATCTTTCTTATGACATGATATGAATATTTTCTTGTTGTTTCATGCTTGTATGTTGCTTGGAACTAGGTGAACCCCACCTTAGGATTTCGGCCATGAAGAGATTAAAAACCCTAGAGAAGCTTAAAACTCAAACTGACATGCTTATGATCTTTCTCACGATATGTTATGAATGTTTCTTTGATGTTTCATGCTTGTATGTTGTTTGGAACTAGGTGAACCTTACCTTAGAGTTTCGGCCATGAAAGGAATAAGAACCCTAGAGAAGCTTAAAACTCAAACTAACATGCTTATGATCTTTCTCACGATATGTTATGAATGTTTCCTTGATGTTTCATGCTTGTATGTTGTTTAGAACTAGGTTTCCACATTGAAAACTTTCGGCCAAGATAGAATTTAAGGCTTAGGCAAGCTTAAACTCAACTCTAACATGCTCATGTTTTTCCCTATGATATGATATGAAATTAACATGATATTCTCATGCTTGTATTTGGTTGAGAACCTAGCTCCACACCTTATGACATTCGACCACTTATAGTTTGTAGACCTAGGAAGCTTGAAACCTAAACTCAATATGCTCATGTTGTTGCTTATAATAAATGTTATGAAAATTGTTTAGGGTTCACATGTTGATATGCTAATTGTAACCTAGATCTAGGCCTTGCATGTTTCGGCCACATTGTGAAGTTTAGACCTAGGAAGCTTAAAACCTAAATTTAATATGCTTATGATGTTCCTTATGATAAATGTTATGAATTGATTTAAGGTTCATATGCTTTTATGATTTCTTGCAATCTAGAAGAACCCTTGCATGTTTCGGCCACCCTTAGTAGGTTGATGTTTGAGACCCAATTATGACTCTTTATGTGCTTCACTTTGCCATGATATGAATTAGGAGATGCTAACTTATGTTCCATGCATTCTTATGTTTTCCATGATATGTTAAATGCTCATTTTATGTATGCTTATGAATTATGCATGAAAATGTCTTCTATGATGTGCTAAATGCTCAAATATGTATGCTTTATGAAATGAAAAGAAAATGCCTAAGAGATGCTTCCCTATTGTTGGGACTAAGAGCACTCTTTATGACAAGCTAGGTGAAAGGCCTAAGAGTTGATTCCCTATCAAGTGGGACTAAGAGCACTCTCTATGTTATGAAAAGTTATGAATGACATGTACATGATATGCTATGAATGACATGAATATGATATGCTATGAATGACATGTACATGATATGCTATGAATGACATGAATATGATATGCTATGAATGACATGTACATGATATGCTATGAATTACATGAATATGATATGCTATGAATGACATGTATATGATATGCTATGAATGACATGAACATGATATGCTATGATATGTATATGACATAATATTTTACTTTGTATGGCTTGTACCAAAAGGGTGGGCTCCTTATGCGCCCCTAGGTCGATGGACTAAGAAACGGGCCTAGTAAAGGATGGGCTCCTTACGTGCCCCTAGGTCGAGCTACGGGCCTAGTTTCCTAGTAGGTTCAAGACTAGCTACCTTGAGTCTACTTAGGATGCGCGCATTTATGTATGTATGTGGTACTAAGCCGGGCCCCCTCATGTTGAGATTATTTTTAAGTACTATATGATATTGTTTTAAAGACATTTTGCACATGACATGAAGCATGTTTTGAAAAGCATCTTGCACATGACATCACCCATGATTTAAAGGACATCTTGCATATATGTTTATAATATGGAATGATATGATATGACTCTTACTCACATGCTATGATAGGATGTTCTTTATGCTATGATATGATATGTCATGATGCTTATTTTTACGATATGAAATGATATGTTATGATGCTTACTTTACGTTATGATATGATTGTCATTTATGCCATGATAAGTTTATGCCATGATATGATGCTTACTTTATGCTATGATATGATAAGTTTATGCCACGATATGATGCTCACTTTATGCTATGATATGATTGTTATTTTATACCATGATATGATTTTCATTTATGATATGATATGAGTTTCATTTATGCTATGATATGTGATATGATTACTCTTATATGATATATACGGTTTTTGTGAGTAGGAAAGGATCTTACTGAGCCTTGTGTGCTCATAGCTTACTTTTCTTGTACCACAGATAAAGGTAAAGGATGGATAAACTAAAGGAGCAGCAGGAGGGGCAAGAGATGTGTGTGGTGGTGGCTTGGCTAAAGAAAATAAATGACCTGCTTATGTGAACTTAAGAATGATATGAAATATGTTTATTTTATGTTGATGACTTGCATGACCACTTTTACTTACGCTTATGTTAGAAATGGATAATTATGTTTCTTTAAGTTTATAACTATGCTGGGCATATTGGTATGATTAGTTGTGATTTAAATGAACAATTACTTCCGCTATTTTAAAAAGAAAAATCATAAAAACTATTTTGTACGTACGTTATGTATAATAGAAGGTAACCCCGCCTCCACTTAGCAGGAGGGGAGGGCGGGCGCTACAATCTTAAACACGGGGAGATTAACGCACTCATGATAAGAAGGAGCCTTTATTATAATATGGGATTGGTGCGGTAGTTCAATAATAAATGTTTAGTGGTATGGGTTATTATTGATGGACTTGAGTTGGGTGTTCGGACCGAACGCAGGAAGCCCAAGCTCATCTAGAGACCTAAACCAATTCCTCCTCTAGATCACTGTTGTAGCCTCTATATAAAGTCTCGCATCCACCCTTCCACAACTTGGTTTGGTTTGGTTTTTCTCTTCCTTACCTAGGCCTTGCAGCAAGCTTATAAAAGGGAGTAGGTGGTGTTAGTTAGAGCCCTAGAGCCAATCATGTGATGATTATTGTATAGACTTGATGTATCATATTCCTATATACTTATAAAGGCATTTCTTTATGGTTATTATACTTACTCGTATTGGTTCCAAATAACTAAGTATAATAGCGTCCTTGAGTAGAAGGTTTATATCTATATCAATCAATTGGTTGAATCGGTAGTGAGATGATATAGAGAACACTACTCTTAATCATTCCTAGTCAAGTATTAACATTCAGGGACAATGTTAATGTGACGAGACTAGCATGTAGGTTAACTCGATGACTTGATCTCACAAGTCATGGATATAGAGATATCAAGTTGACACATGGGTATGTATTGGAGAATGTATACTGAATGACCCACCATGAGAAAGTATCATGGATCATTATATGAGTGTCATATATGTTCTCATGTGACTATTAGAATGACTATTAGTCCTTGGACCTGACGTCACCATGGTTCCCTACATAAGAACTTGCATACTTTGGCATCATCAAATGTCACCCGTAACTGGGTGGACTATAAAGGCGATTACTGGGTATATAACAAATTATGCAGCGGGATGTGAGTGATGTAGATGGGATCTATCCCTCCTATATGACGGGAGAGACATCGGTATTTTTGATAGAGTGAGACCACGAAGTGCATGGTCATGCCCAAATGAGTCAATATGGGATATTGAGCTCATTTGATTTAGTGAGTCTACTTGGAGTTCAAGAGTTAGATTGGTCAGAGGATGACACGGTCTATGCCTCACATTGATCAATCTAGATGTCTAGGATAGAAGGACACTTGTCATATATTGTGAAGAGTCACAATTAGCAGTCACAAGGTGATGTCGGATCTCGACATTCTTGTAACTTGGGTAGTAATGATGTGGTGCTAGATACCGCTCATTACTTATACTTCTAAATGGGTTTAGGAGCATTGCCAATGTTTCAAGAAACTATAGGGTCACACACAAAGGGAAATTAGATGGAGAATGAGTTCATATGATGAACCAAGAGGATTAGGTTCATGTGATGAACCAAATTGGATTAAGAGTAATCCAAATTAGACTAATTGAGTTGGACTCAATTTGATTCATGTATTAAATGAGTCTAATTTAGATTATGACTCATTGAATCAATTTAATTTAATGAATAGAGATTCACTAAATTAAATTGACTTGAATCAAAGGTTGGATTTGATCAACTATGGGGGAATTTAAGTCAAGTTTGACTTGACTTGATAGGGAAGATGAAAGGTCAAGTTTGACTTGATCTTTACTTGACAAAATGCCATGTCATTGTGGCTTGGCATAGGGCCAACCAATGATGATGTGCCACATCATCAAGGTTACTTCATGGTATGCCACCTCATGAGGGAGACCAAGAGCCATGACTCTTGGTATCCTATGGAGGTTTAAAACCCTCTAAATGTGGTCTGCCACATAATGGTGCTTGAAGAGCATTGTGTGCTCATTCAATCGATCTTCTTCCTTCCTCTCTTCTTCTCTTCTCTCCCTCTCATACTTGCCGAGACTCCTTGGGGTGCTAGCACACTCTAAGGTTTCCTCTCCATCTCTTGTTTGTGTGGATACTTCTAGAGGTGTGTACACTTGAACACACTTGAGATCCGAAGAACCTTGGACGAGCGGGATTTGCGAAGGGCTTCGCTTAAAAGGTATACATCTTGATATGTAGATCTAAAGTAGATCTAGAGTAGAAAAACTAACTACATGAAAATTTTATTTTTCGCACGGATCCAATGGCTAAGAACTTCGAGGTTTCCGCAACGCAAAAAGTAATTTTTGCGGCTCAAAAGTTCCAACAGTGGTATCAGAGCTATGTACGAAGCGTGTACTTGTTTCATTTGTATTTTTTTATGAAAAATAATAGATCTGTAAGTTTCTATAAATTTACTATTTTAATAGATTTTATGAGTATTTTTCTTGGAGATGCGAAGCAACAAGTGCTTGGACACTTGTAGGCTTCGTATACCGAGAAAAACCTTCCAAAACAGCAAGGTCTCGCCCAAATTGTTTTGGGATAGCGGCTTAAGGCATTGTAAGATCGTAGTAGGACACTCGTCAGACTCATTTCACGAGAAGGGGCACTGCCCCTAACCCCGCAAGGTGCATTGTCCCGCGATCGCGGTCGAAAATCGTTAAATGGGACCGTCGAGAAATTGTAACTCATAAAATTGTAAAAATAGTAGTAAAATTATATAAATTTATATAAAATACATAATTTAGAATTATGTATGATTTTGTGATGGTCATGGCCCAAAAACGTAATTTTATTGGACTAAATGTGTTGTACTTCATAATATGGCCTTCGCGCCATTTTGTGTGATGTGCGTGTTGTATATATTATGCGACCTGCGTGTCGTACCTCCCTAATTTTTATATTCCTGTTGTAAAATGGTTTTAGACTCGAATGTAACTCAAGTTTTATATTTGTAATGTAAAAAAATTGGATCAGTGGAAGGTCCACTCGAGAAGGAACGACGAAGAGGGTGCGAGCAACACATGGTGGTCAAAGGGAGGAGCTTGAAGAAGCTGTTGACCCTAGGTTGACTGTAACGCCCCGCCCCTTCCTGCTCAAGCTGACGGGGGTTACTTTTCTTTTCTTCTTAAAACAGCGGAAGTCTTATCTATAGTATATTTTCATTTTCTTTAAAACTTTTTCTTTACTTTTCAAATCATCATCACTAACTACCTATTATATGAATCACATAACATGCTTAACATAAATTTAAACCATAATACTAAAGAGCATGATAAAATGTCATGGAGTCATAAAAGAACGACATAAAACATAATTCTTATTAACTAAAAGCAGGTCTTTCTCTTTAGCCGACTCACTACTACACACGTCCTTCTTGCCCCCTCCTGCTGCTCCCTTAGTACATCCATTCTTTGCCCTTATATGTGGTACAAGGAAAGTAAGCTGTGAGCACTCAAGACTCAGTAAGATCCTTTCCTACTCACAAAAAACGTATAGCATAACTAAATCTCCAAGGCATAAAGCATAAATACAACTCTTCATATCATGTATAGAAGCATCATATCATAACATAATCGTAAGGTATCATGGCATATCATAACATGCATCCTAGCATAACATAACCATAATCATAGCATATCATAACATGATCATAAAGTTCATCCTAGCATAACATAACATAATCATAAGCATTATAGCATATCATGATATAATCATAAAGAGCATCCTAGCATAACATAATCATGATCATAGCATATCATAACATAATCATAAAGTTCATTCTAACATAACATATCATAAGCATCATGGTATATCGTAACATAATCATAAAGTGTTATGCGAGATGACTTTCAAAAACATGATTCATGCAATAATATATACAACATGTCCTTTGAAAACTTATTACATACATACTTAAACATAATCATAACATGATTAGGGCCCCGGCTTTTACCACATACATAAATGTGCGCGTCCTATGTAGGTCCAAGGTAGCAAGTCTTAAACCCTACAAGGCATACATACTAGGCCCGTTTCTTAGTCCATCGACCTAGGGGCACTTAGAAGCTCATCCCTAACGAGGCTCATTTCTTAGTCCATCGACCCCGAGGCGCTTATGGAGCCCACCCTTGGTACAAGCCATATAAAGTAAAGTAGCATGTCATACATATCATGGTTCTTATTATTTCATGCAGATCATATTTCTTATCATATCATACCATATAGAATTTGGGCACACAGCTCATCATAATGGCATGTAAAATTTGGGCACACAGCACATCATAAATACATGCATAGTTTGGGCACACAGCTCATCATAAATAGCATGCATAATTTGGGCACACAACTCATCATAAATATCATGCATAAATTGGGCACACAGCTCATCATAAATAGCATGCATAACTTGGGTACATAGCACAGCATAAGGGTTACCATCATACATAGATCATAAGTGTACATAATTAAACATAGAAACATAGCAAGTTCTTACCACATCATAAAACATTACATGTGAGATACATGGAAATCATATTTAGATTTCTAACCCTAATGTCATATAGTAGCCGAATCATATAGTTGTTATTTAGGTAAAAAAAACCACATACAAGCATGTGAACCCTAAACCAATATCATATCATATACCATAAGGAAACATCATGAGCATGTTTAGGTAGGGTTCTAGGTTTCCTAAGCTTATAAACTCATCATGGCCGAATCTCATCAAGCATTACATTGGGTTAAACATCAATCATTCAAGCATGTGAACCCTAAACCAATTTTGTAGCAAATATTACAAGGAACATCATGAGCATAATTAGGTTAGGTTCCAAGTTTCCTAGGCCTTTAAACTTGTTGTGGCCGAAACCTTTAAGGCTTGGAACTAGGTTTCAAGTGTCATAAAAGCATGGAAACCCTAAACCAATTTCATAGCAATTATTTCAAGGAACAACATGAGCATAATTGGGTTAGGTTCTAAGTTTCCTAGGCCCTTAAACTTGATTGTGGCCGAAACTTGTAAGGCTTGAATCTAGGGTTCAAGTGTCATAAAAGCATGAGAACCCTAAACAAATTTCATAGTAATTATTTCAAGGAACAACATGAGCATAATTAGGTTAGGTTCTAAGTTTCCTAGGCCCTTAAACATGATTGTGGCCGAAACTTGTAAGGCTTGAATCTAGGGTTCAAGTGTCATAAAAGTATGAGAAACCTAAACAAATTTCATAGCAATTATTTCAAGGAACAACATGAGCATAATTAGGTTAGATTCTAAGTTTCCTAGGCACTTAAACTTGTTGTGGCCGAAAGTTTATGGGCAAGAAAACAAGTTCTAACCTCACTAAAACATGAGCATGTCATATTAATTTCATAACTTGTCTTAAGGATGATCATGGCATGATTAGTTTAGGTTTAACAATTTTCTAGGCCCCTATTCCTATCATGGCCGAATACTTAGGAGCATGGAATAAAATTCATTCATCATATTGGCATGAGTATATCATGTTAACAACTTTCTCATCATGAAGTACTTATCATAAAACAAAAAGGAGCATGCTTGGTTTGAGTCTCAACTTACTTATCTCCTTTATTCATGTTTGGCCGAGAGTCTAAGGGTAAGACTCCAAGTTTTAATCAAACATTCTAGCATATAAACCTTAGATAAATCCCTACTTTAAGATACATGTTACAAGAAGCATATTGAGCATGTCAAGATTTAGGTTTTTACATTTTCTAGGTCCTTCTTTTTGGTCTTGTCTTGGTCGAAAATTTCATGAAGGTATCCTAGGTTTTTAGACAACCAAATCTCATAGAAAATACGCAAGCTATTGTACCACAGGTGAGGGAAACTTGCATCCTTTCTCTTGTGGTTTTTCTTAAGGAAAAAGGTATCCTAAGTGCCAAGGAAGGAGAGAGCTTCTTCTTCTTGTACCTCCTTTTTGCTTCTCTTGTTTGGAAGGGATAGATCTTGAAGGCTTCTTCTCTAAATTTAGTTTTCTTGGGGAGGAACTTAGCTTAGCTTTTGGAATAAGGAGTGGGAAGGGCTCTTGGTTTCGGTGGAGAATGAAGAAGGAGAAGGAAGGAGGAAGAAAAAGGATTTAATCTCTTGTTTTTCTTCTCCCAATCCAATTTATTCCTATGTAAATGAAGCATGTCTTCATTCATTCCCTCAACTCCTCTTTTCTCTCATTCCTTTAATTCCCACGAAAATAGAGAGAGGGAGGGAAGTAGGCAATTCATCTTTTGCTTGCTCCTTTTCTTAACCAAGAGGAAGAGAAGGTAAGCAACTTAGTTTTCTCTTGCTCTTTTGCTTAGTTTTCTTTTATTTTCTTCTCACCTTTAACTAAAATTCCATTCTTTTCTATCCATATATTATTCATTATTCTAGTGGTTATCATACAATCAATTTATCTCTATTATTTGTGGGAGGTTCAAGGTTCAATCCTTGACCTCACCTCTTCTTATTCTATTTTTGTTTCTATTTTCCCTTTTTCCCTTATTCTTTTTATTTCTATGCTCTAAAGAAAATAATACTCATATACTTATCTTATAATTTCGTGGGTGTTACATTGATCGTCCGATCTTCTCATTGGCTTGAGAAGATCGTAGTAGGGCCATGACCTAATCAAAATTTAATTATTCATTGTTTGTGTGTATGTGATGCATGCTAGAGTAGGATAATTAGTGCCTTGATGCGTATAAGATACAAATCCACAATTAGATTAGATCTTAATAAAGTCAACTCGATATGCCTACCAAGTCTTGATACCCATCACTACCTCGATCATTTGTTATTGTTGAATATGCCAAATTAGAGAAACATA
Organism: Zingiber officinale; assembly: GCF_018446385.1. Lineage (NCBI taxonomy): Eukaryota > Viridiplantae > Streptophyta > Magnoliopsida > Zingiberales > Zingiberaceae > Zingiber > Zingiber officinale. Next base: position 54,270,714 of record NC_056006.1, on the reverse strand, counting down.
TATTATCTTGGTAGGATACGGAGGGACAATCTTGGTCCCGCCTATCAAGGCTTGGGTGAGTAGAAACTCAATTAGATTGAGTACAACTAGTTAACTTAATTTGATCGGGTATAACTATAGGCATTTTTCCAACGGTTGGATGATAGGATAAAAATCACATTTATAATAAATCTTGGGTGATTTAGCCAAAGCTAACTCAAGTTTTAATGTAAATGAGATTTTTGATCCTATAAACAAGAGTTGCATAGAGATGTAATTGATAAATTCGTTATCTAACCGATCATACTAAGTCTTGGGAGATCTAGCCAAAGCTAATTCAAGGCATAGTATGATGTGGATCTTGTCCCACAAGAATTATAGCTAGTTGGAAGAATCTAGTAAGTGTGGGTTGACCACATCCATGACTTGATTCTACAAAGTTCTATAATTCAGTGGGAGCATCATTTAATTAAAGGCCTAATAAAATGCTAGGTGGAATATGATATTTATTTTCTGCATTATTTCTGTTGTAGATTGCCATGTCGACAAACACGAACACCTTCTCTCTGCGTTCTATCCTTGATAAGGACAAGCTCAATAAAGTTAATTTCCTGGACTGGTACAAGAATCTGAGAATTATTCTCACACAAGAACGAAACTGTACGTCCTGGAGCAGCCCATTCCCGAGGCACCTCTTGCCACTGCCACACGAGCTGACCGAGATGCTTATAAGAAGCATCAAGATGATGCATTAGATGTGTCATGCCTCATGCTCACAGCCATGAACTCTGAGCTTCAGAAGCAACACGAGTTGATGGGTGCTTATGAAATGGTTAAACATCTTCGTCAACTATATCAAGGACAAGCGAGGCATGAGAGATTCGAGATCTCCAAGGCACTGTTTCAGTGCAAGATGCAAGATGGGACTCCCGTAGGTCCATATGTGCTCAAGATGATTGGGTACATAGAAAATCTACAGAGGTTGGGATTCCCACTTAGCCAAGAGCTGGCCACTGACTTGATCTTGCAATCCTTGCCAGAGAGCTACAGTCAATTTGTCATGAATTACAACATGAACAAAATTGACAAGCCACTTACCGAGCAGCTAAGCATATTGAGAACTGCTGAGCTAAACCTTAAGAAGGTAAATCCCAACTCCATCTTGATGGTATAAAAGCATAAGGGAATGGGTAAGCCTAAAGGCAAAGGAAAGTCCCAAGCCAAGTGCAAAGGCAAGGCACTGAAACCCAAAGGAGGGGTCGTCAAGGATGCTGCCTGCTTCCACTGCGGTCAGACCGGGCACTGGAAGAAGAACTACAAAGTTTACCTCGAAGATCTTAAGAAGAAGAGAAGTGAGATTTCTACTTCAGGTATATATGTTATAGAAGTTAATCTCTCTATTTCTTCATCATGGGTATTAGATACCGGATGTGCTTCTCATATTTGTACTAATGTGCAGGCGTTGAGAAATAGCAGGGCATTGATAAAGGGCGAGGTGGACCTATGAGTAGGTAATGAAGCATGGGTTGCTACTGTTGCTGTAGGGACTTACTATCTATCTCTGCACTCTGAGCTTGTACTAGAATTAGATGATTGTTGTTATGTGCCTGCTCTTACTAAGAACATCATTTCAGTTTCTTGTTTAGACAAGAAAGGTTTTTCGTATATAATAAAGAACAAATGTTGTTCTGTCTATTTAAACGATATGTTCTATTGTAGTGCACCTCTGATGAACGAACTTTACATTCTAGACTTAGAGAACCCCATCTATAACATAAGTACCAAAAGGTTCAAATCAAATGAAATGAACCAAACCTATCTCTGGCACTATCGCTTAGGTCATATAAATGACAAACGCTTATCCCAGCTCCATAAAGATGGTTTGCTGGACTCATTTGATTTCGAATCATATGAGACATGCGTGTTGGTTAATCCTAGGAAAACGTATCGGTTCCACTGTACAAAAAATTTTTGTACTAGTGTCGAACCTTTCCTTAAATAACCTATTGTGTTCTTTAGAAGTTAAATTAGGAATCGCAGACGGAACTTAATATCATTAATTCCAAATTTAACTTATCTATTCTTAATAGTTTAGATTTGAATCGCAAGCGGAACTTAACACTATTGATTCAAATCCACCTATGTTATTAATTTCAATAAATATTAATTTCTAAAATTGGCTTCCAGGACTGCATGGCGAGGCACATAGCCTTCTTGGATATGGGAGCAACCACCACCGCCTAGACAAAGCCTTTTAAGGAAAGTTAATATTTAATTTTCCTTAAATAACTCTAGGTTAACCAAAAAGAACAATCGAATCACAAATTTGAAAAAGAAAAAAACACAAACTCAAAAAAAAAATCGATAAAATAGATCTAATTGCCTCTTGTATTTAGAATTCTTACAAAGAAGGTAACTAGTATAATGCGGAAGAAAACTACTAGTTATACCTTCTCTTTGTAAGCTAATGACCTCAAGATCTTTTGCCGTATTCCTCACCTCGCCTTGGACGTCGTGTGAGCGACGATCCTCCAAGATGAATACCACCAGAAAGATTCCTCCTCTTCTTCTAAAATTCGGCCACCAACACCACCAAGGAGAAGAGAGCAAAAGGGAAAAAGAGAGAAGAGAGGGAGGGCCGACCACTTGATGATCTCCAAGCAAGAGAATAAGAATTATGTCTCATGAAGCCCCCCTCACCCCTTCTTTTATATTACTTGCCCAAGGTAAATAAGGAAAAACTTTTTACAAAAAATAAAACCATCCATGAGTTTTTACTTTTCCCTTTTAATTTTTCCTTTTCTTTCCTCTTGATTGAATCAATCACCAAAATTAATTTTTGTGATGATTTTATATTTTTAATTATGGCCGGCCACTTGCTTGGGCACCAAGCAAGGTGGTCGACCACCTCATCAAGAGGAATAAGGAAATATATTTTTTTTAAAATTTTACAAGAAGAAATCTTCTTATAAAATTTACAAGCTCTCTTTTCTAAAGTAGGAGTTAAAAAAGGAAAGTTCTAAAAATTAAAATCATGTTTTAAAATTTAAAACTTCTCTTATAAAATTTCCTTTTTTAACATGGTGAAAGAAAATTTTAATTTTAAAACTTATCTTCCTTTTTTATTTCTTAAACCATGAGGATGGTTAAAAAAGGAAAGTTTTAAAACTTTTAAAAGCTCTCTATTATAACATGAGGCCAAATTCAAATAAGGAAAGTTTTTAAAATTAAAATCTCTCTTTTAAAACTTATAGTTTTCTACAAAGAGAAGATTTTAAAAAATTCATAAACAACCCTCCTTATTTGAATATTGTGGCCGACCCCTTCATGCTTGGTCAACAAGCAAAGGGCCGTCCCCTATAAAGAGGATGTGGCCGGCCCTTTCTTGGTCACCAAGCATTGGACCGGCTCACTTCTTGGACACCAAGAAGAGCCTTACATTTGGATGGACTTGAGGCTATAATGAGGCTACGACAGGGACCTAGAGGAGAAATAAGCTTTTGCCTTCCAATGAGCTTGAGTATCTCGTGTTCGCCCCGAACACACAACTCAAGTTCATTGATAATAACTCATTCCACTAGAGTGTTATTACCGCACTACCGCACCAATCCCAAATTACATTATGGGCTCCTACTTATTATGAGTGTGTTAGTCTCCCTGTGTTTAAGATTACGAATGTCCACTAATTAAGTTACTGACAACTCACTTAATTAATATCTAGCTACAAGAGTAGTACCACTCAACTTCATTGTCATGTCGGACTAAATCCACCTGCAGGATTTAACATGACAATCCTTATGAGCTCCTCTTGGGGGCATTCTCAACCTAGATAACTAGGACACAGATTCCTTCTATAATCAACAACACACACTATAAGTAATATCATTTCCCAACTTATCGGGCATATTGATTTATCGAGCTAAACCTCACCCTTTGATAAGTTAAAGAAATAAATATTAAATATATGTGCTTGTTATTATATTAGGATTAAGAGCACACACTTTCATAATAACTAAGGTCTAGTTCTTTTATTTAGTCAGTACAAAAAGAACTTACCTAAATGGTCCTACTCAATACACTTAAAGTGTATGAGTGTAATTTATTAGCCAAGATAAACTAATACTTAATTACACTACGACTATTCTGATAGTTTGTTCCTTTCTATCTTAGTCGTGAGCAACTATTTATAATTTATAGAGAACTGACAACATGATCTTCTGAATGTGACACCACACTCCATGTTATCTACTATATAAATTAATTGAACAATACATTTAACAAATAACTACAGATATTGACCAATGTGATTCTTTTATTTCAAAAATAAATGTTTACAAAAGCTAGGCTTTTAGTATACACTCCAACAATCTCCCACTTATACTAAAAGACTAAGCTGCCATATCTGTTGCCATACATCTGATTCTCATCCCCTCCACATGCTGATCAAAAGCTTTCGCCGGAAGGGCCTTTGTGAAAGGATCTGTCAGGTTATCTGCTGATGTAATCTTGGCGACGACAACTTCTCCTCGCTTGACGATGTCTCGTATCAGGTGGTACTTGTGCTCTATATGTTTACTTGATTAATGGGCTCGTGGTTCCTTCGAGTTTGCAACTGCACCGCTATTATCACAATAAATTGTGATGATTTTGGGCATATCAGGAATCACATTTAAGTCTATTAGAAAGTTCCTGAGCCATACAGCTTCTTTGGCTGCCTCAGAGGCTGCCACATACTCGGCTTCCATGGTCGAGTCCGAAACGCATTTCTGCTTAACACTCCTCTATGTAATAGCTCCACCTCCTAGAGTAAACACATAGCCTGACGTAGACTTACTATTGTCCCTATCTGATTAGAAATTCGAATTCGTGTAACCCACAGGGAGCAAATCATCTGCTTGGTAAACTAGCATATAATCTCTAGTCCTTCTCAGGTACTTTAATATATGTTTTACCGCAGTCCAATGTCCTTGTCCAGGGTTACTCTGATATCTGCTAACCATGCCCATAGCAAAATAAATATCAGGTCTCGTACACAACATTGTATACATAAGGCTTCCTACAGCTGAGACATAAGGAACTGCCTTCATGTCCTCTATCTCCTTTGATGTCTTCGAAGCCATCTCTTTAGATAGTGCTACTCCATGCCTAAAAGGTAAGAAACCTTTCTTGGAGTTTTGCATGCTAAAATGAGCAAGGATTGTATCTATATATAAAGCTTGGGATAGGCACAACATTCTTTTCTTGCGATCCCTTATAACTTTGATCCCAAGAATATGTGCACATTCTCCTAAGTCCTTCATATCAAATTGTTTGGATAACCATACCCTTATGTCCGATAATACCTTGACATTGTTTCCAATTAACAAAATATCATCTCGTATAGTACAAGAAATACCACCATGTTTCCGTTACACTTCTTGTATACACAAGAGTTGTTAGCTAGAGCCCTAGAGCTAATCATTTGATGATTGTATTTTGGACTTGTTGTATCATATTCTATATAAATAAAGCCATTTGGTTTTTGGTTATTATACTTACTTGTATTGGTGCCAAATAAGCTAAGTATAATAACGTCCTTGAGTAGACGGTTCTCACCTATATCAATCGGTTAGTTGAACCGATAGTGAGATGATATAGGGAACACTACTCTTAATCATTCCTAGTCGAGTATTAACATTCAGGGACAATGTTAATGCAATAAGACTAGCATGTAGGTCAACTCGATGACTTGATCTCACAAGTCATGGATATAGAGATATCAAGTTGACACATGAGTATGCATTAGAGAATGTATACTGAATGACCCGCCATGAGAAAGTATCATGGATCGTTATATGAGTGTCATATACTTTCTCATGTGACTATTAGTATGACTACTAGTCCTTAGACCTGAAGTTCCCATGGTTCCCTACATAAGGAGTTATGTAATTTGGTTTCGTCAAACGTCACCCGTAACTGGGTGGACCATAAAGGCGATTACTGGGTATGTAACAAATTATGCGGAGGGATGTGAGTGATGTAGATGGGATCTATCCCTCCTATATGACGGGAGAGACATCGGTATTCTTGATAGAGTGAGACCACGAAGTGCATGGCCATGCCCAAATGAGTCAATATAGGATATTGAGCTCATTTGATTGAGTGAGTCTACTTGGAGTTCAAGATTTAGATTGATTAGAGGATGACACGGTCTATGCCTCACATTGATCAATCTAGATGTCTAGGATAGAAGGACACTTGTCATATATTGTGAGGAGTCACAATTAGTAGTCACTGTTAGCTAGAGCCCTAGAGCCAATCATTTGATGATTGTATGGACTCATTGTATCATATTCTTGTATATTAATAAAGGCATTTGATTTTGGTTATTATACTTACTTGTATTAGTGCCAAATAAACTAAGTATAATAACGTCCTTGAGTAGAGCGTTCTTACCTATATCAATCGATTGGTTGAATCGATAGTGAGATGATATAGGGAACACTACTCTAAATCATTCCTAGTCGAGTATTAACATTCAGGGACAATGATAATACAATAAGACTAGCATGTAGGTCAGCTCGATGACTTGATCTCACAAGTCATGGATATAGAGATATCAAGCTGACACATGGGTATGCATTAGAGAATGTATACTGAATGACCCGCTATGAGAAAGTATCATGGATCGTTATATGAGTGTCATATACTTTCTCATGTGACTATTAGTATGACTATTGGTCCTTAGACCTGAAGTCACCATGGTTCCCTACATAAGGAGTTATGTACTTTGGTTTCGTCAAACGTCACCCGTAACTGGGTGGACTATAAAGGTAATTACTGGGTATATAACGAATTATGTAGAGGGATGTGAGTGATGTAGATGGAATCTATCCCTCCCATATGATGGGAGCGACATCGATATTCTTGATAGAGTGAGACCACTAAGTGCATGGCCATGCCCAAATGAGTCAACATTAGATGTTGAGCTCATTTGATCGAGTGAGTCTACTTGGAGTTCAAGATTTAGATTGATTAGAGGATGACACGGTCTATGCCTCATATTGATCAATCTAGATGTCTAGGATAGAAGGACACTTGTCATTATTTTGTGAGTAGTCACAATTAGTAGTCACAAGGTGATGTCGGATCTCGACATTCTTGTAACTTGGGTAGTAATGATGTGTTGCTAGATACCGCTCATTACTTATGCTCCTAAATGGGTTTAGAGCATTGCCAACGTTACAAGAACCTATAGGGTCACACACTTAAGACAATTAGGTGGAGATTAGGTTCATATGATGAACAAAGAGGATTAGATTCATTTGATGAATCAAATTGGATTAAGAGTAATCCTAATTGGGCTAACTTGAGTTCGACTCAAGTTGATTCATGTATTAAATGAGTCTAATTTAGATTTTGACTCATTGAATCAATTTAATTTAATGAATTAGATTCATTATATTAAGTTGGCTCGAATCAAATGGTTGGATTAGATCCACCATGGTAGAGATGGAGTCAAGTTTGACTTGACTTGAGAAGGAAGACCAAAGGTCAATTTTGACTTGACCTTTTTGCCACCTCATTGGTGAGTTGGCATTAGGTGGACCAATAATGATGTTCCACATCATCATGGGTGCCACCTCATGGAAGTAACAAAGCCACTCTCTTAATGGTTTCATATTAATTGCAATTAATGCAATTAATGTGATTTTATGGTTTCATATTAATTGCAATTAATGCAATTAATGTGAATTTTGAAACGTGGCCGGCCACTTGGTTTTTGGGTGAAAAATTCATTTTTCATTCACGTGTGTGCATCTTCCTCCTTCTCCCTCTCAAGCTCTCCCTCTCCCTCTCCTCCCTTGGCCGAACCACATAGGTGCTAGCACACCTTGGTTTTTGGTCATCTCCATCTAGTGTGTCCATGTGGATACTTCTAGAGGACCGGCACTTGACGGTCTTGAGATCCGTCATCATTTGGACGAGCGGGAACGCGAAGGGCATCGCATCAAGGGTAAACACTTTTTCCTCATAGATCTAAGTAGTAGATCAATTTTTGAACTCGTACAAGAAATAGTTTTTCGAATTTTTTTATACGAATCTTTGCACGGATCTACGGCTTTGGGTCCTTCGGGGTTTCCGCGACGCGAAAAAGCGGTTTTCGCGGCTCGAAGAACCCAACAGTGGTATCAGAGCCACGTGCAAAGACTTGTACGAGTTAGTTTTTGGTTTTTGGAAAACAAAAAGCTTCTGTGATTTTCTATAAAAATTCAATTTTTATGTTTTTATGGGTAATTTTTCCTTATAGGCGAAGCACAAGTGTCTCGGCACTTGTCGGCTTCGGCTATCGGGAAGAATTTTTCCAAACGACTTCGTTTCGACCCAAAATCTTTTGGGACAGTGGACTCGGGTGCCTTTAGATCGCAACGGAGCAACTCACGATGGTTAGATCGTGGGTAGGGGCGCTGCCCCTAACCCTGCAAGGGGATTTGCTCCGCGATCGCACCCGAAATCGCTAAAAACGAACCCGTCGGGAAGATTTTTCCGAAACAGTAATGTCTCGGCCCAAATCATTTTGGGACAGCGGGTTTAGGCGCTGTTGGATCGCAAACGAACCCTCGCGATGGTTAGATCGCGGGTAGGGGCGCTGCCCCTGGGCACCGCAAGGGGATCCGTTCCGCGATTGCGCCCGAAACCGCTAAACGGGACCGCCGGGAAATTTTACTTGTAAAATTGTAAAAATTAATTTTAAAATTATAGAAAATTATGAAAATATATAATTTTGAATTATATATATTAAATTTGTGATAGTCATGGCCCAAAGCCCAATATGATTGGTTGTGTTGTAATTCATAATACGGCCTGCGTGCCGTGATGTATTTTCGCGTGTTGTATTTATTTTATTATTCGCGACCTGGGCGTCGTGCCTCGTCTTTTATTCTTGTTGTAAATTAGATTTAGACTCGAATGTAACTCGAGTTTCAAATTGTAATGTACAAATTGGAGCGGTGGAGGGTCCACACGAGACGGAGTTCCGAGGCAGGCACGAGCAACACAAGGTGGTCAAAGGGAGGCGCTTGGAGAAGCTGTTGACCCTAGGTTGACCAATCGATCTTCTCATTGGCTTGAGAAGATCGTAGTAGGGCCATGACTAAATCACAAATAGATTAATTAATTAATTATTATGTATTTATGCATGTTTAATAATTAATTAATTAATTAGTGTCTTAACGATTAGATTAGATCTAAGTCGTGCACAAGATGCATTCTTCTCGATTAGATTAGATCTCGATCGAACCAACTCTAAAATGCCTAACCGTGCCGTGATACCTATCACTACCTCGATCACATGTATTGTTGAATCTGTCAAAGCAGAGCAATACATATTATCTTGGTAGGGTACGGAGGGACAATCTTGGTCCCGTCTATCAACGGATGGGTGAATAAAAACTCAATTAGATTGAGTATTCATAGTTACTCGGTTGGATCGAGTCAACTATAGGCATTCTTCCAATAGTTGGAAAGATAGGTCAAAATCACATCTATATTAACTCTCGGGCGTATTAGCCAAAGCTAACTCGAGTTTTAATATAAATGCGGATATTGATTCTATAAACAAGAGTTGCATAGAGATGTAATTGGTAATCGTTACCTACCGATCATACTAAGCCTTGGGCGTATTAGCCAAAGCTAACTCAAGGGTTAGTATGATGTGGATCTTGTCCCATAAGAATTATAGAATTCAGTGGGAGCATCATTTAATTAAAGGCCTAATTAAATGATTTTAAAAGAATATGATATTTATTTCTGAAAATTTTCTGTTGTAGATAACCATGACGTCGAATACGAACTCTTTCTCCCTGCGTTCTGTCCTTAAGAAGGACAAGCTCAACGGAGCAAATTTCCTGGGACTGATACAGGAACACGAGAATAGTTCTCACCCAGGAGCTGTACGTCCTGGAGCAGCCCATTCCGAGGCTCCTCCCGCCAATCGCAAGCAGACAAAGATGCTTACAAGAAGCATCAAGACGACGCATTAGATGTGTCCTGTCTAATGCTCGCGACCATGAACTCTGCTTGAAGCAACATGAGTTGATGGGCGCTTCGATATGGTTGAGCATCTTCGCCAACTATATCGTGGACAAGCGAGGCATGAGAGATTTGAGATCTCGAAGGCACTGTTTCAATGTCAGACGGGGCTCCTGTAGGTCCTTATGTACTCAAGATGATTGGGTACATAGAGAACCTACAAAGACTGGGGTTCCCACTTGGCCAAGAGCTGGCCACTGACTTGATCTTGCAGTCCTTGCCGGATAGCTATAGTCAATTCGTTCTCAACTATAACATGAACGAGATTGACAAGCCACTGCCCGAGCTACTTAGCATGTTACGAACTGCTGAGATTAACCTTAAGAAGGTTAAGCCCATTCTGATGGTCCAGAAGCACAAGGGCAAGGGCAAGCCCAAAGGTAAGGGAAAGTCCCAAACCAAGGGCAAAGGCAAGGCACTGAAGCCTAAACGAGGGGTCGCCAAGGATGCTACCTGCTTCCACTGCGGTCTGACCGGGCACTGGAAGAGGAACTGCAAGGTATACATGGAGGATCTTAAGAAGAAGCGAAGTGAGACTTCCACTTCAGGTGTATATGTTATAGAAGTCAATCTATCTATTTCTACATCATGGGTATTAGATACTGGATGTGCTTCTCACATTTGTACTGATGTGCAGGCGCTGAGAAATAGCAGAGCATTGGCAAAGGGCGAGGTGGACCTACGAGTAGGCAATGGAGCACGGGTTGCTGCTGTTGCTGTAGGAACTTATCAGCTATCTCTGCCCTCTGGGCTTGTACTAGATTTAGATGATTGTTGTTATGTGCCTGCTCTTACTAAGAACATAGTTTCAGTTTCTTGTTTAGACAAGAAAGGATACTCTTTTATAATAAAAGACAAATGTTGTTCTGTTTATTTAAAAGATATGTTCTATTGTAGTGCACCACTAATAAACGGACTCTATATTCTAGACCTTGAGAGCCCTATCTATAACATTAGTACCAAGAGGTTCAAGTCAATTGACATGAACCAAACCTACCTCTGGCACTGGTCATATAAATGACAAGCGCTTATCCCAGCTCCATAAGGATGGTTTGCTGGACTCATTTGATTTTGAATCATATGAGATATGCGAGTCATGCCTACGAGGCAAGATGACCAAGACGCCCTTTAGTGGGCATAGCGAGAGAGCAACTGATTTGTTAGGACTCATACATAGTGATGTATGTGGCCCTTTCAATGTTGCTGCTAGAGGCGGTTATAGGTACTTCATCACATTTACTGATGATTTCAGTAGATACGGTTATGTGTACTTGATGACACATAAGTCTGAATCCTTTGAAAAGTTCAAAGAATTCTAGAATGAAGTACAGAACCAGCTTGGCAAGAGTATTAAGGTACTTCGATCAGATCGAGGTAGTGAATACTTAAGCCATGAGTTTCGTGACTACTTATCTGAGTGTGGGATTTTATCTCAACTCACTCCTCCTGGAACACCACAGTGGAATGGTGTATCCGAAAGGAGGAATCGTACCTTATTAGATATGGTACGATCTATGATGAGTCACACAGATCTTCCGACATATCTATGGGGATATGCTCTAGACACAGCAGCTTTCATACTCAACCGAGTTCCATCAAAGGCCGTGATAAAGACACCATATAGGATATGGACTGGGAGAGATGCCCAGGTGTCTTTCTTGAGGATTTGGGGTTGTGAGGCTTACGTACGACGTTAAGTCTCAGACAAATTAGGACCCAAATCCGACAAGTGCTATTTCATCGGATATCCCAAGGAAACTAAGGGATATTATTTCTACATTCCCAGTCAGCACAAGGTAGTTGTGGCAAAGACTGGGGTCTTTCTAGAAAGGGACTTTGTTTCTAGAACGACTAGTGGAAGCGCGTTCGATCTTGAAGAAGTTCAAGATGCAAACAATAGCACTAATGCCTCGATGGAAATTGAACTGGAACCACAAAGTGTTGTGGATGATGTTGTTCCACAAGGAGTTGAGGAACAACAACCGGTTCAAGTAGACATACCTCTTTGCAGGTCTGATAGGGTACGTCGTCAGCCTGAGAGATACTCATTTCTCTTGTCTGACCATGACGACATTGTGCTCATAGAGGATGAGCCTACCACCTATCAGGAAGCTGTGATGAGACCAGATTCCGAGAAATGGCTAGAAGCCATGAGATCCGAAATGGAATCCATGTACACCAACCAAGTATGGACTTTGGTTGATCCACCTGAAGGGGTAAAACCCATTGGGTGTAAGTGGGTCTTTAAGAGAAAGACTAACATGGATGGACTTATCTATAAGGGTCGCTTGGTAGCTAAAGGTTTCAAGCAAATTCATGGTATTGACTATGATGAAACCTTTTCTCCAGTAGCGATGTTTAAGTCCATTCGGATCATGCTCGCTATTGCAGCTTACCATGACTATGAGATATGGAAGATGGATGTCAAAACTGCATTTCTGAATGGAAACCTACTCGAGGATGTGTACATGACACAACCTGATGGTTTTGTAGATCCACAGCATACTAGCAGAGTATGCAAGCTGCATAGGTCCATTTATGGACTAAAGCAAGCTTCTCGGAGCTGGAATCTTCGATTCGATGATGCGATCAAATAGTTTGGTTTCATCAAGAACGAAGATGAGCCTTGTGTCTACAAGAAGGTTGTAGGGGACATAGTTGTCTTCCTCATATTGTATGCGGATGACATACTACTCATTGGGAAGGACATCCCTATGCTTCAGTCTGTCAAGACCTGGCTAGGGAGTTGCTTCTCAATGAAGGACTTATGTGAGGCATCCCGCATTCTAGGGATACAGATCTATAGAGATAGATCTAAGAGATTGCTTGGCCTAAGTCAAAGTACATATATTGACAAGGTACTCCTTCGGTTTGCCATGCAGAACTCCAAGAAGGGATTTCTGCCGATGTCACATGGCATGAGTCTTTCGAAGACTCAAGATCCCTCTTCTAGAGAGGAGAGAGACCGCATGGATCAGATCCCTTATGCATCAGCCATAGGATCGATCATGTACGCCATGCTATGTACTCGACTTGATGTCTCGTATGCTTTGCGCATGACGAGCAGATACCAGTCAGATCTAGGTGAAAGTCACTGATAGCGGTCAAGAATATTCTTAAGTACTTAAGAAGGACTAAAGAATATTTCTTGATATATGGAGGCGATGATGAGCTAGCTGTAAAGGGTTACAGTGATGCCAGCTTCCAGACCGACTAGGATAATTAAAGATCGCAGTCTGAGTTCGTGTTTTGCTTGAATGGTGATGCTGTGAGCTGGCAGAGTTCACAGCAGTTCTACGACGTTTCCATCTCATTCGAGAGATTATCGAGAGAGGAGATGCGAAGATTTGCAGAGTACCTACAGAGGCTAACATTGCAGATCCCTTGACCAAGGCTTTGGCACAGAGGAAGCATGATGGTCACACTAGGTCATTGGGGCTTAGAGCCTGCACTGATTGGCACTAGTGCTAGTGGGAGATTGTTAGCTAGAGCCCTAGAGCCAATCATTTGATGATTGTATGGACTCATTGTATCATATTCTTGTATATTAATAAAGGCATTTGATTTTGGTTATTATACTTACTTGTATTAGTGCCAAATAAACTAAGTATAATAACGTCCTTGAGTAGAGCGTTCTTACCTATATCAATCGATTGGTTGAATCGATAGTGAGATGATATAGGGAACACTACTCTAAATCATTCATAGTCGAGTATTAACATTCAGGGACAGTGTTAATACAATAAGACTAGCATGTAGGTCAGCTCGATGACTTGGTCTCACAAGTCATGGATATAGAGATATCAAGCTGACACATGGGTATGCATTAGAGAATGTATACTGAATGACCCGCTATGAGAAAATATCATGGATCGTTATATGAGTGTCATATACTTTCTCATGTGACTATTAGTATGACTATTGGTCCTTAGACCTGAAGTCACCATGGTTCCCTACATAAAGAAGTTATGTACTTTGGTTTCGTCAAACGTCACCCGTAACTGGGTGGAGTATAAAGGCGATTACTGGGTATATAACGAATTATGTAGAGGGATGTGAGTGATGTAGATGGAATCTATCCCTCCCATATGACGGGAGCGACATCGGTATTCTTGATAGAGTGAGACCACTAAGTGCATGGCCATGCCCAAATGAGTCAACATTAGATGTTGAGCTCATTTGATCGAGTGAGTCTACTTGGAGTTCAAGATTTAGATTGATTAGAGGATGACACGGTCTATGCCTCATATTGATCAATCTAGATGTCTAGGATAGAAGGACACTTGTCATTATTTTGTGAGTAGTCACAATTGGTAGTCACAAGGTGATGTCGGATCTCGACATTCTTGTAACTTGGGTAGTAATGATGTGTTGCTAGATACCGCTCATTACTTATGCTCCTAAATGGGTTTAGGGCATTGCCAACGTTACAAGAAACTATAGGGTCACACACTTAAGACAATTAGGTGGAGATTAGGTTCATATGATGAACCAAGAGGATTAGATTCATTTGATGAATCAAATTGGATTAAGAGTAATCCTAATTGGGCTAACTTGAGTTCGACTCAAGTTGATTCATGTGTTAAATGAGTTTAATTTAGATTTTGACTAATTGAATCAATTTAATTTAATGAATTAGATTCATTATATTAAGTTGGCTCGAATCAAATGGTTGGATTAGATCCACCATGGTAGAGATGGAGTCAAGTTTGACTTGACTTGAGAAGGAAAACCAAAGGTCAATTTTGACTTGACCTTTTTGCCACCTCATTGGTGAGTTGGCATTAGGTGGACCAATAATGATGTTCCACATCATCATGGGTGCCACCTCATGGAAGTAACAAAGTCACTCTCTTAATGGTTTCATATTAATTGCAATTAATGCAATTAATGTGATTTTATGGTTTCATATTAATTGCAATTAATGCAATTAATGTGAATTTTGAAATGTGGCCGGCCACTTGGTTTTTGGGTGAGAAATTCATTTTTCATTCACGTGTGTGCATCTTCCTCCTTCTCCCTCTCACGCTCTCCCTCTCCCTCTCCTCCCTTGGCCGAACCACATAGGTGCTAGCACACCTTGGTTTTTGGTCATCTCCATCTAGTGTGTCCGTGTGGATACTTCTAGAGGACCGGCGCTTGACGGTCTTGAGATCCGGCATCATTTGGACGAGCGGGAACGCGAAGGGCATCGCATCAAGGGTAAACACTTTTTCCACATAGATCTAAGTAGTAGATCAGTTTTTGAACTCGTACAAGAAATAGTTTTTCGATTTTTTTTATACGAATCTTTGCACGGATCTACGGCTTTGGGTCCTTCGGGGTTTCCGCGACGCGAAAAAGCGGTTTTCGCGGCTCGAAGAACCCAACAGTCACAAGGTGATGTTGGATCTCAACATTCTTGTAACTTGGGTAGTAATGATGTATTGCTAGATACCGCTCATTACTTATGTTTCTAAATGAGTTTAGGGGCATTGCCAACGTTACAAGAACCTATTGGGCCACACACAAAGAACAAGTGGATCGAGATTAGGTTCATATGATGAACCAAGAGGATTAGATTCATTTGATGAATCAAATTGGATTAAGAGTAATCCTAATTGGGCTAATTGAGTTGGACTCAAATTGATTCATGTGTTCAATGAGTCTAATTTAGATTATGACTCATTGAATCAATTTAATTAAATGAATTAGATTCATTATATTAAATTGGCTTGAATTAAATGGTTGGATTAGATCAACCATGAGAGAGATTAAGTCAAGTTTGACTTGACTTGAGAGGAAGATGAAGAGTCAAGTTTGACTTGACTTTATGCCACCTCATTGGTGAGTTGGCATTAAGTGGACCAATGATGATGCTCCACATCATCATGGTTACTTAAGTGAAGTGCCACCTCATGGGAGTTACCAAGAGTTGTGACTCTTGGTATCCCATGGAGGTTACAAACCACTTAATTAGATGAAAAGAGTTTCATTTTGAATGTGTAACTCTCATTCAAGTGATATTCCTCCTCCTAAGCTCTCTTCTTGCTCCTTCTCTTCTCTTGGTCGTGGGTTTCAAGCAAGGAAGAAGAAAGGAGAGTGAATCTAATCCAAGAAGAATGGTTAGTGAAAGTCACATAGAGATTTCAGAGGAGTGTGTTCTCTTCTTTTCTTTTCTTCTTCTTCCAATCCTACCCGAGAGCCCTAGAGAGTGCTAGCACACTTGTGGTGCTCTCTCCTCCATCCTTGAGTATTAGAGAACACTTCTTGTTCGTGTGGATATCACTAGAGAGTTGTCTACGTTGACAACTTTGAGATCCGGCGTACCGTTGGACGAGCGGGATTTGCGAGGGCACGCTTCAAAGGTATAAAATGTTTTTCCATTGTAGATCTACTGTAGATCATAGTTTGAAACTCGTACTCGTATTTTTTTGAAATCTATCCTTCGCACGAGATCCAGTGGCATGGGTGATTCGGGGTTTCCGCGACGCGAAAAGCGATTTTCGTGGCTCGAAAAATCCAACAGTGGTATCAGAGCCACATGCGAAGCTTGTACGAGTTTAGTTTTTGTTTTTATGACAAAAATTCAGTTCTGTGATATTCTATAATTTTATGGTTTTTAGAGTTTTTATGGGTATTTTTCTCGTAGAAGCGAAGCACAAGTGTTTCGGCACTTGTAGGCTTCGACTACCGAGAAGAATTTATCAAAACGGCAAAGGTTCGCCCCAAAAATTTTTGGGACAGCGGGCTAAGGCGCTCTTGGATCGCTTAGGAGCAACTCGCGATGGTTAGATCACGGGTAGGGGTACTGCCCCTAACCCCGCAAGGGGATTTGCTCCGCGATTGCACTCGAAATCGCTAATCGGGACCGACGAAAAAATTTCCTCATAAAATTTGTAAAATTATAAAAAACATTACAGAAAATTATAGAAATATATAATTTTAAATTATATATTAATTTTGTGATAGTCATGGCCCAAACGACCCAAATTGGATTTGGAAATGTGTTGTAATTCATAATACGGCCTGCGTGCCGTTATGTGATGTGCGTGTTGTATTTATTTTATTTTTATTTTTATTTTCACGGCCTGCGCTACGTGCCTTTCTCTTATATTCTGGTTGTAAATTAGATTTAGACTTGAATGTAACTCGAGTTTCAAAATTGTAATGTAATTTTGAAGCGGTGGAAGGTCCACACGAGACGGAGTTATGAGGAGGGCGCGAGCAACACAAGGTGGTCAAAGGAAGAAGCTTGAGAAGCTGTTGACCTTAGGTTGACCATCCGATCTTCTCATTGGCTTGAGAAGGTCGTAGTAGGGCCATGACACAATCACAAAATAATTTAATTAATTACTTATATGTATGTGATGCATGTTTAATTAAGTAGTTAATTAGTGCCTAGCGATTAGATTAGATCTAAATCGTGCACATGATGTTCCCTTCGATTAGATTAGATCTATCGAGTATATGATACGCATCATCATTTAGATTAGATCTAAATCACGTCAACTCGTAATGACGTCGAACACGAACATCTTCTCTCTGCGTTCTGTCCTTAAGAAGGACAAGCTCAACGGAGCAAATTTCCTGGACTGGTACAGGAATCTGAGAATAGTTCTCACTCAGGAACGTAAAATGTACGCTCTGGAGAAGCCCATTCCGGAGGCTCCTCCTGCCACTGCCACGCGAGCAGACCGTGATGCTTACAAGAAGCATCAAGATGACGCATTAGATGTGTCCTGTGTTATGCTCGCGACCATGAACTCTGAGCTTTAGAAGCAACATGAGTTGATGGGTGCTTACGATATGGTTGAACATCTTTGTCACCTATATCAAGGACAAGCAAGGCACTGGAAGAGGAACTCCAAAGAATACCTTGAAGATCTTAAAAAGAAGAGAAATAAGATTTCTACTGTAACGACCCAACTCCTGGGTACTAAGCTGTGAGCCGGATCGCTACATTAACTACTGAAACTACTGTGTTGTACTGTGCGGAAACTGGGTAAAATAAAATTTTACTAAGCTACTGTAATTGCCTCTGTTAACACTGTGAGAGTGAGATTTCATATTCAACTACCCTCTAGATATTCATAGCTATGCTGGGGAGGTGAAACTGAAGCTTTGGATCGGTCCGTGGAACGATCCACTGGCGCCATCGCAACATCGGCCGGATCGGTTCCGATCGATTCAGCTGCTCACCGATCGGTCGGGAGACCGATCACAGATCACCGATCGGTCACCGACCGATCGGTCACCGTTTCGTCCCGAACTCTGTTCGCGGACGGATCGGCTACCGACCGATCCAGGAGATACTGAGGCTACTATATTCATCTCGGATCGGCTCACCGACCGATCCGAGGAGGATGGCATCGGATCGGTCTGGCCGACCGATCCAGTGCCGATAGTCCGATACGAAATCAGAATTTCTGATTTCCAGCACTGATTCGTACCAAAAATCGCATACAAAAGTTCTAGATACATGAAAAGCACTCTAACATGTAAATTCTAACATTCTAAACATGATAAACTAAACAAGACATAGTTTACTAAGCTGTAACACCTAGTAACAAGACTAAGTCATAAAACTAGGTATTTTAAGTACTAAAACTGAAATAAAAGCGTATAGATCCCAAGGATCTTTATTCCAAACTCCTTGCACACACACATCATCATAGCATCGCCCTCCAGCCTCCGCTAGTCAACTTTTCTTTTACCGGTATCTGCAGTATAAGAAAAGTAGCATCTGTAAGCTAAGAAGCTTAGTAAGAAACCATCTACCTCACAAAAACATGCAACGATGCGATTATGCTTTTAAAACATGCTGTTTGAAAACTGATCTGAGCATGGCAACATGGCATGGCATATAAAAGCATAAACTGGAACTGAAAGATGTATAGCATATAAATTGAACATGCTTTAAACTGAACATGGCACACTTATAAACTGAGTATGAAACTGAACTAGTCATGCATATATCTAAACCTGTACATGAACTCAAATCATGTAAACTGAACCTGAACTGAACTGAAATCTAAATTAGTGTTCTCATCACTAGTTTCAAATTTTAAAATCATACATATAATAGATGAAAATACTAAACATGCTGTTGGGCCCTGCCAACTGTACTTACTGTGCGCGCATCCCTACGAGACCCGGGATTGCAAGTTCCGAATCCAGAAGGGTTACTAGGTTATCTGAACCTAGGGACGACTGTGGGAGTCCAGCCCATGGATATCTGATCCAAGTACAGTGCCAACTGAATAAAAGTAAAATACTGAATACTGTTTTATTTTACTTTGCTGTTCTAGGTTATCTGAACCTAGAGCTAGGTTATCTGAACCTAGGGCTACTGTGAGAGTCCACCCAATGGATATCTGATCCATAAAGCTGTAATAACTGATAATAAACTGAGTAAAACTTTTCTAATACATTTTACATGCTGTTAGGACGCCTACCGGTGCATCCTTCTGAACTGGGCATTCTACCGAGTGCTTAGTGTGCACTAAAAACACACCCTAAAACTGAGAACTGTAAAACTACTGAACTAACGCCAAAACTAACAAGCGAGAGCAATTATACTGCAGGTGAGGGGTTTCTTACCTCGTACGCTAATTTTCTTACAATTCCTTTCGCTAGAAATTCCGGTGGAGACAATTTCTCGACGATTCGCTCGCGTCTATGCGTTCCTCTCGCGGAGGGGAACGTTCTCGTGTCGGAGTCGTCGCCGGAGAGTGCTCTTAGGGCCCTAGGGAGGGAACCCTAGGTGTTCCCTTGTGGTTGTCGCCGAGAGAAGGAGAAAGAAGAGGAAGTGGAGTGAGGGCTTCGGTGAAGAGAGAATTGCCGAACCAACTTCTCAAATAAACCAAACCCTCTTTAAGTTTTTTAATTTATATTAAGTGGTTTAATGAACCCAACTCTAATATAAATATATTTGGTTCTCCTTTCTTTCAGCACGGCCCTGCTGGGTTCACTGGTTTCTAACCTTATCCGCAAACCATAGGTCTCGGGTTCGATTTCCGCCTAAGCTATTTTGCGGTTCTAATTATTTTTGCTACTTCCGCTACTCGGAAAATTCCGGAAAAATATCTAAAAATTCCAGAAAAATCATAGGATATTTCTAAAATAAATTCGGGAATTTTCGGGCTTTACAATCCCCCATACCTTATAAAAAGTTCGTCCCCGAACTTAAAACAATTCTGGGTACTTCTGTCTCCCATACGCCTCACTCTTCTGCTGTGTGATTTTGCCAAACGACTTTGACTAATGGTACTTCCTTATTCCATTTCTTTATCGCTCGGTCTATTATCCGAATAGGCCGATCATAGCCGAGATCATCACGACTGCACTAACCAAGGCTCAATCACCGGTGGCGCCGAATATGCTTCTTGATGGAGACATGAAATACGTTAGGACAAATGACATCTCCCGAGGCGCCTCTAGCTCATATGCTACCTTGCCCACTCTCTTCGTGATAAGGTATGGTCCCACATATCCGGGAGCTAACTTGCCCTTCTTCCCAAAACGCATGACTCCTTCATGGGAGCTACTCGAGGAAAACTGATCCCCAATCGAAAACTCTAGGGTCTCATCGTATCCGTGATAGCTCTTCTCGACTACTGTGTGCCTCTATCCTCCGCGACCGTATGGCTGCTGTGGTATCTGCTACTAGATTTGTCTGAAGCTCTAGTTCCTTCTGTTCACCACTCTCATACCAGCAGATTGGTGATCTGCACCTCCGCCCATAGAGTGCCTTATAAGGTGCCATGCCGATAGTGGCCTGATAACTGTTGTTGTATGCAAATTCTGCTAGACTTAGATATTTGCACCAACTTCCCTTGAAATCTAGGGCACAAGCCCGGAGCATATCTTCGAGTACCTGATTTACTCGCTCCGTCTGACCATCTGTCTGAGGATGGAAAGCTGTGCTGAATTTTAACTAGGTGCCCATAGCTGACTGTACACACTTCCAGAAGTGTGAAATAAATCTGCTGTCTCTGTCTGATATAATGGTTCGTGGGACTCCATGCAGCCTGACAATCTCTTTGAGATACAACTGAGCTAGCTGCTCCATGGAATAGGATATTCTGATAGCTAAGAAGTGGGCTGATTTAGTCAACCTGTCGACTATTACCCAGATGGCATCAAAACCATTCGTGGTTCTGGGTAATCCCACTATGAAGTCAATAGAGATATCCTCCCACTTCCATTCTGGAATCTGAATCGGCTGCAGAACTCCTCCTGGTCGCTGATGTTCTGCCTTAACCCTCGACAGTTAGATGATGTCGACGATCTGGGCGATATCTCGCTCATCCTGTGCCACCAAAATCGCTTTTAGATCTTGATACATTTGGTGGAACCAGATGACGATGGGAGTCCTATGAGCCTCGTCTAGAATCTTTGTAGTTCCTCCCGATCCGGAACACAAAGTCGCCACCACAAAGACACTACCCCACTCGCGACACTCGAACTCTCCACTTTCCGATTCTCGCTAACCTTGCTTGATTTTCTGGATTTCGTGATCCTCTCCTGAGCTGTCTGGATATCATCAAGCAAGGTAGATGCTAAGGACATAGTGGAAAGCTGCCCGACTATAAGCTCGAGACTAAAGGTTGTAATCTCCTTCCTTAGGGGTGGTGACATAGCTGCTAAAGATAATAAGGTAGCACTGGACTTCCTGCTGAGTGCGTCTGCTACCTTATTAGCTTTCCCTGGATGGTAGAGGATATCTATGTCATAATCCTTGACCAGCTCTAACCATCTGCGCTGTCGCATATTCAGATCCTTCTGAGTAAAGAAATACTTCAGACTTTGATGATCTGTATATACTCTTCCCTGAGCTCCGTACAAATAATGTCTCCAAATCTTGAGAGCGAACACCACTGCTGCAAGCTCAAGGTCGTGAGTAGGATAGTTCCTCTCATAATCCTTGAGTTGTCTGGAGGCATAAGCGATCACCTTGCCTCGCCGACAGCACTGCTCCTAATCCCAATTTAGAGGCGCCACCGTAGATGTCGAAGCCGTGTTTTCTCGTATAGCTAAAATAGAGCACCGTCAACTGCTTTTAGTTCATTGAAACTGCTTCTCATGATCCTCCGTCCACCGAAATTTCTTGTTCTTCCCGTGAGAGCGGGAGGCTATCTGGAGAAGTCCTCTACGAATTTCCTGTAGTAGCTCGCTAATCCCGTAAAGCTTCGATTTCACCGGCCTCGGGTCTCTTCCAGCATTTATCGCTTCTATCTTGTTGGGATCTACCATAACACCATCCTTGGAGATGATGTGACCTGAAGGCTACTGTCCACCCAAAATTCACATTTCGTGAATTTGGCGTACAACTGTTCTCCTGAAGGATCTGCAAACTGTTTCAGATGCTCTACATGGTCCTCCCGAGTGCCTGAATAGATAAGAATGTCATCGATGAACACGATGAAAACTTGTCTAAGTATTCTCTGAATACTCTGTTCATGAGGTCCATGAAAGTAGCTGGAGCATTTGTCACGCCGAAAGGCATGACTACGAACTCATAATGTCCGTATCTGGTCCTGAAAGTCGTTTTAGGTATATCACCTTTCTTGACTCTAACCTGGTGATATCCCGATCCGAGGTCAATTTTAGAGAACACCGTGGCTCCTTTAGTGGTCAAACAGGTCATCTATCCCGGGGAGAGGGTACTGCTTTTAATTGTGACATGGTTCAAGGCACGGTAGTCTCATAGACACATGCTTCCATCCTTCTTCTTCACGAACAAGACCGGGCTCCCATGGTGAGTGACTAGGGCGATGAAAACCTTGTCAAGAAGCTCTCAGAATTGCTCCCAAGTTCCTTGATTCACTGGAGCCATGCGGATGGTGCCTTGAAATTAGATTTGTGCCGGAATGAGCTCATCTCAAATTCAATCTCCCGTGCTAAGCCCGGTAGCTCTTCAGGGAAGACTCTGGGTAGTCACAAACGACTCGCACCTCTGATAGCTGTGGGTTCTTGTCTTGGCCGGTGTTGACTACATTTGCTAAAAATCCCATGCATCCCGAATCCATTAGCTGTTGTGCTTTCAGTCTTGAGAGAAACTTCGGCTTTTCTCTTTGGTTTTCCTATGAACTCAAATCAGACTTCGCTTAGGTCGAATATGACCTTTCGCTTATGGCACTCTATGAAGTGCCGATCCATCGTAAAATCCATTCCAAAATGACATCGTAGTCATCATTTCTAGCACTATCGATCACCAAAAGTTCCCCTCGCTATAATGACCGCACCGCCCGAGCCCGTAGATGCCGTAATGTCTCCCGAGGTAGTGTTGTCGAAACCGACTATTGAGTACCTCCGAGGTGTTTAATTTCTCAAGAAATGCCCCGATACATAAGAGTGGGTGCCCCAGATCGAATAAGACAGCATTATGTCAGAAATACCGATCCGACTGTGACAACCGCCGAGGCATTTGCTACGCCCTCTCGGCCGTGAGAAAATCTCGCATTTGGGATAGCCTGGGGCTTCTAATCCCGATCGATGGACCATCTAAGGCAAGATACATCCGTGTAGTTGCACCGCTGAGCTCCATATTTACCGAGGTCGAGGAAGACCGTTTGTTCTGACCGCTTAGCCATGTGCCCTTCCTCGCCCACATTCAAAACAACCTCGCGTACCCTTGCGGCAAACTCCTGGATGATGTTTCCCACAAGTAGCACACTTGGGATGTCTGGAATGTTTTCCACCTGGTCCTCACTGCTTGCCTTGCGTTTCCCTTCCAATTGGAGCTATGTCCCTGTTGTTTCTGCTGAGTACCGAGCTAGTTTGTCCCTTGGGCTCTGTGGAAACCTGCTTCTGCTGGGTGATCTGTGCCGATAGTGCTCGGTGATCGAGCACTACTCACTAGCTCCTCCGTGGTTTGTGGCCTATGAACGCCACCACCACATTCATTGCGATCTCGTCCGAGCATCTTCAAGATCAAGCGACTCGCTCCTTCTCCGAGCCGACTAGTTCGACACAGACAACTCGTTGAATTTCTTCACGCCTCCGAATCGATAGGTTGCCTCGACGAATTCAGAACTCGCCATAGTGTCGGTCGTGACTTACATGTGAAAGAATTCCTCGAAGAACTCTTTCTCGAAGTTGGCCCATGTCATCTAGTTTACTAGCCACTTCGATTTAATCCGCTCCCACCACATGCGTGCATCTCCGTTAAATGTAGGAGGCACACTTCACCTTTCGCTACGCCGCCTAGAAGCTCCATCGTGCTTTCCAAGGTTTTAAACCATGTCCGAGCATCCCATGGTTCGCCGGTGCCCGAGAAGTTCTCGAGCTTAATTCTCCGCCATCGATAAGGTAAGCTTCTCTTTGCCTCGCCATCGGGGCCACTGACCGCAGCCGAGCCGGTACTACCTCGTGATTACCGGAGTCGTGAGGTTCAGATCGAGTGACTAGGGAGTAGTCTCGTTAGCCTTTAAGGAGGCTATCTCCGTCACGATCGCCTAACCATCTGCGTAGTGAGCCACTAGTGTCAGAAGGTCCGGGGAGGCACCGAACCGCCCGCCTCATGGGGCTCACCACGATGCTTAGCCGGACGCCTCGTACCATTTTCTAAATAGCAGAGAACACATATATATAACTAGGCTATCGTGTTATAGTTAACTACTGGTAACATGTTAAATACTATCACTGTAAACATGAATTAATTAACTACCAACATGAGAGCAAACATGAAAGCACATATAACTGATATGAAAGCTGAAACAAAATTGAGTGAGAGATGTTCTTACTTGGAAGCTGTAGGCACAATGCTGATGTGTGTGTAGGAAATAAGGAACTTGCTCTGATACCACTCTGTAACGACCCAACTCCTGGGTACTAAGCTGTGAACCGGATCGCTACATTAACTACTGAAACTACTGTGTTGTACTGTGCGAAAACTGGGTAAAATAAAATTTTACTAAGCTACTGTAATTGCCTCTGTTAACACTGTGAGAGTGAGATTTCATATTCAACTACCCTCTAGATATTCATAGCTATGCTGGGGAGGTGAAACTGAAGCTTTGGATTGGTCCGTGGAACGATCCACTGGCGCCCACGCGAACACTGGCTGGATCGGTCTGCCGATCGATCCAGCTGCTCACTGATCGGTCGGGAGACCGATCAGTGGCATCACTGATCGGTCAGCTGACCGATCAGTGGCATCTGGTTTCATCCCGAACTCTCTGTTCACGGACGGATCGGTCGGCTGACCGATCCAAGGAGATACAGTAGGCTACTATATCCATCTAGATCGGTCGGTTGACCGATCCAGGAGGAGGAATGGCACTGGATCGGTCTGCTGACCAATCCAGGTGCTGATAGTCTGATATGAAATCAGAATTTCTGATTTCCAGCACTGATTCGTGCCAAAAATCGCATACAAAAGTTCTAGATACATGAAAAGCACTCTAACATGTAAATTCTAACATTCTAAACGTGATAAACTAAACAAGACATAGTTTACTAAGCTGTAACACCTAGTAACAAGACTAAGTCATAAAACTAGGTATTTTAAGTACTAAAACTGAAATAAAAGCGTATAGATCCCAAGGATCTTTATTCCAAACTCCTTGCACACACACATCATCATAGCATCGCCCTCCAGCCTCCGCTAGTCAACTTTTCTTTTACCGGTATCTGCAGTATAAGAAAAGTAGCATCTGTAAGCTAAGAAGCTTAGTAAGAAACCATCTACCTCACAAAAACATGCAACGATGCGATTATGCTTTTAAAACATGCTGTTTGAAAACTGATCTGAGCATGGCAACATGGCATGGCATATAAAAGCATAAACTGGAACTGAAAGATGTATAGCATATAAATTGAACTAAACATGGCACACTTATAAACCGAGTATGAAATGAACTAGTCATGCATATATCTAAACCTGTACATGAACTCAAATCATGTAAATGAACTGAACTGAACTGAAATCTAAATTAGTGTTCTCATCACTAGTTTCAAATTTTAAAATCATACATATAATAGATGAAAATACTAAACATCGTTAGCCGCCAACAGATTTATCATACAAGATCCCTACGAGACCCGGATTGCAAGTTCAATCCGTAAGGGTTACTAGGTTATCTCGAACGACGACTATGGGAGTCCAGCCCATGGATATCTGATCCAAGTACAGTGCCAACTGAATAAAAGTAAAATACTGAATACTGTTTTATTTTACTTTGCTGTTCTAGGTTATCTGAACCTAGAGACTACTGTGGGAGCCCACCCAATGGATATCTGATCCATATAGCTGTAATAACTGGTAATAAGCTGAATAAAATGTTTCTAATACATTTTACATGCTGTTAGGACGCCTACTGGTGCATCCTTCTGAACTGGGCATTCTACCGAATGCTTGGTGTGCACTAAAAGCACACTCTAAAACTGAAAACTGTAGAACTACTGAACTAACGCCAAAACTAACAAGCGAGAGCAATTATACTGCAGGTGAGGGGTTTCTTACCTCAATCGTAGATGACATTCTCGACGATTCGCTCACGTCTTCGCGTTCCTCTCGCGGAGGGGAACATTCTCGTGTCGGAGTCGTCGCCGGAGAGTGCTCTTAGGGCCCTAGGGAGGGAACCCTAGGTGTTCCCTTGTGGTTGGCGCCGAGAGAAGGAGAAAGAAGAGGAAGTGGCGTGAGGGCTTCGGTGAAGAGAGAATTGCCGAACCAACTTCTCAAATAAACCAAACCCTCTTTAAGTTTTTTAATTTATATTAAGTGGTTTAATGAACCCAACTCTAATATAAATATATTTGGTTCTCCTTTCTTTCAGCACGGTTTCTAACCTTATCCGCAAACCATAGGTCTCGGGTTCGATTCCCGCCTAAGCTATTTTGCGGTTCTAATTATTTTTGCTACTTCCGCTACTCGGAAAATTCCGGAAAAATATCTAAAAATTCCATAAAAATCATAGGATATTTATAAAATAAATTGGGGAATTTTCGGGCTTTACATCTACTTCAGATATACATGTTATAGAAGTCAACCTCTCTATTTCTTCATCGTGGGTATTAGATACCGGATGTGCTTCGCACATTTGTACTAATGTACAAGCGCTGCGGAATAGCAGAGCATTGACGAAGGGTGAGATACACCTACGAGTAGACAATGGAGCACGGGTTGCTGCTATTGCTGTAGGAACTTACCATCTATCTCTTCCCTCTGGGCTTGTACTAGAATTAGATGATTGTTGTTATGTGCCTACCTTGACTAAGAACATAATTTCAGTTTCTTGTTTGGACAAGAAAGAATTTTAGTTTATAATAAAGAACATATGTTGTTCCGTCTATTTAAACGATATGTTCTATTGTAGTGCACCTCTGATAAACGGACTCTATATTCTAGATCTTGAGAGCCCTATTTATAACATAAATACCAAGAGGTTCAAGTCAAATGACATGAACCAAACCTACCTCTGGCACTGTCGCTTAGGTCATATAAATGACATGCGCTTATCCCGGCTCCATAAGGATGGTTTGTTGGACTCATTTGATTTTGAATCATATGAGATATGCGAGTCATGCCTATGAGGCAAGATGACCAAGACTCCCTTTAGAGGGCATAGCGAGAGAGAAACTGATTTGTTAGGACTCATACATAGTGATGTATGTGGCCCTTTCAATGTTGCTGCTAGAGGCAGTTATAGATACTTCATCATATTTACTGATGACTTCAGTAGATATGATTATGTGTACTTGATAACACATAAGTTTGAATCCTTTGAAAAGTTCAAAGAATTCAAGAATGAAGTACAGAACCAGCTTGGCAAGAGTATTAAGATACTTCGATCCGATCGAGGTGGAGAATACCTTAGCCATGAGTTCCGTGACTATCTAGCTGAGTGTGGGATTCTATCCCAACTCACTCCTCCTGGAACACCACAGTGGAATGGTGTATCCGAAAGGAGGAATCGTACTCTATTAGATATGGTACGATCTATGATGAGTCACACAGATCTTCCGACATTCCTTTGGGGCTATGCTCTAGACACGGCAGCTTCTATACTCAACCGAGTTCCATCCAAGGTCGTGATAAAGACACCATATAGGATATGGACTGGGAGAGATGCCCAGGTGTCTTTCTTGAGGATTTGAGGTTGTGAGGCTTACGTTCGACGTCAAGTCCCAGACAAATTAGGGCCCAAATCTGACAAGTGCTACTTTATTGTATATCCCAAGGAAACTAAGGGATATTACTTCTACGTTCCAGTCAGCACAAGGTAGTTGTGGCAAAGACTGAGGTCTTTCTAGAAAGGGACTTTGTTTCTAGAAAGACTAGTGGGAGCGCGTTCGATCTTGAAGATGTTCAAGATGCAAAGAATAGCAATGATGCCTCGATGAAAATTGAACTAGAACCACAAAGTGTTGTGGATGATGTTGTTCCACAAGGAGTTGAGGAACAATAACCAGTTCAAGAAGACATACCTCTTCGCAGGTCTGATAGGGTACGTCATCAGCCTGAGAGATACTCATTTCTCTTGTCTAACCATAATGACATTGTGCTCATAGAGGATGAGCCTACCACCTATCAGGAAGCTGTGATGAGACCAGATTCCGAGAAATGGCTAGAAGCCATGAGATCCGAAATGGAATCCATGTACACCAACCAAGTATGGACTTTGGTTGATCCACCTGAAGGGGTAAAACCCATTGGGTGTAAGTGGGTCTTTAAGAGAAAGACTGACATGGATGGACTTATCTATAAGGGTCACTTGGTAGCTAAAGGTTTCAAGCGATGTTTAACCATTGGTCACTTGGAACTTTGGTATTGACTATGATAAAACCTTCTACCATGACTATGAGATATGGCAGATGGATGTCAAAACCGCGTTTCGAATGGAAACCTGCTCGAGGATGTGTACATGACACAACCCGAGGGTTTTGTAGATCCACACCATACTAGCAGAGTATGCAGTGCATAGGTCCATTTATGGACTAAAGCAATCTTCTCGGAGCCGGAATCTTCGATTCGATGATGCAATCAAACAGTTTGGTTTCATTAAGAACGAAGATGAGCCTTGTGTCTACAAGAAGGTTGTAAGGGACATAGTTGTCTTCCTCATATTGTATGTGGATGACATACTACTCATTGGAAAGGATATCTGTCAAGACTTGGCTAGGGAGTTGCTTCTCAATGAAGGACTTAGGTGAGGCATCCCGCATTCTAGGGATACAGATCTATAGAGATAGATCTAAGAGATTGCTCGGCCTAAGTCGAGTACATACATTGACAAGGTACTCTGCAGAACTCCAAGAAGGGATTTCCGCCGATGTCACATGGCATGAGTCTTTCGAAGACTCAAGGTCCCTCTTCTAGAGAGGAGAGAGACCGCATGGATCACTTATGCCTCACCCATAGGATCGATCATACGCCATGCTTATGTACTCGACCGATGTCTCGTATGCTTTGAGCATGACGAGCGATACCGATCCGGTGAAAGTCATCGATAGCGGTCAAGAATATTCTTAAGTACTTAAGAAGGACTAAAGAATATTTCTTGATATATGGAGGCAATGATGAGCTAGTCATAAAGGGTTACTGTGATGCTAGCGACCAGGATGACTATAGATCACGATCGGGGTTCGTGTTTTGCATTAATGGTGGTCTTGTGAGTGGAAGAGTTTGAAGAAGGACACGATGGCTGATTCTACGACAGAGGTTGAGTATATTCTTCATCGAGGCAGCAAAGGAGGCGGTTTCGCAAGTTCATCATCGAACTTGGGAGGTTCTAGCATCACGACCCTATTGAACTCTATTGTGACAACAATGGAGCTATAGCACAGGCGAAGGAACCTCACTCACACCAGCGGACCAAACACATACTACGGCGCTTCCATCTCATTCGAGAGATCATCGAGAGAGGAGATCTGAAGATTTGCAGAGTATCTACAGAGGCTAACATCGCAGATCCCTTGACCAAGGCTTTGGCACAGAGGAAGCATGATGGCCACACTAGGTCATTTAGGCTTAGAGCCTACACTGATTGGCACTAGTGCTAGTGGGAGATTGTTAGCTAGAGCCCTAGAGCCAATCATTTGATGATTGTATTTTGGACTTGTTGTATCATATTCTATATAAATAAAGGAATTTGGTTTTTTTGGTTATTATATTTACTTGTGTTCTTAAGTTTAGGCTTCTGAAAAGGAATGTGCACCTTGGTGATATGGATAGTACCATCTACCCTTTTAAGCCATAGTTAACCAGAATCTCAGAACTGGGGTATTACATGACGTCCAAGAAGAGGATTGGAATACGATAGAAGATCAAGAGGTCTTTAGCTATGAAGAAAGGTACAACTAGTTCTTTAATTCCGCTGCGTAATTAGTTTGGTTTTCTTCATATCGATTTTGAATACCAACACAAGAGGTCAGCGATCTTGTACTTCGATCAAGGTGTGCTTTGATCCGTCAAGAACTTGCTTGATTGATCAAACACATGTCTGATCGAACATACGGGTTGTTAGGAAAAGTTCTGTACTTGTACAATTTTTGTATAGGAAAATTTAAACATAATGGAATTCGGGTGCCTTCATAACCCTGAGTGACCGAAAAGGTAGTAAAAATGACTAACGACTCTCTTACACCACAAGGGAGACAATGGTAATTATCATGTATATAGTGCAATAATGAACATGATGTAAATAATCATGATACAGATACAGATACATGCAATAGCTACATGATCATAGGTACATCCAGTACATTATATATCTATCACCTAAGTGTATAGGTATGAATCAATCCAACATGTGTCTACTAAGCAAAAAATAAGGTACAAAGTAACACCTATCATACACCCCACTCAAGTCGTTACACTACAACAAATAGCTAGTCAAACAAATTAACTCCTATAGTACATACCATAAACATGTACACACTATACTCATATAAACAATCAACATGGTATCTCCTATAATATATATCATACATGTGTATACTATACAAAGTATAGATAACCAAAGTTAAGACTATATAAGCAATAATTCGAACATCTCTAAGGTCAATAAGGTAAGTATCAAGTATGGATAAATACTAGTAGATTTAAGGTAAAGCGACTTAATCCATCATTTAAAAATAATGCATTAAGGTCAATAAATTATTCAGGTCAAGGAAGAAGTACCCACCTTAAATATAACTCGTGTTAGAAATAACCTCCATGTCAAGCTACTCATCACAAATTAGGATCCTTCATCACATGTGTAATTCAGCTAATTACAAATATCACAAATAGCTAAATCACATTCTGAAATAAATAGCTAACCCCAAATCATTAGTTAACCTTGGTTAATTTCCCTTATTGGTCAATTCAGATCTAACCCAATCCTAGTTTAATCAATCCAAGTGATTAGATTAAATTAGATCCTATCTAACCTATAATTCAATCAAATTAGATTAAATAATCAACCAACAATTAACCAACACACACTTAGGATTAGGTTTAAGAATGAATCACCTCCCCAAAACTCACCTAAATCTATAAGTGATAAGCCTAAAATCTATATTAAATGTCAAAAATAGGCTTATCAAATTAACAATTTAATATTTCACTGAACCCCTTAATTTCACAATAATGTTGTAGTAACGAGCCTAGGATCGCTCTCGAGGAATCAACTAATATGATGTAATCTAGGATTGTCTTTTTATTCCTATTTTTGAGGTTTTCGATATAAAAAATGGAGTTGGGGGTTTTAAAACTTTGAATATAAATCTACAAAGAAAAACACAGTAATAAAGAAATTAATCTAAAGCATAACTAAAACCCTATGTATGTGCCAACAATCAAACCTTAACACATTGTCACTCCTACATTGAGATTAAATCATTGACACACTCTTAAACTAAGGAATGAAATACAAGATGCAAATAAATCTGATCTACAACACCAATTAAAACCCTAGCTTGAATTTAAACTCTAAACAATTAACCAAGTATCAAATAAAACTTAAACTAAGCTTTAACAAGGTAATGAAATACTAAATTACTTGCTAAAATCATAACAAACATCAAATGAATCTGTTCTAAGCTGTAAAAATAATAACTAAACGAAATAAACCCTAGCCGATCCAACTCACAACCAATCTCACCAAACTTCACACTCTTGCAGTCACACAAGAGTGCCAAAGTCGAGACCACCCAACTTTGGACCTCAGTGGAGCATCTAAGCTGCGTCTCAATTCAAGGAGTGCTCAACAACGCCGACGGACCACCCCCGGTGAGCTAAGAACATCCCGGAACCCATAAATGCCGAAAATCTGGAAATCTGGTCTCTGGATCTGATGGGAAGCTGTGGAACGCGGATGAACGTCATATGGAGTTCAGCAACGCCGGAGGACCACCTCCAAATGTTGCTGATGGAAATCGGAGCTCAGATTTGGAAGAACACCTCCAAATCTGAGGTGAACAGGGAGATGCCGAGATAAGAATTCCACCAGAGAGAACATCCTCCAATGGCTCCAGAAGATCGGGATGATGCCGCCGAGATGCTCACTACCGAGATTGAAGCTCGGGAGAGTGATTGGAGAAGGAAAGGGGCCGAAATCCGGAAGATTACCGCGAGGACGAGGCTGCTACGCGCTGTGGAGTCGACGAAGAAGCTGGGTACTGTAGCTTCTCATTTAAATCAGATCTGGATCTGAAATGGACGGTTGAGATGATTCCAGGCTAAATCAACGGTGAAAAGTCATCCAAAATCTGATCTGAAGGTACTGAAGTTGATCTAGGGTCTGGATCTACCCTCCCGTAGGTCGGATCGATCAGATCATCACTGGATGGCCCAGATCCGCCTAGTCTTCAATAAACGGTCCAGATTAAGTCGGGCTGGATCAATAGCTAGATGAACTCAGATCTGCATCAAAACTTCTGAATCTTCATCAATGGCTCAGATCTGCTCTCCATTAAGATGGATCGGCCAGATCTTCAATGGATGGTCCAGATCTGTCCTATTCTTGATGAACGGCCCATAATGCTCAATGGCTAGATCTTCTCGTTTGAACTCCGATTTGAGTCCAATTTCGGTCCAAATAGATTCAAATCTAAGATCCTTTGATGCTTACAAAATAAGAATCAAATATTAGCATCAAATAACACCAAAAATACAATAATTTACAATTAGGTCCAAAATAGATACAATGCACAAAATATGATGTAACCATGATTTTAACCTATGAAATCAACATCAAACCATGCATATATGAATCAAAATAATGCAGTAAAATCATGGTTATCAAATCCCCCACACTTAGTCTTGAACGTCCCGTGCAAGTAAAGAAAACTAAAAATCATCTCCATAGAAAATTCCCTAGCAATACCTAAAAGATAGTAAAAAGAATTTAACTAAGACCATCTAAAGATCATAAACAATCATGAATACAATCCAAACAATAATCAGTAGGTATGGTAGTTTCAATCCAATTGAAAAATTTTAGCAAGTTGCATCTCACAAGGGATTTACCTAATCTATCTCTCACACTCAAGCATGTGTATAAGTGGAGCTCACTCAACGCAACTCACAACATTTCACTACCATAAGCTTGCTTATTTTCTAATTCTCCACCACTATAAACATAGCATACATGAATCAAAAGGATTTCATCAACAAGAATTGAAATGAAATCAAAAAGAACAAGTTAAGTGGATGAAATAGGCAAGAGAAAAGTATTCAATGAAAAAAATGAGAAGATGAGAGTATTGGAGGAGTATACTTGATGAGTTGACCAATTTGATGTGTAAAGAGATGAATATCATTTGCTGTTACCAATTCAAAATATCAAGCTAACCTCCCCTTCAATTTGATGGCAAACAAAGAATCTTGATACTCTATCTTCCACTTGATACTCTCTTGATGTGCCAAAAATTTTTTTTTTTCACTGTTTTTCCACTTGTTTCCATCACTTGAAACTAAAATAATCTCACATCAATTAATGAAGAACTTCCTCCCCCACACTTAAACTTGGCCGTCTCGGACAATAAAACTCTATCCAATCCAAGTTAATACCTCTAGCCAATTTTTTTCTTCATGTTGCAGATTCTCTACTTTTCTCTCTGTATCTGTCTTTGGCAAATTCAATAAGGATATGCCATTAATCACCAGCAGCAGTTTTAATCACAAAATTCAGCATCAATCAATCACAACCCCATAATCAGCAATTAAAATATATTTGTGCAACTCACAAAAATTTCAGAAATCAGTAATTTAGGATTTCAACAGCAACAGATCTTGTAACTGATCAATGAAACAGAACAACAGCAACAAGCAATTCAATCCACTGCAGCAACAATAGTTCAGGTGGTATAATCTGTAGCTCCAATCTGTTATAATCTATGAAATGTTGCTCCAATCTGCAGCTTCAAAATAAAGTTCGACATCAGCTATCAGTATTACCTTTCAGAGAATATTTTGGCCCAGCTATCAGCTTCAGAACTCAAATCTATAATTCAACCAAAAATATTTTAGAGCATCAATTGATCCAACAACTTCTATCTCTAGCTACAAGAATTTAAGCTGCCTAAATCAGAAAATCAAATTCTAATCAGCTAGCTTAAAAAAAAAAAAAACCGAGATGATTCCCTGAACTGCTGCAAAACAAAGATGAATGTACTGGACTAAGTTTCAGCACTACAGAATTGTGATGATTTCAGCTTGAGTTATGAAAAACTCAAGTCGTAATAGCCTCCCAATTGGCACTGTTGACGGTCATGCACAATATTAACATTTGGCACTGAACATGTACTTATAGGTATTGGTTTCATTCTGTATTCAGCAAATCATACAACAAATCAGTTCCATTGAATTTGCATCCATCCATGATCCACTTCGATTCCTTAATGATCAGAAACTTGTAACAAGAATTAGCATGCATCATACTACAATTGATATATTCATTCATAAATATCATCTAGCATTGAATTAATAGAACTAGAGTTCAGTTAATGTCCCAGACAGAAATAATATGAAGATGTTGCAGCCGAAGGAGCAGAAACACATGTACATTGAATTCAGTTTCATTCAACTTTACTGATTTTGTTTATAATTCAGTTTAAAACTTAGAACTTTAATGAAACTCAATCTCAAGTCATCAAGAGCTCTGGAAATTGAACTGGCCAATGATCAGAAATTGCAAATTGAATCTCCCAAGTGTACTTGGTTCTCAACTTGATACACTTCCTTATGCTCAGAAACTTTTGGCACCCATATAAATAGAAATGATCTATGCTGTAATTGAGTTGTAGTTTCTGCACTTCAAAATTCAAAGCCTTAGTGATTTGATTCTGAATTCTTTGGGGTCTCATGCTCTTGTGCTAGCACTTTATCACTGCAGTTATGATCCAACTCCAATCACTAATGTTTCTCATTTAGTGCAGTAATCACAAGAAGTTGAATTCTAACCATAATGATAAAAAAAACAGCACTATTACTAATTGACACAAAAACAGATTTTGCAACAGGTCAATTCCAGAATTCAGCAACTCCTTAATTCCTTTCAACTATCAACTGAAACTTTACATTTCAGCACAGAGACAATTTCAGCTTCAGCATTTTTTTTGTTCTGAATATTCAGTTGCTGCAATTCCTTTCTTTTCTTTGTCTCCTGCATTACTTGCGTGTTGCATTCACCTCTATTCAGTTTCCAGAAAACAGTTTCAAAAATCTGCATTCTGTCTTGTTGCTCTTACTTCAGAATTTCAGCAATGAACTAATCTTCTGAGATGCCCATTTACAACAATTAGACTCCCCAACACCCTTTAAAATCCCAAAGCAAGATCTCCATTCAAAATGTTGCATAATCATGAATTCTAAATGCTGATTCAATATCACTTAACTACTGTATTTCACAAATCACCATCCAATTTCAGCTAAAGTTCAAAGCCTTTAAGTTGCCTAAAGCAATTCAGAAATTCAGATTCCTTTTTATAGATGATTCTTTCACACTTTCAACCTATCACAGATTAAAAACTTTCAGAATCTGGATTCTGCAGATTTCTATTGATTGTACACTTCTGCATTTAAATCTTTGTGCTCTGGTTTCTTCATACAAATCTTTGCACGTGATTTCAGAAACTAATTACACAACAAGCAAATGTAATATAGCTGGCCAAATCAGAATTTTCAACAATCTGCAGATCTTGTCAGCTTAAGAAACTGATATAAGTTTAAGATTTAAAGCAATGACATACTCTTCACAAATGCACCAAATCAGTAACTACCAAATCTCCATTTCAAAGTCCAGTAGCTCAGAACAGGGTTCAAAGTTATCTTAGCTTGAGAAATGAATATCAATTTCCTGCAATTGTGTTCTTCTTTCTTTCTTTATTTCTAATTTTGCAGATTCGAATTCCATTGTTGGTGCTCTTGCTCCAAAATTCCAGCATCAAAATGCAGAAATCTAATTCTCTGATTTTTTTTTTCTTCAATCCAACATCTAACTCTTTTTGATACTTCATTGACCAATCCATTTCTTCAAATTTCGTTCAGTTTAATCAGTCATGCCATTCAGAAAATTAAGATTGAGGATAAAAGTTCAATAGAATTTCAAGATCTTCTTGACAGAACTGAATCCGATTTTTTTTTTTTTAAACTTTCATTCATAGATAATCCTTACACTTTCTTTTGCAACAGTCCAGAAGTAGAATACAGTTCAACACATCCTGCTTCTTACATTTCTCCTTGAAAGCAAATGGATTTGAGAAATCAAGAGCTTCACTTAAATTTCTTCTGATTAAAGATTTGCAAGAAAACTTGGCACAAACTAGAGTAGCTTCTGTATCTGATTAAAGAACAGAAATCAGAATAGAAATCAAAACTGATTTTGGCATAAACAGAACTCTGTTTCAGCTAGATAAAATCCAAATCTGATTAACTTTTACTGAAATCCAGCTCCACAGAATTGGTAAGACGGTATCTTCAGCAGCTACGAAACTTTTAGAATCCAAGTTATTTCTGTAATTCTTAAGTTACAACTGATTTCTTTTGTTCCAGATTCCAGTTTCCATATTAACAGTTTCCAGTTTCAGCATTTCAGAAATATGCTTTTTATCCACTCTTTTTCAAAAACTTACTGATTTCAGCAACTCTCTAACAGTCTACTCTATTAAATCAACTTTAAATTTTTATCCATTCTATTCAAATTTCTAGCATGTCAACCACTAATTCTGCAGCTTCAAATCTTCTAATTTCATATACTTTATGCTTCTTGTTTCTGCAGAATTCAGTTTGAAAAGGCATGGAGTGAAATAATAAACCATTTGTTACTGAAATGAATAGAGTTTCACTTGAGATTTTGCTGATTTAAGGACTGCTACTAAGATTTTGGTACAAACTTGATACATCATAGTCAAGTTTCAGCAGCTATATTTACTTCCAGTTTCACTTCCTGTTTAAACTGTGGATCATTGATACCTTTTGTTCCCTTCCAAAATTTATTCCTCACACAAGAATGAAGAATTAAATTCAGCTATCTCACAGCCCAGATCTCTTCCAAAGCAAATCAATACTAACTCAATCAACCCAACTCAACAACTTTCAGATAGAAATCTGTATTTAAAATTGGCACAATCCATGTGTGTTTCAGAAATCTGATTTCAGCACAGATTTCAGATATAGACTAAGCTGCAGAATTTGAAGAGAGCTTCACTGTTCGAGTGGATTAAATCCTTCCTTCACATAAAGAAATCAAAGTGCACCAAGAATTCCACCAACCAAATCTAAAGCAAAGAAAATGAATCAATCCCCATAGACCATTGCAAAATCTCTGATACTTCCAATAATTTATCTTCGCATCATCTCTCCCCCACACTCAAAACCTTGTCCATCTTACAAAATCTAACTCATCAAGTATTCAACCAAAGCACTCGACAAGCAAAGATTATCAAGAATTAAAATGCTAGACGAGAATGTATAAAGAAAATTGTGAGGAAAGGAATTGGAAAGTATGAAGGGGAACAAAATTGACAAAATCCTCAATTTCCATGCACACAAATGCTATTATGACTTTGAAAAGAAGCAAAGCAAGTTTTAGAGTTTAATTTGCTATGAGTGCATGCCACACAAGAGAAAATAATAATGTATAGACTTAAAGTGGACCTCACTAGGTATTTACATGCAATCTAGCTTCATCAATCAAATTGGAATTCACTACCATTTTAACCAATACCATGTAAGAAAAGCATCCAATCATGCCAAGTGACCTAAAATTGATGGTCAAATTTAAGAGACTTTTACCATCTTAAAAGTATCACTAAACAATTCATGGAGACTTTTATTCAAATTGAAATTGCTATGTATGCTAAACAAAATGGAAAGTATGAAAATAAAATGCAAATGCAAAGTATGGAACTAAAGAACGTATAAAGAATTTATTAGAGAAAAACTAAACACAGAGCATGAATTAAAATGCAAAAGAAAGCGAAATTAGAACCAATTCCCCTTTCATTCCCGGTGGTTGAAGAAGGTTTAGAAGGAGAAACCACCCCGGAAGTGGAGTAATCATGGTTCCACTTAAATTCTTCTTATTAATCCTTTTTCCCTTCAAAATTCTCTCCGAAGGTCTAAGTCGGTTCAGTTTAAGCACCCACTCCGGAAGCTTAAATTCTCCTACACAATCAATAAAACAAAACACCTCCCACACACATGTGGGGTAAAAAGAAAATAGGAGAATATTAGTGTGGGCTAAA
Organism: Zingiber officinale; assembly: GCF_018446385.1. NCBI lineage: Eukaryota > Viridiplantae > Streptophyta > Magnoliopsida > Zingiberales > Zingiberaceae > Zingiber > Zingiber officinale. The sequence goes on along the minus strand of NC_056006.1, from coordinate 54,232,005 downwards.
GATATTTCAAGAATTGAATCACAACTAATAAAATCAATGAATGGTACCTCTATTAAATTTTCTGAAAAATTACACAAAATACTCACCTTGTTATCTTGAAAGGTACCTAGAGTGGTGATTGTTACCTCTTTTCCACCAAGAAAATGCTTAGACTCTAGTTCTGGTAAATGTACATCTTTATGTAGTGATTCCTGGGTGCTTGGCTCCATAGCACAAGTCCCTACACTTACATCTTCAATTCTTGGTGATTCTTGAGGTAATGCTTTCAGTAAGTATTCCCCTACACATAAATTATCTTCTGCAACAAGACCTGCATCATTCACATCATCTAAAGCAACACTATTAGTAGAATCAGAAATCTGAACCACTACATCATCACAAATAAAACTAGAAAATTGTTGTGAAGAAATAGAAGTAGTGTCAGGCCTGACAAGAGCTCCACAATCCATCTCCTCACTGGCATTTTGTGATTGTAACTGGTTAATGGATGATGCAATCTGATCCAATTGACTCTGAATATTCTGTATCCTTGCAAATTGTTGCTCTTGATGCTCTCTCATTTGTTGCATAATATCATTGACTTCCCACATTGATTCTTCAATTTGTTCTTGTGCATCCTCATACCTATTCCGCTGCTCCATAGGTAGGTAGCACTGAGTCTAAGGCTGATAGTAATAACTCTGACTCCAATCTCCAAAATACGGATAAAATGGATCCATGGTCAAATAGAATTTCCTGTTCTTACACAACAACTAGCAAATAAAATCAGAAGACTCATGAACAAATAAAATCAACACATGAATATATAATCATGAAAGCAATCAAAACAACAATCCTAAAATTACCAAACATTGCATATTTTAAAGTGTTCCCCGGCAACGGCGCCAAAATTTGATAAGCCTAAAATCTATATTAAATGTCACAAATAGGCTTATCAAATTAACAATTTAATATTTCACTAAACCCCTTAATTTCACAATAATGTTGTAGTAACGAGCCCAAGATCGCTCTCGAGGAATCAACTAATATGATGTAATCTAGGATTGTCTTTTTATTCCTATTTTTGGGGTTTTCGATATAAAAAATGGGGTTGGGGGTTTTAAAGCTTTGAATATAAATCTACAAAGGAAAACACAGTAGTAAAGAAATTAATCTAAAGCATAACTAAAACCCTATGTATGTGCCAACAATCAAACCTTAACGCATTGTCACTTCTACATTGAGATTAAATCATTGACACACTCTTAAACTATGGAATGAAATACAAGATGCAAATAAATCTAATCTACAACACCAATTAAAACCCTAGCTTGAATTTAAAATCTAAACAATTAACCAAGCATCAAATAAAACTTAAACTAAGCTTTAACAAGGTAATGAAATACTAAATTACTTGCTAAAATCATAACAAACATCAAATGAATCTGTTCTAAGCTGTAAAAATAATAAAAACCCTAACCGATCCAACTCACAACCAATCTCACCAAACTTCACACTCTTACCGTCACACAAGAGTGTCAAAGTCGAGACCACCCAACTTTGGACCTCAGTGGAGCATCTAAGCTGCGTCTCAATTCAAGGAGTGCTCAACAACGCCGACGGACCACCCCCCGGCGAGCTAAGAACATCCCGGAACCCATAAATGCTGAAAATCTGGATATCTGGTCTCTGGATCTGATGGGAAGCTGTGGAACGCGGATGAACGTCAGATGTAGTTCAGCAACGCCGGAGGACCACCTCCAAATGTTGCTGATGGAAATCGGAGCTCAGATTTGGAAGAACACCTCCAAATCTGAGGTGAACAGGGAGATGCCGTGATAAGAATTCCACCTGAGAGAACACCCTCCAATGGCTCCAGAAGATCGGGATGATGCCGCCGAGATGCTCACTACCGAGATTGAAGCTCGGGAGAGTGATTGGAGAAGGAAAGGGGCCGAAATTCGGAAGATTGCCGCGAGGACGAGGCTGCTGGGCGCTGTGGAGTCGACGAAGAAGCTGGGTACTGTAGCTTTTCATTTAAATCAGATCTGGATCTGGAATGGATGGTTGAGATGATTCCGGGCTAAATCAACAGTGAAAAGTCATCCAAAATCTGATCTGAAGGTACTGATGTTGATCTAGGGTCTGGATCTACCCTCCCGTAGGTCGGATCGATCAGATCATCACTGGATGGCCCAGATCCGCCTAGTCTTCAATAAACGGTCCAGATTAAGTCGGGCTGGATCAATAGCTAGATGAACTCAGATCTGCATCAAAACTTCTGAATATTCATCAATGGCTCAGATCTGCTCTCCATTAAGTTGGATCGGCCAGATCTTCAACGGATGATCCAGATCTGTCCTATTCTTAATGAACGGCCCATAATGCTCAATGGCTAGATCTTCTCGTTTGAACTCCGATTTAAGTCCAATTTCGGTCCAAATAGATCCAAATCTAAGATCCTTTGATTCCTACAAAATAAGAATCAAATATTAGTATCAAATAACACCAAAAATACAATAATTTGCCATTAGGTCAAAAATAGATACAATGCACAAAATATGATGTAACCATGATTTTAACCTATGAAATCAACATCAAACCATGCATATATGAATCAAAATAATGCAGTAAAATCATGATTATCAATAAGCTTCACTATTGACTCATAGCCGAAGGTGCTTCTATCGAAAATTATTGCCGGAGCATGGTGAAGTTGTTGTCCACCAAATTAGATACCCCTAATTAGCCCCGAGTATTTTTCAATCACTCAAATGATCTGCTAAGATAGATTGACTGCTTTGAGTGTGGTAGCAAGGAAGCACTATGATTGGTAAAAAGGGTTTGAGAGTGTGAGGGTTTGCTGTAGTTTTGTCTAGCTGCTTGTAGTGCCGACTATGGCTTAGGATTATCACCTGTGGTCATAGTACAACTCCGGTGAGGGAGACAGAGTAGCGATGGAAGGGGGAATAGGGATCTACCGACCTTGACCCCTAGTGTGGAAACTACAATTGCTTTGAGTTGGTCTGCAAGCGAGAGGGTTGACACAATGTATTCAAAGATGGAATAAGGATCATTGGCCCGTACTTGTGGCGAGTGGCTCAGCATTATGGCTCACAACAATCGGAAGAAGAGAAGAATCGGCTGAAGGTTGATGCCGACATTGCTAGTATGATCCCTCGTGGAGATCTGATGGTGGATCTGCACTGACGATGGAAAGGGGAGGAGGGAAAGGTCGGTGCTGAGATGAAGAGATGAGAATTGTTATCTGGTGAGGAATTAGGGGTTTGGAGAAACCTTTATACCAATACCTAGGTTTAATTAATTAAACCCTAAATTAATTCTTCAATAAACTCCCAATGATTATTCAAAGCAGACTTTCTCCTACACCAATAGATTCATCCAGTAAAAATGTGACATACAGACTCTATTTAAATCTCAATGTTTTAAAAAAATTCTCATAAAATTGTATAAGTTTATGTCTCCAATAACACTTATTATTATTGTAGTGTCCACACCACTTAATTAATTAAGGAGATTTATTGGATTAATTTTAATTTAATTAGAATTCATATTTAATTAAGAATTTTTAAATTTAAATAGATGAATTTAGTTACGATTAAATAAGTTAACTTATAATTATGGAATTTGGATTAATCATATGAAAAAATAATATGATATATTATATATAATTTAAAATATATAATTAAGCAAGAATAAAAAAAATACAAGACTAATATTTTATGTAACGTGTAATGTATGTAGAAATAAAGTATAAATAATATATATAATTTAAACTCTATAATTTAAATACGAAAAAGAAAAAAATATATAAAATTAATATATTATGTAGGTACCGTGTAATATATATTGTGTAAATAATGATTAAAATACTATAATACTATAATATGTGAATTATATATCTATATTATATATATATGGATACCCATATAAAATTATATTAAATTGACAACTTAGTGTTCATAAAAAAAATCTATATAACCATGGATTTATATAGGAAATTTGATTCATATAAATAATATAGGAAATATAAAGTATATAGCATAAATAATGGAAATAGGAAAATGGATAGATATAGGAGATTTGATTCAATATCAAATTAATGACTTATATAAATAATATATTTTCTATATAATATAAATTTAATGGAACGTGTATATTTAGAAAACTATAATATGTTAATTATTATGTATACATGATATATATATATAATTTGATTCAATATCAAATTCATGACTTAGTATTAAAAAATATTACCATGTACATGTGATATATACATCGATATATATAAATATGAAATTAGTATACGGATATAAATATGTATGAAATTAATGCAATTAATGACTTAGTATATAAAAGGAAATAAAAGTCCTAACCTCTCTCTTCTATTTAAACCTTACCCTCAAAAGCCTCACCTTGGATGATCTCACCGGCCCTAAGAAGGTTCCCCATTCCCTTTTTGTTTCTCCACCGGTGCTAGAGCTTCAAGGGAAGACAAGGAGTTAGGAGCTAAATACTTAAGGTATGTTCCTTAACTTGTAATGCTCTAGTTAGTTTCTATAGTCGTGTGAATTTTGGGAACCATAAATTGAGGTGTGATGCTTTAGTTTAAGTTTTTTCTTAAAGATTTTAAAGGTTTGTAAAAATGGAAGATTTTAGATTCAATAGATTTCTATGTTCTTTTTGGTTTTAAGAAGTTGATGCCATGGTTTAGGTTCCTTCTTCATCTCTATTTGGAAATTATAAAATTGTTTATTCTTCTAATGAATTTTAGGACTTGTAAGTTTTGGATGTTTATGGAACCCTATGTCCTTTTGTGTTTTAAGAAGATGATACCATGATTTAGGTTCCTTCCTCACCTCTACATGGAAGTTAGAGAATTATTTATGTTCCCATTAAATTCAGAACTTGTAGGTTTCGGATCCATAAGGGTTGTTCTAAAATTCAATTTTAGTGGTTATATAGTTATCATGATGTTGGACTACAAGTTGCTTCATGTTTTACTAATTGTTTAACCTTAAAAGTTAGAGAAATTTGCATGCTCAATTTATAGCGTAGAGCTTCTATGTTTTAGATTCTTTAAAGCTTGGGTTTAAATTCTATTTTAGAGGGTTAGTTGTCATGATGGTGCACTTCGAGTCGCTTCATGTTTTTGTTAGGATGTTTACTATAAGCCTAGCTTTTGTATGAACATCTATTTTGAAATATTTTAAAATGAGAATCACTTTCACAACATCAAAAACCCTCATAGACATCGGTGGAACAACAATAGTTTTAAGCAAAAACCGATGTCTTTGAGTATTTTACACCGATTTTTTCCAAAATCGGTGTCTATGAGCGCAGATTTTCGCTCATAGACATCAGTTTTTTAGGTGATGTCTATGAGCGCCTTTTTTTTCGTTAATAGACACCGATTTTTACAGCGGTTTTCAAAATCTGATGTCTATGATTAAATAAAATAATTTAATTTTTCCACCCATACTTAGCCGAAATTTGCAATACTTCATTCTTCCCTCCAAACCTAAACCTATGTCGCGCCGTCCACCCATACTTAGCCCTAAACCTATATCGTCGCTACGACACCACCACTTTCCTCCGGCCATCTCTCTCAGCCCCTCATCTCCCTCTTCTCCTTCTAGCGTACCTGCCTCTCCCGATCAGGATCAAAACCACCTGCTCCGGTCCTAAGCAAAACCGCAGCATAAATGATAGATGCAATTTCCCCCTTCGAAGAGCACACCAGCCTTCCCGTCGGTGACCCTCTACACGATCCCACTGTACATGTGGAAAGGGTTCTTTGGGGATCACGATCATCCCGGGCAGGAAAAGGGGAAGCTCGGGGAGCTTCGGCTTCGCCCGCGCCAGCAACACCGCGATGCTCTCCTCGCCGCCCGCCCTTGCCTTTGCCTCGGAAGGAGAGGGGTTCCGCTGGATGAAGTCTTTGAGGCCCTTTTCGCCCGCCTGGGAAGATTGAGGGAGAAGATTGAGGCCCTGTGGAAATGTGAAAACCCTAATCCCCTCCTTACATCTACACTCTTACCTGTTGTAGTTCTTTGATCTGATGTTGGTTTTGTTTGCCTTTTCACTATTGTGGTCGTCGCTGGGAGATTTGAGTGGATCGGTTGATATGTGTAGGGTTTACTCGATCGATTTGTTTTCTTTGCAAATCTACGCCCGTAGATCGGTTTGGTTCCTGCCTTTTAGTGGCTGTCTGCGAGACCACCTTCGAACTCCGATTATATCAATCTCCTGGGTCTACAAAATCTGCACTCCGCCAAAATCGAACCTTTCCTCTCTGAGATACCATCGTTGTACCAATCTCTGGGTTCTACACTTTCAATTTGTTAGGAGGAGGCAACAAATCGCAAACAGAGTCGAAGAGAAATGAGAGGAGGGTTACTGAAAATCGAGCCTAAGGAGCTCAAGTTCGTCTGTAAGTCTACATTTCCCTTTTCTCCTCCTCGATCAATCGATCCATGTTTTATGTGTTTTTCGTGGTTTGCTTTCTTTCTGGACGGTGTGAGGTTGGAGTCGTGTATGATCTTAAACTTGCTTAATGGTTCGCATTTGGTCTTCGAAACAGTCTAAGTCCTACATTTCCCTTTTTTTATGATCATGCATGATGGTTGTGGATTGTTTTGTTTGGCTTCTTGGGTGGACTGTTTGATCGCAAGGAATTCAGTTAGTTTTCTAACAATTTTTTTGTTGGTTGTGGATCGAGCAGTTGAGTTGAAGAAGTAGAGCTCGTGTTCCCTAGAACTAATTAACAAGACAAATCAGTACCTTGCCTTTATGGTATTTCTTTTCTCCTTTTTATTGCATTATTACTTACATCTGTGTCATTTATTGATTTAAGTTACTGGTTTGATCAAATCTGGATTTCTTATATAGCTGTTTGGGTTTTGTAATCTAACTAATCAAGCTACTTGTCATTGCTTGAAGGTTTCTGATAATCAGGCACAAAAGATGTTTGGCAACAGATGGACAGAGATTGCAAAGGTTGTATCAGGAAGGTATTTCAACCAAACTTCTTTATTTAGTATTTACTAATAAGCCATCCGCTGTGATGGGTGGACAGGTTGTATAAATATGATTTGTATTTGCTTTACAACATAACAGATAACGCTGTAAAGAACCGCTTCTCCACCCTCTGCAAGAAAAGGGCAAAATTTGAGGCTTCATCCAAGGAGAATAGTGTTCCATCTTTGGACCCAAGCAATAAGAAGGTTCTTGTTGAAGAACCATCTATAGCAATACTAATAGGGGAACCATCGACATCAAATAAGCAGATGGGGTAGATGAATTCACTGTGAACTAAACCACCAAGAAAAAGTTTAATTATTTATTTTTCTTTTTAGTATTTCATTTGCAAGATAGGTATCACATCTCTCTTCTCAAAGAGACAATTGAAGCACATAGGAGATCTCTTGGGGAACATGGTCCAGCTCAACATCTGCAAAGGCCACCTCTATTAGAAGTTCAAAACTTTGACACAGTTAATCAGTCATCAGGTAATATGAGAGGCTATACATATGATGGTAAACCACTATCAATTTGGTTTATCTTCTTTTTGTGAAAAGATTTGTTGATGCCTTCTGCTTCCCCCTAAGCCCTCGCCTTTTCCTAATGACTAAGCAGCTTCCAATAAGGTTAGTCAAGCAACTTTCCTTGGGAGAGATGACCCAAAACTAACTGCCTTGTTGCAACAAGCTGAATTGCTGACTACCCTTTCCAAGAAGGTTAATGTAGAAAATACCAACCAAAGTCTTGATGAGGCTTGGAAGGTGCTAATTTTGTCAGCGCAAATGATTTATATTCAATTTGCATGAAATGTTAACCTAACTTCTATTTCATTGGTGTTGTGAATCTTTGGAAACTTTGAACCATTAGGAGCTTCAAGAGTACTTGATTCAAACTGAACATAGTGGGCTACTAAGAAAAAGAATTGCTAATTTTGTAATCAGGTATCTAATCAAGCTACCTGTCATTGCTTGAAGCTTCAAGAGTATTTTTCTCTTGTAAATATTCAATGTTTTCATGACCTCACATTGATGGTTCTAATTGGAGTGGATCATAGTTCCTATAATTTGATTCAACATATGCTAGTTCCATGTCTCGTTTATGCATGAGTGACTGGTTTCACTCATTTGGTTTATGTTAGCTACATCTATCTTGTTTGGTTCAGTCTTGATCAGTTCCTAATCGTTTCTTCCATAAGTAATCTCATGAATTTATGCATACCAGTGCATTTCAACTCTATGTTAGGGTTTTGATTTACTGGAACCACATTTCAACTCTAAATTAAACTTACCTTTTTCAACTCAAGAAATTCTATAGCCTCATGTGCCTGGTTGGTAACTTGTGTTTATCATATGTTGATGAATGGCCTAAAAACCACTTCTATTTCTACCTTGAGATATGCTGATAGTTTGTTGGGTTTTGATCAGGTTGTTGAAGTACCAAATGTCAGTTGGGATGATATTGGTGGGCTGGAAAATGTCAAGAGGGAACTGCAAGAGGCATTTGAAGGTGAAAAGTGGTGAGATTAGGGAAATGAAAGGTGCAAGAAGAATGAAGCAGTATAGCAAGTTGAACAGATTCTGATTCTCATAATTTAATGCCCCCATCGGGTTTGCCTCCGTCGGCCTCTCGAACGACGAGATCCGTCTGGAGGATGAGAGCCCTCTCATTGCCGAGGACAACGGCGCCCCCATTAACAGCGTGGCGGAGTATGAGAGGCCGAAGAAGGTTTTGATTTTGATGAGTGATACTGGTGGTGGGCATCGCCCTGGACATTTAATCAATTACCGAGAAGCTACAATTTTTTGGTAAAGCATGGTGCTTTGTGGAAAATGACGTACTATGGTACCGCACCTCGCTTGGTGCACCAACCACATTTTGCGGCAACTTCAACGTTTATTGCTCGGTTAGAATGTTTCCTTGTTTTTATCTTTCCGACACCTTGTTTTTATTTTTTTTCAACATTAAAATAGTGTTGGATAACTTCTAGATGTGTGTGTTGGGAAAATTGGATATTCTTATGAATTAGTATCAATGTTCCTTAAATAGTTTAGCTGTAAGTTTATCTTTCACTTTGGCTTAAAACGATGAATTCCAATATTATCTTATCCTCAATCTCTTTCTTTGTGTTGGCTAACATGAGTTCTTATCCATATTGCAGAGAGAAGTGAAAATATTCTACTTGTTGACCTTCTCTCTGATTGTTTCACACAAACCTGAGAATAAATAGTTTGATGCGGTTTTTGACTACTGAAAATGGATATACCCTTTAATTCAGTGAGAAATGTTGGATCAGAGTGAATCATCAACTTATATTTGTAGTTAAGATCTTCTCAGAGACATTTTTTAGTCTGTTTATCTCTATTATTTGGCACAATCAAAAGCCACAATCACTAAACACTAGGAAGAATTGTGTGCCTTGGTCAGTGATGGTGCAAAAAAGAGGATCATTATCATTATCATGCCTAGTAATTTCAATTAAAGTCCATGATGCTTTTATCCTAGGCGTATGAGGTAATCAGTGAAACTATATGGAAGTGGTTTTTTTTCAATTAAAGAACTAGAACTATAGACTTGTCCTCTGCTCATTTTACTTTCTTAATTTGAGAGCAAATCAGGAGAACCCTATTTAAATTTAAATAGATATCTCGTTTCATCATCGAGTGGATAGATGCATAAATCTTTATGGTATTTTGCAGGTAAAGATCACTTGCATGTTTCTCAGTTTGGTGGAGAATAAGGTAAACCTTTCCAATAAAGGATCCAGAAGATTATTTTTTACTTACTGGGGTACTCCTCAATTTTCATCAGTACAACATGAATGTATTCCACAAGCTATTCTGGGAATGGATGTTATTTGTCAAGCAAAGTCTGGAATGGGTAAAACGGCGGTTTTTGTACTTTCTACTCTTCAGTAAATTGAGCCAACAGCAGGCCAAGTTGCTGCACTTGTGATGTGTCATACAAGAGAATTGGCCTTCCAGGTTTGACTTTATTTTTAAAGAATGATTTATGTTGATTTTGGTGGTTCTAGAATTTTGATTCATATTTATATTTGTGCAAATTTTCCATGAGTTTGAGCAATTCAGCACGTACTTACCAGACATCAAGATTGCTTATTGTATACTGTACTTGTTGTCCAGTAACTTATCTTTGAACTATTAATATTATATCGTGATATAGGTTTTACATCATAAATCAAAGAAGACACTGAAGGAGATAACCAAAGATTTATGCCCAGTTGAGACCACTTATAAATATTCAAAGTTTCAGTCATTTAGATTGTCAGTAACAAACTATTTTTTTGGTTTGATTTGGTTTTCAGGTTCTTAGCATACAACAGTTATACAAAATCAGTACTATGTACTGGGATGACAAGTATGGCACGCAGAGTGTTACATCAGAGGTCTGATTTCACTTAGATATGTTCTTAAGTTGCATTCTGTTTATATATATATATATATATATATATATATATCACATGCATAATTTTCATATTCACAATGGAATAGCTAAGTGTGGTATCAACTAAGTTTGTGTGGGGACAAAATAGAGAGCAATTAAGGCACCAAGACGGGGCCAGTCTAGTGACGCAATAATGGTGCGTTTCTAGCATCTAGTAATATTCTTGTTGACATAACCAACTGATGGAAGACAATTGGGAATAAATATATTGGCCTATACCAAGTCTTCCATCTCATAGCTTGCCTTTGGGACAAATGGTATCAACCTTATTTTGCAATGACTTCAAATTGTTCTGTTGCACTTTTAGGTCTTTCCAAGTAATGGCGTAGAGTTTTTTTTTCCTTTTCAATTTTATAGATCATTTCAAGTATGAGACTTGTGATGGCCGAGGGCTCAAATAATTCTTCCAATAATTCTTTCTTGTTAGATGATGATTCCAGGTAGGCCTTAAACTTTTTTCTTCCTCTGTTCTACATATTAGTTACTATAAATTAGATTTACATTCTCCTTTGATGCAGCATTCCATTTTTGGTCGATGTGTTGGAGTGTATACTGAAAGCCTAAGCTTTGTAAACATTCATTATGAATAAAGAATCACATTTGGTCAAATTGTCTACATTTGTTTGTAGTTGTTCAATTAATTTATATTGTAGATAACATAGCATGTGGTGTCATATGCAGAAGATAATGTTATCAGTACCTTATAAATTATAAACAGTAGCTCACGACCAAAATGGAAAGGAACAAACCATTAGAAGGTTATAGTGTAATTAGGTATCAGTTTATCTTAATTGTATAATTACACTAGTACACTTAGAGTGTATTGAGTAGGACCATTTGAGGTCGTTTCTTTTATACTAATTTTATAAAGAAACAAAGACCTCGGTTATTATGGAAGTGTGTGCTCTTAATCCTAATATAATAACAAGCACATATATTTGATATTTATTTCTTTAATTTATCAATGGCTGATATTTAGTTCGATGAATCAATAAGCCCGATAAGTTGGGAAATGGTATCACTTATAGTGTGTGTTGTTGATTATAGAAGGAAACTGTGTCCTAGAGATACTAGGTTGAGAATGTCCCCAAGAGGAGCTCATAAGGATTGTCATGTTAAACCCTGCAGGTGGACTTAGTCCGACATGACGATAAGGTTGAGTGGTACTACTCTTGGACTTAGATATTAATTAAATGAGTTGTCAGTAACTCACTTAATTAGTGGACATTCGATATCTTAAACACAGGGAGACTAACACACTCATAATAAGAAGGAGCCCAAAAATGTAATTTGGGATTGGTGCGGTAGTTCAATGATAGTTCTCTAGTGGAATGAATTATCATTGATAAAATTAAGTTGTGTGTTCGGGGCGAACACGGGATGCTTAATTTTATCGGGAGACCAAAACCAATTTCTCCTCTCGGTCCCTATCGTAGCCTCTTATTTATAGAGTTCTATACCCACCTATACCCACCTTATATACCCACCTATACCCACCAGATAGCCAGCCAATAGGCTAGGGCCGGCCTAGGTATAAAATTGGGTGGCCGGCCCTAGCTTGAACCCAAGCTAGTAGGGCCGGCCAAATTAAATTAAAAAAGAAATTTAATTTTAATTTTTATGTGGAAGATATAATTTAAAGAGAATTAAAATTAAAATATCTCTCTTGTAAAAGATCTACAAAAAATTAAAGAAAGAGATTAAATCTCTTTCATTATTTGTAGATTGGAGAGATGTTTTATTTTTCTCTTTAAAATTATTCACATGTTAATAAAATTAAAATTATAGAAATTTCCTTTTATTAACCATGAAGAGATTTTTAAAGAGAAATTTTATTTTTAAAATTTCCGGAAACAAATAAGGAAAGTTTTAATTGTTGATTGAAACTTGTCCAATTTGCTTCCTCTTGATGTGGCCGGCCATTAGAGTTTATTTGGGAAATTTTATTTTATTTTTCTCAAATAAATCATGTCAAGGAAATTAAGGAAATTTTATTGTAAATAAATTTCCTAATTTGTCTAGGCCAAGGAATATAAAAGAAGGGGTAGGGGTGCCTTCATGAGATACAACAACATCTATTATTCCTCTCCCTCTTTTGTTCCTTGGTGTGGCCGGCCATCCTCTCCCTCTCTTCCTCTTGTGGTGGCCGAACCCTTCTCTTCCATTGGAGCTCTTGTGGTGGCCGGATACTACTCGGAGAAGAAGAAGAAGAAGGAGAGAAAGCTAGCATCTCTTGGAGCTTGGTTAGTATTTTGGTTTTCCTCCTTGGTGAAGTTTTTCCTTTGTGGCCGAACCTTGCTTGGAGGAGAAGAAGGTGGTTGGTGGTTTCTCATCTCGGAAGATCGTTGCCCACACAACGCTCGAGGTTAGAAGAGGAATACGGTAGAAGATCAAGAGGTTTTTCTACAAGGTATAACTAGTAATTTTTCTTTCCGCATCATGCTAGTTATTTATGGAAATAATACCAAATACAAGAGGCTTACGTTCTAGATTTTCGAATATGTTTTTCGATGTTGTGTTCTTTTGTATTTTCTTTTCCCTTGTGATTTGATTGTTCTCTTTGGTTAACCTAAAGTTATTTTAGGAAATTAAATATTAGATTTCTATAAAAGGTTTTGTCTAGTCGGTGGTGGTTGCTCCCATATCCAAGAAGGCCATGTGCCTCGCCACGTCAGTACTGGAAACCAATTATGGAAATTAATATTTAATGGAATTAATAACTTAAGGAGACTTGGGTCGAACGTGTTAAGTTCCGCAGGAGATCCAAGTCAAAACCTAAAAGAACAAATAGATTAAGTTTTGGATCAAACGTGTTAAGTTCCGCTGGCGATCCAAAATTTAATTTAAAAGAACACATGGTAGCTAGGAAAAGGTTCAGACCTTTGTACAAAATTTTTGTACAGTGGAACCTATAGGTTTTCCGAGTAGCAACCAACAATTGGTATCAGAGCTAGGGTTTACCTCTATGTATTTGGTATTTAGTTTAATTATGCACATGTCATACATAATTTAGGCGGGATAATAGTAGGATGTGCTAACTTTGTCGCAGGATCCAACTATTATGGCTTTTAGTTAATTATGTGTGATTGGACCCTTGGACATGTCAAGGGCAATTTATATGTGTGTGCATGATTGTATTAAAATACGGCAGGACTGTATTTAGTTTTATTAGGATTTTATTTTGATCTAGATACATGTACATTCCTTTTATGGAATATAGGATCAAAATGTAAAATTCTATTTATGTCATGGATCGAATCTTGCAAAGCGTGGAACCTTCTAAGGACCAGAGGCGCAGCGGAACTAGGAGCAAGATGGATGCGACAGCTAGACCCGGAGGCGGTGGCCAAATATGGCAGCAGCATGGGATGACAACACACGGAGGACAATTAAGAGATAAAAGCCATAATAGTTGAAAATTAAATTTTCTATTTATTGCTTTTATATTGTGCTGTGTGTGCATGTTAGTTTACAAGTTTAGTAGGATAGCTTAGTTAAAATTCCTCATTTATAAATAACTAAGTGGGAGAGGGATTTTTAAATAAATCCCATGATCTCCATTACTGGTTTGTAAGTGATGCAAACAAGCTTGCGCGTTGGCTCTGAGTGCCTTCCTCCATAACGGATGAGCTTGTTTGTGGATCACTAGAACAGACTTCCATTTTTGGATGACTATAGGAAATTAATTAAGAGCGTGTGATCTTCCCCAACGGAAGGGGCATAATCTTATTAGTGGACTTAGTGTCAAGTAATGGTATACACTTAGACACATCTAATAGTATCCTCCCCAACGGAGTCACTATTATTATTTGTGTGACCAAATAATACCAACTATTAATTTTATTTGTCAAAAAGTTAGGTTGACAAGATAATAAAATTAATGGGTTAAAACCCTCCTTTTACAAATGTTGAATTTGTATACGTCCACACTAACGTGGCATACAAAATTCACGGTGTTTTGAGGTGTTGGTTAATTTAAAATAGTATTGTTTGAGGAATCAATATTATTCTAAATTTAGAGTTCTGACCAAAAGTTATTTGTGATTCTTAGGATGACTTTCAACCCACTGTCCATCATACTTCAACAGAATAGACTTACTGGACCTAATTACATAGATTGGAAAAGGAACCTGGACATTGTTCTTACTGCTGAAAGCTATACATTTGTCTTGTCTGAACCTTGTCTGATGCACCCACTGGTGAATCTACCCAAGAGGAGATTGAATATCATAAGAAATGGGTAAAGGCAGATGAGATGGCGCGGTGTTACATTTTGGCTTCAATGTCAAATGTATTGCAACATCAGCATCAAGATTTACCAACAGCTTATGATATTATGAACAATCTCAAGGAGCTCTTTGGTCATCAGGATAGGGCTTCTAGACAAGAAGCTATGAGAAAGATAATGACAGCCACCATGCAAGAGGGTACTCCTGTAAGGGATCATATCCTAAAGATGATGGCTTATCTGAACGAGATACAGATCCTTGGAGGAGAAATTGATGGGGAAACCCAGATCGATATGATCCTCCAAACGCTACCTAGAAGTTTTGAGCAGTTTCGCCTGAACTATAATATGAATAAAAGGATTTATTCATTAGGGGAACTACTGACAGAACTTCAAGCAGTAGAAGGATTATTTCGTCATAATTCTCAAATTCACTATGCTGAAAATGGTTCTACTTCTAAACTGAAAGGAAAGAAGAAGAAGAAACAAGCTGGCTCAGCAAAGAAAGTGAATAAATCTTAGAGTACGGGATTTAAAGCTGGAGTGAAGAAGCCAAAGGGCAAGTGCTTCATCTGCAAGCAGGCAGGACATTGGAAGGCGGACTGTCCTCGTAGGAACCAAAACAAAGGTATATCTCATGCTCTGGTTGTTGAAACATGTTTAGCGGTGTTATCTACCAGCACCTGGTGTGTAGATACGGGAGCCACTGATCATGTCTGCAATTCCTTGCAGGGGTTCTAGGAAACCCAACGACTATCTGAAGGGGAGATTACCGTCTACATGGGCAATGCTACTAAGGTGGCAGCTGTTGCAGTGGGAGACGTCTACTTGTCTTTTAGTAGAAATAGAAATTTGGTTTTAAGAAATTGTCTTTATGTACCCAGTTTTAGAAAGAATTTAATTTCAGTTTCTAAACTGTTTATAGATGGATATTCAGTTTCTTTCAGTAACGATGTAGTTATTAAAAGAAATAAAGTGATTATCTGTTCTGGTGCATTAGTTGGCAATTTATATATTTTAAATCCAATTTCTTCCACAAAGCAAAACATGGAAATTTATAACTCATCTTCTAATTCTAATAAGAGAAAAGAACCTTCAGAAATGAACCAAGCATATCTTTGGCATCTAAGACTTGGTCATATTAATTTAAGTAGGATTCAGAGGCTTATAGCCGATGGACTTTTGAGTTCATTAGAGTTGGAAAATTTTTCTACTTGTGAATCTTGCTTAGAAGGTAAAATGACCAAGAGGCCGTTCAAGGCCAAGGGGTATAGAGCCAAAGAAGTGTTAGAGTTGGTTCACTCTGATTTGTGTTGTCCTATGTCTGTCCAGGCAAGAGGAGGTTTTGAATATTTTGTCTCTTTCATAGATGATTATTCAAGATATGGATACATTTACCTAATGCGCCGCAAGTCCGAGTGCTTTGACAAGTTCAAAGAATACAAGGCTGATGTGGAGAAACGATTAGGTAAAAGTATCAAGACACTACGATCTGATCGTGGTGGCGAATACCTCTTAGGAGAGTTTAGGAATTACTTATCAGAGGCTGGGATTCAATCCCAATTGTCTGCACCTGGAACACCCCAACAGAATGGTGTAGCAGAACGAAGGAATAGGACTCTTATGGAGATGGTTAGATCGATGATGAGTTATTCAGAATTACCAAATTCGTTTTGGGGATATGCTCTGGAAACAGCAGTATACATTCTGAACTTAGTACCTTCTAAATCAGTTTCTTCTACTCCCATAGAATTATGGAATGGGCGAAAACCCAGTCTAAGACATATTCGGATTTGGGGTAGTCCAGCACATGTGCTGAAACCAGATGCTGATAAGTTAGAATCTCGTACAGAAGTTCGCGTGTTTGTAGGATATCCCAAAGGAACGAAAGGTGGTTTATTTTATAGTCCTAAAGACCGAGAAGGTCATTGTTAGCACCAATGCCCGTTTTAGAAGAAGACTATATAATGGATCACAAGCCCGAGTAAAGTTGTTTTAGAAGAACTTAGAGAGGACATGTCTACTTCAGTAACAGGACAAGATGAAGTACCACAAGAGACCGCAACACGTGTCACACATGATACACAACCACGGTGCCTCGTCGTAGTGGGAGGGTTATGAGGCAACTGAAGATTCATGTTTTGGGAGAGTCTTGGACTTGATCCCTGGTAAACATGAACCCGATCCCGGTCATATGATGAAGCACTCCAAGATATAGATGCAGTATCTTGGCAAAAGGCAATGAATTCAGAAATAGAGTCCATGTACTCTAATAAGGTTTGGGAGCTTGTAGAACCACCTGATGGTGTAAAAGCCGTTGGATGCAAGTGGATCTACAAAAGGAAAAGAGGGACAGACGGGAAGGTAGAAACCTTCAAAGCTAGGCTTGTTGCGAAAGGGTACACTCAGAAAGAGGGAATCGATTATGAGGAGACCTTTTCACCGGTAGCCATGCTTAAGTCTATCCGGATACTCTTATCCATTGCCGCTCATATGGATTATGAGATTTGGCAAATGGATGTCAAGACAGCTTTCCTTAACGGAAGTCTTGAAGAAAACATCCATATAAAGCAACCAGAGGGATTCATTGAAAAAGGCAAAGAGCATCTAGTATGCATGCTGAATCGGTCCATTTATGGATTAAAGCAAGCTTCAAGGTCTTGGAACATCCGGTTTAATGAAGTAATCCAGTCATATGGATTTATTCAAAGTCCGGATGAGTCTTGTGTATATAAGAAGTGTAACGGAAACGTGGTGGTATTTCTTGTACTATACGTAGATGATATTTTGTTAATTGGCAACAATGTCAAGGTATTATCAGACGTAAGGGTATGGTTGTCCAAACAATTTGATATGAAGGACTTAGGAGAATGTGCACACATTCTTGGGATCAAAGTTATAAGGGATCGCAAGAAAAGAATGTTGTGTCTATCCCAAGCTTCATATATAGATACAATCCTTGCTCGTTTTAGCATGCAGGATTCCAAGAAAGGTTTCTTACCTTTTAGACATGGAGTAGCTCTATCTAAAGAGATGTCTCTAAAGACATCAAAGAGATAGAGGACATGAAAGCAGTTCCTTATGCTTGGTGTAGGAAGCCTAATGTATGCAATGCTATATACGAGACCGATATCTGCTTTGCCGTGGGCATGGTCGTGATATCGAGTAACTCTGACAAGGACATTGGATGCGATAAAGCATATATTAAAGTACCCGAGAAGGACTAGAGATTATATGCTAGTTTACCAAGCGACGATCGCTCCACATGGGTTACACGGATTGATTTCCAATCGATAGGGATAATGATAAGTCTACATCAGGCTATGTGTTTACTTTAGGAGGTGGAGCCATTTCATGGAGGAGTGTTAAGCAGAAATGCGTTTCGGACTCAACCATGGAAGCTGAATATGTAGCAGCCTCTGAGGCAGCTAAAGAAGCAGTATGGCTCAGGAACTTTCTAATGGACTTAGATGTGATTCCTGGTTTGCCCAAAATCATCACAATTTATTGTGATAATAGTGGTGCAGTTGCAAACTCGAAGGAACCACGAGCTCATAAGGCAAGTAAACATATAGAGCGCAAGTACCACCTGATACGAGATATTGTGAAGTGAGGAGAAGTTGTCATCGCCAAGATTGCATCAGCGGATAACCTGGCAGATCCTTTCACTAAGGCCCTTCCGGCGAAAGCTTTCGATCGGCATGTGGAGGGAATGAGAATCAGATGTATGGTAGAAGATATGGCAGCTTAGTCATTAGTATAAGTGGGAGATTGTTAGAGTGTATACTGAAAGCCTAAGCTTTGTAAACATTCATTATGAATAAAGAATCACATTTGGTCAAATTGTCTACATTTGTTTGTAGTTGTTCAATTAATTTATATTGTAGATAACATAGCATGTGGTGTCATATGCAGAAGATAATGTTATCAGTACCTTATAAATTATAAACAGTAGCTCACGACCAAAATGGAAAGGAACAAACCATTAGAAGGTCGTAGTGTAATTATGTATCAGTTTATCTTGACTGTATAATTACACTAGTACACTTAGAGTGTATTGAGTAGGACCATTTGAGGTCGTTTCTTTTATACTGATTTTATAAAGAAACAAAGACCTCGGTTATTATGGAAGTGTGTGCTCTTAATCCTAATATAATAACAAGCACATATATTTGATATTTATTTCTTTAATTTATCAATGGGTGATATTTAGTTCGATGAATCAATAAGCCCGATAAGTTGGGAAATGGTATCACTTATAGTGTGTGTTGTTGATTATAGAAGGAAACTGTGTCCTAGAGATACTAGGTTGAGAATGTCCCCAAGAGGAGCTCATAAGGATTGTCATGTTAAACCCTGCAGGTGGACTTAGTCCGACATGACGATAAGGTTGAGTGGTACTACTCTTGGACTTAGATATTAATTAAATGAGTTGTCAGTAACTCACTTAATTAGTGGACATTCGATATCTTAAACACAGGGAGACTAACACACTCATAATAAGAAGGAGCCCAAAAATGTAATTTGGGATTGGTGCGGTAGTTCAATGATAGTTCTCTAGTGGAATGAATTATCATTGATAAAATTAAGTTGTGTGTTCGGGGCGAACACGGGATGCTTAATTTTATCGGGAGACCAAAACCAATTTCTCCTCTCGGTCCCTATCGTAGCCTCTTATTTATAGAGTTCTATACCCACCTATACCCACCTTATATACCCACCCAATAGGGGCCGGCCAAGCTAGCTTGGGAACAAGCTAGGGCCGGCCTAGGTATAAAATTGGGTGGCCGGCCCTAGCTTGAACCCAAGCTAGTAGGGCCGGCCAAATTAAATTAAAAAAGAAATTTAATTTTAATTTTTATGTGGAAGATATAATTTAAAGATAATTAAAATTAAAATATCTCTCTTGTAAAAGATCTACAAAAGATTAAAGAAAGAGATTAAATCTCTTTCCTTATTTGTAGATTGGAGAGATGTTTTATTTTTCTCTTTAAAATTATTCACATGTTAATAAAATTAAAATTATAGAAATTTCCTTTTATTAACCATGAAGAGATTTTTAAAGAGAAATTTTATTTTTAAAATTTCCGGAAACAAATAAGGAAAGTTTTAATTGTTAATTGAAACTTGTCCAATTTGCTTCTTCTTGATGTGGCCGGCCATTAGAGTTTATTTGGGAAATTTTATTTTATTTTTATCAAATAAATCATGTCAAGGAAATTAAGGAAATTTTATTGTAAATAAATTTCCTAATTTGCCTAGGCCAAGGAATATAAAAGAAGGGGTAGGGGTGCCTTCATGAGATACAACAACATCTATTATTCCTCTCCCTCTTTTGTTCCTTGGTGTGGCCGGCCATCCTCTCCCTCTCTTCCTCTTGTGGTGGCCGAACCCTTCTCTTCCATTGGAGCTCTTGTGGTGGCCGGATACTACTCGGAGAAGAAGAAGAAGAAGGAGAGAAAGCTAGCATCTCTTGGAGCTTGGTTAGTATTTTGGTTTTTCTCCTTGGTGAAGTTTTTCCTTTGTGGCTCAACCTTGCTTGGAGGAGAAGAAGGTGGTTGGTGGTTTCTCATCTCGGAAGATCGTTGCCCACACAACGTTCGAGGTTAGAAGAGGAATACGGTAGAAGATCAAGAGGTTTTTCTACAAGGTATAACTAGTAATTTTTCTTTCCGCATCATGCTAGTTATTTATGGAAATAATACCAAATACAAGAGGCTTACGTTCTAGATTTTCGAATATGTTTTTCGATGTTGTGTTCTTTTGTATTTTCTTTTCCCTTGTGATTTGATTGTTCTCTTTGGTTAACCTAAAGTTATTTTAGGAAATTAAATATTAGATTTCTATAAAAGGTTTTGTCTAGTCGGTGGTGGTTGCTCTCATATCCAAGAAGGCCAAGTGCCTCGCCACGTCAGTACTGGAAACCAATTATGGAAATTAATATTTAATGGAATTAATAACTTAAGGAGACTTGGGTCGAACGTGTTAAGTTCCGCAGGAGATCCAAGTCAAAACTAAAAGAACAAATAGATTAAGTTTTGGATCAAACGTGTTAAGTTCCGCAGGCGATCCAAAATTTAATTTAAAAGAACACATGGTAGCTAGGAAAAGGTTCAGACCTTTGTACAAAATTTTTGTACAGTGGAACCTATAAGTTTTCCGAGTAGCAACCAACACGATGATATGTCAAAGTCAATGACAGAAATAGATATAGCAGATATTGATCCACCGCCTTTCCTTTGTCAGAGTTCCGACTTTGCATTTTTGGCACAATGAAAGTAGCAAATGTTACCCTCCTATTTATCCACTGCTAATCCCCCTGTGCCTGTGCATAAATTTCTTCCTTCCATCCTGTCCATATCATCAAGTAAACAGGGTAGTATTATAGCAGATATAATATCATTCTTTTATGATATGATCTACACATGCACATTATAAACAATATACAATAAGCAATCATGATATATGGTGAATTTACTTCTTTACTTATTTCTTATTTTACTTGATGTATTATTGAGCATCCTCATCCATAAATTATAGGCCTTGGAAATTATATACAGTTATATATTGACTATAATATTAGTAATTTGATTATCAAGTTGATCTCATAGTTCTGTTGGTTCTAAAGGAAATTTATTCTTTGTCACTTTTTATACGTACAAGAGTTTTGGATTGTTTAGGGGAGAGAATTACAAGTCAGAAAAGCTCAAGTTCTTTAGTGGATATATACAGTTGTTTGTTTCACCTTTCTTGATCTCAATGCACAACAATCCCTTAGTTTAGGGAGGTAGTACATTTTGTTGAGTTGTTGTTACAAATTAATCCCTTATATTTATGTGATAATTGATGAATGTTTTTTTTTTAAGCATTTCAGTTAGTCATCTTGTTACCTGGTGCCCTTACTGCTTTCTCAACTATGATTTTTGATCTTGGTTTACTAATATATTATTTATGTATTTTTATAGTTTACAAATCTCAAGTACTCTAGAGTTGAAATTGATGAAGTGCGGATCGAGTGGGCTGAATGCAAGCTAGATTACATTTGAAGTGCGGTTCTACCTTGATGTGTTGTTAAAAGAATGTTCTACCTTGATTTTGATATCTATTAGCTAGATTTTGATGTAAAAAGAATGTTTGGGTATTTTATGGATACTGTTGTAAGAAGATTATTTATATAATTTCTGAATATTTGTGTATTTTATGGATATTGTTGAATGAAGAATATTTGTATAATTTTTGAATATTTGTGTATTTTTTTTTATTATTGTCGGTTTTTCATTGTTTCGGAAATCAAATTGTTAAAAAATATCCATATTACATCGGTTTTCCACCGCTGCGAAACCGGTGTTATTAATTAATATTACATCGGTCATTTACCACTGCCAAAAATGGTGTTATTAACATATAATATTACATCGGTTTTACACCGTTGATGAAACGGTGTCGTTAAATGATACTACACCGGTTAATAACCGATTCGAAGACCGGTGTCGTTAAGTGATACTACACCAATTTTAAACCGATGTCTAAAATGGCAGACATTTTACATCGGCTTCATAGACATCGGTCGAAAATGAAATAGACACCGGTGGAAAACCAATGTCTATGAGGGTTTTTGTTGTAGTGTTTGGTCAAATGTTTACATTTTATATTTATATATATGTTGTTGCAGTTGTCCATTTAATTTATATTGTAGATAATATAGTGTGTGGTGCCACACAGAAGATCATGTTATCGGTTCCTCATAAATTATAAATAATAGCTCACAACCAAGATGGATTGGGATAAACCATTGAAATGGTTGTAATGTAATTTGGTATTAGTCTGTCTTGACTATAAAATTACACTAGTATACTATGTGTATTGAGCAAGACCATTTGAGGTTGTTAAATTTATATAGACTAAATAAAAGAACAGAACCTCTAGTATTATGGATGCGCGTCTTCTTAATCCCTATATAATAACAAGCACATATACTTAGTATTTTTTTCTTTAACTTATCAATGGGTGAGATTTATTCGTTAAATCAATACGCTCAATAAGTTGGGAAATAGTACTATTTATATGGTGTGTTTTTTATTATAGAATGAATCTGTGTCCTAATTATTTAGGTTGATGATGTCCCCTTGAGGAACTCATAAGGATTATCATGTAAACCCCGCAGGTGGACTTAGTCCGACATGATAATAAAGTTGAGTAGTACTACTCTTGAATCAGATGTTAATTAATTGAGTTGTCAGTAACTCATTTAATTAACGGACATACGATATCTTAAACACTGGGAGCTTAACACACTCATGATAAGAAGGAACCCATATTATAATATGGGATTGGTGTGGTAGTTCAATAATAACCCTTTAGTGGTAAGGGTTATTATTGATGGACTTGGGTTGGGTGTTCGGGCTAAATACAAGAACCCCAAGCCCATCAGGAGTCCTAAACCAATTTCTCCTCTAGGTCCCTGTTGTACCCTCTATATAAAGCCTCGCATCCACCCATCCATAACTTGGTTTGGTTTAACTTGGTTATAAAAAGGGAGATTTTCTCTAAACAGAATTCTGTTATTTTTCTTTCTTTGTAACCGACGACAAAGGTTATAAAAGAAATAGGTGGTGTAACGACCACCCTTCTTAATACTCTACTACTCTCTAAGAGTGACCGTTACTTAACTACTAACTTTACTTAACCGGTATAATTAAAAACCACGCGAAATCCCTACTGAAAAATTTCAGCAGAGACTCCCCTGTACCAGTGACCATAATCATTAATACATAACATAATATACACAGCCACAAGCGGCTGGAACATTTATCAAACAACCACGAAGATTATAAGACACAACAACTAAAAAAAAATAAACTATTCTAGCAATAACAAGTGAATAAAACTCCAACAGTGGAAAATAACCAAACTAACAATGCGGAATGAAAATATAATCTCAAAAGACATATACCATAAGGTACAACTCAACTATTTCTATCCACTAAACATGAAAACTCAAAACTTCCCAGGTCTCTCCATAGTCCTGGCATCACACATCGTTCGTACACCTCCTTGTCACCTTCCTTTCTATATCTTTTCCTTTCCTTTATCTGCAATAAGAGGAAATGCAGTCTATAAGAAAAATTTGCTTAGTAAGCGTTATCTAACTCACAAAAACACGAATATGCATGTATACAGAAAGAACTAGAAACTATATGCTCTAAAAGGAAAACTACTCATGCTCATCTACTAGTAAAAGAAGCAAACATACTGAAATGCTAAACATGTAAAGCTGCTCATGCTTAGAAAATAGCAAGGAACAGTAAGCTAATCTAAATAACATGCTAGCATAAAAGAAACTAAACTTGCTAATTTTAAAACAAAGTGAAACTTAATTCATTTGTTCTAAACTTATTCTTTTATACTTTTATACTAATGTGAAACTTATTTTGTTTGTTCAAAAACTTATACTTATAATACTTCAAAATAATAATCAACTTTCTTCTTGGGCCCGGCAACTGTACTTGCTATGCGCGCATCCCTAACTAGACACGAGATAGCTGGTCCCGAATCTAGTAGGGTTTTACTAGGTTATCTTAACCTAGGGACGACTATGGGAGCTGAACCCAAGGAGAACTGAGAGTCCTGCATACTAGGTTATCTAAACCTAGGGATGACTATGGGAGCCCAACCCAAGGACAACTGAGAGTCTAGTACAGTGCCACTGATAAAAGTAAAATACTTGTTATCTTTTAATACTTCTATTATGTAATGCCTCGGCATTTTCTTTAGCACCTTTGTGTCAAAATCCCTAAAGTCTTGACTTTGGGATCTACATAAAGCCATGACCTTTTTCTTTATTTTTTTTTTTATCTTTCTTATACTTGTTAATACTTCTAAAAGAATGCTTCTTTAAAAAGAAACTGAGATGTTTAAGCAAATTCTAACTTTGAAATGCTTAAACCAAAAATCTGCCTACTATGATAAATAAATTCTACAATGTAATACTTATAAAAAGA
Organism: Zingiber officinale; assembly: GCF_018446385.1. Taxonomy (NCBI): domain Eukaryota; kingdom Viridiplantae; phylum Streptophyta; class Magnoliopsida; order Zingiberales; family Zingiberaceae; genus Zingiber; species Zingiber officinale. Next base: position 54,207,291 of record NC_056006.1, on the reverse strand, counting down.
TCTGCATACCATACTTATAAAAATCTTCATACTATACTTATGAAAATTCTTCATATGAAATGCTTAATAAAATCTACTCTAAGATTGGAGTTCTGCATATTGAGGTAACAAGGAAACTCAAATCTATATGCTTAAATGGAGGTAGCATATCTAAATCTCAAATCTGTGTACTTGGAATAAATGGTAGCAAGGAAGCCAATCTAAACCACATGCTAGGATAAAGGTTGTTCAGGCTTGTTAGAATGCAAAGGAAGACTGAATCTGTGGAAACTTACATTTCTCATACTATCTGATCGTAATCATAACAAGAAATATTTAAATCATGACCAAAGATAATTAAATGAACAATTTATTCATCACTAAATCTTTCCATTATACTCTTTTTGTCTCCACACCAAACCCCAATTCCTGTCCACATTGTTGAAACTCTTAAGTCACCCTTCTACCAATTAAAGACTCAACAGCCATAAAAATCGTAGTTTAATCCCACGCTTGTAGACAACACCATAAGCACAAACTAGGATACTCATGGAGGCTTGACAAAGCAAACCACATTCTGATGCACCAAATTCGTGCAATCTACTCCTATCTTTAAATCAAAATAGATCAACTACTCACAATAGCATTAACCTATAGGCAAATAGCTGATCATGGCAATTCAACAGTATTCATAAATTCCTTTCTATAACAGTTCATAGCTATTTCAATTAACAGGAGCATATATGAACTTAAATCCTATTGTTTCACACAAGAACTTCACTTCAATGTGAGAATTTCTAAATCTTCCAAAGCAACTAAACTGTACAGCAAACTCTAATACAATTCAGACTTCACAGAATTCTTCTAAGGCAACTAAACTGTACAACAAATCTAAACAACCATTCATGTTCTTCTTTGAAACTCATGGAAACAACTTAACATTTCTTCTGAATCTAAACAAATCTGCATTAAGTTTCATAACAGCAAGCATCAAATAGAACAAGCCGAAACCTCTACTAATCCCCTGTTCAGTACCCGGCAAGGAAACCTTTGCAACTAGTAAAGGGTTTGCTACTGGAAAACAAAACAAATACCATTACTCATGCTCAGATTTAACAAAATAAATTCTGGAATTGAAAACTATACTACACAACCAATGGATCAAACACTGTATGCTTAAAAACTAATAACAAAAGAAATCTATTCCAGAATCTCTACAAGCTGAAATGCTAAACTACATGCCCATCTGATCAATTTGTTCATTTTCCAAACCTAAACAAATCTGAAATTGAGATTCACGACAGCAAACCTCAAGAACAACACTCCTGCTACATATTTCGGCCAAACAAGAAGAAAACAGAATCGGATAGCTACTCTTACCGCAGGTGAGAAGCACTTACTTTGCTGTTCTTGGACATACAACCGAATAATGCAGCTAGGGCTTCGGGGAGATGAAGACTTCAACTTCTCTTTCATGCTCACGCGTTCTCTTCGACGAGAGGAGCTCGGATCCGCAAGGTTCGCCGGAAGAAAGCCTTCACCAATCGCCGGAGACGAAGCTAGGGCTTCGTATTTCCTCGCTCGGCAGAATCGTCGCCGTCGCACGCGAGAAGCAGAGAAGAGATTTTAGGTCACGGAATAAAACTTAGGTTCTCTTCTTATAACTAGGATTTTTATCATCTAACTACTGCTTAAATATTATTCACTCTTTCCTTAATTAACACTAACCGCCAGCACAGCTGGTCAGGCGGGTTTTGCTCGGGTCAAAGGCCTCGGCTTCGATCCCTCAGCCGTGCACTTTTAATTCCAATTTATTTTTAACGTCTCAACTATAGCTTAAATATTTGTCGCTGCCAATCTAATTAGCACCGACCACTAGCCCAGTTGGTCAGCTGACTTTTAACCGAATCAAAGGGTCTCGGCTTCAATTCCTCAGCCGCGCCCTTTTTATTTCGATTTATTTTAATTGTTCCTAACTACTACTTATATATATTTTGCTCCATATTCTTTAACAAAACGTGTGTGGAGCAGTTGGTTAGCCGGATTCGGTTAAGGCTCGGTTCAGGTCCGGGGTCCACGGTTCGAATCTCGACTTTGACAATTTTTTGTCAAAACTTCCTTCGTTTTGTAAAAATATCAAACGACTTCCAAAAATTACATAAAAATACTCTAAAAATTTCTAAAAATCTCTAGAATTTTTCTGTATCATATTTAAATATTTTTAAATTACTTTTGGGACTCAAAAGGGAGAAATTTGGGTTGTTACAATTCCCCATATCTTATAAAAAGTTCGTCCTCGAACTTAGACTAATCCTGGATACCTCTGTCTTATACTTTCCTTTACTAGTGGTACTTCTTTGCTTCTTAGTCTCTTAACTTCTCTGTCCATCATCACCTATATCGCATCATACCCATTAGTGGTACTTGAAAGACCTGTTATAAGGTCTCTGGAGACCATAGGTGCATTTGTCACACCAAATGTCATGACTACAAATTCACATTGTCCATATCTGGTCCTGGAGACTGTTTGGGTGCATCACGTCCTTTCACTTTCAACTGATGGTTCCTAGAACGCAGATCTATTTTAGAGAACACTGTTGCCCTCCTTAGTTGATCAAATAGATCATCCATTCTGGGAAGAGGGTACTTGTCCTTAACCGTTACTTTGCTCAACACTCTAAAATCTATGCACATCCGCATAGATCTGTCTTTCTCCTTAATGAACAACTCTGGAGCTCCCCGGGGTGAATGATTAGGGCGGATGAAACCCTTGTCAAGTAGCTCCTGAATTTGTTTTTGTAACTCTCGTAGCTCTGCTAGAGAAATTCAATACAGAGCTTTTGAAATTAGGCTGGTGTCAGGAAACAACTCAATTTCAAACTTTACTTCTCTGTTGGGAGATATTCCAGGTAGCTCTTCTAGAAATACCTCTGGATATTCACAGACTACCCGAACATCTTCCTGCTTGGGTCTTTCTTGTTATCATTGTCCTTCTAGTTCTAATTACTTAACTGGGGCTTCTGACTCCCCACTGTCTTGTCCTCTATCTTAACATCTAGTTATGCCAAGAATAATACCTGATATCTTCTCTATCCTTTCTAAACATACTTATGTATATATGAATATAAGAGAAACAAAACTAAAATTGTCTCTATTCTTTCTAAGCATATGTATCAAAACATAGAAAATTAAAACATGAATTTTCTTCTTTCCTAAGCACATATAAGCAAATACTCTATACTGCAAATAATAAAGAAAACATAAAAGAAAATTAAATACTTTCTTACTTGAAGACGGCAAGGATGGTGCTGATGTGTGATGCTGGAGAATGGGACCTGCTCTGATACCAACTGTAACGACCACCCTTCTTAATACTCTACTACTCTCTAAGAGTGACCGTTACTTAACTACTAACTCTACTTAACCGGTATAATTAAAAACCACGAGGAATCCCTACCGAAAAATTTCAGCAGAGTCTCCCCTGTACCAGTGACCATAATCATTAATACATAACATAATATACATACCCACAGGCGGTTGGAACATTTATCAAACAACCACGCAGTTTATAAGACACAACAACTAAAAAAAATAAACTATTATAGCAATAACAAGTGAATAAAACTCCAACAGTGGAAAATAACCAAACTAACAATGCGGAATGAAAATACAATCTCAAAAGACATATACCATAAGGTACAACTCAACTATTTCTATCCACTAAACATGAAAACTCAAAACTTCCCAGGTCTCTCCATAGTCCTGGCATAACACATCCTTCGTACACCTCCTTGTCGCCTTCCTTTCTATATCTTTTCCTTTCCTTTATCTGCAGTAAGAGGAAATGCAGTCTATAAGCAAAATTTACTTAGTAAGCGCTATCTAACTCACAAAAACACGAATATGCATGTATACAGAAAGAACTAGAAACTATATGCTCTAAAAGGAAAACTACTCATGCTCATCTACTAGTAAAACAAACAAACATACTGAAATGCTAAACATGTAAAGCTGCACATGCTCAGAAAATAGCAAGGAACAGTAAGCTAATCTAAATAACATGCTAGCATAAAGGAAACTAAACTTGCTAATTTTAAAACAAAGTGAAACTTAATTCATTTGTTCTAAACTTATTCTTTTATACTTTTATACTTATGTGAAACTTATTTTGTTTGTTCAAAAACTTATACTTATAATACTTCAAAATAATAATCAACTTTCTTCTTGGGCTCGGCAACTGTATTTGCTATGCTCGCATCCCTAACTAGACCCAAGATAGCTAGTCATGAATCTAGTAGGGTTTTACTAGGTTATCTAAACCTAGGGACTACTATGGGAGCCCAACCCAAGGACAACTGAGAGTCCAGTACAGTGCCACTGATAAAAGTAAAATACTTGTTATCTTTTAATACATCTATTATGTAATGCCTCGGCATTTTCTTTAGCACCTTGTGTGCCAAAATCCCTAAAGTCTTGACTTTGGGATCTACTTAAAGCCTTGGCCTTTTTCTTTCTTTCTTTTCTTTAACTTTCTTATACTTGTTAATACTTCTAAAAGAATTCTTTTTTAAAAAGAAACTGAGATGTTTAAGCAAATTCTAACTTTAAAATGCATAAACCAAAAATCTGCCTACTATGATAAATAAATTCTGCAATGCAATACTTATAAAAAGATCTGCATACCATACTTATAAAAATCTTCATACTATACTTATGAAAAATTTGCATATGAAATGCTTAATAAAATCTACTCTAAGATTGGAGTTCTGCATATTGAGGTAACAAGGAAACTCAAATCTGTATGCTTAAATGGAGGTAGCATATCTAAACCTCAAATCTGTGTACTTGGAATAAATGGTAGCAAGGAAGCCAATCTAAACGACATGCTAGGATAAAGGTTGTTCAGTCTTGTTAGAATGCAAAGGAAGATTGAATCTGTGGAAACTTACATTTCTCATACTATCTGATCGTAATCATAACAAGAAATATTTAAATCATGACCAAAGATAATTAAATGAACAATTTCTTCATTCACTAAATCTTTCCATTATACTCTTTCTGTCTCCACACCAAACACCAATTCCTATCCACATTGTTGAAACTCTGAAGTCACCCTTCTACCAATCAAAGACTCAACAGCCATAAAAATCATAGTTTAATCCCATGCTTGTAGACAACACCATAAGCACAAACTAGGATACTCATGGAGGCTCGACAAAGCAAACCACATTCAGATGCACCAAATTCATGCAATCTACTCCTATCTTTAAATCAAAATAGATCAACTAGTCACAATAGCATTAACCTTAGGCAAATTACTGATCATGGCAATTCAACAGTATTCATAAATTCCTTTCTATAACAGTTCATAGCTATTTCAATTAACAGGAGCATATATGAACTTAAATCCTATTGTTTCACACAAGAACTTCACTTCAACGTGAGGATTTCTAAATCTTCCAAAGCAACTAAACTGTATAGCAAACTCTAATACAATTCAAGCTTCACAGAATTCTTCCAAGGCAACTAAACTGTACAGCAAATCTAAACAACCATTCAAGTTCTTCTTTGAAACTCATGGCAACAACTTAACATTTCTTCCGAATCTAAACAAATCTGCATTAAGTTTCATAACAGCAAGCATCAAATAGAACAAGCCAAAACCTCTACTAATCCCCTGTTCAGTACCCCGGCAAGGAAACCATTGCAACTAGTAAAGGGTTTGCTACTGGAAAACAAAACAAATACAATTCCTCATGCTCAGATTTAACAAAATAAATTCTGGAATTGAAAACTATACTACACAACCAATGGATCAAACACTGTATGCTTAAAAACTAATAACAAAAGAAATCTATTCCAGAATCTCTACAAGCTGAAATGCTAAACTACATGCCCATCTGATCAATTTGTTCATTTTCCAAACCTAAACAAATCTAAAATTGAGATTCACGGCAGCAAACCTCAAGAACAACACTCCTACTACATACTTCGACCAAACAAGAAGAAAACAGAATCCAATAGCTACTCTTACCGCAAGTGAGAAGCACTTACTTCGCTGTTCTTGGACTTACAACCGAAGAATGCAGCTAGGGCTTCGGGGAGATTAAGACTTCGGCTTCTCTTTCGTGCTCACGCGTTCTCAATACAAAAAAATTGGACATTAGGACCGCAATATTAGCAGCGGTTGATAAAGCGGTTGTAAAAGCAGACCCAATAGAATCGATCAAGTTTAACCGCTCTTAAAACTGCTTCGGTTGAGTTTTTTTGAAGCGGTTGGGAAACCGTTGCTATTGGACACATATAGAACCGGTTATTAGAACCGTTCCTATAAGTGTCTTTTAGAAGCGGTTTAGAACCGCTTCTAAAGGTTACAAACGACCGCTTCTAAAGGGTACATACGAGATTAATAAAAAAAATATTCTTGCATCTCATATTATTTTCACAATTCCAGCAAACCTTTCTATTTCGGCGAACCTCTTTGTTCCAGCGACATTCTCTTTTCTATCGACCATCTATGTTCCAGCGATCCTCTCTATTTTAGCGACACATCAGATTAATTGCACCCTAGCATCATCCTTCGACATCCACATCATAAATCGTCTTTGATATTGTATCTCGAGGTAATTTCTTGCTTTAGTTTTGATATGGTGACAATATTTTTATATGTTAATGGTGATAAAAATTATAATCGATTATGTTTTCATTTGTGTTGGCCGGTAGATTTGTAAATTTTTTCAATGAATCGCTTAATTTAATTTGTCTTTTTCTGCAAGTTATCCATATTATTTTTCAAGTTTATTATTGTAGTTTGCTTACAACGTGTCTATGATGCTAAGCTTCATTTTTATATTTAGGAATTGTATTTATATATATGTTTATTGAATTCTTTGAAATTTTATCTATGAAGTTTCTTTAATTTTGATAAATCTTGCTTCAATGTGTTAACTTTTATAAATTATTGGACAACATCAAATTATGCAGAAGCAATGGATGGCTGCGCCACATGACAGTCTTGAGTATTGGGTGGGAATCCTATATTTTTTACGTTATGCATTTGGTGATGCGGCTCCAGATGTCACGAGACCATGTCCTTGTTGCAAATGCTTAAACTCATTGAGTCATGATCGTGAGACAGTACACGAACATCTGATGATAAATGGTATCTTACAAGATTATCGCATCTGGAATTTTCATGGAGAAAAACTAATTGTACAAGATCATGATAACAAAGAACTTCATGATTCGGTGCAACAAGTTTCAGAAGTAACTAGCCATGAACCAATGATACAAGAAATGTTGCATGATGCATTTGGAATGCATGAAGGATCTAGAAGTAATGAAAATTTCATTGGAGCATCAACGAGTCATACACCGATGAATTCTAATGTGAAAGATTTCTATCAACTAATAGAGGAAGGGAAACAACAGCTATATACTGGATGCACAGAGTTTTCTAAACTGTCATTCCTTGTTGAGTTATTTCAATTGAAAGTGAATGGAAAATGGAGTGATAAGTCATTTACAGCATTGTTGGACTTCCTTCGTCGAGTACTTCCATTTGAAGCTCAAGTGCCTAAGTCATTTTATGAAGCAAAGAAATTAATTTCTAGTTTAAGACTTCATTATGAAAAAATACACGCTTGTCCAAATGATTGCATGATTTATTGGGGGGAAAGTGAGAATGAACAGGTTTGCAAAGTGTGTAACCTTCCAAGATGGAAAAATTTACAGAAATCATCAAGAAGATCATATAAAGGTGGAAAAAAATGTCTCGAGGTTAAAATTCCAGCCAAAGTCTTTTGGTATTTTCCGTTAAAACCAAGATTGCAACGGTTATTCATGTCATCCGAGACGTCTGAAAATATGTAGTGGCATTTCAAAAAACATGTTTCGGATGGAAATCTAAGGCATCCAGCTGATTCTCGCGCATGGAAGGAATTTGATGATCGTCATTATGAATTTGCATCTGATCCTAGAAACGTACGCTTGGGACTCGCTACTGATGGGTTTAATCCATTTAAAAATCAAAGCACTTCACATAGTACTTGGCCTATTGTCCTGATGCCTTACAATTTGCCACCTTGGGAATGCATGAAGCCTTATTCTATTATTTTATCCACCCTTATTCCAGGTCCAAAAGCACCTGAAAATGATATCGATATATATTTGCGCCCCTTATTGACTGAATTGAAAGATTTATGGGAAAATGGGATTGCCACATTTGATGCTTGTGACAAAAAAATGTTTCAACTGCGGGCTGCATTACTTTGGACAGTCAGTGATTTTCCTGGTTTAGGTTGTTTGTCTGGATGGAATACATATGCCAAGAATGCATGTCCAACTTGTGCTGATAATACAGATGCAGTGTACCTAAAACATGGCAAAAAGTGGTCATTCAGAGGGCATCGTCGTTTTCTACCACCAGATTCAGAACTGCGAACAATGTCAAGTTATGGCAAACCAGAACAACGTGAGTTGGATTTGGTGCCATTGTCGGGATATGACGTTCTATGAATGACCTTAAATAAGAATGTGATTTTTGGTAAGAGTAATGCATCATAACCAAATGTGAGAATAAAAAAAGGATCAATTGAACAAATGTGGAGAAAACAAAGCATATTTTTTAGCCTTCCATACTGGGAATTTAATTTGATCCGACATAATTTGGACCCTATGCATATTGGAAAAAATGTTTGCGACAACATTGTTGCAACACTTTTAGATGATTCCAACAAGAGCAAAGATAATTATGCAGCACGTAGAGATTTAAAGAATTTGGGTATTATGAAACAATTATGGCCCCGGGCACAATCAGATGGTAGAGAGTATTTGCCACCTGCAGGTTACTCTATGTCTAAAGATGAAAAAAAGATATTTTGTTCTGTATTGAAAGATATTCGTGTTCCTGATGGTATGCCATCTGATATCTCAAAGTGTGTGGATGTTGGACGTTGTAGGATTATGGGCTTGAAAAGCCATGATTGTCATATTATAATGGAACAATTCCTTCCAATTGCTCTTCGTCGCGTGTTGTCAAAAAAGGTAACTGCTCCACTTATTATTTTGTGTGAATATTTTAGAACAGTGTGTGTGAAGACCCTACAAGAAGAAGAATTAAAGAAGGCTGAAGAAGGAGTTATTTTGGTTTTATGTCAATTAGAGAGAATATTTCCACCATCTTTTTTCACAATAATGGTTCATTTAGTGGTACATTTAGTGTATGAAGCAAGAATTGCTGGGCTTGTACATTATCGTTGGATGTACCCAATAGAAAGATATTTGGGGAAACTTAAAAATTTTGTTAGAAATAAAGCACGACCAGAGGCTAACATTGCAGAGGCATATTTAGCAGATGAATGTGTTGTGTTTTGTTCTCGTTATATAGATGGTAACAGCTCATTAAACAATCCCGGAACACGACATAAAGAGACACCAAATGATGAGTTTCCCACACTACCGATGTTTCCACATATAGGGCGACCAACAAAAGGGCTTCAAGTGGTTACCTTGGATGACAAAACTCTAACTCAAGCTCATAGATATATTCTCTCTAATTGTACAGTGTTGTAACCATATCGTGAGTAAGTATTACTATTTTTTTAATTTTTTGCATAATGTTTTATTGTTTTATGATCAATCATTTTTTCTAATTATATTTTAATGTTGATATTGAACAGTGAAATTAAAAATGAACTGAAAAGAAGACATAGATATGGCCAACGCCCAAGTAATTCTCAGTTGGATGACATGGTTAGAATGCAATTTCCAGAATGGTTTGCAAGACGAGTAAGTAATATATGTGATTTATTTTATATTACAAATTTTTATAAATAGACTTGCTAATTTTTTTTACTGTAAAAAATATATGTGTACCTTACAGGTTGATCGAGTGAATGAACGAATCGATGACTTAGATCTTAGGGTGCTTTCATGTGGTCCAAATCCAGTAGCATTTAGTTATCATGGGTTCAACATAAATGGGTTTGCATTTCGCACGGTGGAATCTGAAAAAAATAAAAAGGTGCAGAATAGTGGAGTTATGGTACAGGTGATGCATGATAATGAACATCAAGAGTCAATCTATTATGGTCGACTAACTGATATCATCTCACTTGATTATGGTGGTCGTGGACGAATTGTTCTTTTTCGATGTGATTGGGTTAACACTGCTACAGGTTTCAAAATTGATCCATTTGGATTTTCAATGCTAAATTTTTCACGCTTGATACATACAGGAGAACGTGAGGAACATGAACCTTTTATTTTGGCTACGCAAGCTCAAATGGTTTATTATGTCCGTGGTCCAAAGGAGGAGGATTGGTACTGTGCCATTCGTCACACACCAAGAGATACATACAACATGGGCAATGAAGATGATATGGATATGATGCATTTTATTCATAATAATTTTTCTAATACGGAATCGATATTGGGTGATGTAAATAGAGTAGATGTTGAATTAATTAGAACTGATGTAGAGGGCTCAATAGTTGATGTTCTTCCAGTTGTAAACAATGAAACTGATGATGAAAGCTTTAGCTGATTTTTGTATTGTCGTTCATTATGTTGAAACTATCTTTAGAATTTTAAAGCTCTATCAACAGGAATTGTTACTTAAAAAAAGAACAAGAATCTTCACTTCATGTGTTAGCTCTCTTAGGTTGTGTGCCATGTGCTAGTTACAAGTAATTGATCATAAACAAATCTAAATAAATTTAAGTTTGGATCATGTAGTGCCGAGTTTAAGAGAAAACTTCAGTTTAAGATCAGAAATCAGAATGTAGGATTCAGAGTGCAGTTTTATTTCTGGAACTCAAGCTTGATTTATGAGCTTCAGCTTCAAAATTGATAATTCAAGGAAATCTCAGTTTAAGTCAAAATTGATAATTCAAGGAAATCTCAGTTTAAGTCAAAATTGATAATTCAAGGAAATCTCAATTTATGATCTCAGTTTATTTCAGCAACATCCTTGATCACATAATTCATCAACAGATTCTATGATTCTTTTTCCCAATCTGGCACCATATGAATCAACCACACTTGTTCCAAATAAATCTGGCAAATTTATAATTCAAGACCCCATTCAGAATTTCCATATTTGATAATCCAGTTCAAAATTCAGATTCAGACTCAAGCCTGAAAAATTCCTGCATATCTGAACTTAAGAAACAAATTCAGCAATAGAATCAAGTAAAACAGTTTGAGAAATTTAGTTTCAGTTCTAATTTCTGGATGCCAGATTCTAGCTCCATACTTTCGCCCTTTAATGAAGATAATCTTCTGTAATCCAATCTGTTTCATGCTCCTATTCCTTAGGAATATCAACTTACTGATTCTTAGGCTTATCAACTTTTGACTTCAGAAATTTAATTCTATTCTTGGCAAGTAAATTTCTGCATCTAACTTGCTAAGTTAAGCTGCCACAGGTTTCAGAAATTACATCCACTGAAATTTCATGCTTTAAACCATGAAAATCTCAACATCCCTATACAACACCAATTAGTTAACAGCATTTTGGTACTGTTAAGATCAGACAGTTTCATATTTTTTTTCCCTTTTGAAAAATTCAGAGCTCTGCATAAATCCAGCTATTAAAGTTAATTCTGGACTGAACTATGATCTGTGCAGTTGGCTCACTTGCAGTTTGTTTACCAGTTGCTTATCCTTGCCTAGCTTGCCTGGTAGATGCAATTGCCATGAGATCTTGCTGTTGTAGTGCTTCCCTTCATCTTCAGCTATTAAAGTTACAGTTTGTTTAACATTTTGCTATTGTAGTGATTGGTAGATGGAATTGCCTGGTAGCTTATTCTGCAATGATCCTTACTTCCTTTGCCAATTAGTGACTAATAGCTTCACTTAGTTCTTCAATGATCAGAACTTGCAACAAGTACTAAAATGCAAGTATTTAATTTTTAAAAACTTCAGAACTCTGCATAAACCCAGATATTAAAGTTACAGATTCTGGACTGAACTATGATCTGTGTAGTTGGCTCACTTGAAGTTTGTTTAGTTGCTTATGCTTGCCTAGCTTGCTTGGTAGATGCAATTGCCATGAGATCTTGCTGTTGTAGTGCTTCCCTCCATCTTCGGCTATTAAAGTTACAGTTTGTTTAGCATTTTGCTGTTGTAGTGATTGGTAGATGGAATTGCTTGGTAGGTTATTCTGCAATGATCCTTCCTTCCTTTTCCAATTAGTGACTAAGAGCTTCACTTAGTTCTTCAATGATTAGAACTCGCAACAAGTACTAAAATGCAAGTACTTAATTTTTGAAAAATTCAGAACTCTGCATAAATCCAGCTATTAAAGTTACAGATTCTGGACTGAATTATGATCTGTGCAGTTGGCTCACTTGCAGTTTGCTTAGCAGTTGCTTATGCTTGCCAAGCTTGCTTGGTAGATCCAATTGCCATGAGATCTTGCTGTTGTAGTGATTCCCTTCATCTTCAGCTATTAAAGTTACAGTTTGTTTAGCATTTTGCTGTTGTAGTGATTGGTAGATGGAATTGCTTGGTAGATTATTCTGCAATGATCCTTCCTTCCTTTGCCAATTAGTGACTAACAACTTCACTTAGTTCTTCAATGATCAGAGCTCGCAACAAGTACTAAAATGCAAGTACTTAATTTTCTTTATACTTAATTTAATGCAAGTACTAAAAATGGGCAATTGCAAGTACGTAATTTTTATAATTTTTCTTTTTACGTTTTTAAAAATTTTTTAAAATAATTTAAGTTTTTTTAAAGTTGTTTAAATTTTTACGTTTTTACCACTTTAATTTTTAAATAAAATTTCACATATTTTATCTTTTTATTTAATTTTTATAATTTAAAATGTAATTTTTGTTATAAAAAATTTTAGGGGTATTTTGGTAAAAAATTTTTTTTGTTAACCCTAGAATCAAGGAAAATCTTAATTTTTTAAAGGTTTTTCAAATTCGGGTTGCATGCCCCTTTCGCTGATGTGTCGGATATGGATCATTACTTGGAAATTACCGATTACCTAAATCAAACAGAGTTTTCGTTAATAACTTTAGATGAAAAACTAAGGTTATCAACGATAACCTCCAACCAAACGCAGCCTTATGGTTACAAGGTATTTAATTGTGGTTCTCTTATAAAATGTCGCTTAATTTACATTAATTTTTTTTTGTTTACAATATAAGCAGGGCACAAGGTTAAATCTTATTTACGTGTCTTCTTAATTTAGATTGTCATTAGTTATTGAAAATGTGTTGCATTGTATCAAATCTAACCTCTTTACAATTCATATTAAAATCATAGGAAACAAGGCTGGAATATTTTTTTAATTACATGCGATAGTGTCCTTAATTTTTTTAATTCCCTATTTTTTTTATTGTTATTATTATTCTTTTTGTTTAATGTTATTAAAAATGATAATTATAATTTCCATTTTCATGATAATTCATATTTTTATCAATTTATTTGTTATTAGACATTATTGGCGTTATTATTACATTTTTATTTAAAAAGAAAAAAATAGTGTCAAGAAGATTGTGTTGTCATACCGCATCAAGTTTTAACCTAAAATCTATTAACCATTTTAATTGTTATTATATTTGTTTAATTTTATTTAAAATATTAATTAAATAAAATATTAATTTTAATAAAATAAAAATAAGACTTTACACTAATTTCCCTCACTCAAACAACACCCAAAATTACCCTATACATTCCCGCTATATCTCCCTCCCCCTCTTCTTACTCTCGCGATTTCCAATTCTGCCAAAGTGTTCGTCGCTACCGCTGTGTCGTCGATCGCTGTCAGATTCATCCCATCGCTGACGACCAGCCTCCGACCTCCGCCTCCTTCCAGTTACACAGCCAGGAGAACGATCGTCTCCTCCCAGGTATGCAGCTAGCATAACCTCCTCCTCCTTCAAGGTACAACCTAGCTATCGTCGCCGATTCCTTCTATCACTGTTTTCAAGTTTTTATTTATTTTGTTGCTTATTGATTTTGGAAGCCTTCTATAGACGATTTGACCTATTTCCGATTCCTATCTGGTGTTAGGGTTTTTAGGTCTTGCTTCATGTGTCTTACAAGAGCCTGTGATTTCCTGATGTTCTGAATGACCTATAACCAACTTTATTCCTCCCATTCTCAATCCTGCATTTAGATGGTTTTAGTATCGTGATCTTACTTTGATGAGCTAACTGTGCATGCTTCAGATCTTGAAGATGCTTAGAAACTAAGGATTTGAAGCAGAAAGGGTAATGTATTAATTGTTGTTTGAACAATAGAAAAGAAGCAGAGGAACAATTATGTAATCTTTCTAAGAATCTTGGATTTTTAATTTGACAAATGAGAATGCTCCTTTTGGCTTCTACTGAAGCGGACAAGGGAATTGGTTGCTTTCTTTCCTCCCTTCTATCATCTGGGCTCCCTTCCTCTCAAGTAGACTCAAAATAAATGTTGGCTTGTATATTTGGAATGCAAATTTATGCTAGTTGTCATCTTTATTGGTTTAAGATTGTTTTTACATAGGCTCTCTACTTCCTACTTAAATTATGTTTCAAATTTCCATTCTAATCATCATACAAATTTACATTTTTTTTTCAGGAAAAGTTAAAGAAGAAAACTAACTCTAACTGATGCTTTGTGTTATAACCAACATATTGCACAATTCTATGTGCCACAACTGATGCATGAATCATTTATATTTTTAAATTTGGGTATTTTTTTAATTAGTAAATACCAACTATGGCTATATTTATACTAATTCCAAACACTCGATTATGCTAAGTCTATGCACTTGTTTTGAATAACCAATGTTTCCATGTTTATATTGTGATGATGGATGTTCAGTAACATTTCTGTTTTTAACCTTTATGTTTGATCAGATATGGAATCTGTACTTGAATCCTTTGTCTCTCTTGAAAGTGAATAAGTCTTCTTTCTATAGGTTTAACTATTGCATCTTAGAGAGACCATACAACTGGTTTTTTTTTTTTTTAAATTATGCAGTAGAAGGATGGCATTCTATAGGCTAACACCTATACCTTTATGTTTTTTTGTGATGAAACTAGTAATTCATATGGTTTGTGATGAAATTAGAAACTCATTGTCATCATCAGCAGCTTTCTAAATAACCAATTGCTTGATTTTAGTCAAATGCAGCACAGAAATTAACCCGTATTATCTAAATCTTTCATGATGAAATTAACTTGTTTCATCACCATCGTTATGGTTTTTTTTCTAGCAACTTGGGGTTGGCTGCATTAGTCATATCCCTCCATCATGATCATAAATTTATATCTCTACTTCTAGTTCATGACTACTTCTAGTTCATTCAAATCTGTCATGTTATAATTGATCAATGCTTCCAAGTGTCTGTAGCTTACTGTATGTGACAGGCTTTTTTGAACTATTACTACTTTCTATATTGTGTTATGTAGGTTACTTTTGAAAATGGCAAATAAAAGAATGCGAAAGCTAATCCAAAATAGCCAAAGACGATCTAGGAGAGAAGAATCAAGTAACATAAGAGTTGATGATGAAAATGAATCACAATACACAACATCACATTCACCATTGGAGATACAAAATGAGGAGGTTAATGAACAAGGTGAAAAATATTTTTGGATATGAAAAGTAAATTATTTTTACAACACTAAGTGCAAATTACTTTTTTTTTTCAGTTGAAAATGAGGTCATGCCTTCATCCCAAAGTCAGCAAAGAAAACGTGGCAAGACTATCATGAGAGATATTCATGCATTACATCCCGATCATGTGCTCGTAGTTGAATTCAATGAAAGGGGACAACCTTTTGGTGATCTACAACCGACGCTTGCAAATTTTATTGGGACTATTGCACGGAATGGACTTGTGTTGCCTCTACACTTTTTAGATTGGAGAAAAATGCCAACAAATCGATTGAATGATGCATGGAAACTTGTTTCTGTAAGTTTACAAGTGTTTACCTTCAATTTTAAATTTAAAGAATGAACATATTTAATTCATTTTATGTTTATAGGCACGTTTCTATATCCCCAATCACCATAGAAGAGTTATAATGCAAATGATGGGGGCCGCATGGAGACGGTGGAGGACTGAAGTGAAAGCTACATCTTATGATTCAAATATTCCACTAGAAGAGCTTGTTGCAATACAACCCATTCCTCATGGATTAACACCTCAAACTTGGGAAGTTTTATGTAACTATTGGAAGTCTACTGAGGTATAACTAGTATGAATTATTTTTTATATCTGTTTATAAATGTTATAATTTCATTATAAATTTTTGTGCTAGAAAACTTCAAAAATCAATAGAGAAAATGCAAACAAAAAGAAAGGGACTCATGCACAGGGACGCACTAATATTCCGTCATTGGAATATAAATTTGTAAGAATCAAATTTATTTCTTTTCTTCCTTATAGTTAGTTTCTCATTGTTCATTTATTGTTTTACACTCATGCTTTTATCCTTGAAGTTTCAAGGTTTTATGAGATTCTAAATATTGATTACAAGCAATGTAATGTATATTAGTTAGCTTTTGATGGAATCTGTAAATTAGCAATATAAGTTGTTGCACATATAGAATAATTTATTCTATTAATATTTGTTGTTAAATGTGGATTTCTTATCTTGTTAGTCTCAAGAGAATGGTAGAAAACCAAGTCGTATTGAAATACAACAATTGAGTCGGAGAAGTAGAAAGAAAGGAGGTGCCGCTATTGACGATCAGGCAATACGAACTGAGGTAATAATATTTTACTTTTTAAGTTAACTTTTATATTTTTTTTATTTATAATAACAATTTATTTTCTTGTTAGAATTTACTTAAAGAGGCTGTAGATCGTCTCCTCAAAGATAAACCTGAAGGAACACAACCACTGGAAGTCCATGAGGAGGCATTTCGGTAACAATTTACTTATAATTTCATTTCATTATTTGTAAAAGTTATTACATATGGTTCGACTTTAATTATATTCTTTATATAGTGAGGTTTTTGGACCTGAGCATTCTGGTCGAGTACGATGTTTAGGAGCTGGTGCGCTGCCTAGCCAAGTGTTCCTAGAGCAATGTAAACGCAGCTCAATGTATTGGCAAGATTATCACTCAAATTCAGATTTGACAGACAAATTTAAGGAAATGAGAGAGAAAATTAAAGGTATGGAATTGCGAGAAGTACAACGACAAACGGAAATAGAGCAGATGAAAAAACAAATGCAAGAAAATGATCAATTCCAAAATTTTGCACGAGTAATGTTAAGTATGATGTCGGGAAGTGTTGGGGGCTCTAGTGGACCCAAATTATTACCGGCACAAGTAATAACATTTCTCACTAAAAAATAATTGTTTAAAATTATTTGTATAGTTAAGTACATTAATAGCAAATTTATTTATTTTTGTAGATGGCAGCTATGTTTGCAAATAGTATGCAACAACAAGTTCCATCCACTGTGAAAGAAGATAGGTGTAGATCCTCCTCATCACCAGAATCAGATAATAACTAGAGAGGTTGGTTTTTTTAATTACAAATGTTCTTATTAGAGTATTTTTGACTTTTTTTTTCAAATCTATGTTTAAAATAAATTAATTCATAATTCTAGGCATATGAGTTTTTTTATACTATTCTTGCATGTTTGTTCCTTTGAATCTTACATTTCAATAATGCCACCTTGAGAGAGGTCCCCATATGATGAGCAAGCCTTTCTTTTCACCACCTCCACAAAATTATTGTTCTATCTGTATCACTTAAAGGTTGCTGCTAGCTTGATGCATGGTTGTAACTTATCAGTGTGACCCAACACCAACCTCGCACATTCTGATCTTGCATTAACATCACATATATATATAAATATAGCTACAGTTACTTTCATGCTCCATTAGGAGGCTGGGGAGCTCCCATGTGGCACAACCCATACGGTAGAGCATTTATGGAAGGATGGATGGACAAATCATTAATTAATCAACCTCTTAGCTTCCTTCTAGCTCCCAATTCATGTTGTCAATATCAGGGCACAAGAAGCTGTTGTATCAACCCTACTGGTGCGTGAGCGGTTCATACTTCCAAGGGTGCCAAGACCCCACTCTGACTCTCTCATATGTTCATATACACTACTAACCTAATTCCAGAGCTAGCCTTCCCAAGATTTAGGTAGTTTTTATGTATTACTCCTAATTCACTTCCAAGTGAATCCTTCATAAGTAATTCAAGTTCTATATTGTCGAATGAGTTTCCACATGTTTGAGCTGTAATTGTTTATTGGATTCTAACCAATGACTTTTTTTTTCTATCAGCTATCTATATTGTTACGATTATTACTTTTTTTGTATTTGCATGTTGTTTAGTGTCGATAATTCGAATGGTATTCTATTAATGCATTTTATTAAGACTCTGCCACTTTGTAAGGTACAAGCTAGCTTTGGTTAAATATTTTCTTTCATTATATATTAAAATATGTTAATAGAATATAATTTGGTGGTTCTATTGAAGGTTGCTATTGAAGGTTGGAGCAAATGTCTTTGTCGCTTGAAGCAAATGCCTTTTGTCATTTGGAGCACGTCTTTTGTCGTTTGGAGCACATGCCTTTTGATGTTTTTTTGGTGGAGAAAACTTGTTATTGAAAGTTGTATATATTTTGGAGATTGAAGAAAATATTGTGTTTGTGTTATAGTGTGGAGTTAAATGTTATATGTTATGAATGTTTTGAAATGAAATATAAATTGTATGTGTTGATTTGGTAATTCAATTTATATTTATGTGTTATGGAAATAAATTAAGTTTGTTAAATGAAATATGAATATTGTCAATTGATTTAATTTGAACATTTGATTTGGAATTCTACAGGTACAATAGAAAATAATTTTTTTTTTCTACAATTGGTAATTCAATAATAGCAGCGGTTTTAACCGTTCCTATAACTAGACCTCTAGAACCGGTTATAACCACTTCTAAAGGACAATTTTCTAGATTGGAAAATTCTATAGAGGCGGTCATTAACCACTTCTATAGGTATGCATCAGGATCGGTCATTAACCGTTTCTATAAGTATTCATTTGGATCGGTCATGAACCGCTTCGATAGGTATGCATCAGGATCGGTCATTAACCGTTTCTATAGGTATTCATTAGGATCGGTCATGAACCGCTTCGATAGGTATGCATTAGGATCGGTCAGTAACCGCTTCTATAGGTATCCATTAGGATCGGTTATTAACCGCTTCTATAGGTATCCATTAGGATCGGTTATTAACCGCTTCTATAGGCACCCATCAGAACTGGCTCTTAGTCATGCACCACCGGTCAGTTTTACCGCATTTGTTGGCTTTAGCGTCGCCAACATCTGCAACGGTTTTGAACCGGTGCAATAGATTTAGCAGCGGTTGAAAACCGCTGCTATAGGTGTCTTAAAACCCCTCCTAAAGGTTTTTTTTTGTAGTGTCTCTTCGACGAGAGGAGCTCGGATCCGTAAGGTTCACCAGAAGAAAGCCTTCACCAATCGCCGGAGATGAAGCTAGGGCTACGTATTTTCTCGCTCGGCAGAATCGGCGCCGTCGCACGCGAGAAGTAGAGAAGAGATTTTAGGTCACAGAATAAAACTTAGGTTCTCTTCTTATAACTAGGATTTTTATCATCTAACTACTGCTTAAATACTATTCACTCTTTCCTTAATTAACACCGGGCGCCAGCATAGCTGGTCAGGCGAGTTTTGCTTGGGTCAAAAGCCTCGGCTTCGATCCCTCAGTCGCACACTTTTAATTCCAATTTATTTTAAATGTCTCAACTATAGGTTAAATTTTGTCACTGCCTATTTAATTAGCACCGACCGCTAGCCCAGTTGGTCAGCCGGCTTTTAACCGAATCAAAGGGTCTCGGCTTCAATTCCTTAGCCGCACCCTTTTTATTTTGATTTATTTTAATTGTTCCTAACTATTACTTATATATATTTCGCTCCATATTCTTTAACAAAATGTTTGTGGAGCAGTTGGTTAGCCGGATTCGGTTAAGGCTCGGCTCAGGTCCGGGGTCCACGGTTCGAATCTCGACTTTGACAACTTTTTGTCAAAACTTCCTTCGTTTTGTAAAAATATCAAACGACCTCCAAAAATTACATAAAATACTCTAAAAATCTCTAGAATTTCTCTGTAGCATTTTTAAATATTTTTAAATTACTTTTGGGACTCAAAAGGGAGATATTTGGGTTGTTACAATTCCCCATATCTTATAAAAAGTTCATTCTCGAACTTAGACTAATCATGGATACCTCTGTCTTATACTGTCCTTTACTAGTGGTACTTCTTTGCTTCTTAGTCTCTTAACTTCTCTGTCCATCATCACCTATATCGTATCATATCCATTAGTGGTCCTTGGAAGGCCTGTTATAAGGTCTCTGGAGACCATAGGTGCATTAGTCACACCAAATGGCATGACTACAAATTCACATTGTCCATATCTGGTCCTAGAGACTGTTTTGGTGCATCACCTCCTTTCACTTTCAACTGATGGTTCCTAGAACGCAGATCTATTTTAGAGAACACTGTTGCCCTCCTTAGCTGATCAAATAGATCATCCATTCTGGGAAGAGGGTACTTGTCCTTAACCGTTACCTTGCTCAGCGCTCTAAAATCTATGCGCATCCGCATAGATCTGTCTTTCTACTTAATGAACAACTCTGGAGCTCCCCGGGGTGAATGACTAGGGCGGATGAAACTCATGGCAACAACTTAACATTTCTTCCGAATCTAAACAAATCTGCATTAAGTTTCGTAACAACAAGCATCAAATAGAACAAGCCGAAACCTCTACTAATCCCCTGTTCAGTACCCCGACAAGGAAACCATTGCAACTAGTAAAGGGTTTGCTACTGGAAAACAAAACAAATACCATTCCTCATGCTCAGATTTAACAAAAGAAATTCTAGAATTGAAAACTATACTACACAACCAATGGATCAAACACTGTATACTTAACCATGATGGATTGGGACAAACCATTGGAATGGTTGTAGTGTAATTGGGTATTAGCCAGTTTTGACTATAAAATTACACTAGTACACTATGTGTGTATTGAGCAAGACCATTTGAGGTTGTTCAATTTATACTAACTATATAAAAGAACAGAACCTTTCTTTTTATGGATGTGTATCCTCTTAATCCCTATATAATAACAAGCACGTATACTTAGTATTTATTTCTTTAACTTATTAATGGGTGAGATTTATTTGTTAAATTAATAGGCTCGATGAGTTGGGAAATAGTACTATTTATATGGTGTGTTGTTGATTATAGAAGGAATCTATATCCTAATTATTTAGGTTGATGATGTCCCCTTGAGGAGCTCATAATTATTATCATGTAAACCCTTAGGTGGACTTAGTCCGGCATGATAGTAAAGTGTTGGCGCTACTCGGAATTCTGTACAAAGAAAACGCTAGCCTCTTGTGTTGGTGTTTCAGAATACACGTAAAGAAAACTAACTAATTAATTCAAAGTGGAAACCATTAATTAGTTATACCTTTCTTTGTAACTAAAGACATCATGATCTTCTGTTGTATTCCTCTCTTCCTCTTGGACATCGTATGGGCGACGATCTACCAAGATAACTCCGGCCAAACCACTTCTTTGCCACCAAGAAAAACATCCACCAAGGGATGTCAAAATAGGAAATTTCCTTCTCTTATTCTTCCCCTCCTAACAACTGGCCACCAAGGAGATAGAGCTTGATGTGCCACCGGCCTTAAGGGAAGAAAGAAAAAGAGAAGAGAAAGGAAGAGAGCTGGCCACCAAGGATTAAAGGAGATGTGATTGTTAACATTCCGCAAGTGTACGGATATGTCGTCAGTAATAAAGAAAGATATCGTATCCACAGGGACTAGTATAACCACTAAAGATATCTCAAAATTAATTAGCTAAACAAGTAATCAATTGATTTATAACAACTAAGTGCAACTATAGAAAGTAAACCATAAAAGTAAAAGCATAAAAACAAGGATAAGGGCTATGATAAAAGGATGTTCTAGGAGTTTTGGTTTCTTTGTAATATTATTCAATGTAAATGATCAACCAAATCTTACTCCTCAATTGTCTTTCATTTGCAGAGGATTATCGATTCTCTCTTGCAATAGAAAGTCGGCCTAGGACCAAAATCTATATCTAATATGATCAATAAGTAATTATTCCTATGATGTCCTTACACGGGCTTGCCTGTCACGTGCGTCCCTCGGATAATCAACATAGAAATTTACTACTTCTCAACCATATCAAGATATAAAGATTAATGCATACAATCTATCCTATCGCCTTGAATGTCCTTATTTCCCCTTCAAGATTATCCGTCAATCGTCCTTAGACGAGCTTGTCTGTCACGTACGTCCCTCGGATAATCGAATGAGGGATTACCTCTACAAGATCCACAAGACACTCAAACATTCAATCAAGTATGGAAATTATGCCCAATCACATCAATCCACACAAGATCAAATAGATACAAAACAAGACTATATCATAGAAATAGGGAATTGGCAAATCAACAAGAGTTTACATCAAATCACATTACAAATACTCCCTCCATCCATGAACAAAGAGATCTAATCCATAGAACAAGAAAAGAAATCCAAAAACAAGAAGATTACAAGCATCTTGATCCCAAATTCCAAGAAGAGAAAGGGAAGAAAAGCTTATCTATGATGAAGAACGGTCTTTAGATCCAATCCTTGTTCTCGGAGTCAATTCATTGAAGATCTGCCCTTAGATCGTCAGAAAATCCCTCCAAGAAAGTGAGGAACCGCCAAACTCATGCCCTCTCCCAAAAGGGAGAACTCCCATTTTCAAATGAGGAAGAAACCCGTATATAGAGCTGGGGTTTGGGCGCCACATGACCCCGAAACATGGCCGTGTGAAGCTCACACGGCTTGGTCCATTCCCTTCACTACCCAGGTGACACGGCTGTGTGATGCTCACACGGCCGTGGCATGCTCTATTACTACCCCCTTGCATGGCCGTGTAGATCTAAACGGTCTGCTCTGCCTCTGGCTCTGAAACTCCTGCACGACCGTGTCTGGGACATAGCCAGGGCTTTCTTGGCTTCTGGAAAAGTTGCACGGTCATGTGACACACACAACCATGCATTGCTTTGGCTCTGGAAGGCTTGCACGATCGTGTAGATCTACACAGTCATGATCTGCTTGTCTTTAAAAATTGACACGGTCGTGTGATACTCACACGCCCGTGCCCTTCCTCCTTCATATTGAGGCTGCACGGGTGAGCACCACCATACAACTTAGACACTCTTTCATTCTACCAGTGCTGCTGGGGTGAGGATCACCACACGGCCTGGGCAACTCCCCATGATAGGGTCGTGTGACACTCAGGGATGGTACCTTCTGTTAGAGTGTATACTAAAAGCCTAGCTTTTGTAAACATTTATTTTGAAATAAAGAATCACATTGGTCAAAAATATCTACATTTATATGCTAAGTGTAGTTGTTCAAGTAATTTATATTGTAAATAACATGATGTGTGGTGTCACACACAGAAGATCATGCTATCGGTTCTTTATAAATTATAAACAATACCACACGAGTAAGATGGATAGAAACAAACCATTGGAATAGTCGTAGTGTCATTTGGTATTAGTTTATCTTAACTATAAAATTACACTAGTACACTCTGAGTGTATTGAGCAGAACCATATAAGGTAAGTTATTTTTGTGCTGACTTAATAAAAGAACAAAACCTTAGTTATTATAGAAGTGTGTGCTATTAATCCTAATATAATAACAAGTGCATATATTAAGTATTAATTTCTTTAACTTATCAATGGGTGAGATTTAGCTTGATAAATCAAAAGGCCCTATAAGTTGGGAAATGATATTACTTATAGTGTATGTTGTTGATTATAGAAGGAAATTGTGTCCTAGAAATCTAGGTTGATAATGTCCCCAAGAGGAGCTCATAAGGATTATCATGTTAAACCCTGCAGGTGGACTTAGTCCGACATGATAATAAGGTCGAGTGGTACTACTCTTGGGCTAAGATATTAATTAAAGAGAGTTGTCAGTAACTCAATTAATTAGTGGGCATTTGACATCTTAAACACAGGGAGACAAACACACTCATAATAAGAAGGAGCCCAAAATATAATTTGGGATTGGTGCGGTAGTGGTATGAATTATTATTGATGAAATTAAGTTGGATGTTCGGGATGAACATGGGAAGCTTAATTTCATCGGGAGACCAAAATCAATTCCTCCTCTCGGTCCCTATCATAGCCTCTTGTATATAGATAATTATACCCAACAAATATCCACCTTTCTACCGACCTTGAGGTGGCCGACCAAGCTAGCTTGGAGCTCAAGCTAGGGCCGGCCAAAGCTAAGGGTGGAGCCAATTTAAGGTGGCCGGCCAAAGCTTGGTTCCCAAGCTTAGGTGGCCGGCCACTAGAAAAATAAAAAGGATTTTATTTAAAATCTTTTCTTATGCGGATATCATGGTTTTAAAAGAGAATTTAAAATTTAAAAT
The DNA here is from genome assembly GCF_018446385.1 of Zingiber officinale. Lineage (NCBI taxonomy): Eukaryota > Viridiplantae > Streptophyta > Magnoliopsida > Zingiberales > Zingiberaceae > Zingiber > Zingiber officinale. The sequence continues at coordinate 54,182,824 of NC_056006.1, read as the reverse complement.
TTTCCTTCTACAAAATATTAAGTGAAAGATTTGATATCTTTCCTTATTTGTAGTTAAAAGGAAGATTTTAATTTTTGATAAAACTTTCCTTCTTTGTAACCATGTTCATGATTTAAAAGAGTGTTTTAAAATTAAATATTTCCTTTTATAAGTTTCAACAAAAGATTAAGAAAAGATTTGATATCTTTCCTTACTTGTAGATTGAAAGGAAGATTTTAATTTTAAAGAAAACTTTCCTTTTTGGTAATCATCAACATGTTTTAATAGAGAGATTTTAATTTATAAAATTTCCTTTTATAACCAACCATGAAGGGAAAAATTATTAGAGAAATTTTTATAAAAAATTTCGGAAGCAAATTAGGAAATTTAATTCTTATGTTATTAAAACTTTCCTTGCTTGGAGCTATGAGGTGGCCGACCAATATGTTTTAAGAAAAAGAAATTGGTTTTAATCAATTAAATTTTCTTTTTCATGGCAAAGAAAATATGGAAGTTTTATTTAAATTTTCCTTATTTGCCAAGACCAAGGATAATAAAAGAGAGGGAGGGGGTGCCTTCATGAGACACAACTGTATTCTATTTTCCTCCCCTCTCTTCCTTGGTGGTGGTAGCCATAAGCTCCTTGCTCTTCTTCTTTTCTCTTCCTCCTTGGTGGCCGGCGGCATCAACACAAGAGGAGTCCTTGGTGGCCGGTTCTAGCTAGGAGAAGAAGGAGAGAAAAGAGGCTTCGCTCTTGCGTCCCTTGGAGCATGAAGGTTGGTGACCGAATCTTGATAGAAGGAAGGTGTTGGTGGTTCTCATCTCGGTATATCGTTGTCCACACAAAGTCTGAGATAAGAAGAGGAATACGGTAGAAGATCAAGAAGTTATTGCTTACAAAGAAAGGTATAACTAGTAATTATATTCCGCATCATACTAGTTTTCTTTGTATGAATTCCAAACACAAGAGGCTAGTGATTCTAGATTTTCGGATTAGATATTCGAAGTTGGGTTTCTTTTGTTTTGTTTTTTCAAATTTGTGATTCGATTGTTCCTTTTGGTTAAACCGAGAGTTATATAAGCAAATTAAATATTAGGTTTCTTTAAATGGCTTTGCCTAGGCAGTGGTGGATGATCCTATACCCAAAAAGACCTAGTGCCTCGCCATGCAGTCCTGGAAGCTAATTATAGAAATTAATATTTAATTAAATTTATAACATAGGTGAATTTGGATCAATAATGTTAAGTATCGTTTGCGATCCAAGTCTAAACCATTAAGAATAGATAAGTTAAATTTGGAATCAATAATTTTAAGTTCCGTTTGTGATTCTGAATTTAATTTCTATGGAACATAATAGGTTGTTAGGAAAGGTTCAGGACTTGTATAAAATTTTTGTACAATGGAACCAGTACGATCTTCCTAGGACCAACCAACAATTGGTATCAGAGTTAGGGTTTACCTCTGTGTGTTTGGTTATCAGTTTAATTATGCACATGTCATACATAATTTAGGCTGGATAATAGTAGGATGTGCTAACTCTGTGGTTGCAGGCTCCAACTATTATGACTTATAGATATCGTGTGTGATTGGACCCTTGGACATGTCAAGGGCATTTTTGTGTGTGCATGATTATATGTATTAAATACAACAGGAGTTGTATTAGTTTTAGGATTTTACATTTTTGTTTCGATCTAGATTACATGTACATTCCTTTGTGGAATATAGGATTGATATATGTAAAATTTTAATTTTGTCGCGAATTGGATCCTTGCAAGGCGTGGTGCTATTGGAGGACCAGAAGCGTAGTGGAAAAGGAAGCTCGATGGACTCGACGGCATGAACCCTAGGGCTGGCAGCACATGAAGGACAGTGATAGAAAAGGCCATAATAGTTAGAAAATTAATTTCCATATTTATTGCTTTTATTTAATGTGGTGTGTGTGATGTGTGTTTGCTAGGTTAAAATTCCTCACCTTAAATAACTAAGTGGGAGAGGGATTTTAAATAAATTCTACGGTCCCCATTACTGGTTTGTAAGTGTTGCAACAAGCTTGTGTGTTGGCTCTAAGTGCCTCCCTCCACAACAGATGAGTTTGTTGCAGATCACTAGATCTAACTTCCTTTATGGATGGTTATAGGAAATTATTTAGGAGCGTGTGATCTTATCCAACTGAAGGGGCACAATCCTATTTAATGGACTAAGTATCAAGTAATGGTACACACTTAGATGCATTCAATAGTATCCTCCCCAACGGAGTCACTACTGTTGTTTTACGTGACCAAAGGAAAACCAACTATTAATTTTACTTGTCATAAAGTTAGGATGACAAGATAATAAAATTAATGGGTAAGTCCCTCCTTTTACAAATGTTGAATTTGTATACGTCCAGACTAACGTGACATGAAAAAGTCGCGGTGTTTGAGGTGTTGGTAAATTTAAATAGTATTGTTTGAGGAATCAATATTATTCTAAATTTAGAGTCTTGACCAAAGTTTGTTTTGTGATTCTTAGGATGACTTTCAACCCATTGGCCATTATACTGAAAGAGAACAAGCTTACTAGTCCCAATTACATAGATTAGAAAAGAAACCTGAACATTGTCCTAACTGCTGAAGGCTATAAGTTTGTACTATTGGAGGTCTGCCCTAATATACCTAATAGTGATTCTAGTGAAGAGGAGATTGAGGCTCATAAGAAATGGGTAAAGGCAGATGAAATGGCGCGGTGTTACATTTTGTCTTCAATGTCTAATGTGCTGCAACATCAGCATCAGGATTTACCAACTGCTTATGACATGATGAACAATCTCAAAGAACTCTTCGGACACCAGAGTTGGACTGCTAGGCATGAGGCAATGATAAAGTTAATGGCAGCCACCATGTTAGAGGGGACACCCGTAAAGGATCATATCCTCAAGATGATGGGTTATCTGAACGAAATACAGATTCTTGGAGCTGAAATCGATGGGGAAACCCAAGTTGATATTATTCTCCAAACGCTACCCAGAAGTTTTTAGCAGTTCCGCCTAAACTCTAACATGAACAAAAGGGAGTATACATTGGCGGAACTTCTAACAGAACTTCAGGCAGCAGAAGGAATACTTTGTCATAGTTCTCAGATTCACTTTGCTAAAAATGCTTCCTCTTGTAAGTCGAAAGGCAAGAAGAAGAAGAAACAAGCTGGCTCATCAAAGAAAGTGAATAGATGTCTAGGTACTAGACCTAAATCTGGAATGAAGAAGCCAAAGGGCAAGTGCTTCATTTGCAAGCAGACTGGACATTGGAAGGCAGATTGTCCTCGTAGGAAAGAGAACAATAAAGGTATATCTCATTCTCTAGTAGTTGAAACATGTTTAGCAGTGTTATCTACCAGGACCTGGTGTGTAAATACCGGAGTCACTGATCATGTCTGCAACTCTTTGCAAGGGTTCGAGGAAACCCGACGACTATTTGATGGAGAAATAACAGTCTACATGGGCAATGCTACTAAGGTGCGGCTGTTGTAGTGGGAGACGTCTACTTATCTTTTGATAGGAATAGAAGTTTGATTTTAAGAAATTATCTTTATGTACCCAATTTTAGAAATAATTTAATTTCAGTTTCTAAATTGTATATGGATGGATATTTTGTTTCTTTTAATAACAATGTGGTTATAAAGAGAAATAGGGTTATTATCTGTTCTGGTGCATTGGTTGGCAATTTATATACTTTAAATCCAATTTCTCCCAAAAAACAACAAATGGAAATTAATAACACATCTTCTAATTCCAATATAAGAAAGGAACCTTCGGAGATGAACCAAACATATCTTTGGCATCTAAGGCTTGGTCATATTAACGTAAGTAGGATTCAATGGCTTATAGCCAATGGAATCTTGGGTTTATTAGTGATGAAAAATTTTCCAACATGTGAATCCTGCTTGGAAGGAAAATTGACCAAGAGACCTTTTAAGGCCAAGGGAAATAGAGTCAAAGATGTGTTAGAACTAGTTCATTCTAATTTATGTGGTCCTATGTCTATTTAGGAAAGAGGTGGTTATGAATATTTTATCTCTTTCATAGACGATTATTCAAGATATGAATACATTTACTTGATGCACCGCAAGTCTGAATGCTTTGATAAGTTCAAAGATTATAGGGCTGATGTGGAGAAACGTCTTGGTAAAAGTATCAAGACACTACGGTCTGACCGTGGTGGCGAATACCTCTTTGGAGAGTTTAAGAGTTACTTATTAGAAGTCGGGATTCAATCCCAATTGTCTGTACCTGGTACACCCCAACAGAATGGTGTGGCAGAACGAAGGAATAGGACTGTTATGGAAATGGTTAGATCGATGCTGAGTTATTCAGAATTACCAAATTTGTTTCGGGGATATGCTCTGGAAACAGCAGTGAACATTCTGAATATAGTACCTTCTAAAATAGTTCCTTATACTCCCATGGAATTATGGAATGGGCAAAAGCCTAGTCTGAATCATATCCGGATATAGGGTAGTCCAACACATGTGCTGAAGGGAGATACTGACAAGTTGAATCACGTACAGAAGTTTGTCTGTTTGTGGGATATCCTAAGGGAACGAAAGGTGATTTGTTTTACAATCCTAAAAATCAGAAGATCATTGTTAGAACTAATGCTTGATTTTTAGAAAAAGATTATGTAATGAACCATAAGCCCATGAGTGAAATTGTTCTAAAAGAAATTAGAGAGGACACGTCTACTTTAATATCACCAGTACAAGATTGATTACCACAAGAAACTGCAACATGTATTACAAATGATGCACAGTTATAGATAGTGTCTCGTCGTAGTGGGAGGGTTATGAGGCAACCTGAGAGATTCATGTTTTTGGGAGAGTCTTCGGACTTGATCCCGAGTAAACATGAACCTGATCATCGGACATATGACGAAGCACTCAAAGATAAAGATGCAGTATCTTGGCAAAAGGCGATGAATTCTAAAATAGAATCTATGTATTCTAATAAGGTATGGGAGCTTGTAGAACCACCAAATGGTGTAAAATCCGTTGGATACAAGTGGATCTACAAAAGGAAAAGAGGGACAGACGGGAAGGTAAAAACCTTCAAAACAAGGCTTGTTGCGAAAGGGTACACTCAGAAAGAGGGAATCGATTATGAGGAAACTTTTTCATCGGTAGCCATGCTTAAGTCTATCTAGATACTCTTATCTATTGTCACTCATATGGATTATGAGCTTTCCTTAACCGAAGTCTTGAAGAATACATCGATATGAAGCAACCAAATGGGTTCATTGAAAAATGCAAAGAGCATCTAGTAAGCTCAATCGGTCCATTTATGGACTGAAGCAAGCTTCAAGATCTTGGAACATCTGGTTTAATGAAGTAATCCAGTCATATGGATTTATTCAATGTCCGGATGAGTCTTGTGTATACAAGAAGTGTAACGGAAATGTGGAGGTATTTTTTATACTATATATAGATGACATTTTGTTAATTGGCAACAATGTCAAAGTTTTATAGGACCTAAGGGTATGGTTGTCCAAACAATTCGATATGAAGGACTTAGGAGAATGTGCACACATTCTTGGGATCAAAGTCATAAGGGATCGCAAGAAAAGGATGTTGTGTCTATCTCAACCTTCATATATAGATACAATCCTTGCTCGTTTTAGCATGCAAAACTCCAAGAAAGGTTTCTTACCTTTTTGGCTTGGAGTAGCTTTATCTAAAGAGATGTCTTCGAAGACATTAAAGGAGAGAGAGGACATGAAGGCAGTTCCTTAGGCTTCGGCTGTGGGAAGCCAAATGTATGCAATGCTGTGTACGAGACTAGATATCTATTTTGCCGTAGGCATGGTTAGCAGATATCAAAGTAACCCTGGATAAGGACATTGGACTGTTGTAAAGCATATATTGAACTACCTGAGAAAGACTAGAGATTATATGCTAGTTTACCAAGCAGATGATATGCTCCCTGTGGGTTACACGGATTCAGACTTCTAATCAGATAGGGACAATAGTAAGTCTACATCAGGCTATGTGTTTACTTTAGGAGGTGGAGCCATTGCATCGAGGAGTGTTAAGCAGAAATGCGTTTCAGACTCACCCATGGAAGCTGAGTATGTGGCAGCCTCTGAGGCAGCCAAAGAAGCTGTATTGCTTAGGAACTTCCTAATGGACTTAGATGTGATTCCTGGTTTGCCCAAAATCATCACAATTTATTATGATAATAGTGGTGCAGTTGCAAACTCTAAGGAACCATGAGCTCATAAGACAAGTAAACATATAGAGCGCAAGTACCACCTGATATGAGACATCATCAAGCGAGGAGAAGTTGTTGTCGCCAAGATTGCATCAACAGATAACCTAGCAGATCCTTTCACTAAGGCCCTTCCGACGAAAGCTTTTGATCGGCATGTGGAGGGGATGGGAATCAGATGTATGACAGCAGTTATGGCAACTTAGTCTTTTAGTATAAGTGGGAGATTGTTAGAGTGTATACTTAAAGCCTAGCTTTTGCAAACATTTATTTTGAAATAAAGAATCATATTGGTCAAAAATGTCTACATCTATATGATAAGTGTAGTTGTTCAATTAATTTATATTGTAGATAATATGGTGTGTGGTGTCACACACAGAAGATCATGCTATCAGTTCTTTATAAATTTTAAACAGTAGCTCATGACTAAGATGGATAGGAACAAACCATTGAAATAGTTGTACTGTAATTTGGTATTAGTTTATCTTAACTATAAAATTACACTAGTACACACTGAGTGTATTGAGCAGGACCATATTAGGTAAGTTCTTTTTGTGCTGACTCAATAAAAGAACAAAACCTTAGTTATTATGGAAGTGTGTTCTCTTAATCCTAATATAATAGTAAGCACGTATATTAAGTATTAATTTCTTTAACTTATCAATGAGTGAGATTTAGCTTGATAAATTAAAAGGCCCGATAAGTTGGAAAATGATATTACTTATAGTATGTGTTGTTGATTATAGACGGAAACTGTATTCTAGAAATCTAGGTTGATAATGTCCCCAAGAGGAGCTCATGAGAATTGTCATGTTAAACCCTGCAGGTGGACTTAGTCCGACATGACAATAAGGTTGAGTGTTACTACTCTTAACCTAAGATATTAATTAAAGAGAGTTGTCAGTAACTCATTTAATAAGTGGACATTTGACATCTGAAACACAGGTAGATGAACACACTCATAATAAGATGGAGCCCAAAATCTAATTTGAGATTGTTGCGGTAGTTCAATAATAATTCTTTAGTGGTATGAATTATTATTGATGAAATTAAGTTGGATGTTCGGGGCGAACACGGGAAGCTTAATTTCATAGGGAGACCAAAACCAATTCCTCCTATGAGTCCCTATCATAGCCTCTTGTATATAGAGAATTATACCCACTGCATACCCACCTTTCTACCCACCTTGAGGTGGCTGGCCAAGCTATCTTGGAGCCAAAGCTAGGGCCGACCAAAGCTAAGGGTGGAGCCAATTTAAGGTGGCCGACCAAAGCTTGGCTCCCAAGCTTAGGTGGCCGACCACTAGAAAAATAAAAGGTATTTTATTTAAAATCTTTTCATATGTGTATATCATGGTTTTAAAAGAGAGTTTAAAATTTAAATCTTTCCTTCTACAAAAGATTAAGTGAAAGATTTGATATCTTTCCTTATTTGTAGCTAAAAGAAAGATTTTAATTTTTGATAAAATTTTCCTTCTTTGTAACCATGTTCATGATTTAAAAGAGAATTTTAAAATTAAATATTTCCTTTTATAAGTTTGTACAAAAGATTAAGAAAAGATTTGATATCTTTCCTTATTTGTAGATTGAAAGGAAGATTTTAATTTTAAAGAAAACTTTCCTTTTTGGTAATCATCCCCATGTTTTAATAGAGAGATTTTAATTTATAAAATTTTCTTTTATAACCAACCATGAAGGAAAAATAATTAGAGAAATTTTTATTAAAAATTTTGGAAGCAAATTAGGAAGTTTTAATTCTTGTGTTATTAAAACTTTCCTTGCTTGGAGCTATGAGGTGACCGGCCAAGATGTTTTAAGAAAAGGGAATTGGTTTTAATTAATTAAATTTTCTTTTTCATGGAAAATAAAATAAGGAAGTTTTATTTAAATTTTCCTTATTTTCCAAGACCAAGGATTATAAAAGAGAGAGAGGGGGTGCCTTCATGAGACACGACTCTATTCTATTTTCCTCCCTTCTCTTCCTTGGTGGTGATCGGCCACAAGCTTCTTGCTCTTCTCCTTTTCTCTTCCTCCTTGGTGGCTGGTGGCATCAACACAAGAGGAGTCCTTGGTGGCCGGTTCTAGCTAGGAGAAGAAGGAGAGAAAGGAGGCTTTGCTCTTGCGTCCCTTGGAGCTTGAAGGTTGGTGGCCGAATCTTGCTAGAAGAAAGGTGTTGGTGGTTCTCATCTCGATAGATCGTTGCCCACACAACGTCCGAAATAAAAAGAGGAATACCGTAGAATATCAAGAGGTTATTGCTTACCAAGAAAGGTATAGGTAGTAATTGTTTTCCGCATTATACTAGTTTTCTTTGTATGAATTCCAAACACAAGAGGCTAGTGATTCTAGATTTTCGGATTAGATATTTGAAGTTGTGTTTCTTTTGTTTTTTTTTTCGAATTTGAGATCCGATTGTTCCTTTTGGTTAAACCTAAAGTTATATAAGAAAATTAAATATTATGATTCTTTAAAAGGCTTTGTCTAGGTGGTGGTGGATGATCTCATACCCAAAAAGGCCTAGTGCCTCACCATGTAGTCCTGGAAGCCAATTATAGAAATTAATATTTAATTAAATTTATAATATAGGTGGATTTAGATCAATAATGTTAAGTATCATTTGTGATCCATGTCTAAACCATTAAGAACAGATAAGTTAAATTTGGAATTAAGTTTCGTTTGCGATTCCGAATTTAATTTCAAAAGAAGACAAAAGGTTATTAGGAAAGGTTCAGGACTTGTACAAAATTTTTATACAGTAGAACCGGTACGATCTTCCTAGACCAACCAACACCTTCCTCCTTCGTTCAATTGTAGATTTTGCCTCGAACATCAATTCTTCTCCAAAATCGCCTCCTGCGGACAGAAAATGCAGAAAAGCATATCTTCGAATAGAAAGAGTAAATATGCTAAAATCAAAGCTGGAAGTACAAAAATACATAGATAAAACTTGCACAAAATATGTGAATGTGCATCAAAACATGCTAAACAAGTGTATACAATCTACACACATCACACCCCTAGACTTAAACTTTTGCTTGTCCTCAAGCAAAACTGTCGCAATCTCAATTCATATGCTTTACAATGCATTCATAATCCCTAATGTACTTTCCGAACTCAATCAAAAAGTTTCATTAACAAGCATGATCATGGAAATAAGTCAAGTATGGTTCAAGCATAAGTCTCTTGTGTACAGTGCAAAATTGACCCAAACTTTTCAAGTTTCAATCTATGTCCTAGTCAAGTCATCATCCAAATGAGTTCCTAATGTTTCTGGTGATAGGCACTTACCTGCCACACACTTGGTTCATATTTCTCAATCAACCCAAGGTCTCAAAGGCGTGCTCAATCTCAAGAGAAGCTAAGTAGTCATTTCCCTAGTAACCTAACTCGGTCTTAAAGGGGTGACTTACTAAATTCCACTCACGACAACTGTTTTTTATATCCCTTATTCACTTTTTTCACTTTCTTTTTTTTATATAAGTGTTTGCATTGTGCAAAACTTATTTACAAATGTACTTTTAGCAGAAATGTTGGGATATTTTGATTTTTCCAAATGAGCTTACATGATTTGAGCATCATCCAGTAACCAAAATGAAGTTTGGGAAATCACCATGGAAACCAAGTACTAAGCACACAAGATGAATCATGACTATTTCAATGATATCAACTATCCAAGCTCAAGTATAGTGAAGGTAAGATCCTTAAGGTCAAGCCAAATTTCAAACTTATCTCCATATGATACTTAGCTTATTTCATGCTACCCAAGATAGAGAAAAGTAATACACTAAGCATACTACTAGCATCATTTACAACATCATGAATCAAGATAATAAATGTGCTAACATTTTTGCTAAAAAGATAAGAAAGCATATAAGTAAAGTTTGGTGTTCTCAAGATGTATGCCACAAGGTTTTTCAAAAGACTGTCAAGTTATTATCAAAACAATCCAAGCAAAACAAGAACAAATGTAAAACAGAATAAACTGTAGAAAAAATAGAAAATGTAAAGAATTTTCAAGTTTTCAAACCACGCCCCCCAGACTTAAACTTTTCATCGTCCCGATGAAATCAATATGGTGGCGGAGGTAGATGAGGGAAAGGAGGTCTACGTCATTCTCCAATAGGAAAACTAGGAAAACTAGGGGGTTCACTTAGGAATCTATGATATTCATAAAGAGCATCTATTTGTTGGCTAGTAATAATCATGCCCTGCATAAAATCCCTCATTCTAGCTTGATCAATATCATAGTCCTGAACAAATTCAGCCATTTGACCTTGAAAGTTCCTTATAAACTAAAAGTGATTTTGTACTTCTCTAAACTGGTCATCAGATAAAGAAAAGTGACTTTCCAACATTCTTCGTTGGGCATTTTGCTTCTCATGAAGTGAGTCCAAAGATGCACGGAAATCTGAAAAATCTAATATGGAGGGAACCCATACCATAGGCAAAAGAATGCCTAGCGGGCTCCAGATGTCCGGAGGGCTGTAGGTGTCCAGATGATGAGGGCTCAAGGTGTGGCACTATGTCTCTAGATATAGAAGGGACATTCTCAGGGTCTAAATGGGTAATTACCCAATTAGCAAGCTTGCGAATAGAAGTTCGTTCGGGACATGGAAGTGGTAAAGGAAAACCATTCGTCCTAGGAAATGCAAAACCATTCTCATCCCGACAAATTATTTTCATGGCAAGACATGCATCAATGTCTATCATGTTATTGCCATGGATGACTTCCAACCCATCTAAATCAAGCTTCAAATTAATAGCTATTTGAGTAATCAAACCATTAAAAACAATTGACCCCGAGGATGCCCTCCCGGCTCTCACTAAGGTTTACAAAAAATGAAAACCGAAATTGAAATCAACTTTATGTAACATAGCCCACAAAGTGTAAAGCTCTACTTTCTTGATGACTCCATCACTTTCCCCTTACCAAAAATAGTTTTACTCATAACATGATGTAAGTATCTAAAGATGGGGTTTTGCATGTGAGAAGCCTTAGCTCTAGAGGGCTCATAAGGTTGTTCTAATCTAGTGATCGAACTCCAAAATTGATTCCAATTAAACCTAGAATCAAACCTGCGAGGGTTACCAGTAGACAATCCAAAACAGTGTTAAATTCACTAAATGCCCACTGAAACTCTTGATTCATAAGCCTAAAAGTTATCTTTTCAACTTAATTATCCTCATTGGCAAAGTGAACATCTAAGTATTGGTGCCAAATAAACTAAGTATAATAGCGTCCTTGAGTAGAAGGTTCTTACCTATATCAATCGATTGGTTAAATCGATAGTGAGATGATATAGGGAACACTACTCTTAATCATTGCTAGTCGAGTATTAACATTAAGGGCATTGTTAATGCAACAAGACTAGCATGTAGGTCAACTCGATGACTTGATCTCACAGGTCATGGATATGGAGATATCAAGTTGACACATGGGTATGTATTGGAGAATGTATACTGAATGACCCGCCATGAGAAAGTATCATGGATCGTTATGTGAGTGTCATATACTTTCTCATGTAACTATTAGTATAACTACTAGTCCTTAGACCTGAAGTCACCATGGTTCATTACATAAGGAGTTATGTACTTTGGATTCGTCAAACGTCACCCGCAACTAGGTGGACTATAAAGGCAATTACTGGGTATGTAACAAATTATGCGGAGGGATGTGAGTGATGTAGATGAAATCTATCCCTCCTATATGACGGGAGTGACATCGATATTCTTGATAGAGTGAGACCACGAAGTGCATGACCATGCCCAAATGAGTCAATATGAGATATTGAGCTCATTTGATTTAGTGATTCTACTTGGAGTTCAAGATTTAGATTGGTCAGAGGATGACACGGTCTATGCCTCACATTGATCAATCTAGATGTCTAGGATAGAAGGACACTTGTCATATATTGTGAAGAGTCACAATTAGTAGTCACAAGGTGATGTCGGATCTCGACATTCTTGTAACTTGGGTAGTAATGATGTGTTGCTAGATACCGCTCATTACTTATTCTCCTAAATGGGTTTAGGGCATTGCCAACGTTACAAGAACCTATAGGGTCATGTTGGTTGCTACTCAGAAAACCTAGAGGTTCCACTGTACAAAAATTTTGTACAAAGGTCTGAACCTTTTTCTAGCTACCATGTGTTCTTTTAAATTAAAATTTTGGATCGCCTGCGGAACTTAACACGTTTGATCCAAAACTTAATCTATTTGTTCTTTTAGGTTTTGACTTAGATCTCCTGCGGAACTTAACACGTTCGACCCAAATCACCTTAAGTTATTAATTCCATTAAATATTAATTTCCATAATCGGTTCCCAGTACTGACGTGGCGAGGCACATGGCCTTCTTGGATATGGGAGCAACCACCACCGACTAGACAAAAACTTTTATAGAAAGCTAATATTTAATTTCCTAAAATAACTTTAGGTTAACCGAAAAGAACAATCAAATCACAAGGAAAAGAAAAAAAACAAAAGAACACAACATCGAAAAACATATTCGAAATTCTAGAATCGTAAGCCTCTTGTATTTGGTATTATTTCCATAAATAACTAGTATAATGCGGAAAGAAAAATTACTAGTTATACCTTGTAGAAAAACCTCTTGATCTTCTACCGTATTCCTCTTCTAATCTCGGACGTTGTGTGGGCAACGATCTTCCGAGATGAGAAACCACCAAGCACCTTCTTCTTCTCCTAGCTAGGTTTGGCCAATCACAAAGAAGCTTCACCAAGGACGAAGAACAAAACACCAACCAAGCTCCAAGGGATACAAGCTTTCTCTCCTTCTTCTTCTTGTTCTCCAAGTAGTATCCGGCCACCACAAGAACTCCAAGCAAGAGATAAGTTTCGGCCACCACAAAAGAGGAAGAAAGAAAGAGGATGGCCGGCCACAATAATTTTCTTCAAGGATGAATAATTTCGGCCACCACCAATGCTCCAAGGGATGCTAGAGATGAGACTTGCTTTCTCTCCTTCTTCTCCCTCCTTGATCCGGCCACAAACAAAAGCTCCACCAAGAAGATAGGTTTCGGCCAACAAGAGGAGAAGAGAGAAAGGGAAGGGCTGGCCACCACACCAAGGAAAAGAGGGAAAAAAAATAACAGAGGTTGTTAACCATGAAGGCACCCCTACCCCTTCTTTTATATTCCTTGGCTTTGGAAAATAAGGAAATTTATTTATAATAAAATTTCCTTAACTTTCCTTGACAACAATTAATTAAGAAAAAATTAAATAAATTTTCCTAATTAATTGTATGTGGCCGGCCACCTCATGTAGAGCAAATAGGATAATTTTAATCAACAATTAAAACTTCCTTTTTTGTCTTTGAAAATTTTAAAAAATAAAATTTCATTTTAAAATCCCTTCATGGTTGATAAAAAGAAATTTCTATAATTTTAATTTTCAACATGTGAATAATTTTTCAGAGAGAAAAAATAAAATATCTTTCCAATCTACAAATAAGGAAAGAGATCTAATCTCTTTCTTTTAATCTTTTTGTAGATCTTTTTTAAAAAGAGATATTTTAATTTTAATTCTCTGTAATAAATTATATCTTCCACATAATAAAAATTAAAATTAAAATTCTTTTTAATTTAATGGGGACCGGCCACCTAAGCTTGGGTTCAAGCTAGGGCCGGCCACCCATGAACCAAGGCTTGGCTGGCCCTAGCTTGAACCACAAGCTAGCTTGGCCGACCCCTTTTTCATGGGTATGAAGGTGGGTATAGGTGGGTATAGTACTCTATAAATAAGAGGCTACGATAGGGACCGAGAGGAGGAATTGGTTTTGGTCTCCCGATAAAATTAAGCATCCCGTGTTCGCCCCGAACACACAACTTAATTTTATCAATAATAATTCATTCCACTAGAGAACTATTATTAAACTACCGCACCAATCCCAAATTACATTTTTGGGCTCCTTCTTATTATGAGTGTGTTAATCTCCCTGTGTTTAAGATATCGAATGTCCACTAATTAAGTGAGTTACTGACAACTCATTTAATTAATATCTTAGTCCAAGAGTAGTACCACTCAACCTTATTATCATGTCGGACTAAGTCCACCTGCAGGGTTTAACATGACAATCCTTATGAGCTCCTCTTGAGGACATTATCAACCTAGTATCTCTAGGACACAGTTTCCTTTTATAATCAACAACACACACTATAAGTGATATCATTTCCCAACTTATCGAGCTTATTGATTTATCGAACTAAATCTCACCCATTGATAAATTAAAGAAATAAATATCAAATATATGTGCTTGTTATTATATTAGGATTAAGAGCACACACTTCCATAATAACCGAGGTCTTTGTTTCTTTATAAAGTCAGTATAAAAGAAACGACCTCAAATGGTCCTACTCAATACACTCTGAGTGTACTAGTGTAATTATACAGTCAAGATAAACTGATACCTAATTACACTACGACCTTCCAATGGTTTGTTCCTTTCCATTATGGTCGTGAGCTACTGTTTATAATTTATAAGATACTGATAACATGATCCTCTGTGTGTTACACCACACACCATGTTATCTACAATATAAATTAATTGAACAACTACATTTATCATAAATGTAGACATTTGACCAATGTGATTCTTATTTCTAGATAAATGTTTATACCAAAAGCTAGGCTTTTAGTATACACTCTAACAGGTCACACACTAGGGACAATTAGATGGAGATTTGGTTCATATGATGAACCAAGAGGATTAGATTCATTTGATGAATCAAATTGGATTAAAAGTAATCCTAATTTGACTAATTGAGTTGGACTCAAGTTGATTCATGTATTCAATGAGTCTAATTTGATTATGACTTATTAAATCAATTTAATTTAATGAATTAGATTCATTATATTAAGTTGGCTCGAATCAAATGGTTGGATTAGATCAACCATGGTAGAGATTGGGTTAAGTTTGACTTGACTTGAGAAGGAAGACCAAAGGTCAATTTTGACTTGACCTTTTGCCACCTCATTGGTGAGTTGGCATTAGGTGGACCAATGATGATATTCCACATCATCATGGATGCCACCTCATGGGAGTTACATACCCATTCTCTTTAATGAGGCATTAAATGAGAAATGGGGATTACTCTTGGAGAGGTGGCCGGCCACTTTAGGGGGTTAATGAAATTCATTTTCATTGAACTCCTTATTCACTCCTTTCTTCTTCCTCAAGCTCTCCCTCTCCCTCTCCTCCTTGCTTGGCCGAATCTTACCAAGGTGCTAGCACACCTTTGTGTGAGGTTTTCTCCACCTACGTGTCCGTGTGGATACTTCTAGAGGACCGACGCTTGACGGTCTAGAGATCCGGCATTTCCTTGGACGAGCGGGAACACGAAAGGGCACGCTTCAAGGTATACTTCTTAACACATAGATCTAGGAGTAGATCAATATATTTAAAACTCGTACTCGTAATTTTTGTTCATTTTTCCTTGCACGGATCTACGGCTTTGGGTGATTCGGGGTTTCCGCGACGCGAAAAGCGGTTTTCGCTGCCCGAAAAACCCAACAGTGGTATCAGAGCCACGTGCAAGGCTTCTACGAGTTTAATTTTTTGGTTTTATGAAAACTAAACCTTCTGTGATTTTCTGTAAAAATTTAGTTTTTTATGTTTTAATGGGTAATTTTTCCGTAGAAGCGAAGCACAAGTATCTCTGCACTTGTAGGCTTCGGCTACCGGGAAGTTTTTCCTTAAACGGCTTCGTTTTGCCCCAAATCCGTTTGGGACAGCGGGCTTGGGTGCCATTAGATCGCAAAGGAGCAACTCACGATGGTTAGATCGTGGGTAGGGGTACTGCCCCTAACCCCGCAAGGGGATTTGCTCCGCGATTGCACCCGAAATCGCTAAAAACGAACCTGCCGGGAAGATTTTTCCGAAACGGCAATGTCTCGACCCAAATCGTTTTGGGACAGAGAGTTTGGGCGCCGTTGGATCACATAGGAACTCTCGCGATGGTTAGATCGCGGGTAGGGGCGCTGCCCCTGGCCCCGCAAGGGGATTCGTTCCGCGATTCCGCCCGAAACCGCTAAACGGGACCGTCGGGAAATTTTACTCGTAAAAATTGTAAAAAATTAATTTTAAAATTATAGAAAATTATGAAAAATATATAATTTTGAATTATATATTAATTTTGTGATAGTCATGGCCCAAAAACCCAATATGATTGGATTGTGTTGTAATTCATAATACGGCCTGTGTGCCGTTATGTGTTTGCGCGTGTTGTATGTTTTTATTTTCCGCGACCTGCGCGTCGTGCCTTTCTCATATATTCTGGTTGTAAATTAGATTTAGACTCAAATGTAACTCGAGTTTCAAATTGTAATGTACAAATTGGAGCGGTGGAGGGTCCACACGAGACGGAGTTCCGAGGCGGGCACGAGCAACACAAGGTGGTCAAAGGGAGGATCTTGGAGAAACTGTTGACCCTAGGTTGACCATTCGATCTTCTCATTGGCTTGAGAGGATCGTAGTAGGGCCATGACTAAATCACAAATAGATTAATTAGTTAATTGCTTATGTATATTATGCATGTTTAATAAGTAATTAATTAATTAGTGCCTTACGATTAGATTAGATCTAAGTCGTGCACATGATGCACCCTTGCGATTAGATTATATCTAAGTCGTGCACAAGATGCATCCTTTTCGATTAGATTAGATCTCGATCGAACCAACTCTAAATGCCTAACCGTGCCGTGATACCTATCACTACCTCGATCACATGTATTGTTGAATCTGCCAAAGCAGAGCAATACATATTATCTTGGTAGGCTACGGAGGGACAATCTTGGTCCCGCCTATCAACGCATGGGTGAATACAAACTCAATTAGATTGAGTATTCCTAGTTGCTCGGTTAGATCGAGTCAACTATAGGCATTCTTCCAACGGTTGGAAAAGATAGGTCAAAATCACATCTATATTAACTCTCGGGCGTATTAGCCAAAGCTAACTCGAGATTTAATATAAATGCGGATATTGATTTTATAAACAAGAGTTGCATAGAGATGTAATTGGTAATCGTTACCTACCGATCATACTAAGTCTTGGGCGTATTAGCCAAAGCTAACTCAAGGGTTAGTATGATGTGGATCTTGTCCCACAAGAATTATAGAATTCAGTGGGAGCATCATTTAATTAAAGGCCTAATTAAATGATTTTAAAAGAATATGATATTTATTTCTGCAAATTTTCTGTTGTAGATAACCATGACGTCGAATACGAACTCTTTCTCCCTGCGTTTTATCCTTAAGAAGGACAAGCTCAACGGAGCAAATTTCCTGGACTGGTACAGGAACCTGAGAATAGTTCTCACTCAGGAACGTAAACTGTACGTTCTGGAGCAGCCCATTCCGGAGGCTCCTCCTGCCACTGCCACGCGAGCTGACTGGGATGCTTACAAGAAGCATCAAGATGACGCATTAGATGTGTCCTGTCTAATGCTCGCAACCATGAACTCTGAGCTTCAGAAGCAACATGAGTTGATGTGTGCTTACGATATGGTTGCACATCTTCGTCAACTATATCATGGACAAGCAGGGCACTGGAAGAGGAACTTCACAGGATACCTGGAAGATCTTAACATGAAGAGAAATAAGATTTCTACTTCAGGTATAAATGTTATAGAAGTCAACCTCTCTATTTCTTCGTCGTGGGTATTAGATACCGGATGTGCTTCGCACATTTGTACTAATGTACAAGCGCTGAGAAATAGCAGAGCATTGACAAAGGGCGAGATAGACCTACGAGTAGGCAATGGAGCACGGGTTGCTGCTGTTGCGGTAGGGACTTATTTGTTAGGATCGATGGTCGCGGCTAGAGAGGGGGGTGTGAATAGCCGACCCCAAATCTTCGTTTCTTTTTCCAAGTTGACGTTAGCGTAGCGGAAAATAAAACAAAGAAACAAAGACAAGAAGATCAAACCTCAACACGCAGCGATGTAACGAGGTTCGGAGATAAACTCCTACTCCTCGGCGTGTCCATAAGGTGGACGAAGCCTACCAATCCGTCGGTGGATGAGACCCCGGAGAACCGGCTAATGAACACTCCTTCTGGGTGGAGAAACCTCGCTACAAACTTTGCAACAGCAAGCAGAAGTACAAGTACAGCAAGAAGCTAAGAACATAAATATAACAACACTAGCTTGCCTTCTTCTCTTCGACTGGATGAAGCAGCAGCTTCACAAGACGCCTACAACAGCAGGAACCAGCCGATGAAGCTCACACGAAGCTTCAAGCAGAAGCGAGCTCAGCAAAGCTCAAATCACAGCAGCGAAGAAGAAGAAGCAGAAGCTTCGAACCAGAAGAAAAGTATTCTGTAGCAGCCCTCGATCTCCTTTATATAGCCTGAACCTGCAACTACAGCAAAGCAGACAGTGAAGAAGACGGAGATACCCGTTGAATCTCAACGGATATACCTGGACCGATCAGGCTCCACCCTGATCAGTCCGAGACCTCCCTGTTCGGTCTTGGGGACCGATCAGGACCTATGCTGATTGGTCCCCAGACCGATCAGCACTCTTCACAGAGAACTCGCCCAACTCTCTGATCGTCTCCTGATCGGTCTGTGGACCGATCAGGGTGCATGTGGATCGGTCCACAGACTGATCCCCTCCTTTTCTCTTTGCCTTCTGTTCGCTTTCTGATCGATCTGCAGACCGATCAGATAACATACAGTAGCATACAGTTTGGTTACTGATCGGTCACCAGACCGATCAGATAACCCAGTGTATCACTGGATCGATCAGTGGATCGATCCAGCTCTTGGTTTTTGCCCAAACCAAGTCCCACGCCTTCCAAACCAATATCCGGTCAACCTTGACCTATTGGTATCTCATCCTTAGCATCTGGTCACTCCCTTGACCTGCTAAGACTCCCTACCAAGTGTCTGGTCAATCCCTTTGACACACTTAGACTTTTCTCTTCGTGCCAAGTATCCGGTCACTTCCTTGACCTACTTGACCCTCACAACACCAGATGTCCGATCAACCTTGATCCATCTGAATTTTTCCTTGCCCGGCTTTACTCACCAAGACTTCCCAACTGTCTGGCTTCACTCACCAGGACTTTCCCCAACTTCCTGGCTTCACTCACCAGGACTTTCACTTTCAACTAGCTTCACTCACTAGGGTTTTCACCTGGCTTCACTCACCAGGATTTCCAATCTGCCTGGCTTCACTCACCAGGACTTTTCCGTCTGCCTGGCTTCACTCACCAGGACTTTCTATCTGCCTTCCTAGTATAGAGAACGAGCTACCGAGCCCTCTCTGACCTAGTCCGGAGAACGAGCTACCGAGCCCTCTCCGACTTCGTCCGGTCCAGAGAACGAGCTACCAAGCCCTCTCTGACCTAGTCTGGAGAACAAACTACCGAGCCCTCTCCGACTTCCACATCCGGTCCAGAGAATGAGCTACCGAGCCCTCTCTGACCATAGTCCGGAGAACGAGCTACCGAGCCCTCTCCGACTTCCACATGCTAAGTTCCCATACTTGGACTTCTCCGTGCCAAGTCTCCATACTTGGACTTTCTCCCGTGCCAAGCTCCCTGCTTGGACTTTTCCTGTGCCAAGCTCCCTGCTTGGACTTTTCCGTGCCAAGTCAACTCACCTCGGGTCAACCAGGTCAACTTTGACCAAGGGTTGCACCCACAACCCCCCAAGTTTCTGTTCTTGTCAAACATCAAGATACAACTTGAGTCAGGTCAACTCGAGTCAGATCAACTAAGTCAACCTTGACCTAAGGTTGCACCAACAATCTCCCATCAAAATACAACTCTTCTGTTCTCGTCAAATATCAAAATACAACTCGAGTCAGGTCAACTCGAGTCGGGTCAACCAGGTCAACCTTGACCTAAGGTTGCATCAACAATCTCCCCCTTTTTGATGTTTGACAAAACCATAACCTAACTTAGGTTTTCTAATGTTCTTCCTTGAACATTCTCCCCAAACCTACACTCTCCCCCTTTTTGAGACACATCAAAAAGAGTGAATCAAGGTCAAGAGTTTCTTTCTAATGAAGGTCCCATACCTTTCATTGAAACCCTTAATTTCCCCCTTGATACTAAGGTCAACAATTAACTTTGTGATAATCCCATATCACTCAAGTCTTTAGGAGTAAAAACTCCCTCTAAAAGTCAGCTCCCCCTTTACTAATAGGTAAAACTCCCCCTAAAGGTCAACTCCCCCTTGACCATTGCACCAACAATGTCTTGGAGAGTTTCAAGCCTTTAGAAATCCAAAACAATATGATGTCATGACATGGCATATGGCAAACAATACATGGCAAATAATATATATAGGTATAGAAGATACCTAATTCTAGCCTTAGTTTCCATTTTTGATAATTTTGATCATTTTGCCATAAATTCCATATTCCTAAGTGTAATAGACCTAAAATCATATACTAAAGATTTTTAGATCACTATATGCCAATTAGATTGACCCTAGAGAATTCCTCGAATATGGTTGGCACATGCTAATCACCTTAGGAATAATTTTTTAATCTCATTTTCAAGGCTTGATTACACCTTGAAAATTCCTAAAGTGCCACCTTTTGCCATGATTAGGTTAACTACCTATTCAAGTGAGATTGGCATACCTTAAACCATCTAGCGTGATGGAATCACACTCCTAGGAACCCAATACCTATTGGAGCTCATTGGGTTCACTAAATATTCACTAGGGATGACTTCCCTAGCAACCCTCCTAGGCTTTAAAACCTTAATCATTTGGGACTCATCAAGATCAACCCTAGAGGCGACTCCCTTTGTGACCTTGGTGATGGTCTTCCTAGCCCTAGATTTTGTTCCATAATCGAATGGAACATTGTGATAAGTGGGCTTGACCACTTGGGACTTAGGTTTGTGACCCAAACCTTTCATGTCCTTGGACTTGGGTTTTTGACCCTTAGACCCTAGAGTTGACTTCTCTAAATTTTTAAGGGTCTTTTCTAAAGTGTCAAATCTTGACCTCAAGACTTGATTCTCCTTTTCTAATACCTCATGTTTTAATTTGTCATTGTTCTTTGAGGTACTCTTAGGCATATGTCTAGTAGTTTTTGGATTCCTATCTAGGTTTCCCTTAACCTTAGATGAGTTAATCCTAGGGTTGACATTTCTAGAGTTGTCCTTATTCAAGCTAACATGTTTAGCACCTAAGCACATATATTGATTCCTATAATTAACATGCTTATCATTATTAACAATTGTAACAAAACTACTAGCATGTGTCTTATTGCAAGAATGAGACTTAAATGTTACGTTAGGGTTTGCCTTAGCTCCCCCTATTGACGTGCTCGGTCTCTTGTCCTTGTGAGGTTGCCTCCCCCTCGGACATTGACTTCTATAGTGTCCCTTTCGCTTGCATTGGAAGCACACCACGTGCTCCTTGCCTTTGCGTGTCGGGACTCCGGCTTCCTTGACCTTTGGCGCCGGTGGAGTCTTCCTAACCCTCTTTGGACACTTACTCTTATAATGCCCAAATTCCCTACACTCAAAGCACATTATGTGTAATTTATTTGAAATTAAATGGCTTGAGTTACCTAGGGTTGAGGATAGATGTGAGCTCTCTTCTTCATCCCTTCCGGAGATAGAAGCTTCTTCTTCTTACTCCGATCTTGAAGAGGAACTCTCCTCCTCTTCTTCCTTAGATGTTGAGTAGCCCTCAACCTCTAAATCCATGCCTCCATGATGTGAGCTACTTGGCTCACTTGACTCCTCTTCGTGACTTGAAGTGGAGTTCTCCTCATGGAACATTGCCAAGTTATTCCACAACTCCTTGGCATCGTTATATCCACCTATCCTACACAAAACATCATTAGGTAAAGAAAATTCAATGATTTTCGTTACCTCATCATTGATGGTTGATTGGTGGATTTGCTCCTTCGTCCACTACTTCTTCTCCAAAAGTTCTCCTTCTTTATCCAATGGAGGAGTAAAACCTAATTGCACACACCTCCAATTTTCAAGGTTAGTCATAAGAAAGTACTTCATTCTTACCTTCCAAAACGCGAAGTCGTCGCGATCGTAGAAAGGTGGAATTGTGACGTCTTCTCCAAATAACTCCATTCTCTAGCTCGTGCTCCCCCGGGTGTTGATCCAACGAAAAGCGACCTTGCTCTGATACCACTTGTTAGGATCGATGGTCGCGGCTAGAGAGGGGGGTGTGAATAGCCGACCCCAAATCTTCGTTTCTTTCTACAAGTTGACGTTAGCGCAGCGGAAAATAAAACAAAGAAACAAAGACAAGAAGATCAAACCTCAACACGCAACGATGTAACGAGGTTCGGAGATAAACTCCTACTCCTCAGCGTGTCCGTAAGGTGGACGAAGCCTACCAATCCGTCAGTGGATGAGACCCCAGAGAACCGACTAATGAACACTCCTTCTGGGTGGAGAAACCTCGCCACAAACTTTGCAACAGCAAGCAGAAGTACAAGTACAGTAAGAAGCTAAGAACATAAATATAACAACACTAGCTTGCCTTCTTCTCTTCGACTGGATGAAGCAGCTACAACAACAGGAACCAGCCGATGAAGCTCACATGAAGCTTCAGCAGTGGACAAGCTCAGTCTCACGGCGAAGAAGAAGAAGCAAAAGCTTGAACCGAAGAAAAGTATTACATGGCCTCGATCTCCTTTATACAAGCTGCGTGCAAAGGAGGCGAAGAAGGCGGAGATACCGTTGAATCTCAGCGGATATACAGACCGATCGGGCTCCACCGATCGGTCGAGACCTCCGATCGGTCTTGGGGACCGATCGGGACCTATCTGATCGGTCCCGGACCGATCAACACTCTTCGAGAACTCGCCCAACTCTAT
This sequence comes from Zingiber officinale, assembly GCF_018446385.1. NCBI lineage: Eukaryota > Viridiplantae > Streptophyta > Magnoliopsida > Zingiberales > Zingiberaceae > Zingiber > Zingiber officinale. The sequence goes on along the minus strand of NC_056006.1, from coordinate 54,159,776 downwards.
GATCGTCTCTGATCGGTGCGTGGACCGATCGTGGATCGGTCCCGCCGATCCCTCCTTTCTCTTTGCCTTGCTTTACGGTCGGTCTACCGATCGATAACATAAAGTAACATCTTGTTGATTCTTGATCGGTCACGGACCGATCAGATAACCGATGTATCGGATCGATCCAGCGATCGATCCGGCAATTTTTTTGCCAAACCAAGTCCCACCCTTCAAACCAATATCCGGTCAACCTTGACCTATTGGTATCTCATCCTTAGCATCTGGTTACTCCTTGACCTGCTAAGACTCCCCCCAAGTGTCGGTCAATCCCTTTGACCCTCTTAGACTTTTCACCGTGCCAAGTATCCGGTCACACCCTTGACCTACTTGATCTTCACAAGTCCGATCAGCCTTGATCCATCTGGATTTTCCTGCCGGCTTTACTCACGGGACTTCCCAATGCACGGCCGCTCACTGGGACTTTCCCCAAGCTGGCTTCACTCACGGGACTTTCACTTTCACCTAGCTTCACTCACTAGGGTTTCACCTGGCTTCACTCACCAGATTTTTCACCTGGGACTTTTCCATCTGCGTGGCTTCACTCACGGGACTTTCTCTGCCTTCTGGTCTAGAGGCAGGCTAAGCCCCTCTCAGGTCCGAGCTACCAAGCCCTCTCTGACCTAGTCTGGAGAACGAGCTACCGAGCCCTCTCCAACTTCCACATTCGGTCCAGAGAACGAGCTACCGAGCCCTCTCTGACCATAGTCCGGAGAACGAGCTACCGAGCCCTCTCCGACTTCCACATGCCAAGTTCCCATACTTGGACTTCTCCGTGCTAAGTCTCCATACTTGGACTTTCTCCCGTGCCAATCTCCCTGCGTGGACTTTTCCCATGCCAAGCTCCATGCTTGGACTTTTCCGTTCCAAGTCAACTCACCTCGGGTCAACCAGGTCAACTTTGACCAAGGGTTGCACCCACAACCTCCCAAGTTTCTGTTCTTGTCAAACATCAAGAAACAACTTGAGTCAGGTCAACTCGAGTCAGATCAACCAGGTCAACCTTGACCTAAGGTTGCACCAACAATCTCCCATCAAAATACAACTCTTCTGTTCTGGTCAAAAATCAAAATACAACTCGAGTCAGGTCAACTCGAGTCGGGTCAACCAGGTCAACCTTGACCTAAGGTTGCACCAACATTATTTTCTATCTCTGCCCTCTAGGCATATACTATAGTTAGACGATTGTTGTTAAGTGCCTGCATTGAGTAAGAACATTATATCTGTTTCTTGTTTGGACAAGAAAGGATTCTCGTTTATAATAAAGAACAAATGTTGTTCTGTCTATTTAAACGATATGTTCTATTGTAGTGCACCTCTGATGAACGGACTCTATATTCTAGACCTTGAGAGCTCTATCTATAAAGTTAGTACCAAGAGGTTCAAATCGAACGATATGAACCACACCTATCTCTGGCATTGTCGCTTAGGTCAAATAAATGACAAGCGCTTATCCTAGCTCCATAAGGATGGTTTGCTGGACTCATTTGATTTTGAATCATATGAGATATGCGAGTCATGCCTACAAGGCAAGATGACCAAGACTCCCTTTAGTGGGCACAGCGAGAGAGAGACTGATTTGTTAGGACTCATACATAGTGATGTATGTGGCCCTTTCAATGTCGCTGCTAGAGGCGGTTATATGTACTTCATCACATTTACTGATGACTTCAGTAGATATGGTTATGTGTATTTGATGACACATAAATCTGAATCCTTTGAAAAGTTCAAAAAATTCAAGAATGAAGTACAGAACCAGCTTGGCAAGAGTATTAAGGTACTTCAATCAGATCGAGGTGGTGAATACTTAAGCCATGAGTTTCGTGACTACTTAGCTGAGTGTGAGATTTTATCTCAACTCACTCCTCCTGGAACACCACAGTGGAATGGTGTATCTGAAAGGAGGATCATACCTTATTAGATATGGTACGATCTTGTAGGATCGAAAAGAATTTAGATATCTCCACAATTGCATGATATTGTCCACTTTGGACCTAAGCCCCCATGGTTTTGCTCTTGGGCTCTCCCCAAAAGGCCTCATGCCAATGGAGATATCTTTTCTCTTATAAACCCATGATCTTTCCCATGTGTTTTCAATATGGGATTGTGTTTTCAACCTTGTAACCCCAACAATCCCCCCTCAAACAAAGAACCATAGGCTTCCCACGTCCGATCCTCGACCCACCAGGTCTTCCTGCCCCTCAGTCCACCCAACCTACTAGGACTTCCGTGCCTAGTCGCAACTAGGACTTCCTGCCTGGTGTTTGGTCCTCTTGATTCAAACATAGGAGCCCCCACTTTCTTTGTTCGAGGTTAATATTGTACTCACATGGCTCAATCAGACCATAGCTCTTGTGCACTGTTGGCGGTTAAACCTTCTGGCAGTCCGGGCTTTGATACCAATTGTAGGATCGAAAAGAATTTAGATATCTCCATAATTGCATGATATTGTCCACTTTGGGCCTAAGCCCTCATGGTTTTGCTCTTGGGCTCTCCCCAAAAGGCCTCATGCCAATGGAGATATCTTTTCTCTTATAAACCCATAATCTTTCCTATGTGTTTTCAATATGGGACTATGTTTGCAACCTTGTAACACCAACAGATCTATGATGAGTCACACAGATCTTCCGACATATCTATGGGGATATGCTCTAGACACGGCAGCTTTCATTCTCAACCGAGTTCCATCCAAGGCCGTGATAAAGACACCATATAGGATATGCACAGGGAGAGATGCCCAGGTGTCTTTCATGAGGATTTGGGGTTGTGAGGCTTACGTACGACGTCAAGTCTCAGACAAATTAGGACCCAAATCCGACAAGTGCTATTTCATCGGATATCCCAAGGAAACTAAGGGATATTACTTCTACATTCCCAGTCAGCAAAAGGTAGTTGTGGCAAAGACTGGGGTCTTTCTAGAAAGAGACTTTGTTTCTAGAAAGACTAGTGGGAGCGCGTTCGATCTTGAAGAAGTTCAAGATACGAACAATAGCACTGATGTCTCGATGGAAATTGAACTGGAACCACAAAGTGTTGTGGATGATGTTGTTCCACAAGGAGTTGAGGAACAACAACCGGTTCAAGTAGACATACCTCTTCGCAGGTCAGATAGGGTACGTCGTCAGCCTGAGAGATACTCATTTCTCTTGTCTGACCATGATGACGTTATGCTCATAGAGGATGAGCCTACCACCTATCAGGAAGCTCTGATGAGACCAGATTCTGAGAAATGGCTAGAGGCCATGAGATCCGAAATAGAATCCATGTACACCAACCAAGTATGGACTTTGGTTGATCCACCTAAAGGGGTAAAACCTATTGGGTGTAAGTGGGTCTTTAAGAGAAAGACTGACATGGATGGACTTATCTATAAGGGTCGCTTGGTAGCTAAAGGTTTCAAGCAGATTCATGGTATTTACTATGATGAAACCTTTTCTCCAGTAGCGATGTTTAAGTCCATTCGGATCATGCTTGCTATTGCAGCCTACCATGACTATGAGATATGGCAGATGGATGTCAAAACCACGTTTCTGAATGGAAACCTGCTTGAGGATGTGTACATGACACAACCTAAGGGTTTTGTAGATCCACAGCATACTAGCAGAGTATACAAGCTGCATAGGTCAATTTATGGACTAAAGCAAGCTTCTCGGAGCTGGAATCTTCGATTCGATGATACAATCAAACAGTTTGGTTTCATCAGAACGAAGATGAGCCTTGTGTCTACAAGAAGGTTGTAGGGGATATAGTTGTCTTCCTCATATTGTATGTGGATGACCTACTACTCATTGGGAAAGACATCCCTATGTCACAGTCTGTCAAGACCTGGCTAGAGAGTTGCTTCTCAATGAAGGACTTAGGTGAGGCATCCCGCATTCTAGGGATACAGATCTATAGAGATAGATCTAAGAGATTGCTTGGCCTAAGTCAGAGTACATATATTGACAAGGTACTTCTTCGGTTTGCCATGCAGAACTCCAAGAAGGGATTTCTGTCGATGTCACATGGCGTGAGTCTTTCGAAGACTCAAGGTCCCTCTTCTAGAGAGGAGAGAGACCGCATGGATCAGATCCCTTATGCCTCAGCCATAGGATCGATCATGTATGCCATGCTATGTACTCGACCTGATGTCTCGTATGCTTTGAGCATGACGAGCAGATACCAGTCAGATCCAGGTGAAAGTCACTGGATAGCGGTCAAGAATATTCTTAAGTACTTGAGAAGGACTAAAGAATATTTCTTGATATATGGAGGCAATGATGAGTTAGCTGTAAAGGGTTACAGTGATGCTAGCTTCCAGACCGACCAGGATGACTATAGATCGCAGTCGGGGTTCGTATTTTGCATTAATGGTGGTGCTGTCAGCTGGAAGAGTTCGAAGCAGGATACAGTAGCTGATTCTACAACAGAAGCCGAGTATATTGCTGCATCAGAGGCAGCAAAGGTGGCAGTTTCGATCCGCAAGTTCATCACTGAACATGGGGTGGTTCCTAGCATTGCTGACCCTATTGAGCTCTATTGCGACAACAATGGAGCTATAACACAGGCGAAGGAACCTCGCTCACACCAGCGGACCAAACACATACTACGGCGCTTCCATCTCATTCGAGAGATCATCGAGAGAGGAGATGTGAAGATTTGCAGAGTACCTACAGAGGATAACATCGCAGATCCCTTGACCAAGGCTTTGGCACAGAAGAAGCATGATGGTCACACTAGGTCATTTAGGCTTAGAGCCTACACTGATTGGCACAAGTGCTAGTGGGAGATTGTTTGCTAGAGCTCTAGAGCCAATCATTTGATAATTGTACGGACTCATTGTATCATATTCTTGTATATTAATAAAGGCATTTTGATTTTGGTTATTATACTTACTTGTATTGGTGTCAAATAAACTAAGTATAATAATGTCCTTGAGTAGATGGTTCTCACCTATATCAATCGGTTAGTTGAACCGATAGTGAGATGATATAGAGAACACTACTCTTAATCATTCCTAGTCGAGTATTAACGTTCAGGGACAATGTTAATGCAATAAGACTAGCATGTAGGTCAACTCGATAACTTGATCTAACAAGTCATGGATATAGAGATATCAAGTTGACACTTGGGTATACATTAGAGAATGTATACTGAATGACCCGCCATGAGAAAGTATCATGGATCGTTATATGAGTGTCATATACTTTCTCATGTGGCTATTAGTATGACTACTAGTCCTTAGACCTGAAGTCACCATAGATCCCTACATAAGGAGTTATGTAATTTGGTTTCATCAAACGTCACCCGTAACTGGGTGGACTATAAAGGCGATTACTGGGTATATAACAAATTATGCAGAGGGATGTGAGTGATGTAGATGAGATCTATCCCTCCTATATGACGGGAGAGACATCGGTATTCTTGATAGAGTGAGACCACGAAGTGCATGGCCATGCTCAAATGAGTGAATATGGGATATTGAGCTCATTTGATTTAGTGAGTCTACTTGGAGTTCAAGATTTAGATTGGTCAGAGGATGACACGGTCTATGCCTGACATTGATCAATCTAGATGTCTAGGATAGAAGGACACTTGTCATATATTGTGAAGAGTCACAATTAGTAGTCACAAGGAGATGTCGGATCTCGACATTCTTGTAACTTGGGTAGTAATGATGTGTTTCTAGATACCGCTCATTACTTATGCTCCTAAATGGGTTTAGGGCATTGCCAACGTTACAATAACCTATAGGGTCACACACTAAGGACAATTAGATGGAGATTTGGTTCATATGATGAACCAAGAGGATTAGATTCATTTGATGAATCAAATTGGATTAAAAGTAATCCTAATTGGGCTAATTGAGTTGGACTCAAGTTGATTCATGTATTCAATGAGTCTAATTTAGATTATGACTTATTAAATCAATTTAATTTAATGAATTAGATTCATTATATTAAGTTGGCTCGAATCAAATGGTTGGATTAGATCAACCATGGTAGAGATTGGGTCAAGTTTGACTTGACTTGAGAAGGAAGACCAAAGGTCAATTTTGAATTGACCTTTTGCCACCTCTTTGGTGAGTTGGCATTAGGTGGACCAATGATGATGTTCCACATCATCATGGTGTGCCACCTCATGGGAGTTACATACCCATTCACTTTAATGAGGCATTAAATGAGAAATGGGGGTTACTCTTGGAGAGGTGGCCGACCACTTTAGGGGGTTAATGATATTCATTTTCATTGAACTCCTTATTCACTCCTTTCTTCTTCCTCAAGCTCTCCCTCTCCCTCTCCTCCTTGCTTGGCCAAATCTTACCAAGGTGCTAGCACACCTTTGTGTGAGGTTTTCTCCACCTATGTGTCCGTGTGGATACTTCTAGAGGACCGACGCTTGACGGTCTAGAGATCCGGCAATTCCTTGGACGAGCGGGAACGCGAAAGGGCACGCTTCAAGGTATACTTCTTAACACATAGATCTAGGAGTAGATCTAGATATTTAAAACTCGTACTCGTAATTTTCGTTCGATTTTCCTTGCACGGATCTACGGCTTTGGGTGATTCGAGGTTTCCGCAGCGCGAAAAGCGGTTTTTACGGCCCGAAAAACCCAACAGTATGGTCTATGATGAGTCACACAGATCTTCCGACATACCTTTGGGGCTATGCTCCAGACACGGTAGCTTTTATACTCAACCGAGTTCCATCCAAGGCCGTGATAAAGACACCATATAGGATATGGACTGGGAGGGATGCCCAGGTGTCTTTCATGAGGATTTGGGGTTGTGAGGCTTACGTTCGACGTCAAGTCTCAGACAAATTAGGACCCAAATCCGACAAGTGCTACTTTATTGGATATCCCAAGGAAACTAAGGGATATTTCAACACAAGGTAGTTGTGGCAAAGACTGGGGTTTTTCTAGAAAGGGACTTTGTTTCTAGAAAGACTAGTGGGAGCGCGTTCGATCTTGAAGAAGTTCAAGATGCGAACAATAGCACTAATGCCTCGATGGAAATTGAACTGGAACCACAAAGTGTTGTGGATGATGATGATGTTCCACAAGGAGTTGAGGAACAACAACCAGTTCAAGTAGACATACCTCTTCGCAGGTCTGATAGGGTACGTCGTCAGCCTGAGAGATACTCATTTCTCTTGTCTGACCATGATGACGTTGTGCTCATAGAGGATGAGCCTACCACCTATCAGGAAGCTGTGATGAGACCAGATTTTGAGAAATCGTTAGAGGCCATGAGATCCGAGATGGAATCCATGTACACAAACCAAGTATGGACTTTGGTTGATCCACCTTAAGGGGTAAAACCCATTGAGTGCAAGTGGGTCTTTATGAGAAAGACTGACATGGATGGACTTATCTATAAGGGTCTCTTGGTAGCTAAAGGTTTCAAGCAGATTCATGGTATAGACTATGATGAAACCTTTTCTCCAGTAGCGATGTTTAAGTCCATTCGGATCATGCTCGCTATTGCAGCTTACCAGGATTACGAGATCTGGAAGATGGACGTCAAAACTGCATTTTTGAATGGAAACCTACTCGAGGATGTGTACATGACACAACCTGAGGGTTTTGTAGATTCACAGCATACTAGCAGAGTATGCAAGCTGCATAGGTCCATTTATGGACTAAAGCAAGCTTCTCGAAGCTGGAATCTTGGATTCGATGATGCAACCAAACAGTTTGGTTTCATCAAGAACGAAGATGAACCTTGTGTCTACAAGAAGGTTGTAGGGGATATAGTTGTCTTCCTCATATTGTATGTGGATGACATATTACTCATTGGGAAGGACATCCCTATGCTTCAGTCTGTCAAGACCTGGCTAGGGAGTTGCTTCTCAATGAAGGACTTAGGTGAGGCATCCCTCATTCTAGGGATACCAACCTGTAACGCCCGCCCTCCCTGCTACCCTAAGGGACGGGGCTATGATACTCTACGTATAAATTTTTCTTTTTAAAACAGCGGAAGACTTAAAATAATTTTCATAGTTTTAATAAAACTTTTCTTTTAAATTTCATTTGAACTATACTATCACATGGCATCAAAATCATAACATCAAGTCTAGTGGAATCATAATGTCAAGCCACACATGTTTAGGTATCACAAGTCATAAAATACCAATGCATAGTTCTTTAAAGAAACTTTAAGCAGGTTCTTATTTATTTGGTTGCCTAGCCACTGCCACACACATCTTCGCTGTCCCTCTTGCTGCTCCTCTAACTCATCCAGCTTTTTCCTTTATCTGTCGTACAAGGAAAGTAAGCTATGAGCACTCATGGCTCAGTAAGTTCCTTTCCTACTCACTAAAACCAACAATCAACACATAATCAAGAATGTATCAACAAGTCATAATCTCAACTAATCATGACATAACATAGCATTCTATTCAAGCATATCATGCATCATAATATAATCACAACTAGTCATAGCATATCAAGCATCACCATGGCCGAAACATATACATAGTGCATTGCATAAAACATAGCTAGACATGGCATAACAACAAGTATTATGGTATATCAAAGCATGGCCGAAACATGTATATCAAAGCATCATTCCATGGCCGAAACATGTACATCAAGGCATCATCATATCTATGGCCGAAATCTATATATCAAGCATCAACAATTCCATGGCCGAACATGTCTATAAAGTATAGCATGAACATAACATAATCATACCTTATCATGGCATATCATAATCAAGAGCATAACATGAAACATAGCATAATCATAAGGTGTATGCAATATGATTTTGGAAAACATATATCCGAAAAACATGTGTATGTCTCATGATCTTTAAAATCATTTTCTTTTACATATATACTTGAAAATAATCTCAACATAAGGGGGATCCCGGCTATGTACCACTTACATATTGCACGCAACCTTGTAGGTCCAAGGTATCAAGTCTTGAACCCTACGAGGCAAACATACTAGGCCCTTAGTCCTAGGGGCACTTAGGAGCCCATCCCTAACGAGGTCCTTAGTCCCCGGGGCGCTTATGGAGCCCACCCTTGGTACAAGCCACTCACACATAAAGTAAAGTACATGTCATACATATCATGTATCATAAAAGCATGCATCACTTAGGCACACATCATAAAAGTATGCATCACTTAGTCATACATCATGTCATAAAAGTATGCATCACTTAGGCATACATCATATCATAAAGGTATGCATCACATAGGCATACATCATATCATAAAGGTATGCATCACTTAGGCATACATCATGTCATAACAATATGCCTCACTTAGGCATAGATCATAAAAACATGCATATCTTAAGCATAAAGCATATCATCAAACATGCATATTTTATCCACATAGCTTATCATAAAAGCATGCATATTTTATCCACATAGCTTATCATAAAAGCATGCATATTTTAAGCACTCAACATAGCATTAAAGCATGCATAATTTAACCACATATCATAACATAAGCATGCATATTTTTAGCACAAAGCACATCATATCATAAAAGCATGCATATCATATCATAAGTCATAAATCACAAGCATACATATTAAGCATAAGGGTGTATCTTGTATTTATCCTATCATAGGAAACATGATATCATATTTATCTTGGTTTTAAGCTTCCTAAACCCTTGTGGCCGAAACCCTTTAGGGCTCAATTTAGGTTAAACACAACATCTAATCATGTGGCACCTAAATTATCATCAAGTCCCTAATTTCATATGGCTGAAACCTTAAGGTGTAAAACAAGGTTCCATATGACATAAAAGCATGGACAACTTTAAATCATATTTATAACATTTTTACCAAGGAACAAGGTAAACACATTTGACACATTTGAATTAGTTCCTAAGTTCTTCAAGCCCTCAACATATGTCATGGCCGAAATTTAACAAGTTCTCATTAGGGCTTCAAACAAGCATACAAGCATGTGAACTTGGACTAACATTATGTATAAATTCATACAAGGCATCATACAATAGTTATGGCCGAAACATACCCAATCATCATTTTAGGTCATAAAACAACATATAGCAATTGAACCTTGGCTTTCTACTTATCATATTTCATGTAGAGTGACATGAGCATATTTAATTTAAGTCCTAGGGTTTCTAGGGAATCTATTCCTTCATGACCGAAGCATTCAAGGGTTCATTTAGGTCATGAAAAAATTATACAAGCATGTGAAGCAATCTACACATTATCCTATTTTCATAATAAGTACTTTTAACACATTTGGTTTCATTTCTAAGGCCTCTAGGTCTTTTAAACCCTACTTGGACGAAACTCATAGAATATGAACTTGCTTCAAATAGCCTAAAAGCATGAGAATTTATACAAGTTTCATAGCATGTATAAGGACAAGCATAATGAGTATACATATGAATTGTGTCTTAGGCTTTCTAGGTTTCTTTTCCTCTTTTTCTCTTATTTTTTTCTCGTGGCCGAAACCTACCATTCCTTAGCTAGGTTTTTAAGTGACCTAAAGCATGAAAAACCTAAGTAAGTTTCATGGCAAAAGTTACTAAGAAACATGTATACAAATTGGTTCATGAATAAGCTAGGACCCCTTGTGGTCATACATGTTATATGTCATGCAACTAATTTTTCTACACCGTAATTAAGCATGAGGGCATTAACCAACTTTCATATCTAAATAGCACAGGGGTCTTGAGCATATTAAAATTTTGTTTAAGCTTTTCTAAGCCATCCATCTCATCATGGCCGAAAAACCCTAAGAAGGAGTTCATGAAATTTTAGCAATATTCAAGCATACAAGTCCTTTAAGATCTTTGTATTCTATCACATGAGCATGGTTATTTAAATTTCAAGGTCTTCCTAACCCTAAACCCTTTCTTGACCGAATCATATGAGTGGTTTTCTGTTAGTTTCAAATATCTTCTAAGGAAGGAAAACTAATACATGATCCTTAATATTTCATAGGGAGAACCTTGTACTAGTTGGGTAAAACAATAGATTTTCCCTAGCCTCTTAAGAATATTTTTGGCCGAAATTCTAGGGTTCAGTACTCCTCTGATCAAGCATCATATAGGTATAAAAGTATGAAGAAGAACCCCTTTACATAGTATAGAAAAATGCATCATGTAGTGAAGACTAGTTTAAACACCATTAGATTTTGAAAGCTCTTCTTGGCCGAATTTTCTCAAACTTGTTTCTAGGTTTTAAAATCTTCTTAAAATTCGAAAATCACATAAAAGCCTTGTACCACAGGTGAGGGGAAAGCTTACATCCTTTTCGCTTGTGGATCTAAGGTATGGTGAAGAAGAAGTAGCCTCTTCTTCTAGTTCCTTTCCCTTGATTCCCTTGCTAAGTCCTCCTTGTATCTTAGGTTTTCTTAGGAGAAAACCTTGGCTTGGGGCCAAAAATGGAGGAGAGGGGAACTGAGGTTTCGGTGAGGGAGAGGAGAGAATGTGAAAAATGAGAGAAAATAGAATTTTCCCTTTACATATTCTCTTTTATGTTAAGGGGGAAGAGGTAGCAAACTTAGTTTTTTCTTTCCTTCTCCCTTAGCCTTTTTTTTTCTATTTTATTTTTATTTTTATTTATTTATTTATCCTCATCATTCATGGTGAAATAAGGGGGAATGAATCCCCTTAATTCCTCTTTAAACATTTCGGCAAAATCAAAGAGGAAGAGGGAGAGGAAGGGAGGAAGGCAAGTTGCCTTTCTCTTGCTCTTTTCTTGTTTCCTTTTGGCTAGCTTTTACTCTCATCTTTATCATAAGTTTCCCTCCTTTGCTATCAACATATTATTCCTATCCCAACTGGTTATTACCCATTAATTCTATGAAATATAATATAAGAGGTTCAAGGTTCAATCCTTGACCATCATTTCTTTTTATTTCATTTTATTTCTTTTTACTTCAACTCACTTCTTATTATTTTTCTAAGGCAAATTCATCATTCTCATATTTATTCTTAAAAGCTTACTGGGTGTTACAGTAGCCCGTACCTCATAAAAAGTTCGTCCTCGAACTTTAAAATCGTTGCTTCAGGTGACACTGAACTTTCGGCTGAGTGCATCAGCCACTTTGTTCGCCTTTCCTGGGTGATAAAGGATCTCGCAGTCATAATCCTTAACTAATTCGATCCATCGGCATTCCCTCATATTCAGGTCTTTCTATGTGAAGAAATATTTCAGACTCTGATGGTCAGTATAAATCTTACACTGAGCTCCATATAGATAATGTCTCCATATTTTTAGAGCGAAGACCACGGCTGCTAGTTCTAAGTCGTGAATAGGATAATTCTTCTCATGTTCTTTAAGTTGTCTAGAAGCGTAGGCAATGACTTTGCCATCTTGCATGAGTACAGCTCCAAGTCCTGTGATGGAAGCATCGCTGTACATATCGAAGCCTCTGTTGGTTTTCGGAAGAGTAAGAATCAGAGCACTGGTCAGTCTCCTTTTTAATTCCGCGAAACTCTTCTCGCAAGCTTCTGTCCATTCATACTTTGTATTTTTCTTGGTGAGGGTTGTCATAGGAGCTGCGATTTTGGAGAAATTCTCTACGAATTTCCTGTAATAACCTGCTAGTTCGAGAAAACTCCTGACTTCGCTGGCATTCTTTAGTCGATTCAAGTTATTTACAGCTTCGATTTTACTTGGATCCACCATAACTCCATCTTTGGAGATGACATGACCTAGAAATACTACCCAGTCAAGCCAAAACTCGCATTTGGAGAATTTTGCATATAGTTGTTTCTCTTGAAGGATCTGTAGTACAGTATTCAGGTGTTCGGCATGTTCTTCTGGAGTTCTCGAGTAGATAAGTATATCATCAATGAAGACGATCACAAATTTATCAAGATATGTCATAAATACTCGATTCATCAGGTCCATAAATACTGCAGGAGCGTTGGTTACTCCGAAAGACATAACTATGAACTCATAGTGTCCATATCGGGTTCGAAATGCTGTTTTTGGTATATCATCTGGTTTCACTTTCACTTGATGATTTCCGGATCGTAGATCTATCTTTGAGAAAATAGTCGCACCCTTCAGTTGATCGAACAGATCATCGATCCGCGGGAGTGGGTACCGATTCTTGATCGTCACATTATTCAGCGCTCGGTAGTCTATACACATTCGCATAGACCCATCCTTCTTCTTTACGAATAGCACTGGAGCTCCCCATGGAGAGTGACTAGGACGAATAAGTCCCTTGCCGAGTAATTCGGATAACTGTTCCTGAAGCTCCTTTAATTCAGCCGGAGCCATACAATAAGGTGCTTTCGAGATCGGCTGAGTACCAGGAATCAATTCGATTCCGAATTCTATCTCCCTGTCTGGGGCCAACCCTGGTAGTTCATCAGGAAATACCTTTGGATAATTGCATACTACTCTGACGTCTTCTAACTTCGGGTCTTTGACTTGATTGGTATCAACCATGTGTGCTAGAAACCCCATACATCCTTTATCTAACATCTTTTGTGCTTTAATAGATGACAATAGCTTCTCTGTTCCTTTTGACTCTCCGTAAAATTCAAACTCTGGTTCATTTTCGGGTCAGAAAATCACTCTTCTTTTGCGGCACTCGATTGAAGCACCGTACTTACTAAGGAAATCCATGCCCAAAATTATGTCATAATCCTGCATATCAAGTACTATCAGATTGCAGTAGAGTTCTCTGTTTGCGATCCGAATAGGTACTGCTTGCAGCATATAGTCCGAATGAGTGCTCTAATACCAACCTGTAACGCCCGCCCTCCCTGCTACCCTAAGGGACGGGGCTACGATACTCTACGTATAAATTTTTCTTTTTAAAACAGCGGAAGACTTAAAATAATTTTCATAGTTTTAATAAAACTTTTCTTTTAAATTTCTTTTGAACTATACTATCATATGGCATCAAAATCATAACATCAAATCTAGTGGAATCATAATGTCAAGCCACACATGTTTAGGTATCACAAGTCATAAAATACCAATGCATAGTTCTTTAAAGAAACTTTAAGCAGGTTCTTATTTATTTGGTTGCCTAGCGACTGCCACACACATCTTCGTTGCCCCTCCTGCTGCTCCTCTAACTCATCCAGCTTTTTCCTTTATCTGTGGTACAAGGAAAGTAAGCTATGAGCACTCATGGCTCAGTAAGTTCCTTTCCTACTCACTAAAACCAACAATCAGCACATAATCAAGAATGCATCAACAAGTCATAATTTCAACTAATCATGGCATAACATAGCATTCTATTCAAGCATATCATGCATCATAATATAATCACAACTAGTCATAGCATATCAAGCATCACCATGGCCGAAACATATACATAGTGCATTGCATAAAACATAGCTAGACATGGCATAACAACAAGTATTATGGTATATTAAAGCATGGCCGAAACATGTATATCAAAGCATCATTCCATGGCCGAAACATGTACATCAAGGCATCATTATATCTATGGCCGAAATCTATATATCAAGCATCAACAATTCCATGGCCGAACATGTCTATAAAGTATAGCATGAACATAACATAATCATACCTTATCATGGTATATCATAATCAAGAGCATAACATGAAACATAGCATAATCATAAGGTGTATGCAATATGATTTTGGAAAACATGTATCCGAAAAACATGTGTATGTCTCATGATCTTTAAAACCATTTTCTTTTACATATATACTTGAAAATAATCTCAACATAAGGGGGATCCCGGCTATGTACCACTTACATATTGCGCGCAACCTTGTAGGTCCAAGGTAGCAAGTCTTGAACCCTACGAGGCAAACATACTAGGCCCTTAGTCCTAGGGGCACTTAGGAGCTCATCCCTAACGAGGTCCTTAGTCCCCGGGGCGCTTATGGAGCCCACCCTTGGTACAAGCCACTCACACATAAAGTAAAGTACATGTCATACATATCATGTATCATAAAAGCATGCATCACTTAGGTACACATCATAAAAGTATGCATCACTTAGGCATACATCATGTCATAAAAGTATGCATCACTTAGGCATACATCATATCATAAAGGTATGCATCACTTACGCATACATCATGTCAAAAAGTATGCATCACTTAGGCATACATCATATCATAAAGGTATGAATCACTTAGGCATACATCATGTCATAACAATATGCATCACTTAGGCATAGATCATAAAAACATGCATATCTTAAGCATAAAGCATATCATCAAGCATGCATATTTTATCCACATAGCTTATCATAAAAGCATGCATATTTTATCCACATAGCTTATCATAAAAGCATGCATATTTTAAGCACTCAACATAGCATTAAAGCATGCATAATTTAACCACATATCATAACATAAGCATGCATATTTTTAGCACAAAGCACATCATATCATAAAAGCATGCATATCATATCATAAGTCATAAATCACAAGCATACATATTAAGCATAAGGGTGTATCTTGTGTTTATCCTATCATAGGAAACATGATATCATATTTATCTTGGTTTTAAGCTTCCTAAACCCTTCTGGCCGAAACCCTTTAGGGCTCAATTTAGGTTAAAAACAACATCTAAGCATGTGGCACCTAAATTATCATCATAACATTTCATAGGAAGCATTATAAACATGATTAACTTAGTTTCTAAGTTCCTCAAGTCCTGAATTTCATATGGCCGAAACCTTAAGGTGTAAAACAAGGTTCCATATGACATAAAAGCATGGACAAATTTAAATCATATTTATAACATTTTTACCAAGGAACAAGGTAAACACATTTGACACATTTGAATTAGTTCCTAAGTTCTTCAAGCCCTTAACATATGTCATGGCCGAAATTTAACAAGTTCTCATTAGGGCTTCAAACAAGCATACAAGCATGTGAACTTGGACTAACATTATGTATAAATTCATACAAGGCATCATACAATAGTTATGGCCGAAACATACCCTAGCATCATTTTAGGTCATAAAACAACATATAGCAATTGAACCTTGGCTTTCTACTTATCATATTTCATGTAGAGTGACATGAGCATATTTAATTTAAGTCCTAGGGTTTCTAGGGCATCTATTCCTTCATGACTGAAGCATTCAAGGATTCATTTAGGTCATGAAAAAATTATACAAGCATGTGAAACAATCAACACATTATCCTATTTTCATAATAAGTACTTTTAACACATTTGGTTTCATTTCTAAGGCCTCTAGGTCTTTTAAACCCTACTTGGCCGAAACTCACAGAATATGAACTTGCTTCAAATAGCCTAAAAGCATGAGAATTTATACAAGTTTCATAGCATGTATAAGGACAAGCATCATGAGTATACATATGAATTGTGTCTTAGGCTTTCTAGGTTTCTTTTCCTCTTTTTCTCTTATTTTTTTCTCGTGGCCGAAACCTACCATTCCTTAGCTAGGTTTTTAAGTGGCCTAAAGCATGAAAAACCTAAGTAAGTTTCATGGCAAAAGTTACTAAGAAACATGTATACAAATTGGTTCATGAATAAGCTTGGACCCCTTGTGGTCATACATGTTATATGTCATGCAACTAATTTTTCTACACCCTAATTAAGCATGAGGGCATTAACCAACTTTCATATCTAAATAGCACAGAGGTTTTGAGCATATTAAAATTTTGTTTAAGCTTTTCTAAGCCATCCATCTCATCATGGCCGAAAAACCCTATGAAGGAGTTCATGAAATTCTAGCAATATTCAAGCATACAAATCCTTTAAGATCTTTGTATTCTATCACATGAGCATGGTTATTTAAATTTCAAGGTCTTCCTAACCCTAAACCCTTTCTTGACCGAATCATATGAGTGGGTTTTCTCTTAGTATCAAATATCTTCTAAGGAAGGAAAACTAATACATGATCCTTAATATTTCATAGGGAGAACCTTGTACTAGTTGGGTAAAACAATAGATTTTCCCTAGCCTCTTAAGAATATTTTTGGCCGAAATTCTAGGGTTCAGTACTCCTCTGATCAAGCATCATATAGGTATAAAAGTATGAAAAAGAACCCCTTTACATAGTATAGAAAATCCATCATGTAGTGAAGACTAGTTTAAACACCATTAGATCTTGAAAGCTCTTCTTGGCCGAATTTTCTCAAACTTGTTTCTAGGTTTTAAAATCTTCTTAAAATCTGAAAAGCACATAAAAGCCTTGTACCACAGGTGAGGGGAAAGCTTACATCCTTTTCGCTTGTGGATCTAAGGTATGGTGAAGAAGAAGTAGCCTCTTCTTCTAGTTCCTTTCCCTTGATTCCCTTGCTAAGTCCTCCTTGTATCTTAGGTTTTCTTAGGAGAAAACCATGGCTTGGGGCCGAAAATGGAGGAGAGGGGAACTGAGGTTCCATTCAGGGAGAGAAGAGAATGAGAAAAATGAGAGAAAATAGAATTTTCCCTTTATATATTCTCTTTTATTTTAAGGGGGAAGAGGTAGCAAACTTAGTTTTTGCTTTCCTTCTCCCTGAGCCTTTTTTTTTCTATTTTATTTTTATTTTTATTTATTTATTTATCCTCATCATTCATGGTGAAATAAGGGGGAATGAATCCCCTTATTCCTCTTTAACCATTTCGGCAAAATCAAAGAGGAAGAGGGAGAGGAAGGGAGGAAGGCAAGTTGCCTTTCTCTTGCTCTTTTCTTGTTTCCTTTTGGCTAGCTTTTACTCTCGTCTTTATCATAAGTTTCCCTCCTTTGCTATCAACATATTATTCCTATCCCAACTGGTTATTACCCATTAATTCTATGAAATATAATATAAGAGGTTCAAGGTTCAATCCTTGACCTCTCCCTATTTTTATTTCTTTTTATTTCCTTTTTGGTTCAACTCACTTCCAATTATTTTTCTAAGGCAAAATCCTACATTCATATATTTATCTTACAAACTTAGTGGGTATTACAGTACCCCATACCTCATAAAAAGTTCGTCCTCGAACTTTAAAATAGCTCCGGGTACTTTTGTTTCATATCGTCCTCGCGCTCCCAGGTGGCTTCTTTGAATCGTTGATTCCGCCACAATACCTTTACTAAGGGTATTTCTTTGTTCCTTAATCTCTTGATTTCTCGGTCCAGAATCTGGATGGGTTTACTTTCGTAACTCAGGTCTTCCTGCACCTGTACCGACTGAGGCTCAATCACTTGATCTGTGCTGGGAGTACATTTCTTGAGCATCGATACATGGAACACATTGTGAATGGCTGCCATGTCTGGAGGTAGTTCTAGTCTGTATGCGACTTGGCCCACTCTCTCTAAAATCCGGTACGGTCCTACGTATCGTGGGCTTAACTTGCTCCTCTTTCCGAACCTCATTATCCCTTTCATGGGGGATACTTTAAGGAATACCAAGTCTCCGATGTTGAATTCTAGCGGCCTGCGCCGTTTATCGGCATAATTCTTCTGCCGACTCTGAGCAGTTTCTATTCGTTGACGGATCTTTTGTATAGCTCGGGTGGTGTCATCAATAAGTTCCGTTCGGAACCCCATTTCCTTCTTTTTTTTTT